>NC_047086.1:284137119-288937119 GCF_902459505.1 Geotrypetes seraphini
CTTCCAGACAACATTTGATAGATTGGCTACCGCTACCCAACAGAGCAATGGGCCATATGAATTGCTCCCTAATAAACAGGGGAGGCCCAGGTGGCATATAGAGCCTTAGATGCTTCCAATGCAGTGGACTATGTTCAGGTGAAAGAGACTGTTCAGGACTGCCTAGGCATATTCCCAGAATGTTAAAAGAGGAAGTTTCGAAAGGGGGAAAGCCCCCAAGTGGTGGCCCAACAGTTGCTTGATTGTGCTAATCATTGGTTTGGACCAGATAAGAGGACATGGGAGGCAGAATTGTAGATCTCATAGTGTTGAAACAGTTCTTACAGATTTTACCCCTCCTGATATAACAATGAGTGTCTAAACAGGCCTCCTCTCTAAAGACAGCAGTAGAACTCACAGAGCACTTTCTTGATGCTGATGGCTTGGGGGTGGAAAAGAAAGAGAGGACCTTAAGTCTATGGAGCATTTCTCTCTCCAAACCCGGGGTTTAAGCAGGGAATTTATAAAGGGGAGGAAGCAGTTGTCCCATTGGAAGAGAGAGAGACCCAAGGGGCGGCTCATCTCAAGAACCTCTGCCAACCCCTAAAGTGTTTCCAATGTTGCAAGGTTGGATACTTTCAGAGAGGGTGTCCCCATATGGACTGCTCGTTTGAATTGCTAATAGGAAGCTCTGTGAATGAGTCTGTGGAGAAGAAAATTGTGTTTTTAAAAAGGGGACTGCAAATATCGAGTATGGACCTTGTGGTCCTAATAGACATTGGACGCAATCAGCCCCTAATGTCAGCTCCTCTAGCTAGAAGATTAAAAGGTTATGGGAATCCTAGGTTTGCATACATCTGTTATGTCCATGGTCACATTAAATCCAACAACACGTATTGGATTGAGGTAATGGAAGGGGGTAGGATCCAGAAGTTGAATATTGCTGTAGTGGAAAAACTATCCTTTCCCTTAATTTGGGGAAGAGACTGGGAAGGTATACAACCTTTCCTTAGTCCCAAAGAAGTAGGTATATCCACCAGAGCCAAATAATATTCTAGAGAAGAGCAGGAATCCATTCAGCTAGGGAATAGCTTCCCTTTTGCCCACCCTGATGTCTTTGGTCCAAAAAGGAAGAGTAGGAAATCCTGAGCCCAGAGAAGAAAGGAAAAATGGAAGTGATTCCTGAACCACAGGTGGAACCCTTAGGAGGAAAAGTATTAAATAAATTTGGAAAGTTTTCCCAAGAACAGAAAGAGGACCCTTCCCTTCACCTTTTTGGGAAAAAGCCCAAGAACTAGGTCAGATAGATGAGAAAAAAAACAACTTATCCCCTGTTTAGCAAGGAAAACTTACTTAATTATTGTATAGAGTAGTAGAGAATGCAGCCTTAGAGGAAGTACTACTACTTTTATTTCTAAAGTGCTACCAGACGTGCGTACCACTGTACAGAATCATGACAGGGGCGTCCATGCTCAAAAGAGCTTGCAATCTAAGCAAAGGGTGGGAGGGTGGAAGGATGCCAGGGTGGGAGACATAGTGATGGTATACTGGCTAGGGTGGTGAGCAATGAGGTTATGGATTGAAGGCTATATCATAAAGGTGGGTTTTCAGTCTGCTTTTAAACAAGGTAAAGAAAGGTCTAAGTTCCGTCTAAGACATCCTGCAAAAGGTTCAATTATCACTGCAAAACGTCCAAGTCTAACTCGGCCCACAGCCCACCCAAAACACACCTCTAACATGCCTCTTTCTGAATTGGATTTTTGGAGGGCGAACATCCTGCAAAACGTCTAAGTTTTTGATTATTGGCACTTAGAGCAAGTTATGGTCCCCAAAGTGTTCAAATACCCATTGTTGATCCTTGCTCATACTCATGTGTTGGCTGGACATTTAGGAGAAGTGGGAACTTTGAATAGAATAACAAGTGTAAAAATGGAATATGTAGAAGCTGATAAAGAAAAGGCTGAATTGCTTAACAAATATTTCTGTTCTGTGTTCACTGCTGAAGCGCCGGGAGCGGAACTGCAGAAGACAAATGTGAATAGGGATGGAGGAGTAATAGATCCTGATTGATTTTAAGAGGGTTGTGTTCATGAGGAACTAGCTGAAATAAAGGTAGAGAAATCGATGGGGCCGGATGGTGTACATCCTAGGGTGCTGAAGGAACTTAGGGTGGTTCAGGTTGCTCCACTGACTGACCTTTTCAATGAGTTTCTAGAGTCAGGAGTGGTACTGGAGTACTGGAGAAGAGCAGATGTGGTCCCTCTCTACAAAAGTGGAAGTAAGGAAGAAGTAGGGAATTAAAGGCCAGTAAGTCTGACTTCTGTGGTAAACAAATTAATGGAAAGACTTTTAAAAACAGAGAATGGTCAAGTTTCTGGAATCCTGTGGATTACAGGACCGGAGGCAACATGGATTCACTAGAGGTAGGTCTTGTCAGACAAATCTGATCAATTTCTTTGTCTGTGTGACCAGAGAATTGGATAGAGGATGTGCACTAGATGTGATGTATTTAGATTTTAGCAAAGCCTTTGACAGTGTTCCACACAGATGTCTAATAAATAAACTGAGTGCCCACGGGATGTGCCCCAGAGTGACGGGCTGGGACAAGAACTGGTTGAGTGGAAGGCGACGGAGGGTAGTGATCAATGGAGATCGCTCTGAGGAAAGGGATGTTATCAGTAGTGTGCCTCAAGGTTCTGTTCTTTTTAACATTTTTATAAATGATATTGCTGAAGGGTTGTCGGGTAAGATTTGCCTCTTTATGGATGAAATCATAATGTGCAATAGAGTAGACGTGCCAGATGGTGTGAATAACATGAAGAAAGACCTGGCGAAGTTTGAAGAATGGTCTGAAATTTGGCAGCTAAAATTTAATGCTAAGAAATGTAAGGTCATACATTTGGACTGTAAAAACCCGAGGGAATGGTACAGTTTAGGGGGTGAAGAACTTATGTGCACGACAGAAGAGCGGGATTTGGGTGAGATTATATGTGATGATCTTAAGGTAGCCAAACAGGTTGAAAAGTTGACAGCAAAAGCTAGAAGGATGCTAGGTTGCACAGTGAGAGGAGGTATTGCATAGAAAAAGGAGGTATTGATGCCCCTGTAAAAGACTTTGGTGACACCTCATTTAGAATATTGTGTACAATTCTGGAGGCTGCACCTTCAAAAAGATATATAAAAAGGATGGAGTCAGTCCAGAGGAAGGCTACTAAAATGTTATGTGGTCTTCATCATAAGGCGTATGGGGACAGACTTAAAGATCTCAATCTGTATATTTTAGAGGAAAGGTGGGAGAAGGGATATATAATAGAGACATTTAGTTAAATTTTGGGATTTTTCTATTACTCTTAGGTTTTTTCTTGAGAGACATTTAAATACCTATGTAATGTAAATGTGCATGAGTCGTTTCTCTTTCATTTGAAAGGAAAAATTGCAATGAGAGGGCATAGTATGAAGTTAGAGGGTGATAGGCTCCAGAGTAATCTAAGGAAATACTTTTTTACAGAAAGGGTGGTAGATGCATTGAACAGTCTCCCAGAAGAGCTGGTGGAGACAGAGACTGTCTGAATTTAAAAAGGGCCTGGGATAGGCACGTGGGATCTCTCGGAAAGAGAAAGAGATAATGATTACTGTGGATGGGCAGACTAGATGGGCCATTTGGCCTTTATCTGCCATGTTTCTATGTAACAGCATGATTTTTTTTTTGCCCAGGACTTCATCAAGAAGTAAGACAATATTGTCAGTCCTACCCAAACTGTCAGCGAGTCTCTCAAACATTGCCAGCGAAAGTCCCTTTATTTCCATTACCATTAATGGGGAAGCCAATGGAAAGAATATCTATGGATATTGTAGGGCCATTAGATCATACATCCAATAGATACCAATATATAATAATACTAATGGGCTATGCCACCCAATATCATTGGGCTATTCCATTAAGAAAAATCATAGCTCTGATGCTTGCGCAGGAGGCCTTAAAGATCTTCTGCGAGTTCAGTTTTCCCAATGAGGTATTAACTGATCGGTGAACCAACTTCTTGCCTGAGTCTTAGAAAATATTTTTAAAATGCTAGGTATCAAACATAAAAACTTCCAGTACCACCCCCAAACCGATGGGCTGGATGAAAGATTTAATCAGATCCTAGTGAGAATGCTAAAAAAAAAGTTTAGGGGACCAGCTTGGATAATGGGATAAAGCTATCCCTCTTGAATTATTTGCCTATTGAGAAGTGGCCCAAAGCTCTTTAGGATTTATTCCATTTGAACTGATGTTTGGCAGACAACCCAGGAACCTCTTAGCGGTAGTGGAGGAATCCTGGGAAAAGAACCATGAGGTTATCACCTCCATGCTAGAATATGGATTTTCAGAAGGCATTTGAGAAGGTACTGCATGAACGACTACTTCGAAAAATTGCGAGCCATGGAATCGAGGGTGAAATACTCATGTGGATTAAAAACTGGCTGACGGATAGGAAACAGAGAGTGTGTGGGGGGGGGTAAATGGACAATGCTCAGACTAGAAAAGCTTCACAAGTGGAGTACCGCAGGGTTTGGTGCTTGGGCTCGTGCTCTTCAACATATTTATAAATGACCTGGAAATTGGTACAACAAGCGAGGCGATTAAATTTTGCAGCATGATACAAAGTATTCAGAGTGTGGAAGACACGAGAAGGTATTGCGAAGACCTGCAACGTGACACAAACAATGCTCGAGAAAATGGAAGTTTTTTAACGTGGATAAGTGTAAAGGTTGATTGCAGGTTCGGTAACAAAAATCTTATACACGAATATACGGATGTAACCGGTAGCAGTACTCTCGGAGACCCCCCAGGAAAGAGACTTGGGAATACTGGTAGACAAATCAATGAAGCTGTCTGCGCAATGTGCTTTGGCGGCGAAAAGAGTGAACAATGCTGGGAATGATTAAGAAGGGGATCACGAATAGATCGGAGGTTATCATGCCGCTGTACCGGGCCATAGTACACCCTCACCTGGAATACTGTGTCCAGCATTGGTTAACATACATAAAGAAGGACACAGTACTACTCAAAAGGGTCAAGAGAAAAGCGACTAAAATGGTTAAGGGGCTGAAGGAATTGGAGGGATTAGAGAAACTGGGCCTCTTCTCCCTTGAAAAGAGGAGACTAAGAGGGGACATGATTGAAACGTTCAAGATAATAAAGGAATAGACTTAGTAGATAAAGAAAATTGTTCACCTAGTAGATAAAGAAAGTTGTTCACCCTCTCCAAGGTAGAGAGAACGAGAGGGCACTCTCTAATATTAAAAGGTGATAGATTCCGTACAAATGTAAGGAAGTTCTTCACCCAGAGAGTGGTAGAAATCTGGAACGCTCTTCCGGAGGCTGTTATAGGGGGAAACACTCTCCAGGGATTCAAGATAAAGTTAGACAAGTTCCTGCTGAACCAGAACGTACGCAGTAAGGCTAGACTCAAGTTAGGGCACTGGGCTTTGACCTAAGGGCCGCCGTGGGAGCGGACTGCTGGCATGATGGACCACTGTCTGACCCAGCAGCGGAAATACTTAGGTTCTTATATCCATAGGCCCTAAGCCAGAAATTAGATGAAATTAGATAATTTAAAGAAATCACAGGAGAAACAAAAACTTTAGTATGATTAAAAAGTCTGCCGAGTGTGGTTTGCAGCTGCACAATAAAGTACTAATTTTAATGCCCAGTGGATAGGTCAGTGGAAAGGTCCCTTTGAGATAGCTAGACAGCTTGGCCCTGTGATATACGAAATACAACTAGACAAAGGAAAAACTCAAGTTTACCATATTAATTTGTTAAAAGCATTGGTGGAAAGAGGGGAATTAGTTGGAGTGACAGTTGGGAAAGAGAAAGTGGAGTTGGGTCCATAGGTGAGGAGTATGAGGGAAAGTGCAGAGGTTGAAATAGGAGACTCTCTTTAACATCCAGCCAGAGGAGTCAGTTACAAAAATTGATGAATAATCAATCAGTGGAGATGTTCAAAAAACACAAGTGTACTTGGTTATTTTGAAACTCTGTTTTATTTGTGCGATGGCTCGACACACACGTGTTTCTGCCTAAATGGCCTGCTTCAGGAGCCTTATTAGCACAATAAGTTCTGCAGAATACAGTGCATCACAGATAAGAGAACGTCACAAAGGACACTGCAAGATGTGCCAACTACTTCCAGAGAGAGAAAGAGGTGCTAAGGACAGTCTTCAGTTGAGAAACTGAAAAGATTAATCTTATTGTTCTGTATTAATTCCTCTTTCTGAATGCTCCCAAAAAGATAATAGAACTTCATGAGTTTAGAATTACCAAAAATTCTTCCCAAAAGAGAATATCACAAGGTGGCTGCAACTATGAAGCATTCAAACATACAAAGAGGAATTATCATGGAGCAATTAGAACATAAGCAATGCCATACTGGAATAGACCAAAGGTCCATCAAGCCCAGTATCCTGTTTCCAGCAGTGGCCAATCCAGATCCACAATTACTTGGCAAGATTCCAAAAAGAGTAAAACTGTTTTTGCTGCCTTTTGTAGGATTCTAGGATAAAGCAGCAAAAACAATCATAAAATTTGCTCCCTGAGCCAATCAGGGCCTTAGGCCCCTCCCCATGCATCACATTATACACAGGGGCAGGGCCTAAGGCCCGCATTGCTGACAGGCAGCCGGCAGAGTAGCAGGAGGGACTGAGCACCCCTCCTGCTCCCAACTAAAGGTACGGCATTCCTCTTGCCATTTTACTCCTTCCTACCATTTTGGGGGTTTGGGTGGGAGGGAGGAGGCTTTTTTTTTTTATTGGGCAGATATTTTGCGTGTGTACTACATGCAAAATAACTGCCCAATAAAAAAAAAAAGAAAAGAGAGAAAAATCCGGCAGAAACCCTGACAGCAGTGACAGGAGGCTGTTTCTCCTGTCACTACTATCAGGGCTCTGTACTGACTCAATCGCTCACTGAGCAATTGAGTGGGTGAGTTTTCGTGCAAAAGATTTGCACCTCCGTGCAAATCATTTGCATGCAAACTTGATAGTAAATCAATCACTGTTTAAAAATTTGCCAACAGCGATTGAGTTGCTATCTTTAGTGAATCTGGGCCTTTGTTGTGGGGAGTTCCCCATACCTTTCCTTCTCCTGTCTCCTACTATAGGACTGTCACCAGCTGTGGTACAAACTGAAGGAGGTAGCAGAGACTGGAGAGAAGGAGGAGGAGCTAAAAAGCTTTGATTGACGACATCTGTAGTATGCTTGTGAGCATCAATGGATAACTTAAAGTTCAGCATGCCATTCCTATTTACTGGAAAAGATATTATCAAGGTAAGAACCTAAGCTCTCTCTACATTACATTAATCACATGATTCAAATTTCTAATCACACTATCTGTTTTGATCAAACTTTTTAAACAATGCCTACCTCAAATAACTATGGGGCCCTTTTACTAAACCACATTAAGCACGTAACATATGGTAACTGCTAACAGAATCATGTTAAGGGGCTTTGTGGTAATTTAGTAGTTACCAAACAGTAAACCATGTGTTAATTACTTATTATGTTAGGGGTGAAACATGGGTAAAAGTGGGCATGGAAGCATTAGCCAGCTAGCTTGTTTCACCTACCATACACTAATTGGCTAACACAAGTTAACACGGAAGCATTTATCATCTCCTATATACTGTTAACTGTGGCACTTAAGTCAGAACCAGAATTAACAACTAGTATAAGTAGAGCCAGCATTTTCTATGTAAAATATGCAGCTACCATTCAGTATATTCCCATGTTACACTTCCATGGTAACTTTTTACTTCTGTACATAGCATGCGAAATAACTGTTTTTGGTTCATATCTGTTTGATCGTAAGCTCTAACATAATTTGCAGAAGACCTTTGAATGAATTTGTGCTGTTTTTTTTTTCTCTAAATAGTACCCTTTTCCCCCATTCCTTAAAAACAGGGGTTATTGAAAGCCAGGAGGGTCCTCAGTGAGAATTTTGGAAGCATACATGTGTACTTCGGGCAGCCTGTATCAGTACGAACTTTGGCTTCTGGGAGGATCAATCGTTCCCAGTACAACTTGATGCCAAGGTACTGGAGATTCTGATGTTTCAAACTTCCAGAGTCGCATCACTGAGCATGTTCTCTTCAAGACAACCAGGAGTAAAGTGATATAAATGTAGTGTATTTTAACGAGCCTTTTTTTGTTCTTTATTTTTTCATTCCCATTTCGCATTTCGTCCTGTAGTCTGAATATGAGACCACCAAAGTTAGTTTGCCAAGAAAATTAAAAATCAGGTTTCCTGGCTGTTTTTGGTGTTGTTTTTTTTTTACCCCAGGCATTTAAAATAACCCAGTTAATCTGCTATTGAAATACTAGTAAAATAAACTATTAAAATAGGTTCCATGGACAAGAACGAATGAATATTCAGTTTAATTGCAAATAATAATAATTTATTTTCTTATATACCACCAAAGCCATGGTAGTTCGTGGCGGTTTACAAGAGGAGCTGGACAGTCAGTGATAGGTTACAAAATAGAATCAATGAATACAAGTACACTGAAAGCAAGTACAAATAAGAAGAGCTGGACAGTCAGCGACATAGCTATGAATTTGGTATACGGAATACGAGAGATAATGAACAACATTATCTTGTCTTGATTGCAGGAACAAAGCACAATAAAGAGGCAAGTGAGATGTCTAAAAAACAACCAAATGAGACATGTTTATTAGGATCCCAGTTTTGGCACAAGCCTTCCCTTGGGGATTAATGAGATACGCTGACAAGTATCTCCCTATCCCCTGAAAAAGGCTTGTGCTGAAACGGGATTCTAGTTGGGACCACAACAGATGAGCATTGGATTAATAAACGTGTCTCATTTGGTTGTTTTCAGACATCTCACTTGCCTCTTTTTTTGTGCTTTGTTGTTGACTTTATTGAGGTTGGATTTGTGCTTTTCTCCGTTATTTCACATTGGTCCTGAAGGAGAGGTAGATCTATGGACCCATGAACTGGCTTAAGATCACATTTAAAGAATTAGTGCTCTGTTAATCTCATAAACCTTCCCAGTAGGAAAAAAGGAATATTGATGCCCCTGTATAAGACTTTGGTGGGACCTCATTAGAATATTGTGTTTCAATTCTGGAGTCTGCATCTTCAAAATGATATAAAATGGTATGAAATCGGTTCAGAGGAAAAGCTACTAAAATGGTGTGTGGCCTTCATCATAAGGTGTATGGGGACAGACTTAAAGATCTCAATCTGTATACTTTGGAGGAAAAAGGGGAGATATGATAGAGACGTTTAAATACCTATGTAATGTAAATGCATTTCGTAGTCGAGTCTTCATTTGAAAGGAAACTCTGCAATGAGAGGGCATAGGATGAAGTTAAGAGGTGATTGGCTCCAGAGTAATCTAAGGAAATACTTTTTTTACAGAAAGGGTGGTAGATGCATGGAACAGTCTCCCAGAAGAAGTGATGGAGACAGAGACTGTGTGTGTCTGAGTTCAAAAGGGCCTGGGATAGACACGTGGGATCTCTCGGAGAGAGAGAAAGAGATAATGGTTACTGCGGATGGGCAGACTAGATGGGCCATTTGTCCTTTATCTGCCATCATGTTTCTATGTTTCCCTCCAAATAACAAGCTATGTGCCCCTAATTACTTCTGTGTTTAGTGTCCAGTCCTCCCTAAATTTTTGGTACATGTCAGAGTCTCAGAGCATTTTGGCAGCTTTTTTTTTTAAAAAAATGGAATCCATGTGTATTCATGTTATGTGTGCACCTGTTTCAGAAAGAGGGTTTCATTAGTTCTGTGTGGGGTTTTTGTTTTAGCTCTGGACAAATATAACTATTACTGGTTATTTATAATCTCAGTATTATCCATCAAACAGTACTTGGCTAGCCTTTGTAGCAAATAGATTTAGAGGATTTGTCTACTTACACTACTGACACCCATTAGTGTTGGGAGAGGGAAGGAACAAAGGAGGTAAGCTCTTCCTTTTTTTTTATTTATTTATTTTTTTAGAGCACCTTTCTTAGAATAAATGGATCTTTTTCACATGGTTGAGAGCTATTGTGAGGAGTCTTTCTACAAATAAAAACTTGTTTATAGGAAAGAACAGAGTAATGCATCACTGATAACTGAATTTATCCCAGGACAAGCAGGCAGGTATTCTCACATATAGGTGACGTTATCGACGGAGCCCGGATGCGGACGCCTCACAAGCAGACTTGCTTGAAGAAACTCGAAGTTTCGAGTCGCCTGCACCGCGCATGTGCGAGTGCCTTCCCACCCAGCGCAGGGTGCGTCTCCTCAGTTCTCAGTTTTCCGCGGAGCCGACAAGTCCGTCTTTGACTCTCTGCGTTTAACTTTGTTCCTTTGTGCCTTCTCTCAACTGCGGTTTGTTTTTTTTCCTCACGAATCACTGTTTTAGTTTATTTCTTTTATTTTAGTTAAAAAAAATAAAAAAATAAATTTTTTCTTCTTCCATTTGTGTTCCGGGACAGGCCGCTTGGCCGCAGCCTGAGGGCTTCGATTTTGCGGCGGCTATTTTTCATTCTATATCCCGGCCTGCTACGGGCTTCAAGAGGTGTAGCGAGTGTCAGCATGTGATCTCTTAAGGACCCTCACGGACGCTGCCTCAAGTGCCTTGGGCCAAAAGATCATCCTAGGTCATGCATGCCTTGCCAAACACTTCAGCTTCGTGCTTTTAAACGTCATTGCATTTTGGTGGACAAGCTCTTTGAGATGGAGTCTTCTACGGATCCCTTAACTTCGAAGGCATCTTCGGCCTCGACTCCCACCGAGGCTCCTTCTGCGCCTACTGCTTCCACCTCGAGCCTCATCAGACCTTCGTCGTTTGCAGCGGCTCTTGCTTCGACGTCATCTGCTGTATCTTCCTCTCTTTCCTCAGGTCAGATAGCTCAGCAGTCGGTTCCGCCGGTGGTGATTAAAGTGTCTAAGAATCCCAAGTCAAAGCACGCTCACACTACCTCAAAGGAACCTCCAGCCAAAGCAGGTGATCCGGTTTCAGTCATGGATCCATCCTTGCCGGCTTCTTTCCAGACCATGTTAGAGAAGCAATTTATTCAGTTCCTTACTAACATGGGGCCCAAATTGCTTTCTCTTATCCAGCCTGGGCATTCAGCAGACTCCCGCAAGATCGAGCCGCTTCCTTTGCCCCAGTCTGAACTTACACACTCTTTGCAGGGAGCAGAGTCTCTGCAAGTGTCTGATCTGGCATCCAAGCATGTTAAACAAGGAGCAGATTTTTTGCGAGTGCCTCGATGAGAATCCTCACACTCTTCAAGGAGCAGAGTCTTTGAGAGTACATCGAGGTTCCTCCATCAAGCCTCTGGAGCTTCGATCTACAGCCTCTAGTCCTATTCATACATTGGCATCGGCTGCCCACGTCTCCGAGGCAAAGTCTCCTCGAGATCTGGTTCCAGACACAGTTCTCACCGACATTCGAGGCCTTCATCGAGGCATCTTTCCAGGTATAGTTCTTCGTCTCACGACAGACCATCTTCCTCGAAGCCTCGATCTACTCCAACCTTGACCAGACCACTGATTCCTCATTAGAGGTCTCCGATACCGAACCTCGAGGATGTCCCAGTCTCGATTGCCTCGTCCAAGTCACCAGGTTCCTTTTGAAGCCTTTTTCCCTGCCGAAGCTTCATCTTCGACACAGGCCGCCTCAATGTCCTCGAGTCCTTCTCAAGGCAAAGCATTGGCAGATCAGCTATCTTTCTCGTCTTTCCTCCAACAGATGGCTGTAGACTTGGATATTCAATTGGATACTGGCTCCAAATTTTCTAAGGAGTATCTCAAAGTAATGCATCTTCCTTAACTTCCGGCAGAGTCTCTTAAACTTCCACTTCATAAGCTTCTCATCAATCCCTGCTCGTCGAGTCCTCCTTGAAAAGGTCCCATCCTTCCAAGATTTATGCCACCATCCCTCCTGGAAGGGAAGGGAAAGCTATGGACAAATTCGGACGTCGCATCTACCAGAATGCTATGATGTCCTCTAAAGACCTCAATTATAATTTTCAATTCATCACTTACTTTGAATTCCTTATTTCTCTTCTACCAAAATTTTTGAATTATTTGGATACCCAAATGCATTTTGAGTTTCAGGAAGTCATTGCTTCTTTATTGCATCTCCTCCAATCAGCTTATGATGTCTTCGAGTTATCTGCCCGAGCAGCTGCTTGCTCTGTAGCTATGCGTCGTCTTGCCTTGCTTCGTACCATTGACATGAACTCTAACCTTCAAGACCGCTTGGCTAACATTCCTTGTGAGGGCAACGACCTCTTTGATGAATCCATCGAGGCAGCCACCAAGAAATTATCTGACCATGAAAAATCATTTGCTTCTATAGTCAGACCTAAGCTAAAGCCTGCACGCCCCGCTCTTATCTATAAAAGGCGTTTTGCTCCCTACACTCGTTCTCCTCTGAAAAAACAGCAACCTCAGAAGCAACAGAAATCCCAACCTTCTGCTGTACTTAAGGCTTCTCAGCCTTTTTGACTGTTTACAACAGAGCATAATCTCCACCGTTCTGTCTCTGTCTCCGATGGACGATAATTACATCCAACCTCTGGGTGCATACCATCATCAGGGAAGGATTCTCTCTTCATTTCACTCAGGTTCCACCAGAGCTTCCTCCAAGAGAGTATCCTTCCAATCCATCCCAGACCACCCTTCTTCTTCAGGAAGCTCAAGCTCTGCTTTCTCTCCATGCCATCAAACCAGAACCCTTGGAACAGCAGAACAGGGGGTTTTACTCCCGTTACTTCCTTGTTCCGAAGAAGATGGGCGATCTGCAGCCCATTCTGGATCTCGGGGCTCTCAACAAATTTCTAGTCAAAGAAAAGTTTTGAATGTTGTCCCTGGCATCTCTTTATCCCCTTCTCGAGCAGAACGACTGGTTATGCTCTCTGGATCTCAAGGAGGCCTACACTCATATCCCCATTCATCTGGCATCCTGTCAATACCTCAAATTTCGGGTGGGAAATCTGCATTATCAGTACAGAGTACTACCCTTCGGCCTGGCCTCGTTTCCCAGAGTGTTCACCAAGTGCCTGGTAGTGGTAGCGGTAGCTCTCTGAACCATGGTCTTCAGGTATTTCCCTACCTTGATGACTGGCTCATCAAAGATTCCACATCTCAAGGGGTTATTGTAGCGACCCAATGGACTACCTGGTTCCTACAAAGTTTGGGATTCGAAATCAACTTTCCCAAATGTCAACTTCAGCCCTCATAGAATCTACAATTCATTGGAGCTGTTCTGGACACTGTCCAACTCAGAGCATTCCTTCCACAACAACGTCTGGAAGCTCTTCTTCAACTCTGTCATACAGTGTCTTCCCGCTCTTTCATCTCAGTGAGACACATGATGGTACTTCTGGGTCACATGGCCTCCACAGTACACGTGACTCCTTTTACCATACTTCACCTCAGAATTCCTCAGTGGACCCTGGCATCTCAATGGACGCAAGTTTGCAACCCTCCTTCTTGACACATTTCAGTCACTCCTTCCTTGAAGAAGTCTCTCCGTTGGTGGATGCTCTCTTCCAATCTTTCCAGAGGCTTGCTTTTTCAAACAGCCCCTCATCAGAAAGTCCTCACGACAGACTCTTTGACCTACGCTTGGGGTGCTCATCTCGATGGTCTCCGTACTCAAGGCTTCTGGACCAGTACGGATCGTCAGTGTCATATCAATCAGTTGGAACTCAGAGTGATCCTCAAAGCTCTCCATGCTTTTTAACATTTACTTCATGACACAGTAGTCCTTGTTCAGACGAACAACCAAGTCGCCATGTATTATGTCAACAAACAGGGAGGGACAGGGTCTGCCTCCCTTTGTCAAGAAGCTCTGGAGGTTTGGGACTGGGCAATCCGCCACAACACCTTCCTCAACGCTGTCTACATTCAAGGGGCAAAGAATTGCTTGGCAGACAATTTGAGTTGTCTACTGCAACCTCATGAATGGACTCTCCATTCCTCGCCTCTTCGTCACATTTTTTCACAGTGGGGAACACCACAAATAGATCTCTTTGCAGCTCCCCACAACTAAAAACTGCCTCAGTTCTGCTCAAGGATATACTCTCCTCACCGCCTCGAAGCAGATGCTTTTCTTCTGGAATGGACAAATCTTTTCCTCTATGCATTTCCTCCATTCCCTCTCATTCTCAAGACTCTGGTCAGACTGAAGAATGATCATGCCACCATGATTCTAATCGCTCCTCGGTGGCTGAGACAACCCTGGTACTCCCTTCTACTTTAACTCAGCAAGTTTCAAGTTTCAAGTTTATTAAATTTTTGATTAATCGTTTTGTCATATTTTCAAAGCGATGAACATAAATACAAAGTAATAGAAGTGAATACAAAATTACCTTATTAAAAAATAAAAATAAAAATTAAATATAATCTAAAACATTAATTGTCCATAATCAGTAAACATATACTATATACATACTTGACAAGACATGAATAAAAGGGAAAAGGGATAAGAAATACAAAATTCAATAAAAAGAGAGGTAGGGGCAAAACATGAGGTTGGGAATTAAAATTAATGCATCATTGTGTTCCTGTTTATGAGTACTTAATCGAATGCGTCTTTGTAAAGGAACGTTTTTAGGTTGATCTTAAATTTATCGATATCATGTTCTTTTCTTAAATAGATTGGCAGGGAGCCATACCTTCTACCAGTTTTTCCTTCTCTGCTTACACAGAGTCAAGGATCTCTGCTTCATCCCAACCTGCAGTCTCTACACCTGACAGCCTGGTACCTCTCAATGTAACCCCTCTTCAGTTTTCTCAATCTGTAAGAGATGTTTTAGAAGCTTCTAGAAAGCTTACAACTAGACAATGCTATCACCAAAAATGGACTAGATTTTCTACATGGTGTTTTTCTCATCATGAGGAGCCTCAGCATTCCTCCTTATATTCTGTTTTGGACTATCTTTTGCACTTATCCAATTCTGGCCTCAAGTCTACATCTATACGAGTCCATCTCGGTTCAATTGCGGCTTTCCATCAGCCTCTTGAAGGGAAACCCCTCTCTGCTCATCCGGTGGTTTCCAGATTCATGAAAGGACTTTTCAATGTCAAACCTCCTCTCAAACCGCCTCCTGTGGTTTGGGACCTCAATGTTGTCCTTACTCATAAGAACATAAGAAATGCCTTCACCGGATCAGACCCTAGGTCCATCTAGTCCGGCGACCCGCACACGCGGAGGCCAAGCTAGGTGTTCTCTACTGGACACCTTGTTTACCCGTGTCCCTCAATGTGATTTGCATGAAGATATGCATCCAACTTGCCCTTAAATCCCAGAATGGTGGTCTCTGTCACAACCTCCTCCAGGAGAGCATTCCAGGCGTCCACCACTCGCTGTGTGAAGCAGAACTTCCGGATATTAGTCCTGAGTCTGCCTCCCCTAAGTTTTAGTCCATGACCTCATGTTCGAGTCACTGTTGACAATGTGAATAACGAAGATTCTTGCTCCATTTTGTCGAAACCTTTTAGTATTTTAAAAGTCTCTATCATATCCCCTCGCAGGGTTCTCTTCTGGAGGGTAAACAATCCCAGTTTATCGAGGCGTTCTTCGTAACTCAAATTCTTCATACCATCTATTAGTTTTGTGGCTCGTCTCTGCACCCTCTCTAGTAGGGTTATATCTTTCTTTAGGTAGGGAGACCAGTGTTGGACACGGTATTCCAAGTGTGGTCTGACCATTGCTCTATAAAGCGACATTATGACATCCGCCGATCTACTCGTGATGCCCTTCTTTATCATACCAAGCATTCTGTTTGCTTTCTTTGCCGCCGCTGCGCATTGAGCTGACGGCTTCAGGGTCCTGTCTATCAGTACCCCAGGTCCCTTTCTTGTTCGCTCTTGCCCAATGTTACACCTAACATTTTATAATTCTTGTTCTTTGTTATGCCTTCCCAGGGTGCAATCACTTTGCATTTTTCTATATTAAATTTCATCTGCCACTTTTCCGCCCATTTCTCCAGTTGGTTCAAATCTCTTTGAAGTGCGTCTCTGTCTATTTGCGACCCAACTGCCCAACTCAACTCATGAAGCCTCCATTTGAACCAATTGATAAGGCTCATCTGAAGTATCTCACTTGGAAAGTGGTGTTTCTCATTGCCCTCACTTCTGCTCGATAAGTCAGTGAGCTGGTGGGTTACTGACCCACCATTCACGGTGTTCCATTATGACAAAGTTGTTCTTCGTACTCATCCGAAATTCCTACCTAAAGTTGTCTCAGAATTTCATATCGACCAATCCATCGTACTTCCAGTGTTTTTTCCAAAGCCTCATTCTCACCCTGGAGAATCAGCTCTTCATACTCTGGACTGTAAACGTGCTTTGGCCTTCTACTTAGAACGCACCAAACCACACAGAACTGCTCAACTTTTTGTTTCCTTTGATCCAAATAAGTTGGGCCATACTATTTCTAAGCGCACCATCTCCAACTGGATGACGGCTTGTATATCTTTCTGCTATGCCCAGGCTGGATTACCCCTTCACAGTAAAGTCACAGCCCATAAAGTCAGAGCAATGGCAGCTTCAGTAGCTTTCCTCAGATCTACACCTATTGAGGAAATTTGTAGAGCTGCTTCCTTGTCATCGGTTCATACCTTCACTTCTCACTATTGTCTGGATACTTTCTCCA
This sequence comes from Geotrypetes seraphini, assembly GCF_902459505.1. Classification (NCBI taxonomy): domain Eukaryota; kingdom Metazoa; phylum Chordata; class Amphibia; order Gymnophiona; family Dermophiidae; genus Geotrypetes; species Geotrypetes seraphini. The sequence goes on from NC_047086.1 coordinate 284,153,773, forward strand.
GATGGGATGGACAGTTTGGCCAAACAGTATTACAAAATTTATTCTCTTAAATTGCCAACACTCCCACCATCCCATTCTGGTTAGCTTGGAGGTCACCCATATGAGAATACCTGCCTGCTTGTCCTGGGATAAAGCACAGTTACTTACCGTAACAGGTGTTATCCAGGGACAGCAGGCAGCTATTCTCACAACCCACCCACCTCCCCTGGTTGGCTTCTCTGCTAGCTATCTGAACTGAGGAGATGCGCCCTGCGCTGGGTGGGAAGGCACTCACGTATGCCTGGTGTGAGCGACTCAAAAGTTCGAATTTCTTCAAGCAAGTCTGCTTGTGAGGCATCTGCATCCGGGCTCCGTCGATGATGTCACCCATATGCGAGAATAGCTGCCTGCTGTCCCTGGATAACACCTTTTACGGTAAGTAACTGTGCTTTCTGTGCAGACCTTGTCACTCTTGAACTTGTAAAAACATCCACATTGACTAGATTTCCATGTTTGTTTCAGGCATATTTCCCAAAGACCATCAAAAGACCTGCAAGAATTTGTTAAAGATATTGCCTACAGAATGGAGCTTATTCAAATAGAAAACATGGTTCTAAACCCAGGAGCCCTTGTTGCAGCTATCCTCTTGCAAAATTTGCCAGGCATGGACTATGATGTGCTAGTTGAGAAGACTCTGTGGCTGAGAGGCTTAACCCTGTCTTTCGGAGGGTTTCTTGACTGGCCTGGTATGCCAAAAATGTAAATACTCGTCTGTGTGTATTGAAATGAGAAGTGATCAGGAGAAAACCATGGTGGTTGACCATGATTAAGATACTTTGCATGAGCCTATAACTGACAGGTTCTTTTTCCACGTAGTTAAACCACATTTATTTTAGAACTCCTCAAGAAGATTTGGGGACTAAAAATATAGTTTGTTAATATTGCATATAGAACTTCTAACAAATCTGCACATTCTTCTTGCTGTTCTTATACCATAACTTGATTGATTGCTTTCAGGTAATTTGTCTGCCAGCAAAGTGGTCAGGTCCACCCTCACTCTGCATTCTAACTTGATGAACCTAGTCGATGGCCATGTGGTTTTACTAGGAGGATGGAAGGAAGAGAGCAGGCTAACGGAGGAGCTAGTATTTCAGTGGGCTGTGTCTGTGTTAATGTGCGCCTCCTACAGGAACCAGGTGGTGAATGTTTTTGTACGCCCAGCATTGGTAGCAATTTCTTCTGAAATGGCACAGAGTTCCAAGAAAGGTAAGGTTAATGTTTTCTGTTGCTTCATCCCAGTTTCATTTTTCCAATTAGAAGGTTCTGGCTTAAGAGGGGTGGGATATAAAGAAAAACTTGGGGCAGAATGGTACTTTGATCATGTTGGCCATTGCTTTGAGTAGTGCATTGGCTTATTTCTCGTCTTTTATATAAAATTCTTACTCCCATAAACATAATGAGCAGCATTTTAGAAAAGGCACACAGACTAGAGAGTTGCATGGGGACTGAAATCCCACCTGTCCCCACCAAAATGCCACCCGTCTCCGCGAGGAATCCCTCCTTCCCCATCCATCCCTGTGAGGAATCCCCTCTGTCCCCGCCCGTCCCTATAAACTTCAGAAATAGTTATTTCATTTAATTATGCTACTGAATTAAAGGCTCTTGTAGAAACCCATTTACAAATAAGCAAAAAGACTTTATTAATTTGGAAATATTAATTGGGAAGAATACATACTTTGTAAATGGGTTTCTACCAGAGCCTCTAATGTAAACATAAAATATAAATACTCAGCTGATGAGAACCCCCAAGCTGTCAGCTGAGGACTTCCTTTGCAGTTGGCCAGGGTTCCCTTTTGCCAAGCTTGGCAGGCAGCAGTAGCGTCCCTGAGTCACAGATGCTGGCACCTCAGTGGCTCATGGATGCTGCCAGTGACTGCTGTGCTTGGTGGAGGGGAGTTCTGGCCGTCTATAGAGGAGGTCCTCTGCTGACGGTGCTTGGGGATCCCCACCAGTCACAGCAAGGGTCAGCAAGTACTTCAACACTGTAGAAATAAAACCAGAAATGCATTTCCTTTTCTTTTGAACACAATACAAAGACATCTGCTATATACATTTCCCAAAGCTAACATATTTTAGTCATTAAATTCCGTTTTTTACCTTTGTTGTCTGGAGATTTATTTTTCCATAAAGTTGGTCCAGACTTCATTCCCTCCCCCAACTTTTTCTTTCTTTCACCCTGCCCCTTTCTTTCTTTCTCTCTCCCTGCCCCCATTTCTTTCTTTCTCCCTGCCCTCCCCCAAGCCACTGCCAGGGAACAGGCTGCCACTGCTGCCGCAATCGGGGAACAGGCCGCCACCAAGTTCTGAGCTCTCCCTGCTTCCCTTCCCCGTAAAGAGGATGCTGAAGCGCCGGGCCAACCAACCTTCCCATCTCCACCCAATCTCCACCCCAGACCCCACCCCCATAATAGTACTAATTGTAACACCATTTTTTCCATCCATTTTTCATATATACACACATACAATATAATCGTATTAACAACACATAATGGTTAACAACAAAATTAAAATACAGAAATCACACTGTATGCTTTTCAACATTCATTTCTATCAGAAAACAGATAACCCCATGCAAATGCAGGATCAAAACCTAAAAGTACTAATATTCAAACAAACCCTAAGATGCAAGACTCTTCAAGCAGTACAACCCCCAGAGAAAACCAAACAAGTGCATTTCTTCCTGAACATACAGCAGATGCAAAATCACTAAATAAAAGCATTTCCTCTGCCGTTGTTGTCTCTCTACCTCCATGTGTCTTGCTTTCTGGCCTGCTCCCCGGTTTTAGCTTCAGGCTGGTCCATGGTGCGATCAACGCAGGGTCTTCAGGCTGGCTCCCTGAGTGCTGCATTGTACAAAGCTGTGGGAAGCGGCTTGTTGTGCGAGTCCCACACCTCATCTGGAAGCCTTCCTTCTGACTTTGCGACATCAGAGAGAAGGTTTCTGGGTCAGGCGCAGGCTGTAGGTAGAAGCCTTTTCCCATGGTTTTGTACACTGCAGCACTCAGGGAGCCAGCCCAAAGATGCCGCATTGATCGCACCGAAGACCGGCGGCTACTGAACAATCTCTTGGGCCCGATGGAGGTGCCGACCCTGTGGACTGGCAGAAAATTTCTGTGGACCAGCGGTTGAAACTGAGCTGTGAGCCGCACTCAAGTGGATAAAGAGCCGCATGCGGTTCGCGAGCTGTGGTTTGCCAACCACTGATGTAGAGTAAACGACAATCTCTTATGCATTAAGATGGCAACACCCCTTTGCCTCCCACTGAAGGTAGAAGAGTAGAATTCCCCCACCCAACCCCTCAGCAGCTTGGCATGCTCAATCTGAGAAAGGTGGGTCTCTTACAAATATGCTATATCAGTACCCAGCTTCCTGAGATGTGTCAATATCCGTGAAGCTTAATGGGAGACTTGACTCCATCCACATTAAGCGTAGTCACTTTCAAATCAGCCATAACCAAAGACTATCTGGATGGCCAGCTAAACTCCGCCGCAGATTGAGTATGTGCTACCAACCACAATGCCCCCGGTACCTCATCTCACTCCCACACCCACCCTCCCCACATACCCCACAAACATACACAGGCATACCCCCCCACACCAGACATACCATAGCCATACCCCCCTCCCCCAGAGCATGCCTCCCCCAGCATACAATCCCATATTCACTTCCCCAGCCCACCCAGAGAGGACCTCCTCCCCAGCCAAAAAAACACATTTCTGTATCCCATCCAAGAACACAACTGCAAAACCAAACTGGAGAGCTCAGCAAGACCCCAGTCAAATTGGACCACAGGCAGAGAGCTGATAGCCAAAGCAGATTGGAGTTCTCACAGAGTGAAGGCCCCCCGGCCCCCTGCAGAATCCTCCAGCCAACAGCATACAGTCCAGGCAAATGCAGATGCACAGGGGTCAGGACGGTAGGAGCCCCAACAGGCCACAGCAAACATGGGGCCCAGGCAGGAGCAGGAATGCCAAAGATCAAACCCTAGGGCAAAACCCTGTGCCCAGTGAGGCGTCCCCGGCAAGGTCCACGCCATTCTCCACAGGAAAGACAGAAGTCGTCTTCAGGCCTCACAGGGTCTTGCAAAAGCAGTAAATTGGGCAAGAAGCCGCTCCATAACTACCCTGGCTTCCTTCACCTTGGCAAGGGTAATCGCTCTACCATCCTGCCACACGCAGCTTCGCCAGGAACACCAGTGTGAATTGGAGGCCTCGGTTGTGAAGATCATGCAGAACAGTGACATAAGTTTGCAGCCACTTGGTCTTCTTTTCCATACCTGCCGTGCCGCAGCACACAGCTGACCGGAAGTCTTCCCGATGTCAGCGCTGACGTTGGAGGGAGGGAGGGAGGGCTTTGCTTAAGCCCTCCTTCCAACGTCAGCGCTGACATTGTGGAAGATTTCCGGTTGGCTGTGTACTGCGGCAGGGCAGGTAGGGAAAAGACGAGCCTCGCGACTCGAGTGCATCGGAACCCGCAAGATCCCCATGACCCTAGGAGGCGTCCCCACGGGATCCCCGTGACCTGAAGGGGGAACCCGTGGGTCCCGCGGGATTCCCGTCGTCCCCGATCCCGTGCAGTTCTCCAACACAAACCCTGAATAAAGAGATCTTGATTGGGACATAATACAACATTGCATGTATTTTAGAAAAGGGATGGACAACTTAGATCCCTTTCTAAAATACATGTTGTCATGAATGTTCCTGAAGTGGTTATGTTCCATGGTTGGACTTATTTTAGGCATGCAGACTTCAAACATCAGCATCAACCACCCTATCAGATAATGTGTTAGGTTCGGCACTGCAATGTCTATTTGGTGATTTTAGACCACAGTAGTACCAAAGCCTACATACCCATGGCAGTGACTGCACAACCCCACCCTTACCACCAGTCACACAAGTTCAGGCCTCCCAACCCCCTAATCACATCAGCTGAATACCTTCTACCCCAAACTTAATCAAAACAGCAGTGCATGCTGGCCTCAGTCCAGTGTAGGCAATCTTTGTGCATTGAAATTCTTATCTTAAGGTGCAACTTCTTCCTATTTCAAAGATTATATGTGCCTCTGATGCAGGCAGTCCAGCTGCTTAAACATATTGTACTATTACTAAAACACCTGTGCAATACACCTTATCTTTAAAGATTTGCTTTCTCAAATAAGTATTTTCATCAGCCACTAGTTAATTCTTCTGGCTGCTTTTTTCCTTCTCTGGATTAGTGCTGCAACTTGGCTTTGCCTCTGTATTCTTTGCCTATTCAGTCAGCCAGCCTTTTTTTTAAAAATATAATAATCATTAACTCTGGACACTTACCTTCTTGAGTGGACTTCTTTGGCTGCTTTAGGCTTGTGCTCCTGACACACATCCTTCTTGGAGGGGGGTGGATGAAGGGTAGGATGGGGAGGGGTGTAGTCTTATTGTGTTTTCTTAATATGTACCAAAAAATCTGGGTATGTCATGATTTGCTGTACTATGCCCCTTGCTCTGTTAGGGGAGGCTGTGTTCTGTTTTTTCAGCTTTTGTATAGTTTTGATTGGCTTAATAAAGTTTAAAAATTTGAAAAAAAACATTTATCTCTTTTCCATAGTCAATAAAATTTTACATTTACACAGCAACTTTCAGTGTGTCATTTAGGTGTATATGCTTTGATAGATATTGACCCTTTTACTATACAAATAGAGGGTCATTCAGACTGCACTGCATTCAGCACCCAGGTCTTGGAGCCATTCTCCTTTCTATGCCCACAATGCAGACTTGAGATATGATCTCACCATATGATGTAATCTACCCCAATCTTCAGATTTCAGGCACAGACTTGAGTGGGGGGTTTAGCCTAATGGCTAGAGCAGTGGGTTTTGAACTGGGAAAGCAAATTTCAAATCTCACTGCTGCTTCTTTTGATATTGAGCAAGTCGTATATCCTTCTATTGCTTCAATCTACAGACTTGCCTTGAACTACCAGTGAAAAGGTGTGATCTAAATCCCTTTCTCACCCCCCAAATCCAGATGAATGACAAAGTAATCTGTTCTGGAATAGAAGTTGTAGTAACAGGACCCTGTGCTTAGTCACCAATCGTATAAACCAGAGGTTCAGCTCTGGAAGCATAGAAAGGAGCAGCCTTTTTTATACCCCTGGGTGAGCCCTTCATCTTTACAATAATGACTTTGTATGTGATTTTGTTCTCCACCTAGATTTGCAGATAGGCGGGTTAGAAATATTTTAAAATAAATAAATACAAGTGTTGATTAAAAACACTCCAATCCCCACAAAAGCTAATAGCAAGTTAGGGGTAGGTTTTTACTGTCCTTAGTCCATGCTGACCTCTGATCAGGGGAGATACAAATTAGAGAATGACACAGGGGAAAAAATCTGTCCCCGTCACCGGACCACCGTCCCCTTCACTGCCCCATCCCCGCAGCATCCACCCTGCCCTCTCGGCACCCCTTGCACGGTCTGTGCATCTCCCTCCCTCCCCCTTACCTTCGCGGCACGTTTTAAGGTTTGAGTAGCTTGTTGAAAACCGTCAGAGTAGTCGTGCAGTCACGTGCGTGTTTGGGCAGAAGCTTTTTCTCTGATGCAACTGGAAGTTGCGTCGGAAGAGAAGCTTCTGCTCACACATGTACGCGACTGCACGTATGCTCCGGCGGCTTTCAACAAGTCTCAAACCTTAAAACACGCCGTGAAGTTAAGGGGGAGGGAGGGAGATAAATTTGGGTAGGTAGGGAGGGGGCTACGCGCGATCAGTGACCGCGCGCATTCCCTCCTTAACGGCGGGGACAAGGCCATTCACCGCTCCACGGGGCGGTGGATGGCCTTGTCCCCATACCTGCATTGAGCACCTTTTCCCCCTCTACCGTTTTGGTGGGTTACTCGCGGCTAGCCATAAGTTACATCCACCGTGTCATTCTGTAATACAAAGTAATTCAAATAGTTTGCTGCTTTACAAACTTTACCATTTTTCATCCAGGATGATCTTAGGTCTTTGTTTTGTTTTTTTTCATCTTCTGCAAAGGCTACTATCTAAAGCACATCTGCATTCAAATCTCATGGTGCACTAGGTTTCTCTCTGCTCACTTGTTGAGAACTACAGTTTTATTTGGGGACCGGAGGGAGGGGGGGTTGTCATGACCGGTTGCCATGGATGCTGGACCCATAAGCGTGAGGGTGGAGGAAAGGACATGGATATTGGTCGTGTAGGGTGAAAGGCAGGGAAAATGGATAGATGTTGGAACCAGAAGTAGGGGGGGAGAGAAAGAAGGGAAGAACAGATGCTGGACCTACCGGAGATGGGGAGGGGGGGGCAGGGGGGATGATGGAATGAGGTGGAAAGGGAGACAAAACTATTTTTACAGTAACTCTCTAAAGCAGGGGTGTCCAACCTGCGGCCCCTTGAATTTTGTGTGGCCCCGGTCGAGGGCGATGCAGTGTTTTCCTCTGCTGCCCCCGGGTGTTTACCATCTTGCCGGTTCCCTCCTCTGTCTTGCTGCAGCGTTTGTGCGGCCCCAGAAAAATATTTTTCAGCCAGTGCGGCCCAGGTAAGCCAAAAGGTTGGACACCCCTGCTTTAAAGCAACCAGAAACTACAGTTATCTGGCATCCACCAATCCTCATGGGTGGCAGATAACTGAGCGTCTACTGTACATCCAAAATGTCTTATAATGGAATTTTTATTTCTTTTTTTATTTTTTTACAGAAGACATTTATCGTGTGTTCATCTTTTTGAGAGAGATTTTTTCAAATGAATTCATCTTTTTGCCAGGGAGTGCACTAAAGGTAAATTATTGCACCTTTTGAAGGGAAGGGGTTGGCATGTACAAGTAAATAAGAATGCACTTGCCTCTTGTGTTGCTAGACTTCTTTTGTATCTTTTTACCAATGAGATCAGGTGTTATTATCTTTCCCAATAAGAACTCCATCATTTGCAGGGAAACCACTTAAGTTGCCTTGCAAGTATTAAGCTGACTTGTAGAAGGTTCTGTAGTTCTGATAGCTGGAGGCTTTCCTTTGTGTAGCATTCCTGAAGGGGTGAAACCTGTTATTTTCTTCAAAGAGGAAGGCAGTGATTGCCTTTTCCTCTGGTGCCCTCCAGAGGTAGTAGCATTGTAGTGCTCTGTGTGTGTGTTTATGATAATTTATTAGTTAAGATACTAGTTTTCTGGGATTTGAATGTTCTCTTGGGATCTATTTTCAGAAAATCTAAGGACCTTCTGCTGTCAGCAGTAGGACGTTGCTAGCAAATGAGGGCACAAATTACCATATATACTTGAATATAAACCGAGGTAACATTTTTACCCCCAAAAAGGAGGAAAAAATGTTCTCATATATAAACTGTGGGGAGGGGGGGTTTATATTCGAGTACCCAGCAGGCCTTCACAGGGCCTGCTGTAAGCCCTTGTGGTCCAGCGATGGCCGGGACAGGAGGGATCCCTCCTGACCCGGCTGATTATAACAACTCTCACCTCCTTCCTGCCTCCCTGATTAGTAAAAAGCATACCTTTAAAATCCCTGGTGGTCCAGCGATGGGCTGTGTCAAGAAGGATCTTCCTATGCTCCTGCCCTGTACAGAGCTGCTATCTGAATGGCTGCCACAAATTCTCACAGCAACCTTACGAGGTTGCCATGAGAACTCGCAGCAGCCATTCAGATAGTGGTACTTCAAGGGGTAGGAACGTAGGAAGATGGCTCCTGCCCCAGTTCACCGCTGGACCACCAGGGATTTTAAAGTTTCTCTTTTTACTAATCGGGGAGACGGCAGGGAGTGAGTGTTGTTAGCAGGGATAGGAGGTGGGAAAGATCCTTCCTGTCCCGGCCCACTGCTCGACCACAAGGTCTTACAGCAGGCCAGGTGGAGTCCTATAGCAGGCCAGGTGGAGTCCTGCAACAGGTCTAGGAAGGGGGTGGGAGGGAACTGACCTGAATATAAACAGCCCCATTTTTGGGCCATTTGTTTGGCCCAAAAATCTCTTAAGTGGAAACTTCTGAACATCGAGCTGGCATGTGTCTGAATTAATACCTAAACTACAGCTGCATTTTGATTTAAATTTTTAATTGCATGATCTATTTTTTTTTTTAATTGTGATTAATCGCACAAGTAAAGGTGTTGTGCATTATTTATTTTTCACTGCAGTTTCTTGTGACTCTGGGCAAGTCACTTAACACTCCATTCCCCAGGTACAAAATAAATTGATTGAATATAATATGTGAACCACTTTTATTGTAACTACAGAAAGGCAAAATATAAAATCCCGCCTACTTTCCCTTTCATAAAGGACCGATAATCTCCATCTTTTCCACCACCAGATTCAACATCTCTCTATTTTTTCCTTCCTTCCATCCCTCTTACCTATCCCAGGTCCATCTCTATTGACAGGGATGATTGATGAGAACACCACCTGTGTACCTGACTGCTTCATTTTCTCTGCCAGAGCCACAGTCACTTTTGATACTGCAAGGTACCCCTCCAAACGTATAGAAAGTGACTTTAGTGGTTCTGGGAAAGAAGGTGAAGCAGTCAGGTATGCAGATGGTGGTTTCATTGATCATCCCTGTCGCAGGTAAAGTCCAGGGCAGAGAAGCTCGCATCCTGGAGATGAATGTGTGGCTGTGGGGATGGTGTCTTCAAGAGTGTTTTGGCTTCCTAGACCATGGGATGATTTTCTAAGGGCTGCTGAGCAGGGATGGTGTGCATCTATCGAAGAAGTGTCTTCAGCAGCAGACTGTCTAACCTACTGAAGAGGGCTTTAAACTAGAATCGTCAGGGCAGGGTGATCAAAGCCCCCAGGTAAGCATAAGCCTTCGGGTAAGTGAATCACTAAATACCTTTACACAAATGAGAAAAGGGGCAATGTCTGAACAACAGTATATACTAATGGCTGAAGTATGGTAAACAAGGTTCTTGATCTATAGGCTGTGATTGAAAGACTGAGTTGGATTTAATGGCAATCACGGAGCAATGACTGGGATATAGTTTTATCCCAGGACAAGCAGGCAGGTATTCTCACTAGTGGGTGATGTCATCCGACAGAGCCCCGATACGGACATCTTGCAAGCATGTCTTGCTTGAAGAAACTCAGAAGTTTCGAGATGCCCGCACCGCGCATGCGCCAGTGCCTTCCCGCCCGATGTACCGGGCGTGTCTCCTCAGTTCTTTTCTTTCCGCGGAGCTGAGAAGTTTCTCTTCATTCTGCGCTGACTGAATTTCAGTTTTTTGCCTTCTTTACCCGCGTTTTTGTTTATTTCTTTGAATTTCTTTCACTTTTATTTTATTTTCTAAAAAAAAAAAAAAAAAAAAAGTTAAAATTATTTCTTCCGGCGGCTCGGCCAGGCCGGCCTCGTGGCTGCGGCCTAGCGCCTTCGACCTTGCAGCGTCGATTTTCCGGCCTATGTCCCGGCCAATCACCGGTTTTAAAAAGTGCAGCAAGTGCCAGCGTGCGATTTCGTTAACGGACCTGCATCGACGCTGCCTGCAGTGTCTTGGTCCAGAACACGTTCCGAAATCGTGCCGGCCTTGTTCCACGCTCACTGCGCGCTCGTTTAAGAGGCGTTGCTTGCTTTGGGAGTCGATGTTCAAGATGGAGACTGCCAAGGACCTGTCTGCTTCTACGTCTGCTGAGGTTTCGCCGGTCTGTTCGAAACCTGCATCGACGACTCCTGCATCCAGCATCGTGAAGCCAGCATCGTTTGCACCGGCTTCGGCATCGAGTTCGGCATCGGCGCCTGCCTCCGTCTCCTCGGTTCAGGTACCGCCTTCCACTGTCCCTCCCGTGGTCATCAAAGTGCCTAAAGCTAGCAAGCAGAAGCACTTGGCCACGAAAGAACGCGAAGACCGTGCAGGAGGACCCCCTTTCGGTGCGGATCCCTCCATATCGGCTTCGCTTCGATCCCTGCTAGAAGCTCAGTTTGTCGAGCTTATGCAGACTATGGGACCCCGGCTTATCGCCAACATTCAGGGTGACATTCCAGCCCCGGTTTCAGGGGGCGGTCCGCCCCCTCCCCCTCCTCCTCGTCGTTCGATCTCGCTGCTCGACGAGGGGGATCGGCGGAGGGCGGCGGAATCCTCCAGAAGGGCTTCCCTTCCTGATATGCCGCCTTTGGAGCCCATCACACCTCCACGACAACAGGGTGCTAGGGCGACCCCTGATAATCGGAGTCCTGGGCATACTGCATCGCAGGAGGAGTTCTTCCGCACTCCTTACCAGACATGGGTGGCGCTGCGTGAGTCCGCATCTCTGCCACCTCTGTGATCCACGGCATCGAGTCCTATCCATTCCTTTGAGGCTTCGAAGGATCGATCGATGCATAGAAGATCTCGTTCCCCGTCCCGTCACCGGGAGGGGCATCGATCTCGGCACTCTTCTCGGCACTCCTCACGCCATTCGGAGGTGTCTCCGCAGAAAAAGATGCAGCGTTTGGGATACTCCTCGTCGGATGTATCCCAGCCGGAGGGACCAGAGTATGAGGAACCATCTACCTCCTACTCTCCATGCCGGTCTCAGCTCTCCCTGGACCCGGAAGCTTCCACTTCGTCTAGTCCGTCTCGTCGGCCGGCCTTGGCAGACCAACTGTCTTTCTCATCCTTTCTCCGACAAATGGCGGATGACTTGGATGTGACTTTGGACACTGGATCTAAATATTCTAAAGAGTATTTGGACACCATGCATTTGCCTCACCCTCCGGCGGAGACACTTCGGCTTCCTCTGCATAAACTGCTGGACCAGACTTTCATGCGCTGTTTTGAGACACCGTATTCCATACCTGCAGTTCCCAGTAAGCTGGATGCTCGATACCGCATCGTTCACCATAAGGGGTTTGAAGGGGCTCAACTTTCTCATCAGTCCCTTCTGGTCGAGTCTTCTCTCAAGCGTTCTCACCCTTCCCAGGTCTACGCTTCCGTGCCTCCGGGCAGGGAGGGGAGAACGATGGACAAGTTTGGTAGACGTATCTACCAAAACTCGATGATGGCGACTCGAGTGCTCAATTACAATTTTTTCTTCTCTTCATATTTGGATTTCTTCTTGCCGGTGCTCCGCAAGTTCATCCCTTTCATCGATGCTCAGGCTCGTTTCCAGTTTGAGGAGGTGGTGGCGACCCTGCAGCTGATGCAATCCTCCTACGATGCCTTCGAGCTCTCGGCACGTGCTGCGGCCTGTTCGGTCGTCATGCGTCGCCTGGCCTGGCTTCGCACTATTGATATGGATCCGAACCTCCAAGACAGACTTGCTAATGTGCCTTGTGCGGGAGCGGATCTGTTCGATGAGTCTATCGAGACTGTTACTAAAAAGCTTTCGGACCATGAGAAGTCTTTTCAGTCTATTCTGCGACCTAAGCCGAAGCCTCAGCAGTCTCGTCCTTCTAGACCGCCTCAAATCTACCAGAGGCGTTATCAACCGAGGCAGACTCCTCCTGCGAGACAGCCTGCGAAGAGGCAGCCTCCACAGAAGACTCAACAGAAGCCTCAGATGCCGGCTGCACCCAAGGCTCCTCAGCCTTTTTGACTCTCTTCCAGGGAGCATAACCGACGTTCTGTCTTCCCCTGTTTTTCCCATAGGGGGTCGACTCCATCATTTTTATCATCGATGGGAGTCAATCACCACGGACCTTTGGGTCCTTACCATCGTAAGAGAGGGATACTCTCTTCATTTCCATCGGGTCCCCCCGGACCACCCTCCAAGAGAGTATCCTTCCAACTTAACGCAGACCGCTCTTCTTCTCCAGGAGGCTCAGACTTTACTTCGGCTTCGGGCCGTCGAACCGGTTCCGTTGGATCAGCAAAACCGAGGGTTTTACTCCTGGTATTTCCTGGTCCCGAAGAAGACGGGCGATCTGCGTCCCATTTTGGACCTTCGAGTCCTCAACAAGTTCTTGGTCAAGGAGCGGTTCCGCATGCTGACCCTTGCTTCTCTCTATCCCCTCCTCGAGCAGAACGATTGGTTATGCTCTCTGGACCTCAAGGAGGCCTACACTCACATCCCGATTCATCCGGCCTCCCGCAAGTTTCTCAGATTTCGGGTGGGACATCTACATCTGCAGTATCGAGTGCTTCCATTCGGCCTTTCCTCGTCTCCCAGAGTCTTCACGAAGTGTCTGGTGGTGGTGGCCGCTGCACTCCGGTCCATGGGTCTTCAGGTGTTTCCATACCTCGACGACTGGCTCATCAAGGCACCGTCGGCTCCAGAGGTCATTTCGGCGACCTTGACTACAATTTGTTTCCTGCAGAGTTTGGGCTTCGAGATCAACTTCCCCAAGTCACATCTTCAGCCCACCCAGTCTCTTCCCTTTATCGGGGCAGTTCTGGATACCATTCAACTGCGAGCATTCCTTCCTCCTCAACGCATGGATGCTCTCCTTCTGCTCTGCCAGTCGGTGTCTTCTCGCCAGTCCATCTCGGCGAGACACATGATGGTCCTCTTGGGCCACATGGCATCTACAGTTCATGTGACGCCTTTTGCCAGACTACATCTCAGAATTCCTCAATGGACCCTGGCATCTCAGTGGACTCAGGTGTCCGACCCGTTGTCCCGTCACATTGTCGTCACTCCTGCTCTACGGCAGTCTCTTCTCTGGTGGATGACCTCTTCGAATCTATCCAGAGGTTTGCTGTTTCACTCTCCTCCCCACCAGAAAGTTCTCACAACCGATTCATCGAACTATGCATGGGGGGCTCATCTGGATGGTCTTCGCACTCAGGGGTTCTGGACCAGTGCGGAACGACTCCATCAAATCAATCTTCTGGAGCTCAGAGCCATCTTCAATGCTCTCCAAGCTTTTCAGCATCTGCTTCACGACATGGTGGTCCTTATTCGCACAGACAATCAGGTCGCCATGTATTATGTCAACAAACAAGGGGGCACGGGCTCGGCCCCTCTTTGTCAGGAAGCTCTTCGAGTATGGGATTGGGCGGTTCGTCACAACACCTTCCTCAGAGCTGTCTACATTCAGGGGAAATTCAATGTCTTAGCAGACAAATTGAGTCGTCTTCTCCAGCCTCACGAATGGACGCTCCATTCCAAACCCCTTCATCTGATCTTTGCTCAGTGGGGAACGCCTCAGATAGACCTCTTTGCAGCCCCCCACAACTTCAAACTGCCTCAGTTTTGCTCCAGGATCTACACTCCTCTCCGCCTCGAGGCAGACGCCTTTCTACTGGAATGGGGAAATCGCTTCCTATATGCGTTTCCTCCCTTTCCTCTCATTCAGAAGACTCTGGTCAAGTTGAGATCAGACCATGCCACCATGATTCTGATTGCTCCTCGGTGGCCCAGACAACCTTGGTACTCCCTTCTACTTCAACTGTGCAGCAGGGAGCCAGTACTTCTTCCAGTGTTTCCTTCACTACTTACTCAACATCAAGGTTCACTACTTCATCCCAACCTGCAGTCTCTCCACCTGACAGCTTGGTTCCTTTCAACATAACTCCTCACCAGTTCTCTCAAGCAGTGAGGGAGGTCTTGGAGGCTTCCAGGAAGCCTGCTACTCGACAATGCTATTCCCAAAAATGGACTAGATTCTCTTCCTGGTGTATTTCCAATGCCACGGAACCTCAGCGAGCTTCCCTATCTTCTGTATTGGACTATCTTCTACACCTGTCTCAGTCTGGTCTCAAGTCTACCTCTATACGAGTCCACCTGAGTGCTATTGCGGCTTTCCATCAGCCTCTACAGGGGAAACCTTTGTCTGCTCATCCTGTGGTTTCCAGATTTATGAAAGGACTTTTCCATGTCAACCCTCCTATCAAACCTCCTCCTGTGGTTTGGGATCTCAATGTTGTCTTGTCTCATCTTATGAAGCCTCCGTTTGAACCTCTCAACAAGGCTCCACTTAAGTTTCTCACCTGGAAGGTGGTTTTCCTGGTGGCCCTCACGTCAGCTCGCCAGGTCAGCGAGCTTCAGGCCCTAGTGGCGGATCCACCGTTCACTGTGTTCCATCATGACAAGGTGGTCCTTCGTACTCATCCAAAATTCTTGCCTAAAGTGGTCTCTGAATTTCACATCAACCAATCCATCGTGCTTCCAGTGTTCTTTCCAAAGCCTCATTCTCATCCTGGGGAATCTGCTTTGCACACTCTGGACTGTAAACGTGCTCTAGCTTTCTACTTGGATCGCACAAAGCCACACAGAACTGCTCCTCAACTTTTCATCTCCTTTGATCCAAACAAATTGGGACGACCTGTATCGAAGCGCACCATCTCTAACTGGATGGCGGCTTGTATCTCTTCCTGCTATGCCCAGGCTGGATTATCCCTTCCCTGTAAGGTCACAGCCCATAAGGTCAGAGCAATGGCAGCCTCTGTTGCCTTCCTCAGATCGACACCGATTGAGGAGATTTGTAAGGCTGCCACTTGGTCCTCGGTTCATACATTCACCTCTCATTACTGTCTGGATACTTTCTCCAGACGGGATGGACAGTTTGGCCAAACAGTGTTACAAAATTTGTTCTCTTAAGTTGCCAACTCTCCCACCATCCCATTGGGGTTAGCTTGGAGGTCACCCACTAGTGAGAATACCTGCCTGCTTGTCCTGGGATAAAGCAATGTTACTTACCGTAACAGTTGTTATCCAGGGACAGCAGGCAGCTATTCTCACGTCCCACCCACCTCCCCTGGGTTGGCTTCTCAGGCTAGCTACCTGAACTGAGGAGACACGCCCGGTACATCGGGCGGGAAGGCACTGGCGCATGCGCTGTGCGGGCATCTCGAAACTTCTGAGTTTCTTCAAGCAAGACATGCTTGCAAGATGTCCGTATCGGGGCTCTGTCGGATGACATCACCCACTAGTGAGAATAGCTGCCTGCTGTCCCTGGATAACAACTGTTACGGTAAGTAACATTGCTATATCGGGCTATAATCTGTTCAGAAAAGTCAGGGTAGAAAGAAAAGGAGAAGGAGTGGCATAATATGTTAAAGATCATATTAAAGCCACACAATTGCAGGATCTGAAGAGTAAGAAAGAGACATTGTGGGTCAAACTGGAAGGAGGGAATGGAAAATATCCAGTATTTATATTGGTGTGATATACTGGCTTCCTTCACAGATAGAAGAAGTGGACAGAGATTTAATAAAAGACATTCAAAATATAACTTTAAAAGGTGAAGTATTACTAATAAAAGATTTTAATATGCCAGATGTTGATTGGGGTATCCCTATTGCAAGATCTCTTAGAAGTAGGGAGATCTTAGATTCTCTACAGGGAGAACTGTTTTAACAGTTGATAATGGAAACCACATGGGATGGGGCGATGCTGGACTTAGTGCTTACAAATAGTGAAAGTTTTTCCGATGATATAGTGGATAATCATTTGGCATCCAGTGATCATTGCATATTAAGACAGGTGTAAAGAGGGCTCATTTGAAAGTGAAGGTTCTAAACTTAATTAAAAATAAGAATTTTGTTCAGATGGGGGTTTATTCAAGGAATTGATGCCTGGATTGGAACATCTGGAAGAAGCAGGAAATCAGTGGGCAAAACTGAAAGGAGCTATTATAAAGGCATCAAGCCATTTTGTAAGGAAAGTAAGAGGAAAAGAAGGCTGCTTTGGTCTCAAAATTAGTAGTTGAGAAGGTAAGGAAAAAGAGATTAGCTGAAAAAAAATCGAAGGAACTGTACAATTTAGGGAGTAAACTTTTATGCATGAAAGAGGAACAGGACTTGGGTGTGATAGTATATGATGATGATAATGTGGCCAAACAGGTTGAAAAGAACATGAGCAAGGAAAGCTCCAACAGACTTCAAAAAAAGGTACCGGGAGGGGGGGGGCTGCTTATAGGGGTTATTCACTCCATAAGACTCACCCTTATTTCCACCCCCTTTTTGGGGGTGGAAAAAGTGCATCTTATAGAGCAAAAAATATGGTACATTTTTACAGAAAGGGTGGTAGATGCTTGGAATAGTCTTGGTAGAGGTGATGGAGACCCGTGCCTGAATTCCAGAAAGCGTGGGATAGGCATGTGGGAACTCTTAGGGAGAGGAGGAAATAGTGGATGCTACGGATGGGCTAACTGGATGGGCTATTTGGCCTTTATTGGCCATCATGTTTGTATAAACTACAAAAGATGAAAGAAGAAGACAGGCAAAAATATCTGGAAAAGTTGAGAGGATGGTTGAGTAGCCAGGAAAGCAAAGATGCAAATGGAAGAAAAAAAAAAAAAAAAAAGCAGAAAGTAAAATGGAGGGGTGGGGGCTAAGACATTGTTTTAGAAATATTAGTGATAGGAGGAAGTATAAAAGTTGCATTGTGAGACTCAAAGGTGATGGGGAGGAATATGTAGAAGGTGATAAAGAAAAGGTTGAAGTGTTGTGAGCAGGACGGCAGAAAACAAAAACAAATAGGGCTGGAGGTATGGTAGACATTAATTGATTTTCAGAGGATTGTGTTCTTGAGGAGCTTGCTGAACAAAAGTTGGATAAAGCGATGGGACCAGATGGTATACTACTGAGGGAACTTAGGGAAGTTCTAGTGGTTCTGCTGACTGACTTTTTCAATACTTTTCTATAGTTGGAAGTGGTACTGGAGGATTGGAGAAGGGTAAATGTAGTCCCTCTCTATAAAAGTGGAAGTAAGGAAGAAGCAGGGAACTATAGGCTCATAAGTCTGACTTTTGTGGTAAATAAATTAATGGAAACACTTTTAAAATGGAGAATAGTGGAGGGGCGTGGCTTAACGCGAACACGAATGGACGTGTAGTCGCAAAGCTCCTCATCATCTAGGCACAGAATATAATAAAATTATTATTCCCTTCTGGATAATTTCATCAAAGAAATAACTACTAAAAGAAACGGAACATATAATAAATGAAATAACCTCTTTTGCTGAAGTTAAAACGAAGCCTGAGGTAATAGGAGCTGGAAAGGCAAAGTGCCGTTTTTTTTCTTCAACGGTATTATGAGATTTGAATTGCAGCGCTGAGACAGAGAAGCCTGTGAGTGAAAAGCCGAGAGAGAGGAATGCCGGCTTTTGAAAAGTGAGTCGCTAAAAAAAAGATAAAAATCAATTGCTTAAAGATAATTGAAATAGAAGATTACTGGAGTGAATGTTGCTCTCCTCTATCGTAGCTGCGATTGGGCTTGTGAGAGGAGAGCCAGAAGAAAGGATTGCCGGTTTTTTTTTTAGCGCTAAAACGGCGTGAAAATAAGTGACTGATCGGCGCAGCATCGGGGATAATAAAAGATAGAGGAAAAAAAAATCTGTCAACAGAATATTGAAAGTGACTGACAACGAAAGGAATTAGAGAGGGAAGAGAGAGCTGGCAGTTTAAATTTTACCCTCTTTCAAAACTGTGAAAAGACTCAAATAAAAAGATTGCAGATTTTTTCAACGCTGAAACGGCAAGGCATTGAGGGTGAGTGACTGACAGAGCTGAAAAAAAAAAAAATTAATGTGAAAGAGATTTGTGCTGCCGTGATTGAACGAAACCTAAGGGGAAAAAAAAAAAAATTGATTGATTACATATTGTCCTCCTACACCGAGGCTGAGAGTGGACTTGTGAGAGGAAAAACAGAGAAAAAGTTTACTGACATTTTTTCTTCAGAGCTGGAATGGCGAGGCACTAGAGAAAGAAATGCTGACATTGAAGAGAAGAGTGGCTAACTAAAGATAAATTGCTGATTCTACCGGCTTGTCTTGGTGCTGATGTGGAGAGACTGTGAGGGAAGGCTGATAAATAATTGAATTGGCAAACGGAAAAAAAAAAAAAAAAAGTTTCAATGCAGTTTTAAAATTAACACTGTTAAAGCTGTAATAATGAGGAGAGTTGTTTAAAGGGAAAAATACTAACTAATGATAAAAAAAAAAAAAGTAAAAGAAAGATTGACTCCTAATGTGTGGATATTGTCAGTAGAATTCTTAAGTGTGGCAGTTTGAGGCAGCCATTTCCAGTTTAATGAAGAAACGGAGCTCTGAGTGACTAACTGAACTTTTGACTGAAGCCAATCTACTTGTTTATTTTCCCTCAACGTTAGATAGATATTGAGGTAGATAACAGACAAGAAATTACTGACACTGAAAAAAGGCTGAGGAGAAGATAATTCTTATTGGCTTTACTCTGACTGATACAGAGTGGCAGTGAAGACAGGCTGAAAAAAAAAAAAAAAAAAAAAAATTAAATTGGCCAAAGGAGGAAAAAGGAAAGTTTCAAGGCTGTTCTAAAACTAGTGCTGTAAAAACTATAACTGTTTAAAAACTGAAACAAGACAGATTATTGTGAATTCTGACCAAAAGAGATTATACAGTCTCCTAAAAATATAAAGAAAGAAAAAACAAAGAAAAAGAAAATAACATCATGGCAAGTACCAGACAAAGCAAAAATGAGGCTGGCACATCAGCGAAAAGACAAAAACAAGATCAAATAACACCAAGCAAGATCCCACTTCCTGCTGAAGAACCCGACATATTAAGTAAAGCAGAAGTTATGGAAGAACTAAGACAAATTAAGCAAATGCTTAAAGAAACAGTAACAAATATGTCTGAAATGAAAGAAGAAATATTAAACATTCACAGACAAATGGAAAGTAATAACAAAAGAACAACTGAAATAGAATCAAAAATGGAGATCTTAGAAATCGAAACAAACAGATGCAAAAATGATAGTCTGGAATTAAACAAATTGAAAGATCAACTGGAAGACTATGAGAATAGAGGAAGAAGGAAAAACATTAAACTTTTTGGAATACAAGAAAACTTAGAGGGAAAAAATACTATACTGTTTCTAGAAAATCTAATTCCAAAAATAATACAACTGGACTTGAAACAACCTCTAGAAATAGAAAGGGCGCATAGGATCCCAATTAAAAATACAGAAAATAAAGGCAGGCCAAGACCAATAATTTTCAAAATGCTTAGATACCAACAAGCATTGGAAATATTAAATGCTGCAAAGAAAGACAAAAATCTAAATTATAAAGGATCTAGAATATGGTTCCTACCGGACTTTGCCAAAAACACAGCAAATAAAAGAAAGAGACTATTAGATATGAGACCTCAACTAAAAGAAAAAGGTTTTAAATATGGTCTATATTATCCGGCGAAAATGAGAGTGTCATCTGGAGATAAGTCCTTATATTTCGAAGATCCAGAAAAACTGAAAGCTTTTCTTTCTAAACCAGAACCTATGATATTTTAATATAAATTTAAGATGGTTTTGATGACTTTATGAAATAATTATAAAAATATGAAATATTGAAATTTCTGAAGAAAGAAAAAATGATACAAAGAAAATAAAATAAAAATTTATAAGAAAGAAAGAACAAGACATAGGAAAAACATTAATAACATACTAAATATATGTTTAAGATGAAAATTTAAGATGTAAATAATAATACCAAGAAATATAAAATAAAAACTGTTAAATGGATAAAGATACATTAATGAAATGATATGAAAATATGACTAAAGATATTAATGGTTAATATAAATAGATAGAAGGGGAATTTGATTGAATATTAATTGCCTAGATGGGAGGAGAATGTTTGGATTGCAGTTCCAATGTGTATCCTTAAGCAGCCATTGTATTGGGTGGGAAAGGGAGGAAAAAAGATAATATTTACTAGAATGATTAAGGATAAAATAAACAAGGGATTAGATATTTTAGGGGTAAATATGTGTGTCGTGAAAAACATTTTTTGGATTCAAATAATAAAAGAGAGGGAGAGGAAAATTATAATGAGAAATATTAAAATGTATAATGTCTTTTAAAATATATTCTATTAATGTCAATGGCCTGAATCATGTAATCAAAAGGAAAAAAGTATTAACATTTCTAAAAAAGCAAAATGCGGATATTTATTGTCTGCAGGAGACCCATCTTAGTATAAAGGAATCACAGAAACTATCGGGTGGGTGGGTAAAGGAATGTTTTTTTGCTCCAGCAGAGGGTAAAAAAGCAGGGGTAGCAATCCTTATAAATAAAAAATGTATGGCCAAGATTAAGGTAAAAAACTCAGATCCACATGGAAGATGGATACATATTGAAATAGGTATGGGAAATGATGCCCTGACGTTGTTTAATATATATGCCCCTAATTCGAATCAATCAGAATTTTTTTAAAAATTACAGAATATGTTGTTACCACTGGCTGCTTCTAATCTAGTGGTGGCTGGAGATTTTAATGCTGTAATGGATCCATTATTGGATAAAAAACCTGGTAAAAATATAAAATCTCTAGGGTTAGATAATTTGGTTCAATCATGTGATTTGAAAGATATATGGCGTATTCTTCATTTTAATGATCAGGAATTTTCATTTTGTTCACAGGTTCATAAATCATTTTCAAGAATAGATTATATTTTTGTTTCAACAAATAAAGTGCAACAGGTGATTGGAGCTTCCATAGATCCTATTATTATTTCGGATCATGCGGGAGTATGGATAGAATTACAATTAGATCAATTAGAGAATGATAGACCTCTTTGGAGATTTGATAATGCATTGCTTGCGGATGACAAATTTTTGGAAAATTTCAAAACACAAATTAATGATTTCTTTCAAATAAATTTAGTAGAGGATACATCTATAGAGAACGTATGGGATGCATTTAAAGCAACTATGAGGGGTAATATTATATCATATTCAGCTTTTATTAGGAAACAGATTAAAATACAATATATAGAATTAGAAAAAGAAATAAAAATATTAGAAGCTAAATTGGTAAGTAAATGGGAATATGAAATTTTACAAGCTCTTTTAAAAGCAAAAGGTAAATATAATGAATTAACTTCAAAAATGATAAGAAAAGATTTGTTTTCCAAACAAGCAGTGTATTATGGAAGTTCTAATAAGGCGGGGAGATTATTGGCAAATTATCTTAAAGCAAAAAAAAGAAGAACTAATATTAATGGAATAAAAGATGATAAAGGGATAATAACAAATAAAACAAATATAATATTAAAACAATTTTTAAAATTTTATAAGGACCTGTATTCTTCCGAACCTTGTTTGGAGAGACAAAAAGATGGAAAAAATTTTTTAGATTTAATTAATGGACCTAAGGTTCCTGATCATATAAAACGGAGTTTAGATGAACCTATATCATTAAAAGAATTAGAAACAGCATTGAGATCTCTTAGAGTTGGATCCGCTCCAGGTGGTGATGGTTATACAGTAGAATTTTATAAAACATTTCAAAATATCCTTTCCCCACATTTACTAAATTTATATCAGACACAACTTATAAAAGGTAATATTAAAGGTACTATGGCTGAATCAATAATAATTGTTTTGCCTAAGCCAAATAAAGATCCTACTTTGGTTTCAAACTACAGGCCTATATCTTTGATAAATGTTGATAATAAACTTTTGGCGAAAATTTTGGCTTTGAGATTAGCCAAAGCTCTCCCACATATTATAGACATGCATCAAACGGGTTTCGTTGCTAAAAGACATTCTTCTAATAACTCTAGACTATTATTTCACATGCTAAACTTATCAAAAAAAATGAACGAACCGGCTTTTGCAGTTTCATTAGATGCTGAAAAAGCATTTGATAGGGTAGAATGGAATTTTATGTATCAGGCTTTAGAATGGTTTGGTATAGGTTCTGGATTTATACAAATGGTAAAAATATTGTATAGCTTCCCGATTGCAAGACTAAATATTAATAATAAGATATCTGATGGTTTTCAATTGCAGAGGGGAGTTAGACAAGGTTGTCCTTTATCTCCTTTGTTATTTGATGTTGTATTAGAACCCTTATTATTAGCAATACAACAAACGAAGGAGATACAAGGTATTCCATATTCAGATATGGAATATAAAATTTCGGCTTATGCTGATGATATTTTGCTTTATTTGAGAAATCCAGAGTCAACCTTATCTTCTTTATTGGAATTAATTGATAAATTTGGTAAATTTTCAGGATATAAAATTAATTGGAATAAATCTGAAATTATACCCTTGAATGTTCATTGTGTAAAAGGATTATTTGATACTTTTCCATTCATATGGAAAGAAGAAGGATTTAAATATCTTGGCATTCAAATTAAAAATACAATTGAAGATACTGTAAAAGAGAATGAAAAATATGTATTAAAAAAAGTTACGGAGTTATGTGAACAATGGAACCCATTACATATTTCTTGGTGGGGAAGAGTTCAAACTATTAAAATGATGATATTACCTGTAGTTTGCTACCAAATGAGTATGATACCTATATATTTTCAGGGGTCCTTTTATAAAAAGCTTAATAGCATTTTAACAAAATTTCTTTGGCTTGGTAAAACAACTAGAATAGCTTTAGTAACTTTGCAAAAATCAATTAAGGAGGGAGGGGTAAATTTTCCAAATTTCTATAGGTACCATCAAGCCTATATTCTACGTCAGGGTATGTATTGGATCCTCCCAGAACTTATGGATAATGCACCGGATTGGTTATATTTGGAATGGCGCCTTATGTTTCCCCTAAATTTAGTTCATCTGCCAAGTATTAACATACCTAGAAGATACAGAGAAAATAAAATATTAATGGATACTTGGAAAACGCTAAGATTTATTGATAAATTAACACCTATCCCAATAAACAAATCAACTAATCAATCTATATGGATAAACTCCAAGATCAAAATAGGCGGAGCTCAAATCCTTTGGAAGAACTGGATTATTGCAGGCATTAGATCTCTAGACGATGTTATTTCAGAAGGTAAACTGCTGGATTTTTCACAATTGCAACATAGATTTGGTCTTAATAAAACACAAAGTTTTAAATGGTTGCAATTGAAGCAGGCCATTCAGGTTGGGTTCCCTGAATGGAAAACATTAAATAATCAATATAGTTTAAAGTTCTTATGTTTTCAAGCAGACTTCCTAGGACATCAAGCCGCATTATGGTATAAATTAATATCTGGATATTTGAATAAAAAACCAAAAAATGGTCTAAGAGACATTTGGAGCATTGAGATTGGACATCAGATTAATGCATCTCAATGGCCATTAATTTGGTCTTGGAGAATGGGATGTACAGTGTCAGCATCTATGAGACAAACTTGGTTCTTTTTATTACATAGAGCTTTTTGGACCCCTACACGTTTGCAAAAATTAGATAGTTCTAAGTCCAATAAATGCTGGCACTGTAATCTAGAACCAGGGACATTAGATCATTTATTATATCATTGTCCCTATATTAAAACTTTTTGGAATTCAATTTGGCCACAAATTAATAAATTGATGGAAAATCATATTGCAATATCATATGACACAATATTATTTGGAATGATGATGAGGAAAAAAAGTCAAATTTCACCAGAAAATAACAAGCTTTTATTAATTATGACAGGGGTTGCCATTCAACATATAACTAATAACTGGAAGAATTACAACAACCTAAATTATACATTTTGGTGGAATACAATATGTCATATATTCAAAATGGAAAGAACAATAGCAATACAAAGGGGGACATATACTAAATTTACAAAAATATGGGGGCCATTGGTAAAATACTGTAATGAATAAATAGTAGGATTTTTCTTCTTCTTCTCTTCTTTTAGAGATCTTTTTCATGACACACATAAAGGGGGGGTAAAGAAAATAATTTCTACATAATATGTTATAATATATTATACAATATGAAATATATGAATGAAAAGTAATAGAAGGGTGGGGGGAGGGAGAGGGGATAAATTTATTTAGAATATATTGTATTAGATATAAAAATGTTATTGAATATTCATCAATTGTATTTTAACATGTTGTACATTTTATATAAAATTTGAAAATTAAAAATATTATATATTAAAGTAATAAAAGGGTGGGGGGAGGGTGAGGGGGAAAATCAAACTTAGATATATAATGTATTAGATATAAAAGTGATACTATGTATTTATCAATTGTATTTTAATATTTTGTACACTTTATGTAAAATTTGAAAATAAAAAATAATGGAAAAAAAAAAAATGGAGAATAGTGAAGTTTCTGGAATGGACAAATCTAATCAATTTCTTTGGTTGGTTGACCAGAGCATTGGCTAGAGGGAGTGTGCTAGATGGTGGGGTATTCAGATTTTAGCAAATATTTTAATCGTGTTCCGCAGAGACTTTAATAAATAAACTGGTATGAGCTCCAAAGTGATGGAGTGGGTCAGTAACTGGTTGAGCAGAAGGCGACAGAGGGTAGTAGTCATTGGAGATCGCTCTGAGGAAAGGGATGTTTTCCAGCGTTGTGCCTCAAAGTTTGGTTCTTGGGCCTGTTCTTTTTAATTTTGTAAGCAATATTACTGAAGGGCTGTCTGGTAAGAATTGTGTCACTGTGAATCATACCAAAATCTGCAATGGAGTAGACAATCCTGATGGTGTGGATAACATGAGGAAGGACCTAGTGAAGTTTGAGAAATGGCCTGAAATTTGGCAGCTACGATTTAGTAGTAAGAAATACAACTTCATGCATTTGGGCTGCAAAAACCCAAGGAAACAGTACAGTTTAAGGGGTAAAGAACTTTTGTGCATGAAAGAGGAGCAGGACTTGGATGTGATAGTATGTGATGATCTTAAGGTGGCCAGACAGGTTGAAAAGGCGATGGCGAAAGCTAGATGGATGTTTGGAGAGGAATTGCCAGTAGGAAAAAGGAGGTATTGATGCCCCTGTATAAGACTCTGATGAAACCTCATTTGGAATATTGTGTACAATTCTGGAGACCACACCTTCAAAAAGATATAAACAGGATGGATTTGGTCAAAAGGAAGGCAACTAAAATGATTGGTCTACATCAGTGGTACTATTTGAGGCCCTCGGTATGTTTATCATAATCACAAAAGTAAAATAAAACAATTTCTTGATCATATGTCTCTTTAGCTATAAATTACAATATTATTAAGACTTAGCCAAAAGGAAAGATTTATAAACTATAAAGAGTTTTACCTCTTGCAAAATTGTCATTTCTTTAATAAGACAACTATTTTTTTTCTGAGGTCCTCCCAAGTACCAACAAATCCAAAATGTGGCTCTGCAAAGGGTTTGAGTTTGAGACCACTGGTCTATATCATAAGGTGTCCGGGGGCAGACTTAAGGATCTCAATTCGTATACTTTGGAGGAAAAGCAGGATAGGGGATATGTGTTAAGAGACGTTTAAATACCTAAGTGGCGTAAATACACATGAGGCAAGTCTCAGTTGAAAGGAAACTCCAGAGTGAGAGGGCATAAAATGAGATAAAGAGGTGATAGGCTCAGGAGTAATCTTAAGAAAATACTTTTTTGTACAGAAAGGGTGGTAGATGCATGGAACAGTCTCTCGGTAGAGGTGGTGGAGACAAAGGCTCTGTCTAAATTCAAGAAATCATGGGACAGGCATGTGGGATCTCTTAGGGAGCGGAGGAGATGGTGGATGCTGTGGATAGGCTGACTGGATGGGCTATTTGGCCTTTATCTACTGTCATGTTTCTATCTCCCTTTTCTCTGACCAACACCTCTCCCTCCCTCCAGTGACATTTCTTTTGGCTGCTGAAGCGCACCTCCTCAGCCCTGGAGTCTACTGGTAGCCCCTTCAGTTCTGCTTGTGGGTGTACAGCTCAATCTCTTCTCCTTACCCATGGTTCTGATGTATTTTAAAGGTGGTCTTCTGTTGGTACCCAGCAGTGGTTATGTTGCAGATACATTGCATGCAGCCTGTTCCAAAGCTTTCCCTCTGACATGTCTCACCTCCTCTGACATTACTTTCTGCATGGGCAGGACGGGTCAGAGGGAAAACTTTAGACCAGGCTGCAGGCAGGAAATGTGGAGTTCTGGTACTATGGAGCAACAAAAGACCATCTTTAAGGTGGATCAGCATGGGAGGCTGGTGATATTGAATTGTAATTGTGGGGGGGAAAGATACTGGATTGTGCCAAGGACAGGGGTTGGGAGTTGGACAGCAGATAAGATGTTTGGAGGAGACAGGAGATGTTAAAATGTGATTAATTTTTAAAATTGCAATTACCGTATTTTTCGCACCATAAGATGCACCCACCTCTAGAGGAGGAAAAGCAAAAAAAAAAATTCTGAACCAAATGGTGTGCCTTGTACCCTGTCCCCTCTCTAGTGGTCTAGTGGTAGGTCAGGAGTCCTGCAAGAACCTAGGGCAGCCATTCAGAAAGCAGCAAGGGGCCGAGCGGGAGAGCGTAAAGCTTGTTCCTGACATCTGCGCTGATATGTTTCGCCGCTGGCCGGGAAATAAGACAAGGGCGCTGGATCACCAGGTAAACGGCGATGGGGGGGGGTTTATTATTTTTTTTAAAAGATGGTGCGGCGGCAGCGGGTGGGTGGATTTAGAAAGGTGGTGCGACGGTAGGGGTGGATTTTACAATGGTACGGGGGAGAGGGTAACAAAATTTGTACCTTCACTTCATAAGACACACTGAGATTTCTACCCACTTTTGGGTGAAAAAAAGTGTGCCCTAAGGAGTGAAAAATATGGTAATGATTAATGCATAAAATGCAGAATTAACTGCAATTAACTTGCATCCCTAACCTAAACACTTTTTTCAAAAGTACCATTTTCTATCTAGAACATCCTCTTTATCTTTTTAAATCTGTATTAATTTCAGAAACCAAAATGGTAAATTTCATATTTCTCTTGGGACAGCTCTTTATAATAGCCTTAGTATTAGGCCAATCAGTTCCAGAGTGTTGGCAGATGCCAGCAGCACCTTCCTCCATTTTCCCCACTCCAAGTGTGTTGACAGCATCATGTCAAAAAAACCCTGAAGTTGCTTCTTTGTCGCTTGTTACTGTGGCCTGGGCCCTCTTCCATTCCTCTTCCCCTTCTAACCCCTCTTCTGTTTCCCCATCCTGTCTTCATACATTCCCTTTCTCTAAACCCCCACTCATTCCCAGTATTCTTGATCTTTCTCCCCAGCAAACTAGCAGGCCTAGTGCACTTTTCAATAATATCTTCTAGACTCTGCAGGGGTTGCAGCAGCATTAGGCACCTCTGCAACTTCCATCTTGCAAGTGCTTTATAATTTTAATCCCATGGAAGATATTTAATAGATGCCTATGTCATATTTTATAAAAAATTCTATCCATTTCTGTATTTACATGCAGTATTGAAATTCTCTTTTGCTGATGCAAAGATTGTGATCAGCTTTGAGCGAAATGCAAAATATAAATTAAATATCTCTTGTTCTGATTCTTCATTCCTAAAAAGATAATTGCTTTTAGGGTTTGCTTGTCTTCAGGCAATTTAGTGCAGTCTGGCCCATGCTATGTATGTGTGAATGTCTAAGGTGGGAAGGTCAGCTTTATAGGTATAAATCATATTTTATTTTTGCCTTACTGTGCATGGTTGTGTGTTAAGATTTATTAATTAATTGCATCTTGGCAGTTTGTTGATATTTTAATCTTGATATAATTTAACAAGTGTATTCTTTCTAGTGTCTTTTGTATACTGCCTAGAGCTTTTTAAAGATAGACAATTTATAAATTTAAAAATGTGTGTTTTTGTGGGTTTTTTTTTTTTTACAGAAATTCCTCTTATTGAAAATGTTGCATACATTTGTCTTGTTTGATTTGTAAGTGAATAAATGTTAAAAGGAGGTTTTTGAGCCAGGCTGTTGATTCAGTGGCAAGTCATTTCTCTCCCCTTCAATCTGTTCAGAATTCTGCTGCGCGCCTTATTTTCCACAAGTGTTATGCTCACATTAACCCTCTCCTCAAGTCACTTCATTGGCTCCCAGTCTGTTTCCGCATACAGTTAAACTCTCCTTAATGATCTACAAGTACTGTATTTTTTGCTCCATAAGATGCACCCTAGATTTAGAGGAGGAAAACAAGAAAAAAACCCATTCTGAACCAAAATTCTCCCTGCCAGGCTCTGCATCCTGTCCCCCTTCTGGTGGTCTAGTGGTAGGTAGGGACAGGGCACAGGGCAGGCAGGCAGGCCTAGTGGCCTAGTGACAGGCAGGGCCCCCCACCCTGAGGCAATCTTTCTTCTCTTCTTCACTATCCATGTATATCATTTCCTCCCCTTCCATTAAGTATCACATCTCTGTATCTTTATTCCTCCCATTTCTAGCATTATTCCATGTCCCTGTCCCTATGCTCCCTCCTCCTTCAGCATTTCTTTGCTCTGTCTCTTTCCCTCCCCATGTTAAGCTTCATTTCCTTCCTCCTGTACTCCTCACCCCCACCTCCCACCCTGAGGCAGGCAGGGCCCCCCGTACCCCCTCCGACCTCTCCCTTGTACATTATAGTTCCTCCGGCGCAGCTTGACGGGCCCATTCATCCATATCCTGCCCGAACTCGAAGGGAGTCGGAGGAGCGGCGGTAGAGGCAAATGAGGCCCGGATGTGCCGCCCAGCATTGCCTTGGGGGAAGGGAGGGAGATGAGTGGGAGGCCGGAACCAGCCGCCGTTGCTGCTGTTAATGTAGCCACTTGCTCTCGTCAGGGCTGAGCCGCCATGCCAACTCTCAGCGGCTGCCAGTTCCGATGGTTGCTGCTCATACTTGGCCCGCGGGGAGTGTGTGGGAAGCAGGATTTGCTGTCTCCAGCGGCAGAGCAGCGCACAAGGCTGCCTGCATGGTCAGCTGATGCGGCTGCCTCCTCTTCCCTTCTGTAGTGGCAGAGTGGCGAACAATGCTGCCTGCCTGGTCCCGCGCTACTTCCCTATGAGAACGGAAGCGGTGCGGAACTAGGCAGGCAGCCTTGTGCGCTGCTGTGCCACTACAGAAGGGAAGAGGAGGCAGCTGCGTTAGCCGACCAGGCAGGCAGCCTTGTGTGCCGCTCGAGAGACAGCTGTGTCCAGCGAGGGAGGGCACCAAAATTAAAATAAGGTAACAAAGGGAGGGTGATGGTATGGGTATTCGCTCCACTTTATTGGGTTTATTCTTTATGGAGCGAAAAATATGGGTATGTTCACTCTGCAGTTCCTCAATATCTCTCCCTATACTCCATCCCAGGAACTTCATTCATTAGGCAAGTCTCTATTGTCTGTCCCCCTTTCCTCTACTCCCAACTCCATGCCTTATGCCTTGCTGTGCCATATGCCTGGAACAGCCTGCCTGACTCAGTGCATTGGGCTCTGTCTCTGGCGGTATTCAAATCTAGGCTAAAAGCCTACTTTTTCAAAGCTGCGTTTGTCCTGACCCCACCGACTTGTAAAGCACCATATTTGTGT
Organism: Geotrypetes seraphini; assembly: GCF_902459505.1. Taxonomy (NCBI): domain Eukaryota; kingdom Metazoa; phylum Chordata; class Amphibia; order Gymnophiona; family Dermophiidae; genus Geotrypetes; species Geotrypetes seraphini. The sequence continues at coordinate 284,183,876 of NC_047086.1, forward strand.
GTCATTTCCCCTGTTGTCCCTGAGCCTCTACCTTTTCATCCCTTTGTATTTCCCTACATGAACTGCATATATTTATTCACCATTTTTGTTCAGTGTGTCTGTCATATTTAGATTTAAGCTCATTCAAGCAGATACCATCTCTTGTGTATTTAATGTACAGCACTTTGTGCGTATGGTAGCACTATAGAAAAATAAATAGTAGTTGTAGCAGCAGTGGCAGTGCTGTAGGCTACTATTCAGAGGCCCTGATTCAAATTCTGGATGAGGGGCGGGCTTTTGACTTAGCTTAACTGGGTCTAGTGGTGCCTTGAAGTCTTGAGTTCACTGCCCCTGAACTGGAAACAGAGCTGATAGCTATCCTAAATATATAGTTCATACAGCTCCTGGTTTCATAAGAACATAAGAACTGCCATCTCCGGATCAGAGCTTCGGTCCATCAAGTCCGGCGATCCGCACACGCGGAGGCCCTGCCAGGTGTACACCTGGCGTAATTTATAGTCCACCATATCTTTATATGCCTCTCTTAGGGAGATATGCATCTAGTTTGCTCTTGAAGCCCAGGACGGTCGATTCCGCAATAATCTCCTCTGGGAGGGCATTCCAGGCGTCAACCACTCTCTGAGTGAAGCAGAACTTCCTGACATTAGTCCTGAACCTGTCCCCCCTTAGCTTCATTACATGTCCTCTAGTCCGTGTCAAATTGGACAATGTAAATAATCTTCTCTGCTCTATTTTGTCGATTCCTTTCAGTATTTTGAAGGTCTCGATCATATCCCCACGCAGTCTCCTTTTCTCAAGGGAGAACAATCCTAGTGTTATAAGTCTATCCTCGTATTCCAGTTTCTCCATACCCTTCACCAGTTTTGTTGCTCGTCTCTGCACCCTCTCCAGCAGTTTTATATCCTTCTTTAGGTAGGGAGACCAATGTTGGACGCAGTATTCCAAGTGTGGTCTGACCATTGCCCTATAAAGCGGCATTATAACTTTCTCCGATCTACTCGAGATTCCTTTCTTTATCATGCCCAACATTCTATTTGCCTTCTTTGCCGCTGCCGCGCATTGTGCCGACGGCTTCAGGGTCCTATCTATCAGTACACCCAGGTCCTTTTCTTGTTCACTCTTCCCCAGAGTTGCACCTGACATTGTATACTCGTATTCCTTATTCTTATTGCCTAAATGCATTACCTTGCATTTCTCCACATTGAACTTCATCTGCCATTTCTCCGCCCATGTTTCTAACCGACACAAGTCGCTCTGGAGTTTCTCTCTATCATCCTGCGATCTGATTGCCCGGCATAGTTTTGTATCGTCTGCAAACTTGATGATCTCACTGGATGTTCCTTCTTCCAGGTCATTGATATAAATATTAAAAAGGATCGGCCCAAGTACCGAACCCTGGGGTTCTCCCAGTCGGAGAACTTCCCATTTATGCCCACTGCTGCACTGATTCAATAGCAGGGTGGTGATGGTTGCAGTAACTCTGTTAAGATTGAAGGGGGGGAGTCTAGTTGCTGTGAATGATGGCTCATAGTATAGGAAACAAACAATGGTTTTAGCAGATATGAAAAATTTTCCTCCTTTTTCTCTCTAACCAAAAATAAAGATAATTGTTTGTATTGAGTTCCATGGAGTTGTGGGTTGGTGGGGGAAAGAATTTGTTGTTTCATTCTTACATTTGCTGGCCTAGTACTGGTGCTCAACAGAAAGTGCTAAACTTGTCCTGTTTAAAGGCTTACCAACCAGCAGTTGTTTTTTTTTCCAGGACTTTGAAGAAGGTTGTTTCTTACTTACCAAGTGTGAAGCAGTTCAAATCACAGCCCATGAAATCATTGTGACTGAGAGAGAAAATTCCATGGTCTCTTTTCTGTCAACCATGTTTAAGCCCTTCACTGAAGGCTACCAAGTATGTATTTGCTTTGGGAAATTGTTTGTTTCTTGACAGGCTTCTAGATGCTTTTGCAATAAACACAACTGATGTGAAGAACTATGTTTCATGTTGGCTTATATTAAATTTTTGGCATGGTTAAAGACCCAAAATAGTAATAGATGCCTCAGATAGGGTGGTTTTTCTCAAGTACCTAATTTCATTTTAGTTTGATACATTGTAAACTACTTAGGTCAGTAAAATGCAGGGGCAATATATCTTAAATAAACATAAATATATTCTATGCCACAAACACATATCGGGAAAAAAAAACCCAAAATAAAAAAACTTCAGATAAAATTAAAGGGCCATTCTCAGGCCTAGCAAAATGGGAATTTGAAAATGTCACTTTATTTATAATACAGTCAAACCTCGGTTTGCGAGTAACACGGTTTGCGAGTGTTTTGCAAGACGGGCAAAACACTCGAGCAAACTGTAACTCACAAACCAAGCATTAATTAAGTTTGCAAGCCCCCACCTGACCTGACACCTGGAACCGGCAGCATCGCTCCTCCCCGAGGCCACCGGTGCTGCTCCCTCCCTTCGCAATCGCCTCTTCCCTCCCCACTGACCGACCCTGTCCTTATCTGTGCGCTGCCGGTGTTAGAAAGTGCCTGCTGCCGGTTTTCTGCTGGACTGCTGCTGGGCCTTGAGCATCTGTGCATGCTCAAGACCTTCTGGATCTCACCCTCTCCGAGATTCTCATGAGACTGTTGATATTTGTATTTTGGAGACTGTTGATTTTAATTTTGATATAATATAACAATTGTATTCTTTCTAGTGTCTTTTTGTAACAGGGCCGGTCAGTGGGGGGGAGGTGATTCCCAAGGGAGCAGCACCAGTGGCCTCGGGGGGGTGGGGGAGGGAAGCAGTACTGTCGGTTCGGGTGTCAGCTCAGGCGTCGGGTGGAACGAATCATCCGAGTTGTCATTATGGCCTATGGGGAAAGTTGCTTTGCTATACGAGTACTTTGTATTGTGAGCATGCTTCTGGAACGAATTATGTCGCAAACCAAGGTACCACTGTATTAATGTTTACATTAACGGGTGCTAGAATAGATATGTAAACTTTTAGTACAATGGGGCGCTGAGAACTTTCTTTCTTTGCTTCCTGCTCACCCTGTCCACCAGTAACCCTTCTCCCTTTTTTTTTACTTCCCCCCTGTCCAGCAGCACCCTTTCCCTGCTCCTCCCTGTCCAGCAGCACCCCTTCTCCCTTCATTTTACTTCCCTCCTGTCCAGCAGCACCACTTCCCTGCTCCCCATGTCCAACAGCAGCCTTTCTCCCTTCCTTTTACCTCGCCCTGTCTAGCAGTACCCCTTCCTTTTACCTCCCCCTGTCCAGCAGTACCCTTTCCTTTTACCTCCCCCTGTCCGGCAGTACCCCTTCCTTTTACCTCCCCCTGTCCGGCAGTACACCTTCCTTTTACCTCCCCCTGTCCGGCAGTACCGCTTCCTTTTACCTCCCCCTGTCTGGCAGTACCCCTTCCTTTTACCTCCCCCTGTCCGGCAGTACCCCTTCTTTTTACCTCCCCCTGTCCGGCAGTACCCCTTCCTTTTACCTCCCCCTGTCTGGCAGTACCCCTTCCTGCTCCCCCCTGTCCAGCAGCACCCCTTCCTTTTACCTCCCCCTGTCCGGCAGTACCCCTTCCTTCTCCCCCCCGTCCAGCAGTACCCCTTCCTGCTCCCCCTGTCTGGCAGTACCCCTTCCTGCTCCCCCCCGTCCAGCAGTACCCCTTCTCTGCTCCCCCCTGTCCAGCAGCACCCCTTCCCCTTTACTTTTACCTCCCCCCTGTCCAGCAGTAGCCCTTCTCCCTTCCTTTTACCTCCCCCCTGTCCAGCAGCTCCCCTTCCCTGCTCCCCCTGTCCAGCATCCACTAGCCCAGGCAGCCTCGGGGCTTTTGCTAGGCCGGCCTGCCTCACATTATTGAAGTGGGCCGGCCTAGCAAATGCCCCGCGGCTGCTTGATGAAAATGCAGCTGCTGCCACTGCTGGTCTGGGGGTGAGAAGAAGAGGCATCCCAGCAGTGGCAGCGTAGTTAGAAGGTAGGAAGTCAGCCGGCATCGGAGATCGGGGCAGGAAATCAGCTGAGGCATGCATGCTACGGAGGAAAGGAACACAGAAATTGAAGTGCACGTGCATGCTAAGGGTTTTATTATAGCGGATATTTATACAGAGCTACAAGATACATGCCATACTCTAGTTATACACGTAAGAGAATGTCTACACTATGGAATTTACCATCTAATGAAAACACATAAACAAGACACAAGGTCTGGGTGCTTTGTATAAGGTTCTGGCGTTTGACCAGTTTCAATAATAAATCATATCTTTTTGTCGATACCTGACCCCTTTCTAGTTCTATCTTGAATTCCATGAGTCATTTTGCTCTGTGTTCATCTGTTCTTTTCTTTTTATTGATGAGGGAATTTCTTCAACCATTCATTCTCCAAATGTCACATACTACCCTCTTTGTCACAGGGTGTAATCAAAGGCAACAGAATACATTTTGGGCAGGTAGGGTAGCAAACAAATATAAGTTCCCCATGCCTCAATCTTTTCAGTTAATACTGTATGGGGCAAAAAGCTGACCCATTCCATGCTGCTGCCTGCAAGTGTGTATTAATGTAATAAAAGTGTTAAGCACAGATGTTTTTTTAATATCATCAGGATTAACAAAAATGTGAGCTGCTGTTTTAAGAGTTAACCTGAATGCCTTCCACCATTTGCTTCTGGCTGTTATGTAGTTCTGTTTCAGTTTACTTACATTTAGTAGTGCACCTTGGCTGTTAATTGTTTTATAATTTTTAAATAGAAAAATATCGGCAAATGTCAAATTTCCACTGTACTAACCATGATACTTTCCCTTTAAGCAATTGATAAACAATTAAGCTACTACTAGTAATTTTAGAATAAATCAGAAAAAATATTTCTTCACTTGACGTGTAATTAAACTCTGGAATTTGTTGATAAAGAATGTAGTAAAAGGTGTTCTGTTAATATCCACTCTGGAGTCAGTATGACAGGTGATTACTCTGTTCCTGCGAACCAGGTCATGCAGAAATCCACACATTTTTCTCTCGTGCTCCTACTTAACTGAGAGCAACAGAGCCCCCTGCAGTTTTTAATTTCTGCAAGCAAACTGTGCAGAAGTCTTTTGATCTGATCTGCTCTGCTTCTTTTTCTTAATTTTTTTTTTTGTCCTAAGTTTGAATTTCAGTGGCTCTAGTGCCATGAGACCCCCTTGAGGTGGGTGTCTGCCGGGAAAGGAAGAAGTTTCCGCAAGTCAGACTGCAGCAGCACAGGGATGCTTGTGTGGACCTGTGGAGCCAGCTTGCTGTGTGCTACCTTCTCGAGCTTGGGGGTTCATTCCTCAAAGAGCTAGCTTAACGTCTGACCTTATCAGAGGCTTAAGTGCAGGCTGTGTGTATCCCGAGTAACAGCCCTTGGGGTATCTGGGTGCAGGCTGCATTTTCCCGCTCCTGGTCGCATGGAGAGGTTCCTTGGGGGCCAAAGTTTTGGTCAGGGTATGTCCAACTGGCAGCCTGAAGATTTTGAAGATCAGACCATCTGCAGATATTTCTGAGGCAGAAACTGCTTTCCCTCTCTTCAGCTACAGTGAAGAGCTGACAGGCATGGCACTTCAGTCACTGAGTTCACATCCATTATAGCCATAGATGGGAGAATCGGGGGTGGTCAAGAAACAGTGTTTATTTTTTTTAGGTCTTCTGGGGGTAGGGTTCAGGTCTCCCACCTCAAAACACTATTTCAGTGTTTTGTTTTGTTTTGTTTTATTTTTCTTTAACGTTTATTCGGGCCATTTTTGGCACAAATTTCCTTGCGGCATCCATCTTGGATTTTATCAATACTTTTTTTTCTGAGTTGAATTTGTGTCTCAAAACCCATCAAATTCATGTACGGATTGTGCTGGTTTTCTAGCAGAGAAGCGTCCTTATACCGTGTGCTGTAGCATATGTGGGGAAGGGGCGGGAGCTTTGGGTCTTACCTTCCCGGGACATCTAGGGCTGGGGAGCCATTATAGGTCCGTGAAATGGGCCGAAAATTCTGCCAAGTGTCAGATTTTGGTGATGGTGTGAAGCACAGGTGCACGGATTCTGGGGACATCATCTAGACCTTGTTGAGGGTCTGTCTCTTCTTGGCCTCTGGTCCGGTGTGTGGGTTCTCCCTGGAATTTATCCTGCTCATGTAGATCGTATCTTACAGACCCAGCGCATGTGGTGCAGCCGGCAGGCATGTCATCAATGGCAAAATCAATAACTTCTTTGTTGGAGGTCTCTGTCCAGGATCCTATGGACCCAGGCTGCCTTGTTTGGTACACAGATACTAAAGACATTGCTGACAACCTGGCCAATGCTGATACCCTCTGTGACACTGTTTAGCAGGATATTTTGGAGGGCCCTGATCTGGGTGATGACCCCTCCATACGCAGACTTCTTTAAGTCTTTGTCTGTCCACGATTTCATTGCAGAAGCTATAAAGGAACTGAAGTTGGTGGATCAGCCCTTCATGACTCAATGTTTTGTCATGAGCCTTTATAATGCTCTGATATCCTTTCCTGTTCATCTAGATCAGTGATTCCCAACCCTGTCCTGGAGGAACACCAGGCCAATCGGGTTTTCAGGCTAGCCCTAATGAATATGCATGAGAGAGATTTGCATATGATGGAAGTGATAGGCATGCAAATTTGCTTCATGCATATTCATTAGGGCTAGCCTGAAAAAGCAATTGGCCTGGTGTTCCTCCAGGACAGGGTTGGGAACCACTGATCTAGATCTCATGGCTTTGGCCACAGAGCAGTGGGATACTCCGGAGAGCTCTTTCTGGCTGACTAAGACAATGGCAAAGCTTTATCTTATGGCGCCTGAATTTCAGCAGGTATTTGAGCAGCTCAAAGTGGATTTGGCTGTGGCTCAGGTCACCAAGCACACAGCTCTCCTTAGTGATGTTTAACAATTACCAGGATCACAGAGTGGATGTGGTCCTAAAGAAGATTTTTGAAGTGGCTTTGGGCATTAAAGCGGCTGTGGCTGCCTCCTTTGCAGCACGTGCCTGTCATACAAGACTATGCAGGGTGCCAATGGTGGAGGAGGACGCCTGTTCCCAAATAGTTCTAGAGGGCATAGATTATGTAGTGGACTCGTATGACCTCATCAAAGTTTTGGGTAAGGTCTCGGCTTATGCAGTGTCGGCTTGCAGGATACTTTGGATTCGACACTGGGCTGAGGATTCGGCCTCCAAGGCAACTCTGAGCAGTCTCCTGCTTTTCAGCAAAGGGCTAGATGACCTCATGGCCAGTGTTGCAGATTGCTGCCCAAGTCCCTTCCGAATAACAAGTCTCGACGTACTCCTGGGAGGAGGAGTCATAATTTTCATCCCGCAGATTTCGCCAGACCTTCTGCTGGCTCCTCAGCCCAGTGGAATTTCCAGGGATACCTTCAACACGACAACAACTACAGATAATAATAATAATAATAACTTTATTTTTTCTATACCACCATAATCTTGTGACTTCTAGGCGGTTTACAGTGAAAGAGAGCTGTACAATCAGCGAATTACAAGGTGAGAACAGGTAGGAAGTCACTGAGTAATCAGTGTTTACAAGTTACAAATAGGTTACAGTATAATCTTAAGCATTTTACATCAAAGGGACTGGATGGTCAGCGAATTATAGAATACAGGTGGTCTCGCCCCAGCCCCATGTCCAAGAAATCCCAATGATGTCAGAAGTCTGACGGTGCTTCCACAGATTGGGGGGGGGCAGATTGTTGGAGCTTTACCAGGTGTGGGTACAAATTTCCTCGGATCAATGGGTGCTGGACATTATATGAGAGAGGCACTAGATATATTTCTTTCATCTCCCTTCGTATTTATTTCTGGACTCCCCAGCTGGGAGATCGGAAAAGGAGTCCAAGGTCCTAGCTACCCTGCAAAGGCTCTTGGATATCAGAGTGGTAGAACCCATTCTGGAAAATGAATCAGGCTTGAGCAGATACTCCTTATACTTTGTCGTGCCAAAGAGAGACTCAGAGGACTGGAGACCCATCCTGGATATCAAGTCCGTCGATACCTATCTGCGCATTCCACACTTCTGAAAGGAAACAGTGTGCTCGGTTATTGCAGCAGTAACTCCTGGGGAATTTCGGCATCTTCATATTCCTATCTTCCCGGGACATTGCAAGTATCTGTGGTTTCATGTTCTCGAGCACCATTTCCAGTTCGCAGGCCTCCCATTTGGGCTGGCGATGGCTCCCCCACTCCTTCACCAAAGTGGTGATGGTGTACCTTTCAGATTGGGGGACCAAATTCATACCTATCTTGATGATTGGTTGATTCATGTTCCATCCCAGCTGCAAGACAGCAGTGGAGACTGTGCTAATCTAATCTAATCTAATGCTTAGTTTGTATACCAAGTCCTAAATCCAAGAATGCTCGACTCGGTTTACAGTAGTTAGATAAGGTAATGAAAATATAAAACAGTAATTAATTAGTTTGTATACCAAGTCCTAAATCCAAGAATGCTCGACTCGGTTTACAGTAGTTAGATAAGGTAATGAAAATATAAAACAGTAATTAAATTAAGAACATATTAACATAGCAGAAGTGGGAGAGGAATTAATTACCAAAGTGTTTGGTGAACAGGGTGTTTTCAAAGACTTGCGAAAGGATGAAAGAGAACTAAAACTTCGTAAAAAAAAGTGGAAGATCATTCCAAAGTTGGGTGAACTTGAAGAACAGAGATTGACCAAAAGCTTTGGTTCTTTTGATACCTTTACTAGATGGACAAGATAGCTTAAATTGTTGATCACCCCTTGCAAAAGAGAATGTATGTTTAAATCATTTTTATTAAAGTGAACAAAACACACAGCATCATACAGTGCAGCAAGACTCTAAATTTGCAATATAAAACAACTCCAATCCCCCCCCACCCAACCCCCCATCCCCCATCCCCCCACCACCCACCCAACCCGGGCAGCAGCAGCGGCAACCAACTCAAAGTACAAAAGCAATAGGAATGATAAAGAGAAACACCAATTACATACTAAACATCCCAAATTTTTTGCTGTACATATATAGTAAAAGTTAAACTAAAGGGCAGCCAACATAAGCGGAACAGCTGCCCCGCTTTAGAGGACATATCAGCAATATCTCTCCGTTCTAGTAACATTTGTTGTAGCATTAAGGCTCTCCATTGAGAAAGGGAGGGAGGCTGGGGTGAGAGCCATTGCAATAGAACACACTTCCGTCCCAGCAACACCGCCTTCCGAATGAAAGCTGAACATCCCGGTCGAGGAGGATGTAACCGAATCTGTAAAGTGAAGAGAAAACTCGGATGTAGGCGCCAGGAGCATTGCCAGAGGTGAGCCACCCAAGACAACACCTCAAGCCAGTAAGAAGACACCAATGGGCAAGTCCAAAACATGTGTCCAATAGTTGCCAAAGGTTGGGTGCATTTACCACAGCTATGTCCCAATCCAATCCCCATCAGGTGCGCTTGCTTCGGAGCGTAGAAGGCACGGAGAATGAATTTGTAATTTCTCTCCCGTTCCACTGGAGATAAAGCGTTAGCATGGCCCAGGCGGATACTCTTACGAATCATCTCGTCCGAAACGGGTATCTGGAGATCAGCCGTCCATTTCTGGGCCAGAGTCACACAATCCAAAGTACCGGATTGTTCCTGTAAGAACTTATGGTAAAGTTTCAAAGGTATAGGTTCCTGGGCCATGAGGCCAATAGCCTCCTGCAACTTATCGTAAATGTCCTCCAGCAACACCGCCGGGGTCAAGGATTGCAAATAATGATGAAGTTGTCGATATGCAAACCAATCTGTTGGAGAGAGATGGAACGTCATCCGTAGCTCCGCAAACGTGATGGGAAGACCAGCGCGTGTTACTGCTTGAGACACATCAAAAGAGAATGTATAAAGATTCCAAGATAGAGGGATTAATGGAGAGGAGATGCCAAGGAGAATTTTGAAAATGACACGGGCACAGTTTCTTCTTCAGCGCTTGGGCTGGATTGTCATCTTCAAGAAGAAACAAAAGGGGAGAACCAACAAAGGTCTGCAGTGAAGGATGCAAAACCAAAACAAGGAAAACTGCAGAAACACATACAATGATGCAGGCTAAATTTATTATATCAAATGATTGAGTGTGGTTAATAATACCACCTTAAAAACAAACCAAGGGACCTGACATGGTTTGTGTTTCGGTTAACACACCTTCATCAGGGTTCCTTAGTTTGCTGCCATGGTGAGGACTGCTGCTTTCTGGCTCTTATAGGCTATAAATTGCCTTCCTTCTGTGTGGCTTTGGGTTGCTGTTGCTGGTGCTCAAAGCCCATTCAACTAGAGGAGTTGCAATGTCATGGGCAGAATCTCGAGCGATCCCTTCAGCTGAGATGTGTAGGGTGACTATTTGGTCTTCTCTTCATACCTTTACCAGATTTTACTGAGTGGATGTGGTGGCTGACACCACTTTTGGGGCTTCAGTTTTGAGGGCAGGCTCTTCTGTCCTTCCCTAGATGTGTCCATTGCTTTGATACTTCACTTGCCATACTGACTCAAGAGTGGATGTAACGGAATGAAAGATTAGGTTCATACCCTTAATAATCTTCATTCTGTAAATCCACGGAGGAGTCAGTACGACCCGCCCTCTATCTACTTGGCTTTCTCTGAAATCGCCTGCCTCTTCTGCCTCAGACGTCTGCCTGAGAAAATTAAAGAGTCATGGGATAGGTGGCAAAGTTCAGTTGTGGATGAGGAATTGGTTATCTGATAGAAAACAGAGGGTAAGGTTAAATGGTCATTTTTCTCAATGGAGGAGAGTAAACAGTGGAGTGCCGCAAGGGTCTACTGGGACCGGTGCCATTTAACTTATTTGTAAATGATCTGGAAATTGGAACGATGAGTGAGGTGATTAAATTTACAGATGACACTAAACTGTTCAAAGTTGTTAAAACGCGTGCGGATTGTGAAAAATTGCAGGCGGACCTTAGGAAATTGGAAGACTGGGCATCCAAGTGGCAGATGAAATTTAATGTGGACAAATGCAAAGTGATGCACATTGGGAAGAATAACCTGATTCAGTTACTGGATGTTAGGGTCCACCTTGGGGGTTAGCACCCAATAAGAGGATCTGGGTATCATTGTAAACAATACGATGAAACCTTTCACCCAATGTGCGGCGGTGGCCAAAAAGGCAAATGGAAAGATATAGTCTAAGAACATATCCTCTTGTATAATGAACCTACAATCCTGGGCCCACACTGTGCAAATGAAATTGAATGAGTCTAAAACAAGACTTTTTTGGCTCGGTCCAAAGCTAGATCACCTACCCACCTCCATCCCACTACCCTCTGGCTCCTCTCTGCAGCTTGAATTCTCGAGCAAGGTCTTGGGGATCATCATTGATTCCACATTGTCCTTCAACGACCACCTCCAATCCTTGGTAAAAAATGCTTTTTCAGCCTTCACATGCTGAGGAAAGTTAGATCCTGCTTCCATCAAAAACATTTTACCCTCCTTGTCCAATCCATCATCCTCTCCAGATTGGACTATTGCAACTCTATCTACTTAAGCCTAACTAAGAAAAACCTCCACAGACTCCAACAGATTCAGAATGCCGCGGCCAAACTCATCTTCACTAAAAGTAAATTTGACCATGTCTCCCCGCTCCTGGCCAAGCTCCACTGGCTTCCGATAATCGCCAGGGTCCACTATAAATGCGCCTGTTTAACTTTCAAAATCCTATATGGTATCCTCCCTCCCTTTATCCCTCTTTCTTGGAATTCCTCAAACCCTAATACCACCAGATCCTCCCACAAATTAAAACTATCCTTCCCCTCGCTAAAAGGCATTTCCCACACAGGAAAGCTAGGGACCTCCCTCCACTTCAAAATCACTGAGCTCTGGAACAACCTTACCTCCCCTCTTCGGAACTTGAGCTCTCTTCAAGTTTACCGCAAACATCTGTAAGTCTCCCTCCAACTTAGGAATCAAGGAAACTCTTATATCTTGGCATCCCAAGTCCTCTAAATTTTCTTCACACTTCTACCTCTAACCCTCTGTTGTAGTTCCTTCCTATTTCTCCTACTGTAAACCGCATCGAGCTCTACGAACGTGGAGATGATGCGGTATACAAACCTAAGGATTAGATTAGATTAGTGGCGCTAGAAAAGTTTCAAAGAAAAGTGAGCAAGATGGTAAAGGGGATGGAACTCCTCTCGTATGAGGAAAGACTAAAATGGTTAGTGCTCTTCAGCTTGGAAAAGAGACGGCTGAGGGGAGATATGATTGAAGTCTACAAAATCCTAAGTGAAGTAGAACAGGTACAAGTGGATCGATTATTCACTCAATCAAAAATTACAAAGACTAGGGGACACTCGATGAAGTTACAGGGAAGTGCTCTTAAAACCAATAGGAGGAAATATTTTTCACTCAGAGAATAGTTAAGCTCTGGAATGCGTTGCCAGAGGATGTGGTATGAGCGGATAGCGTAGCTGGTTTTAAGAAAGGTTTGGACAAATTCTTGGAGGAAACGTCCCATAGTCTGTTATTGAGAAAGACATAGGGGAAGCCACTGCTTGCCCTGTATTGGTAGCATGGAATATTGCTACACCTTGGGTTTTGGCCAGGTACTAGTGACCTGGATTGGCCATCGTGAGAATAGGCTGCTGGGCTTGATGGACCATTGATCTGACCCAGTAAGGCTATTTTTATGTTCTTATGTCTCTCCCTTTGGGCCCGAGGATCTTCCAGCCAGCAGATGGGTTCTGTGGAGGATCGTTCTTATTGTTCGAATACATCTTTTTCCTGATGGCAGGTATTTAGTGGGTGGGTGATGGGAGGTATTTAGTGGCACACACCTGTTGGTTTTCATTTAATCTGTTTGTTAAATTGTTTCTTATATCTTGCAGAGCAGAACCATTTCATGTTTGCGGGGAGGTTCCCCATTTTGTGTCTGGTTTTCTTCTAGTAAGGATGGTTGGCTTTTGGTCTGAACTGCAGGGGGCTTTGTTGCTCTCAGTTAAGTAGGAGGAGCACATGAGAGAAAAATGTGTGGATTTCTGCAAAACCCGGTTCACAGGAATGGATTAATCTCCTGTCGTATTGACTCCTCTGTGGATTTACAGAATGAAGATTATCAAAGATGATAGCCTAATTTTTCATTAGTTTATCAGGGTTTAAAAAAGGTTTGGACAAGTTCCTAAAAGAAAAGTCTATAACCCATTGTTAAGATGGGCTTGGGAAAAATACATTATTTATTCTAGGAATAAGCAGCATAACATCTATTTTACTCTTTGGGTTCTTGCCAAATACTTGTAACCTGGATTGGTCACTGTTTGGAAACAGGATACTAGGCTTGATGGACATTTGGTCTGTCCCAGTATGGTGATGCTTAAGTATTTATGTACTTAACTTTCATACAAAAGTTAACAAGGCAAACTTCACAAAAATAAAAAAATGCAGGGAAGTTGCTGGTGATGGAGCTGTTCAATTGGAAAAATACTGCTTGAATTCATCAATTTCCTAGAAAGTTTCTAATAGCTAGTATCCAAACAGATGGCATAGGCACAATTTAGTAAACTAATCTACTTTGTTCCATATTTTGACAAAGGGCAAGCATTTTCCTGCCATTGTATAATACCATTTCAGTGAGTCCAATCAAAAGTAACTTTCTGCCTTCTATAATGAAGTTCATTATTCTCTGACATTTATGGGACTATAAAATCAAAAGTGTGTTTTATTAATTTGTTACAATTTATAATTTTTTAAAATAGTAGACCATTAAAAAATGTTCAAAGATAAGGGGGAAAGAAGGCTCTGTTTTCCTAAAAGCTGACATACAATAATATGTTTAAATAATTCTTTTGTTGAGACAACAAATCTTCAAGTTGAAAAGAATCCCAAGTTGTCCAGTAGTAGAGGAGTAATGTCATTTCTGTGGTGTCCAAGGACAGGCTTTCAGGGCTTAGGACTCTTGACTGTCTATCTTCCTGTAGCAAAACAGATACAGGCTTCTCAATCTCCTATGTGGGGGGAAGGGGGGGGACACTGGGCATTCTAAAATCCCTTATAGCCCACGCTTTTCTGTGATAAACAAAAACCTAAATAAAGATTGCAACATGTCTAGAATCAGAGAGGATGAAAGATGATGCTTGCCTAGAAGTGCAAGTAAGCAATGGATGCAGCTCCATTTAGTGTCTGCAAGAGAAGTCCAAGACACAATATGTTCAACAATCTAGCACACAGAAGACCAGTTGGACTCTCTGGTCAGAAAGAGTTTTACTACTCTCTGGAAGCTTCAGTCAATATTTTGATGTTTCATCATTTAGAATTTTGGTACAATCCCTTATACTAAGTCAATTTGATTACTGTAATATTGCCTATTTAGCAATTTCCCAGAAGAATATACAGCGATTACGATTGGTGCAAAATGTGGCAGTCGGGTTAATTTTTGGACTGAAGAAATTCGATCATGTAACACCTTCCTATCAGCTTCTGCACTGGTTGCCGATGGAGGCGCGGGTGAAGTTTAAGTTAGGTTGTTTTTGCTTTAAGGTACTATTGGGTTAGCCCCTAAATATATAAGTGACCTTTTCTCTTTTTCAACCAATAGACATAAGAGAAGCTCACACTTGAATTTTGTCTCTCCACCGGTTAGAGGATGTAAATTTAAAAAACATCAACATCTTCTTTCATATCAGGCAGCATTATGGGATAAAGATCTGGAACAATTGCTTCTGCTTACTAACATTTATGGGGAATTTAGGAGACACCTAAAAACATATCTGTTCTGATGTAATTAGGTAGCTGATTTGTTTAATCTTATTGCACAATAATTGATCTTTAGGGTGCTCAGTTACTAGTTCTTAATCTTTGTAAGTTTTGCTTAATTTGTAGCATTTTTTAACTATTGTAAACCGCATAGAACTTTACGGTCCTGCGGTATATAAACTGTTATTATTATTATTATTATTATTGTCCCAGGTACCACAGTTAGATTATGAGCCTTCAGAGACAGATAAAAAAAATACTTGAATACCTGATTATTATTCAGTGTAACTGCTTTGGATGAATCTCTTCAAGACAAGGCAGAATATGAACATAGCAACCACCTTGGGAACTCGTGTCAGCCATTTTGAGTAGTGAAACTGCATGGTGCAGAAGAATAGGAGGATCGCTCTTGTCCTTGCTCACCACTGAACCAGCAGGGCTTAAGGTAGGCCCTGGGAGAGGCCTGCAATGGGTCTGAGAGAGGGAAGACTCAAATATAAACAGAGACCCTCATTTTTATGCCATGTTTTTGGTCCAAAAATCTATATTTATATTTGAGTTTATACAGTAAGTTCTTTATTCTGAGGTAAATTAACAGATTTTAGGGAAAAAAATTAATCCTCTGGGGTTTTTTTTTGTAAGATTATTTACATCAATCTAAGTTACATTCAGTATGTTAACGATTTATTTTGTATTTTATGTTCAAGATGGTATTCATAATTATGTGATGTATACACTTGCTTTGAGACCCATTTAGAACTAAATGCATTGAATCATGAACTAACTGCCTCTTTTACAAAGCTGCGCAGCAATGGCCCCGAAGCTCTTTAAATCTCTATGGGCTTCGTAAAAGAGGCCCTAAATGTTTTTCTTTTTCTTTTAACGTAGATAATCTGCAGATACCTCTCAAATGATATGACCCAGGCCTTCACAGAAAAACAGTTCTCATCTGGAGTCCAAAACTTTGTTTCTCAGCTTTTAGTAACAGGTAAAGCTTTCTAAATACTGTGCAATGAAACAAATAATTTGAAAGTCTAAACTTAGAGGGCCATAATCAAAAGAAATGTCTAAGTCTGATTTGGACATAGGATGCTAGTCGCTCAAAGTTGGACATTTTACTGGTGCCGTTCTCAAAAAGTATGTTTAAACTATTCCCTTTTTCGAAAATAGTCTATCTGTTCTTACAGGCGTTTGATTGTCCAGACTGCCACTACGTCTATCTTTAGACCATATTCTTGACCAAAAATTCATCCAAGCCCCAAACGCCCAGAACAAGACCTTATGGACTTGGGAGAGGCCAGTATTGTGATGGACTGGCCACCCTGATATGGCAACAGAGCAGTGGGGCACCTTACAGGGCACTGCTGTGACTTCACAAAAAGGGTGCCAAATAAACATCTAACCAGAACTCCCTTATAGATTATGGTGAGCCCCCCCCCCCCCCAAAGCCCACTATACCTACAATTCCAATAGCCCTTATGACTGCAGGTGGTACCTATTTGGCAGTACAGTAGGGTTTTGTTTTTTTTTGGTGGGTTCACATTTTCCATCATGAATGTAGTGGTTAGAGTGGCTTATGGGCCTAGGTCCTCCTCTCTGTAGTTCACAAGCCCACCTCCCAGACTACTTAAGCTACTTCTGTGAAGCTCTACTAGGCTTTCCTATGCCAGGTACTGATGTTCCGGAAGCAGGTATGTATGTTTTTTTTTCTAAAATTTGTGGGGGGTGCAACGGGGTCAGTGTGTGGGGGTCTTTACTTTGTCTCTGCAATGGCTATCTGGTCACTTTCAGTACCTTTTGGGCACATGTCTTTATATCGCATAACTTACAACTTATAAATTTCGCCTAGGCAGTCTCGTCAAACCTTTGATTATCCCTGCAGGACGACTTAGTCTAGGTCGGCCCACATCCTGCCCTAACCACTCCTCCAAAAATGCCCATTTCAGATCTGGGCACATAGTAGGATTCAGAGGCCTACATTGTCCCTGGATAGGTCCACAAAGCTGTTTCAATTATCGGTAGTTGGACGATCTGTCTTTTAGATCATCCAAGTGCTGACTTGGGTGGGTTTTTAGACGTATTTAAGTTTCAATTATGAGCCTCTTGAGTGTTGATCGGGTGTATCAGCTTAACATCTCTCCTGCTGCAGGGGAGGGGTCGGGTTAGTAGTGGCAAGGTTTTAGTACAGCAGGAGAGTGTGGGCATCTCTCCTGCTGTTTCTATGTTTTTGTTTTTTACAGCGGTGTTGACAGTAGCATTTTTTTCTGTGCATGTGCCCATCAGCAATGGGCATATGCAAATTAGGAAATCTTTGCTACTGTCCGCCGACCTTATTTCCAGGCGTGATTTTTTAAAGAATGTCTCGTGTTTTTGGATTCAGACAGTCGCTTTTTAACTCGGGTTTTTGAAAATCCTGCTCTCAATATTTTATAGACCTTTATCATATCTTCCTTGAGCCATCTCTTCTCCAGGCTGAAGAGCCATAGCTGCTTTAGCCTTTCTGCATAGGGAAGTTGTCCCATCCATTTTATCATTTTTATCATCCTTCTCTGTATCTTTTCTAATGCTGCTATATATTTTTTAAGATATAGCGACCAGAATTGCACACAGTATTTGAAGTGCAAGGAGCGATTTAAGGGCATTATAACATTCTTATCTTCGTTTTCCATTCCTTTCCTGATAATTTCTAATATTCTGTTTGCTTTCTCAGCCACCATTGCACACTGAGCTGAGGATTTCAACGTATCCTTAATGATGACGCCTATATCCTTTTCCTGGACAGTGACTCTTAATATGGAACTCTGCATCAAGTAGGGTTCCTTTTCCCACATGCATCACTTTGCACTTGCTTACACTAAATGTCAATCTGCCATTTTGATGCTCAGACTATTGCAAATTTTCACCATCCTCTTCTGATTTAACAACTTTGAACAACTTCATGTCATCAGAAAATTTATTTATCTCACTAGTTATTCCCATCTCTAGATCATTGATATGTTAAAAAGCAGACGAGCCATGAAAGGTGTCTTTTGATCTGCTTGGTTTATTTCTTTTTTATTTTATGTTAGTTTTGCAGTTTTATGTTCTAGTTGTGGTCTTTTCCATGAAATCAGAGATCCCCTTTCATAAGGGTCTACTCTGCCTGTGTGGAGAGGAGCAGAATTGAAATCTGCAGTTTGCAGGTGTATACTTCAGGGACCAGTCTCCTGAAGATTACTGGAGCTTAGGGTCTGTTCCTCTGGTGTTTGCTCACCCCTTTGACTTGATCAGGGGCTAAAGTGCAGGTTGTTTAGATGTTAATAGTATTCCTTCGGGGGCGCTCATGGTGCCAGCTGAGTTCCATCTCCCCCCCTCCTTATTTTTGTGAGAGGTCTAGGGGGGTCTAGAGAGGTTGATTGGAGGTCCAACCAGCAGCCCGAAGATCCCAGCTAGGTGGCTGAGTGAATGGAAGCAGAGGGCCTCTCCTAGAGTAGCTACACCTGAGAGGAGTTGAAGTAGGCAGCATTTCCCCAGCACATGGTCTGTGAGTAAGGCTGTGACAGCCTGTGGGAAAAATCAGGGGGGGGTGTCTTCAAAAGCTGTTTTTAACTGTTTTTAACCTTAGTCCCCCCCCTTCCCCTAAAATCCTGTTTATTTTTTTAAAGGTTTTTGGTCAGCCCTGAGGTGACTTTTAAGCTGTTTTTTAGCACTGAAATTCCCCAGTGGCAGCCATCTTGGATTTTCCCAAGTTCTCAAACTTTTCCACAACACCTTCTTTTGCTTCCAAAGTGCCAGGGATGGAATCCTCTGACTTTAAAACCCCTATAATCATGCCTTGTTTGTGAGGGATAAGCGGCGGAAGAGCTCCCTTGTGCAATGTCGAGCGAAGTGGGGAGGTGGGAACTTCAAGTTTAGCTCCCACGCAGCCTCTGGGGCATAGCACTTGGCTTTTCAGCCTGTTAGGGGAGCGAAAATTTCCCTAGAAGCCCCAGAACAGTGGCAAGGTGTGCCAAACTGGTTCAAAGGCTCTGCAGTCAAAGAGGCGTCTCCTCCCTTCTAAAGGGGAAGGAAAGTTGCCTAATAAGGTCTTTACCCCAGAGTCAATTAATCTGCTCTGGCAGGCATATGTGCACAGCCAAACTATGCAATTTAGGTCTGCTGAAGAGCGATCCTCGGTGCATGGCTTTAAGAATCCTCAGAGTGCTGCTTCTATGAAAGCAGAGCTCCTCCTTGACTCTGATTGTCAGTCAAACAGGAATTCAGGGAATGACAGTTCAGACTAGAGAGCCTTATGGGATGATAGTAATCTGTGGGACTCCCCCTTGGGGTCGTGGAGTTCCTGTGGGCCCCCCCAGGTCAGAGACACTTCAAAGGGCTCGAGTACCTTAGTGCACCTCCTTTTCCTGCCCTCTAGCCGCACTCGCCCTTCCATAAAGCAGCGTGAAGCACTCCTAGCACACTACCCATAGCTGACCTGGAAGCCTTCCTTCTGATGTCAGAGAAGAAATTAGAGGGAAGGCTTCTGGATTCATACTTGTCTGTTGAATTATTATTATTATTTTTTTGAGAGGGTGAGATCCTTTTCTTTTATATACTTGTCCACTACTTTGTTGTTCAAATACTGCCTGGCTCATTAGTTTCTGTATGTACTGATTGGATGGCACAAACCTAAACGTTCAGAGAGACTCAAGGAAATAAAATTATCAGGCAAGACCTAATTTAACTTTATTTTACATTTATGTTCAAAATGAATCATGAATTAACTTGCAAAAAGAAAAAGTAAAATGCAAAATTAGGATAGATGGGAGGCATACTAGCTTGACCACTGAAGTGAAAACTCAGGTTGATGCCTATGGATTATATACATTCTTTCTGGATAAAGATAGCTGTTTATCCTTTCAGGCACTGATTAGATTGACATTTCTATGCCATAGAATTTATTAAACCAATCTGTCGATAAAGTCATTAAAATATAATTCAGATATCCATTCTTTTGTGTGAGACCTTCCTAAGACCTGTACTTTTCAGTTCTTAATTGATTTAAGATAAAAATAAAATGACTTTGATTAATTGCCTGCATTAACATTTGTAGTAATTGAAAGCAGAGGAAACAAGCAATGCATATTGTAAGACTTTTTAACTACTGGTTTACTTTTCTGTAGAAGTGAATTGCATGATTTATAATTATGTAAATGCTTATAAATAAAAAAATAATTTAAAACATACCTAAAATGTTTTAAGGCACTATATTTCAAGGCCACATGCTGAGTTGAAATGTACTTTTTTTTTTTTGTAGGAGCTACACAGTGCTATGAGGCATTGTCTCGCGACATGCAGAACAATGCATTGTCTACTTTTGTGCGACTAGGTGTTGTGAAGAAAATACAGTTGTAAGTATTTACCCTGTGGTATTTGCTTTTTAAAAAATATGTTCCTAGGTCTGGTGTTAGCTCCAAGTCCCCTTTTTCAGCCCTAGTATAAGCCCTAGTAAAAGCCCCTTCTGCCATCCTGCTATCTGTCCCCTTTTCCCTTCTCCATCCCCCTATGTCAACCTCAGCCTCAGCTCTAGGGTAATAGTTTGTTATCCTCTATGCCAAGGGTCACCAATCTTGCAAATCCCCTCCATGGTCCCATCTCTTTTTATATATTACTTTAATTCATTTACATATCATTTACATAGATGGTGCTCCTATCTGTAAAGTTAGGAATTTCTATGAAATATTCTACATACTTCTCTCCTCTCCACTCCTTCCTGCCCTCCATAGTCCTCTCTACCCTCTTCTAACACTTTCCTCTGTAATGTCGCCAAGAGCTTGTATAGCTATGTGCGATGCACAAATGGAAGTAATAAAATAAATCTCTATTTCCTCTTCCAACTCCACCCCATGTTTCAACATGTCTCCTCTCCTATTATCCAATATCTCTATTTCCTTCCCTTCAACTCCTAGGTCCACCACCTCTTCTTGTCTTTTCTCTCCAATTTCAAACATTTCTCTCTCCCTCCCCTTGCCTGTGGGCTAGCATCTGTTCCCCTTCAGGTTTGGCTAAAGCCATGTTTCTCAACTTCTTCAAGACAAGTACCCCCTAAGTCTAACAAATATCAACCGACTGCCACCACCTAAGCTCCGCCCCGACCTCCACCCCCATAATAATAATACTACTAATTGTAATGCAATTTCTTCTATCCATTTTTCATATACAGACAATATAATCTTATTAATATATAATGGTAACCACAAAATTTAAAAAACACAAAGCACATTGTACGCAGAGAAAATCTTAATTATCATTTATATTCAGGTTTTTTTTCAAAGAGGTCAAGGCAGATGACTTTAATATATGCAATGTCACTGTAACAACTATAGAAAAATAGACAAATATAGTGCAAAATATAGACAGCAGATATAAATTCTCAAAACTGACACATTTCGATCACTTAATTGAAAATAAAATCATTTTTTCCTATCTTTGTTGTCTGGTGATTTTCATGAGTCTCTGGTTGCACCTCCTTCTGACTGTGTATCCAATCTTTCTGCCTCCTGCAGGCTTCCTCTTCTCCAGACCTCATTCCCTTCCCCAACCAACATCTCTGTGTCCCTCCATGAGTCCAACTTTTCTTCCTCTCTTCTCCACCCCCATTGGCAACATGCCTCTCTCTCACTGTCCATCTGTCTTGAGAGATCCAAGCATCTCTCCCTACCCTGTCTACTGCCACAACCAACATTTCTCCCTCTCTCATCTCCTGGATTATGTGCAGCATATTTCACTACAGCCCACCAGCCCCATGCCCATTTCTCCTTCTGTCACCCCTCTCCAGCACAATGCCACATCTCTCCCTCCATCACTATGTACAATATTCCTCCCCTTCAATCTGTCCCTCTGTTCCCTCTCCACCATATCCAACATTTCTCCCTCTCATTCTTCTCTCCCCCATGTATCTCTACCTCTCTCTTCTTTCTCTGTCCAATTTTCTTCTCTGGACTTGAGCGGGTCCAGAGAAAAGTGACAAAAATGATAAAAGGTATGGAAGGCTGTTCATACGCTGACAGGCTGGACATGCTGGGGCTCTTCTCCCTGGAGAAGCGGAGACTTAGAGGAGACATGATAGAAACTTTCAAGATCATGAAAGGCATAGAGAAGGTAGACAAGGAAAGATTCTTCAGACTACGGGGAACCACAAGTACAAGGGGGCACTCGGAGAAACTGAAAGGGGACAGTTTTAGAACTAACGCCAGGAGGTTCTTCTTCATTCAGCGGGTTGTGGACACATGGAACACGCTCCTGGAGGATGTGATCGGACAGAGTACACTACGGGGATTCAAAGAGGGATTGGATAGATTCTTGAAGGATAGGGGGATTGAGGGGTACAGATAGAGGTAGATAGGGTATAGAAAGAATATAGATAGAAAAATAAGGGGATATAGGGCTAAATCAAGAAAACCTGACAGGTCGTGGACCTCATGGGCCGCCGCGGGTGCGGACTGCTGGGCGCGATGGACCTCTGGTCTGACCCAGTGGAAGCAACTTCTTATGTTCTTTCCCTATGTGCACTCTTTCCCTCTCACTCACACACTCATGCCCAACAATTTTTCCTTTCTATTCCCTCCTCCTATGTCCCAAGTTAGTGCCCCCTTCCTCCCTTCCTTCTGTGTCCTATCTTTATGCCCCTCCCTTCCTTTTGTCTGTTGAGCTCATGCCCCCTCCTCCTACCTGTCTTCCAGCCTTTGTTCCAAAATCGTGCCCCTCCTGTCCAAGCCAGGCTGGAAGATTTGAACATCGAGGCCAGAAGAATTGCCAGAATGGATTCTCTCTCTCACATGACTGGACTAGAGACTCTGTTCTGTGAATTCAAATAACAGACATGAGGAAAAGCCATGTAATAAACAATTATAATTTATTAACAGTGCTCCTATTGTCTGGGTAGAGCAAGCCATCAGAATTTCAGTGCTCTTCAAAGGGAGAAAGCAAGGACAAACAGATTTATACCCTATGTGACATCATTTGTAATAATTATCATGCTTTAGAATACAATGGCACAATTGATCATAAGAACTGCCATCTCCGGATCAGACCTTCGGTCCATCAAATCCGGCGATCCGCACACGCGGAGGCCCAGCCAGGTGTATACCTGGCGTAATTTTAGTCACCCATCTCTCTATGCCTCTCGTAAGGAGATGTGCATCTAGTTTGCTTTTAAATCCTAGAACGGTGGATTCTGCAATAACCTTCTCTGGGAGAGTATTCCAGGTGTCCTTTTCAAAAATGCCTTAAGTCAGTGTTAACATTGAAAGTCCATTCTGTTTAAGTTTTTGAACCCAGCAGGTGGCAGTGTTTCACTTTTTCTTTTTAAATCACTTTTGATCTCTGAAATCTCTGACCTTTTCAAATATCAATCATGTCAGTAAAAAGCCAGTAAAAAGCCTAGTTTTGATATCTACATCCTGGTATCCATATGACCTCCAAATTAGCATTGTATGTTCTAATCTACAAGGAACAGATTCTCTCTGTAAAACACCCAAGTTTCCTGTTCCTCTGAGAACCTATAAACTCCATGAATGTATATGAAGAATGGTACATAAATTTATGTCTTAAGAGTCACAAAATCAACCTTCTGAACTTCCGTAGCATAGATAGAATGTAGAGACAGGAATGCCAATCTGTGAACTTAATCTCTAATTATAAATCCTCAAGGCTTTGTCACTAAACCTCATCTGAATTTCCAAATTTTAATGTATAGGTACTGCATTTTAAATTATTCACTTAATTTTGATTCATTCACAATCTCAGTTTTCATATCATCAGTGACAACTATCACACACCTGTAAATTCCAGGAAATCAATACTCCCATGGCCCAATGCGCTTCTTCCCCCTCCCCTCTTCCTTTGTCCCAAAAGGATCATGTCCCCTTACTTATTCGAGCCACACTCGCTCTTTCTGCCTTCAGTGGCACTTGTTGAAGGCAGTGGTTCACACGCTGCATGTAACTGACCCGGAAACCTTCCCTCTGACGTCAGCTCTGAGGTCGGAGAGAAGGTTACCAGGTCAGCATGTGAACCGCTGCCTACAACAAATGCCGCTGAAGGCAAAAGGAGTGAGTGCAGCTCAAATGAGGTAACTGGGAACAACCCCTCTCCCCCCCCCCCCCCCCCAACCCGGAAGGCTTTTCTCTGATGT
Organism: Geotrypetes seraphini; assembly: GCF_902459505.1. Classification (NCBI taxonomy): domain Eukaryota; kingdom Metazoa; phylum Chordata; class Amphibia; order Gymnophiona; family Dermophiidae; genus Geotrypetes; species Geotrypetes seraphini. The sequence goes on from NC_047086.1 coordinate 284,207,749, forward strand.
CAGCTTCAGTGGAGAGGGTTTGGGCAGGAAGGAAGGATCCCCAGCGGTGGCTTCAGCAGTTGGGCAGGCAATATTCTCAGCGGCAGCCAGTGCTGCGTACACTCAACAAGTGGCTTGCATACCCCTAAGGGTGTGCGTACTGTGTGTTGAGAAACACTGGGCTAAAGGTTGCTAGTAGCAGAAGGGTTTCACTGCCACTATTCATCCATGGAACCTTTCCTTTGATTCATTCCGCCCTACTCCCTTCCCCATAGACACTTCACTTGTCACAAAAAGGACAGGAAAACACTCATTCTCCCATCAGTGAAGGGTACCTTTTATTCAATATGAGATCACTATGTAATTGCTTAGGCCTAAGAATTATTTTGGGCAGCCTGTTGGATATCTTAATTTGGCCAGATAATAAGCCTTCCTGCTCACCATAAGAGCGTTCTCTGGAGAGCAAAGTCCAGAGAACTTGCCTGAATTTTGAAGTTGAGGGATATGCAGTTCAACTAATGTTTCTCATACCCAAACTGATGTTCAAGAACAGGAGCACTTAGATCTAATAGGTGTGTCATGCTGAACACTAGGGTATTCTTCTCATGCTTGTAAGCCGTGCAAAAAGAATCCACTCCAGCTTATCAATACCTCCTCCTTCACCAAAGGAGTCTGCTGTTCCCTTCAATTTTTCCTTCTGCACGTGAGCTGGAAGGAGTCTTTTTGATCTGTTCTGTATATTTCTTGGTGGTTTTTTTTCTATTTTTGTTGGATTTCAGTGCTCACAGTTCCCCACGTCAGGAGAGAAAGTTCTGCCTGCATGGAGGAGAAGCAGACTGGTCAGTCCGTCGATGGTATTTGTTGGCCAGTTTGCAGAGACTTTTTAAGGAGCTTGGGATCCAAACCCCTAGAAGTTTTGCTTGCCTACTAGTTTTCAGGGACTTGAGCTCAGGTTGTTTAGGAGCAGGTACAAGGGGCTCAGTGGGGCTCTTGGGGTACCAGCTGTATTTTGTCTCCCTCCTTTTTTTGCATCTCCAGTTCTATGGGGTTTTAAGATTCAATCAGATATCGGTTCAGCTGGTTGCCCAAATATTTCAGCCTTGGAGGAAAGGTTTCATTGAAGCAGTGATTTCTTCTAGATCCAGCTACTTTTAGAGCCGAGGCAAGCTGCAGCACATTCACAGTGAGTAAGGCTATTGCAACCTATGAGAAATTCTGTTTTTTTTAGTTTTTTTGTTTTCAGTTAAACTATTTATGAGCCTTTCTTCGTGTCAAAACGCAGCCGCCACAGCCATCTTGGATTTCCCAATTTTTTTCCCAAAATTTTCCAGAACCTTCAAAACGCCTCATTTTGCCTCAAGACTGGCAGTGATGGAGTCCTTAGCGATTTTGCCCCTAATTCATGCCAAATTTGTGCTGGATGGATGCTGGAAGAGTGCCCTTGTGCCACACGCCCCGCAGCTTGTGAAGGGGGGGGGCAGAAGTTTTTGGCTTAGCCTCTCCTCGGGTCTCTAGGGCTGAGGAGACTTTGGAGGGCCTGTCTTCTGGGAGAAAATCTCTTTCAGAGCCCTGAAATTACATTACATTACATTAGTGACTTCTATTCCGCCTGTACCTTGCAGTTCTAAGCGGATTACATTAGAAGATGGCTGGACATTTCCAGGAAGTTACAATTTAGGGTTAGTTACATAGTGGAGGTTTTGAGGAGCAATTGAGGATAGATAGAAATAAGAGGATTGAATTTAGAGAAGTTGTAGTTTAGGGGCTGGTTACATGATTGAATTATTGAGGAGAAATTACAAGAGTGGTAGGAAGACAACGGGGAGCTTGCAGGGAAGGGGAAGAGAACTCTATAGATGAGTGTTGAGAAAACTCTATAGATTTTTTGAATAGCAGAGTTTTGAGTTCTTTTCGAAATGATTTAAAGTCACTTGTTGCTGTCAGCAGGTTGGAAATAGATGGGTCCAATTTCGCTGCCTGTGTCGCTAGGAGGCCGTCATATATCTTGTTGCGCTGAGTACCCTTGAGTGGTGGGTAGGAGAATGGGGTCTGAGTTCTCCTTAGTCTGGATATGAGGTTTCGATTTAGGCGGTTGTGTAGGTAGGTAGGTAGGTGCAATTCCGTTTATTGCTTTGAATAATAGACAGTAAAATTTAAATTGAATTCGAGCTCATATCGGTAGCCAGTGTGAGTCTAGATAGGCATTGGTGCTATGGTCAAATTTTCCAAGTGAGTAGATCAGTCTGAGGGCTGTATTTTAAATGGTCTGTAGTTGTTTTATCAAGTTTGTGGGGCATGGTAGGTAGAGGATATTGCAGTAGTCCAATAGTCCTAGGACAAGGGATTGGACTAAGATCCTGTATTGCTCTTTGTCGAAGAATTTTCTTATTTTCCGCAGGTTGCACATATGATGAGAAAAATGCTTTTTGAGTAGTTTTGTTGATTTGGACCTGCATTGTGCATCATCTATCTATTGATACTCCAAGGATTTTTAAAGAAGACTGTATGGGGTATTTGGTGACATTTATTTCTAATTCTGTTATGGATGGGTTTTTGTCCTTTTCAAGTAGTAGAAATTTTGTTTTGTCCGAGTTTAGCTTTAGTTTGTGGTCTAACATCCATTGTTGTTTTCAGGTTGCCTGTTGTAGTGGGGTCTTGGGTGTCAAAGGGGAGGAGTATGGTTATGTCATCTGTGTAGCTGAATGATGTTACATTTAGAGTATTTAGAGTGGTACCGAGGGAGGCTATGAAGAGGTTGAAGAGCATGGGCGACAATGGTGAGCCTTGTGGTACTCCACAGGGATTAAACCAGGGGTCTGATTTAAGATCGTTTGATTTTACTCTGTATGATCTTGTTTTAAGGAATCCTTGGAACCAGTTGTTTACCCTGCCTGAGATTCCTATGGCGTCTAGTATCTGAAATAGTATGGTGTGATCTAGGTCGAATGCAACAGAGAGATCGAGTTGAATTATCAACATCCTTCTTCCTTTACTAAGATGCTGTCGGGCTGTGTCTAGTAAAGTTGCTAGTAGTGTCTCTGTGCTATGGTTGGTTCTGAATCCTGATTGAGAGGGGTGGAGTATGTTATGGTCTTCAAGGTAGTTGGTGAGGTATTGTGCAACTAGACCTTCTATTAGTTTAACATATAATGGGATTGAGGCGATGGGTCTATAGTTGGAGGGGTTGTCTATTGGGCCTTTGAGATCTTTCAATAGTGGGGTGATTATAATCTCACCTAGTTCTGGTGGGAATTGACCTTCCGTGAGTGTAGTTTGTATCCATTGCATGAGGCTAGCTCTAAATTTAGGGGTAGCATTTGCTAGGAGATATGAGGGACAGTTATTCTGATCGCATGATGCTTTGCTCTATTTTTTGTAGAGTCGGTCCATGTCAGTCCATTGAACTGGTGGGTCCTTGGTTCCAGATCCTGTCGGCTGCTTGTGGAAATTGTGTCTTGCGTAGGAGTAAGGAAGTCACAGAACCCAGGAGGCACAAGGTGGAGTCGCCTAGAGGGGACTCAGCACTGCTTAGTACTGCATTCTCTCCTGAATTTATTAATCTGATGTGAGGAGCTTATTTGAATGGCAAGGATCTCCAGGGGAGGTCTGGCAGCAAACCAGGAGGCATGTGAGGGGGATTGGTCATCCAGGGCAAGCCTGCCTCAATAGCAAAGGCAGGCCAGAATCTGGTGGACCTTTCTGAAAGAGACTCAGTGGACAGAGTCTCTCTGTATACCTCTGCTGTTGCAGAGTGAGCCTACCATGCTGAGAGAAACAGGATCACAGATGGGAGCGAGTACGCAAGATGCAGTAGTGGCCCTCGACCATGGGGATGATCCTACGGTCATTTAAGCCATTGGCTCTGCTAGAACTCATTACTGATTCCCTGCAGGAGCTACAGTTAAGACTCCCAGCAGACTTTGTTCGTGCTGTGCTCTATTCTGAGTGGAGTGAAAGCCCAATCCACATCTTTTCCCTGGAATCCTGATATGAGTGTTTTAGTCATGGAGAATTGGGATGCTCCTGAAGGCTCATTAAAGGTAGCCTAAACAATGGCTAGGCTTTATTCATTGGCACAGGAGTGTCAGGTAGATTCCTTAGTAGCCCAGATAATCAAACACATATCCCTGCCGAGTGAGGGAGGCATGGTGTTAAAGGACATGCAGGATTGCAGAGTAGATGTGATTCTTAAAAGACAGTTCAAATCATTGGGAATCAAAGCGACCTCTTTTATGGCACGTGCTTGTCATATCAGGTTGTGAGGTCTTACCTTAGTGGACAGCAAGCCTTTTCCCCAGCTTTTGTCAACAGGGTTGGATTTTGTGCTTGATGTTTTCTGACATCATCAGGGTCATGAACAAAGTCTTGGCTTATTCTATCTCAGCCCAAGAATGTGCTGGATCAGGCAATGGGAGAGAGATTTCACCTCCAAGGCTATATTTAGTAGACTTTTTTCAAGGGAGAAATGCTGTTCAGAAAGGGGCTGGATGATCTTGTGGCCAACATGGCAGATCTTCGGCCAAAGTCTACCAGACAGTAGATCGCAAACTCGAAAGGCTCAGGGCGATCTAATTTTCATGGCTTCAGAGTCTTTCAGCAATACTCAGGAGGTGCCTCAGCTCAGAGATCCTAACATGGATCAAGATAGGTTTTCAGGACCTAGACCAGGGGCCCCCAAAGTCCCTCCTTGAGGGCCGAATCCAGTCAGGTTTTCAGGATTTCCCCAATGAATATGCATGAGATCTATGTGCATGCACTGCTTTCAATGGGTTGGGAACTGGTTTGGAGGTAGGCTTCAGAGGATAGTGGTGAACGGTACCCCCCTCCGAAATGACGAAGGTAATCAGTGGAGTGCCGCAGGGCTCGGACCTGGGCCCGATCCTATTCAACATCTTTATAAGAAACTTGGCAGAAGGGCTGCGAGGTAAAATAACATTATTCGCCGATGACGCCAAACTAAGCAATGTAGTGGGCAAAAGCACAACAGACATAAATTCAATGTCTGACAACATGATGCACGACCTACTCCTACTGGAGCGCTGGTCTAGGTCCTGGCAACTCAGCTTCAATGCCAAAAAATGCAAAGTCATGCGCTTCGAGGTGGAAGAAGATATCTTCTTTTTCAAGGGTCCCGCGGCAACAAGGGGGCATCCGTGGAAAATCAGGGGCGGGAAACTGCACGGGGATACCATGAAATTCTTTTTCACTGAAAGGGTGGTTGATCACTAGAATAGTCTTCCACTTCAGGTTATTGAGGCCAGCAGCGTGCCTGATTTTAAGGCCAAATGGGATAGACACGTGGGATCTATTCACAGAGAAAGATAGGGGAGGGTCATTGGGGTGGGCAGACTAGATGGGCCATGGCCCTTATCTGCCGTCTATTTCTATGTTTCCCCTTTGGTCTGGCGACAGTGCCTCACACATCTCTGAAGGACAGGTTTGCAGGTGTATACATATCTGGACAACTGGCTGATCAGGTTTCCATTGTTCTCAGAATGAGAACAAGCTGTGCCTCAAGTGGTCCAGGTTCTACAGAGCCTGGGTTGGATAATAAATTTTTGAAGGAGCTAACTGGTTCCGTCCCAATCCCTGGAGTACCTGGGAGTCATCTTCATGGTTGTTGCCCCAGTCAGACTCCCTGTTGATGTGTCTGCCATGGAATCCAGAATCCTGAGCCAGTTTGAACTGGTAGCTCAGCCCACAGGGGTTATCAAGGGGAATTCCGCTTAGTATACCTTTGTAGATGATTGACTATGGATGCTAGCCTGTTCAGCTGGGAAACTTGCTGAAATGGACAGCCAGTTTAGGGGCGTTGGTCAGCCTTCCAGAGATTGGAGCTTTGGGCCATTTGGTTGACATTACAACAGCTGGAGAAGAGGCTGGATGGTCAGGCAGTCTGTTTTCTCGGACAGTGCTACAGTGGTGACATATGTCAATCACCAATGAGGCACCAAGAGCACCCAGCTGAGTCTGGAGGCCTGCTTATTATTCTGGTGGGCACAGCGACACCTTCAGGCGCTTTCAGTGGCACATGTAGCAGGAGTAGGCAATGTCTAGTCTGATTACCTCAGCAGACAGACCCTAGATTCAGGGGAATGGATGTTATTGGACACAGCCTTCCAATCCATGTTCTTTGATAGGGTCACCCAAAGTTCGATCTGATAGCTACAGTGAGAAACAAGAAGGTGGACCGCTTCTTCAGTTGAAGATCCTAGTCCAGAACTGCAGGTCTGGATACTTTGGTGCAGCCATGCCCAAAAAATGAGCTCTTGTTTCCAATGTGGACCATGATAGGGTGGATTCTCTGCAGAATTGCAAATCATCTGGGGAGAGTCATCCTCGTGGTACCAGGTTGGCCATGCAGACTGGTATGTGCACCTGGTGTGTTTGAAGAGGGGCGCAGGTCTCAGACTACAGGTACTGCTGGACCTTCTGTCTCAGGGGCTAGTGGTCATATAAGATCCAGATGGCTTTGCTCTTATGTCATGACTCTTGAGTTCATGGCGTTAGTGCTTAAAGGCTACTCAGAGTTAGTTATTGCTACTCTCATCAGAGCCAAGAAGCCTTCAACAGTCTCTACTTATGCTAAAGTATGGGAGACAATTTCAGCATTGGTGCATTAAGGAGAAGGTGGGGCCATTCTCTGCTCCGATTTCAATGGTGGTAGATTTCCTCCAAGCAAGCCTTGACAAGGGTCTTGCAGTGGTGTTGCTCTGGGTCCAAGGGTCAGGACTTTCTTGCTTCAGGGCCCAAGAATGTAAATCTCCCTTGGCATCTCATCCAGATATAGCCAGATTTCTGAAAAGGGGCATGAAGGCTCAGACCACCGGTGAAACTACTGTTTCCCTTAATGTAGTCTTGCTTGGCCTCAATTAGGCTCCATATGAGCCTCTTAAGGAGGTATCCTTAATGGATCTCACGGTCAAGATGGTTTTCCTCATGGCCATTACGTCAGTGCGAAGAGTCTTGGAGTTACAGGCACTGTTGTGCAGAGAGCCCTTCCTCAAGATCACGGAGTTTCCAGGTGCACATTTCCATCCTTTTTGTCAAAGGTTGTTTCGGCCTTCCATGTCAATGAAGAAGTAAGATTGCTGGCATTCCAGCCCACAGGATCAAAGAAGAAAGACTGGATTGAGAGTAGCCCTCTTACATTATCTAGAGATTACTATTGAATTTCAACTATCTTACCATCTTTTTGTGCTCACCAGTCTGGCTCAACATGACAGACTATCGTCCAAGGCCACCATTTCCAGATGGATTTGCATGTCCATTTCTTTATTTAAAAATTTATATACCACATAAAAACTATGTGGTTTACAAAATTGCATGCATACATATTAAAAATACTAAAAAATGTTTTGACAGAAAAAATGCAATAAAACATCAACTAACAGTATGGTCAGCATATATTGCCTGTAGCACAGTTGCTGGTCTCTGTGAAGGCACATTCGACTAGAAGTGTGGCTTCTTCATGGGCAGAAGCTCTGGCGATTTTACCTGCATAGATTTGTAGGGCAGTGACTTGGTCCATAATTCATACATTCTCCAAGTGTTTTTGAGTGGATGTGGTGACGAGGCAGGACACCACTGTCGGGTACTCAGTATGTTACAAGCCGATGCAGAAGTCCTATCCTAAATTCCTGGGACTTCTTTTGTATGTCCCTAGAGTTCAGCATGACACACCTATTGCACTGGAAAAAGAGATTAGGTTTTTACCTGGCTAATATCTTTTCCAGTAAATAAGGTGTGTTATGCTGAAGCCCTGCCCTGTCAGTTATTTCTCCGCCTGCCTTCTGTCTCAATCAGAATGTTTGAGTCCAAACTGAAAGTTTGAATGTCAGTCAGATCTCAAGGATAAGAAAATCAACCTTTTGTTATTAATTATTAGAGGACTGTTCAAGCTCCATAAAGGTTTCTGATTAGTATGTTTTGCCAATGTGTTAATTATTCAATTTCCATGTTAACATGTTGTACCTTTTCAGAACAGAACTGTATGTTGGGGAGTCTTCCCATACCAATGAATGACCTGGTGTTTCAATAGAGGGCTGTCGCCTGCTTTGGTACAAACTGAAGGGGGCAGCACAGTCCTTTGGTGAAGGAGGAGGAATTGAAAAGCTGGAGAATATTCTAGTGTTCAGCATGACATACCTTATTTACTGGAAAAGATATTAGCAAGGTAAGAACCTAATCTTTTTATATTAAAGAAAACATGGGATGGTTATTTATTGTAGATCAGGGGTTATCTGCCCATTCCTTGGGACACACTGAGCCAGTTTGGTTTTCAAGATATCCACAATATGAATATGCATGAAAGAATTGCTCACAATGATTAAATCCATATCCAACATTTTTGATTCTCAGTCCCTTAACATTTTAATTCACTCCCTCATAATTTTCAAACTTGACTACTGCAAGTCCCTGCTCAAAGGAGTCTGCCAAAAAGACATTTGACGATTACAACTAATCCAAAATACTGCCATAAAGATTATTACAAGCAAAAAAAATTTGATCACGTTACTCTGTTAAAAAGTGCTCACAGGCTACCTATTCATCACCGTATCACTTACAAAATAGATTTAATCTCCTACAAAACAATAAAAACCAAGGAACCTGCTTTTATCCATAAATTCCTGATTCCACATGATCCTCAGAGAACCTTAAGATCTGCATCACAGCATCTTCTTCATGTCTCATCCCTAAAAATCATTAGTACCTGTAGGGCTTCTTCTTTTGCAGCGACTGCTCCAACAATATGGAATTTGTTACTATTACATTTAAGATCCGAACAGAATTTAGACGCATTTAAAGATGCATACGGCTGTTAATTGATCTAAGGGACTTTCTAAGCTTATTTTCTATACTAAAACTGATTTCTCCCTTTCCTAATGTTATTGTCCTTAATTGTTCTTTCTTTCTTTCAAATTGTATTTCTCTCCACTTACCTATTGTTTCAAGTAAGTAAAGTTATGTTATTAATAGTCTAAAAGGACCCCTTTTAAAATTTTTACTGTACAACGCTTAAATTTTGATTAGCGTTTTGTCAAATTTTTAATAAACTTGGAAACTTATCTCATGTATATTCATTGTGGATATCTTGAAAACCATACTGGTTCAGTGTGTCCTGAAGACTAGGTTAAGAACTCCATTGTAAATCAGTAGGAGCATGAGGGTTTATAAATAAGTTATTTTTGTTACTGTTTGAATGTATAACCAGGTCTTGAATTTTGTGTGAAAGAACAAGAACAGTATAACATGTTCTTCATCTTGAATAGGGCCAATGGATTTACTTTCTGTGCAGACAAAGAAGCTGTTAATAAAACAGCAGATAAGCTTGGTAAGTTAAAATGTTTTTGCATGTACTTTTATTATAATAATAAAAAATCTTGGTTTAGTACATGTCGTTTTGACTACAGTTTACCATGGAGAAATAATATATCAGTAGTGTCAGTAATTGTAGTAGGTGCATTTTGTTTGAACCTATCACTACGTAGTTTGTTTACAGTATCTTAGTTTATCCCAGGTCAAGTAGGCAGCATTTTCCACAGATGGGTGACGTCATCCACAGAGCCCAGTACGGACAGTGCAAAATTGTATTGTCACTTTAACTTCTTAGAAGTTTCAAAACTGCCTGTACTGTGCATGCGCGAGTGCCTTTCTGCCCGATGCCAGATCGCTGGTCCATTAGTTCTTAGTTTTCCATGGAGCTAAGAAGACATGTGTCTTTGGAGTCTCTCCAATTGCGCTATTTTTTCTCTTTTTTTTTTTTTGTGCCTTCCCTTATCGATTTTCTTATTTTTCTTCTTCTTTATCATTCCTTTAATTTCTCAGAGTTTTGTAGAAAAATCTTACTTTTTTGTTTTTGGACCTTCAGCCCCCGTTTAGCTGGGTATCTGGCTGGTGGCATCAACTTGTTTTCAATTGTGAAATTACTCAACCTTCCAAGGTAGAATTGATTTCTTCATTCTTGCATTGGCAGTTTTTCCCTCGATGCTGAAACCTTCTTCCGGCTTCAAGAGGTGTACTCTGTGCAATAGGGCCCTATCAGTCACTGATCCGCATAATTAGTGTCTTCAGTTCCTTGGTCCTGAGCACTGGGTAGACTATCGTTGTTTAAAGTTACAAAACCATTCTTTGAAGGCTCGACGTCTGCAAAGGAAACACTTTTTGGACTCCAGGATTCATCGCAGCTGTCCTCCATGCCCAATATCGACATCACAATCGTCGCATTATTCGGTGTTGGTTGCCTTAGTACCAATGTTGACACCGTCAAATAAACAAGCTAAGCAGGATTCCCACTTCACCAAATGAAGCCGGCATCTGTAGCACCGAAAATGATGTATGCCAAACAGTGTCGACAGCAGTCTCGCTCTCGACATCAAGTTCACCAACACTTTGACACCCTGTATCATTGGTACCCTCAATGGTACAACTACGAGAACTGCTTCAACAGGAGCTAGCAGCGATGCCTTGAGGCCAATTGAAGCCAACTGCTGCACCGACTCCACCTGTACTGGCCCAGCCAAGCATGGCTGTATTAGGCCTCAAGGTACTGCATCTCAGTCTCCTCCTCAATGTAACTCCAGGTCTCATCAGAGCACTTCCTCCTAATTGAAGTTGGACTGGTATTGAGGGAGACTAAGGAGTCAATCTCGATTGTTACTGTGGCCATTGGTACTGTAGCCATCACACTGCACAGCTTCTCCTTCTGAAGGAACTATTTTATACAATAGTATTTTGCACTGGAGAACTATGGACTTTTTGTCGGATACATCTCCTCCTCCACCTAGATATACGTAACCTCCAGAGAGCCTTTCCTTTGCCATGTTCATAAGGCAAATGGGCCAAGCTCTGTGCATATGGAATCTGAACAAGAACTGAAATTTTTTTCATACCCTTGACTTTGAGCAGCTCCCAAGGGAATGTTAGAATTCCCAATCCACAACTTTATAAGGGACTTCATGTTGAAGCACTGGGAGACTTCCTGCATATACCAATGGATCTATCCACATTGGATTCCCTTCACAGGGTACACTCCTTTCCTGGCTTTAATGGGCCACAATTGCAATTTCAATTTCTGATTGAATCTGTTTCAAAGAGATCTTCCAGCTCCAGATCATATGCTACTACACCTTCAAGTAGGGGAAGTCATACTTTGCATAAATTTGGTTGTAAGCTATTTCAAAATATAATGCTTACCAGTCATATCATTATGGGGTAAAGATCTGGAACAATTTATTATGCTTCTACTTAAATTTAGGAGACACCTAAAATATATATCTGTTCCTGAAGTACCTAGGTAGCTGATTTGTACAATCTTTCCCACAATAACTGATCTCTAGAGCTGTTAGTCACTAGTTTTTAACTTTGTTAGTTCTACTCAATTTGTAGCATTTTTAATCATTGTAAACCGCATAGAACTTCACGGTCCTGCGGTATATAAACTGTTATTATTATTATAAACTCAACTGTGCTTCCTATATGACATTCTATTTTAAGCACTTAGTTCAACACCTGTCTCATTCAGAACAATTCATTCCTGTAAACCAACTTTTTCATTTTCAGCAAACTTCACATGATCTCCTTGAGACCAGGTCATTCATGTCAAGATCACCCTTTGATGTTTTTGCTGTCACTTCTACAGCATCATCCTTGTCTATTGCAATGAGATGGAAAGCATACCTTCATGGATTAGGTTGAAACTCGCTCTTCAGGATTGCCTTGTTAATTTCCCTTGCTCAAGAGATGAGCTCATGTTAGAAAAACTATGCAGAATATCATCAGGCAAGGTCGCAGTATGATCTCCCCCCCCTCCCCAGCCTCCAAGTTGCATGATTCTAAACAGTAGAGTGCATCCCTTAAAAGGCGCTACACTATACCATCAATGTCTTCCACAACTCTGAGAGTGTTGATTTCTAGGGCACTTTGGAGCCAAACATCTCAAACTCCTATTTCATGGAAGTTCTTTCAACTTCTTGGCATCTTACACCTAATCAATGCTCTACATCCCCCATACATATCTATTAGATGTTCACTCACCCAATACCTCTAACACTCCTCAGCCTCACTGGGAAAACTTAAGGATATACTCTATCTTTACCAGAACTCCATTCAAACAAGGAGACTTCTCTATCAATTTCTGATATCAACACTATTGAGAGGTTCCCCACTCTTTCTGAGCCAAGAAGGGGGTCATCTGCTAATCCTCATCCTCCATACTCTTCCCATCTAAAACTAATAATTAATCATTCCCCTCAATGAGCACAACCAGTACCAGTGCTCTCCAAGTCCTCTGAAAGCCATAAGCAATACCTATAATTTCTGCATAGACCATCTAACTTTAGTTTTTGGCCTGGTCTCAGCGTACAAACTGTTGCACTTCATTTGATTGTTGTGCCTTCACTGCTTCATTCTTACACAGTTAATCTTGTTCATCTACTTGAAATTCTGGTTGACAAAGGTATCGTTACTTATCGTTACTTCCACCAGTCTAATTGCCACTGAACTATTACTGGAATCTGGCCACTATTTCGTCATTCCATCCTATTCCTCATCCTATAGGAAATTGTTTGACTCAACATCATTGGACCCTAATCTCCAACTGCTGGACCTTGCCGGTTTTCATCGAGGGCTATACTTTGTCTTCGCAACATACCGCTGCACGAGCCTCCAAGAAGATTTTCTTTTAATTTTTAGCATATCTCGTTTCTTCAACAAGAACTCTCTGATCTTACTGCCATTTCGGTGCTTATGTCTGAGGGAAGCCCTGGACAGCAGCTGGGCTCCTCTGTGAGTGCTGGTGTGGGTCAGCAGCAAACTTTGGGTTGGCTCATGGGAGAAGGGAGGCTCAGGAATCCTTTTCCCCAGGATTTGTTTTGCTGCTTCACCAGGCTTATCTTAAATAGGCACAGCCTACGCTTCTTGAGTCGTCTTCTATTCTAGACAGCCTGGAGGAATTGGCTGTGAAGAAACATAGCCTCCATGAACCTCTCTAAGGGGTCTCTGAGCCTCTAATTTTGCTTGAAGCTTCAGAGGCTGCAAAATCAGTGGGGTCCATTTCTGCTTCCTTTGTTGATGTGTTGGAAGAAATGGAGATAGCAGCAGGGGAACTCCAGTGACCCATCCGTGGTTCGGGTGTTTCAGAACTCCTGACTTTCATTGTTCGGGCTTTAGAAGCCCTTAGTATTATGAACAAAGAGGCTTCAGTTTCAGCTATTTCTAACCCTAAAATGATTGGCATTAGGTGGCCACTTAGGGATTTTCTGGTTCATAAGGCCAGCAGATCACAGCTCAGTGATCCTCTTCGGACTCCATTTAAAAGGTGGTGCATGCTATGGTGCGCCTTTATTCCCTTCATGCAGAGGAACAAGAGAACTTGAGGTTGCCTAGGGTGGACTTGCTGGTGGCAGCTATCATCAAGAAAACCACTGTTCCTGTTGAAGGCAGCATTTCACTTAAAGACACTTACAATCGAAAGCTACAGAATTCTTTTAAGCTCACCTTTGAGGTGGTGGCCCTGTCTTTGCAAGTGTCAGTGTATAGTTTATATGTTGTGAGCCTATCTTTCTTGGCGGAGTCTGCTGATGCATTTGGAGACCTGACTGGTGTTCTTGGCAAATTCCTTGTTTGATCTAATTTAGGTGTTGGTCAAGCAGATGGCCTTAACGGTTATGGCATGATGGTTGCTATGGCTGTGACACTGGGCAGCAGACACGGCGTCTAAGAAACGACTTACAAAACTTCCTTTTACAGGGAAGCTCTTATTCAGCAAGGAGCAATCTGTCAAGGATCTAGAGCAGACATGAGCAACTCCAGCCCTCGAGGGCCAGAATTCAATTGGGTTTTCAGGATTTCCCCAATGAATATGCATGAGATCTATTTGCATGCACTGCTTTCAATGCATTGGGGAAATCCTGAAAACCCGATTGGATTCCGGCCCTCGAGGACCGGAGTTGCCCATGTCTGATCTAGAGGACTCTTAAGTCCCAGCACTTGCCGGAAGATCAGCCAAAAGACTCAGGGCATCAGTCACAGGCATGGGCTTGGTTTTGGGACTCGACACGCTAATGGCCAGGATGCACCCAGGGATCTCAGAGGAATTGTTTTCAGCAGTGGCAGTCCTCTCGTCCCAGCAAGCGTCCTGCCTCTCAGTCCAAGCGCACAGCACAGTACAGTCTTCCCAATGATGGTCAGCCAGTTCACTCCTAGGAGATTCGGGCAGGTGGACAATTGTCCCTATTCTTTGAGGAGTGGACCAAAATTACCACGGATCAGTGGTAACTCAACATTATTCAAAATGGATGGAGTCTCCTATCACAGAAATCTTTTTGGAATCCCCCTGCTATGCTCCCAGCAAGCAGAAGGCAGTCCTCAACACCCTACACGCGCTGCAGGCTATAGGGCAGTTCTTCCAGTACTGTCAGAAGAGGCAAGTTCGGGTAGATATTCAATCTACTTCATGGTGCCAAAAAAAGGGGTGGGGTTCCTTCCATCCTGTTTTGGAATTCAAGCACATAAATAAGCTCTTAAGGGTCATATGTTTCCTGATAGAAACTCTTAATTCATTGATCTTGCAGTCCTGCCAGGGGAGTTCCTGATATTGTTAGACTTGAAGGAGGCTTACCTGCACATTCCCATTTAGCGGCCCCATCAGTAGTTTCTCTGTTTTGTAATTCTTCAAGGTGGTTGTGGCAGTGTTCCTCCAGAGGAATACTGCCACAACCACCTTGAAGAATTACAAAACAGAGAAACTACTGATCAGAGCTGCTTAGCGAAACTACTGATCAGAGCTGCCCAAGTCACTGCCCAAGTCATCACCTTGCTTCAATCTTTGAGTTGGTGTTCAATCTGCCCAGGGTCATCTGAAGCCCTCACAGACCCTGGAATATCTGGGAGCCCTATTTGACATGGCCCAGTAGACAGGATTTGGTAATTAACAAGACACGATAGCCTTACCTCCTCTTCCCCCCCCCCCCCAAGCCTCCTGATGAAAAACAAGAAAAAAAATGGGCTTTAAAACTAAAATGATAATCAATCCATACACCTAAAAATAGCTGAATTCTTCAACAGAATTCTGACAATTTGACATGTGGAGTAGTAGTCTAATGGTTAGTGCAATGGCCTGAGGAACCGTGTTCAATTCTCATTGCCGCTTCTTGTGATTCTGGGCATCGCTCTAGGTTCAAATAAATACCTGTATTTAATATGTAAACCACTTTGATTTTAACCACAGAAAGTTGGTATATCAAATCCCACTCCCTTTTCCCTTTTAACATTTTGACTTTATAAATATAAACTGAGAATACTTTAGGGACCAAAGATACCTTCGGGGTATACACCTTAAGCAGGTTTAATAGAGTATTGACAATGAATGTGACTATGCTGCAGCCAAAATTTATACAATCACTTTTCCATGATTTATGTGGTATCGTAGCAAATTGCCAACAGCTCTATTTCCAATGTTAGAAATAGGAGGGTAACCTGCAAACTGTGGTAGGGTGTGACTCTGGCCAACTTGTTGGGCAGACTGTATGGACCATGTGAGTCATCACCTGCCATTATTTACTACGTTACTATGTGACACAGAAGCATTATTTATTTATACATTTTTCTATACTGTTCTCCCAAGGGAGCCCAGAATGGTTTACATAAATTTATTCAGGTACTGAAGCATTTTTCCCTGTCTGTACCGGCGGGGTCACAATCTATCTAATGTACCTGGGGCAATGGGGGGGATTAAATGACCTTGCCCAGGGTCACAAGGAGCAGCGTGGGTTTGAACCCACAACCCCAGGTTGCTGAGTCTGTAGCTTTAACCTCCACTGCAGCACACACTCCTCCTTCTTGCTCTTGTTAATTATTAGGGCCCCTAATATTTTAATATAACTAGTACATTGCATGACTATTGCTTTCAATGTACAGTGGTACCTTGGTTTACAAGCATAATTCATTCCAGAAGCATGCTCGGAGAGAGCGTGCATGCGCAGATGCTCAAGGCCCAGCAAAGATGAGGACGCAGATCTTCAGGCACTGGCACCAACGCACCGGACATGCAGGTGCCAGTGGCCAGATGGGGGTAAGCAGCGTGTTCAGGTGGGTCTGGGGGATTTCAGATCAGGGTGGGGGGGGGGGGTGCCGGATCGCAGGGGGCGCTGCTCGCAAATCGAGGCAAGCTCGGTTTCCGAGGTGCCGATTTTGTGAATGTTTTGCTCGTCTTGCAAAACACTCGCAAACCGGTGCACTCGTAAACCGAGGTACCACTGTATTTATTTAATTGTAGTCACTAAGGGCCTGGTTATTTGCACTCTTATTCAGAAAATGTATCATTGCCATCAGTAGTGAAGTGCTCTGCTTGTATCTTTATCGCCATGCTTATATTTGTACTGGTTTGGAAACTTGAAGTGAAAGAATTTCCAACATGAAGAGTGAATGGGTATGTGGGTGTATGCATCTTTGAGATTTAGGGAGGCCAGCCAGTCATTGGGTTTCAACAGAGGAAGTATTATAACAGAGGAAGTGAGATAACAGAGATCTGGCATTGGCCAAAGGCCTTGAGTCTTTCTGGGGGTTAGGAAAAAAATTGGAGTAGAAGCCCATATTGTGCTGTTATTCGGCCACTCTTTCTATTGCATTGTTTTGAATGAGAAGTAATAGTTCCGCTGTATGTAGCAGAATGTGATGATGAGGGGGGTATGGGAAGATTGAGATATTTAAGAAAGTTGGATTTGTGATAGAAAGTTGAGACAATATCCTTGAGGATATAATAGTCGGGCCCCATCACTCCAATGTGATGGATTGCCAGGCAGGGAGGAAATGACTGAGTTGGCCTCCTACTGGTAACTTTTCAAAAATTTGGTGAAGCTTTGCTGTTTTCTCTCTCTAACAATTTTTTTTTTTAATAGGCCTGGGGTTGTGAACGTTGATATGTGGGCTTTTTATAAGGGAAGAATCATCGTTTAGGATAGAACTGCTGAAAAAATTGTTGCTAAGGCCTGCAGGAGAAATCATTGGCAGATGCAATATTATTGCGGTTGGTCTACAGCAGCGGTCTCAAACACGCGGCCCCCCAGGGACTATTTTGCGGCCTGCAATCTGTCCTTTCCACTTCACAAGTTTTCCGATTATGGAGAGGACAATCGCGTACAGACTGTGACTGCGGTTCGCCTAAAGCAGGGGTCCCCAATCTGCTTCCCTTCCCTTCTCACTGCCCTCCCTCAAGCCACCGCAATCGGGGAACAGGCCATCGCCAAGGTCTTAGCTCTTCCTGCTTATCTTCCCCAGCTCGGAGCCAACCAATTCTCGCCACCCGACGTCAATTCTAACTTCGGGGAGGAAGTTCCGGCCCAGCCAATCTCTGTCAAAAGACAAGAAGGCCCTGGAAACATAGTTAAAAGCACAGAAAAATAAAGTCACCAGCCAACAAAGATAGGGAAAATGATTTTATTTTCAAAATAGTGATTGAAATGAGTCAGTTTTGAGAAAGGAAAGATATTAAACTTTAAATGTGAGAGCTCCAGAAAAAATAGGGTACTTGGAGGGCCACAGAAAAAATAGTTTATGACAATTTTGCATACGGTAAAACTCTTTATAGTTTATAAATCTTTCCTTTAACAGTTAAAGGAAAGATTTATAAACTATAAAAAGTTCTACCTCATGCAAAGTTGTCATTTCTTTAATAAGACATTAACTATTTTTTCTGCGGCCCTCCAAGTACCTACAAATCCAAAATGTGGCCCCACTAAGGGTTTGAGTTTGAGACCACTGGTCTACAGGGAGTGCCAAGGACTCTCTGATAGCTGTGGAGTCTTCCTTAAGTTATGAGACAATATCTTTCACCTTCTTACCAAAGAAGCTGTCTACCAGGACAGCAGCTATCGTTATTGCAACACTCAAGGCCTCAGATCTCAGAGAGGATCTCTAAATACATTTAGCAGATGCACGTTGTTTGGAAATCGTATCATATAAACATCATAGTTAGATTTAATGAGTTCCTCTTTTTCCTATAATTTTCTCACCTTCTTTTACTTGTGAGCTTATAGGGGATTTAGCTATATAATTTTGCCTAAATACGATTGTATGACTTTTGGTTGTAATATAAGTGATTGTAATAGCTTTATTCTGTTTCCTGAGGCATGTAATAAGTTCAACATAAATTGAATAAATAAAAAAAAGATTTGATGAGGTGATATGTGGATTCCTTTAAAACATCCTGGAGGGTTGCTACAATATCAGAGAATATTCAAAACTTTCAAGGCAGCTTTGAACTTCTGGATGATTGTATGCTAGAAATGGAATATTTGGAGCTGGTGGGCTGTGATTTTGGATGCAGTTATACTGTGGCACCCTGGTAAACCTTTTTACCTACTGAGTTCAAAATATGGCAGTCTTTCCCTAGCGGAGTATTGAATTGTGTTTTTGATGTTTTAGCTTTTTTAATGGCTGATTTAGAGACCATAGAATGGTGTGGTAGCTGCTGTAAGTCATGGCCAGGGGGCTTTCTGCATCTTGTATTTGAGTTCCAGGTGTTTAGATGCAGTAGAAATTGATGAGTTTTTTTTGCCAATTGGAAATTTGGAGGTCTTGAAGTATTTAATGTATAGGAAGCGTTATTAGTTCCTTAGATGGTGTTTGACAAGACTGAAGTATGGCCTGAAAGTCATTCTTATTAGCAGGCATAGCATTCTGATTGAGGCTAAGAAGGGTGGAAATTTTTTTGAAGAACTTGGGATAAGAGTGTTTCCAAATCCTCTATCTGAGTAGCTAACTGTGCAGAAGTAGTCAGATTTTGGTTTGAAGGAATATTCTCTTCAGGGTCTGACCATGCTCCTGGAGATGCTGAGGGTTGAAGAGGGGAGGAACAGAGAGATGTGGAAGGACTCATCTGGTTCCTGAAATAGACTGACTCTCAGTTTGGGATGAGAGGACTAATCTACCTACAAAGGAGTCTGTTGCGCAGAGAGAAATGGCGGCACAAATGCTAGAGTTGCCAGGGCTAGAGAAGAGCAGCACTATCCTGAATGAAGAACTGCAAGAGTGTTAAAAATGAAGCTGATTGGGGTATTTGTTGTTGAGAAAAATTTTTGTGAGTGAGGAAAGGTATAGGGGGTAGTAAGGAGGGCTGTTTTTGAGGTATAGGGTTTACTTCTTGTAGGAGCTGAGGAGCTTTCCTTTTTATTTTTTGCCTGACCCTTGGTAGGAACTGAAGAGGAAGGAGAAGGTTTTTTTTTTTTTTTTGTAAGAGTGGGAATTAGTATCTGAGTTTCTCTGATGATGCTGGTCTGTGTTGGGGGAGGACAGCGAGGCCAAAGCTGGGCCCATGGGAGCCTTCCTTCCCTTCTGCTGGCACTTAAACAACTGGATAGGCTGCGAGCCAGCAGCTTATAAAGGAGCTTTTGAAGTCGGAGGTGAGGGGGTAATGGCTCTGTGTGTCCGATAGTCTTCGGTGCTTTTCAACCTGATCCCCCAACTTTTTCTAATTCTTCGACTTTGCGGATCTGGCAGATCACTTCCACCAGCCTCTGGGAGGAAGGAGAAATCAGCAGGTTCAATTCAGACATCTCCTTGTGTAGATCGCAGAGCCATGAAGCTGAATACTGCCGTTGCTGGTGCTGGCCTCTGAAAACGGAGAGACTCTGGTGGTCTTGAGCTGCTAGTTTGTTCAGCTAATAATTTAGACATTATTCTTTTGATCTCCTCATTGGGGGGGGGGGGGTTCTGAAGGCTTGGTGAAGAGATGTTGATTGGAGTTATTTGAAATAAGGGAAAGTTGCTTTCCCTTTTTGCTGTATCTTTTTCTTATTATTGGGTTTTCTAAAATTTATTTTTGAAAAAGTGTGTGAGTAAGAGTGGAGAGCTGTGACTGTTAAGAGTGGCTAAAGAAAAAACTGACAGGGTATGGGGAGGAACCACAGAAGGCAACAGTCCCTGCACATGCCCAGTAAGCTAAAAGCTTATTTTAGCTAGGGAAGAGCACCGACGCACAGGATTAGTCTAAAACAGGGATGTCAAATTCAATCACATAAGGGGCCGAAATCTAAAATATAGGCTAAGTTGTGGGCTGAATTTTTTTATTAAGGTACGCTAACCGATTTAGCATGTTCCCTCTGCTGCGGTCCTGCCCCTCCTCTGACGTACGGGACTGCAGCAGAAGGAATATGCTGCGGAGGTCAACAGCAGCCTGCTAGGTTCGCTACAGCCAACCGGCAATCCTCTGTAGGCTGCTTTGAAGGTGAGACCGGGAAGCCGGGATGGAGGGAGGGAAGGAAGGAACAGAGAGACAAATCTAATTACCCTGCAGGCCAAATTTGACCCGCGGGCCTGAGTTTGACACCCCTGGTCTAAGAACTTCACCATTAAGTGTGCCTGCATATCCCCTGCTTGTCTCCAGGAAATTATACAGTCACTGTTCCTTGATTGTGCCAAATATAATTGGTTGATATTGTAGCAAATTGACAACTGCTCTAGTTCTGAATCCAGAAATAGGTTAACTTGCAGACAGTGGTCAGTGTGGCTTTAGCCACCTTGTTGGCAGACTGTGTGGACCATGAGGGTCACTATCTGCCATCATAGAAGCATTATTTCTTGCATCATAGAAGCATTAATTATTAGGGTCTCTAATATGTGAGTATTACTAGTACATTGCATGATTATTTATTACTTTCAATGTATTTATTTAATTGTGATCACTAAGGTCCTGGTTATGTGCACTTTTATTCAGAAAATATATCATTGCCATCGGTGGTGATGTGCTTTCCTTGTATCTTTATCACTGTGGTTATACTGTAGACAAAATTGGGGGAATAAATTCCAGAACTATCCTGTTAATAGCCTTTTGTAATTTCTGTGCTTGTATTTTTAGGTTCCAGGATACCTAGTGAACAAAGGCTGATCTCAAGATTGTAGTATGAACAGAAGCAATTGTGGATCTGTGGATAGCATCGCTATTGTTACTGGACAAGCGAGAAAGTATGACCAGGCAACTTAAATGTGGAGATGCACTCCCATTCAGGCTCATATTTTTCTAAAATACTAATAATGATGGGAATGTCTTTAAGGCAATGGAATTTAGCTTAATACGTTCTCTTCCTTATATAAGGTAATTTTGGTCCCTGTTTCAGTTAGTGCAAAATTTTGCTAAGCCACTGGACATAAGAGGTGTATTTGAAGGAAGAGAAGGCCCATGCACCATGTCAGTTAACACATTCTGTCATCCAGCTGCAGATGTTGCACCCTGATTCCTTGTCCTACTACTGCTAACCTTCCAATTATACTTCTTGGCAAATGATATGATATGGAGAAAAAGAGTATGAGAAAACTTGCACATGTGAAGTGACTTTCATATAAACCAATTTTTACCTTGTAAATTCTAGACCAGTAGTGACAATTGTATTTTTCAAATTCCATGCCACACACCATTTATAATCATCGTACCTCTCTTCTCTTCCTGCACACATACCATCCTTTCATCATTGTTTAAATCTTTCTTTCTTTTTTTTTTTCTGGCCTCCCTCTCACCTATTATAGAGTGAAATAATGTGAAAGCTCTCCTAGCACTGTGGAATTGAGTTCTTTGATACTACAGATAAGGCTAGTCCAGTTTTGCTAGTTAGAATGCTACAGCACTTGAAACAGTCTTGCTAATAATACAGTCTACACTGTCTAAAAAAAAAAATAATTAATAGATTAATTCAAGGAGTAGTTTTTGGCTGAGGCTGGCTGGAGATGAGGAAGCTTTGGCAGCAGTTCCAGTCACTTCACAGCATCGGCACATACTGACCAGTTTCAGGGTATATGCTTGTCAGCCTGGTCAAGGAACATTATGGCAATACCTGAGATAGATAAGAGAAGTAGAGGATTACAAATGAGAACAATATTCTCCAACTGTGAATGAAGCCTGATGATATTCTGGTCTTCCTCCAGGATACCAGGAAAAAAGCAGGAGGAAGCTTCAGGGTATTAAAAAAAAATGCTTTGAGTATTTTCATTACTTTAAAAAATTTTAAATATTCCAAATACCCAAATGTGAGTTTCACTTTTATCATAAGAGAGCACCAAAGGTAAAATGAAATTTCTGCGAACTTTCAAGCAACCATTTTCAGTTGTCATTGCTAATATATTTATGCTTTTCCTGACATGTTCGTTTTTTTTTTTGTTTTGTAATTTAATTTAAAATCAGTGCCATGATATCTTTGTTTTTTGGCATGCATTTGAAGAAACATTACAAGATAATATTTTCTGTAACAAATGGTTCTGTGGATGATGTGTGAGGAAATTAAGTGCCCAGCTTTACAACACGACCTTCAGTGTTATATTGTAATTAAGAATGCAAATCTTTTTAAAATTAAAAAGTACTGTTTGCAAAAAAAAAAAAAAAGGATGTGCTTGTTTTTAAACAATAGTTATTTTAAGGCCCCTTTTACAAAGCTGCAATAGCAATTCTTGGCGCAGCAAATGCGACATCTCATTCAATTCCTGCGTTTGCCATACCAGAACTCACTACTGTGCCTTTGTAAAAGGGACCCTTAATGTGATGTTTGAAAGACGAGAGAAGGTCCAATTTTTGTGAATGTAGAGCTGGTAGATACAGTTAAGGGTTACATTGATTTTTGGTAGTGTCTGAGAAAGATGGAGGGCAACATAGTATCGTATGTACTCTATATAAGCTGAGGCAGCCCTGTCTTCTAAAAACAGGAAGAAAAAGGGTTAATTCGAATATAAGCCGGGGCGGGTGTGTATGTGTTAATATTCCAGTGCCCTCCCCCCTTGTGCCCTCTCCCACCTTCCCAATGCCTTGCAGGCCTCCACCGGGCCTGCCATAAGACTGGGTTGTCTAACAGTGAGCTGGGACAAGAGGGATCCCTCCCACCTCCTGACCCAGTCAACTCTAAAATCTTTTACTTCCTCCCACATGTACTTTTTGAATTCCCTGGTGGTCTCACAGTGGGCCAGAACAGGAGGGGATCCCTCCTGTCGTGACCGACTATGATGACCTTTACTTCCCTCCCGCCTCTCTTGCATACCTTTCAATTCCTTGGTAGTCCAGCAGTGAACCAAGCAGGAGCGATCTTCCCATGCTCCTGCTTAACAAAGAGTTGCTAGCTGAATGACTGAGCTAGAGAACTCATGGTAGTCATTTAGCTATTGGCTCTGCGCCAAGCAGGAGTGCGGGAAGATTGCTCCTATTCAGTTCACCACTTGACCACCAGGGAATTGAAAGGTATGTGGGAGGGGGAGGTAGGAGGGAGGTAAAAATTGTCACAGTCAGCTGAAGCAGGAGAAATTCCTCCTGTCCCGGCCCACCGCAAGACTGCAAGGGAATTCAAAAAGTACGTGGGGGGAGACAGAGAAGTAAAAATTTTTAGAATTGGCAATGAAAGGAGGTGGGAGGGAACCCTCCTATCCTGGCCCATCGCTGGATTGGCAGAAGCCTACAACAGGTCCAGAAGGGGGTAGCTGGTGGGCACTGACCCAAATTAACAGAAACCCCCATTTTTAGGCCATTTTTTGGGTACAAAAATCTTGGCTTATATTTGAGTATACAGTATATAGTAATCTCCCCCCCCAAAAAAAAAAAAATTGGTACCAAAAATACTCGCATACAAAAATAAAAAATGTGTCAACAATCTTTCTTTAACAATAATCCACAATAATGCAGTCCTTCATATTACATATTTATTTTTCTTTTCATACAAAACACCTTAAATACAAACATTTTAGAAAAAGTTATACTTAAAATGGGTTCATTTCAAAATAGCCTCTAGTACCAAAGCGTTTCACTACTTCATACACTCAAGCTTTACTTATTTTCCACCTTATTTTTTTCAACTTTTTATTCTTAAACCAAGAGCAACAGTTGTTAACAGTAACAAATAATGCAATTATAACAGGCGCACTAACTCTTCCTATACATCACCTCTTTCTCCCCCATGTGTGTGTCTTCTATAATGATGAACAAAAATAGTGGCCATAGAGTATTCCTCCACCCACCTTTTATATCGTTAACAAATTAATATGAGGTCAAAGGATATATATTCATTCTCTCAATGAGGCATCCAGGAATTCCATTTATGAAAATCTGTCACCTAAGGAAAAGTAAACATAAATAAAACCTGAAAGTTGGTATGCATGGATTGTACATCTCACCCATGCAGTGGCGTACCTAGCATATGTGTCACCCGGGGCCCATCATTTTTTGACACCCCGGGCCCATCATTTTTTTACACCCCCCATCTGTATGAAAAACATGATTTTTAGTAACAATCCACACGTCACATAAGAGTGTACCTAGGCATCTTACATACTGCAGTGAGCAGTACAACATCAATACACCCATTGTATAACTAAACAAGCCAGACTAGTACAGATCAATCCAACACAGTTAATCCTAACAGAAAACCATGTCTTTTCGAACACACAGAACACAGAAAACACCTTTGTCTAGTATGGAATATGTAATCACAAACTAACCCCTCCCCCTTTTACAAAACTGTAGTGTGCTTTTTAGCCACAGTGGTAACAGCTCAGATGATCATAGAATTCTGAGCATCAGAGCTGTTACCACCACGGCCAATACTAAAAAACGCTCTACAGTTTTGTAAAAAGGGAGGTAAAATAGAAATATGTAGACAAAGGTTAAATTGAAGCATCAAGAAGCTGGACTCTGCATACAATGCAGACAGAAACAGCGATGCATCTCCCCTAAAGCAAAAAAAATAAGTAAATATAATTTTTTTCTACCTTATTTTCAATGGTTTCTGCTTTCCTCATCTTCTTGTCACTCTTCCTTTCATTCACTGTCTACCCTCTCTCTGCCCCTTCTATATGGCATCTTCTCTCCTTCTATTCCCCTTCCAGAAACTTTATGCCTCCCCCTTCCATCTCTTCCTTCACCCCCATTGGTCTGGCATCCATCTTCTTCCCTCCTCCAATGGTCTGGCATCTCTCTCCCCTTCTTCCCTCTCCCACACTCCCATGGTCTAGCATTTCACTCTCTCCTCTCCCTTCCCCCCACTTCCATCAGCAACTGTCCCCTTTCTTTCCCTCCAACCCAATTCCATGCAGTATCCTTCCCCCTTATATCTCTCTCCCCTTTCTCTGCACACCAATTCCATCAGCATCTGCCCCCTTTCTGACCCTTCACCACCCTTCCATACCACCCTGACCCCCTTTCTCACCCTTCACCACCCTTCCATACCATCCGGATGCCCTTTCTCACCCTTCACCAGGCTTCCATACCATCCGGACGCCCTTTCTCACCCTTCATCAGGCTTCCATATCACCCTGACCCCCTTTCTCTCCCTTTACCACCCTGTGATGACTGCTTCTGCCGCCTCTGCTCCGGAAGAGGTAAGCGACGTCGGAGGGGGGTGGGCCGGCAAATGCAGGGAGTTGTGGCAAGGTCCCGCGATGACTGGCTGCCGGTCCACCCCCTCTGACATCACTTACCTCTTCTGGAGCAGAGGCGATAGACGCAGGCATCACGGGACCTTCCTGCACTTAAGCGAGGCTGCTGACTCTGCTCCAGAGTAAGTATGGCAGCTGCGCTGAGGTGCATTTAGGGCAGCGCAGGAGGTTCCGGACCCGGCCAGCTGTGCACCTCTCCTTGGGCTGGCACCCAGGGTGGTCTGCACCCCTTCAGCCTTGGTAAGCCACTGCACCCATGTCATCTCTGTGAACAGAGGCCTAGGACAGGGTTTGGTCAACTTCCTTAATCCAATTAGCATTGAAATATATCCACATTTTCTAAACTCATGCTATTCTATATCGCCCTGCACCCCTCAGCTTAGGATATTCTCCCACTTTTTCTCAAAATATTCCTTGATGCCTTTTAATGAGCTAGAGTTTTTATCAAATCTCCTGCTTCCATTCCCAAATAATTGTCATTTATGTTGCAAGAACAAGGGTTGGGACTGTATCCAAACCCCTATACCTTAGAACATTTTTCCACCCATCATTAGACAAAATTATGTTAATTCTCATATCTTGCCTCATCTATAATTTTATTTAGTCCCATATCTTACTGCAAAATTCTTTAATTTTCCTACAGCTCTACCATATATGCTCAAATGTGTCTAATTTCCAACAGTGCCTCCCCTCAGTGCTTCTTTCCCTTTTTGTAATTCTTCTTTCTCTAAGACAGAGGTAGGGAACTCCGGT
Source organism: Geotrypetes seraphini (assembly GCF_902459505.1). Taxonomy (NCBI): domain Eukaryota; kingdom Metazoa; phylum Chordata; class Amphibia; order Gymnophiona; family Dermophiidae; genus Geotrypetes; species Geotrypetes seraphini. The sequence goes on from NC_047086.1 coordinate 284,233,879, forward strand.
CCTCGAGAGCCGTATTCCAGTCGGGTTTTCAGGATTTCCCCAATGAATATGCATGAGATCTATTTGCATGCACTGCTTTCAATGCATATTCATTGGGGAAATCCTGAAAACCCGACTGGAATACGGCTCTCGAGGACCGGAGTTCCCTACCCCTGCTCTAAGAGGTGTCCAGTAGAGCCTGTTTACTATCATGTATTGAAGTTAGTGATAACTCATGAGAGGAGAACACCTGTGGTTGTTTGTATTTGTGCCCATAATTCTGCATCTGCACATAAAACCATCTGTTCTTATCAAGCCTCTATATCAGTGGTTCCCAAACCCTGTCCTGGGGGATCCCCAGCCAGTCGGGTTTTCAAGATATCCCTAATAAATATGCATGAGAGATATTTGCATACCTGTCACTTCCATTATATGCAAATCTCTCTCATGCATATTTATTAGGGATATCTTGAAAACCCGACTGGCTGGGGGTCCCCCAGGACAGAGTTTGGGAACCACTGCTCTATATGAGGCCTATTAGGCATTTCTTCTAATGCCAGTAGTGCTTTGTAAGCTATGGCCAAAAATTTCTGCTTAGAGGCTTCCGTCGCATCTCTAGCTAAATTGTTTCAAATCATCACTGTGTACAAAATGGCAAAGTTGGAAATACTGGAAGAAGGGAGCCCCTTTCTCCCAATAAGTCCTTAAGTGATTGCATAGAAATCATCTTTCCCTCAACAATAAGCCTTGACAGAAATAGATTCCCAGTGAGGGACTGTAATCCCTCAGGGAGCAATAGGGGATGTATGTGCATAGGCACAAAACAGCCATACTGGGTCAGACCGATGGTCCATCTAGCCCAGTATTCCAAGTCACAAGTACCTGGTAGAAACCCAAATAGTAGCACCATTCTATACTATTGATCCTAGGGCAAGCAACGTCTTCTCCCATGTTTGTCTCAATAGCAGACTAGAACATAAGAATTGCCACTGCTGGGTCAGAATTGCCACTGCTGTGTCCATCATGCCCAGCAGTCCGCTCATGCAGCGGCCCTCTGGTCTAAGACCAGCACCCTAACTGAGACTAGCCCTACCAGCACACGTTCTTGTTTAGCAGGAACTTGTCTAACTTTGTCTTGAATCCTTGGAGGGTGTTTTCTCCCATAACAACCTCTGGAAGAGCGTTCCAGCTTTCTACCACTCTCTGAGTGAAGAAGAACTTCCTTATGTTTGTACGGAATCTATCCCCTTTCAACTTTAGAGAGTGCCCTCTTGTTCTCCCTACCTTGGAGAGGGTGAACAACCAGTCCTTATCTACTAAGTCTATCCCCTTTAGTACATTGAATGATTCGATCATGTCCCCTCTCAATCTCCTCTATTCGAGGTAGAAAAGGCCCAGTTTCTCTAATCTTTCGCTGTACGGCAGCTCCTCCAGCCCCTTAACCATCTTAGTCGCTCTTCTCTGAACCCTTTCGAGTAGTACCATGTCCTTCTTCATGTACGGCGACTAGTGCTGGACGCAGTACTCCAGGTGAGGGCGTACCATGGCCTGGTACAGCGGCATGATAACCTTCTCTGATCTGTTCGTGATCTCCTTTATCATTCCTAGCATTCTGTTTGCCCTTTTTGCCGCCGCCGCACATTGTGTGGACGACTTCATCGACGTGTTGATCAGAGCTCCCAAGTCCCTTTCCTGAGAGGTCTCTCCAAGTACCGCCCTGGACATCCTGTATTCGTGCATGAGATTTGCTACCGACATGCATTACTTTACACTTATCCACATTGAACCTCATCTGCCATGTTGATACCCATTCCTCGAGCTTGATTATGTCACGTTGTAGATCTTTGCAATCCCCCTGCGTCTTTACTACTCTGAATAACTTCATATCGTCCGCAAATTTAATCATCTTGCTCGTCGTACCTATGTCCAGGTCGTTTATAAAGATGTTAAAGAGCACGGGTCCAAGCACCGAGCCCTGCGGCACCCCACTGGTGACGCTCTTCCAGTCCGAGTATTGTCCATTTACCCCCACTCTCTGTTTCCTATGGTCCAGCCAGTTTTTAATCCACGTGAGTATTTCACCCTCAATTCCATGGCTTGCAATTTTCCGAAGTAGTTGTTCATGCGGAACCTTGTCAAACGCCTTCTGAATATCCAGATATACAATGTCGACCGGATCTCCCTTGTCTATCTGTCTGTTTACTCCCTCAAAAAAGTGCAGCAAGTTCATCAAACACGATCTCACGATCTGCCTTTGCTAAAACTGTGCTGACTGGTCCTCATCAGCCTTGTCCATCAAGGTGATCAATGATGCTGTCCTTTATCAGTGACTCTACCATCTTTCCCGGTACCGAGGTCAGACTCACCGGTCTGTAGTTCCCCTGCTCTAAGAGGTGTCCAGTAGAGCCTGTTTACTATCATGTATTGAAGTTAGTGATAACTCATGAGAGGAGAACACCTGTGGTTGTTTGTATTTGTGCCCATAATTCTGCATCTGCACATAAAACCATCTGTTCTTATCAAGCCTCTATATCAGTGGTTCCCAAACCCCGATCTTTGTCATAAAAATTGACGATGATCAGGATGGTATGGAGCTAAAGTAGAAGGGGAAACTTTTTTCTTGATACAGCCTTCTGGCGTAACATGTCGGAATGACAGGTCCCTTCCCGATAATTACTGACAAAGGGAAAACTCAGAAAAAGAAAAAAAAAGATAAGTTGAAAGATTATTTTTTTATTTACTGAAGTATTGAAGCACTAAAGCACTTTATATAAAACACAACGGTCTGATGAGGAGGCTAGTGCCACATAGTATTTGGCCACTCAGATCAATTGGCTAATACTGGCACTTCTGAAGACCAATGAATAAGTAAAAAGCTATAAGTAAACATGCTGTGAAGTACTGTTTTTTGAGAACACGAATCATAATAACATAAAACATAACATAAAAATTTATGTCTAGACCACAAATACCAATAAGTTCTATGCGGTTTACAAAAGATTAACTACTCAAACATAATCATGAAGAGAAACAGCAGCTAAGAAACTTCAGAAATAAAACAGTTTTCAGTTGTCTCCTAAACTGTAAGTAAGAAGTAGACATAGATAACAACCGTTAGAAGTCTTTGTCACAAAATGCTGCCTGGAAAGAGAGAGTTCTATCGTGATATCTTTTAAGTCTACAATTCTAAACCGGCGGAAAAATGAAGAAAACTTTGGAACTGCGTGAGCAGTGTTGAGTGGAATAACAAAACAATTCTATCAAATAAAATGGAGCTTTGGCCTGCTGCCACCTTATAATAGATGCAGCCCAGTTTAAAGATGACCCATTTCATACAAAGAGCAAACTACTGTCAAACCTTGGTTTGCGAGTAACCCGGTTTGCGAGTGTTTTGCAAGACAAGCAAAACATTCTCGCAAAGCTTGTCTTGCAAACCGAGTGTTGACTCGATTTGCGATCACCCACCCCGAGACCCGGCATCGCTCCCCCCCTCGCTCGCAAAGGCCCCCTCCCCCGCTCGAATCATCACCCCCTCCTGCACGAACCGGCACCCCCGCCCGACCAACTTTAACTCACCCCCCCGGTCTGGCACCGGCATGCAGCCCACAGGACGTGCCGGTGCCATTTGAAGATCTTCTTCCTGCCTCTGCACGCTTTGAGCATGCATCTGCGCATGGTCAAGCCCTTCTAATTCTCCCTCTCGCCGAGATTCTTGGAGACGTGCTTGTGTTTTGCTGAAACGTCACCAGCCCATGCCCCTGGGCTCCCCGATGCCATTTTCACGGGAGTTGGGGCAAAAGGTGCTAGAAGACCTTCCTTGGAGATTGAAGGCACTGAATACAGGCAAGCCTCACACCTCTCACAGGCCACAGCGCACTTGGAACATGGCTGCGCATCTGAGAGACATCCAACACAAATGAGGCATTAATCCATCTCATCCTGCCCTGGGGACACCATCTATATGGTTTTCTTTCAAAAATGAAGCTTGGAAGTATAAAAAATATGTTTTAATTCAAATCAGGAAAAATCTAAGATGGCCACCATGGATGCCGATTTTCACTAAAAACAACATGGGAAAACCAAGGAGAACCCTCAAATGGTGATTTTGGGATTTCAGAGGTGGGGAGGGGGAGGGCATGCAGGGAAACCATCCAAACCCCTCTTTAAGTCCCCCCAAATCACTAATTCAGGCTGTCAGCCTGTACTGTGACATATGCTGAATAGAAAACACTGCAGACAGAGCTGAAACGGTTCACAGAGAGATCCTCTGCCTCAAAGAACTGGAAACTGGATTACAAATCTTCTGAGACCTCTGCCACCCTCGGACACACCGTACAGATGCCTGACAGAGGAACGCAGTCTGGCTCCAATATCAGTCATGCCTACACAGAACCGCTCAGCCTGTGCTCTACTCAGTAGTGGACGAACCTGGACTGAGGAAGCTCCCAAGGGAATGGTCCCTGAGCCCTGATCTGATGTGCAGGCTGTCCAGGGGGCTTACTGACAAGCAGGGAACCCCCTAGAAGCAGACTTTTCCAAAGGTCTGCAATCTCCCACAGTAAAGGATGTCCCTGCAGGGAACCGCCACAGCACGAGGGTGAAAACCCGAACGCAAAAACTGAAATTACCTGATATGAAACACGAGCAGAAAAGATAAGCTCTTACAGCCTGGCTTGTAGGAGGGAAGACCAAGGATACAGGAACAGTGATGAGGTAAGAGGGGGGAGGGATTTAAGTCTCTGAAGTTGAGGCTTCCAATAACGTCCTGGCGGTTAGATGGAAATAACCCACTGGTCCTGGAATAAAGTAGGATTGTACAAGAATGTAAATTAGTAAATGAATCTACAAATTTGATTGTCAAAACCCTAAAAATGTCACCAACTCCAATTCATTCTCAAACTTTGCTGTGGACCCAAAGTTTGATGTTTGTGAATTGCAGTTAGCCACAAGTTTTGCATATTATCTGAAAAAGGAGTTGTCACTAGGCCAGCTTATACTTTTCTGGCCTACTTGGTAGTCTGTCAGATAGTGACTGCTTATCTTTTCAAAATACTGATGCTGCAAGAAGTCTCATATCCAAAAAAAATCAGCTACAGTTTAGAATACAGGAAGTCAAGTTTCATGTGACTGATAGAATAGTATGATATGAAAGTAGGTAAGTGATAAAACATTCACATTGCACAATATATTAAAAGCACTTTATGGAGGGCCAAATTCCATATAATGTGTCCTCCATTGTCCCACTACAAAATAAATATCTATATACCACACAAAGGTATATCATATCCCATCCCTTTCATAAGCAGTTTAATGCTTTATAAGCTAAACAAATTCAAAATCTGTAAAATGGGTAAGGTAATTTAGGAGCAATAAGTGACAGGACTCTAAATGTAGAATATCCATTGCATGTTTTTCTCAGCATGACTTTCACTATTTAGGAGTTAGGGCCAGAGGCACTAAAGATTCCAACTCGATCGCTGTTGGCCGATTCTCCAGCAGCAACCAATGCGCTATGAAGTGTGCATGCAAATGCAACCAATCAATCGCTCAGTGAGCGATTGACACAAGCGCAGAGCCCTAACAGCAGTGACAGGGAAGCAGCCTCCAGTCACTGCTGTTAAGGGCTTTTTTTTAATGGTACAGATGCGTGCATGTTACACACACACACAATCTGTTCCATTAAAAAAAAAAGCCCCAGCACCAGGCACCTCCCAGCCACCGCTCCCCCCCTCCAAACCCAACAAAATAGCAGGAAGGATGTCCAATCACTCCTGTCATGCAGAACATCACTGTGCCATAGCCCCCCCCCCCCCCCTGCTAGGCACCCCGGAGCCACTGCCCACCAAATATGGGAGGAGGAATGCCCACTCCCTCCTGCCACCAGACGCCCCCCCCACCCTGAACTTCTCACATAACTTTTTAAAATGTTGGAAGCGGGAAGCCCGCTCTCAGGCTCCTGCTTCGAGCCTGCCTTCCCCTTCCCGGTACATCATGTGAAGCACGAGGAGGGGCCAAAGGTCCTGATTTGCCTTAGGTACCTCCCTCTGTATCCAATCAGGGCCTTTGGGAGGGGCATATTTGTCAGATATCATTGGGGAGGGCCGTCAACAGCAGTGGGGGACTTCTTTTCTTTATGGGACAGGTATTTTGCAAAATATTTGTGCCATTGAAAAAAACAAATCCCAAAAACCCAGGCAGATCTGTCGGTAACACAGTTACCAACAGGTCTAGACAAATTGGTTTTTACGATTGCTAAAACCTTTTTTTTTTTTGGGGGGGGGGGGGGGGAGAATAGCCAAGCAATGTTAGTGCATCAATCACTTGGCTATTTTGCATGGTTGGATTGTAAAATAGGCAATTGAGGAGAAAAACATGCGGTAGGCCGTTGGGTGTGCATTGGGTCAGTTACAGCGATCGTTGTTAAAGCTGTGAAAACAGATTTAACGATGATTGCTGACTTTAGTGCATCTAGCCCTTAGTGATATATCACAAGATTGTTGGATTGGAATGTAGAGTTAGTACCTGAATGCTATTTTTTTCCCATCTGAAAACAGTCCCAGGAAGGATGGGGTTCATGATACACATCCTGAAGTGATTTCTGTGAGCTGTTAGGGATGAAGTCTTGTCTTGGAGGCCAGGACACACGAAGGAAAAATTATGCCTTACCTGATAAATTTCCTTTTCTTTAGTCAGTGAAATCATTCTGCACAAAAGCACAGTTACTTACCGTAACAGGTGTTATCCGGGGACAGCAGGCAGATATTTTCACATGTGGGTGATGTCATCCACTGAGCCCAGTACTGACATGTGGGACTCCCTAGCTGAATATAATGGGATGGAGGGAGAGTTGGCCATTAAGAAGAAAATAAATTCTGTAATACGTTTGGCTGAAATGACCATCTTACCTAGAATAGGTATCCAGATAGTAGTGAGATGTGAATTGAGGACCAAGAAGCTGTTTTGCAAATTTCATCAATTGAAGTGGAACGTAAGAAAGCCACTGATACTGCCATAGCTTGGACCTTGTGTGGTGTAAAGTGTCCCTCGAGCTACAGCCCAGCCTGAGCATAGCAAAAGGAAATGCAGGCCGCTAACCATGTGGTTACAGGCTGGCCCAGGTTAACCATCTTGGTTACAGGCCGGCCCAGTCTTAGGAACAAAAGAGATGAACAGTTGAGGTGAAGTCCTGTGTGGCTTAGTCTGTTGTATGTAGTAAGCCAGTGTTCTCGGTCTCAAACTCAAACCCTTTGCAGGGCCATATTTTGGATTTGTAGGTACTTGGAGGGCCGCAGAAAAAATAGTTAATGTCTTAAAGAAATGACAACTTGCATGAGGTAAAACTCGTTATAGTAACTATAATGGGTTTTATGTCGTGCAAAGTTGTCATATAGTTGTAATATAGTTTATCCCAGGACAAGCAGGCAGCATATTCTTGACTGATGGGTGACGGCACCGACGGAGCCCCGGTACGGACAATTTTAGAGTGATTGCACTCTAAGAACTTGGAAAGTTCTAGCAGGCCGCACCGCGCACGCGCGAGTGCCCTCCCGCCCGACGGAGGCGCGCGGTCCCCAGTTTCTTAGTTTCCGCGGAGCTAAGAAGTCGCACTTTTCAACGGCTGTTGAAAAGATTTTTTTCTGTCGCCTTCCCGCTTGTGAAATCTTTTTGGAAATTATATTTCCTTTTTTTCTTTTATTATTTTCTTTAAAAAAAAAAAAAAAAAACCCCAGTTTTTTTCTTTTTTCTTCATTTCGTCGGTTTTGCCCCGGCAGGGCCTGCTGCCGCCATCGAGGCCTCGGCCTTCGATTTGGCAGAAGCCGTTTTTCCTTTCATGCCCTCCCAGCCAGGTTTTAAAAAGTGCCAGCGGTGTGCACGGCCTATCTCTCTTACGGACCCGCACAATTGGTGCTTATAGTGCCTGGATCCAGAGCATCAGGCTTCTACCTGCACCCGCTGTGCCACTTTGAAAAAACGTACATTAAAAAACCGACAAATCCAACAACGTTTGCTTTTCGGTGCCGATATGTCTGACCCTGCGACATCGACACCGGCACCCACTTCGTCGATGCCGCGCGACACCGCGCCGGCGTCGCAACATTCAGGTAAGCCGGCTAAGAAGCCATCTCCATTGGAGCGTCCTCCGGTCTCAGTAGCAGCGAGTCAAATCCTGCCGACCTCGAGGCGCCCACGGAAGCGCTCCGCTCCTATTGAGGTGAGCCCCTCGACATCGGGTTCCTCATCCTCGGAGCGTAGAGCGGCACCACAGGTACCGCAGAAGAAAAAGGCGGTACCGGTGCCTTCGCTTGACGAGCGGATTGCTGCTGTCCTGCAAGTGCAACTTAAGGAGCAGTTGCAACAACTCCTTCCCGCACTTTTGACACCGAGCCTTCCAGTCCCGGTCCGGTCTAAGCCACCGGTACCGACAGTGGAGCGCCCTCCTTTATCGGCATCCACTTTGTCGGTACCGGTACACACTGCTTCCTCGACTTCGATGCCAATCTTAGCACCAGAACCGAGAGCTCAACACCAGGCGGTGCAGACTTCGGTACCGACGCAGCATGTCACATCTCCTGGTACCGTGTCTATGAGGTCGGGTAAGTCGGTGCGCAAAACCCGACACCTGGAACCCTCCACTCCGGAGTCTCGAGACCGTGGCTCTCAGATTCGGGACCCTGATTTGTGGGGTGACTGAGGAGCCCTTTCTGTCTGAGGGTGAGTGTTCCTCTGATGAAGAGGATCAACTTGTTGCTGATCCCTCTTCTAAGCAGGATTCCACATCTTTTACCTCTTTCTTAAAAGAGATGTGTGAATCTCTTTCTATTCCCTTGGAGGCTGAGTCGAAGAAATCCAAGGCATTCCTTGATGCTCTGGACTTTGACCAGCCTCCAAGGGAATTTCTCAAACTCCCTCTCCATGACATCTTAAGAGAGACTTTTTATAAAAATTTAGAGACTCCCCTGACTGTACCGGGAGCTTCTCGTAAATTGGACTCCTTATACAAGGTTATCCCTATTCCTGGTTTTGACAAACCTCAGCTCCCGCATGAGTCTCTTTTGGTAGAATCCACACTTAAGAAATCAGCGGGAGCTAGTGTGTATGCCTCAGTCCCTCCTGGCAGAGAAGGAAAAGCCATGGACAAATTTGGCAAACGTTTATATCAGAATGCCATGTTAGCCAATAGGTCAGGGAACTACGCTTTTCATTTTAATTAAAGCACCTCATTCAAAACATGGCTGCTTTTGAAAAGTACCTCCCTGACCGCAAGAAATCTGCATTTCATGCCTACTCTTCCTCTCTTCTCCAGTTACGCAAGTTCCTAGTTCGGTTAATTTATGACACATTTGAATTGACTTCTAGGGCCACAGCTATGTCTGTTGCCATGCGTCGGTTGGCATGGCTCAGAGTCTCAGAGCTCGATGTAAATCATCAGGACCGCCTAGCAAATGCTCCCTGCTTGGGTGATGAGCTCTTCGGAGAGTCCATGGATTCCACTACACAAAAGCTGGCTGCCTATGAGACTCGGTGGGATACTCTCCTAAAGACTAAGAAAAAGACTCCACCTGCTCGGCCTTTTCGCCAACAATCTGCCTACCAGCGCCGCTATGCTGCCCGTCCCTTGCCACCGGCTACTCAACAGCCTAGACGTCAGCGTCAGCAACAGCGACAACCACCTAGGCCAGCCCAGCAGCAACAGGTGAAGCCTCCTCCACCACAAAAGTCTACCCAACCCTTTTGACGTGGTTCTCCAAAGCATAGCCAGTATTCCACCATCTGCCAATCTCCCTCGACCCATAGGAGGACGTCTTTCTTGTTACACCAGCCGTTGGGAGAACATCACATCGGATCAGTGGGTCCTCAACATCATCCGCCACGGCTACTCTCTCAACTTTCAGACACGTCCTGCACAAAATCTGCCAAGAGAGTCTGCTTTGAACACCTCTCAGTCTTCTCTCCTTCTTCAGGAGGTTCAATCCCTCCTCCTCCTGAACGCCATAGAGAAAGTTCCTCTAGACCAGAAGGGGCAGGGATTCTACTCCCATTATTTTCTGGTCCCCAAAAAAACAGGGGATCTCAGACCCATCCTAGATCTTCGCGATCTCAACAAATGCTTGGTCAAGAAGAAATTCAAGATGCTTTCTCTGGCAACTCTTTATCCTCTTCTCCATCAAAGCGACTGGCTATGCTCCCTCGATATCAAAGAGGCATACACTCACATTCCGGTCAATCTGGCCTCCAGACAGTACCTCCGCTTCATGATCAATCATTGTCATTACCAATACAAGGTGCTGCCCTTCGGTCTTGCCTCCTCTCCAAGAGTGTTCACCAAATGTCTGATTGTGGTGGCTGCCTTTCTACGCTCTCACCACCTTCAAGTCTTTCCTTATCTGGACGATTGGTTAATCAAGGCCAATTCATCTCAAACAGTGCTCCTGGCCACCAACCAAACCATCCTGTTTCTACAGCTTCTGGGGTTCGAGATCAATCTACCCAAATCTCATCTCATCCCCACTCAGAGACTTCAATTCATTGGAGCGGTGCTGGACACAGTCCTCATGAGAGCATTCCTGCCATCCAACCGTCTTCAAACTCTTCAATCTCTATGTCAGCAGGTGCTTCCACAACGTTCCATCTCTGCCAAGCAAATGATAATACTCTTGGGTCACATGGCCTCCACAGTTCATGTCACACCCCTCGCATGTCTTCACCTGCGCACTCCTCAATGGACCCTAGCTACCCAGTGGTCCCAAGCGACACATATCTGTGACATCATCTCTTCGTCAATCTCTACACTGGTGTTTGATATCCTCAAATCTCTCCAGAGGTCTTCTGTTTCATCTACCTCCTCATCAACTTGTCATCACCACCGACGCCTCCCCTTATGCCTGGGGAGCTCATTTGAACGAATTCCAAACTCAAGGACTTTGGACAGCCCAGGAAATGAAACATCACATCAATTTCCTGGAACTCAGAGCGATGTTTTATGCCCTCAAGGCCTTCCAACATCTTCTCTTTCCTCAGGTCCTCCTGCTGTGCACAGACAATCAAGTTGCGATGTACTACATCAACAAGCAGGGTGGGACAGGCTCTCGCCTCTTGTGCCAGGAAGCCCAGAAGATTTGGGCTTGGGCCACAGATCACCAACTATTCCTGAAAGCTATCTACATTCAGGGAGAACAGAATTCCTTAGCGGACAAGCTCAGCAGAATTCTCCAGCCTCACGAGTGGACACTCGATTCTTTAACTCTACAGTCCATCTTCGCTCAGTGGGGCACTCCTCAGATAGACCTCTTTGCAGCTCCTCACAATCACCAGCTGCCCCTATTCTGCTCCAGACTCTACTCCCCTCACCGTCTGGCAGCGGATGCTTTTCTCCTCGATTGGTCCAATCTGTTCCTGTACGCTTTCCCTCCTCTGCCTCTCATGTTACGAACCTTGTTCAAGCTCAAGAGGGAACGAGCCACCATGATTCTGATTGCTCCACGGTGGCCCAGGTTCTCCCTTCTACTTCAACTCAGTTCCAGGGAGCCTTTCCTTCTTCCACTGTTTCCTTCTCTGCTTACGCAACATCAGGAGACCCTTTTGCATCCCAACCTTCCATCTCTGCACCTGACAGCTTGGTTTCTCTCGGGCTGACTTCTCATGATACACTTTTGTCTCAGCCCGTTCGTTCCATTCTGGATGCCTCCAGGAAACCGGCCACTCTGCAATGTTACCATCAGAAGTGGACACGGTTTTCTTCCTGGTGTGTTCTTCATCATCATGATTCCACGTCCCTTGCAGTGGAGACCTTATTGGATTATCTTCTTTCTTTGTCTGACTCTGGCCTCAAGTCTACTTCCATCAGAGTCCACCTCAGTGCTATTGCTGCTTTTCATGAGCCAGTTCATGGAAAACTTCTCTCGGCTCATCCCTTGGTGTCCAGATTCATGCGGGGTCTTTTCAATGTGAAACCACCTCTCAAAGCCCTTCCGGTAATCTGGGATCACAATGTGGTTCTTTCCGCCTTAATGAAGCCTCCTTTTGAACCTTTGGCTACCGCTCCTTTCAAGTTTCTCACTTGGAAGGTACTTTTCCTTATTGCTCTTACCTCTGCCAGGAGGGTCAGTGAGCTACATGCACTAGTTGCTGATCCACCTTTTACAGTCTTTCATCATGACAAGGTGGTTCTGCGTAAACATCCAAAGTTTCTCCCTAAGGTTGTCTCGGAATTCCATCTCAACCAATCCATTGTTCTGCCTGTCTTCTTTCCGAAACCTCACTCTCATTCTGGAGAACAAGCTCTGCATACTTTGGACTGTAAGCGGGCTCTGGCTTACTATTTAGAGCGTACTAAGCCCCACAGATCAGCTCCCCAACTCTTTCTGTCCTTTGATCCGAATAAATTGGGACGTCCTGTTTCTAAATGTACGTTGTCTAATTGGCTGGCAGCGTGCATTTCTTTCTGTTATGCTCAGACTGGACTGACACTGGAAGGTTCTGTCACGGCCCATAGAGTTCGAGCTATGGCAGCATCTGTGGCTTTCCTCCGCTCCACGCCTATTGAGGAAATCTGCAAGGCTGCTACTTGGTCCTCAGTTCATACTTTTACATCTCATTATTGTCTGGATGCTTTCTCCAGACGGGATGGACACTTCGGCCAATCTGTTTTGCAAAATTTGTTTTCCTAATGGCCATCCTTCCCACCATTCCTCTTTTTGTTAGCTTGGAGGTCACCCATCAGTCAAGAATATGCTGCCTGCTTGTCCTGGGATAAAGCACAGTTACTTACCGTAACAGGTGTTATCTAGGGACAGCAGGCAGATATTCTTGCGTCCCACCCACCTCACCGGGTTGGCTTCTTAGCTGGCTTATCCTAACTGGGGACCGCGCGCCTCCGTCGGGCGGGAGGGCACTCGCGCGTGCGCGGTGCAGCCTGCTAGAACTTTCCAAGTTCTTAGAGTGCAATCACTCTAAAATTGTCCGTATCGGGGCTCCGTCGGTGCCGTCACCCATCAGTCAAGAATATCTGCCTGCTGTCCCTGGATAACACCTGTTACGGTAAGTAACTGTGCTTTATAAATCTTTCCTTAATTGATTCTGATAATTTCAGCTTTACACAGTTGAAAGCAGTGCAACATGCAGAAAGTGAAAAACGATCAACCTAGCAACTGCAAGAGACAAGATTTTGGACCAACTATTTTGAAGCTCTCAGTATTTATAAAGAATGATTCTGTATGGAAAACTTGTGCCTTAAGTGTCTGGTGGTGCATGTCAGCTCTCATCTCCTCCAGCACTGGACACACGCACAAGCTCCATTACATCCAATGGTTACCTTATGGTCTGGAACGTTGCCCGCCTCACTGCTGTAAACCTCACACAAGCGCTTTCCTGCGTCTGCACACAATTGGACTCCACCTCACAATCGCGTACAGACACAGGAAAGCGCTTGCGTGAGGTTACAGTGACCGCTGGACACTTAAGGCACAATTTTTCCCATAAACAATCATTCTTTATAATACTTAGGGCCTCAAAATAGTACCTGGCGGGCCGCAAGTTTGAGACCACTGTAGTAAGCCAAGGTATGCTTAATGTCCAATGTATGAAGAGCTGTTTCCCCAGGGTGAGAAGGAAAAATTATGTTCTTACCTGTTAATTTTCTTTCCTTTAGACGCAGCAGATGAATCCAGAGACTAGTGGGATAATACACATCTACCAGCAGGTGGAGATAGAGAACTGAATAACAGGTGGTATCCAGAAACATGGTCCATATGTAAAAAACTTCTTTCCCATAACAAAGTGCAAATAGAAAAATAGAGAATACAACTACCATCTCAAACAAAATGCTGAAACTCGCAAAATACACACAGCGATCAAAGAGCCAGAAAGGGTGGGGCTCTGGATTCATCTGCTGCATCTAAAGGAAAAAAAATTAACAAGTAAGAACATAATTTTTGCTTCTTTATCAACAGCAGCAGATGAATCCAGAGACTAGTGGGATGTAGCAAAGCAATCCTCGATCCGGGTGGGAAGCGAATGCTGCCTCCGCAATAACCGAAGCCCCAAAAGCAGATTCCGCACGCATCGCCACATCCAAACGGTAATGCTTTGAAAACGTATTCCAAGAAGACCAAGTAGACGCACAACAAATCTCCTCCAAAGAAAAACCTCTGGACTTTGCCCAAGAAGTAGACATTGCTCTAGTGGAATGAGCTTGAAGCTTGTCCGGCAACCACTTAACTGACGTCAAATAAGCAGAAACAATGGCTTCTTTGACCCATCGAGCAATGGAAGCTTTGGACACCGCCATATCCTTGTTGTGGCCCGCAAACAACACAAAGAGGTGATCGGAACATCGAAAATCGTTAGTAATCTGAAGATAATGTAAGAGAATCCTATGTATATCTAGCAAACGCAGAGAAGAGAAACGCTCCCCCCAGTCCTCCTTCCGGAAAGCCGGAAGGAAGAGAGACTGGTTCAGATGAAAGGGGGAGACTACCTTAGGAAGAAACGAAGGTACCGTTCTGACCGACACACCTGAATTCAAAATTCTCAAAAAGGGATCTCTACAAGATGACGCCTGTAACTCAGACACCTGCCTGGCTGAAGCCATTGCGACCAGAAAACCGCTTTCAACGTCACATCTTTCAGAGAAGTATTTGACAGAGGCTCAAATGGAGGCTTTTACAACTCCCCAAGGACCACCCTAAGACTCCACTCTGGACAGATCTTTTTAACAGGAGGACGAATATGTTGTACCCCTTTGAGAAATCAAATGACATCTGGTTGCGACGCTAGGGAAGAACGAGACATACGGCCTCTAAAGCAAGCAATAGCGGCCACTTGAACTTTTAGAGAATTATAAGCCAATCCCTTGGTTACTCCTTCTTGAAGAAAATAAAGAATGTTAGAGAGAGAAGCCTGGAAGGGCGACAGACCCTGAGCAACACACCAAGAATCGAAAACCCGCCAGACTCGAACATTTGAGGCAGAGGTAGATCTCTTTTTTGCCTGAAGAAGAGTGGAAATAACCTGTTCAGAATATCTCCTATGTCTCAGTCGCGACCTTTCAAGAGCCAGGCCGTAAGACCAAAGTGGGATGGATTTTCCATGTTGATTGCACCCTGAGTAAGCAAGTCCGGAGTCACAGGAAACATCAACTGATTGCCCGCTGACAGATGTATCAGGTCCACATACCATGGACGGCGCGGCCAATCCAGAGCCACCAGGATCACCATGCTGGAAAACTGAGTTATTCGATGTAACACACGACCTATCATCGGCCATGGAGGAAACACATAAAGGAGACAACTCTGAGACCAAGCAAGAGCCAACGCGTCTACCCCTTCCGACGCCTGTTCCCTGCGTCTGATGAAGAATCGAGGAAGCTTTGCATTGTTCGACGAGGCCATGAGGTCTATGTCCGGGAGACCCCACCTTTGCACTATGAGGTCGAACACCCGATCGGAGAGTTCCCATTCTCCAGGATCTAGAAGATGTCTGCTGAGGAAGTCCGCCCAAACATTTTCCTGACCCGCAATGTGAGCCGCCGACAGCAGAGGCAGATGAAGTTCTGCCCATTGAAGGAGAAGCATTGCTTCGTTTGCCAGCTGAGGACTTTGAGTACCGCCCTGCCTGTTGATGTACGCCACTGCTGTGACACTGTCCGAAAAAACCCCTCGTCGGTCGGTCCCGAATCATGGGCAGGAAGGCTTGGAGCGTGAGCCTGGTCGCTCTAAATTCCAGAAGATTGATGGGCCACTGAGCTTCCTCCGGAGACTAGACTCCCTGCGCTGAGGATTGAAAGCAATGAGCCCACCAACCCAACAGACTGGCATCCGTGGTAACTATCATCCATGCTGGAGTCGCCAGAGGCATGCCTTTGAACATATTGAAATCGCTGAGCCACCAAGCCATGCTGGGTGATGCGGGTGGCGTCCATTGCAGACGACGATTGTAATCCTGCGACACTAGGGACCACCGAGAGAGAAGAGAGTGCTGCAGTGGTCTCATGTAAAAACGCGCCCAAGGCACAACTTCCAGCGTTGCCACCATGGATCCCAGAACCTGCACATAATCCCACACTCTCGGTCTGAGCGACTGGAGAAGTATTCGAACCTGAGACTGTAACTTCTCCCCCGGTCTTTGGGAAGAAACACTTTCCCTACCTTCGTGTCGAACAGCACCCCCAGATGTTCCAACGACTGGGACGGGATAAGAGAGCTCTTTGGAAAATTGATGACCCACCCCAAGGATTGAAGAAGAGAGATCACCCTGTGGGTCATCGACAAACTGTCCTGCATGGAAGATGTCCTGATCAACCAGTCGTCCAAATAAGGATGTACTCTAATTCCTTCCTGGCGAAGGAACGCCAACACCACAACCATGACCTTTGAGAATGTCCGAGGAGCCGTGGCAAGGTAAACGGCATGGCGCGAAACTGATAGTGCTGTCCCAGGATCGCAAAACGAAGAAATTTCTGATGCAGCGGCCAGATGGGAATGTGCAGATAAGCTTCCTTGAGGTCGAGAGCTGTAAGGAATTCCCCCGGCTGAACAGCCGCTATGACCGACCTCACTGTTTCCATCTGGAAATGCCTGACTCAAAGAAAGCGGTTGACCCTCTTGAGATCCAAGACTGGTCTGACCGAATCCCCCTTTTTGGGCACAACAAAATAAATGGAGTACCATCCCTGCCCCGTTCTGCCGAGGCACTGGAACCACAGCCCCAATCTCCAAAAGAACCTGAAGAGTGCTCCGCACTGATTCTCTCTTGGCAGCCCCTGAACAAATCTTTTACCAATTTATCCAAATCATCCCCAAATAACAAGTGACCCTTAAAAGGAAGCCTCACGAGCCTAAGCTTGGAAACTGCATCCGCTGCCCAGTGACGGAGCCACAAGGATCTTCGAGAAACAACAGAAAGACATTTGCTTCCCTAAAGCACAAATAATATCATAGAGGGCATCCGTCACATATGCAAGACCCGTTTCCATATCAGGAAAGTCGGATGGAACAGAAATCCCCGTCTCCATCATTTTATCTGCCCATTACAGACAAGCCCGTGCTGAATAGGAACTGCACACCGCTGCTTGCAGGGTAACTGCCATAATATCAAAGGACAGCTTAAGTGACGATTCAATCTTCCTATCCTGAATGTCTCTGAGCGCTATACCACCCTCAACCGGCAAAGTAGTCTTTTTTGTAACTGCAGCCACTAAAGCGTCCACCTTGGGGTTCTTAAATTTGTCCAGCTCGTCCTGAGAGATGGGATATAACTGGTGCATAGCCTTCGCCACACGGAGACCAGCCTCCGGAGTG
Source organism: Geotrypetes seraphini (assembly GCF_902459505.1). Taxonomy (NCBI): domain Eukaryota; kingdom Metazoa; phylum Chordata; class Amphibia; order Gymnophiona; family Dermophiidae; genus Geotrypetes; species Geotrypetes seraphini. The sequence goes on from NC_047086.1 coordinate 284,251,155, forward strand.
TCCCACTGAGCAGAAATAAGCTCATGCATTGCTTCGTGGACTGGAAATGCCTTAGCTGGCTTTTTGTGCCTACCATAAGAGGATAAGCAGATCCCATTGCCTGCGGATCCTGCTGTGAGATATGAAGGCCTTGCAGCGCTTTGGAAATGAAAGAAGGCAATTCCTCCCTATGAAAGACGGAGCGCTGTAGGATCATCCACCTCCCTAGCCAGCGCATCCTCAAACTCCAAATCCACCACTTCGCTATCCTCCAGAGATTCCGGAAGATCCAGAGACAAGGCGGAGCCTGACGGAGGGTCATCCGCGTCCACAGGCGCCATTCTGTGCCGTTTTGCTGTTAGAAACTCCAAAGGAGGCCTACTGGCAAAAGACACGAGAAACTGGTCCAAATTACCCTCCCGTTGTTGCGCAGGCTGAAATCTGCATTAAAAAAGCCTTATGCATCAACATAATGAACTCCGGGGGGAAACACCATCGGGTTAGATTGTGCTGGCGGCGAAATAATTTTCCCCTGCCCAGAAACCGGCCCCACAAAGGCAGGAGAAGAAGAAACACCGCCTACTGCCTGAAGCAGAACAGCAGCAGCCGCGAGTGCAGGAGAAACAGGCCAGAGTTCAATCGCGCGGGAAACTTCAGGCGCGATCTGCATTTCTTCCCCCACGGCGTTGGCACAACCCGCTGAACAGAGGCCCGATGGTGTTTGCCGCTTCCCACAGCGGGAACACCGTTTAACTGCCTCTGCCGCCATTTCCTACAGCACACACCACCAAGCAACTCAAAACTGGCAGACAACTCACAACACCGCGTGTCAGAGAAAACTCCAAATTCAAACCGGCAGACCCAATCACCAATGCACAGAAGTAAGAAAATAAGTCCTTACCCGAGTCAACCGTAGCTAAAGCTGGTAGTTGCAGACAGGAACTGCCAGGACAAAACCATCCAGCAACAGCACTCTAGCCCTTTTTTTTTTTTTTGATTAGGTTGTGGAAAGAAGAAAAATAGAGAACCAGGAAAAAAGCCTCAATCCATCGGAGAGGAGGGTGGAGCAGGGAGCTGGGGGGGGGGGGGGGCCCAGGTCTAACCCCCAAAGTTGGCACCGTTCAGCCAAACACCCCTATCTACCTGAAGAGACAAAATCTCAACAGAAGAGGAAATAACAATCCAGCCAGAATCCAGCAGCTAGTAGAAAAGCGACCATCACCTGCTGGGAGATAGAAAATACTGAAGATACAGAAAGTGTACCAACCAATGGGACCACCTGTTATTCAGTTCTCTATTTCCACCTGCTGGTAGATATGTATTATCCCACTAGTCTCTGGCTTCATCTGCTGCTGTTGATAAGGAATGAGGCTTTGGGAATAAGACTGGAAGCACAATGATGAAACATTGTGTACGGTGGCTCGGAGACTAATATTTGAAATTCACTCACTCGAGTGGAAGTGAGTGAAATCAAGAAGACCACTTTCCAAGGGAGAAACTTAAGATGAGATGCCAGTGGTTCAAATGGTAGCTTTATCAAACTGGTGAGACTGTCTTCTTTGTGATTCTGTATGTCTGGTAATGCTAGAGAAATAATAATAATAATGGTAGTAGAAACCCCTGTCCAGGACATCCAGATGGCCCTTGCAGACGCTCATGAGCTTCGTTCTGGGGTTTTGCGGCAGTGCCATGACTGTGCTTTGCCAGGGTCACACTTGCACTGCTCCCCAGCTCAAACTTAGACTTTTTCTCCTGGCTCTCACTCCAGCTGGGTATTAAGATCCCTGAGGGACTAGGGGACCCTAAGCAATTGGCTCCTATCCCTCTCATGTGCCACATGGATGATCCTCAGATGGCCATCCATCGTGAATCTAGTCTGAATCCAAGGCCATCACACCTGTTTTTAAGTAAAATCGAGGTGTTGTGAGGCAGGTAGACTTTTATTTTCAAATTGGGAAATTCAAGATGGCTGCAGCAGCAGCAATTTCTAGCTCTAAAAACGGCCTGGGGAGCTACACTGGGGGATTTTAGAGGTGGGGGAACCTAGCTCTAGCCCCAGAACCTTAAAGTTAGTTTTACAGGCCCCCTCGATGTTGTTTGCCAGGTTGTTAGCCTGTTACTGTGCTATACTGTGTGCTGAGAGATACAAGAATGGAAGATGCAAACAGCTTACAGGAAGAACCTGTTCCTCAACAAGACTGGAATCTGGACTTCTTGTGTCTTCTGACTGCCTCTCAGCCCAACAAACTGAACGGTGATCTCAACCCCCATCAGTTCACGCACATGCAAACGGTGGGGGTGGGCAGGAAAGCAGATTGGCCCTGATCCTAGAAAAACTACCACGGAGTCTGCACTCTCCCACAACCAGAGCTGTCCTACAAGAGGGATCCTCTGCAGCACCAAAAAGCCTTACAAATGGTAAGCGAAAAAGACTAAATTTAAAATGAAAAGGAACTGGAGGAAAGCCCAGGAGAATGGAGGCAGAGCAAAAGAATGCAAATGAACCTTCCTCGAAGAATTCTTACGAGAAGGGATTGACTACCTACAGGTTGAGGAATGGAGTGTCTTGTTGCACTAGAAGTGTATTAAATGATATTAGCATGTAAACATGCCATGTGGCATGTTAATACATTTTAACAAATCTAGTCCCAAATGTCTTATCCTCCTTGGGTAGCATTGAAATGTAATTTCAGAATCGTGAGTTTGAGTTTGAGTTGATGGAATGGTATGTCCCTGTATATTCTTTGTAGTGTATTTGTGTTCATGGTGGTTTATTATGGTCATTAAACAAGGAAGGGGATGTGATTAACAGATGCCAAAGTAAGAGTTGTGCACATTAAGCCACACCAGCTGTTTTAAGGTGACGATTGATATTTTATTGGGTGATAATAAAGGGGGGGGGCTTACTTAATGTTAAAGGTTCTCATTGGGACTCTGCCAAGTTAAAAATACCCTGAAATCGAACATAAAATTGTGCTACATGATAAAAGCTGTTTTAGGATTGCGTAAATATCCTAATATGGGCAGTTTTTAAGATGTATCGCTAAACTGTAAGAAGCAACAGAGGAGAAATTTTTGATGATGAAATGGTAAGATAAATACCTTGTTTTTACTTATCTATTAAATTTCGTTAATGTTCACTCATAAAATTCTTGGATCAAAATGTGGACTTGAGATTGTTAGAAGTAAAATTATTTTTGTATTTTCCTCTCCTTTTAATGTTATGTTAACAAACAATCTTTCTGTACAAAATGTTCAATTTTGATAAATGTAAAATTGATAAATAAAGGAAAAAAAAAAAAGAAATGGTAAGAAAAATTTACACTGGTACTGCCTTTTCTATTCTGTAAATATAGGACTGTATAATGGTTAGATTTAGTACTATATTTGTATCATATAGATACTGGTCTGTGTTTAAGGGCTCCTTTTATGAAGCCACGTTAGCGGCTTTAGCGCACGCGACTTTTAATCATGCGCTAACCCTTGCGCTAGCCAAAAACTACCGCTTGTTCAAGAGGAGGCGGTAGCGGCCAGTGGTTTAGCACACGATATTACATTTGTAAAACTGCAAGCGCGCCTTCGTAAAAGGAGCCCTAAATGTGTTTTATTGTATGTTTTGATTTTTTTCTTGTTTTTAATTGTACCCTGCCTATATTTTTAGATAGTGTGAGTAATAAATGTTTCACTAAACAATTTAACCAATTTATTACTATTCTAATGCATTTTACTAGGGTACGGAGGCATTTTCTCCTTCAGTCTTTCCCAAGCCATTGAATAAAAATGACACCTTTGTTTGCCTATGTGGGGCAGATGCTTCTTGATTTCCAGACTGTTATCTGCTCAGATTAATGATTTTGAATTAATTGTCTTATGCTAGTTGTGTATGCTTAGTTATTCCTCAATCAGAATAATAGCTTGAGCTTACAAGTTGTCATACTATAGCTGATGTCATCAGACAATAAGAAGGCCATTGTCTAATAGGAACAGCTGCAGAAAGAGCACAGCCTGAGCTTGCTGTTATATGACTGAAAGTGGAGAAAGGCAGTTTCAAAACAGCAAATTAAACAAATATGGTTTAAGACCCAAACAGCAGCAAAAGACAGGCCTCTCAAACGGCCTTATTTTTTGCACACAAACTTCATCAGTGGTGATACATTTTAAAGTACAGTATAACTGCATTAGTACATTGCGATTCCTTCCTGGTATACAGTACACAGTACAGCAGGGGTATCCAACCTTTTGGCTTCCCTGGGCAGCTTTGGCTGAAAAAAAATGTTTCTGGGACCGCGCAAATGCTGCAGCAAGACAGAGGAGGGAGCCGGTAAGACAATAAACACCCGTGGGCAGCAGAGGAAAACACCGCATTGCCCTCGACTGGGACTGCACAAAATACTTCACAGGGCCACATGCAGCCCTCGGGCCACAGGTTTGACACCCCTGTAGTACAGGAATAGAAAGCTTTGTGAGACTGTACACAAATATTCCCAAATTGTTTTCTTTAAACCCCATCACTGTACAAAATGCCTTTACTTCTCTGCTGACTGTAGCGACTACTAAGAAACTTTATTTAAATAATAACGAATTTAAAGTTTTCCTGCTCTTGGCATCAGGCAATACTGATCTCACTTGAAAATATATTTTTTTAATATTAAGATTCTGCTTTATATTTACTTTGTTCTGATAGCTACTGGATATAACAATCAAGGGAGACCATGGAAATGGATATGAGAGAATCCCAACACCACATAGGCAGTATCCACACTCTATTCCTGGACTAGGGGGTTATTTTCCTATTGTTCTCAGACAGCTTGTAGGGAGCTCATTGTTCAGAGTCTTGAATCTCTTCCCTCAGGACTGCCCTCCATGAATGCAGTTTGTGACAAAGCAGCCAGAAACACCTGTAGAGGACAAAGGCAAAAGAGAGAGGTACAGGGATACTCCTCGAACAATATGTCTAATCTGCTCATAACATGAAACCTGAACAATTGAAACAAGTCATTAAAAATTAGAAACCTGAATAAAAATAACTGCTATAAGTAGGCACAGCCTGTACTGATGGAAGGGGGTACTGGGACTAAGGACCCCCGAGACAAAGTACTAAACCTATACAGATGGCATGCTTAGAATAAATCAGAATACCCAGTACTTGTAAAGGCAGACAATTGGCAAACCAGCAGTTTCTAGGGCAGAGGTGGGCAACTCTGGTCCTTGAGGGCCAGAATACAGTTGGGTTTTTGGGATTTCCCCAATGAATATGCATGAGATCTATTTGCATGCACTGCTTTCAATGTATATTCATCGGGGAAAACCTGACTGGATTCTGGCCCTCGAGGACCGGAGTTGCCCAAAACTGTTCTAGGGTGAGTTCTGGGAATAGAGTGTGGAATTACAAGAAAAGATTAGCAATCCCACCCTATTCCTGGACTAGTGGGATGTAACAGAAGAGTCCCGTAGATGGCACTGATGAGCCTGCTGACAAAATGGAGGAACCAAAAGCAGAATCCTGCTTGGCCACCTCATCGATCAAGTAAAACTTGGTGAAAGTAGTCAAGGAGGACCAGATATCAGCCCTGCAAATCTTCTTCAATGAGATCACTGAGGACTCAGCCCAGGAAGAAGAAATGCCTCTAGTAGAACGAGCCCATACTGAAAGGGGGGGGGGGGGGCCTTCTCAATGGCCACTATGTAAGCCGAGGAAATATCCAAACAGATCCACCTGGAAATGGTGGCCTTGGAAGCCGGCCTGCTCTTGTGGATCCACCAGTACAAACAGATGGTCAGAGACACAAAACTCATTTGTGACCTCCAAGAATCGCAACAGGATCCTACACACAGCCAAGGACTGCAACACCTGGTCCTGCTCTCTAGAACAGAGGAAGTAAAGGAAGAAAGCTGGACCTCCTGATTAACGTGGAAGGCTGAGACCACTTTGAGAAGGAGGAAACATTGTGCAGAATCACGGCGGAATATGTGATACGCATAAAAGCAGGAAAGAAGGTAAAGCTCAGAAACCCTGCAAGCGGAGATAATGGCTACCAGAAAGACAGACTTGACTGTGAGATCCCTTCAGGATGCATGTTCCAGATGCTCATAAAGTGGACAAGCCAAAACACAAAGGACTGGGTTGAGATTCAATGACGGATAAGGCAGCCACAGGGGGAAGACAAAGCCTCTGTGCACCCATCAGAAAATGGACAATATCTGGATGAGAGGCTAAGGAACCTCTCAGAGGTTTGGGGCCTAGACAGGAAAGACCAGCAAGCTGTACCCTGAGAGAAGCCACAGCCAGGCCTTTTGCCAGGCCATCGTGGAGGACCTTCAGAATCTGGGGTGAACCGATGGAACGGATAGATCCTTGAGTTTCCGGACACACCATCCCTGATAACCTCTCCAAGATTTTGTGTAGGCTGCCACTGTGGATGACTTCTTGCTAGGGATAAGGGTGGCAATCATGGACGAGGAATATTCCCTGTGAACTAAGGCCACGCACTCAGTAGCCAGGCCGTAAGACCCAAACAGTCTGGATCCTGAAGCACAATCGGGCCCTGCATAAGGAGATGAGGATGACAGGTTAGTTTGAATGCCTGGTCAAGTTGAAGCCACACCAGGTCAACGTACCACAAGCACCTCTGCCAGTTGGGTGTGACGAGAATCACTCAACCCCTGTGGGTCGCTGCTATTCTTAACAGCTAGCATATTATGGGCCACGGAGGGAAGACATACAGAAGACCCTCCCTTGGCAAGGGTTGAACCAGAGCAGCGAGGCCCTCGCTGTCGGTCTAGTGACGGTAGCTGAAAAACTGGCCGCTTTCTTGTTGGCCACCAACGCCATGAGGTTGAACATGGGACGGCCCCAGTGTTCCACAATGCAGTCAAATGCCCTGCGGGACAGCAACCACTCTCCGGAGGCCAGAGTCTGATAACTGAGAAAGTTTGCATTGATGTTGCTCACTCTGCCCACATGCGCAGTTGAAAGCACCATGTGCGCATCAGAAAAGAAGCTGGGCCTCCATGCTCAGGGAGGCGCTTCTGGTGCCCCCTGGCGATTGCTGTAGGCCACTGCCATGGCATTATCCAAGAAGACGTGGAGGGTTCGATGCCAGAGACAAGCCTTGAAATGAAGAAGAGCCAATTGAATAGGCTGAAACTCCATGCGATTGAATGACCACTTCTGCTTGGAGAGGGCCCACTGGCCCTGAACTGGAGCGTGCATGCACACACCACGCCAGCTCTGGACTGGCATCCATTGTTAACATCACCCACTCGGTAATCTAGAGGGGGAAACCTTTGGACAGCAAAAGAGGACTCAGCCACCAGGCTAGACTGCCCCAAGCCACCGACAACCAAGATAGTGGGGAATGCAACGGATCCCTTTGCGGACTCTAGCCCCAAATCAGAGCATCCTGCAACAGGTGTAAATGCGCCCTGGCCCAAGTGACCATATGGATTAGACTTCCCCAGCTTGAGAACCCTCCACCTGAGCCCATTGAGGCCTTAGGCTCCTCCTAGTACATCATCAGCATTCACTAAGAGGAGTCTTAACCCCCCCCCCCCCCCCCCCCCCGGAAGCTGGTGATGCACTAGGAGGAATCTAAGGCCCCTCTGCTAAATCAGAACCTGAGGCCTCTTCCAGTGCATCCAGGATGCATGCACTGGGAGGGCCACCATTTTGAAGAGGGGGCCCTTCAAGGCATGCAGGACTGGCTCTCCCTCCTGCCTGCTTTTCCATGAAAGGTGGAGGGGGTCTGATCTGAACCATTCTCCCCCCAGCATGTTGTGGGAGGGGTGATCGGAAGGCAGGAGGCACGTTAAAGTACCCTCACTTTTACCAATGAACTCATTAGTCCAGGAATAGTGGGCTTGTTAATTTACCCCCTCCATTACAAAGCTGCACTAGCATTTTTAGTGCTGCCACGGTATTAACAACTCAGGCTCATTGGAATTCTATGAGCTTTGAGGTTGGAGCCGATAGTGTGGCGGCCGGCGCTAAAAACGCTAGCGCGTCTTTGTAAAGGAGTCAAGCAAATCCTGTTAAGACAAAAAAAAAAAAAAAGCCTATGAAGAACCAAAAGGTATAATTAAGGGAAAAGGGAGGACATTTATAGAAACTAACAGAATGATAAGGCGCTTTTCAAGTGCAATAAACACTGGAGCATAATATCCACAAGTATTTATTTTTCTTTAGATCGTGGCCAATCGCTTCTTTGCTGAAATAAACTGCTGCAGCTTTGAAAAATATGGAACAAGGTAAAGACAGGATCTCCCGGATTTCCGTTTTGCCCAGCTCTTTCACATCTTTGCATTAAATAATTTGGCGACAGGAAAACAGATGTGCAGCAATTCACAAACATCAAATTACATAAAACAAAATTGCTATTTATAAAAATGAAACTTTTAAAATATTATTATTTAGATACGACCTAGCAGTTATTGAGTTTGAAATATTTCGTTTATATATATATATCGGTTATTTCCAGGCACATTGAAATAGATTCGAGTATTTTGTAAAGTACTTGTTGGTTGGGGAGCAACATTGCTCGCGAATGTCTTGCCTGTCAATTAGAGAATAAAACGTTTGGGATAATCCTCCAGTAATAGCTATGAAAAGGTATTATGACAGTCAATTTCACAAGTAATCCATTTATCCATAACCCTTCCAACAATGCGACAAACTCCTTAAGCTTTCTCCAGGAAAGTCTCTACAACATCCTCTCCCCCTCTTCTTTTTTTTTTTTTTTTTTTCATAGCTCACTGTTACTTAGAATAGGAGGATTTTATTTTGAGGATAACAAATATAACCAAATAAGCCATATAAGTAGTAACCCGCATAGATCCTCACGGTTATGCGGTCTGTAAGTTGATTTTATGTTATGTAAAAACAGAATGAGAAGACATCCTAAGGAACAGTCAAAACCCAAGAGATCAAATGCATTTCCCCGTGTCCTCCCATCTCCGCTAACCTCCTCACCCCAGAACTGGGCGCTGCCTCACACAAATAGAATCGTGCATGCCTTTCAACTTTCAGCAAGCACGAACTATTTTATCAGCTTTGCGATTCACACATCTATCCTCCCGCTACTCGACATCCCTGGCTTCTATCGCTTCCAAAAGGATTACGCGGAAGGATCTGGCTAAGCGCGTGCCGAGGTGGGTGCTGAGTAGGGAAGCGTGTGGAAGGAGGAGACGAGGAGGGTGGGGGAGTGTAATGCGGCTGTGGCGACTACTGACGTTCGGAGGCCGTTACTTTTTGACGTCGTGGAGAGCCGGTGCCGCGCTCTCCGGCAGTAGCAGCCCGAGCGGCTGTTGCTGCTGAAAAAGGCGGGGCACAGCGGAGGGGGCAGGGCACAGTCGATCCCCTGTAGCGGGGCGGAAAGCAGAAGGAAAAGAAATCATTTTTTTTCTTTGTTTTACTTCTCTGTTGGAGGAACGGATTTTACAGTATACAAGCACTCAAATAGACCAACTGGTTATGGGCGGTTATTTTATAGAGGGTGATACATTTCTATCAAGTGTTGAATTTTTGATCGTAGCATCTTTTTTAAAATTTTATTTTTTAACCCGTTGAAAGCTGGCGGCGATATCCTGTGTGAGATTTTTCTAGTTGCCGTGGATGCTGCTTGTGGTTGAGTACAGTATGAGTAATTAGCCTGCGGACTTTCATTGGAATTTCTCGTCCTGTGAGCTGCAGCCAAAGCCTAGAGGCGTTTTTTTTTGTCCCCTAATTTTCTCTGCTAAACTGATGTAGAGCTGAGAATTGTGAAGAACAGGGTCTCTGAAGCCTGGACCAAAAGGAAGTGTCATGCTTTAAGACGGATCGGATGAGACTATTATGTGATCGTTGTCGCCGTCAATTTCTTGCTTTTGAAATGGGTTTATTTACAGTATTTCTTTTCATTTACTAAGCATTTGGGAAAATACTGTGTATAAAATTCAAGGATTTCTTTATTTCTAAACAGTCAGTGTGTAGAGATTTTATAAAATGGAAAGTGAGATATTTACACCCCTACTGGAACAATTTATGTGCAGTCCTCTGGTGATTTGGGTAAGTATTTCCTTGAGTTTATTCACTTTAGTGGATTGTGAAAATAATGATTGCGGGTAATGATTACGCAAAATAGTATTGTAAAATATTTCTATTCTAGGTCAAGACATTTGGTGCTATGGCAAAAGGAAATGGTACAAACCTTGATGAATATGTGGCATTGGTGGATGGCATATTCCTAAATGAGGTCATGCTTCAAATGTAAGTTTTCAGGTTGATATTTTTGCTTTTTATCTTTTGTTAAATCCTCATTTTGAGCTATTATTAGTAGGACTGTGGGGATTGATAAACAAATTTTCTTGTAAATTCTTGCTGCCCATGTGTTATAGCAAAGAGAACTGGATTAAAATATTTGACACCACAAATTTTTATTTATTTTGAAACAAAGCTATAATAAATTTATGTAACAGTTTTCCATATATGTGTTTTTTTAATGTCATGTACCTTTGTATTTCAGTCAATGAAATACAGACTTAATAACATTAGTGTGTTCTGTGGGCCTTATTTACTAAAAAAGTATTTTATATAACTAAAATGAGGTAAATTTGCATGGATTCAAACCTTCCAGAGCTTAGGCCTGTTCCCTTTCTTCATCCATCATGGTTTTGGCCTTCAAGAAGCCAGATGTCTGGTTTTCTCAGATATGTAGTTGGAAAAAGAGATGTTAGGTATCTCTTCAGGCTATTTACAAACTTTCTTAAATAATTTTAAAAAGCTTAAATGCAGATACAGGTACTCATACGACCTATGTGATTTACGACTGTTTGACTTTAGGACAGTTTTCCCTGCCAGCTGTTAGCAGCGCCAGTCTCCTGCACTCCCAAGTCTTGCTACGCAGCAGTACTAAGCAGCGTGAGAGTAAGCCGACATTAACGGCTGGTCGCCTCTTTTCTGTCGTCGTGTTCCTGCACATCGCTTGGCAGCTAGCGAGAACATTTGCCTAGACATGAAACTTTTTAAACAAATGCACGAGCTCTGCTAGCCAATGAAATGAGTGAACAGGGAAGCTGGTATCGCGCCACAGGCTGGTCTGGGAACTTCTTCTGAAGTTTAGAAGGGGCGTGAAGTAACTTGTTGCGATCACTCCCTTCAGTATTTAAAGGGCGTGCGAGCTGTCAGTTCGAATCCGTTAAACATATGTGTTGGTGATGTGAGAGCGGGAATGTGGGCCTTAGGCAGAGTCTCTTGAGTACAAGAAGAGAGGGTAACGTGCTCTCCTCCTCCATTTAACCTATATACAGTATTCATAACATAGGCCGACATATGTCCCGATCAACTTACGACCTGTCAGTTGGAACCAATTGCGGTCGTAAGTCGATGGTATACAAGAAATAAAATTATTATTATTATTATTATTTGCACCAGTAGGAGGAGCTTGAAACTGCCCTACATTTTTCACTGATAACATAGGTGCCATATGATTCAGCCCTTCTGATCTGTCTAGATCAGGGGTGGGCAACGAGGGCCGGAATCCAGAAGGGTTTTTTTGATTTCCCCAATGAATATGCATGAGATCTATTTGTATGCACTACCTCCCATTGTATGGATCTCACGCATATTCATTGAGGAAATCCTAAAAACCCAACTGGATTCCGGTCCTTGTTGCCCACACCTGATCTAAGTCCAAAGACTTCTCAGCTCTGTTGGGTGTTTTCAGCTCACAACAGTCCTAGGACTTAGGAGAGGCTTACTGGGGTTAGGCAACAGCCAGCATTTATCCTTCCCCAAAGGGTTGCCTCTCACCTAAAACCCATTATATTATATAGTTTTTATAGAGAATGACATAGGGACAAATTTGTCCCTGCCCCTGCTCCATTTCTGGAAGCTCTATCCTCATCTGCACAAGCCTTGAACACTTTAAAACCGTAAGTGTTTGAGGTTTGTATGGTTAAGACAGAGCTCCCAGGAATGGGACAGGGACAGAACTTGTGGGACAGGAAAATTGAGTTCCCGCGGGGACGGGACAAATTTGTCCCCATGTCATTCCAAACCACACTGTGAGTGGTTAAGGTAAGACAAAAATGGATTAGCACCTTAATAGGTCCAAATCACAAATAGTCATCCCATGTGATACTTAAGTCCAGCAATTCAGTAGTCCTTAGCCCCTTTTTTGGTCTTGCAAAAACTATCACATATGCAAATTAGTTCATGTGCAGATTTCCTCTTGGTTTCACCCTGAGCTATTTAGGAGTCATGTAAACCAAAGCTTTCTTCACAGAATATTGAATAACTTCATTTATTGTGACCAGGAAGGGATAATTTGTGTTGTATTTATCCACCCCAATCATTTTGAAAAGTTGGTACCTATGCACTGATGGCTGTTTATTTAATGAGATAAAGGAATCGGAGAATGTCAGTTCTATAACTGTGCATCAGTAGTTAACCATGCTTTGCATATGTAAATGAAGTAAAAAGTACCACTTACTAGCTCAAGCACCTTGAGTACTATTCTCAATGTGTGTAAATGGGATAGCATGTAGTTATAAGGAGGGGTATACACACTAGGATGTCTCACTTTAACATGCACAACTTATAAGAATACTACTGTATAAATTGCACAAACTGCTGGTCGAATTTAGTTCAGTCATTTACACCTAACATTGATTTGGCATAAGTGGGCATGCCTGTATTTGGGCACGATGATGTTGGTTTCTGCTAATATTCTACAACAGAATCTGGGAGCCCTGAAGTCATTATAGAATAGGCACTTCCCATGCTCATCTAATTGCCAATTTATAGAACTGGCCTGTAAAGTGATTCATCTTGTATAACACGTGTCAAACACAAGGCCCGTGGGCTGAATCCGGCCCACCTGGCTGTTTTATGTGGCCTGCGTGTGCTTGAAACTACACTCTCCAGGAACCTCCTTGAGTCCTGACATCCCCAGCACTGAAATTTAAACTCTTTGGGCAGCCGACGCAAAGCTGGCCTCCTACTGTCGTCCTGCCTATGCGAGAAGAGGAAGTGATGCAGAAAGAACACTTCCGGGGCAGGCAGGCAGACAGCGGGAGGCTGGTTTTGCGTCGGCTGTCTGAAGATTTTAAATTTCAGCGGCAGGGAGATGGTAGGTGGGGGAGTCGGGAACTGGGGACTGTCTTACTGTAAAATCCAGCTGAGATGGGGAGGGCTAGGGTTGGGAATGAGGGAAAGAAATGCTGCACAGGCTCCGGGGGGAGGGGGGTTGGGACAGCAAGAAGGACAGATATTGCACGGGCAGGGAGGAGGTTGGGAAGGACAGAGGTTGCATGGGCTGGGGGTTAGGAAGGGAGGGAAAGAAAGAGAGATGCTGTCGGTGGGTGTGGGAAGAAAAAAAAAAAGAAAATTATTGGACATAGGTGTGTGCAGTGGGAGGGAAAGAGAGATGGTATACCTGGGGAAGAGGGAGAATTGTTGGATATGATAGTGGTGGAGAGGAGGGAGGGAGAAATGTTACACTGGGAGAACATAAGAAGTGCTGCTGCTGGGTCAGACCAGTGGTTCATCGTGCCCAGCAGTCCGCTCTCGCGGCGGCCCTTAGATCAAAGACCAGTGCCCTAACTGAGTCTAGCTTTACCTGAGTACGTTCTGGTTTAGCAGGAACTTGTCTAACTTTGTCTTGTATCCCTGGAGATGACTCGAGAAGGGAGAGATGCCAGATTTCGGAGAAGGGTGATGGAAGGAAGGAAGAGAGAGATGTCAGACCATTGGAATGGAAGGGAAGGAGAAGAGAGAGAGATGTCAGACTGCATGGAGGAGAGGAGAGGAGAGAAGGAGAGAGATGTTAGACCTCAGGAAGAGGGAGGGAAGGAGAGAGAGATGCCAGACCATGGGAGAGTAGAGAGATTTCAGGCTATGAGAGGAAAGGGAAAAGATGCCAGACCATATGAGGGGGGAAGGGGGAAGACAGAGTTGCTTGACCATGGGAGAGGGATGAGATGGTGCACAGGGATGGAGGGGAAGGGGAGACAGAGGGAGGAGATGATGCATAGCAATAGGTGTGATAATGCAAAGATAAGAAGAAATGCTTCTTATGGATAGATGGGAATAGGGGAGAAGAAAGTGGGAGGAGATGATACACACAGATAGATGGGAAGGGAAGACGTGGAAAAGTAGATAGATTTTGAGAATAAAGTAGAAAAATGGAAGAAAGATGAATGTTAAAAGTTAATGCTAAAGAAGGATTTAATGTTAGAAAGTGAAGGAGAGAAAAACAGCAAATGGATAAGGTGGCCCTTGATACACAGTTAAGAGCACAGACAGAAGGAAGTACAGATAGAGACTGGGAAAAGGTGGTTTGAAAACCATCATCACCAGACAACAAAGGTAGGGGAAATTATTTTATTTTCAATTTAGTGATTTAATTGTGTCAGTTCTGAGAATTTACATCTGCTATCTATATTTTGCACTGTTCAGGAAGAAATGCATTTGTTTCTATTTCTTTGGGGTTGTACTGCATGCATAGTTTTGCATCTTATGGTTTTGTTTGTATATATTGGTACTTTTAGTCTGTATTTGCATAGGGGTTATCTGTGTTTTGGTAGGAATGAATGTTGAGAAGCATACAGTGTGCTTTGTGTAGTTTAATTTTGTGGTTAACCATTATGTGGTGTTAATAAGATTATATTGTGTGAATATATGAAAAATGAATGGAAAAATGGTATTACAATTAGTAATATTATGGGGGCAGGGTTTGGTGTAGAGATTGGACGGGGTCTGGGATGGAGCTTTATCCCCCCCCCCAAGAAAAAAGCATTCTACTGCCTATGCCTAGAATGACTAGTTGAATAAAGGGATTTATGTTAACATCTATGAGGTGAAAATAACCAGGTGAATCACTGAAATGGTGTCTCAGGATGAGAAAGGATCTATACCAGAAAACTACTAAGACTGAACATAAGAACATAAGCATCGCCTCTGCCGAGTCAGACCACAGGTCCATCGTGCCCAGTAGTCCGCTCTTGCGGCGGCTCCCCAGGTCAGTGACCTGTAAGTGATCCGTTATTGAAGACATTTTGTCCTGTATAGTACCCCCTTTAACTATAACCTTCAATCCCCTTTTCCTTCAGGAACTTGTCCAACCCCTTCTTGAAACCCAAAATCGTACTCTGCTCTACCACCTCCTCTGGAAGTGCATTCCAGGCATCCACCACCCTCTGAGTGAAGAAGAACTTCCTAGCATTCGTTCTTAATCTGTCTTCCTTCAATTTTCTTGAGTGCCCTCTTGTTCTTGTTTCCCTGGCCAGTCTGAAGAATCTGTCCCTCTCTATACCCTTTATGATCTTGTAAGTTTCTATCATGTCCCCTCTAAGTCTCCGTTTTTCCAGGGAAAAGAGCCCCAGTTTCTCCAGCCTCTCAGCATATGGAAGGTTTTCCATGCCCTTTATCATTTTCGCTGCTCTTCTTTGGACTCTCTTGAGTGTTGCCATATCCTTCTTAAGGTACGGCGACCAGTATTGAACGCAGTACTCCAGATGCGGGCGCACTATCGCCCGATATAGCGGCAAGATAACTTCTTTGGTTCTGGTAGTGATTCCTTTTTTGATAATGCCCAACATTCTGTTTGCCTCCTTTGAGGCCGCTGCACATTGTGCCCCCGGCTTCATTGTTTGGTCCACCAGAACCCCCAAGTCCTTTTCTAGGTTGCTTTTCCCCAATACCATCCCCCTCATGCTATAGTTGTACATCGAATTTCCTTTCCCTATGTGCAAGACTTTGCATTTCTCTACATTGAAGCACATATGCCATTTATTTGCCCATTCATTCAGTTTGTTCAGGTCCCTTTGTAGCTCTTTATA
Organism: Geotrypetes seraphini; assembly: GCF_902459505.1. Lineage (NCBI taxonomy): Eukaryota > Metazoa > Chordata > Amphibia > Gymnophiona > Dermophiidae > Geotrypetes > Geotrypetes seraphini. Next base: position 284,266,950 of record NC_047086.1, read on the forward strand.
TTCCTCAACAGTTCTAACCCTGCTGGAGAGTTTTGTGTCGTCTGCAAATTTTATAACCTCGCACTTCGTCCCTGCTTCTAGGTCATTAATGAATATATTGAACAGCAGTGGTCCCAGCACTGACCCCTGCGGGACACTGCTCGTAACTGCTGCCCATTCCGAGTAGTGTCCCTTTACTCCCACCCTCTGCCTCCTGTCCGCCAGCCAATTACAGATCCATCTGTGCACGTCTCCTTCCACTCCGTGGTTCCACAGTTTTCTTAGCAGGCGCTCATGGGGTACCTTGTCGAAGGCTTTTTGGAAGTCCAGATATATGATGTCTATGGGGTCACCTTGGTCCAATTGTTTGTTTATCCCCTTGAAGAAGTGCAGTAGGTTCGTTTGGCAAGATCTTCCTTTACAGAAACCATGCTGGCTGGTTCTCATCAGATTTTTTCTCTCTATATGCTCATTGACTGAAATTTAAAAATCTGTTTCCGCTCCGTCCCTGCAAACCATCTGATCCCATCCTCACAAGCCTCAGTTATGATTTTATATTGAATGTATTTTATTAAAGAATAAAAAGAAACAATATTCGGTACAATTGTAATTTTATAAATACAAATAATACAGAGCAAGGATCAACAAACCCCTGTCTCCCCTCCCCTCCCCTTCACATATATCCCCTCTACTATCAAGAAAACTGAATAAGCTAAATTATTACAGAATGCTACCCAGAAATATTATGCTAACAGAATACCGCAGTCACACATGACAGGAATAGTGTTAGGGGAATGTAACTAGGGCATCTGCCCCCTGGTCAGAGAGAGCCCTAAGCCAGCTGGAAGCTAAAGAAGCATTGCCTGGGCTTTGCAGTCTCCAGTTATGTTTAACACCAGCTCATTTCAAATCTGATATATTCTAATCGCAAAATAGAAATAAAATTCTTTTTTTTACCTTTTGTCATATCTGGTTTCTGCTTTCATCTTATTTTCACTCCCTTCCAGCGTCTACCCTCTCTCTCTCTTCAATCCAGCATCTGCCCCTTCCATCCACTGTCTGCCCTCTCCCCCTTCCATATGGCATCTGCCTTCTTTCTATGCCCCTCTCCCCTTTCCATCCAGCCTGTGCCTCCTCTCTCCTTTTTACGTGATTCATTCCAGCTTCACTACTCTCTTCATTTTTATCTCTCCTACACCAGATCTAGCATCTTTGTCTCTCTCTTCTTATTGCTCTGCTGACCCCCTTCCCAGCATCAATCTCTCTCTACTTTCTCATTCATGTCTCTCCCCTTTCCCTCATCTAATCTCTCCATTCCACCCTGACCCATTCCCCTCCTCTAATCTCCCTGCCAGCTGTTTTCTTCTTTTTAATCTCCTCCCCTGTCCAGCAGTACCCCTTTTCTCTTCCCTCCTTCCCCTTCTCTCTTCCCTTCCCTCTTCCACTTCCAGCAGCATCTCTCCTTCTCCCTCCCTCCAGGTCCAGTAGCAGCCCTCCCTTTATCCAGCAGCTTCCCAGCCTCCAATAATGGCTTCCTCTCCTTCCCTCTGCTCCCGTCTCAGCAGCTCTCAGTACTTGCCTGCAGCAGCGATTCACTTAGGCAGCCTTGGGTCCTTTGATGGGTCGCGCCGCCTTTGAGGAAAGAGGAAGTTGCATCATCAGAGACGGGCAGCATCTCAACAAAAGCCCCAAGACTGCCTAAGTGAATCGCTGCTGCAGGCAAGTACTGAGAGCTGCTAGGAGGGGAGCGAAGGGGAGGAAGCTACTGTCGGAGGCTCTCACCGGCCCTGCGTGGACTGGCAGGAATTTTCTGCAGACCGGCACCAGTCCACAGACCGGCGGTTGAAGAACACTGATCTATACTTTTAAGACTACCGTATATACTCGAATATAAGTCAATCTGAATATAAGTCGAGACCCCCATTTTCCCCCCAAAAAGGAGGAAAAATGGTTGACTTGAATATAAGACGGGGGCTTAATATTCAAGTGCCATGCCCTTCCAGGATCTGCACCCAATGCCCCTCCCTCACGGCCTCCCCTGCCTGGTTCTGCATTCAGCCCCCCTCCCTGCCAAGTTCTGCACCCAGCCCCCTTCCCTCCCTGCCCTGCAAGGCTCTGCACTCAGTCCCATTCCCTACCAGGCTCTGAACCAAGCTCCCTTCCCTGCCAGGCTCTGAACACTGTCCCCCCCCTCCCTACCAGGCTCTATACCAGGGGTGTCCAACCTTTTGGCTTTCCTGGGCCGCATTGGCCGAAAAAAATGTTTCTGGGGCCGCACAAACACACAGACATTGCAGCAAGACAGATGAGGGAGCCGGCAAGACGGTAAACACCCGGGGGCAGCAGAGGAAAACACTGCATCGCCCTCGACCGGGGCCGCACAGAATACTTCACGGGGCCGCAAGTTGGACACCCCTGCTCTATACCCTGTCCCCCCTCCCTGCCAGGCTTTGCACCCTGTCCCACCTTCCTTCCCTGTACCCTCTTCCCTCTAAAAAGAGCCATCCTCATCAGTGATGTCATAATAGCTTGATTGCCCCATACTCCCCTCTGCCCTCCAACCCAGCTAGCAGATTAACCCTTACCCTTAACTGAAACCACTTAATGGTAGGCAAGGACAAGAGGGATCCCTCCCTGCTCCTGCCCCGGCCATCACTAATAATTACCACCCTCCCTCTTGTATCTGTTCCTAGTGATCCAACGGTATATCCCTCCTGCTGATTGCGAAGGTAGTAGCCAGCGGCGCACCCAGGCCGGCACGCAGGAGCGAGCTTTTTATGTTCCTGGCCGGCTCTGCACCGCTCCTTGATAGGCTGCCACGAGAGCTGCAAGTCCCATGAGAACTCGCGGCAGCCTATCAAGGAGTGGTGCAGGGACGGCTAGGAGCACAAGAAGCTCGCTCCTGCGTGCCATCCCGGGTGCACCGCTGGCTACTACCTTCGCAATCAGCAGTACACCGCTGTACCAACAGGGAACAGGTATGCGAGGGAGGGAAGGAGGAAGGGTGATAATTATTAGTGTCGGCTGGGGCAGGAGACGGGAGGGATCCTTCCTGTCCTGGCTTAAGGCAGGCCTGCAGGAAGTCCGGGAGGGTTTCGGGTGGTCACTGGGGGATGACCAGAATATAGGACGGGACCCCCCATTTTTGGGCCCTTTTTTTGGCCTAAAAATCTTGTCCTATATTTGAGTATATACGATAAGTATCTTAATAAAACATTCAGCCCGCGACTTAGCCTGTGTTTTAGATTTTGGCCCCTTATATGATTGAGTTTGACACCCCTGTTCTATAACTTGAAATACATGAGTGTTATTTGCTTTATAGAATCCTCTATCCTTGTTGCCTTTACCTCAGATCAAGATGAATGTGTCTCTCTTCCCTTTAGCTTGAATAGCTCCCATTTATATCCACTTGAAAGAAAAGTCAGATTTATTTTTCTTTCTCCCATGGAAAAAATCACAGGAGCCAACTTGTGATGTACTGCTTTGCTATACCCTATGCAATTAGATTGAAATGGGAATTGGAAAAAAAAAGATTCAGGCAAGAGTACTTATGGTAATATTTTTAAACCATTTTTTAAAAAGAAAACCAAATGTTCAAAATAATGCCAACAATCGTCCAACTAAATATAATAATGAATTCCAATATCCTTAGTTGAACACGTATGTGTAATAAAATGAAATAATGTAATGAGAAGAGAATTCCTTAGATGTAAACAATTCACCAATGCAGTGGCATTGAACAAAAGCTAGAGGAAAAGCATCCTGTACAAATGGAGTTTTGTTGATGAGAAAATGAAAATCTCAGCAGAGTAAACCCAAGCTTCAGGAAATGGCAAGTCGCTATTTTAAAGCAGAGATACGCCAGTGCAACTCATTCAATCCCAGCTTGCTTAAGTCACTGAGAAAGCTGGTATTGCTAAACCCGCGGCATTGGGTGCTTACAAGGGAGCGACTGTATTGATTATACATTTCTGACAGGGAAGAAATTCCTCATTTGAAGACTTTATATGCCAACTAAGTATCTTTTACATATATTTTCAAGTAGCTGCTTGTTTAAGTAGCTGCTTGTTTAATATCCAGCGGTCTTAGGAACTTTATGCAAACAATTTGTAAAAAGCTTTGTAGTGGGCAATTGCACAGTCTAAATTGCACAATTTGAACCATGTTGTACTAAAAATGGTGGGAAAGAGAGATTACTCTATGAAAGATAGTTATATGTTCACCTACTTAGTGGCTTTTGGTATTTGTGCCACTGCATTAGTGAATTGTTTACATCTGAAGGATTATCCTCTCATTACATTAGTTCATTTTATTACACGACACTTTTTTAACTAAGGATACTGTTGGTGGCATTATTTTAAATTTTGGTAATCATAAAATCAAACATCAAAAAACAAAGTTTATAGCTGAGGTTTACACATATTTTTTAAAAAGCTATTTTTTTTTACTTTGGTTCAGAGGCAGCTACTCTAACCATTAGGCTCCAGCTTACAATATTTTTTAAAAGAGATAATATTGTGTTTGCAGGATGATATGGCAATTGTCTGAACAGCAATGTCAACAGACCCTACCCTTTGCAGACTATCCACATTTGTCTGACTCTTCCCACTTCGTATCTTTCTTGCAATCATTCTCTCTCTCAAGGATATGTAGGGGTAGGGAACTCCGGTCCTCGAGAGCCGTATTCCAGTCGGGTTTTCAGGATTTCCCAAATGAATATGCATTGAAAGCAATGCATGCATATTCATTGGGGAAATCCTGAAAACCCGACTGGAATACAGCTCTTGAGGACCAGAGTTCCCTACCCCTGCTATGGAGGATCAGGCCAGGATTAGCCTTTTGGTGAGCCCTTACCATAAATACCGTATTTTTCGCTCCATAAGACGCACTTTTTCCACCCCCAAAAAGCAAAGACACAAATTTAAGCCCGCCGCTGCCGTCACTGCTATATATTTTAAAACCCTCTGCTGCATATTTTTAAACCCTCCCGCTGCATATTTTTTTTTTTAAAAACCGCCGCTGCATATTTTTAAACACCGCACTGCCGCCGCCACATATTTTAAGAAACCCCCCCACAACTGCTGCAACTTTAATCTCACCAGCCCACTTGCTGCCGTCGTACCTGGTGGTCTAGCGAATTTCCCTGCCAGAAGTGCAGAGATCAAGAGCAAGCCCTCCACGCTCCTGCCTGGGCCCGCGCCAATCTCCGAATGGCTGCAGTCGGCTCTTGCGAGACTCTCAAGAACTGATTGCAGCCATTCAGAGATCGGCATGGGCCCAGGCAGGAGCGCGGAGGACTTGCTCCTGATCTCTGCGCTTCTGGCCTATGCGCCGCTGGCTTGGAAAGATGGGAGGAATTAAAAAAGGTAACGAGGGAGGATGATTAAAGGTACGGGGGGATGATTAAAAAAGGTACTGGAGGGGTATGTGGAGGATGATTTAAGGTACTGGGGCAAATGGGGGGTATGGGGGATGATTTAAGGTACATGGGGGTGATTTAAGGTACTGGGGGCATGTGGGGGTATGGGGGGATGATTTAAGGTACTGGGGAGGCATGTGGTTGTATGGGGGATGATTTAAGGTACTGGGGGCAGTGGGGATATAGGGGATGATTTAAAGTACTGGGGGGCACATGGGGGTATGATTTTTTTTAAATATTTAATATTTTTATTAAGCTTTCAAGATATACAAGATAACTGTAAAGCACATATCTACTGTACATGACAACAAACAGAACTACACAGTATCTCCACAGTAAGAGAAAAGAAAAAAAAAGGCGAAACATACCCAACCAGCAGACAAAATTGAACAAAATCCTCTGACTAGCCTGCTAAATAGCGAGCAATACAATAACATCCTTTCCCCCCTCCCCAAAGAAGAACTCCTAGCCAATCGCAGCCCCCAGCCCCCTCCTAAAGCACCGTACAGCAAAGAGAATAGGTTCACCCTATTTGCAAAGACAGCAGTTTTTCAGAAATTAAAGCCCAGGTTCCCACTGAAAGAACATAATATCCTCTGTGTCGAGCCACCATCAGCTCCCTATGTCCCAACTGTAGTAATCTCAAACACCAGGCCTCCCGGCTGGGTGACCCAGTGGTCTTCCAAGAACCAGCTATTAAACATTTAGCCGCCGCTAAACCTCATCGCAGTATCTTAGTTTGCCACTTAGAATATAATCCCAATAAACAACCCAATGAAGTAATCCCCACCTGAGCTCCCAGCAAGCGAGACAATTCCTCTATTACTAATCTCCAAAAGAGTTGCAGCACATGGCAGTCCCACCAAAATATGTAAAAAAGATCCCAAACCCTGCCAACACCTATCTGATGCTGCAAGATACATGATATGTAACCGTTCAGGTGTGTAAGAACTTTATATTGTTTATTGTTTATTGTTTAATTGTTTAATTAGTTTCTTGATTAAACGCTTTATCGATTCTGCAAAGCGTTGTACAAAGCACTTGATAAAATAACATTGTAACAAACAGAATTACCATTAAAACAGACTTTTTTTTTAAAAAAAACGAAAATACAAAATTATTAGACGAACTACAACACGTACTAGGTTAAATAAGGACGCACTAACAAACGATACATGAAGGAAAAAGGGAGGAAATACAATAATTATAGTAAATGAGAGAGACATTAAGGGAAAAAAAACAAAAGGGCAGGACTTAATGGAGAAAAAAGAATGAGAGAAAAGAGAAAAGAAAAGAAGAGAAAAAAATGAAATAACTTCAATTAAAAGCATCTTTAAAAAGGAAACATTTTAAGCTACTTTTAAACGTTTTTAAATTATTTTCTGTTTTTAGATAAAGCGGAAGAGCATTCCAAATAGTAGGAGCTGTTACAGAGAAAATAGAGGTTCGACGTGTACCGATTATTTTTAAGGAGGGGATATTTAAATTGGATTGGGTTATGGATCTTAACGATCTTGGTGGATCATAGGGAATCAATATTCGATCAATAAAAGCTGGGGAATTAGTCTGCATAGTTTTAAATGTCAAAAGGGCAATTTTGTAAGTTATCCTGTGTGAGATAGGTAACCAGTGGGCATCTTTTAACAGAGGAGTAACGTGGTCATACTTTGTTGCTCTGTAGATTAACTTAATTGCCGTATTTTGAATTAGTTGCAGACGTTTTAAATCTTTGTGAAATATACCTTTTAAAAGCGAATTGCAATAATCTATTTTTGAAATTATGAGTGAATGGATCAAAATGTTGAGAGAACTGGTTTCAAGAAAAGGGGTCAATGATCGAATCATTCTTAGTTTGTAAAAACAGTTTTTAACCAGAGCACTTATTTGCGGTCGGAAAGTAAGCTTGTTATCTATGAGGACCCCTAAGATTTTTATGGTTGAAGTTGTATGTTGTCGATGATAATTGGGGAAATTAATTTAGCTCCCTCTTTACCGGGGAACAGAAGAGTATTAGTTTTTGAGATGCTTAATGAAAGTTTATTGGAATTTAGCCAATCGTGAACTTTATTTAATTTGTTATTGATTTCCTGAATTTCAGAATGAATTGTTGATTCGATTGGGTGTAGCCCTACCCACCTCAACACAAATAGCCGTCCATTCCCTGGAAGTAAAACTCCATCCCAAATCACTCTCCCACTGAGATCGAAACTTAAAAGTGGGAAGAACACTCCCCTTCCAATATTGATACATAATAGAAATAGGCCGTGGCACTGTCTGTAAAGTAATCAACAATTTTTCCAGATGTTCCCCTCCCAATGGTGATAACTGATCCCAACCTTTAGATCCCAGAAAATGTCGCACTTGAAGATAGGCCAAATAATTACCCTCAGGGAGTCTATATTTAAGTTGCAAACTCTGAAATGCATAATTCCAGTTGGGTTGAAAAGATCTCAAAAGGTTCTCAGGCCCACTCTCTCCCAAAGCTCAAAAACTAGATTATTAGCTTCTGCAGGAAATTGAGGCTTCCCCCAAAGGGAGGCCAAAGAAGACACCACCAATCCCCCATTGAACGCTCTCCGAGCCTGATCCCATACCCTAAGTAGATGTAACAGAAAGGGGTTAGCCATCAGCTGCTGCCTGCGGCGGTCTGCCATAGAGGACCGCAAAACACTTCTAAGCGGCACACCCTTTTCATGCTCTGTTCCATATGCACTCCCCATTTCTGGGTTCCCAGCTCCCAGTCCAGTAACATGTGCAATTGGGCAGCACTGAAGTACCAAAACAAATTAGGAACCCCTCTCACCCCCACCCCCCGTCCCCTCCACAACACCCCCTGTGAGATGCGTGGCGGTCGTTTCTGCCAAATAAAGCTCCTAAACATTCCATGCAGTCTCCGAATAGTAGCAGCCGGTACCTGACCGGAAGTGTTTGAAAAAGAAATAATAATCTAAGCAATTCTCCCCCACCAGGAAAACCAGAGCCCATGCCATCTCTGGAGGTCTATTCGCACTTTACAAAGTACGGGGCTATAGTTAACAGCATACAGACAAGAAAGGTCACTCGGAATATGAATCCCCAAATAACGCAATTCCTGTCTAGCCCACTGAAAGGGAAACCACTCCCTTAAATAGCTAATTTCCTCCTCCGTCAACGTAAGGTTCAAGAGCTTCATTTTATCTAGATTGATTTTAAACCCAGATATAGCTCCATGGACCTCAAAAATAGATAACAAAAGCAGGATAGAAGATCTAGGCTCAGTAATATATAGTAAAATGTCATCAGCGAAAAGCGCAATACGATGATCATATCCTGCAAACTGAATGCCCTGCAAAGACGTATGCTGTCGAACATACTGGGCCAACAGCTCTATAGATATAGCAAAAAGTAATAGGGAAAGGGGACACCCCTGCTGAGTCCTCATTGCAATGGAAAAAAAATCAATATAACTGCCATTGATCCTGAGACACGCTCATGGAGACCGATAGATAACCCAACCACAGAAAGACCCTCCCAAGCCCATATGCTCCATAGCTGCCCATAAAAACTCCCACGAGACTCGGTCGAATGCTTTCTCCGTATCAACCGCCATCAACACTGTCGGCTCACATCTGTGCTGTATCTGCCACATCAAATGCAACTAATATTATCTCCAACTCTCCATCCTTGGATGAAACCCGCCTGATCTTGATGAATTAAACCCAGAAGCACTCTCCCCAACCGGAGAGCCAATACTTTCACAATGAGTTTAGCATTGACATTCAATAGAGAGATCGGTCTATAGGACCCACAGCACAACGGGTCCTGACCCAGCTTCAGCAACAAAGAGATGCTGGCCTCCCCCATAGATCCAGGTAACGCCTGACCCTCCCTGACACCATTCACCACTCGAACCAAAAGAGGGACCAAGAGATCTCCAAATTGCTTATAAAATTTGGCGGTGTAACCATCGATGCCAGGCGATTTGCCAGTTTTTGCCAATTTAATAACCTCCAGGATCTCAGAGAGGGATATAGACTCTTCAAGAAGTCCTCTATCCTTTGGTGTCAGAGTGGGCAATGGAGCTTCCCTGAGAAAACCCTGCATCTCCATCGAACTCCCTAACCCAGTGGTCTCAAACTAGAGGTCTGCACGGGAACGGGGATCGTGGGAATCCCCCCAACCCACGGGACTCCCATGGGGACCCCCCTCTAGCCAACGGGACTCCCACGGGGATGGAAGGCTTTGGAAGCAGGGTTCGTCTATATAATATAATGGACACTTCAGCCTTAGTAAAAGAGGGGGTTTATAAGTTAATTACCTGAACAGAAAACAAAAAAAAGGTTCCACCAAAGAGATTCCACAAGGAAAACAGCAGCGCAAACACAAAAGAAACTGTGGAATTGTTGATCCTGTCAGAAGTAATTGCTGCTTTTTATGGGGACGGGCAGGGATGGAGGTAATTCCTTGCAGGGATGGGTGGGGACAGAGAGGATCCTGATGGGGACGGGTGGGGACGGAGAGGATCCTGGCGGGGACGGGCAGGGATGGGTGGGATTTCTGTCCCCGTGCAACTCTCTATCTCAAACTCAAACCCTTTGCAGGGCCGCATTTTGGATTTGTAGGTATTTGGAGGGCCGCAGAAAAAATAGTTAATGTCTTATTAAAGAAATGACAATTTTGCATGAGGTAAAACTCCTTATAGTTTATAAATCTTCCCCCCCTCCCCCGAAGGCCTGCATGTTCCTACTTCTTTGCAGCGTCCTCCAGCTTCCCCCCTGGCCTCCCAGTCTTAGTTTCAGCTAATTACTGCAGCCTGAAGAGAGGATCACCAGTGCTGTAGCATTCCTTGCAGGCTGCCCTCGGCCTATGCAACACATTCCCGCTGCCGCAGTCCCGCCCCTCCTCTGGCGTCAGGGGAAGGATTGCGGCAGAGGGAAAATGATGCTGAGGACCACGGCAGCCTGCAAGGATTGCTGCAGCACCGGCAATCCTCTCTGCAGGCTGCGGTAATTATCTGAAGGAAAGAGTGGGAGGCCAGGGGGAAGCCAGAGGACACTGCAAAGAGCGAGCAGCACTAGTAGAGGATGCGGGCCGCGAGTTTGAGACCACTGCCCTAATCCCTCCCAACCATATGGTTAAATATATTTTATTGAGCAAGCAAGAACACAACATAGTAGCACAAAGTACAAAAACAGCTCAAAATTTTGTTTTTTTGAAACAGTCCCCAAAAGAACCACCCCCCCCCCAAACCCCCTTCCCTACCATACCCACCCCTGGGTCCTCCTTCGAGCACAAAGTAACAAAGAATTGAAGAACAAACTATACAAAAAAGCACAAAAGGGAAGTACAGACAAAGCATCAATTAAGTATCCGGCTACGAGCCAGAGGGGTCAAAGTATTCCAGAAAGGTTCCCAAGTGGTCTGGAAAAGACGACCATGTCGAGAAGCCAAGTCAGTCACATCCCGTCGCTCCCACATCAAAAGAGCGATCATGCGGCTCCTCCAAAGGGAATAGTCCGGTGCCTCAGCTTCAAGCCATTTCAGCAGGATGCATTTCAAGGCAATCAGGATAGACCACTTGAGGAAAGCTGCAACTCCCTTGAAACGTGGAAAATAGTGAGGAACAGTCCCAAATAAAAGCAAAGGGGAACTGCGAACAGTAACATGCCAAATAGACTCCACAAAAGTAAATACAGCAGTCCAAAAAAGTTGTATCTGAGGACAAGTCCAGAACATATGGCCTAAGCTGGCTTCCGGAGCCTGACAACGAAGACAGGCTGCATGGGGACGGAAGTGAGCCAAATAAGCCCTTCTAGGAGAAACATATAAACGAAAAATCAATTTAAAATGCTGCTCCCAAAAGGTAGTGTATTTACGAAAAGCAGGCAGGCGCCGGACAGCCTGAAGAAGGACATCAGAAGGCAAATCAACAGCAAGATCACCGGACCAAGCATCTCGCAGCTTAGAATGGTCAAACAAAGGGCATTCATCCTTCAAGTGGCGGTGATGAAACTTGAGAGGGACCGATTGTTGAGAACCAAGGGTAAAGGCCGTGGACAAAGTCTCATGACAAGCGGCCTTCAAGGAGCTAGAAGGTAAGGAAGAGATATAATGATGGATTTGCATGTAAGCAAAATAGTCAGTAGCAGGGAGATCAAATTCAGCTCGCAACTGAGCAAAGGATTTAATGGCACCTTCATCGTTAACCAAGTGAAATAGATAATGAATGCCCCTTGTTTCCCACCGAGCAAAACTCGGCCCATCAATCCCAGGTAAGAAAGAACCATTGAAACGAATAGGAAGGAAGGGAGAGACAGAAGGAGAAAGAGAGTGAAATTTACAGACCCAACGCCAAACCTTCCTTAAGGGTCGATGTAAAACTTTCAGAGAAAGAGATTCATGTTCTGAAGAAGAAACAGAATGAAGATATGCACTGAAATGAGTAGAAGAAAAGCAGGAAAGTTCCAGAGCTGAGTTAGTGAATGCCGAAGTACCCCGTAAAAGATCATTAATATGCCTCATTCCACAACCAACTGTCAAATAGCGGAGATTCAGTAATCCCAAGCCACCCCTATACCAGGGAGTTGCCGCCCGCTTATAAAGCAAGCGAGGCCTCTTCCCTGCCCAAAGAAATTTCTGAACCAGTCGTTCCAAGCGGCGCTCGTCCCGAAACGTCAAATAAAGGGGAAGGACCTGGAAAACATAAAGCCAACAGGGGACCAGTAGCATGTTGTACAGGTGTACTCGACCCAAAAGTGAGAAAGGAAGGGACTCCCAAAGGTGCAACCTATTCTGTAACGTCTGAAACAACGGGGCTACATTCAACCGGTACAAATTAGACAAGTCGAGTGGAATAGTAACCCCCAAGTACCGCAAAGAAGAATCTGCCCAACGAAGAGGGAATACACCCCGCCAGGAAGTACGTAAATCTAGTGGAAAAGGTAAAGCCAAGGATTTATCTAAATTAAGAGACAGCCCTGAATAAAACCCAAATTCAGAGATGAGATCCAGAGCCGCCGGAAGAGAATCTTCAGGTCGGGTAAGAATGAGAAACATATCGTCTGCGTACGCCAGGGTCTTAAGTTCGAAGTCACCGACCGAGAGACCTCGCACCTCCGCAAACCCCCGAAGAGTGCATAACAACGGTTCCAAAGAAAGAAGAAACAAAAGAGGGGAGAGAGGGCAGCCCTGTCGGGTGCCACGGAGAATAGGGAAGGAGTCAGTACAAGTCCCATTAACAAGCAATGATGCCAAGGGATTGGAATATAGGGAACGCACAGCGTCTAGAAAGAATCCCCCGAGCCCCACATACTCCAAGGTACGAAATAAGAAGGACCAGTGGATACTATCAAATGCCTTAGAAGCATCCAAGCTAACAAATAAGGTCGGAATCCGGAAAGATTGACACTGGGCAAGAGCAAGAAGTACCTTGCGAACATTATGTACAGACTGTCGGCCCCGAACAAAGCCTACTTGATCCTCATGGATAAGCTGAGGTAAATGAGGAGCAAGACGATCAGCCAACATACGAGCAAAAAGTTTAAGGTCCACATTGATCAATGAAATGGGACGATAAGATTCCGGCAAATCAGCAGTCTTACCAGGCTTCAAGAGTAAGGTAATAAGGGCCTCGTTTGCAAAACGTGGAAAAGAACCACGGGCCGAAGCAGCATCAAAATATGCCAATAAAGGTCCATAAAGTGTCGGAGAAAGAAGCCGATAGAAATCACCCGAGAACCCATCCGGACCCGGAGCCCGGTCAGAGCGGAGCGATTTAATAGCAGACTCCAATTCAACCGCCCTAAACGGACTATTAAGAGAGGCAATCGCATCCGCTGACAAACGAGGCAACCCAGAAGAGTGAAGATAGTCCGAAATCATATCCAAAGAAGCGTCTTCCGGAGCTTCATATAACTGACTAAAGAAATCAAATAAGACCCCAGAGATCTCAGAAGTCCGAGACACCACACCTCCGCCCTGGGTACGCAGAGATAAAATCGGCTTCCTGCCAGTCGTAGCGTTAACCAAACGAGCCATAAGACGGCCGGGTTTGTTACTGTAGCGAAGGAAACGATGATGATAAAAGGCTTTACATTTTTGGGAACGAGAATGGAGAAGGGAGTTCAGGGCCACCTGAGTAGACAAATAGCAGTCCCGAGTCCCCGGAGAAGGGTGAAGAGAAAAAGACCGCTTTGCCAAACGCAAAGCCCGTTCCAGGGTAACAATCCCCTGATTAATACGCCTACGACGAGCACAGAGAAAGGAAATGATATGCCCTCTAATCACCGTCTTTCCAGCCTCCCAAAACAAAATAGGATCAGCCATGTGGGAAGCATTATTTGTAGAATAATCGTCCCACTGGGTCTGCAAAAAGGCACGAAATTCCTCATCCTTAGCAAGATAAAAGGGAAACCTCCAAGACGGCGCGCGGAGGTAGGTAGGATCCAGGACAACATCAACCCAAATCGGGGCATGATCCGAAATCGACACAGGTCCAATCTCCGCCGAGTGAACAGAAGAAAACAAAGAGTTAGATAAGAAAATATAATCGAGACGGGACCAAGTACCATGGGCACGAGAGAGATGGGTATAGTCACGAACTTCAGGGTGGAGAAGACGCCACGAGTCTACAACCGAAAGTGAGTCACAGAAATCGAAAAGAAGATGACTCTTAGAACCCAAAGAAGAAGCAGAAGAGCTAGACTTATCCTGATCGGGATGCATCACCAAGTTAAAATCTCCCAAAAGAAGCAACGGGTCATCAGGAAAACGAGAACGAAGATGAAGCAATCGCTGTAGGAAGGCTGATTCTCCAGAATTAGGGCCATATACCACAAGGAGAAGATAAGAGCGACCACCCAGAGTAAGGCGAAGAAGCAAGAAGCGACCGTCTGGCGACCTATCCAGAACCTGGACACCTATTGGAGAAGACTTACGAACCAGCACTGCAATGCCCCCATGACGACCCGAAGAAGAAGCAAAAAACACCTCCCCCACCCAAGAACGACGCAACTTAAGATGTTCTGCATCAGTTAATCTAGTTTCCTGTAGACAAGCAATATCAGATCGGTAGCGTTGGAGAGCAACAAGTATTTTGGATCTCTTGACAGGCGACGTGATCCCCCCAACATTCCAAGAGGTGAGTCTAAACGGGGTACTCAGGTCCTAAATTAGAAAAAGGCACAGAAGAGAAGAAAGAAGAGACTGAAAAACCACCCCAAGGGCCCAGCCACCCCCCAGAGCAGGAACACACAATAGTAATAATCCAAGAGGAAACCCACAATAACATTCCAGACAGTAACAAAAGCAAACCCCATAGAAGGAGGACCCCCCCACCCCCCCAATCCAACCCACCCCACCCCACCCCAATACCCGTCCCATCACCCAACCCATCCCAACCCCTCCAACCCCAAGAAAGAAACCGCTCCACAGAAGTGGAACAGAAAGGAGTCACACAAAGATGGTTATGGGGCCCCAAATCCCCAAACCCACACCCAACACAAGCACCCCAAGCTCTACCACACGCATCCATTCAATCAAACAAACCTCAGCAATAGGCAGCAGACACAGGTGCCACAACTGCGACAGGGCAGAAAGCCACAGGAACAGAGAAGCCCTGGAACTGCCAATAGTACAGCACTCCCTCGCATCCCAGCAGCACGCCAGAGACCCAACAAACAAAAACGGAGAAGCGGCCCCCAAACCATGCAAAGTCCATTTAATCCAAGAAAAACAAGCAGACTCTACCCCCCAACAGACACACCAATCAAACACATTCACAGCCGGACCAAAGCCACACCAGACCCCACGAGCAGCCCAACCAGACAGGATCTGCGTTCAAACTAAAACCAACAAGAAGCCAGTACCCAGAGGCCCATCAAAAGAGGAAAGGGTGAGTAGAAGGCTCAGGAAAACATTCCAAAGCCGATCATTCCCCCAGGCAAGCCCAAGAGAGGTCACCCTCCTACGAAGGTGTCAGGAGCGAGGTATGGCAACGGCCCCCTCAGGCCCCACACCCAGGCAGCCGGCCCGCTAGATCCCCAAGCAAACCTTAGAACAGAACAGCCAACCAAGCAAGGAGAACCGGTGCTGCCAAAGTGCGGGGCCGGGTATAGTAGAAAGCGACAACATAGAAAACAGAGGGGCAAAGTAAATGTCGCAACTAAATCAAACATGGAAGTAGAATCCATCAAACACGGGCCAGCATGCCAGAGGACACGAAGGGAAGCAGGAGGCCAACCCATTCTCGAGGCCAGGACTGTTGATCTAGAAGAGAAGCGCTCCACAGATGAGTGCTAGGGAAGCTCAGCAGCCAGGACCAGAAACTCAGGGGGCCGAAGAGGGCCCCGCTTCCCCGGGTAGCGCGTCAAGATAGTGTTGCGCGGCTTCAGCAGTGGGGAACATACGCCAGCCCGAGGGAGTCCAAATCTTGAGCTGCGCCGGATAAAGAAGCTGAAATCGAACTTTCCGGTCGTAGAGAGCTGAACACACCGGTGAGAAGCGCCTCCGGCGTTCCTGGAGCGCAGGGGAGTAGTCCTGGAACAGCCGCACAGGGGAGTCCTCAAACGATAAGGTATTCCGCTTTAGCCTGTACTGTCTCATCAACTCCGCTTTAACAGCCGAGTTATGTATTTTGAAGATAGTAACCCGAGCCCGCTCCCGATCATCCGAGCGCCGACCCAGGCGGTGTGCGCGGTCCAACCGCAACGGTCCCACGCCAGTTGGGAGCGGCAGCGCCGCTTGGAGCCAGGATTCCAAAGTGGAGAGAAGTCGGGCGTCGGGGACCGTCTCCGGGAGACCCACCAGGCGCAAGTTGTCCCGCCTCGAGCGATTCTCGAGGTCCTCCAGCTTGTCGGCCTGGCGCTGGAGCTGTGCCTTCATGGAAACCAGATCGGCGGCGGAGGCCGAGCACGTGTCCTCAACTCCCGAGACACGGCTCTCCAGCTCTCCCGTGCGCCTGGTGGTCTCCCCCAGCAGAGCCTCAAGGGACGTTAACTGGCTCGAGAGATGATCAAAGCGGGAGTCCAGCGCCCGCACCACCGAAGCCGAAAGCGCCGCTATATGCGCCTCAGACAAGGGGAGCGCGGAACCCATGTCCCCCGCCGCCATTTTTGGATCCGGCCGCGCCGAACGGGTCTCCCTGTCTTTAGAGGCACGACTCGATTTGCTGCTCATGACCGGGCTAGTCGGTTGCACAAACCGGTCCATGCACGGTCCAAAAGTTCCGAAGATGCGCGGGCCGACAAAAATCAGAAATGTCAGGGTTTGAGAGATTCGGGGCCCCGGAGCACGAGCAAGGCACGTCTTGCTCGGCTCAGCACATCACGTGACCTCCCCTCCCAACCATATAATTCCCTATAGTACTGCAGAAAAGTCCTACCAATTGCGGAATCCGTAAACTGAAACTCTCCCTTAGCATCTTTCACTCTCATAATAACTGTTTTAGTTTGCTTAATACTAATATAACAAGCTAAGGAAGCACTAGCTTTATTACTATGTTCATGAATTTTAAGCCATTCTCTCACATGTTCATAAGCTGCTAATTGAAGCAGTTGCAACTCAGAATGGACCTGCTGCAATTTCCCCCATAGCCTAGAGCAGGGGTAGGCAATTCCGGTCCTCGAGAGCTGGAGTCAGACCAGGTTTTCAGGATATCCACAATGAATATGTATGAGATGGATTTGCATGCACTGCCTCCTTGAGATGCAAATCTATCTCATGCATATTTATTGTGGGTATCCTGAAAACCTGACCTGGCTCCGGCTCTCAAGGCCCGGAATTGCCTACCTCTGGCCTAGAGTCATGTGTGCGCTTATGTTCCAACTCCAAAGAGATCAGCTGTTCCCGCAATTGTAAGGACTCCCTACTGCGCCTCTTGTTAACCCTAGCCCTCCATTTAATAATTACCCTTTGCACTACGGCCTTCATAGCAACCCACAATACCCCGTCGGACACCTCCCCATTATCATTAAGGTCAAGATAATCTTTAATTGTCGTCCGAATCTCATCAATCACCTCAGTAATACCCAACAATGATTCATTAAGTCTCCAGTATCGAGTACCTCCACTCTGCAAGACTCCTACACTCTGCACCATCACCGGGGCATGATCAGACACCTGAATCCCACCTATATCCGCTTCTTTGATAGTATCCCATAAATTTCTATTAACCCAGACCCCATCGATACGGGTATATATCTTCTGAGCATGAGAATAAAAAGAGTAATTACGCTGCGTACCATGGAGCAGGCGCCAACAATCTATCATTTGGAGAGACTGCATTAAAGTTTGAAAAGCTCTAATGGAAAGCTTATGCGTCCCTCTCCCCCCTTTAGAGTGTTCCAGCTGGGCATCAGGAATAACATTGAAATTCCCTCCCACATATATTGACCCCCATAAGGAAGCCCTGAAGGTATCCCTGAAGTTGGGGGTAGAAGCGATCCTGGTCGGTGTTGGGCTTATAAATATTTACTAAGGTCACCACTCTTCCCTGAAGTAGACCCTTAAGAGCTAAACAACGTCCCTGAGAATCTCGATAAATATGGTCAATAGAGAGACCCAACCTTTTCCGTACTACTACTACTACTACTAATTATTTATTTTTATATACCGCCTAACCAGCAGTTCATAGTGGTTTATATAATAGGTACTCATATAACATCATATATAATAAAATTCTAAGTAACTAATGCAAGCATTAAAACTAATGAATAAAAAAAACACAATACAAACTAAAATAAGTATAGATAAAAAGATTAAAAGTACATTATAACTACATGATAATATGAAAATCAGTAATGTATATTATATTGTTTAAATAAGTGGATTTTAAGATCTTTTCGAAATTGATAGTAAGTAAGAAATGGAGAAACAAGAAGATTTAAACATGAATTTATTAATACTGCTTGGAATGCTAAGGTCCTATCACAAAATTTTTTGTATCGACTTGCATTTGCTGAAGGAAAATAAAACCAACCAGATCTACAAATATTTTTCTTAGAAATAAAAAAACAAAAATAAGAAACAAGGTAAGCCAGCGCTAAGCCAAATAAAACTTTAAAACAAATGCATCTAAATTTAAATAACACTCTAGCCTCAAACGGTAGCCAGTGAAGCTTTTGATAATATACACTGATATGATCATGTTTTGTCAGATTAAAAATCAAACAAATAGCTGTATTTTGTATGATTTTTAGTCGGCTAGTAGTTATTTTATACGATTTGAGATAAATTGAAAGGACTGAAGATTGAACCAGTATTTTAAATGATATAAAATCAAAATATTTCCTAAAAGTATACAGTTTCCAG
Organism: Geotrypetes seraphini; assembly: GCF_902459505.1. Classification (NCBI taxonomy): domain Eukaryota; kingdom Metazoa; phylum Chordata; class Amphibia; order Gymnophiona; family Dermophiidae; genus Geotrypetes; species Geotrypetes seraphini. The sequence goes on from NC_047086.1 coordinate 284,285,635, forward strand.
AGGACAATAAAACATCTCTTAACCAGAGAATCTGTAAGGGCCTTAAAAGATAAGGACCGATCTAAAATAACCCCTAAAATTTTCAGCGGAGGAGATATTGAACAAGATTGACCATTTAAAAAAGTTGTTTCAGTAATTTTTTCATTAGGACTAGCTAGAAAGAATTTTGATTTGCCCGGATTTAATTTCAATCTAAATGTAGATGTTCAAATTTCCACTTGTGTATGAATAAAAGCTATATGTATGTTTCTATGATTTTGTACACCGCCTAGAAGGTTGATTGAGCGGTATAAGAAATTTCAAATAAACTTGAAACTATTTAATTTAGCACTTCTGAAGTGAGTTTGGTTAAAGGGATGAGTATTGAAATGTCATCTGTGTAAACATAAAATTTTACCTGTAAACTATGTAATAAATAACATAAAGGTGCTAGGTAAACATTAAATAAAGTTGGAGAAAGTGGTGAACCTTGAGGGACTCCACTTTCATTTACCCATCTGGTAGAGTATTGACCAGCATGACTACCTGGTAAGACCTATTTTTCAAAAACCCTTGAAACCAATTCCATACCCTACCTGAAATTCCAATAGAATCCAAACATGCTAGTAGTATATCATGGTCAACTAAGTCAAAAGCACTACTCAAATCCAGTTGTAAAATAATTGCGCTTGAACTCGATTTGAATAGGCTATGGATATGATCTACTATTACATTACATTAGTGATTTCTATTCCGCCTGTGCCTTGCGGTTCTAAGCGGATTACAAATTAGTATTCTGGACATTTCCAGGAGAGTTACAGAATAAAGAAACAGGTATATAGCAGGTTACAAATTAGTAGTCTGGACATTTTCAGGAGAATTACAAAACAAAGAAGTAAGTAAGTATATAGTAGGTTACGATGATGAATAATAATACATTCGGGATACAGTAGTGAGTTACACAACGTTGAAGGAAGCAGTTGAAGCTATAACTATTTCAGTGCTATATCCTGAGCAGAAGCCAGATTGAAAATTGTGTAAAATTTCAAATTTATCTAAATAATTTACTAATTGCAAATTTTCTAAACCTTCAATCACTTTTGTAAATAAGGGAATAGAAGCAACTGTGAGGCTGCCTCCTGATGTGTCCAAATCTGATCAAAATAAGGAGATCATAATAAGGCTGCATCACGAGGTCTCAAATGGGTCTCCTGGAGCAGACAAACATCTCACTTCATCCTTCTTAATTCCTGAAAGACCACACTTCGCTTACCCGGGCTATTTAACCCATTTACGTTCCAGGAACCACCCGTAGTACAGGACTCTCTGCTGCCTGATTCCCTCCTTGCTGTGACTATCTATGCCCTGCCCCCTCACCCACTTCCCACTCCCCTGGTGAACCGATCCCCCACTAGTGAGATCAGACAGAGTAAGAATGAGGTCATCCCCAGAAGGCAATTCCCTCTACCACTCCCCATATCAACATCAGAAAAGCCTAAAATAAAGCAGAAATATCCCCCACACTGGAATTCCCATATGCACAACCCAAATCAGAGCCCATACCCCTACAATCCCGTTTCCAGCTTGTCAAAATATCCCTCCCCTTCTCAATTTGCCCTCAAGTCCAAACCTCCTCTCCCCAATCAACACAGCATGGCATCACACCCTCTCCCCATCACCCAACATAACACTCGAACCATACAACCCATAACAGAGCTAGAAATCTTATCCTAACTATCCCCACATGGCTAACCATTTAGGAACTCAACAAAAGTCTGTGATCTAACTGTAAGCATTCATCAAGTGGCAGATTTGGTATGCTTCTTCCTTCCTCAGGTAATCAGCTGCCACGGAGTCAGCTTGATTGCTCCACCCGAAGAAGGACCAGAAGAGTCTTGTGTCGGTAATCCACCGCATCCTAAGTGTTTAAGCGCCAGCCACGCATCAGCCACTTCCTTCACTTTCCTTGATCTCCCATTCACTGTGATCCATAGGCCAAAGAGAAACAGCCAGCAGTAACGATGGGCTTCATGCCGGAGCACCTGCGTAACTTTGCGAAAAGCCCTCCATTTTTGCAGCGTGACTAAATCCAAGTCCTGATAGATTGTAACACCGCTCCATTCAAACTGCTGGTGACGCCTTGCCTCTTGAAAGATACGTTCCTTGAGCAAGTAATCCCCAAAACAAGCAATGATGTCTTGGGGTCCATTATATCGGGTAGGGCCAAGGCTTCTATGCACCCGTAGTAATATTATATTGGAGGGTTCCAACGGATTCTCAGTCCCTAAGAGTTTACTGCAAAGGTCTTGAACTACCTGCTTGCAATCCTTATAACAATCAGAGTCTGGGATTCCTTTAAATTTCAGATTGCAGCACCTCGATCTATTCTCTAAGTCCTCTAGTTGATTCTGCACCTCGACCAAACTAGACGCTGTTTTCTCAGCCGCTGCTGCTGTTTCTTCCACCGTGGTTGCCAATCGAGACATGTGCTCTTCTGACGCTGCAACCCAGCCACCCAGCTCCCCCACCTTCCTCCGAAGCTCGGCCAGATCTGTCTTAACATCATCTTGCAGTCCCACCATTTTAATAAAAGTCTAATTCAGGAACATCGTCTCTCCACAGTGTTTGGTTTTTTTTGTTTCTCTTGGATTTTTTTCTCTGTGGGCTTTCCAGGGTCAATTTCTTTGCATCTTGAATTTCTGCCAATTTACTCAAAAAATGTGAAAAATCTCATAAATAGGAAAGCCCTTGTGTTACAATGGGATGGAAAAAATGTCAACAAAGCTAGACAGGGGTTCAAGCAGTGAGCCTCTGCTAGAAATGATTGGACGTCCAGGAGGATTTACCAAAATTTTATGAATTTTGGGCAAAATGTAAAAAACAGAGACTCTAGGGTCCTCGGTGTTCAAATAAGCAAACTCATGTTTGGTACAACACTTCTCTAGGCTCACAGCGATAATCTCCTTGATTTCTTCAGCTAGTCAGTGGGAATTTTCAATTGTCTCAGAACTTCTTTGTCATAATCATCTATATTAAGGACCATAAGTGTCTTCAAAGCCCTATGTTCATTTGCAGATAAATTGAACAGTTGATAGACCTTTTTATGCATAAAACCCCTGAGGTCTTGCAACACCAAATCCTTAAAAACTATTAAATGAAGATTGGGAGGTGTAGCTGGAACCCATCTAGGTCTTTTATGGATCATTGAGTCGTCTCTGCTTGTCATTGGATGTTGATCAAAGTATTAATGTAAATGCAGTTAATAAAAAAAACAACTTTCAAGGTCCACTCAAGTTAAAAGAATCCCTTATCATAAAACAAATAGGTAAAAGGTATGGGACTTGATATAACGCTTTTTCTGTGTGGTTACACAATCAACGCAGTTTACATATTTTAGACAGGTACTTATTTTGTACCAGGGGCAATGAAATGTTGTCACTTCCCCAGGAGCTGCAGTGGGAATCGAGCTCATAACTTCAGAGTACTGAGGCAGCTATTCTAACCACTAAGCCATTCCTCCACACCAGGACATAGTAACATAGTAGATGACGGCAGATAAAGACCTGAATGGTCCATCCACTCTGCCCAACCTGATTCAATCTAAAAATTTGTTGGGGTTTTTTTTCTTCTTCTTAGCTATTTTTGGGCAAGAATCCAAAGCTCTGCCCGATACTGTTCTTAGGTGTGGTTCTCATTGCAGAGGAGGAAAAAGCAGATAAGAAACACCAGACCCAGTTCCTGCTGACTGGAGGGTCTTGCTCTTGGTATAGTGAGAATAAACAAGTCTCTGAGGGTGGCGGCAGCAGCAATCCTGACTCACCTCTGTTTCCCACTTATTTCTTCTGCAAAAATCTGCTTTGAGAGCCATTGAGTTGGCACATCTGAGAGGGCCCTAGGTGCTTGTCTAGTTTCTGTGACTTAATTCTGCTTCGATAGGAGCTCATATAACTAAATATGAGAAACCATGCAAGACACCAATTAAAAAAAAAAGCAAAAAGAGAAAATAAATCTATTATTCCTTCCTCCTATGAAGGAGCAGCAAAATATATCAGAGTTAAGGAATGCCTAAGGAGTAAAAGTCTTGACTTTGCTTATAGAAGGCTTGCTGCTTACAGAGGTGGAGCATGAAAAGACTGTCATATGGGATGCCTTCTAGACAAATCAACAAAGCAGCTACAAAGCAGGAAAGAAGTTAGTAGATACAACTACACCTCCATTAGGAAGCATCTGTTCCCTTAAGGCACTGGTGACATGTTTGTGTTCAGGATGCTTGGCGTTTGAAGTTGCTACATGCTTGGGGATGGTCAGAGAAAAAAAACCTCAAATATATGGAGGTTACATTTATATTAAGAAGCATGAACACACAAGTGGATCCAAGATGGCCGACGGTCCCGGACGCTGAACAGCATGCCGGAGGAGACTTTCTGAAAAAAAGTTTCTGCCGAATAGGTTTACCTACCTAGAATGCCGAAGAGGAGAGGTCGCAGCGCCGCTGGAGCCTCGTGGCGTTCGGCGGTCCCCTCGTTCGGCAACATAGAAGAACTCCTGCGTCGGATGCAGGATATCCCGGCAGCGTCGGCACCCCCGCTGGAGACGCCTCAGAGGGGCGGAAATGAGGTGATATCCCTGGGGCTAGAGACAACGCTGAGCCCCGACGCTAGGGCACCTCCCCCACCTCCTCAGGTTACCAGCTCCCCACGAGTGGAGGAGCTGCCGGGAGAAGGCAGGCATCTACCCTCGGAGGCCAGGGAGAACAGAGAGGGGAGCGTGGAGATGGACTCCCTGAGTTTTCAGGTGAGTCCAAGAAACACCGAGGACTTTGAAACATCAAGGTCTACTTCAGGCCAGCAGAAGGATTGCCAGGAACAGCTGAAAACTGGTGAGACTATTCAAACTTTTAATCCTTCATATGTTATTGAAAAACCCAGAGAAGTAACACTGGATTCAATTTGGGATTTAGTGGCTGACCTGGCCAAGTCTGTCAAGCCCCAGCTTTTGCAGCTGGAAAATAAAATTACTCTTCAAGAAACTGAGATAAAAAACATAAAAGTTGAAATTGGTGAATCTAAGAATTCTATTGAGAATATACAACAGGAGTTAAAAGTATCAAAACAGCTTAATGAAGCAATAATAAAAGATAATACAAATATGCGTAGAAAACTGGAATCTTTGGAGAATTTTTCTCGTAATAATAATCTCCGACTGATTAACTTTCCTAGGATAGCCTCGGTGACACCTAGGGATATGTTGAAACGTTATATGTTGGAGATTTTGGGTATTCCAGAGGATACATTACCACCACTTACTCAAGTATATTACCTACCAATGAAAGCTATTAAATCACCATCTAAACAACAGGAGAATAATCAACCACTTAATGTTTCAGCAATCTTGGAACTTTCGGATAGAGAGCTTGCATCTCCGGCAACATTGCTTCTTACTGTGGCTCTTGCTCCAGATAAAAATTGGTTGCGCGCTTCGGCAATGAGGAGGCCGATGACGAGGCACTCACCGAGATCGGAGTGGAGCGTTTACGGGATCTGCGGGACGCCGGAAGGACCGGTGTCGCCGCTGTGGCTGGAGGGCGCTCAAGGGAAGTGGAAGGCTTCTTAGCCGGCTTACCTGGCGCTATCGACCCCGAAGAAGGGTCAGGCGGTGTCGATGTGGTCGGTGCCGATTTAGGCGGCGCCGTCTACGTCGGGGCCGGATCCATGGCAGAACTGGTGCCGAAGAGGAGATTCTGCTGGATTTGCCGGTTTTTAAGTGTGCGTTTCTTGAGAGTAGCACAGCGGGTGCAAGTGTCAGCCCGATGCTCTGGACCCAAACACTGCAGGCACCAATTGTGTGGGCCCGTTAGGGAGATCGGGCGTGCACACCGCTGGCACTTCTTGAAGCCCGGTTGGGGGGGCATGAAGGGAAACACGGCCTCCGCAAAATCAAACCCGGAGGTCTGTATGATTACAACAGGCCCTGCCGGGGCCGGTTGAAAAAACAAAGAAAAATTAGAGAAAATTTTTTTTTTTTTTTAAGTAGAAAAAAAAAAAGAATCCGAAAGGGAAAATGAGAAAAAAGATCAAAAAAAGCGCGAGCGGGAAGGCAAAAAGAGAGTTTTCAACAGCCATTGAAAGCACACGCGTCTTCTTCGCTCCGCGGAAACGAAGAAACTGGGGACCACGCACTCCTCCGTCGGGCGGGAAGACACTCGCGCATGCGCGGTGCGGCCAACTAGAACTTTCTAGTTAAAAAGGTCCGTACCGGGGCTCCGTCGGTGATGTCACCCATACGTTAAGAATATGCTGCCTGCTGTCCCTGGATAACACCTGTTACGGTAAGTAACTGTGCTTTCTTTGAACCATTCCAGTTGACAGCCTTTTTGGCAGGAACTCGGCTGGATGAAGGAAAATCAAAATCAAAGTGAAGTACATTTGAATAATGATATCCTTTCTCAGCCAAGGGATCTTGTTTTCCTAATAGTTGAATTGATAGTTGTTAACAGTTGTTAGCATTTGTTAATATGTCCGCCTTATCCTTCTTGGATCTATTGTTGAGGACTTGAGCTGAATTTAAGCTAAACATTTATTTTATTTTATTTGATTATTATGTATTTTACCTTTGAGTATTATTTTCTTGCTTTTCTTCAACTTTCTGTACAAGTGGATACTTGATTTATAACATGTAAAAAATTTGATAAATAAATAAATTAAAAAAAAAAAAAGAAGCATGAACACACATGGAAAACAGAGAGGCTATTTACATTTGTAAACTCTGAAAGTCAAAGGCAGTGTATCGCAGACTTTGTGCCGCCCGAGATTTTAGGTGCGCCGCGAGACTCCGGGAAATAGGAGAAGCACCAGATGACTGCCTACAGCAGTGGTTCCCAACCCTGTCCTGGAGGAACACCAGGCCAATTGGGTTTTCAGGCTAGCCCTAATGAATATGCATGAAGCAAATTTGCATGCCTATCACTTCCATCATATGCAAATCTCTCTCATGCATATTCATTAGGGCTAGCCTGAAAACCCGATTGGCCTGGTGTTCCTCCAGGACAGGGTTGGGAATCACTGGCCTACAGGATGTGCCTCTCACGACGAGAGATACATCCTTTAGGTAGTCAGCTGGTGCTAGCGCCTCTTCTCTTCCAGCACCCCCCCACTGGCGGCTCAGGGCCCCAACTGGAGGGCCTTTGCGCAAGCACATGATGATGCCATGTATGTGCGTGACATCATTGTGTCCATGTCCACGCACTTCCAGATGCCCTTGAGCCATGGCCACGACGTGTAGTATGCTGTGGCTTCACAAAGTGTGCGAGACACTGGTCAAAGGCAAGTAATACTGTATGAAAGATGCTGCTTAAGGAATACACAGTCTATTCTTGCCTAAAATAATATATAGAAAAATATTTCTTCTGAGTGAAGCTGTAAAATAGCTACAATAAATAGTTGCCACATTCACTATCAAAATCAATCCAATTATTCAATTATTTGTACTTAAAAAAAATAAATATATATATATATATATTGCAGTGCATAATTTATAATGATCTCAGCGGCTACACTCAAGCATCATATTTCATGTAAAGCTTGAGTCATACCGTAGCCAGCCTTCTCATTGGTCATAATTACTGTTTTTACATATATGAACTTATTTAATTTGTAAAATTTTAAAGCCTAAAATGACTTATCTTAATAATGGAGCCCCAAGCACTTTTTCATTATTAAGATAAGTCATAGTTCATAGCTGTGATTGGCGGCTTGTGCATGCGGCCTGCTGACCCAGAAGCCTTCTCTCTGATTCAGACGTAATATTAACCCCAACACTGCATTAATGGCTAGAGAACTTGGGGGCCAGAGATTTGATTTATTTGGCCCTTCCAACTAAAAAGCTTTCTGGCTGCTGGAGCTTTGTCTCACACAGGCATCCTTAATTTTTTTGGTCTGTGTAGACCATAACACTAATGTAAAGACTGCCATTTGCATGGTGTGTGGCTAGAATCCTGTGACTGCTGTCTCTGTGGTAATTGAAGGATACAGACTGAATTCTCTGTAGGTTAGGAATATTGGACACATGTTGGCTTTATCTGCCAACAATTTTTCCTGCGTAGCATTAAGTGTTTTATGTTCTGCTATAAGAAATGTGTGTTTTCTGCATTTCTAAGTGTTGCTCTTTCCCCTGTTGTTTCCTATAGTTTTATTGTGAATAACTTTGTTTTGATGAGCATTCAGATGAGATAAAAGATCATGTTGACATTGTAGTGTTCAAAAGCTCACTGATTTCATGCCCTTTTATGTTTGTTTATAAGGGTCTGGGGTCAGCAGAGCAACTTTGCATGCCTGAAAAAGAATAATGAAGCTTATGATAGGGAAATGAGGCAATTAATACTTCCTGTGGCTGGAAGCTGAGCGGGACTGAAGTACTTTATTAAATGTCATTTGACCTCCTGAACAGTCCCTGTTCTGGGTTTGAATAGCAAATGTTATATTCACTAACTTGCCTTTATTCTTATCACCTCTGACTGCTTTCTGACAGAGAAATGGGTGAATCAACCATTATGTCTTAAGCATTAAGATTGATTTGCTGACAGTATTGTTGGGTAATTGCTTTCTTTTCCCATGTTAACTCAGAGCAAACTTAATGTAAAAGAATATCTGTTTTTAATGAAGACATTCAAATTCTCTCTGCTTTGAGATTTCTAGATTAGAATTGTTCAGCATTATGCAGGATGTACTTTTTTTGTTTCTGCTGAATAAAAATGTATTTTTCAGTTTTATTTCTCCCTACTAATGATGTCATCAATTACTCATATGTTCTGAAGTCATATCATGATCGTCGAGAACCTTGAGATCCAGAAATGGATAATCTATTCGACCAATTTGATAATAATAATAACAGTTTATATACCGCAGTACCGTGAAATTCTATGCGGTTTACAAAAGATTAAGCAAAGGTACAAATTGATTGACTTTAAGAGAGGTGGAAGAAAGAAAATTAATAGGACAGGAAATCCATTGTTGAGGAGAAAGTGATCTGGAAGTGATTTCAGTAGGTACAAAAACATGTCAAAAAATGACATTATCCCAGGACAAGCATGCAGGTATTCTCACTAGTGGGTGACGTCATCCAATGGAGCCTTGATGCGGACATCTCACAAGCATACTTGCTTGTAGAAACTTTAGAAGTTTTGAGCTGCCCGCACCGCGCATGCGCGAGTGCCTTCCCGCCCGATGCACCGGGTGCGTCTCCTCAGTTCTTACTCTTCCGCGGAGCTGAGAAGTCCGTCTTCGACTCTCTGCGCGAAGTCCCTTCACTTGTGCCTTCTGTGTCCGCAGTTTTGGGTTTTATTTGCTCATTATCGTTGGTTCACGTTGCGTTTTCTTGTTTAAAAAAAAAAAAAAAGTATTTCGTTCGTTCGACCGGGCAGGCCGCGTGGCCACGGCCCCGCGGCTTCGATCTTGCGGCGGAGCTTTTTCGACCTATGTTCCAGCCTGTCACCGGTTTTAAAAAGTGTGTCAAGTGCCAGCGCACGATTTCGTTGACAGACCCTCATCGACACTGTATTCAGTGTCTCGGGCCTCAACATCTTCCAAAATCGTTCCGGCCTTGCTCCACACTTACAGCACGTGCTTTCAAGCGTCACTGCATCTTGTGGGAGTCGCTGTTCAGCATGGAGGCGTCGCCCTAGCTGCCTTCATCGCAGAACGCTGCGCCTTCGGCTTCTGCTTCGAACTCTTCGGCCTCGAGTCTGCTCAAGCCTGCCTCGTTCGTGCCGGCTTCGACTCCGACGCATACTGCGGTGCCTTCCGCTGTCTCCTCAGGTCAGGTAACGCAGCCTCCCATTCCTCCAGTGGTGCTCAAGATGCCCAAGGCTTCTAAGCCCAAGCCCCTTGGCGGTTGAGTAAGCGATGTCCGTACAGGAGGTCCCATTGCGGATGCGGAGCCCTCTTTGCCGGCTTCGTTCCATGCCATGATGGAGAAGCGATTTATCAAGCTCTTTACTAAGATTGAGCCGACACTTCTCTCCCAAATCCAGCCTGGGCATGCAGAAGCCTCCCGCGAGGTCGAGCCGCCTCCGGTGCCTCCTCGACGCACACTCTCACTGCTGAGAGCTGAATCCCGGCGAGTGTCTGGTCTGGCTTCGGGGCATGCATCGCAAGGAGTAGAGTCTTTGCCCATGCCGCCGTCAATTCACTCGATGCATGGCGCTGAATCCTCCACCCTGCCTGGAGCGGAACCTTTCTCCTCGATGCCGAGCCTCAAGCCTTGGGGGGTGCCTCAAGGGGCTTCTTCTCAGCCTCCTCTGCTTCGATCCACTGCCTCCAGCCCCATCTACTCGCTGGATGCCTGGTCTGGGCCTCGCTCGCCTCGACGTTCGAGGCCTGCTTCTAGACACAGTTCGGGTCGTCGCTCGAGGCATTCATCGAGGCATTCTTCGAGGCATGCCTCGCCTCATCGTAAGCAGCCCTTTAGGGAGTATTCTCCGCTGGATTACTGGCCTCCTCCTCCTATGCCGGAACTCGAGGACATCGTGGGATCGTTCTCTCCCTGCCGATCCTCGGCCTCGGCGGATCAGGACGCCTCGACTTCATCGAGCCCTTCTCGAGGCCCGGCCCTGGCTGACCAATTATCTTTCTCATCTTTCCTACGTCAGATGGCGGTGGATCTGGATATTACCCTGGATACGGGTTCCAAGTTTTCTAAGGAGTATTTGGAGACGATGCATCTTCCCCAACCTCCTGCTGAGTCTCTCCGACTGCCTCTGCATAAGCTTCTGGACCAGACCGTCATGAGATGTTTAGAGACTCCTTACTCCATCCCCACTGTCCCCGGGAAGTTGGATGCCAGGTACCGCACGGTACACCATAAGGGCTTCGACGGTACACAGCTCTCTCACCAGTCCCTCTTGGTTGAATCCTCCTTGAAGCGGTCTCATCGCTCCCAGGTCTATGCCTCCACTCCTCCTGGCTGGGAGGGCAAGACTATGGACAGATTTGGCAGGCGCATCTACCAGAACTCAATGATGACCTCTCGAGTCCTGAATTATAGTTTTCACTTTGCGACCCACTTTGAATTTTTTCTTTCAATTCTCCAAAAATTTTTGCCATATTTGGACTCTCAGGCTCGTTTCGAGTACTCGGAAGTCCTAGCGTCATTGTCACAACTTCGTCTGCAGATGATGCAATCGTCTTATGATGCTTTTGAACTCTCTGTGAGAGCTGCTGCTTGTTCGGTGGCCATGTGAAGTCTGGCGTGGCTCCGAACAATTGATATGGACCCGAATCTCCAGGACAGACTGGCGAACGTTCCATGTGTGGGTGCCGACCTATTTGACGAGTTCATCGAGGCGGCGACGGAGAAGCTGTCAAAGCATGAAAAGTCATTTCAGTCTATTCTCCGCCAGAAGCCCAAGCCTGCTATTGCTCGTCCGTCTCGCCCGCCTATGATCTATCAGTGGCGCTACCCACCGAAGCAGGCGCCTACCATCTGTCAACCTGTGAAGAGGCAGCGCCAGCAGAAGCCCCCACAAAAGCCTCATCCTTCTGCTGTCCCCAAGGCCCCTCAGCTTTTTTGACTGTCTCGTAGAGAGCATAACTTCCATCGTTCTGCCCTCCTCGGTTTTTCCCATCGGAGGTCGTCCCCATTATTTTTATCATCGATGGACGACTATTACCACCGACCTCTGGGTCCTTTCCATCGTAAGAGAGGGATACTCTCTTCAGTTCCATCAAGTTCCTCCGGAACGTCCTCCAAGAGAGTATCCTTCCAACTTAACCCAGACCGCCCTTCTTCAGGAAGATCAGGCTTTGCTCCGGCTTTGTGCCGTTGAGCCGGTCCCTGTGGGCCAACAGAAGAGGTGTTTTTACTCCCGATACTTCCTTGTTCCGAAGAAGACGGGCGACCTGCGTCCTATTTTGGACCTCAGAGTGCTCAAAAAGTTTCTGGTCAGGGAGAAGTTTTGCATGTTGACCCTGGCTTCTCTCTATCCCCTCCTCGAGCAGAACGACTGGATCTCAAGGAGGCCTACACTCATATTCCCATCCATTCGGCCTCCCGTCAATACCTCAGATTTCGGGTGAGACATCTTCATCTTCAATACAGAATGCTCCCTTTCGGCCTGGCTTCATCTCCCAGTGTCTTCACCAAGTGCCTGGTTGTAGTGGCCACAGCACTCAGGAACCATGGTCTTCAGGTGTTTCCCTACCTCGACGACTGGCTCATCAAGGATTCCACGTCTCAGGGTGTCATCCAGGCGACCCACAGGACGATCTGCTTCCTGCAGAGTCTGGGATTCGAGATCAACTTTCCCAAATCCCATCTGCAACCTTCCCAGACTCTTCCCTTCATCGGAGCTGTTCTGGATAATATTCAACTCAGAGCGTTCCTTCCTCCTCAACACCTGGCGGCTCTGCTTCATCTTTGTCGCTCAGTCTCCTCTCGCCCGTCCATCTCGGCGAGACACATGATGGTGCTTCTGGACCACATAGCCTCTACAGTACACATGACTCCTTTTGCCAGACTTCACCTGCGGATTCCTCAGTGGACCCTGGCGTCTCAATGGTCGCAGATCTCCGACCCTCTGGCTCGACACATTCAGGTCACTCCTGTTCTGCTACAGTCTCTTCGCTGGTGTATGCTCTCTTCCAATCTCTCCAGAGGTTTGCTGTTTCACATGCCTCCCCATCAGAAGGTCCTCACGACCGATTCCTCGAACTATGCTTGGGGAGCTCATCTGGACGGTCTCCGCACCCAGGGCTATTGGACGAGTACGGATCGTCTGTGCCATATCAATCTACTGGAACTCAGGGTGATTTTCCATGCTCTCACTGCTTTTCAGCATCTGCTTCACAACATGGTGGTCCTCATTCGCATGAGCAATCAGGTCGCCATGTATTATGTCAACAAGCAGGGAGGCACGGGATCGGCCTCCCTTTGTCAGGAAGCTCTGAAAGTTTGGATTGGGCAATTCGCCACAACACTTTCCTCAAAGCTGTCTACATTCAGGGGGTGGACAATGCCATGGCGGACAACTTGAGTTGTCTTCTTCAGCCTCACGAATGGACTCTCCATTCCACGCCCCTTCATCACATCTTCTCTCTGTGGGAAACGCCTCAGATAGACCTCTTTGCAGTCCCCCACAACTTCAAACTGCCTCACTTCTGCTCCAGGTTCTACACTCCTCATCGTCTCGAGGCAGATGCTTTTCTTCTGGACTTGGGGAATCTCTTTCTGTATGCGTTTCCTCAGTTTCCTCTCATTCTAAAGACTCTAGTTAAGCTCAAGTCTGACCGGGCAATCATGATTCTGATTGCTCCTCGGTAGTCCAGGCAACCTTGGTACTCCCTTCTTCTGCAACTCAGCAGCAGGGAGCCCTTCCTTCTGCCAGTGTTTCCATCTCTGCTTACGCAGCATCACGGATCTCTGCTTCATCCAAACTTGCAGTCGCCACACCTGACAGCTTGGTTCCTCTCAGCGTAACTCCCCTTCAGTTTTCACAAGCTGTGCGGGATGTTTTGGAAGCTTCAAGGAAGCCTGCTACTAGACAGTGCTATTCCCAGAAATGGATTAGATTCTCTATTTGGTGTTTTTCTCATCACAAGGAGCCTCAACATACCTCCTTGTCCTCTGTTTTGGACTACCTTTTGTACCTGTCTCAATCTGGCCTCAAGTCTTCATCGATAAGAGTCCATCTTAGTGCAATTGCTGCTTTCCATCAGCCTCTTCAAGGGAAACCTCTTTCTGCACATCCTGTGGTTTCCAGATTCATGAAAGGACTTTTCCATGTCAATCCTCCCCTCAAACCGCCTCCAGTGGTTTGGGACCTCAGTGTTGTTCTTTCTCAACTTATGAAGCCTCCATTTGAACCTCTTAACAAGGCTCCTCTGAATTATCTCACTTGGAAAGTGGTGTTTCTCATTGGCCTCACTTCTGCTCGTCGAGTTAGTGAGCTTCAAGCATTGGTTGCAGATCCACCTTTACAGTGTTTCATCATGACAAGGTGGTCCTTCGCACTCATCCCAAATTCCTCCCCAAGGTTGTCTCGGAATTTCATCTGAATCAATCCATTGTTCTTCCTGTGTTTTTTCCAAAGCCTCATTCTCATCCTGGAGAATCAGCTCTTCACACTCTGGACTGTAGACGTGCTTTGACTTTCTACCTGGAATGCACCAAGCCTCACAGAACTGCTCCTCAACTTTTCATCTTCTTCGATCCGAACAAGTTGGGACGCCCTATCTCTAAGCGCGCCATCTCCAACTGGATGGTGGCTTGTATCTCTTTCTGCTATGCCCAGGCTGGATTACCTCTTCACAGTAAAGTCACAGCCCATAAAGTCAGAGCAATGGCAGCCTCTGTAGCTTTCCTCAGATCGACACCGATTGAGGAGATTTGTAAGGCTGCCACTTGGTCCTCGGTTCACACCTTCACTTCTCATTATTGTCTGGATACTTTCTCCAGACGGGATGGACAGTTTGGCCAAACAGTATTAAAAAATTTATTCTCCTAAGTTGCCAACTCTCCCACCATCCCATTGTGGTTAGCTTGGAGGTCACCCACTAGTGAGAATACCTGCCTGCTTGTCCTGGGATAAAGCAATGTTACTTACCGTAACAGTTGTTATCCAGGGACAGCAGGCAGCTATTGTCACATCCCACCCGCCTCCCCTGGGTTGGCTTCTCTGCTATCTATCTGAACTGAGGAGACGCGCCCGGTGCATCGGGCGGGAAGGCACTCGCGCATGCGTGGTGCGGGCAGCTCAAAACTTCTAAAGTTTCTACAAGCAAGTATGCTTGTGAAATGTCCACATCGGGGCTCCGTTGGATGACGTCACCCACTAGTGAGAAAAGCTGCCTGCTGTCCCTGGATAACAACTGTTACGGTAAGTAACATTGCTTTCTGTTACATCTACTCAGGAGTCCTTACATTAGGTGATCAACCCATTCCCATGAACAGGGTTTTGCAGAAGTGGGATACTTACAGCTTTCAGCATCTCCCACATTGCCATTAGAGTGTAATGACCTCTTCAGTTTTTCCTTCTGGAAGTGAACTGTGCAGAGGTGTTTCTGATCTGCTTCGCTTAGTTTTTCTTATTTTCGGCTTTGGAGGTGGGGGGGGAGGGGGTTTCCCTGAGGCTTTAGTGCCCTGAAACATAACATAAAATTTTATTTGTATACCACAATTTACTGTGAACAGAAGTTAACTGAAAAATCGTACGTAAGAGTTGATGGTACAAGTACAAGTGACGTAGTAGCAGTGGCGTACCTAGCATATATGACACCCGGAGGCCATCATTTTTTGACCCCCCCCCCATTTGTACGAAAAACATGATTTTTAGTAACAATCCACATGTCACACAAGAGTACCTAGGAAAAGGCAGCATCTTACATACTGCAGTGAGCAGTATAACATCAGTGTTCTCCTCAGAAATTTTTTCCAGCCGGGTGGCATGAAAAAGTAGCTGGGTGGGGCGGGATGGGGAAATTTGGTGGTGGGGAAAATTAACCCCCTCTTTTACTAAGGTGCGCTAACATTTTTAGCACGCGCAAACTCCCACGCTACACGGGAAAACTAACGCCAGCTCAATGCTGGCATTAGCGTCTAGTGCGTGTGGTAATTCTGCACGCGCTAAGCACATGCTAAAACCATTTTCACAACTTAGTAAAAGGATCCCTAAATGTGTACTATTTTTATTAGTTAATTATTATTATTTTCCAATGCTCAATATGACTTCCTTTTTTAAGGTTTGACACTTGTGCCAGAATATTTTTACAAAATTTAAGAAGCATCCAATGCTGGAAGGGAATAATTAGATATTTGTCCTCTTTCAAATGGTATAGAGATTTAAAAAAAGGGAAAGGCGTTAATGACGTCATTAGGTTCAATCTAGCCATTTATTTCTGCTTGAATTTAAACAACTAAAAAAAAAAAAGATAAATTTAGCTCATCCAGTCATACAAGGATGGCTGTACAGCAGGAGTGCCCACACTTTTTGGACTTGCGAGCTACTTTTAAAATGACCAAGTCAAAATGATCTACCAACAATAAAATTTAAAAAACACAAAGCACACTGTACACAGAGAAAATGTTAGTTATCATTTATATTCTGCAGGTTTTCAAAGAGGTCAAGGCAGATGACTTTATGCAATGTCACCTCAGGAACAACTATACAAAAATAGACAAATATACCCCCTCCCTTTTTACTAAACCACAATAGCGGTTTTTAGCATAGGGAGATGTGCTGAATGCCCTGCGCTGCTCTTGATGCTCACAGGCTCCCTGCACTAAAAACTGCTATTGCGGTTTAGTAAAAGTGGGCCTTAGTGCAAAATATAGACAGCAGATATAAATTCTCAAAACGGACACATTTTGATCACTAAATTGAAAATAAAATCATTTTTCCTACCTTTTTGTCTGGTGATTTCATGAGTATCTGGTTGCACTTCCTTCTTCTGACTGTAAATCCAATATTTCTTTCTTTCTGCCACTTCCCTTTTCTTTCTGTCTCTCTTTCTTTCTCCCTCCCCCCCTGACTGCCTGTTTCTCTCTCCCCTGCCCCCTCTTTATTTCTGCCTTTCTTTCTTTCGCTCTCTCTCTCCCTATGCCTGTCTTTCTTTCTCTCTCCCCTGCCCATCCAAGCCATCGCGACGATTTCTCCACTTCCCCGATTCTTTCCCTACCCTCTAAGCCACCACTCCGATTTCTCCCTGCTGCTTCCCTGAGCTAGGCCTGGTACGTACAAGCGCCGGACTCACAAGACTTCACCTCTGACGTCAATTCTAACATCGGAGAGGAAGTCCAGGCCAGCCAGGCAGCGATTGGCTGTCCCAGAACTACCTTTCCAACGTCAGAATTGACGTCAGAGGTGAAGTCTTGTGAGTCTGGCACTTGTATGCGCCTGGCCTGGCTTGGGGAGGCAGGAAGAAAAAGATTGCAAAGGCAACGCAATCGACTCACATTGCCTTTGCGATCTACTGGTCAATTGCAACCGACCATTTGGGCACTCCTGCTGTTATGGTATCCTGTCCTGACCTGAGGAAAGGGGTTTAGTCCCCAATAAACTGCCTTATTTCAATTTCCTATTTATAAACTTTAATTAATACAGTTACAATACTACTTGATTCTATCTAAAGCAACAAAAAATTTTTTTTCTACCTTTTGTCGTTTCTGCTTTAATCATCTTCTCTTCGTTGTCTTCTTTTTATTCAGCATTTGTCCTCGCTCCCTTCCATGCAACATCTGTCCTCTATTTGCCCCTTCCACCCAGCCTCTGCCCTCTCTCTCTCTACCCCTTCCATCTACTGTCCACCCTCTCTCTGCCCCTTGCATCCTCTGTCCACCCTCTCTGCCCTTTCCATCCAGTGTCCGCCCTATCTCTGTTCCATTTGGCATCTTCCCTCTTTCTATGTCCCTTCAATAAACTGTAAATCCTGTGTCCTTTCTCTCCTTTGTACATGGTTCATATCAGCTTCACCCCCTCCCCTATGCTCTGGCATCTCTCTCTTTTCCTTTCCTTCCTTTCTTCCTTCCCACTCCCCCCATACCCTGGCATCTCCCTCCTCCCCCTTTCCCATATGTGCTGACATCTCTCCCCCCTCCATGGTCTGGTAGCTCCTTTCCTTTCCCTCCCTCCCATGGTCTTGGTGTCTCTTACCTCTCCTCTCCCTTCCCTGGTCTTCCTTCTCCCCTCTCTCTCTCCAATTGGGTGCTGCTGCAGTAGCATTTTTCATTCTCCTCCCCCTCCCCAATTGGGTGCTGCTGTAAAAGGGGGGATAAAATAGAAATACATAGACAAAGGTTAGATTAAACCAGCAAGAAGCTGGACTCTGCATACAATGCAACACCACAGAAACAGTGACACATGTCTCCTAAAGCAATAAATAAATAGAAAATTTTTGTTCTACCTTTGTCTTCTTTAGTTTCTGCTTTCCTCATCTTCTTGTTACTCTCTTCCTTCCATCCACTGTCTGCCATCTCTCTGCCCCAGTATGGCATCTTCTCTCCTTCAATGCCCCTTCCAGAAACTGTATGCCTCCCCCTTCACCCTCATTGGTCTGGCATCTCTCTCCTCACCTTCCTTATCCCACACCTCTCTTCTGCAATCCCTTTCTTCCCTCATTTTCCTTTTCAATTTATTTTCTGCATCCATCTAGATTACGTTCTTACTACCCTCTCATCAATTTCCTTTTTTATTGTCTACCTACAGCTTGCCACCTCTTTCCCTCACCCCCTCCAGTATTTCCCTAACTCAATCCTTTTCCCCCCATCATGTGCCTTCCTTTTATTTATCCCCTCCTTCCATCATGTGCCCTCTTTCTCTACCCCTTCCATCTAGTACCTTCTCCGCTCTCTGTCCACTTCCATCGTCTGCTCCCCTCTTTCTCTCCTCCCATTTCCTTCCTGCATTTGCTCCCTTATCTCTCCCATCTGCACTTCCATCCAGCATAGGCTCCCCCTCTACCTGCCACACTACCATCCAATGTCTGCCCTTTCTCTCTCCATCTTTCCTTCACTCCCTCCAGTATTTCCCTAACTCAGTCCTTTTCCCCCATCATGTGCCTTCCTTTTATTTATCCCCTCCTTCCATCATGTGCCCTCTTTCTCTACCCCTTCCATCTAGTACCTTCTCCGCTCTCTGTCCACTTCCATCGTCTGCTCCCCTCTTCCTCTCCTCCCATTTCCTTCCTGCATTTTCTCCCTTATCTCTCCCATCTGCACTTCCATCCAGCATAGGCTCCCCCTCTACCCGCCACACTACCATCCAATGTCTGCCCTCTCTCTCTCCATCCACCCCTCTTCAATCAGCATCTGCCCCCTTTCTTTCCCTCCAATCCAATTCCATCCAGTATCCTTCCCCCTTATGTTTTTCTCCCCTTTCCCTGTACATCAATTTCATCAGCACCACCCTTCCATACCACCCTACCCCCTTTCTCTCCCTGCACCACTCTTTCATTTCAGCAGTTCTGCTCCTTTCCCGCGATGACTGTAGCTGCCGGTCCACCCCACTCCGATGAACTAGCTGTGGAGCAGAGTCGGCAGCCGAGTGCTGGAAGGTCCCGCAATGACTCATCTGCAGGCTTTGCTCTGTAAGAAGTAAGTTACGTCGGAGGGGGTTTGACCCGGCAGAGGAAGGGAGTTGCGGCAAGGTCCCGCAATGACTGCCTCTGCTGGGTTCACCCCCTCCGACGTAACTTACTTCTTCCGGAGCAAAGCCGGGAGACGAGTCATCGGGCGACCTTCCTGCACCTCAGCGCAGCTGCCGACTCTGCTCTGGAGCAGTGTTTTTCAACCTTTTTACACCCGTTGACCTGCAGAAATAAAAGAATTATTTTGTGGACCGGCAAACTACTAAGACTGAAATAAAAAACACACATTTCCCCCCTGTCTCTGCAAGCTCGGTCCCCGCAAACCATCTGATCCCATCCGCACAAGCCTCAGTTATGATTTTATATTGAACGTATTTTATTAAAGTATAAAAAGAAACAGTATTCTGTACAATTGTCATTTTATAAATATAAATATACAGAGCAAGGACCAACAAAACCCCTGTCTCCCCTCCCCTTCACATATATCCCCTCTACTATCAAGAAAACTGAACAAGCCAAATTATTACAGAATGAAATACAGAAATATACTAACAGAATACTGCAGTCACACATGACAGGAATAGTGTTAGGGGAGTGTCCCATGGTCCGAGAGAGCCCTAAGCCAGCTGGAAGCTATAGAATCACTGCCTGGGCTTTGCAGTCCCCAGTTATGTCTCTAGCAGGATATATATTTCAAATCTGATATATTTTAATGACAAAATAGAAATAAAATGATTTTATTCTACCTTTTCTGTATCTGGTTTCTGCTTTTATCTTCTTTTCACTCTTTTCCTTCCAGTGTCTGCCCTGTCTCTTCAATCCAGCATCTGCCCGTTCCATCCATTGTCTGCCCCTTCCAGAAACTGTCTGTTTCCCCCTGCCATCGCTCCTCTAGACCTCCCCCCTCTTTGTTCTGACATCCATCATCTTCCTTCTGTTCCCTCATGGTCTGGCATCTTTCTCCTTTCATCTCTCTTTCCCTCCCCCCCTGTGGCTTTTAGCATTTCTCTCTTCTCATTTCCCCCACTCAGATCTGATATCTCTGTCTCCTTCCCCGTTTTCTGGCATCTCTCTCTCCTCTCTCTTCCCTTTCCTTCCTTTTTTATTTTCTGCCTCCGTCTAAATTAAATTCTTTCTTACTATGCAGTCCTCAGTTTCCCTCTTTTCACTGTGTCTACCCACAGCATGCCACGCCTTTCCATCTCCCCTCCACTATCTCACTAACTCTTATCTTCTTCCCCCATCCAGCACATGTCCTTTTTCTTTATCCCTCCTTCCATCCAGTATGTGTTCTCTTTCTCCACTTCCATTCAGCATTTGCTCTTCCTGCTCCCCACTTCCATCATCTGCCCTCCTCTCTCTCCCCACTTCCATCATTTGCCCCTTCTCCTCACTTCCATCATCTGCCCTCTTCTCTCTCCCCCTTCTCCCCACTTCCATCATCTACCCCTTCTCTCTCTTTCCCCCCACTTGCATCATCTGCCCCTTCTCTCAATCTCTCCATCCACCACAGGCCCATCTCTCTCCCTTCCTCTCACCTTTCCGATTTTGGCAATAAGATTGGCAAGGCCCCCTCCCCCCCACCCACCCCCGTGATGACACTCAAGTTCGTCAACGGGCTTCCTTCTCTCCCCCGGCATCAACAGTACTTCAGATCGGCAACCGCGGTGCTCAGGCCAAAGCTTCCCTCCGACTCGAACTGCCTGGGAGGAAACAGGAAGCTGAGTCAGAGGGAAGCTTTGTATTGAGCACCGCAGTTGCCGATCTGAAGTGCTGTTGATGCCAGAGGGAGAAGGTGGCCCGTTGCCGAAATTGAGTGCCATCGCGGAAGGGGAGGAGGCCTGTTGCTGATCTTGAGTGCCAGGGGGCCCGTTGCCGATCTTAAATTGCGTTGCGGGGGTGGGGCGCCAATGCAGCCCAGATGCTGCCAATGGCCCCAATCCGATTTTGCCGGCCCTATGCGGACCGGCAGGAATTTTCTGCGGACCGGCACCGGACAACCCGGACCTGGCTGGCTGTGCACCCCCCTAAGGCGTGCACCTGGGGCGGACCGCCCTCCCCTTGCTAGTAGTACAAATAACAAAGGATCATAGTAAGGTCGGTAACCCCATATTTGGGGATTATCTGCCTGGGAAAGGATGCAGGTTCCATGGAGCCAGACTGCAGCTTGCAGGGCAGATCTTCAGGTGGACCTGTGAAACTAGCCTGCTGTGTGCTACTTGAGGGCTCGGGCTCGGGCTCGAGGTCCATTCCCCCTGGGAGCCAGCTTGTCTTTTGAATTTTTCAGTGGCTTGAGCCCAGGCTATGGGCACCCTTGGGGTATCAGGGAGCCAACTGTGTAATTGTTTGCTGCCCGGTGTCATCATCTTTCTGTGCGCTTTTAGTCTTCAGTTTTTTGGGGAATTTTTCAGTTACGCAGTTGCTGTCAAGCATTTTTCTGCCATCCTATTTGGATTTCTGTAAGTCCTTTTCACTTTTCCTAAGATGTTTTGCTTGCAAAGCTAGAGTTGCTTAGTCACTGTGACCGGGTCGCTTCTGCCTTCTGTTTCTTGCGGCATTTTTTTCTCAATCACGCAGCCTATGATGAACCTTTCTTTGCCATCTTACTGAATTTCACTAGTCCTTCCACCTTTTGCTTATGGTGTCTTTGTTTTGTATCCATAGTTATGATGGCCCTATATGGAAAGCGTGTTTGTGTTATAGATTTACATTTTCATTGTACACACTTTTATTATACATACGTACATTTCCCATCACATATTTTAGTTGATTAATTAGGAGGATGTCTTTTCATATTGCTGCATCCAATTAGCCCACTTTTTTTGCTGGCATTCTTTTGTGTATAGTTTTTATTTTTTAGGTTCAATCATAGTAGCGCTTTATGTTGGATTACACCTACACACAGAGTTTTTGATATGTGTAACTAAGGGTTTTAGCGCGCGTGCTAGACGCTATCGCCTCCATTGAGCTAGTGTTAGTTTTTCTGCGTAGCGTGGGGGGTTAGCGCGCGCTAATCTGCAGCACGCGCTAAAAACACTACTGCAGCTTAGTAAAAGGAGCCCTAAGGAAAAATTATGTTCTTACCTGTTAATTTTCTTTCCTTTAATAATAATAATAATTTTTTATTCTTGTATACCGCCATACCTGAAAGTTCTAGGTGGTTTACAACAATCGAATGCAAATACATACAATGCAATATAAACAGTACAAATGCAAACATCAGATTTGAAGTTCAGAAGGACCTACATGATAAAAGTTGACTATTTTGAGAAGTAAGAACGATTTAAGGATAGTAATAAATTAAGAAACAATATTAGGATCCTGGCTTGTTAAATAGATAGGTTTTTATCTGTTTTCTAGAGTCTAGATAGAAGAAAGTATCTAAAGTAATTTTAGCAAACCAAGTTTTCATTTTGTCCGACTGGAAAGAATAAGTTCTCTCTAGGAACCTTTTATATTAATAATAATTTTATTCTTATATACCGCCATACCCAATGAGTACTAGGCGGTTCACATCAATTAGGTTAGGATCCGCATTGACATGCAGTTGACATAGACGCAGCAGATGAATCCAGAGACTAGTGGGATAGTACACATCAACCAGCAGGTGAAGATAGAGAACTGATTAACAGGTGGTCCTATTGATTGGCATGCTCTCTGTATCTTCAGTATTGCTCCTTGGCCAAGCATCCGGATCCAGAAATATGGTTAACATGTAAAAAACTTCTTTCCCATAATAAATTGCAAATGTAATAAGAGAGAATACAACTACCAACTATAAAAAACTTCTGAAACTTGCGAAACAGAAACAATGATCAAAGAGCCAGAAAGAGAGGGGCTTTGGATTCATCTGCTGCGTCTAAAGGAAAGAAAATTAACAGGTGAGAACATAATTTTTCCTTCCTTATCAACAGCAGCAGATGAATCCAGAGACTAGTGGGATGTAGCAAAGCAATCCTCAATCTGGGTGGGAAGTGAATGCTGCCTCCGCAATAACCGAAGCACCAAAGGCAGTCTCTGCACCATCGCCACATCCAATCGGTAATGCTTAGAAAAGTATCCCTAGAAGACCAAGTAGCTGCACGACAAATCTCCAAAGAAAAACCTCTGGACTTCGCTTAAGAAGTAGACATCGCTCTAGTGGAATGAGCATGAAACTTGTCCGGCAACTGCTTACCTGACGTCAAGCGGAAGCAATGGTTTCCTTGACCCATCGAGCAATGGAAGCTTTGGACGCTGCCATACCTTTGTTACGGCCTGCAAACAACACAAAGAGGTGATCTGATCATCGAAAGTCATTAGTAAGCTGGAGATAATGTAGGAGTACCCTACATATATCTAGGAAACACAGTGAAGAGAATTTTTCCCCCTCAGTCCTCCTTCCAGAAGGCCGGAAGGGAGAATGGTTCACATGAAAGGTTGATACCACTTTAGGAAGAAACAATGGTACAGTCCTAACAGACACACCTGAATCTGAAATTCGCAAAAAAGGATCTCTACAAGATAACGCCTGCAACTTAGAGACCCTCCTGGCCGAAGCCATAGCGACAAGAAAAACCGCTTTCAACGTCACATCCCTTCAGAGTTGCTTTTGACCGGCTCAAATGGAGGCTTTTGTAACCCCCCAAGGACTGCCTTAAAACTCCACTCTGGACAGATCTTTTTAATAGGGGGATGAATATGTTGCACCCCTTTGAGAAATCGAACTACATCAGGTTGTGATGCGAGTGAACAACGAGCCACGTGGTATCTATAACAAGCAATAGCGGCCACTTGAACTTTAAGAGAATTATATGCCAGTCCCTTGGTTACTCCATCTTGAAGGAAAGAAAGAATTTTAGAGAGAGAAGCCTGGAAGGGCGACTGACCCTGAGCAGCACACCAAGAATCAAAAACCCTCCAGACTCTAGCATACGAGGCAGAAGAAAAGTAGAAATAACCTGTTCTGAATATCCCCTGACGCATCTTCCGGTTGCGTCATAGGAGAAGCTTCTTCCCACACACACGCGACTGCAGGCAGACTTGGCCGGCTTGAGCAACTAACTTTACTGACGTGCCGCAAAGGTAAGGGGGAGGGAGGGAGATTCTCGGGCCCGCGCAAGAAGGTGCTGTAGGGCGGTGAGGTGGCGAGAGGAAAGGGTTGTGGTGGGGAGAAGATGCTGGAAGGGAAATGGGGAAGACATGAATGGGGAGAAGATGCTGGAAGGGAAATGGGGAAGACAAGAGTGGACAGAAGACGCTGGAAGCGAAATGGGGAAGACAAGAGTGGGCAGAAGACGCTGGAAGGGAAATGGGGAAGACAAGAGTGCAGAAGATGCTGGAAGAGAAATGGGGAAGGCAAGAGTGGGCAGAAGACGCTGGAAGGGAAATGGGGAAGATAAGAGTGGGCAGAAGACGCTGGAAGGGAAGAAGACAGAGATGCTAGACTATGGGGGGTAGCGGAGGGAAGAAGATGGGTGTCAGACCAATTGGGGGGGTGAAGGGAGAGGCACAGTAACAGAGCAAATGGAAGACGCTGAGAGAAGACAGACAGTGGATGGAAGGAATTGAATGAGAAGATGAGGAAAGCAGAAACCAGACAACAAAGGTAGAAAATTTTTTTTTATTTATTTCCTTTTTTTTTGGCTTTAGAATAAAGTAGTATATTAGTTGGGGACACAGGGGGACTGGGTGGCATAAGGGCGAAAGCCGAGGGTAATATAGAGGTACCACAAGGCAAGGGGGATCAAACAGAGGCTCAAGGGATGACAGCCCAGGAGGGGGCCGGTAGGGCTAGAAATCCCAGAGGAAAAGCGGGAAAGTGGGGTGGCAGGAATGTGGGGAAGCTGAAAGCTAAGAGGGTAAAGGCTGAGGGTAAAGCAGAAACACAGAGAGCGGGAAAACTGCCAGAAATCCAAGGGCAAGTGGCCAGGTAAATGTAGAGGTGGGAAGAAAAACGACGGGACCTGCGGTGCTTATACGCAAATGCAAGAAGCCTCACGGCCAAGATGGGTGAACTAGAAGTCGTCGCCAAAGGGGAGGACCTAGATATAATTGGAATTGTAGAACCTGGTGGACAGAGGAAAATCATGGGATGTAGCGCTGCTGGGGTTCAAGCTCTATAGGAAGGGACAGGACCACAAAAAGGGGGGAGGCATAGCACTATAATATAAAGGGACTCTATCCACTCGGTCGGGATGGATATGGCAACGAAGGCAGAGGGGATGGAATCGCTGTGGGTCAAATTACCGGGAAACAAGGGTGCGGGCATAAAACTGGGGCTGTACTATCGACCACCTGGTACACCAGAGGGAGTCGGACACGACTTGGAAGCAGAATTGAGACAGGAGTGCAGGACTGGAAGTGTAACAGTGATGGGGGACTTCAACTACCCAGGGATAGACTGGAGTACGGGACACTCCAACTGCACTAGGGAGACAGGATTTGTAGAAGCTGTGAAGGACTGCTTCATGGAGCAACTAGTCAAAGAACCGACGCGAGGGGGTACTACTCTTGACCTCATCCTAAACGGATTAGGGGGGCCTGCAAGAGGGGTAGAAGTGGGAGGACCACTAGGCAACAGTGATCACAACACGATCAGATTCACATTAGAAAGAGGGACACCCATAGTTTGGAGGACCGCAACAACTGCGCTGAACTTCAAGAAAGGGAACTACGTTGCGATGAGGGAAATGGTGGGGAGGAAGCTCAGAAACATCTTTAGGATGGAGACTGTGGGAAGCGCCTGGACCCTATTCAGGAACACCCTGCAGGAAGCACAGAGAATGTACGTCCCCAATTTCAGGAAAGGCTGCAAGAACAAGCGATCAAAGGACCCGGTTTGGATGTCAATAGAAGTAAAGAGGGCGATAAAGGACAAAAAAGTATCTTTCCGGAGATGGAAAAAGGACCCAACAGAGGAAAATCACCAGGCGCACAGGAAATGCCAAAAGGAATGCCACCGGGAGGTTAGAAAAGCATAAGGGAAATACGAAGAGGGGCTGGCCAAGGAGGCGAAAAACTTCAAGGCATTCTTCAGTTACATTAAGGGGAAGCGACCAGCGAGAGAGGAGGTAGGGCCGTTGGACAATGGGGATAGGAAGGGAGTGATTAAGGAGGATAAAGAGGTAGCTGAGAGGTTAAACACGTTCTTCTCGTCGGTTTTCACGAGCGAAGACACATCTAATATACCAGACTCAGAGGAGCTCATGAGTGGGGAACAGGCTGAAAAATTAGAGCACATAGAGGTAAGTAGGGAGGATGTCCTCCAACAGATAGACAGGTTAAAATGCGGCAAATCACCGGGCCCGGACGGGATCCACCCAAGGGTTCTGAAGGAACTAAGACAGGAAATAGCGGGCACAATCCAACATGTTTGCAACCTATCCTTGAAAACTGGTGAGGTGCCAGAGGACTGGAAATTGGCAAATGTCACACCCATCTTCAAGAAGGGATCGAGGGGTGACCCCGGGAACTACAGGCCGGTGAGCCTGACTTCAATTATAGGGAAGATGGTGGAAGCTATGATCAAGGACGGCATTTGCGAGCACATCGAGAGGAATGGCCTACTGAGAACAAGCCAGCACGGATTCTGTAAGGGAAGGTCGTGCCTAACGAACCTTCTGTACTTCTTTGAGGGGATAAGCAGTCGGGTGGACAATGGGGAGCCCATAGACATCATTTACCTCGACTTTCAAAAGGCTTTTGACAAGGTGCCACATAAAAGGCTACTTAGGAAGCTGTGGAACCACGGGGTGGGAGGGGATGTGCACAGATGGATCAAGCACTGGCTGTCGGATAGACAGCAGAGGGTTGGAGTAAAGGGTCAGTATTCTGACTGGCGGGGAGTCACGAGCGGTGTGCCACAGGGATCGGTGCTGGGGCCTTTACTCTTTAACATATTCATCAATGACCTGGAAAAGGAGGCAAAGTGTGAGGTTATAAAATTCGCAGACGATACCAAACTGTGCGGCAGAGTTAGGACCAGGGAGGAGTGTGAGGACCTACAAAGGGACCTGGACAAGCTGGAAGACTGGGCAAACAAATGGCAAATGCGCTTCAACGTGGACAAATGTAAGGTCATGCATATAGGGAAAAAGAACCCGTTGTTCAGTTACAAATTAGGGGGGGTATTGTTGGGAGACAGCAGACTCGAGAGAGACTTGGGTGTGCTGGTGGATGCATCACTGAAGCCATCTGCACAGTGCGCAGCAGCCTCGAAAAAAGCCAACAGGATGCTGGGCATCATAAAGAAGGGCATAGCAACCAGAACACGGGAAGTCATCATGCCATTGTATCGAGCGATGGTGCGTCCACATCTGGAATACTGCGTTCAGTATTGGTCGCCGCACCTCAAGAAGGACATGGCGGTACTTGAGAGAGTCCAAAGGAGAGCAACGAAAATGGTAAGAGGGCTGGAACACTGCTCATACGCTGAGAGGCTGGATAGGCTGGGGCTCTTCTCTCTGGAGAAAAGGAGGCTCAGGGGAGATATGATAGAGACCTTCAAGATCATGAGGGGCATAGAGAGGGTGGATAGGGACAGATTCTTCAGACTGAAGGGGACAGCAAATACGAGGGGGCATTCGGAGAAACTGAAGGGAGACAGGTTCAAAACAAATGCAAGGAAGTTTTTTTTCACCCAAAGGGTCGTGGACACTTGGAATGCGCTACCGGAGGAAGTGATCAGGCAGAGTACGGTACAAGGATTCAAACAGGGATTGGATGGATTCCTGAGGGATAAAGGGATCGTGGGATACTGAGGGAGGAGCTGGGATGTAACGCAAGTATAGGAAGTTAACCAGGTAATGAGTATAAACCAACCTGGTCGTGCATGTGCAAGACCGGAGGGCTAGGACTTTGATAGGAAGGCAGGACTTAAATGAGAAACCAAGGTGGCAAGGGAGCCCCTTCTGATGATTCAGACAAGTCTTGACCTGTTTTTGGGCCGCCGCGAGAGCGGACTGCTGGGCAGGATGGACCTGTGGTCTGACCCGGCAGAGGCACTGCTTATGTTCTTATGTTCTTATGTTCTTAGTTGTGTTGATAAAAATTTACAAACAAAGCCCTGCCAGCTGAACATCTCTTTCTCTAATTCAGCAGGCAGAACTTTAATTTATAAGGAAGGAATAAGCTAAATATTGCACTACTGAGGCTTGTATGGATGCTGCGGGGATGGGGCGGTGAAGGGGATGGCGGGGACGAGGCAGTGAAGGGGACAGCGGGGACGGGGACGGGGCAGTGACGGGGACAGATTTTTTTCCCCCGGGTCATTCTCTACCTAAAACACAAGGTATATCCTGCAATATTCTCCCAAAATAACAGCTATAATGTCACACGTAAGGCAGTTACCACACTTGTAATGACAACCCATGCCTTTGTTCAGCTTTACTGATGTCAGATGGACTTAACAATTCTTTAAAGTTCTTTTGTCTAGAACAGACATGTCAGACTCTGGCCCGTGGGCCAAATCTTTCCCACAAGCCAATTTCAAATCTTCCCCAAAGCTGGCCTACTGGTGCAAGCGCTGCAACATTTGTAGGTTCATGTGGCTTGCAGAAGATCGCTGGTCGGCAGTAGCGATCCTTGCAGGCCACCGTAGCCTCAGCTGCAAGTCCCTCTAGTGCGGTCCCGCCCTTCCTCTGACATATGGGACCGCGAACGGGACCGCGCTAGAGGGAATATGCAGCTGAGGCTACAGTGGCCTGCTAGGATCGCTGCTGTCGACCAGGGATCCTCTACAGGCCGCGTGAACCTACAGATGATGCCGTGTGAACAGGTCCCAAGCAGACCTGCAGCTGAGGAAAGGTATTTGGGGGGTTTCCTAAAGGGAAAGAGAGAGATCAAGGAGGCCCACAGAGAAGCCCACATTCCATTTTCTATTCATTTATTACAATGGTGTGTCCAGGAGGCCTCATGCATTCCAGGGAACAGTTTTTATTATTTCAACACCCACCTGCCTGCATGCTTCTCAACCTTCTCTGCCCTCATCCCCCACCTCTACTCCCTTGATACCAGTTATATTATTGAATAATAATGCACAACACCCTCTCATTCACCCCCGCCTCAACAAGAGCACTCACATATACATAAAATCAGAACAGACTGCCTAATCCAAAATTTGACTCCCATGCCTGTCTAGGACCTAAAAGAGAGAGGAAAAGTCTTTTTTATTTATTTTGTTTACATTACAGAGCCGGCTTGGGGTTGGAGAGGTTGTAACCCTATACTTCTGCTAAGACTAAGGGGTCTTTTTATAAAGGTGCACATTTAGTGTGGGCTAATTCGTTTAGCGTACCTTAATAAAAGGACCCCTAAGTATCTTTAAAAAAAAATTTGGCCCGTAACATAGCCTTTTTTTCAGATTTTGGCCCCTTATGTGATTGAGTTTGACACCCCTGGTCTAGAATATACTATGCGAAAATGAGTGTCTTTAAAAGTAGAATTGTGTCCCTGCACCGGAGTGCTGCTGGGGGGAGGAAGGAGCAAGTCCGGCTCCAACAAAGTAACAGGGTCGGCTTTGGGGGTGGTACAGCAGACCAGCAGACAGGGAGGGAGGCAGAGTGGGATATGACACCTTCTTCAGCATCGGGTGGACAGGGAGGGATCCCCAGCGGAGGCCAGGCTACGTATCCCCAGCAAGCAGACCGCGTAGCCCCAAGGGTACGCATATTGCATGTTGAGAAACACTGACTTAATCCTACCATTACTCCAGGTATATTAGATAGATTATGAGCCCGCGAGGACACAGGGAAAAATTAATGTAAACAGTTCTGAACTCCCCTGGGAGAACGGTATAGAAAATTGAAAAAATGATATATTTCCATCAGCTTTGTTGAAATGTTT
This sequence comes from Geotrypetes seraphini, assembly GCF_902459505.1. Lineage (NCBI taxonomy): Eukaryota > Metazoa > Chordata > Amphibia > Gymnophiona > Dermophiidae > Geotrypetes > Geotrypetes seraphini. Next base: position 284,315,511 of record NC_047086.1, read on the forward strand.
CTACACTTTATATTGCTGGAGAGTTATTTTGTCACTGCTTTTCTTTATAGTTGTTCCATTAGATTTTTTTGGGGGTGATTTTGTAGTTTTGTCTGTTATTTTGTTAAGATGTTTTGGAAACTGCCTATGCATAGGCAGTGTATAAGTTTTAAAATAAATTTATAAAATAAAAAAAGCTCAACTTTCAAGGTTTGTTTGTTTTTTACATCACTTGCATGCCAAATCTTATTCACATCAGCTAATATGCTACACAGCAATGAACATTTAATGCTCCCAATATTTACCAAGGTAGAAATATACTGGCCATTTAAAAAAGAATCGTACACATTCCAAGCAAGACAGCACTCACCGATTAGACGCCACACTGCCTCCTTACTCGTGTACACGCTAAGGTCGGGCCCGGATACATTGTGGTAGCCACCGCTCTTACTATACAGAGAGTAACTGACACTAGATCTCGCCTGGTCCCGCATCACGGGCAGTTGCTGACACAGCCTCAGATCGCACACGAGGAGCCGAGGAGGCCCGCAGACAACTGCAGCAAGGGAGCCGGCCAGAAAACTACCTGCTGAAGGGAGGCACAGAAGGGAGGGAGAGAAGGAGAAGCTAGGCCGCATACGGCCCATGGGCCGTGGGTTGGACACCCCTGTAAAGATAACATTGTGCGTGCCAGCTTCCTTTCTCTTCCCTTCCCCCCTCGGGACGTAACTTCCGGTTTCAGAGGGGAATAAGGGAAGCCGGCATGCACAGTGTTACCCTTAGAACCCTGCCTGATTTTTTTTTTCTTTTTAAAGTGCCAGCAGAGGCGGGAGTCAAATGTTCAACTTCCAGTGGCTCTTCAGGCTGTGCTGAGTCAGCCCGGGGAATTGTGTTTTTAAAAAATGTTTGAGCAATGGCAGCAGCAGCAGGATTCGCGACCAAGATGACAGCTGGGTAGTCATTAAATTAGCTGGGCGGAGCGCACTGTTAAAAGGCTATAGGGAGAACACTGTACTCTCTCTCAAATTACCCATGAATGGTATTTTTTCTCAAACCTTCAAAACAAATCTTGAGACTCCATATTCTGTTCCTTCTGTGCCAGCAAAGTTGGAATCTTGCTACAGGATGGTCCACTGTAAGGGATTTGAAAAGTCTCAATTATCCCATCAGTCTCTTCTCAAGGAGTCATCTTTAAAGAGAACCAATCCTGCCAAGGTTTATGCCACCGTCTCACCTGGAAGAGAGGGCAGGGCTATGGACAAGTTTGGTCATCGCCTGTATCAAAATTCAATCATGACAACCCGAGTTTTGAACTACAATTTTGTCTTCACCTCTTATCTCAAGCATTTGGTTAACACCGTGCCTGATTTTTTTCAAATATCTTCCGCAACATCGCCTTCCAGAGTTTCAACAACTGCACAATACTCTGGGTGAACTTCGCATGCATCTCGTTCAGTCAGCATATGATGCATTTGAACTTTCTTCTAGGGTCACCGCCTTTTCGGTGGCTATGCGTCACCTTGACTGGCTTCGCACTGTGGACATGGATCCGAATCTGCAAGATCGACTCGCTAACATCCCATGTCAGGGCAATGAGTTGTTTGATGACTTTATTGAGGCAGCTACTAAGCATTTATCTGAACCTGAGAAGGTCTATGCCTCCATAATTAGACTAAAGCCAAAGCCTTCTATGGCCAAGGGCTATAGACCTGTTCCATCCTACCAGAGGCGTTTTCCTCAGAAGGCGGCTCCTTAGTTTGGGATCTTAATGTGGTATTTGCTAGACTGATGAAGCCTCCATTTGAACCATCTCAAATATCTTACTTGGAAAGTGGTTTTCCTCATTTTTCTAACTTCTGCTCGCAAGGTCAGTGAACTTCAAGCATTAGTGGTGGATCCACCATTTACAGTATTCCATCATGACAAGGTGGTGCTCTGCACTCATCCAAAGTTCTTACCGAAAGTTGTCACTAAGTTTCATCTCAATCAATCTATTGTTCTTCCAGTAATTTTTCTCAAGCCTCATTCTCATCCTGGATAAACAACTCTTCATACTCTGGATTGCAAACGAGCATTGGCCTACTATTTGCAACGGACTAAATCACATAGATCATCTCCCCAGCTTTTTGTCTCCTTTGATCCTAAGTTGGGGCATCCTGTCTCCAAACAGACGATTTCCAATTGGTTGGCTGCTTGCATCTTGTTTTGTTATGTTCAGGCTGGGCTGCAACTGGAACTGTTTCATAGCCAGGAGCATTATGAAGGCTAGATGAAGAAATGAAGTTATAAGCATTATAAAGTGAAGCAGTGGAAAGTTCCAAGAATAAGATGCCTATGTATTTTGTGCCTAGAGAAGCATTTCTAGGAACTGTGCTAAGAGGATTGCAAGCTGATGTTTTAAAGGGTAGTGATTCCCTGTGAACTGTAACATTGAGGATTACCAAGTTAAGGGCTTTATCCTTTGAAGAAGCAGCGCTGGAAACGCTGAGCATTGTGTGCAACCAGAACTGTGCTTCTGTGAACTGTGTACTAGAGAATGACACAGGGGAAAAAAATTTGTCCCCGCTCCATCCCCTTGAGTCTCAGTCTTGAGTCCATCCCCGCAAACTGTCTGATCCCATCCGCACAAGCCTCGAATAGTTATGATTTTATATTGAACTTTATTTTATTAAAGTATAAAAAGAAACAATGTACTGTACTGTACAATTGTCATTTTATAAACACAAATAATACAGAGCAAGGATCAACAAAATCCCTGTCTCCCCTCCCCTTCACAAATATCCCCTACACCAGTGTTTTTCAACCTTTTTTGGGCAAAGGCACACTTGTTTCATGAAAAAAATCACGAGGCACACCACCATTAGAAAATGTTAAAAAATTTAACTCTCTGCCTATATTGACTATATATAAAGTAATTCTCTTGAATAGGAATCAAATAAACACAAAGAAAGTATTTTATAATTACTTTATTACGAAATAAAAATTATAAAATACTTTATTCAGTGCGAAACCTGGGCCTGTTTGGCTGAACACAAAGCTGATATTCTGGCTGGAATCGAAGAAAGACACACACGTAGCTCTTCGTCAACAGCTCTCAGTCTCTCTCTGTATTTGGATTTTATAGCATACAAAAATAGACAAATATACCCTCCATCCTTTTTATTAAACCACAATAGCAGTTTTTAGCGCAGGGAGCTGCGCTGAATGCCCAGCGCTGCTCTTAAGAACATAAGAACATAAGAAGTTGCCTCCGCTGAGGCAGACCAGAGGTCCATCTCGCCCAGCGGTCCGCTCCCGCGGCGGCCCATCAGGCCCATTGCCTGAGCAATGGTCCCAGACTATCCCTATAACCTACCGCTACTCTTATCTGTACCCTTCAATTCCTTTATCCTCTAGGAACCTATCCAAACCTTCTTTGAAGCCTTGTAACGTGCTCCGGCCTATCACAGCCTCCGGGAGCGCGTTCCATGTGTCCACCACCCTCTGGGTGAAAAAGAACTTTCTGGCATTTGTTTTAAACCTGTCTCCTTTTAATTTTTCCGAGTGCCCCCTTGTACTTGTGGTTCCCCGTAATCTGAAAAATCTGTCCCTGTCTACTTTTTCTATACCCTTCAGGATCTTGAAGGTTTCTATCATGTCTCCTCTAAGTCTCCGCTTTTCCAGGGAGAACAGCCCCAGCTTTTTCAGTCTGTCAGTATATGAGAGGTTTTCCATACCTCTTATCAGTTTAGTTGCTCTTCTCTGGACTCCCTCAAGTACCGCCATGTCCTTTTTGAGGTACGGCGACCAATATTGGACACAGTACTCCAGATGCGGTCGCACCATTGCACGATACAGTGGCAGGATGACCTCCTTTGTCCTGGTCGTGATACCCTTCTTAATGATACCCAACATTTTGTTTGCTTTTCTTGAGGCTGTGGCGCACTGTGCCGACGCCTTTAAAGACGTGTCCACCATCACTCCCAGGTCTCTTTCAAGGTTACTTACCCCTAGCAGTGATCCTCCCATTTTGTAGCTGAACATCGGGTTCTTTTTCCCTACATGCATGACCTTGCATTTCCCTACATTTAAGTTCATTTGCCATTTTTTGGCCCATTCTTCTAGCGTCGTTAGGTCCCTTTGCAGATCTTCGCAGTCTTCCATGGTTTCAACCCTGCGGTAGAGTTTGGTGTCATCCGCAAATTTAATAACTTCGCAATTTGTTCCCGCCTCCAGGTCATTAATAAATATATTGAACAGGAGCGGTCCCAGCACCGACCCCTGCGGAACTCCGCTCGTGACCCCATGCCAGTCTGAGTAATGGCCCTTCACTCCAACCCTCTGTTTCCTGTCTGCCAGCCAGTTTTTGATCCATCGGTGGACCTCCCCTTGCACCCCGTGTCTCCACAGTTTTTTAAGCAATCTTTCGTGCGGTACCTTGTCAAAGGCTTTTTGAAAGTCAAGGTAAATGATGTCAATGGATTCTCCTTTATCCACCTGTCTATTTACTCCCTCAAAGAAGTACAATAAGTTTGTGAGGCATGACCTACCCTTGCAGAAGCCGTGCTGGCTCGTCTTTAGCTGTCCATTGTTTTCTATGTGTTCACAGATACTGTCCTTAATCAGTGCTTCCATCATTTTTCCCGGGACCGAGGTCAAGCTCACCGGCCTGTAGTTCCCTGAGTCCCCCCTTGAACCCTTCTTGAAGATGGGCGTGACATTTGCAATTTTCCAATCCTCCGGGATCTCTCCAGTCTTTAAGGATAGGTTACATATTTGGCGAAGTGGCTCTGCTATTACGTTCCTTAGTTCCTTTAGTACCCTTGGGTGAATGCCGTCCGGACCTGGCGATTTGTCGCTCTTTAGTCTGTCTATCTGCCTGAGGACATTCTCTTGGCTTACCTCTAGTTGGACCAGCTTTTCATCCCGATCCCCATTTACGATGTCCTCCGGTTCCGGAATATTGGATGTATCCTCCCTCGTGAAGACTGACGTGAAGAACTTATTTAACCTGTCTGCTATCTCTTTTTCCTCTTTTACCACTCCTTTTTTGTCTCCATCATCCAATGGCCCCACTTCTTCCCTTGCCGGTTGCTTCCCCTTCACATATCTGAAGAACGATTTGAAGTTTGTTGCTTCCCCCGCCAGTCTCTCCTCATATTCCCTTTTAGCTTTTTTAACCACACGGTGACACTTCCTTTGGTGTTCTTTGTGTTCCATTTGGTTGTCCTTTGTTTGGTCCTTTTTCCATTTTTTGAACGATGTTTTCTTGTCACTTATCGCCTTTTTCACTGCAGTTGTTATCCACGCTGGGTTTTTTGTTCGGTTTTTTTTGCACCCCTTCCTGAATCTGGGGATGTACAGGTTCTGTGCCTCTTGCACCGTGCCCTTGAGTAGGGACCAGGCTTTTTCTACAGACTCCATCTTCCTTTCGCTACCATTGAGTTTCTTTCCCACCAGTTTCCTCATGCCATCATAATTCCCTTTTTTGAAGTTGAGTGCTGTCGCTGTGGATCTTTTCACCTTTGATGGTCCAATTTCCAGCTTGCACTGGATCATGTTGTGATCGCTGTTTCCTAGGGGTTCTAGCACCGCCACCTCCATTGCAGGTCCCCCTAGCCCATTGAGGATTAGGTCGAGAGTTGCATCCCCCCGTGTTGGTTCCGTGACCAGCTGTTCCATGAAACAGTCCCTCGTGGTTTCCAGGAATTTGGTCTCTCTTGACGCTCATAGGCTCCCTGCGCTAAAAACCACTATTGCGGTTTAGTAAAAGGTGACCATATTGTAAAATATAGACAGCAGATATAAATTCAGAACTGTGCATAGTAAGTGAAGGGAAGTTTTCATCTCTGGGAATTTACCCAGTTAACTATTAAGTTATTTGGGCAAATTCCTTTGAAAACTGTGGTAATACTGCCTCCACTTTGCTAAATTTAAAATAAAATCATTTTTCCTACCTTGTCTGGTGATTTCTGGTTGCACTTTCTTCTTCTGACTGTGCATCCAATCTTTCTTCCCTTCTATCAGCCTGTATGCTTTCTCTCCTCCACACCTCATTCCCTCCCCCAACTTTTTCTTCCTCTCTCCCTGACCTTTCTTTCTTTTTTTCTGTTTCTCTTCTTTCCTTCTGTTTCCCTGCCTGCCCCCTTTCTTTCTTTCTTTCTCCCTGCCGTTCCCCAAGCCACTGCCACTGCCGCTGCCATCGGGGAACAGGACCCACCAATGGATAACAGGCCCCAAAGCCGACGCCGACGCATGCTCTCCCTGACGTCAATTCTACAATCGGAAAGGAAGTTCCGCCCAGCCAGGCAGCGATTGGCTGGCCCGAACTTCCTCTCCGACTGTAGAATTGACGTCGGGGAGAAGAAGACTTATCGGCGAGCTACTGGCGCCCCTGCCTCGGGCCCCCTGTCAGCTCCGGGCCCGGCGGCCCTGCGGCACACCAGGCAACATCTCGCGGCACACTAGTGTGCCGCGGAACAGCGGTTGAAAAACACTGCCCTACACTATCGAGAAAACTGAATAAGCCAAATTATTACAGAATGTTACACAGAAAAATCATGCTAACAGAATACCACAGTCGCACATGACAGGAATAGTGTTAGGGGAGTGCAAATAGGGCAGCTGCCCCTGGTCAGAGAGAGCCCTAAGCCAGCTGGAAGCTAAAGAAGCACGGCCTGGGCTTTGCGGTCCCCAGCTATGTCTAACACCAGCTCTAGCATATTTTAAATCTGATATATTCTAATTGCAAAATGGAAAATAAAATTATTTGGGGGGGAAAGCACCCGACCAGCTGAGGACTCTGTGTGGCATCACCGTGAAGCAGAGGATGGCAGCAGCAGTTGTCATACTTTGCCGCTGGGACCAGCCAGTTTAAAACTCTGCTGTGTTAGTTGCCCAGCAGGAAAGCACCCGACCAGTACCACCACTGGAAGGCAGAGGGCAGTAGCAGCTGACGTCATACACTACCCCTGGAACTTAAATCTCTGCGGTGCTAGTGGAGCGCGACCAGTGGCATGCCCTAAGTTTTGTGCCACAAGGGGCATGACTGGCCCCTTGAGAGCTCCAAAGGAGCCAGGAAGAACTTGAAGAAATTTGGTGCCTGGAGCCTAAGGTACATTTCTTTTTTTTTTAGTTTTTGCCTTTCTGCTGAGCTGAAGCAGTTGTGCATAATTAATGGATTGGAAGCTACTGGCCATATCCTGCTGATGGTGATATTTTTTGTTGTTGTTGTTTAAAGAACAAAGTGAACTGTTTAAACCAAGCCTTGGACTATTCTGACAAGTTTATTTGCTATTCTGACACTTATTTTGTTTTTCCTGACTACTTGAAGCTATGGGAATCCGGTGTTGGGAGTTTATCATGTGCTCGTCCAACTTTCCTAATTCATAAGTGACCGCTAGCAGCACAATATTCAGTGTCTTGGTCCTCCTGAGCATCAAGTCAACTCTTTTACCTGCTGCTCAACACTGCAAAAGCATTCCTTAAAGGCTTTACATCTCCAACAGGAGAAGCTATTCGGTGGCTCCTCGTCGATGTCCACCATGGATACTCTGGGGCCTTCGACATCAGTACCATCAGTTCTCCAACCTAAGAAGCCAACTTCACCTTCCCATCAAACATCCATGGCCTCTTTGGCATCGAGTAAGTCGATCCATGCCAAATGTCAATGTTGGCAGTGTTCCCCATTGGTGCAGGAGCTGTTATCTTTGAGGTGTGCCTCCTCATTGAGGTCCCCAAGACCTTGACACCCTGCCGCACCGTTGGTACTGATCTCAACTTCGGTACTGGTGCCATCTAATTTATTTATTTATACTAGTCTTATAGCCCGTTACATTAACGGGTGCTAGAATATATGTGTGTGTGTCTGTCTTTATTTCTTTCTCTCTCTCTCCTTAGCCGCTTTCTTTCTTTCTGTCTTTCTTTTTCCTTGGCTGTCCATCACCACCCCTTGCCTGCTCCCCCTGTCCATTCTCCCTTCCTTTTACCTCCCCTGTGTCCACCACCACCCCTTCACTGCTCTCCTTATGCAGCAGCAGCCCTTCTCCCTTTGTTTTACCTCCCCCCTGTCCTGCAGCACCTCTTTCCTTTTCTCCCTGTCCAACATTAGGGCTCCGTTCCTTTTTCTTCAGTCCCCCTGTCCATCAGCACCTCTTTCCTTCTCCCCCTGTCCAGCAGTAGGCGACCCTTCCTTTTTCTCCCTCCCCTCCTTCTTATCCCTATGATACACTTACCTTGCTCTGCCCCTGATCAGAGGTTCCCGACAGCCGCCCAGTTGCACCCATTGGAAAAGTTCCCTCTGCCGCATTCCGCACCCCTGCTGATGCAACTCCCGCTGTCTTTCTTTCTGTCTGTCTCTGTCCCTGGTCCCCTTTGTCTTTCTGTGTATCTCCCTACCCCTGTGTCTTTCTTCTTTTCTTTCTATCTCCCTTCCTCCCTCTGTCTGTCTGTCCAAAGCAGCATTCCCTCCCCCCACACCAGTTCCCTGCAGCAGCATTAGCGTTTCCTCTACCCCCCCTTTCCCTTCCTGCGGTACAGACTACGAACCTGGCGATTCCAGCGTGTGCAGCAGTCTTCACACGCTGCTTCGGGTCCTTCTACTGGCCTGATTTACTCTGGCACGTCACTGATGACATCATCAGAGACACGGCAGAGCAAATCAGGGCAGTAGAAGGGCCCGCTGCTTGAATCGCCAAGGTAGTCGGATCCGCGGGAAGGGAAGGGGCGGGCAAAGGACTCGGGTCCCGATCCGAGGCGGAAAGTTGCTGGGCTCCTCGGTGGGGGCGCTGAGCGGCCGCGATTCCTCTCCTCCGAGACACCCCCCCCGCCCGTCCGCCCGCTCGCCCGCTGGAGGAACAGAGATCGGCGGCTGGCTGCGGTCCCGGCTTGTGAAGGCATCGGCGGCTGGTGACGTAAGCGCGCATGCGCACTCCTACCTAAGGTGCCCTACATCTCATGGAAAACGGACGCACGCAGATGGGAGTGCGCATGCGCGGCCTAGCATTTTATTATATTAGATAGCACTTATAGCCTAAGTGGTTTACATTCAGGTACTCAAGCATTTTTCCCTATCTGTCTCGGTGAGTTTACAATCTGTCTAATGTACCTGGGGCAATGGGTGATTAAGTGACTTGCACAGTTTCACCCACACAGAGCTTCAGCATAGAGAATGACATGGGGACAAATTTTTCCCCGTCTCCATTGGAACTCATTTTCCCATCCTGGCAAGTTCTTTTCCTGTCCCTGCTCCATTCCTACAAGCTCTGTCCTCATCTACACAAGTCTCAAACACTTTAAAATCATAAGCGTTTAAGGTTTTTGTGGTTAAGGCTGAGCTTACAGGAATGGGGCAGGGATAAGGACAGTGACAAAACTTGTGTGAATGGGGAAATTGAGTTACTGTGGGGTTGGGGAAAAATTTGTTCCCGTGTCATTCTCTACATCAGCATCAAATTGTCATTCACAGTGTATCCTCTGGGCACGATATTTGTAAGATTTGTACTAGCATTTTATGAAGTCACACAAGTTCTTGTGTTCCTTTATAAAATGGGCAAAAAAAAAAATATAGGCATTTTTACCTCCAAACATGGGTGCCTCATTTGTAAAATTACAGTACCTTCTAGCTGTGAAATGATTATTTTTTGAAAATTTTATGTCTTCTATTACTATTTGATGTACAGGAGACCATATTTTAATTTCTTCTGGCATATTATAGGTTAGAAAACCAGTTGTATTTAGCCATTTGTCAGTGTTTGGAAAGAAGGAAAAAGGAGAAATTGAGATGAGTTACCGTTTGACTATAATTAATTTGGAGGGGTTTTTTCTTTCTTTGTTTCAGTAACCCTAAATCGGCTAATCAGAGAATAAATAAGAAAGTCAACAATGATCCATCCCTTAGAATACAAAATTTATCTATTTTGGTGAGACAAATTAAAAATTATTATCAGGTAAGTTACTATTTAATCTTTTTTTTTTTTTTTTTTACATATATGATTTATTCTTTATTAGCTATTTTGATTTTTGAAAGTGAATTATAAATGTTTGTCCTTAAGGAGTTTCCCTTTGAAAATGTGCCTGCAGATCTTGTACTAAGGGTTTTTTAAACAAATTTTCCCATGTTTGTTTTATATTTATTTACATGCTTGATATACTGCCATTTCTGAGAGGACAGATTTATTTATTTATTTATTTATTTATTTGGATTTTTATCCCGTCCTCCCAGTAGCTCAGAACGGTCTACAAATGAACATACACAGTGGAGAGTAACTAGACATATAACATACATACATACATACAACATACATACATACATACATACATACATACAACATACATACATACAACAGGTTTAAGCGATTGGACTTATAGATTGTGGAGATAATTAAATACAGGGAGAATACAGCAGAATGAGAGAAGGGGGAAATACAGTAGTTTAGTTTAAGGAAAGTTATATGTGTTTAGGTACAATTTGTCAGTGGAGAGAGTAAGAGAGGATTATACTGGAGATTGGGGAGGAGATAGGAGAGAGGAGGGGTGGGGCGTAAGGGGGAGAGAAGACAGAGGAGATCTTTAGTTGAAGAGGAGGGTCTTTACCGATTTACGGAATGTTAATAATGAGTTCTGTTGTCTGAGTTGAGGGGGGAGTTGGTTCCAGAGGTGTGGAATGAAGTGGCTGTAGGATCGTTTGTGGGCAGTTTCTGTGAGCAGGGATCTTCCGGGGGGGGGGGGGGGGGTGCATAGGCGTATCTCTGATTTTGAGCGGAGGGTGCGAGTGGGGTTGTAGATGGGAAGCTTGGATTTTATGTAGGAGGGGGTGGTGGAATAGATTCTCTTGTGGGCAATTGCCAGGGCTTTGAAAGTACAGCGTTGGCTAATTGGGAGCCAGTGTTCAGCATGGAGTGCCGGGGAGATGGGATCGTGGTAGTTGAGGTTGTGTAGGAGGCGGATGGCTGCATTTTGGACCCGTTGGAGGCGTTTGATATTATTTTTGGTTAGTCCATTAAATAGGGAGTTACAATAATCCATTCTGGAGAGGACATATGCGTATAGGAGTTGGGCGAGGTCTGGTGTGGAGATGTAGGGTTTGATCCTTTTCAGTTGGCGAAGGTAGTAGAAGGAGGTGGAGACTACTTGGGATATGTGGGCAGATAGGGATAGGTGTCCGTCTAGGGTTACTCCCAGGCTGCGAACTTGATCTGCTGCCGTTAGTAGAGTGGAATCCCATGTTAGTGTAGGTCGCCGGTATTTGGTGTTTTTGTTTCTGATCCATAGGAGTTCGGTTTTGGAGGCGTTAAGTTGAAGTTTGTTGTTTGACATCCAAGTTTTCATGTCAGTGAGGCAGAGTTCGAGGTTAGCAATTTGGGATGGCCGGTTTTCGCCTAAGGGGAGGAGCAGCTGGATGTCATCTGCATAAGAGTGGATTTTGATGTTATATTTTTGCGCTATATCGATGACGGGTTTGATGTAGAGGTTGAATAGGAGGGGGGATAGAAGGGCGCCTTGAGGAACACCATACTTGATAGGCTTAGGGTTATATTTATGTGTCCCAAATAGGACAGTTTGGGTCCTTTGGTGGAGGAAGGAGGTGATCCATTGGAGGGCTGTGTCTTTGATTCCAAGGTCGTGGAGTCTAGATGTGAGGAGGTGGTGGTCAACTGTGTCGAAGGCAGCGCTAAGGTCAAGTAGGACTAGTAGGGCGTCACTGCCTTTGTCGAGTATTGACCAGCTGTCGTCGATGATATCAAGGAGTACTGATTCTGTGCTGTGGCCTTTACGGAAGCCGGATTGGGATGGGGATAGGGCAGCTTGTTCTTCAATGAAAGGGTGTAGACGGTGGAGCACAATTCGTTCAAGGAGTTTGGAGACAATTGGGAGGTTGGAGACTGGGCGATAGTTGCCAGGTTCGTTAGGATCAAGGGAGGGTTTTTTGAGAGTGGGCTTGATAATAGCTGATTTCCAGCTGAGGGGGACAGTTCCAGTAGTTAGAGAGGTGTTAATGATGGGGAGGATGGATTCTGCCATGGCGTCTCCGGCAGACAGCAGGAGGCTGGACGGGCAGGGGTCGAGGATGGTGTTGGAGGGTTTGAGTTCTCTCAGATGACAGCAATTTACAATAAAATTACTCATTAATTAAAACAATCGGAAAAAGAACGCCAATCAATAGGATAGCAATCACTTACGTACATCATGCATACAAGTAGTCAATCATACCAGGATACATAGCCATCATCTCCATCTGCACTTCACACCACTCCAATCAGTTGTGAGGTGAGTGTAGCCAAATATCAGTTGAAAATAACGGAGTTTAAATTAATACTTAAACTTAGGGGGTCTTTTACTATGGCGTGCTAGCCGATCTAGTGCGCGCTAAATATTAGCGTGCCCATTATATTCTATGGATGCGTTAGCATTTAGTGCCCGCTAAATCGGCTAGCAAGCCTTAGTAAAAGACCCCCTTAGTGAAGAATAAAAAGGCAGACTTTCTTCTTGACTCAGTGTGATCTGAGAACAAGCAGGACAACAATTAATATAGTTGGGTGATGTCATCTGCGGATTCTGCCCAGTATTCCTGTTTTTTAGAAGTCTTTGCAACCCCAACTGCATATGCACATGTACTTTCCCACCTGCCTCAATCATATGGGACCAGCAGTTTTTTTTTTTTTTCTGAAGAGTTAAAGGGACTTTTTTTCAGTGTGCTGACAAATGCAAATAGGGCTGGAGGTATGGTAGACCCTGATCGATTTTCAGAGGCTTGTGTTCATTAGGAGCTAGCTAAACTAAAGGTGAACAAAGCGATGGGACCAGATGGTGTACATTAGAGAGTTGTGCGGGGACAGAAATCCCACCCGTCCCCACCAAAATCCCACCTGTCCCCGCGAGGAATCCCCTCTGTCCCCGCTCATCCCCATGAGGAATCCCCTCTGTCCCTGCCCACCCCCCCATAAAAGTTACCTGTCCACATAAAAAGCAGCAATTACTTCAGAAAGTTTTGATTTTTTTTAATCCTTAGTTTATTTAAACCAACAATAAAATACAATCATTTTTTTAACACCTCCCCTCCTTTTTTTAATACCCCCTATTCTCTATAAAAAAATATTTTTAGTAATAATCCATGAGTCACAAAGCAAGGGTAAAGGGAGCATCATAAACACTGCAGTGAGCATTAGAATATTAATAGCCCATTGTTAAACTGAAGCCAGATTAATACAGATCGATCCTGCACAGTCAATGCTAAAAGAAAACAGTACTTTTCATATGAACACAACCTCCCTACCCCTCACACTGACCCACTTGCTTCCTTGTCACCATCACCACACTCTCCCTTCCCCTGATCCTGTCACCATCATCTTTGTACCCCTTATGCCTGTTCCTGTCATCAGTTTCTCTCCCTTTTCCTTCACCCCATCCAGCCTGCCACTTCACTCTCCCTACCTCTCTCTCTGCCCAAGGTGGAAGGCTTGGCTGGCCTGTCTGCCACCTGCCATGCTCTGTGTCACCATTGCCTTATTCTTCCTACCCCTCATGATGGTCGTCACCTGTCCCTTTTGCTAGTTCTCTTATTAGCCATATTGCTTGCTTACTTGTCTCTGCTATCTTGTGCCCCCCCCTCCCTGTCACCTCACTCTCTCCCTTCATGCTAGCTCTCACTCTTTCTTCTCCTCACCCTGGCCTGCCTGTCATTTCTCTCTCCCTTCCCCCTAGCTGTCCCCTACAATACCAAGCCACCCCTGCCTAACCTGTGGGCCAAATTGACTCTCCTCTCTTTTCTCCCCCACCTGTAACATGCATAGTCCAAGTCCCAGCACCCACTAAGCCTTTCCCCTTCCCACCCCCCACTAACTTACCTCAGCAGCCCAGCCAGCTCCTGCCAAGTAGTTTGGCAAGGGGAGTAGGCCCTCTCCCAGCAGCCAACCCAGTGTCCAGGAGCTGCAGCCACATTCACTACGGCAGCAGGGAGCCGTGGTAGGGGGAAGTGCATAGGTTCTGGCCTGGCCCTCCCTCCCCCCCTGAGGTCCTTCCCTTCCTCTTCAGACCCCAGTGCCCACCAACTTACCCAGCACAACTTTGGCTAGCTCAGGTGGGGGGCAAGGCAGAAGCTAGCTGGGAGCCAGAGAGCCATCCCGCTCCTCGACTCGGTCGGCGGCTGCTCAAAGGCAACGGAAAGTGAAGCACCGCAGCTTCCCAGAAGCAGCAACTCAGCTGCCAGCTCTCCCTCCTCTGGAGCTCATCACGTAGGCAGTAAGCTCAGCACAGGCACACATTGGTTCAGCTGCATGCACAAGGGCCAGTCACAAACGACCTTAGAACTCTGAGGTCATTTGTGATTGGCCCGTTGTGCTGCAGCTGAACCAATGTGTGCCTGTGCTGAGCTTACTGCCTATGTGATGAGCTCCATGCCTACGTGACATGCTACTGATTCATCGGGACTAGGAGCTCAGTGCAGCGCCAGAACGGAAATAAGGTCGGCCTTGAGTTGGGATAGGAACCCTAGTTCCATCCCATGGGCCTGGGAGGGGACCCCGTGGGAGTTTCATTGACCTTGGGGGGATCCCTGCAGGATCCATGGGATTCCCATGATCCCCGTTCCCGTGCAGACCTCTAGTGTACATCTGAGAGTACTGAAGGAATTTAAGGAAGTTCTGGTGACTACGCTGGCTGACCTTTTCAATGCTTTTCTAGAATTGGGATTGGCACCAGAGGACAGGGGAAGAATGGATGTGGTTCCTCTCCACAAAAGTGAAGTAAGGAAGAATAGGAAAACTAAGGTGAGGTGGTGTATCCTGCCAGAGCTGGTGTTAGACCGTGAACGTGAGCTAGGATTTAACAGAGAGGAAAAATCTTTTTTGTTTGGTTATTTTGTTTACACCACAGCGCCAGTGTGGGTAGGAGAGGGCAAAGGGGGTAAAGAGGCTATAAAATAAACCTGTAAAGGTCTTACTGCCGAAACTTTTATATCCGCTCCAAACGATCCCTTTATGGATCACGAATAAAGATGCACAGACCTTTGAGTCTCTCCTTATTTCCTTTCCTGTGGCGTAACAAACGGGCCCAAATCAGCTTCGCAACCCTATCCTTGGAGAAACTGCAGGGTGGACTGAATCTTCCTGATATTCGCATGTATAATGTCACTTTCCTGATGGGCTTTGTCCATGAGGGCATCTCAGGCTATTATAAATATTTCTCCCCACATGGCTGGTTCACTGAATGGTGCGCACCTCATTCCTTCGTCTCTTTGCTGCATGTGCATCCATGGTCTTCGCCAGGGGTAGATTTCCAATTTCATTTTCTGAAACCCCTTCGCCAGGCATGATGGTGGTGGCGGAGAAAACAGCAACATACTCCTCAGGCATCCCCATTCTTGCCCCTGGTGGGTAATGTAGACTTCCTCCCGGGGATGGGCACCTTGGGGTTTCAACTATGGGAGTCCCGGGTCTGTGTCAGCCTGAGGCATCTTTCTGATGAGGGCCCGGGGATTTTCTCTACCTTCACACAACTACAGTCCTATTGGGAGCTCCCTGCCACGCAATTATGGTCTTACTTGCAAGCACGGCATTATCATCTTTCCTTATCCCTCAGGTGGGGCGAGCAGTGGTCTTTCGGAAGGCTGGATGCCCATTTGGCTTTGTTACACTTTCAGATGAATACCTTAGCCACTTGGTATCGGATCCTTAAGAATGCTCTCCCCATCTCTTATTTGACCCGGATTGTGGCCCAGTTGTCCCGTGACTTGGCTCTTGATTTTACCAACGCCCAAATTTTGGACCTTTTCACTAACCTTATTCAATTAACGGGATCTACAGATCTCCGGGAGATGCAATTTAAGATCATCCACCGTGCTCATATCTCCAGGGCTCAGGGATGGGCCATGGGCCTTTGGGATGATGCAACTTGCTCCCATTGTCGGAGGGCCACGGGAACACTGGTACCTATGTTTTTGGAATGCCGCCATGCGGCTCTTTGGCTCAAGGTTCTACCTTTTCTTGATGACCTGCTTGGCCGAACAGTACCCAAGAATTATGGATTCTTGCTTTTGGGAGACCAGAGGGAGGTATTATCTGCAGAGTTTGTCCTACCATACCGGAAGTTCCTATACACTGCACTCCTAGTAGTAAAAAAGCTCTTGCTCCTGCACTGGGTGGAGTGGCTCTGGCCTCCTTCAATCAGTGGCTTTACCACATTTGAACTACAGACCTACACAGCTCCTCTGAGTAGCGACAAAAAGCTTTATGTTTCACTGTGAAGGGCGTTTCATGTTGCGGCCAACTCTGTTGTATCTGTTGCCTCGACCTAATTTTGTCTTTATACCCTATAGGACCTTAACTTACTGGCACAGCTGGTTGCTCTCGAGCTAGTGTGCTTGATGTCTGACTGTGGCATGCTTGGTGTATGTATATTGTGGTCCGCGTGTGCTGCATGGGCTGGAATGTTCTGAGGAGAGGAAGGGTGGGTGAGTGCTGTGAGCGGGGTTTATAATTTTACGAAAATGTTCTAGCAGTCTTAGTTACATTTCAGAGGTCGACTTCCTGCTACGCCTTCTAGGACCCATCTTTGGAGGTTTTCCCTTTCTCATAGACTGTTTCAGTATTTTTCTCCGGTGGGCGTTCTGTTTGCACTTCCTCTGTTGCATTGCATTTGTTCACATCTCTGCTCTATTCTTCTGCTGCACCAGTTCTGTTGTTTCACGACTGGAGTTTATTGTTTGTATTGACTGCTTTTCCAATAAAAATTATTTGCAAAAAAATAAATAAATAAATAAAAATAATCCCGTAAAAAGTGGATTTCTTGCTAGACCTCAAACACCCAAGGCACTACTTTGAATTCTATTTGTGCCCTTACTGGGGTGGTGTTTTCATCATTGGTCTTAGCAAATAGCATGTGCAATAAATATTTTTATTAATTTTCAACATGCTCTGCATAAATTATAAAGTGCATAGAGTGCCATAAAAGTGCTATAATAGTGCTCTAAAGGGAAGGCACTTATCTTTGCACCCGAAGGCTGCCCAACCATTTCACTTCTAGTTTCGTCAGGGGCTATGCCTCCTTAGTTAGAAGCATCAACATTTTTAGTTAGAAAAGCCCATTCTTTGAGCTGAAACCACCGCTACTCGTGGCACTGTGATAAAGGCTGAGTGCAGTGCCACAAGTAGCGGTGGTTTCAGCTCAAAGAATGGGCTTTTCTAACTAAAAATGTTGATGCTTGTAACTAAGGAGGCATAGCCCCTGATGAAACTAGAAGTGAAACGGTTGGGCAGCCTTCGGCGCAAAGATAAGTGCCTTTCCTTTAGAACACTATATAGCACTTTTATCCCAGGACAAGCAGGCAGCATATTCTCTACATGGGCAACGTCATCCACGGAGCCCTGACGCGGACAGCTTTTCAAGCAAACTTGATTGAAGATTTCAAGTTTGTTGGTGCTGCACCATGCATGTGTGTGCCTTCACGCTCCACTAGAGGGCGCTTCCCCTCCTCGTGGTCTTCAGTAATTAGTTTTTCGCGGAGCCAGAAAGCCCTGTCATTTTTCTCTCCGTGTTCAAGTGCCTTTCTAGTACCGCGGCTTCTTTGTTTTTTTCATCGAAGTCGCTGTGCGCCTTTTTGCCTTCTGGTTTTGTTAAAAAAAAAAAAAAAAACTTGACTTCTGTGATTTCGGCATCCGGGAGCTCCCGGTTTGCCGTGGCTGCCTGGCCTCGCTTGGCCGCGGCCAGTTTTTTCCTTATGTCCCGGCCTCTTACCGGGTTTAAGAAGTGCACCCAGTGCGGTCGGCTGTCGTCCCTCACCGACCCGCATCGATGGTGTATCCTGTGCCTGGGGGCTGACCATCCGACCGACGCATGCCCTAGGTGTGCTACTTTTCAGAATCGTGCCCTGTGACATCGTCGGGCCCGCATGGCTGAACTGTTTGCTGTGGATCCTGCCCTGGCTTCGGCTGCGGTCTCAGCGTCGACCTCGGCCCCAGCCTCGATGTCGGCCTCGAAGACCTCGGCCCCGAGTAAGACCTCGGCCTCGAAGGGCTCGATCCCGGCCTCGAAGACCTCGGCTCCGGGTAAGTCCCCTCTTTCTTCCCTTTCAGGGTCAGTGCTGGCGAGGAAGCCAACCTCGGAATCTTCGGCTGTTCATGGTGGGGGTGCCCTTCCACCGGCCTCGTCGAGACTGGCCAAGCCCTCGAAGCGTGCTTCCACCTCTAGGGAATACTCATCTTCGAGGTCGCCCTCGGTGGAATGCACTACTGCACCTGATATGCCCTCGATGCTTTCGGTGCCCGTGTTCCAGGAGATGTTATGGGCTTTGATCTCCTCGGAGCTTACCTCAGCTTTGGCCCATTTGACCCCGGCCTCGACCTCCCGTGCTCCGGACCAGCCTGAGCATCGCGTCGACGCCTCTGGGGGCAAGGTGCGTCGGTCTCGGCGCCTTTTGTCCTCGGACTCCTTGCCTCGGGGCGACCCTCGCCCTCGGGGTGCCCGAGGTCGAAACATGGGTCGGAACGTGCCTCGACCCCGTCTCGACAAAGCACCCCCGGGACTCTTCCCTGAGGTGGGGTCGGTCCCCGGGGGTTCGCACTGAAAGGGCTCTCCGGGTTCCATAGCTGTCTCTCTCCAATCCCCGGCTGTTCAAGTCGCCTTCCAGGTCCGGGGCTCCGGTCCGGGAGGCCCTGACCTCGAGGGGTTCTCCCGCTTTTTCCCGGGGCTTGTCTCCTCGGCGTCAGCGGGCCACGGTGCCTTGGACCACGGGGTCTTCACCTCAGGGGTCCTCGAAGCGCCGCCTGTCCTCGACCCCGCCGTGTTCCCTCAGCGGGGCATCCTGGGGTTCGGGTCACGGGGATACTGATCAGCTGCCACATTATTCTTGGGAGGCTTCTCCCTCCTTTTCGGCGGCACCTCGGTCTCGTTCGACCCCCCCCCGGGGGTCGGTCTGAGGGTCGCCCCTCCTCCTTCACAAGGTTTGTTCAGGATATGGGGAAGGCGCTGGACCTTGATCTCCAGGCCGACTCCAAGTATACCAAGGAGTTTCTGGCAGAGATGGACCTGCCGTGTCCTCCGCTGGAGTCTCTTCGGTTCCCGTTGAACCTGATCTTGCGCCAAGCTTTCTTCCGGAACTTGGAAACCCCCTATGCAGTTCCAGCTATTCCGTCCAAAATGGAATCTAAGTACCGGACTGTCCCCTGCCCGGAATTTCAGAAGGCTCAACTGTCTCACCAGTCTCTGTTGGTGGAGTCTTTGCTTAAGAAGTCTCATCCATCCAGGGTCTCCGCGGCGGTTCCGCCGGGATGGGAAGGGTGGACCATGGACAAATCTGGCAGGCGTCTCTACCAAAATTCTATGATGACCATCAGGGTCTTGAACTATAATTTCACCTTTACATCGTACCTTAAGGTCTTGATCAAGTCCCTGCCCGCTTTTCAGGGTGACTTACCCACCTTCCGCCAGGCGGAGTTTGGGCAATGGGTGGACTCTCTCAGCTTCGGTTGCATCTTTTCCATGCAGCTTACGATGCTTTTGCGCTTTCCTCCCGGGTTTCTGCCTTTGCGGTGGCCATCGCCGGTTGGCGTGGCTCCGCATCGTGGACATGGACCCCAACCTGCAGGACCGCTTGGCCAATCTGCCCTGTTTGGGGAATGAGCTCTTCGCTGACTCAATCGAGGCCGCCACTAAGCGCCTCTCGGAGCATGAGCGTTCCTTCGCTGCTTTGGTGCGGCCTAAGCCGAAGTCCACTCCTTCTAAGGCCTATCGGCTACTGCCAAGGCGGTACCCGCAAAAGTCTACTCCAGCTTTCTCGCGCCCGCCTCCTTGCCGACAGCAGCTGCAGCGGGCTGCTCCGAAGCCTCAGTCCCCAGCGGGGTCTAAGCCGGCGCCATCTTTTTGACGGGCTGAGCAGATGGGGGCTGGCCCCCTCCGCGATGGTTTCTGCCCTCCTTCCCATCGGAGGCTGTCTCCGGGCCTTTTACCCACTCTGGGCTCGTATTACCTCGGACGCTTGGGTCCTGACCGTGGTCAGGGAGGGGTTTTCCTTGAACTTTCGGGAGTTACAGCCGGTCAGTCCTCCCGGCATGTCTCTTTCCAATCGGACACAGCTTCCCTTGCTCCTTCTGGAGGACCGGGCGCTTCTTCGCCTTCGTGCGGTGGAGGTGGTTCCCCCCTCCCAGAGGGGGCGGGTTTTTTTATTCCAGGTACCTCCTGGTCCCCAAAAAGACTGGGGTCCTCCGGCCGATTCTGGACCTCCGGAGGCTCAACAAATTCCTCGTTCGGGAGAAGTTCCGGATGCTCTCCCTTCCCATTCTGTACCCCTTGCTCGACGAGGGGGATTGGTTGTGCTCCCTCGATCTGAAGGAAGCTTACACTCGTGTTCCGGTGCATCCATCTTGTCGCCGGTTCCTTCGTTTGCAGGAAGGAGATCTGCATCTCCAATACCGGGTCCTCCCGTTCGGGCTCGATTCATCCCCACAGGTCTTCACGAAGTGTCTCGTGGTGGTGGCGGCGGCCCTACGGTCTCGGGCCTTCAGGTCTTCCCCTACCTCGACGACTGGCTAATCAAAGCCCCGTCAAGGGAGGGGGTTATCTCAGCGACCCGACAGACTATTACATTCCTTCAGAGTCTGGGGTTCGAGGTAAACTTTCCAAAGTCTCAGCTATGCCCCTCTCAATCCCTACAGTTCATCGGGGCCGTGCTGGACACGGTTCACCGCCGATCATTCCTGCCTCCTCTTTGGCAGGCCACGATAGTCTGGCTGAGCATGCAGGTTTCACTGCGGGCTACGGTTTCGGCCAAACAGATGATGGTCCTCTTGGGTCACATGGCCTCCACCGTGCATGTCACGCCGTTCGCCCGCCTTCATCTAAGGGTCCCTCAGTGGACTCTGGCCTCTCAGTGGCGACAGGATCGGGATCCCGATTCTCATCGCATTGTGGTGACCCCTTCCTTGAAACGCTCCATTGGTGGATCAACTCTTCCAATCTTTCCAAAGGGTTGCTCTTTCTCGCTCCTCCACATCGCCGTGTCCTCACGACGGACTCCTCGGCATATGCTTGGGGGGGGGGGGGGCACATCTCGACGGTCTGCATACGCAGGGCCTTTGGTCGAGTGCAGACTGGCGTTGCCACATCAAAGAGCTTCGGGCCATTTACAATGCAGTGGTGGCCTTTCGCCATTTACTTCACGATCAGTTAGTCCTGGTACCTACGGACAACCAGGTGGCGATGTATTACGTCAACAAACAGGGAGGTACGGGTTCCCTGTCCCTCTGCAAGGAGGTTCTGCGCCTTTGGAATTGGGCGTTGCGCCACAATGTCTTTCTTCGTGTGGTTTACATCCAGGGTGAGCGAAACTGCCTTGCGGACAAGTTGAGCCGTCTTCTGCAGCACGAGTGGTCTCTTCACTCCCAGACTCTGTGCCAGGTGTTCCTTCGGTTGGGGACTCCGCAGATAGATCTATTCGCTTCTCCCCTCAATCACAAACTGCCTCTGTTCTGCTCCAGGGTTTTCTCCCAGGACCGTCTCGAGGCCGATGCGTTCCTTTTGGATTGGATGGTCAGGTTCCTGTATGCATTTCCTCCCTTCCCGTTGATTCTGAGGACGCTTGTCCATCTCAAATCGGCCCGCGCCTCCATGATTCTGATAGCTCCTCGGTGGCCTTGGCAGCCCTGGTTTTCCCCGCTCCTTCAACTCAAGTGTCAGGGATCCTCTGCTTCTGCCTGTGTTTCCTTCTCTGCTGTCTCAGAGTTGGGGTTCGCTGTTGCATCCCAATCTGCAGTCTCTACATCTGACGGCTTGGTTCCTTTCCACCTGACTCCTTCCTTTGAGTTGTCCCAGTCGGTGTGGGATGTTCTGGCAGCTTCTCGGAAAGCTTCTACTAGGCAGTGTTATGCCCAGAAGTGGACTAGATTCGCCACGTGGTGTGCTTCGAATCAGGTGGAACCTTTGTCTGCTTCTCTATCTTCGGTTTTGGATTATTTGCTTCATTTGTCTAGGTCTGGTCTCAAGACCAATTCGATTCGTGTGCATCTCAGTGCGATTGTCGCCTTCCATCGGTAGCTTGATGGGAAGTCGCTGTCTGTCCACCCCTTGGTTTCTCGTTTCATGTGGGGTCTCTTGAATGTCCATCCTCCTCTCAAGCCTCCCCCTGTGGTTTGGGATCTAAATGTGGTCCTTGCTCAATTGATGAAACCACCGTTTGAGCCCATGAACAAAGCTCATCTGAAGTTCCTTACTTGGAAGGTGATCTTTCTGCTTGCTCTCACCTCTGCTCGCAGGGTTAGTGAGCTGCAGGCTTTGGTTGCGGACCCGCCTTTTACTGTTTTTCATCATGACAAGATGGTCCTCCACACTCATCCCAAGTTCTTGCCTAAGGTGGTGTCAGATTTCCACCTTAATCAGTCTATTGTTCTTCCGGTGTTTTTTTCGAAGCCCTACTCTCATCCTGGGGAGGCGGCACTTCATACTCTTGACTGTAAGAGGGCGTTGGCGTTCTATCTCCAGCACACCCAGTCTCATCGGAGGGTTCCTCAGTTGTTCTTGTCTTTTGATCCTAATCGGTTGGGACATCCTGTTTCCAAGTGCACCTTGTCCAACTGGTTGGCTGCTTGTATTTCCTTCTGCTATGCTCAGGCTGGTCTCTCGCTGCATGGTCGGGTCACGGGACATAAAGTCCGTGCGATGGCGGCTTCTGTCGCTTTCCTCAGGTCCACGCCAATTGAGGAGATCTGCAAGGCTGCCACTTGGTCTTCAGATCATACCTTCACCTCTCACTACTGTCTGGATACTTTGTCCAGGAGCGACGGCCGGTTTGGCCAGTCGGTTTTGCGTAATCTGTTTTCCTAACTTGCCAACTTCCCTCCGTCCCTTTTCTGGTTAGCTTGGAGGTCACCCACATGCAGAGAATATGCTGCCTGCTTGTCCTGGGATAAAGCACAGTTACTTACCGTAACAGGTGTTATCCAGGGACAGCAGGCAGATATTCTCGCAACCCTCCCAACTCTCAAGGGTTGGCTTCTTTGCTGGCTATCTGAACTGAAGACCACGAGGAGGGGATGCGCCCTCTAGTGGAGCGGGAAGGCACACACATGCGTGGTGCAGCACCAGCAAACTTGAAATCTTCAATCAAGTTTGCTTGAAAAGCTGTCCCCGTCAGGGTTCCGTGGATGACGTCACCCCCATGTAGAGAATATCTGCCTGCTGTCCCTGGATAACACCTGTTATGGTAAGTAACTGTGCTTTATGGCACTCTATGCACTTTATAATTTATGCAGAGCATGTTGAAAATTAAAAAAAAATATTTATTGCACATGCTATTTGCTAAGACCAATGATGAAAACACCACCCCAGTAAGGGCACAAATAGAATTAAAAGTAGTGCCTTGGGTGTTTGAGATCTAGCAAGAAATCCACGTTTTACTGTTTTGTCTTCATTATTTGGCATTCATATTTATTGGACATTTCTTAAAGTTTCCTTATTTAGTTGATTTATAAAATAAACCCACCAGGATGTTTGAAAAAAATACCCTATTGGGCAGGAAAATCAAATCGAATTGAAAAATCTATTCAATAGGCTGAATCGAATCAAAATTTTTTTTCCTGAATTGGGCAGCACTGATCCCTATCCCCATCAGCACTCCCTAAAAACCCTAAGCTACCATAAAGTGGAACCCTTCGCTTCCCTGCCGAACCCCCACTTCTAGTACAATCTCTCTGGAAGCTGAACGGATGGGATCTTGTATCTCTATTAGCTTCAGCTGCAGAGCAACTAAAAGATGATCCCTCCCCTTTGGGCTACCTGCCCGAGAGCTTCCTATCTTGCCCATTTTGTTCCTGGTATCATATCAGTTAATTCTGCTCATGATTTGTTTTCACTCCCTAGTCTTTAAAAAATTTTATTTTATTTTTTTTTTTTGCGGGTTTGCCCACGTGCTGCAGATCAACTGTGTGTGACTGATCCTTCAGCGGGAGATTGCAGACATTTTAAATTTCGTCTGCTTCAGGAGGGTGCTCTGTAAGCCTGAAACTGCAGTAAACCCTCTGGACAGCCTGCAGATTGGATTGGGTCTCCAGGTTTGGGAGCCATCTCTTCCCTGGTTCATCCGCAAAGGGGTAGAGCGCAGGCTGCTGCGGTTCCAAGGAGGTACGCTGGGATCGGAACCGCGCCGTGTGTCTTCCCTGATTCCCTGAGAGGTCCTGGTGGTCGTGATCTGAGTTGGCAGGGAAGGTGAGGTGGTCAGAAGACCTGAAAAATCCAGTTTATTCAGCTTCTTAGGGTACTGATCTCCTTGCTTATACTGTGTATAGCAGGCTGCCATAGACTTTCATTGCAACTGCATTTACATAAATGGTCTGGATGTTGTATTGTTAATCGTGTGAATATATAATATTAGAAAGGACGCCTCAGCCCCACCACTCCACCGCAAAAAAATGTTTAAATCGCGGGAAGCCTCGTGTGGTGCTTCATCATTGGCTGTCTTTTCCAACTTTAGTGTTTTTGCTTTGCTTTTATATTTTTGATCTAGTTTTCTAATGAATACATCGTTATTCTATTGCACTTATTAATAGTAATCCAAATTTTGAATAGTACTTATCTCAGCCAAACCTGGGGAGCCAGACCCGACATGTTTCGCACATAAACCGTGCTTTCTCAAGGGTCTCCCTGGAAAATATAGAAACGGAGCCGTAAACATACAATTGTGTACAGTCCCCTCCCTATCAAAAGTTGCAACGTTAAAAACCAATGTGATAAACTGCACCTTACCGAGGTCGCCGCCGTCATCCGACTCCAAAAATTTAAATGAGCAAAAGATGGCGCCGGCGTCCTCGGAACTCAATTTAAATACTTCCTTCTCTCCTTCAAGTTCACGCCCCCCTGCAGCTTATTGGCTGAACTTGTGGGTAGTTCACATCACAGAACTCCATTCGATCATGCTGTTTAACCCGCGGGGTTCAACTGTATCAACCTTAAAAATGTACCTCTGCTCCTCTTCATTGAGCTGTCTCAGATCTCCCTCCCCCTCAGTGTCATTGATCTTATAAATAATACGCCATCTCAATTCTTCCACAGAATGTTTATGTTTAGCCCAATGTTCCACTAAGGGAGCCTGGGCTACCCTATTTACTATGCGGGACTTGTGTTCGTTGAGACGTAACTTGATCTTACGATTAGTACGACCGATGTATATAAGGTCGCAGGGGCAAATTATTGCATATACAACCCCCTGTGAGTTGCAATCAGTGTCAATTCTGGATCTTAAAATCAGATCTCTCCCTGGAACCTGCCAACTGTCGCCCTGGATGGTGAGTGGACACCACTGGCATCTTCCACAACTGCCGTGGCGTCCACCCACCATTCTCTGTCTCTTCCCATATCTTTGAAAGTTACAGCATTGACCCAGTGATCTCCCCCGAGAGTAAGCAACTAAGGGGAAATTTTCCAAAGATTTATGACTGAACTATATACCAATATTTCTTGAGCATGTCTACCAGGGCTGAAGTTGCCCTGGAAAAGGGCAAAACACAAGTCAGTTGGTTGTAATCTCCCTGGGGAGTATCTCTCGGTTCTTGCAAAAGGAGATTCCTCTGCGCATATTTCCCCCTTATATACGCCTGTCTAATTGAACCTTCAGGATAACCCCTAGTCCGCAATCTATCCCCCAATTTTTTAGCTTCCACTTTGTATTGAGAGACCGAGGAGCAAATCCTGCGAATCCGCAAGAATTGCCCAATGGGCAAATTGTACCTTAGTTTATAAGGGTGAAAACTATTGTAATGCAGCGTAGTGTTTCTAGTCGCTGGCTTTCTGTAAAGTGATGTGGAAATCAAACCCTCCTGTACCTGGACAGAAATGTCTAGAAAGTCGATCATGGTTTGATGACATACCATGGTAAATTTGATATTGGTGTCAACAGAATTCAAATGCTGATAAAACGCTTCCAATTCTTGTCTCGTACTATCACAAATAAAGAAAATATCATCTAAAAATCGGCCCCAGAATAAAATATTGGGGTACCATATAGAGGTATAAACCCAGGGCCTAATTAATATAACTTGCCAGATTGAAGTGGGAAACCAGGTAAGTGGAGGCTAAGCCAAATATTGATTTGTAACATAGACAGGAGAACTTAAACAGGATTTGCGCCTCTAGGGGCAGCCAATGGAGTTTTTGATAGTAGGGGCTTATGTGTTCCCATTTCTTCAGCCTAAAGATCAGCCGAACTGCCGAGTTTTGAATGATCCCAAGTAAATAATGTTGCAATAATCGAGCAGGCTCAGGATGGAAGATTGAACCAGTAAGCGGAAGGATGGAACATCAAAGTATTTTCTTATGGTTCTGAGTTTCCATAGTACCGAAAAGCATTTTTTAACTAATAAATCTGTGTGAGCATTTAGAGTGAGGTGGCGGTCTAGGATGACTCCCAGGATTTTAATGGAGTGGTCAATAGGGAAGACCTGACCATTCAAGGAGATCGATGGGTCACTGATTTTGTCATTGGGGCTTGCGAGGAAAAATTTAGTTTTGTCGGTGTTGAGCTTCAATTTGAAGTCGGTCATCCATAGTTCGATTTCCTTTAGAATGGATGATAAATGAATCTTAATCTTGGAGGTCAGAGTAGTAAGGGGAATAACAATGATGATATCGTCTGCATAGATGTAGAATTTAACCTTTAGGTTTTGAAGTAAGTTTGCCAATGAGGCAAGGTAGATGTTGAACAGAGTGGCGGAAAGGGGAGAGCCCTGCGATTTTTTATTGTCACTGTAGACTTGATATGACCGTTTGCTCAAAACCCCCCGAAACCTTTTTAACACGTTACCTGAAAGACAGTCAATCAGAATAGTGTGGTCAACTAGATCGAAGGCACTACTTAGGTCTAGTTGCAGAATAAGAGCGCTGGTACCCTGGCTGAATAAGGTGTGGAGGAAATCCAGTAGTGATGCTATGACAGTTTCGGTGCTGAATCCAGAGCGGAAACCAGACTGATTGTCGTGCAGTATGCTAAATTTCTCCAGATACATTACTAGTTCCTGGTTGACCAGACCTTCCATTAACTTGACGAAAAAGGGAGTGCTCGCAATTGGTCTGTAATTAGATGTCTGTTTGGTAGATTCTCTAGGATTTTTTACTATTGGGGTGATCAGAATCTGGCCTAGATCCTCAGGGAAAGTACCGGTTAGTAAGAGAGAGGAGAGCCAGTTGTATAACTTGGCTTTGAAAGAGAGTGGCGTGACTTTCATAATGTTTGGGGGGCAGCAGTCTAATCTGCAGTAGGAGACGGCGTATTACGTATAATATTTGGAGAATAGGTACAGCTATACGATGGGAGGGCTGTTATTGAGTGAGAGTTCCCAAGAAAGGGACTTGGGGGTAATAGTGGACATGACAATGAAGCCGTCGGCACAATTCACAGCGGCTGCTAAGAAAGCGAATAGAATGCTAGGTATAATCAAGAAGGGTATTACAACCAGAACGAAAGAAGTTATCTTGCCGTTGTATTGGGCGATGGTGCGTCCGCATCTGGAGTACTGCGTCCAATATTGGTCACCGTATCTTAAGAAGGATATGGCGATAATCGAAAGGGTTCAGAGGAAAGCGACACGATTGATAAAGGGTATGGAAAGTCTTTCATACACTGAGAGACTAGAGAAACTGGGGCTCTTTTCCCTGGAGAAGAGGAGAATTAGAGGGGATATGATAGAAACTTACAAGATCATGAAGGGCGTAGAGAGGGACAGGTTCTTCAAACTTTCAAAAAATACACGAACGAGAGGGCATTCGGAAAAGTTGAAAGGGGACAGATTCAAAACCAATGCTAGGAAGTTTTTCTTCACCCAACGGGTTGTGGACACCTGGAATGTGCTTCAAGAGGGCGTGATAGGACAGAGTACGGTATTAGGGTTCAAGAAGGGATTGGACAAATTTCTGAAGGAAAAGGGGATAGAGGGGTACAGATAGAAGACTACTACACAGGTCCTGGACTTGTTGGGCCGCCACGCGAGCGGACTGCTGGGCACGATGGACCTCTGGTCTGACCCAGCATAGGCACTTCTTGTTCTTATTTTAGCTAGCTCAAACACATCCCTCTGAAAATTGATCAGGGTCTATTACTCCTCCATCCCTATTCACATTTGTCTTCTACGGTCCCGCTCCCGGCGCTTCAGCCGTGAATACAGTACAGAAATATTTGTTAAGCAATTCGGCCTTTTCTTTATCAGCTTCTACATATTCCTCCCCTTCACCTTTGAGTCTCACAATGCCACTTTTGCACTTCTTCCTATCACTAAAAATGTCTTGTCTCCCTGTTTTTACCGGGTCAGCTATTTTTTCTTCCATTTGCATCTTTGCTTTCCTGACTACACGACCAGTCTCTCTTAACGTTTCCAGATATTTTTGCCTGTCTCTTTCTGCAATCTTTTGTAGTTTATCAAAACTAACCTCTTATTCCTTACCTTCTCAGCTACTACTTTTGAGAACCAAAGTGGCCTTCTTTACCTCTTACTTTTACTTACTTGCCTCACAAAAAGGTTACTTACTTGCCTCACAAAAAGGTTTGTCGCCCTTACAATCGCTCCTTTCAGTTTTGCCTACCTTATGGAGGATAAGTCCTGGAATATCTCCACCTTACAGTTTTTCCAAGAAATAGTCTCAAGCTCTCGCACCTTCTGAAGCAACCTCTTCTGCTCCTTGAAGTTATGCAAAGATGCTATGATATCTTTAGGATATTCACCGTGCTGGGGTTCTTGCATTCCCTCCTCCTCCGTCCCAAGAACGTGTATATATACTACTTTCACCACCTGCTCCACATCCTTTAAAGTAGTCACTATCAGGTATGCCCAGTAGGTGAATGTTGTTTTGTCAAGACCTATTCTCAAGATCCTCGACCCTGGTAATACAGTCCAACAAATCCTTCTGCGTGTAAGTAGTTAGAATTTGCAACTCTTGCACTAAATCCTCCTGTTCCCCAATCCTCTGTTCCGTATCCGTCACACGATGAACCAAATCCGCCAGGTCTTGTTTAATTTCCCGCACAGCATCCTTAATTTTCCCTTTAACACCCACTATTTCCTTCTTAATTTCAGCTACCTATTGCTGCAAATCTGCTTTGGTAACTGAAGCCGATGGGGACCCATATATCACATCCTGCATTGACTAGGACTCAAAGTTGCTGTCGCCCGAGTATCTTGCCGTCAGCACCAACGCCTCTCCCACATGGCACAGGGAACTTTTCTTCACTCCCTGATGCTGAGATTTAGAGCCCACAGGTTTCTTTTTCGCCAGCATCCTAGTCGCAGTACCATGTTTCCCTGAAAATAAGACCAGTATCATATATTAATTTTGGATTCAAGAAATGCACTAGGGCTTATTTGGGGGGATGTCTTATTTTTTTCATGTATAATGATCATTTCTGCCTTCCTCTCCTCCACTCCAATTCTTCCTCTTTCCTTTCTGTCCCCCACATGTGCAACATCTTTCCTCCCCTCTTACCCATCCTCTTGTGCCTTCCCTCTGCAGCATCTTTCTATCCCTCCCTCCCATCCCTCCTGTACAGCAGTACCCTTGAGCAGCATCTTTCCCTCCCATCCTCCTGTGCAGCAGAACCATGCCGACCCTCCCACCATGAGACTGACATATCTCCCGCCAAACAGCAGCGTCGTCAGCAATCTAAACAAGCTGCTGCCACTGGTGAATCCAGGGATGGAGTTGGGGAGTGTCGAGGATATTTGGGAGGAACTACGGACAGCTACTCAGGCATAGGAGGGGATGTGCACAAAGCATATAAGGAAGACAACACAGGAGCAGAAAGAAATACCGTAAAAGAACCAAGGGAGACTGCTAAGCTTAAAGAGTCCAAGAAGGTAACACACAGGGAACTCAAATGTATGTATACGAATGCAAGAAGTTTGAGAAACAAAATGGGAGAATTGGAAGCAAAAGCAAAAAACGACGAACTGGAAATCATTGGCATAACAGAAACCTAATGGAATGACGAAAACAAATGGGATACAGTACTACAGGGATACAAACTGTACAGAAGAGATAGAGTGGGGCAAAAAGGTGAAGGTATTGCCCTATATGTTCGTGAAGAAATAGAATCTGTGAGAATGACTATGACGAAAAAGAAAGAGAAGCTGGAATCCCTCTGGATAAAAATTCCCAGACACAACGGTACTGACACAAAGATTGGCCTTTACTACCGACCGCCAGGACAGGGGGAGGAAACAGACTCGGAAATGATAGAGGAAATTAAACACGAATGTAAGACGGGTAATGTTGTAATCTTGGGGGATTTCAACTTTCCAGGGATAGACTGGGACCTGGGAACCTCAAATTGTGGCAAGGAGGCAATGTTCCTGGAAGTGCTAGGGGACTACTTCCTGGAACAATTGGGAGAGCCGACAAAAGAAAATGACACCTTGGACTTGGTCCTAAGCAGCATTACGGGGCCGGCTAAGGAAGTAGAAGTCACAGTCTTGCTGGGGACGAGTGATCACAACAGGATCAACTTCAAACTCGATGTCGGGAAGGGGAAAGGTACTAAAACCTCAACCACGACTTTAAACTTTAAAAGGGAAGAAAAGATAGCATAAGAACCATGGTGAAACAACGGATCAAGAAAAAAATGGGCAAAGTCAAAACAGTAGAACAGGCATGGTCCCTACTGAAAAATACTATCACTGAAGCACAAAGCCTTTACATTCTGCGGATGTCCAAAGCAAAGAAAACCAAAAGCAAAAGAGAGCCGGCGTGGCTTACTAAAGAGGTTAAGGAAGCCATAAAAGAAAAGAAGGACTCCTTCAAAGCATGGAAATGCACGAAAACAACCGAAACTTGGAACAAACACAAGGGTGATCAGAAGAAGTGTCACAGGGCAGTGAGGGATGCCAATAAGGACAATGAGGAGAAAATAGTGCAAGAGGCCAAAAACTTCAAGCCCTTCTTCAGGTACGTGAAAGGGAGAAAACCCGCAAAAGAGGCAGTGGGACCGCTGTACGACCATGGAAGAAAAGGGTGCATCAAGGAAGACAAACAAATCGCAGACAGAATAAATTCCTTCTTTGCGACTGTCTTTATAAAGGAAGACACTGCAACAATTCCAGAAGTGGTAAAAGTGTTCAAAGGAGCAACAGAGGACAGCCTTACAACAGTAGAAGTGGACTTGGATCGGATTTACTGCCAGATTGACAAACTCAAAAGTGACACTATTGCAAAAACTTGCCAACCTGTCAATCAAAACAGGACAGATACCGGACGATTGGAAGATAGCGAATGTCACGCCGATTTTAAAAAAGGATCGAGAGGAGTACCGGGCAACTATAGACCTGTGAGTCTCACGTCAGTCCCTGGGAAGATGGTTGAGGCGCTGATCACACACGACCTGATGAAAGCCAGCCAACATGGATTCAGGAAAGGGAAGTCATGTTTGACGAACCTACTTCAATTTTTTGAGACAGTGAACAAACAAATTGATAATAGAGAACCGGTGGATATTATATACTTGGATTTTCAGAAAGCATTCAACAAGGTTCCACATGTAAGACTCCTCAGGAAACTGCAAGGTCATGGAATAGAAGGAGACATACTAAGATGAATAGGCAAATGGCTGGAAAACATAAGGCAGAGAGTGGGCATAAATGGGAAATTCTCAGACTGGGAGACTGTGACTAGTGGTGTGCCCCAGGGCTCTTTACTTGGGCCCATCTTATTTAATATCTTCATAAATGACCTGGAGGATGGAACATCCAGTGAGATCAAGTTTGCAGATGACACAAAATTACGCCGGGCAATCAAATCGCAGAAGGACAGCGAGGAACTCCAGAGCGATTTGAGCCGATTGGAAAATTGGGCTGATAAATGGCAGATGAAGTTTAATGTGGAAAAATGCAAAGTGATGCACTTAGGCAGAAAAAATAAGGAACACAAGTATAGTATGTCAGGTGCAACTTTGGGAAAAACCAAACAGTTAAAGGGACCTGGGCGTATTAATCGATAGGACCCTGAAACTGTCGGCGCAATACGCGGCGACAGCGAAGAACGCAAATAGAATGCTAGGCATGATAAAGAAGGGAATTACGAGTAGGTCGGAGAAAGTAATACTGCCGCTTTATAAAGCGATGGTCAGACCACACTTGGAATACTGCGTCCAACATTGGTCTCCATACTTAAAGAAGGATATAAAAATACTCGAGAGGGTGCAGAGACGAGCAACAAAGCTAATAAAGGGCATGGAGAACTTGGAATATGAGGAATGACTTAAGAGATTGGGATTGTTCTCCCTTGAGAAGAGGTGACTGCAAAGGGATATGATCGAGACTTTCAAAATACTGAAAGGTATCGACAAAATAGAGCAGGAAAAAAAATTATTTACATTGTCCAATGTGACACGGACAAGAGGACATGGATTGAAGCTAAGGGGGGACAAGTTCAGGACAAATATCAGGAAGTTCTGCTTCACGCAACGAGTAGTGGAAACCTGGAATGCTCTCCCAGAAGAGATAATTGCGGAATCCACCGTTCTAGGATTTAAGGGTAAGTTAGATGTACATCTCCTTATGAGTGGCATAAGGTGACGTAAGTAAAGGTAAGCTAGAGTGATATGGGGACTAAAACTATGCCAGGGTACACCTGGTGGGGCCTCCGCGTGTGCGGATCGCTGGACTTGATGGACCTAGGTCTGTTCCTGAGATGGCACTTCTTATGTTCAGGGGTGATCTAACTAGGGCTTATTTTTGGGGTAGGTCTTATTTTTGGGGAAACACATTAGGTTTTTAGCATCCAGTAACCAGCTATATATTTGTAGGAAGGTAGAAAACTTGCTCATTAAAGGGGTTTTTCAGCTCAATCAGGTCAGAGCTCAGGCTCTAATCAGCCATTCAGCTAGGTGACGTCACTGGAAGCCTCCCCACTGCTGAAAATCTTTTACACCTCATGAACCATTTCTTCGATGTACCTCTCATTCTCACTGATGCTTCTCAGTCTTGCCACCTCCTCTCTCAGTTCCTTTACTTGCTTCATGAGAGATTCAAGCTGAAGACAGCTTGCACATGGAACCATTCCCTCTGCCTGGGTAACATTTTCTGTCTGCACAGAGACAGAAGTTATAACCTGAGCAGCAGCTTTGATGATACGATGTTTCCCAGCCATACTGTGGTGCAGATCTACTTACACCTGGAAGAATAAAGAAAGGGCAGAAAAATCCTATCAAAGTAATGCCCTGTTCCTGGTTGGCTGAAGAGCCTATTAAAAGCTCTGCCTTGGGGTGGGCAAGAGGATATTAATTTAACACCAGAGCCTTTCCTCAACAACTATTTATATCCTAATCTGATATTATGCCCTGAAATGCAACCTAAAACACTAATATAGGCTAAAATACTTTTGTATTAATCCCTAATAGAGACTCTAAAGGCTACACTATTGCCTAACTGATTTTGCTGAGCTAAAAAGAGAACTACGATGATATAACCTACTGAAACCAAAGTTTACTTTTCCCAGACAGTTCTTCACAGGTTGCTGTGAAAAACTATCTTTAATGCTGAGCCTAGTCTACAACCTCTCTTTTAGAACCAGGCTTACTGAGGGCTAGGCACTAGGCCAGCATTCTTTGAGCGATGGATTGAAATTATGTATGAAATATCTGTAAGGGTTGACAGGTTGGGCTTATGGGTGGTTTTGGGGTAGTTTATTTTTAGCAGATTGAGATATTTTATGCTTTCTTTTATGGTTATTTTAAACTGCATTGACTTGATTTGTAATGTATAATAATGGCACAAATGCAGATGAAATTAAAATGTTTGATCTATTTCTACAGGAGACCTTACAACAGCTGATTATGATGCCTTTACCAAATGTTTTAATAATTGGGAAAAATCCATTTTCAGGTAAGTTACATATCAGTATATTTTTGTGTTTTATCAGTAATTGGAAATTAAGTGGAGTATAGAGAAAATGAAATCTTATGCCAGGCATTATTTGACGTATTTGTATTTAAAATTTTTAAATAGCTGTGTATGTAAGATTGTAAGCTTCATTAATTCTCATTCCAGTGCATTAGGTGAGACATTCTAGACCAGGGATGCCCAATACGTCGATCGCGATCGACCGGTAGCTCAGGAAGGCAACGTGAGTCGATCGCAGAGCCCATCCCGGGCTCCGTGATAGACTCGTGTTGCCGTCCTGATCTACCGGTCAAAGATGCCGACGCCGGGCATCCACTTTAGGCTGTTTTTGTCATTTCGGGGGGGGGGGGAGGGGAGCATGGCAGCGGCAGCAGCAGCCTGAAAAAGAAATCATCCTGGCTGGGGTCAGTGGCATGCTCAGGAGCTTCTACAACCTTCCTATCTCCCTCTCCCTTCTACCTGCTTCCGGCCACACCCCTTGCTCCGCGGCTCTCTTCGGCAACTCAGCAGCAGCGATCGACACAAGCTTCTGACGTCGGGGCCTACCCTCTGCGAGTCCCGCTTGTTTTAACTTCCTTTTTCCACAAAGGCGGGACTCGTAGAGGGAAGGCCTCGATGTCGGCAGCTTATCTTGATCACCGCTGCTGACGAGTTGCTTAAGAGAGCCGCGGAGCAGGGGGGTGTTGCCAGGTGCAAGTAGAAGGGAGAGGGCCAGATGCAGGACTCGTGGGTGAGGGAGGAGAAGAGAGAGAGAAAGAGAGAGGGGAGGGAAACAAAAGGAAATATTTCATACTGGGCTGGGCCGGAGTGGAGGGAGGGTGGAAAGATTCTGGCTACCGGGTGCAGTAACAAAGGAAAAGGGGGGACAGCTGAAAATGGAGATCGTGATACAAAGAAGAGAAAGAGTAAGCAGGATCTACTGAATAAGGATAGAGATACAGAGGGGACATGAAGAGGAGGTGAAATAGAGACATAGAAGTAATGCTGAAAAAGTGTGTGGGGGGGGGAGATAAAGACATTGAAAGGGCAAATGGTGAACATGGGGTAAAGACAAGGACAGAGACAAATGAAGATTCTGAAAAAGTGGTGAGATAGGGATATAGGTGAGATGGACACAAAGAAGGGTGATGCTGGAAAATAGGTGGAATGGTAATTCTGACAGACACAGAAGGGAAATGCTGGATCAAGGAGAGATGGGGCTCAGGCTGGATGGAATGAGGAGAAATGCCTTGTTGGCCTGGAACTTCCTCTCTTGATGTCAGGGAGCGGAATGCTGGTCAGCGCGATGCTTCTGCAGGGAAAGCTTGGGACGGCGGTGGCTTGGGGCTGTTCCCCGATGGCGGTGGCAGCAAACCGAGTGGCTTGGGGGAGGGCACGGAGAAAGAAAGAAAGGGGGCAGACAGGGAGACAGAAAGAAGGGGGAACAGGGAGACAGAAAGAAAAAGTTGGGGGAGAGAATGAGGTCTGGAGGAGAGGAAACATACAGGAGGCTGAAAGAAAGGAAGAAAGATTGGATGCACAGTCAGAAGAAGAAAGTGCAACCAGAGACTCATGAAATCACCAAACAGCAAAGGTAGGAAAAATGATTTTATTTTCAATTTAGTGATCAAAATGTGTCGGTTTTGAGAATTTATATCTGCTGTCTATATTTTGCACTATGGCTCCCTTTTACTAAACCGCAAGAGCGTTTTTAGCGCAGGGAGCCTATGAGCATTGAGAGCAGCGTGAGGCATTCAGCGTAACTCCTTGTGCTAAAACCTACTGTTGTGGTTTAGTAAAAAGGGAGGGGGTGTATTTGTCAAGTTTCAAGTTTATTAATTTTAATATACCGACCATCAAACAAATATCTGGCCGGTTAACAATAGAATTTAAAAAATAGGAAGGCTAAAAATTTAAAGGTAAAATAATTGGTATATTAAATATATAGTGTGGACATGAATAATTTTGACAGGACAAACTAGAGAGTGAGGATAAATGGGAGGGGAGGGGAAAAGTTACATATTTAAGAAGAAAAAGGAGATAGAGGGAAGGGATAAAACATATGGGGTGGGGTCGCTTTATTAAAGCGGTTGGTTGCTTAGAAAGAAAAAGGAAAGAAGATAAGTCTAATCACTGGTAAATGCGTCACAGAATAAGAAGGTTTTTAGGCCTATCTTAAATTTGTCTATTTTTTTATTTTGTTACTGAGGTGACATTGCATAGAGTCATCTGCCACCTCTTTGAAAAAACCCGGAATATGAATAATTAACATTTTCTCTGCCTTTCAGTGTGCTTTGTGGTTTTTTTTTATTTTATTGTTGGTAGATCATTTTGACTTAGTCATTATAAAAGTAGCTCGCAAGCCCATAAAGTGTGGGCACCCCTGTTCTAGACCATAGGGTGTATTCTGCTCTCTTCATTTTATTGTTTTTAATTCAATGTAGTTCCGTTACTTTCATGGATATTTTTGCATTTAAAGTGGATTTAAAGGTCTGCCTATTTGAGAATTCACAGACTTTGGTCTGTAGCTGACAGGCTGATCCCTTCAGGAGTACCTGTTATCCAGTCTGCATAGTGTTCCATGGAGCTCAGGGCTGTCCTTGACCTAGTCTCACCTTCTGTTAAGCAGGGGTTGAGCACAGACTGTTAGGCATGCTTAGGGAGCTCAGCGGTGTCCCGCATTGTGCCAGCTGCATTGTCGTGCCTCCGCTGATCCTGGTGTACATCCGGTGGTCCGAGGGGTTGGAGGCATAGTCGGACAGTAGAGTCTGACCAGCAGCCTGAAGATCAGTTTGGAGAAAGCATTTTCAGGATTGTGGCAGTGAATTCTGAACCAGCTACTGAAAAGGGCTGGGAAGCAGGTAAAGCACAAGTGTCTCTGGTCAGAGTGGGAGCTAATAGGCTCTCAGAGGGATCGAGAAAAGTTAAAATAGAGAGGTTTTCTTTGTTTCCAGGTGTTACTCTGTGGTCCCCCACCTGAAAAATCCTAAAATTGCTGTTTGTTTGTTTTTATTTTCAGGAAGGGTGTAAAATAGTGCATTTTTGGTGTGAATTTGGTGCTGGTGGCCATCTTGGATTTTTTATCAATCTTTTTTTTCTGCTTTTCCTTGCTTCTTGGAAATTGGAATTTTTGCCAGAAAAACTGCTGGGATCGAGTCCTCAGGGTCTCTTCTTGTGGATTCATGTAAAGTTGGCGCATATTTAATGCTTTTGGAGTGTCTGTGTGCCACATGCCGCATAGCGCTGTCGGGGAGGGGGGGAGGTGACGGCTAGTTCAGCTTCCCCCTTACTGAAGCAGGTTATTTCACACTCAGCTAGCCCATTACTTTTAGGGCTTGGCTCTATGGGTTCTTCGGTCAGCCAGGCAGCATACCTGCCGGAGCCTAAGAAACGCAAGTCTAAGTCATCTAAGGGTGACACTGTGCCCCAGGGAACAGACAACTTTTCTGAATTCATGCAATTTTTGTGGTTTGAATTTCAAACCAGAGGTCCGGCTGCTGGGTGCTCTTCTGGCCCCCATTCGACGTCTCTGGGCAGTGGGGTGCCCTCGGGGGT
This sequence comes from Geotrypetes seraphini, assembly GCF_902459505.1. Taxonomy (NCBI): domain Eukaryota; kingdom Metazoa; phylum Chordata; class Amphibia; order Gymnophiona; family Dermophiidae; genus Geotrypetes; species Geotrypetes seraphini. Next base: position 284,352,860 of record NC_047086.1, read on the forward strand.
CTCATTGCCTCCGGCCATACCGACTGTTAATCCTTCCACATCTGTTCAGGGGGATCCAGTGGCTGATCCGGACCTTGTTGATCATTTGTTTGATAGTGCAGCCCATCTCAGTTTGGGGGATCCAGACTTGAGTACTGGATCCGCGGATCCTTTAGGGCAGGGGCTTTTTTAGCTTGCGAGCTACTTTTAAAATGACCAAGTCAAAATGATCTACCAACAATAAAATTTTAGAAAAAACACAAAGCACACTGAAAGGCAGAGAAAATGTTAATTATCATTCATATTCTGGGTTTTTTTCAAAGAGGTCAAGGCAGATGACTCTATGCAATGTCACCTCAGTAACAACCATACAAAAATAGACAAATATACTCCCTCCCTTTTTACTATTTCCATGATAGCAGTTTTTAGCACAGGGAGCTGCACTGAATGCCCCGCGCTGCTCTTGATGATCATAGACTCCCTGTGCTAAAAACTGCTATTGCAGTTTAGTAAAAGGGGGCCATAGTGCAAAATATAGACAGCAGATATAAATTCTCAAAACAGACACATTTTGATCACTAAATTGAAAATAAAATAATTTTTCCTACCTTTGTTGTCTAGTGATTTCATGAGTCTCTGGTTGCACTTTCTTCTTCTGACTGTGCATCCAATATTTCTTCCCTTCTTTCAGCCTCCTGTATGCTTCCTCTCCTCCAGACCTCATTCTCTCCCTAACTTTTTCTTTCTTTCTCCCTGCCCCCTTTTTTCTTTCTGTCTCCCTGCCTCCCTTTCTTTCTTTTTCTCTCTCTCTCCATGCCCCCTTTCTTTCTGTCTCCCTGTTCCCCCTTTCTTTCTTTGTCTCCCTGCCCTCCTTCTTTCTGTCTCCCTGCCTGCCCCCTTTCTTTTTCTCTCCCTGCCCTCCCCCAAGCCACTAGGTTTGCCGCCACCGCTACAATCGGGGAACAGGCCCCCAAGCCACTAGCCCCAAGCCCTCCCTGCAGAAGCGTCGCACTGACCAGCTCTTCCTCTGATGTCAGAGAGGAAGTTCTGGGCCAGCCAGGCAGCGATTGGCTGGCCCAGAACTTCCTCTCCGATGCCAAAATTGACGTCAGGGAGAGAAATGCTGGTCAGTCCAACGCTTCTGCAGGGAGAACTTGGGGCAGCGGTGGGGGACATCAGGGAGATGAAGGCTGATCGGCCCAGTAGATCAGGACAGCAACACGAGTCTATCACGGAGCCCGGGATGGGCTATCTAGATGATTGGTTGATCAGAGCTCCATCATTGGCAGAATTCGCGGGAGCCAGTAAGGATGCCTTTCAGTACCAAGCAGCAGCGCCAAATCGCGCTCCTGCTCATGTAGCTCAGCGCCAAAGGAAATCGCGGCAGCCGGTTGTCAGCAGGGCAGGAACTTGGAAAGTTTGCTCCTGCCCGCTGCACCTCCACCGCGGATCGCTAAGATGAGGTACCATATGAGGCTAGGGCAGGGAGGGAGGGTGCAGAGTCTGACGGGGAAAAGAAGGAAGGGTGCTGGGTGCAGAGTCTGACGGGAACATAAGAACATAAGAACATAAGAAGTTGCCTCCGCTGAGGCAGACCATAGGTCCATCCTGCTCAGCGGTCCGCTCCCGCGGCGGCCCATCAGGCCCATTGTCTGAGCAATGGTCTATACCTATCTATACCCCCCAATCCCTTTTTCTTCTAGGAATCTATCCAAACCTTCTTTGAAACCATTTAATGTTTTCTTGTCTACAACAGCCTCTGGAAGCGCGTTCCATGTGTCCACCACCCTCTGAGTGAAAAAGAACTTCCTAGCATTTGTTCTAAACCTATCCCCTTTCAATTTCTCCAAGTGCCCCCTTGTACTTGTGGTGCCCCTTAATTTAAAAAATCTGTCCCTGTCTACTTTTTCTATGCCCTTCAGGATCTTGAAGGTTTCTATCATGTCTCCTCTAAGTCTTCGCTTTTCCAGGGAGAAAAGTCCCAACTGCTTCAATCTGTCAGAATATGGGAGATTTTCCATTCCCTTTATCAGTTTGGTTGCTCTTCTTTGTACTCCCTCAAGTAACGCCATGTCTTTCTTGAGGTACGGCGACCAGTACTGGACACAGTACTCCAGATGCGGCCGTACCATTGCACGATACAGCGGCATGATGACTTCCTTCGTCCTGGTCGTAATACCCTTCTTAATGATACCCAGCATTCTGTTTGCTTTCCTAGAGGCTGTGGCGCATTGCGCCGATGCCTTCAGTGTTGCGTCTACCATCACTCCCAGGTCTCTCTCCAGGTTACTAACCCCTAGTGGTGTTCCCCCCATTTTGTATGTGAACATCGGGTTCTTTTTCCCCACGTGCATGACCTTGCATTTCCCCACGTTGAAGCTCATCTGCCACTTTTCGGCCCACTTTTCCAGCTGCGTTAGATCCTTTTGGAGATCTTCACAGTCTTCCTTGGTTTGAGCCCTGCTGTATAGTTTGGTGTCATCTGCAAATTTAATGACTTCACACTTAGTTCCCGCCTCTAGGTCATTTATGTAGATATTGAACAAGAGTGGTCCCAGCACCGACCCCTGCGGAACTCCGCTCGTGACCCCTTTCCAGTCTGAGTAGTGGCCCTTTACGCCAACCCTCTGCTTCCTGTTTGCCAGCCAGTTTTTGATCCATCGGTGGACCTCCCCTTGTACCCCGTGGTTCCATATCTTTTTAAGCAGTCTCTCGTGTGGCACCTTGTCGAAGGCTTTTTGGAAGTCAAGGTAAATAATGTCTATAGATTCCCCTTTATCCACCTGGCTGTTCACTCCCTCAAAGAAGTACAATAAGTTTGTGAGGCATGACCTACCCTTACAGAAGCCATGTTGACTCGGTTTTAGCTGCCCATTTTTTTCGATGTGCTCATAGATGCTGTCTTTAATCAGTGCCTCCATCATCTTTCCCGGGACTGAGGTCAGGCTCACCGGCCTGGGAAGGAGAAGGAAGGAAGGGGGCTGGTGCAGTGCCTGACAGGGAAGGGGAAAGGAAGGGGGCTGGTGCAATGCTTGACAGGGGAGGGGGAAAGGAAGGAAGGAAGGGGGCTGGTGCAGTGCCTGACAGGGGAGAAAGGGAAGGGTGCTGGGTGCACAGTCTGGCAGGAAGGGAGGGTGAAGTGCCTGACAGGGGGGGGAAGGGTGCTGGGTTCATAGCCTGACAGGGGAGGGGAGGATGGAAGGGTGCTGGTGCAGACCCTGACAGGGGAGGAAGGAAGGGGGCTGGGTGCAGAGCCTGACAGGGGAGGGGAGGATGGAAGGGTGCTGGGCGCAGAGTCTGACGGGGCAGGACATTTGAATATTAAGCTGCCCGACTTATATTCGAGTATGTACAGTATCCTCTGAGAGCTTAATTGTCATCCAATTTAACATCCAAAGAATGGAATTAAATTGGAATGAAATTAAATTAGAATCAATTGAGATAAATTTAATTAAATTAAAATGTCCCCATATAGTAAAAGAGAGCTAGAACATTTTGGAAGGCCATTCAATTTCATGGTTAAGACCTCATGGCTCCACTGTGTGCCAGCCATATATTAATTTTTGTTCTTTATAAAGCAAAGATTGAAATAAATCTCATCCATGAGGTAAAGTTACTTTTATCAGAACTGTGTATCTTAATTCATTTAAAGTATGACCAGCTGTTATCCAATGTTGAGTCAAGGGAGCCTCCATTTTGCTTGTCCTAATGGTGCTCAAATGTTCCATAATTCTCAATTTAATCTGATGTTGTGTGTGACCTGTGTAATATAGGCCACAGGGACAAACTATGGCATATACTACCCCCTGAGATTTACAGTTTGTGGAAGATCTGAATTTAAACACTTTTTGTGAATGTGGTATTGTTATTTCAGTAATGTGCATAGATGCATAACAAACTGAACATTGCCCACAAGGGACGTGTCCCGGGAAACGTTCCATACTATAAGATTGAGTTTTTAATATTTCACCCAAATTTCTAGCTCGCTTGAAAGCAAATCTTGGGCGTTCTTTTAAATTTCGATGAATGTCAAGTATATGCCAATGTTAGTGTATTGCTTTTTGTATAAGATGTGCTTTGGTAGAATAAGGTAATACACAAACCAAAGGATTTTTGTGCCTGACGCTTATTTGATTTACCCCATTGAGTATGAATATACTTAGTTCTTTTGAAAGCATTTTTTACAATGGGTAAAGGGTATCCTCGTTGGCTAAATTGAGTGGCAAAATTTAAAGCATTATGTATTGTCTCAATTCATATTTGTCTCTTGTTTTGGGATGAATAAACATCTTTGTTTTCACATTTACATAGCACACAGAGCAATGTGAACATGGATAGTGTTCCCAGACCTTGTCTTTAGTACCTGGAACAGGGAGTGATGAAGGTGCAAGATGTCTTTTAAATTCTTATTGGTAGCACTACATCGAAGGAGACAAAAACCACTGATCTGTAATCCGATCAATTTATTAGTTAATACAACAAGACTCAACACGATTCATGCTTCGGCCAAAGGCCTGCATCAGGAGTTTAAAAGAAAATATAAAAATATGCAAAAATATATATAAAAATTGAAAATTGACAAATAAAGGAATGAGACCTAATGAATGTCCATCGAAATTGAAGTGGTGAAATATACTATAAAAACAAAAACAATATATGAAATCAATAATAACTAAAAGAATATTTCATAAGTTATAATTTATGTAAGGGATAATTAAAAGTTAGTCTCTACAAGGCATGAGAATGACAATTTGTAGTCAGAACAGTAATATTGCATTGTTAAAAAATGAAAATGACCAATTTATATCTATATAGCTATATATAACTGTATATATTTGTTAAATAGATGAGCATTGTTACCTGAAGCTTGAAACTGGTGGATAGCTCAACTGGTTTGATATATAAATGTGAAAGTATCCAACTAAACATAAAGTAGTATTCATAAAATTTAAAAAAAAAAAAAAAAAAGAATGTTAAAATGAAAAAAAAAAGTTTAAAAAAATTAAACTAGAAAATATACAGTAATAAAAAAATAAAAAGAAAAAAGGAATTAAAAACCCTAAAAAAAAAAGAAGGAAAATTTAAAAAAAAAAAAAAAAATAGACAAGTGAAATGTGTAAAGTAAATAACACAAACCAAAAGGAAAATAAAATGACTGTGGAAACATACATCTGATTACAAAAAAGTAAATTATGAAATAAAATAACTTTGCAAACATGAACGAGATGGTGTCAATTTCAGTAGCGTTATATTTATATTGTCAAGTCATTGAAATAGTTGGTTTTCGCTTAGGGCTCCTTTTATGAAGTTGCATTAGCGGCTTTATTGCACGCACATTTTTAGCACACGCTAACCCCCGCGCTAGCCAAAAAACTACGGCCTGCTCAAGAGGAGGCGGTAGCGGCTATTAAGCACATTAAAATGCTAACACGGCTTTGTAAAAGAAGCCCTTAATTTATTATTTTTTTTTTGTTCATAATGTAGCCCTATCAACTACTAGCAATGTTTATTACACATTTGTGTATTTTTGTGGCTAGCATGCTCTTCCACGTAGCTTAATTTGGCTTTTTTATTTAGGCATTTTGTGTTTTGTTTTCTTTCAATGCCACATAATTAGTGTTTATCAGTTAAACAAAACTAAACCTTAAGTTTATATACCACATCCTCTCGATAAAGATAGAGCTTGGCATGTTTTACAGGAACTTTAAAATAAGGAATAAACCCTAAAATAAAATAAGGATTAGTGATTATAAAGATAGCATTGAGATTTACATTTTTGAGAATGTGAATACAAACTTTGATTCGTTAGTTTTGTTAGTTGCGAGATTTAAGCTCTTTGGCTTTTACATTTTTGAGAATGTGAATACAGATTTTGATTCGTCAGTTTTGTTAGTTGAGAGATTTAAGCTGTTTGGCTTTCACATTTAGCAATTTTTTGTATTCACTTTATCATATTGACATTATCCCTTTTTTAAAATGTATTTCATATGTTGAATTTTGACTTAGTTTTAAAGATGCAGCGTTCATGCTTCCTCTATTCATTAAATTTTTCTAGCTATTACACCATTGCTTTTTTTAGTATATTTACAATTATTTATTATTTTCTCTCAACTCTTACATGGTTCTTGGTTACTACCAGTTCTTACTATACTCTTTAGTATAGGCTGGTATTTGCTCATTTGCGCACTAATTACCTTTTGGCCATTGAATCCAGTAGCATTTTTTTTTTTTGTTCCTACACACATCTTTCATTGCATACATTTATTATACATATTCTATTTAGTATCTTGTATGGATCACTTATTACCTTCAGGTTTAACTTTGTTTTCAGATTTTATGCAGTTGCATGTTTAAATCAGGTTTGACTAGGATCAGCAATTATCCCAACCGGTCTTATGTTAATATTCATTCATCGATCACTTATTTTGATAATTTTGGCATTTTATTTATCATTGTCATTTCATATATTTGTTCCCATCAGTATAACTTCTTAATAAGTAGAGCCCTTTCATTTATTTTTAAAAAAATATTTTACACATCTTTCATTTTTGCAAAGTTATTTTATTTCATAATTGACCTTTTTGTTATCAGACTTGTATGTTCCCACATAGTCATTTTATTTTCCTTTTGGTTTGTGTTATTCGCTTTACACATTTCACTTTTCTAATTTTTTTCAGGGTTTTTTTTTTTACTTTTCCTTCTATTTTTCTGTTTTTTCCTCTTTTTGATTTTTTATTACTTTATATTTTTCAGTTTTATTTTTTAATGTTTTTTATTTTAGCATTCTTGGGTTTTTAAATTTTTTTTTCATTTTATTGATTAATACTACTTTTTTATGTTTAGTTGGATACTTTCACATTTATACATCAAACCAGTCGAGCTATCTACCAATTTCAAGCTTCAGGTAATGTTACTCATCTTTAACAAATATATACAGTTATTTATGTATAAATTGGTCATTTTCATTTTTTAACAATGCAGTATTAGAGTCCTGACTACAAATTGTCATTCTCATGCCTTGTAGAGATTAAATTTTAAATATCCCTTATATAAATTATATTATAACTTATGAAATATTCTTTAAGTTATTATTGATTTCGTATATTGTTTTTATAGTATATTTCACTACTTCAATTTCGATTGACATTCATTAGGTCTCATTCATTTATCTGTCAATTTTTAATCTTTTATATAATTTTTTATATTTTCTTTTAAACTCCTAATAGAAACATGATGGCAGATAAAGGCCAAATGGCCCATCCAGCCTGCCCTTCCACAGTAACCATTATCTCTTCCTCTCTCTAAGAGATCCCTTGTGCCTATTCCACGCTTTCTTGATATCAGACAGTCTCTGTCTCCACCACCTCTACTGGGAGACTGTTCCAGCATCTGCCACCCTTTCTGTAAAACAATATTTCCTTACATTACTCCTGAGCCTATCACCTCTTAACTTCATCCTATGCCCTCTCATTCCAGAGCTTCCTTTCAAATGAAAGAGACTGGCAAACAGAATGCTAGGCATAATCAAGAAGGGTATTACAACCAGAACGAAAGAAGTTATCCTGCCATTGTATCGGGCGATGGTGCGTCCGCATCTGGAGTACTGCGTCCAATATTGGTTGCCATACTTTAAGAAGGACAAGGCGTTACTCAAGAGGGTTCAGAGGAGAGCAACGCGTCTGATAAAGGGGATGGAAAACCTTTCATATGCTGAGAGATTGGAGAAACTGGGTCTCTTTTCCCTGGAGAAGAGGAGACTTAGAGGGGATATGATAGAGACTTATAAGATCATGAAGGGCATAGAGAGAGTAGAGAGGGACAGATTCTTCAAACTTTTGAAAAATAAAAGAACAAGAGGGCATTCAGAAAAGTTGAAAGGGGACAGATTCAAAACGAATGCTAGGAATTTCTTCTTTACCCAACGTGTGGTGGACACCTGGAATGCGCTTCCAGAGAGCATAATAGGGCAGAGTATAGTACTGGGGTTCAAGAAAGGATTGGACAATTTCCTAGTGGAAAAGGGGATAGAGGGGTATAGATAGAGGATTACTGCAGAGGTCCTGAACCTGTTGGGCCGCCGCGTGAGCGGACTGCTGGGCACGATGGACCTCAGGTCTGACCCAACAGAGGCATTGCTTATGTTCTTATGTACTAGACTCATGCACATTTACGCCACGTAAGTATTTAAACATCTCTATCATATCTCCCCTCTCCCGCCTTTCCTCCAGAGTATACATATTGAGATCTTTAAATCTGTCCCCATACTCCTTATGATGAAGACTATGCACCATTTTAGTAGCCTTCCTCTGGACTCACTATCCTTTTTATATCTTTTTGAAGGTGTGGCCTCCAGAATTGCACATAATATTCTAAATGAGGTCTCACCAAATCTTATACAGGGGCATCAATACTTCCTTTTTCCTACTAGCCCATACCTCTCCCTATGCACCCTAGCTTTTGCTGTCACCTTTTCAACCTGTTTTTGACCACCTTAAGATCATCACATACAATCACACCCAAATCCCACTCTTCTGTTGTGCACATAAGTTCTTCACCCCCTAAACTGTACTGTTCCCTCTGGTTTATGCAGCCCAAATCCATAACCTTGCATTTCTTAACATTAAATTTTAGCTGCCAAATTTCAGATTATTAGGTCTTTCTTCATATTATTCATACCATCCTGGGTATCAGATTTTGGTATCATCCGCAAAGAGGCAAATCTTATCCGACAGCCCTGCAGCAATATTGTTTATAAAAATGTTAAAAAGAACAGGCCTTTTGCTAAAACACGAATCGTGTAGACTCTCGTTGTATGAACTAATAAATTGATTGGATTACAATTCAGTGGTTTGTATCTTCCTTGCTGTGGTGTTACCAGTGTGTTTGTTGCGTAGGATTTGTGTTCTTCTGTTTTTGTCTATCCTTTCTTTTAAATTCTTAGAACATTTAAAGACAATCATCAGGCCTTTATTTGCAAAATATGGGATGTTCTGTATTATTGGCCAGTACTTTCTCAATGTTTTAATTATCAAGTTTCAAGTTTATTAAAATAATTTTTTAGACCGCTTAATCAAATATCTAAGCGGTTTACAATGTAATGTTACATAAAAACATATATCATTATAAAAACAAATAAAAACAGGGGATACTGGAAGACAATCCAAGTATTAAAAGCACAAGACGTACGGACCTACTGCAAACAATAGGAGAGTGGGGAAGAACTACAATTTTTATAGAAAAGGTGCAACATGAAAGGAAAATACGATAGGCTAGGGTCAATTTTCAAAGTTTTTTTAAAAAAATATTAAAATATTATAGTATTAAAAACATTAAAATTTTAAAATATTAAAATATGCCCTTAACAGGACAGTTGTTATCCAAAGGCATCTTGGAACATATATGACAGTCATAAAATAGAGGACAAACAACCTTATCATTATTTCATTTGCTTTTGGTACATAGTAAAGAATCCCTACCTTGTTGTGCAGTTCTTTTTAACCTTCCTTTATATATTTCTCTGGATAACTCCTATCTTCAAATCTAGAGGCCATAATACTGAGCTGATGATCTCTATCCTCCTCCCGGTTAGTGTTTGTGGGTTTTTGATGTAAAGTGGTTTCCAAACCACCATCTATATTGTGACAGGGAAAAGCCAGAAACCAACATAATGGCCAAGTTTTAGTCTGAGAATAAAGAATCATACCCTGTCACTGAGGAGAAGTCCAGGAGTAGTATTACTCAGATTAAACAAAAGGCTACATGAATCACAAATGTTCCTGTGTCAATAGCTTATTTGCCCTTGTTTGAGAATCCTGTAAACCAGATCCATTTCCATGTTTCATATCTATTGGTCCAGATAGAACTAAGAGAGGGGGTGGGGTGAAGAAAACTGCACTTGAGAACACACTGAGATAGGCTTTAATGAGAACAGGCAGGCTATCTAGCCAATGAGAGCCTCAGCTGCACCTGAGGGTGTAGTTAAACGGGTGAATCTGAAGCTAGGAGAGGTGGCTTCATTCCCAGGCAGAGCTTCATTCCCAGCATGGCACAGAGGCAGCAGAGCAGTCGCCAAATGCTCTCAAAATATCCAGCCACTGTGAGGAGAAAGACTGACCAAGGAAATCAGTCAGAGAAACTTTCTAGACCTAGTCTGGCAGATAAGTCTCTCTAGGGCAGTGGTCTCAAACTCGCGGCCCACTAGGTAATATTTTGAGGCCCTCGGTATGTTTATCATAATCACAAAAGTAAAATAAAACAGTTTCTTGATCATATGTCTCTTTATAAATTATTTATTATTATTAAGACTTAGCTAAAATGAAAGATTTACAAACTATAAAGAGTTTTACCTCATGCAAAATTGTAATTTCTTTAATAAGACATTAACTATTTTTTTTTGAGACCCTCCAAGTACCTACAAATTCAAAATGTGGCCCTTCAAAGGGTTTGAGTTTGAGACCACTGTAAGCCAAGTACCAGGAAGTCAGAAGATAGACATGCTATCTGTATCTGGGGAATGTACAGCTGAGCCAGAGTTTGTAGGTATGAGTTGAGTGAATGTGCTTCATTAAGATCTGAAGGAAGTGGAAAATGCAATGAGAGCCAGAAACTGATATATGAAGTGTGATTTTGTTAGTATGAGTGCTGTGCTGTATGTTAAGCTTTGAGGAATAAGGCTAACACATTTCAAAAGGAGTTTCAGTTACCTGAGGGAGAGCTTCACAATGGGGGAAGGGAGTCCTTAACTCTTTCCTACCTTACTTCTCTTGTGCCAGCTATAACAGCGCAAAGGCTTAAGAATACAAACCTTGATGCTTGATACAAAGCTTATTATAGGGGTTTGGGAGGGACACAAATCTTGGGAGGTTTGCCTCTTTCCCACTCAGTCCAGAAATATCCTTAAGGCTCAGTGGATAGCTGATTTATCGATGTTTGAAGTGCATGGGTGATGTTCAGCTCAGTGCATGGTGGTGAAAGAATGATTAGCAAAGCATAGAAATGTCTTGCAATTTCAGATAGTGGCAGGTTACCTTTAAGGAAGTAAAAGGAGATAAAGCCACACAACAGTCTAGAGCAGGGCACAGCCAAGCCTCGAGCCTAAAGAGGCTGAATTTAAAAGCCTACAATGAACTGTTTTGTACAGCTTGTTAGAATAAAATTTGGCAAGAAGCCACAGAGCTTAAAGAACTCAATATTTGGGGGAACTGTATTCAGTTGCTGCTTTCTGAAACCCAGGTTTACTTTGGGACTGTGTCATGAACTGTTATTTTGAAAGGAAAGGAAGGAAGTCAATGTTTTGATTTTGAAATTAATAGTTTTGAACTGAGTTGGTGCAATGTGAAGACACCTGATTGAATTTTGGTTTTGCTGAATTACCCCAAGAGTGGGTTTTGATATAAAATAAAAGTTCACATTTTTAGCAGTTGAATATTTTATTATTTTGAGTTATTCAATCCACTTGGCTGGTGCAATGCTACTCGCTGTCCTTACTCCCTGCCACAGCATAGATAATCTTAATATCTAGAAATATCATCTGGGTTCTGCTATAAGTCATCTGAAATTTCAAATTATTGTCTCTGGTGTTTAGCCATGTATAAAATTTCAATAATGTTTCTTGTTCTCCTGTCCAAATCATCAGTATGTTATCTATATAATGACTCTTTAGATACTTTTAGCTATGTAAAAGTTCACCAAGGAAGGGGCAATCATAGCTCTCATGGCTTTTCCTTTGGCTTACATATAAAAGCATCCACCAAAATAAAAATAGTTTTCCTTAAGTACTAATTTGGCAAGTTTAATTATATACTCATGGGGATCCTTAGATTGCTAGTCCTTGCTCTTAATGTGTTATGAATAATGTCTAAAACTTCAGCTTGTGAGGATTCAGCATCTAATTGACCAAAAATAATTCTGTAGATTAACCTTTAACCCATTCTGAGCTCGTTGGGGAGAACAGGATATAAAACAAATTAAATAATAAAATAAAATTCTTGAGCATGAGTTTCTGTGCTGATCATGTTTTCATTTCTTTATAGAGCTCTCATTTATGTTAGTGGGAAAGGGTGTGTGTGTGGGGGGGGAAGGTATGTTTTTTTATTATGTATGTTATTATGATATTTTATTATGTATGTTAGTACCCTCCTAGAATTGTAGGATATGCGGGCTATAAATTTTTAAATAAATGCTGGATGGGGAGGAAAGAGAGAAAAGAGGAGGAGATGCTGTATCATGAGAGGGTGGCATACTGTTCAGCAGTGTTTAGTGTGAGGGGTTGCAATGCACCCCTTTGTCTCCTCAGAATATGCCCATGTCACCAATGTCAACAATTGCAATCTGGAATGGTACTTCCAGTGCAAAAGGGATGGTATGCTGAACCATAGGGTTGTCCACGCATGCTCATGAGCAAACTTCAGAAGATGTCAATCACTGCTTTTCATCCTCTCCTCCTTCTCCCCGGTCTCTGCTGCCCCCTTCAGTTTTTCCTTCTGTAGGCGAGCATGAAGGTGTCGTTCTGATATGATTCCTGCAATGTTTTTTGATTGTTTGCAGTTTTTACACAGCTCAAGGAACTGCTGTGACTGCTTGGAGAGAAGCAGGCTTTAGTCTGCAGCTGGCAGGTGAATCCTTCAGAGACTTGTGCATCCAGTTTGCTGATTATTTGTGAAGCTCAGGGTTCCGGGCCCTCAGCTTTTGCTTGCTTCCTTGACTTGGTCAGGACCTTCAGCATAGGCTGTTAAGTATTAATAGCATCCTTTGGGATGCTCACAGTGCATTTATTGCATCTCAGGGTGTGTGTGTGTAGGCTTAGTTTGACTAAGGTCTAACTGACAGCATGAAGAGCTCAGCGTGGCAGCTGACTGGTGGCTTGAGGCAGAGAATCCCTCCAGTTCTAGCTACTAAAGAGCTTTGTTGTGCCAAAGAAAGGCTCAAAGGAGTGGAGGCCCTTCCTGGATTTCAAATATGTCAATGCGGCTCTGAGAGTAACTTGGTTTTGAATGGAGACCATTTGGTCCGTCATTGTAGAGGTGGAGCCAGGAGAGTTTTTGCCAACCTTAGATTTGACGGAAGCTTACCTTCACATCCCCATCTTCCCAGATCATAGGAAGTTCTTACATCTTAGAAAATCACTATCAATTCTCAGGGCTTCCCTTTGGGCTAGCAACAGTGCCCCAAATTTTCACCAAGATTATGGTAGTGGTGGATGCTCATCTCTGCAGAGCAGGTTGGCAGTTGCACCCATACATGAACAATTGGCTCACCAGAGTGCCATCCCAATTGGAAGGAGAAGAGGTGATAGCGGCAGTTGTGGGAACCCTGCAGAATCTGGGATGGATTGTGAACTTTTGAAAGAGCCACCTGGTTCCAACATAGTCCCTGAAATATCTGAGAGTCTTATTCAACATGGTAGAAGGCCGAGTCTTTCTTCCAGAAGCACACAAACAAAAGCTTCGTGGTCAGATTAGAGACCTGTTGACTAAGCCAGAGCCTACTGCATGGCATTATCTTCAGTTCAAGTCCTTGGATCAATGGCGGCCATGATAGAAGTAGTACCCTGGGCAAAGATACACATGTGTATCTCCAGGACGCCTTGCTGTCTCGCTGGTTGCTTCAGAAAGACTTCTGCAAGTTCTGTTCCCATGGACTGCAGCAGCCAAGCACAGCATGAGCTGGCAGCTCTGTCCACGGTCTCTGGTGAATGGGTTCCTGCCTCGGATTGATTTCTGGGCACCTAGACAACAGATGCTAACTTATTCGACTGTGGTGGCTCATTGCAACAGTCACCCAGTAAAAGGCCAGTGGATTCAATCTTAATGAAATTGGTCTATCAACAGGCTGGAAATTTAAGCAGTTCAGATGGCACTTCTCCAATTGCAGGTCTTTGCTGGAGGGCAAAGAAGTCAGTCTTCTCCGACAATGCCATGGCAGCGGCTTATCTCAACAGGCAAGAAGGCACCATAAGCATTCCACTCTGATAGGAGGCGAAGGCATTGTTCTATTGGACAGAAATACACTGTCAGTCAATCTCTGAGGTGCATGTGGCTGGAGTGGACAATGTTCAAGCAGATTATCTCATAAGACGGACATTAGACCCAGGAGAGTGAATGTTGTTTCTGATAACATTCTAGGCCATTGTGGGAAAATGGGCTCGTCTGATTTTCGACCTCATACCAATTACAAAGAAAAAGAAGGCAGATTGTTTTTTCAGTTGCAGATATGATCCCCAGGGTTAGATGCCCTGGCTAGAGACCATGCTACTATATGTGTTTCCCCCATGACCCATGACAGGCCAGATTATCCACACAGGAATGATAGTTCTTGTAGCACTAGATTGACCCAGGCACATGGATCTTGTATGTCTACAAAGGGAGTGAGGTCTAAATTGCTTCCAGACTTACTCACACACGAACTGGTTGCCACAGATGATCCAGGACGCTTTAGTCTTTTTACAGGTCTCTTGAGCGCGCAGTGCTAGTCCAAAAAGGATACTTGGAAGTGCAAAAAACTGACAACGGTTTCAGCATATGCTAAGGCACAGGAGACATTTCAGGTCTGGTGCAGCAAAGAACAGTTGGAGCCGAGCAATGTCTCCATCTCATCTGTACTGGCGTTCTGTAGAAGGGCTTTGACAAGGGAATGGCAGTAGCATCTCTTAGAGTTCAAGTAACATGACTCTCCTGTTTCCGGGGCCAAGAGAAGAGAGCTTCACTAGCAGCCCACCTGGACGTAGTCAGTTTCCTGAATGGTGCCCTGAGTCTATGGTGTCCGATTGGAGAACCATTTCCATCCTGGAACCTTAATATAGTCTTGCAGGGCCTCAGTAGTGCCCGTATGAGCCCTTTCAGGAGTCTTCCCTCATGGATCTGACAGTTAAAGCAGTCTTCTTGGTGGCAATTACTTTTGCAGAAGAGTCTCAGAATTGCAGGCCCTGTTGCTCAGAGCACCATTTCTCCAGGTCTCAGAAGTGGGTGTGACCTTGTAGACAATTCCCTCCTTTCTGCTGAAGATCGTATTGGTGTTTCATGTCAAACAAGAAGTTAGACTTCCAGCATTGCTCAAGATCATTACTGAGTCCCTTTAAGAACTGAAGATAGACCCTCCGCAAATTCCACCCTCTGTGTTCTCTTCTGAGCAGGGAACTTCTGTTCTGTGGTACTTAGACATAAGGAGAACCTAATCAGAGTTATGGGAGATCTCTGAAGGCTCCCTGAAGGTGGCTAAAACCATGACTAAACTGTATCCCATGGATCTGGAAGTCCAGCACATGTTTGCTTTATCAAAGGTGGATTCCCTAGTAGCCCAGATGACCAAACACATTTCCCTGCCAAACGAAGAAGGAGTAGTTCTAAAGGATTCGCAAGACCGCAGAGTGGATATGGTCCTCCAGAGGCAGTTTGAGTTTTTAGCCTTAGGAGAAGGCTGCAGCCATGGCCTCCTTCGTAGCACGTGCCTGTCATTCCAGGTTATGAAATCAGAACTTGGCAAAAGCTGAGGCTCTGTCACAGCTTGTGTTAGATGGAGTGGACTACGTAGCGGTTGCACTCTGATATAATCGGCCATGGGGAAAATCTTCACATTCGATCTCTGTCTAGCATATGCTATGGATTAAACAATGGGCAGGTGATTCAACCCCTAAAGTGACACTAAGCAGGCTTCCTATTCAGGGGACAATGCTATTTGGAAAAAGCCTAGTTGATCTTATAGCCAGTGTACAGGCTGGCCAAGATCTTTACCAGACAGCAGACCCCGACTGGCCAGAGCCAGGGATACTTTCATTGGTCACAGTGCTCTCACCAGTACTCAGTAGGAGCCTTTCAAGGATCCAGCTAGAAATTCTCCAGGAACTGGAGGAACCAAAGTTTAGGTTCCCACTCTACAGTGCCAACCAAAAAGGCACAATAATGCCAACCCTCAAGCCATTCCTCTGAAAATTGAAGGTCGGCTCTCAAACTATCTGGATGCCTGGGAATAGATAACTGACTGCTGGGTCCTGGAGATTATCACAGAGGGTTACAAGATAGAGTTTGTGCACCCTGTCTCCGACTTGTTCATGGATTCCCTGGTAAGCTGGCCAGAGAAGGCAGAAAAGGCCTGGGTAATGTTATGAAAGTTGCTAGATATTCAAGCTATAGAACCAGTTTCTCCAGTAGACTCGGGCTCTGGCAGACACTCCATATACTTTGTCGTGCTCAAGAAAGTTTCAGAGGAGTGGAGACATATCCTGGATCTGAAACATGTCAGTGCGGCCCTGAGAATTCCTCGGTTCTGGATGGAGACCATTCATTCTGTTATCTCAGCTTGAACGGAAATAAAGCCAGTTTTTAAGAGTGAAAAGAATCTGTTCAAGGGAGGTGGTGATGGCTGCTCATCTCCACAGAGTGGGTTGGCAAATGCACTTGTACTTGGACGAGTGGCTAGTCTGAGCACTATCCTGAATGGAAGGAGAAAAGGTGGTTGCAGCAGTTGTGGAGATGTTAGAGTCTGGGATGGATTTTGAACTTTCAAAAGGCGGCAAACAAGGAAAATCCCAAAGTTTCCACTGTCAAATAGTATAACCAAGAAACAAAAGAGGTCTGTGGAAAAGATGTTCCTGATGTAGGCTTTATTGGGTCAATCAATTGTAGCAATCAATTTACAAAGCAGAATCTATATGTGTATGAGAAGGTATGGACTCAACATGGTTCGTGTTTCGGCTAGAACGCCTGCTTCAGGGGTTCTAAAAAGTGTTAAAAGATGTATGAAAAATTGAGTCTAAAAGTAAATGATTGGATAAATGTGACTAAAAGTGAAAGAAAAAAGTGATACTCAAATGGGATACTCAAATATGTATCACATGATATGCGATTATGATAGGGTGAAGTGTCTAATGTGCACTGAATTATACTAATGGAAAAGAAGCGATGAACATGATGAGTGTGGAGCGTAAACATGATAATATTTGAATGGGGTGAAAGTATTAAATGTATTACTTTCAATTCTCACCCCGTTGAAATATTATCACGTTCATGCTCCACACTCATCATGCTCATCATCCACACTCATCATGCTCATCGCTTCTTTTCCAATAGTATAATTTAGTTCACATACTGGAGCAGCATTTCCAATTCTCCTCTGTCCTCTTTGGCCTTGCCACAGTGCCTCACATCTTTGCCAAAGTAATGGTGGTGGTAGCAGTGCATTTGTGCAAGGCAGCGATCCAAGTGCTCCCATATTTAGATGATTGGCTAATCAGGGCCCCATCCAAGGAAGAGGGCGAACTGGCAGTCTTGAGAGTGGTCCAACTCCTGCAGGACTTGGGATGGATAGTTAACTTCAAGAAGAGTCACTTAGAGCCAATTCAACACTTGGAGTACATGGGAGTTGTGTTTGACACAGCTGTAGGCTAGGTTTTTCTTTCAGAGCACACAGACAGAGGCTCCATAAGCAGATATCGGACCGACTCCTGAGTCCAGCTCTGATGGCTTGGCATTATCTGCAGATCCTGGGGTCAATGGCGGCAGCCATAGAGATGGTTCCTTGGGCCAGGGCACATATGGGACCCCTTCAAGATTCTTTCCTATCCCTCTGGCCTCCTCAGACATATTCTCTTCAGCAATTGCTTCTGTGGACACCGGAAGAAAAGAATAGCTTATGGTGATGGCTGCAGATAGCTTCCCTCTCAAAGGGCATGCCACTCTGAATATCCTCCTGGGAGATCCTAACAACCAATGGCAGCCTTTACAGTTGGGGAGTTCATTGTAATGGACACCCAGTTCAGGGTCGTTGGTCCCTGACCCAGCAAAAGTGGTCCGTAAATCACCTGGAACTCAGAGCTATTCAGCTGGTGTTGCAGACATTGGAGAAGTCCTTGGAAGGCTATGCAATAGTGGTTGCATATGTCAACTGAGAAGAAGGCACCTGGAGGACCCTGTTACGTCTAGAGCAGTGGTCTCAAACGCAAACCCTTTTGCAGGGTCACATTTTGGATTTGTAGGTACTTGGAGGGCCTCAGAAAAAAAAGTTAATATCTTATTAAAGAAATGACAATTTTGCATGAGGTACAACTCTATATTTATAAATCTTTCCTTTTGGCTAAGTCTTAATAATAATATTGTAATTTATAGCTAAAGAGACATATGATCAAGAAACTGTTTTATTTTACTTTTTTAATTATGGTAAACATACCGAGGGCCTCAAAATAGTACCTGGCGGGCCACGAGTTTGAGACAACTGGTCTAGAGGCTTAGCTAACTGATTTCACCACATTCTCCAGCAACAAATTCCACAGTTTAAATTAAGAACATAAGAATAGCCTTACTGGGTCAGAGCAAAGGTTCATCAAGCCCAATAGCCCGTTCTCACGGTGACCAATCCAGGTCACTAGTACCCAAACCCAAAGAGTAGCAACTTTCCATGCTACTGATCCAGGGCAAGCAGTGGCTTGCCCCATGTCTTTCTCAATAACAGTCTATGGACTTTTCCTCCATGAAATTGTCCAAACCCTTCTTAAAACCAGCTATGCTTTCCACTCTTACCACAACCTTTGTCATGCGTTCCAGAGCTTAACTATTTTCTGAGTGAAAATTTTTTTCCTCCTATTGGTTTTAAAAGTATCTTTCTGTAACTTCGAGTGTCACCTAGTCTTTGTAATTTTTGACTGTGTGAAAAATCAATCCACATGTTGTGTGAAGAAATATTTTCTCTGGTTTGTTTTATGTAGAAGCTTTTTCATTGAAAAAATAAAACATAATACAATGAACAAGCTGAATTATACAATACTGTACTTCAAAAAAGTTTTTCGAGTGCAATAGGCGAGACATTCTAGACAGATGGGTTATTTCCTCATAGCCATGTGCTGCTGCAGAAGGAATCCTCTCAGGATTTTTCACTCTGCCTTTGTTGTACTTCACTGGGTTCTCTAGTTCAACCTACAGTTTTTACCTTCTGCACACGTGTTTGCAGGAGTGTTCTCTGCCCAGTTAATTATTTTTAATTCAATGTAATTTCATCCCTTTTTTGGCTAATTTGGTGCTTGGAATGAATTTTAAGCTCTGCCTGCTTTTGAATTCAGTGACTTCCTTCTGTAGCTGACAGGCCAATCCCACTGGGTACCTGTTAGCCAGCCTACATTGTTTTCTCTGGAGCACAGGGCTGTCCCCGATACGGTTTTGCCTACTGTTAAGCAGGAGTCAAGTGTAGTCTGTTAGGCACCCTTAGGAGGCTCAGTAGTGTCAACTGCGTCTTTGCACCTCCGCCCATCCCGTTGATCCGTAGGGGTGGAAGTGTAGTTAGACATAAGAGTCTGACTGGCAGCCCAAATATCAGCTTTACAGAACCATTCCCAACATTGTGGCAGTTAATTTTCTCATCCAGCTACTGTGAGAGAGCTGAAAACAGGTTGCAGCACAGATCCTGTCAGGTCACAGTGAGTACACAGGGTCACAGCCTGTGAAAGGAATTGCGGGAGGTTGGAAAAGTCGGATTTTGAGTGTTTCTGAATATTTCTCTGTGTTCC
The DNA here is from genome assembly GCF_902459505.1 of Geotrypetes seraphini. NCBI lineage: Eukaryota > Metazoa > Chordata > Amphibia > Gymnophiona > Dermophiidae > Geotrypetes > Geotrypetes seraphini. Next base: position 284,372,328 of record NC_047086.1, read on the forward strand.
CCCTCCTAAAAAATTCTAAAATCGCCATTTTTAGAGTTTGGGAAGTATGAAAAATATTGCAATTTTGGCATGAATTTTTGACAACGGCCATCTTGGATTTTTAGCAATATTTTTTTTTCTAAAGCTCCCTGCTTCTTCAAAGCTGAAACCTGCTGGGATGGAGTCCATGAGCTCTCCTCATGTGGATTCTTACCAGGATTGTGCAAATTTAGTGTTTTTAGAGCATTCTTGTGCCACATGGTGCAGTGGGGGGAGGGGGCACAGCATCCAGCTTAGCCTCTCCCCTACTGAAGCAGATGACCAAACGCTCAGCTTGCCCAATGGGGCATCCTTCATTGCTTTTTGAGCTCAGCACGGCTGGTAATTCTGTTTGCCAGGCTGCGGACCTTTTGCAGCTTAAGAAGCGCAAATTTTAGTTACCTTAGGCTTATTCTATGCCCCAAGAGCCAGACACTTTTTCTGAATTTATGAAATTTTTGTGGTCTGAATCTCAGAATCAGTGTTCTTCCCCTGCACAGTCCCAATCCGCCTCCACGATGTCTCTAAGTGGTGTTGGTCCTTTGGACATGTTTTCGATTCAGCCTGCCACTGAGTTTCTGCTGCCTGACCCTTACCTGGGGGATCCTGATGCGGATGACTAACGTGCTGACTCCTTATTTGCATGGAACAGCGCTTTCCGGAGCGGTAGATCAGGGACTGTGTGCTGGATCTGTGGATCTCTCTGGGGTTTTTGGAGCCTGGGGATGCTCTCACAGTCCTGCTCTTATTTAAGTCTGCGGCTTTGCAGGACCTTATATCTGAATCTTTGCAGGAATTCAGTGTAGTCACTCAGCTGGTTCCGTCCACTTCTTCCTCCTGGCTTTGTGGTGTCTGCTTGTAGTTTGCTACCTTTCCCTGGCACCCTGACATGAGTGTTCTGGTCTTTAAGCAGTTTGATTTTCTGGAGGATGCTCTCGAGACTACAATGGGCACTCACGGCAGCCATTTTGATGATGCTAAAATTATTTGCGATTTTCTCTATTCGCGGGCCGGCTCTGCACCTTACCCTCGCGAATACAGAGGGAGAAGTGTATGCTCTTTCATGCTTTAAGCGCCTCTAGCGAGTCCAGAACTCTGCAATTTGCTTCCTACATGACCTCGACTACCACGACTCCATCTCCCCAGCCCTCCATGCAGAACACTGGCTACTAGTTAACAAGCACTGCATATTCGAAGCCCTACAAGAGATTCTACTTCATCACATCCAAACTACTTCAATACACTTCCGCCCATCCACTCCGAAGCTGAGAGATAAATATACATCCCTGCAGAAAGATCCCTCCTAATGGAAACAACTTGTAAACTCTCATTCAGCCACTTCATCCCCCATCTTTGGAACAATTTGCCTGCCCAGATAAGATCACAAGACTCACTTATGACCTTTCTGAAAACGCTGAAGACCCTCCTCTTCAACTGTACAGTTCCAACAGCCTCCTCCTTGCTCCCCTTCCTTAACTCCTTGCTCTCCTCCTAATCTGTGCTCCCCTTCCTTGATTCCTTGTTCTCCTCCTTGCTCCCCTCCCTTTCCCTCTTAAATGTTTTTACTTCTCCTTTCTCTACTATGAATGCCTTTGTCCTGTAATTTACTGTGAATGTCAATTGTAACCCGTTCTGAGCTCCCAGGAGAACAGGATAAAAATCAAATAAATAAAACGTTAGCCACCAATACGAAGGCTTGGAAGTGCTTCCAGATCTGGTGCACACAGAGGAGTTCAGACTAGAAAGTTGCACAAAAGGACAGAAATCAAACTCATCCCTGCCGGAAATCAAATCCGCCTGTTCCCGCTGGAATCAAATCCGTCCTCACAAGTAATCTTTTCCGTCCCCTCCTGTCCCCATAAACTTCAAACATAGTTATTTTATTTAACTATGCTATTGAATTAAAGGCTTTTGTAGAGACCCATGTACAAATAAGCAAAGATACTTTATTCATTTGGAAATAGTAATTGAGAAGAATACATAGTTTACAAATGGGTTTTCCAGAGCCTCTAATGTACACATAAAATATAAATACTCCAGTTGATGAGGACCCTCAAGCTATGTCAGCTGAGGACTTCCTCTGAAGGTGGCCGAGGGTCCCATTTGCCAAGCTTGACAGGCAAAAGTAGCCGTCCCTGAGTCACAGATTCTGGCACCTCAGTGGCTCAGGAATGCTCCCAGAGGCAGCTTCATGGAGGGAAGTTATGGCCACCTTTGGAAGCAGTTCTCAGCAGGTGGTGCTTGGGGATCCGCCACAGCAAGAGTCAACAAGTACCTCAACACTGGAGAAGTAAAACCAGAAATGCATTTACATTCAAACCTCAGTTTTGCGAATAACCCAGTTTGCGAGTGTTTTGCAAGACGAGCAAAACATTCTCACAAAATGTGTCTCGCGCCGGTGCCGCTAGAAGATCTTCCTGCCTCTGCCGGGCCTTGAGCATGCATCTGCGCAGGCTCAAGGCCTTCTAATTCTCCCTCTCGCCGAGATTCTCAGAGATCTCGGCGAGAGGGAGAATTAGAAGGCCTTGAGCATGCACAGATGCATGCTCAAGGCCCGGCAGAGGCAGGAAGATCTTCTAGCGGCACCGGCACGTCCTGTGGGCTGCTTGCCGATGCCAGACCGGGGGGGGGGGGGATAAGTTCAAGTTGTTCAGGCGGGGGTTCCGGTTCACACGGAGGGGAGGGCCTTTGCGAGTAGGGGGGAGCAGAGCCACTGGCCTCTGGGGGGTGGGAACGTATCAAAGTGAGTTTCCATTATTTCCTATGGGGAAACTCGCTTTGATATATGAGTATTTTGGTTTACAAGCATGCTTCTGGAACGAATTATGCTCGTAAACCAAGGTTCCACTGTACTTTTCTGTTGAACCTGATACAAAAATATCTGCTATATACATTTTCCAAAGCTAACATATTTCAATCAATAAATTCCTTTTTTTTTTTTACCTTTTGTTGTTTGGAGATTTATTTTTCTATCAAATTGGTTCTAGTTTCTCTTTTTTTCTACTTTCCTGTCTTCTTTAAGTAGTTGCTGTCCATTTGTTCTTCCTACCATGGTCCAGCATTTCTCTCTTCCCTCCCTCCTGTTGTACAGCATCCTTCTATCTTGGATCATTCTCCTTTTTTCCCCCTTCCCTCTCCTACACAACATTTCTTCCTCTCTCCTCCACCCCTACGTACAACATGTCTTTCTCTCTCTCTCACACTGTCCAGTATCTCTCTTTCTCTTATTCCCTCCCTTGCTGCAAAGGGAGTGGGGAAAGAGAGGGGGGATCCAGGGTGCATCTATCCCACCCCCTCTACTACCACATCCAACATTTCTCCTTCTCTCATCCCTTGGATCATGTGCAGCGTCTTTCATCCCTGCTCATCAGTCCCATGCCCAACATTTCTCCTTCTCTCATCCCTCTCCAGCACCATGCCACATCTCTCCCTCCATTCCCTCCACCACTATGTCCAACATTCCTCCCTTTTCCACCCTTTCAATCTGTCCCACTGTTCTCTCTTCATCACCATATGCAACATTTCTCCCTCTCAACCTTCTCTTCCCCATGCATCTGTACCTCACTCCTCTCCCACCCTATGTCCAACAATTCTCCTTTTTCTGTTTCCCACACTCACACACTTATGCCCAGTGATTCTCCCTTTCTATTCCCTCCCCCACCTCAGCATCTCTTGCCCTCCCTCCCTCCATACTACATCCTAAATTCATGCCCCCTTTTTTTCTCCCTTCTATGTCCCAAATTTGCTCCCTCCCTCCCTTTTGTATCCCAAATTCATGCTCCTAAGTTTCCAAGTTTATTAATTTCTTGACATATCATCCATCAAAATATATCTGAACGGTTTACAATCAATAAAATAGTTTTAAAAGCAAATGTTAAAAAAAAAGGAAAAAAAATAAAAACCCATCACAAAATTTAGTAAGTGTTGGGGGTGTTACATGACTTAAAACTGACCACAGGAGGGGAAAGAACAGGAAGAGGTAAAAAAAAAAAAATGCATCAGATAAAAATAAATATAAATGAAGGAAAGGTGTGGAAAACACATTAGGGGTTAGTTTGCCTCTAGTTGAGGCGCTTGGAATTGATACCCTGAAGTGAAAATTATTTAAGGGAAAGTAGATCTGATCCTGAATTAAGTATCATAAGCATCCTTGAATAAAAAGGTTTTGAGTTTTGTCTTGAATAATGGGCGAGTGGACTCTTGCTTTATGTGCAGTGGAAGTGTGTTCAAAAGTAAGGGTGCCATGACTGAGAAGATGGAATTTCTGGTAGTATCGTAGAAGATTTCTCAGATGGAGGGGACAACATGAAGATCCTGATGGTTAGAGCCTTTGCCTAAAGTTTGTTCCCCTTCTTTTGTCTCAACTTCATGACACCTCTCTCTCCCTTCCTTGTCTCAAAGTGCTCCCTTCCCTCCATTCTGTGGCCCAAGTACTTCTGCCCCCCTCCCATGAATGTGTGACAGAGCCTCCAGGTAAGCTGCCTCCTTCCTGCCTTACTCGCAGGACTGCAGGCGGTGGTTCCTGTAGGCTGCACTTGGCCTAATCCGGAAGCCTTCCCTCTGATGTCGGAAGAAAGACTTCCGGATTGGCTGCAGGCAATGTGTAGGGAACATTGCACGTGGCTTTGTGGAGGAACAAGTACAGCTAGAGGGTAGGAAAAAGGAGGCAGTAGTGAGGTAACACTTGGCAGCCCTTTGAGGTGCCTCCATCTCCATGGGATCCCCACAAACTCAGGGGGAACCCTGCAGGATTCCCATCAGCCCTGTACCCGTGCAGCTCTCAAGTTCATACCTGGTCATGGCCCCAATCTCCATAGTGTTAGCATTTCTGCAAGAAGGGCTAGAAAAGTCCTGGCGGTCGTCTCCCTGAAAGTTCAAGTGTTTCCAACTCAATGTTAATAAAAATAGGCTGGCTGTACATCCAGATGTGTCTAAATTCCTGAATGGACCATTATGCTTGCATCCTCCAGTAAGACAGCCTTTTCCTATATGGAGTCTTAAACTGGTCCTGCGCATGCTCACCAGGGCTCCATATGAGCCTCTAGAGCAGGTCTCATTGATGGACCTCATAGTCAAGACAGTGTTTTTAGTAGCAGTCTTTTTGACTTGATGGTTGTCTGAACTGCAGGCATTGTCATGCAGAGAACCCTTTTTCAGAATATCAGAGTCAGGAGAAGTTCCCATCACAGTTCCATCTTTCTTGCTTAAGGTAGTCTCATCTTTTCACATCAACCAGGAAGTCTGGTTGCCTGCCTTCACACCCTCGGGGTCTAAGAAGAGTGACAAGGTCCTAAGATTGCACGATGTTCACAGGGTACTACTGCATTATCTGGAATTGACAAATGAGTTCCACTTATCCGATCACCGCTTTGTACTAGCATGTGCTGCCCTTAAAGGCTGCCTGGCTTCCAAAGTGACCATTTCCAGATGAATTTGTATGGCCATTTCTTCTGCCTATATCAAAAGTGGGAAGTGTCTGTCCATATCCTTGAAGGCGCAATCCACTAGAAGTGCAGCATTGCTGTGGGCAGAGTCTAAATCATTACCACCTGAAGAAATATGCAGAGTGGTGGATGTAGCAGCCAAATTGGATTCTGCATTCAGGTCATCCATGCTTTCAGCAATCTCATCTGCCCTGCCCTAGATTCCAAGGACTGCTTTGATACATCCTGAAGGTTCAGGAATTATGTGCCTGTTGAAGTAGAAGGGAATATTAAGTATATACCTCGATAATCTTTCTAGCAGATAGGCACATCATTTCTAAACCTTCAGGACATATGAAAGCAGTCCTCGAAATCTAGAGCTGGGCAAATGAGCCTGATGAAGGTGCATCCATGCTATCGGATACCTCTTAATTTTTTTCAGTTTTTATTTGCCTGTTGACATTCTGTTTTTCCTTCTTTTTTTTTTTTCTAAGACAGTCTATAGCTAAGGATTATTGTGTGGGAATATCAACAATAATGATGATGATATTGGCGGGATATAAGACTTCAAATAACATATCGTATCATAATGCTCATTTTCAAGGAAAGCAAAACTACTTACCTGTAACATGTTTTTAAAGTACAGCGGGATGCCAGTCTTCACAAACGTTGCTCACTTTCCTTAGAGTTGTTTCTCATAGTAATAATAACTTTATGCAGAATTGAGGTAGCTTTGTGCAAAAGGTGCAGACAGAGAAAATTCTGCATGTGTGTGATGCACCACTGCAGAAAGCTGTTACAACTTTATTTTCTTTTCTGTCCTCGGTTCTCTTTTTTAGTAAATCCTTTGCCTTTTATCCCCCCTTCCCTGTAGACATGATGGTAGAAGCAAGTGATGAGCTTGTGTGTATAGAAACATAGAAATGTGATGGCAGATAAAGGCCAAATGGCCCACTCAGTCTGTCCATCCGCAGTTTAGTTTCAATTTTGATAATTGTCTTGTACTGGCTCTTCTAGGCTTTTCCATGGCTGTGCTGGGTGAAGGGTGGGAAGTATGATTATAAAGTACGAAAAGTGCCTGGGTGTCATATAAGGATAGATAAGGTAAAGGAAGAGTTACCAGTCAACCAATACAGTAATGATGCTCTAATTGGTTGCAGAGAGCAGGATGGGTCATGACAATATCTGGGATCTGACTAACACATTTAGAACTTGCATTTGCACATTCATGGAGTTTGCTTCTTCATAGGACATTTCCTTTTCACAAAGCTGTTAGTGCTATGCTTTTTTATTTGAAAATTTTTTGAAGATTCTCAAGAATTGATCCCAACCCGGGCTACTTTGTTAATTACTTGTGTGAATGAAATAGATAAAACTTTAATCCTGAAGTTATATTTCCAAAATAGAGAGGCAAAATTCTGTGGAGATAAGGTTTTAATGTTTCTTGATGTGGCAAAGGCTATTCAGTATAGGAGGAAAGCCTTTTTGGCTTTACGTCCTAAAGCTCTTGAAATTGGTGCAAAGTTTTTTCTTAAATTTCCTTGCAAATGTTTGTTGCAAATTCAAGATAAAGACTATGTTTTTTGAATTTTTTTTTTAATAGCAGTAATCTGCATTTACTAAAATTATCACTTTCTTTTAAAGAACAAGGTACTGAAGAAATAAGAAAGCTGCTACTCCTGTTACTGGGCTGTGCTGTTCAGGTTTGTATAAATGTGTGTTCTTAAAATTTTGGAAGTGTCACTGTTACAGATGCATGATTAATAATAGCAATATCTATGACTTTTCCATTTTCTGTATAAATTCTTATTTATCCCAGGACAAACAGGCAGCATATCCTCACAGATGGGTGACATCATCCACAAAGCTTGGTACAGACAGTGCTAAAGTTGTCACACCCGTGCCCCTGAGATGCGCAGTGAGCCCATGGGATCATGACAAAACTTCTGGCCCGGCGTGTCCCTTACAACCAAGGGACCCTTCAGGACTTTATCTGGCTAGTTAATAGCCTAACAGGGTCATGCAAATAATGAGTCTTAGTCAGAAATGGCAAAAACAATAGCTTTATTTCAGCCACTGGCCAAATAAACCAAAATACAGGATTCAGCCTTGCAGTTTAAAAAAAACACTCATTCCATGAAATCATATATTTCTCATACAGAAACAAAGCACAAAAATCAAAGGTTCCAAGTTTGTCAATAATGGCTTAAACACAGTCCCCTGCTTCTGGGCTTTAACAGTAGAATATAACACAGTCCTCTTCACCAGAGCAGTTAGTTTATATATTTCAGGCTTGCAATATTCCCACAGATGTTTATTCAAAAGGAGCAATGCCAGTCCTTGATAAAAACCTCCCAGCAAACTGGGTTGCAAAGCATGGCTTCACTTCAGCATAACCTTTCTTTAAATAAGTTCTTTCTTTATAATCAAAACTAGTGCTCAAAAAAAAAAAAAAAAAGCACTTTAAGGAAAAACTTATAACAGCCCAGCATGTAAAGAAGTTTAATTCAGAGCTACTCTTCTGGTTTAGTGCAGAGCTTCCAAGGACGTTTCCTTCTAAATGTTGCTGTAGCAACTATATACAGCTGTGAGAGAGGAACGTAATTGCCTAGCCTGGCAGGGAAAAGCATACAAACATTTGTTTGAATAAAAACCAATGTTTTAAGGCAAAATTCAAAGTTCAGAATTCTAGGAGAGGAAACTAAACTCTCCTCAAAGAAAAACAAACACAGCTTATCTTGTAGTTCAAAGTCTGCAGGCAGAAAACAAAACTCATTGTTTCATTGCACTTCCATATCCACAGGAAAAGTTTCAGTTCCTACCAGACTCTCCTGAATGTCCATTGCTTCTCCTTGGTTCTGCTCACCAATTTCAGAAGAAGAAAACATCTCCTCTGCCTTTGCCATATGCCAATCCGTTTCACCAGCCCCCTCTGGCTGGAGAGAGAGAATCTCACTCTCTTCTTGGCTCTCTCCTGTTTGTCTCTCCCCCCTTCCTATTCTGGACTGCCTCGCTTTAAACTGTGGAGAGAGACACACCCTGAGCCTGGATGGGGGAAGGGCTCTCCATACACTATCTTGGTCTGTTTGTCTACAAACAGCTTTCTTTTCAGCCCTGGCTCTTATAGGGACAGGCTGCTGGAAAAGTAGTAATCTCCTAGCAGTGTCAGGGACAGGTTTAAACTGGGTAAAGCTTTCCTGCCTGTCCTCTTACTGCCATTCCTCATCTGATGCAATCTCTCTGTCTAAGTAGTAGTCAGTTAATTCTGCAGTCTGAGTTTCAAGTTGATCAGCTCTCCTGCATCTGGGTTTAGTGAATTTCCTCCCTATTTTTGCGAAAAAAACAGAAATGGACTTGGGTTTGTCACAAAGTGTACTGTCACTTTAAGCTTTAACAAAGCTTCAAGACTACCCGTACCACCCATGTGCGAATGCCTTCCCGCCCAACGTCGGCTCGGGGTACCTCAGTTCTTCATTTTTCGCGGAGCAAAGAAGTTATGTCTGGACTTTGTCCATGCGAGTTTGCCTTCCCGCTTTAAAATTGTTTTATTTTTTCCCTTCAGGTTTCATTTATTTCTTTCATTTTACAGTGAAAAAAAAAATTAATATATTTTCTTTTTCATTGAGTTTGTTTTTTTTGACATCTTATTCCTCCCTCATTTAGGGCCTTTTACCCCCCATAGCCTTCAGGCTCTTCGAACATTTTGAATATTTTCTGGCGGTTTTCCTACTTTTGGACTTTTGGAAAAAGAACCTAAGGACTCAATGCAGGGGACCCGGGCCAAAGATATTGAGCAAGGACACTGTAAAAGAGGGCTCAGGTCTGAGTGGGAACTTTTTGAAAAAGGACCTAAGGGAGAATTGCAGGGGTCTTGTGCACAAATAAAACTGGCAAGCAGCACTAATAGAGAACAACGGAATCCAGAGGGACAACCAAAAACAGGTGAACAGGCTGATGACGAAACAGACACACCACAGGAGGAGGATGACCGAGACGAGGCTTGGGGTCTGGCAACTCACGAGGGGGCCAGGAGCGCCAAACCACGAGGAAAAACAGCAAGAAAGGCAAACAAACGGGACTTACTTTGCCTATACACTAATGCTAGGAGCCTAAGGGCTAAAATGGGGAGAGCTGGAAATCCTAGCCAGCAAAAAGAGCCTAGACATAATTGGAGTCACAGAAACGTGGTGGGACTGATGACAATGAATTGGGATGTGGCTTTACCAGGATTCAAACTCTACAGGAGAGATAGGTCACACAAAAAGGGTGGAGGAATAGCGCTATATATAAAAGATTCCATACCTTCAACCAGAATGGAAACAACAGTAAGGGCGGACGACTTGGAATCACTATGGGTTAAGCTACCAGGAGGAACTGGAGCAGACATAAAATTGGGTTCTGTACTATCGCCCACCTGGACAAACGGAAGAAATCGACCAGGATCTGGAGGCTGAACTGAGGCAGGTATGCAAATGTGAAGTGTGGTGGTGATGGGAGACTTCAACTACCCGGGAATAAACTGGAGTATTAGGGCACTCAAACTGCATGAGGGAGACCAAATTCCTGGAGGTCACGAGGATTGTTTCATGGACACAGCTGGTCATGGAACAACACGGGGTGATGCCACTCTTGACCTAATCCTCAACGGACTAGGGGGACCTGCTAAGGAGAGGTGGCGATACTAGCCCCACTAGGAAACAGCGATCACAACATGATCCAGTACAGGCTAAAAATTGGATCATCAAAGGTGAAAAGAACTACAACGACTGCACTTAACTTCAAAAAAGGGAATTATGATGCCATGAGGAAAATGGTGGGAAAGAAACTCAACGACAGCGCAAGGAAGATGGAGTCCGTAGAAAAATGCCTGGACCATACTCAAGGGCACAGTGCATGAAGCACAGAACCCTGTGCATCCCCAAGTACAGGAAAGGGTGCAAAAAAAATAGAACAAAAAACCCAGTGTGGATAACAAATGCAGTGAAAAAGGCGATAAGTGACAAGAAAGCATCATTCAAAAAATGGAAAAAGGACAAAACAAAGGAGAACCAAAAGGAACACAAAAACCACCAAAAGGAGTGTCATCGAGTGGTTAGGAAAGCAAAAAAAGAATATGAAGAGAGACTGGCAGGGGAAGCAACAAACTTCAAATCATTCTTCAGGTATGTTAAGGGGAAGCAACCAGCAAGGGAGGAAGTGGGACCCTTGGATGATGGGGACAGAAAGGGAGTGGGAAAAGAGGAAAAGGAGATAGCTGACAGGCTAAATAAGTTCTTCACGTCAGTTTTCACGAGGGAGGACACAACCAACATTCCGGAGCCTGAGGAGATCGTAAAAGGAGAGCAGGATGAAAATCTGGTCCAGCTAGAGGTGAGCAAGGTGGATGTCCTCAGGCAGATAGACAGGCTAAAGAGCGACAAATCGCCAGGTCCGGATGGCATTCACCCAAGGGTACTCAAGGAACTAAGGAACGAAATAGCTGAGCCACTTCGACAAATATGCAACCTATCCCTAAAAACCGGAGAGATTCCGGAAGACTGGAGAATAGCAAATGTCACGCCCATGTTCAAGAAAGGCTCAAGGGGAGACCCAGGAAACTACAGGTCGGTGAGCTTGACCTCGGTCCCGGGAAAGATGATGGAAGCACTGATTAAAGACAGCATCTGGGAACACATCGACAACTATGGGCAGCTAAAGTCGAGCCAGCATGGCTTCTGCAAGGGCAGGTCAGGCCTCACGAACTTATTATACTTCTTTGAGGGGGTAACCAGCCAGGTGGATAAAGGGGAATCCATAGATATCATTTACCTTGACTTCCAAAAAGCCTTCGACAAGGTGCCACACGAAAGACTACTAAGGAAGCTATGGAACCATGGGGTGCAAGGGGAGGTCCACCGATGGATCAAAAACTGGCTGGCGGACAGGAAACAGAGGGTTGGAGTAAAGGGACATTACTCAGACTGGCAATGGGTCACGAGCGGAGTTCCACAGGGGTCGGTGCTGGGACCGCTCCTATTCAATATATTCATTAACGACCTGGAAGCAGGAACAAAATGTGAGGTTATTAAATTTGCGGATGACACCAAACTATATCACAAGGTCAATAACATGGAGGACTGCGAAGATCTCCAAAAAGATCTGACAACAATGGAAAAATGGGCCAAAAAGTGGCAAATGAGTTTCAACATAGGGAAATGCAAGGTCATGCATATAGGGAAAAAAACCCCGATGTTCACTTACAAAATGGGGGGATCAGCGCTAGGGGTGAGCGACCTTGAAAGAGACCTGGGTGTGATGGTAGACACAACATTGAAGGCGTCGGCGCAGTGTGCCACGGCCTCAAGGAAAGCAAACAGAATGTTGGGTATCATTAAGAAGGGTATCACGACCAGGACAATGGAAGTCATCCTGCCACTGTATCGTGCTATGGTGCGCCTGCACCTGGAGTACTGTGTTCAGTTCTGGTCGCCGTACCTCAAGAAGGACATGGAGGTACTTGAGAGGGTCCAGAGAAGAGCAACTAAGCTAATAAAGGGCATGGAGGACCTCTCATATACTGACAGACTGAAAAAGCTAGGGCTTTTCTCCCTGGAAAAGCGGATGGAGACTTAGAGGAGACATGATAGAAACCTTCAAGATCATGAAGGGCATAGGAAAAATAGACAAGGACAGATTTTTCAAATTAAGGGGATCAATAAGTACAAGGGGGCACTCAGAGAAATTGAAAGGGGAGAGGTTTAGAACAAACGCCAGGAAGTTCTTTTTCACACAGAGGGTGGTGGATACATGGAACGCGCTACCAGAGGATGTGATAAACAGGAGCACGCTAGAGGGGTTCAAAGAAGCTTTGGATAGGTACATGGAAGGCAAAGGGATTGAGGGGTACAGATAAGAGTAAAGGTAGATTATAGGGATGGGATTAGAGGTAAGTTGCAAAATTAATCAGGGACCACTGTTCAGGCACTAGGCCTGATGGGCCGCGGCGGGAGCGAACCGCTGAGTAAGATGGACTTCTGGTCTGACTCAGCGGGGGCAACTTCTTATGTTCTTATGTTCCACTTTGGTAAAATTGAGGCATTTCACTTTGCCACTGAAATTTTCCCTTCAATGTTGAAACTTTCTGGTGGGTTCAAGAAGTGCATTCGTAACTGGGCCATCTGTATCACTGATTCGCATAAGTGGTGCATTCAGTGTCTTGAGCCTGGAGCATCTAGTGGACTTTTGTACCCACAGTCTCATGCTGCACAAGTGTTCCCTTAAGGCTTAATGTCTGCAGCAGGAAAAACTTTTCAAGGAACCGTTGACATCCATGTCATCCAAAGACAAGACTACTCTGACGGTACTGGCAGTACTGACATCAACGCCTCCCTAGATGTCAGATTCAGTACCGGCATTGGCTAAACCTACTAAGAGGCCATCTTCACCATTGCAGCAAGAATCACAGGAATCCTTATCGAGTCATTTGATGCATGTCAAGCGTTGACACCACCACCAAGTTTCCAAGTTTATTTACATTTTAATATATCGACCATCATCATGTATCTTGCTGGTTTACAAAGCTAAAAACGTTAAAATAGATTTAAGAATGGGGATAAAAAGAAAAGGTTGAACATAAATTAGAACGCAATTTTGAGGGAGAGGGGAAAAGGAAAGTTTATATAATTGCATCATAAAATAAATGAGGGGAAGAGGGGGTGAGGAAAAGACACCAGGAGAGGAGGTTGCTTCTTAAAAGCGGTTCTTTTTGTATACTGAAGTGCTGTTGGAAAGGGGTATTGTCAAACATTATGATACGCGTCTTAGAATAAGAAAGTTTTTAGTTTAGTTTTGAATTTATCAAGAGAATTTTCTTGGCGAAGGTGAGATGGCATGGCATTCCAAAGGGTTGGGGCTGTAACAGAGAAATTAGTGTTTCTAGTGTAATAAAGTTCCTTGATTGGGGGGACAGTCGTTAAGTTATGGTCAGCTGATCTGAGGATCCATGGAGAAGAGTAAGGAATGATAAGTTTATCAAGAAAAGCTGGTGCAGGCTGTGTCACCCCTGAGGCGTATCTCTTCATTGAGGTCACCAATGCCTCGACGCCCTACTGCACCAGAGGTACCAGCTATACAGCAAATGGTATGGTGCCGTCCATTCAGTAACATAGTAACATAGTAGATGATGGCAGATAAAGACCCGAATGGTCCATTCAGTCTGCCCAACCTGATTCAATTAAAATTTTTTTTTTTTTTCTTCTTAGCTATTTCTGGGCAAGAATCCAAAGCTTTACCCGGTACTGTGCTTGGTTCCAACTGCCGAAATCTCTGTTAAGACTTACTCCAGCCCATCTACACTCTCCCAGCCATTGAAGCCCTCCCCTGCCCATCCTCCTCCAAACGGCCATGCACAGACACAGACCGTACAAGTCTGCCCAGTAACTGGCCTAGTTCAATCTTTAATATTATTTTCTGATTCTAAATCTTCTGTGTTCATCCCACGCTTCTTTGAACTCAGTCACAGTTTTACTCTCCACCACCTCTCTCGGGAGCGCATTCCAGGCATCCACCACCCTCTCCGTAAAGTAGAATTTCCTAACATTGCCCCTGAATCTACCACCCCTCAACCTCAAATTATGTCCTCTGGTTTTACCATTTTCCTTTCTCTGGAAAAGATTTTGTTCTACGTTAATACCCTTTAAGTATTTGAACGTCTGAATCATATCTCCCCTGTCTCTCCTTTCCTCTAGGGCAGGGGTGCCCACACTTTTTGGGCTTGTGAGCTACTTTTTAAATGACCAAGTCAAAATGATCTACCAACAATAAAATTAAAAAAAAAACACAAAGCACACTGTATGCATAGAAAATGTTAATCATCATTCCTATTCCAGGGTTTTTCAAAGAGGTCAAAGCAGATGACTCTAAGCACTATCACCTCGGTAACAACCATACAAAAATAGACAAATATACCCCCTCCCTTTTTACTAAACCACGATAGCAGTTTTTAGCGCAGGGAGCTGCGCTGAATGCCCAGCGCTGCTCTTGACACTCATAGGCTCCCTGCGCTAAAAACCTCTATTGCGGTTTAGTAAAAGGGGACCTTAGTGTAAAATATAGACAGCAGATATAAATTCAGACACATTTTGATCACTAAATTTAAAATAAAATCATTTTCCCTACCTTGTCTGGTGATTTCATGAGTCTCTGGTTGCACTTTCTTCTTCTGACTGTGCATACAATCTTTCTTCCCTTCTTTTAGCCTGTATGCTTCTTCTCCTCCAGACCTCATTCCTTCCCCCCAACTTTTCCTTCCTCTTCCCTGCCCTTTCTTTCTCTCTGCCTCCTTTTCATTTTTTTCTGTTTATCTTCTTTCCTTCTGTCTCCTTGCCTGCCCTTTTTCTTTCTTTCTCCCTGCCCTCCCCCAAGCCACTGCCACTGCCATTACCATCGGGACCAGGACCCAAACGCCACCAATAACAGGCCCCAAGCTCTCCCTGCTTCGGCCAACCAGCATTCCTCTCCCCGACGTCAATTCTGCCATCGGGAAGAGGAAGGCTGATCAGCCCAAGATCTTGATCAACCTATTGGGGGAAATGCTGCCTACAAAGCCCTACATGGCCTAGTTCCTAACTACCTAACTGCTCAATTTTTGTTCTCGTCACCAAACCGCTCCATACATTCCCAATAATTTTTACCTACTCTTCAGTCAAAGGCTATACTCAGAAAAGATTCATTAACTGACTCTTATCATACCAAGCCGCTTCCAGGGATCCTGAACTGGGCCAAATGGTTAGAATATAAACATATATGTATTTTAGAAAGCTATTAAAAACTCATCTGTTCTCAAAATTCTTAGAATCCCTTCAAAGCAGCATACTGATGTGAAACTATTGTTAACTTGTTGATGCCAATATTCTATCTATTGTAGCTCACTGACAATGGTAAACCAATCTCTTTTGTAAACCGCATAGAACCAAAAGACTTTTGCAGTATATAAATAAAAATTTGTTATGTCATGTTATCTTTCCCATGGTTATTTGTCCTTCAGACATGTTTCTATTGGGGTCACAAGAAGTTGAAACTTATTTTATTATTATTTATTTTAATAATTTATATTCCACATAGCCTACAATTCTATGCGGATTACAAATTATTCAGGTACTCATGCATTTTTCCCTAACTGTCCCGGAGGGCTCCCACTCTCTATAATGTACCTGAGGCATTGGGGATTAAGTGACTTTCCCAGGGTCACAAGTGCAGTGCAGGATTTGAACCCACAACTTCAGGGTGCTGAGGCTGTAGCTTTAATCACTACACCACACACACTCCCACACTTAAGTTTGCATTTCTGGTAGGCTCCTGAAGACAAGAGGGATTGGGGATTCCTCAGTTTGGGAGATATAATTTGGCCTGTTTGTTGCACCATTTGAAGCACTGGGTGCTTGCTGAAGACCAACACTCTTCTCCCCACCTTTGCCATCTGAAGGAAACCTTAGATGCCCCATACTCACTATACTCATTATTGCATGAACCTTAGGGCTCTTTCCCTTTGGAACTCCGGCAGAGTATTCTCTTGCAATTGCTTTAGGTGGCTTGGCAGAGTCTGGTTGGTTTGCTGAAGGAGATCCAGCAGTGACTGACCAATTACCTATTAGAGGGAACCTGGCTTTCGTTCCGGGGAGGGATAATGTTGCTTTTCAATATTGAGAAAGATTGGGATTGACTTTGGTAGAACGTGGTAGAAGAGTCCAGATGTTTGAAACCTCTTTCACAACTCCAGGGGATTTTGGTGTGTTCTGGGGGGGATACGTTCACATATTGCCAGATTGAACGTTATCAGCTCGCTCTCACTGAACTTTCTGGGTAAGAGCATTGGAAGGTGTGTGAGAAGTTTGGGTTTTTTTTTTTTTTAAAGGAATGGAGGCTGCAAACTATTCAATCTCATCCCTTTATAGAACTTTGGTTACTTTAGAAAGAAGTTTGGATGTGTCAAGAATTAAATCCTTGGGAGAAAGAGTTCCAATTGGATCTGGGCTCATGGGAGATTTTGAGGAATGTTAAGGGAATTCCTAGTTCGGTAGAAGGAGAGAGTTTGCGGGAATTTTACTTCCATGTCCTTTATCAGGCTTACTTGCCACAGTCCCAGCTCTTCAAGATGGGTGGAATTGATATACCACTTTGTATCAAGTGTGGTGGGGAACCCAACATGCTAGCCTACTCTTTCTGGTGCTTTAGGAATATCCAACAGTTTTGGTACCTTATAGCACATTATCTAGGTAAATTATTCAATTGCTCTATCGGGGGAACAGTGGACAAATTTGTGTTGGATATCTCAGGGGGTTTTCAGGGACTTCCTCGAGGGGGAGTTCTGGTATGTCGAAAGGTATATTTCCTGGCTCACAAGAGCATACTGCAATCTTGAACCTCCTTGGAACTGCCTTCTTATTGACAATGGGAGGCCTGAATGGTGGAGGGTTATCTAAAGAGAAGGGTAACATTTTTACGTAGTTGGAGTTCTTATCTCGATTCCTTGACCCAAGAGGTGGAGCCTCATAATGAACTCTTTGTAGAGAAGTCCTGTTGACGGTCTGTTAGGAGGAGGGCCCTATTGGGGTGGGAGTTCTCCCCTTTTCCTTTTTTTAAATTTGCTTGTTTAGTTTTTGCTTAATTCTGATGTGAGGGGGGAGGGGGAAGGCAGTCCTGGAGGCTATAAGAGTTAAAGCCTCTGGCATAGATATTAGGCTGCACAGTGCATGGGGACGGGACGGGGGACTTTTGGCTCTAGCAAAAAAAGAATATGGTCATCCATGCTACCTTGCTGTTTCACTGGAAACACTCATCTTCCTTTCCTTGGTGGCAGGGTTGGAATTTAGTAGGTAGGGGAGGAGGGAGAAGGTGGAATCTATGTGCTTCTTTGGACACCATGTGGGGACTAGTAGGATGTTGGCTTCTTTTTGTTTTTGCCCATAGCCCTGGCTTAAAGGGAGATTTGTTGTTATAACGGGGGTGGAGGGGGGTATACGGTTGGGTTATACAGTTAAAAACGATTGATGACTCTGGATGCTTTTTTTCACATATGATGTTGTACATTGTTGTATACCTTTTGTTCTGATTGTATGGATTGATTCTGGTTGTATGGATTGTCATCAATAAAAATTGTTCAAACCTAAAAAATAATGGTAATAGAGTTGCTATAAATTTCACATCAGTTCAGAGAAAAATGCTTTTTAATGTACATATGTGAAGAGAAACTTTTTGTGAGGTCTGGGGCAGCATAGAAAGGTTGGTTAAGAGGAATTGGTGTTTTAACTGTACCCTCTTTGCCCCTCCCCCCAACCCAATCACTCTTTCCAATCCTTTGCCTCTGAAACTGAGGAGAAAAAAGTTCCTGATAGTCTGGTGACCCGCTGTTTCCTCCCTCTGTGACCTGATTTAAAAAAAGACCCCCCCTTCCCTTGACTTAAAAAAAAGAAACTCTGGCTGTAGTCACCCCACTCCCTTCCCTAACCCAACCCAACTTTCCTTCCACTGCCTTAAAAGAATATTCAAATCTCTTGTGTCTAGTGTCACCAGATCCCCTCTCTGATCCCTGCCGAGTCATACCTCAGTGAGAGGTACAGCCCTTCAGTTTAATCAATTTGTGTGAAAAAATGAAATTGACCATTCTCCATTACTGTTGTCAGCTATTAATATTAGAAATGTACAATCTTGAACACACACTTCATTTGAGTGCCTAAACATGTAAACTACAAATAGATTTCTTGTATGCATACATACCTGTGAATTAACATGTGTATAATGCATGCCAGTATGTAGAAACAAACACAAAACTTTGTTTAAAAATTGAACTTTTTTTCTGAGCATGTACAACCTCAATTGACTTTATATTTATTTTACATTGCTGTCTAGGAGCCTACTTAACACAGGAAAAAATGACCTAATACAGGACACGCTAAAGTGTTCTGTTTTGTCATCTGCATGTGTTAAGCACACAGTATTTATTTAGTAAAACTTTTTAGGAGGGAGCATGTCAGGGGCGGAGAACAGGCATGGTGTGATGTTCAGCTACTGCACCACAGGCCTACCAACCTATTAGCACATCCACAGTAGACAGTAAGTACTTACATGTTGATCTTTTTTTTTCTAAATGTCACTAATGCTAATAGCACAAGGTCAGTATTTTAACAAATAGAAAAATGTCCCTTTTATGGCCGCACTAGAAATGGGCTTAGAATGTGGGAAAAACCCACATTACAGCATGCTAATCCCATTTACTAGCGCAGCTTAATAAAAGAGCCATGTAATTTTGTATTATTTTTAGTAGACATCATTCTTGCAGTTGCAGATACTTTAGTGCTATAGCGTTCTTAATAATCAGCTATTTACTAGCACCACGAAATAAAGTATATATGTTAAGATCTGTATATAATTTGTTAAATATTAATATTTTTTTTCAGTGTGAGAGAAAGGAAGACTTCATTGAAAGAATCCAAGGATTAGATTTTGACACAAAGGCATCTGTTGCAGTTCACATTCAAGAGGTAATTGTTATATTAATTTATTTTAATGGAGTGTGTGTGAACAATAAAATATTACTGTATTTTTTGCTCCATAAGACGCACTCCCCCCCCCCCCCCAAATGGATGGAAATGTCGGTGCATCTTATGCAGGAAAGATACAAATTTTTACCATCAATACCTACTCTTCATCCTTACCCCGGCAGCCTACACCGCATTACTAAACTCTTTTTCCACCTTCTTTGATGATGTTTTGCATTTTCGTCAGCTCCACTCTGTCCATTCTCTGGGTCATGCTGGACCAGCAGCATGTTGGGCCAGGGATCGGCCAGCAGTGTGAGCGGCATGCTGCAGTGGTGCACTTCTTTTTCCCGACGCAGAGATGGTACTGGAGGCTGAGCTCCTCACAGCCTTTCTCGGCGGCAGAGGCTCAGACTCGGGCTGCCCCTCTCCTCACTCGCTCCTCGCAGGTTCCTCACAGTGCAACCTGCTTGGCGCACAGCGCTAGCCGCGCCTAACTGGCACCACCCACCAAGTACTTCCCTCAGCCAGAGCATTCATACCCTGCTTCCCCTGGCTCGTGCCAATCTCCTCCTTCCTTCCTGATTGCTCCTCGCGCCAGGCTCCCCTTGCCTCCCACTTGCTGCTCGCGTCGCAATTTTCCAGACCAAAAGCTGGGTAAATAGAGGAGGTGCATACGCAAAGGGTTAGCTGCACGTGGCCAGAGCTTCCTGGTACCCCATTTTGCAAAAATGAAGGTTGAGAGTAGTACTGAGCTGCTGTGGTTAGATTTGTGCTATTTCTCCTCTTCCTCCTGCATTCCATCGGGGCGCAAGGCTTGAAGAAGATGGGACCCACCATGACATACAAGATGGATTTAAAGTCATTTAAAGTTGATATTAAAAAAAGTAGGAGCGGGCTTAATATAAAGCACTGCTTCCGTCTAGCACAGTGGTCTCAAACTCGCAGCCCTGGGGGCCACGCCAGGTACTATTTTGAGGCCCTCGGTATGTTTATCATAATCACAAAAGTAAACTAAAACAGTTTCTTAATCATATCTCTCTTTAGCTATAAATGACAATATTATTATTATTAAGACTTAGCCAAAAGGAAAGATTTATAAACTATAAAGAGATTTACCTCGTGCAAAATTGTCATTTCTTTAATAAGACATTAACTGTTTTTTCTGCGGCCCTCCAAGTACCTACAAATCCAAAATGTGGCCCTGCAAAGGGTTTACATTTGAGACCACTGGTCTAGCAGCACTATAGAAATGATAAGTAGTAGTAGGGTATGAGGGGTTTAGAGGCGATTTTCGAATTCCCTTTCCTTAATCTTCAGATGTCTAGCTACAAACTTCGGTGCACCGAGCATTCTCAAAGAGTTTTAAGAGAGAAGATGATGAGCAAACTTTCTTGCTTGAAAACCTAAATAATCTAGATACAAAACAGATAGTCGAATGGAGGCTGAGCTTCAGTTGATTTTGGATCTGGAGGATACGCTGTGGCAGGGGAAAGACATTTTAAATGAAAGAACTAGGGCTTTCTTTCAAGTAAGTTGTACTATGGGCGATATTAGTGAAGTTCAGTGTTTTGTCAACTGCCTAGAAATGTTTTAATAGGCAGGTATAAATACAAATGAATGGTACTGGGGGGGATTTAAAAAGGCACTGGGGGTGTAAAGAACTGTTAGTCAGCTGGGACTAATCAGAGGGGGGACAGGGTGCAGAACCTGGCAGGGAGAATTTGATTCAGAATGTTTTTTTTCTTGATTTTCTCCTCTAAATCTTATGGTCAGGTGCTTCTTATGGCGCGAAAAATACTGTATTTTAATGGTAAAAAGTATTGTGTCCAGATGAAAGTTAAAATATAGCTCAGTTCTCGGACCTTGGGGCATTCCTCCAACAAAAGATGGAAGGCCATTTGACCTTTGGGGGGGGGATTTTAACGATGGATCCGGCTCTGGAAAACTCGGGAGAGGTGGGGGGAGGGTGGCAGGACCGGGGCCCAATATGGGACTCTGGATAGGAAACAATTGTGGATTTTTTTTACAGCCTGGGGTCTGCAATTACATCTGACTGAAAGAGATTATACCTATTTAACCCAGGAAAAGCATATTCTCTCTCACACATGGTGATGTCACCGACAGAACCCCCGGTATGGACACTTTAAAAGTGCATTGCCACTTTAAGACTTTAGAAAGTTCACGATAGCCCGCACCATGCATGCACGAGTGTGTGGTTTAACAGTTGTTAAACTTTTTCTTGCCTTCCCCCTCTCGCGGTTTTCTGGCATTTTAGTCAGTCCCCTTTATTTCTTTAGTGTTGCTTTCTTGTCTTTGAAAAAATAAAATAAAAAAAGCAATGTTAGAAATTAGTTTAGTTAGGTCGTCTTCAGGTTTGACTCCACAGGGCCTATTTGTTCACCTCCGACTTCAATTTTGCTGGGGTGCTGTTCCCGTCCATGTCAGGCTGCTAACTTGAGTTTCTTCAAGCGACGCTGTGTTCGAGCTTCTTCGGACCTTTTGGGGCTTGTACGCTGTCTTGAATTTTGTTGCTGTTTAAAAAAAAAAAAAAAAAAAGGAAGAGGAGTCTTTATACTTTTCTTCAGCAACGAACTTCATGTCGACACTGTCTTTGGAGTTCCCCGCTTCGGATGTGTGGAGCCAAATTTTTGACACCTCAGGATCCTTTGACACCGCAGAATCTACGACACCACAGGATCCAGTGATGTCGACTTCGGTATTATAGTTTCCTTGAACTTTTTTCAACAAGGACTAATCGATGTCACTACTGACTTCAGTGCTTATACAGGTGACACTGCATATATCGACACTGGCAGTAACATCTGACCTGCCTTCAGTGTCGCACCATATTGTCTCTGAGTAAATTAGCTAGGAAGCTTTTCCTTAATCTGTTTGGGACTTGGGTCAAAATGGCATTGAGTCAAGTCATGCTGACCTGAAAAAAATCCCGTAAGTGTCCGATCCCACTCTTGAGGTGTGGCTCGACATCGGCCTCATCCTTATGGAACTTGAGCGCGACACCGTTGGTACCGGCGAAAAAGCCAACAGTACCGGTGATTGAAGAAGTTCTGTAAGTACCCGGTCCCGACCTTGAGGAGTGACTCGACATCAGCCTCATTCTTGTGGGACTGGAGCACGACTCCGATGGTACCGGCAAAAAAGCCAATGGTATAGGTGCTTTCCCTTAAGTTCAAACCACTGGGACTCAGCTCAAAGTTCATGTTATGCTAACTTGACGAGGGGTTTGACATCGGCCCCATCCTCATGGGACTGTAGCGTGATACCGATGGTACCGGTGCTCTCCCTTAAGCGAAACATTGACAATTTGCTACGGGAGGAAATGGGTGAGTGTTTTTTCAAATGTGGGTACTGACACAGTCTGTTTCTGTGTCGACACCACTCCTCTCGGTGCCGGTTCAGTCTGAGCCAGTTACGGCACCGACAGCAATCTTGAGACTTTGGCATCGATTCTCCGGCACTGTTCTCATTCAATCCAGAATTCTGACTTGGTTGGAGATTCTGAGCAGGAACCATTCTTTACTGCAGATGATGGTGATTTTTCAGCACCAGAACATTCTCTTTCTACAGTTGTTGTCCTTCTGAGTAGTCTTCTTTATCGAAACTCCTCTGTCAGATGTCCACAGAATTTTCTCAGTTGTTGTCTTCAGCATTGCCTCTTCAGACTTTAAATATAGTAAAGAGTTCATCCCAGGACAAGCAGTCAGCCTATTCTCACATGTGGGTGATGTCATCCATGGAGCCCTGATGCGGACAGCCTCGCAAGCAGATTTGCTTTTAGAAAACTCAGAAGTTTCGAGTCTGCCGCAGCGCGCATGCGTGGGTGCCTTCCTGCCCAGCACAGGGCGTGTCTCCTCAGTTCTTAGTTTTCTGCGGAGCTGAGAAGTCCATCTTTAACTCTCTGCGCTGAACTTAGTTTGCTTCATGCCTTCTCTCACCATGGCTCGTGTTTTATTTTCATATTACCGTTTCGCTGTGTTTTTTTCTTTTGATTCTTAAAAAAAAAAAAGTTTTATTTTTCGTCGACTAACTGGCGGAGCCTGCTGCACACCCTCAGTCTGCTGGCTTCGACTTTGCGGCGGCTATCTTTCCTTCTATGTCCCGGCTGGTCATGAGCTTCAAGAAGCGTGAGATCTCCCTCACTGACCCCCACACCGCTGGTGTCTTCAGTGCCTGGGGCCTGACCATTGCCCGGAGTCGTGCGTTCGCTGTGCTGCCCTTCATCCTTGAGGCCTCAAACATCATCTGAATAGCTTTGCGTCCCGCGAGAACTGACATAAACTATTCTGAGAGCAGCGCGGGACCAGGCAGGCCGCGAAAAGCTCATGCCTGCCTTCTGCCCCGCTCTGCAGCTGCCGGAACACATCAGGAGGCAGCGGTCTATGGAGAGAAGGGCAGGAGCATGGAAAGCTCTTGCCGATAAAGTGCAATTAAAAGAGGTACCCGGGGGGGCTGTATTTGCTCCATAGAACGCACCCTTTTTTCTACCTACTTTTTTGGGGGGAAAAAGTGTGTCTTTATGACCCGAAAAATATGGTACTTCCTCACTAAAAACTTGATATGTGCAGTTTTTTAAGAAGCTCTTGAACCATCTCAGAACCTAACCAGAAATTCCTATGGTGTCTAAGAATTCAAGCAAGATGTCATGATCAACCAAATCGAATGCACTGCTTAGATCGAATTGTAAAATCAGTGCATTCTTTCCTACAGTAAATAATTGAAAGGTATAGTCTACCATAGAAGCTAAGACAGTTTCAGTGCTGTAATTCGATCAAAAGCCTGTTTGAGATTCATGTAAGATATCAAATTTTTCCATGTACTCCCATCAAAACAGCATTCACCAGGCCCTCCATAAGTTTGAAGAATGGAATATTAGCTATAGGTCTGTAATTGTCCATTGCTGAGATGGATTCCTTATAGTTTTTAACAATAGGAATAATGATAATATGACCTAGTCAGTGGCGTACCAAGGGGGGGTGTGGGGGGTGGTCCGCCCCGGGTGCCAAGCCCTGAGGGGGTGCTCCCGGTCCAGTCAGGTTCCCCTCCCCTGCGCCAGGTGTCGCGTCTGGAAACAGCCTGCAGCAAGATCGCGATGTCAGCATCAGAGGAGGGGCGGGACCGCGGCGGAGGAAACAGCCGAAGCAAGCAAAGATCGCTAGCATCGCACGATCTTGCTGCAGGCTGTTTCCCCAGGGAAATGAAGCGGGGAGGCCGGGGGAATGAGCAGTGCTTCGTGGTGGTGGTGGTGTTGGGGCCGAGCGGTCCTTCAAGGTAGTGGGGGGGGGGGCAGCAGGCCTTCAGGGTGGGGCGGGCAGGCAGACCTTGTGGAGGGAGGGAGACAGGCCTTCAGGGGACAGGCCTTCATGGAGAACAGGCAGGCAAGCCTTCAAAGGGGGAACAAGCCTTCGGGGGGGGGGCAGGCATGCCTTTAGGGGGGGGTGACAGGCTGTCGGGGGGGGGGGTGCAGGCCTTCGGGGGGGGATAGGCCTTCAAGGAGGACAGGCCTTCAAGGGAGGGCACAGGCCTTCAAGGGGGGGACAGGCCTTCAAGGGGAACAGGCAGGCAGGCCTTCAAGGGGGATAGGCCTTCGAGGGGGGTGCAGGCCTTCTGGGGGAGTGCAGGCCTTCTGGGGGGGCAGGCCATCAAGGGGAACAGGCAGGCAGGCCTTCAAAGGGGGGACAGGCCTTCGAGGGGGGTGTAGGCCTTCGGGGGGGGTGCAGGCCTTCGGGGGGATGCAGGCCTTCAAGGGGTGGTGCAGGCCTTCGGGGGTGCAGGCCTTCAAGGGGGGGACAGGCCTTCGAGGGGGGTGTAGGCCTTCGGGGGGTGCAGGCCTTCAAGGGGGGGGACAGGCCTTCAGGGGGGGGCAGGCCTTCAAGGGGAACAGGCAGGCAGGCCTTCGAGGGGGGTGTAGGCCTTCGGGGAGGTGCAGGCCTTTGAGGGGGTGCAGGCCTTCGGGAGGG
The DNA here is from genome assembly GCF_902459505.1 of Geotrypetes seraphini. NCBI lineage: Eukaryota > Metazoa > Chordata > Amphibia > Gymnophiona > Dermophiidae > Geotrypetes > Geotrypetes seraphini. The sequence continues at coordinate 284,397,264 of NC_047086.1, forward strand.
GTGCAGGCCTTCAGGGGGGACAGGCCTTCAGGGGGCAGGCCTTCAAGGGGAGCAGGCAGGCAGGCCTTCAAGGGGGGGACAGGCCTTCAGGGGTGGGATGCAGACCTTTAAGGGGGGGACAGGCCTTCAGGGGAGGGGGGCCCTGGTGTAGAAGTACACGGAGGGAAGGGGGAGGGTTCAAAGAGACGTGCATATGCCGGACTTTGGGTGGGAAGAAATAATGGGTCTGAAAATAGAGGAGAGAGAGAGAGATGATGGACATGGGTTTTAGGGAGGGAAGGAACAGAAAGGGAGAGAAGTTGGACACAAGGGATGGTGTAGAGGGGGGCTAGAGATACTGGATAGGAGGGTAGTTGGGAAAAGAAAGGGAGAGATGGTGGACCCTGGGGTGGTAGGGAAGGAGGGAGAGCTGCTGGATGAAAGGGTAGTTAAGAAAAGGTGGATCTGTGGAGGGAGACAAAAAAGGAAAGATGCCAGATATCCGGGGGAGAGAAGGGAAACGGAAGGGGAGGACAGAGATGGCAGATGGATGGTTAGCACGGAGAAAGAAGGAGACCCTGGCAAGCAAGCTATCAGAAGACAACCAGAGCCTTGGACCAACAAGATTTGAAAAATTACCAGACAACAAAAGGTAGAAAAACTAATTTTATTTTCTGTTTTGTGATTACAATATGTCAGATTTGAAATGTGTATCCTGCCAGAGCTGGTGCTAGACCGCAAACGTGAGCTAGGATTTAACAGAGAGAGGAAAAGTCCTTTTTGTTTCTTTATTTTATTTACACCACAGCGCCAGTGTGGTTAGGAGAAGCCAAAGGGGGGTGAAAAAGCTATAAAATAAACCCACCAGGATGTTTGAAAAAAAACACCCAATTGGGCAAGAAAATCGAATCGATAAACCAATTCAATAGGCTGAATCGAATCGAAATTTTTTTTCCTGAATCTGGCAGCACTAGTTTGCGCTACTGTCTTAGACTTTAGGACCTGGGATTGGGGAGAGATGGCATCCTCAGTACTTTATAATGCAAGTGAAACGAGGATTTGGTCAGATTTTTGAAGGGTCTGCAGAAGAAAAATATTGTATAGGCTGGGGACATGAGACAGCAGGAAATGGGAACTTTTCTTCCTTCTATTTTTGTGAATGGAAAGGCTGAGGATGTCAGAGAGTTCAGTTAAAATATGTGCTTTATAAGAAAATATAATAATGTGTTTTATAAAGTTTATAGCATTGCTGGCCTACCCGGTGAGGAGTTCCTAGTGGTGGTAGTGGCAGCGTGTCAATGTGTTGAGAGGAAGAGGTGATCTGGGAAATCCTGCTGAGCAAACTCCGGGCCCATTTCCACCCCCCAGTTAGTCCACTCCACTCAACTAGTTCACACACTGAGTGGGTCTTTGGGTGTTGTTCCTGGGTAGTTGTTTTGGGATCTCTTCCAGTGGTTTGTCAGTATCTCCTTCTGGTCCAAGGAAGGAAACTTTGTTAACCTTAGCACTGACCTACAGAATATGTTTGTAACAGCGCTGCTTGTGTAGTATTAGTCTATGTAGTGATCGAAAGAAAAAACCAGACCTTTGCACATTTTTGCACTATATGGTGGGTGTATGAGGAGATTCACATTTCCTGCACAGCTAAGTCCGTGTGAAGTTACCTTGTGCTGTATTTGACATCTAGCAAAGTCTCTGTTTGGAAGGAAAGATCTCAGCTTAAAAATGAAGTGGCCAGAAGTTATGGTAAAAGCAGATAGCGTAGCTGGTTTTAAGAAAGGTTTGGACAAATTCCTGGAGGAAAAGTCCATAGTCTGTTATTAAGACATGGGGGAAACATCTGTTTGCCCTGGATCGGTAGCATGGAATGTTGCTACTCTTTGGGTTTTGACCAGGTACTAGTGACTTGGATTGGCTTCCATGAGAATGGGTTATTGGGCATGATTGGTCTGATCCAGTTAGGTGATTGTCCTCTCCACTCCACCTCACAATCTTGTACAGATGCAGGAAAGCGCTTATGTGAGGTTACAGCAGTGAGGCAGGCAACTTTCCAGAACAATGGTAACATACCAAGGTCCTCAAAATAGTACCTGGCAGGCTGTGAGTTTGAGACCACTGGGTTAAATGGTCAATATTCTCAATAGAGAAGGATAAATAGTGGGGTTCACAAACCAATACAACCTCTCATAAATAGCATTCAAAAAAGTAAACCACAATTGTTCTAGTCCAGATCCGCTTGGGGAAATAATAACTATTCCAGTGCAATAGGTGAGACATTCTAGACAACAGGGTTATTTCCCCATACTTGCATGGACTGCAGAAGGAATGCACTTTGGATTTACACTCTGCCTCCAGTGTACTTCACAGATCAGTATAGCACCCTTTAGCAGTCTTTCCTTTTGCACGCATGGCTGCAGCTGTGTGTGTTCTGCTCTCCTCATTTTTGTTGTTTTAATTTGACACAGTTCATCCCCTTTTCGGGAATTTTTGCATTCAAGGTGATTTTGGAGGCTCTGCCTGCTTGTGAATTCACAGACTTCTGTAGCTGACAGGCCGATCCCTTTTTGGATACCCGTTAGCCAGTCTACATAGGATTCCTTGGAACTCAGGGCCGTCCCTGAAGTTGGCTCATCATCCATTAAGCGGAGGGTGAGCGTTGAAAGTTTGGCGCTCTTAGGGGGCTTTGCGATATCCCACATGTTTCTCGCCTCCGCCTGTCCTGATGCACAACCAGTGTCCGCAGGAGCGGAGACATAATCAAACAGGGGAGTCTGACTGGCAGCCTGAAGATCAGCTTTGAGAAAGCATTCCCAGCATTGTGGCAGTGAATTCAGAACCGCCCACTGAACAGAGCTGAAAGCAGGTGTCTCTGGTAACAGTGAGTATAGCAGAACTGACAGGCTCTCACAGCAATTTTCAAAAGTTAATTTTGAGAGGTTTTCTGAGATTTCAAGTGTTCCTTTCTTCCCCCACCTGAAAAATCCTAAAATCGCTGTTTTTTATTTTCGGGAAGTGTATTCTTTAGTGCGTTTTTGGCATGAATTCGGTGCTGGTGGCCATCTTGGATTTTAAGCGATCTTGTTTTTTCATCTTCTTCCTTCTTCAAAACTCAAATTTTTGCCAGGAAACTACTAAATGAGGAAGAGGTAGAGGATAAAAGGACCTACATCAAACTTTCAGTGTGAACCTGCTGACTTCAATTACTTTTCAGAAGCAATGGTGTTCACATCTCCTGACTGCTGTAAATATACCAGAATAGACAGTAAGGAAGTACTCATTCTCAGAAGGCAGTATATGACCATAAATAAATTCATTTTCAATTTGCAAGCTTTTCATTGGGGACATCTGTTTCTGTTCTAGTTATCAATGCCTAAATGTATGAAAAAAGGTAATTCTTATTTCCATAATAATAGCCACAAAGACTCAGATATTGTAGAAAACCAAATATAGTAGAAAAACACTTCTACAAAGGTTAGATGTAAAATGTCTGATGGTATAATAAAGACAGAGTGCAGGTTAAATGTTAGTTATCAATGGAGGAAAAAGCCTCAGACAAGGGCCCTCCCACCTCCACAATGGTGGAATAGCGGTGGTAAGGTGTTCACCTCACTGGCTCAAAAAAGCTCTGGAAAAAACCCCAAATACAAATGATAATTAACATTTTCTCTGCATACAGTGTGCTTTGTATTTTTTTTTAATTTTATTGTTGGTAGATCATTTTGGCTTGGTCGTTTTAAAAGTAGCTTGCAAGCCAAAAAAGTGTGGGCACCCCTGTTCTAGAGAGTATATTTTCTCTGGTCTTGTGCATTCTTTTTTTTTTTTTCCCCAAATCTTTATTCATTTTAACATATACATCAAGTGTACAATAAATATAACTCATCATATTACATTATCACTTGAAATTCTATAACAATATATTTCCCAAAAAATTTTTCCCTACCCCTTCCATATCCATACATACATATTATATTATAATTCCTATGTGTATTAATCAGTTAAAATATGCAATTATTTCTTTAGATTATCATAACCCCCCCACCCCCCCATTCCTTCAAATTATCACATAAGGAAAAAGAATAGTAAATTAACCTTAATCATTATAATATTCTATTTATGGCCTCCACACATCCTGAAACCTTTTAAAATGACCATTTTGTACTGCAAGTAGTCGTTCCATTTTGTATAGATGACATACTGAGTTCCACCAGAAGCTGTAATTCAATCTAGAACAATTCTTCCAATTAAACGTTATTTGCTGGATCCCCACACCGGTAAGGATCATCAAAAGCTTATTATTTGCTGCAGATATTTGGCATTTAGCCCTCATACACATTCCAAAAGTAACCGTATCATAGGACAGTGCCGTATCATAGGACAGGATAGCATGGCCACGCTGACTGACCAGTTCAGAGTCCTGGGACGAAAACTGAAGCGGAGTACCCGGAGGATAGCATTCTCAGAGATCCTGCCTGTTCCGAGAGCAGATGCAAAGAGGCAGGCAGACCTTCAGGCTGTGAATGCATGGTTGAGGAGATGGTGCCAGGAGGAGGGCTTCCACTTTGTGAGGAACTGGACGTCCTTCTGGGGAAAGAGTAAGCTCTACCGGCGGGACGGCCTGCACCTGAGCACGGAGGGAACTAGACTACTGGCTGCCAATATGAGGAAAGAGATCGAGAGGGCTTTAAACTGAGGAGAGGGGGAAAGCCGACAGCTGATCTGACGCTTCGGACAACAGTATCCAGAACAGATGCTGAACGGGCTGACTGCACGGAGGAAGTAGAGAGACCAGTGGATCTTATGATCAGACAGCGAGGGAAACAACAGGTAAAGGGAGCTTGCTGGGAGGAGACTAAAGGGCATGGAGACACAGGGGGACTGGGTGGCGCGAGGGCAAAAGCTGAGGGCATTATAGGGGCTACACAAGGCGAGGGGTATCGAACAGAGGCTGGGGCCCAGGAAGGGGCAAGAAAACCCAGAGGAATAGCGGGGAAGTGGGGTGGCGGAAATGTGGGGAAGATGAAAGCTACAAGGGAAAAGGCTGAGGGCAAAGCAGAAGTACAGGGAACAGGAGAGGCGGCCCAGGTGAATGCAGAGGTGGAGGAAAAACAACGGGACCTGCGGTGCTTATACGCAAATGCAAGAAGCCTCATGGCCAAGATGGGTGAACTAGAGGTCGTGGCCAGGGGGGAAGACCTGGATATAATTGGAATTACAGAAACATGGTGGACAGAGGAGAATCAATGGGATGTGGCGCTGCCGGGGTACAAGCTCTACAGGAGAGACAGGACTCACAAAAAGGGGGGAGGCATAGCACTATATATAAAGGACTCTATCTACTCAGTCGGGATGGATATGGCAACGAAGGCAGAGGGGCTGGAATCGCTATCAAATTGCCGGGAAACAGGGGTGCAGGCATAAAACTGGGGCTGTACTATCGCCCACCTGGTACGCCGGAAGGAGTCGGACACGACTTGGAAGCTGAACTGAGACAGGAGTGCAGGACTGGAAGTGTAACAGTGATGGGGGACTTCAACTACCCAGTGATAGACTGGAGTACGGGTCACTCCAACTGCACTAGGGAAACAGGATTTGTAGAAGCTGTGAGGGACTGCTTCATGGAGCAACTGGTCAGGGAACCGACACGGGGGAGTGCCACTCTTGACCTCATCCTGAACGGATTAGGAGGGCCTGCAAGAGGGGTAGAAGTGGGAGGACCACTAGGCAACAGTGACCACAATGCGATCAGATTCACATTAGAAAGGGGGACACCCATAGTAAGGAGGACCGCATCAACTGCGCTCAACTTCAAGAAAGGGAACTATGTTGCTATGAGGGAAATGGTGGGGAGGAAGCTCAGAAATATCTTTAGGATGGAGACTGTGGAAAGCGCCTGGACCCTATTTAGGGACACCGTGCAGGAAGCACAAAAAATGTACGTCCCCAGTTTCAGGAAAGGCTGCAAGAACAAGCGGTCAAGGGACCCGATTTGGATCTCAGCAGAAGTAAAGAGGGCAATAAACGACAAAAAAGTATCCTTCTGGAGATGGAAAAAGGATCCAACGGAGGAAAATCACCAGGCGCACAGGAAATACCAAAAAGAATGCCACCGAGAGGTTAGAAAAGCAAAATTTATTTATTTATTTATTTAGATTTATATCCCGTTCTCCCAGTAGCTCAGAACGGTCTACAAGTAAACATACACAGTAGAAGTAGTTAGGCAAATAAATGTGCAATAGGTTTAGATGCTTGGACATACAAGATTGTGCAGTATTTATCAGGCTACAGACAATTTTTCAGAGTACAGACAATTTATCAGAGTACAGACTAAGAGAGGACTATACTGAAATTTAGGAGAAGTTAAATAGGGGAGAGAAGAGAGAGGTGGGGTTTAAGGGGGGGTGTAGACTGAGGGAGACCTTTAGTTGAAGAGGAGGGTCTTTACCATTTTACGGAATGTCAATAAAGAGTTCTGTTGCCTGAGTTGGGGGGGGAGTTTGTTCCAGAGATGTGGGATGAAGTGGCTGTAGGATCGTTTGCGGGCAGTTTCTGAGAGGAGGGACCTTCCAGGGGGAATGCATAGGCGTATTTCCGATTTTGAGCGGAGGGTGCGAGTGGGGGTGTAGATGGGAAGCTTAGATTTTATGTAGGAGGGGGTGGTGGCATAAATTCTCTTGTGGGCTACTGCTAGGGCCTTGAAAGCACAGCGCTGGCTAAAAGGGAAATACGAAGAGGGGCTGGCCAGGGAGGCGAAAAACTTCAAGGCATTCTTCAGTTACGTAAAGGGGAAACGACCAGCGAGGGAGGAGGTGGGGCCGTTGGACGATGGGGATAGGAAGGGAGTGATTAAGGAGGATAAAGAGGTAGCTGAGAGGCTGAACACGTTCTTCTCGTCGGTTTTCACGAGAGAAGACACATCTAATATACCGGACTCAGAGGATCTCATGAGTGGGGAACAGGCTAAAAAATTGGAGCACATAGAGGTAAGTAAGGAGGATGTCCTCAAACAGATAGACAGGTTAAAATGCGGCAAATCACCGGGTCCGGACGGGATCCACCCAAGGGTTCTGAAGGAGCTAAGACAAGAAATAGCGGGCACAATCCAGCATGTTTGTAACCTATCCTTGAAAACTGGAGAGGTACCAGAGGACTGGAAATTGGCAAATGTCACAGCTATCTTCAAGAAGGGATCGAGGGGTGATCCCGGGAACTACAGGCCGGTGAGCCTGACTTCAATTATAGGGAAGATGGTGGAAGCTATGATAAAGGACGGCATTTGCGAGCACATCGAGAGGAATGGCCTACTGAGAACAAGCCAGCACGGATTCTGTAAGGGAAGGTCGTGCTTAACGAACCTTCTATACTTCTTTGAGGGAATAAGCAGTTGGGTGGACAATGGGGAACCCATCGACATCATTTACCTCGATTTTCAAAAGGCTTTCGACAAGGTGCCACATGAAAGGCTGCTTAGGAAGCTGTGGAACCACGGGGTGGGAGGGGATGTGCACAGATGGATCGAGCACTGGTTGTCGGGTAGACTGCAGAGGGTCGGAGTAAAGGGCCAATATTCTGACTGGCGGGGAGTCACGAGCGGTGTGCCAAAGGGATCGGTTCTGGGGCCGTTACTCTTCAACATATTTATCAATGACCTAGAAAAGGAGGCAAAGTGCGAGGTTATAAAATTTGCAGACGATACCAAACTGTGCGGAAGAGTTAGCTCCAGGGAGGAGTGTGAGGACCTGCAAAGGGACCTGGACAAGCTGGAAGACTGGGCAAACAAATGGCAAATGCGCTTTAACGTGGAAAAATGCAAGGTCATGCATATAGGGAAAAAGAACCCGTTGTTCAACTACAAATTGGGGGGGGCATTGTTGGGAGACAGCAGACTTGAGAGAGACTTGGGTGTGCTGGTGGATGCATCACTGAAGCCATCTGCACAGTGCGCAGCAGCCTCGAAAAAAGCCAACAGGATGCTGGGCATCATAAAGAGGGGCATAACAACCAGGACGCGGGAAGTCATCATGCCATTGTATCGAGCGATGGTGCGTCCACATCTGGAATACTGCGTTCAGTATTGGTCGCCACACCTCAAGAAGGACATGGCGATACTTGAGAGAGTCCAAAGGAGAGCAACGAAACTGGTAAAAGGGCTGGAACACTGCCCATACGCCGAGAGGTTGGATAGGCTGGGGCTCTTCTCTCTGGAAAAGAGGAGGCTCAGGGGTGATATGATAGAGACCTTCAAAATCATGAGGGGCATAGAGAGGGTGGATAGGGACAGATTCTTCAGGCTGAAGGGGACGACAGGTACGAGAGGGCATTCGGAGAAACTGAAGGGAGATAGGTTCAAAACGAATGCAAGAAAGTTTTTCTTCACCCAAAGGGTCGTGGACACTTGGAATGCGCTACCGGAGGAAGTGATCAGGCAGAGTACGGTACAAGGATTCAAACAGAGACTGGACGGATTCCTGAAGGATAAAGGGATCATGGGATATTGAGAAAGCTAACCAGAAAATAAGTATAGAAACCCAGGTCGTGCATGTGCAAGACCGGAGGGCTAGGAAGGGAAACCAAGGTGGCATGGGGGCCCCTTCTGGTGATTTAGACAGGTCGTGACCTGTTTGGGCCGCCGCGGGAGCGGACTGCTGGGCGGGATGGACCTGTGGTCTGACCCGGCGGAGGCACTGCTTATGTTCTTATGTTATGTTCTTATGATTTTCAGTCATTAGGTTAACTTGATCCCAGATTGATAACCAAAATGCCTGAATATATGGACAATAAAATAAAAGATGATCCAGAGTTCCAACTTCAATTTTACAATGCCAGCACCTATTAGACTTAGAGCAATCTAATTTTTGTAATATAGTAGGGGTCCAGAATGCTCTATGCCACAGTTCTTCAACCGCCGGTCCGCAGGAAATTTTTGCCGGTCCGCGCAAGGCCGGCAAGATTGACTTACTTCAACTTCCTGCCGGTCCGCGCAGGGCCGGCAAGATCAACATCTGACGCTTGCGCTGGACCGGAGAGATCTTGGGGAGCCTCCGACAGTGGCTTTCTCCCCTCTCTGCAGCTCTCCTTTACTTCCCAGCGCAGCGATTCACGAAGGCAGCCTCGGGGCTTTTGCTGAGTCGCGGCTGCCTCTGATGATGCAACTTCCTCTTTCCTCAGAGGTGGCGCGACCCAACAAAGGACCCGAGGCTGCCTTCGTGAATCGCTGCGCTTGAAAGTAAGAAGAGCTGCTGGGAGGGGAGAAAACCACTATCAGAGTCTGGGAAGCTGCTGGGCAGGGGAATAAAGGGACAGCTGCTACTGGAGAGGGAGAAGGAGAGATGCTGCTGGGAGGGGAGGATGGAAAGGAATCTGGGAAGCGGCTGGGCAAGGGGAAATAAAGGGACAGCTGCTACTGGAGAGGGAAAAGGAGAGATGCTGCTGGGAGGGGAGGAGGGAAAGGAATCTGGGAAGCTGCTGGGCAAGGAGAAAAAATAGACAGCTGCTACTGGAGAGGGAGAAGGAGAGATGCTGCTGGGAGGGGAGGGAAGAGAATTACTGCTGGACAGGAGGAGGACGGAAGGGAGAATGAAAAAAGGAAGGAAACAGCTGGCAGAGAGATTAGAGGAGGGGAAGGGGAGACACAGGCATGAGAAAGTAGAGAGATTGATGATAGGAAGGGGTCCGCAGGAAAATAAGCAGAGAGGGACAACGATGCTAGATCTGGTGTAGGAGAGATAAAAATGAAGAGAGCAGTGAAGCTGGAATGAATCATGTAAAAAGGAGAGAGGGGGTACAAGCTGGATGGAAAGGGGAGAGGGGCATAGAAAGAAGACAGATACCATATGGAAGGGGGAGAGGACAGACAATGGATGGAAGGGGCAGATGCTGGATTGAAGAGAGTGAAAAGAAGATTGACAGCAGAAATCAGAGACGACAAAAGGTAGAAAAAAATAATTTTATTTCTATTTTGTGATTAGAATATATCAGATTTGAAATATATATCCTGCTAGAGCTGGTGTTAGACATAACTGGGGACTGCAAAACCCAGGCAGTGCTTCTTTAGCTTCCAACTGGCTTAGGGCACTCTCTGACCAGTGGGCAGTTGCCCTAGTTGCACTCCCCTAAAACTATTCCTGTCATGTGTGACTGCAGTATTCTGTTAGCATGATATTTCTGTGTAGCATTCTGTAATAATTTGGCTTGTTCAGCTTTCTTGATAGTAGAGGGTTTATATGTGAAGGGGAGGGGAGACAGGGGTTTTGTTGATCCTGCTCTGAATTATTTGTATTTATAAAATGACAATTGTACAGAATATTGTTTCTTTTTATACTTCAATAAAATACATTCAATATAAAATCATAACTGAGGCTTGTGTGGATGGGATCAGATGATTTGTGGGGACCGACTCGCGGAGATGGGGCAGAAACGGGGTTTTTAAATTTTAGTCCTAGTAGTTTGCCAGTCCACAAAATAATTCTTTTTTTTCTGCCGGTGTAAAAAGGTTGAAGAACACTGCTCTATGCAATAAGAGGAACCATATTTACCTTTAATTCTCCAAGACCAAATACGTGGCCATTGAGATGCATTAATCTGGTGCTTAATCTCAATGCTCCAAATATCTCTTAATCCATTTTTAGGTTTCTTTTTCAAATAATTAGATAAAATTTTATACCACTTTGCGGCCTGGTGTCCCAGAAAATCTGCCTGGAAATATAGGAATTCTAAGCTATAATGATTATTTAAAGATTTCCATTCAGGGAACCCTACCTGAATAGCCTGCTTCAACTGCAACCATTTATAACTTTGTTTTTTATTTAGACCATATTTATGTTGCAATTGTGAAAAATCAAGCAGTTTACCATTATGAATAACTTCATTTAAGGATCTTATATCTGCTTTAATCCAATATTTCTAGACAACCTTAAACCCGCCTATTTGTATCTTGGAGTTTACCCAAATAGATTGATGTGTAGATTTTCCAGTAGACTCAGGAGTTAATTTGTCTACAAATCTTAATGTTTTCCAAGTATCCATTAATACTCTATTGTCTTGTGCATTCTTAAGCTTCCTTAAAGTAAATTGAAATAAATATTTGTATTTCCTGTCTCCCCTTGGCATCGTAGAGTCAGCTTTTAAAGCCAACAGTGATTACATTGTTTTAAACACTGGCTCCATCTACGAGATAGACAGTGAATGTAGTATATACTGTATATCAACCTCAAAACTATACACCAGGGGTGCCCACACTTTTTGGGCTTGCGAGCTAATTTTAAAATGACCAAGTCAAAATGATCTACCAACAATAAAATTTTTTAAAAACACAAAGCACACTGTATGCAGATAAAATATTAATTATCATTTATATTCATTTTTTTTTCAAAGAGGTCAAGGCAGATGACTTTAAAATGTGCAATTTCACCTCAGTAACAACTATACAAAAATAGACAAATACACCCCCCTCCCTTTTTACTAAACCACGATAGCGGTTTTTAGTGCAGGGAGCTGCGCTTAATGCCCCACACTGCTCTCGACGCTCATAGGCTCCTTGCACTAAAATCTGCTACTGCGGTTTAATAAATGGGGACCATAGTGCATGAAATGAAGCTAAGGGGGGGCAAGTTCAGGACTAATATCAGGAAGTTCTGCTTCACACAGAGAGTGGTTGACATCTGGAATACTCTCCCAGGGGAGATTATTGCGGAATCGACAGTCCTAGGCTTCAAAAGCAAACTAGATGCATATCTCCTTGAGAGAGGCATATAAAGATATGGTTGGATATAAAATAAGCCAGGTTGGTGTATACCTAGCAGGGCCTCCGCGTGTGCGGATCGCCGGACTTGATGGACCGAAGGTCTGATCCGGAGATGGCGCTTCTTATGTTCTTATGCAAAATATAGACAGCAGATATAAATTCTCAAAACGGACACATTTTGATCACTAAATTAAAAATAAAATCATTTTTCCTACCTTTATTTGGTGATTTCATGAGTCTCTAGTTGCATTTTCTTCTTCTGACTGTGCATCCAATATTTCTTCCCTTCTTTCTGCCCCCTGCATGCTTCACCTCCAGACCTCATTCCATTCCCCAACCTACATCTCTGCCCTTCCATGAGTCCAACTTTTTCTTCCTCTCTCCCTGCCCCCTCCCCTTTCTTTCTTTCTTTTTCTCTCTGTCTGTCTTTTTGTATCCCTGCCCCCCTTTCTTTCTTTCTGCCTCCCTGTTCTGCATTCCTGTCTGTCTCCCTGTCTTTCTGTCTTCCCTTTTTTTCTCCCCAAGCTACTGCCGGGGCTCTCGTCTGGGAACAGGCCCCCAAGCCACTGCCGACTTCTGGGCTCCCAAACCACCGCAGACACCGCCATTCCGAGTTCTTCGGTTTCCAATGCTGCAATTCTAATGTTGGAGAAGAAGTTCCAGGCCAGCCAGGCAGCGATTGGCTGACCCGGAACTTCCTCTCCGACGTCAGAATTGATGTCGGGGAGAACGCTTCTGCAGGGAGAACTTGGGGCGGCGGTGGGGAACGTCGGGGAGAGGAAGGCCGTTCGGCCCGTTAGATTGCAAAGGCAACGCGAGTCTATCACGGAGCCCGGATGGGCTCCGCGAATGACTTGCATTGCCTTCGAGATCTACCGGTCGATTGTGATCGACGTATTGGGCACCCCTGCTGTATATAATACAGTTCCTACTGCTGCTGGCTATATGGAGAGGTGTGACGCACAAGCACCATAAGAGTAATTCTGTAATTGGGCACCTCCATTTAGACTCCCCAATGCTCAGCAGTGAGAGCTTATTCTATTAATGATATTTATAAGTTGAGGCAAAAAATAATAACCTCCTAGAGATTTTTGATATTTTCTCAACTGCTTTGAATTTTACCTCGAAATTATACATATTTATTTAGTCATCCTACTTACATGTTACTACTAAACAACATATAATTATCTTAAGCTGTGTTGGTGTTACTGACATTTTAGTGTTACTATCTAGCAGTTGCATGTTAAAAATATTTGAGCTATAACACAGTAAATAGCATATGGATCAAGAGCAAGAAAGCACTTTTTTTTAAACCATAGTCATATAGTCTGTGTACAGGTCTTGCCTATCTCAGGGGAGAGGGGAAAAGCATCTTATAGTGGAACTTTACAAGTAAAATGAATAATTACTGGATTGTTTGTGTTAACATTGCCTTAAAAATGAATGGGACTGCTGGGCAGACTGGATGGAAATATAGGTAATGGAAAAGGAAAGATGATGGAACATGAAATTTACAATCAAAGTGGTTTTCATAGTAACATAGCAGATGACGGCAGATAAAGACCCGAATGGTCCATGCAGTCTGTCCAACCTGATTCAATTTTAATTTTTTCTTCTTAGCTATTTCTGGGTAAGAATCCAAAGCTCTACCCAATACTGTGCTTGGGTTCCAACTGCCGAAATCTCCATCAAAACCTGCTCCAGCCCATCTACACCCTCCCAGCCATTGAAGCCCTCTCCAGCCCATCCTCCCTCAAATGGCCATATACAGACCGTGCAAGTCTGCCCAGTACTGGCCTTAGTTTAATATTTAATATTATTTTCTGATTCTAGATCCTCTGTGTTCATCCCACGATTCTTTGAACTCCGTCACCGTTTTCTTCTCTACCATCTCTCTCGGGAGCGCATTCCAGGCATCCACCACCCTCTCCGTAAAATAGAATTTCCTAACATTGCTCTTGAATCTACCACCTCTCAACCTCAAATTATGTCCTCTGGTTTTACCATTTTCCTTTCTCTTGAAAAAATTTTGTTCTACGTTAATATCCTTCAAGTATTTGAATGTCTGAATCGTATCTCCCCTGTCCCTCCTTTCCTCTAGGATATACATATTCAGGGCTTCCAGTCTCTCCTCATACGTTTTCTGGCGCAAGCCTCCTATCATTCTCATCGCCCTCCTCTGGACCGCTTCAAGCCTTCTTACGTCCTTTGCCAGATACGGTCTCCAAAACTGAACATAATACTCCAAATAGGGCCTTACCAATAACCTGTACAGGGGCATCAACACCTTCTTCCTTCTACTGGCTACGCCTCTCTTTATACAGCCCAGTATCCTTCTGGCAGCAGCCACTGGCTTGTCACAGTTTTTTCGCCTTTAGATCTTCGGACACTATCACTCCAAGGTCCTCTCCCCATCCGTGCATATCAGCTTCTCATCTCCCAGCATATACGGTTCCTTCCAATTATTAATCCCCAAATGCATTATTCTTCATTTCTTTGCATTGAATTTTAGTTGCCAGGCATTAGACCATTCCTCTAACTTTTGCAGATCCTTTTTCATATTTTCCATTCCCTCTTCGGTGTCTATTCTGTTACAAATCTTGGTATCATCTGCAAAAAGGCACACTTTTCCTTCTAACACTTTAGCAATGTCACTCACAAACATATTGAACAGGATCGGCCCCAACACCGAACCCTGAGAGAGTCCACTAGTCACCTTTCCTTCCTTCGAGCGACTTCCATTAACCACCATCCTCTGGCGTCTGTCCGACAGCCAGTTTCTAACCCAGTTCACCACTTTGGGTCCTAACTTTAGCCCTTCAAGTTTGTTCAACAGCCTTCTATGAGGAACCGTATCAAAGGCTTTGCTGAAATCTAAGTAAATTACATCTAGCATATGTCCTCGATCCAGCTCTCTAGTCACCCAATCAAAAAATTCTTTTTTTTTTGTTTTATAAATCTTTATTCATTTTCTTATGTTACAACAAGTGTTTTACATAAACTCAATAAAAACTTGAATATACACACTTGATAAACTCATATATTATTATCACAGTTAGCATTTCTTTAGAAAAATTAATATAAAGTTATATTATTATGTCAGAAATCTAAATTTATATAATTCTTATTTAATATAGTAATCCCCTACCCCCATCCCCTTCCCTCCAATCAATAATACATAAATTCAGTTTTATTGCAAATTTCTTCTAATGTTGATATATTCATTCAAGTATTGATATATTATGTAATAATCAGAAATGTGTTCCTACCCTAATCCCCTCTAATCAAAAATCTAATCATGGGAAAATTAATCATTCTTTACAAAAATCTGTTAATGGTCCCCAGATTTTATGAAATTTACTCACATATCCTTATTGTGTTGCAATAGCAAGTTCCATTTTGTATATATGACATACAGAATTCCACCAGAAATTGTAATTTAACCTGTCATGTTTTTTCCAGTTGTATGTTATTTGTTGTATTGCTATTCCAGTTAAAATAAAAAGAAGTTTGTTATTACTTGACAAAATTTGGCTTCTTGCTCTCATAGTTGTTCCAAATAATATAGTATCATTTGACAAGGCTACCGGATTTTCTAACATCCTATTAATTTGAGGCCAAATTAATTTCCAGAATGATAAAATAAATGGACAAAAGAATAAAAGATGGTCTAATGTCCCGACTTCAACATGACAGTGCCAGCATCTATTAGACTTAGAGCTATCTATCTTTTGTAAACGAACAGTGGTCCAAAAAGCTCTATGCAGAAGAAAAAACCAAGTTTGTCTCATAGATGCTGACACCGTACATTTTAACCTCGAAGACCAAAGTCGTGGCCATTGAGATGCATTAATTTGATGCTTTATCTCAATGCTCCAAATGTCTCTAAGACCATTTTTTGGTTTTATATTTAGTAATCCAGATATTAATTTATACCACTGTGCGGCTTCATGACCTATTGAATCCATCTGGAAACACAAGAATTCCAAACTATGATAATTAGTAAGATTTTTCCATTCAGGGAACCCTACCTGAATGGATTGCTTCAATTGCAACCATCTAAAATATTGTGACTTATTAAGATCAAATTTATGTTGCAATTGTGAAAACTCCAGCAACTTACCATTTTTTATTACATCATCCAAATACGAATACCTGCTATCATCCAATGTTTCCAGATGATTTTAAAACCGCCAACTTTGATCTTGGGGTTTAACCAAATCGTTTGAGTTGTTGATTTACTTATTGGAATAGGAGTTAGATTACTTATATATCTTAAAGTTTTCCAGGTATCCATAAATATTCTATGTTCTTTATATACCCTTGGCATTTTGATACTAATTACATGACTAAGACGTAAGGGAAACATAAGTCTCCATTCTAACCAGAACCAGTCTGGAATATTATCAGTGGGCTCTGGGAGGATCCAATACATACCTTGACGTAAAATATAGGCTTTATGGTACCTATAAAAATTGGGAAAATTTACCCCACCCTCCACAATTGGCCTTTGCAACGACACTAAAGCAATTCTGGGATTTTTACCAAGCCAAATAAATTTTGTCAATACCCTATTTAATTTTGTATAAAAAGATTCTTGAAAGAAAACTGGTATCATCCCAATTTGGTAACAAACTACTGGTAAGATCATCATTTTAACAGTTTGTATTCTTCCCCACCAAGATAAATGCAAAGGATTCCATTGTTCACACATCTCTGTCACTTTTTGTAATAAATATTTTTCATTAATTTTTATTGTTTCATCCATTGTTTTTGTAATCCAAATTCCAAGATATTTAATAGCCTCCTCTTTTCAAACAAAAGAGAATGCATCAAATAAACCTTTTATACAATGTACATTTAATGGAAGAACTTCTGATTTATTCCAATTTATCTTATATCCTGAAAACTTTCCAAATTCCTCAATCAGCTCAAGTAAATATGGAATGGTAGATTCTGTATTCCTCAAATACAATAGTAAATCATCTGCATAAGCAGATACCTTATATTCTCTATCTGAGTGAGGTATACCTTGTATTTCCTTTACTTGTTGGATAGCTAATATTAAGGGTTCTAAAACAATATCAAACAGTAAAGGAGACAAGGGACAACCTTGTCTAACTCCTCTCTTTAGATTAAATTTTTCTGAAAACGTATTATTAATATATAATCTAGCAGAAGGGGAACTATACAATGTTTGTATCATTTGTATGAATCCAGGACCTATACCAAACCATTCCATTGCCTGATACATAAAGGTCCATTCTACTCTATCAAAAGCCTTTTCTGCATCCAAAGAAATAGCAAAAGTAGGCTCATTCATCTTCTTTGTTAAATATAACATATGGAATGCTAATCTGGTATTATGAGATGAATGTCTTTGAGCAACGAATCCTGTTTGATGCATACCTATAATATGGGGGAGAGCATTAGCCAATCTTAACGCTAGTATTTTTGCTAATAATTTTCCATCTACATTTATTAAAGATATTGGTCTGTAATTTGAAACCAAAGTGGGATCTTTATTTGGCTTTGGCAAAACAATAGTTAAAGATTCTGCTATAGTGCCATTAATATAACCTTTATTAAGTTGGTATTGATAAAGATTTAATAAATAGGGTAATAGAAAATTTTGAAATGTTTTATAGAACTCCACCGTATATCCATCACCACCTGGAGCGGATCCAACTCTAAGGGATTTCAAAGCTGTTCCTAATTCTTTTAGTGATATTGGCTCTTCCAAACTTCGTTTTACATGTTCAGGAACTTTTGGACCCTCTAACATTTTCAAAAATTCTAAACCATCTTTTTCTTTATCTAAATAAGTCTCGGAAGAATAAAGAGATTTATAAAATTTTAGGAATTGTTTTAAAATAGGTTCAATTTGTGTAAATGTGGCACCATTTTCATCTTTAATGGCAATTATTTTTGATTTCCTTTTTTTCGCTTTAAGAAAATTTGCCAATATTCTTCCCGCCTTATTTGAGTTACCATAATACAATGCTTGTTGGGAAAATAAATCTTTCCTTATCAATTTTGATGAAATCTCATTATATTTGCCTTTGAGTTTTAACAATTCTTGTTGAATAGAATATTCCCATTTTTCTATAAGTTTTAATTCTAAAATTTTTATCTCTTTTTCTAAATTTAAAAATTGTATTTTAGTCTGTTTTTTAAGATAAGTCGAATAAGAAATTACTTGTCCTCTTATTGATGCTTTAAAAGCATCCCATAATATTTCTCTAGAGATCTCATCTTTATCATTTATTTGAAAATAATCTTTCATTTTTGTTTGAAGATTTTCACAAAATATTGGATCAGCAAGCAATGTATTATCAAACTTCCAGATAGGTCTATTAGTATTTTGGTCTACGATCTTAATTTCAATCCATACTCCACCATGATCTGATAAAATGATTGGATCAATGGCAGCCTGTGTCACCTGATGTGCCAGATGTTTTGAGATAAAAATATAATCTATTCTTGAAAAAGAATTATGAACATGAGAACAAAAAGAAAATTCCCGTCCATCAAAATGAAGTATTCGCCAAATATCTGTCAAATCACAAGATTGTACTAAATTATCTAATCCCATAGATTTCTTAAATCTACTTGGGTTTTTATCCAATAAAGGATCCATAACAGCATTGAAATCCCTAGCCACTATTAGATTCGAAGTAGCCAGTGGTAAAATCAGTTGTTGAAGAGTCTTAAAAAATTCATTTTGATTCGAATTAGGGGCGTATATATTAAACAACGTCATGGTAGTATTTCCCATGCTCATTTCTACATTAATCCATCTTCCATGAATATCTGTTGCCTTTAATTTAAATGAAGCTGAGCATTTTTTATTCACTAGAATAGCAGCACCCGCTTTCTTCCCTATTGCTGGTGAGAAAAAACAATGTTTGACCCAACCTCCTTCCAGTTTACTAGATTCAATATTTGAAAGATGGGTCTCTTGTATAAAGTATATATCCGCATCTTGCCTCTTTAAAAATAATAATGCTTTTTTCCTTTTTATCATATGATTCAGACCATTAACATTCAAAGATAGTATTTTAAGATTCATTTGTAATTTTAAAGTACAATTTTCTCAAAATTAAATAGTAAATGATTTTTTAAAATAAATTTTCCCAATATACTAAATATTTTATAATGTCCCCACCCCCACCCTCTCCCCTCCCTACATTATATATTTCCCTCCCTTTCCCTCCCAACCACCCCCAATTAAATACGAAAACTTGGATTTGCAGATTGAGGTTAGGTATAAAGAACTCCCACAAGCTATCATCAAATTTAACTAAAATTACTACTAGAATTTCCTCATTATCAAACCTTCCTGTCTCTTTATCCGGAATCGGAATCGGAGGAATCTATATAAATTCGAGGTCTCTCTTAAAATTATAAAAGTATCTTATATAGTTTGGATGATTCAAACCATAATAAAAATTATATATAAAAATATATTAAAATACAAAGCAATGTATTACAATGTATTTAAACATATTAAAACAGTATATGAAAATTAAATAATATATAATTGAAATATATATAGTTGAAAAGATGTTTCTCACCATTTAGATTCATACGCTTTAACTCTCTATTCGGTGATATAATTTAAGATCCTGTCTATAATAGAGCTAGGTGTGTTTTTTTTGTTTTGTTTTTTAATTTAAATAGGTGACTTCAGGAGAAAAGAAATATTCTAATAAATAACAGTACTACAGCTCTGAGGCATCAGAGTAATGTACTCTTGGACCAACAAATGTAAATAATTATATGAGAAATAGGTATGAAGCATAAGAGAAACCCTAAATTAAAAACAAGGATCTTGCCAGGAGAGTCTGTAGTTTAGAATTAGATCGCCCTGCATATATTCTTTCCTAATGTAGTTGGAACGCAATCTTCACCGGAAGTACCTCTAATAGGAAATCATACAATTTGACCAATCGTATTCTGTTTTTAAACACACCCTTACGTTTCTCAACGTGATTGAAGGACCATCTCCCTTCCCTTCTAAACTCCTCCTCCAACAAACTTCTAAACCAATCAACAATCTCTTTAGTCTCAGGTTTATAAAAAATCATTATTCGTCAACATCTCATTCGGATCTCTGTCGATTCCACGAACCCAAACGTAAGTTTATTATTCTTAAAAGTTCCAGAATTGAGTCATGAAGATCATTTAAGAGATATGTTTTTTCTTTTGCTTCTTATTAAGAATGTTCCAAGCTGTTCAAATTTTAGTTCCATCCTCGTGCGAATTTTTTTTTTTCCGTTGCAGTAAAAGTTTTGAATTTGTAACCGATGTTTTCCAATATATTCTATATCAAAAGTCAATAGTCAAAAGTCAGTAGTTATATTAGAATTTATATAAAGTTTATAATAATTGAAAGTACTCTTCGAATATATTTAAGATGTCATTGGCTGATCATATTGTTCGAGAAATTCCTGTAGTTTTTTGGGGTCTGAAAAATTTTGAGTTTTATTAGCAATAGTAACTTTCATTACCGCTGGGTAAAGGAGCCCAAACCTAGCCCCTAGGGTTCTTAATTGGGGTCTCAAGTCCAGGAATTGTTTTCTTCTTGATGCCGTTTCCTTCGCAAAATCAGGGACAATGTGTATTTTTGCATCCTGACATCTAAGGTTTTTATTCTCTTTGGCTAGTTGACAGATTTCTATTGCTTGTTGATGTCTTAGGAGTTTAAATATTAAAGTCCTTGGACCCGATTGAGAGTTTTTCCTTTGAGATGGTATCCTGTGTGCCCTTTCGATTTCTAATGTAGTCTTGAATTTTAATGGCAACACTTTAGGCAGAAATTGTTCCAAAAAAGCTATAGGATTGTTTTTTCCACCCCCTCCGGTATTCCGATAATTCTTAAATTGTTCCTTCTTTCACGGTTTCGGCTATCTTCAAGGTCTCTTTTAATTTCTGCCACCTCTTTCCATATTGTTTTACTGTGTCTCATATCCATATTTAGTTGCTCTGAATTGTCTTCTAAAATAGATATTCTATTTTCTGTCATATCCACTCTTTTAGTGAGGATTGCAGCATCTTCAATTGCCTTTTGTAATTTTTTATTACTCTCTAAAACAATTTCTTTAATTTGTCGCAATTCGTCCATAACGTGTTGTCTTTCTTCTGATGGCAACGGCACTTTAGAAGGCGTATTCGGCTCCGGTTTTGATCTTTTGTTGCTTCCTGTACCAGATCCACCAGCCCCCGAATCGCTTTTGTTTTGTTTACTAGAAGCCATATTCTGTTATAATTCGGTATTTTTTCCACTTAGAAGATTAATTATTATGTAGTATTTTCTATAAATAGAGCTTGTCTGCACGGAGCTAACTCCTCACCCAACCATCAGAGTTCGCGTCCAAGCCACGCCCCCCAAAAAAATTCAATCAGGTACATTTGGCACGATTTACCTTTTGTAAAGCCATGTTGCCTCGGATCCTGTAATCTATTAGATTCAAGGAAGTACACTATCCTTTCTTTCAGCAACACTTCTATTATTTTTCCAACAACTGAAGTGAGGCTCACCGGCCTGTAGTTTCCTGCTTCATCCCTGTGACCACTTTTGTGAATAGGGACCACATCCGCTCTCCTCCAAACCCCATTCCTGTCTCCAGAGATTTGTTGAACAAGTCTTTAATAAGACTCGCCAGAACCTCTCTGAGCTCCCTTAGTATCCTGGGATGGATCCCGTCTGGTCCCATCGCTTTGTCCATCACCTTCAGTTTTTCAAGTTGCTCATAAACACTCTCCTCCATGAACAGTGCAGAATCTACTTCATATTATATACAGGTACTTAATTTGAGTCTGGGTAATGGAGGGTAAAGTCTTTATCTGCCGTCATCTACTATGTTACTATGTTATTCATACTGTGTCTGGATTCTCATTTTGTTTGCTATTTGCCTATAACTGCTGTTCCAATCTGAAATGCTTTTAAAGAAATTTATAAATTATCATATTAACAAATACATGCACTTGTTGATGGATTTGAAAATGAATAAAGAATTTAAAAAAAAAACCAAAAACCAAATACAAATTTTCAAATAATGGTAGTTTTATATTGCAAACATTTTAAAATGTGTATAAATTGCTGAATGATCACATTTAAAAGTCTGCAGCTAACCCATGTTTAAAGATAATCTTATTACACTCAGCATATAAATGTAGGTAGTAACAACACATGTAAAATGTAAAATTTCACATTGAAATTCCAAGTGGTGCTGAGAAAACAGCAGAAAAAACCCCAAAAAAACAAAAAACCCCAATCTCCAGGGGGGTTACTTTTATTTTCCTCACCATGTGTGTAACCCATTATTAGCCACCTTATATTTACATACCCGTAATTACCCTAGCCATAGACCTGGTGTCAATGAGGTAGTGTGAATGCAGCAGGAACATATATAACCTATAATATTCTGTATGTTACACATGTGAGTAGGAACCCCGCCTTCCATTAATGTGCTATGCTACTTATGAACACTTTTCTAGAATAGCACTTAGGTACTCTGCTGGAACTTCTACAAGTGAGTGTGCACTTAAGTGCTAGGGGCAGGTAAATTTGGATGCCCAGTTTTGGAATTCACATGTAATGTATAGCTAAGCATTTTAAATTAGGATTGCTTTTTTGCAGGCCAAAATTAAACCAGCTAGTTGTAAACTTCCGGTATCTTTTGCTCCATTTAACTCTACCCTGGGAACTATAGTTCTGTGACAGTTGGGTTTTTGTTGACACTAGCTGGATAATACCACTGAAAATCCACAAATAAAGGACTAATGTGTTTATTTTTGACCACTAAATATATGTCAGTTTGTATATCACAGTGTATTGCAAATTTTGTGCTACGGCAGATTCCAGGTGTGCTGTGAGACAGCGGCAAGAAGAAGAGGCGCTGGCTGACTGCTGCATGCTTCTTGCAGTGAGAGGCAGTCAGCTGGTGCCGACGACTCTCCTCCTCACCGGCATCTCTCCTCCTCTCCCCATGTTGACATCCATGCACTTCCTGATGCCTTCCGACCATGGCACCAGGTTTAGTGTGCCGCGGTGCCCAAATGTTTGCGGGGCACTGATATATCAGGTCTATTCATCTTTATACTATGTACAGTATGCTACTGCTTTAAGCATGCTAAGAAAAATGTCATAAAATGAGGTGTAGTATTCATTTTATGTAGAGAATAGTTGTTGTTTTTCTACATTTATTCTTGTTTCCTTGTCAAAATTTAATGATGTACTTAATGTTGATCACTTTGCTTTCTAAAGGTAACTCATAATCAGGAAAATGTGCTTGACCTGCAATTATTGGATGCTGCAGAATTGTCATCAGAGGATCTTGAGTCGCTTTTGAGAAATACAGTATTCCATTTAAAAAGACTTGTAGATGAGAGAGATGAACACAGAGAGGTATGAACTCATTTCAGAATTTGTTGCAGTCAAATCTTATTTATTTATTTTATATTTATATACTGGCTATAACTAGATGGTTTACATATGAACATATATAAAAAGAAAACAATAACAAATGAAAAGCTATGGGGCTCATAATCGAAAGAGAAAAACATCCAAAAACCGGCCTAAGTCGGCACTTGGACAAACATTTCTCAAAAACGTCCAAGTGCCAATAATAAAAACGGGATTTGGACGTATTTCTAAACGACCTAGGCCACAGTTCTTCAACCGCCGGTCCGCGGACCGGTGTCGGTCCGCAGGAAATTTTTGCCGGTCTGCGCAGGGCCGGCAAGATTGACTCACTTCAACTTCCTGCCGGTCCGCGCAGGGCCGGCAAGATCAACATGTGAAGCGTGCGCTGGGCCGGAGAGATCTTGGGGAGCCTCCGACAGTGGCTTTCTCCCCTCTCTGCAGCTCTCCTTTACTTCCCAGCGCAGCGATTCACGAAGGCAGCCTCGGGGCTTTTGCTGAGTCGCGGCTGCCTCTGATGATGCAACTTCCTCTTTCCTCAGAGGCGGCGCGACCCAACAAAGGATCCGAGGCTGCCTTCGTGAATCGCTGCACTGGGAAGTAAGAAGAGCTGCTGGGAGGGGAGAAAACCACTATCAGATTACAGTGTTCCCTCTAAGGTGAGCGCATGAGCGATCGCTCACTATTTTCAGTGGCGTCGCTCATGCTTCTTCTGGTGTCGCTCACTCGAGCGGAGGTGAGAGGAAGCGGCGGCGGTGGCGGTCTGCCCTGATCGCCTAAGATGCAGCAGCGGCGGCTCCTTTCATGATCCCCGTAATCAGTGGCGTATTAAGTGGGGGGCGGTCCGCCCCTTGTTCTCATTGGTGTAACGCCGGCCCTGCAGCTCCGGACTTCCCCACACCTGCCCCCCCTTCGGATCGCTATTATTTTAAATGTTATAGCGGCGGCGCTGTATCCATCAGTGGAGACGTCTAACCTCGGCCTGCCCCGGAACTCTTACTGCAACAGTGACTTCCTGTTCCTGCCTAGACGGGCGGCTGCTGCAGTAAGAGTTCAGGCCGAGGTTAGACGTCTCCACTGATGGATACAGCGCCGCCGCTATAACATTTAAAATAATAGCGATCCGGAAGGGGGGGGGAGTCCGGAGCTGCAGGGCCGGCGTTAGAGGGAGTAAGAGCTGATGGTGCCGCAGGGTCCTGCGGGGGGAGGGAGGAAGGAAAAAGAGGAACCGAAGCATGGCAATTTTGGGAGAGCAGGTGTGGGGAAGTCCAGAGCTGCAGGGGAGAGTGTTGCGGTACCCAGCTGGAGGGAGAAGGAAGATGAGGGAGGGAATGAAAGGAGATGCCAGGGCTTGGAGGGAAGGAGGAAGGTATGCCAGACTAAGGGAAAAGGAAGGGGGAGATGTGAGAGCATGGAGGGGGAGCGAAAGATGGAAGAAAAGGAAAGGAGATAGATGCCAGAGAATCAGGGAAGGGAAGATACCAGACTATGGGGTGCAAAGGAAAGAAAGGAGAAGAGAGAGATGCCAGAGCATAGGGGATGGGGTGGTGACAGAGAAAAAAATGGAGAGGTGGCAGAGCTGGCTGGCTTTGGGGGTGGGCAAAATCTGGAAGACAGTGGGGGGACATAAGAAAGAGACAGAGAGGGCAGACGCTGGAAGGAAGAGAGTGAAAAGAAGATTGAAAGCAGAAACTAGAGACGACAAAAGGTAGAAAAAAATAATTTTATTTCTATTTTGTGATTAGAATATATCAGATTTGAAATATATATCCTGCTAGAGCTGGTGTTAGACATAACTGGGGACTGCAAAGCCCAGGCAGTGCTTCTTTAGCTTCCAGCTGGCTTATGGCGCTCTCTGACCAGGGGGCAGTTGCCCTAGTTGCACTCCCCTAAAACTATTCCTGTCATGTGTGACTGCAGTATTCTGTTAGCATGATATTTCTGTGTAGCATTCTGTAATAATTTGGCTTGTTCAGTTTTCTTGATAGTAGAGGGGATATATGTGAAGGGGAGGGGAGACAGGGGTTTTGTTGATCTTGCTCTGAATTATTTGTATTTGTAAAATGACAATTGTACAGAATATTGCTTCTTTTTATACTTTAATAAAATACATTCAATATAAAATCATAACTGAGGCTTGTGTGGATGGGATCAGATGATTTGTGGGGACCGACTCGCGGAGATGGGGCGGAAACGGGGTTTTTAAATTTTAGTCCTAGTAGTTTGCCGGTCCACAAAATAATTCTTTTTTTTCTGCCGGTCCACGGGTGTAAAAAGGTTGAAGAACACTGACCTAGGCCTTCATAGTGCCGCTGAATGACCAAAGCTAAACGGGGCATTTCAGGAAGCGTGTCGAGGGCGGGAGTTGGGTGGGACATGGGCTGGCTTAGACTTGTTGTAACCAAAAGTTTTACAACAGAGCCTAGACGGAACTTGGATATTGTGACTTAGACCATGTAAAACATGGTCTAAGTCACAAAAACCCACCTAAAGTCACCAGGTGAGCACTGCAAACACATAAAACAGACCCCCACACACTACCCCAGTGATCACCAACCCCCCACCCCATAAAAATTTTAATCATAACTTTAAAATTCAGCCTCCAGACCATCATCACCTGGCCGCCTAGCATAGGAAAGCCTAGTCATCCAGCCCAGAGGCAGCTTAAGTCGTCTTGGGGGTGAGTTAGGGACTCATGGAGAGGAGGACCCTTGTCCATAAGCCCCTGTAATCACTGCATTGATACTTAAACATGTGCACTCCTCTATACACCCCCCAAAACTCTTTTGTACTGTCATATAAGTGGCTCCTGCAGCCATAAGGGCTATTGGGGTGGTAGATAAGTGGGTCTAGGGGATTGTGGAGGTGGTTTGGGGGGCTCACCCCCCAAAACTATAAGGGAGCTGTAGGGAGGAGAAGATATGGCACCCTTTTTGTGAAGTTCACAGCAGTGCCCTGAAAGGTACTCCACTGTTTAGTTGACATGTCTGGGTGTGCAGTCCATCACTTTGCAGACCCACCCCTTCCACATCCAACAGGGCTTATTCTAGGTGTTTTGGACTTGGACGGAAAGTTGGACCAAAATGTGGTATAAAAATGGACGATTTAGTGGCTTGGACGATCAGATCGGTAGGACGTATAATTAGACGATTTTCGAAACGAAAAAAAAGTTGAACGTATCTTTCGAAAATGTGTCTTAAGCTCTTATTAACTTTGGACGACTTGCGAGATGGACATAAACGGACTAGATGTCCCTTTTGATTATGCCCCTCTATAACATATTCCCCCAGATTAACCTATCACTTGAACAGGGTAAAAGTTGCCTTACAAAAATGCTGATACAAGAAAATGCGTTTTCAGTAATTTCTTCAACTTCGTCTTATCAGCACACAAATGCAGTTGACCCAACAATACAATCCACATTTTCTTCTAATACTTTCAGTGGAAAAAGTGTCTAATACAGTATTTAACTTCAACATCAGGTTTCGTAGAAATAATTTTCTATCTGTTAACCAATTCCCAACCTAGAACAGAGCATTGCATTCTATCCTTTGATTGATTCCCAGAAGTCTCTCATGAGGGACTTTGACAAAAGTGTTAAGAAAATATAGATAAACCGCATCAGCGATCTCACTTTTATCACACAATTCTTTCACAATGATTTTTACTTCAAATTAAGTTAGAATTTCATATTTACATAATGCAGAGATCTGACTTGTAACCATATAATTGAGGATGGAACCTTGCCAAGAGGCACTAAAATTACAATGATTTAACTGGAGCTAATAAAAATCTTTATACTATACCATAGTTTCTTATAGCCTGCAATTTTCTACAAGGATTCATTGCAGCTTAACGTTGGGATCAGTTAGAACAGGGGTGCCCACACTTTTTGGGTTTGGGAGCTACTTTTAAAATGACCAAGTCAAAATGATCTACCAACAATAAAAATTTAAAAAACACAAAGCACACTGTATGCAGAGAAAATGTTAATTAACATATATATTCCGTGGGTTTTCAAAGAGGTCAAGGCAGATGACTTTATGCAATGTCACCTCAGGAACAACTAGACAAAAATAGACAAATATACCCCTTCCCTTTTTACTAAATCATAATAGCGGTTTTTAGCACAGGGAGATGCGCTGAATGCCCTACGCTGCTCTCGATACTCATAGGCTCCCTGCGCTAAAAACTGCTATTGCGGTTTAGTAAAAGGGGACCATAGAGCAAAATATAGACAGCAGATATAAATTCTTAAAGCAGACACATTTTGATCACTAAACTGAAAATAAAATCATTTTTCCTACCTTTTTGTCTGGTGATTTCATGAGTCTCTGTTTGCACTTCCTTCTTCTGACTATAAATCCAATATTTTTTTCTTTCTGCCCCTCCCCTTTTCTTTCTGTCTCTCTTTCTTTCTGTATCCCCCTGCCCTCCCCAAGTCATCGCGCCAATTTCTCCACTTCCCCGATTCTTTCCTACCCCCTAAGCCACCATGCCGATTTCTCCCTGCTTCCATGAGCCAGACCAGGAATGTACAAGCGCCGGACTCACAAGACTTCACCTCTGACGTCAGAATTGACGTCGGAGGTGAAGTCTTGTGAGTCCGGCGCTTCTACGCGCCTGGCCTGGCTCAGGGAGGCAGGAAGAAAAAGATTGCCAAGGCAACGCGATCGACTCACATTGCCTTTGCGATCTACTGGTCGATCGCGCTCGACCATTTGGGCACCCCTGCTGTTATGGTATCCTGTCTGACCTGAGGAAAGGGGTTTAGTCCCCCTAAAAATGCCTTATTTCCATTTCCTATTTATAAACTTTAATCAGTAGATACAATACTACTTGATTCTACGTAAAGCAACAAAAAAAATTTTTCTACCTTTTGTCGTTTCTGCTTTAATCATCTTGTCTTCACTCTTCTTTCTTGCCAGCATCTGTCCGCTCTGTCTTCCTTGCAGCATCTGCCCCTTCCATCCACTGTCCGCGCTCTCCTCGTTCCATATGGCATCTTCCCTCTTTTTATGCTCCTTCAATACCCTTCTTTTCTCCTTTGTACATGATTGATTTCAGCTCTGCCACCTCTCCATTTTTCTCTCTCTCTGTCAACACCCCGTCCCCTATGCTCTGGCAACTTCCTTCCTTCCTTCCTTCCTTCCCTTCCCTTCCCTTCCCTTCCCTTTCCTTTCCTCCTTTCCTTCCTTTCCTCCTTTCCTCCTTTCCTTCCTTTCCTCCTTTCCTCCTTTCCTTCCTTTCCTCCTTCCTTCCTTTCCTCCTTCCTTCCCCTCTCTGCTCCCTTTCCTCCTTCTGTCACCCAAGGCCTGGCGTCATGAACTTCTTTAGGCAGCAGCATTCATAATTTGCTGCTGTTGCCAGCTTTGGCCCTTCTTCTCTGTCGGGTCCTGCCTTCATAGAAACAGAAGTAGGTAGGACCCGGCGGAGAGGAAGGCCTGAAGTTGGCAACAGCAGTGATTTGTAAATGTTGTTGCAAGCCGAAGAAGTTCATGACGCCAGGCCGAGCACCCGGGGCAGACTGCTACTCTCCCCCCCCCCACGACCCTCCTATCTCTCCCTCCCTCCCATCATGAGACTCTAAACAGCACTGCTCTACTCTAAACAGGCTGCTTCAGGGCTTTCTCCTGCCGTGATTCCCTCTGGCACGTCACTGATGAGGGAAGGAGGGAGAGATAGGAGGGTCGGATCGGGTTTGGGGGGCACCCAGAATGATGATAAGGCTGCTGCTGCTACCAGCGAATCCAGCAAGGGTGAGGCCCCAAACACAGCACTGGCGGCCCCCCCTGACCATTTCAGGCCCTAGGCCTGTGCCTATTGGGCCTATCCTTTAATCCGGCCCTGCTTCCCCCCCCCATATGCCCTGACATCTCTCTCTTCCACTCCATGGTATGGTATCTCCTTTCCCTCCCTCCCATGGTCTTTGCATCTCTTTCTTCCTTTTCCTTATCTTCCTTTTCCCTCCTTTCCTCTCTCTCCCCAATTGGGTGCAGCAGCATTTCTCTTCCCCTCCCCCCATTGGGTACAGCAGTATCATCAGCATTTCTCTTTCCGCCCCCCAATTTGGTACAGCAGAAACAGCATTTCTCTTCACCCTCCCCCCTAATTGGGTACAGCAGCATGACTCTTCCCCCTCCCCCTATTGGGTACAGCATCATCATCATCAGCATTTCTCTTAACCCCCCCCAATTGGGTACAGCAGAAGCACCAGCATTTCTCCTCCCATTCACCCCCCCACCCCCGTCTCACACACCCGGCAGATTCGCTACAGACAAAGGCAAGTTGCAAGTTTCCCTTCGTTGCTGACCTATCTCCCAAAGGTCAGCGACAGAGGGAAGCTTACAACTTGCTGCTCTTGGCAACGAGAAAGGCCCGAAGTAAGCAAGAGCAAGTAAGCTTCCCTCCGTGGCTGGCCTATCTCCCGCATGCTCCAGGGCTCTAATGGTCCGTGCCGGCTTCTCTTCCCTACCCCCCCCCCCCCGAACTAACTTCCGGTTTCGGAGGGAAGCCGGGTTCGAGTCGCTTGCTGGGTTTGGTTTTGTTTAAAATCCGGCGGGAGTTTTTCGGCGGCTCTTCAGGCTGCGCGTTAAGCAGTGGTGGCAGCAGGATTCGGCACATGACAGCCGGGCGGAAGTCTAAATTTGCTGGCCGGAGCGCCCGGCTGAAAAGCGCTGGGGAGAACACTGCATATGCTTGTATCTAACTAGAGTTACCCAGAATCATACGAAAAGCAGGCGCTTTTGTAGAAAAACTCCTCAAAATACTACACCATCATATCCTGACGTCCATTCCATTACTGTCCCATAGATATTGCCCCCTACTGGCCATGACCCACTGTTCCTCAGGATGCAACTCAAATGTTCTGCTACCCGAACTTTAATTTTACGTTTTGTGTGTCCAATATAGTATAATCCACAAGGGCATATGATGCAGTATATAACTGCTTTTGTATTGCCCATAATATTAAAGTTTTTTCCTGTTTTAGGTATTATTAAAGATTGAGCTTGATATACATTTATGCAATATTTGCATTGACCACATGCTTGATGTCCCCTAATTTCCTCATTATTATTTTGTATACTGCTTATGAATTTACTATTATTTAGCATCTCGCCTATGTTTTTCCCCCGTGTATATGCAAATTTAGGGTATTCCTGAAATTGAGGGAATACTGATAGAATTGGCCAATATTTTTGAATAATCTTACTTAATACTCTTGATTGTTTAGAATAAGATAGTACACATACCATGGCATTGTGCTGAACTTGATGTTTATTCATCGTGTACCATTCAGGATGATTGTTAGCTGCTCTTTTATATGCCGTTTTAACTACTGTCTTCGGGTATCCTCTTTGAAGGAACTTATTACTCATTATACGTGCTTGGTTTTCTGAGTAGAACAAAGTCTTTTAATTCTCAGGAATTAACCTGTAGGGATATTATTACGTAGTGGATGATAACTCGAGTAATGTAGTAGTGTATTTCTATCTGACGTTTTACGATACACAGTTGTTTCAAATGTAGCTTTATTTTTGATTATATTAATATCCAGAAAGGATATTTTGTATTTCTGAAATGAATAAGTGAATTGTATATTCTTATCAAAAGTGTTCATCTCCATCAGAAATGCCTGTAGATTTTCTTGTGTACCTTCCCAAAAGAAGAGAACATCATCTATGAACCTTTTCCATAATCTGACTTGATGATAATATATGGATTTATAGATATAGTTATCCCAGGACAAGCAGGCATGATATTCTCACATGTGGGGGTGATGTCATCTACGGAGCCCCGATGCGGAAGCATTTTCAAGCAAACTTGATTGAAGATTTAAGTTTGCTCTGCTGCTCCACGCATGCGTGCCTTCCTGCTCCACTAGGGGGTGCATCCCCTCGTGGTCTCCAGTTCAAAATTTTCCGCTGAGCCTAGAAGTCGTGTTTTTTCAGGCTCTGCCCCAACTGCCTTCTAGCACCGTGATTTTTCTTGTTTTTCATCGTTTAAGTCGCTGTGCGCGAAATTTTTTCTTCTTCAACTTGATTCCTGCTTCGTTTGACCGACCCAGAGGCTTCCGGGTCCCCCTGGTCGCGTGGCTACTCGAGCCGCGGCCACTTTCGATTCTATGTCCCGGCCTTTGACCGGCTTTAAAAAGTGCACCCGGTGCGAGCGGCTTCTTTCCATCACAGACCCGCATCGCCGGTGCATCCTCTGCCTGGGGGCCGCTCATCCAACCGACTCCTGTCCCCAGTGCGCTACTTTCCAGAACCGGGCCCTCCGTCGAAGGAAAGCCCACATGGCGGATCTTTTCGCCCCAGACCAACCTTCTACCTCGGCCTCGAGGTCGGCCCCGGCCTCGGCCCCAGCCTTGACCTCGGCCCCGAATACCTCGGCATCGCCTCGAGACTCGACTCCGAAGTCCTCGGAACAACAGAAAGCCTAGGCTCCGGGTAAGTCCCCTCTTCAGGTTCTGTACCAGCGAAGAAACCAACCTCGGGGACACCGGCGACGCATGGCGGAAGTCCCATGCTTATAGCCCCGATGAAGCCCTCCAAGCCTTCGGGCCGTGCCTCCACCACACGGGAATACTCTGATACGAGGTCGCCCCCGGTGGAGTGCACCGAGGCAGGGGACATGCCTTCGATGCTGTCCGTGCCCGTCTTCCAGGACTTACTCCGAGCAATGATCTCGTCGGAGCTGTCCGTTGCAATGGCCCATCTACAACCGGCCTCTGCCTCGACCTCGACCCCGCATGTGCCAGACCAGCCTGAGCCTCGCGTCAAGCCACCTCGGGGAAAAGTGCGCAAACTTCGCCGCATCTCATCCTCCTCGGACTCCTCGCCGAGGCACCCGAGGCGCTCTCCCTCCACAGACCGCCACAGGGCAAAACGTCAGGCTGAACCAACAGAAACCTCGAACCGCCGTACCTCTAAGAAGGCCCGGGGTTCCCCCACTCTACGAGGCCGTTCACCTACACCTCGTACGGGACCGCTTAAGGTGGCAGAGTTATCACTCTCCAACCCACGCATCCTCCGAACTCCCCCTCGGACCGGGGCTCCGATCCGAGGTTTCGGGCTTTCACCAAGGGAGTCCGGGTCGAGGTCACCGACTCGACATTGATCGGTACCCCGAACCCCGGCATCGTCTCCGAGGGGCTCCTCGAGACGTCGGAGATCCACGACCCCGGAACACTTTCACAGTACTTCCCCGGTCTCGGAGCTTGGATCGGAACAGGAACCTCGCTACTCGAGGGAAGCCTCCCCTTCCTTCTCCACCCGACGGAGGTCTTGTTCACCGACCCCCCACGGGGCCTCGGGAACATCCTGACCATCCTTCTCACGCTTTGTCCAGGACATGGGCCACGCTTTGAATTTAGTCCTCCAGTCCGACTCCAGATACTCTAAAGAGTACCTAGCGGAACTGGATATGCCATCACTACCCAGAGAGTCCCTTCGCTTACCGCCTAACCCGATACTCCAACAGGCTCTCTTCAGGAACCTGGAGACTCCCTATATGGTCACAGCCGTGCCCTCCAAAATGGAGGCCAAGTACCGTACAGTACCCTTTCCGGGATTTGAACAACCATAGCTCTCCCACCAGTCGCTGTTAGTAGAATCCTACTTAAAAAAGGCTCACCCCTCCCGGGTCTCAGCGGCGGTCCCCCCAGGCCGAACCCTAGACAAGTTCGGCAGGAGACTATATCAAAATGTGATGATGGCCTCTAGGGTGCAAAGCTACACTTTCACCTTCACATCCTACCTCAAACATCTCATTGGACTACTGAGAGCCTTTGAGACTGACCTACCGGCCTCCCGCCAAGGAGCCTTTAGACTGCTTTTGGAATCCCTCTCCAACCTACGCCTCCATCTATTCCACGCGGCCTACGATGGCTTCGAACTCTCCTCCAGAGAGGCAGCGTTTGCTATCGCCATGCGCCGACTAGCTTGGCTACGCCTGGTCGGCATGGACCCCAACTTACAGGACCGGTTGGCTAACCTTCCCTGTGTGGGAAAAGAACTGTTCGATGACACTATCGAGGCGGCTACAAAACGCCTCTCCGAACACGAACGCTCTTTTGCCTCCCTCGTCCGACAAAAGCCCAAACCGCCCGCGTCCAGGCCGTATAGGGCCCCTCCGTGCCGCTACCCACAAAAATCCACTCCTGCCTTCTCGCGGCCTCCACCCAGGCGTCCGCAAGCCCACCACCGGGCCATGCCCAAGTCCCAACCGCCTGCGACTACCAAACCATCCCCGTCCTTTTGACGGGATACGCGGAAGGGGGCGGGCCCCCTCCGCCATAGTCCCAGGCCTCCTTCCCATCGGGGGTCGCCTCAAAGCCTTTTACCCTCGCTGGGAACAAGTCACGTCGGACGCATGGGTCCTTGGCGTGATCTCATCAGGATACTCTCTCAACTTTCGGACCATTCCTCCGGAAAACCCCCCAAGGAATTGCCCTCCCAACCGGACGCAGCTACCCCTACTCCTCTCCGAAGCTCGAGACCTGCTTCGCCTGAGAGCAGTGGAGGAGGTTCCCCCCGACCAACGGGGGAAGGGCTTCTACTCCCGTTACTTCCTGGTACCGAAAAAAACGGGAGGCTTACGCCCAATACTAGACTTGAGATGCCTCAACAAATTTCTGATACGAGAAAAATTTCGTATGCTTTCCCTACCGACCCTCTACCCCCTGATCGACGAGGGCAACTGGCTCTGCTCCCTCGATCTGAAGGAGGGGTACACACATGTCCCAGTGCACCCCGCTCACCGCAAGTTCTTGCGTTTTCAGGTAGGGGACTGGCACCTACAATACCGTGTCCTTCCCTTCGGCCTAGCATCGTCACCTCGGGTCTTCACCAAGTGCCTCGTGGTGGTCGCAGCAACCTTACGCTCCCAGGGCCTCCAGGTATTCCCTTACCTGGACGACTGGCTGATCAAAGCCCCGTCCAGGGAAGCGGTTATCTCAGCGACCCAACAGACTATTACCTACCTACAAAGTCTGGGGTTCGAGATAAACTTCCCAAAATCCCAACTACGCCCCTCCCAGTCCCTACAGTTCATCGGGGCCACGCTGGACACGGTTCGCCTCCGTTCCTTCCTCCCCCCTCCGCGTCTAGAGGCGTTAGTAAGCCTGAGTCGAAGGTTTTCCCTGCTGACCTCGGTATCAGCTCGGCAGATGATGACTCTTCTGGGCCACATGGGTCCACGTCACACCCTTCGCCCGCCTCCATCTGAGAATTCCTCAATGGACCCTGGCCTCTCAATGGCGTCAAGACCGGGACCCGATCGACCGCCCTGTGACAGTGACGCCTTCTTTGCAACGATCGCTCCGCTGGTGGGCCGACTCTTCAAATCTTTCCAAAGGTTTGCTCTTCCTCACCCCACCTCACAGCAAGATACTCACCACGGACTCGTCGGAGTACGCTTGGGGAGCCCATCTGGACGGCCTACGCACTCAAGGGATGTGGTCAGCAGAAGACCGTCGCTGCCACATCAACGTGCTAGAGCTTCGGGCCATCTATCTCGCAGCTGTAGCTTTTCAACATCTGCTCCACGACCGAGTGGTTCTCATCCGAACCGACAACCAGGTAGCAATGTACTACGTAAACAAACAAGGGGGAACAGGGTCTTGGTCCCTTTGCCGGGAAGCCCTGCGCCTCTGGAATAGGGCAATCTCCAACAACACCTTCCTTCGAGCGGTGTACATACAAGGAGAACAAAACTGTCTGGCGGACAGACTCAGCCGCCTCCTCCAGCCACACGAGTGGTCACTGCACTCTCAGATCCTACGACAGGTGTTCGAAAAGTGGGGGACGCCTCAAATAGATCTATTCGCATCCCCCCACAACCACAAGCTGCCTCTCTTCTGCTCCCGGATGTACTCCCCGGACCGGCTCGAGGCCGACGCCTTCCTCCTCGACTGGGAGGGAAGGTTCCTATACGCGTTTCCGCCGTTTCCTCTGATACTGCGGACGCTTGTCCACCTGAAAACAGTACAAACCACCCTGATCCTGATTGCTCCTCGCTGGCCACGCCAGCCTTGGGTTTCCCTTCTACTTCAACTCAGTGTCAGAGATCCACTGCCTCTGCCTCTGTTTCCCTCTCTACTATCATAGGGTTAGGGTTCGCTGTTACATCCCAATCTTCAATCTCTTCATCTGAATGCTTGGTTCCTCTCCCCGTGTCTCAATCAGTCAAGGAGATATTGGAGGCCTCTAGAAAGACCTCGACGAGAACCTGCTACTCCCAAAAGTGGACCAGATTCTCAACCTGGTGCTCCTCCCACAGCCAGGACCCGGTGTCAGTCCCCGTCCCTCTGGTCCTTGACTATTTACTTCAATTATCTCATTCCGGCCTAAAGACCAACTCCATTCGAGTACACCTCAGTGCGATTGCGGCCTTTCATCAGCCCCTGGAAGGGAAAGCCCTCTCGCTCCATCCCTTAGTCTCTCGCTTCATGAAGGGTCTTCTGAATGTCCACCCTCCTCTCAAACCCCCTCCGGAGGTTTGGGACCTCAACGTGGTTCTGGCTCAACTAATGAAACCTCCATTTGAGCCCCTAGACAAATGCCATCCAAAATTCCTCACTTGGAAGGTAATTTTCCTGCTTGCGCTCACTTCCGCTCGGCGGGTTAGTGAGTTACAGGCTCTGGTAGCGGACCCACCCTTCACGGTATTCCATCACGACAAGGTGGTACTCCGCACCCATCCAAAGTTCTTGCCTAAAGTAGTGTCTGATTTTCATCTCAATCAATCCATTATCTTACCTGTGTTTTTTCCCAAGCCCCAATCTCACCCCGGAGAGGTGGCGCTCCAAACTCTTGACTGTAAGAGAGCGTTGGCCTTCTACCTCCAACGTACTCAGTCACACCGGAAAGTCCCACAATTGTTTTTGTCCTCGACTCAAACCGGTTAGGTCACCCAGTCTCCAAGCGCACCTTGTCCAACTGGTTGGCCGACTGCATCTCCTTCTGCTACGCTCAGGCTGGTCTCACGCTGCATGGTCGAGTAACAGGACACAAGGTCCGAGCGATGGCAGCCTCCGTAGCGTTCCTCAGGTCTACACCTATTGAGGAAATCTGCAAGGCTGCCACGTGGTCTTCGGTTCATACCTTCACCTCCCACTACTGTCTGGACTCACTGTCCAGGAGCGATGGCCGGTTCGGCCAATCGGTTTTACGAAATCTATTTGCTTAAATTGCCAACTTCCCTCCATCCCTTTTCAGTCAGCTTGGAGGTCACCCACATGTGAGAATATCATGCCTGCTTGTCCTGGGATAAAGCACAGTTACTTACCGTAACAGGTGTTATCCAGGGGCAGCAGGCATATATTCTCACAACCCGCCCACCTCCCCGAGGTTGGCTTCTTTGCTAATTAAGTGAACTGGAGACCACGAGGGGATGCACCCCCTAGTGGAGCAGGAAGGCACGCATGCGTGGAGCAGCAGAGCAAACTTAAATCTTCAATCAAGTTTGCTTGAAATTGCTTCCGCATCGGGGCTCCGTAGATGACGTCACCCCCACATGTGAGAATATATGCCTGCTGTCCCTGGATAACACCTGTTACGGTAAGTAACTGTGCTTTCTCTTCGAACTGTGACATATACAAGCATGCTATGGTGGGTGCTACTGTTGCACCCATCGCTACTCCTTTAACTTGGAGAAATGTCTTGTTCTCAAAATTAAAATAATTGTTATATATTACTTGTTTTGCCATTGAATTTAATAAGCTTTTTTTCTCATCAGATATAGTATTGTCTAGTAGTAGATGATAATTCACTACTTCCATGGCCTTCTCTTGAGGGATGTTAGTGTATAACGATGTGACGTCTGCTGTTGCCATAATCAATTCATCCATTCGTTCACAATTCATATTTTGTAATTGTTGAATGAAATGCATAGAGTCCCATATGTAAGATTGTACTTGAGTTACTTTGTGTTTTAAATTAAAATCCACGTATTGGGATAGCGGTTCCATAAGAGAATTTCTACCTGATACTATAGGTCTTCCCAGAGGTTACTCCTGGGACTTATGTATTTTCAGAATGAAATATATATGAGGAATAACTGGATGTTGTTGATATAATTGTTTATATTCACTGTTGGTGATAGTGTTCTCGTATTTTGCTTTGGACAGCATATCCTCTATTTCAATTTGCAAACTATGTGTTGGATCATTGTATTTCCCTATAAAAATCTTCTTTGGCTAATTGATTCATGGCTTCTCGATGATAATCTGATTGATTAAGGTTTACTATCCCTCCCCCTTTATCAGCTCTTCTTATAACCTTATTTCTATCTTGTTTGAGATTTTGCAAGATTTTATTTTGTTTAAAAGAGAGATTATAATGTGTTCGATCTTGGTTTCTTTCTTGAATCTCTAACTCTTTCATTACTACTCTTTCAAATGCTATTATGGAGGGGTCCGTTGGGCTCGGAGGGGTCCAAGTGGATATGTATTTATCATATCTAAATTTAATGTTAGTGTCTTCTGGTTGTTCTTGAAATGAGTTTTCAATCTTAAAGTACGAAAAAATTGTTGTAATTTCACCCTAGTATCATAACTAATGTGACCATTTATTTTTTTCATCAAAATGGGACATTTGTTAATATTCAGCCCCGCTCCCAATCCCGCCCTAGCCCCGCCCCCAATTTCTTCCATTAATTTTTCATGTACATACAATATCTGATTATTTCATAATGGTAACCATAAAATTTTTTTTAAAAACCACAAAGCACCCTATACACAGAGAAAATGTTAATTATTTATATTTGGGGGGTTTTCAACAATGTCACCTCAGTAACTATAGAAAAATAGACAAATATAGTGCAAAATATAGACAGCAGATATAAATTCTCAAACTCACACATTTTTATCACTAAATTGAAAATAAAATCATTTTTCCTACCTTTGCAGTCTGGTGATTTCATGAGTCTCTGGTTGCGTTTCCCTCTGACAGTGCATCCTATCTTTCATTTCTTTCTGCACTCAGGCCCAACAATTGTCCCTTTCTATTCCCTCCCTCCTTCCTTCCTATGTCCTTAGTGCCCCCAATACCTTCCTATGTCCTTAGTGTCCCCAGCGCCTCCTTCCTATCTCCTTAGTGCCCCCAGATCCAGTGTCAGTTCTCCTTTGTACCTTTGTTCCAGGTCTCCTTTTCTCTCTCTCCCTCCTCTGTTATGATCTTGCCTCTCTCTGCTCTACCTCAGGGGCTCTCCCCCTCTGTCTGCACCTCCCAAAGTCCTGCTTCTGCCTTCTGTCTTTCCCCTTTGGTCCAGGCCTTTATCTCTCTAGTCTTTCTTCTACTTACAACCCCCCCCCCTTCTCTGCTGTTTTCTCTCCTTCCTTCATCCCTCCTTCCTATGTCCCCTCACTGCTTCCAGCCTTTGTCACACCCCCTCCCAAAAAGCCTGCCAGCCTACTTCCCCCAGAGCCAGCCTTCCTGCCTCCCCTAGAGCCAGCCTGCCTGCCTCCCCCAAAGCCAGCCTGCCTGTCTCCCCCAAAGTCAGCCAGTCTGCCTGCCTACCTCTCCCAGAGCCAGCCTGCCTACCTGCCTCCCCCAGAGCCTGCCTACCTGCCTACCTCCCCCAAAGCCTGCCTACCTACCTCCCTCCCCCAGAGCTAGCCAGCCTGCCTGCCTACCTCCCCCAAAGCCTGCCTACCTCCCTCCCTCCCCCAGAGCCAGCCAGCCTGTCAACCTGCCTGCCTACCTCCCCCAAAACCTGCCTACCTCCCTCCCTCCCCCAGAGCCAACCAGCCAGCCAGCCTGCCTACCTCCTCCCCCCCCTACCGCGGAAAACGAAAGCCTCCCTCCAGGCCCGATTTAGGTCCACCACCGCTGCTCCTCTGCTACAAACTACTCAAACTCGGAAGCCTTTCCGACGTCAATTCTGACGTCGGAGAGGACGTTCCGGGCCAGCCAGGCAGCGATTGGCTGGCCCGGAACATCCTCTCCGACATCAGAATTGACGTCGGGAAGAAGGCTTCCGGGTTCGAGTAGTGGCAGTAGAGGAGCAGCGGCGGTGGACCTAAATCGGGCCTGGAGGGAGGCTTTTTAAAATTTTTTTTTTGGCGCGCAGGGGAGGGACAGGACAGGAAGCGAACGCCTGTCCTGTTGTCCCCACGCACAGCTTCCGGACGCTGTCTCTGAAAACGGGACATTTTGGGCGTCCCGAAGCTGTGTGTGGGGACAACGGGACAGGGGATCCGAAAACGGGACTGTCCCGTTCAAAACGGGATGTATGGTCACCTTAATCATAACCATCATATGCTGTAGTGAGGACAAAAGATAGTCCCAATTGTAAAACTCTCTCTTCATCTTCAGTTATCTGTCTATTGGATAAATTGAAAATACCCGTTATTTGCATGCTCCCTTCTTGATCCGAGCGTGTCTGGGCTCTTGTGGTTGTGTTAATTCTACTTGTACTGTTGATAGAGGTAAAGGAAGTCTTATAAAAGAATCTGATAATGTGTTTTCTGTTGTAATATTTTTATTGGATGTCGTCAGAGCCAATTCTTCCGTCGAAGATTCACTAGATGTTAAAGGAAAAGCCATCTTTTTTTCCTTTTAATCTATTCGGTCTGCTCTTTCGATTCTTGTCCATCCAGGGATATATATATCCTCGTGTATAATCATATTCATCCCTTTTGTATTTCTTAATTTTAATATTTCTTTGTTCTGTTCAGTATATTTCCATGTTTTTATTGTGTTCAATATGTTGTTGATTAAATTCTTCTGTTGTTTGTGTTTGTCCTAGGATCTTAAATTTCTTCTTTAGTTCTTTTTGTTGGTCTTCTATGATAAGTTTTAAAGCATTTATGGTTAATAACATAAGGTCTAAAGAACACTGAGATATGATGGTGTTCCATCTGGATACATATTCTTGATTGTCTAGAAATCTAGGTGCTCTCCTTATCCTTAACCCTCTAGGGATTCTTTCTATGTGGCAATATTCCGTTAATGCTGCTGAGTGTAGTTGCGCTCGAATGAGTGCTTTGTGTAAAGAATTTACTTCTTCCCATGTATGAGGTAGAATGGGAGTATTGTTGTCAAATAGTCTTTCCCCTGCCAAAAGTGTTTGTAATCTTTCTGCTGACAAACCCAATTTCGTCTCCCAACCTAAGGTTGCCATTACTCCTCATGTGCCATAAAACCTAATATTATAAGGAGTTTAAAATATCCTATACTGGTACTTCTGTGTAGCTAATAATAATAAAGTATTGCTCTTTGTATCGTTGTATTTGTATTGTTCTTTGTATTATATTGCTTGTATTGTTCTTTGTATTGCTGATAAATTTATTCTACACTTTCTTTTTCAATAAAAATTTATTGATACCAAAAAAAAACTTCCAGATTCAATTTAAAGATTAGTCACAGCACCAGAGCTATCTACAACTCCACGAATTGACACTTTCGATCGAGGCTGAACAAGTATGAAGAAATAACGCTAAGCATATAATTACGATTCAGTATTAAATAAAGTTGTGAATAATATTAATTAAACATGATTTTAGTTAATGCATTTGAAATCTATCAACATTTTGTGGTTTTTGAGTTTTTTTGCGGATTCTCATTGGAAAATTAGTCCAATTTGGTTCATTTCCGTACAATTCTTCCGTGGGCTGGATAAAATCATATCACGGGCTGAACTTTGAAGACCCTTGCCCTACAGTATAGTTAACCAGCTCAAGCTGTGGCTGCATTTGCCAAGTTTTCCTAGCATACTTATCAGCTATGGCCAACTTTGTCCAAGTACTTGAGAAATGCTATTTTATAGAGAGAGCTTTTGTGTTAAATTTAATTGTATTTCTATTTCATAATTAAAGTATGCAAAATATCTTAATATGTTCCTTTTTTGTTGTTTTTGTTAGACTATTATAGAACTCTCTGAAGAACGGGACTGTTTACGTTTTCAACCTTACCCCTCTGGGGGACATTCATCTGGTGATTCTCCAGGCATGAGACGTACAGAAAGCAGGCAGCATCTGTCAGTGGAACTGGCAGATGCCAAGGCAAAAATAAGACGACTTAGACAGGAATTGTAAGTACTTTTGTTACTGACAAGTAAATATAGCTAAGAGGATGTGAAAGTAAATTTTGACAGGCTTTAATGACCAACTAGCAGACATGCTCTTTATCTAGGTTTTAAAGTATACAGTAAAATAAAAGTTTATTTTTAAATTAAAATTTCACAAAAATCATGAATCAAGCACAAACTAAACTTAAAGATGTAAAGGTTTGCTTAATACACTTCTACTAGGAGGTGCTGGATTATCACTTAATACCTAATAAACAAAAAAACAACCTTAAACTACCCGGCATGATTATACTGAACTCATTGAGTCCAGCTGTATCAGCAGTTTCAACAATACAAATACAAAAAAAAGGAACAGTAGAGAAAAACTCTACCACCCAAAAAGTTGGAGAAAAGCCAATTGTTCTAACCCCCCGCCCCGCCCCGATTTCTAACAGTAAAATTTAAAGTTGTAGATATGGTCAGAGCCCTCTAAGAGTACCAAAAAAAAGTATATCCAAAGGCTATGTACAGAAAAATAACCAAAACTCATAAATCTCACCAGTGGTGACACCTGGAAATTGTTTCACCAGTGTTAACAGCTCTCAATTTATAAGTTATAAACTATAGCACTGGATGACCTTAATGGCCTGATTGAATGGGAAGCATTTTATAAGTTTTATTTTAATTTTATGCTTTTTTGCATTTATGCTTTATATAAAATAATTTTCAATGGGAATTTCCCTTTAAATATGTTTTTTTCTGCTTGGCTGTTTGGCCTGCTAGCATTTTTTTAATCCCCTCCACCATCTTGATGCTTTTACTCATTGAGAAGTTCCACCTACTGATGCAGCATCTAGTGAAACAAGTGGCTCATGTCAGGGTTTTCTATTTGAGAGATTATGATTGTTATTGTGGAGGGTTCTAAGCTTGGTTTGTTTGGTTAGTCTGGAATCAACTATAATTTTTCAAAAATGGAGTGGGTAATATATTGAATTCCTCAGTATAAGAGGACTGGTATGCTGTACCATAGGGTTGTTCATGCCAGCTCGCAAGCATTCTGCAGAAGAAGTCAATCACAGCTTTTCAGCTCCTCCTCTCTAGTCTCTGCTGCCTTCAGTTCTTCCTTCTGCAGGCAAGCATGAAGGTGTCATTCTGATCTGCTCCCTTTATTTATTTTTGCATTGTTTTTTGTCATTTTTGGTTGTTCGTGGTTTCTATGCAGCTCTAGGATCAGCTGTGGCAGCTTGGAGATAATCAGACTCTGCTATTGGCAAGTGCATCCTTCGGGGACCTGTTCAGGCAGGCTGTTGAATATTTTTAGAGCTCAGGGTTCTGGGTCCTCAGCATTTACTTGCTTCCTTAACTTGGTCAGGAATTGAGAGCAGGTGTCTTTCGGGGCACTTACAGTGCCAGCTGTGGTTTTGTCCCCTCCTTTCTCTTTTCAGTTGTCGCTATGACTTGGGGAGATGGAGATTCAATCTGACTGAGGTCAGACTGACAGCCCGAAGATCTCAGGATGAGAGCTGACTGATAGATTGAGGCAGAAAATTCCTCCAGATCCAGC
The DNA here is from genome assembly GCF_902459505.1 of Geotrypetes seraphini. Classification (NCBI taxonomy): domain Eukaryota; kingdom Metazoa; phylum Chordata; class Amphibia; order Gymnophiona; family Dermophiidae; genus Geotrypetes; species Geotrypetes seraphini. Next base: position 284,439,987 of record NC_047086.1, read on the forward strand.
TACTCTCTCAAGGAGCTGAGACAGGCTGCAGGACTTTTTTCCCTGCACATTATCTGTGAGTACAGGCTATAACAGCCTATGGAAAAAAATGGTGGTGGTGGTGGTGGTGGAGTTCTGAAAAATTGTGATTTGACTGTTTTTACAGGTAAGGCCTTTAACCCAGGACAAGCAGGCATGATATTCTCACATGTGGGTGACGTCATCTACGGAGCCCTAGCGCGGACAGCTTTTCAAGCAAACTTGATTGAAGTTTCAAGTTTGCTATGCTGCACCACGCATGTGCATGCCTTCTTGCCCACTAGAGGGCGCATCCCCACCTCGTGGTCCTCAGTTCAGTTTTTTCCGCGGAGCCAGAAGCCCTGTGGAATTTGTGCTCTCTATTTTTGCCTTCTGTCACCGCGTCTGAGTCGTTTTTCTCGGTCGCTGTGCTTGCTTTATTTTTTTATTCGTTCGTGTGTTCGGTAATCGTCAAAAAAAAAAAAAGTATTTTTTCGTTCGGCTCCGGGGGCTCCCAGTAGCCGCGGCCGCGGGACCTCGTTACGTTCCCGGCCATTTTTCGATTTCATGTCCCGTCCTTTGACGGGCTTTAAAAAGTGCACCCGGTGCGATCGGCTGCTTTCAATCACCGATCCCCACCGGTGGTGCTTACTTTGCCTGGGTCCCGAGCACCCCACCGACTCCTGCCCTCGGTGCTCGACTTTTCAGCCAAGAGCTCTCCGCCGCCGTCGTGCCAGAATGGCGGAGCTCTTTGCTGTGGATCCCGCGGCAGGGCAGGCCTCGACGTCGGCCTCGGCTTTGGCCCCGGCCTTGACCTCGGCCTCGACTCCCTCGACCTCGCCGCGACATCCTGCTTCGTCGAAGCCTGCGTCATCGACTTCGAAGTCGACGGGGGGGGTAAGTCCTCACTTCCTTCTTCAGCTCCAACCTCGAAGAAGCCATCCTCGGGATCCTCGATGGGGGCGGGTGGGTTGTCTTCGGCCCCGCCCCGAGCGTCGAAGTCGGGTGCCCCACGGGAATACTCGAGACCGAGGTCGCCCTCGAGGGAGCACCCGCCGGCCCCGGATCTACCAGCCATGATGGGGGTTCCTGTTTTTCAAGACTTGCTCCGTGCCCTCATTGCCTCGGAGCTATCCAGCGCCCTCGCGCATCTGCAGCCGGCTTCGGCCTCGAGTGCCCCGGCTTCGGCAGCCTCGGTCTCGGTGCCCTCGACTTCGGCCCCCGGGGTGGCTCTGGCCTCGACCCCGACCTTGCCCTCGACCTCGGTCGACCAGCCGGAGCGGAGTGTGCGGCCTCGGGACAAGGTGCGGAGAGTTCGGAGGATCTCTTCCACTTCTTCCTCGTCGAGGTCCTCCCGGGGCTCCTCGCCCTCGGGTCGGCCTCGGGCGAAGCGCCGGCCGAGGAAGCCCAAGCGTTCTCGGGGTTCTCCTCGGAGACGCGGTCGCTCCTCGCCGACCGGGGCTGAGACGCTGCGTGTCTCGGAGCTCTGCCTCGATAATCCGAGGCTTTTCCGTTCCTCTGAGGGAGGGTTATCGAGAGACTCCTCGCCGAAACGGAAGGGGCAGGCCTCGGTGCCTCGTTCCCAGGGGACTTCCCAAAGGGGTTCCTCGGGGCATAGGCGGTCCCCGACCCCGTCGAGGTCGCTCGGGGCGTCGTCGTGGGGTTCGGGGTCTGGTACTGGTAGGGAACCTCGGTATTCCCGTGAGGCTTCCCCTTCCTTTTTGGCGACGCGGGCCTCTCGATCTCCCTCCCCGCCTTCCAAGCCCTCCTCCTTTTCGAGATTTGTGCTTGATATGGGGAGGGCCTTGGACCTTGATCTGGTGTCCGATTCTCAATATACCAAGGAGTTTTTGGAGGAGCAGGATTTACTTTCTCCCCCGAGGGAGACTCCTCGTCTGCCTCTTAATAAAGTCCTCCAGCAGACCTTCCTGAGGAACTTGGACTCCCCTCTTACAGTCACGAGTGGTTCCATCGAAAATGGAGTCGAAGTACCGTACCATTCCATGCAAGGGCTTCGAGAAAGCACAACTGTCTCACCAGTCGTTGCTGGTGGAGTCGGCGTTAAAGAAGTCCCAGCCTTCTAGGGTCTCGGTTGCGGTCCCTCCCGGGCGGGAAGGGCGGACTCTGGACAAGTTTGGTCGCCGCCTCTACTCCAATTCCATGATGGCGGCCAGGGTCCTTAATTATGCTTTCACTTTTTCATCTTATCTGAGGCAGATGGTGAAGGCGTTACCCCGTTATCATGGGGTCATGCCGGATTCCCATAAGGGGGACTTTGGCAAATTTATGGCCAACTTGTCACAACTGCGTCTATACCTTTTTCATGCTGTTTACGACGCATTTGAGTTGGCCTCCAGAGTCTCCGCCTTTGCAGTAGCGATGCGCCGTCTCGCATGGCTCCGAACGGTTGATATTGACCCGAACTTGCAGGAGCGCCTAGCCAATCTGCCATGTGTTGGATCGGAATTGTTCGATGAGTCCTTGGAGGCGGCGACCAAACGCCTGTCCAAACATGAGCGCTCCATCGCCTCCTTGGTCCGTCCTAAGCCACGGGTACCGCCACAGAAGCCATTTAGACCTCCACCGCGGCGATACCCTCAAAAGTCTACGCCAGCATTCTCTAGACCTCCGCCCCGGCGCCCCCCGCAGCAGGGCAGAGGGGGCCAACCTAAACCTCAGGCGCAAGGGGCGTCTAAGCCGGCGCCGTCTATTTGACGTGATGAGCGGATGGGGGCGGGCCCCCTCCGCACTCTCGCCGGACCCCCTGCCCATCGGGGGCCGGCTGCGGGCCTTTCATTCGGCCTGGACTATGATCACATCAGACGCTTGGGTGCTCCGTCTCATCTCCGAGGGTTACTCGCTGAACTTCTCGGCCTCGCCACCGGAACAACTGCCAGGGACCTCTCTTTCCAGTCGAGCCCAGCTTCCTCTTCTCCTCTCGGAGGCCAGGGCCTTGTTGAGCCTTCGGGCGGTGGAGCTGGTCCCCCCAAACCAACGGGGGCGGGGGTTTTACTCCCGTTACTTTTTGATCCCAAAGAAGACCGGGGACTTACGCCCCATTTTGGACCTTCGGAAGCTCAACAAGTTCCTGGTCCGAGAGAAGTTCCGTATGTTGTCGCTTCCGGTTCTCTACCCTCTGTTGGAGGAAGGGGATTGGATGTGCTCCCTGGACTTGAAGGAAGCGTACACTCATGTTCCGGTGCATCCTGCCTTCCGCAAGTTCTTACGGTTCCAGGTGGGGGAGTTGCACCTTCAGTATCGGGTCCTCCCTTTCGGCTGGCGTCGTCGCCTCGAGTCTTCACGAAGTGCATGGTGGTAGTCGCGGCTGCCCTGAGATCTCAGGGGCTACAGGTCTTTCGTTACCTGGACGATTGGCTGATCAAGGCATCGTCCAGGGAGGGGGTTATCTCAGCGACCCAACAGACTATCACCTTCCTTCAAAGTCTGGGGTTTGAAGTGAACTTTCCCAAATCTCAGCTGTGCCCTGCTCAATCCCTTCAGTTTATCGGGGCCGTGCTGGACACGGTTCGCCTTCGTGCATTCCTCCCCCCTCCGAGGTTGGAGGCTCTGCTTCGACTGTGCCGTCAGATTTCGCTGCAGCGCTCCGTCTCAGCGCACCGTCTGATGATTCTACTTGGCCACATGGCGTCGACGGTTCATGTCACACCGTTCGTCCGATTGCACCTGAGACTTCCTCAGTGGGCCTTGGCCTCCCAGTGGTGTCAAGATCGGGACCCACTCTCCTTTCCTGTAACAGTGACTCCTTCCTTGAGACGCTCGCTCCGTTGGTGGACCAACTCTTCCAATCTTTCCGGGGGTTTGCTCTTTCTCGTCCCTCCGCATCGCAAGGTCCTGACCACGGACTCTTCGGAGTACGCGTGGGGGGCTCATCTCGACGGTCTGTGGACTCAAGGTCTATGGTCGGCGGAGGACCGTCTTTGTCACATCAATGTGTTGGAGCTTCGTGCCATTTTTCTGGCTGCTCGAGCGTTCCGCCACCTGCTGCACGATCAGGTAGTACTCGTGCGGATGGACAACCAAGTGGCAATGTATTATGTAAACAAGCAAGGGGGGACGGGCTCTTGGTCCCTGTGCCGGGAAGCCCTGCGCCTTTGGGAATGGGCGGTCTCCCAGAACATCTTCCTGCGGGCGGTTTACATTCAGGGAGAGAAGAATTGTCTGGCCGACAAACTCATTCGTCTTCTCCAGCCGCACGAGTGGTCGCTAAACTCCCGAGTTCTGCACGAGGTCTTCGACCGCTGGGGGACTCCTCAGGTGGATCTGTTTGCCTCCCCAGAGACTCACAAACTGCCCCTCTATTGTTCTCGGATGTACTCCCCGGACCGTCTCGAAGCCGATGCCTTCCTTCTCGACTGGGGAGGGAGGTTCCTTTATGCGTTTCCTCCTTTCCCTCTGATCTTGAGGGCGTTGGTTCATCTCAAGTCGTCCAGAGCCACTATGATTCTCATTGCGCCTTGTTGGCCTCGTCAGCACTGGTTCTCCCTGCTCCTTCAACTCAGTGTCAGGGAGCCTCTGCTTCTGCCTGTTTTTCCCTCTCTGCTGTCTCAGAGTCGCGGTTCGCTGTTGCATCCCAATCTTCAGTCCTTACATCTGACGGCTTGGTTCCTTTCCCCTTGACTTCGGTTTCTGTTTCTCAGTCGGTCAGGGAGGTGTTGGAAGCCTCGCGCAAGGTCTCGACTCGGCTTTGTTATTCCCAGAAGTGGACCAGATTTTCATCCTGGTGTTCCTCGCACCATCTGGATCCGAGTTCGGTTCCGGTGTCCTCGGTTCTGGAATATTTGTTGCATTTGTCCAAGTCTGGGCTGAAGATGACTTCCATTCGGGTGCATCTCAGTGCTATTGCTGCTTTCCATCGGCATCTCGAGGGGCGATCTCTCTCTCTTCATCCTCTGGTGATTCGTTTCATGAGGGGTCTAGTGAATGTTAATCCTCCTCTGAAACCTCCTCCTGTGGTTTGGGATCTTAATGTGGTCTTGGCTCAGCTGATGAAACCTCCTTTTGAGCCTATTGACAAGTCTCTTCTTAAGTTTCTCACTTGGAAGGTGATCTTTTTGCTTGCGCTCACGTCCGCTCGTCGGATTAGTGAGCTGCAGGCTTTGGTTGCGGACCCGCCCTTTACTGTGTTCCATCATGACAAGGTGGTTCTTCGCACCCATCCTAAATTTTTACCTAAGGTTGTGTCTGATTTCCACCTCAATCAGTCCATTGTTCTTCCGGTGTTTTTTCCGAAGCCCCACTCTCATCCTGGGGAGGCGGCGCTTCACACGCTTGACTGTAAGAGGGCGTTGGCTTTTTATCTTCAACGCACCAAGTCTCATCGGAAGGTTCCTCAATTATTTTTGTCCTTTGATCCTAATCGGTTGGGACGTCCTGTTTCCAAGCGCACCTTGTCCAACTGGTTGGCTGCTTGTATTTCTTTTTGCTACGCTCAGGCTGGTCTCGAGCTGCATGGTCGGGTCACGGGACATAAGGTCCGAGCGATGTTGCTTTCCTCTGGTCTACTCCGATGGAGGACATCTGCAAGGCTGTCACTTGGTCTTCGGTTCATACTTTCACCTCCCACTACTGCTTGGAGTGACGGCCGGTTTGGCCAGTCAGTTTTGCGAAATCTGTTTTCCTAAATTGCCATCCTCCCACCTGCCCTTTTTTGGTTGGCTGGGAGGTCACCCACATGTGAGAATATCATGCCTGCTTGTCCTGGGATAAAGCACAGTTACTTACCGTAACAGGTGTTATCCAGGGACAGCAGGCATATATTCTCACAACCCGCCCTCCTCCACGGGGATGGCTTCTTTGCTGGATATGGAACTGAGGACCACGAGGTGGGGATGCGCCCTCTAGTGGGCAAGAAGGCATGCACATGCGTGGTGCAGCATAGCAAACTTGAAACTTCAATCAAGTTTGCTTGAAAAGCTGTCCGCGCTGGGGCTCCGTAGATGACGTCACCCACATGTGAGAATATATGCCTGCTGTCCCTGGATAACACCTGTTACGGTAAGTAACTGTGCTTTCTCCTCCCCCCTCTAAAATCCTATTTTGAGTGAATTTTGATCAGTCCTGAGGCATTTTAAAGCCAACTTTTGGCGCCAAAACACTGCCATGGTACCCATCTTCTCAAACTTTCTTAAAACATCTAGTCAAAATTCATAGGGATGGTGTCCTCAGACCCTAATATTTCTATATCATGCCTTATTTGCACTGGATGGGCAGCTGAAGAGCGCCTGTGAGCAATTTGTCATGCAGCATGGGAAGGAGGGGGGCGGAAGCTTTAGGCTTAGCCCCTATGCAGGCCTCTAGGTCTGGAGAAAAGCAGATGGGCCCATCTTTGGGAATAAAACACTTTCCAGGGTCCCGGGATAGCACTTCTATGCACCTCAATGTCATAGAAGCTTCACAGCCCAAGAAAAGGCATCTGCTTCTCCCTAAGCACTTATCTGATTCACCTGCTTTCTTTCTTCAGTTTCATGGTCATTCTCATGGAGATGATGCGGTATATAAACTTAAGGTTTAGATTAGATTAGATTAGATCTTCCCAGTTAAGATTTTCCTGTAAATCGGACTATGGGATTATGAAGAGTCTTTGTAAATACTTAAAAGGGAGGAATGTTTGAGCTTCATAAATGTTCAAGCTGTTATGGGACAAGGAGACTTGCCCTCTGAGGCCTTTACCCCAGAGTTTATTAATCTCCTCTGACAGGCTTATGCTTCCATAACTTTTAAGTGATTTTGGTTAATCTGGCATGTTAGTTGGACCGAGCTTTATTTTATCCTAGACCTGTCATCTGTGAACATATACGCCACAGTGACGCCTGATGCAGGCGTTCCTCAGATGCCGAAACACAGTGCTGTGTCGGGTTCACAGCTTCTGCTTGTGTCCTTTTCTGAAATAAACAAGTTGGTTTTACATCAGTGATCTTCAGTGGAGTGTTCATTGTCCATTCCCACTTCCTTTTGTACTACTACAGGCTTATGCACAAGGCAGAAATCCACCGATCCAGTCTGCAAGTGAGAAGATCAGTGCCCAGACCTCACTGGAGCCTCAGAGCACTTCATCCCTAAAAGTGGAGACTATTCTGGACTATGATGACCCTTCAGACAGGGACATGGAGGATGAAGGGTCAGATCTGATCCCTTTACTATTCCAAAGTAAGGCTTTCCTTTTGGGTGACATAGCCTCCCATTCAGAGGACCAAGAGTTATTGGCTATGAATGCAGAGAGCCATTTCTCTGGATAATGGTATTTCCTCATTTTGGCATTTCATATTAACCAAGAGGTTAGATTGCAGCATTTCACCCCATAGGGTCCAAAAAAAGGACAAGACCTTAAAGATTTTGGATGTTTGAAGAGTAGTACTGTATTACCTGGAAGTAACCAATGAGTTTTGTCTCTCAAACCATCTTTCTTTTCGTGTTAACTAATCAGGTGAGACGAGGCAGACCCGCCTCCAAGGCTACCATCTCTAGATGGATTCGTAAAGCTATATCTACCACCTACATCGGTTGCAACACACAACTGCCTATCTCCTTAACCCTTTCAGGACCATAAGGATCGTAGGCCAATTTTTGTGGTTTTGACGACATTTTTATGGTAAAAAGGGCTTGCAGATGCCAAAAAATTGATTTTTTTTTGTGAAATATCATTATTTTTATTTAAAAAAATCACACTTCTGGCTTATGGACAGTGTGGCAAGTGAATCTTCTCGTCAATCTAGCAACGACGCTAATGAATGAATGTCGGAACCAGTTTGTTTACATAAAGGCAGTATCATATGGAATCCGTACATATCAAATTTAGAACTGTAGACTATCCCAATCAAAATTTATAGGATTTTAAAGTTATGGGACAAATATGTCCCTTGGTCCTGAAAGGGTTAAAGGTTCATTTGCCAAGGGGAGTGGCCATCTCTTAGGCGGAAGCTCGGGCTATTCCACCCGAGGAGATTTGTAGATCAGCATCCTGGTCTTCCCTTCATGTTTTCACCAAATACTACAGGGTGGACGTGGCAGCACAAGAGGATGCCGCTTTTGGGTCCTCAATCCTATGAGCAGACTCCTCTTTCCCACTGAGAGTTTGGGGACTGCTTATGTATATCCCTACAGTTTAGCAGGTGAGCAATTTCATTTCCCTTTTGGGTTTGTGTTTTGTGTTATAGGATAGCCTGGATTTGGTGCTAAGGCCCTGAAGCAGTGGTTACCAGCCACGGAACGATCGTCGGCCTGGCCTGTTTGAGTTCAGTGGTTTTTACCATTAATCATTTTCGGCTATTTTTTGCTCCCACCTGCTAACTTTAAACTTGTGCGAAATTTTTTTGCCTGTGATGCTTTGGTGGAAGAGTGTGGGTACACCTCTCCATTTGTCTGAGGCTTTTCTTTCGCTTAAGTAATAAGCTACAGTGGTGCCTCACACAACAAACTTAATTGGTTCCAGGAGCAAGTTTGTTATGCGAAAAGTTCGTTATGTGAAACGCGTTTTCCCATAACAATACATGTTAAAAAAAATAATTCGTTCTGTAGCATAAAATATGCTAAGATGACATAAAAAAAGATAAATTTTTTGTTATTATTTTTATTTAGATACATCTAAAAACATAATTGTTTTTTAAAACAACACACATTTTTTAAATTTAAAGACAGACTAAGTAGAGTCTACCGAATCTTGCACATCTTCATCCATTTTCTGCTTTTTGGCCGATGGTTTCATGAAAAACTTGTCCAAAGTCGTTTGTTTTTCTCTTTTCTCCAACATCTGCCGGAAATAACGGACAAGAGTATCGGAGTAAAGATCGTTGATCCTGTTTGCTTCAGCTGAATCAGGATAGTGGGCATTGGTAAACTCCTGAACTGCTTTCCATTTGACCAGGATGTTCTTGATGTCAGCAGTTGGGATTGGTTGATTGTTTGATTGTTGCTCCTCGTCATCAGATGACGCTTCCCTTTGAGCATTGTCCTGTTGCTGGACCAGAAGTGCTTGGAGCTCTTCAGTTGTCAGCTCTTCTTCGTGTTCCTCAATAAGCTCCTCTACATCCTCTTCCCCTACCTCTAATTCCAACCTTTGGGCCACTGTGATGATGTCCTTCACCACTTCTGTGTCATCAACTACTGCTTCTTCCTGGGTCCACGAAGGCACAAGCATCTTCCAAGCAGAAATTAGGGTCCTTTGTGACACTTCTTCCCAGGCCTTCTTTATAAGTCATATTGCCATAAGGACATCAAATTTCTCCTTCCAAAACTTTCGGACAGTCATATTGTCTCCACCAAACTCGCATTCTTCAAACACCTTATTAAAGAGGGCTCTAGTGTAGAGTTTTTTAAAGTTCGCAATAACTTGCTGATCCATTGGTTGAATAATGGATGTGGTGTTTGGTGGCAAATACTGCACCTTAATAAAAGGATAATTTTCCTGCAATATTTCCTCTAGGTCTTTTGGGTGAGAAGGGGCATTGTCAAGTATCAGAAGGGCTTTGAGCGGCAGTTCTTTTTCCAGCAAGAATTTCTTCACGGCAGGAGCAAAGGTTTCCAGAATCCATTCGTTGAAGATAACTTGGGTCACCAATGCTTTTTGATTGGACTTCCAATGGACGGGCAGTTTGGACTTAATAACGTTATTTTTCTTGAAAATTCTTGGATTTTCAGAGTGATAAACCAATAGAGGTTTGATCTTGAGGTCTCCGCTAGCATTAGACGAAAACATAAGGGTAAGTCTGTCCTTCATGGCTTTGTGTCCTGGCAATTTCTTCTCCTCTTTTGTAATGAAGGTTCTGCTCGGCATTCTTTTCCAGAAAAGACCCGTTTCATCGGCATTGAACACTTGTTGTGGGCAGTATCCTTCATCCTTAATACATTTTTGAAAGTTAATAGAGAACTTTTCTGCTTCTTTCTTGTCAGCACTGCCAGCCTCACCATGCATAGTAACGCTGTGGATTCCACACCTTTTCTTAAATCTAAAAAACCACCCCCTGCTGGCTTTGAATTCTTCTTCATTAGCTTGATTGCTGCTACTTCCAGGGACGTTTTTCTTTAGATCGTCATAAATTCTCTTGGCTTTGTGACAGATAATATCTTGGGTTGTTACGTCACCTTTCACCTGCCTGTCCTTAATCCAAATTGCTAATAGCCTCTCCATTTCCTCGTGGATTGAAGACCTATGTTTTTCATGAAATAGTTTTGATACTCCTTTGGCTACTTTGGCTGATTTTATTGCATCCTTATTTGTCAAAATGGTGAAAATGGTGGTTTTGCTGAGGCCAAACTCTTTGACGAGGTCACACTGTTTTACCCCACATTCACTCCTTCTAATTATTTCCCGTTTCATTTCAACAGAAATCACCTTCCTGCTTTTTTTAGAAGCCATGATATATAAAAAATATTGAGTTTATCTTAAAAGGACGACTGTATACAGTGAGAGAGGGCAGAGTCTCAGTGGCAAAAACTGGGACTTAACTGTTTATTTTTTATTTTTTTTTTGTATGAATGGGAGGGAAGGGAGAATATTTTATTATGAAATCAAATTATGAGCTCAGAAATCAAGGACAACTTTGCTGTTTCTCTCTCCCTTGTCCATGTCGTTCTGCTGTTTCTCATAATCCTCTCTCTGGTAAACAAGGCGACAGATGGAATAGTCTATCTTTTGGATGGATAAGGTTCTGCTGATTGTTCTTGTATTTAGAAGAAGCTCAAATTCTCAGGTTGTAAAGGGGTCTGGATGTTCAGTTTCCTGCCTTTACTGTCTTTGTCCACAATTTCCAGTCGCAGTGTTGGGGCTTTCTTTGATTCTAGCCCCAGAGGGAGATTGTCTTTGGTCTTCAGGAGATTTTTGTCTGAATTGTCCACAGCGATACGCAGCGTGCATCCCCAGGGCAAGAAGTTCTGCTCATAGGCTGCAGCTAACTGGTTCACAACCCGGCGTTCAACCTCATGTTTTATGGATCGGGCTCCATAGTGCAAATTGTAGCCATCTGCTAATATATCCATCACTTCCCGATCCCACACATTTTTTTTTTCCTAGCATCGGGGAAGCGGCGAGAGTAGCTCCGCTCCCCCCAACGCATCAGCAGTAGGCGCCGGGCCCCTGCGAGCCGACGGTCCGCCACTGCACAGGGAGCCAGGCGGAGAGAGGGCAGTTAAGCGCAGTGCCTGCGCGGAAGGATGCAGCTCGGGCGACTTCGTTGTGTGAAACGAAGTTCGTTGTGGGAAGCAAGACATGAAGTTCGGTGTGCGCAGCGTTCGCTGTGCGAGGCGTTCGTTATGCGAGGCACCACTGTAGTTTTCTTGGCTTGTGTGGTTCTTTTGTTTTGGAGTGATATTTTTTAATTTTTGGACTATACTTCCCTCCATTCCTCCCTGTTTTTTGTGGTTGTATCCCTACAGTTCAGCATAAATTTTTTTGCCTGTGATGCTTTGGTGGAAGAGTGTGGGTACACCTCTCCATTTGTCTGAGGCTTTTCTTTCGCTTAAGTAATAAGCTAGTTTTCTTGGCTTGTGTGGTGCTTTTGTTTTGGAGTGATATTTTTTAATTTTTGGACTATACTTCCCTCCATTCCTCCCTGTTTTTTGTGGTTGTATCCCTACAGTTCAGCATACCATTCCTATTTCACTGGAAATAAAGATTAGGTTCTTACCTTGAAAATATATTTTCCAGTATATAGGAATGGTATGCTGAACCCCCTACCCAGCACTTATCTGATTCACCTGCTTTCTTTCTTCAGTTTCATGGTCATCTTCCCAGTTAAGATTTTCCTGTAAATCGGACTATGGGATTATGAAGAATCTTTGTAAGTCTTTGTAAATACTTAAAAGGGAGGAATGTTTGAGCTTCATAAATGTTCAAGCTGTTATGGTCTTATTTGATTCTTCTCAAAGGCTTGTTAATGTTTTACTTGCATTACTGTTTATTCAGTGATTTTGGTTTACATTTATCTGAGCGAATCAAACACTTGGTTCCGGGGAGTTTCCTGTATCCCTCCTTCTCCTGTTTCTTCCTATAGGGCTATCGCTGGCTTTGGTACAAACTGAAGAGGGTAGCAGAGACTGGGAAGAAGGAGGAGGAGCTGAAAAGCTGTAATCGACATCTTCTACAGAATGCAATCAGTCCTGGCTTGGTAGTCCTAGTAGTGCCTGATTGACCTCGCAGACCATGGTATTCAGACCTAGTTTGTATTCAAAGGGGTGAATACCTCAGATCTTCTCACTCAGGGACGAATTCCTATCGAGAATCTGGAACACTCTGGGCTTACAGCATGGCTCTTGAGCTTGTGACCCTGACAAGCAAGGGTTATTCAGGTATAGTCGTTACATGTTACTCAGAGCTAAAAATCCATCCACAGTATGCTAAGGCCTGGTGTTCGGTGAAAAAAGACCAGGAAAAAACTCTACAATCCAAATCAAATAAACCAACACAGTGGAGAAGATGTTGGTGTTCAATTTTATTCAACAAATCATCAGATCTTGTGCGATGGCTCAACATGCACGTGTTTTGGCCTGTGGCCTGCCTCAGGAGCCTATAATATACATATATAAAGTAATAGTAATTAATGATACAAGTCTATGTATTCAACATGCATAATATAGCAAACCATACATAATATGATTAAATAATAAAACAACCACATGTAAAAAAAATGACTAACTCTACACAATGAATGAATACTGAGGGCACCATTATTAACCATTAAAAATTAATGAGCAAAATGTAGTAATAGGTAATAATGCAACATACTACATAATATTAATAGATAAATTGATTAAAATAACAAACATAACTTTATGATTGTTAAAGAACAGATGGCTAGATTCAAATATCACAACAATATAAGTATATAAAAAGAACAATTGAACATCTCAAAACAAATCAAACTAAGAAAAAACTAGACTACAAATAACCTTAAGTATGGCAGAGTAGAACTTTAAAAATCAATACTGCACATTACATATAAACTCTTGCAAAAGCTAAAAAACAACAATATTTCGGCCAGAAAAAAATATACCATCGCACAAGATCTGATGATTTGTTGAATAAAATTGCAAACCAACATCTTCTCCATTGTGTTGGTTTATTTAATTTTATCTGGTGTGTGGTGAAGCATGTTGAACCCTGGCAAGCTCTAATTTCGATAGTCATGGATTTTTTTGCAGGAGGCACTTCAGAAGGAGCTTTCGGTAGGTTCTCTCTAAATGCAAGTAGCAGGGCTTTCCTGTTTCCAAGCTTGAGGGGAGTGAGGCTCCTTGGCCTAGACTAACCCTGATGGCGATGATTCGTTAACATAACATAGATGATAGCAGATAAAAGACCTGTGTGGTCCATCCAGTCTACCCAACAGTCACATTTATATCTAAGGCAATATTAAACCAGCATTGCAGTAATTATTCATTTTACTTGCTGTGTTCCACTATAAGATAATTTTCCCCTCTCCCCTGAGATAGGCAAGACCTAGTAAAAATGTGCATTCTTGTTGCTGTTCCATATTGTCACACAATGGGGACAGGCCATAAAAGCTTGCCCACCATTGGCCCCACTGCCCCACTGCTGGAGTCACCATTCAAGCTAACCAGCCAAAGGGGCTCTGTGTTCCCCCTTCCCTTCCTGGAGCCTTAACATTGTGTTGCAAGGTTTCAGTACTGCTCCGTATGAGCCCAGTACCTCAAAGTTACCAACAAGTTTTGCCTTTTGGATCACCTTTTTGTTCTTACCAGTCATGCCAAGAAAGAGAGGCCGGCATCTAAAGCCTCGATTTCCAGATGGATTACAGTGGCCATTTCCTCCACATATGTGGGCTGTGGTAAACAATCACTGATCACATTGAAAGCACATTCCACTAGAGGAGTTGCTGCCTCATGGGCAGAGACTAGGGCTGTCTCACCTAAGGAGATTTGTAGAGTGGCTACATGGTTTACCCTTCATACCTTTAACAGGTTCTGGAGGGTGGACATAGCAGCCAGGAACAACGATGCTTTTGGGGCCTCCATTTTAAAGGCAGGCACAATGCCCACCCTAGACTCTGGGGTCTGCTATGGTACGTTCCTAGAATTCAGGGTCACTAGACACATTGCACTAGAAAGAAAGATTAGGTTCTTTCTTCGGTAATCTTCTTTCTTTTAGATGTGTCTAGTGGTCCTGAAGCCCCGCCTTGTGTATGGACTTTGCCTGCCTTCTATCTGAGATCAATCTGGATTGGAAGAGTTTTTTGTCTCTCAGAGGAACTAAGAAAAAAAAGAAAAGAATAATAATAATAACTTTATTTTTCTATACCGCCATAGTCAGACGACTTCTAGGCGGTTCACATCAAAAGAAGGCTGGATATTCAGCGAATTACAAATGCGTGAGGGGAATGTTACAGAAGAAAAGGGTTGAAGGGAAGGGAATGTAAGAGAGGTTGAGAGGGGAGGGGATGTGAGAGGGGTTGGGATTGCCTGAGAGATTGCTTCAGGTTTGTAGGGGGAAAATGCGTAGAGCGAAGGTGATGAATTTATCAAACAGAGTGGTTTTGATTGATTTTCGGAATGCGTTGTAGGTCTGTCTGGTTTTATTTATGTAGTTTCCCAGCCAGGATTGTTGTCTGTTAGCTTGGAACATGAAGGTTCTGTCAAGGAAGGAAAGATGATGCATATCTAAATCATCATGGCCATACAGTCTGGTTTAAGTCTGTGCTTGTGAGCAGGACATGCAAGGTAACTACGAGCTCTATACATATTTGGTGCTGGTTACACACATTTGAATGTTATAATGTTAATTCCTATGTTTGTTACAGAGCAGAATAAAATTGTAGTGTTGGGGATTTTTCCCTGTTTTCCTCTTTCTTTGTCTTTTATTACAGTGCTACTTGATTGCTTTAGTACAAATTGAGGGGGAAGGAGCAGCTCCCTGAGAAGGAGCTGGAGTTGGAAAACCAAGATGATAAAGGGGATGGAGCTCCACTCATATGAGGAAAGACTAAAAAGATTAGGGTTCTTCAACTTGGAAAAGAGACTGCTGAGGGGAGATATGATTGAAGTTTACAAAATCCTTAATGGTA
This sequence comes from Geotrypetes seraphini, assembly GCF_902459505.1. NCBI lineage: Eukaryota > Metazoa > Chordata > Amphibia > Gymnophiona > Dermophiidae > Geotrypetes > Geotrypetes seraphini. The sequence continues at coordinate 284,455,013 of NC_047086.1, forward strand.
TAAGTGGATCGATTTTTCACTCTCAAAAATTGCAAAGACTAGGGGGCACTTGATGAAGTTACAGGGAAATACTTTTAAAACCAATAGGAGGAAATTATTTTTCACTCAGAGAATAGTTACCGTATTTTTCGCTCCATAAGATGTACTTCCCCCCCCCCCCCGAAAGTGGGTGGAAATAAGGGTGCGTCTTATGGAGCGAATACCCCCTTGCACCCCTGTATCTTTTTTTAAAATCCTGCCGTCCAGCGCTGTATGGCAAGAGCTTTCAGCGCTCCTGCCCTTCCCTCCGCTGACTCCCGAACTCTTGCGTCAGCGTCAGAGGGGAGCACTTTTTAAAATCCTGCAGTCCAGTGCAGCACGGCAGGAGCTTTCAGCGCTCCTGCCCTTCCCTCAGCTAACTCCAAAACTTTCCCGGCAACGTCAGAGCGGAGCACGAGTCAGGCGCCTGCCTGGTCCCACTCCACTCTGTGAATGGCTGCCGCCAGTTCTCGCGGGGCTGACAGCAGCCATTCACGGAGTGGAGGAGGACCAGGCAGAACACGAAAAGCTCGTGCTGAGTAAGATGCAAGGAAAGGTGCGTGAGTTTCCCCCGGCTCCTACCTCAACTTCCCTGATGAAAAATTAATGCTGCAACAGTTTTGGGCTCCTGTAATGCTATCAATCTCCCTTCCTTAATCCCCACCTATAGTGGAAGCATCAGGCAGCATGTTGCTATCTCCATTATATGCAAATTTCTCATGCATGGTCCTCCAGTATAGAGTTGGGAACCACTGCTTTAGACACTTAGATGTGCTTTAGACATATAGGATCAAAAATAAGGATTTGTTCCGATTTGGCGAGAGAAATATAGATGAGGTGCAAGGCCTTTTTGGTGCTTTGGCCCTGAATATTTGGCCATGAGTGCCAACTTTAAGATTTCCTCCTTTTTGTATTTTTGTGGGTAAAGTATTTCAATTTTTTTGAGCCTAAACAACTGGAAAATTTTCTAAGGGCTAAAGATGTTAATATTGGGCTCCTTTTACAAAGCCACGTTAGCGGTTTAACGCGCATAATAGCGCGCGCTAATTTGCCAGCCGTGCTAGCCACTACCACCTCTTCTTGAGCAGGCGGTAGTTTTTCAGCTAGTGTGGGGGTTAGCGCGCACTAAAAAGGTGCTTTGCGGCTTTGTAAAAGGAGCCCATTATTGTATGACTCATATTCAAGTTTCAAGTTTATTTACAATTTGATTAATTGCCTATTCCAAATTCTAAGCGATGTACAAATCAGCAAAATACATAGTTAAAATATACATAAAATAAACATACATAACTAACAAAGGGACTAAGTTTGCAAAACATAATAAAAAACTCATTTATGAACACAATGAAACAATAGGCAAGCCAAGGAAAGAAATACATAAGAGCATAAGCGTTGCCTCTGCCGGGTCAGACCAGGGGTCCATCGTGCCCGGCAGTCCGCTCCCGCGGCGGCCCCCCAGGTCCATGACCTGAAAGTGTTCCCTACCTAACCTAAAATATCCATACCCTATTCGCTCAATGTCCTGTAAGGTAAACCTCTATCTGTACCCTGTTATCCCCTTTGCTTCCAGGAAATCATCCAGTCCCTTTTTGAACCCCAGAATTGTACTCTGTCCTATCACCTCTCCGGGAAGCGCGTTCCAGGTGTCCACCACCCTCTGAGTGAAGAAGAACCTCCTTGCATTCGTTATGAATCTGTCTCCTCTCAGTTTTTCTGAATGACTTCTTGTTTTAGTTGTCCCTGCTAGTCTAAAGAATCTGTCCCTCTCCACCTTCTCTATGCCTTTCATGATTTTATAAGTTTCTATCATGTCCCCTCTCAGTCTCCGCTTCTCCAGGGTAAAGAGCCCCAGCCTGTCCAACCGTTTGGCATATGAAAGGTTCTCCATACCCTTTATCATCCTCGTTGCCCTCCTCTGGACCCTCTCGAGTATTGCCATGTCCTTCTTGAGGTATGGCGACCAGTATTGGACGCAGTATTCCAGATGTGGGCGCACCATTGCTCGATACAGTGGCAGGATAACTTCTTTTGTTCTGGTAGTGATACCTTTTTTGATAATGCCCAACATTCTGTTTGCTTTTTTTGAGGCCGCAGCACATTGTGCCGCCTGCTTCATTGTGTTATCCACCAATACCCCCAGATCTTTTTCTTGGCTGCTTTCCCCGAGTACCCTCCCTCCCATCGTATAGCTGTACATGGAGTTCCCCTTCCCTATGTGCAAGACCTTACATTTCTCCACATTGAAGCTCATCTGCCATTTTTTTGCCCATTCACTCAGTTTGTTCAGGTCGCTCTGCAGTTCTTTGCATTCCTCAACAGTTCTGGCCCTGCTGGAGAGTTTTGTGTCATCCGCGAACTTGATAACTTCGCACTTTGTCCCCGTTTCTAGATCATTAATAAATATATTGAACAGCAATGGTCCCAGCACTGACCCTTGCGGAACACCACTTGTGACCCCTATCCAGTCAGAGTAGTGCCCCTTTACTCCTACCCTCTGTTTCCTGTCCGCCAGCCAATTTTTGATCCATCTGTACACGTTCCCTTCCACCCCGTGACTCCACAGTTTCTTCAGTAAGCGTTCATGGGGCACCTTGTCGAAGGCTTTTTGGAAATCTAGATATATAATGTCTACTGGGTCACCTTGGTCCAATTGCTTACTTATCCCCTCAAAGAAATGCAGTAGATTTGTCTGGCATGATCGGCCTTTACAGAAACCATGCTGGCTTGATCTCATCAGATTATTTTTTTTTATATGCTCATTGATACCTTCCCTGATCATTGATTCGACCATCTTCCCCGGAACAGAGGTTAAGCTCACCGGTCTGTAGTTTCCCGGGTCGCCTCTCGATCCTTTTTTGAAGATCGGTGTAACATTCGCTATCTTCCAGTCCTCCGGGATTACCCCTGTTCTCAAGGACAGGTTGCAAATATGCTGCAGTAACTCTGCTGTTTCATCTCTGAGCTCTTTCAGTATTCTCGGGTGGATCCCGTCTGGGCCCGGAGCTTTGTCCGTTCTTAATCTATCTATCTGCCTGAGAACGTTTTCGAGGCTTACCTCCATGCATGATAATTTCCCCTCTTGGTCTCCCCTGAAGATTTTTTCCGGTTCTGGCACACTGGATGTGTCCTCTATTGTAAAGACCGACGAGAAGAACTTGTTTAGCCTACCAGCCACCTCTTTTTCCTCTTTCACCACTCCCTTCCGGTCACCCTCATCCAGGGGCCCCACCTCTTCCCTCGCTGGCTGTTTCCCTTTCACATATCGGAAAAATGGTTTGAAATTTCTTGCTTCCTTTGCTAGTCTCTCCTCATACTCTTTCTTGGCTTTCCTGACTACTCGGTGACATTCTTTTTGTTGCTTCCTGTGCTCTCTCCAGTTTCCTTCAGTTTTGTCCTTTTTCCACTTCCGAAATGATTTTTTCTTGTCTCCTATCACTTTCTTTACTTCACTGGTTATCCATGCAGGGTCCTTTGTCTGATTCTTCTTGGAACCTTTCCTAAATCTTGGTTTTGTGCCTTGTTTACTGTGTCCTTGAATAGGGACCAGGCTTGCTTCACAGTCCGAGTTTCCTTGGAGCTGTTTTTGAGCTTCTTTCTCACCATTTGTCTCATGGCATCATTGTTCCCTTTCTTGAAGTTAAATGATGTTGCCTTGGTTCTCTTTCCCATAGGTAGTCCTACTTGCACTTTGAACTGAATCATGTTGTGGTCACTGGTTCCTAGTGGTCCTATGATCTCCACATCCTTCGCGGGGCCTTTCAGCCCATTGAGGATCAGATCCAGAGTCGCTGATCCTCTCGTTGGTGCCTCGACTAGTTGTTCCATGAAGCAGTCCTGGACTGCTTCCAGGAACTCCGTTTCCCTTGCACATTTTGAATTTCCAAGACACCAGTCTATCCCAGGATAGTTGAAATCTCCCATAACTATGGTGTTTGGGTTCTTGCATTCCCTTCTCAGCTCGGCTACCATTTCTGTATCTTCAGCTTCAGTTTGCCCAGGTGGACGGTAGAACAGTCCCATCTTTATCTCGGATCCATTGCTTCCTGGTACTTTGATCCACAATGACTCCAGTTGGGCATTTGTCTCTGCTGTGTCCACAGTGGTTGAGTGGATGGTATCCCTTATGTATAGTGCTATTCCTCCCCCCTTCTGGTACGTCCTGTCTTTTCGGTAGAGTTTGTATCCTGGCAGTACTATGTCCCATTTGTTTTCCTCGTTCCACCATGTTTCCGTGATCCCTATGATGTCTAGTTTCTCCTTATTGGCCATGACTTCTAGTTCCCCCATTTTGTTCTTTAGGCTCCTTGCATTTGTATACATGCAGTTCAAGTCTTGGCATTTTCCCTTCCTTTCTATTTTACCTTGCATTTCATGCTTCATTCTGTCCCCTTCCTGGCCTGTCAACTCCTGAGTATTGTCTCTTTTGTCCTCTCTTTGTGGTAGATTCCTATTGCCTTCCCCTTGTGGCGTGTTCCTATTGTCCTCCTCTTGTTCTTTCTCATCATCCAATCCCGTTTTGACTTCCCCTTCCAGTATGTTCATCCTTTCCCCCTCTCGCTTCATCTGACTCCCTTGTTTGCTCATAGTCTGTTGCTTGCCACTTGTGTCTTCCCCAAAATCTTTCCCCTCAGTACCCTCACTGGGTACTGTTTCCCGAACCATCGATACCAGGTCAACTGTCGGCTTTCCCCTTCTACTTAGTTTAAAGCTTGCTCTATCGCTCTTCTGACGTTATTTGCTAGTTGTCTAGTTCCCGCCTTGCTCAGGTGTAGACCATCCTTCTTGAAAAGCTTGTTCTTTCCCCAGAACGTTGTCCAGTTCCTCACGAAGAGAAATCCCTCTTCCTCACACCATTTTCTCATCCATGCGTTAATTGATTGTAGCTCCGTCTGCCTCTTCGTTTCTGCCCTCGGTACTGGCAGGATCTCTGAGAAGGCTATCCTCTGGGTCCTCATCTTCAGTTTCCTTCCTAAGATCTTGAATTGTTCAGTCAGTGCATTCCTGCTGTATTCCCTCCTGGTGACATCGTTCGTCCCAACGTGGACTATCACTGCTGTCTCTTCCGTCTCTGCTCCTTCCAGGATTCTCTCAATCTTGTCAACGATGTCCTTTGTTCTTGCTCCTGGGAGACAGGTCACTAGCCGATCCTCTCTCCCTCCTGCTATGTGACTGTCAACGTGCCTCAGGATTGAGTCTCCCACCAGGATTGCAGATTTCCCTTCTTTCAGCCTCCGTGTCGGTCGCAGGTCTGTGTCCTTGGTGTTCTTTGTTTCTTCCAGCAAGGTTCCTCCGTGGGTATCCTCTACCTTGGTGTCAGATGTTTCTTGTCCTCTGCTCTGTGTGTCTTACTCATTTCCGTGCTCCTGTTCTTCCACTCTCCTGTAGGCATCCTCGATGAACCTCTCGAGCTCCCTGACTTGTTCCTCGATGCACTCCTCTCGCATGGGGTCTTCGGCTGTCTGGAAGGGGGCTTCGGAGATGTAGAGTCCCTCCAGCTCCTGGATCCTGAGCTTCAGTCGACTGACTTCGCTCTTCAAGCTTTCCAGTTCCTGGCATCGTCCGCACAATATGACTGCTGCCCGGAGGGGAGGTAGTCATACATGTGGCAGTCCGTGCAGTACACTGGGAAGCTCATCCTTCGGGTTCCTTCCGCTTCCATATTTGTCCGCTCTCTAGGAGTCCTGTTGCTCTTTGCTAGTGTGTTCACTCCTGTGCCTGGCTCTTCCTTACCTTCTTCGTCTTTCGCTTCCTTTTACTTATGCGCTTGTGCTATTTGCCCCTTGCTTACCCTCTGTGGCTGCCTTTTCCTTTAGCTCGTGTTCTCTCTTTTCTTGTCCTGCTGAGCTTGTTACTGCTGTCTCTGTGTATGTGTGTGCGCTACCTTCTTAGCTTGCTTCTACCCTGTCTTCAGTGCCTTCTTGCCTGTCGTTCCTTTGATGTGTGGTCCTTCCTGGGCCTATTCCTTCCTTCTTTTCTGTGTTTGCTTCCCTCTTACTTGTGTGTGTGCGTGTATGTGTATACTTCCTTACCTTGCTGTCTTCCTTTCTTGGAGTCCTTGGATGTAGTGACCTGGCCTGCCCTCGCCTTCGCCGCGCGCCGAACAGCTGGGCGCCGTTGGCTCCCCTCCTCTTAAGGGTGAGTCCGGCCTCTGGCTCCGCTGGTGACACGGTGCGGGTGGGCGGAGCTTACACTCGCCGCTGCCCGCCCTCGCCGCCGCTACCTTCTCTGTCTCAGCCCTCCTTCTTCCTCCTGGCTACCTCTCTCCGCCGCTGCAACAAGCCTCCACGCGGCTTGTGCTGCCTTCGCGCCGCAGCTCCCCTCCTCTTAAGGGTGAGTCCGTCCTCTGGCTCCGCTGGTGACGCGGTGCGGGTGGGCAGAGTTTACTCTAGCCGCTGCCCGCCCTCGCCGCCGCTACCTTCTCTGTCTCAGCCCTCCTTCTTCCTCCTGGCTACCTCTCTCCGCCGCTGCAACAAGCCTCCACGCGGCTTGTGCTGCCTTCGCGCCACAGCTCCCCTCCTCTTAAGGGTGAGTCCGGCCTCTGGCTCCGCTGGTGACGCGGTGCGGGTGGGCGGAGCTTACTCTCGCCGCTGCCCGCCCTCGCCGCCGCTACCTTCTCTGTCTCAGCCCTCCTTCTTCCTCCTGGCTACCTCTCTCCGCCGCTGCAACAAGCCTCCATGCGGCTTGTGCTGCCTTCGCGCCGCAGCTCCCCTCCTCTTAAGTAATGTAGGAGTCAACAATTAGAGGTTAAGCACAACAGGAAGGGAAAGACAAAACTGAATAGAAGGTTTAAAAATAAACAGAAGAGCAGTAGGCAATTCAATTAAATATTGAATGCATCTTTAAAAAGAAAACTCTTAAGTTTGCTCTTAAACTTTTCCAAGTTCTTTTCCTCTCTTAAGTAAAGTGGGAGTGAATTCCAAGTCTGAGGCGCCGTAATAGTAAAGATAAATTGCCGTCGAGTATTGATAATTTTAAGAGAGGGAATGACCAATAAATGTTGGTCATTTGATCTCAATAATCTAGAAGAATTATATGATATCAATGCTTTATAAATAAAAGCTGGAGTTTTAAATAAGAGAGATTGAATGTAAGCAAACATAATTTATATAGAATACGATGAGACACTGGAAGCCAGTGAGCTTTTTGAAGTAAAGGAGTCACATGATCAAACTTCTTTGCTTTCATAATTAGTTTAATGGAAGCATTCTGGATTATCTGCAACCGCCTAATTTCCTCTTGAGCCATTCCCTTAAATAATGCATTGCAATAATCAATTTTTGAGATAATCATTGAATGAATTAATATATTCAATTATTTTGGACATAAAAATTTGGATAATGAGCGAATTTGACGTAGTCTAAAAAATGTAGCTTTAACAACATAGCTGACGTGGTCATGGTAAGTTAATTTTTCATCAAAAATCACCCCTAAAATTCTAATTTTATTTATCTGCTTAAGGGTGACACCTTTGATGGAAATTGGAACGACGAGCTTATGATTATCTTTCCAAGGGAAGAGCATAATATTTGTTTTATTGATATTAAGGGATAGTCTATTGGTGTCAAGCCATAAGTGAATCTGTTTTAGTTTCTCATTAATAGCTGATATTTCAGAAAAACTGTTGGGGTCCAGAGGATGTAAAAGTTGTATATCATCCGCATAAGCAAATACGGAGAAGCCAATAGATTGGCAAAGAGTCATGAGAGGAGCAAGAAATATATTGAACAGAAGAGGAGAAAGAATACCTTGTGGAATACCATACGTAACTGAAAAACTAGTAGAGGTTGAATCATTAAAGGATACTATTGAAGAACGATTGTCCAAATAAGATTTTAACCAAAGCAGGACCTGATCCGTAATGCCGATAGATTGGAGTCTATGTATTAAGAGATTGTGATCAATTGTGTCAAATGCTGACGAAAGATCAATTGAAATCAAAAGAACAGATGAGTGATAATCTAGGTGGTAGAGTATAGAAGTTGACATACCAATCAATGAATGTTCAGTAGAGTGATATTGCCGGAAACCTGTTTGATTTGGATGTAAAATATTTGTTTGTTCTATAAAATATGATACTTGGTTAAATACTATTTTCTCCGTTAGTTTTGCCAGATATGGGATATTTGAAATTGGCCTATAATTTGATTTGTCTTCAGTGCTTATTTTTTGGTCTTTAACAATAGGACGAATAATGGATGTCTTCTAAGCCATAGGCATAATGCTTTGCTGTAAGCTCTCGTTGATTAGAAAAAGTATTGAAGGTCCAAAAATATCAAAATACCGCTTAAGAATAAAAGGAGGAATTGGTTCAGATTGCGTACCCTTTGTGTTAATAGTCTTAATAAGAGATTCTAATTCTTCAAGAGAAGGAAGATGAAATTGCGCACATTTTGCGGATAGTGATAGTGTAGGTTCCAATAACTCTTGATCAATCGTCGTCTGTCTATTGAAGCTTTCCTTAATGTTTCTCCATAAAGTAAGTTGCAAGTTCTTGTGCTGTAGGCAGAGGATCAGAAGATTGAACTTGTTTTTTAACAGTAGGAGCCACCGATTTTAAAATATAGTAGAGCATAGAAACATTTTTGGCTTTCATAATTTGGTCTGAATAATATTTCATTTTGGCTTGGTTTATTTTTTCTTTATAGATATTGGAGTGTTCTTTAAATTTTTCAAAATTGGACTGACTCTTATCTTTTCTCCAACAACGTTCTAGTGACTGAAGTTGTTTTTTAACTAGAAAAAGTTCTGCTGAAAACCAGGGATTAGACCATTTTTGTGCAGAAATACATTTTGTTTGTATCAGTGCTAATTTATCTAATAAGAACTTAGTGGAATCATTCCATTGAGATAGAAGGTCATTTAAAGAGTTAGGCTTTGTGTCCAAGAGATTTAACTTAAAATTTGTAGCAATTGAATCAGGTGATAAATTGTTAAAATCTCTATATTTTATAATCTTGCTGGCTGCAACTAATTTAATAGAGGAAGTCAGGTAGGTTATAGGAATTAGATAATGATCTGACCAAGGTACTGGTAGATAAGACCCTATTAAATAACTATCTATTGAAGAGGATGAAGTTATAGCCATATCAATAGTGTGACCTGCTTGATGTGTAGGATTAGTTATGAGTGGACAGAAATCCATCTGACTAATGTGAGTAAGAATGTCTTTGGTATAATTATTGTTCAAATCGTCAAAGTGTATATTGAAATCTCCTAAAATCAGGGAGTTAGTAGAAGAAGATCCAAAATCAAACAGAAGTGAAATAACTGAGAGAGATTTTCACAATTGATAGGCGGTGGAAGATAGATTAGAAGAACATCTAATTTGGGTTTAGCTCTTAAGGTGAATTGTAAAAACTCAGTGGAAGAGTTAACTGAGGAGCATTCATTACTAGATAATAAGGAATCACGCAAAATGACAGCTAATCCTCCGCCACGTTTAGTAGGACGATGGTTATAGAGAAAGGAAAATCCAGGTGGACAAGCATAGGAAAGATAAGCTTTTTCCCCTTCAATAAGTCATGTTTCCACTATGCATAAAACGTCATAGGAGAAATGAGTGATAAGATCTTTGATGAAATGATATTTAGTTTTAAAAGAACGAACATTAATTAACCCTATTTTAAAAGAGTTATTAATTAGATTCAGTGAAGTATCATTCTTTGAAGGAGTCGAATAATGAGGAACTAAAGGAATATTAAAACATTCCATAGTTTGTGAAGAGATTACCCTATTGAAAGGCTTATGAGGTCGATGACCGCAGATGACTGGAATATTTGAAGCGTGGCTCTCCATTGATAGCAGACTATTGGGATATTTCAAATGGGCTAATGGAGTTTCTAAACAAGGAAGGGCCAAAGAATCGCTCAAGTTAAGGTAGCGTATTAACAGCAAAATTGGTAAAAGTCTTTTAAAAAATTTGCTTACTGAGAAATCTTTCCTAGGGAACTTACTTGGTAAAAAGCAATTACCTCTATTTCCTGTTGATCGCGCACAAAGGAGTGCAATAAGGAGCAGGACTGGCGCGCGCCAAAGGCGTGCGCCGCAAGGAGCCTGTTTATAAAATGCATGTACCGGGCTTATGGGGGTGGAGTCCACAGCGTGCCACCGCTGTGCGGCAGCAGAGATGTCGCAAAGAAGACTGCTGGAATAAATTAAGAGCAAAATAAGAAAACAAACATATACCAAATCATTAAAAACAATAAAACCACTTAAAAAAACAGTTTCTACAAAAGGTAAAGTGCAAACAGTGCTTCGGGTGAAGATAGCATGCGCCGCAAGGAGCCTGTTTATAAAATGCATGTACTGGGCTTATGGGGATGGAGTCCACAGTGTGCCGCAGCTGCGCGGCAGCAGAGATATCACAAAGAAGACGGGCTTATGGGGGTGGAGTCCACAGCATGCCGCCGCTGTGCGGCGGCAGAGATGTCACAAAGAAGACTGCTGGAATCAATTAAGAGCAAAATAAGAAAACAAACATATACCAAATCATTAAAAACAATAAAACCACTTAAAAAAACAGTTTCTACAAAAGGTTAGAATTGCCTGCGAAGAGTACTTAAGGAGTGATCGTGTGTTGTTATAATTTCTTTTATTATTTTTAATTTAATTTAATTCTTATATACCGCTAATAACTGTGAGGTTTCTAAGCGGTTTACAAAAATGATGCATTAAAAGATACAATAAATAAAAATAAATAAGATAGGTACTTGGAAATTCCCTAACTGTCCCAAAGGCTCACAATCTAACTAAAGTACCCGAAGAAACAATTTATGAAAAGTAAAGATAAAAATATAAAGACAGAGGTAGAGATAGAGATAGAAATGAATATTCCAACAAGATGGCGGCCAATTAGGTCATCTTCTGTGCTGTCTCCCTTGTCCTGCTTTTGTTTTTGTTTTATTTTGCCTTTGTTGATTTTTCTTTTAAATTTCTTTTTTGTTGTTTTTTTGTTCTATCCCAGTCATGGTTCTCTGTGAACCATTTCTCTGTGATAGCCGCTAAATCCATCACAGCCTCTAGATCCGGAGCCTGCATTGGTATATACAGCTTTCCAGACATTGCCTCCTTTTCCCTTTTGTGTAGAGGCATTTAGTGATTTACTTACCTGAGGGCTTATACTCACCTAGGGGTTTGATCACCCTGCCCCCAATGATTCTAGTATAAAACCCTCCTCAGCAGGTTAGCCAGTCTGCTGCTGAAGAAACTTCTTCCTTTCTTTGATAGATTCACACCATCCCTCCTCTGTAGCCCTTGGAAAATCATCCCATAGACCAGGAAGCTGAAACACTCTTGACGACACCATAAAACAGCCACTCGTTAATCTCCAGGATGTGAACTTCTCTGCCTGGACCTTTACTCAGTTAGCTATCTGACTTTCTGATTTTGAAATAGAATGACAATTCAGAAGAATTAGAACAAACAAATTAATAAGCTGTCACTATCTTTTGAATCATACAAACTGCTGATGTGATACATTATCAAGTAAAGGTGGAACAGTTTCTTGATGAGATGCTCAAAAAGCTTCTGAAAGAGTAAGGATCTAAAATTTCTGCTTTTTGGTTTGCATTTAATGCTTCTGTTCTATGAGCCTTTCTAGGATATTATTTGAACAGCTGCACTTGGGAAATTTAGCTAAAAGATTGCAGTTATTATTTTGATTGGCAGTTAATAGATAGTCTAAACATTGAACACTAGTATGTTCCTTATAATTTAGTGCAATCCTTTCCAGTCTTTATTTGAAACCTATAATTAGAACACTAATGATGGCTGTGAAACATTTCAGATTTTGCCCAGTATTTGAGTACAAAAGGTTATTGTCAACCCCTTGTAGGCCTTATTTCTAAAATAATAAAAATTACAGTATATATCAGAGGTAAAATATAAACTTATATTTGTTTTTAGTGCTGTATTATGATGGTTAACCATATAAGCAATATCAAAACTGATCCCATAAACCTTAGGTATTTCTAATCATGACATCACAATAAACCAAACTCACAGGGTCTTATCCTTTTTTCATAAGTATTTGGTATGTAGATAGAGGACAATTATGAAAGGGATCTAGCCAAGCAAATAAGTGGTTACCTGGCTATATTCCCCCAATTGTGAATTATCTCTCTCGCAGCATCAAAAGTATATAACATAACAAAAATATTTGTATACTGTAAAACCATATGGATCCTTGCGGTTAATTGTCAATTAAGAATAACTGGACATCTGTCAGTGAATTATAAAAAGAATTGTCAATTATATCTACAAATAAGATTTTAATTGTTTTCTAAAATTCATATATGATATGGAAGCAAAAAATAGTCCACAGAGAACGGAGTCCCAGATACATATTAACATAGTAGATGACGGCAGATAAAGACCCAAATGGTCCATCCAGTCTATCTAACCCAGGGGTCTGCAACCTTTAAGACATAAAGAGCCACTTTGACCCGTTTTCGAAAAGAAAAAAAAACTTGGAGCCGCAAAACCATTATAAAACAAATCTAACACTGCATATATTGTTTCTTATCTTAATGCTATATACAGGATCACTAAATTGAAAATAAAATCATTTTTCCTACCTTTGCTATTTGATGATTTCATGAGTCTCTGGTTGCACTTTCTTCTTCTGACTGTGCATCCAATCTTTCTTCCTTCCTTTCAGCCTCCTGTATGTTTCCTCTCCTCCAGACCTCATTCTCTCCCCCAACTTTTTCTTTCTGTCTCCCTGTTCCCCCTTCTTTCTGTCTCCGTGCCGTCCCCCAAGCCACTCGGTTTGCTGCCACCGCAATCGGGGAACAGCCCCCAAGCCACCGCCGTCCCAAGCTTTCCCTGCAGAAGTGTTGCGCTGACCAGCATTCCGCTCCCTGACGTCAATTCTGACGTAGGAGAGGAAGTTCCGGGCCAACAAGGCATTTCTCCTCATTCCATCCAGCCTGAGCCCCATCTCTCCTTGATCCAGCATTTCCCTTCTGTGTCTGTCAGAATTACCATTCCACCTATTTTCCAGCATCACCCTTCTTTGTGTCCATCTCACCTATATCCCTATCTCACCACTTTTTCAGAATCTTCATTTGTCTCTGTCCTTATCTTTACGCCATGTTCACCATTTGCCCTTTCAATGTCTTTATCTCCCCCACACACTTTTTCAGCATTACTTCTATGTCTCTATTTCACCTCCTCTTCATGTCCCCTCTGTATCTCTATCCTTATTCAGTAGGTCCTGCTTACCCTTTCTCTTCTTTGTGTCATTATCTCCATTTTCAGCTTTCCCCCCTTTTCCTTTGTTACTGCACCCTGTAGCTAGAATCTTTCCACCCTCCCTCCACTCCGGCCCAGCCCAGTATGAAATATTTCCTTTTGTTTCCCTCCCCTCTCTCTTTCTCTCTCTCTTCTCCTCCCTCACCCACGAGTCCTGCATCTGGCCCTCTCCCTTCTACCTGCACCTGGCAACACCCCCCTGCTCCGCGGCTCTCTTCAGCAACTCGTCAGCAGCGGTGATCAAGACAAGCTGCCGACATCGAGGCCTTCCCTCTACGAGTCCCGCCTTTGTGGAAAAAGGAAGTTGAAACAAGCGGGACTCGCAGAGGGTAGGCCCCGACGTCAGAAGCTTGTGTCGATCGCTGCTGCTGAGTTGCCGAAGAGAGCCGCGGAGCAGGGGATGTGGCCGGAAGCAGGTAGAAGGGAGAGGGAGATAGGAAGGCTGTAGATCTCCGGAGCATGACAACGACCCCGGCCAGGATGATTTCTTTTTCAGGCGTGCACCTTACAAGTTCAGCGTCGCGGCGGGAAATAGCCATGCTGAGCAGTGAGCTCAGCACTACACAGATGAAAGCCTTGCTTGCTGATTGGTACGGCGGCGGGGCGGGGCCGCCGGACCAATCAGCAAGCAAGGCTTTCATCTGTGTATGTGCTGAGCTCACTGCTCAGCATGGCTATTTCCCGCCGCAACGCCGGACTTGTAAGCTGCATGCCTGCGTGACACACTACCGGAGCCGCAGCAAAGGTGGAAAAGAGCCGCATGCGGCTCTGGAGCCGCAGGTTGCCGACCCCTGATCTAACCTGATTCAGTTTAAATTTTTTTCTTGTTAGCTATTTCTGGGCAAGAATCCAAAGCTCTACCCGGTAATGTGCTTGGGTTCCAACTGCCGAAATCTCCGTCAAAACCTACTCCAGCCCATCTACACCCTCCCAGCCATTGAAGCCCTCTCCAGCCCATCCTCCCCCAAAAGGCCATATACAGACATAGATCATGCAAGTCTGCCCAGTACTGGCCTTAGTTCAATATTTTATATTATTTTCTGATTCTAGATCCTCTGTGTTCATCCCACGATTCTTTGAACTCCGTCACCGTTTTCTTCTCTACCACCTCTCTCGGGAGCGCATTCCAGGCATCCACCACCCTCTTCGTAAAGTAGAATTTCCTAACATTGCTCTTGAATCTCCCACCCCTCAACCTCAAATTATGTCCTTTGGTTTTACCATTTTCCTTTCTCTGGAAAAGATTATGTTCTACGTTAATACCCTTCAGGTATTTGAACATCTGAATCATATCTCCCCTGTCCCTCCTTTCCTCTAGGGTATACATATTCAGAGCTTCCAGTCTCTCCTCAATACTTCCTCCCATCATTTTTGTCACCTTCCTCTGGACCGCTTCAAGCTTTCTTACGTCCTTCGCCAGATACGGTCTCCATAACTAAACACAATACTCCAAGTGGGGCCTCACCAATGACCTATACAAGGGCATCAATACCTTCTTCCTTCTTCTGGCTACGCCTCTCTTTATACAGCCCAGCAACCTTCTGGCAGCAGCCACCGCCTTGTCACACAGTTTTTTCGCCTTTAGATCTACGGACACTATCGCCACAAGGTCCCTCTCCCCGTCCGTGCATATCAGCTTCTCACCTCCCAGCATATACGGTTCCTTCCGATTATTAATCCCCAAATACATTATTCTGCATTTCTTTGCATTGAATTTTAGTTGCCAGGCATTAGACCATTCCTTTAACTTTTGCAGATCCTTTTTCATATTTTCCACTCCCTCTTCAGTGTCTACTCTGTTACAGATCTTGGTGAAATTTTGTAATTGTCTGGCCGTCCAAATTTTATTATACCGTGGGCCAGAGTTTGACATGTCTGAAGTAATCTAACAGAGATGCTAGTACAGTCTCTGTGCTGTATTGAGGATGCAGTATTGAGACAAGTGCAGGTTATGTTGATCCTTTAGCTTGATGCATTACCCATCGTTGTTGGGACTGCAATAGGTATTCAAATTTTATGCCAGCTTCACTGATACTGATATCAAATGCATTGGAAAGGAAGCTTCACAGGGATGTTGATGGCTAACAAGATGTGAACATAGACTTCACTCCAGTAGAGTATTTGAATTTGAATCAAAATGATACTTAGATCATGAAGGATACATAGATGAAAATGCAGGATCCTCCCCATCCCCACTACACATCCTGTGAGCTAGAAGGTAGACTTTAGAAAGTTCCTGGGTTTGAGAAGCATCGGCTTCCTCGCCTTATGGTAAGATGAATCCACTCTCAAAAAGGACAATATTACTAGAACCTTATTTTCAATGCCCCTGACCAGTGGCATAGTGTAGGGTGAGAGGTGCTCGGGGTGTTGGCGCCCTCTTCCCCCACTCTCCCCGCTGTGTGCACCCTTCCCCCATACCTCTTTAACTTCTGGCACAAGCAGAATCACCAACTTGCTACCTGCGTCAGCTCTCCCTCTTATGTTACTTCCTAAGTACGGGATGAGGAAGTGATGTCAAAAGGAGAACCAACACTGGCGCGGACAGCAGGTTGGAGTTGCTTCTCACGCCAGTGAAGAGCTAGAGGTACAGTGGAGAGAAGTGAAGGCACACAAGCGGTGGGAGGAGTGGGAAGGAGAATGGGGGGCAGAGAGGAGGATGGATGCCAGTGTCCCCACTAAGACAGCACCTGGGACAGACTGCTCCACTTACTATGCCACTGCTCACGCTTCACATCCAACACAGGTCCAACTTTCCAAGGATATAGTTTATATTCATCCCTGAAAACAAAAATTGTGGATACAGATGTTCTGGAGATAATTTATTAAACACTGACATATAAAACCATAAAAATTCAATTAAAAAGTACAATGATAAAAAATACAGTGATAAAAATCCATCCGGACCCTACACGGTCCGTGTTTCAGCGAACACGCCTTCCTCAGGGGTCCAATGGTTTGCAAACTCACATGTAAAGAATTGGACTGAAAACAGTCTATTGTCTTTAAACCTGTGAGCAAAGAACACCGCTTGACATCTTGTTTGTCTGTCTTGCCTGTTTAGATTGTAAGCTGTTTCTAGCAGGGACTGTTTTCATACTCTTTGTGACTCTGGGTGCGTCTGGTAGCAAGGCTTGAGGGTCAGTGGCTGTGCCCATTCATACTCTTGTTTCTTCCCTCTCCTTAAAGAATGGCATGGGAATGGTTTCCCGTGGTTATCTGCAGAGACGGAGACGGTGACGAATTCTGTCACCATTTCATTCTCTACAGCTGAGCAGATCATTGATTTTCACATATCCACCCTCCTCTTAATTATTGTACTAAATTGCACTGATCCCATGCCACATATACAGGTAGTTGGGAAGATGTGTGTTTGTATGGTTCAGCTTCTTAAACCTTTTCATATTAAAACTGGGGACCATGTCCATTCTGGGCTCTATCTGATATCATCACCCACAAGTGAGAACATTTCCTGCTGTCCTTGGAGAACATCTATTACAGGTGAGTAACTTATTTGAAATTACAATTGTTGTTGTTTTGTACTTTTTAAATCATAACATTTTGAAACTTGTGTATTTTTGAGAGGGATATTGAACATTGTCCATTTTAAACTTTATTAAAAGCTATTTTTTAATCAGCTTTTAAAAATAGGTAGGTGAGATTTGGAAACCCAATTTGGCTAGAGGTCAGATAGAAATTAACCAATTGAAATTACTAAAAGTCTTTGACTTCTGGAATTTTAAACAGAAATAATTTAATGTTTATATTGTTTTTAAATAACTTTAAAGAGAGGAAAAGACGGAGCAGTTCCTAGACTGTAAACAAGAGCTTGAACAGATGGAAGTGGAACTAAAGAGGCTTCAACAAGAGGTCAGTATCCTGCATTAATCATTTTCAAAGCTACTAATCTTAAGAATTACATTACACTCTTGTGAACTGACAGACAGCAGTTGATTGAGGTTTTTTTCCGGGTCTTCTCTTTTTAAAAAGCAACTTTTCATACACAAAGGGCTCCTTTTACTAAGCTGTGATAGCGGTTTTAGCGCACGCTAGACCTTAACGCCAGCATTGAGCTGGCGTTAGTTCTAGCCTTGTAGCGCGGGTTTAGCGCATACGAAAATCCTGTGTGCACTAAAAACGCTATCACAGCTTAGTAAAAGGAGCCCAAAGTTTCTCAAACTATCACTGTTATTATCCCAGGACAAGCAGGCAGCATATTCTTGACTGATGGGTGACGGCACCGACGGAGCCCCGGTACGGACAATTTTAGAGTGATTGCACTCTAAGAACTTGGAAACTTCTAGTAGGCCGCGCACGCGCGAGTGCCCTACCGCCCAACAGAGGTGCGCGGTCCCCAGTTTCTTAGTTTCCGCGGAGCTAAGAAGACGCACTTTCAACGGCTGTTGAAAACTTTTTTCCTCTTTCGCCTTCCCGCTCGCGTAAACCTTTACGGAAATTGTATTTCTTTTTTTTATTTTCCTATTTTCTTCTTTCAAAAAAAGAATTCTCTTTTTCTTCTTTTTTTTGGTTTCGCCCCGGCGGGGCCTGCTGCCACCATCGAGGCCTCGGCCTTCGATTTGGCAGAAGCCGTTTTTATGTTCATGCCCCCCCAACCCGGGTTTAAGAAGTGCCAGCGGTGCGCGAGGCCCATTTCTCTCACCGACCCGCACAACTGGTGCTTACAGTGCCTGGGTCCTGACCATCGGGCGTCCACCTGCACCCGCTGTGCCACTCTAAAAAAGAGAACCTTAAAAAACCGCCAGATCCAACAGCGGTTATTGTTTGGTACCGATATGTCGGATTCGGCGGCACCGGTCCCGACATTGGCCCCGACGCAGTCGGCACCTACCTCATCGACACCGCGCCGGCGTCGCATCCTCCAGGTAAGCCGGCTAAGAAGCCTTCCCCGCTGGAGCGTCCTCCGGTCTCAGTAGCAGCGAGCCCAATCCTGCCGACCTCGAGGCGCCCGCGGAAGCGCTCCACACCGATTGAGGTCAGCCCCTCGACTTCGGGTTCCTCTTCGGAGTGTAGAGCGGCATCGAAGGTACCGCAGAAGAAAAAAGCGGTGCCGGTGCCTTCGCTGGACGAGCGAATTGCCGCCGTCCTGCAGGTGCAGCTCAAGGAGCAATTACAGCAGCTCCTTCCTGCTCTTTTGAAACCGAGCCTTGCAGTCCCGGTCCGGTCTGAACCACCGGTACCGACAGTGGTACCTCTTTTATCTGCATCCACGTTGTCGGTACCGGTACATTTGGCTTCGTCGGTATCCATGCCGATCTTGGCGCCGGAACCGAGGTCCTTACACCAGGCTGTACAAACTTCGGCACCGGCACAACCCATAACATCTCCCGGTACCGTTTCCCAGAGGTCGGGTAAGTCGACACACAAAACTCGACACCTGGAACCCTCCACACCGGAGTAGAGAGTTTCGCGGGGACAGAAATCCCACCCGCCCCGCCAAAGTCCCACCTGTCCCCACCCGTCCCCGTGAGGACTCCCACCCGTCCCCGCGAGGAATCCCTCCGTCCCCACCCGTCCCCGTGAGGAATCCCCGCCCGTCCCCGCGAGGAATCCCCGCCCGTCCCCGCGAGGAATCCCCGCCCGTCCCCGCGAGGAATCCCCTACATCCCCACCCGTCCCTATAAACTACAGAAATAGTTATTTCATTTAATTATGCTACTGAATTAAAGGCTCTGGTAGAAACCCATTTAACGGTTTAATAAGCAAAAAGACTTTATTAATTTGGAAATATTAATTGGGAAGAATACATACTTTGTAAACGGGTTTCTACCAGAGCCTCTAATGTTTATAAATTTTTATCAACACAACTAATATACTACTTTATCCTTAAGCAAAAAAAAAAATAATAATAATTTTTTTCCTACCTTTGTTGCCTGGTTTCTGCTTTCTTCATGTTCTCATTCAATTCCTTCCATCCACTGCCTCTCTTCTCTCTGTGTCTTCCATTTGCTCTGTTACTGTGCCTCTCCCATTCTCCCCCCTCCCAAATTGGTCTGGCACCCATCTTTTTCCCTCCGCTCCCCCCATAGTCTGGCACCTCTGTCTTCTTCCCTGCCAGCGTCTTCTCCCCATTCCCTCTTCCCCATTTCCTTTCAGTGTCCTTCTCCCCCACCATCTTCCCCATGTCCTGTCAGGCAGCATCCTTCTCCCCCCTCTGCCTTCCCCATGTCCTTTCAGCATCCTTCTCCCCCCCCTGTTTTCCCCATGTCCTTTCAGCGGCCTTCTCCACCCCTGTTTTCCCCATGTCCTTTCAGTGGCATTCTCCACCCCTTTGTCTTCCCCAGTGCTTTCAGGGTCCTTCTCCCCCCCTCTGTCTTCCCCATGTGCTTTCAGCATCCTTCCCCCCTCCTCCCGTTTACCCCATGTCCTTTCAGCGTTCTTCTCCACCCCTTTGTATTCCCCAGTACTTTCAGCGGCCTTCTCCCCCCTTAAGCGTCTTTTCTTCTCCACTCCACCTTTCCTCCCTCCCTTTGTGGCGCTTTCGCACCCGACCGACAACAGAACAGGCCCGGTAGGACAAATCTCCCTGTCCTGTAGCTGCGAATCTAAATTACCTTCTTACAGCAGCTGGAGTAGTGAAGCTGCTGTAAGAAGTAATTTAGATTCGCGGCTACAGGGCAGAGAGATTTGTCGGCCGGGCCTGTTGTCGGTCGATCGGGGTCCTGACCGGCTGTGCACATTCTCCGGGGCGGACCGCCCCCTCCCCCCTCTTTCGTACGCCATTGCCTTCTTCCTACCTGCCCTGCCGCACACAGCCGCACACCTCCGACGTCAGCGCTGACATCGGGAAGACTTCCGTTCGGCTGTGTGCTGCGACAGGGCAGGTAAGGAGGAGGAGACTACCCTCGCGGCTCGAGTGCACTGCGATCCAACCCCGCAGGAACCCCGCGACCCTCGGAGGCGTCCCCACGGGATCCCCGCGACCCTAGGGGGCGTCCCCACGGGATCCCCGCGACCCTAAGGGGCATCCCCACGGAATCCCTGTGACCCAAAGGGGGAACCCGCGGGATTCCCGTCATCCCCGTTCCCGTGCAGCTCTCTACACCGGAGTTCCGAGACCGCAGCTTTCAAGTAAGGGATCCTGATCTGTGGGGTGACTCCGAAGAGCCTCTTCTCTCTGAGGGGGAGTGTTCATCGGCAGACGAGGATCCTTCTGTTTTAGATCCGTCCTCTAAGCCTGATGCAACCTCTTTCACCTCTTTTCTCAAAGAGATGTGTGACTCTCTTTCTATTCCCTTGGAGGCTGAATCCAAAAAATCTAAGGCGTTTCTCGATGCACTGGATTTTGAACAGCCTCCAAGGGAATTTCTAAAATTGCCTCTCCATGATATATTACGAGAGACTTTTTACAAAAATCTGGAGACGCCTTTGACCATCCCAGGAGCTCCTCGCAAACTGGACTCCTTGTATAAGGTCATACCCATTCCGGGCTTTGACAAACCACAACTCCCTCATGAGTCTCTCTTGGTGGAATCCACTTTAAAGAAATCCACGGGAGCTAGTGTGTACGCCTCGGTCCCTCCTGGCAGAGAAGGTAAGGCCATGGATAAGTTTGGCAAGAGGTTGTATCAGAATGCGATGCTAGCTAATAGATCAGGGAATTATGCTTTCCATTTTTCATTCTATCTTAAGCATCTCATTCAGAATTTGTCAACTTTTGAAAAATACCTCCCTGACCTCAAAAGATCTGCCTTTCGCCAAACTTCTTCATCACTCTTACAACTTCGTAAGTTCATGGTCAGGTCGATCTATGACACCTTCGAGCTGACCTCTCGAGCCACGGCTATGTCAGTGGCCATGCGTCAACTGGCATGGGTCAGAGTTTCAGAACTTGATGTCAATCATCAAGATCGACTGGCTAATGTACCTTGCCTGGGTGATGAGCTGTTTGGAGAATCCATGGACTCCACTACCCAAAAACTCTCGGCTCATGAGACTAGGTGGGATACTCTCCTCAAAACAAAAAAGAAGACCCCACCTACCAGGCCTTTTCGGCAGCAATCGGCATACTAACGCCGATTTGTGGCTCGTCCTTTGCCACCGGCCCCTCAACAGCCCCGGCGTCAGCGGCAGTAACAGAGGCAAAACCCTAGACCAGCACAACAGCAACAACAGGTGAAGCTTCCTCCTCTACAAAAGTCCTCACAGCCCTTTTGACTTGGTTCTCCAGGACATAGCCAGTATTCTACCATCTGCCCCTCTTCCACAGCCCATAGGAGGACGCATTACTCTTTACATAAGCCGTTGGGAACTTATCACCTCGGATCAGTGGGTCCTCAACATCATCCGCCACGGCTACTTTCTCAACTTTCAGACTCTGCCTACCCAAAGTCTGCCAAAAGAGTCTGCTTTGAACACTCCTCAGTCTTCCCTCCTTCTTCAAGAGGTTCAATCCCTCCTCCTTCTGAACGCCATAGAGGAGGTTCCTCTAGATCAGCAGGGTCAGGGATTCTACTCTCGTTATTTTCTAGTCCCCAAAAAAACAGGAGATCTCAGACCCATCCTAGATCTTCGCGATCTCAACAAATGTTTAGTCAAAGAGAAATTCAGAATGCTTTCTCTGGCCACTCTTTACCCTCTTCTCAATCAGGGTGACTGTCTATGCTCCCTCGATCTCAAAGAGGCATACACTCACATACCGGTCAATCTGGCCTCCAGACAGTACCTCCGTTTCATGATCCATCATTGTCATTACCAATACAAGGTGCTGCCCTTCGGTCTTGCCTCCTCTCCAAGAGTATTCACCAAATGTCTGATTGTGGTGGCTGCCTTTCTATGCTCTCACCACCTTCAAGTTTTTCCTTACCTGGACGATTGGTTAATCAAGGCCAATTCATCTCAGACAGTACTTCTGGCCACCAACCAAACCATTCTGTTTATACAACTTCTGGGGTTCGAGATCAGTCTACCCAAATCTCATCTTATCCCCACTCAGAGACTTCAATTCATTGGAGCGGTGCTGGACACAGTCCTCATGAGAGCGTTCCTGCTGTCCATCCGTCTTCAAACCCTTCAGTCTCTATGTTAGCAGGTGCTTCCACAACGTTCCATCTCTGCCAAACAAATGATGATACTCTTGGGTCACATGGCCTCCACAGTTCATGTCACACCCTTCGCACGTCTTCACCTGCGCACTCCTCAATGGACCCTAGCTACCCAGTGGTCCCAAGCGACGGATCCCTGCTCACGACACATATCTGTGACATCGTCTCTTCGTCAGTCTCTACAATGGTGGTTGATATCCTCAAATCTCTCCAGGGGTCTTCTGTTCCATCTACCTTCTCATCACCTTATCATCACCACCGACGCCTCCCCTTACGCCTGGGGAGCTCATTTGAACGAATTCCAAACTCAAGGTCTTTGGACAGTCCAGGAAATGAAACATCACATCAATTTCCTGGAACTCAGAGCGATGTTTTATGCCCTCAAGGCCTTCCAACATCTTCTCTTTCCCCAAGACCTACTGCTTTGCACAGACAATCAAGTTGCAATGTACTACATCAACAAGCAGGGTGGGACAGGCTCTCGCCTCTTGTGCCAGGAAGCCCAGAAGATTTGGGCTTGGGCCACAGATCACCAACTATTTCTAAAGGCGATCTACATTCAGGGAGAACAGAATTCCTTGGCGGACAAACTCAGCAGAATTCTCCAGCCTCATGAATGGACTCTCGATCCTTTAACTCTACAGTCCATCTTCGCTCAGTGGGGCACTCCTCAGATAGACCTCTTTGCAGCTCCTCACAATCACCAGCTGCCCCTCTTCTGCTCCAGACTCTCCTCTCCTCACTGTCTGGCAGCGGATGCATTTCTCCTGGATTGGTCCAATCTGTTCCTGTGTGCTTTCCCTCCGCTGCCTCTCATGTTACGAACCGTGTTCAAGCTCAAGAGGGAACAGGCCACCATGATTCTCATCGCTCCACGATGGCCCAGGCAGCATTGGTTCTCCCTTCTACTTCAACTCAGTTCCAAGGAACCTATTCTTCTTCCATTGTTTCCTTCTCTGCTTAAGCAGCATCAGGAGACCCTTCTGCATCCCAACCTCCAGTCTCTGCACCTGACAGCTTGGTATCTCTCGGGCTGACTTCGAATGATACTCTTTTGTCTCAGCCCGTTCGTTCTATTCTGGATGCCTCCAGGAAATCTGCAACTCTGCAATGTTACCATCAGAAGTGGACAAGATTTTCTTCCTGGTGTCTTCTTCATCACCATAATCCTACGTCCCTTGCAGTGGAGACTTTGTTGGATTACCTTCTTTCTTTGTCTGACTCTGGTCTCAAGTCTACTTCCATCAGAGTCCACCTCAGTGCTATTGCTGCTTTTCATGAGCCAGTTCATGGGAAACTCCTTTCAGCTCATCCTTTGGTTTCCAGATTCATGCGGGGTCTTTTCAATGTGAAACCACCTCTTAAAGCTCCTCCTGTAGTCTGGGATCTTAATGTGGTTCTCTCCGCCTTGATGAAGCCCCCGTTTGAACCTTTGGCTACGACTCCTTTCAAGTTTCTCACTTGAAAAGTGGTCTTCCTTATTGCTCTAACCTCTGCCAGGAGGGTCAGTGAGCTACATGCACTGGTTGCGGATCCACCTTTTACAGTCTTTCATCATGACCAGGTGGTTCTGCATACACATCCAAAGTTTCTCCCTAAGGTTGCCTCTGAATTCCATCTCAACCAATCCATTGTTCTGCCTGTCTTCTTTCCGAAACCTCACTCTCATTCTGGAGAACAGGCTCTGCATACTTTGGACTGTAAGCGGGCTTTAGCTTACTATTTAGAGCGTACTAAGCCCCACAGATCATCTCCCCAACTCTTTCTGTCCTTTGATCCGAATAAATTGGGACGTCCTGTTTCTAAACGTACGTTGTCTAATTGGCTTGCAGCGTGCATTTCATTCTGTTATGCTCAGTCCGGACTGACACTGGGAGGTTCTGTCACGGCCCATAGAGTTCGAGCTATGGCAGCATCTGTAGCTTTCCTCCGTTCCACTCCTATTGAGGAAATCTGCAAGGCTGCTACTTGGTCCTCAGTTCATACTTTTACATCTCACTATTGTCTGGATGCATTCTCCAGATGGGATGGACACTTCAGCCAATCTGTTTTGCAAAATTTGTTTTCCTAATGGCCAACCTTCCCTCCATCCCTCTTTTTTGTTAGCTTGGAGGTCACCCATCAGTCAAGAATATGCTGCCTGCTTGTCCTGGGATAAAGCACAGTTACTTACCGTAACAGGTGTTATCCAGGGACAGCAGGCAGATATTCTTGCGTCCCACCCACCTCCCCGGGTTGGCTTCTTAGCTGGCTTATCCTAACTGGGGACCGCGCACCTCTGTCGGGCGGGAGGGCACTCGCGTGTGCGCGGTGCGGCCTACTAGAACTTTCCAAGTTCTTAGAGTGCAATCACTCTAAAATTGTCCGTACCGGGGCTCCGTCGGTGCCGTCACCCATCAGTCAAGAATATCTGCCTGCTGTCCCTGGATAACACCTGTTACGGTAAGTAACTGTGCTATATCTGAATCTAATCTAATCTGAATCTAATCTAAGTCGGTGGCAAAAAATTTCATAGATGTACAATTAAAAGCAAGTTTGACTGATAAAACAAAATAAATTATACCATTCTCTGAAAATAAGCAACTTCAGTAAGCACACAAGTGTCACAATAATCTCTATATTGTTCTTCATTGTGGGGTACTGGAGAGCTTTCCAGAAAAAATCTATTGAGCATGGGAAAGAAGAGAATTGTGTAACATGGAAGAAAGTACTTTTACCAGCACCTGTGGAGTATTATTTCAGTGGACTTCTGCTCCCTTTCATGCAGTGTTACCCTAACAAATTTCCAGTGTAGTAAGTGAGACATTCTAGACCAGGGCTGCCCAAGTCTGGTCCTCGAGATCTACTGGCAGGCCAGAATTTCAGGATATCTACAATGAATATGCATGAGAGAGATTTGCATACCAAGAAGGCAGTGCAGGCAAATCTCTCTCATGTATATTCATTGTAGATATCCTGAAAACCTGGCCTGCCAGTAGATCTTGAGGACCGGACTTGGACAGCCCTGTTCTAGACAGATGGGTAATATCCCCATAGCTGCGTGCATCTTTAGAAGGAATCCACTCCAGATTTTTCCTCTTGCTTTGGCTGTACTTCACTGGGCTCCTTAGTGCCACCTGCAGTTCTTTCATTCTGCACACATGCCTGCAGGAATGTTTTTCTGCTCTCCCTGTTTTATTATTTTATTTGGCGTATTTTTTTGTCCCTTTTTCAGGGATTCTAGTGCTTGGAGCGTTTTTTCAGCTCTGTCTGCTTTGAGAACACGCAGACTTCGGTCTTTAGCTGATAGGCTGATCCCACTGGATACCTGTTAGCCAGCCTGCATAGTTTTCTCTGGAGCTTAGGGCCATCCCTAAAGTAATCTCACCTACTGTTAAGCAGGGGTTGAGCGCAGGGTGCCAGCTGTGCCTTCTCGCCTCTGCCCATCCCAGTGTGCATTCATTGTTCCTCAGGGGGGTAGAAGTGTAGTCAGGCATAGGGTCTGACTGGCAGCCCGAAGATCAGCTTTGCAGGAGCATTCCCAGCATTGAGGCAGTGAATTTCTCATCCAACTACTGTGAGAGAATTGAGGCAGGCTACAGCACAGATTTTCAGACAGGTCACAGTGAGTACAGGCTGTCAGCCTTTGAGGTGAATCAGGGGAGGTTGGAAAAGTGGAAAATCCGCCAATTGGCATTTTTTGCATTTTTAAATTGTAAAAAATACACAAATTTATTGACTGTGGCCATCTTAGATTTTTAGCATTCTTTTTTCCTAAAGCTCCCTGCTTTCATGGCTCAGCATGGTTGTTACATAGTAACATAGTAGATGACGGCAGATAAAGACCCGAATGGTCCATCCAGTCTGCCCAACCTGATTCAATTTAAATTTTTTCTTCTTAGCTATTTCTGGGCAAGAATCCAAAGCTCTACCGAGTACTGTGCTTGGGTTCCAACTGCCAAAAAATCTGTCAAAACCTGCTCCAGCCCATCTACACTCTCCATTGAAGCCCTTTCTAGCCCATCCTCCCTCAAATGGCCTTATACAGACCGTGCAAGTCTGCCCAGTACTGGCCTTAGTTCATTATTTTATATTATTTTCTGATTCTAGATCCTCTGTGTTCATCCCACGATTCTTTGAACTCCGTCACCGTTTTCTTCTCTACCACCTCTCTCGGGAGCGCATTCCAGGCATCCACCACCCTCTCCGTAAAGTAGAATTTCCTAACATTGCTCTTGAATCTACCACCTCTCAACCTCAAATTATGTCCTCTGGTTTTACCATTTTCCTTTCTCTGGAAAAGATTATGTTCTACGTTAATATCCTTCAAGTATTTGAACATCTGAATCATATCTCCCCTGTCCCTCCTTTCCTCTAGGGCAGGGGTCTGCAACCTTTAAGACATAAAGAGCCACTTGGACCCGTTTTCGAAAAGAAAAAAAAACTTGGAGCCGCAAAACCATTATAAAACAAATCTAACACTGCATATATTGTTTCTTATCTTAATGCTATATACAGGATCACTAAATTGAAAATAAAATCATTTTTCCTACCTTTGCTATTTGGTGATTTCATGAGTCTCTGGTTGCACTTTCTTCTTCTGACTGTGCATCCAATCTTTCTTCCTTTCTTTCAGCCTCCTGTATGTTTCCTCTCCTCCAGACCTCATTCTCTCCCCCAACTTTTTCTTTCTGTCTCCGTGCCGTCCCCCAAGCCACTCGGTTTGCTGCCACCGCAATCGGGGAACAGCCCCCAAGCCACCGCCGTCCCAAGCTTTCCCTGCAGAAGTGTTGCGCTCCCTGACGTCAATTCTGATGTAGGAGAGGAAGTTCCGGGCCAACAAGGCATTTCTCCTCATTCCATCCAGCCTGAGCCCCATCTCTCCTTGATCCAGCATTTCCCTTCTGTGTCTGTCAGAATTACCATTTCACCTATTTTCCAGCATCACCCTTCTTTGTGTCCATCTCACCTATATCCCTATCTCACCACTTTTTCAGAATCTTCATTTGTCTCTGTCCTTATCTTTACGCCATGTTCACCATTTGCCCTTTCAATGTCTTTATCTCCCCCCACACACTTTTTCAGCATTACTTCTATGTCTCTATTTCACCTCCTCTTCATGTCCCCTTTGTATCTCTATCCTTATTCAGTAGGTCCTGCTTACCCTTTCTCTTCTTTGTGTCACTATCTCCATTTTCAGCTTTCCCCCTTTTCCTTTGTTACTGCACCCTGTAGCTAGAATCTTTCCACCCTCCCTCCACTCCGGCCCAGCCCAGTATGAAATATTTCCTTTTGTTTCCCTCCCCTCTCTCTTTCTCTCTCTCTCTTCTGCTCCCTCACCCACGAGTCCTGCATCTGGCCCTCTCCCTTCTACCTGCACCTGGCAACACCCCCCTGCTCCGCGGCTCTATTCAGCAACTCGTCAGCAGCGGTGATCAAGACAAGCTGCCGACATCGAGACTTCTCTCTACGAGTCCCGCCTTTGTGGAAAAAGGAAGTTGAAACAAGCGGGACTCGCAGAGGGTAGGCCCCGACGTCAGAAGCTTGTGTTGATCGCTGCTGCTGAGTTGCCGAAGAGAGCCGCGGAGCAGGGGATGTGGCCGGAAGCAGGTAGAAGGGAGAGGGAGATAGGAAGGCTGTAGATCTCCGGAGCATGACACCGACCCCGGCCAGGATGATTTCTTTTTCAGGCGTGCATCTTACAAGTCCAGCATCGCGGCGGGAAATAGCCATGCTGAGCAGTGAGCTCAGCACTACACAGATGAAAGCCTTGCTTGCTGATTGGTCCGGCGGCACGGCGGGGCGGGGCCGCCGGACCAATCAGCAAGCAAGGCTTTCATCTGTGTATGTGCTGAGCTCACTGCTCAGCATGGCTATTTCCCGCCGCGACGCCGGACTTGTAAGCTGCATGCCTGCGTGACACACTACCGGAGCCGCAGCAAAGGTGGAAAAGAGCCGCATGCGGCTCTGGAGCCGCAGGTTGCCGACCCCCGCTCTAGGGTATACATATTCAGAGCTTCCAGTCTCTCTTCAATACTTCTTCTGGCGCAAGCCTCCTATCATTCTCGTCGCCCTCTGGACCGCTTCAAGTCTTCTTACGTCCTTTGCCAGATACGGTCTCCAAAACTGAACACAATACTCCAAGTCGGGCCTCCCCAACGACCTGTACAGGGGCATCAACACCTTCTTCCTTCTACTGGCTACGCCTCTCTTTATACAGCCCAGCATCCTTCTAGCAACAGCCACCGCCTTGTCACACAGTTTTTTTGCTTTTAGATCTACGGACACTATCGCCACAAGGTCCCTCTCCCCGTCCATGCATATCAGCTTCTCACCTCCCAGCATATACGGTTCCTTCCGATTATTAATCTCCAAATGCATTATTCTGCATTTCTTTGCATTGAATTTTAGTTGCCAGGCATTAGACCATTCCTTTAACTTTTGCAGATCCTTTTTCATATTTTCCACTCCCTCTTCAGTGTCTACTCTGTTACAAATCTTGATATCATCTGCAAAAAGGCACACTTTTCCTTCTAACCTTTCAGCAATATCACTTACAAACATATTGAACAGGATCGGCCCTAGCACCGAACCCTGAGGGACTCCACTACTCACCTTTCCTTCCTCCGAGCGACTTCCATTAACCACCACCCTCTGGCGTCTGTCCAACAACCAGTTTCTATTCCAGTTCACCTCTTTGGGTCCTAACTTCAGCCCTTCAAGTTTGTTCAACAGCCTTCTATGAGGAACCGTATCAAAGGCTTTGCTGAAATCTAAGTAAATTACATCTGGCATATGTTCTCGATCCAGCTCCCTGGTCACTGAATCAAAAAATTCAATCAGGTTCGTTTGGCACAATTTACCTTTTGTAAAGCCATGTTGCCTCGGATACTGTAACCCATTAGATTCAAGGAAGTACACTATCCTTTCTTGCAGCAACACTTCCATTATTTTTCCAACAACCGAAGTGAGTTGTTAGTTCCGTCGGCCAGGCTGTGGACCCTACGTAGCCTAAGAAACACAAATTTAAGTCATCTAAGGGTGGCTCTTTGCACCAGGAGCCACGTTTTCAGACTTTAAGAAATTTTTGTGGTCTGAATTTCAGAACAGGTGTTCTCCCCCTGAGCGGTCCCAATCCACTTCTGCGGCGTCTCTTAATGGTGTCGTTCCTTTGGACATGTCCTTGCTTCAGCTTGCCGTTGCTTTGGCGGATGTTTCACTCGCTGACCCCTTGTTCGCAGGTACAGCGCTTCCCGGGGCGGGAGATCAGGGCCTGTGTGCTGGATCAGTGAATCCCTCGGGGGTTTTGGATCCTGGGAATGATACTACGGTTCTGCGCTTGTTTAAATCTGCAGCTTTGCTGGACCTTATTTCTGATTCTTTGCAGGAGTTGAATTTGGTTACTCAGCCGGCTCCGTCCACTTCTTTCTCCTGGCTTTGTGGTGTGCGCTTGCAGTCTGCTATCTTTGCCTGTCATCCTGATATGGAGCAGTTTGACTTTCCAGAGGGGCTCTTAAAATTGCTAGATCCATGTCAGGCTTGTATCCTCTGGCAGAAGAGTGTCAGCAGCTTTTGGTCAGCCAAGGGTGTATTCTTTGGTAGCACAGGTGATTAAACACACCTCTCTACCCTGTGAAGGTGGTATGGTGTTGAGGGATATGCAGGACCACCGTATGGATGTGGTCCTCTGGATAATCTTTAACACAACTGCTTTAGGCATCAAAGCTGCTTCAGTGATGTCCTTTGTCGCACACGCCTGTCTCTCTTGACTCCGCACACTGGAAAGTGAGGCAGTGGATCCTCCATAACTTCTTTTGGCTGGGACAGATTATATTGTTAATACAATATATGAACTGATGAGGGTTTGGGCATATGTGTCTGGATCAGACAATGGGTTGCTGATTCCACTTCCAAGGCTTCTTTGACTAGATTGCCTTTTAAGGGTAAGTTATTGTTTGGCAAGGGTCTGCATAACCTCATGGATTCTGTGGTGGATCGTTGTCCTAAAACTCTGTCTGATAGCAGACCAAGGACTTCTAGAGGTCCTGGTTGCTCTAATTTTTGTGGCTTACAGCAATTTTGACCATATGCAGGTGCCATGTTGCTGAGATTTTCCCAGGGCTCCCGTCAACGGTATGCTGGCTACGGTATGTTTTTGCAACCTTCCACCTCCCATTCTGCGTCCTCTTCCAGAAGCCCACAGGTAGAAACTATGTCCAGATTTCTTCCCTTCTAGAGCAGCCGGCTATCTTCAAGTTCTGAGATCCATGTTTGCCACATTGGATGTGGTTCCTTCGGTGAGTGCACACATGTGTTCTCTTCAGCATGCTTTGTTCTCTTGCTGAGCTCCATGCAGGGATGCCTTACAGGCCTATCCTCCTTGGACTCTAAATGCTCGAGTGTTCATGGACAGTCGCTCTGTAGGGTTGTACTCCTGCAAATTGCCTCTTGGATCATGGTGATGACAGATGCAAGCTTTTGGGGCTGGGGAACCCACTGCAATCGTTATCCTGTTTAGGGGTGTTGGACTCCCTTTTAAAGAAAATGTTCAATGAACCGGTTGGAGCTCAGAGCTATTTGACTGGCTCTGGTGCAATTGCAGAAGACTCTGGAGGGCCAAGTGATCCGAGTCTTCTCTGATAGTGCAATGGCAATAGCCTATGTCAAATGCCAGGGAGGGTACAAGAGCAAACAAGTTCATGTCAAGAAGGGACAAATGAAAGAATAGAGATGCTAGATTAAATTAACATTAATAAAACATTCAAAACATGCTAATTAACTCATTTCTGCAGGTAAAGGAGATAAAAATAACATTAAACCCTTGTAACCTGACTTTTGAGAGTCCTTTTTAGAGGCTTCTTTAGAAGGGAAGCCTTCCAAATGTAATGAGTTAAAGAAAATATATTACTTAGCTCCAGATGTGACCAGGCATCTACAGGGAAATTTCAGAAAAATGGCCCTCCCACAGCCAAACCCCTGGGCTTTAGCTGAAGGAAAGTTTTACGCTTCAACTGAGTTGGGTTGGCCACATTCAGAAACATAAGTATATTTTGTCCAGAAAAGGACACATGTTTTGAAGAAAATAAGACTTCAGAATCTACATATTTTGCTCAACTGAGCCTAAAGACAATAACAACATTGCTCTTTTCATTATTGCATCCTGAGAAGACACTAGGGGCTCCTTTTACAAAGCCGCACTAGCGGTTTTAGCACATGCACCGGATTAGTGTGCGCTAGCCAAAAATCTACCGCCTACTCAAAAGGATGCGGTAGCAGCTAGCGCGTGCGGCAATTTAGCACGCACTATTCCGTGCGTTAAGGCCCTAGCGCAGCTTTGTTAAAGGAGCCCTAGGATTTTGGAAGATCCAAAATATCTGGAGAGTTTACATCATCAGGAGATTTCAAAACATCATATTCCTCTTTTGGACTAATATTTATTTATTTAGCTTCCTATTCCGTTCTCCCCAAATAGCTCAGGACAAGTATACATAATATACAGTTAACTAATTACAAGTTTTCCATAACTACAGTACAAGTTTTTTCTTCTGGTACAAGTTTTTATCCTAACTTGACACATACAAGGGATCTAATACGAATATCCATAATATACAGTTTACAGGTTAAATTTGTCATAGTTACAGTGCAAGATTTTTCAATAAAAGTTTTTATCCTAGCAGGACACATATTGAAGAACTTGTATCAATATACATTTCTTTGTAATCGGTCGGCGGCGGTGGGAGTTAGGTGAACAGATTTGTTTTTATTGCTTTCCTAAAGCTGATGCATTCTTCAAGGGATCTAATCTGTGGGAGCAGTTGATTCCAGTGGGTTGGTATAAAATAGGATGTCATTTGGCCGTTTGCAGTTAAGGGGCATGACGGGGGGCGTTTTGAGGCGTATGTCATCCTGGAAATGGAGGAACCTGTTTGGCACATAAGGAGGAAGCTTGGTTGTCACATAGCCCGGTCCCATATTGTGCAAGGATTTGAATGCTAGCATCGGGCCCTTGAAGATGCAGTGTTTGGCTATGAGCAGCCAGTGAGCCAATGGGAGACAGGGTTGTGAGGATGGAGGTTTTTTAGAAGGCTGATTACCGCATTTCATACATGCTGGAGACGTTTTACATTTTCTGTGCCGTGAGATCGTTGAATAGCGTATTGCAGTAATCCATGTGACAGAGGACTAAGGCATTGAGTAGCTGGGGGAAGTCGTACTCAGAAAAGTAGTTCCTTATTTTTTGGAGTTGATTCAGGTAGTAAAATGAGGGAGATACCACCTGAGAGATGTTTTTGGAAAGCGATAGGTTGGAGTCAAGGAGTATTCCTAGACTGTGTGCTTGGTCTTTTGCATTTATGGTATTTGAGTCCCAGCAAAGAGAGGGACAGATGTAGTGGCAGTGTTCTTTGCGGATACAAAGGAGTTCCATTTTGGAGGCATTTAGTTGTAACTTGTTGATGGACATCCAGGTTTTGATTTCTGAGAGGTAGTTTAGGAGTTTTGTGATCTGGACAGTTTGATTCCATCC
Organism: Geotrypetes seraphini; assembly: GCF_902459505.1. Classification (NCBI taxonomy): domain Eukaryota; kingdom Metazoa; phylum Chordata; class Amphibia; order Gymnophiona; family Dermophiidae; genus Geotrypetes; species Geotrypetes seraphini. The sequence goes on from NC_047086.1 coordinate 284,487,851, forward strand.
ATGAAGGAGTAAATCCTGTGTCTAGGATAGGTCTAATATAGAGATTGAATAATAGGGGGATAATAGAACCCCCCCTGTGGAATACTGTTTTTGATCAGTTTCAGTTTTGATAGTGCATCGTTGAGCAGTACGCTTTGGGATCTGTTATTCAGGAAGGAGGTGAGCCATCATAATGCAGCGTCTTCGATACCAATTTCAGAGAGCCTTTCAAGGAGGAGAGGATGATCAAAGATCCAGCAGCACCAAAAGGACATTGTTACCCTTATTCATGAGTTTCCAGCAGTCGTCAATGATGTCAAGAAGGACAATTTCAGTACTGTGGAATTTCCTGAATCCCTATTGGAAGGCGGATAGGGCTTCTTGTTTGTCGATGAAAGAGTGTAATTGGTTTAACACTGTTTTTTCAAGGATCCTGGAGATGAAGGATCCTGGAGATTGGAGAGAGGTCTAAAGTTGTCGGGCACATTAGGGTCGAGTGTGAGTTTTTTCAAGATCAGTCTGATGAGCACTGACTTCCAGTTTGTGGGCACTTTGTTTGTGGAGAGGTGTTGATGAGAGGAAGGATGGAATCTACAAAGGCATCTTTCACAGACACTAGGAGGCATGTCAGAAAGGGTTCTAGGTTTGAGCCAGATGGGCAAATAGTCTCAAGCATCTTGGTTATGTCGTTGTGGGAGACAGTTTCAAAGTCAGTTAGGTCCCCAGTTGTAGTTTTAATGATCTGTGTGAGTCACAGAGGGACGATGTCTGTAGCGCGGTGGAGTTGAGGTGAGACCATATTTTGTCTACTTTGTCTGCAAAGTAGTCTGAGAGCGTTTCGCTGTCGAGTTCAATGTTGTTTGAGTGCAATAAGGTGCCATCACCTTTCGCAGATCCGATACTCACTGAGAATAATCTTGAAAGACCAGGATCCACTGGCCCTCATAGGAGACCCCGCCTTTTGCCCTGTAACAAGCCATAAGCTGATACTTGTCTGCAAAGTTAAGGATGCGGGCTATTACTGGCCGCGGTCTATGATCTCCTTCCTGGCGCAGTCCCAGCCGATGTACCCGCTCGATCAGTAAGGGGGTGGCTCCTGTTTCCATGCTTAATTCCTTAGGCAGCCATGTAGACACCAGGTTTCTTAAGTCCTGCTCCGTGAGCAACTCAGGCAAGCCAATGAGCCGGATATTATTGCGATGGCTCCGGTTCTCCAGATCTTCCGCCCAGTCCTCCAGCCTGCGAACTTTGTCCTCCAGGGTTTGGGCCCCTGCTTCCAACACCACTGTGCGGTCCTCCTGCGCGGACACCCTCTCCTCTACCTGCTGTAATCGCGCGGCTTGCCGCTCCAGGGTGTCTTTGATTCCATCCACGGTTGTTTGCAGACAAGTAAGATTGTCATCCAAGTAGGTAGTTAGATAGTTTTTCAGTTCCTCAATCGTGTCAGAAGGCATTGTAATTGTCGGGCTGTGCAGGGCCCACCCAGAAGATGTCGGAGCTACCATCTTAGCAGGGGCGGAAGAGCCTCTCGGAAACCTAGCAGGCTTCGAGGCTCGAGTTGGCATACCGCAAAAAACTCACTGGAAACAGAGTAGGCAGGCAGGCAGCCCACGATATGCCCCAAAAGAAAAGGTAAATGGGGGACCCGCAGATCACAGATTCAGTCAAAAAAGGGTCGATTAAACAGCATCGGGATCAGGAGAGGTGCTGAAGCACGTCTGCTTAGGTTGAGTGCATCACATGACCGGGTTCAGTGTTAAGGCATCAGTTGTCTCCTTGCTACATTATAAGTATTTTTTTTGTTAGTTTAAAAAGGTTTTTTGATCTATTGGGGGTCTTTGATAGTTGTTGGAAGTAGTATATCTTTTTAGCCTCTAGGGTGGCTTTTTTATGTTCTTCATGCAGTTTCTTCCATTTTGGCCCTGTCACTGTTTAACCTGAATTTGTACCATTTTCTTTCTGCTTTCCTTAGTTCCCTTTTCTTAGTTCTTAAATTGTCAGTAAACCAGAGGGGTGATTATTTTCAGGGATAGTATTTGATCTCATTGACTGGTGCTAACCCTTCATATAGACTTAATTATCTAGGAAGATAAGATGTTTAATTTCAAAATTTTCAGAAATAAGATGCAAGACTTCTTTAAAAAATTTCTTAACTCCAAAGGTGACAAATAATGGGTGACTGGGAAATTTAACAGTCTAAATTGCATGTTCTTGAGGCATTTTACAAAACTTTTAACTGTCTTTAATAGATGCCACCAAAAGAGACTGACAAAGGAATTTGAGTGTCAACAATCTTCCTTTCCAAATTAACCAACCTTGTATCTTGTTCTATAAGCTTAGCAGAAACTTCTTTAGTAAAAGACCTACATAATGAAAGATTATCCTACAAATTCTTATCTTTCTGAACAATAGCAGTAAAGATACCTTTCAAAGATATGTCCTGTTTATCAAGCAATGATGTTGAGTCAAAGAATGTAATGTAATTGAGGCTTCATTCAAAGTTTTATAGTTAGACACTACAGGAACGGGTATCTTAATAACAGGTTGTAATGATTCATTTTCTATAGAGGAGAGAGAAATGTTTGACCTTTGGAATTTCTTGTTTAAGAACACTATTGAGATTGTAGCTCCTGTTAAAACTAAAGTAATTAGATCTACTAAATTTAATCCTTGGTATACTGAAGAACTAAGAAAACAAAAACAATAGAGAGAATCTGGCAAAAAGACAATGCAATTCAATTGAGGACAAATTGGTGAATAATAATAATAACTTTATTCTTCTATAACGCCACAGTCGAAAGACTTCTAGGCGGTTCACATCGAAGAAGGCTGGACAATCAGCGAATTACAGAATGCAAGAAGTGAGGGTACAACTTATTACACGAGAAATAGATAAAAGGACAGCATATTACATCGAGATTGACAGAGGGAAAGTATGACTTAGTAAGTGGTGAGGCTTCTGTTTAGGAGATGAATTTGTCAAATAATACGGTTTTAATTGCTTTCCGGAATGCGCCGTAGGCCAGTCTGGTTTCATTAATGTAATTTCCCAGCTAAGACTGCTGTTTACTTGCTTGGAACATGAAGGACCTGTCCAGAAAGGATTTGCATTTGCAGCCTGTGATCTTGGGATATGTAAATATGTTACGGTTTCTGGTTAGTCGTGTGGGGTTGTGTAATATGAAATGTAGTAGTAGGTAAGAAGGCACTAATCCCCAGACCTTCTTGAAACAAATACAGGCAAACTTGAATAGTATTCGTGCCTCCATTGGTAGCCAGTGAAACTTTTTATAGTAAGGGCTAATGTGGTCGTTTTTCCTCAGTCCGAAGATCAAGCGAACTGCAGTGTTTTGCACTATTCTTAATTTTTTTACTGTTTTCTTTGGGATACCTAGATAAATGATATTGCAGTAGTCCAGAATTGATAGGATCAGGGACTGCACCAGTAATCTAAAGGATGTAGCATCAAAGTATTTTTTAATTGTCCTTAGTTTCCACAGTGTACAAAAACATTTCTTCACCACTAAGTTCGTGTGGTCAGCCATAGTTAGGTGTGTGTCTAGTGTGAATCCCATTATTTTTATGGTTTTGGAGATTGGGTATTCGTGGCCGTTTAGTCGTAACAATGTTCTGGTAATTTTGTCCTTGGGGCTTGCCAGGAAGACTTTTGTCTTTTCTGTGTTTAGTTTCAGTTTGAAGTCGGTTGGCAATTAAATCTTATAAATCACATATATCAGATGCAAAAACATCCTATTGTGCATTAGAAAAAGGGACAGGTAAATGTAACTCTAAAAAACAGTTCAAAATTATGCATAAATTAACAGATCCTCCTTTAGTTGGAAGCTCCATAACTAAATCTCAACCTTCAGCCCATATAGAAGACTAAGGCCTAGATTCACTAACCTGCCCAATCCAGGCAGGTCCGCCGAATTCTTGAAACTTAAATATGCAGATGGGGGTGATCGGAGGAAATTCCCCCCATCTGCCTACCTGGATTGCTGGTGTGCGATCTCCGCGCATGCGCAGACCATCTGCTTTCCCTGAAGATGGTCTGCGCATGTGTTTTGTGTCTTTTTTTTTTTTAACTGTTTTTTTTCCGGGCTCCAACTCTCCTGCTCCTGTTCTCCACCGGCGGCAGCCTGTTCCCAGCGGCAACCTCTTTCCTCCTTCCCTGCAGTGCGAGCCTACGGGTTCAAAGTGGAGTTGAACTGCGGCGTGCAGCCCCGTTTTAAACCCGCGGGCTTGCACTGCAGGGAAGGCAGTAGAGTAGGAACTCTGGGCCGTAATGAGGTACTTGGCTGCTGATCTTGAAATATTAGATCCAGCTTCTCTGGTTGCATATCCAGGGTGTAATAAAGTCAAATCTCCACCTGCCGGTTCCCTAAAGTCAGCTTGCCAGGGTAATTAGCACCAGCGATCAAATCACCGGGGGCTGCTACGCACTGGGGAACATCACAGCTGGTTCTAGCATCAGCATGTGTCCCATCCGTGATTGGCACCGGCGATCTCACTCTCCAGAAGTTCAGCTCCAAATAAGCATTTACAGTAGAAGTGAAGTAGAAGCTCCTGAGAGTGATACAAAGGGTTCGGTACCGAAAATGAGTTTGAAACCCTGCCAAGTCTTCAACCTTTTTCTTCATACAAAAAGGAAAGCCAACAGACACTGCTCTCCCTCCTGCCTCAGGGCTTCTGCAGCCCCAGAAACAGGTAGCAAGATCAGGGCAGTAGAGAGCAGGGCAGAGTGCAGAGTGGCAATGGAGCAGGAGAGTTGGCAGAGAGGTGTGTGACTGGTTCCCAGCAGTTGCTTTAGGAATTAATTGGCCAGCCCAGTCAGATTTAGAATTTTGTGTAGTGAATTGCTACCTTCCCTACTTTTGAATGTCCCTCCCCTCATTTGCATGCACAGATTGGAGGATGGTCAGCAGAGAGGTAAGTGAATCGGGTTGGAGGAGAATTCGGTCGCTAAGGGGTCGCAAACTGATCGGTACATGATCGGTTTGCTTTGTGAATCTAGCCTTAAATACTAGTGCTGCCCGATTTCAGAGAAAAATATTTCGATTCGATTCACCCTGTTGAATCGATTTTTTGATTCGATTCACTGTTAATGACACAGCTTTTTAAGTTTAAACATTTTATTTAACCAAGGCAATATCATATCAAAAATTCCCAGCTTCCATCCCCAGCCCCCCAGACTCACCAGCTCCCCTGCCGATTCCCAGCTTCCATCCCCAGCCCCCAGACTCAACAGCCCCCTGCCGATTCCCAGCTTCCATCCCCAGCCCCCCCAGACTCACCAGCCCCCTGCCGATTCCCAGCTTCCATCCCCAGCCCCCAAGACTCACCAGCCCCCCTGCCGATTCCCAGCTTCCATCCCCAGCCAAGACTCACCAGCCCCCCTGCCGATTCTCAGCCCTCCCTGCCAATTCTCAGCTCCCCCCTGCCGATTCTCAGCCCCCCTGCCAATTCTCAAACCCCCCTGCCGATTCTCAGCCCTCACTGCTGATTCTTAGCCCTCCCTGCTGATTCTCAGCCCCCCTGCCGATTCTCAGCCCTCCCTGCTGATTCTCACCCCCCCTGCCGATTCACAGCCTTCCCCGCTGATTCTCAACCCCCCTGCCGATTCTCAGCCCTCCCTGCCAATTCTCAGACCCCCTCACCGATTCTCAGTCCCCCTGCCGATTCTCAGCCCCCCTGCCGATTCACAGCCCTCCCTGCTGATTCTCAACCCCTCTGCCGATTCTCAGCCCCCCCTGCCGATTCACAGCCCCCCCTGCCGAATCTCAGCCCCTCTGCCGATTCACAGCCCTCCCTGCTGATTCTCAACCCCCCTGCCTATTCTCAGCCCTCCCTGCCGATTCACAGCCCTCCCTGCTGATTCTCAACCCCTCTGCCGATTCTCAGCCCCCCTGCCGATTCTCAGCCCCTCTGCCGATTCACAGCCCTCCCTGCTGATTCTCAACCCCCTGCCTATTCTCAGCCCTCCCTGCCGATTCTCAGCCCCCCTGCCGATTCTCAGCCCCCCCTGCCGATTCTCAGCCCCCCCTGCCGATTCTCAGCCCCCTTGCTGATTCTCAGCCCCCTCTGCCGATTCTCAGCCCTCCCTGCCGATTCTCAGCCCCCCCCTGCCGATTCTCAGCCCCCCCCTGCCGATTCTCAGCCCCTCCTGCCGGTTCATATACTTACTCGACTGGATGTGGAATCGTGGGGAAGAGAGGAGAAATGCGAAGAGAGAGCCAGCAAAAAATACCGTTTGTTTCTGAGGTGTGCTGCACGAGGTATGCTCGCTCCCCCCTCAACAGTCCCACATCCTTTTGTTTCTTCTGATGTAACTTCGGGTTTTGCAAAACTGGAAGTTACATTAGATGGGAACGAGTCTGGCGGCCGGCGATAAAAAAAAATAATGAACTTCAATTGGGGCTGAATCGTTGAGTCCGGTTTTTCACAAAAACGAACCAATTCGAATCGATTCACCTGATTCGCGTGAATCGGGCAGCACTACTAAATACCGTTATTTAAAAAAGCTTTCTTCTTTATCAGAAGCTTCTATACCGCTACTGTGATAGTGAAATACCCGGGCCAGCCAGTAGAGGGAGCCTGTGCCCTGGAGCTCATTGAGAGAGCCTAAGCAGTGGAGCTGATTTCCATAAGAGCTGCAAATGCTGCAGGGAGCCACTCACTCTGAGTGAACTGTGGTGCTGAAAAGGACAGTTCCCAGGCTGAGAGCTAGGGGAAACAAGAACTCCTTCAGCAGTTGGGCAACCCTTGGAAGGAGGAATGCTGGCCTCTGGCCTAACTCCCTGGAAGGGCTTAAGGCCACTGTTGAACAGTGCTGAGAGGGAACCTGGTGCAATGGAGTAGAATGACCAGGCTGACCAGATACAGGAACTAGAAGGACTTTACACCATGGAGGACCCGACCAGGACAGCTAAAGACTTCATGAGTGAGAGACACATTGAGGAGGAAGTCAGGGAACTCGAGAAATTTATTGAGGAAGCCTACAGGAGGAGGGTGAAAGAGAACGAACTTCAGATGAACGATGAAGTTACACCAACACCAACATGGAAGGGAGAACAAGAAACAGATGACCCAGAAGAAGACGCCCACAGAGGAACACCACATGAGGGGGAGGAAATGACTAGTCGATGCCCGGAAGAAGAACCAGCGAAACACACCGAGGACATAGAAGAAGAAGCAGCAAAGTACTCCAAGGACATTGACCTGAGACAGAAGGGAAAGTCTACGATCCTAGTGGGAGACTCAATCCTGAGGCATGTGGACAGCCACATAGCAGGAGGGAGAGAGGATCTACTAGTGACCTGCCTCCCAGGAGCAAGAACCAAGTACATCGTCGACAAAATTGGAAAGATCCTGGAAGGAGCAGAGATGGAAGAAACTACAGTAATGATCCACATCGGGACAAATGATGTCAGCAGGAGAGAGACTACAGAAGAAGCGCACTGATAGAACAGTTCAAGATTCTGGGAAGGAAGTTGAAGATGAGGACTCAGAAGATAGCATTCTCAGAGATCTTACCGGTACCAAGGGCAGATGTGAAAAGGCAGGAGGAACTACAATCCATAAATGCATGGATGAGGAGATGGTGCAAGGAAGAAGGGTTCCACTTCGTGAGGAACTGGACAATGTTCTGGAGCAAGAGCAAGCTCTACAGGAGAGATGGACTACACCTGAGCATGGCGGGAACTAGACTTCTAGCAAACAATGTCAAGAGAGGAATAGAAAAGGCTTTAAACTAAGAAGAAGGGGAAAGCCGACAGTCAACCAAGCGTCGACGATTCGGAAGAAGGTATCTCGCGAAGATACTAAGGGGGAAAAAGGCTGGGAAGAAATAGCGGACAATTTACAGGAGTTGTCTAACCCAGAAGAGGAGGTTAGGAGGACTGTAGCACAAGAGAAGAAGCTAAAATTCGAAGCACAGGGAAAGGAAATGAAGACAAGAAAATACTGGGATCTAAATTGTATATATACCAATGCAAGGAGCCTAAGGAACAAAATGGGGGAATTAGAAGTCATGGCTAATGCAGAGGACATAGACATCATTGGGGTCTCTGAAACATGGTGGAATGAAGAAAACAATGGGATACAGAACTGCCGGGGTACAAGCTCTATCGCCAAGATAGGTCAGGACAGAAAGGAGGTGGAATAGCCCTATACATAAAAGAAAGCATACACTCGAATAGAGTGGACACAGCAGAGACGACCAACAAGCTGGAATTGCTATGGGTTAAAATACCGGGAAGGAAAGGGCCTGAAATAAAGATGGTTATCCCAGGACAAGCAGGCAGCCTATTCTCACATATGGGTGATGTCATTGACTGAGCCCCAATGCGGAAGCCTTGCAAGCAGACTTGCTTGTAGAAACTAGAAGTTTTGAGTCAGCCACACCGTGCATGCGCGAGTGCCTTCCCGCCCAGCACAGGGCGCGCCTCTTCAGTTCTCAGTTTTCCTCAGAGCCGAGAAGTCCCTCTTTGACTCTCTGAGTTCAGCTTACTTCGTGCCTTCTCTCACCTTGGTTTGTGTTATTTTTCTTCACGAATCACTATATTTAGTTTATTTCTTTTATCGGCTGCCGGGGCAGGCCGTTCAGCTGCAGCCCAGAGGCTTCGACCTTGCAGCAGCTGTTTTTCCTCCTATGTCCTTGCCAACAACAGGCTTCAAGAAGTGTAGCCAGTGTCAGCATGTGATTTCTCTTATGGACCCACACAGTAAGTGCCTCAAGTGCCTTGGGCCAGACCATCACCCGAAGTCGTGCAAGTGCTGTTCTATTCTTCAACCTCGAGCCCTTAAACGTCATCTGCTTTCAGTGGAGAAGCTCTTCGGGATGGATTCGACCACTTCCTCGACTCTGAAGCCAACCTCGGTCTCACCTTCGAATGAGGTTCCTCCTGCCTCCACTGCTTCGACCTCGAGTCTCATCAGACCTTCTTCGTTTGCAGCGGCTCTTTCCTCGACGACGTCTGCTGTATCTTCCCCTGTATCCTCAGGTCAGATAGCTCAGCAGAAAGTTCCAGCGGTGGTGCTTAAGGTGCCTAAGACTTCCAAGTCGAAGCACATTTCCACTGCCTCTGTGGAACTTCCAGCCAAAGCAGGTGGTCCGGTTTCAGACGCGGATCCATCCTTGCCAGCTTCTTTCCAGACCATGTTAGAGCAGCAATTCATTCAGTTCCTCACTAATATGGGACCGAAGCTTGTTACTCTAATCCAGCCTGGGCATTCTGCAGACTCCCGCGAGGTCGAGCCTCTTCCTATGCCTCAGACTGAGACTACACACTCTATGCAGGGAGCAGAGTCTCTGCGAGTGTCTGGTCTGGCATCTATGCACGTAAAGCAAGGAGCAGATTCTTTGCAAGTGCCTCGACAGGAATCCTCACACTCCATACAAGGAGCAGAGTCTTTGGGGATGCATCGAGGTTCCTTCATCAAGCCTCTGGAGCTTCGATCCACAGCTTCCAACCCCATCCATTCCTTGGTGCCATCGAGTGCTTCCATCTCCGGGGCGAAGTCTCCTCGAACTTTGAGATCTGCTTCCAAGCACCATTCTCACCGACGTTCGAGGCATACTTCCAGGCATAGCTCTTCTTCCAAAGAGCGTCCTTCTTCAACTAAGCCCAACTAAGCCTTAATCTATACCTTCCAATTCTACTAAACCACTGACTCCTCGATCGAGGTCTCTACTTCTAAACCTTGAGGACTCAGTGGCTTCGATTGCTTTGTCCAAGTCTCCCTATTCTTTTGATGCCTTTTTTCCGGCCGAAACTTCATCTTTGACCCAGGCTGCCTCGACGACCTCAAGTCCTTCTCGAGGCAAGGCATTGGCGGATCAGTTCTTTTTCTCCTCTTTTCTTTGTATAGATGTAGACCTTCAATTGGATGCTGGTTCCAAATATTCTTAAGGAGTATCTCGAAGTCATGCATCTTCCTCAACCTCCGGCACAGTCACTTAAGCTTCCTCTTCACAAGCTTTTGTCTCAGACTTTTACCAGATGCCTGGTGACTCCTTATGCAATTCCAGCTAAATTGGACTCCAGATATAAAACTCTCCATTGAAAAGGATTTTAGAATTCACAGTAATCTCACCAATCCCTACTTGTGGAGTCATCCTTGAAGAGGTCCCATCCTTCCAAGGTTTATACTACTGTTCCTCCTGGAAGGGAAGGGAAAACTATGGACAAATTCGGACGTCGTATCTATCAAAATGCCATGATGTCCTCTAAAGTCCTTAATTACAATTTTCATTTTATAACTTATTTTGAGTTCCTCATTGCTCTTTTGCCTAAATTTATCAGTTATTTAGATACTGAAAAGCAGTTTGAATTTCAAAAAGTTATAGCTTTTATGTTCTTTTCGTCTGTATTTACAGAATAGGACACATCCAACATACCGCAACCTGAACAAATCTTCAATGGAGACCAAGCAGAAAAATTAACAACCATGGAGGTAAACCTTGAAGATGTACGCAGACAGATAGAAAAATTAAAAATTGGCAAATCCCCAGGTCCGGACGGAATTCACCCAAGGGTTCTGAAAGAACTAAAGGAGGAAATAGCAGAACTACTGCAGCAAATTTGCAATCTATCCGTGAAAACAGGCATGATCCCGGAGGATTGGAAGATAGCCAATGTTACGCCCATCTTTAAAAAGGGATCAAGAGGTGATCAGGGAAACTACAGACCAATGAGTCTGACCTCGGTTCCAGGGAAAATGGTGGTAGCACTGATAAAAGACAACATCGATGAGCATTTTGAAAGGAATAAACTTCTGATAACCAGCCAACATGGATTCTGCAAGGTGAGATCGTGCCTAACGAACTTATTGCACTTCTTCGAAGGAATTAACAAACGGATTGGCAAAGGAGACCCCATAGACATCGTATATCCAGATTTCCAAAAAGCCTTTGATGAGGTACCCCATGAACGCCTACTTCGTAAACTGAAGAACCATGGGGTGGAAAGAGACGTAGATAGATGGATCAGAAATTGGTTGGTGGGTAGGAAATAGAGGGTAGCAGTGAAGGGCCACTACTCGGACTGGAGGAGGGTCACAAGTGGTGTCCCGCAGGGGTCAGTGCTCGGACCGCTGCTATTTAATATATTTAGAAATAATCTAGAAACAGTGACAAAGTGCGAGATGATAAAGTTCGCAGACGACACCAAACTATTTAGTGGAGGTCGACCTAAAGAGGACTGCTAAGAATTACAAAGGGACTTGAACAAACTAGGGGAATGGGCGACGAGATGGCAGATGAAGTTCAACGTTGAGAAATGTAAAGTATTACATGTATGAAGCAGAAACCTGAGGTACAACTATACGATGGGAGGGATGTTATTGAATGAGAGTACCCAAGAAAGGGGCTTGGGGGTAAAGGTGGACATGACAATGAAGCCGACGGCACAGTGGCCGCTAAGAGAGCGAATAGAATGCTAGGTATAATCAAGAAGGGTATTACAACCAGAACAAAAGAAGTTATCCTACCATTGTATCGGGTGATGGTGCTTCCGCATCTGGAGTACTGCGTTCAATATTGGTCGCGTACCTTAAGAAGGATATGGCAATACTCGAGAGGGTTCAGAGGAGAGTGACACATCTGATAAAAGGCATGGAAAACCTTTCATACGCTGAGAGATTGGAGAAACTGGGGCTTTTTTCCCTGGAGAAGATGAGACTTAGAGGGGATGTGATAGAGACTTACAAGATCATGAAGGGCATAGAGAAAGTGGAGAGGGACAGATTCTTCAAACTTTCAACAAATAAAAGAACAAGAGGGCATTTGGAAAAGTTGAAAAGGGACAGATTCAAAACAAATGCTAGGAAGGTTTTCTTCACCCAACGTGTGGTGGACACCTGGAATGCGCTTCCAGATGGTGTGATAGAACAGAGTATGGTATTGGGGTTCAAGAAAGGATTGGACAATTTTCTGTTGGAAAAGAGGATAGAGGGGTATAGATAGAGGATTACTGCACAGATCCTGGGCCTCCACGTGAGCAGACTGCTGGGCACTGCTTATGTTCTTAATTTCTGATTTGAATCGATTTACCGATTCAAATTGATTTGTTTAAAAAAAATAAAAATTAGCCTCTCGATTTGGTGATCGACCCTCCAACCTGTGCCTTCCTAAAGCAGGAGCGGCAGCGCTGCCTCTTGCTGACTGTCTACTGCTGCTTTAGTAGGCGAGGGAGGAGGATCAGTCAGGAAGTCTTGACACCTCCTCTGATGGCCTGCATGTTCTCCCAGCTTCCCCACTCTTACCTTAACATAATACGGCAGCCTGCAGGATCGCTGGTGCTGTAGCGATCCTTGCAGCTGCTGTCATTGTCAGCGGCACATTCCCTCTGCTGCGGTCCAACCCCTACTCTGACATCAGAGGCAGGATTGCGGCAGAGGGAACGTGCCGCTGACGATGACGACAGCTGCAAGGATCCCTACAGCACTGGCGATCCTGCAGGCTGCCTTATTATGTTAAAGAAAGAGCGGAGAAGCTGGGGGATGGGGCAGGCTTTCGGAGGGGAGGGGGGGGCGGAGCAGGCTAGGCCTTCAGAATGTATATTGCATTCATCCTTAATACAAGAAAGTTTTTCTGATATACCCCATTTTGGGATATATAATCTAATATGTTCCACCTAACCAGCTCATGTACATCTGGTATCAATTAGACCATGAGGTTCAAAGCGGGAAAAACTGAACAAAGACAAAGGACAAAGACAGACAGAAAGACAGAAAACCAAAATGGAGTCATTTAACAAAATGGAGTTTCTTAATACAAGATGGAGTTCTTAATCCCTCTAGAAGTATGTCCTGATTTCCCTTATGGTCTTGCTTCACCGAACAATTCACATAAATATAAAATTCCCATTTTCCTACGCTACACATCGATTTCCTGGTCTTTTGTTAATTATCCTGACTTTTTCAAAGTTTTAAATGTGTTTGCATATATATAAGACCTTTTGATCAGGACTAGGAAGGTCCTTGTCACACCCTGCTAATGCTTCTGTGCCGTGTGCGCCAAACCAGGCCTCTTCAGGACATGACACATGAAGATGTGGAAGACATTTTAGAAGAGTGTCATAAAGCCCAGCAATGAAGACCTGGACGAGATGGCACAACAAGGAATCAGAGACACTGATGATAGAGAGGCATCAAACATTCCAAAAATTGTGCCTCTAATATTGGAATAACTGTTTAGTGATATGAAGGAATATCTGACAAGCTCTGCGTTTGCCTTTGACACTTAAGGACTTGAAAAGGAAAGCCAAGCAGACAAGGCTGACTTTGAGTCAAGTTGCAAGACTCATGCTAGAGGTTGATGTGACAGAAGTCAACTTGCCAGCCTCAGCTCATGTGCCAGATGTTGATCAGGCTGAAGTTGACCTACCAGCACTGGCATCTCCATCTTCTACAAATACTGTCATTCTGGAGATGCACACCTGTCCCTCTCCAGAAGTTGATGTGTCAGTAGTTGACCCGCCAGCCTTGACTCATGCTCCAGAGGTTAATCATGCTGAGGTTGACCTATCAGTATTGACATTTGTCTTCTACTGTCATTCTGGAACTGCAAGCCTCTGCCTCTCCAATGGTTGATCTGATAGAAATTCACTTTGAGTGATACAGTACAGTGCACTGTATTTGTGTAAAACTGATTTTTGTCAAGCAATGTTTTCATAATGGTAATGTACCATCTCTTTATATACGAGGTCTGACAAGTTTGCGAACTTGCCTCCATGCATTTTGTTGGCGGCCCTGTACAAACAACTCGGTAAGGTTTATATCAGTGTCTCACAGCTGTGTTCGTGTTGACATGTGACAGTGTCATGCTGAATGGCGTTCATTATTGTTGGTGCATGTTTTTGTGTGTCATCATGTGAAAGTCAGAGTTTGAATTAGAGCAACGAACAAACATTAAATTTCTTGTTAAACTTGGCAAGTGTGAAAATGAAATCGGGGACATGTTAGTTCAAGTTTATGGGGATAATGCCATGAAGAAAAGGCTAGCGAACAAATGGATTAAACGTTTTTCTGAGGGGAGAGAAAGTGTCACCGATGAAGAAAGGTCAGGGCTGCCAGTAACAAGCAGAACTGACAAAAACATTGCAAAAAGGAATCGAATTGTTTTATCAAAATCTTCAGCTGACTGTGAGAAGCATAGCAGATCAAGTAAACATCAATAGAGAAATAGGAAAATCTTAACTGAAAATCTTGGCATGAGAAAGGTGTGTGCAAAAATAGCCCCAAAGGAGCTCATCGATGAACAAAAGCAAAAGAGTCGAAGTTTGCCAAAACCTTTTGGAAAAGCAAGATGATGTTCTGGGCCATGTTATCACTGGTGATGAAACATGGGTGTACCAATATGATCCTGAAACAAAGTGTCAAAGTGCACAATTGAAGTCAGCCAATTATCCATGACCAAAAAAGTTCTGCCAGTCCAAATTGAGTCCAAAAGATGTTGCTAACCCTTATAGATAATTAAGGGGGTTTATTATGAATTTGTACCAACTGGACAAACAGGTAAACACATTTACTATTTGGAAGTGCTGAAAAGACTCTGTGATAAAGACAAAAATGACCTGAACTTTTTGCCAGCAATTCATGGCTCTTGCATCATGACAGTGCACCAGCTCATAGAGCACTGTCTGTGAGGGAGTTTAGCCAGAAAATAAATACTGTAACTGTATTGGAACATCCTCCCTAAATCACCTGATCTGGCCGCAGTGACTTTTTCCTTTACCCAAAGATAAAGGAAATATTGAAAGGAAGATATTTTGATGACATTCAGGACAGCAAGGGTGATATGATGACAGTTCTGTTTGGCATTCCAGAAAAAGAGTTCCAAAATTGCTTTGAAAGGTGGACTATGTGCTGGCATTGGTGCATAGCTTCCCAAGGAGAGTACTTCAAAGGTGACCATAGTGATATTCAGCAATGAGGTATGTAGCACTTTTTCTAGGATGAGTTCACAAACTTGTTAGACCTTGTATGTCTGTTTCCAGTCTGTGCTGCATTATCCTACAATTTTGTCCTAATGGTGAGTAGACTAACGGGCCCCTGTTAGAAAGCCCAATAATGTGTCCCAGTGCACCTAATGCACCAAAGTCTATTCACTTCATTTGGGCTTTGGTGCTTTTGTCATAAGAGAATCGCCATGGTGGCTTTGTAAAAGAGGCCCTAATTGCTTACTGTGGCAATACCATACAGTACATTGCTGTGTTCTTGTATTTTCCAACACTGCTGTGTGCAGTTTTTTCATTTAACAACATTATTTCTAATGTTGGGAAAACCATAGTGCATTACATTGGTTGATGAGCAGACTAATTGTTTACTGTGGTTGTGCAATACTGTACAGTATTTATTTTCCAGCACTGTTCTGTGCAATTATTTTGTTTAAAAATCTTACTTCCCTCCAAAGCAGCACATTGATGTGAAACTTTTGTTAACTTGTTAATGCCAATGTTCTATCTATTGTAGCTCACTGACAATAGTCAGCCCATCTCTTTTGTAAACCGCATAGAACTGAAAGTCTTTTGCGGTATATAAATAAAAAAAATTATGTTATGTTGTATAAGCAGTACTGCAAATAAAAAAAATATGTTTGCAACATTCTAAATGTTCTACTGTGGTTTTTGTCAAATGCTGTCCAATGCAGGAATTTAACCCTGCTTTTCCTTTAGGATCCTTTATTCACTTTACGTGGTTTAGAGGTACAAAATGTACTACTGGAACCTAACTTCTGTTTACCCATACATGCAGCATTTCATTATTCGTGATTTCATGTTTTGCAAACTTTCCGGGAACCATACTGCTGCGAATAACGAGAATGGACTTACTCCTATTTGTAAGGAGGTATACCCACGAGCAGAACAAAGGTGGGGTCCTGCTTACATGGGCAAGTTATAGAATACTGTAAGCTACATGCATCCCTGCCACATTTAGGCTCCCGTACTTTCACCAGCTGTGGGGGGGATCTTAACTCTTAGACATGCTGATAACTGGGTTACATTCATATTCTGTAATGAAACCTAGTCTCCTACCATGCGTCCTCAGGACTAAGTAATTGTTCCAATGTTTGTTCTCTGATGATAAAAGCTCAGTGGAGATGCACTGTTCTCTTTTGAATGTTGTTCTTTGTTACTTTTTACCTTTGTTAGTTGTTGTACTAAGTGGTAGATGATCTCTTATCATTTGGGTCATTTTCCATATATGATCAGGAAATATTTCTCGAAAGAGTCTTCAGTAATATTTTCTGCCCTTTCAACGTGATGTTAGCTTCTTGTATAGTCACTTAAATGCCATGCTCCAGGTATTCCTCCTATAACATGCATGATGTACATCATGTGACTAATAAAAGTGACTCTTGAGCCTCTCTTATTAAAGAACAAGCATAGGTAAATGATTCCATTTTGTTCAATTTTCTGTATGTGTATCACATTATTTTTCTTTGTCATTTATTTACTAGAATATGAATCTGCTTGCTGAGGCTCGATCTGCCAGAGTATATCGTGATGAATTAGATGCACTACGAGAAAAGGCGGTCAGAGTTGACAAACTTGACAGTGAAGTCAACCGATACAAAGAGCGAATGCATGATATTGAATTTTACAAAGCCAGAGTTGAGGTACAGTGTTGAAGAAGCTGCCTTGTCCTTATTTGCTGTTCTGGTGCAATGTGTTTAGTAGTCCTGAACACTAGGGTTATGTTTCTGAACCCACAAGTTGCTTGCAGAAAGCTGTCAGTCATCTTCCAACTCTGCCTCCTTCCCAGGGAGCTGCTCCTGCCCCCTCAGTATTTTTGTGCAAGAAAGTTGCTCAGAAGTATTTCTGCTTTGCTCTGCAGTTTTGTTACTTTCAGGTTTTTTTTTCTTAGTGTTTGGTTGCAGGCTCAATGCCCAGAGGTTTCCACTTGTTGGAACCTATGCCTAGGAGAAGACGCAGACTCACATGGTAGAAGTCTGCTGCTAGCCGCACCAGCCCTTGGAGACACATAGCTAGCCAGCATGCTTTCATATTTTTGGAGCTTGGGGGCCATCCCCTGTGTAGCTGCTCACATCCCTGATTTATCAGGAGCTTGAGCAAAGACTGTTTGCCTCTGTCCCGGCTTGACTGGGCTTAATAGTGGACTGGCTGTATGGTCCTCCCCACTTCGTGGTGTAAAGTTTTCCAGGGGTTGAGGCTCAGTACAACATCAATCCGACTGGCAGCCTGAAGACCAAATTCATCATACAGACGTGTGAGGCAGAGTTCTCCATTTGTCCAAACTGCACTCCTAAGCTGAAGCAGGCAGGCACATGGCACAGTGAGTAAGACTATTATAGCCTGTTGGGAAAATTGGGGGGGGGGGGGTTCTCCAAAAGTAAGATTTGAAGGTTTCTGTAGCCAGTGCTAGGGTCCTCCACCTCTAAATCCCCTTTCCCTGCATTTTTTGTACCTCAAGGGAGTCCCCAAGTGCTGTTTTTGGTGCAATGTTGCTGGTGGCAGCTATCTTTTTTTTTTTTCTAAAGCCTCCATCTGCCTCAAAACCCCTTGATTTTGCTTAAAATTGATAGGGATGGACCCCTCAGGCCTTTCTACCTCTGTATCATGCCAGGTTTGTGCTGAATGGCTGGCTGAGGAGCGTCCATCTTCTGCTTTAGTCTGAGCACAGGAGAGCAGTGCTCTTTCTAAGGATTAGCTGGGCGCATGCAAATTTTTTCTCATGTGAACCAAAAGTTGTAAAAAAA
The DNA here is from genome assembly GCF_902459505.1 of Geotrypetes seraphini. Lineage (NCBI taxonomy): Eukaryota > Metazoa > Chordata > Amphibia > Gymnophiona > Dermophiidae > Geotrypetes > Geotrypetes seraphini. The sequence continues at coordinate 284,505,552 of NC_047086.1, forward strand.
ATTTTTGTGTGAGTAAGTTTCCAGATTTACAAGTATTGCAAGTGAGTGACCAAGTGACCTAGAATTTGAGCGATTTCTCATGTGCTCAGCTTAGAGGGAATATAGGACAGGAGCCTTGGGCTCAACTTCCTCCAAGTCCTCTAGGATTGGGGAACCACAGGACACTTAATCCCAGGAAAAGAGACCCTTTCCAGAGTCCTCTGAAGGTACAATGGCAAAATGATGACATGTGATTGCTGCAGAGCCCAGGAGGACTGGCAGGAGGTCCTTGGGACCTCGGGACCCCCAGTACAAGACTTCACCCCAGATTGAACTGCCTGGGGTCTTCAAGGTCTGCATTAGGTGCAAGGAGGTGGTGGTGGCGACACAGGGGAACAGTACTCAACATATGCCCCGGTCAGAAGAAGACACAGAGCTGGACCAAAGAGGTTCAGTCCAACATAGACTGGGAAGATGTAAAGTCCGTTTCCATGCCATTATTGTTCCATGTTGCAGTTTCTCTGACATTCTTGTTCCCTGCATGAGAACAGTGGTCAAGAAGTGGTTGTGGCCCTAGACCATGGGAAAGACCCACGGTGTGCTGGTTGTTCAAAGCCTGCACGCTTCCAGACATCATATGTACCTTGCTGTGAAAATTGAAGCTGGAAGTTCCTCCAGCACTCTTGCAGTATTCAATTATGAGTGGCTCAGCTACTTTGACCACATTCTTTCCTTTGCTTTCAGACTTCACAAAGCTAGTCACTGACCACTTGGAGTTGCTAGATGGGTACCTGCGAATGGCTAAGACTATGATCAAGCTTTACCCTATGGCTTTGGATTTCTAGCAGTTGTTTGTTCAGCCAAAGATAGATTCACTGATGGTGCAGGTCACCAAATGAACTTCCTTGCCCAGTGAAGGAGGTATGATGTTAAAGGATACTCGGGACCATAAAGTGGATGTGGTTATCAAGAGACAATTGGAAGCTTTGCCCTAGGATTTAAGGCAGCATCCGCGGCTTCCTTTGTGACACATGCTTGCCTCAGAGGAAGAAGAGGACCCTTAAATGCTCCTATCTGGGGTGAATTATATAGATGCTGTGTACGATGATATCAGAGTCATGAACAATGTGCCAGTCTATGCTGTCTCTGCACAGCGGATGCTGTGGATCAGAGAATGAGCAGGAGATTCAACCTCTAAAGCCACATTGAGTAGGCTTTCCTTTCAGAGTCAGATTCTATTTGGCAAGGGTCTGGATGGCCTCATGGCTACTGTTATGGACTGTCTCCCTAAAGCCTTGCTGAACAGCAGACCCCAGATGGCTCGGGGTTCAGGTTGTGGGAATTTGAAGCTCTTGAAGATCCCATCCTTATTCATGAGGCCAAGCAACGCAGAGGTCCTTTCAGGGGTCATGGCAGAGGTTCAGCGGGACTAGAGTCAGCAAGCCTCTGGCTCTCGCTCCTCTCCAGCTTCCAAGAAAGCAATTATGCCAGGACAAGGGACCAAGCCCCATGGATAGGGACAGGCTGTTGGCTTATTGGTTGGTTTGAGTTCAGATTGGCGCAGACATCTGGATCCTAGTGGTTGTTCAAGAAGGCTACAAAATCAAGTTCTGTGCCTCCCTTCCTGACCTTTTTGTAGATTCTCCAGCTGGCTGGCCAGAGAGAGCCCTTGGAGTTTGGGAGACAGTGCAAAGGCTACTGAATCTTCATACCATAGAGCCAGTCCAAGACAAAGACTTGGACTTGGGCAGATACTCCATATACTTCATCATGCCAAAGAAAGACTCCGATGACTGGAAGCCAATTCTGAACCTCAAATAGGTCAATGAACATAAGAACATAAGAATTTGCCTCCGCTGAGTCAAACCAGAGGTCCATCCTGCCCAGCGGTCCGCTCCCGCGGCGGCCCATCAGGCCTAATTGCCTGAACAGTGTCCCTGACTAATTTTGTAACTGCCTCTAATCCTATCCCTATTACCTACCTCTACTCCTATCTGTACCCCTCAATCCCTTTGTCCTCCAGGTACCTGTCCAGACCCTCTTTGAAGCCCTGTAGCGTGCTCCTGCTTATCACATCCTCCGGTAGCGCGTTCCATGTATCCACCACCCTCTGAGTGAAAAAGAACTTCCTGGCGTTTGTTCTAAACCTTTCCCCTTTCAATTTCTCTGAGTGCCCCCTTGTACTTGTGGTTCCCCGTAATTTGAAAAATCTGTCCCTGTCTACTCTTTCTATGCCCTGCATGATCTTGAAGGTTTCTATCATGTCTCCTCTAAGTCTCCGCTTTTCCAGGGAGAAAAGCCCCAGCTTCTTCAGTCTGTCAGTATATGAGAGGTCTTCCATACCCTTTATTAGCTTAGTTGCTCTTTTCTGGACTCTCTCAAGTACCGCCATGTCCTTCTTGAGGTACGGCGACCAGTACTGGACACAGTACTCCAGGGGCGGGCGCACCATTGCACGATACAGTGGCAGGATGACTTCCTTCGTCCTGGTCGTGATACCCTTCTTAATGATGCCCAACATTCTGTTTGCCTTCCTTGAGGCTGTGGCGCACTGCGCCGACGCCTTCAATGATGTGTCTACCATCACTCCCAGGTCTCTTTCAAGGTTACTCACCCCTAGCGGTGATCCCCCCATTTTGTAAGTGAACATCGGGTTCTTTTTCCCTACATGCATGACCTTGCATTTCCCTATGTTGAAGCTCATTTGCCACTTTTTGGCCCACTCTTCCAGCGCTGTCAGATCTTTTTGGAGATTTTTGCAGTCCTCCTTGCTTTCAACCCTGCTGTATAATTTGGTGTCATCCGCAAATTTAATAACCTCACATTTTGTTCCTGCTTCCAGGTCGTTAATAAATATATTGAACAGGAGCGGTCCCAGCACCGACCCCTGCGGAACTCCGCTTGTGACCCATTGCCAGTCTGAGTAATGGCCCTTTATTCCAACCCTCTGTTTCCTGTCCGCCAGCCAGTTTTTGATCTATCGGTGGACCTCCCCTTGCACCCCGTGGTTCCATAGCTTCCTTAGCAGTCTTTCATGTGGTACCTTGTCGAAGGCTTTTTGGAAGTCAAGGTAAATGATGTCTATAGATTTCCCTTTATCCACCTGGCTGTTCACCCCCTCAAAGAAGTATAATAAGTTAGTGAGGCATGACCTGCCCTTGCAGAAGCCATGCTGGCTCGGCTTTAGCTGCCCAGTGTTTTCGATGTGTTCCCAGATGCAGTCTTTAATCAGCGCTTCCATCATCTTTCCCGGGACCGAGGTCAAGCTCACCGGCCTGTAGTTTCTTGGGTCTCCCCTTGAGCCTTTCTTGAAGATGGGCGTGACATTTGCTATTTTCCAGTCTTCCGGAATCTCTCCAGTTTTTAAGGATAGGTTGCATATTTGTCTAAGTGGCTCAGCTATTTCATTCCTTAGTTCCTTGAGTACCCTTGGGTGAATGCCGTCCGGACCTGGCGATTTGTCGCTCTTTAGCCTGTCTATCTGCCTGAGGACATCCACTTTGCTTACCTCTAGTTGGACCAGATTTTCATCCTGATCTCCTTTTACGATCTCCTCGGGTTCCAGAATGTTGGTTGTGTCCTCCCTCGTAAAGACTGAAGTGAAGAACTCATTTAGCCTGTCAGCTATCTCCTTTTCCTCTTTTACCACTCCCTTTCTGTCTCCATCATCCAAGGGTCCCACTTCCTCCCTTGCTGGTTGCTTCCCCCTGACGTACCTGAAAAATGATTTGAAGTTTGTTGCTTCCCCCGCCAGTCTCTCTTCATATTCTCTTTTTGCTTTCCTAACCACTCGGTGACACTCCTTTTAGTGTTTTTTGTGCTCCTTTTGGTTGTCCTCTGATTTGTCCTTTTTCCATTTTTTGAATGCTGCACTGAAGTACCACATGTCCGCATGGACACCATTAGGTTGATCATAGCAGCAGTGGTGCTGAGGGAACTTTTGCCTTACTCGATTTGACAGAAGCCTATCTCCATGTTCCCATTTTTTCAGCCCACAGGAGTCACTTGTGGTTTCATGTGCTGGAGCAGCATTTCCAGTTCTCTACATTCCCCTTTGGCCCAGCAACAGCACCTCATACATTTACCAAGGTAATGGTGGTGGTAGAAGTACACCTCTGCTATGCAGGGTTCCAAGTACACTCATATTTAAACAATTAACTAATCGGAGCCCCGTCCACAGAGGAAGGTGAGCTGGCAGTTTCAAGAATGGTCCAATTCCTCCAGGACCTGAGATGGATAGTCAGTTTCAAGAAGAGTTAACTAGTGCTGACCCAGAGTCTGGAATACCTGGGGGTTTTGTTAGACACAGCCTTGGGCCAAGTTCTTCCAGAGCCACACAGACTGAAGCTCCAGAAGCAGATTTCAGGCCTGCTATAGAGTCCAAGTCCCTCGGTGTGGCATTATTTCCATGTCCTGGGGTTGATGGCAGCAGCCATAGAGATGGCTCCTTGGGTAAAAGCGCACATGAAGTCTCTCCAAGACTCTTTTTTTCTCTCACCGGTCTCCTCAGATGGACTCACTTCAGCAGCTGCTTCCATGGTTACCAGAAGTGAGGAACAGCTTGCAGTGGTGGCTATAGACAGTTTCCCTCTCGAGGTACATGCCTCTACATTTCATCCTGGGAGATACTAATGACTGATGCTAGCCTTTACGACTGGGAGAGTCATTGTAATGGACACTTGGTTCAGGGTCATTTGTCACTGGTTCAGCAAAAGTGGTCCCTTAATTGCCTACAACTCAGAGTCATTCGGCTAGCACTGCTGGCCCTGGAGAAGTTTCTGGCGGGCAAGGTGGTCGAAGTTTTCTCGGACAGTGTGACAGCGATTAACTATTTTCCACAGGCAAGGTGGCACCAGAAGTGCCCCATTATCCCTAGAAACTCAAATCCTCTTTCAGTGGGCAGAATCTCATTTACAGACTCTCTTGGCTGTGCACTTATCAGGAGCATTACATAGATTGTGAGCCTTCCAGGATAGATAAAGCTGCTTAAGTACCTAATTGTAAACCACTTAGATTACCTTGATAGGCAGTATATAAATACCTAAAATAAAAATAAAATTCTGATTTGGCCTCCGCATCAACAATTTCTTCAATTAGTTGTCCTGAGTCAGTATTTTCATTTTTAGGCCCTTCCATTTTTTTCTTGGCACAGCTCCTCACACTTTCTCCATGGTGATGGTGGTGGTACCATCCTATCTGAGACAAAAAGACATTCAGGTGCATTCCTACCTAGACGACTGGCTCATTCGGGCCCTATCGTTGCAAGAAGCTCAGTGGGCTATGGACCAGGTGATAGCTTTCCTACAGTCCTTGGTCATCAGTCACCTCCAGCTGTCTCAAACCCTGGAATATATAGGGTACAGTTTGACACGGCTTTAGGAGTGTGTTTCATCCTCGGGCAAGAAAAGAAATACTTCAAAAGCACATTTGACAGTTATTGAGGATATCATGTGTCCAAGCTTAGGATTACGTGCAAGTGTTGGGGTCCATTGTGGCTGCCATGGAAGTAGTTCAATGGGTGTAGTTTCACATGAGGCCTCTTCAGCAATCTGTTCTGAGCTAGTGGCCGCCGGTTTCTCAGGATTATGATTGGTGGTATCATTGGGGCATGATATTGGCTCCACCCAGTTGACTTCCAGTGACAACTGACACGAATCTGTCAGATTGGGGAGCCCACTGTTTAGAGCACTAAGCACCTGACCAGTGGAACGTGGAAGAGCCCCAATGATCGATCAATTGAAGGAGTTAGTGGCATTCGGCAGAGCCCTGGTGGCCTTTCAACTTTGATTGGAGAGCAAAGTGATTTGCATCTTATGCGACAATGTTATGACCAGTGGCCTATATCAACAGGCCACGGGGCAGTGTTTCACTATCTGTGGAAGTGCACAGGCTCTTGAGCTGGGTGGAATCCCACTTGCAGATGATCTTGGCTTCACACATTGTGGGGAAGTTGAATGTGCAAACTGATTTCCTCAGCTGGAATCTGTTGAATCCCAGTGAGTGGCAGTTATTGAGGACAGAATTCCAGCTGATAATCCAAACATGGGGAATGCTGGCGATGGATCTGATGGGCACAAAGAGCAATACCCAAGTGGCTCGGTTCTTCAGCAGGCACAGAGAAGAAGCATCTGAAGGGAACAGTGATAGGCAAGGTGTTGGAGCGGGTGAACTGACACCCAGGGCTAGTAATTCTGGTAGCTCCAAATTGACCTCATCAACCATGGTAAGTGAATCTTGTCTGGTTGATGGCAAGTAAACCAGTTTGATTGCCAGTAATGTGGGACCTTCTCTCTCAAGGGCCATCGACATGGAGGACCCCTCCTGCTTTGGTCTTATGGCCATTGAGAGGGCAAAGCTCAAACAGAATGGCTACTTGGATGAAGTGATAACTACTCTCTTACATGCCATGAAGTGGTCAACATCCTCAGCTTATGCTAGTGTGTGGAGCGTGTTTGACTCATGGTGTGTTCAGTGAGGCAGTTCACCCTTTCACTCCCACATATCCTGGCCTTTCTGCAGGAGGAGCAAGCGAAGGGTCTTGCATACAATTCTCTTTGAGTTCAAGTGGCAGTTATGGTATGCTATAGGGGTCGGATTTCCCATTCGTCCTTAGCTTTGCAGCCAGATGTGGTGAGGTTTCTAAGGGGAGTGAATCAGCTGAAGTCTCCACTGCCCAGAAAGAAGCCTTAATCTTGTTCTGCGAGTGCTGTAATGCAATGTTCTTCAACCACTGATCCGTGGACTGGTGCCGGTCCACAGAAATTTCCTGCCGGTCCACAGGTCCAGCACGTGCATCAGGCCCAAAACAGTGTTCTTCAACCGCCTATCCACAGTGCAATCAATTCGGCGTTATCTTCGAGCCAGCTCCCTCTTCCTCACTGATTCAGTGCACAAAGCCAAGGGCAGTGGTTCCTACGCGCATCCTGCGCCTGAACCGGAAGCCTTCCCTCTGACTTTGCAACATCAGAGGGAAGGCTTCCAGATGAGGCATGAGACGTGCAAGGAGCAGCTGCCTGCAGCTTTGTGCACTGCATCAGTGTAAGAGTGAGCCGGCCTGAAGATAACACCGGGGGCGGCATAAAATGGCCAGGCGGGAGCAGGCCAGAAGGTAAGGCATAGCATGGAGGGAGGGAGACAACAAAGGGGAGAATGATTTTATTTTTGAATTTAGTGATTGAATTATGTCAATTTTAAGAATTTACATTGGCTGTCAGTGTGCTTTGTGTAGTTTAATTTTGTGGTTAACCATTATGTGTTGTTAATAAGATTATATTGTGTATCTGTGAAAAATGAATGGAAAAATAGTGTTACAGTTAGTACTATTATGGGGGCGGGGTCTGGGGTGGAGATTGGGTAGAGATGGGCGGGGTCTGGCCCACGACTTAGCCCAGTGTTCTTCAACTGCCGGTCCACGGACCGATGCCAGTCCACAGAATAATTCTTTTATTTCTGCCGGTCCATAGGTGTAAAAAGGTTGAAAAACACTGCTGTAATGAGCTCCATTTGATCCATTAAAGGATCATAAGATATCATAAGAACATAAGTATTGCCGCTGCTGGGTCAGACCAGTGGTCCATCATGCCCAGCAGTTTGCTCATGTGGTGGCCCTCCAGTCAAAGACCAGAGCTCTACCTACATACGTCCGTGTTCAGCAGGAACTTATCTAGCTTTGCCTTGAATCCCTGGAGGGTGTTTTCCCCTATGACAGACTCCGGAAAACGTTCCAGCTCTCTACCACTCTGAGCGAAGAAGAACTTCCTTACGTTTATGCGGCATCTATCCCCTTTCAACTTTAGAGAGTGCCTTCTCGTTCTCCCTACCTTGGAGAGGGTGAACAACCTGTCCTTGTCTACTAAGCCTATCCCCTGGTCAAGATGGTGTTTTTTGTGGCAATTTCCTCAGCTCAGAAGATTTCAGAGTTGCAAGTGTTATCCTGTAGAGACCCGTTCCTCCGTTTTTCAGAAGAAGTTCCTTCCTGCCTAAGGTAATGTCAGACTTTTATGTCAATTAATCTTTATTTTTGCTTTCCTTTAAGGAGCATGCCTTTGGTCAACAAATCCACATGTTGAGGCTTTTGCATGTCTATCAGGTTATGTTTCAGTTCCTGCAAGTCACCAATGACTTCCAAAGATCTGATCATCTCTTCGTGTTATTCTCCGGCAGGAAGAAGGGGTACACAGCCTCGAAGGCAATTGTGGCATAGTGGATTTGAGAAGCAATAGCTTTGGTGTACATTTTGGCATAACGTAAGCTCCTGGCAGTATTTAAAGAGTTACGCTGGTTTTCTCTGGAAGAGATTTGCTGGTCAGCAACGTGGACATCTGAGCAAACCTCGAAGACATTAGAAAGATGTGACAACACGAGTGGATGCCATCTCCGGGAGGTCTGTTCACATGGGGGCGTGTATGGGGTCTCTCCCAATATAAAGAGTGCTTTATTACATCCCCCTAATCTCTGTATTCATCTGCTGCTGACACTAAGGAAGGAAAAATTATGTTTTACCTGATAAATTTATTTCCTTTAGATTCAGAAGATGAATCCAGGATCCCACCCTGTGGTTTCTCAGTTAGTTAGGAGGAAACGTTTAGTAGAGATGGTTTCTTGTTTGAAAGTGTTGGCAGTTCAGTTTCTCTAATAGTTTGTTATTAGTTTTCCTCAATGTATGGAAAGGAGGTGTTTTGTTTTTTTTAATTTCTTTATTCATTTTATGTCTTACAATAAGTGTACAATAAATATCGAACAAATATATTACAATACCACTTGAAAATCTACAATATCATACAACAAGATTTAACCCCCACCCCCCTCCCAAATTCAAATACAACTATATTATATCTCAAGGTTTTTTTTTTTAAGCCAGTTTTAATAGCTCATGTTTTATTACAAGCAATACTGATTGACCAGGGGGCTTACTATCCAATAAGCCAGAGTACTCTGTCTCCACCTGCTGGTAGATGGGCACAACCCACTAGTCTCTTGATTTATGCATCAAAAGGAAGGAAAATGATCAGGTAAGACATTTTTCTCTCACCTGCACTGCAGAATATCAGCTCCTTTACTATTTTAGTTGCTTAATATATTGTGCCCTATAATTCCGCATTTTGAAACTGGGATTCTTGCTATAGTCTTATCTGAACTCTTTTTAGTAATGAGATTGAAATGGAGATCTCCTTTTGACATAGGGCAATTCAATTGTAGAGCCTGCTGGTGATTCCCAGGATATGTGCAGGAATTTCTAAGAGGAGCTACTCTGATCTCTTACACTATGACACAAAATTGTGTATGTTTAGCTTTCTTAAGTTTATTTTGTTGCTTTATTGATATCCTCATATTTCATGTAGGAATTAAAAGAAGACAATCAAGTACTTTTGGAAACAAAGACAATGCTGGAAGATCAACTAGAGGGAGTCCGAGCTCGTTCTGACAAATTACATGAATTAGAAAAAGAAAATCTACAGCTAAAGGCTAAATTTCATGATATGGAGATGGTAAATATATACTATAATTTATGATGTCTTTTTATTTAATACTTTAAAATGTGCTATTTTCTGAGGAAAATGGAGATTTCTATATGGTGAAAAAATGTAGTTTTTATTTACATTACATTAGAGATTTCTGTTCCACCATTGCCTTGCGGTTCAAGGCGGATTACAAAAGAATTACAAAAAAAATGTATTACAAGAATAAGATATCTGGTAATTTCTAGAGGAGATAAAAAGTAGATGAGGTTGCTTTGGGGAATCAGGAGGTATTGGGAAGTGGGAAGGAGCTAGCGGTATTAAGTTGTTTGCAGGAATTTCTTGAAAAGTAGCATCTTCTTTTCTGAATGTTTTGTAGTCTGGGGTCATAATTAGTAGATTGGAGATTTGGTTGTCGAGTTTTGCTGCTTGTGTGGCTAGGAGACCGTCATATAGTTTTTTTCCATTTGACTTCTTTGATTGGAGGGTGCATGAATGGAGTATGGGTTTACCTGTGTCTAGTTGATGTAGTTTGGATGAGGCGGTTGTTCAGGTAGGTTGGGCTGTCGCCGTTTATGGTTTTAAATAGTAGACAGTAGAATTTGAATAGTATTCTTGCCATAATTGGAAGCCAGTGTGAGTTGAGGTATGCCTCTGTGATGTGGTAGTGTTTCCTCAATGAATATATAAGTCTCAGTGCTGTGTTTTGGATTGTTTGTAGTTGTTTTATCGTTGCTGGGCAGGGGAGGTAGAGAATGTTGCAATAGTCTAAAGACAGTGGTTCCCAATCTATCCTGGAGGACCACCAGGCCAATCGTATTTTCAGGATAGCCCTAATGAATATGCATGGAGCAGATTTGCTTGCCTGTCACTTCCATTATATGCAAATCTCTCTCATGCATATTTATTAGGACTAGCCTGAAAACCCGATTGGCCTGGTGGTCCTTCAGGACAGGGTTGGGAACCACTGGTCCAAGAGACCTAGGACTAGGGATTGTACTAAGAGCCGGAATTGTGTTCTATCGAAGAATTTTTGAACTTATCTTAAGTTTCTCATAACTGCAAATAATTTCTGTATTGTTTTATTGATTTGTGGTTACCTGGTGCAGCATCTATCTATCGTCATTTCTAGTAGTTTTAGGGTGGGTTGAATGGGGTAATTGATTGAGTTAATTTCTATATTGGTTATAGTTGGGACTTTGTTGTTTTCGAGGAGGATGAATTTTGTTTTGTCTGGGTTCAGCTTCAGTTTATGATCTTTCATCCATGTTGCTACTGTTTCTAGTGTTTGGTATAGTGTGTCTGTCATAGAGGGCTTGGGTTGATCAAAAAGTATGAGAATGGTGATGTTGTTTGCATAGCTATATAGTTTGTCCAGGCAGGCACCGAGGGATCAATTATTTAATTGATTTGCTTAGTAGGTTGATTTTGCATAATTAGTATGGCAAGATGTATAAGGTTTCAATGAACAATGACTTTTGGACAATAAGTTAACCAAAATATGAAAAAGAGTTTTGCTTATTTAGGAATATTTGTTATCCTGCTTTCTATACATGAACAGTAAGCTGAGAACTAGAGAAACCAGGTTCAGATCCCATTAATGTTCTTTGTGACCTTAAACAAGTCATTTAATTTTTTATTTCTCAAGTACAAACTTAGATTGTAAGACTTCTGGTAACAAAGAAATACCTACTGTACCTAAATGTAATAATCTTAAACTACTACTGAAAGGCAAGAGCTAAATCTAATGGTCACAACCGCTTAAAACCTTTGCTTGCTCTGTCACACTCCCAACACTTCGTTTGGTCTCCTCTCATTCTCGACTGTCGCCTGCCTTACCCTTACCCTTATCTCCACCCCCCACAGCACAAGCAGCAGAGGTAGCAGTTGAGCCTGGAAGAAGCAGTGGTGCTACTAGCATATCAAAAACCAGTAGGCTACATTGCTGGTGCAGTTCAGGCTGCTGTGGAGCAAAGCCCATTAGAATTACACCATGGCACCATTGGAAATGGTGACAGGGAAGTGCAGGATGAGTGACACACTGAACAGCAGCTTTTGTTTACCCAACCTGCCAGTGATGAGGTGATCAGCAGTAGCTATTGCCCAAGATCAGGAAGCCTCTGTCAGGGCCCCACCACCATGCACAGCACAGACTCCTCCTGCAAGCACAGATCATGCTATCGCTCTGCACTAGAGAATGACACGGTGGCGGTTTACCCGCGGCCACCGTGTTTAGCCGCGGGTAACCCGCCGAAACGGGGAACGAAAACTAGCAGTCGTTGCGGGGACGGGGACAAGGCCATTCACCGCCCCGTGGAGCCCAACTCCACCCCCAATGGCCCTTGCGGCACCTTTTCTTCTTTAAAGTCTCCTCTTCAGGGCAGCTCCGTTTGAATCGGGAGCTGCCCCAACCCTGAAACACTGCGGCAGCCACAAGGGAAGGAGTTGTTTGGGTGTGGGAGCCCAACTCCACCCCCAACGGCCCTTGCGGTGCTTCTTCTTTTTTATCTAAAGGTTTCCTCTTTTCAGAGCAACTCTGCCTGTCTGACCTGACTAAAGGAGCCACAAGGGAAGGAGTTGGCCAAGTGAGGGAGTCCAAGGTGGGGGAGAGAGACCGGGAGAGAGACCGGGTCGGCGTGGGAGGCCAACTCCACCTACCCTACTCTCCCCTCCCCCCCCCCCCCCCCCCGCAGCCTCAAACTAATTCTTTTGATTCAGGGCAGCTCCATTGCTATCGGGAGCAGCCCCCAACTAACCAGGACACAGCATCCCACGGCTGGGGAGAGCGTCCGGGCTGGCATGGGAGACCAACTCTGCCTTCCGACGCCCCCCCCCCCTGCGACCTCAAACTAATTCTTCTGCTTCTGGGCAGCTACATTGCTATCGGGAGTTGCCCTAACCAAGACAAAGCGTCCCATGGCAGGGGAGAGAAACCGGGTCAACGTGGAAAACCAGCTCCACCTCTCGACTCCCCCCCCCCCCCCCCACAATCTTTGTGCAAACGTATTATTGGTAACGACGGGAAACCAACATAACAATTAACACAGGAAGGAATCACAACAACCAGCAAACATGAAGCTCTTATTGATCCTATTGATCTATTTATTAAGCAATAACGTTAGGGACGTTATCTCACTCTATCCAAAACTTCACTCCGTTCATTACCCTGACACACCCATTAGGCTTCTAATTAACCAACAGGAAGAAAGAGTAAATCATATTAAAGTAATCACAAGTAACGGTAGACCACACCGTACCCTCAAAAAAAGGACAAGGGAAATAAAACCCATCTAAATCACCACACTCACCATACCCATCACAACTACCTCTGTTCCCTGCGCTTACTTCAACACTAGATCAGTAAGGAACAAAGCTTTCTTAATCAAAGATTGGATCATCAGCAAGCAGTTAGCCTGCCTCTTTCTAACAGAAACATGGCTACTGTCTGAAGAGGATCCAATACTAAACGACCTTATACCAGATAACTATAAAATTCACATGTTAAACCGCAAAGACAGAAGAGGGGGAGGACTGGCAGTCATCCTTAAGGAAGAACTCGAACTTGACTTAGTAGATTCCAAGATAACCAACCAATTAGAAATACTAGCATGCAAAATTAGTAACAAGGAGCTAGAAGAGTCCCTCTCCTGCATTCTATTTTATGTCCCGCCAAAAAGCTGGTCAAAGGCCAAAGAGGACTTCTACAAATTCATTCTACAAAATTCAATTACTCCGTCTTACAATATTATAGCAGAAGACGTAAACCTACATTTAAAGAATGAGGACAATCCCGACACGAAAGATTTTAAAAACTTCCTATCCTCACTCAACTACAATCTCCCTTCATCCACACAAACTCATGAAAAAGGCCATCAGTTAGATTTGGTAGCTATGTCCACAAAGGAGATCCTAAATCCTTCTATTTCTTTATCCGACGGTATCTGGTGCCACGATATCTGGTCCGATCATTTCACCTACTACTTTAACTTAATCTGGAATCAACCAAAAGCAAAAACTCACCCAATGATAAAAAAAGAACATCTCACAAGGGGCCACATCAACCCAGAGGAATACTGGGCACATTACGTATCACGTGAGGAAATAGATGAAGAGGATGATTTCTGGGAACAGTGGACGAAAACAAGCACATCCATCTGAGATAAAATTGCCCCTAAACGAAACAGAACAAACCGCTCAAATAAATATAATAAATGGTTCGACTCTGAACTATTAAAAATGAAACAATCAGTAAGACGACTAGAAAGGATCTGGAATAAAACAGGAGAAATATCAGACCGGAACAATTGGAGATCCAACATAAAGTACTACAAACAATTGATAAAAGAAAAACGAAAAGCATTCTACTCATCCAAAATTCATACATCCAATATGAGTTCAAAAGGAGTCAACACTAAAGAACTGTTCAACTTGGTTACAAATTTATTTGATACCACACGTCACAATCAATCCATGCATGACACGAAACTTCCATCAGCAGATGATCTAGCACAACACTTTGACTCAAAAATTATGAACCTAAGGAACAATTGTCCAACAAACAACATACATGCACATCAAATAGCCAACATACATGAAAATGAAATACCAGTGGATATGTTTTGGAACTCCTTTCAGGATCTAGAATGGAATAATTTCATCAAACTCTATAACAAGTATACTAAATCACACTGCATTCTAGATCCCTGTCCCCCTGACATTATGAAAGCAGCCCCATTAGACTTTAAACTAACACTGTGGAGTTATCTGACCAATAAGTTCAAAAATGGAAAATTCCTAACGAATAACGGTCACATTATAATCACCCCAATTCCAAAAAATCATAAACAATCCCTAACATCAGTAACCAACTATAGACCGGTAGCATCCATTCCATTCTTCGTAAAAATAATGGAAGGTTTAGTACATACCCAATTGATGGACTACCTTGATCAGTTCTCTCTATTACATGAAACCCAGTCTGGCTTCAGACCTCTGTTTAGCACCGAGACGGTGATTGCAGCGACCCTAGAATACTTACGCAACTTATTCAGCAAGGGCCATAATGCCTTAATCATGCAATTTGACATGAGCTCGGCCTTCGACTAATACTAAGCCATCTTGATTATTGTAACATTGCCCATCTGGCAATCTCCCTGAAGCAAATGCAGAGACTACAACTGATACAAAATGCAGCAGTCAGGTTGATCTTCGGGTTGAAGAAGTCCGATCACATAACCCCTTCCTACCGACTCCTGCACTGGCTGCCAATGGAGGCACGTGCGAAGTTCAAGCTGGGATGTCTCTGCTTCAAGGTACTATCTAGTCTAGCCCCTAAATATATAACTGACCTCTTCTCCTTCTCAACCAATAGACATAAGAGAAGAACAAGTTCAAGTTTCAAGTTCACTTTATTTTTGATGAATCGCCTATTTAAAACATTCTAAGCGATGTACAGTTAAAAACAGATTATAAGGGAACACATAGTCATATTAGTAATACATTAATAACAGCTAAATAAATATTTGTTAAATAATTACATAAAACAGAAAAGATCCCTATATATAATGTTAAAAACAAACATGAAAAGAGGGGAAAAAGTTACAAATTTTTCTCTTGATGGAGGAAAAAAAACATAAATTAGGGAAAAAACAAAGGGAGGGGAAGAAGAAAAAAAAAAAAAAAAGGATATTAATTAATCAATAAAGGCATCATTGAATAAAAAAGTTTTTAAAAGTTTTTTAAAAGAGACAAGATCTCTATCTTTTCTAATAAAAAGAGGCAGAGTAGTGTTCCAGAGTTGGGGAGCTAAAACTGAGAACATATCGTTTCTCCTTGTTCCCACACCTTGTTGAACACACCTGAAGTTTGTTTCCCCACCGGCTAGAGGATGCAAATTTAAGAGACATCATCAACAACTTCTATCGTATCAAGCAGCCTTATGGGGCAAAGACCTGGAAAAACTAATTATTATTATTATTATTATGTTCTTGTATACCGCCATACCCAAAGAGTTCTAGGCGGTTCACATCAATTAAGTTAGGATCCGATCTGAACACGGATTTACAACATTCTATCGGGATTAGAAGCAACGAGGAAGGAAATGTTTGAGTTATAGCAGGAATTTATCAAAGTTGGATTGGGAGGAAAAGGGAGAGGGAGAAGAGAAGGGTGTTGGTATATTGCGGGAGTGTTGGTTTATTGCGGGGGGAAGGAGGGTCAAGGGTCCTGTTCGCGGAATAGGTATGTTTTGAGAAGTTTTCTGAAGTCGAGGTAGGTCGGGGCCTCGAGCATCATTTGGGCTAGCCAAGGGTCCGACTTGGCCGCCTGGAAGGCAAAGGTTATTGTCGAGGAATCTTTTGAGCTGGCATAGTTTTATGGAGGGGAAGGCGAACAGCTGAATTCTGCGGGATTTCTTATTGGTGCAATACATAGTGAAGTGGGAAGAGAGGTATTTTGGTGATAGACCAAATACTGTTTTGTAGCAGATGCAGGCGAACTTGAAAAGGACTCTGGATTCGAAAGGTAGCCAATGTAGTTGGCGGTAGAAAGGGGTGATGTGTTCCCATTTGTTCAGGCTGAAAATGAGGCGGACGGCTGTGTTTTGAATCAGTTTTAGTCTTCTGGTGGTTTTCTTCGTGGAGCTCAGGTAAATGATATTACAGTAATCCAATATGCTGAGAATAGAGGATTGTACTAGTAGGCGGAATGCGGTGTTGTCAAAGTATTTTTTTATGGTGCGGTTTCCAGAGGACCGAGAGACCTTTCTTTACAGTAAGGTCGGTGTGATTTTCTAGGGATAGGTGTTTGTCCAACGTGACTCCCAGTATTTTTAATGTTTGTTCTAGTGGGAAAACTAAACCTTTCACTTGGATTGTAGTGTCTTTGATTTTGTCTTTAGGGGTGGCCAGGAAGAATTTTGTTTTGTCCGGGTTTAGTTTTAGTCTGAAGGATAGCATCCAGAGTTCTATCTGACTGAGTATGCTGGTGATGTGGGCGAGAAGTTCCTGGGATAGAGTGGATAGAGGGATGACTATTGTGATGTCATCTGCATAGATGAAGAATTTGAGCTTGAGTTTGTGTAGGAGGTTGCTGAGGGAGGCGAGGTAGATATTAAACAGGGTGGGGGACAAGGGGGAGCCCTGCGGAACACCGCAGGAGTTATCCCAGCTGTAGGAGAAGTTGTCATTTTTGCGGACCCTGTAGGATCTGTTTCATAGGAACCCTTGGAACCAGTTAAGGACCAGGTCTGAGATGCCAATGTGGGCCAGGCATTGCAGGAGAATGGTGTGGTCGACTAGGTCAAACGCACTGCTCAGGTCAAATTGCAAGATAAGGGCGCTAGAGCCCTGACTGAAGAGTGTGTGCAAGTGGTCGAGTAAGGAGGTTATAATGGTTCCTGTGCTGTGGTCCGCGCGAAAGCCCGATTGATTGTCGTTTAAGATGTTGAATTTTTCCAGTTATGCGGAGAGTTCTGCTTTTACTGCCCCTTCCGCTATTTTGGTGAATAGAGGGATGCTAGCAATTGGTCTGTAATTGGAAGGGGCGTTGGGAGGTTCCTTTGTATTTTTTATGATTGGGGTTATCAAGATATGGCCTTGCTCTAGAGGGAAGTTTCCTGCGGATAGTAGGGAGTTGACCCATGATAACATGTTGGCTTTGAAGTGGATCGGGGCAGATTTCATAACGTTTGGGGGGCAGGTATCTAGTTTGCAAAAGGAGTTAGTGTATTTGTTATAGTATTTGTTGAAGGTTTTCCAGTCTAATGTGGTAAATTGGTTCCAGTTTAGGTCAGATCTAGACCCTTGATCAGGTTTAGCTATGTCGGTGTCAGTGAGAATGGGGAAGAGCTCAAGGGGATTGGTCGTGGTAGGTAGTGTTGATCTTAGTTTTAGGATCTTGGAGTTGAAGAAATCTGCTAGGGTGTTAGCGGTTAGTGTTGATTCTTCATGGTTGTTGGTGAGTGTTTCGATGTTGTAGAGGTCATTGACCAGTTTAAAGAGGCTGCTGCTGTTGGTTGTGATGTTGCCAATTTTGTGGGAGTAGAAGTTTTTTCGTTTTTCCTTGGTAAGGTTTTTGTAAGTTTTTAGTTTGAGTCTCCAGGCAGTTCTGAGTTCCTGGGTTCCGGACTTTATCCATAATCTTTCTGATTTTCTGAGGTCCCTCTTTATCCGTAGCAGCTCTGAGTCGAACCATCCCTCCTGATTTGTGGTTCTGATGTGGTGGGTTTTTATAGGGGCAATTTCGTTTAAAATATTTGTGCTGTCGTTGATCCAGGCGGACATGAGTTGATCTGTTTCTTCGTTTTGTTTTGTGTTAGTGTCGTAGTGGGACCAGAATTCCGCTGGGTCTATCTTTCCTCTGGTAGTGTGGGTTATGATGTTTCTTGTTTTGCTGTTTTTTGAGTATTTTTGTTGGCAGCCAATGGAAAAGTCGCATAGTCTGTGATCGGACCAAAGGGAGTCTGTCCAGTTGGATTGTTTCCAGTATAATTTGGGGTTGGTCGGCTCTTTGGAGGAGAATGTCACCAAGTCTAGCTGATGGCCTTTTTGGTGAGTTTTGATTGGGGGGGGGAGGGGGGGGTTGAAGAAGCCTAGTTGGGAGGTGAGTGACCAAAAGTCAGCAATTTCTGGTTGGTCTGCTTGCTCCAGGTGGATGTTGATGTCTCCGCATAGGATGTTGTAAGGACTTGTTAGGTAGTTAGTTAGTAAGGAATCAGCGAAGTCCTCTTTGGCTAGGGACCATTTTTTTGGTGGGATATAGAATAGGGTGATAGTTAGAGAGGAGGCCAGGGATTTAGAGGTGAGGGAGATGGCTAGTATTTCAGAGTTGGGAGAGGATTTGGTGTTAAGTACAGTACAGTTAAGCTGGTCTCTAAAGATTATTGCTAGGCCTCCGCCTCTTCCCCAAGTTCTGGCCAGGGAGAGAATCTTGTAGCCTGGGGGCAGACAGTCTTTGATTATGATATCCTTGTCTGAATGCAACCAGGTTTCAGTGAGTAGGACAAAGTCGGGGTTAGTTTCTGTCAGCCAGTCTTTGATAAGAATGGCTTTGTTCCTCATTGATCTAATATTTAGGTAGAAACCTAGTAGGTTCTGGTGGCTGGGGTGGTTGGCTGGGAACAGTGGGAGTAGGACAGTTTTTTTTTAGTACTCTAGGTTTTTTTGAGCAGGGCTTGGTAGGTTTGCGGGAGGGTGGCGGGCTAGGGTACGGAATCGTATTAGGGTGAAAAAATGGCGTGTGGGATGTGAGCGTAGGTACTTTGGGTTTTAATGGGCGATATAAGGAGAAGTGGACCGGGATAGTGGTTGCGTATGATGGGTCTGCAGTGCAGATCCTAAGGGTGATGAGATAGAGTAGAAGTAGTCCTGCACATTGAGGAGTGTTTGGCCATGCCATGGTGACGTGCTCGTAGGGGAAAAGTGAGTGTCGTTTGGGAGTTGCCAAGGGGGATGCTGAGGGGGGATAAATGGGGGGGATGTGCGTATATATATATATATATATATATATATATATATAAATATATCTATATACACCCCCCCTTTTTTTTTATTGATTTTTTTTTTTTTAATTATTATTTGGTTACGGCAATGGAGTAGAGTAGTGCAAAGTAAAACAGGTTAAACAGTGCAAAGTAAAACAGGTTAAACAGATTAAGCGGGTTCAAGCAGTGCGATAAAGCAGTACAGTATAAACTTTTCTAGGTTCTAACGGGTAAGCAGGTGCAATGCAAAAAACACTATGGTCAGGTTCCGTCTTGCACGGGGTCAGATAGTATCATTAGACCAGTCGCAATAGTGTAGGGTGACCTGGCTGTGTCTGGGCCGGGCTATGAAGACAGGACCCCGCGTGGGGGGCGATAGTGATAAGAACAAATAGTGCTCTCCCGGCATGAAAAGTAATAGCAGCCCGGGTGTTTGGAGGTTGGGAGTTGCTATCTGGCTCCGGGTGATGGGACTAGGCTCACCAAGTGAATAAGTCGTTTGCAGTCGCTTCGCAAAGGCACGTGCTAAGGCGCGCACACCTTAGACGTGTGCCTTTGACGGCACGCCGAACGGCTGCCCGCCGTTGGTGCAGCGGCTAAGAAGGGTCGGGTTCGGGAGGGGGCGGAGCAGAGTTCCCATGCTCCTCTCCTGTTGGCTCCCACGAGGCTCGGCAGCCCGCTGGCAACAGTGCGGGGGCCGAGAAAAAGAGGCCGTGCTCTGCTGGTGCAGCGGCTAAGAAGGGTCGGCTCCTGTCGGGTTCGGGAGGGGGGCGGAGCAGAGCTATGGTGAATTTAGGAAACACCTAAAAACATACCTGTTCTTGAAATACCTAGGTAACGAATCTGGACAATAGACCCCATCACAATCCCACCCCCAAATCTGATCTTGTAAACTGTTAAGCACTAATCTCTAACTATGAATGTTCCATTCAATTTGTAGAATCTTTCTAATTCATTGTAAACCGCATAGAACTTCACGGTCCTGCGGTATATAAACTGTTGTTATTATTATTATTAGTAGTAGTAGTAGTAATCCCTCTACTATTTAACCTCTACATCAGACCTGCCCTAGACATAACCCACAAACATCAAATCCCAGATTCACTCCTTTACCAACAACATCCAACTATATCTACCGCTGGGAGAAATCCACGACCCCCAGATCGAGAAGCTATAAAACTGCCTCTCAGAAATAAAAAACTGGATGTTCATCAACAAACTGCAACTGAATGCCTCCAAAACAGAACTCCTTTGGATCGGCAAAGAGTACTGCAGCTGCACCTATCACTCTCTAATCTAGGAGTCAACCACCATAACTGCTAAAGACCAAGCACACAGCTTAGAGATACTCTTCAACTCTAACCTATCAATAGGGTCTAATGGGATATCATTTTTTAACAGCCAGTACCAGGTAGACAATTTATTCAATACCAATGGTACTTTCAGTATCTGGGCATTAAGGGTCCCATAATTCATGGCATCTCCCCACCTGACCTTTAGCAAATAAAAATAGCTTTGCACCTAGATGTGTGCCCAAAACTGAGAGCATGGCACCTTCCATGTGGCCTGTACCTGACTAAATGTTGGGAAGTGCCCCTCTCCCCTCATCATCGTATGATACACTGAGCAGCAAACATTCTTGCCCATTCCTGAAACCTTGACCTCCCAATTCCCAGAGAGAAATCACCATCCCCTACCAGATTCAGGAATGGAGATGCCTTCCAGGGGACTTCTATATTCTCATCCACCATTTCCAATCCATCTTAAGTGATGATATGAAATGAAACTTACAGTTGTGTTGCAGAGTGTTGCTCTTGTTCATATAGTCATATGGTCCTTGAGAGTATGGGGCACTCCAGCTTTCCATCCATCGGGCAAAAATTTAGTTTGACCATTAACAGCCTCATATATAAGCCATATTAAAGCTGAAATATTATATTACCTAATATTTAGAAGTCCCAGATCCCCCCATATGTTTATCTAGGGTTAACTTTATCCATATAAAGGCTTCCACTATGGAGTAAAACATTTAGTCATCTTTTTTTCAACAATCCAAATGAGTATAGTCTGAATACCGCAGTGCCTCTTAAACTGTGTGCTCCTAAGAGATTCTGGGTGTGTTATGAGAGATTCCAGAATTTTACTTTATTTAAAAAAAATTCCCTTCATAATTATACACTAGAATAGATGACATATACATCATATACACAAGTCTGTCAATGTCATGAGTGTCTGTGTGAGTAAGGATACAGCCACCCAGACAAGCATCATTCTTTGATGAGATTGGTCCTTGAAAACTAACAGCTAGTAATGTTATTCTTATTTTTATTGATCAACAAAGCAATCAAGGCTTTGTTACCATTTGGATCTTCTTATCTTTGCAAACTTGGATTTTCAGCTCTAACAGAAATTAAATTGAAAAAAAAATGACTGCAGATGGTGGATAATGAAATGCGTGTATTTTTATCAACTATTGAGCTATGTTTTGAGTTAATTTGCACTCAATAAACAAACATATCCATCGCATTGATTAGCAATTCTATTTACTTTAGTTTCACTATTATTACCCATACTAGATAGTATACTAGATAGAGTTTGAGTCCGACAGGACAGATAGGGAATTGTGATAAAGTACTTGAATGTAAACCACTTAGGATATAAATGGTATATAGATAAATAAATAACTCTCAAATTTAATTTTTTGTTGATTTTGCAATTTTATAATTTCAATTCTGTTATGTCACTTCCGGATTCCATACACTAGGCGGTACATAATCGAATTGAAAATACGTCTAAAACCCCGCCTAAATCGGCACTTGAACGATCAAAAAGACAGGTCATCCAAGTGCCGATAATCAAAATGGGTTTTAGACATATCTAAAAACAGCTTAGGCCTTTTCAATGCTGAATGCCTTTTCAACCCAGAGCTGAAAGGGGCATTTTTGGAGGAATGGTTAGGGCAGGAGGAAGGCAGGATGTGGGCCTACCTAGATGTAGTTGTCCTGCAGCGATAATCAAAAGTTCAACGAGACTTCCTAGATGGAACTTATACATTGTGACTTAGGCGATTTAAAAACAGGTATAAGTGCCCAGGTATCAAAAGTGATCACTGACCCCCCCCCCCACCATAAAAATAGGAATAAAAAAGTACATACCTAATCTAATCTTCCTTTGTGCGTCGCACATACCTATACAGACTCAAGGCGACAGATCAAAGAGGAAGAGGGTATAGAGAAATAGAGGGGACCCAGAAGTAGGGGGAGTTATATAGAAACCAAGACTGTTAATTGTCAAAGAGGTGAGTCTTCAGGTTTTTGCTGAATGTAGTGTAGTTTTTCTTTGTCCTGATAACTTCTGGTAGGTCATTCCGGGTTTTTACACCCAGATAAATTAGCATAGAGTGGAAAATTTGCTTGAAGTGGAGGTTTTTTGTTTTTTGGTAGATTTAGTTGGATTCTGTTAAGGATTCTTTTTGATGTCGACCAAACATTAGAGAATAATTGGATGAGAGGGGCTGCTGAGCTTCCGTATAGGATCCGGTGTAGGATACAAGACGATTTGAAAATTATTCGGGATGATATTGGGAGCCAATGTAATTGCCTGATGAAGGTTGTGATTGAGTCAAATTTCTTTAATTTGTAGATTAATCTAACTGCTGTGTTCTGGATGAGTTGTAGTTTGTGGACGAGTGAAGTGTTGATGCCAAGGTAGGCGGAGTTGCAATAATTCAGTTGAGGTAGGACCATCATCTGAACGATCAGAGCAAAGTGGTGTGGGTGGAAGTATGATCTTGTGAGTCGCAGTTGACGCATAGTGTAGATGGGCTTTTTCCGAAGGTTAGATATTTGTGGTTCCATTGTGAGATTGTCGTCTAAGATGCAGCCTAGTACCTTGGTGGATTTTTCCATTATGAGAGTAATGCCTGATGGAAGAGTTAGGTTAGGTATGACATTCTGTTGTGCGGTGCGGAAACCAATGGCTTTGGTCTTAGTGGGGTTCAGTTTCAGCTTGTTGTTCGTTGCCCAGGTTTTTGACTTAACGATCTGGACGATCAAACAGCTGGACATACAAGTAGATGATTCTCAAAAAAAAAATTGGGGGATATATTTTTTGAGAATGGACTTTGGACGTTTCTACTTTGGGCGACTAGTGACTTAGGCTCAAAACATACTTAGACTTTTTTTTTTTTTTTTTAAATTACACTGCTGTATGTGTTCAATCCCATCTCACAATCCAGCAGTTGCAGAAATCCATAAATCAGGCAATTTGCAAGCAATTGGACCTCTAAAGCAACGCTGAGCAGACTCCCTTTTAAAGTACAGATGCTGTTTGGCATGGGCCTAGATGATATTATGGCCAGTGTACAAGATTGCCGGTCCAAATCTTTACCAGACCCCTAGTACCTAGAAGCCAGGGGGTCCTTTTGCAGCTCTCGCCCATATTCCACAGGAGCCTCTACCCAGAGAGCCTTTCAAGGTTCCAGAGATTTTCCGAGATGTCGACGAACCAAGGTTCAGGTTCCCGCTCAACAATGCTAGTTAAAAAAAACATGATAACGCTAGCCCTCAAGATACTCCTCTGAAGTTTAAAATGTTTTTATTTGCTGATACACTTATTGTAAGTTTTTAAAAATGAATAAAGAATTAAAAAAATAAAAAAGATTTCCCTTTCGGTCAGACTATGAGATTATGAAAAGTCTCTGTATATACTCATATTTAAAAGGGAGGAATGTTTGATCTCCATAAATGTTCTTGCTTTTATGTTCTTGTTAAACTTCTATTTTTCTTGCATTCATGTTTCCTCTCTGAGACTTGTTAATGTTTTCCTTGCATTATTGTTCATTCAGTGATTGTGTTACATGTATCTCAGCAGATCAGACACTTGTTGGGGGAGATCCCCTTACCCTCCTGTCTCCTTCTATAGGGAAGTCACTGGCTTTGGTACGAACTGAAGGGGGCCACAGAGATCGGGGAGAAGGAGTAGGAGCTGAAAAGGTGTGATTGACATCTTCTGTAGTATGCTGGCGTGCAATCATGGATAACCCTACAGTTCAAAATACCATTCCTATCTACTGATTTTTTTTTATTTATTTTTTTTATAAAATCATTGATGTTTTTTTTATCTTAAGGAGCGAGATATGGACAGAAAGAAGATTGAGGAATTGGTGGAAGAAAACATGGCACTGGAACTGGCCCAAAAGCAAAGTATGGATGAATCATTACATCTTGGCTGGGAACTAGAGCAGCTATCCAAGACAGGTGAAATCTGTGAGGGTAAGCAATCATATCTTCACTAGTGTTTCCCATCAATATTGTCCACTGATGTGAATTTTTACAGTTCTTTTAAACTTTTATCATCCAATCATGCAGCACCACAAATGTCACTTGGGCATGAAGTGAATGAATTAACATCAAGCAGGTTGTTGAAGTTGGAAATGGAAAACCAAAGTTTACTGAGGACAGTAGAAGAGCTGCGAAATGTTATGGGTTCTGCAGAAGGCAGCATTTCAAAAATACTGAAGCTAGAAAAAGAAAACCAAAGATTAAGCAAGAAGGTATTGATTCAGTGTTACTTTCCTAAAATATATTGTATAGTAAGAAATGATTGTGGAAGTTCATTTGATGAAGATGTATATATATATTTTTTTTTACAAAATCTTTATTCATTTTTAAATCAAATCAACAAGTGCATAAAAATATATCATAAAGTAAATTTTAATATAGCACTGTAATATCTAACACATAAAAACCAATAGTGTAAGATCCCCACCCACCCACCCTTCATCACATTCTCAACAAAATAGAATATACTATTTTATACAACATATTATAACATATCTTATTGAATTACACACCAAATCCACCCTCCCCCTTGAGAACTAAGAAAAAAAAGAAAAGGAAAATAAAAGAATTGATGCCTATTCATCACAATATTTTTCCAATGGCCCCCATATCTTTGCAAAGTTACTATATGTCCCTTTTTGTACCGCTATTGCTCTTTCCATCTTAAAAATATGGCATAACGAATTCCACCAGAATGTATAATTAAGATTTGTGAAATATGAAAGCCTAAGGTAGCTAAAAAAATATTTAAATCATTCACATCTGGATTAGAATCTATTTCCAGATTGAGATTAATATCACCTAACAACAGACAGTGGGGGGCAATTAATAAATTATCAATAATAATAAAACGCTAGAGCGCACATGCGCTCTCAAAAATTTGTGAGGTGTGGCGCCGTGAGGTGTGTTTCTGTGGCAACATTCTAACCTCACGGCGCATGCGGGGGCTGAAGGCGTGCAACTGTGCTGTCTCCCTGTCCTCGACACGTCACCGCCCGCCCTCACTCGCCGCTGCCTGCCGGCGTCCTCGCCGTGTCACCTCACTCGCCGCCGCTGATCATCCTCTTCAGAGCAGCCTGCGATCGTGGCCGGCTTTAAAGAACCTCGCAGGCCGCTCTCCAACCTCAGTAGCACGCTCCCTCTGACGCACGGGATCGCGTCAAAGGGAACATGGTACCGAGTTGGAGAGCGGCCTGCTAGGTTCGCTAAAGCCGGCCACCAAGATCGCAGGCTGCTTTGAAGAGGAGCAGGCCAGAAGACGCTGGGATGGAGGGGAGGGTAAGAAGGGGATCAATACCGGGAGCCAGGGGGAGAGGGAAAGGGGGCTGCTTTGGGGGGAGGGGTGTGCTGGGGGGAGACAGAAGGGGCCATGGAGAGGGAGAGGGAAAGGGGGCTGCTTTGGGGGGAGGTGTGCTGGGGCCAGCTTTGCTCTGGGAGGAGACAGAAGGGGCCATGGAGAGATAGGGAGAGGGAAAGGGGGCTACTTTGGGGGGAGGTGTGCTGGGGACAGACAGCTTTGCTCTGGGGGGGAAGACAGAAGTGGCCATGGAGAGACAGAGGGCTGCTTTGGGGGGGAGGGGTGTGCTGGGGGGAGACAGAAGGGGCCATGGAGAGATAGGGAGAGGTGTGCTGGGGACAGACAGCTTTGCTCGGGGGAGGGAAGACAGCAGAGGGCCATGGAGAGACAGTTAGGGAGAGGGAAAGGGGGCTGCTTTGGGGGGGAGGTGTGTCCTGGGGGCAGACAGCTTTGCTCTGGGGGGGTGGGGGGGAGACAGAAAGATACAGACAGCGGCCAAGGAGAGAGAGATAAAGAAACACAGACAGACAGACACATCTATTCTAGCACCCGTTAATGTAACGGGCTTAAAGACTAGTTAAAAATAAATTCATTAAAAAACTGTTTGGTCTGGGCCCAAGATCCGGGAGGGCGATAGAACAGTATACAGTTTAAAGAGTCTAATAAATCTAATCTATTAAGAGTGCAAGAGATTATCTCTAATCCATTTTTAATCAATGAGTCTTGTATTGTAAAATTGAAAGTCTCATGTAGTATAATGGCAGTGTCGCCCCCTCTTCTATCTTTTTGACAGAGTGGAATGATTTTGTAATGAGGGGGTAACACATCATTAATGATAGGATTTTCATCGGAAAGTAGCCAGGTTTCAGAGAGAAAAACGCATGCTAGGTTCTGATCAATCAATTGGTATGCAACTTAACAGTTTTCTCATGTTTAAATTCCTACTTCTGAGGGAAGTGTCTTTGAAAACTAGACCCCCTAATTAACTACTATTTTGTCAATAAGAAGTCACTGTGGAGCTCTGTTTCTAAAGTGCTTTAAGATTTGTGGTTAACGTGGCTTAATGTGAGATTTTTCCCTTACATTAATTGCAAGACTAATGTGACACTTTTATATATTTGTTTTCCATTTTTATGTTTGCAGGTCATAAAAACACAGGAGCACTTACCATCTCTTATTTAGGAGGCAGTAAGTGGTCCCATATTAACTCTGTATTAGCCAGTTCTGGTGCAGTGTGTCCAGAAGTCCTGACTGTTGGTAATATCCCCCTTCTCGTGAATTGTGTTGCAGAAGGATGAAATTTACAGTCTTCATCTCTGCCTCCTTCTCCAGTGATTGTAGTGTCCCCTTTAGTTTTTCCTTTTCCAAGTGTGTTAAGAAGGTATTTTCAGGTTTTTGTCCAAATTCACAAGTTTTTTGGTACTTAAGAGGTTCCCAGTGACCCTGGAATAGCTCTGCCTGGGAGAGGACATAGATTCGGGGAAAGAAGTCTGCAGCTAGCAGGGAAACCCTCAGGGAACCTGTCTGGACAGCCTGTGAGCACACTTGTGGAACTTGGCAACCATTCCCTAGGTAGCTGGCTCACAACCTTATTAGGTGCTTGAGTGCAGGCTGTTTGACCTCCATGGTGGTCCGGTCGGGCTTTGATAGGTGCTGGCTGCATTTTACTCCCCCCTTGTTGCATGAATCCATGGGAGTTGAAGTCTCAGTTCAACTCTGATCTGACTGACAGCCTGAAGATCACAGCAGGTGGACTTGATTGGCTGACTGAGGCAATGTGTTCTTCACATTCTAGCTTCTGTGACAGCTGAAGCAAGCTAGCACGAGTACAAGCTTTTGTAATAGGGGGTGTGTCTAAATTTGCAAGTTTCAAGCATTTCTGGGGCTGGATTTAGGATCTCCCATCTCCCCCCCCAAAAAAAAACCTTCCCAGAATTTCTTTACTTTTAACTTGGTTTTCCCAAACCATTTTTGGTGTGTCCACGCTGTTGTGGCAGCCATCTCGGATTTCTTGATTTTTGTTTAAAAACTTTCATCTGCCTCAAAACCCTTAGATTTTACAAGAAATCACTTGGGATGGACCCCTCAGGCTGTGATACCACTATATCATGCCAGATTTGCTCTGGATAGTTGGCTGATGAGTGTCCGTGTGCTGTGGGGCTCATGAAGGAGGGGCGGGAGCCTTGGGCTTAGCCTCTCCTAGTACTTCCAGGGCTGGGGGATCACAGATGGCTCATTTGGAGAAAAAAATCCCCTCCAGAACCTCTGGATAACAATTGGGTGAAGCACAGGTGTGTGGATGCCACGGAGCACAAGAGAAGACTGTGGGATAGTAACATAGTAAATGACGGCAGATAAAGATCCGAATGGTCCATCCAGTCTGCCCAACCTGATTCAATTTTTTTTCTTTTTTTTTTCTTCTTCTTCTTAGTTATTTCTGGGCAAGAATCCAAAGCTCTGCCCAGTACTGTGCTTAGGTTTTGACTACTGAAGTCTCCGTCAAAGCTCACTCTAGCCCATCTACACCATCCCAGCCGTTGAATCCCTCCTCAGCCCATCCTCAACAAAATGGCCATATACAGACACAGACTGAGAAAGTCTGCCCAGTACTGGCCTTAGTGCTTCAATATTTACTATTATTTTCTGATTCTAGATCCTCTATGTTCATCCCATGCTTTTTTGAACTTCGTCACCATTTTCCTTTCCACCACTTCTCTCGGGAGCGCATTCCAGGCATCCGCCACCTTCTCCGTAAAGAAGAATTTCCTTACATTGCTCTTGAGTCTACCACACCTCAACCTCAAATTATGCCCTCTAGTTTTACAATTTTCCTTTCTCTGGAAAACATTTTGTTCTACGTTAATACCTTTCAAGTACTTGAATGTCTGAATCATGTCTCTCCTTTCTTCTAGTGTATAGATATTCAGGGCTTCCAGTCTCTCCTTATGTGGTTTTTGTCACAAGCCGCCTATCATCTTCGTCACCCTCCTCTAGACTGCTTCAAGTCTTCTTATGTTCTTTGCCAAATACGTTCTCCAAAATTGAACACAATACTCCAAGTGGGGTCTCGCTAACAATGTGTATAGTGGCATCAACACCTTCTTTCTTCTACTGGTTGCGCCTCTCTTTATCCAGTCCAGTATCCTTCTGGCAACAGCCACAGCCTTCTCACAATGTTTTTCGCCTTTAGATCTTCAGACACTATCACCCAAAGGTCCCGCACCCCTTCCGTGCATATCAGTCTCTCACCTCCCAGCACATACGGTTCCTTCCGATTATTAATCCCCAAATGCATTACTCTGCATTTCTTTGCATTGAATTTTAGTTGCCAGATATTAGACCATTCCTCTAACTTTTACAGATCCTTTTTCATGTTTTCCACTCCTTCCTTAGCGTCTATTCAAGTTTCAAGTTTTATTAAAATTTTGATGTATCGCAATATCATTAATTCAAAGCGATTTACAATTTAAAACAAGGTCTTAATTATTAACTAAAACCAACACAAACGGACATGATGTACCAATACATAAGGGAAGTAGGGAGAACTACAATAAGTATAGTAAAGGATACATACAAGGAAAATACAAACGGAGGGTAAGAAAATTTAAAAGTATTGATAAAAGTATAATAGAAAGTTAAGAACTTTTTTTTTTTAATTCAATTTCTCAGAGCCTAAGACAGGACTAATGAGTTTAAGCAATGAATGGGATCAATAGAGACTCCAATAATTAGGTCTCAAAAGCATCCTTGTACAACCAGCATTTTAACAGTCCTTTAAATTTACTTAGTGCTTTTTCTTCCTTAATAAATGATGGTAAGGAATTCCATATTCTGGGCGCTGTAACTGCAAAGATCGTATCTTGTCTTGTATTTATTATATTAAGTGATGGAATTACTAGGTTTTTGTCGTCTGATCCAAACTTCTAGTACAAAACTAAGTATCATCCACAAAAAGGCAAACCTTTCCTTCTAACCCTTCAGCAATGTCACAAACATATTGAACAGGATTGGCCCCAGCACCGAACCATGAGGGACTCCACTAATCACCTTTCCTTCCTCCGAGTGATTTCCATTAACCACCACCCTCTGGCATCTGTCCAAAAACCAGTTTCTAATCCTGAAGCAGTCCTCTGGGCAATCTTGTCAGGGCTTTATCCCTGATTTTGTAAGTCTAATATGGGCAGCCTACCAAAGTTGTCAGGGTTTCCAAATTCAGGTGAAAGAAGCACCATTGGCTGCACAAGGTTTTTGTCCTCTGCAAATACACATCCTCCAGTAGAAGTCTCCAGGCAAGGTCCAGAAGCCCTGTCAGATATGGACTGGGGGGGACTGGGAGTCTGCTGTCCCAATGTGAATCTTCTCTTGTGAGAGATGAGGAAGCCCAGGCAAAGACCTTGAATTTAGAGGCAGTAATAGCACTGGACCAGGAGGAGAACCCTACTGTATACCATCTGTTCAAGTCAACAACCTTATTTCTGAGACAGAGAGAATTAAAACTGGATTTTCCACAGGCTACATAGTGCTTTATTAGTGCTTCCCATGCTCAGGTTTCTTTTTTTCCCCTCACATCCTGATCTTTCTTCCTTAATTATGGAGCATTGGGAGACCCCGGAGGACTCCCTATGGATGGCTAAGACTATGACCAAGCTTTACCCTATAGCTTCTGAATTTCAGCAGTTATTTGTCCAGCCAAAGGTGGATTTGTCGATAGCGCAGGTTGCCAAGTGTACTTCACCGCTAGTGAAAGGGGAGTAAAGTTAAAGGATGCATAGGACCGCAGGGTTGATATAGTCCTTAAGTGGCAATTTGAGCCTTAGCCTTAGTTTTTAAAGTAGCATTGGTGGCCTCTTTCATGGCATGTGCCTGTCATACATCCATCAAATTCCTATCAAGGATGACAACATTTACCCCCAGCTGGTATTGGTGGGGATTAATTATATAGCAGGTGAGGCAGGCAGGGATCCTCGGCGGTGCCTGCAGGTTCTGTGGATGGGTCGGCTTTGAGGGGGGGGAAGTGCGGGTGGGCGGGGCAGGCAGGGATCCCCAGCGTGCAACTTAATTTTGGGACAAAGCTGGAAGGCAGAGAGGGGGAGGAGGCACAAACTCGAAACAGAAGGGAAAGGGCATGAACATTGTACACGTAAGGGAGGAAATAGAAAGGGAGAATTGATGGGTATGAGTGTGTGAGTGAGAGATGGTGCTCATGGGGCAAGGAAGAAAGGAAAATTGGACAAAGAGAGAGAGGAGTGAGGTAGACATGCATGGTAAATAGAAGGATGAGAGGGAGATGTTGGTTGGGGAAGTGAATGGGGTCCGGAGGGGAGGAAGCGTGCAGGAGTTAGAAAGAAAGAAATATTGGATGCACAGTCAGAAGGAAATGCTACCAGAGACTCATGAAATCACCGGACAACAAAGGTAGGAAAAATAATTTTATTTTCAATTTAGTGATCAAAATGTGTTAGTTTTGTGAATTTATATCTGCTGTCTATATTTTGCACTATATTTGACTATTTTTCTATAGTTGTTACTAATTGCATATTTTAAAGTCATCTGCCTTGACCTCTTTAAAAAAAAAAGAATATAAATGATAATTAAAATTTTCTCTGCGTACTGTGTGCTTTGTGTTTTTTTAATTTTGTGGTTATTATTAATAATAATAAAATGTTAAGCGCGCATGCGCACTCGCGCCGTGTGTTCCCTGTTCTGTCGCGACGGCACGAGTGCGCATGCGCGCTTATACGTCACAGTCTCCTTTTTTTACAGCCCGGCTCACTGAGAAGGAGAGCGTCGCTGGCACCGGGGAGGGGTGGGGGACGCCAGTTCAGCTTGGCCGCTCCATCTCTGCCGTCTCAGCAGCCCCCGAAATTCCTCAGCAGCCTGTCCCGCTCCCTCGAGAAGGGCTCCCGATGGCGGCACTGCTGCTGGTGGCGCTGCTCCCGCTGCTGTGCGCGAGCGACGCGCCAGAGCTGGACCCCGCCTGTCGGCAGCGGATTGACCACATGGCAAAAGGCAGACAGAGGTGAGGATGGATTAATGGGAGATGCTGGACTGTTGGGGATAGACAGAGGGGAGATTCTGCTTTGGTGGGGGTTGGGGAAAGGAAGGGAGGCCTACTGCTGCACAAGGGGAGCAGGAAGAGGTGCTAATGGACAGGGGGGAAAAGGAAGGGAGGCCTACTGCTGGACAGGGGGATCAGGAAGAGGTGCTGATGGACAGGGGGTGGGGGGAAAGGAAGGAAGGGAGGCCTACTGCTGGACAGGGGGATCAGGAAGAGGTGCTGATGGACAGGGGGAAAAAAGAAGGGAGGCCTACTGCTGGACAGGGGGAGCAGGAAGAGGTGCTGATGGATGGGGGGAAAAATAAAGGAGGCCTACTGATGAATGGAGGGGAAAGGAAGGGAGGCGTACTGCTGGACAGGGGGAGCAGGAAGAGGTGCTGATGGACAGGGGGGAGGTAAACAAGGGAGAAGGGCTGCTGCTGGATAAGGGAAGGTAAAAGGAAGAGAGAATGGACAGGGGGAGCACGCAAGGGGTGGTGATGGACAGCCAAAACAAAGAAAGACAGAAATACAGAAAGCGGCTAAGGAGACAGAGAAAGAAAAAAATAAAGACAGACACACACATACATTTTAGCACCCGTTAATGTAATGGGCTATAAAACTAGTGTATTAATAAGATTATATTGTGTGTATATGAAAAATGGATGGAAGAAATTGTGTTACAATTAGTACTATTATTATTATGGGGTGGAGTCAGAGGCGGAGCTTGGGCGGGGGTACTCAGTTGGTATTTGTTAGGCTTAGAGGGTACTTGGCTTGAAGAAGTTGAGAAACACTGCTGTATGTGTTTCCCCCGTAGCACATGATAGGCCAGGTCAAATGGCGGACAGTGAATCATCTGGGGTTGGTAATCCTGGTGGTGCTGGATTGGTTTCCATAGGCAGGCCCTGACCTGAACAGCAGTAGCACGTCAAAGTTTGCATTGGCGACTTCAGCCAGATTTGTAGGAAAAAGGCTTGCTTTTCTATATATCCTCTTGGGTGATCCTGATAACAGATGCCAGCCTTAATGGCTGAGAGGGGTGTCAGTGTAAGGGTCACCTAATTCAGGGCCAATGGTTGTCTTCGCAGAGGAGTTGGTTTATCAACGGCAGAAGCGCATCAAAGTTTGCATTGGTAGCTTCATCTAGAGTTGTAGGAATAAGGCTTGCTTTTCCACATATCCTCTTGGGTGATCCTGATGACAGATGCCAGCCTTAAAGGATTGGTTTCCACAGGCAGGATTGGTTTCCACAGGCAGGGCCTGACCTGGATGGCAGAAGCATGTCAAAGTTTGTATTGGCGGCTTCAGCCGGAGTTGTAGGAAAAAGGCTTGCTTTTCTATATATCCTCTTGGGTGATCCTGACAACAGATGCCAGCCTTAATGACTGGGAGGGGTGTCATTGTAAGGGTCACCTAATTTAGGGCCAATGGTTGTCCTCGCAGAGGAATTGGTCTATGAACTGCTTGGAGCTGCAATCCATTTGTCTAACTCTACAGATGTTGGAGAACTCCCTATAAGGCAAAGTGGTCCAGGTTTTCTCAGACAGTGCTACAGTGGTGGCCTACATCAACAGGAAGGGAGGCACCAAAAGTGCTCCGTTGAAACTGGAGGTACAGTTTTTGTTTCACTAGGCAGTCACCCACCTGCAAACTATATCAGCAGCTCATGTATCCGGAATGAACTATCTCAGCCAGCAGACCCTAGACCCAGGGGCGTGATCCCTAAATCAGAGGGCCTTCAAAAGCATTGTGCATTGATAGGGGTGTCTAGCATTCGAGTTGATGGCATCGGCAGTTAATAAAAGGTCTCTTGATTCTTTTGCTGAAGATTTGAGCCCAGAAGGGCTGGCTTGGACACTCTAGTACAACAGTGGCCAGAGAAAGGGCTGTTGTACATTTTTCCCCTATGGCCCATGGTAGGCTGGGTCATTCAAAGAATAGCAAACCATCCAGGATTGGTAATCCTGGTTGCTCCAACCTGCAGTCACACTTTGGCCATGGTACGCAGATCTGGTTCGTCTACAGAGGGACAAATCTCTCAAACTACCACTACATCCAAATCTGCTCTTGCAGTGTCCAATTGTTCTGGAGGATCCAGAATTCTTTGGGTTTATGGCATGGCTCTTGACCATGCAGCCTTAGCGTGAAAAAGCTACTTGGAGGTGGTTTGTAGCTACCCCCCTCAGATCTAAAAATCCAGCAACTGTCACAGCCTATGCTAAGGCTTGGATGATGTTTCAGTGCTGGTTTGCTAAGGAGAATGTAGAGCCAGTGAAGGCTTAAATATCTGTGGTTCTAGCGTTTCTCCAGGATGGTCTCGAGAAGGGTTTCGCCACTGGCTTCCTCAAAGTTTCTTTGACCTCTCATTCAGATGTTGCCAGATTTTCAAAAGGAACATTGCAGCTGCATCCTACTCTGCGACAGCTGTTCCCAACATGGAACCTTAACTTGGTTTTGTAGGTCTTAAGTAAGGCTCCATATGAGCCTTTGTAAGAGGAGTCTCTGATGGATCTTATCATTAAGGCAGTTTCTCTAGTAGTGACTGCTTCAGCAAGAAGGGTTTTGGAACATGGGCGGAGAAATGGCAGATGAAATTCAATGTGGAGAAATGCAAGGTAATGCATTTAGGCAATAAAAATAAGGAATACGAGTATACAATGTCAGGTGCAACTCTGGGGAAGAGTGAACAAGAAAAGGACCTGGGTGTGCTGATAGACAGAACCCTGAAGCCGTCGGCACAATGCGCGGCAGCGGCAAAGAAGGCAAATAGAATGTTGGGCATGATAAAGAAAGGAATCTCGAGTAGATCGGAGAAAGTTATAATGCCGCTTTATAGGGCAATGGTCAGACCACACTTGGAATACTGCGTCCAACATTGGTCTCCCTACCTAAAGAAGGATATAAAACTGCTGGAGAGGGTGCAGAGACGAGCAACAAAACTGGTGAAGGGTATGGAGAAACTGGAATACGAGGACAGACTTATAACACTAGGATTGTTCTCCCTTGAGAAAAGGAGACTGCGTGGGGATATGATCGAGACCTTCAAAATACTGAAAGGAATCGACAAAATAGAGCAGAGAAGATTATTTACATTGTCCAATTTGACACGGACTAGAGGACATGTAATGAAGCTAAGGGGGGACAGGTTCAGGACTAATGTCAGGAAGTTCTGCTTCACTCAGAGAGTGGTTGACACCTGGAATGCTCTCCCAGAGGAGATTATTGCGGAATCTACCGTCCTAGGCTTCAAGAGCAAACTAGATGCATATCTCCTTAAGAGAGGCATATAAGGATATGGTGGAATATAAATTACGCCAGGTGTACACCTGGCAGGGCCTCCGCGTGTGCGGATCGCCGGACTTGATGGACCGAAGGTCTGATCCGGAGAAGGCAGTTCTTATGTTCTT
This sequence comes from Geotrypetes seraphini, assembly GCF_902459505.1. NCBI lineage: Eukaryota > Metazoa > Chordata > Amphibia > Gymnophiona > Dermophiidae > Geotrypetes > Geotrypetes seraphini. The sequence goes on from NC_047086.1 coordinate 284,540,556, forward strand.
ATGTTCTTAGCTACAAGCTCTGTTGTGCAGAGAGCCTTTCCTCAGGTTTACAGAGAGCGGGGTCTCCCTCCACATGGTCTCTTCCTTTTAACCAAAAGTAGTCTCGGTCTTCCATGTAGATCAGGAAGTACAACTACCCGCGTTTCATCCCACAGGTTTAAAGTAAAAATATAAATAAAAGACAAAATTTTGACGTTACTTGATGTTAGTTCTTTTGCATTGCCTTGAGGTGACAAATGAATTTCGCATCTCAAATCATCTTTTTGTGTTAATGATTCCTAGTTGCTTGGGTAAGTCGGCCTCTAAGACTTATGTTTCTAGGTGGGTTCACTTAGCTATTGCTTCAGCGTATATTGAGAGAGCACACTCTGTCAGGTGTGGCTTCTTCAGGGGTGGAGTCCCGGGCAGTGTCGCTCGAGGATATAGGTAGGGGGACTACATGGTCCACCCTTCATGCTTTCATAAAATTTTACAGAGTGCAGCATAAAAGGATGCATTTTTTGGGTCATTGATGCTCATAGCAGGCTCATCTGCCCTAGTCTCAGGGAACTACTTTGATACGTCCCATTGGTTCAGGACTTGTATGCCTTTTGCACTAGAAAGGAAGATTAGGTTCTTACCTTGATAATATTCTTTCTAGTAGAAAGGCATATGAGTCTTGAAGAACTGCCTGTCTTGCTATCTTAGATATGTATGTTTTTTTCCAAATGTTGATGTCTATTGTCAGACAGATTTGAAGAGTACTGATTGATCTCTCTGTTCCAATGAGAAGAGCAAGAGGCTTGAGAGCTACATAAGTGTTAGTGCTGGTTGCACTCAGGTAGGTGGCTTGTTTATTTCCACCTTTTTTTCCAATTATAATTATATTGGCATTACTTTCTTGTTTTTGACTTGTTGCCAATCAGAACAGAATTTCCTGCCTCCTTATCTCATAGGAATTGTCAATTGTTTTGATACAAATTGAGGAGATGGGGCACAGCCCAAAGTTGCAGGAGGCAGAACTGAGAGAAAAAGATAGATGATGCTTTCTACAAACTCGCATGTAAAGGAGAATAACCCACTAATTCAAAAATCATATTCCTTTCTACTAGAAAGAAGATTATCGAGTTAAGAACCTAATCTTCCCATCTGGGGCTAGACCTGTTTTTAGCAAAGAATAAGTGCCAAAAAGATGTTCAAACTGGCCAGATGACCCCCTCACACTCCCCCAGTGATCACTGACCCCCCCTTCCATCCCCCCCCCAAAGATGTGAATGAAACACTATACTAGCCTATATGAGGGTTTCAGATGTTATGGTGTCCTATTAGAGCAGCAAGCAGGTTCCTCAAGTAGCCTAGTGGGCGGAGTAGTCAACCATAGATATAAGGCTCACTCTAACTACTTCACCTATGGTGGAATATGTGAGCCTTTTAAAACCCACCCAAATCCTTCTGTACCTATATATAGGTAACACCTGCAGGTGTAAGAGCTGTTAGTGTGATGTACAGTTCAGTCCAGTAGCTTTTGGGTGGATTTTGGAGGGTTCACCATATACTATAAGGGAGTTATGGTGAGATGTGAAGTTCACTTAGTGCCCATTAAGATGCCCTACTGCTTTCCTGGGATGTTTGTGTGGCCAGTCTACTAACAATGCTGGCCCTTCCTATATCTCAATGGCTTGTTTTGTGCATTTTTCATTTGGACTTGGGGTGGGGGGTCCCCCCCTAAAATGGTTCAAAATGATGCATATAGCACAAAACAACTGTGGATATTGATGTTCTGAGACAAATTTATTGTACACTTTTATACTTAAAAACATTAAAACACAAATATAGTAGTCCAACAGACCCTACACGGTCCGTGTTTTCTTAGTGTTTTTGGCGTCATTTTGGCTCGTCTGCAGTGATCTTCTTTATACGTTTAAAGACAATTAAACTGTTTTCAGTCCATCTTTTTATTTGTATAATTGAGATTGATTGGACCCCTGATGAAGGTGTGTTCGCCGAAACACGGACTGTGTAGTATCCGTTGGACTACTATATTTGTGTTTTTATGTTTTTAAGTATAAAAGTGTACAATAAATTTGTCTCAGAATTTCAATATCCACAGTTGTTTTGCTTTTATCACTGGATTTTTTCTACTGTGGAACATTGGGTCTCGTCCCCCCCCCTTCTTTTTTTGTGTGCATATAGCATAAAATACATCCATTTTTTAAAAAACAAGATAGATCTTTTGCAGTTTTGAAAATAAGTTTGGTGCTGGACTTGTATGTGTGCTCCGCAAAAAATCTAAACTTGGATTTAGATGTCATATCAAAAATGGCCTTCCAAATATCTAGCATGCTCATCTTGTATTTGTATGTAGCATGCTCATCAGGGTATTTGTATGGTGCAATATGAAACATCACTAAATTTTCAAAAAGAAAGTGCCAGCATTTAGAAAATCTGTTAACCACTTCAAAGTATTTTATTGCTGAGAAGATATATAAAATTCAGTTTGAAATCATGTTGTTCATTGTGTACATCGGGCAGGACTAAGTTAGAGAAAAGAAAGTACATGGTAGATGTTTCTTTTTGAAATCCCCGAGCATGCTTTTACATACTCAACCTTTCACAAATTTTGAGTTAGATATGAAGTTCTGCATTCCTCCACCAGCCCCAATTCTCTGTTATCTTGAAGGCTTTAAAAACTCTTTTCAAACTGCATCATTATATTTTCTTGAAAAAAACCCAACTTAAACCATTCATTTAAGATTTGTAAATCAATGTTGCTTTTTCAGCTGGGAAGACTTGAGAGTGAAATAAGCCATGAGAAACAAAGCCTTCAGAATTGTCAAGCTTTGAGCAATGACTTGATGAAAGAAAAAGCACAGCTTGAAAAGACCATCGAGACACTTCAAGAAAACTCTGAGCGACAGGTTTGCCTAGTTATTCCATATTTTGGTTTGTTTTAAATATTTATTGAATTTCCAGACTACAATTGTGCACGCAATTAACATCTATGAATAATATTAAAAGAAAAGCACAATGAACTTACAGAGAATAATAAACAGTTTTCTCCCACCCTCCCACCTAACAAGTAAAATAAAACTTAGAAACGATCCATAAATTCCCTTAATCCAATTCTAATGTAAATCCCCCCCCCAACCCTGGATGTGTACATTTAAAGGTCCATAAATAAAATCTGATATTATTCCTTAGAAAATTTAGTCAACGGTTCCCAAACATCCAAAAATTTCCTATATTGCCCCTGTTGTATGGCCATCAGATGTTCCATTTTAAAAAAAAAATCTTTATTCATTTTCAAACTTACAACAAGTGCACAAAAGAACACCATGAAAGACAATCATACAACACTTGAAATTCCTTCAATAAATTCATAAATATATTAATTAATTATTTTCCCTCCCCCCACCAATATACTCATTAAAGCATATCATAAATTATATTATAAAACACATTATTAAACCAAATTTTCCCCCATCACCCTCCTCCCTCCTATATATATCCATATTATCAAAGGAAAACGATGCCTATTCATTACAATATTTAACCAATGGCCCCCAAATCTTTAGAAAATTTTTATAACTACTTTTCTGTAAAGCAATAACTCTTTCCATTTTAAAAATATGACATAAGGAATTCCACCAAAATTCATAATTAAGATTAGTATAATTTTCCCAGTTGTTAGTAATATGTTGAATGGCAACGCTCGTCATGATCATTAAAAGTTTGTTGTTATGTGCTGTTAATTGACTTTTTTTCCTCATAAAAATACCGAACAGAACAGTATCGTATGACAGAGCAACATGGTTTTCTAATAAGCAATTTATTTGAGACCAAATTGAATTCCAAAAATTCATAATGCAGGGACAATAAAAAAGTAAATGATCAAGTGTCCCTGCTTCCAGATTACAGTGCCAGCATCTATTAGATTTAGAGCTATCCAACTTCTGTAAACGAACTGGGGTTCAAAAAGCTCTATGTAATAAAAAGAACCAACTTTGTCTCATAGATGCCAACATTGTACATCTCATTCTCCAAGCCCAAATTCGTGGCCATTGAGAAGCAGAAATTTGATGCTTAATCTCAATGCTCCAAATGTCTCTAAGACCATTTTTTGGTTTTTTATTAATAAATCCAGATATTAATTTATACCACTGCGCGGCTTGATGTCCCAGGAAGTCTGCCTGGAAACATGGGAACTCTAAACTATATTGATTATTAAGAGTTTTCCATTCAGGGAACCCCACCTGAATAGCCTGCTTCAATTGCAACCATTTAAAACTTTGTGATTTATTAAGACCAAATCTATTTTGCAACTGTGAAAAATCAAGCAGTTTACCATCTGAAATAACTTAATTTAAAGTTCTTATGCCAGCAATAATCCAATGCTTCCATAAGATTTGAGATCCGCCAATTTGAATCTTGGAGTTTATCCCTAGGCAACGGCACCTTAGAAGGAGTCACCGGTTCAATCTTGGATCTTTTAGCACTCCCCAATCCTGTGCCAGCCACTTCATTTTTTGCCTGTTTGCTCGAAGCCATACCAATATATGAATCCCAAAAATTTTTTAGAAATGAACTTAAAATAGAGGCTTAAAATTGGTCATCTGGCTGCGCTCCCAAGCCACGCCCCCAGACGTTCCATTTTGAAAATATGACTAAGAGACTCCCACCAAAAGGTGTAATTTAACCTATCCCATTTCTTCAAATTCCTCAATATCAGTTGTATGGCAACCCCTGTCATTATAAAGAGAAGCTTATTATTCCGAGCCGATATTTGGCTATTAGCTCTCATTAACGTACCAAATAGAATGATATCGTACGTCAATGCCACTGGATTTTCCAATAAATTGTTCACTTAATTCCAGATGGATCTCCAAAATTTAAGTATCAAAGGTCAATAGTATAATAGATGATCCCACATCCCCGCTTCAAGATGACAATGCCAGCATCTATTAGACTTTGAACTATCTAATTTCTGTCCAAAAAGCTCTAGTTATTCCATATTAATAAAGGTTAATAAAGTGATTTGTAAAATTTATTTTTGATTGAATATTACACACTTGTTGTAAGATATGAAAACGAATAAAGATTTAAAAAAAAAAATAAAATAAATTAAGGTTGCTTTTTAATAAGAAGTCCATTTCTAATTGTATGTAGCTCTAAGTTACTAAACTTTTTCCATGAATAAGCAGAACACGATATTCCCACATATAGTTGATGTCATCAGATGGAGTCCTGTGCAAAGCACTTTCCAGCAACTTTCTGGAAATCTTTGGAAGACCGCGCTGTGCATGCATACAGCTTTGAATATCTTCTAAGCTTGTCAGAATTGGGTCACAAGACAAACTCCACTAGGATTCACCTCAATACATTTAACTCTTATTGTATAGAAAATAAACCCATCTTTGCTCAGCCTTTAGTTGATCGCTTTATGCAGGACTTGCTTTATTGAAGCCTTCCTTAAAGTCTTCTACAGTGTCATGTCATCTCAACGTCATAGTAGACCAGCTAATGAAAGCGCATTTTGAGCAACTAGATATAATCATTTATATTCCGCATATTCTACAATTCTATGCTGATTACAAATTATTCAGGTATTCAAGCATTGTTCCCTAACTGTCCCGGCAGGCTCCCACTCTTATCTAATGCACCTCTGAAGTACTTGACCTGGAAGGTCCTTTGTTTGATGGTGGTCACTTAAGCCTGCAGGATAAGTCATCTGCAGGCCCTAGTAGCTAATCCACTTTACACTAAGGTTTTCAAGAATAGTCCTTGTGTGCTTGCAGCCTATGGGCTAGATTCACTAAGCTCACTGATCGTGTCCTGACCAGTTTGAGAGCCTTCTCCTACCCTGACCCGATTCACTAACCTGCCTGATCCAATCCGCACCTGAACTGATCCACACATGCAAATGAGGAGAAATGTCATGCATAAGTAGGAAGGCAGCTATTCACTAAACAGAAGAAGGAATACTGATTGGGCTTGCCAATCCAAAAAGAAGTGACTCCTGAGGACCAGTCACTTACTGTCCCTGCCGACTCTCCTTCTATCTGCTGCCCTGAAATCTCCCTGCTCTCTGCCAGGCCATGGTTTTAACCTGCAGGTTTAAAATGTTTTCTGTTCCGTAGTCTGGCTGCAAAGCGTGTTCTGTTCCATTCTGCCTGCACAATTTCCTTTCGGGACCTGTCTGTACCTATGCCACCCCTCCCCCTTTGTTTTGACCTTGCTTGTGTGGAGAGCGCGGATCACAGCTACAGGCAAAGTAGATGGTCTGTTCATGCGTCTGGTTCGCTCTGCAGTGATCCGTGGGGTCGGTGTGGGGCGTGCATCTGATCACATAATTTGCATGAGGACTGTTTCGTGAATTGGTCACCCAGCAAGACTCGGCCATGGATCGCCCACAGATTGCCCAACAACAGTAAGCTTAGTGAATCTAGCCCTAAGTTCCCTCCTACAGCAGCATTAGAATTCTGCCTTAACCAATCAGTTGCTCTGCCATCATTTTCCCCTAGATCTTATGCCCACAAAGGTGGAAGCACACTTTGGACTACAGGAGAGCCTTGGTCTTCTATCTGAAGCGGACTAAAGCCCTTAGCCCATCCACCTTTGTGCGGGTTTGTTTGTTTTTTAATGCAAACAGGATGGGGACTGTTAATGACAAATGCAATCTGCTGGGCAATTGGAAATAATGCATCTCCTTCATTTATTCCCAGGCTTAGCTGACTCTGTTTTAAATTTTTTATTCATTTTTCATACTACAACAAGTGTATCATAGAAAATTATACGATCTCATAAAATATACACTTGATTTTCCTTCATGTATCACTGTAAATATAATATATCATTCTAAATTCATGTACAATAATATCTGAAAATGTATGTATTACATAATATGTATAACAATTGTTACTAAAATTTAAAACCCTCCCTTCCCTCCCCTCCCAATACAAATTACAATTATAATAAAAATAATGACAAATACATATATATTATGAGATAAATAAAATAAAAATAAAACCCACCCACCTCCCTTCCTAACAAATAATTTATTATGGGAAAATGATATCATTCATTACAGAAATCTGCTAATGGTCCCCAGATCTTCTGAAACTTACCAAAATAACCTCTCTGTGTTGCTTAGCTGACTCTGGAGGATAATGCCATAGCTCATAAAGTTAGACCTATGGCTTTGTCAGTAATCCACTTGAGATTGGTCTCCACAGAGTTAATTTGCAGAGGTGCAATGTGGTCCTCGGTCCATTCATTCACATCTCACTACTGTTTGGAATAGGACTCTCCACGCGGAAGTCAGTTTGGTCAAACAGTCTTTTACAATCTGTCTAGGATCTAGATTCCAACTCCACCCACCTAGGTCCTTTTCTTTCAGTTTGAGTCTGCTTTAAAAAAATAAATAGGAGACTCGTGGAATCTAATTTCAGAACTGTGTAGGTCATGTTTTTTTGTTTGTTTGTTTTTAAAGCAGCCTAGTAGCTAAGGATTTCTGATGTAAGAATATATTCTGCTTGTCATCAGTGAAAACAATGTTGTTAGCAAGTGTTCTTCAAGGATAGCAGGATAAATAGTCTAACATACCTGCCTACCTTGGAGTTGAATTTTATAAGCTACAGACTAGATTGATTAAGTCCCACATGATGGCAGCAAGTGGGAAGACTAGTGCATGCATTGTACAATGTTCTAAAAAGTTGTAGTTTACAAGCTGGTGAGCATTCTTGTACAGGCTCCGTGATACGATATCATCCAGATATAACAAAGCATAAAAATGTATTTGTATCCTGCAAAACCTTGCAGTTCTATGCAGTTGACAAGTTAAGGACTGTGAAGTGCAAAGCATCAATTATCCAGGAATTTTACAAATAAATAAGCTTTCAGTAATTTCCTAAAATGTAGTAGTAGGACTAAAAAAATCTACGTGTCTTCAAAGAATACTTGCTATAGGTAAATAACTTTGTCCTCCCTGACCTCTACCTGATATCCTATCTATATATTTGTATCCTCGCACAATTTTCCTTGGTGTCTAGTGGGAAGGGGGGCAGGAACAGTCTCCAGTCACTCTTTATCATTGATTGCCTGGGTTCAAGTTGACCCTTGGAAGAATACTGCAAGTAGGGAGTCAAGCTGCCAAATAAGGGAGCTTGCCTTTGGCAACATGGCTCTTTGCGGTATTCTTGTGAAACTAATGCTTGGGGTAGCAACCGATGACTTGCTCCTGCCCAGCTACTAGATGCCAGAGTGGGGATTGAGAGATGGGTTGTCACGGGTAGATACAGATGTATAGATGGATTTTGAATAGGGGGTGGAGGTCAGAGGTTGGATTATGGCAGATTTTGAGAATGACATGGGGACAGAATTTATCCCCGTCTCCGCAGAAAACCACGGGAAACTATCCCGTGTCATTCTTTAGTGTCTATCTCAACCTGTACACCAGCATTCTTCAAAGCAAAGCTTGAGGGTCAGTGGCTGTGTCCATTCATACTCTGATTCTTCCCTCTCTCCTTATAGAATGACACAGGGGTGGTTAGCCGTGGGGATGGGGGCAGAATAGCCTGATATCTGTATACTGCAATCTGAAAAGCATGATAATCTTGGCTATAGCAAAGCAAATCTGTTTTTACTGCAGGAGTTATTAATTTGTAGTACTGAAAGTAATACAGGTTAGTAACATCTGCGGTAAATATCACTGTTGTAAAATGTATTATTGTATTGCAGTTTGGTAACTTTCTCTCTGGCTTGGCTGAATAGTACCCTTTAGCAGGCTAAATGCAACAGTTGTTGGGTAAAAAGAAGTATTTCAGAGATGTGATGTTTGTTGAAAGAGCAAAATAGCACTTGCTTTTTTTTTTTCAAATACAATTGATGTTTTGTACTCCTCACCCCCTGACAGCCTATACAGAGAGGAGGAACAAATTAAATATATGTTGTGGCTGCTAATTTTCAAAAGAATCACCACAATTGATATTCCTTTTCAAATTATCTGCAAAGTATATGGACTAAGAATGTCCAAGTACTTTGCAAACAGCTTTCAGAATTGGTCCCTAAAGGTCTAGTTTCTTTCTAAGTACTAGAAATGGTTTTGTGCCATTTATATTATATACTGTGATTCCCTATGTATGTTCCATTACAAAAATAACTTTTTATAATAGGGATTTAATTTAAAGGAGCCTGTATTATAAGAGTAATATTATCTAAATATCTTCATCTTACTACCTCTGCCTACCTACTCTGTTCTAAAATATACACATTCTGAAAAGTTAGCCTAATTTTTGTTTTTTTGTTTTTCTATAAATTAGATTAAAGGTTTGGAACAGGAGAACGAGCATTTGAATCAAACTATAACTTCTCTGAGGCAAAGGTCACAAATCAGTGCTGAAGCAAGGGTAAAGGATATTGAAAAAGAAAATAAAATTCTCCACGAATTTATTAAAGAGACTAGTAGTAAGTTGAACAAGCTGGAATTTGAAAAGAAGCAAATCAGGAAAGAATTAGAACATTATAAAGAAAAAGGAGAAAGAGTAGAAGAGCTTGAAACAGAGCTACATCATCTTGAAAAGGAGAATGAGACATTACAAAAAAAGATCACAAGTTTAAAAATTACCTGTGAGAAGATTGAAGCCTTGGAACAAGAAAGTTCAAACTTGGAATTAGAAAACAGAAGACTGAAAAAGACTTTAGATAATCTAAAGAATGTCACTTTTCAGCTAGAGTCATTAGAAAAAGAAAATTCTCAACTTGATGAGGAAAACTTAGAGCTGAGACGAACAATTGAATCACTAAAGTGCACTAACATCAAGGTGGCACAATTGGAATTAGAAAATAAAGAGCTAGAAAATAAAAAGGAACAACTTAAAAAAAGTCTTGATCTTATGAAAGCTTCGTTCAAAAAAACCGAACGCTTAGAAGTCAGCTATCAAGGTTTAGACACAGAAAATCAACGTCTGCAGAAGGCCTTAGAAAACAGTAACAAGAAAATCCAGCAGTTAGAAACTGAACTTCAAGACCTAGAGTCTGAAAATCAAGCCATGCAAAAAAATCTAGAAGAGTTAAAAATCTCTAGCAAACGGCTAGAACAATTAGAGAAGGAAAATAAACTATTAGAGCAAGAAACCTATCAACTGGAAAAAGACAAGAAGCAGCTTGAGAAAGAGAATAAAAGGTTGCGTCAACAGGCAGAAATTAAAGATGGTACATTGGAAGATAACAATGTAAAAATCATTAACTTGGAGAAAGAAAACAAATCACTTTATAAGGAAACAAATACTTTTAAAGAATCCTGCTTAAGGCTGAAAGAGATGGAGATGGAAAACAAGGAGCTTGTAAAAAGGACCTATATTGATAAAAAAACTCTTATCACCTTGCGTGAGGTAAGTTTCCATGTGATCAGTTTTTATAAGCTAACTGTATAAAAAACAGATATCTGTTTAACTTTATGTAGATTTTCAGGGATGCTATCGGTTTAATTAATGTTAATGAAAATCCACAGATAAAATTAAGATATATGTTTAATTTCATATTTGCTATTTGTATGGCATCACTTAAAGAAATAAGAACATAACATAAGAACATAAGAAGCGCCATCTACGGAACAGACCCTAGGTCCATCAAGTCCGGCGATCTGCACATGCGGAGGCCCTGCCAGGTGTACCCTGGCATAGTTTTGGTCCCCATATCGCTCTAAGCTTCTCATAAAGAGAAGTACATCTAGCTTACCCTTACCCATGTCACTTCATGCCACTCATAAGGAGATGTACATCTAACTTACCCTTAAATCCTAGAACGGTGGATTCCGCAATCACCTCTTCTGAGAGAGCATTCCAGGTGTCCACCACTCGTTGCGTGAAGCAGAACTTCCTGACATTTGTCCTGAACTTGTTCTCCCTTAGCTTCAGCCCATGTCCTCTTGTCCATGACACATTGGACATTGTAAATAATGTTTTTTCCTGCTCTATTTTGTCGATTCCTTTCAGTATTTTGAAAGTCTGGATCATATCCCCTCGCAGTCTCCTTTTCTCAAGGGAGAACAACCCCAGTCTCTTAAGTCTTTCCTCGTAAACCAGGTTCTCCATACCTTTCACCAGCTTTGTTGCTCGTCTCTGCACCCTCTCTAGCAGTTTTATATCCTTCTTTAGGTATGGAGACCAATGGTGTGGGTTAATTGTAAAAAAATATTTATTGTGTTTAAAGCCTGTTGCACACACAGAGATTCATATACATCTGCATATGAATCTAAAAAGAATGCGCACAGAAAATGTTTACCTACTTCTATGTGATCTGCATGTACAGTAGACATGCCTAAGGTTGTTTTTTGAGCAGAACAGAGGCTGAGTTGTGATGTACACATTGGGCCTGATATTCAGACTGTGGGAGGCAGCCCAACTATCAGCAGTGAACCAGGAAATTCAATGCTAGACTGTATCCAGCAACCTGTGTTGAATTTTTTTTTTTTGGGGGGGAGGGGATAAGCTGCTTTTGATTATAGCCTGTTAAGCCAATATTCATCAGCTGACAAGCTAGGTTATAGCGGCCAAATATAGACCTGCTATTTAGTAAGTCTATCTGGCCGCTAAATTTAGATGGTCAGCCAATGAATATTGGTGCTAACTGACTATGTCGTACAACATAACTAATGTCCGGGCTAGCTGCTAAGCAGTAATATTCAGCAGCCATCTTGTGCTGAATATTAACGTTTAGCTGGTTAAGTGCTATTTAACCAACCATGAGCCATTCCTAGCTGGTTAAATACAGTAGTGCTGAATATTGGGCAGACTGATTGTTTTTTAAAGAAAATATGCACTCGCACATTTATACCTTTTCCAGAGCAGGTAAAGATTATGTTAGGCATTTGCATGCTGATAGGAGCTGATTTTTATAAAGGCATATAGGCACCTGTGTTGCCTTTATAAAATGGCTTATAACATGTGCCTTTTTGGAACTCAGGCAACCTTAGTGGCTGGATATGGCCCCGTAATTAATACTTTTTTGACCAGCCCTGGAATAGGCCTACCTACACCTGCATTTAAAATAGATAACTTTTTCTGTTCTGTGATTTAAAATGGCTAGAGTTGAAGCTGGGAGTTATCTATACTGTAGTAATTGACAACAGGGTGAATTTAGGGCTCCTTTTACAAAGCCATGCTAGGGCCTTAACGTGTGGAATAGCACGGGCTAGATTGCCGCACGCGCTAGCCGCTACCGCCTCCTTTTGAGCAGGCGGTAGATTTCTGGCTATAGCATGCGCTAATCCGATGCATGCGATAAAACAACTAGTGCGGCTTTGTAAAAAGACCCCTTAGTCTGCCTGATTTAGAGAAATTCATTTAAGCCTGCCTGCTTCATCATATGCAGGATTGACTGATGGGTGGTGAAGTCCATATAACTCCATCATATGAAAAGGTCCATTTTGCTCCTTGGCACTTAAATGTTTGTTTGTTTTACATATGCGGAGTAAAGCGTTACCTCTTTTAGTACATGGAGCATTTTATTATCCCAGGACAAGCAGGCAGCATATTCCCACACATGGGTGACGTCACCGACGGAGCCCCGCAGCGGACAGCCTCGAAAGCAAACTTACTTGAAGATCTCAAGCTTTCGAGTGCTGCACCGTGCATGCGCATGTGCCTTCCCGCCCGAATTAGGGGGCGCATCTCCTGTGAGGATCCTCAGTTCATTGTTTTCCGCAGAGCTGAGAAGACTTGTGCTTCTGGCTCTGCAGCAATTTGCCTTCTCTTCACCGCGGTTGCTATTTGTTCGTTCGCTGTGCTCAGGGTTTATTCCCTTGTTTAATTTCTTGTTTTAAAAGTTTTAAAAAAAAAGTTTGTTTCTTTTTTGTTTTCTGAGTCCGCAGGCTTGGGCCTAGGCCCTCTTCCCTTCTTTTCGACGGACTCGTGCTTTTCGCCGCTGCTGCAACAGATTCATTCATCTATTCAACATGGAGCCTGAAAAAACCTCGGCCTCGACTGTCTCGACCTCTTCGGGACCCAAGACCTCGACATCGGGGGCGATCTCGGGTGGTAAGGCCTCGCCCTCGACACCTGCTTAGGCCTCGGCCTCGAAGATCTCAGGGTCCTCGGCCTCGAAGGCCTCCTTGATCCCGGCCTCGAAGCCTGCGTCTGGGGGTAAGTCTTCTGCTTCCTTTTCAGGTACCATGCCCAAAAAGCCTCCAGAGTCTCTTTCCATGCTATCCGGGACTCCGGGTGTGCCTCTGTCCTCTAGGCCTTCAGCGAAACGTGTCTCCAAGTCTCGGGAATACTCTAAATCGAGGTCACCCTCCTTGGAGCACACGGGAGCACCTTTGACGCCAAATCCTTTGGTCTCGGTGCCAATGTTTGAAGATATGGTCAAGTCTATTTTGACTCCTCAAATTTCTTCCATTGTGGCTCAGTTAGTCCCGTCCTCTACTTTGCCTCGGGTGGACCAGCCTGAGACCCTGATCCAGCATCCACGGGGCAGGTCTCGCAAGAGATTTTCTTCTTCAGACTCTTCGTCCGAAGCATCGCTCGAGGCCGTCGAAACACCTCGCTTCGAAGAGCTCGGGGCATATCGAAACTTCCTCTAAGAAACTTTCTCGTTCTGAGCCGAAAGTCGCCGCTTCTTCTTTATCTTCGAGGCATTCGAGGTCGAGGACTCCTCCCTCGAGGTCTTTGCGTCGGGATCTCTCTCCGGTTTCGAGGCATTCTAACCCTTGAACTCCGAGGACATCCCCTTCGAGGGGTCTGAAGAGGAAGCATTCCTTCACTCCACCACAAACTGGGAGTGGGGCTTCTTCAGTGATAGTGAGAGTGGAGTTGGAACCGCTGTCTCAGTACTCACGTGAGGCTTCACCCTCTTATTCCATGGCTCCTCGTTCCAGGTCTGTCTTCCCTGAGGAACCTTCTTCTTCCAAGTCTTCCTCTTTTGCCAAGTTTGTCTATGAGATGGGTCAAGCTCTTCATTTGGACTTGCATTCAGATTCCAAATATACACCAGAATACTTGGCTGACATGGAGCTCGCACATCCTCCCAAGGAGACCTGGCGGTTGCCCATGACACTGGTGCTTAAACAGACCTTCATCCGCAATATGGAGACACCTTATTCGGTCACGGCTATTCCATCAAAGCTGGAGTCACGTTATCGCACTGTCCCCTGTAAAGTCTTCAAGAAGTCACAACTCTCTCGCCAATCCTTAGTGGTGGAGTCCTCCCTCAAGAAAGCTCATCCATCTAAAATTTCTGCAACTGTCCCTCCTGGTCGTGAAGGTTGCACTATGGACAAGTTGGGCCGTCGATTGTACCAAAATTCTATGATGGCGAACAGAATTTTGAATTACAATTATGTTTTTACATCTTATTTTTTGAAGCTATTGCCATCCTTTTTTCCAGACTTGTCTAAGCACCGTCTGTCTGAATTTAAACAGATCCTTCAGACTCTTTCTCAGTTGAGGCTTTTTATGTTGCAGGCATCTTATGATGCTTTTGAGCTTTCTTCCCTAGTGTCGGCTTTTGCAGTTGCCATGCGCCGCCTTGCCTGGCTCCGCATAATCGACATGGACCCAAATTTGCAGGACTGTCTTGCCAACTTACCCTGTCAGGGGAATAAGTTGTTCGACGACTCCATTGAAGCTGCCACCAAGAGGCTCTCTGAGCATGAGCGCTCTTTTGCTTCCCTGCTCTGGTCTAAAACCAAGCCGTCTACTGCCCGGGCATATAAGCCTCCACCTCGTCGATATCCCATGAAAACGACTCCTGCCGGACTTGATGGACCGAAGGTCTGATCCGGAGATGGCGCTTCTTATGTTCTTATGTTCGACGTCCTCAGCAGCAGCAATGCCCTCAGAAACCTCAGGCGCCTGCTGCCACCAAACCGGTTCCGTCTTTTTGAAGTTCCGGTCCTGAGCATTCCATCCTCCCTGCAAAATTCTCTTCTGCCCATTGGAGGTCGCCTTTCCCTTTTTTCATCACGTTGGGAAAGTATTACATCGGACCTCTGGGTGCTGACAACGATCTGCGAGGGATACTCTCTGCGCCTGCTTCAGGTACCCCCAGATCACCCGCCAAGAGAGTGTCATTCCAGTTCCTCGCAACTCCCCCTTCTTCAAGAAGCTCGGGTGCTTCTTCGCCTTCGAGCGGTGGAGGAGATTCCTCCTTCCCAACACAATCTAGGGTTCTACTCCAGGTACTTCCTGGTACCCAAGAAGACAGGGGATTTGCGACCCATTCTGGATCTTCGAGCCCTCAACAAATTTCTTGTCAAAGAGAAGTTTCGCATGCTCTCGCTTCCGACATTGTACTCCCTCATGGATCAGGGGGATTGGATGTGCTCACTGGATCTCAAAGAGGCTTATACTCATATCCCTGTTCATCCAACTTTTCGCAAATATCTCAGATTCAAGGTGGGGAATCTTCATCTCCAATACAGAGTTCTTCCCTTTGGCCTTGCGGCCTCTCCCAGAGTTTCACCAAGTGTCTGGTCGTAGTGGCTGGCACTGTTCCCTCTAAGCTGAGCAGGAGTCCTCCACCCACAGTCTCACCAATAGAGGGTGCTGTTTTACTGTCACATTTTTCAATTGTGAGGGACAGGCAAGTTCTGCAGGACTCCAGGGAACATACCTGTCCTTAGCGACTGAAAATATTCCACCCGTTCTCGAGGGCTCCAGGTGTTTCCTTACCTCGATGATTGGCTTATCAAAGCACCTTCTCTTCAAGAGGTTACGACAGCGACCCATCAGACTATTTCTTTTCTTCAAAGTCTGGGGTTCCATGTCAACTTTCCCAAATCTCAGTTAGTTCCAGCCCAGTCCCTTCAGTTATTGGCGCAACTCTGGACTCTGTCAGCATGAGAGCGTTCCTTCCATTAAATCGTCAAGAATCCCTCTGTCGGCTCTGCCGGCAAGTGTCTTCACTTTCAACCCTCTCTGCCCGTCAGATGATAGTTCTGCTCGGTCACATGGCATTTACGGTTCATGTGACCCCCCCCCCCCCTTGCCAGACTTCACCTTCGCATCCCTCAGTGGACCCTGGCGTCTCAATGGCAACAAGCACTGGACCCGCCTTCTCGCCATATAACGGTGACTCCTTTGTTAAAGAAATCTCTCCGCTGGTGGATGCTCTCTTCTATTCTTTCCAAAGGTTTGCAGTTCCACAATCTTCCTCATCAGAAAGTGCTCACGACAGATTCGTCCACCTACGCATGGGGAGCCCACGTAGATGGTCTCCGTACGCAAGGGTTGTGGACGTCAACAGATCGTCAGTGTCATATCAATCTGTTGGAACTCAGAGCGATTTTCCTTGCTCTCAAAGCTTTTCTGCATCTTCTTCACGACCAGGTGGTACTGGTTCGGACAGACAATCAAGTGGCCATGTATTATGTCAACAAACAGGGAGGGACGGGATCTCACTCCCTTTGTCAGGAAGCTCTGAGGTTGTGGCAATGGGCGATTTCTCACAACATCTTTCTCAGAGCTGTCTACATCCAGGGTCAACAGAACTGTCTGGCAGACAACTTGAGCCGTCTGCTGCAGCCTCACGAATGGACGCTCAATTCCCCCACGCTTCGTCAGGTGTTTGTTCGCTGGGGGACCCCTCAGTTAGACCTGTTTGCGTCGCCCAGCAACTTCAAACTGCCTCTGTTTTGCTCCTGCATTTTCTCGCCTCGTCGTCTCAAGGCGGATGCCTTCCTTCTGGACTGGAGAAATCAATTTCTTTATGCTTTCCCTCCGTTTCCTCTGATTCTCAAGACTCTTATCAAGCTGAAGTTGGAGCATGCCACTATGATTCTGATAGCTCCTCGGTGGCCCAGACAACCATGGTACTCCCTTCTACTTCAACTCAGCACCAGGGAGCCTCTACTTCTACCAGTTTTTCCTTCTCTGCTCACTCAGAGTCAAGGGTCTTTGCTTCATCCCAATCTGCAGTCTCTTCACTTGACAGCTTGGTACCTTTCTACCTAACAGACCCTTCTCAATTTTCTCGGTCTGTTCAAGATGTTTTTCTTGCTTCCAGGAAGCCGTCCACTCGTCAATGTTACGGCCAAAAGTGGACTAGATTTTCTGCTTGGTGTTCCTCTCGTCAGCTTCATCCGATGTCTTCCTCTTTACCGTCGGTTTTGGACTATTTACTTTACTTGTCCCAATCGGGCCTTCAATCTACATCTATTAGAGTCCATCTCAGTGCTATTGCTGCTTTTCATCAGCCTCTGGATGGGAAACCTCTTTATGCGCATCCCATGGTTTCCCGCTTTATGAAAGGGCTTTTTAATCTGCATCCACCTCTTAAACCGCCTCCTGTGGTTTGGGACCTTAATGTTGTTTTGGCTCAACTGATGAAACCTCCTTTTGAACCTATTGACCAAGCTCACCTCAAGTACCTCACTTGGAAAGCTGTTTTCTTAATTGCCCTCACTTCGGCTCGCCTAGTCAGTGAGTTGCAAGCATTGGTTGCGGATCCTCCTTACATGGTCTTTCATCATGATAAGGTAGTCCTTCGTACTCATCCTAAATTCCTACCTA
This sequence comes from Geotrypetes seraphini, assembly GCF_902459505.1. NCBI lineage: Eukaryota > Metazoa > Chordata > Amphibia > Gymnophiona > Dermophiidae > Geotrypetes > Geotrypetes seraphini. The sequence goes on from NC_047086.1 coordinate 284,558,042, forward strand.
AAGTTGTTTCGGAATTTCACATCAACCAATCTATTGTTTTGCCGGTCTTTTTTCCAAAGCCGCATTCTCATCCTGGAGAAGTGGCACTTCATACTTTGGATTGCAAACGCGCTTTGGCTTTCTACCTCCAACGTACTCAGCCTCACAGAACATCTCCTCAACTCTTCATTTCTTTTGATCCGAATAGGTTGGGACGTCCTATCTCGAAGCGTACCATCTCCAACTGGATGGCTGCTTGCATCTCGTTCTGCTATGCTCAGGCTGGTCTTCCTCTGCAAGGTCGAGTGACGGGCCACAAAGTTCGAGCTATGGCAGCGTCGGTAGCTTTCCTCAGATCAACTCCTATTGAGGAAATCTGCAAGGCTGCCACTTGGTCCTCGGATCATACTTTCACTCTCATTACTGTCTGGATACTTTATCCAGGAGGGATGGCCATTTTGGCCAATCTGTTTTGCAAAATCTTTTTTCTTGAATTGCTAACTTCCCTCCATCCCTTTTTACTTAGCTTGGAGGTCACCCATGTGTGGGAATGTAATGTAATGTAATGTAATTTATTTCTTATATACCGCTACATCCGTTAGGTTCTAAGCGGTTTACAGAAAATATACATTAAGATTAGAAATAAGAAAGGTACTTGAAAAATTCCCTTACTGTCCCGAAGGCTCACAATCTAACTAAAGTACCTGGAGGGTAATAGAGAAGTGAAAAGTAGAGTTAGAGGAAAAATAAAAATAAAATAAACATTTTAACAAGACAGCATTGATCTAAATACTTTGGAAGGGAGAAGAGAGGAGAGAAAGGAATAGAAGCAGAAGGGGGAGCCGTTGAACAGTAGAATTCTGGAGAAATTTAAATGATAGAAATAGAACAAAACAAAGACAAAAGGCAAAACAATAGATAAGATTAAAGATAAATCATAAGCTGGAAAGAAAAATAAAATAAAACTTTGTCTTCAATCTACGGTTTCAGCGTCAGTGATGAAGTGGAGCAAGTAAGTTTAGGAGGAGCGATTGACGTTTCCAGAAAGGGTTTCTTCAGGGAAGAGACTTGGCAGACAGTCCCAGGATGCCTATGTCTCCTCCTCTGTGATGTTCTCCCATCCATGCATTCCCTCCCAGACACACTGCCCGTGCCCCAGCCGCTCCAAGGAGGCTGCCCCAGATGAGGCCCACGGTGAATGCAGGATTCTCTCCTCTGCGGGAAAGCCGCCCGGAGCCGACAGTCGATCTTCTTAGCGGATTGCATGGGGGGAAGAGTTCACACTCTTGGTAGGATCGGGTCTGTGTGCTCTCGGTGGTTGTGGCTGGTCTCGTTGCTGCTTAGGTGTAAAAGCAGTTGATCTCCACTGCTGCTGATATTTAAAAGCAGGCAGATTGATCTCTCCAATGGACTGCAGGGGGAGGAGTTCACACTCCTGGCAGGATCGGGTCTGTGGGCTCTTGGTGGTTGCGGTAGGTCTCGCTGCTGCTTGTATGTAAAAGCAGTTGTTTTTCTACTGCTGCTGATATTTAAAGCAGGTAGATTGATCTCTTAAACGGGATATAGGGGGAGGAGCTCACATGCCTGGCTGGATCGGGGCAAGGGCTCCTATTATAGGCAGCTGGTCTTGCTGCTACTTAGGTGTTAAAGCAGTTGATCTTCCTAGCGGACTGCAGGAGGTGTGGAGCTCACACTCCTGTCATGATCTGGTCTATGGGCTCTTGGTAGTTGCGGTTGGTCCCAATGCTGCTTAGGTGTAAAAGCAGTTGTTCTCCCACTGCTGCTGATATTTAAAAGCAGGTAGATTGATCTATCCAATGGAATGCTGGGGGAAGATCTTATATGTCTGGCTGGATCGTGGCAAAGGGTTCCCGGTAGTGGCGGCTGGTCCTATTGCTGCTTAGGTGTAAAAACAGTTGATCTTCTTATCGAATTGTAGGGGGGGGCGGATCTCACATTCCTGGCAGGTTCGGGTCTGTGGGTTCTTGGTGGTTGCGGATGGACCCGCTGCTGCTTAGGTGTAAAAGCAGTTGTTTTCCCAATGCTGCTGATATTTAAAAGCAGGCAGATTGATCTCTCCAACAAATTGTATGGTGAAGAGCATACACGTCTGGCTGGATTGGGACAAAAGCTCTCGATAGTGGCGGCTGGTCTTGGTGCTGCTTAGGTGTAAAAGCAGTTGATCTCCTACTTCTGATAATATTTAAAAGCAAGCATATTGATTTTTCCAACGGAATGCTGGGGGAAGAGCTTACTTGTTTGGCTGGATCAGGGCAAAGGGCTCTCGGTAGTGGTGACTGGTCCTGTTGCTGCTTAGGTGTCAAAAACAGTTGATCTTCCTAGTGGACTGCAGGGGGAGGTGGAGCTCACACTCTTGGTTGGATCGGGTCTGTGGGCTCTTGGTAGTTGCAGATAGTTCCGCTGCTGCTGAGGTGTAAAAGCAGTTGATTTCCCACTGTTGCTGATATTTAAAAGCAGGTAGATTGATCTCTCCAATGGACTGCAGATGGAGGAGCTCACATGCCTGGCTGGATCGGGGCAAAGGGCTCTTGGTAGTGGTGGCTGGTCCTGCTGCTGCTTAGGTGTAAAAAACAGTTGATCTTCCTAGTGGACTGCAGGGGGAGGTGGAGCTCACACTCTTGGCTGGATCGGGTCTGTGTGCTCTTGGTAGTTGCGGATAGTTCCGCTGCTGCTGAGGTGTAAAAGCAGTTGATTTCCCACTGTTGCTGATATTTAAAAGCAGGTAGATTGATCTCTCCAATGGACTGCAGATGGAGGAGCTCACATGCCTGGCTGGATCGGGGCAAAGGGCTCTTGGTAGTGGTGGCTGGTCCTGCTGCTGCTTAGGTGTAAAAGCAGTTGATTTTCCTAGCGGACTGCAGGGAGGGTGGAGCTCATATTTTTGCAGGATCGGGACTGTGGGTTTTTGGTGGGTTGGTCCCGTTGCTGCTTAGGTGTAAAAGCAATTGATCTCCCACTGCTGCTGATATTTAAATGCAGGCAGATTGTCCAGGGAGAGGAGCTCTGCACTCAAACTGCCATCCTCCTCGCCTCCAAGTTCCGGAATGTGCTGCCTGCTTGTCCTGGGATAAAGCATAGTAACTTACCGTAACAGTTGTTATCCAGGTACAGCAGGCAGATATTCCCACAACCCTTCCACCTCCCCTGGTTGGCTTCTTGGCTTGGTATCTGAACTGAAGATCCTCACAGGAGATGCGCCCCCTAGTTCGGGTGGGAAAGCAAGCGCGCATGCGCGATGCAGCACTCGAAAGCTCGAGATCTTCAAGCAAGTTTGCTTTCGAGGCTGTCCGCTGCGGAGCTCCGTCGGTGACGTCACCCATGTGTGGGAATATCTGCCTGCTGTCCCTGGATAACAACTGTTACGGTAAGTAACTGTGCTTTGTGGCATCTGCGAGACCTGTGACAACAATTGGTAAGATGCCATATGTTGATTTGGGTGTCCCTGTTGGGGGTCCCTTAGAAGTAGAGAGTTCCTGAATTCACTACAAGGAGAACTGTTCCAGAAGTTGGTAATGGAACCCACATGAAATGGGGACATCTAGCATCGAATGATCACCGCATGGTGTGATTTAAGGCAGTTGTAGAGAGGGTTCATTCAAAAGTAAAGGTTCTAGACTTAAAAAAAAAAACTTTGTTCAGATGGGGGATTACTAAACTAAACTAAATCTTGGGTTTATATACCGCATCATCTCCGCAGATGGAGCTCGACACGGTTTACATGGTTAGGGAAGGAACGGAACTCCAGTGGAATTATATAAGTAAGAGAGAAGAGAGGTTAGGTGTGAGAGTGCCAGGAAAGGGATTGTTATCTGGATGGGAACATCTGGAAGAAACAGGAAAGCAATGGAAAAAACTGAAAGGAGATATTGTAAGGGAAACAAACCATTCTGTAAGGAAAGTAAGAAAAAGAAGAAAAGGCCGCTTTGGTTCTCAAAAGTAGTAGCTGAGAAGGTGATGAAAAAGATGTTAGCTTTCAAAAACTAAAAAAGATTGCAGAAAGAGGAAGACAGGCAAAAATATCTGGAAATGATAAGAGAGGCGATTAAGTAGTCAGGACATCAAAGAGACAAATGGAAGAAAAAATAGCCAGCAAAGTAAAATGGGGAGACAAGACAGTTTTTAGATATATTAGTGATAGGAAAAAGTGCAATGCTAGCATTGTGAGCCACAAAAGTGAAGGGAAGAAATATGTAGAAGCTAATAAAGATAAAGCTGAATTGCTTAACAAATATTTCTGTTATCCTAGGACAAGCAGGCAGCATATTCTCACATGTGGGTGACTGTCATCCATGGAGCCTGGTACGGACAGTGGTAAAAGTGTACTTGCACTTTAAGTTTTCAGAAACTTTGCGACTGCCCACACTGCACATGCATGAGTGTCTTCCCGCTTGACGTCAGCTCACGGTACCTCAGTTCTTCATTTTCTTTGGAGCAAAGTGGTATTTTTCTGGACTCTGTCCAACACATGTTGCCTTCCCATCAACGTTCTTCTATTTTTGGCCCTTTTGCCATCGTTCTTATTTTTTTTCTTTATTTCTTCTTCGGTCTCTGTAAATACTAAAATAATAATATATATTTTTCTTCGTACTCAGTCGAGCCTTTCAGCCTTCTTTTTCCTGCCTCAGCATTTTTTTCCCTATATTTTCATCATTGAGTTTAACCTCATCACCGAGATTTTTCCATCCATGTCAAAACCATCGAGCAGTTTTAAAAAGTGCTATCAGTGCCAGTGCCCTATCTCAATCACTGACCCGCACAGTTGGTGTTTGCAGTGTTTGGGCCCTGAGCATTGAGTAGATAGTCGTTCTACTTTGCAGAATTCTCATTGACGGCTCGTCGCATCCAGCAGGAGAAGCAGTTCGGCTCAACCATGGACTCTGGTGATAAGTCTGAGCCCTCGTTATCGACATCGGACATTATTCCTTCATCGGGTAAGCCTGCTAAGAAGCCATCCTCTTCCCTGCAAGCGTCACAGATCTCTACAGCATCGCGTCCCTCAATACAGGCTAAACATCAACACCATTGCTCTCTTTCAGTGCAGGCTATGTCTCCAGGGCATGCATATTCATCGAGGTCTCCCACCCCTCGACACCCTGCCACACCAATGGTACCGGCTGTTGAGCCAAGGGTACCAGTGCAAATCTTCAGGGAACAATTTGGTGAGTGTTTCCGGAGGGAGATCGGTGACATGTTCAAGTTGCACTCGACACCGGTGCTTGCATCGATTCCCATGGTACTGGCCCAGCCTAAGTATAGCAGTCCGAGGCCATATGGTACCGATTCCAGGAGTACATTGAGATGCCAGCCTCCTTCCTATTGGCGAACTTCATTTAGATGTCGCTCCCAATCAAGACATCGACGTTCTCCATCGAGGCATCGATGCTCTGTATCGAAGCATAGATGTTCTACATTGATATATCGATGTACATCACATACTTCCAGATCCAAGAGATCCTCATATCATTTGTCTTCATCAGATTAGTATTAACATCATCGAGAAAGCTCTTCTCGATGCTCTCACTTATCTCCTCCAAAATCTTCATCTTACAGAGAATCACCTGGGGTTCCCAAGTTATTCTGATCTCTCTTGTCACCATACTGGTGAAACGTTATTTAGAATATTGTGTACAATTCTGGAGACCACACCTTCAAAGAGATATGAAAAAGATGGAGTTGGTCCAGAGGCGGTTACTAAGATGGTGAGTAGTCTTCATTATAAGGTGTATGGAGACAGACTTAAAGATCTCAATATGTATACTTTAGAGGAAAGGTGGGAGAGGGGACATATGATAGACCAGGGGTGCCCACACTTTTTGGGCTTGTGAGCTACTTTTAAAATGACCAAGTCAAAATGATCTACCAACAATAAAATTTTTAAAAAACCGCAAAGCACGCTGTACGCAGAGAAAATGTTAATTATCATTTATATTCAATGGTTTTATCAAAGAGGTCAAGGCAGATGACTTTACAATATGCAATGTCACCTCAGTAACAACTATACAAAAATAGACAAATATGCCCCCTCCCTTTTTACTAAACCGAGATAGCAGTTTTTAGCGCAGGGAGCTGCGCTGAATGTCCCGCACTGCTCTCGATGCTCGTAGGCTCCTTGCACTAAAATCCAATACTGCGGTTTAGTAAAAGGGGGCCATAGTGCAAAATATAGATAGCAGATATAAATTCTCAAAATGGACACATTTTTATCACTAAATTGAAAATAAAATCATTTTTCCTACCTTTGTTGTCTGGTGATTTCATGAGTCTCTGGTTGCATTTTCTTCTTCTGACTGTACATCAAATATTTTTTCCCTTCTTTCAGCCTACTGTATGCTTCCTCTCCTCCAGACATCATTCACTCCCCCAACTTTTCTTCCTCTCTCCCTGACCCTTCCCCTTTCTTTATTTCTCCCTGCCCCCCTTTCTTTCTGTCTGTTTCCCTTCTTTTTTTCTGTCTCCCCTTTCTTTCTGTTTCCTTTCTTTCTTTCTGTCTCTCTGCCCCCCTTCTTTCTGTCTCCCTGTCTGCCCCCTTTCTTTCTTTCTCCCTGCCCTCCCACAAACCACTGCCGCTGCGATCAGGGAACAGGCTCCCAAGCCACCGCCGTCCCAAGCTCTCCCTGCTTCGTAACGCAGAAGCGTCGGGCCGACTAGCATTTCTCTCCCTGACGTCAATTCTGACATCGGAGAGGAAGCTACGGGCCAGCCGGCAGCGATTGGCTGGCCTGGAACTTCCTCTCTGACGTCAGGGAGAGGAAGGCTGATTGGCCCGGTAGATCGCGAAGGCAACGAGAGTCTATCAGGGAACCCAGGATGGGCTCCACGATCGACTCGCGTTGCCTTCTCGATCTACTAGTTGATCACGATCAACCTTTTGGGCACCCCTGTAATAGACATTTAAATACCTACACGGCGTAAATGCACACGAGTCTCTTTCATTTGAAAAGAAGCTCTGCAATGAGAGGGCATAGGATGAAGTTAAGAGGTGATAGGCTCAGGAATAATTTAAGGAAATATTTCTTTAAGGGTGGTAGGTGCATGGAACAGTCTCCCAGAGGAAGTGATGGAAACAGTGACTGTGTCTGAATTCAAGAAGGCATGTAATAGGTACGTGGGATCTCTTAGGGCTAGATGCACAAAAGATAGCGACTTGATCACTGTTGGCCGATTCTCTGACCGATTCTCCAACAGCAATCCAATGCACTATCAAGTTTGCATGCAAATGATTTGCATGGAGATGCAAATCATTTGTATGCAAACCCATCGATTCAATCGCTCAGTGAGTGATTTGACACATGCACAGAGCCCTAACAACAGTGACAGTGGAAGAAGCCTCCAGTCACTACTGTTAGGGCTTCTGTTTGTTTGTTTGTTTTTAATGGCACAGATGTGCGTGTGTTAAACATGCACAATCTGTCCCGTTATTTTTTTTTTTTTAAACCACGCGCCATGCCTTCCCATCCTGCGCCGGCACCCCAAGCCACCGTTCACCCCCTCCCTGAACACAAAAAAAATGGCAGGAGGGATGCCCACTCCCTCCTGCCATCTCGACTCAACCCTTCCCCCATGCACAATGGTAGGAGGTATGCCCACTCCCTCCTGCCATCCTGACCCACTCCTCCTACTCAACCCTCACCCGCGCAAAAAGGCAGGAGGGATCTCTACTCCCTCCTGTCACCAGAGGTCCCTCAACACTCCCTCCCCTGTACCTTTAGTTGGGAGCAGGAGGGTTGCTCAATACCTCCTGCTCTGTGGCCGCATCAACAATTCTGGGCCTTAGACCTGATGCATCATGTGATGCACGGGGAGGAGCCTAAGGCACTCATTGGCTCAGACGCCTCAAGTCTACCAGGCAAATTTCCCTATCCATCCAATATCAATTAGCAAAATGATTGATCCAACTACCATTTACACTACAATCTTGTGACCACACTATCTCAGAAGACTTATAAAAGCATTTCTGTACCAAGACAGGGAACCAACCCTGAAGTAACTGAAAATTGTAATTGTAAACTGTCTAATGCAACTCCCAGGGCAAAACAAAGAACCAACAATAACCTACTTGTACTTGTAACTATATAGTTGAAATCATGACCTAACTGTATTAATGGTTATACTGATTTACCTGTACTAGCAACCCTATTGAATGTCTATCTCAATATGGCCATTGTAACTTCTGGAGAACTGATTCAATCTCTTGTAATGTAATCAGACCTTGAACTGAATAGGTAAAGGCAGAATAGAAAACTTGATTAGCATAACATATAGTGGCTATTCTATTTCTCACATTGAATCTTAAACACACTGTCTGCTGTGAGATGCATGAGTAGAATATTGAACTGCTAAAAACATAGCTTTTAATTAAAGCAGTTTATGGAATAGTAATAAAAAGACTAAAGAAGTTAAAGTTGGACCTTGTGGCTGAAAATGACAGCAGATTTTAATTTTCATTCACATTATATGGAGACAGTACCAGCATATATATACCAGAATCACTTCCTCAAGCTGGGAATGCCTCTTCAACACTGATCTTCTGGCTGCCAGTTGGGCACGGTGCCTGACCATACCACCACCATCGCAGATTGACAGGTGCGTTCAGGAAAGGGCAGAGGTAAAAAAAAATGCAGCCAGCACTCTGCAAGACACCGCTGAGTCTCCTAAGTATGCATAACCGCTTGTGCTCGAAAAACACAGGGATGGCCCTGAGTTCCTAAGAAATCAATGCAGACTGGCTAACAGGTACCCACTGAGATTGGCCTGTCAGCTGCAAATCGGTGTATTCTCAATGCAGGCAGAGCTTAAGAGTCTTCCGAGCACAAAGAAATCCTGAAAAGGGGATGAAAACACCAAATAAAATAAGAAAAAGAGGAAAGCAGAACAAAAGCACTCCTTCATGCATGTATGCAGAAAGGAAAAACTGCAGGTGGTGCTATAGCTCCCTGTCAAGTACAGAAGAGTCACATAAAAAATCTGGAGTGGATTCCTTTTACATATGGCACATGGCCATTGGGATACAACCCCCTTGCCTTGAATGTCTCACCTATTGCACTGGAAAATAATAATATGAAAGTTTGTGCAATTACAGTTATCTGAAATTAAGTTTGATTTAGCTATGTAATCACACTGAAGGCTCTACATACTAATTGTATGTTTATTTTGATAAGGATTTGGTGAATGAAAAACTGAAGACCCAGCAAATGAATAATGACCTTGAGAAGCTTACACATGAACTTGAAAAGATTGGGTTAAATAAGGAGCGCATCTTACATGATGAGCAAAGTACTGCCGACAGGTGAGATTCTTGTTTAGTTTCTGATACCACTTTATTTTTGATTTATCTGAGGTATATAAATAAAAATTTGTTATGTTATATCAAGGCTTCAAAATTGAGTGATGATATCCAATAGAGCCTTCCAGATTAAGAGGGGTATTTTTGATATGACATATAAATCTGAGTTTAGATGTTTTGCAGAACACGCAGAAATATCCAGTACCAAACATGCCCATTTTCAAAACTGCAAAACATCTATCTTGTTTTATCGAAAATGGATGTGTTTGTGCTCAGTTCAGCTATCATTTGAACCATTTTTGAAAAAAACACATCCAAAACAAAAACACACGGAACAAGCCATTGGGTTGTAGCAGGGACCAGCATTCTTAGTAGACTGGCCACACAGACGTTCCAGCAGAGTAGTGATGCACCCTAGGGGGCACTGCTGTGAATCTCGCATAAAAAATCCTGGGTACACATGTCACCATTGCCTTTTTGTATTGTGTTTTGCCTAACTCTACAGGTAGTGACAATATTCAATCATTCTATGTATAGCTGTGTGGTTAAAGATAGCCCTTTTGGCAACCATATAGCTATTCAGATATCCCATATTCTATAATTTATCCCAGGACAAGCAGGCAGCATATTCTCACAGATGAGTGATGTCATCCTTGGAGCCCAGCATGGACCGTCTAAAAATGTAGTATCACTCTTCAGAAGTCTCAAGATAGCTCATACTGCATATGTGCAAGTCCTTTCCTGCCCGATGTCGGCTCGCGAGACTATCAGTTTTTTGTTTTCCATGGAACAAAGAAGCTGTGTTTTTGGAGATTCTCCAATAGCACTTATACTTTTTTGAGTCTTCGTGCGTTCCTGTGTGTGTTTGGAGATTTTTTTTTCTTTCTTTCTCTTCAGTTTTACTTTTCATTCAGGTGCACTTTAGTTTAGTGATTTGGTTTTCTATTTTTTGCTTTCACATTATTTTATGTTTTTGGGCCTTCAGCCCTCTTTTCTTCTGCAGGTGTCGAGTCATTTTTGGAAGAACGTCTACCTCTACCTTCGGTAAAAATAGCTTCATTTGACCTCACTTTGGCTGTTTTTCCTTTGATATTGAAGCCTTCTAGTGGCTTTAAAAGGTGCATTTGATTCAATAGGATCATTTCAGTCATTGTTCCACACAAGTGGTACCTTCAGTCTTGACCATCAAGTGGACTCTTGTACATGCTGCCTCACACTTCAAACACATTCTCTGAAGGCTCAGTGACTCCAACAGGAAAAGCTTTTTGTAACTTCCTCGATGTCTACATCTTCCACAGTGGGTCCTGCTGCTGTACCGGTACCATTGGTACCGACATCAGCATTGAACCACCCTCAACGTTGGATTCTGTCCCGCCATCAGAGAAAAAGACTGAGAAGCATTCTTCCCCTTCGTACAATGCATCGTTGATTACATCAACATCAAGTAAGGCAATGAAGTCACAGCGACAATGCAAGCAGCGCTCCCCATCAGTGCAGGCTGTGTCACCTCTGAGGCATGCCTCTTCATCGTGGTCACAAATGCCTCGACACCCTACTGCGCCATCTGTATCAATTGCTGTAGACATGGTACTGATGCCATCCATACGTACCGGACCAACTTCAGGAGCTGCTTTAGAAGGAGTTGGCTGTCATACTGCAGATGCATTTGTCACCACTGCCTGCACCTCCTTCGATACTGGCCCAGCCTGAGCATGATTTTTCAAGGCCTCATGGTACCAGATCTCATTTTCCTCATCAAAAATTGAGATCTCTACTTTCCCGGCATTGAAACTCTACATCTTCGACCGACTAGGAGTTCTTCTCGACACTCCAATCGGCATCTTATCACCATGTTTCACAGTGCCAGACTCCTTCCACTCCATGCAGATCTCCGAGGACTGGCCATTTGGAATCACATCTGTCGATGCATACTGTGTCTGAGCTAGAGTTATTTCCTTCAGACCCCTCTCCTTGTCCACCCAGAAGGTGATCTCTACCAGAGAATTTAACCTTTATGGCTTTTATTGAATAGATGGGTTGAGCTCTCCCAGTCAATCTAGAGTCTGACCCTGAACCACAAGCTTCATTACTTGATGCTTTAGATTTTGATGAGGTTTGTAGAGTCTTACTCCAACTCCCATTTCATAATCTTTTACAGGAGACTTTGTTGAAAAATTTAAAGACCCCATTTCTCATTCCAGTGGCTCCTAAACACATTGACTCACTCTACAGGGTACAATCCTGTCCTGGGTTTCATCAGCCTCAGCTTCAGCACCAGTCCTTCCTGGTGGAATCTGTGCTTAAAAAATCTTCCAGTTCCAGGACACATGCCAGTGCACCACTGGGTAGAGAAGGGAGCATTTTCCTGAAGTATTTAAGCAACTGACCCATACAATCTTACTCCAGTGAGTAAACTTATGGAAACACTAATCAAACGCCAATTGGATACAATCCTGAACGAGGAGAATCTACGAGATCTCCATCAACATGGTTTTACGAAGGGAAGGTCCTGCCAATCAAATCTGATCAGCTTCTTTGACTGGGTAACAAGAAAGCTGGATATAGGGGAGTCCCTGGACGTCGTGTACTTGGACTTCAACAAAGCATTTGATAGTGTCCCACACTGCAGGTTATTGAGCAAGATGGGTTCGATGGGACTGGGTGAAACATTAACCGCATGGTTTAGGGACTGGCTTAGAGGTAGACTTCAGAGGATAGTGGTAAACGGTACCCTCTCCGATACGACGGAGGTGATCAGCAGAGTGCCGCAGGGCTCGGTCTTGGGCCCGATCCTATTTAACATCTTCATAAGAGACTTGGCTGAGGGGCTTCGAGATAAAATTACATTATTCGCCGATGACGCCAAACTATGCAACATAGTAGGCAACCGCACAACAGATGAAAGCACAGTGCCCGACAAAAGCTCAATGCCCGACAGTATGACGCAGGACCTACTCCTGCTGGAGCATTGGTCAAAGACTTGGCAACTAAGTTTCAATGCCAAAAAAATGCAAGGTCATGCACCTTGGCGGCAAAAATCCTTGCAGGACTTACACCCTAAATGGTGAGATCCTAGCAAGGACTGTAGCAGAACGTGACTTGGGGGTGATCATTAGCGAAGATATGAAGACTGCCAATCAAGTGGAGAAAGCTTCATCCAGGGCTAGACAAATCATGGGCTGTATCCATAGAAGTTTCGTCAGCCGTAAGCCCGAGGTCATAATGCCGTTGTACAGATCCATGGTGAGACCCCCATCTGGAATACTGTGTACAATTCTGGAGGCCGCATTATCAAAAAGATGTGCGGAGAGTTGATTCGGTTCAGCGAATGGCCACCAGGATGGTCTCAGGTCTCAAGGATCTCCCATATGAGGAATGACTGGGTAAGTTGCAGCTGTACTAACTCAAGGAACGCAGAGAGAGGGGAGACATGATCAAGACGTTCAAATATGTCACAGGCCGTATCGAGGTGGAAGAGGATCTCTTTTTTCCTTAAAGGACCCACGGCAACAAGAGGGCATCTGTTGAAAATCAGGGGTGGGAAATTTCATGGCGACACCAGAAAATATTTCTTCACCGAAAGGGTAGTTGATCGCTGGAATAATCTTCCACAACAGGTAATTGAGGCCAGCAGCATGCCAGATTTTAAGAAAAGATGGGATTGGCATGTGGAATCTCTTCATGGAGGTAGTTAGGGGGTGGGCCATTAGTGTGGGCAGACTAGATGGGCCGTGGCCCTTTTCTGCCATCATGTTCTATGTTTCTATCTTATTCCACAATAACTGATCCCTAGAGCTGTTAATCACTAGCTTTTAACTATGTTAATTCCACTCAATTTGTAGCATCTTTTAATCATTGTAAACCACATAGAACTTCACGGTCCTGTGGTATATAAACTGGTTTTTTTTTGTTTTTTTTTTAACGTTCTTTATTCATTTTCAAATTAAACAAGTGTACAAAAGAATATTCTATACAAGTTATTTCACAATAGCACATTAATCTCTACCACATAATATTCTAGTGATATAATAACCCCCCCAACCACCAACCCTTTATCACCTTTTCAGTAAGAATAAACACACATATATAGCATATTTTAACATATATAATGTATAAATTATTTCCAACTCCCTCCCCCCCTTCAGTGTGCTAACAAGAAAGAAAAGGAAAAGAGAAGAATCGATGACTATTCACCACAATATGTTGCCAAAGGCCCCCATATTTTTATAAAGTTAGTATATGTCCCTCTTTGTACTGCTATTGCTCGTTCCATTTTAAATATATGGCATAATGAAATCCACCAAAATGTATAACTAAAGTTTCTGTGATTTTTCCAATTATTTGTTATATGTTGGATGGCAACCCCTGTCATATTTAATAAAAGCTTGTTGTTATATGATGATATTTGACTCTTTTTCCTCATCATCATGCCAAATAACACTGTATCGTAAGAAAGTGCAACATGATTTTCCAATAATAAGTTCACTTGAGACCAGATTGAATTCCAAAATATCTTAATATAGGGACAATAATAAAGTAGATGATCTAATGTCCCAGGTTCCAGATTACAGTGCCAGCATTTATTGGACTTAGAACTATCTAGTTTTTGTAAACGAACAGGGGTCCAAAACACTCTATGTAATAAAAAGAACCAACTTTATCTCATAGATGCTGACATCTCATTCTCCAAGACCAAATTCGTGGCCATTGAGCTGCAGAAATTTGATGCTTGATCTCAATGCTCCAAATGTCTCTCAGACCATTTTTTGGTTTTTTATTCAAGTATCCAGATAATAATTTATACCACAAAGCGGCTTGATGTCCTAGGAAGTCTGCTTGGAAGCATAGGAACTCCATACTATATTGATTGTTCAAAATCTTCCATTCAGGGAACCCTACCTGAATAGCCTGCTTCAACCGCAACCATTTAAAACTTTGTGTTTTACTAAGACCAAATCTATGCTGTAGTTGTGAAAACTCAAGCAGTTTACCATCTGAAATAACATCATTCAAAGTTCGAATACCTGCAATGATCCAGTTCTTCCAAAGGACTTGAGCTCCGCCTATTTTAATCTTGGAGTTTATCCATAAGGATTGATTAGTTGACTTTTTAATTGGGATAGGTGTTAAATTACTAGTATATCTCAATGTTTTCCAAGTATCCATCAAAATTCTATTTTCCCTATATATCCTAGGCATGTTGATACTTGGAACATGAATTAAGTTCAAGGGAAACAAAAGGCGCCATTCCAAATACAACCAATCTGGTGCATTATCTATGAGTTCTGGGAGGATCCAATTATGGGGGAATTAAGACAGATTAAACAACTGCTTAAGGAAAATGCAAGTAACATGGCGGAAATGAAGGAAGAAATAATAAATATTCATAGACAAATTGAATTGACTAATAAAAGAACTACAGAGTTGGAATCTAAAATGGAGGTTTTGGGATGTGCAGAGAGAAGATGCAAAAGTGACAGTTTGGAGTTGAGGGAGTTAAAAAATCAGCTGGAAGATTATGAAAACCGAGGCAGAAGAAAGAATGTAAAACTTTTTGGTTTACAAGAAAATTTGGAAGGAGGAAATGCCATACAGTTTTTAGAGAATCTAATACCCAAACTGTTACAGTTAGATTTTAAACAGCCTATAGAAATAGAACGTGCACACCGGATTCCAATAAAACGTTTGGATAGTCAGGGGAGACCAAGACCATTAATATTTAAGATGTTACGTTATCAACAGGCAATTGATATATTAAATGCAGCTAAATGTGACAAAAATTTAAATTACAAAGGGTCCAAAATATGGTTTTTGCTAAAAATACAGCAAATATTAGGAAACAATTCCTCACAATGAGACCTCAAATAAAGGTAAATGGGTTTAAATACGGATTATATTATCCAGCAAAAATGAGAGTCTCTTGTGGAGATAAATCTTTATATTTTGTTGACCCGGAAAAGTTAAAGATCTTTCTCTCAAAATCAGAGCCTATGGCATTTTAGAGAGGTATTTGGTGGTTTGGTTGACTGACAGGACAATAAATAAAACTTACAGAACTGATACATGGAGTCAGATTTTGACTATATAAACTGTTATTGTTATTATTAGACAGGTTTGGCCACTGCCTCTTCCAGAATGCCATGCTCACCAGCCATGTACTAAATCAATGTTTCTCAACTGGGTCCTGGAGTATCCCCTCGACAGTCAGATTTTCAACATATCCACAATGAATATGCATGAAAAACATTTGCATATAATGAAGGCAGTGCATGCAAATTCATTGTAGATATCATGAAAATCTGACTGGCAAGGGGATACTCCAGGACCGAGTTGAGAAACACTGTTCTAAACTACACCATAGGGCTAGGTAGGAAACAGAATCAGTCAAGTTATCAGCTATGCAATCAGCTCAATATATAGTACAGGCAAACCTTTACCCAACCACAAGCATCTCCCAGCCCCAGATCCAACTGAAACTCACTCTCAAGAGAGAGAATTCTTGACCACCAAGCACATTTCAACAGCCTTCAGAAGAAGACCAAAGTAGAAAAGAGGCCCAATGAATCCCACCCCCCATCCTTTACCTCCTTCCTTTTCCAACTCTCCTATCCAAACAACTATAGCTAGTGGTTATTAACAAGAAAACCCTTCTCACCCTTCACCCCTCTTAAGCACCCACCTCTACAAAATTACCCAACCCCTTCCAAAAGCTGAAGAAAATTTAGCACTGCGCTGCAAGCCCTAGGAAGCAATCCTTGAATATATGGTTCCCAGATATTTCAAAATAATCTTGTTTGTTGATATGTATGAGATGTATCTCTGACTTCTAACAGCAGAAGTGCATGCAAAGCCACCCTCCAGTGCCAATAAGATGATGGGGAATCTAAAACCCATGATTTAAACCGGTTTAAAGACTCAGAAGTCACCACGTCTCAGCAGCGAATCTTCAGTTGCATGTCAGAACAGAAATTGTTTCCACCTTGAACTTGCTATAGGAACCTGTTAAGAGTATTCATATTCGGGTCCCCTGAAGCAGGGATCGAAACGGGGCCGCGTTAGGACCCCCTGAATCCTGCTTACAAGCTAAGTAAATTGCTCAAAATTTGCCACAGGTGCAGTGACAATCACAATTTGAAATGCAGTACCTTGTTTGGACACAATCTTTTTGAAGTTTTTAGAGATGAGCTTTCATATATACCTTTGAAGGAAGTGATCAAAGATTTTTTATAAAAGGACTATGACTGGAAAGTAAACTCTTTCTCCAAGGGAGGTCTCACAACCTTCCCTTCAGAGTTTCGTATCTCTGAGCTTTTTTATGAATCTGTTTGATCACCCTTCATAGGTTAGTTACCTATACAGGCCAGTTTTCTCCGGTGTTTACCTTCTCAACCTGAGCAGACCCAACCGGGGACCTGAGATCCTGTTCCCATCTGGACGCAATCTGGTCATAACTCTGGCTGTACGTTATAGACTCCAAAAATGTATAATAATATGAGACTAAAGTCATCCAATTCTCCAGAGAAGTAAACAACTCCCCTAATTTGCACCCCACACCCATTGACATGCCCCCTCGAGTTAAGTAATGAATGTAATACTCCAACTGCATGTATGCATAGTAATCACTCCTTTGTACTGCTGGATGTTCCAGAAGGTTTTCAAACGAGAGTATCCTTCATCCTCATCTACAAATGAGAATACATGCATAAGGTTTGCGGCAGACCATCTACGATATATTCATTTATCTAAACCCAGCGGAAAGTCTACATTTCCCACAATAAGGAGCACATTAGTAGAAGTACAATCATGGTTCCACAGATTCAGCAGGGCGCACCACTCCACCTTCTTATATGTAAGAAGAGGATAATATTTCAAATGTGGGGGTTAATCTCCATCCTGCTACTTGCATGAGATAATGCTGAAAGGGCCGAAACAAAGAACTTTCCAACTGGTCTGGAGTAAAATCCGAGGTACCCAAAATCCAGTCCCTTAAATGGTGTAAGCCACAGGCTAAGTTATACAGCGCCAAATTGGGCAGTCCCATGCCCTTTTGCTTCCACGAACCAGTCATAAACTGCAAATTCAGCCTATGTTTTTTCCCCCTGCGATATAAATTTCTGTAAAGCTGATTCCAATGTACACAGGTCCTTCTTAAGAATCCATATGGAAAGTTGTTGTAAAACATAGAGCCAATGCGGTAAGAGTACCATATTAAATAAAGCATTGCGGCCACTCACCGAGAGTGGAAGGGAGCTCCAAAGATCAAACTGACGATGTGTACTAGTCAAAAGATGCGCAATATTATGGGTGTACAGTTCCCTCAGATCCCCACTAATCGTACACCCAAGTAGATAAAGTCCTCCCCCGCCCAATGTAAAGGGAAATTCCCCGGCCAATTCTCACGGATAAACTCCATAGGAGCTACTGCCTCGAATTTGTTCATATTGAGGCGGAACCCCGAAAAGTTACCATACTCCTTCATAGTTTCCAGCAAAGCCTTTAACGAATCAACAGGTTAGAAACATAGAAACATAGAAAGATGACGGCAGAAAAGGGCTATAGCCCATCAAGTATGTCCACGCTACTGACCCACCCCGATAAGTCTAGATGCTAGTGATTCGTCCTACGTAGGGATCCCACGTAAATGTCCCATTTACTTTTAAAGTCAAGCACGCCGGTGGCCTCGACCCCCTGCACCGGAAGCTTATTCCAGTGATCTACCACCCTTTCCGTGAAAAAATACTTCCTGGTGTCACTACTAAACTTCCCTCCTCTGAGTTTAAGCGGATGCCCTCTTGTGGTCGAGGGTCCCCTGGGGAAGAGGATGACATCTTCCACCTCGATGTATTTAAATGTCTCAATCATGTCCCCTCTCTCCCTGCGTTCCTCTAGAGTATAGAGCCGCAGTCTGCTCAGTCTCTCTTCGTATGAGAGACCCTTGAACCCCGCTGAACCGACTCGATTCTAATCACGTCTTTACGGTAATGTGGCCTCCAGAACTGCACACAGTACTCCAGATGAGGTCTCACCATGGTTTTGTACAGCGGCATTATGACTTCTGGTTTCCGACTGACGAAACTTCTATTGATACATCCCATCATTTGCCTTGCCTTGGATGTGGCCTTCTCTACCTGCTTAGCAGCCTTCATGTCTGCACTGATGATTACTCCCAAATCTCGTTCTGCTGTGGTCGTGGCTAATGTTTCTCCATTTAGGGTGTAAGTTCTGCACGGATTTCTGCTACCGAGGTGCATGATCTTACATTTCATAGCATTGAAGCCTAGCTGCCACGTCGAGGACCAGTTTTCCAACGTACGAAGGTCCTGTGTCATACTATCCTGTAAAAAGCTTTCACTTACTATGTTGCACAGTTTTGCATCGTCGGCGAATAACGTTACTTTACCCTGTAGCCCTCGTGTCAAGTCCCTTATGAATATGTTAAAAAGGAGAGGACCCAGGACCGAGCCCTGCGGCACTCCGCTGGTCACCTCTGATGTTTCAGAAAGGGTACCATTGACCATCACCCTCTGAAGTCTACCACTCAGCCAATCATTGACCCATGCAGTTATCGTCTCACCCAACCGCATTGATTTCATCTTATTTAGTAGCCTGCAGTGTGGGACGCTGTCAAAAGCTTTGCTGAAATCCAAGTATACTATGTCCAGAGACTCTCCTGAGTCCAACTTTCCTGTTACCCAATCAAAGAAGCTGATGAGGTTGGATTGACACAACCTACCCTTAGTGAATCCATGTTGACTAGGATCCCTAAGATTCCCCTCATCCAAGATCGTGTCCAATTTACGTTTAATTAGTGTTTCCATGATTTTCCATACTATCGATGTGAGACTCACTGGTCGGTAATTCGCAGCCTCTGCCCTGCAACCCTTTTTATGCAG
This sequence comes from Geotrypetes seraphini, assembly GCF_902459505.1. NCBI lineage: Eukaryota > Metazoa > Chordata > Amphibia > Gymnophiona > Dermophiidae > Geotrypetes > Geotrypetes seraphini. The sequence goes on from NC_047086.1 coordinate 284,577,218, forward strand.
AGGAACAACATTCGCTGTTTTCCAATCCAGGGGGACTCTCCCCTTCTTTAGGGAGAGATTGAAGAGCATGGCTAATGGTTCCGCCAGGACCTCGCAAAGCTCTCTGAGCACTCTTGGGTGCAATTCGTCTGGACCCATGGCTTTGCTTACCTGGAGTCTTGACAATTCGCTTTAGACATCAGCTGGTGTGAACTCAAAATTCTGAAATGGGTCTTCCGCGCTTGATATTGCTTCCAGATGTGGCCCTTTCCCTGGTGCCTCGCAGGTAAAAACCGAGCAGAAGTATTCATTCAGTAGTTTGGCTTTATCGGAATCTGTTTCCGCGTAATTCCCATCCGGTGTTCTGAGGCGTGTTATCCCGTTTGTGTTTTTTTTCCTGTCGCTAATGTACCTGAAGAAGGATTTGTCCCCTTTCTTAATGTTCTTTGCTAGAGTTTCTTCCACTGCAAGCTTGGCCTCCCTGACTGCTGTTTTGACTGCTGCAGACCTGGCCCTATATTCAATGTTAGCTTCACCTGTTCCCGTACGTTTGTATGAAAGAAATGCTCTTTTTTTCTCCTTGACGAGGTACGAGACCTCTTCAGTGAACCATTGGGGTTTTTGTTTCTTTGTTGTTTATGTACCAATTTTATGTAGCGGATAGTTGCCTCGTGTAGGTCAATTTCAGGTTTGACCACATGGCTTCCACATTATCAGTTGCTTCTTGATCCTGCAGCGTCTGCTGGATGAAATCTCCCATACGTGCGAAATCAGTGCCCCGGAAATTGAGTACCCTCGTTTTAGTTTGTGATTTAGGGAAACCTTTCCTGTGGTTGAACCATACCATGTTATGGTCACTGGTAGCTAGCGTTTCTCCCACTGAGACCTCCGAGACACTCTCGCCATTTGTAAGTACGAGGTCTAGGATGGCCTCGGCCCTAGTGGGCTCTAGTACCATTTGTTTGAGCTGTACTCCCATCATGGACGTCAAAATCCTCCTGCTACCACAAGTTGTCGCTGAGAGTGTGTTCCAGTCTACATCGGGCATGTTGAAGTCCCCTAGCAGAACAGTGTCCCCCCGTAGAATAATATTTTCAATGTCTTCAATCAATTCGTTATCCTTGTCCTCTGTTTGTCTTGGAGGTCTGTATACCACACCAAGGTACAAGCACTTTTCTCCACCTCTGGCCAGGTTGACCCAGATGGATTCCCCGGTGTACTTAACATCTGTGATTCTGGTTATCTTGATGTTCTCTTTGATGTAAATTGCTACCCCTCCTCCTAGCTTACCCTTCCTGTCTTGTCGAAGCAGGTTGTATCCTGGTATAGTTGTATCCCACCCATGGGAGTCCGTGAACCATGTTTCTGATATTGCCACCACATCTAGGTCGGCATTCACAATTTCTGTTTCCAGTTCTAGAAATTTATTCCCTAAACTATGTGCGTTGACATACATAGCTCTCCACTCTGTGCGTTTGTTAAACCCCTGTACAGAGATTCCTATCTGACTCAAAGTGTTTCCTAGTGAACCTTTAGCAGTGAGGGTACTTACCTCGGACTTAGAAGCACAGTTTTGGATCACCACATCAGGATTGTTTCTTACTGCACTGGTATATAAGTGGGTACCCTCCCCTGACTTACCTAGTTTAAAGCCCTCCGAAGTAGGCGGGCTAAACGGTGTCCGAAGACGTTCTTACCTCTGCTGGTCAGGTGAAGTCCGTCTGGTCCCCTGGAGTCCCTGTAGTGCCTCTCCATGATGTAGGAATCCGAAGTTCAATTCTCGGCACCATCGTTGTAGCCATTCGTTTGTCTTCAGGATGCGTTCGTCTCTGTCCCTTCCCTTGCCCCTAACAGGAAGAATAGAAGAGAATACTACCTGTGCTCCTGTCTGCTTCAGCTTTTCTCCCAGAGCTCCGAAGTCTCTGGCTATGTCCTCCGGCACGTTCCTGGCAGTGTCATTAGTTCCGACGTGGATGAGCAGCATGGGAAAGTGGTCCCGGGGGCTGAGAAGCCTATCAAGTCTGGCGGTCACATCCCGTATTCTGGCTCCTGGCAGGCAGCAGACCTCCCTTGACTGCATATTCGGTCTGCAAATTGGTCCCTTGGTGCCTCTCAGCATGGAATCCCCGATGACTATTACTCTGCGCTTCTTTTGGGGGGGTCGATCTGTTGTGGCCGGAGATGGGGTCGTTTGTTGAACGTCGGTAGGCTCTTCCTGCTTCACGTCGATAGTCCCTTCTTGCAAGACCTGGAATCTGTTCTTCAGGTTGAGTTGTGGAGTCGAAGTGGAGCTACCCTGGTAAGAGAAAGAATAAGAAGGTGAAGAAATTGTAGATGGGGGGGGTTCTCCTACGTTTACCTGTGGAGGAGGTCACTAACTGCCAGGAGTCAGTGTCTCCAGCCATCTCCTGGATTCCGACAGTTGGACTCAGCGTCGACGGCCCTGGTGTCTCAGTGAGAGACCTGTCACGGGTCTGTTCGGTGATGTGGGACAGCTCCTGCACTAATCCATCGATGTAGGCCTCGTCATCTCTAATGTCTCTCAGGCGTTTCACCTCCTCCCTGAGGCTCTGTAATTCCTGCATGATGACATCTTCCTGTTGGACGACCTCCTCTGTTTGTGTAGAGGCTGTATTGAACTCCCGCGGGATGGCCTCAGTCTGCACGGAGACCTCCTTCCCCGGTATTACGTTCTCCTCCGTCTGTGTGTAGGCTGAGGTCACCTCCCGGATCACCTCTGTGTAGGGAATGGCAATCTTGCTTGTAGTCTTCACACTTCTTGTGCGGCCTGCCATACTTAAACATAGAAACATAGAAGATGACGGCAGAAAAGGGCTACAGCCCATCAAGTCTGCTTACCCACCCCCTGTCTATGCCCTAATGACCCAATTTCCTTATCTTGACCCTTGTAGGGATCCCACATGGGTATCCCATTTATTCTTAAAGTCTGGCACGCTGTCTGCCTCGATCACCTGCACTGGAAGCTTGTTCCAATGATCAACCACTCTCTCTGTGAAGAAATACTTTCTGGTGTCGCCATGAAATTTTCCGCCGCTGAGTTTGAGCGGGTGCCCTCTTGTGGCCGAGGGTCCCTTGAGAAAGAAAATATCATCTTCCACTTCGACACGTCCCGTGAGGTACTTACATGTTTCGATCATGTCTCCCCTCTTCCTACGTTCCTCAAGAGTGTAGAGCTGCAATTTGTTCAGTCTCTCTTCGTACGAGAGACCCTTGAGCCCCGAGATCATCCTGGTGGCCATCCGTTAAACCGATTCAATTCTGCGCACATCTTTACTGTAATGTGGCCTCCAGAATTGCACACAGTACTCCAGATGAGGTCTCACCATGGCCCTGTACAACGGCATTATGACTTCAGGCTTTCGGCTGACGAAACTTCTATTGATACAACCCAATATCTGCCTTGCCTTAGATGAAGCCTTCTCCACTTGATTGGCAGTTTTCATGTCTGCACTGATGATTACTCCTAAATCTCGTTCTGCTGAAGTCCTAGTTAAAGTTTCTCCGTTCAAGAAGTACGTCCTGCATGGATTTCCGCTTCTGAGGTGCATGACCTTACATTTCTTAGCATTGAAGCCTAGCTGCCAGGTTGAGGACCAACTTTCCAATGTAAGCAGGTCCTGCGCCATATAATTCTGTAAACTGCATTCACTTCCTATATTACATAGTTTGGCGTCATCGGCGAATAGTGTTATTTTACCTTGAAGCCCTTGAGTCAGATCCCCTATGAATATGTTGAAAAGGAGTGGACCCAGGACCGAGCCCTGCGGCACTCCACTGGTCACCTCCGATGTTTTAGAGAGGGTACCATTAACCACCACCCTCTGAAGTCTGCCACTCAGCCAATCATTGACCCATGCAGTTAGTGTCTCTCCTAACCCCATCGATTCCATCTTGTTTAGCAGCCTGCGGTGTGGGACACTGTCAAAAGCTTTCCTGAAGTCCAGGTACACGACTTCCAAAGACTCTCCCAAGTCCAACTTTCTTGTTACCCAGTCAAAGAAGCTGATGAGATTGGATTGGCAGGACCTACCCTTGGTGAATCCATGCTGACTGGGATCCCGAAGATTCCCTTCATTCAAGATCGTGTCCAATTTGCTTTAATTAGTGTTTCCATGAGTTTGCACACTATTGATGTGAGACTCACCGGTCTATAATTCGCAGCCTCTGCCCTGCAACCCTTTTTATGCAGAGGAACGACATTAGCTAATTTCCAGTCCAGGGGAACTTTCCCCTTACTTAGGGAGAGATTGAATAGCTCAGCCAACGGTTTTGCCAGGACATCGCTCAATTCTCTGAGCATTCTTGGGTGCAAATTGTCTGGTCCTATGGCTTTGTTCACCTTGAGTCTTGCCAGTTCACTGTAAACTTCACCTGGTGTGAACTCAAAATTCTGAAACGGGTCTTCTGTGCTTTGTGTTGCCTTCAACTGGGGACCGTGTCCCGGTGCCTCACAGGTGAAGACTGAGCAGAAGTATTCATTCAGTAGTTCGGCTTTATCGGAATCTGCTTCCACGTAACTTCCGTCCGGTCTTCTAAGGCGTACTATCCCGCCTGTGTTCCTTTTTCTGTCACTAATATACCTGAAGAAGGATTTGTCCCCCTTTTTAATGTTTTTTGCCAGAATTTCTTCCACTCGAAGTTTTGCCTCCCTAACTGCCATTTTGACCGCTGTAGACCTGGTCCTATATTCTACTTTTGCCTCTCTTTTCTCCGTGCGCTTGTAGGAGAGAAACGCTTTTTTCTTCTCCTTAATGAGGTGCGAGATCTCCACGGTGAACCATTGGGGTTTATTGTTTCTTTGTCGTTTATTTACTGATTTTATGAAGCGGCTAGTTGCTTCATGTATGGTTGATTTCAGTGTTAACCACTTAGCTTCTACATCATCGGTCTCCGCTTGGTCCTGCAGCGTCTGATGGACGAAATCTCCCATGCGTGCGAAGTCTGTGCCCCGGAAATTGAGTACCTTTGTTTTCGTGTTTGATCTAGGGAAGCCTTTCCTAAGGTTGAACCATACTATATTGTGGTCGCTGGAGGCTAGCGTATCTCCTACTGAGACCTCTGAAACGCTTTCTCCGTTGGTGAGTACCAGGTCGAGGATCGCCTGGGCCCTAGTGGGCTCCGTTACCATTTGTTTGAGACATGCTCCCTTTATGGAGGTTAAGAGCCTCCTGCTACCGCTGGTTGTCGCTGAAAATGAGTTCCAGTCTGCATCAGGCATATTGAAGTCCCCTAGCAGTACAGCTTCTCCTCGTAGAGTGATATTCTCTATGTCTTCAATTAATTCTGCGTCCATGTCTTCCAGTTGTCTTGGGGGTCTGTAAACCACACCTAGATACAGGCATTTTTCTCTGCCTCTTGCCAGGTTTACCCAGAGGGACTCCCCGGTGTACTTGACATCTGTGATCCTGGTGGTTTTGATGTCCTCTTTAATGTATAACGCTACCCCCCCCTCCTAACCTGCCCTCTCTGTCCTGACGAAGTAGATTGTAGCCCGGTATAGCCATATCCCACCCATGTGAGTCCGTGAACCAAGTTTCAGATATTGCCACCACATCTAGGTCGGCATTCCTTATTTCAGCCTCCAATTCTAGAATTTTGTTACCTAAACTGTGTGCATTGACTTACATGGCCCTCCATATCTTGTGTTTGCTAAGTCCCTGTGAGGCGTATCCTACCCGAGTCTGTGTGACTCCCAAAGAACTGTTTGCAATGTGGGTACTTACCTTGGACATGGAAGCGTAGTTTCGACTCACCTCATCAGGATAATTCCTTTCTGCACTAATATGTGAATGGGTACCCTCCCCCAACTTACCTAGTTTAAAGCCCTGTGAAGCAGGCGGGCTAGTCGGTGTCCGAAGACGTTCTTACCCCTACTGGTCAGATGGAGTCCGTCTGGTCCCTGAAGTCCTTGTAGCGCTTCCCCATGGTTTAGGAATCCGAAGTTCATATCCCGGCACCATCCCTGTAGCCACTCGTTCGTCCTCAGGATACGTTCATCTCTGGCTCTTCCCTTGCCTCTAACTGGGAGGATCGATGAGAAAACCACCTGCGCTCCTGTCTGCTTCAGCCTCACATTACTTAGGTAATGTGTGTGATCTGCCTGCAAATGAGTAAATGAGAAAGATTGATTAATGTCAATGAGTATGTGAGAGAGAACAAGTGAAAGATAGTAGATGAGAGAGAGATAGAGATAGTATGTTAGGGTAGGGCGTCTGATGGATAGAGTGAAATTTAGGATGTCAGAGAGGTCTAAGCAGTAGAGTGCTTAGGGTGAATGATTTGGAGGAACGGTTAGAGGGTAAAAGATGTGTGGTGTAAGATTGTGGTGCTTGTAGGATGTAAGATGTAAGATTGGGGTTAGGGTGCCTGGAGGACCGCTAATGTCCTATTGTCCTAGAATTGGCTCTCCTTTAAGGCTTCTCCTTATGGGCTCTTCGCAAAGGCGCTCTCGCTAAGGCGAGCGCCTTTGCTGCTCGCCTTCGCTGCGCGCCGTTGGCTCGCCTCCTTTAATGGAGGAGCCCGGTCGCTGGCTGCTGACGCGGTGGTGGGGCGGAGCTACTCTCGCCGACCACGCAAGCTGCCTCGTGTCTCCTGGCGCTGCTAGCGCCTTTCTCCTCCTCTTGCCTCGCTCACCACCTCCTCTCCTGGCTGAACCTTCTCCCGGTGCCTGCTGCCCGCGATCAGTGCAGTGCAGCGCCTGTTGGCTCGCCTCCTTTAATGGAGGAGCCCGGTCGCTGGCTGCTGACGCGGTGGGGGGGCAGAGCTACTCTCGCCGACCCCGCAAGCTGCCTCGTGTCTCCTGGCGCTGCTAGCGCCTTTCTCCTCCTCCTGCCTCACTCACCACCTCCTCTCCTGGCTGAACCTTCTCCCGGTGCCTGCTGCCCGCGATCAGTACAGGTTATGTAATATGTACCAAGAGATCATCAGCGAACGCGGAAATCTTGAAGATCCTCTCCCCTAGTGCAACCCCATGAATCTCCGGATTCCACCCTATCTCCCATATCAAGTGATCTAGCGTCAAAGCAAAAAGTAATGGGGATAAGGGACAACCCTTCCTGGTTCCTCAGTTGATCTCAAAGGCTTGCAAAACCAGGCCATCAATTCGCAGTCACGCCTGAGGTCTATCATAGAGGATTCTAATAGCCGCATTAATTCTCCCCATTATCCCATACTTGTCCAAAACAGCATACAGAAATGACCAGCAAACCCTGTCAAAGGCTTTTTCTGCATCTAAATTAATTAATAACAATGGCGTATCGGTGGTACGAACCTTCACCAGAGATGCTAATATAGTTTGAATATTTTCAACAGCTCGACGGCTCTCCTGGAATATGAGTCAAGCAGCCGAATTCTGGATGGATTGGAGTGAAGTGAGATGGCTAAGGGGAAGACCTGAGAGTAGCGGGTTGCAGTAATCTAAACGCGAGGTGATGAGGGCATGGATAAATGTTTGGTAGTGTGCTCAGAGAGGAAGGGTTGGGATTTTGGTAATATAGAGGAAGAAGCGGCAGGTTTTTATGCAGTATGTTGTATCTGGGTGGTGAAGGATAGAAAGGAGGTCAAAGGTGACCCCAAGATTACAGACTCTTTGAGATTCTTCGTTCTTTCCCTTCCTATTGTTTTCAACCATAAAGTGTCTTTTCTTCTATTAAGCAAATTGTATTTCTTTCCCCATTCCTTTCCTCATATTTTATTATGTTTGTAAAGTTAGGTCTTCCAGTATGTTTTGTAAGGTTCAGTTTTTTGTTAGTTTTGTTTGTCCCCCCAATTTTGTAATTTTATTGATTTGTTCATCGCTTAGAATTTTGAATAAGCGATTAATCAAATTTTATAATAAACTTGAAACTCTGTCTGCACAGATACAAGTGACCTCGGAGGTTCGTCAAACTCTTCATTGGTGGCTCACTTCATCCAACCTCTCTAGAGGCTTCCTCTTCCAGCTACTTCTGCATCAAAAGGTGCTCACCACAGATGCTAGGCTGGGGAACTTACATCAAAAGTCTCTGTACTCATGGAGCATGATTGTCTCAGGAGCAAGCTCTCCAGATCAATTTGCTGGAACTTTGAGCAATCCACACCTTCTAGAACAGATTGCAGAATGCAATTATTTTGTTCTGCATGGACAATCAGGTGGCTGTGTTCTATATACCAAACTTTTTTGACTCACTTCAAAATGTGGAACAATAGTAGCCTCAATAATAATTGTACTCAGGATACCATATACACTCCAATGGGAATTCAGATTCCACTGTTCTCAGAACAAGTCAGTGGTGTTGGAATTCTTCACCATTCCCCTTACATGGAGAGTACTAAATATCTTTTATGAAGATATATATATTTTCTCTTCTTTTTCAATTCTACTTTTTTTCTTTTTGCATCTTTATATATTCTACACCCAAATAACTTAGTATAGCTTAAATAGCTTATAAATCGAAAAGGTATTAAAAGTGATTCACTTAGCTTAAGATCCTTATCGGTTCCCCTTCCCGACGCGTTTCGGAATTCTTTTTCAAGGTCGGGGGAACTAAAAAACAACACACATAGCAATAAGTGAACACATCTAAATAATGTTAAATACATTTAAACCATTCTAAATCTTCACTCACCAAAAGATAAGGGTAGTCCTCAACCGTACATTTTCTGCCACTGGCTATCCGACAAGATGGCCGCGGCGTTCACAGAGGGAGATATATAGTCCCTCCCCCCTCCGTATCCTAGCAACCCAGACGATCCCAAAAAAAATTCACCATAAAAGCCCCTATTTAATAACCTCAGCAATCCACTTGGGCCATCCAATCCGAGGCTTCATTTAGCCCGGTTGGAGCCATAGTTTGAAGCTGGAACATCCAGCGCAACTCCCGCAAATTTAGAGTGCGCTCAATGTTCCCTCCCTCCCACCCCACTGTGATCTTATCTAGTATTCTCCATTTCAAGTCCTTCAAACTATGTTTACATATCTTCCAATGTCTAACTAGAGGAGAAACTTCACAGCTAGTATTCACTCTAGATTTGTGCTCTGTAAGGCGGATCTTAATGGCCCTAGTGGTCCGGCCCACATACAGTTTGGGACATGGGCACTGGATTAAATATATTACATAGTCAGAATTACAATTGGTGTTGTGTCGAGCTTTGTATTTGGTACCTAAAATGGGATGAATCCAGGTCTCCCCTGCCAGTACAAACGGACACCACTGACATTGGCCACAAGGTTCATGGCTCCCCCTACTTATAAGAGGAGAATCTCTAAGGATGTAGTGCCCTAAACTTTCCCCTAGATTTTTCCCTCGGCGATACGAACATATTGGATATTCAACCAAGGTGGGGATAGCAAGTTGAACTATATGCCAGTGGTTGTGTACAAAGCGGGCAATTTCAGGAGCAATTTCAGTCTGTCACTCTTCCCTTTAGAACTTTCAGACACGTCTGGCTCTTCATAGCAACATACTTTGTACCAGCTGTTAATTCACTTCATCCCTTCTATTCCTTCCCATTACTTCACTCCCAACCTGCACTTCACTCCCAACTGTTCGCCAGGCCGAAAAGCCTTCCCCCCCCCCCCACCCGACATCAATTCTGATGTCGGAGAGGAAGTTCCGGGCCAGATCTTCCTCTACGATGTCAATCAGAATTGACGTTGGGGAGGGGAAGGCTTGTAAAGTAGGGAGAATGTAAAGGCAATGTGAGTCAATCGCGGAGCCAGGAATGGGCTCTGCGATCGACTCACGTTGCCCTTGCGATCTGGTCAATCGCGATCGACCTTTTGGGCACCCCTGCTCTACATCCACTCACTTGTCTTTTGCCATCAGTCTTTGGACTATCTCTTTCATCTTAAAGCATGGTTAGTCCAAGTTCACCTCAGAGCAATCAGTGCATTTCATTCCCCATTGACAGCAAACCTCTCTGTACATCCCTTGATTTCCAGATTCATAAAAAGCCTTTACCACACTAAACCTAATCTAAATCTACCTACTCTTCTCTGGGATCTCAGTGTGGTTCTATCCATTCTAATGAAGTCTCCTTTTGAACCAATCTCGACTTCAACTCTTAAATATCTTACCTGGAAAATAGTCTTCCTAATAACTTTTATATCTGCACGCTGAGTTAGTGAGCTTTAAGCACTAGTTTCAGATCCACCATATACCAGATTTCTACCATGATAGGGTGGTACTTCAAACTCATCAGAAATTCCTTCCAAAAGTTGTCTCGGAATTTCACCTCAACCAATCCATTGTTCTATCAGTCTTCTTTCCAAGACCACTTTTTCTCCCTGGTGAAATAGCTCTCCATATCTTGGACTGTAAACGAGCCCTTGCTTTCTACTTGGATTGCACCAAGTCTCATAGAACTACAACTCAGCTTTTTGTCTCATTTTACTCTTAACAGACTGGGTGTTTCTGTTACCAATAGAACAATATCCACATAGCTAACAGACTATATCTTCTTTGCTTATGCTTGAGCTGGACTGAAGCTTAGAAGGCTGTGTCATTGCTCATAAAGTGCGAGCTATGGCAACTTCAATTGCCCATCTTCACTCTACACCTATTGAGGACATTTGCAAAAAAGTCACTTGGTCCTCAATCCATACTTTCAGTTCTCACTACTGCTTAGATCAACACTCTAGAAGAGATAGTCATATTGGTCAGACAGTACTCAGAAATTTATTCTCTCTTTTGAAACCACCTTCCCTCCATCCCTTTGGGATTTCACCAAGCTCATGATAGTTAACTTTAACCCTCTTCCTAGAGGCATGAGCCTGGCAACTTAGAATATGTGAGAATATGCTGTGTGCTTGTCCTTGGAGAAAGCAAAATTACTCACCTGTAGCAGGTGTTCTCCAATGACAGCAGATATTTTCACAACCCTCCCACCTCCCCTAATAGAGTTCTTAGCTCTTTTATGGAACTGAGGGACACATGAGCCAGCATCAGGTGGGAAAGCACAGGTGCAGTGCTAAAGGTTTTTAAAGTAACAATAAACTTTGGTACATATCCTTATGATTGACATCAGAATATCTGCCTGCTTTCCTCAGAAAACACCTGTTACAGGTGAGTAACTTCATTATCCACTGCACTGCAGGTTGAATCATTTTTATGTTTACCAAACAAGAAATAATTAAAATTAGTTTTTCTTTTATTTTGTTGAATAGTAGGTACAAGTTTTTGGAGTCAAAATTAGAGTCAGCCTTGAAGAGGTCCCTTGAAATAAAAGAAGAAAAAATTGCATCTCTAGAAGCACGATTAGAGGAATCTACAAATTTCAATCAGCAGCTTCGCCAAGAACTAAAAACAGTAAGCCAGATGACAAGGATATATATATATATATTTAGAAATATATATTCATAATTGAGCCTCTTGCAGCATAATTCAGGGGTCACTTGGACTTGAGAGGCATTCAGGTAGGTGGATGGGACCATAGAGTTGCTCTGTTTGCTGATGATTTCTTATTATATGTCAGTGTGATGGGGTATATGTCCCATCACATGAGAGACTAGTTCCTCGAGGGAGGGATACACCAGTCTCTACCCCTCCCAAGGATTCCCTAAAGGATGGGCGATAGGTAATCAGGGTTAAACTGGGAGTAACCGGGTCAACCTTGTTCCTATTGGGGTGGTTCTAGTCATAGTAGAATACTAGGTGGGTGGTGTTAGGAACCAGCTACCCCTGTTTCCCCAGAGTATTGCGTTGCCTAATAATAAAGAAGACTGGATGACATTGCCATTGGACTTGAATAACTGATTTGCATTCTAATTTGAATACAAGTGAATTGCAGAGAAGAGGGGCGATTTATAAAGAAAAAAGGATCCTAAAGCCTTAAACTGGACTCCTAATAGGAAAGGGAGTTTTAGCTTGGACCCCCTCAGCCCTTAGGAGACATTTTGAGGGGGGATTGAGAAGGACCTTACTCTGAACTGAAAGGGGTGGGCTGATAATGGACTTCCAGCAGAAAAGAGCATAGTTTGAAAGAAACAAGAACTCGGGCAACTCTCCTAACCCTTGGTAAACCTGCAACCTTTTCTGAGCTCAGAATGGTAGGTGGTGAACAGACACTCTGCCCTACACCCTTGTGAAAGGACATTTGGCCTACATTCTCGATAGGCAGGGAAAGGACACTCAGCCTACACCCTTGAGTAGGCAGTGCCAGGGGTGTGTCAGTCAGAGATCCAAATGTATTCCTCTGTGTTTTATTAGAGAGTAGTTTTTTTTTTTTTTTAGAGAGAGTATTGGTATATATTGGGATTTAAACTCAACATGTTTAAGATAAGTTCGAGCTTTTAAATTTAACACTAACTAAAGAGGAGGAGACCTGAATCTAAGCTTCTTTCCCCTTTAAATTGGCTAAATCAAATTTTTGAAATTTGGGAATTCAAATTCCTAGAGATCTGACTGGGTTATATGAACTTAATATTCTAGAATTATACAACAGGTGAACTCTGACCTTCAGAGATGAGAAGGGGTTGTGGCTGTCTTGGTTGGGGAGGATTGCTACCTTAAAAATGAATGTTCTGAGTGGAATGTGGGATCCAAGATGGCCGCGGTACAGACGTTCTGAGAGCTACGCTTCTGACCGCTCCACTCTGCTTACCTCTTTTCTCTGTTTCGTCGGCTTTGTGGCCCGATTTCCTCTTCTAATGCCGAAGAGAAGGGGCAGGAGTGAAGCTGGCGCCTCACGGCGCTTTGATATGCCCTCCCTCGGCAATATCGATGAATTGTTGCAGCGGATGCAGGGGGCAGCATTATCCACATCGGCAGAGAGCACCCGGATATGGCGAGACCGGAGTTGTCTCTCCTGGGCTGGAAACCACCTTAAGCCCCGACGTGAGAGCTCCACCTCCGCGACCCCGGTCCACCAGTTCTCCAGGGGCAGAGGAAATCCCGGAGATGGGGGAGGTACTTTCCCCTGAGGCAGCAAGAACACCAATGGAGACTGTGGAAGCAGTGCTCTCTGTTCAGGGAGTACCTGCAGGAGAAACCGGGGTAGAACTAGCAACCTGAGGTGAAGGATCCCAACCAGAACCAAACCAGGAAAGCTTTTCTTCCTCTGATGGTGAGCATTTTTATACACAGCAAAGGTTTCCTATATGGGGAAAACCAGCACAAGTGACCCTGGATTCATTATGGGATTTGGTTGCAAATTTTACTAAGACCATTAGTCCCAATTTCCAGTATATTGAAGGTAAATTGATTCAACATACCAGAGAGCTGAAGGATTTAACTGTAGATCTGACTGTTTCAAAGGCTTCAATTCAAAAGCTGGATCAAGATATGTTTTGGGTTTTGTTTTTTTTTAATTCTTTATTCATTTTTGCATATAACAACAAGTGCATCAAAAAAAAAATCAAATGAACTTATAAATACACATTTGATTATCTTTCATATAATACATCAAATACAATGTTCCAATCCATACTTATATTCCACAATATTTTGAATATTATGTAATACATCTAATATCTAAACAATTATTATTAGAATAGAAAACCCTCCCATCCCCTCCCCTCCCAAAACTTCTCTATATTCCATCCCTTAAAGATTCTTATTATACTCGCAAAACAAACTTCGCTATAACAGCCCCTACATTATGGAACTCACTTCCACAACACCTCCGCGACGAACAACAACTAGTCAAATTCAAGATCAATCTAAAGACTTTCTTATTTCGTGATGCTTTTAATCAAACCTAAAAGCATCTTCTCTCTCTTCTTTCGGCCAGCAAGCTTCCATTATTTTAACGCTCCCCTCCTTTTTGTTCAATCCTCCCCCCCACTCTCTCCTTCTCACCTATACAATGTAACTTTTTCCCTTTCCTCACTTACTGCCCTCACACTCCAGTACGTCAAGTCTTTGTCATTTATGTTAAACTTTAGACATCTTTTTGCACATACTACTACATTTAATTCTTTTTTTTTAATTTTATTGTTAACCGGCCAGACAATTGTTTGATGGTCGGGATATTAAAAACCAATAAACTTGGAAACTCCCGTTACAGAAAATTCCATCCCAAAATAGTAAAAATAGTGATATACTCATCCACCATATAAGATTAATAATACCCACCCACACCCCCTCCTATTCAATATCTTACTTTGGGAAAATGTTATTACTCATTACAAAAGTCTGTTAATGGTCCCAAAATCTTCTGAAATTTACCAAAATATATTTTCTGTGTTGCTATTGTGCGCTCCATTTTGTAAATATGACATACAGAATTCCACCAAAGTTGTAATTTAATCTGTCATAATTTTTCCAATTGTATGTAATCTGCTGAATGGCTATACCAGTTAATATAAATAAAAGTTTATTATTATTTGACGAAATTTGATTCTGTGCTCTCATTGTCATGCCAAATAAAATAGTATCATATGTCAAGGCAACCGGATTCTCTAATATCCTATTTATTTGAGGCCAAATTGATTTCCAAAATAATAATATGAATGGACAATAGAATAAAAGATGATCTAATCTCCCAGTCTCACGATGACAGTGCCAACATCTATTAAACTTAGAGCTATCTAATTTTTGTAAACGAACAGTTGTCCAAAAAGCTCTATGCAAAAGAAAAAAACAAGTTTGTCTCATAGATGCAGACACTGTACATCTCATCCTCCAAGACCAAATCCATAGCCATTAAGATGCATTAATTTGATACTTAATCTCAATGCTCCAAATGTCCCGAAGACCAGTTTTTGGTGTTTTATTCATAAATCTAGATATTAATTTATACCACGGTGCAGCCTGGTGTCCCATGAAATCTACCTGAAAGCATAAAAATTCTAAACTACCGTATTTTCACGTAGATAACGCGCACCCGTATAAAACGCACACACAGGTATAGCGCGCGAAAAACACAAATTTCTGTACAGAAATTTTTATATACCGCGCACACCCGTATACCGCGCATGCTGCCCGACTCTCCTTTCGCCCGCCCCGACTCTCCTCTGGCCACCCCGACACTCCTTTCGCCCGCCCCGACTCTCCTCTCCCCCTTGAAATCCTGTCCCCACCCTGAAAGCCTGATGCCCCCCCAACGTCCGATTCACCCCCCCCAGCAGGACCGCTCGCACGCCCACCCCGAAGGACCGCTCGCACGCACCCCCACCCCGAAGGACCGCTCGCACGCACTCCCACCCGCACCCCCACCCTGAAGGACCGCACACACCCCTACAGCCTCCTGATCCCCCCATCATGTAGAAGCTCCTACCGGTGTCCTGCTGCTTCCTCTTGGCGGTCCCGACTCCCCGACACGATCGGGGCAAGAGGGAGCTCAAGCCCTCTTGCCCCAGCCAACCGCAGCACCCCGACACGATCGGGGCAAGAGGGAGCTCAAGCCCTCTTGCCCTAGCCAACCGCGGCACCCCAACACGATCGGGGCAAGAGGGAGCTCAAGCCCTCTTGCCCTAGCCAACCGCGGCACCCCAACACGATCGGGGCAAGAGGGAGCTCAAGCCCTCTTGCCCCCCCCCCGACTCCCCGACACGATCGGGGCAAAAGGGAGCCCAAGCCCTCTTGCCCCGCCGACTCCCTAACTCCCCGACAATATCGGGCCAGGAGGGAGCCCAAGTCCTCCTGGCCCTGCCGACCCCCCCCCCCCCCGCTAGTTGTTCGAGCCAGGAGGGAGCCCAAACCCTCCTGGCCACGGCGACCCCCTACCCCCACCCCGCACTACATTACGGGCAGGAGGGATCCCAGGCCCTCCTGCCCTCGACACAAAACCCCCCTCCTCCCAACGACCGCCCCCCCAAGAACCTCCGACCGCCCCCCCAGCCGACCCGCGACCCCCCTGGCCGACCCCCACGACACCCCCACCCCCCTTCCCCGTACCTTTGTGTAGTTGGCCGGACAGACGGGAGCCAAACCCGCCTGTCCGGCAGGCAGCCAACGACGGAATGAGGCCAGATTGGCCCATCCGTCCCAAAGCTCCACCTATTGGTGGGGCCTAAGGCGTCTGGGCCAATCAGAATAGGCCCGGGAGCCTTAGGTCCCTCCTGGGGGCGGGGCCTTGGGCACATGGTCGGCAATAAGAAAAATTCATTCAGGAAATGGAAAAAGGACAAAACTGAGGGGAACTGGAAGGAGCACAGGAAGTATCAAAAAGAATGTCACCGAGTGGTTCGAAAAGCCAAAAGAGAGTATGAAGAGAGGCTAGCCAGGGAGGCACAAAATTTCAAACCATTCTTCAGATATGTTAAAGGGAAACAGCCAGCTAGGGAGGAGGTGGGACCGCTGGATGATGGAGACAGGAAGGGGGTAGTGAAGGAGGAGAAAGAAGTCGCAGAAAGACTTAACATGTTCTTTTCGTCTGTATTTACGAACGAAGACACAACCAACATACCGGAACCTGAGCAATTCTTCAATGGAAATCAAGCAGAAAAATTAACATCCATGGAAGTGAGCCTTGAAGATGTGCGCAGGCAGATAGAAAAACTAAAAACTGACAAATCCCCGGGTCCAGACGGAATCCATCCAAGGGTTCTGAAGGAATTAAAGGAGGAGATAGCGGAACTACTGCAGCAAGTTTGCAACCTATCCCTGAAAACAGGTGTGATACCAGAGGATTGGAAGATAGCCAACGTCACGCCCATCTTCAAAAAGGGATCAAGAGGTGACCCGGGAAACTACAGACCGGTGAGTCTGACCTCGGTTCCGGGGAAAATGGCAGAAGCGCTGATAAAAGAAAACATCGATGAACATTTTGAAAGAAACGAACTTCTGATACCAAGCCAACATGGTTTCTGCAGGGGGAGATCGTGCTTAACTAACTTATTGCACTTCTTCGAAGGAATCAACAAACAGACGGACAAAGGAGACCCCATAGACATCGTATACCTAGATTTCCAAAAAGCCTTTGACAAGGTGCCTCACGAACGTCTACTCCGGAAACTGAAGAACCATGGGGTGGACGGAGATGTGCATAGATGGATCAGAAACTGGTTGGCGGGTAGGAAACAGAGGGTAGGGGTGAAGGGCCACTACTCGGACTGGAAGAGGGTCACAAGTGGTGTTCCGCAGGGCTCGGTGCTCGGGCCACTACTATTTAATATATTCATAAATGATCTAGAAATAGGGACGACGTGTGAGATAATAAAATTTGCAGTCGACACCAAACTATTCAGTGGAGCTCGGACTAAAGAGGACTGCGAAGAATTGCAAAGGGACCTGAATAAACTAGGGGAATGGGCGACGAGATGGCAGATGAAGTTCAACGTTGAGAAATGTAAAGTACTGCATGTGGGAAGCAGAAACCTGAGGTACAACTATACAATGGGAGGGATGTTATTGAATGAGAGTACCCAGGAAAGGGACTTAGGGGTAATGGTGGACATGACAATGAAGCCGACGGCACAGTGCGCAGCGGCCGCTAAGAAAGCAAATAGAATGCTAGGTATAATCAAGAAGGGTATCATAACCAGGACGAAAGAAGTTATCCTGCCGTTGTATCGGGCGATGGTGCGCCCGCATCTGGAATACTGCGTCCAATATTGGTCGCCGTACCTTAAGAAGGATATGGCGATACTCGAGAGGGTTCAGAGGAGAGCGACACGTCTGATAAAAGGGATGGAAAACCTTCCATATGCTGAGAGATTGGAGAAACTGGGTCTCTTTTCCCTGGAGAAGAGGAGACTTAGAGGGGATATGATAGAGACTTATAAGATCATGAAGGGCATAGAGAGAGTAGAGAGGGACAGATTCTTCACACTTTCAAAAAATAAAAGAACAAGAGGGCATCTGGAAAAGTTGAAAGGGGACAGATTCAAAACAAATGCTAGGAAGTTCTTCTTTACCCAACGTGTGGTGGACACCTGGAATGCGCTTCCAGAGAATGTAATAGGGCAGAGTACGGTACTGGGATTTAAGAAAGGATTGGACAGTTTCCTGCTGGAAAAGAGGATAGAAGGGTATAAATAAAGGCTTTCTGCACAGGTCCTGGACCTGTTGGGCCGCCGCGTGAGCGGACTGCTGGGCATGATGGACCTCAGGTCTGACCCAGCAGAGGCATTGCTTATGTTCTTATGGGTATGCGCGGTATGTAAAAACCACGTATAACGTGCGCGTTATATGCGAGAAAATACGGTATATTGATTATTAAGAGTTTTCCATTCAGGGAACCCCACCTGAATGGTCTGCTTCAATTGCAACCATCTAAAACTTTGTGACTTGTTAAGGCCAAATTTATGTTGCAAGCAGCTTACCATTAGATATTACATCTTCCAATGTACGTATTCCCGCCATCATCCAATGCTTCCAGATGATTTTAAAACCACCAGTTTTGATCTTGGGGTTTAACCAAATCGTTTGATTTGTTGATTTATTTATCGAAATAGGAGTTAGATTATTTACATATCGTAAAGTTTTCCATGTATCAACAAATATTCTATGATCTGTATATAATCTTATAGCCAGAATATACACTTTCTTAAGGCTATGAAAACACCTTGTTCAAGTTTTCTCGACCCTCAGTGGCACCACTCAGGACTCAAACTTCTCATCGTCCTAAGCTTTATGTGTCGATTCGTCATCGGGTCTATTACTTTTTAATAGAGCTTAATCTTATTTATATTATTTGATAAATTCTTATAAAGGTGAATACTTAGCTTAAAATATGGCTAAGTCTTCTTGGTTAGAGATGTCAGCACTATTAAGGGATATCAAAGCCGACATGTTTCGCCTAGCTTGCTTTTTCAAGGCTCAATCCATAAAGAAATAACCAACATAACCATAAATTAAAACCTGTTTCAAGTCATTTATAACTAAACCAATGCTTTTATAACCATAGATTGAACTCAAAACAAGCTCTTTCTTATTCAGCATGTTACTGAAACGTTACTCACCCTTAGCCATCTATCTCCGGTGTAACAGTCAATACTTTACAGCGGGAGCGACAGCGTTCTTTTGTTTAAATATCTTGTGAGGTCCAATCAGCCGGAAGAAGCGTAATGACGTATCATCCGACGTCCTGGAGCTCCCATTACTGTACTTTTTTCTTTCAACTTTAAACTCCTCCCATCTTTCATCTATCGTACTGGGTCAAACTAAAGACAGCCATTCGAGCTCTGTGTCAAACTAAAGACAGCCATTCGAGCTCTGTATTCAGCCCATGTGGAATAACTGTATTTAATGTGTAAATCCACCGTTGTTCTTTATAGTTGAGTTTTTCTTCTATATTCACCATTCCCTCCCCCCCTTTATTTAACTGATCTATAACCCTCCATTTTAACTGGCTTGAGTCATGTTTTTGATCTTAAAATTGGTGTAGTCGGATGACACGGGCGTTCTTGGGAGACCCTTGATACAGCACTTTTATAGTGCGAAACATGCATGTCGGGTTTCACTCCCGGACGTTGGCTGATTAAACAAGCTAAGTACAAGCTTAATAAGTTTCTTTAAAATACTATATATCTATTATAAATACGTTTTGGATGGAAAATTCTTTTGATAAAAAACACTACAGGCAGCCAATGATGAGTTCTCACATAATTCTTCCCGCAATGAAACACTAATTTAGCGGTGGAGTGGTGGGGCTGAGGCTTCCTTATAGCAAGTTTAAAGAAATGGTGAATGTGACTTTAGCCTGGGTCTATTTAAAGACAATATCTTAAGATCCATTAGGTAATATCATAAATTTTTTTGTTGTTGTTTTATAAAAAATCATACTATGAATATAGTGTAACAAATCACTTTCCCAAAAAATAAGATCTACTAGAAACCCCCATCTTTCCCCCCACCCTTCATTATATACCCCCCTCCCTTCCCCGCTCACCCATCCCAAAATAAATACGAAAACTTGGAAACGCAAGTGAGATCAGGTATAAAATAACTCCTCACAAGCTATTATCTTAGTTTTAAACAGGTACTACCAAATTTATATATGATATGAAATAGAATCACCCATAAAACCTAACAAATAAATCTAAACCCCTTCCCTCATCTCTTTATTATTTACTAAAATATCAATATATGTAATAAATAAAAGAATATCATTATCCGAACATAAAAAGGCAATTTAATCTACAACCCGATGAATAGTAGAAAATATGTAAAATGGTATATAGAGCCACATTTTGCTGTAAAATTTCATAGCGTTACAAGGGTTAAAAAGATTAAAAATCATAATATCATATAAATATCATTCTCAGCAAATATAACCCAAATATTGAAAAGTTTATGCCAGTATTTAAAGTAAAGCAAAGTTTTATTACATCCAGAAATTACATGTACCTTTATAAATTCCACCAAATTATATATAGCAGTGAACCATACATATAACCAAACCCATGTTTACTCAAATCAACCATTTCACTACATTAACATGTAATTAAAATCAAAATGAATGTAAATTTATCTCTATCTCTGCCTGTTTTTATAATATACATGAATCAACACAGCTCCAAAATTTTATGAGCACTTGAAAGCCTCCCGGAGTACAATATACCCTACCATTATATTTAAATCAATATTAGATGTTAGCTGCAAACCACTCAGAGATATATATAAACAACTACTTGATGACTACACATTTATCAATTAAGGTATCAAACATTTTCAGCACATGGGGTAGAAGACCATAGTCATCTGTTTAACTACTCTGGATCCATTTAATAAAGTAACTGCTTTACATGCAGTATATATTAAGTATTAGTGCACCCATCTCAAATATAGCAGCCCCAGTAAGATAACTCCTATAATTAGGATCACAAATGACCATCGTGTTTTTTGTTTGGGTTTTTTTTGTAAAGGCATATTACGGCTGAATACCACTGTTAGTAAATGAGGCAAAACCAGGCATCCATGAAGATCACCAACTACAACCACGCACTAACCAAAAGGAAACACATAGTCAACTATATTCATTTTCATTTAGAAACCGATCCTTCGCTTAGATGAAAAACTGAAAACATAACTCCGTGTATCGATCCATCCAAAAACCCTCTTGGCTGGCTCGTTCCCAAAATCATTTCTCCACTACTCCCGAGTATCCACATCTAACTTTCAGCATAAGTAAAGGATCTCTCTGCTGAACATAAGAATTGCTGTTGCTGGGTCAGACCAGTGGTCCATCGTGCCAAGCAGTCCGCTCCCGCAGTGGCCCTTAGGTCAAAGACCAGTGCCCTAACTGAGACTAGCCTTACATGCGTATGTTCTGGTTCAGCAGAAACTTGTCTAACTTTGTCTTGAATCTCTGGAGGGTGTTTTCCCCTATAACAGCCTCCAGAAGAGCATTCCAGTTTTTTTTATCACTTTCTGGGTGAAGAAGAACTTCCTTACGTTTGTACAGAATCTATCCCCTTTTAACTTTAGAGTGCCCTCTCGTTCTCTCTACCTTGGAGAGGGTGAACAACCTGTCTTTATCTACTAAGTCTATTCCCTTCATTATCTTGAATGTTTCAATCATGTCCCCTTCTCAGTCTACTCTTTTCAAGGGAGAAGAGGCCCAGTTTCTCTAATCTCTCACTGTACGGCAACTCCTCCAGACCTTTAACCATTTTAGTCGCTCTTCTCTTTACCCTTTCGAGTAGTACTGTGTCCTTCTTCATGTATGGCGAAAAGTGCTGGACACAGTATTTCAGGTGAGGGTGTACCATGGCCCAGGTTTCAATAGAAGAAATTCTCTACGATGCTTTTGAGTTTCTCTAGAGAGGTCAGGAAACATTTGAATTTTGCAACCAAAAAACTCTTTCTGTTTGTTTTTAAAGAAAAGTCTCAAACATATTTTATCAATTGCAAGAGCTACAGTCAAAATCATTGTAGAAAGTACTGCTATCTCTCTATCTGATGTTTCTAAAAAAAGGAAGCCAAGAGGCAATTACAAGATTTAACAGCTTATAAAGTATTGCCGGAGAATCCCACTGGCCCATTAATGAAAGAGATCTTTTCATATATTACTCAACATTATGAATTGGGCCATGTGACTTTTAAGGAATATCAATTTCTCATAGAAAAGTATCCTCGGACTCCAGTAGGCTTGCCATCAGCTGATTGTGGCAGGGGAATCCCGACTCAGCTAATCATGGATTCCCCTGCCAGGATCAGCTGAACCGGCAGGGATAATGCAATTCCTTTCTCCCTCCCTCATACCCACTGATCCCCCCAGCCCCCTCCACATAGAGACGCTGTTCTCAGAACCTTCTACACCTCCCCCCCAACATCCCAGACACCCCTCCAACAGCACCTGACATTACTTGACATCACTTGACCCCTCCCCCACATCACCCGACATCAGACAACAACAACCCCCCAACACACACACATCGGCCATCAGCCCCATACCTTCCAATGCAAAATCGGCAGGAGGGAAGCCCACTCTGTCCCACTGATAGGGCCGCATCTTCAGAATGACAGCCCTTCCCCTTCCCAATATATCTTGGGATGCAGTGGGAGGGCCCTAAGGCCCTGATTTTAAGACCTTCCATTTAGAGCCATTCAGGGCCTTAGGCCACTTCCCCTCCCAGTGGTGGCCTGCGGAGCAGGAGGGACTGGGCATCCTTCCTGCTGTCATCATGCTTTTGTCGAGGAGGGGGGAAGGTGCAGTGGCTCATCATCAGTTAGAGCGGATTGGCTCTTTTTTAATGGGGCATTTGCAATGAAGCTCTGGAATGAAAGGGCATAGGATGAAGTGAAGAGATGATAGATTCAGGAATAATCTAAGAAAATACTTTTTTATAGAAAGAGTGGTAGATGCGTGGAACAGTCTCCTGGAAGAAGTTGTGGAACATAAGAAAATAAGAATTGTCGCTCCTAGGTCAGACCAGTGGTCCATCATGCCCAGCAGTTCGCTCACGCGGCAGCCCCCAGGTCAAAGACCTGTGCTCTAACCGAGACCAGCCCTACCTGTGTTCGTTCCAGTTCAGCAGGAACTTGTCCAACCTTGTCTTGAATCCCTGGAACATGTTTTCCCTTATAACAGCCTCCGGAGGAGCATTCCAGTTCTCTACCACTCTCTGGGTGAAGAAGAACTTCCTTACATTCATACGGAATCTATCCCCTTTTAACTTCAGAGAGTGCCCTCTTGTTCTCTCTACCTTGGAGAGGGTGAACAGCCTGTCTTTATCTACTAAATCTATTCCCTTCATTATCTTGAATGTTTCAATCATGTCTCCTCTTTTCAAGAGAGAACAGGCCCATCTTCCCTAATCTCTCACTATATGGCAACTCCTGCAACCCCTTAACCATTTTAGTCGCTCTTCTCTGGACCCTTTCGAGTAGTACCATGTCCTTCTTCATGTATGTTGACCAGTGCTGGACGCAGTATTCCATGTGAGGGCGTACAATGGCCCTGTACAGCGGCATGATAACCTTCTTCGATCTATTCATGATCCCTTTCTTAATAGTTCCTAGCATTCTGTTCGCCCTTTTTGCCGCCGCCGCACATTGCGCAGACGTTTTCATTGACTTGGGGATAGGCACATGGGATCTCTTCGAGAGAGGACAAGATAGATTACTGTGGATGGGCAGACTGGAAAGGCTAAATGGCCTTTATCTGCCATCATATTACTATGTTTCTATATTGTGCGTGTGTAACACACGCACAGTATCTGTGCCCATTAAAAGTTAAAAAAAAGGTATGGTATGTTATAAATATATTGGTCTGAACTGTGGGTAGGACATATAAGTGACCAGTCACTTTTTTTGAATCACTAAAAGCGATCACTTTTTTTGTGCATCGGGAAGCCATGTTAGAGCATCAGTCTCTCTGCTAGTTTACATGACATTTCAATATTAATGGCCTTATTTACATGACTGGATCAGAGAATGAGTGATCATGCACAAAACCATGCGGTGAGCCATTTTTTGTATCAGGTCAGCAAATCTGATTGTTGCTAAACCAATCAAAACGATCAGCAGCGATCATTAGACAATTGCTAATTACTTACAGCTAATCTGGGCCAGAGTTAGCTGTAAGTATGGTGGGGGTGGAATAGGAAGGAAAGATACTGCATGCGGGTTGAGGGGACAAGAGAAGGATTGTAGGACATGGATTGAGGGGAGGAAGATGGAGATGCTGCAAAGAGGTGTAGAGGGGCAAGAAAGGAAAAATGTTACATATGGAGTAGAGGGAAGTGAGGGATACTGCAAGGAGAAAGGCAAGAGTGGGAGAAATGTTGGGGAATAGGGGTGCATGGAGATAGAGGAAGAAATGTTAAAAATTATGGTGGAAGGGGGAGATGTTTGATTTAGGGCACAAGAGAAAGGAGAGAGATGATGGATAGTGGGAGAGAGACTGAGATGTTGGACATGGCAGAGAAAGGGAGATTTCCAAAAGGTTTATTGATGATCTAGTTCACATTGTAGTGTTTGGTGCTACATTTTCCTAAGGTCCTTGTTATGTTACTCGTGGATGCTACTGCTATTATGGTATGATAGAATTGTTCTTCAGGTCCTGGATGGCATTTGTAGTGTTCTATATTACTTCACAATATGCCTTTTCCTGGATTTTGGATTTAGATCACACCTTTCTCAGTAATAGCTTAAAGCAAGTTTTATTCAGGTACGCTAGGTATTTTCATCATCCTGGAGGGCTTGCAATTTAAGTTTTGTACCTGATTCAGTGTATGTTTTGGTGACTTATCCAAGATTTCAAGGAGTAGCAGTGACATCCCTGGTTCTCAGCCTGTAGTGCTATTAGGTACAACTAGTACAGATAACATATATTCCAGTGCAATCAGTGAGACATTCTAGACCAGGGGTGGGCAACTCCGGTCCTCGAGGGCCGGAATCCAGTTGGGTTTTCAGGATTACCCCAATGAATATACATGAGATCTATTTGCATGCACTGCTTTCAATGCATATTCATTGGGGAAATTCTGAAACCCCGACTGGATTCTGGATTTGCAGTCTGAATCTCAGGACCAGTGTTCTCCCCTGCACAGTCCCAATCCACCTCTACAGCGTCTCTCAGTGGTGTTGCTCCTTTGGACACAAAATCCTCAACTCAGCCTGCTTCTGTTCTTCCACTACCAGAGGCCTTCCATCATTACATTACATAAGAATATCCTTACTAGGTCAGAACAATGGTCCATCAAGCCCAGTAGCCTGTTCTCACAGTAGCCAATCCATGTCACTAGTATCTGGACAAAACCCAAAAAGTAGCAACATTCCTTGCTGCCGATCCAGGGCAAGAAGTGGCTTGGCCCCTGTTTTTCTCAATAATAGACTATGGACTTTTCCTCCAGGAAATTGTCCAAACCCTTCTTAAAACCAGCTATACTATCCCCTCTTACCACAACCTCGGACAATGCATTCCAGGGCTTAACTATTCTCTGAATAAAAAATATTTCCTCCAATTGGTTTTAAAAGTATTTTCCTGTAACTTCATAAAGTGCCCCCTAGTTTTTGTAATTTTTGATGGAGTGAAAAATCAATCCATTTGTACCCATTCTACTCCACTCAGGATTTTGTAGACTTCAATCATATCCCCCTTAGCCATCTCTTTTCCAAGGCGAAGAGCCCTAACCTTTTTAGTCTTTCCTCATACGAGAGGAGTTCTATACCCTTTATCATCTTGATCACTCTTCTTTGAACCTTTTCTAGTATCTTTCTTGAGATAAGGAGAGCAGAATTGAACGCAGTACTCCAGGTGAGGTCGCACCATGGAGCGATACAGAGGCATTATAGCATTCTTAGTCTTGTTAACCATCCCTTTTTTAATAATTCCTAGCATCTTGTTTGCTTTTTTGGCTGCCGTTACACATTGGGCGGAAGGTTTCATTGTATTGTCTACAATGACACCCCAGATCCTTTTCTTGGGCGCTAACCCCCAAGGTGGACTCTAGCATCTGGTAACTGTAATTTGGATTATTCTTCCCAATTTGAATCACTTTGCATTTGTCCACATTAAATTTCATCTGCCACTTGGATGCCAAGTCTTCCAGTTTCCCAAGGTCTGCCTGCAATTTTTCACAATCTGCATGTGCTTTAACAACTTTGAACAGTGGTGCACCTAGGACTGGGTGGACCCTTATTCAGCTCAGATATTGCTAATTTTTGCCTTAATTCAGGCTGATTTGGATAATGGCCTCACTGTGGCTTCTCTTTGGAACCAGGTGGCCAGGCTCTATTTTTGAACATGGGAACATCGATCCTCATCGACGTCTCATCCTAATGTTGCTAGATTTCTGAAAGGGGCTCTTCATGTCAGAATGACGTTTAAGCTACTTTTCCATTCCTGGGACCTTCACCATGTGCTGTCTAGGCTTATAAAGGCTCTTTTTGAGCCCCTTCAAGATGCTTCCCTCTTGGGCTTGATGCTCAAGTCTGTTTTTCTGTTTGCCATTGCTTCGGCACAATGTGTGTGGAACCTACAGGCTCTGTCTTGCAGAGAACCATTCCTCCTGATTTTGGAGTCTGGAGATTCCCTTCGGATAGTTCCTTCCTGCACAAGGTGATTTCGGCTTTTCATGTTAATCAGGAAGTGAGTTTGCCTACCTTTCAGCCTACTGGTTCCAGGACGTGTGGTCGACTTCTGAAATAACTGGACGTGTGTAGAGTTTGTTTGTTTGTTTTATTTTATTTATAAACTGCCTTTCCCAAGGCGGCTCACAATATAAACATACATAATAAAAAAACATAAAATACATATAAAACAAACAAGTTAAGCGACCAGTGCTTTCACAAATGCAAGTTTCTTAATGCCCATATTTCATCTTACAAAATAAATGCCTCTGCAGTAATTTTTTAAACACCTTGAGATTGCTTTGCTTTCTAATGTATAAAGGTAGCCAATTCCATTTCTGGGGACCCTTACAGGAAAACATAGTTACACGTGAGGTATTCAATCTCAGTTCTCTTACAGATGGTACAAACAAGTCGCCATGAGTTCTGCATTATCTGGAGGTCATTAAACAGTTTATTCTCTCTAGCTATTTGTTTGTGCTGACTAGTTTAGTTAAGCTCCCGCTTCCAAGGCCACGATTTCCAGATGGATCTGTAGAATCATTTTGTCAGCCTATACTCTTTCTGGGAAACAATCTCCTGTTTCCGTCAAGGCACATTCATCCACGAGTGTGGCTTCTTCGTGGGCCGCAGGAGGAGGAGGAGATTTGCAGGGCGGTAACATGGTATTCTTTTCTCATGTTTGACAAGTTTTACAGAAATGGATGTCAGGGTCAGTGCAGCAAGCCCAACTTAGCTTTTTGGGGACTGTTTTTGTACGTCCTATCTGTCTAGAATATCTCATCTGTTGTCCTGGAAAAAGAGATTATATACTTACTAGACCACCGCCCAGTCCTTACTGCACTTGTCTATTGTTTTAGTATGTTTAGGCTTCTCCAGGCTTATTCTTGGATGCCCATCAGCCCTTGAGGTCTTGGAAAACTTTGTATATATGTTTTGAGTTTACATGGGAGCAGTTTCTGAGCTCATTTACAGCCTGTGTTGGCAGTTAACATTACTGTTGAGTTAATTCTTGAGCAGAACCATTGGTATAGTTGCTAATAATCTCAGGGTTTTTGGTTAGTGCTTCCGAATATCACTATTTACATAGCCAACAGAAAGATACTGGAATGACAAGCTAAGTATTAAAATACCTCCATATATTTACAGAATGCTGCAAATGTTATTCTGTTCAATATGTTGTTGTTCTGTACATTATTTTGAATTTTTTGATACATAATTCCCTGGAGTGCATACAGTGTACAGAGTAGCTATAAACTACATACAAATAAGTAGGGAAAGCATGCATAGTACGGCATTCTTTCCAACTTTTCAGCAAGTGTTTTTCTATCTATCTAAAATAAAGTTTCTGCTTTGAGCAGGGAGATGCAGGGAAGAAAATTAAGACTGTGGTGATGGAGAGGGAACGGGAATGGAAATGCGGGGACAGTGAGAGGACGGGGACAAATCTTTGTCCCCGCGTCATTCTCTAAGATTATGTAATCTGCCTAGAAATGTTGTCTGTGAACTAGTGCTGTCCGATTCACGATTCGAATTGGTTCACTGATTCACTTTGGGTGAATCGATTTGAATCAATTCAAGACAAAAAAAAAATTGGCTTCCTGATTCGGACCTTTCTCCCTTGCCCCCTAAAGCAGGAGCACCAGCGCTGCTCTTGCTGGCTGGCCGCTGCCGCATCTGCTTTACAGGGCGTGGAGGGAGGGTCAGTCAGGAAGTGCTGCTGTCTGCTTCCCCCCTGGCCTCCCCGGGGGGGCAGTCCTTCAGGGGGGAACAGGCCTTTAAGGGGGGAACAGGCCTTCAAGGGGGGGTGCAGACCTGTAAAGGGGGGGACAGGCTTTCAAAGGGGGGACAGGCCAGGTATGGTGGCACAGGCCTTTAAGGGGGGGACAAGCCTTCAAGGGGGGGACAGGCCTTCAAAAGGGATAGGCCAGGGATGGTGACATAGGCCTTCAGGGGGGACAGGCAAGCCTTCAGGGGGGATAGGCCTTCAAGGTGGGGGACAGGCCTTCAGGGAGGAACAGACCTTCAGGGGAGAGGGGCCCTGCTGTAGAAGTACACAGAGGAAGGGAGGGAAGGGGGAGTTCAAAGAGACGTGCATATGCCAGACTTTGGGGGGGGGGGAAGAAATAATGGGTCTAAAAATAGAGGAAACAATGGGATTTAGGGAGGGAAGGAACAGAAAGGGAGAGAAGTTGGACACAAGGGATGGTGTGGAGGGTAGTTGGGAAAAGAAAGGGAGAGATGGTGGACCCTGGGGTGGTAGGGAAGGAGGGAGAGATGCTGGATGAAAGGGTAGTTAAGAAAAGATGGATCTGTGGATGGAGGTGAAAAAAAAAAAGAAAGATGCCAGACCTCCGGGGGAGGGAAGAGAAATGGAAGGGGAGGGCAGAGATGGCAGATGGATGGTTAGCACGGAGAAAGAAGAAAGAAGAAGACCCTGGCAAGCAAGTTATCATAAGATAACCAGAGCCTGGGACCAACAAGATTTGAATAATGACCAGACAACGAAAGGTAGAAAAACTAATTTTATTTTCCATTTTGTGATTACACTATGTCAGATTTGAAACGTGTATCCTGTCAAAGCTGGTGTTAGACCGCAAACGTGAGCTAGGATTTAACAGAGAGAGGAAAGTCTTTTTTGTTTGTTTATTTTGTTTACACCACAGCGCCAGTGTGGTTAGGAGAAGGCAAAGGGAGTGAAGAGGCTATAAAATAAACCCACCAGGATGTTTGAAAAAAACACCCAATTGGGCAGGAAAATCGAATCGAATCGAAAAACCAATTCAATAGGCTGAATCGAATCGAATTGAATCGAAATTTTTTTTCCTGAATCGGGCAGCTCTACTGTGCACTATCAATTGACATTATTGAGAGAAGATAGAAATATTTAGGCTATTAATGGATATAAATATAGAATTATATTTAATCACACTAAGACATCCAGAATATTTCTGGACTGAATTTACATGTAATTTTTTAATTTTTTTTTTTTTTCGTTTTAAATTTTTTATTCATTTTCATATATCAACAAGTGTAACATAGAAATTTTAAAAGATCACATAAAACATACACTTGAATTTCTTTCATGTATCACTGTAAATACAATATATTATTCTGTATTTATAAACAATAATACCTAAAATATCTGTATTACCTAATATGTATAATAATTGTTGTTAAAATTTAAACCCTTCTTTTCCCTCCCCTCCCAATACACATAACAATTATAATAAAAATAATGACAAATATTTTATGAGATAAATTATGTTCAAATCTGTTTTATTATGCAAAACAACAGAAAGCACAACTGCAATAGTAAAACATGGTATACAATGTTACCCAACAACAGCCGCGGAGGACTGGACTCTGATTTCCCCCGCGAGTGAACACCACCCCCCCTCACAGAAGAAACCCCCCCTCCAGCTCCCCCCATCCCACCCCACCCCTCCAATGAACATACAACTCTCAAGTAGGGTACAGCAATGGTGTCGAGAGGAACGGACTCACAAATGGAGCCTATTCAATACGCGGCTACGACTTTCAGGGGTCAAAATGTTCAAATATGGAGTCCAAGTTTGAACAAAGTCTCTGCTCCGGCGACGAGAAGAACAGGCCAAACGGGCCTCCCAGCCCATAAGTTCGTGAAGCCGATTCCTCCAGTGCCAAAAGGAGGGGGGCTCAAGAGAAAGCCAACAACATAAAATACATTTCTTCCCCAAAATAAAACATTTACTGAGAAACAATTTGTCAGAAGAAGTATACATAGACAGGAAAGAGAATTGGGCAAACAACATAGAATTCACGGAGACAGGCACAGGTGTTTTCAACAAGCCCTGCAAAAAGGAGGCCAGCGCCTTCCAAAAAGCCTGAGTCCCCTCGCAGCTCCAAATACCATGAAAATAAGTGTTAACCTCCCCCGAGCAGCGGGTGCAAAATTGAGTACCAACACACCCCATATAGTAAGCCTGACTTTGGGAAGCATAGGCCCGCAAGTCAGTGCGATAATGACATTCTCGTAAGTCCGCACTATGTATTAAACCCGAAGTACGTTTCAGGACGTTCAACAAGAAATGGTCCCCCAAATCCCTGCCAGGCAGCCAAAACACCAGGAAAAACCCTCGGTGGGCGAAGAGCCATTATCTGACCGTGAAAAAAAGAGATAGAGACCCTAGTATCAGAGTCAGCAGTCAAAAAAGCACTAAGCTGGGTCCCAAAATCCCCTTGCAGGGAACTCCCCGGGAGAGACGCCACGTAATGGCTAAGTTGACAATAGGCAAAGGGGAGACCAAGCTTGGGAACCCCCCGTCCCACTAACTCAGCACATGAGAGGAGAGACCCATCATCCTGCAGAACATGCCTCAACTGCTCCACCCCCCGAGCCCTCCAGCGTCCAAAAACTGAGGGGCCAACCCCCGGAGGAAAAGCCAGGTTCCCCACCAATGGCAACAGGGTACTAGTATGGGAATCCTGATTCCATAACCCAAGGAGTTGATGCCACACTGTCCACAAAGATCGGAACAGAAGGCTACACTTACAAGATCTCGGCAGTTTGGACAATGGGGCATGAAGGAGATACAACAGATGAAGAGGATAGAAATGATCCCTCTCCATTGAAAGATCCGTATAAAACGAGGTGCCCATCACCCAATCACCCACATGACGTAGCAAATAAGCCTGGTTATAAACCCTGATGTCCGGCACCCCCATACCACCCCTAGAAGCGGGCCCCACCAACAAGGACCATTTCATTTTAGGTCTCCGCCCTCCTCAACAAAACCGGGACAACATGGAGTAGAGGGATCGAATATCCCTCTGTAACAAGGAAAGAGGAAGAGTCTGGAGAACGTAAAGCCACCTCGGGAACACAACCATACGAAATAAATGAATTCTACCCAACAAAGACAGCGGCAGTGCCTGCCATTTGGCCAGTAACAATTTAGTGTCGACAAGGAGTTTATCTATGTTAAGGCGATACAAGTGGGCTACCTCCAAAGTCAGCCGGATCCCCAAGTACCGAAACGAGGAATTGGCCCAGCGCAACGGAAAGCGATCCCACCAAAACCGCTGAAGATGGGTTGAGGAGGCCAAAGCCTCAGATTTTGCAAAGTTCAGAACGAAGCCGGAGAAATCCCCGTATTCCCGCAAACTCTCCAGCAATATGGGCAAGGAACGCTGCGGGTCCGTTAAAAAGACCAAGAGATCATCCGCAAACGCCGCAAGTTTAAAATGGGAATCTCCCAATACCATTCCCCTAATATCCACATTAGCCTGAATCTCCCGGAGTAATGGATCCAAAGAAAGCACGAACAATAGCGGCGACAGGGGGCAGCCCTGGCGAGTCCCCCGGTGAATATCAAAAAAGCCCGAGAGAGTCCCATTGACCGAAATCCGCGCAGCTGGATCACTGTATAACGCCTGTATGGCCCCATAAAAGAAAGGGCCCAAACCGTACGTCCGAAGTTCCGCGAAAAGGTAACCCCACCGCACCTTGTCAAAAGCCTTCTCAGCGTCAAAACTAATAAGCATGGAGGGGCCATCCCCCTGTCCCGCTCTTTCCAGAGCCAACAAGATACACCGGATATTCTTAGCTACAGGGCGATCCCGCACAAACCCCACCTGCGAGTCCGAGATCACTGAGGGCAGGACGCGCGCCAGGCGGGTAGCTAGAATTTTAGCTAAAAGCTTCGCCTCGTAATTTAACAGTGAAATAGGACGGTACGATTCAGGTAAAAGAGGGTCCTTGCCGGGTTTCGGGAGAACTATAATAGTCGCCAAATTCACGTAACGTGGTAAAAAGCCCTTAGCAACACTCAGATTATAAACTTCAGCCAACACAGGCGCTATCTCCGTCACCAACAATTTGTAGAACTCACTCCTGTACCCATCCGGGCCCGGCGCCTTTCCCAACGGACTGACCCCTATCGCCCATTCAACCTCCTCAACTGCAATGGGAAGATCCAAAGCGGCAGCATCTCGCCGAGAGATACAGGGCAAATCGAGGCTATCTAGATAAAGTTGCCCATCCAAAATCTCTGAGCCAGGATCCGCATACACCTCAGCAAAAAACTCCCGCATCAACTCACAAATCTCCACCGGCCGATGATGCAGCAACCCACAGGAGTCCCGAAGTGCGGAGACACCCTCCCGTCCGCCCCGCGGGCGCGCCATGCGGGCCAACAGTCTGCTACTCTTATTCGCAAACCGAAATAATCGAAACTTAAAGTACGCCCGCGTCCGCAGAGCCCGGAGGTGCAACAATTCGTTCAATTCCTGCGGGACCTCCAAAAGCTGCGTACGAAGCAGAAAGGAGGGTGCCCCGCTGTACTGCCTCCTCAGCGCAGTCGCCTTTCGTTCCAAAGCCAAAACCGTCCTGAACCTAAGCTTCGACTCTCGGGCCACATAAGCAATGATATCCCCCCTTAATACAGCCTTAGCCGTCTCCCAATAGAGAATGGGCTCCTCGCGATGCTGCTGATTAGTGTGGTGGAAATCTTGCCAACGCTTCACCAGGTATTCCTGAAACCGAGCCTCCCTAAACAAATAACACGGAAACCGCCAGGGCCCTCTAGGGCATGCAGAGTCGCCCCAGGTCCACCGCAATCCCACCCATGCATGGTCAGAAACTTCAATGGGCCCCAGATCCACCCCCAACACCCGGGGAAGCAGGTCGCGGAAAATAAGAATAAAATCAATTCGAGAAAGCGTCCCGTGCGCCCTGGATATGTGGGAGTAATCCCTCTCCAATGGATGGAGCACCCGCCACACATCCAACACCCCCAGGGTAGATTCCAAGAGCTGGGCCCCAGTGAAAAGTTTAGAGGTCTCTCTGCCCAAAGAAGCAGAGCGATCTAACTTAGGATCCGGCACCTCGTTAAAATCCCCGCCCACCAGCATGGGAACATCACCAAACTGCAAAAGCTGATTGCGAAGCCCCCGAAAGAACCTGCCCGATGGATTGTTAGGAGCATAGATATTACATAACAAAAGGGGCCTATTATCCAGTAACACTAAGGCAACGATGTAACGCCCACGCGGATCACGGAGCACTCTCTGGGTTTGAAGACGAAGACCCTTTCGGATCAAAATAATAACACCTCCCTTTCCCCCCACTGCGGGCGCCTCCAAATGGGAACCCACCCACCAGGTACAGAGCTTAGCATGTTCCACTGAGGATAAACGTGTCTCCTGTAAAAAGGCTATGGAGGTTTTAGAGCGATTCAAACGCTGCAAAATTTTTGAGCGTTTAATAGGTGAATGAATCCCCCCAACGTTCCAAGAAGTTAAAGTATATTCCAGAGTTGCCCACTTAGTGGAAAAAGAGAACATAGAGAAGAAACCAGTAATGCACCAGAGAAGCGTCCCAGCCACCACTTCTCCAGTATCAAGCAGCCGCCTGCCCCAAAAGGCGAGCCATACCCCCGCCGCCAATCCAGACCCAGATCAATCAGCCCCCCCCACCCACTCCCACTAGAATCTACAATTACCCCAACCACTGAATCCCCAAACCCCTGCTCAACCTCCCCCCACCCCCCAACCCCTCCCCTCCCCTCCCCTCCCTCCCCCTGCCACAACCAACCCTCACCCAACTCACATCCCAGACACCCCAAAAAGGGCATCACTTCCAGAAAACCTTGACCACCCTCCCACGGGATCACTGACCAAGAACCCCCGGGCCTCAGACCCCCACCATAAAAAGACCAAAATGCAACCCCAGGAACCAAAGCTACCCCGAGCACTCAAACACACCCCACCCCTCCCCGCTCCCTACCACCACATCTCCCACCTGCGGTCACACTCTTCCAGCAAAGACCCCAATGGATACAGCACAATATTGAACAGGCCAAACACCACTGGGAAACCTCCGGGATCTGAAAAAAAAACCAAAAACGAAGAAACACACAAACCAAGAGACCCCATCGCCGGACACCAGCAGGACCAACATGTCAGTCTCCCCTCCAACCACACTCCCACCAGCCTCATCCACGCTTAGAGGGACCCATAGGTTCCAAGCATACAAAGCGTTAAAAGAAAGGAAAGGAAAAACAGGCCACCAGTCCATACATAAACTACAGGACAGTCCACCGAAGATAGGGTTCCTCAATCCCCGACAGCTCTCTGCGCCTGTTCTTCTGGCATCATCTCCGTCAGGAACTGCTGCGCTGCCTCCAGCTTGTCAAAGTGATGTACCCTTCCCAGGTGGGTCAACCGCAAGCGAGCCGGATACTGCAGAGAAAAGGCAATGTGGCGTTGGATGAGACGGGTGCACAAAGGTGAAAACCGGCGCCGTGCTGAGAGACTTCCGCTGAGTAGTCCTGAAAGCAAAGAACGGGCCTGTTGTCATACAAGAGTTTCTTGCCCTGCCGCAACGCACGCAAAATCTCCATCTTATGATGATAATTCAGGATACGGCAGATAACCACTCGTGGCCGGTCAGCATTCTCTCGCCGCTGCCCCAAACGATGCTCCCTCTCCACCCGCAGGGGGCCCGAGGAGGAAGATAAAGATAAGGTCTCCAGCAGCCAGCGTTCCAACAGCGCTCCCAGCTCCACATCTCGCACCGACTCTGGCAAACCCACAAAACGGAGGTTATTCCTGCGGGACCGGTTCTCGAGGTCATCCACCTTGGCTCTCAATGCAGCCATAGAGGCAGCCTGGGCAGACTGCTCCTGAGTAAGCTGCTGGACAGTATCCTCGGTAGCACTCACTCTTTGCTGGGTCTCTTTCACCTCTGAGGAAAGGGAAGCAAAACGCTGATCTAAACTGTCCAACTTGTCTAGTATGCGCTGCAGCTTGTCTCCCAGGGAACTTTCAAGCGCCGCCTGGACCTACGCAGACACCGCCGACACCCAGGAGGAGTTAGGAGCCTCCGGCGACGGGGGAGCCACGTGGTCCGCCATTTTGGAGTCAGGTGGCTTGCATCTCTCCCGCTCCTTACGGACCGTCTTCGTGGCCATCTCAGCGCGCCGACCCGTGCAATCTGCTCGCACACCTCCTGGGAACACACCACCTCCGTGGGGGGACCGAGTCCGAAGATCAAAATGCGGCGAATTTGCCGAGCCGCGGTCGGGTGGTGCGGAGCTGTAGCTACTCGCGGTCTACAGCTCCATGTTTCCGCCGGAAGTTTATGAGATAAATTAAATAAAATGAAACCCACCCCCCCTCTTCTTAATAAGATTTTTTATTATGGGAAAATGATTTCATTCATTACAGAAATCTGCTAATGGTCCCCAGATCTTCTGAAACTTGCCAAAATAACCTCTCTGTGTTGCTAATGCACGCTCCATTTTATATATATGGCATACGGAATTCCACCAGAAGTTATAGTTTAACCTATCATAATTTTTCCAGTTATATGTAATTTGTTGTACTGCTACCCCAATCAATATAAATAAAAGTTTGTTATTGTTTGAAGAAATTTGACTCTTTGCTCTCATTGCTGTGCCGAATAAGATAGTATCATAAGTCAAGGCTACTGGATTTTAAAAAATGATAAATATTATCGTGTTGTATTTACATTGAATTTTAGGTGAAAAAAAACTATGAAGCTCTCAAACAGCGGCAAGAAGAGGAAAGAATGTTACAGAGTTCTCCTCCCAAAGCAGGTGAAGAAAGCCAATCTGTCAATAAATGGGAAAAAGAAAATCAGGAAGCTACAAAAGAATTATTGAAGATTAAAGACAGATTGATTGAAATAGAAAGAAATGTAAGTGTATAATATAATTGCATATTTGTGTCATTCATCTGTTTTGAGACCCTCATTTTACAGTCTTATAATGTCTGCACTGTGAGTTGCTCATCTTCAATATGTCTTTTGATTTTAAAAGTTGACAATGACATATTGTTATGTTTACTGCCATAATACCAATATCTTACAAGTAGTAGTAATGACTTTATGTGTTGTACAGCATGCCTTGTGGTCTATTTTTATGCCTTTATTAGCTCATACACCATGTACGAGGTCTGACAATTATGTTGCCAAACTGTGCTGGGTGGGAAAGGAGGGAATTGAGATGAAATTGGGGCAGGGTTAAGAGGGAAGGGAGAGATGCTAACAAGGGGGAGGGGGAAAATAGAGATGCCAAACTGTGAGAGAGAAGATAGAGGGGGGAAGTGGAGAGAATGAGAGAGAGATGTTGGGCTGAGAGAGATAATGGACCTGGGGGTAGAGGGGAGGGAGAGAGAACTAGACCTGGGACAAGAGAAAAGAAGATACTGGGCCTTTAATAAGTAGCATAGCCACTGGAAGGGCCTTGGAGAGCTAGGCCCACCACTTTGAGCTTAGGCCCCTTCCAAAGCTACAGAACCTGGTCAATGTCTGGTGGGATAGCAGAAGCCCAACCAGCTGAAGAAATCTGCTGCCTGAGTTGCCCTCTTCCTTCTCGTACTGCCTCAGTAGTGAGGAAAATAATGGCATGCCTCCAGCCACTAAAGCTTGCATTCCCAAGCATGAACTGAGCATGCTTGGGAATGGTGGCACCAGTAACTAGAGATACCCCACTGACTCCCTAGCTCCTAAGACAGAGGAAAGGGAAGGCTTTAGCAGTGGATGTCTTCAACTGGCAGAGCTTTGGCATCCCCCACCAGCAAAAGTAGGTTAGGTTCTTACCTCGAAAATCTTCTTTATCCCAGG
Organism: Geotrypetes seraphini; assembly: GCF_902459505.1. Taxonomy (NCBI): domain Eukaryota; kingdom Metazoa; phylum Chordata; class Amphibia; order Gymnophiona; family Dermophiidae; genus Geotrypetes; species Geotrypetes seraphini. The sequence continues at coordinate 284,614,232 of NC_047086.1, forward strand.
ACAAGCAGGCAGCATATTCTCACATGTGGGTGATGTCATCCATGGAGCCCAGGTACGGACACTTTAAAAGTGCATCGCAACTTTAAGAAATTTAGAAACTTTGCGATAGCCTGCACCGAGCCCGAACCAATGCTAGGAAGTTCTTCACCCAACGGGTGATGGACACCTGGAATGCACTTCCAGAGGGAGTGATAGGACAGGGTACGGTATTGGAGTTCAAGAAGGGATTGCTTTGTTAGTCACCTTTTCTCAGATAGGTTAGTTGTTTTCTTTAAGTAAATGTATAATTATATAATTTTCTCTGCCCATTCAGAGTACACATTCATTTTTTGTAATAGTAATTCATGGTATTGGTTATCAAAATATGCCATGCTATAAACATGTACCCAGGCACTGGTTTCTGGCAGTTTGAAAACTGTAGATGCCAAAGAAAGACCATGATGAAGTATTTTTGGTGTAATTATGAACTGATAATGAATGCGACTGTTGGGCAGACTGGATAGACTGTTTGAGTCTTTCCACCTGATATTCAGCGCTATTTATCTGACAGGAATGGCTCCTAGCTGGCTAAATAATGCTAAGCCATCTAATCTCCAATATTCAATGGGAAATAGATGAATATCCCAGTCACTGTTTGTGTCACATGACATAGCCAGTCAGCCAATATTCGTTGGCTGACTGGCTATGTTGAGCGGCCAGATAAACCTGCTTAAATAGCAGGTCTGTCTTTGATTGCTGTTACTTAGCCAGTCAGTAGATGAATATTTGCTTGGTTGGCTATGTCAAGCACGGCTTAATGTAGACTGGAAATTCAGTTCCAATTGCCAGATACAGCACCAGCATTGAATTTCCAGGTTCACCACTTACTGCAGGAGGTAACCGGGCTGTCTGTCACAGTCTGAAAATCAGGCCATCTATCTGCTGTTATTTACTATGTTACTATATAGAAATTCTTGCTTAAATACATTCTATTTGCATATCTAATATGTTTTATTTCTTTGTAAAGAATGCCACCCTTCAGGCTGAAAAACAAGCGTTGAAGACTCAGCTGAAGCAACTTGACTCACAGAACAACAATCTCCAAGCGCAAATTCATGCTCTTCAGAAACAAACTGTTTCTTTACAGGAGCAAAGTACAACCCTGCAAACCCAAAATGCCAAACTTCAGGTTATGTTTGAAGTTCTTTATTTCATGTTCTTAAACAGGGGTGTCGATGTCCCTCCTCGAGGGCCGCAATCCAGTTGGGTTTTCAGGATTTCCCCAATGAATATGCATGAGATCTATTAGCATACAATGAAAGCAGTGCATACAAATAGATCTCATGCATATTCATTGGGGAAATCCTGAAAACCCAACTGGATTGCGGTCCTCAAGGAGGGACTTTGACACCCCTGTTCTTAAAGATGTGATGAAATTAAAATGTTGCATTAATATGACAATGCCAAGCTAACTTCTGGATCAGCACACATACCTGAATATGCATTGCAGGGAGCTGTACATTCCCCAACATTAAAGATCCAGGATCAGTTAAGTCCACAGATAGAACAAGCCGCTTACCACCACCACTGAATATTATCCTATTAATGTGTTATATGTATCCTTTATTTGAAATCTTATTTCCAGTGCAATAGGTGTGTTATTCTGGACAAGTGGGTAATCTCCTCATGGCCGTAAGTTTTTGCAGAAGGAATCCACTCAAGAATTTTTCTATAACCCTCCTACTTCACAGAGATATCTACTGTCACCTATCTTTTTTTTTTTTTTTTTTTTGTTATTTTCTGTTCTTGGAGATTTCCATTTTCAGTCAACTCAGCCTGCGTGGAAAAGAAGCAGACTGAAGTCTGCAGCTGACAGCCAATCCCTTATGATACCTGTCAACCAGGCTGCAGAAGTGTTTCATGGAGCTCAGGGTCTTCCCCGGTTACCATTTCTTACCTACTGCTTAGACTGTCAGGCTTCCGTAGGAGGCTCAGCGGTGTCTTGCAGGGTTCCGGCTGCATTTTCACCTCCCCCCCTTCTGGATGCACATCTGTTGGTCCACAGGGGTGGGGGTTCAGTCAGACGCTGTGTCCGACTGGCAACCTGAAGATCAGCATTGGAAGAAACATTCTGGAAGAGGCAGTGATTTCTTCTCCCTTTCCAGCTACTGTTCAGAGCTGAGGCAGACTGCAGCATATTGCCAGCACAGGTCACAGTGAGTAGGGGGGTGGAATAGTTGGGGTTAGAAAATTCAGTTTTCAGTGGTTTGTGCTTGTTCCCTTATGATTCCCCCTCCCAAAAAATCCTAAATTTGCCGTAATTTTTACTTTTATCATTTCTCAGGCGATTTTTGGCGCCAAAATCCTGACAGCAGTCATTTTGGAGTTTAGCAATCTTTTTTTCAAAGGTTTCCTGCAGCCCCAAAACTTCTTGTTTTGCCTCAAAACTTGTTGGGATAGAGTCCATGGGCTCTTTTACCCCTAATCCATTCCAGGAATTTGTAAATTGTGCACCTCATGAGTGTCCTTGCGCCATGGGCCACACCGCAAATGATGGAGAGGCAAAATTGTCTGGCGTAGCCTTTCCTTTGTGCTCTCAGGCTGCAGAAAGAATGGCTAGCCTGAGAATTTGGGCATTTTCCTTTTTCTGGACCTAGGAACAGTATCCAACCTGTGTGAAAGGGCACAGAAGCTGCAGAGTCCAAGAGACACAATTAAAGTTATTGGGTGACTCTATGCTACCTGTTATGGCTTTTTCACCTGAATTCATTAATTTAATGTGGAAAGCCTTTTAGGAAGGATGTCCTTCCAGAGTGAAGGCGTGCTGCGCTTTGGACACTGCACATGAGGGCACAGCCCCTCAGAGTGCATTTGCCTCGCACACTGCCCAGGGCTTGGGAGACCCTTTTTGATGGGGACACAGTTGATGTTGAGTCCCTCACTGTTTCCTTATTGTCTCAGGATGCGGCTCCCATTTTAGGGGACACAGGTCAGCAGTCTGACGCATTGGATCCTGTTGTGGCTGTGGATCCTGAGGATGATCCCACAGTCCTGCACTTATGTGAGCCCACAGCTCTGCTGGATCTCATTTCTGAGTCCTTGCATGAGCTAAATTTAGACTCTTAGCCAGTTCCAGCTACTTCCTCCTCTGTTATGAGTGGAGTAAGGGTTCAGTCTTCTGCATTTCCCTAACATCCAGACATTAGTATTTAATCACTGAGCAGTGAGAGTCTCCAGAGGGGTCCCTCAAGGTTGCAAGAGCCATTTCTTGGCTGTATCCTATGGCATAGGAGTGCCAGCAGTCTAAAGTGGATTCCTTGGTTACACAGGTTACTAAGCATACCACTCTTCCAAGTGAGGGTGGTGTAGTGATCAAAGATATGCAGGATCACCGTAGTTCTCAAGAAGCTTTTCAAGGCTTTGACTTTGGGAGTCATATCCAGGTATGTGTGTATGACTTTGGGAGTCAAAGCGTCCTCAGCAGTGTCCTTTGTGATATGTACCTGTCTTTCTAGGCTACGTACTCTGGAGCACGAGGGTGAAGAACTCAGAGAAATTGAAAGGGGAGAAGTTTAGAACAAACGCTAGGAAGTTCTTTTTCACACAGAAGGTGGTGGATACATGGAACGCGCTACCGGAGGATATGATAAACAGGAGCACGCTACAGGGGTTCAAAGAAGCTTTGGATAGGTACTTGGAAGACAAAGGGATTGAGGGGTACAGATAAGAGTAGAGGTAGATTATAGGGATGGGATTAGAGGTAAATTATAAAATTAATCAGGGATCACTGTTCAGGCACTAGGCCTGATGGGCCGCCGCGGGAGCGGACCGCTGAGCAAGATGGACCTCTGGTCTGACTCAGCGGGGGCAACTTCTTATGTTCTTATGTACCTCAGCTCCATTTGTCTGGAGTAGATTATGTAGCAGATGCTCTCTATGATATTATTCATGTCATGAGTATTCAATCTCTGCCTGCAGAATGCTCTGGATCAGACAAAGGTCTGGTGATTCCACCTCTAAAGATATTCAGCAGACTCCCTTATAAGGAGCAGTTTTTATTCAGAAAAGGTCTGGGTGATCTTATGTCTTGTGTGGTAGACCGTCAACCCAAGACTTTACCTAACAGCAGACCCAGAGTCTCTGGAGGCTCAGGTCACTTTAATTTTTATGACTGCAGGCAGTCTCGGCAGTATTTCAACTCCACTTTCCAGAGATTCTTTCAGAATTACAGGTAGAGGTTTTCTGGACCCAGATGCAACCAGTCTTCAACACCCCGTATGTCTCCCTCCACCAAGAAGTCACAATGATGCCAGATCAGAGGTGGCCCCTCTCAGGATAGGGGGCAGACTTTCAGACTTCCTACAGTCCTCAGATTTCATCTGACCACTGAGTTCTGAAAGTCATCCAGAGTGGATACAAATTGGAATTCTCCCAATCTCTTAACAGATTGGTTTGTGAACCCTCCAGTGGGGCACCCGGATAAAGTGTCCCAAGGCAAGCCACTGTGAGAAGGTTGCTGGACGTTCCGATCATAGAGGCTGTGCTACCTAAAGACTTGGACTGGGGCAGATACTCCATATACTTCATCATACCAAAGAAAGGCTTCGACGATTGGAGACCCATTGTGAACCGTACGCAAGTAAATGCAGTATTCGGGGTCCCCCGTTTTTTGTATGGAGACAGTTTGATCTGTCATAGTGGCAGTGACTCCGGGATATTTCCTAGTCTCTCTAGATCTGACAGAGGCCTACTTGCATATTCCCATTTTCTCAGACCACAGGAGGTTCCTAAGGATTCATGTCCTGGAACATCATTTCCATTTCTTGACACTGCCTTTTGACCTGGGCATAGTTCCCTGCACATTCACCAAAGTGATAATAGTGGTGACAGCCCTTCTGTGAAAGATGGGGCTACAGGTGCATCCCTACCTGGACAACTGGCTGATCCAGGCCCCCTCATTGTCCAAGGGTCAGCGCACAGTAGATCAGATGATCTGAGTCTTGGAGGACCTAGGTTGGATTGTGAATTACTGAAAGTGCCATTTGTCTCCGACATAGTCACTGAAGTACTGGGGATCTTGTTCGATATTACCACAGGTTGAGTCTGTCTTTCAGAGGCACACAGACAGAAGTTGTGCACTCAGATAACATGCCTCCTGACCAAGGCAGCTCAGTCAGCATAGGACTATCTTCAAGTCCTAGGTTCAATGGCTGCCATGATAGATGTGGTTCCTTGGGTGAAGGCCTACACATGTCCTTTCCAACAGGTGTTACTCAGGCACTAGTCTCCACAGACAGACTTGTTACAAAAGTATTTACCTTGGATGCTGGAGGCCCAGGCCAGCATAGATTGTTGGCTGTGCACTCAGTCCTTTTCAAAGGGCCTGCCCCTTCATATAGCATCTGGGTAGTCATAAGGATGTTCAGAGTTGTTGAAATGCATGTAGACTGTGAAACATTGCAGGAAAATGGAAAACTGGGCTTCCAAATGGCAGATGAAATTTAATGTGGACGAATGCAAAGTGATGCACATTGGGGAAGAATAACCCAAATCATAGTTACCATATCTTAGGGTTCACCTTGAGGGTTAGTGTCTAAGAAAAAGATCTAGATGTCATTGTAGAGAATATGATGAAATCTTCCATCCCATATGTGGCGGTGGACAAAACAAACAAGATTCTAGGAATTATTAAAAAAGGGATGGTTAATAAGACTAAGAATGTTATAATGCCTTTGTATGGCTTCATGGTGCGACCTCACCTGGAGTATTGCATTTCTGGTTGCCTTATCTCAAGAAAAATATAGCGGAAATAGAAAAGGTTCAAATAAGAGGGCGAAGATAATGAAGTGTGTGGAACTCCTTGTATGAAGAAAGACTAAAAAGGTTAAGGTTCTTCAGCTTAGAAAAGAGACATGATTGAAATCTACTAAATCCTGAGTGGTGTCAAAAAAGCACAGTTACTTACCATAACAGGTGTTATCCAGGGACAGCAGGCAGCTATTCTCACATATGGGTGACGTCATCCGACGGAGCCCCGATGCGGACGCCTCACAAGCAGACTTGCTTGAAGAAACTAGAAGTTTTGAGTCGCCCGCACTGCGCATACGCGAGTGCCTTCCCGCCCAGCACAGGGCGCGTCTCCTCAGTTCAGATAGCTAGCAGAGAAGCCAACCAGAAGAGGTGGGTGGGTTGTGAGAATAGCTGCCTGCTGTACCTGGATGACACCTGTTACGGTAAGTAACTGTGCTTTATCCTAGGACAAGCAGGCAGGTATTCTCACATATGGGTGACCTCCAAGCTAACCATAATGGGATGGTGGGAGTGTTGGCAATTTAGGAGAATAAATTTTGTAATACTATTTGGTCAAACTGTCCATCCCGTCTGGAGAAAGTATCCAGACAATAGTGAGAAGTGAAGGTTTAAACCGAGGACCAAGTAGCAGCCCTGCAAATTTCCTCAATAGGCATAGATCTGAGGAAAGCTACAGAAGCTGCCATTGCTCTGACTTTATGGGCTGTGACTTTACTATGAAGGGGTAATCCAGCCTGGGCATAGCAGAATGAGATACAAGCCGCCATCCAGTTGGAGATGGTACGCTTTGAAATAGGATGTCCCAATTTATTTGGATCGAAGGAGACAAAAAGTTGAGGAGCAGATCTGTGTGGTTTGGTGCGTTCCAAGTAGAAGGCCAAAGCACATTTACAGTCCAGAGTATGAAGAGCTGATTCTCCAGGGTGAGAATGAGGCTTTGGAAAAAACACTGGAAGTACGATGGATTGGTTGAAATGAAATTCTGAGACCACTTTAGGTAGGAATTTCGGATGAGTACGAAGAACCACCTTATCATGATGGAACACAGTGAATGGTGGGTCAGTAACTAAAGCTTGTAGCTCACTGACTCGTCGAGCAGAAGTGAGGGCAATGAGAAATACCACTTTCCAAGTGAGATTCTTCAGATGAGCCTTATCAATTGGTTCAAATGGAGGCTTCATGAGTTGAGAAAGGACAACATTGAGGTCCCAAACCACAGGAAGCGGTTTGAGAGAAGGTTTGACATTGAAAAGTCCTTTCAGGAATCTGGAAACCACTGGATGAGCAAAGATGGGTTTCCCTTCAATAGGCTGATGAAAAGCCGCAATTGCACTGAGATGGACTCGTATAGATGTAGACTTGAGGCCAGAATTGGATAAGTGCAAAAGATAGTCCAAAACAGAAGATAATAAGGAATGCTGAGGCTCCTTATGATGAGAAAAACACCATGTAGAAAATCTAGTCCATTTTTGGTGATAGCATTATCTAGTTGTAAGCTTTCTAGAAGCTTCTAAAATGTTTCTTACAGATTGAGAAAACTGAAGAGGGGTTATGTTGAGAGGTACCAGGCTGTCAGGTGTATAGACTGCAGGTTGGGATGAAGTAGAGATCCCTGACTCTGTGTAAGCAGAAAAGGAAAAACTGGTAGAAGGTAGGGCTCCCTGCTGCTGTGTTGAAGTAGAAGGGAGTACCAGGGTTGTCTCGGCCACCGAGGAGCGATTAGAATCATGGTGGCATGATCGTTCTTCAATTTGACTAGAATCTTGAGAATGAGAGGGAATGGAGGAAATGCGTAGAGGAAAAGATTCGTCCATTCCAGAAGAAAAGCATCTGCCTCGAGGCGGTGAAGAGAGTATATCCTGGATCAGAACTGAGGCAGTTTGTAGTTGTGGGGAGCTGCAAAGAGGTCTATCTGAGGCGTTTCCCACTGTGAGAAAATGTGATGAAGAGACGAGGAATGAAGAGTCCATTTGTGAGGTTGCAGGAGACAACTCAAGTTGTCCGCCAAGCAATTCTGAGCCCCTTGAATGTAGACAGCTTTGAGGAAGGTGTTGTGACGGATTGCCCAGTCCCAAACTTCCAGAGGTTCTTGACAAAGGGAGGCAGACCCTGTCCCTCCCTGTTTGTTGATATAATACATGGCGACTTGGTTTGTGCGGACGAGGACTACTGTGTCGTGAAGGAGATGTTGAAAAGCATAGATAGCTTTGAGGATCACTCTGAGTTCCAACTGATTGATATGACACTGACGATCCCTACTGGTCCAGAGGCCTTGAATACGGAGACCATCGAGATGAGCACCCCAAGCGTAGGTCGACGAGTCTGTCGTGATGACCTTCTGATGAAGGGGCGTTTGAAAAAGCAAGCCTCTGGAAAGATTGGAAGAGAGCATCCACCAACGGAGAGACTTCTTCAAAGAAGGAATGACAGTGATGTGTCGAGAAAGAGGGTCACAAACCTGTGTCCTTTGAGATGCCAGGGTCCACTGAGGTATTCTGAGGTGAAGTCTGGCAAAAGGAGTCACGTGTACTGTGGAGGTCATGTGACCCAGAAGCACCATCATGTGTCTCGCAGAGATGGAAGAGCAGGAAGACACTATATGACAGAGGTGAAGCAGAGCTTCCAGACGTTGTTGTGGAAGGAATGCTCTGAGTTGGACAGTGTCCAGAACTGCTCCAATGAATTGTAGAGTCTGAGAGGGTTGAAGTTGAGATTTGGGAAAGTTGATTTCGAATCCCAAACTTTGTAGGAACCAGGTAGTCCGTTGGGTCATTACAAGAACCCCTTGAGATGTGGAATCTTTGATGAGCCAGCCGTCTAGGTAGGGAAATACCTGAAGACCATGATTCCGTAGAGCTGCGGCTGCTACTACCAGGCACTTTGTGAACACTCTGGGAGACGAGGCCAGGCCGAAGGGTAGAACTCTGTATTGGTAATGCAGATTCCCCACCCGAAATCTGAGGTATTGACAAGAGGCCGGATGAATGGGGATATGAATGTAGGCCTCCTTGAGATCCAGAGAGCATAACCAATCGTTCTGCTTGAGAAGGGGATAAAGGGATGCGAGGGACAACATTCAAAACTTTTCTTTGACTAGAAATTTGTTTAGAGCTCTGAGATCCAGAATGGGTCGCAGATCGCCCGTCTTCTTCAGAACAAGGAAGTAATGGGAATAAAAACCCCTGTTCTGATGGTCCAAAGGAACTGGTTCGATGGCATAGAGACGAAGCAGAACTTGAGCTTCCTGAAGAAGAAGGGCGGTCTGGGATGGATTGGAAGGATACTCTCTTGGAGGAAGTTCTGGAGGAACCTGAGTGAAATGAAGAGAGTATCCCTCCCTGATGATGGTAAGCACCCAGAGGTCGGATGTAATTATTGTCCATCTGTTGTAAAAATGATGGAGACGACCTCCTATAGGGGGAAAAGGAGACAGAGACAGGACGGTGGAGGTTATGCTCTGGTGTAAACAGTCAAAAAGGCTGAGAAGTTAGGTGCAGCAGAAGGTTGGGATTTCTGTTGCTTCTGAGGTGGCTGTTTTTTCAAAGGAGGGCGAGTATAAGGAGCCTGCTTCGGAGCAAAACGCCTTTGATAGATGACAGCAGTGCATGCAGGCTTAACAGGAGCTTGCTTTGGTTTAGGTCTAGCGATTGAAGCAAATGATTTTTCATGGTAAGATAATTTTTTAGTGGCCGCATCGATGGACTCGTCAAAGAGGTCGTTGCCTAGACAAGGAATGTTAGCCAAGCGGTCTTGAACGTTAGGGTCCATGTCAATGGTATGAAGCCATGTAAGACGACGCAAAGCCACAGAGCAAGCAGCCACTCGGGCAGATAACTCAAAGGCATCGTAAGATGATTGCAGGAGATGGAGACGTAACTGAGAAAAAGAAGCAATGACTTCTTGAAACTCAAAATGCATGTGGTTATCCATAGAAGTCAAAAACTTCGGTAGAAGGGAAAGAAGAAATTCAAAATAAGTAATGAAATAAAAATTATAATTGAGGACTTTAGAGGATATCATAGCATTCTGGTAGATGCGATGTCCAAATTTGTCCATATTTTTTCCCTCCCGTCCAGGAGGGACTATAGCATAGACCTTGGAAGGATGGGATCTCTTCAAGGATGATTCAACAAGCATGGATTGATGAGATAACTGTGAGTTGTCAAAGCCCTTGCAATGCACAGTCTTATACCTCGAGTCCAATTTTCCTGGAACTGGTATGGAAAAGGGAGTCTCCATGCATCGAGCAAAAGTCTGGTCCAAAAGCTTATGAAGTGGAAGCTTGAGAGACTCTGCTGGAGGTTGAGGAAGATGCATGACTTCGAGATATTCCTTAGAATATTTGGAGCCAGTTTCCAATTTGGCATCCAAGTCCACAGCCATCTGTCGGAGGAAAGAGGAGAAAGATAGCTGATCCGGCGATGCCTTGTCTCGAGAAGGACTCAAGGACGTCGAGGCAGCATGCGTCGAAGAAGAAGCTTCGACATGGAAAAAAGTGTCATAGGAACCCGGTGACTTGGACGAGGCAATCGAGCCTGGAATATCCTCGAGGTCCGGCATTGGAGACCTCGAACGAGGAGTCGGTGGTCTGGTCGAGGTTGGAGTAGAGTGAGGCTTTGAGGAAGATGGTTTATCCTGCGAAGAACGATGCCTGGAAGATTGCCTCAATGAAGGTCTCGAATGATGGTGAGAACTGTGTCTAGAACCAGATCTCGAGGATCGAGGAGATTTTGCCTCGGAGACGGAAGCAGTCGATGCCAATGTATGAATAGGACTAGAGGCTGTAGATCGAAGCTCCAGAGGCTTGGAAGAGGAACATTGATGCACTCGCAAAGACTCTGCTCCTTGATGAGAGTGTGAGGTGTCCTGTCGATGCACTCGCAAAGATTCTACTCCTTGCTTTTCGTGCTTGGATGGCAGACCAGACACTCGCAGAGACTCTACTCCCTGCAAAGAGTGTGACTCCGACTGGGACATAGGAAGCGGCTCGACCTCGCGGGAGTCTGCTGAATGCCCAGACAGGATAATAGGAAGCAGTTTAGGACCCATAATGGTAAGGTACTGAAGAAACTGCTTCTCTAAAATGGTCTGGAAAGAAGCCGGCAAGGTGTGATCCGCGTCTGAAACCGGACCACCTGCCTTGGCTGGAGGTTCCTTCGAGGCACTGTGAGTGTGCTTCGACTTAGTAGTCTTAGACACCTTAATTACCACCGGCGGAACCGACTGCTGAGCTATCTTACCTGAGGAAACAGGGGAAGATACAGCAGATGATGTCGAAGCAAGAGCTGCTACAAACGATGAAGGTTTGATGAGGCTCGAGTTGGAAGCAGGAGGCGTAGAAGGAGGCTCGATGGAAGTCGAGGCCGAAGATGCCATCGAAGTCGAGGGATTAGTCAAAGACTCCATCTCAAAGAGCTTGTCCACCAGAATGCAATGACGCTTAAAAGCACGAGGCTGAAGTGTTTGGCAAGGCAGGCACGACGTGTGATGATGTTTAGGCCCAAGGCACTTGAGGCAGCGTCTATGAGGGTCCATGAGAGAGATTGCGCGCTGACACTTGCTACACTTCTTAAAGCCTGTAGCAGGCTGGGACATAGGCCAAAAAATAGCCGCCGCGAAGTCGAAGCTGGTGGGCTGCGGCCAAGTGGCCCGTCCCGGAGAACGGACGTAAAAAATATATTTTTTAAATAAAACAGCGATTCGTGAAGAAAAAACACCAACCACAGTTGTAGAGAAGGCAAAAGAGAACAAAGTTGAACGCAGAGAGTCAAAGATGGACTTCTCAGCTCCACGGAAAACTAAGAACTGAGGAGACGTGCCCTGTGCTGGGCAGGAAGGCACTCGCGCATGCGCGGTGCGTGCGACTCAAAACTTCTAGTTTCTTCAAGCAAATCTGCTTGTGAGGTGTCCGCATCAGGGCTCCGTCGGATGACGTCACCCATATGTGAGAATTCCTGCCTGCTTGTCTTGAGATAATGACAGTTTAGGGAACACTGAATGAACTTACAGGAAAACACTTTTAAAACCAATAGGAAATATTTTCACTCGGATAATAGTTAAGCTCTGGAATGCATTGACAGATGTTGTGGTAAGAGTGTTTAATGTAGTTGGTTTTAAGAAGGGTTTGGACAATTTCCTGGAGGAGAGAGACATTAGGGAAGCCACTGCTTGCCCTGGATCGGTAGCATAAGAACATAAGAATTGCCACTGCTGGGTCAGACCAGTGGTCCATCGTGTCCAGCAGTCCACTCCCGTGGCAGCCCTTAGGTCAAAGACCAGTGCCCTAACTGAGTCTAGCCTTACCTGCGTACGTTCTGGTTTAGCAGGAACTTGTCTAACTTTGTCTTGAATCCCTGGAGGGTGTTTTCCCCTATAACAGCCTCCAGAAGAGCGTTCCAGTTTTCCACCACTCTCTGGGTGAAGAAAAACTTCCTTACATTTGTACAGAATCTATCCCTTTTTAACTTTAGAGAGTGCCCTCTCGTTCTCCTTACCTTGGAAACCTGTCTTTCTCCCTACCTTGGAAACCTGTCTTTCTCCCTAGCTTGGAAACCTATCTTTAACTACTAAGTCTATTCCCTTCATTATCTTGAATGTTTCGATTATGTCCCCTCTGTCTCCTCATTTCAAGCGAGAAAAGGCCCAGTTTCTGTAACCTCTCACTGTAAGGCAAATCCTCAAGCCCCTTAACCATTTTAGTCGCTCTTTGGACCCTTTTGAGTAGTACTTTGTCCTCCTCCATGTACAGCAACCAGTGCTGGACGCAGTATTCCAGGTGGGGACGTACCATGGCCCGGTTCAGCAGCATGATAACCTTCACCAATCTGTTCGTGATCCCCTTCGTAATCATTCCTAGCATTCTGTTCGCCCTTTTTTCACTGCTGCTACGCATTGCGTGGATGGCTTTATCGACTTGTCGACCACTACTTCCAAGTCTCTTTCCTGAGGGGTCTCTCTGAGTACCGCACCAGACATTCTGTATTCGTGAATAAGATTTTTGTAACCAACATTTATCACCTTACACTTAGCCACATTAAACCTCATTTGCCATGTCGCGACCCATTTCTCAAGCGTGTTTATGTCACGTTGCTGGTCTTCGCAATCCTTCTGTGTCTTCACTACTCTGAATAACTTTGTATCATCCACAAATTTTATCACCTCGCTCGTCGTACAAATTTCCAGGTTGTTTAATTATTTTATAATTCTTTATTCATTTTTGACTCTTACAACAAGTGTACAATATTCAATCATATAATTTGTACAAATCACTTGACATTCTTAACAATTATTATCCATTACATACAAAAAAGACTCCCCTCCCCCCACCCTACCCAATCATCAATAATAAATTCATTAAATCACATAACATACCTCCCCATCCCCACACTAATTATATTCCTATGTAATAACAAGGTGTGAAAAGTGTCTAATCATTAGAATATGCAATCAATGGCCCCAAAATCTTTTTGAATCTATTATAACTTCCTTGCTGAAGAGCAAGCATTCTCTCTTTGTATCGTCTGCAAATTTAATCGCCTCGCTCGTTGTACCAATTTCCAGGTTTTTTATAAATAAGTTGAAGAGCACGGGTCCAAGCACCGAACCCTTCAGCACTCCACTTGTGACACTTTTCCAGTCCGAGTATTGTCCAATTACCCCCACTCTTTGTTTCCTATCCGCCAATCAGTTTTTAATCCACGTGAGTATTTCACCCTCGATTCCATGGCTCGCAATTTTTCGAAGTAGTCGTTCATGCGTGACCTTGTCGAAAGCCTTCTGAAAATCCAGATATACGATGTCGACCGGGTCACCCTTGTCTATCTGCCTGTTTACTCCCTCGAAGAAGTGCAGCAAGTTCTTCAAGCAAGATCTTGCTTTGCTGAAGCCGTGCTGGCTGGTCCTCATCAGATTGTGTCCGTCTAGGTCAGGGGTAGGCAATTCCGGTCCTCAAGAGCCAGAGCCAGGTCAGGTTTTTAGGATATCCACAATGAATATGTATGAGTTGGATTTGCATGCACTGCCTCCTTGAGATGCAAATCTATCTCATGTATATTTATTGTGGATATCCTGAAAAACTGACCTGGCTCTGGCTCTCGAGGACCAGAATTGCCTACCCCTGGTCTAGGTGATCAGTGATGCGGTCCTTTAACAGCACCTCTACCATCTTTCCCAGTACCAATGTCAGACTCACCGGTCTGTAGTTTCCTGGATCTCCCCTCGAACCTTTCTTGAAGATCAACATAACATTCGCTACTTTCCAGTCTTCCGGAATCTTTCCCAATTTGATGTTGTTTGTGCTTTTTTCAGTTTTTGTCCATTTTTTACCTTTTCCATTCCTTAAATGAAATTTTGTCTCTAATCACTTCTTTCACTGCTACAGTGAGCCACGCTGGTTCCTTGTTCTTTTTCCTTTGGATCCCTTGTTGATACGTGGTATATATACATTCTGCACCTCGGTGACTGTGTCCTTAAAAAGGGACCATGCTTGCTCTAGCGTTTTTGCAGTTCATATTTTGTTCCCCACCATGAGTCTCGTCCCTTCGTAATTCCCTTTTCAGAAGTTCAATGCTGTGGCCGTCATTCTGGATCGATGTTTTGCCCCTGTGTCCAGGTTGAAGCAGATCATATTGTGATCACTGCTTCCCTGCGTCCCTTCTACTTCTACACTTTGTGCCAATCCTCGTAGTCCATTTAGAATTAAGTCCAGAATCGCATTTCCTTTCATATTTTATTTGACAAGTTGTTCCAGGAAGCAATCGCCTACAGCATCCAGGAACTTGGTCTCCCTACTGCAGCCGGAGTTGCCTAGGTTCCAGTCTATCCCCGGATAATTGAAGTTGCCCATGATAACTGTGTTGCCTCCCTTGCAGTTGCGTTTAATCTCGTCCGTCATTTCTCCCTCAGTTTTCTTCGGACTGCCCTAAGGGTCAGTAGTAGATGCTGATCTTCGTTTCCATTCCATTTGTTTCTGGAATTTTGGTCCATAGAGACTACCTTATTTTTCGTTTCCGGCGTGTTCTCTCCGGTAGACTCAATTCCCTCTTACTTTGATGTATAGGGCAATACCCCCACCTTTTTGACCTACTTTGTCTCTGCGGTATAGCTTGTATCCCGGTAGCACAGTGTCCGAGACATTTTCCTTGTTCCACCATGTTTCCGTGATGCCGATAATGTCAAGGTTATCTTTTTGTGCCATAGCTTCCAATTCCCCCATCTTATTCTTCAGGCTCCTTGCGTTCGAGTTTGCGGCCTGTTACTTTCTTGCATTTCCTTCCCTCTTGTGTCCCTTTCAATCCATCAGGATTTCTGCCTTGCCTATGATCTGGTGAGTCTTCCCCGCAATCTTCCTGCACTGTATCCTCTGGGTATACCAGTTCCCAAACCATCGACTCT
Source organism: Geotrypetes seraphini (assembly GCF_902459505.1). Classification (NCBI taxonomy): domain Eukaryota; kingdom Metazoa; phylum Chordata; class Amphibia; order Gymnophiona; family Dermophiidae; genus Geotrypetes; species Geotrypetes seraphini. The sequence continues at coordinate 284,629,415 of NC_047086.1, forward strand.
TGGTCGGCTGTCGGCTTTCCCTTCTTCCTGTTTTTTTGGGGATTTTTTTAATTCTTTATTTGATTATTCGTTACAGTACATTAATAACAAATATTCATGAATGACCACAGCAAACTCAATATAGAGAACATTAAAACATAGGCAATTAGTCAACCGTGTCCTAGTCCACATTATCATGGTCGCCAGTATCTTTTTAAAAAAGAAAGAAAAAATTCAAATCCATCAATCTACCATCTAAGGAGAGGCAAATGTCATTTATATTTTATACATCATCCTCCAAAAATAAAAAAATCAATAATAGAAATTAAACTTTCAGCAAAGGTTTCTCTTTAATAAAGTCTTCTAACTGGACTGGATCATAAAACACATATTTATCACTTCCATACGATATAAGGCATTTACATGGAAATTTCAAAAAGAAAGTAGCTCCAACTGCCAAAACGTTGGACTTTAGCTGAAGGAACTGCTTCCTTTTAAACTGGGTTTGTCTAGAGACATCAGGGAAAATTATCACCCATTGGCCACAAAACATCTCTTGTTTTTTCACAAAGTATAATTTTAAAATAGCTTGTTTTTCCAACTCTGTCTTAAAGGTCACAAGAAGAGTTGCTCGCTTATCTATTATATCTTTAGATGATTCTAAAAACTGTGAAACATTCAAACTATCAGGTGACACCATTTTATCCATTTCACCTTCATCTGCCATCTTCTCAATTTCTCTCTTGATGTTGCTTGCAAGTAGCCTCGTTCCATCTCTGCTGAAGTAGAGTCCATCCTTCCTGTATAGCTTGCTCTTCCCTCAGAATGTTGTCCAGTTGCGCACAAAGTCCTTCTTCTTCACACCAGTGCCTCATCCACGCATTGACTGCTTGCAGCTCCATCTGCCTCTTCTCATCGGCCTTGGATACCGGCAGGATCTCTGAGAACGCTACCCTCAGAAATAGCAGGTGCAAATACCTGTGGATACTTTTTCCTTTAGAATTTTCAACATAAAAGTTCTTATTTGGTTTGACTTTGAAAGCTGTTGCAGAATCCATGGGTAAAAAGTAACTGGGAATCTTCCAACTATAGAAGCAGTATGAAACATACCACTATGGGGCTCACTTTCAAAAAAGAATAGGTAAATGAATTCCCACGGAGCAATTAAGGCATAACCCTCCCCATACTCCCCAGAGAGTTCAGAACGGGTTACAAGGTAACATATAATAATTAAAAACGAGATATAGAAAACTAAGGCAGTATGGATTATAGTTATATTCATCTAGAACAGTTGTTCATCCTAAATTAGCAGCACACAAAATGAGGGGATGAAGACCCAATGTTCCACAGTAGAATGAATCCAACGATAAAAACAAAGAAGCTGTGGATACTGATGTTCTGAGACAGATTTATTGTACACTCTACACTTTAAAACCATAAAAGTACAAAAATAATAGTCCAATCAGACCCATATACGGTCCATGCTTCGGCAAACATGCCTTCCTCAGGGGTCCTAGAGGGATTGGAGGAAAGAGTAATATGAAGAATAATAATAAACTGAAAAAGGAGTAAAGGTGACTGTAGTGCCTAAATTAGCAAACATAGAATAAGGATTTTTAACATACAGATAGTTCATCTTACATTAGCAATTCCAGAGATATGTTAGTTTCATATATAGTTAGATCATCTTGAAACATGCACAGAGAGAGTCTAGATCAACATATATGAAGAATACATTAGTTTGGGAGTTTATAATGTATGGTCACTTAAGCTGCATCATGAAGATTAGTGGGTTGAATGCTCTGGTAAATAGTTGAATAATGATGATGTGCAGAGGGTACTGTACGGATACTAGGATAAGGGAATTAGGGGAAGAGGTAGGGTTTTATTGCTTTCCTAAAGCTCAAAAGCCCTTTGAGGGATTTGATGTGGAGGCAGTTGATTCCAGTACTTTGGTAAGAAATGGGAGTAGAATCGGCATCTGGCACTTTCTAGTCAGAGGCTCCAACTAGGGGGTAATTTTGTAGACATGTTTCTCTTGGGAGCAGAGGGGCTCTTCAGGATGTAAGGTCGGAGTTTGGCTGATATGTGGTAGGGCGCCATGTTATATAAGGACTTGAACACAAGTACTAAGCCTTTGAAGATGCAGCATTTGGCTATGGATAGCCAGTGGACTTGGAATACTGGATCGTGGGTGCAAAGGTTCTTTAGAAGTCTAATCGCTGTGTTTTGTACTTGTTGTGGACACTGAAGAATTTTTGCTGTCAGTCCATTGAGTAATGTGCTGGAGTAGTACATGCATGAGAGGTCGAAAGCAGAGAAGTTGGATAAAGTTGGGTTTGGAGCAGTAGTTTCTGTTACGTCCCTTCTGGATTCCATACTCTAGGTCGGTGGTCTCAAACTCGCGGCCCACCAGGTATTATTTTCAGGCCCTCGGTATGTCTATCATAATCACAGAAGTAAAATAAAACAGTTTCTTGGTCATATATCTCTTTAGCTATAAATTACAATATTATTATTAAGACTTAGTTAAAAGGAAAGATTTATAAATTATAAAGAGTTTTACCTCATGCAAAATTGTCATTTCTTTAATAAGGCATTATCTATTTTTTTTCTGAGGCCCTCCAAGTACCTACAAATCCAAAATGTGGCCCTGCAAAGGGTTTGAGTTTGAGACCACTGCTCTAGGTCAGTGTTTTTCAACCGCTGTTCCGCGGCACACTAGTGTGCCGCGAGATGTTGCCTGGTGTGCCGCAGGGCCGCCATCAGGGCAGTACTACCAGTCCTGCATTCAGGGGCCCGGAGCTGACAGGGGGCCCGAGGCAGGGGCGCCAGTAGCTCGCCAAGGCAAAGTGAGTCGATCACCCAGGACTCACTTTGTCTTGGCGATCTAATCTATCGAGCCGATAAGTCTTCTTCTCCCCGACGTCAATTCTGCAGTCGGAGAGGAAGTTCGGGCCAGCCAATCGCTGCCTGGCTGGGCGGAACTTCCTCTCCGATTGCAGAATTGACGTCAGGGAGAGCATGCGTCGGCGTCGGCTTTTGGGGCCTGTTATCCATTGGTGGGTCCTGTTCCCCGATGGCAGCGGCAGTGGCAGTGGCTTGGGGAACGGCAGGGAGAAAGAAAGAAAGGGGGCAGGCAGGGAAATAGAAGGAAAGAAGAGAAACAGAAAAAAAGAAAGAAAGGTCAGGGAGAGAGGAAGAAAAAGTTGGGGGAGGGAATGAGGTGTGGAGGAGAGAAAGCAATACAGGCTGATAGAAGGGTAAGAAAGATTGGATGCACAGTCAGAAGAAGAAAGTGCAACCAGAAATCACCAGACAAGGTAGGAAAAATGATTTTATTTTAAATTTAGCAAAGTGGAGGCAGTATTACCACAGTTTTCAAAGGAATTTGCCCAAATAACTTAATAGTTAACTGGGTAAATTCCCAGAGATGAAAACTTCCCTTCACTTACTATGCACAGTTCTGAATTTATATCTGCTGTCTATATTTTACAATATGGTCACCCTTTTACTAAAACCACAATAGTGGTTTTTTAGCGCAGGGAGCCTATGAGCGTCAAGAGCAGCGCTGGGCATTCAGCGCAGCTCCCTGCGCTAAAAACTGCTATTGTGGTTTAATAAAAAGGATGGAGGGTATATTTGTCTATTTTTGTATGCTATAAAAACCAAATACAGAGAGAGACTGAGAGCTGTTGACGAAGAGCTACGTGTGTGTTAGAGAATGACACGGTGAAAAAATTGGTCCCCGTCACCGCCCCGTCCCCGTCTCACCATCCCCGTCACCGCTCCGTCCCCGTCTCACCATCCCCGTCACCGCCCCGTCCCCGTCTCACCATCCTCTTCACCGCCCCGTCACCGCCACTGCCACCCCATTCACCGCCCCGTCACCGCCACTGCAATCCCATTCACTTTTCTTTATTTACGTATAAAGGAAACATTCTTTAAAACTTTAAAACTTAGTTAAATATTAGTTAATTAGTTAATATTAGTTAAGGCATCTCCCTTGTTGGTAAACTTGGCTCTTCCCTCCCTTTCAGAATCACTCAGCTCTGGAACAGTCTCCCTTCCCCTCTCCGCAATTTGAGCCCCCTTCTACCATTCCGTAAGCATCTGAAGACCTGGCTCTTCTCCAGAACGTAACCCCGTCCCGCTCCTGGCACTCTCACACCAACCTCTCTTCTCTCATACTTATATAATTCCACTGGAGTTCCGTTCCTTCCCTAACCATGTAAACCGTGTCGAGCTCCATCTGCGGAGATGATGCGGTATATAAACCCAAGATTTAGATTAGATTAGATAATAACTATACAAAAACAAAACACGCAGAGAAAAAATTAATTAATATAAATTCTCAAAACTGACACATTTTGATCACTAAATTTAAAATAGTTATTTTTCATACAGTTTTTCAATCACTAATCTTCCACCACCCCTGGGGCTAGCAATGCAAAAACAAACACGACATGTACTTTAAATGCTTACAATGTTAGCCTATATGGTAAGTAGACGCGGCCGCTGTACCTAATCGCGGCAAAGATCTCCCTGCCGTGATTAGCATAGTGACCGCGGCTACGGCTGCAAGTCTCCCCTCCCCCCAGCGATCACGGCAGGAGGGCACCCAACCCCTCCTGTAGACCCCCCCAACGGCCCTCCCGACAATCGCAGCAGAAGGGTACCCAACCCCTCCTGCCGGTCCTCCAATGGCCTCCCCTAAGATCGCCGGCAGGAGGGGACCCAACCCCTCCTGCTGGACCCCCCCCCAACGAACCCTCCCACCCGGAACCCCCTTAGTCTTACTTTCCAAGTTGGACCGGACGGCTCCTCACACGTATGGCCAGCAGGCTTGCCTCCGTCCAAATGAGGCGGACCCGCCCCTACCCTGCCCAACCCACAGGATCCTAGGGCCTGATTGGTCTAGGCACCTAAAGCCACTCCCGCTATAGGAGGGGCCTTAGGTGCTTGGGCCAATCAGGCCCTAGGATCCTGTGGGTTAGGCAGGGGAGGGGAGGGGCGGGCCCGCCTCATTTGGACGGAGGCAGGCCTGCTGGCCAGACGAGCGAGGAGCTGTCCGGTCCAACTTGGAAAGTAAGACTAAGGGTGGTGTTTCGGGATGGCGGGGTTTGTTGGGGGAGGGACCGGCAGGAGGGGTTGGGCACCCTCCTATTGGCGATATAGGGGGCCGTTGGGGGTGCCAGCAGGAGGGGTTGGGCACCCTCCTACCAGTGAGGGCGATCGTCGGGGGGGGGGCGGGTTCTATTGGCAGGAAGGGTTGATCTGACAAATGAGGAGCACGGTGAAAACACAGGTAAATTGCGGTTCCTAGAGGGGGGGACATTGGCCTGCGGGGACAAATCTATTCACCGTTTTTGCGGTCGGTGAAAGGATTTGTCCCCGCGTCTGCGGCGATTTGCTAATGAGGTCACCATAACCCGCAGCCAAACCGCAGCCACGCAGCGGTTCGCTGCGGGGATCGCTCCCCGTGTCATTCTCTAGTGTGTGTCTTTCTTCGATTCCAGCCAGAATATCAGCTTTGTGTTCAGCCAAACAGGCCCAGGTTTCGCACTGAATAAAGTATTTTATAATTTTTCACTATTCTGTTTACTTAATATTTCATAATAAAGTAATTATAAAATACTTTATTTGTGTTTATTTGATTCCTATTCAAGAGAATTACTTTATATATAGTCAATATAGGCACAGAGTTAAATTTTTTAACATTTTCTAATGGTGGTGTGCCTCGTGATTTTTTTTCATGAAACAAGTGTGCCTTTGCCGAAAAAAGGTTGAAAAACACTGCTCTAGTTGTTCAATCCCAACCTGCAATCTGGGTGTTGCAGAAATCTACATCTTTTCTGAACACATGTGCCACCCCCCCTAATGTGAGAGATAGTAAACAACCTTAGTTTCAATTTCTGCAAGCAGTCTAAGCAGAAGTCTTTTGCTGGTACTTTGCTTCTGTGTCTTATTTTTCCACTTAAAGTTCGTTTAACCTTCATTTCTCAGTGGCTTCAATGCCTTGAGACCCCTCCCCGGTGGTCTGCTGTTGGAGAAAAGGATGCAGTACTGCGGTGCTAGACTGAAGCTTCACAGAGAAACTCTGGTGGATCTATGAAGCCAGCCTGTTTTCTGGAAGTACCCAGGGTCCCTTCGCATGGAGTTTGCTGGCCAGTGACCCTGTCACAGGTTTCAAGCACAGGCTGTGTGTGTCTGGACAGAAACCCACCTGGGTTTCAAGGCGCAGTCTACCTTTCCCACCCCCAACTATGTGGCAGAGAAGGCTTGAAGATCTTACATTCCAGTGCATTTGGAGATGTTTCTGAGGCAGAAAGTCCTTTTTCTCCACACAGCTGCTTTAAAAACACTGACAGGCAAAGGCACTACAGAGACTGTGAGTACCTCCATTATTTCCAATGAGAACTTCGGGGGTGGCTTGTGGATCTATTTAAACTTTGTTTTTCACAGTTTCTTTGGATAGGGTTCAGGCCCCCATCTCCCCAGACCCCAAATCGCTATTTTTTTATTTTTGGATTTTGTTTATTTTTGCTGTTTTTGGCGCGAATTCGTAATGGCAACCATCTTGGATTTTAAAATCGACCTTTTTTCTAACTTTAATTTCTGCCTCAAAAACCCCTTGATTTATATTGGGATGGACTCCCCAGCCTCTAATCTATTGAATATGGGTCATTGGTTGTGCCAAATGGGTGCCATATCAGCAATTGCTTACAGTGTGCCATAGCGAGCTGGGGGAGTGAGGGAAGCTTCAGGCTTCACCTCTTCTGTGCCCTCTTGAGCTGGGGAACTGGCTTGGATCTGTGCCTTCCAAAGAAAATCTCACCCAGACACCGTTCTGGAGTCTGGCACAGTATGCCTGCATTCTGAGTCTGAGGACTCTTTTGCCATGACGCATGTATCTCAACAAAACCCTGCCATGGTTGTGGAGTGGGCCTTTTCACCAGATTTTACTCGGCTCCTCAAAATGGCATATCCTCAGACCCCACTCATTAGATGCAGCCAGCAAGTGCGACTGGGCTTTTTTGTTCTATGGCGTCTGTGGTGAAGCTTCCTGTTCGGGAGCCAGACCTTTATTGAAGTAGTTGCAATGCAGATTTTATGCTTCTTCTGTCTCCTGTCGCTATATTTAAATTGCATCCGGCTGCTGCCTTTGCTCATTCTAGTCTCCTCAGCCGCTCTGAGCATACAGATTTGGAAATGCTGATCCTTCTCATTTTCAGCAGGCTTTTGTTCACCTCTTTGTGGCTGATGTTCTGATGGAGCTCCATTTGGATTTTCCTCCTTCTAGGCTTCTGTCCTGGACATTCTCCTGTGCCTTTTCCATTCCGTCCATAGCTCCTGGGTCTGGTTTCAGAACAATGTGATCCCCGGACAGCTTTCTCCGATCTGCTAAAGCTATGTCTACACTTTATCTCCTGAATCCTGCTTTTTGATATGTTTGAACAGCCTGGTTTTCCAGTATGTAGCTCTTCGAAGTGATGGGGGAGTGAAGTTCAGGATTTGCAGAATCGCAGGAGACTGTTAGGATGCAAAATTTTCTAGCATCTTCAGGTAGCCAAGTGGCAGTGGCCCCTTCCTTTATGGTGCGTGCCTGTCATTCCAGCCTGTGCAATGCATCCCCTGTGTAAGTGCATGCCTGTCCTTTGTTGGTGCTGGTTAGTGTGGCTGTGATGCTGGACGCCATTTATGATCTCATGTGGGTTCTTAGTACATTTTCTGCTGGTGCAGAGTCTGAGAGCTGAACTCTTTGGATTGTCTGTGGATTAGGATGTCCTTCAGTGCCCATCTTTCGAGGGCCAGATTCTTGTTAGTTTAGGTCTGGATGGCCTCTACTCGGGGGTTGCAAACAATGCCCTATGTTATTCCCTATGCACCAGTTTTGCTGGACGTCGGGAGGAGATTGTAGTTCTCTTCGTTCCTCCCGCAGGTGTCATCAGGGATCCTCAGGATTTTTTCCAGGGCTACAACCATGTTACCACAGTCCAAATTCCAGGCATCCTGAGGTTCCTGTGCAAGGGCTACATCTCACAGGATTCCACCATGGGGCATAGAGCCTGTAAGGTGGCTCTTTCCTGTTGTTTCGATACAATTATAGCATGAAATGGTGGGATCTAACGGGTGTAGAGCCTGTAAGTTAGATTCCCGCAATCTTAGAACTGTTTTATCCTTGAATCAAGATCAACCAGATTTTTTTCTTGCAACATGTCTTCCACTGTTCCAGCAATGTTTATACATTACCTTCTAGAAGACATCCACTTACTTTAAGTCTTTTTCCCTACACCTGTTACTTAAATGAATATTTGCCACACCACTTTTACTCCATCTTCTTTTTGATGCCAAAGGTTTGGACATGGCTGTAGGGGAGGATGAGGCCTCTACATCTATTTTTTTTTTTTTTTTTTTAATTATCTTTTTTAGAACCACTTTTTCTTCACTTAATCATTATGCCTCCAGATCATCCTCCAAGAGAGTCTCTTTTAAAGACGTCTCTTCTTCTACAGGAGATGGTATCTCTTCTTCTCAAAGAAAAGTTTCACCTCTGCAGAGGAACCACGGTTTTTACTTCCAGTATTTCCTCATTCCAAAAAGGAAAGGAGGTCTACGACCAATTTTAGACCTCAGGGGCCTGAACAAATTTCCACTGGGGGGAAAAGTTTCATATGTTGCCTCTGATAACTTTATATTTCCTCTCAAGTGCTGGATTGTAGTAGCAGCAGCATTACAGATGCAGGGACTCCAGGTTTTCTTTGTCTGGATGATTAGCTCATCAATGAACCAACCTCATAATGGATTCTGGCAGTGACTCAGTTCACAATTCTCTTCTTTCAACAGTTGGGATTGAAAACCATTTTTCCCAAATCCCAATTTCAACCATCTCAAAATCTACACTTTATCGGAGCTCTGCTACACACCATTTATCTCAAAGTGTTTCTCCTTCAGCAAAGACAACAAAATTTGATTCAGCTTTACGATCAGACTTATCTTCTCCCATCAATCTTGGCCAGACATCTGATGGTACTCTTTGGACACATGGCTTTCATGGTGCATGTTACTCCATTTATGAGCCTTCTTTTCAAGACTCCTCAATAGACTCTTGCATGTCAGTGGTCTCAAGCTCTCGACCCATTATCTTAACACATTACACTTTGACAATCTCTGCAATGGTGGATGAGCTCTTCCTTACTTTCCAGGGGGGTTTTGTTCCACCCACCTACACATCAGAAAGTCCTCCTACGCTTGCAGAGTTTATCGGGACAGTCTTCACACTTAAAGTTTCTAGTCTACTACAACCAGTTTTTCTATCTCAGCACATTGTAATTAAGTCCTCCTAATCTCCAAGGACGATCAGGTTGCAGTGTATTACATAAACAAGCAAGGAGGCACGGGTTCTCTCCATCTTTGTCAAGAGGCCCAGAAGACTTGGAACTGAGCGATTGCTCACAACATATTTTTGAAAGCACTATGCATTCAAGAGAAGCAGAATTCTCTCGCAGACGGATTCAGCAGGTTTCTTCAGCCATACCAGTGAACGCTCAACTCTGCAGTTCTGCATTGCATATTCTCTCTTTGGGGGACTTCTCAGATAGACCTGTTTGCGTCCTCCCGCAATCACAAGTTGCCTCAATTTTGCTCCAGACAGTATTCTCTCTAATACCTGGATCCAAATGCAATTTCTTCTGGATTGTACACACAAGTTTCTTTATGCATTTCCTCCAATCCCTCTCGTCTTCGAGACGCTTGTCAAGCTCAAGCAGGAATCGGCCATGATGATTCTGATGGCCCCTCGGAAGCCCAGACATCCCTGGTTCTCCCTTCGACTTCAGCTCAGTGTTGCAGAACCAATGCCGCTTCATACTTTTCCATCTCTTCTAATGCAGAGACATGGATATCTTCTGCATCTCAACCTACAGGCTTTACATATGACAGCTTGGTACCTCTGACAGCTTGGTACCTCTCAGACTGAGGTTCATGTTCAGTGTTCTCCCCAGCGCCTTTCAGCCGGGCGCCCCGCCCGGCTAGATTAGGTGAGCGCCCGGCTGTCATCTTGACTGCAAATTCGCCTCCGCCTGACTTTTTTTATTTTTTTTTTTTAAGCGCCAAAAAAGGGTTTTCAGCTTTACTTTTTTAAACAATTTTCCTACTGCTGGTCGATTTTTACAGTCGCAGTTGGAGGCAGGGGCTGCAGGCTCATTATGACCCAGTGCACAAACAGGAAGAACCCCGACGTCGTGTTTACTTTTGTTCTGCAGCTTATCACACAAGACGCTCCTGCACAAAGCGAAACCAATCGGAAAGAGGAGAGGCGGAAGCTTGCAGCTGCGTGCTTCAGTAACAGCTGCTGGCTAACGGAGGGAGAAGGTACCGAAGAGAAATGAAGCAGGTCCGAGAAATAGATTCGCTACAGGCTAAGGCGGGAGATAGGGCAGGGAGGAAAGCTTACAACTTGGTGTTCTTGCTTGCTTCGGGTCTTCCTCGCTACCGGGTCCTGCCTACTTTCTGTTTAAATGAAGGCAGGACCCAGCAGCGAGGAAGGGCCGAAGCAAGGAAAAGCTCCAAGTTGTAAGCTTAGCTCCGTCGCTGACCTATCTCCTGCCTTAGCCTGTAGCGAACCTGCCGACCGAGGCGGGGGGGGGGGGAGAAGAGATGGGGGAGAGAAATGCTGTTACTGCTGCACCCAATTAGGGGGGAGAGAAATGCTGCTGCTGCACCCAATGGGGGGGGAGGAAGACCAGGGAAAGGAGAGGAGAGGAAAGAGATGCCAAGTCCATAGGAGGGAAGGAAAAGAAAGGAGATACCAGACTATGGGGGGGGGGGAGAAGGAGACAGATGCCAGACCAGGGGAAAGGAAGGAAGGAGTGGAGATTACAAGATAATGGAGGGGGTAGGGAGAGGAGTGAAATGCCAGGGCATGGGGGAAGGAAAACTAAGGAGACAAATGCCAGACCAGAGGGAAAGGAAAGAAAGGTGCCAGAGCAAGGAAGCAGAGGGAGACATAGGAGAGGAGAGAGATTCCAGGGCATGAGGGGAGGGATGGGAAGAGAAATGCTGCTGCAACATCCAATTAGGGAGGGAGGGAGAGGAAGAGAAGTGCTGCTGCTGCACACAATTGGGGAGAGAGAGGGGAGAAGGAAGACCAGGGAAGGGAGAGGAGAGGAAAGAGATGCCAAGACCATAGGAGGGAGGGAAAGGAGCTACCAGACCATGGAGGGGGGAGAGATGTCAGGGCATATGGGGGGAGGGGGAGGAGACAGATGCCAGACCAGGTGAAAGGAAGGAGAAGAGATGCCAGATAATGGAGTGGAAGGGGGAGATGGAAGGAGAGGAGAGAGATGCCAGGGCATGGGGGGAGAGAAGGGGATAGAGGTGCCAGAGCATAGGGGAAGTGGTGGAGACAAAAAAAATGGAGAGGGGGTGAAGCTGAAATGGAAAGGGCACAGGAGTACAAAGGCACAAAGTACAAAGGTCACAGAGTACAAAGGAGAGAAAGGGCAAAGGATATACAGTTTATTGGGACATAGAAAGAGGGAAGATGCCATATGGAACAGAGAGAGGGCGGACACTGGATGGAAAGGGCAGAGAGGGTGGACAGTGGATGCAAGGGGGAGAGAGAGAGAGGGCAGAGGCTGGGTGGAAGGGGCAAAGAGAGAGGACAGATGTTGCATGGAAGGGAGCGAGGACAACCGCTGAATAGAAAGAAGAGAGTGAAGAGAAGATGATTAAAGCAGAAACGACAAAAGGTGGAAAAAAATTTGTTGTAGAATCAAGTAGTATTGTAACTGTATTGATTAAAGTTTATCAATAGAAAATGGAAATAAGGCAGTTTTTTGGGGACTAAACCCCTTTCCTCAGGTCAGGACAGGATACCATAACAGCAGTATACTGTACTGTCTTGAAGAAAGAATTGGCCTCTGAAAGTTAATTACTACTAGTTGAAAAATGGATTAGTCCAATAAAATGGTATTTTCTTATTTCTCTCTTCCCTGTTTTATTTATATTTGTTAATTTGTAAAATGGTGATTGTTATGTAGCAGTTTTTTCAAATTTACATCTACTGTCTTTATATTTTGCACAGTATTAGTGTACGTGTCACTGTTTCTGTGGTGTTGCATTGTATGCAGAGTCTGGTTTATTGGCGTTTCAGTTTAACTTTTGTCTACATATTTCTATTTTTAGTTTGTGATTATTCCATATTAGGCGAGGGTGTATCTCTGTTCTGTGTGTAAGAAAAGGACATGGCTTTCTGTTAGCAATGACTGTACAAGATCAATTGACTGTGCAGGATCTGGCTTGTTTAGTTTTACAATGCATGTGTTGGTGTTCCAGTGCTCGCTGCAGTGTTTAAGATGCTGCCTTTTTCTAGGTGCACCCTTGTTGTGTAACTCATGGATTATTACTAAAAATAACTTTTTTATATAGAGGAGGGGGTTATTAAAAAATGATCAGCACTGGCTGTCATATATACTAGGTACGCCACTGGATTTAATGATCCTATGCTAACTTTACTGTTGATGTAGGTGTTGTCCCCCCCACACACACTATAATGAATTAAATTAAAGCTGTATTAACATCAAACAGCTTTCAAATGACATTATAAGCAAATAAAAATAAAATATTTTTAATACATTGCTAATTATTACCTGCATTTTTACCTAAACTGTTTTGCCTAGCTCTCACTTTGATTTTTATCTGCTACTTTTTTATTTTGCTGTAGTGCGATCACACAGGTCTCCTTCAAATTATGTGGAAGAGGTTTGGAAGTGGGGATTGCATCTATTTCATATCCTCAGTGAGACCTCAGGAAGGAATATAGTGATCAAAATATTATTAGAGGTGCTGTAGAGATGTTTCTTGTATGACTGGATGAACTATATTTATCTTTTTTTTTAGTTGTTTAAATTCATGTAGAAATAAATGGCTAGATTGAACCTAATGATTTCATTAACGCATTTCCCTTTTTTAAATCTGTATACCAGCAGTCTCAAACACACGGCCGCGGGCCACATGCGGCCCCCCAGGGACTATTTTGCGGCCCGCAATCTGTCCTTGCCTAAAGCAGGGGTTCCCAATCTGCTTCCCTTCCCCACTGCCCTCCCCCAAGCCACTGCAATCGGGGAACAGGTCAGCGCCCGAGGTCTTAACTCTCCCTACATATCTTCCCCAGCTCGGAGCCGACCAATTCTCGCCACCCAACGTTCAATTCTAATGTTGGGGAAGAAGTTCTGGGCCAGCCAATTGCTGCCTGGCTGGCCTGGAAGTTCCTCCCCGACGTTAGAATTGACGTCGGGTGGCGTGAATTGGTTGGCCCGCGCTGGGGAAGATATGCAGGGAGAGTTAAGACCTCGGCACTGGCCTGTTCCCCGATTGTGGCGGCGGCGGCCTGTTCCCCGATTGCGGTGGTGGCAGCCTGTTCCCCGATTGTGGCAGTGGCAGCTTGTTCCCCGATTGCGGCGGTGGCGGCCTGTTACCTGATTGCGGCAGTGGCGGCCTGTTCTCCAATGGTGGTGGCTTGGGGGGGGACAGAGAGACAGAAAGAAAGAAGGGAAACGGGACACAGACAGAAAGGGGCATGGAGAGAGAAAGGGCGGGCATGGAGAAAGAAAGAAAGGGGGAACGGAGAGAGAGAGAAAAAGACAGACATATAGAAAGAATGGGGGCATGGATAGAGAGAGAAAGAAAGAAGGGGGGCAGGGTGAAAGAAATAAAAAGTTGGGGGAGGGAAGGAGACAGATGCCAGACCAGGGGAAAGGAAGGAAGGAGGGATGGAGAGAAAGGAAAGAAAGAGATGCAGACCATGGAAATAGGGACAGAAGAAGAGAGAGAGAGAAGGGAAGGGAAGACATGGAAACATAGATTTTGAAAAGAAAGCAGAAAAATTGAATATTAAGTTAATGCCAAAGATGGATGCAAGGCAGAAAGCGAAGATGGAGAGAAAAACAGTCAAAGGACAAGAAGACCCTGGAAACATAGTTAAATGGACAGAAAAATAAAGTCGATGCACAAAAGGGAGAAACAAAGTCCAACGTAGTCTGTAGTAAACAACAGCAACCAGAAAACAACGAACAGACTGCAGATAATGTACAAGATGCAGGCATTGTTTATTAGTAAATGCAGTAACATATACCAGTGTTTTTCAACCGCTGTTCCGCGGCACACTAGTGTGCCGCGAGATGTTGCCTGGTGTGCCGTACGGTCAGGGCCGCCATCAGGGCAGTACCACCAGTCTAGGGAGAGGGGCGGTCCGCCCCACGTGGACAGGAGAGAGCTGGACGGGGGACCCGCGGAGTTCAATACAACTCGAGCCGCGAGGCTCGTCTTCTGTTCCTGCCTGCCCTGCAGCTAACATATAGCCGATCGCAAGCGTTCCCCGATGTCAGCGCTGACGTCGGAGGGAGGGCTTAAGCAAAGCCTGCCCTCCGACGTCAGCGCTGACGTCGGAGAATACTTCCGTTCGGCTATTTGTGTGCGGCAGGGCAGACAGGAAGCAGAAGATAAGCCTCGCGGCTTGAGCTTCGTTTTGCTGAGAAAGTTGCAAAGATGGGCTGGTAGGCAAACACGGAACACAAAAGGGGGGAGGGAGTGCGTTTTGGACACAAGGCATGAACTTGGGAGAGAGGAAGGGAGGGAAAGAGATGCTGAGGTGGGGGAGGGAATGGGTTTTTTGGACACAGAAGGCATGGACTTGGGAGAGAGGAAGGGAGGGAAAGAGATGCTGAGGTGGGGGAGGGAATGCGTTTTTGGACACAGAAGAAATGGACTTGGGAGAGAGGAAGGGAGGGAGAGAGGAAGGGAGGGAAAGAGATGCTGAGGTGGGGGAGGGAATGGGTTTTTGGACACAGAAGGCATGGACTTGGGAGAGAGGAAGGGAGGGAAAGAGATGCTGAGGTGGGGGAGGGAATGCGTTTTTGGACACAGAAGAAATGGACTTGGGAGAGAGGAAGGGAGGGAAAGAGATGCTGAGGTGGGGGAGGGAATGCGTTTTTGGACACAGAAGAAATGGACTTGGGAGAGAGGAAGGGAGGGAAAGAGATGCTGAGGTGGGGGAGGGAATGAGTGTTTGGACACAGAAGGCATGGACTTTGGAGAGAGGAAGGGAGGGAAAGAGATGGTTGTGTACACGGGGAATAGAAGAAAGGAGAATTTTTGGTCATAGGGAGGGAGTGAGGTACAGATAGTGGCATACCAGGGTGGGGGGGGGGGGCAGTCTGCCCCACCCCGGGTTTACGTCCCAAGGGGGTGCACAGCTGGCCACCCTCCAGTGTTGTCCCTAGGCCGGCAAACTGCGGCTCTTTAGCCACTTGAGTGCCACCACCGCCAACGGTGTTGTTGGCGGTGGCAGCATTATAAAATACTTTCTTTGTGTTTATTTGATTCCTATTCAAGAGAATTACTTTATATATAGTCAATATAGGCACAGAGTTAAATTTTTTAACATTTTCTAATGGTGGTGTGCCTCGTGATTTTTTTCATGAAACAAGTGTGCCTTTGCCCAAAAAAGGTTGAAAAACACTGACATATACAACCTTATAGCCAACCAAGGGACCCGACACGGTCCGTGTTTCGGATAACACGCCTTCCTCAGGGGTCCATGGTGGTTAAGGTATAAAGCAAACTGCATAAAAGATAACAAACACACGCCAATCACGATCAAATGGCATTGTGTAAGACTTGCTTGACCCCATTTGATCGTGATTGGCGTGTGTTTGTTATCTTTTATGCAGTTTGCTTTATACCTTAACCATCATGGACCCTTGAGGAAGGCGTGTTATCCGAAACACGGACCGTGTCAGGTCCCTTGGTTGGCTATAAGGTTGTATATGTTACTGCATTTACTAATAAACAACGTCTGCATCTTTGTACATTATCTGCAGTCTGTGCGTTGTTTTCAGAAAAATAAAGTCATTAGACAACAAAGATAGGGAAAATGATTTTATTTTCAATATAGTGATTGAAATGTGTCAGTTTTGAGAAAGGAAAGATATTAAACTTTAAATGTGAGGGCTGCAGAAAAAATAAGGTACTTGGAGGACCACAGAAAAAATAGTTAATGACAATTTTGCATAAGGTAAAACTCTTTATAGTTTATAAATCTTTCCTTTAACTGTTAAAGAAAAGATTTATAAACTATAAAGAGTTTTACCTCATGCAAAGTTGTAATTTCTTTAATAAGACATTAACTATTTTTTCTGTGGCCCTCCAAGTACCTACAAATCCAAAATGTGGCCCCACTAAGGGTTTGAGTTTGAGACCACTGCTCTATACCATTTGAAAGAGGGCGAATATCTAATTATTCACTTCTAGAATTGGATACTTCTTAAATTTAGTAAAAATATTCTGGCACAAGTGTCAAACCTTAAAAAAAGGAAGCAATAGTGAACATTGGAAAATAATAATTAATAAAAATAGTACACATTTAGGGCTCCTTTTACAAAGGTGCGCTAGTGTTTTTAGCGCACACACCGGATTAGCGTATGCTATCTGAAAAACTACCGCCTGCTTAAGAGGCGGTAGCGGCTACATGCGCGGCAATTTAGCGCATGCTATTCCACGCATTAAGGTGCTAACGCATCTTTGTAAAAGGAGCCCTTAATTTTCCCCACCATCAAATTTCCCTGTCTCGCCCACCCCACCCAGCTACTTTTTCATGCCACCCGACTGGAAAAAATTTCTGGGGAGAACACTGATGTTTCTCATCCTGTCAGACTTATCTTAGAAGCATCATGAAAACCGTCTACGCAGCAGTGTTACCGGCAGAATTGGACACGGTTTTCCTCTTGGTGTACTTTTCATCGTCATGATGCTATATCCACCTTTATATCTGCAGTTTTGGATTTCTTCTACACTTATCCAATTTAGGCCTTAAGACCACTTTGATTCGAGTTCATCTCAGTGCTATCAATGCTTTTCACAGCTGATGGTAAACCTCTTAACTGCTCATCCTGTTGTGTCCAGATTCATTAACAGATCTTTTCAAGGTCAAACCTCCTCTCAAACCACCTCCAGTAGTTTGGGCTTTCCATGTTATTCTCTCTAGACCTATGAAGTCTTCTTTTGAACCAGTATCTTTGGCTTATTTGAAATACCTCACTTTGACAGTGAACTTCAAGCACTGGTGGCGGATCCACCATTCACTGTATTTCATCATGACAAAGTTGTGCTTCGCACCCATCCGAAGTTCCTTCCAAATGTAGTCACAGAATATCTTCTAACTTGATCTCTTGTACTTTCTCATTCTCATTCTGGAGCTCTTCATACTCTCAACTCAAACGAGCCTTGGCTTCCTACTTGCAGAGAATTCAGCCACATAGAGCATCTCCTCAACTTTTTATCTCCTTTGATCCTAATAAATTGGGACGTCCTGTATCCAAGAGAACTATATCTACACGGTTAGCGGTTATCACTTTCTCTTATGCTCAGGCTGGGCTGCAACTGGGAGTTGCGTCACAGCCCACAAAGTCCAAGCTATGACAGCTTCACTTGCTTTACTAGGCAAATCTGTACAGCTGCTCTTTGGTCCTCAGTTCATACATTCACATCTCACTACTGTCTGGAATTTAATTCCAGATGGGAGGGTCACTTCGGCCAAGCAATATTGTAAAAATTATTTTCTTAATGGCCAAAATTCTCTCCATCCCTTTCTAGTAAGATAGGGAGTCCCACATGTGAGAATATGTTGCCTGGGATAAAGCACAATTACTTACCGTAACAGGTTTTATCTAGGGACAGCAGGCAGATATTCTCACAAACCACCCATCTCCCCTGGTTGGCTTCTTAGCTTGCTTACAAAACTGAGGAGCCATGAGCCTGTGTTGGGCGGGAAGGCACTCACGCATGCACGGTGCGGGTAGTCCATGAACTTTCTTAAGTTCTTAAAGTGGCGATACACTTTTAAAGCTGTCCGTACCGGGGCTCCATAGATGATGTCACCCACATGTGAGAATATCTGCCTGCTGTCCTTGGATAACACCTGTTACGGTAAGTAACTGTGCTTTATGGGCTGTCTGACTGCTTTTTTGTTCTCACTGCTGTGCCTCACTGTGGTAGGCATCGTCGAAGTCCTTTATCGCTCGATGGATTCAAAGGACCATATCTGCAACTTACTTCGCCCGTGGCACACAGCCGCTGATTTCGCTTACAGCATTCTTGATGAGAAGTGTGGTTGTGTCATGGGCAGAATCTTGCACGATTCATCCTGATGAAATTTGCAGGGCAGCTACATGGTCCTCTCTTCATACTTTTACCTGGTTTTACTGAATGGATGTGATGGCGCGTTCTGATACCATTTTTTGGGACCTCGGTTTTGTGGGCAGGCTCTTCTGTCCCTCCCTAGCTACTGTGGCTTTGGTACGTCACTTAGTGTATGGAATCCAGAAGGGACATAACAGAATGGAAGATTAGGTTTATACTTTTGATAATCTTCTTTCTGTTAGTCCCTGGACGATTCCATACAACCTGCCCTCTCTGTATTCACTTAGTTGTTTGGAGTAGCCTGCTCCTTTCTGGCTCGATTACTCTCATTACAGTCTTGAAGATTTTCCAGCCAGTTGCCAGATCCTGTGGGGAGTTTCTGTGAGTATACACATTACCTAAGGCCTTTCTTGGGGTGCTTGTTTCACACTGCAGCTTAGTACTGCATTGTTCCTCAATGTTTTTTTGAGTTGCCTTTGTGCCTATTTCTCACTTGTTAATGTTTGCAGTGCAAGCCAGTTCATGATTTACTTGTGTTGATGGAAATTCTCTCCCGTACCCCCTTGTCCTGGATTAGCAGATATGTGCTTGGCTTTGGGACTGAACTAAGGTTGTTTACTGTCTCCCACACTAGGGGGATGAAGCATGTGTTCAGAAAAGATGTAGATTTATGCAACACCCGTACTGCAGGTTGGGATTGAACACCTAGCGTATGGAGTCCTCCAGGACTAATTGAAAGAAGATTATCAAAGGTATAAATCTAATCTTCCATTCTTATTTTCCAAAGTTGTTGGAGATAGAGAATGTCACGGGGTCAAATTTGTCCCCGTCCCTGCAAGTTTTGTCGCTATCCCTGTCCCTGCCCCATTCTTGTAAGGTCTGCCTTAACCGCACAAGCCTCGATGATTTTAAAGTGTTTGAGGCTTGTGCAGATGAAGCCAGAGCTTGGCTTCTCTTTCAAGGTCTAGCTCTGATGGAGAATCTGGAATGCTATAGTCTTACAGCATGGCTTTGAGCGTGCAGCCTTGATTCGGAAGGGTTATTCAGAGGTTGGGTTTCGACTCTCCTTATGGCCAAGAAACTGGTGACAGTTGCGGCTTTTCTAAGACCTGAATGACTTTCCAATTATGGTGTGCCAATGAGTAGATAGAACCAGAGAGAGCTCCCGTTCCAGTGATCCTTGCCTTCTTGCAAGCTGGCCTCGAAAAGGAACTTGTAGTGTCACCCCTCAAAGTGCAGATAGCCGGTATCTCGTGTTTTCAGGCCTACGGTTTGTGGCTTCTCACCCAAACGTCATTTGGATGGGGGCTCTCAGACGGAGACCTCCATTGAGCAGACCGTTCCCATCTTGGAACCTCAATGTGGTCTTGAAGGGCCTGGCTCATGCTCCATACAAATCTCTTTCGGAGGCTACCCTACTAGACCTTATGGTCAAGACTGTTTTTGGTTGCCATAGTCTCGACAAGAAGGATCTCAGAATTGCAGGTTCTCGTCTGCAAGGAACCATTTTTCCATTTCACGAAGTTGGGTTTTCTCTGCACACAGTTCCTTCCTTTCTTCTGAAGCTGATTTCTGCCTTCTTTGTCAATCGGGAAATCCATTTGCCTACCTTTCAGTCGATAGGTTCTGCCAAACAGGACAATCTTTTGCACAAGCTGGATATGTGCTTGGCCCTGCTCATCTACCTGGAGAGGACTAATGATTCCAGGCTTTCTGATCACCATACCAAACGGACTCCAACCAAAACCGGCATGCCACTGCAAGCATCACACGATCTACCAATCACTCCAAACAAAATCAAATGTACTGTATTCAAAAACAATCCTACTCCCTGCAAACTTATCAGTAACACCCATTGGACCAAAAACCCTCCATGCCTCAATGATGCACTAACCTGCAAAGCTATTCGACCTTTATGTTAGGCTATGTCCATTCGGTAAATGATGTAATTTAAACCACCATATATCTGTTGGAAAATGCTGAAACTTTAAAATATCCTTTGTCCACTAAGCCTATATCTCCAATTCTGTATGTTATGACTACAGCTGTATGTTATGATTTCAGCTTTCTGTAAAAGCTGAAATTTGTACCTCTATGTCCACCAAGTTTGTATTTCCCACCAAAGTTTGTCCTGCTTATACTGTGAGTGTACTCTTTTAACCCGTTCTGGGCTCCTTTGAGAGGATGGGCTAAATAAATCCTATATAATAAAAGGTTAGCGGCGCATGCGCTTTTAAAAAAGCGTGATTATTGCCGCCATGGTGTGTGATCCGTGGCCGTGTTCCATTTTAGAACCCGGCCAATGATCACTCTGACCACTCCCCTCCTCCCACCCTCACTCACGCTGGAAGCCAGGCAAGCTCTCTTCCTGCCGCGTCCTCGGCAGGGAACACACCTCGGCCCTCATTCGCCGCCGCTACTGCTGCTGATCCTCTTGAAGAGCAGCCTGCGATGGTGGCCGGCTTTAGCGAACCTCGCAGGCCGCTTTTCAGCCTCGGTAGCACGTTCCCTCTGACGCGATCCCATGCGTCAGAGGGAACATGCTACCGAGGCTGGAGAGCGGCCTGCGAGGTTCGCTAAAGCCGGCCACCATCGCAGGCTGCTCTTCAGGAGGGTCAGCAGCGTAAGAGGAGCCACCACCGGCACTTTTAAAACTAACCTTCGGCCGTAGCAGGCCAGCCCGTGGAAAGGGAAGGGGGAGGGGCCGAAGGGAGCAGGTCAAATCGCATAAAGAGAAGGGAGGGCCGAATGGAGCAGGACAGCTCACATAAGAGAAGGGAATTGCTTCACAGGGACCTGGAGGGGAAGGGAAATACGCTGCTGCTTCTGCAAAGGAAAGTGTGTGTGTGGGGGGGCTTCACAGGGACCTGGAGGGGAACGGAAATACCGCTGCTGCTTCTGCAAAGGAAAGTGGGGGGGGTCTTCACAGGGACCTGGAGGGGAAGGGAAATACGCTGCTGCTTCTGCAAAGGAAAGTGGGGGGGGGCCTTCACAAGGACCTGGAGGGGAACGGAAATACCGCTGCTGCTTCTGCAAAGGAAAGTGGGAGAGGGGAGGAGAGACAGAAAGAAATACAGACAGACAAAGGAGGCCAGGGAGAGACAGATAGAAATAAAGAGAGACAGACAAAGGGTGCCAGGGAGAGAGAGAGAAAAATAGCAGGAGGGAGAGAGACAGAAAGGAAGGAAGAAAGAGACGGGAACAGGGAGAGAGACATAAATAAAGAAAGACAGACAGGCATATATTCTAGCACCCGTTAATGTAACGGGCTTAAACACTAGTGAATTAATAAAATCTTTTTGTACTAACCAGTCATTCGAGATGGGGCAGGCCAGCCTCTAGCTAAAGTAACCATTGCTAGATGGATCTGTATTGTGATCTCCTCTTCCTACATTTCTGCTAGGAAACAGCTGACAATTTCCCTGGCAGCGCATTTCACCAGAGGTGTAGCGGCCTCGTCGGTGGAATCCCAGGCCGTTTCACCTGATGAGATGTGCAGAGCTGCCACTTGGGCTACTCTTCACACTTTCACAAAGTTTTACAGATGTGTCAGCTTGAGAGGATGCCACCTTTGAATCATCGGTTCTGTGGGCAGGATCTTCTGTCCCTCCCTAGATGTATGACACTGCTTTGGTATGTCAGTTCAAGTATGGACTCCTGTGTATCCACAACAGAATGACAGATTAGGTTCTTATCTCGGTAATCTGGGTTCTGTTAGGATACACAGGAGTCCACACACTGCCCTCCCTGTGTGGACCTGTTTTGATTCATCTTATTTTTGCCTCGGACATTGCCAGTGTCAGTCTCGGGACCTCAGCTGTTATACCTAAGATAAAGAACAGATGTGTTTCAGTAATTGGGGGCTTCCCTTTCTCTTTCCTCCTGGGAGAGTACCATAGCTCCTGCTTGTTACCCTTAACAGGTTGGATCTGAGTTACTCATGTGAGAGTTTGTTGTTCACTGTTTACTTATTAAATGTCTATTGATCATTGTTCTATTTTCTAAGTTTTAGAGCAGAGCAGAATATGTTTCTTGCTGAGGAAGTTCCCCATGCCTTTACTTCTCTTTTCTTATGTTTAACTGGAGTTTGATTGCTTTGGTGCCAACTGAGGTGGGTGCTATGCTCCACTGTTGAAGGGGAAGAGTTCTCAAGTTAAATTAATATCCTTCTGCAGTTTGCGGGAAGTGGGAGTCAACAGCTCAAGTATGGACTCCTGTGTATCTTAACAGATTATCAAGATGATAACCTAATCTGTCATTAAAAATATTTATATTCATTTTCATGTGGTATAAATAAGGCCATATTTCAATTAGAAATTTTAATTACAGTTAATCATGTGATTTAAAAAACTCATATTAAAAACATCCTTTTCCACCTGGACTGTCAGCATCTCATTAGCCCCTGTGCCTAGCCATCCAACATGTTAGTATTTTATTTCCTCTCCCCCCTCCCATATCAACCCTGTAAGTATACCACATTCCTTCTCCTAACACCCTCCCCCCATCAAACATGCCAGCATGTTTTAGTCCAGCAGTCTCAAACATGTGGCCCGTGGGCCACATATGGCTCTCCAGGTTTTATTTGCGGCCCGCGGTCTGGACACGATCAACAGCATTTCTCTTCCCCTTTCCCTTTTGGAGCAGCAGCGTGTCTGGCCGGCTTGTTCCGTTCAAAGCTGCAGGTTGGCGGCTCCTCGCGCTATCCACTCCTGCATCGGAAGCCTCTCTGACGTCACAACATCAGAGAGGCTTCAGATGCAGGCGCAGATCTCGCAAGGAGCCGCCACCCGCGGCTTTGAACAGAACGAGCCGGCCAGACACGCTGCTGCTCCACAAGGAAAAGAACGGAAGGGGAGGGGAAAGAGAAATGCTTCTGCTACATAGGAAAGAGGGACCCTAGGGAAATGCTGCTGCTGCTGTACAGGGAGAGGGAGGGAAAGGGGAAGAGAAATGCCTCTCTTGCACAGGAAAGGGGGAAGGGAAATGCTGCTTCTGTTGCTGCTGCACCCAATTGGGGAAAGAGAGGGAAGGAAGGAGAAGGGAGAGGAGAGGAACAAGAGAAGAAGCCAAGTTCATGGGAGGGAGGGAAGGAAAGGAGATATCAGACCATGGAGGGGGAGGGAGAGATGCCAGGGCATGGGGGAAGGGAAGGAGACAGATGCCAGACCAGGGGAAAGGAAGGAAGGAGGGAGGGAGAGAAAGGAAGGAAAGAGATGCCAGACCATGGAAATAGGACGGAAGAAGAGAGAGAGGAAGGAAAGGTAAGACATGGAAACGTAGATTTTGAAAAGAAAGCAGAAAAATTGAACATTAAGTTAATGCCAAAGATGGATGCAAGGCAGAAAGTAAAGACAGAGAGAAAAACAGTCAGAGGATAAAAAGGTCCTGGAAACATAGTTGAAAGCACAGAAAAATAAAGTCACCAGACAACAAAGGTAGGGAAAATGATTTTATTTTCAATATAGTGATTGAAATGTGCCAGTTTTGAGAAAGAAAAGATATTAAACTATAAATGTGAGGGCTGCAGAAAAAAATATAGTATTTGGAGGGCCGCAGAAAAAATAGTTAATGTCTTATTATGAAATGACAATTTTGCATGAGGTAAAGCTCTATAGTTTATATATCTTTCCTTTTAACTGTTAAAGGAAAGTTTTATAAACTATAAAGAGTTTTACCTCATGCAAAATTGTCATTTCTTTAATAAGACATTAACTATTTTTTCTGCGGCCCTCCAAGTACCTACAAATCCAAAATGTGCCCCGCAAAGGGTTTGAGTTTGAGACCACTGTTTTAGTCCATATATTTTTTATTTTTTGGGGGGGAGAAATAAGCCACTTGGAGATCCCCGTGTCCAGTCCATCAGCATCTCGCATTCCCCCATCTAGCATGCTTTGGGCCAATTTAAGCTACTCACAGACTTTCCCCCCACCCCATGCATGGTCTGGCATTTCTTCCTCCCACCTCCCTGGATGTACCTGATATCGACTCTTTTCTCGGTCTTCTCTCAGTCCCCGGCAGCAGTATTCATTCCATGCCTGTGGCCTGCTTCAGAGCTTCATCTATGACCTGCCCTACACCTGCAGAAACAGAGGTTGGAACAGGTCAAAGGGAAAGCTCTGGAGCAGGCTGTAGGTAGCATATGAGAATCATTGCTAGGGACAAAGAGAAGGCACGTTTTCAGGTGCACCTGGGGGAGAGCTAAGGAACCTCATGAGGGGCAGAAGGAAGAAAAGCTATAATGTAGCTGGGAGGGCTGGAGGAAGAAGGGTGGGAAAGAGGGGGAGATGCAAGGGCTCCTCTGCAGCATGATCAGTTTTATTAGTCATGATTAACTTTTTTTAATCATGACAAAAACGTTAGTCATAGTTACTGCCTATCATGTTCTTCTGAAATTTTGCATAATAGAGGCTACCATTTCCCTGTTCATTTAATCTTCATTTCTTGTACTAATATGTGTTCTTTTTTCCCCTTCTATTATCATTTCATAATTGTAGGTTGAAAACTCTACTGTAAACTCCCAAAGTACTTCACTTATGAATCAGAATTCACATCTGCTAATTCAACAGGCTGGCTTGGAAAATGAAAATGAATCGCTAATAAAAGAACGAGAGGAGCTGAAGTCAGTGTATGATTTATTGGTTAAAGATCATGAAAAATTAGCACATGTTCATGAAAGGCAAGCTGCCGAGTATGAATCTCTCATTGCCAAGCATGGAAGCCTCAAGTCTGCACATAAGAATCTAGAGGTGGCACACAAAGATCTTGAAGATAGGTAATTTATTTGCTTAAGTATTAGTGTGTTCTATCTGTAGTTTATAGTTAGACCTTTGTTGAATTATTATCAATCATCAAGATACTCGAGACTACTTTCAGCCATAGGAAAAAACAGAAAATATATGAAATTGTCATATTTAATTTATAAAATATAGTTATCCCAGGACAAGTAGGCAGTGTAATCTCACAGATGGGTGACATCATCCACGGAGCCCGATAGGAACAGTGCAAAAGTGTACTGTCACTTTAAACTTCTTCAAAAGCCTTAAGACTGCCCACACCATGCATGCGCCGGTGCTTTCCTGCCCAACTTTAATTTGCAGGACCATCAGTTCTTCATTTTCTGCAAAACTGAGAAGCTGTGCTTTTTCCGTTTTCTCCAAAGTGCACCAACATTTCTTTTTTGTGCCTTCCCTTTTTTATTTTCCTCAATATATCGTTCTTTTTACATTTTTTCTTTGTTTATTGAATTTTATTGAATATTATTTTTTACTTTTGAATTTTGGGGCCATCTAGCCCCATGAAGCCTGTTTTCAGGCCGGGAGAGTCAACACATTTTCAGGCTTTCACTTACTTGACCTCCCCAGGACCATTGAGTCCTTCGACTTGGCATTGGTGTTTTTTCCTTCGATGTCTAGGCCTTCTAGCAGCTTCAAGCAGTGTACCCGGTGTAGCAGGACTATCTCGGGCACTGATCCGCACAGCTGGTGCCTCCAGTGTCTGGAACCTGACCACCGGGTTGAGACCTGTAAGCACTGCTCCCAACTACAAAAAAGATATTTTATCCCAGGACAAGCAGGCAGCATATTCTTAACGCATGGGTGACGTCACCGACGGAGCCCTCGGTACGGACCTTTTTAACTAGAAGTTTCTAGTTGGCCGCACCGCGCGTGCGCGAGTGCCTTCCCGCCCGACGGAGGAGTGCGTGGTCCCCAGTTTCTTCGTTTCCGCGGAGCGAAGAAGACGCGTGTGTTTTTTCAACGGCCGTTGAAACCACTTTTTTGCCTTCCCGCTCGCGCTTTTTTCCCTATTTTTTCCTCTTTTGCCTTCGGGTTTCTTTTTCCTTTGAATTGTAAAAAAAAAAAAAAAAAACTTTGCTTTTTTCCCCTTTTTTCGATTTTGCCCCGGCGGGGCCTGTTGCCATTATACAGGCCTCGGGGTTCGATTTTGCGGAGGCTGTTTTCCCCTTCATGCCCCCGCAGGTCGGTTTTAAAAAGTGCCAGCGGTGTGCACGCCCGATCTCCCTCACTGACCCACACAATTGGTGTTTGCAGTGTTTGGGTCCGGAGCATCGGGCGGACTCCTGCACCCGCTGTGCCACTCTTAAAAAGAGAACACTTAAAAACCGACAAATTCAACAAACTCTTTTGTTCGGCACCGGGTCGGCGATGGACTCCTCGACATCGACAGCGGTACCACAGAAATCGGCACCGTCTACTTCGACACCGCCCGACCCCGCATCGGCGTCTCTGGCGCCAGGTAAGCCGGCTAAGAAGCCTTCCTCTTCCCTCGAGCGCCCTCCAACTACGGTGGCGACACCGACCTTGCCGGCCTCGCGCCGACCCCGCAAGCGCTCCGCCCCGATTTCGGTGAGTGCCTCATTATCGGCCTCCTCATCGCCGGGGCGTGGAGCGGCATCTAAGGAACCGAAGCAAAAGAAAGCGGTTCCGATGCCACCCCTAGATGACCGTATTTCGGCCATCTTAAAAGTTCAACTCCAGGAACAGTTACAGCGACAGCTCGAGCACCTGTTGCCCACTATCCTGGCACCGCTCCTTCCGGTACCAGACCGGCCCGAGCCCCGTACCGAGCCCCCGGTATCCACCCCATCGGTACCTATCAACACCTCCATGCCGATTCTTTCGGCTGAGCAACTTCATACCCATCCGGTGGTTCACTCCCATACCACGACGGATCCTCCTCGGGACCAGGCAGGGCGTCATACTTCCCGGGACCGGGATCAACGCCGGTCCTCTTCTCCTGGTACCGTTTCGGTGCGCTCTGGAAAATCTTTATCCAAGACTCGCCATACCGCACCTTCCACCCCGGTGTCTCGACATGCACCAGAGGTCCGGGACCCTGACTTATGGGAGGAGTCCCCTCCCGGTACCGAGGAGGATCCCTCCTCATCTGATGAGGACCCGTCGGCACCCGATGCCACCTCCAAACCGGAGCAGTCCTCCTTTTCGAAGTTCCTCAGGGAGATGTCTGCAGTCCTATCCCTTCCTCTGGAATCTGACTCAAAAAAATCTCAAGCCTTCCTGGAGGCTTTAGATTTTGAACAACCTCCTAAGGAGTTCCTCAAGCTTCCCGTGCATGATATCTTACGGGAGACTTTTTACAAAAATTGGGAGAACCCCCTTACGGTACCGGGGGCCCCCCGTAAACTGGACAACCTCTATCGTGTCATCCCTATCCCAGGGTTCGACAAGTCTCAATTGCCCCATGAGTCCCTTCTTGTTGAATCCACCTTAAAAAAGACTCAGGGCTCCAGTGTCTATGCCTCTACCCCTCCTGGCAGAGAGGGTAAGACCATGGACAAGTTTGGCAAGAGGCTCTACCAGAATGCCATGCTGGCCAACAGGGCGAACAACTATTCATTCCATTTTTTCTTTTTATATGAAACATTTGGTCCAACAGCTGTCCGCCCTCCAAAAGTACCTGCCGGGAGCGCAAGGTTCCACTTTTCCAACAAGCACATCTCTGGCCTTCTTCAATTGCGCAAGTTTATGGTCCGCTCGATATACGATTCCTTCAGAGCTCACCTCCCGTGCCTCTGCCATGGCCGTAGCCATGCGCCGCTTGGCCTGGCTGATGAGTCTCCGACCTGGACATCAATCACCAGGATCGTCTAGCCAACGCCCCCTGTCTCGGGGATGAACTTTTTTGGAGAGTCACTGGATTCCACCACCAGAAACTCTCCCGCCCATGAAATCCAGGTGGGACACCCTGATCAAGCCGAAGAAGAAGACTCCACCTGCCCGACCTTATCGACCTCAGTCGTCTTATCAGCGCAGGTTCTCAGCCAGGCCACTCAATCCGCCTCCTCAACAACCTCGGCGGCCCCGTCAACAACAGCACCATGCCCAGGCTCGTTCTCAGGCCAATCAACCCTCCAAGCCTCTTCAGCCTGCAAAACAGTCTCAGCCCTTTTGACTCTTCTCTCCAGGGCATAGCCAGTCTTCCACCTTCGCTACCTCTTCCACAACCAATCGGAGGTCGTCTCAGCATATTCTCCAGCCGTTGGGAGGTCATCACATCGGACCAGTGGGTCCTCAACATCATCCGCCACGGCTACTCTCTCAACTTCCAGACTCTTCCATCAGACAACCCTCCCGTAGAGTCTGCTTCACACTCATCTCAAACCCCCCTCCTCCTGAGGGAGGTTCAATCCCTCCCTCCTTCTCAATGCCATCGAAGAAAGTACCTCCGGATCAATGGGGTCAGGGATTCTACTCCCGCTACTTCCTGGTACCCAAAAAGACGGGAGACCTCCATCCCATTCTCGATCTCAGGGACCTCAACAAGTGTCTGGTCAAGGAGAAGTTCAGAATGCTCTCCCTTGCCACGCTCTACCCTCTTCTTTCTCAGCACGACTGGCTATGTTCCCTGGACCTCAAAGAGGCCTACACTCACATCTCCATCAATCCGACTTCTCGCCGCTATCTGCGGTTCCAGGTACTGCACCGCCACTACCAGTACAAGGTGCTACCGTTTGGCCTCGCTTCCTCACCCAGGGTCTTCACCAAATGCCTCATAGTAGTTGCGGCCTTCCTCAGGTCTCACACACCTCCAGGTGTTCCCTACTTGGACGATTGGTTGGTGAAAGCACCTTCATCTCAACTTGTGCTACAGGCTACTCATCACACCATCTCTCTCCTCCACCTCCTGGGGTTCGAGATCAACTACCCCACCCAGCATTTACTTCCCATCCAGCGACTTCAATTCATCGGAGCTGTTCTGGACACCACTCTAATGAGGGCTTTTCTTCCCTCCGATCGTCAGTGGACTCTGCTCCATCTCTGTCGTCAGGTGCTCACACATCCCTCCATTCCTGCTCGACAGATGATGGTCCTCCTGGGACACATGGCCTCGACAGTACATGTCCTTCCTCTAGCACTTCTCCACCTCCGCATACCTCAATGGACTCTCGCCAACCAATGGTCACAGACTACGGATCTTCTTTCTCATCCCATCTCTGTGACTCATCATCTCTTTCAGCAATCTCTCCAATGGTGGTTGAACTCCTCAAATCTTTCCAGGGGTCTGCTCTTTCATCTGCCCCCTCACTCTATGATCATCACCACGGATGCGTCCCCCCTATGCGTGGGGAGCCTCACCTAGGAGATCTGCGCACCCAGGGACTTTGGACCCCACAGGAGCGTCGACATCACATCAATTTCCTGGAACTCAGAGCCATGTTCTACGCCCCTCAAGGCTTTCCAACATCTTCTCTGCCCTCAGGTTCTCCTCCTGTGCACAGACAATCAAGTCACCATGTACTACATAAACAAGCAAGGCGGACACGGATCTCGCCCCCTTTGTTTGGAGGCTCTACGCATCTGGACCTGGGCCACAGCCCACAATCTCTTCCTCAAGGCAGTCTATATCCAGGGCGAACAGAACTCCCTAGCCCGACAATCTCAGCCGCATCCTTCAACCTCACGAGTGGACGTTTGACCCTCCAACTCTACTCTCCATCTTTGCTCGCTGGGGCACCTCCGCAGGTGGACCTCTTTGCAGCACCTCACAATCATCAGCTGCCCCAATTCTGCTCCAGACTCTTCTCTCCTCACCGTCTGGCCCCGGATGCATTCCTGCTCGATTGGAGGGATCGATTCCTGTATGCCTTCCCTCACTTCCTCTGATGTTGCGGACCTTTTCAAGCTCCGCAAGGACAAAGCCACCATGATTTCTCATCGCCCCTCGGTGGCCTCGTCACACTGGTTCTCCCTCCTGCTCCAACTCAGCTCCAGGGAGCCCATTCCTCTTCCTGTGTTTCCTACTCTACTTACACAGCAGCATCAGTCTCTACTGCATCCTAATCTGTCTTCCCTCCACCTGACAGCTGGTTTCTCTCGGGCTGACCTCTCCAGAGAATCTATCTCAACGGTCCGCCTCATATTGGACGCCTCCAGGAAACCGGCCACCCTCAATGTTACCATCAGAAGTGGACCAGATTCTCCTCGTGGTGTCTCCGGCATCATCATGAACCCACCTCTTTAGCGGTGGAACTTGTATTGGAATATTTGCTCTCGCTGTCCAATGCTGGCCTCATAGTCTACCTCCATCAGAGTCCACCTCAGTGCCATCACTGCGTTTCATGAGCCTATCCTCGGAAACCCCTTCACGGCTCATCCTCTGGGTCTCCAGATTTATGAGAGGTCTCTTCAACTATCAAGCCGCCTCTAAAGCCTCCTCCTGTCGTCTGGGACCTGAATGTGGTTTTATCAGCACTCATAGTAAACCTCCTGTTTGAGCCTCTTGCCACAATTCGCTCAGGCTTCTTACCTGGAAGGTGCTTTTCCTAATTGACATCACCTCTGCCAGGAGAGTTAGCGAACTGCATGCACTGGTTGCTGACCCACCGTTCACTGTTTTTCACCATGACAAGGTCGTTCTGCGTACCCATCCTAAATTACCTTCCCAAGGTGGTCTCGGCTTTTCACCTCAACCTAGTCCATTGTGTTGCCCGTCTTCTTCCCCTAAACCTCACTCGCATTCCTGGGGATCAGGCGTTGCACACGCTGGATTGTAAGCGCGCCCTTGCTTACTACCTTGATCGTACCAGAGCTCACCGAGCATCCCTCAGCTCTTTTTGTCTTTCGATCCTAACCGTTTAGGTCGTCCTGTCTCCAAACGGACCCTTTCTAATTGGCTTGCTGCCTGTATTGCGTTCTGCTATGCTCGGGCCGGTCTCTCACTGGAAGGAGCTGTCACGGCCCACAGAGTCCGAGCTATGGCTGCATTCTGTGGCTTTACTCCGTTCCACGGCCCATCGAGGAAATTTGCAAGGCAGCCACTTGGTCCTCATGTTCACACGTTCACTACTCACTACTGTCTGGATGCTTTCTTCCAGACGGGATGGACACTTCGGCCAATCTGTGTTACAAAATTTATTTTCATAATGGCCCAACCATCCCTCCTCCCTCTTTGTTAGCTTGGAGGTCACCCATGCGTTAAGAATATGCTGCCTGCTTGTCCTGGGTATAAAGCACAGTTACTTACCGTAACAGGTGTTATCCAGGGACAGCAGGCAGATATTCTTACGTCCCACCCACCTCCCGGGTTGGCTTCTTAGCTGGCTTATCCTAACTGGGGACCACGCACTCCTCCGTTGGGCGGGAAGGCACTCGCGCACGCGCGGTGCGGCCAACTAGAAACTTCTAGTTAAAAAGGTCCGTACCGAGGGCTCCGTCGGTGACGTCACCCATGCGTTAAGAATATCTGCCTGCTGTCCCTGGATAACACCTGTTACGGTAAGTAACTGTGCTTTACGGTTCAGGCAGCTCACAACATGAGAAACATTTTGGGTCCTCGTCTGGAGCATTGAAGATGTCCACCCTTTCTGATTCGGAAACCCATTGCATGGGTATCGGCAATGAAGCAGATACCTCCATCAATGTCAGCACTGGCATCAACAACCCTGCTTTGTCTCCATCAGGGATGCCTTCCAAGAAAGCTAAGAACAAAAGCATGCTTCCCCTACTCGACGAGCATCAGAGTCTTCAATGACTTCTACTTCATCAACGCATGCTAAGCATCGATGTCTGGAGACTCGCTCTCCTTCCTTGCAGGTGGTGTCGCCTCTGAAGCATGCCTCGTATTCAAGGTCACTAACGCCTCGACACCCCTTGGCACCTACTGCACTGATGATCACCATGGTACCAGTGTCGTCCATCCAGGACCAGATCAGGGAACTGCTACAGAGGGAGTTGGCATCTATTCTGCAAACCCAGACAGCTCATGCCACCATTGTGATACCAGCGGTACCAGTCCAGCCTGAGCATCAATCCTTAGGGGCCTCAAGGACCAGGTCATGCACTCCCCATCAACACCTGTAGAGAACCAAGACAACCAGATGCTAGAGCTCTTCTTCGCAATCGATGTCCAATCTACATATTCAATGTTCCAGGAGCATTTCCAGGTGCTCACATCATCGACACCACCAACTCTTTTCTCATTCAAGCATACCTAGGCATCAAAGTAGTTTTCATCATCTCCAGGCATCGAGGAATATTATTTGGATTTATCACATTGTATCTACTCTGTCTGCTGTAACATCTCAGCTACAGAGTCTTTTTGGATCCATCTCTACCACCAACTAGAAGGAGATCTCTACCAGCATCATTATCTTTTAACTGCTTTATTAGATAAATGGGTGAGGCTCTTCCTGTCAGAACAGAATCAGACTCTGAGCTTAGGATGGAACTCGGGTTCCTGTACAACCCCACTCTGTTCTATTCATCAAATTTATGTCACTTGCAGACACTTCAAAATTCAGTAACTCATTTCCTCTATAAAGCAAAACTGTATGATCATGTCACTCCTCTACTGATTCAATTGCACTGGCTCCCTGTCCAGTTTAGATGTCATTTTAAAATCTTTATATCTAGCGTTTAAAGCACTTCACTTTTCTCAGTCAGTTTATCTAGCATACTTCTTCCTGTGCTTTGAAGTCAATTCATGCTAATAGACTTATTCTCCCCTCTCCCAAATTGGCTCAAAAATTGGCTCAAAAATCAGCCTTCTTTTTTATTTCCCCTTTTTTATGGAATAATCTGCCTCCCCTGATTTGGCCTGTACCGAGAGCAGATGCAAAGAGGCAGGCAGACCTCCAGGCTGTGAATGCATGGTTGAGGAGATGGTGCCAGGAGGAGGGCTTCCACTTTGTGAGGAACTGGACGTCCTTCTGGGGAAAGAGTAAGCTCTACCGGCGGGACGGCCTGCACCTGAGCACAGCGGGAACTAGACTATTGGCAGCCAATGTGAGGAAGGAGATCGAGAGGGCTTTAACTGAGGAGAGGGAAGGGGAAAGCCGACAGCCGATCTGATGTTGACGCTTCGGACAACAGTATCCAGAACAGATGCTGAACGGGCTGACTGCAAGGAGGAAGTAGAGAGACCGGTGGATCTTACGATCAGACAGCGAGGGAAACACCAGGTAAGGGGAGCTTGCTGGGAGGAGACTAAGGGGCATGGAGACACAAGGGGACTGGGTGGCACGATGGGCATAAAGCTGAGGGCAATATAGAGGTGCCACAAGGCGAGGGGGATCAAACAGAGGCTCAAGGGATGATAGCCCAGGAGGGGGCCGGTAGGGCTAGAAAACCCAGAGGAAAAGCGGGGAAGTGGGGTGGCGGGGATGTGGAGAAGCTGAAAGCTAAGAGGGTAAAGGCTGAGGGCAAAGCTGAAGCACAGGGAACAGAAAAAATGCCCGAAATCCAAGAGCAAGTGGCCCAGGTAAATGCAAAGGTGGAAGAAAAACGACGGAACCTGAGGTGCTTATACGCAAACGCAAGAAGCCTCATGGCCAAGATGGGTGAATTAGAAGTCATGGCCAAGGGGGAGGACCTGGATATAATTGGAATTGTAGAAACCTGGTGGACAGAGGAAAATCAATGGGATGTGGTGCTGCCGGGGTACAAGCTTTACAGGAGGGACAGGACCCACAAGAAGGGAGGAGGCATAGCACTATATATAAAGGACTCTATCCACTCGGTCGGGATGGATATGGCAACAAAGGCAGAGGGGCTGGAATCACTATGGATCAAATTACCCGGAAACAAGGGTGCGGGCATAAAACTGGGACTGTACTATCGACTACCTGGTGCGCCAGAAGGAGTCGGACACGACTTGGAAGCAGAATTGAGACGGGAATGCAGGACTGGAAGTGTAACAGTGATGGGGGACTTCAACTACCCGGGAATAGACTGGAGTACGGGTCACTCCAACTGCACTAGGGAGACAGGATTTGTAGAAACTGTGAAGGACTGCTTCATGGAGCAACTAGTCAAAGAACCGACGCTGAGGGGGGTACTACTCTTGACCCTCCTCCTAAACGGATTAGGGGGGCCTGCTAGAGGGATAGAAGTGGGAGGACCACTAGGCAATAGTGATCACAACACGATCAGATTCACATTAGAAAGAGAGACACCCATAGTAAGGAGGACCGCAACAACTGCGCTGAATTTCCAAAAAAGGGAACTATGTTGCTATGAGGGAAATGGTGGGGAGGAAGCTCAGAAACATCTTTAGGATGGAGACTGTGGGAAGCGCCTGGACCCTATTCAGGGACACCCTGCAGGAATCACAAAGAATGTACGTCCCCAGTTTCAGGAAAGGCTGCAAGAACAAGCGATCAAAGGACCCGGTTTGGATGTCAACAGAAGTAAAGAGGGCGATAAAGGACAAAAAGGTATCCTTCCGGAGATGGAAAAAGGACCCAACGGAGGAAAATCACCAGACGCACAGGAAATGCCAAAAGGAATGCCACCGGGAGGTTAGAAAAGCAAAGGGGGAATACGAAGAGGGGCTGGCCAGAGAGGCGAAAAACTTCAAGGCATTCTTCAGTTACATTAAGGGAAAGCGACCAGCGAGAGAGGAGGTGGGGCCGTTGGACGATGGGGATAGGAAGGGAGTGATTAAGGAGGAAAAAGAGGTAGCTGAGAGGTTGAACACGTTCTTCTCGTCGGTTTTCACGAGCAAAGACACATCTAATATACCGGACTCAGAGGAGCTCATGAGTGGGGAACAGGCTGAAAAATTGGATCACATAGAGGTAAGTAAGGAGGATGTCCTCAAACAGATAGACAGGCTAAAATGCGGCAAATCACCGGGCCCGGACGGGATCCACCCAAGGGTTCTGAAGGAACTAAGACAAGAAATAGCGGGCACAATCCAACATGTTTGCAACCTATCCTTGAAAACTGGTGAGGTACCAGAGGACTAGAAATTGGCGAATGTCACACCTATCTTCAAGAAGGGATCGAGGGGTGACCCCGGGAACTACAGGCCGGTGAGCCTGACTTCAATTATAGGAAGATGGTGGAAGCTATGATCAAGGACGGCATTTGCGAGCACATCGAGAAGAATGACCTATTGAGAACAAGCCAGCACGGATTCTGTAAAGGAAGGTCGTGCCTAACGAACCTTCTGTACTTCTTTGAGGGAATAAGCAGTCGGGTGGACAATGGGAAACCCATAGACATCATTTACCTCGATTTTCAAAAGGCTTTCGACAAGGTGCCACATGAAAGGCTGCTTAAGAAGCTGTGGAACCACGGGGTGGGAGGGGATGTGCACAGATGGATCAAGCACTGGTTGTCAGGCAGACTGCAGAGGGTCGGAGTAAAGGGTCAATATTCTGACTGGCGGGGAGTCACGAGCGGTGTACCACAGGGGTCGGTGCTGGGGCCGTTACTCTTTAACATATTTATCAATGACCTGGAAAAGGAGGCAAAGTGCGAGGTTATAAAATTTGCAGACGATACCAAACTGTGCGGCAAAGTTAGGACCAGGGAGGAGTGTGAGGACCTACAAAGAGACCTGGACAAGCTAGAAGACTGGGCAAACAAATGGCAAATGCGCTTTAACGTGGACAAATGCAAGGTCATGCATATAGGGAAAAAGAACCCGTTGTTCAACTACAAATTGGGGGGGGGTATTGTTGGGAGACAGTAGACTTGAGAGAGACTTGGGTGTGCTGGTGGATGCATCACTGAAGCCATCTGCACAGTGCGCAGCAGCCTCGAAAAAAGCCAACAGGATGCTTGGCATCATAAAGAAGGGCATAACAACCAGAACACGGGAAGTCATCATGCCATTGTATCGAGCGATGGTGCGTCCACATCTGGAATACTGCGTTCAGTATTGGTCGCCGCACCTCAAGAAGGACATGGCGGTACTTGAGAGAGTCCAAAGGAGAGCAACGAAAATGGTAAAAGGGCTGGAACACTGCCCGTACGCCGAGAGGTTGGATAGGCTGGGGCTCTTCTCTCTGGAAAAGAGGAGGCTCAGGGGAGATATGATAGAGACCTTCAAGATCATGAGGGGCATAGAGAGGGTGGATAGGGACAGATTCTTCAGACTGAAGGGGACAACAGGTACGAGGGGGCATTCGGAGAAACTGAAGGGAGATAGGTTCAAAACAAATGCAAGGAAGTTTTTTTTCACCCAAAGGGTCGTGGACACTTGGAATGCGCTACCGGAGGAAGTGATCAGGCAGAGTACGGTACAGGGATTCAAACAGGGATTGGACGGATTCCTGAAGGATAAAGGGATCGTGGGATACTGAGGGAGGAGCTGGGATGTAACACAAGTATAGAAAGCTAACCAGGTAATGAGTATAGAAACCAAACCAGGTCGTGCATGTGCAAGACCGGAGGGTTAGGACTTCGATAGGAAGACAGGACTTAAATGAGAAACCAAGGTGGCAAGGGAGCCCCTTCTGGTGATACAGACATGTGACCTGTTTGGGCCGCCGCGGGAGCGGACTGCTGGGCAGGATGGACCTGTGGTCTGACCCGGCAGAGGCACTGCTTATGTTCTTATGTTCTTAATCATTTATCAAATTTAAGTCTCTTTTAAAAACATATTGTCTCCTTAGGTTGTTTTTTTTAAAGTCTAGAACCTTTGCTTTTGAGCCTTCTCTATACCGTACCATGCAGTGATCACTGGATGCCAGATGATCACCCAATGTAACATCAAAAATACTTTCTCCGTTTGTAAGGACAAAGTCCAGTATGACCCCATCCCGTGTGGGTTCCATTCCCTCTTTCCAAATTGATCCACAGTGCCTCTTCCTTGCCCTGCAGATCCTGCAATTGTGTTGCTTTATTATGATCTTTAACATTATATAATAAAGATCATATTAAAGCTACACAGTTGCAGGATCTGCAGGGCAAGGAAGAGGCACTGTGGATCAATATGGAAAGAGGGAATGGTGAATATATTTACATTGTTGTGATATACAGGCCTCCTTCACAGTCGGAAGAAGTAGATAGAGATTTAATAGTAGACATTCAGGCCCTGATTCGACAAAGTGCTCCCGATTGTAGGCAGCTGTCTAAAAAAAACAAATGCTCCCTAGGCAGGCCGCATATATTGAAGGCGCCTCCAGGGAGCCTAGAGAGGCCCGCCTAAGCTCGCCTAAGGTAGGCGATAGCCTTAAGCGAACCTAGGCGGCCCTACGCGTCTCCCTAGCAGAACGGGAGACGCTTACAATGTAGGCTAGCAAAATGCTGGCCTTCATGGTAAGTAGACGCGGCTGCTATACCTAATCGCGGCAAGGATCTCCCTGTCATGATTAGTATAGCGGCTACGGCCGCAAGTTTCACCTCCCCCAGCGATCGCAGCAGGAGGGTGCCCAACCCCTCCAGCCGACCCCTCCTAACGGCCCTCCCAACAATCGTGGCAGGAGGGTACCCAATCACTCCTGCCGACCCCCCCCAACGGCCCTCCCGACAATCGCGGCAGGAGGGTACCTCACCCCTCCTGCCGACCCCCCTAAGATCACTGGTAGGAGGGTGCCCAACCCCTTCTGCCAGCCACCCCAACGGCTCCCCCAAGATTGCCAGCAGGAGGGTGCCTAACTCCTCCTGCCGGACCCCGGCACCCCCCTTAGTCTTTTCAAGTTGGACTGGATGGCTCCTCGCATGTCCTCCTACTGCGATTGTCGGGAGGGCTTTAGACTAGGGGTGCCCAAATGATCGATCTGAGAAGGCAGAAATAATAACTTCACCATTCTTCATCTAGCTTTGAGTCACTGTGCCATAAGGAATACATTGCTACAAGGACAATGCTAGAGAAATAGCCAGATAATTTTTTTTTCACACATCCATATACACAATGAATGTACCAAATTTTGCTGAATCAAACATAAATATATTGTAATTCTTTCTTCAATTTTCTATTATAAATATGAATATAATTTATAGTCTACAGTAAAGTGGCTTATCTGTAATAGATATTCTCTGAAGGCAGCATTCAGTTTACCAGTCAAGAGAATCACATGACTTTGCTTCATGCCAAACTTGAAATCCTTCTAGAGCTTTCCTGGAAGGGTCTAAAGCAGGGGTGCCCACACTTTTTTGGCTTGTGTCTGTCTTTTTGAGAGCGCGGCCTTGTTGTCCAGGGGCTGTTCTATTGCAGTGATAGCTGTGCTGCTTCACAGCTCGTGGAAGTCCACAGAGATGGGCTACACGGAAGTTTGGCAGTGCCACCAAGTTTGGTGCACTAGCCGTCAGGAGGATTTTAATGCTCCCTCAGTTCTTCAGCTGCTGGAGTCTCAGCAGGAGGGCCTGCGTGAGGGCCTTATAGTGGCTTCCCTGAAGGGTCAGTTTGCAGGTGTCCCCTGCCTGGTCACTTTTGGCTTGAGCAGTTCTGCAACGGTTCTACAGACGTCTATTTCATATGGAACGTGGCTCGTCTGAGGTCTTTCTTGCGTCTCACTTGTCTAACATATGATCTGCATCTGGTCTCTGCTCCCTGACTTGCTTGCCTTGTGAGCTCCTAGAGCTTGTGTCCGTGTTGGATATCTCTCTCTTTTTCAAGACGGTATTGTGTTTTGCAGGTTCTGGGGTGCTCTTGCGTGAGGTTCCTTCCTTCTTCAGAAAGGAGTTGCAGTTTCTATGTGTTTTGGGTAGTTCTCCTTTTTGGAGTTTGTCCCTTCCGGTTGCGGCCAGGGACCAAGTCCTTGGATGAGAGCAAGCTCTTGTAGCGGCCCTTGGAGGTATCCTCCGGGTTTCGAGTCTCGGACCACCGGTTGGTCTGGAGGGTCCTGCCAGCAAGGGCCAGTCTGCTTTTGGGACTTCCATTTCAAGGGAGATTTGAGCAACAGTTCCTGCAGCTTATATAGTGGCAGGAAAGGAGCCTCCCCTAGGATTGTGGCCCTTTCTACCAGGGGAGATTTTTTCCCCCTCCTGGACCGAGTAGTTGGATAAGATTTACTGGGCCAATATGTAGTTCTCTCTGCATGCCTTCTCCAGGTTTTGCAGGATTGGTGTGACAAGCGGGATGCCACTTTTGGTACTTCATTGTGGGCAACGAGCTCATCAGTCCCACCCTGAATTTTTGGGAGGACTGCTCTGTTACGTCCCACTGGTCCCAGAATAAAGTGGGATTGTACAAGAACGAAAGATTAGGTTTTTACCTCTGCTAATCTTCTTTCTTGTAAATCCACACTTTATTCCGGGAACCCGCCTGGAAATACTGGTAAGCTGGATTTATGTTTCAGTCCTGCTTTTAAGGGAGTACCATCTGCTAGATGTAGCAATATATTTGGGGGTTCTCTGAGTTAGCGCCCCCCTTATGTCAGTGCATGCTATGTCTCCCTATAGCACTGTTTTGTAGTTCAGGTTCTAATGTGTGATAACCTGCTTTACAATTTTCATTGTTGCTGTTTTGCATATGTTTATATGAGCAGAATTAATCATTTAGCGGGGAGTTCCCCATTTTCCCTCTCCCTCTTGTTTCTGTAGATGTTCCCGGCTGCTTGGATACTGACTGTATGCTACTGAGCATGCCTCAGGATGTGCTGGCAGAGAGGAGGGATTATGAACTCAATTAATTGAAGTTTTCTACAGTGCCTGGCGGCTAGAGATGCATAACCCACTGGTCCCAGAATAAAGTGTGGATTTACAAGAAAGAAGATTAGCAAAGGTAAGAACCTAATTTTTCGTTAGACTTAAATACTATAAAATCAGAATAAAGCAAATCTTATTTATGTTAGTCAATGCACAAAACGTGCAATAGAGCATACCACTTTAAATGGTTTTGATGAAAGAAATCATTTTTAACATCTTCATCTTGATCTATAGACAACCCATTGCCAAAGAGGTGGTAAACACGCATTTTTTATTAACCTTGTGTACAGATACAACCAGTTACTCAAACAGAAGGTTCGGTTAGAAGAACTGGAAAAAGCCCTGACTGCAGAACAAGAGAAGATGCTACAAGAAAACAAAAAGCATGAAACATTAGCTGCAGTATACCAAAGACTTCATGATGAAAATGAGAGGTACAGTAATAAAAATACAAATATGTGCTTTTTCTGTTTTAGCAAAACAAGCAGAGTTCAGAAACAAGGTGATATGTTCTAGAAGAAACATAAGAATTGCCATACTGGGACAGACCAATGGTCCATTAAGCCCAGTATCCTGTTTCCAACAATGGCCAATCCAGGTCCTAAGCAATTAGCTAGATCCCAAGTAGCAAAACAGATTCTATGCTGCTTATCCTAGGAATAAGCAGTGGATTTCCCCAAGTCATCTCAATAATGGCCTATGGACTTCTCTTTTAGGAAATTATCCAAGCTTTCTTAAACCCCACTAAGCTAATTGATTTCACCACATTCTCTGGCAACAAATTCCAGAGTTTAATTAAACATTGTGGGAAGAAATTTTTTCTCCAGTTTGTTTAAATGTACTACTCAGTAGCTTCATCGCATGACCCCTAGTCCTAGTAGTTTTGGAAAAAGTGAACAAGTGATTCACATCTACCCTTTCCACTCCACTCAGTATTTTATAGACCTGGGGCCGATCTTGTTCAATATGTTTGTGAGTTGCTGAAGAGTTAGAAGGAAAGGTTTGCCTTTTTGCGGATGATACCAAGATTTGTAACAGAGTAAACACCGAGGACGGAGTGGGAAACATGAAAAAGGATCTGCAAAAGTTAGAGGAACGGTCTAATATCTGGCAACTAAAATTCAATGCAAAGAAGTGCAGAGTAAAGCATTTGGGAATTAATAATCGGAAGGAACCGTATATGCTGGGAGGCGAGAGGCTGATATGCACGGATGGGGAGAGGGACCTTGGGGTGATAGTGTCCGAAGATCTAAAAGTGAAAAAACAGTGCGACAAGGCGGTGGCTGCTGCCAGAAGGATGTTGGGCTATATAAAGAGAAGCTTGACCAGTAGAAGAAAGAAGGTGTTGATGCCCCAGTACAGGTTGTTGGTGAGGCCCCATTTGGAGTATTGTGTTCAGTTTTGGAGACCGTATCTGGCGAAGGACATAAGAAGACTTGAAGTGGTCCAGAGGAGGGCGATGAAAATGATAGGAGGTTTGAGCCAGAAGACGTATGAAGAGAGACTGGAAGCCCTGAATATGTATACCCTAGAGGAAAGGAAGGACAGGGACGATATGATTCAGATGTTCAAATACTTGAAAGGTATTAACATAGAACAAAATCTTTTCCAGAGAAAGGAAAATGATAAAACCAGAGGGCATAATTTGAGGTTGAGGAGTGGTAGACTCAACCTCAAATTATGCCCTCTGGTTTTATCATTTTCCTTTCTCTGGAAAAGATTTTGTTCTATGTTAATACCTTTCAAGTATTTGAACATGCTAATACCTTTCAAGTATTTGAGTGGTAGACTCAAGAGCAGTGTAAGGAAATTCTACTTCACGGAGAGGGTGGTGGATGCGTGGAATGCGCTCCCGAGAGAGGTGGTAGAAAGGAAAATGGTGACAGAGTTCAAAAAAGCGTGGAATGAACACAGAGGTTCTAGAATCAAAAAATAATAGTATATATTGAAGAACTAAGGCCAGTACTGAGCAGACTTGCACGGTCTGTGTCTGTATATGGCTGTTTGGTTGAGGATGGGCTGGGGAGGGCTTCAATGGATGGAATAGTGTAGATGGGCTGGAGTGAGCTTTGACGGAGACTTCAGTGGTTGGAACCTAAGCACAGTACCGGGCAGAGCTTTGGATTCTTGCCCAGAAATAGCTAAGAAGAAAAATAAATTATTTTTTTTTAGATTGAATCAGGTTGGGCAGACTGGATGGACCATTCGGGTCTTTATCTGCCGTCATCTACTATATTACTATGATACCCCTATATAATGCCAAATTTGCAATGGATGGTCAATTGAACAATGGCCATGTGCCATGTACCAAAGGGCACATTAGATAGGGGTGGGAGTCTGGGGCTTAGCCCCTTCTGGTACCCATAAGTCTGGGGGATCAGAGAGGACTCCTTGTTCTGGGAAGAGAACCCCTAGAGAGCCTTTGGAGGGAGATCGGGCATAGCGCTAGTAAGTGAACGCTGTGGAGCCTTGGAGAAGTCAAAGAGTAGTCATGAAGGGTATTTTGGGGACCCCTAGTCAGGGATTTTCCATGAATTTTTTCATTTTACTATGGAAAGCCTACTTAAATTATCAGGGGTCCTCTGTATCCGGCAAGGGAGCATTAGTAGCTGTGCAAAGGAAACTGTTTTCTCCAAGTGCACTGTCTCCAGCAGAGATCCCTGAACAGGAACCAGAGGACCAGTCAGATAAAGACTACGGGGACTGGAAGTCAGATTCCATGCCTTTACTGTCCCAGAATGAATCATCCCTCCCTAGGGATTTGGGATCTTAGACAGAGACTGAAGTGCAGGAAACTGTAGTCCCTCTTGACCAGGGGAAGGACTCGACAGTACACCACCTACTCAAAGTGACAGCGTTACTGCAGCTTATTCCAGGGCTACTATGGGAGTTAAACCTGGAGTATCCACAGACTGAAGCTACTCAGTGCTTGATTATGAGCGCTTCACAGGCTCAGATTGCATTTATATGCCCTTGTATTCAGATATTACAATTTTAATTATGGAGCATTGGGAGGTCCCAGAGGGCTCTGTAAGGGGACTAAGACAATGACAAAGCTGTACCCCATATCTCCTGAATTTCAGCAGTTATTTGTCTAGCGTAAGGTGAACTCACTGGTAGTGCAGGTTACCAAGCGTACTTCCCTACCTAGTGAGGAGGGGTATAGTACAGGCAGTCCCCGGCTTACAAACATCCGATTTATGTCAGACTTGTAGTTACGAATGGGGGTCCTGCTTCTCTCTTCCATGTCCCAATGCGCCCCTCTCCCTCCTTCCCTTTTGCCATTCTGTGTCCCATGTTCGTGCCTCCCTCCCACTGTGTGTACCTGT
Source organism: Geotrypetes seraphini (assembly GCF_902459505.1). Lineage (NCBI taxonomy): Eukaryota > Metazoa > Chordata > Amphibia > Gymnophiona > Dermophiidae > Geotrypetes > Geotrypetes seraphini. Next base: position 284,672,283 of record NC_047086.1, read on the forward strand.
TCTGGCTGGCTCCCTCCTCCTCTTCCTTTCCAGCTACATTTCTTTCTCTTCACAAAGCCATGAGCAGCAGGTCCTACATGCAGCCCACATCTGACCTGGAAGCCTTCCCTCCGATGGAAAGGAATGCAAGAAGGGCCTCAAGGAGGTGGAGAAGGTGGGAAAAATACTGCACCCTGCTGGACCCTCCCCCATACACATTTCTGGTCGATCTCCCACCCCAGTCTACCCTCCCTCCCTCTTCGTGGGTCTGGCCTCCTGAACCCCGCTCACCGAAGCAGCTGCCCAGGCAGGGCCTTTCCTCTACCACGTTGGAAGTGATGCATCAGAGGAAAGTCACTGCTGGGGCTGCCCACTAGCAGCCTGTTTCTAGCACTGCCTTTGCTGACCGACTGCCGCTGCTGCTTCAGGTGGGGAGTTTGTGGCTCAGGACTGCTACCGCTGCTGCAGGGCTGGAGGGAGGGGTTCACGGCTCAGGACCACTGCCACTGCTTGCTTTGGGGTCGGAAGGAAGACTAGAGGGAAGGGGATTTCATGGCTCAGGACCACTGCCACTGCTTCTGTACTTGCTTCAGGGCTGGAGGGAGGGGGGGTTTGTGGCTCAGGACCACTGTTGCTGCTTCATGACTGGAGGGAGGAGGGTTCGCGGCTCAGGACCACTGCTGCTGCTTCAGGGCTGGAGGGAGGGGGGTTCGTGGCTCAGGACTGTTGTTGCTGCTTCATGGGCTGGAGGGAGGATTAATTTTTTTTGCCAGTTGAGAGTGCCAGTTGCTTGAGTACCAGTTAATTGGGATTCTACTGTATAACCACTGGGATAGAATTTGGACATGTTGCCAGCTTCAGTGTTATCACCTGCTTTCACTCTGCTTGAGTTTTCATCAAGCTATATTAAAACAGAAACTGATGTCTTAGGAGTTACTGAAATGTTATTTCTAATAAAATTCCATATTTTATGAAGAAAAGTCTCAGTAGTCTTCCATGAATTAAAATTTATATTCTTTTTCACAGAGGAATGGAGGAGGTTCCATAAGTAACTATTTTGTTTGTAAATCTTTATTCATTTTCATATCTTACAACAAGTGTATAATAATCAATCAGAAAAAATTTTAACAAATTACTTGACAATCTTACTTATAATCATTAAAATATAAAAGAATCCCTTCCCACCCACCCATCTATTAATAATAAAACAATTAGCAATTATTATATTTCCCAATCCCACCCCACCTATATCTTATATAATACCAAGGTGTTTACGGTGGCTGATCATTAGAATATGTAATCAGTGGCCCCCACAAGTAACTATTAAATTTACTGCTCTCATTTTAAAACCATCCCTCCTCACCCAAAATTTAACAAAAATCCTTAATCTAATGAATGCATGTTCTATTATTTTCTTTTGAGCTATACCAAGTGAGAAGGTCTGTAGATGCTGAAGGATCTCGCAATAACCAGGAGAGCACTGTCATTCAGGTTTTTGTGAATGAGAGATATAAGCTGGTGTAATTCCTTCAAAATAAGCGTAATATGAGTGGACTGAGAAACATTAGTTGAAAAGTTGAGCAACTGCATTTTGGACAAACTGTAAAGTATGCAATTTATAAGATTGTAAACCTAAGTATAATGAATTACAATAATCTAATAATTGTATGATTAGGCATTTGAACCATTATCCTAAAATTCAGATAAGATAACAAATCTTTTAATCATATAATCTGTTTCAGTTTGAAAAATACTTTTTGAATGGTATTTTTCAACTGTTCAGTTAATGCAATGCTTACATATACAGGTATGTAAAATGGAGCAGTATTGGAAGTGTCAGCACTTAGACTTAGAAGTTACAAAATCACCACTTCCACAATAAGTGCCATCATTTCTACATGAAAACTGCTAAGTCAATGCAATTCATTTTTTTCGATACATGCTCCATTGCATTTGCTAGCAAATGTATGTGCACTGCTGCAGGTATTTCAGAAAGGGATATTTAAGAAAAGGCTTTGCATTGGCAGATCTTTTTCTAAAATAGCACACGAAATTAGCACATCATGGCCTGGACATCTCATTTCCGAACTCTACATTCTATATAAAATGAGGCTTTCTATAACTTAAGCTTCTGTGTGCACGGTGAGAAAAATTATAGGGCAGAACTAAACAGTTGTGCGTAGGAGTGACATATTGATTAACTAACATCTGTCCTAAAATTAATTTACGTATACCTCTGTGGCTAATGATACTACTTTTAGTTACTTGTGTGTAGAAGCAGTACCTCAATGCTAAACTTTTATTTCTTAACTTTTTAATTCGTTTGCAGATTGAATCACACATACAGTCAGCTTTTACGAGAAAATGAAGGTTTGCAAATTGACCATAAGAACTTAAAAAGCTTATTAAATAATGGTAAACTAGAGCAAACAAGACTGGAAGCTGAATTTTCTAAACTAAAGGAGCAGTATCAACAACTGGACATTACATATACAAAACTGAATAACCAGTGTGAAGTAAGCTATTAATCTTTACTATCTTATAATTTTCTGTTAGAATATTAAAATCTCAGGAAACGAATGGCACAGAGCAAAATCATTTTTTGTTTATTGTGACTAGTACAAAGAAGCAGTAATTTTGAGGTCAGGCAATAGGTATAATGATTGTGGAAACTGAGATGCTGTGAAATCTGCCAATTGCTGCAACCATCTGAAGGAGGGTAGGGCTCTTATGATGACTAATTTCATGTCCTATATTGACACCACTGGTATTGGTATTTTTTGATCATACCACCATTTCCATATCATTCTTTAAGGAGAGAGGGAAGAAGCAGAGTATGAATGGGCACTACCACTGACCCTCAAGCCTTGCATTGAAGAATGCTGATGTAGAAGGACTGAGGTTGAGATAGACACTAAAGAATGACATGGGATGGTTTCCCGCAGTTATCCGCAGGGACAGTGATAAATTCTGTCACCATGTCATTCTATACCTAACAGTGTACCTTAACTGTTTATTTTTTTCTCAGTAAAATATTTGTCAAAAATTTCACTCATGTTTTTCATTTACATCTGCATCCTAGTACAATACAGTATCAGTGGCATGTCATTAGGGCTTTCAAGGGATTCAGCAAATCCCTAAGCCCACAGCTGCCTGCTCAATCAATCAAATTGTAGTAACCAAACTGGACATGTCCTCAGGGTCTTCGAGGAAGTTTGTGAATCCCTATCCCACTACCAGAACCATCTGAAGAGATTGAGACTCATCCCCATTAATGCCCCACCTCCCAGACAGTTCCTTTCTCCCTCCTCTGACATGAGGGGAAAGAGCTAGAGAGCCAGGAGGTAGCAGCATGCTACAAGTGGTTGTTGGGAGAGGGGCAGCTGCCTCCTGTCCCCATGGTCCAGGAATCTTCTCTACTTCAGTAGCAGCAGTAGCAGTCAACAACTCACTGCTTTGTCTGGCATTGGGCCTTCCTATCTGCTGAGTACTGCCTTTGTGGAAGCAGAGAGGAAGGCATGACACCAGCCAGAGCAGCGAGTTGTTGAAGGCTACCACTTCCGAAACCAACGATGAAAAGCATTTTCTGGAGGAAAGATGACATTGGAAGACCCCCAGTGCAGAGAGGGAGAGAAATATTGGACTCTTGGTGGGGAGGGGGGGCGGGGAGAAGAAGAGTGCAATGCATTGGACCCAGTGGGCAGTGAGTAGGTGGATATGGAAATTGCTGGAATCTTTGGAGGCTGGAGGAAGACAGAGACTGGACCCTGGAAGACTGGACCTAGGACCTGGAAGATTGGACCCAGGAAGACTGGAGGGAGATGGAAATTGCTGAACCCTAGGATGGGTGGGGGACTGGAGGGAGATGGCAGAACCTGGGGGGGATGGAAGGAGACAGAGACTGCTGGACCTGGGGTGTGAAGAGGGTTAGAGGGAAGGACAGGAAATGGGGGGAAGGGGTTTGCCGATCATGAGGGAATGAAGGGGGGAGGTTCTGGCTACAGGGAGGGATAAGGGTAGGGTCATAAAGGTGAGATACTGGTGGACCTGAAAAAGGGTAAGAGCAAAGAAACGGATACTAGGCACAGGAGAAGATAAGGACAAGGACACAAGAAAGATGGATGGAGAGAGAAGAAATGCCAAATGAACAGGAGATACTGGGGAAAAGAGTTAAGAAAAGATAGAGAAACACAGAAAAAGACTACAGCAATACAATTGGAAAAATAACAGACAACAAAGGTAGAAAAATGTTATTTTCTATTTAGTGATTAGAATAAGTCAGTTTTTGGAATGTATAAAGCTAATGTCAGACATGGCTGGGCCCAGAGTAGAAATCTGGGATGAGACCCCAAACCTGTGCTTTCTTCAGTTTCAGTCAGGCTATAGGCCTCCTCTGGCCTGAGGGCCCAGAACATTTGCCCCCCTTTTCCCAAAGCCCTGGCTCTGATAATCTTTTTTTTCCACAGTATAAGGAGGAATATTTTAGTTTGGTTTTGTACTGCATGCAAGAGAGGCATTTCAGATTAATTTTTTTCTACATACAGTATTTCTGTTAGTTTATGGTCACTGAGGACAGATGCACAAAACTCCAGCAACCAGGTAAAAAATACCGGGTTGGGAGCAATTCTGCTTTCCCGAGCAATTCTCAGCACAAATAGCATGCAAATTTACTGCACACTATATGTGCTGAGTAGCCCAGTAAAAGAGGGGAGGAAATATGCTTGGTCCCTGCCTGTGCAGAAGAGCTAAGTGATAGACACAGCTCTCATGTTTTGTTGAGTCTTGCCAGCAGTGCCATCTCCCCCCTGCCAGCTCAGCTGAACGCAGGCTTGTTTTTTTGTTGATCAAGAAGAGAATCACGAACAGATCAGAGAAGGTTATAATGCCGCTGTACCGGGACATGGTGCGCCCTCACCTGGAGTACTGCGTTCAGCACTGGTCGTCATACATGAAGAAGGACACGGTACTACTTGAAAGGGTCCAGAGAAGAGCGACTAAAATGGTTAAGGGGATGGAGGAGTTGCCCGTACAGTGAGAGATTGGAGAAGCTGGGCCTCTTCTCCCTTGAAAAGAGGAGAGTGCGAGGGGACATGATCGAAACATTCAAAATACTGGGGGAATAGACTTATAGAGAAAGACAGACTGTTCACCCTCTCCAAGGTAGGGAGAACGAGAGGACACTCTAAAGTTGAAAGGGGGATAGATTCCGTACAAATGTAAGGAAATTCTTCTTCATCCATAGAGTGGTAGAAAACTGGAACACTCTTCCGGTGTCTGTTATAGAGGAAAACACCCTCCAGGGTTTCAAGACAGAGTTGGACAAGTTCATGCTAAACTGGTGAGACTGACTCATTTGGAGCACTGGTCTTGACCTTGGGGCCGCTGTGTGAGCGGACTGCTGGGCAGGATGGACCATTGGTCTGACCCAGCAGCGGCAATTCTTATGTTCTTATTGTTTATCGCTGGATTTGAGCTTATTAACTCAAAAGGAAAAATCTTGGCACCCCGTTACTTCATAAGGTCAAGCATACAATGAACAGTCTTTTAGTTCTAGAATCCTGAAGTGGCTGACAGGATCCAAGACATGAATCATGTTTTGTAACTGCCAAGCCCCAAACATAGTCTTTCAACAGCTTTCTTCTGTCAGTCAACAGAGTCTGGCCCCAGCCAGACCTCAGAGCAACTCTAAGTGTTCAGCAACAAAAGGAATATTGGCTTACCGTAGCTAAACAGAGTATCTAAGGATTGTAGTCAAGTTGAATACGGGAATCAACGCTTCCTCCTCCTTTCCCTTGGGCCTTCTATGGCTAGTTCTGGCCCAGCCTCTTATACTTCCTTTTTCATTCCTCCCTGACTCCTCCTTCCCATGTTACTTCCCCCTAAGTTGGAGCTACCTATATTAAGGTGGCTCTGACATTGTGAGGGAGTTTCTATCAGGGGGAGTGGTAGTGTCTTATAGACTTCCTCACATACCCTTCCCCTCAGCATTTGCATTTTTTCGGCCTGCCCGATGTCACACCTCAAAATTGAAGATGTGGAGGCGGAGGAATCATCTTATGATGCGAGCACTGGAGTCCTTATGGCGAGTCATCCACTGAAAGGGGAGCATGGTCTGTGATCAAATATGAAGAGATGACCTAGCAAATAGTACTGGAATGTTTGCAAGGCCCATTTGACAGCTAGGGCTTATTTCTCAATTGCTGCATAGTTCTTCTCTCTAGGGAACAACTTGCAGCTAATGTAAGCTACTGGGTATTCTTTCCCATGCACGTCTTGGGTCAGAATGGCCCCAAGTTCCAGCTCTGAGATGTCCATCTGTACCTCAAAAGGCACCGACTCCGAGCAGATGTCCTTCAAAGCTTGAAATGCCTTGTCCAACTCTGGTGTCTACCACACTTTATCCTTCTGTAGCCACTCTATCCTTCTGTAGCCACACATATTCTTCTGTAGCAAGCAGGTCAGGGGCTCCATGTTGTCTGCAAACCCTGGGATGAATCCCCTATAATATCTGATGAGCCCTAAGAAGGCTCACACCTGCTTCTTGGTATGGAGTACTGGCACCCAGGTAATAGCTTCCACTTTCCAGATCCGAGGTTTCACTAGACGGTTTCCATCTGAATACCCCAGGTATTGAACCTCCTATCCTTCCAAGAAGCTTTTCTATGGATTGGCTATCAATCCAGCGGTCCGCAAACTATCTAAAACTGCTTCCATTTGGACAAGGTGGGTCCTCCAGTCCTTGCTATAAATGAGAGTGTCATCTAAGTAGGTGGCTACATAGTCCCCGTGCGGCTTGAAGAGACAATCAACCAATGTTGAAACATAGTGGGAGCTCCATGAAAGCCAAAAGTGAGCACCATAAACTGGACCAGCCTTTGGATGTGGAAAAGGCTGTTTTCTCTTTGGCTACCAGTGTAAGGGATACCTACCAATATCCCTTGGTCAGGTCTAGAGTGTAGATGAACTGGGCTTCTCCCAGCCTTTCTGTAGCAGGAATTAGATGTAATAAAACAACATAAGAACATAAGCAATGCCTCTGCTGGGTCAGACCAGAGGTCCATCGCACCCAGCAGTCCGCTCATGCGGCGGCCCAGGACCTGTATAGTAGTTCTCTCTATACCCTTCAATCCCCTTTTCCTTCAGAAAATCATCCAATCCCTTCTTGAACCCCAATATCGTACTCTGTCCTATCACACCCTCTGGAAGCGCGTTCCAGGTGTCCACCACCCTTTGGGTGAAGAAGACTTCCTAGAATTGGTTCTGAATCTGTCCCCTCTTAATTTTTCCGAATGCCCTCTCGTTCTTCTAGTTTTCGAAAGTTTGAAGAATCTGTCCCTCTCCACTTTCTCTATGCCCTTCATGATCTTGTAAGTCTCTATCATGTCCCCTCTAAGCCTCTGTTTCTCCAGGGAGAAGAGCCCCAGTCTTTCTAATCTTTCAGCATATGAAAGGTTTTCCATACCCTTTATCAGTCGTGTCACTCTCTGCACCTTCTCGAGTATCGCCATATCCTTTTTAGGTACAGCGACCAGTATTGGACGCAGTACTCCAGATGTGGACGCACCATTCCCCGATACTACAGGATAACATCCTTCGTTCTGGTTGTTATACCTTTCTTGATAATACCTAGCATTCTGTTCGCCTTCTTTGAGGTCGCTGCGCACTGTGCCGATGGTTTCATCGTTTTAACTAGTACCCCCAAATCCTTCTCTAGGCTACTTTCACTCATTACCAGCCCTCCCATTGTATAGCTGTACATCGGGATTCTGTTTCCTACATGCAAGAATTTACATTTCTCTACATTAAAATTAATCTACCACTTTTTTTGCCCACTCTCCCAGTTTGTTCAGGTCCCTTTGTAGATCCTCACAGTCCTTTGTAGTCCTAACCCCACTAAAAAGTTTTGTGTCATTTACGAATTTTATAACCACGCACTTCGTCCCTGGCTTTTTGGGTATTTTTAAACTTCTTTATTCATTTTTAAATCTTACACAAGTGTACAAGATTACTTCCGTAACAGACATTTACAGAAACACTTGAAAATACTTTCTCTTATCATCATACACAGATAAAAAATTTAAATCCCTTCCCACCCACCCCTTCTCAGTTAATTTAAAGGAACATATCATATAGCGCATATATTTAATTATACAATACTGATTCATATCCAAGCCCTCCCCCTCAAAAGAAAAATTATTGTCAGTGAGAAAATTATGTCTACTCATTACAGTAATTTGCCAATGGTCCCCAAATCTTTATAAAATTATTATAATTTCCTTTTTGCCAAGCAATTACTCTTTCCATTTTATATATGTGACACAGGGAATTCCACCAAAATGAATAATTAAGATTGGTATAATTTTTCCAGTTATTGGTAATATTTGGATGGCAACACCTGTCATTATCAATAAAAGTTTGTTATTACTTGAAGAAATTTAACTTTTAGTTCTCATTGACATGCCAAACAGAATATTATCATAAGATAAAGCTACGTGATTTTCTAGAAGACAATTTATTTGAGACCAAATAGATTTCCAAAAGTTCATAATGCAAGGACAATAAAATATTAAATGATCCAACGTCCCCGCTTCCAAGTTACAGTGCCAGCATCTATTAGACTTAGAGCTGTCTAACTTTTGTAAACAAACTGGGGTTCAAAAAGCTCTATGTAACAAAAAAAAACCAAGTTTGTCTCATAGATGCGGACACTGTACACTTCATTCTCCAAGACCAAATTCGTGGCCATTGAGACGCAGAAATATGATGCTTAATCTCAATGCTCCAAATGTCTCTAAGACCAGTTTTTGGTTTTTTATTCAGATATCCAGATAGTAATTTTTACCACTGCGCAGCCTGGTGTCCCAGGAAATCCGCCTGAAAGTACAGGAACTCCATACTATATTGATTATTAAGAGTTTTCCATTCAGGGAACCCCACCTGAATAGCCTGCTTCAGTTGCAACCACTTAAATCTCTGTGACTTATTAAAACCAAATCTATGTTGCAACTGTGAAAACTCAAGCAGCTTACCATTTGAAATAACATCATTTAGAGAACGAATACCTGTAATAATCCAGTGCTTCCATAGGATTTGAGATCCACCAATTTGAATCTTGGAGTTTATCCATAAAGACTGATTTGTAGATTTATATAATGGAATAGGTGTTAAATTACTAACGTAGCGTAATGTTTTCCAAGTATCAATTAATAGTCTGTTCTCTTTGTACTTCCTAGGCATTTTAATACTGAGAACATGAACAAGATGTAAAGGAAACAAGAGACGCCATACCAAATATAACCAATCCGGGGCATTTTCCATGAGTTCTGGGAAGACCCAATACATACCCTGGCGTAAAATATAGGCTTGATGATACCTATAAAAATTTGCCCCACCCTCCTCAATTGGCTTTTGTAAAGATACTAAAGCAATTCTAGGCATTTTACCCAGCCAAATACATTTTGTAAGAATACCATTTAACTTTTTATAAAAGGACCCCTGAAAAAAAAAAAAAAATAGGTATCATACTCATTTGGTAACAAACTACAGGCAAAACCATCATTTTAATCATTTGAACTCTTCCCCACCAAGAAAGATGTAAAGGATTCCATTGCTCACACAATTCTGTTACTTTTTTTAATAAAAGTTTTTCATTCTCTTTCAATGTCTCTTCAAGAGTTTTTTTAATCATAATACCTAAATATTTTAAACCATCTTCTTTCCATATAAACGAGAAAAAATCAAACAGCCCTTTAGTACAATGCACATTGAGAGGAAGAATTTCTGATTTGCTCCAATTAATTTTATACCCTTAAAATTTTCCAAATGTATCAATCAACTCTAACAAACATGGAATGGTGGTTTCTGGATTTCTCAAATAGAGCAGAATATCATCTGCATACACTGAAACTTTATATTCTCTATCAGAATAGAGAATACTTTGTATCCCCTTTGCTTGTTGAATAGCTAATAATAGAGGTTCTAATACAATATCAAAAAGCAAAGGAGATAATGGATAGCCTTGTCTAACCCCTCTCTGCAAGTTGAAACAATCAGATAAACTATTATTAATATATAATCTTGCAGAAGGGGAGTTATACAACGTCTGAATCATTTGAATAAATCCTGAACCTATACCAAACCAATCTAATGCCTGATACATGAACGACCATTCGACTCGATCAAAAGCTTTCTCTGCATTAAGAGAGAGAAAAAGTTGAATTTTTTAAGTACCTTCTTACTTCTCATTTATAATCTTAATGTATATTTTCTTCAAACCGCTTAGAACCTAACGGATGTAGCGGTATATAAGAAATAAATTACATTACATTACATTACATCCGCCATATCCTTGGTTAAATTGGTATTATTAGAAGAATGTCTCTTAGCAACGAATCCTGTTTGGTGCATATCAATAATAAAAGGAAGAGCCTTGGCTAATCTTAAAGCCAATATCTTAGCCAAAAGTATTCCATCAACATTTATCAACGATATAGGTCTTTAGTTTGAAACCAAAGTAGGATCTCTGTTTGGCTTTGGCAAAACAATTGTTAATGATTCAGCTATAGTACCTGTAATGCAATCCTTATTTAATTGAGTCTGATATAAATTTAACAAATGAGGTAACAGGGAATTTTGAAATGATTTATAAAATTCTACAGTAAATCCATCACCACCTGGAGCGGATCCAACTCTAAGAGATTTCAACGCTGTTTCTAATTCTTTTAGTGATATAGGCTCATTCATACTTCTTTTATATGCTCAGGAACCTTTGGACCAATAATTAAGTTTAAAAATTCTAAACCATCTTTTTCCCTACCATCATAAGATAGACAGGGACAGATTCTTCAGACTGTGGGGAACAACAAGTACAAGGGGGCACTTGGAGAAACTGAAAGGGGACAGGTTTAGAACCAATGCCAGGAAGTTCTTCTTCACCCAAAGGGTGAACGCACTCCCGGAGGTTGTGATAGGGCAGAAGACACTATAGGGATTCAAAGAAGGTTTGGATAAATTCCTGAAGGATAAGGGGATTGAGGGGTACGGACAGAAGTAGTGATAGGTTATAGGATGAGGCAGGGACCACTTGACAGGTCATGGATTTGATGGGTCGCCGCGGGTGCGGACTGCTAGACGTGATGGACCTCTGGTCTGACCCAGTGGAGGCAACTTCTTATGTTCTTATCATAAGGCTCAGAAGAATATAGGCCTTTATAAAAATTTTAAAATTGACTTAAAATATTTCCAATATGGTTATGCATACCTCCTTTCTCATCTTTTATTGCTATAATTTTTGTCCTTCTTTTCTTTGCTTTAAGATAATTCGCCAATAATCTACCAGCCTTATTCAAGTTTCCATAATACAAAGCTTGTTGAGAAAACAAATCTTTCCTTATCAACTTCAAAGATAATTCATTATATTTACCTTTTACTTTTAAAAGAGCCTGTAAAGTGTCATGCTCTCATTTATCAATCAATTTAGATTCCAAATATTTAATTTCTTTTTCCAAATCAGAATATTGTTTTTTAACTTGTTTTCTAATATAAGCAGAATAAGAAATAATATTCCCTCTCATAGTAGCCTTAAAGGCATCCCAAATATTTACCACCTGGGCAGCCAAAATCCATGCAAGACTTACACCCTTAATGGTGAGATCCTGACAAGAACTGAAGTAGAACGAGACTTAGGGGTGATCGTCAGTGAGAACATGAAGACTGCCAATCAAGTGGAACAAGCTTCATCCAAGGCAAGGCAAATCATAGGTTGCATACTGTGACAGGGAAGCTCCTGTCACCAGTTTAAACCTGGTTTTAAACCCTGCCAAGCAAAGGGCTGTCCCTATTCCTAAGCCCAGGAAGCTGCCCATTAACCCTGTTCCTATTACAAAGAGCCAACAGGCAGGGCAAGGCAGAGAGAGAAGGGCAGACACCACAATATCTGATTTAGGGCACTATAATCCCTTTTATAATTCCTTGGGCAGTTCTCCAGTAAAGCCTCTGGTAAAGAAAACTAGCCCAGGAAGGGTTAAGGAAAGGGGCGGAGCTGACAGGCAAGACGAACCCAGAGGGAGAGTGGGAACGAGCCTGCAGCATAAAACCAACACACCTGGGAACACTCAGGGGAACTCAGGAACTGCAAGAGAGAGACGTGCCGTGCAGAGCAGGAAGGAAACAGCTGGGAGTTTTCTTTCCCAGTCCAGGGCTAAAGAACAGGCTGCCCTACAGCCCTCATGAATTAACAAACTTCTGGCTCCCAGGCAGAAGCTCAAGGGAGGAGAAAGGCTTCCAGAGCAGGGCTGGCTGGTAGCTGCCCCTGAAGGGAATTCCTATCCAGCCTCAGAGAGCGGGGAGTCCCTAATGGAGATAGATATAGAGGTCTCTGAAGGAAGTGAAATGGAGTGCAGTCTGGCAGCCTGGGATCTCCTATCTAATTACAGTCAATAAGGTAATGAATGGGGGAGGGGAATGAAAGTTAACGTCTTTCTGTGCAGCGTTCTTTCTCCCTTAGGCAGGACTGTAAGGAAGTGTGAATGGGTCAATTAGAGCCCGAGAGATAGGCCTTGCAGAGAGAGTGAAGGAGGTGGGAACCCTAATTAACCTCCAAGGAAAGCCTGAATGGGAATTCAGTGACCTGACATTCCATAGCCCTGAATAGGGGAACTTTTGGGTGGGGACTTACACCAGTCAGAAAAGGGTGGATGGTTCCCCAGCCCCTACCCCTAGAGCACAAGGGTAGTGGGGGCATTATACTTCAGGTGGGTCAGATGGGAAGAGCTTCCTGAAGTATCCTCAGGCACAACTGCTGCAGCCTGAAAGAAAGCGTTTTTGTATATTTTTGCTTTATTTGCCTGAAGGGCAGTTTGGACTCTCTCACAAAGGAGAAGCATTGCTAATGAATTGTTTGTTTCAAGTCCACTCAGCCAAGAGGGACTATTTGAGACCCAGTGCCTTGAACTGGGGAAAATAAAAAGAAAAATCTGAACTTTACCAAATGAGCAGTGTATGCTAGTGAAATTTGGCTAGGAGTGGGGAGATATGGTCAGACTTGCGTTTTGCAAAGATCAACTTGGCTGCAGTATTCTGGATTAGCTGGAGTCTTTGAAGACTTTTTTTGATAGGCTTAAGTAGATGGCATTGCAGTAGTCTAACTTGGACTAAAGAAGATCCCTTCCTACCAATAAAACAACAAAGAAAGAATATAGATCAATTGAACTATAAATTCCTTATTCCTATTAAAATTAATGCTATACCTTTGAAGATTTCCATAAATTCTGTAATATTTTTATATAAATACCAATAGTTAGTTAGATAAATAATCTTATATCTATCCTTGTCTTCCTTTAAAACATAAATTAATTGAGTATATTCTATATTTAAGAATAAAATCACAGGAATTTACTATATCTGTAAGACTGGAGGAAAGTCACGAGTGGTGTTCCGCAGGGCTCGGTGCTTGGGCCTCTGCTTTTTAATATATTCATAAATGATCTAGAAACAGGAATGAAGTGTGAGATAATAAAATTTGCAGACGACCCCAAACTATTTAGTGGAGCTCGGACAAAGGAGGACTGCGAAGAATTGCAAAGGGACTTGGACAAATTAGGGGAATGGGCAGAGAGATGGCAGATGAAGTTCAATTTTGAGAAGTGTAAAGTTTTGCATGTGGGAAGCAGAAACCCGAGGTACAATTATACGATGGGAGGGATGTTATTGAATGAGAGTACCCAAGAAAGGGACTTGGGGGTAATGGTGGACATGACAATGAAGCCAACGGCACAGTGCGCAGCGGCCGCTAAGAGAGCGAATAGAATGCTAGGTATAATCAAGAAGGGTATTACAACCAGAACGAAAGAAGTTATCCTGCCGCTGTACCGGGCAATGGTGCGTCTGCATCTTGAGTACTGCGTCCAGTATTGGTCACCGTACCTTAAGAAGGATATGGCGTTACTCGAGAGAGTTCAGAGGAGAGCGACACGACTGATTAAGGGGATGGAAAGCCTTTCATACGCTGAGAGATTGGAGAAACTGGGTCTCTTTTCCCTGGAGAAGAGGAGACTTAGAGGGGATATGATAGAGACTTACAGGATCATGAAGGGCATAGTGAGAGTAGAGAGGGACAGATTCTTCAAACTTTCAGAAAATAAAAAAACAAGAGGGCATTCAGAAAAGTTGAAAGGGGACAGATTCAAAACGAATGCTAGGAAGTTCTTCTTTACCCAACGTGTGGTGGACACCTGGAATGCGCTTCAAGAGGATGTTATAGGGCAGAGTACGGTACTGGGGTTTAAGAAAGGATTGGACAATTTCCTGCTGGAAAAGGGGATAGAGGGGTATAGATAGAGGATTACTGCACAGGTCCTGGACCTGTTGGGTGGCCGCGTGAGTGGACTGCTGGATGCGATGGACCTCAGGTCTGACCCAGCGGAGGCATTGCTTATGTTCTTATATCATAAATATTGTTAATCTAAAATTTGATGCAAATCGAATTGAAAACATCACTTTAATACATCTTTGACTACATCGAAGGAGTCTTTAAAAATATTTATCCTCAAAAATAAAAATTCAATGCATCAATGCAATTCCAAATAATAAATTATTTCATCCTTTAAATAATACCTTCTAGTTGGGAAAGACATATACCCATAAGCTAAATTTTCAATACTAAATTCTGAGAAACCAATAAAATATTTTTACATCACATAACATCCTGTCATAGAAGAACCCAAGAAAGAAGATCCTTCCCTCCAAGTGAAAACCCAAGAGCACAGATGAAGCCAATAACAATAAATGAGTCTGTGTTTGAGTTTCTTCGGTGATAACTTTAACTTTTTGCAGAATCAGACCAATCTCTCCTCATCCCACTGGTGAAACGAAACCAATCAGTGAGAGTGATATTACAGTTTCTTCAGCCAGTAGAATGCAGACACGCATTCATGAAGCAAAACCTCAAAACGATGACATAGCGACATTATCTTCATCATTTCCTAGCACTCCCCTTGTAGCTCCTCCCCTATTAAACAAGGGAGGAGGAAATAGGCTTGCGTCAACATCAGCAATGCAATCAGCCGCCCCAATCTACTTCTCAAAGAGCAACCAAAGAGCTAAAACAGCATGTGTTTCCCGAGCGACATCGAATCTTCGCTCGCCATGGAGCAAAAGGCCAGCCATAGAAAAGGTTCCATTTCTACTCCTCTTCATCTCTCCCATAGAGACAGGTAACGAGACAAGGCTGCCTGCATCTGAGCTGCCATTCACCACGAGCCCAGTAGAACTAGCAAATATTTAAAGTAACTTTGCCCAGTATTTTATAATAACAGCCGTTATTGACACATCAGAGATCCAAAGAAATTCAAGATATTACCTTCACATCCAAGAATAATGATGTAATACATTCCATATTCCAGTTCCATAAGATGAAATTTCTTCAGTTCACCACATGCCATGGCAACCATCTAATATGCATAAGACTCGAGCATTTTGTGAAGATTTAAATCAAGTACCATCTGTTAGCTCCTAGATTCAAACCATTAGTACAGTTACTTCAAATAAAAAAACCATCTTTCGAATCTTTCAAATTATAAATAAAAAACCACAGCTTTGTTCATAAAAACATTAAATACTATAAAAATAATTAAAGGATATATTAGATTCCCTTTTAAATTTTCTCTAGGAAATCATCGGTTGTTCACATGTATCCAAATTTCTCCGGATCCTCAAAGCTCATAGTTTTGTTGGCATAAGTAACTTTTATTATAGCTGGATATAGCAAGCCGTATCTTGCTCCCAAACTTCTCATTTGTGGCCTCAAATCCAATAATTTTTTCCGTGGTGACCTTAGTAAAATCAGACAAAATGTGAATCTTTGAATCCTGACATTTTACATTTCTATTCTCTTTAGCAAGCTGAATTATTTCCATGACCTGCTGATGCCTTAGAAGTTTAAAAATGGATGTGGCCCCTGTGAGCTTGCAAATCTTTTTGAAGGGATCTTGTGAGCTCTCTCTATTTCTAGAGGATATTTTGACTTCAGAGGCAGGATCTTCGGTAAAAAAATTTTCAAGGAAGGAGATTGTATCTTTTTTTTCAATTCCCTCCGGGATCCCAATAATTCGTAAATTGTTCCTTTTTCCTCTATTAATAACATCTTTAAGCTCCCTTGACAGAGTATCTACTTGTGCCCTATATGACTTACAAATCTGAATTTCAAATTCATTTGCAGTAATTCTCTGATCCATATTTTCAAACTTAAGATCAAGATTATCCATTCGTTTAGTAAGCTCTTGTAGTTTTAAGGAGTTGTCAGTGACAATTTCTTTAATTATTTTCAGCTCCGCGAAGATGTCACTTGGGCGTCGGCTCAATCTTTGATCTTTTTGCACTTCCCACACTAATGCCAGCCATTTCATTTTTCATCTGCTTACTCGTTGCCATTTACTCAACAGACTCCCCGATTTTCATAAAGATACCGACAGATTAAATAGCTTATAAACAACTTTCAAAAGCCTGTAATTGAGGAGCTCAGTCTTCACCCGACCATTCCGCTGCGACTCCAAGCCACGCCCCCCTCGTCCCTGTTTCTAGGTCATTGATAAATACATTGAACAACAGCGGTCTGAGTACTGACCCCTGCATTACACCACTCGTGACCCTTCTCTAGTCCAAGTAGTGTCCCTTTGCTTCCTACCCGCAAACCAATTTTTGATCCATCTGTGTACATCTCCTTCCACCCCATGGTTCTTCAGTTTCCGTAGTAGGAGTTCATGGGGTACCTTATCAAAGGCTTTTTGGAAATCCAAGTATACGATGTCTATGGGGGCCCCTTCGTCCATTTGTTTGTTAATTCCTTCGAAGAAGTGAAGTAAGTTCGTTAGGCACGATCTTCCCTTGCAGAAGCCATGTTGGCTTGTTTTCATCAGTTTATTCCTTTCTAGATGCTCGCTGATGCTGTCTTTTATCAGCGCTTCCGCCATCTTCCCCGGAACCGAAGTCAAACTTACCGGTCTGTAGTTCCCCGGGTCACCTCTCGATCCTTTTTTGAAGATGGGCGTAACATTTGCTATCTTCCAGTGCTCCGGGATCACGCCTGTTTTCAGGGATAGATTACAAACCTGCAGTAAAAGTTCTGCTATTCCTCCTTTAGTTCTTTCAGTACCCAGGGTGAATTCCGTCCGGGCCCGGAAATTTGTCAATTTTTAATCTGCTTGAGTAAGTCTTCGAGGCTTAACTCTATGGATCTTAATTTTTCTGCTTGATCTCCTTTGAAGATTTTTTCAGGTTCCGGCACGTTAGATGTGTCCTCTCTTGTAAATAATGAGGAAAAGAACATATTTAGTTTATCCACCACTCCCTTCCTATCTCACTCATCCAGCGGTCCCACCTCCTCCCTTGCCGGCTGCTTCCCTTTAACATATCTGAAGAACGGTTTGAAATTTCGTGCTTCCCTGTCTAGCCTCTCTTCATGTTCTCTTTTTGCTCTTCTAACCACTCGGTGACATTCTTTTTGATGCTTCCTGTGCTCTTTCCAGTTTTCCCCGGTTTTGTCCTTTTTCCACATCCGAAATGATTTTTTCTTATCTCCTATCGCTTTCTTCACTTCTTTAGTTATCCACACCAGGTCTTTTGTTCGGTTCTTTTTGCATCCTTTTCTAAATCTGGGGATATACTGATTTTGCGCTTCGCTCACCGAGTCCTGCAGGCTTGTTCCACAGTCTGCGATTTGTTTGAGCTGTTTCTAAGTTTCTTTCTTACCATTACTCTCATCTCTTCGTAGTTTCCTTTCTTGAAGTTAAAAGTTGTCGCTGTGGTTCTCTTCCCCTTTGATATTCCTACTTCAACTGTAACTCGTGCCTAGGAGAATTACACCTTCAGCTGCTAACCAGGTTCACTTTATCTGCACTCTTATTAGTATAAACAGGAGGCCAGAATATCTGAAATAGATTTTATTATAAAAATAGAAAAATATATATTCTTATATAGCCAGCAGTAAATAAACTAATAATTATTCACAATATTGCTGAATACAGTATATTGGGGCTATTTGGCTGTAAAAGGGAAATATTAGATTCCAACATACAAGATTGATTGTGTTGTGAGGGCTGCCCCTCCTCCGTTGTTGTTTGGCCTAAGCAACAAAGTTCATAATCTGCAGGCCCTAATGTTAGAGGCAGATATTGTTGCTATCACAGAGACATGATTCAGTGATCCCCATGGATGGGATACTAACATACCAGGCTATAATCTTTTTAGGAAGGCCAGGGATGGCCGAAAAGGTGGAGGTGTAGCCTACTTTTCGGGTAGATTTGGATAGGTATCAGTAGGCACCTTGGTGTAGACGCCTACATGGTGTCTACCGAGTTGGGTGTCTGCCCAAATATTAATTTTATAAATTGGTTTTAAAAGGTACTGTTCAATTAACAGTATCAATTAAACCAATTAAAAAATTAAGTTAAGCATCTACATTGGCTAGGCATGCCAATCTAGGTGCCTAACGGCAGACATGTTTTATAGAATCAGACTAATAGTGCTTAAAGTTATTAGGGGAGCTACTAAGGAAGCTTTGGAAAATTTAGAAAGCACAAGGTTCTACACTATACCATATTGTCTACATTTTCATTTTTATAGTGCATTAGTATATCTTACACACAGTATGTTGATCTGAAATTTGATTGATCACCACCTCTGTTTCAGCTGTTTTTAAAAAAATAAATAAATAAATAACATTCTGTACCAACAAATTAGAAAGCCCTACAAATTTTTGAATCTGTGATTACAACACCAAAAATGTTTATGAAAAAGAATTCTCTAGTTTTGCTAGAGCTTCCCATAATATATCCAATATTGACTACAGGTTTGAAAAAAAGATTAGGTTTGCTCAGTTCCCCTGAAGTGCAGGTAAATTGGCTTCTAGTCAAAGAACTTCTTCCACTCTTTAGCCAATAGTAGCCTAATATCATCTTCACAGATGGGGGCTCCTGAGTCTCTCCAGAATAAGCAAGTTCTGTTTCAGATTCCCTTCTTTCAACCTCAGGGAGAAGACTGGATCACCTGCAAATGTTTCTATTCAGCCAGATCTGTTTGCAGGCTCTACACATCTGGGCTCAGAGTGATGTCAGCCTCAAGCGGGAGGGGTGGTTTACCTCCCAGCACCTCTTCCTTCAGCTTATCAATGGCTTTGGTATTTTCACCATACAAGACATGACAAAACAAATATCACACCACTGGCAAAGGGAGAAGTTTGCACACAAAGGTTCATGCACAATTTGCTCTCTCTTATAGGCATGTTTGATAAATTTAAGATAGTCTAGTCTAGTCTTCAGTTTATATACTAGGTCATCTCCAGACAGAGCTCGATTCGGTTCACAGATAATTAAAGACCAGAATACATAACAAGATGCAAACATGAAAAAGAGAATGTTAAAATGCTGTCAGTTCAGTAGGTAAGCCATTAGGATATTGTGTAAACAGCAGAGTTTTTAGGATTTTACAAAATTGTTGTAACTGACCTATCAATCTAACAGAGTCAGGGAGTCTGTTCCAAGTTTCTACCAGTTTGAACACAAAAAAATTGGCTAAGCTTCCCAACAGATTGATTCCCCTAAAAGAGGGGAACAATAGTTCTTTAGCACTCTCCAGACCAGTAGAGGTTAATCTTTACGAATGGGTATATATCCAATCATGACCAGCAGGTGGAGACTGAAAACAAAACTGTGGGACAGTATATACTATACTCCCTTCTCTATTTCCCTCAGTCTTCTTTCAGTCTCCAGCAGGTGTTGATGTGATCTGTACCCATCTCCCTTGGTAGGGCTGTTGGAATTTGTTTAGGGGGTTTATAGTCCCTGTTTTTGGCCGGACGGAGCTTGGGCGGACCCTGTTTGGGGGTTCGTCCGACCTCGGGGGTGTCAAACCCGGCGGGTCTCGAGCGGGGTCCCTCCCCCCATTTCCTCCACCTCCCCACATTTTTTTAGAGGAGCCTCAGCAGTAAGCCTTGCCCCCTAAATCAAGCAAGGCATATTGCTTCGAGAGCCTGTGGAGTCTGTTCTGTAAAAAAAAAAAAAAATCCTGAGGTAGTGCTGGTCTGGAGGGTTGTTTCCCTTTAAGAAAACTGTATTTTACTGTATTTTTTCATCTAACCGGCACTTTTTTATAGCTAGGTCGCGTATGGAGCAATGAGCACTTCTAAAGGGAAAAAGTGCTCATTGTGCTCCAGGCGCGAGGCACTCGCGGCCGGCCTGTGCAAGCGGTGTTCAGGCCGGTGCGGTGGAGGAGCTCCGTCGGCAGCGGCTGCAGGCGCCCAGAGCTCCCCGCCGATGGTGCCTCGCGAGTCGGCTGGGAGCAGTGGGGAAGCCCGGTCTTCACCAACCGCCCACGGAGGGATTCCCCGAGTCGCCGACGGTCGGGTTGTTGGGGATTCCCTCTCAGCTGATATTTTGACAGCTGATGCCGGCTTGCCTGTTTTAGCGGCTGGGACTTTTCAGGCTTCTCAGCCGCTACAGGCTATGGAGGAAGCATTTTTGGCGGGAAAGTCGCCATCTTCTCAGTCTGGCCCCTCCATTTTGTCTTCCACCTCAGGTGACCTTCCCCCTGTATTGGAAAAACAGGGGCAGGTTTCGGCTGGGTCCCCTGCTGTGGCAGGGAGTCCCTTGGGACCCTCGGGGGGTTTTTCTCCTGATTTATTTTTTTCCTTGTGCAGAGCCTATTTTCAGGCGGCTGGGGGTCCCGGTTGCGCTCAGGGGGTTTCGGGGAGTGGGGTTTCCTCCGCGCTCCCTGCGGCTTTGCCTCTCTCGGCTGTTGTGGCGTCCCCTCCTCCTCCTCCCTTGTCCAAGCGTCCGCGGGTGTCTTGGGATGAGGATTTATGGTCGGAGGAGCGTGTCGGTCTGGATGAGGACCTGGACCTTTCTGAGGAGTTCCAGGACCCTCTCGAGGGGACGGCCGCTGGCGGCGGGTTTGCGGGTTTCCCATCCTCTGGCGAAGAGGCGTCCGTGGTGCGCCTTTTTCAGCGAGATGAGCTGCCGGACCTGATTCAACAGGTCTCTTCGGTGTTGCGTTTTGAGGATGCGCCGCCGGAGACTCCGCGTGTGGGGGACCCTCTGCTGCGGGGGATCCGTTCCGTTTCCCGCTCTTTTCCTATGCATCAGGATATTCGGGATATTATTCTGGAACAGTGGAAGACGCCGGAGGCGCCGTTTCGTTTGGCGCGCAGCATGGCTCGTTTGTATCCCATCCCAGAGGGGGATCGGGCTACTTTAGCATCGCCAGTCGTAGACGCGGTGGTCTCGGCGATTTCTAAGCGGCATACCGTGCCTGTTGAGGGCGGTTCTGCCTTGCGGGACTCTGAGGAGCGCAAGTTGGAGAACATCCTTAAGCAAAATTTTCAGGTCTCTGCCTTTAGGGTCCAGGCGGCTATTTGTGGGGGGCTGGTCGCTCGCGCTGTGTTTCGGTGGGCTGAGCGTGTCCTGGATCGGGAGTCTGATGACTGGTCTCTGGTGGATCAGGAGGTGGCGAAGATTGAGATGGCTGCCTCGTTCCTCTCAGATGCTCTATATGACTTGGTGCGGATCTCGGCTAAGTCTATGGCCTTTGGTGTGGCCGCGCGGCGTATTTTGTGGCTGCGCGCTTGGGCGGCGGATGCTGCGTCCAAAGCTAAGCTTACTAAATTTCCCTTTCGGGGGTCCTTTTTGTTTGGGGAGGAATTGGATAAGTTGATTCAGACTCTGACGGACTCAAAGGTGCCCCGTCTGCCTGAGGACCGTGCCCGCCCTGCGTCTCGGGGTGGCGCTGCCCGGGGGCATTTGCGGGAGTTTCGCAAGTATCGCCCTGGGCGTGGGGCTGCTTCTTTCCCGGCTCCAGGTTTTTCCCGGGGTCGGTTCTTCCAGCGCATGCAGCCCTTTCGGGGGGCCCGTCGGGGGGCAGGGAATCCCTCCGCCGGTTCCCCCACTTCCCGTCCTGCACAATGACTCTTTGTCGGCGCCCCCTGTGGTTCCGGTGGGGGCCCGGCTGCGCGAATTTTTCCCCAAATGGGCCGAGATCACGTCCGATCAGTGGGTCCTGGAGGTGGTGCGGGACGGTTATGCCCTGGAGTTCGCCCGCTCTCTGCCGGACTTTTTCCTTGCTTCTCCATGTCAGACTCCTGGGAAGACGCAGGCTTTTCGCCAGACCCTTCAGCGCTTGCTAGATCTCAGGGCAGTTGTTCCAGTGCCCCCTCCGGAGTGGGGCACGGGCAGGTACTCCATTTACTTTGTGGTGCCCAAGAAAGAGGGGACTTTTCGGCCCATCCTGGATTTGAAAGGGGTCAACAGGGCTCTCAAGATTCCTTCTTTCCGCATGGAAACCCTGCGGTCTGTCATTCTGGCGGTTCAGCCGGGGGAGTTTCTCACTTCTCTCAATCTGACGGAGGCCTACTTGCATGTTCCCATTCGGGCCTCTCATCAGCGCTTCCTTCGCTTTGCGATCTTGGGTCGGCACTATCAGTTCTGTGCGCTTCCCTTTGGGCTGGCCACGGCTCCCCGGCTCCTTGCGGTCGGAGGGCATCCTGGTGCACCCCTACCTGGACGACTGGTTGATTCGGGCAAAGTCGTTGCAGGAGAGCTACCGGGTTACGGCTCGGGTGGTGGAGTTTCTCCGGTCGCTGGGCTGGGTGGTCAACCTTTCCAAGAGTCGGTTGGTCCCGGCTCAGCGTCTGCTCGACACCTCCTTGGGGAAGGTCTTCCTTCCAGAGGCCCGGGTGAGCAAATTGCAATCTCAGATTCGCCTGCTTTTGGTGTCCCGGTGTCCTCGGGCGCGAGATTTCCTCCAAGTCTTGGGGTCAATGGCGGCGTCCCTGGACGTGGTGAGGTGGGCGCGGGCCCACATGCGTCCTCTTCAGTATGCTCTGCTCCGGAGGTGGTCTCCCCAGAGGCACGGTTTGGAGGTTCCTGTTCCCCTGCGAGGCTTGGCGCGCTGCAATCTGCGCTGGTGGCTCCGGACCCCTCACCTGGTTCAGGGGGTGGGTCTGGATCTCCCGCAGTGGACGGTGCTCCTTACGGATGCGAGTCTCCTCGGTTTGGGGGCTCAGTGTTTGGGTCACTCAGCTCAGGGTACCTGGTCCACGGAGGAGGCCTCCTGGTCGATCAACGTGTTGGAGACCAGAGCGGTCCGGCTGGCGCTGTTGGCTTTCCACTCCCTTTTGTTGGGCAAGTCGGTCAGAGTCCTGTTGGACAATGCCACGGCGGTGGCTTATGTCAATCGTCAGGGGGGCACCAAGAGCACTCAGGTGGTGCAGGAGGCGGCTCGGCTCATGGTTTGGGCGGAGTCCCATCTTCTGGACCTCTCGGCCTCTCACATAGCCGGGGTAGAAAATGTTCAGGCGGACTTCCTCAGTCGTCACTTCTTGGATCCAGGAGAGTGGTGTCTCGACGCCGTGGCGTTTCAGTTGATAGTGCAGGCTTGGGGGCAGCCCCTGATGGACCTGATGGCCACGAGTGGCAACGCCAAGGTGCCCCGCTTTTTTCAGTCATCGCAGGGACGGTCTGGCCGAGGGTCTGGATGCTCTGGTTCAACCGTGGCCAACGGAGGGGCTGTTGTATGTGTTCCCTCCTTGGCATTAGTGGGCAGAGTACTGCTTCGCATTGTTCGCCATCCGGGGCTGGTGGTTCTGGTGGCTCCGGATTGGCCTCGTCGTCCGTGGTATGCGGATCTGGTGAGGCATCTGGTGGCGGATCCTCTTCCTCTGCCTCTCGTGTGCGATCTTCTGACGCAGGGTCCCATTCCCATGTTCGACCTGTCTCCCTTTTGTCTTACAGCTTGGCTCTTGAAAGGGGTCGCCTTAGTAAGAAGGGATATTCAGATAAGGTGATCTCTACACTTTTGGGGTCCCGGAGGCTTTCTACCTCTCGGGCTTATGTGCGGGTTTGGCGTCTTTTTGAGGGATGGTGCCGGGCGTGGGGAGTGGTCTCTTTTCGCGCTTCCCTGCCTAACATTCTAGAGTTCTTGCAGGATGGCCTGGATAGAGGCCTGGCTTGGTCTTCTCTCCGGGTTCAACTTGCGGCCCTGTCGGCTTTTCGGGGGTTGGTGACAGGTCAGCGTTTGTCGGCCATTCCTGATGTAATTCGCTTTCTACGGGCGGCCAAGTTGCTCAGGCCTCCCCTACGGCCCTCGATTCCCTCTTGGGATCTCAATCTGGTTCTCTCGGTTTTGGTGCGCCCGCCTTTCGAGCCGTTGGATGGCTGTTCTTTGAAGGACCTTACTCTGAAGGCGGTCTTTTTGGTGGCCATTACTTCCGCTAGGCGTGTTTCTGAGCTACAGGCTTTCTCTTGTAGGGCTCCCTTCTTGGAATTTTCGAGGGAGCGGGTTGTCTTGCGGCCTGTTCCTTCCTTTCTGCCGAAAGTAGTTTCTCCTTTTCATGTCAATCAATCGGTGGTCCTCCCGGTCTTGGGTAGTCGGGAGGGCTCTTCTGAGCAACGGCAGCTGCGCAAGTTGGATGTCGGTCGGGTCCTCCGCTCTTATGTGCAGCGGACCCGGGAATTTCGGAAATCTGATCATCTCTTTGTCCTTCTGGCGGGTCCTCGATGGGGGGGCTGGCGCTTCTAAGGCTACTATTGCGCGCTGGATCAAGGAGACGATTGCTTCCGCTTATCTTCTGAGACAGAAGCCGGTTCCGGAGTTTCTCAAGGCTCATTCCACTCGGGGTCAGGCGGCTTCTTGGGCTGAGTCGTCGCTCGTGCCTCCAGTGGATATTTGTAAGGCTGCGGTTTGGTCCTCCTTGCATTCATTTGTTAGACATTATCGGGTAGATGTTCAGGCGCGTCAGGACGCGGTGTTCGGTGAGCGTGTTCTGGTATCGGCCCTTCGGGGGTCCCGCCCGTGAGAGGGACTGCTTTGATATGTCCCATTCGTAAAGATTAACCTCTACTGGTCTGGAGAGTGCTAAAGAAGGAGAAATTAGGATCTTATCTGCTAATTTACTTTCTTTTAGCTTCTCCAGACCAGTAGAGGTCCCCACCCTGTCTGTTGTTGTTGTTGGGGCTGTTTCGCGGGCAGTTTTTGTTTTTTGCTGCGGGTTCTAGTATTTTTCTAGGGCCGGGGAGAATTAAAGAACAGCGGCTGTGGCTCGGCTGGCTTAGCTGGCGAGCTGTGGGGACATTTTCCTTCGGGTATTTCTCCTCTGCATTTTCCAAAAGCATTTGGGTATGTTACTTGTTACTCCTGTTCGGAGTATTGTTTTCTTTCTGTCTTTCCAGTTCTTGGTTCTGCTTGGCTATTCGGCAGACTGAGTGAAATAGAGAAGGGAGTATAGTATATACTGTCCCACAGTTTTGTTTTCAGTCTCCACCTGCTGGTCATGATTGGATATATACCCATTCGTAAAGATTAACCTCTACTGGTCTGGAGAAGCTAAAAGAAAGTAAATTAGCAGGTAAGAACCTAATTTCTCCTTTATATTTCTGTGTAGTCCTCGAGTGGCAAGATCTAGAAGTATTCCAATATAAGGGGACTAAAGGGTCAAATGTTCCATAGAGAAATTTAAAAATAACACATGCACACTTAAACTGGATCCTAAAACGAACTGGAAGCCAGTGAATCTTTCTCAATAAAGGAGAGACATGGTCATACTTTCTTTTCCTGAAAATGAGTTTAGCTGCCATGTTTTGTATTAACTGTAGTCGTTTTAGACTACCCTGCTCGATGCCCATATAAACAGAATTACAATAATCCAGCTGGGCAAGCACAATGGACTGTACCAACACTGAATAATGCTCTTGATGGAATAATGATCTAACTTTTTTCAGCATACGCAGAGAATTTATCTGATCATGAAATGTGAGTGATGAGTCTAGGTAAATTATTTAAAAGGAAAAGAGAAACAATAGTTTATTTGCATTTGATATACCACCATTCAAAACATTAATCAAAGCACTTACAGAGAAATTCTATAACCAGTGCCTAAACTTAGGCGTCGATAAGCACCCTGTCAATGCATAAGTTAATTGAAAAATGCTGTCAGAGAACTAGTTCAGATTCTTTATTTAGCCCAGCTGAGGGCGACTTCCGGCGGAAGTGAATGGCTGACTAGCTTGGGGCCTGACCCGGACACCCCAATAAATTCTAATATTGGATTTGCTGGCTATACCTGAGGCTGACAGGACATCTCCGGGACACTTTTTTGCCCCGAGTGTACGAAGCTCCAGCGGAGAGTGCCTTCCCGCCGACGGAATCTGGGCCGGGAAGGGGCGGGCCCGCCTCATTTCGACGAGACTGGCCTGCCGGCTAGACGGGCAAGTCCCGTCTGGCCAACAAGGAAAGGTTAGTTTAGTTGGGGGGAGGTTTGAGGGCTGTTAGCACGGGGGGGGGGAGGGGTGCGGAGGGGGTGCGTCTTCCGGCAGGAGGGATTGGGCACCCTCCTGCCAGCGATCGGTAGTGTCGGGGGGGGGGGGGGGCGGTCGGTATACTTATAGCAGGAGGGATTGGGCACCCTAGGTTCGCCTAAGGCCCTTAGGCGAGCTTAGGTGTCTTGCAGGCCTCGCCTTCAATATAGAAAGCCTGCCTGGGGAGCATTTTTTTTTTTTTAAAACGTGCATCCCGATTGGCTGATTAGACAGCTGTAGGACGCCTACAGCTGCCTAAAATCGGGACGCACTATGTAGAATCAGGGCCTAAATGTTTAAATGATAAGTTGTATTATTTCAATAAGCATTTATTTATGAAATATGTTAATTTTATTAATGTAATTCATATTATGTATTGAGATTATTGTGAGTTATATTTTTTGGTAAAAATTATTAAAATAAAGAATTTTAAAAAAGAAAAATGCTGTCAGAAACGGCAAAAAATGACATTGTTGAAGTGCCTACCGACACCTAAATAAAAGGAGGCTGACATCATGGTTAGGTAGCCGCTTTAAGCTGTGGAACACCAAAATAGGCATAGCCAATGCCAGAAGTGGCACTAGGCAGGCTAAAGCGGATACCTAGCTGCAATTCATGGCAAGATAGATGGCTGAAATGTAGGCCCGGAAAACCCTGGCCTACATTTCAGTCATCTATCTATGCTGCTGTGGGATCCTAAAGTCAGGCCGCAGCAGCCATAAGTTGATCGCAGCAGGGGAAGTTATCCCCGATCAGCTTAGCCTGCAGTGCTCCCCAAAGCCAAGGCTTCAGTAAGTCATGCCGGCTCAGCTGATAAGGTGGGAAGGAATACCCCTGTCTCAATCAGCTGAGTGGTTGCAACAGAGGACCCCCCGATATTGGCAGGAGGGATGCCCACTTCCTCCTGCCGGAACTCCCGAACCCCCATTTGACATTCCGCAGCAGGAGGGATGCCTACTCCCTCCTTCCAGAACCCCCGAAGCATACCCCCAACTGCAGAAGGCAGGAGGGATGCCCACTCCTACCCATCTGAAGACCCTCCGAACCTATGACCCGCCCCAACTACCAATACCCCAACTCCTTCGAAGTCATGACCCCTTCAAAGTCATGACCCCTTCAACCGCCGATACTCCTGACACCCTTTAAGCCCCAATCCCCCCGACCTCCCCCATACCTTTTGCTGTAAGACCGGCCAGAAGGATGCCTACACCCTCGAGCTGGCGGACTCGCCTCTTCACAATGGTGGGCCTTCCCCTTCCTGATGCATCCTGGGATGCACCAGGGAGGGGCCTAAGGTCCTGATTGGGATGCACTGGATGCAGCCTAAGACTCCGATTGGCCAGATACCTGGAGCTTTAGATATCTGGCCAATCGGAGTCTTAGACCACTCCCAGTGCATCTCAGAATGCACTAGGAAGGAGGCCTAACACTCTGGTTGGCCCAGGCACCTATGTCCCCTCCTATGGGTGGGGCCTTATATGCCTGAGTCAATCAAGGCCTTAGGCCCCTCCCCGTTGCATCCCAGGACAATCAGTTTGCTGTTGGAGTTGGAGGTGGAAGTTGCTTTGAGTACTGCTGTTTGAGAGAACCAGAAGCCAGGGAAGGAAGGAGCTGAGCCTAGGTCTGTGCCCCAGGGTTGCCATGGATCCTGGGGTCCCTTCCCAGGGAAAGGCCTAGGCTGCGAACCCTAGGAAGGATGGAAGGCAGAAGTTTGGTGTGACTATAGTTGGAGGAAGGTTCCCTGAAGGTGCAGAGAAGGCAGGTGGTAGAACCCCAGCCTGGCAGCAATTCAGCAGGCGCTGGAAGGAGCGGAAGAGGCCTGTGAAACCTGCGGCCATGGAAGTGGAAAGGGGACAGGTCAAGGTCATGGGCAGGCCTGTCCTGGAGGCTTTATCTGAGAGTGCCTGCTCTTTGGAGTCAGAAGATGAGATGTGGTCTGATGATGATCTGTTTGAGGATGTGGTGGAGGTGCCGGAGTTGGAGGTAGAAGCCCTTGAGCATGGTCCTGGGGATCCTGCTACAAGGACAGTGAAAACAGTAAAACTGGAGTAAAACTGTAAAACAGTAAAACTGGGTGAACTGGAGAGAAGGTCTCAGGAGCTGCAGAAGAAGATAAAAATGGTCAGTTATGGGCAAATTGGCGCAAAATAAAGAACAGCACAAGAAGTACACCAGAGAAGAACAATTGTTGAGAAGGCAGATGGACATTTGTATTCATAAAATGACTGCCATTACCAGGGATAAGTCATTTCATGAATACAAATGTCCATCTGCCTTCTCAACAGTTGTTCTTCTTTGGTATACTTCTTACCAATAGGTGAAATATTTAGAAACTGGGAAAGGATAGCTGCTTCAAAGAATGGAGTACAGGGGTCACCGCCCCTGTCGATGATGCCTGAATCCTTGGAATCTACTCCTTGTGAAAATCCTGCTGGAACTGTAGCAGATACAGAAGAAAGAAAAGTTAATCTACATGTGCAGGGAATGTTACCAACTGGGACAGGTGGACTTCAAGTGGAAATGTCTCCTACCATAGCTGAAGACCAGGAGCTAATCAAACTGCCAGTACCTAATAGGGAGAGCAGTGTCCCAGGGGGTCTGCAATGACCGCAAATGAAAAATCCAGTGCTGGCACCTGTTTTGAGTTTGGGCCTATCAGAGTCTCCTGTAGTAACAGACTTTAAAAAATGCACCAAGTAGGACAAGTATGGGACGCAGAAAAAAAAATATAACCCAAAGACAAAAGTATAAAAAAAGTATAAACCTTGTAGAAGAAAATACAGATTCCTTTCCATTGCCCAGCCATTTGAGTCCATAGAGTGCGTCCGAGGGAGTGGGGCGGTGTGGCGGGACAAGTGGAGCAGCATTTTGAAGAACAGATAGAAAGTCAATGGTGAGATTTTCTTTTTGGAAGCCATCTGGAGCAAGATCTGGGGACCAAGGAGACAATTCCTGCATCTGAGGGAGTGGGAAAGCAGGATGCATAATGTCATAAGCAGATGACATTTTTCTCCTTATTCCCACAACCAAAAATCAATCGGACTTATCCAACAAAATCTCACACAATATAGAAAAAATCCAAAATTGGGCAACAACCAACAAACTGAAACTACATACAACTAAAACCAAAGTTCTATACTTCCACATGGCCCAGCAAACGGCACCAACAAGCATCACCCTTCAATCAGGCAAAACCCTCTCCATAGATGAGTCCTCCAAAATCCTAGGTTGCATACTGGACTCCACTCTAACCCTGGAACCTCAAATATCTAGTCTCCGAAAGAAATCCTTCTACACTAGAGATCTCAAAGTCCCTCCTTGAGGCCGCAATCCAGTCAGGTTTTCAGGATTTCCCCAATGAATATGCATTGAAAGCAGCACATAGATCTCATGCATATTCATTGGGGAAATCCTGAAAACCCGACTGGATTGTGGTCCTCAAGGAGGAACTTTGAGACCCCTGCTCTACACCCTGAGATAATTAAGACTAATCAGGCCATTCTTTCATCAACACCACTTTGCTTAATCGTACAATTGATGATCCTACCACAACTGCAACTCCATCTACGTGGGAATCAACAATGCTCTAATTCACAAACTGCAACTCATCCAAAACACTGCCGTAAGACTTATCTTCAATCTGAGAAAATACAACTCGGTCACAACCTTCATCAAACAATTGCACTGGCTACCCATCCCATCACGAATAACATTCAAAATAACTTGCATCATTTACCGCATACTTTATGGAAACTCTGCGGCTCCACTCATCCAGCTCTTCTCAATAGCATGGTCTACTTCTTGCAGAACCCTCAACTGGATGCTACTAAATCGCCCATCCACAAAAGACCTCCACTTGTAGCGGAGCCGGTACCTGTGCCTTCAGTGATTCCGGTCTCCGCTCACCTGAACGCCACCTCGACGTGCTTCCTTTAGGTAGGAAGTCCCGCTGGAACACTCTTCATAACTCAAGAAATATAAATGATACAAAAAATGAGTTCATGGAGCAAAATCAATTGCTTTATTGTGAATTGGAATGAGGGAGTCTGTTTTCACCCACAGTCCTGACTCCACAATTATAGAGAAAATCCATAAACAAAAATGTAGCTGAATCCAAACCACAAGGCTCAGCTATCACCTTAATGCAGGTAAGTAAAGTTATCATATAGTCCAAATAAACATCCAAAATGCTGGTTCATTAAACTTCAATAGTCTTTCAACAATATAGCAAGCACTGCTGGTAGTGCTGTAATCAAGCCCTGAAGTTCAGCTGGCTTCTTCCCACTCAGCTTAACTGAACTGATGTGGGGGAGGGGAGTAAGTGAATCCACTATAAACTTTTCTGAATAACAGAATGCCACGAATGGCCCCACTAACCCTCCTTGTATGGAAAGTGGATTCTCCCCAATTATCTCCTCACTTCCCTCAGGTAATTACCACAGCCAGAAAGAAAAATAATTAAACTTCTGGTCTTCAGGTACAAAAAGAAAAACGTTTTTTTTTTCCTTTTTTTTTTTCCTCCTGCTTCCCTCAAGCAGGGCAGTCACAGCCAGCACAAGTCATTTGAAGGAATACAAGAATCAAACATTCCTTCTCACACAATGTAAACCTAACCCAGGAGGTTTATAAATCTTACAACCCTCAGCCCTGCCACTTAACTCATTTCCATTGGCACCTCTTCAGGCAGACTGAAAGTTTCTCCAAATTCCATGGGTTCCTCACTGAGTAGCTGGCTGGCCAAAGGGTCTGTGTCAGGCTCCTGCATTTCCCAGTCGGGAACACCTTCAACAGGAGAGATCCTTGCCAGGTCTGGCCCTGAGTAGACTGCCCTCCTCCTTCTCAGAGCAGCCTCTAAAGTACCCAGGGGAATCTGACCTGCCCTTGGAGGGGGAGGAGCTTTCTGCCGATTTCCCCTAGCTGTCTTTGGGAGCCTAATCATTCCCTTCAGCTGGGAGAAGCCAGGGGAAGGGAGCTCTCTCAGGGGCTGTTGTGGGTTGTCCCAACTCTCCTCTTCTCCTCCCTGGAGCTCAGCCCTGACTGAATTAAAGGGCAAGCTAGGTTTTTCCTTAGGCTTGGTCACAATCCTATCCCCGTGATTTGCCCTCTGGGTCACTGGACCAGGCTTGACAATAGCCTGCCCTGGCAAAAGCTGCACTTTAGGGATAGGATTGTGACATACCCTCACCTTTAAGGGCTGCCCATCCTGGGATCCTAAATCCCTTTCAAAAGCGTTTCCGGGGTTTATTACCCCTTCTTTCCTGACTTAGGGGAGGTGGGTCTGGGTCTTCAAAATCTTCCGGCCATCGTAATAGGGCAACCTCCCGCTGCCCTCCTGCCGCTCCACTACTATGATCTTTAGGACCCTCTAGCCCCTCCACCCTTTGGGCTAAAGCGGCGATAACCTGTGTTATCCCCCCCAAGTCCTCCTTTCCTATTTGAGCAATTTGCTCCCTTAGTTCCTCCATCTCTTGCTCCATGCCTTTGAATGTGTCTAAGACCTTCTCAAAATGCTGAGCGTGTTGTTCCAATTGTTCCCCCTGTTCTTTTTGGGTTACCCCCCAGCTTTCAGCCTTCCCTGTTCTTACGGTTAGCTGTCCGCAAGTGTTTTTTAACTCCTTAACACAATGCTGCACTCCCTTCTGTTGGGCCTGATTTTCTGCAATCTGAGTCTTCACCTGATTTATTTGGGAGTCCATCTCTGCCAATAGTCCTCTAAGATTTTTGGACTCTTGTTGGCACACTGACAGAATTTCCTCTCCCAACTTTTCCCTAGAACATTCAGGTGGCTCTTTTGAAGGGAGGGAATTAGCGTCTACCTGCAATTTCAGCTCTAGTTCCCACTTTTTCCGTGCTGCTTCTAGTTCTCCCCTAAGGGACAGTATCTCCGCCCGCAGCGTAGCTAGGGTCCCCTCCACAGGATCTCCTTGTCCCCCACCCAAGGTTTTAGGTGCTAGCGGGGTCTCCTGAGAGTTAGCTCCTGATGACCCAAATCCTTCCTGTCCTCTTTCTGTGTCCGGGAGCCTCACCCGTTGCTCCAACCTGGCGTGCCAAATTCTCTCGCACACCATCTGGGCGATGCGATCCCCGGGTTGGACACTGTATTCGGCATCCCCCTGGTTAACCAATAACACCGCTAAATTTCCTCTAAAGTCAGGGTCGATTACTCCCGCAGCCACATCTACGGAGTGCTTCAACGCTAACCCTGACCGAGGAGCTATCCTTAAATAGGAACCTGGTGGGGGAGCTACCTGGATGTCGGTCAATACTAAAGCCCTTCCCTTAGCTGGGATGTTCTGTGACTGAGCTGCATACAGGTCAAACCCTGCTGCTCCAGCATAGGCTTGAGTCGGGAATGGGCCTTGCCAGAGAGAGGAACCCAGCAAATCGTCGGGTACCACTTCTTCTGACCCGCCCCTCTGGCTTGACGCCTCCTCTCTGAAGGGAGTCTAACCTTCCCCTTTACCTTGGCTCCCAACATACATCTGCCCTGGATCCCCGGGCTGCCGTTCCTTTCACTACCCAGGCCTTCTCCTTGAGTCCATACTCCAGCCCGGCTTAACCAGTCCCTCCCCAGGATAACGGGATAAAGGGCCGAGTTTAACACCGCCACTTCAATGCGCATGCTCTCCCCTTTATATTCGATGTTTATGGGCCGGAGTGGATACTCCTTGGACACCCCATGAACACACATAATAGGGACCTTCTCCACACTCTTCCCCAAGCCCTTGACTCCCACCACCTGGGTCCAAAACTGTCGGGATACTGCAGACTGTTCGGCCCCTGTGTCAACCAGGGCTAATACCTTCCTCCCTGCCACAGAGACTGACACCCGATATACCCTAGGGTGCTTGTCCGCTAGTCCCCGGGCGTACACAAAATCTCTTTTCTTTTTACAGAATCGTTGTGTATGCCCCTCTTTCCCACAGCAGAAACAACGTAGCCCCTCCCGTGAGACCTCCCTGGGCTTGGACCGCCCCATTTTATGGGTCTGACTCGGGGATCCTATATTCTTATTCCCCCGGGCCTGTTCCTTACTTTCTTCAGGGGCCTGTAAGGAGGTAGTCCTCTCCGCTACCAGGCTCTGGGCTGGCCCACCGGCCGTACTTGTGCATGGGCGTTGTAGCAGCTGAGCTAATAGTTTGGTCTGCTCACCCATTGCCATCACAAGTTCATTGTGCTGCTGCTTAGCTTGCTTCTGGCTGTCCTCCCATAAGTCCTGAGTTGCCTTCAGTAGTGTCTGTAGGTCCTCAGACTGTTTTTGTCTCTCTGCCGTCAGAAACGCCATCAGTTGCTGCGGCTGGTCCATCTTGGCCCGCCACCTGGGAAAAGAAACAAACAGAAAGACCAACCCAAGTGCAGCACCAAAATAACTGGGTAGCCAACCCCCTCACCCACCCCTGGTCAGGTACCTTACCAGAGGGCTGGGTGAGTCTGCGCCTTTGGTTTGTAGGCCTCCTTGGCCCCCAGTCGCTCACTGCGTCTCTGTCCTCTAATACAGACGTCCGGAACTCCTGAGGTTTCTCCCCCGACTCTGGTTCCCTGCCGGTATAGCTGGATTCGTCCGGACACTTGCTTCCACTGCACCGCTGATTGGAAGACGTCTGGAACTCAGCTCCTCGCAAACAGGAACCAACACAACAAACTAAAAAAACAAGCTAAAGAAATAAATCATTCAAAAGTCCAAAACT
The DNA here is from genome assembly GCF_902459505.1 of Geotrypetes seraphini. NCBI lineage: Eukaryota > Metazoa > Chordata > Amphibia > Gymnophiona > Dermophiidae > Geotrypetes > Geotrypetes seraphini. The sequence goes on from NC_047086.1 coordinate 284,706,289, forward strand.
TTTTTTTTTTTTTAACTATCAAAATTTTTTTTTTTCCCCAAAAAAAATTTCACCGCATGTCCAGCAGGAGGCGAAATATCCCACCACTGCCACCACTTGTAGCGGAGCCGGTACCTGTGCCTTCAGTGATTCCGGTCTCCGCTCACCTGAACGCCACCTCGACGTGCTTCCTTTAGGTAGGAAGTCCCGCTGGAACACTCTTCATAACTCAAGAAATATAAATGATACAAAAAATGAGTTCATGGAGCAAAATCAATTGCTTTATTGTGAATTGGAATGAGGGAGTCTGTTTTCACCCACAGTCCTGACTCCACAATTATAGAGAAAATCCATAAACAAAAATGTAGCTGAATCCAAACCACAAGGCTCAGCTATCACCTTAATGCAGGTAAGTAAAGTTATCATATAGTCCAAATAAACATCCAAAATGCTGGTTCATTAAACTTCAATAGTCTTTCAACAATATAGCAAGCACTGCTGGTAGTGCTGTAATCAAGCCCTGAAGTTCAGCTGGCTTCTTCCCACTCAGCTTAACTGAACTGATGTGGGGGAGGGGAGTAAGTGAATCCACTATAAACTTTTCTGAATAACAGAATGCCACGAATGGCCCCACTAACCCTCCTTGTATGGAAAGTGGATTCTCCCCAATTATCTCCTCACTTCCCTCAGGTAATTACCACAGCCAGAAAGAAAAATAATTAAACTTCTGGTCTTCAGGTACAAAAAGAAAAACGTTTTTTTTTTCCTTTTTTTTTTTCCTCCTGCTTCCCTCAAGCAGGGCAGTCACAGCCAGCACAAGTCATTTGAAGGAATACAAGAATCAAACATTCCTTCTCACACAATGTAAACCTAACCCAGGAGGTTTATAAATCTTACAACCCTCAGCCCTGCCACTTAACTCATTTCCATTGGCACCTCTTCAGGCAGACTGAAAGTTTCTCCAAATTCCATGGGTTCCTCACTGAGTAGCTGGCTGGCCAAAGGGTCTGTGTCAGGCTCCTGCATTTCCCAGTCGGGAACACCTTCAACAGGAGAGATCCTTTCCAGGTCTGGCCCTGAGTAGACTGCCCTCCTCCTTCTCAGAGCAGCCTCTAAAGTACCCAGGGGAATCTGACCTGCCCTTGGAGGGGGAGGAGCTTTCTGCCGATTTCCCCTAGCTGTCTTTGGGAGCCTAATCATTCCCTTCAGCTGGGAGAAGCCAGGGGAAGGGAGCTCTCTCAGGGGCTGTTGTGGGTTGTCCCAACTCTCCTCTTCTCCTCCCTGGAGCTCAGCCCTGACTGAATTAAAGGGCAAGCTAGGTTTTTCCTTAGGCTTGGTCACAATCCTATCCCCGTGATTTGCCCTCTGGGTCACTGGACCAGGCTTGACAATAGCCTGCCCTGGCAAAAGCTGCACTTTGGGATAGGATTGTGACACACTCCATGCTTACCTTTCTAGGAGTAAAAACATGGAATGGCTTTACAGAAAAGACTAGAACTGAACCTTGCCACATCATCTTCCGAAGAAAACTGAAAACCCATCTGTGCGATTCTTAATCTCCTTTACCCTCATCTCTCTTCTCTTCCCTCCCACCTACACTCTCCCCATCCTCTCCCTCCTACCTATCCACCTCCTCTCTCTCCCTCCTCTTCCTATCCCCTCTTGCCTCTCTTTACAGTCGCCTTGAGCCTGTATAGGTATGAGTGACGCACAAATAGAAGATTAGATTAGAGTTAGAAGCCATTGTTGGAGCTGAATTAGGCTCAGTGTAAAGGGGTGTTAGAAGGGAGTTGGCATTCCTCCTGCCGCATGGATGTATGGGGATGATGGGAGTGTCAGGGATGTTAGGAGGGAGTGGGCATCCATCCTGCCATGCAGATGTGGGTGTTGGGGGTCCTCTGCCACCATCTATGCCGGCTCAACTGATCACAGCTGGGGGAGTCTTGCAGGCTCAGTTGATCTGTGATCAGTTTGCCGGCAGCAGTGAAATGTTGGCCAGGATTTTGCAGGCTTACATTTCAGGTACCCATCGCGGCTCTAGGGAGACGCAAAGGGACGCTTAAACTCGCCCAAAACCATTTCCAGGTGAAACTATGCCCAGCCTTGGACGAGCTTAAGTGTTCCCTTCGCATCTCCCTAGACCTACAACAAACTCTTACAGTGTAAATCTCCTTCCTCAGGAGATTTTTTTCTAAAAATGTTCATCCCGATTGACTGCCAGACAGCGGTAGGATGCCTACCACCGCCTACAATCAGGATGCCCATTTGTAGAATCATCCCCTAAATGTTTAGTGGCTGCCACTATATGGATAAAGATGAAGATCTGGTCCTATATACAGTATCTATTTACTGCTTTCTCTTGGCTTTTTATGACACTAGCTTTAATTCTGCAAATCTAGAATAATTTCCTTTACTTATTTCTGATCTCAGGCTACATGGCTAATGCATAATTTTCAGAAGCTGTAATTTTTGTAAAAAATTTGAAAACCATGTAACACTTTAGAAAGTCTGCTATTTAATAATTCTGAATAATTTCTGCAGAGCCCTGAACTTTAGGCATGTTTTTTTAAATTTTTTGTTTAAACAGTTGTTGAGCCAGCTTAAAGGAAACCTGGAAGAAGAAAATCGACATCTACTAGATCAAATCCAGACTTTGATGTTACAGAATAGAACACTATTGGAACAAAATATGGAAAGCAAGGATCTTTTCCACGTTGAACAAAGACAATACATGTAGGCATCATAGTAGAAATTTAAGCTCTCTCTTCAATAAGTAATTGGTAAACCAATCTTTTTATCAGTTTGTGTAGTTGAATAAGTGTCAAATAAGAATTCATTATCACTGGGTTTTACTAAATCCCGGAGAGTTCCTTACCACGGGCTGGCGAGGTAAATGCTCTGATACTCATAGGAATTGAATGAACATTGGAGCATTTACCTCGCCGGCCAGTGGTAAGAAGCTCTTCAGCGGTTTAATAAAAGCAGCCCTATAATAGTAGAAATGCAGTGTACTTATATTGTATAAATATTCAAAACTTCATCTCCTAAGTTTTGTACAATATCTTTTGTTTATTGATGTTCCATACAATTTAACATTCAAAATAAACAACCAGATTATTGTGGGACCCCAGTTATGGATTGCACTCCCAAAGGAATTGAGATTGATTGAGTCTGAGTAATTTTAGAAAATTTTAAAAAATATATTAGTTTTCACAGGCATCCTTATGAGATAAAAAAATGTTTTAGATAAGTCGGGTGTAAAACATCGAATACATATGTATTTGTGAATATTATGAGAAGTATTATGTATGTATGTTGTAAACCACTTAGATTTGTTGATTTGCGGTAGATATGAAATTTTTTAGATTAAAAGTTAAAGAACCAAATCTCTCTCAAATCCCCTATGTCGCACCCTTTCTTATCCAATAAAAAAACCATAATTGGAGGGGCAAAAAAAATGAAAACAAAACTTGGAGCTCCTTTTATCAAGGCGCGCTATGGGGGTTAGCGCCTCGGACATTTCATCACGCGCTAACCCCCACGGCAGCCTAAAATCCTAACGCCTCATCAATGGAGGCATTAGGTACTAGTGCGGCAGGCGGTTTAATGCGCGGTATTCTGCGCGTTAAACTGCTACCGCGCCTTTTTGTTTGTAAATCTTTATTCATTTTCATCTCTTACAACAAGTGTATAATAATCAATCAAAATAATTTTTACAAATCACTTGACAAACTTACTTATAATCATTAAAGTATAAAAGAATCCCTTCCCACCCACCCCATCCAATAACACTAAATCAATTATCAAATATCATATTACCCAATCCCACCCCACCTATATCTTATATAATAACAAGGTGTTTAAGGTGTCTGGTCATTAGAATATGTAATCAATGGCCCCCAAATCTTTTTAAAATTATGATAATTTCCTTGCTGTATAGCAAGCACCCTCTCCATTTTATAAATATGACAAACTGAATTCCACCAAAAGGTATAATTAAGTTTAGTATTCCTTCCAATTTCCAGTAATATGTTGAATGGCAACCCCCGTCAGTATTAATAGAAGTTTATTATTATTTGCAGAAATTGGACTCTTAAATCTCATAGATGTACCAAATAATATAGTATCATATGAAAGGGCAACATGATTTTCTAACAATGAATTAATTTGGGACCAAATTAATTTCCAAAAGACATTTATATAGGGACAGAAAAAAATTAAATGATCTAAAGTCCCAGCTTCTAAACTACAATGCCAGCATCTATTAGACCTAGAGCTATCCAACTTCTGTAAACGAACTGGGGTCCAAAAAGCTCTATGCAACAAAAAGAACCAAGTCTGCCTCATAGATGCTGACCTTGTAGTTTTTATACTTCAAGACCAAAATCGTGGCCATTGAGAGGCAGAAATTTGGTGCCCAATCTCAATGCTCCAAATATCCCTAAGACCAGTTTTCCTCGTCAATGGAGGCATTAGGTACTAGTGGGCAGGTGGTTTAACACGCGGTATTCTGCGTGTTAAACCGCTACCGCGCCTTTTTAAAAGGACCCCTTAGTCTCTAAGAAACATACCACCAATATTCAAACTGCGGTAGACAGCTGACTATCTTCCGTGGTTGTCAACGAAACCAGACATTCAATACCTGCGCCATATCTATTTATCAGCATTGAATTTCCAGGGGTTTTTTTTTAGCTGGATGAGACTTACTCGTAGCTGGCTAAGCTGATATTCTTTGTCAGGCTAAGTCTTAGCAGCCAAATATAGACTGCTTTTTAACAGGTTGACTGGCTGCTAAACTTATCCAGCCAGCTAGTGAACATTGGCGGTGGTTGGCTATGTTGTGGAACATAGTTGGTCACCAGGCTACTTGCTAAACTAGATATTTAGCGGGAGATAGCAAGATAAAGTCCAGATAGTGTATATTATCTCTTAAGTAGTCTACTTTTGGCTTATACTAAAAGGGCTCCCAAACATTTTGGAACTTCATCCATTGAGATTCATTTTTACCATCCATAGCTATCCTTTCCATAGCAATTTTTACTTGTACCCTCTGTTGTTGGATTGTAGAAGCCTGTGAGGTTGTCCAGAGTAATAATATAACATTTTTGGTGCAATGTGTCTAGGAGTCCTGATGATAGGTTATTTACCCCTGGTCGCGAATTGATTACAGAAGGTTGTCATTTATATCTTTCAACTCTGCCTCTTTTCCCAGAGGGTTGTACTTCCACCTTCAGTTTTTCCTTCTGCAAATGAATTGAGAAAGTGTCTTTCTGATCTTCTGTTAATTATTTGGGGGATTTTTAAAATACATTTTTGAGGCTTCGTTGCCCAGCTCTGTCTGGAAGAGGACGCAGACTCCCTGAAAGCAGTCTGCTGCTAGGGCAACTCTCAGGTATACCTGTGTAGCCAGCCTGCACTAATGGTTTTGGAGCTCAGGGTCCATTCCCCATGGAGCTAGCTCATACCCTAATTTATCAGGAACTTGAGTGCAGGCTATTTGGCTCCGGGGTAAGTCCGTTAGGCTTAAAGGGGCCTGACTGCATTTTTTCCTCCACCCCCCATCGTGGTACACGGTTTAGTGGAGTCTGAGGTTTCAACCAGGCTTGATCTGACTGGCAGCCCGAAGAACTGGATTTTTTGGACCTGTGGAATCTTTCCTGAGGCAGAAAGTCTACTCCAATCCTTTCAGCTGCAGTGAGGGCTCACACAGGCAGCCACCATGAGAGGGAGGAAGTCTGAATTTGGCCATTTTGAGGATTCCTAGGGCCAAAGGCAGGATCCCCCACCTCCAAAATCCTTATCCCTGAACTTTTTGAAATTCATAGTAGCTCCCCCGGTGGGAAATCGCTACCACAGCTGCCAAGTTGGATTTCCCGATTTTTATTTTAAAAACCTCTCTCTACCTCAAAACTCTTCGATTTTAATTAAAATCTTAGGGATGGACTCATCTTGCTTTGCTACCCCTATATCATATGCTAGATATCAAGTGCTGGAGGAATGTTCGAATGCTGTGGGGCATGTGAAGGATGGTGGAAGCTATGTGCTTAGCCTTCTCTAAGATCTCTAGGGCTGGAGAACCCCAGGGGAGCCCAGGTGTTAGGTAAAAATTCCCTTCTGGATCCCCTAAACCAGAGGTGTCAAACTCAATCACATTAAGGGGCTGAAATCTAAACCACAGGCTAAGTTGCAGGCCAGGACTTTCCCCTAATCTCCGCCCCCAGACCTCGCCCCAATAAAAGTACTAATCATAACAACATTTTTACCATTCATTTTTCATATATACACAGAATATAATCTTAACAACACAAAATGGTTAACCACAAAATTAAACTACACAGGCGCAGGCTTGCCATAATCTTTTCTGTACTTCATTAGAATCTGTCTTCCATCACAACTACACACATGCTTCCTTAGCTCTTTACTCGGGATTAGGCTATGAGTCATGAAATCCTAGTAGCCATTGATGTTCCACGTGTTCAAACCTGGGGGAAAAGAGAGAGGGGCTTCATTAGAAAAATGAGGGTCTTCCCAAGGTACCTTTGCTCTTATGTCTTCTGTGTCAATGCAGCCTTGGGAGATGGAGTAAGTTTTGAGAGTATTGACATGGATAACCTGGACATACAGATAATTCAACTGGACATACTGGCCTCACTTGTGTATGCTGGACACTACAGACCTATATTTTCACTTGTGTATGCTGGACACTACAGACCTATATTTTCCCATAGCCAGGCCCAGCCTGTACCTTGCTGTCTGTAAACACCTGCAGCCTTTGCAATGCTAACGTTTTTGTCTCCATTCCCTGCTGGGAGGATATTTCTCCAAGGTTCTGCTGAACTGTTATCAGTGCTGTATGACTTCATATGCCAGGCACCCTGGAAAGCCATAAAAAACTTTTATAATGAGCAAGGATCCCTGCAGGACGATGTGGGTGTAGCGAGATGAGAGAACTTGGTACCAAAACATTTGCTCCCTGTCTCTGAACCAAGTTATGGGAACCAAGCAGCTGGATTGTTGAAAGGTCACCTTTGCCAACTTTCAGCATACAAGGACACTATCCCGAAGATGCACAGAATTGTAAAAAACACTAATTAACATCTACAAAGTCATCTCAGCGCTGGAGAAAGAAAGTTCACCAAGAGTTCTCTGTTTCTGCAAGGCCCCCCTACTGGGAAGGGGGGGGTGGAGGTGAGAGAGGCGTGGACTGAGAGGAGGAGGAGTTAGGTATACATTATTTTATGTACCAATAGAGAATTACATAACCAGAATTCAGGGATGTACTTTTTGGAACAAAGGAAGAATTGCTCTGTATAAAAAAAAACAAACGTGTATTTTAGGTAGAGCCAGAGAGATTCACTTACTTATGCTACGGGGATCTGCTAGCCCCCTGCTAAGCATATGGGTGCAAGTTCTTCTCTCCATTGCATATTCTGAACTGACAATATATTTTTCTGATATGTCTCTGCTGCTGTAATACTGTAAGTTTTTATACTAACAATAAACGAATATTGTCTGTTTTGGAAGATACAATGCCGCCTTGTAGTTATTCCAATGAGGTAAACAAAGCAGCCTTTACTTCAGTATCTCCAAAGGTGATCAGGCCAGCCAGAAGCTTTGTTCCCATGCAGGCTTTGACAGATTGTTGTCCTGTGCTGGAAAGTACTTCCATAGCTTTCAAACAGTATATCTTCTGGCCGGCTCCCTCCTCCTCATTTCCACTGTGTGCTCTAAGCCGCAGGCAGCTCCTAAGCACGTCCTCACCTGAACCGAAAGCCTTCTCTCCGACGTCGCAACGTCAGAGGGAATGCTTCCAGATGAGGTGCGGGACGCACAAAGAGCCACTGCCTACATCTTTGAGCACACTGCGGAAATGAGAAGGAGGGAGCCGGCCAGGTGCGGCAATGAAAATGCTGCTTCGCACCGCGGACCACATAAAACAGCCAGGCGGGCCGGATTCACACACACACGGGCCTTGTGTTTGACACCAGTGCCCTAAACAGTAAAGTTGCTAAACACAAGTGCAAGTTGCATTGCCCAAGAGAGGCCTGTCTGAGTCCCTACAATGGTCCCTTCTGTAAAGGGTTTTATCCTGGACTTTGTTAATCTCCTACTTAACTGGTCAGGGGCCCCCTGTGCCAGTGCTGCCACAAGGAGAGAGTCCCCTTTAGCGTGCCCCTACACTGGAGAGGAGCCTGCTTCTGGGCCATCAAGATCAACTGGAGAAGGACTGGGAAGATTGAAGGTCAGACTCCATGTCTTTACTATCCCAGGTATCTCCTTACCTAGTGAAGGAGGCGTGTTGCTAAAGAATGTGCTGGATCGCAAGGTAGATCTGGTCTTAAAAGGCAATATGAGGCCCTGGCTTTGGGGATCAAAACTAAAGTGGCAACTTCATTTTTGGCACATGCATGCCACAGCAAATTACATTAGACTTCACTTCCTGGTGATGACATATGTCCTCAGCTGGTGCTGGAGAGGGGTGGATTGTGTGGCAGATGCATTATATGATGATATCAGAGTCATAAGCAAAGTTTCAATTTATGCTGTTTCCGCCTGCAGAATGCTATGGATCTGGCAATGGGTGGGAGATTCAGCCTCCAAAGCTACTTTGAGCATACATCCCTTTAAAGGGCAAATGATCTTTTGTAAAGGATTGGATGAGCTTATGTCCAGTGTGGTTGATCGCCGCCCTAAGATCTTACCAGATAGCAGACCGCATGCCCCTAGAGAGGCCAGTCAGAGTAATTTTCATGGCGCTCAGCGTTCTCTGCAATGCTACAGAGGCTCCTCTGCGCAGAGATCTTTTCAGGGATCCAAGCAGAGATTTGGCAGTACCAGATGACATCAAGCCTTTGGTTCTCAAGCTGGTGCAGCCTCCAAGAAAACACAATGATGCCAAGCCAGTAGCCTCACACCCGCAGATAAGAGGGAGGCTTGAGCATAGATTTCTTCAGACTACAGGGTTCTAGATCTTATTAGGAAGGGACACCAGATAGAGTTCTATCACCTCTTCCAGATCTCTTTGTGGATTCTCCTGCTAGGAGACCAGAAAAAGTGGCCAGGGTTTGAACGATGGTTCAAAAACTTTGAATACTCAAGCCACAGAGCCCATTCCCGAGAAAGTATTGGGCTCAGGCAAGTACTCCATCTATTTTATAGTACCCAAGAAAGGCTCTCAGACAACTGGAGACCAATACTAGATCAGAAGTCTGTAAATGTGGCACTGGAGTGCCTTGCTTCAGAATGGAGATGGTTCAGTCGTTCATTGTGGCAGTTGTTCCGGGGGAATTTTTAGCCTCCCTAGAGTTGACAGAGACCTTTCTTCACATTCTCCTATTACCAGACCACTGGAAATGTTAATATTCCATGTCTTGGAGAGACATTTCCAGTTTGCCGCACTGCCCTTTGGGCTGGCAACGGTACCACACATCATCACTATGGTGATGGTGGTGGTTGCAGTGCATCTCTGCAAGGCGGGGATCCAGGTGCACCCATGCTTGGACGATTGGCTGCTCAGAGCTCCGTCCAAGCTAGAGAGAGAGCAGTTAGTGAGGCAAGTCATAGTACTCCTGCAGGTCCTGAGTTGGATTTCAACTTCAAGAAGAGTAATCTGTGGCCGACCCAATGCCTGGAAACAGCTTGACATTCCCTCCAGGTACTTGGATCAATTGCAGCAATCATAGAAATAGTTCTCTGGGCAAAGATTCATATGCGTCCTCTCCACGACTCTCTCCTGTACTGTGGGTCTACCCAAAAAGATTCAAGCTGACGTTTCCCTGGAAGGCGGAAGCGTGGAACAGTCTGTGCTAGTGGCTCCAGAGGCTGGTGGCTCTTGTCGTCCAAGAGCATGCTGCTTCGCAACCCTTCATGTTTAATACTGATGACCGTCTGTATTTACCGAAGAAGATGTACACAGCATACTGGAACCCATCAGGCTATATGCTGGAAACAAAGAAGGAAAGCTGACAGGATTGACAGTCAGTCTAGAGGAGGTGTGTAGGCAGATTGATAGGCTTGATGGCATCAGGATGGGTCATCAAGGAACTGAAAGGGACCATAGCAGAACTGCTTCAACTAATAGCCAATCTGTCGATCAAATCTGGGAAGATTCTGGAAGACTGGAAGGTGACATAGTAACATAGTAACATAGTAACATAGTAGATGACAGCAGATAAAGACCCGAATGGTCCATCCAGTCTGCCCAACCTGATTCAATTTAAATTTTTTTTTTTTTTTCTTCCTAGCTATTTCTGGGCGAGAATCCAAAGCTTTACCCGGTACTGTGCTTGGGTTCCAACTGCCGAAATCTCCGTTAAGACCCACTCCAGCCCATCTACACCCTCCCAGCCATTGAAGCCCTCCCCTGCCCATCCTCCTCCAAACGGCCATGCACAGACACAGACCGTACAAGTCTGCCCAGTAACTGGCCTAGTTCAATCTTTAATATTATTTTCTGATTCTAAATCTTCTGTGTTCATCCCACGCTTCTTTGAACTCAGTCACAGTTTTACTCTCCACCACCTCTCTCGGGAGCGCATTCTAGGCATCCACCACCCTCTCCGTAAAGTAGAATTTCCTAACATTGCCCCTGAATCTACCACCCCTCAACCTCAAATTATGTCCTCTGGTTTTACCATTTTCCTTTCTCTGGAAAAGATTTTGTTCTACGTTAATACCCTTTAAGTATTTGAACGTCTGAATCATATCTCCCCTGTCTCTCCTTTCCTCTAGGGTATACATATTCAGGGCTTCCAGTCTCTCCTCATACGTCTTCTGGAGCAAGCCTCCTATCATTTTCGTCGCCCTCCTCTGGACCGCCTCAAGTCTTCTTACGTCTTTCGCCAGATACGGTCTCCAAAACTGAACACAATACTCCAAGTGGGGCCTCACCAATGACCTGTACAGGGGCATCAACACCTTCTTCCTTCTACTGACTACGCCTTTCTTTATACAGCCCAGAATCATACAGGTGGCGAATGTTACGCCAATCTTCAAGAAAGGTTCGAGGGGAGATCCGGGAAACTACAGATCTGTGAGTCTGACCTCAGTACTGGGAAAGATGGTAGAGTCATTGATAAAGGACAGCATCATTGATCACCTTGACAGGCATGGGCTGATGAGGACCAGTCAGCATGGTTTTAGCAAAGGCAGATCGTGTTTGACGAACTCACTGCACTTCTTTGAGGGAGTAAACAGATAGACAAGGGCGATCCGGTCGACATTGTATATCTGGATTTTCAGAAGGCGTTTGACAAGGTTCCGCATGAACGGCTACTTCGGAAAATTGTGAGCCATGGAATCGAGGGTGAAATACACACTTGGATTAAAAACTGGCTGGAGCATAGGAAACAGAGAGTGGGGGTAAATGGACAATACTCGGACTGGAAGAGCGTCACCAGTGAGGTTCCGCAGGGCTTGGTGCTTGGACCCGTGCTATTTAACATCTTTATAAATGATCTGGACATAGGTACGACAAGCGAGGTGATTCAATTTGCGGACAATATGAAGTTATTCAGAGTAGTGAAGACGCAGGGGGATTGCGAAGATCTGCAACATGACAATCAGGCTCGAGGAATGGGCATCCTAAAATTCTCAAAATTAGTTGCTTTTTATGTTCTTATATTGTCACCATCACACCCCTTAGGAAAGCATGATATATATTGATTTATGATATTGTGAAACTTGACCAGTTAGCATTTCTGTAGTCTAGGACTGAGTCCTCCAGCCGTAACATAATGAATTGAAGTTACTTCTGATTGTACTAGTATCAGAATGTATCTGTGTATAAATTATTCATGTGTTATAAATATAATTAAAATACATGTATTTTAATACCTTTTTTATTTTTTACAGTGACAAGTTAAACGAACTAAGACGACAGAAGGAAAAATTAGAAGAGAAGATCATGGATCAGTACAAATTTTATGATCCATCTCCTCCAAGAAGGTACCTCTGACTATAGTACCTCATCTGAACATATGTGTAAGAATACTATAAATGTAGCAAACTTACCCCCCCCCCATTACAAAACAGCGTGGTTTTTAGCGCTGGGCATGACAGTAACAGCTGCATCGATCATAGAATTCCTATGAGCATCTCGGAGCTGTTACCACCATGGCCGATGCTAAAAACTACGCTATGTTTTATAAAAGGGGGGATTAATAGTTAAACTTTTATTTTGAGTTCAAGCAGTACTGTAAAATCCTCACAAATGGTAATGTCACTGACGAAGTCTGGTGTTGGAAACAGCACCACAGCTTTTTCCAGAAGCATTTGAGATGTCTTACCACACATGTGTGCCTGTTCCTGTCTGCCCAGTAAAATGTTATCATTGACCTTGTTTGTTTACCTTATTTGTGATATTAGGAGGGGCAATTGGATAACTTTAACAATGAGGAAACTGATAAAATCGAAGAAAGATAGTAACCGTGAACGCCTGAGGTCTCTGACTCTGCCGTCTTCCCGGTCTGAATCTAATGAAGGATTTCTTCAATTACCCCATCAAGATAGTCAAGATAGCTCTTCTGTTGGGTCAAATTCATTGGAGGATGGTCAATCACTGGGAACCAAAAAGAGCAGCAGTGAGTACTTCTGGAAACTGTTGTACTTTAATGGGTAAGATTTTGGTGATAAACATTTTAGTTTGGGTTAATAGTTCAAAATGGCATCAAAGAAAAAACTTCACTTACATTTTGATATAAATAGTCATGCCAACCTCAGCTGACTAGAATATTTTCTTATTTTGGCCCATGAGTTACTTACTTCTTTTTAGGGCTTCCTGCATAGAAATGTTCTTTATTCATACGCCTTCATTTGCTATCACCTGGTTATTTTCCCCTATTTTTCTCTCCCCCTTTCAACTCAGCCCAGCCATTGTGATGATTGAGCCCTTCCTTGGGCCACAAACCAAAGCTCCTCCTAGAAAGTTATGAATGAAAGCTTATAGTGACATAACCTAAAAAAGGCCAGTTTTTATTTAACTGGATGAGAAGTACACTACAGACTACAGGTCTTAATATTCAGTCAGCAGCATTCAGCATTTTCCTGAACGCTGCCAGTATTAAACCCAGAAATTCAGTGCTGGGCCATAATCGGGCATCAGCATTGAATGTGGTGTGGTGAACATGTAGCTGGTTAAGTGCAATATTTAGCACTTAACCAGCTATGGGTTACCACATAAAAGATAGGACTGACTTTTATGTAGTCCTGTTTATGTGGTTAATCTGTCTAGTTAAGTGCTAAACTCTGCCCCTGGAACACCCCCCAAATAGCCGTTTTTCAGTTTAGCACTAACCGGTTATTTTCAGCACCGCTAACCAGTTAAGTGCCACTGAAAATTAACAGTTAACCCCAAGTAGGTGATTTAACTAGCCAGGAAATATTTCTGACATTTTAAATCTCTTTGAATATTGACCCTTACATTGCTAGATGTGTAATTGAAGGATCAATGCAGAGAGAAGCAGAAGCTATCAGGTTTAAATATTTTAAAAAGGTACAACTTTAGGTATGACTTATTTGTGATATAAAATGTAACTTCTAGAAAAGAAGCTTCTGATAGAAAAGCAAATTCCATATTTGATGAATCCACTTTTGACACAAGTGCTTTATTGCAAGAAAAGCTCCTCTATTCCCATAGTTTTGCACAATTTTTTAAAAGCTGTACAACTAATTGATTCTCTCACCCGTGAGCTGGAAGATCTTTCTAACCGAGAAAGGAGGTGCAATTTACGTATTTTGGGTCTTCTGGAGGGGGTGGAGAAAGGGAGCCCTATTTCTTTTTTAGAAAATTTGCTGACTAAAATATTGCCTGTCAGATCGAAGTTCCCGATTGAAATAGAGAGGGCACACAGAATTCCTATCAAGCGGGATGAAAAGCAAAAAGATCCTCGCCCGTTAGTATTCAAGCTCCTGAGATATCAACAAGTTTTAGAAATTTCTCAGCTGGCAAAACAAAACAGGAACTTGAAGTGCCAAGATGCGCGGATACATATTGTTCCAGATTTTGCCAGGAGCACTGCAATCAGAAGGAAAGCTTTTTTGGAGTTAAGACCTCAATTAAGAGCTATGGGGGCAAAGTACGGCTTGCTTTATCCAGCGATAATGAAAGTCACTTTTGAGAATAAAACTACAACCTTTGACAACCCGGAAAAGCTGAATGATTTCATTAACAAGCAGGAGCAGCCAATGACATCGTAAAAGGACAAGTTGAAATAATGAATGAAATATAAAGGGAAAATGATTTAAAACTTTCCTCTAATGTTTTATTTTGTGATTTAAGTTTATAAATGGATATGCTGATTGGTGATTATCCTTCTGAATACTTTAAAATATTCTTTTTAGTGATATGGAAATCCGTTAGAATCTTCATGATTCAAACTCAAATGGATGGAATGTATATTGCGGTTGATATTCCTGGGTAATATAACTCGGTAATTAATGTTTGATAGGAATGATAGGGCTAAATGGATATGTCTGATATTCTGAACTATTGGTAAATGGAATATGCACACTGGAATACATATAGAAGATTTTGACAGTGACAGTAAATAAAGAAATTGGAGAAGGGAGGAAGTAAAAAGGAGTGAAGGCGTAGCTGCGTCATGACGTGTAGCGGTGAGGAGAGTGCTTCAATCAACGTCAGAATTTGGGGAAATAGTGGCATACAACAAGGAAGGAGAAGACTTTGAATAAACTTTGGAATGCTTAAAGGTGAACAGTTCTGCAGAGACATTTCATCTACCATTTGGTAATACAGATGTGCAAATGGATATTATGCTAGACTGCGATGGGAAGTTTGCATTCAGAAGTGACAACACATAAATATGCCGCGGAGAGGAAGAAAGCAGGATGGAAAGAAGCGCAGCTATGAAGGGTCCTTGTATAAAGATGGCAATAGCTTTAATCAACATCAGAATTATTGGAAGTATTGAAAGAGAAAAGGAAGAAGATGAGTTTATGACTGTAACTGAGTTGGTTTCATTGGAATTTCATAGTATTAATCAACAAATAGCACAGGGTTATGGTTGGAAATAATTATCTTGACTTAGATATACTTCTATGCACCAAGTTTTGTTTATTTCACAGGTTATATTTTGTTTTATTCATGGGGTAATCTTTTACAACAGATGATGATGAGCATTAATTCATAATGGGTGCTAAATCCTTAGTAAAACATCCTTTCATATAGGGAATTTTAATACAGTCATGTGATTTAGCTGATATATGGCGTATTCTTCATTTTAATGATCGAGAATTTTCATTTTGTTCACAGGTCCATAATTCCTTTTCGAGAATTGATTATATTTTTGTTTCCAATAGTATAGTTCAAAGTGAAGAAAGCAGTTATAGATCCTATAATTTTATCTGATCATGGTGGTGTGTGGATTGAGTTGCAATTTGATGAACAAGAATGTCCTAAACCAATGTGGAGATTTGATAATGGTTTGCTTGCTGATTTAAACTTTATTGAAGATTTAAAGTTAAAGATGAGTGAATTTTTCCAGATTAATACTGCTGATGATATAAGTATTGAAACGTTATGGGATGCTTTTAAAGCAACAATAAGAGGGAACATTATTTCTTATTCGGCATATATTAAAAAAACAACTTAAAAAACAATTTTATGATTTTGAAAAAGAAATTAAGATGTTGGAGAATAAATTAATTAATAAGTGGGAACAATATACTTTACAAAAATTATTAAAAGCAAAAGCCAAATATAATGAGATAGCTTCCCAATTTGTAAGAAAAGATTTGTTTTCTCAGCAAGCTCAATATTATGGTAGCTCAAATAAGGCAGGAAGATTATTAGCAAATTTTCTTAAAGGTAAAAAAAGGAAAACTAAAATTATTGCAATTAAGGATATGCGGGGAGGTTCACACACTACAAATGATCATATCTTGAAGCAATTTCTTTCTTTTTATAAGGATTTGTATTCTTCCGAGTCTTATGAAAATAAAGAAAAGGATGGTTTAGAGTTTTTAAATCTTATTAATGGGCTGTAGGTTCCTGATCATATAAAAAGAAGTTTAGAAGATCCTATATCTTTAAAAGAATTAGAAATAGCATTGAAATCTTTTAGAGTTGGATCCGCTCCAGGTGGGGATGGATATACTGTAGAGTTTTATAAATCATTTCAAAGTACTCTTATGCCTTATTTATTAAATTTATATCAATATCAACTGAGTAAAGGTTGTATTAAAGGTACTATGGCTGATTCTTTAATTATTGTTTTGCCAAAACCAAACAGAGACTCAACTTTGGTTTCAAACTACAGGCCTATCTCGTTAATAAATGTGGATGGAAAACTTATTGCAAAAGTATTGGATAAAGCTCTTCCTTTTATCATTGATACTCACCAAACAGGATTCGTTGCTAAGAGACATTCTTCAAATAATACCAGATTAGCTTTTCACTCTTTAAATTTAAGAAAAAATATGAAAGATCTGGCTTTTCTGGTATCTTTAGATGCAGAAAAGGCTTTTGATAGAGTTGAGTGGTCTTTTATGTATCAGGCTTTAGAATGGTTTGGTATAGGTTCTGGTTTTATTCAAATGATTCAGACATTGTATAGCTCTCCTGGTGCAAGATTATATATTAATAATAGTCAGATAGATTTAACTTGCTAAGGGGGGTTAGACAAGGTTGTCCTTTGTCTCCTTTGCTTTTTGATGTTGTTTTGGAACCTTTGTTAATAGCCATCAATCAGGCAAAGGGGATACGAGGGATTCCTTATTCGAATTGGGAATTTAAACTTTCTGCTTATGCGGATGATATTCTGCTTTATTTGAGAGAACCAGAAATTACCATTCCATGTCTACTTGAATTAATAGATAAATTTGGAAAATGTTCTGGTTATAAGATCAATTGGAGTAAGTCTGAAGTTCTCCCGCTTAATGTTCACTGTACCAAAGGTTTATTTGACTCATTCTCATATGGAAAGAAGAGGGTTTAAAATACTTAGGTATTACCATTAAAAACACAATTGAAGACACAGTGAAGGAGAATGAAAAACTTTTATTAAAGAAAATAACAGAGATGTGTGAGCAATGGAATCCTTTACATCTTTCTTGGTGGGGAAGAGTTCAAACGATCAAAATGATGATATTGCCTGTGGTTTGTTATCAAATGAGTATGATACCAATTTTTTTCCAGGGACCATTTTACAAAAGGTTAAATGGTATCCTTACTAAATTTGTTTGGTTGGGTAAAAGACCTAGAATTGCTTTAGTATCTCTACAAAAGACAATTATGGAGGGAGGGGTAAATTTTCCAAATTTTTATAGGTATCATCAAGCCTATATTCTAAGACAGGGTATGTATTGGATCCTCCCAGAACTCATGGAAAATGTACCAGATTGGTTATACTTGGAATGGCGGCTCCTGTTTCCTTTGCATTTGTCTCATCTTATTAGTATAAAATTGCCCATGAAATATAAAAATAATATAATTTTTTGGATACATGGAAGACCTTACGTTTTGTTAGTAATTTATCACCAGAGCCAATTTCTAAATCATTAAATCAATCCATTTGGGTAAACTCCAAGATCAAAATTGGCAGGTTTAAAATTGTCTGGAAGCATTGGATTATTGCAGGCATACGGACTTTAAATGATGTTATTATAAATGGTTCATTGCTTAGTTTTTCACAATTGCAACATAAATTTGGTTTAAATAAGTCACAAAACTTTAAATGGTTGCAATTGAAGCAGGCTATTCAGGAGGGGTTCCCTGAATGGAAAGTTCTTAATTCTCAGTATAGTTTGGAATTCCTATGCTTTCAGGCGGATTTCTTGGGTCACCAAGCCGCACAGTGGTATAAATTGTTGTATGGATATTTGAATAAAAAACAAAAACTGTCCTTAGAGATATTTGGAGCCTTGAGCTTGGGCACCAAATTTCTGCCTCTCAATGGCCACGTTTTTGGTCTTGGAGAATAAAAACTACAAGGGCAGCATCTATGAGACAGACTTGGTTTTTTATGTTGCATAGAGCTTTTGGACCCCAGTTCGTTTACAGAAGTTGGATAGCTCTAGGTCCAATAGATGCTGGCATTGTGGTTTAGAGGCTGGGACATTGGACCATTTAATATTTTTCTGTCCCTATATAAATGCCTTTTGGAAGTTAATTTGGTCCCAAATTAATTCATTGTTGGAAAATTACATTACATTACATGAGTGATTTCTATTCCGCTTGTGCCTTGCGGTTCTAAGCGGATTACATTAGAAGATGGCTGGTCATTTCCAGGCGATAACAATACAATTCTTTACATTACTTTACAAACTTTGCATACCTTACTTTACATAACTTTTCGTACATAACGTTACATAACTTTACGTGGAATTACTTTGCATTACTTTACATTATCTTTACAGTACTTGCATAACTTACATTACATTATTTTACATAGCATAACTTTACATTGAATTACATTACTTTACATAGCATAACTTTACATTGCAGAAAAGCTAGATTCTGTTTTTAAGTTGATATATCTGACGTTTTGAGATATTTGGTGGTTACAATGTTTCCGGATATGAATTGACTGTCAATTGCGACTAGATTAGATGTTGCCTGTGGAGAGGAATTGCAGGAAGTTGCAAAGGGGATAGAAGATGATGGTAGATTATATTGTTGGGATGTGTTTTTTGAATAGTATGGTTTTGATATCTTTTCGAAACGCTTTATAGTCAGTAGTTGTGATCAGCAACTTGGAGATGGTGGGGTCAATTTTCGCGGCCTGTGTAGCAAGTAGGTTGTCATATAGTTTTTTGTGTCTTGTGCCTTTGAGTGGGGGGTAGGTGAATGGGATCTGGGTTCTCCTTACTCTGGGTGAAAGGTTTCGGTGTAGGCGGCTGTTTAGGTAGAAAGGTGCTGTTCCGTTTAGTACTTTGAATAATAGACAGTATAGTTTGAATTGGGTTCTTGCTCGTATCGGTAGCCAGTGAGAGTCGAGATAGGCATTAGTGATGTGATCATATTTTCCTAGCGAATAGATGAGTCTGAGAGCTGTGTTCTGTACTGTCTGTAATTGTTTGATCATGTAAGTGGGGCATGGTAGATAAAGGCTGTTGCAGTAGTCTACAAGACCTAGCACAAGTGATTGGACTATGATCCTGTAATGAACTTTGTCAAAGAATTTTCTTATTTTCCGCAGGTTGCGCATGGTGAAGAAAGCTTTTTGGATAGTTTTGTTGGTATGAATCTGCATTGTGCAGCACCTGTCTATCGTTACTCCCAGAATTTTTTGAGCGCGGGCTGTATTGGGTATTTGATTGCATTTGCCACCAATTCAGTTAAGGTTGGTTCTTTGTCTTTTTCTAGTAGGAGGAATTTCGTTTTATCAGTGTTCAATTTCAGTTTGTGGTTCGTCATCCATGTTTCTACAGTTTCCAATGTTGTTTTCAGTCGTCCTGATGAATTGGGGTCTTGAATATTGAAGGGGAGGAGGATTGTTATGTCGTCTGCGTAGCTGAATGATACTATATTTAGGGTGTCTAGGGTTGTGTCCAGGGAGGATACGAAGAGGTTGAAGAGTTTGGGCGATAATGGAGATCCTTGCGGTACTCTGCAGGGGTTTGACTAATGGTCCGAAATGAGATCTTTTGACTTTACTTTATAAGTTCTAGTTTTAAGGAAACCTTGGAACCAGTTGAGTACCATACCTGAAATCCCTATGGCGTCTAGTATCTGGAGTAGTATGGAGTGATCTACTAGGTCGAAAGCTGCTGAGAGATCTAGTTGGATGATTAGTATCCTGTTTCCTTTACTGAGGTGTTGTCGGGCTATATCCATTAGAGATACAAGCAGTGTCTCTGTGCTGTGGTTTTTTCTGAATCCTGATTGTAATGTGTGTAGTATTCTGTGGTCTTCTAGGTAGTTGGCGAGGTATTGTGCTACAAGACCTTCTAGTAGTTTGACATATAATGGGATTGAGGCGATGGGTCTGTAGTTGGCTGGGTTATTGATTGGGGCTTTGAGGTCTTTCGGTATGGGGGTGATAATTATCTCACCTAGTTCTGATGGGAACTGACCATCTGTGAGCGTGGATTGTAACCAGTTCATGAGGCTGGCTTTGAACTTGATGGATGCGGTTGTTAGCAGGTACGATGGGCAGTTATTCAGGTCACATGATGTTTGACTGTATTTGTTGTAGAGTCGGATCATGTCGGTCCATTGTACTTTAGGGAAGTTAGTCCACGTTCTGTCTGCTACTAAGGCTTCATCTGTTGTTGGATTTAATATAATCTCATCGAGGATGGTTAATGATTTGTTGAAGGTGGTTCTGATATTGGTGATTTTGTGCTTGAAGTGGTCTGCTAATTGGTGGGCTGAAGGAAATTGGTTTCCTTGAGTGGCTAGGAAAGGTTTAGTGTCAGTGAGTTTTCTTACAAGATTGAAGAGTACTTTTGAGTCTGGAGTTTCAGTGCCAATTAGTTTGGAGTAGTAGGCTTTCCTTTTTTCCTACTACTTTCATATGACACTATATTATTTGGTACATCAATGATATTTAAAAGCCCAATTTCTGCAAATAATAATAAACTTCTATTGATATTGATAGGGGTTGCCATTCAGCAGATTACTGGAAATTGGAAAGATTACACTAAACTTAATTATACTTTTTGGTGGAATTCAGTATGCCATATATATAAAATGGAAAGGGTGCTTGCCATGCAACAAGGAAATTATAATAAGTTTTAAAAGATTTGGGGGCCATTGATTATTTATTCTAATGATCAGACATCTTAAACACCTTAGTATTAGATAAGATATAGGGGGATGGGATTGTGAAAGGTAATAATTGATAACTGTTTCTTATTAATGTATGGATGGGTGGGATGGGACTCTTTTATATTTATATATTTGGGGGAATATAAGTAAGATTGTCAAGTGATTAGTTAAAATTTTTCTGATTGTTTATTATACACTTGTTGTAATATTTGAAAATGAATAAAGATTAAAAAAAATAAATAAATAAAAGCTGTACAACTGAGCTCATCCCAGCACTCCCTTCCCTTTGAGTGTGTGTACAATCTGTGAAGTGCAGCTGATTCAAGAACTCTTGCTGGTATGCAGACCACAAACAAAAATATGTAAAAAGCAGAGTTTTGCCCGTTTCCCTCCCCCCCTCCAAAAAAGTTTCATTTGCAACACCTGAAAGTGATCATATTTTAACATGGTGGCAATTAAAACTCATGGCAACCCCAGGGTATACAGAGATTGTTATGTTAATCAAGTTTTCTATTCCACCTTTACCTATTCAGTTCAAGGTTGAATTATATTACAAGAGGTTGTGTCAGTTACCCAGGAAGTTACAATGGACAGTTTGACATGGACATTCAATAGGGTTGCTAGTACAGTTAATGACTGGGGAGTCAATTCAGAGTGGTTTGGATGAGCTTCAGTAGAGGTGTTACAATACAGAGTTACAAAGAGCTTCTGTGAGGTGTTACAATACAGTTATTAATAGGGGGAGAGTGTGGCGCAGTGGTTAAAGCTACAGCCTCTGCACCCTGAGGTTGTGGGTTCAAACCCACACTGCTCCTTGTGACCCTGGGCAAGTCACTTAATTCCCCCATTGCTCCAGGTACATTACATAGATTGTGAGCCCACCGGGACAAACATGGAAACATGCTTGAGTACCTAAATAAATTAATGTAAACCGTTCTGAGCTCCCCTGGGAGAATGGTATAGAAAATTGAATAAATAAATAAATACTAGCACAATTAAGCTATAATCAGTCATCCTACTTATATACATATGCATCCTACTTATATGCATATGTTTATACCAAATCAATTTTCCTACGTATATTTACTTATAGTATTGCATCTAAGTACACAATATTTACACACCTCCTATGGAGTTTGGCCAATTCAACTAAATATAATCAATATAATCAGTATCTGTATCATGTTTTATGTTTATCTTTGAAATATCTTCCCCAGAGTCTAGTTTTCTGGGCTTTGTCTATTTATATTCCTATTGTGTTCATCCTATCGTGTTCCTGATGGGAAGAGGGAGTGGGGGTTAACCAACTGTCTCCACTACATTGTTTTATTACCTAAAGAAGTTTATGAAAAGAATGGTCTTTATCCCTTTTTTGGACTTTTCAGGATCCTTTTCTAGTTTTAAGTTCTTTCGGGAGGGCATTCCACCACCTTGGAGCCATCACTGAGAACATTATTTTCCTGATGCTTTTGTATTTGATGTCTCTGAAGGAGGGAATTTCCAGCAGGTGATTTTGGCTCGAGCATTAGTGTGCATGTTGTGTAATCTGGCCACGAGACATTGTGATTCAGAGAGATGAATGATTTTGTGTATCAGCAATTAAGATCTTGAATTTCACCCTGCTTTCAATCAGGAGTCAGTGTAGTTCTTTCAGTAGTAGGGTGGCACTTGTCTGCCTCGATTTTCCCAGCAGAAATCTTGCTGCTGTGTTTTGTACCATTTGAATCAATTTAATCATGTATTTTGGAATGCCCAGTAGAATTGCATTGCATTAGCCGAAGAATGACAGTACCAGGGTTATTATTAAGGAGTCTATCCAAGCCATGACATTTCTTTTGAGACCCAGGGCCATGCATCTTGATTTTAGTAGAGAAGTACAAGTAGGTCATCGTTGGTCCTTCATTTTGTCCAAGGAATTGCATTAGTTTAGAAATGGGCTTTTACAATTACCATTTCAGTTATTTCAGGGTTGGCACCCTGTCTTGGTACAGAAATACTTTTAAAAATTTTCTGAACCTGAGAATAGTGGTCACAAGATCATAGTGTAAGCAGTAGTTGGTTCCAGCATTTTGCTAATTGATATTGGATGGTTAAGGTAAATTGCCTGGTAGACTTTGTATTGTTGCATGCTAGGAATTTTAAGTTTTTTAGTGATCTCTTACAGTCATGTCCCAGATGTAAGGATGGTACTTATCAGGAATTTAAACCATCAGCATGCTAATACACACACAGAAGATTCTTATAATCTTCTGAATTATACTTTATTGAATAAATATAGTGAATGTACTCACAATTAGCAGGTTTCTCAGAGGCTGGTAGTCTTTGGCACAGGTTTCTTAGTTACAGTATGATGTAGAAATAGGCAAAGGTTTGGAGAGCAGGAATGAAGAAAAAGTAGGATAGTGAGGAATTCCGGATACCAGGGAAGAAATGCAGAGTTATCCATGCATGAGGTCAGATGCTTATGCATGGTGAATAGACAGTCCTAATCAAAAGGGGGGGTGTTCAGCCCTGTGGCTGATGCAGGCAGAGGCACAAGTGTGACCCTGAACAAAGGGACAGAGAGGAGTACCCAAGACAAAGGGGGATACAAGAGTTAGACCAGTAGGAACAGAGTTTAGCACCAGGTAACAGAAGAAAGGTCACACCTTGCTAACCTTGTCAGAGCAAAGGTATAGAAATGACAAGGAAGTGAGAAGTGAGACAAAGGATTTAAGTTTAGATGAGAGAAGAAAGGAGATGGTATTAGGAGAAAGACCACTGGCAGAGAAGCTTTTACAAATAATCAGGAATGGCTGCAGCATTTGTTGCTACAGCAATAAAGTTCTGTAAAATTACTGAGTTACATAAAGCCTATCTTGGAGTCATGTCATGACCAGGGTAAGACTGCCAGGTTATAACACTCCCCGCCTGGTATCAGTAGATACTACTATTTCTAATTACATGCAATAAAACCATATATAATCCATTCAAAGTTCATAATCACTGTAGCTTGAAACTTGATAACTTCTGGCTTTTCTTGACTTCTCTGCTATGTGCAGGCAAATTCTCTCTTATTAGTCTCGCAGGACCTGAAATGAGAGACTGTTAACACAGACAAACAACACATAAGAGAGAGAGGAAAAGAGAGTGTCTGTATCTCTGGGATTGATTGTGGCCATGATATCCTTGTCTCAGCTTTCTTCTCAATGGAAGATGAAGGACTTGGCTGTTCCTTGGTGTACTGTCTTTTTTTTTAGTTCAATAATTTTATTGAATATTATAAGAAATATACATAAAGCAGTTCAAACACATAGAATCTGAATAAAAAACATTGGTGTAGAGAAGAAAAAACCGTATCTACAGTCATTTGTGTACAACCAGACTAGTAAAAAGAGTCTAGAGTATTTGGAACTGCTAGTGAAAGGAATAGAAGAGATAGAGAGGCAGGAAGAATGAAATAAAAGAAAAAGGAGAGATAAAGAAAGAGAAGGAGAAAGAGAGGCAGAAGTGTCTACGAGGTAGAATGAACATATGAATCTAAGAATGACCAAGGTGATTTATTTCGCACCAAGCTTGTGGAGAATCGGGAAATCATGTTCTTCTCATATGCATATGATTCAAATCTGTGGTACATGCTCAAAGAGTTCCACCAAAAGGTATAGTCTAGTAGCGAGGATGACTTCCAGTTTTTCAAAATATGCATAAGAGCAGTCACAAACATGGTGTCAATGAGTTTAGGAGGACAGTTTGATTGTGCAAAACAAGGGTGTTGAGAATGAAGGATTACAATGTCCATGGAAATCGCTTCTGAACACTTGGTAATAGATTTTATGGTGTCCCAGATACGAACCCAAAAGGAATGAACCAAAGTGCAGTGAAAAAGCATGTGATCAAGAGTTCCAGATTCTTTCAAACAGTTCCAGCAGGTAGAGTCTTGTTTTAGATTTCGCTTTCCACATGCGAAATGGGGTCCATACTGCATTCCACATAATAAAGAACATTGATTGCGAGACTCTTGAGGACAAAAGAGGACGATTTGTGGAAGACCAGAAAAGTTCCCAATCTATTTCAGAAAGCGTGGTTTTCAGGATAGAGTCCCAATGGTTCATGGAGTGGGGTGAAAAAGTGAAGAAGTGATCTCTCAAAATACTATAAAAAAGAGATATCGCCCTACCTTTCAGTAAAGCCAGAGTAGACCAGTGGCGAACAGTGTGAATAGAGGTCATAAAATCAGGGCGCATATGCAGATTAGACAGTATTCCAGTAAGCATAAGCCATTGAGGATATACAGAGGATGGAAGTGAGTATACAGAACAAAAAGTATCAAAAGGGACAAATGAAATGGAGGAGATCATTTGGTGAACAAACCACACACCCACCTGCTGCCATCTCTTCCATGAGAGGGATCTACCATTAGTTTGAATTTTAGAGTTATTCCAAAGGGACATGAATGGGCTTTCACCAATAGAGATTTCAGCCGCTGCATCAAGAAGTTGAAAAGCATGCTGCGTTGCACTCAATAAAGAATACTTTCTCAAGTGCCTAGGTACTGACACTGTAAGGAAGCAGGAGATATGCAGTGGTGCGCATAAAAAGCGTTCCATTTCAAGCCATGCTGGCTGATCTTGAGGATATGAATCAACGATCCAGTGAGCTCCGTATTTGGCTAAAGACGCAATATAGTAATAATAAAAATCTGGTAAATTTAAGCCACCATTAATCTTAGAGGCTTTCAGCTTGGCGAGAGCAATACGAGGTTTTTTCTTGTTCCAAATAAATTCAGAGATTTTCATATTAAGCCAATGAAAAAGCGTTTTCCGACATAGAAGGGGAAGCATAGAAGTGTAATTAATTTGTGGGCCCAGAGTCATTTTAATGGAGGCTATTCTACCCCACCAGGACAAATAGAGCGGGGACCAGCGGGATGTAGTATTTGAAACTAAATTTTTGATTTTGGAAATGTTAAGATCCTGAGCATGTACTGGATCTTTATGTATTAGGACCCCCAAATATTTTACAGCTCCCTGCGACCATGAAAAAGGGAAATGAGCCAGATCTAAGGAGGAGATATGGTCATTGAGAGGAAAGATCTCTGATTTCTCTCAATTAACAGAATATCCAGAGAGATGAGAGACGATGTGGATAAGATGAGGTATAGAGTCAAGAGGATCTCTAAGAAAGTGAAGAACATCGTCAGCGTAAGCTGCTAATTTAAACTCTCGACTGGACGAGGGAATACCTTTAATTGAGGAACATTGTCGGATGGCTGACAGGAGAGATTCCAATGCTAAATCAAATAACAATGGTGAAAGGGGACAGCCTTGACGAGTACCTCTGTGGAGGGGAAATTTATTAGAGAGGGAATTATTAATCAGGATACGAGCTGTGGGTTGTCTATATAATGTTTCTATCCAGTCTGTGAAGAAAGAACCAAAGTTGTACCATTTCAGCACTCGGAATAAAAAAGGCCACTCCACCCAGTCGAAGGCCTTCTCAGCATCAATGGCTAGACCAATCACAGGATCCGATATTGTTTTTGCATGAGCATTGATATGATGAAATAAACGTAAATTATCTCCTATGTATCTTTGTTTGATGAATCCTGTTTGATCTTTATGTACTAGGGATGGGATCACTGTGGTGAGTCTTAATGCAAGCAGTTTTGCCATAATTTTGTAGTCCAAATTGAGGAGAGAGATAGGACGAAAATTTTTTACCAAAGTGGCATCCCTTTCTGGTTTGGGAATAACTACAATAGTGGCCTCAGCGAAGTTAAATTGCTTGTCCGGAGTGGAGTGGAGGAAATTATAGTATGTAAGAGTTGAGGAGCTAAGAAAGCTCGGAAGCTTTTGAAAAACTTGTTAGTAAAGCCATCTGGGCCTGGTGCTTTCCCAGTGGGTAAGGAGGATATAGCAGTTTCGATCTCAGATGTAGTTATAGGAGCATCAAGTTTTGCTTTAATAGATTCTGATATAGTCGGATGAACTAAGGAGGCAAGAAAAGAATCTAAGTCCGATTCGGGGGCTGAAAACTGTATCAGCTTGATACAGGGCAGTATAAAATTTTTCAAATTGGGAAGAAATCAGAGATCTGGTTATGGCTAATTGTCCTGAGGAGTCTTGAACAGCTGATATATGCAAACGTTTTGATTTAGTTTTGAGATACCTAGCCAAAGGGCAACCCATAAGATTATCTCCCATGTAGTGACCGGAGGTGGAAATGAAGATGTCACGTCGGGCTGTAGATGAGACCAGAGTATTATATTCATATTTAAGGTTCTGAATATGTTGGAATATGGATGGATCATGTAAATGGGTAGACATATGTTGTAGTTCTAAGTTTTTGATAGAGATTTCCAATTCTTTTTCTTTTTGCATGGATTGTTTTTTTTTCCAGGAGGCAAGTTTAATCAATTCACCTCTGAGAGAAGCTTTATAGGCTTCCCAAACAATAGAGGGACAAATTTCTGGGTCCTTGATTTCGAAAAATTCTGTGGTGAAAGATTTGATTTTATCCACTATTACCTCATCTAAAAGGAAGGCATTGTTAAGTCGCCAGGAGGGAGAATCTTTGCGTGGGGCAGAAATAGATAGATGTAAAGAAATAGCTGCATGGTCTGTAAGAGATATTGGGTGTATGATAGTGTTTGTCACGTCTTGAATGAGAGAGGAGGAAAGAAGAAAGAAATCAATTCTCGAGTAAGTGTTGTGTGGTGATGAGAAGTGTGAATATTCTCTACCTTTTGGATGCAGTAAACGCCATGGATCTATAAGGGAAAAGGCTTCTTTCAAAGCATGCAGAGCTGTAAAAGATCTGGATTTTGAGGGTCTGCAAGATGATGACCGATCTATATAAATGTCTTGAATTTGATTGAAATCCCCGCCCAATATTAGAGAACAAGAATCATATTCAACTAGCGCCAGCTGGAGATCTTTGAAAAAATCCAGATGATCCAGAACAGGAGCGTAAATATTAAGGAACACAAAATCTACAGAGTGCAACGCAGCATGTACCAGACACCACCTTCCGTCAGAGTCTGTTTTAACAGAGTGAATAACAGGGGATAGCTTGTCACTGAGAAGTACTGATATCCCATTTTTCTTCCTGTGAGTTGCAAGGGAATACAAGTGAGTGGAATATCCCTTCAATTTAAATTTTGAGGCGGCAGCGGGCGGGAGGTGGGTCTCCTGCAAATAAATTACATCTGGATGTTTATTAGACACATAGTTAGCTATCTTTTTCCTTTTAATAGGATGGTTCAAACCATTCACATTAAAAGATAAAACATGTAAATCAGCCATAATCTACTGTATGCGGTGGTGGGACATAGTAAATATCACCTTTATGAAGAAAAAACAAATACCATATCCAGGGTACTAGGTAGACACTCATGCCAGAGAGTAGAAAAAGAAATAAAGAGAGCATAAGAATAAGAGCAAATAGACTAGCAGTGACAGCATAATGCAAGGTCAGAAAAAAGAAAGACCATACTATCATGCATAAGACAAAACAGTTTAAGGGTGCTCCTGTGAGCACGGGGAAACAACGCATATGGAACAACTTACACTACTCCACACCCACTCAATTTAAGAAACCTAAAAGTGGTGTGCTTTTCCACAAAATCAGTGAATTATATATTCATGTATGTGTAGTTTATAACAGCAGAAAACAGAGGCAAACAAAGTCATCAGCAGCTCAGCATGTCAGTGCATTTTCAAAGAATCCAAAAATGCAGCCAGCTCTTCAGGATCAGTGTAGGAAGTAGTACGATTATTGTAAGTTACTTTCATCCTGGCTGGGTACATAAGACCGTATTTGGCTCTAATATCTTTAAGCTCCTGCCGGTGGGAAAGAAATGCTTTTCTCTTCAAGGCTGTGGTTTTAGCCAAATCTGGAACAATGAAGAACTTCCTGCCTTGGTGTAATAGCTGAGGTTTAGATTTAGCTGCTGTAAGAATTTGGAGTGCATGCTGAAATCTGAGCAGTTTAGCCACTATGGGCCTGGGAGAAGAGGCATGTGAAGAGAGATGAGACGGTACGCGGTGAGCACGCTCTATTTCCAGTGGAGGTGAAAAGACAAGTCCCAGGGTAGCAGGCAGGAAAGCAGAAAGAAAGGAAATCATATCAGAGCCCTCCGATGATTCAGGCAGCCCAATAATTCTTAAATTGGATCTTCTGCTGCGATTAGAAAGATCTTCAAAGTCTCTCTGTAAAGTAGTAATAAGTTTGTCATGCTTAGTTACCGTT
This sequence comes from Geotrypetes seraphini, assembly GCF_902459505.1. Lineage (NCBI taxonomy): Eukaryota > Metazoa > Chordata > Amphibia > Gymnophiona > Dermophiidae > Geotrypetes > Geotrypetes seraphini. The sequence goes on from NC_047086.1 coordinate 284,735,228, forward strand.
TCTTGCAGAGAAGGAATGGCAGACGTTTTCTCCTCCAGGGCATCCAAACGATGACGGGCATCCACAAATTGAGAGTTGATTGCCTCAATTTCCACTCTTAAAAGCTTAGTTTCTTCAACCTGCTCCTGTATTATGCCCTGAATTGATCTTATTTCTTTTAGGAGCAGGTCAAGGGAAGCCTCGTCTGTTTTCGGCGCCATTTTCTCCGGCGTGCTCGGATCGGGTTTCAGCCTCTTCCTTCCAAGTGGCGCGGGTGGAGCGGTCTCGCTTTTCGCCGGTTTTGGAGGCGACATAGGGGATTTAGAGAGCAAAATCTTGGCGAAAATCGCGAAATCGTTGTGAGAAAAGCACTTTTTAAGATTGTTTTGAGTGCGGGTGAAGAGTAGCAGCTATGCCATGCACATGTTCGCTGCGGCAGTCAGGCCACGCCCCCCTTGGTATACTGTCTTAATTTCCAGTTTGTGAACTTTTCCATCCTCACTTGGGAAGGCTTTGGTAATGAGGCCCAGAGGCCAAATGTTACATTGAGTTTGGTTGTCCTTTAGGAGTACGAGTACCTGTATCGCAGGTTTGGATGGTCATCTTGCAACTTCTTTCTTGGTTGGAGAGTAGGAAGGTATTTTCTCCTCCCAACGCTTCTAGAAAATGTCTGTAAGATGTTGCACTTGCTTTCACTGGTGTTTGTAAATATTACCACCTTGTGGAGTAGAATTGGAGTTGGTTTTCTGTGTGAGAAGCATAGCTGGTGTCGGGATCAGTGGTGATTCTAGATCTTTTTTTTTTAATAATTTCTTTATTCATTTTAAATCACACAAGTGTACAGAAATACATCATTTATAACTTCTATATAACACTTGAAATTCTTTCTAATATTATCAGAAAAACATATATCCCTTCCCTCCCACCCTTCCTTAAATATTTCAAACAAAACTTATCATAAACATATTATGAACACTTAATGATTGTATACTTCTAAAACCACCCCCCTCCCCCCAGTGTGTACATATAGTATCCAAGGAAAATGATGTCTACTCATTACAATATTTTTCCAATGGCCCCCAGATCTTTATAAAATTATTATAAATCCCTTTCTGCATAGCAATTACTCTTTCCATCTTATATATATGGCATAATGAGTTCCACCAAAATGTATAGTTAAGATTAGTATAGTTTTTCCAATTATTGGTAATATGCTGAATGGCGACCCCCGTCATGATCAATAAAAGTTTGTTATTATGCGAAGAAATTTTACTTTTTTTCCTCATAGAACAGAACAGTATCATAAGATAACGCAACATGGTTTTCTAATAGACAATTTACTTGAGTCCAAATTGAATTCCAAAATAGCATAATACAGGGACAATAAAAAAGTAAATGATCCAACGTCCCCGCTTCCAGATTACAGTGCCAGCATCTATTAGATTTAGAGCAATCTAACTTTTGTAAACGAACTGGGGTCCAAAACACTCTATGCAACAAAAAGAACCAAGTTTGCCTCATAGATGCAGACACTGTAACTCATTCTAATCTCATTAAACAGACACATAATTCCTCTTTCTCTCGTAATCTAAATAATATAACTCTTTCCGCCATTCAATCATCTTTTACTCTAAATCTCACAGATTTCTCTTCCCTTCCAATTACAGAACAATTTTCTAATTGGGAAACAGCTACGAAAACCCTATTAGACTCATTAGCTCCCTCATCTGTCAAAAAAAATAAACCCACTCTCAACACTTCCTCAAGAAAACAACAACCCTGGTTTAACGAAAACCTGATCCTCCTCCGTCGACAGGTCCGGACGGCAGAAAACAAATGGCGTAAATCTCGTTATAACAGTCACCTTCTTTCTTATAAAGAAAAAGCTTCTCACTATAAAAAGACCATTAAACAGACTAAAAAGGACTACTATTCAAAACTTATCTCTACCTCTAGTAATTCATCCACTCTTTTCAGTATTGCCCAATCTCTCTCAAAGTATTCTAAAAAAAAACTTCCTCCTCCTGCTTCTAATATACCATCTGCTAACGAACTTTCCTTATTCTTTGACAACAAAGTCACTACTATTCGTACCAATCTTGGACCTTCTCTTCCTGTTTTTACAGTTCCTACTAATAATGATCTAACTTTCCTACCTCTCAGTTCTTTCTCTAATTTCAAAGTACCTTCACTAACACAACTATCCACTGTTTTACAATCTATAAATTTACCTAATAACATTACTGAAAGTTTCCCTCCTCATCTTATCAAAAGATTTTTTTCTTTCTTTGGACCTTATATAAGGGAATTGATCTCCAAATCCTTTTCTGACTGTTGTGTCCCTACCGCATGGAAATCAGCTCTAGTTTTTCCAAAACTAAAACAATACAACACTGATCCTTCTTTACCTAACAATTATCGTCCCATTGCCAATCTGCCTTTAATTTCTAAACTTATCGAAAAAGTGATTCATTCTCAATTATCAGATTTCTTTGATCAAACACATGCCTTACATCCTTATCAGACTGGCTTTCGAACTTCTCATTCTACTGAATTATCATTACTAGGTCTCATTTCTACTATACAATACTTTCACGATCATCTAAAATCGGTTATACTAATCTCTCTTGACTTATCTGCAGCTTTTGACACCATTGACCACTCTTTACTCCTATCTAGATTAGCTGACTGCAACATCACAGGTCCCGCTCTCAACTGGTTTATATCTTACTTTCATCAACGCAACTTTAAAGTTCATATAAATAACCAAACTTCTACTCCAGTAACTCAAACTTTTGGAGTTCCTCAGGGCTCTATCTTATCCCCACTTCTTTTTAACATTTTTTTATCCCCTCTTCTTTCTCTGGCACAATCGCTAGGTTTCTCAATTTTCGCCTATGCCGATGATATTCAGCTGCTCTACCCCATCAATACTTCAAACTCTTTGGATATTAATAATCTTAACACTAAATTAGATATCCTAAGTGATTGGTTGTTCTCTAATAAACTTTCACTCAATGTCGCCAAATCTTGTGGCTTACTCCTTCCCATTAAAAAATCTGAAACCTTACCAGGAACAATCTACATCAAATCCACACCCTTACTTATGGACACTAAAATAAAATTACTGGGAGTTACTCTAGATAGAGATCTCACTTTCCATGATCACATAAGTACAGTTGTAAAAACTTGTTTCTTTAAACTTCGTATCATTCGTTCACTTATTTCCACCCTAAATACTGACTCGATCAATATCCTTATTCATTCTTTAGTTATCTCTCACCTAGACTACTGCAATTCATTATTAAATGGACTACCCCAAAAAGAAATCCGCCGTTTGCAGATTATACAAAATACCGCAATCAAACTCATTTACCAAACAGGTAAATTCAAACACGTTACCCCGCTCCTTAAGGAGGCTCATTGGCTCCCTGTTACACACCGTATAACTTATAAAATTTTACTGCTCACTTTTAAAATCAAACTTTCACATCTGCCCTTATTTCTGGACAAATTACTAATACCCCAAAGTTCTCCCCGTACCTTACGATCTACTGACCAAAAACTCCTTTTCATTCCCTCCCTAAAAGAATCTTACTATACAAGGAAATCAAATTTTGCTATAACAGCCCCTACATTATGGAATTCTCTCCCTCAATTTCTTCGGGATGAAATTCATTTACCTAAATTTAAAACTAATCTTAAAACTTTCCTATTCAAGGATGCCTTTAACAAATCCTAATCTTTTATATCCACTTACTTACTCATCCTTTTCCCAAAAGATCTCCTTCATTTCTGCGCATATCATTTATACCTTGCACCCTTGTCCTTCATGTCCTATCCCTTCCCTCTATCTCATTTCCTCTAATATTATGTAACTTTTTCCTTCCTTCCCATTTCTCCTCACGGTCATGTTTGTCAGTATATGTCTAATATGTTTTTGTTAATTTTTCTAATACACCAATAACTAGTTCTTACTAGTTACACAGCGACAGCACTCAACTTCAAAAAAGGGAATTATGATGGCATGAGGAAATTGGTGGGAAAGAAACTCAACGGTAGCGAAAGGAAGATGGAGTCTGTAGAAAAAGCCTGGTCCCTACTCAAGGGCACGGTGCAAGAGGCACAGAACCTGTACATCCCCAGATTCAGGAAGGGGTGCAAAAAAAACCGAACAAAAAACCCAGCGTGGATAACAACTGCAGTAAAAAAGGCGATAAGTGACAAGAAAGCATCGTTCAAAAAATGGAAAAAGGACCAAACAATGGACAACCAAATGGAACACAAAGAACACCAAAGGGAGTGTCACCGTGTAGTTAAAAAAGCTAAAAGGGAATATGAGGAGAGACTGGCGGGGGAAACAACAAACTTCAAATTGTTCTTCAGATATGTGAAGGGGAAGCAACCGGCAAGGGAAGAAGTGGGGCCATTGGATGATGGAGACAAAAAAGGAGTGGTAAAAGAGGAAAAAGAGATAGCAGACAGGTTAAATAAGTTCTTCACGTCAGTCTTCACGAAGGAGGACACATCCAATATTCCGGAACCGGAGGACATTGTAAATGGGGATCAGGATGAAAAGCTGGTCCAACTAGAGGTAAGCCAAGAGGATGTCCTCAGGCAGATAGACAGACTAAAGAGCGACAAATCGCCAGGTCCGGACGGCATTCACCCAAGGGTACTCAAGGAACTAAGGAACGTAATAGCAGAGCCACTTCGCCAAATATGTAACCTATCCTTAAAAACTGGAGAGATCCCGGAGGATTGGAAAATTGCGAATGTCACACCCATCTTCAACAAGGGTTCAAGGGGGGACCCGGGGAACTACAGGCCGGTGAGCTTGACCTCGGTCCCGGGAAAAATGATGGAAGCACTGATTAAGGACAGTATCTGTGAACACATAGAAAACAATGGACAGCTAAAGTCGAGCCAGCACGGCTTCTGCAAGGGTAGGTCATGCCTCACAAACTTATTGTACTTCTTTGAGGGGGTAAACAGACAGGTGGATAAAGGGGAATCCATTGACATCATTTACCTTGACTTTCAAAAAGCCTTTGACAAGGTACCGCACGAAAGACTGCTTAAAAAGCTGTGGAGACACGGAGTGCAAGGGGAGGTCCACCGATGGATCAAAAACTGGTTGGCGGACAGGAAACAGAGGGTTGGAGTGAAGGGCCATTACTCGGACTGGCATGGGGTCACGAGCGGAGTTCCGCAGGGGTCGGTGCTGGGACCGCTCCTGTTCAATATATTTATTAATGACCTGGAGGCAGGAACAAATTGCGAAGTTATTAAATTTGCGGATGACACCAAACTCTATCGCAGGGTTGATACCATGGAAGACTGCGAAGATCTGCAAAGGGACCTAACGACGCTAGAAAAATGGGCCAAAAAATGGCAAATGAACTTTAATGTAGGGAAATGCAAGGTCATGCATGTAGGGAAAAAGAACCCGATGTTCAGCTACAAAATGGGAGGATCACTGCTAGGGGTAAGTAACCTTGAAAGAGACCTGGGAGTGATGGTGGACACGTCTTTGAAGGCGTCGGCACAGTGCGCCACAGCCTCAAGAAAAGCAAACAAAATGTTGGGTATCATTAAGAAGGGTATCACGATCAGGACGAAGGAGGTCATCCTGCCACTGTATCGTGCAATGGTGCGACCGCATCTGGAGTACTGTGTCCAATATTGGTCGCCGTACCTCAAAAAGGACATGGCGGTACTTGAGGGAGTCCAGAGAAGAGCAACTAAACTGATAAGAGGTATGGAAAACCTCTCATATACTGACAGACTGAAAAAGCTGGGGCTGTTCTCCCTGGAAAAGCGGAGACTTAGAGGAGACATGATAGAAACCTTCAAGATCCTGAAGGGTATAGAAAAAGTAGACAGGGACAGATTTTTCAAATTATGGGGAACCACAAGTACAAGGGGGCACTCGGAAAAATTAAAAGGAGACAGGTTTAAAACAAATGCCAGAAAGTTCTTTTTCACCCAGAGAGTGGTGGACACATGGAACGCGCTTCCGGAGGCTGTGATAGGCCGGAGCACGTTACAAGGCTTCAAAGAAGGTTTGGATAGGTTCCTAGAGGATAAAGGAATTGAGGGGTACAGATAAGAGTAGCGGTAGGTTATAGGGATAGTCTGGGACCATTGCTCAGGCAATGGGCCTGATGGGCCGCCGCGGGAGCGGACCGCTGGGCGAGATGGACCTCTGGTCTGACTCAGCGGAGGCAACTTCTTATGTTCTTATGTTCTTACTCTCCTATTTTAAAATTTTTTTTAATTGTTAACCGGTCAGATATTTGTTTTATGATCGGGATATCAAAAATCAATAAACTTGAAACACTGTACATCTCATTCTCCAAGACCAAATTTGTGTCCATTGAGATCTGAAAACACTGGTACTAGGGATCTGGCATTCAGAATTGCTGCCATGTCTGCTAGCATGTTGATTAAAGCTTCATGCGTCAATTTCTGGTGATCAGCCTCTGACAGCATAGCATTCAAGATCCGCCAAGCTATCCCAATCATACACTCCCATGCTTCTCCCATGTGTAAAGAGTGAGGCGCTTTAAAGACCGAAGTACACTTTTGGTCGTTTAGATACCTTTGTACAGTGGATTGGTCCAACTTGACAGATGAAATGTCCAGTTATCTGCAGTCTCCTACAAAGTTGGTTCCACAATTGGAACAAATTTGTTTGACTGGAAAGAATCTTCATAAGACAGTAATGAAACCTGAAGTGCCCATTGATTCAGTGACTTTGATGCTATTGAAACAGACATGGAGAAAGCCAATGCTTGCCCTGGGATTAATAGCATTCATAGTATGCAGGTCTCTTCTGGGTATGCTCAGTTTTGTGAAAACTGATTATGTGCAGGGGTGGGGTCCTTGCATAGCTGTGGCAGCCCAGGAAAAGCACCAGGCTTTGGTTGGAAGAGGGCTTCCATTGGCTGAGCTTGGGATCCCTGCCAGCTCAGGTATGCCAGAGTAGCCAAAGGAGGGCAGATATTTCTGTTCTTCCCCCCCCCCCCAAATACTCTGGACTCAAGCCCCTCCCAAACCTGAGCTCTGGCTACACCTCTGCTAGTGAATGGGTTGGGAAGGAGAGAGATGGAGGAAGGAGTAGTGCTAGAAAGGAGATGAGAGATTTAAAAAAAAGAGACTAATAAGAGGTGAAGAGAAAGGGAGAATGAGAGTAAAATCAAATGGGCAAATATATGTTTAAATGATTTTTATTTTTCCAGCAGTAAGAAGCAAATACAAACAGTAGTACCATTCAGGAAATAACATTTTCAATAACATAATCAGTTCCCCTCCCATCCCCCCCTCCCCTCCCCAAGAATCCAAGGCCAGTCCAACAGCTGAGAGTGGGAATAAAATCTTAAAGATTCAAAAGTCTACTGCGAGCACGCGGTCTGAGGTCCTGCCAGTAGTGCTCCCACACCTGACAAAATTTGCGACCCGGGCCAAGAGTCAAGTCTCCCACCATGCGTCTCTCCAGTGTTGCGTGCACTATCATTAGGGATCCCCATTGTGCATAAGACGGGGGATCACGGGAGAGCCAGTTGGTGAGGATGGCTTTTTTTCCCATCAAAAGGGCTCTGGAGATAAATGCTGACATTCCCCTGGGTTTGGGCGAGGCTATATTATAAAATCCAAATAACGCCCTCGGTTGCGGAAGCCATCGCCGTCCCCAAAGCGATGTGGTATATAGGCCCAGATGTCTCCAAAACTGTTGGATTGCGGGGCAGGCCCAAAACATGTGACTCAAAGATGCGTGAGCCTGATTGCATTTCGGGCAAGAATGTGACTCAGTAATCCCCATCCGGGCTGCACGTTCCGGTGGAATGTAAAGTCTCAGAACAATTTTCAATTGCATTTCTCAGTGAGTAATATTGGGTGACACCTTCTGAATGTTCTTCAGGACCCATTGTAACTGTTGAGCAGTCAACTGGCAATGCAAGTCCTCAGCCCACGCTGTCGCTAATATATCCAGATTCGTACTTGGTTGGCAATCCCGGATCCCCACAATATGAAATCGTAGAGGAATCCTCTGTTGTACTGAAAGGCTAAAGAGTTCCGAAAGCGCCTCCCTGCAGACTTCAGTAAGGGCAGCCACTGGGAGGGACTGAACATAGTGACGGTTCTGGTAATAGGCGAAGAGATCATTAGCCTGTAGGTCAAAAGTCCGTTGCAGCTTGGCAAATGTGACCAGGCTCCCCTCCTCCAAAAACAGGTGAAAAAGATATTGTAGACCTTATGCTTGCCACCTAAGAAAGGTGGCATTTTGCATGCCCGGCTGGAAAGCTCCATTGCCCTGTATAGGCAAATATAAAGACACCCTAGAAGACAATTTGGCTGTTTTACAGACCCATCTCCATGTCCTTCTGGCCGGCGTAAAAATGGGGTAGTGAGACACCAAAGGATCAAATGGGCAAATATAAACACAGAGAAGAGAAAAGTGAAAAAAAATTAAAAGAAAGCCATGCAGACAGATATAAAAGAGAAAGACAAGAAGAGAGAGAAAAAATGGAAAGGCAAATGTGGAAAATAATTTAGGAGAAGGGCACAAAGAGAGTGTCAAAAAGACTGGGACTTGCCCAATTAGAAAAGTAAAATGCTTATACCACAGTTCTTCAAGCGCCGGTCCGCGGACCGGTGGCGGTCCACAAAAAAATCTTGCCGGTCCGCAAAGGATTCGATCCCCGCTGCAACGAAAGGCCGGCGTCAGCTGACTTGCAACTTCCTGTTGCAGTCGCTGTGCCGTGACTCCTGCCTTCGCCGGGACTCCTGCATTCCACCGCGTTTGCCTCCTGCCTTATCTCCGCACCTCCAGACCAGCAGCGGCAGCTCTGTGTACTTTTAACTTCGGCACAGAGCTGCCCCTAAGCAGTAGTTTAGCGCGGTTTCATGAGGAAGCCTCGGGGCCTTTGCTAGGCCGGCCCACATCGCATCATCAAAGCGGGCCGGCCTAGCAAAGGTCCCGAGGCTGCCTCATGAAACCGCGCTAAACTACTGCTTGGGGGCAGCTCTGTGCCGAAGTTAAAAGTATACAGAGCTGCCGCTGTTGGTCTGGACTCTTGGGCCGCTGAAGGAAGGCAAAGAGCAGCTTCCTGGAGGTCACCCTTCCTCTCGCCTTTGCAGGTCCCTTTTTTTTTTTTCCTTCAAATGGCAACGGGCCCCAGCATGGACATCAATCAAGTAAGTTCCACTGTTCCTTGCAAGCGGTTCTGCTCGGCCAAAGCTTCCCCTCTGACATGAGCCACCCTCAGGGGAAAGAAAGTGACCCGTAAAGGTGAGGGGAAGGGGGGCAGATGATGGAAGTTGGGGGGGAGAGAGAGAGAGAAGGGGCAGATGATGGAATGGAGGAGATGAGAGAAAGAGAAGGGGACAGATGATGGAAGTGAGAAGAAGGGAGAGAGAGCAGAAGGCAGATGGATGTCAGTTGAGAGGGGAGAGCAGATGCTGAATGGAAGTGGGGAAAGAACACATACTGGATGGAAGGAGGAGATAAATAAAGGGGGAAGAAAATAGTAAGATAATGGAGGGATGAGGGAAAGGGGTAGACACAGTGAAAAGAGGGAAACAGGACTAAATAGTAAGAAAGAATTTAATTTAGATGGAGGCAGAAAATAGAGAAGGAAGACCAGAGAAGAAAAGGGAAGAGAGAGCAGAGAACGATAACAGATCTGAGTGGAGAAAATGAGAAGAGAGAGATGCTAAAAACCACAGGGGGGAGGGAAGGACAGAGATGCCAGACCTTGAGGGGAACAGAAGGAAGATGATGGATGCCAGACCAAATTGGGGGGGGGGGGAGGAGGAGTGATGGCAGGGAAAGACAGACAGTGAATGGAAGGGGCAGATGCTGGACTGAAGAGAACAGAGAAGGTTATCATGCCACTGTACGCCCTCACCTGGAGTATTGCGTCCAGCACTGGTCACCGTACATGAAGAAGGACACGGTACTACTCGAAAGGTTCCAGAGAAGAGCGACTAAGATGGTTAAGGGGTTGGAGGAGCTGCCGTACAGCGAAAGATTAAAGAAACTGGGCCTCTTCTCCCTCGAACAGAGGAGATTAAGAGGGGACATGATCGAAACATTCAAGATACTGAAGGGAATAGACTTAGTAGAGAAAGACACTATTCACCCTCTCCAAGGTAGGGAGAACGAGAGGGCAATCTCTATAGTTGAAAGGGAATAGATTCTGTACAAACGTAAGAAAGTTCTTCTTCACCCAGAGAGTGGTAGAAAGCTGGAACGCTCTTCCAGAGGCTGTTATAGGGGAAAACACCCTCCAAGGATTCAAGACAAAGTTAGACAAGTTCCTGCTGAACAAGAACGTGTGCTGGTAGGGCTAGTCTCAGGGTGCTGATCTTAGACCAGAGGGCTGCCGCGTGAGCGGACTGCTGGGCATGATGGACCACTGGTCTTACCTAGCAGTGGCAATTCTTATGTTCTTAGGGCAGACGCTGGATGGAAGAGAGTGAAAAGGCAATGAAAGCAGAAACCAGAGACGACAAAAGGTAGAAAAAAATAATTTTATTTCTATCTTGTGATTCAAATATATCAAACTTGAAATATGTATCTTGCTAGACATAACTGGGGAGTGCAAAGCCCAGGTAGTGCTTCTTTAGCTTCCAGCTGGCTTAGGGCTCTCTCTGACCAGGGGGCAGTTGCCCTAGTTCCACTCCCCTAACACCATTCCTGTCATGTGTGACTGTGGTATTCTGTTACATGATATTTGTGTAGCATTATGTAATAATTTGGCTTATTCAGTTTTCTTGATAGCAGAGGGGATATATGTGAAGGGGAGGGGAGAAAGGGGTTTTGTTGATCTTTGCCCTGTATTATTTGTATTTATAAAAGATAATTGTATAGAATATTGTTTCTTTTTATAGTTTAATAAAATATGTTCAATATAAAATCATAACTATTTGAGGCTTGTGCGGATGGGATCAGATGGTTTGTGGGACCGACCTCGCGGGGAAGGGGAGGCGATGGTTTTTAAAAAAAATTTCAGTCTTAGTAGTTTGCCGGTCCACGAAATAATTATTTTATTTCCGCCGGTCCATAGGTGTAAAAAGGTTGAAGAACACTGGCTTATACAATAAAGGTTTAAAAAAGAAATATAGTATTTAAGGCCCTCTTTTACTAAAATGGGAGGTAAATAATTTTTAAGATTTAGAATGTACATCTCTTCTATTTTTGTGTTTTGCCAAGTTTATCTTTTTATCAGCATTGCACTGCTTATACAAAGCTTTCCAAGATGGAGGGATCTCCATTCCATTACATGTTTTTGTTGTAATCTCCCATTTTGTATCAGGTGAGGGTATGTCCTTGTTCTTCATTTGGGACTGAGGTAACATGTAGTGTCTCTGTAGGAATCTGTTAACAATACAGCTTTTTCCAGTTTCCCAATGGTAGATATATTGGTACTCTAGAGCAGGGATGTCAAAGTCCCTCCTTGAGGGCCACAATCCAGTCGGATTTTCAGGATTTCCCCAAAGAATATGCATGAGATCTAGGTGTATGCACTGCTTTCAATACATATTCATTGGGGAAATCCTGAAAACCCGACTGGATTGCGGCCCTCAAGGAGGGACTTTGACATCCCTCCTCTAGAGCCTGGTGTAATATTAATAGCACTGTCTCTTCATAGGTAGGTTGGGGCTGTTATGGCTTGGTAAGCATGCCTTTTTGCAGGGTTTTATGTTGTTTTGCAAAGTGACTAGTCCTATATGAAACTAGGCCCTTGCACACAAAATAAAAATAATCAAGACCAGCGGTCTCCACAAGCTGTAGTCACCACACAATCAAAAATCCATCTGCTTTAAACAAAGCGTCTGCCAGTGGAATGAGTGTATGCTGTTCTTGAGGTGATAACACAACTGAATATATTTTATGTAACATTGTGAGGGAGATAGCTCCATTGTTGGAGATTGTGGAATTTGTAATTAAAAAAAAAAAACTGGAGGTGCAGAATTTATATTGGGATTCTGCTCAATTTTGTAGAGAATCCAACCTTCACTCCCTGAAACTAGTTGAAAGAAAAGTGTTTCTTTATGCATAGAAGGTCCTGGTGTCTTCTATTGCTAATTTTAAAAAGGGGGGAGGAGAGATGTAATGTGGTGGTGGGCATGATGTGTGGAAATGTTGCTTTGGCTTGCTGGCTTGCTCCCTATTGCAACCTCAAATATTTCTAGTGGCCTGTTTACTAACCCTCGGCAAAATAGGCCGATACTTAGTAAACCTTCCCTCCTTTGCCTTCTTCCTACTCTTTTTGATTTGCCTACTTGATTTTCCTAATAAAGGGCCCCATGTAGACATGAAGATTCATTCATACAGCATTGTTGAAATGTTATGTTGCATGAATAGAAGTTTATACAACTACAAAGAATCTAATGCCACAGTACTAAAAAAAATGAATAAAAAAAATTCAGTATAAAGTGGAGAGAAGGAAAAGTAGTATAAAGGAGACCAGAGGCATTCAAGTGTAAAAAGTGCAAAAAGAACAGTGTAAAATTAGAACTGAATGGAAAGATGAATAAAAAGTATCAGAAGCAATCAAAATGATTGAGTGACAAGTAATAAAGTTTAAAGAACCTTCTTTATTTATTTTTTTTATATAATTCTTTATTCATTTTTGACTCTTGCAACAAGTGTACAATATTCAATCATATAATTTGTACAAATCACTTGACATTCTTAACAATTATTATCCATTACATACAAAAAAGACTCCCCTCCCCCCACCCAACCCAATCATCAATAATAAATTCATTAAATCACATAACATACCTCCCCATCCCCACACTAATTATATTCCTATGTAATAACAAGGTGTCCAAAGTGTCTAATCATTAGAATATGCAATCAATGGCCCCCTTCTTTATTTTATGAAATCTCTCATCCAGAAGATTCTTTTCTTCTATCATTAAAGAGAAAATTTATACCAGATTGTATCGTCTTAACTGGACATTATACTGTTCTTCAAAATGTTTGCCTCCTTTTGGCATTTTGCAAGTTTCTGTGAGAAAAGCTTTCATTATTTCATTACCATTCAGTAGCATGGATATATTAGTTTCTGGTTTAGTATACCTACTGAAGCTGAAACTCAAACATATTCATTTCTGTCTTTAGTTTCAGCATTTAACTTCCATCTGTTCTCTCCCTTTTTTCTTTTACTTCCTTGTTTCTGTTTTTCCTCATGCTATGACATAAAAGTGGTTGCACTGAAAAGACTGCCTTTTTTGAGGAACAGACCGAAGGATAAAGACAAAATGAAGGCCTTCTACCGTCGCTCCATGTGTAAGACTTTAAGACAGTTCAGCTTCTTTCAACTGGCTGCACTGACTACCATTACTAATTTTGTACTAACATTTCCCTGGACTGCACTATTAAACCAAGTCTACAAGGTGCAAGTCTTGCTACAATTCAGGGATGTGGAGCAATCATGAGTATTTTGGCATTAAAATTAATTGTGCATAAATATGTGAATGTAAATCATTAATACATTGTGATTAGTAAAGACACATATATATGCATACTCTATATGTTAATTATAAATGTCTGTCTACAGTACATATATAAGATGTACTGCTTTTTAATATCATATACCGTATGTTAGTATTTTTAAACTAACAGTTAACAATAATAAAAGGACACAGCCATATGTTATAGATATGACTAGCATCATTACATTTTTTATTAGAAAACAAATCCAATTTCAGTTGATGTTCATATATTTAAAATGTGTAATGTAGAGCACCATCTCTTTTGATTTTTTCATATAATCTACAAACTACAGTATTCTTGCAGTAACCTGCAGTGAACATGGACCTGTCTTTATTTCTAGAATTAATATTATATTTTCATCTTTGCACATATTAATCAGCTATTTTATTTTGTCATTCCAGTGCAACATGCCCATGCATTTCATTGGAATAGTAGCATGGCAGACATAACAAAATTAATATGGCTAAGCAAGCAAAAATAAATCATGTACTGTGTGGAAAAATCTTTAGCTTGTAATATATCCATTCATTTAGTTGAATGCATGGCCTAATCTGAATGACCTTGTGACTGTAGCTTTATTTATTCATTATGCTCCAGTGCTTGATGTAGTGTTTTAAAGCATTGTACATTTCAAAAAACAAGACTGAAAATAAAAACACTGTCCCATGCTGATTCATTTGATTTCATTTGCATCCCAGCCATGAATGACTTGCTGCAGTCCATGGTCCTAGCAGGAGGACAGTGGACAGGTAGTTCAGAGAATCTTGATTGTCCTGATGATATTCCTACTGGGAAAAGGAGAAAGGATTTGGGATCTATGGCTTTCTCTACTACCGCTATCAACTATGCAACTGTCAACCTTTCTACAAGCTTCAGATCCAAGCAGTTGCTTGTAAATAAAGGTACAAGCAATGTAGTTATTGAGTTGTGGTGTGTGTTTTGTTTTGTTTTTCAACAGCTGTCTATGTAAATTTATTCTGGTCCTTTCAGGTTTTACATATTAATAATAAATAACCTAAAGAGCTGAGAGAATTTAAAATGTGTTTTGTTGTGACAACCGTGAAACACTTTGAGAGCTAATTTTTTTTGTGTGTGTATAGGGAGTGCTGCAGTATTGGATTGAAAGTACAGTCCATTCTTGTTGTTCACAGTAGTATGGTTCCTGAAAATGTTTGTGAACTGTGAATAACGAAACATTGAGCCTGTGGAAAAATAGAGGTCAAGTTCCAGCAGTACATGTTGCACCTCAGAATCATGAAAAGTGAACAGTACATCCTTTTGAGAAAATAGGGTTAGATTCCTGCATGGGACAGCACTGTAGATGCTTGTAATTCCCTCTCTGGACACTTAGGGGCTATATCTGGAAGCGAATGCCAGATATGAAGTGAAAATGAAAACATAAAAGCTGGGTTTTTTAAGAGCAGGTCTGCAAATACGTGAACACAGTGGCACAAATGGAGAATATTGGTGACAATAGTTGCAACCGTGGAACACGAGAATAAACGAGAATAGATTGTAAAGATAAAGATTTTCAAATGACATTGCAAAATTTTATATCTCACTTTTCCCTTCTGTTTTTATACCTTGTAGATACAATATCATTTGAAGATGTGAGTCCTCAAGGACCTAATGATGACTCGAGTACAGGGTCAAGAATTCATGGTAAGTCTTAATAAGAGATTTACCAAAATAGTAATATAATTTGAACCTGAAAATGGTGGAGTTTTGTACCTTATTAAATAGCAGTTATACAAACTAATGCATCTCAATGGCCACGACTTTGATCTTGGAGGTTAAGATGTACAGCTTCAGCATCTATGAGACAAACATGGTTTTTTCTTTTGCATAGAGCTTTTTGGACCCCTGTTCGTTTACAAAAACTAGATAGTTCTAAATCTAATAGATGTTGGCACTGTCATCTTGAAGCTGGGACATTAGATCATCTTTTATTCTATTGTCCATTCATATTATTATTTTGGAAATCAATTTGGCCTCAAATAAATAGGATGTTGGATAATCCGGTAGCCTTGACATATGATAACTTAAAAGCTTTTCTTTTTAAAGACGCATTTAACCTTTAACTTTCAAGTAATGTAGCAAACATCTCTGGAAACAAAAAGGAAAAAAAAATTTTATATATATATATATATATATGAGAGGGGGCGAAAGAGGACTATCTAGACAGATCTAAAGCTGTCAAAACAGCAGTCAGAGAAGCCAAACTCCAAATGGAGGAAGAGCTAGCACGGAAAATTAAGAAAGGGGATAAATCTTTCTTCAGCTATATTAGTGACAGGAAAAGAAACAAAGATGGGATAGTACACCTGAAGCAATCGGACGGTAACTTTGCGGAATCAGATTCTGAAAAGGCAGAACTACTAAACAAATATTTCTGTTCAGTGTTCACCCGCGAAGCGCCGGGAGCTGGTTCACAGCTGCAAACGGGAGATAACCAGAAAGACCCGTTTCAAGATTTCGAATTTACGCCCAGTAGCGTCTATGACGAACTATCAAGACTCAAAGTAAACAAAGCCATGGGACCGGATAACCTACACCCCAGAATGCTCAGGGAGTTAAGGGAAATCCTGGCAGAACCATTATCTGTTCTTTTCAATCTTTCCCTAAGCACAGGAAAGGTCCCCTTGGACTGGAAAACCGCCAACGTAATCCCACTCCACAAAAAGGGCTGCAGGACAGAGACAGCAAACTATAGACCAGTGAGTTTCACGTCTATAGTGTGTAAACTCATGGAAACACTGATCAAACAGAATCTTGACACAATCCTAGACGAAGAAAAACTGCGTGATCCACACCAACACGGGTTCACCCAGGGTAGATCCTGCCAATCTAATCTGATTAGCTTTTTTGACTGGGTTACTAGACAACTGGACGCCGGAAAGTCACTGGACGTGGTATATTTGGACTTCAGTAAAGCATTTGATAGCGTCCCTCATCGAAGATTACTGAACAAGCTGAAATCAATAGGATTAGGAGACACTCTAACTACATGGGTTGGGGGATTGGCTGAGCGGTAGACTTCAGAAGGTGGTGGTGAACGATACCCCATCTGAAGCATCGGACGTGATCAGTGGAGTGCCTCAGGGCTCGGTCCTGGGCCCGATTCTATTTAACTTATTCATAAGAGATATGACGCAAGGACTTAGAGGAAGGGTATCACTGTTCGCCGACGACGCCAAACTTTGCAACATATTAAGCAAAAGCTTATTACCTGATAATATGACACATGACCTACTGTTGCTGGAACAATGGTCAACTACTTGGCAAAAATCAAAAATAAGAGACCTTAGATATAGATACAGTTTATCCCGTTTAGGACCTCAGCGGTGCTAACTGTGGGAGAGTTTCATTCACAGATTACAAGCACAGAAGTCTTCATCGGTCATAATTTTTTATATTTTTTCATATAAGTTTCGATTATAGTACTTCATTTAATAAATAAATTTTTGAAAAAAGTACTCATCTCTTTGTTAAAGAAGCATAGCAGGGGTTCTTCACCTTCTTTAACAAAGAGATGAGTACTTTTTTCAAAAATTTATTTATTAAATGAAGTACTATAATCGAAACTTATATGAAAAAATATAAAAAAATTATGACCAATGAAGACTTCTGTGCTTGTAATCTGTGAATGAAACTCTCTCACAGTTAGCACCGCTGAGGTCCTAAACGGGATAAACTGTATCTATATCTAAGGTCTCTTATTTTTGACTTTTGTAATTAACCTTAGTATAACAGATATTTACTGCCTTATAAAACTGTACAACTACTTGGCAACTAGGCTTCAATGCTAAAAAATGCAAGATAATACACCTGGGTAAGAGAAACCCGCGTAGAACTTATGTACTAAATGGTGAGATCTTGGTTAGGACCACGGCGGAACGCAACCTAGGGGTGATCATTAGTGAGGACATGAAGGTTGCCAATCAAGTGGAGAAGGCTTCCTCCAGGGCAAGACAAATGATGGGGTGTATCCGCAGAGGTTTCGTCAGCAGGAGACCTGAAGTTATGATGCCGTTGTACAGAGCCATGGTGAGGCCTCACTTGGAGTACTGTGTTCAGTTTTGGAGACCACACTACCGAAAGGACGTGCTGAGGATCGAGTCGGTTCAGCGAACGGCCACCAGGATGGTCTTGGGGCTCAAGGATCTCACGTATGAAGAAAGATTTAAAAAATTGCGGCTGTACTCACTTGAGGAAAGAAGAGAACGGGGAGATATGATTGAAACATATAAGTACATCACGGGACGCATCGAGTCAGAAGATGATATCTTCTGGCTCATGGGACCCTCGACCACCAGAGGGCATCCGCTGAAAATCAGGGGAGGGAAGTTTCATGGCGACTCCAGGAAGTACTTCTTCACCGAAAGAGTAGTGGATCATTGGAACAGACTCCCACTCCAGGTGATAAAGGCCAGCAGCGTGACGGATTTTAAGAGAAAATGGGATACTCACGTGGGATCTTTAAGGGAGTAAATTCAGGGGAGGGGATACTTGGAATGGGCAGACTTGGTGGGCTATGGCCCTTTTCTGCTGCTTTTTTTTCTATGTTTCTATGTTCTTTCCATATACGGTTTTTTTATTTATCTAGCTTAAACACCAATTCTGTAACTTTACCCCTTTTTTCCTTCTGTATCCAGGTTTGTCAGTATGTTTGTTCGTCTAACCCGGGGGTCGGCAACCTGCAGCTCCAGAGCCGCATGCGGCTCTTTTCCACCTTTGCTGCGGCTCCGGTAGTGTGTCACGCAGGCATGCACCTTACAAGTCCAGCGTCGCGGCGGGAAATAGCCATGATGAGCAGTGAGCTCAGCACATACACAGATGAAAGGCTTGCTTGCTGATTGGTCCGGCGGCCCCGCCCCGCCGTGCCGCCGGACCAATCAGCAAGCAAGGCTTTCATCTGTGTAGTGCTGAGCTCACTGCTCAGCATGGCTATTTCCCGCCGCGACGCTGGACTTGTAAGGTGCCTGAAAAAGAAATCATCCTGGCCGGGGTCGGTGTCATGCTCCGGAGATCTACAGCCTTCCTATCTCCCTCTCCCTTCTACCTGCTTCCGGCCACATCCCCTGCTCTGCGGCTCTCTTCGGCAACTCAGCAGCAGCGATCGACACAAGCTTCTGACGTCGGGGCCTACCCTCTGCGAGTCCCGCTTGTTTCAACTTCCTTTTTCCACAAAGGCGGGACTCGTAGAGGGAAGGCCTCGATGTCGGCAGCTTGTCTTGATCACTGCTGCTGACGAGTTGCTGAAGAGAGCCGCGGAGCAGGGGGGGGTGTTGCCAGGTGCAGGTAGAAGGGAGAGGGCCAGATGCAGGACTCGTGGGTGAGGGAGGAGAAGAGAGAGAGAAAGAGAGAGGGGAGGGAAACAAAAGGAAATCTTTCATACTGGGCTGGGCCGGAGTGGAGGGATGGTGGAAAGATTCTAGCTACAGGGTGCAGTAACAAAGGAAAAGGGGGGGGAAGCTGAAAATGGAGATAGTGACACAAAGAAGAGAAAGGGTAAGCAGGACCTACTGAATAAGGATAGAGATACAGAGGGGACATGAAGAGGAGGTGAAATAGAGACATAGAAGTAATGCTGAAAAAGTGGGGGGGGATAAAGACATTGAAAGGGCAAATGGTGAACATGGCGTAAAGATAAGGACAGAGACAAATGAAGATTCTGAAAAAGTGGTGAGATAGGGATATAGGTGAGATGGACACAAAGAAGGGTGATGCTAGAAAATAGGTGGAATGGTAATTCTGACAGACACAGAAGGGAAATGCTGGATCAAGGAGAGATGGGGCTCAGGCTGGATGGAATGAGGAGAAATGCCTTGTTGGCCCGGAACTTCCTCTCCTACGTCAGAATTGACGTCAGGGAGCGGAATGCTGGTCAGCGCAACACTTCTGCAGGGAAAGCTTGGGACGGCGGTGGCTTGGGGACTGTTCCCCGATTGCGGTGGCAGCAAACCGAGTGGCTTGGGGGAGGGCACGGAGACAGAAAGAAGGGGGAACAGGGAGACAGAAAGAAAAAGTTGGGGGAGAGAATGAGGTCTGGAGGAGAGGAAACATACAGGAGGCTGAAAGAAAGGAAGAAAGATTGGATGCACAGTCAGAAGAAGAAAGTGCAACCAGAGACTCATGAAATCACCAAATAGCAAAGGTAGGAAAAATGATTTTATTTTCAATTTAGTGATCCTGTATATAGCATTAAGATAAGAAACAATATATGCAGTGTTAGATTTGTTTTATAATGGTTTTGCGGCTCCAAGTTTTTTTTTCTTTTCGAAAACGGGTCCAAGTGGCTCTTTATGTCTTAAAGGTTGCAGACCCCTGGTCTAACCCATTTTAAATAGTATGTTAATTTTATGACTTACTTTATATTTTGGTTGTAACTCGCTTAGTAAATTATGGATAAGCGATTTATCAAATTCAAATAAACTTGACTTGAAAACTTGACTTGATACTATTTTATTTGGAACGGCAATGAGAGCAAAGAGTCAAATTTTGTCAAATAACAATAAACTTTTATTTATTTTGACTGGAGTAGCAATTCAACAAATAACATACAATTGGAAAAATTATGACAGATTAAATTATAACTTTTGGTGGAAATCTGTATTCCATATATATAAAATGGAACGTACAATAGCAACACAAAAGGGAAAAGGGTGGGTATTATTTTTATTTATCTCATAATGCATATGAATATATCAATAGTCTCACTATATTTGTATGAAATTCTGTTACGGAAGGGGATGGGGATAAACATAAGAACATAAGAAATGGCTTCACCGGATCAGACTCTAGGTCCATCCAGTCCGGCGACCCGCACCCGCGGAGGCCAAGCTAGGTGTTCCCTGCTGAGAAACCTTGTTTACTTGTATCCCCCCAATGTGATTTGCAAGAAGGTGTGCATCCAACTTGCTCTTGAATCCCAGAATGCTGGTCTCCATCACGACCTCCTCAGGGAGAGCGTTCCAAGCGTCCACCACTCGTTGTGCGAAACAGAACTTCCTAATATTTGTCCTGGGCCTGGTGCCCCTTAGTTTCAGTCCATGACCTCTTGTCCGAGTCACATTTGACAATGTGAATAACGATGTTTCTTGCTCTATTTTGTCAAATCCTTTTAGTATTTTAAAAGTCTCTATCATGTCTCCTCGCAGTCTTCTCTTCTCGAGGGTGAACAGTCCCAGTTTTCTGAGGCGTTCTTTGTAGCTCAAATTCTCGATACCTTTAACTAGCTTCGTGGCTCGCCTTTGCACCCTCTCCAGTAGGGTTATATCCTTCTTTAGGTAGGGAGACCAGTGTTGAACACAGTACTCCAAGTGTGGTCTGACCATTGCTCTGTAAAGCGGCATTATGATGTCCGCCGATCTACTTGTGATTCCCTTCTTAATCATGCCCAACATCCTATTTGCTTTCTTTGCCGCCGCTGCGCATTGAGACGACAGCTTCAGGGTCCTGTCTATCAGTACCCCCAGGTCCCTTTCTTGTTCGGTCTTGCCCAGTGTCACACCTAACATTTTATATTCATGTTCCTTGTTTTTCTTACCCAGGTGCATCACTTTGCATTTTTCTATGTTAAACTTCATCTGCCACTTTTCTGCCTATTTCTCTAGCTGGTTCAAATCTCTCTGAAGTTCTTCTCTGTCCTTTTGTGTCCCAACTACCCGACATAGTTTTGTGTCATCCACAAACTTGATTAAATTACTTGTTGTTTCGTCTTCTAGGTCGTTTATGTAGATATTGAACAAGATGGGCCCATGAACCGATCCCTGGGGTACACCGCTCGTTACCTCTTCCCAGTCTGAGAACTTTCCATTTATGCCCACCCTCTGCAATCTGTTTTCTAACCATTTGCCTATCCATCTTAGTATATCTCCTTCTATTCCTTGGCTTTGTAGTTTCTTCAGAAGCCTTGCGTGGGGAACCTTGTCGAACGCTTTCTGGAAGTCCAAGTATATTATATCCACCGGTTCACCGCTATCAATTTGTTTGTTCACCTCCTCAAAAAATTGAAGTAAATTAGTTCTTGTTGCGTAGAATATTCCCATTTTTCTATTAATTTTGATTCCAAAATTTTAATTTCTTTCTCTAATTCAGAAAACTGCTTTTTAACCTGTTTCTTAAGATGAGCCGAGTAAGAAATGATTTGACCTCTCATAATCGCTTTGAAAGCATCCCATAAAATTTCCATAGAAATTTCATCTGTGGCATTAAATTGAAAGTAATCCTTTATTTTTACTAAAAAAAATTCACAAAAATTTGGTTCAGTAAGCAATGTATTATCAAATCTCCATACAGGCCTATTCATATCCTGTTCATCAACTTTAAGTTTAATCCACACTCCACCATGATCTGACAAATTTTTTTTTTTTTTTTTTAATTCTTTATTCATTTTATAATAATCATCAAGAGTACAGAAAATATCAACAATTAAAATAATACATCACTTGAAATACCACAGTTTCTCCATAAATAAGGTTTATCACCACCCCCCACCAAATTGATATTATATTAAAATATACAACCTAAAATAATACATATATCCTTCCCTTCATATATAATATTGAAATTCAACCCCCCCACCCCATTATCAATATACTGTATATATTAAATAGGGAAAAATGATAATTAGTCATTACAATAGTTCATTAATGGCCTCCACACATCCTTGAGTTTATTAAAATATCCTTTTTGAACTGCTAACGCTCTTTCTATTTTATATAAGTGGCACACTGAATTCCACCAAAAACAGTAATTTAATTTTGTCCAATCCTTCCAATTATATGTTATTTGTTGGATGGCAACTCCTGTCAGAACCATTAGAAGTTTGTTATTATTGGAAGATATTTGGCTCTTAGCTCTCATAGACATGCCAAATAAAACTGTGTCATAGGACAACGCCACATGATTTTCTAACAAACAGTTTACTTGGTCCCAAATCGATTGCCAAAAGGCTATAATAAATGGACAGCAAAATAATAAATGATCTAAAGTACCAGCATCAAGATGACAATGCCAACATCTATTAGACTTAGAGCAATCTAATTTTTGTAAACGAACAGGGGTCCAGAGTGCTCTATGCAACAGGAAAAACCATGTTTGCCTCATAGATGCAGACATTGTACATCTCATCCTCCAAGACCAAATACATGGCCATTGAGATGCAGAAATTTGATGCTTAATCTCAATGCTCCAAATATCTCTTAGCCCAGTCTTTGGTTTCTTATTCAAATAATCAGGGTTGCGGCAATTCGGGTAGAGGGGAGATCGCATCGCGGTAGGGGAGATGAGGCATCACTCCTGCCGCAATGGTTGTGGGCGGTGGGTGGGTGGGTAGGTTGCCAGGCAGCTGAACTGATCGCGCCAGCCGCCATCAGCTTAGCGGCTCCTTTTTCGGCACTTAGATCTGTTTTGACTTCGTCTAAGTCAAAAAGGTATAAGTGCCAACTAGGCAACCTGCCTAAGGTTTTGGTTATACCTGCTTGCACGCCTAGGTGTAGGTCGGCCCGCCCACCCTTTCCCCTCCTCTAAACACTTTCCCCTCCTCTTTTCTCTCTGTGCGTTTAGTGACAGGGGAAAGGCCTAAGCTGGTTTTAGATACATCTAAAACCAGCTTTGGTTATGGGTACTTGGACGGGTTTTGATCATTCAAGTAGCCATTTAGGACACTTTTTAGACATTTTTTTTTATTATTATGAACCCCTTAATGTTCTTGTAACATCCATTTCAGAGATAAATCCCCCTCTCCCCTTAAAAATTACCATGTCCATACATAAAATATCTAATGTTAGTCCATATCAATATTCAAAAATTCATTAACCTATCACCCTTCCCACCTCCCCCCTCCTGGATGTGCATATTTAACGGGGAAAACACTGGCTCTCAAATCTCCTGAAACCTCTTAAAATTCCCTTTCTGAATGGCCAATATCCTTTCCATTTTATACACATGACACAATGAGTTCCACCAAAAACTATAATTTAGCCTTTTCCAATCCTTCCAATTGCTTGTAATTTGTTGTATGGCAACTCCTGTCATTATTAACAAAAGCATGTTGTTCTTAGATGATATTTGGCTTTTAGCCCTCATAATCATGCCAAATAATATAGTATCATAAGACAATGCGACTTGATTTTCCAACAAACAATTAATTTGGCCTCATATTGATTTCCAAAATGCCATAATAAAAGGACAATAGAACAATAAATGATCTAAAGCAGTGTTTTTCAACCTTTTTATACCTATGGACCGGCAGAAATAAAAGAATTATTCTGTGGACCTGCATCGGTCCGTGGACCGGTGGTTGAAGAACACTGGGCTAAGTCGTGGGCCAGACCCCACCCATCTCTACCCAATCTCCACCCTAGACCCTGCCCCCATAATATTACTAATTGCACCTTGCATGTCCCATGCCTCATCTGGAAACCTTCCCTCTGACGTTGCAATGTCAGAGAGAAGGCTTCCAGTTCAGGCGCAGGATGCTTGTAGGAGCCACTGCCCGTGGCTTTGTGCACTGAATCAGTTAGGAAGAGGGAGCTGGCTCGAAGATAACGCCGCATCGATCGCACCATGGACCAGCAGTTGAAGAACACTGTTTTGGGCCTCATGCATGTGCTGGCCCTGTGGACCGGCAGGAAATTTCTGTGGACCGGCACTGGTTCATGGACCGGTGGTTGAAGAACACTGATCTAAAGTCCCTGCTTTGAGATGACAATGCCAACATCTATTTGACTTAGAGCTATCCATCTTTTATAAACAAACCGGGGTCCAGAATGCTCTAAGTAACAGAAAAAAACACGTTTGTCTCATAGATGCCGACATTATACATCTCATCCTCCAAGTCCAAATTTGTGGCCATTGAGATGCAGAAATTTGGTGCTTAATCTCAATACTCCAGATATCCCTAAGACCAGTTTTTGGTTTCTTATTTGCAAATTCAGCTAACAATTTATATCATTGTGCGGACTGGTGTCCCAGGAAGTCCACCTGAAAACATATGAATTCTAAGCTATACTGATTATTTAAATTTTTCCATTCAGGGAACCCCACCTGAATGGCCTGCTTCAGTTGCAGCCATCTAAAGCTTTGTGATTTATTAAGTCCAAATTTATGTTGCAACTGTGAAAAGTCAAGTAGCTTACCATTAGATATAACATCCTCTAAAGTACGTATTCCTGCTATAATCCAATGTTTCCAGATGACCTTAAATCTGCCAATTTGAATCTTGTTGAGAGCGGATTACGTTTATCCAGTGAAATGGCACATGATACCAACCAAAAAAATATGTAATCAAAGTGCAGACACAATACTTTCGGACAGAATTTTATTTATTATTGTGTCTCTTTTCATGTAGCTTCCAGACCTTCCAGCCTTGATAGTGGCAGAACATCCATTAGCAATAGCAATAACAATGCTTCTATCCATGAAGTGAGAGGTATGTTATAACTTTGGCTTCTGTTTTATGAGTTTGATTTTAGATGAAGGGGTAGTTGTTGCTGAAAGTACAAATATAACAAGTGTACACTGAGAATGAATCCAGTGTTTCAAGGTTTTCCCATAGAAAAAGAATGGGAGCAATCCCTCAGTAATTTTGACTTAAGTGATGTCTCTTTTTGTGTATGTTAATATTTGTAATTTTTAGGGCTACATGTTTAATTGCAGTTTAAAAATGTAATCATGATTAATAGTTAATCACGTGCAGCTCATTTTCTGCTTCCCCTCCCCAGCAGCCCACAGACAGTGGCCTACCTTTGAATCCAGTCTTTAGCCTTGTAGGCCAGCGGCAGCTATGCAAAAAGGCTGCTTGTGGCCTGCACTGGGCCTTTCCCTCTGACCTAGCCCATCCCTTCTGACTCAACTTCCTGTTTTCAGATGGGACAGGCAGGTCAGAGAGAGAGAGGTCTGGTGCAAGACACAGACAGCCTTTCTGTGTATGACTGCCACTGGCCTGCATAGCTGGAAACTGAATTCAAAAGTGGGCCAGCTGCATGGGGAAGATGAACAGCCATGTTAGGTGTGGGGGGAGAAGAGCTGCTATTACCCCGACTCCACCGGTACTGGCCCAGCCTGAGCTCACCAGAGATGCCGGTACTGTATCATTATGACTCTAAACACAGGTCATCAGACAGTCATGCTTCCAGGCATTGGACATCCAGACACCGTTCTAGTTCGTCGAAGCATCATTCTTTTTCTTTTCCTCGATGTTATCACATTAGCAAGTGCTCCTTCAAATCTAAACATCTAGAAAATAGCAGAAGCACTGCGTCATCTTCCCCAATGGATCAACCCCGTGCAAAGCGGCAACATCGATTACTGTCACTAGTTATTGACTCTGATCTTCAAATTGACTTTAATATTGATGCCTCTCCTTCATCAACTGAAGCCTATGACTCTCCTGAGCCACAATCTCCATGTATGTTTCCTCCTAGAGAGTCATCTCCTGTGGAGACACTTTCCTTTACTCGCTTCATTAGACAATTGGGGAAAGATCTCTCCATCAAACTTGAGGCAGATCTAAGTATAGTGCTGAATTTGTGAGAACTGTGGACTATAAACATCCACCTAAGGAGTTTATCAAACTTCCCTTGCATGGAATCCTGAAAGAAACCCTGCATAAAAACTGGGAATCTCCTCTCTCGGTTCCTGTCACTCCTAGGAAGTTGGACTCTCTTTATAAGATCATTCCCAGTCCAGAATTTGACAAACCTCAACTGTCATATCAGTCTTTGGTGGTGGAATCCACATTGAAAAATTCTGCCCCGTCCAAGGTTTACGCCTCAGTCCCGCTAGGTCAAGAAGGTCATACTATGGACAAGTTTGATAGACAGCTTTACCAAAACTCCATGTTGGCAAATTGAGTCATTAATTACAACTTCTATTTCACATGTTACATGAAGCATCTAGTCAAGCAACTACCTGCTTTTCAGAAATATCTTCCATCTCATCGAAAGACTCAATTGCAGCACATAGTTTCCACCCTTACTCAAACGAGACAGCACATGGTTCAGTCTGCTTATGATGCCTTTGAATTGTCTTCCATGGCTTCTTCTATGTCTGTAGCCATGAGGAGATTAGCATGGCTCAGAATTGCTGACATGGATGTTAACCTTCAGGACAGGTTACAACATTTCGGCCCTGATTCTGAAAAGTGCCATCCCGATTTTAGGCAGCTGTAGGCGTCCTACAGTTGTCTAATCAACCAATCGGGATGCACGTTTAAAAAAAAAAATGCTCCCCAGGCAGGCCGCCTATATTGAAGGCGCCTCCAGGATCCTAGATGCCTAAGCTCGCCCGCAAGATGCCTAAGCTCGCCTAAGGGCCTTAGGCGAACCTAGGCGGCCTTACACATCTCCCTAGTAGAGGAAGAGATGCTTAAAATGTAGGCCAGCAAAATGCTGGCCTACATTGTAAGTAGACGCAGCCGCTATACTTATTGTGGCAAGGGATCTCCCTGCCGCAATAAGTATAGCGGCCGCGGCCGACTGTCCATTACAGAATCAGGGCTTTCATGTCTTGGGGATGAGCTTTTTGGAGACTCAATTGAGAATGCCACTCAAAAGCTTTCTGCCCATGAGAAGACTTGGGATTCTTTAATCGAGCTTTCTGCCCATGAGAAGTCTTGGGATTCTTTAATCAAGCCTAAACTCAAGCCATCCACTTCCAGGACCTATAAACCTTCTTCCTATCAAAGGCATCTTTCAGCAAACCAATCTGCTACTTCCAGACCACAGCAGAGGAAACAAAAGTAACAGTGCCCTGAGAAAACTCAGGCATCTGCTTCTTCTAAGTTCACTCAGTCTTTTTGACCAGTTACTCGAGAGTATAGTTTCAATTCCTTTGCATCTTTCCATCTACTAATCAGTGGTCGTCTTCAATTTTATTTTCATCGTTGGGAGTTGATCACCTCCAACTTCTGGGTTCTGAACACCATTCAAGAGGGTTACTCTCTTCTGTTTCTCGCCATCCCTCCAGATCATCCTCCAAGAGAGTCTGCTTCAAACCCTCTCCAGTCTTCCCTTCTTCAGGAGATCAGTTCCCTACTTTTCCTCAATGCCATTGAGAAGGTGCCTCTGGAACAGCGGACAGGGGGTTTTAATCCTGCTATTTCCTTGTCCTGAAGAAGACGGGAGATCTTCGACCAATATTGGTTCTCGGGGCTCTCAATAAATTCCTTGTCAAGGAAAAGTTTTGAATGTTATCCCTGGCATCTTTATATCCCGTCTTGGAACACAACGATTGGCTATGCTCTCTAGATCTCAAGGAAGCTTATACTCACATTCCAATTGATCCAGCATTAGAACATAAAAAGTTGCCTCCGCTGAGGTAGACTAGAGGTCCATCTTACCCAGCGGTCCGCTCCCGCGGCGGCCCATCAGGCCTATTGCCTGAACAGTGGTCTCTGAATAAATTTATAAATTACCTCTAATCCTATCCCTATAACCTACCTCTACTCCTATCTGTACCCCTCAATCCCTTTGTCCTCCAGGTATCTGTCCAGACCTTCTTTGAAGCCCTGTAGCGTGCTTCTGCTTATCACATCCTCCGGTAGCGCATTCCATGTATCCACCACCCTCTGGGTGAAAAAGAACTTCCTGGCGTTTATTCTAAACCTTTCCCCTTTCAATTTCTCTGAGTGCCCCCTTGAACTTGTGGTTCCCCATAATTTGAAAAATCTGTCCCTGTCCACTTTTTCTATGCCCTTCATGATCTTGAAGGTTTCTATCATGTCTCCTCTAAGTCACCGCTTTTCCAGGGAGAAAAGCCCTAGCTTTTTCAGTCTGTCAGTATATGAGAAGTCCCCCATACCCTTTATTAGCTTAGTTGCTCTTCTCTGGACTCTCTCAAGTACCGCCATGTCCTTCTTGAGGTACGGCGACCAGTATTGGACATAGTACTCCAGGTGCGGGCGCACCATTGCACGATACAGTGGCAGGATGACTTCCTTCGTCCTGGTCGTGATACCTTTCTTAATGATACCCAACATTTTGTTCGCTTTCCTTGAGGCTGTGGCGCACTGCGCCGACGCCTTCAATGCTGTGTCTACCATCACTCCCAGGTCTCTTTCAAGGTTGCTCACCGCTAGCGGTTCCCCCCATCTTGTAAGTGAACATCGGGTTCTTTTTCCCTACATGCATGACCTTGCATTTCCCTATGTTGAAGCTCATATGCCACTTTTTGGCCCACTCTTCCAGCGTTGTCAGATCTTTTTGGAGATCTTTGCAGTCCTCCATGTTTTTGACCCTGCTGTATAGTTTAGTGTCATCCGCAAATTTAATAACCTCACATTTTGTTCCTGCCTCCAGGTCATTAATAAATATATTGAACAGGAGCGGCCCCAGCACCGACCCTTGTAGAACTCCGCTCGTGACCCATTGCCAATCTGAGTAATGGCCTTTTACACCAACCCTCTATTTCCTGTCAGGAAGTTCCTCAGATTTCATGTGGCCCATCACCACTATCAATACAAAGTTCTACCTTTCAGCCTGGCATCCTCTCCCAAAGTTTTCACCAAGTGCCTGGTGATAGTAGCAGTGGCCTTGAGGTCTCAGGGCCTTCAAGTCTTTCCCTATCTAGACGACTGGCTCATCAAGGATTCTTAGTCTCAGGGTGTGCTCTTAGCAATGCAACAGAATATAGTATTCCTTCAGAATTTGAGATTCGAGATCAGCTTCCCCAAATCTCAACTTCAGCTATTTCAGAAGCTCCAGCTTATTGGAGCCCTACTTGATACCATTCAACTCAGGGTGTTTCTTCCTCAACAGCATCAGGACATCCTAATTCAACTCTGCCATCAAGTTGCCCAACTTCAGTAACATAGTAAATGATGGCAGATAAAGACCTGAACACTCCATCCAGTCTGCCAATAAATTAAACCCATTAAAAAATACATGCTTAGATTAACTTGTCTCTTCTTTGATATTTCTGGGCCCGTAGACTGTAAAGTATGGTATTGTCCTAGGTTCCAAATGCTGAAGCTGCTGTCCAAGCTCACTCCAGCCTAGCCAACCATCCCGTTGTTTGCAGGATATCTAGCGTAAAGTCTGGCCAGTAACATCCTCATGTTACATATTAGTGGAGTTCACATTGATGCTCACCCCAGCCCATCCTATACTGAATCACCATAGAGATTGAATTAAAAGGCTGCTTACTTTACCTCACTGGGGATCTGTCATGAAGGAAAAAAATCCCAAAATAAAACCCACAAGATTACATTGTATATTCCAAAGCAAATAACTTTTCATTCTAGTAATAAGTATTATAGCAGCATTTGACAAATCAGAAATAAGTTTGGACATATACAATGGAGAGGAAAAAAAATCCCTCATACAAATAGTGCCAGCATATTTCTGTAAGTATGGTGCAGCTTCTCTGAAGAAACTCTGCCAAAGCATGGGGGTTTTATACAGAAAGTGTCTTTGTCTTAGATCATTCCCCTGGCTGAATATGTATCACCCTTTTGGAGCAGACAAGCTGCCTAGCTAATTCTCTCCTAGTCCACGCCTCCATTCTTCCTTGGGGGACCCTGGACAAGCATAGCTTCTGGAACTTTCTTCTTCTTCTTCTTGAAGTTTCCATTCTTCACACGGATACATCAGTATCAGTGCATTAGACTGGCATCACTTCTTAGGTTCCCAGATGGAGTTGACTTGCATTAGCTTTCAGCACTGTCAAATAGCTCATTGTCTTTCCAGCACTGGTTGGTGTCCTTGAGAAACTCCACAGCAAGAAATCTACACACTCACATGCCACACATTAGCATCTCAGTTTGTTGAAACTAGTTTGTACAAACCCGTGACTTCAGCAACTCCAGCAAAATGCAGGAATAGGTCTCACAACCTATCATAGGCTCCTGTCATCTATCTCAAGATCCTCTATTTTTATCCCACACTTTTTTGAATTTTATCACCATTTTCCTCTCCACCACTTCCCTCGGGTGGTCATTCCAGGCATCTACCACCCTCTCTGTGAAGAAGAATTTCCTAACATTGCTCATAAGTCCACCACCCTACAACCTGAAATTATGCCCTCTGGTTTTACCATTTTCTGGAAAAGATTTTGTTCTATATTAATACCTTTAAAATATTTGAACGTCTGAATCATAGCTTCCCTTTATCCCAGGACAAGCAGGCAGGTATTCTCACTAGTGGGTGATGTCATCCAACGGAGCCCCGATGCAGACATCTAACAAGCACACTTGCTTGTAGAAACTTTTAGAAGTTTCGAGTTGGCCACACCGCGCATGTGCGAGTGCCTTCCCGCCCAATGCACCGGGCGTGTCTCCTCAGTTCTTTCTATTCCGTGGAGCTGAGAAGTTTGCCTTTGAAACTCTCTGCGCAAAGTTCCTTTTTTGTGCCTTCTGTACCCGCAGGTTTGGTTTTTTTGTGCTCATTCTTGTTGGCTCTCGTTACGTTTTGTTGTTTTTAAAAAAAAAATTTTGTTCGATCGTTCGACCGGGCAGGTCGCGTGGCCGCGGCCCCGCGGCTTCGTCCTTGCGGCGGAGCTTTTTCGGCCTATGTCCCGGCCTGTTACCGGTTTTAAAAAGTGTGTCAAGTGCCAGTGCACGATTTCGTTGATTTGACCCGCATCAACATTGTCTTCAGTGTCTCGGGCCTCAATACCTTCCGAAATCGTGCCGGCCTTGCTCCACGCTCACAGCACGTGCGTTTAAGCGTCGCTGTATTTTGTGGAAGCCGCTGTTTGGCATGGAGGCATCCCCGGTGCTGCCCTCTTCCCAGAGCGCCACGCCTTCGACTTCCGATTCTACATCTTCGGCCTCGAGTCTGCTCAAGCCTGCCTCGTTCGTGCCGGCTTCGACCTCGACGCAGGCTGCAGTGCCTTCCGATGTCTCTTCAGGTCAGATAGTGCTGCCTCCTCTCCCTCCAGTGGTGCTTAAGGTGCCCAAGGCCTCCAAATCCAAGCCCCCTGGCGGCCGAATGATCGACGTCCGTGCAGGAGGTCCCATTTCTGATGTGGATCCCTCTTTGCCGGCGTCGTTTCACGCCTTGATGGAGAAGCGATTTGTCGAGCTCTTTACCAAAATTGGGCCAACGCTTCTCTCCCAGATCCAGCCTGGGCATGCGGAAGCCTCCCGCGAGGTCGAGCCGCCTCCGGTGCCTCCTCGGCACACACTCTCGCTGCTGGGAGCAGAGTCTCGGCGAGTGTCGGGTCTGGCTCCGGGACATGTCTCGCAAGGAGCAGAGTCTTTGCCCATGCCATCGATGGAGCCGATACCCTCGATCCATGGCTTGCCAGGTCCGGACCCTTCCTCTGCGATGCCGGGCCTCGAACCTTGGGGAGCGCTTCGGGGGGCCTTGTCTCAGCCTCTGATGCTTCGATCCACGGCCTCCAGTCCCATCTATTTGGTGGCTGCCTCGTCTGGGCGTCGCTCACCTCGTTGCTTGAGGCCTGCTTCTCGACACAGCTCCGGTCGTCGAGCGAGGCACTCCTCGAGGCATTCATCGAGACATGCCTCGCCTCGTCGGAAGCAACCTTTCCGGGAGTTTTCTCTGGAATACTCGCCCCCTCCTCCCATGCCAGAACTTGAAGACTGCGGGGGTTCATTCTCTCCGTGCCGGTCCTCGGCATCGGCGGATCAGGCCGCCTCATCGTCTTCGAGCCCGCCTCGAGGGCCGACTCTGGCGGACCAGTTGTCATTCTCATCCTTCCTGAGGCAGATGGCGATGGATCTGGATATCACCCTGGATTCGGGTTCCAAGTTCTCGAAGGAGTATCTGGAGATGATGCATCTTCCTCAACCTCCAGCCGAGCCTCTACGCCTGCCTCTACACAAGCTTCTGGACCAGACTTTCATGAGATGCTTCGAGACCCCGTACTCCATCCCGGCGGTCCCGGGGAAGTTCGATGCTCGATACCGCACGATGCACCATAAGGGCTTCGACGGGGCACAGCTCTCACACCAGTCTCTCTTGGTTGAATCCTCTCTGAAGCGGTCTCATCCCTCCCAGGTCTATGCTTCCACTCCTCCTGGCCGGGAGGGCAAAACCATGGACAGATTTGGCAGGCGCATCTACCAGAACTCGATGATGGCTTCTCGAGTCCTCAATTACAGCTTTCATTTTGCAACCTACTATGAGTTTTTTCTTTCCATTCTTCAAAAGTTTTTACCCTATCTGGACTCTCAGGCTCGCTTCGAGTACTCGGAGGTGCTGGCATCATTGTCCCAACTCCGCCTGCAGATGATGCAATCGTCTTACGACGCATTTGAGCTCTCAGCCAGAGCGGCGGCCTGTTCGGTGGCCATGAGACGCTTGGCGTGGCTTCGCACCATTGATATGGACCCGAATCTCCAGGACAGGCTGGCGAACGTTCCCTGTGCGGGAGCGGACCTTTTCGAAGAATCCATCAAGGCGGCACGGAGAAGCTATCCAAGCATGAAAAATCTTTTCAGTCTATTCTCCGCCAGAAGCCCAAGCCTGCCATCTCTCGTCCGTCTCGTCCTCCTATGATTTATCAATGGCGCTACCCGCCGAAACAGGCCCCCGCCATTCGGCCGCCAGTGAAGAGGCAGCATCAGCAGAAGCCCCAACAAAAGCCTCAACCTTCTGCTGTCCCCAAGGCTCCCCAGCCTTTTTGACTGTCTCGTAGGGAGCATAACTTCCATCGTTCTGCCCTCCCCGCTTTTGCCCATCTGAGGTCGTCTCCATTATTTTTACCATCGATGGACGACTATTACTACCAACCTCTGGGTCCTTTCCATCGTAAGAGAGGGATACTCTCTTCAGTTCCATCATGTTCCTCCGGAACATCCTCCAAGAGAGTATCCTTCCAACTTAACCCAGACCGCTCTTCTTCTTCAGGAAGCTCAGGCTTTGCTCCGGCTTCGTGCCGTCGAGCCGGTCCCTGTGGACCAACAGAACAGGGGTTTTTACTCCCGGTACTTCCTTGTTCCGAAGAAGACGGGCGACCTACGTCCTATTTTGGACCTCAGGGTGCTCAAAAGTTCCTGGTCAGGGAGAAGTTTCGCATGTTGACCCTGGCTTCTCTCTATCCCCTCCGCGAGCAGAACGACTGGTTATGCTCCCTGAATCTCAAGGAGGCCTACACTCATATTCCCATTCATCCGGCCTCCCGTCAATACCTCAGATTTCGGGTGGGACACCTTCATCTTCAGTACAGAGTGCTTCCTTTCGGCCTCGCTTTGTCTCCCAGAGTCTTCACCAAGTGCCTGGTTGTGGTGGCCGCAGCACTCAGGAACCATGGTCTGCAGGTGTTTCCCTACCTCGACGACTGGCTCATCAAGGATTCCACGTCTCAGGGGGCCGTCCGGGCCACTCAGAGGACAATCTGGTTTCTACAGAGTCTGGGATTCGAGATTAACTTTCCCAAATCCCATCTTCAACCTTCACAGACTCTCCCCTTCATCGGAGCTGTTCTGGATACTATTCAACTCAGAGCGTTCCTTCCTCCTCAGCGCCTGGCGGCTCTTCTTCAGCTTTGTCACTCGGTCTCTTCTCGCCCGTCCATCTCGGCGAGACACATGATGGTGCTCCTGGGCCACATGGCCTCTACGGTTCACGTGACTCCTTTTGCCAGACTTCACCTGCGGATTTCTCAGTGGACCCTGGCTTCTCAATGGTCGCAGATCTCCGACCCTCTGACTCGTCACATTCAGGTCACTCCTGCTCTGCTGCAGTCGCTTCGCTGGTGGATGCTCTCTTCCAATCTTTCCAGAGGTTTGCTGTTTCACATGCCTACCCATCAGAAGGTCCTCACGACTGACTCCTCAACCTATGCTTGGGGGGCTCATCTGGACGGGCTCCCCACCCAGGGCTATTGGACGAGTGCGGATCGTCTGTGCCATATCAATCTCCTGGAACTCAGGGCGATTTTCAATGCTCTCACTGCTTTTCAGCATCTACTTCACGACATGGTGGTCCTCATTCGTACGGACAATCAGGTCGCCATGTATTATGTCAACAAGCAGGGAGGCACGGGATCGGCCTCCCTCTGTCAGGAAGCTCTGAAAGTTTGGGATTGGGCGATTCGCCACAACGCCTTCCTCAAAGCTGTCTGCATTCAAGGGGTGGACAATGCCTTGGCGGACAACTTGAGTCGCCTTCTGCAGCCTCACGAGTGGGCTCTCCATTCCACGCCCCTTCATCAAATCTTCTCCCTGTGGGGAACGCCTCAGATAGACCTCTTTGCAGCTCCCCACAACTTCAAACTACCTCAGTTCTGCTCCAGGATCTACACTCCTCATCGTCTCGAGGCAGATGCTTTTCTTCTGGATTGGGGGAATCTCTTTCTGTATGCGTTTCCTCTCATTCAAAAGACTCTGGTCAAGCTCAAGTCCAACCAGGCAACCATGATTCTGATTGCTCCTCAGTGGCCCAGGCAACCTTAGTACTCCCTTCTTCTGCAACTCAGCAGCAGGGAGCCCTTCCTTCTACCAGTGTTTCCATCTCTGCTTACACAGCATCAGGGATCTCGAAGTCGCTCGAAGGAAGGAAAGGTGACTAGTGGAGTCCCTCAGGGTTCGGTGCTGGGGCCAATCCTGTTCAATCCTGTTCAATATGTATGTAAGTGACATTGCTGAAGGGTTAGAAGGAAAAGTGTGCCTTTTTGCAGATGATACCAAGATTTGTAACAGAGTAGACACCGAAGAGGGAGTGGAAAATATGAAAAAGGATCTGCAAAAGTTAGAGGAATGGTCTAATGCCTGGCAACTAAAATTCAATGCAAAGAAATGCAGAGTAATGCATTTGGGGATTAATAATAGGAAGGAACCATATATGCTGGGAGGAGAGAAGCTGATATGCACGGACGGGGAGAGGGACCTTGGGGTGATAGTGTCCAAAGATCTAAAGGTGAAAAAACAGTGTGACAAGGCAGTGGCTGCTGCCAGAAGGATTCTGGGCTGTATAAAGAGAGGCGTAGTCAGTAGAAGGAAGAAGGTGTTGATGCCCCTGTACAGGTCATTGGTGAGGCCCCACTTGGAGTATTGTGTTCAGTTTTGGAGACCGTATCTGGCGAAAGACGTAAGAAGACTTGAGGCGGTCCAGAGGAGGGCGACGAAAATGATAGGAGGCTTGCGCCAGAAGACGTATGAGGAGAGACTGGAAGCCCTGAATATGTATACCCTAGAGGAAAGGAGGGACAGGGGAGATATGATTCAGACATTCAAATACTTAAAGGGTATTAACGTAGAACAAAATCTTTTCCAGAGAAAGGAAAATGGTAAAACCAGAGGACATAATTTGAGGTTGAGGGGTGGTAGATTCAGGGGCAATGTTAGGAAATTCTACTTTACGGAGAGGGTGGTGGATGCCTTGAATGCGCTCCCAAGAGAGGTGGTGGAGAGTAAAACTGTGACTAAGTTCAAAGAAGCGTGGGATGAACACAGAAGATTTAGAATCAGAAAATAATATTAAAGATTGAACTAGGCCAGTTACTGGGCAGACTTGTACGGTCTGCGTCTGTGTATGGCCATTTGGAGGAGGATGGGCAGGGGAGGGCTTCAATGGCTGGGAGGGTGTAGATGGGCTGGAGTAAGTCTTAACAGTGATTTCGGCAGTTGGAACCCAAGCACAGTACCGGGTAAAGCTTTGGATTCTCGCCCAGAAATAGCTAAGAAGAAAAAAAAAAAAAAAAAAAAATTTAAATTGAATCAGGTTGGGCAGACTGGATGGACCATTCGGGTCTTTATCTGCCGTCATCTACTATGTTACTATGTTACTATGTATGATCTCTGCTTCATCCCAACCTGCAGTCGCTACACCTGACAGTTTGGTTCCTCTCAGCGTAACTTCCCTTCAGTTTTCA
The DNA here is from genome assembly GCF_902459505.1 of Geotrypetes seraphini. Taxonomy (NCBI): domain Eukaryota; kingdom Metazoa; phylum Chordata; class Amphibia; order Gymnophiona; family Dermophiidae; genus Geotrypetes; species Geotrypetes seraphini. The sequence goes on from NC_047086.1 coordinate 284,771,508, forward strand.
CCAGCTTTGCAGGATGTTTTGGAAGCTTCAAGGAAACATAGAAACATAGAAGATGACGGCAGAAAAGGGCCACAGCCCATCAAGTCTGCCCACTCCAACAACCCTACCCCCTTGAATTTACCCCCCTAGAGATCCCACATGTGTATCCCATTTCCTTTTAAAATCCTTCACGCTGCTGGCCTGAATCACCTGAGGTGGAAGTTCATTCCAACGATCGACCACCCTTTCGGTGAAGAAGAACTTCCTGGTGTCGCCATGAAATTTCCCACCCCTGATTTTCAGCGGATGGCCTCTTGTGGCAGAGGGGCCTTTAAAAAAGAAGATATCATCCTCCACCTCAATACGGCCGGTGATATATTTAAACGTCTCTATCATGTCTCCTCTCTCTCTACGTTCTTCAAGTGAATATAGCTGCAATTTATTCAGTCTTTCTTCATACGGGAGGTCTTTGAGTCCCGAGACCATTTTGGTGGCCATTCTTTGAACCGACTCAACTCTCAGCACATCCTTTTGGTAATGTGGCCTCCAGAATTGTACACAATACTCCAGATGAGGCCTCACCATGGATCTGTACAATGGCATTATAACTTCGGGCTTCCGGCTGATAAAACTTCTTCGGATGCATCCCATCATTTGTCTTGCCTTTGATGAAGCCTTCTCCACTTGATTGGCAGTCTTCATGTCTTCGCTAATGATCACCCCCAAATCACGTTCCGCCTTGGTCCTAACTAAGGTTTCACCATTTAGTGTGTAAGTTTTGCATGGATTCCTGCTGCCGAGGTGCATGACCTTACATTTTCTAGCATTGAAGTTTAGCTGCCAAGTCGAGGACCAATGTTCCAATAGAAGTAGGTCCTGCGTCATACTGTCTGGTAAAGTGTTCTCACTTACTATGTTGCATAGTTTGGCGTCATCGGCGAATAATGTGATTTTACCCTGAAGCCCCTGAGTCAGATCTCCCACAAATATGTTGAAGAGGATCGGGCCCAAGACCGAGCCCTGAGGCACTCCACTGATCACCTCCGACGTTTTTGAAGGGGCACCATTTACCACCACTCTCTGAAGTCTACTGTTTAGCCAATCACCGACCCATGTAGTTAACGTCTCTCCCAGTCCCATTGATTTCATCTTGTTCAATAGTCTGCGGTGCGGAACGCTATCAAAAGCTTTACTAAAGTCCAAGTAAACGACGTCCAGGGACTCACCCACATCCAGTTTCCTTGTTATCCAGTCAAAGAAACTAATCAGATTGGATTGGCAGGACCTGCCTCTGGTAAATCCATGTTGGCGGGGATCCCGTAGATTCTTCTCGTCTAGGATTGTATCTAATTTATGCTTAATTAGTGTTTCCATGAGTTTACTCACTATGGATGTGAGACTCACCGGTCTGTAATTCTCAGCCTCTGTCCTGCAGCCCTTTTTGTGGAGTGGGATTACATTGGCTGTTTTCCAGTCCAAGGGGACTTTTCCCGCCTTCAAGGAAAGATTGAAGATCACAGACAATGGCTCTGCCAGGACATCACACAGCTCTCTAAGCACCCTGGGGTGTAGATTGTCCGGTCCCATGGCTTTGTTCACTTTGAGTCTTGATAGTTCGCAGTAGACGCTGCTGGGTGTAAACTCGAAATTCCAGAACGGGTCATCTGAGCTATGCCTTGCTTGCAACTGTGGACCGGACCCTGGCGCCTCGCAGGTAAAGACTGAGCAGAAGTATTCGTTTAGTAGTTCGGCTTTATCGGAATCTGATTCTGCATAAGTCCCGTCTGCTTTCCTAAGGCGTACTATCCCATTTGTGTTTCTTTTCCTATCATTGATGTACCTGAAAAAGGATTTATCCCTTTTCTTAATGTCCTTTGCTAGATTCTCTTCTATCTGAAGCTTGGCCTCTCTGACTGCCGTTTTGACAGCTTTGGACTTGGCCAGATAGTCTTCTTTTGCTGCTCCTCTTCCTGAATGTTTGTAGGAAACAAATGCTTTTTTCTTTTTCTTAACGAGGTCCGAGATTTCTGTAGTGAACCACTGGGGTCTGTTATTCCTCCGTCGTTTGCTTGTTGTTTTTATATAGCGATTTATTGCTTCATGTAGGGTAGATTTCAGGTTTGCCCACATGGCCTCTACATTATTGGTTTCGGCATGGTCTTGCAGTGCCCGATGGACGAAGTCTCCCATGCGTTTGAAGTCAGTGCCACGAAAATTTAGGACCTTTGTTGTTGTGGTCGATCTGGAGAAACCCTTTCGAAGGTTGAACCAAACCATGTTATGGTCGCTGGAGGCCAGCGTATCACCTACCGAAACTTCTGATACGCTGTCTCCGTTGGTGAGTACCAGGTCTAGTAACGCCTGGTCCCTAGTGGGCTCCAATACCAATTGTTTGAGCTGTGCACCCTTTATGGAGGTTAACAACCTTCTACTGCCGCTAGTTTGTGCGGTGAGTGCATTCCAATCTGTATCGGGCATATTAAAATCCCCTAACAGTACTGTGTCCCCACGCAAGGTGATGTTTTCAATGTCCTCGATTAATTCCATATCCTTTTCTACCTGTTGTCTCGGAGGTCTGTAAATCACACCAAGATACAGGCATTTTTCATTTCCTCTAGCCAGGTTCACCCAGAGGGATTCCCCGGTATACTTAACATCTGTGATTATGGTAGTTTTGATGTCTTCTCTAGTGTATAGAGCTACCCCTCCTCCTAACTTGCCCTCCCTGTCTCGACGGAGTAAGTTGTAACCCGGTATAACCATATCCCACCCGTGTGAGTCCGTGAACCAAGTTTCGGATATCGCCACTACGTCTAGGTCGGTGTTCATTATTTCCGTCTCTAAATCTAGAATTTTATTGCCCAAACTGTGTGCATTGACGTACATAGCTCTCCATACCTTATGTTTGCTAAGTCCCTGTATAGAGTTTCCCGCCTGAGTTAGTGTGACCCCCGATGTATTGTTTACAGTGTGTGCACTTACCTCAGACTCAGAGTGGCGACTCACCTCCTCAGGATAGTTACTTACTGCTCCAGAGAATGAACGGATACCCTCCCCCAACTTACCTAGTTTAAAGCCCTTCGAAGTAGGCGGGCTAGTCGACGTCCGAAGACGTTCTTACCTCTTCTGGTCAGGTGGAGTCCGTCTGGTCCCTGAAGTCCCTGCAGTGCCTCTCCATGGTCCAGAAATCCAAAGTTCATCTCCCTGCACCATCCATGTAGCCACTCGTTAGTCCTCTGGATACGCTCCTCCCGGGCTCTACCCTTACCTCTTACCGGGAGGATTGATGAGAAGACCACCTGCGCTCCCAACTGCCTCAGCTTCTCACCCAGGGCTCCAAAGTCTTTGGGTATGGTCTCCGGGGTGTTCCTGGCAGTGTCATTCGTCCCAACGTGGATGAGAAGCATGGGGAAGTGGTCCTGTGGTTTGAGAAGTCTATCTAGACAGGTGGTGACATCTCGGATTCTGGCCCCAGGCAGACAGCAAACCTCCCTTGATTGTATATCCGGTCTGCAAATTGGTCCCTCGGTGCCCCTTAACATGGAATCCCCAATGACCACCACCCTGCGTTTCTTTGAGGGGAGCTGTTCAGTCGTCCCTGGGACTGGGGTCATGTGTTGGACGTCTTCCTGTTCCTCAACTGCAATCCCTTCCTGTAGGATATGGAATCTGTTTCTCAGGGCGATTTGTGGGGTCGATGTAAAACTGCCCTGTTTGAGAGAAAAGGAAGAAGATGAAGAAGAAACTGAGAAAGGGGGGGGTCTCCTGTGCTTGCCTGTGGAGGAGGTTACCAGCTGCCAGGAGTCGGCGTCCCCAGCCATTTCCTGTACCCCAGTCGTTGGTCTCAAGGCTGAGGGTTTGGGTGTCACGAGGATGGATTTGTCCAGTGCCTGCTCGGAGATTTGGGACAGCTCCTGGACTACGCCGTCGATGAAGGCCTCATCCTCTCTGATGCTCCTCAATCGCCTCACCTCCTCCCTTAGGCTCAATAGTTCCTGTAATATGTCTCCTTCCAGCTGTCCCATCTCCTCTGTCTGTGTAGAAACAGAGGTGTATTGCTGGGGGGGGGATGGCCTCGGTCTGCACACACGCCTCTGTCCACCGTCCAGGGTCATCCTCCGTCTGTACATAGGCCATAGCCATCCCCAGGATCCCTCCGGTGACTGGAATGCTGGTCTTGATTGCAGTCCTGGTGCTTCTTGTTCTCCCTGCCATTTCAAATTGTTATTTAGGTATGCCTGCCTGTTAGTTAGTTGAGAAAGCCTGCCTGTTAGTTAGTTTGTGAATTTGAGAGAAAAGTCTGCCTGTTTAAGAGCTTGAAAGAAAGGAAAAAGTCTGCCTGAGAGTTTGAAAGAGAAATCTGTTTGCTAGTTTGTTGGTTTGAGAGTTTGAGGGATTGGGGTGTCTGGGAAGGTCTGCCTGCTGTGTAATTAGAGAGGATGTATAATTAGAGATATGTAGTTAGAGAGGATTGCCTGCTTGTTAGCGAGTTAGAAAGAAAGGTCTGCCTATTAGGATTAAAGATAGATGGAAAGTTTTGGATGTGTTTGAGAAAGACTGTTTCTATTGGTTGTCTGTGGTTTTGCTTACTGTTTGTTGTCCCCTGAGAGTTGTGATTTTGCTGGTGCTACTGTGCGTGCGGTTGAGTGTTTGTCTAGGGAGTGTGGTGTTCCCTGAAGCTTGTCTAGGTAACTGACTGATGTATTGCGATTTGGAACCCTCTGTGGGCTGCTTAGCTCCCTGGCTCCTTCTTAAGGCTCCTTCGCAAAGGCGCCCTCGCTAAGGCGAGCGCCTTTGCCGCTCGCCTTCGCCGCGCGCCGAACGGCTGCGCGCCGTTGGCTCCCCTCCTTTTAAGGGGGAGTCCGGGCGCTCTGACTCGCTGGGGGGTGGGTGGAGCTTCCGACTCACTGGGGGTGGGCGGAGCCTCCTCTCGCCGCTACCCCGCTCTGCCTGCCTCCGCCTGCTCTTTCCCTCGCGACCACGCTCTTACCAGCGTTTCTCCTCTCCCTCTCCTGCTGGTGCCTGCTTGAGCTGCTGCCTCCCCGACTCGGCCCGAGCAAGTTCCCTTGTGCCGCGGTTCTCCTCCTTTTAAGGGGGAGTCCGGGCGCTCTGACTCGCTGGGGGGTGGGTGGAGCTTCCGACTCACTGGGGGTGGGCGGAGCCTCCTCTCGCCGCTACCCCCGCTCTGCCTGCCTCCGCCTGCTCTTTCCCTCGCGACCACGCTCTTACCAGCGTTTCTCCTCTCCCTCTCCTGCTGGTGCCTGCTTGAGCTGCTGCCTCCCCGACTCGGCCCGAGCAAGTTCCCTTGTGCCGCGGTTCTCCTCCTTTTAAGGGGGAGTCCGGGCGCTCTGACTCGCTGGGGGGTGGGTGGAGCTTCCGGACTCACTGGGGGTGGGCGGAGCCTCCTCTCGCCGCTACCCCGCTCTGCCTGCCTCCGCCTGCTCTTTCCCTCGCGACCACGCTCTTACCAGCGTTTCTCCTCTCCCTCTCCTGCTGGTGCCTGCTTGAGCTGCTGCCTCCCCGACTCGGCCCGAGCAAGTTCCCTTGTGCCGCGGTTCTCCTCCTTTTAAGGGGGAGTCCGGGCGCTCTGACTCGCTGGGGGGTGGGTGGAGCTTCCGACTCACTGGGGGTGGGCGGAGCCTCCTCTCGCCGCTACCCCGCTCTGCCTGCCTCCGCCTGCTCTTTCCCTCGCGACCACGCTCTTACCAGCGTTTTCTCCTCTCCCTCTCCTGCTGGTGCCTGCTTGAGCTGCTGCCTCCCCGACTCGGCCCGAGCAAGTTCCCTTGTGCCGCGGTTCTCCTCCTTTTAAGGGGGAGTCCGGGCGCTCTGACTCGCTGGGGGGTGGGTGGAGCTTCCGACTCACTGGGGGTGGGCGGAGCCTCCTCTCGCCGCTACCCCGCTCTGCCTGCTTCCGCCTGCTCTTTCCCTCGCGACCACGCTCTTACCAGCGTTTCTCCTCTCCCTCTCCTGCTGGTGCCTGCTTGAGCTGCTGCCTCCCCGACTCGGCCCGAGCAAGTTCCCTTGTGCCGCGGTTCTCCTCCTTTTAAGGGGGAGTCCGGGCGCTCTGACTCGCTGGGGGGTGGGTGGAGCTTCCGACTCACTGGGGGTGGGCGGAGCCTCCTCTCGCCGCTACCCTGCTCTGCCTGCCTCCGCCTGCTCTTTCCCTCGCGACCACGCTCTTACCAGCGTTTCTCCTCTCCCTCTCCTGCTGGTGCCTGCTTGAGCTGCTGCCTCCCCGACTCGGCCCGAGCAAGTTCCCTTGTGCCGCGGTTCTCCTCCTTTTAAGGGGGAGTCCGGGCGCTCTGACTCGCTGGGGGGTGGGTGGAGCTTCCGACTCACTGGGGGTGGGCGGAGCCTCCTCTCGCCGCTACCCCGCTCTGCCTGCCTCCGCCTGCTCTTTCCCTCGCGACCACGCTCTTACCAGCGTTTCTCCTCTCCCTCTCCTGCTGGTGCCTGCTTGAGCTGCTGCCTCCCCGACTCGGCTACTAGGCAATGCTATTCCCAGAAATGGACTAGATTCTCTACTTGGTGTTTTTCTCAGCACAAGGAGCCTCAACATGCCTCCTTGTCCTCTGTTTTGGACTATCTTTTGCACCTGTCTCAATCTGGCCTCAGGTCTACATCGATCAGAGTCCATCTTAGTGCAATTGCTGCTTTCCACCAGCCTCTTCAAGAGAAACTTCTTTCTGCACATCCTGTGGTTTCCAGATTCATGAAAGGTCTTTTCCACGTCAATCTTCCTTTCAAACCGCCTCCAGTGGTTTGGGATCTCAATGTGGTTCTTTCTCAACTTATGAAGCCTCCATTTGAACCTCTTAACAAAGCTTCTCTGAAATTCCTCACTTGGAAAGTGGTGCTTCTCATTGGCCTCACTTCTGCCCGTCAAGTGAGTGAACTTCAAGCGTTGGTTGCGGATCCGCCCTTTACAGTGTTTCATGATGACAAGGTGGTCCTCCACACTCATCCCAAATTCCTCCCCTAGGTGGTCTCGGAATTTCATCTGAATCAATCCATTGTTCTTCCTATGTTTTTTCCAAAGCCTCATTCTCATCCTGCAGAATCAGCTCTTCACACTCTGGACTGTAAACGTGCTTTGGCTTTCTACCTGGAACGCACCAAGCCTCACAGAACTGCTCCTCAACTTTTCATCTCCTTTGATCCGAACAAGTTGGGACGCCCTATCTCTAAGCGCACCATCTCCAACTGGATGGCGGCTTGTATCTGTTTCTGCTATGCCTAGGCTGAATTACCTCTTCACAGTAAAGTCACAGCCCATAAGGTCAGAGCAATGGCAGCCTCTGTAGCTTTCCTCAGATCGACACCGATTGAGGAGATTTGTAAAGCTGCCACTTGGTCCTTGGTTTATACCTTCACCTCACACTATTGTCTGGATACCTTCTCCAGACGAGATGGACAGTTTGGCCAAACAGTGTTGCAAAATTTATTCTCCTAAGTTGCCAACTCTCCCTCCATCCCTTTGTGGTTAGCTTGGAGGTCACCCACTAGTGAGAATACCTGCCTGCTTGTCCTGGGATAAAGAAATGTTACTTACCGTAACAGTTGTTATCCAGGGACAGCAGGCAGCTATTCTCATGTCCCACCCACCTCCCCTGGGTTGGCTTCTCTGCTAGCTATCTGAACTGAGGAGACACGCCCGGAGCATCGGGCGGGAAGGCACTCGCGCATGCGCGGTGTAGGCAACTCGAAACTTCTAAAAGTTTCTACAAGCAAGTGTGCTTGTGAGATGTCCGCATCGGGGCTCCGTTGGATGACGTCACCCACTAGTGAGAATAGCTGCCTGCTGTCCCTGGATAACAACTGTTACGGTAATTAACATTGCTGTCCCTCCTTTCCTTTAGGGTACGCATATTCAGGGCTTCCAGTCTTTTCTCATATGTCTTCTGGCGCAAACCTCCTACCATTTTTGTCACCTTGTCTTATGTCCTTTGGCAGATACAGTCTCCAAAATGGAACACAATACTCCAAGTGAGGTCTCACCATTGACCTGTACAGGGGCATCAACACCTTCTTTCTTCTACTGCTCATGCCTCTCTCTATAAAGCCTAGCATCTTTCAGGCAACATCCATCGCCTTGTCACACTGTTTCTTTGCTTTCAGATCTTCGGACACAATCACCCCATGGACCCTTTCTCCATCCATGCATATCAGCCTCTCACCTCCCAACATACACAGCTCCTTCTGATTTCTAATCCCTAAATGCATTACTCTCTACTTCTTTGCATTGAATTTTAGTTGCCAGATATTAGACCATTCCTCTAACTTTTGCAGATCCTTTTTCATGTTTTTCACTCCCTCCTTGGTGTCTACTCTGTTACGAATCTTGGTATCATCTGCAAAAAGGCAAACTTTTCCTTCTAACCCTTCAGCAATGTAGCTCACTAACATATTAAACAGTATCAGCCCCAGCACCAATCCCAGAGGGACTCCACTACTCACCTTTTCCTCCTCCAAGCGAATTCCATTAACCACCACCCTCTAGCGTCTGTCTGTCTTCCAGTTTCTAATCTAGTTCACCACTTTGGGTCCTAACTTCAACCCATAAAGTTTGTTCAAGAGCCTTCTATGAGGAACCGTGTCAAAGGCACTGCTGAAATCTAAATAAATTACATCTAGCATATGCCCTTGATCCAATTCTCTGGTCACCCAATCAAAAAATTCAATCAGATTTGTTTGGCATGATTTACCTTTAGTAAAACCATGTTACCTCAGATCCTGTAACCCATTTGATTCTAGGAATTTCATTATCCTTTTTTTCAGCAATGCTTCCATTATTTCTCCAATAACCAAAGTGAGGCTTACTGGCCTGTAGTTTCCGCTTCATCTCTACGACCACTTTTGTGAATAGGGACCACATCTGCTCTTCTCCATTCCTCAGGAACCACTCCCATCTCCAAAGATTTGTTGAACAAATATTTAATAGGACCTGCCAGAACCTCTCGGAGCTCCCTCAATATCCTGGAATGGATCTCGTCTAGTCCCATAGCTTTGTCCACCTTCAGTTTTTCAAGTTGTTAATAAACACTTTCTTCCATGAATGGTGCAGTATCCATTCTATTCTTAGGCATAACTTTGCTGACCAATTGCGGTCCTTCTCCGTGGTTTTCTTCTGTGAACACCGAACAGAAGTATTTGTTTAGTTCATTTGCTTTTTCCTCAACACTCTTCACATAGCGGTTCGTACCTTTTTTCAGTCTCGTAATTCCATTTTTTGTCTTCCTCCTAATATACCTAAAAAAAGTTTTGTCTCCCTTACTTATATTCAAATATAAGAAAATCAAGCATATACACAAGAGGGAACACAAACTTAGCTCAAATTTTGTTGTATAAAAAACCCCCCAACCAACTCCCCCCCTATGTGACCATCCCTCCCCCCAAACAAGTCCCCCCCCCCAATACCTCCCCCCCAGGTCCTCCTTCCATGTACAACACCAACATAGGCAAAGATATAATACAAAATTATACAGGCATACCAACTGTAACATCGTGATACAGATAAACAGGAAATCAACAGTTAAGCAATCGGCTGCAAGCCAAGGGAGTCATGGTAGTCCAAAAGGGTTCCCAGGTGCGTTGAAAGACGCGTCCTGGGGGAGAAGAAAAGTCTGTCACATCTCTTCGTTCCCACATCAGGAGGGTAATCATCCTGCACTGCCAGATGGAGTAATCTGGCGCCTCACTCTCAAGCCATTTCAGCAGTATATTTCAAGGCAATAAGGACTGGCCACTTGAGGAAAGCGGCAGCCCCCTTTGACGAGGGTAATAATGGGGAACAGCTCTAAATAAGAACAAAGGAGAGCGTTGAATGGTAAGGTTCCAAATGTGCTCTACAAAAAGAAAATGGCGTTCCAAAAGGATCCGAATATCAGGGCAAGTCCAGAACATATGTCTCAAGCCCGCTTCAGGGGCCATGCATCTAGGACAAGCAGCTGACTCACAAAACCCAGAAAGTTAAGTGTGGTGACCTGGGAAACTATAGACTGGTAAGTTTGACCTCGGTTCCGGGGAAAATAGCGGAAGCACTGATAAAAGAGCATTGATGAACATCTAGATAGAAACAAACTGATGAAATCAAGCCAGCATGGCTTCTGCACGGGGAGATCGTGCCTAATGAACTTATTGCACTTCGAAGGAATGAAACAAATGGACAAATGGGACCCCATAGACATCATATACTTGGATTTCCAAAAGGCCTTTGACAAGGTACCCCATGAACGCCTACTACGGAAATTGAAGAACCATGGGGTGGAAGGAGACGTTCATAGAAGGATCAAAAATTGGTTGGCAGGTAAGAAGCAAAGGGTAGGAGTGAAGGGCCACTACTCTGACTGGAGGAGGGTCACGAGCGGTGTTCCGCATGGGTCGGTACTTGGACTGCTGCTGTTCAATATATTTATAAACGATCTAGAAACAGGAACAAAGTGCGAAGTAATAAAATTTGCAGATGACACCAAACTATTTAGTGGAGTTGGAACTAAAGGGGACTGTGAGGATTTACAAAGGGACCTGAAACAAACTAGAAGAGTGGGCGACGAGATGGCAGATGAAGTTTAATGTAGAGAAATGTAAAGTCTTGCATGTAGGGAAAAGAAACCTGAAGTACAGCTATACGATGGGAGGGCTGGTAATGGGTGAAAGTACTCAAGAAAAGGACTTGGGGGTAATAGTGGAAAAGACAATGAAGCCGTCGGCACAGTATGCAGCGGCCTCTAAGAAGGCGAATAGAATGCTAGGTATTATTAAGAAAGGTAATACAACCAGAACGAAAGAGGTCATCCTGCTGTTGTATCGGACGATGGTACGCCTGCATCTGGAGTACTGCGTCCAATATTGGTCGCCGTACCTTAAGAAGGATATGGCGATACTCGAGAGGGTTCAGAAAAGAGCAACGCGATTGATAAGAGGTATGGAAAACCTTTCATATGCTGAAAGATTAGAGAAATTGGGGTTCTTTTCCCTGGAAAAGCGGAGACTCAGAGGGGACATACAAAAAAAAAGGGCCCAGCGCCCTCACCCGACACAAGCCAGCCAGATCGGGACCGGCGTGGGAGCCCTGCTCCGCCCCCCCCCCCCCAATCCAGCCAGAGGACACACAATTGAAAAGGGCCCAGCGCCCTCACCCGACACAAGCCAGCCAGATCGGGACCGGCGTGGGAGCCCTGCTCCGCTCCCCCCCCCCCGATCCAGCCAGAGGACACACAATTGAAAAGAGCCCAGCGCCCTCACCCGACACAAGCCAGTCAGATCGGGACCGGCGTGGGAGCCCTGCTCCGCCCCCCCCCCCCCCGATCCAGCCGGAGGACACACAATTGAAAAAGGGCCCAGCGCCCTCACCCGACACAAGCCAGCCAGATCGGGACCGGTGTGGGAGCCCTGCTCCGCCCCCCCCCCCCCCCCGATCCAGCCGGAGGACACTCAATTGAAAAGGGCCCAGCGCCCTCACCCGACACAAGCCAGCCAGATCGGGACCGGCGTGGGAGCCCTGCTCCGCCCCCCCCCCCCCCCCCGATCCAGCCGGAGGACACACAATTGAAAAGGGCCCAGCGCCCTCACCGACACAAGCCAGCCAGATCGGGACCGGGGTGGGAGCCCTGCTCCGCCCCCCCCCCCCCCCGATCCAGCCGGAGGACACACAATTGAAAAGGGCCCAGCGCCCTCACCCGACACAAGCCAGCCAGATCGGGACCGGCGTGGGAGCCCTGCTCCGCCCCCCCCCCCCCGATCCAGCCGGAGGACACACAATTGAAAAGGGCCCAGCGCCCTCACCCGACACAAGCCAGCCAGATCGGGACCGGCGTGGGAGCCCTGCTCCGCCCCCCCCCCGATCCAGCTGGAGGACACACAATTGAAAAGGGCCCAGCACCCTCACCCGACACAAGCCAGCCAGATCGGGACCGGCGTGGGAGTCCTGCTCCGCCCCCCCCCCCCCCGATCCAGCCGGAGGACACACAATTGAAAAGGGCCCAGCGCCCTCACCCGACTCAAGCCAGCCAGATCGGGACCGGCGTGGGAGCCCTGCTCCGCCCCCCCCCCCCTCTCGCCCCCCCCCCCCCCCCCCCCCCCCCCCCCCCCCCCCCGATCCAGCCGGAGGACACTCAATTGAAAAGGGCCCAGCGCCCTCACCCGACACAAGCCAGCCAGATCGGGACCGGCGTGGGAGCCCTGCTCGGCCCCCCCCCCCCCGATCCAGCCGGAGGACACACAATTGAAAAGGGCCCTGCGACAACAAAACCAGCAAACATGAAGCTTTTACTGATCCTACTGATCTATTTATTAAGCAATAACGTTGGGAACGTTATATCACTCCACCCAAAACTTCACTCCACTCAATACCCGGACACAACCATCAGACTCCTAACTAACCTACAGGAAGAAAGAGTAAATCATATTAAAATAATCACAAGTAACACTAGACCTCACCGTACCTTCAAAAAAAGAACAAGGGAATTAAAACCCATCAAAATCACTACACCCATCATACCCATCCCAACTACTACTGTTCCATGCGCTTACCTCAACACTAGATCAGTAAGAAACAAAGCTTTCCTAATCAAAGATTGGATCATCAACAAGAAGTTAGTCTGCCTCTTTCTAACGGAAACATGGCTACTATCTGAAGAGGATCCAATACTAAACGACCTAATACCAAATAACTACAAAATTCTCATGTTAAACCGTGAAGACAAAAGAGGGGGAGGATTGGCAGTCATCCTCAAGGAAGAACTTGAACTTAAATTAGTAGATTCCAATACAACCAACCAATTAGAAACACTAGCATGCAAAATTAGTAACAAGGATCTAGAAGAATACCTCACCTGTATTCTATTTTATGTCCCGCCAAAATGTTGGTCAAAGGCCAGAGAAGACTTCTACGAATTCATTCTACATAACTCAATCACCCTGCCCTACAATATTATAGTAGGAGACGCAAACCTACACTTAGAGAACGAGGACAATCCTGACACAAAAGATTTCAAAAACTTCCTATCCTCACTAAACTACAATCTCCCTTCATCCACACAAACTCACGAAAAAGGCCATCAGTTAGACTTGGTAGCCATGTCCTCAAAAGAAATTCTAAATCCCACTATTTCTATATCCGACGGTATCGGGCACCACGACATCTGGTCCGATCATTTCACCTACTACTTCAACCTAATCTGGAACCAACCAAAAGAAAAAATTCACCCAAAGATAATAAAAAAAGAACATCTCACAAGGGGACACATAAACCCAGAGGAATACTGGGCGCATTACGAATCGTGCGAGGAGATAAACGAAGGGGATGAGTTCTGGGAACAATGGACGAAAACTAGCACATCCATCCTAGACAAAATAGCTCCTAAACGAAACAGAACAAACCACTCAAACAAATATAATAACTGGTTCGACTCTGACCTATTAAAAATGAAACAGTCGGTAAGAAGACTAGAAAGGATCTGGAATAAAACAGGAGATATACCAGACCGGAATAATTGGAAATCAAACATAAAGGACTACAAACAACTGATAAAAGAAAAAAGAAAAACATTCTACTCATCCAAAATACATACATCCGACACGAGCTCAAAAAGAATCAACACACACGAATTGTTCAACTTGGTTAAAAATTTATTTGATACCACACGCCACATCCAATCCAAACACGACACAAAACTTCCAACAGCAGATGATCTAGCACATCACTTTAACTCAAAAATTGTGAACCTAAGAAACAACTGCCCAACAAACAACACATATGGAAATCAAATAACCAACATACATGCAAATGAAATACCAGCGGATATGTTCTGGAACTCCTTTCAGGATCTAGAATGGAGCAACTTCATAAAACTTTACAACAAATATACTAAATCAAACTGCATCCTTGATCCCTGTCCCCCCCAATATTATGAAAGCAGCGCCATTAGACTTTAAACTAACACTGTGGAATAATATGACCAATAACTTCAAAAACGGAAAATTCCTAACGAAAAACGGTCACATTATAATCACCCCAATTCCAAAAAATCATAAACAATCCCTATCATTAGTAACTAACTATAGACCGGTAGCATCCATTCCATTCTTCGTAAAAATAATGGAAGGTTTAGTACACACCCAATTGATGGACTACCTTGATCAGTTCTCGCTACTACATGAAACCCAGTCTGGCTTCAGACCTCTGTTTAGCACAGAGACGGTGATCGCAGCAACCCTAGAATACTCACGCAACTTACTCAGCAAGGGACATAATGCCTTAATCATGCAATTTGACATGAGCTCGGCCTTTGACCTGGTGGATCACAAAAAATTGCTACAATGTCTAGACGCAATCGGCATCGGAGGTGAAGTACTTGACTGGTTCCGAGGATTCCTCACATCCCGCACCTATCAAGTACGCTTCAACTGCAGCCTCTCTAAAACATGGAGAAACCCATCAGACGTTCCACAGGGGTCCCCTTTATCCCCACTACTCTTCAACGTCTATATATCTTCACTAGGCATGCAGCTGGCCCAACAGGGTATAAAAGTATTCAGCTACGCGGATGACTTCACAATCATTATCCCATTCAATACTTCTCCCTCCGATATCACCCCCACAGCAACACAAGCACTAAACCTGATGGAACAATGGACCTCAGAATTTAAACTGAAACTCAATTCAGATAAAACTAAATTCTTTATAGCCTCGCCACTCTCAAATATCACGACAAAATCATTACGCATAAACAATCTTAACTACCCCATCCAACCAACAATGAAGGTTCTGGGGGTAATACTAGTCCAAGGTCTAACTATGAAAGACCATGTGGACTCCCTAGTCAAAAAAGGGTTCTTCACTCTCTGGAAACTTAGGTCCATAAGAGCATACTTCGACTCTTCAGCATTCAGAATACTGGTACAATCCCTAATATTAAGCCACCTTGATTATTGTAACATCACCCACCTGGCAATTTCCCAGAAGCAAATGCAGAGACTACAACTGATACAAAATGCAGCAGTCAGGCTGATTTTCGGGCTGAAGAAGTCCGATCATATAACCCCTTCCTACCGACTCCTGCACTGGCTACCAATGGAGGCACGCACGAAGTTCAAGCTGGGATGTCTATGCTTCAAAGTACTATCAGGTCTAGCCCCTAAATACATAACAGACCTCTTCTCATACCCAACCAACAGACATGAGAGAAGATTACACCTGAAATTCGTCTCCCCACCAGCCAGAGGATGCAAATATAAGAGATACCATCAACAACTTCTATCCTATCAAGCAGCCTTATGGGGCAAAGACTTAGATAAACTAATTACACACACAAACAACTATGGAGAATTCAGGAAACACCTGAAAACATACCTGTTCACAAAATACCTAGGCAACGAACAAGGACAATAACCCCCTTCGTAATCACTCCCCAAATCTGTTCTTGTAAACTGTTAACCCCAATCACTAACTTCCAACCCTGTGCAAACCGCAAGGTACTTCACGACCCTACAGTACATAACTGTTGTTATTATCATTAATGCTGTTACTATCAGATGTACATTGCAATATTCTTTGCTGTAAACTGCCTAGAAGTCGCAAGATTGTTGGCGGTATATAAGAATAAAGTTATTATTATTATTATTATACAAGACCATGAAGGGTATAGAGAAAGTAGAGAGGGACAGATTCTTCAAACTTTCAGAAACTACAAGAACGAGATGGCATTCGGAAAAATTAAGAGGGGACAGATTCAGAACCAATGCTAGGAAGTTCTTCACCCAAAGGGTGGTGGATGCCTGGAATGCGCTTCCAGAGGGTGTAATAGGACAGGGTACGGTATCAGGGTTCAAGAAGGGATTGGATGAATTCCTGAAGAAAAAAGGGATAGAAGGGTATAGATAGATAGAAGAAAAAAGGGATAGAAGGGTATAGATAGAGATCATTATACAGGTCCTGAACCTGATAGGCCGCCGCTTGAACGGACTGCTGGGCAGGATGGACCCCCTAGTCTGACCCAGCAGAGGCACTGCTTATGTTCTTATATTTGTAGCCATTTGCTCTTCCGCTTGCGCTTTCGCCAGTTGTATCTCTTTCTTGACTTCTTTCAGTTTCATCCTAAATTTCTTTCTGTACTCCTCTTCTTCAGTTTTTTTTTATATTTCACAAATACTAATTCTTTTGCCTTTATTTTTTTCACCACTAGTTTGGAGAACCATATCGGTTTCCTTTTTTTCTTGTTTTTATTTTTTTTCTTCACATAAAGGTCAGTAGCTCTATTTATTGCACCTTTCAACTTGGACCACTGTTTTTCCACTTCCCTTATGTCTTCCCATCCAATCAGCTCTTTCTTCAGGTACTCTCCCATGCTACTAAAGTCTGCACGTTTGAAATCCAGGACTTTGAGTTTTGTACGGCCATCCTCCTCTTTGGCTATTATATCGAACCAAACTGTATGATGATCTCTACTTCCCAGGTGGGCCCCCACATAGATCATCTTCCCAGCTTTTTGTCTCATTCAATCCAAACAAGTTGGGACATCCTGTTTTCAAGAGAACGCTCTCCAATTGGTTGGCTGCTTGCATCTCTTTTTGTTATGCTCAGGCTGGGCTGCTACTTGAGAGTTGGATCACAGCCCATAAAGTTCAAGCTAAGGCAGCTTCAGTAGCTTTTCTCCGCTCTACTCATATTAATGAAATCTGCAAAGCTGCTACTTGGCCCTTGGTTCATACCTTCACTTCACATTATTGTCTGGAATCTGATTCCAGATGGGATGGGCGCTTCAGCCAAGCAGTATTGCAAAACTTATTTTCTTAAAGGCCAGCTCTCCCACTATTCCATTCTGGTTAGCTTGGAGATCACCCATATGTGAGAATATGCTGCCTGTTTGTCCTGGGATAAAACACAGTTACCGTAACAGATGTTATCCAGGGACAGCAGGCAGATATTCTCACAACCTACCCACCTCCCCTGGTTGGCTTCTTAGCTAGCTTACTGAACTGAGGAGCCATGCACCTACGTCGGGCGGGAAAGCACACATGCATGCGCAGTGTGGTCAGTCGGGACTTTCTACAGTTCTTAAAGTGTACGCACACTTTAGCAGCTATCTGTACCAAGGCTCCGTGGATGACGTTATATCTGCCTGCTGTCCCTAGATAACACAAAAATAGAACCACCTTCTTCAGATGAGGTATTAGAAAATATATCAATATCAAAATAAGTGGATGAGGCAAAAAAAAAAGTGACCCTCTACAGCTTTTTGCAGTTTTCTCCGCAACCACTTTGAATTTCAATGAGAAATACTGTATACGGTACTTATTAATCATCATACTTATGTATTATTATTAAACATTTAATTATCTTAAAGCTGTGTTGATATTACTGACATTTTAGCGTTACTACCTAGCGATTTTTGTGCATTAAAAATGTTGAAACTAAAACACAGTAAAATAGCATTTAAACGATAACAATTAACAGTGTGTCAGAATTTTGCAGTCACTGTGAATGCACCTACCGTTAGGCACCTAGATCAATGAGCCTAGCTGATCTAGGCACCTAATAATTTTTTTATTGGTTCAATTGGCACTATTAATTGAACAGCATCATTAAAAACCATTTAAAACATTTATTTTTGTCTAGGCACCTAACTTAGTAGGTGCCATGTAGGCATCCACATGAATGTGCCTACCCAAAAAGTACGCATGGTTAGGGACAGAGCTTGGTTGTGGATTGCCTTAGGTGCCAGCAAATTAGGCCAAGAAAACCCTGGCCTAATATACCTGCTCCTAGGCATATTGGTGCCTAAGTTGAGTTAGGCACGTTTCTACAAATGGTGCCTAGCAGTTGATTAACAAATGTGCCAAGTGGCGCCGTTTATAGAATCTGGCCCAAAGTGTCCATTCCCAGCTTTAACACAGGCCTTCAGTTGCTTTGGGAAGTTCTTAGCAGCCTTATCAATTGGTCCCTGTAGCAAGTTGTCCCAAATCATCATCAATGCTTCTTTGAATTTGATGATTGTTTGCTGCTTTGAGTAAAACTTGTGATAAGCCTCCCCAGATATGGTAACCCAAGAAGTTTAAATCTAGCAAATTAATTTACAAAAGTTTGTGTCATTGTAACATCATTAACAGTAAGCTGGTATCCCCTTTTTTCAAATGGTAGTTTCTAGTGCAACAGACACTCCATTCCTGAACGTGTGGTAGTCAATCCCTTCTTGCAAGAATTCTTGTAGGGAGCTTCACTAGTATTCTTTTGCTCCATCTCCCATTCTTCTGGGCTGTCCTCCAATTCCTCAGTTGTCTCTCAACAAGTGAGATGGTAGGAGCTTGTCTTTTCTGTTCATGTTTCTTTTCATTTAAATTGGCTCTTTTTTGCTAACCGTTTGCAAGGCTTTTCAGTACTGCAGAGGATCCCTCTTTTGGGACAGCTCTGACTGTGGGAGAGTGTACACTTTCAGGTTGAGGGCTGCATGCAAGGGGCAGACTGCTTTGCAGTGCACCTACTTGGACAGCCTGCACTAACAGTTCAGGGGCTCAGGGACCATTCCCTTGGGAGCAAAACTCACCCCAGGTTCGTCTGCAATGGGCTTGAGTGCAGGCGGAGTGGCTCCATAGTGGTTTTTCCAGGATTGGGACCAACTACTTTCCTCCCCTCCCCTCCCCCTCAGATCTCAGACAAATTTGTTGGGCCCAAGAGGCAATCAGATGACACAAGCAGTCCAGATTCAAGGCTTTTTGAGGCAAAAGTTCTCCTTGTAAGCTGTTTGCAGCTTCCACACTTGCAGCTCCCAGCACACAGTATATCACAGTGAGTAACAGGCTGACAGCCTAGAAAACACAGTTGGGGAGAAGAGGGTTCTTTAAAATCAACTTTTTAGGTTCTGGGGTTAGAGTTAGGTAACCCCATCTCTAAAATCCTAAATTTGCTAATTTTTAATCCACAGTGTAGCTTCCCCAGGCCATTTTTGGTGCTAAAATTACTGCTGCAGTGACAATCTTGGATTTCCCAATTTGAAATTAAAAGCCTCTCTGCCTCAAAATATCTCAATTTTGATCAAAAACAGGTGTGCTGGATTCCTTAGGCAAAATTCATTGGATTCATGCCCGATTTACACTAGATGGCTTTCTGAGGATCGTCTGTGTCCCAAGTGCTGCACAGCGCATAGGGGGAGGGAGGGAGACTCTGACTTAGCCTCCTCTAGTCCCTCCAGGGGGGGGGGGTGTTTGTGCTGACATGGTGCGATGGCCAGGAAAAAAGTCCAGGTTCAAGCCAGGGAGCAGTGCAAGTGCATTCCCGGTGAAGCGCAGCTATGCCGCTGCTGCAAAACCCCAGAAAGGAGCTCATGAGCGTCCATAGGGGCCGTCTGGACATCCTGGACAGGGGTTTCTTCTCCCTGAATTCATCAATATGATATTTGAAGCGTAAATGATTAACAAGGGCTGCATGAAACCATTAGGGATCATGGCCATGCAGGCGCCAGGGATTACTCCCCCGAAGAGTGCAATTCCCCAGCAACAGTGCCATATGCAGTCCAGTCTAAGGAAGACTGGGACAAAGAGGGCCCTATGTCAGTGCCTTTACTATTCCAGTTGGGGTCCTCTGTAGCAGGAGATCCTGCTTCATCTCCAGGGGGGGCCGGATCCGGATCTGATGGAGGCCCTTGATCTTGGAGAGGACCTGACAGTGCACAGGCTGTTTAAATCCTCAGCGCTTTTGGAGGTGATCATGGTATCCCTACAGGAATTAAACAGAGACTCCATAGTGCTCTCTTATGAGCAGCAGACCTTATGTTTCCTCTTTCATCAAGACATTACAATGGGAGGTCCTGGAGGGGCCCCTTTGAGTGGCTAAAGCCATGGCAAAGCAATGGATGCTGAATTTAACCTGCTCTTTGTTTCATCAAAAGTGAATTCATTGGTGGCGCAGGTTACCAAACATATCTCCTTTCCCAGTAAAGGTGGAGTGGTATTAAAGGATGCCCAGGACCACATGCTGGATTTTGTTCATAATAAACTCTTCAAAGCCATGGTCTCAGGTTTAAAAGCATCTGCAGCATTGTCTTTAGTCACCCATGCTTACCATTCTAAGTTGTGCCATGATCCAGAGGCAATGGCCAGGAGGGATCACCAGTTTCTAATGTCGGCAGTAGATTATGTAGCTGATGCTTTGTATGATCTTTTCAGAGTTGCGAGCAAAATGTCTGCTTATTCTATTTCCGCTATGAATCAGACAGTAGGCGAGGGGTGACTCCTCCTCCAAGGCAACCTTGAGTAAATTACTATTTAAGGGACATTTATTCTTTGGGAAAGATCTGGATGATCTTATGAGCAGTGTGCAGGATCGCAAGCCGAAGACCTTACCAGACAACAGACCTCAGATTCCTAGGAAGTCAGGGTTCAGTAATTTTCAGACCTCAAGACAATATCACCAGTTTTTGGGAGGGCCTTTGGGCCAGATTTCATTTTAAATCTCGAGAGAAAAATTCAGAAGGGCCAGGCACACCCAGTCTTCAGGATCCCACTCTGCAACAGCTCCCAAGAAGCAGTTATGACGCCAAAGCCATCAGCCGAGCCTCCACGCATTGAAGGGAGGTTATCAGCCTATTGGGGAGTATGGACAGAGATCACTACAGACCCTTGGGTGCTGGACATTATACAAGAGGGATACAAGCTCATATTTTTTCATCCCCACCTGGACCTCTTTCTGGAATCTTCGACTGGAATGCAGGAAAAAACATCAGAATCTGAGCAACAGTGCGAAGGCTACTGGATCTGGAAGCCATAGAGCCCATGACAGAGGAAGACTTGGGCTCCAGCAGATACTTATATACTTCATAGTGCTCAAGAGAGGCTCAGAAGACTGGAGGCCAATTCAAGTCCTCAAGGCAGTAAATGCGGCCCTCAAGATACCATGTTTCCTGATGGAGACTGTGAGGATGGTAATTGCTTCAGTGGCTCCTGGAGAATTTCTTGCCTCATTAAATTTGACAGAGGTCTATCTGCACATTCCCATTTTTCTGGAGCACAGGAATTTCTTGCATTTCCAAGTACTGGAGCAACACTTCCAGTTCACGGCATTACCCTTTGGGCTAGTCATAATGTCATGCACCTTCACCAAAGTGATGGTTGTGGTTGTGGCACACCAGCACAAAGCAGGTATATTACATATCTGGACGACTGGCTGATAAGAGCCCAGTCTGAAACTGAAGGCAGAATGGTGAGGAAAGAGTGATTCAGCTACTACAGAAGCTGGGCTGGATGGTAAACTTTAGGCAAGTCAACTTTAGGAAAAGCCACCTGGAGCCAATGCACATCTTGGAGTATTTGGGAGTCCATTTCAACACAAAGGAGAACAAGGTGTTCCTCCTAGAAGCCTGCAGAGAAGCTCCTGAGTCAGATACGGGAGTTTCAGAGTGAGTTCTGATGGCCTGGAATTATTTGCAGGTGTTTGGATCAATGGTTGCAACCATGGATGTGGTCCTCTGGGCAAGGGTGCACTTGCATCCGTTCCAGGATACACTCTATTCCCAATGGTGTCCCCAGAAGGATGGGCTGTAGCAGCAGCTACCTTGAACAGTGGAATCTCATCGCAGTCTAGTCTGGTGGTTGGAACCCCAGTCTCTCACCAGAGTTCCTTTTCGCATCTCTTCATGGGTGACTCTGACAACAGATGCCAGTCTATACAGTCAGGGGGCACATGGCGAAGGGTGTCCAGTTCAGGAACGCTGGTCCACTTCTCAGAGGAAGTGGTCGATCAACCACTTGGAACATCAAGCCATCCATCTGGTGCTTCAGGCATTCAGGAACATGCTGTAGAGCAAAGCGGTATGAATTTTCTCAAACAACGCAATGGTGGTAGCCTATGTCAGTTGCCAGGGGGGGCATCAAGAATACTCCTCTACACTTGGCAGCCCAGATGCTGTTTCGATGGCCAGAGGTCCCAACTCAAGGTGCTCTCGGCAGCACATGTGGCAGGAGTGGACAATGCAAGCAGATTTCCTCAGCCAGAAGACCCTGGATCCCGGGAAGTGTAACTGTCTCAGGAAGCCTTCACCTGCAATGAGAGTTGGTGGGGACACCCAACTTTTGATCAGCGGACAACAAGAAGGCAGCTCGGTTCTTCAGTTGAAGATAAGAGCCAGGAAATGCCCTATTGCAACTTTGGACAACGGCAGGACTTCTTTACGTCTTTCCTCCATGGCACATGATAGGCAGATTTCTACGCAGGATCATGACGCACTAAGGGCTAGTAAGTCTAGTAGCACCAGACTGGCCAAGGCAACCATGTTATGCAAACCTAGTCTGCCTGCAATGGGACCAAGTTCTCAAACTCCCATGTCATTTGTGACTGCTCACGCAGGGCACAATTGCCCTGCAGGATCCGGAACATTTTGGTCTTACAGCATGGCTCTTGAGCACCCGGCACTAGCGCAAAGGCTATTCAGACAAAGTGGTTTCCACCCTTCTAAGATGAAGAAAGAAAGCGATTATGTGAAAGCCTGGAAGTATTTACAAGTTTGGTGAGCTTAGAGTGAGGATCCAAACTCAGCCTCAATATCTGTAGTGCTTGCCTTCCTACAGGAAGGACTGGAAAAAGGCCTAGTGGTTGGCTCCCTGAAAGTTCAAATTATGTGGCTCTTGTATTTTGAGCCTAAGGTTAATAAGAGCACCATAGTCACACATCCAGATGTGGCCAGGTTTTTGAAGGGCACTTTGCGCCTCTGTCCTTCAGTGCAACAGCCTTTTTCAGCATGAAGTCTTAATCTGGTCCTACATTGCTAGCTAGAGCACCCTATGAATGTCTAGAGCAGGTGTACTCAAAAGGTCGATCGCGATCAGGTTGCCTTCGCATTCTACTTGTTTCCCAATTCAGAAACGCCGAGCCGACCAACTTCCCCCACCCCAGTGATTGGCTGGCCCGGAACGTCCTCTCCGACGTCATAATTGACGTCGGAAAGACTTCTTGTCGGCGGTGGGAGGTAAGATTGCAGCAGTGCAGACTGGGGGAAAGGAAGGGGAGAGGCGCATTTTTTTTCCGCGGCAGGGAGGGAAGGATGTAGGCAGGCAAGCTAGATGGCTTTAGCGCAACAGGGAGGGAGGGAGATAGGTAGGTAGGCAGGCTGGCTTTGGGGGTAGACAAAATCTGGAAGGTAGTGGGGGGACATAAGGAGGCACTGGGGGCACTAAGGACACGGGAAAGGGGCACTGGGGGCATTATAGACACAGGAAGGAGGCACTGGGGGCACCATGGACACGGGACGGAGGCACTGGGGGCACCATGGACACGGGACAGAGGCACTGGAGGCACCATGGACACGGGAAGGAGGCACTGGGGCACTATGGACACTGGAAGGAGGCATTGGGGGCACCATGGACACGGGACGGAGGCACTGGAGGCACCATGGACACGGGAAGGAGGCACTGGGGGCACTATGGACACGGGAAGGAGGCATTGGGGGCACCATGGACACAGGACGGAGGCACTGGGGGCACCATGGACACAGGACGGAGGCACTGGGGCACTAAGGACACAAGACAGAGGCACTGGGGACACTATGGACACAGGACGGAGTCACTAAGGACATGAGAAGGAGGCACTAAGAACACAGGACGGAGGCACTGGGGGCACTAAGGACATGGGAAGGAAGGAGGGAGGGAACAGAAAGGGACAATTGTTGGGCCTGAGTGCAGAAAGAAAGAAATGAAAGAAAGGATACACAGTCAATTAATAGACGTCCCCTTGTGATGAAAAAAATAAATGGTCACGTTACCTCTGACTTACTTTCTCTGCAGCAGAGTCGGCAGCCGCGCTGAGGTGCAGGAAGGTCCCGTGATGACTCGTCTACCGCCTCTGCTCCAGATGAAGTAAGTTACGTTGGAGGGGGTGGACCTGGCAGACGCAGTCATTACAAGACTTTGCCACAACTCCTTGCAGGTCCACCCCCTCCGACGTAACTTACTTCTTCCGGAGCAGAGCCAGCAGACGAGTCATCGCGGGACCTTCCAGCATGCGGCTGCTGAGTCTGCTCCAGAGCAAGTACGTCGGAGTGGGGTGGACTGGTAGCCAGCAGCTACAGTCATCGTGGGACCCTGCTGCATGAAGGGAGAGAAAGGAGCAGGATTGCTGGAATGGAAGAGTGGTGGAGGGAAAGAAAGGGGGCAGGGTGGTATGGAAGGGTGGTGCTGATAGAATTGATGTACAGAGAAAGGGGAGAGACATAATGGGGAAGGATATTGGAGGGAAAGAAAGGGGGCAGATGCTGATTGAAGAGGGGTGGATGGCGAGAGAAAGGGCAGACATTGGATGGTAATGGGGAGCCTATGCTGGATGGAAGTGCAAATGGGAGAGAGAAGGGAGAAAATGCAGGAAGGAAATGGGAGGAGAGAAAGAGGGGAGCAGACGCTGGATGGAAGTGGACAGAGAGAGGAGAAGGTACTAGATGGAAGGGTTGGAGAAAGAGGGTACATGATGGAAGGAGGGGATAAATAAAAGGAGGGCACATGATGGGGAGAAAAGGATTGAGTTAGGGAAACACTGGAGGGGTGAGGGAAAGAGGAGCAAGCTTTAGGTAGACAGTAAAAAAGGACATTGATGAGAGGGTAGTAAGAATGTACCGTATTTTCACGCATATAACGCGCGCGTTATACGCGTTTTTACCTACCGCGCATACCCCTCGCGCGTTATATGCGTGAGCGCGGTATACCAAAGTTTTAAAACATAGTTCCCACCCCGCCCGACGCCCGATTCACCCCCCCAGCAGGACCGCTCGCACCCCCACCCCGAACGACCGCTCGCACGCGCTCCCACCCGCACCCGCATCCACGATCGGAGCAAGAGGGAGCCCAAGCCCTCTTGCCCGGCCGACTCCCCGACGTCCGATACATCCCCCCCCCCCCGGCAGGACCACTCGCACCCCCACCCCGAACGACCGCTCGCACGCGCTCCCACCCACACCCGCATCCACGATCGGAGCAAGAGGGAGCCCAAGCCCTCTTGCCCGGCCGACTCCCCGACGTCCGATACATCCCCCCCCCCCGGCAGGACCACTCGCACCCCCACCCCGAACGACCGCCGACTTCCCGACAATATCGGGCCAGAAGGGAGCCCAAACCCTCCTGGCCACGGCGACCCCCTAACCCCACCCCCTTACTACATTACGGGCAGGAGGGATCCCAGGCCCTCCTGCCCTCGACGCAAACCCCCCCTCCCCCCCAAGAACCTCCGACCGCCCCCCAGCCGACCCGCGATCCCCCTGGCGACCCCCACGACCCCCCCACCCCCCTTCCCCGTACCTTTAGTAGTTGGCCGGACAGACGGGAGCCAAACCCGCCTGTCCGGCAGGCAGCCAACGAAGGAATGAGGCCGGATTGGCCCATCCATCCTAAAGCTCCGCCTACTGGTGGGGCCTAAGGCGCGTGGGCCAATCAGAATAGGCCCTGGAGCCTTAGGTCCCACCTGGGGGCGCGGCCTGAGGCACATGGGCCCAACCCGACCATGTGCCTCAGGCCGCGCCCCCAGGTGGGACCTAAGGCTCCAGGGCCTATTCTGATTGGCCCACGCGCCTTAGGCCCCACCAGTAGGCGGAGCTTTAGGATGGATGGGCCAATCCGGCCTCATTCCTTCGTTGGCTGCCTGCCGGACAGGCGGGTTTGGCTCCCGTCTGTCCGGCCAACTACTAAAGGTACGGGGAAGGGGGGTGGGGGGGTCGTGGGGGTCGCCAGGGGGATCGCGGGTCGGCTGGGGGGCGGTCGGAGGTTCTTGGGGGGGAGGGGGGTTTGCGTCGAGGGCAGGAGGGCCTGGGATCCCTCCTGCCCGTAATGTAGTGCGGGGTGGGGTTAGGGGGTCGCCGTGGCCAGGAGGGTTTGGGCTCCCTTCTGGCCCAACTACCAAAGGTACGGGGAAGGGGGGTGGGGGGGTCGTGGGGGTTGCCAGGGGGATCGCGGGTCGGCTGGGGGGCGGTCGGAGGTTCTTGGGGGGGAGGGGGGTTTGCGTCGAGGGCAGGAGGGCCTGGGATCCCTCCTGCCCGTAATGTAGTGCGGGGTGGGGTTAGGGGGTCGCCGTGGCCAGGAGGATTTGGGCTCCCTCCTGGCCCGATATTGTTGGGGAGTCGGCGGTCCTTCGGGGGGGGGGGGGGGGGATGTATCGGACGTCGGGGGGGGGCATCAGGCTTTCAGGATGGGGACAGACCTTCAAGGGGGGACAGTGCACGGAAGTCAGGGGGGGTTGAACGGAGAGTCGGGACAGCGCACGGAAAGTCAGGGCGGGCGAAAGGAGCGTCGGGCAGCATGCGCGGTATACCCGTGAGCGCGGTATATCAAAGTTTTTGTGCAAATCATCGTGATTTCTGCGCGCTATATCCGTGTGCGCGTTTTATACGGGTGCGTGTTATTTGCGTGAAAATACGGTAATCTAGACAGATGCAGAAAATAAATTGAAAAGGAAAAAAGGGAAAGGGATTGCAGAGGAAAGGTGTGGGAGAGGGAAGGAGAGGAGAGTGATGCCAGACCATGGGGTGAAAGGAGAGATGGAAGGGGGACGCATACAGTTTCTGGAAGGGGCATAGAAGGAGAGAAGATGCCATATAGGGGAAGAGAGATAGCAGACAGTGGATGGAAGGAAGAGAGTTACAAGAAGATGAGGAGAGCAGAAACCACAGAAGACAAAGGTAGAAAATTTTTTTCTATTTATTTATTGCTTTATTAGACATGTGTCACTGTTTTTGCTAAAATCCACACTACAGTTTTGTAAAAGAGGGAGGGGTTAGTTTGTGATTACATATTCCATACTAGGCGAAGGTGTTTTCTGTGTTCTTTGTGTTCAAAAGACATGGTTTTTTTGTTAGGACTGATCTGTACTAGTCTGGCTTGTTTAGTTTTACAATGGGTGTATTGATGTTGTACTGCTCACTGCAGTATGGAAGATGCTGCCTTTTCCTAGGTACTCATGTGTGACATGTGGCTTGTTAGGGTTTTTAGCGCACGTACAAAATTACCACGCGGTAGCCAAAAATCTACCGCCTCCTAAAAAGGAGGCAGTAGTGGCTAGTGCGCTTGGGAATTTAATGTGCGCTATTTCACGCGTTAAGGTCCTAGCACACCTTTGTAAAAGGAGCCCTAAAATATGATGACCTTGTGTGTTTAAACTTCATAGTCTGTTACCATAAAATTAAAAAATATAGATTATAATTCATAGAAAGCTATTAATTTGAAAGAAAATGGAAGATAACTCTAATTGATTTCTAACATTATTTCATCTAAATCAATGAGACAGTTGATATCATAGTGAACCTCATTATATATGGATTTCTTATAAGCATTATTATATAACGTGTACCTGATTCTCCAGATAGATTGTAAAATCATCTTTGACATTGTCTAATTTATTGCTTTTTCACCAAATTCTTAATAATTCTCTTTTTCAAAGCAGATGGAGTTAATGACAAAAGTAGGCCACAAAGCCATAGCAGCGGAGAATTTAATCTTCTTCCAGATCATGACATGTGGTCGAGTAGCAGCAGCAGCAGTCCTATCCAGTATTTTGACCAGCGTCTGAAAAGGAGCACTAAATCTAGTCCTATGCTTCCAGGGAAAATGCATGAAACAGGAGAGAGTAAAGGATACCAAAAGACAAAAGTTGGTTCACCTGGAAGTGAGGTTGTTTCTTTAAAGCAGTTTCTAGAGGAAAGCAACAAACTCACCCTAACACAGGTTACTAGACAAAAATTATTACTTTTTTAAAATTTAGAAGCATTTGTAGTAATTTACCTAGGAAGACTAGCATGGTAAGGTAAAGAGTAACCTCTGCACATTAGCAGGAATGAAAAACATAGCCTTCTTCAATAAGAAGGCCTTTAAACATCTGAAAATGTGTCTGGGGGGATTAGAAAGCAACAGGTCAAAAAACAATTCAATATGATTTACAGCAGGGGTGCCCAACTGCGGCCCTCGCCAGGTCAGGTTTTCAGGATTTCTCAAATGAATATGCATGCGATCAATTGCATACAGTGGAATCAGTGCAGGCAAATAGATCTCTTGCAAATTCACTGGAGAAATCCTGAAAACCCCAACTGGATAACGGCCCTCGAGGGCCGGAGTTGGGCACCCCTGGTTTACAGTTTATTAATATTTATTATACCACTTTACAGCACAAATTTTATACTTTAGTAAAAGCAATGATTCATCTAGGTCACATGACTGCTTCATACTGATGCAATGACTTATACTAAAGTTTTCAAATAAGAACATAAGAATTGCCATACTGGGACAGACCGAAGGTCCATCAAACCCAGTATCCTGTTTCCAACAGTGGCCAACCCAGGTCCCAAGCACCTAGCTAGATCACAAGTAGCAAGACAGATTCTATGCTGCTTTTCCTAGGAATTAGCAGTGGATTTCCCCAAGTCATCTCAATAATGGCCTATGAACTTCTCTTTTAGGAAATTATCCAAACCTTTTTTAAACCCCGCTAAGCTAACTGATTTCACCACATTCTCCAGCAATGAATTCCAGAGTTTAATTACACGTTGTGGGAAGAAATATTTTCTCCGGTTTGTTTAAATGTACTGCTCAGTAGCTTCATCGCATGCCCCCTAGTCCTAGTATTTTTGGAAAGAGTGAACAAGCGGTTCACATCTACCCTTTCCACTCCACTCATTATTTTATAGACCTCTTATCATATCACACCTGAACCATCTCTTCTCCAAGCTGAAGAGCCCTAGCTACTTTAGCCTTTTATAGGGAAGTCGTCCCATCCCTTTAATCATTTTTGCTGCCCTTCTCTGTACCTTTTGTAATTCCGCTATATCTTTTTTGAAATATGGCGATCAGAACTACACAGGCACAGGCAACGAAACTTGACCCCGCCATCTCCAAGCTGAAGATCAAAACAACAGACATTAAAATGTTCCAAAAAGAAATCAAAACACTTCTATTCAAAAAACACATCCCATCAATCTAATCCCCTCCTATCGCTCCAGCTCCCCTTTATAGTACTGTAACTTCTAAAGTACTGCAACCTTCCTCTAAAGTAATAATAATAATTTATTCTTGTATACCGCCACACCCCCAAAAAGTTCTAGGCGGTTCACATCCATTAAGTACTGTAACCTGCTGACATACATCCCCAACATCTCAAAATTTCTGAAACCTCAACCAAGTAACCACTATCTATAACCAGAAACCTATTTCCTTCAACGTTATGTAATTCTGTTTTGTAACCAGAATGTGATGTTAAGCTCCTCCTTGTTATGTAACTCTCCTGGATATGTCCAGATATCTTCTAATTGTAATCCACTTAGAACCGCAAGGCACAGGCGGAATAGAAATCACTAATGTAATGTAATGTAATTCAAGGTACAGCCATACCATAGAGCAGGGGTGTCAAAGTCCCTCCTGGAGGACAGCAATCCAGTTGGGTCCCAGAGGGACTTTGACACCCCTGCCATAGAGCGATACAAGGGCATTATAACATTTTCTTCCAGTGCAATAGGTGAGACATTCTAGACCAGGGATGGGCAACTCCAGTCCTCGAGGGCTGGAATCCAGTCGGGTTTTCAGGATTTCCCCAATGAATATGCGTGAGATCTATTTGCATGCAGTGCATGTTCATTGGGGAAATCCTGAAAACCTGACTGGATTCCGACCCTCAAGGACCAGAGTTGCCCACCCCTGTTCTAGACCGTAGGGTTATTTCCCTTTACCCGCATGGGCTGCAAAAGAAATCCATTTCAGCTTTTTCACTCTGCCTCTAGAGTACTTCACAGGCTAGCTTAGCTCCTCCCATCAGTCTTTCTCTTCTGCTTGCATCGCTGCAGTTGTCTATGTTCTGCTCTCCCACATTTATTATTTTTATTTCGACGTAGTTTCATCCCCTTTCGTGGTTCTTTCTCGTTTGAAGTCTATTTGAAGCACTGCCTGCTTCAGAATTCACAGACTTCAGTCTGTAGCTGACAGGCCAATCCTTTCGGGGTACCAGTTAGCCAGTCTGCTAGTCTTCCTTGGATCTCAGGGCCGTCCCTGACTTGGTCTCACTCCCTGTTAAGCGAGGGGTCAAGCGCAGACTGTTTGGCACGTTTTGGGGGCTCAGCAGCAGTGTTCCCTCTAAGCGGGCGGGTGTTGTGAGCAAACTTTTTTCACCGTTAGCCAAAAATATCGGGCGCCAGCAAGTTATGAGCCAACTCGCCCGATTCTCCTCTCGCCGCCCTGCCATCTGCCGTACGCCTCTTCCGATCGTGCGCTGTGACGAGAAACGTGTGTGCTGCGATGTAATATTTTGTGCGCCAGCGCACGCCAGCGCAGCTTAGCGGGAACACTGGTTCAAATGGTTTTATTTATTTCCCCAAATTTATTTTTGTTATACGCATTGAAAATATTTGATATTGCGTTTAAATCAAAATCTCAATAAACTTGAAACGAGTGCCCGTGAGATTGTGGGAGGGTTAAATACTCAAAACTTAGAAGTTTTTGCTACGCCAGCTTTCTGGTATCTTTACATACAGTGGCGTACCTAGCATATGTAACATCCGGGGCCCATCATTTTTTGGCACCCCCCCCCATCTGTAAGAAAAACATGATTTTTAGTAACAAACCACACGTCACACATGAGTACCTAGGAAAAGGCAGCATCTTACATATTGCAGTGAGCAGTACATCAATACACCCATTGTAAAACTAAACAAGCCAGACCAGCACAGATCAATCCTACACCGTCAATCCTAACAGAAAACCATGTCTTTCGAACACACAGAACACAGAAAACACCTTCGCCTAGTAAGGAATATGTAATCACAAACTAACCCCTCCCTCTTTTACAAAACTGTAGTGTGGATTTTAGCTACGGAGGTAACAGCTCTGATGCTCATAAAATTCTGAGCATCAGAGCTGCTACCACCAAGGCTGGTGCTAAAAACGCTTTACAGTTTTGTAAAAGGGGGGATAAAATAAAAATACATAGACAAAGGTTAAATTGAACCAGCAAGAAGCTGGACTCTGCATACAATGCTTCACAGAAACAGTGACACATGTCTCCTAAAGCAATAAATAAATAGAAATTTTTTTCTACCTTTGTCTTCTGTGGTTTCTCCTTTCCTCATCTTCTTGTAACTCTCTTCCTTCCATTCACTGTCTGCCGTCTCTCTTCCCCTATATGGCATCTTCTCTCCTTCTATGCCCCTTCCAGAAACTGTATGCCTCCCCCTTCCATCTCTCCTTTCACCCCATTGGTCTGGCATCTCTCTCCTCGCCTTCCCTCTCCCACACCTCTCCTCATAGTCTGGTATCTCCCCTTCCCTGATTCTCTGGCATCTCTCTCCTTTCCTTTCTTCCATCTTTCGCTCCCCCTCCATGCTCTCACATCTCCCCCTTCCTTTTCCCTTAGACTGGCATACCTTCCTCCTATGCTCCAAGCCCTGGCATCTCCTTTAATTCCCTCCCTCATCTTCCTTCTCCCTCCAGCTGGGTACCGCAACACTCTTCCCTGCAGCTCTGCACTTCCCCACAATTGCCTTGCTTCGGTTCCTCTTCTTCCTTCCTTCCTCCCCCCCCCCCCCCGCGGGACCCTGCGGCACCATCAACTCTTACTCCCTCTAATGTCGGCCCTGCAGCTCCAGACTTCCTCGCACCTTCTCCCCTCCCCCTTTGGATCGCTATTATTTTAAATGTTATAGCCGCGGAGCTGTATCCATCAGTGGAGATGTCTAACCTCGGCCTGCCCCGGAACTCTTACTGCAGCAGCCGCCCGTCTAGGCAGGAACAGGAAGTCACTGTTGCAGTAAGAGTTCCGGGGCAGGCCGAGGTTAGACATCTCCACTGATGGATACAGCTCCGCGGCTATAACATTTAAAATAATAGCGATCCAAAGGGGGAGGGGAGAAGGTGCGAGGAAGTCTGGAGCTGCAGGGCCGACATTAGAGGGAGGAAGAGTTGATGGTGCCGCAGGGTCCCGCGGGGGGGGGGGGGGGGGAAGGAAGGAAGAAGAGGAACCGAAGCATGGCAATTGTGGGGAAGTGCAATCCCCCCAATGCGTCCCCTTACCTTACCTCCCCTTACCTTTGCGACGCGTGTGTGCGCTGTGAAGAGAAACTTTGCGCTGCAATGTAATATTTTGTGCGCGAGCGCAGGCCAGCGCACCTTAGCGGGAACACTGCTCAGCAGTATTCCGCTGCACGCCGGCTGCATTTTCGTTCCTCCGCTCGTCCTGGTCCACAGTCGGTCCGCAGGGGTGGAGGCATAGTCAGACAGTGGAGTCTGACCAGCAGCCCAAAGATCAGCTTGAAGACAGCTTTTCCGGCAGTGTGGTAGTGAATTCTGACTCTGGCTCTTAATCGGGACTAGAAAGCAGGAGCAGCTTGTGTGTCCAGTGTTTGTGAGCAAGAGGAGCTGGCAGGCTCCAACAACAATTTTCTAACTTCATTTTAGAGGGGCTTTCTGGGGGTTCTCTTGATCCTCTGTGTTCCTCCACCCGAAAAATCCTATTTTTGTAATTTATTGAGTTTGGGAAGTGCCATTTTTGGTGCAAATTTGGGTCCGGTGGCCATTTTGGACTTTTAGTGTGTGTGGGGGGGGTTTCAACTTCTCCCTGCTCTTTCAAACTTCAAATTTTTGAAGTGAAAACTGCTGGAATGGAGTCCTCAGGGTCTCTTGGTGTGGATTCATGCCAAATTTGTGCAAATTTGCCACTTTTGGAGCGTCTTTGCGCCATGTGATATGTGGTGCAGTTGGGGGAGGGGCAGTAACTTCTGGGTCAGCCTCTCCTTTGAGGAAGCAGGTCCTAACATACTCAGCTAGCTTTTCGGGGCGGACGCCTTTGCTTTCAGGGCTTAGTTCTGCGGTGGTGGCCAGCCGTGAGACGGAGCCTCCGCAGCCTAAGAAATGCAAGTCTGTGTCATCTAAGGGTGACTCTATGCCCCAGGGTCCTGATACCTTCTCAGAGTTCATGAGATTTTTATGGTCTGAGTTCCAATACAGGTTGTCGGCTGCTGGGTGTTCTTCTGCGCCTTCCCCCCAATGCATTCGCAGACTGACAGGCTCTCCTCAGGGGATTTCAGTGTCTGCACCCACTCCGTCCATTCCTTCACAGTCAGTTCAGGGGGCTCCAGTGGCAGATCTGGACCTCGCTGATAATTTATTTGATGGTGCTGCACTGCCCAGTTTGGGGATCTGGGTTTGGATGCTGGATCCGCAGATCCCTTAGGGGCTCCAGAACCAAGAGAGGATCTGCTTTGTAACGCTTGTTTAAATTTGCAGCACTGCTTGATCTGTTTGCTGAGTCCTTACAGGAATTGAGCTTGGATGCCAAGCCCGCTCCTTCTACTTCTTCCACTTCGTCTCCCTGGCTTTGCAGCATGTGCTCGCAAACTGTAACCTTTCCATGGCATCTGGCTATGTGTTTCATAGTTACGGAACAGTTTGACTTTCTGGAAGGTCCTTTGCAGAATGCTGGAGCTATGTCCTGCTTGTACCCTCTGGCACAGGAGTGTAAACAGTTGTTGAGCCAAGGTGGATTCCCTAGTCGCTCAGGTGCCCCAGCGCACTTCGCTGCCTAATGCCGGTGGAATGGTCTTGAAGGATATGCAGGATCGCCAGGTGGATGTGCTTCTCTGGAAAGATTTTGAGATGGCTAATTTAGGAGTTAAAGCTGCTGTGGCGATGTTTTTTGTGGCTCGCGCCTGACTAGCTCGGCTACATACGCTAGAGACTCATGCGGTAGAACCTCCTCCTCAGCTTCTGATGGCTGGAATGGACTACATGGTAGATGGTTTGTATGACCTTTTGAAAGTACTGGCTAAAGTCTCAGCATATTCTATTTCAGCCTGCCGAATGCTTTGGGTTCGGCAGTTGGCTGGTGATACCACCTCCAAGGCAACTCTGACCCGGCTACCTTTCAAGGGGCAGTTCCTGTTTGGCAAAGGGGCTGGATGACCTCATGAATTCGGTAATGGATCAGCGTCCAAAGACCCTGCCGGGCAGTGGAGCGAGACCTAGGGGTTCTGCGTGTCCCCCTTTTTGGGACTCCTGACAGAATTTTCATGTCTATAGGCAAATTCTCCTTCCTTGTTGTGGAGATCCTTTCGAGGTTTCAGGGATTGGTTTGCGGGCTACAGGCGCTCTTGGCCTGCCTCCACCCATGCTGCACGACCTGCCCGAAAGACACAATGATGCCAGGGAGCCAATGGCTCCTCTGCAGATAGGGAGTCAGCTCTCAGAGTGTCTGCTAGCCTGGATTCACATTACGTCAGACCAGTGAGTCTTGGAAATTATTCGATCCTGCTACAAGCTAGAATTTGTCCAACCGCTGACAGACTGGTTTGTGTCTTCTCCTGCTGGGAGGCCGGACAAAACACACAAAGCCCAGGCTATAGTTCAGTGCTTGCTGGATATTCTAATAATAGAGCCGGTGACAAGTGACCTTTTGGCTCAGGCAGATACTCTGTTTACTTTATCATACCAAAAAAAAGGATCTGAAGATTGGTGACCTATTCTGGATCTGCAACATGTGAATGCAGCTCTCAAGATACTTCGGTTCTGGATGGAGACCATGAGGTCTGTCATTGCAGCAGTGACTCCTAGGGAGTTTCTGGCCTCCCTTGATTTTACAGAGGTATATTTACACATTCCCATTTTTCCAGGTCACTGCAAGTTCCTGAGGTTTCATGTGCTGGGTCAGCATTATCAGTTTTTGGCTGCCATTTGATCTGGCAACAGCACGCTGGACACTCACCATGGTGATGGCAGTCATGGTGGCTCATCTGAGGAAGATGGGGTTACAAGTTCCCTGGATCTGGATGACTGGTTGATTAGAGCACCCCTGTTGGAAAAGGGGCACACCACAGTAGAAATGGTACTCAGGGTGCTGGCAGACCTGGGCTAGATTGTCATCTTCAAGAAGAGTCATCTTGCGCCCACACAGTGTCTGGAATACCTGGGAGTTCTGTTCGATATGGCAGTGGGACGTGTTTATCTGCCCGAGGCTCACAGACAGAAGCTGTGTGCGCAGATTTTAGAGCTATTGAAAAAGTCAGTGCCTTCGGTGTGGGACTACCTGCAGGTTCTGGGCTCCATGATGGCCACACTGGATGTGATCCCTTGGACGAGAGCGTACGTGCGTCCTCTTCAGTAGACATTGCTCTCTCACTGGGCACCCCACTGAGATGCCCTGGAGATGAAACTGCCATGGACTTTGAAGCTAGAGCAAGCATGACCTGGTGGCTTTGCCCTCAGTCGCTCTGCCAGGGCATTCCGCTGCACATTGCCTCCTGAATGTGGTCACCACGGATCCAGGAATTTACAGACAAAAATAATGAAAAACATAAAAAAACAAAATTATGGAACATGGTTTAATGGGATAGAATTAGCATGGGTTCAGCCAAGGGAGGTCTTGCCCTATCAATTTGCTTCATTTCTTTAAACGTGTGAATAAAGGTGAGCTGGTAAATGCAGTATATCTAGATTTTCAGAAAGCTTTTGACAAAGTTCCTCATGAGAGATTACTGAGAAAGTTACAGAGTCATGGGATAGGAGGCAATGTTCTTTTTTGGATTAAAAAATGTTTTTGGATCAAAAAAATTAGGGAAGGGTTAAATGGCCATTTGTCCCAATGGAGCAGTGTGAATAGTGGAGTGCTGCATGGATCTGTACTGGGACCAGTGCTATTTAACGGGTTTTTTGTAATATATTTTATTGAGCCAACATAGAGAAACGCATACATGTGTTAACAAATATCAAGGTACAGTAACTGAAAGATTCAATATATTGTGACAAACCCATTGCCGGCTTTGTCCCTGGGATTAATAAAAGCAGAACACGGCCCCTGGTCAGAAGAGCTGACCAGGTTAGGGGTAATGATATAGAAATGGCTGACTATCCCTCAGACAGTGAGGCAGAACCAGGAAAGCATGAGCCTGATATTACTGTAAAAAAGGTGCCATACCAGTTTAAATATGATAAAAA
Source organism: Geotrypetes seraphini (assembly GCF_902459505.1). Lineage (NCBI taxonomy): Eukaryota > Metazoa > Chordata > Amphibia > Gymnophiona > Dermophiidae > Geotrypetes > Geotrypetes seraphini. The sequence goes on from NC_047086.1 coordinate 284,807,409, forward strand.
GCCTGTTAGGACTTTTACTGAGAAGTAGAAACCTGGCTCTTTAAGGTCTTATCCCAGTACAAGCAAGCAGCATATTCTCACTAATGGATGATGTCACCGACGGAGCCCTGGTATGGACACTTGAAAAGTGAATCGCAACTTGAAGTTTAAAAAGTTCACAATTAGCCCACATGCATGAGTGCCTTCCCGCCCAACATAGGCACGCAGTCCCTCAGTTTTCTAGTTTCCGCAGAGCTAGAAAAAAGCGTTTTTCAACACCTGTTGAATTTTTTTCTCTCGCTTGCTTTTCCACTCTCGCGGGTTGTGACTTTTTTGTCACAGTTCTTTCGGTTTTTTTATTTTATTTTATGTATTAAGTAAAAAAAATATATATATATCTTTTTTTCTTTTTACTTTGCCATCACGGGCTTTGGCCCAGCAGGGCCTGATGGACTCTTTTCGCCATAGAATTTGTCAACAGCTGTCTTCCCGTCTGCCACTGGTTTCAAAAAGTGTAGCTGCTGTGCTCGGGCCATTTCTGGGCACCATGCCGGCTCCTGCTCCCGCTGCTCGTCCTTTCAGAAGCTCACTCTCAAAAATCGGTTGCTTCAACAAAAACAACTGTTCAGCGCCGCAATGGACACAGAGTCCAGTTCATCTCCGACACTGTCCACACCCACCAAGACCGCACCGACCAAGACGACACCGAGGGTGGATCCACCAACTTTGACTCCGATGTCACAACTCACTCTGGTTAAGCCAGCTAAGAAGCCTTCCACTACCCCTTCTGGGACACAGGTTGAAGCTGCAGTGAGTCAAGTCCTGCTAACTTCGCGTAAGTCCCTCAAACGCACGGCTCCGATATCGGTGAGTGCCTCCTCTTCTGCCTCATCTTCCCTGGACCGTGTCGACCAGCCATCCGTACCGGCCAAAAAGAAGCAAACAGTACCGGCACTTTCCCTTAAGCAGAAAATTGACAATCTGCTTCGGGAGGAGTTAAGAGAGCATTTTACCCTCTTGGCGTCAGCTCATTTTTTAGCAAGCATGGCACCGACCCTCCAGGAGCCGGTCCGGTCTGAGTTGCTCATGGCACCGACCACTCCTCTTAATGCTATTCCACCATTGTGGACATTCTCAACCCAGAACTTAAGCATTCCACTTAGGAATTGAGGAGAGCGGGGTAAATTTTCCAAATATTTTACGTCAGGGTATGTATTGGATCCTCCCAGAACTCATAGATAATGCACCAGATTGGTTGTATTTAGAATGGCGCCTCTTGTTTCCTTTGAATTTAGCTCATGTACCAAGTATTAACATGCCTAGGAGATATAGGGAGAACAAAATTTTAATGGATACTTGGAAAACGTTGAGATATACTAGTAACTTAACACCTATTCCAATTAATAAATCAACTAATCAATCCTTATGTTTGTAAATCTTTATTCATTCTCAAATATTACAACAAGTGTATAATAATCAATCAGAAAGATTTTTAACTACCGTATTTTCACCCATATACCACGCACCCGTGTAAAACGCGCACACGGGTATAGCGCGCGGGGAACACAAATTTATGTAAAAAAAATTTAATATAGCGCGCACACGCGTATACCGCGCATGCTAAAACCTCCTCCCGCCTACTCCAAACCGGCATCCTTCCCCCTGCTCGCTTACCCGAGAGAGCATTTTTTTTTCATTCGAATCCAGCATTCCCCCTGCGAACCGGCATCCTCCCCCCCCTTCCCTGCAATCCTACATCCCCCCCAGCACTGCAAAGACAACTCTTACCCGATTGGGCACCAGCACCAATGCACAGGATGTGCCAGTGCCCGAAGATCCTCCCTCGTTGGGTTGGGCTGGGCTGGGCTGGGCGGTGCGGTGCGAGAGAGATCCTCCTTCCTGCGCCGGGCTGGACTAGGCTTTGAGCATTTGCGCATTCTCAAAGCCTTCTGGTCTCGCTCTCTCCAAGATAATCTCGGAGAGAGCAAGACCAGAAGGCTTTAAGCATTTGCACAAATGCTCAAAGCCTTCTGGTCTCGCTCTCTCCGAGATTATCTTGGAGAGAGCGAGACCAGAAGGCTTTGAGCATTTGCGCATGCTCAAAGCCTAGTCCAGCCCGGTGCAGGAAGAAGGAGGATCTCTCTCGCACCGTACCGCCCAGGCCAGCCCAACGAGAGAGGATCTTCTGGCATTGGCACATCCTGTGCATTGGTGCTGGTGCTGGTGCCGGTGCCCAATCGGGTAAGAGTTGTCTTTGAGGTCCTTGGGGGGGATGTAGGATCGCGGGGGAGGGGCGGGTGATGCGAGCAGGGGGGGGGGGGGAGGATGCCGGTTCGCAGGGGGAATGCCGGATTCGAATGAAAAAAAAAAACATGTGTACAACGCGCTCACACGTATAACGCGCATGGTTATGCACGGTTTGTAAAAATCATGTATAACGCGCACGTTATATGCGTGAAAATACGGTAATCACTTGACAATCTTATTTATATTCCTCCAAATATATAAATATAAAAGAATCCCACCCCACCCATCCATATATTAATAATTAACAATTAACAATTATTATCATTCATAATCCCACTCCCCCCTATATCTTATCCAATACTAAGGTGTTTAAGATGTCTAATCATTAGAATAAATAATCAATGGTCCCCAAATCTTTTTAAACTTATGATAATTTCCTTGTTGCATAGCAAGCACCCTTTCCGTTTTATAAATATGGCATACTGAATTCCACCAAAAAGTATAATTTAGTTTAGTGTAATTTGAATTTTTTTTATTTTAATGTTTATTTCATAGAGGTAATTAATTGATAAATATTTTTTAGATGAATTGAGTTTATTTTTAGTATTTGACTTTATCTAAAATGTTGTTTTTAAGATGGTCTTTATGGGGTTTATTACTGTCTGATCTAATATGCGTGTCATCAAGTTTACACTATTATTAATTATTTGGGGGGGTGGGATTGGGAAGGGGATAGAGTTAGGGGTAAGGGGTTTGATGGAATATGGGGTAATGAATTTTTTGTAGTAGATATGGGGATATACTTATTAGGTGTGATGGTGTCTGATCATTTCATACGTATCAAATTTATAGATGGGTTTTTAAGTGATATTTTAAATGGATTTTAAGGTTTTTTCTTTAAATGTCAATGGCCTAAATCATCCAGTTAAGAAGAAGAAAATATTAAATTTTTTACAAAAACAAAATGCGGATATATATTTCATCCAAGAGACACATTTGTCATTAGTAGAACTAAGAAACTAACAGGAGGTTGGGTTTTTAAGATTATTTTAATCAATCCTTATGGATAAACTCCAAGATTAAAATCAGCGGATACCAAGTCCTCTGGAAGTACTGGATAATAGCAGGCATTCGAACTCTGAATGATGTTATTTCAGATGGTAAACTGCTTGAATTTTCACAACTGCAACATAGATTTGGTCTTAATAAATCACAAAGTTTTAAGTGGTTGCAGTTGAAGTAGGCTATTCAGGTGGGGTTCCCTGAATGGAAGACTCTTAACAATTAATATAGTCTGGAGTTCCTATGCTTCCACGCAAACTTCCTAGGACATAAAGCCGCATTGTGGTATACATTATTATCTGGATACTTGAATAAAATCCCAAAATGTGGTCTTAGAGACATTTGGAGCATTGAGATTAAGCATCAGATTTCTGCATCTCAATGGCCACGAATTTGGTCTTGGAGGATGAGATCTTGTAGCGTGGCCGGCCCTCGAGGCTTGCAGTAACCGGCCCATGCTTAAAATATTCTCCCAGGGTGCTTCCTCAAGAGGGAGGAAGACCCTGTTGTGAATAAATTATCCTATATGAATAAAACAGAATGGCCTCACACAGGTAAGTAATGAAATAAAGAAATCAAATTTATTGTTCATCTGAACAGGTCCAAGCAAAAATGCATGAAATGAAAATGGACTCAAAAGGTCTTGGTCATAATAATGAAAACAAAATAATATTGCAATTACCAGCCTGGTCTGGATAAGAACATAAACATAAGAACATAAGCACATAAGCAATGCCTCCGCTGGGTCAGACCCGGGGTCCATCCTGCCCAGCAGTCCGCTCACGCGGCGGCCCAAACAGGTCCAGGACCTGCGTAGTAATCCTCTATCTATACCCCTCTATCCCCTTTTCCAACAGGAAATTGTCCAATCCTTTCTTAAACCCCAGTACCGTACTCTGCCCTATTACATCCTCTGGAAGCGCATTCCAGGTGTCCACCACCCGCTGAGTAAAGAAAAACTTCCTAGCATTTGTTTTGAATCTATCCCCTTCCAATTTTTCCGAATGCCCTCTTGTTCTAATATGTTTTGAAAATTTGAAGAATCTATCTCTCTCTACTTTCTCTATGCCCTTCATGATCTTGTAGGTCTCTATCATGTCTCCTCTGAGTCTCCGCTTTTCCAGGGAGAAGAGCCCCAGCTTCTCCAATCTTTCAGTGTATGAAAGGTTTTCCATGCCCTTAATCATTCGTGTCGCTCTCCTCTGGACCCTCTCAAGTATTGCCACATCCTTCTTAAGGTACGGCGACCAATACTGAACACAGTACTCCAGGTGCGGGCGCACCATTGCCCGATACAACGGCAGGATGACTTCTTTTGTTCTGGTCGTAATACCATATTTAACTTTCCCAAAGTTCTTTTACCATTGTCCCAGGTATAGCAGAGTCTCTGGCAGTCCTTGACTCTCAAAGAGTCTTCTTTGTAAATTGACAAACAAACAATATTACACTGCAATGTGCAGCACTGCCCTTTCAAAAGCAGTGGCAGAAGGCTGGCGGAGTTGCCAAATCGGCTCCTTGTTACCAAGAGCAAAATAACCCGCCAACCCTTCACTAAGGTGCTGGACAAATCTTGCCCCAGCTTTCAGGATATTCACACCTTATGAAAAGAAATTGCTGAAGTTCTTTTCACAGCAGCCATCTTGGCAAAAAGAAAAAAAAAACTTCCCATCAAAGCAAACACTTTGCTAGCATACATCCCTTTAGCTAGCATGCTGAAGGAAAATCCTTTTGCCCAGCAGAAATGGAAACATTCAAAAATCAACTCAGAAAGCAAATCAAAACTAATTAACATCCATTTCCTCAATCAATCCCACCTCTGGTAAAGCACTGCAATCCATTGCTTCATACTCCGGGTTTACCAGGGTTGTTCCTACTGGCTCTGTGTCCAGCATTTCAATATCCTTTGGCTCTGGAGGAATTGGAGGCTCCTTCCACCTGCTTCTCCTGTGTCTTCCCTTCTCCTGGACAGCCAGCTCTCCAAATGCTGCAAAGCTGCTGTACCACGCCCAGTCCTACTCAGGGGCTGGATTTCTTTCAGCTGAGGCTGCCTTCTACCCTGTTTAGCCAGCCTCTTACAAAATGGAGGATTTAAAGGGGCCCTGCCAGTTTTCACCAGGCTGTGTTCTAAAGCAGGTCTGAACACAGCCTGTGCTTCCTGGTTCTGTTCCTGCCTATCAGGGACACAGTGATTAGCCCGGACTAGTTTCAGGGGATGTTTTCTCCGGGGTTTAACTGGCACAAGGCCGGCATTGGGCTCGGGTTTGTGACAATCTACAGTGTCAGCATCTATGAGGCAAACTTGGTTCTTTTTGTTGCATAGAGCGTTTTGGACCCCTGTTCGTTTACAAAAATTAGATAGCTCTAATTCCAATAAATGCTGGCACTCTAATCTGGAACCAGGGACATTAGATCATCTACTTTATTATTGTCCCTATATTAAGTTATTTTGGAATTCAATCTGGCCTCAAGTAAACTCTTTATTGGAAAACCATGTTGCACTTTCCTATGATACTGTTTTGTTTGGAATGGCTATGAGGAAGAAGAGTCAAATATCGTCATATAATAATAAACTTTTATTAGTCATGACAGGGGTTGCCATTCAACATATTACCAACAATTGGAAAAATTACAAGAATCTTAATTACACATTCTGGTGGAATTCGTTATGCCATATTTTTAAGATGGAAAGAGCAATAACGATACAAAATGGGACATATAATAACTTTGTAAAGATATGGGGGCCATTGGTAAAGTATTGTGATGAATAGACATCAATTCTTTTCTTTTCCTTTTCTTTTCTTTTTTAGATCTATTTAGCACACTCAAGGGGGAGGGTGGATATGGAGTGTAAGTTAATAAGATATGTTATCATATGTTATATAATATAGTACACTCTATTTTAGTTGAAAATGTGATGAAGGTTTTTTTTTTTTTTACACTATTAGATCTTATGTGTTAGATATTATGGTGCTATATTGGAATTACTTGTATGATATATTTTTGTGCACTTGTTGTTTGATTTGAAAATGAATAAAGATTTTTTTTTTTTTTAAAAGCATTCCACTTCGGCACCGATCCTCCTCGGCCACATCTTGAGAGGCTACTCTGGCACAGTCAGGCAAAGTCTCCAATAAATCTAAACATTTGGAGACCTTGACACCGAGCCGTCAACACCAATCCCATTATTTCAGAGATTCAGATTTATTGGGAGATACTGAGGCTGAAATGCCATCTACTACCAATGTGGGCTCTTCTGCTTCTGGGTCACCTAGACGTTCACCTACCAGAGCTTCTTCTCCTTCAGAGAAACTTTCTTTTTCCAGATTTTTGCAACAGATGGCACATGATCTGGAGGTTTCGTTGGAGGCTGATTCCAAATACAGCAAGCAGTACTTGGACACACTTGATTATGATCTCCCTCTTAAGGAACTGTTAAAGCTTCCACTCCATGCCATTCTGAAGAAAACTTTCTATAAAAACCTGGAGACTCCTCTCTCTGTGCCAGCGGCTCCTAAACATTTGGAATCTCTGTATAAGGTGATTCCCTTACCCGGCTTTGATAAGCCTCAATTGCTCCTTGAGTCTCTTGTGGTTGAATCCACTTTGAAGAAATTCTCTGGAGCAAATGTGTACTCATCTGTTCCTCCTGGTAGAGAGGGTAGGACAATGGACAAATTTGGTAGACGTCTGTACCAAAACTCAATGTTGGCAAACAGAGCATCCAATTATACCTTTTTCTTTTCTTGTTACATGAAATATCTTCTTAAATAAATTTTATCACTTCAGCAATATCTGCCATCAAGTAAAGCCAAAAAATTTCAATCTCTGGTCTCTACCTCTCTGCAATTTTGAAAGTACATGGTGAGATCTGTTTATGATACTTTCGAAATCTCATTTCGAGCAGAAGCTATGTCGCTGGCGATGAGACATCTGGCCTGGTTACGTGTTTCAGACTTTGACGTTAACCACCATGACCGTCTAGCTAATGCTCCATGCCTTGGTGATGAGCTCTTTGGAGCCTCCACTAACACTGCCACTGCCACCCAAAAGCTGTCCGCTCATGAGACCAGATGGGATGTGTTGGTTAAGCCCCAAAAGAAGCCTTCACCTGCTCGGCCTTTTAAGCCTGCTTCCTCTTACCAACGCAGATATACTGCAAAACCTACTCCTCGGACACCTATCCAGCCTCGTCGATAAAGACAACAGCCACGTCAACAACCTAAACAACCGGCTGCTCCTCAGGAACCTGCACAGCCTTTTTGACGTGCTCCTTCAGAGCATAGCCAGCATTCCTCTGCCTCAACCCATAGGGGGATGTCTTCAGATTTACATCAGTTGCTGGGAGCTCATTACATCGGATGTTTGGGTCTTCAACATCATTCGTCAAGGGTACATTCTTCATTTTCACACCCTTTGAACCATCCTCCAAAAGAGTCTGCTTTAAATCTGACGCAGTCCTCTCTACTTCTCCAGGAGGTTCAATCTCTCCTCCTCCTCATTGCCATCGAGGAAGATCCTCCGTCTCAACACGACCAAGGCTTTAACTCCTGATATTTCTTGGTCCCCAAAAAGACAGGAGGTCTGCGACCCATCCTGGATCTCCGAGCTCTCAACAGATATCATGGCAAGGAGAAGTTTTGAATGCTCTCTCTCGCCCTCCTTTATTTTGGCTCAGAACAAATGGCTATGCTCTCTAGACCTCAAGGAAGCCTACACGTCTATACCAATTCATCCGGCTTCAAGGAGACATCTTCGCTTTCAAATCAGTCATTGTCACTACCAGTACAAAGTCCTTCTGTTCAGCCTGGCATCTTCTCCCAGAGTCTTCACCAAGTGCTTGATTGTAGTAGCAGTAACCCTCCGATCCCAGGGTCTTCAGGTATTTCCTTATCTGAATGACTAGTTGATCAAGGCTTCATTGTCTCAGGAGGTGACCCTGGCGATGACTCACACCATTTCTGTCCTTCAAACCTTGGGCTTCGAAATCAATTTCCCAAAGTCCAACCTCCAACCTACTCAACATCTTCAGTTCATCGGAGCTATTCTGTATACTACTTTCATGAGGGCGTTTCTTCCTCCAGATCACCTAGCTGCCTTGCTTCATCTCTGTCAACAGATGTTTCAGCTACAAGCAATCTCTGCGAGACGCATGATGGTTCTTCTGGGCCACATGGCCTCCACAGTTCATGTCACCCCACTAGCCAGATTGCATCTTCGCATTCCTCAGTGGGCCCTAGCTTCTCAGTGGTGTCAGGCGACAGATCCGCTCTCACAGCATATCTCTGTAACCTCATCTCTTCTGCAGTCGCTCCAGTGGTGGTTGACCTCTTCCAATCTATCCAGAGGTCTTCGTTTCCATCTTCCTCCACATCACAAGGTACTCACAGTGGATGTTTCTACCTACGCCTGGGGAGCGCACATGAACGGCCTTCAAACTCAGGGTTATTGGACTTCCAAAGAATGCAAATTTCAGTTTGCTGGAGCTCAAAGTGATGTATTACGCGCTAAAAGCTTTCCAACATCACCTGACTGACCAAGTTCTCCTCCTTCGCACGGACAATCAAGTAGTGATGTACTACATCAACAAGCAAGGAAGCTCGGGCTCTCTTCCCCTTTGTCAAGAGGATCAAAAAATTTGGCTTTGGGCGACCACCCGCAATCTTTTTCTGCGAGCAATCTACATACAGGGCGAACAGAATTCCTTGGCAGACAACCTCAGCAGAATTCTCCAGCCTCACGAATGGACACTCTTCAGTCCAACTTTGCACAATGGGGCACTCCTCAGGTGGACTTATTTACAGCTCCCCACAACCACAAACTGCCCCGCTTCTGCTCCAAGCTTTACTCTTCTCACCACTTGGAAGCAGATGTGTTTTTTCTGGATTGGACGCAATTGTTCCTCTATGCGTTCCCTTCCACTCCTCTCATCCTGAAAACTCTTTTCAAACTTAAGCAGGATTCAGCCACCATGATACTCATAGCTCCTCGGTGGCCCAGACAACATTGGTTCTCCCTTCTACTTCAACTCAGCACCAGGGAACCTATACTTCTTCTAATCTAATCTAATCTAAACCTTAAGTTTATATACCGCATCATCTCCATGAGTATGGAGCTCGACACGGTTTACAAGAACTTAAAATAGTGGGTAGAGAAGAAGAAAAAGGATTACATTAACTTATGTGTAGAAGGGGGGAGAGAAAGGGGGGAAGGATAGAGTTACAATTTGCTGAAAAGCCAGGTTTTCAGTTGTTTGCGGAATAACTGAAGGGAGCTCAGGTTCCGCAATAGGGTGGTGAGGTCGTTCCAAAGACCTGTGATTTTGAAGAGAAGGGATTTTCCCAGTTTGCCTGCATAGTGGATGCCGCGTGGAGAGGGGAAGGCTAGTTTATTATGCCTTTGGGCAGTTCTAGAGGAGTCGGGACTGGAGGAGTTGAAAGACAGTGGGATAAGAGGAGGGAGGATTCCGTGAATGATCTTGAAAGCCAGGCAGGAACATTTGAAATGGATTCTGGAGATTATTGGGAGTCAGTGAAGTTTGGCAAGGAGTGGGGAGGCATGTTCAGATTTGTGTTTTGAGAAGATCAGTTTGGCTGCAGTATTCTGGATTAGCTGGAGTCTTAGAATACTTTTTTTTGATAGATTTAAGTAGATGGCGTTGCAGTAATCTAGTTTGGAGAGGATGATGGATTGGACAAGGATGGCAAAGTGTTGTTGGCTGAAGTAGGATCTAGCTTTCCTCAGCATGTGAAGGCTGAAAAAGCATGATTTTGCCAAGGAATTGAGGTGGTCATTGAGGGAGAGAGAGGAATCGATAGTGATACCAAGGACCTTGCATGGGAAACCGCTCTCGGTCCATCCGGTAGTTTCCCGTTTTATAAAGGGCCTCTTCAATGTCCATCCTCCACTCAAGGCCCCCCCCCCCCCAGTGGTTTGGGATCTTAATGTGGTTCTGGCTCAATTGATGAAACCTCCGTTTGAACCCATTGATAAGACTCATCTGAAGTATCTCACTTGAAAGGTGGTGTTTCTGATTGCCCTCACGTCTGCTCGCAGAGTCAGTGAGCTGCATGCTCTGGTTGCGGACCCGCCTTTTACTGTTTTCATCATGATAAGGTGGTCCTTTGTACTCATCCTAAGTTCTTACCAAAGGTGGTTTCGGATTTCCACCTCAACCAGTCCATTGTTCTTCTGGTGTTCTTTCCTAAGCCCCATTCTCATCTTGGTGAGGTGGCGCTTCACACTCTTGACTGTAAGAGGGCGTTGGCTTTTTACCTCCAACGCACCCAGTCTCATCGCACGGCTCCTCAACTCTTCATATCTTTTGATCCTAATCGGTTGGAGCGTCCAGTTTCCAAGCGTACCTTGTCCAACTGGTTGGCTGCTTGTATTTCCTTCTATGCTCAGGCTGGTCTCTCGCTGCAGGGTCGGGTCACGGGGCGTAAAGTCCGAGTGATGGCAGCGTCTGTCGCTTTCCTCAGGTCCATGCCTATTGAGGAGATCTGTAAGGCCGCCACTTGGTCCTCGGTTCATACATTCATCTCTCACTACTGTCTGGATACTTTCTCCAGGCGCGACGGCCAGTTTGGCCAGCCGGTTTTACGTAATCTGTTCTCCTAAATTGCCAAATCTCCCACCGTCCCATCCTGGTTAGCTTGGAGGTCACCCACATGTAGAGAATATGTTGCCTGCTTTTCCTGGGATAAAGCACAGTTACTTACCGTAACAGGTGTTATCCAGGGACAGCAGGCAGATATTCTCGCAACCCTCCCACCTCCCCGGGTTGGCTTCTTTGCTAGCTATCTGAACTGAGGACCACGTTGAGGAGACGCGCCCTCTAGCTGAGCGGGAAGGCACACGCATGCGCGGTGCATTACTAGCAAACTTTAAGATCTTCAATCAAGTTTGCTTGAAAAGCTGTCCGCGACGAGGCTCCGTGGATGACATCACTCACATGTAGACAATATCTGCCTGCTGTCCCTGGATAACACCTGTTACGGTAAGTAACTGTGCTTTACCAGCAGGGCCTCCGAAGGTGGACAGGTTTCAGCTGAGATGTCAGACTAACAATGCATCACTCATCTGGGCAGCAGCAGATGGGCAATGTTGGAGGCAGAGGATCCAATAATGCACATTTGCGTATTAGTATACCATATCATGGTAGCACACATTAATATATTTAGCTCTTAATTTCCTATATGTTTGAAAATTCATAGAGAATGTTTGGTTATCATTGGACAATTTCCTGGAGGAAAAGTCCATAGTCTGTTATTGAGAAAGACATGGGGGAAGCCACTGCTTGCCCTGGATCAATAGCATGGAATGTTGCTACTTCTTGGGTTTTGGCCAGGTATTAGTGACCTGGATTGGCCACCGTGAGACGGGCTACTGGGTTTGATGGACCATTGTTTGACCAAGTAAGGCTATTCTTATGTTCTTATGTAGTACACTGTCATTTTGAAAGGGGGAAAAAATGGCACTTTATTGTGGCTTTCTGAGAGTCTGTTAATCTATCACGCTGATTTAACAAGTATGTGCACCACTGATCTAGAATGTCCATAAAATGAGGATTGACATTTCATTCCATTGGTATCATCCATAAGTTTTTCTGTGAATAAATAGTTCATCCATCTTGAATAGTGCCTGCCAGATGTACAGAGTGCTGCTCAGATGTAGAAGGTATAGTTGTACTTTACAGTACATTGTGATAGGCTGCTTAAAGTATGTTCATTTATTGTTACAGATTCAGTCAGCAAGCCAAGAAAATCTTTTAGATGAAGTAATAAAAAGTTTGTCACATTCTGCTGAACTGATGGGACGAGACCTGCCAAAAAAATCTTCAACTGGAAAAACATTTTATGACAAAAAATCAACAAAGCCTGAACAATTAATAAAGTGTAGCCTTCTTAAAACTGAAGGAAACTGTATTCCAGACACCCCCTTGAAGTGTACGTCGAGCACTCCAGGAAAGGTTAATTTGGAAGAAGAAAAAATAGATGCCGTTCAACCTCAACGACAATCAAAAGATCATAACCCTTATGCAACCTTGCCTCGTGCAAGCAGTGTAATCTCGACAGCAGAAGGATGTACTCGGAGAACAAGCATTCATGACTTTTTGTCCAAGGACAGTAGACAGCCTGTATCAATTGATTCATCACCCACTACGCCTGATACCAGCATTCCATCAACATCTAGTGAGTACTGTGTAGACCAACAGTCATCTCTTTTCTTTGCATGTACAACTCATAGCACAGATTCCCCTTTTAAAAAAGATGCAGGTCATACTGATGATCTTGAGTATAAATGTGTACAGTTTAACAATCCAAAGACTGAAAGGCCACACTTTTCTGGTACTGCTTCCCCATGGCCTTCAGTATACAATGATTTAGTTGGAATATCCTCCAGTAACAAGATAGTGTCATACCCTGTACCCTTTGTGTCCCAACCCTTTTTATCCATGAACGCTGAACTAGTAAGTAATATAAGTGGGTTGCCACAGAGGTCTACATCAAAAGTATATGATAAAGGATATTTTGCCCCATTTAAAGATGTTAGGAAAGATCATGAAATATTTTCTGATTCCCAGATGTCTAATAACATCAGTGTAAAGCAAACTTTAACTAACAATGAATTTTCCACTGCTCCATCTGAATCCCTATTAGAGGTGTCAGAGGATAACCAAAGTGTTTGGTATGAGTATGGTTGTATTTGATAAGAATAATGTTAAAACACGTTAGAGGGATAAGTCAGTACAGGTTGCCTATAGTTAAGGACTTGGAATGCTATGTACTGTGTGAATTCTGTATCGGCCACAGGTAATTGTCGTTATAGAATACTAGCATAAGTTGGTTTTTATGTGCCAACATTTAGGTGTGGCCACATATACCATGTCAATTGCTGGTATAAATGTCCATGCCTATATGTTACAGTTGCATGTGTAATGTCAGAAAGCTATAGCTGTAGTGCTAAGTGCTGGACACACATTAATCCACCTATGTCCCTACCACTGAAGAATTTACATGCTAAGGTTATAGAATACTGACTAAGTACAGTTATGCACGTGACTGCAAGTTAGTATCAGTGCTAGTTAACTACAATTATCAATGGTATTGGGTCATCAATGCCAATTAGCAGCTAATTTGTCAACTAATTTAAGTGTGTAACTGCAGACTAAGCATAAAATTGGGCACGCAAGATTTAGAATAAAGGGGTTTGGGGTCATTTTATCAAGTTGTTCTGTGAGTAAAATAGTGTATTACCTGCAGAAGTAGACATTTAGAAAATTGCCTAGAAATAGAAGTACATAAAAATATGGCGTATAGGTGATCCCAAGGTCATAGGTGCATAATATGCATGTATGTTATAAAATATGCACATATGTATCTGCACAAACTTAGGAGGACCATTTATACTTGTCTCAGAGCAAGTATAAATGTGTGCCTAATTTTCAGTGAGCTATTTTACAAAGGCATATATGGGACTTTATAAAGTAAGAGCAATATATGTATTTATATGCCTGTTATAAAATTGCCCTTATTATTAGAAGATCTGAATGTTCTTACTTCTTTTAAATGAACTGGGTAACACATTGCTATAAAGCATGTAATGTTTTTCTGCAAGACCATCTCTGCTTTTTAGATTTATGTAGCTGTACAGTTTTAATGATGTATTGCAGATGTATAGCCATACCAAAGCTTGCATGAAATATTAATTTCACTGTATAATTCCTGCATGTTTTCAAGAGCCTTAACTACACAAACCAAGGTTATGTATATGTTTGTTGATGTGGTATAAATTTTGTTTTTATTATGGAATGCATGTCAAAACAGTAGCATGCGGTATTGCCAAAATATGCCAAAAAGCTTTGTAACTCTGCATCCGAAATTGCTTTTGCTTGCAGTTTTTTCCAGCACATTTTTTTCTGTGAATCTTCTTGTAATTAAACTTTGCAACTTAGTGTAAAAGCATTTAGAAAAAGGTTGTAATTTGAGAGGGTTTTTATTATGTTTTCTGTAAGTGATAGTACTTCTTTTCTTTTTTTTTTTTTTTTTTAATCTTTATTCCTTTTTATTTCTTTCAACAAGTGTACAGTATTATTACAATTAATTTACATAACATACTTGGCATTCTTAAACAATATTATTATACATGTTTTTATTCCCCCCCCCACCTCCCACCCTTTTCCATATCAATAAAATATTCCTTCCAAATTTATATATAATTATACATCCCTTTTTTGATAATACAATTAATCTGACATGAAATCTGTCCCTCCCCCCATCCTTCTTCCTCAAACACTTTAAACATTTTATTATACCCAGTAATGCACAACAATAAATATCTCATCCTATTACATATATCTCCTTATTTTTCATAACAACATCTTTCCAATATTTTTTCCCTCCCTATCCCTCCCATCCCATCCCATTTCTATATATTATCCCCTAAGGAAAAAGAATAAACTTTACTCGTTATAATATTCAATTAATGGCCTCCACACCTCTTGAAATCTTTTAAAATACCCCCTCTGTATCGCAAAAAATCTTTCCATCTTATACATATGACAAACTGAATTCCACCAAAAATTACAATTCAATCTAGAACAGTCTTTCCAATTAGTTGTTATCTGTTGAATTCCCACTCCCGTAAGAATCAACAATAATTTATTGTTTGCTGCAGATATTTGGCATTTGGCCCTCATACACATTCCAAAAATCACTGTGTCATAGGATAAAGCCACATGACTCTTCATCAACATATTAACTTGATCCCATATTGATCCCATATTGATATCCAAAATGCCTGAATACATGGACAATAAAATAAAAGATGGTCTAGAGTTCCAATTTCAATTTTACAATGCCAGCATCTATTAGACTTAGAGCAATCTAATTTTTGTAATCTAGTAGGGGTCCAGAATGCTCTATGCAACAAAAAGAACCATGTTTGCCTAATAGATGCTGACATCGTACCTTTAATTCTCCAAGACCAAATACGTGGCCATTGAGATGCATTAATCTGATGCTTAATCTCAATGCTCCAAATATCTCTTAATCCATTTTTAGGCTTCTTATTCAAATAATTAGATATCATTTTATACCACTTTGCGGCCTGGTGACCCAGAAAATCTGCCTGGAAACATAAGAATTCTAAGCTGTAATGATCATTTAAAGATTTCCATTCAGGGAACCCCACCTGAATAGCCTGCTTCAATTGCAACCACTTATAACTTTGTTTTTTATTCAGACCATATTTATGTTGCAATTGTGAAAATTCAAGCATCTTATCATTATCAATTACTTCCATTAATGATCTTATACCTGCTTTAATCCAATCTTTCCAGACAACCTTAAACCCGCCTATTTGTATCTTGGAGTTTACCCAAATAGTCTGTTGTTTCGATTTTAAAATAGAATCAGTAGTTAATTTGTCTACAAACCTTAATGTTTTCCAAGTATCCATTAATACTCTATTGTCTTTACGTATTCTAGGCACCTTTATACCAAGCAAAAGATCAAGCCTAAGTGGAAAGATAAGTGATCTCTCCACCCTTAACCACTCTGGTAATTGTTCCAAAAGCTCTGGGAGGACCCAATACATACCTTTGCGCATGATATAGGCCTGATGATACCTATAAAAATTGGGAAAATTTACCCCACCCTCCTTAATTGGTCTTTGCAAAGACACTAAAGCCACTCTTGCAATTTTACCCAGCCAAATAAATTTAATCAGAATACTATTTAATTTTTTATAGAAAGACCCCTGAAAAAACACTGGTATCATTCCCAATTGATAGCAAACCACAGGCAAAATCATCATTTTAACAGTTTGTACTCTTCCCCACCAGGACAAATGTAAAGGATTCCATTGTACTCTTCCCCACCAGGACAAATGTAAAGGATTCCATTGCTCACACAATTCTGTAACTTTTTATAATAAAATTTTTTCATTTATTCTTATTGTCTCTTCAAGTGTTTTATTCAGCCAAATACCTAAGTATTTTATTCCATCCTCTTTCCATATAAAAGGGAAAGTATCAAGTATACCTTTTGTACAATGCACATTTAAAGGTAAAATCTCTGATTTAGTCCAATTTATTTTGTATCCTGAGAATTTTCCAAATGTATCTATGACCTTCAGTAGACATGGGATTGTTGTTTCCGGATTCCTCAAATGAAGCAAGATGTCATCTGCATAAGCAGATACTTTATATTCCACTCCAGCACATGGAATACCCTGTATGTCCTTTGCCTGTCGAATAGCTAATAATAAGGGTTCAAGAACTATATCAAAGAGCAAAGGAGATAATGGACAACCTTGTCTAACTCCCCTCTGCAATTTAAAAGCATCCGAAAAATTATTATTTATATATAAGCGAGCAGTTGGGGAGCTGTACAATGCTTGTATCATTTTTATAAATCCGGATCCAATACCAAACCATTCCATAGCTTGATACATGAAACTCCATTCTACACGATCAAAAGCCTTCTCAGCATCTAGTGAAACCGAAAAAGCCGGATCATTAATTTGTTTTGTTAAATAATACATCTGAAATGCCAGTCTAGTATTATTAGAAGAGTGTCTTTGAGCAACAAATCCAGTTTGATTCATTCCTATTATATGCGGAAGAGATTTAGCCAATCTTAATGCTAAAATCTTAGCTAATAATTTACCATCTACATTTATTAAAGATATAGGCCTGTAGTTTGAAACCAATGTTGGATCTTTATTTGGCTTTGGCAAAACAATAGTTAAAGATTCTGCCATAGTGCCTGATATACAACCTTTATTCAGTTGATCCTGATATAATTTTAATAAATACGGTAATAGGGAAATTTGAAATTCTTTATAAAACTCTACTGTAAATCCATCTCCACCTGGAGCGGTCCCAACTCTAAGGGATTTCAATGCCATTTGTAACTCTTTTAATGATATAGGTTTATCTAAACTTCTTTTTATATGATCAGGAACCTTAGGACCTTCAACTAAACTCAAAAAATCCATCCCATCTTTCTCTTTATTTAAATAAGACTCCGAAGAATACAATGATTTATAATATTTTAAAAATTGTTTTAATATATTTCCAATTTGAGAATGAGAATTTCCTAACTCATCTTTAATTATGCTTTTTTTCTCCTTCCTTTTCTTTGCTTTTAAATAATTTGCCAATAATCTTCCAGCCTTATTTGCACTACCATAATACACCACCTGCTGAGCAAAAATATCTTTCCTTACTAACCCAGAGGAAATTTCATTATATTCACATTTTTTTTTAACAATATTTGAAATGTCTCCTGTTCCCATTTATTAACCAATTTTAATTCCAAATTCTTAATTTCTTTTTCCAAATTCACATATTGTTTTCTTAACAGTTTCTTTTTATATGCAGAATATGATATAATTTGTCCTCTCATAGTTGCTTTGAAAGCATCCCATAAAATTCCAATCGAAATTTCCTCTAAATCATTAAGTCTAAAATATTCATTTATTTTATTTTGAAATTCTGTGCAAAATTTAGAATCAGCAAGCAATGTATTATCAAACCTCCATACAGGTTTGGAATTATCTGGATCTACTAAATTAACTTCTATCCATATACCACCATGATCAGATATTACTATTGGTTCTATGTCAGCTTTTATAACTTGCTGTACCATCTGATCTGAAACAAAAATATAATCAATTCTTGAGAACGATTGATGAACATGTGAACAAAATGTAAATTCCCGATCATTAAAATGAAGAATACGCCATATATCTTTTAAATTACATACTTGTACCAAATTATCTAATCCCATTGATTTCATTATTCTACTAGGCTTTTTATCCATTATTGGATCTATAACAGCATTGAAATCCCCAGCCACCACTAAATTAGTAGTAGCCAGTGGTAAAACTAATTGTTGTAGAGATTTAAAGAATTCACTTTGATTCGAATTAGGTGCATATATATTTAGTAACGCCATTGTATTACTGCCCATGCTCATGTCAACAAGTAACCACCTTCCTTGAGGATCTGCCTTAACCATATTAAATGTTGCTGGACATTTTTTATTAATCAATATTGCAACTCCTGCCTTCTTTTTTACCGCTGGTGCAAATAAACATTGTTTTATCCACTTATCTGTCAGCTTCATAGACTCTGTTCCAGACAAATGTGTCTCTTGCAAGAAACATATATCTATATTTTGTTGTTTAATATATTCCAATACCTTTTTCCTTTTTATAGGGTGATTAAGGCCATTTACATTCAAAGAAAAAATTTTAAAACCCATTTTACAAACAAAATATAAAATACATATATAATCCACTCAAACATAAAATATACATTTTTTCTTTTTCCTTAAACCAATATGTGAGTCTCCCCCCTCCCCTCTTTCCCCATCCCCCCTATTCCCATCCCCCACCCTCCCCTCCCCTAACACAAATGCAAACTTCGAAACGCACATATTACTGAGCAAAAATAAACTCCCCACAGGCAATAACATACTCATTTTTCTTTCTCTAATCTTTCAAACAACCAACACTAAATTCTCCTGCAGTCAATCCATTCTTCAATACCCTAAATACCCATATTTACTATAATTCTTTATTATATACTTCCCCTCTCATTCAAATTTCCAAACATTCTTCCATCCTATACCTCTAATATATTTATAAAAGTATATACCCAATATTTCGGAAACCATTTCTTACAATATATATCCCCCCAAGATTAATATTATTATTTTATTTTATTTTATTTTTTTGTATAACCTAAGTTTCTCACAACTTCAATGGAACATACATCACTCCATCCTATAATATTCATTTTTTTTTTTTTATCCTTACATCAAAAGAAGGATCAAACATTTCAACCAAGCAGACCTCATATTTTTTAAAACTCTCATTAATTTTCATTGCATCTTCAATCTATTACAGTCTATTCTCCATTCTGCACAACTGTAACACTTGTACATCTTCATCCTGCTGTTTCAGTCTCTTATTCCATCTTCTTGCAGATTGCTATTTCATCTTTCTCCAATAAAGTATTTTTGCAACATCATCCTTATATCTCAGTCAATTTCAGATGCAAATTGTAAATCTAAATAATGCTCAATTCATTTCCATCAGTCTATCTTCACATCTTCTTCTCTTTACATCAATAGTCTTTTGTATTTTTCATCTTATTATATTCTAAGTTCCCACATTTCTCCAATGCAGCATTTATGTGTCCTCATATTATTATCTCAGTCACGCTCAAATGCAAATTATAAACTCACATTAAGAAACCATCCAAATCTTATAATTGTTCCTCATATTTTTTTCTCTTCCTATATGCTCCATCCCTCTTCTTACCTTGTCAAAATCTTCTTTTCTTATTGTCTCTTTAAAATTTTCATTTCTATTCTTTAAATCTTGTTTGAAATGTTGATCCCCCTTTAATCTAACCTCAACAATTTTCTAGAAAATATTTTTCTCCTTTTCTATTTTTTTTTTTCCACTTTTACCTTCTTTATAAAATATCTTTCAATTTTCACTCAAAAATATAAACCAAAAATAATCTAAGTATATTATTTATTACATTTTCTAAATACTTTCATGAAACCATAGGCAAATTATATTGATCTAGAAATTCCTGTAATTTGCCTGCTTCTTCAAAATTATAAGTTTTATTCTCATAAGTTACCCTCATAATAGCAGGGTATATCAATCCATATCTTGCTCCCATTGCTCTCAGTTTAGGTCTTAAATCCAAAAGCTGTTTTCTTCTGTAGGCAGTAGCTTTTGCAAAGTCAGGTACTATAAAGATCTTAGAATCCTGGCATTTAAGATCCTTATTTGTTTAGCCAGCTTTATAATCTCTACCACCTGCTGATGTCTTAGCAGCTTAAAGATTATTGGACGGGGACCCTTCTGACTATTTGATCTTTTCATCGGTATCCGATGTGCTCTTTCTATCTCCAAAGGAAAAGAACTTTTAAATGGCAAGATCTTTGGGATAAAATTAGTCACAAATTGAATAGGATCATTCTGCTCAATCCCCTCAGGTATCCCAATCAGACGCAAATTATTCCTTCTTTCACGATTTGATAAGTCTTCAAAATCCTTTTTCAACGCCTCTATTTCTCTGTGATCTTTTTTACACACCAGCATCTCTGCCTCAGATTTCTCAGCATGCTTTTCTAACTGCTCAATTTTGAAGTCAACTGTCTGCATTCTATTTGTCAGACTCTCTATTTCCTTCTTCACATCTTTTATATTTTTAGCGTTATCACTTACTATTTCTTTAATTTTCTGAAGTTCATTCATCAAATCACTGTTATCAATTTCTTCCTGAGGCAACGGGACTGCTGTCGAGGATACCGAATCAATTTTTGTTCTTTTTTTATTTCCTGCTCCTGAATTCACCGGATTATTTTTACTAGTTTTACCCGAAGCCATTTCTTACTTCAATTCTCTCTTTTCCTTCACTTTTCTTTAATTTTAACTGCCAAAATCTTAATAAAATTTGCCTGTCACAACAGAGCTAATCCTCTACCCAGCCATCTTCGTGCGCTGCAAAGTTCTAGAATCTACTTCTTTTCTTTTACAGTGCATCTGTAGTGCAGATAAGTTAGTGGGTAGCTGACTGTAGTTGACATATTACATGGGGACCACCTTTAAATGAATTAAAATTAACACTTAAGTCTGTTTTCAAAGTCATTTATCCAGGTAAATATACTTATCTGAAAATTTCCACCCTCTCACTGGCTAGTAGCATGCACAGATTTAATAGCAAGTATAAACATGGTCATGGTGAAGTTATAAAACAGTACACAAATATGATTTTCAAATAGACCTGTGACATTTTGCCCAATCCAAGCTCCTGCACAAATTGCAGGTGCAGATTACAGGTGTGCTTTAGATTGTCTACTCTGTGGCTGATCATTTTGAAGAGAAGAAGCTGGTGGTGGTTTCCCATTCAAAATTGGCTGTAGTATATACAGGCTTTAAAAGTAACTACATGCATCATATACAATGTGCTATTCAGAATTACTCCCCTAAATATTAATAAGACTTGTTTCCGCACACAGTTCCTTTTCGGTACTTTGTGCCTGTGAAATCTGCTATACTTACATGATCATGGACATCTGTTGCTTAGAGCCTTGAGATAATGATTAAAATAAGTATGCTAATGGTGGTTTAAAGTGTTTCTTTTTAATTGATTGACTTTACTAATTAAATTATTCAGAATGAAAATGAACTGTTTCTTAAAAGCAATTTCTATTATTTTATTTTATTTTTTCTTAAATTTTATTAGTTTTTGAATAAGTAAAAACATAACAGTATGAACAGATTATTTTATTTAATATTTTATTCTTCTTACATATCTTTAAAAAAATCACACGTGTTTGAATATACCTTTGCCTGCCTACTTCTCTAGATACAAGTTCGCCCAAATTGTTAGATTCTGTACATACCCACAAACTATAATGTTTTTAGCTATGAATCGGGGAGGGGGGGGGTTAATTGTGAAAGCCTACTAGCTTTAAACGTGTTTAGCAATATATTTGAGACACAAAGAGGGAAAAGTTCTAAAACCTGGTAGGGTACTTTATATTAACTTAAAAAAATAGTTCTGGTAATTTTTTTTTTAAATTAAAATATGCATATTAAAAGCAGCAGTCAGACTATATTTAAACAAAAAATCACAGCATCACTTAGAAGTATCCATGTATCAATACTGGCACATAAGTGGCAATTTCACAACTTCTTCATATAAGTGCCATCAACTATGCATATAGGACCCCATTTCAGAATGATATAAGCGGGGCCAATTAAGGAGAGAAGCCATAAAGGTTTTTTCCCCTCTTCAAAGGTATTAATGCTCTCAATCTCTCATGTTAAACTCTAGCCAAAATATGGACTTTTTTGAGGAAAGGTTGGAGAGGGGAGATATGATAGAGAAATTTAAATACCTATGTGGTGCAAATGTGTATGAGTAGAATCTCTTTCATTTGAAAGGAAGCTCTGGAATGAGAGGTTATAGGATGACGTTAAGAGGTGATAGGCTCAGGAGTAATCTAAGGAAATACTTTTTTTACAGAAAGGGTGGTAGATGCATGGAAGTGTCTCCCGGAAGAGGTGGTGAAGACTGAGACTGTGTCTGAATTCAAGAAAGTATGGGATAGGCACATGGGATCTCTTAGAGAGAGGAAGAGATAATGGTTACTGTGGATGGGC
The DNA here is from genome assembly GCF_902459505.1 of Geotrypetes seraphini. Lineage (NCBI taxonomy): Eukaryota > Metazoa > Chordata > Amphibia > Gymnophiona > Dermophiidae > Geotrypetes > Geotrypetes seraphini. The sequence goes on from NC_047086.1 coordinate 284,829,900, forward strand.
AGACTGGATGGGCCATTTGGCCTTTATCTGCCATCATATTTCTGTGTTTCTATGATAGCTGTGCTCGCTTCAGAGAAGGTACAGAAACTGACGAGAAATGTTGTTGTTTGTACATGTATTCTAATTGTATATATTTTATTTGGTTTGCTTAGACCATGCCTATGACACACCCTTTTCAAATCTTGTGGCATCTACACTTGTAAATAAGCTACTTTCTGAAATAACTATTTACTCTTGTAAATGCTACTAAAATGCCTTTCTAAAGGTATTAAGAACTGAAAATATGCATACAGTATTAATATACAGTGTTTGCAAAATTACATGATTTCTTTCATGTAAAACCTTGGCTTATAAACACTGTGTCCTGGATTCTGTAACTCGCACCATTGTCGGTGGCTGCCGATCATGTGTCAATCACATAAAAGCGCCAGTTAGAGAATTATAATTGTGTCTGGCAAAGAAATGTAGACACTTACCTTTGATATGAATCACGCCTCTGTAGATACTTTACAGCACCTAACGCCACTTCCAGTGTTAGCCATGCCTATAGTGGTGTTAGGTGCCGTAAAGCACCTATAGAGGTGCGCTTTAAAAATCAGTGAAAAATGTAATTTAAACGGCGTTTTTCATTGAATTAGGGAGCCTACCAGCGCTTAAAAAACTGTTTAGAGATTCCGGGCCTGTATACTCTAACTTAAAAGGTGAAAAATATGGCTAAAACCCTTTCTTGACTAGCTTATATAGTACTCACACATTTATGCACCCATACATTCAAAGAACCTAGAGTACAGAAAAGTTAATAACCTGTCCAGGCATAAGCACAACCCCACCTGAGCCTGTAGGAAGGAATCTAGCTCTAAATGTTCATGGTAATGTCCTCATCTTTTTGCCGTTACATTATAAATTTTCAATAAAGAGGGCCTTCTAATTTTTTAATCAAAATAAATTCCAGTGTTATATGTAACACTTGCCTTTGGAAAAGCATTGTTTGGCCAACTTTTAACTACCTCATCTACAACATGCACACCAAACTCTTACCCTAATCCTAATCTGTATTTCTGGTGCAAAGGGTAACTAGTGGGTTATGCATCCCCACCCGCAAGTTTGTGTAGGAGGAGTTAAATTTTCTTTGGCTCCACCTCCTGCTCTTTGCTGTGCTTCAGCAAATCCTCAGCTCCTTCTATATGCAAGTTGGAAGGTGGTTTTCTGATCTGCTCTGATATCATTTTTATTATTTTGGGGTATTTTATCCAGATTTATTTATTTTGTTTTATATCCCTTCCTCCTAGGGGAGCTCAGAACGGGTTAAAAGTTTACATATTAAAATGTTTTTATACAAGGTGTTGGCAAACATGGCAAGGCAGGACATTGTCTGACAGGGATGGCAAAACACAACATAACACGATATGGTGAGACATAGTATGACAAGCATTGTATGACAAAATATAGCATGGTATACATAGCATGGCAAACCTAGTATTAGATATACAAAACATAACAATTGCAAATGTTGTGTCATTTAAAACCGATTTTGGATTTAGAAAATCTTACAGTTGATATAACTTGTAGGTCAGACTATTGGAACACCCTTTTTCTTGGTTCAAGTCAGGCCAATGTGCATTGGCTGCAGTTGATCCAAAATATTGCTGCCTGACTTTTGACTGTCAGCAAAAGAACAGATCATATCACTTTTGTATTGCACAAATTACACTAGTTGCCTATGGACCAGCATATAAAGTTTAAAGTGTTGTGCATATTATTTAAAGCTTGCCAGGCAAAATCTCCAGTGTACTTGGCAAACAAATTAACTAGATATTGCCCACAAAGATCTCTGCGCTCTTCTCAAAAGATGCAATATTTGTTGCCTGGTCTTAGTCAAATTAAACTATCTCAACAATAAGTTGAACCTTTTTTGTATGTGGGCCCTGCTTTGCGGAATTCCTTATTTAACAAGTTTTTAATGGCATGTCATATTTATCTTTCAGGAATTATTGAAAACAGTACTGTTTCAACAGCACTATAGTATTATAATGGTGAAACAGTATAAAAAAGGGGTTTTGTAATCAGTGAATCTACTATTTATTGAATGATATAGCTTGCAATGATATGTTTTTAATTGTACACTGAATAATTATGTCAATAACAGTAAATCAAGAATAATAAATCCAATCCAATCTTATACAGTGGCATTAATACCTCTTTTTCCTACTGGCCATACCTCTCCCTACGCACTTTAGCAACCTTTTTTTTAAAAAAAATTTTTTATTCATTTTCACTCGAAAAACAGTGCATACAAGAATTCATACAAGTTATTTGAAAAAAAAAAGCACTTGCATCTATCAATAAAATAAATGAGAATCATTTTCACCCCCCTGATTTCAGTGTATAAAGAAAGCCATACAATATTACTTTCAGATCATCAATACACCAGTCCCTATATACTATCCCTCCCACCCACCCCCTCCCATGGATGTGTAACTTATAACCAGAAGTAAAGGAAAAAAGCATTCAAGTAGAATCAATAAAATTGGTCAATGGACCACACATTGGTTTAAACCATTTGTTACCCCCTTGCTCAGAAACCATTTTTTCATATCTATAATATAAGCATAGCAAATTCCACCAAAAAGTGAAATTTAATTGGTCACAATTCTTCCAATTTCTCATAATAATTTAGATGGCTACCCCAGTCATTATACACAATAACCTGTTTTTATGTCTGTTTACTGAAGATGTAGGAGATAACAACGTCCCACATATTACTGCTTCATATGATAGCGGAACCACAGTCTCCAGAATCGGAGTAATATGTCCCCATATAGATCTCCAAAAGTTCAGTATCAAAGGAAGATAGAACAACAGATGTTCCAGTGTCCCTATGTCTAGATGACCATGCCAGCATCTATTAGATTTTGAACTATCTAACTTTTGTAATCTAACAGGTGTCCAAAAACTTCTATGCAACAAAAAAAACCATGTTTGTCTCACAGATTCTGATGCTGTACATCTGATCTTCCAAGACCAAATCCGTGGCCATTGAGTGGCAGAAACCTGCTGCTTAACCTCAATGCTCCAAATGTCTCTCAACTTGTTTTTGGTTTCTTATTCATATAGCAAGATATTAATTTATACCACTTGGCTGCCTGATGCCATAGCAAATTGTCTGAAAGCATAGGCCTGCAAGCTATTATTTTTAAGATTTTGCCAATCAGGGAACCCCTTCTGAATGGCTTGCTTCAACTGCAACCACTTATATATTTGAAATTTTGAAATACCGGATGATTGTTGCAGTCGTGGAAAATCAAGCATTTTCCCATTAGATATCACATCATCTAGCGTACGTATGCCTGCCTGCATCCAGTGCTTCCAGAGGATCTTAGACTCGCCAATTTGAATCTTGGAGTTCAACCATAAGGATTGACCCTTGGATTTTTCTACTGGAATATCTGTTAATTTATTAAGAAATTTTAAGGTGTTCCATGTGGCAAATAAGATACTATTGTCCTTATAAATTCTAGGCAATTTTATACTCACCATATGACATAGTAGCCTGTTCTGTTTGAGCAGTTTGGATGGGTCCATCATTGGAGGCTGTTTCTAGATAATCCCTTCCTGAGGAAGCACAAGACGAAACTCGAGTAGAAGGGAAGATAGATGTATTTTTTGGCTTCCAGAAATTATTATTAGTTGCACAAGCACTTTTTGACACCAGCTGCCCATCATGTGACCATCGGAGAAGTATCAACCACTACAAAAGATAAGTTAACTTTATAGTAAATGGAGGTTAGATTGTTGTATGGTGGTACAGACATCAATAGTGCCATGATGGTCTGACGGCAGCCGGTGTTGTGTGTTTTTATACTTGAATACTAAGGTTGTGGAGTCTGAGCACTATTTAAATTATTAAATTATAAAAATTGTGATATAAATATAGTTATTATAATCTTTTTTTATTCTTTATTCATTTTCAACATTTTCAATAAGTGCAATACAAATTAAATACATTTTATATTTAAGACATCACTTAATACTCTTTCAAGAAACAAATCAATCTATATCCCTCCCCCCACCCTATCCCAAAACTATTATAATCAAATCTTCAAAAAGCTCATTATGATATACATTTCATATCCATAAGAGATAATAAGCACTAATAAAGAAACCCATACATTAATTTTACAAGAATTCAGAGAATCATTTCAAAATAAATCTACCCTCCCTCCCCCTGGATGTGCACATAATATATCAATAAAAATCAAATCTACAATAAATCAACAAAAGACGTCAATGGACCCCATATTAACTTGAAAATTTTTATATTTCCTAACGATTCTGCAATCATTTTTTCATATTTGTATATCAAGCATAAATTTGCCCACCAGAATGTAAAGTTAAGACGATCCCAATTTTTCCAATTACGCATGATCAACTGTACAGCAGTACCTGTCATAATTGGGAACAGTCGACCTTTATATTTATCTAACAGATCCTTAATATGCAACACAGTTCCACAAATAACTACTTCATAAAATAAAGGGATTTTAGATTCTAAGATATTATTAATATGTCCCCAAATCAACTTCCAAAAAATCAGTATCCTAGGACAATAAAATAGTAAATGATCCAATGTACCTATATCTAGATGACAGTGCCAACATCTATTAGACTTAGAGTTATCCAACCTATTTAATCTAACCGGGGTTCAAAAAGAACGATGCAACAAAAAGAAAACATGTTTGTCTCATAGATGCTGACATTGTACACCTCATCCTCCAAGACCAAATACGTGGCCATCGAGACGCAGAAATATACTGTCCAATCTCGATGCTCCAAATATCTCTAAGAGCATTTTTAGGTTTCTTATTCATAAAATCAGATTTCAATTTATACCACCTGGCGGCCTGATGACCCATCATATCTGCCTGAAAACAAAGGAACTGCAAGGTATAATAATTTTTAAAAATTTGCCATTCAGGGAACTCTCTCCGAATGGCCTGCCTCAATTGCACCCAATTATAAAACTGAAATTTAGAAATACCAAAAGATTGTTGTAACCTTGAAAATTCAATAAATTTACCATTTGATATTACATCTTCTAATGTTCTTATACCCGCCTGCATCCATTCTTTCCAAGCAATTTTAGATCTGCCTATTTATATCTTGGAGTTCAGCCATAAGGATTGACATAAAGACTGTTCTATAGGAATTTCTGTTAACTTATTTATACATCTTAAAGTCTTCCAAGTATCCAAAATAATAGTATTATTTTTAACATAACTAGGAAGCTTTATATCCAATACATGAGACAACCGCATTGGGGACATAATTTTCCATTCCAAAAACAACCAGTCCGGAAGATGTTCCATGAGCTCAGGTAGGATCCAATACATAGCCTGACACAGAATATAGGCCTGATGATACCTATAAAAATTTGGGAAATTAACCCCTCCCTCCACAATCAGTTTTTGTAAAGACAGTAAGGCGATTCTAGGAATTTTGCCCATCCAAACAAACTTTATAAGGATACTATTCAATTTCTTATAAAAAGACCCTTGAAAATAAATTGGCAGCATTCCCATTTGGTAACAAACCACATTTTAACAGTTTGGATTCTCCCCCACCAAGACAAATGCTCACACATTTCTGTAATCTTCTGTACTCTCATTGTCTCTTCTTTTATAAATCCAAATTCCTAAATATTTTATACCCTCTTCTTTCCATAGAAAAGGGAATGAATCAAATAGGCCTTTTTGACAATGTACATTGAACGGAAGAATTTCCGATTTACTCCAATTTATTCTGTTTCCTGAGAATTTTCCAAATTTTTCAATCAAAACCAGCAAATGTGGAATGGTATTTTCAGGATTCCTTAAATGAAGTAAAATATCATCTGCATATGCAGATACTTTGTATTCCCGACCTCTATGAGGAATATCTTGAATCTCCTCTACTTGTTAAATAGCCAATAACAAGGGTTCCAGTACAATATCAAACAGTAGAAGAGATAAAGGACAGCCCTGTCTAACTCCCCTCTCCAGACGAAAAACTTCTGAAAATGTATTATTTATATATAATCTAGCAGAAGAGGAGCTTTGATCATTTGAATAAATCCAGAACCCATACCAAACCAATCCATTGCTTGATACATAAAGGTCCATTCTACCCGATCAAATGCCTTCTCTGCATCCAAAGATAAAGAGCAGGCAGGGTCATCCATTGATTTTGTTAAATTCAACATATGAAGAGCCAACCTGGTATTATTTGAGGAATGTCTTTGAGCAACGAACCCTGTTTGGTGCATGCCTATGATATAAGGGAGAGCCCTAGCCAAGCGTATAGCTAACAACTTAGTCAGAAGTTTTCCATCAACATTAATCAAAAAAATTGGCCTGTAATTTGAAACAACAAAGGATTTTTATTTGGTTTGAGCAAAACTATCGTTAAAGCCTCTGCCATAGTGCCTGAAATAGAACCTTTAAGCAATTGAACTTGATACAAATTTAATAGATAAGGCAATAAAGTATTTTGAAATGTTTTATAGAATTCCACCTCCTGGAGCGGATCCAACTCTAAGGGATTTCAATGCTGTCTTAATCTCTGTCAGTGTAATAGGAGCGTCAAGAGATATTTTTACATGCTCGGGAATTTTAGGACCCTTAATTAATTTCAAAAATTCTAAACCATCAAGTTCTTTAGTTGAATAAAGCTCAGAAGAATACAAGGTCTTATAATATTTCAAAAATTGTTTTAATGTATTATCAATTTGAGAATGAGTAACACCTATTTCATCTGTAATAGCCACAATCTTTGTTTTTCTCTTTTTTGCTTTTAAATAATTAGCCAATATTTTTCCCGCTTTATTCGAGTTTCCATAATACAAAGCCTGTAGAGTGAACATCTCTTTGATAGCCAATTTAAAAGAGATCTCATTGTACTTATACTTAGCTTTTAGGAGATCCTGAAATGTGTTTTGTTCCCATTTTACAATTAATTTTGATTCTAAATCATTAATCTTTTGTTCCAAATCTGAAAAATCCTTTTTAAACTGAGTATTTACATATGTCGAATATGAAATTATATGCCCTCTCATAGTAGCTTTAAAAGCTACAATGTTCCCAATGAGATCTCTTCTGATGTGTTGATTTGAAAATATTCCTCCATTTTAAACTGAAATTCTTCAATAAATTTTGTGTCTCCAAGCAATGCATTATTGAACCTCCAGACAGGTCTATTACACTCTTGTTTCGTCATTTCAAATTCAATCCAGACACCCTCCATGATCCGATAAAATAATTGGATCTATGTTAGCTTTCTTGAAATGCTGCACAAGATTATCTGAAACAAAAACATAATCAATCCTAGAAAATGACTTATGAACATGTGAACAAAATGAAAACTCCCGAGCATCAAAATGTAGAATTCTCCAGATATCTTTTAATCCACATACTTGAACCAAATTATCCAATCCTAACGATTTTAAGATTCTGCTAGGATTTTTATCTAACGGGATCCATGACAGCATTAAAATCTCCCGCCACTATTAATTTAGAGGTAGCCAGAGGTAAGATAAGATGTTGGAGTGTTTTAAAAAATTCTAATTGATTCGAATTAGGACCATAAATGTTAAACAGCGTCAGACTATCTTTACCTAAGTTCATGTCCACATGTACCCATCTGCCCATAGGATCAGCAGAAACCAAATTAAATATTGCATTAAATTTCCTATTCACTAATATAGCTACACCCACTTTCTTACCTATAGCAGGAGCATAGAAACAATGTCTAACCCAATCCCCTTCAAATTTAGCAGATTCTATAGCGGACAGATGTGTTTCCTGGAGATAATATATATTGGCATTTTGTTTTTTAAGAAAATTAAGCATTTTTTTCTTTTTTATAGGGTGATTAAGCCCATTGACTTTTAATGTGTACAACTTCAAATACATTCTTAAATTTTAGTTAAACATACCTACCATATAAACATAAAACATATTTATCATCTTAAATCTTGTATTATATCTTAAGCACATCCAGAGCCCTCCCATCCCAATTCTCTCCCCTCAACCCCTCCCCCCACCCAATTAAATAACACGAATACTTGAAAGCACTCATTAAGACTAATGAAAGAACAATTCCCCCCCAGGCACATTCTCTTAAACTCCCTCAAAACTTAGACTGAGAAAATTGAGAATCAATAAAGTTAAAACCAAATTCAGAAAATAATTGAACTTTTAAATAAATAAAAATTAAGTATAAAAAAACTTGAATGAAGCAGATTAATTAGGCATGAATTTACCACCCTTCACCCCTTTCATTTGATATAACATTAACCAATTTTAATACTACAATCAATTATAACAGATCAAAACATTTTTAATTCCTTTTTTATTTTAACCATCCTATCTATTTAATCAGTTTTAATTTTAATATACCTTCTACATACATTTAGTCATACATGTTAATCAAATAAAGTAAAATTAACAACATATATCCTATAAATATTATTCAAGGACCCAATTTTTCCCCTTTTTTTCTTTTTTTTCCCTCTTTCCCCCTTTCCCTCTTTTCATTTCTCTCTCTTTTTTTCCCTTATTTTCTCTTTTTTCTCTTTTCCTCCCCTTTTTCCCCACAGAGAAGTATTCATGGTATAGCGGTATACAAGAAATAAAATTATTATTATTATTATTAATTCCTTTTATTATGATATACTAAAATATGAGTAAAATCTTTAATAATATTCATAAAACAATAACTTAGTTAATTATATCTGACTGACCAAAAACAGTTATCAAATAATATCTAATTATTGATAATAACAATATACAGTTACACAGATATAAAATAACTTATATATAAGTTAATACTTTCATGAGAGAAAAACATTCAAAACTATATCATTGAATATAAATTTCAGGTATATTAGTAAATAATAAATCTTTATAAATAGAAAAGTTTTCCTTTTCTTTCTTTTTTCCCCTTTCCTCTTTAAAAAAAAAAAAAACTCCACAATTAATTTATTCTAGTTCATCATCAGTAAAATGATAAAAACCCAATTCAACATACCCCTTTCATAAAAGAAATTATGGGTAAAAGCAGAATTAATAAATTTAAGTATATTTGTATATATTGCAATCTTCTCCTGTAGTTTGGGTTATAACAGACAGTTTAAATATTATCTATTTAGATACATGACTATGACATCTTTAATAACCTGTAAAATCAATGGTATTTTGAGGGACTGTGAAATGTCATCCAAACCAAAGAAGAAAAGGGAGAGAACAAATTTATATTAAACCATTCCTATATAAAACGCAGAGACTCATTTCAATTCTTAAGTTTCTTTCTAAATCCATAAGCCACTGCGTCATTTCTCACATAAATATATATTAGTTATCGTTCAAGAATCTATCAAAGATCTTACACATCTATTATTATAATCTTAATGGGGACATAAGTTAACATTCTAAGTAAAGCCAATCTGTGAGATGTTCCATGAGCTCAGGAAGGATCCAATACATACCCTGAAGCAGTATATAGGCTTGATGGTACCTATAAAAATTTGGGAAATTTACCCCACCCGCTACAATTGTTTTTTGTAAAGATACTAAAGCAATTCTGGCAGTTTTAACCCAGCCAAATAAATTTACTAAGAATACTATTGAATTTTTTATAGAAGGACCCTTGAAAAAAAAACTGGCAACATACTCATTTGGTAACAAACTACAGGCAAAATCATCATCTTGACAGTTTGAACTCTCTCCCACCAAGAAAGATGTAATGGGTTCCATTGCTCACACATTTCTGTGACCTTCAGCAATAAAGATTTTTCATTTACTCTCATTGTATCTTCCAGCGTTTTTTGAATCCAAATACCTAAATATTTTATACCCTCTTTCTTCCAAAGGAAAGGGAAAGGGTCAAATAATCCTTTTACACGATTTACATTTAGCAGAAGAACCTCCGATTTACTCCAATTTATTTTATATCCAGAAAATTTTCCAAATCGGTCAATCAAATCTAGTAAATGCGGAATGATATATTCAGGATTCTTCAAATGAAGCAAAATACCATCTGCATACACAGAGACCTGCATAAGGAATACCCTGTATCTCCTTTGCCTGTTGAATAGCCAATAACAAGAGTTCCAATACAGTATCAAATAGTAAAGGGTAAGAATTTTAAAAGTATAATAAAAAAAAATAAAAGGAAACTAAAAGAATTTTCGTTTCTCAAGGCTTGGGATAAAGGAAACGAAAATTTCTGCAAATAGCAGGGTTAGTAGAGAATCACTTCCGATGCAGCAGAGGAAAGGCCCTGCCAGGGCTGGCTGGAAGCAGCTTGTTTACGGTGCTGCCTCTACTCACCGGCTGCCATTACTGCTTCAGGTGAGAGTGGGGTTGTCAGGATCAGCTCTGCTGCTTTGGGGGCCAGAGGGAGGGATGAGGGGTTGTCAGAACCAGTTGTCTGCTGCTGCTTCAGGAGCCGGAGGGAGAGGGTGTTGTCAGGACTGATTGCCACTGCTGCTTCAGGGGCTGGAGGGAGGGAGATTTGTGGCTGCCGATGATGCTTTGGGAGCTGGAGAGAGGGAGATTTGTGGCTGTTGCTGCCACTTCGGCTTTTTCTGCATCAAAACTAACTAATAAATATGGCATTTGGCGAAAAGCCACATATTCCAATGATGTTAAGATTTGGCGAATGTTGCGAGATACCCGTCAACCACGGACAAACCCCACTGAGAAGCAGCGATGAGGTCAGGAAGAATACTAGCCATGCAATTAGCCGAAATCATAGCAAAGAGTTTAGTTTCAACATTAAGAAGAGAAATCGGCTGATAAGTGCTCGGCAAGGTGGGATCCCAATCCGGTTTCAAAAGCACAATAATATGAGCCTCCCGCAAGGACGAAGGCAAGGACCCCCTGGCGACATAGGTATTAAAGGTGGAAGTCAGGACAGGGACAGTTTCCATCGAAAGCAGTTGATAGAACTTAGAATGAAAACCATCCGGTCCAGGTGCTTTCCAAAGTGGTCTAGATTGGATTACCAAAGTGACCTCATCCACCGTAATAGGGGCATTGAGCATCTGAAGCTGAGAGGCAGACACGCGAGGAGTATGAATATTATCCAGGTACAGCTCACTCGGTAGGTCAGGGGTCACAGAACTCATATACAATTGCTGATAGAAGGAGCGGAAAACTCTGTGCTGTCCCCCACCACCCAAAGCACTCGCCAAGAACTATCCGAAATGTGCACCAAATTAGCCAAAAGCCTCCCACCCTTATTATCATGTAAATAAAATTGATGTATAAATATTGAAGAGAACGGGCAGTACGGGCTTGCAAAAGTTCATTCAAGGAGGCCTGGGAGGCCAGCAAGTTGCTTCTACGTTGAGAATCAGGGTGGCAAGCATACCAAATTACCCTCCAGGTACTTTAGTTAGATTGTGAGCCTTCGGGACAGTAAGGGAATTTTTCAAGTACCTTTCTTATTTCTAATCTTAATGTATATTTTCTGTAAACCGCTTAGAACCTAACGGATGTAGCAGTATATAAGAAATAAATTACAATTACAATTACCAAATGCGATCCGCCTACACCTTTCTTTTTAAACGAAGGATGGCTCAATCCTGAGCTTTCTTTTTAAAACTAGCGTAGGCAATAATTTCCCCCTTAACACTGCCTTGGCCGCCACCCAGTATAAGATCGGATCCTCCAGATGACCCACATTATGGACCTAATAGTCCTTCCACTTGGTATGTAAATGATCAGGGAATCACCACCTTCGGGGACCCTTACACCCCCACCTCCAAAGTACACCAAATGAACGCGTGATCAGAGACACAATAAGGCCCTATCCCCACAGATCCCGTAGAGGAAAAGAGGACAGTAGGCAAAAGCCAATAGTCAATCCAAGATTGTGTACCATGGGCATGTGAAAGGTGGTATAGTCCCGTTCTCCGGGATGTAGAGTGCACCAAATGTCCAGGAGGTCTAATGGAGAGCACAGATAAGGAATACCCTTGTGTTGTATACAGACCACCTAGACGTGTTGTATACAGACCACCTAGACAAAAGGAGCAAGCAGACGATGAGCTAATGGAAGACATTGAGACCATCACACTGCATGGAGATACAGTGCTAGTGGGAGACTTCAATATGCTCGATGTGGACTGGAACAAACCTTCCGCTACAACCAGCGGCAGCAAGAGGATACTAGCCTCCATGCGAAGAGCATACCTCAAGCAGATGGTATTGGAACCCACTAGGGGTCAGGCAATCCTGGACCTATTGCTCACCAATGGTGACAGTGTCACAGAGGTATCGGTGGGAGACACCTTGACATCCAGCGATCACAACATGGTGTGGTTCCACCTCAAGAAAGGAATCACTAGGTCAAATACGTTGACTAAGGTACTAAATTTTAAAGGAACTAACTTTCAGGGCATGGGGGACTACATCTACAACGTGCTGCAAAATCAAAGCACGACAGACAATGTAGAGCAGTGTCTCAAACTCAAACCCTTTGCAGGGCCACATTTTGGATTTGTAGGTACTTGGTGGGCCTCAGAAAAAAATAGTTAATGTCTTATTAAAGAAATAACAATTTTGCATGAGTTAAAACTCTTTATAGTTTATAAATCTTTCCTTTTGGCTAAGTTTTAATAATAATATTGTAATTTATAGCTAAAGAGACATACGATCAAGAAACTCTTTTATTTTACTTTTGTGATTATGATAAACATACAGAGGGCCTCAAAATAGTACTGTTTTGAGGCCCTCAGTATGTTTATCATAATCACAAAGCTCACTGGCTTCCAGTTATTCACAGAATAACTTTTAAACTTTGTATAATCATCTTCAAAATTCTATATAATATGACCCCCGCTTTTTTATTTAAATTATTAATTCCATATTCTGCAAGGAGAATTTTAAGATCCAACGAACAAAACTTATTGTCTATTCCTTCATTAAAAAGTATAAATACGAGAAGGCAATTTATTTTTTCATGTACTGCACCTCAGACTTGGAATGTCCTCCCTATTTTTTTAAGGGAGGAGAAGGAATTCGGAAAATTTAAAAGTAACTTAAAAACTTTTCTTTTTAAAGATGCCTTTGCAAACTGATTTTTTTATGTTACTACTCCATTGTATTTTATTATATATATTTTTTTTAACTATTACCCTTGTGTTTTTTCCCTGAATGTCTCTTCTTTACTTTAATGAATTGTATTTCACCCCTCCTTACCTAATGTTAAGAGTATGTTAAACAGTGTAATTTTTTTTTTTTTTTATATATTTGTATGTATTGTACAGTTACCTAACAAATGTAAATTTTAATGTGTACATCGCTTTGAAGTTTGATTAAGCGATTCATCAAGATACCTAATAAACTTGAAACTTGATCCATGGTGTCCAATTTTGGAGGCCACATTATCAAAAGGATGTGAAAAGAATGGAGTCGATACAGAGAATGGCCACTAGGATGGTCTTAGGACTTAAAGACATCCCATATGAAGAACTGATCAGACTCTCGAGGAGCGCAGAGAAAGGGGGGACATGATAGAAACATTTAAATACATCATGGGTCACATCAAAGTGGAGGAGGAAATCTTTTTACTAAAGGGTCCCACGGCGACAAGAGGGCATCCACTAAAACTTAAGGGAGGAAGATTTCATGGTGACACCAGGAAATACTTCTTCACCGAACGGGTGATTGATGGAATGATCTTCCCTGCCAGGTGGTCGAGGCCAGTAGTGTGCTCGACTTCAAGAGTCAATGGGACAAACAGGTGGGAGTACTACAGAGTTATGCTCAAACGATAGATACTCTAGGGAAGAAGGGTTCTTGAGTAGGCAGACTAGTTGGGAGGAAGGGTTCTTGAATGGGCAGACTTGTTGGGCTATAGGCCCTTTTCTGCCGTCATATTCTATGTTTCTGTGTCTAATGGAGAGCACAGATAAAGAATACCCTTGGTGGAGTCCATGCGTTCCTGCAGGCAGGTTATAGATTTGTCCAGGCAAGGGTCATGAACCATATTAAAGTCCCCCCCTATCGTCAGAGGGATACCCAGAAACTGACTCAGAGCCGTAAATAAACCACTATAGAAAGCTTTCTCATAAACATTGGGTGCATAAATATTGCAGAGGAGCAGCACCATCCTATCCAAAATAATGTGAGCTAACACAAACCTACCAGAAGGGTCTGCATAAACCTCTTTCACTTGTCCATCCAAAGATTTCCGAATGAGAATCAAAACTCCCATCTTTCGATTCACTGCTTCAGCGCCAATTGCCCAGCCCACCCACCACCGATTGAATTTCTCGTGTTCTAGAGAGGTCAGGTGCGTCTCCTGTAAAAAAAAAAAAAAAAGCAATATCTGTTTTGTGATGATTCAATGTCTGCAATATCTTTTGTCGTTTAACAGAGGAGGTGACCCCCATTAACATTCCAAGACAAAAATTTTACCATGGAGGTCTGTGGTAGACCAATAAAAAAAAGAAAGCCAACAGTAGAGACAGAAAGGCGGTGGTTCCGTCCCAGCCTACAGAACCACCAGCCCAGCAGACAGCTCAAAATATAATTCAAAAAGATCCAAAGTCGAGAGAGAAGGCAGCCAACCCCAAGCGAACACTCCCCCGGCCACTCCTCACTCCAAGAACACAATCCATAAGAGAAACTACAAAAAACTTTAGAGACCCCCCTGTGTTAAGAGGAAAAAAACAAAGACCAAAAAAAGAAAGCAACCTAAGACAAGCACCCAATCCTCTCCCCCCTCTTCCCTCCCGCATCCCATGCCCCATATGCACCAGAGGACAAATCAAGGCAGCCCGTAGCTGCCCAAAACCCCTCTCAACAAAGCAAATATAGGGAAATGCCCCACAAGGAGCAACAGGAAGCAAACAAAAGAATGTCCAGCCTACAATCCTATGCCCATCTCCCAACCAGGAAGGGAGCGCTGACCAACTCCCACAAACCTTTCCACCAGAACCCGACTGAACCCAAAGCCCCCCACCACCCTCTCAAAGAACACCAGAAAACCCCACCAACCCATCCAATCCTCCAGCACAAGCATCCTCTCCACTAACTCAAACTAATATAGAAATATAAACAAAAACTTAAACCACCACTCAGCAACACAGCCATAACCCATTCCACACAGGCAATAACATAGCAATAGTCAGTCCCCCGCATAACCAAAAGAACTCTTACCCCAGCCCCATCATATATATATTCGAAAAAGTACATATAAATATGGTCCAACACATGGTGGAGAACCCGTGAGGGTCCAAAAGGCCTGTCCAGGTAGAACTAAAATAGGGTGAGTATGGGTGAGGTAACCTGCAGAGCATCAGCATCCCAGTGTAGAAAGCAGGTTCCAGGGAGCGTCCAAAAAACTCCAGCTACGCAGAGTGTCAGGCTCGACCACCACAGAAGCCAAAGCTAAGGAATCGAGGTGGGAGCCACCGCACCACTCCACAGAGCCAGGGAGTAGTCAGAAGATTCCAGTGGAGGGTCTAGAACAGAGAGTTGAAAGATCCAGCAGTCAGGCAGCGAGGTAAGCCGCTGCAAAGAAAGTGAAAAAACATGCAGGAACCGCCGTGCCAAAATTCTGGGATGGGCCCAAAAGGAGAAACCCAACCAAACTGCAAGGCCGGGGCAAAGACTAGATGTCTGAGCTGGTAGAGGGAACAGCCATCTGTGCCACAAAGCGGGTCGCATTTGCCAATGTGTCAAAAAAATGAGGTTTGCCCTCATAGAAGATCTTCCGTTTGGCGGGATATAGTAAGGCAAACTGGACATGTTTGCGATGAAGGTCCGCACATAAAGCAGCGTAGGTGCGACATTGAGTGGACACCCGAGGAGAGTAGTCCTGGAAACACAAAACATTCAGGTTCTCATATTTGAGGGGCTCCTTCCGCCAGATCACTCTCAAAATTTCCATCTTATGGACGTAGTTTAACAGCTTCAAGATGAAGCTCTCCTCTGGAGAGCATTTTACGCCAAGCCGGTGCATGCGTTCAATGCATACAGCGCTGGCCTCAGAACGCAGATCTAATGCATCTACCAACCAGCGCTCCAAGAACCTGCAAAGCTCAGCTCCCAAAATAGTCTCCAGCAAGCCCACCAGCCGGAAATTGCCCCGTCGGGACCGGTTTTCGATGTCATCCAATTTGTCCTCAAGGGTTCTGATCCGGGTCTGCATCTCGGCCTGTGTGCTGGTCACCTGGATCATGTTATCCTCCAGCACCGACACACACTGGCAAAACACCATAAACTCTCCCTTTAGAGATTCAAGACATCTGTCCATGACATCGAGTTTGTCAGTAATAGTTTGCAGCCGCTGGTCCAAAGAAGTTTTGATCGCTTCCTTTACTTCCGGGACCACCTCCTGTAACCAGACAGAGCTCACCGCAGGGCCCTCTGGGCTTTCCCCATCCACCATTTTAGGCTCCACAAGCTTCCCCCTATCTTTTTCCTTTCGCAAGGTTTTGGAAGCCAAAACCACAGAGCAGACCAGAAAATTAGTGGGGCACCCGATGCACTTTCCCAAGGTAGCAAGCGCAGCAAAGTTTTCCCCGAATTCAAGCAGGTAAAGTGCTAATAGAGAGAGAGGGGTTCTGGAATTCGAGGCACACACGTCTGCTCTCTAGCTCAGCATCACGTGACCCCCCTGGTTAACTGGGATTTTATTGTATCTTGTTGCCTGCTATCTTCTACTACTACTTATCACTTATATAACGCTGAATGGTCTACGCAGTGCTGTACATTTTGACATTTATAGATGGTCCCTGCTGGGAAGCAAAACATGACATAGAGGGTAGGAGATGCAGAACCCAAGGTCATAGGAGTTAGGAGTCGAAAGCACTCTCAAAGAGGTAGGCTTTCAAACGGGCCTTGAACACTACCAGAGACAGAACCCGCCATAGGGATACGGGCAGCTTGTTCCAAGCATAGGGCGCAGCAAGGCAGAAGGGATGGAGTCTGGAGTTGGCAGTTGAAGAGAAGGGCACAGATAGGATGGACTTACCAGCTGAGCGGAGCTCATGGGAGGGAGGGGGAGATCATAGGGGCAGATAAATGAAGAGAGATAGTAAGGGGCAGCTGAGTGAGTGTATTTGTAGGTCAGTAAGAGGAGTTTCAATTGTATTCGGAAATGGATGGAAAGCCAATGAAGTGACTTTAGGAGAGAAGTAATGTGAGTAAAGCAACTCTCCTGGAATATGAATCATGCAGCCAAATTATGGACAGATTGGAGGGGAGCAAGATGGCTAAGCGGAAGGCCTGAGAGTAGCAAGTTGCAGTAGTCTTAAGCACAAGGTGATGAGGGCATGGATAAGTGTTTTGGTAGTGTGCTTAGAGAGGAAGGGTCGGATTTTGGTGGTAATATAGAGGAAGAAGCAGCAGGTTTTAGCGATATGTTGTATCGGGGTGGTGAAGGAAAGAGGAGTCAAAGATGACTCCGAGATTACGAGCAGAAAAAACTGGAAGAGTAAGAGTGTTGTCCACATAGAGGGAGAATGAGAGAAGCGGAGAGTTCCGCAGTTTATATATGTCCTTTTATTGGAATAAACAAGACTTTTACATCAGTGATCCTACGTGGAGTGTTCATTGTCTGTTCCCACTGTTTCTTGCATATGTAAAGATGAAGCTATACAGACTTCATCAAAGCAGAACTGATGGAAATTGCTTTGAGGGAATTTTGAGTTATTGCTTTGAACTACTGCTATTTAGGGGGTGGATGTTAGTAGTCTTGCCTGGCACTAGATAGTTGGGAAACTATTTTGCTAGAACTTAGACACAGATATTTTTCTTATTTCTGTTATTCCAGTTCTTAAATCTCCATTATTTGTGCTGTGGCTATCTTTGATCATAAATAAGGGGCTACTCCCTATTATGTCTATCCACCCTAGGATAGCCAGTCAAGAGCCCCTTTAGAATGGTGGAAACCCTTAGTCAGTCCTCAGTATGATAACACTCCTCTTATGAATAGAAACTGGATAGCTCAAGTACTGTGTTACAAGCCTATCACTTCTAGGTCAACAGCTTAAATCTGAATAAGAAGGTTTGCTCAGGATGGGTTCTGCCTTCTTGTCATCCTTAGGTTCTGTTGCATCCAACACCATAAGAACATAAGCAATGCCTCCGCTGGGTCAGACCTGAGGTCCATCATGCCCAGCAGTCCGCTCACGTAGCGGCCCAACAGGTCCAGGACCTGTGCAGTAAACCTCTATCTATACCCTTCTATCCCCTTTTCCAGCAGGAAATTGTCCAATCCTTTCTTAAACCCAAGTACTGTACTCTGCCCTATAACGTCCTCTGGAAGCGCATTCCAGGTGTCCACCACACGTTGGGTAAAGAAGAACTTCCTAGCATTAGTTTTGAATCTGTCCCCTTTCAACTTTTCCGAATGCTCTCTTGTTTTTTTATTTTCTGAAAGTTTGAAGAATCTGTCCCTCTCTACTCTCTCTATGCCCTTCATGATCTTATAAGTCTCTATCATATCCCCTCTAAGTCTCCTCTTCTCCAGGGAAAAGAGACCCAGTTTCTCCAATCTCTCAGCGTATGAGAGGTTTTCCATCCCTTTTATCAAACGTGTCGCTCTCCTCTGAACCCTCTCGAGTAACGCCATATCCTTCTTAAGGTACGGAGACCAATATTGGACGCAGTATTCCAGATGCGGGCGCACCATCGCCCGATACAATGGCAGGATAACTTCTTTCGTCCTTGTTGTAATACCCTTCTTGATTATGCCTAGCATTCTATTTGCTTTCTTAGCGGCCGCTGCGCACTGTGCCGTCGGCTTCATTGTCATGTCCACCATTACCCCCAAGTCCCTTTCTTGGTTACTCTCATTCAATAATATCCCTCCCATCGTATAGTTGTACCTCGGGTTTCCGCTTCCCACATGCAATACCACCTGCCTAACAGCTATGTCTCCAAGTTGGAACATGCACAATCCCTTCATCCCTCTTCCCTCCCCATTTGTCTAAGAATACTGGAGAGTCTGCCATTAAGAAGAGAACTAAGAAGATTATACCTGCTTTTTTCCTGAGGGGGGAAGCATGCTTTAGAGAATGGCATGGGAACAAATTTTTCCCCAACCTCGTGAGAACTCATTTTCCCATCCCGCCCCTGCCCCATTCCTACAAACTCTGTCCTCATCTGCACAAGCCTCAAACATGTTAAAATCATAAGTGTTTGAGGTTTGTGCGGTTAAGGCTGAGCTTACAGGAATGGAGCTTGGACAGTGACAAAATTTGTGGAGATGGGCCGGGGAAATTGAGTTCCTGCGGGGAAGGGAAAAATTTATTCTCTTGCCATTCTCTATTTTGGAGCTTTTATTTAGTGGTTTGGAATTTACTTTAAAAATTATTGAGTAGTTTAGCATTTCTCAGTATTGCCCTAAATACCTTCTATAGTTTTATCCATTACAGTCTGCACATTCTCTAGTCCAGTGGTTCCCAACCCTGTCCTGGAGGAACACCAGGCCAATTGGGTTTTCAGGCTAGCCCTAATGAATATGCATGAAGCAAATTTGCATGCCTATCACTTCCATCATATGCAAATCTCTCTCATGCATATTCATTAGGGCTAGCCTGAAAACCCGATTGGCCTGGTGTTCCTCCAGGACAGGGTTGGGAATCACTGCTCTAGTCTATCATTCAGAGATCTTTTCTCATTCTCTGACCTGCATTGTATTGGTTCTCCCTACAATTCATGCAGATATCACTCCTAGCCATCTTTCTGCTCTATTGTTTCTTCTTTGAGAGAGATAAACAGCACTCTTGAGAAAATCAAATATTATCTGTTACCCTTCAGTTGGTACAGGATACCTTAGTACTGCATACAAACATCTTTCTTTAGATAATCCTTTCCCTCTGAAGAGCAAGATGGAAGGATGTTATTTCTGACTGACACCTCAACTCAAGGGAATACGGTGTTCCCACAGGAAACATAGATGGGGGTGGCTGTGGTGAAACTGGATTAGCAATTGAAGTCCTACAAACTCTTTCAATCTTCAAGTACTATCTGTCAGACATACCATGCTATTGTTTTGACTCTAAAGACAGGCCTCCACTGTGCTTCAGAAACCACTAGCTACTGCAGAATAATGCACAGAGAACCTGTAGCAGAAGGAAACCTGAGTGAAGCAGATATTATGGTTGTAGTAAGAGCGGATAGCATAGCTGGTTTTAAGAAAGGTTTGGACAATTTCCTGGAGGAAAAGTCCATAGTCTGTTATGGAGAAAGACATGGGGCAAGCCACTGCTTGCCTTGGAGTCTTGCTACTCTTTGGGTTTTGGCCAGGTATTAGTGACCTGAATTGGCCATCTTGAGAACGGTCTGACCCAGTAAGGCTATTCTTATGTTCTCATGGTCTCTTTCTGAGAAGACTAGCTTCTGAGCAACACTTTATCATATGTGTTAGAGACAGACAGAAATGCAACACAATTTTAAAAATCCACCTCTTACCCCCTCCTTTACTAACGCTTAGCGTGGGTTTTAGCATCGGCAGTGGTGGTAACTGCTCCAACGCTCATAGGAATTCAATGAGAAAGTTGCGATGGATCCAAGATGGTGACTATGACGGATGTGTAGCGCTGAGCTCCGCACTACCGCTGTCTGAATCTTACCCTCGCTGCAGTTTTCCAGCAGTTTGTGTTTCATCTTTGGAGGCGTGCTGTGTTTGCTGTACAGCCCAAATTCCCAAAAGGAAGGGAACAATGCAACCAGGACCTGCGGTGGTCGCAAGCTGCAGGCCGATGATTCAGATGATGCTGGATGTCAGATCGATGTGCCAGCCAATGAAGGCTCCCCAGACTCAGCAGACCTTAGTGTAAATCGGGCTTTTCCCAGCCTGGGAGCAGGAATTCTACACCGGAGGAGGTGGACCAGCTGTCCCAGAAGAGTGTGCAGCTGCTAAGCCCCAGAGGAAATGGAGCAGAGGAGAAGGGAAGACAAGCTCCCACCGTATCAGGATCAACAACGCCCAATGTAGAAATGAGTGAGATCTTACCTGCTTCATTTGAACAGTTTGGAGAGATTATTAAGCCTGATAAAGTCAGTATGGATGATCTGTGGAAGGCCATAGACACTATGGATTCCAACCTTAGAAAAGCTGTTAATATTGTTTGTTCTGACTGTGCTACTATTAGCTCCCAGGTTAATGTACAAGGAATAATTCCGAGGGAACAATCTGTAACTATTAAAAACATGAGGAGCATAATCAAAGGGCTAAAACCAATAGTTAATCTTTACAAAATTTTGTCAATGGATCCCAAACATCCTTAAATTATGCCTTTAAAATATTATTTGATTGTAATTTGTTGGTCTTGATCATTTGTATTATTCTTGCTTATCTTTATATTGTATGAAAGGATGGGTGGGTGGGGGGAAAGGATATGTATTTATTATATCATTTAATGGAATTAAGTGCTTTTTATTTTGTACATTGTTTGATAATATGTTGCACTTGATGTTGGTTTTTAAAAAGAGATGGAAAAAACCCAAAAACATGAGGAGCAAATTTCTCAAATAAAATCATTGGAGATTGAGATTATTAAAGAAAGGATTGTTATCCAGAAAAAGTTAGAGTATATGGAGAACAAACAGAGAAGAAACAATCTGTGATTATGTTTAAATCATTTTTATTAAAGCACAAGCATAGCAAAGAACAAAGCATGGCACAATTTTCAAATAGCACACAAAGCCAATCCCCAACCAGCCAACCCCCCTCCCACCCTCCCACCCACCCTGGCAGCAGCGGTAACAAAGCAATAAAGAGAAAGCAAAAAGGGGAAAGAAAAAGAAGTCAATTAAGTACCCCAAAGTTGGTTCTGAATGTAGGGTGTAAAAGTCAAGCTAAAAGGGTACCAGCACTGAGTGTACAATCGTCCAGCTTTAGTCGACATATCCATCACTTCACGTCGTTCCAGTAACATTTGGTGTAACATTAATGCTCTCCATTGAGGGACGGTCGGAGGTTGTGGTGAAAGCCATTGCAACAAGATACATTTCCGTCCCAGCAATACAGTTTTCCGTAAGAATGCTGCACAACCTGGTCTTGGTGGATGAAATCGAATCTGCATCGTGAAAAGGAAGTTTGGGTGTAATCTCCAGGAGCAATGCCAAAGTCGTGCCACCAAAGACACTAACTGTAGCCAAAAGGAAGATATCATGGGGCAAGACCAAAACATATGTCCAAACGATGCCAGAGGACCAGCACATTTCCGGCAGCAGTGGTCCGCACTGATCCCTATCACATGTGCTCTCTTGGGCGTACAGAAGGCTCTCAATATAAATTTATAATGTCGTTCCCTCTCAATCGAGGACACAGTCGTGACCTTTCCCAAGCGAATGCCTCTGTGAATCACATCCGCTGCAATGGGCAATTGGAGATCATCAGACCACCTCCGAGCCAAGGCGATAAAGTCTAATTCACCCGCCCGTTTCTGTAGCCACTTGTGAAAGAATCGGAGGGACATTGACTCATGAGCTGTGAGTGCAATCGCTTCTTGCAATCTGTCTTGCACATCCTCCTGCAACCTCACCGGAGTCAAGCACTGTAAATAATGTTTAAGCTGTTGATACGCAAACCAGTCCGTAGATGACAGCCGAAACTGTAGTTGTAGATCACTGAAGGAGATCGGTGAACCATTATCTTGTACAGTCTGTGACACATATTGTAGGCCCACACGAGACCACCGTTGGAACACTGCAGAATCCATGCCAGGTAGGAAGTCTCCATTGCCAACTAATGGAAGGCAAGGTGTATGATGTGGAGAAATCTGCAAGCCCTTGCACAACAACTTCCATGCTGTTCGCATTGCAGGCAAGAGTGGATGGGACTTCAGCTGAGGTAAATCTGGCAACTGAGGAGCATGGAGAAGATAACTAAAATGATATGGCTGTAAGGAAAAACATTCAAACACAGGCATAGAAAAATCAGAAGTGTTACAAAACCAGTCATGGATATGATGTAATTGACATGCAAGGTTAAACCGAGAGACACATAGAAGTCCCAGTCCCCCTCGATCCACAGGAAGCATTAACTTAGCCAAAGAAATCCTCGCTCTTTTACCCTGCCATAAATATTTAGAGAGATGGGAGCTATGAAGTGCAGTGTGAGCTGCGGTTAACATGAGAGGGAGCATTTGCAAGACATATGTCCATTGAGGCACTACCATCATGTTATAGAGAGCTATTCGGCCAGACAGGGAAATAGGGAATGTCCGCCAGCCATGCAATGTACTAGCTGTTCGATGTAGCAAGGGTATGATATTTGCTGAATAAAGTCTATTCAAATTTTGGGGAATAATTACTCCCAAATATGTCAACGAAGAAGTTGCCCATTGTAGTGGAAAATCACCCGGCCAAGTGTGTCTCACCTCTAAAAGAGTGGGGAGTGCTAAAGATTTTTGCTTATTCAACTCCAGGCCAGAATAAATGTGAAACTCATCCAATAGTTCTAACGCTCTTGGAAGTGAGCTGTGAGGGTTATCCAATGCAAGTAAGAGGTCATCCGCAAAGGCCAGCACCCGTAATTGCGACGTGCCCTCAGGCAAACCCAAAAGTATATCATCCCTTTGGATAGTGCGCAGTAATGGGTCTAAATATAGCAGAAAAAGCAAGGAAGAGAGAGGGCAACCCTGTCTTGTCCCCCTACCTATGGCAAATGGAGAAGATCTCACTCCATTAACCAAAACTGAGGCCGTCGGACTATTGTAAAGTGCTTGTACCGATGATAAGAAGCCCGCGGTGATCCCTATATAGTTTAAGACCTGAAACAAGTAGTGCCAGTTTACTTTATCAAAGGCTTTTGCTGCATCTAACCCGACAAGCAATCCAGGACGGCGTTCTAATTGTGCGTGGGAAAAAGCTAAAAGTATGCGCCTGACATTAATGGTGGAATGTCTGTTGCGAACAAATCCCACTTGTTCAGGCACTATTATGGAGGGCAGAACCAGGGCCAATCTATCCGCCAAAACTCTAGCTAATATTTTAACATCAACATTCAGTAAAGATATCGGTCGATATGATTCAATGTCGTCTGGGGGTTTAGATGGTTTTGGAATCAAGGTAATCAGGGCGTCATTACTATGGCGGGGGAAAACCCCTTGTTCCTGTATAGCTAGGTAATAATCCAAAAGAGGGTTACTTATACAGGGGGATAAGATCTTATAAAACTCGGGTGAATAGCCATCCGGACCCGGTGCTGTACAAGATCTCAGTTTTTGAATTGCCAGGGCCACCTCCTGAACATGTAACGGCCTGTCTAGTCGGGACGTCTGGGCCACTGTCAGTCGAGGCAATCCCGCATCCGCCAAATAGTCCCGTACTTCAGGACCTGTGTACAAACCAGGGGATGCATAAAATGCCTCAAAATATTTCTGAAAACCAGCCGCGATATACACCGACGAGGTCAAGAACCTCCCTGAGCTCTCCCGTATCATGGGTATGTATCTGGACCCCTTCCAACTTTTTGTTATAGCCGCGAGCAATTTCCCCGCCTTGTTACCATATTTATGAAATTGAAATTTACGGTAAAATAAAAGTTTCTTGGTGCGTTCGTGAATTAGGGAATTAAGCTCCACCAACACCGCCCTATATGCCTCGGTATTAGCCTCCGATGGATCACGCAATAAGTCCTGTTTCAACATTGTCACCCGTCGTTCAAGATATATTATGCGATGTGCTATTCTACGGGTTCTAGTAGTGACATAAGCAATAATATCCCCGCGCAATACCGCCTTGGCTGTATCCCAAAATAAAGTGGTTTGGGCAACATGTTGGGCATTGTGTGTACAGTAAGCCTCCCATTTTTCTTTTAAGAATTCCTGAAAGTGAGCATCTTTGTGTAAATAGGAGGGAAATCGCCATCCAGCCCCCGGACCCCGTTGACCCCCCAGTGCCACATCAATCCAGATCATATTGTGGTCCGATATCTCCAGAGGGCCTATCGTGGCCTCCGATACCTTAGGAAACAAGGTCTCAGAGAGTAAAATGTAGTCTAGTCTAGAAAAAGAGCCGTGTGCTCTAGACTGGTGCGTATAATCCCGTTCAGAGGGATGTAATAGTCTCCATGGGTCCACCAACCCCAGGGCTCTACACAAATAAGGAATGCCCTTCGTTTGTTTCACTCTGGCCATACACGTCGACCCAGAGCGGTCCATAGTGGGATTATGTACCTGATTTAGGTCACCCACCAAAATTAGAGGGCAGCCCAGATCCTGCACACAAATATTCACCAGATTCTGAAAAAATGCATGTTGATAGCTATTTGGACCATAGCCCACCAATAGTCTGAATTTCCCACCAGGTCCCTCCACCCTTACCAATAGATACCGGCCCTGAGGGTCACGTCGCAATACCTGTACTGTACCTAAGAAGCCCTTGCGAATCAATATGGCCACCCCAGCTCTCCTCCCTGGTGCAGAAGCAAAGTGTAGATCTCCGACCCATCCTCTCTGAAGTTTCCGGTGTTCACTATCAGTAAGCCTAGTCTCCTGTAAGCAAGCTATATCTGCAGAGTGGTGTTTCAATTGGGAAAGTATTTTAGTGCGTTTTACAGGGGACGTTATTCCTGAAACATTCCAGGAAAGAATACGTAATTTACGATCACCCTTGAGGGTCCCTGTCCCTCCCGGCAATGACACCACTTCCAGTAGTATTAAGAGTCCCGGGACGCCCATCCTCGCCCCGAGACCACACAATCCACTCCCGAGCAGACCACCCTCTCCGCTGGAAACCATTCAATAAAACAGAAAAGGCAATATACATACAAACATCCCCAAACCATACCGCTGCTGCCTCCAGTAAATCCCCAACCCCATCATCCCCGTTAACTAATCCCAGAACCCCCATCTGGAGGAACTAGAGGCACAGAAATTGTCACCCCCCAGGGCCTCCCTGACCTTCAATTATCTGTCTTCAACCATAAGACATAGAGAACACTGTCCCTGCAAACAACAGTTAGCACAAAAGTCTTATGCAGGCACCAACCCCACCCAGCCTGTATCCAAACACAGTTCAATCCGCTCCCGGCTTCGGGGCGCCCAGTTGCTTCATGTAGACATCTGCCTCCTCTGGGGTCTGAAAAGTTTTCCAGACTCCGTTGCAGTGAATCCGCAGCGTAGCTGGATAGTTGAATTGAAAGCGCTGTTTCAGATCCGCCAGGCGTGCACATAAAGGGTAGTAAGGTCTCCGCCGTTCCTGCAAAGCTACTGAGAAGTCCTGGCTCAGACGGACTGGCTGACCATCATAGTTCAGGTCATCCTTCTTAGCTCTGTACTGGCGCAACAACTCAATTTTATGTTGGAAATTTAACAATTTCAGGATCACAACACGCGGGCGCGTGTCTAGGCCAGGTCGGGGGCCCAGCCGATGCGCCCGTTCTATGCGTAAGGGCCCCAGTGAAGGTCGCAAAGTGAACTCGTCCCGCAACCAGGTCTCCAGTAATTCGGGTAAGGCTCTCTCCGCCAACGTCTCCGGAATGCTCATCAGACGCAGGTTAGAGCGACGAGATCTGTTCTCTAAATCATCAATCTTATCATTCTGAGCTCTAACCTGCGCCTGCAGCGTGCTAATGTCCATGTCCTGCGCCGTCGAGGAATCCTCCAAGTCAGACACTCTGCTTTCCAGCTCCGCTGTGCGAGCCGCCGCCGTAGCCAGCAAAGTCTCTATATTCGCTATTTGAGTGGTGAGTGCCTCCATTTGTGGCCCCAATACTTGCGAGAGCGCTGTTTTAATATCGCTCAGAGCCGACTCAGTCAAGCTGGAGACCGCCGCCGCGGGACTCGCCGCCATCTTGGGCTCCCCCGGTCTTGCACGTGGTCCGGTTTTTTTCGCTGATTTCGGCTGCATTAACTCTTGGGAGCGGGTAAGGTAACGGTCCATATATAGAGGGATCGTACCAGGCGTCTCTCGCGGCGATAAAGTCGGCAGGGTGTCAGCAATTTAGGTCAATTCGGCAGGGCTGCCCCGGAGTGAACGAGGAGACGTCCTCACTCGCTCATGACATCACGTGACTCTCCCCAATCTGTGATTATTAAATTTTCCCAAATCGGTGATTTCTCCTTTGGAAATGGTGAGGAAATACCTGAAGGAGATTTTGTTAATCTCGGAAGAAGGTTTATCACCAATAACAAGAGTCCAGAGTATTTCCATGGGTATTCAGAGCCAAACAGCTTCCACTCCACAAGAGAATAAATTAGATCTGCCAAATTTTCTGGAAAGCTCCTTGGATGTAATAACAGAGAGTGACATTTGCCCTGGAGTTTGATAGGGATTTAGTCTTTTGTTCTTACTTTCAGCACATGAAGGACACTTTCCTTGGTTCAACAGTAAGAATTTTTCCTGATATATATCTAAAGAGACACAGAAGTAAAGAAAAGATTTCTTCTCTTACCGCCCAAGGGTAATTGATTTGGGGGCAACATTTATTTTGAAGTTTCTCATTAAATGCTGTGTTTCATTTCAAGGGGAAAAAATTTCTATTTTATGAACCAAAGCAATTGCTAGAATTTATAGTAGCTAGAGAAGGGGGAGGGGTGACTATTGGTTCAATGGCTATGTCTGCAGTATAACGAACCGGCTATCTGGGGGAAAGATCATGTCTTCTAATCTGTCTAATTGAGATTTATAATTTTCCTTATTTATTTTTTGTATAGTTTTCCTTGTTCTTGGAACTTATTTGTGGACTAAATAGTTTGATTTTTCTTATCTTCTTTAATATGTTTCAACCTGGAATATTCTTCAAGATTAATAAGTAGACAAAGACTAATTCACAATACACACTAACCAAAATCCAGTGAGGTGGATTCTATTGACTGCGGGGTGTCAGATTGACCATATCAGCAGGTCTGTCAATTCCTCATTCATCCCCTTCAGACAGTATTTTTTATATCTTTTTTATATGCTTTTTATATGAGTATATTTTTGAACTTTCATTTTTAGCGTTTTTTCATAATAAATAGTGATAAGAACAATATTAAAGGTGACTTAGCTTATTTCTGTGAGTATATAAGTCATACTGGTTTGAAGTTTTTTTCTCCGATGTTATACATAGAACACTCCCCTCTGCCAACGCGTTTCGCCAGTCTTTCTCAAGGCATGGGGTTCTAAGGAGAAATTATGAGATATATTTTGAAAACCAATCATTTAAATGAAACAAAAAAGCTAAGCTTAAAAAGAAAACTACGGCACATACCTGATGCATAAAATGTACCTAGTTTGCGTATCAGCGGCATCGAAAAGATGGCCGCGGCATTATTTTCTCACTGAAATAGAGGTTATTTCTGACGTCAAGAATGACGTTAGTAATTGAGGTCAACTTGAGCAAGCCAGTCAGCTGTTTCATTTAACCCTATTGGAGCCATGGAGTTTAACATAAACATCCATCTGAGTTCTTTTAAATTAAGGTTCTTTTCTATATTACCTCCCTCCCACCCTGCTATGATACAGTCCAACACTCGCCACTTAAGATCTTTTAAAGTGTGATTGCACAGTTTCCATTTGCTCCAGAGAAAACTATATTGGTGAAGCTCAACGTCAATTAAATCAAACTCAATTCTATGAAAAACTTGAAGAGGATCCAGTCGTGGAACTTAAACAATCTATATCCAAGTTAATATCCAAGGCATATAAAGCTAAGATGCTCACTTTAAGAGAAGCTAATTTTTTAAATCCGAAATGGTATGTTACCCCCAAGCTGTACTTTCTTCCGAAAATACATAAAAATTTGACAAACCCCCCAGGTCGACCCATAGTATCGATGAAAAATTCTCCCCTGGAGCCTTTGTCAAAGTTTTTAGATATTTTTCTTCAACCAGAAATACAGAAAGTCAAATCGTATATTAAAGACACTACTCACATGTTGAGAATACTTACTGAAATCCAAGATGTACAAGATCAATGGCTGTTGGCTTCGTTTGATGTCACGGCCTTATATACGATGATTCCGACTGACCAAGCCCTCACGCTGCTTAATGAAATATTCAACTGTCAGACTATACGTCCGCACCTATCCACTGATATTCTAATGGAAATGGCAACCTTAGTTTTGACAAAGAGCTACTTTTGGTTCCATGAGGAGTTCTATCTACAACGACACGGCATTGCTATGGGGGCCTCTTTGGCTCCTTCTTTAGCTACCCTCTTCATGGCTCGTATGGAGGAAGAGAAAATCTATTGCATGCCACTGTTCAAACATGTGGTGGTTTGGAAACGATATCTGGATGATATCTTTTGCATCTGGTCATCGTCTGTAACTAATTTTCATAAGTTCGTGGAGGACCTCAATGTATTAGATGTCAACATTCAATTTACAGTTACCCATGACCTCCATGAGCTTGCTTTTTTAGATCTTCGAATCATCAAAGATCAAGGGAAATTAACTACTACCCTCCATCGAAAAAATACTGACCGCAACAGCTTGCTTCGGTTTCACAGCTTCCACCCCATTGGACTGCGGAGAAGCTTGCCTATTAGCCAATTTTTACGGTTACGAAGGATTTGCCACTCTATAGAAGAATTTCGCATACAAGCCAAAATCATGAAGAAACGCTTTTACCAACGCGGTTACCCTCATGATGTGGTCAAAAGAGCCTACACTCGGGCAAAGTATGCCCATCGTGAATGGCTGCTTCAAGAGAAGAGTGATTTGCCCATTTCTGATATGACGAATGGAATGTCTTGCCCTGAAGAGAACATTGCTTTCATCCAACAATATTCTACTTTGGCTTCTAAGATTTCTCATATTATTAAAAAACACTGGCACGTTGTTAAATTAGCTAATCCTCTGTTGAAAAATCATCCGATCTGCTCTTACAAGAGACAAAAAAACATAGGGGAATATGTGAATCACAGCATCATCAGAAACCCGACACCCAGGATTGAGGGTTGTCATCTCCCATGCGGTCGGTGCCAATGGTGCCCGTTCACGATTCCGGGAGAATCGTGGGTTCACCCTATTACAGGGGAGATGTATCATTCTAGGTTTTCAACCAACTGTAACTCCAGTCAGGTTATCTATTGCATTCAGTGCCCGTGCCCTAAACTTTATGTTGGTCGGACTTCAAGGCCTATAAAAGTAAGGTTGACGGAACATAAGTCCAGGGTTCATACTCGAAATGAAACGTCTCCTTTGGTTCATCATTGGAAACTGTGCAATCACACTTTAAAAGATCTTAAGTGGCGAGTGTTGGACTGTATCATAGCAGGGTGGGAGGGAGGTAATATAGAAAAGAACCTTAATTTAAAAGAACTCAGATGGATGTTTATGTTAAACTCCATGGCTCCAATAGGGTTAAATGAAACAGCTGACTGGCTTGCTCAAGTTGACCTCAATTACTAACGTCATTCTTGACGTCAGAAATAACCTCTATTTCAGTGAGAAAATAATGCCGCGGCCATCTTTTCGATGCCGCTGATACGCAAACTAGGTACATTTTATGCATCAGGTATGTGCCGTAGTTTTCTTTTTAAGCTTAGCTTTTTTGTTTCATTTAAATGATTGGTTTTCAAAATATATCTCATAATTTCTCCTCAGAACCCCATGCCTTGAGAAAGACTGGCGAAACGCGTTGGCAGAGGGGAGTGTTCTATGTATAACATCGGAGAAAAAAACTTCAAACCAGTATGACTTATATACTCACAGAAATAAGCTAAGTCACCTTTAATATTGTTCTTATCACTATTTATTATGAAAAAACGCTAAAAATGAAAGTTCAAAAATATACTCATATAAAAAGCATATAAAAAAGATATATAAAAAATACTGTCTGAAGGGGATGAATGAGGAATTGACAGACCTGCTGATATGGTCAATCTGACACCCCGCAGTCAATAGAATCCACCTCACTGGATTTTGGTTAGTGTGTATTGTCAACCTGGAATAGTCATTGTGACTTAGGGTGTTAATTTTCCAATCCTGTTTTAAGTTTATTTTGCTTGTTTGTTGTATTTAAAGTTTCAATAAAAATAAAGGGGGAAAAAAAAGGAATTCTATGAGCATAGGAGCAGTTACCACTGCTGCTGGCACTAAAACCCGCGCGACGCATTAGTAAATGCTTGTAAATTGTATAAAATTTTAGAATCAAATTTGACAGGAACAGAACCTGTTCAATCTTGTTAAAAGCAGATCTTTTATTCTGTCATTGAAACAAGTATATTTTTTTTATAAAACATATTCAGAGACAGATGGGAAGGTTTTCTAGCTTATTCATTTTAAATTACAATTTTTTAGTTTGCTTGAAGATTCATTATAACTTGATGTAGAAACCAGATCTTGCATTTTGCATGTTCTGCTGCATGCTGCAATCAATTCCACTCCAGCGAACAAAATGCTATACTCCAGTTTCTTTTAATAGTATCAGAGATTAATTAAATTAAGCTACATATACCAGTATACAATCTCTTATCCTGAAATTCTGAAAATCAAAAGGTTTTTCGTTAAGGTTGTTTATACACCAAAGATCACATTTGGTGCCAAACATGCCCCAACAATGACACACATTCAACCCTAAAGTGCTGCAGATTCTCCTATGGGTAACAGTAAGTAGTAGAAAATGACTAATGTTCACCAATTAATACTGATAAGCTGTGCAATACTTTCACTAAGCTCCTAATCCCTAATCATCCTGCCTACCATTCCAAAATCTGAAAAATTCCAAAATGCATCTGGTTCCAAGGATTTCAGATAAAGGATTGTGTACCTGTATTTTAGATATAATTTTGGTAAACAATTACATTTTTGGAGTTATTGTTTTTGTGATCTTATATAACTGAGCATATCTCTCAACGTTTCCTAAATTTTACTCCCAAATTTATACTTTAAATATTAGACTGTTTACCACCAAAGCTAATCATGTCAGAATTGGTGAAATTCTAAAACTGTTTATTGAAAACATTATGGGAAGGAAATTTGTATATTTCTGCAATGTTCTCCCCAGGACCTTTTGAATGGGCATATCACCTGACTGATTTTTACTGACCATCCAGCTAACCTAACAGAAAATTTTATAATACTGTGCAGTAATACCCCACCCCCATCTGGCAGGCAAAAATTTCTGGAGAGAACAGTTTTCCAGTGTCCTCTTGTTTTACATGAATTTGTATTTTCCAAATTTATCTCTTGACAGGTTGAGAGTTGTGCACATAAGCAGAAAGGATCACTTGTGTTAGAAACTTCACTCATTAAAAGAGCCAATAAAATAACCCAAATGACAAAATGTTTGTCTCCTGCAGATGTGGAAGCTACACAAGAAATGAGAAATTCAAAAGGCAGGTCTAGGGAGCAGCAAAGCTCCTAATTCTAGTCATTTCACAACATGTGATGTGAGCAGAGTGGTGAGTTTCCTGCCCAAAGTGTAAATGAGATTTCTGTAATCTCATTTAACAAAAACTAACAGCATTACATGGGAAAAATATTGCCTTGTTGCATTAACAGATGATTTACTTGCTTAATTGACTTTTCTGCCTTGTTTTCTAGTAAAGCTAGATTCATTTCTTATATATTTGCCTGCCTGGGCAGAGAATTTTGAGTCATCTTTTCTTTTCTTTTTTTTAATAGTTAAGACGCTTTTCTGTTGGATAAGACAATTTGTTTTAATCTTTAATATTCCTACAGTTTTCTTTCTAACTGTATGTTTTAGTGAAAAATCTGAATTTAACTTTGAGCACAAGTAAGAAGAACTTCCCTCAATTATACGTTAATACATTTTAACAAATGTTTCCATTCATTAGAATTTATTTTGTGGGAAAAAAAATGTTAAAATTATAGTGAAACTACTAATGGAGTTAGGCAATTACTAACAAGCGTAACATATGAGTTTTGCTATTTAACATGCTAAATAACAAAAGATGTGCATTATTTGTCATTGTATCTAGGCAGTGCAACACGAGCAAAATAATTGTGAAATGAAAAACACTTCATTATTATGCAAATCAGATAATGCATCCTGTATTTAATTTTGCAAGCTGGGGCCACAACAATCCCTAATCACTTTTGACCTGATTAAAAAAATGGCACTGGTCAAAAATTAAGTCCATTTATTGATTACCTGGGAGGCATATGAAGTTGCTGGCTACCCCAGAAAGAGGAAACAATTTTTATTAATTTAGGATGCTTATTTAAACTCATTGAGCCCTAGAGGCTATACTTACGGTACTTTTGAATAATTTATAAGAATGGAGCTGACTTTGATTTTTGTCAAGATTGGTGGTATTTCATTATGTTAGTGGGGGGAGGGGAGAATGCGGTTGATATGTACCTTGGGAAATTATAAGAATCCAGATCCTCTAAGGAAATTGAAGGTATTGTTAGGAGGGGGTGGATATTAGAGAATGACACGGTGAAAAAATTGGTCCCCGTCACCGCCCCGTCCCCGTCTCACCATCCCCGTCACCGCCCCGTTCCCGTCTCACCATCCCCGTCACCGCCCCGTCCCCGTCTCACCATCCTCTTCACCGCCCCGTCACCGCCACTGCCACCCCACTCACCGCCCCGTCACCGCCACTGCAATCCCATTCACTTTTCTTTATTTACGTATAAAGGAAACATTCTTTAAAACTTTAAAACTTAGTTAAATATTAGTTAATAACTATACAAAAACAAAACACGCAGAGAAAAAATTAATTAATATAAATTCTCAAAACTGACACATTTTGATCACTAAATTTAAAATAGTTATTTTTCATACAGTTTTTCAATCACTAATCTTCCACCACCCCTGGGGCTAGCAATGCAAAAACAAACACGACATGTACTTTAAATGCTTACAATGTTAGCCTATATGGTAAGTAGACGCGGCCGCTGTACCTAATCGCGGCAAAGATCTCCCTGCCGTGATTAGCATAGTGACCGCGGCTACGGCTGCAAGTCTCCCCTCCCCCCAGCGATCACGGCAGGAGGGCACCCAACCCCTCCTGTAGACCCCCCCAATGGCCCTCCCGACAATCGCAGCAGAAGGGTACCCAACCCCTCCTGCCGGTCCTCCCAATGGCCTCCCCTAAGATCGCCGGCAGGAGGGTACCCAACCCTTCCTGCTGGACCCCCCCTCAACGAACCCTCCCACCCCGGAACCCTCTTAGTCTTACTTTCCAAGTTGGACCGGACGGCTCCTCACACGTATGGCCAGCAGGCTTGCCTCCGTCCAAATGAGGCGGGCCCGCCCCTACCCTGCCCAACCCACAGGATCCTAGGGCCTGATTGGTCTAGGCACCTAAAGCCACTCCCGCTATAGGAGGGGCCTTAGGTGCTTGGGCCAATCAGGCCCTAGGATCCTGTGGGTTGGGCAGGGTAGGGGCGGGCCTCATTTGGACGGAGGCAGGCCTGCTGGCCAGACGAGCGAGGAGCTGTCCGGTCCAACTTGGAAAGTAAGACTAAGGGTGGTGTTTCGGAATGGCGGGGTTTGTTGGGGGAGGGTCCGGCAGGAGGGGTTGGGCACCCTCCTATTGGCGATATAGGGGGCCGTTGGGGGGGCCGGCAGGAGGGGTTGGGCACCCTCCTACCAGTGAGGGCGATCGTCGGAGGGGGGGGGCGGGTTCTATTGGCAGGAAGGGTTGATCTGACAAATGAGGAGCACGGTGAAAACACAGGTAAATTGCGGTTCCTAGAGGGGGGGACATTGGCCTGCGGGGACAAATCTATTCACCGTTTTTGCGGTCGGTGAAAGGATTTGTCCCCGCGTCTGCGGCGATTTGCTAATGAGGTCACCATAACCCGCAGCCAAACCGCAGCCACGCAGCGGTTCGCTGCGGGGATCGCTCCCCGTGTCATTCTCTAGTGGATATCTCTGATGTTTGGTTTGTTGGTAAGAAGGAGAGATTTGGCATTGTGCTAGGTGAGGGGGTGTGGGGGGCTTTGGAGAAGGAAAGGAGAAATATTTTAAATCTTTTGATGACTTGTTAACCGTTCTCCTTGTAATATTGGGGCAACAATGTTATTTGGCTTAGGTACCTTCCTTTGTCATCAATAAAAAGGTTTGAACTAAAACATGGCACTGGTTGAAACTTTACAGTAGTCTTTCAGGGTTGAAGCTGCTTGGCCCGAGACTCTGCTAGGCGTCAACTGATTCTATTTTGAACCCAGGCAGTTGATGAGACAGGAAGGACTAGGGATTGCCCTGGGATCCCCTATAGTCACTGGGTAGAGGATTCTGAAGGGGATCAGGAGATAGAATTTGACTTTGAGAAGGTGGGGTGTGTGGTTTGGGTTACTGTATTCCACAACTGGCCCAAGTTAGTAGACTTGACTTAGGACTTTTTTTCCTTTTTGTTTTTGTTTTTTTGCATTACTGAAGTCAGGAATAACCAGTGTTCTTAGCAGCAACATAAATTTATATTTAGCACAGGAGTCACTGTCCTGAAGCAGTGGCATAGCCATGGGTGGGCAGGAGTCCACCCACTTTAGGCTCAGATCCCACTCAGCAGTGGCGTACCACATCTGTGTAGCTGCCAGGGATCCCTAAGCCCTGCCAGCTGAAGATTTTCACTGGAAC
The DNA here is from genome assembly GCF_902459505.1 of Geotrypetes seraphini. NCBI lineage: Eukaryota > Metazoa > Chordata > Amphibia > Gymnophiona > Dermophiidae > Geotrypetes > Geotrypetes seraphini. The sequence continues at coordinate 284,865,397 of NC_047086.1, forward strand.
CCTTAGGCCATCTGAACACTCTGATAGTGAGTGGCCATGCACAGAACACCTGCCTTCACCTCTACACCTGTTCAGTCCATGTATGAAAACTGAGCATGTATAAGAGTGTGCTAGCATTGGCGGCTGAGGGAACCATTGCAGACCGCCATAGTGTTCAGATGACCCTGGTCAAGTCACTTAATCCTCCATAGCCCCAGGTACGTTAGATAGATTGTGAGCCCACCGGGACAGACAGGGAAAACGCTTAAGTACCTGATTGTAAAACCGCTTAGATAATCTTGATAGGCGGTATATAAAAACCTAATAAACTTAAACTTAAAAAAAAAAAAAAAATGCCCCAGAGATTTTAGTGAATGAAGTCTATAGCTGATAGGGCTTGGGGAAACTCACCAGCCAAGAAATTAATTTTTAATGTTTGGTACACAGGCAACAACTAGGGTGTGAAGAGGAAATGCATGGGCCTGTCCAGAAATTACCTTCTGGCTTATACCACTGTCCTAAGGGTACCAAAGGTTAGTGACACCTTTGGTAAAAGTCACTGTGGCAAAACGAGCTATTTTACTGAAGCTTAGTAACCATCCCTTTTAATATTTAGCATTTTGTTCATCTAAAAAATGTGTTGCATGTCATTAATTGAAGGGCTTATTTCTAAAACCTGCTAAGTCCACATAATTTGCATTCACCTTAGAGGATTTTAGAAATAAGCCATTCCTCCTTTCCAGTGTAATAGGGATGGTATACTGAACAAAAGGGTTGTCCATGCCTGCTCATAAGCATTCTGCAGAAGATGTCAATCGCAGCTTTTCATCTCCTTCTCCTCCTTCCTGGTCTCTGCTGCCCCTTCAGTTCTACCTTCAGGCAGGCAAGCATGAAGGTGTCGTTATGATCTACTCCATTTATTTCTTTATTATTTTTGTGGTGGTTTTTTTTTTCGGTTATTCACAGTTTTACACAGTTCAAGGAACTGCTGTGCCTGCTTGGAAAGGAGCATACTTTAGTCTGCAGCTGGCAGATGAATTGTTCAGAGACCTATGCAGCCAGCCTGCTGAAAATTTGTAGAGTTCAGGGTTCAGGCCCTCAGCATTTGCTTGCTTCCTTGACTTGCTCAGGAGCTTGAGTGCAGGCTGTTAGGCATCAATAGCGGTCCTTCACGGTGTTCATGGTGCCAGCTGCAGCTTCGCTTATGCATCATGTGTCATGGCCTGAGGAGGTAAAGGCTCAGTCTGCCTAAGGTCTGACTGGTAGCCCAAAGATCTCGGTGTGGCAGCTGATTGGTGGTTTGAGGCAGAGAATCCCTCCAGCTACTCTTTCAAGGAGCTGAAGCAGACTGCAGCATCATGCTGTGACAGTCTATGGGAAAATCCTGTGTTTTGACTGTTTCTTCAGCTAGGGCTTTGTTCCCCCCTAAAATCCTATTTTTATGTTGTTATTGGTCAACCCTGAAGCATTTTAAGTCGTTTTTTTTGGTGCAAAAACATTGCTGCCTCAGCCATCTTGGATTTCCCAATAATTTTTTTTTAAAGTTCTCAAACTTCTTTTAAACACCTCATTTTGCCTCAAAATTGGTAGGGATGGAGTCCTCAGACCCTAACATCCCTTTATCATGCCTTATTTGGGCTGAATGGGCAGCTGAAGAGTGGCCTTGCACTATGTGCCATGCGGTACAGGGGGGGGCGGGAGCTTTGGGCTTAGCCCTCCACAGGCCTCTAGGGCTGGAAAAAGGCAGATGGTCCCATCAAGTGGAATGAAACATCTTCTAGAACCCTGGGACAGTAGCTCTACACACCGTAAGGGCGTAAATGCTTCGCAGCCCAAGAAAAGTTATTTGCTCCACCCTAAGGGACAAGGAGACTTACCCTCTCAGGCCTTTACTACAGAATTCATTAATCTCCTCTGGCAGGCTTATATACAAAGCAGAAATCTGCCGGTCAGGGCCACAGGCAAGCGGACGAGTGTGCAGACCTCGCTGGAGACTCAGAGCACTTCCTCCCTGAAAGCGGAAGCTATGCTGGACTATGATGGTCCATCAGACAGGGATTCTGAGGACTTCTCAAATGTTTGCTATGCCAAAGGTGGACAACCTAGTAGCCCAGGAGTTTTAAAGAATCTGAAAGACCGTAGCTCCTCCAGAGGCAGTTTTAGGCTTTAACCTTTGGGATTAAGGCTGCAGCCATGGCCTCCTCTGTGGCATGTGCCTGTCATTCTAGGCTAAGAAATCAGAACCTGACGGACTCTGAGCCCCCTCCTCAGTTTGTGCTGGTGGGAATAGACTACGTAACAAATGAATGTTATGACGTTATCAGAGTCATGGGGAAAGTCTCAGTATATGCTTTGTATCAGGCAATGGGCAGGTGATTCAACCTCTAAAGTGATGCTGAGCAGGCTCCCTTTCAGGGGACAAATGCTGTTTGGCAAGAACCTGGATTATCTTATGGCTAGTATACAAGATTGCCGGCCAACATCTTTACCAGACAGCAGATACTGAGCAGTTAGAGGCCAGAGCTGGGAGTCCTTTCATGATTCCCAGCACTCTCGCTAGTATTCCACAGGATCCTCTACCCAGAGAACCTTTCAAGGCTCCAGATAGAAATTCTCTGGGAACTGGAAAAAACAAGGTTCAGGTTCCCACTCTGCAGTGCCAGCCAAAAAGCCACAATGTCACCAGCCCTCACACTGCACCTTTGAAGATTGTAGGTCAGCTCTCAGACTATCTAGATGCTTTGAAATAGATAACATCCAACCACTGGGCCCTGGACATTATCAGAGAGGGCTTCAAGATAGAGTTTGTGCACCCTCTCTCTGACTGGTTTATGGATTTGCCAGCAGGCCGGCCAGAGAAAGCAAAAAGGGTCTGACCAATGCTGTGGAGGTTACTAGAAATCCAAACTATAGATCCAGTTCTTCCTGATGTCTCAGGCTCTGGCTACTCCATATACTTTGTCATTCCAAAGAAAGGCTCAGAGAGTAGAGGCCATCCTGGATCTCAAACATGTCAACACAGCCCTGAGAGTTTTTGGTCACCTTAGATTTGACAGAAGCTTCACATTTTCATGCCTTCACATCTTCATCTTCCTGGAACACAGAAAGTACCTCAGATTCCATGTGCTTGAAAATCACTTCAATTCTCAGCGCTTCTCTTTGGGCTAGCAACAGTACCCCAAACTTTCACCAAAGTTATAGTGGTGAAGACAGCTCATCTCCGCAAAGTGGGTTGGTAGGTGCATCCGTACTTGGGCGCCATCCCAACCGGAAGAAGAAAAGACGGTAGTGACAATTGTGATGCTGCAGAGTCTGGGAAGGATTGTGAACTTTTGAAGGAACCACCTGATTCTGACACAGTCCCTGGAATATCTGGGAGTTTTGTTCAACACGGCAGAAGGCTGAGTTTTGTTCAACACGGCAGAAGGCACGCAAACAGAAGCTTCATGGTCAGATTACAGACCTGTTGACCAAGCCAGAGCCTACTGCATAGCATTGCTTTCAAGTCCTTGGGTCAGTTGCTGCCATGGTAGAGGTGGTACCCTGGGCAGAGGTACATATGCACCCCATCCAGGAGACATTGCTGTCTCGCTGGTCACCTCAGAGAGACTCCCTGCAAGTTCTGCGTACTAGACAGTGGCTGCCAAGTACAGTATGAGCTTGTGGCTCTGTCCACAGTCTCTGGTGAAAGGGATCCAGTTTCAGATTCATTCATGGGTCACCTTAACAATGGATGCCAGCTTGTTCGGCAGGGGGGCTTATTGCAATGGTCACCCAGTACAAGGCCAATGGACTCTGTCTTAATGGAAGTAGTCTATCAATAGACTGGAACTTTGTGTAGTTCAGATGGCACTGCTCCGACTGCAGTCTTTGCTGGAGGGCAAAGCAGTCAGAATCTTCTCTGACAATTCTACAACAGTGGCTTATGTTAACAGGTAGGGAGGCACCAGGAGCACTCCGCTCCAACAGGAGTTGAAGGCATTGTTCTCTTGGGCAAAAATACACCTGCAGGCAATCTATGCGGCACATGTGGTTGGAATGGACAGTGTTCAAGTGGATTATCTCAGCAGATGGACATTAGATCCAAGAGAGTGGACATTGTCTCTGAAAGTGTTCTAGGTCACTATGGGATCATCTGATGTTCAACCTCATGCCAACTGCAAAGAACAAGAAGGCAGATCAGTTCTTCAGTCTCAGAAATGAGCTTAGAAGTGTGAGGCTAGATGCCCTGGTTCAACCGCGACTAGAGACTGGGCTACTGACGGGTTTCCCCCTTGGCCCATGATAGGCCAGGTGATCCAATGAATAGCTCATCTTATATGAACAGTAGTTCTTGTAGCACCAGATTGGCCCAGGCGTTCTTGGTAGTGGATTTCATATAACTACACAAAGAGCAAAGTTTCAGACTCAACTGCATCCAGACTTACTCTCGCAGAGGGCCCTAGAAGATCCGGGACGCTTTAATCTTACAGCATGGCTCTTAAGCACATAGTGCTAGTCCAAAAAGGATACCCAGAAGTAGTCATTGCTACTCTACTTAAAGCCAAAAAGTCGATGATGGTTTCAGTGTATACTAAGGCATGGGAGACGTTTCAGCGCTGTTGCAGCAAAGAAAAGTTAGAGCCTGTCAATGCCCCCATCTCATCTGTACTGGCATTCCTGCAGGTAGGTTTTGACAAGGGACTAGCAGTGGCATCCCATAGAGTTCAAGTAGTAGGGCTCTCCTGTTTCTGCGGTCAAGAGAAGAGAACTTTGCTGGTGGCCCATCTGGACATAGGTCCCTGCCCTGAGACTAAGGCCTCTGATTCGAGAACAGTTTCTATCCTGGAACCTTACTATAGTCTTAGAGGGACTCAGCAGAGCCCTGAATGAGCTCTTATAGGAAGTACTCCTCATGTATCTGATGGTTAAAGCACTCATCTTGGTGGCAATTGCAAGCCCTGTCATGCAGAGAGCCGTGTCTCCAGATCACGAAAGCAGGAATGACCTTGCAGATGGTTCCCTCCTTTCTGCTGAAGGTTGTTTCAGCATTTCATGTCAACCAAGAAGTTAGACTGTCAGCATTTCACCCCACAGGGTCTATTAAAAAAGACAAGGCCTTAAGTTTTGGACGTCAGAAGAGTCCTATTGTGTTACCAATAAGTTCCATCTCTCAGATCATCTTTTTATGTTAATCAATCAGGCAAGACAAGGAAGACCCGCTTCCAAAGCTATCATCTACAGATGGATTCGTAGAGCTATCTCCTCTAAATTCATCGGATGTGGCTAACAGTCACCTATCTCGTTGAAGGCGTATTCAACAAGAGGAGTGGCCTCCTCTTGGGCAAAAGCAAGGGTGATTCCTCCTCAGGAGATTTGTAGGTCAGCAACTTGGTCTTCCCTTCATACTTTCACCAAGTTCTACAAGGTGGACATAGCAGCACAGGAGGATGCCGCTTTTGGGTCCTCAGAACTATGTGCAGGCTCATCTCTCTCACCCTAAATCTTTGGGACTGCTTAGGTACGTCTCTATGGTTCAACATACCATCCCTATTACACTGGAAAAAGAGATTAGGTTCTTACCTTGATAATATCTTTTCCAGTAGATAGGGATGGTATGCTGACACACACCCTGCCCGCCTGTCGTGGCTTTGGTACGAACTGAAGGCGGCAACAGAGAGACCAGTGAGAAAGAGGAGGAGCTGAAAAGCTGTGATTCACAGCTTCTGCAGAATTCTTGCAAGCACAAATGGACAACCCTATGGTTCAGCATACTATCCCTATCTACTGGAAAAGATATTTTCAAGATAAAAACCTAATCTCTTTTTTACTAACTTTACTCTGCTTTATACATCTCCAGCTCTTTATACTTTTCTCATGTTTCTTTCTTCTCTTTCTACCTTTAAACTAAAAACAGAGAGAAAAGTGTCCTTCAGTATCACAGGGAGAAGCCTTTATTTCTGAAGTAACAAGACACTCAACAATAGAAACGTTAAAAACATTGAGACTTTTAACAAATTGCCAAGAATAGAGCAGGCAAGAAATCCAAACCGTCATTCCTTGAATCAAGGAGCTCTACTGGAATCTGCTGCAGAAACATTTAGAGGGGCGTTTGCACATTGTGAATACAGGACAGTTCTACTTTTTACGAGGATTATGCATTTAAAAGTACCATAGACAACTCCAAGAATAAACATCTTTTTTCATTTGTACTTGAGAATAGTTGATTGTGTACTTTTTCTGCTAATGATTAACACTTTTTTAGCACTCTGTATTTAATTCTGTAAATTTAAATACATGCTGTTGTATTTATGGAACTTCATGTAAAGGACACAAGCTTACTAGCATGTTCACTGCCTTAAATGGTTACCATATGCCAAACGATCATGCTCTTTTAAAAGGACTATACTAATTAAGACTGTACTACAATTCAATGGGATTAATTTAAAAAGTACAAAATTTGTCTTAATTCCAGTAGAGAAATGTTTGTCTGCCCTCCAGTTCAGCTACATCCTTAATAGTAGCAGTTTTCAAACTCTGAATGAAGGATGAAAAGTGAGACCCATTGAGCATACAGATGGGTCTCATGGGAAAAAATCATTATGGTCACAACCAGAATATCAGCAGCACCAAACAGGACAGCAATTTGTAAATTACTTTAAACATACATTTCAGTTTATATTTTCATGACCTTATCTTGTAATAAGCCCTGCAAATTTATTAATGCTCAAAAGTGGATCCTTTATTAGAAAATGTGGAAACCACCATGGGTGAAATGTTTTTTTTTAATGTGACTGCATCTCTAGAATTATTTCTAAGGTGGTTTTCCTCAGAATATTAAGGGACATTCCCAAAATAGAGAAAAGTGATATATTTAAACATTTATGTTGTAACTTAATTTACAGTGCTTTTCTTGGTTTATGTTGCCTTCATGTTTCCTTCTGTAAGAGAACAATGTAAACAAGGTTGAAAAGTCTGCATCTTACCAAGCAATTATTTACCATTATAGCTGCTATTACGGTTATCATTTATTAATTATGTTTTGTTCTTTACACTTACATTAAAGTTGATAAATCTTACTAGCTTGTGCTAATTTATGATGTACAGGGTTTTACAAGGAGCATATTTAAAACAGTAAAATTTTAATACAAGATTCTTCTAGAATTATGCACTAGGACCTAAATTCTATATATGGCACTTAATGTTATGCACATATATCAGTGTGCATAGCCAATGTATGCACATAACTTAATTGATTAATAGGCCTAATTGATGCTAATAGTTGGCAATTAAGACCTCATAATTTATGCTAATTGGAGTTAATTAAAACTTATGCATACAATCTGGTAGGCGCACTTTCCAACATGTTATGCGACAAACTAGTACATGAATCTGGAAGAGGCGACAAACTAGTACATGAATCTGGAAGAGGCAGATTGTGGGTGTTCTTTTAAGTTATGTGCAAGTTTTGTGGTTATGCACCGATGTGCGCAGAACTAGACACAGGCATTTGGGCCAAGAAAAAACCTGGCCTAAATGAGTGCACCTAAAAGTTATGATGAATAACAGTGGCACTAAGCATGATTCTTGTACAATCCTATTTTATTCCAGGACCAGTGGGTTATTTCTGTCTACCCGCCAGGACTTTGTAGAAAGCCTCAAACTTCAGAGACTTAAACCCCACCCACTCTTTCCTCATCACTGTCCCTGTAAGAATCAGTTTTCCTTCCTACAAGCCAGACTATAGGAGTTTATATTTTTTGCTTGTGTTTTATTTCGATCTCATGGCAACTGCGGCCAACAAGAAAGCAGATCAGTTCTTCAGTCGCCATCACAAGGCCGGCAGAAAAGGCCTGAACGCTCTGATTCCAAATTGGTTCAGCTCCAGCAGGATTGGGGGCTCCAGCTACCTTGTCATCCTCTCCTTCTCAAGCAGGGTCTGATTGCACTGCAAGATCAGACCATTTTGGTCTTACGGCTCTTAAGCGTTCGGCCTTAACTAGCTGGGTCTATTCGGCTGTGACTGCCAAGTTGCTTCACAGCAAAAGGAAATCAACAGTGGCTGTCTATGTGAAGGCTTGTTATCAGGCCTGGTGTGTCTGAGCCAGGTGGACCTGTCTGTTCCGTCGGTTCCTTGTGTTCTGGAGTTTCTACAGGATGGCCTGTAGAAGGGCCTAGCGGTGGTTTATCTCAGGGTGCAGATTGTCAGGCTCTTGTGTATAGACCCTCCTTCTCTGAGGGTCTCTTTGGAAGCTCATCTGGATGTAGCCCGCTTTCTGTGGGGCACTCGGAGGCTTCAGCCTCCACTGTGCCTTGTGCTGAGCAGCCTATGCCTGCTAGTAGTGGCACAGTAGCAACAAGGCATTTAGGAGCTCACAGAACATTAGCCCCACATTTAAAAGCACATAGTGACCAGTTTGATGCTGTTCATGTCCAGAATACTAGAGGGAGCAGCTTTACTCCTTCACCTAGGTCACACACAGCACACTGCAGGTACTCTGCTGATTGCCAGAACACACTGCAGGAATTGCCTGCACCTGGAGCTTCGGGGCAGGGCTGCAGGTCCTTAAGAGAGGCAGGCAGGGAGACCGATGAGGAAGCAAGGAGGTTGGAGAAGGAAGTAACCCCGAGAATAGGCCAGAGGGCGGGTTACAGGTATGGGACTGACAGAGATGCAGCAACAGAGAGAGCTACACAATCAGACGCCAGGAAGGTAACTCATGACAGAGCTCTCTCACGGCTGAGGAGTCAGGCTGGCACAGATTCGCCTGCGCCTATGAAAGTACAAAAAGTGAGTACAGAAGCTACAACTTCTGAGAATCTACAGTTCTCACCTATGGAAGTGGAATCTTCCTGGGAGTCCACAGAGCAGCAGCCAGAAGCTATGGACATGTGTTGCTTTATTAAAGCGAGGTAGAAGCTGTTGTAACCATTTGAAACTTAAGAAAAGTTTTGCTATTGTTTTCTTACTTTTACTGGTAACTGATGTGAACAGTGTTTGTCTTAAGAAGCTAATTTTCTGTCAAGGCTGGGAATTGCTATTTTGTGCCTAAGAACTGTTTGCATGTTTCTCACGGACTTTGTTTTTCTCTTTTATCTTGGCGTGCTGGTGGGGGGAGGTGCACTAGTGTATATGGTGCTACCCCAGCACTCAGAACTGAATGTTTTGTGTTTGAATCTTTTGCTTTACTGCCTGTTTGAACTGACACTGATGCAGCCCACAGAGTTCCAGGGAAACTTAAACCTTTGTGCAGAACTTACCATTTTTGTATATTGAATTTTGAACTTTGTGTTTTCTTCTTTATTCTCTGTGCTGAGCGCACAAAGGGGCAAAGCACTGAGCCATTTGCTAGAAGCCTGAAGAAAAGTTCAGCAACGTGTTTTCCTTATGTTTGCTAAACTAAAGCTTAATGCCATTCTGACACACTGAAATTTATCACCATTCTGACTAACCATTTGAAGCAATTTTGATTAACTATGTTTTAAGAGAAACAGACTTTTGGAATTTTCACTTTGTGAACTGTTTTTTGTTTGTTTGATATTTTTGCACTGTTTGATTGCTACCTGAAAAGCCATATATTATCCTGAAGTTTGAATAAACTTGATTTTGTTTTGCTTGATGAACTTTTGTCACCGTGGTTTTACAACTGAACAAGCTCGGTGTCCTGATACCTGGTGTGCCTCTAGAGGTCACCAGGAAAATTGCCACTTGCCGCCCTAAGCAGTCTTCACCTTAGGGTGCTAGTGACAGCCTTCCCTGTCCGACTTGGAATCTTAACCTGGTTCTCCGCTCTCTTGCTCGACCTCTGGAGCAGATGTCCCTTATGGATCTTACGATCAAGACCATATTTCTGGTGGTCATTATGTCAGCCAATAGAGTTTTGGAGCTTTAGACTCTCTCCTGTCAGGATCCTTTTCTGCATATTACGGATTCTAGTGTGGTGCTGTGCATTTCTCCTGCTTTTGCCTCCACCAGCTCGAGGGATCAGGACTAGAGAATGACATGGGGAAAAATCTGTCCCCGTCACTGCACCGTCCCCGGCCCACCGTCCCCTTCACAGCCCCGTCATTGCCATCCCCTTCACCACCCTGTCCCATCACTGCCATCCCATTCTATGCCCCGTCCCCACAGCATCCATACAAGCCTCAGTACTGCAATATTTAGCTTATTCCTTCCTTATAAATCAAAGTTCTGGCTGCTGAACTGGAGAAAGAGACGTTCAGCTGGCAGGGCTTTGTTTATACATTTTTATTAACACAGCTAATATACTACTTTATCCTAAAGCAAAAAAAAAAGAAAATAAATAGAATTTTTTTCTACCTTTGTTGTCTGGTTTCTGCTTTCCTCATCTTCTCATTCAATTCCTTCCATCCACTGTCTGTCTTCTCTCTGCGCCTTCCATTTGCTCTGTTACTGTGCTTCTCTCTTCACCCCCTCCCCAATTGGTCTGGCATCCATCTTCCTCCCTCCACTCCCCCATAGTCTGGCATCTTTGTCATCTTCCCTTCCAGCGTTTTCTCCCCACTCTCTCTTCCCCATTCCCTTCAGCGTCTTCTCCCCCACTCTCTGTTCCCCATTTCACTTCAGCGTCTTCTGCCCACTTTCTGTTCCCCATTTCCCTTCAGCGTCTTCTCCCCACTCTCTCTTCACCATTTCTCAGCATCTTCTCCCCACTTCTTCCACCCCACCTTCCCCAGGTCCCTTCAGTGTCTGTTTTTCTCCACCTCACCTTTCTTCCCTTCCTCCCTGCTCCTTACCTTTGCTGCAGGCATTTTCTAAATATGTTTCCTATCAGCAGCTGGAGTGTTGAAATCGCGTGTGGCTACAGGAAAGGTCATCTCTGATGCAACTTCCGGTTGCGTCAGAGATGACCTTTACAGCAGCCACACGTGATTTCAATGCTCCAGCTGCTGGTAAAGAAGCACGTTTAGAGAAATTCCCTGCCGCAAAAGTAAGGCACGGATGGATATGCGATCAGGCTCAGGTGGCAGCGGCGATCAGGATGGAGGGAGGGAGATGCTTGGTGGCGATTGGGCTCAGGCGGCGGCGATCAGGAGGGAGGGAGGGAGCGCGATCGGTGACCGCGCACATTCCCTCCCTTCACTGCGGAGACAAGGCCATTCACCACTCCATGGGGCGGTGAATGGTCTTCCTGTACCTGCGGCGGGCACTTCCTTTCTCTCCCCCATTTTGGCAGGTTACCTACGGCTAGCTGCGGGTAACAACCACTGTGTCATTCTCTAATCAGGACCAAGCATTGTGGTCCTTGGACGAGGGTGAAATACTCACGTGGATTCAAAAATGGCTGGAGCATAGGAAACAGAGAGTGGGGATAAATGGACAATACTCGGACTGGAAGAGCGTCACCAGTGGAGTGCCGCAGGGCTCGGTGCTTGGACCCGTGCTCTTCAACATCTTTATAAACGATCTGGACATACGTACGATGAGTGAGGTGATTAAATTTGCGGACGATACGAAGTTATTCAGAGTAGTGAAGACACAGGAGGATTGCGAAATCTGCAACGTGACATAATCAGACTCGAGGAATGGGCATCAATATGGCAGATGAGGTTCAATGTGGATAAGTGTAAAGTGATGCATAACGGTAACAAAAATCTCATGCACAAATACAGGATATCTGGGGTGGTATTTGGAGAGACCTCCCAGGAAAGAGACTTAGGAGTTCTGATTGACAAGTCAATGGAGCCATCCGTGCAATGTGCGGTGGCGGCGAAAAGGGCAAACAGAATGCTAGGAATGAGAAAGATGGGGATAACGAACAGATCGGAGAAGATTATCATGCCGGGCCATGGTGCGCCCTCACCTGGAGTACTGCATCTAGCACTGGTCGCCGTACATGAAGAAGGACATGGCCATGGGTCTGGACAATATACACCCCAGAGTACTCAGGGAGTTGTGTGATGTCCTGGCGGAACCGCTATCCGTTCTCTTCAATCTCTCCTTCAGTACGGGGAGAGTACCCATGGACTGGAAAACGGCTAACGTCGTTCCACTGCACAAAAAAGGTTGCAGAGCGGAAGCTGCGAATTACAGACCGGTGAGTCTAACATCAATAGTGTGTAAACTCATGGAAACACTAATCAAACGTAAAATAGACACGATCCTGAATGAGGAGAATCTACGGGATCCCAGTCAACATGGATTCACCAAGGGTAGATCCTGTCAATCCAATCTCATCAGCTTCTTTGACTGGGTATCAAGAAAGCTGGACTTGGGAGAATCCCTAGATGTAGTGTACCTAGACTTCAGTAAAGCTTTCGATAGCGTCCCTCACCGTAGGCTGTTGAGCAAGATGAAATTGATGGGGTTGGGACTGCATGGGTCAAGGATTGGCTAAGTGGTAGACTTCAGCGGGTGGTGGTAAACGATACCCTCTCTAAAACGTCAGAAGTGACAAGTGGAGTACCGCAGGGCTCAGTCTTGGGCCCGCTCCTTTTCAACTTATTCATAGGGGACCTGACTCAGGGGCTTCAAGGTAAAATAGCCGACGACGCCAAACTATGTAACATAGTGAGCGACTCTGATTTACACGATAGTATGACGCATGACCTTTTTTTGTTGGAACGTTGGTCATCTACCTGGCAGCTGGGCTTCAACGCCAAGAAATGCAAGGTCATGCACCTCGGCAGTAAGAATCCGTGCAGAACTTACACCTTAAATGGTGAGACCTTGGCTAGGACTGTAACAAAACGAGACTTGGGAGTGATCATCAGTGCAGATATGAAAGCTGCCAATCAAGTGGAGAAGGCTTCATCTAAGGCAAGACAAATGTTAGGTTGTATCCGCAGAAGTTTCGTCAGCCGGAAGCCTGAGGTCATCATGCCATTATACAGAACCATGGTGAGACCACATCTGGAATACTGTGTGCAATTCTGGAGGCCACATTACCGTAAAGATGTGCTAAGAGCAGTCAGTTCAGCGGATGGCCACTAGGATGGTCTCGGGGCTCAAGGATCTCTCATACGAAGAGAGGCTGAACAAACTGTGGTTCTACTCTCTCGAGGAACGTAGAGAGAGGGGAGACATGATTGAGACATTTAAATACATCACTGGACGTATCGAGGTGGAAGAAGATATTTTACTTCTCCAAGGACCCTCAGCCACAAGAGGGCATCCGCTTAAACTCAGGGGCGGGAAATTTCATGGGGACACCAGAAAGTATTTCTTCACCGAAAGAGTGGTTGATCATTGGAACAAACTTCCAATACAGGTAATCGAGGCCAACAGCGTGCCAGATTTTAAAGGTAAATGGGATGCCCATGTGGGATCCTTAAGAGGGTGGAGTTAAGAATGGGTCATTAGGAGAGGGATCTCCAGGAGAGCAGACTCGGGGGGGGGTCTGTGGAGTGGGCAGACTTGATGGGCTATGGCCCTTATCTGCCGTCATTTTTCTATGTTTCTACTACTCAAAAGGGTCCAGAGAAGAGCGACTAAGATGGTTAAGGGGTTGGAGCCATACAGTGAAAGATTAGAGAAACTGGGCCTCTTCTCTCTCAAGCAGAGGAGATTGAGGGGACATGATTGAAACATTCAAGGTACTGAAGGGAATAGACTTAGTAGATAAAGACAGGTTGTTCACCCTCTCCAAGGTAGGGAGAACGAGAGGGCACTCTCTAAAATTGAAAGGGGATAGATTCCATACGAACATAAAGAAGTTCTTCTTCACTCAGACAGTGGTAGAAAACTGGAACGCTCTTCCGGAGTCTGTCATAGGGGAAAACACCCTCCAGGGATTCAAGACAAAGTTAGGCAAGTTCCTGCTGAACTGGAACGTACTCAGGTAGGGCTAGACTCAGTTAGGGCACTGGTCTTTGACCAGAGGGCCGCCACGTGAGCAGACTGCTGGGCACGATGGACCACTGGTCTGACCCAGCAGTGGCAATTATGTTCTTATGTTGCGGTACCTGGAGATCACAAACGAGTTTCGCCTCTAACCATCTGTTCGTTCTGGCGGGTAGGCCGGCTTCTAAGGCCACCATTTCCAGATGAATATATATGGCCATTTCTGCAGCATATATGATTGATGAGAAGAAGCCCCCCTCACCCCATGGTGCAGGTTCATTCTATCAGAGGTGTTTCATTCTCTTGGGCAGAGTAATCAGCTGTTTTCTTTGGACAAGTTATGCAGGCTACTACCTGGTCCTCCTTACATATGTTCACTAAGTTTTACAGGATCGATGTGGCAGCCAAGCTTGCTTATCAATTGTACCTTGATTCTCGTTACGTCCCACTGGTCCTGGAATAAAGTGGGATTGTACAAGAACGAAAGATTAGGTTCATACATTTGCTAATCTGTTTTGCAAATCCACACTTTATTCCGGGAACCTTGCTGATTCGCTGATTGTCTGCCTTTCCAAATACTGGTAAGCTGGATTTTTGTTGTCTGACCAGCCTTTCTAAGAGTGCCGTCAGAATGGGTTAGCAATTGATTTGGGGGGAGGGGTCCTAGTTCAGGTGCCCTCTTCTGTCAGCGCAGGCTGTGTCTCCTTATAATACAGTTTTTGTCATTCAGGTTTGTAATGTTTAATATCCTGGTTCTCTTGGTTTTCATTGATGCTGTTTTGCAATTGTTGATATGAGCAGAATAGACTTACTTCTCGGGGAGTATCCCCATTTCCCTCTCTCTCTTGTTCTTATTCTCTACAGATGTTCCTGGCTGCTTTAAAACTAACTGATTCTTACATAGTAACATAGTAGATGACGGCAGATAAAGACCCGACTGGTCCATCTAGTCTGCCCAACCTGATTCAGTTTTAAAATTTGTTGGTTTTTTCCTTCTTCTTAGCTATTTTTGGGCAAGAATCTAAAGCTCTATCAGTACTGTTCTTAGGGTCCAACTACTGAAGTCTCCGTCAAAGCTCACTCCACTCCATCTACACCCTCCCAGCCATTGAAGCCCTCTCCAGCCCATCCTCCACCAAACAGCCATATATAGACACAGACTGTGCATGTCTGACCAGTACTGGTTTTAGTTCTTCAATATTTACTATTATTTTCTGATTCTAGATCCTCTGTGTTTATCCCACGCTTTTTTGAACTCCGTCACCGCTTTTATCTCCACCACCTCTCTCGGGAGTGTATTCCAGTCATCTACCACCCTCTCCGTAAAGAATTTCCTTACATTGCTCTTGAGTCTACCACCCCTCAACCTCAGGGACAGTGATAAGGTAAGAGAGGGTGGGGTTTAAGTCTCTGAAGTTTGAGGCTTCCTACAAAGTCCTGGCGGGTAGATGGAAATAACCCACTGGTCCCAGAATAAAGTGTGGATTTACAAGAAAGAAGATTAGCAAAGGTAAGAACCTAATCTTTCGTTCTATAAGTTGTGCATAGTTTTTATGGAATAGTGCTAAGCACTGTACTAGTCGGCTAAGCACTGTACTAGTCGGCACCAATTTTTTATGTGCTATATATAGAACCAGGGTCGCATATATAACTATTTTACATTCTCTGAAACTGAGAATGCAGGTAATATCATCAAGTTTGTTGAGTTCATCATGTTACTTTGTAGTTTAGGATAGGGGTCTCCAAATTATGCCTCCTTACTGGATGCCATATTGCTCATGTTTCCATTCTGCCATGCACTTTTCACAACTGTCCAGCTGTGGAGGAATGGAGGAGGTTTCAATAAGGGTAAAACTGACTGGATTTCCCAGGCTCTGCCAATGGAAGAAGAGGCAGCTGGATTCATATATTGAAGAAAACCATGTTTGAAGGCCCTGCTAGCAGAAGATCAGATGATATTGAGCTAGAACGAGTGATGGGAAGGGAAGAGTGAAAGGGGGGGAAGGGAAGAAAAGCAAAAGGAAATGGAATAAATGGAAAGGCATGGTGAAAATTAGGGAAGGGTTGAGAGAGAGGGGTAAAGGAAGAGTGCCCACACATACCTTTACAATTCAGGGAGTAGAAACAGGGAAGAGGAAAGTTAGATGGCAGGGTTTCCAACTAATAAGAATTCATATGATTTGATGTCTTCCCTATTGCAGGGAACCCTACCTCTCCCCTCTTTCCTTTCTCAGCATTTGAAGTCATTAAATAGGCTAGACACGTTCTCCTCTCTTTCAGCAAACTTCAAGGGAGAGTTTAGCCAGGCAAAATTTAACCTGCTTTAAATGGACTGCTGGATACCTGGATACTTACTGCTATCTAGATAGTTAACTAGTTGAGTCTGGTCAGAAAAGTCATAGTCCTAAAATTAACTAGATGGCATTATATTAGTTCTAGGGAAATAATCACCCAGACAGTTCCAGCTGGATAGTTATCATCCACTAATTGCCATCTGGAAAATTACCACCTAGGTCGATTCCCACCAGTTTCCACCCACCCATGATGGACAATTCTCCTCCATGACCAGACATATACCCAATAATTTAAAAAAAAAAACAACAACAAACAAACCCCCCCAACACACCCATTCCACAAAAATTCCTTATCCTAACACTTGGGGGCTGCACATGCTCAGAGTTTCTCCCTAACACTCGGCTGCACATACTTAGGGTCTCCCCCTAACACTCAGGGGCTGCAAACAGCGCAGTCATGTCCAGAGCAAAACATGAGCTTTTTTTTTAAGGTAATACCAGAGGGGGGAAATTATCCTGGTGGGGGGTAGGGGCGAGTGTGTTCAGGTTGGAATTGACCTAGATGGTAATTTTCCAGGTGGGAACTCTCTGGGTTGTTACTGACTTGATACCCATTATACGGTTACCTAAAGGTGAGTATATTGTGCAAACCAACTTAACTGGATATGAACATCCAGTTAAACTTTAGCAAAATATTTTCCCACTGAATACCGGTCTGTAGATTTTCATGGTTATGTTTACATTTCTCAAATGTTCATCATCAGTACTTCTGAATTTTTTAGATCCTCTGTGTCATAAACATTAACTGTTAATAAGTTGTGTTTTTGCTAAATTATAACCAAAAACCCTCAGTGTCATGCTTGAAATAAAGAATAGATGAAATACAGTGCTGCATCTTCTCTTTCCAAGAATTCCTGCTCTTAAAACAGAACTTCAGAGAAGTACAACGTCTCAAAAATGTAGACTACCTTCTGAAGTGCTCTCATATTTTGGATCTTTTAAATTGGAGCTTCCCAAGCCTGTCCTACTACAAGCACGGAGAAAATTCTACTACGATATAGTTGTCCCCTGAGGAAGGCAACCATGTTTGCCAAAACCTGGATCCTGTTGGGACTTTCATAGGATTCCACTTCTTGGGACTTCAAATGGTCTTTTTAAAGACTTAGGACTTAATATTGCTTTTAATTAATACTGCTTTGAAATAAATGTGAATGTTGGTTGGTTTAGACATCTCTCTTGCCTCTTTTTTTTTTTTTTTTTTTTTGTTCCTGTGTTATAATCGAGGCCAGCCCCATTCTTTGTTCTATTGTCTATATATTCCACAATTTTATTTTTTATAATTGTTTTCACTATTTTGCCCGGCACCAAAGTCAGGCTTACCAGTCTATAATTTCCTGGATTTCCCCAGGAACCATTTTTAAAAATTGGCAAAACATTGGCCACCCTGCAATCTACAGATGTGTCACTGCTGACAATAATACCGTATATACTGAAATATAAACTGGGATTTTTGGGCCCAAAAATGGGGGTCCCAGTTTATATTCGGGTCATCCCCCAGTGACCACCCGAAACCCTCCCGGACTTCCTGCAGGCCTGCCTTAGGCCGGGACAGAAGGGAACCCTCCCATCTCCTGCCCCGGCCGACAATAATAATTACCAGCCTCCCTCCTTCCCTCCCTCATGTACCTGTACCCTGGTGGTCCAGCGTTTATCCTGTTCTGAAATACTCCTGAAGATTGTAAATGTATTAGCTAGCGGTGCACCCAGGCCGGCACGCAGGAACGAGCTTTTCATGCTCCCGGCAGGCCCTGCACTGCTCCTTGATAGGCTGCCGCAAGTTCTTGTGGGATTTGCGGTTCTCGCAGCAGCCTATCGAGAGGTGCAGGGCTGGCTGGGAGCACGAAAAGCTCATTCCTGCGTGCCGGCCCGGGTGCGCCACTGGCTACTACATTTACAATCTTCAGAAGGATTCAGCGCGGGATACACGCTGGACCACCAGGGATAAGGGAGGGAAGGTGGTAATTGTTAGTGTCGGCCGGGGCAGAAGACGGGAGATATCCCTCCTGTCCCGGCCTACCACTAGGTGGTTTAAGTTAATGGAAATGGTTAATCTGCTGGCTGGGTTAGAGGGCAGAGGGGAGTACAGGACAATCAAGCCATTGTGACATCACTGATGAGGTTGGCTCTTTTTAGGGGGAAGAGGGTGCAAAGAAGGAAGGTGGGACAGTGTTCAGAGCCTGGTAGGGAGGAGGGCTTGGTTCACAGCCTGGTAGGGAATGGAACTGAGTGCAGAACATGGCAGGGAGGGGGACTGAGTGCAGAACCTGGCAGGGGAGGGCATGACAGGGGGGACTCTGGGTGCAGATCCTGGAAGGACATGGCACTTGAATATTAAGCCCCCATCTTATATTCAAG
Source organism: Geotrypetes seraphini (assembly GCF_902459505.1). Lineage (NCBI taxonomy): Eukaryota > Metazoa > Chordata > Amphibia > Gymnophiona > Dermophiidae > Geotrypetes > Geotrypetes seraphini. The sequence goes on from NC_047086.1 coordinate 284,883,868, forward strand.
TCAATCATTTTCCCTTCTTTTTGGGGGGAAAATGGGGGGTCTTGACTTATATTCAAGTATATAAGCAGAATATGCAATCTGTTTTCAAATACTCTAGCTGGCATATGATGTACAAGAAGTTAATGTTCTGTTTCACAAATTACATATTATCACCTAGCTATGAACATTATGATCTACTCAAGAGTATAAGCTGCCAGCTGCTCCTTACACATGAGAGGGAGGGGGGGATTGCTTAAACATCTGATAAAAAAGCAGGTAAAATCTCTTTCTACTTAGCAACTTCAAGCATTGTTAAGTGAGTAAATAACTGTTTACCCATGTAAAAACAACTGCTGAAAATCGCTCCCCTAGAATATTATTGAAATTTAGCTCATATCTTTCTGTAATAGCACAAGATGAGTTGTAATTTGGTGCAGTAGGTATTCCTCTGTTCCTGGAGGGCATAGTCTGTACCTTGAGGAAGGGATGGGTTAAGTGACTTAGCCAAGGTCACAAAAAGTATCAGTGGAATCTAAACTCTGTTTCGCATGCAACTGCTCTAACCACTAAAGGTCCGATTCTAAAATAGCACCAGAAGTTAGGCATCTCCAAAAGGCCGCCGTTATCCCGCCTAAGGAGGCTCCTTACAATGCCTAATGCAACCGTAACCATGGTTTAACACCGGTGTTAGGCATCGTAAGGTGCCTCCATTGGCACTATTCTCATGAGAGGTAGGCGCCAGAAATGTAGGCCTTTAAAAACCTGACTTACATTTCTGGAATCTACCTTTTACATATTTGGGTTCTTTAAATTTCACCGTTGCATGTTTGACAAGCATTCGGCGCCATTTTTAAGGTAACTGCCAATAACAGTGCCGTTTATAGAATTCTGGGCTTTAGCTATTACTCCATCATGTGTTAAAAGCGTGGGTGCTTTTTAGCAGCAGCAAAGAGGGAAGTATGTATGGGGCTTTCCCTTCCTTTGTGCACTGTCAGCCAATTTTAAAAAATCAACTTGCAGCCTAAGGCAGGGAGTCTCTTGTTCACAGTATTATTTTTTGTCTTACTAAACAAAGATTCTATTTTGGAACTGAAGGAAATTGTGTCAATTCTCCAAAGCTATTCAAGAAATAGTTACTCCAATTAAAAGGTTTCACCTTCCATATGTATTGTTAGGTAACTTTTATTTTCATCTATGAAAATAACATTTGCACAGATTGGAATCACTCTGTATGATGGATCTAAAAGTTTTAATCAAATTTTAATATTATAGGTTCATGCCCAGTTTTCTTCACAAAGGTCAGGAAGTCATCTGGCTTCAAGCCCATGGTTGCAGAATTGTCATTGGGTGGAAATAGACTTTTTCATGGCCACCCTCAAAAACCCAGAATCAAGTACAAATTTCACACTTCCCTTATCACAGAACAGGGCAAGGGGGTGTTACACAGCCTTGGGCAACTTGGAGCTTTTCTAGCATGTGCAGCTTCATACGGCAAACCTCAGGTTTCCACTTCCTACATTCAACTTCTTCGCAAGATCCCCCATGATTAACTTGTCTGTCATGAAGAACTGTTACCAACCAGAAATCTTTCTTCTTCTTATCTTTTAAAAATAGGTTTTTACTGTGAGCCCCTTTCAAGTGTTCAACATAAGGCATCATTTCTTCAACTGTGAAAACCTTAAAAAAAAAAAGATTATGACCTTAACTAATTTTATTAAGATCATAGTACACACAAGCACAGAGAAAAATACAAGGTTAATAGACAAGAATTGTCACCTATTTAGGCAAAATCACAAGCACGTGGATCATATGGGGCTGCTTAATGACAGTGAGCACATGATCAGATATGAAATAATCCCTGGAATAAGTTCTCACATGAAAACCCAATACAACAGCACTTAACTTTAGGTGAGTATGATAACATGATGAGAATGGTATAAAGAAACTAAAAGTGCAGCTGCAAAGGTCAAAATATACTTCAGTTATGAATATTATTCAAAAATACTATCCTGGAAGCCCAGACTAGATATATTCCATGTTTTTAAAAAGAAAGAAGGAAGATCAACGGCTGCTGGTGTGGTTAAAAAGTGAGGTGAAGGAAGCTATGAGTTAAAAGAGAATCTTTCAGAAAGTGGAAGAAGGATCTGACTGAAAATAATTGTAAACAGCACAAGGAATGACAAGCCAAATGCAAGGCGCTAATAAGGTAAAGACAGAACTTGAAAAGAAGATTGTGCTGTAAGCAAAAACACACAGTAAAAACTTTATTAGGTATATTTAAAAGCAAGAAGCCTCGAAAAGAATCAGACCGCTAGGCGACCGAGGGATAAAGGGGCTCTCAGGGAAGACAAGGCCATAGCGGAGTGATTAACTTAATTCTTTGCCTCAGTCCTCATCAAGGAAGATGTGAGGAAGTTACCCAGTGCCAGAAATTATATTCATTTCTGATGAATTTGGAGAAACTCAAACAAATCTCTGTAACGCTGGATAATGTAATGGGTCACTTTGACAACTTGAACAGAAGCAAATCACTATGAACCAGACAGTATACATACCAGAGTGCTGATAGAATAGAAAAATGAACTTGCAGGGGGGAGGGGGGAACATGGCTTGGCTGCAGGATGGAATGGAAGGATAGTCTCTGAGCTCCTCCATGAAGTGCCCTTTATAGTGTATTTTCAGTATTTAAAACCTTTAAAGTGGTTTTATTTCTTGCTGATTGAATGGCATCTGGAAGACAGACAAAATTAGATACGGCATTTGCTGCGAAAAGGACAAAACATGATCTGCCTACTCTTATCAAAGATCCCACTGCCTCAGGCTGCCAGTGAACATTTTGATCTGCTAATGGCAGAACTTAGATCAATAAAGGATACGTTACAAGAAAATCGGACTGAATTAAAGGCAGTTCAGGTGGAAGTGGCTAATATGTCCTTACTGCTGCAGATCTGTAACACCCGAACTGAGCAGTTGGAGAAGAAAGTATTGGAATCTGTAAAGTGGTGCACAAGACTGGTAACAGATTGGAGAAGGAAATTGAAGACCTGAATAATAGGAGCAGAAGGTACAATGTTCGGGTACTGGGATTGCCAGAAGGGTCAGAGGGAATTAATTTAATTAAATTCCTAGAAGAAAATGTACCCAAGCTGCTTTCCCTCAAATTACATTACATTACATTGATGTCTTCTTATCCCGCAGTTTACAACAAGAAATTAGCCTGGGCATTCCCAGGGAGATTACAAGGTTGATAGCTATAGTATGCGTCGGGATCTGGGAATGGTCGATGCGGTTTGGTTAGATCATTTGACAAATTTCTTGAATAGTATGGTTTTCAGTTCTTTCCTGAATGTTTTGTAGCTGGGCGTCGTGGTCAGCAGATTTGAGAGGTGGTGGCCTATTTTTGCTGCTTTGATGCCTAGTAGACCATCAAATATTTTTTTGCTTTGCATACCTTTGATTGGGGGGTGGGTAAAGTGTGCTTGAGTTCTCCTTGGTCTGAATGTGTTTTTTCCAGATTAGGCGGTTGTTCAGATAGCTTGGTCCATTTCCATTTAGGGCTTTGAATAGGGTGCAGTAGAATTTGTGTTGTATGCGTGCTTGTACTGGGAGCCAGTGTGAGTCTTGGAAAGCTGAGGTAATGTTGTATTTTTTCAGCGAGTATATTAGTTTTAGGGCTGTATTTTGGACTGTTTGTAACTGTTTTAGCATGTTGGCGGGGCATGACAGGTAAAGTATGTTACAGTAGTCCAGGAAGTCCTAGGATTGGCGCTTGAACTATGAGTTTGAATTGTTTGTTGTTGAATGTATTTTCGGACTTGTCATAAGTTGCGCATGATTGTGAATGCCTTCTGAACCATTTTGCTGATTTTGAAGTTGCATGGTGCAGTCTGTTGTCTATCATTATTCCCAGCAGTTTTAGGTTGGTGTTGTCATGTTGAAATAGAGAGAGCTCACTGTATTTCATCTAGAGCTAGGACTGCTCGTTGGGCCAAGACCAGTAATTTTAAATTACTTAGATTTCAACAGGCTTTGGAAGTCTTAATGCGGCCAAGCAAATGAAAACTATATTATCCCAGGACAAGCAGGCAGCCTATTCTCAACATGTGGGTGATGTCATCCACGGAGCCCTGAAGCGGACAGCTTACAGAACTCAGTGCCTTCCCGCCCACGCAAGGGTGTGCATCTCCTCAGTTCTCAGTTTTCCGCGGAGCCAAAAAGTCGTGTTTTCGATGCTCTGCGCTAGACTCAGTTCTAAAACATCGTGTCTTTTCTCACTGTGGCTCGTGTTTCAGGGTCGCTGTGTTTTTTGCCTGTTTTCATTTTAAAAAAAACAACTTTAATTTTATTTCTTTTGCCGGCAGGTTTCGATTTTGCTGAGGCCATCTTTCTGCCTATGTCCAGGCCGGTCACAGGTCCAGTGGAGAAATCTTCTGCAGTATGGATCCACTAGCCCTGGTCTCGACCTCAACCTCAGCTCTGGTCAAGTCTTCTGTGGGGTTTCCGCCTTCTACCTCACCTTCATCAAACCTTTCTCGTTTGGGAAGTCCTCGTCCTCGATCAAATCTGTCACGTCTTCTCATCGCTGTCTTCCTCAGGTCAGTAGCGCAGCAGTCTGTTCCAGCAGTGGTTCTGAAGCTGCCAAGAAGCATGTCTCCAAATCGAGGTATCATTCTTCCTCGGAGATTATAGCCATAGCAAATGTACCAGATCAAGTCTCGACCAGCACTCCCAAGTCTCTTTCCGGAGGGGTCTCTCCAAGTACCTAAACCGACATACTGTATTCGTGTATAAGATTTTTGTTACCGACATGTATCACCTTACACTTATCCACATTAAATCTCATTTGCATGTCGCGGTCCATTTCTCGAGCGTGTTTAGTCACGTTGCAGGTCTCCACAATCATTCTGTGTCTTCACTACTCTGAATAACTCATGATTGTAAATTTGAAATGTTAGGAAAAAATATATATAGCAGAATTAGAAAAGGTACAGAGAAGGGCAACAAAAATGATAAAAGGGATGGGATTACTTCCCTATGAGGAAAGGCTAAAATAGCTAGGTCTTTTCAGCCTGGAGAAGAGACGGCTCGGGGGGGGGGGGATATGATAGAGGTCTATAAAATAATGAGTGGCGTGGAAAGGGTAGATGTGAATCACTTGTTCACTGTTTCCAAAAATACTAGGACTAGAGGACATGCGATGAACCTACTAAGTAGTAAATTTAAAACAAACCAGAGAAAATATTTCTTCATACAGTGAGTAATTAAACTCTGGGATTCGTTGCCAGAGAGTGTGGTGAAATCAGTTAGCTTAGCTAGATTTAAAAAAAGGTTTGGAAAATTCCTAAGAGAAAAGGCCATAGGCCATTATTGAGATGGCTTGGGAAAATTCACTCTTTATTCCTAGGTTAAGCAGCATAAAATCTGTTTTACTACTTGGGATCTAGTTAGCTACTTGGGACCTGGGTTGGTCACTTTTGGAAACAGGAATCTAGGCTTGATGGACCTTTGGTCTGTCCCAGTATAGCAATTCTTATGTTCTTACCACTGTTAAAATATCAGCAAATCAAACATTTTATTATTCCACCCATGTATATCTGCAAACCAGACTGAGGGGTGGAGGCAAGTAGGGATGTTTTTTACCCCAGGCCAGTTTGGGCTAAAAAATATAGTAGATCTAAGGCAAACCACTTTGGGGTCTGTTTTATGAGCTTAGCAGAATCAGCTGAAGTTGGGGTTTGGATGGATGACTTTCTTTTTAATAGGCTACAAAAATTTTTAATTGTTAGGGGTTTTCTTTTTCAGAGGCTACAAAATTTTTTGATTATTAGGGATTTTTCTTTTTTTTGTATCAGATTTTTTTTTTTAATTGAGACCTGAACGGGGTGGAAGGGGGAAGAAGGGCCTTATTCTTTGGGTGATGGAAGGGAAAAAGGGGGCTTGTTTTTAGAGAGGGAGGGAAGAAGAGGACCTTATTTGGTTTTTAAACTTTAGGTTTTTATTTAGATTCAGGTAGTCCCCAAGATACGAATGTCTGACTCGCATACAACCCATACTTATGAACCAAACATGTTAACATAAGAACATAAGATTAGTCTTACTGGGTCAAACCAATAGTCCATCAAGCCCAGTAGCCTATTCTCCCGGTGGCCAATCTAGGTCCCTAGTACCTGGCCAAAACACAAGGAGTAGCAACTTTCTTTGCAACCGATCCAGGGTAAGCAGTGGCTTCCCCATGTCTTTCTCAGTAACACTATGGAAGATGTACTAAGCCAAATCGACAAGTTAAAAAGTGACAAATCACCTGGACTGGATGGTATATATCCCAGGGTACTAAAAGAACTCAAGCATTAAGTTGTTGACTTGCTGTTAGTGACCTGTAACCTGTCGCTAAAATTGTTTGTAGTACTTGAAAGATTGGAGGGTGGCCAGTGTTACACCAATTTTTAAAAAAGGGTTTAGGGGAGATCTGGGAAATTACAGACCAGTAAGCCTGACTTCAGTGCTGGGCAAAATGGTGGAAACAATTATAAAAAATAAAATTGTGGAACACGTAGACAAGCATGATTTATTGAAACAGAGTCAGCATGGGTTTAACCAAGAGAGATCTTGCTTCACCAATTTGTTTGACTTCTTTGAAGGTGTGAATAAACGTGGATAAAGGTGAGCCGGTTGATGTGGTGTATCTAGATTTTCAGAAAGCTTTTGATAAAGTTCCTCCTGAGAGGCTCCTGATACAGAATCATGGGCTAGGTGGAAAAGTTCAGTTGTGGATTAGGAATTGGTTATTGGATAGAAAACAGAGGGTAGGGTCATTATTCTCAATGGATAAAAGTAAACAGTGGGGTTCTGCTGGGAACTGTACTACAGAGTTGCGCGGGGACAGAAACCCCACCCGTCCCCGCCAAAGTCCCACCCGTCCCCACGAGGAATCCCCTCCGTCCCTATAAACTACAGAAATAGTTATTTCATTTAATTATGCTACTGAATTAAAGGCTCTGGTAGAAACCCATTTACAAATAAGCAAAAAGACTTTATTAATTTGGAAATATTAATTGGGAAGAATACATACTTTGTAAACGTGTTTCTACCAGAGCCTCTAATGTTTATAAATTTTTATCAACACAACTAATATACTACTTTATCCTAAAGCAAAAAAAAAAAAATAGAACTTTTTTCCTACCTTTTGTTGCCTGGTTTCTGCTTTCCTCATGTTCTCATTCAATTCCTTCCATCCACTATCTCTCTTCTCTCTGCGTTTTCCATTTGCTCTGTTACTGTGCCTCTCCCTTTCTCCCCCCTTCCAAATTGGTTTGGCACCCATCTTCTTCCCTCCGCTCCCCCCATAGTCTGGCATCTCTGTCTTCTTCCCTGCCAGTGTCTTCTCTCCACTCTCTCTTCTCCATTTCCTGTCAGCGTCCTTCTCCCCCTCCGTCTTCCCCATGTCTTTTCAGCGTCCTCCCCCCCGTCTTCCCCATGTCCTTTCAGCGTCCTTCTCCACCCCTCTGTCTTCCCCATGTCTTTTCAGTGTCCTTCTCCACCCCTCTGTCTTCCCCATGTTCTTTCAGCGTCCTTCTCCACCCCTTTGTCTTCCCCAGTGCTTTCAACGTCCTTCTCACCCCTCAGTTTTACCGTAAGCGTCTTTTCCTCTCCACTCCACCTTTCCTCCCTTTCTCCCTCCCTGCCCCTTACCTTTGTGGCGCTTCCCCTCCCGACTGACAACAGAACAGGCCTGGTCCGACAAACCTCCCTGCCCTGTAGCCGCAAATCTAAATTACCTTCTTACAGCAGCTGGAGTATTGAAGCTGCTGTAAGAAAGTAATTTAGATTCGCGGCTACAGGGCAGGGAGGTTTGTCAGACCAGGCCTTTTGTCGGTCGGTCGGAGGAAGCGCCACAAAGATAAGGGGACCTGGCCGGTTGTGCATCCCCCCTATGGCTGCACTGGGGGCGGACCGCCCTCCCTGCCCCCCTTGGTACGCCACTGCTGTTCGCAGCACACAGCCGATCGGAACGGAAGTTTTCCCGATGTCAGCGCTGATGTCGGAGGGAGGGAGGGCTTTGCTTAAGCCCTCCCTCTGACGTCAGCGCTGATATCGTGGAAGACTTCCGTTCCAATCGGCTGTGTGCTGCGGCAGGGCAGGTAGGGAGAAGACGAGCCTGCATCCAACCCCGCAACCCTCGGAGGCGTCCCCACGGGATCCCCGCGACCTGAAGGGGGAACCCGCGGGATTCCCGTCGTCCCCATGCAGCTCTCTAATCTGTACAGGGACTGGTGCTATTTAACTTATTTATAAGTGATCTGCAAATTGTAACAATGAGTGAGGTGATTAAATTTGCAGGCACTAAACTGTTCAAAGTTGTTAAAACACATGTGGATTGTGAAAAATTGCAAGCAGACCTTAGGAAATTGGAAGACCTGGCGTCCAAGTGGCAGATGAAATTTAATGAGGACAAATGCAAAGGATGAGCCCCCACCCAAAATGTAAGGTTTTGGAGGGGTAATGTTGAAGCAAACAAGCCCCAATTACATAATGTGGCGGCCTTACACTGTGCCTGGTCCTGGATTCAATACCCTTATAGAAGATTCAGTAGGAAGTGAAATCAGTGACAAGGACAGCCAAGATTGATCGCATAAAGAATATATTGTGTAGAAATAGGCTTAATATTACAGAAAGGCAATGTTTTGAAAGATACATCAAGCATATGCTGGGTTACAGATGTACAGAAAGAAACTGGAATAAGCTTTACAGAGTGGATTCAGAGACTGCTGGTGTGTTTGAGAGAGAGAGAGAACAGTTTATCTGCATTAATGTGTGTCTGTGAGAAGACCAGGAGATGAGCCAGAGGAAAAAGGATTTCATCTCGTATTTATAAGTTTGAGACCTGTTCTAAAAAGCACAGTTACTTACCGTAACAGGTGTTATCCAGGGACAGCAGGCATATATTCTCACATGTGGGTGACGTTGTCTACGGAGCCCCGATGCGGAAGCATTTTCAAGCAAACTTGATTGAAGATTTTAAGTTTGCTCTGCTGCTCCACGCATGCGTGCCTTCCTGCTCCACTAGGGGGTGCATCCCCTCGTGGTCTCCAGTTCACTTAACTAGCCAAGAAGCCAACCTTGGGGAGGTGGGCGGGTTGTGAGAATATATGCCTGCTGTCCCTGGATAACACCTGTTACGGTAAGTAACTGTGCTTTATCCCAGGACAAGCAGGCATGATATTCTCACATGTGGGTGACCTCCAAGCTTACTGAAGAGGGATGGAGGGAAGTTGGCAATTTAAGCAAATAGATTTCGCAATACCGATTGGCCGAACCGGCCATCGCTTCTGGACAGGGAGTCCAGACAGTAGTGGGAGGTGAAGGTATGAACCGAAGACCACGTGGCAGCCTTGCAGATTTCCTCGATAGGTGTGGACCTGAGGAACGCTACGGAGGCTGCCATCGCTCGGACTTTGTGTCCCGTTACTCGACCATGCAGCGCGAGACCAGCCTGAGCGTAGCAAAAGGAGATGCAATCGGCCAACCAGTTGGACAAGGTGCGTTTGGAAACTGGGTGGCCTAACCGGTTTGGGTCGAAGGACAGAAACAGTTGTGGGACTTTCCGGTGTGGCTGAGTGCGTTGGAGGTAAAAGGCCAACGCTCTTTTGCAGTCAAGAGTGTGGAGCGCCACTTCTCCGGGGTGAGAGTGGGGCTTGGGAAAAAACACGGGTAGGACGATGGACTGATTGAGATGGAAATCAGACACTACTTTAGGTAGGAACTTTGGATGGGTGCGGAGTACCACCTTGTCGTGATGGAATACTGTGAAGGGTGGGTCCGCTACCAGCGCTTGTAGCTCACTAATCCGCCATGCGGACGTGAGCGCGAGTAAGAAAATTACCTTCCAAGTGAGGAATTTTGGATGGCATTTGTCTAGTGGCTCAAATGGGGGTTTCATTAGTTGAGCCAGAACCACGTTAAGGTCCCAAACCACCGGGGGAGGTTTGAGAGGGGGGTGGACGTTCAGCAGACCCTTCATGAAGCGAGTGACTAAGGGATGGAGCGAGAGGGCTTTCCCTTCCAGGGACTGATGAAAGGCCACAATCGCACTGAGGTGTACTCGAATGGAGTTGGTCTTTAGGCCGGAGTGAGATAGTTGAAGTAGATAGTCAAGGACCAGGGGGACGGGGGCCGACACCGGGTCCTGGCTGTGGGAGGAGCACCAGGTTGAGAATCTGGTCCACTTTTGGGAGTAGCAGGTTCTCGTCGAGGTTTTTCTAGAGGCCTCCAATATCTCCTTGACTGATTGAGACACGGGGAGAGCAGTCAGGGGGAGAGAAACCAAGCATTCAGATGAAGAGATTGAAGATTGGGATGTAACAGTGAACCCTGACCCTGTGATAGTAGAGAGGGAAACAGAGGCAGAGGCAGTGGATCTCTGACACTGAGTTGAAGTAGAAGGGAAAACCACGGCTGGCGAGGCCAGCGAGGGGCAATCAGGATCAGGGTGGCTTGTACTGTTTTCAGGTGGACAAGCGTCCGCAGTATTAGAGGAAACGGCGGGAACGCGTACAGGAACCTTCCCTCCCAGTCGAGGAGGAAGGCGTCGGCCTCGAGCCGGTCCGGGGAGTATATCCGGGAGCAGAAGAGAGGCAGCTTGTGGTTGTGAGGGGACGCGAACAGGTCTATTTGAGGTGTCCCCCACTGTTCGAACACCCCTCGTAGGGTCTGAGAGTGTAGTGACCACTCGTGTGGCTGGAGGAGGCGGCTGAGTCTGTCCGCCAGGCAGTTTTGTTCTCCTTGTATGTACACCGCTCGGAGGAAGGTGTTGTTGGAGATTGCCCATTTCCAGAGGCGCAGGGCTTCCCGACAGAGGGGCCAAGACCCTGTCCCCCCTTGTTTGTTTACGTAGTACATCGCTACCTGGTTGTCGGTTCGGATGAGAACCACTCGGTCGTGGAGCAGATGTTGGAAGGCTACAGCTGCGAGATAGATGGCCCGAAGTTCTAGCACGTTGATGTGGCAGCGACGGTCTTGTGCTGACCACATTCCTTGGGTGCGTAGGCCGTCCAGATGGGCTCCCCAAGCGTACTCCGACGAGTCCGTGGAGAGTACCTTGCTGTGGGGTGGGGTGAGGAAGAGCAAACCTTTGGAAAGATTTGAAGAGTCGCCCCACCAGCGGAGCGATCGTTGCAATGAAGGAGTCACTGTCACGGAGCGGTCGATCGGGTCCCGGTCTTGACGCCATTGAGACGCCAGGGTCCATTGAGGGATTCTCAGATGGAGGCGGGCGAAGGGTGTGACATGGACGGTGGAGGCCATGTTGCCCAGGAGGGTCATCATCTGTCGAGCTGATACCGAGGTCAGCAGGGAGATCCTTCGGCTCAGACTTACTAGCGCCTCCCGGCGCGGAGGGGGGAGGAAGGAACGGAGGCGAACCGTGTCCAGCGTGGCCCCGATGAACTGTAGGGACTGCGAGGGGCGTAGTTGAGATTTTGGGAAGTTTATTTCGAACCCCAGACTTTGTAGGTAGGTAATAGTCTGTTGGGTCGCTGAGATAGCCCCTTCCCTGGACGGGGCTTTGATTAGCCAGTCGTCCAGGTAGGGGAATACCTGGAGGCCCTGGGAACGTAAGGTTGCTGCTACCACCACGAGGCACTTGGTGAAGACCCGAGGTGATGATGCTAGTCCGAAGGGGAGGACTCGGTATTGTAGGTGCCAGTCCCCTACCTGGAAGCGCAAGAACTTGCGGTGAGCGGGGTGCACTGGGACATGTGTGTACGCCTCCTTGAGATCGAGGGAGCAGAGCCAGTCGCCCTCGTCGATCAGGGGGTAAAGTGTCGGTAGTGAGAGCATCCGAAACTTTTCCCGTACCAGGAATTTGTTGAGGCGTCTCAAGTCTAGTATTGGGCGTAGGTCTCCCGTTTTTTTCGGTACCAGGAAGTAACGGGAGTAGAAGCCCTTCCCCCGTTGGTCGGGGGGAACCTTCTCCACTGCTCTCAGGCGAAGCAGGTCTCGAGCTTCGGAGAGGAGTAGGGATAGCTGAGTCCGGTTGGGAGGGCAATTCCTTGGGGGGTTGTCCGGGGGAATGGCCCGAAAGTTGAGAGAGTACCCTGATGAGATCACGCCAAGGACCCATGCGTCCGACGTGACTTGTTCCCAGCGAGGGTAAAAGGCTTTGAGTCGACCCCCGATGGGAAGGAGGCCTGGGACTATGGCGGAGGGGGCCCACCCCCTTCCGCATGCCCCGTCAAAATGACGGGGATGGTTTAGTGGTCGCAGGCGGTTGGGACTTGGGCATGGCCCTGTGGTGGGCTTGCGGACGCCTGGGTGGGGGCCGCGAGAAAGCAGGGGTGGACTTTTGTGGGTAGCGGCGCGGAGGGGCCCTATACGGCCTGGCCGCTGGCGGTTTGGGCTTTTGCCGGACAAGGGAGGCAAACGAGCGTTCATGTTCGGAGAGGCGTTTTGTAGCCGCCTCGATAGTGTCATCGAACAATTCCTTTCCCACGCAGGGGAGGTTAGCCAACCGGTCCTGTAAGTTGGGGTCCATATCGACCAGGCGCAGCCAAGCTAGTCGGCGCATGGCGATAGCGAAGGCTGCTTCTCTGGAGGAGAGTTCGAAGCCATCGTAGGCCGCATGGAATAGATGAAGGCGCAGGTTGGAGAGGGACTCTAAAAGCAGGCCGAACATTCCTTGCCGGGAGGCCGGTAGGTCAGTCTCAAAGGCTCTCAGTAGTCCAATGAGGTGTTTGAGGTAGGATGTGAAGGTGAAAGTGTAGCTTTGCACCCTAGAGGCCATCATTGCGTTTTGGTATAGTCTCCTGCCGAACTTGTCCAGGGTTCGGCCTTCTCGGCCTGGGGGGACCGCTGCTGAGACCCGGGACGGGTGAGCCTTTTTCAAGGAGGATTCTACTAGCAGCGATTGGTGGGAGAGCTGTGGTTGCTCGAATCCCGGGTAAGGTACTGTGCGGTACTTGGCCTCCATTTTGGAGGGTACGGCCGTGACCATGTAGGGGGTCTCCAGGTTCCTGAAGAAGGCCTGTTGGAGTACCGGGTTAGGTGGTAAGCGGAGGGACTCTCTGGGCAGTGATGGCATATCCAGCTCCGCCAGGTACTCCTTAGAGTATCTGGAGTCGGACTGGAGGTCTAAGTCCAATGCGTGGCCCATGTCTTGGACGAAGCGAGTGAAGGATGGACGGGATGTCCCCGGGGCCCCGTGCGGGGTCGGGGAACGAGACCTTCGTCGGGTGGAGAAGGATAGGGAGGCTTCCCTCGAGTATCGAGGTTCATGTTCCGATCCATGCTCCGAGACTGGGGAAGCACTGTGAGAGTGTTCCGGGGTTGTCGATCTTCGGCGTCTCGAGGGGCCCCTCGGAGACGATGCCGGAGTTAGGGGTACCAATCGATATTGGATCGGTGACCTCGATCCGGATTCCCTCGGAGAATACGTCCAAGGGGGAGTTCGGAGGATGCGCGGGTTGGAGAGTGATAACTCAGCCACCCTTAGTGGTCCCGTACGAGGTGTGGGAGAACGGCCTCGTAGAGTTGGTGAACCTCGGGCCTTCTTGGAGGTACGGCGGTTCGAGGTTTCTGTCGTTTTAGCCCGACGTTTTGCCCCTCGGCGGTCTGCGGAGGGGGAACGTCTCGGGCGCCTCGGCGAGGAGTCTGAGGAGGATGGGATGCGGCGAGGATTGCGCACCTTTCCTCGAGGTTGATCGGTGCGAGGCTCAGGCTGGTCTGGCACGTTCGAGGTCGAGGCCGATTGAAACTGGGCCATTGCAGTGGACAGCTCCGACGTGATCATCGCTCGGAGTAGGTCCTGGAAGACGGGCACGGACAGCATCGAAGGCATGTCCACTGCCTCGGTGCACTCCACCTGGGGCGACCTCGTATCAGAGTATTCCCGTGTGCTGGAGGCACGGCCCGAAGGCTTGGAGGGCTTAGTCGCTGTAAGCATGGGGCTTCCGCCATGCGTCGACGTTGTCCCCGAGGTTGGCTTCTTCGCTGTTACAGAACCTGAAGAGGGGACTTACCCGGGGCCGAGGCTTTCTGTTGTCCCGAGGACTTCGGGGTCGAGTCTCGAGGCGATGCCGAGGTATCAGGGGTCGAGGTCAAGGCCGGGGCCGAGGCCGACCTCGAGGCCGAGGTGGAGGGTTGGTCCGGAGTGAAGAGGTCCGCCATGCGGGCTTTTCTTCGGCGGAGGGCCCTGTTTTGGAAATTAGCGCACTGGGGGCAGGAGTCGGTTGGATGAGCTGCCCCCAGACAGAGGATGCACCGGCGATGCGGATCTGTGAGAGAAAGAAGCCGCTCGCACCGGGTGCACTTTTTAAAGCCGGTCAAAGGCCGGGACATTAAATCGAAAGTGGCCGCGGCTCGATTAGCCACGCGGCCACGGGGACCCGGAAGCCTCCGGGTCGTCGAAAACGAAGCAGGAATCAAGTAAAGTTGTAAGGAATTCGCGCACAGCGACTTAATCGAGAAAAAACAAGAAAAAAATTGCGGTGCTAGAAGGCAGTTGGGGCAGAGCCTGAGAAACACGGCTTCTAGGCTCGCGGAAAATTTTGAACTGGAGACCACGAGGGGATGCACCCCCTAGTGGAGCAGGAAGGCACGCATGCGTGGAGCAGCAGAGCAAACTTAAATCTTCAATCAAGTTTGCTTGAAAATGCTTCCGCATCGGGGCTCCGTAGACGACGTCACCCACATGTGAGAATATCATGCCTGCTTGTCCTGGGATAAATAGAATCTATTGATGTTAAGTACCCCTTTTGTAAACTGTTTGAAACAATGGTAAATAAAGTGAGTGGGGCATGAGAGACTGGAGAAGAAAAGAGGGAGAAACTGTCCCTCATAAACTGGAGTTACTGTTAAATTCCAGTATCACTCTGACAATGGTTTCTGATTAACCCTATCTGTGCCAGATCATGCAGCTGGGGCTAGTATGTATCTTAAGCACAGACATTAACACATCTTAGCTCAAGGTCTTTTGTTACTTTTAATCACTGATGCTTTATATGTAAATTAGGCATTCTGAGGCTGTCTGCACTGACATACCCCAAGATCAGATATAACTGATATGATCTCCCATAGGCCTTTGCTGACATTGGTAAGGCCAACAGAAAATGCTGACCGCTAGCAATGTACGGCTGGGCTAACAATGCACATTGGGAAGAACAACCCAAATCACAGATACCAGATGCTAGGGTCCACCTTGGGGATTAGCACCCAAGAAAAGGATCTGGGTGTCATCGTAGACAATACAATAAAACCTTTCATCCAATGTGCAGTGGTGGCCAAAAAACCAAACAGGATGCTAGGAATTATTTTTAAAAATGTATGGTTAACAAGAGAATGTTATAATGCCCCTGTATCGCTCCATGGTGTGACCGCATCTGGAGTATTGCGTTCAATTCTGGTCTCCTTATTGCAAGAAAGATATAGCAACAATACTAAAGGTTCAAAGAAAAGCGACCAAGATGATATAGGTTATGGAATTCATCTCGTATGAAGAACGACTAAAAAGGTTAGGGCTCTTCAGCTTGAAAAAGAGACAGCTGAGGGGAGATATGATTAAAGTCTACAAAATCCTGAGTGGAGTAGAACAGGTATAAGTAGATCGGTTTTTTTGTCAAAAATTACAAAGACTAGTGGATACTCAATGAAGTTACAGGGAAATACTTTTAAAACCAATAAGAGGAAATATTTTTCACTCAGAGAATAGTTAAGCTCTGGAATGCATTGCCAGAGGTTGTGGTAAGAGCGAATAGCATAGCTGGTTTTAAGAAAGGGTTGAACAATTTCCTGGAGGAAAAGTCCATAGTCTGTTATTGAGAAAGACATGGGGGAAGCCACTGCTTGCCCTGGATCGGTAGCATGGAATGTTGCTACTCCTTGGGTTTTGGCCAGGTATTAGGGCCTCCGTGAGAATGGGCTACTGGGCTTGATGGACCATTGGTCTGACCCAGTAAGGCTATTCTTATGTTCTTTCTTAAAACCTGCTACGCTATCCGCTCTACTACAATCTCTGGCAATGCGGTCCAGAGCTTAACTATTCTTTGAGTGAGAAAAATATTTCCTCCCATTATTTTAAAAAGTATTTCCCTTTCACTTCATCGAGTGTCACCTAGTTTTTGTAATTTTTCATGGCGTGAAAAATTAATCCACTTCTACCCATCCTCACCACTTAGGATTTTGTAGATTTCAATCATTTCTCCCCCTCAGCAGTCTATTTTCTAAGCTGAAGAACCCTAACTTTTTTAGTCTTTCCTCATATAAAAAGAGTTCCAATACTTCCTCTGACTAAAGACAACATTGGAGAAACAGCTGCCCCCCCCTTCCCCTGGAGAGCTGCCGCTGCCCGCACACAGAGAACGGCTGTTGACAAGGCCCCCCCCCTTGAGAATAGAGGTGGCCACTGCTGCCCACTTCCCAGAGAGCTGGCAATGCTGCTACTGCCCATGCCCCTGGAGGGTTGCTGCTGCTGTCCACCCTCCCCAACGAAAGCTGCCACTGCCCAACCCCTTCCCCCCCCCACACACACACAGCTACTATTGCTGCGCCCCTCCCCCTGAGAGATGCAGAAGGAGGAAGTTCTGGCACAGGTGAGGGTGAAACAGATTGGGAAAAATTGGTGGTTGCAGAGAGTGTTTGGGGAGTGAGATTGGGAAAGATTGGTCTGTGCAATCCTCCCTTGATGCTTTAGTTTAAAAATCAAATCCAGTAAACCCTGATTCTCCAGCAAGCTCATCTTCAACAGTAGCCATCTATCCATCATCATCCAACGAATACCCCTTCTGGTATGCAAGACGTCAATGGGACGAAAGTAAGTGTAAACCTCCTATTTAAACTATTTTAAGGGAAATCCGTTTCTCTACTAGATTACACCTATTGGTAAAAGCAGTATATTTTTGAAAAACTTTATCTTTCATCCGGATCTAGTCGCCTTATATGGTCTCCCATTGACACTTGAATGAAACTCAAGTAACCTCTTGAAGGATCTTCAATTTGGACATATTTAACTTCTTTTTTTAATATAAATCTTTATTGATTTTTAAACTTTGACAATGCAATACAATTATCTGAACATAAATATTTCATAAAATGCATTATTAAACATACAATTTATACTTAGAACAATCATTTTCTCCCCCCTTACCAAATTACTACAATAAGACAAATTATGTAATTATAATTAATTATTTTAATAAACAAAATATCTTTCCCTCCCCTGGATGTGTAAGGAATTCTACCAACCTCAAAAAAAAAATATATATATATATATATACCGGTATATAAATATTTAACTTCTGATGATCATCCTGTTTATTCTGTTTATTGTTACTTGTTATTCTTATAAATAAATCAATAAAAATATTGAACTAAACTATTTTAAGGACTGTTTCTTTATAATTTTTACAGACTATATTGAACATACACATTCTCACACATACATACAGATTCTCTCATAAGTCATATTCCAACTTACATACAAATCTAGCTTAAGAACAGCTTTTAAAATGTACCACGTTCGTAACCCAGGAACTGCCTGTTTTTTGTTTTTTTTCCAATCAGAAAACAGAATACAACTCATTTGAGAAACACCAAGACATATCCAGTGAAAAGTAATATTGAAACAATCGTCTAGGTAGGGAAACACATACACTCTCAATCTGTGTAGCGACGCTGCAACTACTGCAAGCAGGGCAGGATTAATTCGTCGAGGGCCCCTAGGCACACAAGTACACTGGGCCCCCCTGCCCCGCCCCACCATGCGTCCAGGCGTAAACAGGAAGCTGCGTCAGAGGGAAGCTTTGGGTAAGTAGCACCGCTTGCATAATTAGTTCCCATTGCCTTTCTTACTCGCATTGCTTGCTTGTCTTACTTTCCGTCGATGGGGGGGGGGGGCCCGCATTGCCGATCGGGTGGGGCCCACATTGCCAATCGGGGGGGCCCATTGCTGTTTGGAAAAAACAATGTTGATGCCCTCCTTCATTGGGACCCCCTGACCATTTCAGGCCCTAGGCACGTGCCTACTTGGCCTATTGGTTAATCCTACCCTGACTGCAAGACATTTTGTAAATACCCTCGGTGCGGACACAAGGCCAAATGGCAGGATGCAGTATTTGCAATGCTTTCCTACTAAGAATCTGAGGTTCTCCAGTAGCAGGGAAGTATCTGGATGTAGGTATATGCATCCTTTAAGTCTCGAGAGCATAGCCAATCATTTTCCTGAATTATGGGATGAAGAGTAGTCAGGGAAATCATCCTGAACTTTACTTTGATCAGATACAATATTTGTTTGGGGCCCTTAGGTCTATGGTGAGACAAAAATCCCCCATCTTCTTGATTACAAGAAAGTACCTGGAATAGAATTCCTGCCCTAATAGGACAGGCTTGACCACACAGGCTGAAAGAACTTGTTCCTTCCAGACACTGAGAAATTACACCCATGGAGGATAATTTTGAGGTCTTAGTTACCAATTAAGAGTGGATCCTAAGTGGACTATTTGCAAAACTCATTGGTTGGGGTTACATTGAGCCATCTTTCTTAGAAAACATTCAGCCTCCCCTATACTAGCAGGTTGTCCAGGACAGATAGCTTGATAGTGATTCTAGTGTCTGGATCCTGCACGTGTTTCCATGCCCCTTAACTCCCTTCCCGAGCTCTGCAGTTGGTAGACACAACCACCACTGACAGGAAGCTGCACCGACAAAGCAAGGGCATTAGCCTCAGTGCACTTATCGCAGGACAACAGAGCCGACCCCCCCCCCCCCTGTTTCTTGCGCGCAGCCTTGCCAGAAAGAATCATGACCTGGAAGGCTCCTCTGAATGCAGCCGAGGGATGGCATCAGAGCCAGAGGCTTTATCTTATTAGGGTCGGGGAGGAGGTAAAATGTGGAGACCTTATTTATTTACTTATTTCTCTTGCTTTGGAAATTGGGATAATACAGACAACATCCCCGAGAAAGAAAAGCATCCGGGGTTTACCCACATCTGCCGGGTCAGAAGATAATCGCGGACACTGTGCTGCTCAGGATTTTCCTTTCCGGCGTCGGAAAGCACCACGTGGACAAGTCTCACTCTACTTCTGCTACTATTATTTCTAGAGCGCTGCCAGAGATATGCAACGCTAAAGAGCGTAGAGCCTGAGCCTTCGGCTATGCTCTCCCCGCCCCGCCCCTTACCTCAGGGTGCTCCACACACACGACGGGAATATTCATAGCTTGCAGATACTCCTCTAGCTCCTGTCGTAGTTCCCTGTTCGCCATGCTGCCGCCTGCACTTTTCTTTCCGCCCCTTCCTCTACGCCAGTTTCTCCACTAGCAGCTGTTCCTCCCCTCCTCTGAAGACCTTGTTTGTTGTTGTTCTCTTCCCTGTCCAAGTAGGAAGTGGTAGCTTGGCCGGAGGCGCAATCCTGGCTTCCTGCTCAAGAAGAACATCACTGTCTATCTGCATTGTAAAGCTGTAATTTCAGTGACTTGCAGATTAGCCCTGCGAAAAGCAGAAAAGCTTAACCCTTATAGTTTGCCATGTTTAATGATAATCTCACATCTCTCCTATCACTGCCACAACTCATTCCCTTCCCACCCCTGTACCTCTTTAAATCTTTGCTAGCACGAGCAGCTTTTCCGGCTTGCTGCTCGCTCCAGCATTGGCTTTCCCTCTGGCATCACTTCCTGGCCCTGCGACCCAGAAGTGATCTCAGAGGGAGCCAGGCCTTAGTTGCGCTGATGAAGATTTTAAAAGGTATGAGGGTGGGGAACGGGGAAAGGAGGTTGCGAGGTGCCTACCAAGACACTGCACTGGGCGGACTGCACTCCCCCCTCCCCCTTGCTACATCATTGGCCCCTACCTTTAGCTGATAGCATCCCCTACTGCATCTGAAGTCTACTTTAAGCAGACTGCCCTTTTAATGGTCAGATGCTATTTGGAAAAGGCTTAGACAACCTCATGGCCAGTGTGGCAGATTGCCAGCATAAGTCTACCAGACAACAGACCTCACCAACCCACCAGGGGAGGCAGAGGCAATTTTTGTCCTTCACAACATTTCCACCATTACTACGCAGGCTTCTCCGAGATCTTTGGAATCCAGGCAGAGATTTGGAAACTCCAAACACCAGCAGCCCTCCGGGTCTCGCAGCAACACTGCCTCCAAGAAAACCAATGACACAAGAACAGCAACCGCACTCCTGCAGATTGGCAGGAGACTGTCGGCATTCTGAGAGGCATGGGCTCTAGACCTTATCCAAGAGGGTCACAAGATCAAGTTCTATCACCCCCCCACACACTTTTTTTTGAAGCTACATTAAGTCCTAACCCAACCAACTTGTAATTAGAGAATGACACAGGGATAAGTTTTTCCCCGTCCCTGCAGGAACTCAAATTCCCTATCCCGTACCTGTGAGTTTTGTTGCAATCCCTGCTCCATTCCTGTAAGCTGTGCCTTAACCACATGAGCCTTGAACACTTTATGATTTTAAAGTGTTAGAGGCTTGTGCAGATGAGAACAGAGCTTGCAGAGTCAGGAAAAAAAAAACCTCATAGGAACGGGAAAATGAGTTTCCGTGGGTAGGGGAAAAATTTGTCCCCGTGTCATTCTCTACTTGTAATGCACCCATATCTGCTTGTCATTCCCTGTATAGTTCCCTTCTAATTCCCTACCTGAGCAGTGTGTATAGATTTACCCTTTCTGTCCTGTGTGTCTGTTATAATCGTAGATTGTAAGTTCTTTCAAGCAGGGACAGTCTCTTGTGTGTTTAATGTACAGGACTGCATGCATCTGGTAGCACTATAGATATAATAAATAAGGGGAGAGTGTGGCACAGTGGTTAAAGCTATAGCCTCAGCACCCTAAGGTTGTGGGTTCAAATCCCCGCTGCTCCTTGTAATCCTGGGCAAGTCACTTAATCCCCCCATTGCCCCAAGTACATTAGATAGATTGTGAGCATGCCAGGACAGATGGAAAAAATGCTTGAGTGCCTGAATAAATTTGTGTAAACCATTCTCAGCTCCCTTGGGAGAATGGTCTAGAAAATTAAATAAATAAATAGGACTCAGCAAAAATATGTTCAGCAACATCTGTTTCTGTAGAGATCCCTTGGGGTGCGGTCACTGTGGTCTCCATGGCCTCCTTGTCCTAGTGCAGTGGTCGGCAAACTGCAGCTCTTTAGCCACTTGAGTGCGGCTTGCGGCTCAGCTAGTTATTGCAGGGGTGCCCAACCTGCTTCCCTTCCCCATAAAGAGGATGCTGAAGTACCGGGCCGACCAACCTTCGCCACCCGATGTCAGTTCTGACGTCGGAGAGAAAGTTCTGGGCCAGTAAGGATGCCTCCCAGTACAGAGCAACAGTGCCAAATCGCGCTCCTGCTCGTGTCGCTCAGTGGCCAAAGGAACTCGCGGCAGCCAGTTAGCAGCAGGGCAGGAACTTGGAAAGTTTGCTCCTGCCTGCTGCACCTCCATCGCGGATTGCCACGATGAGGTACCATATGAGGCTAGGGCAGGAAAGGAGGCGGGGGCAGAGCCTGGTGGTGGCGGCCATAAAAAAAAATTCTGGGAGGGGGCATTGACCCGAATATAAACCGGGACCCTCATTTTTGGGCCAATTGAAATTATAAAATTGGGAAACCAACAAAAAATTAAATTTGAGGGTAGTAAAATGGGCTCATTAATATTAAAACGAGCAGTCTGGGTGATTCTCTGTCATCGCCGGGTGATTCCTTAACCTCATTGTGATTACATTTGTGGGCAAAATTTTCCGGCAGGGTCTGAGCTTACTTTACGGTCAGTGCCAAAGCACTGATTGGCTGAGGCACTGACAGTAAAGAAAGGCTTGACAGCTCAGACCCCCCCTGATTAAAATGACCCCCGCTTCTTTGTTCTCTCCTACTGATTTTCTCTCCCCCCCCCATGGTCCTGTGATGCCCCCTTTCAGCAGGAGGGATGCCCACTCCCTCCTGTCGCCGGTGTCTCCTGCCCCTTTAAATTGAAGGACGACAGGAGGGATGTCCACTTCTTCCTGCTGCTGGGGTCCCACGCCCCCCAAACCCCTCGCTTCCCCATACTTTTAAAACAAAGGCTGGCAGGAGGGATGCATACTCTCGGCTGGCAGGCCTCTGTTCAAAATGGTGGGCCTTCCCCTTCCATCTTGGGATGAACCGAGGAGGGACCTAGATTGTCTCAGACACCTAAGCGTTGGATCATTTAGCGTTCGAGGCTGTGGTAGAAACTTCTACTGCGGTTTAGTAAAAGAGGGCTTATATTTTCAGACATTGTGTAATGAATCCTTTCTTGTTTATGTTCTAGTTTCCTTTACTCCATTGTTTGTTATTTATATACAAATATTTGTCAATAAAAATACCATGACCTAAAAAAAACATTTTTATATTTTAAATATTATGGGTGCGCATGCGCGATCGTAACACATGGTTGTTTACTTCAGAAGATCCCCCCTAACACTCCTTGCCGGTTTACTCTAATCAGCCTTTAAAACAAATATTTTATTGAATTTTTGTAATAAAATATAACAAAAGCATACGAAATTAATAAAATTAACTGACACTCGTTTTCAATTAAATAATGTTATCATTTGGTGACTTCTCTCCGCTCCAGAGCAACCCCGGATCTGTCGGGTCTCCTGCGGCTTTCAACGCATGCGCGCGAGACGTAAACGATGACGCCAGTGGCATGTTCCCGGCTCGGCCTAATGTAATGCCTAAACAAAGCCTAGGCTTTTCCTTCTGGGGCTAGAAGCTGCTGTTGGCTTTTATTTATTTATAGGTGATACGGAACGCTGTGAATCGCACTGCCGAGATCCATGCGAATTGTCTCCAGGAAGCCCCATAGGACTCGGGGATGCAGGTATATAAACTAACCTCTGGCCTATACCCCTCCTCTCTTCCTTCTCCAGCCCACTTTGCACTGGGCGGGCCTTAAGAACGTACGAATTGCCATATGTTTCCAATTGTGGCCAACCCAGGTCCCAAATAGCTAGCTAGATCCCAAGTAGTAAAACAGATTTTTTGCTGCTTATCCTAGGAATAAGCAGTGGATTTCCCCAAGCCATCTGTCACCTCTTCCCGTTTTCTACTGTAAGTCTGCTTAGAGTTGCAGCAAGAAAAAGCAGCGTTTGAGTGCGGGCGTGTACAGCCCTCAATCTTTTAAAACGTAACTACTGGTGCTGGTGTGTTAGAATGTAGGGGCGGCAGCCGCAGACCTGGTGGGAGCTGGTTCTTGCAAATCTGACAGACAGCCCTGACCCAACGCAGCAAAGGAATAAAAATCTGCACTAAAGACACAAATGCACCTTGCACCAAATTTTTGTGTAGTGTTTTACTTTCCTCTTGGCACTGTCACTTTACTACAGCCCTTGAACTGAGTAAAATGGTTGTTAAAGGGTCATCTGAGGTGAAGTGTGGCACTTTTTCTCAGATGACCCTGGTTGAAGATAAAAATTCCTGTTTTCCCCAGTGGGTCCCAAAGCATGTTTTCCTCCTTCTTAAATAAATTAATGATGATCCAAATGAGCCTGAATCACACTCTCCCTAGAAACAATCTATGGTGGTCCAGGTGGCCCTGAACATCCCTACCCTTCCCAAAACAAACACTGAAGATGCCCTCAACCTTCCAGAGACATCTGATCCCATCAACACAAGCCTCGAATAGTTTTATACTGAACTTATTATATTAAAGTATAAAAAGAAACAATATTCTGTACAATTGTTAATTTATAAATCAACGTCTTCTCCTCACTTTCTCTTCCCCATTTCACTTCAGCGTCCTCAGCCCACTCTCTCTCCATTTCCCTTCAGCGCACGCACAAAATCAAGCAAGCAATTTTATATCATTTTCATTCTATTCACTCATAGAAATTAAAGTCTAAATGCCAGTCACATAACAAAACATGATTTTACAAAAATAATTCCCTGCATAGTCAAGCCTGCAAGGATTACTAGATGTTTTTCAGCAGCTCCCCTCCCCTCCCTCCCCCTTACCTTCGTAGCCAAGTCAAAATGATCTACCAACAATAAAATTTTAAAAAAACACAAAGCACACTGTACACAGAAAAAATGTTAATTATCATTTATATTCTGCAGGTTTTCAAAAAGGTCAAGGCAGATGACTTTATGCAATGTCACCTCAGTAACAACTATACAAAAATAGACAAATATACTCCCTCCCTTTTTACTAAACCACGATAGTGTTTTTTTAGTGCAGGGAGCTGCTCTCGATGCTCATAGGCTCCCCTGCGCTAAAAACCGCTATTGCGGTTTAGTAAAAAGGGGCCATATTGCAAAATATAGACTGCCCCCCATCTTTCTTTCTTTCTCCCTGCTCTCCTCCAAGCCACCACCATTGGGGAACAGGGCGGCGGGGAATAGGCTACCGCCGAAATCAGGGAACAGGCCGCCACCGAGTTCTGAGCTCTCTCTGCTTCCCTTCACCGTAAAGAGGACGCTGAAGTGCCAAGCCGACCAACCTTCGCCACCCGACATCAATTCTAACATCGGAGAGGAAGTTCCGAGCCAGGCAGGCAGCGATTGGCTGGCCCAGAATTTCCTCTCCGACATCAGAATTGACGTCAGGTGGCGAAAGTTGATTGGCCCAGAGCTTCAGCGTCCTCTTTAAGGGGAAGGGAAGCAGATTGGGCACCCATGCTCTAGCTAGCTGAGCCACGAGCCGCACTCAAGTGGCTAAAGAGCCGCGGTTTGCTGACCACTGGGCTAGGAGTCTTCTGGATCTGAAGAGCTGGGAGGAGCTAGCTATGTATGTACGTACAAGATATGTTAGTTATTTTACTTTCCTGTCAGTGCATGAGCTAGTCCCTGTTCAGTATTCAATGTGAGGATTGGCTGATGCGCTGATGGGACATAGTGAATTTCCACACAATACAGAAAATTCTGGCATTTAACTGCAGTAGTGTTTGCTTTTTTTCTATCTGTGTGTATTTTTTAATGCTGCAATAATTGCATGCTATTAGTTGCATCAGGAATAAAACTATTTTAACATGTGTATTAGGAAACAGCTAAAGCTCAGTGCACAATTCTGACACATGGCTTGTTACTTTGGCCCTTTGGAGTGACAGTCCAGAAAATAAAGGGCTCTATGAGCGTCTGCGCTAATACTACTGTGGCTGGTGATAAAAAAAGCCTAATGCGGCTTTATAAAAGGTGTGGGAGGGAGTAATGTTGTATTATTGCACTTGAATGTACAGAAACAGAGTTAAATATAAGGACTGACTTTTGGTAGCTAACATCCTTTTCCTCAGCTCTAGACAGAATGAACTGAATATTTGACATATTTTCTAGAATTTTCATTGCACTGCAGGCAGCCACAAACGCTGGTTCTCCGAGCAACAGTCAGCAGTACACTCCAGTTCAAAAAGGAGTGGTGCTTTCATAGGATGTATAAAAAGATTCTGTGGATTATGTATGTCTTATCATGATTTGACCACAAGACTCCTGAAGCAGGCTCTAGTGGGCCGACACAGGATCATGTCCAGTCTATCATAATAAAAGAGATTGAGCACTAATTGGTCACCTTTTTTGTTTTGTTTGCTATTCACTGGTATTTTCTAGAATTGCCATAATGAAAAGCATTCACATACACTTCTCCCTCCGTATTCGCGGTTTCTGTGTCCATGGTTTCATTTATTCGCGATTTTTCGTCAGCTGACTTCACCCCCAAAAATTACATCACTCTGAAAATCGTTGCTTCCATGCTCTGCCTTCTTTCTTCCTTGCACTGAGAATTTCGTGTTTTGTGTGTTTGTTATTTTTTCGGAAGGTAGTGTGTGTGTGTGGGGGGGAGCGAGAAGGGTAGAGTGAAACAATTACCCCTCAGAGGACACCCCCCCTCTGTATACTGCGAGATGATTGGCTGGATTTTGATAGGTGTGGGCCGCCCATTGCTGCAGTCGCAGGGCTTCGGTGCTCCGGGTCACTGTCAGTGCCTCCCGATCCTTGCCGGAGGCATGTGCACGTGTCCCCCCACCTCTTTGTCCTGTGTGTAAAATCAGAGCGGACAGTGAATGGAGCCGGCCGCGGAGCACGGATTGGGGGTTCCCACCGCCGGCCTGGAGGAGAGAATGGAGAGCAAAGCCGTCCCTTTCCAGTGCATTCATGTGCAGCTGAAAGGGGGAGCACCGTGGGGTGTCATGTTGAAAGAAGGCCTGGAGCACGGGGAGCTGTTAATCGTGTCCAAGGTAAGGAAGGGGTGGGGAAGCCCGCCATGCACTCAACAGTGTGTACTTTCCCCCTGCTCAGGAGCTCTTTTAAATCCCCGTAGTACACTATTGCATTCGCGGTTTTAATGGTAAAAACGCTGAATTTTACAGAAAACTGCGAATAACATATTGAAAAGTTATTAGCGTTTTTCCATATTCGCGCCTATGTCCGGAACGCATCCACCACGAATACGGAGGGAGAAGTGTATACTGTATATAGCAACAGAAACAAAAAGAGGGGAGTCCAACCTTGTCTGCAGTGAACAAACCAACCAGGAAAAAACAAGCCAAAACTGCAGATGTGTACAACAATGTAGGCAAAATTTATTGTAAAAATAATTTTTACTATTCACAGTGACTCTCGGCGTTACATAACATCAGTTTGGCTTTATTATATACATTTGTTGTGACATATGTTTTTTCCTTTTTCTACCATGGACCCCTGACGAAGGTTGTCCGAAACACGGACCGTGTTGGGTCCCCTGTTTGGTAAAAAGGTTTTAATATATAGTTTGGTTGTCACAATAAATTTTGCCTACATCGTTGTACACAGCTGCAGTTTTGGCTTGTTTTTTCCGTGTATACTGTATATTCCAGTATTAACATCGTTGATCATTCTGTCCTGACCTGAGGAAGGGGTTTTAGCTCCAAAAAGCTAGTCATAAATATTTAGTCCAATAAAAAATGATTGATGCATAATCAGCATTGCTTATATATTTTTTCCTTTTATTTTTTAAAATTTATTACCTTTTATTTCTTTGCATTCACTCTGACAACCATTTGTGTTATTTTGTGTTGTTTGGAGATGGGTAGAATATTGTGTGCATCAGTGGTGTTCCATTAGGAGAGGTTTGAAAACGGATAGATAAGTGAATAAAAAGTGTGTGGGAGGTAGTGGGTACTAGGAGATCATGGATAAAATGAGATACTTCTAGGTTGTTGGATCAAGAGCTGGCATGAGAATCTTGTGCCAGATGTTTCCTATAAGTTGTGGACTTGATGCATAGCCATCAGACCCATGATAGATTGGGTGCAGACAGTGATAAATGCCTCTTTGTGTGAAGATGTGTACCTAGCAAGATTAAAGGAGCTGATTGCAACGGAGAGTTCCAGACCAGTCTTGTATTTGTCTTTTATGAGTGATATAGTAGAAAATAGGGTGGTCTTACAGCTTGAATAGGGCACTGGTCTTTGACCTAAGGGCTGCTGTGTGAGCGGACTGCTGGGCACGATGGACCACTGGTCTGACCCAGCAGCAGCAAATCTTACGGCAAGCTGTACTTGACTAGTTTGCATAATTTCTGGTGGCAAAAGCAATGTTGAGAATTGTCTTCTTTTTGTGCTTGGCATCCTACAAAGATCGCTTAACACCAGTACTATTGAATGTGATGATATTCAGATTCCACCCCCCACCTCCCCCCCACGCACATACACACTTTTATTAAGCCGCAGTATAGGTTTCTACCACAGCCCGGAATGCTAAATGCTCCAATGCTCATAGAATTCCTATGAGCAATGGAGCATTTAGTACCCTGGGCCATGGTTGAAACCTCTACTGCGGCTTAGTAAAAGAGGGCCTTATTTCCTGATAAACCAGCTGTTAATGAGGCAAACATATGCTTTGAGGCAGTGACTGGTCTAGTTGAGGGTGACAGGACAAAAGCGCGCGAGACATCAGCGTGCCGACATTGCAGCGCAGACAATTTGGTGCAAGACACCAGCGCGCCGGTGAAAAACTTACTTTTAAAGAGCTCCGACATGGGGTGTGAGTGGGGACCCCCCCCACACACTTTACTTCATACTCTTCGTGCTGCTGTTGGGAGGGGTGGGGGGGTGAAACCTCCCACATTATAGAGAAAACTTAACTTTTTCCCCCCAAAGTTTGCTCTATAATTGAGGGTTCTAACCCCCCCAAAACCCCGCCCCCCAACGGCAGCGTGAAGAGTATGAAGTAAACTGGGGGGGGTTCCCCACTCACACCCCGCGTCGGAGCTCTTTAAAAGTAAGTTTTTCGCTGGCACACTGGTATCTTGCGCCGAATTGTCTGCACTGCAATGTCGGCGCGCTGATGTCTCACACGCGAATGACTATGAACCCTAGTTGAGGAAAAATGACCTTAAATTGAATATCAATAAGGGCTTATTTTCAAAGCACTTAGTCATACAACATACCATAGGTTGTATGTCTATGTGCTTTGAAAATGAGACCCTGTATCAATTGATATAGGTAAACGGCAGATTGGTACAAGATTTCATGTGAGTAGTAAAAGTCTTGGAAGAATTTATTTTCTGTGTTGGTTTTAAACATTTTTTTCTGATACCTATTTACTCATTTATGTTTGAGTTGTGAATTGCCTAGGACTAATACACAGCTTACAATTTTAAATAAATGTGTCTGGTTCTTAAAACCTTATTAGTCATTCACACTACTCCCTCTTAACCATAGAACTTCTTGAGATTTGAGACTCCAAGTAGTAACATACAGCCTGTTTTACAAAGCCGCACAGCAACAGCCCCGAAGCCCTTTAAATCTCTATGGGCTTCGGGGCCGTTACCGTGCGGCTTTGTAAAACAGGCCCATAGTTTATTCAAAGATCCAGAATTGCTGGAAGATAGTAATTTGGTGGGCTTTTATCCAGGGCAGTGGGCTCGGTCAGTAAAAATGTACCAACTCCAGCTTCAAGATAAAAATTTACAGGATTAGACTATATGGTACAGTATACCTTTTGTTCAGGTTCTTTGTTCAGATTTCAAATAAATATGTATCATAGTCTATTAGTCCTAATTTTGTACATAAATATCTACTACTAATCATTTCTATAGTACCATATATACTCGAATATAAACCGAGATTTTTGGCCCAAAAATGGGTTCTCAATTTATATTTGGCCCAGTGCTCACCCACCCCCCTCCCGGAATTGTTGGCCTCCCCTGGGCTGCCAGGCTGTACCTTGTCCATTGTACCTCTTTTCTGCTGATATCCTGCATGCTGCCTTGCCTTCCGTGTGACCCGCATTCCTGGAATCCCTAGTGGTCCAGAGGTATAGCAGGCAGGAGCAAGCTTTCCGTGCTCCTACCCCGCTGCTGTGAGTTCTGGTGGTTAGGTGTACCAAGCAGGAGCGCACTTCCTGAATGGCTATGGCGAATCTCACGAGAATTTGTGGGAGCAATTCAGGAAGCCTCTCAGCGCTAGGCAGCAGCACGGCAAGTGTGCTCCTGCTCAGTACAGCTGAACTGCCAGAACTCGCAGCAGCAGGGCAGGAGCACAGAAAGCTTACTTCTGCCCACTACACCTCTGAACCACCAGGAATTCCATGTATGTGGGTCATACGGAAGGTGCGGCGGCATGCAGGATATGGGCAGGGAGGGAAGGGGGCTGGGTGCAGTGCCTGGCAGGGAGGGGGCTGGATGTAGAGCCTGGTAGGACACTTGAATATTAAACTGCCCATCTTATATTCAAGTCAACCATTTTTCCTCCTTTTAGGGGGGGGGGAATGGGGGTCCCGACTTATATTCGAGTATGGTATATGGTATTACTGGATGTATGCGCAGCACTGTACACATATATTCAGGTACTTTTTCTATCCCTAGTGGACTCGTACAATTTAAGTTTTTGTACATTGGGCAATGGAAGATTAAACTTACCTAGGGTCACAAGGAGCTGCAGTGGGAATTGTTCCTCAGGATTGCATTCTGCTGCACTAACCATTGGAATACTCTTCCATGCCTTCTTTTTTTTTTTTACAATTAAGGGCTCCTTTTACAAAGCCACAGTAGTGATTCTTGCTTGGCAAGTTCAGCATGTCCATTCAATTCCTATGGGCTTCATCGCATTTGCTGAGCTGGGAATCGCTACTGTAGCTTTATAAAAGCAGCCCTTTATTTTATTTTATTATTCAATTTTCTATACCGTTCTCTCAGGGGAACTTAGCCCTAAATTTCTCTACATAGTAAGGAAAGGGAAAAAGAATGGGATTTGATATACCGCCTTTCTGTGGTTACAATCAAAGTGATTTACTATTATATACAGGTATTTATTTTGTATCTAGGACATAGAGGGTTAAGTGACTTGCCGAGAATCACAAGCGACTGCAGTGGAAATTCAGCCCAGGAGTCAGAATTGAACAATAAAAAAATAGAAGAGTTGAAGGTTGGTAGGGTTACTATATTCTCCCAAATAAAAAAGAGAACGCATGGCCTTGCCCCCACCCCCCCCCCCAAACTGAGCCACACAACCTCGTCTTCTGTCCTCTCCCCTCCTCTCTCCCTCTCCCCGTGGAATGGGTACCTTGTGGCAGCAGGAATCACCCAAAGGAGGGAGCCATGTCAGTCACAGTCCCGCCATGGGTACTGGTGGTCCAGGGGCAGGAACTCCTGTTGAGAACCGCTCAGGGAAGAGAAGAAAAGAACCTAGAAAAATTTAAATCAAAACTAAAAAGTTTCTTGTCTAGAGACGCCTTTAATTAATTAGCCTTTTAAACTGAGTTACTATTCCCATTTGAAGTAGGCAAGTACTGATCTAATATAACATAACTCCTATTGTTTTATCCCTATTTGTTCTCTTTCCTATATGAAATTGTAGTTCTTCCCCGATTTTCCGATGAAATGTACCTGTCTATCCCTATACTGTATGTCTCCCTCTTTTAAAAATGTTTATTGTTCATCGCTTTGCAATCTTTGAAAAAAGCAATTTTATCAAATACGAAATAAACTTGAAACTTGACAGGAAAGACCCCGACTGCCTGAGTTCGCGGCAACATCAGGAGGGCCTCTGACAATGCACAAACGCAATGACATCACACTAGGGTTGTCCAGAAAAACCTAAAGTTGGAAAAAACTGTGCGATTTGAAGTTTTTCCCCATGAATTTGATTGTGCTTAATCAGAAAAAAAAAATTTAAGCCCATTTTGGGGTCGCTCAAAGCCATTGATTACATATAGCTCCATTTCTCTTAAAATTTGCTATTATTTTTGCTTAATGGAGCAAATTTCTTGGTATTATAGCTTGAGAGGCTCACAATCCAACTATGGTACCTGGGGCAATAGAGGGTTAGTTGACTTGCCTAGGGTCACAAGGAGTGAGTGGCAATGGGCTTGAACCACTCTTATTTTAAAAAATTGAAATAGTGCCAATTTGGTATCTTAAGAAGCAAGCACAACACACTATCATTCTGAAGGACCCACTTTGATTTCCAAGTTGCATCTTCCATTCCCTGAGTCAGCTAGGGCTGAGGATGCTGTGAAGGCAGTGTTTATAGTACCCAAGAGGGAGGGAGTTATGGTCATTGAAGGCTGACATGATTGAATTCGGAGCTTTTGATTGCAAGAGTCTAGTAGGATTCCTGGTGCACTGCTCCTAGCCCAGCACAGTTCTGCAGTGACCAGACTAGGTAAAATAGGAGACGAGTCAGATATAAATTAGCGAATTGCTATTTAATTGGTATTACTACTCCTATCATCATTGGCAGAAAATTTTAAACAGTGAGGCCCAAAACAGGGAGCAGACAGGAATAGACTTAGTAAATAAAGACAGGTTGTTCATCCTCTCCAAGGTAGAGAGAACGAGAGGGCACTCTCTAAAGTTAAAAGGGGATAGATTCCGTACAAATGTAAGGAAGTTCTTCACCCAGAGAGTGGTAGAAATCTGGAATGCTCTTCCGGAGGTTGTTATAGGGGAAAACACCCTCCAGGGATTCATGACAAAGTTAGGCAAGTTCCTGCTGAACCAGAACGTACGCAGGTAAAGCTAGACTCAGTTAGGGCACTGATCTTTGACCTAAGGGCTGCTGCGTGAGTGGACTGCTGGGCACAATGGACCACTGGTCTGTCCCAGCAGCGGCAATTCTTATGTTCTTATAGACAATGCCCTACAAGGAAACAAAGCTACAGCATTGTCTATGTGAAAGTGTTATTTATTTTGCTATTTGATTTTTACTATATATGTTATTTTAGAGAAGAGATAAGAGCCAGATAGGCCACCCACTGTGCCCAGCTATTCCCTTCTCTGCTGCTGTAGCTCAGGCTATCTCTTAGCTGCTAGCCATTCAAGCTTGACCACTCGCACCGCTCTAGGTCTGACCCTTCATTGCCCTTATTGCTTCCTATTTAATAATGGTATCTCTAAACTGTTATCCATACAAACCTGATGCTTTGATAGATGTCATGCTGCGTCAAACTCTGGGGTTGATTGTGTTCTGCTTTTTCCTGTGCAGAGGAGCATGCAATTCTCTGTACTCTGTTAATCCCCATTTCTTTTACCATGTCTTGAACCCATTCCATCGCTGTCTTCTTTTGCAGGCCATTCCAAGCATCTACTGGCATCCCCATGAAGAAATATTTCCATGTATTTTTTTCTGAGCCTTCCCCAGCCCAGCTTTGTATCATGATACCTAATTCTTGAATTTGATGTGGAAAATTGTATCTTCCTGTACTTTACTGAAGCCCATCTTAGTTCCTTTTTCCTTCCATTATGTCTGTAATTTATGTATGAAACAGTTTTCATAAATACAAGGATCTCCTTTGGTATCTAATCATATAAATCTCTCTGCTGTTTCATGTATTTTCCACAGTTAATTAAAAAAATGAACTTCAGAAACATTCCTCGGTTGGAGAACCTGGTCCAATTCCACAGTGCATGTTGCCAGTTTCACAGGCCCTGCTGCAGTAAAGCCCCCAGGACACAGGGAAAGCTTTTGCCCTCATCTTCGTACTCCAGAAGAGCTGCTCAATTGGGCCTGTTGCATTGGCAACGGGACACATTCATCAGTGCAGCGCTCTTACAGTATCGGCTGCTGGCCACAAAACAGGTACTCGCCAACTGTACAAAGAACTGCAGTGTACCAGGTAGAGCTGGGTTCTTGCCCAGAAATAGCTAAGAAGAAGAAAAAAAAAATTAAATTGAATCAGTTTGGGCAGACAGGATGGACCATTCAGGTCTTTATCTGCTGTCATCTACTATGTGCTCTCTGCCATCAGTCGGGACAGGCATTGCTGGGTAAAGTTGCCTGTGACTGAGATGGACTTTTTGGAAATGTGGAGAGGAATTATTTTGGTTTGTTAAAGGTTTACACAAATATAAATGAGAGCCTGTAGGGCTTATTAGAAAGAGCAGGGGTGAACATCCGCAGTCCTTGAAGGCCACAACTCAATTGGGTTTTCAAGATTTGCACAATGAATATGCATGAGATGATTTGCTTCCATTGTATGCAAATAGATCACATTCATATTCATTGTGGCAATCTTGAAAATCTGACTAGGTTGTGGCGTAACCTTAAAGACATTGTTGCCGACCCCTGACATTTTGGTCCCGATTCTGCAAAATGCGTCTAAAGTTAGGCACCGTTTAATAATAATAAATTTATTCTTTTATACTGCCATTACCCAAGAGTTCTAGGTAGGTACCTACGTTAGGTGTCCTTTGTAGAATTGCGCTCAGCAGAGTTCAGCACTGTTTAGGCTTCTAACTTTTTAGGTGTCCTTTAGAGCAGTGTTTTTCAACCTTTTTTTGGGCAAAGGCACACTTGTTTCATGAAAAAAATCACGAGGCACACCACCATTAGAAAATGTTAAAAAATTTAACTCTGTGCCTATATTGACTATATATAAAGTAATTCTCTTGAATAGGAATCAAGTAAACACAAAGAAAGTATTTTATAATTACTTTATTATGAAATATTAAGTAAACAGAATAGTGAAAAATTATAAAATACTTTATTCAGTGCGAAACCTGGGCCTGTTTGGCTGAATACAAAGCTGATATTCTGGCTGGAATCAAAGAAAGACACACACGTAGCTCTTCGTCAACAGTCTCTCTCTGTATTTGGTTTTTATAGCACACAAAAATAGACAAATATACCCTCCATCCTTTTTACTAAACCACAATAGCAGTTTTTAGCGCAGGGAGCTGCGCTGAATGCCCAGCTCTGCTCTTGACGCTCATAGGCTCCCTGCACTAAAAACCACTATTGCGGTTTAGTAAAAGGTGACCATATTGTAAAATATAGACAGCAGATATAAATTCAGAACTGTGCATAGTAAGTGAAGGGAAGTTTTCATCTCTGGGAATTTACCCAGTTAACTATTAAGTTATTTGGGCAAATTCCTTTGAAAACTGTGGTAATACTGCCTCCACTTTGCTAAATTTAAAATAAAATCATTTTTTCTACCTTGTCTGGTGATTTCTGGTTGCACTTTCTTCTTCTGACTGTGCATCCAATCTTTCTTCCCTTCTATCAGCCTGTATGCTTTCTCTCCTCCACACCTCATTCCCTCCCCCAACTTTTTCTTCCTCTCTCCCTGACCTTTCTTTCTTTTTTTCTGTTTCTCTTCTTTCCTTCTGTTTCCCTGCCTGCCCCCTTTCTTTCTTTCTCCCTGCCGTTCCCCAAGCCACTGCCACTGCCATCGGGGAACAGGACCCACCAATGGATAACAGGCCCCAAAGCCGACGCCGACGCATGCTCTCCCTGACGTCAATTCTGCAATCGGAGAGGAAGTTCCGCCCAGCCAGGCAGCGATTGGCTGGCCCGAACTTCCTCTCCGTCTGCAGAATTGACGTTGGGGAGAAGAAGACTTATCGGCTCGATAGATTAGATCGCCAAGACAAAGTGAGTCCTGGGTGATCGACTCACTTTGCCTTGGCGAGCTACTGGCGCCCCTGCCTCGGGCCCCCTGTCAGCTCCGGGCCCCTGAATGCAGGACTGGTAGTACTGCCCTGATGGCGGCCCTGCGGCACACCAGGCAACATCTCGCGGCACACTAGTGTGCCGCGGAACAGCGGTTGAAAAACACTGCTTTAGAGAATCAGGTTTTAGGTGAAATTTAGACGTCCAAACAATGTCCTTAATGTTATAATATTTCATTATTATGTTATTAGAATGGCGATTTTATGCTGTTTTTCATTATAATTGTAATACTAAGATTTGGATCTGTTTAATGCTTTTATTTATTTCTCTTCCATCAGACAGAGTAACTGGGGTTCAAATCAGCAACATTAGGATAGAAGGGTATAGGTTTAACCAGTGTGCTACAGAGTGAGCTTGCACACTGCATAGCAATTGTAAAACTGGGTCTTATAGGCATTGTAAGGAAGTCTGCTTTTGAGCACAGTTTAGGCTTCAGATAGACCTGAGTTCTATGGACGGAACTTAGGCACTCTTTGGACGTTCTTCCAGAACTTAGGCACAGTTTGGTTATCCTTAATGCGATCTGCTAAATAGCTCTCTGGGTTTTCAGTTTTGCTTTATTAAGCTCAAAATACATTTAATAAGGCACCACATAAACGGGGCACATCAAAACAGATATATTGCATGTAAAACCTATTTTTGTGGACAAACAGCAATGCTATTTGCTAATTAGAAAAAAAGATCCATTAACTGAAGCACAGCACATGAAAACTCTGCTTTAGTTTTCTTGCTAAAAAGCTACCCTTTCTTTTCTGACTAAACAGTGCTCTAATCAGCTCATGCTTAAAAGCAAAGAAAGAACATGACACAAATATATAGATTGCATGCGTAAGTTCATTTGCAAAAGCTTAAGAACAGAAAAAAACAGATACGGCTTCTACTTCATTGCAAATGGAGGTTTGCAGCTGTACAGTGGTGACCTCATTGTGAGATCATAAGAACATAAGAACTGCCATCTCCGGATCAGACCTTCGGTCCATCAAGTCCGGCAATCCGCACACGCGGAGGCCCTGCCAGGTGTACACCTGTCGTAATTTATGGTCCACCATATCCTTATATGCCTCTCTTAAGGAGATATGTATCTAGTTTGCTCTTGAAGCCTAGGACGGTCGATTCCGCAATAATCTCATCTGGGAGGGCATTCCAGGTGTCAACCACTCTCTGAGTGAAGCAGAACTTCCTGAACCTGTCCCTCCTTAGCTTCATTACATGTCCTCTAGTCCGTGTCAAATTGGACAATGTAAATAATCTTCTCTGCTCTATTTTGTCGATTCCTTTCAGTATTTTGAAGGTCTCGATCATATCCCCACGCAGTCTCCTTTTCTCAAGGGAGAACAATCCTAGTGTTATAAGTCTGTCCTCGTATTCCAGTTTCTCCATACCCTTCACCAGTTTTGTTGCTCATCTCTGCACTCTCTCCAGCAGTTTTATATCCTTCTTTAGGTAGGGAGACCAATGTTGGATGCAGTATTCCAAGTGTGGTCTGACCATTGCCCTATAAAGCGGCATTATAACTTCTCCGATCTACTCGAGATTCCTTTCTTTATCATGCCCAACATTCTATTTGCCTTCTTTGCCGTTGCCGCGCATTGTGCCGACGGCTTCAGGGTCCTATCTATCAGTACACCCAGGTCCTTTTCTTGTTCACTCTTCCCCAGAGTTGCACCTGACATTGTATACTCGTTTTCCTTATTCTTATTGCCTAAATGCATTACCTTGCATTTCTCCACATTGAACTTCATCTACCATTTCTCCGCCCATGTTTCTAACCGACACAAGTCGCTCTGGAGTTTCTCTCTATCCTCCTGCGATCTGATCACCCGGCATAGTTTTGTATTGTCTGCAAACTTGATGATCTCACTGGATGTTCCTTCCTCCAGGTCATTGATATAAATATTAAAAAGGATCGGCCCAAGTACCGAGCCCTGGGGTACACCACTAGTCACTTTCTCCCAGTCGGAGAACTTCCCATTTATGCCCACTCTCTGCTTTCGGTTTTCCAGCCATTTGCCTATCCATCTTTGTATATCCCCCTCTATGCCATGGCTTTGTAGTTTCCTGAGAAGTCTTTCGTGTGGAACTTTGTCGAATGCTTTCTGGAAGTCCAAGTATATTATGTCCACCGGCTTCCCACTATCAATTTGCTCATTCACGGTCTCAAAAAATTGGAGTAAATTCGTCAAACATGATTTCCCTTTCCTGAATCCATGTTGACTGGGTTTCATCAAGTCGTGTGCATCCAAGTGCTGGACCATGCTATCCTTGATCAGTGCTTCAACCATCTTGCCGGGGACAGACGTAAGACTCACAGGTCTATAGTTGCCCGGTTCCCCTCTCGATCCTTTTTTGAAAATTGGGGTGACGTTCGCTATCCTCCAGTCGTCCGGTATATGTCCAGTTCCGATTGTCAGGTTTGCAAGTTTTTGCAATAACTCTCCGATTTCAACCTTCAATTCCTTTAAGACTCTCGGGTGAATTCCATCTGGTCCAGGGGATTTGTCACTTTTAAGTTTGTCGATCTGATAGTATATCTGGTCTAAGTCCACTTCAACTGTGGTGAGGCTGTCTTCTATTTCTCCTGCAAACACTTTCTCCGCTTCAGGTATTGTTGAGGTGTCCTCCTTCGTAAAGACGGACGCAAAGAAGGAATTTAGTTTGTCTGCGATTTGTTTATCTTCCTTGATGTACCCTTTTCTTCCCTGGTCGTCCAAGGGTCCCACTGCCTCTTTTGCAGGTTTTTTCCCTTTCACGTATCTAAAGAAGGGCTTGAAGTTTTTGGCCTCCTGGGCTATTTTTTCCTCATATTCCTGTTTTGCATCCCTCACCGCCTTGTGACATTTCTTTTGATCATCTTTATGTTTGTTCCAGGCTTCGGTTGTCTTTATGTATTTCCATTTTTTGAAAGAGTCCTTCTTTTCTTTTATGGCTTCCTTCACCTGTTGGGTAAGCCATGCCTGTTCTCTTTTGCTCTTTGATCTCCGATCTTTGGAAATCCTCGGAATGTAGAGATCTTGTGCTTCTGTGATAGTATTTTTCAGTAGGGACCATGCCTGATCTACCGTTTCAAGTTTGTCCACCTTCTTTTCGAGTCGTTTTTCTACCATGGCTCTCATGCGATCGTATTTACCCTTTTTAAAGTTCAAGGTGGTGGTTAAGGTTTTGGCATGTTTCCCTTTCCCGATGTCAAGTTTAAAGTTGATTACATTGTGATCACTCGTTCCCAGTGGAACCATGACGTCCACTTCTGTTATCGGTCCCGTGAGGCCATTTAGGACCAAGTCCAAGGTGGCGTTGCCTCTTGTCGGCTCAAGGTGCATCTGCAAGGTAGAATGCCACAATTAAAATATGTGCTGGGGAGCTGGTTGGGATTTGAACTTATGACCTGTGGAAGAGGAGCACAGGACTTTTACTTATTGAGCAATAGCAGCTTCCAGGCAAGTGTCTCTGACTGCCCTGTGATATGATTGCTTAGCAGATCTCTAAGCTATCATATCACAGGGCAGACACCTACTTGGAAGCTGCTATAGCTC
Source organism: Geotrypetes seraphini (assembly GCF_902459505.1). Lineage (NCBI taxonomy): Eukaryota > Metazoa > Chordata > Amphibia > Gymnophiona > Dermophiidae > Geotrypetes > Geotrypetes seraphini. The sequence goes on from NC_047086.1 coordinate 284,922,257, forward strand.
AATAAGTAAAAGTACTAGTCATGTTTTGCTTACTAGGCCTTGATTTACGTTTTCTGTAGTCTTATTTTACGCAGCCCTGGGGAGAGGGGGATACCATGTATTTGCACTGATTTCATCTTGTACCGGTTGGAAACTCTTGTTCTTCTGCTAGTTTTGCTTTGGTACAAAATTGTTGCACTTGTTTGTATTTTTTGACAAAATTTAATAAATATGATTTAAAAAGAAAACCCCAAAAAACAGAACAGGTAGATTTTAAAGGACACCTGGTCTACTGCGGTCTATACAGCAATTTTGCTATCTCAATGCCTGTCTCTCCTGTTTTGATGATCTCTTTTAAAGATATCTTGTTCCGAACCATGCTTTTTTGAAAGACTGTTAGCATTCCTCCATTTCTAGTTTAAAAGCTGCTCTAGCTCCTTTTTAAATGTTGACACTTACAGTCTGGTTCCACCATGCTTAAAGTAGATCCCATTTTTGTGGAACAGTCTTCCCCTTCCACAGAATATTGCCCAGTTTCTACTAAATCTAAAACCCTCCTCCCTGCACCATTGCTTTATTCATACATTGAGATTTCTGGAGCTCTTCCTGTCTCTTGGGTCCTGCGTGTAGAACGGGAAAGCACTTCTCAAAATGTTATCTTGGAGATTCTGGATTTTAGCTTCCTCCCTAAAGCCTAAATTTGACTTCCAGGAAACTTCTACATTTTCCTATGCCATTTGTACCCACATGTACCAAGACAGAGAAGGTTCCTCCCCATTACTGTCTAAAATCGTATCTAGGGTGACACATGAAGTCCCACCACCTTCTCACCAGTGTATGTTCATAAAATCATGTTTTTGAGTGAGATTCTTTAAAATGTCCTTTCCAGGTTATTCAGTAGTCAAGCTTTGCTCTTTTCAGAGTGATGCCTTACTAGAGCTCCTGAAGGGAATCAGTGCTGATATATTTAGATTTGTGGGGATCTGGTTTGCCTCTTACCACAGCAGTGGAACTGGAGACAACTTTTCCTTGGAAGACTAAGTGGCGCAGCTTTCAAGAACTGGAAACACAAATACGGAAATCAGATTAAAAAAAGAACATTCCTATTTTTTTTTCTTTTTTTACCTACAGAATTCTCTAAACGTGTTTGGTTGCTAGCTCTGCTGCTTTCTTAACTTCTTCCTGCAATGGCAGTGAATGGTACGGCCAGAGTATTGTTACTGACTGTTTTCCAATGTCGCCATATGCTTCCATTTTGTTTCAGGAACTGCAGCTCTGGCATTCTGTACAGTAATATTCAACAAAAGAAGATTAATATTTTCTACCTATTTTGTCATCACATTTCCTATTTTGATTCTCTGCATTGTGTGTTTTGACTTTTTACAGGGAAAAGGACCAAAGACCCAGAAATTATCTCCAATAAAACCTAAGCAGGAAAAACAGGAAGTAGAAATATGGCACAAAATGACAGTGGCAGACCTTGCAAATGCTATGGATAAGGGACCGTAGGTAGGTAGGTCCTGTTGCTTCCTAGCCGCACCTATCACTGGATTAACTTGGATACTCCATTGAAGGCAGAAGGCATTTTCCTTCGTTTATCATGTGGATTCACCACCCCAGCAAAAAACTGCACTGCTTCAGCCAGGCAAGTTGCTGAGGCAGAATTCTTTGTTGGTCGGAGTTACAGGGACCCTGATAAGAATCCTGAAACCTTCCTAATTCAGGTTTCTGTCACTTCTCCTGGGGTATCTTGCTAATCAGAGACTGTGCTACTTCACCTGTACTGATAATGGGTCTGGGCAGGGGACTTTGTCACTTTTTTCACTAATAGGCTGGTTACACAGAAGATGTAAATGCGTGAAATTTGCAGGCCTGGGAAGAAGTACAGTGGTACCTTGGATTACGAGCATAATCCGTTCCAGGGAGCATGCTCGTAATCCAAAATGCTCATTTATCAAAGCAAAGTTCCCCATAGAAAATAGTGGCAATACCGACGATTCATTCCAGAACCCTGGGGTCTGTACCTGTCGGGTGTGCCAGGTGCTGCAGCGCCGTCTCCTCCGTCCATCATCCGAAGAAGAAACCCCACAGTGCCACTTTGGGGGGAATGCCTCTAATGTCTGCCAGCCACCGGAAAAACCCCGCAGTGCCACTTCAGAGGGCTGCCTTCTCCATCTGCCGGCCAGCCCTCCACATCGGATTGCTCCCGGATGCTGGAGAGCCCCCACCCGAGCCCACACAGCCGAGCGCCGCCCCCCCCCCCACACGACACGCCACAACGCCGATGATTGACGCTGTGCGTATCAACACGCAAAGCGCAGGCGGGACGGCAAGCCCGGCCGCGCAGGCCCCAGACAGGTCCTCCAACCTGCGGAAGACACCCGACGTGGAAGGCTGGACGGAAGAGGAATCCCCACAAAGCGGCGCTTTCCTGGGCTGTAAGTGCTCGTTTATCGGGGCAGTGCTCGTTTGCGAGTCAAAAGTTTGCTGAGTGTTTTGCTCGTCTTGCAAAACACTTGCAAACCGGGTTACTCGCAAACCGAGGTTCCACTGTATATTCTGCACATAGTTATATTCTGCAGGAAGCTTTGGATTTTTCTTCCAAACTTTTGTGCTCATATAAACAGAACAAATGGGCTACCTTGCAGGGAATTGTCTTTTTTTTCAGTTTGCTAGTCATCTCTTTCATCCATAACTGTATGTCCTATTTTCATTATAATTGAGCCATGAAGATGGGTCATGATCCTTGTCCCCCCAGCATAAGTGCGTACTTGAGCAGGGCTCCTATACTACTTAGATCTTGGGTCACATTTTGCCACTTAATAGAAATGTCCTTATTCTGCAGTGCACTCTTTTTCGTTGTCCCTATGTCTCCTTGCTGCTCTTTTGACTTCATTTTTTAGCTTGTCCAGGAGCATAAATACAGCTACCTATTTGGCCTTCTTCCTTTCCTAAGAGTGCATAGCTCACTACACCCATGATAGTTTGCAATTATTCAAAGACGGGACCGTTCACTGTACTTTCCTTCTTGGTTCTGATCTGAATCTGAACTGCTTGAGGTGAAATTGTGATAGATCAAGAGGACCAGACTCCTGAATAAGAGCTGCACGGGAACGGGGACGACGGGAAATCCCCCTTCGGGGTCGCAGGGATCCCGTGGGGGACGCCCCTTAGGGTCGTGGGGAGATCCCGTGGGGGACACCCCCTAGGGGTCGCGGGGATCCCGTGGGGGACGCCTATCGAGGGTCACGGGGTTGGATGCGAGGCTCATCTTCTCCCTACCTGCCCTGCTGCAGCACATAGCCGATCGGAATGGAAGTCTTCCATGATGTCAGCGCTGACGTCAGAGGGAGGGGCTTAAGCAAAGCCCTCCCTCCAACGTCAGCGCTGACATCATGGAAGACATCCGTTCCAATCGCTGTGTGCTGCGAGTCCACAGTGGTGTACCAAGGGTGGGGGGCGGGGAGGGGCTGTCCACTCCCGGGTGCAGCCATAGGGGGGGGGGTGCATAGCCCGGCCAGGTCCCCTTACCTTTGTGGTGCTTCCTCCGACTGACCAACAACAGGGCCCGGTCCGACAAACCTCCCTGCCCTGGTAGCCGCGAATCTAAATTACTTTCTTACAGCAGCTTCAATATTCCAGCTGCTGTAAGAAGGTAATTTAGATTCGCAGCTACAGGACAGGGAGGTTTGTCGGACCGGGCCTGTTCTGTTGTCAGTCAGGGCGGGGAAGCGCCACAAAGGTAAGGGGGCAGGGAGGGAGGAAAGGTGGAGTGGAGAGGAAAAGACGCTTAAGGTAAAACTGAGGGGGGAGAAGGATGCTGAAAAGCACTGGGGAAGACAAAGGGGTGGGAGAAGGAACGCTGAAAGGACATGGGGAAAGATGGGGGGGGAGAAGGACGCTGAAAGGACATGGGGGAAGACAGGGATGGAGAAGGACGCTGAAAGCACATGGGGACGACAAAGGGGTGGAGAAGGATGCTGAAAGGACATGGGGAAGACGGGGGGAGGGATGCTGAAAGGACATGGGGGAAGACGGGGGTGGAGAAGGACGCTGAAGGGACATGGGGAAGTACGGGGGGGGAGAAGGACGCTGAAGAGGACATGGGGAAGACAGAGGGGGAGAAGGACGCTGAAAGCACATGGGGAAGACAAAGGGGTGAAGAAGGACACTGAAAGGGACATGGAGAAGACAGAGGGTGGAGAAGGACACTGAAAGCACATGGGGAAGACAGGGATGGAGAAGGACGCTGAAAGCACATGGGGAAGACAAAGGGGTGGAGAAGGATGCTGAAAGGACATGGGGGAAGACGGGGGGAGGATGCTGAAAGGACATGGGGAAGACGGGGGGGAGAAGGACGCTGAAAGGGACATGGGGGAAGAGACGGGGGGGAGAAGGACGCTGAATAGGACATGGGGAAAGACAGAGGGGGAGAAGGACGCTGAAAGGACATGGGGAAGACGGAGGGGGGGAGAAGGACGCTGAAAGGACAATGGGGATGTACGGAGGGGAGAAGGGATTGCTGAAATGACATGGGGAAGACGGGGGGGAGAAGGATGCTGAAAGCACATGGGGAAGACAGGGGGGGAGAAGGACACTGAAAGCACATGGGGAAGGACAGAGGGGGGGAGAAGGACACTGAAAGCACATGGGGGAAGACAGAGGGGGGGGAGAAGGACACTGAAAGGACATGGGGAAGACAGGGATGGAGAAGGACGCTGAAAGCACATGGGGAAGACAAAGGGGTGGAGAAGGATGCTGAAAGGACATGGGGAAGACGGGGGGAGGATGCTGAAAGGACATGGGGAAGACGGGGGGGGGAGAAGGACGCTGAAGGGACATGGGGAAGACGGGGGGGAGAAGGACGCTGAAGGGACATGGGGAAGACAGAGGGGGAGAAGGACGCTGAAAGGACATGGGGAAGACGGAGGGGGAGAAGGACGCTGAAGGGACATGGGGAGGACGGAGGGGGAGAAGGATGCTGAAATGACATGGGGAAGACGGGGGAAGAAGGATGCTGAAAGCACATGGGGAAGACAGGGGGGGAGAAGGACACTGAAAGCACATGGGGAAGACAGAGGGGGGGAGAATGACACTGAAAGCACATGGGGAAGACAGAGGGGGGGAGAAGGACACTGAAAGCACATGGGGAAGATGGAGGGGAGAAGGACGCTGAAAGGAAATGGGGAAGAGAGAGTGGGGAGAAGACACTGGCAGGAAAGAAGACAGAGATGCCAGACTATGGGAGGAGCGGAGGGAAGAAGATGGGTGCCAGACCAATTTAGAAGGGGGGAGAAAGGGAAAGGCACAGTAACAGAGCAAATGGAAGATGCGGAGAAAAGAGAGATAGTGGATGGAAGGAATTGAATGAGAACATGAGGAAAGCAGAAACCAGGCATCAAAGGTAGGAAAAATATTCTATTTCTTTTTTTTTTTTGCTTTAGGATAAAGTAGTTGTTGATAAAAATTTATAAACATTAGAGGCTCTGGTAGAAACCCATTTACAAAGTATGTATTCTTCCCAATTAATATTTCCAAATTAATAAAGTCTTTTTGCTTATTTGTAAATGGGTTTCTACCAGAGCCTTTAATTCAGTAGCATAATTAAATGAAATAACTATTTCTGTAGTTTATAGGGACGGGTGGGGACGGAGGGGATTCCTCACAGGATTGGGTGGGGATGGAGGGATTCCTCGCGGGGATGGGTGGGATTCCTCACGGGGACGGGTGGGACTTTGGCGGGGACGGGTGGGATTTCTGTCCCCGCGCAAATCTCTACTCCTGAACCCTTACTTAATGCCACAGTCTCACTTTCATTTACCATTACCTTTCTTTCCTTGGTACATCTCATCTCTCTTTTTTTTTTTTTCTTTTCACACTTTGCCTTTTTCTCCCCATCAGGACCAATACTTCCTTTAAGGACTTGGAAGGTAAATGCAAATTTTTTTTCATGTGAGCAACAAGTTCTAATTCTTTTTTTGTGTGTGTGAGCAACAGGTTCTAAAACCCAACAATTTTCCAGATTTGCAAGTATTTTTGTGAGCGACCATATAAAATCTGTAAGTGACACTCATAGAATGTATGAGCAATTGCTCATATGCTCAACATGACAAAGAAGGTGGGAGAATGTGACTAGCGGTGTGCCCCAGGGCTCAGTACTTGGGCCCATCTTATTTAATATTTTTATCAACGACCTAGAGGATGGAACATCCAGTGAGATCATCAAGTTTGTAGATGACACAAAGCTATGCCGGGCAGAAAGACAGTGAGGAACTCCAGAGCGACTTGAGCCGATTGGAGCAATGGGCAGACAAATGGCAGATGAAGTTTAATGTGGAAAAATGCAAAGTGATGCACTTAGGCAGAAAAAATAAGGAACACAAGTATAGTATGTCAGGTGCGACTCTGGGAAGAACCGAAAATCCAAGTATATAATATCCATCGGTTCTCCATTATCAATTTGTCTGTTCACTGTCTCAAAAAATTGAAGTCGTGTGTGTCTAAGTGCTGGGTTATGCTATCCTTGATCAGCGCCTCCACCATCTTCCCAGGGACCGACATGAGACTTACAGGTATATAGTTGCCCGGTACTCCTCTCGATCCTTTTTTAAATATCGGCGTGACGTTCGCTATTTTCCAGTCATCTGGTATCTGTCCTATTTTTATTGACAGGTTGTCTAGTTTTTGCAATAGTTCTCTGAGACCTCTCTCAGTATTCCTTCCCCACTTATCCAATACTGTCCACAGTGATATTTTTGGAGGGAGGAGGTGTGAAATTCCCTCCCAGACCAGAAATAGATCTTTTAGAAACTAATTTATTAAGTCTCTTTTCCAATTCTATGTCTGTGAGTAAAGAAACTTCAGTAAATCAGTCCCTGAAGCTACTAGTTCCCCTTCCCAGAGCATGCTATTATGTTTAAAACAATTTTGTTGACATTTTTACATCAACAAAACTATACAAACTTATACAACAGCAAAAAGGCAGGTAACAACCCCAATCCCACATCCCCGCTACAAAAAATAGCATTTCTAGTACAATGTGTCTAGTGGTCCTGAACATCAGTCTTGTATATGAACTAGCAAGTTGCTTGCAGAAAACTATTAATAGATGTTTTACAACATCCATCTCCTTCCCAGGGAGCTGCTTCTGCCTCCTCAGTTTGTTTTCTGCTGGCAAGTTGTTCAGAAGTGTTTTTGTTCTGCTCTGCGGTTTTATTATTTTTGGGTATATTTTTTCTTAGTGTTCTTTGGAGGTATAGTCCGAAGAGCCTGGGAGAAGACAGACTTGCACGGCAGAAATCTGCTTCTAGCAGGATCAACCCCTTTGGGGACACCTAACTAGCCAGCCTACTGCTATTTTTAAAGCTCAGGGGCTGTTTCCCTGAGTAACTGCTTGCATCCCTGATCAGAAAGGAGCAGGAACATAGACTGGTTTGCTTTTTGCCACCTTGACTGGTAATAACAGTGGGCTGGCTGCATGGTCCTCTTCCCTATTGCAGAGGGTTTGAGATTCAATCTGACTGACAGCCAGAAGACCTGGTTCGTCCAGCGAATCTGTGAGGCAGATTTATTTTCATTTTGATTTCCAGTTAAAATCCCATGCTGAAGTAGGCAGGTACCACATGGCATAGTGAGTAAGGCTATTGAAGCCTTTGGATAAAATTGTGTGTGTGTTGGGGGGGGGGAAAGGGGGCAGCTAAAGTTGAATTTGAGGGCTTCAGATCCTAGGTTACCCCTCCTCTAAAACTCCTTTCCATGTGATATTTTTTCCTTCAGGGAGGTCTCACAAGGGCTTTTTTTGGGCAATGGCCGTTTTGAATTTTAAATACTCTATATTTTTTTTTTCCAAACTTTTGCCTCTGTCAGTTTTTGTTAGTGGCCCCCACAATATATGGTGGTAGGGGTTAAGTGAAAGGTGTACTGACAAACGCTGGTACCCAGATTCAGTTCCCTCACATGAAGTTTCACCCAGGAAGTAGAATCAAATAATAGGCACAGCCAGAGGTGATTGCATAAAGAATATATTATAGAAATAGGCTTACAGAAAAGCAATATTTATAATCAATACAATTAAGCATTAACAATTAAATAGAGAGCAAAGCAGTTTCCCTGCCTTACATAGTCTAGAAACAAAGAGAGACATAGAAGCTTGCAGTTCTAGGAAGAGCCAGAGAGAGAGAAAAGGGGGATGGTCTAAGCTTCGTGTTCCATAGATAAAGGGAAAGGATAGACAGAGATAGGGAGAGCCAAGAGAGAACCAGAGTGCCAAAGCCAAGAGATAGCTATATAGAAAGAGAGATAGATGTGTGTTGCAGAGAGGAGGCTTTTATACCTTGGAATCTTATTCTGAATAAAGAAATTATTGTATGTCCCAGTATCTTTCTGTTTAGAATTTGTAAACTGTTTGAAACAATGGTTAATTTAATTGCTAAGGAGGGATGTGATACTTGCAAGCAATGGAAGATGGGATTAAGTCTCTGGCTTCTTTGTTTCTTGATCTGTGCACCTGGACCATTGTCCTAAGCACCCTCTTAATCAGACATTAACACCTTTTAGCTAGTCATGATTCAATCAGGGATACTTGAAACAGTTTCCCTGCTCTCAGGGTCTATCTGCATTCCATGCCAGAGTCAGATTGATATAATTTCCATAGGCTTCGCTGACATAAATAATGCCAACTAAAAAATGCTGAGTGGTAGCGATAGTTAGGCTGACAGCCTCCATCTGCCTCATAACCCCTTGATTTTGCTCAAAATCGACTGAGATGGACTCCAGTCTTTTTACCCCTATATAATACCAAGTTTGTGCTGGAGGATAGCTGAGAACGTGCCTGTGTCCCCACATGCAGAGGAGGGGCGGAAGCTTTGGGCTCAGCCTCCTCTGAGTTCTCCAGGGATGGGGATCCACAGGATGTGTGTTCCTAGGGAAGAGACCCTTCTCAGGACCCCCCTGAATCTGTATTGGCCAAGCAGAGATGTGTGGGTCCATGGAGCCCAGGAGGACCAGCAGGGGGGTCCCTTCTGGGGGTCAGAGATGCTCCCAGTACAAGGCTTCAAACCCAGATTTTGTGAGCCTTATGTGGAATGCTTATTTGAACTGCTTATGGTCCTCAGCAATCTGTTAGCAGCATACCAATGGCAGCGGCGCAGGGGTTTCTCCCATCCACAGGCACCCCGACGAGGCTAGGACGCAAACTTGGACCAAGGACGTTCAATCGGTCATGGACTGGGATGATTGCAAATCAGATTCCATGCCACTTTTATCCCAGGATGAAATCTCCCTGTTGGAGTCTGCTTCCATGCAGGAGAACAGCGGTCAAGAGGTGGTGGTGACACTGGATCAGGAGGGAAGACCTCACAGTACACCAGCTGTTCAGAGCCTCTGTGCTTTTGTGTGCTATTTCCACCTCTCAGCAAGCGTTAAAAGCTGAACGCCCCCGCCAGCTTCTTCTCAATGCTCAGTTTATGAGCAGTTCTGTGTTATGACCACAATTTTTTTCCCCTCACGGACATCACTAAGCTGGTCATAGACCACTAGGATTATGCCAAAGGGATTCCTTCAAGTAGGCTAAAACTATGGCAAAGCTATATCCGATGGTACCAGATTTCCAGCATCTGTTTGTTCAGCCCGAAAGTGGATTCACTAGTGGCACAGGTCACTAAAAAACATAAACATAAAATTGTATGTATATATCACAATATACTTGAACCGGGAGCAGAGGCAGAGCAGGAGCAGTGCAGAAGGCACTCAGGGTGTGGGAGCGTGCTCCACCCCTCCCCCTCGACTTTGCACCGTCAGGTTTCGCTTGATCTGTTAATTACTAACTCTCCCACCTCCCGACTTGAACTGGGAGCAGCAGAGGCAGTGCGGGAGCAGTGCAGAAGGCACTCAGGGTGTGGGAGCGTGCTCCACCCCTCCCCCTCGACTTTGCAACCGTCAGGTTTCGCTTGATCTGTTAATTACTACTCTCCACCTCCCGACTTGAACTGGGAGCAGCAGAGGCAGTGCGGGAGCAGTGCAGAAGGCACTCAGGGTGTGGGAGCGTGCTCCACCCCCTCCCCCCTCGACTTTGCACCGTCGGGTTTCGCTTGATCTGTTTAATTACTACTCTCCACCTCCTGACTTGAACCGGGAGCAGCAGAGGCAGTGCGGGAGCAGTGGCAGAAGGCACTCAGGGTGTGGGGAGCGTGCTCCACCCCTCCCCCTCGACTTTGCACCGTCGGGTTTCGCTTTGATCTGTTAATTACTACTCTCCACCTCCTGACTTGAACCGGGAGCAGCGAGGCAGAGCGGGAGCAGTGCAGAAGGCACTCAGGGTGTGGGAGCGTGCTCCACCCCTCCCCCTTGACTTTGCACCGTCAGGTTTCGCTTGATCTGTTAACTACTACTCTCCACCTCCCGACTTGAACCGGGAGCAGCAGAGGCAGAGCGGGAGCAGTGCAGAAGGCACTCAGGGTATGGGGAGCATGCTCCACCCCTCCCCCTCGACTTTTGGCACCGTCGGGTTTTGCTCAACTACTACTCTCAACCACAGCTTTCATTCACAACTGTTATGCCCAATCACAGTTCACTCCCCAACATATACTCACACCACCACCAAGGCTCTCTACAGCATCTACACTAAAGTAATTCTTACTCCTACCCATCCAGGTACAACACAAGAAGAACAACTTTCGCACAGCCAACTAGTCGTCTCCCCCCCTCCAAAATGAAGCTAATCCCACAAACACACACCCTAGCCACCCTACTGATAATCCTCCTCATTACCAGTTGGAAAGCAGTAGCCAAACAACTTATCAGCCCCACCCACATGCTCACACTGCAAACAAAATCCAACACCACAACCGGAGAACCCCAATAGTTAGAAGCTCAAACCACCAAACCAGCGCTCAAACATCCCATCACCTTAGCCTGGAGAAGAAGACCACTTCCCAAGACCAAACCTGAAACCTCCTCCTAAAACACTCATCTACCCTGAAACAACTCACAATTTCCAAACAGATATCACCACCCTAACATGTGCCTACTTAAACATCAGAGCCTTTAGGACCTAATACAGAACACATAAAAAAACTGGAATAAAAACCGAAATACCTAGACTGCCTTTTCCTCACAGAAACCTGGTAACCTCAGACGCAGATCCTAGAATAACAGAAGTTTGCCCTCAGGGATACAAAATAACAGTGAACCTGCAGAAGAGAAAAAAAAGAGGAGGAGACTAGCAATCTTAATCAAGGAGCTCCCTAACCCTAAATATACTTGAAAAAACTATCCACCCCACAAATGGACTTCCTTGCCTGCCATCTCTCAAGCACCACTCTAAAAAACTCACTAAACTGCATGCTCTGCTACATAACACAGGAAACTGGACACCAGTAAGACTTGAATTTGAAAACTTCATATACCAAAAACTCATTAACAGCAGAATTACATACCTCATCCTAGGAGACCTTAACATACCTACCTTGAAGACCAAGCAATCCAAACCAGCCGAAAACTGACTATCATTTCTCAATGTCTTACCTTCCAAATCCTAAACCCACTAACCATGCATGAAAAAGGACACCAATACTTGTCATTGCAGCCTTCATGACCCATCAACCATACATCCCAGAAATTCAAACAGCTAATGGAACCTGGTCCCCATCCCTCTGGTCAGACCACTACATATACACATTCAACATCAACTGGACCAAGAACGAAACCATACCTAAACCCAAAAAATAACTTACACTTCACACAAACACATCGACCCCCCCCCCCAAATTCTGGACAAAAATAGATGAAAACAATCCAGGGCTGTGACCCCAAGGATTTCATCTCACAGTGGAACAATCTGACTACCAACATCCCTTGATGAACTAGCCCCACTACAAACCAAACTAGAATCAGCAGAAGATCAGATCAATGGTTTGACAATGAACTACTCCTACTTAAAAGACAATGCAGACGACTAGAAAGAAAATGGAGAAAAACTAATCTAGATCACACGAAAACCGCCTGAAAAAAAACTAACAAACAATACAAAATACTACTAAAGGACAAGAGAAAAACACATTACACTAATCTAATAATAATAATAATAATAACAGTTTATATACCGCAATACCGTTAAGTTCTATGCGGTTTACAAAAGATTATTGGGGTACAAGTTGAGTTGACGTACAAGTTGAATTAACTTAAGGGATGTGGGGAAACAATTGGGAGAAAGAGCAAGAGAGGGGAAAGAGGGAAGTGGGTCAGCTGTCTAGGTATTTCGGGAATAGGTGGGTTTTTGATCGTTTCCTGAATATCTCATAAGTGGTGAGCAATAGGAGTTGTTCTAGGTTCTTTACCCCATAGAGCAGCTGATGTGAGAGAAGATGCTCATGGTGTTTTTAGTTTGCATCCTCTAGGCACAGAAACCCAAGATACCAAAAAACTATTCCAAATATTAAAAAGACCTAACAGACCACCAAATCCTACATGACCACTATAATACCCACCCCCCGTACAGCCACCCTCTTAGCAGAACACTTCAAGAACAAAATTACAAATGCCAGAGCCACCATCAATTGTACCCCATCCCACCTAACGAACTCACAATTCTTCCCACAGATAAGGAATCAATTGCAGCTGACAGAACATGGTCTTAATTCACCAACATACAATGGTCTGAATTCAAAAAATCTACAAAAAGTACAGCCATGCATCCTGTGACCTTAACCACTGCCCATCATTTCTCCTACAACCTCCAGCACAAAATTCCATACTCTGCTTCTGCAATGGATACAAACCATACTCACTGACGGCCTTTTCCCAACTGACCTCAGCAAAATCATCATCACCCCAATCCAAAAAGATCCAAAAGGACCAATAGACCAACCATCCAACTACAGACCCATTGCCTCAATACTTCTATATGTCAAACTGACAGAAGGACTAGTAGCCAAACACCTCACCAACTATCTAGAATGACCATAATATACTTCACCCCATGCAGTCCTGGCTTCAGATCCAACTTCAGTACAGAGACATTACTAGGCTCCCTCATTGACACAGCCAGACAACACCTCAGCAAAGGAAAAAAAAATGCTTCTCATACAACTAGACCTTACCGCAGCATTTGACCTGGTAGACCATAACATCCTACTGCAAATTTTGAATGCAATAGGCATCTCAGATAAAGTATACTCTTGGTTTGAAGGCTTCCTAAAATCCAGAACATATAGAGTAAAAATCAGATAAAAAAAATCTGAACCTTGGTTCAATCTTATGCGGCGTACCACAAGGATCCCTGCTATCCCCGCCTCTCTCAACCTATACCACTGCATCTCTCGGAATATACCTAGATAATCTAGGCATCACCACCTACAGTTATGCAGATGACATTACCATTCTCATACCTTTTGATGAACCAAAAGACCCGCCATGACGAACACTAGAAACAGTAGCAACCTGGATAAAAGATCACAAACTGAAACTCAACACAGACAAAACTAAATTCATCCTCCTCGAAATTGACAAAGTCCCAACCATAACCAATATAGAAATTAACACAATCATCTATCCCATTCAAACTACCATAAAACTACTAGGAATGGACTATAGACTGATGCTGCACCATGCAACCAGCAAATAAATAAAACTAATACAGAAATCCTTCGCAGTGATGAGAAACCTAAGACAAGTCAGGAAATTCTTTGAAAAAACACAATTCCAGCTTATAGTACAATCCCTAATCCTAAATCTACTAGATTACTGCAACATCCTCTACCTCCCCTGCCCTGCTACAATGACTAAACAACTACAAACAATCCAAAATACAACTTTGAGACTCATCTACTCATTGAGGAAAACACGACCATATTACAGAAGGCATACATCAACTCACATTGGCTACCAATCCAAGAAAGAATACTATTTAAATTCTACTGTATGTTATTTAAAGCCTTAAACGGAGACAGCCCAACCTACCTGAACAACCGCCTCATCCAAACCACTTCAATCAGACATAGAAAAACACACACCCCATTCACACACCCCTCGATCAAAGGAAGTAAAATGGAAAAAACTATACGATGGCCTCTTGGCCACTCAAGCAGCTAAACTAGATAACCAAATCTCTCCAAACTACTGATAACGACACCAGACTACAAGACGTCAGAAAAGAAATAAAAACTATACTCTTCAAGAAATTCCTGAAAACAGCCATAACTTCAGAAAATAAATAAAAACTACATTCTTCAAGAAATTCCTGAAACAGCCCTAACTTCAAACATTACCGTCCTTCCCCCCGCCTACATGAAACTACATAGCCATACTCTTTACCTCTCCAGAAAGGACAAATGTTCTTCCATTGTAACCCTCTGTTTTTTATTTCTTTTGTAATCCGCCTTGAACCGCAAGTTAATGGCAGAATAGAAATCTCTAATGTAATGTAATGTAAGTTTGACGTGTTTAACAGGAGTTAAATAGAAGACCATACATGAGAGATGAAGATACAAGTACAAATAACATAGGATCATGACAAGGTCAGAGTCAAATACAGTAATGGTAAGGTAATAGAAGAACAGCTTTTTAATATCTGTATGGCTATAGATATGGAGACCCAAAAGAAAGGAAGCGAGAAGAAGTTGATGGGGGGGGGCCCAATGGTAAGAGCTGAATGAGTCTATGCATAGAGCTTTTTTCCATCATTTTGAGGAGCGTGGGAGACACGCAGGGAGGGCACAGGGTTTAGTGCTCCTACTAGGAATTTAGTTGAACAAGTAGTAGGTTTTTAATCCTTGCCTGAAATATACAAATGACAAAGACAACCTTATAATGGTGAGTAGTTTCCTGACTGACGTGATCTGCTTGATTAGGATAGTAATTTTGTCAGGTAAGCTTTTTTAGGTTTTCCTTGCAAGGATGGGTAGGCGAAGATGGAGTTAGAGTGAAGGAGGGTGAGCTTAAAGGATGCTGTGGATCGCAAAGTGGACTGGCTCCTCAAGCGTCAAGTTGAAGCTTTTGGCCCTAGGAATTAAGGCGGCAGCCGTGTTTTCCTTTGTTGCACATGTTTGTCACATTTGCTTATCTCAGGCCTCGGACCTGATAGATGGAGAAGATCCCCAAATGCTCCTCTCTGGGGTGAATTATATTGTGGATGCTCTGTATGATCTTATCAGAATTATGTGCAAGGTCTAGGCCTATGCTATCTCCTCCTGATGGATGCTCTGGATCAGACAGTGGGACAGGAGATGCTACCTCTAAAGTTATGCTAAACAGACTCCCCTTTCAGGGGCCTATGCTATTTGGCAAGGGCCTAGAAGACCTGATGGCCAGTGTGATGGACCATTGCCCAGACAGCAGACCCTGGACGGCCCAGAATTCGAGTCAGGGCAATTTTTGAGACTTCCAAAGATTTTGTATGTAATTCAGGAGGCAGAATGACGTAAAGACCCTTTCAAGGATTGTGTTAGAGATTCAGTGGGGGCAGGAGAACAAGCCACGGGCTGTCGCTTCTCACCAGCCACTAGGAAAGTACTGTGACGCCAGGCTGGAGGCTGAGCTTGCCCAGATAGGAGGCAGACTGTCGGTCCTTTTGGTCTCAGATTGGCACAGATCACTGAGTTCTAGATGTAATCTGGGAGGGGTACAAAACTGAGTTACTGTGCCCAGGACCCTGTCTGACTGCTATGTAACTTCTCAAGGCTGGCTGGCTGAGAGAGAGCCCTCAAAGTTCGGGCTATGATAGAAAGGCTACTAGCTCTTCGGGCCATAGAGCATGCTCCTGGACGCAGACTTGCGCTTGGCAGATACTCCATATACTTCACTGTGCCAAAGAAAGGCTCAGATGACTGCAGACCGATTCTAGACCTACAAGTTGGTTACTGTGGCTCTGAAATACTGCACCTTCTGCATGGAGACGTTTCGGTTGGTCATAGTGGCAGTGGCACGGGGGAATTTGTCGCCTCCCTCATATCTGATGGAGGCCTATCTTTCCATTTTCCCCGGCCCACAGGAGGTATTTGTGATTTCACGGCTGGAGTAAACTCTGGATGTTGTGAGTTCCCTGTGAGTCTTGAAGCTTCTGTAGCAGCTTTTCTTGCTTCAAATTCTTCTCTTTTTTAAGCACCTCTTCCAGTTCCCCTGTATCCCCAGCTCTACCAGGCATATTGTGGCATATATACAACTCTACAAAAAAAAGTCACTCGGATCACAGAGCACATCTACCATGCTGCAATAACTTCCAAAACAAGGAACCCACCTATGAAAAGGCAGTGTTATAACTATTACAGAGGGCCCTAAAACATCAATAGGGTGGTAGATGCATGGAATAGTTTCCCGGTAGAGGTGGTGGAGACAAAGATTGTGTCTGAATTCAAAAAAGCGTGAGACAGGCTTGCGGGATCTCTTGGGGAGAGGAAGAGATAGTGGATTGGCCATTTGACCTTTATCCACCATCATGTTTCTTTATTTCTATATTTAATATTAATATACCGTATAATATAAACCGAGATTTTTGGTCAAAAAAATGACCCAAAATGAGGGTCTGCGGTTTATATTCAGGTCAGCTTCCCCCTCCCCCCTGGACCTATTGCAGGCCCTCCACTAGGCCTGCCATAAGACCTGGTGGTCCAGCATTGGGTTAGGACAGGAAGGATCACTCCCACTTCCTGTCTCAGATGACTCTTAACAACTCTTACCTCCCTCCTGCCTCCCCAATTAGTAAAAAGCATACCTTTAAAATCCCTGGTGGTCAAGCGGTGAACTGGGAAAGGAGTGATCTTCCTATGGTTCCTGCCCCATGCAGAGCCACTGTCTGAATGGCTGCCACGAGTTTGCAGTGGTCTCGCAAGAACTCGTGGCAGCCATTCAGATAGCGGGCTCTGCATGGGGCAGGAGCATAACGTATTGCCTATAGGGTATGCACACAGAATACAAATAACTAAATACAGAATAAGTGATTGTAGGGTTATACTAGATATACAAATATGTAGACATAAATTAAACTGAAACCTCAAGAAGTCAGACCTTGCATTTAGACAGCACCAGAGAAATAGAAAGAAGTGAATTTTCTTCCTGCACTCTTCAAAATATAACGATACCAGATGCAATTGCTGTGATTCTTTGCCTAGAGGGAGCCCAAAGCCTCCCTGAACTTAAGAGAGCATAGCCTGGTACTGAGCTTTAGGGTCCCCTCCCAAATTTCTGCCGTGGACCTCGGCCATATCCGACACCAGCTCTGGCAGTTGTACATTCCAAAAACTAATATTTTCTAATTACTATATAAGAAATAAAATTATTTTTCTACTTAGTTGTCTGGTCATTTGATATTTTTTTTTTCCCCCAGGGTCTTCTGTCCATAAGACATTTCTTTTTTCTCCATATCAGTTGGCCATCTTCCTTGTCCCTATACTATCTCCATGTTTAGCATCTCCCTTCCCTAATATCATTATCCCTGCCTCCCCATCTTCATAATCACATCCCTTTGTCCTTATCCCCCATGTCCAGCATTACCCTTCTTCCTGCCCCCTATCATTCGCCGAGTTCAGGTTCTTTTATTACTCTCTACCCTCCATGTCTAAATGGCCCAGCATCTCTTCTGTTCTTCCCACATAGGTCAGTATCTCAACTTCTCTCTCTTTTTTACCCTCCATACAGTATCTCTTTCTCTTCTATTCCCTCTCATCCTCCCAATTCCCAGTACAGCATGGTCCCTACCTCTGTACATCCAGCATCCCTGCCCCTCTTCCCTTCATCTCCCATAGTCCAGCTTCTCCCCTCCTTCCCAGCAGGTTCAGATTGTTTTTTGTCCCCTCCCCTACAAGTCTAGCAATCTCTCCTAACTCCTGGATCTAAAGTACTGGTAAATATAAAAGATCAGAAGAAAGATATTCATATCCTCTATAATAAAACCCTAAGCGCGCATGCACACTTAGGGTTTTTGTGATCCCTGACAGCATGCTGTGTCCTTCCGTGGCCGTATTCTATTTATGGCGCATGCCAGCTTGCGGTGCATGGGACAGCTTGCGACAGCAATTTCAGCGGCGGTTTGATACCTGCGTTGCTGGAACACGTCTTCTCACCCCCCAACCAGAAAATGCAGCAGCCGCAGGGCAATTTGCTAGGCCAGCCCACTTTGATTATGCGAGGTGGGCTGGCCTAGCAAAAGCCCTGAGGCTGCCCGGGCTAGCGGATGCTGGACAGGGGCAGCAGGGAAAGGAGAAGGGGTACTACTGGACAGGAGGATCAGGTAAGGGGTGCTGCTGGATAGGGGGGGAGGTAAAAGGAAGGGAGATGGCCTACTGCTGGACAGTGGGAGCAGGGAAGAGGTGCTGCTGGACAGGGGGTAAAAGGAAGGGAGAAGGCCCTACTGCTGGACAGGGGGAGCAGGGAAGAGATAATGCTGGACAGGAGGGAGGTAAAAGGAAGGTGAGAAGGGCTGCTGCTGGACAGGGGGAGCAGGGAAGAGATGCCTGCTGGACAGGGGGAGAGGTAAAAGGGCTGCTGCTGGACAGGGGGGAGCGGGCAAGGGTGGTGGTGGACAGCCGAGGAAAGAGAGAGAGAAAAATAAATTAAAGACAGACAGACAGAAAGCGTCCAAGGAGAGAGAGAGAGAGAAAGACAGACAGACACACACATCTATTCTAGCACCCATTAATGTAATGGGCTTAAAGATTAGTATAAGTATAAAATGATAAATTTACCATATGTTATATACATTTTTTATTTTGTAGCTAGAGTTGGAGTCATAGTTATATTGTCTGTAACTGCCCTCAAACTTGCTTCCGAATCTTGACTTCATAGCCTTAGTAACTGGGATGAATAGTGAAAAGGAATGGAATCTGTGCAGTGATAAAAACCATTGTATACATTATGGCTAAAAATAGAAAAGGTATTCAGCAAAATCAGAAAATGAAATTCAAAAAAGAAGGCTTACTCTCTAAACTTTCCCTTGTTTCTTGCTAGATCATGTGTATGAAGCGTTGCTGAACACAGATGTTGACCTTGATTCACTGAAGCCAGATCAGTCTTGGGTGAAGCATCTGTCAAGGACATTGTAAAAAAGTCTGGAATGAAGTTCAAGTGGGCAAAATTGAAAGAAGAGAAAGTCCGAGAAAATAAAGGATGCTGTTAATAAGGTACACAGCTCCCTTCTGTTCTTAGGGAGCAGAAGGGCAATCATAAATATGCAGAATGTGTGCTTTAAAAAGATTTATATTTGTTATGGAAATCTTGGCATTCTTTTTAATATCTTTATTCATTTTAAAGCCAAAAAATAAGTGCAACATATTATAGGGACAGTTTACACTTTAACAGCACTTAATTCTATCAAATTATATATTATGACAAATACATATATCATCCCCCCTTTCTACATATCCAACAATTGCACTCAAAAGTATCTCCCTACCCACCCACCCTGGATGTGTATGATCAAAGGGCAAAATCAAAAATTACTCCTTACAGAATTTTGTCAATGGCTCCCAAACATCCATAAATTTCCTATAATGCTCCTGTTCAATATCTACATAAACGACCTAGAGGCGGGAACCAAGTGTGAGGTCATTTGCAGATGACACCAAACTATACAGCAGGGCTCAAACCAGGGAAGACTGCGAAGATCTTCAAAAGGATCTAACACAGCTGGAAAAGTGGGCCGAAAAATGGCAGATGAGCTTCAACGTGGGGAAATGCAAGGTAATGCACGTGGGGAAAAAAGAACCCCGATGTTCACATACAAAATGGGGGGAACGCCACTAGGGGTCAGCAACCTGGAGAGAGACCTGGGAGTGATGGTAGATGCAACACTGAAGGCATCGGCGCAATGCGCCACGGCCTCAAGGAAAGCAAACAGAATGTTGGGTATCATTAAGAAGGGTATTACAACCAGGGACGAAAGAAGTCAATCATGCCGCTGTATCGTGCAATGGTGCGGCCGCATCTGGAGTACATGCGTCCAGTACTGGTCCCGTACCTCAAGAAAGACATGGCGGGTACTTGAGGGAGTACAAAGAAGAGCAACTAGACTGATAAAGGGAATGGAAAATCTCCTATACCGAAAGATTGAAGCAGTTGGGACTTTTCTCCCTGGAGAAAGCGAAGACTTAGAGGAGACATGATAGAAACCTTCAAGTATCCTGAAGGGCATAGAAAAAGTAGACAGGGGCAGATTTTTCAAATTAAGGGGCGCCACAAGTACAAGGGGGCACTCGGAGAAATTGAAAGGGGACAGGTTTAGAACAAACGCTAGGAAGTTCTTTTTCACTCAGAGGGTGGTGGATACATGGAACGCGCTTCCAGAGGCTGTTGTAGACAAGAAAACATTAAATGGTTTCAAAGAAGGTTTGGATAGATTCCTAGAAGAAAAAGGGATTGAGGGGTATAGATAGGTATTGACCATTGCTCAGGCAATGGGCCTGATGGGCCGCCGCGGGAGCGGACTGCTGAGTAGGATGGACCTGGGTCTGACTCAGCGGAGGCAACTTCTTATGTTCTTATGTCCCTGTTGTATGCCCATCATACGTTCCATTTTAAAAGTGTGGCATAGAGATTTCCACCAGAAAGTATAATTTAACCGATTCCAATTTTTCCAATTCCTCAAAATAAGCTGTATGGCAATCCCTGTCATAATAAAGAGAAGTTTATTATTATGGGAAGATATTTGACTTTTAGCCCTCATTAATATGCCAAATAGCATGGTATCGTACATCAATGCCACTGGATTTTCCAATAAATTATTATGCAGAATGTGTGGCTTTAAAAAGATTCATATTTGTTATGGAAATCTTGGCATTCTATACTGAGCCACGAGCCTAAGGCACATTAATTGGAGTAATTCTCAACAATTTTAGTTGAGCAGGAAGATTTGACAGGGCTATCCTCTTACAATTTTCACAATCTCCCCTGCTTTAAGTACCAGTGATGGAACCCTATTGACAAGTGTTGTTTGCAACAAAACAGGGACGAAGACCAATGTGTAACACAAAATTACAAGAAATACAAAAACAAAACCAGTGGAACCAGTGAATCTGGATTAAACAAATTTATTCAAACTGTGAGCAGTCACAAATGTTACAATTCCAAATGGAATATAATGTAGTTCCAATGGGAAACCCTATGATGAATACCAAAAGGACCCAATCAACCATATGAACAATCTAAGGTGAAATAAGGTAGGGTAATTCCATGTCAAGTGGTCCAATTTTGAAATATATCTCCAACATCTCAGAATTCCATGAAATTTTATGTATGAGCCACTTAAGGTCTTAAACTAAGACCCAATATGTATTTGTATATTACATTACATTACATTAGTGATTTCTATTCCGCCGTTACCTTGCGGTTCAAGGCGGATTAACAAAAAAGATCTATCTGGCCATTTCCAGAGGAATTATAGAATAGTTAGGGAGTAGTCAACTTGGTTCATAGAGATGAGGTGGTTCTTGTGGTGTTAGGTTGTTTTAGAGAGAAGGGAGGCGTTAGGTTGGTTTCGATTTTTGGGTATCAGGGGATTTTTTAAATAGTATGGTTTTTATTTCTTTTCTAAATGTTGTGTAGTCAGGGGGTCGTTATCAGCAAAGAAGAGTTGGGCGGTCTAATCTCGCTGCTTGTGTAGCCAGGAGGCCATTATACGTTTTTTTTTCCGTTTGACTTCTCTGATTGGAGAATATGTGAATGGAGCGTGGGTTCTCCTTTGTCTGGTTGAGGTGGTTCAGATTAGACAGTTGTTAGGTATATTGGGCTGTTGCCGTTCATGGATTTAAATAGGAGACAGTAGAACTTGAATTGTATTCTTGCTTGAATTGGTAGCCAGTGTGAGTGGAGGTACGCCTCGGTGATGTGGTCATGTTTCCTCAGAAAGTAGATGAGTCTCAGGGCTGTGTTCTGGATTGTCTGCAGTTGCTTAATCATGGTCGCGGGGCAGGGGAGATAGAGAATGTTACAATAATCTAGGAGACCCAGCATTAGGGTTTGGACTAGGATCCGGAATTGAGTTTTGTCGAAGAATTTTCGCACTTATCTTAGGTTTTTCATGATGGCGAAAGATTTCTGTATTATTTTATTGATTTGTGGTTGCATGGTACAGCATCTGTCAATCATCATTCCCAGTAGTTTTAGAGTGGATTGCATGGGGAATGTGGTAGAGTTGATTACTAGGTTTGTAATGGATGGTGTCTTATCATTTTCTAGGAGAATGAATTTTGTTTTTTCTGAGTTTAGTTTCAGTTTGTGGTCTTTCATCCAAGATGTTATTGTTTCTAATGTTTTATGTATAGTGTCTGTCATGGAGGGTTTTAGTTGATCAAAAGGGAGAAGAATGGTGATGTCATCTGCGTAGCTGTAGGAGATTATGTTTGATTTATCTAGACAGGTGCCGAGGGATATATTTGTTCCTGAATTAGAGCACCCAGTGTGAGGGGTACTCTGGTTCCGGATGCACACAGATTGACAAAAGTGGCTACTTTCGGTATCTACAGTGCATAAACCAAAACTGGTAGAAAGCTCAAATTTAGCTTATCTATACAGTTTTTGACACTGAATTCAGATATACTGATAAAATTACCCAAATGAGTTTAATTTTTTCATTATTGCCCAGCAAAATAGGTCAAACATTTAATTGCACAAAACGACTCACACTTTGGTCATCAATAACTTTGCAAATGTTTTATCAAATGCATCATAACTTTATAAGAATATTAGTAATGCAAAGGCTTAGTCTAGAAAAGGCCTTTTTCTACCAGTCAGGGGTTCTCTCTTTTGAGCCTCCTCATGCTTCCCTTTGTGCTTTTGAGGAAAAATAAGCTTATCTGGGCAAGGAATGTAGGACATTGGTGGGCTTTATCCCAAGGGACTGGGGTCTTGGACACCTTTGCACTACCCCTTTTGTGAAATACCCCTACCCTAAAAGACTTACTATTAGTTGACTTAGACTGTGGGGTAACTTGTTCATGTAGCCGTGACAAGGCATCTACATTAGTGTGGAGTTGGCCTGTGCAGTGTGCGGAATCTATAGCTTTGGAGAAGTATATACCATCGGATCAAATGAACATTATTGTTGCACATGCTGTCGAGTTATTTTAGCACAGCATGGTCAATTATCAGAGTGAATTTCTTTCCCTGTTGAGTAATGGCTCAACATGCCCACAGCCTACTTGACATTCCAGCTCCACTGTGGCATAGTGCCTCTCATTGGGATGGCGTTTTCTACTTAGGTAGAGCACTGGGTGTTCTTCTTCCCCATATTTCAGAGATAGAATAGCCCCCCAACACTGTTGCCGATGGATCCGTCTGCAGGATAAAATGGTTTTGGAGATCTATCCCCACTAGGATGGGGTCCGAACACAGACTCGACTTCAAATCCTGTAACACCTATTCCTGACCCTCATTTCCACTGCAATAAATTGGATTCAACTGCTGTGAGCATGTCCATTAAAAGGCAGGCACACCTCTTGCTGACCCATCACACATTTCTTGGTAAGTCCTCCTGCCTGCAAGGCCTCCAATACCTCCCTTAAATGACCAAGATGGTCTTGCCATGACTGGGAGTAGATTATAATATCATCCATATATGCAGATGCATGGTCCTGCTGACATCTTAAGACCTCGTTCAGGACTCTTTTGCAGGAAGCAGCAGCTCCATGCAGTCCTAATCTAATCTAATCTAAACCTTAAGTTTATATACCGCATCATCTCCACGAATATGGAGCTCGACACGGTTTACAAGAACTTAAATAATAGGTAGAGAAGGGTAAAGGTTTACATGGAACTTATGTGTAGAAGGGAGGAGGAAAAGGGGGGAGGATAGAGTTACAATTTGGTAAAAAAGCCAAGTTTTCAGTTGTTTGCGGAATAATTGGAGGGAGCCCAGGTTCCGCAACGGGAATGGTGAGGTCGTTCCAAAGTCCTGTGATTTTGAAAAGAAGGGATTTTCTCAGTTTGCCTGCATAGTGAATGCCGCGTAGAGAGGGGAAGGCTAGTTTATACCTTTGGGCGGTTCTGGAAGAGTCGGGACTGGAGGAGTTGAAAGATAGTGGGATAAGGGGAGGAAGAATGCCTTGAATGATCTTAAAGGGAGCCAGTGTAGTTTGGCAAGGAGTGGGGAGGCATGGTCAGATTTGCATTTTGAAAAGATCAACTTGGCTGCAGTATTCTGGATTAGTTGGAGTCTTTGAAGACTTTTTTTTGATAGATTTAAGTAGATGGCATTGCAGTAATCTAGTTTGGATAAGATGATGGATTGGACAAGGATGGCAAAATGTTGTTGGCTGAAGTAGGATCTTACTTTTCTCAGCATGTGGAGGCTGAAAAAGCATGATTTTGCCAAGGAATTGAGGTGGTCATTGAGGGAGAGAGAGGAATCGATAATGATGCCAAGGACTTTGGATGAGAATTCAAGCTGCAGTGTATCACCTGTGGGTAGTGCGAAAAGGGTGGGCAGGTGTTCGAATTTTGGGCCGAGCCAGAGTAATTTTGTTTTTGATTCGTTTAGTTTTCATCTGTACCGAGAAGGACCAGGAGCGGAGTCTCATTATGCAAGCTGTAATGTTCTCGTGGAGGTTGGTGAGGTTCTGGTCTGACTCAAGGAGGACAAGGATGTCATCCGCGTATGTGTAGATTGTTTCAAGGGGGGATAGTTGAAGGAGTTTCAGGGGGGATAGTTGAAGGAGTTTCAGGGAGGACATGTAGATGTTAAAGAGAATAGGGGAAAGGGGTGATCCCTGAGGGACACCGCAAGGATGGTGTCCAAGGAGTGGACATGGTGCCATTTGTATTGACGGTGTAGGAGCGGGAGCGTAAGAAGTTTGAGAACCACTTTAGGACGGTGGAGTCGATTCCGATCTCAGAAAGTCGGTAAAGTAGTATGTCGTGTTGGACGACATCGAAAGCAGCAGAAAGATCAAATTGTAGTAGGACAGCAAATTTGTTACGTGAATGTAGTTGTTGCACCTTTGAAATTAGGGAAACTAGGAGGGATTCGGTGTTGAAGCTGGGTCTGAAGCCATATTGGTAGGGATGGAGAATGGAGAATCTCTCGAGATAGGAAGAGAGCTGGGTAGCAACTATGGTTTCTAGGAGTTTGGTAAGTAGAGGGATATTTGCTATGGGATGGTAGTTTGACGGTAAGGAGGGGTCGAGATCGGCTTTTTTTCAGAATAGGTGACAAGGCAATGTGACCCATTTTAGTGGAGAACAGGCCTGATAGTATAGCAGAGTTAATAAGTCTCGTAAGGGAGGAGATGGCCTGTGCAGGAATGTTTTCATAAAGGTGGGAGGGGAAAGATGCATTTGCAGGATTTCAGTCTGAGACAGAGTTTAGAGATCTGGGGTTCAGATACGGGTTCAAAAGTCGTCCAGGATCTATCAGCCGGGATAGGATTTGAGTAGGGTAGAGAGTTGTAAGAGACTACTGGGGGGAAAGAGCTCCTTATGGTGGAAATCTTTTCATTGAAGAATTTGGCTAAGTCGTTTGCGGATGGGGGGATAGAGGAGAGGTGGAGTCAGTTTTTGAGGTTAGGTTTCACCAGATGTAGAACAGAGTACTATTTTGATTTTTTTATTATCTCCATAGAAATTCTTCCTTGCTTTTATTAATACTGTGTTATAGAACTTGATGTTGTCTCGCCAGGATTGTCTGTCTGAGGGGGATTTTGATTTTTTCCATTTCCTTTCCAGGGCTCGACATTTCTGTTTTAATTCCCTGTGGTATGGAAGGGCATTCTGTAGAATTGGTATAATCCCTGAGGGTTTGGAAGGCTGTTTTAGGGTAAGCATCAATTGTTAAAGAAATTTGACAATACCTCTTTTTCAAATTAAGAATAGTTAGAAACTGGGCTGTACCCAGACGATCTAGCAACTCTTCAATTCAAGGCATGGGAAAGCATCAAAAGTTGAGATCTCGTTTCTTTACAATAATCAATGCAACACCTAGGGGATCCATCTGCCTTTGGGACAATTATGAAAGGGCTACACCAAGGGCTCTTAGATTCTTTTATCACCTCCAGCTTGAGCATGTCCTCCACTAGAATTTGTAACAACAGTCCTTGTTCTTCGGAGATCCTATAAGGATGGACCTGCACTATTTTGCCTGGAGTGGTCTGGATGTCATGCTCTACCAGGCGAGTAACATAGAAACATAGAATATGACGGCAGAAAAGGGCTATAGCCCATCAAGTCTGCCCACTCTAATGACCCACCCCCCTGACTTTACTCCCTTAGAGATCACACGTGAATGTCCCATTTTCTCTTAAAATCTGACACGCTGCTGGCCTCAATCACCTGCAGAGGTAGACTGTTCCAATGATCGACCACCCTTTCTGTGAAGAAGTATTTCCTGGAATCACCACGAAATTTCCTTCCCCTGATTTTCAGCGGATGCCCTCTGGTGGTCAAAGGACCTATAGGACAGAAGATATCATCTTCCACCTCGATACGGCCCGTAACATATTTGAACGTCTCAATCATGTCCCCCCCTCTCTCTTTGTTCCTCTAGTGAGTACAGCTGCAATTTATTTAGCCTTTCTTCATACGTGAGATCCCTGAGCCCCGAGACCATCCTGGTGGCCATTCGCTGAACCGACTCAATTCGCCGCACATCTTTCCGGTAGTGTGGTCTCCAGAATTGAACACAATACTCCAAATGAGGTCTCACCATGGATCTGTACAGTGGCATTATCACTTCAGGTCTCCTGCTGACAAAACCCCTACGGATACAACCCATCATTTGCCTTGCCTTGGAGGAAGCCTTCTCCACTTGATTGGCAGCCTTCATGTCATCACTAATGATCACCCCTAAATTACGTTCCGCCGTGGTCCTAGCCAAGGTCTCACCATTTAGTGTGTAAGTTCTACATGGATTTCTCTTACCCAGGTGCATTACTTTACACTTTTTAGCATTAAAGCATAGCTGCCAAGTCGATGACCACTGTTACAGTAGTAGTAGGTCCTGCGTCATACTGTCAGGCAAAATGCTTTTGCCTACTATGTTGCATAGTTTGGCGTCGTCGGCAAACAAAGATACTTTTCCTCTAAGCCCTTGGGTCATATCACCTATGAATAAGTTGAATAGAATCGGGCCCAAGACCGAGCACTGTGGTACTCCACTGGTCACGTCTGACGTTTTGGAGGGGGAACCGTTAACCACTACCTTTTGAAGTCTACCGTGTAGCCAGTCCCTAACCCATGCAGTTAATGTGTCCCCTAATCCCAGCGATTTCAGCTTGTTCAATAACCTGCGGTGTGGGACGCTATCAAAAGCTTTGCTGAAGTCCAAATATATCATGTCCAGAGACTCCCCGGCATCCAGTTGTCTAGTTACCCAGTCAAAGAAGCCAATCAGATTAGATTTGCAAGACCTGCCCTTGGTAAATCCGTGTTGGTGGGGATCATGTAGGTTTTCTTCGTCCAGGATTGTGTCAAGTTTCTGCTTGATCAGTGTTTCCATAAGCTTGCTCACTATGGATGTGAGACTCACTGGTCTGTAATTTGCCGTCTCTGTCCTGCAGCCTTTTTTGTGAAGTGAAATAACGTTGGCTGTTTTCCAGTCCAAGGAAACTCTTCCAGTACGTAGGGAAAGATTGAAGAGTACGGCTAACGGTTCTGCCAGGACTTGGCTCAACTCTCTGAGTACCCTGGGGTGTATGTTGTCTGGTCCCATGGCTTTGTTTACTTGGAGTCTTGAAAGTTCGTAGTAGATGCTGCTGGGCGTAAACTCGAAATCTTGAAATGGATCTTTCTGGTTGTCTCTTGTCCGTAAACTGCGGACCGGCTCCCGGCGCTTCACAGGTGAAGACTGAGCAGAAGTATTCGTTTAGTAGTTCTGCCTTGGCAGAATCCAATTCTGCATAGTTTCCGTCCGTTTTCCTAAGGCATTCTATCCCATCTTTATTTCTTTTCCTGTCACTAATATACCTGAAGAAGGATTTATCCCCTTTCTTAATGTTCCGTGCTAGATCTTCTTCTGTTCGAGTTTGGCCTCTCTGACTGCCTTTTTGACTGCTCTAGATCTGACTAGATAGTCTTCTTTCGCACCGCTTTCCGAAATGTTTGTAGGCAATAAATGCTTCTTTTTTCTCTTTAATGAGGTTTGAAATTTCGGAGCTGAACCACTGGGGTCTTTTGTTTCTCCAGCGCTTGCTAACTGTTTTTATGTAGCGGTTTGTAGATTCGTGTAAGGTGACTTTCAGAGTTGACCACATAGTCTCCACATTGTCAGTTTCTGCTTGGTTATACAGCTCCTGATGGACAAAATCTCCTATGAGGTCGAAGTCTGTGCCTCTAAAGTTGAGGACCCTCGTCGCTGTGTTTGATCTAGAGAAGCCTTTCTTGAGGTTGAGCCATACCATGTTATGGTCGCTGGAGGCCAGCTTATCTCCTACTGAAACCTCCGAAACGCTGTCTCCGTTGGTGAGTACCAGGTCCAGTATTGCGTGGTCCCTGGTGGGCTCCAATACCATTTGTTTGAGTCGTGCACCCTTTATGGAGGTTAATATTCTTCTGCTGCCACAGGTAGTCGCGGAGAGTGTGTTCCAATCTGCATCGGGCATGTTGAAGTCCCCTAGCAGAACTGTGTCCCCACGCAAAGTAATGTTCTCTATTTCTTCGATCAGTTCTATATCTTTGTCTTCCTGTTGTCTTGGAGGTCTATATACCACACCAAGGTATAGGCATTTTTCATTTCCTCTGGCCAGGTTCACTCAGAGGGATTCCCCATTGTATCTAACATCTGTGATTCTGGTAGTTTTGATGTTTTCCTTAGTATATAGTGCGACCCCTCCTCCTAACTTGCCCTCTCTGTACACCCTGGTCGACTGGAAATAACATCCAGAAATTCACCTATTAACTCTTCTACTTCTCAACATTGCCAGGCATCTACATCGGGATTTAGGCATACTTTTTCCATCTTGGTCAGATCCGCCACTTGCAGCCCACAATGTTAAGGCTTGCCTCTCATTCCAGGGTTTTCTCCCGTTGCTGTCACGTACCAGATAATCGACAGCATTCAACTGCTGTACCTCCTCAAAGGTCCCTTCCATTGGGCTAGGAACTTAGGGGAGGTCATCAGGTACTAAGACTAGTGTCCTATTTCCAACTGCCTTTCCTTCATCCCTCTGTCAGTAATACTTCTGACCTTCTTGACTTCACTGTAAGTTCTCATAACCCTCCTTCCATACAGTGGCGAGCTGCTGTTTTAATGTGGCTAAATATGAAATTATATTAGTTGGTGACCCTTCAGGAGGGTCCCATGTATCTTTTAAGACATCAAGCAAGCCCCAAAGTACTCCCCCAAACATTTCAAAGGGGCTAGCCCATAAGGACGCCTGAACCTTTCCCAGGCAGAGTATAAACAAAGGTTAATAGGAGGTCCCAATTGATCAAGTTGTCCTTCCTCCCCCTTCTGGAACATTTTCTTTAAAGTTTGGCTAAAGTTTTCAACCATGCTGTTACATTGAGGGTGGTAAGCCGAGGTCTGAATGTGCCAAATCCCAAAGGCTTCCCACAGGACCTTCATGTCCTTGGCTAGGAAATTACTTCCCTGGTCAGTAAGTATCTCCTGAGGAAACACTACCAAACAAAACAACTTAATCAGCTCTGGAATGATTGCTTTAGTACTAATTTGCTGTAGGGGAAAGGCTCAGGGAAAGCGTGTTGCAAAATCCATTACAACCAGGATGTAGCAGTACCCTCTAGGCGTATGAACTAACGGACCCACAATATCCATGCCCAATCTATTCAGTGGTTTGTACACGGAAGGTAGGGGTATTAAGGGTGCCTTTCCTGGTTGAGTGGTCAATTTTGGCATAAGATGTAAATTTTGAAAAATTCTTCCACATCTTGCCCCACACCAGGCCAGGAAAACCTAGTCACCTGTACCCATGTGCCTTTTGCCGCTGCCTGGTTCTTTAGATAAATGTGTCCTTTTTTTCCCATCTCCTGGGAAACTACTACCAAGGACTTAGTCTGCAGAAAAGGCTTTTATCCCAGGACAAGCAGGCAGGTATTCTCACATATGGGTGACGTCATCGACGGAGCCCGGATATGGGCACAATCAGACTTGCTTGAAGAAACTAGAAGTTTTGAGTCGCCCGCACCGTGCATGTGCGAGTGCCTTCCCGCCCAGCGCAGGGCGCATCTCCTCAGTTCTCAGTTTTCTGCGGAGCCGAGAAGTCCGTCTTTGACTCTCTGCGTTTAACTTTGTTCACTTTGTGCCTTCTCTCAACCGCGGTTTGTGTTTTTTTTCTTCACGAATCGCTGTTTTATCTTATTTCTTTTATTTTTAGTTTTTTTTAAAAAATTTTTCTTCTTCCGTTCGTTTTCCGGGACAAGCCGCTCGGCCGCAGCCTGAGGGCTTCGACATTGCGGCGGCTATTTTTCCGTCTATGTCCCAGCCTGCTACAGGCTTCAAGAGGTGTAGCAAGTGTCAGCGCGCGATCTCTCTTGCGGACCCTCACGGACGCTGCTTCAAGTACCTAGGGCCGAAACATCATCTTAGGTCGTGCCTGCCTTGCCAAACATTTCAGCCTCGTGCTTTTAAGCGTTGTTGCATTCTGGTGGACAAGCTTTTTGAGATGGATTCTCCTACTGATCCCTCGACTTCGAAGGCGTCTTCGGCTTCGACTTCCACCGAGGCTCCTTCTGCGCCTACTGCTTCCACCTCGAGCCTCATCAGACCTTCGTCGTTTGCAGCGGCTCTTGCTTCAATGTCATCTGCTGTATCTTCCCCTGTTTTCTCAGGTCAGATAGCTCAGCAGTTGGTTCCGCCGGTAATGATTAAACTGTCCAAGACTCCTAAGTCAAAACACACTCACACTACCTCGAAGGAATCTCTAGCCAAAGCAGGTAGTCCGGTTTCAGATGCGGATCCATCCTTGCCGGCTTCTTTCCAGACCATGTTAGAGAAGCAGTTATTCAGTTCCTTACTAACATGTGACCCAAACTGCTTGTCCAGCCTGGGCATTCAGCAGACTCCCGCGAGGTCGAGCCACTTCCTTTGCCCCAGTCTGAACTTATACACTCTTTGCAGGAAGCAGAGTCTCTGCGAGTGTCTGGTCTGCCATCCAAGCACAGAAAGCAAGGAGCAGATTCTTTGCGAGTGCCACTAAGCCTCTGGAGCTTCGATCTACAGCCTCTAGTCCTATTCATGCATCGGCTGCCTACGTCTCCGAGGCGAAATCTCCTCGATCCTCGAGATCTGGTTCCATTCACAGTTCTCACCGACATTCGAGGCCTTCATCGAGGCATCCTTCCAGGTATCATTCTTCTTCTCAAGACAGACCATCTTCCTCAAAGCCTCGATCTACTCCAACCTCGACCAGACCACTGACTCCTCGTTCGAGGTCTCCGATGCTGGACCTCGAGGATGTTCCGGTCTCGATTGCCTCGTCCAAGTCACCAGGTTCCTTTGATGCCTTTTTCCCTGCCGAAGCTTCTTCTTCGACACAGGCAGCCTCGACGTCCTCGAGTCCTTCTCGAGGCAAAGCATTGGCAGATCAGCTATCTTTCTCGTCTTTCCTGCGACAGATGGCTGTAGACTTGGATATTCAATTGGATACTGGCTCCAAGTATTCTAAGGAGTATCTAGAAGTCATGCATCTTCCTCAACCTCCAGCAGTGTCTTAAGCTTCCATTTCATAAGCTTTTGAATCAGACTTTTGGTCGATGCATGGAAATACCTTTTTCCATACCAGCTGTTCCAGGAAAATTGGACTCTGGGTATAAAACTGTGCATTGCAAAGGGTTTGACAACTTACAGGTATCTCATCAATCCCTGCTTGTTGAATCCTCCTTGAAGAGGTCCCATCCTTCCAAGGTTTATGCCACAGTTCCTCCTGGAAGGGAGGGGAAAACTATGGACAAATTCGGACATCGCATCTACCAGAATGCTATGATGTCCTCTAAAGTCCTCAATTATAATTTTTATTTCATCACTTACTTTGAATTTCTTCTTTCTCTTCTACCAAAGTTTTTGGATTATTTGGATAACCAAATGCATTTTGAGTTTCAGGAAGTCATTAGTTCTTTCTCTCAATTACGTCTGCATCTCCTCCAATCATCTTATGATGCCTTCGAGTTATCTGCCGAGCGGCTGCTTGCTCTGTAGCTATGCGTCATCTTGCCTGGCTTCGTATATTGACATGGACTCTAACCTTTAAGACCTTTAAGACCACTTGGCTAACATTCCTTGTGAGGGTAATGACCTCTTTGATGAATTCATCGAGGCAGCCACCAAGAAATTATCTGACCATGAGAAATCATTTGCTTCTATCGTCAGACCTAAGCCAAAGCCAGCTCCTGCCAAGCCTGCACACCCTGCTCTTATCTATCAAAGGCGTTTTGCTCCAAAGCCGGCTCCTATACTTGCCCTCCTCTGAAAAAAACAGCAACCTCAGAAGCAACAGAAACCCCAACCTTCTGCTGCACCTAAGGCTTCTCAGCCTTTTTGACTGTTTACAACAGAGCATAACCTCCACCGTTCTGTCTCTGTCCCCTTTTTCCCCTATAGGAGGTCGTCTCCATCATTTTTACAATCGATGGACGATAATTACATCCAACCTCTGGGTGCTTACCATCATCAGAGAAGGATACTCTCTTCATTTCACTCAGGTTCCACTTGAGCTTCCTCCAAGAGAGCATCCTTCCAATTCATCCCAGACCGCCCTTCTTCTTCAGGAAGCTCAAGCTCTGCTTTCTCTCCATGCCATCGAACCAGCAGAACAGGGGGTTTTACTCCCGTTACTTCCTTGTTCCAAAGAAGACGGGCGATCTGCGGCCCATTCTGGATTTCCGGGCTCTCAACAAATTTTTAGTCAAAGAAAAGTTTTGAATGTTGTCCCTGGCATCTCTTTATCCCCTTCTCGAGCAGAACGACTGGTTATGTTCTCTGGCTCTCAAGGAGGCCTACACTCATATCCCCATTCATCCTGCCTCCTGTCAATACCTCAGATTTCGGGTGGGGAATCTGCATTAACAATAGAGTACCACTCTTCTGCCTGGCCTCATCTCCCAGAGTGTTCACCAAGTGCCTGGTAATGGTAGCGGCAGCTCTCCGGAATCATGGTCTTCAGGTATTTCCCTACCTCGATGACTAGCTCATCAAAGATTCCACGTCTCAAGGGGTTTTTGTAGCGACCCAACGGACTACCTGGTTCCTACAAAGTTTGGGATTCAAAATCAACTTTCCCAAATCTCAACTTCAGCCCTCACAGACTCTACAATTCATTGGAGCTGTTCTGGACACTGTCCAACTCAGAGCATTCCTTCCACAACAACGTCTGGAAGCTCTTCTTCAACTCTGTCATAGTGTCTACCCGCACTTCCATCTCAGCGAGACACATGATGGTACTTCTGGGTCACATGGCCTCCACAGTACACGTGACTCCTTTTGCCAGACTTCACCTCAGAATTCCTCAGTGGACCTGGCATCTCAATGGACGCAAGTTTGTGACCCTCCTTTTCGAAACATTTCAGTCACTCCTTCCTTGAAGCAGTCTCTCCGTTGGTGGATGCTCTCTTCCAATCTTTCCAGAGGCTTGCCTTTTCAAACACCCCTTCATCAGAAGGTCCTCACGACAGACTCTTCGACCTACGCTTGGGGCGCTCATCTCGATGGTCTCCGTACTCAAGGCCACTGGACCAGTACGGATCGTCAATGTCACATCAATCTGTTGGAACTCGGAGCGATTTTTAAAGCTCTCAATGCTTTTCAACATCTTCGCAACCAGGTAGTCCTTATCCGGACGGACAACCAAGTCTCCATGTATTATGTCAACAAACAGGGAGGGACGGGATCTGCCTCCCTTTGTCAAGAAGCTCTGAAGGTTTGGGACTGGGCAATCCGCCACAACACTTTCCTCAAAGCTGTCTACATTCAAGGGGTGAAGAATTGCTTGGCAGACAACTTGAGCGTCTTCTGCAACCTCGTCTCTTCATCACATTTTTTCACAGTGGGGAACCCCTCAGATAGACCTCTTTGCGGCTCCCCACAACTTCAAACTGATATACTCTCACCGCCTCAAGGCAGATGCTTTTCTTCTGGAATGGACGAATCTCTTCCTCTACGCATTCCCTCCTTTTCCTCTCATTCTCAAGACTCTAGTCAAGTTGAAGAACGATCATGCCACAATGATTCTTTTTTTTTTTTTTTTATAATTTTGAATACATTACAATATCCAATGATTCCAAAGGAAAATCACATAAAACAATACATAATCAAACCATATATACATAATTCCTTTTAAGCCCACATTAATGGGGAGCACATATTACTATTTCTAACCAAATAAATTCAAGAAAATAAAGGACAATAATTCTCGGTTCGCACTATTATTATTATGTTCTTGTATACCGCCATACCCAGTGAGTTCTAGGCGGTTCACATCAATTAATTAGGATCCGATCTGCACACGGATTTACATCATTTTGTCGGAGTTACAAGCAACGAGGAAGGGAATGTAGGTACATTTTAGCAGAAATTTATCCAAGTTACAGGCAGCGACAGGTTGGATTGGCCGGGAAGAGGGAGGGAAGAGAGAAGCACAGGGGGGGAGGAGAGTGGGGGGGGAAGGGAGGGAGTTGGCTTATAGCAGGGGAGTGAGGGTTAAGGGTCCTGTTCGCGGAAAAGGTATGTTTTGAGGAGTTTTCTAAAGTCGAGGTAGGTCGAGGCCTCGAGAATCAATTGGGCTAACCAAGGGTTCAGCTTAGCAGCCTGGAAGGCGAAGGTTTTGTCGAGGAATCTTGTGAGCTGACATAGTTTTAAGGAGGGGAAGGCGAACAGCTGAATTCTGCGGGATTTCTTATTGGTGCAAATCATAGCGAAGTGGGGAGAGAGGTATTTTGGTGATAATCCAGATACTGTTTTGTAACAGAAGCAGGCGAACTTGAAAAGGACTCTGGATTCGAACGGAAGCCAATGTAATTGGTGGTAGAAAGGGGCGATGTGTTCCCATTTGTTCAGGCCGAAAATAAGACGGACGGCTGTGTTTTGAATCAATTTTAGTCTTCTGGTGGTTTTCTTTGTGGCGCTCAGGTAAATGATATTGCAATAATCCAGAATGCTAAGAATAGAGGATTGTACTAGTAGGCGGAAAGCGGTGTCATCAAAGTATTTTTTTATGGTGCGAAGTTTCCAAAGCACCGAGAGACTTTTCTTAACAGTGAGATCGGTGTGATTTTCTAGGGATAGGTGTTTGTCTAGCGTGACTCCCAGTATTTTTAGTGTTTGTTCGAGTGGGAAAACCAATCCATTCACTTGGATTGTGGTGTCTTTGATTTTATCTTTGGGGGTGGCCAGGAAGAATTTTGTTTTGTCCGGGTTTAGTTTTAGTCTGAAGGAAAGCATCCAGAGTTCTATCTGAATGAGTATGCTTGTGATGTAGGCAAGAAGTTCCTGGGATAGACTGGTTAGAGGGATGTTAGTGTATTGTGATGTCATCTGCATAGATGAAAAATTTGAGCTTGAGTTTGTGTAGAAGGTTACTGAGGGAGGCGAGGTAGATATTGAACAGGGTGGGGGACAGGGGGGAGCCCTGCAGAACGCCGCAGGGATTGTCCCAGCTGTAAGAGAGAGAATCATTTTTGCATACCCTGTAGGATCTGTTTTGTAGGAAACCTTGGAACCAGTTGAGGACCAGGTCGGATATGCCAATGTGGGCAAGGCATTCCAGGAGAATGGTGTGGTCGACCAGATCAAACGCGCTGCTCAGGTCAAAATGCAAGATCAGGGCGCTAGTGCCTTGACTGAAGAGTGTGTGCAAGTGGTCGAGTAAGGAGGCTATAATGGTTTCTGTGCTGTGGTCCACGCGGAAGCCCGATTGATTGTCGCTTAGGATGTTGAATTTTTCCAGGTATTCGGAGAGTTCTGCTTTGACTACCCCTTCCGCTATTTTGGTGAATAGAGGGATGCTGGTGATTGGTCTGTAATTGGAAGGGGCGTTGGGAGGTTTCTTCATGTTTTTTATAATTGGGGTTATCAAGATATGGCCTTGCTCTGGAGGGAAGTTTCCTGAGGATAGTAGGGAGTTAACCCATGAAAGCATGTTGGCTTTGAAATGGATCGGAGCAGTTTTCATAACGTTTGGGAGGCAGGTATCTAGTTTGCAGAAGGAGTTAGAGTATTTGTTATAATATTTGTTGAAGGTTTTCCAGTCGATTGAAGTAAATTGATTCCAGTTTAAGTCAGATCTAGACCCTGGGTCTGGTTTAGCAATGTCGATGTCAGGAAGAATGGGAAAGAGCTCAAGGGGATTGGTCAGGGTAGGTAATGTTGACCTTAGTTTTTGGATCTTGGAGTTAAAGAAATCCGCTAGGGTGTTAGCGGTTAGTGTGGAATCTTCATGGTTGTTAGTGAGAGTCTCGATGTTGTAGAGGTCATTAACCAGTTTAAAGAGGTTGCTGCTGTTAGTTGTAATGTTGCCAATTTTGTGGGAGTAGAAATTTTTCCGTTTTTCCTTGGTAAGGTTTTTGTAAAATTTTAGTTTGAGTCTCCAGGCAATTCTGTGTTCTTGGGTTCCGGACTTTAGCCATAGTCGTTCTGATTTTCTGAGGTCCCTCTTAGTCAGTAGCAGCTCTGAGTCGAACCATCCCTCCTGATTTGTGGTTCTGATGTGGCGGGTTTTTATCGGGGCAATTTCATTTAAGATGTATGTGCTGTCATTGATCCAGGCGGACATGAGTTGGTCTGTATCTTCGTTTTGTTTTGTGTTAGTGTTAGTGTGTTTGAATCATTCCTTAAAATGGGATATTAATTGAGTTAATTCTCCTCATATTCTCAGCTAGATGAAACAAATCTCATTTCTATTCTCTTGCAACTAAAAATTGTTGTAGTTGTATAGGATCCCAAAAAGCGTACTCAATATCTTGTAACTTAACCAAACATTTACAGAGAAATTTCAGGTAAAAGGATGCCTCCAGGGCCAAAACTCTATCCTTCAATTTCAGAAATTCTTTCTTCCTCAATTGAGTGGTCCTAGATACATCCGGAAAAATCCTAACCAAATCCCCACAAAATTTCATTAACCTGTTTTTTCATTATCAACATCTTGTCCATCTCACTCATACATGTTATTACCAGGGTGGACCGACTCTGAATCACTTCCTGTGTATCTTCCAAAAATTCAGTCAAATTTACCTCTGGTGTGGTCAAATGGTCCACCTCCTGGGCAGATTCAACTTTTTTTGGAGGAATATAATAATAATTATTTATTGGAAAATTCTCCGCATTGGCCATTCCCAATACTTCTTTAAAAAACTTCCTTAATAAAATTTCAGGTGACAATAAATGAGTTACTGGAAAATTGACCAAGCGAAGATTTTTCACTCTATTCATATTCTCCATAGATTCAATTTTAGAATGTATCACTGTAGAATCTTTAACAGCTGATACCGAGACAGCTTGTAAATTATTACATTGAGTTTCAATAATGCCACAATGATTCTAATCGCTCCTCGGTGGCCAAGACAACCTTGGTACTCCCTTCAACTCAGCACCAGGGAGCTATACCTTCTACCAGTTTTTCCTTCTCTGCTTACACAGAGTCAAGGATCTCTGCTTCATCCCAACCTGCAGTCTCTACACCTGATAGCTTGGTACCTTTCTTCAGTTTTCTCAATCTGTAAGAGATGTTTTAGAAGCTTCTAGGAAGCCTACCACTAGACAATGATATCAAAAGTGGACTAGATTTTCTACGTGGTGTTTTTCTCATCATAAGGAACCTCAGCATTCCTCCTTATCTTCTGTTTTAGACTACCTGTTGCACTTATCCAATTCTGGCCTCAAGTCTACATCTATACGAGTCCATCTCAGTGCAATTGCGGCTTTCCATCAGCCTATTGAAGGAAAACCCCTCTCTGCTCATCCGGTGGTTTCCAAATTCATGAAAGAACTCTTCAAAGTTAAACCTCCTCTCAAACCGCCTCCTGTGGTTTGGGACCTCAATGTTGTCCTTACTCAACTCATGAAGCCTCCATTTGAACCAATTGATAAGGCTCATCTGAAGTATCTCACTTGGAAAGTGGTGTTTCTCATAGTCCTCACTTCCGCTCGTAGAGTCAGAGAACTGCAAGCTTTAGTTACTTACCCACCATTCACTGTGTTCCATCATGACAAGGTGGTTCTTCGTACTCATCCTGAATTCCTACCTAAAGTGGTCTCGGAATTTCATCTCAACCAATCCATCGTACTTCCAGTGTTTTTTCCAAAGCCTTATTCTCATCCTGGAGAATCAGCTCTTCATACTCTGGACTGTAAACGTGCTTTGGCCTTCTACTTGGAACACATCAAACCACACAGAACTGCTCCTCAACTTTTTATTTCCTCTGATCCAAATAAGTTGGGCCATCCTATTTCTAAGTGTACCATCTCCAACTGGATAGCGGCTTGTATCTCTTTCAGCTATGCCCAGGCTGGATTACCCCTTCACAGTAAAGTCACAGCCCATAAAATCAGAGCAATGGCAGCTTCAGTAGCTTTCCTCAGATCTACACCTATTGAGGAAATTTGTAGAGCTGCTACTTGGTCCTCGGTTCATACCTTCACTTCTCACTATTGTCTGGATACTTTCTCCAGACGGGATGGACAATTTGGCCAAACAGTATTACAAAATTTATTCTCCTAAATTGTCAACACTCCCACCATCCCATTCTGGTTAGCTTGGAGGTCACCCATATGTGAGAATACCTGCCTGCTTGTCCTGGGATAAAGCACAGTTACTTACCGTAACAGGTGTTACCCAGGGACAGCAGGCAGTTATTCTCACAACCCACCCACCTCCCCTGGTTGGCTTCTTTGCTAGCTATCTGAACTGAGGAAACGTGCCCTGCGCTGGGCGGGAAAGCACTCGTGCATGTGTGGTGCGGGCAACTCGAAACTTTGAGTTTCTTCAAGCAAGTCTGCTTGCAAGGCGTCCGCATCCGGGCTCCGTCGATGACGTCACCCATATGTGAGAATAGCTGCCTGCTGTCCCTGGATAACACCTGTTACAGTAAGTAACTGTGCTTTTCCTACCAGTCCTTACGCTTCCCTTTGTGCTTTTGGTGAAAAATAAGCTTATCTGGGCAAGGAATGTAGGTCATCGGCTGGGCTTTATCCCGAGGGACTTGGGGGTCTCAGACACTTTTGTACTATTCCCCTTTTGTGACAATATATATTACTACTATCTATTCAGTCGTGTCTAACCCTTGGCTACTCTATAGACCAGTCCTCACCATGCTTCCCTGTTTTCCGCAGCTTCTTTCAATTGCTTGATGTTTATTCCCATGTCATTCTTGATGGTATCCAGCCAACTGGCCTTTGGTCTCTCCTGCTTCCTTTTACCACTGACTATTCCAAGTAGCACCTCCTTTTCTAAGGAATGGTCAGTGGTAAAAGGAATAGATAGATAGATAGATATAAAATTAGGGGTTCCTGTTTGGGCCTTTATGTGCCAAGTTTCCAAGTTTATTTACTATTTGATATACCGACCATCGACAAGTATCTGGTCGGTTTACAATGCTAAAAAAATAAAGGAAATAAAAAGGGGGCAATATGTAAATTACATAGATGTTGGACAACACATGGACGATTTGATACAAAAGGGACTGGGGTACGGGTAAGATTCTAAATTATATTGAAGAAAAATAAAATTTAAAGGGAGGTAAGGAGGGGAAGGGGATGAATAAGAGAAAGGGGAAGTTGCTTCTTAAAAGCAGTTAGTGTTCATCGTTAATGTAAACGGGGAAGGGATTTTATCTTGTATTTTGGTAAGCATCTTGAAATAGGAAGGTTTTGAGTTTGATTTTAAATTTGTCAAGGGATTCTTCAAGGCGGAGGTGAGATGGCAGGGCATTCCAGAGGGCAGGGGCTGTGGCGGAGAAGATGGTGTTACGGGTATAGAAAAGTTCCTTGATTGGGAGAACAGTCAGAAGATTCAGATTGGTGGATCGCAGAACCTGTGAGGATGTGTTAGGGATGAGGTATTTGTCTAAGAAGGCTGGGGAGTGAGTGAATTTAATTTTAATGGCAAATAGAAGTATTTTATATGTTTGGTGGGAAACTGGTAACCAATGAGCTTCACTTATTACTGGAGTAATGTGGTCATATTTTTTTGCTTTGTAAATAAGTTTCATGGCAGTGTTTTGGATAAGTTGTAATCAGCGGATTTCTTTTCGAGCTATACTATGATATGAATTGCAGTAATCATATGTGAAATACAATAATTGGATGTCTTCTCTTTAGAAGGTGTCTTTTTTTTTTCTTCTTCTTCTTCTTTTTCCTCACTGCCAATATCCTAGAGAGCAGGCTGAGGTGGTACTGAGAGTCCTTACCATCTTGAGGGCTGGAGATGCATCTTCCTGAAGATGATGTCTCAGTGCTATGCTTTATGGCTGGAAGAGACAGTGACACATTCTCTCCTCCCTCTCTTTAAATGGAGCATGTTGTCTCTGCAGTACATCCTTCCCCTGCCAAACCTAATGGATTGGTTTTCTCTACCCAGGCCTCCTGATATATGCTGTATAGCTTGAGCAAGAAGCCTTAGCACTTCAGAGGCCTAATCTTGAGGTTTAAAAAAAAAAATATTCTATAATTTTAGGCCGCCGGCAGATTCAGCCTCATTGATTCCACGACCTCCAGTTGTTACAATAATGGGTCATGTGGATCATGGGAAAACCACGTTACTGGACCGGCTGAGAGAGACCCAGGTGGCTGCAATGGAAGCAGGAGGCATCACTCAACACATAGGAGCCTTCCATGGTATGGCAGGTCTTATGTCTCTCATTCTGTTTATTATAGTGCTTTTATAAAAATGTTACAGCTCAGGAAGTTTGACCAAATTATTTGTTTTCATTATGAAGACCTGAATACTGTACTTGGTGCTGTTTCACTTGCTGATGTTTATGCATGTATTGAAAAAAAAGTTTCTCATAAACTGTTCTTACTTTGTTGAGTTTAAACATTCTTGTTTGACCAATTCACAATTCTTACATCCTTCATGCATCGAATGGAGGTTATCGACCTATTGGAGAGTGTGGGCAGAGATCACTACAGACCACTGGGTGCTGGGCATTATACAGGAGTGGTATAATCTCGAGTTCTTTCATCCCCTCATGGACCTTTTTTTTTTTTTGACTGCTGGATCTGGAAGCCATAGAGCCCATATCCCACAACAACAAAAAAAAAAAAAAACAACCCCAGGTGTATCTTTATTTTTAATTTAATTATTATTTTTTTAATATCATCATTTTAATTAATATTTTGGTTTTGTACATACAATCAATACAACAACAGCAAACAGGAGAAAATAGCAGGAACAATCATGTCTTTTGTGTTATTCCTACACGAAGACCCACAGAAACTGAACCCCACCCCCACCAGGAAACCCCCCCCTCCTGAAAGGCTCCAGGGCTAAAATAAATAATAAAGGGGAGAGAGGACAACCCCGACGTGTGCCACGCTCCACCGTAAAATAACCAGAAACCATACCATTAACCAATACCACCGAGCTAGGAAGATGATACAAAAGACAAACTATGGTCAGGAAAGGACCTCCCAACCGTAGCCCTCGGAACACCACAAACAAGTACTCCCAATCCACACAATAAAACGCTTTACTGGCATCAAGACTAATCAGGAGACCCGGGAGGGAATAAGTAGCACAATGACCCAAAGCTGCCATTACCTTCCTAACATTCCAAACCGCCTGTCTACCCCGAACAAACCCCACCTGGTCTGCATGAATCAAATCCGGCAGAAAAACAGCCAAACGATTAGCCAGAATTTTAGCCAATAGTTTAAGCTCGAAATTATTCAATGAAATGGGACAATAGGAATCCACAAAAGCTGGGTTCTTATCAGGCTTGGGAATCAATATAATATGTGTCCAATTAACATGAGCAGGGAAGGCCCCCGAAGATGCCACCCTGGCAAAGTAAGCCTCCAAAGAACCAACTATACGATCCTGTAAAACACAGTTCTTCAACCGCCGTTCCGCAGGAAATTTTTGCCGGTCCGCGCAGGGCCGGCAAGATTGACTCACTTCAACTTTTTGCCGGTCCGCGCAAGGCCGGCAAGATCAACATGTGAAACGTGCGCTGGGCCGGAGAGATCTTGGGGAGCCTCCGACAGTGGCTTTCTCCCCTCTCTGCAGCTCTCCTTTACTTCCCAGCGCAGCGATTAACGAAGGCAGCCTCGGGGCTTTTGCTAAGTCGCGGCTGCCTCTGATGATGCAACTTCCTCTTTCCTCAGAGGCGGCACGACCCAACAAAGGACCCGAGGCTGCCTTCGTTAATCGCTGTGTTGGGAAGTAAGAAGAGCTGCTGGGAGGGGAGAAAACCACTATCAGAGTTTGGGAAGCTGCTGGGCAGGGGAAAAAAGGGACAGCTACTACTGGAGAGGGAGAAGGAGAGATGCTGCTGGGTGGGGAGGAAGGAAATGAATCTGGGAAGCTACTGGGCAAGGAAAAAAAAGGGACAGATGCTACTGGAGAGGGAGAAGGAGAGATGCTTCTGGGAGGGGAGGAGGGAAAGGAATCTGGGAAGCTGCTGGGCAAGGAAAAAAGGGACAGCTGCTACTGGAGAGGGAGAAGGAGAGATGCTTCTGGGAGGGGAGGAGGGAAATGAATCTGGGAAGCTGCTGGGCAAGGAAAAAAAGGGACAGCTGCTACTGGAGAGGGAGAAGGAGAGATGCTGCTGGGAGGGGAGGGAAGAGAATTACTGCTGGACAAGAAGAGGAGGGAAGGGAGAATGAAAAAAGGAAGGAAACAGCTGGCAGAGAGATTAGAGGAGGGGAAGGGGAGACACAGGCATGAGAAAGTAGAGAGATTGATGATAGGAAGGGGTCAGCAGAAAAATAAGCAGAGAGGGACAACGATGATAGATCTGGTGTAGGAGAGATAAAAATGAAGAGAGCAGTGAAGCTGGAATGAATCATGTAAAAAGGAGAGAGGAGGCACAAGCAGGATGGAAAGGGGAGAGGGGCATAGAAAGAAGACAGATACCATATGGAAGGGGGAGAGGACAGACAGTGGATGGAAGGGGCAGATGCTGGATTGAAAAGACAGAGAGGGCAGACGCTGGAAGGAAGAGAGTGAAAAGAAGATTGAAAGCAGAAACCAGAGACAACAAAAGGTAGAAAAAAATAATTTTATTTCTATTTTGTGATTAGAATATATCAGATTTGAAATATATATCCTGCTAGAGCTGGTGTTAGACATAACTGGGGACTGCAAAGCCCAGGCAGTGCTTCTTTAGCTTCCAGCTGGCTTAGGGCGCTCTCTGACCAGGGGGCAGTTGCCCTAGTTGCACTCCCCTAAAACTATTCCTGTCATGTGTGACTGCAGTATTCTGTTAGCATGATATTTCTGTGTAGCATTCTGTAATAATTTGGCTTGTTCAGTTTTCTTGATAGTAGAGGGGATATATGTGAAGGGGAGGGGAGACGGGTTTTTTTTTGATCCTGCTCTGAATTATTTGTATTTATAAAATGACAATTGTACAGAATATTGTTTCTTTTTATACTTTAATAAAATACATTCAATATAAAATCATAACTGAGGCTTGTGTGGATGGGATCAGATGATTTGTGGGGACCGACTCGCGGAGATGGGGCGGAAACGGGGTTTTTAAATTTTAGTCCTAGTATTTTGCCGGTCCACAAAATAATTCTTTTTTTTCTGCCGGCCCACGGGTGTAAAAAGGTTGAAGAACACTGCTGTAAAACATTATAAAATTCAGAGGATAAACCATTGGGTCCTGGGGCCTTGGAA
Organism: Geotrypetes seraphini; assembly: GCF_902459505.1. Classification (NCBI taxonomy): domain Eukaryota; kingdom Metazoa; phylum Chordata; class Amphibia; order Gymnophiona; family Dermophiidae; genus Geotrypetes; species Geotrypetes seraphini. Next base: position 284,965,939 of record NC_047086.1, read on the forward strand.
AGCGGTGAGTCCCGAATGACCTGCTGGATCTCCAAAGCCGTAATGGGAGCATGCAAAGCTGAAATCTGGCCCCCGAAACCCGAGGTAACTGTAATGAATCCAAATAGGAAGCCACTGCACCCAGAGATGAAGTTCTTCCAGTGAAAAAATATCAGTGAGATGATCCCTATCTGTGACCAAGGAATTAATTATGCTTCAATAGCCCTGTACAAAAGTGGGGGCCCTGCCAAGGATGAAACATACGAGCCAATAATTTTTTAATTCATTTTTTATGTATGACTTATATGTATGTGTATATACATTTTTGCTGCTCTGTTTTATAAGCTTCAGTCATATACCCCTGAGGAAGACTGTTCAAGCCAAAACACAGACTGTGTTGGGGTCCAGGACAAAAAGGATAAAAGGACTCTGTTAGATTTACTATACAGTGGTGCCTCACACAACGAACTTAATTCGTTCCAGGAGCAAGTTTGTTATGCGAAAAGTTCGTTATGTGAAACGCGTTTTCCCATAACAATACATGTTAAAAAAAATAATTCGTTCTGCAGCATAAAATATGCTAAGATGACATAAAAAAAGATAAATTTGTCAAAATGGTGAAAATGGTGGTCTTGCTGAGGCCAAACTCTTTGACGAGGTCACACTGTTTTACCCCACATTCACTCCTTCTAATTATTTCCCGTTTCATTTCAACAGAAATCACCTTCCTGCTTTTTTTAGAAGCCATGATATATAAAAAATATTGAGTTTATCTTAAAAGGACGACTGTATACAGTGAAAGAGGGCAGTTAAGCGCAGTGACTAACGACTGCCTGCAGTGCCTGCGCGGAAGGATGCAATACATCGGCAGCTCGGGCGACTTCGTTGTGTGAAACGAAGTTCGTTGTGTGAAACGAAGTTCGTTGTGTGAAACGAAGTTCGTTGTGTGAAGTTCGTTGTGTGAAACGAAGTTCGTTGTGTGAATCAAGACATGAAGTTCGTTGTGTGCAGCGTTCGTTGTGCGAGGCGTTCGTTATGCGAGGCACCACTGTATATATTTTTGTATATGTTATATGTGTTGTATTTTCAATAAATTGGTTGTCCACAGTTGGTTGATTGTGTCCCTTCCCTACTTCTATTTTTATAGCATAGAGTCCATACCAGAGGAAAACTCGGGCTCCGGCAGATACTCGATATACTTCATAATGCCCAAGAGAGGCTCAGAAGACTGGAGAGCAGATTCTAGACCTGAAGGCACTAAATGCAGCCCTCAAGATACCCCATTTCTGGATGAAAATGGTGAGGTCTGTAATTGCTTCAGTGGCACCAGGGGAATTTTTTCCTTGCTGGATTTGACGGAGGCTTATTGGCACATTCCCATTTTTCCAGATTTCAGGAAGTTCTTGCATTTCCACGTGCTGGAGCAGCACTTCATTCTTGGCCTTACACTTTGGGCTGGCCGTGGCACCATGGACCTTCACCAAGGTGATGATGGTTGTATTACATAGTAACATAGTAGATGACGGCAGATAAAGACCTGAATGGTCCATCCAGTCTGCCCAACCTGATTCAATTTAAATTTTTTTTTTTCTTCTTAGCTATTTCTGGGCAAGAATCCAAAGCTCTACCTGGTACACTGCAGTTCTTTGTACAGTTGGTGAGTGCCTGTTTTGTGGCCAGCAGCCGATACCGTAAGAGTGCTGCACTGATGAATGTATCCCTTTGCCAATGCAACAGACCCAATTGAGCAGCTCTTCTGGAGTACGAAGATGAGGGCAAAAGCTTTTCGTGTCCTGGGGGCTTTACTGCAGTAGGGCCATTGCAACTGACAACATGCACTGTGGAACTGGACCAGGTTCTCCAACCGAGGAATGTTTCTGAAGTTCATTTTTTTAATTAACTGTGGAAAATACATGAAACAGCAGAGAGATTAATGTGATTAGAAACTAAAGGAGATCCTTGTATTTATGAAAACTGTTTCATACATACATTACAGATATAATGAAAGGAAAAAGGAACTAAGATGAGCTTCAGTAAAGTACAGGAAGATACAATTTTCCACATCAAATTCAAGAATTAGGTATCATGATACAAAGCTGGGTTGGGGAAGGCTCGGAGAAAATACAAGGAAATATTTCTTCATGGGGATGCCAGTAGATCCTTGGAATGGCCTGCAAAGATTGGCAGCACACCTGTGCTAGAGAATGACACGGGGAGCGATCCCCGCAGGGAGCCGCGGTGTGCCTGCGGTTTGGCTGCGGGTTATGGAGACTCCAAAGCCAAATCGCCGCAGACACGGGGACAAAAGTTTTCACCGCCCACAAAAACGGTGAAAAGATTTGTCCCCGCAGGCCAATGTACCCCCTTCTAGGAACCGCTATTTACCTGTGTTTCACCGTGTTCGTGACCGGGTGTTTGATGTCTCCGCCATGTTGTCTGTCTCCTCCAACTCTCGATCCAACTTGCACGTTGCCGCATTGACTCCGCCCCCCAATATACTGGCTCCTCATTTGTCAGATCAAAGTAGGGGACCAATCGCTACTGCCGCACATGATATTTAATGGCTTGTAGTGCAGCAGTAGCGATTGTGATTTCGGAGCCGAGCAGAGGATTTGGATTTCGCAGCTTCTTGAAAACCTGAAAACTTCGTCGGTTACAAGCTGAGGTAAGGAAAGGAATGTTTGTGTAAAAAAAAAAAACCAGCTCTGTGCTGAGGTCTGGCTGAGCTACTCTTTCCAATAGCATACACATTCTCATGCTGAAATTTTCATTTGCTCTGATGCAGGTGAGATTATTTGCTTTTAGGGTCTCTTTTACTAAGCCACATTAGAGACACACAGCTCAGCCCCCATTACCTTAATGAAGTGCAGAAGCCTAGTCTGTCTTCTCAGAACAATGGGATATTTACAAGTTTAAAGCAGAGGGCTGGTCTTTTGCACACCAAAGCAAGTAGTATTAGTTAGAGAACCTGTAGTCACTGTTGCACCAAGAAATCTGAGCAAGGAAAGAGTGACAAAATGAATGCATAACCAAGCAACCAAAAATAAAAAATGTTATTGATTTATTAGGATTTATTAACCTTTATGAAGAGATTGGATTGGATTTATTATTTTGGATTAACTTTACAAATCAGCAATAGAACAATTCCAAAGCAAATAACTAAAAAAAAAGTCATCCAATGATTTATCTAATTACATCAGACTAATAAACCAGTTGTCCATGCTGTGAAAGGGGTCCTAACCGATAGTGCTTGCATTAAATTGGTTAATAAAAGGACCCCAAAGTTGTTTTAAGTAATTTACACAAGTACAATTCAACATGAAACTTACAAACACAGGACCCCGGCTATGCTAGAACGATTCAAAAGCAAATTGAAATGCTATTTATTTAAGGATGCTACGTCCTTTCTTTTTCTAACTCTTTCCTTTTCCCCTACCATGTTGTTTTTACCTTAAGTGTTTTTCTTTCCTTCCTTTTGGTTCTTGTTGATTATTTTACATTTTTATGATGTTGTTGTCTGCAAGTTTATTTAATATTGTATATTCCTATTTTATCTTTTGTACATCGATTGCGACTTATCAAATTTTAAGAAAAACTTGAAACTTGAATAAGAATATTTAACTAAGTTTTACAGTTTTAAAGTTTTAAAGAATGTTTCCTTTATACGTAAATAAAGAAAAGTATATAAAATCGTACCCGTTTGAGGCTTTTATGTATGCAGCGGTGACGGTGACGGGGCGGTGAATGGGGTCGCAGTGGTGGTGACGGGGCGGTGAATGGGGTGGCAGTGGCGGTGACGGGGCGGTGAAGGGAATGGCGGTGACGGGGCGGTGCAGAGGATGGTGAGACGGGGACGGGGCGGTGACGGGGACCAATTTTTTCACCGTGTCATTCTCTAACCTGTGCAAGAGTGGGTTTACAATTACATCCTTACCTAGACGATTGGCTGATAAGTGCCCAGTCCGAATCCAAAGGCAGGCTGGCTGTTCGAAAAGTGATTCAGCTGCTGCAGAAGCTGGGCTAAGTGGTCACCTAGAGACGACACAAATCTTGGAGTACCAGGGAGTCCTGTTCAACACAAGGGAAAACAAGGTATTCCTCCTGGAAGCTCGCAGAGAGAAACTTCTATGTCAAATACTGAAGTTTTGGAGTGAGACAGCTCTGACAGCAGGTGCTGGGATCAATGGCTGAGACCACTGATGTGGTCTCCTTGGCATAAGTGCACTTGTGTCCGCCCCAGAAAGTACTCCTCTCCCGCTGGTTCTTCCTTGGATAGCAGAAATACGTTGCAGTCTGGCCTGATAGTTGGAGCTTCAGTCTCTAACCAGAGGAGTTCCCCTTTGCATCTCCACATGAGTGATCCTGATGGTTCCTGCTTAAGAATTTCAGATTCATGTGTGGTCTTGGATACAGTTCCATCTTTCTTACTGAAAGTAGTTTCCAATCGTCATATCAATCAAGAAGTGTGACATGTCTTCCTTCACTCCCTCGGGATCGAGGAAGAGTGATAAGGTGCTGAAATTGTTGGATGTGCATAGGGTATTACTTCAGTATCTGGAGGTTACAAGCGAATTTCGCTTTTTGTACTGGCAGGTGCTGCCCGTAAAGGCCGACCAGTCTCGAAATCAACCAAATCAAGATGGTGTGGTCATTTCTTCAGCCTATACAGGATGCAGAAAGCATCCACCTATATCCGTAAAGGCGCACTCCACTAGAAATGTGGCTTCCTCATGGACGGAATTTTTAACGGTGTCTCTGGAAGAAATCTGTAGAGCAGCCACATGATCCTTTCTCCATATATTCACACAAAGTTTTACAGGGTAGATGTAGCAGCCAAAATGGACTCTGCATTCAGATCATCTGTACTGTCAGTAGGCTCATATGCCCTCTACTCTGATGACTGCTTTGATATGTCTCAAAGGTTCAGGAATAATGTGTCTGTCACACTAGAAGAAAAGATTAGGTTCTTACCTCAGTAATCTTCTTTCTAATAGACAGACATATTATTCCTAAAGCCTGCTCTATTCCTTTATTCAGCCTTAACATGGATAAAAGATCCGACTACCGTGTTGAAGAATCTAGGAGGTATCTGTAGAATCTCTCACACTCTTAGTACAGGTTGCACTTAGGTTGGTGACTTGTTTGTTTTCAACTTGTTATGTAATGCAAAGGGTTCAGTTTTTATTTCATTTGTTATATGTTAATGATATGAGCAGATAAGTACAAAGAGGTCAACTTTTATAAACTACAAAAGATCGCAGAAAGAGGAAGACAGGCTAAAATATCTAGAAAAATTAAGAGAAGCTGGTCGAGTAGTCAGGAAAGCAGATACAAATGGAAGAAAAAATAGTTGACACAATAAAACCTGGGGACAAGACTTTTTTTAGGTATATTACTGATAGCAAGATGTGCAAAAGTGGTATTGTGAGACTCAAAGGTGAAGGGGAGAAATATGTAGAAGCTGATAAAATATAAGGCTGAATTGCTTAACAAATATTTCTATTTTGTGTTCATGGCTGAAGCGCTGGGAGCAGGACCGCAGAAGACAAACACAAATAGTAATAGAATTGTGACTGTGGTAGACTCTGATCGAATTTCAGAGGATTGTTTTCATGAGACGCTAGCTAAACTAAAAGTGGACAAAGCGATGGGTCTGGCTGGTGTACATCTAAGGGTACTGAAGGAACTTAGGGAAGTTCTGGTGGCTCTGCTGGCTGACCTTTTCAGTGCTTCTCTAGAATTGGAAGTGGTACTGGAGAACTGCAGGAGGGCAGATGTAGTCCCTCTCCACAAAAGTGGAAGTGAGGAAGAAGTAGGGAACTACAAGCCTAACTTATGTGGTAAGTAAATTAACGGAAATGCTTTTAAAACAGAATAGTGACATTTCTGGAATCCAGTGGATTACAGGACCTGAGGCAATATGGATTCATTAGAAGCAGTTCTTGTTGGACAAATCTGATCAATTTTTTTGACTGGGTGACCAGAGAATTAGATACAGGCAGAGAGCTAGATTTGGTGAATTTAGATTTTAGCAAAGCCTTTGACAGTATTCCACACAGGTGTTTAATAAAAAACTATAGAGAGTAGAGGTCAGTGGAGATCTCTCTGAGGAAAGGGATGTTCGGTTCTTGGGTCTGTTCTTTTTAACATTTTGTAAGTGATATTGCTGAAGGATTGTCAGGTAAGATTTGCCTCTTTGTGGATGATACCAAAATCTGCAATAGAGCACACATCCCTAATAATGTGAATAACATGAGGAAAGATCTAATGAAGCTTGAAGAATGGTCTGAAATTTGGCAGCTCAGAAATGCAAGGTCATACATTTGGGCTGCAGAAACCTGAGGGAACAGTACAGTTTAGGGCAGTGTCTCACAAACTTTCCGGCTGGCAGCACACTAAATCCAGTGCCCCGGCCAGAAGGCACCCGGAAGTGTGTGGACGTCGACGCGTCAATGTCTGTGCATGTGCGGAGGCCCATCTGGCTGCAACTTACTTTGGTGGAGGGATCTGGGAGGTGTAGGGAAAGGAGGAGAGACACTGGCCAGGAGGAGAGTTGTCTACACCAGCTGACTTCCTATAGGACGTGCCTCTCAGTCATCGTGGACGACTCTCCTCCTCGCCAGTGTGTCGTGGCACACCTGAAATCTCAGGAGGCACAGTGGTGTGCACTGGTTTAGGGGGTGAAGAATGAAAGAGGAGCAGGACTTGGGTGGTGGTCAAAACAGATTGAAAAGGTGACGGAAAAAGCTAGAAGGATGCTAGGGTGCATAGGGAGAGGTATAGCCAGTTGGAAAAAGAAGGCATTGATGCACCTGTGTAAGACTCTGGTGAGACCTCATTTAGTATATTGTGTACAATTCTGGAGACCACACCTTCCAAAAACATATTATCAGGATGGAGTTGTTCCAGAGGAAGGCTACTAAAATGGTCAGTGGCCTTCATCATAAGGTGTATGGGAACAGACTTAAGATCTCAATATGTATACTTTGGAGGAAAGGTAGGAGAGGGTAGATATGATAGAGACATTTAAATACCTAAGTGGCATAAATGCGCATGAGGGAAATCTCTTATTTGAAAGGAAGCTTCAAAACGAGAGGGCATAAGATGAAGTTAAGAGGTGATAAGCCCAGAAGTAATCTAAGGAAATTCTTTTTTTTTTTTTTTTTTTTACAGAAAAGGTGGTAGATGCATGGAATAGGCTCCCGGTAGAGGTGGTGGAAATAAAGACTGTGTCTGAGTTCAAGAAAGCATGGGACAGATGCATGGGATCTCTTAGGAAGAGGAGGAGATAGTGGATGCTGTGGATGGGCTATTTGGCCTTTATCTGCCATCATATTTCTATGTTTCTGCTGCATTATATCTCTTCATTTGTGGACAGTCTCCCGCTTGTTTCCACTTCAGGCTGGGATCCCTGAAAGTTAGACAGCTGATTTTTAATATGGCCCATTTTGTTCAGTATTTCCATGTTGGAGTTGTAGATCTTGCAGAGTATTGTGCTTATTGCCACTTCTGCCTCTTGTGCTGTGACCACACCAGCATCAGCTACCGTCTTCCTGCAGCTGCTGTTCATTGCGTTCCAACCCAGCTGGAGAAGAGCCTACCATGTTTGCCTTTGAATTTGAGTCTGGACTTCTACTGGCCTTCCCAGATTTCCTCTGGTGCACCACAGCATGCCCAACCATGCAATTTCAGGTTTGGGGGCCCCTGATCAGTGTTTGTATCTTAGCGTCTTTATTCAGGGAGCTGCATGAGCTCTCTCTTCATCTCTCACATCCTCCTAGTGGCCACATGTCCATCTGTTTCTGTTTTCTAAATGCTGGTGGTTGTTGTTTTGTTTTTCCTTTTGCTCTTGCTTTTTCTCCCACTTCTTTGATGAGCCACAGCCATCTCTTCTCTTCCTTTTCCAATTCTCAAAAAGCCAGTGCCCCAGGTAGATGCTTTGTGTGGTCACAGACAAAGAGGAAAGTCATAGTGCAGAAATATTCTCTGTGCCGACTTCCTCCCTTTCAGAATGTATTTGGTTGATGACTTCAACTACATTTACAGCCAAAGGTGAAACACTATTGTGTTTCTGTTCCCTTTCATTTATGGTACTGGGTAGTACAGTCTTTATTAGTAGTTTGCCCCTTCCTCTTTTGGTATCTGTGGTAATGACAATATTTAATGCAAAGAACTAGATAATACTGTATATTATCGCAGTTAAATATCAAAAATAGCACAGGGGTTTGGTGTTTGGGTATTTTAAATAAATGAGGTTTTTTTTTTGTTCTCTGTTCACAGTACATTTGCCATCTGGAGAAAAGATAACATTTCTTGATACTCCAGGACATGCTGCCTTTTCTGCTATACGGGCAAGAGGAGCACACGTTACTGATATTGTAATATTGGTTGTAGCAGCAGAAGATGGAGTGATGAAGCAAACAATAGAATCTATTCATCATGCCAAAAATGCCAAAGGTGATTTTTATCTTTTTAATTAAAAGAAGTATGGTTGCAAACCATTATTTCTGCAATTCTTTCTGTTTTGCTCAGTAACAGGCATTTTTCTAAGCTTGCAAGCAGCTATATTATGCAGGTGTACTTTTAACCATTGCAGCAGCCATCAAATGGAAATAGACACTCTGATGCAATTCCTGTTTCCTGAGATGCCTCCCATGTGATAATCCCCTCCAGGTCCCCCTCCCACACACACATACACACACTGTGGAACTGGGCTGGTGGGATCCAGAAACATAAAGATTGGCTGTGTGAAGTAGGATCTATACTTTAGAGGTTGCTCTAGGAGTTACACTGGAGCTCAATTACTGACTCTCAACAGAGTAGTTATGGTTCTTGCATCAGACCAGATGGTGCCACTTCTGAGTTGCTTGACCGATATGTCAGTCATCTTCAATGTGATAATGCATCAGTCTAGCAAACTTGGATATGAAACCTTTCAGTTGCAAGAACCATGATGCCAGCCACAGAAACCTAAGAGAAGAGATTTGTTTTCTTAAATGCAAATTGGGAAATCATTAAAAACAAAGTGGAAAACTGTGTTCTTGCCTTCCCTTTAAATTTTTTTAAAGAAAATATCGAAATGGTCAGGTAGAGCTATTTTCAGAGCCTTGCTTTTAATGTTCATGAAGGACTAGAAGTTACCTACTTGGTGCAGTAGTGAGACAAATTTTAGTTTTCCAGTGATACCTAGTGATCATCTAAAAAATTACAAAAAGTATTTCTGGATGCATCCATACTACTCAAACACACAAAACATCACTTCAGAGCTTCCTTTAGAAAAATGAAAACATTTCAGCAAGCTGGTTCACTGAACATACGAATAGTCCTACTGAGACAGACCAGTGATCTCTCTAGCCCAGTATTTGTTTCAGCAATGGCAGAAACTCAAATAGGAGCAGTATTCCAGGTTACCAATCCCAGAGCAAGCAGTAATTTCCCCCATACATAATTTCAATAACAGACATGGACTTTTCCTCCAGGAACTTGTCCAAACTTTTTCTTAAACCTAGATACGCTAACCGCTGTTACCATTTCCTCTGGCAATGAGTTCCAGAGCTTAATTATTCATCGAGTGTGAAAATATATTTCCTTCTATTTCTTTTAAAAGTATTTCCATTAAAGAATAATATGGGAATGGGTACCCATGATTAACCGAGGGGCAGGAACGGGAACAGTGCCCACAGGATGGGGACGGAGACGGAGACAGAGCCTGTGAGGACAGGGACAAACTTTGTCCCCATGTCATTCTCTAAAAACTTGAGACTAGTATCAATCAGTGCTCCCTCTAAGGATTGGCCAGGTGAGTGCAAATTTTTTCTCATGTGAGCAACAAGTTCTAAAAACCAAAAATTTTCCAGATTTACAAGTATGAGCGATTGCTCATGTGCTCAGCTTAGAGGGAACGCAGACCAATATGTAAAAACTTAACACATCTTAAGACAACTGGCAACTGAATTCAGTGATTAAAAATACTGCAGGAGTTGCTTTTGGATTTAAATGAGCTAGGAGAAGAAAAAAGCATTCATCTCTTACAAACAATCAGGGAAGCAGGACTCTAGAGCAGACTACCTGGCCAAATCAAAAGCCGTCAAAACAGCAGTCAGGGAGGCTAAATTCCTCATGGAGGAGTCTCTAGCAAAGAACATCCAGAAGGGAGATAAATCCTTCTTCAGGTATATCAGTGATAGAAAAAAAAACTCAGGCGGGATTGTACGTCTTAGGAATCCAGACGGAGACTATGTGGAAAAGGATTCGGAAAAAGCCCAACTATTAAATGAATACTTCTGCTCAGTCTTCACCCGAGAAGCGCCAGGGCTCGGCCCTCAGCTACAGACAAGGGTTGGCTCAGTTGACCCATTTAGTAACTTTGAGTTTACGCCCAGGAGTGTCTACGGTGAGCTGTCAAAGCTCAAGGTTAACAAAGCAATGGGGCCGGACAACCTGCACCCCAGGGTGCTTAGGGAGCTGAGTGATGTCTTGGCGGAGCCACTGTCCGCGCTCTTCAACCTCTCCCTTAGTACAGGCAGCGTCCCGTTGGACTGGAGGACGGCTAACGTCATTCCACTCCACAAGAAAGGCTCAAAGATGGACACAGCAAACTACAGACCAGTGAGTCTAACATCGATAGTGAGCAAACTAATGGAAACTCTAATCAAACACCAATTAGATAAGATCCTGGATGAGGAGAATCTACGGGATCCCCGACAACATGGATTTACTAAGGGGAGATCCTGCCAATCCAACCTGATCAGCTTCTTTGATTGGGTGACAGGGAAGCTGGATATTGGGGAGTCCCTGGACATCGTGTACCTGGACTTTAGCAAAGCATTCGATAGCGTACCACACCGCATTACTGAGCAAGATGAGTTCTATAGGATTAGGTAACACATTGACCAAATGGGTTGGGAGCTGGCTTGGAGGTAGGCTCCAAAGGGTGGTGGTGAACGGCACCCCCTCCGAAATGACGGAGGTGATTAGTGGAGTACCACAGGGCTCAGTCTTGGGCCCAATCCTATTCAACATCTTTATAAGAGACTTGGCAGAAGGGCTTCGAGGTAAAATAACATTATTCGCCGATGACGCCAAACTAAGTAATGTAGTGGGCAAATGCACAACAGACGAAGATTCAATGCCCAACAACATGATGCACGACCTACTCCTACTGGAGCGATGGTCTAGGACATGGCAACTCAACTTCAATGCCAAAAAATGCAAAGTTATGCACCTGGGCAGCCAGAATCCATGCAAGTCTTATACCCTTAATGGCGAGATCCTAGCAAAAACGGTAGCAGAACGAGACTTGGGGGTAATCATCAGTGAGGACATGAAGTCTGCCAATCAAGTGGAGCAGGCTTCGTCCAAGGCAAGACAAATCATGGGCTGCATACGAAGGGGTTTCGTCAGTCGTAAGGCGGAAGTCATTATGCCATTGTATAGATCCATGGTGAGGCCCCACCTGGAATACTGTGTGCAATTCTGGAGGCCGCATTATCGCAAGGATGTGCAGAGACTGGAGTCGGTGCAAAGAATGGCCACCCGGATGGTCTCGGGACTCAAGGATCAACCATACGAAAAACGGCTTGACAAATTACAGCTATACTCGCTCGAGGAGTGCAGAGAGAGGGGAGACATGATCGAGACGTTCAAGTATCTTACGGGCCGCATCGAGGCGGAGGAAGATATCTTCTTTTTCAAGGGTCCCACGACAACAAGAGGGCATCCGTTGAAAATCAGGGGCGGGAAACTACGAGGTGACACCAGGAAGTTCTTTTTCACTGAAAGAGTGGTTGATCGTTGGAATAGTCTTCCACTACAGGTGATTGAGGCCAGCAGCGTGCCTGATTTTAAGGCCAAATGGGATCGGCACATGGGATCTATTCACAGGGCAAAGGTAGGGGAGGGACATTAAGGTGGGCAGACTAGATGGGCCGTGGGCCCTTATCTGCCGTCTATTTCTATGTTTCTATGTTTCTACTGTTAAATGACATAATTTGTGTCTTGTCTGCTGATCAAACTCCTACCATCTGAAGTGTCCTTCCATCATGTCGCCAGATGCTTAAGCATCTTACTTTTACTGTTACAGATTTATCCATTGTTGCTGGTATCAAGGAGCATTTCCAATATTTAATAAGACACGTATTTTCCTATTTATCCACTATACAGTTAGGGTTCTCTTCTACACCCTTGTCTGAAAAACAATCCAATTACCATCCCAGATGATATAAAAACATAAGCAACTGAATCTTTGGGAATATGTTACCAAAATCAGATGAAAGTGGAAGGCTGTATTTGTGATTTATAAACAGTTATAAAGAATATTATTCATTTTTGTACTTTAATAAAAAGATTTAAATATAAAATCATAAGTGTTGAAGGCTTACGCAAATGAGGACGGAGTCCGTGGGGATGTGGACAGATCTCGTGGGAATGGGGTGGAGGCGGAGCCTGCGGGGATGGGGATGGGGACAGGGGACAATCTTTGTTCCCATGTCATTCTCTAATTTATTTTCATTATCCCCTAGTCTTTATACTTTTAAATCTAACTGAAGTCCATTAGAAAGGAGGAAGGAGAAGAGGCTTGGAAGAGAAGGAAGCCCAAAAGAAAGTTAAAGAATTTTGTTACAATAGTGCATTGCAGTACACGTACAGGTATATGTGTGAATTTCTGCAATCCATTTGAGCACCCAGAAAATACAGGACAAAGGATGGGCCATACCTATATATGGGTAGCACTGAGCTTAGATCTATACTTGCCAAAATCAGGGTCAGTTATGAAGGAATTTTGCTACAATAGATAGATTCAAAGGATCCAGTAGGCAGGCAAAATAAAAATGTTGTATAAAATAGTTTTTATTGGGTTTAGCTCACACCTTTTCAATAATAGCTTGAGGTGAGTTACATTCAGTTACCCCTTGGAGGGATTACAGTAGTCTGCACCTTAGGCAATGGAAGGTAGAGCATGACACAGGGACAAATTTTTCTCCGTCCCTGCGGGAACTCATTGTCCTGTCCCTGCAAGCTCTTTCCTCATCTGCACAAGCCTCAAATGCTTTAAAATCATAAGTGTTTGAGGCTTGTGTTGTTATGGAAGAGCTTACAGAGACAAAACAGGCAGGGATGGGGACAAATTTGTCCCCGTGTCATTTTGTAATCGAAGGTTACATGGATTTGCCCATGGTTTTGGTGAGAATTGTAACTTAAATGATGGATAATTGACCCAAAGCAAATTTCTTTCTTGCATTGTTCTTGCCCACAGTTCCCATCATTCTGGCAATAAACAAGTGTGATAAACCCAAAGCTGACCCAGATCGGGTGAAGAGAGAATTACTGGCCCATGATGTGATCTGTGAAGAATATGGGGGTGATGTTCAATCTGTAAAAATCTCTGCGCTTAAGGTAAAATGGCCATGGCTGAGAGGCAATCTTTACAATATGTAGCATAAATGGAGTGCTGGGAGCTCCTACTGGGATTTCCTTTGACTCAGGTGCAGCAAAAAGCTTCTTTCCTATCTCCCATAGATTTGTAACTTGTACTGTGACTATAAACAGTGCTCACTTTGGTAGGCTGGTTAATTCCAAGGCTAATTCATGTCTACTTCCTTTTACTTATCACCCCTGTACTTGTAAAGTATTTATAGTACCTGTTGGAAAAGAGTCATTGTACAATAGACACCTAGTGCCCTTATTAAGGCCTGTAATTACTGGGTTCCATAAGTTTTAAGCCTCTGGCAGAAGACTGTTACGGCAATGACTGGGATGTTGGTTGGAGATAAAACAGAATAACCAAAACCTATGAATGAAAGTTCATGGTGCTGTAGCTCAGCAGAGAATAGCTGTTAGAAACCCAAATGAACAGAAGGAAATGTCCAGGCCACAAAAAATAAAGTTACTATTTGTAATACAAGCTTGCATTTACTCAGAGTTCATGGACAGTACAGAACCTCTTCACTGTACATTTCTGGGATTTGGGACTGAAATATACTGTGAGCCTGTGCTACATATAGTGCCATTGCAAAAAGGGTGATCACCCTGGATATTGTGCCAAAGGGGAGCATTAAATTACTCTTGAGTCAGTTGATATGTTAGTCCAAAAAAGGAAGGAGGGTCTCAGAATGTTGCATTTGCCTTTGTGCCATTTGTCCAGGAAGAAGGAGTGGCCTAGTGGTTAGAGCTACAACCTCAGTACCCTGAGGGTTGTGGGTTCTAATCCTGCACTGCTCCTTATGACTCTGGGCAGGTCACTCAATCTTCTGTTGCCCCAGGTACATTAGATAGGGAAAATGCTTGAGTACCTGATTGTAAACTGCCTAGATAACCTTAATAGGCGGTATATAAATACCTAAATAATAAATAACAGTTGCAAATATATGCAAATCTCTTTATGATCACAATATTTCCTGTGAAACTGAAAAGTACAAGAACCTAATTGATTTATCTTCTATAAAAAGTGTTCACAATGCCATAATTTCATTAGATATTTCAACATAATTAATTCATTTTTCTCTTTTGCCCTTCTTTTATAGGGAGATAACCTGATGGGGTTAGCTGAGGCAACAGTGACTCTGGCAGAGGTGATGGAGCTAAAGGCAGACCCCAAGGGCCTCGTAGAAGGGACAGTCATAGAGTCTCGCACTGATAAAGGAAAAGGGTACAACCAAGAATTCACTACTCGTATTTCAGAAAATAGATTCTTTTTCTTAGTTTAGATGTTTCTATTGAATTTCAGAAACAAATTGAAGATGAACGTTACAATTAATCCATCCAACAGTGCTGAACACCAGTCAGTAAGTCTGTAAAGAATAGTGGAACTCACATGATCTCTATCAGAGACCAAATGCATTCATGTTGCTTTAACGTCCCTCTTTGTTCTGCTATGTTTTTTTCATATTTATGAGTTAAACAAACAAGGTTCCACCATTATTTACAGATACACTGGTATTATTCTTCTTCCAGTGACACAAAGCTATAGGGTAAATATATTAATATATCTAAATATTTCAGGGCTTCTCAAACTGTGGGTCATGACTCCAAATGGGGTTGCAAAGCCTGTGTTTGAGGTTGCATCCTATATGAACCCTCCATAAAGACTTTATTGGCCTGCACTTCCAGGGGTCATATGCGTTCTGTGGCCAGGTGAATGGGGTCATGCACAGAAATGATTGATAAGTGCTGACTTAGAGTATTTCTAGTTAAAGGGAAGCTGAGGTGATAATTGAAATCTTTGTTCATTTTAAAGCCAAAAATAAGTGCAACATATTATACAGTTATCTTACACTTTAACAGCACTTAAATTCAATCAGAATTATATTCCATGACAAATACATATATCATCCCCCCTTCTACTTATCCTAAAATTTGCACTCAAAATTAAAAATATCTTCCCAGCCCCCATCTCACCCACCCTGGACAGAATTTTGTCAATGGCTCCCAAATGTCCATAAACTTCCTATATTGTCCCTGTTGTACGTTCCATTTTAAAAGTGGGACATAGAGATTCCCACCAAAAAGTATAATTTAACCCATCCCAGTTTTTCCAGTTCCTCAAATTAAGTTGTATGGAAGCCCCTGTCATTATAAAGAGAAGTTTGTTATTCCGAGCAGATATTTGGCTTTTAGCCCTCATTAACGTACCAAATAGGATGGTATCATATGTCAGTGCCATTGGATTTTCCAATATTTTGTTCACTTGATCCCAGATGAATCTCCAAAATTTAAGTATCAAGGGACAATAGTACAATAGACGATCCAACGTCCAATTTCGAGACGACAGTGCCAGCATCTATTAAATTTGGAACTATCTAATTTCTGTAATCGAACAGGGGTCCAAAATGCTCTTTTTTTTTTTCCATTATATTTTTATTTTCAAATTTCATAAAAAGTGTACATAATAATAAAATATATTTGATACATGCATGTTATCACTTTTATATCTATCACAATATTTGTCTGAATTTGATTTTCCCCTTCACCCTCCCCCCACCCCTTCACCACTTTAATATAATATTTTCAAATTTTGTAAAAGTATATAACATGTTTGAATACAAATGATAATTATTCAATATCATATTTATGTCTATTACAATATATTCTAGATAAATTTTATTCATTTTCCCTCCCCCCACCCTTCTATTATCCCTTAATCATTTGTTACATTTTGTATCATATATTATAATATATTATATCTAAATTGTTTTTCTTACCCTCCCTATATGTGTGTCATAAGAAGATCTCTAAAAGAAGAAAAGAAGAAAAAGTATTCTATTATTTAATCATTATAGTATTTTGTCAATGGCCCCCATATTTTTATAAATTTATTATATGTCCCCTTTTGTATTGATATTGTTCTTTCCATTTTAAAAACATGGCATATTGTATTCCACCAAAATGTATAATTTAGGTTGTTGTAATTTTTCCAATTGTTAGTTATATGTTGAATGGCAACCCCTGTCATAATTAATAAAAGTTTATTATTTTCTGGTGAAATTTGACTTTTTTTTCTCATCATTGTTCCAAATAAAATTGTATCATATGATATTGCAATATGATTTTCCATTAATTTATTAATTTGTGGCCAAATTGAATTCCAAAATATTTTAATATAAGGACAATGATATAATAAATGATCTAATGTCCCTGGTTCTAGATTACAGTGCCAGCATCTATTAGATTTAGAACTATCTAATTTTTGTAAACGAGTAGGGGTCCAAAAAGCTCTATGTAATAAAAAGAACCATGTTTGTCTCATAGACGCTGACACTGTACATCCCATTCTCCAAGACCAAATTAGTGGCCATTGAGATGCATTAATTTGATGTCCAATCTCAATGCTCCAAATGTCTCTTAGACCGTTTTTTGGTTTTTTATTCAAATATCCAGATATTAATTTATACCACAATGCGGCTTGATGTCCTAGGAAGTCTGCTTTAAAGCATAAGAACTTTAAACTATATTGATTGTTTAATGATTTCCATTCAGGGAACCCAACCTGAATGGCCTGCTTCAATTGCAACCATTTAAAACTTTGTGTTTTATTAAGACCAAATCTATGTTGCAATTGTGAAAAATCCAGCAGTTTACCTTCTGAAATAATATCATCTAAAGATCTAATTCCTGCAATAATCCAGTTCTTCCACAGGATTTGAGCTCCGCCAATTTTGATCTTGGAGTTTATCCATATGGATTGATTAGTTGATTTATATATTGGGTTGGGTGTTAATTTATCAATAAATCTCAATGTTTTCCAAGTATCCATTATTATTTTATTTTCTCTGTATCTTTTGGGTATATTAATACTTGGTAAATGTACTAAATTTAGGGGAAACATAAGGCGCCATTCCAAATATAACCAATCTGGTGCATTATCCATAAGTTCTGGGAGGATCCAATACATACCCTGACGTAGAATATAGGCTTGATGGTACCTATAGAAATTTGGAAAATTTACCCCTCCCTCCTTAATTGATTTTTGTAAGGTTACTAAAGCTATTCTAGATGTTTTACCAAGCCAAAGAAATTTTGTTAAAATTCTATTAATATTCTTATAAAAGGACCCCTGAAAATAAATAGGTATCATACTCATTTGGTAGCAAACCACAGGCAAGATCATCATTTTAATAGTTTGAACTCTCCCCCACCAAGATATATGTAGTGGGTTCCATTGTTCACATAACTCCGTTACTTTTTTTAATACATATTTTTCATTTTCTTTTACAGTATCTTCAATTGTTTTTTTAACTTGAATGCCTAGATATTTAAATCCTTCTTCTTTCCATATGAATGGAAAAGTATCAAATAATCCTTTTACACAGTGAACATTCAAGGGTATAATTTCAGATTTATTCCAATTAATTTTATAACCTGAAAATTTGCCAAACTTATCAATTAATTTCAATAAAGAAGATAAGGTAGATTCTGGATTTCTCAAATAAAGCAAAATATCGTCAGCATAAGCCGAAATTTTATATTCCATATCTGAATATGGAATTCCTTGTATCTCCTTCGTTTGCTGTATTGCTAACAATAAGGGTTCTAATACAATATCAAATAACAAAGGAGATAAAGGACAACCTTGTCTAACTCCCCTCTGCAATTGAAAACCATCAGATATCTTATTATTAATATTTAATCTTGCAATCGGGAAGCTATACAATGTTTTTACCATTTGTATAAATCCAGAACCTATACCAAACCATTCTAAAGCCTGATACATAAAATTCCATTCTACCCTATCAAATGCTTTCTCGGCATCTAATGAAACTGTAAATGCCGGTTCATCCATTTTTTTTGACAAGTTTAGCATGTGAAATAATAGTCTAGAGTTATTGGAGGAATGTCTTTTAGCAACGAAACCCGTTTGATGCATATCTATAATATGTGGGAGAGCTTTGGCCAATCTCAAAGCCAAAATTTTCGCCAAAAGTTTATTATCAACGTTTATCAAAGATATAGGCCTGTAGTTCGAAACCAAAGTAGGATCTTTATTTGGCTTAGGCAAAACAATTATTATTGATTCAGCCATAGTACCTTTTATATTACCTTTTATAAGTTGTGTCTGATATAATTTTAATAATTGTGGGGAGAGGATATTTTGAAATGTTTTATAAAATTCTACTGTGTAACCATCACCACCTGGAGCGGATCCAACTCTAAGAGATCTCAATGCTGTTTCTAATTCTTTTAATGATATAGGCTCTTCTAAACTTCGTTTTATATGATCAGGAATCTTAGGTCCATTTATTAGATCTAAAAATTTTTTTCCATCTTTTTGTTTCTCCAAATAAGGTTCAGAAGAATATAGATCCTTATAAAAATTTAAAAATTGTTTTAATATTATATTTGTTTGATTTGTTATTATACCATTATCATCTTTAATTCCATTAATATTAGTTCTCCTTTTTTTTTGCCTTAAGATAATTTGCTAATAATTTTCCCGCCTTATTAGAATTTCCATAATACATTGTTTGCTTGGAAAACAAATCTTTTCTTATCATTTTTGAAGTTAATTCGTTATATTTACCTTTTACTTTCAAAAGAGCTTGCAAAACTTCATATTCCCATTTGCTTATCAATTTAGCTTCTAATATTTTTATTTCTTTTTCTAATTCTATATGTTGTTTTTTAATTTGTTTCCTAATAAAAGCTGAATATGATATGATATTACCCCTCATAGTTGCTTTAAATGCATCCCATACATTTTCTATAGATGTATCTTCCACTAAATTTATTTGAAAGAATTCATTAATTTGTGTTTTAAAATTTTCCAAAAATTTGTCATCTACAAGCAATGCATTATCAAATCTCCAAAGAGGTCTATTATTTTCTAATTGATCTAATTGTAATTCTATCCATATTCCTGCATGATCCGAAATGATAATAGGATCAATGGAGGCTTTACTCACTTGTTGCACTTTATTTGTTGAAACAAAAATATAATCTATTCTTGAAAATGATTTATGAACCTGTGAACAAAATGAATACTCCTGATCATTAAAATGAAGAATACGCCATATATCTTTCAAATCACATGATCGAACTAAATTATCTAAACCTAAAGATTTAATATTTTTACCTGGTTTTTTATCCAATAATGGATCCATTACAGCATTAAAATCTCCAGCCACCACTAAATTAGAGGCAGCCAGTGGTAATAACATATTTTGTAGCTTTTTGAAAAATTCTGATTGATTCGAATTAGGGGCATATATATTAAATAACGTCAGGGTATCATTTCCCATACTTATATCGATATGTATCCATCTTCCATGTGGATCTGAATTTTTTATCTTTATATTGGCCATACATTTTTTATTTATAAGGATTGCAACCCCTGCTTTTTTACCCACTGCTGGAGCAAAAAAACATTCTTTTATCCATCCACCTGATAATTTTTGTGATTCCTTCATATTAAGATGGGTCTCTTGCAGACAGTAAATATCTGCATTTTGTTTTTTTAAATATGTTAATATTTTTTCCCTTTTAATTACATGATTCAGGCCATTGACATTAATAGAATATATTTTAAAAGACATTATATATTTTAATACTTTTCATTATCTTATTCTTCCTCTCCTCTTTCATATTTAATAACCAAAAAATTTTCTTCATGACACACATATTAAACCCTAATGTATCTCCCTTAATTATTCTAATAAATATTCTTCTTATCCCTCCCTTTCCCACCCAATACATTGGCTGCTTAAGGATACACATTGGAAATATAATCCTAACATTCTCCCCATTCCAGGCAATCAATATTCAATTGTTTAAACAAATTTCCCTTCTATCTATCTATATTGATCTTTTATATTTATTTAATCATTTTCCATAACATTTTATTAATGTATCATTTTCCATTTAACAATGTGTTAATTTGTATTTCCTTAGTGTTTTGATTTCAACATATAATTATTTTAAACTTGTATGCAGTGTATTATTTAATAATTTTCATATATTCTGTTCTTTCTTTCATATAATTATTATTGTCTTTTCTTTGTATTGTTTTCCTCCATTTCTTCAATATTTCGATATGTTGTATTTCCTAATTTTTCATAGAGTCTTCAAAACCTTTTTAATATATTTTGTTAATATATCATAGGTTCTGGTTTAGATAGAAACTCTTTTAGTTTTTCGGGATCCTCAAAATATAACGACTTGTCTCCAGATGACACTCTCATTTTCGCTGGATAGTATAGTCCATATTTAAATCCTTTTTCTTTGAGTAGTGGTCTCATATCTAGTAGTCTTTTCCTTTTAGATGCTGTGTTTTTGGCGAAATCTGGTAAAAACCATAATCTTGATCCTTTATAGTTTAAGTTTTTATCTTTTTTTGCAGCATTTAGTATCTCTAGTGCTTGCTGGTATCTCAACATTTTGAAAATGATTGGTCTTGGTCTGTTTTTATTTTCTGAATTTTTTATTGGGATTCTATGTGCCCTTTCGATTTCAATTGTTTGTTTCAAGTCTAATTGTAGAATTTTTGGAATTAAATTTTCAAGGAAAAGGATAGTATTTTTCCCCTCTAGATTTTCTTGTATTCCAAAGAGTTTGATGTTCTTTCTTCTTCCTCTATTCTCGTAATCCTCCAGTTGATCTTTTAATTTGTTTAATTCCAGGTTGTCGTTTTTACATCTTTTTGATTCACATTCTATAATTTCCATTTTTGATTCTAATTCAGTTGTTCTTTTGTTGTTAACTTCCATTTGTCTATGTATATTTAAAATTTCTTCTTTCATATCAGACATATTAGTAATAGTTTCTTTCAGCATTTGTTTGATTTGTTTTAATTCTTCCATGACTTCAGCTTTGCTTAATGTGTCTGATTCTTCGATAGGAAGTGGTATCTTGCTTGGTGTTATTTGTTCTTGTTTCTGTCTTTTTGCAGATGTACCTGTCTCATTTTTGTTTTGTCTGGTACTTGCCATTTTATTGTTCACTTTTCCTTGGTTATTATTATTTCTTGTATTTAAATCTTTTATATTTGGTATTCTTAGGTTTTTAATCTCTTTTCTTCCAAGATTTTGTTATATCTTTGAATTAGAAAGTTTTCTTTTTAAGTTCTTTTCTTTTCCTTTACCTATGTTATTTTGAAAATTCTTTTCTCACTTTCACTTTTTCAATGTTGTAGGGGAACTTTTTCCTCTCCTCTTACAAGCCCAATCGCAGCTCTGATTAAGGAGAGCAACCCTTTATTAGAGTTATTTTTTCTATTTTGATCAGCTTTAAGCAATTTTCTTCTGTTTTTTCTCAGCGTCTTTCAAATTCCTCAATATCTTGCTGTTTCAGTTTTTTAGAGTTCCGTTGAATATTTTTTTCGTGTCTCCTCTCTCACAAGCCCAATCGCAGCTTTGCAAGAGGAAATTGATATTGAATTCAGTATTTGTTTTTTATTAGTAAGCTGACATTTATTTGTCTTCAGTGCTAAGGCACCCAATTTTTAAGAGAAATGTAAGTCCTCCTCTCTCTCAATTTTTTTTAAATCCCCTTTTTTATCAAAGAATAATTTTTTTTTTCAATATAATTGGTCAGAACACAAATTCCTTTTTTATATTTTTTCCAATCAATACTGATCTTTCACTTGTAATTTGCTAGTTTCAACACTGCATTCAATTTCAATGAAACCGCCAAAATCACAAATGGTTTTCTGTCTTCCCTTTTATTGTCAGCACTTATCCCACTTCAACTGCCGCAATTCAGGTTATATTTTTTTTTTTGGATATATTTGATCAGATCACCTTTTGGTTTTTCACATTCAACTGTATCAGTATTGCTGCTCGCGCTAAGCTGTAAAGTCTCTTAAATCAGTTGAAATACAGGCAGTTCTCAACTTTCCTGAATTTTAACAGCTTCCTTTTTATGTTTCAGTATATATTTGTTCAGAATATAAACTTTTCTCCTCTATTTCGCCAAACTGTTCAATCACGTATATCACGCGGTTTCAGCGCTGCATTTAAACTTCAATAAACTGTCAGCACAAACGGTTCTATGTCTTCCCAACTCTCATCCGCACAAATCCCGCTTTAAATATAGCAATTCGGCTTTTTTTTTTTTTTTTTTCTTTAGTTATATTTTGTCAGAATATATTCATTCTTTACTTTTCTCAATTTAACATATATCTCAAAGTCTATTGAAAACGCCGACACTGACAGCTCTCTGCTTACCGATTCCCTTCAGCCTTTTTTTTTTTTCCGTTTACTTTCGTCTCTCCGTCTCAGCGCTGCTTTCAAGCCTCTCCAAACATCCGGAATCACAGACTACTTTCCCGATTCCCCTCAGCTTTTTTATTATATTTGATCAGAATATAAACACATACTTCGGTACTGTATTCAGTTCTATGTAACCGTCAGTTCAAACGGCTTTCCGTTTTTCCGTCTCCTGTCTGCACATACCCTTCTTCAAATATCGCTATTTAGGATTTTGTTTTGTATCTTTTACTCAGCTTTCCGTATATATATTTATATATAATTATTTTGAAGGAAAATAAATTTTTTTCTTTATTTCATTGCCCGATGGAGAGGAGCTTCAGGATCACACCTCCATCCGTGCTCGCGCTAAGCCACGCCCCCCATAATTTCAATTATAGTGTCGGGTCCAAAATGCTCTGTGTAACAAGAAAAACCATGTTTGTCTCACAGATGCCAACGTCATACATCTCATCCTCCAAGTCCAAGCTCATATTTAGAAACAATTGAAAATCAGCATTATAGGCTGGAATACTTGTTTGTAACCAGTAGGCAGATAAATGAATACAATGAACCAGCATTTGAGATTATGAGCCTCAAAGTATCAGAGCAGCTTGACGCCTAGTAATTAGAAGTGGCAGTTTTATCCGCATTATACACTTTAATAGGGGTCTAGAGAATGTGATATACAACAACGATCATAGATTCAATGATAAAAGCGGATAGGTTCATAACCATCTGGCCCCAGAATTTGTTCCAGCTTGGTACGAATTACTTTCTACTGTTTATTTGTCCATATCAGTTCCATACCTGTAAATCAGTACTAATTGAATAAGATAACAGAATTGAGAGAGAGAATGGCCTAACGTATCTAATTTAAGGCAGAGTTTCCAATTCTTATTTTGCCTCTAGAAGTTTGGGATTAGGAATTCTAGTTTTTGAGCTATAAGCCAATTGGAAGGCCTGAAAGAAAAACCTCTGGGAAATATTATGCTCCAAAGTTTTTCTCAAGCTGTTATGAACTTTTTGAAACTGGGGGAGGAAGGCCGGCTAACTCCCATGGTTGGCACAGACCTCTAGTATTCAGTATTGGGCTGTTTTTGGTAACTGGCATTGAATATCTGGTTTATCTTTGGCTGGCTCAAACTTAGCCAGCCAAGTCAATTTTAAGCATTGACTGGCTAAGATATAAAGGCCAAAGATAGACCTGCTGGCGCAGCCCGACTTGGCAACTATTGCGTGATATAGCTGGCCAAGTTTAAGCTGCTAATTCAGGGGAAATATCTGGCTATCTCCCACTGAATATTAGTGATTACCTGGCCAAGCACTATTTAACTGGCCAGGAGCCATTCGTGACCAGTTAAATAGTGCTGAATTTTGGGCAGATTAACCAATTGATTCAAGGACCAGATGCCTTTCTTCTAACAGGGTTTCTAAGAAATTGTTTTTTATTCATCTTAACCATACAGGAATTCCAGATGGGCATTTTTGTGAAACCTAAGCCAATGCTGAGGGATTAGTAAACAGGGAAGGGGAAGAGATTTCTAGGGCCAGATGAATAAAAATAGGATTTGTTATATCTGCTTCCATTTGCAAGCAGATTGGCTGATCTAGATCTCCCTGCTTGAAAACGATGGCTACCCTAAGCAAAGTATAAAGCTAGGTGATATTGGTAAAAGTCGGTAAAATTAACACCTTCCCCCAGTCCCCTCCCCCCAAAAAAGACTTTGAAATCTTTATGTATTGCAATCCTGGGCAATCCAGGGTCATGTGCTGTAAAAATCCAGGAGAACGGTATAGTATAGGAGGTGAAGTACTTCTGTGCACAGTAGAGCAGGACTTGGGAGTGATTGTGTCTGATGATTTCAGGGTGGCAAAACAGGTAGAAAAGGTGATGGTCAAAACTAGGAAGATGCTTGGGTGAATAAGGAGAGGAGTGGCCAGTTGTAAAAGTCTCTGGTGAGGCCCCATTTGGAATATTGTGTGCAGTTTTGGAGACTGCACCTTCAAAAAGATATAAATAGGATGGAGTCGGTCCAGAGGGCTGCTACAAAATTTGTTAGTGGTCTTTGTTATATATCATATGGGGGCCGATTTAGAGACCTTAATATGTATACTCTGGAGGAAAGATGGGAGAGAGGGGATATGATAGAGGAGGTGTTTAAAAAATCTCCTTGGTATTAATGTACAGGAGTGAGTCTTTTTCAAATGAAGGAAAAACTCTGGAAGGAGAGGGCATATTTTTGTTATATTTATTTATCCTCATCCTTACCCAGGGCGAGTTACATACAAAATATAAAGTTACATATAACAAACAAGTCGCAATGGTGACAGACAACTCTACAAACATTAAAACAGTCCAGACCATAGAATACAACAGTGACCAGCACCCTGCAATCAACAGTCTCCACTATTCCTCAATTAAATATGAAGTTAAGGGGTGATAGGCACAGATAGATGCTGAAAAAGCTCTCAACAGGGGCCCGTGGCCATTCTGGTTCAAGATGCTAAAGCAGGGGTGCCCTAAAGGTTGATTGCTTTTCACCAGTAGATCACAAAGGCAAAGTGAGTCGATGGGCTCCATGATAGACTCTCATTGCATACAAGCACTGGGCCCACAGCCTTGCCCCCCCATCAACTGACGTCAATTCTGACGTCAGAGAGGATGTTCTGGGCCAGCCAATCGCTGCCTGGCTGGCCCGGAACTTCCTCTCCAAAGTCAGAATTGACGTCAGGGAGGAGGGAAGGCTTGTGGGACCGGTGCTTGTACATGCCTGGCATCAGGGAAGCAGGGAGAAATTGGGGGCGGTGGCTTGAGGGGGGCAGGGAGAGAGAAACACAGAAAGAAAGGGGGCAGGGAGAGAAAAAGAAAGAAAAAGGGGGCAGGGAGAGAGAAAGAAAGGGGGATAGGGGAAATTTTGTGTTGGATAGTATTGCCTTATATTGAAGAGTACCAGTATGGCTGTTTATGTTTTGGGGTGGGGATTTGGCTATCTGGTGTATTTGCCATTGTGAAAATGCAATAAAACTTGTTAAAATAAAAATTAAAAAAATGAAAGAAAGGAGAGGGGGCAGGTAGAGAGGAAGAAAAAGTTGGACTCATGGAAGGACAGAGAGAGATGTTGGTTGGGGAATAGAATGAGGTCTGGAGGAGAGGAAGCATGCAAGAGGAAGAAAGAAAGGCAGAAATAAATAAATATTGGATTTACAGTCAGAAAAAGGAAGTGCAACCAGACTCATGAAATCACCAGACAGCAAAAGTAGGAAAAATGATTTTATTTTAAATTTAGTGATCAAAATGTGTCCAAATTTACATATGCTGTCTATATTTTGCACTATGGCCCCTTTTGCTAAACCGCTATAGCAGTTTTTAGTGCAGGGAGCGTCAGGAGCAGTGCAGGGCATTCAGCGCAGCTTCCTGTGCTAAAAAATGCTATCACAGTTTACAGTGGCGTACCTAGGGTATGTGGCACCCGGGGCCCATCATTTTTTGACACCCCCCCATGTAAAAAAATATTTTTTGTAATGACCATGAAACGGAATAAATGGTCAGAATAGAAACAGGCAGTGAAAATTTTCTTATATTCCAAACATAACATAACATAAATTATGTCTGAATTGTCATGACATCAGAAGTACATATGGAGTAGTTGCAGGTGATGCTTGAGACAGTTCTGATTGTGTTAGTTCGGTTTTATGTGTTTTTTGAATAGAAGGGTTTCTATTTCTCTTTGAAGGTTTTGCAGTATGTGGTCGATGTCAATTGGTTGTAGGGTTGGGGGTCGAGTGTTGCAGCTCGAATGGCTAGGAGGTTGTCGAACAGTTTTTTTCTTTCGACGTTTTTGGTTGGAGGGTGTGTGAATGGTGCGTGAGTTCTCCTATGTCTGTTTGAAGTGGATTGAATTATTTAGCTGAAGAAATTAGTTACCCCCTCATCCCATACACATTAATTCTCTTCCATTTTTGTTCCCATTATAAAAAACACTGATAAGTTCCCAGAAAAAAAATACATTAAAATAAGAAGTGAAAACAAAGGCCCCTACAGATGAGAACATAACATAAGAATAGCCTAACTGGATCAGACCAATGGTCCATCATGCCCAGTAGCCCATTCTCATGGTAGCCAATCCAGGATACTAATACCTGGTCAAAACCCAAAGAGTAGCAACATTCCATGCTACCGATCCAGGGCAAGCAGACACTTCCCCCATGTCTTAATAACAGATTATGGACTTTTCCTCCAGGAATTTGTCCAAATCTTTCTTAAAACCAGCTACACTATCTGCTTTTACCATAACTTCTGGCCACTTCATTTTTAAGTTTAGATCTTTCCTTTCAAACAAAGACCTTGCTAGATGTCAAATACAGCACAAGGTAACTTCACATGGACTTAGCTGTGCAGGAAATGTGAATCTCCTCATACACCCACCATATAGTGCAAAAATGTGCAAAGGTCTGTTTTTTTCTTTCGATCACTACATAGCCTAATGCCACACAAGCAGCGCTGTTACAAACATATTCTGTAGGTCAATGCTAAGGATAACAAAGTTTCCTTCCTTGGACCAGAAGGAGATACTGATAAACCACTGGAAGAGATCCCAACACAACACCCAAAGACCCACTCAGTGTGTGAACCAGTTGAGTGGAGTGGACTAACTGGGGGGTGGAAATGGGCCCGAAGTTTGCTCAGCAGAATTTCCCAGACCACCTCTTCCTCTCAACACATTGACACGCTGCCACCACCACCACTAGAAACACCTCACTGGGTAGGCCAGCTATGCTATAAACTTTATAAAACACATTATTATATTTTCTTATAAAGCACATATTTTAACTGAACTCTCTGACATCCTCAGCCTTTCCATTCACAAAAATAGAAGGAAGAAAAGTTCCCATTTCCTGCTGTTTCATGTCCCCGGCCCATACAATATTTTTTTCTGCAGACCCTTCAAAAGTCTGACCAAATCCTCGTTTCACTTGCATTATAAAGTACTGAGGATGCCATCTCTCCCCAATCCCAGGTCCTAAAGTCTAAGACAGTAGCGCAAACTAATGCTGCCAGATTCAGGAAAAAAAATTTCGATTCAATTCAGCCTATTGAATTGGTTTTTCAATTTGATTTTCCTGCCCAGTTGGGTGATTTTTTTCAAAACTCCTGGTGGGTTTTATAGCTTTATCACCCCCTTTGGCTTCTCCTAACCACACTGGCGCTGTGGTGTAAATAAAATAAAGAAACAAAAAGGACTTTTCCTCTCTCTGTTAAATCCTAGCTCACGTTTGCAGTCCAACACCAGCTCTGGCAGGATACACATTTCAAATCTGACATATTATAATCACAAAACAGAAAATAAAATTAATTTTTCTACCTTTTGTTGTCTGGTTATATTTCAAATCTTGTTGGTCCAAGGCTCTGGTTTTCTTCTGATAACTTGCTTGCCAGGGTCTCCTTCTTTCTTCTTTCTGCGTGCTAACCATCCATCTGCCAACTCTGTCCTCCCTTTCCATTTCCCTTCCCTCCCCAGGAAGTCTGGTATCTTTCCTTTTTTTCATCTCCCTCCACAGATCCACCTTTTCTTAACTACCCTTTCATCTGGCATCTCTCCCTCCTTCCCCACCACCCCAGAGTCCACCATCTCTTCCTTTCTTTTCCCAATTACCCTCCTATCCAGTATCTCTATCCCTCCTCCACACCATCCCTTGTGTCCAATTTCTCTCCCTTTCAGTTCCTTCCCTCCCTAAATCTCATGGTCCATCATTTCTCTCCCTCTCCTCTATTTTCAGACCCATTATTTCTTCATCCCCCCCCCCAAAGTTTGGCATATGCACATCTCTTTGAACACCCCCTTCCCTCCGTGTACTTCTAAACCAGGGTCCCCCCCAAAGGCCTGTCCCCCCTTAAAGGTCTGCCTGTCCCCCCTTGAAGGCCTGTCCCACTCCCTTGTAGGCCTGTCCCCCCCTTGAAGGCCTGTCCCTCCCCCTTGTAGGCCTGTCCCCCCCACCTTGAAGACCTGCCTGCCTGTCCCCCCCTTGAAGGCTTGTCCCCCCCCTGAAGGCCTTTCCCCCCCCCTTGAAGGCCTGTCCCACCCCCTTGTAGGCCTGTCCCCCCCTTGTAGGCCTGTCCCCCCCTTGAAGGCCTGCCTGCCTGTCCCCCCCTTGAAGGCCTGTCCCCCCCTTGAAGGCCTGTCCCCCCTTGAAGGCCTGCATCCCCCCCCCCGAAGGCCTGCACCCTCCCTGAAGGCCTGTCCCACCCCCTTGTAGGCCTGCCCACCCCCTTGTAGACCTGTCCTCCCTTGAAGGCCTGCCTGTCCCCCCTTGAAGGCCTGTCCCTCCCCCTTGAAGGTCTGCACCCCCCCCCGAAGGCCTGTCCCCCCCCCCTTGAAGGCCTGCCTGCCTGTCACCCCCCCTCCCCCTTGAATGCCTGCCTGCCTGCCCACCCGCCCCACCCCGAAGGACCGCTCGCCCCCCTGGTCTCCCCGCACCACCTATGAAGCAGCACTACCTATGCTCCCGGCCTTGCCGTTCAGTCCCCACCACCACCACCACCCCCGAAGAACCGCTCGCCCCACTGACCTTCCTGCACCACCTATGAAGCAGCCGCAGCAGGGTCGCGACGTCAGCTATCCCTGTGCTGCTTAGGCGCTGCTTCCTGCGCCGCGTTCCCGCCCCTCCTCTGACGTCAGAGGAGGGGCGGGACCGCGGCGCAGGAAGCAGCGCCCAAGCAGCGCAGGGATAGCTGACCTCGCAATCCTGCTGCTGGCTGCTTCACAGGTGGTGCAGGAAGGTCAGTAGGGCGAGCGGTCCTTCGGGGGTGTGGGGGGACTGAACGGCAAGGCCGGGAGCACCCCTTCAGGGCTGGCACCCGGGGCGGACCGCCCCTCCCGCCCCCCCCCCCCTTGGTACGCCACTGACAGTTTAGTAAAAGGGGAGGGGGTATATTTGTCTATTTTTGTATAGTTGTTATTGAGGTGACATTGTGTATTTTAAAGTCATCTGTCTTGATCTCTTGGAAAACCCCCCAAATATAAATGATAATTAACATTTTCTCTGCGTACAGTGTGCTTTGTGTTTTTTAAAAATTTTATTGTTGGTATATCATTTTGATTTGGTCATTTTAAAAGTGGCTCGCAAGCCAAGAAAGTGTGGGCACCCCTCTGCTAGAGTGTATTGGACTGGGGCCTAGAATGCAAGAGTGGATTCAGGTTTTATACTCTAGTCCGTTGGGGTAGCTGCTCAACTACATTCTTGCTGTCACGAGGAACCAGACAGGGGTGCCCCCTCGCGCTCTCTTATATTGTTTGCATTAGCAGTTGAGCCACTGGTGCAGTGAGTTTCAGAGCATATGTATTAGAGGGGTCTGGACCCAGACTAGAGAGTACAAATTGAGCCTCTTTGCAGATGACTTATTGCTTATTGTATAGGACACAGCAAACTCTTTGGCACTGATAATGAGGGAGTTAGATTATTACAGTGGTTTCTCGGGGTTTAAGGTCAATCTTAGTAAATCTGAGTTACTGAATGTAAATTTGTTGGAGGATACTGTTGAGGAATTTAGAGAGCGTTTTCCATTCTGGTGGGTATGATCCACCATGATGTACTTGGGAGTCTACTTCAGCCCTTTGGGTGCTAATTTATAGGACTTGAACTATACTCCCTTATTCCATAAAGACTTGGATAGATGCTGTTCAGCTGAAGAAACTGGATCTGTGCAGCTGGTTGGCAGTGGGGCAGGCGTTCGGAAAGCTTGCTCCTGCCCACTGCACCTCCACCAGGGATCGGCAGAGGTATGAGGATAGGACAGGGAGAAGGAGGGGGGCAGAGCCTGGCGGTGACGACGACGACCTAAAAAATTCTGGGAGGGGGCGTTGGCCCAAATATCCCGGTTTATATTTGAGTATATATGGTAAGTCTGGTAGAAATTATATATATATATATTTTTTATTTGTTTTGTTTTTTAAATATAATCTCATTGGCTCTTCTTTTGATGTCTGTATTTATTTGTTTTGAGGCTTATTTTGTACATTGTGTTTAATTGGAATATTTTTGAAACTTAAGTCCTGGTAATAACAGATCACCAGGAATGACTGCTTTAGGAATTAATTCTGCATTATATGGTAAATCGGTTTCATCTTATCAAATATACCCCTCCTTTTACTAAGCTGTGATAAAGGTTTCTACCACGGCCCAGAGCGCTAAATGCTCCAGCACTGCTTTGCCACTCATAGGAATTATATGAGTGTCAGTGCAGCGTTGGGAGCATTTAGTGCTCTGGGTCACAATAGAAACCTTTATTGTGGCTTAGTAAAAAGGGGGGGGGGGTAGCTTTTTCGACAAATTCAGATATGCGTGAACAAAATCAGCATCTTATTTTGTGACACCAACAATTGGGCAGTGGGAGTTTCTTAAATGCATTCCACCCACCTGCCCCATACCAGGATTTCCTACCCACTGCTCACACCAGCTGAGCCTACCCTCTGATGTCACTTCCTGGTCCAGTAAACAGTAAGTGATGACAGAGGGAGAATTGAAGCCAGTGCAAGCAGCAGGTGGGACAGGGAGAGAGAATGCATTTTTAAGAGACACCCCGTATCGGGGGAGAAGAGATGCCAACATTGCTGCCAAGTTAGCACCGGGGGAGTTCCACCCCCTCCTCCTGTATTGAGGTATGATGGGAACTTTTTGCTATAGGGATCTTCTCGTATAAAGAGAAATCCTGTAGAAGTAGCCAGTCAGTGTCCATGTTTTAATGGAGAGTTACTGGTCGGGGGAGATTTTACTACTAACTTGGATTTGTATAGCAGTCGGATAAAACTACAACCCAAGGGAACGTGGCTTGCATTCAGGTTGTGTGTAGCTGTGTGCTGTGGAACTGCATGCACTTGGCTTGCCACCTCATGCTGCGGTGTGTTTCTTATATTCCGGATGCAGATTGGTGAGAGAGAGGAGAACTTTTCATGATACTGTCTCTCTCCTTACTCAGGCCTGTTCTGTGAAATTTGGAAGGGTGCAAAAAATTAGGCATAGAGTACATACATGCAGCATAGAACCAAATGGACCAGAAATGTACAGCATGACAATAACATGCCTTGTGCTGAATTTCTATAGGCAGTTGTTTGTTTATATGTCTGAAACTAATTTAAAGCTGTCTATAATACCTACTTTTCTTATTTAGGGGGGAAAGAGCACAACAGCAGTATTAATAACTTTAAAGAATGGGGGATGGTTAACATCTACTATGTTACTATAATTTCCTTTTAGGTTCAAGATTTTTCAGCTGACTCTTTCTACCTCTGAAACTACCCTCCTTAGTTTACTGTTTGTTTCCCTCCTCCAGCCCTGTGACTACAGCTATTATCCAACGCGGCACTCTGAAGAATGGCTGTGTGCTGGTCGCAGGCAAGTGTTGGGCCAAAGTACGGCTGATGTTTGATGAGAATGAGAGAGCACTGAAGGCTGCCGCTCCAAGCATGCCTGTACAAATCGTAGGATGGAAAGAACTTCCCTCAGCCGGGGATGAAATCCTGGAGGTAGAATCTGAGGTATGGTGCTGCTCTTGGTGTTTTATGCTAGGGGATGAAACAAAGAGAGTAATAAGAACAGTCGTATGAAGTAAATAAGATGATTTTAAGAATAGCATTTAAAACCCCCCAGTAAAATTTAATCTTATTTATTGACTCATAGAAAGAAAGAGGTGTGTATTAGTGTGGAATGGGAGAGCTTGGTTTATGTCTTTCTTCTCCATTACCGTATTTTTCATACCATAAGATGCACCTGACCATAAGACGCACCCACCTCTAGAGGAGGAAAACCCAAGAAAAAAAATTCTGAACCAAATGAGTGTGCCCTATACCATGTCCCCCCCCCCTCTGGTGGTCTAGTGGTAGGCTGGGACAGGGCACATCTAGTGGTGGGCACATCTAATGGTAGGCAGCCCCACGCCAGCCTGCCCCCAGCCAGCCTGCCAGCCGCAAACCAGCCCCAAAAAGGTGCGGCAATGGGGGGTGTTTTGAAAAAGGTAAGGCAGTGGTTGTTTGCGGGGGAGATGTTTTAAAAATGTGCGGCGGCAGGCATGTGGGGAATGTTTTAAAAAAGGGCGTGCAGCGGGGGGATTTTTTAAACGGTACGGAGACGCGCGCACACAACTTGCCGAACCTGTGCACAAAAAAATAAATTTTTGCCTAAAATGATTTTCACTGCTAAAATGAAATGTTGCAGAAGACCAGCTGTTCCGATTTCCCATTTATCACATTTATTGAAGCGCTATAATATAAATTTTAAGTCATTCACGTGATTCCCTTATCTTTGGCAGTTGAACTTGACACGTCACATGCCCCATAGGGCCATAACCTATTGCCCATAGGATATGAAACACTTCCGATTCTTTGACTTCCATATTGTTTATTTCGTGGAATCGTAGTGTGCAGCGTGGTACTGCGGTTGTATAACTGTATTCATTTATTAAATTGCAACCAGATATAACTCTTAAAATGTCTAAACCGCAAATGGTGAAAAGTGTAAAACGCAAGAGAGCAGCAACAGCTTTTAGGTCTGAATGGCTTGAAGAAATTGTTGAAACGGAGACACTGGAATCTCGAAATACAATGCGTGTTCAACTGTGTGAAATATTTACCTATGAGGAAGATGATGGAGTTGTGTGTTGTTATTGTCAAGATGCCAAAGCAACTGGAAAATTCTCTACTGGAAAAATATTGGATGATGTTTGGAAACTGAACTTTCTGAAACTCAATCTATCAAGTAAATCTCATACCGACGGTATTAGGAAACTCAGAAGTAAAAATCCGAATTTAAGAGGGGGACTGGTTAACATGTTGCTTGAAAGCCCAACCAAAAAAGAAAACAGGCAAATTAGTAATGAACGGAAGCGTTCCAGTCCTGATGAAATTAAGGTTCTTGTTGACAGTGTTGTGCTGGCCATTAAGATGAATATCTCAATGCTCTCTGTTCAAGATATCAATGAGCACATGGCGAAGTATGTTAGTATACCTGATAGCTGGAGAAGCAAAAACTATGCGTTTGAATTTCTTGGAATTATCAATGGCATCGTGCAAGATGATCGTATGGCAGACATTAAATTAGCAACGTATCGTATGTTAACTGTTGATGAAAGCACAGACATTTCTGTCAACAAGTACTAATACTCTATTTTAAGTATCAGCCAGTCAATTCAAATGAGTATAGGACATCATTTGGTGGGATGCTAAAGTTGGAAGCATGTGATGCTACATCAATAGTAACACAAAAATGGAACCCAAAAATGTATAGGGAGGAAAAATATATAACTGCTGCAAAACCTCCCCAACCCCAAGAGAACCAACTGACAAGGGGGAGAGACAAGAAGAAACCTCAATCTAAGTTAATCAGCAAATTACACATAGTGTGAAACAGGAGAACCCTCAGTAACACAGCCGCCCACTAAGGGAAAGGCTGTCACCGGCTGACACTCAGAAAGAGTGTAAACTGTGAAACATCCCCGGGTTCTTCCTGTAAGTGAGAATAAATCAAGTGCACCCCCAAAAAGTGCTACGTGTGAAAAAAGATTCTAAAAATCAAAAAAACACACTATAAGGTTAAGAAATTCTTGTCTCTACTCCTTGCCAGGGGGGCCAAACAAGGAAGGAAAGTGTCCAAATCTGTCCAAATCAGAACCAAGCCAGTCAATGAGTGGAAGTACTTAGCTTCTTTAAACTGTAGAACAGCCAGCCGATGTGTGACATCATCCGTCCAACAGGACTCCGTTTCGGGGGTGCACACCCCCTTCCTGAGGAACAACTGGACTGTAATGAGACTGGTGATTCCTCCGGCGTGGCTTGGAAGCTTCCAAGCCACGCCGGAGGAATCACCAGTCTCATTACAGTCCAGTTGTTCCTGAGGAAGGGGGTGTGCACCCCCGAAACGGAGTCCTGTTGGACGGATGATGTCACACATCGGCTGGCTGTTCTACAGTTTAAAGAAGCTAAGTACTTCCACTCATTGACTGGCTTGGTTCTGATTTGGACACTTTCCTTCCTTGTTTGGCCCCCCTGGCAAGGAGTAGAGACAAGAATTTCTTAACCTTATAGTGTGTTTTTTTGATTTTTAGAATCTTTTTTCACACGTAGCACTTTTTGGGGGTGCACTTGATTTATTCTCACTTACAGGAAGAACCCGGGGATGTTTCACAGTTTACACTCTTTCTGAGTGTCAGCCGGTGACAGCCTTTCCCTTAGTGGGCGGCTGTGTTACTGAGGGTTCTCCTGTTTCACACTATGTGTAATTTGCTGATTAACTTAGATTGAGGTTTCTTCTTGTCTCTCCCCCTTGTCAGTTGGTTCTCTTGGGGTTGGGGAGGTTTTGCAGCAGACATCAATAGTAACAGCAATTAGGGAATTCTATAGGAAACATGAACTTGACCTGAATAAAATGGTTATGTTCACCTCTGATGGTGCCTCTGTTATGTTGGGCAAAATAGATGGTGTTGCAGCACAGCTGAGAAAAGACATTCCACATTTAGTGCAGCAACATTGTGTTGCACATCGGGAAGATTTGGGACTTTTTGATTCATGGAAAGAAGTAAAATTGATGAAAGAAGTAGAAACTGTAATGAGAACTGTGTACACGGTGTTCTGTCGGTCTTCTACTAAACGATGCAAATTTCAAGAAATAGCAGATGCATCTGAATGTGAATCAATTGCTTTCAGACCTCTGAATGAAGTGCGCTGGTTATCTAGACACTTTGCACTTAAAGCAATTATTCGAAATTATGATCCCCTGTTAAAATATTTTGAAGAAGACAAAGATAATGATCCTATTGCAAAGTACTGCTATAAGAAGCTGAACAGTGAACAATTTCATATTACACTTGAAGTTTTGAATGATGTCTTATCAGAACTGGCTTCCTTAACCATGGCATTTCAAAAACATGGTTTGACACCATTGGAAGCTTATCATCTTGCACAGGGTAAATTGAACAAACTTTGAATGCAATACTTAGGCGACAAGGTTAAGTGGAGTGATAAAGTCAACAGTCTTCTTGACAACAGGATGAGGTCTGGAGAAAAAGTTTCAGTGGATACTAATTCCATATTAACCTTCATCAACATCCTATGTTTGCATCTGGGTGAAAGATTTCCTGAAAATGAAGTTGAGGAATGGTCTGCTTTTGACTGTACAGCAATATCACAATGCGACTTTGACTTCGGAAATGGACATATCAGATCTCTTTGTTTAAAGTACATTAAAATCTATGGAGTGGTCACATCGTGGGAAACCAATTCTAGTTGAGGGATCCTAACCCTGATGAAACCCATGATGGGTGAAACATGTTGGTGACAGTATCCCTTAGAATGGACCACCTAAGCTAAGCTAAGTATTAGCTTTATATTTAAAAATAAGTTTTACCTTTGCACTTTTGCACTTTATGAAACATTAATATATTCACGAATTTGAAAAAATGATCAAAGTGACCCGGTGAGGATGTAATGTATAAATCCAACCACTATGAAACACATTTGAGTGGCTGGTGGCATTTCTGAGGGTCAGTTACACTTAACAGAACGTTGGGAAAATCACGAGGGGGTCTTATTTGTGACCTTCTTTTGCATTCTTCGTTGATTCTTTCTTTCCCATCTTAATAGACCTTTTCAACAGCATAGTCTATATTAATTGTACATAAAGTGTAACTAACATAAAGTGTAACTAAAATTACATTGTGTTTTTGTTAATTCAGACTAAACTCAAAGACCTGCCCATAAATGCCCATAACTGAACTCCGGGCCCTCTGGCAATCATTTTTATAGCGCACACAAATTTAGTTTTTCTTTAAAATGCGCACAAATGAAATTTTTTGTACACACAGCCTATGAAAAATTAGAGGGAACATTGTACGGAAGGGGGTTAAAAATTGTACCTTCACTCCATAAGACGCACCAATATTTCCACCCACTTTTGGGTGGAAAAAAAGTGCGTCTTATGGAGCGAAAAATACGGTACTTTTTTAGTTCATGTTTATGTTACACTAAAGATTACACAAAACATTTATGGAGGCCCAGACTTACTCCATACATCCCTTTTTTTGTGCTTCTCTCTTCCTATGTTATCTGTATGTGCCAATAGACCCATTCTTACCATTTGCTCCATGCAGCAGCTCATGCAGGCAACTTTCCTGTTCAGTGGGACAGCAGGAGGCACTGTCATGCACATATGCACCTAGCTAGTTACCAACAGACACTTTATTATACAGGCCTTAAATAAATACTGTATATATCAGTTATTAAACTTTGATTTAATGTGCATTAGTTTTGAAATATCAAAGGCAAGAATGAACTGATTTGAGAATGGAAAGGCTCTTTTGAGACAGAATTTGTGGATACTTCTTTACATGCAGGCATTTCACTAGTTCTGGAAGAGTGCATGCATGTGTGCAACATTTGAAACTTGCCTGGTTTTGTTTGCAGGTATATTTGCTATGGAAAATTGACTCGTATAGATTTGGAAATACAGTTACACCAAATGTACTTTTAGCCACACTCAAAGAGAGAGAAATTTTCAAGTAGTTAACTTGTGTAATTTAATTTTAATTTAATAGAGTATGTATTAACCACTTATCTCAGTAAATCGCCATGCTGGGACATACCAAGGGTCCATCAAACCCAGTATCCTGTTTCCAGCAGTGGCCAATCGAGGTCACAAGTACCTTGCAAAATCTTAAGAGTAAAACAGATTCTATGCTATCCCAGTGATAAGCATGGATTTTCACAAGCCCATCTTATGGCACCATTCACTTGGGATACTTACCCTATAGAAATTTATCAAGACTTGGCAACTACCAAATAACAGACAATATTTAGATGCATTTGAGCTCTTTAGGGGACCTCGACAGGGCTGTGTCCTGTCACCATTGTTATTTACATTGTCAGTGGAGCCCTTAGCAAGCCTTATTTGTACGTCTACAGAGTTGCAGGGTATTTCCTTGCCCTCTGCGGAAAATCACATTATATTATTTATAGATGATATTCTCTTATTTTTGAGTGACCCAAAACTCTTGAAAAATGTACAACCCTTCCTATATAAGGGGTTGCTTCTAATTCCTTTGGCTCACAATTAGTGTGTTAAATTGAAAAAAATGTGTTTTTTTTATTAAGATTTAGCTCAGCTGGTTTCAGTTGGGATTGATGGTGAAGGGTTTTTGGAGGATTTTTTGTTTTGTTTTTTGGATATCACATGTTTGCTGATGATTTGTTGATTTAGTTTGTACAACTCCCCTTCTCCTTATATTGTAGGGGATACTCTAGCTTGCTATGATGTGTGTTTCTGGGTAAAAAATAAAAAATAAAACATAAAAAAAGTCCCTCACCATCAATAACGGCCCTCCCAATGATGCCTAAGGCCCCTCCCCTTGGGCCTTAGGCATCTGAGCCAATCAGGACCTTAGGCTCCTCACTGTGCATCACATGGTGTTACGGGGAGGGGAAGGCCATCATTTTCGACAGGCCAACCTCAAATCTAGAGGGACTGTGCTTCCCTCTAGCTCCCAGCATCTACCAAAGGTACGGAGGGTTCGGAGAGTGGGGGTGGGGTTCGGGGGAGCATCCGGTGGCAGGAGGGAGGGGCATGCCTTCTGCATTTTTTTTTTCTCGGGAGGAAGGGGGGGATGGTTCGGATGGGGGCCTCCTGCTTTTTTTCAGGAGGAAAAGAGGAGGGTAGGGAATGTTTGGGGGGGAGGTCAGTGGCGCAGCAGTCCAGGCGCAGGGGTCCAGGACCAGGTGGGGGCATGGTGCAGGGGTATTCAGCCAGGTAGGAGGGAGTAGGCTTTCCTCCTGCCATTTTAGCTGCCATGGGGGGGGGGTCATTGGGGAGGGCCATCAGCGTGGAGGGGCTTTTTTCCTTTTTTTAATGGAGCAGATTGTGCGTGTGTAACACATACGCAACATCTGTACCATTTTTTTAAATAAAGAAGCCCTAACAACAGTGACAGGAGGCTGCTTCCCCTGTCACTGCTTTTAGGGCTCTGCGCATGTGTCAATGCTCACTGAGCAATTGATCTGTTGGGTTTGCATGCAAACTTGGCAGTGCATCGATTGCTGTTCCACAATCAGGCAGAGAATCAGCCAACTGCGATTCAATTGATATTACCGACTGACTTTAGTGCATCTTCCTAAGTTAGGCTTATAGTTCAGCTAGGTGCCTAACTTTAAACAAATCTGGGCCAAAATACCTCCGTTTTAAGTCAGTGTAACACTCTGTCTTTCTATTAAGGAGAGCCTTCCAGTTGCTAGAAATTACACAACATTGCAGAGGTCAGTTACTTGTGTACTAAAGCGTGAGCAATGCAAAAGAGTTCTCAGGCCTAGGGCAAAGCAAGCAATCATAGTACATAGAAAGATCATTTTTCCACAATAGGTAATTGAAGCTTTCTTTCTTTGCAGCAAAGGGCACGAGAAGTTGTTGAATGGCGGAGGTACACAGAGCAGCAGCAGAAGCTAGAACAGGATGCAGAAGTTATTGAAACCAAGCAGAAGGAACACAGAGAGAGCTACAAGAAGAGGTTGGAAGGCCTAGAAGGTCTAACATGGAAACAAAGAAAACGTGCACTGTACCAAGCAAACAAACATCTGATGGTCACCAGGCCCAAGGAGAACGTGGAGAGTGACTCCCTGACCTACCCAGTAATTATTAAAGGTGTTCTCTTCTCTTTTTGTTTAATGTTATGTTTTTGGTTTTGCAAATTATTTGAAGCAGTACTGGTAGGAATTTGGAAATCATTGACATTTGGTGGTAGCAGTGCTGCAAAGCAGACATGCAAATTGAAATTTATTATATTCAGATTCATATTTTACAAGTGCTCAGTACCCCTTATGGAATGGAATTTAATTCTATAACTGGACTATGATTTGTGGAACATTTAGAACAAATCATTTTTGTTAATAATGTTACCGTTATTAAAGGCATGCATATCCAAGCAAATACTTTGTACAGAAAGATACTGCTTCATTAAAATGTGAAAATGCATTTTTACCTTTTAGTCTGATTATGGGAAGATTAGGTTCTTAGCTCGATAATCTTCTTTCCAGTGCAATAGGTGAGACATTCTAGACAGATGAGATAAGTAGTGTCCCCCATGGCTGTATTTATTTATATTTATTTATTTATTTGCATTTTATAATACATTCAAAGATAAACCTTGAAGGAAATACAGAATTTCAAATAAAGAAGATTAAATAGAATCATTAACATTAACAATACAGTCCACTTAAAGAGAGGAAAGAAACAGCACTGTCTATGAGAAGATAGATTCAAATAGGAAACAACAGGAAAGACAGAGTAAACTGTTAATCAGATTCAATGACCATTTAGATATTATTAAGCGGCTGTATTTATTTATTTAAAAGATGTTTCAACTGCCTATTCCTAGGCAGCTTTACAAATAGTAACATACATAAAATAAAGCAAACAAGACTAACCATCAGTGAAACAAAACATATTAATACTAATAAAAACAAGGTGGGAAAAAACTAGCCATTAACAATTATGGAGATCTCACACTCTTCCTCTGTAGTTTGCAATGAAATATCTCATCACTCGTCAATCTACAAAAACCTGGCAACCACATACATGTCCAAAACAATAAGTAGGCTAATTAACATCTAACAGGACATGCTGTCAAGATTACTGTACCCTTCTACCAAAAAGATTATCAAGGTAAGACCCTAATCTTCCCTCCTGGTGCAAAGGGTACAGTAGTCTTGAATGCTTGGGACATACCAGAGCAATCCCCCGAGTCTAGGGCAGGGCAGATGAGCCTGCTGCTAGGACTGAGGACCCAAAAGTGGCATCCAGTCAAGCCGCTACATCCACCCTGTAAAACTTTGTGAAAGTTTGAGGGTAGACCATGTAGCCGACCTACAAATCTCTTTGGACGACACCACTCGAGACACTGCCCATGAAGAGGCCACACTCCTAGGAGAGTGTGCCCTCAAAGAAATCAGGAAGGTTTCCCACACCCAATATATGCTGAAGAAAACACTATGCGAATCCATCATGAAACTTATTCATCACTTTGAGATAACGGAGAAGTACTCTCCTAACATCCAGCCACTTAATCTTATCTTTTTTCTTCGCACTGAACTGAAAATGTGGGCAATCGAACTTCCTGATTTACGAGGAAGGCCGAAACCAGTTTTGGCAGAAAAGAAGGTACTGTGCGCAGTGATACCCCAGCCTCTATAAATATAAAGAATCTTTGTAGGACAAAGCCTGCAGC
The DNA here is from genome assembly GCF_902459505.1 of Geotrypetes seraphini. Taxonomy (NCBI): domain Eukaryota; kingdom Metazoa; phylum Chordata; class Amphibia; order Gymnophiona; family Dermophiidae; genus Geotrypetes; species Geotrypetes seraphini. The sequence goes on from NC_047086.1 coordinate 285,006,850, forward strand.
TCCGACACTCTTCTTGCTGAAGCGATAGTGACCGGGAACACTGTCTTAACTATAAGATCTATAAGTGATGCCCCCTGCAAAGAAGCCTCACTGAGGGCCTGCAACACAATATTGAAGTTCCATGCCAGAAAGGGTTGGTGCACCGGAGGATGCAGCTTCATTTTTCCCTTCAAAAATCTGGAGATGTCCGGATGCAATGCCAAGGACATTTTCCACGCGCATTCTAAAATAAGAAAGGCCTGCTACTTGAACTTTAAGAGAGCTGACTGCTAAGCCCTGGAGGAATGCGAACACCATGGATAAAGGAGCCCAAAAAGGCACACCAGCTCTGAAACATCTTCCTAGCTTTCACTTAAGAAGCGACTGTCACCAGTTTCATAGACCAGAGAGTAGCTGTGATCAAATCCAAGTAGCCCTTTCGCACTAAGGCTGCGCACTCAAGAGCCTTGCCGTAAACCCATTTACCCTCAGCTACTCTGTCCTTCTCTCTCAGAGAACTTGTTGATTTTGTTCTTGCACCTCAACACATCAGTTACTGCAAACTATATTAAGTTTTGAGTAGGCCAAACTACAATCCTGCCACTGGAAAACACTATGCACCAACTTGTGCAAAAGATTTGGAACCTTACCATATAACTGTACTAACTCCCAGAACTCAAAGAACAACAACTTTATGTGTGAAAAAATGCACTGTAAATATCAGTAAAACAGTAATACAACACTAGCAGGCTGATGTTCAGAACCTAACTCTGGAGCTAGAGGCAATTTAATGCTGGACTAGCACTAGGGCAACAGCGCAGGGCACAGCATGGGCATTGAAGATCAACACAACTAACGTGCAAATGTCTGGTCAAGCAGATGTAAATAAGGCACGCAGTATTCCCCCCTGATGCTCAGAAACAGTGCACCACTCAAACTCTGTCCTTAACGGTTTGAAACCCTAACACAAGCTCAGAGCTGGCATTAGGATAGGATTTCTGTTGTTTGTCTGCACTCCTTCCTGATTGCTCTGCTCCTACCTGTCCTTTTTGCTGGGGCTGCCCTGAAGCTTGTTATGTGGCGCTCCCCAGACAATTGTCTCTCTGTAGTCTGACCAGATCCGCGTACCATGTCTAACATAGCCAATCTGAAGCCACCAGGATTACAAACCTTGGATGGGTCTCTATTCTGTGAAGAACTTGGCATATCATTGGCCATGGAAGAAACAAAATATAACAGCCCTGTTTCTAGCCAAGGATGTATCAGAGTGTCCATGCTGGTGCTTTCATGTTCGAATCTTCAGCTGAAGAACTGAGAGACTTCCTTGTTTTCTGCCGATTTATTGTTAATGTGATTGAATATATATATATATATATATTCAATCACATTAACAATAAATATATCATTTTTACATTCTATCATTTGTACAGTACATACATTTTTATCCCTCTCCCTTCCCACCCCTCCCTACCATATATTCCATAATCATATAAAAAACATATTAATAAAATATCCCTCACCCTACCCAAATTAATTGATATATTAAAGGGAAACATTTTCAACTAATCTTTATAAAATTTTGCTAATGGTTTCCACACATCCTGAAATTTCTTGAAATACCCTCTTTGTACTGCAATAAATCTTTCCATTTTATAGATATGGCACAAAGAGTTCCACCAAAAACTGTAATTTAGTCTCCTCCAATCCTTCCAATTATATGTAATTTGTTGAATGGCAACCCCAGTCATTATAAGTAACTATTGTTGTTCGCAGAAATCTGACTTTTTGCTCTCATTTCCATACCAAAAATCACAGTATCATAGGATAATGCTACTGGGTTATCTAATAAATTATTGAGATCTAATGAACAGCACTTGCTGTCGATCCCCTCTCTCAAAATTATCAATACAAGATGGCAATTTATTTTTTCTATCACAGCCCCCCAAACATGGAAATCGCTTCCTATCTACTTGAGGGAAGAACACAACTTGGAAAGATTCAAGAGTAAATTAAAGAGCTTTCTTTTTAAAGACGCCTTTGATAATTAGCTAGCTAGTTTCCTAGCCAATTTTAACCCCACTGTATAATCTTATTGAAGTATTTTAAATTCCCCTTCCCTCATGTACTCCCCTTGAATGTCTTGTTTACTTTCAAATAGCTTGTAGTTCTTTTCCCTTCCTTTCCTTATGTTTTTAGTTTTGTCAAGTTTGTCAACAGTCCTGTAGGACTTAGCTTTTGTTATGCATCGTATTGTTTCCCAAATTTTATAATTTTACTATTGTAAATATTGCTTAGAATTAAGATTAAGCGATTAATCAAAACCTCATTAAACTTGAAACTTGAAGGAGGGTAAATACCTGTTGGTCAAGACTGATATTCCTGTTTACAAGATAGAAGAACCTAATTTTTCATTCGTCTAGAACAGGGGTATTAAACTCTAGCCTGCGGGCCAATCTGGCCCTCAGTGTAATAATATTTGGCCCGCGAGACAATAACAAATGTGTACTTAAGCTGGCCCGCCAGTAGACATTTTTTTTACGCAATTGGCTCCCGGTACACACTTTTTTTACCCAATCGGCTCACGTACGTCATCATACTTTACAAGTACCGCATCAGCACCACGGGCTGTAGGTTCATGCGCAGGATTCATTGCGCCTCTCGTCTCGTGGCCACCATGCTCTACTCTGACGAGACATCTTTCATGCGGATGGTGGGGAAGCTTGTGAGGGGGGGCACTCTACAGATCTCCTCCAGGGTCTTGCCCAGATGCAGGAACGGGGACAGGGGCTCAGCCAGACCTCCAGGGAGGGAAGGGACACAGAAGGGGATTACAGAGATGGAAGATTAATGGTTAGCACGGAGAAAGAAGGAAACGACAAATGGGCAGGAGACCCTGGCAAGCGAGTTATCAGAAGACAACCAGAGCCTAGTACCAACATAATTTGAATAATGACCAGACAACAAAAGGTAGAAAAAATAATTTGACTTTCTGTTTTGTGATTACAGTGTCAGATTTGAAATGTGTATCCTGCCAGAGTTGGTGTTAGACAGCAAGCGTGAACTAGGACCTAAAAGAGAGAGGAAAAGTCTTTTTTATTTATTTTGTTTACATCACAGAGCCAGTGTGGGGTTGGAGAAGTTGTAACCCTATGCTTCTACCAAGACTAAGGGGTCCTTTTATTAAGGTATGCATTTAGCGTTTGTTAATCTTTAGCGCGTACTAAATCAGTTAGAGTATCTTAATAAAAGGACCCCTAAATATCTTTAAAAATTCAGCCCGTGACTTAGCCTATGTTTTAGATTTCGGCCCCTTATGTGATTGAGTGTGATACCCCTGGTCTAAAAAGAGGACAAGCACTTTAGGGTGAGGCAAATCAGAAGAATTGTGTCAAAAAAGGAAATTTTTCCTTTGACTATTATAAAATCAGAATATACTGGTATTACCTTTATATTGAGCTGAATGTAGTCTGAGTGTTCTCTGTTATCACTCATGTAATTTTGGGATATTTCCAGGTGATGTGGATGGTTCAGTGGAGGCTATTCTAAGCGTTATTGACACTTATGATGCAGACAATCAGTGTGAACTCGACTTAATCCACTTTGGTGTTGGAGATGTTTCTGAAAATGATGTCAATCTTGCAGAGACATTCAAAGGTAAAGAATAAATTAGATATAAGTTAATCAAAATGATCTGACAAACTACATGTACTGCCCTGCTAACCAAAAATACTGAACCTGCAGTAAATCATATTTCAAGGAAGCTGAATTTAACAAATGAATGTTTAGAAAAGTTCACTTTCAGATATAGTTTACTGAACATATGGTGTTCTTACTTAGTAGAGCAGTATAAATTGTAATGTCTGTTTGACAGTTTGGTTTGTTTATTATTGCTGTTTATGTTATTGCTTGTACCCTGCCTAGAATTCTTGAGAGTACCTGCTATAAAATTTGTAGTATAAATAAATGAAGTGCCTGGATTTGGTGGAAGAGATTTGTTCATCAAGTAGTTAAATTCCTTCTTATGACAGTCATCTACAGCAGAGGTCCCCAACCCTCGGTCTACGGCTCACTAGCAGTTCGTGGCCATCTGACAGCCGGGCTGCGTGAAAACTGCCAGCAACTGGCATCTCTTCCCCTCATCTTATCATCTCCCTCCCTTCCCCTTAACTTCACAGGTGCTCCAGAGTTTTCTGTTTCTGAATATCTGGACGCCTCAACATTGTCACAAGGCACGCGCGATTGCCCCAAAGCTTCTCCTCTGATGCACTTCCTGTTTCCGCCTGGACAGCTTGCGTCAGAAGAGAAGCTTGGGGTAGTCGCGCGGGCCTTGTGAAAATGTTGCCGCGTCCGGACACTGAGAAACAGAAAACTCTGGATCGCCCGCAAAGTTGAGGGGAAGGGAGAAAGGTGGCCTGACGAAGGGAAGAGGTTCAGTGGTGGTTCAATGGCACTGAAGGGAAGTGGAGGGAGAGGAGGAAGGGTAACAGACACTGAGAGGGAGAGAGAGGAGAGCAAATTCTGAATAGAAGTGGAGAGATGGAGGAGCAGATGCTAGAAGGAAGTGGGGAGAATGGGGAGTAGACGCTGGTTGGAAGGGGAGAGCAAGAGGGGAACAGATGCTGAAAGTGGATAGAGAGGGAGCAGACACTAGAAGGAAGTGGGGAGGAGAGAAAGGGGAGCAAAAGCTGGAGGGGAGAGAGGGGAACAGACACTGGAGGGGAGCAGACTCTGGAAGAAAGTGGAGAGGAGAGAGCGAACACATACTGGATGGAAGGAGGGGATAAAGAAAGAGCACATGCTGGATTGGGGGGAAGAGGATAGATTTAGTGAGATACTGGAAGGGGTGAGGGAAAGAGGTGGCAAGCTGTAGTTAGACACAATGAAAGGGAAAATGAGGACTGGAAAGTAAATAGACAAGAGGTAGAAAACAAATTGATAAGGAAGAAAAGAAAAGGAAGGGAGAGGAGAGATACTGGAGCATTGGGGGATGGGGAGGAGAAAGATATGAGATCTGAAGGGAGCAAAGGAGACGAGAGATGCTAAAAACCAGCTGAGTGAGAGATGGAAGGGAAAAATACAGAGATGTCAGACCATGGGGGGAGCGGAGGGAAGGTGCCAGACCAATTGGGGGAGGGGGGTGGAGGGAGAGACAGTTTCTGGTAGAGGCATAGAAATAAAGCAGATGCCCTATGGAAGAGGCAGAGAGAAGGCAGACAGTGGATGGAAGGAAGAGAATGGCAAGAAGATGAGGAAAGCAGAAACAAAGGTAGAAATTTCTATTTCTTTTTTGCTAGAAATGTAATATATATTATGTATAAAACTGCCATACGAACCTGCCCCGAATCATCCCCCCGCCCCTCCACCGGAAAAATGTGCTTCTATAAAAGCAGTCCTTGGTGTCAAAAAGGTCGGGGGACCACTGATCTACAGGCTATAAGAGGTTCATCAAGTGGTTAAATTCCTTCTTACAACAGAATCATCTACAGGTATCTGTAAAACTGACCACTTTTTTAAATAAGCTACTCAATATAACAGGTTCATCCCCAATCTATCTATCTCATCATTTCGACTTTCTAGGCACAACTTGTACACATAGTGCCTACTTGTTCACTTTCCCATCCTTGAAGGGCTATATCTACAACAGATTCCTCGATAGAGCACTATCATTCCAAACAGGCAAATGGAATAAATGTTTAACCAACTTTATCTGAAACGCTCTTTCTTACCAAACATTTAGGAAATCAATCAAAACTTATCTCTTTGACAAATTTCTCTCACTCCATTTCTACCATGATGTACTTCTAAAACACTTCCAGGAAAAATTGATTAATCTTACCATATTAATGTAATTTTGAAAGTTTTTTTTTGTTTTTTTTATATAATATCGCTGTCTGTATATAATCTCTTCCTCTGTAAACCGCTCTGAACTGTTTGTGGTATTGCGGTATATAAAAATAAAGTTATTATTATTATATGTGGTAGCATGGATTTTATCACACTTTTAGGGGATACACTAAAATATTTGATGGCAGAAAAAAACCCAGTTGCCTCATCCAGTCTGTCCATTTATTCTTAACTGCTCATAGAAGACGCTTGTTGAAAAAGAGCTATTTTAGAATTTTGTTCCTTAGTAAAGATGCATTCTGTTTTGATTATGATCCAAGACTTTATTCCAGCTTATGACTTTAAGGTTGACTGGGTTAATGTTCTTGTGACTTGATCTACAGCTGCTGATTTGCATGCTCTTAATAATGAATTTTTTACATTTAAAACATTTGCTTAAAAACTGAAACAGAATGTATCAACAGTATAACCCTTTGGACTGAGAAAGGCAGTGTTAATTGCATGTTATTGTAAGGTATCGTTGTGGGTCTGTTGAGGTACTAGATCCAGAACTTTTGCTACTCAATTCACTAACAGATTGGGTTTTCTGCACTAGGCACTGTCTATGGCTTTAATGTGCATACAAACAAAGTTATCCATCAATTGGCTGCAAAGAAAGGCATTGAAATTAAATTACACAATATCATCTATCGACTCATTGATGACTTGAAGGATGGACTTAGCAGCAAGCTCCCCCCAGCTGTGGAAGAAAATGTAATAGGTAAGTATGCACTTTGTAAACAAGTCAGATGAATAATTTTTCTTGAAAGCAGATCAGAATAGAGAAGATCTCAAAGAGCCTTGACTCTTCATCTTTTTGCCAAGTAGTACATGTGCTTTAAATTCAGAAAGGAGGCTTACTGTATACCATCCTGCACCTCCATTATAGCTAGCTGACTGTGGTACAATACACATGGAGGCATTTTGGAAGAAAGTCCAAGTTAGAATTGGGATGTCCTGCTCATAATGTCTGGGGGAAAAAAGTCCATCTCACAGCCATTTTTGAACAGGAAATATGGGATCTCTCTGCCGTTATAAGTATAGCGGGCCACGGCCTGTCCGATCGCTGGGAGGAGGGTGGCCAATCCCTCCTGCCCGAAGACGCACCCTCCCGACACTACCGACCGCCCCCCCCCCCGACACTACCGACCGCCCCCCCCCCCCCGACAATATCGGTTGCTGGCAGGAGGGTGCCCAATCCCTCCTGCCCAAAGACGCACCCCCCCCCCGGCGCTAACAACCCCCACTCCACCAAACCTGTTCTTACAGATGGGTCTTGCACGTCGAGCAAGCAGGCACGCCTCGTCGAAATGAGGCGGGCCCACCCCTTCCCGGCCCATCCCGCCGAAGCCTAAGGCCTAATTGGCCCAGGCTCTAGAAGCCTGGACCAATCAGGCCTTAGGCATAGCGGGTCCGCCCATCCCCACTTAATCTAAGGCCTGATTGGTCTAAATCTAAGGCCTTAGACTTAGTAGGGATGGGCGGACCCTCTATGCCTAAGGCCTGATTGGTCCAGGCTTCTAGAGCCTGGGCCAATCAGGCCTTAGGCTTCGGCGGGATGGGCCAGGAAGGGGCGGGCCGACGAGGCGGGCCTGCTTGCTCGACGTGCAAGACCTATCTGTAAGAACAGGTTTGGTGGAGTGGGGGTTGTTAGCGCCGGGGGGGGTACGTCTTCGGGCAGGAGGGATTGGGCACCCTCCTGCCAGCAACCGATATTGTCGGGGGGGGGAGATCGGTAATGTCGGGGGGGCGGTCGGTAGTGTCGGGGAGGGGGGTGCGTCTTCGGGCAGCGATCGGTCAGGGGGCCACGGCCCGCTATACTTGTAGTGGCAGAGAGATCCCTTGCCGCGATAAGTGTAGCGGGCCGTGTCTAATCTAACCCGATTCTCTAACCCGCGTCTGTAACATGGACGCCGGTTACAGAATTGGGGTTTAGTTTAGGCCGATTCTGAATAGGACGCCTCTCCCGGGCGTACTATACAGAATCAGGGCCTAGGTGTCTTTCGGGACTCGCCTTCAATATAGGCGGCCTGCCTGTGGAGCATTTTTTTTTTTTTAAACGTGCATCCCGATTGGCTGATTAGACAGCTGTAGGACGCCTACAGCTGCCTAAAATCGGGACGCACTTTTAGAGAATCAGGCCCTAATAGCCTTCAGGCTTGAAGGTGTCATGAATATTTAGATGCAGTAGATATAATATATCTGCCTGTTTCTATACTCTATGGAAACTAAGAACTATTAGAGCATATTTTGACATTAATTCCTTTCAACTGTTAGTCCACTCATTGGTCCTTAGTCAGCTTGATTGTAACAACGTCCATCTTACTGGAGCTCAAAAAAAATCTTCAAAGACTTTGCATAATACAGAATACAGCAGTTAGATTGATTTTTGATCTAAAGAAGTATGATCATGTTACAGATTTCTATCGTCAACTGCATTGGCTTCCGGTTGAAGCACGGATTAAATTTAAGTTTGGCTGCATTTGTTTTAATGATAATAATAATAATAGTTTATTTTTATATACCGCCATAACCGGGAGTTCTAGGCGGTTCACATCAATCAATCATTATACATTCAGTATAAATAGATATTTAAAATTGAAATCATCTAAAATTTCGGTAAAGTTAAAAGCTTATAATGGGAAGATACAAACAATTTAAAATGAGATAAAAATTATAAGTAAGTATTAAGATACATTAGGTTGCCAGTCTATTGAATAATTGAGTTTTTATCTGTTTTCTAAAATCAAGATAAGAGGAAGCTTCTAACGGAATTTTGGCAAGCCATGTATTCAGTGTGACAGCCTGAAAAGAAAAGGTTCTGTCGAGGAACCTTTTGTAATGACAGGATTTTATTGAGTGATATGCAAACAAGAGCTCTTACTAATATAACTCAGGGTAAAATGAGGGGTAAGATAGCCTGGTAGCATGCCAAATACTGCTTTGTAGCAGATACATGAGAACTTAAATAAGACTCTGGGTTCCAATGGCAGCTAATTAAGTTTTTGATAGAATGGAGTAATATGCTCCCATTTTTTTAAACCAAAAATAAGATGAACAGCCATATTCTGAACTACTCTCACCTTTTTGAGAATTTTCTTAAAAACACCCAAATATATGATGTTACAGTAGTCAAGATGATATATTACTTCATTTGAGAAATCCAGGAATTGATAGAAAAATTTGGAAAATTCTCAGGATATAAGATAAATTGAAGTAAATCTGAAATTCTTCCACTTAATTTACATTGTACAAGGAGTTTGTTTGATACATTCTCATTTGTATGGAAGGAAGATGGACTAAAATATTTAGGTATTTGGATTAAAAACACACTAGAAGATACGGTGAAAGAGAATGAAAAATTTATATTAAAAAAGGTAACAGAAATGTGTGAGCAGTGGAATCCTTTGCATTTATCTTGGTGGGGGAGAGTTCAAACTGTTAAAATGATGATATTGCCTGTAGTTTGTTATCCAGTGGGAATGATACCAGTTTATTTTCAGGGGTCTCTTTATAAAAAATTGAATTCTATTCTTACAAAATTTGTTTGGCTAGGTAAAACTCCTAGGATCGCTCTAGTATCTTTACAAAAACCAATTAAGGAGGGCGGGGTAAATTTTCCAAACTTTTATAGGTACCATCAAGCCTATATTTTACGCCAAGGTATGTATTGGATCCTCCCTAAGCTCATTGATTACACCCCGGATTGGTTGTATCTGGAATGGCGACTCATGTTTCCTTTACATCTTTTAATGGTAAGAAATGGGACTAGATACCAAAATGTTTTCCAGAGAGTAATAGTTGATTAAATGCAAAAGCGGGAAGAAATTACGTGGTGACTTTACGTGGTAGCTGTGAAATTATGTGGTAGCTGCGATTGAAAGTCACAACGTAATTTCTTCCCGCAGTTCAGAATCCTAACAGCGGTGGAGTGGTGGGACTGAGGCTTTTGCATTTAATCAACTATTACTCTATGGAAAAAATTTTCGTATCTAGTCCCATTTCTTACCATTAAATCATTGCAGTATATGGACGGATATTAAGGTTGGAATAACACAACTAACATAGCCATTATTCAAGTCCTTTACATCTTTGTCATGTCCTTAGTATCAAGATGCCTAGACTGTATAAAGATAACAGAATTTTATTGGACACATTTGTCAGCAATCTAACAAATATTCCTATTAGTAAATCAACAAATCAAACCATATGGCTAAACCCCAAGATTCAAATTGGCGGATTTAAAATCATCTGGAAGCATTGGATAATTGCAGGTATAAGGACTTTAAATGGTAAACTGCTTGATTTTTCACAGTTGCAGCATAAATATGGTCTTAATAAATCACAAAGTTTTAGGTGGCTGCAACTGAAGCAGGCCATTCAGGTAGGGTTCCCTGAATGGAAAAATCTGAATACGCAATATAGTCTGGAACTTCTATGCTTTCAGGCGGACTTTCTGGGACACCAGGCCGCACAGTGGTATAAAATTATAAGTGAATATGTTAAAAAGAAACCCAAAAATGATCTTAGAGATATTTGGAGCATTGAGATGAAGCATCAAATTTCAGCATCTCAATGGCCACAAATTTGGTCTTGGAGGATGAGATGTACAGTGTCTGCATCTATGAGACAAACTTGGTTTTTTCTTCTGCATAGAGCGTTTTGGACCCCAGTTAGACTACAAAAGTTAAATAGTTCAAAGTCTAATAGATGTTGGCACTGTAATCTTGAAGTAGGGACTTTAGATCATCTTTTGTTTTATTGTCCCTTTATCTTAGCCTTTTGGAACTCAATTTGGGATCAAGTAATTTGTTTATTGGAAAAGCATGTGGCATTATCTTATGATACAGTACTATTTAGTATGTCTATGAGGAAAAAGAGCCAAATATCATCACATAACAAACTTTTATTGATAATGACAGGAGTCGCCATTCAGCATATCACAAGTAATTGGAAAAATTACAGTAGACTCAATTACAATTTCTGGTGGAACTCATTATGTCACATATATAAAATGGAAAGAGCAATAGCTATACAACAAGGAAGCTATAAGAAATTTAATAAAATTTCATTAACTTCTTATTGTAATGAGTAAACACCATTTTCTATTGTAATATACATTAATGATTGGAAGGAGGGGGAGGTATATTACATTTTTCTTATTGGGGAAATAATAGAGCAGTGTTTTTCAACCGCTGTTCCGCGGCACACTAGTGTGCCGCGAGATGTTGCCTGGTGTGCCGTAAGGTGCAGACACTGATTAGGCCTCAGGCCGGGTCCCGCACGCGCTCCCATGAGACTCCCCCGGTCCCCGCTGCTGTTCAGTTTCGATCTTCTGCTCTGACTCAACCGGAAACAGGAAGTTGCAGCAGAGCAGAAGATTGAACACTGAGCAGCCGCGCGTGCGCGGCTCTTTGGGAAAGCGTGCATGTCGCCGAAAAACAAAACCTACAAACTAAGGTGAGGCGAAGGGAGAGAGCTGGCTAAACAGTAGGATCGATTGGGCAGGCGAGTGGTGGCTGCGGGGACCGTGCGATCGCTCGTGTTCCCGGCTCAAATTGGAAGGAGGGAGTGAAAGGGAAAAGGATTCTGGGCCAAGGGGATGAAGACGGAAAGAAAAACCCACAGCAGGAAAGAAAGGGAAGGACAGGCAGGTGAGCCAGATGCTAGAAGCAGGGGGGGGGGAAGAAAGAGGGAAAAAAGCTAGATGGGGTTGAAAAGAAGAGACACACTGGTATGGAAGAGGAAGATAGGGGAAATCTGGACACAGGAAGGTAACAGAAAGAGGGGAAATTATGTGCATGGGGCATAGGGACAGAGACATAAAGGGGACATGCCATGGGGATGGTATATGGACACAGGGGGGGGGGGGCAATGACAGATACATAGGGGAGATATTAGAAATGGAGAAAATAGGAGCACAGAAGCGAGATGGTTTGTGGGGATGGGACAGGGACCGAGCTCGCAGGCTCCAGTGGCTTGCACAAATTACATTGTAACGTGCCATGAAAATAAGAGGGAGGAAGGTAGATAGATAAGCCACGTGAGAGGAGCTGAAGGGTAGTAGAAAGGAACAGATGGTAAAGGAGGGAGGGAAGGGTGGTGGTGGAAAGGAATAGGACAGACATTGAAGGAGGGTGGAGAGGAACAGACCCCGAAGGGAAATGTGGAAGACAGAGTGGGAAGAAGACAGATGCCAGACTATGGGGGAGCGGAGGGAAGAAGATGGGTGCTAGACCAATTGGGGGGGGTGAAGGGAGAGGCACAGTAACAGCAAATGGAAGACGTAGAGAGAAGACACACAGTGGATGGAAGGAATTGAATGAGAAGATGTGGAAAGCAGAAACCAGACAACAAAGGTAGAAAAAAAAATTATATTTATTTTTTGCTTTAGGATAAAATAGTATATTAGTTGTGTTGATAAAAATTTATAAACAAAGCCCTGCCAGCTGAACATCTCTTTCTCTAGTTCAGCAGCAGGAACTTTGATTTATAAGAAAGGAATAAGCTAAATATTACAGTACTAAGGCTTATATGGATGCAGCGGGGACGGTGACGGGGTGGTGAATGGGATGGCAGTGGCGGTGACGGGGCGGTGAAAGGGATGGCGGTGACGGTGATGGGGCGGTGAAGGGAACGGCTGTTGACGAAGAGCTACGTGTGTGTCTTTCTTTGATTCCAGCCAGAATATCAGCTTTGTGTTCAGCCAAACAGGCCCAGGTTTCGCACTGAATAAAGTATTTTATAATTTTTCACTATTGTTTACTTAATATTTCATAATAAAGTAATTATAAAATACTTTCTTTGTGTTTATTTGATTCCTATTCAAGAGAATTACTTTATATATAGTCAATATAGGCACAGAGTTAAATTTTTTAACATTTTCTAATGGTGGTGTGCCTCGTGATTTTTTTCATGAAACAAGTGTGCCTTTGCCCAAAAAAGGTTGAAAAACACTGTAATAGAGGAATGATGGGAGGGAAGGTTGGAATTTTTCTGTATTGTAAGGTAAATCAGAAAAATTGTCAAGTGATGTGTTTAAATGTATTGTTTGTGCACTTGATGTAAAATTGAAAACAAATAAAGAATTAAAAAAAAAAAAAAGAATCTGTAAAAAAAAAAAAAAAATGGAAGATTGAGTTAACAAGCGAAAAGAGGCTTCATCAAAGTACTTCTTGATGGTGCGGAGCTTCCAAAGCACTGAAATGCTTTTTTTAAATATTAAATCAGAATGTTTTTCCAATGTGAGGTGTTTATCCAAAGTTACTCCCAATATTTTTAAAGATTGTTTAGTAATGTTAAGGCATTAATAGGTCTAATCCCAGAGTATCTTATGGAATCTTTCATCATTACAAATTCTTTAAAAAAAACATAAGAACATTCTAGAAAATCTCACTATTTTCGTTTCCTTCTGCAAAAGGATGCAAATATATGAAATTCCAGGAACAACTGTTGTCCTTCCAGGCAGCCTCATGGATTAGGGATCTGACTCGCATATTCACACTTTCAAATTCGTATCAACAATTTTTACATGCTTTAAAGAAGCATCTTTTTACAGAATCTTTTGGAAGTTAGATACTAGTTGTTTATTCATTTGTATTGTTAATCTCTGTGAACTGCATAGAACTTAATGGTATTTGCGGTATACAAGTGAGTTTTTATGTTATGTTTCTGGAGGGTTCACAATTTAAAGGAACAAAAAAAGAGCTGAAGTGGGATTTATACATGGGTCCTCTACTTTAAATCCATTGCACTCGCCAGTGGGCTATTCCTCAGACCTTTCTGTTTTGTTGAGAAGGCCCAATACCTGAAGCTGTCTCAAAGCCTGGTATTCCTTTCTGGTTTCACTTTCAGGGGAGAGGGCGAGAGATAGCAAGCACTGAGGCATTTATGAAGTGTCATGCCTCAATCCCTCCAGTGGTCAGCTGCGCAACCAGAGCACTCTTTTTGTACCTTGTATATGACTGAAATGGGTCTAAAGTAAAAACATCCTTGGATGTTTTAGACTTAGATGTTTCTTCTCATTAAATTGACCCTATTGTCCATGTTTGAGGACGCTTACATTGTCTAAGAGAATTTAACCATCATTAGCAAACAAGCAACATTTGGTTTACTCCCTCCTGGTTTGAGGGTTTTTTTTTAAATTGTACTTTTCTCCATCCTCCCCTCTGTATCGTCATTGTTTTTATGTACTTCATTTGTGTCACTGTTTTTACCCGTTTATTATATACTTATATTAAATTTATTGTAAACCTAGACATAGCGATAGGCAATATATTAAATTAAAAGAAACTTGAAACTTGTTCATTCTAATTTTAGGCCCTCCCTAGTTCCATCCACAACACGCCACCTTGCTATTTGGAGGTACTACAATGTATGATGTCCAAATGCTTTCATTCCAAAATCACAGTGTGGGTGTTTTTGCCCTTTATTATCATATTCTGCTGCTTCTAGGCATAAAAGCTCCTGAACCATCACTTGCATTTGATTATTTTGAATTTGTCAGATTTTATTAGAATGTTTCAGATAGTATGCTGCTTTTCATTTTTTAAAACACTTTTAAAAACTTCATTTTTAAAAGCCATACTTAGTGCTGACCTCTCTCTGCCTTTTATCAATCATTTGTGTCTATACCTTTTTCCTGCAGGAGAGGCCACAGTAATGGCTACGTTTGATGTGACCATAGGAAAAAAGAAGGTTCCAGTTGCTGGCTGCAGGGTGCAAAAGGGGCAGTTAGACAAAAGGATGAAATTTAAATTACGCCGTCATGAAGATTTTATTTGGGAAGGTACATAGGACTTAAAAATTAAAGAATCAGTTTTGGTCAGGACTGAATGTGATATACAGTGATCCCATACCTCTTTGGCATAGTAATCTTGCCAATACATTTATTCCCAGAATAGGTGTTAGCTATTTATAAAATAAATCTCGAGGTTCGATTTTAAATGTGGCCATCAAGGACAGCATGGCTCAGGTTTTTATCTTTAATATTCAAAACTGATCTGTATGACTGAAGAACTAGGATATAGAGAGTTGTCCAAGGATGCGGCAAGAAAGTTGGAGAGCTGCAAAAGAAAAGGCACTGCATCCCTAGATCCTAGATCTGCTTTTTGTGATTATTGGGTAATTTTGCTGTTGGTCTTCAATTTTTCTGCTTCGTTTCGATGTTCATTGGACCTCTTCTTGGGCTTACTCTGTTGGGGAACAGACACAGTCCCGTGTGGGTGGACTGCTGCTCCCAGGCCAAGTTCTGTTGCAGTGGAGTTTGATTTCTTTGGTGCTAACAAAAGAGAGGGAGCTGTTCTCCACTGCAGCAGGGGAGGAGTTCAAAGTTTTAAAGTGACACCCTTCTGCAGATTCAGAACTAATGTACAGAATCCTATATCTTATGGCTGAAAGATTAGCAAGGTAAAAACCTAATCTTTCAATACAGGCACTAGTGATGACAAAAGACAGATTAACAACATTTATAATATGTCTCTGGCAGCCACAACTACTTTTAATTAGCATAAGTTATATACATAGTATAGAAAGCTGAGCAAATGTTTGTATTGGCCTGTTTGTAACTTTGCTCCATTTTAACCAAGAAAACATGTCTTTTCTTCTGTAGGATTTCTAACTTCTCTGAAACACCTTAAGAATGATGTTCAGACGGTGAAAACAGGGGTGGAGTGTGGACTCAGTTTAGATAAAGAAATAGAGTTTAAGGTTGGAGATGAAATAATTTGCTATGAAGAAAGAAAAATTTCACAGAAGATCTCCTGGGATCCTGGATTTTAATGAAGAATACTTTCTGCTGTAATACTGTGGACTAAGCAAGGTCCTTCTGTGGCTTATATCTTGCTCCCTGTACCACCATGTATGCTTTCTGTAATATATAAAGATCTATATATTAACAAGTGTATGTGTGAACATTACTTAGGACACGTCCTAATGTACTGGAAAACAGAGAAACGGAAGTTTCAAGCAAAAATGATGGACACAGTAAAAGGAATATGCAACAGCTGTTACAGGAGCTTCTTTATAATTGAGGACCATGTTGTGCCTTTAGCATCTTGCAATGTTGTGGGCCACACAAAAACAGATATTAAGCTTAGGAATGGAAAAATACCTTCTCTAAGGCATAGGAGGGAGAAGTATTGAGCACAGTCATGGGATTCCTTTGCCAGTTCATGGGACTGGAGCTGAGTTTGAGATAATTTTCCTGAGCAGCAGGGCAAAGTGAGCAAAGGCAGGAATAATCCCTTTCTTGGAGTAGACCCATTCATGTAATATTGTTTTGCTATTTTTCTACATGTGAAACATATATTTTAGTGTAATAGGTACATTATTCTGGAACATGTGGGTTGTAAACCTCTGATCGCCTGAGATACTGAATAGAGTTTTATTTACATTTTTTTTTGCTCCACCTCCCCTCACTGTGGACTGTCCTGTAACAGTTTTACTTTACATGCGAGATGGTAGGAGACCTTCCTGCTCATGTTTATTTTTTATTTAATCTCGGGGGTTTTTTTTCTGGTTGTGAGGATTTTGGGGATCAGCTCTGGCTTCAGAGGAGAACAGACAGTAGTCTGTAGCCAGGAGGCAGCTGGCCAACCTAACAATCTGGAAGCTTAGAGACTGTTCCCTTGGGAGCAAGGCTCGTTTCAGGTTTTGTCTCCAAAGAGTTTGTGCAAGGCTGAATGGCCCCATGGCAGTTTTTCACCAGGATTGGGTTGGGTGCTTTGTTTCTTCCCCCTGACTTCATGCGCAGATTCCAGTTGAGGTCTCAGTCAGCTGGTTGGACTGAGGGGCAGTCTGAAGAAACAAGCTATCTGGGTTTCCAGGCTTATCTGAGGCACTGCTGTTTCAGTCCTTTGCAGTTCCCAGCATCAGCATGGCACAGTGAGTAAGGCTGTGACAACCTCTGAGAAAAATTGGGGAGGGGGGAGGGGAGAGGCTCCAAAAGTGAATTTTAAAGGTTTCTGGGGGACAGTCCCCCACCTCTAAAGTCCTATTTCCCCTTATTTAGCTCCCATGGGCTGTTTTTGGTACTAAGGGCCAGAATCACTACCCTTCCAATCCGTGGGCAATTGGAGGCAGGCCGACCGATTCACCAACTATCTTCATGCAAATGGGGGAGATCGGAGGCATGCCCCCCCCCAACCAACTGCATGGATCGCTAGAGCCCTGACAGTAGCGACAGAAGAAGCAGCCTCCTGTCACTGCTGTCAGGACTTCTGCCAGCTTTTTAGTGTTGAAAGTTTTTTTTATTGAAAATGCTCAAGGCAAAAATAGATACAGAAAGAACAACACTAATATCCCCAGAACTCCCTGACCCCAAGCCCCCTCACAAGCAGCACACCAAAAATTCTCACGCACAAGGAGCAAAACCACCCACCCACCCCCCATCCTTCTATACACCATATACAATTCCCAACCCACAGACCACCCCTCAGAACTGGGGAGGAAAAAAAAACCAAACCCACCCCTATCAAAACCTGCACTAGCCCACCATGCCCCCTTAGACACCCTAGCCTCCCTTCCCCACCCCCCAAACCTCTCTGCCCTCCTCACTTCTGCTGGCTTTTAAAAAATGTATTAATCGGGCATATATTTTGCGTATTTTACACATGCAAATTACCTGATTTTTTTTTTTTTAATTACTCCTCCCAAGTGCCCCTTCTCCCTCCCATCCCAAACAAAAAAAAAAAAGTGTGCCCTGCTTTTAAAATTATTGCAGGAGGGTTCCTTATCCTCCCCCCAAAAAAAACAAATGGAAGAAGGATGCCGATGCCCTCTTGCCACCCAAGGGACGACCTCTCCTGATGCCCGACTGGACCTATCCCCCCTCCCCATATCTTTAAAAACGTTGGGAGCAGGAGGCGTGCCCAGTTCCTCCTGCTCCTTAGGCCTCCCGTGATCTTCAGGAGCAGGAAGCGCAAAGTCCTCCTGCTGCTGGCTGCGACACAATACCAGCCTTAGGCTATGCCCTGGTACATCATGTGATGCATGGGGAGGGGCCTCAGGCTCCTCAGCCAATCAGGGACTTCCTTAGGGAGGAGTCTAAGGAAGTCCAAAACTCCACCTCACTCCATTAGAGAAGGAGATGTATGGCTGAATCTACCAATTTAGAACAGCCACCTCCAATACATAGAAATTTTTAGGTAAACAGTCCTCTTCAAATCATATCAGAAGTAAGACAAACCAAATACATAGGATAATTCATTCATTTATTTTTCTTCCATACAGCAGAGATACTAGCATGTCCCCGACGGGACCCGTTTCGCCCAAGTAGGGCTTTTTCAAGGGTCCTCTTCAAATCATATCAGAAGTAAGACTCCCGGCAGATCTAGCGTTTGAGAAGTGAGGACACTGAAGAAAGAGCGCCCACTGTGAACCCTTGAAAAACATGAACACGAAGGCATCATCATCAGAAACAAAGTTCCATGTGAATGAAGTGTCACAGCAGTGTATTATAGTGATTTTTTTGCAAAATATGCGCAGAAAAATGCACAAAACTGACCTTAGTTGCTCTTGACTGGGCCATTCATTTTTCATGACAACGCTCGCCCGCACACAGGGACTGTAATTGAAAAACTACACGAATATAGCTGGGCGGTGTTACCTCATGCTCCCTACAGTCCAGACATGAGACCACTAGACTTTGACCTTTTTCCAAAGTTGAAACAACTTATTGTGGATATCGTTTTGCATTTCTGGAAGAGCCAAGCCATTCGGCAACTGATCTAAAACAGTATCTTGGCTGGAATAATGAAGCTTCCTGGACACTGGGACCCTGTCATTGCAAAGCAAGACTATATTGAAGGATTGTAAAGATATACTTGAAAAAAACATGTAAATTTTTTTAAAAGTGTGCATTATTTATGATATTACCCTCCTAGTTTATAAATCTTTCCTTTTGGCTGTCTTAATAATAATATTGTAATTTATAGCCAGAGACATATGATCAAGAAACTGTTTTATTTTACTTTTGTGATTATGATAAACATACCAAAGGCCTCAAAATAGTACCTGGCGGACTGCAAGGTTGAGACCACTGCTCTAGTCCCTCTGGTGGTATGCAGTCCCAGATGTCTCAAGTTCCAGGTCAAAAGCTGGAGGTGAGAAATGGTAAAAGTGTGTCCCTGATAAAGCACAACTGTGAATCTAGTGTTAAACCCAGCGTGGAACATGGGAGTACCTGCAAGGGCCCTCCTTGACCAGCTTTTGCTCTAGAATTTGTAAGTATGATGTACGACACATACCTAAATTAGAGTGATTGCAGCAACTCCTCAGAGGTCAGGATAGAGAGAGAAACCTCTGACACTACCAAGGGTGTATTTTTCCCACAGCAGAGCCATGCACAATCAGAAGAGGACTGGGATGAAGCTAACAGACCATTGTTTGACATTACTATAAGGACACTTTATAACTGTCCTACTTCAGATGATCTCATGCCTAGAAACAAATACCATTAACGTCCAGAATGGAAAAATTATCCCTTTCAAGAGATGCTGTGGATAGGCACACTGGATGGACCATTTAGCACAGCTACTTACCGTAACAGGTGTTATCCAGGGACAGCAGGCAGATATTCTCTGGATGGAGCCCCCTAGCGGACGTTTTCGCAAGCAGGCTTGCTCGAAGAACTTCAGGCTTGCGATTGGCCCGCGCGTGCACCTCCTACCCTTCCTAGGGCATGGGTCTCCAGCGTGTCCTCAGTTCAGATAGCAAGCAAAGAAGCCAACCACGGGGAGGTGGGTGGGTTGCGAGAATATCTGCCTTCTGTCCCTGGATAACACCTGTTATGGTAAGTAACTGTGCTTTATCCCAGGACAAGCAGGCAGCATATTCTCTACATGTGGGAGACCTCCAAGCTAACTAAAAAGGGGATGGAGGGAGAGTTGGCAACTTAGGAGAAGAGATGCTGCAAAACAGATTGGCTGAAACGGCCATCACGCCTGGAGAAAGCATCCAGACCGTAATGTGAGGTGAACATATGAACCGAGGACCAAGTGGCAGCCTTACAGATTTCCTCAATGGGAGTGGAGCTGAGGAAAGCAACAGATGCCACCATCGCCCTGTTCTTTTGGCCTGTGACTCGACCCGGGAGGGAAAGACAAGCCTGAGCATAACAGAAAGAAATAAGGTTGTATAATCACTGCAATCCTTTTTTGGTATAATAAATATTGCCTGCATCTTGTACACAGTCTGCAGTTTCCCTTTTGTTTTCCACTTCTGATAGTAACATTGACGAGTGGACTTCTTCCGAGACGCCTCCAGAACATCCAGCACAGACTGGGAGAACTGGAACGAGGGCATTAAGTCTCGAGGAACCAAGCAGTTAAGTGTAGAGACTGGAGGTTGGGATGAAGCAGAAAACCCTGATTCTGCGTAAGCAGAGAAGGAAAAGCAGGCAGAGGAAGAGGCTCCCTGGAACTAAGTTGCAACAGAAGGGAGAACCAAGGTTGACGGGGCCACCGAGGAGCTGTCAGAATCATGGTGGCACGCGAAGACTTGAGCTTGACGAGAGTCTTCAGAATCAGAGGGAACGCATACAGGAACTCGTTCGTCCAATCCAGAAGGAAGGCATCCGCCTCGATCCTGAGAGGTGTAAATCCTGGAGCAGAAGCGGGGCAACTTGTGATTGAGGGGGGAACGCGAACAGATCGATGTCCGGGGTCCCCAATGAGCAAACACCAGACGCAGGGTCCCGGAGTGGAGCGACCACTCGTGAGGCTGCAGCAGACGACTCAACCTGTCCACCAGACAGTTCCAGTGGTCCTGAATGTAGACAGCTCGAAGGAATATGTTGTGGCGGATAGCCCAATCCCAGAGCGGCACCACCTCCAGGCACAGGGACCTGGACCCCATGCCCCCCCTGTTTGTTGATATAATACATGGCCACCTGATTGTCCGTGCGAACCAGCACCACCCGGTCGCGAAGCAGGTGACAAAATGCCCTCAGAGCGAGGAAAATTGCTCAAAGCTCCAGAAGATTGATGTGATAAAGGCAGTCCGTAAGGTACCAAAGACCCTAGGTGCGCAGACCGTCCAGATGAGCTCCCCAAGCATAGGTTGGCGAGTCCGTTGTGAGGACTTTAAGCAGAGGAGGAGCCTGAAACAGAAACAGAAAACCTCTGGAAAGATTGGAAGAGAGCATCCACCAACGGAGAGACCTCTTCAACAAAGGAGTCACAACAATGCGTCGAGAGAGAGGAGCTCGAGCCTGGTTCCATTGGGATGCCAGAGTCCATTGAGGAATATGTAGGTGAAGTCTGGCAAAAGGATTCACGTGAACCGTGGAGGCCATGTGACCTAGGAGGACCATCATGAGTCGAGCAGGCGCCGCGGGCAGATGGGTCACCATTCGACACAAACGGATAAGGGCCTCCTAACGAGGCCAAGGCAAGAAGGAGCGGAGATGAACCATGTCCAAGACCACTCCGATAAACTCGAGACTGAGATGGGCAGAGGTGAGACTTGGGAAAGTTCACCTCGAAGCAGAGACTCTGAAGGAGTATGATGGTTTGATTCGTTGCTCGCAGTGCTTCGTCGCGAGAGGACGCTTTGATTTACCAGTCGTTGAGGTAGGGTAACACCTGCAGGCTGCGGAGATGCAGGGCCGCAGCTACCACAACCAGACATTTCATGAAAACCCTCGGAGAGGCCGCCAAGCTGAAGGGGAGAACACGATACTGGAGATGGAGATCCCCCACCCCGTAATCTCAAATATCAGCGAGAGGCTGGGTGCATCGGAATGTGCATGTACACCTCCTTGAGGTCCAGTGAGCACAGCCAATCCCCCTCGTCCAAGAGGAGATACAACGTGGGAAGGGTGAGCATTCTGAATCATTCCCGGACCAGAAACTTGTTCAGAGCACGGAGGTCCAGGATCAGACGTAGATCCCCCGTCTTCATAGGTACCAGAAAGTATCAGGAATAAAATCCGGAGTTCCACTGATCCGGGGGA
Organism: Geotrypetes seraphini; assembly: GCF_902459505.1. NCBI lineage: Eukaryota > Metazoa > Chordata > Amphibia > Gymnophiona > Dermophiidae > Geotrypetes > Geotrypetes seraphini. The sequence continues at coordinate 285,028,667 of NC_047086.1, forward strand.
ACCTCCTTGACCGCCCAAAGGCAAAGCAGGGCCCTGCAGAAGGAGAGGGAGCTGAGAATGAGCAGAAGGAAACTCTCTTAGAGGCATATCCAGGGGTACGCAACTGAAGTGGAGGGAGTACCCCTCCCGGATGATAGTACCCAACTGTCAGTGGTAAGACTCTCCCACTGGGCACAGAAATAGTGGAGACGACCCCCGATGGGGAAGGGGGAAGACTCCAGAAGGGGAGCCTGAAGGCTCAGACTGGAATTGTCAAAAGGACGCCAGGGGCCGGCGGCTGAGTCTTAGCTTGATGGGGCTGCTGCTGCATGGGTCGTTTTGCAGGAGGCCTTGAGACAGCAGGGTCATTTTGCAGGAGGCCTCGAGACAGCAGGGTCGTTTTGCAGGAGGCCTCGAGACAGTAGGAATGGATTTTTGCAGGTACCTCCGGAGAGGAATTTTATACTGGCGAGCCGGAGGAGCTTTTGGCTTAAGTTTCACCAAAGACGTGAAGGACCACTCGTGGTCTGAGAGGCACTTAGTGGCAGCTTCGATGGAATCATCGAAAAGCTCATGACCCACACATGGGAGATTGGCAAAGCGATCCTGCAGATTCGGATCCATGTCCACAATCCGGAGCCAAGCGAGGCGACACATGTCTCGAGGACAATTCAAAGGCGTCGAAAGAGGCCTGGAACATATAAAGACGGAGTTGGGAGAGGGTCTCCTCGAGGAGACGAAACTCCCAACGCCGAGGTTCTGGAATGACCTCCCGGAACAAGTGGAGGACAGAAACACAGAACCGTGAGGGAGGAAGTGAAGAAGTTATAATTAAGGACACGATTCGCCATCATCGAATTCTGATAAAGATGACGACCAAATTTGTCCATCGTGCGGCCCTCCCTGCCCAGAGGGATAGCAGCGTAAACCCTCGAGGGGTTCGATTTCTTCAAGGAAGACTCAACCACCAAGGACTGGTGGGAAAACTGAGCACCCTCAAACCCTTTGACCGGGACAGTCCGGTAATGGGACTCCAACTTAAAGGGAATAGCCGTAACAGCATATGGTGTTTCCAGGTTCCGGAGCAACGTCTGCTGGAGAACCTGATGTAACGGGAGGCGTGTTGTCAACTCCCAATTCTGCCAGGTATTCCTGAGTAAAGCGAGAGTCAGATTGAAGATCAAGGTTCAGAGCTCTGCCCATGCCAGAGATGAAATGAGAAAAGGAAGAGGTCCGAGAAGAAGACTCATCCTCTGGGGAGACTCCGACCGAGATCAGGGAGCAGCCAAGAACGAGGGAGAAACCTCCCTGGAATAGTAAGCCGGGGCCTCGGAGTCCCGTAAACAGGAGACCGAAGAGGTTCGACTAAGGCATGTAGGGGGCGTCGAGGAACGGCCCCGTGCCAGATGGAAGACCCCGGAGTTTGAGGAAACCGTGGGAAGCCTCGGAGAAGACGGGGTATAGGTAAATTCCCCACCTGGCTTCAAGGAGGTCCTTGAGAAGCCGGTAAACACCTCAAAGGGGTACAGACACTAGTGTCCAATTTGAGGACAAGCGTGTGTCGAGAGGGTCTCGAGGGCAGAGACCTGCCCCGACAGGACGGAGAAGCCAGGGACTTTTTAGAAGAGGCGAGCCTCGCTGCAGTAGCAGGGGAAAATGTTGCCCCCGTCCTGGATCCCCGAAAAGTCACCGGTGACTCAGGGGAAGATGACTCGCTCGAGGGAACCCGACTGGTCTTACGAGGAAGGCCTCGAGAGACGAGAAGATGCTCAGGCTGTTCAGACCGCGACTGGGTCAAGACCGATGTCAAAGGCGCCAAGGTCGGGACTAGTTGGCTGACCACCGAGGAAAACTGTGTGGTAATAATAGCCTTTAGCATGTCCTCGAACATAGGCACCGAGACCAAAGGCAGGTGAGTCGGAGGTGCAGCAGTGCGCTCCTTCAGGGGCGACCTCGAAGAAGAGTATTCCCTATGTGAGGAGGCATGCTTAGAGTGATGTCTCGAAGACGCCGACGAGGCGGCACTGACATGAGACTCCGAGGAAGGCTTCTTTGCCGGCACACCTGAGGAGGAAAGTGGAGACTTACCCGAGGCTGGGGTAGGAGAGGCCGAGGCACCCACCAAGGACGCCGAGGCCGAGCTCGAGGCCTGTCCCGCAGGATCCATGGGGCCAAAGAGTTGGAGAATCTTGGCCACCCTCCGACGAACAGCCCACGGTTGCAAGGTCGCACAACGGGGACACGACTCAGCGCGGTGCTCTGCTCCCAGGCACTCCACACACCAACGATGAGGATCGGTGATGGAGATAACCCGGTTGCACTTAGTGCAGTTTTTAAAGCCGGAATGAGGCAGGGACATAAGGAAAAGAAAGCTGCAGCCCTGCAAGGCCTGAGGAAGACCGGGAACCCGGTCAAAATTATACGAACGGAAAAAAAAGAAAATAAAAAACGTGAGCACAGCGACTCAAATGAAACAAACGAAATAAGCCGTGGTGCAAGAGGGACAAAGAGAACGCGTGAAGTAAGGGAGCAGTGCTTCTGGCTCTGCGGAAAACATTGAACTGAGGACACGCTGAGGAGACGCATGCCCTAGGCAGAGCGGGAGGAGCACGTGCGCATGTGCGGGCCAATTGCAAGCCTGAAATTCTTTGAGCAAGCCTGCTTGCGAAAAAGTCTGCTAGGGGGCTCTGTCGGTGACATCCCCCACATGCAGAGAATATTCTGACTGCTTGTCATGGGATAAAGCCTTTATCTGCCATCATGTTTCTATATGAAAAGGCATAAAACCAAATCTATGCCCCTGTTTTTTATATTTTGAAGGTGGCAGTTTATTATTTAAAGGTGAAGATGTTTCTCCAAATAGCTATTAATTAAAATAGTAAGGCCTGGATTCTCTAAACCAGTTTTCTTCAACCGCCGGTCCATGATTCGATTGATGCAGCTTTATTTTCTGGCCAGCTCCCTCTTCCTCATTGCTGTAGTGCACAAAGCCTAGGGTAGCGGCTCCTATGCGCGACCTGCAGCTGAACTGGAAGCCTTCTCTCTGACATTGCAACGAAGAGGAAAGGGCTTCTAGATGAGGCGCGGGACGCTGCCCGCGGCTTTGTGCACTGCGGCAGTGAGGAAGAGGGAGCCAGCCAGAAGATAACATCGAGGCGGCACAAAACGGCCAGGCAGGAGCAGGGAGGGAGGGAAACGACAAAGGTAGGGGGAATGATTTTATTTTTGAATTTAGTGATTGAATTGTGTCAGTTTTGAGAATTTACATCTGCTGTCTGTATTTTGCACTGTTCAGGAAGAAATGCATTTGTTTCTATTTCTCTGGGGTTGTGCTGCAAGTAGTCTTGCGTCTTAGGGTTTGTTTGTATATATTAGTACTTTTAGTTTTTGGTTCCATATTTGCATGAGGTTATCTGTGTTCTGGTAGGAATGAATGTTGAGAAGCATACAGTGTGCTTTGTGAGTTTAATTTTGTGGTTAACCATTATGTGTTGTTAATCTATAATAATAAAATGTTAGTCGCACATGCGCACTCTAAAGTCGTGTTCCCTGATCCGTCGCGGACATGAGAGTGCGCATGTGCGCTTATCACGCATCGGGCTTACCACCGCTGCAGCCAGCTGAGGTCTATTACGCAGCTCAGCCTCTTCAGACACTGCCGCTCCTCCTCTTCGGGCAGCAGGCTCCTCTCACGCGCTCAGCGCTGCCGCTCGGAGGCCGCCGGGACAGAGCTGCGGCGCCGATCGCCTCCACCAGTCGGGCAGCCAGCCGCCGATCTCCAGCGGGCAGGGTATTGGAGGAGAGGGATCGCAGCCGCTCAGCGCCCCCACCGAGGAGCCCAGCAACTTTCCGCCCGGGCTCTTTAACTGACCCCGCCGCCCGGTGGCGATTCCAGCAGTGTGTGCAACAGTCTTCACACGCTGCTTCGGGCCCTTCTACTGCCCTGATTTGCTCTGCCGCGTTTCTGATGATGTCATCAGAGACGCGGCGGCAGAGCAAATCAGGGCAGTAGAAGGACCCGAAGCAGCGTGTGGAGACTGCTGCACATACTGCTGGAATCACCAGGTTTGTAGTTGGGCCCGCGAGAAGGGAAAGTAGGGTAGAGGAAACGCTAATGCTGCTGCACAGGGAACTGGTGTGGAGGGAGGGAAATGGAGGGGGAGAGAATGCTGCTTTGGACAGACAGACAGAGGGAGGAAGACAGAAAGAAAAGAAGAAAGACACAGGGGCATGGAGATACACAGAAAGACAGACAGACAAAGGGGGCCAGGGACAGAGACAGAAACAAAGACAGCGGGAGTCGCGTCAGGGGGGGCCCGGGATGTGGCAGAGGGAACTTTTCCAATGGGTGCAACTGGGCGGCTGTCGGGAACCTCTGATCAGGGGCAGAGCAAGGTAAGTGTATCATAGGGATAAGAAGGAGGAGGGGGGAGATAAGGAAAGGGATGCCTACTGCTGGACAGGGGGAGAAGGAAAGAGGTGCTGCTTGACAGGGGAGGTAAAACAAAGGGAGAAGGGCTGCTGCTGCATAAGGAAAGCAGTGAAGGGGTAGTGGTGGACACAGGGGAGGTAAAAAGAAGGGAGAATGGACAGGGGGAGCAGGCAAGGGGTGGTGATGGGCAGCCAAGGAAAAAGAAAGCGGCTAAGGAGAGAGAGAGAAAGAAATAAATATAGACACACACATATATTCTAGCACCCGTTAATGTAACGGGCTATAAGACTAGTAAGATTATATTGTGTATATATAAAAAAAGGAATTGAAAAAATTGTTACAATTAGTACAACTATGGAGGGGGTGTCTGGCCCACGACTTAGCCTGTGTTTTGGATTTCAGCCCCTTAATGTGATTGAGTTTGACACCCCTGCAATAGACCTTACCAAAGTGGAGAAGCTATGTCTGTGCAATACCAGAAGCAAGCAAGCCAGTAAGCAGAACAGTGTCTCAGGGAGATTAAAAGCGATTTTGTAGAATAAGAGATTTGGTTGGTTTTGTTGTAATAAACTCCATAATTACTTTCAAATTTAAGTCTACAAAGCAGGACTATGACAAGAGTTACGCTATATACCAGTGTTCTTCAACCACCAGTTCACAAAATAATTTTTTTATTTCCACCGGTCCATAGATGTAAAAAGGTTGAAGAACACTGCTCTAAACAGCGCCACTTTTTAGGCACCAGTATGCACTCAAGCTCAGTGAAAGTACCATTTAAACGTTTTTCAAGGCACCGGCGCATAAAAAAAGTCAGTGCCAGAATTGCGCCTCCATAGGTGCAATTCACATCAAAAGTAGGCACTGGCAATATAGGCCTGGAAAACCCTAGCCTATATTTTCAGCGCCTATCTTTGCCAGAGGCATAATTCTTTAACCAGCATAATTGCATGATTGACTTGCAATTGGCAGCCATCGATAACAGCACCAGTTACAGAATCTGGGTCTAAATAGAAACAGACGGCAGATAAGGGCCACGGCCCATCAAATCTGCCCACCCCAATAACCCTCCCCTACCTTTCTCTGTGAAGAGATCCCACATGACAATCCCATTTTGTCTTAAAATCAGGCACGCTGCTGGCCTCGATTATCTGTAGTGGAAGATTATTCCAGCGATCAACCACCCTTTCGGTGAAGAAGTATTTCCTGGTGTCACCGTGTAGTTTCCTGCCCCTGATTTTCCACGGATGCCCTCTTGTTGCCGTGGGGCCTTTGAAAAAGAAGATATCCTCTTCCACCTCGATACGGCCCATGAGATATTTGAACGTCTCGATCATGTCTCCCCTCTCTCTGCGTTCCTCGAGTGAGTATAGCTGCAATTTTTTCAGCCGTTCCTCATACAGGAGATCCTTGAGTCCCGAGACCATCCGAGTGGCCATTCGCTGGACTGACTCAAGTCTCCGCACATCTTTGTGGTAATGCGGCCTCCAGAATTGTACACAGTATTCCAGATGAGGTCTCACCATGGATCTATACAATGGCATAATGACGTCAGGCTTACGGCTGACGAAACTCCTACGTATACAACCTATGATTTGTCTAGCCTTGGATGAAGCTTTCTCCACTTGCTTGGCAGTCTTCATGTCCTCACTGATGGATCACCCCTAAGTCACGTTCTGCTACAGTCCTCGCTAGGATCTCACTATTAAGGGTGTAAGTCTTGCATGGATTTTGGCTGCCAAGGTGCATGACTTTACATTTTTCAGTATTGAAACTTAGTTGCCAGGTCCTGGACCAGCGCTCCAGTAGGAATAGGTCGTGCACCATACTGTCGGGCATTGATTTTCCGTCCGGCACTGTGCTTTGTTTGTTGTGTTCTTGCCTACTACATTGCATAGTTTGGCGTCATCGGCGAACAGCGCTATTTAACCTCAAAGCCCCTCAGTCAAGTCCCTTATGAAGTTGTTGAATAGGATCGGGCCCAAGACCGAGCCCTGCAGCACTCCACTGATCACCTCCGTTGTTTCGGAGGGGGTGCCATTCACCACCACCCTCTGAAGCCTACCTCCAAGCCAGTCCCCAACCCATGCTGTCAATGTGTCTCCCAATCCTATAGAGCTCATTTTGATCAACAACCTAAGGTGTGGGACGCTATCAAAAGCTTTACTGAAGTCCAAGTACACGACGTCCAAGGACTCTTCCATATCCAGCTTTCTTGTTGCCCAGTCAAAGAAGCTGATTAGGTTGGATTGGCAGGACCTCCCCTTGGTAAATCCATGTTGACGGGTATCTCGTAGATTCTTCTCATTCAGGATCGTATCCAATTGGCATTTGATTAGAGTTCCATTAGCTTGCTCACTAGCAGCCTCCGTCCTGCATCCTTTTTTGTGAAGTGGAATGACGTTAGCCATTTTCCAGTCCAACGGGACTCTACCTGTAGTAAGAGAGAGATTGAAGAGCGCGGATAGCGGTTCTGCCAAGATGTCACTTAGCTCCCTGAGTACCCCGAGGTGTAGGTTGTCTGGCCCCATTGCTTTGTTAACCTTGAGATTAGACAGCTCACAGTGGACAGTGCTGGGCTTAAACTCGAAATTTCAAAATGGGTCTACCGAGCTATCCCTTGTCTGCATCTGAGGGCCGGATCCCGGTGCCTCACGGGTGAAGACTGAGCAGAAGTATTCATTTAAAAGTTCAGCTTTTTCGGAGTCCGATTCTACATAGAAACATAGAAAGATGACGGCAGAAAAGGGCTACAGCCCATCAAGTCTGCCCACTCTATTGACCCACCCCATTAAGTCTGAATGCTAATGACCTAGTTCCTTAACTCAACCCTCGTAGGGATCCCACATGGATGTCCCATTTAGTCTTAAAGTCGAGCACGCTGGTGGCCTTTATCACCTGCACCGGAAGTCTGTTCCAGTGATCTACCACCCTTTCTGTGAAGAAATACTTTCTGGTGTCACCACTAAATTTCCCTCCTCTGAGTTTGAGCGGGTGCCCTCTTGTGACCGAGGGTCCCCTGGGAAAGAATATATCGTTTTCCACCTCGACACGACCCGTGACGTACTTAAATGTCTCAATCATGTCACCCCTTTCCCTGCGCTCCTCTAGGGTATAGAGCTGCAGTTTGCCCAGTCTTTCTTCGTATGAGAGACCTTTGAGCCCCGCGACCATCATAGTGGCCATCCGCTGGACCGACTCAGCTCGAAGCACATCTTTCCGGTAATGTGGCCTCCAGAATTGCACACAGTATTCCAGATGGGGTCTCACCATGGTTCTGTAGAGTGGTATTATGACTTCAGGTTTACGGCTGACGAAGCTTCTATTGATACATCCCATCATTTGTCTTGCCTTTGATAAGGCCTTCTTTACTTGTTTGGCAGCCTTCATGTCTGCACTGATGATTACCCCCAAGTCCCGTTCCTCTGAAGTCCTAGCTAGCGTTTCTCCATTCAAGGAGTATGTTCTGCATGGAGTTCCGCTGCCGAGATGCATGACCTTACATTTTTTAGCGTTGAAGCCTAGCTGCCATGTCGAGGACCAGTTTTCCAACATGATCAGATCTTGTGTCATACTATCCTGGAGGTTGCTTTCACTTACTATGTTACACAGTTTGGCATTGTCGGCGAACAGTGCTACTTTACCTGAAGCCCCCGGGTCAAGTCCCCTATGAATATGTTGAAAAGGGATGGTCCCAGGACTGAGCCCTGCGGCACTCCGCTAGTCACCTCCGATGTCTCAGAGAGGGTGCCGTTGACCACCACCCTCTGAAGTCTTCCACTCAGCCAATTACTGACCCATGCAGTTAGTTTCTCACCCAAACCCAGCGATTTCATCTTGTTTAATAGTCTACGGTGTGGGACACTGTCGAAAGCTTTACTGAAATCCAAGTACACTATGTCCAGAGACTCTCCCGAGTCTAGCTTTCCTGTCACCCAATCGAAGCAGCTTATAAGATTGGATTGGCATGACCTGCCTCTGGTGAATCCATATTGACAGGGATCCCTTAGATTTCCTTCATCCATTATCGTGTCTAATTTACCTTTAAGTAGAGTTTCCATGAGTTTACACACTATTGATGTGAGACTCACTGGTCTATAATTTGCAGCCTCTGCTCTGCAACCCTTTTTGTGCAGAGGAACGACGTTGGCTGTTTTCCAGTCCAGGGGGACTCTCCCCGTACTTAGGTAGAGATTGAAGAGCATGGCTAACGGTTCCGCCAGAACATCGCACAGCTCTCTGAGCACTCTTGGGTGCAAATTGTCCGGTCCCATGGCTTTATTCACCTTGAGTCTTGAAAGTTCTCTGTAAACATCAGCTGGTGTGAACTCAAAATTCAGAAATGGGTCTTCCTTGCTTTCTTTTGTTTCCAGCTGTGGCCCGTGCCCTGGTGCCTCGCAGGTAAAGACTGAGCAGAAGTAATCGTTCAGTAGTTTGGCTTTTTCAGAATCTGTTTCCACATAATTCCCGTCTGGCGTTCTAAGGCGTACTATCCCGTCTGCGTTCTTTTTCCTGTCGCTAATGTACCTGAAGAAGGATTTGTCCCCTTTTTTAATGTTCTTCGCTAGAGTTTCTTCCATTTGAAGTTTGGTCTCCCTGACTGCTGTTTTGACCGCTGCAGACTTTGTCCTGTATTCAATGTTTGCTTCTTTTTCCCCCGTGCGTTTGTACAAAAGAAACGCTCTTTTCTTATCCTTGACGAGGTACGAGACCTCATCAGTGAACCATTGGGGTTTCTTTTTTCTTTGTTGTTTAGTTACTGATTTTATGTAGCGGATAGTTGCCTCATGAAGGGTCGATTTCAAGGTTGACCACATAACCTCCACATTATCCGTTACTTCTTGAACCTGAAGCGTCTGATGGACGAAGTCTCCCATGCGTGTGAAGTCAGTGCCCCGGAAATTGAGTACCCTTGTTTTTGTTTGTGATCTAGGGAAGCCTTTCCTAAGGTTGAACCATACCATGTTATGGTCACTGGTGGCTAGCGGTTCTCCCACCGAGATCTCTGAGACGCTTTCCCCGTTCGTAAGTACCAGGTCCAGGATGGCCTGGGCCCTAGTGGGTTCTAATACCAATTGTTTGAGCTGTACTCCCTTCATGGACGTTAATATAAGAACATAAGAACTGCCATCTCCGGATCAGACCCATGGTCCATCGAGTCCGGCGATCCGCACACGCGGAGGCCCAGTCAGGTATACACCTGATGTAGTTTTACCACCCATATCCCTCTATGCCTCTCATAAGGAGATGTGCATCTAATTTGCCTTTGAATCCTAGCACAGTGGATTCCTTAATAACCTCCTGTGGAAGAGCATTCCAGGCGTTCACCACTCGCTGCGTAAAGCAGAACCTCCTGACATTTGTCCTGGACTTGTCCCCCCTTAGCTTTAAACCATGTCCTCTTGTCCGTGTCACGTTGGACAGTGTAAATAATTTGTTTTTCTGCTCTATTTTATCGATGTCTTTCAGTATTTTGAACGTCTCTATCATGTCCCCTCGCAGCCTCCTCTTCTCAAGGGAGAACAGTCCTAGTTTCTTGAGTCGTTCCTCATATTCCAAGTTCTCCATACCTCTTATTAGCTTCGTTGCTCGTCTCTGCACCCTCTCCAGCAGTTTTATATCCCTCTTTAGTTTGGGAGACCAATGTTGGACACAGTATTCCAAGTGTGGTCTGACCATTGCTCTATAAAGCGGCATTATGACTTTCTCCGATCTGCTCGTGATTCCTTTCTTTATCATTCCTAACATTCTGTTCGCTTTCTTTGCCGCTGCCGCACATTGTGCCGACGGCTTCAGGGTCCTATCTATCAGTACACCCAGGTCCCTTTCTTGTTCGCTCTTACCCAGAGTTGCTCCTGACATTCTATACTCGTGTTCCTTATTCTTACTGCCTAAATGCATTACTTTGCATTTCTCCACGTTGAACTTCATCTGCCATTGCTCTGCCCATTTCTCTAACTGATACAAGTCGCTCTGGAGTTCTTCGCTATCTTTCTGCGTTCTGATTGTCCGGCATAGCTTTGTGTCGTCTGCAAACTTAATGATCTCACTGGATATTCCGTCTTCAAGGTCATTGATATAAATGTTAAATAGGATCGGCCCAAGTACCGAGCCCTGGGGCACACCACTAGTCACTTTCTCCCAGTCTGAGAACTTCCCATTTATGCCCACTCTCTGCTTCCTGTTTTCCAGCCATTTGCCTATCCACCTGTGTATATCTCCCTCTATTCCATGGCATTGTAGTTTCCTGAGAAGTCTTTCATGCGGAACTTTGTCGAATGCCTTCTGGAAGTCCAAATATATTATGTCCACCGGCATTCCACTATCAATTTGCTTGTTCACGGTCTCAAAAAATTGAAGCAAATTCGTTAAACATGATTTCCCTTTCCTGAACCCATGTTGACTGGGTTTCAGCAATTCGTGTATATCTAAGTGCCGGACTATGCTATCCTTGATCAATGCTTCAACCATCTTTCCAGGGACAGACGTAAGGCTCACAGGTCTGTAGTTGCCCGGTTCTCCTCTTGATCCCTTTTTGAAAATTGGCGTGACGTTCGCTATCTTCCAGTCATCTGGTATCTGTCCAGTTCTGATTGTCAGATTGGCGAGTTTTTGCAATAACTCTCCGATTTCAACCTTCAATTCCTTTAAGACTCTCGGGTGAATTCCATCCGGTCCAGGGGATTTGTCACTTTTAAGTTTGTCGATCTGGTAGTATATCTGGTCCAAATCTACTTCAACTGTGGTGAGGATGTCTTCCATTACTCCACTAAACACTTTCACAGTTTCTGGTATTTTTGCGGTATCCTCCTCCTCCGTAAAGTCGCTGAGAGTGTGTTCCAATCTACATCAGGCATGTTAAAGTCTCCTAACAGAACGTCTCCCCTTAAGGTGATATTCTCAATGTCTTCAATTAATTCAATGTCCTTGTCCTCTGATTGTCTTGGGAGGTCTGTACACCACACCAAGATACAGGCATTTTTCTCCGCCTCTGGCCAGGTTTACCCAGATGGATTCCCCAGTATACTTGATATCCGTGATTCTGGTTGTCTTGATGTTTTCTTTGATGTAAAGTTCTACCCCTCCTCCTAACTTACCCTCTCTGTCTTGGCGAAGCAGGTTGTATCCTGGTATAGTTATATCCCACCCATGAGAGTCTGTGAACCATGTCTCTGAAATTGCTACTACGTCTAGGTCTGCATTAACTATTTCTGTTTCCAGTTCTAGAAATTTATTCCCTAGGTTGTGTGCGTTAACATACATAGCTCTCCACTCTTTTTGTTTACTAAGCTCATGCAGAGAGCCACCCATTTGAGTTAAAGTGACTCCTAGCAATTCTTTTGCAGTAAGGGTACTTACCTTAGACTTAGAAGTGGAGTTTTGGTTCGCCACATCAGGATTGTTACTTACTGCTCTGGTGTAAAAGTGGGTACCCACCCCCGACTTACCTAGTTTAAAGCCTTTCGAAGTAGGTGGGCTAGTCGGTGTCCGAAGACGTTCTTACCTCTGTTGGTCAAGTGGAGTCCGTCTGGTCCCTGTAGTGTCTCTCCGTGATTCAGGAATCCGAAGTTCATCTCCCGGCACCATCGTTGTAGCCACTCATAGTTCCCATCTGGTTTCCTAAGGCGTACTATCCCGCCTGTGTTTCTGTCACTAATATACCTGAAGAAGGATCCCTGCCATCTTATGTGCCATCTTATGTGCTCCCATGATTATGAATATACAGTAAGTAAACTAGGCAGTACTGTAGTAAGAGTGGGCTTAAAGTATTTGAATATCATACAAGTTGTGAAGTAAATATTGGAGCAAATATGTAACTCATTTTGGCTCAATGAATGAAACCTTCCTCAAACATGTAAGGAATATGTCTCTCCCAGCTTTTCTCTGCTTTTCATAAAAAGTAATGAAAATCAGTTTTTGAATTGCTATTGCATCAAGAATTTAGTGTTGACAGTGAAATGTTACAAGATAAAGTGAAGCCTGCTTAGAACAGAAACTTTCAAAGAGCTGGCTACAATTTTATAAAGTTGCTTTATTACATATACATTTACTTGTCTTCTGGTTTATTGAAGCAGTATGTCAGACAGCATTTGCCACAGTAATGCCTGTCAAAGTGGCTGGCCATGAAGACTCCAGCACCACACTCCTCAGAAGGGCACTCACGGCGCAGCCGATGGATCTTCCCATTCTCATCAACCTAAGACAGAACATATATTACAGTCCAACAATACATCTATATGCAAAGCCATTAACATTGCCTTTTGTGGAGAAACCAGTAGAATAACATAATACAAAACACACCATACCACAATTAAACAGTTGAAGAGGGCAAACGGTAAAGCATAAGGAGACAATATTTCATATTTTGGTAATCTGCTCTTGCCCTTTTCTTTCCTGTCCAAATAATTCACTTTGATTTAACATTTAACACTAATCCAAAATTTAAAAAGCCTCCCACCAATGTTTGCCCTAGTCTACGGGCAGAGCTGTGCTTAAATCAATTGGCAGTGATATTCACACCCCTAACTAAAGTAAGTAGCTCAAGTTAGAACAGCAAAAAGGCAGTCCTGACATTAAACAAACAGCAAAAAGTGGAGTAATAATAATTTCAAAAAATATATAAATGACAAAAAATGTTTGAATAATGTCTATTCACAATCAAACTACTTTAGATGTTACTTGTATACTAATATACTTTCCATGTTATAAATGCAGACTAATTTCCAATAAAGGAGGAAAAAAGACCTGACTCCCTTCAAACATTCATAGGCCATCCAGGCAAGCCAGTTAAAATCAGTCATTAAAAAACCCTCCATACAATCTGCATTTTAATGTAATTTTAATATGTTTTATAAAAAACAGCCTCACTTATCTGAGAGTAATGCCACCAATCAAATCAGGCACTAGTACTGAATAGCAGATGATGCCTGGTATGGCTTGAGGTGTTTGATAGTTCTCTATCCTGCAGCCTCATATCTACTTTCTCCCTTCTCCTCAAAGGGATAATGAGTCCCCAGCTAGACTCCCCCCCACCCCGTTACCCTATCCAGATCTACCATTAGTTCAGTCAGTGGGTCCAATAGGCAGAAGCGATGCCCACTCATTCCTTCCCCTCTTAGCCCTGGCCTGAAAATGGCTGCTGCAACCTTTAACAGCAATCTCACCTTACACGACCACTGATACTAAAGGTAGACCCAAGGGTGGATAATATTAGACATGCTTCCTCTTATGTGGATTCTGGCTGGCTATCAGCTAGGGTCTACATCAGTGTCCTGCAATCTTTTTTACTCAGCGGCACAGTAAGCTTCGGGCTGGAGGGCACCTGGAAACGTGCAGACAATGTGATGTCACATGCATGCACATCTGCATATGTGCGAAGGCCCTCCAGACAGGGCCATGAACTACCAGTTTGGGGGGGGGGGATGCAACAGGAGAGGCCCAGAGAAGAGGCACAGGTGCTGACTGTCTGCTTGCAGATGTGCCTCTCACCTGTAGGCAGTGCTGGTGCCAGCGCCTTGTGGCACACCCAGAATCCCACAGCAGCACAGTTTGCGATACACTGGTCTACATAAAGCAAACTCAGCCCCAGATACTGAAATGCTAGTGCTCGGAATTGGTTCAGCATTGAATATCGGGGGCTAATTCTGCTCATAGCAGACATCACTTTGGAAAAGCAGCTTTCAAGCTTTTTTTTTTACCTTGTAATACTTGAGTACAGCAAGCTTCACCTTCTTTCTCTTATGCTTATTCTTCTTGGGAGTGGTATAAGACTTCTTCTTCCTCTTCTTAGCACCACCACGAAGTCTCAGCACAAGGTGGAGAGTGGACTCCTGCATAGAATGGCCAAGCAGTCAAACACCAAAATATTACACACTCAACCAGGAAACATTACCACATTCATATGTCTTAAGCTGCTGTCAAGAGTGCCATCTCATCACTTGGGAGAGGGTAGGGGGCACGACTTGCTGATATATGAAGGCTAAGATACAGAAAGGCACAACATAGCCTCCAGTGGATAAGACATTAACATTGCTCTGTTAGAAAAATATTGGGAACAGCACCTCAACTGACTTGTAGAAAAAGACAGGAATGTAACCAAGTGACCCTATTCCTACTGATAAAACAACATGACAACATTAAAAAGGAGAGAAACTAAAACTGAGGGAAAAAGCAGAAAATTACTAATAAAAACTGACAATACTACATGAGGAGTAAGTACCTGAAAAGTAACCAAAGATCAAAACAATGTAACAGAAAAAGTCTCAATAGGATTGAGTGCCACCAATCTGATTTTAAAAATTTGCAAAACAAAATGATGTGCACTAATGAAAGTGTCCTCCAACTCATCTGATAATATAAGAATCTTTATTGATCCAATAGCACAATGATACATCCAACGACTCAATGACTCAACATGTACATGTTTCGGCCAACAGGCCTGCTTCAGGAGTCTTAAGAGCCACCAATGATAATATCTGGGATGTGCTTCCACTCAAATAGATTTTGCCAAACTTCAAATAAAAAGGGATATCATATAGAAACTCTCAGGAAATGAGTGACTAGCGTCCTGCTGCAGGGAGCCACTGAAGTAGGAAGTACACCACAGAAATAATAAAAATTAAGTAGATTTGCTACAAATCAGGAAGGCCATAAAGATTTTGCTATTTTTATGCTACAGATCTTACTTAATAAAGGATGCACAAAGAGCATGTCAAAAAATGGAAGAGGTAAATCACAGAAAAGCTAACTTTTGGCAGTTGGTGTTTACATGAACTCTGAGCAAAAACAAAAAAATATCTGTTTAACAATTGGGGAGTTCAACCCCACCCCCTCCACTCCCCCAAAATAAATGAATAGTTTCTACTGCTACTATTATTACTTATTTCTATAATGTTGCACATTAAAAACATTCAAGAGACAGTCCTTGATCAGTAGAGTTTACAATCTAAATCAAACAAACAGGACAAGTAGGGGTTAGGAGTTAAAAGCAACTTTGAAAAAGTGGGCTTTTAGTCTGGATTTGAATACTGCCAGGGACAGAGCTTGACATACTGATTCTGGCAGTCTGTTCCAGGTGTACGGTGCAAGGAACATAGTTTGGAATTGGCAGTAGAGGAGAAGGGTGCAGATAAGAAAGACTTGCCTGATGAAGAGTTCTCGGGGAGGAGTATACAGAGAGATATAGAGGAACTGCAGAGTGAATGCACTTGAAAGTCAATAGGAGCAATTTGAATTGTATAGGGAGCCAATGAAATGACTTGAGGAAAGGGGTGATGTGAGCATGGCAACTCTAGTGGAATATAAGTCGTGCAGCAAAAATTTGAATGCATTGAAGGGGGGGGAGGAGAGATTTGTTACCTAGAAGACCTGTGAGAAGCAAGTTGTAGTATTCTAGGGAAAAGGTGATAAGTGTGTAGACTAGAGGTCTGCACGGGAACGGGGATCCCGTGGGTTCCCCCCCTGGCCCACGGGACTCCCACGGGGACGCCCCCTAGCCCACGGGACTCCCACAGGGATGAAAACAGCCTTCCTAAATTCTGGCGATGCAGGCATGCAGCTTACAAGTCCGGCGTCGCAGCGGGAAATAGCCATGCTGAGCAGTAAGCTCAGCACGTACACAGATGAAAGCCTTGCTTGCTGATTGGTCCGGCGGCCCCGGGCTCCATGATAGACTCGTGTTGCCGTCCCGATCTACTGGGCCTATCAGCCTTCCTCTCCCCGACGTCAAAGACGCCGACGCGGGCATTAGGCTGTTTTTGTCATTTCGGGTGGGGGGTGGCAGCGGCAGCAGCAGCCTGAAAAAGAAATCATCCTGGCCGGGGTCGGTGTCATGCTCCGGAGCTTCTACAGCCTTCCTATCTCCCTTCTACCTGCTTCCGGCCACACCCCCTGCTCCGCGGCTCTCTTCGGCAACTCAGCAGCAGCGATCGACACAAGCTTCTGACGTCGGGGCCTACCCTCTGCGAGTCCCGCTTGTTTCAACTTCCTTTTTCCACAAAGGCGGGACTCGTAGAGGGAAGGCCTCGATGTCGGCAGCTTGTCTTGATCACCGCTGCTGACGAGTTGCTGAAGAGAGCCGCGGAGCAGGGGGGTGTTGCCAGGTGCAGGTAGAAGAGAGGGCCAGATGCAGGACTCGTGGGTGAGGGAGGAGAAGAGAGAGGGGAGGGAAACAAAAGGAAATATTTCATACTGAGCTGTGCCGGAGTGGAGGGAGGTTGGAAAGATTCTGGCTACCGGGTGCAGTATCAAAGGAAAAGGGGGGAAAGCTGAAAATGGAGATAGTGATACAAAGAAGAGAAAGAGTAAGCAGGATCTACTGAATAAGGATAGAGATACAGAGGGGACATGAAGAGGAGGTGAAATAGAGACATAGAAGTAATGCTGAAAAAGTGGGGGGGGGAGATAAAGACATTGAAAGGGCAAATGGTGAACATGGGGTAAAGACAAGGACAGAGACAAATGAAGATTCTGAAAAAGTGGTGAGATAGGGATATAGGTGAGATGGACACAAAGAAGGGTGATGCTGGAAAATAGGTGGAATGGTAATTCTGACAAACACAGAAGGGAAATGCTGGATCAAGGAGAGATGGGGCTCAGCCTGGATGGAATGAGGAGAAATGCCTTGTTGGCCCGGAACTTCCTCTCCTACGTCAGAATTGACGTCAGGGAGCGGAATGCTGGTCAGCGCGACGCTTCTACAGGGAAAGCTTGGGACAACGGTGGCTTGGGGGCTATTCCCCGATGGCGGTGGCAGCAAACCGAGTGGCTTGGGGGAGGGCACGGAGAAAGAAAGAAAGGGGGCAGACAGGGAGACAGAAAGAAGGGGGAACAGGGAGACAGAAAGAAAAAGTTGGGGGAGAGAATGAGGTCTGGAGGAGAGGAAACATACAGGAGGCTGAAAGAAAGGAAGAAAGATTGGATGCACAGTCAGAAGAAGAAAGTGCAACCAGAGACTCATGAAATCTCCAAACAGCAAAGGTAGGACAAATGATTTTATTTTCAATTTAGTGATCAAAATGTGTCTGTTTTCAGAATTTATATCTGCTGTCTATATTTTGCACTATGGCTCCCTTTTACTAAACCGTAATATCATTTTTTAGCGCAGGGAGCCTATGAGCATTGAGAGCAGCGCGAGGCATTCAGCGTAACTCCCTGTGCTAAAACCTACTATTGTGGTTTAGTAAAAAGGGAGGGGGTGTATTTGTCTATTTTTGTATTTTGTTACCGAGGTGACATTGCATAGAGTCATCTGCCTTGGGAAATGTATATGGCAGATATCTTTGTTTTGTGTTCAAAAGAAAAGGAAATGCATTTCTGGTTTTATTTCTACAGTGTTGAAGTACTTGTTGGCCCTTGCTGTGACTGGTGGGGATCCCCAAGCATGCCAGCAGAGGACCTCCTCTAGAGATGGTCAGAATTCCCCTCCACCAAGCGCAGCAGTCGCTGGCAGCATCCATGAGCCACTGAGGTGCCAGCATCTGTGACTCAGGGACGCTACTGCTGCCTGCCAAGCTTGGCACAGTTTGTGGGTTCTCATCAGCTGAGTATTTATATTTACATTAGAGGTTCTGGTAGAAACCCGGTAGAAACCCATTTACAAAGTATGTATTCTTCCCAATTAATATTTCCAAATTAATAAAGTCTCTTTGCTTATTTGTAAATGGGTCTCTACCAGAGCCTTTAATTCAGTAGCATAATTAAATAAAATAACTATTTCTGAAGTTTATAGGGAAGGATGGTGACGGAGGGGATTCCTCGTGGGGACGGGTGGGATTTCTGTCCCCGCGCAACTCTCTAGTGTAGACTGAACGTTTGGATTCTTACCATTGATAATCTTATTTCTTGTAAACAGGAATATCAGTCTTGACCAATGGCTATTTACCCTTCTTTACTGTGAAGTCTGTAGAGAGCATAATTTACATATTCTTCAGCTCCTTCTACTCTGGGCTGGGCTAGATTTCCTCAGTCTGTATCAAAGAAGTAAGTCAGCTCTAGAGTGTGTACAAAAAGAGAGGGGATGTGGAGAGTCTTCTGAGATAACACAAATCTATTCTGTTAAAACTAAAACAGCACGCCTGTAGAAGGGAAAACTGCAGGTGGAGCTAGATCTCCCAGTGAAGTAGAGCAGAGTCTCAGAAAAGTATCTGGAATGGATTCCTTCTGCATATGGCACGCAGCCATTGAAACAACCCACTTGTCTAGAATGTCTCACTATTACACTGGAAACAGCATTAATTAAAACATTTTGCAATGAATAACGAGGTGAAATGAAACTTGTGTACAACCTGAAAAAGTCGCTCTATTTGTAAATTTTACACTACTGTAATAAATTCATCACCTCCCTGACCATAAGGGACAATGAAAGTAAATAAGACATCCGACCCTCCAGACATGTCTGAGACAGAAAGCATAAGAACATAAGAGATGCCGCTGCTGGGTCAGACCAGTGGTCCATTATGCCCAGCAGTCCGCTCACGCGGCGGCCCTTTTGGTCAAAGACCAGTGCCCTAACTGAGACTAGCCCTACCAGCGTATGTCCTTGTTCAGTAGGAACTTGTCTAACTTTGTCTTGAATCCCTGGAGGCTAATGAATTGTCAGGGTGGGCATAAAGACTGATTCCCGTTTACAAGAAAGAAGATTATCAAAGGTAAGAACCTAATCTTCCACTCTAGTACAAAAGGAACATCAGTCTTGATCAATGAGAGGTACCAAAGCAGTCCCTAGTGCCTAGGGAGGGATTAAGTGAGCCTGCTGCTAGTACCACAGAACCAAATGCTGTATCCCTTCTGGATGCTGCTACATCCACCCTGTAAAACTTGGTAAAAGTGTGGAGGAGAGACTACGTGACTGCCCTACAAAGCAAGAACTCGCAGCAACCATGCATGAGGGCAGGATCATAGGACGATTCCTCCTGCCCTGGTTCACCGCTGGATCACCAGGGAGGTGGGAGGGAGGTAAGAGTTATCAGAGTCAGCCAGGACAGGCAATGGGAGGGATCACGCTTGTCCAAGCCCACCACAGAATGGGACAGGCAATGGGAGGAGTCGCGCCTGTCCCAGCCCACCAATGGACCACCAGGTCTTAAGGCAGGTCCAGTGGAGACCTACAACAGGTCCAGGAGTGGGGTAGGCAGGCGCTAACCCGAATATAAACTGAGATCCCCAGTTTTGGGCTATTTTTTGGGGCCCAGAAATCTTGGTTTATTATTCCAATATATATGATACTTGCCCCTTGTGGGTCCTTATCCTTCGGAGGACTCTTGCTACCATCAATCACAGGGGAAATATACACTGTACAGAAGCTCTGCTGGAGACCAGTGCTGGACCATAGCGGCCACACCATCGCTTGCAGGCTCAAATCTTTGACTGAAGAACCGAGCGGCCTTCTTGTTGCTGGCTGATGCCATGAGATCAAACGCCAATCGACCCCAGCGCTGTACAAATGTCAAAGGCCTCTTGAGACAGAGACCACTCTTGAATCCAGTGTCTGACAACTCAGAAAATCTTTTTGCACATTGTCAACTCCTGCTACATGTGCCACTGCTGCCGCTTTTAGGCCTACCACCGCAGCCTCAAATTGTCCACTCCACCTTCACTAGGAAGGAAGGTATAGAAACATGATGGCAGACAAAGGCCAAATGGCCCATTAAGTCTGCCCATCCGCAGTAACAATTATCTCTCTCTCAGAGATCCCACATGCCTATCCCAGGCCCTCTTGAATTCAGACACAGTCTCCTTCACCACCTCTTCCAAAAGACTGTTCCAAGCACCCTTTCTGTAATAGTATCTTACACCACTAGGGAATTCACCTTTGATGTTATTAAACAGCTGCTGGAACTCGGCATTTTTTTTTAGCTATGTCTTGGACTTGGCTTCCCCTAGGGAGCCCCTAAGGAACCTCCCAGTGGTCAGTTAGCATCCTGGTAATATCAGGATATAAGGGAAAGCATGTCACCTGTGCTTCTGTGCTGCTCATGACCGAACCCTGCATGGTAGAGGTCTGGGCTGGTTCTAGCTTTAGTTCCTGTAGGGATCCTGTAATGATTCCCTGCAGAGTGAATGGTTTGAAAAGCCTGCACACAGTCTGGTCCTCTCCAAGGTCCAGTGCTGTCATCTGATTGTGGTCTAGCCTACCAAGCTGAGATGCTGAATCTCTTAAGCACAGAGGACCCCCAAATGAGAAAGCAGAGGCATGGACTCTAAACAATCTTCGTCAAAACCTGTTCAGTTTGAGTCCCCAAACACTTGAGCATGGCTTAGACCAGGGGACCCAATGCCATTCGTGAGAAGCCCAGACACCATTCTTGCCAAGATTCCCAAGGGGCCAGGCTGACTTCTGTAGCTTAAAAAAGCCTTATACATATGTATGAATTCAGGAGGAAAGCATTGCCCAGAGGGACATGGTGGCACCTCCAGTGGTGCCTGCTGAGTAATTGTCCTCGGCACGTGGCTGTGCTTCACTGCGGACACAAGCTCTTCATTTTCTGGCTCCAGCTAAACTTTCTGGCCCAGGAAATGTTCCACCCTTCCCCCCCATGAGGAATGAGAATGGGTGAAGAGCGAAGCTCCTGCCCCCCCCCCCCCCACCTCATCTGACGTGCCACATGTGGAACAATGACCCCCCCCTCAGACAAGCATCCGCCACAAATCTGGCAGAAATTCAAAGTATCTCCTGATTATATGCCACATCACATTAAATTTTCTAATAATCCATCTTTGAATCTAAGAAACAATGATACTTTTCAGTATTCTAGATACAACTAATATTAACCAGCAGTCTAATTTTAAATGTTTCAAAAAAGACCTATTTCATGAATTTGTTACTAATAATTCCTAAATATTGTTACACTAGTTTTTAATTTGTACCACCATAATTACTTATGTAAACCGCTGTGAACTTCATGGAGATACTGGTAGTATACAAATAAAAATTGTATTGATGAGTCCATCTATGCCCTTTTTAATCATAAAATAGGGATTTTGAGATAGAGACATTTAAAATCAAGTTGGGAAATCCAAGATGTCCACCAGAATAGATTTTAGCAACAAAAATGGCCCATGAAGGCAAAAATTAAACACCAAAAATTCAGGTAAGGGGTTTTTGGAGGTGGGGGACCCTGTCTCTAGCCTCAGAAATTTTAAACTTTTAAGAAACCCCCCTTCCCTACACACAGACACAATTTTCCCATAGGGTGTGTAACAGCCTTACTCACTGTGCCATGCTATATGCTGGGAGCCACTAACAGAGAACCTCTAGTCAGAGGTATGAGAAGATTTCTGCCTCAGACAAGCCTGACAAAGGAAAACAGACTTGTTTCTTTGGACTGTTGTCCTGAAAGATTGGACCCTCAGATAGAGAATGACACGGTGGCGGTTTACCCGCGGCTACTGCGTTTAGCCGCGGGTAACCCGCCAAAAACGGGGAATGAAAATTAGCAGCCTCTGCGGGGACAAGGCCATCACCGCCCCGTGGAGCGGTGAATGGTCTTGTCACTGCAGTGAGGCATAAAGGATCGTGCGGTCCCTGCAGCCCCCACCCGCTGGCTCGATCGTTTAACCAGCTTCCTCTCTCCACCTCACCTTAGTTTGCCGGCTTTCTTTTTCGGCGACTGGAACACTTTCAAAAGAGCCGCGCACGCGCGGCTGCTCAATATTCAATCTTCTGCTCTGACCCAACCGGAAACAGGAAGTTGCAGCAGAGCAGAAGATTGAACTTTGAGCAGCCGCGCATGCGCGGCTCTTTGAAAGCGTGCCGGTCGCCGAAAAAGAAAACCGGCAAACTAAGGAGAGCTGGAGAGCAGTAGCGTACCAAGGGGGGGGGGGGGGCGAAAAAGGTAATGGCGCCAGGCCTTGGAGCACCGAGGCAGACCGCTTCTCCCCCCTCCCAGCCGAACCCCCAATGACCCTCCTATCTCTCCCCCCCCAAGTGAACCTTTCCAACCCTCCCAGCGAAAGCAGCAAACCTCCCTCCAGTAGCGTCGGCTTTCTCCTCCCTCTGCCGCATCACTGATGACGTCATCAGTGATGACGTCATCAGTGATGCGGCAGAGGGAGGAGAAAGCCGCGAAGGAGGTTTGCTGCTCTCGCTGGGAGGGTCGGAAAGGTTCACGGCGGGGGGGGAGATGGGAGGGTCAGCGGGGGTTCGGCTGGGAGGGGGGAGAAGCGGTCTGCCTCGGTGCTCCATTACCTTCTTCGGCCAGCAGCAGCGTTTACAATTCGCTGCTGTTGCCGGCTTCAGGCCTTGTTCTCTGCCGGGTCCTGCCTACTTCCTATTTTCATGAAGACAGGACCCGACAGAGAGGAAGGCCTGAAGCGGGCAACAGCAGTGAATTGTGAATGCTGCTGCTGCCCGATGAAGTTCAGGACATCAGGACATCGGGGAAGGAGCAGGGAGAAATCGGCTGCTGGCTTGGGGGTGAGGGTAGGGAAAGAATCGTGGAAGTGGAGAAATTGGCACGATGGCTTTGTGGGGGCTAGAGGGAGAGAGAAAGAAAGGCAGAAATAAAGAGGGGTCAGGGGGAGAGAGAAAGAAAGGCAGAAAGAAAGAGGGGGACCAAGGGAAGAGAGAAAGAAAGGCAGAAATAAAGAGGGAGTCAAGAGGGAGAGAAAGAAAGGCAGAAAGAAAGAGGGGGACCAGAGAGAGAGAGAAAGAAAGGCAGGAATAAAGAGGGGGGGGTCAAGGGGGAGAGAAAGAAAGAGGAGGGCCAGGGGGGGAGAGAGAAATAAAGAGGGAGGCCAGGGGGAGATAGAAAGAAAGGCAGAAATAAAGAGGGGGGCCAGAGGGAGAGAGAAAGAAAGGCAGAAATAAAGAGGGGAGCCAGGGGGAGAGAGAAAGAAAGAGGGGGGGGGGGCAGGAGAAGAAAGAAGAAGAACCAGAAGAAGGACCAGAGACTCATGAAATCACCAGACAAAAAGGTAGGAAAAATGATTTTATTTTCAACTTAGTGATCAAAATGTGTCCGTTTTGAGAATTTATATCTGCTGTCTATATTTTGCACTATGGCCCCCTTTTACTAAAACCGCTATCGCAGTTTAGTAAAAAGGGAGGGGGAATATTTGTCTATTTTTGTATAGTTGTTACTGAGGTGACATTGCATAAAGTCATCTGCCTTGACCTCTTTGAAAACCCGCAGAATATAAATGATAATTAACATTTTCTCTGCGTACAGCGTGCTTTGTGTTTTTAAAATTTTATTGTTGGTAGATCATTTTGACTTGGTCACAAAGGTAAGGGGGAGGGAGGGAGGGGAGCTGCTGAAAGACATCTAGTAATCCTTGCAGGCTTGACTGTGCAGGGAATTATTTTTGTAAAATCATGTTTTGTTATGTGACTGGCATTATCTAGACTTTAATTTCTATGAATGAATAGAATGAAAATGATATAAAATTACTTGCTTGCGGGGACCGCGTGTTCCGGCTCACACAAGGAAGGAGGGGGTGAAAGGGAAAAAGTTTCTCTTCCTTGGAAATAGATTCTGAAGTGACCTCATCAAAGAAGACCAGCACCAAATGTACAAGAAATCCCTTAAACAATGTCAAAAGAGCCCAAAATAGAAAACTGCTACTGCCTTGAGACTCCATTATTGAAGGAATCAACTTGAAATCACAGAAGAGACAGGAAAAGGTTAAATGCCTCATGGAATCCTCAGGTACAAAACACAAACCAAATTGTGCATGAAATCAGAGCAGACAGTAAGAATTATAAAATTGATATCATTATCCATCTGGAAAAAAAGGCGTACTAGAAATAATGCCTCAGCAATACAATTTTCAGAAGTTCTATTTGCTCATGGTAAGGGAGAAGAGAGACTGCTAGTGATGGTAGGGGGGACTGATAGAAGATATGAAAGAAGGGTAGTAGAAAGGAACAGATGGTAAAGGAGGGAGGGAAGGGTGGTGGTGGAAAGGAATAGAACAGACATTGAAAGAGGGTAGAGAGGAACAGACCCTGAAAGGAAATGTGGAAGGCAGAGTGGGGAGAAGACGCTGGAAGGGAAGAAGACAGATGCCAGACTATGGGGGAGCGGAGGGAAGAAGATGGGTGCTAGACGGGGACGGGGCAGTAAATGGGATGGCAGTGGCGGTGACGGGGCGGTGAAAGGGATGGTGGTGACGGTGACGGGGCGGTGAAGGGAACGGCGGTGACGGGGCAGTGCAGAGGATGGTGGGCCGGGGATGGTGCAGTGACGGGGACAGATTTTTTCCCCGTGTCATTCTCTACCCTCAGACCCCCACCGGAGTCTGCATGACTTTGTGGGGGAAGGAATGCATTCAGCCCTGATCCTGTTACAAAACCGTCTTGGAAGCCGCACAGCCTGTGCTCAAGCTCACTGCAGACAGAACCTGGGGCGAGCCTGCTTTCAAGGGAATGGTCCCAGAGTCTCGTTAATGCAGGCAATCCACACAGGAATCATGCAAAGTATTTGCCTGCGGGCTACAGACCTCTGCCCTGACAGTCTGTATCTTCTTGCAGCCAAAGATGTCTCGGGGGAACCAAGAGCCTCTACAGCATCAAAAGCCTCAATTACAATAGAAAACCCCAAAAATAAACGTGAGCTGAACAGAGAAGCTCCTACAACTTTGCTGAAAAGAGTAAGACTGAGGAAATCTAGCACATCCCAGAGTGAGAGGAGGAAGAGCTGAAGAATATGTAAATTAGACTCTCTATAGACTTCACAGTAAAGGAGGGTAAATACCTATTGGTCAAGACTGATATTCCTATTGCACGAGAAAAGGGTTTTGGTAGTGTACTCAGAGGAAGGGTCAGATTTTGGAGACATTACAGAGAAAAACTGGCGAGACAGGAGGATGAGAGTAGGTTTAGGAAGAAGGACAAGTAACTCAGTTTTAGTCATGTTCAGTTTTAAGAGCAATGGGACATCCAGGCAGCAGTC
Organism: Geotrypetes seraphini; assembly: GCF_902459505.1. NCBI lineage: Eukaryota > Metazoa > Chordata > Amphibia > Gymnophiona > Dermophiidae > Geotrypetes > Geotrypetes seraphini. The sequence goes on from NC_047086.1 coordinate 285,053,969, forward strand.
TCAGACAGGCAGGCTGAGACCTGGGCCTAGATTCCTGTAGAAATTTCTGGTGTAGAGGTAGATCTGGGAATCATCAGTGATACTGAAAACCATAAAAGGAGATCAGAGCACCTAGGGAATGAGTATAAATGGAGAGAAGAGGAGGTCCCAGGAAAGAGCCCTTGGGTACCCCAACTGATAGTAGGATAGCAGTGGAGAAGGATCCACCAATGCATACATTAAAAGTGCAATGTGAGAAATAAATTTCCCTCTCTTCCCCCCTCTTTTACAAAGCAAGATAGTGCAGCGACCCATGCTAATTGCCAAAGCCCACAGGGATTTAAATGGCTTCAGGGCTTTTGCCACACGGCCTAAATAGAAACAATTCCATTTAAAGCATGGCTTTAATGTAATGAGGAAACTCAAAAATCAAGCAGCTCCCATTTGAAAAAATCTAAAGTCCTGCTTTGAAAACTCCTTATCCTACCACTTGACAGTTATTAAAAATGGCCCTCCAGATGTGCCAAAAAGCAAAACAAAACAAACCCCAAAAACAATTAATCCCACAAAGTATGTTCAAGACTTAAGCTACTCTTGTAAAAACTAAATAGAAAATTAATGTTAACAGCTAGTATATGTTAAGAAAATAATTTCTTATTATTACACTAGTCTTTAAGCCCGTTACATTAACGGGTGCTAGAATAGTTGTGTGTGTGTGTCTTTCTTTCTCTCTCTCTGTCTCCTTGGCTGCTGTCTGTCTTTCTTTCTGTCTCTCTCTTTCCTCGGCTGTCCACCACCATCCCTTGCCTGCTCCCCCTTGTCCAGCAGTAGCCCTTTTCCCTTCCTTTTACCTCCACCATGTCCAGCAGCAGCCCTTCTCCCTTCATTTAACCTCCCCCCTGTCCAGCAGCACCTCTTCCCTGCTCCCCCTGTCCATCCATACCTGTCCAGCAGCACCCATTCACTGCTCCCCCTGTCCAGCTGCAGGCCTTCTCCCTTCCTTTTACCTACCCCATGTCCAGCAGCAGGCCTTCTCCCTTCCTTTTACCTCCCCCCCTGTCCAGCAGCAGGTCTTCTCCCTTCCTTTTACCTTCTCCTCCTGTCCAGCAGCAGGTCTTCTCCCTTCCTTTTACCTCCCCCCTGTCCAGCAGCACCCTTTCCCTGCTTCCCCTGTCCAGTAGTACCCCTTCTCCTTTCCCTGCTCCCCCTGTCCAGCATCCGCTAGCCCGGGCAGCCTTAGGGCTTTTGCTAGGCCGGCCCACTTTGCATTATCTAAGTGGGATGGCCCAGCAAATGCCCCGCGGCTGCAAGATGAAACCGCGGCTGCTGCGTTTGCTGGTCAGGGGGTGAGAAGAGGCATTGCGGCAGCGCAGGAAGTCAGCCGGCATCGGAGATCGGGGCAGAAGGCAGGCAGTGCGCATGTGCAGCACGGAAGCATACATCATGGTGGCAGGGATCACGGCATTGTAAGTGCGCATGCGCGCTTAGGGTTTTATTATAGAGGATAAGACTATCACTATACAATCCTCAAATTCTCCTTCTTTCCCTTTGGTCTCCTTCCACCCTCACAGCACGCTTTTTTTTTTTGTTTACTGCCTTAGGCCTAGTATCATGCAGATTACAATAAAAAGTTTGCAGGCTGAAAAGATTGAGAGAAAACAGCAATCCCATGGAACGCAAAACTGGTATTTTGGGTATGAAAATTCTGTCATGCTGCGACTGCTTTTGTTATGCATTTAGCAACCATCTAAATGCTTTAGGTTTTGAGAAAGATCAGTCAAATGCATTAAAATTGTGTTAGTCAAAAGGACAATGCACTTATACAGTATTTGTGATCAACTTACTATACTTTTTAATATATATAAGTGGAACAAAAACAGTTTGCAATCCTGTCCATAATCTAATATTTACTTCTGGTAAGGTTTACAGTCAAATTCTTCAACTCTAATGAAATCTAATTCAGAGTGCCTGGCATATTCCTTTCTTTCCTAGTATTATTCAGAAGTTAGCTAGAAGGTACTCTAACAAACTCACCACCCTACAGCAAATAGTAAATGAGACTACAGGAGAAATTGTACACTGCTAAAAAATGCTATAAGTTGTCCTGAGTGTATGAACATACCTTCTGAATGTTGTAGTCTGACAGAGTGCGACCATCTTCTAGCTGTTTGCCAGCAAAAATCAGTCGCTGCTGATCAGGAGGAATGCCTAAAGTAGGGAGGGAAAAAAAAAAGTTATATATTGCAAAAAGGTTGGCTGCAACGCGGAACATTTTTATTCCATCATAGCTTTAGCCTATCCAAGAGGTTTAGAATGAAAAAAAAAAAAATCAGTACTGCACTGCGTTCCAAATACACACATTAACATTAAAACAAGTTATTAAATATAGTTAATGACTGTATAAAAGCATGTTAGTTACAAGGAAATTAAGGATAAGTAGCATATTTTTAAATAATGCAATGAGAACTAGACAGCTCAGGGGCATAGTTACATATCCTTCAACCTCTAGGCAACCATCTAAAGTCCTAGCTAAAACACTAAATTCTTCTTTACGGAGAGGATGGTTGATGTGTAGAATGCGCTCCTCCCTCAGTAGCGCATTCCACGCATCAACTACCCTCTCCATAAAGAATTTCCTAACATTACTCTTGAGTCTACCAACCCTCAACCTCAAATTATGCCCTCTGATTTTACCATTTTCCTTTCTCTGGAATAGATTTTGTTCTAAGTTAATACCTTTCAAGTATTTGAACGTCTGAATCATATCTCCCTGTCCCTTCTTTCCTCTAGGTTATACATATTCAGGGCTTCCAGTCTCTCCTCATAGGTCTTCTGGCGCAAACCTCCTACCATTTTCATCGCCTTCCTCTGGGCCGCTTCAAGTCTTCTTATGTCCTTCACCAGATACTGTCTCCAAAATTGAACACAATACAGTACTCCCCCGATATTTGCGGGGGTTCCGTTCCAGAAACCCCCGCGAATACGGTTTTTCATAGGGGAGACTGAAGAGGGCAGCGCTCCTGATTAGATAAGGCCTGACTTAGTGCTGGAAGAGGCGGTTGGAGCATACCAAGAGTGATTTCCTGCATGCGTGGCGCTCCGGCTGCTCTCTCCTGCCTCTCCCGCTGCCCTTTCCTTGTCGACGGTTCGCGGTCGGAAAATACCGCGAACGACCGGGACCGCTGACCGCAGGAACACTGTACTCCAAGTGTGGCCTCACCATCAACCTGTACAGGGGCATCAACACTTTCTTTCTTCTACTGGTCACGCCTCTCTCTATACAGTCTAGCATCCTTCTGACAACAGCCACCGCCTCGTCACACTGTTTCTTCACCTTTAGATCTTCAGACATTATCACCTCAAGGTCCTTCTCCCCATCCATGCATATCAGACTCACCTCCCAGCACAGATGATAAAACACAAAATAAGTATCTCCCCATTCCAGTTCTCATAGAGATAGAAGGAATTCATACAAAACTCCTTCTAGGGTTTCCAAGTTTATTGTAAATTTGATTAAATGCTTATCAAAATATTAAGCGTATTACAGCAATAAAATAGGGGTAAGAACAGAAATAAAACCAGAATTAAAAACAACAGTATTAAACAGACAAAATATACTCAGATAAACAAGACACAAAATAAATTAATAAGAACAAAAGGATAGGGGGGAGAACTACAATAAATACAGAAAAGAAAACATATATGGGAAATAAACAAAAGGACTAAGGGGTTCAATAAGAAAATAATAGTAGCATAGTTAGCCCAAAGCATCAATGAATAAGAAGCTTTTTAAAGCTCCTTTAAATTTATCTAAGTTCTGCTCTGCCCTAAGATAAGTGGGTAATGCATTCCAGAGTGTGGGTGCGGTAACTGAGAATATTGTTGTTCTACGGGTATTTATTATTTTTAAAGAAGAAACCCAAAGTAGATGCTGTCCAGAGGATCTTAAGGATCTATTAGATTTTTTATCAATGAATGCTGGTTCTTTGGTTTTGAATATTAAAGGGGCAATCTTATAAGTTATCCTTGTTTATATTTCTATAAATCTCAGTCCTGCTGCACACCTGCCACAGACTTGTAAAAGAGAACATTGCAGTACAGTGTTCCCCTGGTCGTTCGTGGTCAGCAATTCGCGGTCCCGGTCATTTGCGGTATTTTCTCACCGTGAACCACCAACAAGGAGAGGGAAGCAGCAGAGGCAGGATAGAGCAGCCGGAGTGCCAGCGAGTGCAGGAAATCACTCGCTGTAAGCTCCGACCGCCTCTTCCTGCACTAAGTCGGGCCTTATCCAATCAGGAGCTGCTTTGACACAAAGCATATAAGAACAAGACTGGAATGTTTTCATAGATTTAAAAAATTATCTTATTAAATCTAATAGATGCTGGCATTGTCGTCTTGATATAGGGACACTGGATCATCTGCTGTTCTATTGTCCTTCGATACTCAATTTTTGGAAATCGATATGGGGACAGACTAATGCTATACTTGAGTCATCAATTCCATTGACATATGAGGTAATCATATGTGGGATTATATTACATCTGAAGCCCTCATTGGACAGATATAAAGGTTGGCTTTTCCTTATTATGACCAGGATAGCCATGCAAATGGTTACTTGCAATTGGAAGAACTAGGATCGCCTTAACTTTACTTTTTGGTGGGCAAATTTATGTTTAAGTTATAGGTATGAAAAGGTGAATGCGGATATGCTGGGGCATACTAAGAGATTCAAGTTAATTTAGGGCCCATTGACGTCTTTTATGGATTCATTATAGTTGTCTTTTCCTTTATTTCTGTTGGTATAATACACCCAAACCCAGGGGGAGGGAGAGCGGTTCTATTCCCTTATGAAAATGTTGGTTGGGTGGGGGGTTTTTAATGTATGGATTTTGATTGATTATAAGTGCATATATGATTAATATTATTTGTATAGATACTATATTGCATTTATGTTAGCTTTAGAAACTCAATAAAGATTTTAAAAAAAAATTTATGTTACTGCCAAGTTTATTGGGTTGACAAACTTACTTAGTTTGCCATGTGTTTAACCACTGGCTCAATGAAATACAAACATTTTCATCAAAGACCACATTTGCCACCATGAATCTGTTGGGGAGACGGGGTTATTTTGCTATTCTCATTTCTTCAGATTTTGCTTATCTTTCTTTTTCTGCTGCTTTATTTCTTTTCACCCATCACATGTATCCCCTCCATGTTCACATCACACTTCCAAGGTTCAACCCCAAAGAATCCAAGTAATGTACAGGAGCAGTTAGCAAATCAAAGCTCCCCTGCCCACCCACTCCATGCCACTTCTTTCATCGTAATTATAAGAATCTGTCTCTTTCTCTACAATCCATAAGAAACAGAGCAAATTGTTTCCTGGAAAGAACAAGAAGAGCTCCCACCACTGTCATCTGTTTCTAAGTGGGGAAGTAACCACTTATGGGACAGAGAGGATTGATGCCCATGCCCCAGGTTTCCAACTCCTTCCTTAGAATCTTTTAACAGCCTGCTATATAAGTGGGCATCAATTCACCATCAATTCACCTTGATTAGGCAGCATTCCCTAATCAAGTCATATGTTATAGAGCTATAATGTCTTGAACAATAGAGAAGAAATATTGTTTCATTTATCTTCAATCTCTTAATGTCTTTAGTGACCCCATATTCTGAACTATAATCACCCTTAAGCAAGAGCATTATACAACTTATAACATTTGTATCAGTCTTTAAAAGAAAGATTGAAAAACAAGCATTCATGATCTGAACAGTCATTCACTGCCTTAAAATTTAGTCTCGTATACTTATTGAGCAAAGATTTAAACAGCATTGATACAATCACTTAGGCAAAGGAACTTGCCTTCTTTATCCTGAATCTTAGCTTTGACATTTTCAATAGTATCTGAGCATTCAACCTGAAAGAGTCAAAAGAAAAGGCTTAATATAAACCCATTGGAAAACTTTCCTACTCTAAAATGTTTTCAACAGTGGAACAAAATGTAAATATCTTGGCTTGCCTTCTGTTGTATACCATAAATTAAATCAACATTAACATGCCCAAACTAAGGCTACAATAAAATGTCCAGAGCCCAAAATACAAAAGCATTGTCAATTCTATTTGCTACTAGCTAGATAATGACACAGAGACAAATTTTTCCCCGTCCCTGCGGAAACTCATTTTCAGGTCCTGGCAAGTTCTTTTCCTGCCACTTTTCCTGAAAGCTCCATCTTCATCTGCAGAAACCTCAAACACTAAAATCATAAGTGTTTGAGGCTTGGGGATTTAAGGCAGAGCTTACAGGAATGGGGCTGGGACAGTGCCAAAACTTGCGGGGACGGTGAAAAATTTGTCCCCGTGTCATTCTCTACTACTGGTATGGTACATTAGTTAATAATATTTACTACTCAATAATAGAGCATCGCTATAGGAAAGCATGCAATCAAAAAGTTTGAAAATGAACTGAAAAAGGCTTTGTTATGTACTTTGAAATTAAAGTTTAATCGAACAGATGCAAAACTTCAGCTGATTGTTAGCCGCTCTCCAGACACAAATATATTTTAAACCCACAAACTACATGACTTCGTTGCCAAAGAATAGGGTAAAAGCAGCTTAGAAAGGTTAAAAAAAACCGGATTGCATAATTTTCTAAAAGAGAAGTCCATTAGCCAAGGAGGGCCTTTGAGATCCCTGGTCTAGCCTACAGTATGTCAATTTCTATGTTCTAACAATTTTTTTTTTAAATGGAAAGCATAGTCATAACCAATGTGGTGGTGTTTTGTTTTTAACACGGCCACAGAAAGCTTTATTTTTTTTTGTAAAAATTTTATTATTTTAAAAACTACAACAGTGTAGTACATTTGATTGAAAACAGAAAAATATTACAGAGATTACACCATTTTATACAATTAGTATATAGAACCATAACTTTACCCACCATCTATCAATTATTAATAATACAAGACAACTTTATTTATTACATTGATATGAAGAATTAATATCAATTTCTCAATGACCTCTTCCCTCCCCCACCCCGGATATGTAAGCTTTAGCATGAGTCTAAATAAGGCTAGCGTGCGGTCTGTCCTCAGCGACTGGGGCCGACCAAGCTCCGGAAGCCGCGAAACAAGGCCCGAAGCCACGTGGCCACCGGGCAGTAGCAACACGCCGGGAAGCGGCCCTCACAGTCGCCGTACAGCAACAGCGAGTTGGAAGCACTCCCGGCCCCATGCAAAAGCCAGAGGCCGCCGCCTCTCCCTTCCTCTGCTCACCTCGAGGGTGATGGTCTTGCCCGTGAGGGTCTTCACAAAGATCTGCATTCTGCAGCCGAATCCACCTGCGGGGGCACGAGACAGAGAACACACGTTACAGCCAGAACGAGGCCATAAAATCGAAAGGCGAACTAGGAGCGCGCCGCTGCACTCACCTCCAGCTATGGCGGACCGGGAGAAGAGGTCTTTCCTTCCGCCGCACGGGGTTTTCCCATCACTTACCCAAGGGCTCAGGGGTGCCTTACTTCCTGCCGGTCTGCGGAGTACACGTTTCGTCGCGTTTAAAGTTTGCACTAAGCTACTTTTACATGTATGAAATTGTGTAAATGCTGCAATAGCATTATTATAATGTTAAAATACATACATAATATTGGTTAGTCCTGTTGCTAATTAGAAATGTGCATTATGGGACTCGTGGTTTATTGGCTAATTTCTTGGGGGGGGGTTCTATCATTCAATTTTTTAAATTTATTTAGGTATTTCCGTAGATACTGTATCTCTTTGCAACTTTTAATCAACTAGCATTACACTATACTCTGCCCAGTGGATCTCACTTTTATTCCAGCAGAAAGAAACTTGCAGGAAGGGGAATCGAACTACGTTTCCCAAAATGCAACCTGCTTCCGATAGGTGGAGAGTCATTTCCTTAGCGACCGCTGTAGTAACCATTAACAATTATTATAAAACCTGCATGCGGAAAAATGTAACAGACTAAAAAAAAAAAAACAACACTGGTACGTAGTTTTGTTTTGGGGTTTTTATTTTTTTACATCCGAAGGTGCTCAAACTAATTGAAATTTCAATCTGTCAGACTATCAGGTAAGTGTGAACGAAGGCGACTAACGTCACTTACTCCGACTATGGAAGGAAATGCAGGGAGGGGGTCGTTCAAAAAATTTAAGTAGTTGCATTTACAAAAGATACATAAACAGAAAGATAACAATGAACGTATACACATGTTGACTGCTTTTCGGATTCTTCATTATTTGTAATGAATAATAATAAAACAGAAGATGATATCCTTATTGTAAGCTCTTCCAAGCAGGGACTGTCTGTAAATATCAAAATGTACAGCACTGCGTACTCTTATCAGCACTATATGTATTGAGGAGTAGTAATACCCTTTTTATTAGACTAACAATACATGCTAAATTATCTCTTGGACAATAACTATTTTTCCCTGTGTATGGGACATAGCTCTTACTTCTTTGTTGAAAGGCGCTGACTTGAATCCAACTGTCCCGTCGAATTACCTTCCGATAGCTAACATTCAAATATTAACAAAGATGATCAAGACCATTATTTCCAAAGAACTTTCCAACTATATAGATACATTTTCTATCCTTTTACTATCTCAGCATGGCTTTTGTCCCAATTTCAGCACTGAAACTCTATTAGTATCACTGATTTCTAAGATTTAAAGTTTACTATCTCTGAACCGATATGCCATCTTATTACAATTCGACCTTTCTGCGGCTCTTGATGTTAACCATGATATCCTGATTCAATTACTCTCTGATATAGGACTAGAGGAAAAAGTTCTAAAATGTTTTATAGGTTTTCTTACATTACACTCGTATGAGGTAAACTTTGAGGGTAAGAACATAAGAATTGCCACTGCTGGGTAAGACAAGTGGTCCATCGTGCCCAGCAGACCGCTCACGCGGTGGCCCTTAGGTCAAAGACCAGTGCCTTACTTGCATATGTTCTGTTCCAGTAGCAACTTATCCAACCTTGTCTTGAATCCCTGAAGGGTGCTTTCCTCTACAACAGCCTCCGGAAGAGCGTTCCAGATTTCTACCACTCTCTGGGTGAAGAAGAACTTCCTTATGTTTGTACGGAATCTTTTCCCTTCCAACTTTAGCGAGTGCCCTCTCGTTCTCTTTCCCTTGGAGAGGGTGAACAGTAGTGCTGCCGATTCACGATTCGAATCGAGTCACCGATTCATTTCGGGTGAATCAGTTCGAATCGATTCAAAACCAAAAAAAAAATCAGCCTCCCGATTCGTTGACTGACCCTCCCCCCTCACCCCCTAAAGCAGGATTGGCAGTGCTGCCTCTTGCTGGCCGGCCACTGCCGTTCCTGCTTTAGAGGGCGAGGGGAGAGGGTCATTTGGAAAGTGCTGCGGTGTTTGGCTTCCCCCCTGGCCTCCCGCGCATCCCTTTACCTAATTCTAGCAGGGAGCAGCCTGCAGAAAGGATCGCAGGTACTTTAGCGATCCTTGCAGGTTGCCATAGGCCTCAGGAGCTGTCTTCCCTGCTCTGATGTCAGATGAGGGGCGGGACTGCAGCAGAGTGACGACAGCTCCTGAGGCCTATGGCAACCTGCAAGGATCACTAAAGTATCCACGATCCTTTCTGCAGGCTGCTCCCTGCTGGAATTAAGTAAAGGGATGTTTGGGCGGTCAGGGAGGAACACGCATGCCTTCTGGGGGGACGACAGGCCTTAGGGGGAGGTGCAGTCCTTCGGGGGGGGACAGGCCTTCAGGGGTGGGGTGCAGGCCTTCAGGTGTGGTGGTACAGGCTTCCAGGGGGGTGCAGTCGTTCAGGGGGGGACAGACCTTCAGGGAAGAAGGGCCCTGGTGTAGAAGTACACAGAGGGAGGGAGGGAAGGGGGGTTCAAAGAGACGTGCATATGCCGGACTTTAGGGGAGAAGAAATAATGGGTCTAAAAACAGAGGAGAGGGAGAGAGATGGTGGACAATGGGATTTAGGGAGGGAAAGAACAGAAAGGGAGAGAAGTTGGACACAAGGGATGGTATGGGGGGGATAGAGATACTGGATAAGAGGGTAGTTGGGAAAAGAAAGGGAAATATGGTGGACCCTGGGGTGGTGAGAAAGGAGGGAGAGATGCTGGATGAAAGGGTAGTTGAGAAAAGGTGGATCTGTGGATGGAGATGAAAAAAAGGAAAGATGCCAGACCTCCGGGGGAGAGAAGGGAAATGGAAGGGGAGGACAGAGATAGAAGATGGATGGTTAGCACGGAGAAAGAAGAAAGAAGGAGACCCTGGCAAGCAAGTTATCAGAAGACAACCAGAGCCGGGGACCAACAAGATTTGAATAATGACCAGACAACAAAAGGTAGAAAAAATAATTTTATTTTCTGTTCTGTGATTACAATATGTCAGATTTGAAATGTGTATCCTGCCAGAGCTGGTGTTAGATCGCAAATGTGAGCTAGGATTTAACAGAGAGAGGAAAAGTCTTTTTTGTTTGTTTATTTTGTTTACACCACAGCACCAGTATGGTTAGGAGAAGGCAAAGGGGGTGAAGAGGCTATAAAATAAACCCACCAGGATGTTTGAAAAAAACACCCAATTGGGCAGGAAAATCGAATCAAATTTTTTTTCCTGAATCGGGCAGCACTAATAAACAGTCTCTCTTTCTTTACTAAGTCAATTCCTTTCAATATCTTGAATGTTTTGATCATGACCCCTCTCAGTCTTCTCTTCTCAAGAGAGAAGAAGCCCAGTTTCTCTAGCCTCTCATACAACATCTACTGCATAGACACCAGATTGTGGGGTCTCACAGGGCTCTTTGTTGTCTCTGATTTCAATATTTACATAACCACATTAAAAAATTATAAAGTAAGCTCTATCAAGATGATGTTCACTTACGCTGACAACATTTTTATCTTGTTAGAAGTTGATCCTAATCTGAGTAACTTCAAAGTCACCGAATCACTACTGACCTCCTTAATCTCAAAGGTCCAACTACTCCACTCTCGAAATAAGTTTGCCGTCCTCCTTCAATTCGACCTTTCCGCTGCTTTTGACGTTGTTCACCATGACATCTTAGTCTACCAACTCTCCGAGATAGGCATCAACTCCACAGTCCTAGACTGGTTCTCAAAATTCTTATGTTCTCGTTCTTACACCGTCAACATGAATGGCACCTCATCCGCCCCTGGAAACCAACGTGTGGAGTCCCGCAAGGCTCTCCTCTTTCTCCTATTCTGTTTAACATCTATATGTCCTCCCTTAAACTCCCAATATAAATGACTGGGTTAGGTCAAAAAAGCCTAGTTCCAAAAAACGGAATCACAAATAAACAGATAGAGGAACCAGTTCAAAAAATACTTTCCACTTTCAACGGTGCTCAGAATCCAAGATGGAATGTAAGAACTCAGAGTGGGGGATTAACCCCTACCAGAACTCTTGTGGTATCTATCATTGCACCATGACTGCTGTGAAAAGTTGTTTTGAAACATTGAATAAAATAAGTGATACTTTGTAACTTGCACACTTTCAAATTGCTTATAATGTATGAATGGTTCAAAGGTTAAGTAACTTAGCTGAAGATTGCTGCTAGCGTTAGTTTGGCTGGGTCCTGACGCGTTTCGCCTTACTGGCTTCCTCAGAGAACCCGCATACAATCTTGCATATTGTTATTTATCCTAAGAAAGACAGAAAAGTATGGTACATGTAAAAATGGATGTAAAAAAACTCAAATTCATACCAAACTCTCGGCGCAGGAGGCAATGTACCTGGTTTGAAATCAGTCAAATTTTCTTTTCCTGTCACATGAGCGCTCAGCTGAGCACCCAATATTTATGCTTGAGAAGAGATGTCAATCAACTAGTGGAGAAACGCCCACCACTCCACTTCTTTATTCAGTCCCAAAGGAGTCACTGTCTGCCAGTGAAAGATCCAGCTCTGTTCATGCTTCCAAAGCCCCTTAAACTCCTCCATCTATCCCCTCTAGAAACAATTTACACTTATGCTGACGATATCCTAGTCCTCCTCGAGACCGACCCAAACCTTACCAACCTCTCGGAGAACATATACTCCTGTATAACGAACCTTCAGTCCTGGGCCCATACTGTCAAAATGAAACTGAACGAGTCCAAAACTAAACTACTTTGGCTCGGCCCTAAACTAGACCAACTTCCCACCTCCATCCCTCTGTCCTCTGGCTCCACTCTGCAGCTGGAGTCCTCGAGCAATGTTCTGGGCATCATCATCGACTCCACTTTGTCTTTCAACGACCACCTCAATTCCTTGGCAAAAAAATGCTTTTTCAGCCTTCACATGCTGAGGAAAGTAAGATCCTATTTCCATCAAAATCACTTTACCATTTTCGTCCAATCTATCATCCTGTCCAGATTGGACTATTGCAACTCAATCTACCTAAGCCTTATCAAGAAAAACCTTCATAGACTTCAGCGGATCCAGAATGCCGCAGCCAAGCTCATCTTCACAAAAAGTAAATTTGACCATGTCTCACCGCTCCTGTCCAAGCTTCACTGGCTTCCGATTATCACCAGGATCCACTTTAAATGCGCCTGTCTAACTTTCAAAATCCTTCACGGCATCCTCCCTCCCTTTATCCCACTTTCCTGGAACTCCTTAAATCTCAATACCACCAGACCCACTCACAAACTAAAACTATCCTTTCCTTCATTAAAAGGTATTTCCCGTGCAGGAAAACTAGGGACCTCCCTCCCCTTCAGATTCACTGAGCTCTGGAACAACCTTACCTCCCCCCTTCAGATCCTGAGCTCTCTCCAACTCTTCCGCAAACATCTGAAAACCTGGCTGTTTTCAAAAATGTAATACTTACCCCATCTTTGGCATCCTAAGCCCCCCAAATATCCTTCTCACTATACCCATTAACCGTCTTTGGAGTTCTTTTCTCTCTCAACTCTTGTAAACTGTGCCGAGCTCAACGATTGTGGAGAGGATGCGGTATATAAACCTAAACTACAGACCGGTGAGTCTCACGTCTATAGTGTGTAAACTCATGGAAACACTCATCAAACGGAACCTTGACATAATCCTGGACGAAGAAAACTTACGAGACCCCCACCAGCACGGGTTCACCCAGGGTAGATCCTGCCAATCTAATCTGATTAGCTTTTTCGACTGGGTTACTAGACAACTGGATGCAGGAGAGTCACTGGACGTGGTATATTTGGACTTCAGTAAAGCATTTGATAGCGTCCCACACAGAAGGCTATTGAACAAATTGAAATCGATAGGATTAGGAAGCACTCTAACTGCATGGGTTGGAGATTGGCTAAACGATAGACTTCAGAGGGTGGTGGTGAACGGTACCCCATCCAAGGCGTCAAGAGTGACCAGTGGGGTGCCGCAGGGCTCGGTTCTGGGCCCAATTCTATTCAATTTATTCATAAGAGATATGACACAAGGACTTAAAGGAAAGGTAGCACTATTCGCTGACGACGCCAAACTTTGCAACATAATAGGCAAAAGCTTATTACCTGATAATATGACACACGATCTACGACTGCTGGAAAGATGGTCAACTACTTGGCAGCTAAGCTTCAATGCTAAAAAATGCAAGGTGATGCACCTGGGAAAGAAAAATCCGCACAAAAATTATGTACTGAATGGTGAGACCTTAGTTGAGACCAAGGCAGAACGCGATCTAGGGTGATTATTAGTGAGGACATGAAGGCTGCCAATCAAGTGGAGAAGGCTTCCTCCAGGGCAAGACAGATGATAGGTTGTATCCGTAGAGGATTTGTCAGCAGGAGACCTGAAGTCATGATGCCGCTGTACAGATCCATGGTGAGGCCTCACTTGGAGTACTGTGTTCAGTTCTGGAGACCACACTACCGTAAGGACATACTGAGGATCGAGTCAGTCCAGCGAATGGCGACCAGGATGGTCCTGGGGCTCAAGGATCTCACGTATGAAGAAAGACTAAAAAAATTGTGGCTGTACTCACTTGAAGAAAGAAGAGAACGGGGAGACATGATTGAAACGTACAAATACATCACGGGACATATCGAGTCAGAAGATAAAATCTTCTGTCTCATGGGACCCTCAACAACCAGAGGGCATCCGCTGAAAATCAGAGGAGGGAAATTTCATAGCGACTCCAGGAAGTACTTTTTCACCGAGAGAGTGGTGGAGAGTTGGAATGGACTCCCACTGCAGGTGATTGAGGCCAGCAGCGTGACTGATTTTAAGAAGAAATGGGATACTCATGTGGGATCTCTAAGGGAATGAACTCTGGGGGGAGGCTAATTGCAATGGGCAGACTTGGTGGGCTATAGCCCTTTTCTGCCGTCATTTTCTATGTTTCTATGTTTCTTAAGGTTTAGTTTAGTTTAGTATTTCTTATAATCATAGTCATTTCAGGTTCAAATGAAGCTCAAAGCAACAAAGACGAAACTATTATGGTTTGGCCCAGAAATTGTAAATTTTCCATCTTCAGTCACGCTTAATTCCGGTGATATTTTGCATACTGAATAATCTTCTAGAGTTTTTGTGGTTGTTTTGGATTCCTCTCTCTCTTTCCAATGTCAGGTAAATCATCTCATCAAAAAATTCTTCAGTCTTCGTACATTGAGAAAAGTTCATCATCTGCTCCATCAAGATCATTTCACAGTGTTGGTTCATACTATCATTTTGGCACAGCTGGATTACTGTAATTCCATTTAAGTGTGATTAAAGGAAATGAAAAACGGCTGCAATTGGTTCAAAAAAAAAAAAAAAGGTTGTTCATGTGTCACCTTTGTTGAGGAAGCTAAATTGGCATCCTTTTCAATTGAGAGTTCAGTTTAAAATTATACATGGACTCTTTGTTCCGTTGATTTCTTTTTCTCTAAACAACATGAGATTTTCAGGCACAAGAACAACTCATATGCACAAGCTCGCTTTTCCGTCTTTAAAAGGAATAAAGGCCGTTAGTAAAATCTCTCTTTTCATATTTGCTAACTGCGATATGGAATGGACTGCCTTCTCATATGAGATCGTTTATCCCTTCAGATCTTTCGTAAAACCTTGAAAACCACTTTGTTCCATAGGTATTGGAATAGAGGGGGGGCACAGGGACCATGGCCTCCCCTAAAATTGCCACTTTTAAATTGCCACTTAATCCCTGGTGGTCCAGAAGTGCAGCGGGCTTTCCAGCTCTTGCTCCGCTGCTCACCCGGTCCATTGCGGCTGCTTTCTTCTGCCACTGAGTGGCAATGAGCGGTAGTGCGCTTTGGCGCTCCTGCTCAGCCCTCAGCGGCTTCTTTGAATGGCTCCCGTAAATTCTCATGAGAATTTACAGGAGCCAATCAAATAAGCTGCTGAGGGCCGAGCAGGAGCACCAAAGTGCGCTCCCGCTCATTGCCACTCAGCGGAAGAAGAAAGCAGCCGCGACCAGGCCAGAGGAGGTAAGATGATGAAGCAGGGTACACAGCGAGCGAGAGTGAGAGGTGCAATCGGACGGATGGGGGAGGGAGCAGAGTCTGACAGAGAGTTGGCTGTCTGGGTGCAGAGTCTGGGGTGGTGGCTGGCTGGCTGGGTGGGTACAGTCTGTTGGGGGGGTGGCTGGCTGGGTGCAGAGTCTGTAAAAACTACTCTATTTGCCAAACATTTTGAAAATTCATTCTTTTGAAATTTTGCTATTATCTTCTATTTATCATTTGTAAATCATTCCCTGTTTATTTAATTGCTGTAAACCGAGTCGAGCCTTCTCAGAATGATGACTCGGTATACAAAGTTAAGCTTTAGTTTAGTTTAAATATACAAATTTTTAAACATACAAATATAAACCAGTACAAACCAAACTGTTGTTACATGACTCTGAAACAAGGCCAACAAAGTGCAAGAAAAAAAAGAGTACTAGGTCCTGGATGCAAAGCAAGAAAAATGTGCAAAGAAATACAATCAACAACCCCTCCAGGCAGTCCAGTCAATATATGGCTTCCACCATAGCAAGAACAGGCCCAATCTATGATGCTTAAAGGCAGTCAATTTGGACATACGAAAAACATAGTCCATTTTATTGACCACTTGTGCTTGCAAATGGAATCGTATCCTGATGCCATGCAGCTGTCAATACCAGATGTGCCGCCGTGACCACTGTCGCAATAATAAGAGAGAACTTGGAAGGGACTCCAGTCAGAGTCAAATTCAAAAGGGCACATCCTAACTCTTTAACCATGATCACTCCACATATATCTGATATAGAGAGCGAACACCATATTACCAAAAGTGCCTCACCTTTGGGCAAGACCACCAAATATGTTCAAATATGCCCCGAACCCCACACTTTCTCCAACACTCATCAGGGATATTAGGATTAATTCTATGAAGTCTGTCAAGTGTATAATACCAGCGGTACAAGACCTTGTACCCATTTTCCACCAGATTACTGGCAATGGATGTCTTAAGTAAGGAGTGCAATATAGACTTCCACTGCGCCGCCGTATAGGTTTGACGCAATAAGGTATTCCAATAGGCAAAGTATTGCACCGGTGGAACTTCATGCAAGATGAGCAACCCATAAAGTCTGGAAATACACCCCCGCCCACTGGAAGCCTCCCACACCTTATCCCAGGCTGAATTAACCAAAAGAAGATTTCGCATAGCCTTTCATTTAAGAAAATCCACCACCTGATTATATTGTAAAAGGTCCGACCCCTTGAGACCAAATTCCTCCTGGATACGAGAAGTTGGGACCAAAGCTCTCTCCATAACAAACTGTCCCAAGGAAACCAACCCTCCTGCCTCCCATACCTTAAATCGATAATCAGATTGACCTGGGAGAAAACCCTCAGCCACCCTCACTGGGGTTTGATGGAATTAGACCCATTCTAGAAACAATTTTTCCCGAAATAACGCCCATAGGCGGAGAAAGACCCCCAACACTGGTGTAGCCCTTTTAGCAATAGCTCAAATCCAGCCCAGGTCAAACCACGGGATATGTTGAATAGAGACATCTCCCAGAAGCCAAGCATCCATTTGTACCCAAGACTTATGAGACTCCTGTTGCCAGGCTAGCAAAAAGCGCACCTGAGCAGCAATATAATAGTAGTAAAAAATCTGGGACAGCCATCCCCCCCCCCCCGGTCTCTCGGCTGAAACAACATATTGCAACTGACTTGCGGAGGCTTTTGCCTCCAAATATAGGAAAAAATAGTACAATGCAGAGATTCAAAGAATGCCTTAGGAAGTAAAATCGGAAAGGCTGTAAAGAGATAAAGAAATTGGGGTAAAACCATCATTTTAATCACATTCACTCTCACTAACTATGAAATGTGGAGCCGCTCCCATCTAGTCAAGTCCTCCCTCAGCTGTTGTAATAAGAGGAGGTAATTGGCATCATATAAAGAGGCTCTGACTAAGCTCTATCCAATGGCAGATACCTTTAATCAGCTTTTTGTTCGCCCAAAGGTGGATTCATTGGTAGTGCAGACTACTAAGTGCACTTCACAGTGAAGATGGTGTGGTGTTGAAGGATGGCCAAGACCACAGAGTCAGTTTTGTGTTCAAAAGGCTTTTTGATTCCATGGCCTTGGGTTTGAAAGTCGCCGCAGAAGAGATTTGTAGAGCTGTCACTTGGCCCTTCTTACATACCTTTCTTTAAATCCACACTCTATTCCTGAAGCCCATCCTGGGAGTTGCTGATTCGCTGATTGCCTCAATAAGATCCGGTTAATTTGACTTCTGAATCTTTGGCCAGCCTTTCCACAATTAACATCTGCAAATATTTACTCCAAGGGATCTCTCGCTGATGTGCTCCACATTGTTAGTGCAGGCTGAGTCTTCTTTGTTTTTTCAGGTTTATTATGTTTGCAAAACCTGTTTGATTGTTAATTGTTGCTATGTAGTTTATCAATATAAGCAGATTAAACTTGTTTCTTGGGGAGCTTCCCTGTACCCCTCTCTTTTCCATTTTCTCTACAGGAATGAATGGCTGTCTGCTTTGTTACACACTGAAAGTTGGAGGTCAGCCTGGAGGTAAGAGAGGAGGAGCAAAAAGCTATGCTAATGAGGCTTCCTACGAGAAATTTCACAAGATGGGATTGACTACCCTCTTGTTCAGGAATAGAGTGTGGATTTACAAGAAAGAAGATTAGCAAAGGTAAAAACCTATCTCCCTCCTCTACTATGAGCGTCAGACCAGTTTCTGCCACTTTTGGTGCTAAAACCCGCGCTATGCGTTGGTAAAGGAGGGGTCTAATCTTTCCTAATACATTAAAATTTGCATAGATAGAAGGCTATCCTAAGTAATTAATATAAATTATTCCAGCTTCATTTGGGGTCCCATGTGGGGACCGTCCTTCTTTCTTCATTTTGCCTTTTGGCAACATTTGGTTCCAGCCTTTCAGGAACAGAGAAATTTAAGCTTTTATGGTATCAATTCAGGCTGGCCTGGCTTAATTGGGGATTTGGAATTGGAAGCTAACTGAGACTGTGAGAATTACTGGGGTTTGTTTTCTTTTATTTTAAATTTTTCCTGTTGCTTTAATTTTTGTTGGGTTTGTTTAATTTTGTTGTTTTTTCTGCTTTTATTTATTTATTTTTTTAGGATCTTTCTTTGGGGGGGGGTCATATTGAAGTTTGGTAATTTACCCTTCTGTTATGCCTTATTGCCCCCCTTTACTAAACCGCGATAGCGGTTATTAGCACAGGGAGCCGTGCTGAATGCTCTGCGCTGCTTCTGACGCTCATAGGAACTCTATCGTGGTTTAGTAAAAGGGGAGGGGGGTGTATTATCTCTATATATATCTCTGGCATGTGAGTACATATTTCTTTCAAAGGTAAACTATAGTTAGATTATGAGCCCGTTGGAACAGTGAGGGAAATTCAAAGTACCTGATTAGATTTTTGGCCATTTAATTGTTTTGTAAACCGCTTCTAATCCTTTGGGAGATTTAGCGGTATATAAGACACTAAATTAAATTAAATAACAGACTGAATATTGACACTATCCAGATAAATTCCAACACTGACTGCCTTACATGAATATTCAGTTCCAGCCACTATCTAGTTAGTGGTGCTAAATATCCAAATATTTTTTGACTGCTGCAGCTAATGTGTAAAAAATCACTGGCTGTGACAGCTGAATATTGATCCGAACATTTTTCTGCAAATTTTAATGAATAATTATTTAATTGCTGATTTTAATAGAAATTAACGTAATGACAACATGAGTATAGGGGGTACTAAAAGGTTCAGGGACTCTTTCTAGGGCCCACAGATGTTAAATGGGCTAAGATGTAAAATGGGCTAAGCAGCATTTAGGGCCTTTTCTATTAAACTGCGCTAGCAGTTTTTAGCGCAGAGAGCTGCGCTAAATGGCCCATGCTGCTCCTGACGCTCATAGGAACTCTATGAATGTTGGGAGCAGCGCAGGCCATTCAGCACGGCTCCCCACACTAGAAACTGTTAGGGCAGTTTAATAGAAGAGGCCCTTAGTGTGTGCTAAGCTTTAGTAAACGAGATCCTTATTGATTCATTAGGCCTTCAGTTAGTTAGGTGAAGACAATTCCAACGTTGAATATACTCTGACCTGACTAACTTCTCAGCTAGTGATTGTTTTTCTGTCTACTTTCAACAGCCTTGGGCACCTCTAAGCAGCTGTGTAAGATTTTGAAAATGAAGATAATATATTCATAAAAATGAGGGAAAAGCTATAAAAATCTCTAAATGCTTCCAGCTAGCAATTTCAACTGCCAAACATTATTAAGAAATGGAAGATGAAGAGATTGTAGGATCCAAGATGGCCGACGGTCCCGGACGCTGAGCAGCACGCCGGAGATTTTCTGAAAACTTTTCAGAAAGGAAAGAGTTACTTACTCAGAATGCCGAAGAGGAGAGGCCGCAGCGCCGCTGGAGCCTCGCGGCGTTCGGCGGTCCCCTCGTTCGGCAATATTGAAGAGCTCCTGCGTCGGATGCAGGATATCCCGGCAGCGTCGGCACCCCCCCCCCGCTGGAGACGCCTCAGAGAGGCGGAAACGAGGTGATCTCCTTGGGGCTAGAGACTACGCTCAGCCCCGACGCTAGGGCACCTCCCCCACCTCCTCAGGTTACCAGCTCCCCACGAGTGGAGGAGCTCCCGGAAGGAAGCAAGCACCTACCCTCGGAGGCCAGGAAAAACAGAGAGGGGAGCGTGGAGATGGACTCCCTGAGTTTTCAGGTGAGTCCAAGAAGTACAGAGGATTTGGAAACATCAGGGATCATTTCAGCCCAGCAGAAGGATTGCCAGAATCAACTGATAACCGGTGAGACTATTCAAATTCCCAATCTTTTATATGTTATTGAAAAACCCAGAGAAGTAACACTGGACTCAATCTGGGATTTAGTTGCTGACCTAGCCAAGTCTGTTAAGCCCAGCTTTTGCAGCTGGAAAATAAAATTACTCTTCAAGATAAATGATATAAAAAATATAAAAGTTGAAGTTGATGAATCCAAGAACTCAATTCTGAATATACAACAGGAGTTAAAGCATCAAAACAGCTTAATGAAGCAATGGTAAAAGATAACACAAGTTTGCGCAGAAAATTGGAAAATTTGGAGAACTTTTCTCGTAATAATAATCTCCGTTTGAATTAATTTTCCTAAGATAGCCTCTGTGACACCTAGAGATATGATGAAACGTTATATGGTAGAGATTTTGGGTATTCCAGAGGATACATTACCACCACTTACTCAAGTATATTACTTACCAATGAAAACTACTAAATTACCACCTAAACAACAGGAGGATAATCAACCACTTAATGTTTCTGCAATCTTGGAACTTTCGGACAGAGAGCTTAGCATCTCCGGCAACATTGCTTCTCACGGTGGCCCTTGCACCAGATAAAAACTGGTTGCTTAGAATGTACTTTAGGAATAAAATGAAAGAATTTTCTTGGACATAAAATATTAATGTTCCCAGATTTGGCACGGGAAACCCAGAGAAGAAGGCGAGAGTTTCTTTTGATGAAGCCAGGTGTTATATCTCTTGGAGGGACCTTTTTCCTACGACACCCTTGCAAATGTGTAATACAGTACCATATGAAGAAATATGTATTCTTTGAGCCATTCCAGTTGACAGCTTTTCTGGCAGGAACTCGACTGGATTGAAGGGAAATCAAGAGAGGTCCAATTGAATAAATGATATCCTTCCTCAGCTAAGGGACTTTGTTTTCCTAATATTTGATTTGATTTTCGTCAGCATCTGTTAATATGTCCGCCTCATCCATCTTGGATCTAATTTTGAGGACTTGAGCTGAATTTAAGCTAAACATTTATTTTATTTAGTTGATTATTATGTATTTTAACTATGAGTATTATTTTTTCTGCTTTTCTTCAACTTTCTGTACAAGTGGATACTTGATTTATAAAATGTAAAATTTGATAAATATAAAATAAAAAAAAAAAAGAAATGGAAGATACATGGAACTGTTGAAGTCACAAGATCTGTAAGACTAAGAAAAATCTGTAATAGAACTACCTGAAAACTGGTCAGATCTGCAAACACAATCCACA
Source organism: Geotrypetes seraphini (assembly GCF_902459505.1). Classification (NCBI taxonomy): domain Eukaryota; kingdom Metazoa; phylum Chordata; class Amphibia; order Gymnophiona; family Dermophiidae; genus Geotrypetes; species Geotrypetes seraphini. Next base: position 285,075,444 of record NC_047086.1, read on the forward strand.
GATCACTGCAAACAACTTGCTAAAAAGTTAAGCTGACACAGTTGTGCACAGGTCCACAGTAAAGCTTTGCTTATATATATTTGCTTATATATGAATGGTCTGCAGGGAAAAGCAGTCAGAAGCAGGGCTGGCCCAAAGGTATCTGACACATAGGCAAATCTTCAAGTTAACCCCCCACTCCATGGTGTCCCACATCTCTCTTCTTCCCTACCCTAACTTCCCTCATTGTTTCAGCATCTCTTTTTCATTATCCCCAGGAAAGAATGATGAAGATTTAAGAATGGTCTTCATTTGAAGGGAAATCACAAATATACAGAACATATAAGGCAATCTAAGAATATTTTGAGCTACAAGAGCCTTGTAAGACAGAGTAAGAAAAAAATTACATCAGTAAGATTGGGAAGACTCTTAGTGGCCTACAAAAAATGTTTGGAGACTGTTGTTTTCACCCAAAGATGTATTACAAAGCACTTAATGAAGTGGCATCCAAACTTTTCCCTTATTCAGTATTTTCTAATTATGAATCTGAAAAAAAAATGTAATTAAAGAGTAATTATGTATTAAAATTGCAATGAAAGATGTGATAATTTAATTTTCATACCATGTAGATATGTGTGTAACTATAAGTTTCAGCTTCAAGTCACTTAGGAATTAATCAAAACATGCAATTTGACCAGAGTTGCCTAAACTGTTACCCACAGCTATAAGTGAAATACTATTATTTAACCAGTTTTTTTACAAATAGTTAAAGGATACTAGGAGAAGTGCATATTCTGAGAATACTTAGACTGGAAGTTATCAATATACTGTATAGAAAAATGTCTAATCAGCTGTAAAAAATTTCAGAAGGAAAACATCATAGATGCACCAATAATTTATTGTGAAGAGGCTTTTGCCAGCTATGCTTCACTTTGCGATATCTTTGTTTTGATGAAGTAATTTAAAAGGTGCTTGAAAGACCCAGGAACCTCTTCCAGCACCACCACTAAAAACACTCTCTTTCATAATAATCTAATATATACTGGAAGACAGAAGAAGAATGAGATTTTTTCATAATTTTTGTCTTAAGTAATCTACACTGTTTTAACAACCCCCCCCCTTTTTTTTTTCTTTTAGGCTTTAACAGCATAAGAAATGAAAGTGTTGCCCATCCATGATGTCTTCCATTACTTCTGGATTAAATAAACATCAAGTTCTTCCTCCTATTTCTAATATTCGTGACAAACAATTTTTTTGACTGCATTCAGAACTATATAGAAACAGAACCCAACGATTGAGTTCTGCTGATGGTATGGATCCTGAGCAGAATTATGTGCTGTATAGAAATATATTTGACAAGGTAACAAATTAATATAGAAAGAAAGACTAATTTAAAGAAGATTTCCTCCCATTTGTGCTCATAAAACATCTTGCATATACATGTTTGCCAGTTAATCATAATGATGCCCAGTAAAACTCCTGTGCTTCTTTGCCTTGCAAAGGGCCAGCAAGCAAGAGAAGAAGAATGCTTTATTTGGCATTCACCTTTCCATGTTGAGTTGCCTGAAAAGGATAGCCAAGAGATGGCATGAGAACCTGGATCTCCTTGACTCAGGATATTGTGGTGTGAAGGGTATCAGGCTGTCCAGGACCTCATTGGAAGTATCAAGAGGCATAGAGACCTCATTGAATGGATTTGAATCTGGAGGGGCTTATATCTTGATTTTGGAGTTGGTTGTGGGAAGATAGTAGGGAGAGAGTTCCACTAAGAGGCAGATGTAATAAAGCACAGGAGATTTAACAGTTCAGAGCAGAAAGAATTGTGTAAGCATCAAAACCAGAACACTGTTCATTTAAATCCAGTGGTTATGAAGTCATTAGCTATTAAACCCTGATGCAGAGAAGTATACAAAAAAACAGGCTTAATGCCTTAGTTTTGTAATGCTGGGGATTTCACACAGGGTCTGAGAAGTAAAAGGCTACCTCACTTTTTTGTGATTGTACCAGTTTCTTTTCTTATGTCAGTTTGACCTACCTGTATCTTTTTCTTGAGTGAAATGGGTGGATATTCTAGTGAATAAAACAACCCAAAAAAAATAGGCAGGATTAATGGGAGGTGCTGTAGCTATGAAATTTGATGGGCAGAAATTTTACATATCATACCAATGATATTTATGCATGGAATATAAATTTGGCCTTTCCAGGTATGCACATCTAATACATATAAACTTAGTATTCACAATATTGTGGTATATGTGAATTCGGTGCTTAGACATATAAGAATACACCAATATTTTGGATGCCTGGAGGGCATTTATATGACACATAAGCTGTAAAGGAAAATAGGCCTTTCCTTTATGGAATTACTGTCATGATAGGTAGATTATGCACATATACTGTATTTTTCGCTCCATAAGATGCACCCTAGATTTTAGAGGAGGAAAACAAGGAAAAAACCCCATTCTGAACCAAATTCTCCCTGCCAGGCTCTGCACCCAACCCCACACTCCTTGCCAGGCTAATCTAATCTAATCTAATCTAAATCTTGGGTTTATATACCGCATCATCTCCGCAGATGGAGCTCGACACGGTTTACATGGTTAGGGAAGGACGGAACTCCAGTGGAATTATATAAGTATGAGAGAAGAGAGGTTGGTGTGAGAGTGCCAGGAGCGGGACGGGGTTACGTTCTGGAGAAGAGCCAGGTCTGCACCCTGTCGCCCCTCCCTGCCAGGCTCTGTACCCTGTCCTCCCTCTTGTGGTCTAGTGGTAGGCCGGGACAGGGCAGTGCCTAGTGGCAGGGCAGGCAGGGAAGTCTTTCTGTTTCCTGCCTCAGCTTTGGATAAATGCACCTCTCTAAGATCTTTACATATATATCCTCTTTTAAAATTTTTTTTTTAAGTAATTCTCATGTCCAGCACAAGGTCTCTTGCCTCAGCTGTATATTTTGTTTATAAATTTAAATTAGTGATTAATTTACTGCAATTCAGGAAGCCTCCTGATTAATTTTAATTCTTGAAGGAGGTCCCCCCTTCCCCGGTACCTTTCTGCAGGACCCTTCCTCCCTGTACCTTTCTAAGAATCCCCCCCGGTACCTTTCTGCATGGACCCTCCCCCTGGTACCTTCCTACAGGTCCCCCCCCGTACCTTTCTGCAGGTACCCTCCCCCAGTACCTTGATGCATAATCCTGGTGGTCCAATGCTGCATCAGCAGCCTCCCCTACTGAGACAGCCGCCCAAGTCCCCATCTGCTGTGGCAGTGAGAGGCAGGCGCGAGCCCTGACCGCACCTGCCTGGTCTCATGCCAACTGCCCGAATGGTGTCAGTTCGGTCCAGCGCTGCATCGGCAGGCTCCCCATCTGCGCCGGAAGTGAAAGGCAGACGCCAAGCCCCGAGCACGCCTGCCTGGTCCCGTGTCGCTGCTCGAATGGTGCCCCGTGAGTCTCGCAAGAACCAACAGCACCATTTAGGGCGTGGGACCAGGCAGGCGCGCTCGGTGCTCGCGTCTGACTTTCACTTCCGCGGCAGATGGGAGAGCCTGACGATGCAGCGCTGGGCCGAGCTGACACCATTCGGGCAGCGGCACAGGACCAGGCAGGCGCGTTCGGGGCTCGCACCTGCCTGGCAGATGGGAACTTGGGTGGCCGTCCAGCAGGGGACCTGCCGATGCAGCGCTGGACCGCTAGGATTACATCAAGGCACTGGGGATGGGAGCATGTGGTATTCACTGCATAAGACGTACCCTTATTTCCACCCCCTTTTTGGGGTGGAAAAAGTGCATCTTATGGAGCGAAAAATACGGTAATTTAGAGCTGATGTAAATGCTCACGCCTAAATTCTAGAGTATGTGTGTAACTATAAATTACACATATAAGTGTGAGATCCAATTCACATTCTGCACATTATCCTGTGCATTATCCTGCTCAAACTCCGCCTATGTGTACACCCACCTATCATATAAACTATGGGGCTTATAATCAAAAAGCTAAAATGTCCAAAAAAACTGCCTAAGTCGGCACTTGGACATCCTAATTGCTGGGACGTTCAAATGCCAATAATCAAAACCCTTTTCCTGGGTGCCTACTGAGATGTTTCTCCCACTGTGTGTCCAGAGTACCAGGGGGCATGCTGGGAGGTGTGTTTTAGGTGGGCTTAACTTGGACATCTTGTGGCAATAATCAAATTTTTTCCAAGATGTCCTGGACAGAACTTAGATGTTTGGAGCTAGACCTGCTTTAGAAGTGTCTAAGTGCCACAAAGGTACCCAAAATGACCAGATGACTACTAAATACATTAAGGTATGACCCTCTACACTACCCCACTGCTCACTATCCTCCTCCCACTTCCCAAAAACCTGAATGAAAGAACAGCAGCACTTGGTGTCATAAGTAACCTGGTAGATGGGCTAGTGAACCATAGCGAGGAGGACCCAGGCCCATAAACCACTTTAATCACTATATTTATCCCAGAACAAGCAGGCAGCCTATTCTCACATGTGGGTGACGTAATCCATGGAGCCCAGATGCGGACAGCCTCGCAAGCAGACTTGCTTGAAGAAACTCAGAAGTTTCGAGTCTGCCGCACCGCACATGCGCAAGTACCTTCCCATCCAGCACAGGGCGCGTCTCCTCAGTTCTCATTTTTCCGCAGAGCTGAGAAGTACGTTTTTGACACACTGCGCTGAACTTAGTTCGCTTCGTGCCTTCTCTCACTGCGGCTCGTGTTTTATTTTCTTATTACCATGTCGCTGTGCTTTTCTTTCGGTCATTGTTAAAAAAATAAAAAAGTTGAATTTTTTTGTCGAATGACTGTGGGGCCTGTCGCATGCCCTCAGCCTGTGAGCTTCGACTTTGCGGCGGCTATCTTTCCTTCTGTGTCCCGGCCGGTCATGGGCTTCAAGAAGTGTAGCCAGTGCCAGCATGCGATCTCCCTCACTGACCCACACCGCTGGTGCCTTCAGTGTCTGGGGCCTGACCATTGCCCGGAGTTGTGCGTTCGCTATGCTACCCTTCAACCTTGAGCCCTCAAATGTCATTGAGTTCAAGTAGAGAAGATTTTTGGTATGGAAACCCCTGCTACACCCTCAACCTCTAATTCAATCAGGCCTGCTACAGGTTGTCCTCCTGCCTCTACGACTTCAACCTCAACTCTCATCAGACCTTCCTCGTTTGGAACATCCTCAACTTCGAGTAAATCTGCCAAATCTTCTCCTGAGCTTCCCTCAGGTCAGATACCTTAGCAGACAGTTACAGTGGTGGTCCTCAAGCTACCTAAACATTATTCCTCCAAGTCGAAACATTCTTCCTCTTCATCCTCGGAGCCTTTAGCCTCAGCAAGTGGACCAGTTTCAGACTCGAATCCATAATTGCAGGCTACCATCCAGACCATTTTAGAGCGGTAATTTGTTCAATTACTAACCAAATATAGTTCTGCCTCGACTCTGCTTCCTGCAGTCCAGCCTGGGCACTCAGCAGTCTCACAAGAGGTTGAGTCCTTGCCTGTGCCTCGAGCTGAATCTACACACTCTATGCAAGGAGTCCAGTCTTTGCGAGTGTCTGCTCTGGAATCTTCACACTCTATGCAAGGAGTTGAGTCTTTGCGAGTGTCTCGTCTGGAATCCTCACACTCCATACAAGAAGCCGAGTCTTTGGGAGTGCTTTGAGATACCTCGATCCAGACCACAGAGTCTATGGGACTTCAATCTACAGCTTCCAGCCCTATATCCTCACATAAGGCATTGCCCGTTTTGAGGCATAGAGCGAAGTCTCCTCGACCTTGCACAAGACCTGCTTCCAGGCAGCACTCTCATCGCCAGTCAAGGCCCTCATTGAGGCCCTCATCGAGGCGCAGGTCCTCCTCCAGAGATAAGCCTTCCTTGTCCAGGCCTTCCAGCTCTTCAAAGCCTCCAACTCTTCGATCCAGGACACCAATAGCAGAATCTGAGGGCTCCGCTTCTCCCAGTGCCTTGTCCCAGTCTGCTTATTCGCTGGGATATCAATACTCCAGAGAGGCCTCGCCTTCGTTTTCCACTCGAGGTGCCTTGAAGTCATCAAGTCCCTCTCGAGGCCATCCTCTTGCGGATCAATTGTCATTTTCCTCCTTCCTCCATCAAATGGCTGAGGACCTGGATCTTAAATTGGACTCTGGTTCTAAGTACTCTAAGGAGTATTTAGAAGAAATGAGTTTGCTTCAGCCTCTTGCAGAGTCTCTCAAACTTCCTCTTAACAGGCTTCTTTCTCAAACTATCAAACAAAACCTGGAAACTCCATATGCCATCTCTGCTGTTGCAGGCAAGTTGGAATCGAGGTATAGAACTGTACATTGCAAGGGCTTTGAGAACTCTCAACTATCTCATCAGTCCCTTCTTGTAGAATCTTCCTTAAAGAGGAGTCATCCTACTGTACCTCCTGGCAGTTAATAATACTTTCATTTGTCAAATGATTCATAATTATTGTAAAACATTGTATATAAATTCACAAGACGTTCCTTTGCCTGCCAAGGATTTCTTTCAGTATATAAATTTGCCAACCTTAACAGAAGAACATTTGGACTTACTGAATGCTCCTATATATCCTGGGGAAATACAGTATGTAATAGGGGTGTAGCAATGGGTGGGCCTATGCCCACCCAGCAGCAGTGGACCTGGACAAGGCCAGCGTGGGAAGAGTAAGCTTGGATCCCGCTATCCTGCCTCTCCCTTCCTAAATGGTCCCCTGACAGCAGCTCCCACATGCTGCCCGGTCACTAACCCAGAAGCCTCTCTTCTGTTGCATCCCACCCCCTTCACAATTTCCTGCTTCTGCTGGAGCAGGATGCTGCCAGTGACCTGTTGAAATGAGAGAGAAGTGGGAGTGGAAAGGAAAGGAAGGAAATATGCTGCTTAAGGGAGGAGAGGGGTGAGAGAGGGAGAATTGTTGAACATAGGGGAGAAGAGATGGAGAGATGATGCATGGAGAGAAGCGAGGGATGAGAAAGGGAGAAATGTTGGCACATAGGGGTGGAGTGGAGAGAGAGATGGTGCAAGGCGAGAGGGATAAAGGGGTGGAGTGGAGGGAAAGAAGTTGGGACATAGAGGTTGAAGGGAGGGAGAGATGGTGCAAGAGGAGAGGGAAAGAAATGGATTTAGGGGTGGAGAGGAGGGATAGATGTTAAACATGATGGTGGAAGGTAGGAAGGGCGAGATGCTGCTTGGAAGGAAAGATGTTTGACCTAGGGCACAAGGGAGGTGTAGAGAGATAGTGGATAGTGGAAAGAGGCAGAAATGTTGGGCATGGCATTAGAAGGGAGAAAACTGCATGGGGTAGAGGGAAGAAAGATGTTGGATCCAGGGCACAAGGGAGGGGGAGAGAGAGAAATGTTAGTCATGGGAGTGGATAAGAGGGAGGGAGAGATGCACAGGAGGTAAAGAGGAAAGAAAGCGAGAGATATTGGATCAAGGAGGAAAAGGGAGTGATGGAGAGATACCAGAAAATGGGAGTGAGATGAGAAGAAAAAATGCTGAACCATAGAGGAGAGGGCAGGAGGGAAGAGTAAAGGAACAGGGTGGGGTGGGGTGGGGAGGGGAGGAAGAGAGAGCAGATGGTAGACTAGAAATATGAAGGGAGGAATATGCTGAGAATAGTTGGAATCCTATTGGAGAGGCCAGGAGGGGGAGGAAAGGAGTGGCAAGGAAATGAATGAGATGATAGTGATTATAGAGAGTAGAAATATGGTAATGAGGAGTAGATTAAAGATGAAAGGGAATGGGAGAGTTAATTGGTGAAGGAAGAAGATGGAAATTTGCTAGGTAGCTGAAAAGTGAAAAGGAGGAGAAGGGTGAGAAAAAGACAGAAAAGAGCTAAAAATGAATGATCAATATGTCAGAGGCAGGTATAGTGAGGTAATAGACAGGAGAAAGGGAAAAAGACACATAGCAGCTGGTTGAAGAAGAATTAATAGATGACAGACAGAATCGCAGAAAAGAGAAACTGGAATTAACATGGAAAAATTAATCCAGACAACAAAGTTAGAAAAAGAGCATTTTATTTTGAATGTTTTAAATGGAATATGTTCGCTTTGAGGAATGCAAAAAACAAGAAATCCCCAATGGTGAGACCACTAGGAATGGGTGAAAAACAAAAAAGTGGAACCAATGATCTGGATGTATAGTACAGTACTTTATTTATAATCTTTACTCTGAATGAAAATCCACAAATGTCTATATCTCTGGATCCTACAGGATCCATGTTTTGGCCACAAATCCTTCTGTTGGATCCTTAAACATGGAAATAAATGTAAAAATTGGACATAAGAAGCTGGACAAGAGTTTTGAATATAATGAAATTTTTAGCAGGTGAAGATAAAAAGCATGTGATAAGTGGATTTGGGCCAGGTGACTGGAAATAGTGAAAAGAAAACTTATGAAACATATAAGGCAGATGATTTCTGAGTGAGAAAGTAGAGATATTATAATTTGTTGGTTCTGTAAGTGATAGCCAGTGAAGCAAGAACAGAAAAATTGTGAAGTGAACTATGTGAGAAGCTTTGGGAAATGTGCATAGCAAATGTCTTTGTATTGTATTCAGTAGAAAAGGAAATGCATTTCTATTTTTATGTCTTCAGTGTTAGACTACATGGTAAGTTAACTTCTTGGGGTTCCCAATTCAAATTTTGTATAAATATTTTTGGGCCCCTTTTACAAAGCTGTGGCATTCAATTTCTGTGGACTTTGGTCCATTTGCCAAGGAAGAATCACTATTGCGGCTTTGTAAAAGGGGCCCTTTATTTCTAATTTGTGACCTTTTTCTCTCTATTTGGTGAGGGTCTGTTAGTGTGATAGTAATGGCAGGTGGTGAAGTTGGAAGGGAGGCAGGGATGAGAAGTGATTTGGGAGGGAAACTCTCCTTTATTTTCTGACCTGGGCACTAGCAGGTCCTAACCCTTTCTGTATAGCTAATGGGGATCCCCAAGCATTCCCAGCTGAGGACCTCCTCCAAAGATGGCCATAACTCCTTTCTACCATGCTCTGCAATCGGTGACAACATTTTTAGCCACTGACAACTAAGCATGCATGGAGTGCTGGCACTGGCATCAGTGGCCTAAGGACATTGCTACTTTCTGCAAAGCTTAGTAAAAGGGAGTTCTGGTCACCTTCAGAGAAAGTCTTCAGCTGACAGAGTTCTAAGGTTACCATATGGCTCCAGAAAAAGAGGATGGATTGAGACATCCAGATTTTACTTCCATTTAAAGCAATGGAAGTAAAACCCAGATATCTCAATCCATCCTCCTTTTTCTGGAGCCATATGGTAACCATAAGCTTGGGGATCCTCATTAGCTGAAGTATTTATATTTTGAAGTGGGAGTAGGGCAGAGCTCAGGCCCACCCAAAATTGGCTGCTGTCTGGCTACACCACTGGGGCTCAGTATAGTTCTTACTGTTTGGAGGTGACCCAAAGTGACTGAATCCCCTTTTTGGTCCTTGCAAATTCATTCCTTTCTCACTTTTGGCCTCAGGGGTTCTTGCCTGCCCTAGCTCTTCCTCTCTTTCCCTCCTCCTCATTCCCTTCCCCCTTCTGAAGTGTGTCCGGGTGGGCAACAGGAGCTCAGAGAATCTGCCGGTCATGTCCCCAGGTGGTGGCTTAATCTGTAAGGATGACTCACTAGAGCTAGGACCTTCCACTCCATGGAGATGGTCCTGAAAACCCTTGGGTCAGTCATTTGCAATAGCGAATGACACGGGGTTAAATTTGTCCCCGTCACCATAGGAACTCAATTTCCCTGTCCCGTCTCCTTGAGTTTTGTCACTGTCTCTGACCCTGCACCTTTCCTGTAAACTCTGCCTTAACTGCACAAGCCTTCAACACTTATGATTTTAAAGTGTTTGAGGCTTGTGTAGATGAGGATGGAGCTTGCAGGAATGGGGCAGGGACATGAAAAGAACTCGCGGGGACGGGATGGGATAATTAGTTCCCGCAGAGACGGGGGAAAATTTGTCCCATGTCATTCTCTAATTTGCAGGCACAGGCTGATGGGCTGGCCAACTTCTCTTCTAGGAAGACAATGAGCAGCTTTTGCTTCTACTTACACTGGATTCACTTATAACAGTGATGAAAAAGATCACTGTCTCAGTGGGGGGGGGGGCAGTACTTCCTTTAAGGACTCCTATGAATGAAAGATGGAACTGTTAATTAAGCAAATTTTAAGCTCTGTGGCTCCTTGAGATGCAGCTGTCTATCTGTGGGGGTTATATGGCTTGGGTGATGATGCAGTGGGTGCAGCAGCTCCTGCCATTGCCAGAAATGGCTTGATTGAAGTCCAGAATGCTCTACCTGGTTCATTTGCTCTACAACATGGTTCGTATGTACTCCAATTCAGTCACTTTAGCTATGGGGGCTCATTGCAGGCTTTAACATAGGAATTGGGTGGCAGATAAAGCATTCAAGGACTACCTCAGCCAATGGCCCTTTAAGAGCTGCTTGGTGAGGGATAGGCCCTGACATCATGGAGCCAGAACCAGATGCATGACTTGGGCCTCAGAATGTGGCAGTGGCCTAGAGTAGACCAAAAGGTTCCAAGGGCCAACCCTTTGAGGGGGGCCTCCATTTCCTCTGCCTCATCTCAGAAAATGGCATAGCGAAGGTCAGCAGTTCCATCCTGGACTTGTGCAAGTGGGAGGTCATTTCAGCCTCATTGTATGGGAATGAACCCTCGTCTCCTCTGAGTCTTGGAGGGGTTCACAACAGTTACACTTTTTAAATTGCATCTCTCATTTCAGTCATCTTTATGGTCTCTCCTTGCATATCCACTCTCAAGTGTCAGGCAGTGCAGGAGACCTTAGCTTATTTCATCCAGCAGAGCAGGGGTAGGGTTGCTATTCCATTTGCTTCATGGCTCCTAAGAAGGGGGTATAGTTTCAGTCCATTCTGGACTTCAAGTAAATCAATGTGTCCTCACTAGCCCTTCAGTTTTGAATGAAGATGCTCTGAGGCTTATTTTCACATCCTTATTTGACCAGAGCACAGACTTTTTCTGCGTTTCTGTGTATTGGGTGACCATTATCAATTCCACATTCTTTCATTTGGTTTAGTCATGACACACAGGGATTTTCCCAACATGGTGGTAGTTGCAATCTCCTGCCAATCTGGATTATTGGCTGATTTAAGCCAGTTTGGAGGAAGACTTGTGGCAATAAAATTGCAAAGGATAGGAGACACTCCATGAAATTACAGAGAAATATTTTTCACTCAGAGAATAGTTAAGCTCTGGAAAGCATTGTTAGAGAATGTGGTAAGAGCGGTTAATGTAGCTGGTTTAAAAAAAAGTTTGGACAGTTCCTGGAGAAAAAGGCTATAGTCTGCTATTGAGACAGTCATGGGGGAAGCCACTGCTTGCCCTGGATCGGTAGCATGGAATGTTACTACTATTTGGATTTTTGCCAGGTATTTGTGACCTGGAATGGCCACTGTGAAGACAGGATACTGGGCTAGGTGGACCATTCGTCTAACCCAGTGTTCTGCCCACCTAGTTATCTAGCAAGGGTACATAGAAGTCACCTCCACCAAAGCTCCAGAGTAATATGATACTTTATTGCATACACATCAAATAATACATCAGATAATACCAAGCAATGAGGATAGACATAGACACTAAACAAAATACTTCACCATGTTTGGCATGCCCCCTTCCAATATTGATCGGGAATCTGTTCGATCAAGGAAAGAGACCCAACCCACGGCTCCCGAGGCTGCAACAAGATTCAAAGTCCAATCTGTGACTCTCAGTCTTTTATAGCACAGAAAATGCTGAATTCCTCACACACACAGACACTGCTGTTTCTGCAGTAACAACAGGTGTCTCCCTTATCTCTTAACTCTTATAGATGGAATGTTCACTGCTGCTCAAACCCTCCCTTATCCCTGTAGCCTGAGAGCCCTTCCTCAGCAAGACTTCCACGGCAAGACATGAAACAGTATAAGATATATAACACAAGCTGATAACAGCTTATGGAAGTAAATTGTAAGGCTACCTAATTGTCTGGCACAGATGTAAAGCAAGGATTGCTTTACACCTGTACAGCAAGAAGTGCAGCTAAAATGCAAGCAGACATGAAGATTCACACCTAATAGCCAAAGTGACTACTTGCCATGCCCTGGCCAGCCATGGGCATAACACCCAAGTAAGGCTATTTTTATGATAGTATCTTATGGCAAGTGTGAGTTAGGAGTTGAAAGCAGCCTCAAAGAAGTTGGCTTTTAGCTTGGATTTGAATACTGCTATAGAGATGGAGCCTGACATAATGACTCAGGCAGTTGAATGGAGACCCATCTGCCAGAAGTTTTGGCCATGCACATAGCCAGCATAGAGAACATTCAGGCAGTCTTCCTCAGTTGTCGGGATCTGATCTTAGGTGAGTGGGCCCCGGGAAAAGAGACTTTCCAGTTCATTATAAATTGATATGGGTCTCTGGAGTTTGATCTGATGGTGTCCCTAGACAAACAACATAAAGAGGCTGATATTTGGCTCCCAGCTGTTTAAATAGCACATAGCTAGCTATCTGCAGATATTCAGTGGGGAGATGCCAGACCCATGGTGCGGGAGAGATTCCAAACTTGCAATGAGGGGGGGATGAAGGGAAAGATGCCAGATTTGTAATGGAGAAGAGGAGAAAGAGATGCCAGAACCACAGTGTGGGTTGGGGGGGGAGGGAGGGCTGCCAGACCCAAGATAGGGAGGGGTAGGGAAGGAGAAATACCAACCTGTAGTTGGGAGAGGAGAGATGCCAAACTTGTAGTAAGGGAGAAGGAGAGATGCCAGACCCATGATTGGGAAAGAGATGCCAGATGTGCAGGAGGAGAGAAAGGGAGATATGCTGGACCAACAGAACAAGAGAGGGAAGGAGAGAGAGATGTCAGACTATGGGGGCAGGAAGAAATGCAAAACCTGGGGGGGGGGGGAGAGAGAGATTTGGAGTCACATTATCTGACATTTTGTAAAAAAAAAAAAAAACCCCAAAAAAACAACTAAAATTTTGTTTATTTTCTAAAATAAATTCTTAATTCTATTTTGACTTATAATTTTCTCAGTAATTGCGGATAACAGCTTAAGAAGCTAGTCAATCTGATTTTTGCAGTACAAGTGCACAGACATGCTTAAATACTAATATTCTGCCAACATAGTCTGCCTGATATCCAGTGCTATTTAGCTAGCCAGGAATGGCTCCTGGCCAGCTAAATAGCACTAAGCCGACTAACCCCTTATATTCAGTGGGAGATAGTCGACTATCTCCTGAAGAATATCTCTGTCAGTGACTGTCGCGTGACTAAGAGGGTCAGTGGCAATATTCATTGGCTGATTGTCTAAGTTTAGCGGCCAGATAGACCTGCCTAAATAACAGGTCTCTCTATGTCGCTATGACATAGCTGGTCAGTTGATGAATATCAGCTTGGCTGACTATGTCAAACACAGCTAAATATAGACCAGATAACAGCCCCAAAATTGAATTTCTGGGTTTGCCACCGACTGCGGGAGGTAGCCAGGCTGTCTCTCTCGCAGTCTGAAAATTGTCCCTGTTGTCCCTAAGTGTGAAGGCGCTTAGGATTAAAGGTGGACATACTCATATGTGGAGTCTGAGTGGAGTTTGAGCAAGAAGCACAGTTAAGTATGTAAATTATAGAATAATTCACCTGCATTTTTTAGCAATATAGGTGCTATATTTCTGTGCACCTAATTCTGATGCATGTTTATTCCTCTGCAATTTATAATAGCTATTTTCACATGTGAAACATCTGTTACATATAAAACAGAAGATAATTTTTGTTTAGGTCATGTAGGTAGGCAATTAGATGCCTAAGTCCACTATTTAAAATTTCCCAGTGCAGTACAAATTTTTTAAAATAAAAAACAAAGCCAATTTCAAATGCCAAATGAGCCTATAGATGCTTATTTGATATCGAAAGCATTATATTTTGAAATAGGTACAAAGGATTAATTGTCCATGTTTAATATAATTAATGTTTTGATAGACTGAATACAGTTTAAGGACAGTTTTAACCATTTGAGGCAATAATGTTAGGTAAGAAACCTTTCCACTGGCTTCCAAGATGGGATTGTTAGGTATAAACAGTTGATAAAGTTTAATACATTTTATACCTCTAGGTTTGTAGTCACATATTCCCAGCTTTTGTGTGGTGTGGAAAACATGAAGAAGGACATAGTGAAGCTTGAAGAATAGTCTGAAATTTGGCAGCTAAGATTTAATGTTAAGAAATGCAAGGCCATGCATTTGGGCTGCAGAAACCAGAGGGAACAATACAGTTTAGAGGATGAAGAACTTTTGTGCATAAAAGAGGAGTGGGACTTGAGTGTGATAGTATAGGTGGTCAAATAGGTTGAAAAGTGACAACGAAATCTAGAAGGATGCTTGTGGGCATAGGGAGAGAATGGCCAGTGGGAAAAAGGAGGCATTGTTGCTCCTGTATAAGACTCTGGTGAGACATAATTTAGAATATTGTATACAATTTTGGAGACCATACCATCAAAAAGATATAAATAGATGGAGTAGGTCCATAGGAAGGCTACTAAAATGGTTGGTGTCATGTGATGAAGTGTCTTGGTGATGAAGTGTCTATATACTGTTGAAATACCATTCTAAATAGCTATTGATGCATTTCATTCTACAATCTTTATTTAATTTCTAACAATGCACACGCTTTGTTATATGGAGATTATATACTGACAAAACTTATTTTCACAGGTTATAGAATATGTTACTTCTTACAAGAATATTCTTACTACCATTAAACAAGAATATGACAAGTTCATTGAGGCACTCAAGAGGGGTCAGAAGGAATCGTTTTATCTTCAGGGAAAGCTAAAAACCCTGACATTTGAGCCAACAACATTTGTTTATTACAGACAACGAGCAGACCAACTCAAAGAAAAGTAAGGCAAGAATATTATATCCATGATCCAGGAGGAAGTTGTTTATCTTAATTTTTATACCATAAATTGGTACTGGAATGAATATCCGTTGTCAAAAAGATGCTTTTTTACATATTATTACTTAGTTGAACTATTTGTACTCACAAACCTTGTACCATCACATAGAAGAAGGAATAATTAAATAAGGGTCACCTACATTTAGGCACAAAGGAGTAAATTCTCTATTAGTACGTTTAACTTAGGCGTGCTTTGGACGTCCGGTAAACGTAAATACCAATTAACTATATTTAGGCGTGAGATAGACGTCCCGCAAAATAGACGTGCGCAAAATAGACGTCCCTCGTCGCGCAAAATAGACGTGCGCAAAATAGACGTGCGCAAAATAGATGCAGGTTTCTGAAACGTCTCCAATGGACCCGTGATAGACGTGAGTGTACGGGTTTGTTTTTTGTTATTTGTTTTTTTTTTTAATTATACTTTATATATACTCTTTATTATCACACATTCAGCATTGATAAGTATAGGATGATGAAAAACATAACTAAAACACAGTATCAGAATTGTACAGTTTACCATTAATACAAGGAAAAAAAATATGTTATGTTTCAAAGGAAAACTAGAAAATGAAACGTACCGAGTGGGTGTTGAACTTACATTATCAGTATGGAAGGTGGGAACCGGTAGATGTGTGCTACACAAAAAGCTGTACAGGAATGTCATACTCACCTCCTATTAGAAGTGGAAAGGATAGGACTTTGAACACCATATAGACTTTTTATAAACTTCGTTTAACTTCCACAAAGACTGGCAGGAAAGGCACCCTAAGTCATCCAATAAGCTTTCTCTCGATTTCCCAGAGACATTATTTCAGAGAGGATAGTTTAGAAGTGATATCTTGCTCGAAAGAACACTCTCCTGGTCTTAAAACATTGCAACAATCAGCTCATTCTTTACAACAAGAAACAGAATCAAAACACAGATTAAACCTGAATGTGGCTTCCAGTTCACAGGAAGAGGAAGTAGCAAGCAGCACAATGCTGATCTCATTGTGACATCATCAAGGTGCACCTGGAAGGTAGATATGCCACAAGTAAAAGACAAGCTGGGAGTTGAACTCACAACCTACAGATGATCGATATAGTGCTTTTACTCACTGACCTACACCTGGGTCTCTGGTTCCCCTGTCATAGCATACCTTAGTGATGTGCTAAAGTTACTTACTTAGCTATCATATCACAGTCAGTTGAGGCAAAAGACTGGTAGCTCAATGGTGTAAAGCACTGTTGTCACGGATGCAACACCCATATTCTTACGTATGGTTCAATAAATGTAATACAGAGTCAAATTTATGCTGTTTATTTTATCAAAACCCAAGCTCAACTTTGTAATGTATTGTGTATAGTCTCGCTAATGTGTTTATGATGAAAATGAGATGCGATAGGTGTATATCCATATATAATAAAAACCCTAGCCACGCATGCACACATACCTGCGTGCTTCTGTGATCTCTGCTCTGTGATCAGTAGGTCTGTGGCCAGCAGGAGTGCAGATGCAGCAGCCAGGTGAATCCCCCTCCCGCCCTCACTCACCACCAAAACCACCACCGCCAAAACCTCCTCCTTCTGCCCAGCCGGGAGGAGGGCTCCGAGTCGCTGAAGACTGTCCCAGATCAGCTTACACCAGTCCCTAAAAAATGAACCTTTCATCTGAGGCGCGAGGCTGCGGTGACCTCCCTCCCCGGCTCACTAAGGGTTTCGTCTTAAGAAATTCAAATGCGTTGTTGAAAACGCAAGTGACTATTCTCTGTCATCCTAGACACCCCTGCAATACCCCAACAACACACTCCTGCAGCATAAACCCCTCATGTTATAATCAAGTAAAAGACAAGCCGGGAGTTGAACTCACAACCTATGGATTACCTATGGTACACGCGTGTTTTATTCACTGAGCTACTTAACATCTAGCCCATAACCCTAACCATAAAGTAGCATTCTGACGTCATAGCTTGTACATAAAGCCATTCTGGAGACTCCCATTCCCAAATCCCTAACATAGCTCAGTGCTTAAAAGCACTACATGTATCTTCCAAAGGTCAGGGGTCAAGTCCTGACTGCGGTTACCAAAGACATAATATTGTTTTTTTTTTCCACCCACTCAAACATGCATAGGCTAAGCTAAACTTGTCATTGTGTTTGGGGGAGGTTGAAGTTTCATTAGGTTTACATGGTAAGTTTCGAAGCGTTCTGCTATACTTATTTGTATAACAGCGATATCGGCGTGGTTTAGGATGTAATCCACAGTGTTGATGTAGCGCGGGTTCGGCTGCTGCAAGCACGCCCAAGCGGCACAAAAACGTCATCACGTTGTTTTTGCGTTGTGACAATCATAGAATCACCCATTCTTCATACGCAAATTATTTCTCCTAAAATGGCTGCCAGGAGACAGCCCAACTTCAGCACTGCTGACAGTAAACTCCTGGCAAGGCTGTTTTTAGGGCATGAGCACCACTATTTAGAGTGGCAGGCCATCGCAGGTCATACCTGCAGTTCAGGGACTTCCTGGACCCGCCTGACCCGGCGGTTCAAGTCGTAGAGCCTCCTGTCCCAGGGAAGTAAGTATTCCAAGTCAGGCCCTCACAAATAATCATGTAAAATGTAATGATGGAAACCTGTCTCAATCAAATTGTTCATGTTTTTTGTGGGTAAATATTTGATTCCTTCTAAAAACTACAATTGTGCATAATAAATCTTTTTACATTGAATACTGAAATTAAAGCACATCCCAAAGAAGCAGTAGTAGGATTTCAAATGACAAATTAAGCTCCTAGAAGGCATCTATTCCATTCACAACATGCACACAACTAATTTTTGGGTCACAAGCTTCGCATTTGTAATAGAAACATCTTGAAATCAACTTTGCCAAGGAAAACAAATACCTTCACCTTTCCTGTATCAATCTGCTGGTCTAGGGAGATAGTGGCATGACGTTTAAAGTGACAGCATCAGTACCCCTGACATCAGGGGTTTCAAGCCACGCTGCTCCTTCTGACCAAACTATTTTATTGCCCCTGCTGCATGATTGTAAGCTCACCAGGACATGCTGTAATGTGGGGCAGTGCTGATAGGCTACAGCCTCAGCACCCTGGGGTTGTGAGTTCAATCCCACACTCCTCCTTGTGATGCTGTCCATGTCACCTCACCCCCCCCCCCCCCCACTGTCCCAGGTACAGTAGAGAGATAGCGATGCCTCCAGCACAGAAAGGTGAAAATGCTGGAGTACGTGAATACATTCATGTAAAACATGTGGCAGAAGGGGGTGGAGGCAGACAGCAAAGCGGATAGGGGCTCTTGGAGGGCAGCGTACTCCATTTTTATGTGCTTATAGAGGTCAAGACTTAAATAAACATGTTATGCCACAGTGCTAGATGGCACTCCATCATATCCCTCCCTCTCTGTACTTTCTCTCTCTCTCTCTATTATCCAGGTTGAGGATCTCAGGAAAAGGGGGCGGCTGCTGAGGCGCCAGGAGCGGGCCTTCCTTGAGGGGGTGAGGGAGGAATTGCGCGCTGAAGCCGGTGAGTAATGAGTCCAGCGTGTGTTTCTTTGTGATCAGCCTACCAGAATAAATAGATGAAAATGCTTGAGTAGCTGTCAACCATTCTTAATCATAAAATCTGCAGTAAAGCTGCTATTGTGATATCATGTCACAATGGCGTTATGGTGTTCTACTTGCCTCACTTACTTACGCTACATTTTGATGTTTACAGTGGAGTAGGTGTTTTGCATCCTGTTATTAGCATTTGAAGAAAATAACGTAGTAAATAATGTCATGTTCAAAAGTGTTGTGGACATATCTGACTGTATCCTATTTCTCTCTTGTCAAGCAGCAGCGCAGGCACCCCCTCAGGAGGCCCCGCATGGTGATGGAGGGAGCCCCACCCTGGTCCTCAGCAGAGGAGGAAGAAGAGAGGGAAGAGGAGGAGGAGGCCTGGCAGCCCTCAGGACCGCCCACACCACCACTGCCCCCTGGACCTCCACCACTGCCCCCTGGACCTCCACCACTGCCCCCTGGACTGCCTGCCCCACCACTGCCCCCTGGACCTCCCACCACCTGCCCCCCCACTACCTCCAGGACTACCACCACCATCCCCTGTTGGACCTTCCCCTTCCCCCACCCATAGCCCTTCCCCTCACTCTCCTGCCCTTCCTGTTCCCATCCCACCCCCTTTCCTTGCTGTTCCCCCCCAGGAGCAGCCCGACCAGCCTCAGGAGGGGGCGGCCAGTGAGATGGCGGCCTACTCTGCCATCTTGGAGGAGGTGCAGGTAATGAGAAGGTGTGTGGAGAGGATGGAACATGCCCTCTTGCGGCTGGTAGCCGAAAGAGGGCATGGTGCCAGCAGCCATACACCCTCTCAATGACTGCACCTCTTCCGCCCCCCTCGCCTGAGGTAGCTCAAGCTGCTCTTGGGGGGCACCCACCCTCTTTCCCTGCGTTGTGTGTTATGTAAATAGTTATTTTTTTCTAAAGTTTACATTTAAAAAAAAGTTTTCTATTAGAATAAACATTTTTTTTATAGTTTAAACTTTCCTGTGTGGTTTTAACCTTGTAGCATCAGCTAGTTTAGTGGACAGAAGTCCAAGGTAGATAGGGGTTCAGGAGGGACTGCTGAATGGGCCCTTTTCAATATAACAACAAGGTGACATATAGATAAGTTTGACAATCTTTATTGGGGTCTGTCATTCATTCTATTACACTGCTAGCCACTCTGATGTCAAATCATTGCAGAATCTAGGAAAAAGTAAGTGAATGCAAGGGTATATGCAACTGTAGGTAGATGACGACATCTCAGCTATGATGTGCAAAGTAAGGCAGTCCCTGTTCCAAAGTAAATGGCTACATAAGGAAGAGAATATAAGTCACTGTGGTAGATTTGTTGTTAAGAATAGGGTTACTGCTACTAAGAGTTGGCTCCACACCAGGAGAATCCAAATGAGACATGTGGGTTTTTCTTCTTTTCACTGAAGGTGATGAAGTAAAGGCCACATACCTCAATCTATCCTCCTGGTTCTTGAGGCTGCACTATTTTGGTTAAGCAGGTGTGGAAACCACAAAGATGCTCACAGCTGCAATGCTCTCAGTAATACAAAAACTCCATCTGACAATACTGCAGTTTGCCTGTCTAAGACACCTGAAAACAGAAAAGAGGAGAAGCGCTGGTTTACACAAGGTTCACAAACAGGGGGTTCAACCCCCAAGGTCCATATCTGTCCTCCCTTCCCTGAAGCAATGTGTTAACCTCATTTATGTTGAGCTGCTTAGATGTCACCGTGGTAGAGTTGTTAAAGCAATAGCCTTAACTCGCTGATGGTGTGGGTTAATATCACCTGTAATCCTCCACTGCTACTGTTTAGAACTCATGTGAGGGAATAGACTAACTGAAAACAAAAAGTTTGTGTGCATATAACAGCAGGAATGCGTGCCATGGTGTTCTATGAGGCCAACATTATCATTTACTATTGTTCCTGAAAGTCATCAAGGATACCTGTGTGACGAGAACAATAGAAGTGTGAAACATTTATTTCACTCATCAGAAGAGTGACTCAAGTGAAGAATAGTAGAGTATCATTCTCACCTACAACTGTTTGGCTAGGTGCAAGCTGGTGTGCTGAGCTGATGAGCATAGTTAACCTGAAATGAAGAATAGAGAAACTGTTAACAAAGACCTATGTCTCCAAAATGAAACACTGAAGTTGTGGCAGAACACACACCTGGAAGTAACAGAGGTGCTAACATACCTTTAGACTCCTTATTAAAAATGGCAGCCATTAGCCACTCATTAGGAATTTTCCACCTGAACCATGTACACTGATTGGATGTCCACTGAATGGCAGTGTTTCCCCCCCCTCCCCCCCCCAACACACCCAACCTATTCTTATCAATGAGTTAGTACACAGAACCATTCCTCACCTGATTTTAACTTGCCTGTAATTTGATTCTACAAAGAATTAACTTTAGCTCTATGAGTAAACCCTCTCAGATGTGTGAACACATCCATTTTACTTACATATCCATATTTCTACCAGTAAAATATCTACCAGCATGGTCTTTATCAGTCTTCTCAGTCATTTTTGTCAGCCCTGTGGAATGGAGAGTAAGAGATATCAGAAATAAAATAACTATTATTATCGTTGCACACAACGAAAGCCCATAAAGAGAAGTCAGTTGTTGCTGGTTGGTTTCTTTAGTTCTATCATAAGGACACCTAAGTAGCTTACAAATTATCATTCTCACCTGGACTTACTATCTGAGCTGCTTCTAGAAAATGATAAAAAAAACATATTAGAATGACATGTAGCTTGTTAATGGCTCTGTAGAATAGAAGAGAAATGGGAGGCAGAGATAGGAAAAAAAAAGTAAAAGACTAAGGACAGAGTAAAGTCTCAAACATCTGCATAAGGAATAGGACAGAATAGAAAAGAAACACTGCTCACCTGGACCTTCTTATACCCATGCACGCCTACTTAGCGTCTGACGTCAGTAGGACGGAGGAAAAGTTTCTCAATGCCTATTGGGCACCGTTCGGGTGCGGTTCCTTGGCCCGCTTCCTAACCACGCCCATCACACTCTCATTGGCTATCCTATGGGTGGGTGTTTGAACGTGTTCTACAAGTAGCCTGAAAAGATATCTTCACCTTACAACATGGCTTCCAAAACGGAAATCGAATTTCTTGCATGGAGAGTTGCAGATATGGAAAATGGAAGTGGGGCAGACATTATGAAAGCTGGGAGAGTGGTGGGTGTAGGCATCTGTGTGTAACCTGGCCTGGCCCTTTCTTTTCCCTAACAATTGATTCCCCTCCACACTTAACACAAAACCTAAGTCCTCAACAATCCCTCACACCAACACCCAGAAAAATCCATAAACTAAAGAAATACAGATAATGGGGGTGGGGAGGAGTGTCAAAGGCAGAAGGGAGTATAAAGGAGAACAGGCAAGTCATAGCACAAAGTTTCATCATTAAGGAAACGGAACACCACAAACACCAACTCACATGAGGGGGTCTTACATAGGAAAAATGGCTGTGCCAAAGCTTTCTATATACTAAGCACGCCTAATTAGCGACTGACGTCATAGGAACCGTTAGGATTCAAATCTAATTGGATGTGCATTGGATGTGGTTTTGCAATATACAGCTGTAGTGACATTGTAGTAATTTCCTTCACATCTCTAAGCTCTATGTTCTAAACAATGTTACCTCTATAGCTCTATGCCTTAATGCATTGCTTTTCATCTTCCATACATCAGGGGGTTCAAGTCTTGAGTAAGGTTAGCAAATAGTTTATATTCATTTCTCAGCCAGGACACCTGGTAACTCTTTAGCCTTGCCTTTACATATCAATATTTTGCTTCAGCTTTTATTATGTGCAGCCCATTGTCTAATATTTAATGCAACCTGTTCTCTCTCATGCTGAACACCCCCCCCCCCCCCCCCTAACTGGATCATTCTTCAACACCTGTCCAAGCCCTCTGAAGTTTGATTTAACTCATAGCTGTTGCCCAATGCCTATATTGCATCAAAAGAAACACATTCCTACTAGAATGGCTTGCAGTTAGGAGCAAATGAAAATATCTCATGCACCTGTGGCTGCAGAATGCTGAGGAGAAACAGCAAATTCCACCACTTCTGAGAACTGTTAGGATGCCAGGAAACAAAAATGAACAACAAACAGCAGTGCAATCGGCTCTCTTTTGAAAGCAAAGAAAAACCAGCACACATTATCAGCACTTAAAAAGAGAATAAACAGATACACACCTTAACATTCCAGCTTCCCTCATTGCAAAATGGAGGTGTTCAGTTGCACAAAACTGACCTCATTGTGACCCTCATCAATCTGCATTTTCCAAAGTAATATGACACAATTAAAAGATGTGCCGGGTGTAGAACCCACAACCTCTGGATCTTAGGAGCACAGGTTGGTTCCTAAGCCACAGAGCTACAGCTGCTTGACTGAGCTGTCTGTGCTTCATTAGGAATCATATCAGGATGAACTCAAATAAGTTTAAGCAAAGGAATGCCTAAAGATTTGGAAAGTTTTCAAGTAGAAAACAAATATGAAATATGTATTAAAGAATTGCAGCACAAAGAACGCCTAATACGGAACAGATTATTTACAGTCCCTATATATGCATTAGTACAGTGCTTAAAATGAAGATTAGCGTGTGAGAAAAACAGAGCTCCACCTCACATGCATTCAAGCACACTTGGGAATATGGGTTTGGGGCTCAAGGAAAGCAGCGCTTTTAACCATTGAGCTACCACTTGTTTTGTCTCAGCCTACTATGACATTATAGCTAAACTCCTTTTCCCTTAGCACTTCACTAAGATATGATATGACAAGGGAGCCAGAGGCATTGTAGCTGTGGGTCAGTGAGGAAAAGGCACTCTCTACCATATCTTCCGGGCTTTGAGGGTTCAAATCCCAGCCTGTATTTTTACTTGTGGCGTATTCTGCCTTCCAGGTGCACTTTGATGATGCTTTCCACTTCTTATAGGAGTTGAATATAACATTTCTCCTTTTAAACATGGCATACTTTGTTAGTTTTTATCGTGGTAAAGTATACATTTTCTGAAATGGTGAAGAAACAATAAGCGGTATAAGCAATATCCAAACTGCTGTAAGCACAAGAAAGCATTTGTAGCTTAACATGCTAATGCTCCTCTTCTGAGCTCTGACCTCTGAAACTCCCCGGTTTGACTCCCACCTTTGCTCATTTTAATAAGGTCCTAGTTTTTTCCTGTTAGCTCTTATAACATTTCCCTTTGCAGGCAAACCTATTTTCAACTTACCATGGCTCGGACATCCTACGCAGTTGATGAGAGCACATTAACCAGGCGATCCACAATGTCATCTTGCTGTCAGAGGAAAGGTTTCTCTCATCACTGCGTAGGATGTCCGAGCCATGGTAAAGTTGAAAATAGGTTTGCCTGCAAAGGGAAATGTTATAAGATCTAATAGGAAAAAACTAGGACCTTATTAAAATGAGCAAAGGTGGGAGTCGAACCGGGGAGTTTTAAATGGCAAAGCTCAGAAAAGGAACATTAGCGTGTTGAGCTACAAATGCTTTCTTGTGCTTATAGCAGTTTGGATTTGCTTATACCGCTTACTGCCGTTGTATATTATTGTTTCTTCACCATTTCAGAAATGTATACTTTACCACGATAAAAACTAACAACGTATGCCATTGTTTAAATGGAGAAATGTTATATTCAACTCCTATAAGAAGTGGAAAGCATCATCAAAGTGCACCTGGAAGGCAGCAGATACGCCACAAGTAAATACAGGCTGGGATTTGAACCCTCAAAGCCCGGAAGATTGGTAGAGAGTGCCTTTCCTCACTGACCCACAGCTACAATGCCTCTGGCTCCCTTGTCCATATCATATCTTAGTGATAGTGCTAAGGGAAAAGGAGTTTAGCTATAATGTCATAGTAGGCTGAGACAAAACAAGTGGTAGCTCAATGGTTAAAAGCGCTGCTTTCCTTGAGCCCCAAACCCATATTCCCAAGTGTGCTTGAATGCATGTGAGGTGGAGCTCTGTTTTTCTCACACGCTAATCTTCATTTTAAGCACTGTACTAATGCATATATAGGACTGTAAATAATCTGTTCCGTTTAGGCGTTCTTTGTGCTGCCAATTCTTTAATACATATTTCATATTTGTTTTCTACTTGAAAACTTTCCAAATCTTTAGGCATTCCTTTGCTAAAACTTATTTGAGTTCATCCTGATATGATTCCTAATGAAGCACAGACAGCTCAGTCAAGCAGCTGTAGCTCTGTGGCTTTAGGAACCAACCTGTGCTCCTAAGATCCAGAGGTTGTGGGTTCTACACCCGGCACATCTTTTAATTGTGTCATATTACTTTGGAAAAATGCAGATTGATGAGGTCACAATGAGGTCAGTTTTGTGCAACTGAACACCTCCATTTGCAATGAGGGAAGCTGGAATGTTAAGGTGTGTATCTGTTTATTCTCTTTTTAAGTGCTGATAATGTGTGCTGGTTTTTCTTTGCTTTCAAAAGAGAGCCGATTGCAGTGCTGTTTGTTGAGACAAAAAAGGGGGTTGTAAAAGCCATGTGAAAATTATATTATGGTTTGGGCTGAAATGTGGTTTGTTATCCATGCAATATAATGTGTTCCATTGTTATGGTGTCATTATATTTATTAGGACAGAGAAAATATGAAAACTACCTATTGAAATTCACTATTGGAATTATTGATGAAAAAACACAGTGACGTCTGCCTCGCGTGTAACAAAGAGCCGCAATTACGATAGTTGACACGGCATTGAAATCCAAGTTAGACCAGGGTTTCTTACGTCTACATAATTCACGAGATTTAGACGCACAGGTATTCGCCCAGGTAGCGCCTATCCAGCGTCCCCACGTGGCACGCCCACGGAACGCCCACGGAACGCCCACGTCCCAGTAGCTGCAGACGGGACTATGCTTTCGATAGACGTTAGTTCGTTATGGTACTACCTAGGGACGTCTATGTGTCGTTCATTTACCCAATTAACATTAATTAAGACCCTTAACTCCGTGATTATTCAATTATATCCGACGTCCAAAGCACGCCTAAGTTAAACGCAGTAATAGAGAATTTAGGCCAAAATTATTTAATGTTTATTGCCATTATAGAATACCATCCTAAATCAGTATTTTACTGGCATATGCTTTGTTGCAAGCATTTTATTCCAGCTTTAAGGCAGGCTGTGTGTGTGTGTGTGACAAAATGCAGCATTAACACATATAACTTACAGTATTCTATAAGTGACACTTGTAAATTTGGGGACCCACCCAGACCCCTCCTATGTCAGTGTCCCCTTGCAATTTAGCACAACATACAGACTATCACCTAAGTGCTGTCATGTATGTAACATTTCACCACAGTTTTGGTGAGTAACTACTATTTTAGTACAAAAGCTATATTCCAAATTGGTGCCTAGCTTTTGGTGCACTATTTAGGATGAGAAAAATAGGAGATAACACTGAAAATACATGTCTAATCTGTGTCATCCTTATGTACCTACATTAGAATTATAGGCGCATATATTGGGTGCATATATGTACATCATATATATTTGGGCTATGAGCACCAGGTTATACCTGATGTTGGAATGTCCAGTCCAAATGTATACAATAGACATGTAGGCACTCAATATCTGCTCCTATGCATGGTTGTCCTTGTCCATGGAACACCCTTTCCATATCTATTTTTCTGCATATACAAAAAAGGCATATACCAGAGTTCATGCTTCATTTCCGTAGAAAAAGCCTGGACTCTACTCATAGAGCACAGTGCACGAAGCACTGAACCTGTGCGTTTTCCAGGTTCAGGAAAGGTGCAAAAAAATAGAACAAAAAATTCCAGTGTGGATAACAAATGCAGTAACAAAGGCGATAAGTGACAAGAAAGCATCATTCAAAAAATGGAAAAAAGGACAAAACTGAGGACAACCAAAAGGAACATAAAATACACCAAAAGGAGTGTCACCGAGTGGTTAGGGAAAGCAAAAAGAGAATATGAAGAGAGACTTGCGGGGGAAGCAACAAACTTCAAATCGTTCTTCAGGTACATTAAGGGGAAGCAACCAGCAAGGGAGGAAGTGGGACCCTTGGATGATGGGGACAGAAAGGGAGCGGTAAAAAGAGGAAAAACAGATAGCTGACAGGTTAAATGAGTTTCTTCATGTCAGTTTTCACGAGGGAGGACACAACCAACATTCCGAAACCCGAGGAGATCGTAAAAGGAGAGCAGGATGAAAATCTGGACCAACTAGAGGTGAGCAAGGAGGATGTCCTCAGGCAGATAGACAGGCTAAGGAGCGACAAATCACCAGGTCCGGACGGCTTTCACTCAAGGGTACTCAAGGAACTAAGAAATTAAATAGCTGAGACACTTCGACAAATATGCAACCTA
The DNA here is from genome assembly GCF_902459505.1 of Geotrypetes seraphini. Taxonomy (NCBI): domain Eukaryota; kingdom Metazoa; phylum Chordata; class Amphibia; order Gymnophiona; family Dermophiidae; genus Geotrypetes; species Geotrypetes seraphini. The sequence goes on from NC_047086.1 coordinate 285,102,324, forward strand.
TCCTTAAAAACTGGAGAGATTCCGGGGGACTGGAAAATAGCAAATGTCACGCCCATCTTCAAAAAAGGCTCAAGGGGAGACCCGGGAAACTACAGGCCGGTGAGCTTGACCTCGGTCCCGGGAAAGATGATGGAAGCGCTGATTAAAGACAGCATCTGGGAACACATCGAAAAGAATTGGCAGCTAAAGTCGAGCCAGCATGGCTTCTGCAAGGGCAGGTCATGCCTCACGAACTTATTATACTTCTTTGAGGGGGTAACAAGACAGGTGGATAAAGGGGAATCCATAGACATCATTTACCTTGACTTCCAAAAAGCCTTCGACAAGGTGCCACACGAAAGACTGCTAAGGAAGCTATGGAACCACGGGGTGCAAGGGGAGGTCCACCGATGGATCAAAAACTGGCTGGTGGACAGGAAGCAGAGGGTTGGAGTAAAGGGCCATTACTCAGACTGGCAATGGGTCACGAGCGGAGTTCCGCAGGGGTCGGTACTGGGACCGCTCCTGTTCAATATATTTATTAACGACCTGGAGACAGGAACAAAATGTGAGGTTATTAAATTTGCGGACGACACTAAGCTATATAGCAAGGTCAATAACATGGAGGACTGCGAAGATCTCCAAAAAGATCTGACAACACTGGAAAAAATGGGCCGAAAAAGTGACAAATGAGCTTCAACATAGGGAAATGCAAGGTATAGGGAAAAAGAACCCGATGTTCACTTACAAAATGGGGGGTTCACCGCTAGGGGTAAGCAACCTTGAAAGAGACCTGGGAGTGATGGTGGACACAACATTAAAGGCGTCGGCGCAGTGCGCCTCAGCCTCAAGGAAAGCTAACAAAATGTTGGGTATCATTAAAAAGGGTATCACGACCAGGACGAAGGAAGTCATCTTGCCACTGTATCGTGCAATGGTGCGACCGCACCTTGAGTACTGTGTTCAGTACTGGTCGCCGCACCTCAAGAAGGACATGGCAGTACTTGAGAAAGTCCAGAGAAGAGCAACTAAACTAATAAAGGGCATGGAGGACCTCTCATATACTGACAGACTAAAAAAGTTGGGGCTTTTCTCCCTGGAAAAGCAGAGACTTAGAGGAGACATGATAGAAACCTTCAAGATCATGAAGGGTAGAGAAAAAATAGACAGGGACAGACTTTTCAAATTAAGGGGAACCACACGTACAAGGGGGCACTCAGAGAAATTGAAAGGGGAGAGGTTTAGATCAAACACCAGGAATGCGCTGCCAGAAGATGTAGTAAGCACAAGCACGCTACAGGGCTTCAAAAAAGCTTTGGATAGGTACTTGGAGGACAAAGGGATAGAAGGGTACAGATAAGAATAGAGGTAGAGGTAAGTTAAAAAATTAGTCAGGGACCACTGTTTCAGGCAAAAGGCCTGATGGGCCGCCGCGGGTGCGGACCGCTGGGCAAGATGGACCTATGGTCTGCCTCAGCGGAGGCAACTCTTATGTTCTTATGTTCTGTGAGGACAAGCAGATATATAATATTCTCAAATGTGGGTAATCCTTATGGTTGAACTCCAAGATTCAAATTGGCAAGTGTAAGATCCTCTGAAAACAATGGTTGCGGCAGGCATACTATGCACATTAGATGATGTACTATCAAATGGAAAAATGCTTGATTTTGATTTTTCACGACTGCAACAATCATTCGGTATTTCAAAATCTCAAGCATATAAATGGTTGCAGTTGAAGCAGGCCATTCAGAAGGGGTTCCCTGAGTGGTGAAATTTAAAAACTCAGTATAGCTTTCAGGGCCTATGCTTCCAGACAGATTTGCTAGGGCATCAGGCAACCAAGTGGTATAAATTAATATCTGAATATTTAAACAAGAAACCTAAAACTAGTCTAAAAGACATTTGGAGCATTGAGATTAAGCAGCAGATTTCTGCTACTCAATGGCCACGGATTTGGTCTTGGAGGATGAGGTGCACAGTGTCAAACTTCTTTTTTTTTGTTACATAGAACTTTCTGGATCCCAGTTTGTTTGCAGAAGTTAAAAAGTTCTAAATCTAATAGATGCTGGCACTGTCATCTTGAAATGGGGACACTGGATCATCTGTTGTTCTATTGTCCCTTGATACTCAATTTTTAGAGGTTGATATGAGGACATATTAATACCATACTGGAGTCATCGATCCCATTAACATATGATGTAGTCATCTGTGGGACGATATTGCATATTAAACCACCGTTGGATCAGTATAAATGCTGGCTTTTCCTTATCATAACCAGGATAGCCATGCAAATAGTTACTCATAATTGGAAAAATTGGGATCGTCTTAGTTTTACTTTTTGGTGGGTGAATTTATGCTTATGCTATACATATGAGAAGATGAACGCTGACATGCTGGGGCATAATAAGTTATTCAGATTAGTTTGGGGTCCGTTGACAACTTTTGTTACCTCGTTATAGTTGTCTCATATTTTTATTTTTATTTTGATTACACACACATCCAGGAAAAGGTGGGAGGGTGGGTAGGAAGGGATATTTCTTTTATCTTGTTTTATTCCTTGATTGAATGTATTGGAAGGAAGTGGGGTGGGGGGGAGGGTGTTATTCTTTCTGTATTGTTATTGATTGATTATAAGTGCTTAATCTGATTGTTAATGTATGTATAATGTTCTGTACTTTTTATTAGCCTTGAAAACTTAATAAAGATTTTTTTTAAAAAATGTGGGTAACGTTATCCATAGAACCCAGTACGGACAGGTAACAAGTCTACTGTCACTTTAAATTTTAAGCATTTCCTGTACCATGCGCTTACTGGTGACTTCCTGCCCAACATGGGCTCATGGGAACTGCTGCATTTCAGAGTTCTTAGTGCGTTACACTTTGTCCTTTTTCAGGTGCCTTTCCTTTGGTTTTTCCTTGAGTTTTTCTCTTTATTTTTGTTGTTTCTTTTCATATTCTTCCCTTTTCAGTTGAGTTTTTCAATTTTATTCAACTTTTAATTTTTGGGCCTTCAAGCCCCTTAAGCCTTTTCTCATTCAGAAAGCATTGAGTGATTTCCAGCTTTAGTTTTACTCAAGCCCCCTAGGCCACTGAGCCCTTTGACTCCACATCAGCAGTTTTCCCTTCAATATCCAAGGTGCTTAGCAGCTTCAAGAGGTGCAGTAGGTGCAACAAAACCATCTCAGGCATTGACTCAGACAACAGATGTGTTCAGTATCTTTGTCCTGAACATTGAGACATTTCTTGTGCCCTCTGTTCTCGTATGCAGAAGAGATCGCTGAATGTCCGTAAACTTCAATTTGAAAAGTACTTTTGTACTGCATTGGGGAAATCAAGCATAGCCAGGGATTCCAAACCTGACTCTCAACTTCAGCTTGCATTTACATCGACTCCTGCACTGACTGTGTCAACATCATATCACACTGAATTGATGCAGCGGAAAGACTCCAGTTCTTCATTATTGGTACTACCTCCATTGGGGAACCATGTAAGAAAGCTAAAAAGCGCAAACATGTATGCCTTGGCATCTTCCCAAGCTTCATCAGCCTCAATGCATACTTAAGTGTTGATACACGGAGGATTGATCATTTTACCTCCAACTGGTATCTTCTCAGAGACATGCCTCAACCGAGTATCACAGGTGCCTTTGCCTACATCAGTGCCATCCATTCAAGAGCAGTTTTAAGCATTACTTCAGCAAGAGCTTGTAGGGCTATCCATGCTCCTGCAGCCTCCACACTGTCCTCAGCCTAGCCGAGGATGTATCAGCACATCAGTCCAGGCAAAACTTCAGGATTCCTTTATGATGTTGAGCATCATCCTTGAGGGAGTGTCATTCAACTGTTTCACCTTCATGCTCCTCAATGAATTCTCGATGCTCAGCTTCAGAGACATCTTGACGAGAATACTTCGATGAATCTGATTCTGACCTATCACCATATTCCAGAGGTGACCTCCCTGACAATTCTACAGATGAATCTTAAGGTATTCCATCTGATCCTTCTCCACCATTTCCATGTCGCAGATCTCTTCCTGAGAGCTTATTCTTTACCAGCTTCGTTCGCCAGATGGGCCTGACTCTCCCTATTAAGATGGAATCTAAGAAGGAGCCTAGTGTAGAATTCATGGAGCTCCTGGATTATAAGGAGTGGCCCAAAGAGTGCATCAAAGTTCCACTCCACACTTCCTCTATTCCCACACTCTCTTGCTTCCTCCACTTTTCTTTCCCTTCTATAGCCAAATATCTTTCTTCCTACCCTCACCATATACTCTCTTGTGTCCTGATCTTCTCTCACTTAGTTCACCACCCCTTCTTTTACCCCACCCTTTTTTCCATCCTGTCCCCATCCTAACCCATTTCTCTTCCCCTCTTGCCACTCTAAATTCTGAATCCCAACCCATCCCCTCTGTACCCCTTTTTGTCCAATTACTTTTTGCTAACCCTTCCAAAAACCAACCCAACCCTGCACTCACCTCTTTGTGCCCCACTGGCTCCCTTCTCTTGTTCCACTCTTGCTCCCTAAACTCCTCTCTATCCATCACATTTAACAAAGACCAAAATAAGGCATTGAACCTAGAATGTCCATACTCACTCTACTTCCATGACAATGATGACTCAACCTCTCTTTCTTCCTTCAATGACTTGTGGAGATATTGTAGCTGTAAAAGTGAGGTTGGGGAAGGAAGTAGAGGAGACAGAAAGCTATAATGGAAATGCTGCTTCCTGCTGCTTCTCAGGGTTCAGTTTACTTAGGGTAGCCAATGTTTTGAAAGACAAAAAAAGCCCCCCACTACCTGCCATACTTGTGCTCTACTCCTTCCCCATCCCCCATTCTATCCCCTACCAAGCCCTCCAAAATACCTGCAGCTAGAGAAGCAGTACAGGATTCAGGCTGGAGGAGGGGGGGAGTACAAGAGGTTGCCCTCTTTAGATCTATTGAACTATAGTCTCCCAAAACACATATGCTTCCTCCATCTGCAGGGACGGATTAAAGGGTAGGCCCAGTAGGCACGTGCCTTGGGTCCAAAAAAGTCAGGGGGGACCCACCGCCGATGTGGTGCTTTGACCAGGGCCATTGTTAGGGGAGGGCAAACAGGGCAGCTTCCCTGGGACTCGCAGCTCCAGGGCGCCCTCCGTGATCCAGGCATTTCTTCCCCCAGTTGGCCCTCCCTCCCTTCCCCTCACCTTCATGGTTGCCTTTCCATTTCAAACTCAACGTTTTCTTTTTCAGATGGGCCCGGCATTGGCAATTGTTGCAAATGACTGCTTGGCCCAAAGGTTCCCCTCTAACACAGCTTGCTGTTTCCTCCTGGGCAGCTCATGTCAAAGGGGAAGCTTTGGGCTGAGCAGCCATTTGCAATAGAAACAGTCGCCAACACCAGGGCACATCTGAAAAAGAAAATGTTTTGATTTTGAAATGGAAATGCAATCGCAAAGGTGAGGGGAAGGGAGGGAGATAGGCCAACAAGGGGAAGAGATTAAGTGGTACATGAAGTTTGTCTTGAGCTGTCAAGAGCATGTGGGAAAGCAGCAGCAGTGGTGGGGAGGTGAGGGGGCAGGATAACACGATGGAATTGGGCTGGAGGAAGAGAGAGAGAAGGGGGCCGGATATTCAATGGAAATGGGTTGGAGGGAGAGAAAGAGAGAAGGGGGCAGATGATGAAAGTTGGGTGAAGGGAGAGAGAGAGAAGAGGGCAGACGTTAGATGTCAGTTGGGAGGGGAGAGAGAGAGAAGCAAATGCTGAATGGAAGTGGAGAAAGAAAACATACTGGATGGAAGGAGGGGATAAAGAAAAAGGGCATATGCTGGATGGGGGAAGAGGATAGAATTAGTGAGATACTGGAGGGAGAGAAGGAAAGGGGTGGCAAACTGTGGGTAAACACAATGAAAAGAGGGAAATGGAGGACTGGATAGTAAGAAAGAATTTAATTTAGACAGAGCAGAAAATAGAGAAGGATAGACCAGGGAAGAAAGGAAAGGGAAAAGAGAGGAGAGAGAGAAAGATGCCAGAGCATGGGGGGGGAGGAGACAGATATCAGATCTGAGTGGAGGAAATAAGAAGAGAGAGATGTTAAAAACCACAGGGAGAGGGAAGGAGAGAAGAAAGGAGAGAGATGCCAGACTATAAGGGGAACAGAGGGAAGAAGATGAATGCCAGACCAATTGGGGGGGGGGCAGGAGGAGAGATAGAAGGGAGAGGCAGACAGTTTCTGAAATAGGCAGACTGGATGGAAGGAAGAGAATGACAAGATGAGGAAGGCAGAAACTAGATGACAAAGGTAGAAAAAAAAATCTATTTTATTGCTTTAGGATAAAGTTGTATTGTAGCTGTGTTGAATAAATGCTTATAAATAGAAAATGGAAATAAGACTATCCTTTTATTGGACTACCGTATTTTTTGCTCCATAAGACGCACTTGACCATAAGACGCACCCTAGATTTAGAGGAGGAAAAACCAAGAAAAATATATTCTGAACCCAATTGTGCCTCTGAACCCAGCCCCCTAGAAAAATAGACAAATATACTGCAGCAGACAGATTTTGATCACTAAATTGAAATCCTACTTTGTTGTCTGGTGATTTCTGGTTGCACTAGATAGTTCTCTCTTTCTTTCGTTCTTTCCTTACTTCCTCAGGCCCATCAGTTGTCTCTTTCTATTCCCTCCCTCCCTCCTTCCTTTGTCCCGAGTTCATGCCCCCTCCCTGCCTTCCAGCCTTTGTCCTTCCCCCTCCTGCACCGAAGCCTGCCTGCTTTCTCCCCTTCCGCACCAAAGCCTGCCTTCCTCCCTCCCTACCTGCCGCACTGACGTCTGCCTCCCTCCTGCACCAAAGCTTGCCAGCCTTCCTCCCTGCTGTGCCAATTCTTCCTCCTTGGTCTACTGCTCGCCTACTGCTGCCGCAACTCCACAAATGGAAGGGCCGGCGGCGTGCAATTGGGCCCACAAGCCTTCCCCCGACATCAATTCTGACAACGGAGATAAGGTCCGGGCTAGACTTAGTAGATAAAGACAGGTTGTTCACCCTCTCCAAGGTAGAGAGAATGAGAGAGCACTTTCTAAAAGTTAAAAGGTTCGAGGGGAGAACCAGGAAACTACAGACTGGTGAGTCTGACCTCGGTACCAGGAAAGATGGTAGAGAAGCTGATCATTGATCACCTTGACGAACATGGTTTGATGAGGACCAGCCAGCATGGCTTCAGCAAAGGAAGATCTTGCTTGATGAACTTGCTGCACTTCTTTGAGGGAATAAACAGGCAGATAGACAAGGGTGACCCGGTCGACATTGTATATCTGGATTTTCAGAAGGCATTCGACAAGGTCCCGCATGAACGACTACTTTGAAAAATTGCAAGCCATGGAAATGAGGTTGAAATACTCAGGTGGATTAAAAACTGGTTGGTGGAGAGGAAACAGAGAGTGGGGGTAAATGGACAATACTCGGACTGGAAGAGCGTCGTGAGTGGAGTGCTGCAGGGTTCGGTGCTTGGACCCGTGCTCTTCAACGACCGGGAAATTGGTACGACGAGTGAGGTGATTAAATTTGCAGACGATACAAAGTAGTGAGGATGCAGAAGGATTGCGAAGACCTACAACGTGACATAAACACACTCAAGAAATGGGCTGCGACATGGCAAATGAGGTTTAACGTGGATAAGTGTAAGGCGATGCATGTCGGTAACAAAAATATTATACACGAATACAGGATGTCCAGTGCAGTACTTGGAGAGACCCCCCATGGGAAAGAGACTTGGGAGTACTGGTCGACAAGTCAATGAAGCCGTCTGTACAATGCGCAGCGGCGGCGAAAAGGGCGAACAGGATGCTAGGAATGATTAAGAAGGGGATCACAAATAGATCAGAGAAGGTTATCATGCCGCTGTACCGTGCCATGGTATGCCCCCACCTGGAATACTGCATCCAGCACTGGTCGCCGTACATGAAGAAGGACACAGTACTACTCAAGAGGGTCCAGAGAAGAGCGACTAAAATGGTTAAGGGGCTGGAGGATTTGCCTTACAGTGAGAGATTAGAGAAACTGGGCCTCTTCTTCCTTGAAAAGAAGAGACAGAGAGGGGACATGATCAAAACATTCAAGATAATGAAGGGAATAGACTTAGTAGATAAAGACAGGTTGTTCACCCTCTCCAAGGTAGAGAGAACGAGAGGGCACTCTTTAAAGTTAAAATGGGATAGAGTCCGTACAAATGTAAGGAAGTTCTTCTTCACCCAGAGAGTGGTAGAAAACTGGAACGCTCTTCCGGAGGCTGTTATAAGGGAAAACATCCTCCAGGGATTCAAGACAAAGTTAGACAAGTTCCTGTTGAACCAGAACGTACACAGGTAAGGCTTGACACTGGTCTTTGACCTAAGGGCCTCCGCGTGAGTGGACTGCTGGGCACGATAGACCACTGGTCTGACCCAGCAGCGGCAATTCTTATGTTTTCCACCCCCTTTTTGGGGGTAGGAAAAGTGCATCTTATGGAGCAAAAAATATGGTAATTTTAATACATTTCTGATTAACTTTCAGAGACCAAATTCTCCTTCCTCAGGTCAGGCCAGGATACTCTAATAGCAGTATACTTTACTGACCTGAGGAAAGAGGTTTTGACCTCTGTAAACTAATTAAAAAATGTCTTTTCAATTTTTTGTTTTATTTTTATTTTGTTAATTTGTAAAGTGTTTTGATATTTATCTTTTTTCAAATTTACATCTGCTGTCTTTATTTTTATACAGTATTAGGGGACATGCACCACTGTTTCTAGGGTGTTGCATTGTATACAGAGCCTGGCTTCTTTATGGTTCAGTTTTTGTATACATATTTCTATTTTTAACCCCCCCCCCTCCTTTTACAAAAGAGCAGAAGAGGTTTGTAGCAAAGGCCAGCGCGCTGAATGCTCTGCACTGCTCCGATAGTCAGAGTTCATATGAGCTTCGGAGAAGTGTAAAACATTCAGCACGCCAGCCAGCGCTAAAAACTTCTTCCGTGCTTTTGTAAAAGGGGTGGGGAGGGGAGTAGTTTGTGATTACTTATTTCATACTGGGCAAGGGTGTTTCTGTGTTCTGTGTGTATGAATGACCTAGGCCTCTTTTTATGAAACTGCGATAGCAGTTTCTAGCACAGGGAGCCACGCTGAATGGCCTGCGCTGCTTCCAACGCTCATTGAGTTCCTATGAGCATCGGGAGCAGTGCAGGCCATTCAATGTGGCTCCCCGCGCTAGAAACTGCTATCGCAGTTTCATAAAAGAGGAGGATAGTTTTCTGTTAGTGTTGACCAGCCTTATTTGGCAAAACACATCGGGCATGGTTCTAGAGAGCACCTTAAATAAACCTTATTTGACTCTCCTTAAGGGAACATCATCAAGTTTTCGTGGCAGAATACAGAAGTAGATTGCCGGGCCTTCTGCGCAGTATAAATTTGATGTTGTTTCCTCAAATGCAATCATCCGCCTCCAACACTGCCCACTTGCTGCTGTCCACCAGATGGGTGGTACATCGTTAGTCTGACATCTCCACTGAAACCTGTCTGCTTTGGGAGGCCTTGTTGGTAGTGAAACTACCAAACTATACAAAGTAGGGTAAATATAATCAATTACTGATATTCAATTCATTAAAGTGCTATACCAAGATTACCAAAACATAAAGGGCTCCTTTTACGAAGCCGCGTTAGCGGCTTTATCACACGTGACTTTTTATCACGCACTAACCCCCGCGCTAGCTGAAAAACTACTGCCTGCTCAAGAGGAGGCGGTAGCGGCTAGCGCAGCCGGCGGTTTAGCACGTTAAACCGCTAATGCGGCTTCGTAAAAGGAGCCCAAAATTAATTAAATATTTAATTTATTAATTTCTTTAATTCAATTCATATCCTAAAAACTAAAAAATTTATTTCATCTACATTTAAAATTTACAATAACAAGTAATACAAAGTGCAGAGTGCTACTAATGGCAAAATCATAGGCTGGGAAAAGCTACAGGTACAATCTAAAGGCTCTTAATGATGTTAAGTTTTGAAGTCATTCAGTCCCAATAAAGTTCACTTAACTTGATGATGAATCAATTAAAGTCCCAATATCTCCTTGAGTTGTATTCCGTAGACTTGACCAAGCCAGTTGTTCCTTATATTCATGATCCAATAAGAAATACTTAATCAGTTCTTAGGTTCTCTCTTCTTAATCCTTATTGTTTTCCAGTTTTAGCTACTCATAATGCTCAATCAGCATAAGCCTTCCATTCCAGCTGAGTTTCAGTTGAGTCCATCATCAGAGAGGTTGAAGATATAAGTACTAAGACAATAAGAAGAGTTTTCTAAATACTACAACCAGTACATTTACTATAATCAAATACATTCCAGTAACCATTAATCCTCAGTTACTAGTTATGAATACCTATCTTACATCTGTTTAAACTATTTAAAATTATAACTTTTACCTGAAATTACTTCTGATACAGATCTCCGGCTGAAAGTTCCTGCTGGGAAACATCAAGTGAGGGAACTACTACCTAGAGCGGGTAACCCGCTGAAACGATGAGGGGGGGAAAGTGCTCACTACGGGTATGGGAATAGCCTTGTCCCCGCAGTTAAGGGAGGGAATGCGCGCGGTCACCTCCTTCCTTCCTACCTACCCGAATCTATCTCCCTCCCTCCCCCTTACCTTCGCGGCGAATAGCCTTGTCCCCGCAGTTGAGGGAGGGAATGCGCGTGGTCACCAATCGTGCGCGGCCCCCTCCTTCCTTCCTACCTACCCAAATCTATCTCCCTCCCTCTCCCTTACCTTCGCAGCGTGTTTTCAGTAACTTCTTCACAAAGTCATCGGAGCCTGCAAGCAGTAGCATGCGTGTGTGGGCGGAAGCTTCTCCTCTGATGCAACTTCCAGTTCTACGTTAATACCTTTCAAGTATTTGAATGTCTGAATCATATCTCCCCTGTCCCTCCTTTCCTTTAGGGCAGGAGGTGTCAAAGTCCCTCCTCAAGGGCCGCAATCCAGTCGGGGTTTCAGGATTTCTCCAATGAATATGCATGAGATCTATTATCATACAATGTGTATGCAAATAGATCTCATGCATATTCACTGGGGAAATCCTAAAAACCCGACTGGATTTCGGCCCTTGAGGAGGGACTTTGACACCCCTGCTCTAGAGTATACATATTTAGGGCTTCCAGTCTCCCCTCATACATCTTATGGCGCAAACCTCCTACCATTTTCATTGCCTTCCTCTGGACTACTTCAAGTCTTTTTATGTCCTTCGCCAGATACAGTCTCCAAAATTGAACATAAAACTCCAAGTGGGGCCTCACCATCGATCTGTACAGGGGCATCAACACTTTCTTTCTTCTATTGGTAACGCCTCTCTCTATACAGCTTAGCATCCTTCTGGCAACAGCCACCGCCTTGTCACACTGGTTTTTTGCCTTTAGATCTTCAGACACTATCACCCCAAGATCTCTTTCCCCGTCCATACATATCAGCCTCTCACCTCCCAGCACATACGGCTCCTTCCGATTTCTAATCCCCAAATGCATTACTCTGCATTTCTTTGCATTGAATTTTAGTTGCCAGATATTAGACCATTTTTGTAACTTTTGCATATCCTTTCATATTTTCTACTCCCTTCTTGGTGTCTACTCTGTTACAAATCTTGGTATCATCCGCAAAAAGGCAAACTTTTCAAAGGCTTTGCTGAAATCTGTGTAAATTACATCTAGCATATGATCCAATTCTCTAGTCACCCAATCAAAAAATTCAATCAGATTCGTCTGGCACGATTTGCCTTTAATAAAACCATGTTGCCTCGGATTCTGTAACCCATTTGATTCTAGGAATTTCTCTATCCTTTCTGAAGTGTTATCTTTTTAAAGATGCCTTTAATCTTTAGTTATGTTCAAAGTTTATTTTATTCTTACTCTACTTTTACTTTACCTCCCTACTGTTCTGTCCATTTATGTCTTCTCCTATACTCTAATATGAACAATTGTAGTTCTTCCCTTTTTTACCTTGTGTATCTGTTCAGTCTGTAAGTCTGTTTGTCTAACCTATTATATTTAAAGATTAAACTGGAATAAGCCTATATCTTTTAAATTTGTAAATCGCTTAGTAATGTAAATAAGCAATTCATCAAGTCAAAATAAAATCTTGAAATCTTCAGCAACGCTTCCTTTATTTTTCCAATAACTGAAGTGAGGCTTACTAACCTGTAGTTTCCCGTTCATCTCTATGACCACTTTTGTGAATAGTGACCACATCTGCTCTTCTCCAATCCCCAGGAACCACTCCCATCTCCAAAGATTTGTTGAACAAATCTTTAATATGACCCGCCAGAACCTCTCTGAGCTCCCTCAATATCCTAGGATGGATCCCATCCAGCACCATCGCTTTGTCCACCTTCATTTTTTCCAAGTTGTTCATAAACACTTTCTTCCATGAATAGCACAGTATTTACTCCATTCTCGTGTGTAACTTTGCCAGACAATTTTAGTCCTTCTGTCCTTCTTTAGGATCTTCTTCCATGATCGGTCGGTGCTGGGACCGCTCCTGTTCAATATCTACATAAACGACCTAGAAGCGGGAACCAAGTGTGAGGTCATAAAATTTGCAGATGACACCAAACTATACAGCAGGGCTCAAACGAGGGAATACTGCGAAGATCTCCAAAAGGATCTAACGCTGCTGGAAAAGTGGGCCGAAAAATGGCAAATGAGCTTCAACGTAGGGAAATGCAAGGTCATGCACGTGGGGAAAAAGAACCCGATGTTCACTTACAAAATGGGGGGAACACCACTAGGGGTCAGTAACCTGGAGAGCGACCTGGGAGTGATGGTAGACGCAACACTGAAGGCATCGGCGCAGTGCGCCACGGCCTCAAGGAAAGCTAACAGAATGTTGGGTATCATTAAGAAGGGTATCACGACCAGGACGAGGGAAGTCATCATGCCGCTGTATCGTGCAATGGTGCGGCCGCATCTGGAGTACTGTGTCCAGTACTGGTCGCCGCACCTCAAGGAGGACATGGCGGTACTAGAGGGAGTACAGAGAAGAGCGACTAAACTGATAAAGGGAATGGAAAATCTCCCATATACCGACAGATTAAAGCAGCTAGGACTTTTCTCCCTGGAAAAGTGGAGACTTAGAGGAGACATGATAGAAACCTTCAAGATCCTGAAAGGCATAGAAAAAGTAGACAGGGACAGATTTTTCAAATTAAGGGGCACCACAAGTACAAGGGGGCACTCGGAGAAACTGAAAGGGGACAGGTTTAGAACAAACGCTAGGAAGTTCTTCTTCACTCAGAGGGTGGTGGATACATGGAACGCGCTTCCAGAGGCTGTGATAGACAGGAACACATTAAATGGTTTCAAAGAAGGTTTGGATAGATTCCTAGAAGAAAAAGGGATTGAAGGGTATAGATAGATATAGACCACTGCTCAGGCAATGGGCTTGATGGGCCACCGCGGGAGCGGACCGCTGAGCAGGATGGACCTCTGGTCTGCCTCAGCGGAGGCAACTTCTTATGTTCTTATGAACACAGAACAGAAGTATTTGTTTAACATGTTTGCTTTTTCCTCATCCACATATCAATACATATCATCTTTTAGTCTCGCAATTCCATTTTTCATCTTCCTTTCACTAATATATCTGAAAAAAATTTTGTCTCCCTTTTTTACATTCCTAGCCATTTGCTCTTCCGCTTTCCCTAGACGTATCTCTCTCTTAGGATTCTTTCAGTTTCACCCGGTAGTCCTTTCTGTATTCCTCTTCTTGGGTATTTTTATATTTCACGAACGCCAGCTCTTTTGCCTTTATTTTCTCCGCAACAAGTTTAGAGAACCATTTTGGTTTCATTTTTCTCTTGTTTTTATTTATTTTCCTCACATAAGGTCAGCAGCTATTTTTATTGTCCCTTGTAGCTTAGACCACTGTTTTCCCCACTTCCTAACAGCTCTTTCTTCAGGTACGCTCCCATTTTACTAACGTCCGTGCGTTTGAAATCTGGGACTTTGAGTTTTGTGTGGCCGCCCTTCACTTTAGCTGTTATATCAAACCAAACCGTTTGATGATCGCTATTTCCCAGGTGGGCACCCACTCGAACATAGAGATACTCTCCCCATTTGTGAGGACCAGATCTAGTATCACTTTTTCCCTCGTAGGTTCTGTCACCATTTGTTTGCGCAGAGCCTCTTGAAAGGCATCCATAATCTCCCTACTTCTTTCCGTACCCGCAGACGGAACATTCCAGTCTGCATCCACCCCTTCTCTCAACCAGCCCTTCTAACTCTTCCGCAGACCAGGCATTATTTTTGCCAGACCTAAATGTGCCTAATACCTTTTTTTTTTTTTTTTAGCATGCCATGTGCTGCTTAATGACTGCATTTAAATGTGGCCTGCAGTAATGGTTTCAGCATCCATGCTGAAACTATTAAATCACTGAGTAGCACACTAACGCCATTGCCAATCGCCTTTAATGTAGGTGTTAGTTTTTGAGCATCGACTAAGGTTGTCAAATTTTACAATTAGAAAATCTGGACCCCTGGAACTGCTCCCAGGCCCACCCATCCCTACCCTAATCCTGCCCCCAGTCCTACCCTAGCCCCGCCCCTGCCTGCTTTTGTTGGGTAGGGAAAAAGTCCTCACATGCGTGGACTTCCTTCCTGCTCAATGCGATTTCGGGAGGACATATCTGGGGAAATCCGGATGTCTGGTAACCCTAGCATTGACCCACTGGTGAGGATGGTAGGGAAGAGAAATGGTAGGGAGATGGTATGTGTGGGGGAGGAGCAGCATAAAATCTATTTTACTTTTTGGAATCTTGCCAGGTACGTGTGACCTGAATTGGCCACTGTTGGAAATAGGCTACTGGACTTGATTGACATTCGATCTGTCCCAGTATGGCAACACTTATGTTCTTATAATAGAGCCTTGAATCATCCTAAGTGAGAGGGATATAGGGTCCTGAGCTGCCCTGAGTGTCAGATCTCTTGGGACAGGCCTGGGAAGACAGCCAGCAATCAAACCCAGGTCTTTCCATATGGCAGACTGCTACTAAACTGCTCCCATGCCACATTTTTGAATAGGAGAATAGCATAACTTGCCTGACTACTGTCAGATTTCAGGTTTATTAAAAATTTGATAAACCCCCTTATCAAATATCAAGCTTGTTTTGCTACTTGTATTATTTGTGAGCTGCATACCATAGAAAGGTAACAATCATATTAGAAGATAAGAAAATGTATGAAACATAATTACACCACTTATATCTATTCCTTTTTCAGAATAAAGATTATTGAAAAGGATTCCAGTAAGATACAAAAAGAGTTGCAGGATATACGTGATGTGAAGGTTTGGAAATCTAAAAGAGAAGAGAAAGTATTATTAAAAAAGAAAACGGTAAATCTTAAAAGACCTATCCCAGGTAGTCTATTCAAATTTGCCAATATCACATTTTAATTTAGTTTTTTCTTTTTAATTAAAATTTCTTAAATCTTGAGCATTCCAGTAACTAAACACAAATGGTATAAAGAATTGTTTTCTTTTATACTGGTCAACAATTGACTATTAACACATGCAGCTTCTCTGAGAATCTCCCTTCTGTTTTCCATCTGCATTAAAATAATGTTCATTCAGTTTTCACTAGTAGGGGATTCTCTCATTTCCTTGTGACCTCCTGAAATCAGAATTGCACTAGTATTGCTTGGTCTAATTCATGTCTAACCTCTTGTTCTCCATTACAGGTACAGTGTTAGGATCTTCTATAGCAAGACCAATGTACCTTTATGTTTTACTAGACCTCTATTTATGATATCTTGTACATCTTCAGTTTTAGCTATAACTTGTGTGCCAGCTGTATAAGTGGATAAGTAATGTGTGCAGCAAACCTTTGTACTGTTATACTATCACTCGTGTTCTCCAAAAACAGTACTTCACAGCATGTTTACTTATAGCTTTTTACTTATTCATTGGTCTTCAGAAGTGCCAGTATTAGCCAATTGATTTGAGTGGCCAAATATTATGTGGCACTAGCCTCCTCATCAGACCGTTGTGTCTTTCAACTTATCTTTTTTTCTTTTTCTGAGTTTTCCCTTTGTCAGTAATTATCGGGAAGGGACCTGTCATTCCGACATGTTTTGCCCGAAGGCTGTATCAAGAAAAAAGTCCCCCCTTCTACTTTAGCTCCATACCATTCCTGATCATCGGCAATTTTTATGACAAAGATCAGGAAGGTGTGGAGCTAAAGTAGAAGGGGGGACTTTTTTCTTGATACAGCCTTCTGGCGTAACATGTCGGAATGACAGGTCCCTTCCCGATAATTACTGACAAAGGGAAAACTCAGAAAAAGAAAAAAAAAGATAAGTTGAAAGATTATTTTTTTATTTACTGAAGTATTGAAGCACTAAAGCACTTTATATAAAACACAACGGTCTGATGAGGAGACTAGTGCCACATAATATTTGGCCACTCAAATCAATTGGCTAATACTGGCACTTCTGAAGACCAATGAATAAGTAAAAAGCTATAAGTAAACATGCTGTGAAGTACTGTTTTTGGAGAACACGAGCTGTATAAGTGGGACATTAGTTGCCTCAAAGGGTATTTAAAGGAAATTATCCTGAATAAGTTTTGTGCAACTGTTCAGTTGGCTACACAGGGATCAGCAAGTCAGGATTCTTAAGAGTGCTTTAATCAAGTAAGCATTCAGCAAATATAATTAGATCTTGATTTACATTATGCAGAAAAGCAACAAGACAATATATCTTATATACTGTACCTGATTCTAAACCAGTGGTCTCAAACTCTCGGCCCTCCAGATACTATTTTGAGGCCCTCAGTATGTTACCATTGTTCTGGAACATTGCCCTCACTGCTGTAACCTCATGCAAGCGTTTTCCTGCGTCTGTATGCAATTGTGAGGTGAAGTGGAGAGGCTAAAAAGAAACAATATTCTGTACAATTGTCATTTTATAAATACAAATACTACAGAGCAAGGATCAGCAAAACCCCTGTCTCCCCTCCCTTTCACATATATCCCCTCTACTATCAAGAAAACTGAATAAGCCAAATTATTACAGAATGCTACACAGAAATATCATGCTAACAGAATACTGCAGTCACACATGACAGGAATAGTGTTAGAGGAGTGCAACTAGGGCAACTGCCCCCTGGTCAGAGAGAACCCTAAGTCAGCTGGAAGCTAAAGAAGCACTGCCTGGGCTTTGCAGTCCCCAGTTATGTCTAACACCAGCTCTAGCAGGATATATATTTCAAATCTGATATATTCTAATCACAAAATAGAAATACAATTATTTTCTCTACCTTTTGTTGTTTCTGGTTTCTGCTTTCATTTTCTTTTCACTCTCTTCCTTCCAGCATCTGCCCCTTCCATCCACTGTCTGCCCTCTCCCCCTTCCATATGGTATCTGTCTTCTTTCTATGCCCCTCTCCCCTTTCCAGCCAGCCTGCGCCCCTCTCTCTCCTTTTTACATGATTCATTCCAGCTTCACTGCTCTCTTCATTTTTATCTCTCCTACACCATATCTAGTATCTTTGTCCCTCTCTGCTTATTTCTCTGCTGACTCCCTTCACAACATCAGTCTCTCTACTTTCTCATTCCTGTCTCTCCCCTTTCCCTCATCTGATCTCTCCATTCCACCCTGACCCCTTCCCCTTCTATAATCTCCCTGCCAGCTGTTTCCTTCTTTTTTTCCTTCTCCCTTTCCTCCTCCCCCTGTCCAGCAGTAACTCTCTTCCCTTCCCTTCCTCCCCTTCCAGCAGCATCTCTCCTTCTCCTTCCCTCCAGGTCCAGTAGCAGCTGTCCCTTTATTTTCCCTTGTCCAGCAACTTCCCAGCTTCCTTTTCCTCCTCCCCTCCCAGCAGCATCTCTCCTTCTCCCTCCCTCCAGGTCCAGTAGCAGGTGTCTCTTTATTTTCCCTTGTCTAGCAGCTTCCCAGCCTCCAACAGTGGCTTCCTCCCCTCCCAGTAGCTCTCAGTACATGCCAGTGCTGCGATTCACTAAGGCAGCCTTGGGTCCTTTGATGGGTTACGCCACCTCTGAGGAAAGAGAAAGTTGCATCATCAGAGGCGGGCTGCGACTCGGCAAAAGCCCCAAGGCTGCCAAAGTGAATTGCTGCACTGGCAAGTACTGAGAGCTGCTGGGAGGGAAGAAAGCCACTGTCGGAGGCTCCCCGTGATCTCGCCAGCCCTGTGCGGACCGGCAGGAAATTTCAGCTTGATCTCGCCGGCCCTGCGTGGACCGGAAGGAATTTTCTGCATACTGACACCGGTCCACGGACCAGCGGTTGAAGAACACTGGCCTAGAGGACTACACCAAAATCTTGTCTCTTGCAATTGATACTTTAGATTAGAATCTAAATCACAATTTTGCATGAGGTAAAACTCTTTATCCCAGGACAAGCAGGCAGCATATTCTTGACTGATGGGTGACGGCACCGACGGAGCCCCGGTACGGACAATTTTAGAGTGATTGCACTCTAAGAACTTTAGAAAGTTCTAGCTAGGCCGCACCGCGCGTGCGCGAGTGCCTTCCCGCCCGACAGAGGCGCGCGGTCCCCAGTTTTCTTAATTCCGCGGAGCTAAGAAGACGCGTGTTTCCAACGGCTGTTGGAAGTTTTTCTACTATTTCACTTGCCTTCCCGCTCGCGCGTATTTTTCTCTTCATATTTTCTTTCTTTCTTTCTTTTTTTACCCTATTGTGTAAAAAAAAAAAAAAAAAATTATTTTAATTTCATTTTTTTATCGAACTGACCCGGCGGGGCCTGTTGGCACCATCGAAGCCTCGGGCTTCGATTTTGCTACAGCAGTATTTCCCTTCATGCCCCCGTCACCGGGTTTCAAAAAGTGTCAGCGGTGTGCGCGCCCTATCTCCCTTTCCGACCCACACAAGTGGTGCCTCCAGTGTCTGGGTCCGGACCATAGGGCTGAAACCTGCACCCGCTGTAGTTCTTTACAAAAAAGAACTTTAAAAAATCGACAAATTCAGCAGCGGATCCTTTTCGGTACCGCTATGGAAAGTGCACCGGTATCGACGTCGACGACTTCTTCCAAGTCGACTCCGACTACCTCGGCACCGCCAGATCCATCGTCGGTGTCGACTCCTGTAGGTAAGCCGGCTAAGAAGCCTTCCCCTACTGTTCTAGGCCCGCCAGTCGAGCATGCAGTGAGCCAAGTCCTGCAGACTGAGCGCCGGCCCCGTAAACGCTCCGCTCCCATTGAAGTCTCTGCATCGTCATCGGCATCGACTTCACCCGAGCGTCGAGCGGCACCGAAGGTACCGAGCAAGAAAAAACCGGTACCGGTGCCATCGGGACCAACGTTGGATGAGCGCATTGCCTCTATCCTCCAGGTCCAGCTTAAGCAGCAACTACAACAGTTGCTCCCGGCTCTCTTGTCTCCGAACCTTCCAGTGTCGGTACCGACTGAGCCTTCGGTGCCGTCTGTCGAACAGCCTCTGTTATCGGCATCGACTGTTTCGGCACCGCAAAAATCTTTGTCCATGCCTGTTCTATCAGCAGAACCAAAACGGCGTGCTACTCATACGGTGTCGGAACCGGTACTTGTCTCCGAACCCCGTACCGTACTACATTCCCCAGGTACCGTCTCCACTCGGTCTGGTAAATCGGTACACAAGACTAAACATACTGATACATCGACTCCACTTTCCCAGGGCCGTTTACAATCGGTACGGGACCCTGACTTGTGGGATGATTCAGATGATCCCCTCGGTACCGAGGAGGATTATACATCTGATGAGGAGGAACCATCGGTGCAGGATACTACTGCTAAGCCAGAGCACTCCTCCTTCACAAAATTTTTAAAGGAGATGTCAGACACCTTGTCTATTCCTTTAGAGTCTGACTCTAAAAAATCCAAGGCATTTTTGGATGCTTTGGATTTTGACCAACCTCCTAAAGAGTTTTTAAAGTTACCCCTCCATGACATCTTGAGGGAAACTTTTTATAAGAATCTGGAAACTCCTTTGACAATCCCAGGAGCCCCAAGAAAACTTGAATCTCTATATAAAGTGATTCCAATACCTGGATTTGACAAACCCCAACTTTCTCATGAATCCCTGTTGGTAGAGTCAACTCTAAAGAAGACTACAGGAGCCAGTATGTATGCCTCTGTCCCTCCTGGTAGAGAAGGAAAGGCCATGGACAAATTTGGAAAGCGTCTTTACCAAAATGCAATGCTGGCCAACCGTTCAAGTAATTACGCTTTCCATTTCTCGTTTTACCTGAAGCACCTCATTCAACAGGTAACCTCTTTTCAAAAGTATATTCCGGACCGTAAACTTCCTGCTTTTCAGCAATGTACCTCTAGTCTTCTGCAACTCAGGAAGTTTATGGTCCGTTCTATTTATGATACTTTTGAACTGACGTCTCGTGCTACTGCTATCTCTGTAGCAATGAGAAGATTGGCATGGCTACGGACCTCAGAACTGGACGTAAACCATCAGGACAGACTTGCCAATGCTCCTTGCCTAGGGGATGAGCTGTTTGGGGAGTCCATGGATACCACCACCCAAAAGCTCTCCGCCCATGAAACTAGGTGGGACACCTTGTTGAAAAACAAAAAGAAACCTCCTCCTCCTCGTCCATTCAGGCAACAACCTTCATATCAAAGGAGGTTTTCTGCTCGACCGGCGCAGTCCCATCCTCCTCAACCTCGCAGACAGCGTCAGCAGCAACAACAGACTCGTCAACAGCAGCCTGCTGTCAAACCGGCTATTCAACCTAAGTCGACACAGCCCTTTTGACTCCTTTCTCCAGGACATTGCCAGTCTTCCTCCCTCGTGTCCTCTACCTCAGCCCATAGGAGGTCGACTACAAGTTTTTCTAACTCGCTGGGAAGCAATCACCTCCGACCAGTGGGTTCTTGCTATCATCGCCCACGGCTACTCCCTAAATTTTCAGACTCCTCCACCTCTAAGTCTGCCAAAAGAGTCTGCTTCCAACAAGGCTCAATCCCTCCTCCTCGCTCAGGAGGTTCACTCCCTCCTGCTTCTCAATGCCATCGAACCAGTTCCTCTGGACCAGCAAGGCCTGGGATTTTACTCCCGGTATTTTCTTGTACCCAAAAAGACCGGAGATCTCAGACCAATATTAGATCTCAGGGATCTCAACAAATGTCTGGTCAAGGAGAAGTTCAAGATGTTATCTCTTGCCACCCTCTATCCTCTTCTTTCTCAGGAAGACTGGCTATGTTCCCTCGATCTCAAGGAGGCGTATACTCACATTCCAATTCATCTGATGTCCAGACAATATCTGCGCTTTCTTGTCAATCAACATCATTACCAATACAAGGTGCTACCCTTCGGCCTAGCCTCCTCGCCCAGAGTATTCACCAAATGTCTGATTGTGGTCGCAGCTTATCTCCGCTCCCACAACTTTCAAGTCTTCCCTTACCTGGACGACTGGCTCATCAAGGCTCCTTCTCCTCAGTCCGTTCACAAAGCAACGGATCAGACCATTTACTTCCTCCGACTGTTGGGGTTCGAAATCAATCTACCCAAGTCGCACCTCATTCCGACTCAGCGGCTTCAATTCATTGGAGCCATTCTGGATACTGTTCAGATGAGGGCTTTTCTTCCTCTAAACCGCCTTCACACCATCCTTCATCTCTGTCAGCAGGTGTTCCAGCAACCTTCCATCTCTGCGAATCACATGATGGTGCTCTTGGGACACATGGCCTCCACAGTACATGTCACTCCCTTCGCACGTCTCCACCTGCGTACTCCTCAATGGACCCTAGCGACTCAGTGGTCACAAGCGACGGATCCTTGTTCACGACACATATCTGTGACCTCGTCTCTTCGACAGTCGCTTCTTTGGTGGTTGAAATCATCAAATCTATCCAGAGGTCTACTGTTTCATCTACCTCCTCATCAACTGGTCATCACCACGGATTCCTCCCCCTATGCATGGGGAGCTCACTTGAACGAGTTTCAAACTCAGGGGTTTTGGACCACCCAGGAAAAGAAACACCACATCAATTTCCTGGAACTCAGAGCGATATTTTACGCTCTCAAAGCTTTCCAACATCTTCTTTTTCCTCAGGTTCTCCTCATTTGCACCGACAACCAAGTTGCAATGTATTACATCAACAAACAAGGAGGGACAGGATCCCGTCCCTTATGTCAGGAAGCTCAAAGGATTTGGACCTGGGCGACTGCTCGTCACCTATTCCTGAAAGCAGTCTACATCCAAGGGGAACAGAATTGCTTAGCAGACAATCTCAGCAGAATTCTTCAACCTCACGAATGGACTCTCGACCCTTCGACTCTCCAGTCCATTTTCTCTCAATGGGGCACACCTCAAGTGGATCTTTTTGCAGCTCCCCACAACCATCAACTGCCCCTGTTTTGCTCCAGACTTTACTCTCCTCACCGTCTGGAACCCGATGCATTTCTCCTAGATTGGACCAATCTCTTCCTTTATGCATTCCCTCCTCTTCCGCTCATGCTGCGCACCTTATTCAAGCTCAAGAGGGAACAGGCCACCATGATTCTCATCGCTCCACGGTGGCCCAGACAGCATTGGTTTTCCCTTCTACTTCAGCTCAGTTCCAGGGAACCCATACCTCTTCCTCTGTTTCCTTCACTGCTTACACAGCATCAGCAAACACTGCTTCACCCCAACTTACAGTCTCTGCACCTGACAGCTTGGTATCTCTCGGGCTGACTCCAGCTCATGCTCTCCTGTCTCAGCCTGTTCGTTCTATTATTGATGCTTCCAGGAAACCGTCCACTCTTCAATGTTACCAACATAAGTGGTCTCGCTTCTCTTCCTGGTGCCAGTTACATCACCACAATCCCATATCTACAGCAGTGGGACTGGTGTTGGACTATTTATTGTCCTTATCTGACTCTGGTCTGAAATCCTCTTCGATAAGGGTCCACCTTAGTGCCATTGCAGCTTTTCATGAGCCGATTCATGGGAAACCCCTCTCAGCTCATCCCTTAGTTTCAAGGTTCATGAAGGGCCTCTTCAATGTGAAACCACCTCTTAAAGCCCCTCCTGTTGTTTGGGATCTCAATGTGGTTCTTTCTGCGTTGATGAAGCCTCCTTTCGAGCCGTTGGCCTCAACACATTTTAAATTTCTCACTTGGAAAGTGGTCTTTCTAATAGCTCTCACTTCTGCCAGGAGGATCAGTGAGCTTCATGCGCTAGTGGCGGATCCACCTTTCACGGTTTTTCACCATGATAAGGTCGTCCTCCGCACACATCCCAAATTCCTTCCTAAGGTTGTGTCTGAATTTCATCTTAACCAATCCATAGTTCTACCTGTTTTTTTCCCAAAGCCTCATTCTAATCCAGGTGAACAGGCTTTGCATACCTTGGATTGTAAACGTGCTCTGGCTTACTATCTTGATCGCACCAAACCTCACAGATCTTCTCCTCAACTATTTTTGTCATTTGATCCTAACAAGTTGGGTCATCCTGTCTCTAAACGCACTCTATCCAATTGGCTGGCTGCTTGCGTTTCTTTTTGTTATGCTCAGTCCGGCCTGACACTGGAAGGTTCGGTCACAGGCCACAAAATTAGAGCTATGGCAGCGTCTGTAGCTTTCCTCCGTTCCACTCCTATTGAGGAAATCTGCAAGGCTGCCACTTGGTCCTCAGTCCATACTTTTACATCTCATTATTGTCTGGATGCATTCTCCAGACGGGATGGACACTTCGGCCAATCGGTTTTGCAAAATTTGTTTTCCTAATGGCCAACCTTCCCTCCATCCCTCTTTTTGTTAGCTTGGAGGTCACCCATCAGTCAAGAATATGCTGCCTGCTTGTCCTGGGATAAAGCACAGTTACTTACCGTAACAGGTGTTATCCAGGGACAGCAGGCAGATATTCTTGCGTCCCTCCCTCCTCCCCGGGTTGGCTTCTTAGCTGGCTTATCCTAACTGGGGACCGCGCGCCTCTGTCGGGCGGGAAGGCACTCGCGCACGCGCGGTGCGGCCTAGCTAGAACTTTCTAAAGTTCTTAGAGTGCAATCACTCTAAAATTGTCCGTACCGGGGCTCCGTCGGTGCCGTCACCCATCAGTCAAGAATATCTGCCTGCTGTCCCTGGATAACACCTGTTACGGTAAGTAACTGTGCTTTATAGTTTATAAATCTTTCCTTAATTGCTTCTGATAATTTCAGCTATACACAGCTGAAAGCAGTGCAACATGCAGAAAGTGGAAAACTAAGTAAACTTCACTTCCTGCTGTGTATAGCTGAAATTATCAGAAGCAATTAAGGAAAGATTTATAAACTATATAAATTATAACAAGTTTTACCTCATGCAAAGTTGTCATTTCTTTAATAAGACATTCCCTAGCAACAGCAGCAGATGAATCCAGAGACCAATGGGATAGCACACATCTACCAGCAGGCGGAAATAGAGAAACTGATTAACAGGTGGTCCTATTGGCTGGCACTCCTCCTGTATCTCCAGTATTCTCTATCTCCCAGCAGGAAATGGTCGCTATTCAACTAGCTCTTGAATTCTGGCTGTGACTGGAACTTTATTTTCTCCTGTTGAGGTTTCTCTTCAGCGAGACTGCCATTCTGTTTCTCCTGTTGAGGTTTCTCTTCAGTGAGCTGGCAATGCCATTTCTCCTGTTTTGTTTTTGTTTTTAAAATCTTTATTCATTTTCTTATGTTACAACAAGTGTTTCAATAAACTCATTAGAAATTTGAATATATACACTTGATTAACTCATATATTAATATCAAATTTAACATTTCATTAGAAATTTAATATTATATAAAGTTATAATATTATGCAAGAAATCAAAATTTATATAATTCTTATTAGATATAATAATCCCCTTTCCCTCCCTCCCTCCCAATCATTAATATATAAATCAATTTTTTAATTGTAATTCATTCATATATTAATTATTATATAATAATCAGAATTAAAAGCCCACCCCATTCCCTTCTATTCAAATGTTTTATCATGGGAAAAGTTAATCATCCATTAAAGAAATCTGTTAACGGTCTTCAGATTTTTCCAAATTTTATTCATGGGAAAGTTTATCATTCTTTGCAAAAATCTTTTAATGGTCCCCATATTTTTTGAAATTTATTCATATATCCTTTATGTGTTGCAATAGCGAGTTCCATTTTATATATATGGCATACAGAATTCCACCAGAACATATAATTCAATCTATCATGTTGTTTCCAATTAAATGTAATTTGTTGTATTGCTATTCCAGTTAGGATAAATAAAAGTTTGTTATTACTTGATGAGATTTGGCTCTTTGCTCTCATGGTTGTTCCAAATAATATAGTATCATATGTCAAGGCTACTGGATTTTCTAATATTCTATTAATTTGGGGCCAAATTGATTTCCAGAATGATAAGATAAATGGACAAAAGAATAAAAGATGATCTAATGTCCCAATTTCAACATGACAGTGCCAGCATCTATTGGATTTAGAGCTATCTATTCTATGTAAACGTGTAGGGGTCCAAAATGCTCTGTGAAGAAGAAAAAAACCAAGTTTGTCTCATAGATGCTGATACCGTACATTTTAGCCTCCAAGACCAAAGTCGTGGCCATTGAGATGCACTAATTTGGTGTTTTATCTCAATGCTCCAAATGTCTCTAAGAGCATTTTTTGGTTTTTTATTTATAAATCCAGATATTAATTTATACCACTGTGCGGCTTTATGTCCTATTGAGTCCATCTAGAAACATAAGAATTCTAAACTGTGATATTTAGCAAGGTTTTTCCATTCAGGGAACCCTTCCTGAATAGATTGCTTCAATTGCAACCATTTAAAATATTGTGTTTTATTAAGACCAAATTTATGTTGCAATTGTGAAAACTCCAGCAATTTGTCATTTTTTATCACATCATCCAAAATACGAATACCTGCTATCATCCAATGTTTCCAGATGACTTTAAAACCGCCAATTTTGATCTTGGGGTTTAGCCATATTGTTTGAGTAGTTGATTTATTAATTGGAATTTGAGTTAGATTACTTATGTATCTTAGAGTTTTCCAGGTATCCATAAATATTTTATGATCTTTGTATACCTTTGGCATTTTGATACTAATTACATGACTAAGACGTAATGGAAATATAAGTCTCCATTCCAGCCAAAACCAGTCTGGAATATTATCAGTGGGTTCTGGGAGGATCCAATACATACCATGTTGTAAAATATAGGCTTGATGATACCTATAAAAGTTGGGAAAATTTACCCCTCCCTCCTTAATTGGTTTTTGCAGCGACACTAAAGCAATTCTTGGTTTTTTATTAAGCCAAATAAATTTTGTCAAAATTCTATTTAATTTTGTATAAAAAGGTTCTTGAAAGAAAATTGGTATCATTCCCATTTGGTAGCAAACTATAGGCAAAATCATCATTTTAACTGTTTGTACTCTTCCCCACCAAGATAAATGTAAAGGATTCCATTGCTCACAGAATTCTGTCACTTTCTGTATTAGACATTTTTCATTAATTTTCATTGTTTCATCTACTGTTTTTGTTATCCAAATTCCAAGATATTTAATAGATTCTTCTTTCCAAACAAAAGAAAATGTATCAAATAAACCTTTTGTACAATATACATTTAGAGGAAGAACTTCTGATTTATTCCAATTAATTTTATATCCTGAAAAAGTTCCAAATTTCTCAATTAATTCAAGTAGATATGGAATGGTAGATTCTGGATTTCTCAAATATAATAATAAATCGTCTGCATAAGCAGATATTTTATATTCTCTGTCTGAGTGAGGTATACCCTGTATCTCCTTTGCTTGTTGGATAGCTAATATTAAGGGTTCTAAAACAATATCAAACAGTAAAGGAGACAAGGGACATCCTTGTCTAACTCCTCTCTGTAGATTAAATTTTTCTGAAAAAGTATTATTGATATATAATCTTGCAGAAGGGGAGCTATACAATGTTTTTATCATTTGTGTGAATCCAGGACCTATACCAAACCATTCCATTGCCTGGTAGATAAAAGGCCATTCTACTCTATCGAAAGCCTTTTCTGCATCCAATGAAATAGCAAAAGTAGGTTCATTCATTTTCTTTGTTAAATATAGCATATGGAATGCTAATCTGGTATTGTGAGATGAATGTCTTTGAGCAACGAATCCTGTTTGATGCATACCTATAATGTGGGGGAGAGCATTAGCCAGTCTTAACGCAAGTATTTTTGCTAATATTTTTCCGTCTACATTTATTAAAGATATTGGCCTATAGTTTGAGACCAAAGTGGGATCTTTATTAGGTTTTGGTAAAACAATAGTTAAAGATTCTGATATAGTGCCTTTAATACAACCTTTATTAAGTTGATATTGATAAAGATTTAGTAGATAGGGTAGTAAAAAATTTTGAAATGTTTTATAAAATTCAACTGTATATCCATCACCACCTGGAGCGGATCCAACTCTAAGGGATTTCAAAGCTGTTCCTAATTCTTTTATTGATATTGGTTCTTCTAATCTTCGTTTTATATGTTCAGGAACTTTTGGACCCTCTAACATTTTCAAAAATTCTAAACCATCTTTTTCTTTATTTTTATAAGTCTCGGAAGAATAAAGAGATTTATAAAATTTTAGGAATTGTTTTAATATAGGTTCAATTTGTGTAAATGTGTCTCCATTTTCATTTTTTATAGCTATTAATTTTGTTTTTCTTTTTTTTGTTTTAAGATAGTTTGCTAATATTCTTCCCGACTTATTTGAGTTACCATAATACAATGTTTGCTGAGAAAATAATTCTTTTCTAATCATTTTAGATGAGATTTCATTATATTTAATTTTTAATTTTAATAATTCTTGTTGAATTGAATATTCCCATTTTTCTATTAATTTTGTTTCCAAATTTTTAATCTCTTTTTCTAAAATTAAAAATTGTTTTTTATTTTGTTTTTTGAGAAAAGCCGAATAGGAAATTATTTGTCCTCTAATTGATGCTTTAAAAGCATCCCATAAAATTTCTCTATTAATCTCATCTTTATCATTAATTTGAAAAAATTCTTTCATTTTTATTAAAAGATTTTCACAAAAAATTGGATCAGCCAACAATGTATTATCGAACTTCCAAATTGGTCTATTATTATTTTGATCAATAATTTTAATTTTTATCCATACTCCACCATGATCAGATAAAATAATAGGATCAATGGCTGCTTGTGTCACTTGCTGTGCTAGATGATTTGAAATAAATATATAATCTATTCTTGAAAAAGAATTGTGAACATGAGAACAAAAGGAAAATTCCCGATCATTAAAATGAAGTATTCTCCAAATATCTGTTAAATCACAAGATTTTGTCAAATTTTCTAATCCCATAGATTTCATAACTCTACTTGGGTTTTTATCTAATAAAGGATCCATTACAGCATTGAAATCCCCTGCTACTATTAGATTTGAAGTAGCTAGTGGTAAGATCAGTTGTTGAAGGGTTTTAAAAAATTCATTTTGGTTCAAATTAGGGGCGTATATATTAATCAACATCATGGTAGTATTTCCCATATTCATTTCCACTATTACCCATCTTCCATGAGTATCTGAAGCTTTTAATTTGAATGAAGCAGAACATTTTTTACTAACTAGAATAGCAACACCTGCCTTTTTCCCTATAGCTGGTGAGAAAAAACAGTGTTTGACCCAACCTCCTTCCAGCTTATTAGATTCAATATGTGAAAGGTGGGTCTCTTGTATAAAGCATATATCTGAATTTTGCCTCTTTAAAAATGATAAAGCTTTTTTCCTTTTTATCATATGATTTAGACCATTAACATTTAAGGACATTATTTTAAAATCCATTTATTTTTTTTTTAATTTTCTGATAGTAAACAATAAATGATTTTAAGAAAAAATTTTCCCAGTAATTTAAATATTTTATATCCTTTCCCCTCCCCTTATCCATCCATTTCTTATATATCCCCCCTTTATTCCCTCCCATCCCTCCCTTCCCTCCCCTTTTTATTACGAAAACTTGGATACGCAGATTGAGGTTAGATTTAAGTAACTCCCCCAAGCTATTAATAAATTATCTAAATTACTACCAATTTTTTTTTTTTTTTTATATAACAATATATTTTTTTTAAATCTAATTAATATATAAAAATTAATATCAAAAGAAATTCATTTTCCCATTACTGTTTTCCATAGTATCAGAGTTTGTTATTTTAAATTTATCTACTATAAATATTTTGTAGGTATGGTACTGTCCACACAGCATGATGCCAGGAATTGAAGTCTGTGGTAAAGGGACGGACACACAGATATACTTTCATGGCACCAGAGTACATCATTTTTAATTTCAGGCTATTAAAATGCTACCAGTTTTGTATTTCACATTTCTTACAATGTCGCAAACCACAGTGAGGCAGGGTATATCGCACGGAATAAAAGCCCTCAGCTAAGAGGGTGCTCTGGAGCAACCCTGTGGTGGTGCTTTTGGCAGTAACTGTTTGTCATATGCCATTGTCCAGCACTGGCAGCCACAGGTCATCATTCAGTTTAAAAGTGCTTTCCTGTAATGTATATAAATATATTTATATGAGGAATATTTATGAGGTATAAGAGAATCCATAAAGTAAAATCAAAAACTTATCCGGTAAACTTTCGTTTCAGATTGAGATTTTTTTTGTATATATTTTCTATTGAAACGCAATCTATTGTATTTGAAACGCAAGCTTAGCCGGAAGTACCGCCTCTTACAGGAAATCACCCGATTAAACCAATCATGTTATGATTGAAGGATGGCTCTGTTTTCTTTCTATACTCCGCCCCTAATAGTTTCTAACCAATCAGCACATCCCTTATTCTTTTGTCAAAGAGAAAATCTTCCTTCGTCACCATTTCAAGATGGATCTCTGTCCAGTTAAGAGTTTTACATGTAAGTCTATTCTTGTTTAAAAGTTCTAGAATTGAATCATGTGGATTTCTTTAGATTTTTATTTCTTCTTTGCTTCTTATTGAGAACGTTGTATGTTGTTCAAATTTTTAATTCGGTCCTCGTGCAAAATTTCCGTTGTCTTGAGAGTTTTAAATCTTTAACCGATGTTTTCAATTTTCTTCTTTATTGAAAGATTTATTTACTATATGAGTATACATAAGTAAATAAATATTAAAAGTAGCCATCAATTGTTTTTAAGTTGTCATTGGTTGATCAAGTTGGTCCATAAATTCTTGTAGTTTTTTGGGTTCCATAAAGTTTTGGGTTTTGTTAGCGATAGTAACTTTCATTATCGCTGGATAAAGGAGACCAAACCTAGCTCCTAAGGATCTCAGTTGGGGTCTCATGTCCAGGAATTGTTTTCTTTTTGATGCTGTTTCTTTTGCGAAGTCTGGTACAATATGTATTTTTGAGTCTTGACATTTTAGATTTTTGTTTTCCTTGGCTAGTTGACATATTTCTATTGCTTGTTGATGTCTTAAAAGTTTAAATATTAAAGTCCTTGGTCCCGTTTGAGTATTGTTTCTTTGTGTTGGAATCCTATGTGCTCTTTCGATTTCCAATTCTGTTTTAAATTTTAATGGTAATATTTTAGGTAAAAATTTTTCCAGAAAGGCTATCGGATCGTTTTTTTCCACTCCTTCCGGTAGTCCAATAATTCTTAAATTGTTCCTTCGCTCACGATTCCGGCTATCTTCAAGATTTCTTTTAATTTCTGTCACCTCTTTCCAAATGGTTTTGCTGTATCTCATATCTATGTTTAGTTGTTCTGAATTATCCTCCAATGTAGAAATTCTGTTTTCTGTCATGTCTACTCTTTTTGTAAGGATTGCAGCTTCTTCAATCGCTTTTTGTAATTTTTTATTACTATCTAAGACAATCTCTTTTATTTGTCTCAGTTCTTCCATAACGTCGAGATTTTTTTCTGATGGCAGCGGTACTTTAGAGGGTGTACCCGGTTCTGGTTTCGACCTCTTGTTGCTACCTGTTCCAGATACTCCGGCTCCCAAGTCAGATTTATTTTGTTTGTTTGAAGCCATATTCTGATATATTTCAGTTATTTTCTTTTTAAAATATATATTTTTTTTGGTAGTATTCTTATATATATAGCTTGTTTATGCGGAGCTACTCTCTCATCCAACCGTCAGAGTTCGCGTCCAAGCCACGCCCCCATTTCTCCTGTTGAGATTTTCTCTTCAGTGAGACAGGGGTGTCCGGCTGAACGGTGCCGGCTTTAGGGGTTACACCTGGGCCCCCCCAGGTCCCTGCCTCACCCTCCCTCCATTGCTAGAGGGTCTGACTGGGTCTCAATTATTTCTTCTTTCCCTTCTCTGTTTAAAAAAAAAAAAAGAGACCACAGTTGCTACATTCTGCCCTGTTATTGCTGCACTACTAGCTCTAACTGGCTTCAACCGGCCCTAACAATAAGCTTGTGAGTATGTCTAGTTTTTACTGTTTGAACTTCAGGTTCTGTTTGGGAGTCTTAGTACTGTGGGTTAGGTCATCGTACATTTAAGGAATGGATATTTTGTTGAGGCTAAGTTTTATGACTAGAAATCCATTGAGGGAGCTGGGACTTTCCCGCTCTTTGCATGCATGCGCTTGGTTTCCTTATTGGTTACAGCGCGGCAGTAGCGGTGCGATTTCATGCTCGCACTTGTTCTCCTTGTTGGGTTTCAGTGCAGCAGTAGTAGTCCTGTTTATTCTGAGGCTCTCTTTCGTCGGTGTTTTTCACGGCCATGTGCAGCTGATTGTACAGGTGCCGGTTTATAGCAGCGCGCATGAGATGGGACATGTTTTTTCTGGCGCTGTGGGCAGCACCGCACCATTCTTCTGGTTATTCCCCAAGTCTGATTTTCTTTCTATGCAGGCCGCGGCAGGGTAAATTTTGTGGGGCTTGAATCCAACTATGTTTCTAGGAGCGTTGATGCAGCGGCCATGTGTCAGCGAGAATCAGGCATGCGCTTGGGTCTCCGGCGATGGCAGGAGAGCTGCAGCGTTCCAGTAGTTTATTTACAGCTGACTTTGGTCAGGGTATGCCGCGGCTTCTCTCCTTTCCGGTTCAGACAAGTTGTTCGTGTTTCACCAGCTTTGGGACAAGCTTAGGCAGATTTATATGTCTATGGCTTTGTTCCTGCTGTATTCCCTTGAAGGAAGCTGCTAGTTTAATCGGACTCTGGGGTTAGCACTCAAGGGGATTACCAGAGAGACTCTGACCTGTGCTAGGTCACCCAGTCTCGGTTTGTCTCCGGACTGGGTCGACATACGGCACCTCACGGCACAGTGAGATCAGCAGTAAGATAGTGCCCTGTATTTCACACGGGTATCTCATTGTCTCTCTTGGGGTCCCTGCAGATTGAGCCTTTGTCTATTGGTAACTGTCCTTCTTATTTGGGCCTCTGTGCTGCGCTGCATGTGTCTAGTAGTGGCATAGGATATATATGCCTAAAGGTAGTACTAACAGTTTCCAAGTTCGGGCTGTCTCTATGGGCATAATGATACTTCTCATCTTCCTGCGGCGAGGACTCTCTTTCTCTATTTCTGAGAGGGCCTGGACTTCAGATTTCCATTCTTATCACGCTGGTTTCTCCCATCGCCATCTTCTCATGGCACATGGTAGACGGACCCCCCGACCAGACGGAAGGGCTGTGCAGCTCCTTCTAACCAGGAGCCTGTTACCTATTCTATCAAACCCGTGGAGGAACGCGCGCTATGTGGCTGTTAGCCTCATCCCTGAAGCTCTCATTAGCGATGTGAGCTTTGTCTGATATCTGTTAGGATACTGTTGTTTTCCACGGGGTGATAGATGCAGCATCTTGATTGCGTCTAGTACGTATTCACTTTAACGGACATACGTATTTCACTCACTTTGCATGGAGTTCGTACTGTTTTCATGGTTCCAGTATACTCCTCTTTACATTGCAAAACTTGATTTTTCCTAGGAGAATTTCTTTCTTCTTACAGATCCTACAGTTCTATTCCTGCCATTCCCTGATCTTCTGCACTTCATTCTGAGGGGATGACTTCTTTCAATGACTCTTCAGGCTTTCTCGTGAGGGAGAAGACGCTATAATGTCAGGTCAGGGGCCTGTGAACATTTTTCAGGATGCTTGCAACTTTGCATCCTCCTCAGGTTTCCAGTTCTTTCTTGAAGTCTCTATGTGTTTCCCTTTTAAGTGTTACTGGTCCTCAGGGCAGTTCTTGTAGTTCTTTGGGAACTAAGGGACGTTGTTCCACTTACTGCATGGTGCCCAAGATGGGGGCATTGGGCAGGCTAGATCCCATTCTGCTGAATTAGTTTCTCAGGGTTACACATTTCTGCAGAAAAACCATGGACTCCGAATCGGCACTAGGTTTGCTTGCCTCTCTTGGAGCAGCACTTTTGGTTTTGGCATATGCCATTTTGCCTACCCAAGGCTTCACGAACATTTTAGAAAATGTGGGCAGTGGTACTGTTTTGGCGCTACTAGGCGATTCACCTTATTTCTTCTTGACTGACTGCTTGATTTGGACGTCTTCCAGTCGGGCCATTTGACTAACACGAAAAGGGTGGTTTCTTTTCCTCAGTTCTATGGACGTGAATCTTCAAATTTGCACAGCGCTCTTTTCTCCTGTAGAACTCCCTGGGTATGGCGGTATGCAAAATAAATTATTATTATTACCATTTATAGGTATATCGGGGAGATGTTTTTATTCATATAGGAGAGAAATGTGTTTCTTCCCAGAGACTAGGGCGATGAGTCACAGTCTCAGGTTTGCATTCTTCTTCAGTCACCATGACCAAGAGTATGGGATTCTGTACAGGTTCTAGGATCCATGTTGCTGACTCCACTGGGAACTTCGGCTTGCTTTCCCATTAAAACGCTACAGCAGTCGCTTTTGTTCCGGTGGTTCCCGGTATCTCAGGGCTCCAATTATTTGGTAGGCTCCTCATGCATCGCTCTGTATGATTTGGTGGCTCAGCGAGATTTCTCTTTTCAAAGGCATGCCTCGGTCTTTGCTGGACTAGCTCATGGTCACCAAACATCCCGGGCTGTTGGATTGGGAGGCTCGGTGCCTTCCATCCTCAGCTCCAGGAGTCTGGTCTTAAGAGGCGACTCAGTACTTGTTCATTCTTCTACTCTGGAGCATGGTCGGGCTACCATTTCTGGAGCTTCAGACCATTCTTCCAGAATGACGCTGAAGGTCTTTTCAGTCAGTATTATGATGGGGGTATTTCTCTACAGCCTGGGCAGTAGGTGATGTACTCAATTGGCAGGTATAGTTGTGGTTCTACTTCAATGGGTGGACCCTGATCTTCCTCTTCTGTTGGCAGATCATTTTATGGTCAGGAAAAGAGTTTGGATAGACTTTCTCTCCGTGAAATCTGAGCATGGCCCATTTATTGTATATTACAGTGTACAGCGCCGTGTACGCTCTAGAAAGTGTAAATGTTAGTAATAGTGAAATCTTCTACATCCTGGATATTGAAAATTTTGGCTCAGGCGTTCCAGCTCTTTTTATGGAAGTGAGATCTCCTGGAACTAGACCTCATGGCTTCGTCTCAAAATTCTAAGCTTCCTAGCTTCTTCGGCGGGCACAGGGAGTGGGAGTCGGAGGGGGTAGCAGCGTGGCTTCTTTCTCGCCTCTGGTTTTTTCTTTTTCTTTTTTTTCAGTGTTTTCCCCTGCCTGATGATGGCTTGGATTTGCCATCTCAAGCTTGCTTTCATGACACAGTATTTGTAGAATCTATGGATTGGCTGCGCCATCCTTGCTATGCGGTTCTGTTGAGTCTTTTGACAGCCGGACTCTTGAATTTCCTGGTATCTCAGGATTTGATCACCTAGGGTCCGATCAACATGGATATTCGTACTACTTTGGTATTGCGACTTAGCTTTTGAAAAGTCATGGCTGACATGTAAGGGTTATGCGAAGCAGGTTGTTTCTTCTCTTGTCCAAGCGATGCAGACGTCTTCACCGGTGGCTTCTTCTTCCTTTTGGAGGTTTTTCCTTTCTTGGGTACTTCTCCACATTTGCACCCTTACAGAGTTCTTTTTTGGCACAAGTGTATTGCCGAGGGCTTAGCGTTCAATTCCCTTCAGCTTCAAGTGCCATTCTTAGCTTGTTACAAGGGCTAGGTATATTGCTCTTCACTTCCTTCTCAGCTTCATGTAGTTCAGTTCCTAAACGGAGTACAGTATATTCGTATACCTCTAAGAAAGCCCAGTCAAATAGGCAAATAAGAGGCACTGGCTGGCTGGACTCGGAGAGGATCTTAAGGAGGGAGCTGATATGTTGGGGGAGGGGGAGGTGGAAGGGTTTGATAAATGATGATGCTGATCATCAAAGTGACCAGTTTGGGTGGGGGAGGGGTGCAAACATGTCAATTACCCTCAGTTCCCATGCTAGAAGGGATGGGCCCCCCCCTCCACCAGCCTTCCTGAAGATGAAGAAGATACAGCCTGTTGTTGGGCCTGGGAGAGAGGGTCCCACCCCAATTTCTGCCCTAAGAGAGAAGGCTAGGAGTAAGACTTCATTTAATGTCCTGGGTTCTAAGGGCTACCTACATCTATAGGGGTGGAGAGACACTAATTACCATAAATTGTCTAGCTTTTAGCTCTCCAGCTTTTTTATTTTTGTGTGGTTTGTGGTAAAATGATGCATGAATACCTTTTTGCATTTTGAACAATTAGTGATAGATAAGGCAGGCAGGGGTGGTAAAATGAGAAGCAGCACATGGGCTCGCTGCAATTGTAGTATTGTATCATGATCGCAGAGGATGACTTGTGCCATTTGCTGTGATTAAAAATTTCTAGCAATGAAGCCTTTCCATAACTCAGCTTTGTTTTCTACACTAGCACCCTGATGGTAATCTTTGTTGTTTGTTTTGAATTTTAAAATAAAAGAAATAAAGTAGAAATAAAGAAGTAAATGGGTAAATACATGGGGGTGGGGCATGGTGGGCAGAGGGCCCAGTGTACTTGTGTGCCTAGGGGTCCTTGACGAATTAATCCTGCCCTGCTTGTGTGTGCATATTTGCATGCTAGTCACAAATTTTGGTGCACAACATTCTAGAATTAGGAGATATAGTGTACTTTTAGTTGCATTGAGTAAATGCTTGTAAATAGCATTTTAACTTTATTTTAATGAATTTGTACTGCTGAAATGTCTTATGCATAGCTCCTAACTTTAAGTGTATGGTGTTATGCAGGTGACAGTGCCTGTTGTGGAGGGCCCATTCATCTGTTTATTTATCTACTTACTTAGGTGTGTTTGTACTTGTTCAAACAATATGTTCCAATGAAGGAAATCTCATACCCAAGAGAAGGTCAGCAAAAGAAGCCATAGGGGACCCTAAGGGCTCCTTTTACAAAGCCGCGCTATGGTTTTAGCGCACGTACCGGATTAGCGCGCACTAGCTGAAAATCTACCGCCTGCTCAAAAGGAGGCAGTAGCAGCTAGCGCGTGCGGCAATTTAGTGCGGCTTTGTAAAAGGACCCCTAAATCCCTACAACAGGGAAAAAGAGAAAGGCCATATAATGGTTAAAAGCAGTTGCAGTGATTAGCAGGAATGCTAAGTCCCACCTGCGGAGGAATGCCTTAAGACCATAACTGTAGAGCAATCCAACAAAACCACAACCAGGCAAAAAAATTTCAAAATTCTGTGCACAAAATTTACAAATTCTGCAAGTTTATTTTCAAAATTTAAACAATATTTTTGCTAATTACTATCCATATTCCATTTAAAACATTTAAAATGTTTTTCTTCTACCATTGTCTGGATGTTTTATTTTTTCATCATGTTGGTTTCAGTTTCTTTTTTTCTGCTTTCCTGTCATCTGCTAATTCTCCTTCAAGAGGCTGCTATCCATTTGTCTTTTCTACTCTCTTCTGTCTATTCCCTCACTACACCTGGCTTATTCCTTTTTAGTTCTTTTCTTCCTATTACCCTTCTCCTCTTTTCAGCTACCTTTCAAATTTCCATCTTCTCTCCCATTCCCCATCTCATTTCTTCCTCAGCCCTCCATTCCCTTTCATCTTCAATATACCACTATTACCATTTTCTACCCTCTGTTATACCTATCCTCTCATCTGTTTCCTTGCCTCCCTCTCAGGGTTCTACCATTCTCAGAATTTTCCTTTCTCCACCCTTATAGCCCAGCATCTGCTCTCTGTTCCTTCCCTCCCCACCCTCGTAGCCTGATTCTTCCCCATGGTCCAGCATTTCTCCCATGCTCTTCCCTTACTCCCATTTCCAGGCATCTCTCCATTACTCCATTCTGCTCCTGGATCCAACATCTCCCTCCTTTTCCCCCTTCACCTCTTGTGTATCATTCACCCCCATGTCCAAAACCTCTTTCTCTCCCTTCCTTGTGCCTTGTGTCAAATCTATCTATCCCCCTCCATGCACCATCTCTCCCTTTCTTCCCTCCATTATGTGCAATTTCATCCTCTTCCCTCACCATGCATATCTCCCCCTGTGCCAGCATCTCTCCTTCCTCTCACCCCTCCCCTCATACCAGTATCTTTCCTTCCTCTCACCCCTCCCCTCCTCCTGTGCCACCAGCTTTCCTTCCTTTCCTCCTCTGTACTCTAAGGCTTGCTTCTTTGGGTCGCGGTATTGGCAGTGACTCTCATATGCTGCATGACGTTAACCTGGAAGTCTCCCTTTTGCCATGGAGAGACTTCTGGGTTAGCGGCAGGCAGCATGTGGAAATTGTTGCCGATACTGCAATCCCGAAGATGCTAACATGGTTGAAATTCTGCACGGAAAAAGGGAATTCTGCTTGACTGTGCAATTCTGTGGAAATTCTGCATTTCGCAGTCACACAGAATTCCCCCTGGTGCAGCCATGCTGGTCTCAGCGTGGCTGCACTTTTCAAGTTTGGCTGCACTTTTCAAGGCTGTATTGTTTGTTCCCCTGATGAGCCAAACATTGGTGAAACAAGGTCGCTTGTTGGGAAGATTGGAGAAGACATGATAGCATTGGAGCTCAAGTCGTTTTTTGTCAGCTAAGTCCTTGAACGTGCCTCAGGGTGACTTTGCCCTTTTCTAAACCTGAGCTGTTCTGTGAGTGAGTTTTTTTGCCAGTGAAAGTATTTAAAGCAGTTTTAATTTGTACCTTTTGGTTCTATACTGTTACATTAGTCAGAGGCTTTTTCTCCCTCTTTTTGGGTGCATGCTGGGTTTGAAGAGGGAGTACCTCGGTGCCACGATCACACAATATTTTGACTCATACTTTTTAACTTGCAATTTATCCTTTTTATTTTTGCTATGAAGCATTAAGAAATGTTGTAAAATAGCAAATCTAATGAAACTGTATGTTCTTCTTCAACAGGTATGACTTTGGAACAGTGTTTTGATATGAATGCACTTGATAAACGGAAGAAACTGTTGGAAAAGCAAGTGTTACGGCTGAAAACAGAGCTGAAATTAAGATATGTCTCTATTATAGTCAAGCCAGACTATGAAGAGAAAATGAAACTTGTGTTGAATCAGATCAGCAAAGCAGAATCAATGAACAAGGAACTGCTCGTTGGGTATAGTGGCTGACGAGACCTTATTTTTATGGGAATTACATAGAATTTAGTAGTCTATTACTAGGGCATTTTTCCTTCTATACATTGATTTTTAATGAAGATTTTGTTTTTATCCCCATAATTTTATTTAGATATCAGAAAAGGCGATTGGTTTTAGATGCTATTACTGCTTGGACAAAAACTGATAGACGTGTCAAGCTGTCAGAATTCATTTCTGAAATGATTATGAAACATGATAATTTACAAGATGCAAGCCGCTTATATGGTAATGTTTCCTTATGGCTTTGAGTACAAATTTCACATTTAAGTAGTATTTAACTGACATTGATAGATACTGGCACATGGACAGTGTAAACAAATTACTGTATTTCCCTTTCCTATCAGATTTAATGGAGCCCTTTTAACTATTTTATTTATTTTAATGTTATTGTAAACTATGTAGATATTCCTTTGATATGTGGTATATCATGTAAAATAAACCTGAAATTTGAACTTGATAATTTTAGCATAGAAATCAAATACACATTGAAGAACCATTACATTTTGGTGGTTATTTTTGAAGCTCTACATTTGTTTTGGATGTCTGAAAACTGGCATTTAGATGTCCATATTGTCCAATTTTACAAAGGCAGGGTATGGACATCTAACACTGCAGTATATCCATAGGGAAAGGGGTATGTGGGAGGGCCTGCCAAGACAGGAACAAAAACACTGTGGAGATGACGACGTCCAAGATGCAGGTCTTTATTAGAAACACAGTTAGTTAATCCACATGACGCAATGTCTAGGACCCAAGAAATGGGGACTAAGGACCCAACACGGTCCGTGTTTCGACAGCCCTGCCTTCCTAAGGAGTCCCTGACAGTCCTAATACAAAAAATGGATCAAATTCTAAAACCTAAAGTGGTCAAAAATGGGAATAGACCGGTCCAAGTAGAAAACTCTTGCTATTGATGATTTCTCAGTTGCAAGAGTTTTCTACTTTATCGGTCTATTCCCATTTTTGACCACTTTAAGTTTTAGAATTTGATCCATGTTTTTGCATTAGGACTTTCAGGGACCCCTGAGGAAGACAGGGCTGTCAAAATACGGACTGTTTTGGTCCTTAGTCCCCAGTTCTGGCGGCCTAGAAATCTAAGTAGATGATTTTCAAAAAAATTATATTTGGACATTCAGCAGTTTGCCATTTGAAAATGGCTATTTCTGTTCCTCCAATTGTGGAGGTCCAGCTGGAAATGTACAAGTTGGACTTAGATGTTTATTTTTTTTAAATGCCCTCCCACATATGTAAAGAGGAGAAATCCAGAATTCCAAATGCATCAAATAGCTTGGAATAAAAAAATGACACCTAGATATTGGAAGGAATTGGTAGGGTACAGGTAAATTGATAGTTGTGGAACAAGAGTTGATTTGAGATGAAATCCAATAAAGACCTGGCAGAATAGAGCTAAGTAAAATGACATTGCTAATTGTACCATGCACTGGAATCCAAGCAAGGCGTTCTTCAGTATTTCAAGTGATAAAATAAGTTTAATTGCAGAATTAATATTTTCTCAGTGACTTATGAATATTAGACCTTTTAATTTTTGTTAATAATGGTATTGTTAATTTGTCTCTAATTCGTTCTGTATTATAGGTGATCAGATCACTGCAGAGTGGGACTATTTGGAAGATGATTCCGGCACTATGAAAGAGGGCACGGTTTTACTGCAGTGTGTCGAAAGGTGACATCCAATAACACTTGAATTCATATGATGTGTGAATTGTATGGCTCTGTGAAGGAAAATAGCTACTATAAACAATAGGCTCTAACTGTGGCAAATTCTATTGGCTCTTGTTACTCATTTTAAACGAAGCTTGTTATTTCTTGTGATAGTTATTCACTGAACAAGAGAACAGTAGTGGGCAGGAGTAGTGTGGGCAGGGCCTGGGTGGGGCTTAGGCAAAAGTAAGTGTGGGTGAGGCATGGGCAGGGTTTGGGTGAAAGTGGGCAGGGCTTAACCCAGAAGTGACCACCAATTGGTCGATCCTTATCTTTGACTGCTGTCAATCATTTTGACATGAGGCATACCCATTATACTACTAACAGTTACCTCTCTGTAACTTTGAATTCTGATGAATCTTTGAAAATTGAATTTTCTTGTAGAGCTCTGAGAATAATATTGGACTCTTCTTTATCATTTCAATGTCTAATCACCTTTTCAAGAAATGTTTTTTTCAGTTTATGAATGTTAAGGAAAGTTAGACATCTGTTTCACCAGCAACATTTTGCGGTACTGGTGCAAGCTATTATCCTAGCATGATTAGATTACTGTAATTCAATCTACTCGTATATAGGCCTGAGTAAGGGTAATCTAAAATGGTTACAACTAATCCAAAATACAGCAACAAAGCTTATATTTGGGAAGAGAAAATATGATCATGTCTCCTCTTTTGAGAGAACTTCATTGGCTCCCTGTCTATCTTAGAGTACAGTTTAAATGCACTTCTATGGTTTTATAAATCATACATGGGCTACTTACGTCCGATTCCTCTATCTTTGAATAATCAGAGATCTTCTGATTCAAGAAACTTTCAGAAATTTTTTTTTTTTTTAATTTTTATTTATTAATTTCCATTTTTACAATAATTTATTCACAAGTATTATAATTAATTATTATATATCATTGTATCTATCATTAATATAAACAGAAGTTATAAATCCCTCCCCATTTTTACAAATAGTAATTTCAAAAATTATACATATCCCACCCCATTCCTATATAAGTATTGCAATTGTGCTAAGAAGTCTAATCATTAGAATAATTAGTCAATGGTTGCCAAATTTTCTTGAAATTATGAAGATTCCCATGTTGTAATGCTAGTACTTTTTCCATTTTGTAGATATAACAGACAGAGTTCCACCAGAACGTATAATTTAATTTGGTATAGTCTTTCCAATTTTGAGTGATTTGTTGCATGGCGACTCCTGTCAATATTAATAGTAGCTTGTTATTATTTGCTGAGATCGGACTCTGAGTTCTCATTGCAGTGCCAAACAGTATGGTATCATATGAGAGTCCTACATGATTTTCTAATAATTTATTAATTTGGGGCCAAATCATATTCCAAAAGGCATTTACACAGGGACAAAAAAAAATTAAGTGATCTAACGTCCCTATTTCTATTTTACAATGCCAGCATCTATTGGATCTAGTATTATCTATCTTTTGCAAGCGCGTAGGGGTCCATAACACTCTATGTAATAAAAACATCCATGTTTGACTCATAGATGCTGACTTTGTAGATCTTAATCTCCAGGACCAAAATCGTGGCCATTGAGACGCAGAAATTGTCTGTCCAATCTCAATACTCCAAATATCCCTAAGACCAGTTTTCTTTTTTTTATTTAAAAATCCATATATCAATTTGTACCATTTTGCGGCTTGGTGACCCAAGAAATCCGCCTGGAAACATAAAACCTGCAGACTATATTGAGTATTAAGATTTTTCCATTCAGGGAACCCTACCTGAATGGCCTGCTTCAATTGCATCCATTTAAAATATTGTGATTTATTTAAGCCAAATTTATTTTGCAATTGTGAAAAACTAAGCAGTGAACCTTCTGAAATGACATCATTTAATGTTCGTATACCTGCACTTATCCATTGTTTCCAGACGATCTTAAATCCGCCAATTTTGATCCTGGAGTTTACCCAAATAGATTGATTTAGTGATTTACAAATTGGATCTGGTGATAGGTTACTTATATATTTTAATGTTTTCCAAGTGTCTAATAATATTCTGTTATCTTTGTATCTTCTAGGCATTGTTATACTAATTAAATGATCTAAATGTAATGGGAACAGGAGCCGCCATTCTAAATATAGCCAATCTGGTACATTCTCCATGAGATCTGGGAGGATCCAATACATACCCTGTCTTAGAATATAGGCTTGATGGTACCTATAAAAATTTGGAAAATTTACCCCTCCCTCCATAATTGGTCTTTGTAAAGATACTAAAGCAATTCTGGGTCTTTTCCCAAACCAAACAAATTTTGTAATAATATTGTTTAATTTTTTATAAAAGGACCCCTGAAAGAATATTGGTATCATACTCATTTGATAACAAACCACAGGCAATATCATCATTTTAATTGTTTGAACTCTTCCCCACCATGAAAGATGTAAAGGATTCCATTGTTCACACATTTCTGTAATTTTTTTCAATAAAAGTTTTTCATTTTCTTTGACTGTATCATCAATTGTATTTTTGATCATAATTCCTAAATATTTTAATCCTTCCTCTTTCCAAATAAATGAATATGAATCAAATAATCCTTTGGTGCAGTGAACATTAATTGGAAGAATTTCTGATTTACTCCAATTAATTTTATATCCAGAAAATTTTCCAAATTCCTCTAGAAGATTAAGTAAATTTGGAATAGTAATCCCCGGTTCTCTCAAATATAATAGGATATCATCTGCATATGCAGAA
Source organism: Geotrypetes seraphini (assembly GCF_902459505.1). Lineage (NCBI taxonomy): Eukaryota > Metazoa > Chordata > Amphibia > Gymnophiona > Dermophiidae > Geotrypetes > Geotrypetes seraphini. Next base: position 285,145,233 of record NC_047086.1, read on the forward strand.
AGTTTATATTCCCAGTAAGAAAATGGGATTCCCCTTATCTCCTTAGTTTGATTAATTGCAATTAACAAGGGTTCTAATACAATATCAAAAAGTAAGGGAGACAAAGGACATCCTTGTCTAACTCCCCTTTGCAAATTAAATTTATCTGATAAATTGTTATTTATATATAATCTTGCACCAGGAGAGCTATACAATGTCTGAATCATTTTAATAAAACCGGGTCCTATTCCAAACCATTCTAGAGCTTGATACATAAATTTCCATTCTACTCTATCAAATGCTTTTTCTGCATCTAAAGATAGCATAAAAGTTGGATCATTCATATTTTTTGCTAAATTTAAAGAGTGAAATGCTAATCTGGTGTTGTGTGATGAATGTCTTTTAGCAATAAATCCTGTTTGATGTACATCAATAATGAAAGGAAGAGCTTTTGCCAATCTTATTGCTAGTACTTTAGAAATTAATTTACCATCTACATTTAATAAGGAAATAGGCCTGTAATTTGAAACCAAGGTAGGATCTTTGTTTGGTTTTGATAAGACAATAATTAGTGAATCAGCCATAGTACCTGATATATTTCCATTATTCATTTGATATTGATACAATTTTAATAGATATGGTAAAATAATGTTTTGAAATGATTTATAAAATTCAACCGTATAACCATCACCACCCGGAGCGGATCCAACTCTAAGAGACTTCAATGCTGATTCTATTTCTTTTAAAGATATAGGTTCTTCTAAACTTCTTTTTATATGATCTGGAACATTTGGTCCAATAAATGAATTTAAAAATTTTTGTCCATCTTGTTCTTTATTTTCATAAGATTCAGAAGAATATAAATCTTTATAAAAATCAAGAAACTGTATTAAAATGTCTTTATTGTTAGTGTGTGTATTACCTTGTATATCTTTAATTGCAATAATCTTGGATTTTCTTTTTTTTGCTTTAAGGAAATTTGCTAATAATTTTCCAGCTTTATTTGAATTTCCGTAAAATTGAACTTGTCTATTAAATAAATCTTTTCTCACAAATTGAGAAGAAATCTCATTATATTTAACTTTTAGTTTTAATAAATCTTGTAATGTATTATTTTCCCACTTTTCAATTAATTTATTTTCTAATAACTTAATTTGTTTTCCTAATTCAAGAAACTGTTTTTTATGTTGTTTATTAATATATGCTGAATATGAAATAATATTCCCTCTCATTGTTGCTTTAAAAGCGTCCCATAAAATCTCAGCATTAATATTATCCGAATCATTAATTTGAAAAAATTCTTGTATTTTTAATTTAAATTCTTCGAGAAAATTTGAATCCGCTAAAAAAGTATTATTAAATCTCCAAATTGAATTTAAATGTTCAATATCATAATTTTGAAGATTAATCCACACACCAGCATGATCCGAAATTATAATAGGATCTATAACTGCTTTTAACACACGCTGCGCTAGGTTATTAGAAACAAATATATAATCAATTCGTGAAAAGGATTTGTGGACCTGAGAACAAAAAGAAAATTCCTGATCATTAAAATGAAGAATACGCCATATATCTACTAAATCACAAGATTGAATCAAATTATAGAATTATGATTTCATAATTCTACTTGGTTTTTTATCCAAAATTGGATCCATTACAGCATTGAAATCTCCTGCTACTATTAAATTAGATGTAGCCAGTGGTAAAAGTAATTGTTGAATTTGTTTGAAAAACTCCATTTGATTCGTATTAGGAGCATATAAATTGAATAAATTCATGGTTGTATTTCCCAGATCCATTTCGACATGCACCCATCTACCTAAGGGGTCATAATTTATTAATTTGAAATTTGCATTACATTTTTTGTTTATCAGAATAGCCACTCCAGCTTTTTTCTTTAAAGCCGGTGCAAATAAACACTTAGAAATCCAACCCCCAGATAATTTTTTAGATTCAATTTCAGAAAGATGGGTCTCTTGAATGAAGTAGATATCCGCATTTTGATTTTTAAGGAACGATAATATTTTCTTCTTCTTAATAGGATGATTTAAACCATTGACATTCATAGAATAAATTTTTATATCCATCTTATTTATCATTAAATTTTAACCAATATTCTATGATAATATACATGATTAGATCTCAGCACAATTAATATATATTGATTCCCATTCCCACCCTCTATTTTCCCTCCCCACCCTCCCACTATCAATGTTTGACCTGGAACACACATTGGTCATGCAAAACCTAAATCCCCTCCCCCAGGCAACTAATCATTCATAAAAAATTCTCTAATTCAATACATTTCATATTTCTTTACCCACCTTATTATTCATTTAAACCTTCATTAAATCCCCTTGTATATTATAATTCATATCAAATATAATTTGATAAATCATATTAATCTTTTCAAGTCTTAGACATAAATAATATATTACCCCTTCAATAAATTAAATATATTTCAAATATAGTTCTAATTTCATATATATAAATTAGATATATCTATTCCTATATATATAATAGTAAATATTTTAGTAAATCTTTTTATATATTTGAAAATCATCATTTATAGTATTGTAATATGTATAGGTAAATATTTATATCAAAAAGATTTTATAATTAATACCTATGTTATAATAATTTCCCATTCATTTAACCAAATCCAAAAAATTTTTCAATTAATATTAGCAGTATTAAATATAGATGCAGTAATTCATATAAATTATAATTGGATAAATCATATTAATATTTTCAAGTCTTAGATAAAACTAATATATTATCCCTACAATAAATTCAATATATTTTAAATATAGCTCTAATTCCATATATCATATTGTAATAATAACATTTTTAAACATCATCATTTATAATAACCTAATATGTATAGGAATTAAATATCTATGTTATAATAATTTCCATACTCATTTAATCAATTCTAAAAAATTTTTCTTTTTTTTTTTTTTTCCAATTAATATTAGCATTATTAAATATATATGCAATAATTCTATAAATAGTATTCAATTCTATTATAATGTAAATTTATCATAACATCCAATATATTAATAATAATTGAATCAAAAATTATAAAATGTTTTTTTTTTTTTTTAAATGGATGGAATAAATCAATAATTAATTTAAATCATAATATTCAATATATTGTAATAAAATTTGAACCAAAAATTGTCATTCTTATTTTATCTTGCATTTTATATATCCTTTCTTCAGATGAAACTTCCATTTTATTCTGATTATATGTAGACATTAGTTCCTCTTCTTTTTTCCTTCTTTATTTCCATCTATTTTCTTTAGATAGAAATTTGCTTTATTCTGCTTTATTATGTAGACATTGGTTCTTCTTGTGTCAAAAATTCTTTCAGTTTGGCAGGATCTTGAAAATACATAGATTTATTTCCTGTAGAAATTCTCATTGTAGACGGATAGTAAAGACCATACATGTAGCCCTTTTCTTTTAATTGTTGTCTGAATGTAAGGAATTGTTTCCTTATATTTGCAGTATCTTTAGCAAAGTCAGGAACGAAAATCAATTTAGATCCTTTATAGTTTAGGTTTTTATTTGCTTTTGCCACTTTTAAGATCTCAAATGCTTGTTGGTATCTTAATACTTTGAAGATCAGAGGTCTAGGAGCTGCCTGGTTTGTTGGTTTTCTTGTGGGGATTCTGTGGGCACGTTCTATCTCCAACGGCCATTTAGAATTTAGCTGCAGCAGTTTAGGCAAAATATTTTCCAAGAATTGTATAGGGTTTTCTCCTTCAATATTTTCTGCTAAGCCAAGGATTCTAATATTCTTTCTTTTTCCTCGATTCTCCATGTCAATTAGTTGTTTTTTTAAGGCTGTAACATCTTTCTTTTCCTCTTCACAGTTTTGTGTGATAGTTTCCAACTGGCAGATTCTTTCCTCTATCACAGACATTCTCTGCCTGTCAGTTTGGATTTCCTGTTTCAGATTGATCAGCTCCTCCTTTACTTCTGATATTTTGTTGGCATTATCAGTCAACATTATTTTGATTTTAAATAATTCCGCCATGATATCAGATTTTTCATTAATTTCATCAGCTTCAAGCGGAATTGGTACACTCGACGGCGATACGGGAGTGACCTTCGACCTTTTCGCCGAAACTCCCGATGTACATGGTTTTTCATTTTTTCCTTGCCTTATCGCCGCCATCTCCGACGTTGATTTTTATTATTTTCAAGTCGGGTGAGCTGAATAAACAGTTTCTTTTTATTCAGTTTGTTGCCTGGGACTGAGGAGCGCCGCGGTTAAGCTGCCATATCGTGCGCGCTCCAAGCCACGCCCAACTTTCAGAAATTTAAACTGTCCTTTCCATCTATAAAAGGAATAAAATCTATTGGTAATATTACTTTATGTTTCTCATATACTTTTACAATGATTTGGAATGGGATTCCCTCTTGTGTTAGAGCTCTTCTTTCCTTCCAGATTTTCCATAAATCTATGAAAACACCGTTATTTCTCTGAAATGTCAGATGAGGGTCTTCATTTTTTTTCCAATTCTTTATTCTTTTTAAAACTTACAATAAGTGTAAAAGTAAATACAACATTTTATACTCAAATACCACACTTAAAATTCTATTAATATCCATATCAGAATTTATCCCCCTCCCCCTAATCAATCACAATTTCTAACACCTAAAATATCTATCATGAATCCCATACCTATATACCAAAATTCATTATCGTACCAAATCCCCCCTCCTCCCCCCTCCCAGATGTGCATTTTTATTTATTTATTTATTTTTAAATAATCTTTATTCATTTTAAAATAATTTCAATAAGTGAAGAACAATAGATAAAACATTTACACTATAGACATCACTTAAAATATTACAAGATTCTTACAGATCAATAACCCCCCCATTCAAAATATTCTTTATCATTCATGTATCTATAAATTTAACCTAATTCCTTAATTCACTACATATTTTAAACATAAAATTACAATTTACCCACTTAGACATATTTTAAACTTTATATAACCACCTTTTCCCCATCCATATTAATAATTGATGTGCATTTTTAAAGGAAAAAAAAAAGTTATTTTCTCTCTAATCTAACTACTTTCACTTCGATTATTGATTTTTATGTGAACCGAGTTGAGCTTCTTGTGAGGAGATGACACGGTATATAAATCCAAGATTTAGATTAGATAGATATCCTAATACAGTATGGGGCTCATAATTCAAAGAAAAAATATGTCTTAAAAACCCGCCCAAGTCGGCACTTGGATGACCTAAAAGACAGGTTGTCCAAGTGCTGATAATCAAAACGGGTTTTTAGACATATCCAGAGACTTTTTAGGCCTCTGAATGCTGCTGTGTGCCCATAACTGAAAGGAGTGTTTTTGAAGGAGTGGTGAGGGCTGAATTTGGGCGGGATGTGGGCCAACCTAGTTGTACTGCAGGGATAATCAAAAGTTTTACAAGGCTGCCTAGATGGAACTTATATGTTGTGACTTAGATGATGTAAAACCAGGTCTAAGGGCCAGATTCTATATAGGTCGGGTTGCCGCTGAGCTGATCGTGGCAAGGGAGAAAGGCGGAAATATAGAAAGCATGCAGGAGGCAGAAAGTGTTGGACTCATGGAGAGAGGAAGAAATGGACGGGGAGGGCAGAAAGAAGGGAAGGAGAAATGTCACACTCAGGGGGAGAGGGCAGAGAGTAAAAGGTTTGGACTCGTGGAGGGGGAGGGAATGAAGAGTGCAAGAGGCAGAGAGAAAGAAATGTTGGACTGGTGGAAAGGAGGGAGAAATGTTGGATGTGGCCGTAGAGGGAGTGGGAGAGATGCACCCTGAATTTTTCCCCACTCCCTTTTGCAGCAAAGGAGGGAATGAGAGCAGGACAGTGAGAGAGAGAGAGGGAGACATGTTGCCAATGGGAGTTGAGGAGAGAGGAAGAAAAGTTGGACTCATGGAGGGACAGAGAGAAATGTTGGTTGGGGAAGGAAATGAGGTCTGGAGGAGAAGAAGCATGCAGGAGGCAGAAAGAAATAAATAAATATTGGATGCATAGTCAGAAGGAAGGAAGTGCAACCAGAGACTCATGAAATCACTAGACAACAAAGGTAGGAAAAATGATTTTATTTTCAATTTAGTGATCAAAATGTGTCATTTTTGAGAATTTATATCTGCTGTCTATATTTTGCACTATATTTGTCTATTTTTCTATAGTTGTTACTGAGGTGACATTGCATATTTTAAAGTCATCTGCCTTGACCTCTTTGAAAAAAACCCCAAATATAAATAATAATTAAGATTTTCTCTACATATAGTGTGCTTTGTGTTTTTTTAATTTTGTGGTTACCATTATGAATTAATAAGATTATATTGTGTGTATATGAAAATGGATAGAATAAATTGCATTTCAATTAGTACTATTATGGGGGTGGGGTCAGGGGTGGAGCTTGGGGGGTTACTTGGTTGATATTTGTTAGACTTATGGGGTACTTGGCTTGAAGAAGTTGAGAAACACTGCCATAGAACAATACAAGGACATAACATTTTCATCTTTTTCCATTCCTTTCCTGATAATTCCTAACATTCTATTTGCTTTCTTAGCTGCCACCACACATTGAGATGAGGGTTTTAACATATCGTCAACCCTGACACTTAGATTCTTTTCCTGGGCAGCGTCACCCTGTATCACGTAGCTATAGTTTGGTTACGCGCAGTGGTTGGATCTACAGCCTCAGCACCCTGGGGTTGTGGGTTCAAACCCCGCGCTGCTCCTTGTGACCCTGGGCAAGTCATTCAGTCCTCTATAGCCCCAGGTACGTCAGATAGATTGTGAGCCTACCGGGACAGATAGGGAAAATGCTTGAGTACCTGATTGTAAAAACCGCTTAGATAACCTTGATAGGCGGTATATAAAATCCTAATAAACTTGAACTTGAAACTTGCTTCTATGGCATTAATTGTGCACAGGCTTCTCTGTGCAGGCTTTACTTTAGCTGGAGGAATGCCACAGCATATAACTTTTAAATCAGGTTTCCATACATTCCTCTGGCACACTTAACTCTGCTTCAGACTCACTGCACTACCCCCACCCTGTGTCACTTGTGCTATAATCGTGGTCTTCAGTCTCCATGCAGTCCCCTGCTTCACTCTTCACCTCCCATCCCCCTCTCTGGGTATTTGGGAAAGTTTCCTGGCCAGGTTCTTCTCTGTCTGAAAGAACCTCTAGCTCTACCCCTTCAGGCTCCCCTGGGAATTCACAATATCTAGCTGGCTGTTGGATTCCTCTCCCTGCTTGTTGGCCTGGGGTAATCACATGTTCCTGGTGGTTTGCAAAGGACGTTGGGCTGCTCTCAGTGTGCTGCGTTCTGCCTGCCCTGTTAGAATCAGCTGAGCTTAATTTATTCACCTCCCTTCCTCCTGCTTGAGGCTTACATGACTGCAGAGCCTCCTAGCAAACTCCACCCCCTTCTGTGGTGTCTCTGTTTCTCCTTAGAGCAGGGAAAGGAATAATAGGGGATAGATAGTGTTTTGTGTGCCCTCCTTGCTGGAATTCCTAGTTGTGACATCACCTGCTTTTTTTCCCTTCTGTCTCTGTCATAAACTAGGGCTTTTAGCAGGGTGTACAGGCTTTATTTTAGGGATTGCAGGTTTGAGGGCTGTATTTTTGACTGGGCTAGCAGTTTTTTTAGCCATGACAGGAGCTTCCCTATCACAATACTTATGTATATATTTTGTCTTTTTGTTGTTTATAATAGTCTCTACTATTTTGTCCAGCACTGCCAGCACTGACATCAGACTCACCAGTCTATAATTTCCTGGATCACCTCTGGAACTCTTTTTAAAAAATTGGCATCACGTTGGCTGCCCTCCAGTCTTCCAGTACTATGCTGAATTTTTTAAAAAAGACAAATTACTAACAATAGCTCTGCAAGTTAATTTTCAATTCTGTCAGTACTCTGGGATGTATACCATTTGGTCCAGGTGATTTGCTACTGTTTAATTTGCCAATTTGACCCATTAAATCTTCCAGTGTTAGAGATTTGTTTGAATTTCTCTCATTGGTACCCGAAAATGTCAGCATCACAAGGATGACTTCTACTCTATAGAAGTGGTGCACATTTGCAAGTCTCCCTGAAGCCAAGGCCCACTTTCAGTTCAGATCTGACATCTTCAGAAACTGGCCCTGCCTTTTCTGATGCTTGCCCTTGAGCAGCTCCGAGTCATGTTAAAGAAGGAGATGAAGCAATTCTTGGCTTGGCATGATGCTGAGGCTTCAAGGGCACAAGTGCCACTCCAGCCATTCTGGAGACCCATGCTCTACCTATTGGCTGTTTGTCAACAGTAGTGCCTTGCTAGGCATGAAAGCCAGCACCGATCAGTGCAGGGCTCCTTTCCAGCCCATCTGGGGAGGAAGCAACCCTGGAGTCCAAAAGGTGACCTGTACCTTGCTGCTTTCACCCAAAACCTTGTTGTATGCTAAGGCAGGTTGCAGACTCAGACATTCCATGAGGAATATTTTGCTGAGATGGCATTGGACCAATCTTGGGGATCTGAGGAAGAACCAGGTAACCTATCAGAGGAGAGGTCCCTTGACCTACATTCAGACTCCTCCTCACCACAGGAAAGGAAAATGTATCTCCTAGAGGAGCTCTCTTTTGTTATTGTTGGTTTGTTTGGGATTTTTTATTTTTTTTGGGGGGGGGGGGCGGGGATGGTGGAGGCCATTTACATTTAAGTGGGAAATCGAGGGCAAGCAGAGGGCTGAGATTTTGGATGTTATTAACTATGACTTCCCTCCTAAGGAAACTGTGACAGTGCCCATTGTCTCAACATCCTTAAGACTGCACAGATGAAGAATTGGGAGACTCCACTCTGTGAAGGTTGTTTCAAAGAAGGCGAACTTTATGTATAGAGTTCAGAAAGCTCCTGGATTTAAGAAGCCACAGCTTCTGCACTATTCTATGGTGGATGAATTCAGTCTCAGAAATTTGAGGATCCATGCCTTGGCTTACCCAGATAGGGATACCACAGTCTGTAATCTTTTGGTAGGGAAATTTTTCAAAGCTCGATGCTCATTTCTTGCATACAGTCTTACTAGTTCTACATGAGCATTTACTTGAAGAACTTAGTGGGCAGTGTACAATACAATAGATTGTCTTACATACTACAATTCTCAACAAGAAATCTACTCAAGTTTGCGGATACTTTCACATTTTGCCAGATAGTTACTAAACAGAAGGAGTATCGGAAGCATATTGCTCGGCCATTTTTGATATGTTGTGGCAGCCAGATTTTCTGCTATAGGTATAAGTATGCGCAGACTCTCATGGCTGCATGTCTTGGACATGGAACCAGCAGCTCAGGGAAAGTTATTGGATATCAAGTTTCAAGATCAAGTTTTATTGTCAAACTAGTGTTTAAGACCGTTACATTAACGGGTGCTAGAGTACATGTCTGTCTGTCTGGTTTTTTAAAATTTGTCTCTCTCCCCTTGGATGCTGTCTGTCTGTCCCTGGCCCCCTGTCTGTCTATCTTTATTTCTAACTCTATCCTCTTCCCTCAATCCTGCATGTGCCCTTTTTTCTTTCTCCTCCCCACTTCCTTCCAACATCTGCTCCCCCTGTCCCTCAGACTTCCATTCAGCGGCTGTCCCTCCTCTCCCCCACACTTCCATTCAGAGTCTGTCTCCCTCTCTCTACCCCTTCTATCTACTGTTTACCCTCTGTCTTGCCCCTTCCATTCACTGCCCTCTCTTCTCTTTCCATCCAGTGTCCACCCTCTCTCTTTCTGTTCCATATGGCATCTCCTCCTTCCTTTCCCCCTTCCTTTTCCCTTGGTCTGGCATACATTCCTCCTTCCTTCCATGCCCTGCCATCTCTTCTTCCCTCCAAGCCATTCTCTCCCCCTCTGCTCCCTTTCATCCTTGAACTTCATTGGGCAGCAGCAGCATTCACAATTCATTGCTGTTGCCAGCTTCAGGTCTTCCTCTCTGTCGAGTCGGGTCTTCATGAAAACAGAAAGTAGGCAGGACCCGCCAGAGAGGAAGGCCTGAAGCCGGCAACAGCAGCAAATTGTAAATGCTGCTGCTGCCCGAAGAAGCCAGACCTTGAAGCACCCGAGGCAGACCGCTTCTCTCCCCTCCCAGCCCAACCCCCGCTGACTCGTTTCTGGCCGGCTCCCTTACCCTTTCCGATCCCCGCTTGCGTCGCACGACACCCTCCTTCGCCACCACTGACATGCCTGCATGCGCCGGAAGCCTGAAGACTTCGGAAGCAGTTTCACCCTGAGCGCAGCGGTGTCCACCGCTGCCGGAAATTGAGGTGGCGAGGTCGTGGCTCAGGAGACTGTGAAGGTGTTGGTGGGTGGCAGCGCTCCACGAAGCCCTTCTCCCGGCAGCCGCCGCCAGCACCAATAGGGGTGGCAAGGATGTGGACAGGGAGAGAGCTTGCCTCCAGTGGTTGGTGAGTGAGGGCGGGAGGAGGGGAGTGGCTAGAGTGATCCCTGCCGCCGCGTTCTAAAATGGAACACGGCTACGGATCAGAAATCACAGCGGCAGGGATCATGCAGTTTTAAAAGCGCATGCGCGGGTAAGGTTTTATTATTGTCAAATAATTTTTATTGAGCTCAGCACAGGAAAAATACCAACAATACAACCTGATAAAGACAAGCTCAAATTTTCAAAACAACCGAATAACACCACCAACTCCCACCCCCAACATCCCCCCCTGCCCTCCCTCCCACCCCACCCCCGTCTTCCGTCAGATCAATATTATGGGATGATGAAATCCAGTAGTCATAGTAATTCAAGTAGTACAAGCAAATACACACAAAACACATGGTTCAGCAGTTCAATGGGCAACTCCGCGCTAGGGGAGTCATAGTGCTCTGAAACGGTTCTCAAGTTCGTTGAAAGGACCACCGCAACATAGATGAAAAGTCAGGAATATCTCTCCTCTCCCACATCAAGAGGGTAATCAAGCAGCACCTCCAGAGGGAAAAATCAGGAGCGTCTGTTTCCAACCACTCGAGCAGGATACATTTCAAAGCGACCAATACAGTCCACTTAAGGAAAGTAGTTGTTCCCATCTGGTGAGGACAGTAGTGTGGAGGAACACCAAACAGAAAGAGAGGAGAACGTTCCAAATGTGCTCCACAAAAGTGAAGATCTGATCCTAGTAGGCTCGAATGAGGGGGCAGGTCCAAACATATGACCCAAGCCCGCTTCTGAAGCGTGACAATGAAAACATTCATCAGAGGGCCGGATTCGAGAGAGATAAGCCCTTTTAGGAGAAATGTACAATCTCAAAGTCAGTTTATAGTGCTGTTCCCAAAAAGTTGTGGATTTTCTAAAAGTAGATAATTTTTTAATAGCTGTCAAGATCACATCCTCAGGCAAGTCTATACCAAGGTCGCGAGACCAAGTGTCCCACAATCTAGCATGACCAAGCAAGGGGGATTCATACTTTAAATGGCGATGGTGAAATTTAAGAGGAACTGGAAGCTGGGAACCAATCGTATAAGCTGTGGATAACAACTCTTGGCAAGAGGCGGTTAAGTGAAGAGGCTGCAAAGAATGCAAATAATGATGAATCTGCATATAAGCAAACCCATCTGTGGGAGGAAGATTACATTACATTACATTACATTAGTGACTTCTATTCCGCCCGTACCTTGCAGTTCTAGGCGGATTACAAAAGAAGCTAACTGGACATTTCCAGGAAAATTACAATTTAGGATTTAGGATTACAAAAAAGATAACTGGACATTTCCAGGAGAATTACAATTTAGGGAGCTGTTTACATGGTTGAGACTTTGAAGAGAAAAATTGCAAGAGTGGAAGAGACTTTGAGGGGGAATTTGCAAGGGAGGGGAAGAGTTAAGATATCTGGATAAATTTTTTGAACAGCAGGGTTTTGATTTATTTTCAAAATGATTTGAAGTCGCTCGTTGTTGTCAGCAAGTTGGAGATGGAGTGGTCAAGTTTTGCAGCTTGCATCACTAGTAGGTTGTCAAACATCTTGCGTTGAGTGCCTTTGAATGGGGGGTAGGTAAATGGGGTCTGAGTTCTCCTTTGTCTAGTACGGGGGTCGGCAACCTGCGGCTCCAGAGCCGCATGCGGCTCTTTTCCACCTTTGCTGCGGCTCCGGTAGTGTGTCACGCAGGCATGTACCTTACAAGTCCAGCTGTCGCGGCGGGAAATAGCCATGCTGAGCAGTGAGCTCAGCACATACACAGATGAAAGCCTTGCTTGCTGATTGGTCCGGCGGCCCCGCCCCGCCGTGCCGCCGGACCAATCAGCAAGCAAGGCTTTCATCTGTGTAGTGCTGAGCTCACTGCTCAGCATGGCTATTTTCCGCCGCGACGCTGGACTTGTAAGGTGCCTGAAAAAGAAATCATCCTGGCCGGGGTCGGTGTCATGCTCCGGAGATCTACAGCCTTCCTATCTCCCTCTCCCTTCTACCTGCTTCCGGCCACATCCCCTGCTCCGCGGCTCTCTTCGGCAACTCAGCAGCAGCTTCTGACGTCGGGGCCTACCCTCTGCGAGTCCCGCTTGTTTCAACTTCCTTTTTCCACAAAGGCGGGACTCGTAGAGGGAAGGCCTCGATGTCGGCAGCTTGTCTTGATCACTGCTGCTGACGAGTTGCTGAAGAGAGCCGCGGAGCAGGGGGGTGTTGCCAGGTGCAGGTAGAAGGGAGAGGGCCAGATGCAGGACTCGTGGGTGAGGGAGGAGAAGAGAGAGAGAAAGAGAGAGGGGAGGGAAACAAAAGGAAATCTTTCATACTGGGCTGGGCCGGAGTGGAGGGAGGGTGGAAAGATTCTAGCTACAGGGTGCAGTAACAAAGGAAAAGGGGGGGAAAGCTGAAAATGGAGATAGTGACACAAAGAAGAGAAAGGGTAAGCAGGACCTACTGAATAAGGATAGAGATACAGAGGGGACATGAAGAGGAGGTGAAATAGAGACATAGAAGTAATGCTGAAAAAGTGGGGGGGGGGCAGATAAAGACATTGAAAGGGCAAATGGTGAACATGGCGTAAAGATAAGAACAGAGACAAATGAAGATTCTGAAAAAGTGGTGAGATAGGGATATAGGTGAGATGGACACAAAGAAGGGTGATGCTGGAAAATAGGTGGAATGGTAATTCTGACAGACACAGAAGGGAAATGCTGGATCAAGGAGAGATGGGGCTCAGGCTGGATGGAATGAGGAGAAATGCCTTGTTGGCCCGGAACTTCCTCTCCTACGTCAGAATTGACGTCAGGGAGCGGAATGCTGGTCAGCGCAACACTTCTGCAGGGAAAGCTTGGGACGGCGGTGGCTTGGGGGCTGTTCCCCGATTGCGGTGGCAGCAAACCGAGTGGCTTGGGGGAGGGCACGGAGACAGAAAGAAGGGGGAACAGGGAGACAGAAAGAAAAAGTTGGGGGAGAGAATGAGGTCTGGAGGAGAGGAAACATACAGGAGGCTGAAAGAAAGGAAGAAAGATTGGATGCACAGTCAGAAGAAGAAAGTGCAACCAGAGACTCATGAAATCACCAAATAGCAAAGGTAGGAAAAATGTATATAGCATTAAGATAAGAAACAATATATGCAGTGTTAGATTTGTTTTATAATGATTTTGCGGCTCCAAGTTTTTTTTTCTTTTCGAAAACGGGTCCAAGTGGCTCTTTATGTCTTAAAGGTTGCAGACCCCTGGTCTAGTAGTAAGGTTCCGATTTAGGCGGTTGTTTAGGTAAGTGGAGGCAGTGACATTTATTGCTTTAAATAATAGACAGTATAATTTGAATTGAATTCGTGCTTGGCAGTGGTGATGTGGTCAAATTTACTTAGCGAGTAGATCAATCTGAGAGCTGTGTTTTGTACAGTCTGTAATTGTTTTATCATGTTTGCAGGGCATGGTAGATAGAGGATGTTGCAATAGTCCACTAGACCCAGGACTAGGGATTGGACTATGAGCCTATATTGCTCTTTGTCGAAGAATTTTCTTATTTTTCGTAAATTGCGCATGATTAAAAATGCTTTCTGGGTAGTCTTGTTGATTTGGATCTGCATTTTGCAGCATCTATCTATCATCACTCCTAGGAGTTTAAGAGCGGACTGTATAGGGTATTTGGTGGCATTTATTTCTAATTCTATAATGGATGGGGTTTTGGCCTTTTCGCACAATAGAAATTTTGTTTTGTCCGAGTTCAGTTTCAATTTGTGGTCTATCATCCATTTTTCCACTGCATCTAGTGTTTTTTTCAGTTTTTCTGTTGAAGTGGGATCTGGTGAATTGAAAGGGAGGAGTATGGTGATGTCGTCTGCGTAGCTGAATAATGTTACATCAAGGTTATCTAGAGTGGTCCCAAGGAAGGATATAAAGAGGTTGAAGAGCGTAGGTGACAATGGTGACCCTTGTGGAACTCCACAGGGGTCAGACCAGGGTTCTGATTTGAGATCGTTTGTCTTTACTCTGTATGTTCTTGATTTAAGGAATCCTTGGAACCAGTTGTATACCCTGCCTGAGATCCCTATGGCTTCAAGTATCTGTAGTAGTATAGAGTGGTCAACCAGGTCAAATGCAGCAGAGAAATCAAGTTGAATTATCAACATCCTTCTGCCTTTGCTAAGGTGCTGTCGGGCTATGTCTAGTAGGGTTACTGGTAGTGTCTCCGTGCTATGGTTGGTTCTGAACCCTGATTGAGAGAGGTGAAATAGGTTGTGGTCTTCCAGTTAGTTAGTGAGGTATTGTGCAACTAGTCCTTCTATTAGTTTAACGTATATTGGTATTGAAGCGATGGGTCTATAGTTGGAGGGGATATCTATAGGGCCTTTATGATCTTTCACAATTGGGGTGATTATGATCTCTCCTAGGTCCTGTGGGAATTGACCTTCCATGAGTGTGGTTTGTATCCATTGCATGAGGCTAACTCTAAGTTTGGGGGAGGCATTTGTTATCAGATATGTGGATCATATTCCTATTGCTGGTGGGCAAGAGATTTTATTCTCCCATCCTCCTCAACCAGATGAAACAAATAATGAATCCCCCTTGCTTCCCATTGAACAAAAATAGTATTGTCCACACCAGGGGGAAAGAGATGATTAAAACATAAAGATAGAAAAGGAGATACAGTAGGGCTAACAGCATGAAACTTTGCATACCCACTTCCAGACCTGCCTCAAAGGCTGGTACAAGACCCTATGAGAGAGGAGGCCAGTCTGAGAAGAAGGAACAGAGTGTAAGTAAGCATTGAAGTGGGGATCTCTAAAACATGAGAGCTGCAAAAGAGTATTAGTAAAGTCAGAGGTGCCCTGGAAAAAATCATTAATGTGCCGCAAGCCACAACCAAGTTCAAGTTTTATTTGAGCTTGATATACCTCTTTTACCATTCCTAAGCGGTTTACATAATACAGTACTAAAAGTAAACAGGGAGGTTTGACATATACAATTAAAATATAAAACGGAATATATAATATAACTTCACAGGTTACAAAAGGGAGACGGATAGGATTACATTGCTAAAAAAAAAAAAAAAGGAGACTTTCTTTTAAAGCAGATCTAAATCTGGCCATGTTTCAAGATGCACAAACAAATCCTTTTGCTATCCACTATTACATCAAGATGCACATCCCCTGACACCATCCATGTCAGCCTCCGTCATGCCCACTGAACTCCCATTTTGCAGATGTCTTGATTTTGGCAACTAGCATTGTACAGCACTTTATTAGTTGTTTCTTTGATTATATGCTTTGGATGTTTTACAACTATGACTCTACTATTTATTACTATTATCGTATTTCTATAGTGCTACCAGATGCATGTAGCACTGTACATTAAACATGCAAGAGAAAGTCCCCTGCTCGAAAGATCTTACAATCTAAGTTATGACAGACATACAGAACATAGGTTGGATCAATATATGGTGCTCATGAAGGGAAAAACAAGGGAAGAGGAGCAGTGTTCCCTCTAAGCGGGCGGGTGTTGTGAGCAAACTTTTTTCACTGTGAGCTAAAAATATCGGGCGCCAGCAAGTTATGAGCCAAATAAATATGTTGCTTTCTACCACAGAACTTCCTTACGTTTGTATGGAATCTATCCCCTTTCAACTTTAGAGAGTGCCCTCTCGTTCTCCCTGCCTTAGCTACTAAGTCTATTCCCTTCAGTACCTTGAATGTTTCTATCATGTCCCCTCTCAATCTCCTCTGCTCAAGGGAGAAGAGGCCCAGTTTCTCTAATCTTTCGCTGTACGGCAACTCCTCCAGCCCCTTAACCATTTTAGTTGCTCTTCTCTGGATCCTTTCGAGTAGTACCGTGTCCTTCTTAAAGTACCAGTGCTGGACGCAGTACTCCAGGTGAGGGCGTACCATGGCCCGGTACAGCAGCATGATAACCTTCTCTGTCTCTTCAGTCCAGCATCTGCCCCTTCCATTCACTGTCTGTCTTTCCCTGCCATCTCTCCTCCTGCCCCCCCCCCCCCCCCCCCAATTTGGTCTAGCATCCATCATCTTCCTTCTGTTCCCCTCATGGTCTGGCATCTCTATCCTTCCCTCCCCCCTGTGGTTTTTTAGCATATCTCTCTTCTCATTTCCTCCACTCAGATCTGATCATTCTCTGCTCTCTCTTCCCTTTTCTTCTCTGGTCTTCCTTCTCTATTTTCTGCCTCCATCTAAATTAAATTCTTTCTTACTATTTAGTCCCGTTTACCTCTTTTCACTGTGTCTACACACAGCTTGTCACCCCTTTCCCTCACCCCTCCATTATCTTACTATTTTCTTCCCCCTTTATTTATCTCCTCCTTCCATCCAGTATGTGTTCTTTCCCCACTTCCATTCAGCATCTGCTCTCCCTTCTCAACTGACATCCATCTGCCTTCTGCTCTCTCTCCCTTCTTCTCACTTCCATCATCTGTCCCCTTCTCTCTCTCTCTCATCTCCTCCATTCCATCATCTGCCCCTTCTCTCTCTCTCTCTCTCTCCCCCCCCCCAACTTCCATCATCTGCCCCCCTTCCCCTCACCTTTGTGGGTCACTTTCTTTCCCCTGAGGGTGGCTCATGTCACAGGGGAAGCTTTGGCCGAGCAGAACCGCTTGATTGACAGTGGAACTTACTTGATTGATGTCGATGTTGGGGCCCGTTGCCGTTTGAAGGAAAAAAAAAAAGGTGGAAAAAAGGAACCTGTAAAGGCGAGAGGAAGGGAAACCTCCAGGACAGCTGCTTTTGCCCTCCTTCAGCGGCCCAAGAGTTCAGACCAGCAGCGGCAGCTCTGTATGCTTTTAACTTCGGCACAGAGCTGCCCCTAATCAATAGTTTAGCGCGGTTTCATGAGGCAGCCTCGGGGCCTTTGATAGCCGGCCCGCTTCGATGATGCGATGTGGGCCGGCCTAGCAAAGGCCCCGAGGCTGCCTTATGAAACCGCGCTAAACTATTGATTAGGGGCAGCTCTGTGCCGAAGTTAAAAGCATACACAGCTGCCGCTGCTGGTCTGGAGGTGCGGAGACAAGGCAGGAGGCAAACGCGGTGGAAGGCAGGAGTCCCGGCGAAGGCAGGAGTCCCGGCACAGCGACTGCAACAGGAAGTTGCAAGTCAGCTGACGCCGGCCTTTCGTTGCGGCGGGGACCGAATCCTTCGCGGACCGGCAAGATTTTGTTTGCGGACCGGCGGTTGAAGAACTGTGCTCTACACTGTGTGCGCTGTGACGAGAAACTTGTGCGCTGCGAGGTAATATTTTGTGCGCCAGCGCACCCCAGCGCAGCTTAGCAGGAACACTGAAGAGGAGGTAGGGTAGGGGCTACAGAGGGAATGAGAACAGATAGTGTTGCAAGCTGCAAGAGTTAGGACCTAAACACAGGGTCGAAAAAGTGGGTTTTGAGCCTGGATTTGAATACCACCAGGAATGGAGCCTGGCATACTGATTCAGGCAAGTTGTTCCAGGCATATGGTACAGTAATGCAGAAGGGGTAGAGAGTCAGGAGTTGACAGTAGAGGAGATGGGTACAGACAAGAGAAACATTGGCTGTATAATTCCATTTGCATCTTTGCTTTCCTGACTAACTCATACTCTTTCAGCTTCTCTTAACTTTTCCAGATATTTTTGCCTGCTTTCCTCTTTCTGCAATCTTTTGTAGTTTATGAAGGCAAACTTCTTTTTCCTTATCTTTTCAGTTACTACTTTTGAGAACCAAAATGGCCTTTTTTTCCCTCTTACTTTTACTTCCTTTATAAAATAGTTTTTAGCCCTTACAGTAACATAGAAACATAGAAAGATGACGGCAGATAAGGGCTATAGCACATCAAGTCTGCCCACACTATTTACCCACCCTCTTAAGTCTACTGACCCCCTAAAGTATAATTGTAATTATACTGTCACTCTACTGACCCGCTCATTCAAGTCCTAGTGACCCTATCCCTTAGCATGACCTTGTAGGGATCCCCACATAGGTATCCCATTTGTTCTTGAAGTCTAGGATGCTGTGTGCCTCGACCACCTGCACTGGAGCTTGTTCCAATGCTCAATCACTCTCTTCCGTGAAGAAGTACTTCCTGGCGTCTCCACGAAACTTCCCTCCCTTGAGTTTGAGTGGATGTCCTCTTGTGGTCGAGGGTCCCTTGAGAAGAAAGATATCATCTTCCACCTCGATCCGTCCCGTGATGTACTTAAATGTCTCAATCATGTCTCCCCTCTCCCTACGCTCTTCGAGAGTGTAGAGCTGCAGTTTGCTCAGTCTTTCTTCGTACGGGAGTCCCTTTAGCCCTGAGACCATCCTGGTGGCCATCCGCTGAACCGATTCAATTCTGAGCACATCCTTACGGTAATGTGGCCTCCAGAATTGCACACAGTATTCCAGGTGAGGTCTCACCATGGCTCTGTACAATGGCATCATGACTTCAGGTTTCCTGTTGACGAAGCTTCTCTTGATACAACCTATCATCTGCCGTGCTTTAGATGAAGCCTTCTCCACTTGAGTGGCTGCTTTCATGTCAGCACTAATGATTACTCCTAAGTCTCGTTCTGCCGTAGTCCTGGTTAAAGTTTCTCCATTCAGGGTGTAAGTTCTGCAAGGATTTCCGTTACCGAGATGCATGACCTTACATTTCTTGGCGTTGAAGCCCAGCTGCCAGTTCAAGGACCAACTTTCTAAAGTATGCAGGTCTTGCTCCATAGCATCCTGTAGATTATAACCATTTACTATATTGCATAGTTTGGCGTCATCAGCGAATAAGGTTACTTTGCCTTGATGCCCTTGAGTCAGATCCCCAATGAATATGTTGAAGAGGAGTGGGCCCAGGACTGAACCCTGTGGCACTCCGCTAGTCACCTCCGACATTTTAGAGAGGGTACCGTTAACCACCACCCTCTGAAGTCTGCCACTAAGCCAATCTTTAACCCATGCAGTTAGAGTCTCTCCTAATCCCATCGATTTCATCTTGTTCAGCAGCCTGCGGTGTGGGACGCTGTCAAACGCTTTGCTGAAGTCCAGGTACACGACGTCCAAGGACTCTCCTGAGTCCAGTCTTCTTGTTACCCAGTCAAAGAAGCTGATTAGATTGGACTGGCATGACCTACCCTTGGTGAATCCATGTTGGCTGAGATCCCGGAGATCTTCCTCGTTCAGGATCATATCTAATTTATACTTAATTAGTGTTTCCATGAGTTTACACACTATTGAGGTGAGGCTTACCGGTCTATAGTTCGCAGCCTCAGCCTTGCAACCCTTTTTATGTAGAGGAACGACGTTGGCTGTTTTCCAGTCTAACGGAACTTTCCCCGTACTTAGTGAGAGATTGAAGAGCACTGCCAACGGTTCCGCCAGAACATCTCTCAATTCTCTGAGCACTCTTGGGTGTAAATTGTCCGGTCCCATGGCCTTGTTTACCTTTAGCCTTGCCAGTTCATTGTAGACGTCCCCAGGTGTGAACACAAAATTCTGAAATGGGTCATCCACGTCTTGTTTTATCATCAACTGTGGTCCGTGTCCCGGTGCTTTGCAGGTGAAGACTGAGCAGAAATATTCATTTAGTAGTTCTGCTTTTTCTGAATCCGCCATCGCGTAGTTTCCGTCCGGTTGTCTAAGGCGTACTATACCATCTGTGTTCCTTTTCCTATCGCTGATATACCTAAAGAAGGATTTGTCCCCTTTTTTAATGTTTTTTGCCAGAGTTTCTTCCACTCGAAGTTTGGCCTCCCTAACTGCTGTTTTAACCGCTGCAGATCTGGTCTTATATTCTACTTTAGTTTCTCTACTCTGCGTACGTTTGTAGGAAAGAAATGCTTTTTTCTTCTCCTTAATGAGGTGCGAGATCTCTTCAGTGAACCATTGGGGTTTGTTGTTTCTTTGTCGTTTATCTACTGATTTTATGTAGCGATTAGTTGCTTCGTGTATGGATGATTTCAGGTACGACCACATAGTTTCCACATTGCCGGTCTCTGCTTGGTCCTGCAGCGTCTGATGAACGAAATCTCCCATGCGTGCGAAGTCGGTGCCCCGGAATTTGAGCACCTTTGTTTTTGTAATTGATTTAGGGGACCCTTTCCCAAGGTTGAACCATACCATGTTATGGTCGCTGGAGGCTAGCGTATCTCCTACTGAGACCTCTGAGACGCTTTCCCCGTTGGTGAGTACCAGGTCTAGGATCGCCTGGGCCCTAGTGGGCTCCTTTACCATCTGTCTGAGATGTAGCTCATTTGTTTTGCCTACTGCTTTCTTACTTCTTCCAGATATTCCCATCTAGACAACTCCTTGATGTAATCTCCCATCAAAACAAAGTTAGTTTTTTTTAAAGTCTAGAACCTTAACTTTTGAATGAACCCTTTCCACACCAGTCGTAATACTAAATCACAATGTCTGGTGATTTCTGAATGCCAGATGTTTACCCACTATAGCATCAGAAACTCTTTCTCCATTCATAAGCACTAAGGGCTCCTTTTACAAAGGTGCGCTAGCGTTTTTAGCGCGCGCTAACCCCACGCTAGTCGGAAAATACTAATGCCAGCTCTATGGAGACATTAGCATCTAGCACGCGTGGCATTGTAGCGTGCACTAAAACCGCTATCACACCTTCGTAAAAGGAGCCCTAAGTCTAATATGGTCTCATCCCACATGGGTTTTGTTGGAATAGTTCCCACTGTAGAAGAAACAAACTGTTAAGTGTCCATTCTGAAAATATTTGCAAAATGCTGTAATTAAAATCATTAGAACACTGGTTAATGATGTCTGGCTGCATTTAACCTGTGGGCTACAGGTTGCCTGCCTCTGAGCCAGATCATTATTATAATTATAGAGTGTTGCCCTTTTAATTAATAATATGACCAAATATAAAGTGATTGTGGATATAAGCAGGTTTTTTCCTAGCTTCCCTTGCAAGCAAAAAAACTCAATACAAAGTCAGGCTTGGGAACTGTATTTAAGACTCATTAATGGGCAGTTCTACAGTCGTTCATATCAGCTCCAGTAAGTGTGGCTGTAATTGCTGTTGATTGTTTTGCCAATTTTTGAATTAATGATCACTTTGAGTTCATATGCACATCTGGAGAAAAAGCTGAATACTTCAGGCTGATATTCAAAAGATTTGGGTGCTTAGATTTGACTAATTGAAATGTTTCCCTATCTAAGCACCTAAATTTAGTTGTCTAATTTTCTAAATTTGGGCACTTTAGAAAAGCATGACCAGAAGAGGGATCAGTTCAGGGAACACAGTATGGCACTCATCATTGATTTTCAGTGTTAGAAACATACTTTTGGCATCTAAGTTAGATGAGCAATTGCTACTACTATTATCCATTCAGTCATGTCGAACCCTTGAATACTCTGTAGGCCAGTCCTCACCATGCTTTCCTGTTTTCTACGGCTTCATTCTTGATGGTATCCAGCCAATGGGCCTTTGGTCTCCCTTATTGCCTTTTACCTCTAGCCATTCCGATTAGCACCTCCTTTTCTAGTGAATTTGCCCTCATCACATGTCCAAAATAAGTTAGTTTCTGTCTGGTAATCTTACCTTCCAAGGACAACTCTGGGTTTATATGATCAAGAACATCTTTGTTGGTGATCCTAGCTGTCCATAGGATTTATAGTCTTCTCCAGAACCACAGCTTGAAGACATCAATTTTTCTTCTATTTGTTTTCATGAGTGTCCATGTCTTTCAGCCATATGTCATGATTGAAAGCACAATGGCAATGATTAGTCTTTGTTTGATGGAGATTGAAACGTCCTTGTACTTCTATATTTGGTCCATGCTCACCATGGCTGCATGCCCCAATGCTAATCGATGCTTATCTCTGCTGTCGAACTGCCACTGTGATCAATGAGGGACCCAAGGAAAACGAAGCTGTCAACCACTTCTATTTCTTCACTGTTGATCTTTATGTGGAATTTCTTGTTGGTAGTGGTTTTGGACTTCTTGATGTTCAGGTAAAGTTCCATCTTTTCGCCTTCTTCTTTCAGCTTCAGGATTAACTTCTTGAGGTCCTTCTCATGCTCTGCCAGCAGAGTAATATCATCTGTGTATCTCAGATTGCTGATTGTTCTTCTGCCTATTTTTACTCCAACACTCGAGTGACTATCAGGCTTTAGTTCAGGTGCTTTGGTTTTCAAAAACCTTTGAATTCTATGTTTTTTTTTTCTGGATTACCACATTGAGAACTGATATAATCATTAGGCAGACTAGGTCACTCCTAGAGCAACTCTTCTGGGGGCTGGAGGTGGGGCCAGTAAAGAGCAGATGCAGTCAGATCAAAACAGTAGTAATTTTGAAAGTTTTTTTATAATATCACTGTCTGTATACAGTCTCTTCCTCTGTAAACCACTCTGAACTGTTTATGGTATTGCGGTATATAAAATTAAAGTTATTATTATTAGTAGTAGTACCTAATAGTCCCACAAACTCAACCAACCATCAATGGTTACCTTATACCAAGAGGAATAATGGACAGTTTTCAAATAGTTCAATTACCCTGGACTTTTGAAAATCCCCCTTATTATATAAGAACATAAGCAGTGCCTCTGCTGGGTCAGACCAGAGGTCCATCATGCCCAGCAGTCCGCTCCCGCGGCGGCCCCTCAGGTCCATGACCTGTAAGTGATCATATATATCCTTCCATCCCTTCCTTATCCATATCCTTCTACTGTATCCTTCTTTATCCTATATCTTCCCTACCTATATCCCTCAATAACTTTTTCTTTCAAGAATTTATCTAATTTCTCTTTGAATCCCTGTAAGGTACTCTGTCTTTTCACTCCCTCCGGAAGCGCATTCTAGGTATCCACCACCCTCTGAGTGAAGAAGTACTTCCTGGCATTGGTTCTAAACCTGTCCCCTTTTAGTTTCTCTGAGTGCTCTCTTGTTCTTGTAGTTCCCCACAGACTGAAGAATCTTTCCCTCTCCATATTCTCAATGCCCTTCATGATCTTATATGTCTCTATCATGTCCCCTCTGAGTCTCCGCTTCTCCAGGGAGAAGAGCCCCAGTCTCTCTAGCCTGTCTGCATATGAAAGGTTATCCATACCCTTTATCATACGTGTAGCTCTTCTCTGGACCCTCTCAAGTATCGCCATATCCTTCTTCAGGTACAGCGACCAGTTCTGGTCACAGTACTCCAGATGCGGATGCACCATCGCTCGATACAGCAGCATGATAACTTCCCTCGTTCTGGTTGTAATACCCTTCTTGATGATACCCAACATTCTGTTTGCTTTCCTTGAGGCCGCTGCGCATTGTGCTGTTGGCTTCATTGTCGTGTCCACCAGCACTCCCAAGTCCTTTTCAAGGTTACTTTCCCCTAGTACCAACCCTCCCATTATGTAGCTGAACCTCGGGTTCTTCTTCCCTACATGCATGACCTTGCATTTCTCCACATTGAAGCTCATCTGCCATTTATTTGTCCACTCCTCCAGCTTGTTCAGATCCCTTTGTAATTCTTCACATTCCTCTACTGTCCTAACCCTGCTACAGAGTTTGGTGTCATCTGTAAATTTTAGAACTTCACACTTCGTCCCTGTTTCTAGGTCATTAATAAATACATTGAACAGCAGCGGTCCGAGTACAAAACAAAGTTCAATATTTTAAAAGTATGATATCCAAATATTCATTTTATAGGATTTTTCTAGGGAGGATGGTATTGAGATTACAGCCACGCCTATCTGGAGCTGATAGTATTGAGATGTTGAGTTTAATTATCAAAATCTTGGAGGAGGGAGGAAGCAAGCAAGGATATCTATTAATTAAGAGGAGGCATAAAGCAGCAGTTTTCCTTAAGGATTCTAATATTGTATTGGCCATAATCACCACTACTTTGAGATATAAGAAAACAATTTCTTTTATATGTTGCATATAAGTATTCGGCCACACCTTTTTATATGAGGGGCTGCTGAAAGTTCTCAGCCCAACCAAGAAAAGAATGATGTGGAGCAATGAAACTTATGTACAAGTTATTCCACACTTTTCTTGACATTATTTTTTTTTTAATTCTTTATTCATTTTTACATCTTATAACAAGTGTATCAGAAAATATCAATTGAACTTATACAATATCACTTGATGAACTTTCATATACAACTTATATTATAATATTTAAACCCACCCTTCCATCCCTGCTATTTCATATGTAATTATATATATCATATAATATATTATATAATCTTTTCTATTAATCTAAACATTTAATATCAGATCAGAAATCCCTCCCCCCCATCCCTCACTTTACAATTGTACCAATAAGGGAAAAATTATATTTACTCATCACAATATTCTATTAATGGACCCCAAACCTCTTGAAATTTATTAAAATTTCCTTTTTGTGTGGCTAATGTTCTTTCCATCTTATATATATACTAGTCTTTAAGCCCGTTACATTAACGGGTGCTAGAAAGCAGCCCCCTTTCCCTCTCCCCCTCCAGTTCCTCCCTGTCTCTCCGTAGCCCCCCTTCTGTCTTCCCCCCATAAGCAAAATGATCTGCCTCCCAGCACACCCCTCCCCCCCGAAGCAGCTCCCTTTCCCTCTACCCTGCCAATTCCTCCCTGACAGTGTCTCCGTGGTCCCCCTTCTGTCTCCCCTCCCAAGCAAAGCTGTCTGCCTCCCAGCACACCCCTCCCCCCAAAGCAGACCCCTTTCCCTCTACCCCTCCAATTCCTCCCTGACTGTCTCTCCGTGGCCCCCCATTTTTTCTCCCCCCCAAGCAAAGCTATCTACCTCACAGCACACCCCTCCCCCAAAGCAGACCCCTTTCCCTCTGGCCCTCCAGTTCCTCCCTGACTGTGTCTCCGTGGCCCCCCCCTTCTGTCTCCCCCCCAAGCAAACCTGTCTGCCTCCAAGCACAGCCCTTCCCCAAAGCAGGCCCCTTTCCCTCTCCAGCTCCAGTTCCTCCCTGTCTCTCCGTGGCCCCCTTCTGTCTCCCCCCCAAGCAAAGCTGTGTGCCTCCAAGCACACCCTTACCCCAAAGCAGGCCCCTTTCCCTCTTCCTTCTTCCCAGTTCCTCCTTGTCTCTTCGTGGCCCACGCGATTTTCTCTTCTCGCGGTCTGGCCAGCTCCCCTAGTCCCTTGCCACCGCCGCCACCCCCCTTCCTTTCCCGCGGTCGACAAACCTCTTGCCTCCAGCAGCCGCTGCAGCACTGTAAACATGTTGCTTCGCGGCCTCTACTGCCCCGATTTGCTCTTCCATGTCCCTGATGACGTCATCAGAGAAACGGAAGAGCAAATGAAGGCAGTAGAGGCCACGAAGCAGCGTGTTTACAGTGCTGCGGCGGCTGCTGGAGGCAAGAGTTTTGTCGACCGCGGGTAGGGAAGGGAAGGGGGTGGCGGCGGCGGCAAAGGACTAAAGTAGCCGGCCAGACCGCGAGAAGGGTAGGCTGAGAGGAACCCGGGACCGTGGCAGAGGCTCGTTGCACAGTGTAAATACAGTTGCTCAGTGTGAGGCTTCCTTCGCTCTTCCGGGTCTGCATTTCGACTCCTCAACGCGCCAGCCTGAGCCGGCATAGGCGGTTGAGGGTGGAAGGTTGTGGTCGGAGTTGCTAGGCTGCAGCGGATGTGTGAGTTGCGAGTGTGGGGCCTGCAGCGGCGCGAGGTGGAGACGGAGAGCGGGCTGTGGTGACGTTGTAGGCGCGCATGCGCACTCGTATTTTCGGGACATCTCAGGGAACACGTTTTTTTTAGTGCGCATGCGCGCTTAGCATTTTATTATTATAGATGACACAGAGAATTCCACCAGAAACTGTAGTTAACTCTACTCCAATTTTTCCAATTAAATGTAATTTGTTGAATGACTACTCCTGTCATAATAAGTAATAACTTATTATTTTTTGAAGAAATTTGACTTTTTTCCTCATTGACATTCCAAATAATATAGTATCATATGATATAGCCACCGGATTTTCTTTTTTTTTTCCAATTCTGTATTCCTTTTGTTTTTCCCTTTTTTAACCGCACCCAACATTGTAACTTTTTAATTCCTTTCCTTACCCCTTATGTATGTTTTTACAGTAATTATATTGTTAATGTGTTAATTTCTTCATTTTCTTTATTTAGACCATGTACATCGCCTAGAAATTTTAATAGGCGATTTATCAAATGCTGAATAAACTTGAAACTTGAAACTTCATCTTAAATCAAGTGCACAAATATTATTTCAATTGAACTTATACATATCACTTGAAAATCTTAATATTATCATCTTACATACATAAATTTATTTCCTCCACCCCCCACCCTTTCCACAGATATTAGTCAAAATATCATATAAATATTACATTCATAATTATTAATTAAATATTTAATAGAACTAAAAACCCGCCCTCCCTTCCCCTAATTATAAATATACTTTCAGTGTAAAAAGGCATCTAATCATTACAATAGTTTATCAATGGCCCCCAAATCTTTTTAAAATTATTATAATTTCTTTTTTGCATGGCAATTGTTCTTTCCATTTTGTATATATGACACAACGAATTCCACCAGAAAGTGTAATTAAGTCTAGAATAATTTTTCCAATTCATGGTAATATGTTGAATGGCAACTCCTGTAATTATCAATAAAAGTTTATTATTATTTGATGAAATTTGACTTTTTATTCTCATTGACGTCCCAAATAGAATAGTGTCATATGATAGAGCTACATGGTTTTCTAATAAAGAATTAATTTCCAAAATGATTGATTTCCAAAATGCCATGATACAGGGACAATAAAATATTAAGTGATCTAAAGTCCCTACTTCCAGATTACAATGCCAGCATCTATTAGACTTAGAGCTATCCAACTTTTGTAATCTAACTGGGGTCCAAAATGTTCTATGTAACAAAAAGAACCAAGTTTGTCTCATAGATGCTGACACTGTACATCTCATTCTCCAAGACCAAATTCGTGGCCATTGAGACACAAAAATTTGATGCTTACCGTATTTTCACGTAGATACCGCGCACCCGTGTAAAATGCGCACACGGGTATAGCAAGCGAAAAACACAAATTTATGTACAGAAATTTTTATATATCGCGCACACCCATATATCGCGCATGCTGCCCGACTCTCCTTTCGCCCGCCCCGACTCTCCTCTGGCCACCCTGACTCTCCTTTCGCCCGCCCCGACTCTCCTCTCCCCCTTGAAGTCCTGTCCCCACCATGAAAGCCTGATGCCCCCCCCGACGTCCGATTCACCCCCCCCCCCCGCAGGACCGCTCGCACCCCCACCCCGAAGGACCGCTCGCACGCACCCGCACCCCCACCCCCACCCCGAAGGACCGCTCGCACGCACTCCCACCCGCACTCGCACCCCCACCCTGAAGGACCGCTCGCACCCCCACAGCCTCCCGATCCTCCCATCATGTAGAAGCTCCTACCGGTGTCCTGCTGCTTCCTCTTGGCGGTCCCGACTCCCCTACACGATCGGGGCAAGAGGGAGCTCAAGCCCTCTTGCCCCAGCCAACAGCGGCACCCCCGATACGATCAGGGCAAGAGGGAGCTCAAGCCCTCTTGCCCCAGCCAACCGCGGCACCCCCGACACGATCGGGGCAAGAGGGAGCTTGACTCCCCGACACGATCGGGGCAAAAGGGAGCCCAAGCCCTCTTGCCCCGCCGACTCCCCAACTCCCCGACAATATCGGGCCAGGGGGGAACCCAAGTCCTCCTGGCCCTGGCGACCCCCCCCCCCACTAGTTGTTCGGGCCAGGAGGGAGCCCAAACCCTCCTGGCCACGGCGACCCCCTACCCCCACCCCGCACTACATTACGGGAAGGAGGGATCCCAGGCCCTCCTGCCCTCGACGCAAACCCCCCTCCCCCCAACGACCGCCCCCTCCAAGAACCTCCAATCGCCCCCCCAGCCGACCCGCGACCCCCATGGCCGACCCCCACGACACCCCCACCCCCCTTCCCCATACCTTTGTGTAGTTGGCCGGACAGACGGGAGCCAAACCCGCCTGTCCGGCAGGCAGCCAACAATGGAATGAGGCCGGATTGGCCCATCCGTCCCAAAGCTCCGCCTACTGGTGGGGCCTAAGGCGCCTGGGCCAATCAGAATAGGCCCGGGAGCCTTAGGTCCCTCCTGGAGGCGGGGCCTTGGGCACATGGTCGGGTTGGGCCCATGTGCCTCAGGCCCCGCCCCCAGGTGGGACCTAAGGCTCCAGGGCCTATTCTGATTGGCCCAGGCGCCTTAGGCCCCACCAGTAGGCGGAGCTTTGGGACGGATGGGCCAATCCGGCCTCATTCCGTCGTTGGCTGCCTGCCGGACAGACGAGTTTGACTCCCGTTTGTCCAGCCAACTACACAAAGGTACAGGGAAGGGGGGTGGGGGTGTTGTGGGGGTCGGCCAGGGGGGTCACGGGTCGTCTGGGGGGGCGGTCGGAGGTTCTTGGGGGGGGCGGTCATTGGGGGGAGGGGGGTTTGCGTTGAGGGCAGGAGGGCCTGGGATCTCTCCTGCCCGTAATGTAGTGCGGGGTGGGGATAGGGGGTCGCCGTGGCCAGGAGGGTTTGGGCTCCCTCCTGGCCCGAACAACTAGCGGGGGGGGGGGGGTCACCAGGGCCTGGCCCGATATTGTCGGGGAGTCGGGGGGCAAGAGGGTTTGAGCTCCCTCATGCCCCGATCGTGACGGGGGTGCCGCGGTTGGCTGGGGCAAGAGGGCTTGAGCTCCATCTTGCCCCGATCGTGTCGGGTGTCGGGACCGCCAAGAGAAAGCAGCAGGACACTGGTAGGAGCTTCTACGTGATGGGGGGGGGGTCGGGAGGCTGTGGGGGTGCGAGCTGTCCTTCAGGGTGCGGGTGCGGGTGGGAGTGCGTGCGAGCGGTCCTGCGGAGGGGGGTGAATCGGACGTCGGTGGGAACTATATAAAAAAAATTTTGTACAATGCGCTCACGCGTATAACACGCAAGGGTATGCGCGGTACGTAAAAACCACGTATAATGCGCGCGTTATATGCGAGAAAATACGGTAATCTCAATGCTCCAAATGTCTCTAAGACTATTCTTTGGTTTTTTATTCATATATCCAGATATTAATTTGTACCACTGTGCAGCCTGATGCCCCAAGAAATCCGCTTGAAAGCATAAGAATTCCAGACTATACTGCTTATTAAGATTTTTTCCATTCAGGGAACCCCTCCTGAATAGCCTGCTTCAGCTGCAACCATTTAAAACTTTGTGATTTGTTAAGACCATATTTATGTTGCAACTGTGAAAAATCAAGTAGTTTACCATTTAAAATAACATCTTCTAAGGTCCATATACCTGCAATAATCCAATGCTTCCAAACGATTTTAAATCCACCAATTTGAATCTTGGAGTTTAGCCTTAAAGATTGATTTGTTGATTTGTGTATTGGGTCAGGTGTTAAATTGCTGATACATAATGCAATGTTTTCCATGTATATTCTGTTCTCTTTATATATTCTAGGCATCTTTACACTGAGAACATGAGATAAGTGTAAAGGAAACATGAGTTGCCATTCCAAATACAACCAATCTGGGGTATTTTCCATGAGCTCTGGGAGGACCCAATACATACCCTGGTGTAAAATATAGGCTTGATGATACCTATAAAAGTTTGGAAAATTTACCCCACCCTCCGCAATTGTTTTTTGTAAAGATACTAAAGCAATTCTAGGCATTTTACCCAACCAAACAAATTTTGTAAGAATACCATTTAACTTTTTATAAAAGGACCCTTGAAAAAAACTGGTATCATACTCATTTGATAACAAACCACAGGCAATATCATCATTTTAATAGTTTGGACTCTCCCCAACCAAGAAAGATGTAAAGGATTCCATTGCTCACACATTTCTGTAACTTTGTTTAATAAAAATTTTTCATTCTCTTTCATTGTGACTTCCAGTGTATTTTTTTATCCTAATACCTAAATATTTTAATCCATCTTCCTTCCATACAAATGAGAATGAATCAAATAAGCCTTTAGTACAATGGACATTAAGTGGAAGAATTTCTGACTTGCTCCAATTTATCTTATAGTCTGAAAATTTTCCAAATTTCTCTATTAACTCTAGTAAGCATGGAATGGTAGTTTCTGGATTTAAAGCAGTATATCATCTGCATATGCAGAGACTTTATATTCCAAATCTGCACGAGAAATATCCTTTATCCCCTTTGCTTGTTGAATGGCTTTTTTTTTTTTTTTTTATAAATCTTTATTCATTTTCTTATGTTACAGCAAGTGGATTACATAAGCTCAATTAAAACTTGGATATACACACTTGATAAACTCATAATAAATATCAATGAAACATTTTTTTTTTTTCTTTTGAAGCAAAGTATAAAATACAGATTAATATATAAGAATTTTAAATTATATAATACATATTGAATATAATAATTTCCCATCCCCTCCCCCCTCCCTTCCAGTCAGTAGTAATACATATTTTTATTGTATTCTCTTATGTTATTGGTATAATAATTTAAATTATTGAAATATTTTGTAATAACCAGAAATATGCTCCCCTCCCTTTTCCCTTCCTATCATATATTTTAATTATGGGAAAATTTATCATTCTTTACAAAAATCTGTTAATGGTCCCCATATTTTTTGAAATTTATTCATATATCCTTTTTGTGTTGCAATAGCGAGTTTCATTTTGTATATGTGGCATACCGAATTCCACCAGAAAATATAGTTTAATCTGTCATGTTGTTTCCAATTAAATGTGATTTGTTGTATTGCTATTCCAGTTAAAATAAATAGAAGTTTGTTATTACTTGATGAAATTTGACTTCTTGCTCTCATGGTTGTTCCAAATAATATAGTATCATATGTCAAGGCTACCGGATTTTCTAACATCCTATTAATTTGGGGCCAAATTGATTTCCAGAATGATAAGATAAATGGACAAAAGAATAAAAGATGATCTAATGTCCCAATTTCAGTATGACAGTGCCAGCATCTATTAGATCTTGAGCTATCTATTTTTTGTAAACGAACAGGGGTCCAAAAAGCTCTATGTAGAAGAAAAAACCAAGTTTGTCTCATAGATGCTGACACTGTACATTTTAACCTCCAAGACCAAAGCCGTGGCCATTGAGATGCACTAATCTGATGCTTTATCTCAATGCTCCAAATGTCTCTAAGACCATTTTTTGTTTTTTTATTTATAAATCCGGATATTATTTTATACCACTGTGCGGCTTTATGTCCTATTGAGTCCATCTGGAAACACAAGAATTCCAAACTGTGATATTTAGTAAGGTTTTTCCATTCAGGGAACCCTACCTGAATAGACTGCTTCAATTGCAACCATTTAAAATATTGTGTTTTATTAAGACCAAAATTATGTTGCAATTGTGAAAACTCCAGCAACTTTCCATTTTTTATTACATCATCCAAAATACGAATACCTGCTATCATCCAGTGTTTCCAGATGACTTTAAAACCGCCAATCTTGATCTTGGGGTTTAGCCATATCGTTTGAGTAGTTGATTTACTAATTGGAATATGAGTTAGATTACTTATGTATCTTAGAGTTTTCCAGGTATCCATAAATATTTTATGATCTTTGTATAACCTTGGCATTTTGATACTAATTACATGACTAAGACGTAATGGAAACATAAGCCTCCATTCCAGCCAGAACCAGTCTGGAATATTATCAGTGGGCTCTGGGAGGATCCAATACATACCATGATGTAAAATATAGGCTTGATGATACCTATAAAAGTTGGGAAAATTTACCCCTCCCTCCTTGATTGGTTTTTGCAACGACACTAGAGCAATTCTTGGTTTTTTATCAAGCCAAATAAATTTTGTCAAAATCCTATTTAATTTTGTGTAAAATGATTCTTGAAAGAAAACTGGTATCATCCCCGTTTGGTAGCAAACTACAGGCAAAATCATCATTTTAACTGTTTGTATTCTTCCCCACCAAGATAAATGTAAAGGATTCCATTGCTCACACATTTCTATCACTTTTTGTAATAAACATTTTTCATTAATTTTCATTGTTTCATCTACTGTTTTTGTTATCAAAATTCCAAGGTATTTAATAGACTCTTCCTTCCAAACAAAAGAGAATGTATCAAATAGACCTTTTGTACAGTGTATATTTAGTGGAAGAACCTCTGATTTATTCCAGTTAATTTTATATCCTGAAAAATTTCCAAATTTCTCAATCAGTTCAAGTAGATATGGAATGGTGGATTCTGGATTCCTCAAATATAGTAGTAAATCGTCTGCATAAGCAGATATCTTATATTCTTTGTCTGAATGAGGTATACCTTGTATCTCCTTTGCTTGTTGGATAGCTAATATTAAGGGTTCTAAAACAATATCAAACAGCAAAGGAGATAAGGGACATCCTTGTCTAACTCCTCTCTGTAGATTAAATTTTTCTGAAAACGTGTTATTAATATATAATCTAGCAGAAGGGGAGCTGTACAATGTTTGTATCATTTGTATGAATCCAGGACCTATACCAAACCATTCCATTGCCTGATACATAAAAGGCCATTCTACTCTATCAAAAGCCTTTTCTGCATCCAATGAAACAGCAAAAGTAGGCTCATTCATTTTCTTTGTTAAATATAACATATGGAATGTTAATCTGGTATTATGAGATGAATGTAATGTAATGTAATGTAATTTATTTCTTATATACCGCTACATCCGTTAGGTTCTAAGCGGTTTACAGAAAATATACATTAAGATTAGAAATAAGAAAGAAATGTCTCTGAGCAACGAATCCTGTTTGATGCATACCTATAATATGGGGGAGAGCATTAGCCAATCTTAACGCAAGTATTTTTGCTAATAATTTTCCATCTACATTTATTAAAGATATTGGTCTATAGTTTGAGACCAAAGTGGGATCTTTATTAGATTTTGGCAAAACAATAGTTAAAGATTCTGATATAGTGCCGTTAATACAACCTTTATTAAGTTGATATTGATAAAGATTTAATAAATAGGGTAATAAAAAATTTTGAAATGTTTTATAGAACTCAACTGTATATCCATCACCACCTGGAGCGGATCCAACTCTAAGGGATTTCAAAGCTGTTCCTAATTCTTTTAGTGATATTGGTTCTTCTAAACTTCGTTTTATATGTTCAGGAATTTTTGAACCCTCTAACATTTTTAAAAATTCCAAACCATCTTTTTCTTTATTTAAATAAGTCTCGGAAGAATAAAGAGATCTATAAAATTTTAGGAATTGTTTTAAAATAGGTTCAATTTGTGTAAATGTGTCACCATTTTCATCTTTTATAGCAATTAATTTTGTTTTTCTTTTTTTTGCTTTAAGATAGTTTGCCAATATTCTTCCCGACTTATTTGAGTTACCATAATACAACGTTTGCTGAGAGAATAAATCTTTCCTAATCATTTTAGATGAGATTTCATTATATTTACCTTTTAGTTTTAGTAATTCTTGTTGAATAGAATATTCCCATTTTTCTATAAGTTTTGATTCTAAATTTTTAATCTCTTTTTCTAAGATCAAAAATTGTTTTTTAATCTGTTTTTTAAGAAAAGCCGAATAAGAAATTATTTGTCCTCTAATTGATGCCTTAAAAGCATCCCATAGTTTCTCTATTAATCTCATCTTTGTCATTTATTTGAAAAAATTCTTTCATTTTTGTTAGAAGATTTTCACAAAAAATTGGATCAGCTAACAATGTATTATCCAACTTCCAAATTGATCTATTATTGTTTTGATCTATAATTTTAATTTTGATCCATACTCCACTATGATCAGATAAAATAATAGGATCGATAGCAGCCTGTGTCACCTGATGTGCTAGATGATTTGAAATAAAAATATAATCTATTCTTGAAAAAGAATTATGAACATGAGAACAGAAAGAAAATTCCCGACCATCAAAATGAAGTATTCGCCATATATCTGCTAAATCGCAAGATTGAATCAAATTTTCTAATCCCATAGATTTCATAACTCTACTTGGGTTTTTATCTAATAAAGGATCCATTACAGCATTGAAATCCCCTGCTACTATAAGATTTGAAGTAGCCAGTGGTAAAATCAGTTGTTGAAGAGTTTTAAAGAATTCATTTTGGTTCAAATTAGGGGCGTATATATTAAACAACGTCATGGTAGTATTTCCCATATTCATTTCTACAATTACCCATCTTCCATGAATATCTGAAGCTTTTAATTTGAATGTAGCAGAGCATTTTTTATTTACTAGAATAGCAACACCCGCTTTTTTCCCTACAGCTGGTGAGAAAAAACAATGTTTGACCCAACCTCCTTCTAGCTTAGTAGATTCTATATGTGAAAGGTGGGTCTCTTGTATAAAGCATATATCTGTATTTTGCCTCTTTAAAAATAATAGTGCTTTTTTCCTTTTTATCATATGATTTAGACCATTAACATTTAAGGACATTATTTTAAGATCCATTTATTTTATTTTTTTTTTAATTTTTAGATAATAAACAATAAATGATTTTAAGATAAAAATTTTCCCAATAATTTAAATATTTTGTATCTTTCCCCCCCCCCTCACCTATCCTTTTCTTATATATCTCCCTTCTATTCCCTCCTATCCCTCCCATCCCTCCCTTTTTAATTACGAAAACTTGGATACGCAGATTGAGGTTAGATTTAAATAACTCCCCCAAGCTATTAATAAATTTATCTAAATTACTACCAAAAAAAAAATTTTTTTATTTTTTTTTAATCAAAGTAATATATGAAAATCTTGGTCATAAAACATTTTCATTAATTTGGTCATTCATAAAATATAAAATTTTTTATCCATTTTTGTATATTTTTAAGTTTATAAGGATAACTCATTTCAAATGAAATAAAATATAAAAATATATAATCATATTATATAAAAAAATTTTATATAATATTTTAAATATGATAACCAATTTATAAAACTTAAGTAATTAAGTAATTAATATATTCATCTTCTATTTTCATGTGCATTATTTTATACAATAATATGTTTTTTAGGAACATTTCTTATAGATAGATGAAGTGTTTCTATTTTATAATAACAAGGATTCTAATACAATATCAAAAAGCAAAGGAGATAATGGACAGCCTTGTCTAACCCCCCTCTGCAAAGTAAAACACTGAAAAATTATTATTAATATACAATCTTGCAGCAGGGGAGCTATACAATGTCTGAATCATTCGTATAAATCCACCACCAGATTTTCTAATAAACAATTTATTTGGCCCCCATATCGATTTCCAAAAAGCCAAAATGGACAATAGAATAATAAATGATCTAGAGTCCTTGCCTCAAGATGACAATGCCAATATCTATTAGACTTAGAGCTATCTAATTTTTGTAAACAAACAGGGGTCCAGAATGCTCTATGTAACAGAAAAAACCAAGTTTGTCTCATAGACATTGTACATCTCATCCTCCTAGACCAAATTCGTGGCATTGAGATGCAGTAATTTGATGCTTTATCTCAATGTTCCAAATGTCCCTCAAACCAGTTTTTGGTTTCTTATTCATAAATCCAGATATCAATTTATACCACTGTGCAGTCTGGTGTCCCAGGAAGTCCACCTGAAAGCATAAGAACTCCAAACTATATTGGATTATTAAAATTTTTCCATTCAGGAAACCCCACCTGAATGGCCTGCTTAAGTTGCAACCATCTATAACTCTGTGATTTTTCAAGACCAAATTTATGTTGCAACTGTGAAAAATCAAGCAGTTTACCATTATATATAACATCATCTAGAATCCATATACCTGCCATCATCCAATGCTTCCAGATGACCTTAACACATTGTTTAATTTCATATCATTGAAATGAAAAGTGTCAAGAAAAGTATGGAATAACTTGTACATAAGTTTCATTGCTCCACATCATTCTCTTCTTGGTTGGGCTGAGAAGCCCCTCATATGCTGCTTTTCATCTTTGGGAGAGTGTGTGATATTTCTTGGACTAGATGACTTCTAGAGGTCTTTTCTAGCTTTTATTCTTTCATGGTTCTGTAGAAAACAAATGTAAATGCTACAAACAAATGCACATGGATTTGTTATGTCTTTTTACTATTTCAGATACAGATCAAGGAGGTAAACTGCTTCCTTGTGAGAGGAGTTTTAGCATGAAAACCTGAATTCATTGTGGAATGTTCACTCTTTTTTTGTTGTCTTAGATTCAATGAGTTATTTGATCATGGCCAGTATGAGGTTGCAGCTGTCTTTGCTGCAAATTGTCCTCGAGGGATTCTGCGAACTGCTGCAACTATGGAGAAGTTTAAGGGTATGTTCTTTTTAGACACGGAACTTCCTATTAAATCTATGAAGAGAAGGAGATAGATGTGAACCTGTTTTACATGGTAGTAGATAATTACTAATTAGCTGACAGCTATGTATATTCTCTAGAATCTTGTAGATTCTCTTTCTGTCCATCCCCCCTCCTTGTAAGTCCAATCCCAGCAGACCAGTCCTGAGCATTTCTGTACATTCTCCAGGCTCCCATCTCACCTAGCATTGTCATTGCATTCCTCTTCACCTAACTCAGCTTAAGTAGCTTCCATTTTCCTTCCTCACATACGAGTATGTGTGTAATTATATGGAACCCATTCTGTAAAGAAAAATAGGTGCCTACTTTTCTTTTACAGAATACTAGTATAACCAGGTATTTAAGTACACATGTGTTTAAGTATGAGCAATTATGTCAGCCATAGAAAGGTGTAAATACTCACACAGATTTGGGAGATATGCATGTACCTTATATAATCTATAAGTTATACACATAAATGTGCACCCCACTTATATGAATACTGTGACCGGGCAGGGCCGAGCTGACCACAGCAAGTGACCAAGCCTGGATCACACAAACCTCAGCCGAGCGTGAGCAAGGTAAGTTTCGTAGCTTGAGTAACCACAATGGAAAGAGTTCTGGACTCAAACAGTTAAACTTGTATTTTATTCAACTATTCATATAGGCAGTAAACCCAACACAAAACAATAAGGCTTAGTCCCAGCAAATATCACAGGCACTAAAACAAAATGGCTCCAGTTATATTACTTTAAGCAGAAAAAATGGCAATATTTTGAATATCTCAATCAGGAGCTGTATCAAAATATCTGTCTCTAACTCAAAGCTCCAAATGTAATCTTATCACCACTAGTAATATCCAATATCTCACTATGAGAAGACCTCAGCCCCACCACTGCACCGCTGTAGATCATTCAAAAGCGGGAAGAATCACGTGGTGCCTTTCATCATTGGTCTCAACATGTAAATATAGCTTTGTTGTTTAGGTCATTTATAGAGTATAAATAGTATGAAATAGTATAACAAAATATACTTATATTGATAAATATTAATATAAAGCACTTAGCTCAGCCTTAGAACGGGAGTTGTGTCCCAGCAAGTTTCGCACACATAGCGCTTTGTCAAGGGGCTCCCGGGGCTGTATCTGTCATCTGACTCCCAAAAATCATGTGAAAGGAGAGGGGCGGAGGTGGGTCCAAGCAGACCGAAAAGTTATTTGCGGTTTTTCACACTTCGCAGTCCGGCTCTGTACCTAACCTCCGTGGATACGGAGGGAGAAGTATAGTAGCTAAAGTGAGTTGCATTCATGTACAACATTTTCCTGTCCCTGGAGGCTTACAGTCTTAAGTTTGTGCTGGAGACAATGGAGAGTTAAGTGACTTGCTCAAGCGCCCAAGAAGCAGCTCTGGGATTTGATCCCTGACTTCTGTGGTTCTCAGCCCATTTCTCTAATCATTAGATACAGATAATATAGATAATAGTTTTTCCAACATGGTTGCCTGTAGCCTCACGATTTCTGACAGCGCTGCTGAACATCTCTGTTCATGTGACCACCAGGAAGATGCTGGACTGGGGAGCTAGGGCTGACTGGAAGCCAAGTGTTAAAGTATCTGCATATATTTTGAGAATATTGCAAATACTATTCTGTTTAATAATTTGTATTTTGTAGTACATTATTTGTATGTTTTTGGCACATAATTCTCTGGAGTATATTCAGTGTGCATAATACCATCAGTAGTAGAGATACTAGGGGGAAATAGCTGGTGCAAATGCACCAGAGACACAGTGAAGGGATTCACTGCTGTGTTCAAAAGTGCCTCTACTGTCCCTTTATTGCTGACATGGATGTTGTGCCTGCCCTAAGGATTTTAACTAGCTCCACCCCAACCCCACCCTACCTTAGCCTCCCCAAACACTTGAGTCACCAATTGCATATGCCTATGCAGATTTTAACTCTCCTCTCCTGGCCCTTCAGCCTTATATTGGCGAGTCTATTTTACAAAGGTCTGCTATCCCTGATGTCAAAACCTGGCTATGCCTCTGAGCTAGCTTACTTTTGATTACTTAAAAAACCTGAGGCCCTTGGAAGTAATTGTAAACCAGATTTGAAAATCATTGAATAAAGGGATTGCCTGAAAATCTGGTCCAGGATTTTCTGCACCCTGTATACTAGAATATCACAGCTCCTCTTAATTAGAATTACCATATAGCTCCAGAAAAAGGAGGATGGATTAAGTCATCTGGGTTGTACTTCCATTGCTTTCAATAGTAGTAAAACCCAGGTGTCTCAAACCGTCCTGTTTCTGAAGCCTTATGATAACCCTACTCTTAAGAACATAAGAACATAAGCAGTGCCTCCGCCGGGTCAGACCATAAGTCCATCCTGCCCGGCAGTCCGCTCCTGCGGCGGCCCAAACAGGTCACAACCTGTCTGAATCACCAGAAGGGGCTCCCTTGCCACCTTGGTTTCTCATTGAAGTCCTATCTTCCCATCGAAGTCCTAACCCTCCGGTCTTGCACATGCACGACCTGGTTGGGTTTCTATACTTATTACCTGGTTAGCTTTCTATACTTGTGTTACATCCCAGCTCCTCCCTCAGTATCCCACGATCCCTTTATCCCTCAGGAATCCGTCCAATCCCTGTTTGAATCCCTGTACCGTACTCTGCCTGATCACTTCCTCCGGTAGTGCATTCCAAGTGTCCACGACCCTTTGGGTGAAGAAAAACTTCCTTGCATTTGTTTTGAACCTATCTCCCTTCAGTTTCTCCGAATGCCCCCTCGTACCTGTTGTCCCCCTCAGTCTGAAGAATCTGTCCCTATCCAACCTCTCTATGCCCCTCATGATCTTGAAGGTCTCTATCATATCTCCCCTGAGCCTCCTTTTTTCCAGAGAGAAGAGCCCCAGCCTATCCAACCTCTCGGCGTATGGGCAGTGTTCCAGCCCTTTTACCAGTTTCGTTGCTCTCCTTTGGACTCTCTCAAGTACCGCCATGTCCTTCTTGAGGTGCGGCGACCAATACTGAACGCAGTATTCTAGATG
The DNA here is from genome assembly GCF_902459505.1 of Geotrypetes seraphini. Taxonomy (NCBI): domain Eukaryota; kingdom Metazoa; phylum Chordata; class Amphibia; order Gymnophiona; family Dermophiidae; genus Geotrypetes; species Geotrypetes seraphini. Next base: position 285,184,928 of record NC_047086.1, read on the forward strand.
TGGACGCACCATCGCTCGATACAATGGCATGATGACTTCCCGCATCCTGGTTGTTATGCCCCTCTTTATGATGCCCAGCATCCTGTTGGCTTTTTTCGAGGCTGCTGCACACTGTGCAGATGGCTTCAGTGATGCATCCACCAGCACACCCAAGTCTCTCTCAAGTCTGCTGTCTCCCAACAATGCCCCCCCCAATTTGTAGTTGAACAACGGGTTATTTTTCCCTATATGCATGACCTTGCATTTTTCCACGTTAAAGCGCATTTGCTATTTGTTTGCCCAGTCTTCCAGCTTGTCCAGGTCCCTTTGCAGGTCCTCACACTCCTCCCTGGACCTAACTCTGCCACACAGTTTGGTATCGTCTGCAAATTTTATAACCTCGCACTTTGCCTCCTTTTCCAGGTCATTGATAAATATGTTGAAGAGTAACGGCCCCAGCACCGATCCCTGTGGCACACCGCTTGTGACTCCCCGCCAGTCAGAATATTGGCCCTTCACTCCGACCCTCTGCAGTCTACCCGACAACCAGTGCTTGATCCATCTGTGCACATCCCCTCCCACCCCGTGGTTCCACAGCTTCCTAAGCAGCCTTTCATGTGGCACCTTGTCGAAAGCCTTTTGAAAATCGAGGTAAATGATGTCTATGGGTTCCCCATTGTCCACCCGACTGCTTATTCCCTCAAAGAAGTACAGAAGGTTCGTTAGGCATGACCTTCCCTTACAGAATCCGTGCTGGCTTGTTCTCAGTAGGCCATTCCTCTCGATGTGCTCGCAAATGCCGTCCTTGATCATAGCTTCCACCATCTTCCCTATAATTGAAGTCAGGCTCACCGGCCTGTAGTTCCCGGGGTCACCCCTCGATCCCTTCTTGAAGATAGGTGTGACATTCGCCAATTTCCAGTCCTCTGGTACCTCACCAGTTTTCAAGGATAGGTTGCAAACATGCTGGATTGTGCCCGCTATTTCTTGTCTTAGTTCCTTCAGAACCCTTGGGTGGATCCCGTCCGGGCCCGGTAATTTACCGCATTTTAACCTGTCTATTTGTTTGAGGACATCCTCCTTACTTACCTCTATGTGCTCCAATTTTTCGACCTGTTCCCCACTCGTGAGCTCCTCTGAGTCCGGTATATTAGATGTGTCTTCGCTCGTGAAAACCGACGAGAAGAACGTGTTCAACCTCTCAGCTACCTCTTTATCCTCCTTAATCACTCCCTTCCTATCACCATCGTCCAACGGCCCCACCTCCTCTCTCGCTGGTCGCTTCCCCTTTACTTAACTGAAGAATGCCTTGAAGTTTTTCGCCTTCCTGGCCAGCCCCTCTTCGTATTCCCCTTTCGCTTTTCTAACCTCTCGGTGGCATTCCTTTTGGCATTTCCTGTGCGCCTGGTGATTTTCCTCTGTTGGGTCCTTTTTCCATCTCCGGAAGGATACTTTTTTGTCATTTATTGCCCTCTTTAAGAACATAAGAACATAAGAAGTTGCCTCCGCTGAGGCAGACCATAGGTCCATCCTGCTCAGCGGTCCGCACCCGCGGCGGCCCATCAGGCCCATTGCCTGAGCAATGGTCTATACCTATCTATACCCCCCAATCCCTTTTTCTTCTAGGAATCTATCCAAACCTTCTTTGAAACCATTTAATGTTTTCTTGTCTACAACAGCCTCTGGAAGCGCGTTCCATGTATCCACCACCCTCTGAGTGAAAAAGAACTTCCTAGCGTTTGTTCTAAACCTGTCCCCTTTCAATTTCTCCGAGTGCCCCCTTGTACTTGTGGCGCCCCTTAATTTGAAAAATCTGCCCCTGTCTATTTTTTCTATGCCCTTCAGGATCTTGAAGGTTTCTATCATGTCTCCTCTAAGTCTTCGCTTCAGACTCCAGGGAGAAAAGTCCCAACTGCTTCAATCTGTCGGTATATGGGAGATTTTCCATTCCCTTTATCAGTTTGGTTGCTCTTCTTTGTACTCCCTCAAGTACCGCCATGTCTTTCTTGAGGTACGGCGACCAGTACTGGACACAGTACTCCAGATGCGGCCGTACCATTGCACGATACAGCGGCATGATGACTTCCTTCGTCCTGGTCGTAATACCCTTCTTAATGATACCCAGCATTCTGTTTGCTTTCTTAGAGGCTGTGGCGCATTGCTTTACTTCAGTTGACATCCAAACCGGGTCCTTTGATCGCTTGTTCTTGCAGCCTTTCCTGAAACTGGGGACGTACATTCTTTGTGCTTCCTGCAGGGTGTCCCTGAAAAGGGTCCAGGCGCTTCCCACAGTCTCCATCCTAAAGATGTTTCTGAGCTTCCTCCCCACCATTTCCCTCATAGCAACATAGTTCCCTTTCTTGAAGTTGAGCGCAGTTGTTGCGGTCCTCCTTACTATGGATGTCCCCCTTTCTAATGTGAATGTGATCACTGTTGCCTAGTGGTCCTCCCACTTCTACCCCTCTTGCAGGCCCCCCTAATCCGTTTAGGATGAGGTCAAGAGTAGAACCCCCTCGCGTCGGTTCTTTGACTAGTTGCATGAAGCAGTCCCTCACAGCTTCTACAAATCCTGTTTCCCTAGTGCAGTTGGAGTGACCCGTACTCCAGTCTATTCCCGGGTAGTTGAAGTCCCCCATCACTGTTACACTTCCAGTCCTGCATTCCTGTCTCAGTTCCGCTTCCAAGTCGTGTCCGACTCCTTCTGGCGTACCAGGTGGGCGATAGTACAGCCCCAATTTTATGCCTGCAACCTTGTTTCCCGGCAATTTGACCCATAGCGATTCCAGCCCCTCTGCCTTCGTTGCCATATCCATCCCGACCGAGTGGATAGAGTCCTTTATATATAGTGCTATGCCTCCCCCCTTCTTGTGGGTCCTGTCCCTCCTATAGAGCTTGTACCCCGGCAGCGCCACATCCCATTGATTTTCCTCTGTCCACCAGGTTTCTGCAATTCCAATTATATCTAGGTCCTCCCCCTTGGCCACGACTTCTAGTTCACCCATCTTGGCCATGAGGCTTCTTGCATTTGCGTATAAGCACCGCAGGTCCCGTAGGTCCCGTCGTTTTTCCTCCACCTCTGCATTTACCTGGGCCGCCTGCCCTTGGATTTCGGACAGTTCTCCCGTTCCCTGTGCTTCTGCTTTGCCCTCAGCCTTTACCCTCTTAGCTTTCAGCTTCCCCACATTTCTGCCACCCCACTTCCCTGCTTTTCCTCTGGATTTTCTAGCCCTACCGGCCCCCTCCTGGGCTATCATCCCTTGAGCCTCTGTTTGATCCCCCTCGCCTTGTGGTACCTCTATATTGCCCTCAGCTTTCACCCTCGTGCCACCCAGTCCCCCTGTGTCTCCATGCCCCTTAGTCTTCTCCCAGCAAGCTCCCTTTACCTGATGTTTCCCTCGCTGTCTGATCATAAGATCCTCCGGTCCCTCTGCTTCCTCCCTGCAGTCAGCCCGTTCAGCATCTGTTCTGGATACTGTTGTCCGAAGCGTCAACATCAGATCAGCTGTCGGCTTTCCCCCTCTCCTCAGTTTAAAGCCCTCTCGATCTCCTTCCTCACATTGGCTGCCAGTAGTCTAGTTCCCGCTGTGCTCAAGTGCAGGCCGTCCCGCCGGTAGAGCTTGCTCTTTCCCCAGAAGGACGTCCAGTTCCTCACAAAGTGGAAGCCCTCCTCCTGGCACCATCTCCTCAACCATGCATTCACAGCCTGCAGGTCTGCCTGCCTCTTTGCATCTGCTCTCGGTACAGGCAGGATCTCCGAGAATGCTATCCTCCGTGTGCTCCGCTTCAGCTTTCGTCCCAGGACCCTGAACTGGTCAGTCAGTGTGGCCATGCTGAAGTTCCTCCGGCTCACATCATTCGTTCCGACGTGGATTATTACCGCAGTCTCCTCTGTCTCTGCTCCGTCCAGGATCCTCTCGATCCTATCAGTGATGTCTCGTGTCTTGGCCCCTGGGAGACAAGTCACTAGCCGGTCCTCCCTTCCTCCAGCTATGTGACTATCTACCTCTCTCAAGATTGAGTCTCCCACCACAATAGCAGACTTCCATTTCCTCAGCAACCTCCTCTGCCTCAGGTCCGTGTCCTTGGTGTAGTGCGGTGTCTCTCCCTCGGGGTCCCGGTGAGTCACGGTCTCCTCCTCTTGCGTGGTTCCTCTTAATGATCATGATTATTTTAAGGTCTCTCTACAGAAGTCTGTTTATTTTTCTTAGTCATAACATTGAATTTCTACCATGTATATGAATATTCCAAAAGGTTGTGAAGGATAATAATTTAATCAAATGTCTAAAATACTGAAATATTATATCTATAGTGTTTACTCAGTGAATCTTTCTTCTTAGCTGCTGCTGTTGTTAAAGAGAAGAGTCCACCTTTGCTGCTATATTTTGAAGCTATCATTAATTCAAGTACAGCTGTCAAACACCCTCTTAATGCTGCCATGACTTTGGAAGGAATACAATGTGCATTATCCCATAAACGGTTAGACCTAGTCATGCACTGGATCACACAACAAAGGTACAGTACTGCTCAATTTTGTATTCACAGAGACTGCTTCTCACTATACTATACTCATTGCTAGTTTACCTTAGCCCTAGGGCAAATGAGGACTATCCCTGGGACTAGGCTGGCTAGGCCTCTGCCTAGAGCAGCAGAATTTGGGGAGCAGGGACTTGGCTCCAGTGCAGGTCAGAGCTTCTCTCCTTTCTTCTGCTAGGCCTGCCTCTGCTGTGCTACATCCTCCCAGGCTGGGCCTGAAGCTGTGAGAGTGAGTGTTACTACATAGGCCCTTTAAGCATAGGCCCACATTCCAGAATTCCTGTGTACTGCTTGCTTCCTCTGACACAGACTTCTTATTGGAAGTGGGTAAACAGAGCAGCACTGAGCATCAGCCTCTGCTGAAAGGCAATGAACGACATTCAGTACTCTCATAGTTTCAGGCCTGGTCTGAGATGAGGATGGCAGCAGAGGCAGAAGATCCAGAAGGGAAGGAAAAGGAAAGAGAAGGGAGATGCTAAACTGGGAGGTAAGGATATGGTAGAAGAGATAAGATGTTGGTCACCTTTGGGGAGGATGGAAGGGAAGAAGCTGATCACCTGGTGGGGGAGGGGGGGAAGCTAAGGTAAAGAGGAGGAGGGGAGATACTGGATACATGGGGAGTGGGTAGAGAGAAGCATAGATGCTAGCCATTTGGGGTGGAGGAACAGAGGAGAAGGGAAGATGCTGGCTACCTGAGGTACAGAATAGAGAGACAAACGTGAGATGCTGGTCACCTGGAGAAGGATAGAGAAGGCAAAGGAAGATGCTGAATTTGGGATTGGATATAATGCATTGAGCTACTTTAAAGGGGGGCACACAGCTGAAGGTTTGCCTATGGTATCAGATACATTGTTGCAGTATTAGGTTAAACTTTTTTTTTGCCAATAAAAGATTGACTGCTTTCATTTTGTTTAAATAAGCATGATATTGCTGTAGTACAATTTATTTAGGGGAAACATTGTATATAAAATCACCAAGATCATCTGATATTTGCTTAAAACCAATAAGAACATAAGAATAACCTCACTGGATCAGACCAATGGTCCATCAAGCTCAGTAGCCCGTTCCCACGGTGGCCAGTCCAGGTCACCAGTACCTGGCCAAAACCCAAGGTGTAGCAATATTCCATGCTACCGATACAGGGCAAGCAGTGGCTTCCCCCGTGTCTCAATAACAGACTATGGACTTTTCAATAGTTAATCCAAGGCTTCAGAACTGACTTCCTGATGATATTTGATACTAAATTAGACTATTTATGCTTTCAAATGAATCTGAAAACGTATTTATTTTTGTTAGGCTTTCCTATCTAATGATATTTGTAATATTGTTTGTTTTTAATGTTTGCTATACATTTGTTTTTGCTGCTATCAACCCTGATCTTGATTTTGTTGGAAGGGCAGTTTAATTAATATTTATGTTTTATAAATCTTTATTCATTTTCTTATGTTACAACAAGTGTTTCAAATAAATTCATTATAAACTTGAATAATCACACTTGATTAACTTACAGATTAATATCAAATTTAAAATTTCTTTAGAAAATCAATATTTTATAAAGTTATAATATTATGTAAGAAATCTAAATTAATATAATTATTATTGAATATAATAATCTCCCCTCCCTCTCTCCCTCCCTATCAATATTGAATGAGAAATCTTTATTCATTTTCATATGTTACATCAACAATATAAATTCATACTAATATTTCAGAAAACTAAATTTATATAATTCTTAGTTAATATAATAATATCCCATCCCCTCCCCCCTCCCTTCTATTCAGTAATACATGAATAAAATTTTTAAATGTTATTTTATCCATATTTCATATTATAAATCTAGTATTAATATATTATATAATATTTAGAGATATGATCTCTTTTTCTTCTAATCAAATTCTATACATGGGAAAATTAATCATTCTTTACAATATTCAGTTAATGGTCTCCATATTTTTTGAAATTTATCTACATGTCCTTTTTGTGTTGCTATAGTGAGCTCCATTTTGTATATATGACATACAGAATTCCACCAGAATGTATAATTTAATCTGTCATGTTTTTTCCAATTGAATGTGATTTGTTGTATTGCTATTCCAGTTAAAATAAAAAGAAGTTTGTTATTACTTGATGATATTTGACTTTTTGCTCTCATAGTTGTTCCAAATAATATGGTATCATATGTCAAGGCTACCGGATTTTCTAACATCCTATTTATTTGGGGCCAGATTGATTTCCAGAATGTTAAGATGAATGGACAAAAGAATAAAAGATGATCTAATGTCCCAATTTCAACATGACAGTGCCAGCATCTATTTGACCTAGAGCTATCTATTTTTTGTAATCGAACAGGGGTCCAGAAAGCTCTATGTAAAAGAAAAAACCAAGTTTGTCTCATAGATGCTGATACCGTACATTTTAGCCTCCAAGACCAAAGTCGTGGCCATTGAGATGCACTAATTTGGTGCTTTATCTCAATGCTCCAAATGTCTCTAAGACCATTTTTTGGTTTTTTATTTATATATTCGGATATTAATTTATACCACTGTGCAGCTTCAGGACCTGTTGAATTAATCTGGAAACACAGGAATTCCAAACTGTGATAATTAGTAAGATTTTTCCATTCAGGGAACCCTACCTGAATGGATTGCTTCAATTGCAACCATTTAAAATATTGTGTTTTTTTAAGATCAAATTTATGTTGCAATTGTGAAAACTCCAGCAACTTTCCATTTTTTATTATATCATCTAAAATACGAATACCTGCTGTCATCCAGTTTTTCCAGATTATTTTGAAACCGCCTATTTTGATCTTGGGGTTTAACCAAATCGTTTGAGTTGTTGATTTACTAATTGGAATAGGAGTTAGATTACTTATATATCTTAAAGTTTTCCATGTATCCATGAATATTTTATGTTCTTTGTATAGCCTTGGCATTTTGATACTAACTACATGACTGAGACATAAAGGAAACATGAGTCTCCATTCAAGCCAGAACCAATCTGGAATATTATCAGTGGGCTCTGGGAGGATCCAATACATACCTTGACGTAAAATATAGGCTTGATGATACCTATAGAAGTTGGGAAAATTTACCCCTCCCTCCGCAATTGGTCTTTGTAATGTCACTAAAGCAATTCTGGGATTTTTCCCAAGCCAAATAAATTTTGTCAATACCTTATTTAACTTTGTATAAAAAGAATCTTGAAAGAAAACTGGTATCATTCCCATTTGGTAACAAACTACAGGTAAGATCATCATTTTAACTGTTTGTACTCTTCCCCACCAAGATAAATGTAAAGGATTCCATTGTTCACACATCTCTGTCACTTTTTGTAATAAACATTTTTCATTAATTTTCATTGTGTCTTCTAAATCTTTTGAAATCCAAATTCCAAGATATTTAATAGTATCCTCCTTCCAAACAAAAGAGAATGTATTAAATAAACCTTTTGTACAGTGTACATTTAATGGAAGTATTTCTGATTTATTCCAATTTATCTTATATCCTGAAAACTTTCCGAATTTATCAATTAGTTCAAGCAATTGTGGAATGGTGGATTCTGGATTCCTCAAATATAATAATAAATCATCAGCATAAGCTGATATTTTGTATTCTCTATCTGAATGAGGTATACCTTGTATTTCCTTTACTTGTTGGATTGCTAATATTAAGGGTTCTAAAACTATATCAAACAGTAAAGGAGACAAGGGACATCCTTGTCTAACTCCTCTCTGTAGATTAAATTTTTCTGAAAATGTATTATTTATAGCAGAGGGGGAGCTATATAATGTTTGTATCATTTGTATGAATCCAGGACTTATACCAAACCATTCCATAGCCTGATACATAAATGTCCATTCTATTCTATCAAAGGCCTTTTCTGCATCTAAAGAAACAGCAAAAGTAGGCTCATTCATTTTCTTTGTTAAGTATAACATATGGAATGCTAATCTGGTATTATGAGATGAATGTCTTTGAGCAACGAATCCTGTTTGAGGCATACCTATAATATGGGGAAGAGCATTAGCCAATCTTAATGCAAGTATTTTTGCTAATATTTTTCCATCTACATTTATTAAAGATATGGGAGCTTACAGTTTAGCTGTAAGCTGATAACAGTGGCTGAGCGAATCCTTATAACATAATTTCAGTGGGTGGGGGATGGAGGGGGGGGTTGGAATGTGAGGGTTGGTAGTGGGAGCTAGAGGTTGGAAGGGATTGGTGGTTGGGGTGCTAGGGCAGGAGGATTGGTTGTGAGAAAGGGTGAGGGGTGATTGGTGGAGGACTTGTGAGGATTAAGGGTGAATTTGGCGGGCAAAATCAGTTTGGGAAGGTGTGGGTGTGTGGGAAGAGGTGGGTAGGCAGGGTTAAATTTGTTAAACTTTTAGGGTGGTTTGTGTTACCTTGTTGTGGTGCTTTTGCTTCGGGTGTCGAGGTTTGTGCTGAGGACGACAGCTGGGTCCAGGTAATTGAGTTGTCCTTTCCTTTAATTGGTGCTGCTTTTCGGTTTGTGTTGCTAGTTTTTCTGGGGCCTAGCATCGTTTAGCCAGAGCAGCGTGTGTGCGCGGAGCCGGCACTGCCTTACGGACGCCTCCGGCGGTGCGAGGGTGCTTTCCGGCATTGTGGTGCCGCGCGTGTGTGGGAGCTGCCGGATAGGCCTCTGTGAAGCATATTCTCTCCGCGCGTCTTTTCTTGCTCCTTCGGTCGGCTGCGGAGGTGTCGGGAGCTGGCAGTTTTCAGCACAAGACCGGCGGTTTTCTGCACAGCACAGCAAGGTTCGTTTTTCTTTTGGAGTGTGCCTGCTTGCTTGCTGTGCGGTTGGGGGGTGCTGCGTGTTTGTAGGGAAATAGCTGGGAAGGCAGTCTAGCAGGCCAGGCTGTATTGGATCCGGTGGGGTGTGTCTTCAGTTGTGCTGGGGACTTTGGGGCGCGTGTCTGCTTCCTTGGCTGTTTGCCTTATTTCTGCCTGAACCGTGTGTGGGATCCTTGGTGGGGGACGTGAGGGGGGGGAAAAGTTGGCTAGTGCTTGGGGTGGGGGGGGTTTGGGTTTAGAGTATTGGGGTGTGGGTTGCTGGGTTTCTGGGGTTGGGGGTGGTGTGCTTGGTCTCAATTTTATAGCTTGTTCAGGTGCTCTTGTTATGGCTCCTAGGAAGCAGCAATCTGCTAGGGGGGGCTCTTCAGCTAGAGGGGCTCGTAGGGGACGCTCTACCTCTCTTGCAGGTGCGGTTCCCAGTGGTGCTGCTGGGAGGCAGCGGCGAGGTTCCCGTGCAGCTGTTCCACGGGGTTCTGGGCCTCGCAGAGGAGGAGCCCCTGGTGTTCGGATCTCTGGAACCCGGGTTGCTGGGATGTCAGCTGCTTCTCAGCCTGGTACATCTGCAGTGGATCCTGCTCCTGTTGATCATTCTGGTGAGTCTTTTGGGGCTTTGATGGATGTTTTGGCTGGGGTGGATGCTGTTGAGTCTGGGAGTGGGGCGCGTCCGGTGGCGCACTCAGTGGCGAAGCGTTTGCGGGATAAAAAATTTTTGAAGCGACTTCAGCATGTTGTTAAGCGTTTAGATGTGGACAAGAGGCGGCGTCGGGGGGTTCCTGCGGATCCGATGGCTGTTTGGCAGTCGTCGGATTCGTGGGATTCCTCGGAGGTTTCTTCTGGTGCCTCTTCCTCTTCGGAGAGTGGTGTTGCCGCTGGACCTTCAGCCCAGTCTGTGAGTTTGGGAGCGGGTGTTCCGCCGTCCACGTCTGTGCCGAGTGGTTCGTCTGGTGCGGCTGCTCAGCTGATGCGTCGTGGTCATACTTTATGTGAAATTGCACCTTTAGACTGTAGTATTTCTAAAAAATTGCGGGACAAAATATTGAAGGGCAAGTATGTGGATGTGTTTTCTTTGTTGGAAAAGGAGCAGGATAGGCTGGAAAAGAAGAAAGATGCTGGTAAGGCTGATGGGCAGCGTAGTCGTTTTCGTGTGCCTAGAACCATTATGAATTGGTTGCTGGGTTTTAATATCTATGCTTCTGTGGTTGGGGCTGCTCGGCCAGGTTTGTATGCAGGCTTGTTGAAATATTCTGATCTCATTTTGAGGGCGTTTCGGATTTATGGTGGGTGGTCATGGCTAAACTATGACGAGCAATTTCGGAAAAGTTTGGCTACTGATAAATCATGGGTGTGGGGGTATAGGGATGTTGATTTATGGCTTGCTGAGATGACGCAGGCTCGTGCTGGCTCCTTTCGTTTCGGAAGGGGGGCGGGCTCTGCTGTCACGGGAGGGCCCTCAGTTAGTGGGGTCTCTTCCTCCTTCGGTACCCGGGTGCCCCTTGGTAATTCCGGACGCGGTGAGACTTTTGGGTTGCCCGGGTCCCGAGTCGCCATGGGTACCTTCTGTTTCCAGTTTAATGCCGGGCGTTGTGACCGAGCGGTTTGTAAATTCCAGCATCGATGTAGTCAGTGTTCTGGTGCCCACCCAGCCTTTCGCTGTTTCAGTGCTGGAGCCAGCGGTCGAGGGGCAGGAGTTCGGAATGCCGGGTCCTTTGGTGGGAGTTTGCCTGGTCAAGGCAGAGTCCCCAATTAATTTGCCCATGCTTGATTTATGGTTGGGTTTGTACCCTCTGGAGGATGTTGCTCAGCTGCTTGGGGAAGGTTTTCATTTTGGTTTTGTGATTCCTTTTGCTGGGCCACCCCTTGCTCATCATTGTCGTAATTCTCCTTCGGTAGCTCGGCATGTGGAGGTGGTTCGTGCTAAGTTGCTGAAGGAGTTGGAGTTGGGGAGGATTGCTGGCCCATTTTCTTTTCCGCCTTTTCCCGATTTGGTACTATCACCTTTGGGTGTTGTGCCTAAAAAGGAGCCGGGCAAGTTCCGGCTCATTCATAATTTATCATTTCCTTTGGGCTGTAGTGTGAATTCTTTTATTGACCCCCTGTTTTGTTCCGTGCAGTATACTTCATTTGATGTGGCCATTGCTATGCTGCGTACTCTGGGTGCGGGTGCGCTTTTGGCTAAGGCCGATATCGAGTCCGCATTTCGTTTACTTCCTGTACATCCAGATTCTTTTTATTTGCTTGGTTTTCAATTTGAGCATCAATTTTATTTTGACAAATGTATGCCAATGGGCTGCTCTGTTTCTTGTTCTTATTTTGAGGCATTTTCTACTTTTATTCATTGGGTTACTCAATGTGTTTCTGGCTGTGTGACTATTGTACATTATCTGGATGATTTTTTGTTTGGGGGTCCGGCTGGTTCTTCTCAGTGTGCTGAATTGGTGGGGGCTTTTCATGCAGTCACTCAGAATTTGGGGGTTCCCTTAGCATTGGATAAATCTGAAGGGCCAGCTACTTCTTTAGTTTTTCTGGGGGTTGAATTGGACTCTGTGCGTATGGAGTCTCGTTTGCCTGCTGTAAAGGTTGCTGCCTTGAGAGAGGCTATTCAGGCAGCTTTGCTGAAATCCAAATTGACATTGCGGGAAATTCAGTCTTTGGTGGGACACTTTAATTTTGCTTCTCGGGTGATCCCGATGGGTCGGGTATTTTGCCGTCGTTTGGCAATTTTGTCTCGGGGCTTGCGGAAACCGCATTTCCGTGTGCGCATTACACGGGGTGTGCGGGAAGATCTTCGGTTGTGGTCTCATTTTTTGTCTTGCTTTAATGGGGTTTGTGTGTGGCAGCAGGAGGAAGTTACATCAGTGGATTTACGTCTTTTTACTGATGCTGCAGCGGGCTTTGGTTTTGGCATTTATTTTGGGGGGTCATGGTGTGCAGAAAGGTGGCCTGAGTGGTGGCGAGATCGGGGTTGGTGTGATAATATTGCTTTGTTAGAACTTTTCCCGGTCTTTGTGGCTACGGTTCTTTGGGGGCCCAAGTTGGCTAACCGGAGAGTGGTGGTTTTTTCTGATAACACTGCTGTTGTGCAGGCACTTAATGCTCAATCTGCTCATTGTCCATTATTGGTTGAGCTTTTGAGGCTCATTGTTTTGCGTTGTTTACAGCTTAATACCACACTCTCTGCTAAGCATGTTCCTGGTTTTTTGAATGAGATTGCTGATTCATTATCTCGGTTTCAGTGGGCCCGTTTTCGGGCTTTGGTACCTGCAGCGGAAGAAGAACCCGTGGTCATGCCTGTCACACTGTGGACCTGTTTGCTGGATCGTTGGGAGAGTTACTGAGGAAGTCTTTGGCTGAGAATACATGGAATTCTTATCGGTCTGGCTGGAACCGTTACCTGAGGTTTTTGGAAGCCACATCTGCATTGGGTGTTCCGCCCTTTTCGGTATTTCTCCTGGTACACTTCTTGCTTTTTTCTCAGCAACGGGGCTGGTCTGTTGGGATGGTTCGTGCCTCTTTGGCCAGTATTGCCTTTTTGGCTCAGCTGCTCGGCTATCCGAATCCTTGTGCCTCATTTTTAGTGAAGAAATTGTGGGTTGGCTTTCAGCGCTCTATTCTTATTAGGCCTGTTAGGCCTGAGCGTTTGCCTATTTTACCACTTTTATTGCAGCAGTTGTGTGCTGTTTTGCCTGGCATTTGTACGGATGGCTTTGAAGTGTTGTTGTTCCAGGTGGCTTTTAGTGTTGCCTTTTTTGCAGCTTTGCGAGTCGGTGAGCTGGTAGCTCCAGCTAAGTCTGCGGTTGGTAGCACTGGCCTCCTGGTATCTGATGTGTTTTTGGACAGGCGCTACTTGCGTTTGCATATACGGCGTTCAAAGACTGATCCTTTTGGGAGAGGGTCCTCTGTTTATTTGCGGCCTTTGGCAGATGGTCCCTTGTGTCCTGTGCAGTGTGCCTTGTCTTATGCTGCGGTGCGTCCGATGGGGGGTCTCTATTGGCTGATTCATGCTGATGGCACACCACTGACTCGTTTTCAATTTTCTGCCATCTTGAAGAGGTGTCTGGTGGCAGTTGGATGTGACCCGCAGTCTTTTGGGACACATTCCTTCCGTATTGGGGCTGCTTCTTATGCGGCTGAACGGGGGGCTTCTCCTTCCATGTTATGTAAAATTGGGCGTTGGCGTTCTACCTGTTATAAACGCTATGTGAGGCCTGGTTGTATGTCATTTTGTTCATGATTTTCTTGCTGCTTCAGTTTTTTCTTGCAGGTCCTTTGCCGCCTGATAACTGTGTGTGGTTATGTGGCCATTCTTACATCTTTTGGGCTCAGAAACGTGCAGTGGAATCTCGCTGGGGATCGAATCTGGGCCTTGTGCATCATGGAGTTCGAATTCGTTGGCTGGGACTCCGAGGCATGTGCTGGGACCAAGTTCTTCCGACCTTGTTGCAAGCCAGAAGATTTTCCTGTCCTCAATTGATTGTTTTTCATGTTGGAGGGAATGATCTCTGCAAGGTAAAAGGGGTGGATTTGATTCGCTGTATAAAGCGGGACTTATTGTTGGTGGCCAGTTATTTTCCTGGCACCCGCTTAGTCTGGTCTCGCATTATTCCTCGGATCATTTGGAGGGATGCGCTCAAGGTTGAAGGTATTGAGCGTTTGAGAAAACGGGTGAATTCTGAAATTTCTAGGTTCATTGTTTCTCTTGGTGGGTTTGTTTTAAGCCATGATTTGATTGCAGTTGATTGTCCTGGTTTATACAGACCAGACGGTGTGCATTTATCTGATATTGGTCTTGATATTTTTTTGAGTTCTATCCAAGACCTGTTGGAAGCTTGTTATAATAGGCAGCATGGTCGCAGCTTTGGGGGGGAGCGGTGACTTGCAAGGCAGTCACCGCTTGTGGCGGAAATGTGTTATGGGGTGAATTGTGCACAGTGTGGCTTATGAAGTTATATCTTTTATGTGCTTATTCTGCTCATGTGCGGAACCGCCATGGGTGGCCGGCATGATTCTGCGATACCGCGAGTCTTGCTGGGGGAAGTGGGGTTTCATGGAATGTGATGAATTGTTGAGCTGTGCTAATTCGACACCGATTAGCATCAAGGGGTTTGAGTTTTGTGAGTTAAGCTAGTTCGACACCGAATAGCTCCAAGGTTTATGGTTATGCTACACTGAATTATTTATATATATATGTTATGTTTTACAAATTCATTGATGAATAATTTTAATAAAGCTGCGGCCCATGCTTTGCCATTATTAAGTGTTATGTGTCTTTATTCAGTGATGTGAGTATAAGGAGTGATGCGAATGCCAGTGTTAGGGAGCTTACAGTTTAGCTGTAAGCTGATAACAGTGGCTGAGCGAATCCTTATAACATAATTTCAGTGGGTGGGGGATGGAGGGGGGGGTTGGAATGTGAGGGTTGGTAGTGGGAGCTAGAGGTTGGAAGGGATTGGTGGTTGGGGTGCTAGGGCAGGAGGATTGGTTGTGAGAAAGGGTGAGGGGTGATTGGTGGAGGACTTGTGAGGATTAAGGGTGAATTTGGCGGGCAAAATCAGTTTGGGAAGGTGTGGGTGTGTGGGAAGAGGTGGGTAGGCAGGGTTAAATTTGTTCCCTTCCCGCCCTCCCAGTTTTTTGGGTGGTTTGGTTTTGGTGGGTGGTGGTTGGGTTGGTCGCAGCTTTTGCGGAAATGTGTTATGGGGTGAATTGTGCACAGTGTGGCTTATGAAGTTATATCTTTTATGTGCTTATTCTGCTCATGTGCGGAACCGCCATGGGTGGCCGGCATGATTCTGCGATACCGCGAGTCTTGCTGGGGGAAGTGGGGTTTCATGGAATGTGATGAATTGTTGAGCTGTGCTAATTCGACACCGATTAGCATCAAGGGGTTTGAGTTTTGTGAGTTAAGCTAGTTCGACACCGAATAGCTCCAAGGTTTATGGTTATGCTACACTGAATTATTTATATATATATGTTATGTTTTACAAATTCATTGATGAATAATTTTAATAAAGCTGCGGCCCATGCTTTGCCATTATTAAGTGTTATGTGTCTTTATTCAGTGATGTGAGTATAAGGAGTGATGCGAATGCCAGTGTTATGGCCTATAGTTTGAAACCAATGTGGAATCTTTATTTGGCTTTGGTAAAACAATAATTAAAGATTCTGCTATAGTGCCATTTATACTTCCTTTATTAAGTTGATATTGAAAAAGATTTAATAAATAGGGTAATAATAAATTTTGAAATGTTTTATAAAATTCCACTGTATATCCATCACCACCTGGAGCGGATCCAACTCTAAGGGATTTCAAAGCTGTTTCTAATTCTTTTAATGATATTGGGTCTTCCATACTTCGTTTTATATGTTCAGGAACTTTTGGACCCTCTAACATTTTCAGAAATTCTAAACCATCTTTTTCTTTATTTAAATAAGTCTCGGAAGTATAAAGAGATTTATAAAATTTTAGAAATTGTTTTAAGATAGGTTCAATTTGTGTTAATGTGTCACCTTTTTCATCTTTTATAGCAATTATTTTTGATTTCTTTTTTTTCGCTTTGAGATAATTTGCCAATATTCTTCCCGACTTATTTGAGTTTCCATAATACAATGCCTGCTGGGAGAATAAATCTTTTCTTATCATCTTTGATGAGAATTCATTGTATTTTACTTTAAGTTTTAATAATTCTTGTATAGAATATTCCCATTTTTCTATTAATTTTGATTCTAAAATTTTTATTTCTGTTTCCAAATTAGAAAATTGTTTTCTATTTTGTTTATTAAGATAAGCCGAATAAGAAATAATTTGTCCTCTTATTGATACCTTAAAAGCATCCCATAATATTTCCCTAGAGATCTCATCTTTATCATTCATTTGAAAATAATCTTTCATTTTTGTTTGAAAATTCTCACAGAATATTGGATCAGCAAGCAATGTATTATCAAATTTCCATATTGGTCTATTTGTATTTTGATCTGTGATTTTAATTTCAATCCACACTCCACCATGATCAGATAATATGATTGGATCAATGGCAGCTTGTGTTACTTGATGTGCTAGGTGTTTTGATATAAATATATAATCTATTCTTGAAAAAGAATTATGAACATGAGAACAGAAAGAAAATTCCCGTCCATTAAAATGAAGTATTCGCCAAATATCTGTCAAATTACAAGTTTGTACCAAATTATCTAGTCCCATCGATTTCATATATCTACTTGGGTTTTTGTCTAATAAAGGATCCATAACAGCATTAAAATCCCCAGCTACTATTAGATTTGAAGTAGCCAGTGGTAAGATCAGTTGTTGAAGAGTCTTAAAAAATTCATTTTGTTTTGAATTAGGGGCATATATATTAAACAACGTCATGGTTGTATTTCCCATGCATATTTCCACTTTTACCCATCTACCATGAACATCTGATTCTTTTAATTTAAATAAAGCTGAGCATTTTTTATTCACTAGAATAGCAACACCTGCTTTTTTCCCTATGGCTGGTGAATAAAAACAATGCTTTATCCAACCACCTGTCAACTTATTAGATTCAATGTTTGAAAGGTGGGTCTCTTGTATGCAACATATATCTGCATTTTGCCTTTTTAAGAACAGTAATGCTTTTTTCCTTTTTATAACATGATTTAGACCATTAACATTCAAAGATATTATTTTAAGAGACATTTATAATTATAATTTTTATAATATATTTTCTATATAATGATATATAATGTTTTTTATTAATATATTTTCCCAATATACTAAATAAGTTATAATTTCCTTTTATTATTTCTATATCTCCTTTATATCTTTCTTTCCCATTCCCTCCCTTATCCCTATTTCCCTCCCTCCCCTCCCCTCTCTTATTAAATACGATTACTTGGGTACGCAAGATGAGGTTAGGTTAAAATAACTCCCCTAAGCTAAGTTAAAATATTCTTTATTTACTACTAATAATTTATCTCCCTTTATCTAATATATTTCCTATATATCTAGCAAATATATATTTTTCTTATATAAATTTTATATAAAAAGTTAATGTATTTAAATCTATATAAGAAAATATTATCTTATCTTTTGATAAATCTATATAAGATTTATCAATGAGATTTACAATCTTGCATATATTTATCAAGAATCAACTTTACATTCATTATATTGATATCTAATATTATTATTATTTTAATAATACTATGTGGATCATGAAGTGGAGTCTGTGTGTCTTAAAATGTCTTTATATAGGTATGTTTGTTGCAATCAGTCTATTTTCAACCTTTATTCCAATTTGTGTTGTGAGGAAGAGATTTAGGTAAAATTCCCAGTTGTAAGACTCCTAGATTCTTTTCTTTTCTCCAATTTCTGTCCCCAAAAACGTTTTTGTGTTGTCTATTCAATTCAACCTTGTAGGATTCAGTATTCCTCTTTCATTGTTTCTGCTAAATATTCCAAGATATTCATCATTCCCTTAAGAGAGCAAGTAATGAAGATGTTTCCTGACTAGGGAATTGATTTTATTTTTGTCAGTATTGAGGACAGCTCGTCAGTCAAAGTGCCAGAGAAATAAAAGCGCTGAATAACTTCGAAGCTAGTTCAGTATTCGAGAAGGAGAAAATCAGTTACACCTTACATACAGCACAGTCTTTTTGGATTTATTCTGTGTTATTCCATACTGAATCTCCTCTTTTTCATAACAAACTTAGCAGCATTTTAGAATCAGAGAGGAGTTATTAATTAGTTTTTATGAACTCCTATCATTACATATTTAGCTCGTCGTGAAAAGGTTGTCCGTGGAAGGTGACGCTTCTCCCTGGGACTCTTTTAATTTACAAAAGTACAACGTCCCCTGTCACCTCTATGTTCTCCAAATCTATCTAAAGAGAGTGAGCGGTCTGCCTCAATAGTAAGCATCACTCGATATATATAATTCACTGTTTCTTACATATAAGGAGAAGGTGGGGTGTAGGAATTAATTAAAGTTTGAAATATAATCTGCAGAGAGACTTTTAAGAGATAGAATCAAAACGGAAGCACTTCCTTTTACAGGATATTCTCTCTGTCAACCAATCTCTTTTTGTTTTGTATTTTGTAACTCCCCAGCAGCGTGATTGGAGATTTTTCCTGTCCATCAATCACATTTCCTGTTTGTATATAACCACTCCCATATTTAGTTACCATATTTACTTCTCTGTAAATTTTTCATTCGGATCTCCATTTAATCCACGTTTTCTTCTGTAAGTATATTTTCTTCAAAATGTTTATAAAACTTTCCTTTAAAAAGTATAAGTTTATGTACTTTTATAAAGTTTGTTTTATTTCTTTTATTTCCTTCATAGAATGTTGGTTTTGTATAGTTCCATGTGTGTGCTGCAGCACATGTAGTTTCAGTCCATTGTTTTTTGAATCCACTTCAAAGTTCTAGATTTTAACTGTAAGTCATATTATTAATAAAATCAATTCTTATATGGTGAATATTTTAGTAAAGTATTAACAGATTTATACATACTCATTTTTCTCATTAGGTTTTCTATTAAGATGTTTAGGATGTCATGGGTTGTTCATATTGGTCCAGAAATTCTTGTAGTTTTGTTGGATCTGTAAAATTCTGAGTTTTATTTGCAATAGTGATCTTCATTATTGCTGGATAAAGGAGCCCATATCTAGCCCCTAAAGATTTCAGTTGTGGTCTCATATCTAAAAATTTTTTCCTTTTTAATGCAGTTTCCCTCGCAAAATCAGGGACAATATGTATTTTTGAATCTTGACATTTGAGATTTTTATTTTCTTTAGCTAATTGACAAATTTCCAGCGCTTGTTGATGTCTCAGTAGTTTGAATATTAATATCCTTGGTCCAGTTTGTGAAGTTTTCCTTTGTGTTGGTATCCGGTGTGCCCTTTCGATTTCCAGTGGTGTTTTAAATTTTAATGGTAGCACTTTAGGTAGAAAGTGTTCCAAAAAAGTAATAGGATTATTTTTTTCTACCCCTTCCGGTATTCCTATTATTCTTAAATTATTTCTTCTTTCACGGTTCCGGCTGTCTTCAAGGTCTTTTTTAATTTCTTCTACCTCTTTCCATATGATTTTGTTTTGTCTTGCGTTCAGATTAAGTTGTTCAAAGTTATCCTCTATTAGGTTTATTCTGTTTTCCGTCACTTCCACTCTTTTAGTTAATGCTGCTGCATCTTCAATAGCTTTTTGTAGTTTTTTGTTGCTGTCCAGAACTATTTCTTTAATTTGTCTTAATTCTTCCATTACATCGAGGTTGTTATCTGATGGCAGTGGAGCTTTTGAAGGAGTGATGCTTGGCTCCGGTTTTGATCGTTTATTACTTCCTGTACCGGATCCTCCTGCTCCTAAATCGCTTTTGTTCTGTTTGCTAGACGTCATTGTCTTTCAATATTTAGATATTTTTCTTTTGAATTTTGATTTTTTTTTGTAGTAATTTCAAAATTATAGCTTTTGAGTATGGAGCTATTCGTTTACCCGACCATCGGAATGCGCGTCCAAGCCACGCCCCTCTGTTTAATTAATATTTAGACAATTAATTTATTTATTTCAAGCTATTATTTTTCCAATAATGTTTCAAATAGAACTGTTAAGTAACAGACAAAGGGGCTCATTTTTTAAAAAGTGCATCCAAAAAGTAGCATAAAGGGACAGATGGACGTTTTTCTTGCCAAACCCTTCCAATTCGCTATTTTAAAAACTAATTTTCTAGATGGATTTCTATGGTGGTTGTCTGCAGTGTGTCTAAATCTGAAAGGGCCATGTTGGAGACATGGTTTGGGCGAAACTAGGATATTCTTATGATTTGGGCATTTGTCTGCAAAATCAAACATTTTAGAAAACATTCAGGGCACAATTTGGACATTAGGGACTAGACCTGTTTTAACAAGAAATAAGTGCCAAAAAAGTGCCCAAATTGAACAGATGACCATGGAAAGGATGAAGGCATGACTCTCCCCCTACACTCCCTAGTCACTGACCCGCCTCCCACCCTTTATTGATGTGAATGAAATAGTACATACCTTCTTTGTATGATAGCTTCAGATGTTATGGCCAATCCTGGTACAGCAGCAAGCAGGTTCCTGGAGTAGCCTTGTGGGCAGGGCTGGTTTTAGACATGCTGGCACTAAGGGCAGAAATTAAGAAGGGAGCCCCTGATCCCTTCTCCTCTCTGCGCCTTCCCTATGATTTCCCTACCTCCCCCCCCCCATTACTACCACATATAAAACAACTTTAAATTACTTCTTTACACACAAAACACAGACATTGGTCTGGCATCCATCTTCTTTCCTACGCTCACCCCTTGGTCTGGCATCTCTGTCTCCTTCCCTCTCTCCCCCCCCCCCCCCGTGGTTTTTAGAATCTCTCTCTTCTCATTTTCTCCCCTCAGATATGGTATCTCTGTCTCCTTCCCCCTTTTCTCCCCTCCCTCCAGTTCTGGTATCTCTGTCTCCTCCCCCTTCTCCCATGCTCTGGCATCTCACTCTCCTCTCCTCTTTCCTCTGGTCTTCCTTCTCAATTTATTTTCTACCTCTGTCTAGATTAAATTATTTCATACTATCCAGTCCTCAATTTTCCTCTTTTCACTGTATCTACCTGTAGCTTGCCACCCCTTTCCTTCACCCCTCCAGTATTTCACTAACTCTTTCCTCTTCCCCCCATCCAGCATGTGCACTTTTTTCTTTATCCTCTCCTTCCATCCAGTATGTGCCATTTCTCCACTTCCATTCAGTATCTGCTCCCCCTTTTCTCCCCTTTCCACTAACATCCAATGTCTACCCTCTTCTCTCTCGCTCTCCTTTTACTCCACTTCCACCATCTGTCCCCTCTCTCTCCTTCCACCCCAGTTCAATCAAATATCCTGCCCCCTTTCTCTCCCTCCCTCCACCTCAGTGCCATTGGGTATCCTGCCCCCTTCTTTCTCCCCCTCCCTCCACCCCAATTCCATCAAATATCCTGCCCCCCTCTCCCTGTACCACCGAAAGAATGGTTGATCGCTGGAATAATCTTCCACAACATGTAATTGAGGCCAGCAACGTGCCAGATTTTAAGAAAAGATGGGATTGGCATGTGGGATCTCTTCATGGAGGTAGTTAGGGGGTGGGCCTTTAGTGTGGGCAGACTAGATGGGCCATGGCCCTTTTCTGCCGTCATATTCTATGTTTCTGTGTTCTATGTATCCTGTCCCCTCATCTCCCCACCACTGCTGCTGCTTTCCCACATGCTCCTGAGGGCACACAATAGTTTCAAGTTTCAAGTTTATTAAAATTTTGATATAAACGCAGTATCAAATATATTCAATGCGTATAACAATAATAAATTGAGGGGACCAATAAAACCATTTAAAACAATGAACATACAATCATATCCATAATTAATTAATGATACATAAGGAAGGGAGGGATAAACTACAATTGTTAAAAAAAAAGGATTTAGAAAAACATTTAGGGAAGGACAACATCTGATGGGTAATTAGAAATTTTAAGATGAGACTTGGTCTAAAAAGAAAATTATCTAATCTGAGACTCATATGCATCCTTGAAGAGGTAACTTTTTAGTTTGCTTTTAAATTTATCTAAAGTTCAAGTGCCACTCAACCTCTTCCCCTTGTTGGCTCATCTCCCTCCCTTCCCCTCACCTTTGCGGTTGCCTTTCCAAATCAAAGATTTCTTTTTCAGTGGAGCCCCAGCACGGCAGCCATTTTCATAAGCTGCAGGTGGCTGCCCAGCCCGAAGCTTCCCCTCTGACGCAACTTCCTGTTTCTGCCTGGGCGGATTGTGGCAGATGGGAAACTTCAGGCGGGCAGCCACCTGCAACTTATTAAAATGGCTGCCACAATGGGGCCCCACTGAAAAAGAAAACTGATTAGGAAAGGTGACTGCAAAGGTGAGGGGAAGGGAGGGAGATGGGCCAACAAGGGCAATAGATGCCTGGACCATGGGGCCCCCTGGAGCTGTGGGGCCCAGAGCAGCTACTCTTTTTGCCCTCCCCTAACGCCGGCCCTGCTAGTGGGCTGTGTAGTCAACCATAGAGATAGGGATTCATACCCATATTCTGCTTTAACTACTAATGGTGGATTATGTGAGCCTTCCAAAACCCACCCAAATCCTACTGTATCTACATATAGGTGACACCTACAGGCACCTCACCACACACACACACACACACACACACACACACACACATACACACACACAAACACATGATTGTGCTTCAAAAAGTTAGACAAATCTTGATTTTTGCTTGGGGTTTGTATGGCCCAGTTACTTTGCAACATCTCTGTGTGATGGAGCCATCTAGTAGTAGAAAAATTTCAGTTTTCCATCCAGTATAGTGAACCATTGCACCAAGGAGAAAAAATAAGTGCAATCCCATAACTAAAAGAAGAGGAGAAATAACCGTTGGGGGTGGGGCAGGAAGAGAGGAAATCCAGGAGGATGGAGGTGTAGAGAAAGTTAAAAGTAGCAAGAGTGTAAATGGAAAGGGAATTCAAGATCTGATCTGAAGAAGAAGGTATTGCCTTCAAAAGCTAGTTAAATAAATGTTTTAAGTTAGTCTAATTAAAAAAAGATATCATTATATTTTCTTTTTATGTTTTGTTTTATTTCTATGTATAAGTAGACTAACCCAGCTACCACAGCATTCTATTAAAGAGAAAAGGTTACAGAAGAAGGGCAGGATGAAGGAAGATGGAAAAATGTTATGAAGAAAAAGTCAGTTGCAGAGAGTGAAGAGAGAAATTCAGAGAATAAGTAGAGGTGAAAGAAACAAAGACTGCAAATGAAAGGGTTCCTATCCCACACATTCTTGAATTCTAGTAATGGAATTCAAGAATGTGTGGGATAAGCACAAAGGATCCCTATATGGAAAGAGAATGAAATCAAAACAATTTAGCTATGCTTAA
Organism: Geotrypetes seraphini; assembly: GCF_902459505.1. Classification (NCBI taxonomy): domain Eukaryota; kingdom Metazoa; phylum Chordata; class Amphibia; order Gymnophiona; family Dermophiidae; genus Geotrypetes; species Geotrypetes seraphini. The sequence goes on from NC_047086.1 coordinate 285,208,150, forward strand.
GCAGCAAGTCCAGTAGTTGAGAAGTAAGGCCAGTGCCTGGCAGACTTCTATGTTCGGTGTCCCAATCATAGCTAGAATGATCTTGTTGGACTGGAGCAGTCTTCAATGGAAACTCCAATATTTGAGTCCTCCCAAAAGACCTGCTCCCAAGTTTCAGTATAGCTCATAGCACTTTACTTTAATATACAATAATACTTGACAATAAACAAGGGTTTCTGGGGAACAACCTTTTAAGTTTCTCTTAGGTTTTTACCTGGGTATATCCCATAGACAGCGTGCACCCTAAAGCGCACTGTGGGCATTACCCAAAAACATTATATATTTTTACCAACTTTTTTTTTTTTTTTTTTTTTCGTTTTTGTGCAAATATATATAAATTATTCAAAAGTGCTCTGTGCAATACAAGACTTTTTACCATTCAATTAAGCACTCAGGTAAGGCACCCTTCATTATATGGATAGCTGCGATCATTTCCAGATAAGTTAAAGCACCCTTTGATTGCGGGTGGCAACTTTTTAAATTGATTTTCCTTGTTGAGAAAACACAGTGACATTTATATTACATTGAATGTTAAAAAGTCGGCACAGAGCTTTCTGTTTTAGAAGTCAAAAGATCACATAGTTTATACTAGTGGTCTCAAACTCGTAGCCTGGGGACCACATGCGGCCCTCCATGTACTATTTTGAGGCCCTTGGTATGTTTATCACAATCACAAAAGTAAAATAAAACAGTTTCTTGATCATATGTCTCTTTAGTTATAAATTACAATATTATTATTAAGACTTAGCCAAAAGGAAAGATTTATAAACTATAAAGATTTTACCTCATGCAAAATTGTCATTTCTTTAATAAGACATTAATTATTTTTTTCTGAGGCCCTCCAGTACCTACAAATCCAAAATGTAGCCCTGCAAAGGGTTTGAGTTTGAGACCACTGGTTTATACTGATAGTGTTAGAGCAGGGGTGCCCACACTTTTTGGGCTTGCGAGCTACTTTTTAAATGACCAAGTCAAAATGATCTACCAACAATAAAATTAAAAAAAAAACACAAAGCACACTGTATGCATAGAAAATGTTAATCATCATTCTTATTCCAGGGTTTTTCAAAGAGGTCAAAGCAGATGACTCTAAGCACTATCACCTCAGTAACAACCATACAAAAATAGACAAATATACCCCCTCCCTTTTTACTAAACCACGATAGCAGTTTTTAGCGCAGGGAGCTGCGCTGAATGCACAGCGCTGCTCTCGACACTCATAGGCTCCCTGCGCTAAAAACCTCTATTGCGGTTTAGTAAAAGGGGACCTTAGTGTAAAATATAGACAGCAGATATAAATTCAGACACATTTTGATCACTAAATTTAAAATAAAATCATTTTCCCTACCTTGTCTAGTGATTTCATGAGTCTCTGGTTGCACTTTCTTCTTCTGACTGTGCATACAATCTTTCTTCCCTTCTTTTAGCCTGTATGCTTCTTCTCCAGACCTCATTCCTTCCCCCCAACTTTTCCTTCCTCTTCCCTGCCCTTTCTTTCTCTCTGCCTCCCTTTCATTTTTTTCTGTTTCTCTTCTTTCCTTCTGTATCCCTGCCTGCCCTTTTTCTTTCTTTCTCCCTGCCCTCCCCCAAGCCACTGCCACTGCCATTACCATCGGGGACCAGGACCCAAACACCACCAATAACAGGCCCCAAGCTCTCCCTGCTTCGGCCAACCAGCATTCCTCTTCCCGACGTCAATTCTGCCGTCGGGAAGAGGAAGGCTGATCAGCCCAAGATCGTGATCAACCTATTGGGGGAAATGCTGCCGGGTCCTGCCTTCGCGGAAACAGAAAGTAGGCAGGACCCGGCAGGAACAAGAACAAATGCTTCACTAACCTGTCTCCCGCATTAGCCCGTAGCGAACACTTGCTTCAGGGCTCTCAACATGTGCGTGCCGGCTTCCCTTCTCTCCCCCCCCTCCCCGGACATAACTTCCGGTTTCGGAGGGAAGAGAAGAGAAGAGAAGCCTGCACGCACACGTTAGAGCCCGGAGCATAAGTTCGCTAGGGGCTGAAATCTCCAAGCCGGTTTTTTTTGGGGATTTTTTAATGTTCAGCAGCGGCAGATGACAGCTGGGCGGACCGCCCGGCTAAAAGGCCCTAGGGCAGTGATGGCTAACCTTTTTGAGCCCGAGTGCCCAAACTGCCGCACAAAACCAAAGAATTTCCTCAAAGTGCCAGCACGTCAATTAAACCTTAATAACAAGATTTTAGTATCTAAAAATTCTTTATAAAGTTGCCTGAACTATGTAACATCATTTTTAAAGGTTGGAATCTTTGTATTGTCAGAGAATCAATTTGATTCACAATCCTTTGGTTTTCATTTCAATTTATTGGCAATTTATAATGTTTTAATGATTTCATTCAATTTAATGAATTTAGGAAGAATTTGATTCAGTTACACAATATATTTTAAATGTATTATTCACATAACATGTCAAATGTATCCTGAGTAAAAAAAAAGATAAAACTTCTTAAAACTGTTAACTGTGTCAAGACTCGGTGTGCATTCCCAAAGAGTCTATACATGTTTTTTTGTAAAATTTACAATCAAATTAGAAAATAGTTAAATCATTACATTTCTAATAATATGATGTAAAGAAAACAAAAGAGTTTTCAATTAAACCAACCGTTTTTATTGGAAATTCCAGATTGGAATACAACAGGGCCATGTAAAGTCCCTTTTTTAAATAACATCTTTAAATAATATTTAAATAACTTAGAAAGTGTCTTAACTGAAAACACTGCTTCATGTAAACATATGCATTGGGCACGCTCTGAAAAAAATTAATGTGATTTTTGTTGTTGCATGCATGCTGATAATTTGTCAATCCTTGGCTCATAGTGCGTTAATTTCAGAGCAACACATGCAGCACTCATGTCATCCGTTAATCTGTTTCTAGCATCAGATTTTATATGATTCAAAGCCGAAAACAGCTGCTCACAAGCATAGGATGACCCAAACAAAGTAAGAAGAGCAATCCCAAGTGCTTTCATGGACTTAAAATTGTCTGGCAGAGAATTCCACGCTTTTAGGATTTCATTTTCAGAACTGCTAGCAGTGATTTCATTTGTCACCCTTTCACACTCAATACGTTCAAGAGCCGCACGCAGGTCATTGAATTTACTTTTCCAGATAGAGCTTTCTTGAAATTCCAGTAGCTCCATTTCCAAATTTTGAATATCCAACCACTGTAAGCAGGAAAGATCAAGATCTTCAATGTGGACTTTTCTGGGGAAGTTATAAATGAAAGGGTTGTAACCATCTTACGGAACTGAGAAAATCTTTTACTAAAATTCTCCTTTGCTTCGGCTACAATGGTGGAATATGCTTTGTGGATTTCCTGGTGTTTTTTATGACTGTCCACAAATGTTGTAGAATTATCCAAATGTATTTTTAGGTTGGGAAAATATTTTAGCTGTCCACTCTCAAGGTCTTTTTCAAAAACATGCAATTTTCTCTCAAAAGCTTTAATGTCACTAAACATGCTTTCAGCTGTTTTTCCCATGCCTTGTAATTTTTTGTTTAGTACATTAAAGTGGTTAGTAAAATCTGTAAAGAACATGAGGTTGTGTGGTTTTGCAGCATTTACAGACTTGGAGCAATGGTATGATTGTTTCACTTTTGACCATTTGCCATTTAAAGACTACTTGCTACCCAAAGACTTCTAAGACTCCTGATGCAGGCCGGATGGCCGAAACGTGATCATGTCGAGTCATTGAGTTGCTTTGGATGTACGATTTTGTTTTGGATTAATAAAGACCATTGGATTTATCAGATGAGTTGAAAGACACTGTTTTTGTGCACCATCTTGATTGGACATTTCCACTTTGCCCTTGCTTCTAGTGTATGAGTGGGGTATTTGCACAATTATTCCTATTGCCTATGTTTGACTTATTCTTGCTGTGCATCATCTTGAGTGAATTTCTTCAAAAAGGTGGTAAATAAATACAAAAATACCCATACGTGATCTTGAGCTGTCCTTGCAATTTTCAGGGCACATTCCATAGAAGTCTGCCGAGCACTGGCTTAATGTTCAACTATTGGAGTTCCAAATAGCACAGTTACTTACCGTTACAGGTGTTATCCAGGGACAGCAGGTAGATATTCTCACACATGGGTAACATCACCGATGGAGCCCTTGTACGGACACTTCAGGGAAAGGGTGGTAAATTCATGGAATGGCCTCCCAGTGGAGGTGCTGGAGATGAAAACTGTATCTGAATTCAAGAAAGCTTGGGACAAGTACATAGGATCTCTAAGAAAGTGAAAGGGAGGGTAGATAATGTGTGGGCAGACTAGATAGGCCATATATTCTTTATCTGCCTTCATTTTCTATGTTTCTACATGTGCAAAGGGTAAGTAAATGCAGGCATCTGGATTATAGAACTGCCCTTTTACGGTTTTTAGTACTTTGCTAAATGTACTTTGCTAAATGTCTTTCACAGCTTTATTCTCTCTGGACCTCTCTGAGTCTTCAGGTACCAAGTCCTTGGATGACGCAGGTATCAAGTCCTTGGATGGGCAGCGCAACCGAGGCCGACACTATGAGGCAGGACCTACTTTACTGGAACAATGGTCTAATACTTGGCAACTGAATTTTAATGCCAAAAAGTGTAAGGTTATGCATCTTGGTAGAGGTAACCCCTGCAGAACATACACCCTGAATGGTGAAAACTTAACAAGAACTGTCGCAGAACAGGTCCTGGGTGTAATCATTAGTGAAGATATGAAAACTGCCAATCAGATGGAGAAAGCTTCAGCCAAGGCTAGACAAATGCTGAGTTTCATCCGAAGAAGTTTTATCAGCCGAAAGCCTGAAGTTATAATGCTGTTGTACAGGTCCATGGTGAGACCTCATCTGGAGTACTGTGTTCAGTTTTGGAGGCCACATTATCAAAAGGATATGAAGAGAATGGAGTTGGTTCAACGTATGGCCACCAAGATGGTCTCAGGACTTAATGATCTCCCATATGAAGAATGTCTAAGCAGGCTGCAGTTATATTCTCTCGAAGAACGCAGAGAAAGGGGAGACATGATAGAGACATTCAAATATCTCACGGGCCATATTGAGGTGGAGGAAGATATATTTTTCCTTACGGGTCCCACGGCAACAAGAGGGCATCCGCTCAAACTCAAGGGTGAGAGATTTCATGATGACATCAGAAAATACTTCTTCATTGAAAGGGTGGTTGATCGATGGAATGGTCTTCCATGTCAGGTAGTTGAGGCCAGTAACGCGCTCGACTTCAAGAGACAATAGGATAAACATGTGGGTTCGCTCCGGGGAAATGCTTAGAAGGAGGGTTCTTGTTGAGGGAGGGTTCTTTGAGTGGGCAGACTTGTTGGGCTGACGGCCCTTTTCTGCCATCATACTCTATGTTTCTATGTTTTGTAGATCAGTGGTCTCAAACTCGCGGCCCGCTAGGTACTATTTTGAGGCCCTCAGTATGTTTATCATAATCACAAAAGTAAAATAAAACAGTTTCTTGATCATAGTAACATAGTAGATGACGGCAGCTAACGACCTGAATGGCCATTCAGTCTGCCCAACCTGATTCAATTTCAATTTTTTTAATTTTTTCTTCTTAGCTATTTCTGGGCAAGAATCCAAAGCTCTACCTGATACTGTGCTTGGATTCCAACTGCCGAAATCTCCGTCAAAACCTACTCCATCCCATCTACACCTTCTCAGCCATTGAAGCAGTGGCGTACCAAGGGGGGGAGGGAGGTCCGCCCCAGGTGCAGCCTTAGGGGGGGAGGGGGGTGCACAGCCGACCAGGTCCAGAAAATGGTCGATCGCCAAGGCAGATGAGTCGATCGCCCTTGGCGATTGACCATTTTCAAGACCTGGCCGGCTGTGCACCCCCCTAAGCTGCTGTCGGAGAGGAAGTTCGGGCCAGCCAATCGCTGCCTGGCTGGGCGGAACTCCCTCTCCGATGGCAGAATTGACGTCGGGGAGAGAAATGCTGGTCGGCCCGACGCAGGGAAGCAGAGAGAGCTTGGGGCAGCTACGGTGGCGGCTTTGGGGCCTGTTCCCCGATGGTGGCAGCAGTGGCTTGGTGGAGGGCAGGGAGAAAGAAAGAAAGGGGGCAGGCAGGGAGACAGAAGGGAAACAGAAAAAAAGAAAGGGGGCATGAAGAGAGAAAAAAAGAAAGGGAGGCAGGGAGAAAGAAAGGGCATGGAGAGAGGAAGAAAAAGTTGGTGGAGGGAATGAGGTCTGGAGGAGAGGAGGCATACAGGCTGAAAGAAGGGAAGAAAGATTAGATGCACAGTCAGAAGAAGAAAGTGCAACCAGAGACTCATGAAATAATCAGACAACAAAGGTAGGAAAAATGATTTTATTTTCAATTTAGTGATCAAAATGTGTCTGAATTTATATCTGCTGTCTATATTTTGCACTATGGCTCCCCTTTTACTAAACCACAATAGCGTTTTTTAGCACAGGGAACCTATGAGCGTCGAGAGCTGGGCTGGGCATTCAGCGCAGCTCCCTGCGCTAAAAACTGCTATCATGGTTTAGTAAAAAGGGAGGGGGTATATTTGTCTATTTTTGTATGGTTGTTACTGAGGTGACAGTGCATAGAGTCATCTGCTTTGACCTCTTTGAAAAACCCCCAGAATAGGAATGATAATTAACATTTTCTCTGCGTAAAGTGTGCTTTGTGTTTTTTTAAATTTTATTGTTGGTAGATCATTTTGACTTGGTCATTTTAAAAGTAGCTCGCAAGCCCAAAAAGTGTGGACACCCCTGAGCTACAGCATTGAAGCTGCGTGTGGCTGCCGTAAAGGTCATCTCTGACACAACTGGAAGTTGCATCAGAGACGACCTTTACGGCAGCCATATGCAACTACAACGCTCCGGCTGCTGTAAGAAGGCAGTTTAGACATCGCCGGCCACAGGGCAGGGAGGTTTGTTGGACCGGGCCTGTTGTTTGGGGGGGGGATGCAGATCTTGTTGCCAAAATCGGAAAGGTGAGGAAGGGATGGTGGATGGAGAGATTGAGAGAAGGGGGCAGATGATGGAAGTGGGTAGAAAGGGGAGCGAGAAGAGGTCAGATGATGGAAATGGGGAGAAGAGAGAGCAAATGCTGAATGAAAGAGAACACATACTGGATGGAAGGAGGGATAAAGAAAAAGGACATATGCTGGATGGGGGAAGAAGATAGAGTTAGTGAGATAGTGGAGGGGTGAAGGAAAGGGGTGGCATGCTGTGGGTAGACAGAGTGAAAAGAGGGAAACTGAGGACTGCATAGTAAGAAAGAATTTAATTTAAACGGAGCAGAAAATAAAGAAGGAAGACCAGAGAAGGAAAGGGAAGAAAGAGAGGAGAGAGAGATGCCAGAGAACGGGGAAGGAGACAGAGATATCAGATCTGAGTGGAGGAAATGAGAAGAGAGAGATGCTAAAAAACACAAGGGGGGGGGAAAGAGATGAAAGGAGAAAGATGCCAGACCATGAGGGAACAGAGGGAAGATGATGGATGCCAGACCAAAGGGGGGGGGGGCATACAGTTTCTGGAAGGGGCATAGAAGGAGAGAAGATGCCATATAGGGAGGGGCAGAGAGATGGCAGACAGTGAATGGAAGGAAGACAGTAACAAGAAGATGAGGAAAGAGAAACCAGAGAAGACAAAGGTAGAACAAAAATTTTCTATTTATTTATTGCTTTAGGAGACATAGGGGAGATTGTGGCGCAGTGGTTAAAGCTACAGCCTCCGCACCCTGAGGTTGTGGGTTCAAACCCACGTTACTCCTTGTGACCCTGGGCAAGTCACTTAATCCCCCCATTGCTCCAGGTACATTAGCTAGATTGTGAGCCCACCGGGACAGACAGGGAAAAATGCTTGAGTACCTGAATAAATTCATGTAAACCATTCTGAGCTCCCCTGGGAGAACGGTATAGAAAATTAAATAAATAAATAAAATAAATAAAATGTCACTGTTTCTGTGTGTTGCATTTTATGTAGAGTCCAGCTTCTTGCTGGTTCAATTTAACCTTTGTCTATGTATTTCTATTTTATCCCCCCTTTTACAAAACTGTAGAGCGTTTTTTAGCGCCAGCCGTGGGGGTAGCAGCTCTGATGCTCAGAATTCTATGAGCGTCAGAGCTGTTACCACCGTGGCTAAAATCCACACTACAGTTTTGTAAAAGGGGGAAGTGTAAGTTTGTGATGACATATTCCATAAGTGAAGGTGTTTTCTGTGTTCTGTGTGTTCAAAAGACATGGTTTTCTGTTAGGATTGACGGTGTAGGATTGATCTGTACTGGTCTGGCTTGTTTAGTTTTATAATGGGTGTATTGATGTACTGCTCACTGCAATATGTAAGATGCTGCCTTTTCCTAGGTACTCATGTGTGACATGTGGCTTGTTACTAAAAATCATGTTTTTTTGTACAGATGGGGGGGGGAAAAATGATGGACCCCGGGTGTCGCATATGCTAGGTATGCCACTGCATTGAAGCCCTCTCCAGCCATCCTCCCCCAAATGGCCATATACAGACTGTGCAAGTCTGCCCACTACTGGCCTTAGTTTAATATTTAATATTATTTTCTGATTCTAGATCCTCTGTGTTCATCCCATGCTTCTTTGAACTCGGTCACCGTTTTCTTCTCCACCACCTCTCTCGGGAGCACATTCCAGGCATCCACCTCCCTCTCCATAAAGTAGAATTTCCTAACATTGCTTTTGAATCTACTACCCCTCAACCTCAAATTATGTCCTCTGGTTTTACCATTTTCCTTTCTCTGGAAAATATTTTGTTCTACGTTAATACCCTTCAAGTTTTTGAACGTCTGAATCATATCCCCCCTGATTCTCCTTTCCTCTAGGGCAGCGATGGCGAACCTATGGCACGCGTGCCAGCTGTGGCACGCGAAGGCCTTGCAGCTGGCACGCGGGAAGGTCCGCAATTAAGATATGCGGCGCGGCGGGAGGCGAGTGTGCCGGTGTCTGCTTTGCAGCTCACCTGGCAACAGGGCCGGACTGGCCATTGGGAGGACCGGGCATTGTCCCGGTGTGCCGCGGCCCATCCTCCTGTGCTGGCTGCAGTCCTGTGAGTGGATGTTTAGCCTGCCTGTCTTCCCCTTAGTATCCTATGAGCCAGGCAGTGTGTGAGGGGGAAGTGGGGGGAGGAAGAGAAGCTTCACACTGAGTCTGTCACAGGAACTCAGTGAGGCTGTAGTGTGACTCCACATGTGACATCTGTAATCAGGAACAGTTCCTAGTGCTCCCATGCTAGAGAGGTGAGGATATGGGGGGATGTTAATGTGTCTAATAATGTGCTCCTCTGTAAAAACCTCTGTATCTTCCATGGGGGACATGCTAAATTCGAGGAAATAAAAAAGCTGCTTATGATGATTGCATAGAGAAGTTCAGTAAGCTGAGAGGAGGGCTGGGCTCTCTGTGAACAACCAACACACTAATCCTCTGTGCTGTACCTTATGGAAAACTCAATATAGCAAAAAACAGTAAAGTGTATATGTGGCCCTTCACAGTGCTTTTGTAAACATCATAATAAAATAACAAAGGCTCCAATAATGAAAAATAAAAGTCCTTTTCCCATACACTCAGGTTGCACAAGTCCGGTTTTCACCCGGACAGTATATTTTTTGACCAAAACGGATGTCTACAATTAGTAAAATTCCCCAATCACATATTTTTTTATGGGGACGGATTTGTATACAGCACTTCATTAGATTTTTTTTATTATACAAATTTTATCTTTTTGTAGACTTGAAGTCTTGAAAAAAGAAAATGAGTACAGCAAAAACAGATAGTGGAAGACCATTCCAAGAGGCCTGGACAGAGACATATGGAGTGATTGAACGCAGTGGGAAAGCATTGTGTATTATGTGTAATGAAAGTGTTGTGTCTCGCACATCAAGTGTCAAACGTCACTTTGAGACAAACCATAACAGTGTTGCTGAACTTGGTTTAGCTCAAAGAAAAGAGTTCCTTGTAGGAAAATTAAAGAAATATCACTCCCAGTCTCTTAGTTTTAGCAACTATCTTTCAAAAACTAATCATCTTACAGTTGCCAGCTTTCAAATTTCACTGTGCATGGCAAAACATGTTAAGCCCCTCTCTGATGGAGATTTTATCAAAAAGGCAATTTTGGCTGGGAGTAATTCACTCTTCCATGATTTCCAAAACAAGGATAAAATTGTGCAGCGCATCTCTGAGATGCCGCTAAGCAGAAATACTGCAAAAGATAGGGTTCTGCGAATGGCTGCTGATGTTAGTCAACAGCTTACTTGCGACTTACAAAAAGCACCCTTCTACTCCATGTGCTTGGATGAAAGTACAGATATTACTAACCATGCAAGACTAGCGCTCATTTTGCGTTATGCTACTGGTGACATCATGAGAGAAGAGCTGGTAAAAATGCTGTCTTTGCCTGGAAGAACACAAGGGATAGATATCCACAATGCTGTGATGGAGGCTTTTTCATCACTAGACATAAGTCCAGAAAAAGTGGTTTCAGTTACTAGCGATGGAGCACCTAGCATGGTGGGGACAACATCAGGATTCATTCATTTCTTTGCTAAGGAAGCAAAACATCCACTGATTCAATTTCACTGCATAATACATCAAGAGGCTCTCTGCGCCAAAGAAAGCAGCAAAAAACTTGACGATGTCCTCAAAGATGTAACAAAAATGGTGAACTTCATCATGGCGCGTGCTCTTAATTTTCGACAATTTCAAGCCCTTCTTGATGAGGTTCAGGCACAATATAACACTTTACTGATGTACAATAATGTCCGGTGGCTGAGCAGAGGACGAGTGTTAGAGAGATTTGTGGCCTGCTTGGAAGAAGTTAGGCTATTTATGAACGAAAAGGGGGAAGACTATCCTCAACTCACCAACATGGCCTGGCTTACCAACCTCATCTTTTTTACAGATTTTACTAACCACTTTAATGTACTAAACAAAAAATTACAAGGCATGGGAAAAACAGCAGAAAGCATGTTTAGTGACATCAAAGCTTTTGAGAGAAAATTGCATGTTTTTGAAAAAGTCCTTGAGAGTGGACAGCTAAAATATTTTCCCAACCTAAAAATACATTTGGATAATTCTACAACATTTGTGGACAGTCATAAAAAACTCCAGGAAATCCACAAAGCATATTCCACCATTGTAGCCGAAGCAAAGGAGAATTTTAGTAAAAGATTTTCTCAGTTCCGTAAGATGGAGACAACCCTTTCATTTATAACTTCCCCAGAAAAGTCCACATTTGAAGATCTTGATCTTTCCTGCTTACAGTGGTTGGATATTCAAAATTTGGAAATGGAGCTACTGGAATTTCAAGAAAGCTCTATCTGGAAAAGTAAATTCAATGACCTGCGTGCGGCTCTTGAACGTATTGAGTGTGAAAGGGTGACAAATGAAATCACTGCTAGCAGTTCTGAAAATGAAATCCTAAAAGCGTGGAATTCTCTGCCAGACAATTTTAAGTCCATGAAAGCACTTGGGATTGCTCTTCTTACTTTGTTTGGGTCATCCTATGCTTGTGAGCAGCTGTTTTCGGCTTTGAATCATATAAAATCTGATGCTAGAAACAGATTAACGGATGACATGAGTGCTGCATGTGTTGCTCTGAAATTAACGCACTATGAGCCAAGGATTGACAAGTTATCAGCATGCATGCAACAACAAAAATCACATTAATTTTTTTCAGAGCATGCCCAATGCATATGTTTACATGAAGCAGTGTTTTCAGTTTGCAGTTAAGACACTTTCTAAGTTATTTAAATATTATTTAAAGATGTTATTTAAAAAAGGGACTTTACATGGCCCTGTTGTATTCCAATCTGGAATTTCCAATAAAAACGGTTGGTTTAATTGAAAGCTCTTTTGTTTTCTTTACATCATATTATTAGAAATGTAATGATTTAACTATTTTCTAATTTGATTGTAAATTTTACAAAAAAACATGTATAGACTCTTTGGGAATACACACCGAGTCTTGACACAGTTAACAGTTTTAAGAAGTTTATCTTTTTTTTTACTCAGGATACATTTGACATGTTATGTGAATAATACATTTAAAATATATTGTGTAACTGAATCAAATTCTTCCTAAATTCATTAAATTGAATGAAATCATTAAAACATTATAAATTGCCAATAAATTGAAATGAAAACCAAAGGATTGTGAATCAAATTGATTCTCTGACAATACAAAGATTCCAACCTTTAAAAATGATGTTACATAGTTCAGGCAACTTTATAAAGAGTTTTTAGATACTAAAATCTTGTTATTAAGGTTTAATTGACGTGCTGGCACTTTGAGGAAATTCTTTGGTTTTGTGCGGCAGTTTGGGCACTCGGGCTCAAAAAGGTTAGCCATCACTGCTCTAGGGCAGTGATTCCCAACCCTGTCCTGGAGGAACACCAGGCCAATCGGGTTTTCAGGCTAGCCCTAATGAATATGCATGAGAGAGATTTGCATATGATGGAAGTGATAGGCATGCAAATTTGCTTCATGCATATTCATTAGGGCTAGCCTGAAAACCCAATTGGCCTGGTGTTCCTCCAGGACAGGGTTGGGAACCACTGCTCTAGGGTATACATATTTAGGGCTTCTAGTCTCTCCTCATACATCTTCTAGTGCAAGCCTCCTATCATTTTCATCGCCCTCCTCTGGACCGCTTCAAGTCTTCTATGTCTCTTTAGCTATAAATTACAATATTATTATTAAGACTTAGCCAAAAGGAAAGATTTATAAACTATAAAGAGTATTACCTCATGCAAAATTGTCATTTCTTTAATTAAACATTAACTATTTTTTCTGAGGCCCTCCAAGTACCTACAAATCCAAAATGTGGCCCTGCAAAGGGTTTGAGTTTGAGACCACTGCTCTAGATAGAAGGATATTTGAAACATATTCTTCTCTTATGAATCTCTTTGTGAATAAGATGATGAGTTCTTAGAATGCACTAATCAATCTTAAACTAGTTAATATATTCATATCCCAATATTGTTAAGAAGCAGCCAGTCTGCTGAATATTGATCTCTAGAAAAATCACAAAACCCGAAAATGGCTGGGAGGTAAAAAATCACAAAAAAAAAAAAAAAAAAGCAAAAACCTCCCAGACCCCAAGAGGTAAAACCAGATAAGGGGGAGAGACAAGAGCAGGAATGGGCAAGCTACACAACACAATCTGCAAATAATTTTTATATATACACGGGAGAGCCCTCAGTCACACAGCCACCCACTGGAAACTCCCAGTGGTACAGGCTGTCACTTGGCTTACACCCAGAAGAGTGTTAACTGTGAAACATCCCCGGGCTCTACTCCGTGTTTTTTAGTGATAAAGTGCACCCAACAGTGCTAAGTGTGAAAAAAGATATAAATAAATCAAAAAAACACACTCTACCATTCACTGCAATTGTCTCTACTCCCGTATATATATAAAAATTATTTGCAGATTGTGTTGTGTAGCTTGCCCATTCCTGCTCTTGTCTCTCCCCCTTATCTGGTTTTACCTCTTGGGGTCTGGGAGGTTTTTGCTTTTTTTTTTTTTTTTTTGTGAATATTGATCTCTAACATTGAAAAAGTAAGCCGATCCTAAAATGTGTGTGCAGTTTGAAAACTACTAGTACTATATATTTTCAAAAGTTAGATTCATATTTTGTCATCTATATTTTTTTAGGTTGACCTTTTCTGAGGCACTTGGAGATGTGATACTGGATTATGGCGAGAAGGAGCCACGCAGCAGGGCCAAATGCCTGGCTTTGGCTCAGATTATCTACATGTATTGTAATGTTCACAGGAAAGCTGGTTTCTGTATGTGTTTACAAGGTCAAATTTATGGTGTAATGGAGTATATAAACATGTGCAAACAGTTTTCTTTAGGTAATTATCTGCATAATTTTCTTTATGTTCACAAAAATAAGCAAATCATAAGGATATGGTTGTAGATTAGAACAGATTTTTAAATTATAGTAATAAAAAAACATAATAAGGAATGTCTGTTTGTTATATTCAAAACACAGCGTGAAAAATATGAAAAGAGCTGGGTTTTTTCTGTTCTTAGAAGGACAGCATGAAAGTATGAATATAGGACTATAGGAATAAGTTGTAAGCAAAGTATTCCTATTTACTGTATGCTGACAGTGATTTTATCCTGAATACTGGTTAAAATGCTTCTTTGCTATCAATTTAGAGTGGATTGAAATGTAGCAATGTGCAGCTTCAGAAAACATACAAAGGTATTTTCACTGATGATAAGCAATATAGCAGATCTTATACAAGAGCAACATCATCAGACCATGTATGGAAGGAGCTTGACTTCAAAGCTTCTAGAACTTTCCCTTCTTGTGGTTTGCCATGTTTATTTGCTGAAAACTGAGTATCTGATGAGCCTCCATAAGTTTCAGTATTTTTTCTGTCCCTCTATTCTTCTAGAAAACAGGTCCAAGCAGGAAATGTATGGCAAAAACTGCTTTATTGATATAACATCTTATATACAGAAAGATGTTTTATCAATAAAGCTTGAAAGGCAGTATATTAAGTACCTGTAAATAAATAAATAGGTAAATAAAGTGTTTTATTGTGCAATACTGATAGTCACTTCTATTTCTTGCCTGGACCTGCTTTCTTCAGCCCTGTTCATCTCAAGTGCTACCTGCTTCTTGGGACTTTCCTTTAGTCTACGAGTAAGGTTTTTCATCTAAATTCAAAGTTTTAGTACTTTTTCCACAGTTGCAGTATTGCATTGGTATCAGATGCATTGGCCAGTATTGATTTTGCCCTAGTGGCTGCAAAAAAATGTAAGAGCATAATATCAGTCAGTGTTACTTATGATGTATTTTCTGTATAGGTGCTAGGCACATCATAATGGATGAAAACAGGTTACACCTCTGGAGGACATCTTCAAGTTTCAAGTTTATTAGGTTTTTATATACCGCCTATCAAAATTATCTAAGCGGTTTTACAATCAGATACTCAAGTATTTTCCCTATCTGTCCTGGTGGGCTCACAATCTAGCTAACGTACCTGAGGCTATGGAGGACTGAGTGACTTGCCCAGGGTCACAAGGAGTAGTGCGGGGTTTGAACCCACAACCCCAGAGAGCCGAGGCTGTAGCTCCAACCAATGCGCCACACACTCCTCTTCTGACTAATATTCACCTGACTAAGTCTGATCCTCCTAAATTGGCACTAAGAACCCAGGAATTGCACCAGATAGACCAGTGGAGGGGCATAATCAAAAACGTTCAAGTCCGATTTAGGTGTAAGCTGCTAGTCGCCCAAAGTCGGCAGCCTCAAAATGTCTATTCTCAAAAAGTACGTCCAAAAGATATATTTTTCGGAAATCATCTACTTCTACGTCCTGCTAGTACGTATATCTTTAGACCACAGTCACATCAAAAAAATTGTCCAAGACCAAAACACCTAAAACAAGACCTTTTGGACGAGGGAGGGGCCACAAAGTGATGGACTGGCCACCCAGACATGGCAACACAGCAATGGGGCAACTTAGGGCACTGCTGTGAACTTCAGAAAAAGGGTACCACATAAACACCTCACCAGAACTCTCCTGTAGGTCATGGTGAGCCCCTCAAAACCCACTATATTCACCTATCTACAACCCCGATAGCCCTTATGGCTGCAGGTGGCACCTATATGGCAGTAGAGTAGGGTTTGGGGGAGCGCACATTTTCCACCATGAATGTAGTGGTTAGAGTGGCTTATGGGCCTGGGTCCTCCTCTTTATGGTTCACTACAGGGGGTAAAGAGTTGGGAAGGCAGGGAGGACAGATGTTCAGGGAGTTGGGAAAGACAGACACTGCACGTACTGGGAAAGGGTTGGGAAGGACAAATGCACGGGCTGGGGGGTTAGGAAAGGAGGAAAAGTGAGATGCTGCACAGGTGGAGTAGTGGGAAGGGAGAGAAAGAAAAGCTGCCGGTGGGGGAGGGAAAAGGAATGGAGAAGCCAGTATACACACATCACATCATTACAGCTGAGCCGATGGTTCTTCTCTCTCTCTCTCTCTCTCTGACACTGCAGGAGTGTAGTGACTGTTCTAAACAAGCAAAGTCTTGCAATACGAGTACATACAGTATTTTGTATTAAATTTTTTGGGTTAAATAAAAACATAGAGAAACATGATGGCAGATAAAGGCCAAATGGCCCATCTAGTCTGCCCATCCACAGTAACTATTATCTCTTTCTATCTCTGAGAGATCCCATGTGCCTATCCCAGGCCCTCTTGAATTCAGACACAGTCTCTGTTTCCACCATCTCTTCCGGGAGACTGTTCAACGCATCTACCACCCTTTCCGTAAAAAAGTATTTCCTCAGATTACTCCGGAGCCTATTACTCTTAACTTCATCCTATGCCCTATCATTGCAGAGTTTCCTTTCAAATGAAAGAGACTCGACTCATGCACATTTATATTATGTAGGTATTTAAATGACTTTATCATATCTCCCCTCTTCCACCTTTCCTCCAAAGTATACAGATTGAGATCTTTAAGTCTGTCCCCATACACCTTAATAAGTAGACCACACACCATTTTAATAGCCTTCCTCCTTGTTTTGTATTTGTTGCTGCATCAGAAGCTCACCTCTGTTCCAACTGCTGCATCAAAAATGAGAGTGGCATCTTTCTTCAAAAAACCGATATGATGACATCACTCTGGTGCGAAAATTCAAAGCTCAAAAATGTAAAGAGAAGACCACATTTTCAATAAAGAGAGCACCCCAGAGTGACATAATCAGCAATGTTCCCTCTAAGCTGTGCGCTTGTGCACGCGCTCACAACTTGCCGAACCCGTACACACAAATTAAAATAGCGCACACAAAAAAATAAATTTTTGCCTAAAATGATTTTCACTGCTAAAATGAAATGTTGCAGAAGATCAGCTGTTCCGATTTCCCTTTTATCACATTTATTGAAGCGCTATAATATAAATTTTAAGTCATTCACATGATTCCGTTATCTTTGGCAGTTGAACTTGACACATCACGTGCCCCATAGGGCCATAGCCTATGGCCCATAGGATATGAAACACTTCCGATTCTTTGACTTCCTGAAGTTCTGCCATATTGTTTATTTCGTGGAATCGTAGTGTGCAGCGTGGTATTGCGGTTGTATAACTGTATTCATTTATTAAATTGCAACCAGATATAACTCTTAAAATGTCTAAACCGCAAATGGTGAAAAGTGTAAAACGCAAGAGAGCTACAACAGCTTTTAGGTCTGAATGGCTTGAAGAAATTGTTGAAACGGAGACACTGGAATCTTGAAATACAATGCGTGTTCGACTGTGTGAAATATTTACCTATGACGAAGACGATGGAGTTGTGTGTTGTTATTGTCAAGATGCCAAAGCAACTGGAAAATTCTCTACTGGAAAAATATAGGATGATGTTTGGAAACTGGACTTTCTGAAACGCCATCTATCAAGAAAATCTCATACCGACAGTATTAGGAAACTCAGAAGTAAAAATCTGAATTTAAGAGGTGGACTGGTAAACATGTTGCTTGAAAGCCCATCCAAAAAAGAAAACAGGCAAATTAGTAATGAACGGAAGCGTTCCAGTCCTGATGAAATTAAGGTTCTTGTCGACAGTTTTGTGCTGGCCATTAAGATGAATATCTCAATGCTCTCTGTTCAAGATATCAATGAGCACATGGTGAAGTATGTTAGTATACCTGATAGCTGGAGAAGCAAAAACTATGCGTTTGAATTTCTTGGAATTATCAATGGCATCATGCAAGATGATTGTATGGCAGACATTAAATTAGCAACATATCGTACGTTAACTGTTGATGAAGCACAGACATTTCTGTCAACAAGTACTTAATACTCTATTTTAAGTATCGACCAGTCAATTCAATGAGGACATCAGTTGGTGGGATGCTAAAGTTGGAAGCATGTGATGCTACATCAATAGTAACAGCAATTAGGGAATTCTATAGGAAACATGAACTTGACCTGAATAAATGGTTATGTTCACCTCTGATGGTGCCTCTGTTATGTTGGGCAAAATAGATGGTGTTGCAGCATAGCTGAGAAAAGACATTCCACATTTAGTGCAGCAACATTGTGTTGCACATCGGGAAGATTTGGGACTTTCTGATTCATGGAAAGAAGTAAAATTGATGAAAGAAGTAGAAACTGTAATGAGAACTGTGTACACGGTGTTCTGTTGGTCTTCTACTAAATGATGCAAATTTCAAGAAGTAGCAGATGCATCTGAATGTGAATCAATTGCTTTCAGACCTCTGAATGAAGTGTGCTGGTTAAAGCAATTATTTGAAATTATGATCCCCTGTTAAAATATTTTGAAGAAGACAAAGATAATGATCCTATTGCAAAGTACTGCTATAAGAAGCTGAACAGTGAACAATTTCATATTACACTTGAAGTTTTGAATGATGTCTTATCAGAACTGGCTTCCTTAACCATGGCATTTCAAAAATGTGGTTTGACACCATTGGAAGCTTATCATCTTGCACAGGGTAAATTGAACAAACTTCGAATGCAATACTTAGGCGATAAGGTTAAGTGGAGTGATAAAGTCAACAGTCTTCATGACAATAGGATGAGGTCTGGAGAAAAAGTTTCAGTGGATACTAATTCCATATTAACCTTCATCAACATCCTATGTTTGCATCTGGGTGAAAGATTTCCTGAAAATGAAGTTGAGGAATGGTCTGCTTTTGACTGTACAGCAATATCACAATGTGACTTTGACTTCGGAAATGGACATATCAGATCTCTTTGTTTAAAGTATAAACAATTTCTTCTGGAGGAAAGTGTTATTATTCAGCAATACAATGGCTTTAAATTCCTTGTTGCAGAAAAAAATCAAAAGCAATCTGATAAACAGCTTTCCAGATATGACAAAATTTGCATTTCAGAATGATCAATTTGCAGATTTAGCAAAATTGATGGACATTGGTGCTACATTCTTAGCATCTAGGTCAGATTGTGAGTGTGATTTTTGTCTAATGAACAATTTGAAGACTAAACAAAGGAATCGTTTACATTTAGAGCATTTGGAAATGCTGATGCGTGTTAAGAGTCACCTTCAAGATGTAGGCTCAACAGATCTTGACAGAATTTATTCGGACTGGATAAATATGAAAGATCGCAGGGAAAAACTTTGAAAACTAAATTGCTGTTATTTTCTAAATTTTAAGTATAAAGTACAATGATACCTTATTTATAGGTAGCGCTCAATGAAACATTTCAATGAAACATAATTTATATTTATTGAAATGAGACTTTATGTTACATAAAGTGTAACTAACGGGCTGGAAAAGAGTCTGGCCATTAGCTCTCTGAGAGTTCAGATCGCTGGTCTTTCTTGTTTTGGTCCTAAGTCTCTGAGAGCTCTTTGGCCGCTCATATGGATGTTGTCAGGTTCCTTAGGGACACATTTCAGCTTCATCCTCCCCTACAGCTACCCTGCCCGACTTGGAATTTCAATCTGGTTCTCCAGTTGCTTGCTCATCCACCCTATGAGCCTCTGGAACAGGTGTCCTTAATGGATCTCACTGTTAAGACAGTTTTCATTGTGTCTATAACTTCAGCCTGCAGGGTTTCTGAACTTTAGGCTTTATCCTGCAGAGATCCTTTTCTTCAGATTCCAGCGTGTTTCTGCACACTGTTCTCTCCTTTCTTCTGAAAGTGGTCTCTAGTTTCCACAACAACCAGAAGATCCAGTTGCCTACCTTTTCTCCCTCGGGATAGAGAAAGCATGACCAGGTGCTGAGATCACCGGATGTGTACAGACTTTTGTTGTGGTATTTGGAGGACACAAATAAGTTTTGGGTATCAGACCACCTGTTCGTACTGGTGCAGGCTGGCTTCGAAAGCTACCATTTCAAGATGGATCCAAATAGCTATTTCACCTGCCTACATTGCTGCTGGAAAGAAGTCCCTGCTTTCTGTGAGGGCTCATTCTACTAAAGGCTTTCCTCCTCATGGGCAGAGTTGTCAGTGATTTCCCTTGAGATTTGCAGAGCTGCTACCTGGTCCTCCTTGCATACTTTTATGAAGTTTTACAGGATTGATGTGGCCAATGCTTTTTTCAGTTCTTCAGTTCTGGCAGCAGACTCATCAGTCCCACCCTGATTCTACGGGACTGTTCTGTTACATCCCACTTGTCCAGGAATAGAGTGGGATTGTACAAGAATGAAAGATTAGGTTCTTACCTTTGCTAATCTTCTTTCTTGTAAATCCACACTCTATTCCTGGAACCCATCCTCGGAGTTGCTGATTTCCCAATTGTCTCGATAAGTGTTCGTAAGCTGAACTTATGGTTTCTTGACCAGACTTTCTAAGAGTACCCTCCAAGCATGTTATGCACTTTACCTCGGGGTCCCTAACAGTGGCATTTCCTTCTGTTAGTGCAGGCTGCATCTCCTTATAACATAGTTTCTTTCAGGTTTATACTGTTTGTTGACCTGTTTCAATTGTTCACGATTGTTATGAAATTTCATGTTTTGAGTAGATTAGACTTGTTTGCAGGGAGTTTCTCCATACCCCTTCCTCTACAGGTATCACTGTCTGCTTTTGCACAGACTGAAGACCAGAGGACAGTCCTGAGATAAGAGGGGAGAGTCAGAAAAATGATATAAATGAGGCTTCCTATAAGCAGTCTCACAATATGGGATGCATAACCCACTTGACCAGGAACAGAGTATGGATTTACAAGAAAGAAGATTAGCAAAGGTAAGAAACTAATCTTTTGATGCAATGGGGTCCTTTTACTAAGGCATGCTAGCCGGTTTAGCGCATGCTAAACGCTAATGCCTCCATTATATTCTATGGATGCGTTAGCATTTAGCGCACTAAATTGACTAGCGCGCCTTAGTAAAAGGACCCCTATATTATTTTGAATCTAAGAATATATGCAGAAACTGGGAATAAGTGCATCTCTGGGTAGTAAGAAGGAAAAAAATTATTATATAAAAAGAGTTTCTTTATTGATAGAAAGATGTTACATGCATAGTACATTTTGTATTTGTTTTTAATTTTTAGATGACCTATTGTTTTTAATGAAGAACTGTCCTAGTGCAGATCTAATTCACCGTCTAGTGCAAGAATGGAATGGAAAGCCCCCAGCATTATCCATGGGGCTCACTGTTCTTTCCCTTATCTTTGATGATCACAAGGAGGAAGGATTTCAGTTGTTAGAACAAATACACACACTGGGAGAAGGTAAAATATTTCTGAGTAATTTTTCTAAACTTTAGCCTTGACTTAGGGACATGCTTAATGCCTTAATTCAAGTGCCTTAGCCCTATGCACTGTAGGGGCCCCCAGAAGTCACACCCAAGACCCCTAAGGTAACTTCACGCCATAGCCACTACAACTTCCTTCACAATGCCCAAGAAATATTCACTCAATCACATCTGGGCCCAGACAATAACCCAATACCTCTTCTCTCTGAAATAGCCCTTTATTTCAGAAGCACAAAAGTATCACATACATATAACGAAAGAAATATCTGGTAGCATATATGAGAATACACAAGCAAGAAAAATCTTATAATCTAATATACATATATATTCCAAACCATAGAATAACTACAAGTTATGCATGCATGTATCAGAGGGGCAGTACGAATAGGTCTTCATGAGGTGATAACTTCGAAGGCTGTTTGTCATTAAAGTTAGTACCGGTGCCAGGCCTTGTATGGACTCTGGACACCAATGCAGGCAGCGTGAGGGCAGAAGGTGGAAGGCCATCCCGAGCCTGATGGAACTTGGGAGAAGAGGAAGAGTTGCCCAGAACGTAGGGCCCCCTGGAGCTCTAGGCCCAAGGGCAGCTGCCCTATTAGCCTATGCCCCTCCCCCCCCCGCCCCCAATGCAGGCCCTGGTCACTGCATGCCACTAAGTCAGTCACATTTACACCTACTCTGAAGAAGGTTTAAATGTGTGCATGTGTTCTATGCATTTGCATATTATAAAATATATATTTGTCGCAACTTGGACTCAGTTTTACCAAAATTACATCCAGGCAATGCCTACGCACAATCTTATATGCACATATATGGCCATGAAGTTTTGTGAAATTCTGAGCACCCTTTATACTATAGAATAGCCCTTAGAGTGGATTTCCATGTCAACCTTTGGCGTGAGGACTTTCACTAGCTGAAACCTGGTGTAAATCCTGGCATGCATGTTGGACATATAACCCCAGTATCCATAACCTAACTATTTGGAACACATCTGACCCATTCATGCCCCTCCCATGGTCTCGCCCTTTTATGGGTTATGTGTGAGACATTTTGGGTGTGCAGTATTATAGAACAGTGTATATGCAGATGCAAATCCAAATTCGTGCCAATTAAGGTCCACTCAACTCCAATTAATGTTAATAATTGGTTGTTAGCACCCAATTGATAAATTAGTTTGCACATGCATCTGGGCTCTGTGTCCAAATTGGGTGCCCAGCTGTGGGCAACCTATATAGAATCTGTGGGCAAATGTTAGTACTTATTCATAGTATACATGCATAACCTGGAAGACAGAGACATATGCCTGCTTCAGAGTAAGTATATATTAAGGACTTGATTCTGTGTGCATCCCAATTTTAGGCTGTGGTAGTTCTGGCAGCCAATTGGTATGCACGTTTTCTAAAAAAAAAAACCCACAAACTCAGGTGAGGAAGGACACCTACATTGTAGGCGTCTGTTGTGTGTTTACAGAGATACTTAGGGGTGCTTACAGATACCCAAGGCATGGTGTGGGTGTGGTTTCCCCTAGACCAGTGTTCACCTTTTGACACCTATGGACCGGCATAAATAAAATAATTATTTTGTGGACCGGCAGTTGAAGAACACTGGGCTAAGTCGTGGGTCAGACTCCACCCATCTCCACCCCAGACCCCACCCCCATAATAGTACTAATTGTAACACCATTTTTTCCATTCATTTTTCTTATATACACACACACAATATAATCGTATTAACAACACATAATGGTTAACCACAAAATTAAACTACACAAAGCACACTGTATACTTCTCAATATTCCTTCCTAGCACAATACAGATGCAAATATGGGACCAAAAACTAAAAGTACTAATATACAAACAAATTCTAAGGTGCAAAACTCTGCATACAGTACAACCCCAGAGGAAAAGAAACAAATGCATTTCTTCCTAAACAGACAGCAGATGTAAATCAATCACTAAATTAAAAAATAAATTCATTTCCCCTACCATTGTTGTCTCCCTCCCTCCATGCTGTGCCTTGCCTTCTAGCCTGCCTCCCGGTGTTATCTTCGGGCCAGCTCCCTCATCCTCAGTGCTGCAGTGCACAAAGCTGTGGGAAGTAGCTTCTCACACGTCCCGCGCTTCATCTGGAAACCTTCCCTCTGACAACGTGACGTCAGAGAGAAGGCTTCCGGTTCAGGCGCAGAACGCACATAGGAGCCTCTGCCCACGGCTTTGTGCACTGCAGCATGGAGGAAGAGGGAGCTGGCCCGAAGACAACGCCGCAACAATCGCACCATGGACCAGTGGCTGAAGAGCACTGTCCAGGGCCCAATGCACATGCTGGCCCTGCGGACCGGCAGGAAATTTCTTCGGACCAGCACCAGTCCACAGACCGGTGGTTGAAGAACACTGCCCTAGATGGTGTCTGTCAGGAAAACTAGCTGTGATTCTGCAAAGGTTGCTGATGCATGATTGACATGTGATCAGCAGCCGCTTCTTAGGTGGCTGCCGAGAATGATGTCCTAAAATTAGACCCTAAATATCCATGTGTGTCTGCTACTGCTGGTTGCACATGCTTTTAGAAGGAAAAGTATACATGCACTTTTCCTTTCCAAAATTGCTGCTTTTTATATGTATTCCAGAACACGTGACTGCCTCTAAAAACACCTCCTTGGATCTAAAAGGTTAATTTGTAATGCCTATTAAAAAGCAATATAACACAAAACATCTCATCCAAACAACAACAGTAATTGATTGTATTATTTTTTGTATTTCTTCATCAGATGTATTGGAAAATGTTATTCTAAGTGATGTTATCTGTACCCTAGAAGGATGGACAGAGATCGCAAAGGAGTGTTCAGACCATAAGCACATTGACTTATCTGAAAAGATCATTTCAATCCTCAAATCACAAGATGAAGTGTGGGAAATCCTTTCAAGTGAAGAGGATGCAAAATTAATGGAGCATGTTTTCTTGTAATTTTCCCTCCGAAGCAATAGAGGGAGCTCTTGACATGTTTAAACTAAGAAAACTTACTCATACAATAGCTGTAGGAGCAGAATAATTCCATGCATTTACAATGAAATAAAGAGCACTATAAACCCAATCAAATATAGTATGCATTTATATTTTCATTTTCTGTCACTAAATATACAGCATATATAGAAAATGAAGGCAGATAACAATAGCAGTGGTCTTCAATATGTAGCCTGCAGGCATATGTAGCTCCAGCACTTCATTTTTGCAGCCCTATGATTCCTGTGGGAGACTGAGTATACGGTATACTAAGTAATTTCTTATACTGCTTTTACTTCTGGTTTGCTCCACCAGACGTGAAAGCAGTGTAAGTGACATGCTTGACGCCATACTCTGCCTTTTTGCAATCCCAGCAGTGTTAGTATAGTGGGAAGGGTAATTTTATTAATGCTAATGCCTTCTGTGCATGCCTACTTGCTGTGCTGATTTCCTGGACAGCTGGGAGGAAGACAAATACAGGAACCGTTTTTATTTACAACCCACATCGCTTCTTCTCTTTCTTACCTCCTCTTGTCCAGCATCATTCCTTCCTTTTTCTCAAGTGTCCATCTCCATTTTCTTACCCTAACCACCCCCCTGAATCCAGCATTACCCCTTTCCTTCCCTACCCCTCTCCCATGTTCAGCATTCTTTGTATACAAATTCTGTCCTTAGATCCTGAAAATATGGATGTAATGATAAAATATGTTGATATGGAATTTTGAGCATTTATTTTAGTATATAATTTAAAACATTATAGGCACTTTGATAGATGACATGCTTAGACTTAAATAATCGCTCTCTATTGTTGTACAAGGTCCTCATATAGGCTCCCTATACTACCTCATGGGGATACCCATGTTAATTAAAATATGAAGATAACCTTTTAAAATAAAGTTGATAGCTCATACTGCATGGCTTTCTCTACCTATGAAATTCTGAAAATGGAAGATGTCTTTCAAATATGTTGGATGGAAACTGCCATAATTAATATAAGACTATTACAATCTGTTAGTAATCCTCTTTCCACCAGGTCTCTAAGATACCAATAATGTCTATGTCATCCTCTAGTGGCAAAATCTACTACCCAAAATGTTCAAAAGAATCAATAATGACCAAAACAAACTAAATAAATAATCTATTCACCCACTTATAAAAAAATGGAGGAAAAAACTGTAGCATATGAACTGAGAATAACAGCACCATTTAAGAAATCTAAAGAAATTGGGGTGGTCAGCTCCCGACGAAGCGATGATGTGAAATGGAGAAACTCTGTAGAGAATATAGAAGTTTGCCCAGATTGAATTGTTGAAGATCGGATTACTGCGGTGTTTGAGCTGGAACATGAATCCACTTGGACTTAAGCTAAGTAAACTATTTAAAGAATTCTTTTCAATATATTTTGCTTTATATGTATTGGATTGTGCAAAGAAAAAAAAGGACAAAATAGACAATTTTGGAGGTTTTTCTGAATAATTATAGCTCCTATTAAAAAATCCAAGGTATGAAAACATTTTCTTAACCTTGTTTCTAGGAGTGCTTGAAGTCTTTGTGAGAATACTAGGAGCTTAAAAATACTCCTGAGATATTTGACTTTTTTTTTTATTAGCCACAGCTTGCTATTAGCAAATACAGTAAAACCTTGGATTGCAAGTAACTTGGTATGCAAGTGTTTTGCAAGCAAAACATTTTATTAAATTTTAACTTAATGTACAAGCAAGGTCTTGCAATACAAGTACATACAGTATACATAAATCACAACTGAGTTGATGGTTCTTCTGTCTCTGATGCCGCAAGAGTGTAATGACTGTTCTAAATGAGCGAGGTCTTACAATACAAGTATGTATAGTATTTTGAATTAAAGTTTTTTGGTTGTGGAATGAATTGTCTGAGTTTTCATTATTTCCTATGGGGAAATTCATTTTGATATACGAGTGCTTTGGATTACAAGCATGCTTCTGGAACGAATTATGCTCACAAACCAAGGTTTTACTGTAATGCAATTTGAAGTTGTTCACATCTGTGTGGGGTTTTTTTTGTTGTTTTTTTTTATTTCTTTTTTCATTTTAAAGCCATAAGTAAGTGCACAATATAATACAATCATATAACTCTATAAAAGCACTTAAATACAATTAAAATTATAATCTATGACAAAAAGATATATCACCCCCCATAATTATATCCAAAAACTACACTCAAATTGAGAAATTGAAAAATACATTCCAACCCACCCTGGACATGTATGACCAAAGGGCATAATCACCAATCACTCTTTGCAAAATTTTGTCAATGGCTCCCAAATCTTCAGAAACTTCTTATGTCACTGATGTATGGCCATGTTACGTTCCATCTTAAAAACGTGACAGAGAGACTCCCACCAAAAGGAATAGTTCATTCACATCTGTGTGTTCTTAATTTAAATCCATCTGGGCTGTATCTGCCTTTGGCACACTCTCTCTTTTGGAATATTCTGACTTTCTTGTTTTGCAAATGTCCTTAAAAGACCTCTCTCTCCAAATTATATGTGGTTGTTATATGGCCTTTGCTTTTGCACTGGAAGCATCATCATTTCCTTCACATCATTCTAATTATGTTTATCAACTGCAAACACTCAAACTGTACCATGACTAATATTGTATACATGAATACAAGTGTCCTTGCCCTTGTATTATATTGGGAAAAGTCCACAGTTATGAACATCAAAGTATTCTTCACCGCCAACAGGAAGCTCCACTTGTGTCTCATTGGACAAAATCACAACACAACAAACAAAACCTTCCTTTTTTAAGTTACCACCATGAGAGGTAGTAAACTATCACACCAACATGAACAAAAATGGTTAGTACATGCTAGACATTATTTCCTGTTGGGTTAAATCAGGAAATTGGTCAGCTTTTCTATAAAAAATGTTTTTTCCCATTTAGGTGGGTGAAAATGAAGCTATTGGATTGGGGTGATTGGTTGTACATAACAGTCTCCTATTGGAAACTATCTCAGGTGGTCTCTTGAAATGTTCACAACAAACAGGAATGCTGTTGCTTATACCAAAAGAAATGTATTGCTTGACCATTATCCCATCCCATTTTTTTTGCATGAACATTTTGTAGTATGAGGGGGTGCTGAAAAGTTCTCAGCCCAACCAACTTCCTAAATTCTTAGCATTATTTTGCCATGTTAGCTGAAACGAGTATTATCTTGTTTCTTTAAATGCCAATTTGCAGCAACAAAATTCTGTGTTTTTTTAAACATTGTTTGAGATCACTGATTGAAACATATCCACGTCAATCTCTTGGTTGGGCTGAGAATTTTTTCAGCACCCCCTCATAATAGCTGTTTAAACAAGGTTGTTTTTCTTTTGTGGTTTGATACACCACACTCCTCTCCATGATGCAGCCTGGTATGGTTAAACACGGTCTGCATCAGAGATAATTGGGACTCTGAAGTAGTCTTACTGTATTTTGTGTGTGATATTCATCTAATGAAGGGGTAGGGAACTCTGGTCCTCGAGACCCATATTCCAGTCAGGTTTTCAGGATTTCTCCAATGAATATGCATGAGATCTATTTGCATGCACTGCTTTCAATGCATATTCATTGGGGAAATCCTGAAAACCCGACTGGAATACGGCTCTCCCTACCTCTGATCTAATGGATTTTAAATCAATATGTGCCAAAGAGAGCACTGTATTCATTATATGGTGTGACCTTCTCATCAGTTGTTTGTTTTATGGTTGTTTTTTAAAATATTTTTGTTTTAGTTGAGTTGTTTTTGTTAATTAAGGAAGAGACAAGTTGAGTATAACTTATGGGCAGACTGGATGGACTGTTCAGGTCTTTATCTGCTGTCATTTACTATGTTACTATGTTTATTGAAAGCTTCTATACCTCTACTAATATCTGGGGAGTAAATTCAGAGCGGTTTACATGAGCTTCTGTAAAGGTGTTACAATATGTTTTCTGAGATGGTTTTCAATAAAGACATTATTATATTCAATAAGTAAACAGTTAAAATTAATGGATCAGTATTCAAAGGCATTGTACTAGGATGCTTGGCTTGAAATTGGATCCCACTTTGCTACAGTATTAATAATAATAATAACTTTATTTTAAAACATTCTACGCTATTAAGAGATGTGTTTAGGATGACCCTTGACATATGATGTAGACATGAATTGTTCGTTTACCCTTTCCAAAAATACTAGGACTAGGGGGAGCACAATGAAACTACTAACCCCCTCTTCTACAAAGACACGCAGTAACGGCCCCGAAGCCCATAGAGATTAAAAGGGGCTGTTGCTGCTCGGCTTTGTAGAAGAGGGGGTAAGTAACATAGTAAATGACGGCAGATAAAGACCCAAGTGGTCCATCCAGTCTGCCCAACCATACATGCTCCATAAACTAATTTAGCTTAAATGGTCCTTTTTCTTAAATATTTCTGGGCCAGAAACCCAGAGCCCTGCCCAGTAGTGTGCTTAGGTTCCATCTACTGGAATCTCCATCAAAGCTCACTCCAGCCCATCTTAACCATCCCAGCCATTGAAACCCTTCCTAGCCCATCCTCAACTGAACGTCCATATAAGGGACACAGGCCATGTAAGCCTGCCCAGTACTCGCCTTAGTTCCTTCAATGTATACCCATTACTTTCTGATTAGAGATCCTCTGAGTTCATCCCAAGCTTGTTTGAACTCTGTCACCGTTTTCTTCTCCACCACCTCCCTCGGGTGCGCATTCCACGCATCAACCACCCTCTCCATAAAGAAGAATTTCCTAACCTTACTCTTGAATCTCCACCCTCAACCTCAAATTATACCCTAAGGGGGTAATAATTAAAAAAAAAACATCTAAAAAGTATCCTAAATGGCTACTTGGACGATCAAAAAGCCTGATCGTCCAAGTACCCATTATCAAAGCTGGTTTTTAGACGTATCTAAAAACAGCTTAGGCCTTTCTCCTGCCTCTAGACGCACAGAGAGAAAAGAGGTGTGTTTAGAGGAGGGTTAAGGGCGGGCAGTGGGTGGGAGGTGGGCCGACCTACACCTAGGCGTACAACAGGTATAACCAAAACATTTACAGGTTGCCTAATCGGCACTTAGACCTTTTTGACTTAGACGTAGTCAAACCAGGTCTAAGTGTTGAAAAAGACCCCGCTGAGCTGATGGCCGCTGGCGCCATCAGTTCAGCGGCCCGGCAACCTACCCACCGCAACCATCGCGGCAGGAGAGATGCCTCATTTCTCCTACCGCGATGCCATCACTCCTCTACCGGAACTGCCGGGACATGCGGCAGTTCCGGTAGAGGAGTGATGGCATCGCGGTAGAGGAGATGAGGCATCTCTCCTGCCACGATCCATCACCCCCCCCTTGCAATTAACATCGAGCCAGGAGAGAGCCCAAGCTCTCCAGGCCCCAGCAACCCCCCCCCCCGCGATTCGTTCGGGCCAGGAGGGAGCCCAAGCCCTCCTGGCCTAGGCGACCCCCTACCCCGCGACACGTTCGGGCCAGGAGGGAGCCCAAGCCCTCCTGGCACAGGTGACCCCCTACCCCCACCCTGCACTACATTACAGGCATGAGGGATCCCAGGCCCTCCTGCCCTCGATGCAACACCCCCTCCCCCCAACGACTGCCCCCACCAGAACCCCTGATCATCCCCCCGAGCCGACCCCATGACCCCGCCACCCCCACCCCCCTTCCCCGTACCTGTTTTCCAGTTGGCCAGACAGACGGGTGCCCAAACCCGCCTGTCTGGCAGGCAGCCACCAGCAGAATGGGGCCGGATTGGCCCAGCCTTCCCAAAGGCCCGCCCACAGATGGGGCCTAAGGCGCCTGGGCCAATCAGAATAGGCCCGGAAGCCTTAGGCCCCTCCTGGGGGCGGAGCCTGAGGTACATGGGCCCAACCCGTCCCATGTGCCTTACTACACAATTAATTTGGACCTCAAATGATAAATCCCGATCCAAGTTAACCTCCAAGATTTTAATACTTGAAAGAATAGGGTATGCTGTCCCATTCAAATCTAATGTGATCTCTTTAAGCTTATTAGATGATGAAGCTAAAAATATTTTGGTTTTAAGAATTCAGTTTCAAATTAAATTCTTTCATCCAGGATTCTACTGTCTGGATGAAGGAGAATATAAATTGTAAGGTATCCGTTGTAAAATTTGTGACAGCCACAATTGTTATGTCATCTACATAACTTTAAAGTTTGATTCCAAAAGAGGATAGCCTATTTCCCAAGGAGGTTAAATAGAGATTAAAGAGTGTGGAGCCCTGAGGAACTCCACTTGAATTATTCAATTTTACTGAGTACTGTTCTCCTAAACGAACTTGATAAGTCCTTATGCCTACAGGTGTCACCTATGTAATGGTACAGTAGGTTCTAGGTGTGTTTTGGAGAGCTCATACTTTCTACCACGTGTACCAGTTAGGATGGATATAGGCCTGGGTCTCCTTTGTAGTCCACTGCAGTGCCTACCAGGTAACACTTGAAACTGGCATACAGGCAGATATGTACTGTTTCATTTTGATTTGATTTTAATACTTGATATACCGCTAAAAACTGTAGTGTTATAGTAGTTTACAACTCTTATGCATCTCATCATGCATAGTAAAAAATTAAAAATTCTAATAACATCTCATTATACAATAATTGTCATTACATCAAAAGAATCCTTTCATCTAGACACACACACACAACTAAAAATCATATAATTCCAGCCCTCATTGTAATTAGGGCAAGATTAATTCTTCAAGCGCCCCTAGGCACACAAGTACACTGGGCCCCCCTGTCCCACCCTGCCCCATTTATCTGTTTTCTTATTCACTTCTATTTCTTTCTTTTTTTTAAAATTCAAAACAAAGAAAGATTAGCATACCAGTGCACAGTTTTCTTCTATGCAACCCCTAAACATCTCTGAACAAATCCTCCTTCCTTCCCTTCCACCTACTTACCCATATGTCTATATTAATAACCAAGCTTACAACGCCTCTCAACTAACTCACTCTACATCAACCAACTGTAACCCATATGTATGTATAAACAGCCAAATCTGTAACTCTTCTGGTACGTTCCACTCTATGTATGTTAATTTGTAACGAAACAACAAGGCAAGCAATCCAACATGAAACATAATAAGATCGGAAGAAAATAAGGAAATTCAAATCAGGTTTATTCAAGGTGCTCCCAAGAACCATGCCTGATGCATTTCGTCAAACAAGGCTAGTCAACGCTAACAGAAAACCATGTCTTTCATACACCCAGAACACAGAAAACACCTTTGCCTAGTATGGAATATGTAATCAAAAAACTAACCTCTCCCCCTTTTACAAAACTGTAGTGTAGTTTTTAGCCACGGTGGTAACAGCTCAGATGCTCATAGAATTCTGAGCTGTTACCACCACAGCCGGCACTAAAAAATGCTATACAGTTTTGTAAAAGGGGGGATAAAATAGAAATACGTAGACAAAGGTTAAATTGAACCACCAAGAAGCTGGACTCTGCATACAATGCAACACCACAGAAATAGCAATGCATGTCCCCTAAAGCAAAAAAATAAATAAATAGAAATTTTTTTCTACCTTTGCCTTCTCTGGCTTCTGCTTTCCTCATCTTCTTGTCACTCTCTTCCTTTCATCCACTGTCTACTCTCTCTCTGCCCCTTCTATATGGCATATTCTCTCCTATGCCCCTTCCAGAAACTGTATGCCTCCCCCTTCCATTACTCCCTTCACCCCCATTGGTCTGGCATCCATCTTCTTCCCTTCCCTCCTCCAGTGGTCTGTCATCTCTCCCCTTCTTCCCTCTCCCACACCCCCATGGTCTGGCATTTCACTCTCTCCTCTCCTTTCCCACTTCCATCAGCATTTGCCCCTTCTTTCCCACCAACTTAATTCCATCCAGTATCCTTCCCCCTTATATCTCTCTCCCCTTTCCCTGCACATCAATTCCATCAGCATATGCCCCCTTTCACTCCTTCCAACCAAATTCCAGTATCCTCCCCCCTTATATCTCTCCCCTTTCCCTGAAAACCAATTTCATCAGCATCTACTCCCTTTCTCTCCCTCCACCACCCGCGACAACTGCAACTGCTGGCTCTGTTCAGGAAGAAGTGACGTCAGAGGGGGGTGGGCCGGCAGATGCAGTAAGCTCCCACGATGACTGTGGCTGCAGGTCCACTGCCTCCGACATTTCTTCCAGAGCAGAGCCGGCAGACGCAGTCATCGCAGGACCTTCCTGCACTTCAGTGCAGCTGCTGACTCTGCTCCGAAATAAGTACAGCAACTATGCTGAGGTACAGGTCTCGTTGTAGAGTAGGGCGGGAGGTTTTGGACCCGGCCAGCTGTGCACCTGTCATGTCCACCACTACCTCCAGTAGCAGCACTGCTGGAGGGAGGTTTGTCTGTCTGCCAGGACGCTGCTGCTGGTTGATGGGGGGGGGGGCATGCTGCTGCCAGTCGTGGGGGGGCTGGAACAATGCTGATGCTGGTGAATCCAGTGAGGGTGAGCCCAAACGGCCCTATAGCACTGCACCAGCGGGCCCCCTGACCATTTTGGGCCCTAGGCCAGTGCCTACTGGGCCTACCCTTTAATCCATTCCTGATTGTAATCCACTTAATATAAAATATTTCAATAAAAAGGAACTATTAAACATAGCCTTTTAAATTCACATGACTTTCCATAATATGTCACTTCAGAGTACCAAAATATTCCTTGAAAAGTGATGTTTTCAATAACATAGGAAATTCCAAATTACTTTCCACAGAGTAGCACAAAACACCAGAATAGGCACTCAACTTTTAGGTGCGAGTGTGGTGCACCCTGAGGTTGTGGATTCAAAGCCTGCGCTGCTCCCTGTGACTCTGGGCAAGTCACTTAATCCTCCACTGCCCCAGGTGCATTAGATAATGAGCCCACTGGGACAGATAAGGAAAATGCTTGAAGTACCTGTATGTAAACCATTCTGAGTATACAAGCAGTGGTGAAGCGAGGGTGAATGGCACCTGGGGTGCTGGTGCCCCTCCCCCACCCTTCTCTCCCTTCCCCTGTGCTGCTTTAATATTCCAGGCACGAGCAGCATCACGAACTTACTGCCCGCATTGTGTCAGCTCTCCCTCTGACACCACTTTCCAGGCGCGGGACCCGGAAGTGATGTCAGAGAGAGCAAACACACGATGCAGGTAGCACGTTTGTGATACTGCTCGTGACAGGAAAATGAAAGAGGTACAGGGGAAGGGAAAGGGCACACATGCATGACAGGGGGGTCAGGAAGGAAATTGGTGGGGGGGGCAGAGAGGAGGACGGGTGCCGGTGCCCCCACCAAGATGGTACCTCCTCCCAATCCTTTTCCCTATTTGTCCAGGAAGTGTCTCCCTGTCTGGTAAATGCCCCTTTCATTTACTGCACTCTTTGCACTAACCATGTACTGTTTTTGTTATTGATTTTTTTTTTTAATCTAATGCAAGGTAAGTGCAAAAACGTATTACACTTTTTCTTTTTGCATTTTACAAACATCTTTTTTCAGTAGTAGATCAAGGTGACTTACATTCAGGTACAGTAGGTATTTTAGTAGTGTTCTGTAGTGCCCAACACTTAACAGGGGAATTCTGTAAATGGTGTTTAAAGTCATGCACACCCAATTTGTGCATGCAATTTCAGTAACAAGCCTATTAGTGTCAATAATTGAGCACTACCAATCAATTATCGGTGCGAATTGGAAGTTTGGATTTACACGTCCATCTTGCTACGTGCTATTCCCTAAAGACATGCACATCCTTTACTGTGCAACCAAAAAGGGTCAGGGCCACAGGTGGGTCAAGGGCATTCACTAAAGATGCACGCAATCACAGAATTAAGGGGATATGCATCTACCGTAATTTAGGCATGATATACAGTATTATTTATTCAGTTTTCTATACCGTTCTCCCAGGGGAGCTCAGAACGGTTTACATTAATTTATTCAGGGACTTTGGCATTTTTCGCTGTCTATCCCAGAGGGCTCATAATCTATCTAATGTACCTGGGGCAGTGGGGGAATTAAGTGACTTGCCCAGGGTCACAAGGAGCAGCATGGGTTTGAACCCACAACCTCAGGGTGTAACACATTCGCACCTAAAAGTTGGGTGCCTACTCTGGTGCAGTGGTGTACCAAGGAAGGGGCGGGGGGCGGTCCGCCCCGGGTGCACGCCCCAAGGGGGTACACAGCTGGCCACCCTCCAGTGTTCTCCCTAGGCCGGCAAACTGCGGCTCTTTAGCTACTTGAGTGCCACCGCCGCCATCAGGAACAGGCTGGCGCCGAGTTCTCCCTGCTCTTCCCTGCAGGACCGACCAACTCTCGCCGCCCGACGTCAATTCTGACATCAAAGAGGACGTTCTAGGCCTGCCAATCGCTGCCTGGCTGGCCTGGAACGTCCTCTCTGATGTTAGAATTGATGTCGGGCGGCGAGAGTTAGTCGGCCCCACGGGAAGAGAAGCAGGGCAAACTCTGCGCCGGCCTGTTCCCGATGGCGGCAGTGGCAGCCTATTCCCCAGCGGCGGTGGCAGCATTTTCTCAATGGCGGTGGCATGGGGGGAGGGGAGGGCAGGGAGAAAGAAAGAAAGGGGGGGGACAGGGTGCCAGAAAGAAAGAAAGGGGGCAGGGTGAAACAAAGAAAAAGAAAAAAATGGGGCACGGAGAGAGAGAGCAAGACAGACATTGAGAAAGAAAGGGGGCATGGAGAGAGAAAGAAAGAAGGGGCAGGATAAAACAAAGAAAGAAAGAAATGGGGCACAGAGAGAGAAAGACATACAGAAAGAAAGGGGGCATGGAGAGAGAAAGAAAGAAGGGGGAGGGTGAAACAAAGAAAGAAATGGGGCATTGAGAGAGAGAGAAAGACAGACATACAGAAAGAAAGGGAGCATGGAGAGAGATAAAAAGAAAGAAGGGGGCAGGGTGAAACAAAGAAAAAGTTTGGGGAGAGAATGAGATCTGGAGGAGAGGAAGAATACAGGAGGCTGAAAGAAGCAAATAAATATTGGATGCACAGTCAGAAGAATAAAGTGCAACCAGAGACTGATGAAATTACCAAACAAAGGTAGGAAAAATGATTTTATTTTCAATTTAGTGATCAAAATGTGTCAGTTTTGAGAATTTATATATGCTGTCTATATTTTGCACTATGGCCCCCTTTTACTAAATTGCAATAGCGTTTTTTAGCGCAGGGAGCCTATGAGCGTCGAGAGCAGCATGGGGCATTCAGCGTAGCTCCCTGCGCTAAAAAACGCTATCGCGGTTTAGTAAAAAGGGAGGGGGGTATATTTATCTATTTTTGTATAGTTGTTACTTAGGTTACATTGCATAAAGTCATCTGCCTTGACCTCTTTGAAAACCCGCAGAATATGATAAAGCACAGTTACTTACCGTAACAGGTGTTATCCAGGGACAGCAGGCAGATATTCTTGACTGATGGGTGACGGCACCGACGGAGCCCCGGTACGGACAATTTTAGAGTGATTGCACTCTAAGAACTTGGAAAGTTCTAGTAGGCCGCACCGCGCACGCGCGAGTGCCTTCCCGCCCGACAGAGGCGCGCGGTCCCCAGTTAGGATAAGCCAGCTAAGAAGCCAACCCGGGGAGGAGGGAGGGACGCAAGAATATCTGCCTGCTGTCCCTGGATAACACCTATTACGGTAAGTAACTGTGCTTTATCCCAGGACAAGCAGGCAGCATATTCTTGACTGATGGGTGACCTCCAAGCTAACAAAAAGAGGGATGGAGGGAAGGTTGGCCATTAGGAAAACAAATTTTGCAAAACAGATTAGCCGAAGTGTCCATCCCGTCTGGAGAATGCATCCAGACAATAATGAGATGTAAAAGTATGAACTGAGGACCAAGTAGCAGCCTTGCAGATTTCCTCAATAGGAGTGAAACGGAGGAAAGCTACAGATGCTGCCATCGCTCGGACTCTATGGGCCGTGACAGAACCTTCCAGTGTCAGTCCGGTCTGAGAATAAAAGAATGAAATGCACGCTGCCAGCCAATTAGACAACGTACGTTTAGAAACAGGACGCCCCAATTTATTCGGATCAAAAGACAGAAAGAGTTGGGGAACTGATCTGTGGGGTTTCGTACGCTCAAGATAGTAAGCTAGAGCCCTCTTACAATCCAAAGTATGCAGAGCCTGTTCCCCAGAATGAGAGTGAGGTTTCGGAAAGAAGACAGGCAGAACAATGGATTGGTTGAGATGGAATTCAGAGACAACCTTAGGGAGAAACTTTGGATGTGTACGCAGAACCACCTTGTCATGATGGTAGACTGTAAAAGGTGGATCCGCAACTAGTGCATGTAGCTCACTGACCCTCCTGGCAGAGGTAAGAGCAATAAGAAAAAGTACCTTCCAAGTGAGAAACTTGAAAGAAGTGTTAGCCAAAGGTTGAAATGGAGGCTTCATTAAGGCGGAAAGAACCACATTAAGATCCCAGATAACAGGAGGTGCTTTAAGAGGTGGTTTTACATTGAAAAGACCTCACATGAATCTGGAGACCAGGGGATGAGCTGAAAGGAGTTTCCCATGGACCGGCTCATGAAAAGCAGCAATAGCACTGAGATGAACTCTGATGGAGGTAGATTTGAGGCCCGAGTCAGACAGAGAAAGCAGATAATCCAACAATGTCTCTACTGCAAGGGACGTAGGATCATGATGATGAAGAAGACACCAAGAAGAAAACCGTGTCCACTTCTGATGGTAACATAGCAGAGTGGCTGGTTTCCTGGAGGCATCCAGAATGGCACGAACAGGCTGAGACAGAAGAGAATCATGTGAAGTCAACCCGAGAGATACCAAGCTGTCAGGTGTAGAGACTGGAGGTTGGGATGCAGAAGGGTCTCCTGATGCTGCGTAAGCAGAGAAGGAAATATTGGAAGCAGAAAAGGATCCCTGGAACTGAGTTGAAGTAGAAGGGAGAACCAGTGCTGCCTGGGCCACCGTGGAGCAATCAGAATCATGGTGGCTCGTTCCCTCTTGAGCTTGAATAAGGTTCGTAACATGAGTGGTAGAGGAGGGAACGCATACAGGAATAGATTGGACCAATCCAGAAGAAATGCATCGGCTGCCAGACGGTGAGGAGAGTAGAGTCTGGAGCAGAACTTGGGCAGCTGATGATTGTGGGGAGCTGCAAAGAGGTCTATCTGAGGTGTGCCCCACTGAGTGAAGACGGACTGGAGCGTTAGAGGATCTAGAGACCATTCGTGGGGCTGGAGAATTCTGCTGAGTTTGTCTGCTAAAGAATTCTGCTCTCCCTGAATGTAGATCGCTTTCAGGAATAATTGGCGAGAAGTGGCCCAAGACCAAATCTTTTGGGCCTCCTGGCACAAGAGACGAGACCCTGTTCCACCCTGTTTGTTGATGTAGTACATCGCAACCTGATTGTCTGTGCATATCAGAAGTACCTGAGGGAAGAGAAGATGTTGAAAAGCCTTGAGGGCATAAAATATCGCTCTGAGTTCTAGGAAATTGATGTGGTGCTTCATTTCCTGAGGTGTCCAAAGACCTTGAGTTTGGAACTCGTCCAAATGAGCTCCCCAGGCATAAGGGGAGGCGTCGGTGGTGATGATAAATTGATGAGGAGGTAGATGGAACAGAAGACCTCTGGATAGATTTGAGGATATCAACCACCATTGTAGAGATTGACGAAGAGATGATGTCACAGATATGTGTCGTGAGCAAGGATCCGTCGCCTGGGACCATTGGGTAGCCAAGGTCCATTGTGGAGTGCGCAGGTGGAGACGTGCAAGGGGAGTGACATGAACCGTGGAGGCCATGTGACCCAATAGTATCATCATTTGCCTGGCAGATATGGAGCGTTGAAGAAGTACCTGCTGACAGAGAAAATGGAGAGTCTGAAGTCGATTGGACGGCAGGAACGCTCTCATCAGAACTGTGTCTAGGATTGCTCCAATGAACTGAAGTTTCTGAGAGGGGATGAGATGAGATTTGGGTAGATTGATCTCGAAACCCAGGATTTGTAGAAACAGGATGGTCTTGTTGGTGGCCAGGAGTACTTCTTGAGAGGAAGTGGCCTTGATTAACCAGTCGTCCAGGTAAGGGAAGACCTGAAGGTGGTGAGAGCGTAGAAATGCAGCCACCACGATGAGACATTTGGTGAACACCCTTGGAGAGGAAGCAAGACCGAAGGGTAGCACCTTGTATTGGTAATGACAACGATTGATCATGAAGCGGAGATACCGTCTGGAAGTCAGATTGACCGGTATGTGAGTGTATGCTTCCTTGAGATCGAGGGAGCATAGCCAGTCGTCTTGATTGAGAAGAGGGTAAAGAGTGGCTAGAGAAAGCATCTTGAATTTCTCCTTTACTAAACATTTGTTGAGATCGCGAAGATCCAGGATTGGTCTGAGATCTCCTGTTTTTTTGGGAACTAGAAAGTAACGGGAGTAGAATCCCTGCCCCTGTTGATCTAGAGGAACTTCCACTATAGCGTTCAGAAGGAGAAGGGATTGAACCTCCTGAATAAGGAGGGCAGACTGAGGATTGTTCAAAGCAGACTCTTTTGGCAGGCTTTGGGTCGGAAGGGTCTGAAAGTTGAGAGAGTAGCCGTGGTGGATGATGTTGAGGACCCACTGGTCCGAAGTAATAACTTCCCACCGGCTGAGGAACAGAGAAAGACGACCTCCTATAGGTTGAGGTAGGTGAGCAGATATGGGAACACTGGCTATGTTTTGGAGAATGCAGTCAAAAGGGCTGTGTCGATTTTTGTTGTGGAGGTGGCTTCACAGATTGTTGCTGCTGTTGTTGTCTGGGAGGCTGACGTTGCTGTTGACGTTGACGCCTGGGTTGCTGAGAAGTTGTTGGTAATGGGCGAGCTGCGAAGCGGCGTTGATAGGCCGACTGCTGCCTGAAAGGTCGTGTTTGAGGAGGCTTTTTCTTATTTTTAAGCAGAGTATCCCAGCGTGTTTCGTGGGCCGAGAGCTTTTGAGTGGTCGAGTCCATGGATTCCCCAAAGAGCTCATCCCCCAGGCACGGGGCATTGGCTAACCGATCCTGATGGTTAACATCAAGTTCGGATACCCGAAGCCAGGCCAGGCGACGCATGGCCACAGACATTGCTGTCGCTCTGGAGGTAAGTTCAAAAGTGTCGTAAATGGACCTAACCATGAACTTACGGAGTTGAAACAGAGAAGACGAGCAGTGATGAAAAGCTTGCTGTTTGCGCTGAGGGAGGTACTTCTCAAATGAAGCCATGGTGGTAAGGAGATGCTTAAGATAGAATGAAAAATGAAAAGCATAGTTACCAGACCTGTTAGCTAACATTGCATTTTGGTAGAGCCTCTTACCAAATTTATCCATGGCTTTACCCTCTCTGCCAGGAGGTACAGAAGCATATACACTAGCTCCTGAGGATTTCTTAAGCGTGGAAGCTGGGGCTTGTCAAATCCAGGGATGGGAATTACTTTGTATAAAGAATCCAATTTACGGGGAGCTCCTGGAATTGTTAAGGGAGTCTCTAAGTTCTTATAGAAAGTCTCCCTCAAGATGTCTTGAAGAGGGAGCTTCAAAAATTCCTTTGGAGGCTCGTCAAAGTCAAGGGCATCTAAAAAGGCTTTAGACTTTTTAGACTCAGCCTCCAAAGGAATAGACAGAGAGTCACACATGTCTTTCAAAAAAGAAGAGAAAGATGTGGAGTCATGTTTAGAGGATGGGTCAGGTACAGCAGAGTCATCCTCATCTGAGGTACACTCACCCTCAGACATAAAAGGCTCTTCAGAGTCCCCCCACAGATCAGGGTCCCTGACATGGGAAGTACGGTGAGACTCTGGGGTAGATGGTTCTAAGTGTCGGGATTTGCGTACCGACTTACCCGACCTCATTGATATGGAACCGGGGGATGTTATCGGTTGCACCGGTGCCGAAGTCTGCACTGACTGATGCTGGGCTCTCGGCTCCGGTGCGAGGACTGGCATCGATACCGATGAGACCGAGTGATGCGGTACCGAAACAGTGGATGTAGACAATACAGGCTGTTCCACTGTCGGTACCGGTGGCTCAGTGCGGACCGGCACCGGAAGGTTCGGTGCCAAGATTGCTGGAAGGAGATGTTGTAATTGCTCCTTGAGCTGCACTTGGAGGATGGCCGCAATGCGATCATCTAGGGAAGGCACCGGTACCGCCTTTTTCTTTTGCGGTACCTGCGGTGCCACTCGACGCCCCGGAGATGAGGAGCCCGATGTCGAGGGACTCACCTCAATAGGGGCGGAGTGCTTCCGCTGGCGCCTCACGGTCGGCAGGACTGGGCTCGCTGCACTCGAGACCGGAGGACGTTCCAGCGGGGAAGGCTTCTTAGCCGGCTTACCTGAATGCTGGGACGCCAGTGTGGTGTCGCGCGGTGTCGAAGAGGTCGGTGCCGGCTGAGCAGGTGCCGAAGTCGGTGTCGCTGGTACGGGGTCGGACATCTCGGCACCGAAAAGTAATCGCTGTTGTATCTGGCGATTTTTCAGAGTACGTTTTTTTAACGTGGCACAGCGGGTGCAGGTGGAAGCCTGATGCTCAGGACCCAAACACTGTAGACACCAGTTGTGTGGGTCCGTGAGTGATATCGGCCGAGCACACCGCTGGCATTTTTTAAACCCTGGCTGAAGGGGCATGAAAGTAGAAACGGCTTCAGCCAAATCGAAGGCCGAGGCCTCGATGGTGGCAGAAGGCCCCGCCGGGGAAAAACAAACTCCAAAAGAAAATAAACAATGTTTGTTTTTTTTTGAAAAGATATTAAAGAAAAAGAAAAGGCAAAAAAAAGCCAACAGGTTTACGCGAGTGGGAAGGCGTGAGGAAAAAATTTTCAACAGCCGTTGAAAAACGCGTCTTCTTAGCTCCGCGGAAACTAAGAAACTGGGGACCGCGCGCCTCTGTCGGGCGGGAAGGCACTCGCGCGTGCGCGGTGCGGCCTACCAGAACTTTCCAAGTTCTTAGAGTGCAATCACTCTAAAATTGTCCGTACCGGGGCTCCGTCGGTGCCATCACCCATCAGTCAAGAATATGCTGCCTGCTTGTCCTGGGATAATTAACATTTTCTCTGCATACAGTGTGCTTTGTGTTTTTAAAATTTTATTGTTGGTAGATCATTTTGACTTGGCCACAAAGGTAAGGGGAAGGGAGGGAGGGGAGCTGCTGAAAGACATCTAGTAATCCTTGCAGGCTTGACTGTGCAAGGAATTATTTTTGTAAAATCATGTTTTGTTATGTGACTGGCATTATTTAGGCTTTAATTTCTATCAATGAATAGAATGAAAATGATATAAAATTACTTGCTTGTTTTTATGTGCATGCGCTGAAGGAAAGTGGAGAAAGAGTGGGCTGAGGACGCTGAAGGGAAATGGGGAAGAGAGAGTGGGGAGAAGGAACACCAGGGAAGGGAGAGGAAAGAGATGCCAAGACCATGGGAGGAAAGGAAAGGAAAGGAAAGGAGCTACCAGACCATGGAGGGGGGGAGAGATGTCAGGGGGGAGGGGGAGAAGGCAGATGCCAGACCAGGTGGAAGGAAGGAGAGAAAGGAAGGAGAAGAGATGCTAGATAATGGAGTGGGAGGGGGAGACAGAAGGAGAGGAGAGAGATGCCAGGGCATGGGGGAAGGAAGGGAAACTAAAGGAGACAAAATGCCAGACCAGAGGGAAAAAAAGGAGAGGAGGTGCCAGAGGGAGAGATAGGCTGGAGATGCCAGGGCATGGGGGGATAAAAGGGAAGGAGATAGAGATGCCAGACCATGGGGTGGAGTGGGAAGGAAGGAAGGAAAGAAGAAGAGAGAGATGCCAGAGCATAGGGGAGGGGGTGAAGCCAAAATGAATCATGTACAAAGGAGAGAAAGGGCACAGGATATACAGTTTATTGAAGGGACATAGAAAGAGGGAAGATGTCATATGAAACAGAGAGAAGGTAGAGAGTGGATGCAAGGGGCAGAGAGAGGGTGGACAGTAGATGGAAGGGGTAGAGAGAGAGAGGGCACAAGCTGGGGGGAAGGGGCAAAGAGAGGGCAGATGTTGCATGGAATGGAGAGAGGACAAATGCTGTATAGAAAGAAGAGAGCAAAGAGAAGATGATTAAAGCAGAAATGACAAAAGGTAGAAAGATTTTTTTGTTGCTTTACTTAGAATCAAGTAGTATTGTAACTGTATTGATAAAATTTTATAAATAGGAAATGGAAATAAGGCAATTTTTTGTACTAAACCCTTTTCCTCAGGTCAGGACAGGATACCATAACAGTACTGTTCTGAAGAAAGATTTGGCCTCTGAAAGCTAATTGAAAAATGGATTAGTCCAATAAAATTGTATTTTCTTATTTCTCATTATTTGTTAATTTGTAAAG
The DNA here is from genome assembly GCF_902459505.1 of Geotrypetes seraphini. Taxonomy (NCBI): domain Eukaryota; kingdom Metazoa; phylum Chordata; class Amphibia; order Gymnophiona; family Dermophiidae; genus Geotrypetes; species Geotrypetes seraphini. Next base: position 285,250,740 of record NC_047086.1, read on the forward strand.
TGGTGATTGTTATGTATCATTTTTTTCAAATTTACATGTACTGTCTTTATATTTTGCACAGTATTAGAGGACACGTGTTACTGTTTTTGTGGTGTTGTGGTGTTGCATTGTATGCAGAGTCTGGTTTCTTGGCGGTTCAGTTTAACTTTTGTCTACATATTTCTATTTTTAGTTTGTGATTATTCCATATTGGGCGAGGGTGTATCTCTGTTCTGTGTGTATGAAAAGAACATAGTTTTCAGTTGGCATTGACTGCAGGATCAATTGACTGTGCGGGATCTGGCTTGTTTAGTTTTACAATGTGTGTGTTGGTGTTCTAGTGCTCACTGCAGTGTTTAAGATGCTGCCTTTTCCTAGGTACATTCTTGTTACTAAAAATCATATTTTTCATATGAGGGGGTGTCAAAAAATGATGGGCCCCGAGTGTCACATATGCTAGGTACACCACTGCTCTGGTGTTATGTGCTACACTATAAACGACTCAGAGCACCGTTTGTAAACTAGCACATATTTTTTCAGCATCCAAATTGGCGCCATTTACTGAATTTAGGCCTCAATGCACAACACTCTGAAGTCAAAGTAAAAATTACCTTGGTGGGAGTGATTTATTTCTCCCAACAGCTGATGCTTAGCATGAACATCATACAAATTAGTTAGATGCACATGATTTATGCAGAGCAGCACCAGTAAAAGGGGGTGGAACTGTGCCTAATGCCTGCTAAGAGCAATTGCTAGGCACAGCTCCTCCATATCTCTCCTGTCAGTTTTTTGTATTTTTTTACTGCTCTCCCTGCCTGCCAATCAGTGCTGGCAGGACTCCCCAAAGTGCTGAGTCGACAGGGGAAGCCCTGAAGCCACGGAGATCTTGGGGAGTCCTGCCAGTGCTGCCACCCCAACCCCCCATACCTTTTAGTTGAAAAATTTGACAGAAGGGATGCCAACTCTCTCCTGCCGGCAGGCCCGCCTCTTCAAATGGCAGGCCAAATTGCAGACCTTCTCCTTCCTGATGCATCCTGGAATGCACTGAGAGGAGACTAAGACCCTAATAGGCTCAGGTGCCTAAGGCCCCTTCCCTGGGCAGAGCCAATCAGGTTAAACCAGTCTTACTTGCAAGGAAACCTTTTGTGCATCGGGGCTTTAGACCTTAATGTAAAGGTGCTTTACAGAAAGCTAACAGGCTCATCTTAATGGCAGTTTACTTAAAATGAATTCAGCCAAACTGAGCAATTTTCTACCCAACCAGAATGAGCAATAGAAGTTGGGCTTCTGATTATTTACCATTCTTTCATCTAAAACTACTCATTTTTCATCAACTTTATTCAACAGACTGTCCAAGGTGAAGACAAAAAGATACAACCAAAAAGGGTAAAAAACAAAAACCAAACACAGGTAAAAAAAATGATAAATAGCAATAGAACCCCAGTGGTTAGAAACCTGTGGCTCTCAGTTTTAACTGGTAAACCACTGTCCTGTGCCCTAACCTTTCCTGCCCTGAAGGTCTCAATAGAAACTAGTGTTAAGTTCAAAGGCCCATCCTGGCTCAGTCTCTTTTCAAGATCATGTTGTTCTGCTACTGCAATGATCTTGACTTATACTAGCCCCATCTATGGGAGCCCTGCTGAGTATTGAGGTTATGTGGGGGAGAGGTGGGGAATGAGGGCAAAAGAATACAGAGTCCATAAGGGAGAGCAGAAAGCACTGAAGCTTTCAGGAGAAAGCATTATAAAGTAGGTATTTGCAATGTGGAATAATCTGGAAAAAAAAACCAAACCCTTCAAAGATTTGAGCAACACAGAAACAATGAAAATACCTTCTTTAAAAAAAAATCCTGATTTGGCTACAAAAATAAATACAGATGTTTATAATTTATAAACACCTAAAACCAGAAGGCCAAAAGATAACAGAGTGAAAAAATACAATAAATGACAAAATACCTTTTATGTTCTGCAGATGAACTTTAAAATATCTAACACATTTAAGTATATGACCCTTGATACCAATATTTGATACATCTCTAAATAAATATTTTAATGTAATCTTTGATAAAGATTCAAACATTTATGGTTGTATTAACAGTTTTGAGTTTTCTTGTGAGATAGTGCACACACACTTAAAACAATGTTTCTTGAAAGCAATTGTTGCTTCAAGAAACTTAAAATGTGATTTTAACAAGGAAGTCCAACTTACAGTAACTCAAAAGTACAATAACCGCACAGCAATTAGTACTAGAGCTGTACAAGAAGCAGATAAGTTACATGCTTACCAAAACACCAGACTGACTAAAAAAAAAGATTGAACCAGAATGTCTCAGATTAATCTAATAAATAAGACAAAATATAAAACACAGTACTGATCCAGCCAGTACTGCTTACAAACATTTAAAAAAAATCCCTCTCCCCAGCTTTACACTGTACTGTGTGGTAAAGATATAGCTGAAAGGCCAAAAGATTTCTTCTCTAAAATTACAATAATATACAAGCATCCTTTTGTGGGAAGGAGTGAACGGGAAGCTACGATGTTTGTCTCAAAAAAGAATTTTTTGAGACTCGAGTCTGAAATTGTCAATCCCAGATTCAATGCTGCCTAACAAAGGATACATCAGGCAAGTGATATAAACTTCAGCAAAGTAATTTCCTGTATTGCCTCTAGTGTGTGGTCCAAAAATTTGAAAAGACACAAAAGGGGGGGGGGGGGCAAGATAATCCCATGAAGATAAGTCAAATGAAACAACATAAGCAAAGTGGGATACTTGCAACTATCTGAATGGATAAAAGTATATTAAAATACAGTCTCAAAAATGAAGGTGATGCTGTTGAAGAGGACTCAGCGTGGTTTGTGTTTTGGCAGCCTGTGCCTTCCTCAGGAGTCCTCCAAGAGAATAAAATACAAATTGTTCACACTCATTTGTTCTAATAAAATATAGTATAAATCATAATGGTGAAGGAGAACTATGTGACAGGGACTGAGGGTTTGATGCACAAAGCTCCGGCAACCTGGTAAAAAGATACTGGGTTGGACGCGATTTTAATTTACCAGGTGATGCTTAGCACAACAGCATGTGAATTATTGTCAAATATATTTTATTGAGCTCAACAAGGATAAAATACAGAATCACAGCAAAAAAAACAGAAAACAAGCTCGCTTTTTGGTCTATTTAAACACGACACAGTCTACCACTCCAACCCTCACAGCCCCCCAATCCCCCCTGTGATTCCTAATGCAGAAACATTATAAGAAACTGAGCAAGAACAAATAACAAGAACGCCACCAAGCAAACAGGAAAAACTCAGAAGAAACACAAATACCACCACCCCCATTATCCCCAGTCCTCCTTCAAGCCTAACCCAGAAGATACTAATCAAGAAAAAAGCAGAGACCCATAGTAAACATCAGGTGTAGTAAGCAGTCCACAGCAGCAGGTCAGCAATTCAATAATCGACTACGAGCCACTGGGGTACAGCCTGTGAATTATAAGTATGCTATTTGTGTGGAGCAGCCCTGGTAAAAGGGGAAGGAACGGTGCTTGGTGACTACTCAGAAGAGTAAATCAGTAGGCACAGCTTCTCCCCCTGTCTCTTGCCCCGCAAACTCTTTTCTTCTCCCTTGCCCGCAATAAACTGAGCTGGCAGGAGAGGAGAGAAGAGAAGAGCCGTGATCAGCTGAGTTGGCACCAGAGCATCGGTTCAGCTGATCATGGCTCTTCTCTTCTCCCCTGCCGGCTCAGCTGATCATGACACTCAGCTACACACGAGCAGGGGAGAAGTGAATTGGAGGGTTTTTTTTTAAACCTAAAAGATGGACACAGCTGTTGTGCAGACCTGCCATAAAATTTGCCTCATAAAGGGGGGGGGAGGACAGTGCGCGTTCCCTTTTGTGCATCACAAGGAGAGCTCATTTAAATACTAATAAGCTCCCTGTAATGCATTTGCATAGAGTTCATGATGGATACGACCGAAGATCAGTAGAAGCCCCGAGAACCCTTTTGAGCATCGGAGGCCATTAAAGATTGGTTTAAAGTATTTGAGCATCGAGGCCTGAGAGACAATAATGAAAGAGGAAAAATAATAGAAAATATTCAAATGTGTAGATGTAGATCAAATGAGTGTGAACAATTTTTATTTTTTTCTTTTGGAGGGCTCCTGAGGAAGACACAGGCTGCCAAAATACAGACCGTATTGGCAGTGACATAGTGAGGGCAGGAGGTGCCCAGGGCAGTGGTGCCCCCCTGTCCCTTCCCCACCATGCACATGCCTTCCCTTCACCAGTACCTCTGTAGTTTAGCTGTACAAGCAGCATCTCCAACCTGCTGCTTGCGCCAGTCTCGGCTTTCCCTCTGATGTCACTTCCTGGTCCTGCGACCAAGAAGTGACTTCAGAGGGAGAGCCAAGGCCGTTACGAGCAGATTGGGGATGTTGGTCATGCTGACAAAGAGTTAGAGATACGGTTGGGAAGGAAAGATGCGCATGTGGCAGGGGAGAGGTGGGTTAGGAGCGGAGGAGAGGTTCCGGTGCCCCCAAGGTGGCACTTGGAGTAGTCCACCCCCCTTACAAATCTTTTTCCATTCCCACAAATTCAGACAGGTTCCTTCCTACTGTACTACCCTTCAATGTTTTTCTGTCCTATATTGATATGTAGTTCTCCCCCCGCCCCCTTTTGTACCAGTACGAATGTATGTCTGATTTTATGTTTTCCCGATTTTAGATTTGAAATGTATACCGCTTAGAAGACTGATAAGCGGAATATCAAATTTTAATGAAACTTGATTGCATGTTGGGTCCTTCTCAACAGCATTACCTTCACACTTGAGACTGTATTTTAATAAAAATTTATTCATCCAGATACTTTGTTGGTATCCCACTTCTTGTTGTTTCATTAGGTCCAATAGTTACCATTTTTGCAATATTTTAACCATGGTAATATACCTGTGGGCACCCTGTCTCGTAGTTTTATACATGTTGCCTACAGAACCACTGTACTTTACTTCTCCAGTTTTAAAGTGCTAAAAAAACCTGAAAATAGAAGTATTGCTTTTATGGATAATCTTTTTAAATCATATATACATTTTTCTGAATAAATGAATATGAGAGAAAAACATTTTTAACTCTAAAAATTACATCTTTAGTTGTAGCCTGCTGCATGAGGGTTTGCTCTTGATAATTTGTCTTTCAAAAGCATGTAAACAATGTTTAAAACCATGATTTCATCCCAACCACCAAATTACAATGGTTGTTTACAAATGTCTACAAGATTTAAGACAGGTAACTTACTTAAAGAAATAACAGATAGGTCATTTTCACAAGCTCAAACTTATTGCATGATAGCTGGATGCCACATTTTGTTCAAACAGCTGTACTTCAAAGTTGTCCTACTGAATAGCTGCAGAGTTTGTACAGAAACAAGGACATATTTGCTTAGAATTGTGTAATGTTTTCTTCTATTTTTCACTCCATGGGGTGTGATAAATGTTCTGTTTATAACTTAACACTTGATTCCTATTTACAAGTCCAAGCATAAGATAGTGCATCTTGCAGATCTAGTTTTTAAAAAGGTTAATTTGTCAGTTTTACTTTCATAAATGTGGAAATCGCCACCACAATCTTTACAGAACTTTTGCTGCAAACATGATTCCACCGGCAGGTAATGTGCCATTTTTTTGCCCATTTCGGCTAGGAAAGGAAGACCCAGTGTTTCAGTTCTTCTATTCCTTGAAGAATGTGAGTATAGTATAAATCCATGTTGGAGGCAAACTCACTACATACAGGGGATTCCGCATCAACAAAGAAGCAGTACAGAGCAGTCCCTCCAACGCTGATAAAGACGGTTACTAAGCAGAGAAGGACCAGCAGAAGACAAGAGCCCCCAGCAATTTCATCTGCAAAGCAAGATGCAAAATCAGAAAACTGTGATCTGAGTAACATTTCAATCAATAATTTTGCCCTTTCTATCCAAGTACTGGATGAGATTAATAGAATTGGCTAATCAGATAAGGAGTTGCTCAAACATGTCTTCAAATTATGTGTTAATAGATGACAATATATATATTCCAGTTACAAGTCTTATGAGTGATATTTTTCCCTTGACTTGGCTATCCAGCAATAAGAATCATTAAGAAAGGTGTTTTCAAAGTGATTTCTTTGAGTAAAAAAAGGCAGTCTGAAAACGGACCATCCTCTAAAGCCAGTGTTCCCCAAGTTGCTCCTAGAGCCAGTCAGGTTTTCAGGATATCCACAATAAATATGCATAAACTTGATTTGCATACACTGCCTCCATTATATGCAAAATTCTTTCATGCATATTCATTGTGGATACCTTGAGAAACTGACTAGCAAGGAGGCACTCCAGGACCAACTTGGGAAACACTACTTTAAGTGGCAATTCGATAATCTAGGCCAGGAGTACTAAAAAGGGGTCGACAGGCCAGTCCAGCTTTCAGGATATTCCTAATTTAATATGCAGGAGAGAGACCCGTATTCCAGTCGCCTCCATTATATGCAAATTTCTCTCCTGCATATTCATTAGGAATACCCTGAAAATCTGACTACCTAGTCGACCCCTAGGATAGGTTTGAGTACCCCTGATCTAGGTACTCACATTTATGCATAAATGTGCATACTTAGGTGTCGTTTTTGCAGAATACTTATGCGTAAATGTTAATACTCACTTAACTTTCACAGCATGTATTTCCAAGGGGGTGTACCACGGGTTGGCACATGGGTGGGGCTCCCAGTTACTTAAGTATCTTGCAGAATACTTAAATTACATGTTATATTATTGTAAACCGAGTCGAGCTCCTCTTGATTGATGACTCGGTCTATAAAACTAAGTTTTAGTTTAGTTTAGCTCTATGGTTAGCATTAGGTGTAAGGTACGGGAACCAGCTCCATGGATGCTTTGGGAGCTTGAGCACCCCTAATATTTAAACTCCATGATTGTGCCCAGGAAGAAGTAATTTCTGTTGGTTCAGCACCTCCACTGACTTTGAAAAGTCAGTGCAACAGTCTATGGTGCAACAGTCTAAAAAAAAAAAAGGCAGGTGTAGCTATATTGGTAAATAAAAAATGTAATGCTATCTTTAATATGACTGCTACTGACCCATCAGGAAGGTGGGTACATGTTGACATGAGATTGGGAAATACTATCCTGACGCTGATCAATGTATATGCACCTAATTCGAACCAAATGGAATTTTTTAACTCTACAACCATTGATATTACCACTGGCTGCTTCTAATTTAGTTGTGGCAGGAGATTTCAATGCTATTATGAATCCTTTAATGGATAAGAAACCTAGTAGAATTATGAAATCATTAGGGTTAGATAATTTGGTACAGAATTGTGATTTGAAAGATATATGGCGTATATTTCATTTTAATGATCGGGAATTTTCTTTTTGTTCTCATGTTCATAAATCTTTTTCAAGCATAGATTATATATTTGTTCCGAATTCAACAAATAACACAAGCCTCCATAGATCCAATTATTTTATCTGATCATGGAGGGGTGTGGATTAAATTTAAAATAAGTGATCAAGATAATAATAGATCTGTATGGAGATTTGATAATACACTGCTTGCAGAGTCAACATTTATTGAAGATATTCAGTCAAAAATAAATGATTATTTCCAAATTAATAGTACAGAAGATATCTCCATTGAGACTATATGGGATGCTTTTAAGGCTACCATGAGAGGTCAAATTATTTTTTTTTTGGCATATGTTAGGAAACAAATTAAAAGACAATTTTCCACTTTAGAACAAGAAATTAAGCTTTTAGAGTCAAAATTGATTGAGAAATGGGATTATTCTACGTTGCAGGCTCTTTTAAAAGCTAAAGGTAAATATAATGAAATTTCTTCTAAAATGATAAGAAAAGACTTATTTTCTCAGCAAGCTTTGTATTATGGAAATTCAAATAAGCGGGAAGATTATTGGCAAATTATCTAAAAGCAAAAAAATAGGAAAACAAAAATAATAGAAGTAAAAGATGAGAGTGGCAATACCTATTCTCAAATTGGACCGATTTTAAAACAATTTTTAAATTTTTATATGTAATGTAATTTATTTCTTATATACCGCTACATCCGTTAGGTTCTAAGCGGTTTACAGAAAATATACATTAAGATTAGAAATAAGAAAGGTACTTGGAAAATTCCCTTACTGTCCCGAAGGCTCACAATCTAACTAAAGTACCTGGAGGGTAATAGTGAAGTGAAAAGTAGAGTTAGAGGAAAAAGAAAAATAAAATAAACATTTTAAAAAGACAGCATTGATCTAAATACTTTGGAAGGTAGAAGAGAGGAGAGAAAGGAATAGAAGCAGAATGGGTCAGCGTCAGTGATGAAGTGGAGCAAGTAAGTTTAGGAGGAGCGATTGACGTATCCAGAAAGGGCTTCTTCTGGCCGACAGTCCCAGGATGCCTATGTCTCCTCCCCTGCGATGTTCTCCCATCCATGCATTCCCTCCCAGACACACTGCCCGTGCCCCAGCCGCTCCAAGGAGGCTGCCCCAGATGAGGTCCACGGTGAATGCAGGATTCTCTCCTTTGCGGGAAAGCCGCCCGGAACCGACAGTCGATCTTCTTAGCGGATTGCAGGGGGAGAAGAGTTCACACTCTTGGTAGGATCGGGTCTGAGTGCTCTCGGTGGTTGTGGCTGGTCTCATTGCTGCTTAGATGTAAAAGCAGTTGATCTCCACTGCTGCTGATATTTAAAAGCAGGCAGATTGATCTCTCCAATGGACTGCAGGGGGAGGAGTTCACGCTCCTGGCAGGATCGGGTCTGTGGGCTCTTGGTGGTTGCAGATGTACCCGCTGCTGCTTAGGTGTAAAAGCAGTTGTTTTCCCAATGCTGCTGATATTTAAAAGCAGGCAGATTGATCTCTCCAACAAATTGTATGGTGAAGAGCACACACGTCTGGCTGGATTGGGACAAAGGCTCTCGATAGTGGCGGCTGGTCTTGGTGCTGCTTAGGTGTAAAAGCAGTTGATCTCCTACTTCTGATGATATTTAAAAGCAAGCATATTGATTTTTCCAACGGAATGCTGGGGAAGAGCTTACTTGTCTGGCTGGATCAGGGCAAAGGGCTCTCGGTAGTGGTGGCTGGTCCTGTTGCTGCTTAGGTGTAAAAAACAGTTGATCTTCCTAGTGTACTGCAGGGGGAGGTGGAGCTCAAACTCTTGGCTGGATTGAATCTGTGGGCTCTTGGTAGTTGCGGATAGTTCCACTGCTGCTGAGGTGTAAAAAGCAGTTGATTTCCCACTGTTGCTGATATTTAAAAGCAGGTAGATTGATCTCTCCAATGGACTGCAGAGGGAGGAGCTCACATTCCTGGCTGGATCAGGGCAAAGGTCTCTTGGTAGTGGTGGCTGGTCCTGCTGCTGCTGAGGTGTAAAAGCAGTTGATTTCCTACTGTTGCTGATATTTAAAAGCAGGTAGATTGATCTCTCCAATGGACTGCAGAGGTTGGTGGGTTGGTCCCGTTGCTGCTTAGGTGTAAAAGCAATTGATCTCCCACTGCTGCTGATATTTAAAAGCCTGTATTTATAAAGGCCTGTATTCTTCCGAGTCTTATTTAGATAAAGAAAAGGATGGGTTAGAATTTTTAAAGTTAATTAAGGGACCAAAAAGCACAGTTACTTACCGTAACAGGTGTTATCCAGGGACAGCAGGCAGATATTCTCTACATGTGGGTGACACCATCCACGGAGCCCCGACATGGACAGCTTTTCAAGCAAACTTGGGATGAGTGCGCAGGACCACCTTGTCATGATGAAAAACAGTAAAAGGTGGGTCCGCTACCAAAGCCTGCAGCTCACTGACCCAGCGAGCAGATGTAAGGGCAAGCAGGAAGATCACCTTCCAGGGAAGTTGGCAATTTAGGAAAACAGATGACGCAAAACCGACTGGCCAAACCGGCCGTCGCTTCTGGACAAAGTATCCAAACAGTAGTGTGATGTGAAGGTATGAACCGAAGACCAAGTGGCAGCCTTACAGATCTCCTCAATTGGCGTGGACCTGAGGAAAGCGACAGAAGCCGCCATCACTCGGACTTTATGTCCCGTGACCCAACCATGCAGTGAAAGACCAGCCTGAGCGTAGCAGAAGGAAATACAAGCAGCCAACCAGTTGGACAAGGTGCGCTTGGAAACAGGACGTCCCAACCTATTAGGATCAAAAGACAAGAACAACTGAGGAACCTTCCGATGAGACTGGGTGCGTTGGAGATAGAAAGCCAACGCCCTCTTACAGTCAAGAGTATGAAGCGCTACCTCTCCAGGATGAGAGTGGGGCTTCGGAAAAAACACAGGAAGAACAATAGACTGATTAAGGTGAAAATCCGACACCACCTTAGGCAAGAACTTGGGATGAGTGCGCAGGACCACCTTGTCATGATGAAAAACAGTAAAAGGTGGGTCCGCTACCAAAGCCTGCAGCTCACTGACCCAGCGAGCAGATGTGAGGGCAAGCAGGAAGATCACCTTCCAAGTAAGGAACTTCAGATGAGCTTTGTCCATGGGCTCAAAAGGAGGCTTCATCAATTGAGCGAGGACTACATTGAGATCTCAAACCACCGGGGAAGGCTTGAGAGGAGGATGGACATTCAAGAGACCCCACATGAAACGAGAAACCAAGGGGTGGACAGACAGCAACTTCCCATCAAGCTGCTGATGGAGGGCGGCAATCGCACTAAGATGTACACGAACCAAATTAGTCTTGAGGCCAGACCGAGACAAATGAAGCAAATAATCCAAAACCAAAGTTAAGAAGCAGACAAAGGTTCTACCTGATTTGAAGCACAGCATGTGGAGAATCTAGTCCACTTCTGGGCGTAACACTGCCAAGTAGACGCTTTCCGAGAAGCTTCCAGAACATCCCTCACCGACTGGGACAACTCAAAGGAAGGAGTCAGGTGGAAAGGAACCAAGCTGTCAGATGTAGAGACTGCAGATTGGGATGCAACAGTGAACTCCAACTCTGAGACAGCAGAGAAGGAAACACAGGCAGAAGCAGAGGATCCCTGAGTTGAAGGAGCAGGGAAAACCAGGGCTGCCGAGGCCACCGAGGAGCGATCAGAATCATGGAGGCGTGGGCCAACTTGAGATGGACAAGCGTCCTCAGAATCAATGGGAAGGGAGGAAACGCATACAGGAACCTGCCCGTCCAATCCAAAAGGAAAGCATCGGCCTCGAGACGGTCCGGGGAGAACACCCTGGAGCAGAGGAGAGGCAGCTTGTGATTGAGGGGGGAAGCGAACAGATCGATCTGCGGAGCTCCCCACCGAAGAAACACCTGACGCAAAGTCTGGGAGTGAAGAGACCATTCGTGCGGCTGCAGGAGGCGGCTCAACTTGTCCGCTAAGCAGCTCCACTCACCCTGGATGTAAACCGCACGAATAAAGACATTGTGGTGCAACGCCCAATTCCAAAGGCGCAGAGCCTCCTTGCAGAGAGACAGGGAACCCGTACCTCCCTGTTTGTTGATGTAATACATCGCCACCTGGTTGTCCGTGCGTACTAGGACTACCTGATCCTGAAGTAAATGGCGAAAGGCCACCACCGCATTGTAAATGGCCCGAAGCTCCAACACGTTGATGTAGCAACACCGGTCCGCACTCGACTAAAGGCCCTGCGTACGCAGACCATCGAGATGTGCCCCCCCAAGCATATGTCGAGGAGTCCGTTGTGAGGACACGGTGATGCGGAGGAGCGAGAAAGAGCAACCCTCTGGAAAGATTGGAAGAGTTGGTCCACCAACGGAGCGAGCGTTTAAAGGAAGGGGTCACCGCAATGTGATGAGAAGCGGGATCCCGATCCTGATGCAACTGAGAGGCCAGAGTCCACTGAGGGACCCTTAGATGGAGGCGTGCGAACGGCGTGACATGCACGGTGGAGGCCATGTGACCCAAGAGGACCATCATCTGCTTGGCCGAAACCGTAGCCCGCAGGGAACCTGCTGGCTCAGCTGCACTATCGTGGCCTGCCGAGGAGGAGGCAGAAATGACCGGAGGCAAACCGTGTCCAGCATGGCTCCGATAAACTGTAGGGACTGAGAGGGGCATAGCTGGGACTTTGGGAAGTTTACCTCGAACTCCAGACTCTGAAGGAATGTAATAGTCTGTCGGGTCGCTGAGATAACTCCCTCCCTCGACGGGGCTTTGATCAGCCAGTCGTCAAGGTAGGGGAAGACCTGAAGGCCCCAGGACCGTAGGGCTGCCGCCGCCACCATGAGACAATTCGTGAAGACCCGTGGGGATGAAGCGAGCCCAAATGGGAGGACCCTGTATTGGAGATGCAGATCTCCCACCTGAAAACGAAGGAACCGGCGACAAGATGGATGCACCGGAATATGAGTGTAAGCTTCCTTCAGATCGAGGGAGCACAACCAGTCCCCCTTATCGATCAAGGGATTCAGAACGGGAAGGGAGAGCATCCGGAACTTCTCCTGAACCAGAAATTTGTTGAGCCTCCGGAGGTCCAGAATGGGCCGGAGGTCCCCGGTCTTCTTGGGGACCAGGAAGTACCTGGAGTAAAACCCCCACCCCCTCTGGGAGGGGGGAACCACCTCCACCGCACGAAGGCGTAAGGGGAGCTGCGTCCGCCCCCTCTGGGAGGGGGGAACCACCTCCACCGCACGAAGGCGTAAGGGGAGCTGCGTCCGATGGGAAAGAGACACGCCGGGAGGATTGTCCGGCGGCATCTCCCGAAAGTTCAAAGAATACCCCTCCCGGACCACGGTCAGGACCCAAGCGTCTGAGGTAATACGAGCCCAAAGTGGGTAAAAGGCTCGGAGACGGCCGCCGATGGGAAGGGGGCCAGCCCCCATCCGCTCAGCCCGTCAAAAAGATGACGCCGGCTTAGACACCGCCAGGGTCTGAGGCTTCGGAAGAGCCCGCTGCTGCTGCTGCTGGTGAGGAGGCGGGCGCGAGAAAGCAGGAGTAAACTTCTGCGGGTACCTCCGGGGTGGCAGCCGATAGGCCTTAGAAAGAGTGGACTTCGGCTTAGGCCGCACCAAAGCAGCAAAGGAACGCTCATGCTCCGAGAGGCGCTTAGTGGCCGCCTCAATTGAGTCATCGAAGAGCTCATTCCCCAAACAAGGCAGATTGGAAAAGCAGTCCTGCAGGTTGGGGTCCATGTCCACGATGCGGAGCCACGCCAACTGGCGCGTGGCTACCGCAAAGGCAGAAACCCGGGAGGAAAGCTCAAAAGCATCGTAAGCTGCATGGAAGAGGTGCAACCGAAGCTGAGAAAGAGTGTCCACCAATTGCCCAAACTCCGCCTGGCGGGAGGTGGGCAAGTCACCCTGAAAGGCGGGCAGGGACTTGACCAAGACCTTCAGGTATGATGTAAAGGTAAAATTATAGTTCAAGACCCGGTTGGCCATCATAGAATTTTGGTAGAGACGCCTGCCAAATTTGTCCATGGTCCTCCCCTCCCATCCCGGCGGGACAGCCGTGGAGACCCTGTAGGGATGGGACTTCTTAAGCGAAGACTCCACCATCAGAGACTGGTGGAACAGTTGAGCCTTTTCAAATCCTGGGCAGGAGACAGTCCGGTACTTAAGATTCCATTTTGGATGGAATAGCCGGAACCGCATAGGGGGTTTCTAAGTTCCGGAAGAACGCTTGGCGCAAGACCGGGTTCAACGGGAGCCAGAGAGATTCCCGCGGGGGACACGGCAGGTCCATCTCCGCCAGAAACTCCTTGGTATACTTGGAGTTGGCCTGGAGATCAAGATCCAGTGCCCCCCCCCCATATCCTGCACGAACCTCGTGAAGGAGGAGAGGTGACCCTCAGACAAGCCCCCGGGGGGGTCGAACAAGACCAAAGCGCCACCGAGAAGGAGGGAGAAGCTTCCCGAGAATAATGAGGTGGCTGGCCAGTAAACCCGTGGCCTGAACCCCAGGACGCCCCGCTGAGGGAATACGGTGGGGTCGAGGATGGGCGGTGCTTCGAGGACCCCAGAGGCAAAGACCCCTGCGGTTCAAGGCACCACAGCCCGCTGACGCGGAGGAGACAAGCCCCAGGAAAAGTGGGAGAACCCCTCGAGGTCGGCGCCTCCCGGACTGGAGCCCCGGACCGGGAAGGCGACTTGAACAGCCGGGGGTTGGAGAGGGACAACTCCGAAGACCGGAGAGCCCCCTCAGTACGAACCCCCGGGGACCAACCCCGCCTTGGGGGAGAGTCCCGGGGGCGCTTCGCTGAACGCCGAGACGGGGTCGAGGCACGCTCCAACCGGCGCTTCGACCTCGGGCACCCCGAGGGCGAGGAACGCCCCGAGGCGAGGAGTCCGAGGATGAAAGGCGCCGAGACCGATGCACCTTGCATCCCTGGGCTTCGAAGCGATGCTCAGGCTGATCCGTCGAGGTCGGGGTCAAATGGGCCAAAGCCGAGGAGAGCTCTGAGGAGATCATAGCCCTTAACATATCCTGAAACACGGGCACCAAAAGCATCGAGGGCATATCAGGTGCAGCAGTGCATTCCACTGAGGGCGATCTCAAGGATGAGTATTCCCTTGAGGTGGAAGCATGCTTTGAGGGCTTGGCCAGTCTCGACAAGGCCGGCGGAAGGGCACTCTCACCATGAATGGCTGGAGACTCCGAGGTCGGCTTACTCGCCAGCGCTGACCCTGAAGAGGAAGAAAGAGGGGACTTACCTGGAGCCGAGGTCTTTGAGGCCAGGGTCGAGCCCTTCGAGGCCGAGGTCTTACTCGGGGCCGAGGTCTTTGAGGCCGACGTCGAGGCCAGGGCCGAGGTCTAGGCCAAGACCGGAGCCGAAGCCAGGGCCGGATCCACAGCGAAAAGTTCAGCCATGCGGGCCCGACGATGTCGCAGGGCACGATTCTGAAAGATAGCACACCTGGGGCAAGCATCGTTCGGATGGTCAGCCCCCAGGCACAAGATACACCACCGATGCGGGTTGGTGATTGACAACAGCCGACCGCACTGGGTGCACTTTCTAAACACGGTAAGAGGCCGGGACATAGATGGAAAAAAACAGCCGTGGCCGAGTCGAGGCCAGGCGGCCACAGCAAACCGGGAGCCCCTGAATGCCGAAGTCACGGAAGTCAAAAAACTCTTTTTTTTTTTACAAAACCCGAAGGCAAAAAAAAAAAGGCGCACAGCGACTCTAAGAAAGAAAACAAAGAAGCCACAGTGCTAGAAAGGCACTTTACACGGAAAGTAAAACGACAGGGCTTCCTGGCTCCGTGGAAAATTAAGAACTGAAGACCACGAGGAGGGGATTCGCCCTCTAGTGCAGCGGGAAGGCACACACATGCGTGGCACCAGCAAACTTGAAATCTTCAATCAAGTTTGCTTGAAAAGCTGTCCGTGTCGGGGCTCCGTGGATGTCGTCACCCACATGTAGAGAATATGCTGCCTGCTTGTCCTGGGATAAATTCCTGAGCATATAAAAGAAAGTTTAGATAAGCCAATATCACTAAAAGAGTTGCAAACAGCTTTGAAGTCTCTTAGAGTTGGATCCGCTCCAGGTGGAGATGGTTAGGTAGAGTTTTATAAATCATTTCAAGAAACACTATTACCTTATTTGCTAAATTTATATCAGGTCCAACTAACAAATGGTTGTTATCATAGGTACTATGGCAGAATCAGTTACTTTATTGATCTAAAATTGTCGGTCAAACTGGATAGCGTGAGTAACATAGGGACCCAGCCTTGAAAAAGCGCTGTAGCGTGAAACATGTTGGTGCAAGAAGTCCCTATACTGACCAAAAACTAAGATAAGTTTCTCTTATAAAACACTTTATTTATAATTAAATGTATTTAAAACCATATTTAGAAAGATATAAAAACGAAGTTAGTATCACACAAGTAAAATTGATCCAGGGAAGATTTTGCACATCAAGCTTAGCATGGTGATAAAGTTTGAACATGGAGTGGTGCATCTGAGGATCAACATAACACTCATAGGGAGGTGGATTTGGAAGTTTAAATCCATCTGAATTACTATTATTACTAGTGAGATTGAATGTTATAATACTATTAAGTGCCTGTTATTGACTTAATAATTACTGTCACTTAATAATTAATGATCAGATTAAAACTTAGCCTAAGCCTAAACTAAGTTTTAATCTGATCATTAATTATTAAGTGACAGAATGTTAGGAAGGAGGGGGAGGAAGGCCGATGAGGTTGTTTCCCTTTCTAGTGCGGCTGTTAAGTTAACTGCTGGCAGCGCACGGGGATCTGAGGCCCCTCCTCTAAACGGAGTAATCTCTGATGATTTAAGATTTAAAGACATTGGAGATAAGTCGATTGTGAGAGCACTGACTACTGGTCCATACTTTAAAACATTGAAAGTGAGCAACAGAGAGATAGTGTGTATGATATGAAGGGTGGTACCACCCCAGGCACCTCTCACCCTCGCTACGCCACTTCCCGAAAATGTCCTATTTTTGCCCTGAATAGTTTTACAATGTTCCATTATTACAGAAAAACATACAAATTGTAAGCCTGCCATAATCCTGCCTAAAACACGCCTCCAGCCACACTCCCTTGAGATTTAGATTAACTGTAGAGAAAATTGCCTTAGTTTTGAAAATTGCACTAAAACCTACAAATGTCTCTGAATTAAAGCAGTTTTGAAAAAAAAAGGATGGGTTAAGATTCCTCAACAGCAATCTGAAAGACTGATATCAAATTATAGGAAACGTTTCTTGCAATTATTGTTGCTCTAAGTGGTGCAACCAGTTAATAAGTTTAGGGAGCTGTTATTTTTTTCATATGGGTGCGATTTAGAGGTTGGATAATTTTGTTCCTTAAATAAAATCAGTCATAACTCAGGTTCCCTCTGTCAAACATTACATTTTGTTTAAAGATCAGAAATCATAAAATTACTTATAAGATGGCTTTGCGCCTTTATATTTTGTCTTTTTAGGCTCAAAAAATGACCATTCGCCCAGATTCTGTTTGTCCAAAGTGTACTTACAATAATGCGACGCTAGGCCACATGCTTTATTTTTGCCCTCATATAACACGATTTTGGAGGAGGATTTTACAACATATCTCAGATCTTTGGCATGTACGATTTATCCTAACTCCGTTGCTACTTTTCTTTCGGTGTCCAGTCGTGGTTCCAGTTCCCAAGGGGCTATGAGACTTTTTGAAAATCTCTTTTTTGTCGGGTGTGAAATCCATTTTGTTGCACTGATTAGCCTCAGAGCCCCCTACATTGGTTCAGTGGAGGGCTCTGCTTATTCAATACCTACAAACGGAACAACTACAGATCCATGACTTGGACTCTCCGAAAGGGCAAAAGTTGCAATATATGTGGGAACCATTTTGGAATTCTTTGACTCCGATTGCCCAGAACTTATGACTACCCAGTTTGGCGCTGTCTCTATGTGGGTGGATGGGAAGCAGTGTGTGTGGGGGGGGGGGGGGAGGGAGGAGGGAATTTGAAAAGCTCGGTTGGTGTCTTTGTTGAATTCTATGTTTTCATGGCTATTATGTTCTAACTGTTGTATTATTCATTTGTTGTGCTGTGATAGCTTTCAGTAAAATATGTTAAAAAAAAAAAAGATCAGAAATCATATATATGCATATATGTGACATATATGCAGTAAATAATGGAAGTCTTGTGTGTGTGTGTGTAAGGTGGGGTGTCGGACTTTATCACATCACTGTAGTTTACAGCTGAAGTTGTACCATGTTTGGTTACATTGTCCAAGTATAAGTAAACCTTTTAGCTTGAATTAGCAACTTCTGACCTTACTAACTAACTTAGATGAAATTAAAGTACTGCATAGGTGGCTCTCTGCCTCCCAGCGATCTGATCCTAGCTCTGATATCACAAACATACTGACAGTAATCTGTCCTGATGCTCATATGTACTCAGATATGAGACTGTCTTAGTACTACTATTGCATTTGAAATCTCTTTAGAAACATAACAATTTTAATAAATCATAATTAATAGAATCATAACTACAAACCATGAAATATGTATTTCAACTGCAGTTGAGTTTACTGAATGTCCAGGAACTATTTTTTCTGAAATATCAGACCTTGTGGTAAACCATCTAATATTAAACTTAAGTTTAGGTCTTTATCTGCCATAATTTACTATGCTATTATGTATGTTTAGAGAGCAGTACCAAAAACCTCACCCTGATCCAAAGCATCATCCACTTCCTGAAACCGCACTCGCCTCTTTGCAGGTTTCTGCTGGATTTCAATAACATTCTTCCCTTCGCTGTCTTTTCGTTTCTTTAATATGGACACCAGCCCTTCAGCGGGAACAAACTGTTTAAAAGAAAGAATTAAATGAAACCCTTTCGATTAACCTAGAGATTGGGTAGATCAAACAATACCAATAGAGTACACTCTAACCATCTTTAGTCTGGAGTTAAGATCTTCTCAAACATGCAATACTCCTAGAACACATATTTACAAGTAATTAGATTTCTGCAGTATGTCAGCTCCCATAATATAAGGACGTGCAAAGTTTAGCAACGCTTCAAGGACTTCCAACTTGGCTCAGTTTACAGGAATACTATTTCAGAGTTCTAATAAGGTTTCAAGTGACTCTCTTTTGCTTATTCAGTCATTTCGTAAAATTAGCAGTGAAGAGTGAGACTATCCTTGATAACAGAAGTGACTAATGCCTGCAACAGAAATACAGTTTTATAAAAAGGTCTTCACAATACGTGGAAAAGAGTTTAATAAAACTGTCTTTGCAATATGTGGGAAAGACTACCTGAACTTTGCAGACGTGTTCCTGATAACAGGATACGGGGAGGGGTTAAAGTTCACATGCATACTTTATGCAATGTGAGCTTGTACCCTTAAAATAAGCTGCAAAAAACCTGTACACTAAATAGCAGTGTCAGGGCCTAGGCTGGAGTGTGGTGGAGGGGCTAGGCCAAGGGCAAGATGGTCCAGACAAACAGGAAAAACAGGATGAACCAAATACATAAGGCTAATGGGACAGCAGGCAAATAAGCAGGTGTACATGGGGCAACAACAGTGAAAAGGCAGAGCTTGATATAAGTCAGGTCCATTTCATGACCTGTTGGCCTGGATTCCTTATATAAGAACATAAGAACATAAGAACATAAGAACTGCCATCTCCGGATCAGACCCATGGTCCATCGAGTCCGGCGATCCGCACACGCGGAGGCCCAGTCAGGTATACCTGATGTAGTTTTACCACCCATATCCCTCTATGCCTCTCATAAGGAGATGTGCATCTAATTTGCCTTTGAATCCTAGCACAGTGGATTCCTTAATAACCTCCTGTGGAAGAGCATTCCAGGCGTTCACCACTCGCTGCGTAAAGCAGAACCTCCTGACATTTGTCCTGGACTTGTCCCCCCTTAGCTTTAAACCATGTCCTCTTGTCCGTGTCACGTTGGACAGTGTAAATAATTTGTTTTTCTGCTCTATTTTATCGATGTCTTTCAGTATTTTGAACGTCTCTATCATGTCCCCTCGCAGCCTCCTCTTCTCAAGGGAGAACAGTCCTAGTTTCTTGAGTCGTTCCTCATATTCCAAGTTCTCCATACCTCTTATTAGCTTCGTTGCTCGTCTCTGCACCCTCTCCAGCAGTTTTATATCCCTCTTTAGTTTGGGAGACCAATGTTGGACACAGTATTCCAAGTGTGGTCTGACCATTGCTCTATAAAGCGGCATTATGACTTTCTCCGATCTGCTCATGATTCCTTTCTTTATCATTCCTAACATTCTGTTCGCTTTCTTTGCCGCTGCCGCGCATTGTGCCGACGGCTTCAGGGTCCTATCTATCAGTACACCCAGGTCCCTTTCTTGTTCGCTCTTACCAAGAGTTGCTCCTGACATTCTATACTCGTGTTCCTTATTCTTACTGCCTAAATGCATTACTTTGCATTTCTCCACGTTGAACTTCATCTGCCATTGCTCTGCCCATTTCTCTAACTGATACAAGTCGCTCTGGAGTTCTTCGCTATCTTTCTGCGTTCTGATTGTCCGGCATAGCTTTGTGTCGTCTGCAAACTTAATGATCTCACTGGATATTCCGTCTTCAAGGTCATTGATATAAATGTTAAATAGGATCGGCCCAAGTACCGAGCCCTGGGGCACACCACTAGTCACTTTCTCCCAGTCTGAGAACTTCCCATTTATGCCCACTCTCTGCTTCCTGTTTTCCAGCCATTTGCCTATCCACCTGTGTATATCTCCCTCTATTCCATGGCATTGTAGTTTCCTGAGAAGTCTTTCATGCGGAACTTTGTCGAATGCCTTCTGGAAGTCCAAATATATTATGTCCACCGGCATTCCACTATCAATTTGCTTGTTCACGGTCTCAAAAAATTGAAGCAAATTCGTTAAACATGATTTCCCTTTCCTGAACCCATGTTGACTGGGTTTCAGCAATTCGTGTATATCTAAGTGCCGGACTATGCTATCCTTGATCAGTGCTTCAACCATCTTTCCAGGGACAGACGTAAGGCTCACAGGTCTGTAGTTGCCCGGTTCTCCTCTTGATCCCTTTTTGAAAATTGGCGTGACGTTCGCTATCTTCCAGTCATCCGGTATCTGTCCAGTTCTGATTGTCAGATTGGCGAGTTTTTGCAATAACTCTCCGATTTCAACCTTCAATTCCTTTAAGACTCTCGGGTGAATTCCATCCGGTCCAGGGGATTTGTCACTTTTAAGTTTGTCGATCTGGTAGTATATCTGGTCCAACTCCACTTCAACTGTGGTGAGGCTGTCTTCTATTACTCCACTAAACACTTTCACAGTTTCTGGTATTTTTGCGGTATCCTCCTCCGGTATCCTCCTCCGTTTTGTTGCAGTTCTATTTGCTCAATAAGATATATTTGACTATAAAATTATGAAACCTGAAATTGTGGCACCGCTTACTGCTATGTTTAATGTGATGATCAATGCTGAAGTAATGTCCAAACATCTTAATGTGGCTCAGATCATTGTCCTTCCAAAGCCAGGGAAAGATCTTGCCCTCCCAGAATCATATCGTCCTGGCTCGCTCCTCAATTTTGATGTTAAACTTCTGGCGAAGATTCTGGCCAATCGTTTGGCTCGGCTGTTGCCACTCTTTCATGAGTCCCAGGTTGGTTTTGTGAAGGGTCGATCAGTGACCAAAAATTTGTGCAAAATCTTGCTCTCTTTAGAATATATCTCTAGACTTGCATTGCCTTCTTTGCTTACGCAGGTAGGGCTAGTCTCAGAGGGCTCCTCCTCCGTAAAGACGGACGCAAAGAAGGAATTTAGTTTGTCCGCAATTTGTTTATCTTCCTTAATGTACCCTTTTCTTCCCTGATCATCCAGGGGTCCCACCGCCTCTTTTGCGGGTTTTTTCCCTTTCACGTATCTAAAGAAGGGCTTGAAGTTTTTGGCCTCTTGCGCTATTTTTTCTTCATAGTCCTTTTTGGCATCCCTCACCGCCCTGTGACATTTCTTCTGATCGTCTTTATGTTTGTTCCATGCTTCGGTTGTTTTCATGTGTTTCCATTTTTTGAAAGAGTCCTTCTTTTCTTGTATGGTTTCCCTCACCTGTCTGGTAAGCCATGCTGGTTCTCCCTTACCCTTTGTTCTCCTTTCTTTGGAGATCCTCGGAATGTATAGGTTTTGTGCTTCTGTGATAGTAGTTTTCAGTAGGGACCATGCCTGCTCTACTGTTTCAAGTTTATCCACCTTTTTTTTGAGTCGTTGTTTCACCATGGCTCTCATGCAATCGTATTTGCCCTTTTTAAAGTTAAAGGTTTTGGTTAAGGTTTTGGCACTTTTTCTATTCCCGATGTCAAGCTTAAAGATGATCACATTGTGATCGCTCGTCCCCAGCGGTGCCGTAACTTCTACTTCTTTTGTCGGTCCCGTGAGGCCATTTAGCACCAAGTCCAGGGTGGCGTTGCCTCTTGTCGGCTCTTTTACCATTTGTTCCAGGAAGCAATCCCCTAGCGCCTCCAGGAACTTGACCTCATTGCCGCAGTTGGAGGTTCCTAGTTTCCAGTCTATCCTCGGGAAATTGAAGTCTCCCAATATTATTACATTGCCCGTCTTGCATTCTCGTTTGATTTCCTCTATCATTTCAGAGTCAGTTTCATCCGCCTGTCCCGGGGGACGATAGAAAAGGCCAATTTTCGTGTCTGCACTGTTTTGGCCAGGAATCTTGACCCAGAGGGACTCTAGCTTCTCTTTCGTTTCCGTCATAGCCACTTCAACAGATTCTACTCCTTCCTGAACATATAGGGCAATACCTCCACCTTTCTGCCCTACTCGATCTCTTCTATATAGTTTGTATCCCTGAAGTACTGTGTCCCATTTGTTTTCTTCATTCCACCATGTTTCAGTTATGCCAATGATTTCCAACTTATCATTTCTTGCTATTGTCTCTAGTTCCCCCATTTTGTTTCCTAGACTTCTAGCATTGGTATACATACATTTGAGTTCTCTTCGAGTTACTTTTTTGGACTTTCTGCTCTTTGCTGTCCCTACTGTTTCTTTCACGGTCTCCTTAACCGCTCCAGTGTTGTCTCCCTTATTTGCTGTGCGGTCATCCCCTCCTGTGTCTGAGTTGTCCCTTCCTGCCTTGTCTTCCTTATTTGCTGTGAGTTCGTCCTCTCCTGTGTATGAGTAGTAGCCCATTGATCCTTCATCGGGGCATCCTGTTGTCCGTACCATCGACTGGTGGTCGACTGTCGGCTTTCCCCTATTTATTAGTTTAAAGCCTTCTCGATGGCCCTCTTCAAGTTGCTCGCCAATACTCTTGCTCCTTCCTTGTTGAGGTGTAGTCCGTCCTTTCTGTAGTACTTGCTTTTTCCCCAGAACGCCGTCCAGTTGCGCACGAAGTCAAAGCCTTCTTCTTCGCACCATCGTCTCATCCAGGCGTTAATAGCTTGCAATTCCCCTTGTCTCTTTCCATCCGCTCTTGGTACTGGGAGGATCTCGGAGAAGGCCACCCTCACCTCCCTGATCTTCAGCAATCTTCCAAGTGAGCGGAGCTGGCCCTTCATCTCTTCCCTGTCATACTTCCGTCCGCTCACATCATTTGTTCCCACGTGGATGAGCACAGCAGTATCCTCTCCCCCTGCGCTGTCTATGATCCTGGAGATCCTGTTGGCCACATCCTTGACTCTTGCTCCAGGCAGACAGGTGACGATTCTGTCCTCTCTTCCTCCTGCGGTGTGGCTGTCCACGTGACGTATAATGGAGTCACCTACGATGATCCCCATCTTCTTTATTCGAGGGTTCCTTGGGGGTCGTAAGTCCACGTCTACGGTATAGGGCCAGTCTTCTTCTTCCGGAGCTACTCTTGAATTTGTTTTCGTCTCTTCAGATGGCAGACACAATCCTTGCTGGTTCAATGGACCTCCTCTGGGGAGTGGGGACCTTCTTTCAATGTCTCCATCTAAGACTGGATCAAGCCTGTGCAGAGGTTCTGGCTCACTTGCTAGTCAGCAATGTTCAGATCATGGAGTCCCTGCGACTCCGGCACTCCTGACAAAGCAGCTGTAAATGAGGGCAGGTACTTTCAAAGGACTAGAAGGAGCATGCATGTACCACATTCCATACCATATTGTTTCTTATACCCCGCAATTGTCTACTAAGGAATGTACATTCCCTGTGCAAGCTAGTGTAACTAATGCACATATTTCACACACTCATTTGGTGGCCTGTTATCCCATTTTTTGTTAGACATCATTGGTTACCAGTGCGTTTACAGATCCTGGGCATGACTTATAAACTAATTTACACTGGGCAGTAAACTCTATCGAGTGAATGGATTATGCCCTAGGTGAAGACACGTTCTTTACGGTCGAGTTCGACTTTGTTGCACTAGGTTCCAGCAGTTCGGAATACGTGATTGGAAATAACGTGTAAGGGAACGTTTTTCTATTTGGCCCCGGTATTGCGGAATGCTTTGCCAGGGGATTTAGAAACACAGAAGCATGACAGCAGATAAAGGCCAAATGGCCCATCTAATCTGCCCATCTGCAGCATCCACTATCTTCTCCCTAAGAGATCCCACATGCCTGCCCCATGCTTTCTTGAATGTGCAGAACGAGTTATCTCTGTCCAATTTTAGAAAATGTATGAAGGCTTATTCTTTCCATCAAGTCTTTGGGGTGGCCAGAGGTTCAGTACAAGGGGGAAGGGGAGGCTGTGGAGTTTGGGTTTTGTTGATTTTTATTTCTATCAATCTTTTGTTAACTTAATTTATTTTTGATAATGGGGGGGGTCTTTTGGGGCTTGAATCTATAAACAGTGCCCCAGTTAGGTGATGTTAGGCGCTGTAATTGAGGTCACTTAGCGCTGCCTCACTAAAATATGGGCCTAATCTAAATTAAATCAAATAGCTTAAACGGAATGGTAATTGACTATGGGGAAGGAGAAAGAAGGTACCAAGCTTCGAAGCAAAGCAAATCCGACAAGAAGAGGCACTGGAGATGTCAAATCCAACCAAATGGTCAGAATTGACTGTGCCATTTAAGTTAATTGAATAATTAATTAAAAATTTCATGTGGCTTCTAGCGATGCCTAAGTGAGGTACATTCCGATGCCTACCTGAAAAGTAGGCACCATTAGGAGCAGAGAATAGGCATGGTTGAAGCAGGCATCGCTAGGTGTCCGAGCTAGGTGCTGGTAAATTAGACCTGGTAAAACCTGGCCTAATATACCGGCACCTACCTCCAGGATACCTAGGCGCCCCATGGCGGAATTCTATAAATGGCGCCTAGTGGGACCTACAATTTACTCACCACTAGGCATGTTTATAAAATCAAGCTCTTTGGGGCTGTCCTCTTGTAGAACAGAGTTCTTTTGCCTTGGCAGTTAGGTAGTATATTCAGATGAATAAAACTGTAGATTGTAAACCAGTGGTCTCAAATTTGCGGCCCGCCAGGTACTATTTTGAGGCCCTTGGTATTATAAAAAATGATTCTTTATGGAAAACTTGTGCCTTAAGTGTCCGACGGTCGTGTTCTGGAACGTTGCCCGGCTCACTGCTGTAACTCCACACAAGCGCTTTCCTGCATCTGTACGCGATTGTCCTCTCCACTCAACCTCACAATCATGTACAGACAGGGGAAAGCGCTTGCGTGAGGTTACAGCAGTGAGGCAGGCAACATTCCAGAAAGTAAGGTAACCATTGGAGTCAGGGCAAGATTAAAGAGTAGGTCCAGTAGGCACGTGCCTAGGGCCCGAAATTGTTAGGGGGCCCCACTGAAGGAGGGCAAAGAGCAGCTGTCCTGGGGGTCTCCCTTCCCCTCACCTTCACAGGTCCCCTTTTTTCCGATTTTTTTTTTTTATTCAAACGGTGATAGGCCCCAGCATCGACAGCAAATAAGTTCCACTGTTACCTTGCAACCGTGCTGCTCGGCCAAAGCTCTGACATGAGCTTCCTGTTTCCACCTGGGCGCAGCTCACATCAGAGGGAAGCTTTTGCCTACTGACACTTATGGGGAATTTAGGAGACATTTAAAACCATATCTGTTTTTGAAGTATTTAGGCAGCTAATTCGTAAAATTTTTATTATGTACTATTTTGATCATTTTAGTGTCTCTAATTATTGGCTTTTAACTTTTTTAGTTCAATTCAACTTTTTTTTTTTTTTTTTTAACTATTGTAAACCGCATAGAACTTTTTCCAATCCCCCTATGTGCGCGCGTATGTTTGTGTTGTCTCTGACATGGAGGAGAGAGGGAACGGGTGGCTTTTGATTTATTTAGAAAAGATAACAAACTAAACCAAGTATAGCAACTTATCAAAACATCAGAGGGTCAACATTCATCCAGGACAGTCAGCCTATTTTAATACACAGGCTGTTGCGGCTGAATTAAATCTGGATGTTCTGCGAAATTACCTGGATACGGCGGTCAGTGTTGGTGCTACACAGATAGTGGCAATATCCAAATAGCTAACCAGATAAATTTAGGACAGTCTTTTTGATCCTAATGTCTGGTTGGTGTACTGTATATTGTTGCTAACTGGATAATTCTGAGGACTGTCCTCACTCTGCCCATGGACCACCTGGTGCTATCTGGATAGCACTGAAAAGGTTTATAATTTATTTATTTTTTTAAAAAATGGCCACCAGAGCAGCAAAACTGGACAGACAGCTCACCGATCTGCTATTCTCGAACACAGACTACAAAACCTTCAAAAACGAAATAAATACCCTACTCTTCAAAAAACACATAAACCTATATAACAAAACCAGATCCTTCCAAGCATCACCTACGTTACAATCTACTTCTTAGCAAATCAAAAATGTTCAAATCACTCCTTATGTATCTCCTAATATCTTGACAATTCTCATGAAATCCACTTTATGTATTCTGTATCATCTTGACAATCGTATGTAAGCTGCCTTGAACCGCAAGGTAATGGCGGAATAGAAATCATTACTCGCAATCATCCTGCAATTCTGAGCGAGTTACAATAAAACATATATAATCATCAAATAGCACTAACAGCACAGCATAAAATAGCTTCACAGAAAACAAACCATGTTTAGTGATAGTACCCAGATTCTACCACTGTAAATTGCTGACCTGGATATGGATTTTTGAATAAGAACATAAGAATTGCTGCTGCTAGGTCAGACCAGTGGTCCATCGTGCCCAGCAGTCCGCTCACGTGACGGCCCTTAGGTCAATGACCAGTACCCTATCTTAGACTAGCCTTATCTGCGTATGTTCTGGTTCAACAGGAAGTGGTCTAACCTTGTCTTGAATCCCTGGAGGGTGTTTTCCCCTATAACAGCCTCCGGAAGAGCGTTCCAGTTTTCCACCACTCTCTGGGTGAAGAAGAACTTCCTTACGTTTGAACCTTAGAGGTCAGTTTCAACAGATTTCAAAGGATGGATTTTGCAGGTTAACACAGAAATGCCACTGTCCCACGGAAACCTATTATTGCTAATTGATAGTGCCCATATCAACCGCTAGCAAACTACACAGTTCAGTTACTAGGTGTCACTATATATAGTAGCCATTAAAGTTATATGGCTCAGTCACCAGGTTTCACAGTATGAGTTTACAACAAAGAAAAGGAAAAACATATCTGAATCACTAAGAACCATTTCAGATACAGGTGTAGCAGCAGAAGGAACATGGTTGGGAAAGCATGCAGAACATGCTTCATGGAGTAAATTCCAACCCTTCTGAGTGTGTGTATTGGTATTGCAATAACACAAGTTAAATGCAAAACTGGCAAATATGAAAAAAGTTAACTACACCTTTGAAGGGCTGTTTTCTCCTGGGGCATTAATATATGTTAGCAGTTTGCCCAGCCTACTGATGTTGTAGTTGACTTTTCTCAAATGTGGACCAAAACCTCAAACATTATCTTGGAAATTATGCACTTAAAAACATGTTCTAAGTTGACATTAACTTGTATCAACTGCTAAGCCTTTAATAATTTCTGCCTTGTGTATTCACTCACTCAGGCTGTAAGCAGGGACTTACTGTAACTGTTTACATTTTATTGTAAACCTATTTTTGCATGATACATAAAATACCAGAATAACAATGTATTTACCATTTGTAATATAATTATATTACATTGTACTGTACTTTGCATTTATATGTCATTCTCCTGCTGAAAGGACTCATAGTAGCTTATAGGAATATACCTTAAAAACAGAACAAATATTTTTATACAAAAACATATGGATCAATAGTTATTCCTTCTTCATTGCTTCTCTCACAAAGGATAAGGAAAAAAGACACAGAACTAATCCCACCCAAAACACTACCAAAAATGGCAAAATCGTCACACTCTTAGTCACATATAATCCCTTTCTCCATGGAGTCAGATAGTCTCAAATACTGGGTCCCGGTCAGCTTACCACACAATTGGACCCCATTTATACAACGTTTATTGATTTCAATAAAGATTTGTCATCAAGTACATCGTTCCCGCAATATTTTGGGGTTTCTCTCAAACTACTGGGCAACACCCCACATTCTATGAATCTTCCTCCATAAAGATTTTTCCAAAGGCATAATACTGGAATATATATATCCTTTTGAAATAAAGTCTTGTCATATCTCTTAGGGCACAAACCCCCCTCCCCCAACCAAGAAAAGGAAATGCTTTGTAGAAAAAAATTTTACAGGATTTAGGGGTCATTTTACTTAAGGCATACTACTGGTAATAGATTTAGCACGCAGCAAATGCTTTGCAGGCCGTAGGAATGTAGGGCTCCTTAACGCGCGGAATAGCGCACGCTAAAATGCCGCGCAAGCTAGCCGCTACCGCCTCCTCTTGAGCAGGCGGTAGTTTTTCAGCTAGCGCACGCTATATCGTGGGCTAAAAACACTAGCGCACCTTTGTAAAAGGACCCCATAAGGGGCTGTAAGGCATTTAGTAAGCACTGTAAAAGTAAAAGGGGTCCTTAGTAAAAGGACCCTTAAAATTCAGCCAGGTTCTTATGTGAAAGTTTTCCTATAGAAACCAAGAAATTTTAAGTCTGATTACCCATATGAGTATCTAAGCTCTATAATCCCTTACTCTCCTTCAGAAATCCTCTATGCTCGACTTTAAGAATAAATGGGACATCCAGTGGGATCCCTACGTGGGTCGAGCAGCACTCAGACTTAATGGGGTGGGTCAGTAGAGTGGGCAGACTTGATGGGCTGTAGCCCTTTTCTGCCGTCACCTTTCTATGTTTCTATGTTTCTTGAATTTAATCCTTCTGTCTACCACCTCTGCTGGGAGGCTCTTTCAATGCATCCCTTTTTTTTTTTTTAGAGCTGCTAATTTAAAACCATAACACAGAACAAATGTTACTATGTAACTACAATGCAATTACTTTGCAAACCATCCATTACAAAGTACAGGATCCATCAAAAAACAAAACAAAAATCATCCCATTAAGCATCTCTCCCTCCTCAAATCACTTCCCCATCTCAAACCCTTCCACCTTCCCTGCAAGCAAAACCAAATACAACTTTGGGGTCCTTTTATCAAGCCGCGCTAGCGGGGTTAGCGCGTTGGACATTTCATCACGCGCTAACCACCGCGGCCGGCTAAAAAACTAACGCCTGCTCAATGCAGGTGTTAGCGGCTAGCGCGGCAGGCGGTTTAATGCGCATTAAAACCCCTACCGCAGCTTGATAAAAGGACCCCTATGTCAATCTAACACCCTTTATGTGAATAAATATTTTCTTAGATTACTTTTGAATCTATCCCCTTTCACCTTCTTCCTATGTTCCCTTATTATAGAAGAAATATCAAAGAACAGATGAGGGACTGCATCTAGTTAAGGCAAAAAAAATAATCTCTTTTTCTGTCTGCCAGCCATTTAGAAGGTATGATTTGACATTAAAGATGAGGCTATTGTAAAGGAAAAAAATACTACAGTATAAGATCTCTCTCATTCTATGGTCTCTAAAGGCCTCTTTTACAAAGCCACGCTAGCGGCTGCACTAATGGCCCTGAAGCCCATAGAGATTTAAAGGACTTCGGGGCTGTTGCCGCGGGGCAGCCGCTAGCGCGGCTTTGTAAAAGAGGCCGTATGTTTTTCATTCTGACAGGCTATGAGCTCCTTTTATGAAGTGCGCTAGCGTTTTTAGCGCGCGGTACAATGCTGCACGTGCTAACTCCGCGCTATACGGAAAATACTACTGCTAGCTCTATGGAGGCGTTAGCGTCTAGCACCCGCTAAAACCGCTAGTGCACCTTCGTAAAAGGAGCCCTATGTTTTTTTAAAAAAATGTACTTAGCTTCATCACTTTGTACTCCATTTCTGACATCAGAGGTCAAACAGTGTGCCTGCTGAAAATCTCCTTCATGATTGTCAATGGCATTCATACCAAACTGAGATCCTGCTCCCTTCCCCCCCCCCTCCAATTTAAAACTAAAAATGGGATATAGAAACTAGCAGCACATGGATCATCAGAATACATTACAACATTTATGGAGGTAATTGGAAAATTGCAATCAAGACGCTTGTATTGCATGATGTGAGCAAAGCCTCTGATGGCAAAGTTACATCATCAGTGAACTCCCTGGTCACCTATTACCAGTACATAGCCTTTAGCTTCTGTTCCCAGCCATGATGTACCTGATCAATTCATCCTGATTTTCTTTTACTGCTTTTACAATACAATTATATACCAGAAGTGTAATGGTTTCCCTGTAAATTCTTGAGTTATTGTTTGTATGGTTGTTGACTGGATTGGTGTAGGTTTTGGAGGTGGTCCAAAGGGATATAGATCTTAAGCAGTTCTACGACAAGTCTCTAGTAATTACACATGCAGCTATCAGTTACTCATGCATTTAACAGCTATTTGTATCTCTGATGATAACATATGCCTCAAAAATTCCTAAGTAGTCCTAATTCAAGACTTCATCAATTACACATACAGCTTCCAGTTGGGTGTTGGTAACCTTACAAGTTAATATTTCCAGGTCTTTTGTGGTTTTTGAGTCTATTTTGCTATAATCAAAGGATTCTTTTAAAATTATCGCAATACCACCCCCTTTTTTCCAGTTTCTAGATAGCGGTATTATTTTGTAACCCTGGGGTAGCATTTCTTTCATAATCGGATCTGTGTCTGAAACCATCCATGTTTCAGTCAGGAATAGGAGATCTGGGTTCGTTTGTGCCATCCAACGTGTAGTATTTGAGCTTTGTTTCTTACTGAACGGGTGTTTAGGTAATATCTCTTTAAATTACCATATTTAGTTGGAGTGGGTGTACTAGAGCATTCTATTTTTTTCAATTTTCTTTCCTTGATCTTGCTACTATGGTGTTTGAAAGAGTTGCGAGCTCTGTTTACCACGGGTATTTGTAGTGGGCCTAGTTTTGAAAAATCATATAGAAATTGATGTTGATGTGGGCCAGTTTGTTTACTTGTCTTAGTTGGACTGTGCCAGGAAAAGTGAATAGGGATTGGTTTGGGGGTTTTTTTCGTCGTTACACAAGCTTCTGTAACATTTTAAATACAGAACCCCCAGTATCAGTAGGTATTTGTTTAAAGTCGCCATTTTTATTTATTTTTTTTGTAACAGGTGTAACAGTTTTACTAGTAGGTGCAATGTAATAGTGGGTACAATATAATAATATCAGTTGAAGCAGTTATAATAGATTGTTATACATATCAGAAGTTTTTGGAGTCAATCGGGATCGTCTCTTCTCAGATTGTCACTTCACAAAGGCGCGCACTAAGGCGCACGTGTATTTGCCATGCGCCTTTGTCAGCGCACCGAATGGCGGTGCGCCGTTGGTGAGTTCAATTTAAAGATGAAGAAAGCCCCCGCTGGTTTCAGGGGAGGGGCGGGCTGGCTCACGCTCCTCACTGGGTCGGGTTCCCACCTCCCCTTGGCCTGCCTGCCCGACGGCTTGCTGTGCAGGAACGGCGGTGTGCCATTGGTGAGTTCAATTTAAAGACGAAGAAAGCCCCCACTGGTTTCGGGGGAGGGGCAGGCTGGCTCACGCTCCTCGCTGGGTCGGGTTCCCACCTCCCCTCGGCCTGCCTGCCCGAGGGGAGGTGGGAACCCGACCCTGTAGACTATATCAATATGACAATGCCAGCATCTATTAGATTTAGAACTGTCTAACTTTTGCAAACGAACTGGGGTCAAAAAAATCCTATGCAACAAGAAAAAACAAGTTTGTCTCATAGATGCTGATGCTGTACATTTCAACCTCCAAGTCCAAATTTATGGCCATCGAGATGCAGAAATATACTGCTTTACTCCATGCTCCAAATATCTCTAAGACTATTTTTTTGGTTTTTTATTCAAGCATTCAGAAATTAATTTATACCATCTGGTGGCCTGATGTCCTAAAAGATCTGTCTGGAAGCATAGGATCTGCAAACTATAGTAAGTTTTTAAATTTTGCCAATCTTGTGACAAGAGAGTCCAGAGCGCTTTAGATAATAATCTAATATAATAAAACCCTAAGCTGCGCATGCGCACTCCCACCTGCGTGCGTCCGTTTTCCGTGAGATGTAGGGCACCGCAGGTAGGAGTGCGCATGCGCGCGAATCTCTCTCTCTGGCCGGTCGTCGGCGTCGTCTTCGCTCCTCTCCCCGGCACACCCGAACCCCCGTTCAGCCTCCCATCCGACCCTACCTTCGGCTCCCTTAGTCCCTTGCCGCCACTCCTCTTCTCTTCCCGCCCCGCGGTCCCAACAAATGTTTGTTGGGACCGCGGGAAGGGGGTGGCAAGGGACTAAGGGAGCAGAGAGTTGAAATATATTTTTTTCAGCTAGCATTTGACGACAGGTAGTTCTATAGAAAATGAACTGCCACTTACTGGGACAAGTCACTGATTTTCTGGAAATGATGCTGAAAATCTTTACTGACTGTTCTGGCACTATCAAGAAGAATCAACAGGAGAAAGGTCTCCATGAAGATACCAAAGGCAAACAAACAGTGGTGATCATCAAATGAAGAGGTGAAATGGTCAGCAGATTCATTCAAAAATCTTTAAATGGTGAGAACAGGACCCGATATGGGGGCAGCTTTAAGGAAGGGGTGTGCTGCGAGGCAGACAGCTTTGCTTGGGGGGGGGGGCCACGGAGACACAGTCAGGGACGAACTAGAGAGGGAGAGGGAAAGGGGGCTGCTTTCGGGGAGGGGTGTGCTGGGAGGCAGACAGCTTTGCTTGGGGGGAAAGACAGAAGGAGGGCCACGGAGACACAGTCAGGGATGAACTGGAGGGGGAGAGGGAAAGGGGGCTGCTTTGGGGGAGGGGTGTGCTGGGAGGCAGACAGCTTTGCTTTGGAGGAAGACAGAAGGGGGGCCACGGAGAGACAGTCAGGGATGAACTGGAGGGGGAGAGGGAAAGGGGGCGGCTTTGGGGGAGGGGTGTGCTGGGAGGCAGACAGCTTTGCTTGGGGGGGAAGACAGAAGGGGGACACGGAGAGATAGTCAGGGAGGAACTGGAGGGGGAGAGGGAAAGGGGGCTGCTTTGGGGGAGGGGTGTGCTGGGAGGCAGACAGTTTTGCTTGGGGGAGGGGAGACAGAAGGGGGCCACAGAGAGACAGTCAGGGAGGAACTGGAGGGGGAGAGGGAAAGGGGGCTGCTTTCTAGCACCCATTAATGTAACGGGCTTTAACACTAGTAATAATAATAACAACAGTTTATATACCGCAGGACCGTGAAGTTCTATGCGGTTTACAATGATTAGAAAGATGCTACAAATTGAGTGGAACATACATAGTTAGAGATTAGTGGCTAACAGACAAGATTAGTGGCTAACAGTTTAAGGGATCAGTTGTTATGGGAGAGATTGTGATGGGAGAGATTGTACAGATTCGTTACCTAGCTAAGCCAGCAAGTGTAGATATCTTCTGATCCGCCATAGGTTTATGCTTTATTTCCTTGTATTAATTGGTTACTTTGTACTTGCTCTTCAATTCTGAGGGCTACATTTCCTAAAGTTTTATGATATTTTTTTAATCTCGTTTTTTTTATCTGGTTTTCCCAGCATTCATTGTGTGATTGACAGGAATTTAAAAAGCTAATAAGATATGATAGAAAAACATCCATTTCCATACACAAAGTACTGTAGGAGCGTATCGCCAACGTCACAATCCCTCAGATGTGGCAGTAATAGGGTGTGATCTAATGCTGTAAAGTTGTGGAAACAATCAAAGCAATCTTGCCCCTATTGAGGAATCCAAGGACCTCAGCAGGTGCAAATTTGAACATGCACACCTATATTTTATAAAATACGAGCCACAGAGAAAGGACTTTCATAACTGTTTTCAAAAGGTGCTGTAAAAAATTTCAGGAACTTACCTATTCTATGTCTGTTTTATAATGCCAATATATTACTACTACTACTACTAATAATAATAACTTTATTTTTCTATACCGCCATAGTCAGACGACTTCTAGGCGGTTCACATCGAAAGAAGGCTGGACATTCAGCGAATTACAAATGCATGAGGGGGAATGTTACAAAAGAAAAGGGTAGTAAGGGGAGGAAAAGTAAGAGGGGGGTTGTAAGAGGAGGGAAGTGAGAAGGGTTGCCTGATCCCAATTCTATATTGGCACCTAAAACATAGGTGCCCAGGAACGTGGCACATAGCATATGTCTAGCTTAAGTTAGTTGCCTAGCAGCACCTAAAGTGGATTAAAGTGCCAATAGGCGCTTTGATCATGCCTACCAGTACCTAACCTAATTGTTTTAATTGGTGCAGTAATTGAATACACCATTTTAAATCAATTAAAAATACATTTGTAAAAAAGTAGATGCTGGAATCGTGCCTACAGCATGGTGCCTAGTGGCACCGAAGGTCAGAGAAGGCATGTTTAGGGGCAGAGATGATCTTGAACATCACTAGGTGCTGCTATGTGTGATTCTCCGAAAAATACCCTGGCCTACATTTACAGCGCCTGTTTTTTCTTAGGCGTGCGATTCTGTTAATGGCACTTAAGTGTGATTGACATGTGGCTAGCATCGTTATTTTAGGTGTCGGCCGATTTAGGTGCCATTTACAGAATCCGGGCCTATAAACAGTAAAATAACAGCATAAACATGTACATACAGACTGTAGATCAGAGCAGAAATCCCAAAATTCAACACAATAATCTATTCACCACATTAAAACAATAAATACATAAATGATTAAAAGCCCTACAAAGCCATGTTTTTTGCTCTTACAAGGGCTGTGTTGGGGGCTATAAAAAAGCTTCTGAACTAGGGTCTGAGCCACTGCTTTTTCTTGACTTGTCATCCTCTGCTGGAGTATGTTCCTATGAATCAGGATCAGGAATCTTTGGTGAAAGACCCCATGGTAGCAAGAGAATCAGTAAGAGGAGCAGTGGCGGTGAGGGTTCCTACAGTCCCCCCCCCCCCCCCACACACACACACCGGAGCAGCAAAGCAACAGATAAGCAGCTGAAGAGCACTAGAAACAGAATATGCCACAGTCCCTCTAAGTTTCGGGAGCACTCACAGCTCCACACCAAGCAGTGAGTAGAATACTATGAGAAGGAGCTGTTGTGACAGCATAAGTGGCCTTCATTGCACAAACACTGCATGAGAGGAGGAGGATTGGTGAACCTGAGGCTTCAGAAGCGTAGGGTCTTTCACTGAAGGTTCCTGATCCTGATTCAGAGGAACATACTAAAGCAGGGGATAAGTCGAGAAAAATCAGCGACTCAGACTCTACTTCAGAAGTTTTATAAAGTACAGACCCTGATGCAGAGAAGCATGGCCATGTTAGGCTTTTAATTATTTATGTATTTACTAGACTTTAAGCCCGTTACATTAACGGGTGCTAGAATAGATGTGTCTGTCTGTCTTTCTTTCTTTCTCTCTCTCTCTCTCCTTGGCCGCTTTCTGTCTGTCTGTCTGTCTTTCTCTCTCCTTGGCCGCTGTCTATCTGTCTTTCTTTCTGGCTGTCTCTCTCCCTGGCCCCCTGCCTGCCTATTTCTCTCTGTTGCGCCATGCTTGCCTGTTTCTCCGTGGCTCTTCTGTCTTCCCCCCCAGAGCAAAGCATGATTGCTGTCTGCCCCCAGCACACCCCTCCCCCCAAAGCAGCCCCCTTTCCCTCTCCCCCTCCACTTCCCTAAGCAGTAGTAGAATTTTTACCAGCATGGGACACCTTGCAGCACCCGCACGACACCCTCTTGCTATTTCTCTAGGCACCAGCTATCAGGAGACAAACAGCCACCGCCACTCAACTCGCTGCACACGCCGCAAGCCGTCGCAAGCGCCTTAAGCCGTGTACACACCACAAGCCGTTGCACGTACCGCAAGCCGTGCACATGCCGCAAGCTGTCGCATGTGCCTTAAGCTGTCACAAGCCATCGCATGTGCCTCAAGCTGCTGCACGCGCCGCAAATAGAATAAAGCCAGAGGCACACATCACGCTGTTTCAACTGCGCATGTGCGGGTAAGGATTTTATTATATTAGATTATTTTATATGGTGAATAAATTTTGGATTTCTACTCTGATCTACTGTCTATGCCAGCCTCGGAGCTAGTGTAGATGCTCGTGCCCAGATTCCAAAGATATGTTCATTACATACAGTGTTATATATGTTTCATAAGCTTTCTCTCGCTCTGCCCAGACTTTGTCCATGTGTATGCTCATCAGGAAACTGCATTGTTACATAATTGTGCTCAGTCAGATTTCTAGCATTCACAAGCACATGTGCACACAGAAGTGCATATATGCTGGTAATCTGGTCATTTATGTACATGAAGCTGAACCCAGACAAAACAAAATTCATCCTCCTCGAAAATGACAAAGTCCCAACCACGAAAATAACAAAGTCCTGTAGGCTGTGTGCCGGTGCCAGATGGGGGGTAAGACTGAATGCTGTTCGTGCAGGGGGTGCCGGTTCGCACGGGGGGGGGGGGAGGGGAGCGATGCCGGTTCTCGGGCGGGGGGTGCTCGCAAATCAAGTCAATGCTCGGCTTGCGAGACAAAATTTGCGAGAATGTTTTGCTCGTCTTGCAAAACACTCGCAAACCGCGTTACTCTCAAACTGAGGTTTGATTGTATTTAATTTTTTTATGGCCTGCATTTTCAGCCCTAAGACTGTACAGAGCAGCTTGCAACAGTTAAAAACTAATAAAAACAGCACTGGGCATATGCATAAACCCCCTACCCCACCCAATCAAAATCCAAGAGGCTGATAATATTCTGACTTGAGCCAGGCTCTCACTGCAAATAAACACTGGGTTTTACTAAACAGCGTAAGAGCATTTTATCGTGAGCCGGCAAGGTAAATGCTCTGACACTCATAGGAATTCATTGAACGTCAGAGCAATTACCTCGCCGGCCTGTGGTAAAATGCTCTTACGCTGCTTAGTAAAATGAGCCCAAAATGCATTAAAATTCATTCCCAAGAAGAATTTCCAATGTGCTACAAAACTTTCAGCACAAAATATCTGAGAATAAGTTATTTACATTTTTCTGTGACTGCAGAAAAGTATTTAGTTCCTCAGTGATTGTAAGAAATAACCTTAAATCAAAGGTTCTCAAATTTGGTCTCCGAAGGCTACAAACAGGTCTGTTTTTCAGATAAACCAAATTATACATACAATATACTAACTTTGGTTTTATATGTATGTAAATGCATCCGATTAATATTTGTGATGATCCTGAAAACCAAGCTCTTGCCGAGAGCTCACAACCTTAAGTGACCTGTTTCTCCTCACTCTAAAGAAAGGCACAGAACACAGTATTAAACACCAATCTAGCAACATCTAGGGCTGATGTAATAGAGTGCAATACCGATAGAGCACTGCTTAGAACTAGTGTAGCGCACTCTTTTTTTAACAGGACTGGCTTAATCATGAGGCAGACGAGACTGTCACTTAGGGCTAGCTTCTCAAAACTTTGCGGTAAAAACTGATGGGCTGCCGTCGCAGCCGTTATTGAAGCGATTTCAAAAAGGCGAGTCATTCTCAAGAAAACCACGCATGTTACATGTTGTATAAGCATTGATTATATGATAGATAAGGGTGGGGAGGGGGGGAGATAAGAGAATATTATATGTATCATTGTTGATTATTAAGTGATATATTTATGGTTATTTGTGTGGATATGTTATCACACTTATTATAAGTTTAAAAATGAATAAAGATTTAAATAAAAAAGAAAACCACGCATGCAAATGAAGTTGGCAGAGAGTAGAGAAGGTCTCTTAAATTTACATGAGATGAGTTGTTGGTGATAGTGATCGGCACATGCGCAGAATACATCACAAAAGTGGTGTAAGTGTGTTCATGTGCTGGAAAAAGCAACGCTATAAGCAGTGTGTCAATCGTAGGCGTGCGCATAAGACATGCCTTTTCTCCCCCCAAACTGCTATATAATTCATGTAAATCTTGTCATTTGTTTTTAATATCAAATTTTATCATGAACTACAGCCAGACACGGGTCATACACACACTCAAGACACAGGTATAATACACACACTGAAGAAGGGTGCTTTACAATGGGAGGGCTGGTAATGGGTGAAAGTACTCAAGAAAAGGACTTGGGGGTAATAGTGGACTACACAGTGCGCAGCGGCCTCTAAGAAGGTGAATAGAATGCTAGGTATTATCAAGAAAGGTATTACAACCAGAACGAAAGAAGTTATCCTGCCATTGTATCGGGCGATGGTGCGCCCGCATCTGGAGTACTGCGTCCAATATTGGTCGCCATACCTTAAGAAGGATATGGCGATACTCGAGAGGGTTCAGAAAAGAGCAACGCGATTGATAAGAGGTATGGAAAACCTTTCATATGCTGAAAGATTAGAGAAACTGGGGCTCTTTTCCCTAGAAAAGGAGAGAGAAGACTTAGAGGGGACATGATAGAGACTTACAAGATCATGAAGGGCATGGAGAAAGTGGAGAGGGACAGATTCTTCAAACGTTCAAAAACTACAAGAAGGAGATGGCATTCAGAAAAATTAAGAGGGGACAGATTCAGAACCAATCCTAGGAAGTTCTTCTTCACCCAAAGTGTGGTGTGGACACCTGGAAAGTGCTTCCAGAAGGTGTGATAGGACAGAGTACGCTTTTGGGGTTCAAGAAGGGATTAGATAATTTCCTGAAGGAAAAGGGGATAGAAGGGTATAGATAGAGGATTACTATACAGGTTCTGGACCTGATGGGCCGCAGCATGAGCAGACTGCTGGGCGTGATGGACCTCTGGTCTGACCCAGCAGAGGCACTGCTTATGTTCTTATGTTTTGTCCACTCCCCCCAACCCACCCCCCCAAAACAAACAACCCTACAATTTATGTGAATCATGGTTTGTTTGTTTATCATGAGCCACAGTCAAAACACACGCCACAGATGCGATATTCAGCATGCTATCTGGTTAGCATGTTGACTATAGTGGGGGTTAATTTTGTCTGTTTTAGAGGCTGACTGAAACTGGTGGTTCTGGTTCTGGCCAAAACCAAATCTTCAGATCAGTTTTGGACACAACAATAACTGAAACTATGTCCCCATTCCCTGCCGCTGCAGGACAATCTCTCCCACACCTCCAAGCTGCCCACCATTCCGCCCTCCTTCCCTCCCTGGGCCTACCTTGTAAAGGCCCTGAGGGTGTAGTGATGTCTTTGAGGCAGGAGCATTCCGAGTTGCTCCTGCTCCCTGTCCAAAATGGTAGTCACAACCTCCTGCGGCAGTCTTGCAAGGTTGTAATGGGATGTTGTGGCTGCCATTTTTTCAGTGTGGAGAAAGGGGGCAAGAGCAATTCAGGATGCTTCTGTCCCAAAGACACTACTATACCACCAGGGCCCTTGCAAGTTAAGCCTACAGGGTGATGGGATAAGAACTGAATGGCAGGTGGCCTGGGGTGGGGGTGGGGAGGAGGCTGACATTAATGTACAAGAGGTGAATCTTTTTCATATGAAGGAAAACTCTGGAATGAGAGGGCATAGGATGAAGTCAAGAGGTGAATAGGCTCAGGAGTAATCTAAGGAATTTTGGGGGGGGGAGGAAAGGCGGGAAAGAAGAGATACGATAGATATTTAAATGCCTACATGGCATAAATATGCATGAGGTGAATTTCTTTCAATTGAAAGGAAACTCCAGAGTGAGAGGGCATGGGATGAAGTTAAGAGGCGACAGGCTCAGATGTAATCTAAAGAAATACTTTTTTTTACAGAAAAGATGGTAGATGCTTGGAATAGTCTCCTGGTAGAGGTTGTGGAGACAAAGGCTGTGTCTGAATTCAAGAAAGCGTGAGACAGGCACATAGGATCTCTTGGGGGAGAGGAAGAGATAACAGATGCTTTGAATGGGCAGATTGGATGGGTCATTTGGCCTTTATCTGTCATCATGTTTCTATGTTTCTACACAGCCAGAGAAAATATACCTTACCCCCCTCCCTGTTCCCAAAGGTCTGTTCAGTAATGCATAATGACATCATATGTAGCGATCCATTAGGAGAGACTGTATTGTTTCATGGCTACCAGAAGCAGTATGTGAAAGCTTTTAACACTGAACCATTATGATCTATATCCCCCACCAATGAGTCATGGCAGAAGTTCAGATGTGCCAGCTGGCAAAAAGAAGTGGGGATGGGCCTATGCTACTGCTGTCCACAGAAAAAAAAAAAAAAGAAGTCATCTTTGTCTTCATTCCCCACCCACCAAAACAACCAGCTGCTGTCAGTGAAAAAAAGGAGGAAAATCAGCACTAGTTTAGTTTATTCGCTTAAAACACTGCCTCTGGATTGCTCACTGTAGTGAAGAGGTTTACAGTACAAATACACAGAAGTAAACAAAGCAAGAGAAAAGATTAAAGGAAAGACGTGGCAGGAACCTGCCACATCTTTCCCACTGCTATTAGTCCCAGAAAGCCTGAATAAATAAATGTATTGGGGTTTTTAGGGCCAGATTCACCAACCTGCCCGATCGGGCCCGATCCGGGCAGGTCCGATGAATTCAGAAAAGAAAAATATGCAGATCGTAGGAACGCCCCCATCTGCCAGCAAAGATCACTTTTCTGAAATCCCCACACATGCGCAGACCATCTGTAGATGGTGTGTGCGTGCGTGTTCGAGCCGCAAACTTTTTTTTTTTCCACTGACACCGGGGAGCGCTATAGGGGGAGAGCCAGGCTGGGGACACGATGCGGAGGCGGCGGGTCCAAACCCAGGCTGCGATAGCCTCCATAAAGGGCAGAAGTGGTGAGGGCCTTCTCTGGAAGGGCAGGAGCAACTTATGCTGGAGCGCAACTCATTTTGGACCAAAGACTGATATTTGGAATAGAGGGAGCGTTATTTGTACCCTGCAGTGTGAGCGGCGTGCAGCCCTGCTTTAAACCCGCGGGCTCGCAATGCAGGTCTCGCAATGCAGGGAAGGCGGCAGAGAGAGTCACACTTCCTGCCTTCTCTGGTTAGAAATCGGCTCCAAAGCAGAGCTCAGGGCAGAGAGTAGAGCACGATTCCCCCGGTGCCTGAAACCTCTTCCTACACAAGCAGAGAGCAGGGCAATGGAGCAGGAGAGTCGGCAGAGACCCGTGCGACTGCTCCCAAGTAGTCGCTTCTATTCTTGATCGGCCAGCCCAATCGGTGTCCCAAATTTGTGTTGTGAATCGCGCCCCTGCCTACTTTTGCATGCATTTCTCCTCATTTGCATGCACGGATTTGAAGCAGATCACAGGAGAGGTAAGTGAATCAGGCCGGAGGGAAATTTGCTCGTAAAGGGGTCGCAAACCGATTGGTACACGATCGGTTTGCTTTGTGAATCTAGCCCTTAAGCAGCTTTAAACAAGAGCAGTTAGATTCTAGTCAAAGGCTCTGGGGTAGAAAGTTCCAGAAAAAAGCAGCAGTATAACTAAACGCAGTCTGTTTGGTCACATCAAATCAGATTTGAGAAATCAGTAGAAGGGCATAGTGACTGACTAGCATACTGAGAATATAATAGATTGATTTATTTATTCAATTTTCTATACTGTTCTCTCAAGGGAGATCAGAACGGTTTACATGAATTTGTTCAAGTATTCAAGCATTTCTCCTTGTATGTCCCAGTGGGCTCACAATCTATCTAATGTACCTGGGGGATTAAGTGACTTGCCCAGGGTCACAAGGAGCAAGCAGCGTGGGTTTGAACCCATAATTTCAGGGTGTTGAAGCTTTAACCGCTATGCCATACTCTCCCCCTGTAAGGGATTAACAGTTTGGACGGATATCCAGGAGTGCCAGTGAAAAATAGGCAAAGTCACATGAAACAGTGCCAATTTCTCAAATAAATGGCTATAATCTTAGGGGGGAGGGCAGTTTACATAGGAGTCAGTTCTTTGGGTTGCTGTGGTTGCTTGAGCATTCCCAATTTTGAACAAACTCCTTGACAGTGTCCAGAGAAAGGTAATTTCCATTGGGTTTAGCACCCCAATAATTTTGAAATGTTGGCTCTGACAAGGTAACCTGACCCAGGCACTTCAGCTCCAAGAATAATCATACTTTATTTCCAAATCAGGCTAGGTTGGACCAATGATTTTAAGTAAAGCAAGAATTAGTGAAATGCAAATTTGTCCCCTGACTGAATAGTTATTCATAAGGCATTAACATCCTATCCCCTCAAAACAAATGTTCAGGGGCGCTGCTGAGCCTGCGACAAATGGCAGCCTGATCACAGAGCTCCTGCCCCTGCTCCCAGAATCGTAGCCACCGCGACTCCGAAACGCAAAAAAATATTGCCGAACTGTGTACTGCCGACGCACGAAACATCTCTGCCTCTCCCTATCGCTCGAGCTTTTTCAATCCACTCACATGGCTGACAAAAAAATCGGGAAAAGGCACAAGCCAGACCCGCCATCACCTTCGAAGGTTCCGCTTCCTGCAGCGGAGGGTGATAACAGCTCCAAAGAAATCCTAGCTGAATTGAAGGTACTGAAAGAACTAATAACAGACACTAAAACTAATACTGATGAAATCAATGACAAACTTACTAATTTGTCAGCCGATTTTTCCATTCTTCAAACACGTGTCACCACGCTTGAAGAAAAAATGGCCACGACCTCCACATCAGTGTCTGAGCTGCGCAAACAAACAGCCAGAATCACTGCCCTCGAAAAAGACCTGGAGGATAGTGGGAATCGCTCACGTAGGTGTAATATTCGCATTTTGGGCTTACCGGAAGGACCACATGAACGCGAATTAACCACATACCTAGAAGACTTCATACCCAAGCTACTAGATCTCAAGTTTACCCGCGACTTCGAAATTGAAAGGGCACATCGAGTTCCCTCATTTCGCAATGCCAACGACCGCTTCCCCAGGCCTGTAGTTTTTAAATCACTATGTTATCAACATGTGATTGAAATTATGCAGCGTGCGAAAATGCGTGCACCTGTGAAGCATGAGGGCACCACACTGCTGTTTGTTCCTGATCTAAACAAATCCACTGCACTACAACGCAAGCAATTGCTATCCTACAGGCCACAGCTCAAACAGCTATCAGCTAAATTCGGCATGATGTACCCTGCTCGTATGAGAGTCACTCTGCACAACCAGACAAAGGATTTTACCTCGCCAGAAGAGCTTGCAGCGTACATTGAGCTACAGTCACCTACTCCAATCCACCAGGTCTGAAGGTGCAGCCTGTGTTGTTATACCACTCTGCACTCTGCACATGGTAACCTCACCTTGCTCAACCTGGCTGGGCTCAAGGGTCCTAACCTACATGGACTGTAAGCTGCTTACCAATCTTGCATTAAGACTTGTTATGACGGTGGCTAATTTTATGGGCGCCCATGTCCATATCTAATCTTGTTTATTATGGGGTTCTGTTTTCTCCTTACTGCTGTTTTAGCCTCTCTGCTGCACTCATAGGTTTTCCAAAGGCTTTGTTGCCAGATTTTTTCTTGATTGTTCATGAGTTTGTATATGCTTCTCTTCTTCTGTCACTCTGTCATATGGCATATATTTCTCCATCTTTCATACAGTACATGGTTGTGAACTCAATTTACTCAACATTACATTGTACTATTTTTATGCATACATTTATGACCTCCAAACACGCTTCTACAAATGACTCTTAACATCATATCACTAAATGCAAAGGGTCTCAATAATAAGGTTAAACTTAAAAAAATGTTGTCACATCTTGAGCAAAGCGTTCCTGATGTCATAATGATACAAGAAACTCATCTAAATCAATCTGCCTCCAGCAACATCCGTCCGCCGTGGGCTCTCCCTGCTTTCTTCTCTGCAGCACTGGACAAGAAAGGTGGGGTACTCACTCTGATTAGGAAAAAACCTGGTATGGTGATAACATCCTCCTCTTCGGACCTTAATGGTAGGTGGGTTAAGGTAATTTTGCAATATTCGGGCCAAACCTTCACTCTACTTAACCTCTATGGTCCCAATTCAGATTGCCCTGACTTCTTTAAATCCCTGACTTCTGTCATACTCTCTGACTCTAATTCTCAACTTATAATAGGAGGTGATTACAATATGATACTCAATCCTGTTAAAGACAGAAAATCACAATCCAAGTACAAGAAATCCAGATCATGGTATGCTCTCCAAGAGCTCATTCACACTCTTCACCTCGCTGATATCTGGAGATGCATGCATAATACGGAAGAAGCATTCACATTTTTTTCTAACCCCCATCTCACTTACTCACGAATAGACTTTTTTCTACTGAGTAATTCCTTATGTGCCTCGGTTACTGAATCCACCATATCTCCAATCATGGTCTCAGATCATGCCTCAATTTCAATAAAACTATCTCTCCCACAGTTGCCTTATCAACAAAAACAATGGCGCTTCAACTCCAGTTTGCTTCAAGATCCTATTTTCAAGGATGCCATCAGAGCAGCTATTAGAGAATACTTCACACTGAACACTCCGGAGCAAACTTCTTGGCCTAACTGTTGGGATGCATTTAAGGCATCGATAAGAGGCACCATAATATCATACACTGCTCATCTACATAAATCACGAAGAGAGCAATTGTGTCAATACGAGAATGAAATTGGTGCTGCTGAGTCGAAGCATCAACGTGATCCAACCAACATAGACAATCTACTTCAACTGAATAAACTGCGATTCCTTTATAACTCAGTACTTAGTCAGCAAGCCTCCCAGGCCGTATTCAAACAATCCACCACCTATTTTTCGGAAAACAACAAATGTGGCCACCTTCTGGCAACTTACTTAAAGAAACGTGCTG
The DNA here is from genome assembly GCF_902459505.1 of Geotrypetes seraphini. Classification (NCBI taxonomy): domain Eukaryota; kingdom Metazoa; phylum Chordata; class Amphibia; order Gymnophiona; family Dermophiidae; genus Geotrypetes; species Geotrypetes seraphini. The sequence goes on from NC_047086.1 coordinate 285,295,305, forward strand.
ATAAGTCCAATATCACTAATATTATAATAGACAATGGCACCTCAATCACCGATCCTGCTGAAATCTCTCAGTCCTTCAAAGATTTCTATAAAACCTTATATACCTCTGAGTTAACTTCTCGCAGCTCCTCGTCTACCTTCTTGGAGAAACTATTACATCCCAGACTGGGAACTGAAGATAACACCTCTCTAGACCTTCCTATCACAACCTCAGAGATTGCCATGATCATCAATTCCATGTCGCCTCGGAAGGCTCCCGGTCCGGACGGCCTGACTGTAGAATTTTACAAGGAATTTCAAGATGTTCTCCTTGCGCCTTACCTGAAGTACATCGATCATCTCATTTCTACAGGTCTAGTCTCTGGTTCTTTCACTGAAGCCCACATAATCGTCCTTCCCAAACCAGACAAAGACCCCAGATATATTTCCAATTATAGACCTCTATCACTGATAAATGTCGACGCGAAAATATACGCAAAACTCTTGGCCCATCGTCTACAATCAGTGATAACAAAATTAATTTCTCCTGACCAATGTGGCTTCATCTCAGGACGTAACTCCGCTGACAATACTCGAACCTTCTCTCACATCATCACTCAGGCTCAGCACTGCAATCGGGATCTCCTAGCTGTAGAGCTAGACGCTGAGAAGGCCTTTGATCGAGTAGAATGGCCCTTTTTATTTTCAGTTTTACACTGGTTTGGGATCTCTGACAGATTTATTGATAAAATCCGCATCCTTTATTCTTCCCCTTCAACCAGGACATTCATCAACGGATCCTTATCATCTCCATTCCAGCCAACCAGGGGCACCAGACAGGGATGTCCTTTGTCACCCTTGCTTTTTGATCTGGCTCTCGAACCGCTCCTCATTGCCATCCGCACATCTTCTGATATTGCTGGCTTTCAACTCCGAGAATTGGAAATCAAAACATCGGCATATGCTGACGATGTACTTCTATACACAACTCCTTCTTCGCTACCCCCACTTCTTCATATGATCAACGATTACTCATTGGACTCCGGATACAAACTCAACACGTGCAAAACGGAAGTAATGCCACTCAACTGTCCACACATGGAACATGAAGTAAAATCACTAGGAGTCACTTGGTCGAGTACTAAAATGAAATACCTCGGTGTACTATTCGGCCCGACGATGGATGAGTCGATTCAGCTTAACATAGATTATCTACTTAATATCGCCAAATCCACCACAAACAAATGGTCCCCACTTCACTTGTCATGGTGGGGTAGGATGGAAACTATCCGAATGATGATATCGCCCAAAATTAACTATGTGTTGAGTATGCTTCCTTTTCTCCTCCCGCTCTCTTTTTATAAAAGTATAGAATCCATCCTTTCCAATTTTTTATGGAACAAAAAGCAACCACGAATAGCTCTGATTAAACTCAAAGCAGACCATTCAAGTGGGGGTGTCAACTTCCCCGATTTCTTGCATTATCATTGTGCCTTCCTGATTCGGCAATGGTCCCAAAGCTACTTGACTCCACAATCGACTGTACCATCATCATGGCAATTACTGGAAAACCTTAAGTATGGTGAGTCAAGGATAAAGTTGTTGCCAGGAACACAGTTATCCCAGATAGACAAAGCGGATCCCATTCTTGCCTCCTACATGTCTGCTTTGAGAAAAGTTGATTCTCATCTTGATGTCAGTTGGGATAAATCTAAAACTCATCCCTATTTGGAATAACGCCAGATTCAAAATACAAGGCTCATCGGTCTCCTGGCGACTATGGCAGCAATGAGGCATACACACGATCCAAGATCTGATTCAGGCAGACCAATGGATGACCTTTCCAGACCTATCCCGAAAATGGAGTCTTCCCAACAGTCAACAGTTTCAATGGTTGCAATTAACACATTGCATCAAGAAAATTATACCGGATGCCCTTACCCTCGCTTCCCGACCAGGCATAGAATCATTACTAACCAAATTCTCTGCTTGGCATAACAAAGCCTCACTTTGGTACAAGTGGCTACAAAAAGCTTATTTCGGTATTCCTAAAAATACAGCTCTCAAATGGAATGTAGACTTGAACTTACCGTCAGATGCTATAGATTGGTCTGCTGTATGGCTACAAATGTTTAGGTCCCTCAGATCAGCATCACTGTTACAATCTATGTATTTCATGTTACATAGAGCTCTATGGACTCCCATGTTAGCCAATAAAATAGATTTGTCTAGTTCTACAGCCTGCTGGTCTTGTTTAGATCAACCCGGTACTCTCAAACACCTCTTATTTTCATGCAAGCATCTGACTTTGTATTGGGAAAAGGTTTGGAATATAATATGCTCAATATTGCAAATTCGTGAGCCACTTTCCTTTAATTTCATTATTTTGAACTCATGTGGTATTTCCTCTTCTCTAGACTCATCTGAATGTAAACTGTTGTCTATCATGTTGTCTCTAGCTATTCAAAATGTGCTATGTTGCTGGAAAGACTTATCTAAAATTGATTATCATACATGGTGGAATAATCTATGTCTGATCAGCAAATATGAAAAAGCACTGGCTGAACGCTCTACTTCCCTTTGCAAATACAACATTGTTTGGTCTCCTTTAATTAGATATTGCTCTGAGTCCGACGCATTGACTAAATTGTAGAAGTATCTATATTGTTACTTAGGTTTCACGGTACTGTATGCCTATTTCTATATATCTACTGGCAGTCATATGTTTATTGATGAAGCATCACACATGTTCTGTTATTCTCATGAACATACTGTTTAAAAAAAGTGTATCTTTTCTGTTTTCTTTTGTTACTTTCCTCATAAAACTTAATAAAAATATTTGAACTAAAAAAAAAAACAAATGTTCAACTAGAATAAGTCTACTTCTGGACCAACACATAAAAGTTTCATTCTCCAGTCCGTTCCTGCCACATGGCCCTTAAAGGCATCAAGAAAATGCTCCTCTTCAAATACAGAGGCAAGATTCTATGCTGTAGTTGGAGTAGGTAATTAAAATGCCAGGGAGCAACATATGCTTTTTCAAAATTCAATGCCAAATCTGTGTTCAGATGTTACTTTTAGAAATCATATCAACTTATAATGAAACATGTGCTCAGAGATATGGAGGCAAAAACAATGGGCGAACCCCAAGAATGTGGCCTCACCACCCAATCATTGCATATTCAATATATTTCAGTTGATATCAAAAAGTATTCAAAATGCTGTGTAACCACAGTCTGCACTGGCTGCCGATGGAAGGGTCATTTTCAAGTTTGCCTGTCTCTGCTTCAAAACCATAACAGGTTCATCCCCAATCTACCTGTCGCAGCATTTCGAATTTCCAGGCCCCATTTGCACACGTAGTGCCTATCTGTTTGCCTTTCCATCCTTGAAGGGCTGTATCTACAAGAGATTCCTTGATAGATCACTATCATTCCAAGCAGGCAAATGGAATAAATTCCTAACCACCTTCATCTCAAATGAACCCACCTACCAAACCTTCAGGTAATCAATTAAAACCTATCTCTTTGATAAATTTCTCTGATTCCTTTCCTGCCCTGCTGTATCTTTGAAATGCTTCCGGATAAATCTTGACTACCCTTGGCATGCTAATGTAATTTGGATGTCCTTTTCTGTAACATCACTGTCTGTATACAGTCTCTTCCTCTGTAAACCGCTCTGAACTGCTTGTGGTATTGCGGTATACAAAAATAAAGTTATTTTTATTATAAATTGATATGATTTCTAAAAGTAATATCTGAACACTGCAGAGTGATTTTATATCAGATTTGCCATATCTCCTTTGAACACTTGCACAATATAGAGTACCTAGTGTGTGGTCCCTCTTGATCAATTATTTTCAAAATCCAATGGCATGAAGTCACATCTCTCCAGTATCCAGACCTGAATATGTTGAATTAAACTGGCTTGATTGTGTTTTGGGCATTCATAACCCTCCCCCTCCCCCCGTACTGCCAATTACCATATCCCCATCCCCAATTTTGGTTTCTTACTAGCTAAATATACATCGCTGCCCAATACTTCTCTAAGGGCTCCTTTTACAAAGCTGCGGTAGTGGCTGCTGCGGCGGTAATCGCTCCAGCACCCATACGGATTTAATGGGTGTCGGAGTGTTTGCTGTGTGGCAGCCACTACTGCGGCTTTGCAAAAAGGGAGTTATGTGAGGTAAAGATCTTGAAGTAAATCTTGAAAAATGATACTAATTTGCAAATCCTGTGTTAAGACACCCTTTTTTATCTTGAAGCATGGGAAGCTGAATTCTACACCCTCACACACAATTTATTTTTTTTTTTACTAATCTTGCCAATAGTTTACTATTTTTAATCTAATTTTTATAAAGCTGGTATTGATAATAGAGCCTGGATTAATGCATTCTTTGATGAATAAGCTCATTCAGGGTCTACTGTGTAGTCAGGGGCTAGGCCTTATTCTATTCTGTAGGATTAGGTGCATGTATCTGCCTCTCCCTCTTAACTACATGCTTCCAGACTTAAAAGCTCCTCATCCAGAATATACCAGTATGTCCCTCTATGTACAGGCTTACTTGCCTCACAGTATAAGATTGGTTGCCCTATATCAGGGGGCTCCAACATTTTTCACATAAAAGGCCTCAAAATGGTTATGAGAAAGCTCCGAGGGCCACAAGGTGGTCATAAGAAAGCTCCAACACATTTAACTTTTAAGATAAAAAATAAAGTTATTCTTACCTTTCTTCTGCCTTCTTAAATCTATCTAGTTTCCATCTCTTCCCTTCTCTTCCATACATAGGCACAATAATCTCCCTTCTTTTCAGTGGTATAGTGAGGGTGAGAGGCTCCCGGGGTGGTAGAGGCCCCTTCCCTGCCTTTTTCTCTGCCCCCCCCACCTACTCCTTTCCTGCCGCCTCCTGCTCCTTTCCTGCCAAACGCACATCTTCCCTTCCCCCGTACCTCTTTAATGTTCCTGGCGCAAGCAGCAACCCCAAGAAGCTGCTCGCACCAGTGTTGGCTCTTCCTCCGATGTCACTTCCTAGCAAACAGGGCCTATAGACAGCAAATCAGCAACATTTTTAGTTAGAGCTGGTGGCAGCAGTTATCACTGGGTAGGGTTACCGTATTTAAGGACGGGAAAACCTGGACACATGTCCCTGCTCCCAGTCCCGACTTGTTCCACCTCCAGCCCCGCCCCAAAAAAGCCTCATCTCTTTTTTGCTGACCTCCAGGTCATCTGGAGGGCCTTCAGCATGCGCAGATGCGAGTGACGTCATCAGCGCATGCTTGCTGAAGGCCCTCCAGACGCGGCCAGAGCTCGGGGCTTTCCAAAACCCGGACAAACTGCCAGGTTTTGGAAAGTCCATCCAGGAACCCGGACAGTCCTCTAAAAAGAGGACATGTCTGGGTTTTCCTGGGCATCTATCACTCGGTGTAGTAGGGAAGAAGAAATAGGGACAAATTTTGTAAGGATATAAGAACATAAGAACATAAGCAGTGCCTCTGCCGGGTCAGACCACAGGTCCATCCTGCCCAGCAGTCCGCTCCCGCGGCGGCCCAAACAGGTCACGACCTGTCTGTATCACCAGAAGGGGCTCCCTTGCCACCTTGGTTTCTCATTTAAGTCCTGTCTTCCTATCGAAGTCCTAACCCTCCGGTCTTGCACATGCACGACCTGGTTTGGTTTCTATACTTGTGTTACATCCCAGCTCCTCCCTCAGTATCCCATGATCCCTTTATCCTTCAGGAATCCGTCCAATCCCTGTTTGAATCCCTGTACCGTACTCTGCCTGATCACTTCCTCCGGTAGCGCATTCCAGGTGTCCATCGACCCTTTGGGTGAAGAAAAACTTCCTTGCATTTGTTCTGAACCTATCTCCCTTCAGTTTCTCTGAATGCCCCCTCGTGCCTGTTGACCCCTTCAGTCTGAAGAATCTGTCCCTATCCACCCTCTCTATGCCCCTCATGATCTTGAAGGTCTCTATCATATCTCCCCTGAGCCTCCTCTTTTCCAGAGAGAAGAGCCCCAGCCTATCCAACCTTTCGGCATACGGGCAGTGTTCTATCTTGTCTCCACAGCTTGCAGGTACAGATGGTTGTTAAGAAAGCACAGGCAACCTGTCTACACCAAATATTTTGTGACACGCCTCACATTTCTTGAGGACACACTGGTTGAAAACCACTGCTCTAGACAGATCAGGAAAAATACAGGATCTTAAGAGTCCCATTACTTTTTCTAAAGTATCTCATCCTGCCTGGTCACAGCCAGCAGGAACACAAGAAAGGGGCTGTCCTTCAGTTATGTTTATTAAAATATTTGATATCCTGCCATTACAAAAAGGTCAAGCAGCTTACAATAAAATATAGTGGTACCTTGGTTTACGAGCATAATTCGTTTCAGAAGCATGCTCGTAACCAAAATACTCATATATCAATAGCGAGTTTCTCCATAGGAAATAATGGAAACTCGCTTGATACGTTCCCCCCCCCTCCCCCCGAGGCAGCGGCACATGATCCCTCCCCACTCGCAAAGGCACCCCGCGCAAACCGGCACCCCCCCCCCGCGCAAACTGGTACTCCCCGCCCGACCAACTTGAAACTTACCCCCTGTCTGGCACCGGCACGCAGCCCACAGGACATGCCAGTGCTGCTCGAAGAAGTTCCTGCCTCTGCTGGGCCTTGAGCATGCATCTGCGCATGCTCAAGGCCTTCTAATTCTCCCTCTCGCCGAAGGGCAGGTATGGATAACAAGAAGAGGCATCTTTCAGAGCTTGAAAATGGCCTGGAATTTGGCAACTAAGGGCTCCTTTTATGAAGGTGCGCTAATACAGACAGGACCGGATTTTGAACAACGATCCTAAAATCAGACTGTGCTGTCATAGGCTTGATCTTACTTAAAACATGTAGCTGATAGAAACAGGTCTGAACCACTTCAGCCCCCTGTGCTTTAGATCTAATGTAGCCATCCACCAAGCATATAATTATCTTTGACAGATGGTTTGCCACCATTTATATCTGTCCTGAAATTTAGGGTAATGGAAAGCAAATCATATCGTGGAGCTCTTTAGCAGCCTTTGCATTATAACAGTCCCTCCTGATGCATTTTGATATCTGCTGCACTGATTTCCAATGAAACAAAGAATATACCGGTACATACCCCGTTGCACCGAAATGAAATACAAATGTCAAACTGGACCAAAGGTTTATCTCCAGAAACTGAGTCTCAAGGCAGTTCTGCTCCAAAATGTCCCTCACTGAGTGGAATAAGTTCAAATAAAGGACATTTTTTTAAAACACTGACTGCCACAGAGAGAATTAGCCTTGGATATTCATTGAAGGCCGAATATTGACTAGGATCAACATAAATAATTTTGGCCAGGTCACGACTACTGTCACGATTCCTATTCCATCTTTCCCCCCCTCCATCCAGAACATCAGTAAAACCCCCTCTTACAATCCCTTCCCTCCCACCCCCTGGAACAGCATTAAAAAAAACCCATTCTAATGCTCCTGCCCTCCCCTTCCCCCCAAAACAGCATGAAACCCTTCTTCCAATCTCTTTCCCTCTTGACGATCTCAATCCCCTCTCCCTCTTCCCCAAAGAAATATCAAGGCTAGGCCTTCCACCGCCCACTGTTACTAGGGGTTGTAATGGCCAGACTCACAACCCCTAGTGATTAGGGGTGATTAGAAGTATAGCTGGGGGGGGCCCTAGAGGGGGGGTCAGGCTGACCTTGATTCTTCTTTGGGGATAGGGGGGACTGGGACAGGAGGGGGGTCAGACGAGTGCCTGGTTAGCTCCAAAGCTAAAGTTAGGACAACCTTTATATTTACTTAACTGGTTACTAGTATGAATATTGCCTTTAACTGGTTAAGTACTGGTTCCTCCCAGGCTCTGCCCACAGACAACCATGGCACTAACTGGATAGTGCAGGGGGGAGGTTGTGGTGACATTCAGCAACATTGTCCGGTTAAGTGAATATCACTGGTTAGCCTCTTCTGCCCAATTATATCGTTTTGAATAGTGGCAGAAACTGAGCACTTCAAACCCTGATATTCAAGCAGGCAAGAATCTTCAAAGAGAAATCAGATGTGCCTTATCCCCTGCAGCATAATCCCCAGATGAAAGGGCAATACCATGCCAAGTTTCCAACGATCGATCGTTGCTTACAGTGACTTCATGTAATTAAAACTACATGGTGTGGCGATATTTTTCTCGTTTAGAAATAACTTGAGCAAGTATGGAATGTTTGATATGTACCTAACAGAGTTGTTTTTCTCTTAAGGATTTCTCTGGAAGCAGTATTTTCTCAAGGAGATTCCATCTTAGAAAGCAATTACAGCTTAGCCATTAAAAAAAAAAAAAAAAAGAACTGCAAAAAGGCGAAACGGAAGCTATTATGATTCTTATACCATGAAGATCTTTCAGTTTATTCTCACTGTACTGTGAAACTCAGGGGCAACAAGTGGGTCAGGCTGAAGTATAAACACAATTACACCCTAATCATTAACCGGCTCCACTGTAAATTTAGTAACACAGTTTAAGAAGCACCTGCCTGAAACATGTGCTTCAGTTCGCTGCCTTAAAACCATTTACATATCACAACCCTGTGAACTTGCTACTAGTTGAAAAAAAAAAAAAAATTGATTACAATATTTCCATTCATTTACGCATCTCCCCTCCCTTTTATAAAACCGCGATAGCAATTTTTAGTGCAGGTTGGTGTGCTGAATGCTTTGCGATGCTCCTGACACTCACAGAGTTCCTATGAGCATTGGGAGGAGCACAAAGTGTTCAGCGCGCTGACCTGCACTAAAAACCACTATTGTGGTTTTGTAAAAGTGATGGGGGTGGGGGGGGGGGGGTTGTTATAGGGCTCCTTTAACGAAGCCGTGTTAGTGGTGTAATGCGCGTAACATTGCACGCGCTAATTTGCTGGCTGCGCTAGCCGCTACCGCCTCCTCTTGAGCAAGTGGTAGTTTTTCGGCTAGCACGGGGGTTAGCGCACGCTAAAAAGGTGCGTGCAAGCTAACGCGGCTTCGTAAAAGGAGACCATAGTTTTGGTATATTGGAAGGCAACTAATAGGGGATCAATATTCAAAGGGATTTAACTGGCACTGGTCTGAATATTGGCTGGTCCCTGGTTAAGTTCTGGATTGCTGCACTAAACCAGATATTCAATGCTGGAGGCTGGACATGCCGCGGCACTGAATAACTGGAGTTAACTCAGCCTGTGAACAACTTAAAAGCTGCTTATCACTGTGGTCTGAATATTAGGCCCTATTTTTATTAAAGTATAAGTGTCAACTGTATCAAATCTATTCAATTTGTCAGAATCTTAAAGTTTGGGTGGGGGAAGATAATCTAGGAGGGAAATAACAAAATTTCTGCAATCATGTCTGAGAAATTATTGAAGGCCTTTCTTTTTAAAACAACAAACTACTGCAATTCACTAAAAAAACCCGGAAATTCTATAACTGGGAGTGTGTCATCATGAATGCCTTGCACGTGTTAAATACATAGAGCAGTGTCATTTACACAAAGACATGTATCACGTGCTAGTCTATAACGTAATGAGTAAGTGTTTTGGTGTGTAACTGCAAAGGGACGGAGAATGGGAGCGGAATAGGCACATCTCCAATATATGGACGTAACTTATAGAATACTATCAGTTATGTGTATAGAATTGAACACATAGGCGTGCCCATTTATGCCTTCCACTGATCTGGCGTGAATGTCCTTGCTTTACTTTAAACACTCTTCTAATGGCTATTCTTGAAAAATATCGAGAGAAGCAGCCATATAAATCCAAATTAGATATACCGGTACTTCACTTCTAGCAATTATTTTTCTTCCATCTTCTCATCTCATCAATTTTCATTCATTTAGTTTTAGCAAAAATTCAGCAAAAGTATCTAAAGGTGACCTCAGTGGCCACCCTTGAACTTATTATCTCATTTCAGTTCAAATTCACTGTAGAATGAAACTGAGCTGGCGGTGGATCTTTCTGAAAGGGGATGCTCCTTGAGACAGCTAGTTGTGAAACATGAATTCATGTCGGAGCCCCGAACAGCATAAAAACTAAGATAAGTGCTTTTGGTACATAATAAAGTATGCTCAAGAATACTGAATGGACCAATGAGGAGACTTGCTTAACTTTAGGCACACTGATGCTGACTTGGCGCACAGATGTCATTTCAGAATTGCTCCGTATGTGGCATGGGTGCCCTCACCTGGGAAGTGCCCAGTTATAGAACTGTCCCCCTAAGAGACCATCTTCAGAATACTAGAGTTCGTCCTGAAGCATTCTCCACTAATTATTGCAGGCCTCCTTCTGACTGTGTACACTATACATAGAGGAAATGTTTACACGCCTGTCCAGGCTGTGCAGCTTCAAGCAACTCAAAATATAGGCGTACTTTGTAAGCAGCACTGAGCAACCACCACCATAAGAAGGCCCAACAACTGAATAGCACTTTCCCAAAACTCACTCAGTTTTGAGCTGTGCAATTAATGTCATTCATCAAGGTACGATTCATTAGCTATAGCTTATTCCTGTGATCAAGTCTCCAATGACCTTCTCCTGGTAAATCTAAAGATCTCTATTCTCATCCTTCGCGACCTATCTGCTGTTTTTGACACTGTAGACTATCACCTTCTCCTTGATAACGTTGTCCTCACTTGGATTCCAGGGCTTTGTACTTTCCTGGTTCTCTTCTTATCTCTCACATAGCACTTTTAGTGTATGAAGTGGTCGATCTTCCTCCACTGCTCTCCCAGTATCATTCAAGGCTGCTCTGTCCTGGGACCTCATCTTCTTTTCTCCATCTGTAATCATTCCCTCAGTACACTGATCTCTTCCTATAGCTTTCAATATCACCTCTATGCTGATAACTCCCAAATTTACCTTTCTACATCAGAAATCTCTCCAGGAATCCAGACCCGAATCTCAGCCTGCCTGTCTGACATCGCTGCTTGGATGTCCTGCTGCTACTTGAAACTGAACATGGCCAAGACTGAGCTACTTCACTTGCCAACCAAACCCACCACTAGAGAATGACACGGGGACAAATTTTTCCCTGTCCCTGACCCTGCCCCATTCCTGCAAGTCCTGTCCTCATCTGCACTAGCCTCAAACACTTTAAAATAATGTGTTCAAGGCTTGTGTGGCTAAGGCAGAGCTTTTAGGAATGGGGTTGAGACAGGGACAAAACTCATGGGAACCAGATGGGGAAATTGAGTTCCTGCGGAGACGGGGACAAATTTGTCCCCGTGTCATTCTCTACTCACCACTCCTCTCCGCACACTCTCTCTCAGTGGATAACACTCTCAACCTCCCTGTCTCATCAGCTCACAATCTTGGGGTCATCCTTGACATCTCTCTATCATTCTCTGCACATATCTAACAGACCACCAAAATCCTGTTGTTTCTTTCTCTATAATATCACCAAAATCCAACCCATCCTCTCTGAGCACACCGCTAGAAAACTTATCCATACTCTAACTTGACTACTGTAACTTGCTTCTCACTGGCCGTCCACTTAACCATCTCTCTCCACTTCAATCCGTTCAAAATTCTGCTGCACAACTCATATTCTGCCAGAGTCGCTATGCCCACATCACTCCTCTCCTCAAGTTACTTCTCTGGCTCCCCATCCATTTCCATATACAGTTCAAACTCCTCTTAATAACCTAAAAGTGCATTCACTCTGCAGCTCCCCAATATCTCTCCTCTCTTATCTCTCCCTACACACCTACTCAGGAACTCCGTGCATTGGGAAAGTCTCTTTTTACTGCATCCTTCTCCTCTACCCGCTCCAGACAACATCCTTTCTCTCTTGCTGCACCATACGCCTGGAACAAACTGCCTAAGTCAGCACATCAAGCTCCATCCCTGGCAGTTTTGAAATGCAGGTTAAAGGCCCACTTCTTCGAGGTTGCCTTCAACTCATAGCCCAAACTTGCTTGTTATGCACCCTTGCCTAAGAACCCCCCTACTCATTCTGTTCACCTGTTAATTAGATTGTAAGCTCTACTGATCAGGGACTGTCTCCTGTATATCTTAATGTACAGCGCTATGTATATCTAGCAGAGTTACAGAAATGATAAGTTGTAACAGTAGATAAACAAAATTATTTGCAATGCTCAAAACTGACAAAAAAAAATGGACTGAGTTTTGGAAAAATGCTCTTGAATTGCTGAAGTGCTACAATAAATTTTCCAACTGGAGACCATCGACTATTCTACATACTTCCACTGCTGTTGGGAAATAAAACATTGGCAGACAGAATTTTACTTGTTTATATATATGTGATGTTTGTTAAAATATTATTTGCAAAGATAGATTATTTTAGAAACTCGATGATGAATTCAGTGCTTAGAAGCGTATTAACAATGCCAGAGACTGCTCAAGGCATAGGCAAATGTCCAGGGTAGTAAAGACAGAGGGTGGCACTTCTGAAATTATGATCTGTGGCCTCAAACTTCAAAGGCTCAGGACTATGCCTCCACTGCCCTCTGCTTCCAGGTGATCATGCTTAAAAGCATAGGCCTGGTGCTAATGAGTTAACACAAAAGTAGGACTCAATAAGCAGGGAGACAGAATCAGATTTTCCCACTACTCCTAGGGCCATAGCAAGCTGTGTGTGGGCTGTGCGGCTGCACAGGGTGCAAGGGAGGTAGTGGCTCCAAAATTGTGTCCTGTCCTTTGCCTACCTTGCTTGGCTGTGACACAGTGAGCGGGATAGGAGCTCTAAGGGGCCTGTCGCAAGGGCTTACTGTACATACTCGAATATAAACTGAGATTTTTAGGCCCCAAAAATGTGGGTCTTGGGGTGCAAGGGGAGGTCCACCGATGGATCAAAAACTGGCTGGCAGACAGGATACAGAGGGTTGGAGTAAAGGGCCATTACTCAGACTGGCAAAGGGTCACGAGCGGAGTTCCGCAGGGGTCGGTGCTGGGACCGCTCCTATTCAATATATTTATTAACGACCTGGAGGCGGGGACAAACTGTGAGGTCATTAAATTTGCGGATGACACCAAACTATACAGCAGGGTTAAAACCACGGAAGACTGCGAAGATCTCCAAAAAGATCTGACGACACTGGAAGAATGGGCCAAAGAGTGGCAAATGAGCTTCAACATAGGGAAATGCAAGGTCATGCATGTAGGGAAAAAGAGCCCGATGTTCACTTACAAAATGGGGGGATCACCTCTAGGGGTAAGTAATCTTGAAAGAGACCTGGGAGTGATGGTAGACACAACATTGAAGGCGTCGGTGCAGTGCGCCACAGCCTCAAGGAAAGCAAACAAAATGTTGGGTATCATTAAGAAGGGTATCACGACCAGGACGAAGGAAGTCATCCTGCCACTGTATCGTGCAATGGTGCGCCCGCATCTGGAATATTGTGTCCAGTTCTGGTCACCGTACCTCAAGAAGGACATTGCAGTACTTGAGGGAGTCCAGAGAAGAGCAACTAAGCTAATAAAGGGTATGGAAAACCTCTCATTTACTGACAGATTGAAAAAACTGGGGCTGTTCTCCCTGGAGAAGCGGAGACTTAGGGGAGACATGATAGAAACCTTCAAGATCCTGAAAGGCATAGAAAAAGTAGACAGGGACAGATTTTTCAAATTATGGGGAACCACAAGTACAAGAGGGCACTCGGAGAAATTGAAAGGGGATAGGTTTAGAACAAACGCTAGGAAGTTCTTTTTCACCCAGAGGGTGGTGGATACATGGAACGCGCTTCCGAAGGCTGTGATAGGCAGGACCACGTTACAGGGCTTCAAAGAAGGTTTGGATAGGTACCTAGAGGACAAAGGGATTGAGGGGTACAGATAGGAGTAGAGGTAGGTTAGGTGGGAAGGGGTCGGTGACCACAGGAGGAGTAAGGGGGTGGTAGGTCATGCCTTAATCCCTAATGCAGTGAATTTCACATTAAAAGGTCCAGGTACAGATGTCACTATAAGTTGCTTATATTATATGGTGAGCCCTCCAAAACCTACTGTACCTACATATATATGACACCTGTAGGCATAAGGGCTATTGTTGTGGTGTACAGGTGGGTATGGTAAGTTTTGGGTGGGTTTTGGAGGGTTCACTATATAACAGAAGCAAGTTAAAGTGACATTTGAACCTGGGACTTTTAATATCACATTCTCTGCAGTAATCTTTCTACTGTGCTGAGGAATGCTCAGCAGTGACAGTTTCCTAAGAATGCTAGCTGCTGAAAAACATGCTTTTGTGCAATTTTCATGTGAATGTCTTTCTATTTGAGAATGGCCAAAAAGATAGACGTACTAAGGACCAAAACGCCTACTTAGGTCATTCTAAAAAAAAAAAAAGATAGACGTCTTGCTATTTTGAGAATGGACATTTTCTCTATTGGATATCTGGCTGTCTTTCCCAAAACGTCCTATCGAAAATGCCCCTCTATGTTACTAGGTAACTGAATTAACATGCATCAGTTTCATGTAGCACATAGTAACAGTCAGCATTTTTATAAACACTGACTACCACAGCCAGAATTAGCCCTGGGCATTCAATGTTGGGCCATATCTGGGCTCCAGCACTGAATATCTGGGACCAAATTCAGGATAAGGAAGGAGCTCATCCAGGTTCTGGTTGATATCCAGCCAGGTCAGCATTAGACACTTATGCGGGCTGAATATCAGCTATAATCTGCAAGAGAACAAGCGGGTTCCCTCCTCCATTAAGCCCCAGACTGGGCCTCCCCCCCATCTACTTTTTCTATGCTGGCTGATCTAACAGAGTTATAAGGGTAGGAGCAATGACCACTTGCTGAACTGCCTGTCACAGTTCCTTTCTCAAAATAGCCACTGCTGCCTGTGCTGTAGAATCCCACTAGACTACGCCTCACTGCTATAACTTCACACAAGCGCTTTCCTGCGTCTGTACGCGATTGTGAGGAGGCATGGAGAGGACAATCGCATACAGATGCAGGAAAGCGCTTGTGTGACGTAACAGCGGTGAGGCGGGCAACGTTCCAGAGGCAATGCAGCTTGTACGTAATCTCGTGCTGGAGGTGAGAGCTGAAGGCGGTTGCAGACGCGACCACCAGACACTTACAGTACAAGTTTTCCATAAAGAATCGTTCTTTATAATACCAAGGGCCTCAAAATGGTACCTTGTCTCTTGCAGTTGATACTTTGATAGCTTTTCACTTTCTGCATGTTGCACTGCTTTCAGCTGTTATCAGAAGCAAGGAAAGATAGCCAAATTTGAAAAAGCTCATGCAGAACTCAATTGCATTGATAAGTATTGTAAAATATGGAAAGCCATGACTGATTTTTGTGAATCTCCTTGATTTTGTACTCTTACTCATGGTTATGGTTTAGGAGTATGTGGCATGCTATGGAGAATGTTCTCTGTTTATGACTGACTATTCTTTAATGTTGTGTTTTAGATGTAATCTTCTGTATTACTCTGTTTATTGCACATACCGCTATTTATGATGGATATTAATCCTCTTCAGTATTATGTACCTATGTGCATGTTCACACAGTACATGTATTTTTTTTATTCACTGTTATTATAAAACTAATAAAAAAATATTAAACTTGAGAAGCAAGGAAAGATTTATAAACTATAACGAGTTTTACCTAATGCAAAGTGGTCATTTCTTTAATAAGACATTAACTATTTTTTTTGCGTCCCTCCAAATACCTACAAATTCAAAATGTAGCTTTGCAAAGGATTTGAGTTTGAGACCTTTGCACTAAAGGGAACATCAACCCCCCCCCTCCCCAGCACCGAATAAATGGAGCTACCAGTAGCTGCTGTACATGTGTTGTGTGAGCACACAACGCGAACACAGCAGCTGCTCCCAATAAAATAAAAATTAATTAATTACAATAAAATAACTCCCCCACACACAGGACAATCGGAAGGAGGGATACCCACTCCCTCCCGCCTTAGGACACCCCCACCTCCCGACTAACCCCCCTCCCCGATGATCAGCAGGAGGGATGTCCACTCCTCCTGCCTGAGGACATCCCCTCAATAACCTCCCCCACACATGACAATAGGCAGGAGAGATGCCTACTCCCTCCTGCCTTATCCCGCCTCATGAAAATAGCCAGCCTTCCCCTTCCCAGTGCATCCTGGGATGCACGAAGAGGGCCCTAAGGCTCTGACTGGTCCAGGCGCCTAAGGCTCCTCCCCCTGATGGGTGGAGGGGGATCGGTCAGGGGTTCTTCTGCACACCGCTGCTGCTTGCTGCTCTCCTGCTGGCTGAGCTGATTGCAGCAGGGGAATCCCTGCTCAGCTCAACTGGCAGGACTCCCCAAAACCAACTGCGGTTTCAGGGAGTCCTGCTGGCTCAGTTGAGCGGGGATTCCCCTGCCGTAATCAGCTCAGCCGACAGAGAGAGCAGCAGTGGTGAGCAGATTTTGACAGGAGGGTTGAGGGGAGGAGCCAGGTACAGTTCCTCACCCATATAATTTGCATGTTATTCATGCAGAGCATCACCTGTTGGGGAAAAATCGCTCCCGCCATGGTATTTTTTTTTTAAACTGTGGCTTCAGAATGTTGTGCATTGGAGCCTGAGTTCGGTTCTATAACTGCCTGTCACTGAAAATTAAGATAGCATAACTTTTAACAAAAGTATTGATAGTCACTTAAAACTATGACTTTAACACCTCTGTTTCCCAGAATGTCATATGGGTTTGATTACACCTGATTTTTGTGCCAATCAAATTTCTCGTGGCATCAAGGGCGGTACTAAGGGGTACAATCAGGGTGTCTGTCCTGGACTCCCATGCTCTAAGGGCCTCACACTTGTCCAAAGCATAAGAAAGCAGAGCTCACTGCAAGGTTTGAGACCTCTTGCAAATTTCTGCTCTCCGTCCCATCATGTCTAACATTGTCCTTGCAGGGCATTAAATTACAGCTATGCAGCAAACATGAATATGGGTTACCATCTAAACTAAGCTATAAATATAAATACAAATAAATAATAAATAGATTCAAGCAACCTCATCTATTCCTACATGGATGAAATAAAAACTTAGTCCAGTGCTTCCTGCATAGTGCTAAAACCTAAAAGACACCCTTTCAAATGAAAAATAAAAAGAATTCTGTCTAATGTCTGCCTCAGGCAAACATTTTTCAAGAATAAGTTGTGGGAGTTAAACATGCAACACAGACTACATCAGTTAATGGAAACAGATATCTAGGTCTTAATACATGAAGGAGAAAAAAAAACACCAAACAAACCAGACTTCAACAGCTCTTACCTCTTCAACTTCTATCCTTTTTGCTAGTTCATCAAGAGACACAAAGCTGTCTTCGAGTGCCGAGTCTCCTGGACTGTAAGAAGCATCGTCATCAGTCAGAGTATCAACATCATCTTGCTGTTCCAAATTTGCGAGACGGTCTCTGGAGTCTTTTAAACTCCCATTTAAAAGGGGGATACAGAAATCCTCAGTCATTTCATTTTGCATCTCCTCATCTGTTTCTTCCCTGCATGTGCTTGAACGTAAAGCATGTGTACGTTCGGTCGTTTTTACAGTATTTTCATCGGATGCCAAATTACAGGTGCTAGAATCAGTTCTGCCCTGTATAAATTCTCTCTCGTTGTCATCTTCAAGCCCCAGCGGCTGCAGTCCTGGTACAATATTTCCTAGCTGACTCTCGACTATCTCAGCTGAGTCATCACAGCGTTTCGTCCTGAATGAATTTCCCTCAGTTTGTGAGACACCTCTGTTAACTTTCTGATCAGGAAATGTGTGATCAGCACCCCTCAATCTCTCTACAATTGGTTCTTTGGAAAGCTCCTCCTTGAGCTCCTTAGAGATTGCAGTTATTTGTGCTACATCTTCACTGAGCTGTTTTTCTCCTGGCTGTATGCAATTGTTATCTTTCCTTGCATCCCCAGAGCATAAGCAGTCTGAGTAAGGCCTGCCCACTGACTCTGTGGACTGGGTGTCACCCTCGAATGTCGATTCAGCCTTGTGGTGTTGCTCCTCCATGTGGACCTTCCCTGAAGCTGCCCTAAGGCTTGCTGCTTCTGTTAGGCTATCAGGTTTGCCATCCCGAGGCAAACTCGCAGTCATCTTCTCCTGTGTGTGCTGTTTTGCTCGTCCTGGTTTAGTGCCAGGGTGAGTATCACCATCTAGACATTAGATAAAAACAGTTCAAACATTTTTAAATGCTGCAATATGTATCAGAAACAAGCTGGAATTCAATAATGCTTTTAAGTGAATTTTCTTCTGCTAGTGAACATGGCCGTACTCCAGCTAATAACAGGCATTAGCTACACTTAATATTTAATAAGTGTTTTTCTTCTTTATACATTTCAATGGGTAACACTAGGACACTATAAATATTTTAAGAAAGAGGAATAAAGATGATTACAATTATAAAATTACATTATGGGCCCAATTCTATAAATGATACCTAACGGCGCCTAACTTGTAAGCACGAGTCAATCAGCTGTGCAGCGCTGCTTATAGAATCACGCCTAGCGCCACTAGTGCCTAAGTCATCCACGCCTATTCTCTGCCCCTAACCATGCCTATAGTTTATTAAAATTTGATTAAACGTGTAACTTAAAATTTCAAAGCATTGTACAATAAAACCTAAAATTGAAACAACCAATGTAAAATAAGCATATGCCATACAGGACAGACTAACTAGGGGAGGATGAGGGGAATAACAAGAGGATAAAAACATAAGGCTAAAAACAAAAGGATAAGATGGGAGAATGTTTTAATTTTTGAAATAAAAAATAAAAGGATAAAAGTAAATTAAAAGGCATGGGATAAATCAATCGTAGGCATCTTTCAAAAGAAAGCATTTTAAACTACTCTTTCAAAGTCCTTAGTTCAATGTAGTCTTGTTAGAATGTTTATTTTCTTATTTTTTCTTCTATTTCTATTTCTTACTTTTATTACTCAACTAATTGTTATTTTTCCAGGTACTTCAGTTAGATTGTGAGCCTTTTATTGTATCCTTTAATGTATATTTCTCTGTAAACCTATATTACTTATAATTTTAATGCACACTATTGTCTATTTTCTGTAAACCGCTTAGAATCCTAACGGAGTTTAGCGGTATATAAGAAATAAATTACATTACATTACATTAAATTTATCTGCTCTTATGTATAAAGGAAGTGAGTTCCAAATTGAAGGTGTCGTTACCAAAAAGATGTATGCGCGATGAGTGCCAATTATTTTTAGTGAAGGGACATTAAGGGCTCTTTTTACTAAGCCACGTTAGGGCTTTAACGTGTGGAATAGCGCGCACTGCATTGCTGCGTGCGCTAGATCTTAACGCCAGCATTGAGCTGGCGTTAGTTCTAGAAGCGTAGTGTGTGGTGTAGCGCGCAGTAATTTCCTGCATGCATTAAAAACGCTAGCGCGCCTTAGTAAAAGGAGCCCTAAGAGTGTGTTGAGATGCAGACCTTAGGATGCTGATATGCGTCATTAGGCACCTTGACCTACACATTGCTAGGCGCTGTGCAGCATTCCGTGCAAAAATTAAATTAATTGTTTAATTTTTTATAAAATCTGGTTTTTTCAAAAAAATCTTTATTAATTTTTCAGTCTAAAAACAGTGTACAAAGGAATACATACAAGTAATTTGAAAAACAGCACTTAGATCCATCCATAAATACATGCAAAACCATTTCCACCCCCCTCTCACCCACCCTGATTCCAATGTATCCAAATAAACCATACAACAATACACACATACATGTAATTAATAAGCAAATCCTAATTTAATATCCCTCTCCCTCTCCTGGATGTGCAAATCAAACCAGAAAAAGGGAAATAAGACATTTAATTAGAATTGATAAAATTGGTCAATGGACCACACGTCAATTTAAACAACTTATTATTACCCGTTTGTTCAGAATTCATTTTATGGATTTTATGATACAAGCATAATGAACTCTACCATAAGGTGAAATTTAATCTATCAAAATTCCTCCAGTTTGTAGTCACCATCTGCATGGCTACCCTGGTCATTATACTGAGTAATCTGCTCTAATGTCTATCTATTGGAGGAGTACGAGATACCAACATTCCACAGAATACCGCTTCGTACGACAGTGGAACCGCACTCTCCAGAATCAAATTAATATGTCCCTACATAGACTTCCAAAAATTGAGTAGCAAAGGACAATAGAACAACAGATGATCCAGTGTCCTTATGTCAAGATGACAGTGCCAATTAACAATTAAGTTCCATGCAGAATTCAGTTAGGCATCCTAGATTAGGGCACTGTCTATAGAACTCCCCCCTTTGATTTCTGCAGTAGCCTAATGTCAGCAAATGAAAACATAAAACCATGACTGCAGATAAAGGCTAAATGGCTCATCCAGTCTACCCACCCGCAGCATCCACTATCTCCTCCTCTCCCTAAGAGATCCCACATGCCTATCCCACACTTTCTTGAATTCAGATACAGTCTTTGTCTCTACCGCCTCTACTGGGAGATGATTCCATGCATCTATCATTTCATTTCCTTTAACCCTTTAATTGGCAGATGGTGAAACGACTGATTTATGTAACTTGATGTTGAACGAGAGCAACAGTGCCAAGTAACAGACCTCCCATAAGAGCCATAGAAGACACATGCTGCTTCTGAGCAACAATGCCAAATAAAAAGTTATTAACTTACTATACCACTACTATACCACTACAGAGAAAAAAAAATAAATAAAAGGAACTCCAATTTGTTAACAGTAAAGGAAAATTCACTCATATCAAGAAGAGAATTACCGTATATTTTGCTCTATAAGACACACTTTTTCTACCCCCTATAGGCAGCCCCCCCGGGTACCTTTTTTTGAAGTCCGTTGGAGCTTTCCCTGCTCCTACCTGTCTCCCTCGCCGGACGGCTCTTCATCAGTTCGGACAGAGTGGCACAGAAGGCAGGCGTGTGCTGTTTGCGTTCCTGCCTGGTCTGGCGCCACTCCCTGATTGGCTGCAGACAGTTCTTGCGACTTGTGAACAGAAGAGCCACCTGATGAGGGAGAAAGGCAGGAGCAGGGAAAGCTCCAACAGACTTCAAAAAAAGGTACCTGGGGGGCTGCCTATTGGAGGGGGGTGGCTGGGCTACCTACAAGGCGGGGGTGCCTGCCTCTGCTCCCTACGGGGAGGGTGCCTGTGCTGCCTATGGGGGGGGGGCTATGCTGTTTACGGGTTTATCACTCTATAAGACCCTACCACTAGATCACCAGAGGAGGTACAGGGCAGGGTGGTGGGAATTTTTTTTCTTGGGTTTTCTTCCTCTGCAGGTGTGTGCGTCTTATACAGTGAAAAATACAGTATACACTCATTCAAGTAATCAGATGAATGTCAGAAAACAAGTTCACAAGCTTCAATCACGGAATGGAGGAATAAGCCTGTTCAAATAGCCAAGTTTTTAGAAGAACTTTTAAATTTTTTTTTTAAATCTTCTGCACATCAATTTAAAGGTAATTTGTTCCAACAGAATGGTGCAGCAAAAAAAAGAATTCATAGTTATGTGTTGATTCCAATTGTGCTTGTTGTAGGTTAGACAAAATCATCTTTGAGTCATTTAAAGAACTGAAAAGTCTGGTATAGTTAGAGATAAGAGATAATCTGGTGAATCTTGTTTGAATACTTTAAATGCATGTGAGATTAACTTATATTGAATTTGGTAAACTACTGGATGCCAATGATATTGCTTCAATAGAGGTGTACCACCCTTTTGGTAAAACAGTATTTCCTTAGATTACTTTTAACTTCATCCTATGCCCTCTTACTCTGGAGTATGAAAGACACTCGCCTCATGTGTATTAATGCCATGTAGATATTTAAACATGTCTATCATATCTCCCCTCTCTCACCTTTCCTCCAAAGTATACCTATTGATATCTTCGAATCTATCCCCGTACACCTTATGACGTAGACTACCAACCATTTTAGTAGCCTTCCACTGAGCCAACTCCATCCTGTGATATCTTTTTGAAGGTGTGGCCTCCAGAATTGTACACAATAATCTAAATGAGTAAATGGAAGTAAAACCTGGATGTCTCAACCTGTCCTCCTTTTTCTGGATCCAAGCAAAAAGAGGCACTGGAGATGTCAAATCCAAGCAGGTGGTCAGTAATCCTTTATTAGCAGTTTGTATCTGGAGCCATATGATAACCCCAATAATACAAAAAATAAGGGTTTCAACAAAATAAATACTGCTACCCATATACACTACTACTGTTGAAGGAAAGTAAAATCATAGCCTGAGCGTATACCAACCAATACCATAAACATAATAGGGTGGAGAAAAAAACTCAGAGTAACGTGGCAATAATGAACACAATTAATGCAGAGCTGCCATAATCACAACCATTTGTACTTTCAGCAGGGAGAAATGGTCTCACTACCTTACTGTCTTCATTCAATAGGTTCTTTCAATATTTGTTTAATGTTCCTCAGCGGGCCACCACACACTCAAGCATTCTCATTGTGTATGGCTTTATGCTCCCCATCCTCACTGGAACAAAATATTCTTTCAATGTTATACTCGTTTACTTATTATTATTTTCTATATAAATAATAAAGTTACTTAGCTTTTAGCTTTGAATTTAAAGCAAGACGCTGTGCAGGGGAGTTAGTGTGAAAACACCGACATGTTTCGCCCGTGTTAATACAAGGGGCTTTTTCAAGGTTCCAACTCCCTGTATAATATAAAGTCAAGATGTGAATTAGCTAGTCACCCTTCCCAACTTCTTACATACATTATTTATCGAGTATACTTAAATTAAATCTTACAAACATTCATACCTCTCACAAAGATTCGACCGCCATAGCGTCCAAACGAAATGGCAGGCCGACATTGTATCATGTGATTTAAAGACTCAGTCCCCTCCCCTCTCATGACGTCGGGGGACGGAGCATCTCCAAATTGATTCTATTAAGGTACACTGAAATTCTGGAAGACCTGGAGGTATCTAAACATTCAAGAGTCTTATATAAGGGATGCCCATTCAAGCTCGTTGTTAAGCTAAGTAGAGGGGGTTGCAATGGGAGTGACAGTAGCTCCATCTATTGCGACTTTATATGTGGGGAAGTTTGAATCTGAATTTGTGTACCCTTCGGCGTTCTTTCAATCTATTCAAAGTTGGACAAGATTTTTGGACGACATTTTTATAGTATGGGATGGGACAGAACAAGATTTGAAGAAATTTTGTACGTGGATAAACACCTTGAACCCACATCTACAATTTGTAGCCCACTACAGTAAAACCGAGATTGAATTTCTTGATATTCTGATCAATAAGGACGAAGCAGGAATACACACTACTTTATATAGAAAAGCTGTAGCAAGAAATACACTACTCCACTTTAATAGCCACCATCCATACCATTTGAGATACAACCTGCCTATCAGCCAGTATTTAAGAATCCGCAGAGTTTGTTCAACTCTTGCTGAGTTCAAAAAAGTGGCTAAAGATTTGGAATTGCGATTTCTAGCGAGGGGCTACCCGAAAAGATCCCTGAGGCAAGCTTATCTGAGAGCCAGATACGCTCAGAGAGACCTTTTACTATTAGAAAAAACAGCTACTAAGGAGGAAGAGCTACTTGTTTGCGTTTTACCTTATTCCAGCGCATCAGGAGTATTAATATCCCTGATTAAACAATTTTGGCATACACTGAGTTTACACCAATGTCTAGTAGAACCTCCCCTGTTCTCACATTGCCGGGGTAAGACCATCGGGCAGGCACTTTTAAAACCTGATAAGAAGACAGTAGACCCCACTATGCTAAGGGGCCATGAAAAATGCCGACAGTGCCAGTGGTGCAACTCGACCTTGGAGGGCCCCCAATGGACTGATCCACAATCGGGGCATGTAATTAAATCTAAGACCAATACCAACTGTAAAACTTCCCGGGTTGTCTATATCATCGTATGTCCATGCAATTTAATTTATGTAGGGCATACTAAGAGAGCGATCAATGTTCGTCTCAACGAACATAAATCGCGGATTACTACTCTGACGACACAAGCCCCGATAGTCCAACATTTCATTGATAAACAACATGGGACCCACCATCTTAAATGGAGAGTTATTGACCATTTAGAAACCGAGGAACTTAAAGGGGATTGGGAACAGAAATTAAATATGATTGAGCAGCGGTGGATTTACCGCTTAAACTCAGTGACCCCATATGGACTTAACAACGAGCTTGAATGGGCATCCCTTATATAAGACTCTTGAATGTTTAGATACCTCCAGGTCTTCCAGAATTTCAGTGTACCTTAATAGAATCAATTTGGAGATGCTCCGTCCCCCGACGTCATGAGAGGGGAGGGGACTGAGTCTTTAAATCACATGATACAATGTCGGCCTGCCATTTCGTTTGGACGCTATGGCGGTCGAATCTTTGTGAGAGGTATGAATGTTTGTAAGATTTAATTTAAGTATACTCGATAAATAATGTATGTAAGAAGTTGGGAAGGGTGACTAGCTAATTCACATCTTGACTTTATATTATACAGGGAGTTGGAACCTTGAAAAAGCCCCTTGTATTAACACGGGCGAAACATGTCGGTGTTTTCACACTAACTCCCCTGCACAGCGTCTTGCTTTAAATTCAAAGCTAAAAGCTAAGTAACTTTATTATTTATATAGAAAATAATAATAAGTAAACGAGTATAACATTGAAAGAATATTTTGTTCCAGTGAGGATGGGGAGCATAAAGCCATACACAATGAGAATGCTTGAGTGTGTGGTGGCCCGCTGAGGAACATTAAACAAATATTGAAAGAACCTATTGAATGAAGACAGTAAGGTAGTGAGACCATTTCTCCCTGCTGAAAGTACAGGTGCTTTGTATTTTTTCATTCTAAATTTATTGAAATAGAGTGCCTAGTTTACATTTTATAATCACAACCATTGGCATACAAAACATTCAACCCATGTACAAACAATCTCACAGCGAAGGAGGAGCACTCACAACTGTGGCTAAGGGTGCACGATAAGTATCCGGTGCAGTTCTGTAGGTCACTCTGGGCTTCAATTTCTATCAAACAATGATCCAAATTCCGTACATTACCCAAGGAACAGTCCAACTCCATGCAAGAAAATCTGACAAGAATTCATGTTTCGATGAAGCCAGCTGCTTCAAGGGAAAAATTACATACCTCGTTCTTCCTATGCTCCAAGACTGTTTGTACATGGGTTGGAGGTTTTTTTTTTTTAAGCCAATGATTATGGCAGCTGTTCATTAATTGTGTTCATTACTGCCATGTTACTCTGAGGCTTTTTTCTCCACCCTGTTATGTATGCAGTATTAATTGGTTTTACTTTCCTTCAACAGTAGTAGTGTATATAAGCAGGATTGCCAGATTTTCCAATCAGAAAATCCGGACCCCTTAGCCCCGCCTCCCAGACCCACCCAGTTTCCTCCCATCCCCGCCCTATAACACTTTAATCCCGCCCCAGCCCCGCCCCCCACTGCCTGCTCTTGTTCGGCAGGAAGAATATCCGTGCATGCGTGGATTTCCTCCCTGCCCGACACAATTTGAGGAGGCTTTTCAAAACCCGGACAAAGTGCTGGGTTTTGAAAAGCCGTCCGGGGAAATCCAGACGTCTGGTAATCCTAAATATGAGTACATATATATAAGAACAGCCATACTGGGACAGACCAGTGGTCCATCTAGCCCAGTATCCTGTTTCCACAGTGGCCAATCCAGGTCACAGTAATTGATAGAAACTCAAATATGCGTATGAAACATTTATGCTACCAATCCCAGGGTGTCTCAATAGTGGACAATGGACTTTTCCTCCAAGAACTCGTCTGTCTTTTTTTAAACTCTTCTATATTAACTAATGTGTGAGGGAGTCTACCATATCTAAGGTGACCATTTATTTTTTTCATCAAAAGGGGACATCTATTAATTCTCAGTCCTGCCCCAATCCCGCCCTTGCCCCGCCTAATCCCACCCTAGCCCCGCCCCAACCTTAGCCCCACCCCCCAATCCCGCCCCCAATTTCTTCCATTCATTTTTCATGTATACATAATATCTTCATATTAATTCATAATAGTAACCTTAAAATTAAAAAAACTACAAAGCACACTATAAGCAGTGAAAATGTTAATTATCATTTATATTTGGGGGGTTTCAAAGATGTCAAGGCAAATGACTTTAAAATATGCAATGTCACCTCAGTAACTATAGAAAAATAGATAAATATAGTGCAAAATATAGACCGCAGATATAAATTCTCAAAACTGACACATTTTGATAACTAAATTGAAAATAAAATCATTTTTCCTACCTTTGCTGTCTGGTGATTTCATGAGTCTCTTGTTGCGTTTCTTTCTGACTGTGCATTCTTTCTTTCATTTCTGCACTCAGACCCAATTGTCCCTTTCTGTTCCCTCCCTCCTTTCTTCCTATGTCCTCAGTGCCTCCTTCCTATGTCCTTAATGCTCCTTCCTGTGTCCTTAGTGCCCCCAGTGCCTCCTTCCTATGTCCTTAGTGCCCCTTCCTATATCCTTAGTGTCCTCGGTTCCTCCTTCCTATGTCCCCATCACTGCCTTCCAGTCTTTGTCTCCACCCCCTCCCCTATGTGTTGACATCTCTCTCTTCTCCTTTCCTTCCTTCCTTCCCACTCCACCTCATGGTCTGGCATCTCTATCTCCTTCCGATCTCTCTCCTCTCCTTCCATCTCCCCCTCATTATCTGGCATCTCTTCTTCCTTTCTCTCCTTCCTTCCTCCTGGTCTGGAATCTGTCTCCTCCCCCTCCCCCCATATACCCTGACATCTCTCCCTCCTCCATGGTCTTGGCATCTCTTTCCTCTACTCTCCCTTCCCTGGTCTTCCTTTTTCCCTCTCTCTTCCCAGTTGGTTGCAGCAGCAGCACTTCTCTTCCCCTATCCCCTCCCCAATTGGATGCAGTAGCAGCTTTTCTCTTCCCCTCTCCCCCCTCTTGGGTGCAGCAGCAGCAGCTTTTCTCTTCCCCTCTCCCCCCCTTGGTGCAGCAGCAGCAGCTTTTCTCTTCCCCCCTCAGGTGCAGCAGCTTTTCTCTTCCCCCCTCCCCCTTGGGTGCAGCAGCAGCAGCTTTTCTATTCCCCCCCTCGGGTGCAGCAGCTTTTCTCTTCCCCCCTCCTCTCTTGGGTGCAGCAGCAGCTTTTCTATTCCCCCCTTCCCCCCTTGGGTGCAGCAGCAGCAGCTTTTCTCTTCCCCTCTCCCCCCCTTTGGTGCAGCAGCTTTTCTATTCCCCCCTCCACCCCCTTGGGTGCAGCAGCATGTTTTCTATTCCCCCCTCCCCCCCTTGGGTGCAGCAGCATCATTTCTCTTCCCATCCCTTCCATCGGCAGAGTCACAAGCTTCCCTCCATCGCTGACCTATCTTCTATAGGTCAGCGATGGAGGGAAGCTTATAACTTGCTGCTCTTCCTTGCTTCGGGCCTTCCTCGTTGACGGGTCCTGCCTTCGCGGAAACAGAAAGTAGGCAGGAGTCAGACCCGGAAGCGAGGAAGGCCCAAAGCAAGTTGTAAGCTTCCCTCTGTGTCTCGCTTAGCTTCCCTCCGTCGTTGCCCGTAGTGAATTCCTGCTCCGAGGCTCTAACGTGTGTATGCCGGCTTCCCTTCTCTTCTCCTCCCCCCGGGACGTAACTTCCAGTTTCAGAGGGAAGCCGGCAAGCACACGTTAGAGGCCAGAGCGTGGGTTCAGTTTGCATGCTGAAGTCAGCCCGGGAAGGAGCATCGGCGGCAGCAGCAGGATTAGCCAGACGCGGAGAACACTGCAGGGTTTTGGTGCTGGACCGACCATCCCCTTGTGTCTGCGTACAGCTTTGGGACGCTGTCCCTGAAAACGGGACATTTTGGCGTCCCTAAGCGGTGGCTCGGGACAACGGGATGGTCGGTCCAATAACAGGACTATCCCGTTGAAAACGGGACATATGGTCACCTTAACCATACCCCCTTCTGGATACTCCCTCACAATGCCAGAGCTCCCTTAATATAGGTAGCTCCTCAGAGGGAAGTGACACGGGAAGGAGGAGTCAGGGAGACAGGAATCAGGAAGTATAAGAGGCCAGGCTAGAACTAGCTAGAGGAAGCCCAAGGGACAGAAGAAGGCAGAGGTGATTCCCTTACGCATCTTGACTACAACCCTTAGATACTCTGCTTGGCTGAGGTGAGCCAATATTCCTTTCGTTGCTGAACACCTGTGAGTTGCTCTGAGGTCTGGCTGGGACCAGACCCTGTTGCCTGACTGAAGAAAACTGTTGAAAGACTGTGTTTGGGGTATAGCAGGCACAAACCATGATCTATATAGAAACATAGAAAATGACGGCAGAAAAGGGCCACGGCCCATCTAGTCTGCCCACATTAGTGACCCACCCCCTAACTTCCTCCAAGAAGAGATCCCACATGCCAATCCTATCTTTTCTTAAAATCTGGCATGCTGCTGGCCTCGATTACCTGTAGTGGAAGATTATTCCAGCGGTCAACCACCCTTTCAGTGAAGAAATATTATTCCAGCGGTCAACCACCCTTTCAGTGAAGAAATATTTTCTGATGTCGCCATGCAATTTCCCACCCCTGATTTTCAGTGGATGCCCTCTTGTATGCCTTGGGTCCTGTTAGCCACAGGCCCACCTCAGGACTTTGGAACTAAAAGACTGTTCATTATATGCCTGACCCTGTGAAGTAACAGGGTGCTGCATTTTTTCCTTTTAAGTTAATAAAGAATTTTCCTTACCTTCTATGCATGTGTCTGGCTGTTTGTGTACCAAGCTAGACCTTACCTGCTTGTGCTGTTACCACAACCTCTGGCAATGAGTTCCAGAGTCTAACTATTCTTTCGAGTGAAAAAATATTTCT
This sequence comes from Geotrypetes seraphini, assembly GCF_902459505.1. Taxonomy (NCBI): domain Eukaryota; kingdom Metazoa; phylum Chordata; class Amphibia; order Gymnophiona; family Dermophiidae; genus Geotrypetes; species Geotrypetes seraphini. The sequence continues at coordinate 285,324,113 of NC_047086.1, forward strand.
TCCTATTGGTTTTAAAAATATTTCCCTATAACTTCATCGAGTGTCCCTAGTCTTTGTAATTTTTGATGAAGAAACTGATTCACTTTTTTTACCCATTCTACACCACTCAGGATTTTTATAATATCTTGAAAGTACTTTTTTTTAAGTTGCTCAAACAGTATCAACCAAATCTATGAAAAGGCAGCACTGCAAATATTACACCAAGAGCTAGAACACCAATATATTTCCTACTGGGACAAGAGAATAAGATGGATTATTACAGATTCCTACACTGAATTATACGCTAGCAGAAACACTCACCTCAGCCACACATGCAAAACACAGGCAGACACCCACCAAATTTAAAACAAGGGATCACAAATTAGAAACTGAAATATGTAGACAAAAACTAAATTGGAAACCCCAATAAATCAGGCTGTGCACTGAGTGCAACATTAGACAAATAGAAACAGAAATGCATTTCCAAATTTTGCTCTGGTACTGAGCAAACTACAAATAAATTATAAATACTTATTTTCCAAAGCTGATATATTCCATTTCAAACTTTAAAATAAAATGTGTTTTTCTACCTTTGACTGGGCATTTAATTTTTGTGTCAGTCCCAGAGTGACCATCTTCTCCTTGCTTCCTTCTGCCCTTTGAGCTGACCATTTTACCCGTGCTTTCCTCTGCCCTTCAAATTGACCATCTTTCATCTGGCTTCCCTCTGCCCCTGAAGTTGACCATCTTTTCCGGCTTTCCTCTGCCCCTTGAGTTGATCATCTTCCACTTGTTTCCTTCTCCTCCCAGCCCTCCGCTCTGGGCTTGCTCTCTTTGTCTTCCTGCAGGTCACACCTCCTCCCATGCACTCCCCAGTTTACCCTCCATGCTATTTTGCCAGTCCACCTTCCCTCCATGCTGTTTCTCCAGCCCTCCCGCCCTCCATGTTGTTTGCCAGCTCCCTTCCCTCCCTCCTCCGATGCTAGTTCTCCTTGTGAACTCCTGACTCCCCCACCTACCTCCTCCCCGCTGTAATTTTACAAAAGGTCTGCTCCCTTGACATCAAAACCTGGCTACGCCTCTGGGAATAAGAAGTTGTATTTTACCATCTTTGCAGTCTGCTAAACATATGAAAGATGGTATTTAAGAACAGTTATAGACACAGACCACCTCAGGGTTGACTCAGCCCTGACCAAAGAGAGGCTGCTTACCCAATGATCACAGTTCTTCATAAGAAATAGAAAGATAAGCTTATATGTGAATCTTACACGCTGGTGATTTTATTTTTCTAATCATTTTTCCCACTCTCTGGTTGAACTTCCTTATTTCTATTCTCTTGTGTTTCCAAGGGCCTTCTTATTTGCTGTTTTTCTCTCTTTCTTCAGTTCCTGCCCTACATCCATCTTTGGCAATAACTTTTAATATTCAGCTTTCATCTGTTTTTCTGCTTCCTTCTCAAATCTACTGTTCCATGTCTCCCCTTCCCATCTATCCATGTGTACCATCACCTCCCTTTCTCTGTCTTTCCACTCTCCTCCCTCCCATCCATGTGTACCATCCTCTATTCCCATCGTTTCTTAAACAGCATTTCTTACATCTCTCTTCCCTTCCCCACCCCTCCCATTCCTGTACACCATCTCCACCCTCTCTCCCCTTCCTATCCCTGTACAGCATCTCCTCCCCCCTCCCCAGGTTGTCTGCCATCTTGGTTGTTTGACATCTTTCTCCTCTCCTTCCTACAGTATGGCATCTCTCTCCCCTCCTTCCCTTTCTTCCTTTCCCTTTGTGGTCTCGCATCTTCCAGTCCTTCTCACCTACCTCTCTCTCCTCCTCCTTCCCTTTCCTGGTCTGGCATCTCTCTTGCCTTCCAATAACCCGACCTTTCTCTCCTTCCCTTTCTCCCTCCTTCTGTTCTTGTATCTCCTTCTCTCCTTCCCTCTTTCTACTTCCTATCCTCCTTTCTGCCCTCCTTCCCTTTACCTTCCCTTCCCTGGAAGCCTGGCATCTTTTTCTTTTTTTTCCTCTCCATCCCCACAGTCCAGCATTTTTCTAATGATCCCCTAGCAACCACCCCTGCGTTCCTCCCCTCTATGGGATCCAGTAAGACAGCTACTCTTGAACTCTTTGAGCTGCTGGCAGTGTGAGTGAAGTCAACAAGCTGCAGTCAGCGACCCAGAAACTTTCCCTCTGCTACTGCTTCACGTCTAAGCGGGGACAAGAAGCAGAGGGAAAGCTTCTGGGTCACGGAAGGAAGCGTGTTTACTTCACTAATGCTGCCAGTGCCCCAAAAAGTGAAAGAGCAGCTGCAGTGATGGATCCCATGTGGGGGGGGAGGGGATGGAACCCTGGACTGCTATGCGAGCCGCCCAAAAGATCTCCAACCGTAGGCCACTATTGGCTCGCAGGCCCTGCAATGAAGGCTACTCTAGTAGTACGTCTGTGGTCATGTGAGGTCCCCAAAATATTAGATGTGCTTGGGCACCCACAGAGCTGGCACCTATGGCTCCATCACCATTTCCTCTTGTACCGAATCATGCACTCTACTAAGGACTAGATATAGAGATCTAGAATTGCTTCACCTCTTGTTGGTTCCTGAAACAGCTGCTTCATAAAGCAGTCCTTGATTTTATCAAAGAATTTTACCTCCCATGCATGCCCTGATGTTACATTTACTCAGTCAATATCGGGGTAGTTGAAATCACCCATTATTATTGTGTTATCCAGTTTGTTAGCCTCCCTAATTTCTGGTAACATTTCAGCATGTCTATTCATCCGGGCAAGGTCCATGATAGTATACTCCAATCTCTATCTTTTTCCCCTTTACACATGGAATTTCTATCCATAGGGATTCCAAGGTATGTTTTGGTTCCTGTAGAATTTTTGATCTATTTGATTCAAGGCCCTCCTTAACATACACATAATGCTACACCTCCACCAATTCAATCCACCCTATCATTGTGATATAATTTGTATCCTGATATCAAAGTGTCCTATTGGTTATCTTCCTTCCACCAGGCCTCAGAGATGCCTATTATATCTATCTTTCATTAAGTGGTGTATATTTTAGCTCTCCCATCTTGTTTCTTAGGTTCTGTTCTTGGGCCTCTTCTTTTTAACATTTTTATAAATGATATTGCTGAAGGGCTGTCAGATAAGATTTGCCTCTTTGTGGATGATACCAAAATGTGCAATAGAGTAGACACCCAGGTGGTATGAATAACATAAAAAAAGACCTGGCGAAGCCTGAAGAATGGTCTGAAATTTGGCAGCTAAAATTTAATACTAAGAAATGCAAGGTCATGCATTTGGGCTGCAAAAACCCAAGGGAATGGTACAGTTTAGGGGGTGAAGAACTTATGAGCACAGCAGAAGAGTGGAACTTGGGTGTGATTGTATGTGATGATCTTAAGGTGGTCAAACAAGTTGAAAAGGTGACGGCGAAAGCTAGAAGGATGGTAGGGTGCATAGGGAGAGGTATGGCCAGTAGGAAAAAGGATGTATTGATGTCCCTGTATAAGACTTTGGTGAAACCTCATTTAGAATATTGTGTACAATTCTGGAGGTCGCATCTTCAAAAAGATATAAAAAAGATGGAGTCGGTCCAGAGGAAGGCTACTAAAATGGTGCCTGGTCTTCATCATAAGGCATATGGATTCAGACTTAAAGATCTCAATCTATATACTTTGGAGGAAATGCGGGAGAGGGGAGATATGATAGAGACGTTTAAATACCTACATGATGTAAATACACATGAGTCGAGTCTCTCATTTGAAAGGAATAAGGGAGTATAGGAGCAATCTAAGGAAATACTTTTTTACAGAAAGGGTGTTAGATGCATGTAACAGTCTCCCAGATGAGATGGTTGAGACAGAGACTGTCTGAATTCAAGAAAGCCTGGGATAGGCATCTGGGATCTTTTAGAAAGAGGAATAGATAATGGTTACTGTATTGTCCAAATGTATTCCACTGTGAATGTTTGCTTGTAACCTGTTCTGAGCTACTGGGAGGATGGAATAGAAATCAAATTAAATAAATAAATAAGATGGGCAGACTGGATGGGCCATTTGGCCTTTATCTGCCATCATGTTTCTATAGAAAAAATGATATCACAATTAGTACTAATATTATGGAGGTGGGGCCTTGGGCAGGGTCTGGGGAAGAGTTTGAGCTCTCCCAATCATTTTAAAGTTGGCTCCTATGGCTGGAGCCACTTGATAACAGTGATCATAACTTGATTGGATCTGATATAATCTCTGGAGTAAATACACAAAGGAAATCTAATACAATAGCATTTAACTGGAGACTACGATAACACTGCACAACAAAGTTTTTGCTTCCTGAACACTGCTGGGTGTTTCTTATAGAATTTTGGGTGCTGATCATGAATATTACATCAAAAATTACCCATCACGTACCATTTCAGAGAAATCTTCAATTTTGTCGTGATTTTTTCTTATATTTGGATGCAAACAATTTTTTCTCCCATAAGTGTCTTATCAACAACGGTTTGTGCCGCCTGGGTATGTCCATGCATAAAATCTAGCCAGGTTGGAAGCTGTTTTATGGAAGATGACATCCTGGGCATGTCTGGGCAGGTCTGAACGAGCTTGCGCTGTCTCACCATGCTATAATGGTGGCTTCCATACACCGATCCTGCTCATTTGGTTAATATAGATAGTCCGTGTGTGTATATAGTATCAGTATAGTAAAGTATAGTAGTATAGTAGCTGTAGCAATATAACAGTAAGTAAGCTTGATGCTATAGACGTTTTGGTGTCGGGCAATATGTCTCGTCGGTGTCGTAACAGCCGCGACACATTCTGCTATATCTGTGGGGAATATACACTTACGCCTCAGAGACGTTCGATGACTGCCCTTGTAAAGAAAGCCTATCATCTGTATTTTGGCTGCAAAATAGGTGATCAAGACAAGCAATGGGCGCCTCACATTTGCTGTGCGACATGTGCTGTTAGTCTGAGAGCCTGGCTCAGAGGTACTCGAAAGACGATGCCATTTGCTGTTCCGATGATATGGCGAGAACAGAAAGACCATGTGACGGACTGTTATTTCTGTTTGACTAATGTGTCTGGTTTCTCTGCCAAAAACAAGAAGTCAATTGAATATCCTAATCTGCCTTCAGCAATGAGACCCATGCCACATGATGACAGTCTTCCAGTTCCGAAACCACCAGAGGATTGGACCTTAGACGAACCAGATGAAGAAACTGCAGTGCAGGGTTCTAACAGTGACATTGACCCGGATTTTGAACCATCCTCATCAGGCGATCCACATCTGATAACACAGTCCGAATTGAACGATTTGGTCAGAGATTTGGGTCTGTCAAAAGCAAAAGCTGAGCTGCTAGGTTCGAGACTGCAGGAATGGTGTTTGCTATCACCAGGTATGAAAATTTCTGTGTTTCGAGACCGGCATCATGATATAACCAAATTTTTTGCACAAGTCGACAGTCTCTGTTTCTGTTGTGACATTGAAGGATTGTTCTCGGTCTTTGGTTGTGATCACAACCCGGAAGAGTGGCGTCTTTTCATTGATTCGTCAATGTTAAGCCTGAAAGCTGTTCTGTTGCACAATGGCAACGTTTATCCTTCAGTACCTGTTGGCTATGCAGCACATATGAAAGAAACATATGAGAATATGGAAATGTTACTAAAGTATGTCCAGTATACCAGGTATAACTGGAATATCTGTGGAGACCTCAAAGTCGTTGCTCTGTTACTAGGACTGCAGCTTGGCTATACAAAGTACTGCTGTTTCATCTGCGAATGGGACAGCCGAGACAGAGAGTCGCACTATTCTAGAAAGAACTGGCCACTCCGTAAAAAGTTAGTTCCAGGACAGAAAAATGTAGCACATGAATCGCTTGTTGACCCGACAAAGATATTTTTGCCTCCTCTTCACATTAAACTGGGACTCATGAAGAATTTTGTGAAAGCAATGAACAAGGAAGGGGAAGGTTTTCGTTATTTAAGACAGATGTTCCCAAGAATAACTGATGCCAAGATCAAAGAGGGTATTTTTGTTGGCCCCCAGATCAGACATGTTATGAGTGACAAGCGATTTGAAGATCTGTTAGTTGGGCCGGAAAAAATTGGCTGGAAAGCCTTGAAAGACGTTGTTGACAATTTTCTGGGCAATTACAGAGCCCCAAACTACATTCAGCTGGTAGACAAACTTCTCAAAGCATACAAGAGAATGAAGTGCAATATGTCACTCAAGATTCATTTCCTCCATTCACACTTGGACTTCTTCCCCGCAAATCTCGGTGCTGTGAGTGACGAGCACGGTGAAAGGTTTCATCAAGACATAGCTACGATGGAGAAACGATACCAGGGCAATTGGAATCCGTCAATGCTTGCCGACTATTGTTGGATGCTACAACGTGATGCACCAGACACTGAATATAAAAGAAACTCGGGAGCAAAACACTTTTAATTCTGTTTCATTTAGTCGCTTGTGCGAAACGTAAACTTGACTATATATTTTATTGTCAGTAAACATAAAAATGTCTATTTCTCATAGTTCTTACGTGATGCAGTAAAACCAAAACCATATTTGAGCATACCAAGTTGGTACCTGTCATAATCACCAAAAACTTTTCAGGAATCAAGACTTAACCAAAAAATTGTTGTGCAGTGTAATATGAAGAGTAAAGAAATTTAGAAAAGCACCTGCAAAAGTCAAAAATTTTACATCAGGAATGGATGTTATTCAAAAATACCATCCTGGAATCCCAAACTAGATATATTCTATGTATTAAAAAAGGAGCAAGGAAGACCAAACGGCAGCCAGAATGGTTAATGAGTGAGGTAAAGGAAGCTATTAGAGCTAAAAGAAAATCCTTCAGAAAGTGGAAGAAGGATCCAACTGAAAGTAATTGGAAGCATTATAAGAAAGGCAAGTTAAATGTAAGGTGCTGATAGGGAAGGCAAAGAGAGACCTTGAAAAGAAGATTGCATTGGAGGCAAAAACACATAATAAAAACATTTCTATATATATTAGATGTAAGAAGCTGAGAAAAGGATCAGTTGGACTGCTAGATGACCAAGGGGTAAAAGGGACGTTCAGGAAGACAAGGCCAAACCTAAAGAGAGATTAAATTAATTCTCTACTTTAGTATTCACCTACCAATGCCAGAAATGGTATTCAGTGTTAATGAGTCAAAGAAACTGAAACAAATCTCTAACATTGGAAGATGTAATGAGGCAATTTGACAAATTGAAGAGTATACATGCCAGAGTACTGATGGAATTGAAAAATGAATTTTCAGAACTATTGTTAGTAATTTATCTTTAAAATCCAGCATGGCATGGCACAATGCCAATTTTTTAGAAGGGTTCCAGAGGTGAACTGGGAAATCATAGGCCGGTAAGTCTGACATTTGTGCTGGGTAAAATGGTAGAGACTATTATAAAGAACAAAATTACAGAGCATATAAAGTACATGACAAAGCCAACATGGATTTAGTTAAGGGAAATCTTGCCTCACCAATCTACTACATTTCTTCAAAGGGGTGAATAATCATGTGGATAAAGTTGAGCTGGTATATATTGTGTATCTCGATTTTCAAAAAGCATTTGACAAAGTACCTCATGAAAGACTGGATTAAGAACAGATTAAAAAGGTAGAAAACAGAGAGTAGGGTTAAATGGTCAATATTCTCAATAGAGAATGTTAAATAATGGGGTACCCCAGAGGTCTGCTGCTTTTTTAAATATTTACCAATGATCTAGAGATAGGAAATAACTAGTGAGATAATTAATTTAAATTTGCCGATGACACAAAGTTGTTCAATTGCAAAAGGATTGTGAAAAATTGCAAGAGGACCTTGCGAGACTGGGAGACTTGGCATCAAAATGGCAGATAGGTTTAATGTAAGTAAGTGCAAAGTGATGCATGTGGGAAAGAGGAACCCAAACTATAGCTACCAGTGATGCAGAGTTCCATGTTAGGAGTCACTGCCCAGAAAAAGGGTCTAGGTGTCCTTGATTTTGTGAATTTACATCTGCTGTCTCTATATTGCACTATAAAGGGGATATTTTATGTGATTAATTGTATGATTAAACATTTTAATTGCTATACAGCCCTAAAAAAATATACATTTTAGATGGTAGTCGCTGACACCAGCTATAAGAACATAAGAATTGCCACTGCTGGGTCAGACTAGTGGTCCATTGTGCCCAGCAGTCCGCTCACATGGCGGCCCCCAGTTCAAAAACCAGTGCTCTAAAATGAGTCCAGCCTCACCTCCCAGTTTAGCAGGAACTTGTCCAGCTTAGTCTTGAAACCCTGGAGGATATTTTCCCCTACAACAGACTCCGGAAGAGTGTTCCAGCTCTCCACCACTCTTTGGATGAAGAAGAATTTCTTTACGTTTGTATGGAATCTATCCCCTTTCAACTTTAGAGTGCCCTCTCGTTCTCCCTACCTTGGAGAGTGTGAACAGTCTGTCTTTATCTAGTAAATCTATTCCCTTCAGTATTTTGAGTGTTTTGATCATGTCTCCTCTCTGTCTCCTCTTTTGAATACCAACTTGTTTATTATTTTATAATTTGACTTCCTCACCATCAAATACTAAGTATTTTTTATACTCTGTTGGTTTATTTGTGTGCTATTTTAGTACATTTATAAGGAGTGATAAAATTTTCAACAGTGTTAGAGGTTAATGATGAAAGGAGAAACTTAATTGCAAGTATTTATAGTTCAGACCACTAAAAAGCTTTGAAATCTTGTGGGCAGTCAGCAGACAATATGTAGACATCTGTGGGAAGCTCCCCTATTTTACAAAAAGCCTCTTACCATTCACTGCACATCCCCAGAGAAATATGCTACTTTATACTTTGTTGCACTGAATTTCTCAGTTTATTGGATCTATATCTAATCTAATGCCTGATAAAAACAGTAAACATAACAATGAAGCTTGGCCTTCACCACACTTAAGTCTTTTGGTGACAACCTGACTATATTCTTGCTGTCTGTGTCAACAATGGAACATTCTATGGAATTAGGGGAAGATTCTCAAATGTTGGTGGTAAAATCCGATGGGCTGCTATCACAGCTGCTACTGTAACGATTTAAAAAAGGCAAGCCAATCTCAAAAAACCTCACATGCAAATGAAGTTCGCGAAGGGGCTTTAAACAACCTGGGCTAATCAGAGCCTTAAGCCGCTCCCCGGCACATCCCAGGGTGCACCAGGGAGGGGAAGGTCCACCATTTTGAAGAGGCCAGCCTGCTGGCTTGAGGGAGTAGGCATCCTTCCGACTGGCCTTTGTAAACAAGGTAAGTGGGGTGGGGGTGGGGGTATGTGTCAGGGGACTGTTGCTTGGCAGCGGAAGGGAGTGGATGCTTGGTGGCAGGAGGGAGTGGGCAACCCTCCCGCTGCTGGGGAGTATTGGGGGGCGGGGTGTTGCTTGGTGGCGTGAAGGAGTAGGCATCGCTCCTGCTGCCAGGGGATGGGAGGGTGGCTGTGGGGGGGGGGGTTGCTTGGCAGCAGCAAAATTTTCTGGCAGATCTGAGTTGTCAAGCCTTACTTTCCTGTCAATGCCTGAGCCAATCAGCACTCAGGCACTGACCAGAAAGTAAGACTAGTCAGGTAAGATCCTCTGACATTATCCCCATGTCCAGCTATCTGATTGCAGGCCGCCCTCTTTGCCTGGTTCCTTCGATCTTATCAAACATAATGTCCTTCTCCAAAGATCTTTCTCTTTTGATAGTGTGACCAAAATAAGATAGTTGTAACTTCACCATTTGGGCTTCGAGTAACATAGCCGGTTTGATCTCTTCCAGAATCAATTTATTAGTTCTGATGATCCACGGAACGCATAAAATACTTCTTTAGCACCAAAGCGCCAATGAGTCAATTTTCTTTTACAAACTCATTAATAGCTGGCAAAGTTCATCCAATACAATTAAAGGATAACATGGATAATCAGCTGTTCACGCAATAGCAAGATGTTTACTAACAAAGGAGATCATTCACCTATTATCACTCTTCTGGCCTTAGTTCTTTGATCCATCAGCTAGTTCTAATGGACACTGCTGAACCACTAGTTCCTAGTTAATTTTCCAGATTTTTGGGTATGGTGGTGGTTGTTACTAAGGAGCCGTTGCAGTTAAGGCAGTTCTGTGGGTAAAACTGTGTATTATATATAGAAATAGGTTTTTATAAAATTGCTCTCCTGAATATGTGTCTGAATGGCCTAGTGCTGTCCATATAAGAAAGGAAGCAAGGGCTATGCAGTTGTCCAGATCTTGCCGCGTCTGAGGCCCAGAAAACTGCAACAATCAAGACGCTAGCTGCAGAAGCCTAAGAGAATATAGAAGCAAGGGCTTTTATGAGGTGGAGCCAGACAGGCTAAAATGTTTTCCATTTAGAGGGGTAATTACTAAGGTTTATAAAGGCAATAATGTATGTTATTTGCCCCTTAACACATGAGGCCAGGGTATTGTTTAAATTTGGGACTCTCTGTTATAAGACTCTATGATGTGGATAGGCACCCGGATATATACTGGATCAATTTATGGCTTTTTTTTTTTATGTTTAAATGATTTTTATTAGTCCAGCAGTAAGAAGCAAATACAAACAGTAGTACCATTCAGGAAATAACATTTTCAACAATATAATCAGTTCCCCTCCCATCCCCCCCTCCCCTCCCCAAGAATCCATGGCCAGTCCAACAGCTGAGAGTGGGAATAAAATCTTAAAGATTCAAAAGTCTACTGCGAGCACGCGGTGTGAGGTCCTGCCAGAAGTGCTCCCACACCTGACAAAATTTGCGACCCGGGCCAAGAGTCAAGTCTCCCACCATGCGTCTCTCCAGTGTTGCGTGCACTATCATTAGGGATCTCCATTGTGTATATGACGGGGGATCACGGGAGAGCCAGTTGGTGAGGATGGCTTTTTTTCCCATCAAAAGGGCTCTGGAGATAATTGCTGACATTCCCCTGGGTTTGGGCGAGGCTATATTATAAAATCCAAATAACACCCTCGGTTGCGGAAGCCATCGCCTTCCCCAAAGCGATGTGGTATATAGGCCAAGATGTCTCCAAAACTGTTGGATTGCAGGGCAGGCCCAAAACATGTGACTCAAAGATGTGTGAGCCTGATTGCATTTCGGGCAAGAATGCGACGCAGTAATCCCCATCCGGGCTGCACGTTCCGGTGGAATGTAAAGTCTAAGAACAATTTTCAATTGCATTTCCCAGTGAGTAATATTAGGTGACACCTTCTGAATGTTCTTCAGGACCCGTTGTAACTGTTGAGCAGTCAACTGGCAATGCAAGTCCTCAGCCCATGCTGTCGCTAATATATCCAGATTCGTACTTGGTTGGCAATCCCGGATCCCCACAATATGAAATCGTAGAGGAATCCTCTGTTGGGCTGAAAGGCTGAAGAGTTCCGAAAGCGCCTCCCTGCAGACCTCAGTAAGGGCAGCCACTGGGAGGGACTGAACATAGTGACGGATCTGGTAATAGGCGATCATTAGCCTGTAGGTCAAAAGTTTGTTGCAGCTCGGCAAATGTGACCAGGCTCCCCTCCTCCGAAAACAGGTGAAAAAGATATTGTAGACCTTGTGATTGCCACCTAAGAAAGGTGGCATTTTGCATGCCCGGCTGGAAAGCTCCATTGCCCTGTATAGGCAAATATAAAGACACCCTAGAAGACAATTTGGCTGTTTTACAGACCCATTTCCATGTCCTTCTAGCCGGCTCAATTTATGCTTTTTAAGGTAGATCGTCCGCTATGGATAACTTTTTTTTTTTTTTTAATGTTTCCTTCTGTGCGAGGCTGCCATTAAAATAAATTCTTGCATCAAACAATTGCATACCAGGCTGCTAGTTGGGACACAGTGCTATGTACTTTGTTTGTTTCCTCAGTCTCATATATTGATTTATTTAGATTTCTATCCCATTCTCCTGGGAGCTCAGAATGGGTTACAATTAACATTCAGAATAAAATTACAGGACAATAAAATTACTGGCATTCGTAGAGAGACAGTTGAGAAGATGTAGAGGGAGAAGGGGAGGGGGAGCAAGGGGAGCATGGGAAGGGAGGAGGAGGGTGCAGAAAGAGAGAGCGGGAGTTTAAGGAAGGGGAGCAAGGAGGAGGCTGTCCATTAGGACTGTTCAGTTGAAGACCTCTCTCTTTGTAAGATTTCTGGGAAATTAAGGAATGTGCTTTATTTTTGTAATTCACTGTATTTTACAGTTTCTTGACAATGTAAACTGCATTGATCTGGAAAGTTTTGCGGTCTAGAAATGCATTTTAATGTAATGTAATTACCGCAATGCATGTTACTTTAGGTTACAACAGGAAACAAAAAAAATGAAATCCAAAGCATACGAATGTATTGAAAACACCTAATTATTGTGTAAACTGAGTAACAGTATATGGTGAACTCAAAGCTAATGTTATTTTTATGAACCAGGAGCATTAGGCTGTTAACATGAATAGAAAAAGGCAACCCATTACACAAAGAAGTCACCATGTTAAGAAAAGGTACGCTCAAGAAAAGTATTTAGATGGACACTCTTAAAAGAAGAAAACGTCAGTATATATATATGCAGCTAGATCTGCAAGCTACACACTTCCTGAAAAATTCTGAACCAAAGAAATTATTGACTCAGATGTAAAGCCGTAAAATATTTATAAACCAGGCAAAAACATTTTAAAATCTTCTCTAGCCTGAAGTGGCAGCCAATGAAGGCTTTGCAAAAGAGGCGATGCATTTCAAACTTGGATTGCAGTCGTATTTTGAATTAACCGTAAACCTTAAGTTTAGAACTGGCCTCAAAGCCTGTATATTCTCTCAGGGTTTCTCAGTAGATTAGTGGGCAGTGACTGGGCTTGCTGGGATGAACTGCTTACCACACTGGGATCTTTATTTCCTGTGCCTATGGTTCTCTATCCTGTCTTGTTTATGGCATTCTTTCCCATTTCTGATTTCGGCCAGTAAACCACTTTACTGTGGTAACATTAAAGACAGTGTAGTAATTCCTCAATAAACAATCTTCAAGTGGCTTACATGAATTAGAGCAAACTGCTGCACGTTCCCTCAGTTCTTCAGATTCCATCAAGGCATTGAACTCTTTGCATTTCAAGGACTTTTCGGCAAACATTAGCTGTAACAAAAATGCAATAATGTATGTTATTTGTGCGACTGCTCTAGCAGCAATCTGAGCTTTCCAAGTCATACAAATTAATCAGACTCTACCGACACACATTGGTTGGCATATTTTTACCTCAGAAATATATACTATGTTAACTTGTAAACAAAATTTCTTACCTTTCGCTTACGTACAGCTGGCCTAAATCAAAAAGGGGAAACAAAATAAAAAAATTGAAAAACTATTAGCAGAGGTAATATTGTGAAATCAAAAGTTTGTAAGACCACCATGCAAACTTCATCAGTTCTAACTGTGCTCTAATATTAGCATAGGAACATAACCTACACTGAAACACTATCACTGGACTAGCATAGTTTAAGGTGTAATATGTCAACATCATTTTGAAAATCAATTATCGCTGACGCACATGTATATAATAGCAATAGCAAAGGCAGAGATGATAAGATCAGCTATAACATAATACTGACCTAATTTTATATTGGAACATATAGTGTTTTTACCAAGGTGAAGAAATAATGAACTCTGGGCTTAATATGTTGAAAGTTTTTTCCCTAAATGGGAAAAATGTTTACATCTAGTCCGTGCTACTCTACACAACCAGAAAATAATCCTAATTTTGAGGAGGTAACGTTATAGGTTGTAGATATTAGTGATTAGTGGGTGGGGCTGAGAAAGGGTAGAGCGGGGTAGAGCGGAGCAGTGCCTGAATCCTTAATTGTCCGGCAATACACAGAAAAAAAGAAAGATCACCAAATTAGTTGTGGATAATATATATCTTAAGATTTAATTTAATAAAAGGTAAGAGTACCATACTTTGAGCCGCAAAACCCCAAATACATGGTCCCATGCCATTCAGCATCTGGCCCTGTCAGGAGGAGGCCTAATTGCATATCTTAGAGTCGGCCGGAACACAGGTACATACCCTTGGGAGGGAGCATGAACTTGGGACACAGAAGGGAGGGAAGGAGAGGGATGTGTTGGGGCATGGGAGTGAGGGGGAGGGGTGCATTGAGACACAGAAGGAAGGGGATTGTGAACTTGGGACAAAGGAAGGAAGGACGAAGGGATGGGACATGAACTTGGCACATAGAATGGAGAGAGGGACAAATTGGGACACAGAAGGGAAAGAGGGAGCACAAACCTGAGACAAAGGCTGGAAGGAGGGAGGGGCACAAACTTTGGACACAAGGAGGAAAGGGGCATGAACTTGGGACAGAGGATGGAAGGAAGGAGGGAAAGAGATGCTGAGGGAGGGGATAGAATGGGAGAATTGTTGAGCATGAGTGAGAGGGAAAGAAATGGTGTACATGGGGAAAGGAAGAAAGAGGAGAATTGTTGGTTATAGGGAGAGAATTGTTGGACATTGCGGTGGGAGAGGCATGAGGCAGAGAGAGATGAGAGGGAGAAATGTTGTATGTGGTGGTGGAGAGGGAACAGTGGGACAGATGGAAAGGGAAGCAAGAGGGAGGAATGTTAAGAACATAAGAACATAAGCAGTGCCTCCGCCGGGTCAGACCATAGGTCCATCCTGCCCGGCAGTCCGCTCCCGCGGCGGCCCAAACAGGTCACGACCTGTCTGAATCACCAGAAGGGGCTCCCTTGCCACCTTGGTTTCTCATTGAAGTCCTATCTTCCCATCGTAGTCCTAACCCTCCGGTCTTGCACATGCACGACCTGTTGGGTTTCTATACTTATTACCTGGTTAGCTTTCTATACTTGTGTTACATCCCAGCTCCTCCCTCAGTATCCCACGATCCCTTTATCCCTCAGGAATCCGTCCAATCCCTGTTTGAATCCCTGTACCGTACTCTGCCTGATCACTTCCTCCGGTAGCGCATTCCAAGTGTCCACGACCCTTTGGGTGAAAAAAAACTTCCTTGCATTTGTTTTGAACCTATCTCCCTTTAGTTTCTCCGAATGCCCCCTCGTACTTGTTGTCCCCTTCAGTCTGAAGAATCTGTCCCTATCCACACTCTCTATGCCCCTCATGATCTTGAAGGTCTCTATCATATCTCCCCTGAGCCTCCTTTTTTCCAGAGAGAAGAGCCCCAGCCTATCCAACCTCTCGGCGTATGGGCAATGTTCCAGCCCTTTTACCAGTTTCGTTGCTCTCCTTTGGACTCTCTCAAGTACCGCCATGTCCTTCTTGAGGTGTGGTGACCAATACTGAATGCAGTATTCCAGATGTGGACGCACCATCGCTCGATACAATGGCATGATGACTTCCCGCGTCCTGGTTGTTATGCCCCTCTTTATGATGCCCAGCATCCTGTTGGCTTTTTTCGAGGCTGCTGCGCACTGTGCAGATGGCTTCAGTGATGCATCCACCAGCACACCCAAGTCTCTCTCAAGTCTGCTGTCTCCCAACAATGCCCCCCCCCAATTTGTAGTTGAACAACGGGTTCTTTTTCCCTATATGCATGACTTTGCATTTTTCCACGTTAAAGCGCATTTGCCATTTGTTTGCCCAGTCTTCCAGCTTGTCCAGGTCCCTTTGCAGGTCCTCACACTCCTCCCTGGACCTAACTCTACCGCACAGTTTGGTATCATCTGCAAATTTTATAACCTCGCACTTTGCCTCCTTTTCCAGGTCATTGATAAATATGTTGAAGAGTAACGGCCCCAGCACCGATCCCTGTGGCACACCGCTCGTGACTCCCCGCCAGTCAGAATATTGGCCCTTCACTCCGACCCTCTGCAGTCTACCCGACAACCAGTGCTTGATCCATCTGTGCACATCCCCTCCCACCCCGTGGTTCCACAGCTTCCTAAGCAGCCTTTCATGTGGCACCTTGTCGAAAGCCTTTTGAAAATCGAGGTAAATGATGTTGGACATGGTGGTGAAGGGAATGGAGGAAGAAATGTTGTATGGTGCAGCAGAGGGGTGATAGAAGGAGAAATGTTGGGCATGAGGCTGGTGGGCAGGGGTGAAAGATGCTGCATACAGTCTGGGGATAAGAGAGGGAGAAATGTTGGATGTGGCAGCAGAGGGAGTTGGAGAGATGTACCCTAGATCCTTCTCTCTCTTTCCCCATTCCCTTTACAGCAAGAAAGGGAATGAGAAAGAGATGGTAGACAGTGAGAGAGAGGGAGACATTGCACATGGGGGTGGAGGAGAGAGGAAAAAATGCTGTGAAGGGGTGGGGAGGGGAAAAAAAAGTGTGTGCTTTGTGTAGTTTAATTTTGTGGTTACCATTATGTATTGTTAATAAGATTATATTGTTCGTACATGAAAAATGAATGGAAGAAATGGCATTTACAATTAGTACTATTATTATGGGGGTAGGGGTTAGGGCGGAGCTTGGGTGGGTCTGGGGTGGAGCTTTTGCCTACCCTCCCAAACAAAAAAAGTGTTCTGCTGCCTATGATACATGAACTACATGCTAGTAGAATACTACACCTTATTGTAGATAAATGATTCCCAAACTGTGTTTTGCAGAACACTAGGGCTCCTCAAGAAATCAGATTGTAGAATCTGCTTATAGAAACACTAGTGTTAAGCCTTTTACATTAATGGGTGCTAGAATATGTCTGTCTGTCTGTCTGTCTTTCTTTCTTTCTGTGTCTCTCCCTGCCCCTATCTCTTTCTTCCTTTCTTTGTCTCTCTTCCTCCCGCTGTCTATCTTTCTTTCTTTCTCTCTCTCCCTGCCTGCTGTCTTTCTGTGTGTCTGCCTTTCATTCTCGTGTCCTGCCTGTCTTTCTGTCTCTCTCCATGGTCCCCTTCTGTCTCCCCCCCAAAGCAAACCAAGATTGCTCCCTGGCCCCCTTTCCCTCTCCCCCCCACTTCACTGTGCGTCTTTAAGCCCATTACATTAATGGGTGCTAGAATAGATGTGTCTGTCTGTCTGTGTTTCTTTATCTCTCTCCTTGGCCGCTGTCTGTGTCCTTCTGTCTTCCCCCCCCCGAGCAAAGCTGTCTGCCCCCAGCACACACCTCCCCCCAAAGTAGCCCCCTTTCCCTTTACCTAACTGTCTCTCCATGTCCCTCTTCTGTCTTCCCCCCCAGAGCAAAGCTGTTTGCCCCAAGCACAACCCTCCCCCCAAAGCAGCTCCCTTTCCCTCTCCCTGTCTCTCTATGGTCCCTTCTGTCTTCCCCCAGAGCAAAGCTGTTTGCCCCAAGCACATCCCTCCCCCCAAAGCATCCCCCTTTCCCTCTCCCTGTCTCTCCATGGCCCCTTCTGTCTTCCCCCCAGAGAAAAGCTGTCTTCCCCAGCACACCTCCCCCCCAAAGCAGCCCCCTTTCCCTCTCCCTATCTCTCCATGTCCCCTTCTGTCTCCCACCAGCACACCCCTCCCCACAAAGCAGCCCCCTTTCCCTCTCCCCCTGGCCCCCTGTATTGATCCCCTTCTTACCCTCCCTCCATCCCGGCGTCTTCTGGCCTGCTCCTATTCAAAGCAGCCTGCAATCGTGGTGGCTGGCTTTAGCGAACCTCGCAGGCTGTTCTCCAACTCGGTAGCACGTTCCCTCTAATGCGATCCGGTGCGTCAGAGGGAACGTGCTACTGAGGTTGGAGAGCGGCCTGTAAGGTTCTTTAAAGCCGGCCACGATCGCAGGCTGCACTGAAGAGGAGGATCAGCGGCGGCGGCGGCGGCGGTGAGCGAGGGCGGGATGTGTGTTCCCTGTCGAGGACGCGGGCAGGGAGAGAGCTTGCCTGCGCTTCCAGTTGGTGAGTGAGGGCGGGAGGAGGGGAGTGGCCAGAATGTTCAGGGGAGTGGCCATAATGTTCAAAGCAGCTCCTGATTGGAAAAGGCCCGACTTAGTGCAGGAAGAGACGGTCGAAGCGTACCACGAGTAATTTCCTGCACTCATGGCGCTCCAGCTGCTCTCCTGCTGCCCTCTCCCGCTACCCTCTTAAGGCTCCCCCATGAAAAACCGTATTCGTGGTTTTTCGAGATTCGCGGGGGTTCCTGGAACGGAACCCCTGCGAATCTCGGGGGAGTACTGTATATCAAGTCCCATCTCCCTTTGCCCTCTATTTTCAGCATCTTTGCTTTGCATCCGTTTCTTGATCTGTCCTGCATTTTCAACCCGAGTCCATATCTCTTCTCCTGTGATCAATATCTCCACCATGTCCAACACTGTCCCTTTGCGTTCCTATTTCCTCTCTGTCCAGCACTGCTGTTCTACAGTATGTCCCTGTCTCCATACTCCCTCCATGCCCAATATTTATTTAGTTTTTTATACTGTTCTCCCAGGGAAGTTCAGAATGGTTTACACAAATTTATTCAGGTACTCAAGCATTTTTCCCTGTCTGTCCCGGCGGGCTCACAATCTAATGTACCTGGGGCAATGAGGGGATTAAGTGACTTGCCCAGGGTCACAAGGAGCAGTGTGGGTGTGAACTCACATCCTCAAGTGCTGAGGCTGTAGCTTTAACCTTTGCGCCATACTCTTCTCTGTCTTCCTGTCCCTCCTCTCTTTTTCCCCTTCCTCTCACCTCCCCCATACCCTGTGGCCAATATCTCTCCAAAATTTAACTGGTTAGTAATGATATTCAAACTACTACACAGATAATGACCTTCTTATTTATTCTTGGCTATTCCAGCAGATAATGGCAATGAGAAACTGGGTAGAACACCTTAAATGCCCTGGCTGGCATTTAATTGAAACCTTAAATGCCATGGCATGGCATAGGATGACTGGCATTTAAATGGAAAATCAGTCATGAAGTCTGAATATTGATCTTTATGTGTTATCCTATTCCATGTTCCTATGATTCCTACTCTAAGGCTCAACACAATAGCAAGAGGAAGGTCTCCACAAGGGCAAACAGATAAGCTGGTAGCAACGATGGTGTTTAATGGTCATCCCTGGCATCCTACTCTATGGCTGCCATGTGTATCTCCAAATTAAAACTATTCAAAGAATGACTTTTCTGTGTGGAAACAATCCAGTTTAAGCCTGTGGTCTCAAACTCAAACCCTTTGCAGGGCCACATTTTGGATTTGTAGGGTCTTGGAGGGCCTCAGAAAAAAATAGTTAATGTCTTATTAAAGAAACTAGTCTTATAGCCCGTTACATTAACGAGTGCTAGAATATATTTGTGTGTGTCTGTGTTCATTTATTTCTCTCTCTCTCTCTGTCCTTAGCCGCTTTCTGTATTTCTGTCTTTCTGTGTTTATTTTTCCTCGGCTATCCACCCATTCTCCCTTCCTTTTACCTTCCCTGTGTCCACCACCACCCCTTCACTGCTCCCCTTATCCAGCAGCAGCCCTTCTCCCTTTTTTTATCTCCCCCCCTGTCCATCAGCACCTCTTTCATGTCCCCCTGTCCATCAGTAGGCCTCCCTTCCTTTTTCTTCCCCTCCGTCTGTTCCCCTGTCCATCAGCACCTCTTTGCTGTCCCCCTGTCCAGCAGTAGGCCTCCCTTCCTTTTTCTTCCCCCCCCGTCTCTTCCCCTGTCCATCAGCACCTCTTTCCTGTCTCCCTGTCCAGTAGTAGGCCTCCCTTCCTTTTTCTTCCCCCCTTGCCCAGGCCTCCCTTCCTTTTTCTCCACCCCCCCCCGTCTGTTCCCCTGTCCAGCAGCATCCCTTGCCTCACATCTGGCCTCCGGACAGCCACCGCGGCCTGCAGCCGCCGTGGCCGACAGTCTCCACCTGCATTGTCCCTGCCGCGCCATCTTGAAGAGTGTTGAGCGGTGACAGAGGCGACGGTGGATTAGCCACTGGAGGAGGAGACTGGCGAGGAACGGAGAACAGGTTCAGGGCTGCCAGGGGGGAGGGAAGAGGGGAGGAGTGAGCCCGGCTGAGACTGGCAGGAAGAGGAAGGCGGGGCAGGTGAGGCTATCAGGCAAGGGAGAGAGGGGATGCCAGGTGTTTGGGGGTCATGGTTGAGAGTGGCAGGCAATGGTAGGAGAAAACAGCCGCCGCGGCCGACATCCGCCTCGGGAGAAAGAGAGACAGAGATTTGCGCGCATGCGCACTCCTACCTGCGGTGCCCTACAGCTCACAGAAAATGGGAGCATGCAGGTGGGAGTGCGCATGCGCGGCTTAGGGTTTTATTATATTAGATGACAATTTTGATTGAAGTAAAATTCTTTATAGTTTATAAATCTTTCCTTTTGACTAAGTCTTAATAATATTGTCATTTATAGCTAAAGAGACATATGATCAAGAAACTGTTTTTTTTTACTTTTGTGATTATGATAAAAACATACTGAGGGCCTCAAAATAGTACCTGGCAGGCCGCAAGTTTGAGACCACTGGTTTAAACTGAACCAATATGCTTTTATATCATATTTAATATCCTTTGTGAAGCTGTATTATCATCCTGTTGCTTTTCTAGAACATTTGTATTGGCAAGAACATCAAAACCTTCACATCACATGCTCTGGATATGGTACACAAATGTGCCACAAATAGCAATGTAAACTGCATGAATCATTGGATCCAAGTGCCAGTGATATCATTTACAACTATTATTATTAGCAACACAACGCTACTCAGACAGCTGCTATAAGAATTTTAAAAATAATTAAAAAATAAACTTAACATGGAATGGATATTGATGATTTCACCTTGGGCAATAAGCCCTGTAAACATCTGAAAATCCTCTCTTCTCCTTTCTATTCATTTGCATGCTTATTTTAATATCACAATATCATCAAAATGTATTTGATTACTTCAACTGATAACTAGAAGGCTTTAGACTGAATTCTTTATTCTGATTTAATTTCAATTTGGGAGTCATTTGATGGCAGCCAAACCCAACGGGACCTGTGTGGTTGGATAGTTTTGAAATGAATGTTTTTGTGTCAATGGTTAGTAAATATTTACAGCAAATTTTATGATTTCGTGCACACAATAGATCAGATTTATAGTACCTTCACTTTAAGCGTAGGAGGATAATTTGATCTGCAAATGTGCTTGCGTTAGTGGAAAAAGTTTGACAGTGAGCTGTTATAATGTGCATGAAAGTAAGCAATTCATAACGAAATTTGTTTTAGCGCTATTTTCAGTGCATGTGCACATTGACCTTCCTAAGTTGGCAGAGTCTTTAGTGCGCAGACTCGGCGTCGGTGTTATTCCAGACGCCATTAATGAATTGCTTTTTATGGAGAACTGCAACCAGCATTAGTTCAATAAGTGATTAAGATATATTTAAATGTACGTAAGACTTAGGTTATAATGAATTAACACTAATGCATGATTTTTGTGTTTTATAGATTAAAAAACAGATGATTTAAATGAGACCCCCCTGATTAAGTTGCTATTGCCAGTGAAACAGGTCCTATCGAGTTTGGCTGTAAATAGATGCATGTGTAGTGATACATATGATATAATAATTTTGATAATTGATGTTAGAGTATTTCAACATAATTTGAAAGGAGAGGTTTTTCAGGGTTAGTGATTGAGATCTGGAACCAATAAATCTCAGTCTGATGGTTCTAAGCAGGTTTCTGAGACCCTTTTCCTCTCTTTAGAGTCAATTGCTTTTGCGATAGTAATTGAGTCCTGTGGATGGTGTAATACAGATCGGTTAATCTTCAAATAATAAATAGAGGAGTACATGAAAAGATTCAGGACGTTACTGCAGGATTATGCTTTATTGGATGTTTGGAGAACAGAACATCCACATAGAAAAGATTTCACACCTGCTATGCATCTGGGGTAAATTCTTATTCCAGAGTAGACTATCTCTTGGCGCCACCCTGCTATATTCCACCAGCTTTCTGAGTGTACTATATCTCTGATCACTAGATCGAATCACACTCCTTCAGGTAGAAAAGAAGATGGGCCCAGGTTCTACCCTGAGGAGGAAGTACTAGGTCACAAACAATGAGTCCAACAAACAAGGGAGATGATACAGGAATACTTAAAGTTCAATAATATGGGGGAAACTCAAGAGGCGGGGCTAAGTACAGCTACACTAACAGAAGTCTAGTAGCACAATCAGGGTCCTTGACAAAATGTCTCTAACCCCCACCCTTTCTGTCCCCTCCTCCCCAGCTTACTTTTGCTCACCCACTCTCTCAATTCCAAGGTTCCAACAACTGAGCCCCCACCAAACATCATGATTACAACATTCAACTCCCCTCTGACTGCATACTTTTCCAATCTCCCTAACCTTCCTACTCACCAAACATTATCATTAAATACACTCTTTCTCTAGCCCCACCTACAGGTAAATTCCAAACCTATTCCCCACCAACCCCAGCACCCCCCCTCCAAGCTCCCCATCATCCTCTGTTTTACCCAGCGGTGACTGTTGGTGGTACCATGGGTTGCAGTGGGAACAGCCCACTCTGATCTCATCCATTTGGTTACAACCAAACAAAATGGCTACTATGATCTCCTAGCAATAGTCTTCCATTGCTATCACTAAGGGTCAGCCTTCATGGAGTAGACAGGCAAAAACAGAGGTAGGGGGTACTCCTACCCTGACCCATAATATCAAAAATGATCACCTGGTAGGGGAGGAGTGTGATGGTGGACATGGAAGCTACATGTAGGTGGGGCTTGGAGTCAGACGAGGAGTGTATTGAGTTGTGATGTTCAGTGAAGGGGGTTTAGCAGGATCAGAAGAATATGCAGTTGGGGGAGTTGGAGTTGAATGTTGTAATTGGGGGAGGGGGTTAGGACCTTGAGTTGGGAGAGTGAGTGAGCATAAAGATGTGAGGAGGGAGTGTGTATGGGTAGCGCCACCACCACAATGCCCTGGTTATTTTATTTGGGGGCTGCATCATGCTATCTATAGTGCTGGATAGCACAAATTAGCCAGCACTACATATAATGCAATGCCCATGCGGTATGGCTCTGCCCTGTATGGTAAATGCAGGGCACTCCCTGCATATTCCTTAGATTTTTTTGCATTTACCGTATTTTCGCGGATATAACGCGCGCGTTATACGTGATTTTACGTACCGCGCATACCCCTCGCGCGTTATATGCCTGAGCGCGGTATACAAAAGTTTTTTAACATAGTTCCCACCCCGCCCGACGCCCGATTCACCCCCCCAGCAGGACCGCTCGCACCCCCACCCCGAACGACCGCTCGCACGCGCTCCCACCCGCACCCGCATCCACGATCGGAGCAAGAGGGAGCCCAAGCCCTCTTGCCCGGCCGACTCCCCGACGTCCGATACATCCCCCCCCCGGCAGGACCACTCGCACCCTCACCCCGAAGGACCGCCGACTCCCCAACAATATCGGGCCAGGAGGGAGCCCAAACCCTCCTGGCCACGGCGACCCCCTAACCCCACCCCGCACTACATTACGGGCAGGAGGGATCCCAGGCCCTCCTGCCCTCGACGCAAACCCCCCCCCCCCAACGACCGCCCCCCCCCCCAAGACCCTCCGCCCGTCCCCCAGCCGACCCGCGACCCCCCTGGCCGCCCCCCACGACACCCCCACCCGCCTTCCCCGTACTTTGTGTAGTTGGGCCAGAAGGGAGCCCAAACCCTCCTGGCCACGGCGACCCCCTAACCCCACCCCGCACTACATTACGGGCAGGAGGGATCCCAGGCCCTCCTGCCCTCGACGCAAACCCCCCTCCCTCCAACGACCGCCCCCCCCAAGAACCTCCGACCGACCCGCGACCCCTCTGGTCGACCCCCCCACCCCCCTTCCCCGTACCTTTGGAAGTTGGCCGGACAGACGGGAGCCAAACCCGCCTGTCCGGCAGGCAGCCAACGAAGGAATGAGGCCGGATTGGCCCATCCGTCCTAAAGCTCCGCCTACTGGTGGGGCCTAAGGCGCGTGGGCCAATCAGAATAGGCCCTGGAGCCTTAGGTCCCACCTGGGGGCGCGGCCTGAGGCACATGGGCCAAACCCGACCATGTGTCTCAGGCCGCGCCCCCAGGTGGGACCTAAGGCTCCAGGGCCTATTCTGATTGGCCCACGCGCCTTAGGCCCCACCAGTAGGCGGAGCTTTAGGACGGATGGGCCAATCCGGCCTCATTCCTTCGTTGGCTGCCTGCCGGACAGGCGGGTTTGGCTCCCGTCTGTCCGGCCAACTTCCAAAGGTACGGGGAAGGGGGGTGGGGGGGTCGGCCAGGGGGGTCGCGGGTCGGTCGGAGGTTCTTGGGGGGGGGCGGTCGATGGAGGGAGGGGGGTTTGCGTCGAGGGCAGGAGGGCCTGGGATCCCTCCTGCCCGTAATGTAGTGCGGGGTGGGGTTAGGGGGTCGCCGTGGCCAGGAGGGTTTGGGCTCCCTTCTGGCCCAACTACACAAAGTACGGGGAAGGCGGGTGGGGGTGTCGTGGGGGTCGGCCAGGGGGGTCGCGGGTCGGCTGGGGGACGGGCGGAGGTTCTTGGGGGGGGGCGGTCGTTGGGGGGAGGGGGTTTGCGTCGAGGGCAGGAGGGCCTGGGATCCCTCCTGCCCGTAATGTAGTGCGGGGTGGGGTTAGGGGGTCGCCGTGGCCAGGAGGATTTGGGCTCCCTCCTGGCCCAATATTGTCGGGGAGTCGGCGGTCCTTCGGGGTGGGGGTGCGAGTGGTCCTGCCGAGGGGGGAGAAGAATCGGACGTCGAGGGGGGGCATCAGGCTTTCAGGATGGGGACAGGACTTCAAGGGGGGACAGGCAGATCTTCAAGGGGGACAGGCAGACCTTCAAGGGGGACAGGACTTCAAGGGGGGACAGGCAGACCTTCAAGGGGGGACAGGACTTCAAGGGGGACAGGCACGGAGAGTCGGGGCAGTGCACCGAAAGTCAGGGTGAGTCGGGGCAACCAGAGGAGAGTCGGGGCAGTGCACCGAAAGTCAGGGTGAGTCGGGGCAACCAGATGAGAGTCGGGGAGGGCGAAAGGAGAGTCGGGGTGGCCAGAGGAGAGTCGGGGAGAGCGAAAGGAGAGTCGGGGTGGCCAGAGGAGAGTCGGGCAGCATGCGCGTTATATGCCTGAGCGCGGTATAGAAAAGTTTTTGTACATATCATCGTGATTTCTGCGCGCTATACCCCTGTGCGCGTTTTACAATGGTGCGCGTTATATCCGCGAAAATACGGTACTCTATGTCAGTTTTGCCTTTAACACGTGCAAAATCTTACTGCACTTTAGTAAAGGAACTCCTTAGTAACAGAAGCTCTCACAGCAACCAGCATTTAGTATACATTTATTCACTTCACTCTGAGTGCCAGGCGCTATTACCTGTTTAAAGAGTAATTGGCCCATTTACAGGTTATTGGTATTAAGGTATCTTCCATGTAACAAGATTCTGCATGTTTGTCCACATTAGGCCCTTTAAGGAGTAATTTTAAAAGTCCTTTTTGCATGTATTTGGCCACATAAATATTCTCTTATAAAATAGTGACTGGCATATGCCATGGCTTGATGGTTTATACATTGTCAGTGGGCTTGTATGAGGTGGAGTTGGGTTAGAGCATGATTAGAGTTTGATTATACAATACGTTAATCTATTTTTGTACTTGAATAATTTAGGTAAAGACTTGAGAATATATGTAAATGTCCATGCTTAAAAGGTACGATAAATATCCCACAAGTCAAAACAATGAAAACATCATAAATTTATGTCAAATATAAATAAAATTAATTTGTTATATTGTTTGCTTAAAAAATAATTAAAATATAATCACAAAAATATCTCAAAGATTTTACATAGACAGCGCTAGAGGAGCAGATATTTATCTCATACTGCCTCAAATTGCTGAGGAACACTAATCTAGAAGTCACAACCTCCAGCTATAAAAGTGTGGGGTCACATAACTAGATTTGTTAACATCTTAGCCGCATGTGCACTGGAATTTTAGAATCTCCTCTGGTGAGATAACTGATTTAAAATTAGTGATGTCAGAACAACCAGTCTTGGCTAGATGTGGAAATCTGTCTCAACTTCATGGCATAAAGAACAGCGCTGGATTTAAGACTGGAACACCGTGGATCATATAGGCTTAATCAGGAGATGGAGTAGTGGGCAGTTTTATAATTACATTACACCTTCTTATCCCTTGAAGATCCCTCATGATTAGACAGGCAGCTTTGGAACGCCGTGATTTTGCTGATATAGATTCCCCTCAGGGAGTCCTTTTGGTACACTCTAACGCCTTATGCTTGAAGCAGACTGTTGAATGGTTAACTACAACACTCTTTGATTTTTTATTGTAGCGTGAGAGACATTTTTCTTCTTTGAATTGGGTGGGTGGGGGGACTTTATTGACTTGTATATTGGTTCTGTTTATATTTTGATTACTGTTCTGGAAAAACTTGAATAAACACATTGAAACATAATTACATTACATTGATGTCTTCTATCCCGTCAATACCTTTAAGTTCTAGGCGGTTTACAACAAGAAATTAGCCTGGGCATTCCCAGGGAGATTAAAAGGTTGATAGCTATAGTATGCGTCAGGATCTGGAAATGGTCGATACGGTTCTTATAAGAAAACATTTTTTTGGACATTTCCAAGACATAATATAAGCCATGAGCAATGTTCTTTGATTTGTTCATTTGTATTTTTAAAATTTGTGGTTTCTCCTTTTCCACCAATTGTCAGGCCAATGTCTAATCATGTGACTCTGTGCTTTATAGCTGGGGAGCATGGCTATTCAAGAGCGGCATTCCTCAGCTATTTGACGTGGTATGAGACAGGTATCTGCCCTTCTAGCACTGTCTTTGTTAAATCTTTTTTTGAGATTTTTAAAATTACATTTAATTATTTTTAAGGTAACTTTACACTTTCATTCTGAATTCATGAAGGCGTGGGATCAGGGCCGGATTACCCAATAGGCCAACTAGGCATGTGCCTAGGGCCCGAAATAGTCAGGGGGGCCCTCTGAAGGACATACCAGATGGCAACGGGCCCCTCCTCTTCCCTCCATGGCAATAGGCCCCCATCCGACGATAACGCCGCCCCCCACCCCCCACCCCCCACAGCAACAATGCCGGCCCTCCCCCTCAGGATCAACCGACAGCAATGCAGCCAATGAAGCTCGAAGAAGATTCCACGATGACTGCGTCTGCCGGAAGAAATAAGTAACGTTGGAGGGGGATGGACCGGCAGACGCAGTCATCGTGGGACCTTCTTCGAGCTTCATTGGCTGCATTGCCGTCCGTCGATGCTGGGGGGGGGGAGGGCCGGCGTTGTTGTCATCAGGTGGGGGCCCATTGCTGTGGGGGAAGGGCCAGAATTGTTGTTGTCGTCAGGTGGGGGCCCATTGAAATGGAGGGAAGGGGGGGCTCATTGCTGTAGGGGGGAGGCGCATTGCTGTTGCTGTGTGGAAAGGGATGGAGAGAAAAGGGGCATATGCTGATGGAATTGGTGTGTAGGGAAAGGGGGAAAACAAGGGGGAAGGATACTGGATGGATTTAGGTTGGAGGAAAAGGAAGGGGGCTAATGTTGATGGAATTAGTGTTCAGGGAAAGGGGGAAAACAAGGGGGAAGGATACTGGATGGATTTAGGCTGGAGGGAAAGAAAGGGGACAGATGCTGATGGAAGTGGGGGGAAGAGAGAGAAGAGAGACCATGGGGGTGTGGGTATGGGAGAGGGAAGGGAAGAAGAGGAGGAGAGGAGAGAGATGCCAGATCATTGGAGGAGGGAATGGAAGAAGATGGATGCCAGACCAGTGGGGGTGAAGGGAAAGATGGAAGGAGGAGGCATACAGTTTCTGGAAGT
Source organism: Geotrypetes seraphini (assembly GCF_902459505.1). Classification (NCBI taxonomy): domain Eukaryota; kingdom Metazoa; phylum Chordata; class Amphibia; order Gymnophiona; family Dermophiidae; genus Geotrypetes; species Geotrypetes seraphini. The sequence goes on from NC_047086.1 coordinate 285,351,801, forward strand.
GGCATAAGACAGGGTAGTTGGGAAGAGAAACGGAGAGATGATGGACCCTGGGGTGGTGGGGAAGGAGGGAGAGATGCTGGATGAAAGGGTAGTTGAGAAAAGGACAGATCTGGGGATAGTGGGGTCCATTGCCGAAGCTGCGGATATGGACATGAAAAAAAGGAAAGATGCCAGACCTCCGAGGGAGGGAAGGGAAACAGAAGGGGAGGACAGAGATGGAAGATGGATGGTTAGCACAGAGAAAGAAGAAAACGACAAACGGGCAGGACACCCTGGCAAGCGAGTTATCAGAAGACAACCAGAGCCTGGCACCAACAAAAGGTAGAAAAAATAATTTTATTTTCTGTTTTGTGATTACAATATTTATTTTGTTTACACCACAGAGCCGGTGTGGGGTTGGAGATGTTGTAACCCTATATGTCTGCTAAGACTAAGCCTTAGTCACTTAGGGGTCCTTTTATTAAGGTGCACATTTAGTGTGCGCAAAATCAGTTAGTGTACCTTAATAAAAGGACCCCTAAGTATCTTAATTAAAAATTTGACCTGTGACTTAGCCTTTTTTTCAGATTTCAGCCCCTTATTTGATTGAATTTGACACCCCTGATGTAGAGTGAGGCAGTTAGGCGATGTAAATTTGGCTATTAATATAGACTTATATTTCAGATAGTATTACTGCTTTACAAAGGCTTTTATATACTTATTGAAAGGGTTCAGAGTTAATGTCCTGGGTAAGTAGGTAGAAAGGGAAGGAAGGGGGATTTGTTCAGAGATGTTTGGGGGTTGCATAGAAGAAAAACTGTGCACTGGTATGCTAATCTTTGTTTGTTTTAAATTTAAAAAAAAAAAAAGAAATATAAGTGGAAATAAAGAAGTAAATAAGAAAACAGATAAATGGGGGCGGGGTGTGGGCAGGGCATGGGCGGGGCAGGCCCAGGGGGGCTCAGTGTACTTATGTGCCTAGGGGCCCTCGAAGAATTATTCCTGCCCTGCGTGGGATAGGCACATGGGATCTCTTAGAGAGAGAGAGAGAGAGAAAAAGATAATGGTTACTGCCGATGGGCAGACTAGATGGGCCATTTGGCCTTTATCTGCCATCATGTTTCTATGTTATTTAACCTATATGTGGTTTGTTGCACTCTCATCATCACAGACTACCCATTACTAGTAAGCTGTAATGCAGTGTTATGCTGCAACTTCATTTACATCTCATGCCCCGAGAAACACGTCAACAGACTCTGGACGATTCAGCATACAGCTGTGCGCCTAATCTTTGGCCTAAGGAAAACTGACCACGTCACTCCTTACTACAAGCAACTGCACTAGCTCCCGATCGAGGCCCGATCATTATTTAAACTGGGTTGCTTCATGTACAAGGCTCTTTACTGCCTCCTACCAAACTACATGACTGAAGTATTTGAGTCCCCCACCCCCTGACCCGCCTTTTGTGCACCAACTCCATCTTCACTTACCCCTCCCTGCAAGGAAAACCTAAAAAAGCTTAAGTGACAAAATTACTATCCTATCAAGCAGCTCACTTCAGTCAGGAGCTACTCCCCATTTTAGGGTCTTCTTTGTCATACATCCATTTCAGGTGAGGATTAAAAACATATTTTTCGCTACATAAGACGCACCTGACCATAAGACGCACCCTAGATTTAGAGGAGGAAAACAAGAAAAATAACATTCTGAACCAAGGTTCTGCACCCAGCCCCCCTAATCCCTGCCAGGCTCTGCACCCCATCCCCCCTCCCTGCCAGGCTCTGCACCCTGTCCCCACTCCCTGCAAGGCTCTGCAACCTGTCCCGCCCAGTACCTTTTAAAAACACCCCCGCCCCCTGTACCTTTTATGATCAAACAATTTTTATTGATGCTATCCAGAAACAAAGCCAGGAAACAAATACAATCATGCCAAATGCAGGAATGCAGGAATGCAACTAATACAAGGAACATTTAAAGACCAGCATCAGGTTTTCAAATTATAACAAAAAAAAGACAGAACAATACAGGAATTTGACATTACAACAAGTATAAAAGTGCAAGAGTGGGAATACAACAGTGAAGAGTGCATCAGAGTAAAACAACACAACTACCCCTCCACCCCCAGCTCAAGAGATGCCGGTGGATGCGAACAATAGAGATCAAACCATGACTATACAAAAATAATACCTAACTGTCCGACAATTCCAAGAAGAACCACAGCCTACCAGGAGGACATGCCATGACCATCACTAATATAAACCAAAACACTCCCTAACCCACTGGAACAACATAACACACCAGGGCCCTGTACTCTTGTGAACCCCAGTGAAACCCCTTCCAAGACCCACGAATCCCTGGTTATCCCAAACCCCCGCCCACATACCCAAAAAACCCCTCCCCAGTCATGCAGTGAAAACATCATACCTTTTAAAAATATCCCCCCCGCCCACGTTCTACTTTTTAAAAACAACCTTATAGCTGGGACTCGTGAGAACTGACGGCAGCCAGTTAGGAAGTGCGGCAGGCCCAGGCAGCAATGCTGAACCACCAGGCTATAAGGGTGTTTTTAAAAGGTAAGACGGGCGGGAGTGTTTTTAAAAGGTACGGGGGTTGTGGTAAAAATCTATCTTCACTGCATAAGATGCCCCACTTTTGGGTGGAAAAAAAGTACGTATTATGGAGCGAAAAATATGGTACTTGGTTCAACAAATTCCTAATAGAGCACTAAACCCTGTGCCTTCTTTGCATGGTTCACACGCTCCTCAAGACTATAGAAAAAGCTCTATGCACAGACTCATTCCGCTCTTACTACCGGCTATCCCTCACTTCTCTTACCATCTCCTTTTGGGTCTCCATATCTATATCTATACCGACATTCGAAAACTGTTCTTCTACTTGAGCTCTTCTCATATTACCTTACCATTATTGTATTTGATTCCGACCTCATCATGATCCTTTGTTATTTGTACTTGTATCCTCACCTCTCATGTACGGTCTTCTACTTAACTCCTGTCAACTGCGTCAAACTTCACGGTGTATTGTGGCATACAAATAACATTTTATGTTATTTTAAAAACCAAAATAAAGCTGTTTTTTTGTATTGGATCATGGGAGTGCAAAAAACTATACAAGAGCTGAGGTAATTATTTTTGTGGTATATGCCAAGACCCTGATCATGGAGAATTTAATTTTAAGTTTTTCTTTCTTTTTTCTTTAACCCAGCAGTTTCTTCCAGCTCCCCTAGGTTTTCAATTCAATTATAACCAAGGCTGAGATCAGATGCCAAGTGTATTAATTCACAACTTTCCCTATTTTATTTTCATTTAAATTAGTCATATTTGTACTTACTCTCGATGTGATGTACATATATGTTCAAGTTGCTTCAGCTCTTCATTATTCAATCCTTTCTCTGAATTTCTGGGAGAAGCCGTCTTGTCAGGCATCACAGTTTTCCATTTGGTTTCTAAATTAAACCACAACAACGCTTTAGTAAAACTGGGAAGTGCTTACAAGAGATCATTTTAGAAGCATCAACATGTACAAACAGTGGCATTTACATGTCCAGTGGCGCTATTTGGCCAATTCTTGTTGGAGCTGCTCTTATCAGATAGCCTTAGGTTTGCATGGCCAGCTAGTAGTTTTAGTCCTTAAGTACCTTGCTGCTGTTGTGTCATTTCCTCTTTTGTGGCTACCAGCTGCATAGCTTTCTCTTTAAATAGGCTGCGAACATTAAACTCACAAAATTTGGAGTAAACCTTTGCACAGGAAGCCCTGAGGATTCCTGCAGGAACTCACCTTGTCTCCTCGTGGGTCCGAAGGTGTCTTCACATATATGCTGTGCCAAATACACTAAGTTGCTACCTAAGGGCTCTAGGGGGGGGATTTTTGACCCACAGACCAAGCCACCTGTGATTGGGACACCCTAAAGGAACCAGAAGGGGCTAGGTCCAGTGCTCCTGCCCCCCCCCCTCATGTGCCGTGCAGCATGTGAACCATGGACACTCCTCAGCCGGAAATCTAGTGCAAATCTGGCATGAATCCACATTAAAACAGTCTAAGAAGTCCATTTGGAATGGTTTTAAGCAAAATAGAGGTGTTTTGAGGCAAAGATGCTTTTAAAATCAAATCAAGAAATCAAAGATGGCCACTGCAGCAGCATTTTGGCGCCAAAAAACAGCCCGGGAGAGCTAAATAAATGCACAGAAAATTAAATAAAAGGGTTTTTTGAGGAGGGACCAAAATACCAGCCCCAGCAGCCTCTAAAACTTTAATTTGTAGACCACCCCAATGTCTCCCATAGGCTACAACAGCTTGTACTTACAGTTGTGCTGGTTGCGTGTGTGTGTGTGTGTGTGTGTGCCTGCTTCAGCTGAAACTGCTGCTGGACAATGGAGAAGAAAGCTGCCTCAGACGAGCATGAAATTCCACTCCAAATGCTTGTTTTTTCAGGCTGCCAGTCAGACCTTGAATGAGACTGAGACCTTAGACCTCCACAGCTCCTCATATATCATTGGGGGAGAGGGAGAAAATGCAGCTGGCACCCGTTAAAGCCCTCAGGACTGATGCGGGGCCATACAGCCTGCGCACAAGCTCTGGTAAAAACCAGGAGTGAGCCGTGCTCCTAGGGGAATGGTCCCTGAGTCACCAAAGTGTTAGGGTAGGCTGGCCAGGCAAGTTCTCCGTAAAAGGGTTGCCCTCCTGACTACTGACCACAGAGTCTATATCTTCTCCCAGGCAGAGCTGTCCCAGTCATACTGGGAACCTCTCGAGTACTACAAGCCTCACAGTTCAGAATAAGACCCAAAAATTTAAAAAAAATCTCAATCAGAGCAGATCAGAAAGATACTTTTCAACTTTCTTGTAGAAGGAAAAAGGAGATGGGGCAGAGCCCAGAGATGCAGAAGATGGAGCTGAGAGAAAAAGGTAGAGATGATGCTTTCTACAAACTTGCATGTAAAGGAGAATAACCCACTGATTCTAGACTCGTCTGCCTTTTGCACTAGAAAATGGTAAAGGATGTTCTTGAGCTGAAAAAAATGCAAAATAAACAGCCATTTTCCAAAATACGTATGCTAAAAAGCAGGCACAAAAATGTCTCTGGCATTATTTGTACAAAAATGGCCACACAGACATTGCTGCAGAGCAGAGGGGCAGCCTAGTGATACGTGCAGTGGACTTTGAACAAAGGGACCCAGATTCAAACCCCACCTTAATTATTACTATACATTAAACATTTTATACACAGTCCCTTCTCAGTAGAGCTTACAATCTAATTAAAACAGACAAACAGGACAAAGTTATATGTTATTGTGAGCCCACTAGCAACAGATAAAAACTTACTGTACTTAAAGGTACACCATTACAATAGCCATCACACGCATGCAGGTGTCTCATAAATTCAGGTACAGTATTTTCATGCTCCAGGAGGGCTCACATATCCAACAGAAAGCTTTACTCATGAACAGAAACTATACGTACCCCATTTCTCCTGAATAGCAGAAAGGTTTGCCAAGAAATGTTCATGATATAATCGCTCAAGATGAATAAACTGGATTGCCTTCCCATCTGAGCAGGTAATTAAAGAAAAGTCACAATTCATAATTTAAATACAGTGATGCCTTGGAATCCGAACTTAATCAATTCCAGAACCTTGTTCGAGTTCCAAGACAATTTTTACCATTGAAAATAATAGAAACTTGATTAATCCGTTCCTGGGTCCGACAAACTCAAATTTTAACAGTAAATACACTGGATTCTAAGGTAAAATATTAACAAATATTCCAAAGCAGCATTCAGATTCTGGGGCAGAAACGCACACATAAAATGTGCAGGGCGTTCGGATTCTAAAACGTTTGAGTTCTGGGGCGTTCGGATTCTGAGGTACCACTGAACACTTAGGGCCTCTTCTATTAAACTGTGCTAACAGTTTCTAGCATGGGGAATCACGCTGAATAGAGTTCCTAGGGAAAGGGGGATGGGATTTGATATACTACCTTTTTATAATTACATTCTCAGTGGTTTACGTATTAAATAGAGGTACTTATTTTGTACCTGTGGCAGTGGAGGGTTAAGGGACTTGCCCACGGTCACAAGGAGCTGAAAGTTCTCAGACCACTGTACTCCAGGTTCACAAATTTAAAAAAACAGAAAAGAAATGGCAGCACCCTGTATTCCAAGTTTCCAAGTTTCCAAGTTTAATAAGTATTTGATTGATCGCTTTATCAATTTCAAAGCGATTAACAAAAGTTTAAAATTACAATATGTAAAATTTACATAAAAACAAACAAACAAGACAAAACAAATTCATTACTGGACAAAATGGAAACAATAGGGTAAGGAAGGGGAGAAGTTACAATATATTTGAGTAAAGTAGAGAACAAGTAAGGGAAAAACACATGTAGGTGGGATAAAGGAAGAACATCCACTGGTTATAAATGAATAAAGATTAGTAAAGATGAGACACTTCAGTATGGACCAAAGTTAAATGCATTAATACTACTATATAACTTTTTATGGTCCAGGCAATAGACTCATAGGTGACCAGCACCGTACATCATTCGGTCTCTATAGTAACAAATAACTAATGTGAATAAATGCTCAGTGAGAGGCTTTAAGAGCAAAATAAAGGGCTGAAAAAAAACGGCTCACAAAAGCCCCGCCCCTTAAATGAATTACAAAAAATATCAAATAGTGCTGAGTGCTAAAGTGCAAAATATCTAAAAAGATATAAGGGAAATCATTTCATTCACAATTATATGGATCACAGTCCATTCACTAGACTTATCTAAGTCCTTGTCTTTTGCCCAGGAAAGATGGTTGAAGCACTGATTAAAGATAACATAGTCCGGCACTTGGATGCACACAACCTGATGAGAGCCAGTCAACATGGCTTCAGGAAAGGGAAATCATGTTTGACGAATTTACTTCAATTTTTTGAGACCGTTAACAAACAAATTGATAGTGGAGAACCGGTGGACATAATATACTTGGACTTCCAGAAAGCGTTCGACAAGGTTCCACATGAAAGACTTCTCAGGAAACTACAAAGCCATGGAATAGAGGGAGATATACTAAGATGGATAGGCAAATGGCTGGAAAACAGAAAGCTGAGAGTGGGCATAAATGAGAAGTTCTCAGACTGGGAGAAAGTGACTAGCGGTGTGCCCCAGGGCTCGGTACTTGGGTCCATCTTATTTAATATTTTCATCAATGACCTAGAAGAAGGAACATCCAGTGAGATCATCAAGTTTTCAGATGACACAAAGCTATGCCAGGCAATCAGATCGCAGGATAGCGAGGAACTCCAGAGTGACTTGTGTCAGTTAGAGAAATGGGCGGAGAAATGACAGATGAAGTTTAATGTGGAAAAGTGCAAAGTAATGCATTTAGGCAGAAAAAACAAGGAACACAAGTATAGAATGTCAGGTGCAACTCTGGGTAAGAGCAAACAAGAAAAGGACCTGGTTGTACTGATAGATAGGAACCTGAAACTGTTGGCACAATGTACGGCAGCGGCAAAGAAAGCAAATAGAATGTTAGGCATGATAAAGAAAGGAATCACGAGTAGATTGGAGAAAGTTATAATACCGCTTTATAGGGCAATGGTCAGACCACACTTGGAATACTGTGTCCAACATTGGTCTCCCAAGCTAAAGAAGGATATAAAACTGCTGTAGAGGTGCAGAGACGAGCAACGAAGCTAATAAAAGGTATGGAGAACTTGGAATACGAGGAACGATTTAAGAGACTGGGATTGTTCTCCCGTGAGAAAAGGAGAGTGCAAGGGGATATGATCAAGACTTTCAAAATACTGAAAGGAATCGACAAAATAGAGCAGGAAAAAAAATTATTTACAATGTCCAATGAAGCTAAGGGGGGACAGGTTCAAGACAAATATCAGGAAGTTCTGCTTCATGCAACGAGTGGTGGACACCTGGAATGCTCTCCCAGAGGAGGTTATTGCGGAATCCACCGTTCTAGGATTTAAAAGCAAACTAGATGCACATCTCCTTACGAGAGGCATAGAGGGATATGGGTGACTAAAATTACGCCAGGTGTACACCTGGCTGGGTCTCTGCGTGTGCGGATTGCCGGACTTGATGGACCGAAGGTCTGATCCAGAGATGGCAGTTCTTATGTTATTTGAGAGCTCAATACAGGGCGCTGCCAATTTCTTTTCTGTTTTGTTATATTATAATTTTGGCAGGTTTTAAAAGTTTTTTTGGTTGCCTTTCAAAAATTTAAGGCCATTGATTTTTCAAACATAATAGGATTAACTTTATAAGGTGGCCGCTATGTGAAAAGTCAAAAAGAAGCCTATTTCATGCTTATTTTATGGCTGCATTTCTGAAGTAGGCTATGCAGTATTCCATTTTCACTGATTCTTAGAGGAACATACTTCAGCAGTAGGCAAGATATTGCAAGCATTGTCTAGGGAGCATGCAATGAAGTTAATAAGTAAGTACAATTCCCTCTCCGTATTCGCAAATTCTGTATATACAGATTCAGTTATTCATGATTGACCAAAAAATAAATTTTAATTTTTTGTGCTTTTTTTTTAGCCCTATAAGCCCCCCCCCATAAGCCTTACCTGGTGGTCTAGCGGGTTTTCAGGCAGGAGCGATCTTCCCACGCTCTTGCTCCATGCATATTGCTTACAGGAAATGGCTCGAAAGACTACGGTAGCTCAAGGCAGCCATTTCCTGTGAGCGATCTGCACAGGGCAGGAGCGTGGGAAGATCACTCCTGCCTTAAAACCCGCTAGACCACCAGGTAAGGCTTAAGGGGGGGGGCTTACAGGATTAAAAATAGCTGGGGGAAGCTGGGGATAAGGGCAGAACCGGCCCAAATATTATTTGCAGTTTTTCCATATTCGTAGGCCGGCTCTGCCCCTAACCCCTAACAGAGAGGGAAGTGTAGTAGATTTAAAACAAACCAGAGAAAATATTTCTTCACAGGTGTAATTAACTCTCTCCTTTTACAAAAACGTAGCATGATTTTTAGTGTCGGCCACGGCGGTAACAGCTCCAACGCTCACAGAATTCCTATGAGCATCCGAGCTGTTACCACTACAGCCAACGCTAAAAACTGCTACGGTTTTTTTTTAAAGGGGGGGAGGGGTAAACTCTGGAATTCATTGCTGGAGAATGTGGTGAAATGAGTAAGCTTAGCGGGGTTTTTTAAAAGGCTTGAATTATTTCCTAAAAGGGGCAGATGGACATTTCTCTCGCCAAACCCAATTTACTATTTTTGAAACCTGTTTTCTAGATGGATATCTATGCTGTTCATCTGTAGGTCATCTAAATCTGAAAGGGGTTTAAGAGGCATGATGTGGGTGATATTAGGGTAGGCTTATAACCTGGACTTTTTTCTGCCATAATCGAACATTTAAGAATATGTCTAGAGCACAATTTAGACATCTAGAGCTAGAACTGTTTTAACAATAAATGCCAAAAAGGTGCCCACATCGATCACTGGAGGATTGTAAGCATGATTCCCCTGCCCCCCCGCACACACACTCAGTGGTCACTGACCCCCCCTCCCATCCTCCCCAAAGATGTGAATGACACCGTATGGACCTGCCTGTATGACAGCTTCAGATGTTATGGCCAGTCCTATTAGAGCAGCAAGCAGGTTCCTGGAGTAGCCTGGTGAGCAGTGTAGTGACCTATAAAGATGGGGACTCAGGTCCATATCCCACTCTAACTACTACCCTGAGCCTTCCAAACTCCATCCTAATCTTACTATACCCACAAATAAGTGTCACCTGCAGGCATAAGGGCTATTAGTGTGGTGTATAGTTGGGCATAGTAGGTTTTGGAGGGCTCACCATATAATATAAGGCGGCTATGGTGAAATGCGTACCTGGGATGTTTTATGTGAAGTTCACTACAGAGCCCCCTAGGGAACTCCCCTGCTCTGCTGGGTTGCTGTGTAGCCCGTCATACTAGAAATGCTGGCACCCTCCTACATCCCAAGGGCTGGTTTTGTGCGTTTTTCTTTTGAACATGTGTTTGTTGTTTGGGTTTTTAGTTTGGGGGTGGTTCTGGGGTGGAGCTTGGGCGGGTCTGGGGCAGAGCTTGGGCAGGGATACTCTGTTGATATTTGTTAGGCTTGAAGAAATTAAGAAACTTTGAGCTAGATATCGTTTTGTAAAATCCAGCACTTATAAGTATAGGTCACAAAATCAGCACTTATATAGGCAACAAATCTTGATGATGCCACACATTCATTGAATGTGTTTCTTTATTGAAATGGTTGTTCCCACTAGACATGCTATCATTTGCACACTTATTCCCGTGTGATCTTATGTGTATTTTATAAAAGGTTCTGCATTCATTACCTGGAAAAGGGTGAATCTATTGACTAAAATGTCCCATTTGCCACTTGGATGCCCTATATAAAGCCTGATTTCACCTGTGTGACAATGAGCCATAATAAAAAGTAGCTATGGTCAAAATGTCAGATTCAACTAAATAGCAATAATAAGTAACATTTGTATATTACAAATTTATACTGTACACTATTCCCCTAATTCCAAAAACTTAAGGGCACGCAGAGTATTCAGCATACCAACCGGCTCTAAAAACCTCTTCCATGCATTTGTAAAAAGGGGGAGGGGGCAAATTTTATAAATAAATAGTACTTTGTATGTCTAAGTCAGGGATCTCAAAGTCCCTCCTTGAGGGCCGCAATCCAGTTGGGTTTTCAGGATTTCCCCAATGAATATGCGTTGAAAGCAGGGCATGCACATAGATCTCATGCGTATTCATTGGGGAAATCCTGAAAACCCGACTGGATTGCAGCCCTCCAGGAAGGACTTTGAGACCCCTGGTCTAAGTGCTTTGAAAATGAGACCTTTAAGGCCTGATTCTATATATAATGCCAGTCTCAGCGGCTGTCTAAGAATCACATACCAGCGTCCTATGCAGAATTGTGTTTGCCTTAATGGACAGATGCCTAAACCCCCAATTCTCTAACCAGTGACCATGACACTGGTGCTGATTAGAGAACTGCACCTTTGCTGATTGCAGCAAGGGAATCCCCGATCAGCTGAGCTACCAGGACTCCCCAAAGCCGCAGCCGATTTTTTAAGGTGGGTGTGTGGTGTCCTCTGCTGAAGCCAGCTCAGCTGATCACAGTAGGGGCATTTCCCCCCCCCGATCAGCTGAGCTGGCAGGACTTTCTGAATTTGCGGCTTCAGAGAGTTCTGCCGGCTCTGCTGATAGGGGATTCCCTTGCTATGATTAGCTCAGCCTGCCGTGTCTACTTTTAACATCTGAAATGTAGGCCAGCATTTTGCCCAGCCTTGGGGGAGTTTAGGTCTCCCTACACCCACGACAAATGCCTACAGTGTAGGCATCCTGCCTCGGGAAACTTTTTTCTAAAAATGTGCCTCCTGATTGGCTGCCAGAAGGTGGTGGGAAACTTACCCCTGCCTACAATGGGGAAGCCCATTTATAGAATCAGTTCCTAAGGGCTCCTTTTACTAAGGTGCGCTAGCGTTTTTAGCGCACGCACGAAATTACCGCACACTACACCGCGTGGTACGCTTCTAGAATAATACCAGCTCAATGCTGGCGTTAAGGTCTAGTGTGCGCTATTCTGCACGTTAAGGCCCTAACGCACCTTAGTAAAAGGAGCCTTAAGTGTCTAAATGTAAGTACCACTTTTGTGCTCAGATAGAATACTAGCATTTATGCATAGGAATGTCACATTCAAGTGCATAAGTGCTCTCTCTGCACACAGCGGTATTCTATAATGTGTAAGTGTGAAAATTGCACAGTGTGTCGCTGCAAAGGAGCATTCACAGGGCAAGTACATGGATGGGACATAGGCATGTCAAACAATTACGGCTTAGATTATAGAACACTACCATTTATGTGCTAAAGTGCCACATTTATATCTGCCATAGCAGTAGGCATGCCTAAATGTTGGTGCATAAATACCAACTTACACCAGTATTCTATTATGGAATCTGAACACTCTGATATTGTGAACCTACTGCATTTTGACACTGCTTATAAAGACTTGCCCCTTATGGGTCTGAATTCATAACATTGGCTTTTTGCCAGTTTCAGGGCACCCAGAAGTTCCATGAAAGTGCTCAATTCAGCTAAAGCTTTAAATGAGGACTTAAGGTGACAATTTTCCTTAAACTTTTTTAAAAATTTTGCCTCAAAAGCAAAACAAACCTTTTGCAAGTTAATTGGCACTATGGGTCAGCATTTTTTTAAAAAAATATATTGATTACCATAACATATTACTGCAAATTCTGGACACAATAGGTATCTCTGATAAAGTATACTCCTGGTTTGAAGGCTTCCTGAAATCCAGAACATTCAGAGTAAAATCGGATAAAGTAAAATCTGAACCTTGGTCCAACGCCTGAGGCGTACCTCAAGGATCCCCACTATCCCCTACTCTATTCAACCTATATACTGCCTCCCTCGGAACATATCTGGACAATCTAGACATTACCTCCTATAATTATGCAGATGACATTACCATCCTCATGTCGTTCGATCAACCAAAGATCGCCATGACAGATATACTACATCGAACACAAGAAGCAGTAGCGACCTGGATGAAAGATCACAAATTGAAACTCAACCCAGACAAAACAAAATTCATCCTCCTCGAAAATAACAAAGCCCCAACCTTAATCAACTCAATCAACTACCCCATTCAAACCACCCTAAAACTATTAGGAATGACTATTAACAGATGCTGCACCATGCAGCCTCAAATAAAAAAAACAATACAGAAATCTTTCGCAGTTATGAGAAATTTAAGACAAGTACGAAAATTCTTCGAAAGACCACAATTCAAGCTCAAAGTTCAATCCCTTATACTAGGCCTACTGGACTACTGCAACATTCTCTACCTCCCCTGCCCTGCAACAACAAACAATCCAACATACAGCGCTGAGACTCATCTACTCACTGAAGAAACACGACCATATTACAGAAGCATACATCAACTCACACTGGCTACCAATTCAAGAAAGAATACTATTTAAATTCTACTGCATGCTATTTAAATCGTTAAACGGAGACAGCCCAATCTACCTAAACAACCGCCTCTACCAAACTACATCACCCAGACATAGAAAAACACACACCCCTTTCACACACCCTCCAATCAAAGAAGTCAAACGGAAAAAAACTGTATGACGGACTACTGGCAACACAAGCAGCAAAACTGGATAACTAAATCTCCAACCTACTGATAACCACCCCCAAATACAAGACCTTCAGAAAAGAAATAAAAACGATACTCTTCAAGAAATCACTGAATCACTCTTAACATATCAATTACCTTCCATCCTCCTGCCTTCACCCCGCCCCACAGATACTACCAGTTCTTCTCAATTTCTCTTAAATTCACCAATGATCTACTGTATCCCACCATTTATATCTCTTTTTGCAACCCGCCTTTTCAACTTCTCTTGAATTTACCAATGATCCAATATTGTAACCCACCTTTTATAACTCTTTTGTAATCCACCTTGAACTGCAAGGTAATGGCGGAATAGAAATCTCTAATGTAATGTAATTACCATAACTTAAATAAATCTGGATATTCAGCCTACTATCTGGATAGCTACCTTCAGCACTGTAACGTGCTACCCACAATTTAGCTAACTTAAGGTTGGCCTGACTAAGGCTTCTGGGAAGTATTACAGTTCTGACTCCTCATCATTAAAGTGATGACAGTGTAGATAGATTTGTCTCCAAATGTTTGCTTTTCATTTAGATGTTGAAACCCTCTGCTGGTTAAGAAAGCAAACAAAATGTTAGGAATTATCAGGAAAGGAACAGAAAATAAAAATGAGAATGTTATAGTGTCTCATATCACTCTATGGGGCAACTACACCTCAAATACTGTGTGCAATTCTGGTCACTGCATCTCAAAAAAAATATAGCAGAATTAGAAAAGGTACAAAGAAGGGCAATGAAAATGATGAAGGACATAAGATGATTTCCCTTTGAGGAAAAACTAAAGTGGCTAGGGCTCTTCACTTTAGAGAAGAGATGGCTCAGAGGAGATATGATAGAGGTCTATAAAATACTGAGTGGTGTGGAATAGGTGCTCATTTTCAAAGCACATAGACTTATAGAGTTACCTATGCTAATTTAATATCTTTATCTGGTAGAGGGCACTCAAGGCAGTACCCCAGTGTAGAAAAGGTGACACCACAGTGTGGCTTATAGGGAGGCTGGTGTTTTGTGGCAAGAAGTTTATGCTAAGTGCAGAAGAATCATAGGGTGCTCCGGCTCAGAGAGTAAAGGAAAACATGAAGGCTTGTCAGGAAAAGCCTGTTTGAAGATGCATACCAGTGAAGGACAGCACAGAGCCACTCTTACCTGATCCCCTTTGTGCTGTGTCTTGCTGGCTGTCACTTGAGATCATGGCTGGCTCAAGGGATAGTAGCATGCTAAGTTAACTTACTTTGGTGCCCCCCCCCACTGCATCACTTCAGGTGTTTCCTCTCCCTCACTTGGGCTGGAATCTCCCTCTCCCCAATCCAGTCTCTGCTCCCTCACTTCTCCATGTCCCCTCAGTCCAGTAAAGTTTACACAGCACAACATGATGCCTTTAACTAGCCCTTGCATCTCTTTCTTTGCTGTGTTCTGCCTCCTCTAATATAATTTCCTGGGGGTGGGACATGGCATAGGGAAGACCCAGGGGCTGGCCAAAGATAACCTGTTGTGCTGCTGATGATGACTGACAGGACCGCAGGGGAGAGAAGTGAAGGAACAGTGCCAGACTCGCGGGGAAGAGAGAAGGGGAGAGACCAGACCTGGGAGAGGGGGAAAGGGGAGAAAAGGATTTAACCTGTAGACCAAGTGGTATTTTGGCATCCTTAATCACCAGCACCTTGAGCCAGAGCCTTACCTGGTCCAATGGTTAAGCTGGCCCTGTCTGAGATGGTTTCTTTGTCACAGGTGTCTAGCACTTCCCTCTCTAAGGAGGTGAGAGAGATGTTGCTACCAAGATCCTCATGATATTGAGAAACCTGCTTCTTGTGTTCATGGTCATGCAGATCTCACTATTTTGTATTCAGGTCCTTGACATTGTGGCTCTGATGGCATATGGCATTGAAGCAGTGAAAAATGCCTTATCAGATGGAAATCTTTTAACTGGCATAGAGGTGGTGGATAGAGAATGACACAGGGACAAATTTGTCCCCTGTCCCCGCTAGGAACTCAATTTCCCCATCCCGTCCTTGCGAGTTTTGTTGCTGTCCCTTTCCTGTAAGCTCTGTCTTAACCGCACAAGCCTCAAACACTTATGATTTTGAAGTGTTTGAGATTTGTACAGATGAGGACAGAGCTTGCAGGAATAGGGCAGGGACAGGAAAACTTGCCGGGACGGGACAAGGAAAAATCTGTCCCTGTGTCATTCTCTATTTGTGGATTCAAACCCACTCTACTCCTTGTGTCCCTGGGCAAGTCACCCAATCTCCCCCCCCCCCACCCAAGTGCCCCAGGTACATTAGATAGTTTGTGAGCCCACCAGGACAGACTGGGAAAAGTGTTTGAATAAATTCATGTAAACCATTCTGAGCTCCCTTTGGAGAACGGTATAGAAAACTGAAGGAAGGAAAGAAAGAAAGAAAGAAGTCTCAGCTCACCCTGGCAAAGGTTAAGCTTCCTCAGTCCAGTTCCTCTTCTCTGTGACATAATGAGAGGGTTAGAAAAATAATAAAGCACACTCACCCCTATTTTATAATTTCACATGTAAATTACCATCAATCATGCGCGTGTTTCTTCAGTTAACAAGTGCTCAGTTTCTAGCTGTATTATAGAATAGTATGTAAATAAGCATGCTTCATCAACGAAATACCCAAATGTCTGTGTGATGCACACCAATGAGCTTGCTTACCTCCTGCAGGGTGATACCATCATGCCTCTTCACTGAGTACATGGTCTTAATGGCATTTGCTGATTTCAGTCTGAACTTCTCTTATGAGCCATGCTTCTTTAAGCTAAAAGGAGTAGATGCTAGTTTCACCTGTGCTGACAACTGATTGATTCTCATTCACATGGACCTACTTGTCATATAAAAGGATTCAGCAGGTTCCATGGGCCTTCCCTATCTAGCCCCCAGCAGACTCTCTTCACCCAGTGTCTGCACCCCTATCTTCAATATGACCCCTATCGACAATAAAGACAATGCTATTTGAGTTGGTGCGATTCTTTATTGTTGTACTATGACCTTCTCTGATATGCCCTCCTCAGTGGGGGTGTTTCTGTTCCAGGCCATGGCATTTAATGTTATAGCTGAATATTTAGCTCCAGACCGTACCCAGAAACCAATGCTGAATAGCCAGGTATTGTACGCAGATAAAGGGGGACGTTATCAACATAGACTAATAATAAGATGGGCTATTGGCTGTACCTGGTTAAGTTCCCACAGACGGCCCCGGTGAAGTCCAGATATTGCCGGTACAGTCAGTAATAATCTTCAGTGGCATCATGTGGAAAATGCTGCTGAACATCAGTGGTTAGCCCCAGGGAACAGCATTTACCCAGGTAAGAGCTGCTACCCACACAAATGCCATTTAGTATTTGTCAGCCATTCTTGATAGATCGATGAAGAAAATAATAAAGCTATCTTATTAATAGCTTTTGCATTTGAGCAAGACAAAGATTGTGTATTTACTTTGTATTGCCATTATCATTCTGTATTATTTCTTAGTCAGAAATTGTGGGATTTTCCTAATTTATGTAAGACTACATAAGACAAAAGAGAGAAATTTCTGGACGTTGCCCAGGTGGAACTTAATCAAGGAATACAAGTCTTTGTTAGAGTTCCTTATAAATGTATATTGACTAGTGGTACTCATAGATATATATTTTTGGAACTTTTACAATTTCACAGATTTGTAGAAAGCAGGGGAAAAAAATCTACCGAAGCTTTGGAGACTAATATTGGTCAAGAGGAAGCTGCTGGGGGAAATTCCAGTTGTTGAATGGATTATAAGGCATGGGCGTTGGAACAGGGGAGGCTATGGCCTCCCCAAAGATTGACGGTTGCTGCTTGGTCCCTGCAAACCCATCCCCCTCCTGGCACTGCACTTTTAAATCTTTGGGCAGCCGCCGAACATTGTCAACAAGCAGGCTTGCCCCAGAACCCTTTATTCTACTTCCAGGGGGGGGGGGGCAGGCCTGTTCATTGACTCTGCGCGGCAGCTGCCCAAAGATTTAAAAGTACAGCGCCGGGAGGAGGTGGGTGTGGGAGTTGGGAGATGGTGGCAGGATTCTGCTGGCTAGGGTGAAGCCTTTGGGCCCCCCTCAAAACAAAATGGCATTCCGCTGCCAATGTATTTAGGTAAAATGGAGAACCAGACTTTTTTTTTTCCTGTGTAAGTATTCCCCTCTCCCTTAATTTAATAACTTTTAATTTAATAACTTTCACATACATCCCAAATTTACTTTCTCTGCTCTAATTTCCTTTGACAGTCCTTAAAGTTTTGATTTAAGTGGGGATTTTAAGAGTTATTTTGAAAGCTATTTTATAAAGCCATATAAGCTCCTTTATGCCTTTATAACACTGGCTCTGAAAAGTAACTGCTTTTAATTTGGATCATAAAATCTAGCTGCTAGAAATGTGCATGTCAAGTCATCTAGTGTAAAACTAGCTACATGTAGGCTTGTTAGGGATCCTGTGCCAATGAAAACTTTTAGAGCACATCACAGGACCAAAACCAAACCTAACATGAATCAACTTTTTCCAGTGGATTCAATCTCATTACAAGGTTTGAAACAGGTCCAGAATTATTATAATAAATGCTAATGTAACTTTTTAATTAATGGTAATAGGATACATTCTTCTTCCTGGAAGTAGGCTTCTGCCATCTACAAAGAAAGAAAGAAAAAAAAGGAGTGTCTGTCATTCTATGTTTTTGAATTTAATTGTAAAAACACTAAGGAGAAAATTATTTTTCTCCAATGTACAAGTTATTACACATAAAACAAGAAGCAAAGTTTAAAATCATAATCTAGATGTAAAAAAAAAAAAAAAGCAATTAAAATCATAATCCAGATGTAAAAAAAAGCAATTAACAATAATTAGCAGCCTTAAAATTATAAGTATTCTATTTTCCTAATGTATCACCAAAATACATAGATCCCTAAAACTAGATATTAGTTAGAAGACAAAATCATTAAAAAAAAAAAAATCAATCATGAATGAATTCAGGATTTTTTTACAGAACGCAGTACATTCATATTCATCTGCAGCATGTTGTTCATTTTTCGGTCTTAAAGAACTTTATTTCTTTGGTAATAAAATATAGGTGGAACTTCATTTTATATAGAACACAGAGATTGGAATTGAGTCGTCCAGATCGGGATGTGCTCAATTCCAGTGGTATTTGCAAAAGGATATGCACTGAAGCCATTTTACAAACATGCAGAGAAACAGAGAAAATGACAGCAGTTAAAGGCCATATGGCCCATCCAATCTTCCCATCCACATCCTCTGCTATCTCTTCCTCTTCTTAAGAACATAAGAACTGCCATCTCCGGATCAGACCTTCGGTCCATCAAGTCCGGTGATCCGCACACACGGAGGCCCAGCCAGGTGTACACCTGGCGTAATTTTAGTCACCCATATCCCTCTATGCCTCTCGTAAGGAGATATACATCTAGTTTGCTTTTAAATCCTAGAACAGTGGATTCCGCAGCAATAAACTCCTCTGAGAGAGCATTCCAGGTGTCCACCACTCGGTGCGTGAAGCAGAACTTCCTGATATTTGTCCTGGACTTGTCCCCCCCTTAGCTTCAGTCCATGTCCTCTTGTCCGTGTCACATTGGACATTGTAAATAATTTTTTTTCTGCTCTATTTTGCAGATTCCTTTCAGTATTTTGAAAATCTCGATCATATCCCCTCGCAGTCTCCTTTTCTCAAGGGAGAACAATCCCAGTCTCTTAAGTCGTTCTTCGAATTCCAAGTTCTCCATACCTTTTATTAGCTTCATTGCTCGTCTCTGCCCCCTCTCCAGCAGTTTTATATCCTTTAGGTTGGGAGACCAATGTTGGACACAGTATTCCAAGTGTGGTCTAACCATTGCCCTATAAAGCGGCATTATAACTTTCTCCGATCTCCTCGTGATTCCTTTCTTTATTATGCCTAACATTCTATTTGCTTTCTTTGGCGCCGCCGCACATTGTGCCGATGGTTTCAGGGTTTTATCTATCAGTACATCCAGGTCCTTTTCTTGTTCGCTCTTACCCAGAGTTGCACCTGACATTCTATACTCGTGTTCCTTGTTCTTTCTGCCTAAATGCATTACTTTGTACTTTTCCACATTAAACTTCATCTGCCATTTCTCCGCCCATTTCTCTAACTGACATAAGTCACTCTGGAGTTCCTCGCTATCCTTCTGCAATCTGATTGTGCGGCATAGCTTTGTGTCGTCTGCAAACTTGTTGATCTCACTGGATGTTCCTTCTTCTAGGTCATTGATGAAAATATTAAATAAGATGGGCCCAAGTACCGAGCCCTGGGGCACACCGCTAGTTACTTAAGAGATCCAGCATACCTATCCCATGCTTTCTTGAATTCAAATACAGCCCTTGACTACCTCTACTGGAAGGTTATTCCATGCATCTACCACCCTTTCCGTGAAGAAGTATTTCCTTAGATTATGTATGAGTGTATCCCCCTTCAACTTCAGTACTGGTATAAGTGCCCTGATCCTGCAATTGGATCTGAGCAGCGCTTTCGATTTAGTGGATCATGATCCACTGTTAAACTGCTTGGACTCAATCGGGATTAGCGGTAAGGTACAAAATTGGTTCAGAGGGTTCTTACATTACATTACATTAGGGATTTCTATTCCGCCATTACCTTGCAGTTCAAGGCGGATTACAAAAGAATTATCCAAGATGTATTACAACAAGAACTTACAAAAACTTAGAACAAAGAACATATAAAGTGTTTTCTAATGAGAAATATTCTCCCTCTTGGAGGAACTCATGTGGAGTACCGCAGAGCTCTCCTTTATCCCCAACTTTGTTTAATGTCTATTTAGTGTCCCTGGCGCTTTTACTCCAGTCTAGAAGTCTAAAAATAGATGGAGTGAATTCACCACAGGCATGTGTAGCTGTCCATTTTACAAACCTTCACATAAATGTTTAATAGCTTAATACATTTAGGGCTGCTTTTACAAAGGTGCGTTAGGGCCTTAATGCGCGGAATAGTGCGTGCTATAATGCCACAAGCGCTAGCCGCTATCGCCTTCTCTTGAGCAGGTGGTAGTTTTAAGGTTAGCATGCGCTATAGCGCACGCTAATCCGGTGCGTGCACTAAAAACACTAGCACACCTTTGTAAAAGGAGCCCTTAATATACCACCCTTCACAATCCTCATATAGATTTAAGGAGAATGGACTCCCTTAATCCCTTGTGTAAAACTCAGTTTGAAATGAGCATTTCATCTAAACCAATCTATGCCTTTTCAGCTGGTGTAAATCCCAAAGTGGAAATTTTTCCCTGTACACATGTATTTTTTATAAAATAAAATTTTAGGCCCACTAAAGCCACACTGCCTGAAATCTCTGCGTAATTTGAATCTCCATGCGTAAACAGTGCCTTTCTGAACTCAACAGTTCCAAAATAATGACCTTAATCTTATGTTTTAAAATATGTTCAAAACAAACTCAGATCTCACATCCAAGATCTCACTTCTAAAATGCAGAAATATTCTTTGTCTTGACTGTGTGGTAGACAGAAGAAATATTTCATTTCACATTTATATTCTGCTTTCCATGAAAAAAGGGCCTAGATGAACTAAGAGGATCAGTAAGTCTGTGTGGGTCCACACCAATCTGATTTTTTTCACCGATTCAGAAAAAGCTACTAAAAACGTTTGTATGCTAATGATTCACACGGATGTTCGCCATAATCCTGACTCTCCGATCCGCTGGATCGCTGTAAGAGCGACTCTCACGCATGCGCAGAGCCAGCAGGGCAGTAAGAGGTGATCAGAAGTAAATGTGCTATAATGTAACAGCTGTCATTCTGTAATCACTTCTTTATGTGTACTGTTGGTTTCATAATGAAAATGCTTTAATAAAAATTTACGTTTAAAAAAAAAAAGGAAACCAAAGTGACTTCTCTGTGGGAGAGAACTTTTCAAGACCAAAGCAATGCATTAATGACCTTATGATTGGTATACAATTATGAGTTGTTGTTTTTTTTGTTTTTTTTAAATCCAGCAATGTAAGTAATACCTTTGTAGTTAGGATAATAAAATATTTTAACAAAAACATGACAGGATTTATTAAGAGATTTATATTTTTAAAAACAATATATACTATGGGCCAAAAGCTATAAATGGCATACCGATTGTAGGCGTCATTAGGCGTCCTAGCGCTGTCTAACCAGCCAATCGGGACACACGTTTAAAAAAATCAAACACCCAGAGGCAGGCTACCTACACTGTAGGCGCCTGTTGCAGTTGAGGGAGACATGAAAGGATGCTTAAGCTTGCCCAAGGCTAGGCATGGATGTGGTTTCGCCCAGAAATTGCCTTGGGCAAGCTTAAGCGGTCCTAGGCATCTCCCTAGGGCCACGATAGGCACCTGAAATGTAGGCCATTGAAATGCTGGCCTACATTTCAATTAGATGTGGCCACTAAACTGATTGTGGCAAGGAAATCTCCATCCCAATGCCATCCAGTATCTTGCCCCCTCACTTCCCCACTGCTGCTGTATGCTTCTTGAACCAGCAATAGTGGTTGTAAACTTAAATGCAGTCATCGTATGACTTTGCTGCACCTCCCCACCGCTGCCGGCTCTGCTCCAGAACAAGTTAGTGATGGAGGAGGGGGTGGACCAGCAGCCATGGGGAGGTGCAGGAAGGTTCCGTGATGACTGAATTTAAAGTTTACTGCTGCTGCTACTGGTTCAGGAAAGCAGCAGTGGCAGAGTAGGGCAAGAGGCTCCGGATCCAGTGTGCCTGCTGTGCACCCCTAGAGCCTGAACTCCAGGCGGACCATCCCTCCCAGCCCCCACTTGGTACGCCACTCCCAGCCCCAAACTGTTTTCTGCCTCTTACAGCCCTTCAAAGCAGAATTCTCTCTCCCTGTCAGAAACCCCTTCCTAGACGTCTTTCCTCACAGCTCCACTCCCAGGGCATTTTCCCAGCAGAATTCTCTCTCCAACTAGCTTACACCTTCCTATTCCTTTTCCTACACCTCCAATCTGTCTATTTCCATCACCCAGCCTCCCATAGAGCTCCTTTCTACCATCTCCAACTCCACGCAGCATTATTCTGTTTTCCAGCCAGTATTCTCTTTCAGTTCTCTTCAGCCCTTCCTAGCCCCACGATCGAGGCAAGCCCCCATCACCCAGCTTTTCTTCTCTTTACCGCTCCTTTCTGCCACCTCCAGCTTGTCACAGCTGCTTTCAGTCTCCCAACCAATAGCTCCCTTTAAACTCATTCACCACTTCTTTACTCCTCTATTCTCCCAGTGCTTCTCTGTCTTTTTTCACCTTACCTCATAAGTGCTAAATATATTATTGTGGAAAAACATGTAAAATTGGCCAATAAAGTTATATGACTCAGTCTCGTTTCCTTTTCTTAGTGTCTACCTACTACTATTTTCACTCTGTCAAAAATTACAAAGACTAGGGGGACACTCGATGAAGTTACAGGGAAATATTTTTAAAACCAATAGGAAGAAATATTTTTTCACTCAGAGAATAGTTAAGCTGTGGTAAGAGCAGATAGCATAGTTGGTTTTAAGAAGGGTTTGGACAATTTCCTGGAGAAAAAGTCCGTAGCTTGTTATTGATAAAGACATGGGGGTAAGACACTGCTTGCCCTGGATCGGTAGCATGGATTGTTGCTACCCTTTGGGTTTTAGCCAGAATTGGCCACGTGAGAAAGGGCTATTGGGCTTGATGGAGCTTTGGTCTAACCCAGTAAGGCTATTCTTATGTTCTCATTGCCTTCTCCAATGGCAGCTGCAGAGAGAAAAGTGTATCTATCCTTAGTTATAGCAGCTGCCTCCTCCCCATGAAGTCAGTCAGTCAGACAGAGGCAGCCAATAGGCTGCAAAGCAGCTTTCTTCTTCCTCTATCCATTGGTCAGACATTCCAACCAACAGGCTGCTAAGGTAGACAGAAGTAGTAACTAAGATACAGAAACACTACTTTCCCGCTTTCCTTTGCTGCTCTACAGCATAGAGATTCCTGCTCCAAATTTAATAAAGTAACATTCTGGGGGCATCCAGGCACCCATAGAGCTAATGGATGGAGCAACCACAAACTCTTTTCAGTTTGATCTATAGGGCATTATAGTAATCCGTTTTAATATTATCACACATAGACGACTCTGGTCGGACTTCGCTTTTCAGTGTATAGAGAGTCATTACATAGTGCACAGGTGATAGAAATAATTTAAAAAGGTTGATGAATTTATGGAATTAAAGTAAATGATGAATCTACCAGTATTCCAAAATTCTTGACATGTGATTTTACCGGGTTGGGGGAGAGTGGGGGGGGAGAGGAGGAGGATTTTCAAAATTCCCAAATGATATTTTGAAGTTGTGCACTTGGCCAGTATGTTTGGAACCTATAGAATTTCTGTTGTGTTTGGGTAAGGCAGAATTTGTTGGGGGTGGTTTGCCCATTCCTGACTGCTGTTAGTAAGGCAGTCAATTTACTCAAAACTGTAGATAGATCTGGAGCAGCAGTGGCGCAGTGGTTGGAGCTACAGCCTCAGCACCCTGGGGTTGTGGGTTCAAACCCCGCGCTGCTCCTTGTGACCCTGGGCAAGTCACTCAGTCCTCCATAGCCCCAGGTACGTTAGATAGATTGTGAGCCCACCGGGACAGAGAGGGAAAATGCTTGAGTTCCTGATTGTAAAACCGCTTAGATAACCTTGATAGGCGGTATATAAAAACCTAATAAACTTGAAACTTATTAAGTAGGTAGGAGTACCTGTACATATTCAGCACAAAGGGTTAACATTCAGCCATCAGAGGAAAATGGACACATAGCTCTTCAGTTCCATCTGGGCAATAAATATTTAGCAATTTTTTCTCTTCTCCTGATTAACACTACCAAATCTGGGTGAGAGTGAGATGGCCACTCAGAGAGGCTTGAAAAGTTCCAGTTTACCCCATCTTGTGGGGAAAATATTCAGTGCTTTCAAGCAGGTACAAAAACCATAGAGCAGGGGTGTCTAACCTGCGGCCCCATGAAGTATTTTGTGCAGCCCCGGTCGAGGGTGATGCAGTGTTTTCTTCTGCTGCCCTGGGTGTTTACCGTCTTGCCGGCTCCCTTCTGTGTCTTGCTGCAGCGTTTATGCAGCCCCAGAAACATTTTTTTCGGCCAATGCGGCCCAGGGAAGCCAAAAGGTTGGACACCCCTGCCATAGAGCTTTCCAAGATGGTATCTGAGGATTTCTTTGCTTTAAGTACAGCCAGGGACGGTGAAGTTACTAAACCGCTGGTTTAAAGTCCACAAAAGTGAGAAGAAAGCACTGTGAGGGGACATGTTCAGGTGGCATTAACTGAGATCTGGAGTGATGTTAAAAAAAGCAACAGGCTTTTGGATGGAGCAGGTAGAGGACACATGAAGGGGTTAAAAAATGAGATGCGAGATGGCCACTCAAATAGGCTTGAAAAGTTCCAGTTCATCCCGTCTTGTGGAGAAAATATTCGGTGCTCTCAAGCAGGTAAACAAACCGTGGAGCTTTCCAAGATGGCATCTGAGGATTTCTTTGCTTTAAGTACAGCCAGGGATGGCTGGTTCAAAGTCCACAAAAGTGAGATGAAAGCACTGTGAGGGGACAAGTTCAGGTGGCATTAACTGAGATCTGGAGTGATGTTAAAAAAGCAACAGGCTTTTGGATGGAGCAAGTAGAGAACACATGAAAGGGTTAGAAAATGAAATGAAAAGCATCAATCTCAACAGCAGCACCAGGACATGCTTAACATAAGAGGCATGTGCCTCACCTTTTTCACAGTAGGGCAGCAATTCAGACAGCCTAGCCTGTTCATGCCAACCCAAGCCCTCTTTCTGACACTTCCTGCTTATGTGGGAGTGGGAAGCTAAGTCAGAAAGAAGACTCGGGGGTTGGTGCTAACAGGCTATTTGAATCACTGTCCACTGCCACCAATTGCTATAGAAGAAATCTTTCGGGTCATTGGCTGGGGATGGGACTGAGGAACAGCCACAACACCAAGGTTGAAAAATGCTGGTTTTAACTCTTTGGAAAGACCTTCATTGTTTAGCCCCATTTCCTTCTCCAACAAACTGAAGTCACACATTTAAGTTTCCAATAAGTTCCATTGTACAGCTAAAGAAAGTATCATAATATCACACGAACTAAACTAAAATTATTTACAAAGCTTTAAAATGTCCATTATGTAAGTGCTGCTACTGTGTAACAGTCATACCAATCATTTATAAGTTCCTAATGGCTTGAAAATTATTCCTCAGTGAGTACATATTTATTGCATGCCACAATTAGGTGTTGTCCACAAAGAGGAAACAGACAAGCCATGTTTATTACACATACATTTACTTCATTACATTATTGGGTGTTGTGTTAGATCGTCATCTTACCTTGGAAGTTCAGACAGATTTAATGATAAAGAAATGTTTTTCTGTCCTTTGGAAATTGCGTACGATTAATAAATATTTTGATTTAGAGTCATTTAGGCTATTGGTTCAGTTTTCAATCCTGTCTGTCTTGGACTATTGTAACATAATTTATTTGGGATCTCTTAAAAAAATTCTTAACAGATTAAGAATAATACAAAACTCAGCAATTCGTTTGATCTTCGGTCTGAAATAACATGATCATGTTAGCTCTTATTATAGACAGCTTCACTGGTTACCATTTGATGCAAGAGTTTTATTCAAATTTGGTTGCATATGCTTTATTATTCGGTTTAGCTCCAGCTTATCTTGTCTCTCATTTTGAATTTCATAGAACAAATGTGAATACATGCAAATCTTATTGGTTTGCATTTCCATCACCTAAAACTTGTCGTTATACAAGATCTTTTGATCAAACTTTAGCATTCCAGGCTAGTAAAATGAACACCTGGTAGAGTATCTTAATTCCTCAAGCTCAATCTTACCACGCTTTTAGAAAAATACTGAAAACCTATTTGTTTGATAAATTCATATCTTAATTCTTTTAGTACTGTATTTGATATGTCATGTGGTGCACTTATAAGATTCGCTGACTGACCAGCTTTTCTTGATGTAAACCGCCTAGAACTCATTGGTATGGCGGTATACAAAAATAAAGTTGTTTATTATTATTACATGAATTAAATCACTTGAGTATGATATTTCCTGTTTCATATTTTGAATTGAATTTATATTTCATATTGAAAGCATTATGGTGTTCATATATCAAATATTTTATACCAATGTAAATATCTCACAACTCTAAATAAATATTTTTCAGCAACAGAAGTTGGAGTGTACTTACTAATGAAAATGCTATGATGTCAAATCACTGGTGAATGTGTATTTTTCATGGCAAGAGTCCGTGGAAAAGTGAGAGCATGTGACTTGTTCAGTGCAAAGTTATTTGAGAGTAGCTATTAAGTATCATTAGTTCAGAAGCTGAGTCAGTATAATACCCAAGAAAGAAGTTGGCAACTTAGTGCATGTATAAAATAGATGGGTTCATTTGCCTGAAAATCAGGCTACTTATATGATTATTTTTTTTCTTTTATTAACATTTTTGTGGTTTATACTTTACACACAAGACATTTTGCATACAATGCTGAAATATAATGCATGATATACAGTAGAAAAAACAGTGAGAAGATTTGAAAATTCTCCTGCTAGCAAGAAAGTAAAAACCAAACCTTAAAGCACCTAGTCCACTAGGGGTGCAGGACCCAACACGGTCCGCGTTTCGACAAAAAGTCTTCTTCAGGGGTCCCTGAGGGTCCTATAATGGTGAATAAGTGGAGAATCTAATATGTGGTGAGCAGTGAGAAAGACGCTGCTCACCACATATTAGATTCTCCACTTATCCACCATTATAGGACCCTCAGGGACCCCAGAAAAAGACTTTTTGTCGAAACGCGGACCGTGTTGGGTCCTGTGCCCTTAGTGGACTAGGTGCTTTAAGGTTTTTATGTGGATTACTTTATTTTTATGTGGATGATTTTACTTTTATGTGGATGATTTTATTTTACTTTTGGAACTTTGACATTTACAAATAAAGTCCTTTTAAGGAACATCGTCACTCCACAGAATTTCTTTTGCTTTCTGCTAGCAAGAAAATAAGCATTATAGTTCATTAGTAGGTAAAGAAAAATGACTTCTGTAGAAGCAAAACTAAGAGTGCGCTGATGAAGTACAGAACAGTGTGGCAGCAGTGCAAGCAGAGTGAGATCTAAGAATCTAATAAGGCCAAAAGGACATCCTTTAAATAATGAAAAGTAGATCCAAAGGAAGAAAATGGAGACTATAACACTACAAAGTTGGACGCAAAGCTCTAATAAGCCAGCCAAAAGAACGTTTGAAAATAAGTAGATCATAGAGGTGAAAAAGAATAATTTTTCAAGTACATTCAAGTCATATCATTAAATAACTCAGGAGGTAAAAGGAGCACTCAGGGAGAATAAGGCCATAGCAGAAAAACTAAGGGCTCTTTTTACTAAGGTGCGCTAGCGTTTTTAGCACATGCAGGATATTACCACGCGCTACGCTTCTAGAACTAATGCCAGCTCAATGCTGGTGTTAAGGTCTAGTGCGCGGGGCAATGAAGCGTGTGCTATTCCGTGCGTTAAAGCCCTAGCGCACCTTAGTAAAAGGAGCCCTAAGGGAGCCTTTTTACTAAGCTGCATTAAGCCACAACATTCACCTAACAAAACTAGAAACAGAATATACCACGGGATGCCCCAAGGAACTGAATAGGTGTCAAAGCATTTGCCATAACAGGACTCGGCTGCGTGGCTTAGTAAAAAGGGGTGTGGGGGGAGGGGGTACCTTTGGAACCGCTCTCCCTCCAGTTCCACCCACTGCCACATGAGCTGTTTAAGCAACCTAGTCTGTTTCCCTGCCCACCCCTCCTCCCAGATGCATCTATTGATGTCTCGTTCTAACTGATCCAGCTCAGCAGCAGGAATTAGTATTGGTAATGTCTGAAATATAAACAGCAGTCTGGGCAAGATGTTCTTTTTTTTTTTTTTTGAAAATCATTTTTATTAGAGAGTCAACAAGAGAAACAAGCAAGTTACAGGGATGAAATAGTTAAATAGAGGTAACAACGAAAAAGAATACAATGTCCAACAACACCAAGAAAACGCAGGGCTGTCCCAGAGCAAGAACAGCCCGTTTCCCTCATCAGCTCCATAAATTTTTAATATAACATACCCAACCACAGAAATCCCCTACTCAAGGGGCATTACTCCCACCACACTACTCAAACCAGCCACACCCACAGACATGCACCCTCCCCCCAATTCAATCACTCCCCCCCAAGTCTGCTGGCTTATTTGGTCCTGTGGAAGGTGTTCTTACGGTTACCTCTGATGTTCATTTTGATAACAGCAATATGGCCCTAGCAAGAAAGCCACACGCCTTTCCATTTACCCTGGTCCACCTTAATCTGCTGTAAAATATTACCATAGTTTTTTTGATATAAGTAGGACAATTGTTTTGGATGTGTACCCCTAAATAGTGAATCACACCATGTGGGTCATTTAAATGGAACAACTCTTCCTCCATTCTCTCAGTGGTTATACTCAACAATTCTGAATTGTCAAAATTCACTTTGAAATCAGCAATGTGACCATAATCCCGCAATTCCCTTTAATAATCAGTAGCGTCAACTGTGGGGAAGTAACACAAAAAAAAAGAACATCATCGGAAAAAGTGCTCTCGTGATGGCTATCTCCTAATATCCCCATTGTCCCTAACCATAAGAGCAAACAGAGGCAATACTGTGCACCCCTGTCAAGTCCCACAATGAATGGGAATCTTGAGGAATTGTCTGGAATTTAGCAGCTAAAATCTAAAGCTAAGAAATGCAAGATCATGCATTTGGGCTGCAAAAACCCAAGGGAATTGTACAGTTCAGTGTGTGAAGAACTTTGATACATGAAAGAGAAATAGGACTTGGTTGTGATGGTATGTGTTGATTTTAAGGTGCCCAAACAGTTTGAAAAGGCAATGGTGAAAGCTAGAAGGATGCTTGGGTACATAGGGAGAGGCATGGCCAGTAGGAAAAAGGAGATATTTATGTCCCTGTACACTTCTCCCTCCGTATTCGCAGTTTTAGCAATCGTGGTTTTGATTATTCGCAAATTTTAGCTTGCTGGCTCCTCCCCCCAAAATTACATCAGCTTGCATAGAGAAAATCGCTGATTCCCAGCACTTTCTTCACCATGTTTTGTTTCTCCTTCAGGAGCAGGCCAGATCTCCTATTCGCGGTTTCACCATATTCACGATGGTTTTTAATGGAAAATAGCAAATAACATATGAAAAAGTTATTTGCGGTTTTTCTATATTCGCGGGTCTGTTAATCCACTATCACAGTGAATATGGAGGGAGAAGTGTATAAGACTCTGAGACCTCATTTAGAATACTGTGTACAATTCCAGAGACCACACCTTCAAAAAGATATAAACAAGAAGGAACTGGTCCAGAACTGGCTGGAAAGGGGTCACGAGTGGTGTCCCACAAGGGTCAGTGCTGGGACCGTTGCTGTTCAATATATTCATTAATGACCTGGAAACAGGGACGAAGTGCGAAGTTATAAAATTTGCGGACGACACAAAACTCTCCAGTAGGGTTAGAACTATTGAGGAATGCAAAGATCTACAGAGTGACCTGAACAAGCTGGGTGAGTGGGCAAATAGATGGCAGATGAGCTTCAATGTAGAGAAATGTAAAGTCTTGCACATAGGGAAAGGGAACCCGATGCACAGCTATACGATGGGAGGGAGGGTATTGGGGGAAGGCAACCTTGAAAAAGACTTGGGGGTATTGGTGGACACAACGATGAAACCAGCGGCACAATGTGCAGCGGCCTCAAAAAAGGCGAACAAAATGTTGGGTATTATCAAAAAAGGCATCACCACCAGAACAAGGGAAGTTATCCTGCCGCTGTATCGAGCGATGGTGCGCCCACATCTGGAGTACTGCGTCCAATACTGGTCGCCGCACCTTAAGAAAGATATGGTGATGCTCGAGAGGGTCCAGAGAAGAGCAACAAAAATGATTAAGGGCATGGAAAACCTTGCTTATATTGAAAGGCTGGAGAGGCTGGGGCTCTTCACCCTGGAAAAACGGAGACTTAGAGGGGACATGATAGAGACCTATAAAATCATGAAAGGTATAGGCAAGGTAGAGCGGGACAGATTCTTCAGGCTAGCAGGGACATCAAAAACAAGAGGGCACTCAGAAAAACTGAAAGGAGACAGATTCAAAATGAATGCTCGGAAGTACTTCTTCACTCAGAGGGTGATGGACACCTGGAATGCGCTTCCAGGTGAGGTGATAGGACAAAGTACAATAATGGGTTTCAAAAAGGGCTTGGATGACTTCTTGAAGGAGAAAGGGATGACAGGGTATAGATAGAGGGGTACTTTACATGGTACTTCAGGATTAGAGCATAAACAATTCAGGTGGAGGGATCTTACAGGTCAAGGACCTGAAGGGCCGCCGCGGGAGCGGACTGCTGGACACGATGGACCCCTGGTCTGATCCGGCAGAGGCAATTCTTATGTTCTTATAAGAAGGCTACTAAAATAGTCAGTGGTCATCATAAGGCATACAGTCATCAAAAGGAAACTCTGGAATGAGGAGGTATAGAATAATGAAGAGGATAATTCAGAAGTAATCTCCGAGAATACTTTTTCACAGAAATGCTTGGAACGGCCTTCCAGTGGAGGTGGTGGAGACAAAAAGTGAATCCGGATTCAGGAAAGCTTGGGACAAGTACATTGGATCTTTAAGGAAGAGGATGAGATAGTAGATGGCATGGTTAGGCAGACTCCTATGATGTTGTTTTGTTTGTCCTTGGATCTGTGGTGCATTTGACTTCTGTTTTGTGCTGGGCTGCTTTGATAATTTTGTGCCTTGTCAGTGTGCTGCGAAATGAAAAAGGTTGAAAATAACATAAGAACATAACAACTGCCATCTCCGGATCAGACCCTGGGTCCATCAAGTCCAGTGATCCGCACACACGGAGGCCCCGCTAGGTGTACCCTGGCATAGTTTTAGTCCCCATATCACTGTATGCTTCTCAAGGGAGATGTGCATCTAATTTACCCTTACCCATATCACTTTATGCCACTCTTAAGGAGATGTGCATCTAGTTTACCCTTAAATCCTAGAACGGTGGATTCTGCAATTACTTTCTCTGGGAGAGCATTCCAGGTGTCCACTACTCGCTGCGTGAAACAGAACTTCCTGATATTCGTCCTGGACCTGTCCCCCCTCAGCTTCAGTCTATGTCCTCTTGTCCGTGTCACATTGGACATTGTAAATAACTGCTTTCCCTGCTCCATTTTCAGTATTTTGATAAAACAGGAGAAAAAGCTTTGAATTAGGCCTCAAGTCTTGTTACACCAGGCAGAGGCATTAACCAGATCTCGCATTTTTGGTAGGCCACTGGGCAAACTGGGTGGGCATATGTGGTCTTCCCATCCCCCTCCTTCCCCGAGGCCATCTCAAAGTATTAAAAATAGCTGAGATGGTGTAGATCCCCAAACCCCACCAGCTCTAAGGGTCCTTTGGAACCAAGAACTCCTCCCTCTCACATTTGCTCTTGCCAGTGGTTCTATCCTTATACTGCTGCTGTCCCGCCCTCCCTGCTCTTGCTCAATCGTCACACATGCCTGAAACTGAGCATGTGCGGCATGGGAAGGACAGTGTTTTAACTGTGCTTCAAATTGGAGTAAATATGAGAGGGAGGACTTTTGGAGCTAGTAGGCTTTGAGAATCCCCACCAGCTATAACAAGGACACAAGAATTTTGGGTAGGCCCAGGCCCACATGTGGCTATGCCACTAATTCCAGGTGCAAGAAGTGACTTCTGCTAAAGACTTCTACAAATCTTTTACATCACAAGAGAGCTTTCAATTAGGTTGTTGGATCTGTCAGTCACAAAGGGAACGAGACTGCATTTGCAATTTCTAGTCAACTTCTCTCCATTCTGAAGTACAGAAATAGAGGACTGAGGACCAAAGGTCCAAATCTTTGTCGGTCTAATGACCGTTGCTAAACCAGTTTGATTGGTTTAGTGACGGACCTAATTTGTCAACCTGATATACAAAATAGTCCACCACATGCTTTTCTGTGCATTTGTTCATTCTCCGACTTCACCATATAAATAACCTCATTAGTATTTAAACAAGGTCATTAATATTAAAACAAGCCCTTCGATTGATGCCCTTTCATCGCTAAGGCAATGGAGGCTAAGGGCTGAAATTACTGACAGGTCTGCCCTATTTCTTTTTTTTTTTTAAATGGACACAGATGATGTGTGTGTGTTACACAGAAACATTATCTGTCCCCATTAAAAAAAAAAAAAATGTTGTGTCGAAGTGTGCGTGTTGTGCCGTGCCATGTCATGCTTCCCTCTGATGATGGCCCCTCACCATCACATTGTGCCACACAGACCCCCCTACACTCCCGACCCTCCCCCCCCAAAGATCGCAGTCCCCCACACACACATGAAGATCCTTGACAGGTTTTAGTTCATCCCACCATGAAGGCTCCCCCTTCAGACCCTCCTACCATCCCCACCAAAGTCCCCAAAAGAAGGCCCTGGTGGGCTGGGGGGGTTTAGGATATCCCCCCTCCCCCACGTATCTTGTAGGCATCATAATTACTGAAATCTGGAAGGAAGGATGCACACTCCCTCCTGCTGGCAAGCTCTGCCTATGCAAAATGGTGGGCTTTCTCCTTCCTGGTGCATCCTGGGATGCACTGGGAGGAGCCTAAGGCCCTAATTGGCCCGGATACACAAGGCCCCTCTTGGGGGGGGGGAGCTTAGGCACCTGAACCAATCAGGGCCTTAGGCCCCTCCCTGTGCAACCCAGGATACACCGGGAAGGGGAAAGCCCACCATTTTGCAGTGGCGGGCCTGAGGAGCAGGAGGGAGAGGGCATCCCTCCTGCTGTCAACTAATTTACAGGTACGGGGGGTATGGGGTGGGTTTCAGAGAGCATACAGTGGCAGGAGGGAGTGGACACTCCTCCTATCAATTTTTTTTTTTTTAGGAAGGGGAGCGGTGGAAGGGAAGGGTCAGTTTGGGGGAGGCCTTGTGGGAGGGGGGATCACAGTAGGCAGGAAGGAGCGGGCATCCCTCCTGCTGATTTTGGCTGGCACAGGGGGAGGATTCCGCTGTGACAGGAGGGAGTGGGCATCCCTCATGCCTCTATTCTGTGTTTGGGGGGGGATTCATCAGTGAGGGCTAGCATAGCATTCTTTTTAATGGGGCGGATATTGTGATTGTGTAACAAAGGCACATCTGTGCCATAAAAAAAAAAAAGAAGCCCCAACAGCTGAGTGACAGGAGGCTACTTTGGGGTTTGGTCTTAATGACCGTGTTTTGTGCATCTAATCCCCGTCCCATCCTTGCAAGCTCTGTCCTCATCTGCAAAAGCCTTGTGTTCAAGGCATGGATGGAGCAGGGACAGAATTCGTGGGGTCAGGATGGGTATGGAGATAGATCCAGCAAAGAGAGGGACAGTTCTAGGCTTCTTTTGGAGGACGGGCTAAATAAATAAATTTGTCCCCATGTCATTCTTTACTGTATAGTTAACCCACTTATTTGATATAGGGGCTCATTTTCAAAGCACTTAGACCCACAAAGTACCATAGTCAACCTGATTTCTTTTTTCACATTTTATTTATGCAAAATTTTTACAATAATATAAAAGTAATACATTTAATACAGAAAAAAAAGATTTTACATATTAATTACTAAAAGGAAAAAATCAAAAAGGCAAAAACAGCTTAAATCTCATTTCCTTTAGCCCTCAAAATACAGACCCGAGAAAAACAATGAAAAATAAACTCAACCTTAACCATTCTATAGCAAAAAAAATGGCGAACAGACCAGTTACTATAACCTGTGGAGTGTGGGCTGGAGGACTAAGCAAAACACCCTTCTCGAGGCTGGGGAGATCTCCTTCCCCTTTAGTAACTGCAAGGAATTATCCCGTTGCATTCAAAGATGTCATCAGAACTGCATAACGAAGCTAAGAAGTCTGCAGCAAAGCAAGAGCACTTGGTAAGCTATGCTTATTCTTTCTTCGCCATTTGTCCAGATTCAGAAAAAATTTTAGATGTCTCCAAATACAGTTCTACCGGAGGTCATCCTCCTAATGTCTGCCTTTGGCAGCCATCTTGGGTCCCTGTCAACCTGATTTCTCTCTTCCTGAGTGCCACATAAGTCCCTCAATTATTGGAGAAAACAAAAGGCTGCAGTGGGTACTCTAAAAACAATTCACTTTGATAGATAGCACAATTTATATATTTTCAGTTACAGCTACTATTCTAGACTCTAAACAATAATAATAATAATAAAAAATACATAGAGAACATTTGATTAGCTTTGCTTGCTAGGCCAGAAAACTCTCTAACCACACAGAGCTTAGCTAGACTGACCTTACTGAACAGAAACCATACATCACCTTGAAAGTCTACTACTATGGATCATTTTGGCAGAGGAAGCCACTAGGGCAGGGGTGTTAAAGTCCCTCCTCGAGGGCCACAATCCAGTCGGGTTGTCAGGATTTCCCCAATGAATGTGCATGAGATCTATGTGCATGCACTGCTTTCAATGCATATTCATTAGGGAAATCCTGAAAACCAGACTGGATTGCGGCTCTCGAGGAGGGACTTTGACACCTCTGCACTAGGAAAAAAGCTCCTATGATGAGTTGGGTCCCATGGGGCTAAGGAAAGGTAAGAAAGCAGGGATGGCCTTCTCTTTATTATGATATAAGAATAAAAGCCTACAGGTAGTGGGGGCAGAAGACTGCTAGATTACCAGAAGGGGAGAGTCCAGCGGGACATCCAAGCAAACCACAAGGGCCCTTTAAATGGGGCCGCTGCTGCATGAAGGGAAATTTTGTTTTTAATTTTAATCTTTTGAATGTTGGCATAACTGGGAATGAGCAAAACTTCCAGCCACAGCAATGTGAGAACTGCCAATTAAAAGTAAAGCTGATGGCAAAGACTGCCTTATACAAATATTTAATGCTGCCATCTTTCTGTATAACAGTACTGAATATAAACACTAGGATTGGTGTTAAAAAAATATATCAGTAAATTTACTGACTGTTGGAAGAACAGGGCATACACCAAATACACCATTAAAAATAAGATTTAATCTACCTGATGAAGGCAGTGGGGTAGTATCCTTGTGTCGGTCTTCTCAATTTCTTCTCCAATGAGGGAGAGCAAAGATTGTAAAAGCTTCTTCTGATCCCTTGGATTTGCCTTATAAGTGTTTTCTTCTTGCACGGGGTCTGCAGACTTTCTTTCGTGGGTGAACATTGGTGTGCCCATTGACGTAACTTCTTTAAACAAAGACATTTAGATCAGTATACCATCTGAATCAAGAGTCAGAACCAAGTTTAAAAAAAAAAATCTATATTACAAGTCACCTTAAAAACACATTTTCTACATTGCTCAAATATTGCCAAACCCTTCTAGGCAGCTGCCAAATATACAGTATTCAGAATTGACCTATGAAATATGCAGAACCTGCTCTGTGAAAGATTATAAGATCATTCAAAGCTCCAGTTCAGCTTTATTACTCTCTTATCACAACACATATCATGTTAATAATTAATTCTCCTGTTCATACTAAAATCTTTTTTATTTTACTGGCTATATACACAAATATGTCAAATTCTACACTACATAATGGTTTAAGTCATATAACATAGCCCAGAGAATTAGGTGAATCTCTTCATAAAGGTGATAAATAAATAACCTCCCTTTTAGAAAACAACAAAAGTGGTTTTTAGGAACTCTATGAGTGTCGGGAGCAGCGCAGAGCATTCAGTGTGCTGGCTTGCACTAAAAAACAGTATCACGGTTTTGTAAAAGAGGGGGGTGGGGTAAATAAATTAAGTTGGTTGGTATGATCCCGAGACAGAAAGGACTGCAGATTCAGTAACTAATGCTCAAAATTCAGCACTGGAAAAAAATGGCGTTAAGTGCAATTCTATAAAGAGCACACATCCTTTGTAAAATCATGCTTAGTGTTGATCACTTAACTTTAGGCACCAGATTTACCTAAGCCTGCTAGAAGCTGAAGATGACATGGGCTAGTAGAGGGCTTTGGGGTCCCCTCCCAAATTTCTGTCCTGGACCCTACTAATGTCTAACACCAGCACTGACAGGATAATCACAAAATAGAAAATAAAATTATTTTTCTACTTTTTGTTGTCCGGTCATTATTCAAATCATGTTGGTTCCAGGCTCTGTTTTCTATTTGTCTTCTGTTAACTCGCTTGCCAGGGTCTCTTGTCCATTTGACGTTTTTTTTCTTTCTTCGTGCTCACCATCCATCTTTGTCCTCCCTTTCCCTTCCCTCCCCCAGAGGTCTGAAATCTTTCCTTTTTTTGTTTCTATCCCCCCCAGTCCAGCATTTCTCTAATGACCACTAAACACACCCCTCCGCGATCCTCCAGCGACACCCCCAACCTCCGTGTTCCTCTCTTCCATGGGCAGTACTTGGATACGGCAGTACTTTTGCGCTCTTCAGGCCACCGGCAGCATGAGTGAATTTTCCCTCTGCTACTTCTTCGTGCCTAAGCGGGGCCAAGAAGCAGTAGCAGAGGAAAAGCTTCCAGCTGCAGAAGGCAGCGTGTTTACTTCACTCACGCTGCTGGCAGCCCGAAGAATGAAAGAGCGGCTGTAGCGATAGATCCCACTATTCCCAGATCCACCATTTCTCCTTTTCTCAACTACTCTTTCATTCAGCATCTCTCTCCTTTCCCACCACTCCAGGATCTATCATCTCTCCCTTTCTCTTTCCAACTGCCATCCTATCCAGTATTTCTATCTCCCCTCCATGAACACCACCCCTTTGGTCCAACTTCTCTCCCTTTCTTTTCCCTCCCTCCATCCACCATCTCTCTCCCTCTCCTCTGTTTTCAGACTCATTATTTCTTCTCCTTCACCTCCCCCCCTCAGTCCAGCATATGCCCCTTCTTTTTGACCCCCTTCCTTCCCTCCTTCTGGACCTCCCTCCGTGTACTTCTAATAGCTACTATACCAGGAAGTCCTCCCAAAGGCTGGCTCCCTTCTCTTCATCATCATTTGGCATTCCTCTTGTCTCCTGGTCTCACTTTAAAAACTAATTATGGCCTGCAGAGGATCCCCAGTACAATTTCCCTCTGCCACAGTCTACCCCAGACCAAAACAGAATGTTAGGTCAGAGGAGGAGGCAGGACAGCGGCAGAGGGAAAGTGCACCTGTGATCCTCCTCCTCAGACCATAATTAGTTTTTAAAGTGAGACTGGGATGTGAATCAGGCAGCACTAGCTTGCGGGTCCAGATGGCTTCCCTCTCTCCTTGCTGCTGGCACAAACCTTGCAGAGCGAGCCATCGAATGCAGGCTTGCTTGATGATGCTCACGGCCTTCCCTCTGCCGGGCTCCTCCTTATGACACAACTTTCTTTCTTTGGGAAAAAAGGAAGTTGCATCATAAGGAAGAGCCCAGCAGAGGGAAGATTGCGAGCACCATCCAGCAACCCTGTGTAGAGAAAGGCTCGCTTTGCAAGGTGTGTGCCAGCAGCAGGGAGGGAGGGAAGCTGGCTGGAGCCACCAGACCCATGAGCGAGGGGAGGTGGGGGTTAGCTGGAGGTGCCAGACCCATGGGTGAGGGGGGGTTGGGCTGGAGATGCCAGACCTATGAGGGGAAGGTCTGGAGCCGCCAGACCCACAATGGTGGAATATCAGGGAACTGTGGTGGATGGGGTTCCCCGCGGGATCAAAGCTTTTTACTGCTCTGCGGTGAAAAGGTTTATCCACATGCCAGCAGTGAACAGATATAAATTTTACCTGTTCCTGCGTTTTACTACAGTCACTTGCAGTTAGCCGTGGGTACGGGTCACCGTGTCATTCTCTGCTTTTAGCTTCTTTTTAACTATTTTCTTCATTTTATAGTCACCCTGAAAATTAAATGTCTCTATAGTAGATTTCTTTTGCAGCGTCACTCCAGGTATGAGTTCAAATTTGATCACTATTTCCCAGCAGACCCAACACAGTACTATGCCTTGCATTCCACTAAGGACCAAATCTAAAATAGCTCCTCCTCTTGCCAGTTCCTGGACCAATTGCTCCAAAAAGTAGTCATTTATGACGTCTATGAATTTTACTTTGCTAGCACTCTCTGACTCATTTTTTATCCGAACACTTACCAGTCTTATTGAAACTTTGTCCTCTATCTAATTCACTATCTGCACTCTAGACCCCATCCCTTCCCCATGGATCACTATTCCCAAACTGTCTCATGTTGTATGTTTTACTCATGATCTCCAACAGCCTCTCTGTAGGGTTTTTTCTCTCTGCTTGGAAACATGCATCAATTAGACCAATCCTCAAGAAGTCAACCTTGCATCCTAAAACCATATCAAATTATCACCCACTTTCCAACTTGTGTTTCCTATGCTTACTTCTACATTATATTGACTTTAACAACATTTCCCACACCTGCTAATCCAGTTTCCGCCCAGAACACAGCTGTGAAACAATCATCACTTGACTCTTAAGTGTCTTGCATCAAATACTTGATTCTGGTAAAATTAGTATTCTTATGTCCTTGGATCTAACTGCTGTATTTGATCTTGTCAGCTCAGATATATCCTTTTATAGAGACTACAAGGTTTAGGCATCATACAAGTACAGTTACTCTTGGTTCACCACTTTCCTTAACAATCACACTTTCATGTTTCCTATTCTTTTCTGTCTTCAAGCTCATACACATTCAACTGCGAAGTACCAAGGGCTCAGTTCTTGTTTACCGTAACTTCTATTTGACATCTTCAGTCCCCCCTAACGATACTTATTCAAGATCTAAACATACAGGCTTTTTACTATGCAAATAATATCTTTCTTGTAGACAAAACGTCTATTAAATCTGGATCTTTCCTAACCCAAAGAAGCCCTTTCTCATATCGCCACTTGGCTCACTGAAAACTGCTGTTCTAAACTTGTCTAAAACTGTTGCGTGTTGGATAACAGGATCTTCTTCAGCCCCCTCTTGTTCCCCCATGCCTAACAATGCACATTTGCCTCTAGTCACGCAATTCAGATATCTTGGAATCATTCTTGAATTTCCACTCTTGCTAAGTCAGCTTCCATCTCTCTACATCAATTTAAATCAGTACTTTCTTACTTGGATACCTCCTCTCAACTGACCCTTTTCTATGCTCTCATCTTTTCTTGTCTTGATTACTGCTACACCATCTACGTGGGTCTACCACAATCATTTCTTCGGCACTTACAAACCATCCAGCACACTGCCATTTACATTTTCATCAGTGCCTCCAGATTTGATCATATTATCCCTCTCCTTATTCAGTATCACTGGCTTTCTATTTAACAACTAGTGTTTAAGCTTAAGCCCGTTACATTAATGGATGCTAGAATATATGTATGTCTGTCTTTCTTTCTGTCTGTGCTTCTCCCTGCCCCTGTCTCTTTCTTTTTTTATTTCTGTCTCTCTCCTTCCCGCTGTCTATCTTTCTTTATTTCTATCTCTCTCCCTCCCACAGTCTGTCTTTCTTACTGTCTGTCTCTCTCCCTCTGGCTCCCTGTATGTCTGTCATTCTTTCTTTCTGTCTCTCTCCCTGTCCGCTGTCTTTCTATCTCTCTGTGGCCCCTTGCCTGTCTGTCTTTCTTTATCTTTCTCTATGGCCCCCTTCTTTATCCTCCCCACAGCAATCCAAGATTGCTCCCTGGCCCCCTTTGTCTTCCCCCCCCCCTGTGCAGCAGCATCATGTCCTCCAACTCCACTTCCTTGTGAAGCAACATTTACCTACCCCCATCCCACTTCCCTGTGCAGAAGCATTCCCTCCCCCTTTATTAAAGGTATAGGCACACTCCTTCTTGCCTCATTCAACCTGTTCAGTCTCAGCACGTTCGTTCTTGTCAGCAGTGTGCACAAAAGACCTAGCTAGCTCTCTATTCCCTCCGGGGACGATTTTGTACATCGGGCGCCATGGGAGGTGATTGGGGCTATCGGAGGTGGAGCAGCATGCAGGGCTACTTTCAGGATCGGCCGTTTTTGCAGCGTCGGATCCTTTGCTTTGGCTGGCCGACTTAGACCTGTGTGTGTCGTCGGCCTGGAGGAGCCGGTCGGGGCCTGGATGAGACGGTCGGGTCGGGGCTCCCGTGCGTGATTCCTTGGTCGGCTACGTGGGAGTTTAGAGGCACTGGTGAGCAGCGAGCGTACGGCTTCAGGTGTGTAGGTTCTGGTCTCTGATCCGGCAGTAGTTGGGTCCTGTTTACTGTGAAGAGGTCTGCCGCTGCCTGGAGGAGCTGAAGAGTAGGGAGCACTGTCATAGCTAGCGCATGCGCACTCCTTCCGACCATGGACATACGGAACAGGGAACACACAGGTAGGAGTGCGCATGCGCGCTTAGCATTTTATTATAGTAGATGAGTACACTATAAGATCTTAACCCTCACGCACAAAGTTCTCCACTCTGGCATACCTCCATATCTTTCCACTTTGGTTATCCCTTACGCATTTCCAACTCTTCTGTTCCCTAAGCGATAATCTTCTCCATCTTCCAACCTCAAAATCTGCCCAATACAATATCACTAGATCATGTGTCTTTTTCTAGCTCCCTCCCTCCCTTTGGAACTCACTTCCCTTCACCTAGAACACTTTCTCCAAATTTAAGACCCTGCTAACAACTTATCTTTTTTCAAGAAAGCTTACGTGATTGAGTCATCACAGGGTTGTG
The DNA here is from genome assembly GCF_902459505.1 of Geotrypetes seraphini. Classification (NCBI taxonomy): domain Eukaryota; kingdom Metazoa; phylum Chordata; class Amphibia; order Gymnophiona; family Dermophiidae; genus Geotrypetes; species Geotrypetes seraphini. The sequence continues at coordinate 285,392,732 of NC_047086.1, forward strand.
ACCAGAGGATTCAATGACCCTGCAATTTTATTACTCCAATTTCTTTTCTTCTCTTTTTATTTCATTGCATTCCTTTTTACATTTATTTTATTTTTTGATTAATTTGTACATCACCTTGTATCCCCTTGAGGAAAAGCAATTCACTAAAGACCAATAAACATAAAACATTATAAAAAAATAACATATTAAATCTTACTTTCCAAGTTTATTAAAAATTTGTTATACCGCCAAATCAAAACTTTCGGTTTACAGGACATTAAAAGAGTATAACATAATGTGAGTAACAAGGCTAAAAACATAAAGTAAACTCAGCAAATTAGTAACAAAACAAACAAAATTACAAAACAAAACAGAAACAAAAGGTATTAAGGTAGACCTACATTATTGATAGGAAAGATAGGATAAGGAAAGGGAAACACAATTGGGAGGGGAGACAAATTCTTTCGAAAAAGGGATCAGAATCTTTGCTGAAAGGAAAAAAGGGAGCGTTTGTCCTTATGAGGACAGTTAAAACCCAAAGGCATCTTTAAACAGGAATGCTTTTAAGTTGGATTTGAAATAATTTAAAGAGGCAGCTTCTCTTAAATGGTTAGGAGTAGAGTTCCAAAGAGCAGTTTTCTCGGCAGTGACCGAGAAAATATAAGCACGTAAGGTGTTAATGTGTCTTAAAGATGGAATTACAAGTAAATTCTGAGAGACTGACCGAAGACCCAAACAGTAGCAGCAGAATATGGAATCAGAAGTCTATTAATGAATTCGAGTTGGTTAGTTTCAAGGGTTTTAAAGGTTAATAGCAGAAGTTTATATGGAATTCTGTACTGGTCTTGCACATTTCTTCTAGGAGAAGATCTTCAAATGAAGCAATATTCCAATTCAAACTCCAGTATGTTTAATAAAAGAAACAAAATTGAGCTTACCTTTAAAATGACTGTCTTCCTTTTGCTTACAACCAGTACTGTCACACTAACAGTCTCACACTCCCACATGCATTACTACTCAATGATATCCTGTTATGACTTTCTAGCACCAGATGCCAGAGATATTACTGGCACATAGCATCATTAGCATTATTAAACCTTCAGCATTATGTCATCACCATTAAGGTAACCAAATCAGAGAAGATCAATGTAAATAGCAGAAAGCTCTTACGCCAAAATTTGAAGGACAGCAAGGGAGGTCATATCGATAAACTTCCACTGATTTACAAACTACAATCAGTCCAATGTTACATAAAAATAATTCCACAGGAATATATTGAAAAAAGGAAAGAAAACCTCTGATAAACCACTAGCAACTGGATACTGCTGTCACCAATGTCACTTTTAAAACTGTTTATCTATTATGGGTAGAAACAAAAAAATGTTCTTGTCATGTTTTTCAAACTTAGAATTTTTCTTCCTTCGGTGTATATGAACTTTTCATGATCCAAACCCTAGGGGTCCTTTTATCAAGATGCGGTAGGGGGTTTAACGCACGGAATACCGCGCGTTAAACCGCCTGCCGCACTAGTCGCTAACACCTCTATTGATGCGGTGTTAGTATTTTGGCTTGTGATGAAATGTCCAACGCGCTAACCCCCGTAGCGCACCTTGATAAAAGGAGCCCCTAGTGTACTAAATTTGATTCAATGTGTGATAATATGGTTCTTTTTAATGCTTCTGATGCAATAAATATATTCTCATATTTAACTGAGTGACTAGCTAAAGTAAAATGTCCAAAACGTAATTGGCTAACACCTTTTTTTCTTTGGTGAGAATGTTTGGTCTTTACTATATACAGTAAAACCTTGGTTTGCGAGCATAATTCGTTCCAGAAGCATGCTTGTAATCCAAAGCACTTGTATATCAAAGCAAATTTCCCCATAGGAAATAATGGAAACTCAGACGATTCGTTCCACAACCCCAAAACTTTAATATAAAATACTACATACTTGTATTGCAAGACCTTGCTCATTTAGAACAGTCACTACACTCCTGCAGCATCAGAGAGAGATCGGATGGATCAAACACTGGTTGGCTGGCAGGAAGCAGAGGGTTGGAGTAAAAGGCCAATACTCTGACTGGCAATGGGTCACGAGCGGAGTTCCACAAGGGTCAGTGCTGGGACCTCTACTGTTCAACATATTTATTAATGATCTGGAGGCAGGGACAAAATGTGAGGTTATCAAATTTGCTGATGACACCAAACTCTGCAGCAGGGTTAGAAACACGGAAGACTGTGAAGACCTGCAAAGGGACCTAACGAAACTGGAAGACTGGGCAAAAAAGTGGCAAATGAGTTTTAACGTAGAAAAATGCAAGGTCATGCATGTAGGGAAAAAGAACCCGATGTTCAGCTACAAAATGGGGGGAACACTGCTAGGGGTGAGTAACCTTGAAAGGGACCTGGGGGTGATGGCCGACACATCACTGAAACCATCGGCGCAATGTGCGACAGCCTCAAAGAAAGCAAACAGAATGCTGGGCATCATCAAAAAAGGTATTACAACCAGGACGAAGGAAGTCATCATGCCGCTGTATCGCGCAATGGTGCGCCCGCACCTGGAGTACTGTGTTCAATACTGGTCACCGTACCTCAAGAAGGACATGGCGATACTCGAGGGAGTGCAGAGGAGGGCGACTAAACTAATAAATGGTATGGAAAATTTTTCATACGCTGACAGGTTAAAAATGCTGGGGCTGTTCTCCCTGGAGAAGAGGAGACTTAGAGGGGACATGATAGAAACCTTCAAAATCCTTAAGGGCATAGAGAAAGTGAATAAGGACAGATTTTTCAAACTGTGGGGAGCCACAAGCACTAGGGGTCACTCAGAGAAACTGAAAGGGGACAGGTTTAAAACAAATGCTAGGAAGTTCTTTTTTACCCAGAGGGTGGTGGACACATGGAACGCGCTTCCAGAGAATGTGATAGGCCAGAACTCTGTACAGGGGTTCAAGGAGGGTTTGGATAGGTTCCTGGAGGATAAGGAGATAGAGGGGTACAGATATAACTAGAGGTAGTTTATAGAAATAGGCAGAAACTAGAGGTAGTTTATAGAAATAGGCAGAAACCACTTCACAGGTCACGGACCTGATGGGCCGCCGCGGGAGCGGACCGCTGGGCAGGATGGACCTCGGTCTGACCCAGTGGAGGCAACTTCTTATGTTCTTATGTTCTTAAGAACCATTGGCTCAGTTGTGATGATGTGACATGTGGATACTGTTATGTACTCGTATTGCAAGACTTTGCTCGTTTAGAACAGCCACTACACTCTTGCAACGTCAGAGAGAGAAGAACCATCGTCTCAGATGTGATAGGTGTATACTATAAGTACTTGTATTGCAAGACATTACTTGTATATCAAGTTAAAATGTAATCAAATGTTTTGCTTGTCTTGCAAAACACTTGCAAACCAAGTTACTGTACTTGCAATCCAAGGTTTTACTGTACTGAAAAAAATCAGTATAATGGACATCAGCATGGACACAACTCACTTTGTGAGAGTGAAATTTGGGCCCGGGCAGTAACTCATAGATGACCAGCACCAGACAATAAGTCTGAATAAGAACTGCCCCATACATCATGTAGTCCAATCTTGTGAAATGTAAAGACTTGGGGCTCCTTTTACAAAGCTGCGCAAGCACAAAGATTAGCGCATGCTAGGCAAAAAATTACCACCTGCTTAAAAGGAGGCGGTAGCGGCTAGCACACATGCACTAAAACTGCTAGTGTACCTCTGTAAAAGGAGCCCTTAATAAACTCTCGAATGCAAAAATCTACATCAAAAACCGGGAAAGTGCAATGTGCTCACATACAAAAAGTTCACTGAAAAGTTCTGTCCATCAATAAAGTGTACTTAGCTGAGTCCCGTTACAAATTCATGTCGCCACTCAACAGTTTGTATCACCGCTCGACAGAGCTCCGTTTCGATGTCTTCATCAGGAGCGGGGATTACAGTGCTGATGCAATGAGACACAAAAGGAATAATATCCTCGCAAAGTGACAGGAAATCCTGAAAACCCGACTAGATTGCGACCCTCAAAGAGGGACGTTGAGATCCCTGTTCTAGTCTGCAGATACCCTAGGGCAGGGGTAGGCAATTCCGGTCCTCGGTTTTCAGGATATCCACAGTGAATATGTATGAGATGGATTTGCGTGCACTGCCTCCTTGAGATGCAAATCTATCTCATGCATATTTATTGTGGATATCCTGAAAACCTGACCTGGTTCTAGCTCTCGAGGACCGGAATTGCCTCCACCTGCCCTAGGGTATCTACAGACTAGAGCAGGGATCTCAAAGTCCCTCCTTGAGGGAATCCAGTCGGGTTTTCAGGATTTCCTCAATGAATATGCATGAGATCTATGTACATGCACTGCTTTCAATGCATATTCATTGGGGAAATCCTGAAAACCCGACTGGATTGCGGCCCTCAAGGAGGGACTTTGAGATCCCTGGACTAGAGGGAATCCTGCCTGTGCTCTGCTATTCTCATCAACTAGTCCTCCGTGCCCCCCCTCCCCCCTGGTTCAAACCAGATTTTACCCTTCAAAGGAATCTACCTGAAAATAAGCCAATAACTCTCAGAATTACTACTGAAGCTCTCAGAATTACTACTGAAGCAGATTTTCAAACACCCCAGCCTTACAGATTCCTTCTACGCAAATGAACAATAAAATAAAGCTCTCTTCCCTGGGGTTACTGTTAAACTTCACAGGCTCCAGATATTATAAAGAATTAAAGATCACTATTCTGCTTTAGAACAAGTTAAGCAACATTTCATTACAACTTATACATGTTGCCAAGTGTCACACCCACTTTCAAAATTCCATGCCAGGTTTTCAGCCCTGCCTGCACATGCTCTCTCCCTTAAGAACTCAGGATACTAAGGAGGAATTATTTCTCCCTTCCTCCTCTCACCATTAAACTACAACATTCCTAGGAGTAACCACTTTCTGCATTCACCAAGCCTCTCTTCAGAAATAGTGAGTCAACAGAACTCCCGCACTCATTAGCTTATTTAACTGTAGTATTCCAAAGAAGGCAAAAGTCTACATTCACCAAGCTTTGCGTTAACATCCCTGTCCCCCCTCTCCATTTCTTTTCTGGACTCATTTCAGTCAACAAGTAAGCTAAACAGAATTTCTTCCTTTACATTTCATAAGGCAATTACTCTTCTTTTTTTTTTTAAGTTCAAATTTTTTATTGTGAGTTTAGAAAAAATACAAAAAATAAAGAAAAAACATACAATCAATACAACAGTAGTTAACTTGAAACGGTGGAACATAAACTAGCAAACCAAAACTTTGCTAAAACCTATCCCTCCCAGCTTGCCTTCTGGGTATTTCTGCAAGAAAAAAAAACATTTACCAAGGTTTGCCTTCTTTGTTTTCATGCTTAAGGCAACTCCCACACCAACAAATTTTTCCTTTCTTTTTTTTCCAGTTTCTATGGGCCTTACTTTCAGCTCAGTGAATTCCTTCCTAATCAGTTCTCTCCATATCCCGGGACCCTTAGCTCAGCTCCCCGACTCCTTCTAGGTCTCTCCTATTCTTCTTGTAGCTGGCCCACCGCCAAGAGACTGAATTTTTGTTACATTTCTTTGAGGAGGAAAATCATGCAGTCTAGATGCAGCTGCTAAGCCATACCTCTAGACCAGGAAGCACCTCAGCGCTCTCCCTCTCAGCAGGTTCCCTGGAGGAGGAACCTCATAAGAATAGCCTTACTGGGTCAGACCAATGGTCCATCTAGCCCAGTATCCCGTCTTCGCAGAGGCCAATCCAAGTCACAAATACCTGGCAAAAACCCAAACAGTAGCAGCATTCCATGCCAACAGCAGACTTTGGACTTTTCCTCCAGGAACTTGACCAAACCTTTTAAAAAATCAACTACATTAACTGCTCTTACCACATCCTTTGACAACACATTCCAGAGTTTAACTATTCTCTGAGTGAAAAAATATTTCCTCCTATTGATTTTAAAAGTATTACTCTGTAACTTCATTGAGTGTCCCCTAGTCTTTGTAAATCTTGATTCAGTAAAAAAAAATCGACCCACTTGTACCTGTTCTACATCACTCAGTATTTTGTAGATTTCAATCATATCTCCCCTCAGCAGTCTCTTTTCCAAGCTGAAGAGCCCTAACCTCTTTAGTCTTTCCTTATACGAGAGGAGTTCCATCCCCTTTACCATCTTGGTCGCTCTTCTTTAAACTTTTTCTAGTGCCGCTATATATTTTTTGAGAAAAGGAGACCAGAACTGAACGCATTACTCAAGGTGAGATTGCACCATTGAGCGATACAGAGACATTAAGTTCAAGTTCAAGTTTATTGATTTTGATATACCAACCATCAAATTAATATCTAGCTGGTTTACAATAAGATTACAGGATAGAAAAGAAAAAAATAACAAAAAAGTGTATATATAATTAATTTAATAGTATTGTGTGAACATAAATAACATTACAAGACAAACTGGAAAGTGAGGGAGGTAGGGAGGGAAGGTTAAAAGTTACATATTGGAGATAGAAAAAGGTGACAGTGGGGTTAGGATAAAACATGAAGGGGGGTCATAATATCAGAGCTATTTAAAGTTTGCATAAGAGGGAATAAGTGAGACTCTATATGATATCAAATGCATCGCGGAAGAGGAAGGTTTTTAGTCCTGTCTTAAATTTATCAATTCGTGGCTCGTTGCGGAGGTACAGTGGTATGGAGTTCCAGAGGGTTGGGGCAGTTACTGCAAAATTTACTTTTCGTGTATTGTAAAATTCTTTTATGGATGGGATGAATAATAACATTCAGACGCTTTTCTAGTTCCACAATGCTTTTTGAGATGAAGTAACCAGAACTGCAAATAGTGCTCGAGGTGCAGTCATACACCATGGACCTATACAGAGGCATAATGATATTTTTAGTTTTGCTCTTCATTCCTTCTGAAATAATTCCTAACATTTTATTTGTTTTTATGGTAGTTATGACACACTGAGCTGAATATTTCTATGCATTTTTTTTTTTTTTTTTTTAATTCTTCATTTAACTTGACAAGCCACACACTTTTCACAATAACTTCAGGATCCAGGTACCTAGATACAGCCTGCTTATAAAATTGCTTTCTTATCCTGGCACTGCCTCAGGTATAAATTTAGAATGTAAGCTCTATAGGGACAGGAACATACCCAAATGTAACTCGCCTTGAGTTGAGATTGAAAAGGGCATGAGCTAAACCCCCAAACCCCTTCCCTATTTGAGTTGAAAGATTCATGAGCACAAGGAAACTCCAAGGCCAAGAATAAACATTTCCTATATCTGGGGTTGGTGTCTCATCCAGGTAAACCCAGAAATGCCAATCCAGCCCTAGTTTTGTCCCACCTAGTGAAATCAGAACCACAACTCCACCCATGCTTTGGGCAAAACTAGGATTAGATCAGCTTCTCTAGGTTTACCAGGATAAGGCTGTGTCACTACCCATGTATTATGGGAATAGTGGTACTGAAGGGAATAGACTTAGTAGATAAGGACAGGTTGTTCACCCTCTCCAAGGTAGGGAGAACGAGAGGGCACTCTCTAAAGTTGAAAGGGGATAGATTCCGTATGAACATAAGGAAGTTCTTCTTCACCCAGAGAGTGGTAGAAAACTGGAATGCTCTTCCGGAGTCTGTCATAGGGGAAAACACCCTCCAGGGATTCAAGACAAAGTTAGACAGGGTCATAATGAACCGGAACGTACGCAGGTAGGGCTAGTCTTAGTTAGGGCGCTAGTCTTTGACCAGAGGGCCACCACATGAGCGGACTGCTGGTCTGACCCAGCAGCAGCAATTCTTATGTTCTTATTGCTTGTTCCCCTTTTGAAAGGGTGGGGCATGCTAGTGAATTGCACTACAGTATTTTCAAAATTATGCAGATTCTTTTAAAGTGTTTTGACAGGCTATAGTTAGAAACACAGTATTATGAAAGAGTGAAGATTCCTTCATTATTTTTTAAATTTGGCTAAGGATTTTGAAAATATGTTCTGTGTGCTTGCTGGTAGCTGTCAGAGAGAACAGGCAGTACATCAAGAAAAGTATCAATTCTGTCTGGTCTTCAGGGTGTTACTTTCTTACGTCTCCTCATGCAAACAACTTTTGACACAGCAAAAAATTAACAAACCTACGGAGACCTGGGTTCAACTCCAAAGGTCCCATGTGTTATAAGCTTGGCAATCTCAGGCTTAAGTAATCTCTAGTGCATAGTTGTTCCTATTAAAAATAATTAAAGACCACAAAACAACCATCTTTCAAAGTGCAGCACAAGTGAGGCCTAGGATGATGACAGTAGGAGCAATGCAGATGACAGATAAAAATGGAGAATCAAGAGAAAGCCAGAACACTAGCCCCAGAACTTTAATTGATTCTATATTTTCAGTGCCATTATCTAGATAGTAAGCAGTGCTGACTATACATGGTACAGGGTACATGGATAGCTGTGACCACCACTGGCTCTATGGATAGTGGTGATATTTAGCTGCTATCTGAATGGAAAAATTATGTTTCTTACCTGATAATTTTCTTTCCTTTAGTCTTACCAGACCAGTCTAGAATGAATGGGTTATGTCCATCTAGAATGAATGGGTTATGATGGAGACAGAGAAAAATAGTCCCAAGAACTTCGCCCTTTAAGTGTATCATGCAGTCTGGAATATTCAGTATTTTGAATAGCCAAGCCATGGTGCTCATAACAAATATAGCTGACAGTTGGAAAAGATGAAAGCTAACATGCCACAGAAGCTATACTGTTAACATTATAGAATGAGGCTCATACTTAACTCACCTAAAGATATTTCACCTAGTCAGGAGATGCGAGGCATCTATGTGAAGGAAATGAAAAGCAGAAACTATCAAAAACACTTAAAGAAAACCAGGTATGGAGGACTTCTGGACTGGTCTGGCATGACTAAAGGAAAGAAAATTATCAGGTAAGAAACATAATTTTTCCTTCCATTATGCCTATGTCAGACCATTCCAGAATTAATGGGATGTAGCGAAGCAGTGCCCCAGTTAGAGGGGAACAAATAAAAAAACCTAGAGTAGTGAACTGCAGCATCAGTGAACGGAAGTTCCAAAGGTAACTAAGAGTAAGCCTACTCTATAGAAGCGCTAAAGGTGTTGATGAAGTCACCATCCAGAATAGGGGTAGGCAATTCCGGTCCTCAAGAGCCACAGGCAGGTCAGGTTTTCAGGATATCCACAATGAACATGTACATAGGGTTACCATACTTTCAGGAAAATCTAGACATGTCCTCTTTTGAGAGGACTGCCAGGGTGTCTGGATGGGTTTTTTTATTGTGGAGTCTGTCCAGGTTTGGCAGGGCTGGCTTATATAGAATCTGGTATCTCTCCCCTTCGGCGCTGCAATTCTATTTTCTTCTGGCCACGAGCAGCTCAGCGACGTGAGCCTGCTGCTGTTGGCCTGCCCCAGAAGCCGCCTCTCTGCAGCAACTTCCTGATCCGGCAGAGACAAGACCTGCAGAGAGGCAGCTTCCGGGACAGGCCGACTACAGCAGGCTCACATCACTAAGCTGTCAGCAGTCCGAAAAAAAAAAAAAATAGAATTGCACAACCGACGAGATAAGAGGGAGAGAGCCACCGGATTCTTTGTAAGCCAGTCCTGCCAAACCCGGACAGACTCCACCATTTAAAAAACCCATCCAGACACCCGGACAGTCCTCTAAAAAGAGGACATGTCCAGGTTTTCCTGGAAGTATGGTAACCCTATGTAAATATGAACCAATAAGGCCCACTGTGGATTGTCAGAGCTGCCAGACCCACAGGAGATTATTACCCTCTAGTCCCAGGAATGCAAGCATAGGCTGACAACTAGGAGAGTCATTTTAACAAAGACTTCTCAACAAGTCTGGCATGATTAGTTTCCCAAATCAATACAGATTTAGTTAAATATCTTCCGAGATACAGGACCTTTGTGAGAACGTGTATAAAGAAATTATGATCACCAGCTTTTTATGCTTATCCAAACTGTGCACAAAAAAGAGAAAGTAGCATCAAGATGTTTCCCATTTTGTATTTAAAGGACAAGGATGATATAAATTCTTACTAAAATAGGGTAAAAGAGTCTAGATATTGGTCTATACCAGACATAGGCAACTCTGGTCCTTGAGGGCCAGAATCCAATCAGATTTTCAGGATTTCCCCAATGAATATGCATTAGAAGCAGTGCACGCAAACAGATCTCATGTATATTCATTGGGGAAATCCTGAAAATCCGAATGGATTCTGGCCCTCGAGGACCGGAGTTGCCCATGTCTGGTCTATACTGTGAACTTTATAAAAGACTGATGCACAATCTAGAATAAAAGAGCGCATTGATATTACCGAATGTGAGTTCTATGTATACAGTATGCTCTCAAATTACAAGTAAGAGCAATACAGTTCTCAAATTACAGTAGTTTCTAATATATAAATTTCATATCACTGCAATATCATTTCCCTACTTTACTACAAGCTGACCAGTACTTGTGCATGAAAACAAATCACTGCAGGTTACTCTCTCATAGAATGTATGAATGAAACTGCTGTCTCCTATTCGATTAATTTTAATCAGTTAAGTTTCTGACTACCTTTACAAAGATATCCTGGCTGAAATCACACCTATTTTTAAAACGGTATGGCCTAGTTAAAGAAATAGGTTAACAAGCAGATGAACAGAGTTCAAGTTCAACTTTCACCACAGACATCTGCATGTTACCATATCTCTCCCTATGTCTCGAATACCTGCTTGAACTGCTGTTTAGGAATGGAGGATCACTGTACCTATCTATATAAAGTCTTTACCTAGGCCATGGGTGTCAAACTCAGGCCCATGGGCCAAATTTTGCCCGCAGGGTAAATAAATTTGGCTCGCGAGAAAATACCCTGTTCCTTCCCTACCTCCATCTCATTGTCCACCATCTCTCTCCCAGCTTCCCAGTCACACCTTCAAAGCAGCCTGCAGAGGATTGCCAGTTGGTTGTAGCGATCCTAGCAGGCTGCCGTAGCCTCCGTAGCACACTGCCATGGTTCCATACGTCAGAGGAGGGGCGGGACCACGGCAGGCGGAACGTGCTGCGGAGGCCGACAGCAGCCTGCTAGGATCGCTACAGCCAACTGGCAATCCATTTGAGGCTGCTTTAAAGGTGAGATCGGGAAGCCGGAGGATGCTAGAAAGAAGGGGGAAAACATGCAGGCTTTCGGGGGGGGGGGGGGGGCCCGATGTAGAAGTACACGGAAGGAGGGAAGAAGGGGTCCAAAGAGTGTGCATATTCCAGACTGAGGGTGGGGGGAGGAGAAAAAATAATGGGTCTAAAATCAGAGGAGAGGGAGAGAGATGGTGGACAATGGGATTGAGGGAGGGAGATAAGTTGGACACAAGTGATGGAGGATAGAGATACTGGATAGGAGGGTAGTTGGGAAGAGAAAGGGAGAGATGGTGGAGCCTGGGGTGGTGAGGAAGGAGGGAGAGATGCTGGATGAAAGGGTAGTTAAGAAAAGGAGAGATGGTGGATCGGGGGATGGTGGAGGTGAAAAAAAAGGAAAGATGCCAGACCTCCGGGGGAGGGAAGGGAAATGGAAGGGGAGGACAGAGATGGAAGATGGATGGTTAGCACAAAGAAAGAAGGAAACGACAAATGGGCAGGAGAACCTGGCAAGCGAGTTATCAGAAGACAACCAGAACCTGGGACCAACATGAATTGAATAATGACCAGACAACAAAAGGTAGAAAAAATAATATTATTTTCTGTTTTGTGATAACAATATGTCAGATTTGAAATGTGTATCCTGCCAGAGCTGGTGTTAGACAGCAAGCGTGAACTAGGACCTAAAAGAGAGAAGAGAAGTCTTTTTTTCTTTATTTTGTTTACATCACAGAGCCAGCGTGGGGATGGAGAGGTTGTAACCCTATACTTCTACTAAGACTAAGGGGTCCTTTTATTAAGGTGTGCATTTAGTGTGTGCTAATCTTTAGCGCACGGTAAATCAGTTAGCATCTATCATAATAAAACCCTTAGCGTGCATGCGCACTTTAATCTCCGTGCCTCCATGCATACGTGCTTTGTGCTACCATGCCGAGCTTGCGCAGTACAATAATTTGCTTGCTGCCAATCACCCATGCCTGCCTCAGCTGATTTCTTGCCTTCTGCCCTGATCTCTGACACCGGCTGACTTCCTACCTTCTCCCTACACTGCCGGGATGCCTCTTCTTCTCACCCCCAGACCAGCAATGGCAGCAGCTACGGTTTCATCAAGCAGCCTTTCCTAGGCCGGTCCACTTTGATAATGCGAGGCGGCCCGGCTTAGCAAAAGCCACGAGGCTGCCCAGGCTAGCGGATGCTGGACAGGGGGAGCAGGAAAGGGAAAATGGATACTACTGGACAGGGGGCAGGTAAAAGAAAGGGAGAAGGGCTATTGCTGGACAGGGGGAACAGGGAAGGGGGACTTCTGGACAGGGGGAGGTAAAAGGAAGGTAGAAGGGCTACTGCTGGACAGGGGAAGCAGGGAAGGGGTGCTGCTGGACAGGGTGGAGGAAAAAGGAAGGGAGAAGGGCTACTGCTGGACAGGAGGGAGCAGGGAAGGGGTAGTGCTGGATAGGGGGGAGGAAAAAGGAAGGGAGAAGGGCTTCTGCTGGACAAGGGGAGCAGGAAGCAAAGAAAGAAAGAGAAAGAAAGAAAGGCCTCAGCGCCCATTGTGCTAAAAGTTTACACATCTATTCTAGCACCCATTAATGCAGTGGTTCCCAAACCTGTCATGGGGGACCCCCAGCCAGTCAGGTTTTCAAGATATCCCTAATGAATATGCATGAGAGAGATTTGCATATAATGGAAGTGACAGGTATGCAAATCTCTCTCATGCATATTCATTAGGGATATCTTGAAAACCTGACTGGCTGGGGGTCCCCCAGGACAGCTTTGGGAACCACTACATTAATGTAACAGGCTTAAACACTAGTACCATAATAAAAGGACCCCTAAGTATCTTAATAAAAAAATTTGGCCCACGATTTAGCCTATGTTTTAGATTTTGGCCCCTTATGTGATTGAGTTTGACACCCCTGACCTAGGCCAAATATAAAGCATAAAAACAGTTAACTGTCAACCTGTGAACAAAATCACAGCTAGGTGTGGTCCTTTCTAAATTTGAGCAGCATTAACACAGATGCAGGAGGAAGCCTGTCCCATACTTTAGCTTCTGTAGTGTGATCCCTCTATAACATAAGCAAAAATATCTCTTTACAAAACAAAATTTTTAATACTTTTTTTGAGAAGGAAAAACATACAATACCTGTGGAATTTGCTTTTATGCCTTTTTTGCTTTTAGAACTACTCTTTCCAGGACCATGTTTGTCTTTTGTTTGTACTGGCTCGCAGTCTCCCTGATTATCAGAGAAAAGACTTTCAGAATTTTTGTTGTCCTGTGGTTCCTGAGAGATACTCCCAGATCCTGGTGAGCCACCTTGGCTGTTGCAACGCTCATTGTTATTAATGCTGTCGTCTGAAGTTCCTGTCACACAGTCATTGTTGGCTGAAGGCTCACTCTTCTTACCATCCAAGTGGTTCTTGTTTTCATCCGAGGTGGAGGCTACAGAGGTTGCCAGGCTTTCCATGTCGCCAACTGAGTCCGGCCCCTCTTCTGACTGCACCTGCATTTCATTTGGTTTCATATCTCTGTCATCCATTAGAGCAGCCCTTGTTGAAAAGTCCAACTAATGTGAAAACTCTGCTCAAGCCTAAAAAAAAAGCAAAGATGGAAAGGTTACAAATGTTAAAACAAAGTGATATCCGCACTGGCAGAATATAAACATTCCCATACAAATTCTTTATAAAATACAGATTGAAAAAAAGAATTGGGGTGTACTAAACTAAAGAATACACAGACTGTTGCCGAACAACAATGATAATTTTATTTTCTTTAGTAAGCAACACTGTTCCTTCCTATTGTGGGAGTGTGTGGTGCAGTGGTTAGAGCTACAGCCCCAGCACGCTGAGGTTGTGAGTTCAAATGCCACACTGCTCCTTGTGACTCTGGACAAGTCACTTAGGGCTCCTTTTACTAAGGTGTGCTATGCTTTTTAGTGAGCGCTAACCACGCGCTAAATGCTAACACGTGCATGTTAGTCTATGGACATGTTAGTGTTTAGCGCGCACGTAGATTTAGCATGCGATAAAACGCTTAGCGAACCTTAGTAAAACAGGGGGTAAAAGTGTGATCTAATCTCCCAGTGCTCCAGGCACATTAGATAGAGTGGGAGTCCACCGGGATGTAGGGATGTCACACAAGAAACACATACACGCAGCCTTAGAGTCGGGATGGAGGCACTCCCTAATGGATGATCTCTCACCTTTTTATTGAGAATCTTGCCTCCCTTAATTACAAGGCTAATGCTTTACAAGGTTACTATTTTATCATGCATATACAGTGAGGATTATAGCAAGGTAATTCCTTGTTTACATATTTCATGTGATTCTCAAAGTTACTATCTCACGTGACATCCGAATACAGTTACAATAAAGATTACAATAAAGATTCCCAATGTGTACACTTCTAATATATCTGACATCTTACTATAGCATTTGACAGTCCAAAGGTTATAATGCATGCTCCTTAAGCTTTCTTGATTAGCCTTAAACTCAGGGCCTGCTTTGCACGTAGGCAAAGTCTGATTGTTGCCCATATAATGGATGCTTAAACAAGATAAGAGATGAGATAAGGGTAAACCTGTGTCAGGTTAATACGTGACAAGAGTCTTGTGACAAAAAGGTAGGGGGGAATGCCTCAGCATTTGGTCTCAAGGTGAAAACCTTTTTCCTTGCTTTGTCTACGTGACAAGAGAGAAAGAGAAAGGATTTATACTTCTACACAGGGCTTCCAAGCCTTACACAGGGCCTAGATCCGTACACAGGGCCTAGATCAGTGTGCTGACCTGGCCTGGTTCAGAACTGCCTGTGTGCTGACCTTGCCTGTGCTCTGATGCCCTGGATCAGAACTTATCAGATCTCCATCCCTACACCGGGACAGCTAGGGAAAAATGCCTGAGTACCTGAATAAGTTGTAATCCGCATAGAATTGTAGGATATGCAGAATAGAAATAATTAAAAATAAATAAATAAATTAGCAGGTAAAGGTAGAAAAAACTGAATTCTGCCAGTGAAATCACCAGCATAAGCTACAGTGCTCTCTAGAACAAACCAGTATGCATCTGCCCAAGCAGAAAACCCCTTTGAAATGCAGCCCATGCCCCATCAGCCACTGCATCTGCAATCATAATCAACTGAGCAAAACACCAAAGAGTGGCACTCGCTATCCTGCATATATCAGGATAAAACCATATCACAGGAACCCATGCCAATCACAAAATGAAAAGAAAGCACAGAGCACACCTAGAACCCCAGGCCAAGGTCTTTCAAGGGCAGGGCTTCAGAACAGTGTTATTGACTAAAGAAAAGAAAATGACCAAGTAAGACGTCATTTCTCCTTTCTTTCCCCCTCTTCTATTAAACTGTGCTAGCAGTTTGTAGCGCAGAGAGCTGCGCTGAATGGTCCGCGCTGCTCCCGACGCTCATAAGAACTCTATGAGCGTTAGGAGCAGCACGGGCCATTCAGTGTGGCTCACTGAGCTAAAAACTACTAGCGCAGTTTCGTAGAAAAGGGGGTTAGTGTCAGCTTCACTGTTCTGAGTCAATGAGATATACTGAAGCAGATCTATTGAGCGGGGGAAGACAAAGTCCCCTGAATGATAAGTCTGCCTGGCCAGCATGTCCAATCTGTAGTGCTTAGCAAAGAAATGAAACAACAACAAAGTTGCTGTTTAGGCCTGTGCCTTAGTAGAGACCCTGAGCACCAGATGATTCTTGCTGAAGTTAGTGGACTCAATAGGCACCTTAATCCACCTCCAGTCTATCCCCTGCAGAAGGTAGAGAAAAATGCTGGATTGCTCCAGAAAGCACCTTAGCTTATGCTGGTGATGTTACTGGCAGTCTTCGGTCTTCTCTACCTCCACTTGCTGCTAAGAACATAAGAATTGCCATCTCCGGATCAGACCCTGGGTCCATCAAGTCCTGTGATTCACACACGCGGAGGCCCCGCCAGGTATACCCTGGCATAGTTTTAGTCCACATATCACTGTATGCTTCTCAAGGGAGATGTGCATCTAGTTTACCCTTAAATCCTAGAACGGTGGATTCTGCAATTACTTCCTCTGGGAGAGCATTCCAGGTGTCCACCACTCGCTGCGTGAAACAGAACTTCCTGATATTCGTCCTGGACCTGTCCACCCTCAGCTTCAGTCTATGTCCTCTTGTCTGTGTCACACTGGACATTGTAAATAACTGCTTTCCCTGCTCCATTTTGTCGAATCCTTTCAGTATTTTGAATCCTTTCGCAGTCTCCTCTTCTCAAGGGAGAACAACCCCAGTCTCCTAAGTCGTTCCTCGTAGTCCAGGTTCTCCATACCTTTCACTAGCTTTGTTGCTCGTCTCTGCACCCTCTCTAGCAGTTTTATATCCTTCTTTAGGTATGGAGACCAATGCTGGATGCAGTATTCCAGGTGCGGTTTGACCATGGCTCTGTAGAGCGGTATTATAACTTTCTCTGATCTACTTGTAATTCTCTTCTTTATCAAGCCTAGCATTCTATTTGCTTTCTTCTCTGCTGCCGCACACTGCGCCGACGGTTTCAGGGTCCTATCTATCAGTACACCCAGGTCCTTTTCCTGTTCGGTCTTTCCCAGACACCTGACATACTATACTTGTGATCTTTATTTTTTCTGCCTAAATGCATCACTTTGCATTTTTCCACATTAAAATTCATCTGCCATTTATCTGCCCACTTCTCCAATTGATTCAAGTCGCTCTGGAGTTTCTCGCTGTCCTTCTGCGATCTGATTGCCCGGCATAGCTTTGTGTTGTCTGCAAACTTGATGATTTCACTAGATGTTCCTTCTTCCAGGTCATTTATGAAAATATAAAATAAGATTGGTCCAAGTACTGAGCCCTGGAGTATACCGCTAGTCACTTTTTCCCATTCTGAGAACTTCCCATTTATGCCCACTCTCTGTTTTCTGTTCTCTAGCCATTTGCCTATCCATCTTAGTATATCTCCCTCTATTCCATGGCCTTGTAATTTCCTGAGAAGTCTTACATGTGGAACCTTGTCAAACGGTTTCTGAAAGTCCAAGTATACAATATCCACCGATTCTCCACTATCAATTTGTCTGTTCATTGTCTCAAAAAATTGAAGTAGGTTCGTCAAACATGATTTCCCTTTCCTGAAGCCATGTTGACTGGCTCTCATCAGGTCGTGTGTGTCTAGGTGCCAGACTATGCTATCTTTGATCAGCCCCTCAACCATCAAACTCCCCTGCTAATTTTAGACCAATTGCTAGCATCCCCCTATTTACCAAAAAAGCAGAAGGGATGGTCAACGCAGATACTACTGTAACTGATGTAAACCGCCTAGAACTCTCCGGGTATGGCGGTATATAAGAATAAAATTATTATTATTATTATTATCTTTCCAGGGACTGACGTGAGACTTACAGGTCTGTAGTTGCCTGGCACTCCTCTCGATCCTTTTTTAAATATCGGCATGACGTTCGCTATCTTCCAGTCATTCGGTATCTGTCCTGTTTTGATTGACAGGTTGGCAAGTTTTTGCAATAGTTCCCCGATTTCAAATTTCAGTTCTTTTAGGACTCTCGGATGAATTCCGTCCGGTTAGCGTTAGCGTCTAGCGCGGCCAGAAGTTTAGCGCGCACTATTATGTGCGTTAAACCGCTAACACAGCTTGAATTAAGCTTGAAATGATCTTTTTTAAGATTCAAGGCAGCACTTAAGACCTATCTTTTTAAAAAAGTGTTCCCTGTTCAGTCTTAAAGTATATTTGAATTTTTCCGCAGCTTGGGAAGTGACCTACTGTGAGCAGATTTTTATCACTGTATTATCTTTACTCTTGCCTCCTCCCCTCCTATTGTATCTTAGTATCATTAATTATCTTACATTTGTATTTTGATTTTAGTTTTTTAAAATTGTTTTTATACTAAATATTCTAAACTAGACACTTATATGTGGTGCTTTCCTTTTCCCTATTTTACTTAGGTAATTGATTTTTATTTGTGGTATATTAAATAAAGTTGAAATGTAAAACATCTTGCCTTCATAAAACAGGTGCTTAAAATAGGCTTCTCACATAGACATCTCAGTCCCATTATAAAATCAGGTTATGTCCAAGGGGGGGGGAACCTTACTAAAATCAGATCCTTAGTGTTGTCCTCACCGTGGCCTAGATGTACTAAGAGGATCGGTACGTCTGTGTAGGTGTTCACCAGTTCGATTTTTGGGCTTTAAAAAGAGCTATTGATGCACTAAAAAGTTTGCATGCGGATGTTCGTCGTAATTCTCGACTCAGCCTCCAATTGATCACTGTGAGAGAGACTCTCACATATGCGCAGAGCCAGTAAGGAAAGCACAAACAGCTGAGAGGCAGGGGAAGCCCCAAGAGCAACCTCCTGCCACTCAGCTGTTTGGGACAGGAAGCTTTTTTTTTAATGGGCACAGATGCTGTGCGTGCATAATATTTGCCCCATTAAAAAAAAGAAATAAAGCACCTCCCTCATTGCTAATGACGGCCCTCCCCACAAACCGGCATCGCAAAGCAACCCCCACCCTTGGCAGTGAAAACGGCAGGAGGAATGCCTACTTCCCTCTGCCATGCCAACCTCACCCCTCCACAAAAGAAAACTGGCAGGAGGAATGCCCACTTCTTCCTGCCGAGCTGACCCCCTCTCCACCAAAAGAAAATTGGCAGGAGGGAAGCCCACTCTCTCTTGCCAACGGAGCCCCCCTTATCCTCTCCCTTCCTCCCCTCCTCCCAAAAAAGGTAGGAGGGAGGCCCATTCCTTCCTGCCACTGGATGCTCCCCCATACCCCCTCGCTACCTTTAAGCAGAAGTATAAGTATTGTCCAACTCTACTAGAATTCCTAAAACATTAGATGTTATAGCCCCATGCCTGAATAAGAAGGGCTGAAAATTCCAACTTCTACCACAGCAAGGAGACCAATTTCCAATTCTGCTCTAGTAGTAAAGCCAGAAAAATGTGACACTTTTTTTTTTAAAATAAACCGGAGAAGCTGCTGGAATCATGTAGTAACAGTAGACTAGCAAAAGCTTTACACTCACTGCAATACTGTTCAAATGACCAGATACAATGGGAGAAGAGGAAGGTGGTAAATTACTATAAACTGAAGTTCCCAGTTAGGCATATGAAAAGCCTGAAGAAATCTGTAGAGCAGGGGTGTCCAACCTGCAGCCCGAGGGCCGCATGCGGCCCAGTGAAGTATTTTGTGCTGCCCTGGTTGAGGGTGATGCAGTGTTTTCCTCTGCTGCCCCCGGGTGTTTACTGTCTTGCCAGCCCCCTCCTCTGTCTTGCTGCAGTGTTTGCGCAGCCCCAGAAAAATTTTTTTGGCCAATGCAGCCCAGGGAAGCCAAAAGGTTGGACACCCCTGCTCTATAGTAAGAGCTACTGCAGCAATAGAAATCTCACAAGGTGGTTGTTTGGTTTTTTTTTTAATGGAGTGAGAAAGGAGGTCTGGCCAGAGGAAATATCACTTAACTCATTAATACTTCCAACTAAGATGCATACAGGAACCTCCCTGGGATAATGCTAAATGAGAGAGAAAGGAAAATAAAATGTACCTAGAGCCCTGATAAACAGAAAAAAATCCTGAAGTCTTAAAAAACAAACAAGGTTTGCACCATTAAAGCAATCTCTTGAATTCCAAGAAAGTGAAACGTAACCAGTTTCCATTGGTTGTCACTGTCCATAGGGCTGAGAATGGCTAAACCCATAAAACACTGCTCCTGAACAAAATACCTGAGCCATGGGCCAGGAAAAACTGCCATGAAAACGCCTTGTATAAACATAACTTCCCCTCTAGTGCTTCTAAAAGACTGAGAGAAAAAGGCAACACCCAAATTTTCTGTTAATACAGGACTTTGGCCGGTTTCATTTGGCAATCAAGAAAGCACATCCTGCTAAAGAACCCACTGGTAAATGAGACCAAGCAACTAATGCAGGCACCTGGTCTATTTTCATACTCCAGTCTGATCCTGCGGCCTCCATGTGCATAATGAGGAGGCCTTCTAGGCAGTATTATACACAGTTCAGAACCCCAAATCAGCAGAAACCAGCAGACCTGGAAAGATTTCACGCCCACCCGTGGTCTGCTAGGCTGGAATAAAGTGGGATATTCAGAGGGGGTTGGGAAGCACAGAGGTAGAGAATGATATGGTGACAAAATTCTTCACTGTTCTCGTCCCCGCGGACAACCGTGGGAAACAATCCTGTGTCATTCTTTATGGCCTCTTTTACAAAGGGCTTCGGGGCTGTTGCCGTGCGGCAGCTGCTAGCACGGCTTTGTAAAAGAGGCAGTTAGTGTCTATCTCAACATCAGTCCTTCTACACCATCATTCTTCAATGTAAGGCTTGAGGGTCAGTGGCTGTGCCCATTCATACCCTGCTTCTTCCCTCTTTCCTTAAAGAATGACATGGAGATGGTTTCCTGTGGTTATCTGCGGAGACGGGAACGTGATGAATTTTGTTAGTGTCATTCTCTACACAGAGGCAAAGGCATTCTCCTTGCTCCAGCACCAATATGTCTGTTCATCTGTTAATGTAAATTGGTTCCTTAGTAGTTCATAAATCCATCAAAAAGGTGTTGAAGTACACTGGAGAAGAAAAGAAAGGTAGAGGGTGGGTAGGGAGTTCCAACATTCAGAGTATTTGAGCTTTGCCCTGGCTCTAGACATGGACCATGAAATTCTCACAGATTGTAGAGTTACCATATGGCTCTAGAACAGGGATGTCAAAGTCCCTCCTCGAGGGCCACAATCCAGTCGGGTTTTCAGGATTTCTACAATGAATATGCAAGAGATTTATTTGCATGCACTGCTTTCATTGTATGCTAATAGATCTCATGCATATTCATTGGGGAAATCCTGAAAACCCGACTGGATTGTGGCCCTCAAATAGGGATTTTGACACCACTGCTCTAGAAAAAGGAGGATGGATTGCGATATCTTGGTTTTACTTCCATTGCAAGTAAAACCCAGATGTCTCAATCTGTCCTCCTTTTTCTGGAGCCATATGGCAACCCTACACATATGAGATTAGTGGAGCCTAAATCTTTATAAAGGTACCGCTCAGTTTTCCAAAACCATTTGGCTTCACAGCTCATGCCTTCTCCAGTAGTAGCTCAAGGTGATTTACATTCAGAGTCCAATCTAAGTTTGTGCCTGAGGCAATGGAGGGTTAAGTGACTTGCTCAAGATTACAATGAGCCATAGGTAGATTTGAACTTGGCTTCTCAGCTCTAACCATTAGGCTTCCCTTCAAAGTTGGACCTAGCCCAAAGTTTTCTTACTGTTGAACTCAGATTAAAAAAGTAACATAATAACACAAGTTTACATCTTCAAACACTAACGACAAGCACATAATACCGAAAAACTTATCCAGAATGGAAATATCTTTAAACATAGAAGGGACAAAATTTAGACCACAGGAAGGAGGCTGGCTAGCTCCTTCAATTGGTGTTGAGTCTGGATATTCAATGCTGGGCCATTTCCAGTGACTAGCATTGAATATCTGATCTATGTTTTGCTGGCTCAAACTTAGCCGGCTAAGTCGATTTAAGTGCTGCATGGCTCGATTTGGTTGCTAAACTTGGCTGGTCAGCGCAGTATAGCATGCTAAGTTTTAGCCAATAAGCACTAATATTCAATGGAGATGCTGGCTATCTCCCGCCGAATATTCGGGCTTAGCCCACCAAATACTATTTAACTGGCAAGTCATTCCTAGCCAGGTCTATAGCACGGAATATCTGGCAGATAGGTGTAACTGAATAACCAATAACACGTGTTTACATCCTTCTCTGTGTTATCTGCTGTAGGGATGTTGGACAATTTAGGGTTATCTGGAAAAGTTTTGTATTGGTTCCGTGAATTTTTACAGTCTCAGTTTTACCAGGTACTTATGTGCAATCAAATGTCTAAGAAGTGGAAAAATCCACAAGGTTCACTTCTCTCCCCCTCTTTAATGTTTTCCTGATGTTATTCTATTTATTTATTTGGTTCATTTTAGATCCCGTCCTCCCTGAACTCTTAATGGGTTACAGAGTTAATGTGGATAATGCGTAAACAAACAGATTGAGAATTTACATGTGTACAGTAGTTTTAGATCGTGTTGGTTTGACAGAGGGTAAAGTTAGCATTTAATCTGATCATTTTAAGTTAACATACACAATACATAGACAAACAAATTTAGAATTTACATGTGTACAGCAGTCTTATGTCATCTTTATTAGACATATACAGAGGATCAAAATCAGTATACAGTCTCATCATTTTAAGTTAACATATAATTGTTCTCTTCAGTTAACTTATATAGGTGGTATTTATAGGAAGAGGTAGGTTTTTATTGTTTTCCTAAAGTTCAGGGGCCCATTAAGGGATCTGATGTGTGTGTGTGTGTTGGGGGGGGGGTAGTTGGTTTCAATAGCTAAGTATGAAGTGGGAGTAAGATTGAGATCTGGAGGTTTAGAGTTGGAGGACGTGCCTGGGTGGTATTTGCAGGTGTGTTTCCTCCTGGGAGCGGAGTGATCTGTTTGGGGGTGTATAGAGGAAGTTAGGCTGATATGCAGCTGGGCGCCAAGTTGTGTAAGGACTTGTATGCTGTTACTAAGCCCTTGAAGATACAGCGTTTGGTGATAGGTAGCCAATGCGCTGCTGATTGTGCTTCAAAGACATGGTTTTGAGCATGAAGGTTTTTTAGGAGTCTAATTGCTGCGCTTTGTACCTGTTGTATGCACTGGAAATTTTTTGCTGTCAGTCCATTGAATAGTTTAGAGCAGGCTATGTGTTGACATAGAATGGGTTTAAAAGTTTTAGCTATGCAGATGATATTACCTTTTCCTCTATGGTTTTGTCCATCTCTTCCATAGCTGAAGTTCTTATACAATTGGTGGAGAACTGGATGTTACAGCATCAATTAAAACTGAATTCCAACAAAACTAATTATTTGTGGCCACCTGATCGCCTATCGATATTGAGATGGGACTTGTGGTCTGCCAAGTTTTTCATCCTTTTGCTCCTATGATAAGAATTTGGGGGGGTGCACTTGAATGTGGGGCTATTGTTGCAACCACATATGAACATGGAATTTAAGAAAAGTTTTTCTTATATTGCAGAAACTGCGTGCACTTCAGGGCTATTTTTTGGAACAACAATTTAAACTGATTGTTCAAGCATTGGTACTTAGAACTCTTGATTATTGTAATCTCATTTATCTGGGTTGCCCTCAGTAATTACTGAGGTGACTGCAAATAGCAGTTCAGTTGATCTTCTCATGGAAGAAGTATGATCAAGTAACAGACTATTACAGTGGTACCTTGGTTTACGAGCATAATTCGTTCCAGAAGCATGCTCGTAAACCAAAATATTCGTATATGAAAGCGAGTTTCCCCATAGGAACTAAGGGAAACTCGCTTGATACGTTCCCACCCCCCCCACCCCCGAGGGCCAGCGGCGCTGCTCTACCCCCCGAGAACTGGCATTGCTCCCCCCGAAGGCCCCCCCGTGATCTGGCACCCTCCCCCTGTGATCCGGCACCCCCCCCTCCCCGTGATCTGAAATCCCCCAGACTCACCCGAACACACTTCTTACTTCCATCTGGCCAGCATGTCCTGTGCGTTGGTGCTGGTGCCCGAAGATCTGCCTCCTCTTCTTTGCTGGGCCTTGAGCATCGGCGCATGCTCAAGGCCTGCGAGTTCACGCTCTCTCCGAGAATCTCAGAGAAAGCGTAAACTCGCAGGCCATGAGCATGTGCAGATGCTCAAGGCCCAGCAAAGAAGAGGAGGCAGATCTTTGGGCACCAATGCACAGGACATGCCGGTGCCGGTGGCCAGATGGAAGTAAGCAGTGTGTTAGGGTGGGTCTGGGGGATTTCAGATTGCGGCAGGGGGGTATACGACGAGAGCGGGGGGGGGGGGGGGTGCCGGATCTTGGGGGGGCGCCACTCGCAAAGCGAGGTAAGCTCAGTTTACGAGGCGCCGATTTTGTGAATGTTTTGCTTGTCTTGCAAAACACTCGCAAACTGGTGCACTCGTAAACCGAGGTACCACTGTATTTGTAATTACATTAGTTACTATATGAGCTCGAGTACTGTTTAAATTTGCTTGTGCGCTCTATAAGGATTTGCATGGGCTTGCCCTATCTTCCTTGATTGAGCAATTTATGTTAGCGTGTCACATGCGGACTACTTGTGGTATTAATCATTCATTTTGCCTATTCATCTATTCGTGGTCAGTCAAATTAACGATACAGAGAGAAATTGTTGGCATTTCAAGCAGTGTGGTTTTGGACAGAAATACTAGACCATTTTTCCTGTGTTGAATCTTATTATTTTTGCATAATTAAATGTTTTAGTGTTTTTTACGTCTACATTCTCAATGTTATATTGGTTAGCTGTTATTATAAACTGCTCTGTTGCAATATATAAATTGTTGTTGCAATATATAAATAAAGATTATTATTATTATTTGAATAAACATTCTGATTAGACTAAGGGGCTCATTTTCAAAGCACTTAGACACACAAGGTACCATAGAAGCCCAAGGTACTTTCAGACTTGTTTTCAAAAAAGATAGACGCCCAGAATAAAACATAAACTGGTACTGTCTTGGACATCTTACTAGTCAAAACGTCCAAGTGAGCATCCTCCAAACTAACTTTCCAGATGTCTTTCTGGTTGTTTTGTCTCCAGTGCATTTAAATCTTAAGGGGGTGTATTAGAGGTATATTGTGGGTGGGCTTAGGACCTGGACGCTCTGCAGGAATAATCAAACCTTTAAGGAAACATCCAGAAATGTTTTAGACATATGGAGATAGACCTGTTTCAATCATGCATAAGTATCAAAAAGGTGCTCAAACTGATAAGATGACCACTAGAGAGATTAAGGAATGACCCCTCCCTTGTTCTCCAGTGGTTACCGACCCCCTCCCACCACCCAAAGAGCTTTAAAAAAAACCAGTACTGTCCAGCCTGTCTGAATGGCTTACCATCAACTGATCATGGCAGGGGAATTCCGATCAGCTAAGCCGGTTTCCTGCTGGCTCAGCTGATTGGGGATTCCTTGTCAGGATCAGCTGAGCATGGAGGGAGGTAGATCCACGAATTCTCTCTCCCTCCCTCCGTCTCACCCACTGATCCGACCAACTCATCTCTATAGAAAGCCATTGTCCTCCAGCCCTACACCCCTCCCCCGACATCACCAGACACTCCTATATCTTCCAATGAAAAATCAGCAGAAGCCCACTCCCTCCAGCCAAATACGGCTGCCTCTACAGAAAGAAACATAACATAGAAACATAGAAGATGATGGCAGAAAAGGGCTACAGCCCATCAAGTCTGCCCACTCTGCTTACCCACCCCCTGTCTATGCCCTAATGACCCAATTTCCTTATCTTGACCCTCGTAGGGATCCCACATGGGTATCCCATTTATTCTTAAAATCTGGCACGCTGTCTGCCTCAATCACCTGCACTGGAAGCTTGTTCCAATGATCAACCACTCTCTCTGTGAAGAAATACTTTCTGGTGTCGCCATGAAATTTTCCGCCCCTGAGTTTGAGCGGGTGCCCTCTTGTGGCCGAGGGTCCCTTGAGAAAGAAAATATCATCTTCCACTTCGACACGTCCCGTGAGGTACTTAAATGTTTCGATCATGTCTCCCCTCTCCCTACGTTCCTCAAGAGTGTAGAGCTGCAATTTGTTCAGTCTCTCTTCATCTGGGATGAAGTGGGGGGGGAACCTAAGGCCCTGATTGGCTCAAAACCCATTTTGAGCCAATCAGGGCCTTAGGCCCCTCTCAATGCATATTGCTCTTTTTTAGGCTTTCCCTTATTGGGAGAGCTTGGTGACAGAATGTATAACCCGTCACATATCTCCCCCCTCAGCTCAAGCGGCTACGGTTGAGCTAAGGGACCTACTGGGACAACTTCTCAGGAGAAACAGTCAGCATTGTCATGTGTTATCCCTGTTCGGTGTTCAACTTTGAATCAGTAGATTTGTAGCATCAAATACCAACACATAAGTAGAGGATTGGAATTCTTCATTTGTTGGAGCCAGTGCAGGGGTGCGTGGTCCATTACCAGTGTAAACTCTCTTATTATTAGATAATACTGTAATGCTTCTATTGCCCTTTTGACGCCAAGACACACTTTCTCAATGGTCGAGTAGTGTTGCTCTGCTTGAGACAGTTTCCTGCTTAGGTAAAGGATGGGGTGTTTGTCTTCTGTTCCTTGGCTTAGTACTGCTCCTAGTCCTATTCCACAGGCATCTTATTTGCAGGACAAATTCTTGGTTTAAATCAATATTTTTGAGGACTGGTTCTTGGCATAGGGACTCTAAGTTGGTTAAAGGCTTGTTCAGTAATGTTATTCCAGTCCAGTTTATTTGGATGAGCTTTCTTAAACCCCAATACCGTAATAGGGCAGAGTACGGTATTGGGGTTTAAGAAAGGATTGGACAATTTCCTGCTGGAAAGGGGGATAGAAGGATATAAATAGAGGATCACTGCACAGGTCCTGGACCTGTTGGGGCTGCCGCGTGAGCGGGCTGTTGGGCACGATGGACCTCAGGTCTGACCCAGCAGAGGCATTGCTTATGTTCCATAATAAGTCCGTTAAGCAAGCGGCCTTTTCTGCGAAATTAGGTATGAATTTTCGGTAGTAACCGATTATACCTAGAAAGTGTCTGAGCTGCTTTTCTTGGTGGGGCGTGGTATGGCTTGGACCGCTTCTACTTTGGCGGGTACTGGTTTAGCCCATCCATTCCCTATGCGAAACTACAGGAATCGAATCCCTTTCTGGCCCTATGAACACTTTTTGGGGTTAGCTGTGATAGTAAAGGCAGTGACAAGGTGTTGTACATGTTGGTCCCAATTCTTGGAAAAGATTATAACATCTTCCAGGTAGGCTTTGGCATATGCCAAGTGAGGTCAAAGAATGATGCTCGAAACTCTCTGAAATGTTGCAGGAGCTCTGTGCAATGCAAACGAGAAGACAATAAGCTGACTACTGACGATCTTCACAGGGAGGGGGGATCAGGAGTGTATGAGGGGTCTGGGTTTCTGAGGCAGGAGGGAGTGGGCACCCTCCTGCCTCTCTTTTTTTTTTTTTTTTTTGAGAGCCATCGTGGGGGGAAGGAGGGCAAGCACAACATTTGTGCCCATTTAAAAAGAAAAAAAGTCTTCCTGCCCCAAACAGCTGAGCAGCAGGTGGTTGCTTCGGGGCTTCCCCTGCTGCTTGGCTATTTGGGCCTCCCCTGCTGGCTCTGTGGATGTGGCAAAGTCATTTTTCCAACGACTGACCGGATGGGATTATGGCAGACCTCCGCGAAACTCATTTGCATGCAAAGTCATTTGAACATCGACTACCGTTTTCAAACCAGACAATTTGTCAGACCCGCAGGATTTTAATGATGATTTTAGTGCATCAGGGCCTTACATCCCTTTTACAAAAGCTGCAGTAGCGTCTGCCATTTGGCAAACTCTCTGACGCCCACTAAATCCCTATGGGTGTCAGAGTGATTACCGCAGCAGCAGCCACTACCATAGCTTTGTAAAAGGGAAGGGGAGGTTTAATAAAAGTAAGTACATTCCATTTAGAAAGGGAATGATGTTTCATTTATGCCATTTTTTAATAATAAATGTATATATCCAATGGTGCTGAAGAACAGCAGACGTTAAAGGCTCAGCAGACCCAATGTCAGCCTAATGTTTAACTACTTCTAAAAAACATAAATCAATGCATATTTTTTATAATTCGTGGAAATTAAATGTCAGTTTGCATAGGCAATTATCACAGCAGCAGCCACTACCGTGGCTTTGTAAAAGGGGAAGGGAGGTTTAATAAAAATATGTACATTCCATTTGGAAAGGGAATGATGTTTTATTTACTACTACTATTAATTATTTCTATAGCAATACCAGATGCACGCACCGCTGTACAGAGTCACAAAGAGTAAGAAAACAGTCCCTGCTCGAAAGAGCTTACAATCTAAACAGGCAAGACAGACAAACAAGATGTCATGCATACAGTTAAGGGGAACGGTTAATCAGCTGGCTGGGTTGGAGGGCAGAGGAGTAGGGTTAAGGATTGAAAGCTATATCAAAAAGGTGGGTTTTCAGTCTGCATTTATGCTATTTTCTAATAATAAACGTATATATCCAATGGTGCTGAAGAACAGCAGAGGTTAAAGGCTCAGCAGACCTAATGTCAGCCTAATGTTTAACTACCTCTAAAAAAATTCAATCCGTACATATCTTTTATAATTAAATGTTAGTTTGCATAGAAAGCCATGAACACTTTCGACCAAAGAACATAAGGGGGGGCCAAACTTAAAATTAAACGATTAAAAAAAAAGGATAGAAGAATAACCTAATGGTTAGAGCAGGGGACCGAGTAGCAGGAGGAGCCCAGTTTAAATCCAACTGAAAGGACAGAAAAACAGCCTGGTCAACAGTAGCAAGTACAAATGAGGACAGGATCGGTATGTCAACAAACGTAAAATACAGGAGAAAAGCTGGGAAATTAAAGCATCACGGTCCACAAGAGGGGAGTGGGATCATAAGCAGCAGCAGAATGTTAGAGTCACCCAAGGCAAGGAGATCCCCTGGGGGAAGAAAATGGACGGGATCGGGATATCACGAAGCAGGAAAAGATGGGGGGGGGGGGTATCCTGGAAAAGGAAGCTATCAGTATCCCAACCTGGTAAATGCTAAATACTAGCAGCAAGGATTAGTGCCGTGCCTCCTTATCATCGATCCCGAGCCTAGGGGCGGAAGGATGACACCTATAGGACAGAAGTGCGCAGCTGGCATCCGCAGGGCTCCCAACGCAGGTGCTGCCCGGGCGCTACGTGTGATCCCAGGCAGGATTCGAAAGCCGTAGCCACGAGCGGCTGCCACCCTGCCTCTTTCCAGTCTGCGCTGCGCACATCGCAAACCCGCTACCACCATCCGCCAGGGCTCTCTTCCCTTCATTAGAGATTTCTCTCCATTAGGAGCCCCCCGAAGCCAAGCAAGTCCACTTACCATGAGCGAACAGAGCGTTCCGGATCCTGCCCGTCCAGTGGCGACGACCCTATGTGACGGGAGAGGCGGAGGCACGGCGACTGCGCGCGCCGCTGCTACATGGCATCCACAGCGGCCGCCCCAGCCTCCTTCACATTCCGGCACTTTGCTTCCCTGCCCGCGCGAGCCCAACCGGGTCCTCCCTCACGCGGTCACGTGACTTGGGTCCTCGCCTGCTGTCCAAAATACACCAATAACAACTGCAGGAGCTGGCACAGGAGATTTGTATTCGGTTCAAATGTGCTCGGGAAAATCTGTAAACAGAGTGCTTTCAGCAAAGATTGCGAACGCCTAGGGAGCCATATGGTTCACCACCTCGCTTGCTCTCCCTGCACATTTTGATGTCTCGTCCTCAACATCATTCACCCCCTTTTCCCACGCAGAGCTAGTATGTGCCGCGCATGCGCATTTCTGTTTTAGGCCATTCACCCGCGTGTGTGCGTGCATGTTGTCACCGCTTTACGTATCTGTGCACCCTCAAGGAGAAGAGGGAAGGAGTTTTGCCTTCTTTTTCCTCTCAGGCTTGCGATGCCCCTAGTGCAGGTTTCTCTCTCTCTCCTTGCACTGCGTGACTCCAGGCGCCTCTTGCGCCAGTGGCGGTTCCCAGCGCTAGGGCCGGGGTCCCGGTCAAAGGCCCGGTGCCTCGCGGCAGAGGTGAGAACCCGAGGTGTTGGACTGAACGAGCCTGCCTCGCGCTGTGACGACGAGGCAGCGGTGGCGGAGAAAGCGCTAGAATGCCGCTCTTTCCGCAGGTTTATCGGCAACGTGGCGCTGGCTCGAACGGTCACCGACTCTCTGGTGGCCGGAGGTCTAGTCGACAGCGGGGCCCGTGTATTCGAATGTAACCCGGGTAAGTAGAAGCCCTCTATGTAGTGGAGGGGAGTTGGGCCACCAACAAACTCCCTATCAACACTGAACTCATGCATTTAAATTAACTTATATTCTGATAACTAAATGTTTGTTACAGTTAAATAATTTGTATTCCCGCTATTGCCAATAAATAGATACTGCTGTTGCAAATTTGGTTAAATTGTGTAAGTGTTTTTTTCCCAGTGGACGGTGATTCAAGTAAAAGAAATCGACGATCGATTTGGACAGTATGGGAATAAGGTTGGATGCATGTTCTCCTTATTTTTAAATGTTGCCGTGAGAGATGTTAGACTCGAGCCGGTAAACGTGAAGCAGCTTGTTTTGGTACTTGGTGGAACTTTGCTTCTGATAGATTTGAGGGCATCCACACCTTTTCCTCCTCTCTCCCTTCCTTATGGGCTGACATCTCAGGATTTCTTCTACATCTGAAGCCAGTAGGGTTTTGTTAAATATGGGGGGCCTTAGCATATATACAGGCAGTCCCGGGTTAAGAACAAGTTCTGTTTTTTAAACGTTCTTAAGTTGAATTTTGTGTGTATTGTAACTCAGATCTTGTGCAGTACACAGTCTATAAAAACTTAAACATTAAATAAACACTCCTCAAAATAAAGTACTGTAGTTTAAATAGAAAAGATAGGATTTACACTTTTTTCTTCATCTGTCCCACTGTTCCTTCTCTACCACCACATCCAACTTTTCTTTCTCTCATCTCTCTTCCCCATACATCTGTACCTCTCCCATCACCATGCCCAATATTTCTCTCTCCTTCCCTGTGCCTAACAATTCACTGCTTTATTCATTTACCCACATGCACCATCTCTTTCTCTCTCACTCAGACACCCATGCCCAACAATTATCCCTCCCCACCTCAGCATCTCTTTCTCTCACTCCCTCCGTTGTCCCATTCCGTGTCCCAAGTTCATGCTCCCCTCCGTTGTCCCATTCCGTGTCCCAAGTTTATGCTCCCCTCCATTGTCCTAAGTTCATTTTCCCCTCTCCATTCCATGTCCCAGGTTTGTGCTCCCTCCTTGTCCTCTCTGAGTCTGTTCTGATATTAGAGAGAAGGCTTCCTGCATGTGGGCTGCATGCAGGAGCCGCTGCTTGTGACTTTGCAAAGAAAAGTGTGGCTGGGAAGAGGTAGCTGGCCAGCGGAGGTAAACACAGGCGGAAGGGAAGGAGGCACAAATTTGGGACATAGTACAGAGGGAAGGACGACGAGGGGCACATTGGGACATGGAAGGGAGGAAGAGGAGGGCGTGTTGGCACAGGAGGGGAGTGATAGGATCCCGATTCGTAAGTATGAGTCTGACGTAAGTAGGGCATTCTTAACCTAGGGACTGCCTATACTCGAATATTAAACTAACTTGAGTATAAACTGAGGTAACCTTTTTCTTCTCCATAAAAAAGATTGAAAAGGTTGACTCGAATATAAACCGGGTTGGGAGAGGTTATATTTAAGTGCCCTGCCAGGCTCTGCACCTAGTCACCTTCCTCATTCCTTCCTTGCCTCCTCCACCCCCCCAGGCCTGCCATAAACCCTGGAGGTCCAGCAGTGGGCTGGGACAGGAGGGATCCCTTTCACCTGTACTGGCTGACTCTAACAACCCTCACCTCCCTCCCGCCTCCCTGATTAGTAAAAGTGTATCTTTAAAATCCCTGGTGATCCAGTGGTGAACCAGAGCAGGAGCGATATGCTTATGCTTTGCCCTGTGCAGAGCTACTATCTGAATAGCTGCCATGAGTTTCCAAGGTTTCTCAAGGTTACCATTAGTACTCGCAGCAGCCATTCAGATAGTGGCTCTGAACAAGGCAGGAGCGTAGGAAGATCGCTCCTGCCCTGGTTCACAGCTGAACCATCAGGGATTTTAAAGGTATGCTTTTTACTAATCGAATTGTGAAGTGACTCCTTCGTTTTCAATGGTGAAAGCGTGACTGGACAAGCATTGCTGATGAAGGCGCCAGAAGTCCAAAAACAGTAACAGCCAACAAAATGGTTGATGAAGTTCACTGAATCATGATGGAAGATTGCCAATTGACCCTAAATGAGATGCTGGCATTTCATCACAACATATATACACCATCCTACACAAATATTTAGGCCTGAGGAAGTTGGACGCATTTTGGGTGTCCCGTTTGCTAACCGTTGACCAAAAATGAGTTTGGACATTTCAAAAAAGTGTCTTGAGCATTTTAAATGCAATGAGAATGACTTTTGGTGGCGTTTTGTGACTGCGGGTGAGACTTGGGTTCATCACTGTTCTCCTGAAACAAAACAAACATCCAAGCAATGGACTACAAAAGATGAATCTACTTCAAAGAAAGTGAAAATGGTTCCTATTGTAACCAGCGAAAAAAGCCACAAATTGAAAAATGTAACCAGCACAATCTTTATTGGTATTCCACTGTACATAAAGCTATAGAGTTATATAATTGATTGGTTATGGATTGAGAAGGTATTTGATGAGAGAGTGACATGAAGTTTTGTGATTTTTACAGTTTATTTCGAATGCCTCCTGAAGAAGCAAGTGAAACTCAGCTTGAGTTGGGGAATTATAACTTGATCTTATTTATAACAGTGTAGTTGGACATTGAAATTTCACAATTAACAAAAAATCTTTTGGATTCAATTTTTTTTTATTTTTAATTATAACTTTTTGGACCAAGATTTTGGTGTGACCATTGTATCTAAGACTTGGAATGCTGTATCTGTTCTCATTTTGATAGCATAGGTTCAGATAAATGAACATTCACTAATATTATCTGTTAACAATAAAGTGAATAAATACAACCTTCAATATAAATTGTTGTAATTTTTTGATAGGAAACAAAGTGTTGCTGTGATGGTTCCCAGAATCATTGGTCTTTAATAATGACTTACAAGTTGGAGCACTAAGCACACTACAATTAATAAAGAATTTATTTAGGCCCTCCTTTTACTGAGCTGCAATAGCGTTTTTAGCGCACGCAGAATTTTAGTGTGCGCTAAACCCGTGCTACGCGGCTAGAACTAATGCCAGCTCAATACTGGCGCTAGCATCTAGCGCACGCTAAAACCGCTATCGCAGCCTAGTAAAAGGAGCCCTAAGTAGCAGTAGATGTTTCTACTGTGGCCTGGGGTGCTAAATACTTTGTTGCTCATAGGAATTATGTGAGTGGAAGAGCATTTAGCGCTGTGGGCCTTGATAGAAACCTCTACTATGGCTTAGTAAAAGGAGGGGTTTATGTATTAATTTATGTTTTTTCATTAGTAGTATAAGTTTTTTTCATTATTAGCACTGTTTTTTGTATTATGGGTGAGTGCTAATTTTGTATAAAGATTTCCCATTCTGATTTTTTTTTGACATTTCCTTATATAGTATTTCAAGTCAACTTTTAAAAAAATATTTCTCGCTACATTTTTTAGCCCTTTTTAAAAGGCAGGTTGCGACCTCATCCCTCCCTCCTTCCCCCTTTTTTTAGGGGAGCCTTAACTTCTGTGTTCATTTTTAAGTTATCTTGAGCCTATCAGGATGACAGTATGTTTATTCTCTGTATCTTTATTCTAAAAACTTCTTTTAAAGGTTAAATTGGATTTGAACTTTTCTAGCTCTTTATATTCTGGTGATTCTGTTTTTTTCCTTTTAGGTTAATTTCTGTTTTCCTGTACATATTTGTTACTTCTGATTATTTAAAATACATAAATATAAAATTTTAAAAAAAGGTTGAACAGTCCATTCTGCTAAATTTAATTCCATTGTACTGAAAATATCAGACTTAATGTCTTTATGGGCAATGAAGATTGCTGCATCCAAATTTGAAGATTATCAAGAAATTTAGATGTTATGGCTTTAAAGAGATTGGTACAGTAATAGTAATAGCTCACATAAACACAAACATTCTTGGACCACATGCCAACCATTTCTATCAGTGATGTGTGATGGAGATTCCCAACATGTGGTACATGTACCCCAAGAGGTATGCGTACCAGTGGCAGGGAGTATGCAGTGCTGGCATGTCTCCTGTGACTGCCATTGCTGCGACTGCTGGCATTATGTCCCGCTCCCCTATCAAGCAGCAGCTTGTAACTTCCCTGCACAGTTGCTAGCAATAGCACAGCAATTTCTTCTGGCAGCTTTGGGGGCCTTTGCTAGGCCTGCTTCTGATGATGTAACTTCCTCTTTCCTTGGAGGCGAGCCCGGCCTAGCAAAGGCCTTGAAGCTGTTGGAGGAAATTGCTGCACTACCGCTGACAGCTGTGTAGGCAAGTTACAAACTGTTGCTCATTAGAAAAAGGGGAGGTGCTGCTACTTGTTGGAAAGTGATGCTAGTAGTGCTCGTTGGGGAGAGGTGCTGCTGCTACTACTGCTGCTGGTTGCAATGGGGAGAGGTGCTGCTGCTCGTTAGGGGGGGAGATGCTGCTCCTCAGGGAAGGGGATAGGAGAGGTGCTGTTGGAACTGGATGGTGGGGGAGGTGGGAGGGAGAGATACTGTTGAACTTGGGTGGTGGGAAGAGATGGGAGGGTAAGATGCTGCTAGTCTGGAGGCAGGAGAGGTGAGAGGGAAGTGCCTCTGGACCTGGGTGGTTGGGGGAGTTGCCACTTATCTGTGGGCAGGAGAGGTTAGGGGAGGTGCTGTTGGTCTGTGGGCAGGGGAGGCAAGAAGGAGAGGTGCTGCTGGATCTGGGTGGTGAAGTGAGGTGCTGCTGAATTGGGGGAAGTGAAAGGGAGAGATTCTGATGGACTGTGGGTAGAGGAGAGAGAAGGAGAGGTACTGTTGAACTTAGAGTGGAAGAGGAAAAGGTGCTGCTAGATTGGGTAGAAGGTAGTGGAGAGAGAGAGAGACTGGATCAGGGGAAGGAGGACACTGGATTCAGGGAGGTAGAGATGTGGATTGCAAGAGAAGAGCAAGGACTGGAGAGGGAGACATTTAAACCATCAGGTGTGGGGTGGGCAGAAAAGTAATGGAATGATAAGTTCAAGTTCATTTTATTTAATATACTCAAATATAAAACAAAAGTTAAAATCTAAGCGGTTTGCAATGAATATAAAATGGGGAAATAAAACAATGCAAAACAAACTCTCTTTCAATTAAAGGGAAGAACAATAAGGATAAATTACAATAAAATTTGCAATTGGAAATTAGGGAGAAGGAAAAAGGGGGAACCCATAATAATATAACTTCCCCCCAAAACACTTCTTTATGTGGAATCTTTTTGTTAGGTAAATAGTAAATCCTATTAATGGGAGGAATATTATTGGGGGGAATTTTTAAGATCTCAGTCAGATATTTCTTGAAAAAATCAATAGGCATAACCCCTGGGGCCACAGGAAAATTAAGGAGGCGAAGATTTAACCAACGATTAAAGTTCTCAAATTGTTCCAATTTCCTGTGAATCAATGTTGTCCTTAATTGTTGCTAGCTTGAATTGTTGTAATTGTTTTATATCCTCCTTGTTCTGCCTAGTTTGTTCTGAGAAGTCAATTTTCATTGAATCTACTGACTTTGTTAAAGAATCAAGGTTATAAGCAATTTTTGATACCTCTTCAGTTGATTTAGTAAGTGCAGTCTCCATTTTTTGAAGTAGTTGCCAGATATCCTTTAAGGAAGCCTCCGTGGCAGCTGGAAAATTACCTGCTTCCTTAGTTGTCTCCCTCAGTTCTTCTGCCGTTGAGTCTGCTCCCTCAGTAGGAAATCCCGTAGGACCATATCCGGGGTCACGTGTCTCCTGCATCAGATCCCTGGCAGAGGCTGGACATGGTGGATCTAGGATAGTCAGAGGGGATAACATAAGAACATAAGAAGTGCCTCTGCTGGGTCAGACCAGAGGTCCATCGTGCCCAGCAGTCCGCTCTCGCGGCGGCCCAACAGGTCCAGGACCTGTGTAGTAGTCCTCTATCTGTACCCCTCTATCCCGTTTTCCTTCAGAAAATTGTCCAATCCCTTCTTGAACCCTAAAACCGTACTCTGTCCTATCACGCCCTCTGGAAGCGCATTCCAGGTGTCCACCACCCGTTGGGTGAAGAAAAACTTCCTAGCATTGATTTTGAATCTGTCCCCTTTCAGCTTTTCTGAATGCCCTCTCGTTCTTGTAGTTTTCGAAAGTTTGAAGAATCTGTCCCTCTCCACTTTCTCCATGCCCTTCATGATCTTGTAAGTCTCTATCATATCCCCTCTTATTCTCCTCTTCTCCAGGGAAAAGAGCCCCAGTTTCTCAGTGTATAAAAGGTTTTCCCTACCTTTTATCAAACGTATCGTTCTCATCTGAACCCTCTCGAGTATTGCCATATCCTTCTTAAGATACGGCGACCAATATTGGACACAGTACTCCAGATGCGGACACACCATCGCCTGATACAACGGCAGGATAACTTCTTTCGTTCTGGTTGTAATACCCTTCCTGATTATACCTAGCATTCTATTCGCTCTCTTAGCGGCCACTGCGCACTGTGCCGACGGCTTCTTTGTCTTATTCACTATTACCCCCAAGTCCCTTTCTTGGGGTACTCTCATTCAATAACATCCCTCCCATCGTATAGCTGTACTTCGGGTTTTTGCTTCCTACATGCAATACTTTACATTTCTCTACATTGAACTTCATCTGCCATCTCATCGCCCACTCCCCTAGCTTGTTCAGATGTCTTAAATCTCAAAAGGGAAAAAGGTTCTTCAATACGTTTCCCCAGTGCCGGGTCCACTCCTCCGATAGCTTGCTCCACAGTCGGCAAAGCTGTTAAGAAGCGATCAACAGTCAACTGCACAAGGGTGGAGGTAAGTGCTGGCAAGGGAACAGCTCTAACCACCCGTTTCCTCTTGGTGTGCAGCATTATCTAGATTGAAGCAAATAGATGCAACCAGTGCCGTCCTTAAAACCAAAGTAGTGAATAGCAACTCAAGTTCAGGAAATATTGTAAGTCCAAAGAGCATAGCATGGTCAAGGAATCGGCAAGGAGCATGTTGTTAGCGGCTTCTCATACCGCCGCCATCTTAACCTCCCGAAGATGACATTATAGACTCTTTATGCATTTTTATCATGTTGAGGGCTGGGGGTGCTTGTCCATGTCTGCAATTTTGAGTTTTGTATTTGTTCATGGTTACTGATGCTGTACTCACACTGTTTATATGTCCTTGTTGTATTGGCTCCCAATATAAACGACTGGGTAATAGTCAAAGCAAAAGAAATTGTTCCTGAAGGTCCGTGATAGTCAAAATAACTGATAGAGGAACAAACAATAATGCTTCAAATACCTTTTAAATTCGAGTGGTGCTCAGAATCCAAGATGGATGAAAAAAACTCGATGTGGGGACGAGCCCCTAAAGAGCTTCTTACAGAATCTATCATTGCACCATAGTAAAGTAAAAGGTGATTCAAAGTGCTTATTGAAAATACTTATATCTGTTTGTATTCCATGTAGTGAAAAAGATTGTAATTGTCCAAGTTTTAAATAACTTCAAAAGTGAAAATTCAAAAAAGACTTAGCTTAAAAGTTCAGACAGCGGTTGTCCAGCTAGGTTCTGATGCGTTTCGCCGCCCTGGCTTCCTCAGAGAACCCGCTCAGCTGCTTATGAACTCCAATTCAATACGTGTCCTAAACAAACAAAAGAACATGATGCATTTACTTAAAGTGCATTTAAACGATCTAATAAACCACAAAGTTCTCGACGCTGTTGGCGGGATACCTGATCCAAAGGAATATTTTTTTTCCATTTCCTGTGACGTAAGCGCTCAGCTGAGCACCCGGTATTTATGTAAAGGAAGAAATGTCAATCACCTAGTGAAGAAACGCCCACCACTCCACTTCTTTATTTAACCCAGCAGGGGTGACAGTCTGCCAATGGAATATCCATCTTTGTTCATGTTTCCACAACCAAGCTTGGACATCGCCTCCTCTATTTAAATGGGCCACTTCTAAAACGACAAACTGTAAATCCTGTAACTGGTGAGGGATAGCATGCCAGTGTTGAACTAGAGGGGCTCCCATATCTCCCCTTCTAATTTTGCTCAGGAAGCCAGGACGGCGAAACGCGTCATTACCTAGCTGGACAACTGCTGTCTGAACTTTTAAGCTAAGTCTTTTTTGAATTTTCACTTTTGAAGTTATTTAAAACTTGGACAATTACAATCTTTTTCACTACATGGAATACAAACAGATATAAGTATTTTCAATAAGCACTTTGAATCACCTTTTACTTTACTATGGTGCAATGATAGATTCTGTAAGAAGCTCTTTAGGGGCTCGTCCCCACATCGAGTTTTTTTCATCTATCTTGGATTCTGAGCACCACTCGAATTTAAAAGGTATTTGAAGCATTATTGTTTGTTCCTCTATCAGTTATTTTGACTTGTTGTATTGGCTGCATTTCTTTTTTTTTTTTTTTTTAACTGTGTTTAAATCTTTATTGATTTTCAAACTTTGATATGCAATACAATTGGTAAATCATAAATACTGCATAGAACGCACTAATAACTATACAATTATTACATTAAGCAGTCATTTACTTCCATCCTCATCTTAATTATTAATACAATAATACATATGAAGTGATTACAATATTTTAACTCCTCAAAGTACATTTCCCCCCCCCCCCTTCCTGGATGTGTAAAGAAACTAATGAAAAAGAAACATGACCCTTACTGTAATGCAACAAAAGTAGTCAATGGACTCCATACATCATTAAAGGACTTACTATTCCCCAAATGTTCCACCATCATTCTTTCATACTTATATTTGGTACACACATTTTTACCCACCAAAAAGTATAATTAATCCTGTCATGGTTCTTCCAATTATGTGTGATCAGTTGAACAGCTATTCCTGTCATGATCAGGAAAAGGCGACTTTTATAATTATCTAAAGTAGGCTTAACATGTAGTAACTTACCATTGCAGCTTCATAGGTTAAGGGAATAGATGACTCAAGAATGAGATTTATTTGACCCCAGATTGACTTCCAGAAACTAAGTATTGGTGTACTCACACTGTTTATATGTTCTTGTTGTATTGGCTGCATTTCTAATAAAATTTTATTTAAAAAAAAAGCTCACACTGATAAAATGAATGATATGTATGTTTTTAGGTCCTGGGATTTTGACTCAGACGTTACTTGATGCAGGAGCTCAAGTGGTCGCTCTAGAGAGTGATAAAGTTTTTCTTCCAGATTTACAGGTATGTATTCGGAAAACATTAAGAGCAACATTTTTAGAAAGGAAATAAAATAGCATGAAAGTTGTTACATCCTGCTTGATTCCCCTTATTACATATTCTATTTACTCAAATATAAACCGATCCAAATATAAACTGAGGTGACCTTTTTCTCCCCGAATATAAACTGAGATTAGAAATTTGGGTGATCCTGGTGAGAGAGTCTACAAAAACTAGACGTCCTTGCCATACAATTTTTAAAACTTTAAATATTTTTAATAGCACAAAAACAGAATTTATTCAAGTCTATTCTTAAGGTAAAAAGGTCAAAAACACAATCTTCCAGCAAAATACCTTAAGCTAGTCTGAATAATCTTCTTTACTTTCCATGACTGAGTACTAGCCAGTTTCTCAATGTCTCTCTTACATTTTTCTTTTTTTCAATTTAAACAATAGACATTAAAACATAAATCAAGAACAGGCAATACAATACAGCAATAATACTTTCTTTTTTTATCCCAGTGACTTTTAAACATATTAAAACGTTTTCAGTACAGGAAAATGGGTCCAAATTTTTGTACATCACAGAATGTTAACATCTCAGAGGGGGTGGAACCGACAGGTCTTGGGCAAATGCTCAAGGCCCAGTGTCGAATCAGTGTACACTGTTAGTGGTCGCAGCTTCCTTCAGTGTCACAGCTTCAGGTTTCTTCTATACCAGCTGGTAAGCTACTGGCTGGAGGGGGGTGAGGTGGATAGTGATAGCGGTGTTGGTATTCATTCGGGTGGGGGGGAGAGGGGGGAAAGGCAGCATATGGTGGTCATCAGGGTTAAGTGGAGGAGGAAGAAGAGGACAGTGGCTCTAATATAAACAAATATCCTTATTTTTAGGCCCAAAAATTTCAGGTTATATTAGAGTATATATGGTATATGTCACACTGAATTATTTCTGATCTTTAAACAAAATGTAATTAGACAAAGAGAACCTGAATAAAGTTTTTAAATTGTTATCTATTTAAGGAACACACAAAAAGGAGAAAAACTGCTATGTAGCAAAACCAAAGAACACATAGAACTTTCCTGCACATGAGTATAAAATACAAAGTACACTATTATTAACAAAGCACCGACAGATGAAAAGACCTGAGATGGGGCTATGTTTCAGCAGATAACCCTCCTGCTGCAGGGGGGCACTGATACTCCGTTAGATGTTTTATGTCAAAGAGCAGAGTGTATCCAATAATATCCACAGTATTCTAAAGAGAAAGGCAAGAAAGCCAAACAGTGAGTCTCACCGCTGCTTTTTAACATTTATGAATGGTCTAGAAATGGAAATAACTAATGAGAGAATTAATTTTGCTGATTACACAAAGTTGTTCAAAGCTCGCAGGCAGAAACTGTGTGCACAGATTTCCTATAGCAGCCGGCTCTGTCGGCATGAGATTTCCTTTAGCAGTCGGCTCTGTCGGCATGAGATTATCTTCAAGTTCTTGGCTCCATCATTGCTACACTGGATGTGCGAGAGCGCACATACGTCCTCTTCAGCATGCTCTGCTTTCTCACTAGACTGTGCACAGGGATGCCTTGCAGGACTGTCTACTGTGGACTCTGGAAGCCCAAGCAAGCATGGGCTGGTGGCTTCTCCTGCAATCGGTACGCAGGGGCATGCCATTACACATTGCCTCCTTGGTCGTGGTGATGACAGATGTCAGCCTTTGGGGCTGGGGGCACCATTGCAATCGTTGTCCTGTTCAGGGCTCTTGGGCACCCTCACAGCGGAAATGGTCAATCACCTGGTTAGTTGGATCTCAGAGCTATTTGACTAGCTCTGATGAGCTTGCAGAAGACTCTGGAGGGCCAAGCGGTTAGAGTCTTCTCTGACAATGCGACAGCAGTAATCTACATCAGTCGCCAGGGAGGGACCAAGAGCACTCCTCTAGCTCAGGAAGCCCATCTTTTTCTTTGGGTAAAATGTCATCTCCTAGCGTTGATGACAGCACATGTGGTGGGAGTAGACAATGTTCAAGCAGACTTGCTCTGCAGACAGACGCTGGATCTGGGCAAGTGGACCCTGTCCCCAGAGGCATACCAAGTGATAGTGGGACACTGGGGGTATTCCCACTTCGGCCTCATAGCCACGGCAAGAAACAAGAAAGTGGATCAATTCTTCAATCGAAGATCCAAGCTGAAGTGCCTAAGTAACATATTTAACATTGGAGGGTTTTTTTGTCATTTTAAATCTGGTGGTCCCAACAAAATATCAGTTGAAATGGTATCTTACAATTGCAAATTAAGACATAGCATCCTTAAAAATTCATCTTAAGAGATCACATGCTGTTTCTTAGAGAGAGACATTTGGCAGCAATGTTGCTAGATCCAAGGCTGAAGGGTTGTTTAGATCTGACAATTGAATAATAATAACTTTATTCTTCTATACCGCCATACCCAGTGAGCTCTAGGCGGTTCACATTAGTTAAACATGGATTACATGCAGTTAAGAATTAGTTGAACAGATTTACATTAATTAAATATAGTTACATGCATCATTACATGCGATTCACATTAATTAAACAGTTATATGCAGTTAAGTAATAATTGAACAGAATTGCATAGTTAGGTGTTAAAATGAGCAGGGATGCAGGCAACGGAGAAGATGAAATTGGGGAGTAGGATAAGGTGGGTTGGGGGGGTGGGGGTGGGGTGAGATGAAAGAAAAGGGGGGGAGGGGGGAATTATTTGGGGAGGGGGCCTTTAAGTGTCGTGGCGTTGGAAGAGGTGTGTTTTGAGTAGTTTTCTAAAGCTGAGGTAGGTTGGAGCCTCGAGGATTAATTGGGTTATCCATGGGTTTAGCTTGGTGGCCTGGAAGGCGAGGGTTTTGTCAAAGAATTTATTGGAGTGACAGAGTTTTAGGGAGGGGAAAGCAAATAACTGGATTCTGCGGGAGTTCTTGTTTCTGTGATTCAGGATGAAGTGTGGGTTGATGTAGTTTGGGGCTAGGCCGAATACTGTTTTGTAGCAAAAACAGGCGAATTTAAATAGGACTCTGGGAAGAACACCACTATAAATAGATTGTGTGAACATTGACTGCAGATCAAGCTGTAGTTGAGGTGCAACCAATTACCAGACTACCAACAAAAGGAGAAGAATTGGAGGTGGTGAGGATTTTTAGAGAATTATTCAAGAGCCAGGAAACCAGCTTCAGTGATCAATGAAGTGGATACATACAGAGGTTCCATGTGGGGCCAAAATGGACATTTGCCTACTCCTGTTTGGATCATCTGCCACAAGCACATCATCAGAATATACTTTGTTCATCCTGCAACTAAAAATCTAAGAAAGTAGAACATAACGGAGCTATGGCTTTTGTATAAGGTTTTTTTTTTAATTTTTGCATGGTTTGAAACAATTGGTTTTCTCATAGTCCATGTTAAAATATTTTTTCTAACTTATTTAGCAAAGTTATGCCCACTGTTAAATTTTAACAAGTTATAGGGTATATTTTATGTTGTTGGAATTTCCAACATCTTTTAAATGTGGTTTAGGTATAGGGATGGGAAAACTGTAGGGATGGTGAGGGAATGGTACAAATATGTTAGGAATGATGCTGGGATGAGAAAGAATTGACTCGGGATGGGAACCAGATTATGTCCATGTACATACTTCTAATACTCTGATTAACAAGCACAACCCACAAGTTCTGGACTGGCCTGGTAGGATTAAAGGAAAGAAAAATAGATAAGTGTAATTTCCCCCATTTTTATTTTTCAAATTTTGCAAAAATGAGCACACACTCAAAAAAGCAAAATAGTCTACATCACAGGAGGAAGAACAGTAGTTAAAATTCAAAGCACATACAGTATAGGAAATTTACATGAAAATGCATTGGGTTAATACTGGTAAAGACCCTCCTCTTCAACTAAAATTCAACCATAGTCTATGCCTCACCCCCCTTAAACCCGCCTCCCCTCTAACCTCTCTTCTCCATTCGAAACTTCTACTTAAATTGCTCTGCAGTCCATTCTTAACCTATACTTAAATTACTGTATAATCCTTGTATTTTAAACTTCTGTATAGTCTTTGTATTGTCCAAATGTACTCCACTGTGAATGTTTGCTTGTAGACCGTTCTGAGCTACTGGGAGGATGGGATAAAAATCTAAATAAATAAATAAATTCCACCTACTGATTTTTCATCTACCAATCTAGCTTCCCTATCTAACAAATCTTTCCATCAGATCAGGTTCTCCCTTCTCTAACCATGTTAACCATAAATAGTTATAGGACACACTTTGTTTTGTATGAATTTACAAGATCTTTTAAAATGTGAGTTGGGGTGGGAATGGAAAAGAGAAATATGGGTTATTGGGACCAGATTATGTCCCGATTCTACTAATAAATTATGCCCTATTGTAAACCATAGGAGGGACCTACCTAGACACTACCAGATCTACCCACTGCACTCATACAAAGACTAGGTAGGTCCCTCCTATGGTTTCTAATAGGGCATAATTTATTAGTAAAATTAGGAGTTTTGTATGTCCTTCCTGAGATTTTTTTTGACCAGATTATGTCCCTATGCGCACCTCTAACTACACCTACTCCTGCAAATGTGTCTTGTCACACTTTGAAAATGTTCATCCTGAGATTGACTTGCTGTTTTTTAGGCTCTAAAGAATAAGCTGAATGGACAGCTAGAAGTGGTTCATTGTGATTTTTTCAAGCTGGACCCTTTAAGTTCTGGATTAATGAAACCACCTGTCATGTTCTCAGAGAAACTTTTTGAGACTTTAGGTATATCGAGGATTCCTTGGACTGCAGGTACTTATTAGCAAGCTATAAATTCAGGTGACAATTAATGGGTTTATTCAGAAGTGCATTGTTGACATCTTGTGTATGACACATTTATATCATATATACCTGAGTAACTGTTAAGATGATCTCTACTATAGCTTGTTTTGCCTAATTGTCTATATCTTGTTTGTCTAATTCAGGGGTGGGCAACTCAGGTCCTCAAGAGCCGGAATCGGGTTTTCAGGATTTCCCCAATGAATATGCATTGAAAACAATGCATGCAAATAGATTTCGTGCATATTCATTGGGGAAATCCTGAAAACCCAACTGGATTCCGGCCCTCGAGGACTAGAGTTGCCCACCCCTGGTCTAATTACTGTGAATGTTGCCTTGTAAACTGTTCTGAGCTCTCTAGGGAGGATGGGATATAAATCTAAATAAATAAATGAATGAATAATGTATGTAGGTATGTGCACCTGTATTTTTCTTCTGCCAAATTCTTGTCAATGAACTTGTCATAATGTGCCAGTGTACTTCTCTTGGAAAGAACAAGTAATATACACTGAGATGATCATTACTTCAAAATGGGCCAGCTTCTAAGATGTCCAGCTATCTCAGGGATCTCAGAGTCCCTCCTCGAGGGCCGCAATCCAGTCGGGTTTTCAGGATTTCCCCAATGAATATGCATGAGATCTATGTGCATGCACTGCTTTCAATGCATATTCATTGGGGAAATCCTGAAAACCCGACTGGATTGCGGTCCTCGAGGAGGGACTTTGAGACCCCTGAGCTATCTTATACTGTAATCCGCTTAGAACTGCAAGGTACAGGCGGAATAGAAGTCATTAATGTAATGTAAAAGCTTTTTGCTGATATAGATTTAATACAAACCATGATCTTAGCTTATAGTTTGGGCAGAGGCAAAGGCTTGAAAGAGAAAGGAGATTTCTTTCCATAATAGATGGA
This sequence comes from Geotrypetes seraphini, assembly GCF_902459505.1. Lineage (NCBI taxonomy): Eukaryota > Metazoa > Chordata > Amphibia > Gymnophiona > Dermophiidae > Geotrypetes > Geotrypetes seraphini. Next base: position 285,437,661 of record NC_047086.1, read on the forward strand.
ATCACGTTAGGAGCAAAGGGTTAGAAAACCTATCCTGTCAAAATTCAAATCCTCGAAGGTTGTCATTTTCAGGCTCTTCTGTGAAGTAGAGATTCAATGTGTGGTCGTGAGCTCAGCTCCAGAAAGCAAGAAGACACATAGTATAATTAAAAATAGGCATTCTATAGTTCATTAGGCATTTATTTTGGGGATTCTAGAACTTGGTGGTGCACGCGAATGGTCGGGTAAAGAGAGAGCTCCTTCAGTTACAGACATTTTTTAATATAAAATAATATAATAATTTATGAAATTGCTGTTAAAACAGAAGATATAAGGAAAATGGCCTCGGGAAAGCAAAGCAAAGTAAAGCTGAAGCTGCGATATCTAATGCAGGCAGTGTGAAAAGGTCGAAACCCGAACCAGTAACTCCATCAAAGGCTCCACTACCTAAGGAATGTAAGTGCGATGAGGAAATACTTAAAGAAATTAAAGAGATTAAAGAAATTGTATTGCTGAACTCAAAGAAGTTAAAAGATTTGCAAGAGGAAGTTTCCACTTTAAATAAGAGAACTGAGATATTAGAAGTTAAAGTGAACAGGCTTGAAAAGAATGTTGAGAGTTTTGAAACTGAAAAGAAATCGTTCAAAATAAACAGAGAAAATTGCACTGCTGACAAAGGAATTGGAAGATTGCTCAAACAAAATGAGGAGCAATTTAAGAATTTTAGGCTTACCGGAAGGGGTAGAGAAGGGGAATCCGATTTTCTTTTTGGAAAATTTTCTTCCGAAAATCCTGCCCATAAAAACTAAGTTTCCAATAGAAATTGAGCGTGCACACAGGGTGCCAATGAGAAGACCGGATAAATTTGTTGGTCCCCGCCTGCTGATCTTTAAACTTTTACGACATCAGCATGCACTAGAGATTATACGTCTGGCAAAAGAAAATCAGAATTTGCGCTGTCAAGATGCAAGAATCCACATAGTGCCGGACTTCGCAAAATCTACTGAAGAAAAGAGGAAACAGTTTCTGGATTTAAGACCGAATCTAGGAGAAATTGGAGCGAACTATGGCTTAATTTTATCCTGCTATTATGAAGGTAACGGTGGATAATAAATCTTTTAGCTTTGATGATCCTGAAAAGCTAAGAGTGTATCTGAGTCAACGGGAACAGCCAATGAATGTGTAAAAATATGCTCATTGACATAGTTTATTTTAATTTTTGTTTTATTTTGATTCTTGAGTACTATAATACTATAATATATAATGACAGTTCATTTATAAATATACTTGATTCGTAACGGTTTAAAGAATGTTGGCTACAGAATGTGAACCTGAAGATTCCTGTCACCGGATGCTGTTGTTTAAAATGCTTAAAGTGATGAATGGAACAAAATGCAAGTATAGTATGGTTGGATTTACGTGGTCAGGCTGAATATGCTATGAACTACGGAGATTTTGATTGGAATTCTATGGAAGGAAGGTATCTGGCTTTGGAAGATTTTAAATAAAATATAATTTTGAAGAAGCAATGCTAACATGATCACTAAAGATTCTTCTATTGGAGGAATTCACCGTATGGATTTGCATCTTTCTGCCTTTCCTCCTGCAGTTATGAGGACACATATAGCACTCGGGGATAGGCTTACTGTGCTAAACAGTTCATTTTATCTTCAAAGTAAATTGTGCTTAATGTAGACTGATCATATGAGTAATCATAGAAATTGTATCTGAGCATTTGAAAGCAAAGAGAGAAGATCCTGTCAAAATGAAGATGTAAGTCTATGGGATTTGTAGAATTGTCAGGAGAAGATTTTACAACGCAGAACTTTGTAACTGGATATATTTCACAAGAAGACAGCTGGATTTGGAAGATTCTCTGCAAAAATGGAATATTCTGAACTATGATCTGTTGACTGAGTATTTTATGTCTGCAGAAGGATGACAGTTTTTAAAAATATATGCAACGACAAAAGATAGAGTTTGCATACTTGTTTATTTGCTTATAATAACTTTAGGTTCACTGTTTACATGGAAAGGATCTTGAATGAAATTTTTCATATGAAATGATTTATTTTATTAAGTAATTGAATGTATGTTGTATTTTATACCTAGGGGTATTCAACTCATATTAATTTATTTTGTTCTCTTGAGTGAGATGGATCAACTTTTGAATTATATATTTATTTATGATAAAATAGGATAAATGAATTTATTAGTTCAATTACAAAATGAATAATATTTATGGAAATAAAATTATATATAATAACATATTTTACTTACTAAAACTACTAAAGTAATATATTTCAGCATTAAATTGGTTATAATTGAATAGTTATTTTGAGACAGTTCCTAGGGGCTGATCTTATTTTATTTAGGAGATATAATCTTCAATATTGAGTGAAAATAAAATGATAGTAGATGTCAAGGGTTTATTGATTGTGATTTCATATTATATTACAAATAAGATTAATATAAAATTGATTATTTTAATATATAAATGATTTATTTTTGTGGTTTGTTGGAGATTTATCTTGATTTGCCTGATCTTATATGTGCGGTTCCAAGTCTTCAATGTCATTATTTAGGGAGGGTAAGGGAGGGAAGGGTGATAATAAAATGATAGATTTTGATCCCTTAGGAAGGTGGATTAATGTAGAAATGAGTATGGGAAATAATACCTTGGCTTTATTTAATGTTTATGCCCCTAATCGAATCAAATTGAATTTTTTAAGAACATACAACAATTATTCCCACTAGCTGCTTTTAATTTAGCTGTAGCTGGAGATTTTATGGATAAAAAACCAAGTAAAAATATAAAATCATTAGGGTTAGATAATTTGGCACAATCTTGTGATTTGAAAGATATATGGCGAATACTTCATTTTAATGATCAGGAATTTTCTTTTTGTTCACAAGTTCATAAATCATTTTCAAAAATTGATTATATTTTTGTATCAAATTCACTGGTACAACAAGTGACACAAGCTTCCATTGATCCAATTATTTTATCTTATCATGGAGGGGTGTGGATTGATTTTAAACTTGAAGATAAGGATAAAAATAGATCAATATGTAGGTTTGATAATACATTGGTTGCTGATTCAGTCTTCCTTGAGGAGTTTAAAATTGAAGATAATTGAATTTTTTCAAATAAATACATCAGAAGAAATTAGCAAAGAAATATTATGGGATAAGAACATAAGAAGTTGCCTCCACTGGGTCAGACCGAGGTCCATCTCGCCCAGCAGTCCGCTCCCGCGGCGGCCCATCAGGTCTGCGACCTGTGAAGTGGTTTCTGACCACTTCTATAACCTACCTCAAGTTCTATCTGTACCCCTCTATCCCTTTATCCTCCAGGAACCTATCCAAACCCTTCTTGAATCCCTGTACAGAGTTCTGGCCTATCACTTCCTCCGGAAGCGCGTTCCATGTGTCTACCACCCTCTGCGTAAAAAAGAATTTTCTAGCATTTGTTCTAAACCTGTCCCCTTTCAACTATAAGTGGTAATATTTCATATTCTGCATATATTAAAAAACAACTTGGAAAACAATTTTCTAATTTGGAAGAAAAAATTAAACATTTGGAATCTAAATTAGTAGATAAATGGGAACAAGACACTTTACAGGCTCTTTTAAAAGCAAAGAGTAACTATAATGAATTATCTTCAAAACTAGTAAGGAAAGATTTATTTTCTTAGCAAACCATGTATTATGGAAGTTCAAATAGGGCGGGAAGATTACTGGCAAGCTATCTTAAAGCAAAGAAAAACAAAAATTATAGCAATAAAGGATGAAAAAGGAAATACACACACTCAGATAGGAATTATTTTAAATCAGTTTTTAAATTTTTATAAAGACCTGTATTCTTCCGAGTCTTATACTGATAAAACTCAAGATGGTTTAGAATTTTTAAAGCTTATTGATGGCCCGAAAGTTCCTGATCACATAAAAAAATGTTTAGAAGAGCCTATATCATTAAAAGAATTAGAAACAGCATTGAAGTCTCTTAGAGTTGGAACTGCTCCAGGTGGGGATGGTTTTACAGTGGAATTTTATAAATCATTTCAAACTTCTCTATTACCCCATTTATTAAATTTATATCAGTCTCAACTAAGTAAAGGTTGCATTTCAGGTACTATGGCAGAATCCTTGACTATTGTTTTGCCAAAGCCAAATAAAGATCCTACTTTGGTTTCAAATTACAGGCCTATTTCTTTAATTAATGTGGATGGAAAATTATTAGCTAAAGCATTGGCAATGCGGTTGGCTAAGGCTCTCCCTTTTATCATTGATGTGCATCAAACTGGATTTGTTGCGAACAGACATTCATCTAATAATACCAGATTGGCTTTTCACACATTAAATTTAACAAAATACATGAATGATCCAGCTTTTATGGTATATTTTTGGATGCAGAGAAAGCTTTTGATAGAGTGGAATGGACATTCATGTATCAGGCATTGGAATGGTTTGGTATAGGTTCGGGATTTATACAAATGATTCCAACTTTGTATAGCTCCCCTATGGCAAGATTATATATTAATAATAATTTATCAGAACGTTTTAATTTGCATAGGGGAGTTAGACAGGGTTGTCCACCATCTCCTTTGCTCTTTGATATTGTTTTAGAACCCTTATTATTAGCTATTCAACAAGCAAAGGGGATACAGGGTATTCCCCGTAAAGATTGGGAATATAAAGTTTCTGTATATGCAGATGATATATTACTTCATTTGAGAAATCCAAGAATAACCATTCTATGTTTGTTGGAATTGATAGAAAAATTTGGAAAATTCTCAGGATATAAGATAAATTGGAGTAAATCTGAAATTCTTCCACTTAATGTACATTGTACAAGGAGTTTGTTTGATACATTCTTATTTGTATGGAAGGAAGATGGACTAAAATATTTAGGTATTTGGATTAAAAACACACTAGAAGATATGGTGAAAGAGAATGAAAAATTTATATTAAAAAAGGTAACAGAAATGTGTGAGCAGTGGAATCCTTTGTATTTATCTTGGTGGGGGAGAGTTCAAACTGTTAAAATGATGATATTGCCTATAGTTTGTTATCCAATGGGAATGATACCATTTTTTTTTCTGGGGTCTTTTTATAAAAAATTGAATTCTATTCTTACAAAATTTGTTTGGCTAGGTAAAACTCCTAGGATCGCTCTAGTATCTTTACAAAAACCAATTAAGGAGGGCGGGGTGAATTTTCCAAACTTTTATAGGTACCATCAAGCCTATATTTTACGCCAAGGTATGTATTGGATCCTTCCTGAGCTCATTGATTACATCCCGGATTGGTTGTATCTGGAATGGCGACTCATGTTTCCTTTATATCTTTGGTAATAAATTAAATGAAAAATACTGGATATGAACCGTAACCTCCCAAACTCATAAGTAAGTAAATGAAAAAGCCTCAGCCCCACTACTCCACCGCTGTATTGTCTTTTTACTGTGGGAAGAAATTACGTGGTGCAAATCATCACTGGCGATTTCATTCTTCCATTTTTTTCTTTTTTTGCTAGTAGTTTTTCATAAATAGTATTTTTAAATAAATAAGTTATTATAAATAATGTTCCGTACAAGTAAGTAAATAGATTCCGTGCACTTATCTTATGCCAGCTAAACCCTGGGAACATGACCCGACATGTTTCGCACCATCTGTGCTGTATCAAGGGTCCCCCGGGTCGCTTATGTCATCCAACTCTGCCTATTTTGCAAAAGAGCAAGATCTTGGGAGTGAGGGTCTGAGGCTTTTTCATTTACTTACTTATGAGTTTGGGAGGTTACGGTTCATATCCAGTATTTTTCATTTAGTTTATTACCAACTACGGATATAGACTGGTATAAAGATTATATAAAATATAGCCATATTCTGGAGTCCTTTATATCTTTGTCATGTCCTTAGTATCAAGATGCCTAGACTGTATAAAGATAACAGAATTTTAATGGACACATGGAAAACATTACGATTTGTCAGCAACCTAACAAATATTCCTATTAGTAAATCAACAAATCAAACCATATGGCTAAACCCCAAGATTCAAATTGGCGGATTTAAGATCATCTGGAAGCATTGGATGATTGCAGGTATAAGGACTTTAAATGATGTTATTTTAAATGGTAAACTGCTTGATTTTTCAAAGCTGCAGCATAAATATGGTCTTAATAAATCACAAAGTTTTAGGTGGCTGCAACTGAAGCAGGCCATTCAGGTAGGGTTCCCTGAATGGAAAAATCTGAATACGCAATATAGTCTGGAATTTCTATGCTTTCAGGCGGACTTTCTGGGACACCAGGCCACAGAGTGGTATAAAATTATAAGTGAATATTTAAAAATAAACCCAAAAATGGTCTTAGAGATATTTGGAGCATTGAGATTAAGCATCAAATTTCAGCATCTCAATGGCCACAAATTTGGTCTTGGAGGATGAGATGTACAGTGTCTGCATAGAGCGTTTTGGACCCCAATTAGACTACAAAAGTTAAATAGTTCAAAGTCTAATAGATGTTGCCACTGTAATCTTGAAGTAAGGACTTTAGATCATCTTTTGTTTTATTGTCCCTTTATCTTAGCCTTTTGGAACTCAATTTGGGATCAAGTAAATTTTTTATTGGAAAAGCATGTGGCATTATCTTATGATACAGTACTATTTGGTATGTCTATGAGGAAAAAGAGCCAAATATTATCATATAACAAACTTTTATTGATAATGACAGGAGTCGCCATTCAGCATATCACAAGTAATTGGAAAAATTACAGTAGACTCAATTACAATTTCTGGTGGAACTCATTATATCACATATATAAAATGGAAAGAGCAATAGCTATACAACAAGGAAGCTATAAGAAATTTAATAAAATTTGGGAGCCACTGTCTAATGATTGGCGGGAGGGGGAGGTAAATTTTACATTTTTCTTATTGGGGAAATAATAGAGGAATGATGGGAGGGGAAGGTGGTAATTTTATGTATTGTAAGATAAATCAGAAAGATTGTCAAGTGATGTGTTTAATTGTATTGCTTGTGCACTTGATGTAAGATTGAAAACGAATAAAGAATTTGAAAAAAAAAAAGGCATTTATTTTGGTACTGGAGGGGTTCCATGTTTTGATGAAGGGCGGATTCCCGATTATGCCTGTTTTTATGCATACAACTGTTCACACTTAAATGGTACTTGTTAAATAACTTTCTTTACTTAGAGCCTCTAATATCGGTATTCACTTACAACACTCTTAAGTCATATGACTTCAATCCAATTCATTTTCTCATATAGAATTCATTATAGCTTCAACCATAGACCTCAGAAACACAACTCCACCACCCTTTAGAAAAACTTTCTTCAGCGGCAAGATTTGTGTGTTGAATCCTCACAGGTCTAAGCTGAGGTGCTTCTATAAATATGTATTATCTCTCTTCTTAAGAATACATTTAATAACTTTTTCATTTAGTTCAATAATATTAATTTTGGAATTTTTTTACATATCTCAATGGTTGTTAGCCTTTAGTTAATGGTTACGAATTGAGCGGCTGGATCCGACATGATTCGCAAGTTTTGTCAAGGATCCCCCCAGTACCGCTGTCATCCAACTTTCATAAGTGTTTTTGAACCTCCCCTCTTACCTCATCACTACCCTCTGACTTCCAGTTGTCTTCTTACAAGCAAGAGAGTAGGAACTGGTCTTTTCTTCACATGTTTATTTTTTCTTTAACTTCAGTATTTTTTGCAGCTTCATGTTCTCGTGCTGCAGGGGTTCACCATGGGCTAGTTCTGGCTGCAGGAAATTGCAAACAAAAACAAAGGTACTCAATTTCCGGGGCACCGACTTCACACGCATGGGAAATTTCATCTATCAGACGCTCCAGGTTCAAGAAGTAACTGATAATGTGGAAGCTATGTGGTCAACCTTGAAATCAACCCTTCATGAGGCAACTAAACGCTACATTAAATCAGTAACCAAACAGCAAAGAAAAAAGAAACCCCAATGGTTCACTGATGAGATCTCGCACCTCGTCAAAGAGAAGAAAAGAGCATTTCTCTCATACAAACGCATGGGGGAAAAAGAAGCAAACATTGAATACAGGACAAAGTCTGCAGCGATCAAAACAGCAGTCAGGGAGGCCAAACTTCAAATGGAAGAAACTCTAGCGAAGAACATTAAGAAAGGAGACAAATCTTTCTTCAGATACATTAGCGACAGGAAAAAGAACGCAAACGGGATAGTACGTCTTAGAACGCCAGAAGGGAACTATGTGGAAACAGATTCCGATAAGGCCAAACTACTAAATGATTACTTCTGTTCAGTCTTTACATGCGAGGCACCAGGGCACGGGCCACGTCTGGAAGCAAAGCAAAGCATGGAAGACTCATTTCAGAATTTTGAGTTCACACCAACTGATGTTTACATAGAACTGTCAAAACTCAAGGTGAACAAAGCCATGGGACCGGACAATTTGCACCCAAGAGTGCTCAGAGAGCTATGCGATGTTCTGGCAGAACCGTTAGCCATGCTCTTCAATCTCTCTCTAAGTACGGGGAGAGTCCCCCTGGACTGGAAAACAGCCAACGTTGTCCCTTTGCACAAAAAGGGTTGCAGAGCGGAGGCTGCAAATTACAGACCGGTGAGTCTCACATCAATAGTGTGTAAACTTATGGAAACTTTACTTAAAGGTAAATTGGACATGATATTGGATGAGGAAAATCTGAGGGATCCCTGTCAACATGGATTCACTAGGGGCAGGTCATGCCAGTCCAATCTTATCAGCTTCTTTGACTGGGTGACAGGAAAGCTAGACTCGGGAGAGTCTCTGGACGTGGTATACTTGGATTTCAGTAAAGCTTTTGACAGTGTCCCGCACCGTAGACTATTAAACAAGATGAAATCGATGGGGTTAGGTGAGAAACTAACTGCATGGGTCAATGATTGGCTGAGTGGAAGACTTCAGAGGGTGGTGGTCAACGGCACCCTCTCTGAGACATCGGAGGTGACTAGCGGAGTGCCGCAAGGATCAGTCCTGGGACCATCTCTTTTCAACATATTCATAAGGGATTTAACCCGGGGGCTTCAGGGTAAGGTAGCACTGTTCGCCGACGACGCCAAACTGTGTAATATAGTAAGTGAAAGCAGTCTCAAGGGTAGTATGACGCAGGATCTGATCATGTTGGAAAACTGGTCCTCAACATGGCAGCTGGGCTTCAACGCTAAGAAGTGTAAAGTCATGCATCTCGGCAGCAGAAATCCATGCAGAACATACACCTTGAATGGAGAAGCACTAGCTAGGACTTCAGAAGAACGGGATTTGGGAGTAATCATCAGTGCAGACATGAAGGCTGCCAAACAAGTGGAGAAGGCCTCATCCAAGGCAAGGCAAATGATGGGATGTATCAAGAGAAGCTTCGTCAGCCGCAAGCCTGAAGTCATAATGCCACTTTACAGAGCCATGGTGAGACCTCATCTGGAGTACTGTGTGCAATTCTGGAGGCCACATTACCGTAAAGATGTGCTTCGAGCCGAGTCGGTCCAGCGGATGGCCACTAGAATGGTCTCCGGACTCAAGGGTCTCTCATACGAAGAAAGACTGGGCAAATTGCAGCTCTATACTCTAGAGGAGCGCAGGGAAAGGGGGGACATGATTGAGACATTTAAATATGTCACAGGACGTGTCGAGGTGGAAAACGACATCTTCCTTCTCAAAGGACCATCGGTCACAAGAGGGCACGAACTCAAACTCAGAGGAGGGAACTTTAATGGTGACACCAGGAAGTACTTCTTCACAGAAAGGGTGGTGGATCACTGGAACAAACTTCCGATGCAGGTGATCAAGGCCACCAGCGTGCTCGACTTTAAGAATAAATGGGACATCCACGTAGGATCACTACGAGGGTCGAGCTAAAGAACTAAGTCATTAGCACCCAGACTTAATGGGGTGGGTCAGTAGAGTGGGCAGACTTGATGGGCTGTAGCCCTTTTCTGCCGTCATCTTTCTATGTTTCTATGTTACTGGAAAAGTCTGTTTCTAGGGGGGTTAACTGCTTTGCAATGCACCCACCTAGACAGCTTGCATTTGCAGATCAGGGCTCAGGGTTCTCTTGGGAACGTTGCTCATCCCAGGTTCATCCGCTAGTGGGTTTGAGCGCAGGCTGCATGGCTCTGAGGAGGTGTATCTGGGATTGGGGCCAACTGCATTCCTCCATTCGTTCATGTGCATGGCGCTTCAAGGTGTGGTGGAGATCTCTGGCCAAGGCATTGGGCCTGAAAAGTAATCAGAAGACCAACAGTCCAGGTTCTAAGGCTTGAGGCAGAAGGTTTCCCTGTAAGTTGTTTCAGCTTCCATCTTGCAACTCCAAGCACACAACATTGGTAACTCCCAGGGCTAACTCCCAAAACTTAGAAGTAGAAACCCTCAAAATCAATTTCACAGTGAGTAACAGGCTGATAGTCTGTGAGATTGATTTGGGGGGTTTCTATTTTTAAGTTTTAAAAGTTTGGGGAGTTAACCCTAGGTCTCCTTCCACCCCCCCCCCAAAAAAAAAAAAATAAATAAATAAATAAAAAATCCTAAAATCTGCTGTGTTTGGGGGTCAATGTGATTTTCTCAGGCTGTTTTATTTGTAAAATCACTCCTACGGTGGCCATCTTGGATTTTCCCGATTTTGATTTAAAAGCTTTATTTCTGTCTCTACAAGCTTTGATTTTTGTAAGAAAACGCATCCCAGGGTATTAAAAGAACTAAAAAAAACAAAAGTGCTGACCTACTGTTAGTGATCTGTAACCTGTCCCTAAAATTGTCTGTAGTACCTGAAGATTGGAGGGTGGCCAATGTTATGCCGATTTTTAAAAAGGGCTCCATGGGAGATCTGGGAAATTACAGGCTGGTAAACCTCACTTCGGTGCCGGGCAAAATGATAGAAACAATTATAAAAAATAAAATCGTGGAACACGTAGACAAGCATGATTTAAAGAGATGGCGTCAGCATGGGTTCAGCCGAGGGAGATCTTGACTCACAAGTTTGTTTTGGTGATTTTATACCGTTGTTAACGTTACTATCTATTTTATGTACATTTTAGAAATTTATTTTATTATGTGTACATCGCTTAATATTTGTAATAGGCGATTAATCAAATAACAAATAAACTTGAAACTTGCTTGCTGCCTTTGAAGGTCTGAATAAACTTGTGGATAAAGGTGAGCCACTTGATATAGTATATCTAGATTTTCAGAAAGCTTTTGATAAAGTTCCTCACGAGAGGCTCCTGAGAAAATGAAAGTGTCATGGGATGGGGGCAAAGTTCAGTTCTGGATTTGGAATTGGTTATCGGATAGAAAACAGAGGGTAGGGTTAAATGTTCATTTTTTTTAATGGAGTAGAGTAAATAGTGGAATGCCGTAGGGGTCTGTACTGGGACCGGTGCTATTTAACTTATTTATAAATGATCTGGAAATTGGAACAATGAGTGAGGTGATTAAATTTGCAGATGACACTAAACTGTTCAAAGTTGTTAAAACACATGCAGATTGTGAAAAATTGCAAGCAGACTTTAGGAAACTGAAAGACTGGGTGTCCAAAGGGCTGATGAAATTTAATGTGGACAAATGCAAAGTGATGCACATTGGGAAGAATAATCTGAATCACAGTTACCGGATGCTAGGGTCCACAGACTATTTAAGTCTTCCGCATTGGTGAGGATTATGAGTAGCACTAAGCCGCAATCTTCCTCCTTTCCTGACCATCTGGACATTGCAAGGATGCTCATGGATCACTGGGAGACATCAGAGGTCCCTCTGATAGTGGCCAAGACCATGTCCAAGCTTTATCCAATTGTGAAAGCCTTTAATCAGCATTTTGTTTCTTCGAAGGTTGATTCTTTGGTGGCGTAGGTCACCAAGTGTACTTCTCTTCCTAGTGAAGGCGGTGTGTTATTGAAGGATGCCCAAGACTGCAGGATTGTTGAATTAAAAGAAAAGGTTGAAAAGGCTTTTTTGATTCCGTGGCCTCTGGATTGAAAGCAGCCGCAACGCTAGAGCCTGTCACTCCAAGCTGCATCATGATCCTAACACTGTAATACTGCAAGATCTTCTCTTTTTGGTTTCTGGCATGGACTGTGGTAGCTGCCCTGTATGACCTATTCAGAGTGAGGGAGCAAGCTGTCAGCTTACTCTGTTTCCACACGCTGGATGTTGTGGATCAGACAGTGGTCTAGTGATTCTTCGTCTAAGACAGGGGTGTCAAAGTCCCTCCTCGAGGGCCACAATCCAGTTGTGTTTTCAGGATTTCCCCAATGAATATGCATGAGATCTATTTGCATGCACTGCTTTCATTGTATGCTAATAGATCTCATGCATATTCATTGGGAAAATCCTGAAAATCCGACTGGATTGCGGCACTCGAGGAGGGACTTTGACACCCCTGGTCTAAGGTGAACTTCAGTAAGCTGCCCTTTAAGAGGCATTTGCAGTTATCAGTAAGGGTCTGGACGATCCAATGGCGAGTGTACAGGACTGTAAACCTAAGTCCTTGCCAGACAGATGGCCTCAGTCTTCTAGAGGCTCAGGCCATTCTAGTTTTTGTTTCACCAGGCGCTATCGCCAGTCCTTGGGAGGTTACTTGGGTCAAAGACCTTATCAGAACACTGCAGTTTGGTGGAACTCAGCGATCACAATTATTGGGAGTCGTCCTGCTCCATAGAAACAGTCATGACGCCAGGCCCTCAGCTGACCCTCCACGAATCGGAGGGAGCCTCTTAGCTTTCCTGGAGGTGTGGACGAACATCATCACAGATTGCTGGGTGCTGGACATTCTACAAGATGGGTACAAACTCAAGTTTTATCGGCCTCTCCCAGCCTTTTTTTCCTGGACTCTCCAGCAGGAAGACCAGACAAAGAGGCCAAAATATAAGCTACTGTCCAGAGATTTCTGGATAAAGCAACCATAGAGCCCGTTCCAAGTCTGACTTGGGCTTCAGCAGATACTCGTTATACTTCATCGTGCCAAAGGGAGACTCTAACAACTGGAGACTGATTCTGGATCTCTAAGTGGTCAATGTGGCCCTCAAGGTTCCTTGCTTCAGATTGGAAATGGTGAGGTCAATGATTGCCTCAGTAACGATGATCGCAGTTTATGATAAGGCATGGAAGATGTTTCAGCACTGGTGTGAGGTGTGTATAGTTGAGCCTTTTGAGGCTCCAATTCAGCTGTCCTGGCATGTCTTATGGCAGGCTCCAGAAGTGCCTTGTGATTAGTTTGCTCAAAGTGGCAAGCCTCTTGCGCTTTCACCAACAATAAAAAAGGGGATCCCTAGCTTCTAATCCTGGTATATCCAGATTGCTCAAGGAAGTGTTACATTTGCATCCAACCATGAGACAACCATTTCCAACATGGAGCCTTAACATTGTCTTGCTGGCCCTCAATAGGGCTTTGCCGAACCTTTGCAGGAAGCGTTGCTAACAGATCTCACCATAAAGATGGTTTTTCTGGTAATTATTGCCTCAGCAAGAAGGGTATCGGAATTTCAGGCTCTCTTATGTAGGGAACCCTTCCTTAAGTTTACAGAGACTGAAGTGTCTCTGCACACTGGGCCTTCCTTCCTGCTGAAATTGGTGTCGGCATTTCATGTAAGTTGAGAAGTCTGGTTGCTGGTTTTTTCATCTACAGGAGGAAAACAGCAGAATAAGAATTTGGCATTGCTGGATGTCAAAGAGTGTTTGTTTTTCTCAGTTATCCTAGAACTGATGAATCCCTTTTGTCTGTCCAACCATTTCTTTATATTGACAATCCATAGTCACCTGGGAAGGACTGCCTCCAAGGCTATTTCCAGATGAATTTGTGTGACTATTGCTTCCTAGAGAACTACACAGTTCACGGAAGAAAGAGTTTATAAACAACTTGAAGGTGGACAAAGCTATGGGACCGGGTGGGATCCATTCCAGAATACTGAGGGAGCTCTGAGATGTTCTGGCGGGTGCTCTTAAAGATTTGTTTAATAAATCCTTAGAGACAGGATATTTCTTGGTATTGGAGAAGAATAGATATCCATCTTCACAAAAGTGGTCACAGAGATGAGGTGGAAAACTACAGGCCTGTGTGCCTCACTTCAGTTATTGGAAAAGTGATGGAAGCATTGTTGAAGGAAAGGATAGTGAATTTCTTAGAATCAAATGGATTATAAGATCCAAGGCAGCATGGCTTTACTGAAGGTAAATCATGCTAAACAAATCTGATAGAATTCTTTGACTGGGCAACCAGAGAATTGGATTGAGAGTGTGCGCTAGATGTAATTTACTTAGATTTTAGCAAAGCTTTTACACGGTTTCTCATGGGAGGCTTCTAAATTTCAAGGGCTGAAGTTAGGGCCCAAAATGGTGAACTGGATTAGAAACTGGTTGATACAGACGCCAGAGGATGGTGATTAATGGAATTCGTTCAGAGGAGGGAAAGATGAGTAGTGGAGTTCCTCAAGGATCAATGCTGGGACCTTTGTGGATAATACCAAGATTTGTAACGGGAGTGTTCATACCGGAGGAAGTGGAAAACATGAAAAAAGATCTGTAAAAGTTAGAAGAATAATCTAATGTCTGGCAAATAAATCCAATGCAAAGAAGTAGAGTAATGCATTGGGGGGGGGGGCAGAAATCCAATGGAACCATATGTGCTGGGAGGAGAGTGGCTGATATGCACAGATGAAGAGAGTGACCTTGGGGAGATTGTGTCTGAGGAGCTGAAGATGTCGAACCAGTATGATAAGATGGAGCTGTAGTAGAAAGATGGTAGGCTATATAGAAAGAGAAATAACCAGCAGAAGAAGGGAGGTATTGATGCCCCTGTATAGGTCTTTGGGAAGGCCACACTTGGAGTATTGTGTTAAGTTTTGGAGGCCATATCTGGCGAAGGATATAAAATGACTTGAAGCAGTCCAGAGGAAGAAGACGAAAATGGTAAGGGGTTTGAATCAACAGAAGTATGAGAAGGAAATATAAGAAGAGACTGGAAGACCTAAATATGTATATCCTGGAAGAGAGGAGGGACAGGGGAGATATGATATAGACATTTAAATACTTGAAAGGTATTAATATAGAACCAAATATTTTCCAGAGAAGGAAAAATGGTAAAACTAGAGGGCATAAATTGAGATTGCAGGGAGGAAGACTTAGGAGTAATGTTAGGAAATTCTTTTTCACTGAGAGGATGGTGGATGCCTGGAATGCCCTCCCGAGGGATGTGGTAGAGAAGAAAACAGTGACGGAATTTAAAAAGGCGTGGGATAAAACCAAATTATCTCTAATTAGAAAATGAATGATATAAATTCAAGAAATAAGACTAGAACGTTGCAGACTTGCATGGTCTGTGTCCCATATATGGTGATTCAGTGTAGAGAATGACATGGGGACAAATTTTTTCCTGTCCCCGCGAGTTCTTTTCTTGTCCATGCCCTATTCCTGCAAGCCCTGTCTTCATCTGCATAAACCTCAAACACTTTAAAATCATAAGTGTCCAAGGTTTGTGTGGTTAAGGCTGAGCTTACAGGAATGGGGCAGGGACAGTGACAGCAACAAAACTCACGAGGACAGGAAAATTGAGTTCCTGTGGGGACGGGGACAGATTTGTCCCCGTGTCATTCTCTAATTCAGTTTAGGATGGGCTGGGGAGGGCATCAGTGAGAACTCCAGTAATTTGAAACCTGAGGATGTTACTGGCCAGACTTTACGGTAGGTATCCTTAAATAACGGGATCAGAAATATCAAAGAAAAAAGACAAGTTAATATAATCATGAATTTATAATGTGTATAACTAATGGAAAGACTGAATGGACCATTCAGGTCCTTATCTTCCCTCATTTATTATGTTAAAATTCTTGAAATCTTAAAATTTTTTTCTGTAAAATTTCCCTAAAGTTCACATAATTTGAAGAACCAGATCCTGCCACCACAGTACCTAGTTTGAATAGTAGTCCATTCTTCTTTCATATAACCTTTCCAGATCTAGATGTGCCCTATCCCCAAGTCAGGGTTGAATCCTGGTGACCACTTAATGAGTGAAGGATCTTCCCTTGTGATTTTTCTGGTATGATACAGGAGTAGTTTGCCATTATCTTCCCCTAAGGCTAAATGATTAAGTGAGTTGCCCAAGGACTCAAGAAGCTGCTATGGTATTTCAACCTAGGCCTTCTAGTTCCCAGCCCACTTATTTAATGCATCTAATTTCTAGTGTTTCTGGCTTAGTTTCCATGGCCATAAACTTTTGAATTGTTGTTTATTATGTAAATTGCTTTTCTATATTATCTGCTTAGGATTCTAGCCAAAATACAAATATATAATATTTCATTATGTTAATGTTTTTTATGCTTCATTTCTAAACAGATGTTCCTGTGAAAGTTGTTGGATTTTTTTCAGAAAGTAATGAAAGGAACAAGCTATGGAAGCTCATCTATTCTCTGTATGAACAGATCTCCATATTCAGTTATGGAAGGATAGAATTGAATATGTTCATAAGTGAGAAAGAATACAAGGTACATTTTTGGGGTGTTTTGTGATGTATTCCAGCTTTGAAATAGAGAATGATACGGGGACAAATTTGTCCCCGTCCCCACAGGAACTCAATTTCCCCATCCCATCTCCGTGAGTTTTGTTGCTGTCCTTGTCCCTGCCCCATTCCTGTAAGCTCTGCCTTAACCACACAAGTTTCGAACACTCATAATTTTAAAGTGTTTGAGGCTTGTGCAGATGAGGACAGAGCTTGCAGGAATGGGGAGGGGAGGGGACAGGAAAAGAACTCGTGGGGATGGGAAAATGAGTTCCTGCGGGGAAGGGGAAAAATTTGTCCCTGTGTCATTCTCTACTTTGAAATAATTGTTTTTATGGAATAGCTCATGCATAGATTGAAAGCAATTCTGTTTTGTTTTGGATTTTATTTTCCTTTTTAAAGAGGCTTATTCAAGAGGCTTTAGGTATTGAAAGCAATTCTGTTCTGTCTTGGATTTTATTTTCCTTTTTAAAGAGGCTTATTCAGGAAGCTTTGCAACACTTGCATTGAATGTTGCAGTAGATGGAGGACTCCTTACCTTGTATCCAGTAGGGCTTGCTAATTTTAGGAGTAGGTTTTTTTTTTTTTTTTCAGACTTTACTAACTACTAGTGACCAAATATGCAGTGTTGCATGCTGAATCTAAAGCTAGCTGCAGAAACTGCTTAAAGCGAGTCTTACCTGACGTCAAATCAGTTGAAATATGTGGAAATTAAGTATAGTAGATTCTCAGTTAACTAGCAACCTTGGGGATTTATAGATGTGGATAAATGTAGTTTCTGGTTGTGTGAGAGTTACAGCTCTCCTTCCGTATTCACGGGGGTTGGGTGCAGAGCCAGCCCGCAAATAGGGAAAAATCGCAAATAAGTTTTTGGGCTGGCTCTGACCCACCCTCGCCTCCCTCCTGCATCTCCGGACCTTACCTGGTAGTCTAGCGGTGACACGAGGCAGGAGCGATCTTCCTATGCTCTTGTCCCGTGCAGAGCTGTCATCACCGCAGCCATTTTGGTGATGGCTCTGCACGGGGCAGGAGCATAGGAAGATCGCTCCTGTCCCGCGTCACCGCTAGACCACCAGGTAAGGTCTGGGGAGGTTTGGACAGCCTACAAATAGAAGAAAAATAGAAATAATAAAAATCACGAATAATCAAATTTGCGAATCCAGAGGGATAGCTGTACTATTAAAAAAATTGGCCTAACTAATACTATACCCCATACTATGTAATACCACAAACAGTTCCAGACAAACTACCGGACGTGGTAGGCATAGCGTGTACAATTCTGGAGGCTGCACCTTCAAAAAGATAAAGGATGGAGTTGGTCCAGAAGAAGGCTACTAAAATGGTGTGTGGTCTTCGTGATAAGGCGTATGGGGACAGACTTAAAGATCTCAATCTGTATACTTTGGAGGAAAGGTGGGAGAGGGGAGATATGATAGACATGTTTAAATACCTAGGTAATATAAATGGTCCTGAGTCGAGTCTGTCATTTGAAAGGAAACTGCAACGAGAGGGCATAGGATGAAGTTAAGATGTGATAGGCTCTGGAGTAATCTAAGTAAATACTTTTTACAGAAAGGGTGGTAGATTCGTGGAACAGTCTCCCGGAAGAGGTGGTAGAAACAGAGACTGTGTCTGAATTCAAGAGGGCCTGGGATCTCTCGGAGAGAGAAAGAGATAATGGTTGCGCGAGAGTTACAGCTCTCCCTCCGTATTTGTGGGGGTTTAGGTGCAGAGCCAGCCCACGAATAGGGAAAAATTGCGAAAGAGATACTGGTTACTGCGGATAGGCAGACTAGATGGGCCATTTGGCCTTTATCTGCAGTCATGTTTCTATGTACTCAGGTGTGGAGTGCCAAGTTTACACTTAAATTTCCACTGGAAATTTATTTTATTTTCATTTTTACTTGAAGTATTGCTATGATTTTTTTTTTTGCTGGTTGATTGAGAGTTCTGCTTGCTTAAGTTCTATTTAACAGTCTACTGTAATATTTTATTTGACATCTGTAGTTACATAAATGTATTTAAAATGTCTTTTATGCAGTTAATTTTAATGTTTAATTAAAACCAACAAATAAGCTGTATCTTGTTGTTTTGGCTCATGAGCTACCTGTTGACCATCTGACCTAATATGTAAGGAGGGGGGATTCCTTTGTTCACCAAATCTTTTAGATTTCAAGGTGCAGGGAACTGCTTTGCCTCTCTTGTCATGAGGGGGCTGTCATACACACTTTTGTGGACTCTTCCCATTGCCAAGAACAGAGAGCTACAATTGGCTCTTTTAAGATTCAGATTTTTTCAACGTGAGAGCTGTGTAGAAAGAGATAGAAAGCAGTTGGCATGAGAAAGGGAAGAGAGCAGTTTGAAGTAGGAAGAAAATAGCCCATCTCTCTTTAGCAAATAGTTTGGTGGGAGCTGGCAGAAAATGTTTCCAAGCAGCTGGCTATCTCTATACATAGAGCTCTGGGGGTCAGTGTCCCAGAACCCTGAATATATTGGTAAAGGGGCAATATCGGTTTGTTCTGTTTACCCTCTTTTTACCTGATAGTGTTCTTCTGGCCTGCCTCCTGTGCACATAATCAGCCACAAAGAACCATAGGAGGCCAAGGGTTACAAATATAATGTTCCCTCCTTTCCTGATTGTACACATGACCAGCAGCCTCAGGTGCCATTTTTACACATCTTTCTTAGGACTGGGTGTCTAGAACCACCATGGGCTTGCTCAGAAATGCCTTGATCTCTGCTGCTGTCATTGTACAGGTAAAAGGAGGCTCAGACTCCAGAGCTCCAGTCAAATAATTGGGTGAATGTAGTTACCTTAGCGTTGATGGATGGTTTCTTCCTGGGTTTCGCCATGCTGTCTCCAAGCTGTGTTTTCTCATCTCCTTTACCTTTTATCTTCAATATCTTCTCCAGTGCATCTCTTATCTCCTATTCCTCTTCACTGCACAACATAGCTTAAAATACTTGCTGTTACTATACCAAGCTGATCTTTTCATTGTAGGCACGACTATCTTTTCTTACCTCTTCACACTGTTCTTTCAACAGTTGCAGTTGGAAGAGGAGATGCATGGACTTGTGTCCAATTGCTATTTATTTTTATATTAAACCAGTTTACTATTTAAACCCCAACACAGAACTCTATAATCATTCTTTTTTTTTTCTTCTTATATTAAACCAGTTTACTATGTAAACCCCAACACAGAACTCTACAATCATTCTTTTTTTTTCTTATTTATCCATTTGTTTAAAATATAACAAATTAAGAAATATATGAGTCTCGGTTTACGAAAGAGAAGTATCATATAACAAGAAATTAAGAGGTCACGTGACGCTATGAACGGATAAGGACGTGTTCCTGATCGGCTCCGGGGCCCTGCTCTTCTTTCTTGAGTGTTAGCTTACTGATTTGGCACCCTGGCCAGCTCTTCCAGTGGCTGATGAGCCTGGGACCCATGGAAAGATATTTAACACGTTCTCAAGAAGCAACACGCATGAAACCAGCTCGTAAGGAACGGGAACGCCTGAAACCCGGTGAGGCCAAGATGGCGGCTGTGTCCGGCACTGCTGTGTCGGAGTTTACAGACATGGCGCTCAACGACATCAAAACTGCGGTAGCGCAGGTCTTGGTCCCCCAAATGGAAATACTGGCTGCTCAAATGACCCGCCTGGAACAACTGCTCACCGACACTGCAGCCCGCACTACAGAGCTGGAACAGCGGATGTCTACAGCGGAAGATACGATCAATTCGCACGAATTAGACCTCGCAGCACTGCAGGAGACGGTACGACTCCAGGCGGACAAACTTGATGATCTGGAGAACCGTTCCCGTCACAGCAATCTGCGTTTTTTGGGGGTCCCTGACATTATTCCGGATGCGCGATTGCTTGCTGAATTGGAAGGATGGCTAGAACTGGAGTTTCCAGATACTGTGGCCTCGGATTCTCTGTGCCTGGAGAGGGCCCATCGCCTTGGAGTGCGGCCTACTCGTGAGTCCCGCCCGTGAGTGGTCATTGCCAAATTTTTGAATTACCGGCACAAATTGGATATCTTATGCCAGTACAGGGCTAAACGAGACTCACTGAAGTTAAAGGGCTCTGTTATTCGCATTAGTCAAGACTACTCGGCAGCCTTGACTGAACGGAGAAAGGCCTTTTACCCGCTTTGTGCGAAGCTGGTGGATCTTAAACATCGCTTTCTATTTGTCTACCCAGTCTGCTGAAGATCCAGCATGATGGCACTTGGCACTCTTTTACGGTGGCTACAGAGGCTGAAAATTTCATTAATGTTACTCTTGGCTCCTCTGCAGAGCCTCCATGACTCTGTCTGGGATTTTATATTTTGTGAATCCAGGCCAGGGTGACTCTTTTTGGTTTGCCTAGTATTTGTACTATTCTGTACTAATGCTCCCTCTTGTTTTTGGTTCTATAACTGTTCTATGAAGAGTAGGGTCCCGTTTGGTGTCTTTCACGGACCTACTACATATTCCTAGGGATATGTTTTTTGGGTTTGGAAGGGATGGGGAGGGATATGGGGGTTTGGAAGGGAACAGACCACAGGGTTGCTATATAAGGTACTATTTTGTACTGTCTTGTTTGGGTTTTTGTTTTCTGCAATTGATATCTTCTGACTTGTTATTTGCTGGGTGTCTTATGGTAAACACTTGGGTGAGGCTGGGCACTTGGGTGTGGGATATGTATACTATGTTCTATATATATTGTATGTTTGGAGCCCATGGCAGGAGAAGCAAGGAACTTCAAACCCTTCTTCAGGTATGTGAAAGGGAAACAACCAGCCAGAGAGGAAGTGGGACCACTGGACGACGGAGACAGGAAAGGAGCAATAAAGGAGGAAAAAGAGATAGCTAACAGGTTGAACAAATTCTTCTCGTCAGTCTTCACCAGAGAGGACACATCCAATATCCCAGAACCCGAGGTGATTATAAACGGAGAACACGACGAAAGGCTGGTACAACTGGAGGTAAGCAAAGAGGATGTCCTCAGACAGATAGACAGACTGAAGAGCGACAAATCACCGGGTCCGGATGGCATCCACCCAAGGGTACTAAAAGAACTGAGAAACGAAATAGCAGAGACACTTCGCCAAATATGTAACCTCTCCCTAAAAACTGGGGAGATCCCAGAGGACTGGAAAATAGCAAATGTCACGCCCATCTTTAAGAAGGGATCAAGGGGCGACCCGGGAAACTACAGGCCTGTGAGCTTGACCTCGGTTCCGGGAAAGATGATGGAAGCAATGGTAAAGGACACAATCTGCGAACACATAGAAAACAATGGACAACTGAAGGCGAGCCAGCATGGCTTCTGCCAGGGAAGGTCATGCCTCACGAACTTGCTGTACTTCTTTGAGGGAATAAACAGCCAGATGGATAAGGGGGAATCCATAGACATCATTTACCTTGACTTCCAAAAAGCCTTCGATAAGGTACCTCACGAACGGCTACTTTAAAAACTGTGGAACCACGGGGTGCAAGGGGATATCTACCGATGGATCAAACACTGGTTGGCAGGCAGGAAACAGAGGGTTGGAGTAAAGGGCCAATACTCAGACTGGCAATGGGTCACGAGCGGAGTCCCACAGGGGTCGGTGCTGGGTCCTCTACTGTTCAATATATTTATTAACGATCTGGAGACAGGGACAAAATGTGAGGTTATCAAATTTGCTGATGACACCAAACTCTGCAGCAGGGTTAGAAACACGGAAGACTGTGAAGACCTGCAAAGGGACCTAACGAGACTGGAAGACTGGGCAAAAAAGTGGCAAATGAGTTTTAACGTAGAGAAATGTAAGGTCATGCATGTAGGGAAAAAGAACCCGATGTTCAGCTACAAAATGGGGGGAACACTGCTAGGGGTGAGTAACCTTGAAAGGGACCTAGGGGTGATGGTCGACACATCACTGAAGCCATCGGCGCAGTGTGCGACAGCCTCAAAGAAAGCAAACAGAATGCTGGGCATCATCAAAAAAGGTATAACAACCAGGACAAAGGAAGTCATCATGCCGCTGTATCGCGCAATGGTGCGCCCCCACCTGGAGTACTGTGTTCAATACTGGTCGCCGTACCTCAAGAAGGACATGGCGGTACTAGAGGGAGTGCAGAGGAGGGCGACTAAACTGATAAAAGGTATGGAAAATTTTTCATACGCTGACAGGTTAAAAATGCTGGGGTTGTTCTCCCTGGAGAAAAGGAGACTTAGAGGGGACATGATAGAAACCTTCAAGATCCTAAAGGGCATAGAGAAAGTGAATAAGGACAGATTCTTCAAACTGAGGGGGAGCCACAAACACTAGGGGTCACTCGGAGAAATTGAAGGGGGACAGGTTTAGAACAAATGCTAGGAAGTTCTTTTTTACCCAGAGGGTGGTGGACACATGGAACGCGCTTCCGAAGGATGTGATAGACCAGAAATCTGTAAAGGGGTTCAAGGAGGGTTTGGATAGGTTCCTGGAGGAAAAGGGGATAGAGGGGTACAGATAGAACTTGAGGTAGGTTATAGAAGTGGTCAGAAACCACTTCACAGGTCGCGGACCTGATGGGCCGCCGCAGGAGCGGACCGCTGGGCGAGATGGACCTCTGGTCTGACCCAGTGGAGGCAACTTCTTATGTTCTTATGGGTGATAGCACACTTCGTATTGTTTCCTGGAACGTTTCTGGTATAACGTCCCTGGTTAAACGAACAAAGATATTACGACAATTGAAGCACCATCATGCTGATGTGGCTTGTCTCCAAGAGACTAAATTAACGGTAGAGGAACATCGAAAACTGCAGCGGGGCTGGGTAAGCTCTGTATATTTTGCTTCCTCCCAGGGAAAAAAGGCTGGGGTTTGCTTGCTGGTCTGTAAGGGTTTGAAGTGTGCTGTCATCTTACTCCATCAAGATCCACAGGGTAGATGTTTACTGCTCCATATCTCCTTACAAGGTATTGACTTTCGGTTATTGGTCACTTATGGCCTTAATACTTATTCTCAGACTTACTTTACTTCTTTGGTTTCTTTGGGTCTGTTGGACACATCTGTGCCCCTTCTAGTGGCTGGCGACCTTAATCAGGTGTTGGATGCCTCGCTTGATCGATCTAGCCCTACTGCTTTACCTACGGGCATTGTCTCTAAAGGAGTGCCTTTTCTGTGTAAATCCCTGGGCTTGGTAAATCCTTGGAGGTTGCTCCATCCCTTTGAAAGGGACTACACTCATCAGTCTTGGGCCCATGGGACTTTTTCCCGCCTAGACTATCTTTTGGTTTCAGAATCATTATTCCCCCGGGTTGCAGAGGCCACTATTGGACCCAAGGAGGTGTCTGATCATTGCCTCATTTGGGTGGACATTTCTTGGGGAATTTCTCCTCGGGGAACACATCGCTGGCGTTTCCCATCGTATTTGCAAGATGTTCCTGATTTTCTCGCATATTTGCATAAAAGTTGGGATGATTATCTCCTGACTAATGGCCATCACCAATAAGACTCAGCCTTATTCTAGGAGACGGCCAAGGTTGTTATGTGGGGGCATATTATTTCTTACATGGCAGCCCGTCGCAAACGTATTTCGAATTGTATTATTCGCTTAGAAAAACATTACTCTCAATTGAAAGCCAGATATTTACAACATTCTACCCCTGCTTTACGGAAGGAACTTCAGTCGGCTCAGGTTGCCCTTAATGCCTTACTACATGATCGTACTAAACGCTCGCTTTTATATTGGAAGTATAGGTATTATCGTTATGGGAACAAGACGGGCAGAATGTTGGCCACTTTAACTAAGAATTGGCAGGACGATAGATATATTTCACGAATTCGGTCGGGCCCAGATTCTTACTGTACGAAGCCAGTTGACATAGCAGATGCTTTTTATCGCCATTTTTCGGAGTTCTATGCTAGCCCAGGCCCTTATTGTGGTCCCGATGTCCTGGATTACATAGAAGATGCGGGCATGCCGAAATTCACGGACCTGCAGAGACAAGCTTTGAATCGGCCTAAACAGGGCACGGAGATCCAAAAGGCGATCAAGAACTTGCGCTCTAGTACTGCTCCGGGCCCTGATGGGTTTTCAGTTGAATTTTTTTAAATGTTGGCTCTGCAGGTATGTGAACCACTTCTGGGTTATTTTGTTACAGCTTCGTTTCCACCTTATGCAAATGCCGCTACTATTACATTGCTCCCCAAGCCTGGTAAACCTAGAGATGAAGTTGAATCTTATCGTCCCATTTCTCTTATTAATGTAGATCTAAAAATTTTGGCTCGTGTGTTAGCGAATCGCATGACGCCTCTCCTACCTAGTACAGGGCAGACACTCAGTTGTGAACATCCAGAGAGTGTTGTTGGCTATGTCTACATCGACATTGACCCCGGGTATTCTTGCGAGCTTGGATGCCGCTAAGGCCTTATCTTTTTCGAGTTCTGGAATATGTGGGTATTGGAGGCTGGTTCGGTTCTGCTCTACGGGCGTTATACTCAGCTCCGTTGGTATCTATTCTGGTGAATGGGATCCCCACGCGCTCTTTTCCGGTTGGTAGAGGGACGCGTCAGGGCTGCCCTTTATCCTCTCTACTCTTTCTATTATACCTGGAGCCACTTCTCCGAACGATTTTAAGGGATGATGATTTGGTTGGGCTGCCAGAGGGCTCTTCCCAATTGCGGGTGTTAGCCTTTGCGGATGACTTATTGTTGGCCCTGGCGTGGCCACAACAATCCTTAACCCGCGCTTTGGAGCTTTTGGATGAGTTTCATTTGTTTTCTGGTCTGACACTGAACCCACAGAAGTCTTTGGTGCTTCCCTTACAGCAGGAAACATAGAAACATAGAAATAGACGGCAGATAAGGGCCACGGCCCATCAAGTCTGCCCACTCCAGTGATCCTCGCTATCTATCTTTGCGGATAGATCCCACATGTCTATCCCATCTGGCCTTAAAATCCGCCACACTGGTGGCCTCAATAACCCGAAGTGGAAGACTATTCCAGCGATCAACCACCCTTTCAGTGAAGAAGAACTTCCTAGTGTCACTGTGCAGTTTCCCGCCCCTGATTTTCCACGAATGCCCCCTTGTTGCCGCGGGACCCTTGAAGAAGAAGATGTCTTCTTCCACCTTGATGCGGCCCGTGAGATATTTGAATGTCTCGATCATATCTCCCCTCTCTCGACGCTCCTCGAGTGAGTAGAGCTGCAAATTCCCCAACCGCTCCTCGTACGGGTGCTCCCTGAGTCCCGAGACCATCCTGGTGGCCATCCTCTGGACCGACTCCAGTCTCAGCACATCCTTGCGGTAATGCGGCCTCCAGAATTGCACACAGTACTCCAGGTGCGGTCTCACCATAGATCTATATAGTGGCATAATGACTTCAGGTTTACGGCTGACGAAACTCCTGCGTATGCAACCTATGATTTGCCTTGCTTTGAATGAAGCTTGCTCCACTTGGTTTGCCGACTTCATGTCTTCCCTGACAATCACTCCCAAGTCTCTTTCTGCTACAGTTCTTGTCAGTATCTCGCCATTTAGGGTGTAGATCTTGCATGGATTCTGGCTTCCCAGGTGCATGACTTTGCATTTTTTGGCATTGAAACTGAGTTGCCAGGACCTAGACCAGTGCTCCAGCAGAAGTAAGTCATGCACCATATCGTCTGTCATTGCTTTTTTGTCTGTTGTGCTTTTGCTCACTACATTGCACAGTTTGGCATCATCGGCAAACAATGTTATTTTACCTCGAAGCCCTTCTGTCAGGTCTCTTATATAGATGTTGAACAAGATCGGGCCCAGGACGGAGCCCTGTGGCACTCCACTTATCACCTCCGACATCTCGGAGGGAGTGCCATTCACCATCACCCTCTGAAGCCTACCTCCAAGCCAGTTCCCAACCCATTTGGTTAAAGTGTCGCCCAAACCTAAAGAACTCATCTTGTTCAGCAACCTGCAGTGTGGCACGCTATCAAATGCTTTGCTGAAATCCAGATAGACGATGTCCAGGGACTCACCAACATCCAGCTTCCTCGTCACCCAGTCAATGAAGCCGATCAGGTTGGATTGGCACGATCTCCCCTTAGTAAATCCATGTTGGCGGGGATCCCGCAGATTCTCCTCGTCCATGATCCTATCCATTTGGTGTTTGATTAGGGTTTCCATTAGTTTGCTCACTATTGAAGTGAGACTCACTGGTCTGTAGTTTGCCATATCCACCCTGGAGCCTTTCTTGTGTAGTGGAATGACGTTAGCCGTCTTCCAGTCCATCGGGACGTTACCTGTACTAAGGGAGAGATTAAAGAGCGCGGATAGTAGTTCCGCCAAGACATCTCCCAACTCCCTGAGTACCCTAGGGTGTAGGTTGTCAGGCCCCATTGCCTTGTTGACCTTGATTTTTGACAGCTCGCAGTAGACGCTGCTGGGTGTAAATTTGAAATTACTAAACGGGTCTACTGATTTAATCCTTGTATGTGGTTGAGGGCCGATTCCCGGCGCCTCGCGGGTGAAGACTGAACAGAAGTATTCATTTAACAGTTGGGCCTTTTCCGAGTCCGTCTCCACATGGTCTCCGTCTGGTTTTCTGAGTCGTACTATCCCACCCGAGTTCTTTTTCCTGTCACTAATATACCTGAAGAAGGATTTATCTCCCTTCTGGATATTCTTTGCTAGAGACTCCTCCATGCGGAATTTGGCCTCTCTAACTGCCGCTTTGACGGCTCTTGATTTGGTCAGATAATCTACTCTGGAGTCCTGTGTCCCTGATTGTTTGTAAGAGATGAATGCTTTTTTCTTCTCTTTGATGAGGTCTGAGATCTCCATAGAGAACCACTGTGGCTTGTTGTTCCTACTCCGTTTGCTTACTGATTTAACATAGCGATTTGTTGCTTCCTGTATGGTGGTTTTCAAAGTTGACCACATTTCTTCCACGCTGTCGGTATCTGCTTGGGTTTGTAGCGCCTGGTGAACGAAGTCTCCCATGTCCTGGAAGTTTGTGTCCTTGAACTTGAGAACCTTGGTCAATGTGGTAGATTTCGTGAAACCTTTCCTGAGATTGAACCAAATCATATTGTGGTCACTGGAGGCCAAAGTTTCACCCACCGAGACCTCTGTGATACTTTCTCCGTTGGTAAGTACCAGGTCCAAAATTGCCTGATCCCTTGTTGGCTCAAATACCAGTTGCCTGAGTCCTGCTCCATTCAAAGAGTTTAATAGCTTCCTGCTGCTGCCGGAAGCAGAGGAAAGCGTGACCCAATCCACATCGGGCATGTTGAAGTCACCTACCAATACTGTGTCCCCCCGCAAGGTGATATTCTCTATATCTCCGATTAATTCCAAATCTAGGTCTTCTTGATGTTTTGGGGGTCTGTATACCACGCCAAGATATAGGCATTTGTCCTTCCCTCTGGCCAAATTTACCCAAAGGGATTCCCCAGTGTACTGTACATCTGTGATTCTGGTGACCTTAATGTCATTTTTAGTATATAATGCTACCCCACCTCCCATTTTGCCCTCCCTGTCCCGACGAAGCAAGTTGTAACCTGGTATGACCATGTCCCACCTGTGGGAGTCTGTGAGCCAGGTCTCAGATATCGCCACCACATCCAGGTCGGCATTCCTCATTTCTGTCTCCAAATCTAGGATCTTGTTTCCCAGACTGTGGGCGTTGACGTACATAGCCCTCCATGTTGTGTGCTTGTTGTATCTCAGTGGGGACAATCCCTCTATATCAACTAGACCACCATTAGTATTTTTCGCTTGTCTCTTACACTCCCTAGACCCAGAGCTACAGCGTGTACCTATCCCGGACCCCCCATAACTGCAGTGCGCTCCTATCAGAGACTTGGTAATGTGTGTACCCTGTGGGGGTATTCCCGTTTGGGCTACTTGAGCTCCTTTAGTGCTATTTGCAGCGTGTGCACTCTCGCTGGTCCCAGAATTACAGTGTGTACTCCCTCTAGACCTAGAATTGCTACGTGTACTCCCCTTAGACCCAGAATTGTAATGTGACCCAATGCAGTGTTTACTTAGTTCAGTTCCAAAATAGTATTGGTAGCCCGTACCCTCCCCCAACTCACCTAGTTTAAAGCCCGTACCCTCCCCCAACTTACCTAGTTTAAAGCCCTGTGTAGTAGGCGGGCTAGACGGTGTTCGGGATACTTGGGAGGGCACTTTTCCGTTGGTATGGGCTTCCTCTTCTATTCGTTATCTTGGCATTCTTCTACCACGGGATTTGACCACACTTTATTCTCTTAACATTCTCCCCTTGTTAACTAAAACTGGACAAAGACTGCAGGCTTGGCAATCTTACCCTTTGACCCTCCTGGGTAAAATTGCTTTGTATAACATGATGGTGGTCCCCCAATGGCTATACCTTCTTCAGACTTTGCCCTTGCTTCTCAAGCACTGTCATCTATGCTTGTTTCATAGATCTTTACTCTTGTTTTTATGGAGTGGTAGACGCTCTAGGATTCCTTTACATACTTACTTTACCTATTGCTCAGGGGGGCCTGGGATTATTGCACTTGGGCAGGCTCAATATGGCTTGTCAACTTAGGCATGTGACTGATTGGTTTTGTGGAACCTCACATTTTTCAGCTACTGGGGTAGAGTGCCTAGCTTTTGTTCCATACCATTTTAGTTACTTGCTGCATGTGAAGAGCCTGCCTCTACGGGCTTTGCGTTTTGGGGATTTGTTATTATTACCAGTGCGCAAAGTTTGGAAGAAACTCTGTACTCAATTGGGTGTTCGATTTGATGTGACCCCGTGTTTACCTATAGCTGGCAATGGGGATTTCCTCCCTGGCATGAGTCCTGGAGCTCTCACTTTGTGGTCCAAAAAGGGCCTGTATTATTTGTCTCAAGTCTTACAGCCGGATGGCATGCTTCAATCATTTCAGACATTACAGGACTCTTTTACTCTAGTGGCAACGGACTGGTTCTCTTACAAACAATTGCCACATTATGTTCACTCTCTCCCTGGCTCAGCTTTATCAGAGGAGATTCAGGAAAAACTGTCCGAATCCTTTTGTTTGACTGCACAGGTGCCCATACCTTTGCGTTTTCATCACCGATTTCTTCAGGAGCTGGCTGGAGAACTGGATTATCCTACTTTGGCTACCCAATGGACCCAGGATTTACAGATACAAATTACTGTGGCTATGCTAAAGAGGAGTGTACTGCTGGGGGCCAAACTCTTG
Source organism: Geotrypetes seraphini (assembly GCF_902459505.1). NCBI lineage: Eukaryota > Metazoa > Chordata > Amphibia > Gymnophiona > Dermophiidae > Geotrypetes > Geotrypetes seraphini. The sequence goes on from NC_047086.1 coordinate 285,467,335, forward strand.
GTTTTTGCAGCGGAAAGAAAAAGGTACTACAAATTTTTGGTTCAGGCCTATTTTGCGCCTGTTCGGGCCTACAGGGCGCAAGTTAGCTCTACGGATAGTTGCCCTAGATGTGCGGCCCCCAGAGCCTCCCTGGGCCATATGTTTTGGTTGTGCCCGGGTATTCGGGCCTATTGGAAACGTATCTGCCTGCACATCCAGTCTATATGGCATTGTACTTGGGTACCCACTGACACTTTTATCTTTACTTTAAAACTTTCTTTGGTCCCTGTTAAGCCTGGTGCTGCTGCCTTTGTACAAAAAGCTATCTTTATGGGACTCAAAACAATTCTTCAATGCTGGTTGTCTCCTCATACTCCCACGATATCGCACTGGCGATCCCAGTGACCAGCTGGCGGGCTATGAGCGCCAGGCGGTTGTTGATATGGACTCTAAGCAAGGCTCCCTTTATCTCCGGTGCTGGTTACCGTTTTGTTCCAACTTAACACCTACTGTGCGCAGTAGATTACTGAATTAACCCATATGGTATGCTTATGTTGTGATGGACCTTGATGTGGCTGTTCCCTTGGGTGGGGGGGGTGAGAGGGGGGATGTTTTGTACTTTTGCTTCTAGCTTGCTTGTTCTTTGTTTGGTGTGTTTTTTCAAATTAATAAAACAGATTTAAGCATAACAAGAAATTAAATTCCTCCAAATCATATGCTAGACCACATTACTATAGCTGAAACAAAACCTAAGAGGACAAAGTAAACTTTCTTAAGAAGGAAAAAGGAAAAATTCCTTACATTTCTTTCAGTTGGAGCAGGCTAACTCTTGATTCTTCATTTATCTTAACCCTTTTCCTCCACTTCCACATTAGTTACCGTATCCTTCCCTATCACAGGTTTATCTTTCTAAAATAATTCTAACTGAGGGGTCAACAAATGTTTATCTATTATTCCCATAGGATAACAAACATTTACAAGGGAATTTCAGGTAGAATGTAGGTAGCCCCGATAGCTAAACCACAAGGCTTCAGCTGAAGGAACTGTTTCCTCATGATTTGGGTTTGTTTGTCTACATCTGGAAAGACTTGAAGCTGTTGACCACAAAAGTTTTCTTGTCTCTTACCAAAGTAAAGTTTAAGAACAGCTTGTTTCTCTAACTCTGTCCTAAAAGTAACCAACAATGTGGCACGTTTTTTAGTACAATCTTTAGACAATACCAAAAACTGCAATATATTTAAGCTGTCAGGAGAAACCAGCTGATCCATTTTATCTTCCTCCACTACAGTCTTTGAGCCCTTGGGAATATATATAGGTGACGACATCCACAGAGCCCGGTACAGACAGTGCTAAAGTTTACTGTCAATTTAAGTTCTTTAGAAGTCTTGAGACCGCTCATACTGCGCATGTGCAAGTTCCTTCCCACCCGATGTTGGCTCAAGAGACCATCAGTTTTTAGTTTTCTGTGGAGCTAAGAAGTGTTTTCTTGGAGTTATTACAAGGCACAATTTTTTTTAATCTTTGTGCCTTCCCATTTTCCAAAAATTGTTACTTTCTTCAACTTTTATTATTTTCAACCAGTTTCTATTACTTCATTTCGAAATTTCAAAAGTTTTTCAATCTTTCATCTTCCTTTTTTTTTTTTGGGGGGGGGAGCCTTTAGCCTTCCATCAGCCTGTGTTCATACCAAGGTCATCAAGCCATTTTCAGTTACATATTTACTCAACCCTCAGAGCAAAATTTAGTATATTCGATCTTGAATTGGCAGTTTTTCCATCGATGTCAAAGTGTTCTCAGGGCCATATCAGTCACTGATCCACATAGTTGGTATATTCAATACATTGGTCCTGAGCAATGGGTCGACTCTTCCTCTTGCTGCTTCCAAAAGCATTTCTTGAAGGCTTGACATCTGCAACAAGAAAAGTTGTTCAGTACCATTGAACCATCAATGATATCTGCTACCTCTGACTGAGACTGATAAGTTTCATTCTGTGGCAGCATCGACATTGACACTGTCCTCATTTGATGCTGGCTTCATTGGAACCATTGGCTCTGTCTAGTAAACAGGTTAAAGAGCATTCCCAGGCCTCTCTCTCTCAACAAACATCACCGGCATCTCCAGCATCAAGTAAGTTGATGCATGCCAAACGATGATGTAAGCACTCTTGCTCTCTGTCCTTGCAGGTTGTCTTCCCTCAGTGGCATGCTTCCTCAACACCCTGTAGCAGCAGCGGTACCAACCACATCAATGGTACCGGTGCCATTCATCCAGGATCAACTTCGAGAGTTGCTTCACAAGGAGTTAGCGAAAATGCTGCAAAAACAATCAATACTGACTGCTGTTCTACCTCCTTCGGTACCAGCCCAGTCCGAGCAAGGCTCTACAAGGCACCATGGTACCAAGTCTCAATCTCCTTACCGGTGTCATAAATCCAGATATTGATCTTTTCGAAACCAAAGTACCTCTTCCTCCTCAACATCAGACTGTCTCTGGAGAAAAGACAAGAGTTCTCGATGCTCTCATAGGCATCATAGCTGACATATCTCACAGCATCGTACTCCTAAAAGTAAATTTTAAATGTTTAAAAATTGGGAGACTCCTTTCTAGTGGCTACAAGAAAGTTTGGATTCCCTTTATAGGGTACAATTCTGTCCAGGATTTGACAAAGCCCAACTGCAGCATCATTCTCTTTTGGTGGAATCTGCTTTAAAGAAATCATCTAGCTCCAGAACATATGCTAGCACTCCACCAGTTTGAGAAGGTTGTACTTTGGACAGGTTTAGCCTTAGATTATTCCAAAACTCCATGCTCACTAGCTACATCTTAAGTTATAACTGTTATATGACCTTTTACTTAAAACAGCTGGTACAACACCTCTGTAACTTTGAACAGTTAATTCCTGGAGGCAAACTCACAGATTTCCAGCATACTACTCATGATCTCCTTGAAACTAGAAATTTATGGCGATATCAGTGTTTGATGCTTTCGAGCATAACCTTACAGACGTGGCTTCAATTATCAGACTTGGATCCTAATGTCCAGGATCGCCTTGCAAATATTCCTTGTTTAAGAAACAAAATTATTTGGTGATAAAATTGAAGAAGCCACGCAGAAAATCACGAGGTATGAGCAAAGCATGACTATTCTTTCAGCCTCTAAATCGGTGAAACCACAAAATTGTAGACATTACTACACACTTAGACAAGTCTGTTACATTTTTTTAAACGGCGCAACACTCTATCACTAATGACTTCTAGGACTTTGGTCCAAAGGCTCACTAGAAACCAATGTTCTCAAAAACCTCAGGCTCCAGCTCAGCAGAAGTGAACTCGATCTCTTTGATTCTCTTCTAGAGAGCCTGGCCAATGTTCAACCTTCTCAACCTTCTAAAGCAATTTAAAGCAAAACTAAAAACATTCTTATTTGAAGATGCTTTTGAATAAAACTGTCTTTTTCAGGACTAAAACAATTATATCTTATACCCTTACCTACTGTTTTATCCCTAAGTGTGCTTTTTCTCAAAGATTGTAGTTCTACCCTTCTTTCCTAATTGTGTGCAGTTAGTATATATGTTTTTGTATGTGTCTACTAACCTAACACGGTTTTGTATAATATTTTAACTCCAACTGTTTTGTTCCTTTTAAGATAATAAAAAAAAATATTATTACTGTACACCGCCTAGAAATTTGATTAAGCGGTATAAAAATTTTTTTTATAAACTTGAAACTACCTTTACCACACCCCTTTGGAGGGTCATCACTACCGACACCTGGGTTTTATGAGTTGTGAAGCAAGGGCGTGCACTTCATCTGCGAGAAATCCCTCCAAATAATCCACCAAGAGAGTCGTCTTTCAACTCCCAGCAGACTTCCCTTCTTCAGGAACTTTCAGCCCTTTTGCAATTCAATACCATCAAACCAGTACCTCCTCAGCAGAGGAGCCAAGGGTTCTACTCCATGTACTTTCTCATACCGAAGAAGAGAGATCTACGACCAATACAGTCCTTTCCTTAGGGACTTTGTATCCCTTCCTGGAGAAGAACGACTGACTAGCTTTGCTCTCTGGATCTCAAGGGAGGGTACACTCATATCCCCATTCTTCCAGCCCACAGGTATTACCTGCGATTCCAAATCACCAAATAGGAGAACACATAAAAGCCATAACAGCGGAGAGTTGCAGCTAACACAAAGTGATTCGTCGTGTTAGCTGCAACTCTCCACTGTTATGGTTTTTATGTGTTCTCCTATTTGGTGACTGGTTGATAGAGGGATCATCACCTCAAGCAGTCTAATTAGCCACTAACTCAGCAATACATCTCCTGGAACTTCTGGAATTTGCTGTCAATTGCCAAAAATCCCACCTCCACCCAACCCAAAATCTGAAGTTTATTGAAGCTCTAATAAACTTGACTAAGAAGAACAACTTGCCAAAGACAATCTCATAGTACCAATTTTTTTAGGTACATCAAAAGCAGAAAACCTGTGAGGGAATCCTTGGGACCTTTTGGATGATGAAGGAGTAAATGGTGCGCTCAGGCAGGATAAAGCCATAGTAGAGAGACTGAATGAATTCTTTGCTTCGGTCTTTACGGAAGAAGACATAAGAAATCTACCTGAACAGGAAATGGTTTTTTAAAGATGATGAGGTGGAGGAATTGAAAGAAATCTCTGTAAACCTAAAGAGTGATAAGTCTCCTGGACTGGATGGCATACATCCCACGCAGAACTCGAGCATGAAATTGCTGATCTGCTGTTAGAGATTTGTAACCTATCGTTAAAATCATCTGTAGTACCTGAAGATTGGAAGGTGGGCAATGTTATGCCGATTTTTAAAAAGGGCACCAGGGGAGATTCAGAAAATTACAGACTGGTAAGCCTGACTCGGTACTGGGCAAAATATTGGAAACGATTATAAAAAATAAAATTGTAGAACATGTAGACAGTCAGCATGGGTTCAGCCAAGGGATGTGTTGCCTTACCAATTTTCTTAATGGCTTTGAAGGTGTGAATAAACGTGGATAAAGGCGAGCCGGTTGATCTAGTGTATCTAGATTTCCAATTAAAGTCATGGGATAGGAGGCAATGTTTAATTGTGGATTAAGAACTGGTTATCAGTCAGAACACAAGAAGGGTAGGGTTGAATTGCCATTTTTCTCAGTGGAGGAGGATAAATAGTGGTGTGCCGCATGGATCTGTGCTGAGACTTTTGCTATTTAACTTATTTATTTATGATCTAGAAATTGGGATTATAAGCAAGGTGATTAAATTTGCAGATGACACTAAACTGTTCAAAGTTGTTAAAATGCATGCGGACTATGAAAAACTGCAGGAAGACCTTAGGAAATTGGAAGACTGGGTGTCCAAATGGTAGATGAAATGTAATATGGACAAATGCAAAATGATGCACATTGGAAAGAATAATTCAAATCATAGTTACTGGATGCTAGGGACCACCTTGGGGAGTCAGCGCTCAAGAAAAGGATCTGGTTGTCATCATAGACAATACACTGAAGCCTTCCGTCCAATGAGCGGCGGTGGCCAAGAAGGCAAACAAGAATTATTAGAAAAGAGATGGTTAACAAGATTAAGAATGTTATAATGCCTCTGTATTGTTCAATGGTTCGACCTCACCTTGAGTATTGCATTCAGTTCAAAAGAGATATAGCAGCACTAGAAAAAGTTCAAAGAAGAGCAACCAAGATTATGTAATGTAATGTAATGTAATTTATTTCTTATATACCGCTACATCCGTTAGGTTCTAAGCGGTTTACAGAAAATATACATTAAGATTAGAAATAAGAAAGGTACTTGAAAAATTCCCTTACTGTCCCGAAGGCTCACAATCTAACTAAAGTACCTGGAGGGCAATAGAGAAGTGAAAAGTAGAGTTAGAGGAAAAATAAAAATAAAATAAACATTTTAACAAGACAGCATTGATCTAAATACTTTGGAAGGTAGAAGAGAGGAGAGAAAGGAATAGAAGCAGAAGGGGGAGCCGTTGAACAGTAGAATTCTGGAGAAATTTAAATGATAGAAATAGAACAAAACAAAGACAAAAGGCAAAACAATAGATAAGATTAAAGATAAATCATAAGCTGGAAAGAAAAATAAAATAAAACTTTGTCTTCAATCCACGGTTTCAGCGTCAGTGATGAAGTGGAGCAAGTAAGTTTAGGAGGAGCGATTGACGTTTCCAGAAAGGGCTTCTTCAGGGAAGAGACTTGGCAGACAGTCCCAGGATGCCTATGTCTCCTCCCCTGCGATGTTCTCCCATCCATGCATTCCCTCCCAGACACACTGCCCGTGCCCCAGCCGCTCCAAGGAGGCTGCCCCAGATGAGGCCCACGTTGAATGCAGGATTCTCTCCTCTGCGGGAAAGCCGCCCGGAGCCGACAGTCGATCTTCTTAGCGGATTGCATGGGGGGAAGAGTTCACACTCTTGGTAGGATCGGGTCTGTGTGCTCTCGGTGGTTGTGGCTGGTCTCGTTGCTGCTTAGGTGTAAAAGCAGTTGATCTCCACTGCTGCTGATATTTAAAAGCAGGCAGATTGATCTCTCCAATGGACTGCAGGGGGAGGAGTTCACACTCCTGGCAGGATCGGGTCTGTGGGCTCTTGGTGGTTGCGGTAGGTCTCGCTGCTGCTTGTATGTAAAAGCAGTTGTTTTTCTACTGCTGCTAATATTTAAAGCAGGTAGATTGATCTCTTAAACGGGATATAGAGGGAGGAGCTCACATGCCTGGTTGGATCGGGATGGAAAGGGGATGGAACTCTTCTCATTTGAGGAAAGACTAGAGAGGTTAGGGCTCTTCAGCTTGGAAAAGAGATGGCTGAGGGGAGATATGATTTGAAGTCTATAAAATCCTGAGTTGTGTAGAACAAGTACAAGTGGATTGTTTTGGGTTTTATTTATTTTTTTTATTACTGCATCAAGATTTACAAAGACTAGAGGATACTCGAAGTTACAGAGTAATACTTTTAAAACCAATAGGAGGAAATATTTTTTCACTCAGGGAATAGTTAAGCTCTGGAACGCATTGTCAGAGGTTGTAAGAGCGAATAGCGTAGCTGGTTTGTGGTCTCCTTCAATCCTAATAAGTTGGAGTGTCTTGTATCCAAAAGAACTATTTCTACCTGTTTGTCGGCTTGTATCGCCTTCTGTTATGCTCAGGCTGGGCTAAAATGCCCCCAAGCATACATGCAATAAAAAGAGGAAAATCGAAGAAGGAAGTTTTTTTTCACCCAAAGGGTCGTGGACACTTGGAATGCGCTACCGGAGGAAGTGATCAGGCAGAGTACGGTACAAGGATTCAAACAGGGATTGGATGGATTCCTGAGGGATAAAGGGATCGTGGGATACTGAGGGAAAAGGATATAGAGGGGTATAGATAGAGGATTACTGCGCAGGTCCTGGACCTGTTGGGCAGCCGCGTGAGCGGACTGCTGGGCACGATGGACCTCAGGTCTGACCCAGTGGAGGCATTGCTTATGTTCTTATGAAGACTGGATAGTAAAAGTAAATCAAATCTGGACAGAAGGAAAAAAATAGATTGAAGAAAGCTGAAAGGAAAATGCGGGGAGGCAAATGACAATAGTTAAAGAGGATGGAAGAAAGCAGAAACCAGAGCTCAGACTAACCCAAGTAGAAAAATAACATGACCAAACAATGAAGGTAGAAAAGCATTTTTTTTATTTTCTGTGATTAGAATATGTTGGCTTTTGGAATGTTCATTTCAAAATATCTGCTGGTCATAGATTGGGGGTACTCTGGTTGAAATTTGTTTGACCTTGAGTTGAGAAGCATTATTCTACATTGTAGTTATGTTGCAAGCGTTATCTAAACCTTATCTTTCTGCATAGTGTGGTCCAAACTTGACTGAACACTGTCTTCCATTTTATTTCTGTTCTACATTTTATTTTTTACTGTATTCCTTTAGCACTGTATATATTTATTTAACTTCACGGGCCCTCAGTAGAATATTGCTCACAAATTACAAGTGCTGGCATTAAAAAGTGAGAAGTGTCCTGAGTGCTGTTCTGGGGATCTCAAAGTCTCTCCTTGAGGGCTGCAATCCAGTCGGATTTTCAGGTTTTCCTCAATAAATAAGCATTGAAAGCAGTGCATGCATATAGATCTCATGCATATTCATTTGGAAATCCTGAAAACCGACTGGATTGCGGCCCTCAAGGAGGGACTTTGAGACCCCTGTGCTAGACAAAGTTGACAAGAAGGTTATTCTAGGCACTTGATGTTATCCAAAATCTGTACAATGTAAGACCACATGGCTTGACAACAGCTATTGCACTGCTTCAGAAGATCCAGATTCATGTTACCTGGCAAAGGTGGGAGATCCAATTATGAACAATTTTCTGGATCTTTCCAACAATCCTTTTGCACTTTTCCTATGGCTGATGGTAAAGAAGGGTGAGATTCATAGAGATTTGTACCAAATGTTGGTTAATTTGCAAATTTAATAGAGATTTGTTGAATTGTTTTCCAGTTAAGAAGCCAGTGATAAGTGTATGGATCTACCTTTTTCAGGAGTAACCCCTGTTTACTAGAGTTATACAGGGTTAAAACTTTAAGGGGATTAATTTTACTCAGTGTAATGGAGGAGGGGAAGGAGAAAATGGAGAGAATATTGGATTGTAACTTTTGGCATTTGTACAAATAACAAAAGCTTTATTGCAAATTTGTTTGAGGATTTTAGCAAAAATTTTATCTTTTCCCAGAAACTGATTGCAAAACCTGGAGACATGAGGAACTATAGTGCATTGAGCATACTTTTCCAACTAGCCTGTGATATTCAGCTTCTGCACATGGTAAGTATTGCACTCATGTGATATGTTTTGAAGTTAAACAGCAAGACCAGCGAATAAATGGAAACATTTATTTAATACTTGATAGGCCTTGTTTCAGGACATGAATCAAAGCAGTTTATAGATCAATAAAATCATTTGAAGTGGAAAGGAACTACAGTGTCTTGACAGGAAAGAAAAGAAAAATCAAATAATAGATGGATAGTAGTTGTGCCTCTGCCTGACTGTCCCCATTTGCATTACTGTACCTCATAAAATGCTAAAGAAAAAAAGATGAGCTTTCAGGAATGTCCTAAAAATAGAGGTAAGAAGCCTCTGTCCTAAGTTCTTCTGGCAGAGAGCTCCAGAGAGGGAGCGATAAAGCAAAATACAGAGTGCCTGGTAGATTTTAATCATAAGCAATGGAAGAGTGGACTGATAGGTTTCTCTTTTGGAAATCAGCTAAGTTACAGGCAGGCCAGTAGGAGACAATAAGGGAAAAAGAGAGGGAAAAAGTGTTGGTTCCTGTAAGGCAGTGTATCGCAAACTGTGTATCTCCTGAGATTTCAGGTGTGCCACAAGATGCTGGGGAAGAGGAGAGGCATATCCTGTAGGCAATCAGGCGGTGCCAACACCTCTCTTTCTTCTCCGTGCATTTTCCCTTCCGGTACCCTCCACTGGCAGCTCAAGGTCCGTCTGGAGAGCCTTTGTGTAAGCACAGATGTAGATGTGAACATCCGCACACTCCCAGATGCCTTGAGCCGTGGCCACTACATTTAGTGTGCTGAGGCTCAACAAAGTTTGATGGACACTACTGTAGGGTATCGGGAACCAGTAGTGTTGCTTAAGAGGAAGAGTGGTATGATCATAGTGATGAGCATGGGACAGGAGATGAAAAACTGTATTTGGAACTGATTAAAGCTCCTTAAGAAGGGAGACTGAAATAGATGTTGCAATAGTCCAGTTTTGATGGTAGAAGGACATAAAGTGTGGCACAGGACTTATCAAAGTAGGAAAGAGTGATTAGTCTGTAAAGAAAAGAAACATGATTTGACAACTGAGGAGAGTTAGGGACCAAAAGACTTGTATCAAGAATTACACCTGAGTATTTCATGAATTCTGCAAGTGTTAGGGGAAAGCTCTGGGGTGTAAGAGAAATGTGAGGATAATTGATCCAACCTGTAATCCAGAGAGTTGCAGATTTTGAAGGGTTGAATAATAGGTGGTTAGTGCAGAGCCAATGATCAACTGAGTTCAAATAGGACTGGAAGGCATTATCCTAGGACAAGCAATCAGCATATTCTCATATGTGGGTGATGCCATCCACGGAGCCCTGTACGAACTGTCACTTTAAGTTTTAAGAAACTTTGAGACTGCCTGCAGTTGCATGCACGAGTGCCTTCCCGTCTGATGTTGGCTTGCAGTTCCTCAGTTCTTAGTTTTCCGTGGTGCGAAGAAGTTCTTTTTCTGGACTTCATCCAGTCTGCGTTGCCTTCAACCTGTAGTAATGTTTTTTACTGAGTGGTAGAAATGTAATGTTTTTCTACTGAGTGGCCTTTGGCCATTTTTTCTTCACTTTTGTTATTCTTAGTTAAAAAAAACAAACTAAAAGAAAATATAATTTTTCTTTTTTCATCAGTTGGGCCTTCAGCCTTCGTGTTACCGTATTTTCTCGGCAGGCTTTTTCTAGTCTCTCATAGAGTTTAATTTTGCCGCTGCAATTTATCCGTCCATGTCGAAATTGTTTACTTTTTAAAAAAAGTTCTGTTGGTGCCAGTGGCTTATCTCAATCACTGACACGCATAGTTAATGTTTGCAGTGTTTGGGCCCTGAGCATCAGGCCCTGACACCAGCACGCGCTGTTCCACCTTACAAAAGTGCTCACTAAAGGCTCGTCATATTCAGCAAGAGAAGCTCTTTGGTTCAGCCATAGACACTGGAAAACACTCTGAGCCGGCGGTACCAGCATCAGCATAGACATCTGACGAGCTTCCAGCATTAGGGAAGCAAGCTAAGAAGACATTCTCTTCCCAGCAAGTGTCGCAGGCCTCTACAGCATCAAGTCCCTTGATGCAAGCCAAATGTCTATGCTGTCGCTTTCCATCTCTGCAAGTTTTCTCTTCTTCAGCGTGTGCATCCTCCTCAAGGTCATCCACCCCTTGACACCCTGCAGCACCAATGTTGAGCCAAGGGTACCAGTGCAGCTCTTCAAAAAGCAACTCAATGAGTTTAGCATGGCACCTCGAGGCCGCAGTGTACCAATTCGAGTTTTCCATCGAGGTGTCGGTCTACCTCTCATCAATCTGCCAGTAGACATCGACACACTCCATCAAGGTATCGATCTTAAATATCACAACAGCAACACTCCCCATCAAAACATCGTTGCTCTTCATCGAAGCATCAAAGTCTTTCGACACATCGACGTTCTTAATCAACTAGATGCTCTGCATTGAAGCATCATCATTCTACATCACATTGATCCCATGTTTACAAGGATAAGAGAACTTCCCTTCGCTCTTCTTCATCGGATCAGTACTGAAGACATCGAGGAACATCATCTCATCATTCTCTACTACATTCTTCATCTTACAGAGTTACCTAGGGTTCCTGCAGTTGATTCTAATTTCTCACATCACCATACAGACTCTGAGTGTGAGCCTGAGTCATATGGCATACTTTTAAATGCATCTCCTCTTGAAGTGGGTGTGAATGGACAATACTCAGACTGGAAAAACGTCACGAGTGGAGTGCCACAGGGTTTGGTGCTTGGACCTGTGCTCTTCAACATATTTATAAACGACCTGGAAATTGGTACGATGAGTAAGGTGATTAAATTTGCAGATGATAATGAAGTTATTCAGAGTAGTGAAGATGCAGGAGGATTGCAAAGAGCTGCAATGTGACATAAAACACGCTCAAGAAATAGGCTGCGACATGGCAAATGAGGTTTAACGTGGATAAGTGTAAGGTGATGCATGTCGGTAACAAAAATTTCATACACGCCTACAGGATGTCCGGTGCAGTACCAGGAAAGAGATTTGGGAGTACAGATTGACAAGTCGGTGAAGCCGTCCGCGCAATGTGCAGCAGCAGCGAAAAGGGCAAACAGAATGCTAGGAATGATTAAGAAGGGGATCACGAACAGATCTGAGAAGATTATCATGCCACTGTACCGGGCCATGGTATGCCCTCACCTGGAATACTGCGTACAGCACTGATCGCCGTACATGAAGAAGGACATGGTACTACTTGAAAGGGTCCATAGAAGAGCGACTAAAATGGTTAAGGGGCTGGAGGAGTTGCTTTACAGTGAGAGATTAGGGAAACTGGGCCTCTAATCCCTTGAATAGAGGAGACTGAGAGAGGACATGATCAAAACATTCAAGAAAATGAAGGGAATAGACTTAGTAGATAAAGACAGGTTGTTCACTCTCTCCAAGATAGAGAGAACGAGAGGACACTCTCTAAAGTTAAAAGGGGATAGATACCATACAAACATATGGAAGTTCTTCTTCACCCAGAGAGTGGTAGAAAGCTGGAATGCTCTTCCTGAGGCTGTTATAGGGGGAAAACACCCTCCAGGGATTCAAGACAAAGTTAGACAAGTTCCTGCTAAACCGGAAAGTACACAGGTAGGGCTAATCTCAGTTAGGGTACTGGTCTTTGATCTAGGGGCCACCGCGTGAGCAGACTGCTGGGCACGATGGACCGCTGGTCCAACCTAGCAGCGGCAATTTTTATGTTCTTACTAGTCTTTAAGCCCATTATATTAACGGGTGCTAGAATATATGTTTTGTCTGTCTTTCTTTCTGTCTCTCTCCCTCCCCCTGTCTCTTTCTTTCTCTCTCTCTCCCTCCCCATATCTTTTTTCTCTCTCTCTCCCTCCCCATATCTCTTTTTCTCTCTCTCTCCCTCCCCATATCTCTTTTTTTCTCTCTCTCCCTCCCCATATCTCTTTTTTTCTCTCTCTCCCTCCCCATATCTCTTTTTTTCTCTCTCTCCCTCCCCATATCTCTTTTTTCTCTCTCTCCCTCCCCATATCTCTTTTTTTCTCTCTTTCTCTCTCTCTCCCTCTCCCTATCTCTTTCTTTCTCTCTCTCTCCCTCCCCCTGTCTTTCTTTCTCTCTTTCTCTCTCTCCCTCCCCCTGTCTCTTTCTTTCTCTCTTTCTCTCTCTCCCTCCCCATGTCTCTTTCTTTCTCTCTCTCTCCCTCCCCATGTCTCTTTCTTTCTCTCTCTCTCCCTCCCCCTGTCTCTTTCTTTCTCTCTCTCCCTCCCCCTGTCTCTTTCTTTCTCTCTCTCTCCCCCTGTCTTTCTCTCTCTCTCCCTCCCTCCCTCTGTCTCTTTCTTTCTCTCTCTCCCTCCCTCCCTCTGTCTCTTTCTTTCTCTCTCTCTCCCTCCCTCCCCCTGTCTCTTTCTTTCTCTCTCTCTCCCTCCCTCCCCCTGTCTCTTTCTTTCTCTCTCTCTCTCCCTCCCTCCCCCTGTCTCTTTCTTTCTCTCTCCCTCCCTCCCCCTGTCTCTTTCTTTCTCTCTCCCTCCCCCTGTCTCTTTCTTTCTCTCTCTCTCCCTTCCTCCCCCTGTCTCTTTCTTTCTCTCTCTCTCCCTCCCTCCCCCTGTCTCTTTCTTTCTCCCTCCCTCCCCCTGTCTTTCTTTCTTTCTTTCTTTCTGTCTGTCTCTCTCCCTGTCCCCTATGCAGCAAAAGCATTTCCCTCCCCCCACTTCCCTGTGCAGTAGCCGCAGCAGCATTCCTTCCCCCTCCATTTCCCTGTGCAGCAGCAGCATTCCCTCACCCTCCTTTTCCCTGTGCAGCAGCATTTACCTCCCCCATCCTACTTCCCTGTGCAACAGTATTTCCCTTCCTCTCCACATCCCTGTGCAGCAGCAGCATTCCCTCCTCCTCCACTTCCCTCCCCCCACCCCACTTCCCTATGCAGTAGCAGCATTTTCCTCCCCCCACTTCCCTGTGCAGCAGCCGCAGCAGCATTCCACTCCCCCACCCCACTTCCCTGTGCAGCAGCAGTATTTCCCTCCCCCTCCACTTCTCCGTGCAGCAACAGCAGCAGCGGTATTTCCTTCCCCCTCCACGTCCCTGTGCAGCAGCAGCAACAGCAGCAGCATTCCCCCTCCCTTGTCCCTTCCTTTCCTTTCCCTTCCCAGTTCCTTGCCGGAGTTATTTTTAAGTTTAAAGCTACCGTGACGACTCCTCTCACAATCCCTGCCTGCATCGGAAGCCTTCTCCGATGCAGGTGCGGCTCATGAGAGGAGCAGCCGCTGCGGATTTGAACTTAAAAATAATTTTGCCCAGGGAGTGTAAGGGAGCCAGCCAGACTGCAGAACATTACCTTGGGGTCCACGAGTGTGGGGCTGTTGTTGTATTTCCTTCCGAGCTAATAGAACCCTAAGCGCGCATGCGCACTCCTACCTGCCATGGACCTATGGATCATGGATATTAATCTTCAGGACCGTTCAGCCAACATTCCATGTCAGGGGGAAGAACTCTTCAGTGATAGAATGGAGGCTGCTACTCAAAAGCTGACTCAGCATGAGCAGAATTGGAGCTCTTCAAATAGATCAAAGGCTAAGAGTCAACAATCTAAGTCTGCTCCAAAACCAGCTTTTTATTCTTATAAGAGATGGAGAGGGTGGTGGATGCCTGGAATACGCTCCCGGGAGAGGTGGTGGAGATGAAAACGGTGACAGAGTTCAAAAAAGCGTGGGATGAACACAGGATCTAGAATCAGAAAATAATAGTATGTACTGGGCAGACTTGCACGGTCTGTGTCTGTATATGGCAGTTAGTGGAGGATGGGCTGGGGAGGGCTTCAATGGCTGGGAGGGTGTAGATGGACTGGAGTGAGCTTTGACAGAGACTTCAGTAGTTGGAACCTAAGAACAGTATCGGGCAGAGCTTTGGATTCTTGCCCAGAAATAGCTAAGAAGAAGAAGAATAAAACCCCCAACAACAAATTTTTAGATTGAATCAGGTTGGGCAGACTAGATGGACAGCTCAGTGAACCCTAGCCTTCAATGGTCTCAGGCTCTCGATCCCTTCTCTCAAAAGGTAGTCAGCTCATCTCTTTGTCAATCTTTTCGTTGGTGGATAGAACCGACCAGTCTTTCCAGGACTCTACTATTTCACATACTTATACATCAGAAAGTGCTCACGACAGATACGTCCATGTATGCTTGGGGAGCTCACCTGGACAGTGTTTGCACACAAGGTCACTGGTCTGCTCAAGAGAAGACGTTACACATAAACCTATTAGAGATGAGAGCAATTCGAAATGCTCTAAAAACCTTTCCAATCAAGTCCTCCTGGTTCACACAGACAATCAAGTAGTGATGTATTACATAAACCAGGGGTCTCCAAAGTCCCTCCTCGAGGGCCGAATCCAGTCAGGTTTTTGGGATTTCTCCAATGAATATGCATTGAAAGCAGTACATGCACATAGATCTCATGCATATTCATTGGGGAAATCCGAAAACCTGACTGGATTCGGCCCTCGAGGAGGGACTTTGGAGACAACTGACATAAACAATCAAGGAGGAACAGGATCTCTCCCTCTTTGTCAAGAAGCCGAGTACATTTGGAACTGGTCGATGGCTCGAAACATATTTCTCAAGGCCTTATATGTGCAAGGATCACAGAACACTCTAGCTGACAAACTCAGCAGATTTCTTCAACCACATGAATGGACTCAACTCCAAAGCATTATGCCGCATTATCTCAAGACAAGCAGGCAGCATATTCTCACACATGGGGTGTCGTCACTGATGTAGCCCTGGTATGGACACTTGAAAAGTGAATTGCAACTTTAAGTTTTAGAAAGTTTGCGATCAGCCCGCATCACGCATGTGTGAGTGCCTTACCACCCGATGTAGGCGCGCAGTTTCTTAGTTTCCGTGGAGCTATGAAGACGCGTTTCAGTGGTTGTTGAAAACTATTTTGCCTTCCCGCTCTCACGTCAGTGACTTCGGTCATTTTCATGTTATTCTTTATTTTTCTTTTAGTTTATCCTTCGGGGGGGGAAAAATCTCCTTTTTTTTTCTCTCTTGTGGGTTCGGCCCGGTGGGGCCTGTTGTACCACTTTGGCCTCTGACTTTGATTTCGCCAAGGCGGTCTTCCCTTTGATGTCACGCCCACAGATGGGATTTAAGAAGTGCGGTTGCTGTGCTTGGCCCTTCTCTGTGACTTGACGCACATCACTGGTGTCTCCAGTGTATGAGACCCATGCACCGTCCGGAAATCTGTACCCGATGTTCTCTTCAGAAGAGTACTTTCAAGAACCGCCTTCTTCAACAGAAACAACTGCTTGGTGTCGCTGTAGAGGGGGAGCCGACATCGCTACTCACACCGACAGCACCAACCAAGACGACATTGCATACATAAGACAATGGCAGAGACATCTCCGGTGTCGCAACCACCAGTGGGTAAGCCGGCTAAGAAGCCTTCCCCTACCCCATCTGGGACTTGGGTCAAGATGGCATTGAGTTAATTCATGCCGACCTCAAAAAAGTCCCGTAAGCACCCAATCCCAATCTCGGTGAGTGCCTCGACATTAGCTTCCTTATCACTGGACCGGAGTGCTGCACCTGTGGTACTAGCAAAAAAGCCAGTTGCTTAGGGATGAATTGAGTGTAAATGCTGGTGACGACTCAACTTATGGCCATGTCGGTACCGACTCTCCAGGCCAGGTTGACACCGGCTCTCCAGGTAACGATTCAGTCTGAGTAAATAACGACACCGACCGCACCTCCATTTGATGCTCCACCTGTGCGGAGACCATCGACATGGGAGTCAATCGATCCCACTCCACGGCACCAATCATTTGCGACACAAACATCCAGGGAGGCGACTCTGGTGCGGTCCCGGAAGGCCCTAGTAAGATCAAGCATCTCGAGGCTTCGACACTGGATCTTCGACACCATCCCCTTTCCATCCATGATTCAAACTTATTTGGGGGATTCAGAGCAGGAACCCCTCTCTTCTGATGATGAGGATTCTTCGGATTCAGCTTCACCTCAACGTTCTCCGCAAGGTCCTACTTCGAATCGGTCTTCTTTTTTCTGGTTACTTTGCCAAATGTTTGAAGATCTTTCCATTCCACTGGAAGTGGACTCTTAAACATTCCAAGCAGTTCTTGGAGGCTTTAGATTACGACCAGCCTCCTAAAGATCTCCTAAAGCTTCCACTACATGACATCTTGAAAGAGACTTTCTATAATAATTTGAAAACTCTCTCTATTCCAGTGGCTCTAAAAATGTTGGACTCCTTGTACAGAGTGGTGCCATTCCCAGGTTTTGCAAAACCTCAACTCCTTCATGTATCTTTTGGTGGTGAAATCCACTTTAAAGAAGTCTTCGGGAGCTAGTGTCTATGCCTCTGTCCCTCCTGACAGAGAGGGTAGGACAATAGATAAATTTGGCAAACGCTTTTATCAGAATGATATGTTGGCCAACCGAGCTGGAAATTACAATTTTCATTTTATTTGAAACACCTAATAAAACAATTATCAGCTTTTCAAAAGTACATTCCCTCACGCAAGTCACCAGCTCATTTCCTCTGCTTTCCAACTGTGGAAGTATATGGTCCGCACTACTTATGACACCTTTGAGCTCACCTCGCATGCAGCAGCCATGTTGGTGGTTATGCGATGCTTGGCGTGGCTTCATGTTTCTGAGCTTGATGTTAATCACCAAGATTGGTTGGCCAACGCTCCCTGCCTGAGAGATGAACTTTTTGGACCATATATAGACAGGGCCACTCAGAAGCTCTCTTCCCATGAGACCCTTTGGGACACATTGATCAAGCTAAAAAAGAAGCCTTCACCTCCTCGAGCTTTCTGGCCTGTTTCATCTTAGCGCAGGTATACTGTTAAACCTGCTCCTCAGCCTAGGAAACAGAAGCAACAACCATGTCAACAGCAGCAGGCTGCTCAACAGAAGCCTTCACAGCCTTTTTGATGTGCTCCTCAGGAGCATAGCCACCGCTCCTATTCTCCAACTTCTCACACAGCCGATTGGAGGACGGCTTCAACATTACACAGTTACTTACCGTAACAGGTGTTATCCAGGGACAGCAGTCAGATATTCTCACAACCTTCCCACCTCTCCGGGTTCTCTTCTTAGCTGGCTTATCTTAACTGAGGGACCGCGCGCCTACATCGGGCAGGAAGGCACTCGCGCATGTGCGGTGCGGGCTGATTGCAAACTTTCTAAAACTTAAAGTTGTGATTCACTTTTCAAGTGTCCGTACCGGGACTCTGTCAGTGACGTCACCCCATGTGTGAGAATATCTGCCTGCTGTCCCTGGATAACACCTGTTACATTAAGTAACTGTGCTTTATCCCAGGTCAAGCAGGCAGGTATTCTCACAAGTGGGTGACGTGATCCAACGGAGCCCCGATGTGGACGCCTCACAAGAAGTCTTGCTTGAAGAAACTCGAAGTTTCGAGTCACCCGCACTGCGCATGCGCGAGTGCCTTCCCGCCCAGCATAGGGTGCGTCTCCTCAGTTTTTACTTTTCCGTGGAACCGAGAAGTCCGTCTTCGACTCTCTGTGTGAAGTTTTCTTCACTTGTGCCTTCTAAGTCCGCAGTTTTGGGTTTATTTTCTCATAATTGCTGATTTTCGTCGTGTTTTGTTGTTTTCAAAAAAAAAAAAAAAATTTCTTCCATCCGTTCGACCGGGCAGGCCACGTGGCCGCAGCCCCGCGGCTTCGATCTTGCGGCGGAGCTCTTCCAGCCTATGTCTCGGCCTGCTGCCGGTTTTAAAAAGTGTTCCAAGTGCCAGCGCGCGATTTCACTGACGGACCCTCATCGACGCTGTCTTTGGTGTCTCGGACCTCAACACCTTCCGAAATCGTGCCGGCCTTGCTCAACACTTACAGCCCGTGCTTTCAAGCGTCGTTACATCTTGTGGGAGTCGCTATACAGCATGGAATCTTCGATGGAGCTGTCGTCATCGAAGGGTGCTTCACCTTTGACCTCATCCAAAGCTCTCCAGCCTTTCACGTCTACTGCTTCGAGCCTCATCAAACCTGCTTCGTTTGTACCGGCTCAGCCTTCGACGCCAGCTGCGGTGCCTTCCTCTGTCTCTTCAGGTCAGATAGCGCAGTATCCCATTCCCCCAGTGGTGCTCAAAGTGCCCAAGACTTCTAAGTCCAAGCACTCTCACACTGCCTCGAGGGATCACGAAGCCCGTGCAGGTGGTCCCGTTGGTGACGTGGATTCATCCTTGCTGGCTTCGTTCCAGACCGTACTTGAGAAGCAATTAATTCAGCTCTTTACCATAATGGGGCCAAAGCTTCTCTCCCAACTCCAGCCTGGGCATGCGGAGGTCTCCCGCGAAGTCGAGCCACCTCCTGTGCCTCAGCCGTACACACATTCTCTACAGGGAGCAGAGTCTCTGCGAGTGTCTGGCCTGGCATCGATGCAGGCATCGCAAGGAGCAGAGTCTGTGCCCATGCCTCCATTGGAACCGATTCACTCGATGCAAGGAGTAGAGTCTTTGCGAGTGCCTCGAGGTGCTTCCAGCCATCCACCTCTGCTTCGATCCACCGCTTCCAGCCCCATCCACTTTCTGGGGGCCTCAGCGAAGACACGCTCGCCTCGTCTGTCGAGGCCTGCTTCCAGGCATAGCTCGCACCATCAATCGAGACATTCTTCGAGGCATTCGTCCAGGCATGCCTCGCCTCATCGGAAGCAGCCTTTTCTTCAGTATTCACCACCGGCTACATCACCTCCTTCTTTGCCAGAGCTCGAGGACACGATGGGATCCTTTTCCCCATCTAGATCCCCGTCCTCATTGGACCCAGAAGCCTCGACGTCCTCGAGTCCCTCTCGAGGCCAGGCTTTGGCTGACCAGCTGTCTTTTTCTTCTTTTCTCCGTCAGATGGAAGCTGATTTGGTCACTGGGTCAAAATTTTCAAAGGAGTATCTCGAGACAATGCATCTCCCTCAACCTCCTGCTGAATCCCTCAAGCTTCCTCTTCACTGTTGGATCAGACCTTTGTCCGCTGTCTGGAGACCCCCTATTCCATCTCCGCTGTTCTGGGAAAACTGGATGCCAGATACCGCACGGTTCATCATAAGGGGTTTGACGGTGCCCAGGTATCCCATCAATCCCTTTTGGTGGAATCTTCCTTGAAGAGGTCTCACCCCTCCCAGGTCTATGCCACTGTTCCGCCTGGCAGGGAGGGCAAGACAATGGACAGATTCGGCAAGCGCATTTATCAGAACTCTATGATGACATCCCAAGTTCTCAATTACAATTTTCATTTTGTTATATATTTTGAATTTTTCCTGTCTGTCCTTCCCAAGTTCATGCCCTACTTGGATTCTTGAGCACATTTCGAATGCCAAGAGGTCCTGGCTTCTTTGTCCCAAGCCTGTCCTAACAACTACAAAGTTAAATCCCAACTTCGATCACATAAAAAAGGAGGTGGTCTTGCAGTGATCTATCATAATTCCATCCCTTTCCATTCTGATATTTCCATCTCATGTAACAACCACCCTGTGGAAACTCTTCAATTTTCCATAAAACAACCCCATTCCCTCAATTTCCTTCTTATCTTCCTCCCCCCCCCCAGTTACAAAACCAGCTTTAGCTACACTCATGTCCACCATCACCGATTTCAATATCTCTTATCCCAACCCCCTTATCCTCGGAGATTTCAATATTCATTTCAATCTTCCTAATCACCACAATACAGCTGAATTCCTGACCTTAATATCAGATCTCTCCCTAACTCCTCTATTTACCTTGCCCACTCATTCCGCTGGACACACTATAGACATGATATTCAGCCCAACTTCCATCAGCCATCTCTTTCAAGATTTTCTAACCCATCCTCTCCCTTGGTCTGATCATGTCCTTATAAACTTTCAACTAAATTCACCCACACAACCATTTTCTCTCCATAAAATCACCTACATCACTAGAAATCTCAATAAAATCACCTCTTTTACGATTCAGGACTCCTTTAAAATAAACCTACAAGATTTCACTAATCTTCCAATAGAAGAACAATTTTCTCTTTGGACCACTTCAACAAAATCCTTAATGGACTCCATTGCCCCCCCTCAGAAAAAATTATTAAAATCACAACCAAACAGAAAACCATGGTACAATGACCAACTCGCTCTCCTCCATCGACACCTCCGGTCTACAGAGCATAAATGGCGGAAAACTCAATCAAACAATTCTCTCATGTTATACAAGGAAAAAGCTACCCAATATAAAAATGCCATACAACAAGCAAAAAAAGAATATTACTCTAAATATATCACCACAACTCACAACTCTTCATCACTTTTTAGTATAGTTCAATCACTATCTCCCTATTCTAACAAGAAACCTTCCCCATTACCCATACAACCACCTGCTTCTGAGCTTGCCCTCTTCTTCGATAATAAAGTTAAAGAGATCAGATCACATCTCAGTCAATCTATCCACACCCCCCCTCAAGATGTCATCAATAAGTCGACTTTTCTATCTTTTAGTACCTGTAATAACTTTATTCCTCCCTCTCTAACAAACCTTCAGAAAACACTACAATCTACAAATGCATCTAACAATTCAATAGAAAGTATCCCCCCCTTAATTCTCAAAAAATTCTTCCCTCTCTTTGGGCCATTTCTTTTGGAAATGGTGACTAACAGTTTGTCTAATAGTTTTGTTCCAAAAGCCTGGAAATCAGCTCTTATTTACCCAAAATTAAAAAATCCCAACTCAGACACAACTTCATTATCAAACTTCTACCCAATTGCTAATCTGCCTCTCATCTCTAAAATAATAGAAAAAATCATATACAACCAACTAGCCGATTTCATTGACAAAACCAATGCCGTACACACCAATCAAACTGGTTTTCGCTCATCTTATTCCACGGAACTATCATTACTAGGACTTCTCTCTACTATATACTATTTCCTTGATCATCGAAAATCTGTTCTCCTTATCTCTCTCGATCTTTCTGCCGCCTTCAACACTGTTGACCACTCTCTCCTCCTCGACCGCCTTAGAGACTGTGGTATTACTGGCCAAGCACTCTCATGGTTCGCCTCATACTTTACCAATCGTTGTTTTAATGTTTACTCAAACAACGAAACTTCTTCACCTATATTTCAAACCTACGGTGTTCCACAGGGTTCTATTCTATCCCCTCTGCTATTTAATATATTCATGTCCCCTCTTCTCACTTTAGCACAATCTATAGGTTTCACAATTTTTGCTTACGCAGATGACATCCAAATACTTCACCCCATAGATTCCACAAACATCGCCGATATACAAGAAATTAATTCAAAACTAGATAAAATAAGTGATTGGCTCTTTGTTAACAAACTTTCCCTCAACATTAATAAATCTTATGGTATTCTTTTCTCAACCAACCCTAACGAAACAGTAACAGGAAAAATCTACCTTAAATCTCAGCCTGTAAAAATGGAAACAAAAATAAAATTATTAGGGGTCATCATAGACAAAGATTTAACATTTCACGATCATATCAGTTCAGTAGTAAAAACCTGCTTCTACAAACTACGACTTATTCGATCTTTAACCTCCATCCTTGAAACCGAAGCAATCACGACCCTAGTTCATTCCCTAGTCATTTCGCACCTTGATTATTGTAATTCTCTTTACAATGGAATTCTTAAAAAGGAAACCCGACGTCTATCGCGATACACTACAGCTCGAATTCTCATGCAAGGTCCTTGGATCACTATCGATTCCTCTCTCTCCCTCAATGACCACCTCAACTCCTTGGCAAAATCATGCTTTTTCAGCCTTCACATGCTGAGGAAAGCTAGATCCTACTTCAGCCAACAACACTTTGCCATCCTTGTCCAATCCATCATCCTCTCCAAACTAGATTACTGCAACGCCATCTACTTAAATCTATCAAAAAAAAAGTATTCTAAGACTCCAGCTAATCCAGAATACTGCAGCCAAACTGATCTTCTCAAAACGCAAATCTGACCATGCCTCCCCACTCCTTGCCAAACTTCACTGGCTCCCAATAATCTCCAGAATCCATTTCAAATGTTCCTGCCTGGCTTTCAAGATCATTCACGGAATCCTCCCTCCTCTTATCCCACTGTCTTTCAACTCCTCCAGTCCCGACTCCTCCAAAACTGCCCAAAGGCTTAAACTAGCCTTCCCCTCTCCACGCGGCATCCACTATGCAGGCAAACTGGGAAAATCCCTTCTCTTCAAAATCACAGGTCTTTGGAATGACCTCACCACCCCGCTGCGGAACCTGAGCTCCTTTCAGTTATTCCGCAAACAACTGAAAACCTGGCTTTTCAGCAAATTGTAGCTCTATCCTTCCCCCCTTTCTCTCCCCCCTTCTACACATAAGTTCATGTAATCCTTTTTCTTCTTCTCTACCCACTATTTTAAGTTCTTGTAAACCGTGTCGAGCTCCAAACTCATGGAGATGATGCGGTATATAAACTTAAGGTTTAGATTAGATCCAAAACACTGCAATAAAACTTATATATAAATTAGGGAAATATGATCACGTCGCTCCTCTTTTGAAAGAAGCGCATTGGCTACCCATTATACATCGTATCACTTATAAAACTCTTACGTTGGTCTTTAAAATCAAATCTTCCCATCAACCATCCTTTCTTGACAAACTTCTTATTCCATTTTGCCCATCACGGACCCTTAGATCTGCTGACCAAAATTTTCTATCCGTTCCCTCTATAAAGAAATTCTTCTATACTAGAAAAACTAATTTTTCTGTAGTAGCTCCTACTTTATGGAACTCTCTGCCATCCCAACTTTGTCAGGAAAAACTCATTGATAAATTTAAGACTAATCTGAAAACCTTCTTATTTCAAGATGCTTTTTATTACTGATGATTCTTCTTTCACCATTCACCTAACCACTTTAATGAAGTGCCCCCCTCCCCTCTGTTCCTTCCCTCCCCCTCCTTCTCACATTCAAAACTGTTGGGTTTTTTTTCTTCTTTCTCATCACTTTAATGTAACTTTTCCCCTTCCCTCCTTGTTAACCTCATTTTTATGTCTGTCATTGTCAAATGTCTTTAATGTTCACTTTTCCCTTTCCTCTTTCTCTTTTATTAATTTTATAATCTATAAATATAATTTTACCCTGATTTTAACTTTTATTGTAAACCGGCTAGATACTTGTTGATGGTCGGTATATTAAAAACTAATAAACTTGAAACTTCTCGTCCTTCACACCCGCCTTTAATTTACCAGTGGCGTTTTCCACCTAAATAGGCTCCTGCCATCCGTCAGCCTGTTAAGAGGCAGCATCCACAGAAACAACAGCAGAAGCCTCAACCCCCTGCTGTCCCCAAGGCTCCTCAGCCTTTTTGACTGTCTCCTTCAAAGCAATAACGTCAGTCGTTCTGCCTTTCCCCGTTTTTTCCCCATATCGGAGGTCGTCTCCATCATTTTTACCACCAATGGACAACTATTACCTCCGACCTCTGGGTCCTTTCCATCGTAAGGGAAAGATACTCTCTTCAGTTCCATCAAGTTCCTCCAGAACATCCTCCAAGAGAGTATCCTTCCTCCTCTGCCCAGACCGCCCTTCTTCTTCAGGAAGCTCAGGCTTTGCTCCAGCTCCGGGCTGTCGAGCCGTTTCCTTTGGCTCAACAGAACAAGGGTTTTTACTCCCGGTACTTCCTTGTTCCGAAGAAGACGGGCGATCTGCGTCCTATTTTGGATCTCAGGGTGCTCAACAAATATCTGGTCAAAGAAAAGTTTCGCATGCTGACCCTGGCATCTCTGTATCCCCTCCTCAAGCAGAATGACTGGTTATGCTCTCTGGATCTCAAGGAGGCCTACACTCACATTCCCATTCATCCGGCCTCTCGTTAATTCCTCAGATTTCGGGTTGGACATCTTCATCTTCAATACCGAGTGCTCCCTTTCGGCCTGGCATCGTCACCCCGAGTCTTCACCAAATGTCTAGTTGTGGTGGCTGAAGCGCTCAGGAACCATGGTCTTCAGGTGTTTCCCTACCTGGACGACTGGCTCATAAAGGATTCTGTGTCTCAGGGAGTCGTCCTGGCAACTCAGCGCACTATCTGATTCCTGCAGAGTCTGGGATTCGAGATCAACTTTCCAAAATCACATCTGCAACCTTCCCAGACTCTCCCCTTCATCGGAGCTGTTCTGGATACCATCCAACTCAGAACGTTCCTCCCTCCACAATGTCTGGAAGCTCTTCTCCGTCTTTGTCATTCAGTGTCCTCTCGCCCATCCATCTCGGCGAGACACATGATGGTTCTTCTGGGCCACATGGCCTCTACAGTACACATGACTCCTTTTGCCAAACTTCACCTCAGAATTCCTCAGTAGACCCTGGCATCTCAATGGATGCAGGTTTCTGACCCTCTGACTCGCCACATCCAGGTCACTCCTGTTCTGACACAGTCTCTTCGCTGGTGGATGCTTTCTTCCAATCTATCCAGAGGCTTACTGTTCCACACGCCCCCCCCCCCCCCCCCATCAGAAGGTTCTCACGACTGACTCTTCGACTTACGCTTGGGAGGCTCATCTGGATGGTCTCCGCACTCAAGGCTATTGGACCAGTACAGACCGCCAGTGTCACATCAATCTCCTGGAACTCAGGGCGATATTCAATGCTCTCAGTGCTTTGCAACATCTGCTTCACGACCATGTAGTCCTCATTCGCACGGACAACCAAGTCGCCATGTATTATGTCAACAAGCAGGGAGGCATGGGATCGGCTTCCCTCTGTCAGGAAGCTCTGAAAGTTTGGGATTGGGCAATTCGCCACAACACCTTCCTCAAAGCTGTCTACATTCAGGGGGAAGACAATGCCTTAGCGGACAACTTGAGTCGTCTTCTGTAGTCTCACGAGTGAATTCTCCATTCTACGCCCCTTCATCACATTTTCTCTCTGTGGGGAATGCCTCAGATAGACCTCTTTGCAGCCCCCCACAACTTCAAACTGCCTCAGTTCTGCTCCAGGATCTACACTCCTCATCGCCTTGAGGCAGATGCCTTTCTTCTGGACTGGACAAATCTCTTTCTATATGCGTTTCCTCCATTTCCTCTCATTCAAAAGACTAGTCAAGCTGAAGTCCGACCATGCCACCATGATTCTGATTGCTCCTCGGTGGCCCAGACAACCTTGGTACTCCCTTCTACTTCATCTCAGCAGCAGGGAGCCTTTCCTTCTACCAGTGTTTCCATCGCTGCTTACACAGCATCAGGGATCTCTGCTTCATCCCAACCTGCAGTCTCTCCACCTGACAGCTTAGTTCCTCTCAACATAACTCCTCTCCAGTTTTCGCAAGTTGTGAGGGATGTTTTGGAAGCTTCTCGGAAGCCTGCTACTAGACATGCTATTACCAAAAATGGACTAGATTTTCTACTTGGTGTTTTTCTCATCATCAGGAACCACAACATTCCTCCTTATCTTCAGTTTTGGACTATCTTTTGCACCTTTCTCATTCTGGCCTCAAGTCTACATCGATACGAGTCCATCTTAGTGCAATTGCTGCTTTACATCAGCCGCTTCAAGGGAAACCTCTCTCTGCTCATCCTGTGGTTTCCAGATTCATGAAAGGACTTTTCCATGTCAATCCTCCTCTCAAACTGCCTCCAGTGGTTTGTGACCTCAATATTGTTCTTTCTTAGCTTATGAAACCTCCCTTTGAACCTATTGACAAGGCTCATCTGAAGTATCTCACTTGGAAAGTGGTGTTTCTCATTGGCCTCACTTCTGCTCGGCAAGTTAGTGAGCTTCAAGCATTGGTTGCGGATCCACTTTTTACAGTGTTCCATCATGACAAGGTGGTTCTCCGCACTCTCCAAAATTCCTTCCTAAAGTGGTCTCAGAATTTCATCTCAATCAATCAATTGTTCTTCCAGTGTTTTTTCCAAAGCCTCATTCTCATCCTGAAGAATCAACTCCTCATACTCTGGACTGTAAGCGTGCTTTGGCTTTCTATCTGGAACGCACCAAACCACACAGAACTGCTCCTCAACTTTTCCTCGCCTTTGATCCGAACAAGTTGGGACGTCCTATCTCTAAGCGTACCATCTCCAACTGGATGGCGGCTTGTATCTCTTTTTGCTATGCCCAGGCTGGATTACCCCTTCACAGTAGAGTCACAGCCCATAAGATCAGAGCAATGGCAGCTTCTGTAGCTTTCCTCAGATCGACACCGATTGAAGAAATTTGTAAAGCTGCCACTTGATCCTCGGTTCATACCTTCACTTCTCATTATTGTCTGGATACTTTCTCCAGACGGGATGGACAGTTTGGCCAAACTGTATTGCAAAATTTATTCTCCTAAGTTGCCAACTCTCCCACCATCCCACTTTGGTTAGCTTGGAGGTCACCCACTTGTGAGAATACCTGCCTGCTTGTCCTGGGATAAAGCACAGTTACTTACTGTAACAGTTGTTATCCAGGGACAGCAGGCAGCTATTCTCACATCCCACCCACCTCCCCTGGGTTGGTTTCTCTGCTAGCTATCTGAACTGATCACGTCACCCACTTGTGAGAATAGCTGCCTGCTGTCCCTGGATAACGACTGTTACGGTAAGTAACTATGCTTTTTCTCTCTATGGGGTACTCCTCAGATCTGTTTGCCTTTCACACAATCATAAATTGCCTCAATTCTGTTCCAAACAATATTCTTCTCAATGTCTGGAAGCAGATGCCTTCTGAATTGGACAGACATGTTCCTTTACGCATTTCCACCAATCCCTCACATTCTCAAGATGTTGGTCAAACTCAAGCAAGAGTCAGCCACCATGATCCTGATAGCTCCTCGGTGGCCCAGACAACCTTGGTACTCCCTTTTACTTCAGCTGAATGCCAGGGATCCAATTCTCTTGCAAATCTTTCCATCTCTGCTCACTCAAAGTCAAAGGCAGGGGTCTCAAAAGTCCCTCCTTGAGGGCCAAATCCAGTTGGGTTTTCAGGATTTCCCCAATGAATATGCATTGAAAGCAGTGCATGCACATAGATCTCATGCATATTCATTGGGGAAATCCTGAAAACCCGACTGGATTGAGCCTTCAAAGAGGGACTTTGAGACCCCTGGTCAAAGGTGTCTGTTACATACCAATCTGCAGTCGCTATACCTCACAGCTTGATACCTCTCAGCCTAACTTCAACAGATCCTAATCTCTCTGGCGCAGTCCATCCATTATAGCTGCTTCCAGAAAACCACCTATTCAGCAATGCTATCAACAGAAGTGGACATGTTTTACTACGTGGTGTACTTTCCATCACCAAGAAGCTCCATCTTCTTCTCTAGCCTTCAGTATTGGATTATCTTCTCCATCTTTCCAATTCTGGACTAAAAACCACTTCGGTCAGTGTTCACCTTAGTGCCATCAGTGCTTTCATATTCCTGTCAACAATAAATCTCAGGCCTCTCTCTCATCCTCTTGTTTCCAGATTTTGAAGAGACTTTTCAATTCCAAACCTTCACTTGAGCCGCATCCAGTTGTCTGGGATCTTAATATTGTCCTAGCCACTTTGATGAAGCCATCATTTGAACCAATGGCTTCTACTCACCTCAAGTTTCTCGCTTGAAAAGTGGTTATCTTGATTTCTCTCACTTCTGCCCATCGAGTGAGTGAACTTCAAGCTTTGGTTTCGGATCCACCATTCACAGTATTCCATAATAAGGTGGTACTCTGCACCCATCCTAAATTCCTCCCGAAAGTGGTCACGGAATTTCATCTCAATCAATCCATTGTGCTTCCAGTTTTCTTCACAAAACCTCATGCTCATCCTGGATAAACAGTCCTTTAAATGTTGGACTGTAAACGTGTCTTGGCTTACTACATACAACAGACTACACCACACAGGACTTCACCTCAACTGTTCATCTCCTTTGATCCTAAGGATTGGGAAAGCCTATGTCCAAAAGAACTCTTTCCACATGGCTAGCAGCCTGTATTTCTTTCTGCTATGCTCAGGCTGGGCTGCAGCTCAAGGGTTGTGTTACAGCACAAAAAGTCCAAGCTATGGCAGCATCAGAAGTTTTCTTACGTTCCACTCCCATTGATGAAATTTGTAGAGCAGCTACGTGGTCCTCAATTCACATATTCACATCTCACTACTGTCTCAAATTTTATTCAAGCGAGATGGTCGTTCAGCAAAGCAGTATTACAGAATTTATTTTCTTCTTAATGGCCAACTTTCCCTCCATCCCATTTCAATAAGCTAGGGAGTCCCACATGTGAGAATATGCTGCCTGCTTCTCCTAGGATAAAGCACAGTTACTTACCTTAACAGGTATCATCCGAGGACAGCAAGCAGATATTCTCATATCCCTCCCACCTTCCCTGGTTAGCTTCTTAGCTTGCTTATGGAACTGAGGAACAGCGAGCTGATGTCAGATGGGAAGGTACTCGCAAAGTTTCTTAACACTTAATGAAAGTTCACTTTTAACACTGTCCATATCGAGCTCCGTGGATGACGTCACCCACATGTGAGAATATCTGCCTGCCGTCCACGGATAACACCTGTTAAGGTAAGTAACTATGCTTTACGAATTGAATAAATTGAAATATGTACAATTTATTTTTGAACTCTGGTTTTCTTATAGAAAAAAGATTACAGAGAAGAAGTTCATATTCTGTGACTTTTCAATTTTAGTTTCCATTTCCATTTCTTATTTCTAAACCGCAAATACCTTTCAGTTCATTGCAGTGTACAAAAGAGTAAAAAGGATGTACAATAACAGTGATTTACAAAATTTGCAAAGGACAGACTTCTAATAGAAAATTACCAGATTTTCAATTACCCATAAATTTAACAAAAATAAATTTTATTAACTTTCTAAATTGCAAATATGAAGAGGATAACGTTATTCAGCATTGTCTTGCTTCTGTTCAGAAGATGTGCTTTATAAAGGACTTTAAATAACTTCAGGCAAGTGGACAGATCTCTATTCATGTAGAGTCCAAGAAAAGGGAAACTTCAAATGCAGGGTGCAGCAAGCACCAGTTCATAGGTATATCTAGCTCACTCTTCTGTAGTGGTTGAAACAGTTTTAAAGGGAAGGGGATAGGACTTGATGTACCACCTTAATGTGGTTACAATCAAAGCAGCAGTATCTGAAAATCCTTGGCTAACAAACCAACAGAATTTGGTTCTATACTATTAATACATTTCAAATATTTAAATGTCTGTATCATATCGCCCATATCGCTCCTCTCCTCCAGAGTATACATTTTGAGGTCTTCTAGTCTCTTTTCATACTTCTTTTCGCGCAACTCCCCTACCATTTTTATCACTTTCCTCTGGACCACTTCAAGCACTTTTATATCCTTAGCCAGATACAGCCTCCAAAACTGAACACAATACTCTAAGTGGGGCCTCATTAATGACCTGTACAAGTGCATCAACACCTCCTTCTGCTGGTTGCACCTCTCTCTATACAGCCTAGCATCCTCCTGGCTACAGCTGGTGCCTTATCACATTGCTTTGTCGCCTTCAGATCATCAGACACCATCACTCCAAGGTCCTTCTCCCCATCCACGCATGTCAGCCTCTCACCTCCTAGTACATACTGCTCCCTCAGATTTCTACTCCCCAAATGCATCACTGCACATCTTCATATTGAATTTTAGTTGCTAGACACCATAACATTCTTCCAACTTTTGCAGCTCCTTTTTCATGTTTTCCACTCCCTCTGGGGTGTCCACTCTGTTACCAATCTTGGTATCATCCTCAAAATGGCAAACCTTTCCTTCTAACCCTTTGGCAATATTCCTTACAAACATAATGAACAGAATTGCCCCAGCACTGATCCTTGAGGCACTCCACTACTCACCTTTCCTTCCTCTGAACAAATTCCATTAACCACCACCCTTTGGTCTGCCTGTCAACCAGTTTCTAATCCAGTTCACCACTTTGAGTCCTAACTTCAGCCAATCAAGTTTGTTCAAAAGCCTCCTATGAGGAACCGTGTCAGGCTTTGCTTAAATCTAAGTAAATTATATCTAGCACACTTCCTTGATCTAATTCTCTGGTCACCCAGTCAAAGAATTGAATCAGATTTGTTTGGCACAATTTACCTTTAGTAAAGCCATGTTGTCTCTGATCTTGTAACCCATTAGATTTTAAGAATTTCACTGTCCTCTCTTTCAGCAATGCTTCTGTTATTTTTCCAATAACCGAAGTGAGGCTTACTGGCCTACAGTTTCCCCGCGTCATCTCAGCGACCACTTTTGTGAAGATGAACCACATCCGCTCTTCTCCAATCTTACGGAACCACTTCCGTCTCCAGGGATTTATTAAATCTTTCAGTGGAGCCACCAGAACCTCTCTGAGCTCTCTCAGTATCCCATCCAGTACCATGGCTTTGTCCACCTTCATAAACATTTTCTGTGGTAAATGGCATGGTATCCACTCCATTCTCACATGTAATTTTGCCTGCCAATTGTGGCCCTTCTCCAGGATTTTCTTCCTTGAACACAGAAGTATTTGTTTAGCACACTTGCTTTTTCCTCATCACTCTCCACATAGCAGTTCATAGCTCCCTTCAGTCTCGCAATTTCATTTTTCATTTTCCTTCGTTCAAGAATATATCTGAAAAAAATTTTGTTTCCCTTTGTTATATTTCTAGCCATTTG
The DNA here is from genome assembly GCF_902459505.1 of Geotrypetes seraphini. Lineage (NCBI taxonomy): Eukaryota > Metazoa > Chordata > Amphibia > Gymnophiona > Dermophiidae > Geotrypetes > Geotrypetes seraphini. Next base: position 285,498,730 of record NC_047086.1, read on the forward strand.
CTCTTTGGCTTCTTTCATTTTCATCCAGTATTCTGTTTTCATTTTCATCTGGTATTCCATTTTGTCCTTCTCCCCTTGAGTTTTTAAAAATATTTTATGAATACCAACTCTTTTGCCTTTTATTTTCTCTGCTGCTACTTTGGAGAACCATATCAGTTTCCTTTTTCTCTTGTTTGTATTTATTTTCCTCACATAAAGGTCGATATCCATTTTTATTGCTCCTTTCAGCTTGGATCACTGTTTCTACACTTCCCTTATGTCCTCTCATCCTAATAGCTCTTTCTTCAAAAACTCTTCCATTTTACTAAAGTCCACACATTTGAAATCCAGGACTTTGAGTTTTGTGTGGCTGCCCTCCACTTTAGTTATTATATCAAATCAAACTATTTAATGATCACTACTGCCCAGGTAGGCACTCACTCGGTCATTAGAGACACTTCTCCATTTGTGAGCACCAGATCCAGTATCACTTTTTCTCTCGTCAATTCTGTCACCATTTGTCTGTGCAGAGCCCCTTGAAGGGCATCCACGATCTCTCTACTTCTTTCCGATTCCGTAGACAGAACATTACAGTCAATATCCAGTAGGTTGAAATCAACCAGGAACAGTACCTCTTCTTTCTTCCCCAGCTTTTGGATATCTGCAACTAAATCTTTATCAATTTGCTGCACTCGAGTCGGAGGTCTGTAGACAACACCCGTATAGATAAGAGTTCCATCTTTTCTTTTAAAAACTATATCACTTCCTCCCTCCATGCTGTTTCTCCAGTCCCCTTCCATCCTCTGACATTGCGTCAACTTACAATATCTCCAGCTCATGACTTCCCCACCTGTGAGTACCTCCTCGGAACCCAGCTATAACTGAATTTTCAAGCAACCGTCAGCAGCAACAAAGTAAGCCTGCTACTGCTGGCCTGCCCTGGAAGCTGCCTCTCTGCAGCAACTTCCTGTTATCATGTAGGCGGAACTTGCAAAGAGGTGGCTTCTGGGGCAGGCCAGCAATAGCAGGCTTGCTTCATTGCTGCTGCTGGCCTCTAAGGTGGTAGATGGGGGCGTCTTGAGCTGATGATTCAATTACAGCAACTGGGCCCAGGGAGGAGGTAGGTGGGGGAGTCGGGAGAGCCATCTAAACCCGGACAGACTCCCCCATTTTTTTTTTTTTTTTCAAAAACCATCCTTGCACTGTATGTGTGCGGCCCGGGTCAGCACAGCCCATGGACCAGTACTGGTCCATGGCTCGATGGTTGGGGACTCCTATGTTAGAGGATTAGTTTCTACTCTCCTGTCCTGCAGGATGGGGGGGGGGGTGGAGCTGGTAGGAAAATGTAGGATACATAAGCTTTGTTATAGAAAATACTGAGTTGGTTGGAGCTGCATGGTAACCTTTATAGAGCAGGACTTCCCAAGTTGTTGTTCTCCATCTCCATTTGATGATAGGAGTGGCATAATCCATTCATTCTGGCCTGGTCTACTAGGACTTAAAGAAAGAAAACTAGTAAGTTCTTTATGAGGTGATAGAGGTCTTGCATATCTACATAAAACTCCAGACTAGCTAGAATAGACATTTTATGAATTTTATGAACATCCACATCTAATATAATAAAAGCCTAAGCTGCGCATGCACACTCCCATCGCATGTTCCGTTTTCCGTGCGCTGTAGGGCACCGCAGATAGGAGTGCGCATGCGCGCGAAACACTCTTTCTCTTCCCCTGAGGCGGATGTCGGACGCTGCGGCTGTCGGCCTTGCTGTTCTTCGGTCTGCCCTGCTCCTTGTCTTAGTATATTTTTAAGTTGAAAGACGAGACAGCGGCTCCTCTCAGGATACCCACCTGCGTCGGAAGTCCGATGCAGTCGGGGTTTTTGAGAGGAGCCGCCTTATGTACGTGTCCCTCTGATTCCAAAAATACATTAGTTTATAAGCTTTCTGGGTCAGGGAAATACCTATCCTACCTTCAGCCTCACTATTTGCTCCGAGTGGGTAAGACGATGAATTAAATCTTAAATCCAAAATCCGAATCAAAGCAGAACTACTCCCCACCCCTCCCACTTCAGGGAGACCTCTCTTAGCCCCGCCCCTTCAGGAAGACATGTTCCACTAACACCCCACTATTAAGAGCTGTCCCAGTAGCAATCCGCCATAGTTGGTCTGGAAATAGAGTAGGTTGTTGATCACACGGCTATTCCAACGCTGCAAGTCCCTGATCACGGGCGGAGAAAAACGGGCCGAGTTCAGCAGAAATTCATCCATCGAAGGGATCCATCTTCGGTCATTGGGATCACAAACGGATGTTGGGAATGAGGGATTAAAAGAATAATTACATTTTTGTTGGCTTTCTTTAAAAACTACAAGTTCCGATCGGCATGCATTATGCGTTTTATGGCTTTAAAATAAAATCATTTTTCCTACCTTTGTTGTCTGGTGATTTCATGAGTCTCTGGTTGCACTTTCTTCTTCTGACTGTGCATGCAATATTTCTTCCCTCCTTTCTGCCTCTTGCATGCTTCATCTCCTCCAGACCTCATTCCATTCCCCAACCAACAGCTCTTTCCTTCATGAGTCCAACTTTTTCTTCCTCTCTCCCTGCCTGCCCTCTGCTACCCAACACACACCATTCCCTCCCCCTTTTCCTTCCTCTCTCCCTGCCCCCTTCCCTTTCTTTGTCTTCCTGCCCTCCCTTTCTTTCTTTTTGTCTCCCTGACTGTCTTTCTATCTCTCCGTTTTGCCTCCCCGTTCTGCCTCTCTGTCTCCCTTTTTTTTCTCCCCAAGCCATCACCGGGACTGTCATCTGGAAACAATCCCCCAAGCCACCGCTGACATCTGGAAACAGGGCTCCAAACCACCAACACCGTTGCCGCAGAGTTCTCCATGTTTCCTGACGCCGCAACCTTCTCCCCAACATCAATTCTGACATCGGAGAGGGAGTTCCAGGTTTCTTCTTCGACATCAGAATTGATGTCGGGGGGGGGGGGGCTGGCATGCCCAGCGCTTCTGTATTTGCTGCTGGCCTGTTGCATCGGGGAACAGAGAGAATGCAAAGGCAATGCGAGTCTATTGCGGAGCCCAGGATGGGCTCTGTGATCGACTTGCATTGCCTTTGCGATCGACTGGTCGATCACGTTCGACCTTTTGAGCACCCCTGTTTTAGAGAATCTAATAAATGGTGTGACTTTTTTTGCTAGGAGCCGTGGTGTTCATTTTTGACATCGAGAGACAAGAAACTTTCAGTACCAAAGAGTGTGGTATGTATAAATAAGGACATCTATGTGTTTTTTGTTTTCAGCTCATAAAAGTGGTCATTTTGGGTACTTTAGAAGATAGTTGTTTAAGATTTGCATATTACTATAGTTTAGAATTTTGTAGATAAAAGAAGTAGAGCTGGGGAGAGAGGGGGAGCCAGAGGCAGGATAGAAGCTAAACTATTTTTTTGGCCATTTCCAATCTCATACCCATTCCTCCTTTTGGACTGGAGGGTGTTTTTCCCCAGAAATTAAGCCTTGGTTAAATATTTGTTCAGTGTGTGTGTGTATGTATACATATATACACACACACTGAACAAATATTTAACCAGGGCTTAATTTCTGGGGAAAAACACCCTCCAGTCCAAGAGGAGGAATGGGTATGAGATTGGAAATGGCCAAAAAAATACATATATATTTTTTTTTATTTTTTTTTCTTGCAGAGCAAAATATTTTCTTAGATGAGGACATAATGTTGCTCCTACTGTTTGTCATAGCAGTTTGCCGAGCAAAAGTTGATAATAATGCCCAGTGTTGTATAGTAAAATTTATTTACTGGAGTCACAGCGGTTTCCATGTAAATATACATAAAGCAAAAACAATGAACAAAGAACAATACCAAACACAAAGAAATAGGACCTGGTGTGTAGGGGGAACAAGTTAAGATGGCGACAGAGCAGGACGCACGTCTGTGAGCTTCTGTTTCAGCTGAGCATTACGATCTTTAAATTTGTCACTGTTACCTGTTTTGATGCCGAAAAGAAGGGGGAGACAAAGGATCACCCCTCTATCTCTGTCTACTACATCCACACCATGCCAGACTGTAATGACTTCCTTTACAGTCCCTTCAGCGTTGGGCGTCTCTGCAGCAGAGCCACAGCGAATTTTCGCTGAGCTACACTGGACCTGACCCTCCCCTTGTCTAGAAATGACCCTCTGATTAGAGGGCCCCCTGGGGCTGAAGAGGCGGAAGGAGTCATTGTAGCCTGCAAGTTTGGAGTTGGAAGCTTCAACACTTTCAAACTTGTTGAAGCCGAATGAGGGAGGAGCACCGATGAAGAGTGGTGGTGAGTTGGGAAGAGACTTGAACCGCAGCAGAGCTCCGTGGTTGGAACAAGAACAATCTCAGCTGACCCTACTCTTCTGAAACTGCCGGTGGTAACTTTAGACTCCCTCTAGCCAGCAAAAGAAAACTTGCATTTGGTATGTACCAGCGTTATTTCACCAACACTTGACTTTCCATTAAAAATTAACCAATTTGAGACTCAGATTCAACAGCAAAACCAGAAAATTGGGGTGATTGAGCAAAATATCTTTTGAGGTCAAATCTTTGAATAAACAACAAGTTACAGACAAAGCTTTTTACTTGCGAAAAATTGAAAATCATGTAAACCAAACTAGAAGTCTGAACTTAAGGTTATTGAATTTTCCTATACCTAAATTCATGACCCCAAGAGAGATCTTTAAAAAAATTTTGATTTCTAGCTTGAAAATTCCAGGTTCAAATATTCCCCCGATAAAAAGATTTATTTCCTAAAACAGACTATCCAGGAGGAAAAAAAGAACAAGAACAGTTAGGAATTTCAGCAGTACTGGAATCTTCTGAAATTGAATTGATGGGTCGAGCTACTTTGATAGTATCCTTTGTCTTCCTTCAAGATAAGGACATGACCTTGAAATTATATTTTAATTTGAAGCAAATTTCTTATTTGGGAGAAAGAGTCTTTATTTTTCTGGACGTTTCAAGATGAACTCAAATTCGAAGGAAGGAATTCTTACAACATAGATCTAAAGTTATCTCCTTGGGAGCTTCTTGAGGTTCCCTTGTAAATGGTTTTATTACTTAGCAAAACAAATACATCTTTTTTGACCCAAATCAGTTGCGATTCTTTTTAGAAGGAAAAGGGATTTCTGATGCTACAGATACTTAGGAAAGGTCAGGGTTACTGAAATCTATAATAAGTAGTCAAGCTCTATTCTTCTAATGATTATTTGTTTTTGCCCTTTTTCCTGAAAGGGATTTTTCTTTTCTTACTTGTTCTCCCTATTAGTGGACTATATATTAAGTTTGTATTTTCCTTGTAAAAATTGGTTGTATTTGTTTCTAATTTTCTTTTCTAAGATTAATGCTTTGAGTGAACATAAGAACATAAAAATTGCCGCTGTTGGGTCAGACCAGTGGTCCATCGTGCCCAGCAGTCCGCTCACGCGGCGGCCCTTGGTCAAAGACCAGCATCCTGAGACTAGCCCTACCTGCGTACGTTCTGGTTCAGCAGGAACTTGTCTAACTTTGTCTTGAATCCCTGAAGGGTGTTTTCCCCTACGACAGACTCCGGAAGAGCGTTCCAGTTTTCTACCACTCTCTGAGTGAAGAAGAACTTCCTTACGTTCGTACGGAATTTATCCCCTTTCAGTTTTAGAGAGTGCCCTCTCGTTCTCCCTACCTTGGAGAGGGGGAACAAATTGTCCTTATCTACTAAGTCTATTCTCTTCAGTACCTTGAATGTTTCGATCATGTCCCCTCTCAATCTCCTCTGTTCGAGGGAGAAAAGGCCCAGTTTCTCTAATCTTTCACTGTATGGCAACTCCTCCAGCCCATTAACCATCTTAGTCGCTCTTCTCTGGACCCTTTTGAGTAATACCATATCCTTCTTCATGTACGGCGACCAGTGCTGAATGCAGTACTTCAGGTGAAGGTGCACCATGGCCCAGTACAGCGGCATGATAACCTTCTCCAATCTGTTCGTGATCCCCTTCTTTATCATTCCTAGCATTCTGTTCGCCCTTTTCGCTGCCGTCACACATTGCATGGACGGCTTTATCAACTTGTCAATCATAACTCCCAAGTCTCTTTCCTGGGAGGTCTCTCCAAGTACCAACTCGGACATCCTGTATTCGTGCATGAGATTTTTGTTACCGACATGCATCACTTTACACTTATCCACGTTGAACTTCATCTGCCATGTTGATGCCCATTCCTCGAGCCTTATTATGTCACATTGCAGATCTTTGTAATCCCCCCGTGTCTTCACTACTCTGAATAACTTCGTATCGTCTGCAAATTTAATCACCTCATTCATCGTACCAATGTTTAGATCATTTATAAAGATGTTGAAGAGCATGTGTAATTAATTGAACGAAGAAAAAAAAAAATAGATCCTACAAATTCTTCAATAACATATTTGATAAGGTGTTGCCAAAATACCCAGACAACGTTAGGAAAGACAAATCAAAAGTATGTGTCTACAAATCTTGGTTTTCAACATCTTCTTAAAACTGTAGTGATCTGCACATAATCTTAGTTTCCCAGTAAGCTTGTTCTAGTAAAACATTCCAGCAATGGAAAACATTTGAATTACTAATTACTGTGGGCCTGTTTTACAAAGCCGCGCTAGCGGCTGCTGCGCAGTAAAGGCCCCAAAGCCCATAGAGATTTAAAGGGCTTCGGGGCTGTTGCCGCACGGTTTTGTAAAACAGGCTTTGTACTTAAGTAAAAGTTAAGAATATAAGAATTGCCATACTGAGACAGGATAACATTTGTTACTTTTACTGAAGTAATAATTTTGCCAATTTTTCATACGGTTTGATTATTACATTAAAAATTAAAATTAGAAGGGAGATATAAATGACAGTTCCTCAGTAAACCAAGTGAAACAACAAAACTAGGAACAGGATGTTGCTATTGCAAATCTCATCTTGCAAACAGTGAATCATTTCATCTTAAATTTTGTGTTCAGTGAATATAGCCTATAAGAACAATGGAGTTGCCTGTGTTTGAACTGCTTAGATGAGCTGGGTCACTTTTTAAAGCAGAGATGAAACTGGTAGCAGTTCTTGGTGAACAGAGATTTAGTTGCAGTACTTTTACTTTTTACTCAAAAAGTATTATTTTAGTCACTTTTTTACTTGAATACATTTTTAATTTGTTTTCATTATACTTTTTACTTTTACTTAAGTATCAAAATATGCATTTACCTTTACTTTTGCTTAAGTACACAATACTGATCATGCCATATTCCCCCTAATTCTATAGACTTGCATGCCCAATTTTATGCTTGGTGTACAAGTTACAGAATACTGTCAGTTGTGTTCATAATTTAATACCAATTACCTGCTAATTATGTTAACTTCCAATTAGCTATAGGTGTTGATGCTGATTGGCACTAATTAGCAGCTACATGTGTAACTTTTTTTTAGCCTGGATTCTATATATTGCACGCACAAATTCCATAGTATGCAACTGCAGAGGGGTTTGGACCTGGGAGGGGCATGCCTAGCCCTTATATGTACTGGTTATAGAATATTAGCACTTGTGTTGAGCTGGCATAAGATGCTTGCATTGAAGTTTAAGTATTGCTGTGGGTTTTTGCTAGTATTCTGTAATGGCAATTACACAAGCAATTACCATGTTAGAAATTGTGCATAGCGCACATCATCCCAGCTCCTAAGTTCAAGCAATTTGTAGAGAATAGCCACCATTCTGTTACATCCACTCAGGAGTCTGTATATATGTGATCAATCCGTTCCCACGAACTGAACTTGCAGAAGTGTGAATACTTAAGTTTTGAGCACCTCCCACGTGGATTCAAAGCCCGTTGTCCCATTTCAGTTTGCAAGTGAACTGTGCAGAGGTGTTCTGATCTGCTTAGTTTTGTTTTTCTTTTCAACCTGTTCATTTTTTCAGAGACTTTGATGCCCTGGGACCCTATTCTTGGGGATCCTCTGCCTGGGAAAGGATGTAATATTTGCTGAGTTGGACTGCAGCTCTGCAGGGCAAACCTTTAGGTGGACATGGGGATCAGCCTGCTGTGTCTCTCTTCAGGGCTCTGGGTCTGTTTTCCTGGGAGCCAGCTCACCACCTAGGTTTCTCAGTGGCTTGAATGCGGGCTCTGGGTGCCCTGTGTAAAAAGCCTTGGGGTATCAGGGTACCAGCTCCGTAGTTTGCCCACCTCTGTCACGCTGCAAGGTTCTGTGGGGGTGGAGGTCTCTGTTCTGGGTCAGTCCAACTGGCAGCTTGAAGATTTAGCTTGGCATTGGTTTTGGAAACATATGAGGCAAAAAATATTTTCCTTCTCCAATTGCACTGAAATAGCATCTCCATAGAACTGTGAGTACAGAGCTCCATTTCCTATGGGAAAATCAGGGTGGGTCTGAAAATCTCAATTTTGAGGATTTCTTAGGTTAGGGTTTAGGTCTCCCACCTCCAAAAACCCTTTTTCTGTGTTACTGAAATTTCAAAATTTGGCATGATTTTACTGGCAGCAGCCATCGTGGATTTCAATCTATCTTTTTTTTTAAAAGCCTCTAGCTGCTTCAAAACCCCTCTTTTTTTTTAATTTTAATCGACTGGGATGCACTTCTCATGGTGTGAGGATGCCGTTGCTTGGTTGCTTGTAAAAATTGTGCTGGTGGTTCAGAGGAGAGTCCATGTACCTACCATATGCCGCAGCATGCATGAGGGAGAGGCTGGAGCTTCATGCTTAGTCTCATCCATGTCCTCCAGGGCTGCTGAACTGTTGTGGGTCCGAGAAATGAGTAAAAATTACTGTCCAGCTCCCCTGTCTCACAATAACATGAAATGAGCTGCATGGAGTCTGCAGAACCCACGAGAGCCCAGCCAGAGGTTCTACAGGCTTCATTTGCTTCCCCTGTACAAGGCTTCTCCCCAGAATTTGTAAATTTATTGTGGAGAGCCTGTGTTAGTGTAGCCTGTGGGCGTGCAGCCATCAACCAGGTAGCACCCTCTCCTCCAGTGTCTGCTTCTCAGTTGAGCAAGCCAGGCCTTAGCTTCAATGACTTTTTGGAGCCACACTGACCTGATTGGAGGCCAGACTCCATGCAGTTTTTGTCTCAGAATTCAGATTCAGTCCTGGATAACCCTGGCTTCCTGTTTGGGTCCAGCAGTCATGAGGCCTCCCTGACTTCTGACCAGGGAGATGACCCTCGGATCCATCGCTTCTTCAAGTCTGTCTCTGACCATTGCTTTGTTGCTGATGCTATTAAGGAACTGAAGTTGGAGGCTCTAACCTCCACTTCCCAGTTATGAGTGGCTCTAACACTCAGACCTTCTTTTTTTCCTGCACATCCGGATATTATTGCACTGGTTATGGAATAGTGGTTGGCTTTATCCCATGACACCGGAGTTCTAGCAGCTCTTCAACCAGCTGAAGTCACAAAACATATGGCTCTCCCAGTGAGGGTGGTGTTATGCTAAAAGATGCTCAGGACCACAAGGTGAACATGATTTTGAAAAAGCAGTTTGAAGCTCTTGCTCTGGAATTCAAGGCTGCTGCTGCTACTGCTTCATTTGCTACTCAAGGTCACTTTTGAAGGCTAAGTCACGCACCCATTGCCTGATCCAGAGCATTCTACAAGCTGACCCTGATAAGGTTGTATAAGACAGAGTTTCTCAACTTCTTCGAGCCAAGTACCCCCTAAGTCTAACAAATCAACCGAGTACTCCTGCCCAAGTTCTACCCCTGACACCACACCCATAATCATAGTACTAATTGTAATGTAATTTCTTCCATTCATTTTTCATATACACACAATATAATCTTATTAATACATAATAACCACAAAATTTTTTTTAAAAACCCACAAAGCACACTGTACGCAGAGAAAATGTTAATTATCATTTATATTTGGGGGTTTTCAACGAGGTCAAGGCAGATGCCATCTCAGTAACAATAGAAAAATAGACACATAAAGTGCAAAATATAGATAGCAGATATAAATTCTCAAAACTGACACATTTCGATCACTAAATTGAAAATAAAATAATTTTTCCTACCTTTGTTGTCTGGTGATTTCATGAGTCTTTGGTTGCACTTCCTTCTATGTATATATCCAATATTTCTTTCTTCCTTCTGCATACTTCCTTTCCTCCAAACTCATTCCCTTCCCCAACCAACATCTTCATCTCTTTCCCTCCATGAGTCCAACTTTTCTTTCTCTCTCCTACACCCTATTGGCAACATGTCTGTCTATCTCTATCATCTGGAGTGAGGAAAGAGAGATGCAGGATGCATCTCTCCCACTCTCTCTACTGCCACTTTCAGCATTCTCTCTCTCTCTCATCCCTTGGATAATGTGCAGCATTTTTCACCACTGCCCACCAGCCCCATGCCACATTGCTCCCTCCATTACTATGTCCAACATGCTCCCCTTGCATCCCCTTCAATATATCCCTTTGGTCCTCTCCACCACCATATCCAACATTTCTCCCTCTCATCCTTTCATTCCCCAATGCATCTCTACCTCATCTATTTCCCTCTCACTCACACACTCATGCCCAACAATTCTCCTGTGTTCATGCCACCTTCTTCCTTCTTTGTCCTGATACAGGATGTCCGTTGCAGTACTTGGAGAGACCCCCCAGGAAAGAGATTTGGGAATACTTGTAGACAAGTCAATGAAACCGTCCACGCAATGTGCGGCGGCGGTGAAAAGGGCAAATAGAATGCTAGGAATGATTAAGAAGAGGATCATAAACAGATCGGAGAAGGTTATCATGCTGCTGTACCGGGCCATGGTACGCCCTAACCTGGAATACTACTGCATCCAGCACTGGTCGCTGTACATGAAGAAGGACATAGTACTAGAAAGGGTCCAGAGAAGAGCGACTAAAATGGTTAAGGGGCTGGAGGAGTTGCTGTACAGAGAGAGATTAGAGAAACTGGGCCTCTTCTCCCTTGAAAAGAGGAGACTGAGAGGGGACATGATTGAAACATTCAAGATAATGAAAGGAATAGACTTAGTAGAAAAAAGGCAGGTTGTTCATCCTGTCCAAGGTAGAGAGAATAAGAGGGCATTCTCTAAAGTTAAAAGGGGATAGATTCCGTACAAACGTAAAGAAGTTCTTCTTCACCCAGAGAGTGGTAGAAAACTGGAACCCTGGAGGCTGTTGTAGGAGAAAACTTCCTCCAGGGATTCAAGACAAAGTTAGACAAGTTCCTGCTGAACCAGAATGTACGCAGGTAAGGCTAGTCTCAGTTAGGGCACTGGTCTTTGACCTAAGGGCCGCCGTGTGAGCGGACTGCTGGGTACGATGGACCACTGGTCTGACCTAGCAGCGGCAATTCTTATGTTCTTATGAGTTCATGCCTCCCTCCCTGCCTTTCAGCCTTTGTCCCAAATTCGTGCCCCTCCCATGTCCCAACATGCTCCTCCTCCCCCCCTCCTTTCTCCCTTTGTCTCACGATCATGTACCCTCTCTCCCTTACTTGCTCCAGGCCGTACTCACTCCCTTTAGAGCCATCCAGCTGGGCTGCTCCTTCCTGACTTCAGCTGCACAGGAATGCTGCACATGGCTGATCCACAAGTCTTACCTCTTGTTGGAGAGAAGGCTTTCGGGTCAGCTACGTACAATGTGGAAGAACTGCTGCCCGTGTCCCAGTTGAGGGAAAAAAGGCGCAGCCCAGCTGGACAGCCCTGAAGGGAGGTAACTAGTATCCCCCGCTGACTCAGAAGGCTGCCCTCTGGAGGGCATGGGATCCCCAGTGGCTGCCATTAAGGAAGAAGGAGGGTTGGAGACCCGCGCAGTGCCGTGTACCACGTGTTAAGAAACTCTGGTTTAGAGGGATGGTTTCTGGGGTTGGAGAATTGGCACTGTTTATAGGATAATTATTGACTTTGTTAATGTATGTCATTGTGATATATTTATGCTGTTATTGTTCATTGACCATTATCTTGTCAACATTGATCTTATCAGCTCGTTTGTTTGTTTTTTATATTTTAAATTTTTATTAAAGTTTTTCAAAAACTATACAATCACAACACACAATATAATGCAACTGAGAAAGCATGATGCTCCAGTCCCCCCGCAATCACTACCTAATACAGGAAAATCCTGACTAGTGTTGGAACATCACCCCATCACAGAAACCCCAAAAACCAAAACAGTCCCCTACTTATATAGCACATCAAGAAACCACTCCCCCTATCCATTGCCCCCATGATTGCAAAAAGGGGGCACGTTGTGTGTTCTTCAATGCACCCCCATACATCTCCACCTCCCCCCCTCCCCAAGCATTCACCACATCCCAAACAAATTTTTTGGATCAAAGGAAAGCAAAAATTGTCTTCCAGGTCCACTCCTGGTATGCATAATAGCCCAAATGCTCAGCAGCAAGTCGCTCCATTTGCGCCAACTTGCACAACTGAAGAAACCAGTCCTCTCCTGTCGGCGCTAAGCTGCGCTTTCATGACCGATCATTCAGACATTTAGCGGCCACCAAAACTATACGAACCAATGTGACTTGCCAAAGCTTTGATCATACATTATGTAGTCCTGAAAGACAGCTCTGAGGTAAATATTGACCTGGGTCTTGTATCGAGTAGTGGTGACAAGTAACCAAAATAGTCTAATATCAAAACATTCCCACCAAATATGTAAATAGGTACCCGTTCCCTTATTACACCTCCAGAAAATAACACTAGTCTGTGGTTACATACAATGCAAGCGCGCTGGGGTAAGATACCAGCATGTTAACACTTTGTAAGCATTTTCTTGTACCAAGACACTATGGGATGCCTTTTGAACCTCAAGACATATTTGTGCCCACTTCTCCCTTTGAAAAGTAAGGCCCAAATCTTCCTCCCATTTCTGTATATATGGATACTGAATGACCTCCTGCCCCCTAAAATAACGATATAAAATTGAAATGGGCCTGGGCACTCTTCCCAAAAGAAGTCACATTTTTCAAATGTTCAACAGTCTGAAGGGCCTCCCTTGCCCATCCCAGGGAAAACAAAAAAATGGCAAAGTTGCATAAAAGCAAAGAAATCACCCCGGACACCCTCCACCCTCCCAACTAGCTCATCAAAACTGGGGATCCTCCTGCCCAAAAGCACATCCCTAAATGTAACCAAACCCAGAGCCGGCCATCCTGAGAACGAACCCCCGGCCATGCCCACCCCAAAACGAGGTTCCCCCCTTATGGGCACCAGAGAGGATATATCCCCCCCACCCTCTCTTCCCCTGACCTTACCCCATAGACCCACCAAATGATGCAAAAAAATGGTTATGGAGCTCCTGTAAGTCTACGGTAAGGACAGACGATGTCCAAAACCAATACCGGAGATTGCAAGAAGGAACAAAACTCTGTTCCAACCAGATCCCCAACTTAAAGTCAGCAAAGGACCAATCTAACAAAAAGCACAGCTGCGCTGCCAAATACCAGTGTAAATTAGGAACTGCCCTACCTCCATCCTCCCTGGCCAACCACAGTACTCTCTGAGACAAACAGGGATGTTTGCCCTGCCAGATAAAGGTGCGGAATTCCTTATGCAAAAATTGCAACACCCTATATGGCACCTCCAAAGGCAGAGTCTGAAACAGAAACAACAGACGTGGCAACACATTCATTTTAATTACAGTTATGCGCCCCCACCAAGAAAGCCATAGCCCATGCCATTTCTGCAAATCAACCTTCACCGATGAAATAATACCCGCATGATTGAGTTCATAAAGGCAAGATATGTCCCAAGGCAATTGAATACCCAGATACCTGAGAGAACCAACAGCCCTCCTAAAAGGAAAAGAGGCAAGCAGCCTCTGTACCTCCGCCTCCGTAGAGGTGGCCCCCCCCAAAAAAAAATTCCAATTTGTCCATATTAATAGTAAGTCCGGCCAGTTGACCAAAAGAATGGAACACTTACAGCAGAACCGAGAAAGTAAGAACCATGTCCCGCACATATAACAAAATATCATCGGCAAATAGGGCCACTTTATGCTCCGCACCCCCCATGTGTATAACTTTAATATCCCCCCGCTCCCGAATCCAACTGGCTAGTGGTTCAATATATAGAGCAAATAAAAGCGGGGAGAGAGGACACCCCTGCCTCGTGCCCTGCCCAGGAGAGAAAAAAATCCATATAATATCCATTAAGTTTCTTTCCTTTTATTTATAAGTTTTCAATTATACATTCAAGATAAACTTGTACAGAAAGAAGATTCAGACAGAGAAAAACACAACAACAATTTTTCCAAGAGGACATTCGGAAAAATTAAGAGGGGACAGATTCAGAATCAGTGCTAGGAAGTTCTTCTTCACCCAAAGGGTGGTGGACACCTGGAATGCGCTTCCAGAGGGTGTGATAGGACAGGGTATGGTATCGGGGTTCAAGAAGGGATTGGATGAATTCCTGAAGAAAAAAAGGATAGAAGGGTATAGATAGAGGATTACTATACAGGTCATGGACCTGATGACCACCACGTGAGTGGACTGCTGGGCATGATGGACCTCTGGTCTGACCCAGCAGAGGCACTGCTTATGTTCTTGTATCTATCAAAACCAAATAAGCAATAATTAACTGACATAATTCTTCTCAAGTGGATTCAAAATGTGATTGAGAGCGAGAAAGAAAAGTATCTCTATCAGATGTTTCCAATAAAGTCGATACGTTCATAGGTTCCTGGTTTGTCCCTTGTTGGTTATCCTGTGTTTTACTCAGAAGATAGTAAACTTGAGTAAATGGAGGAAATGAAGCCTCAGGAAGTTCCAATATTTCCAAAAGATAGCGTTTCAACATTTCTCTAGGAGTTACCAAGGCAACCCTAGGAAAATTGATCAATCTAAGATTAAGTTTAATACACGTTCACGGGGAATTATAAAAAAACTGCAAATCCAGTCTCCAAATATGCCACCCAACCCTATCCGGTCCAAAAGCTTTTTCAGTATCAATTGACAATGCAATGGGAACCTCAAAGCGGGGAGCACCCCACAACAAATGTAAAGTACGGCGGATGTTATCCCCGACTTGCGTTTCTGAATAAAACTCAATTGGTCCAAGTGGATTAAATCTGGAAGAAATCTCCCCAACCGCAAAGCCAGCACCTTTGCTAATATCTTGGCATCAATATTCAGTAACAAAATCGGCCTGTATGCACTACAAGACTTGTTTGCAGAAATAGTCTCCCTAATTTCCTGTAAAATGGTAGGATCCCCCAGTAAAGATTCATTTAAACGCCAATAGCACTGTCCGGACAAAACTTTAAGCCTTTGACACTGAACCCATACAGGGGCATGATCCGAAATCTGGATCGATTCAATCTCTGCTTGCCCAATATTACCCCATAAATTTCTATGTGCCCATAGCCCATCAATTCTAGTATAGGTTTGAGTAGAATGGGAATAATGGGAGTAATTTTTCTGAACACCATGGTGTAATCTCCAGCAGTCCATCAATCCCAGACTCTGCATCATCTTAAGAAATGCAGCACTATGGTGGCCAAGAGCCTTCTGTCCCCCTTCAGAATGATCAAGAGCAGGGTCTGAGCAGACATTAAAATCCTCACCCACAAAGATCCCTCCCTTGGAAAACTGAAGCAAATCATCTGTCAACTTGGCAAGGAAAGAAGCTTGAAGAGTTAGGTCCATAAATACTAATCACTGTAAGCTCTGTACCCTGAATCCGTCCCCTCACTGCCAAACACTTGCCCTCAGCATCCTTGTACTCACTCTCCATCTGAAACCCCTCCTCCTTACGAGCCAAAATGGCTAAATCCCCCGTTTTCAAAGACCCTACTATCTGATGAGCCCACACCCGTTCATACCTGAGAGATCTAAGGAATCTCGCATTTCGTGGAAGTAAGTGTGTTTATCCCAGGTGAAGCAGGCAGCATATTCTCTACATGTGGGTGACGTCATCCACGGATCCCCGTCGCGAACAGCTTTTCAAGCAAACTTGATTGAAGATCTCAAAGTTTGCTAGTGCTGCCCATGCATGCATGCCTTCCTGCTCCACTAGAGGGCGCATCCCCTCCTTGTGATCTTCAGTTCTTAGTTTTCCACGGAGCCAGAAAGCCTTGTCTCTCTTCTCTGCGTTCTCTAAGTGCCTTTCTTGCACCACGGCTTCTTTATTTTCTATGGGAGTCGCTGTGCAGTTTGTTGAATTGTGTTACTGCTCTTTTTTGTTTTTCGTGCCGGCGTCTGGGGGCTCCTGGTTCGCCGTGGCCACTTTGCCTCGCGGGGCTGCGGCCGTCTCCACCTATATCCCGGCCTCTCACCGGGTTTAAGAAGTGCTCCCAGTGCGGTCGGGTTATCTCCATCACTGACCCGCACTGCTGGTGTATCCTGTGCCTGGGTGAGGATCACCTGACTGATTCCTGCCCTCGCTGTGCCACGCTTCAACCTCGGGCTCTTCGGCAACGTAGGGCCAAGATTGCAGAGTTTTTCGCCATGGAAGCTGCTCTGGCTTCGGTCTCGGCCTCGACCTTGGCTTCGGCCTTGGTCTCGACGGCCTCGAAGACCTCGGCTCCGGGCAAGTCTCCCTCGACCTTGAAGGCTTCGGGGACCTCGACCTCGAAGACCTCAGCTCCGGGTAAGTCCCCTCTTCCTCCTTCAGGTTCAGCTCAGCTACCGAAGAAGCCTTCCTCGGAGTCTCTGGCCATCCAGGCGGTGAGTGTAGTCCCGCCGGACTCGACGAGACTGCCCTCCAAATCCTCCAAGTGTGCTTCCACCACACGGGAATACTCATCTTTGAGGTCATCCTTGGTGGAACGCACTGCTGCACCTGCCCGGCCGAATATGGTCACGGTGCCGATGTTCGAGGAAGTACTGAAGGCTATCATCTCCTCGGAGCTCTCCTCGGCGTTGGCTCAGCTTGCTCCGGCCTCGACCTTGCCTGGTGTGGACCAGCCTGAGCGTTGCGTCGAGGCAAGACACGTCGTTCTCGGCATCTGTCCTCGTCTAATTTCTCACCTCTTCCATCGAGGCATGCTTCTCCTTCGGGCCAGCCTCGGTCGAAGCACCGGTCGAAGCGCCTTGCGAAGCGTCCATGGGACTCCCCTCCCCCCCCCCCCCGAGGCGGGACAGGTCCTCGCACTACTGGCTCCGTTAAGGCCTCGGACTTCACTCTGTCCAACCCGAGTCTCTTGAGGTCACCGGTCCGGTTGGATACCCGATCCGGGAGGAGCCAACCTCGGGGGACCCGGATTCCTTTTCCCGAGGCTTGTCTTTGGGACCGGGTTCCCAGGGGCGCTGTCATTGGGCCTTGGTGGCCCATGCCCCGAGGTCCTCCCCTTCGGGAACTTCGAGATGCCAGCTCTCGTCGACGCCACCTGGTTCTTTCAGCGGGGCTTCCTCAGCATCCCTGCTTGTGGACACAGATGTACCACCGCAGTAAATAGAATATTCTAGGGAGGCTTCCCCCTCCTTTTCGGCTGTCCTGCAGTCCCGTTCCACCACTCCCCCTGGAGAGCATTCTGAGAGCAGACCCTCTTCCTTCACTTGATTTGTTCAGGATATGGGGAAGGGCTTTCACCTGGACCTCCAGTCGGATTCCAGATATACCAAGGAGTATTTGGAGGAGATGGAGGGAATCCTTGCGGCTGCCTCTGAACCCGGTTTTGCAGCAGACTTTCTTCCGTAATCTGGAGACTCCCTACGCTATTCCCTCCAAAATGGAGTCTCGGTACCGGACGGTGCCTTGCAAAGGGTTCGAGAAGGCGCAGCTCTCTCACCAGTCCTTGGTAGTGGAGTTTATCTTGAAGAAGTCTCATCCCTCCAAGGTCTATACCGCTGTCCCGCCGGGAGGGCAGGACTATGGATAAGTTCGGGAGGCGCCTATATCAGAACTCCATGATGGCAAACCGAGTCCTGAATTATAACTTTACTTTTACTTCTTATCTCAAGTGGTGCATCAAGTCCCTACCATCTTTTGAGGACGCTTTGCCCTCTTTGCGCCGTGCGGAGTTTCGCTGGCTTGTGGATACACTGTCGCAACTTCGGCTGTACATGTTTTAGGCCTCTTATAATGCATTTGAGCTATCGTCGCGTGCCTCCGCATTGTTGATATGGACCCCAGCCTGCAAGACCGGTTGGCCAATCTTCCATGCTTGGGGAATGAGCTGTTCGATGATTCCATCGAGGCTGCCACGAAGCACCTCTCCGAAAAAGGTCCGGGCTAAGGCGAAACCCACTCTGCCCAAGACCTATCGGCTGCCTCCCCGGCGGTATCTGCAGAAGTCCACACTGGCGTTTTCTCGTCCTCCTTGGCGTCCGCAGCAGCAGAGAGTTCCTCCTAAGCCTCAGATCCCTGCTGCGCCTAAACAGCCGCCGTCCTTTTGACTGGCCGGGCGGGAGGGGACTGGCCCCTTCCGCCTTAGGAGTTCCCCCTCTGCCCATCGGGGATCATCTCCGTGTCTTTTATCACCATTGGGTGGAGATCACTGCGGACTCTTGGGTCCTATCTGTCATTTGGGAGGGGTACTCCCTCAATTTCCGGGCTTTGCCTCTGGACAGATCTCCCGGAGAGTCTCTTTCCGACAGGACGCAACTTCCTCTACTACTTTTGGAAGCGTGGGCCCTCCTTCGCCTGTGGGTGGTGGAGGAGGTCCCCCCTTGCCAACGGGGCTCTGGAGTTTATTCCTGGTACTTCCTGGTTCCCAAAAAGATCGGAGACCTTCGCCCCATCTTGGATCTGCGGACCCTGAACAAGTTTCTGGTTCGGGAGAGTTACGCATGCTTTCGCTTCCCATTTTGTATCCCTTGATGGATGAGGGGGACTGGTTGTGTTCCCTGGACCTGAAGGAAGCCTACATGCACATTCCGATACATCCAGCTTCTCGACGGTTTCTCCGCTTTCAGGTGGGAAGCCTCCACTTGCAGTATCGGGTTCTCCCATTCGGGCTTGCTTCATCCCCACGGGTCTTCACGAAGTGCCTCGTGGTGGTCGCGGCGGTCCCAGGGCCTTCAGGTTTTCCCATACCTCGACGATTGGCTAATCAAAACCCCGTTGAGAGAGGTGGTTATTTCAGCAACCCGTCAGACTATTATCTTCCTTTAGCATCTGGGGTTCGAGATCAACTTCCCCAAGTCTCAGTTGTGTCCCTCTCAGTCCCTGCAGTTTATCGGGGCTGTGCTCGACATGGTCCGCCTCCGGTCGTTTCTGCCTCCGTCTCGGCAGGCTGTCCTCCAGCGGCTGAGTCAGCTGGTGTCTCAGCAGGATTCGGTCTCGGCCAAGCAGATAATGATTCTCCTGGGACACATGGCCTCCACCGTTCAGGATACTAAGGGAGCTCAGAGAGGTTCTGGCGAGTCCTATTAAAGACTTGTTCAACAAATCTCTGGAGACGGGAGTGATTCCTGGGGATTGGAGGAGAGCGGATGTGGTCCCTATTCATAAAAGTGGTCACAGGGATGAAGCAGGAAACTACAGGCCGGTGAGCCTCACTTCAGTTGTTGGAAAAATAATGGAAGTGTTGCTGAAAGAAAGGATAGTGTACTTCCTTGAATCTAATGGGTTACAGGATCCGAGGCAACATGGCTTTACAAAAGGTAAATCGTGCCAAACGAACCTGATTTAATTTTTTGATTGGGTGACCAGAGAGCTGGATCGAGGACATATGCTAGATGTAATTTACTTGGATTTCAGCTAAGACTTTGATACAGTTCCTCATAGGAGGCTGTTGAACAAACTTGAAGGGCTGAAGTTAGGACCCAAAGTGGTGAACTGGGTCAGAAACTGGCTGTCGGACAGATGCTAGAGGGTGGTGGTTAATGGAAGTCGCTCGAAGGAAGGAAAGGTGAGTAGTGGAGTCCCTCAGGGTTCGGTGCTGGGGCCAATCCTGTTCAATATGTTTGTGAGTGACATTGCTGAAGGGTTAGAAGGAAGTGTGCCTTTTTGCAGATGATACCAAGATTTGTAACAGAGTAGACACCGAAGAGGGAGTGGAAAATATGAAAAAGGATCTGCAAAAGTTAGAGGAATGGTCTAATGTCTGACAACTAAAATTCAATGCAAAGAAATGCAGAGTAATGCATTTGGGGATTAATAGGAAGGAACCGTATATGCTGGGAGGAGAGAAGCTGATATGCACGGACGGGGAGAGGTACCTTGGGGTGATAGTGTCTGAAGATCTAAAGGCGAAAAAACAGTATGACAAGGCAGTGGCTGCTGCCAGAAGGATGCTGGGCTGTATAAAGAGAGGCGTAGTCAGTAGAAGGAAGAAGGTGTTGATGCCCCTGTACAGGTCATTGGTGAGGCCCCACTTGGAGTATTGTGTTCAGTTTTGGAGACCGTATCTGGCGAAGGTCATAAGAAGACTTGAGGCGGTCCAGAGGAGGGCGACGACAATGATAGTAGGCTTGCGCCAGAAGACGTATGAGGAGAGACTGGAAGCCCTGAATATGTATACCCTAGAGGAAAGGAGAGACAGGGGAGATATGATTCAGACGTTCAAATACTTGAAGGGTATTAATGTAGAACAAAATCTTTTCCAGAGAAAGGAAAATAGTAAAACCAGAGGACATAATTTGAGGTTGAGGGGTAGTAGATTCAGGGGCAATGTTAGGAAATTCTACTTTACGGAGAGGGTAGTGGATGCCTGGAATGCACTCCCGAGAGAGGTGGTGGAGAGTAAAACTGTGACTGAGTTCAAAGAAGCGTGGGATGAACACAGAGGATTTAGAATCAGAAAATAATATTAAATATTGAACTAAGGCCAGTACTGGGCAGACTTGCACAGTCTGTGTCTGTATATGGCCGTTTTGTGGAGGATGGGCTGGGGAGGGCTTCAATGGCTGGGAGGGTGTAGATGGGCTGGAGTAAGTCTTAACAGAGATTTTGGCAGTTGGAACCCAAGCACAGTACCGGGTAAAGCTTTCGATTCTTGCCCAGAAATAGCTAAGAAGAAAAAATTAAAAAAATTTAAATTGAATCAGGTTGGGCAGACTGGATGGACCATTCGGGTCTTTATCTGCCGTCATCTACTATGTTACTATGTTCACGTCACGCCGTTTGCCCGATTGCATCTTCGGGTTCCTCAGTGGACTCTGGCATCTCAATGGCGGCAGGATCGGGATCCCGCTTCTCAGCACATTGCGGTGACTCCCTCCTTGAGATGCTCGCTCTGTTGGTGGGCCAGCTCTTCCAATCAGTCCAGAGGTTTGCTCTTTCTCGTACCCCCGCATCAGAAGGTTCTGACGACAGACCCTTCGACATACACTTGGGGGGCGCACCTCGACGGCCTTCGGACTCAGGGTCTTTGGTCGAGTGCGGACCGTCGCTGCCACATCAACCTGCTGGAGCTCCGGGCCATTTACAACGCCATGGTGGCTTTTCGTCATTTGCAGCAGGATTCCATTGTCCTGGTGCGTACGGACAACCAGGTGGTGATGTATTATGTAAACAAACAGGGGGGTACGGATTCCCTGTCGCTTTGCAGGGAAGCCCTTCGTCTTTAGCAGTGGGCATTGCGCCACAATATCTTCCTTCGGGCAGTTTATATCCAGGGCGAGCAGAATTGCCTGGCGGACAAGTTGAGCCGCCGCCTTAAGCCGCACGAATGGTCCCTCCATTCTCGAACTCTGCGGCATTCTCGAACTTTGTTCGGTGGGGAATGCCACAGGTAGATCTGTTCGCTTTGCCCCGCAATCACAAGTTGCCTCGATTCTGCTCGAGGATGTACTCCCCAGATCGTCTCGAGCGGATGCTTTTCTTCTCGATTGGATAGGCAGGTTCCTCTATGCGTTTCCTCCCTTTCCTCTCCTTCTCAGAACTCTGGTACATCTCAAGTCGGTCCGAGCTGCCATGATCTTGATAGCTCCGTGGTTCTCCCTGCTCCTCCAGCTCAGTGTCCGGGAGCCTCTGCTTCTTCCTGTTTTTCCTTCTCTGCTGTCTCAGAGTCGGGGTTCGCTATTCCATCCCAATCTGCAGTCTCTACACTTAACAGCTTGGTTCCTCTCCATGTGCGTCCCTCCTTAGGTTTCTCTCAGTCGGTGAGGGATGTTCTCAAGGCATCTCAGAAGAGCTCCACTCGGCAGTGCTATTCCCAGAAATGGACCAGATTTGCCGCGTGGTGTGCTGAACACCGCATGGATCCGCCCTCAGCCTCCTTGTCTTCCGTGCTGGATTACCTGTTCCACCTGTCTCGGTCTGTCCTCAAATCGACATCTATTATAGTCCACCTTAATGTGATTGCTGCCTTTCATCTGCCGCTTGATGGGAAACAGCTATCTGTCCATCCGCTGGTTTCCCGCTTTATGAAGGGCCTTTTCAATGTTCATCCTCCACTCAAGCCCCCTCCGGTGGTTTGGGATCTTAATGTGGTTCTGGCTCAATTGATGAAACCTCCGTTTGAGCCCATTGATAAGGCTCCTCTGAAGTTTCTCACTTGAAAGATGGTGTTCTTAGTTGCTCTCACATCTGCCCGCAGAGTCAGTGAGCTGCAAGCTCTGGTTGCGGATCCGCCTTTTACTGTATTTCATCATGACAAGGTGGTTCGCACTCATCCTAAATTCTTGCCTAAGGTGGTTTTGGATTTCCACCTCAACCAGTCCATTGTTCTTCCTGTGTTTTTTCCGAAGCCCCACTCCCATCCTGGTGAGGTGGCACTTCACACGCTTGACTGTAAAAGGGCGTTAGCCTTTTATCTGCGTCGCACCAAGTCTCATTGGACGGCTCCTCATCTTTTCATCTCTTTTGATCCTAATCGGTTGGGCTGCCCTGTTTCCAAGCGCACCTTGTCCAACTGATTGACTGATTTCCTATTGCTACGCTCAGGCTGGTCTCTCGCTGCAGGGTCGGGTCATGGGACATAGAATCCGAACAATGGTGACGTCTGTCGCTTTCCTCAGATCCACGCCTATTGAGGAGATCTGCAAGGCTGCCACTTGGTCTTCGGTTCATACCTTCATCTCTCACTACTGTTTGGATGCCTTTTCCAGGCGCGACGACCAGTTTGGCCAGTCGGTTTTGCGTAATCTTTTTTCCTAAATTGCCAACTTTCCCTCCATCCCCTTTTGGTTAGCTTGGAGGTCACCCACATGTAGAGAATATGCTGCCTGCTTGTCCTGGGATAAAGCACAGTTACTTACCGTAACAGGTGTTATCCAGGGACAGCAGGCAGATATTCTCGCAACCCTCCCACCTCCCCGAGATTGGCTTCTTTGCTAGTTATCTGAACTGAAGACCACGAGGAGGGGATGCGCCCTCTAGTGGAGCAGGAAGGCATGCATGCATGGGCAGCACTAGCAAACTTTGAGATCTTCAATCAAGTTTGCTTGAAAAGCTGTCCGCAACGGGGTCCGTGGATGACGTCATCCACATGTAGAGAATATCTGCCTGCTGTCCCTGGATAACATCTGTTACGGTAAGTAACTGTGCTTTCTTGGAGCAAACAGATGTCCCAATGTAACTTATTCAGTTCTCTAAAGATTATGCTTCTCTTTCCAGGATTATTCAAGTCATTAACATTCCATGATCCAATCACCAAAGCACTATCCCTCCTTCCCCCCCCCCTTCGCTCAGGACTTCTTAGGGGGAGGAATGCCTGGAGCCTCGAGGGGGAAGCTGTGATCATGGGTGGTGTTCCCCATGGGATCAAAGTTGGGTTTTTTTACCGCTCCTGTGGAATGGTTAAAATTTTGTTCCCACATTAGCAGTAAACAGAGAAAATTTCTACCCATTCCTGCAGTTTTACTGTGGTTTGCTGTGGTAACAGGTCACTGTCATTCTCTATTCTGATGCATCCCACCCCTGTCTTGCAATTTCTGTTTCCACTTTGGTGGGACACATCAGAGGAAGGGCTTTGGGTCAGAGTTCAGGTAATCCCTTCTCTGATCAGATTTAGGGGCAATCTGACAGCCAGAGCCTTTCTTAATAGTAGGAGAAAGAGTCTCTCTTTGGTCTTGGTCTTGTGAAAAATCTTATGGCACCTCCCAGGTAGAAAAAAAAAACATTTCCCACTTCCAATACATCACTTTGGGTTGTTCCACAATTCAAGTTTGCTATCATACTTTCTGAAATCAAATTATTTAACCAACAGTACAAATTATTTAACCAACAGTACAATCCTACCAGAAAATAAATACAACTCACAAACAATGTTCCCTCTAATTTTTCATAGGCTGTGTGTGCAAAAAATTTCATCTGTGCGCATTTTAAAGAAAAACTAAATTTGTGTGTGCTATAAAAATGATTGCCAGAGGGCCCGGAGTTCAGTTATGGGCATTTATGGGCAGGTCTTTGAGTTTAGTCTGAATTAACGAAAACACAATGTAATTTTAGTTACACTTTATATAACATAGTCTCATTTCAATAAATCATTTTAGGCAAAAAAATTTTTTTTTGTGTGCGGGTTCGGCAAGTTTGTGCGTGCGCAACGAGGGCACAGCTTAGAGGGAGCAATGCTCATAAAGTAGTCACTTGAAATTAGTACACACTAGGGTTTTTTTAAGCCATCACTTCCTAGCAAAGGCATTTGGTTGTTGACCCATACTAGGTCTTCCCTATATTGATACCTATACGTATAGCAACAGTTTATCAAATGCTCTTCTTTGGTGGTGGTGATGGTAGCACTTTATGCTTTTGGCTTTGGCTTCCTTAAAGATGAAAATTAAGATTTTATAGAGTGCATCTCCTTTACCTACTTGTCTCTATGCTAGCTTTAAAAATAGAAAAACCCCTCTATGCTAGATTATCACATTTTGAAATTTTTTTTTTTTTTTTTTAATCTAAGTTTTTCATCATTATCATTTATACAGATAATAATAAAGAAAGGAAAATCACAAACAAAACATAACTACTACAACAAAAGGCATCTCACTAACTCCTCAAGTCCACATAATTGGGAGAGAATATCCTAATAAACTAAACAAATCAATCAATATCAATATAATCCTTGATCTAGGATCAAATATTAATGGTGCATTAATACATTTGAACTCCAAATATTAATTCACGTGATGTCTAACTAACTTCATTAAGTTGTAAAAATTGTTCCAACTGAATTGAGTCCCAATATACATATTCAGTATCTTTAAATTTGATTAAGCATTTACAAGGAAATTTTAAATAAAATGTGGCTCCCAAAGCCAACACTCTTGATTTCAAAGCTAAAAAAGCTTTTCTTCTCAATTGCGTGGCTTGGGCCACATCTGGAAAAATCAGTACATAATCTCCACAAAATTTCATTTGCTTATTCCGAAAATAAGCTTTCATTATTAAAGATTTATCTATTTCTTTTATGCATGTTATCAATAGGGTAGATCTAGTTTGAATTCTATCTTGAGAATCCTCCAGGAAACCAGTTAAATCAAAATCAATTTGTTCCAATTGATCTACACCCAGTTCTGTAGGAATTTTCTTTCTCTGAGGAATATAATATAAATTAGTTATGGGCAAATTCTCTGCGTCAGTTAGCCCCAATATTTCCTTAAAGTATTTCCGAATCAATATTTCTGGGGATAATAATTGAGTTCTTGGGAAATTAACTAATCGTAGGTTTTTTGCCCTTTGAATATTTTCCATTTTCTCAAATTTCATGAGTAATAAGAGAATCTTTAACTGTTGTTGAGGACACTGCTTGCAATGTAACCACATGAGACTCAGTTGTTCTAATGCATTTTTCCATAATTTTCAAATTAGAATCAACATTTTCCAACTTATCAATCACCTCCTGTGAAAATTTTACTTTCTGAGTCACCACTGACTTTAATAACCCCTCCATTCTAATATTTATTTGCCATAAATCTTTAAGCGTAACCTCCTGTGGCTCTACTTGGGAGTCTCTTGCAAATAAAGCCTCATCTTGAAATGATAAGGCTTTAGGTATGGCCCCTTAAATTAATGAGGACGACACCTGTTGCACAGGTACTCCCACAGGTTGAGAACTGGAACCTGAGTTAGGATCCAAACCTACTGGAATATTTGGTGGAGGCAGGGGAGTTCTTCCTGGGGGACTAAGAGACGCCCCTGAAAGCGAGTCAGCTCCCTGACTTTGGCCCAAGACACTGGTTGAAACAAGGTGTTTATCTATGGGACCAGGCAAAATAGGCGTTGATACTTTTGCTTTCCCCTTTCTTTTCCCCATAGTAATTCAACAATACATACAGTTAATGCTGCTTCCCTTGTCTCCCAGAGTCTCCCAGTGTCTCCAAGGGGCTCCCAAGGGGCTGGCCCCTTAGGGCATGCCCCTTTGGCTGCGGCCGCGCGCCGCAGTCGCGGCATCCCTTTCACTGGCAAGGAAAGGACACGCGTGATGTCAGTGCAGCTATCCCCGCAAGTGCCTGCAAAGATATGCTCCCGACGCTCTGGCTCAGGCTGTTAGGTGAGCGCTGCAGTCCTGGGCAGTAATAGTACACCACTTCTGGCATCTCAGATAAGATATTCTCTCCAGGGGAGTGCAGTTGCGGCGTCCCTTTCACTGGCAAGGAAAGGACCCGCGTGACGTCAGGGCAGCTATCCCCGCAAGTGCCTGCAAAGATATGCTCCCGACGCTCCGGCTCAGGCTGTTAGGTGAGCGCTGCAGTCCTGGGCAGTAATAGTCCACCACTTCTGGCACCTCAGATAAGATATTCTCTCCTACATTTTGAAATATTTTTATTTAAGTACTCCACAAAAACTTTTTTTTTGTCAATATAACATATACAGTTCTATGAAATTCTATAAGAGTAAGAGATCAATGATCTGATGCCAGTTATCACTTTGTTGCTTTTTTGTTTTTCTTAACAGCTTGTACCTAATGACCACCTGTGCTTGGTTCGATTAACTCCACGAAGGAATTTGTTTACAGAGCATCTGTTCACAATTAATTCAACTAGATTTGTCCTAATGGTGAAAATGTGCCTAATTAAGCGCAGAGCAAAACTATTTGACAAACTAAAGTGAGTATGAGCTATACCTATATGTTATAAATCTTAGTTCCATTTTAACTTTTCAAGTTTGTTGTTATCACAATTTTTTATGAGTGTTATGCATAAATTAGTAAGTTATATTCCCAGTTTTGGTGAAAGAATTTAGCCAAATAAACTTCCCTTGCTGACTCGGTCCCAAAATGGCTGCTGCAGCCTCCAGTGGTGATCTCGCAAGACTGCTGCTGGAAGTCACAGCAGCTATTTTCATTACAGAGATGGCATGGGCAGGAGCATGTGGGGATCAGTTCTATCCCAGCTTGCTACTAGAACAGTGTTTCTCAACATGTGGTATGCGCACCCCTAGGGGTATGTGTGGGGGGTATGTGGGCAGGTCTCCCGTCCCCCTTCCTCCAGCGGCATGCCCCCTCCACTGAAGAGCATTAATGTCCAAGCGCTATGGAAGTTCCGGTCTGCGTCAGAGGGGCACTATCAACTTTGATATGTTTGCGTCAGAGGGGCACTATCAACAGGGCCTCACGAGCGATAGACTTGAAGGCTCTGTATCAGTTAAGCTAATGCCATTGCCAGGTCTTGTATAGACTCTTGACTCCCTGACAGGCAGTGGAAGGGTGGCAGAAGAGGGAGGGCTCATCATCATTGGAATTAGCTTGGTGTTGCTCAGGGTCAGCCGGGGTGGCCCTATAGTCTGTGCAACACCAAGCTAGCACCAGCGATGAAGAGCCCTTTATCTTATGCCACCCTCCTGCTGCCCTGTTGGTACCACCCCTCTGATGCAAGTGTGTCAAAGTGGGTGGAGCCAACAGGTCCTTCCCGAGCACATAGACATAAAGGCTCTGCGTTGAAGTTGGCGCCGGGCCCTATGTGGCATCCAGATTTCAGGTCAAGCAGTGGTAGGGCGACAGAAGGAGGAAGGTTAGATGAGGAGAAACACTTGACTTGCTGGGGGGGGGAGAGGGGGCGATGTTGAGAAAAAGAGAGAGTTAGTAATGCTGGCTGGTTGGATGGATGGGTGTGGAGAAATGCTGAACATGAATGGAGGAGAAGGGCTATGCTTCTTATGGGATGGAGTAGAAGGGAAGAAAAAGGAGGAATTGCACATGGATGGAGGCGAGGGAAGGGGAACTGAAGAGAAAGGGAAGATATGCACATGGATGAAGAGGAAAAGAAGAGAGGAAGAAGGTGCACATGGATGAAGTGGAATGGAAGGAAAGAGGAGATGTATATGGCTGGAAGGGAAAAGGAAGAGTGGAAAAGATGCATGTGGATGAAGGAAGGGAGGAGCCTGAATTTGGGGCACAGCATGGAGGGAGGGAATAGAAAGGGAGAATTGTTGGGCATGGGTGTGTGAGTGAGAGGGAAAGAGATTGTGCACATGGGGAAAGGAAGAAATAGGAAAGTAGGGTATAGAGAGAAGAGAGGTAGAGATGCATGGGGAAGAGAAGGATGATAGGGAGAAATGTTGGATATGGTCGTGGAGAGGGAACAATGGGACAGATTGAAAGGGATGCAAGGGGGAGGAATATTGAACATAGTATAGTGATGGAGGGAGAGATGTGGCATGTGCTGGAGAGGGGTGATAGAAGGAGAAATGTTGGGCATGGGGCTGGTGGGCAGTATTTTATTTTTCACCTTGAATACATTAAAATTCATTGACAATTTAACATCTTTTCCAGTACAACAATCCATGTGTCAATCTCTTTGGTTAAACTCCAAGATTCAAATTGGCGAGTCTAAGATTCTCTGGAAACATTGGCTGCAGGCAGGCATACGCACATTAGATGATGTGATATCAAATGGGAAAATGCTTGATTTTTCACGACTGCAACAAACATTTGGCATTACAAAGTCTCAATCATATAAATGGTTACAGTTGAAGCAGGGCATTTGGAAGGGGTTCCCTGACTGGCAAAATTTACGAAATCAGTATAGCTTGCCGGGCCTATGTTTCCAGACAGATTTGATAGGGCATCAGGCCGCCAAGTGGTATAAATTAATATCTGAATATTTAAATAAGAAGCCTAAAACTAGTCTAAAATACATTTGGAGCATTGAAGTAAAGCAGCAAATTTCTGCTACTCAGTGGCCACGGATTTGGACTTGGAGGATGAAATGTGCAGCGTCAGCATCTATGAGACAAATTTGATTTTTTTTCTGTTACATAGAGTTTTTGGACCCCAGTTCGTTTTCAGAAGTTAGATACAGTGTTCCCCCGGTCATTCGCGGTCGGTGGTTCACGGTCCCAGTCATTCACGGTATTTTCCGACCGCCGACCAGAAGAGGCAGCTGGAGAGGCAGGAGAGAGCAGCCGGAGCACCGGCGAGTGAAAGAAATCACTCGCTGTATGCTGCGACCGCCTCTTTCTGCACTAAAGTCGGGCCTTACCAATCAGGAGCTGCTTTGACATGCAGCTCCTGATTGGTAAGGCCCGACTTAGTACAGGAAGAGGCGGTCGCAGCATACAGCGAGTGATTTCTTTTACTCGCTGGTGCTCCCGCTGCTCTCTCCTGCCTCTCCCAATGTCCTCTCCAGTCTCCCCCCACGAAAACCGTTTTTGCGGTTTTTCAAGATTCGGGGGGGTTCCTGGAATGGAAACCCCGCGAATTTCAGGGGAGTACTGTAGTTCTAAATCTAATAGATGCTGGCACTGTCATCTTGAAATAGGGACAGTGGATCATCTGCTGTTCTATTGTCCTTTGATACTCAATTTTTGGAAGTCGATAAGGGGACATATTAATAACATACTAGAATCATTGATTCCATTAACATATGATGTAGTCATCTGTGGGACGCTATTGCATGCAAAACCCCCATTGGACCGATATAAATGTCGGCTTTTCATTATTATGACCGAGATTGCCATGCAAATGGTTACTCACAATTGGAAAAATTGGGATTGGCTTAGTTTTACTTTTTGGTGGGCAAATTTATGTTTGTTACAAGTATGAGAAAATGAACGCTGATGATGGGGCATAATAATTTATTCAGATTACTTTGGGGTCCATTAATGACTTTTGTTACTTCAGTATAGTTGTCACTTACCTTTAATTTCCTTTAGATTTATACACACATCCAGGGAAGGGTGGGGGGGTTATCTCTTCCTTGATTGAATGTACTGGAAGGGAGGGTGGGGGTAATTCATGTTCGTATTTTTGTTGATTGATTGTAAGTGCTGATTCTGATTATTAATGTATGTATAATTTTCTGCACTTTGTATTAGCCTTGAAAATTTAATAAAGATATAAAAAAAAAAAAGATGCTGCACATGATCTAGGGGATGAGAGAGGGAGAAATGTTGGATGTGGCTGTAAAGAGGGTGGGAGAGATGCAAATATATCTCTAGAGAGGGAGACATGTTGCCAGTGGGGGTGGAGGAGAGAGGAAGAAAAGTTGGACTCATGAAGGAACAGAGAGAGATATTGGTTGCGGAAGGGGATGAGGTCTGGAGGAGAGGAAGCATGTATGAGGCAGAAAGACAGAAATGTTGGATGCACAATCAGAAAGAAGTGCAACCAGTGACTAATAAAAGCACCAGACAACAAAGGTAAGGGAAATGATTTAGTGAGCGAAATGTCAGTTTTGAGAATTTATATCTGCTGTCTATACTTTGCACTATATTTGTCATTTTTGAGAATTTATATCTGCTGTCTATATTTTGCACTGTATTTATCTTATTTTTTTTTGTAGCTGTTCCTGAGGTGACATTGTATATTTTAAAGTCATCTGCCTTGACCTGTTTGAAAAATAACAAATATAAATGATAGTTAACATTTTCTCTGCGTACAATGTGCTTTGTGGTTTTAATTCTGTGGTTACCATCATGTATTGTTAATAAGATTATATTACAATTAATACTATTATGGGGTGGGGTCTGTGCAGAACTTGAGCGGAGGTATTCGGTTGATATTTGTTAGACTTAGGAGGTACTTGGCTTGAAGAAGTTGAGAAACACTGTACTAGAACACCAGGGTTGTAGGGTAGGCCTGGGTGGGAGGTGGGGGGGATGTTGGGGTAAGCATGGTGAAACTGGGAATGAGCACTCTTCTGGTTTGGAGGCGGACAGAGGAAGGGAGCAGGAAGGAAAGAAGCCCTTCTAGCTCTATCCTAGACCTCCGCTCTACCTCCTAGTGGCTGCAAAAGACTCCTTTGTAACCACCATCCTTTCCCTCTTCCACAACTCTCTACAATCAGGCTCAGTGTCCACAAACTGGTAATGGTGATCATCAGACCAATCCTAAAAAAAAACCATACACGACCCTAGTGTGCCCAGCAACTTTAGACCTGTCTCCAACCTGCCATTCATTTTCAAGACGGAAACACAGAACGGACCAATGATATCAAGGGAACTTCAATTTATTAGATAAGCCAAACCCAACGTGACCACGTTTCGCCCTCAGGCTATGTCAGGGGAAATTGCTAAAATTCAATTAAAACCAAAATATATAAACATTCAAAAAGGGGTAATTCATTCTATAACAAACAATAAGTAATATTTAAAATGAAATGAAGGAACATGCACAAATAGAACATAAGTATGTTTGTCCAGTGTACTTGTGATAAAATCTATGGGGCTCATAATCAAAAGAGAAAAACATCCAAAAACCAGCCTAAGTCGGCACTTGGATGAACATTTCTCAAAAATGTCCAAGTGCCGATAATAAAATAGGGTTTTGGACGTATTTCTAAATGACCTAGGCCTTCATAGTGCCGCTCAACGTCCAAAGCTAAACGAGGTGTTTCGGGAGGCGTGTCGAGGACGGGAGTTGGGCAGGACGTGGGCAGGCTTAGACTTAGTCGTACAGCATGTATAACCGAAAGTTTAACAACAGAGCCTTGACGGAACTTGGACGTTGTGACTTAAATCATGTAAAACATGGTCTAAGTCACAAAAACCCACCTAAAGTCACCAGATAAGCACTGAAAACACATAACACAGTCCCCCACCCCCATAAAATTTTTATTCACAACTTTAAATTTCAGCCTCCAGACCATTGTCGCCTGGCATAGGAAAGCCTAGTCATCCAGCCCAGAGGCAGCTTAAGTCGTCTTGGGGGTGGGTTAGGGACCCATAGAGAGGAGGGCCCATGCCCATAAGCCCTGTAATCACTGCATTGATACTTAAACATGTGCACTCCCCTATACACCCCCAAAACCCATTTTTACTGGCATATAAGTGGCTCCTGAAGCCATAAGGACTATTGGGGTGGTAGATAAGTGGGTCTAGGGGATTCTGGAGGTGGTTTGGGGGACTCACCATAACCTATAAGGGAGCTGTAGTGAGGAGAAGACATGGCACCCTTTTTGTGAAGTTCACAGCAGTGCCCTGTAAGGTACCTCAACTATTTAGGTGGTATGTCTGGGTGTGCAGTTCATCACTTTGCAGACCCCTCCCACGTCCAACAGGGCTTGTTCTAGGCGTTTTGACTTGGACGGAAAGTTGGACGGAAATGTGATATAAAGATGGAAGATTTAGCGGCTTGGACGATCAGATCGGCAGGACGTATAATTAGACGATTTTCGAAAGTAAAAAAAAGTTGGATGTATCTTTCGAAAATGTGCCTTAAGCTCTTTTTAACTTTGGACGACTTGCGAGATGGACATAAACTGACTTAGACATCCCTTTCGATTATGCCCCTCCATGTCTATATATGTCTTGTTATCCCAGGACAAGCAGGCAGCCTATTCTCACATATGGATGACGTCATCCACGGAGCCCAGATATGGATAGCCTCGCAAACATACTTGCTTGTAGAAACTTCAGAAGTTTCGAGTCAGCCGCACCGCGCATGCGCGAGTGCCATCCTGCCCAGCACAGGGCGAGTCTCCTCAGTTTTCCGCGGAGCTGAGAAGTCTGTACTTGGACGTTCTGCGCTGAACTTCGTTCGCTTCGTGCCTTCTCTCATCGCGGTTTGTGTTCTTTTTAGTCGCAAATTGCTGTGTTACTTATTTCTTTTACTTTAATTTAAAAAAAAAAAAAAGACTTTATTTTATTTTTTTTCGGTGACTGACTGGCGGGGCAGGCCGCTCGGCCGCAGCCTGCGTGCTTCGACTTCACAGCGGCTATCTTCCTTCCTATGTCTCGGCCAGTAACGGGCTTCAAGAAGTGTAGCCAGTGCCAGCGTGCAATTTCTCTCACGGACCCACACCACTAGTGCCTCAAGTGCCTTGGGCCGGACCATAGTCCTAAGTCGTGCGAGCACTGTGCTACTTTTCAACCTTGAGCCCTTAAACATTGTTGGGTTTTAGTGGAGAAATTCTTCAGGATGGACTCTTCAGTGACACCCTCGACCTCGAGTGCTGCATCGGTCCCACCTTCCAGCGAGGGTTCTCCTGCTTCCAGGACTCCGACCTCGAGTCTCATCAGACCGTCCTCGTTTGTATCGTCTTTAGCCTCGAGTGCACCTGCTTTATCGTCCCATGAGCTTCCCTCAGGTCAGATAGCTAAGCAGAAGGTTCCAGTGGTGGTCCTCAAGCTTTCCAAGTCGAAGCACATCTCCACTGCCACCTTGGAGTCTTTAGCCTCAGCAAGTGGTCCAGTTTCAGACGTGGATTCACATTTGCCGGCTACTCTCCAGACCATGTTGGAGTAGCTATTTGTTCAATTACTGAACAAATATGGTTCTGCCTTGACAATGCCTCCTGTAATCCAGCCTGGGCAATCAGCAGTCTCCCACGAGGTCGAGTCCCTGCTTGTGTCTTGGACTGAAGCTTCACACTCTATGCAAGGAGCAGAGTCTTTGCGAGTGTCTGGTCTGGCATCCACACACTCCATACAAGGAGCAGAGTCTTTGGGAGTGCTTCGAGATTCCTCGATCCAAACCACTCAGTTTCGATCTACAGCTTCTAGCCCTATTCATTCATCAACAACATTGCCTGATTCCATACATAGGGCAAAGTCTCCTCAACTCTACTCGAGACCTGTTTCCAGACATCATTCTCGTCGATCTCCCAATCTCTCCAGAGGCTTGCTGTTTCAAACGCCCCCTCATCAGAAGGTCGTCATGACAGATTCCTTGACCTACGCTTGGGGGCTCATCTCGATGATCTCCGTACTCAAGGCCACTGGACCAGTACGGATCGTCAGTGTCACATCAATCTGTTGGAACTCAGAGCAATCTTCAATGCTCTGAAAGCTTTTCAATATCTTCATGACCAGGTAGTCCTCATTCGGACAGACAACCAAGTCGCCATGTACTATGTCAACAAACAGGGAAGGACAGGATCTTTGTGAAGAAGCTCTGAAAGTTTGGGACTGGGCAATCCTCCACAACACCTTCCTGAAAGCTGTCTACATCCAAGGGGTGAAAAACTGTTTGGCGGACAAATTGAGTTGTCTTCTGTAACCTCACGAATGGACACTCAATTCCTCGCCTCTTCATCACATTTTTTCGCAGTGGGGAACTCCTCAGATAGATCGCTTTGCATCTCCCCACAACCACAAACTGCCTCAGTTCTGCTCCAGGATATATTCTCATCGCCTCGAGGCAGATGCTTTTCTACTGGAATAGGCGAATCTCTTCCTGTATGCATTCCCTCCATTCCCTCTCATTCTCAAGACTTGTCAAGTTGAAGAACGATCATGCCACCATGATTCTGATAGCTCCTTGGTGGCCAAGACAACCTAGGTACTCCCTTCTACTTCAACTCAGCAGCAGCGAGCCATACCTTAGAAACATAGAAAATGACGGCAGAAAAGGGTCACGGCCCATCAAGTTTGCCCACTCTAATGACCCACCCCCTTAATTTCTTCCCCTAAGAGATCCCATATGCCTATCCCATTTTTTCTTAAAATCTGGCATGCTGCTGGCCTCAATTACCTGCAGTGGGAGTGGTGTCGCCATGAAATTTCCCACCCCTGATTTTCAGCAGATGCCCTCTTGTGGCCGTGGGTCCTTTAAGAAAAAAGATATCATCTTCCACCTCTCTCTACGTTCCTCGAGTGAGTCCTGAGACCATCCTGGTGGCCATTCGCTGAACTGATTCAGCTTTCAACACGTCTTTTTGGTAATGTGGCCTCCAGAATTGTACACAATATTCCAGATGAGGTTTCACCATGGATCTGTACAATGGCATTATGACTTCGGGCTTCCGGCTGACAAAACTTCTACGGATACAACCCATCATTTGTCTAGCCTTGGATGAAGCTTTCTCCACTTGATTGGCAGTTTTCATGTCTTCACTAATGATCACTCCTAAGTCATGTTCTGCTGCAGTCCTAGCTAAGGTCTCACCATTTAGGGTGTAAGTTTTGCACGGATTTCTGCTGCCAAGATGCCTTACACTTTTTGGCATTGAAGCTTAGTTGCCAAGTCGAGGACCAATGTTCCAGTAAGAGTAGGTCCCGCGTCATACTGTCGGGCAATTTGCTTTTGCCTACTTTGTTGCATAGTTTGGCGTCATCGGCAAATAATGTTATTTTACCTTGAAGCCCCTGAGTCAGGTCTCTAACGAATATGTTAAATAGGATCGGGCCCAAGACCGAGCCCTGCGGCACTCCACTGATCACCTCCGACGTTTCGGAGAGGGTACCATTAACCACCACCCTCTGAAGTCGACCACTTAGCCAGTCTTTGATCCATGCAGTTAATGTTTCTCCTAATCCCATCAAACTCATCTTGCTCAATAACCTGAGGTGTGGGACGCTATCAAAAGCTTTACTGAAGTCCAAGTACACGACGTCCAAGGACTCTTCCATATCCAGCTTTCTTGTTACCCAGTCAAAGAAGCTGATTAGATTGGATTGGCAGGACCTTCCCTTTGTAAATCCATGTTGATGGGGATCACGTAGATTCTCCTCGTTAAGAATCGTATCTAATTTATGTTTAAGTAGTGTTTCCATAAGTTTACTCACTATTGATGTGAGACTCACCTGTCTGTAATTTGCAGCCTCCGTCCTGCATGCCTTTTTGTGGAGTGGAATGACGTTAGCTGTTTTCCAGTCCAACGGGACTCTTCCTGTACTTAGGGAAAGATTGAAGAGCGTGGATAACGGTTCCGCCAGGACATCACTCAACTCTCTAAGCACCCTGTGGTGTAGACTGTCTGGTCCCATGGCTTTGTTCACTTTGAGTCTTGATAGTTCACAGTAGACGCTGCCGGGCATAAACTTGAAATTCTGAAACGGGTCTTCCGAGCTTTCCCTTGTCTGTAACTGTGGACCGGACCCCGACGCCTCGCAGGTAAAGACGGAGCAGAAGTATTCATTTAGTAGTTCGGCTTTATCGGAATCCGATTCCCGTCTGGTTTCCTAAGGCGTACTATTCCATCTGTTTTTCTTTTTCTGTCACTAAATATACCTGAAGAAGGATTTATCCCCCTTCTTAATGTTCTTTGCTAGATTCTCTTGTATTCGGAGTTTGGCCTCTCTGACTGCTGTTTTGACAGCTTTAGACTTGGCCAGATAGTCTTCTTTTGTCTCCCTTTTTCCTTATTGTTTGCAGGAGATAAATGCTTTTTTCTTCTTTTTAACAAGGTCTGAGATCTCCGCAGTGAACCACTGAGGTTTATTGTTTCTCCGCCGTTTACTTACTGTTTTTATATAGCGGTTAGTTGCTTCGTGTAGGGTAGATTTCAGAGTAGACCACATAGCCTCTACATTATCGGTTTCAGCTTGGATTTGCAGCGCCTGATGGACAAAATCTCCCATGCATTTGAAGTCCGTTCCCCGAAAGTTGAGGACCTTTGTTGCTTTGTTTGATCTAGTGAAACCTTTCCTGAGGTTAAACCATACCATGTTGTGGTCGCTGGAGGCCAGCGTATCGCCTACCGAAATCTCTGAGACACTTTCTCCGCTGGTGAGTACCAGGTCCAGTATCGCCTGATCCCTAGTGGGATCCCTAGTGGGCTCCAATACCATTTGTTTGAGTCGTGCTCCCTTTATGGAGATTAATAACCTTCTGCTGCCGGTGGTCATAGCAAAAAGTGTGTTCCAATCTGCATCAGGCATATTGAAGTCCCCTAACAATACTGTGACCCCATGCAAAGTGATGTTCTCTATGTCTTCGATCAGTTCTATATCCTTGTCTTCCTGTTGTCTTGGAGGTCTGTATACCTTCTACCAGTTTTTCCGTCTCTGCTTACAGAGTCAAGGATCTGTACTTCATCCCAACCTGCAGTCTCTGCACCTGACAGCTTGGTACCTCTCAACATAACTCCTCTTCAGTTTTCTCAACCTGTAAGAGACATTTTAGAGGCTACCACTAGACAATGCTACCACCAAAAATGGACTAGATTTTCTATGTGGTGCATCTCTCATAATAAGGAGCCTCAAGATTCCTCCTTATCTTCTGTTTTAAATTATCTTTTGCACTTATCCTCCTCTGGCCTCAAGTCTACATCTATCCAAGTCCATCTCAGTGCAATTGCTGCTTTTCATCAGCCTATTGAAGGGAAACCCCTCTCTGCTCATCTGGTAGTTTCCAAATTCATGAAAGGACTTTTCAATGTCAAACCTCCTCCCAAACCACCTCCAGTAGTTTGGGATCTCAATGTTGTTCTTGCTCAGTTAATGAAACCTCCATTTGAACCAATGTCTACGGCTCATCTGAAGTATCTCACTTGGAAAGTAGTGTTTCTCATTGCCCTCACATCTGCTCAAAAGAGTCAGTGAGCTACAAACTTTAGTTGCTGATCCACCTTTCACTGTGTTCCATCATGACAAGGTGGTTCTTCAAACTCATCCTAAATTCTTACCTAAAGTGGTTTCAGAATTTCATCTCAACCAATCAATTTGTTCTTCCAGTGTTTTTTCCAAAGCCTCATTTTCACCCTGGAGAATCAGCTCTTCATACTTCTACTTGGAATGCACCAAACCACACAGAACTGCTCCTTAACTTTTTGTCTCCTTCGATCCAAACAAGTTGGGACCTCCAATCTCCAACTGGATTTCAAACAATTGATACAATAGACAGCACTTATAGCAATCAAAAAATAAGATAAAATACATATCACCCCTTCCCTCCCTCCCACCCAACTTGGATGTGTATGACACTCATTCAGAAATCAAAGGGTAATACAAATGATCAATTCTTGCAATAGTTTGCTAATGGACCCCAGATCTCTTTGAATTTATTATAGTGTCCCCATTGTATCGAATTCATTAGCTTAAATTTATAAAATTGGCACAAGGTTTCCCACCAAAAGTTATCATTTATTCTATCCCAATTTTTCCAGTTTTTCACAATTAGCTTCATAGCAACTCCTGTCATAAGAATAATCTATTCTTATTTGCATCAATTGGACTCTTGGGCATTAAGAGAGTGCCAAATAAGACACTTCCAATATCATATTGATTTTCCCCCATTTGGATCTCCAGAATTTAAGTATCAAGGGACAATAGAACAGCAGATGATCCAGTGTCCTTATATCAAGATGACAGTGCCAGTTCTAACTTTTGCAACCGAACAGGGGTCCAGAAAATTCTATACAACAGAAAAAACCAAGTCTGTCTCATAAATGCTGATGCTGTACATCTCATCCTCCAAGTCCAAATCCATGGCCATTGAGTAGTAGAAATATGCTGCGTTGTCTCAATGCTCCAAATGTCTCTTAAACTAGTTTTAGGTTTTTTATTCATATATTAATTTGTACCACTTGGCAGCCTGATGCCCTTGCAGATCCATCTGGAAACATAAGCCCGGTAAGCTATACTGATCCTTTAAATTGCGTCAATCAGGGAACCCCTTCTGAATGGCCTGTTTCAACTGCAACCATTTATAAGCTTGAGACTTTGAGATTCCGAATGATTGTTGCTGTTGTAATAAATTTAGCATTTTCCCATCAGAGATTACATCATTTAAAGTACATATACCCGCAGCCAATGTTTCCAGAGGATCTTAGACTCGCCAATTTGAATCTTGGAATTCAACCATAAGGACTGACACATGGATTGATGAATCAGAATAGGTATTAAATTATTAATAAATTTTAATGTCTTGCCAGGTGGAAAATAAAATTCTATTGTCCTTATAAATCCTAAGTAACTTGATACTCAAAATATTACACAATTGTAATGGAGACAGGAGCTGCCATTCTAATACTAGCCAATCCGGAAGGTGCTCTATGAGTTCAAGAAGGATCCAATACATACCCTGCCGCAGAATAAATGATTGATATCGATAAAAATGTGGAAAATTTACCCCACCTGCCGCAATTGGTTTTTGCAAAGATACTAAGGCTATTCTAGCAGTTTTACCCAGCCAAATAAATTTAATGAGAATTCCATTCAACTTTTTATAAAAGGACCCTTGAAAATAAACCGGCAGCATACTCAATGGGTAGCAAACTACAGGTAGAATCATCGTTTTGATGGTTTGGACTCTCCCCCACCAAGAAAGATATAATGGGTTCCAATGCTCACACATTTATTTGACTTTCAGCAATAAAGATTTTTCATTTACTGTCAATGTGTCTTCCAAAGTTTTTTGAATCATAATGCCCAAATATTTTATTCCCTCTTCCTTCCATGGGAATGGGTCAAATAAGCTTTTTACACAATGTACATTTAACGGAAGAACCTCTGATTTACTCCAATTTATTTATTTTTTTTATTTTTTTATTAATTTTTAATTTTTTTAATTCTTTATTTGATTATTCGTTACAGTACATTAATAACAAATATTCATGAATGACCACAGCAAACTCAATATAGAGAACATTAAAACATAGGCAATTAGTCAACCGTGACCTAGTCCACATTATCATGGTCACCAGTATCTTTTTAAAAAGAAAGAAAAAAATTCAAATCCATCAATCTACCATCTAAGGACAGGCAAATGGCATTTATATTTTATACATCATCCTTCAAAAATAAAAATCAATAATAGAAATTAAACTTTCAGCAAAGGTTTCTCTTTAATAAAGTCTTCTAACTGGACTGGATCATAAAACACATATTTATCACTTCCATACGATATAAGGCATTTACATGGAAATTTCAAAAAGAAAGTAGCTCCAACTGCCAAAACGTTGGACTTTAGCTGAAGGAACTGCTTCCTTTTAAACTGGGTTTGTCTAGAGACATCAGGGAAAATTATCACCCGTTGGCCACAAAACATCTCTTGTTTTTTCACAAAGTATAATTTTAAAATAGCTTGTTTTTCCAACTGTCTTAAAGGTCACAAGAAGAGTTGCTCGCTTATCTATTATATCTTTAGATGATTCTAAAACCTGTGAAACATTCAAACTATCAGGTGACACCATTTTATCCATTTCACCTTCATCGGCCATTCCCTTGGAATCTCTTGAGATGTAATAGAGATTATCAACTTCAAAAGCCTTACATTATTCCAATTTATTTTGTAACCAGAAAATTTACAAAATCAGTCAATCAATTCCAGTAAATGCGGAATGGTAGATTCAGGATTTCTCAAATGAAGCAAAATATCAGCATAGACCAAAACCTTATAATCTCGACCTTCATATGGAATTCCCTGTATCTCCCCCACCTGTTAAATAGCCAATAACAAGGGTTCCAAAACAATATCAAAAAGCAAAGGAAATAAGGGACATCCTTGTCTAACTCCTCTCTTCAGAGAAAAATGCTCTGAAAATGTATTATTAATATATACCGGTAGTCTAGCAGAAGGGGAACTATACAAGGTTTGAATCATTTGTATAAATCTGGATCTTATACCAAACCAATCCATTGCTTGATACATGAAAGTCCATTCCACATGATCAAAAGCCTTCTCTGCATCCAAGGATTGTCCATTGTTTTCACTAAATTTAACAAATGTAAAGCCAATCTGGTATTATTTGAAGAATGTCTTTGAGCAACGAACCCCGTTTGGTGCATACCTACCTATCATATAGCCTTAGCTAATCTTAGAGCCAATAGTTTAGCTAGGAGTTTACCATCTACATTAATTAAAGAAATAGGCCTGAAGTTTGACACCAACATGGGATTTTTATTTGGCTTCAGCAAAACAATGGTTAAAGATTCCGCCATAGAACCTGAAATACAACCTTTAGTCAGTTGTGATTGATATAAATTTAAAAGATGAGGTAATAGTAAAATTTGAAAAGATTTAAAAAACTTCAATGAAACAGAAGGAAACAACACATTAAGTGAATGGTACTACAAAGTGAAAGCCAATACAAAATTTATAGTCAGTTTACAAACAGCCAAAGTCCTTTCAAAATCTAACAAGATTAAAAAAAACCAAGGTGGCCCATTTTCCCTTACTGCATGAACTAGTAACGCAAACTATTGTCACTATAGTAATTGAAAACTGGTTACCAATACACTTGACAATTACTCTCTGTATCTTCGCTGTATATGCACAGTCTCTTCCCCTGTAAACCGCTTTGAACTGTTTGTGGTATAGCGGTAAACAAAAATAAAGTTATTATTATTATTATAGTTTACAAACAGCCAAAGTTCTCACAAAATCAAACATTCAAAAGGCCAAGGTTACACCTTTTCTTTTACTGCATTAACTAGTAAAGCAAGCGATGGTCACTGCAGCCTGAGGGTGAAACGTAGCTAAGTTGGGTTTGGCTTATCTAATAAATTGGTTTCCTTGATATCATTGGTCTGCTCTGTGTTTCTTCCTGGGACAGTATTCACAGGACGAGAAACTCCCATCTTCCTAGCTACCTTCTCAGTTAGGGACCGGTGTCCATGGAGAACCCACAGTACTTTGGTCTATCGGCCTGGCATGGCTCTTGAACACTCAGCCTTGATGAAGCACAGTTTTTCAGATGTAGTTATCTCAACTCTTTTGTACAAGAAGAAGCCCTCTACTATGCCCTCTTATGCCACAGCTTAGAAGGCTTTCCAACAATGGTCTGTTAAGGATCAGGTGGCATCTGAGAGGGCTCCCATTTCGGTAGTCCTGGCTTTTCTTCTTCTGAGAGGGGCTATTTGTGACCTCCCTTGTGTCTTCCTTTCCCTTAGTGGAATCTTCACATCGTTCTGCAGGCCCTTTCAAACCGCTGAAGGATGCTTCTCTTCTGAATCTCACAATCAAGTCTATGTTTCTGGTCGCCATTGTCTCTGCATATTTCAGAGCTTCAGGCTTGTTCCTGCAGAAAAACTTTTCTCCGTATTACTGACGCAGGAGTTGTCCTCTGTGTACTGTACCTTCCTTTCTACCGAAAGTGGTATCAGCCTTCCATGTCAACTAGAAGGTTCATTTCCCTGCGTTTTATTCCACAGGTTCGAAGGGCAAAGATCAGATCTTACGCACGTTGGATGTCAAGAGAGTCTTGCTATACTATTTGGAGAGAACTAATGATATCCAGCTGTCTGATCGCCTTTTTGTCCTGACTGCTGCGCCTCGCCATGGTCAGCCTTTGTCCAAGTCTTCGATTGTTCGATGGATTCGAATGGCCATTTCCGCAACTTACAGCTCACTCAATAGAAGTGTGGCTACATCGCGCAATTCATCCTGATGAAATTTGCAGGGCAGCGGCATGGATTTTACTGAGTAGATGTGGTGGATTTTACTGAGTAGATGTGATAGCTCGTTCTGATGCTGTTTTTAGGGCCTCGATATTGAGGGCAGGCTCTTCTGTCCCTCCCTAGCTGCTACCATTGCTTGGTACATCACCTAGCATATGGAATCCAGAAGGGATATAACAGAATGGAAGATTAGGTTTCTATCTTTGATAATCTTCTTTGTTAGTCCCTGTAGGATTCCATACGACCCGCTGTGTCTGTGCACACTCAATTGTTTGGAATAGCCTGCTTCTTTCTGCCTTGATTATTCTCCTTGCAGGCTTGATGACTTTCCAGCCAGTTGACAGAACCTTTGGGGAGTTTCCCCTTCTGTGAGTATGTATGACTGAAGGCTGTTTCATGCCGGTGCTCATTGCACACAGCAGATTTCTACATTGTTCCTCAGTGTTTTTCTGAATTGCCTTTGTACCTGTTTATTACTTGTTCATATTTTGCAGAACAGACCTGTTCAAGACTTGTTTATATTGATGGGGAGCTTTCCACATTCCCCCTCCCCTCCTTTATTAAGAATTTGTTCAGATATGTTACTTGGCTTTGGGACTCAACTGGCTGTGTTTCTAGCTCTCAGTCTAAGGGGGAGGAGCATGTGCTCAGAAAAGTGTTGGATTTCTGCAACTCCTGGATTGCAGGTTGAGATTGACCACCTAACATATGGAATCCTACTAACTGCCAGTTTCACTAGTGGCCAGATCGGGAGCCCTTTCCAGAAGGGCACCTAGCATCATCTATACCCCTCCTCCGTTCCAGCAGGGGAGAAAACTACAGGAGGAGGAGCGCTGACGGTGCTCGGCACCAACTGCCAGTTTCACTAGTGGCCAGATCGGGAGCCCTTTCCAGCAGGGCACCTAGCATCATCTACACCCCTCCCCCGTTCCAGCAGGGGAGAGAACTACAGGAGGAGCAGCGCTGACAGTGCTTGGCACCAACTGCCAGTTTCACTAGTGGCCAGATCGGGAGCCCTTTCCAGCAGGTCACCTAGCATCATCTACACCCCTCCCCCGTTCCAGCAGGGGAGAGAACTACAGGAGGAGCAGCGCTGACGGTGCTCGGCACCAACTGTCAGTTTCACTTGTGGCCAGATCGGGAGCCCTTTCCACCAGGGCACCTAGCATCATCTACACCCCTCCCCCGTTCCAGCAGGGGAGAGAACTACAGGAGGAGCAGCGCTGACGGTGCTCGGCACCAACTGCCAGTTTCACTAGTGGCCAGATCGGGAGCCCTTTCCAGCAGGGCACCTAGCATCATCTACACCCCTCTCCCGTTCCCGCAGGGGAGAGCCGACAGAGGAGAGCTGCAGTCCGACGCTCAGACCAACGGTCGGTTCGGAAGCCTGTTCCAGCAGGGTACCCGACACCATCTTCACTCCTCCCCCATTCCGAAGGGTCTACCTCTGAGGATCTCGCATCATGTGCGGCAGCGGTGGAGATTACCTTGCCAGAGATGTCACCTGTTTTTGGAGGAAACTAGTGACCCAGATGATAGCCATCGGAACTGGGGTTGACGGCAGTTAAGGAATAGAATGGGAATGGTGGTTGAAGTGAATTGGGGTGGAGATGGAGGTGGGTTTGGAGAGGGATAGGGATATGATGTATTCCGGAAAGGCATTTAAGATCTGGTGTTAAATGATCATAATAATTACAAGTCAAAGATCTTGATGCTTTTTTGGAGTGTGTTTCTGTTTCTCTCTATGCTTATTTTTATCTTTATTTTGTTTACTTTAATTATTATTTTAATTCTATCTTTAAATTATTTATTCATTACTTGTTGGAATATTTCATTTCTATCTCTATCTCTGCCTCTGTCTTTGTATTTTTATTTTTCATATTGTTTCTTCAGGTACTTTAGTTAGATTGTGAGTCTTTGGGACAGTTAGGGAATTTCCAAGTACCTATCTTATTTATTTAGTTTTTATTTATTGTATCTTTAATGCATCATTTTTGTAAACCACTTAGAAACCTCACGGTTATTAG
Source organism: Geotrypetes seraphini (assembly GCF_902459505.1). Classification (NCBI taxonomy): domain Eukaryota; kingdom Metazoa; phylum Chordata; class Amphibia; order Gymnophiona; family Dermophiidae; genus Geotrypetes; species Geotrypetes seraphini. Next base: position 285,543,000 of record NC_047086.1, read on the forward strand.
CGGTATATAAGAATTAAATTAAATCCTACAGGGAGTAACAGAAGATTATCAAAGGTAGAAACCTAACCTTCCATTCTAAAGAATTTCCACGCCAGTGACCTTGTCTCCCAAGCTCTGTCAGCAGCCCATAGCCAAATGCTGTATCTTTAAGGGCTTGATGCTTGTGTACAAATCCTACATAACATGGTACCAGCCTACATTTCAAGTTTCCTTCATATGTGCAGAACAGACCACTCTGCTCCCAGGAAGAAACACACCTTCAAACACTCCCTGGTCATGCCCTTCAACTGCAAAACACCAGGCAATGATCCTACTCCCATTTCATACCAAGCTACTGGAATCAATTGCCCTCACAGATCATATCCCTTGAACTTTAGGAAAGCTATAAAAATTCACCTCTTCACCTAATTCCCTTCCGATTGCTGTATGATTGGAAAGAAATGTGTAATAAAACTAGAACCTCTGTATGTGCTAAATTAGGATAAACAAATTGTAGTATAAATACAGCAAATTGTAACCTGCTTGACTATATATATATATATACTTGATCTTAGCCAAAAGGCCAAGAAACGATACCTGCTTGACTATATATTATGTAAGGATAGCAAATTGTGTAGTGAAACTAGAACCTCTTTATATGTAACATTAAGATTAACACTTGGTATTGTAAATATGGCAAATTGTAACCTGTTTGACTAGATACCGTATTTTTCGCTCCATAAGATGCACCTGACCATAAGACGCACCCTAGATTTAGAGAAGGAAAATGAGAAAAAAAACATTCTGAACCAAATTCTCCCTGCCAGGCTCTACACCCAACCTCGCACTCCTTGTCAAGCTCTGCACCCTGTCCCCCCTCCATGCCAGGCTCTGTACCCTGCCCCCCCCTCTGGTGGTCTAGTGGTAGGCCAGGACAGGGGACAGGGCAGGCAAGTCTAGTGGTTAGCAGTCAGGTAGGGATAGGGCAGGCAGATAGGAACAGGGCAGGAAGGCCTCCCCCTCCAGGCCTCCCCTCAGGCAAGCAGGCCTAACCTCACCCTCCTTATTTTTAATTCGGCAGGCAGGCAAGCCCCCACCCCTCCCCCGGTACCTATTTTTAAATAGGCAGGGCAGCTCCCGGCCTCCCTCCTCCCCCCCCCCCCCCCCCCGCCGGTTACCTTTTTTAAATTCTGAGGTCCTCCCTCGCTGGACGCATCTTCCTGGAGCACTGATAGCTTACGCAGCTTCTTCGGAGTCCTCTTCCCTTGTGGCAGAGCGGTGCACAAGGCTGCCGGCCTGGTCCTGCGCCACTTCCCACGAGAACTCTCCTATTAAGAACTCTCGTGGGAAGCGGCATGAAACCAGGCCAGCAACCTTGTGCACCGCTCTGCCGCAAGGGAAGAGGACTCCGAAGAAGCTGCGTCAGCTATCGGTGCTCCAGGCAGCTGCATCCAGCGAGGGAGGGCCTCAGAATTTACAAAAAGGTAACGGAAGGGGTTTGGGTATTCGCTCCATAAGACGCACCCTTATTTCCACCCCCTTTTTGGGGGTGGTAAATGTGCATCTTATGGAGCAAAAAATACAGTAGTATGTAAGTATGATAAATTGTAACCTGTTTGACTATACAGTACTCCCACGATATTCTTGAAAAACTGCGAATACGGTTTTTCGTGGGGGAGACTGGAGAGGACAGCGGGAAAGGCAGGAGAGAGCAGCTGGAGCGCTGGCAAGTGAATGAAATCACTCGCTGTATTCTCCAACCGCCTCTTCCTGCACTAAGTCTGGCCTTACCAATCAGGAGCTACGTGTCAAAGCAGCTCCTGATTGGTTGGAAAATACCGCGAATGACTGGGACCACAAACCGCCCATCGCGATAGACCAGGGGAACACTGTATACTATGTATGTAAACCTGTAACCTGATCTGAGCTCATTGGAGAGAATAGGATAGAAAACAAAATAAATAAGGGTTAATATTTCCTCTCACCTTTTTAAGAGAAAAATGTTGTTTGTATTTGTGTTTCTTGTACGACAGACACTCTGCTATTCAATGTCTTCTCGCGAGAAATGTTGTAGGGAGCTTCATTTGTATTCTTTATGCTCCTCCTCCCTTACCACTGAACTGTTCTTCAAATCCTCAGTTGTCTTCCTACAGGCAAGATAGTAGGAACTTGTCTTTTCTGCTTGTGTTTATTTTCATTTAAATTCGTCTTTTTCACTAAGTTTGTGAGGTTTTCGGTGCTGCAGAGGTTCCCTTTTGTGGGACAGCTCTGGCTGCGGGTGAGTGCAGTCTGAGGTTGAGGGTCTGCTTCCAAGGGACAGACTGCTTTGCAGTGCACCCTCTTGGATAGCCTGCACTAACAGTTTGGGGGCTCAGGGACCATAACCTTGGGAGCAAGGCTTACCCCAGATTCGTCTGCAGTGGGCTTGAGTGCAGGCTGCACGACTCCATGGTGGCTTTATCCAGGCTCAGGGCTAACTGCGTTCTTTCCCCCGTTTGCGTGCACTTGATCCAGTAGAGGTTGAGGTTCTCTGGCTGGTACGTTGGGCTCCTGAGACAGACATAAGCAGTCTGGATTCCAGGCTTTTTAAGGTAGAGGTTTCTCCTTGCAAACTGTTTGTAACTTCCATTCTTGAAGCTCCCAGTACACAGCATGGCACAGTGAGGCTGAAAGTTTGACAAACCCAATCGGGGGGGAAGGGGTCTTAAATTCAATTTTTTTATTTTTTAGGGAGGGGGGTGTTTATGGTTGGAAATAGGCTTCCATGCCTCCAAAATTCCAAAAATGCTTTATTTTATTTTTTAGTGTAGCTCCCTGGGCCATTTTTTGGTGCTAAAATCGCTGCCAAGGTGTCCTTGAATTTCCCAATTTGAATTTAAAAGTCTCTGTCTCAAAACACCACAGGCCAGGATACTTCAGAAACATGCCCCATTTGTGGTGAATAGCCATCCAAGGAATACCCGTGTTCCATGTGCCACGCAGCACATGAGGGGGCTTAGCCCCCTTTTGTCCCTCAGGGTATTAGTGCTCAGTCAGTCCAAGGAACAGGGAAAAAAAGTCCAAATTTGACACAGGGAGCAGCACAAGTGTGTCCCTGGTGGAAACGCAGCTGCAATATGGCTGGAAACCCCCAAAAAGGAGCTAAACAGCATCCACAGAGGCCATCTTAATGTCAGGGGAGGGGTTTTCCCCTGAATTTATTAATATGATGTTTATATGATTAACAGGGGCCACAAGGTCAGTTTGAAAAGTACCAATTTAAACCTTTTTAGTCTGCTTTTTAACTTTGGAAATACATAGGATGTTTAATTTTTCCATTGTTTTCTTCTTTTTCAGTTCTTGGAATATAGACGAAGGGCAAAGTCTGTTGAAACAGCTGGAAATACCAAATGACGTTTTAACAGGCAATTTATACCCTGAAGAGTATATGCGTCTGTTTGAAGCAATGGTACATCATACAGATTTTTATCAGAGTTGGATCTTTAATGAAGTTCTTGAAAGCACACAGTCCATGGAATTGTAAAAAAATTTTAATCTAATGTATAATAGCATCCTTGTACTCTGAGATCATAAAAGATGTATAGAAGAGAAATGGACTTCAGAATGCAATGTTCCTTCAGACCAGATAAACTAACTTTATTCTGGTACAGAAGCCAGAAGAGGATGGAAAGGTTAAGCAGATTTGAGTGTTGTGTATTTTGTTACTGTAGATGTTCTGTAGAACTGCAAAACTTTCTTTGTGGGAAGTTAACACCTTCCTTCAACCAGTGGAAATAAATGACAAGGAGGTAAGTCATCCACTTCTGAACTCTTTGCTCAATGTTGCTATAACTGAAAGTTTACAGTCTACACAGGAGCAGAGGTGACTTGTTTTTGGTCATACAGTGACTGAGGGAAATGAACTCTGAGCTGCAGGTTAGCAGCTGCTGTATATATTCTTAGTGGCCTGTTAGTGTAGTGCAGTGATTAAGGCAAAGATTCTTAATCTTTTTTTTTAATTCTTGAAACTCATGTACTCCCTTCATATATAGCCGCTAGTGACTACTGGCAGCTATATATGTCAGTAACTGTTAGCTGCTAACATATCACTGAAATTACATGGTTGTATATAGTGTGACTACTTTTGGTACTATAATTTATGTTGCATTGTAGTTTTATGTTGAATAAAATTATCTTTTACAAATTATATATAGTAAGAAACATTTTGTTCCTAAGCATTGCAATAATTCAGTAATTTCAGTCATTAGGTCACAGCCTTTGTCAGAAAGATGATTGTTAAATCTGGAGAAGTGGCGTGCAGATGGAGAAAAAAAACCACATATGATTCATCACTATTAGTGAGAGTATTGCTGCAATTTATTCTCAACCTACAAGGGGCCGCTAAAAGGTTCTCAGCCCAACCAACAAAGCTGGGGCAGTCTTCATCAAGAGCTATACACTTAGTCCAGCGATTTTCCACTTTTTTTGTTCCATATTTTTCCGACAGAACAAAAAGTGGAAAATCGCTGAGCTACATGTATAACCCTCAAAGGAAACTGCCCCAGCTTTGTTGGTTGGGCTGAGGAAGTGACGTCAAAACTATGGCTCAGTTTTTGAAAGCTCAATATGCATATCATGTGCTTTCAGTGTGTTTCAGTTCTAGACAGATTCCTTGAAAAATTGTTCTAATAAATACCTTCTCTCTGTCTAGAAAGTTTCTGTATATTGTTTCAGATTTCAAGACCCTTCTCTGTACTCCATTTGGCCTCTTCCCATACCATTTGGTTAAGAGCAAAGCTTCCTGATAAATGCTTCTGCAAGCAATTATATTCCTGACTTTACCTAACCACTCTCGACTTTCAATGTAATTGAAATTTTTTACTAATGTACCTGACAATATCTACTGTAACATCACTGTATATGTACAGCCTCTTCTTCTGTAAACCGCTCTGAGCTGCTTGTGGTATTGCGGTATACAAATAAAGTTATTATTATTTTTATTATATTTGTTTGAAATTTGATATGCCATTGTAGGTGAATATCCAAAGAAAAGTTCCCAGAGACATGAGAATCTTGTAGCAAATTTTCAACAGTTTGTCTATAATCTGTCTGTTTTCAAAAGCAATGATATGATTCACTTCTTTGGAGGTTGTCTTAAGTTGTTCAATATAGGCATGGAGCTCTGTAAAATTCAGCAGCAAGTGAAATGTCTCGTTTCCCATGCCAAGAGGGAGTGGATGCACAGCATATGAAATATCTGGGATGTCCATAGAATCATTAGTTCCAAGAGGTGTGGAATAGATTGTCCCATTAATAGTGATGGAGGACAGAGGTGAATGACTATACCAGGTAAATAACTCGAACTGTACAACAAAGTGTTTTTAGAAAGGTGGCTGTCATGTACCCAGAGATCCAGCAAACAAAACATTTTGTGGAGAGAGGTGGAACAAGTGTCCAGCTCCAAGGTAAACGTGTGAGGAAGTAGATCCAGTGGCATAGTGAGGGGGAGAGGGGGGGCAGTTGGTCCACCCTGGGCGCCCTTTTAGTGAGGACACAAGCACATGTCCTCCTCTCTGCCCTTCCACTGCCGTGTGTGCGAGCCACGTCCCTTCCCTCATATCTCTAATGTTCCTAGGAAGTGACGGCAGGAAGAACCAACACTGGTGTGACAGCAGCTAGGAGGTTGCTGCTCACAGCAGGAATGGTAGAGGTATGGGGGAAGGTAAGTGGTGCACATGCAGCAGGAGGGAGCGGGGAAGGAAAAGAGGGGCCTCTTGCCCTTGCTATGCCATAAGGAGAGCTTTGCAGTCAGGGAGCAGGAGGATGAATTAGTCCAGCAGGAGCTGTCAGTCTCTTTAAACTGGTGAGCTTCATGCTTGAAATGAAATGGTATTTGCTCACACAGAGATGGATCCACCGAATTGAAAGAAGTCCAGGATCCAGCGGCTGTATCCCAGTGAGGTGATGCAAAGACAATGTTGCCTGTACGAGTGTGGCAACATTGGATAATATTAATGCTTTTAAACTGGTATATGTTTGATAAAAGAGAGACAATATTCATGAACTTAGTACACTTAATGGGACATTCAAAAGAGATGTCTTTTGTGCACTGCATACACAACTATTATGGCACTTGAGAGGAAATAACTGTGCTGATTGTATTGTAAAAAAAATTAATGTTGGAAATGGTTGCTTTGCAGATTATATCTGGTGAGCACCTTGTAATAAATACTGCATAAAACCTTTTCTTAATAATATAACCCCTAACTGAGTTATACTTAGGCTATGTGAACTATAGCTTAAAACATTATGAGCATGGTTTTCTGCAGAGCTTACTTGCTATTGAGAAATCTTTTTTGGAAAAGGACGGTGCACAATTTGGCTAGTGAAAGGGGGGAAAGAGCTCTAGAGATGGGCAATGTGTTATGTTTTCTAAGGTACCCCATAAGCTAAAACAAATAGATAGAAGAGAGACCACATAACATAAACAAGACAAAAACATAAAGTTCCGGTAGGCTTTAAAATTGTCTTCCGTCTGTCAAGGATTCAGGGCTGAACTTAAATCTTCAAATAAACACACAGTTGTACAAAGAAAAAAAAAAACCTTTAAAATATAGGGTATCCATTAGATTCCCAATAGAAGGTCATAGTGCTATGTATATATGTATGTATTTTATTAGATACTTGGGAGACATTAAAATTTATTAATAATTTAACAACTATTCCAATTCATAAATCCACTTGTCAGTCCCTTTGGTTGAACTCCAAGATTCAAATTGCCGGGTTTAAGGTCAGCTGGAAGCACTGGATGAAGGCGGGTATACATACTCTAGATGCTATAGTATTAGATGGAAAGCTGCTTGATCTTTCACAACTGCAACAAACATTTGGTATTGCTAAATCTCAAAGTTATAGGTGGTTGCAGTTGAAGCAGGCCATTTAGGAGGGGTTCCCTGATTGGAAAAATCTTAAAACTCAGTATAGTTTGCCATTCCTGTGCTTCCAGATGGATTTCCTGGGTCACCAAGCCGCTCAGTGGTATAAATTAATATCTGGATTTATCAAAACTGGTCTTTGTGACATTTGGAGCATTGAGATAAAGCATCAGATTACTGTATCTGAATGGCCACAAATCTGGACTTGGAAGATGAGATGTACGGTGTCTGCATCTATGAGACAAACATTGTTTTTCTTATTACATAGAGCATTTTGGACTCCGGTTAGATTACAGAAATTAGATAGTTCCAAGTCTAATAGGTGTTGGCACTGTCATCTTGAACCTAGGGCATTGGATCATTTATTATTTTATCGTCCTATGATACTTCAATTTTGGAGATCCATTTGGGATCAGTTGAACAAAGTAATGGAAAATCCAATGGCACTGTGCTATTTGGCACATAGATGAGAGCTAAAAGCCAAATATCATCTCACAATAACAAACTTCTCTTTATTATGACAGGGGTTGCCATACAGCTTATTTTAAAGAATTGGAAAAACTGGAATCGATTGAATTATACCTTTTGATGGGAGTCTTTGTGTCACGTCTTTAAAATGGAACGTATTATGGATTTACAATAGGGACATTATAAGAAGTTTCTGAGGATTTGGGAGCCATTGACAACATTTTGCAAAGAGTGATTGTTGATTTTGCCCTTTGATCATGCATGTCCAGGATGGATGGAAAATATTTTTTATCTTTAATTTGAGTGCAGTTTTTGAATATGAAGATTGGGGGTGATATATATATATTTGTCAAAGATTACAATTTTGATTGAATTCAAGTGCTATTATAGTGTAATATGATTGTATAATATGTTGCACTTGTTTTTTGGCTTCAAAATGAATAAAGATTTTTTTTTTTAAAAAAAAGGTCATAGCACTAGACATACTTCTAGTGTGAACACATGAATAATGTATATGTACAAATAATGCATAGCATAACCATCTCATAATCAGAAAAGGTATACAACTAATGTCTCCTTGGAGCATATCTATCTCTGCAGTGATAAAGAGGATCCTTGGAGTACATTAAAAATATCTCTATGCCAAAACTGGTCTGGAATAGTTATGTATGTATTCTAACTGTAGCTGTGCTAGGATTCTTGAAAAGAAGAAAAAGAAACTTAGGGGAAGATTCTCAAAACTTTAATGTGGTCGCTAAACCTATTCAATCTAGTTTAGCATTCATGCGTTTTAGTGGTAGATTATCAAAACTGCTTACCGTGGTCTTTTCCAAGCTTCCTAGCAAATGAATTACAACAAAGTCATTAATATTTAAAGGAACATTCGGGGTGATTCTCTGTTAATCACCAGGTGATTCCTTAACCTTACTGTCCTACATTTGTGAGCACAGGAAAGTAAGGCGTGACAGCTCAGACCTGCCAGAAAATTTTATCACCACCAAGCAACCCCCTTCCTCCCCCAGCAGCGGGAGAGATGACCACTCCCTCCCACTGCCATGTAACAACCCCCAACACATACACACACACACGCAGCAGGAAAGATCCCACTCCCTCCCGTTGTCTTGCAACAACCCCCCTGTTCTTCCTACTTTAAAATTTTACCCACTCATAAACCTTTCATTGATTCATGGTGCTATGACCATACTGAGTCAATGTCTAGCTGTGAACATAAGAATAACCTTACTGGGTCAGACCAATGGTCCATCAAGCCCAGTAGCACGTTCTCACAGTGGCCAATCCAGGTCACTAGTACCTGGCCAAAACCTAAGGTGTAGCAATATTCCATGCTACCTATCCTGAGCAGTGGCTTCCCCCAAATCTGTCTCGATAATAGACTATGGACTTTCCTCCAGGAAATTGTCCAAACCTTTCCTAAAACAAGTTATGCTATCCACTCATGGCATCTGACAAAATGCGTTCCAGAGCTTAATTATTTTGAGTGAACAAAATATATCCTATTGGTTTTATTTCTCTGTAAATCTGTAACTAGTCTTTGTAATTTTTGACAGAGTGAAAAATTGATCCACTTGTACCCATTCTATGCCATTCAGGATTTTGTAGACTTTCTATATACACTACATCAACCGACTCACCTTTATCCATATGTTTATTCACACCTTCAAAGAAGTCAAGCAAATTGGTGAGGCAAGATCTCCATTGACTGAATACATGCTGATTCTATCCCATTAAATCATAGAAACATGACAGCAGATAAAGGCCAAATGGCCCATCTAGTCTGCCTATCCACAGTAACCATTATCTTTCTTAGAGAGATCCAACATGCCTGTCCCAAGCCCTCTTGAATTCAGATACCTTCTCTCACCATCTCTTCCGGGAGACTGTTCCACACATCTACCACCCTTTCTGCAAAAAAGTATTTCCTTAGATTACTCTGGAGCCTATCACCTTCACAAAACCATAAGGGAGGTCATCATCTTGATTTAGTATCCCCTAATCACTAAACTTGATCTTTTATCTAAAATTAAGCTTCAAGGAAGTAGATGGTCACAAACTCCTTGGTCTGACCATTATATCTATTATTTCTCTTTAGAATGGCCTAATCAACTACATTTAAGTCCACTACAGCAAAAGCAACTAATATTAGTTAGGAATTCACCAGATCCAGTTGAATTTTGGAAAAGAGTCGATTCTTTCCCAAATGAAAATAACACTAATTTTCCATTAAATTGGAAAAACAATTGCAACACAATTCTAGATGAAATTGCTCCCAAACATACAATAAAGAGACGATCACATGATTCCAAAAAGTGGTATGACTCTGAATTGCTAGAGATGAAACAATCAGTAAGACATCTTGAGAGAAAATTGTTGAAATCAAAATCAACTGAAGATAAAGTAAAATGGAGACAGGAAATTTGAATCTATAAATTAATGATATGGAATAAATGAAAAGCATATTATGCAGCCAAAGTAGGGATTACAAGCACTAATGTAAAAAAGTTATTTCAATTAGTTAATTTTGCATTTGATGTTACCAAAAAGATACAATCCTCTTTGTTACCCTTTACGTGTCCGGACGATTTAGCTAACTTTTTTAGCTCTAAGGTACTATCCTTGAGATCTTCAAATCCATCTTGTTCTTTGAATTTAGATTCATATTTTAATTTTAACTTAAATTAGGATGGAGTTCCTGCAGATCAGTGTTGGTCTACCTTTGATAAGATGGGTTGGCATGATTTCATTAAACTTTTCAAAAAATATGCGCAGTCTTACTGCTGGTTAGATCCTTGTCCCCCAGATTTAATGATGGTTGCTCCTGTACACTTTAAATTGAAATTATTTGAGTGGCTAACTGACTCTTTGGATGTGGGAAAATTTCCTTCAGAAGATGGCAATATAATCATCACTCCGATAATTTAAAATACCAAAGAATCTACCTCATTGCCGTCTAATTATAGACCGATTGCATCAATTCCCTTCTTTGTAAAACTTATGGAAGACTTGGTTCATATACAATTAACAAAATATTTAGAACAACATTTATTACTTCATAATACACAATCTGGATTTAGATCTCTATACAGCACTGAAACAGTGATAGCTACACTGCTGGATCACTTAAATAACTTAATAAGTAAAGGCAGTAGTGCACTGGTGCTCCAATTTGATCTGAGTAGTGCCTTTGACCTGACCTGGTAGACCATACCAACCTACTAACTTGCTTGAATGCTTTAGGTGTACATGGCAATGTCTACTCATAGTTTAAGGGATTTATGGAATCTAGATCCTACCAAGTCAGATTTCAGATTCAACTCTCCTCTAGTTGGAGAAATCCATGTGCTGTGCCTCAAGGATCTCCACTATCACCTATATTATTTAATGTCTACCTTTCATCACTAGGTTCATGCCTAAGCAATCTGGATATAAGACTGTTCAGTTATGCTGATGACATCACAATAGTTTTACCTTGTAATTCGGTTCTATCTCAGATTCCTACTCAAATTGAGACTAATGGAAAGGATGAATCTTTGGATGCAATTCAAACTTAAGCTTAATTCTGATAAAACAAAGTTCTTTGTAGCATCTCCTACCAAGATTTTCATGAACCTTCCATCAATATACTTTCAACATCTTATTCAATCCATCCAACGATTAAAATTTTAGGAATCGTATTAGATAAACATCTTGCTATGAAAACCCAGATAGATGTTGTACATAAAAGTTATTTTATTTTATGGAGACTACGAACAATTAGACCCTATTTTGAATTTTCAGCCTTTAAATTATTGGTCCAGTCATTACTGTTGAGTCTCCTTGACTATTGCAATATTGCTTATTTATCAATTACTAAGAAGGAATTATTGAGATTATCATTGATACAGAACACAGCATTTAGATTGATTTATGGATTGAAGAAATACGATCATGTTACGTTATTTTATTGCAAATTGCATGGTTGCCTGTAGAAGCTCGGGTATTTTTCAAGTTGGGCTGTTTTTGTTTCAAGGTTTTATATGGTGCAACCCCTACTTATCTGACTAATAGTTTTTCCATAGCTACGCTCAAATGCAGTAGAAAAACTCATGCTCTGTTCAATTTCCCTTCTGTAAAAGGTTGTTAAAGCAAGAAATTCCTAAATCACTCTGTATACAGATTGTGAGATATTTAAGGTTGTCTCCATCAGTGTTCCCGCTAAGCTGCGCTGGCGTGCGCTGGCGCACAAAATATTACGTCGCAGCGCACAAGTTTCTCGTCACAGCGCACGGCGTACGGCAGATGGCAGGGCGGCGAGAGGAGAATCGGGCGAGTTGGCGCATAACTTGCTGGCGCTAGCTCACAGCGAAAAAAGGTTTGCTCACAACACCCGCCCGCTTAGAGGGAGCACTGGTCTCCATACACCTTATCACGAAGACCACACACCATTTTAGTAGCCTTCCTCAGGACCAACTCTATCCTTTTTATATCTTTTTTAAGGTGCAGCCTCCCTATGTAACCTAGCATCCTTTTAGCTTTCACTGTCACCTTTTCAACCTGTTTGGCCACCTTAAGATCATCACATACAATCGCACCCAAGTCCCACTCTTCCGTCATGCACATAAGTTCTTCACCCCCAAACTGTACTGTTCCCTTGGGTTTTTGCAGCCCAAATGCATGACCTTGAATTTCTTAGCATTAAATTTTAGCTGCCAAATTTCAGACTATTCTTCAAGCTTTGGCAGGTCTTTTTTCATTTTATTCACACCATCCAGCATGTTTACTCTATTGTAGATTTTGGTATCATCCGCAAAGAGGCAAATCTTACCCGATAACCCTTCAGCAATGTCATTTATAAAAATATTTAAAAGAACAGGCCCAAGAACAGAACCTTGAGCCACGCCACTGGTAACATCCCTTTCCTCAGAGTGATCCCCATTGATCACTACCCTCTATCGCCTTCCACTTTAACCAGTTCCTGATCCAGCCCATCACTTTGGGACCCATCCCAAGGGCACTCAGTTTATTTATTAGATGTCTGTGTGGAACACTGTCAAAGGTTTTGTTAAAATCTAAATACACCACATCTAGCACACATCCTCTTGGGGTTTCACTCCAAGCGCACTACTGCGCGTTCTATGATGGTGTAGTTGTGCAATGGACCGTCTGTTTCTGAATGTGGCTGCCACATGACTAATACTGAGTGCTGCACTGTACATGGATGAACTATCCAACAGTCAGTGTACAAGTACATATGTTGCATTGCAGTAGCTCTGTTCTGGTTGTGTAATTTAACAATTGCCTTTAATTTTTTGATTTACCCTCATAAAAGTTTTATTTCTTTTGAACTTGAGAGTATTAATTGGATATTGCTGATAAAGGAATCGGCTGCACCGTGCAAGGAAAGAAGTCAGTGTTTAAAAAATATACCTTTCTGTATTATAAAAGTTATTTCTTTGAAGCTGGTACACTTACAAATTGTGAGCTGCTGATACAACCTGTGACTGTAGCATGCTAGTGGAGGATCTCATACCGGCTAAAGGCAGACTGGCTAGACTCTGTACCAAGATACCAAGGATCATAAAGGTGAGAACTAAGTTTTATTTCATATAACTCCTAGTGGGAATATGACAGTGCCTCCCCAGATGGGACTATAAAAGAACTATCTGATTTAAATAAAACAGTGAAAAGCTCAAGTATTATCAACATGGAATCTGAAAACATGTTTTCATTGGCTACTGCCAAAGCTAGAGGCTTCAGTGGAGCAATACACCTGTAATGAATCCAGGACATTGGTAGGGCGGAGGGGGGGGGGATCCTGATGTCCAGTGCAGCCAGATGAGCAAACCAAGAAATGGTGTTCTGCAGGCCGGGAAGAGTCATTTAAAACACTTTGAGGTAGGAGTACCTGAGAAAACCAGAGAAAGTCCAGGGAGATAAAAAGAAGCAGATGTGGTCAACAGAATTGTTAAATGCCTATACTTGGGGGGATCTGGGAAAAGTGCCTAGGAGTTAGGACAGGGTGTGCAGTACAAGACAGTGAGACAGTCTGCAGTTGGATTTCCTTGCACTCTCAGGTGCTCCAACCCAGCACCTGAGCCCTGGGATGCAAACAGCCAGGAAGGTCCAAGTGAGTGCTAATATTAGCATGGGAGAAGATCAAGGTTGAGTGGATTCCTGGAAAAGCAAAATGGACCAGTCAGCTGGAATGAGGACCATGGATTTGGAATGGAGAATTTAGGGTATCATAACCTGGGAGTGATAGATGCTTAGAAAAGTCTTGATAGGCAAAAAGGTCCTTTGGGAGAGTCCAAGAAGAGGAAATGTCTGGGAAAGCTGGGTAGAAATGTGGAAGACTGGCCATATTACAGAATGGTGCCCTGGCACAGAGGGAATCTTGGATTGGGGATATCTCTCTGGATGTATATTATGTGGTCAGACCTCCCATGAAGAGGCAGAATGTCCCTATAGTGGGGAAATGCAGGGCCATATGCCTGCCCAGAAACCCTTTGTCTCCCACAAAGATGTAGTAATTAGGGGGCAGGGTAAAGCAGAAAGGTAAACCAAAAGGTGAAATATTGTAGGAGCCCTGCAAGAACAAATAGTCTCAAACCCTGGGAGGAAGCAGTATACTTAGATAAGAGGTTCTCAACATGCAGTACATGAACCCCCCAGGTGGTACACAGCAGTGCTGTAAGTCTGCCACCCTCCTGCTATTGCATATCCCTTTTGCCATCTTCTCTCACCAGCTCTTCTGGACTAGCAGTGGCAACTCACTGTGCTTTTAACTTCCCCACACAGCTGCTGCTAGCACTATTTTAGCAATTGAAGCATTGGATGATTACAGGAATTCGTGTATTAGAAGATGTTATTTCTAATGGTAAACTGCTTGAGTTTTCATAGTTGCAACATAAATATGGCCTTAATAAATCACAAAATTTTAGATGGATGCAACTGAAGCAGGCCATTCAGGTGGGGTTCCCTGAATGGAAAAATCTTAATAATCAATATAGTTTAGAGCTCCTATTCCTTCAGGTGGATTTCCTGGGACACCAGGCTGCTCAGTGGTACAAATTAATATCTGGATTTATGAATAAAAAATCAAAGACTGGTCTCTGGGAAATTTGGAGCATTGAGATTAAGCATCAAATTACTGTGTCTCAATGGCCACACATTTGGTCTTGGAGGATGAGATGTACAATGTTTGCATCTATGAGACAAACATGGTTTTTCCTGTTACATAGAGCATTCTGGACCCCTGTTTGTTTAAAAAAATTAGATTGCTCTAAATTGGATAGATGTTGGCATTGTCATATTGAAGCAGGAAATTTAGATCATTTATTGTTCTATTGTCCATTTATTATGGCTTTCTGGAAATCAATATGGGGCCAAATTAATAGCTTGTTCTATTTGGAATGTCTATGAGGGCTAAGAGCCAAATATCTTCCAAAAATAATAAACTGTTACTTACTTTAACAGGAGTCATCATACAACAAATAACATGCAATTGGAAAAATTGGAGTAGATTAAAATATAGTTTTTGGTGGAATTCAGTGTGTCATATTTATAAAATGGAAAGAACATTAGCTATTCGGAAAGGAAATTTTAATAAATTTCAAGATGTGTGTGGGCCATTAACAAATTATTACAATGAATAAATATAATTTCCCTGGTTAATACAAATGAAACAATGGGGAGGGGGTAATTTTTTTGAATTTTCACTAGGTGCTTTGAATGAAAGGAAAGTCTATTATATGATATATTGAAAAGTTGGGAGGGAATGAGATAAAATATATTGAGTATGATTAATTATAGAATTTCAAGTGATATATTTAAGTTAAAATGATGTTACTATTTATTATACTTGATGTAAGTTATAAAAATGAATAAAGAATTTTTAAAAAAAAGCAATTCCATCAGGCAGCCTCAGGGCTTTTGCTAGGCCAGTCTGCTTCCAATGATGCAACTTCCTTTTTCCTTGGAGGCGGCCAGCCTAGCAAAGGCCCTGAGGCTGCCTGATGGAATCACTAATGTAGTGCTAGCAGCAGATGTGTGGGGAAGTTAAAAGCAACCTGCGGTTCGCGAGCCACATGCAGTTCTTCTTGCATGTGGCTGTGGCTTTTCAGACCCCAACCCTTTAAAATTCCAACCCTATGATCCCCCTGTGCCTACTGAGGTACCTGTGGCAGGAGCATGGCCCTCTCATGTCTGCCTTCTAAAATAGCTGCTCATGGCATTTCCTGATGTACTGCAAGCTGCTGTGAGAGGTTATAGCTGTTTTAGAAGGCGGCTGCGCTCCTGCCACAAAGACTCCTACTGGACCACCAGGTACCTTGGTAGGCCTGGAGTGTGAGAATCATGGGGTTGGGAGGGAAATTAAAGGGTCAGGCCTGGAAAGGGGAACAAACCTTGGCTATGGGTTGGAGGGAGGGATGAGAGGTGCAGCGACCTGCGAGGGGTTGGAGAGGAGAGAAGCTACACCTTGTAGCTCTTTGTAAATCTTGGGTCAAACATTTTGAATAAATTGCCTCTGTGCTGTAAAAAGGTTTCCAACCCCTGTGCTAGGGGGAGGAGAGGTATTATTGGACATGGAGAATGGAAAGATGCTAATGTACAGTGGAAGAGGGAAATGGAAGGGAAAAGAGGTACTGCTGGACCTAGCAGGAAGTTAAGGGAAGGGAAAGATGCTGCTGGACTTGAAGGAGAGGAGGATGGAAGAGAGAAGTGCTGCATGTTTCCTACTGCAAAACTTTTTTTTAGGTATATTAAAAGCAAGAAGCCGGGAAATAATCAGTTGGATTGCTAAACGACTGAGGGGTAAAAGGGGCACTTAGGAAGACAAGCGGATGGATTAAATTAATTTTTTGCTTCGGTCTTCACTGAGGAAAATGTGGAGGAGATACTAGTGTCAAAAATGGTATTCAATGCTGATGAGTCAGAGAAACTGAAACAAATCTCTGTACAACTGGAAGATGTAAATGGAGCAATATGAGAAACTGAACAGTAGCAAATTGCCTGGACCGGATGGTATACATTTGAGTGCTGATAGAATTGAAAAATGAACTTACAGAGCTATTGTTAGTAATTTGTAATTTATTTCAAATCCAGCATGGTACCAGCAGACTGGAGATGGCCCGTGTAACACAGTTTTTAAAAAGGGCACTAGCAGTGATCTGAGAAACTACAGGCCAGGGTAAAATGGTAGAGACCATTATAAAGAACAAATTACAGAGCATATATATAAGACTACCTCTTCCGGTCAGAAAATACAGGGAATGATTGAGTCCATGAGTCAGCCTTCTGCAGAGCCATCAATTCCAATCAGCCTTCTGCACAGCCAATTCCTCCTCCTCTCCCTCCCCCCCCCCCCAGTCAGCCAATTCCTCTTCCCCCCGTCAGCCAATTAGCCTTCTGCACAGCCGATTCCTCCTCGCCCCCCTGGTGGTCAGCCAATCAGCCTTTTGCACAGCCGATTCCTCCTCTACCCCCCCTCCCCCGGACAGCCAATCAGCCTTCTGCACAGCTGATTCCTCCTCCTCTCCTAACCCCCCCCTGTCAGCCAAACTGCCTGTCAGCCTGCTAAAAAAGTGATATGTTTTTGTAAAAGGGTGGGGGGGGGGCTGTAAATGTAATCCCTCCAGAAATAGAAAACTGCCTAATGTACGTACACCACTTCGACAAAGCTAACATGTATTAAGTCAAGGGAAATCATGCCTCACCAATCTACTACAGTTCTTCGAAGAGGTGAATAAACATGGATAAAGGTGAGCCAGTTTATATTGTGTATCTGACATTTGACACAGTTCCTCAGAAGTCTTTCAAGAGATAATCAAAATCATGGGTTAGGAGGTAATGATTAAGAACTGGTTTAAAGAAAACAGAGAATAGGGTTAAATGGTCCATACTCTCAATGGTAAAAGTTAAAAATGTGGTTCCTCAGGGTCTGTGCTCAGACTGCTGGTTTTTAACATGTTTATCAATGATCTAGGGAAAGGAATTACTGGTGAAATAATTAAATTTGCTGATGATACAAAGTTGATCAAACTTGTTACATTGCACGAGGACTGTGAAAAAGAGGACTTTGTGAAACTGGGTGTCAAAATGGCAGGTGACGTTTAATGTGAGCAAGTGTAAAGTGATGCATGTAGGAAGGAAAAATCTGAACTATAGCTATGTGAGGCGGTGACGGGTCTTAAGCGCGCGAGACAGATGCGCGCCGACAATTCAGCGCAGGACTTCATTGCGCCGAAGAAAAACCTTCTTTTAAAGGGCTCCGATGGGGGGTCTTGGTGGGGTACCCCCACTCTACTTAATAGGGATCGTACTGGCATTGGGGGGTGTAACCTCCCATATTATACTGAAAACAGCTTTTTCCCTAAAAAAAATAGAGAAAAAGTTAAGTTTACAGTATAATGTGGGGTTACAACCCCCCAAAGGCCAGCACAATCACTATTAAGTAGAGTGGGGGGTACCCCACCAAGACCCCCCATCGGAGCCCTTTAAAAGAAGCCCTCAAGATAGGCCAGTGTTGTCTGATATATCCTACCACACTTTTCACTGCATCTGAATAGGGGAGTACACACACCAATCTGGTAGCTTCTGTATCCTGGGTATTATTCACACAAGTTTCTTGGAGCAAAGCTACCAGATTGGTGTGTGTACTCCCCTATTCAGATGCAGTGAAAAGTGTGGTAGGATATATCAGACAATACTGGCCTATCTTGAGGGCCCTTAGAGGTTTGGAAGAATTTCCCTTGATAGCAAACACAAAGGACACCATGATAGGTCAGATGTTAAATCGCCATGTCTTTCCCACTGTAGATAAGGCAGTTCACACAAAATGCTCCCATTGTTAGTGGTGTGACAAAACTGTGGAGGGCAGTACCTGGCAGGACCCTTACACCAGACGTATTATTCGGGCCAGGGCACACACCACATGTAAATCTAGCTGGGTAGTGTATATAATCATCTGCCCTTGCCCCCGTGTTTACGTGGGACGTACTAAACGGGCAGTCCAAGTAAGACTAAATGAGCACAAGTCCCGGATATCCACAGAAACCCTGACAGCCCCTCTTGTATCACACTGGCTGTCCAAGAAGCATACAATTGATCAAATTAGGTGGCGCATCATAGATGTTATTGACAACCAGGGAGCAGAAGGTAATTTGGAGGCGAAGTTAAACTTTTTAGAACAGAGGTGGATTTACCAACTAAATACAGGTGTACCCCACTGGTTCAATTTGGAACTTGAATGGCAGTCCCTCTGGTGAGATCTCACTGTATCCCCGCATCTTTTTGAATTTTTTGGAACTCTTTTAAGATTACAGGAGTGGGAACAATAATATTAAGCTCCCCCAGCCGGGTGCTACTCCGGGAGCACAGTTATTCCCGCGCTTCCGGGTTGGCCCAATGACGTCAGTCTCAGCTGTGCTGTAGAATATTTAATGAGCTACAGTACTCGCCACGGCCATCTTAGATCACATTTCGGGTGGCCATGTCATGAAGAGCATATAGTTCTGAGGTAAGAAACTGGCATTAGTCAATATTTTTTGGTGTCATGCGATTTTATTGAATATTAAAGCTAGTTCCTTGTTGTAGGGATTGTGCCCTGAGGAAAACCAAACAGGGTGAAACATATTGGCGAATTTGTCCCTCTTGGCTAACCACCCAAGTTAAGTAAACTGCACTTTATAACCTATTTAATTTATTTAACTTATTGAAAACATACTAAAATAAGCATTGCACATCTTTAACTAATATACCAGGGACCCGATGACGATAGGGGGCATAAAGCCAAAAGTTATGAAAGTTTATTGAACTTTTAGTGGCACCTCTGAGGGCCTGGAGAATTTACTTGATAAATCATATTGGTATAGAAGGTACCTAGGGGAGGTTTATACCATACCATCCCTCCAACTATGCTATAGAATTAATCCTTCTATAAAGAATCCATATATTCTAAGCCTTATATAGTAAGTCATTTCTATTGCAGCACATGTCTCTGTGTGTGCCTGTATGCTCACAAGTTTGGCAATTTTTTTTTGGGGGGGGTGGTCCTAAAAAGTTTTTTTTGGGTGGTTTCCCTGCGTGCCCTAATCCTCCCACCTGTAAAATCAAAAAATCGCCATTTTTTTGGGTTTCTTGTGATTTTCCTGGGCTGTTTTAAGGCACAATCGGCACCCGCGGTGGCTATTTTGGATTTTTTTAAAAACTTTTAAAAGTATATTTTTTGCTCTTAGAAGCTTAATTTTTGCTTCAAACTTCACAGATGACCACCTCAGGACAGGATGGCATGGATTCATGCCTCAATTACAATGGCTGGCTGGCGGTTTCGTGGATGCAATTCTTGTGTGCTGTGGAACACATGGGGGGGGGCAAGACAGGCGCAGTTTCTGCGTTTTCCTCCTTCAGAGAGTCCCTCTTGGCCTCCACTTCTACTGGAGATGCTTTTGGCGCATCTGTTCACCCTCCAACAGGTGCATACCGCAAGTGCAGCTTTGTTTCATTCTTTGGCTAGAGCACTAATACTGCGGCACGCAGCGTGACTTTTGCTGCTAGTGCCTATTTTCCCGCCTGCAAGTGTCAGATAATGTGTCATAACAACTCCACACTCTTATTGCATAAAAATTTTCAATGAAAAACAGATATCAAAATCCACAGAGAAAGAAACAAAAACAAGAGAAAAATAAGTGATAAAGAGGACCGGAAGGGTATCAGACAGCCCGGCACACAAGAATGGAGTGCTGGGAGCGATTCCTCATGTACCCCACGGAACCTCCACCACCTAATTATATATTATATATTCTTTTCAAACTTATAATAAGTTTTGATTGGCTGCATTGTTCATTTCTTTGATGCTTATTATGGCTGTTTAGATTGCTGTATTGTATGTCAAGTAAACATTACTTAGCTTTAACTTTCAGCTTAAAGATCATTCCCCTGAACGCCAACGCGTTTCGATGTCCTTTATCAAGGCGACATGGGGAGCTGAAAATCAAAGAACAAACCATTATATTCACAAAAATGAGAACTCATATCTAATTCAGGTACCCCCCCTCATCAAAACCTTCGATTACTTACATTTGAGTTTGAACATACACTGTATACCACCAACCGGCTGCAAACGCACGCCGGGGCAGACTCGCTCTGGGATTTAAATACCTCCCACCTGGACAGCTCATCCGGGGAACACCCTCCTAACCCAAGAGCTTTCTTAAAGGGCCCCTACCTCAACACACTACCTAAAAAATCAGGCCAGCCTAGAGATCAGCTTGAGCTAACCAATCGGACGTTTCATTCAACCCCTTAGGGGACATTGAATCTAACACAAACATCCAACAGAGTTCACAGCGATTGAGCCTCCGGACAGTGTTACCTCCCTCCCACCCCACTGTAATCCGGTCCAACACCCTCCATTTAAGGTCTTTTAACGTGTGCCCATGCCTAATCCAATGACGGACCAACGGAGACGATTCTGTGTGAGTATTTACTCTCGATTTGTGCTCTGTTAAACGGATCCGTATGGGGCGAGTAGTTCTGCCCACATACAGCATGGGGCAGGGACATTGTATCACATATATTACATTTTCTGACATACAGGTAGTATTATGCTTTGTCTGGTACTTAACCCCCGTACTGGGATGGGTCCAATATTCCCCCGAGATGGTGAACTCACACCACTGGCATGACCCACAGGAGAGATGATTACCCCTAACCCTAGGGGCACTATCCTGAAGCTTGTAATGATTGAGCAACTCCCCCAAATTCCTTCTTCTACGGTAAGAACACAATGGGGATTCCTCAAGAGTAGGGATAACCAATTTAGGGATGTGCCAATGTTTTTTCACAATGTCTGCGACCCGGTGGGCAAGGGTGGAAAACTCCTGTACGAAGGCTACCGCGTCCTGGGACTGCTCCTCTCTAGCCACATCTTGCAGCAACCACTCTCTATGGGCGTGTTTAGCTCTTTTGTACGCCTGTTTAACAGTGGCATACGGATAGCCACGATGATAAAATCTTATTTTCATGTGCTTGGCATGGTTGCGGAACTCATCTAGAGAGTGACAAATCCTTCTGAGCCTCAAGAACTGACTAATAGGCAAACTTCTTTTGAGGCTCTCCGGATGGAAGCTATGAAACCGTAAGAAACTATTACGGTCAGTCTGTTTTCTATACAATGAGGTCTGTAGATGTGTAGCCCCCTTCATAATCAAAATGTCCAAAAATGGGATCTCCCTGTGATTTATAGTGGCCGTGAATTTGATGTTGTGATCTAAAGTGTTCAGAGTTAGAGATGACACAGGGAGCGATCCCCGCAGGGAGCCGCGGGGTGGCTGCGGGCTTTGGAGACTCCATAGCCAAATCACCGCAGACACGGGGACAAAAGTTTTTACCGCCCGCAAAAACGGTGAAAAGATTTGTCCCCGCAGGCAAATGTACCCCCTTCTATGTACCGCTATTTACCTTGTCTTCACCGTGAGTCTTTAGTTCGGGACCGGGTGTCAGATTTTTTCCAGCGGCCATGTTTGTCTCCACGTGGTCTGTCTCCTAAACTCTCTAGTCTCTACCCGACTTGCACGTTGCCGCATTGACTCCGCCCCCTAATATACAGGCTTTTAATTGGTCAGTTCTTTTTGCTCAAAGAAGGGGACCAATCGCTACTGCCACACCTGATATTTAATGGGTTGTAGTGCAGCAGTAGCGATTGGATTTCGGAGCCGAGCCCAGGATTTGAATTTTGTTTGCAGTCGCTACCTCGCTTGGATTCACTCGTTTCACTTCGTCAGGTACAAGTAAGTGTTCTCCCCGGCTGATTTAGATGACCACCCATGCCGCCGATGCTCCTTCCCGGGCTAACTCGCCGCCGAAAATTTTGTTTGACGCCTGCCTTTTTTTGCCAGCCTGCTTTTACTTGCTTTGGGCCTTCCTCGTTGCCGGATCCTGCCTACTTTCTGTTTCCGCGAAGGCAGGACCCGGCAGTGAGGAAGGCCCGAAGCAAGTAAAAGCAGCAAGTTGTAAGCTTCTCTCCGGGCCGGGGCTCTATCGTATTCTTCCCTTCTCTTCCCCTCCCCCCCCTGGGACGC
Organism: Geotrypetes seraphini; assembly: GCF_902459505.1. Lineage (NCBI taxonomy): Eukaryota > Metazoa > Chordata > Amphibia > Gymnophiona > Dermophiidae > Geotrypetes > Geotrypetes seraphini. The sequence continues at coordinate 285,565,438 of NC_047086.1, forward strand.
TACTTCTGGTTTCGGAGGGAAGAGAAGGGAAGCCAGCACGCACACAATAGAGCCCCGGAGGGAAGCTTACAACTTGCTGCTTTTACTTGCTTCGGGCCTTCCTCGCTGCCGGGTCCTGCCTTCGCGGAAACAGAAAGTAGGCAGGTCCCGGCAACGAGGAAGGCCCGAAGCAAGTAAAAGCAGCAAGTGTAGTGGTATACAATTTGAGAAAAAAAAAAAACGCACGGACATTGGACCTGATTCTGCTTGCTCTCGCCACGACACGGACCGACACGGACCTCAGATTTTTAAGGCGGTACGGGTTTAGATCCGCGAGGTCCGTCAGGTCTGTGAGGTCCGCGCTTTACCCCTTCCCCAACCTTGGTGCTTATTGTGGTCAGCCAGGAAGAATGAAATCAAAAAAGTTCGAGTTTAGTCAAGCTGTGATTTGAACTTTATAGGGTTATTTTTTTTTTTTTTCCATCCTTTAACTGGCAGGCAGAAGAATGCTCCATTTATTAATCTTGCAAAGTCTGATACAGGAAAAGCTAAAAGTGCATCAGGATTTAAGGAACTTGGGGTATGCAAATCTACTTAATGCAGAGATTACAGTAAAACAAAATCACTTTTCTATTTCACTGCAGCTCTATGAGGTTCTTTTGCCCTTAGCTATAGTCAAATGATGGATAGGAATATGTTTATTTCATTTAAGTTAAGGGAAAACAATATTTTTTCTGAGTATCCTTTAAATAATGGTTCACAAATTAATTCAGCCTGTTTTAAGGCTGGGTTTTGTTTTTCATATTATTGCTTCTGTTTTTATAATCCTTAAAAAATAAGGGGCAATTTTCCAAGTGGGTTCTTCCTAGTAGGCACCCTGAGACTGTACAGGGAACGCCTATTCTATAGCAGTGAATGGGCTCCCAGGTTCCATTACAGAATGGTAGCATATAGCCTTAGATTCAGGCACCTTACAGTTAAAGCAGCCATAGAGCATGACCACTTGTGGGAGAAATGATTTTATTTTCAGTTTAGTGATCAAAATGTGTCTGTTTTGAGAATTTATATCTGCTGTCTATATTTTGCACTATGGCCCCCTTTTACTAAATCGCAATAGCGGTTTTTAGCACAGGGAGCCTATGAGCATCGAAAGCAGTGCAGGGCATTCAGCGCATCTCCCTGCGCTAAAAACCGCTATTGCGATTTAGTAAAAGGGGAGGGGGGTATATTTGTCTATTTTTGTATAGTTGTTCCTAATGTGACATTGCATAAAATCATCTGCCTTGATCTCTTTGAAAACTTGCGGAATATATGTGGGGTGGGGGAAGATTAGTGATAGAAAAATTGTATGGAAAATGACTATTTTCAATTTAGTGATCAAAATGTGTCAGTTTTGAGAATTTATATCAGTTATATTTTGCATTATATTTGTCTATTTTTCTATAGTTGTTTCTGAAGTGACATTGCATATTTTAGTCATCTGTCTTGACCTCTTTGAAAAATGAAACAAATATTAATTAATATTTTCTCTGCATACAGTGTGCTTTGTGTTTCTTTTAATTTTGTGGTTACCATAATGAATTAATATTATATACAGTAGTGTACATGAAAAATGAATGGAAGAAATTGCATTACAATTAGTACTATTTACTATTATGATGGGGATGGGGGTCAGGGATGGAGATTGGCCTGGGAAACTTGGTTGAGAGAAACACATGTCTAGGTGACTATGGACTTCACTCAGTAAGGGCCCCTTTTACAAAGCCACAGTAGCGATTCTCCCTTGGCAAATGCACCAAAGTCCATTTGCTGTGGCACAATTGCACGAATGCATGCCCTTAAAAATCAAATTTCATGGTAGCAGGTTTGCATTTTAACCCACTTGTGCAGATGATTTGTTGTTCATCCACGGGTTAAAAAATAAGGACAATTAAAAGTACAGGTTGTGTTTTGTTTTTGTATAGTTAACTAAGTTGTAAAGTTGTAAAGAATGTTTCCTTTATACGTTAATAAAGATAAGTATATAAAATCATACCTGTTTGAGGCTTTTATGCATGCTGCGGTGACGGTGACGGGGCGGTGAATGGGATGGCAGTGACGGGGCGGTGAAAGGGATGGCGGTGACGGTGACGGGGCGGTGAAGGGAATGGCGGTGACGGGGCGGTGCAGAGGATAGTCGGCCGGGGACGGGGCGGTGACGGGGACAAATTTTTTCCCTGTGTCATTCTCTGTTCAGAGTATCAATAAAGGACATCAGCTCTTCATCTGTTGAAGTCCACACACACAGGATGTCGTCAAGAAATCTTTTCCAGATTTTTACATTTCTGAAAGATGGTAGAGGATAGATTAGACGTTCCTCTAAATCTGCCATGAACAAAGTGGCTAAAGAGGGAGCTAAAGACGCTCCCATGGCAATGCCATGCTTCTGACATACAATACAGCAATCTAAACAGCCATAATAAGCATCAAAGAAATGAACAATGCAGCCAATCAAAACTTATTATAAGTTTGAAAAGAATATATAATATATAATTAGGTGGTGGAGGTTCCATGGGGTACATGAGGAATCGCTCCCAGCACTCCATTCTTGTGTGCCGGGCTGTTTGATACCCTTCCGGTCCTCTTTATCACTTATTTTTCTCTTGTTTTTGTTTCTTTCTCTGTGGATTTAAATAATGTGTCAGGCTTTTCTGGCTCAAAGAGGCTGTACCTCCTTCTTCCACTTTGAATCCACTACTGCAGATGGGATCTGCCCTTCTTCTGGATGCCAGCATGCCTTTGGGTTTGACTTTTGGTGACACCCGAGAGCAGACTGGTGGTTCTGCCATTGCTTCTGCTCCGGTTTTTCTGCAGCGTCCACTAGTGTGGCTTTTCTGGCAGATCTTCGAGATCCCACTGATGGTGGGTCCCCAGTACTTGGGGTTGTCCCGGCTGTGCGCAGGTTCTTCTGGTCTGTCCGGTGACTTGCCCTCCTTTCTGAGTCCTCAGGGTCCTGAACCTGTTTTTGGATCTCCAGCTGCTGGCAGAATATTCTTTCTTGATCAGCACTCGCTGCCCACATCCTTTCCGGACTAGGATAGATGCCTTTAGTGAAATGGGAGTCCCAGGAGGGTCCCCTTAATTGTGCTGGGGTCTTAGCACTCATGCATCCCATGGGTTAGGAACTGGCTTGGTGGTAGGCTTCAAAGGGTAGTGGTGAACGGCACCCCCTCAGAAATGACGGAGGTGATCAGTGGAGTGCCACAGGACTCGGTCTTGGGACCGACCCTATTCAACATCTTTATAAGAGACTTGGCAGAAGGGCTTCGAGGTAAAATAGCATTATTCGCCGATGACGCCAAACTAAGTAATGTAGTGGGCAAATGCACAATGGACGAAGATTCAATGCCCGACAACATGATGCACAACCTACTCCTATTGGAGCGCTGGTCTAGGACCTGGCAACTTAGCTTCAATGCCAAAAAATGCAAAGTCATGCACCTAGGCAACCATAATCCATACTTGACTTATACCCTTAACGGTGAGATCCTAACAAGAACTGTAGCAGAACGGGACTTAGGGGTGATCGTCAGTGAGGACATGAAGGCTGCCAGACAGGTAGAGCAGGCCTCATCCAAGGCAAGACAGATCCTAGGTTGCATACGCAGGGGTTTCGTCAGCCGTAAGCCGGAAGTCATTATGCCATTGTATAGATCCATGGTGAGGCCCCATCTGGAATACTATGTGCAATTCTGGAGGCCACATTATCACAAAGATGTGCTGAGATTGGAGTCGGTTCAGAGAATGGCCACCCAGATGGTCTCGGGACTCAAAGATCTCCCGTACGAAGAACGGTTAGACAAATTGCAGCTATACTCGCTCGAGGAGCGCAGAGAGAGGGGGGACATGATCGAGATGTTCAAGTATCTCATGGGCCGCATCGAAGCGGAAGATATCTTCTTTTTCAAGGGACCCACGGCAACAAGAGGGCATCCGTGGAAAATCAGAGGCGGGAAACTACGAGGTGACACCAGGAAATTCTTTTTCACTAAAAGGGTGGTTGATCGTTGGAATAGTCTTCCACTGCAGGTGATTGAGGCCAGCAGCGTGCCTGATTTTAAGGCCAAATGGGATCAACACGTGGGCTCTATTCACTAGGCAAAGGTAGGGGAGGGTCATTAGGGTGGGTAGACTAGATGGGCCGTGGCCCTTATCTGCCGTCTATTTCTATGTTTCTATGGACCCGGAATTCTCTAAGCGTATAGCTTTGCCGACGATGGTTTCGGTTGTGGTACAAGTCACTAACTGCACGTTCTTGCCGTCTGTTGGAGGGGTTGCCCTGCAAGAGATTCAGGACAGGCGAGTGGATTTTGTCTTCAAATGCCTTTTAGATTCCGCAGCGGTGGGAGTGCGAGCTACAACAGCCTCCTTCTTTGTTGCCAGTGCATGGCGCTCCCAGCTCTATCGGGATACCTAGAGGGTTGTCCTTCGAGCCTTTGATTTCCTAGTCTCCATGGTGACTTGTTTAGCGGATACCCTCCTTACATGGTGAAGGTTTTTGCTAAACTTGGAGCTTCTTCAGTCTCTGCCCAGCGAATGTGGATTCACCGGTAGTCCGGGGTTTCTTCTTCTACAGTTGTGTTGAGCCAGTTTCCTTTCAGAGGTTTGCTCTTGTCTGGCCAAGGTTTGGCTGACCTCAGGTTGCAATCTTGACCTGTCTGGGGATCAGGACGACCAAGATTTTTTTGTCCTTACAGACCTCTTCAGTATTCCAGACCCCCATCTACAGGGTACCAGTTCGGAGCAACTTCCAGACCTCATTTTGGAGGTCAGGTGCAACATCAGTTTTCCAACAGCAGTCCTTCTGCCCATCCCAAAAGTGAGGTCTGACGCCAGGGCTCTGGCTCTCTTCTTCGATTGAGGGATGCCTCTTGGCCTACTTGACGGAATGGCAGAGGATGATTTTGGACCTGTGGATCCTCAAAGTGCTCAGACCGAGTCTCTGCTTTAAATATTTTTCTGACCTCCATCAGATTTCTTCCTGTTCTTGTCATGGGAAATCCAGATCACGCCCGGCGCTTGTAGGCCGTGGTTCAAAGATTGCTTGGGCTCCTAGAAATACTCATCATTCTAACGAAAGGCTCCAAAGATTGGAGGCCTTTTCTGGAACTTGCGTCCGTGCTTACCTTTCTGCATGTACCGTTTCCAGATGGGAACAGTGTGTTCAGTTTTGGCAACGGTAGTGCCTGGGGAATTCTTGGCTTCCCTGGATCTCATGGAAGCTTACCTTCTCATCCTGATTTTTCAGGAGCACAGGTTTCTGCGGGTTCCTGTACTCAGCCGGCAATTTTGATTCGCAGCTCTGCCTTCGGGCTGACAACAGAGTCATGTTCTTCCACAACGATCATGGTGGTGGTGGTGGTTACCCACCTGCACTTGCAGGGTGTGTTGTACCTTCTGTCCCTAGCTGACTGGTTGTTCAGGGGCCCCTCAATGGAGGAGGGCCGCCGGGCGGTTCACCAGGTGGTGGTAGCTGGAGCGTCTTGGGTACTCAACTTTAAATAGAGCCATCGAGTACCTACGCAGGCATTGGAATATCTGGGTATCCGGTTCCATATGAGTACGCCCTGGTGTTTCTTCTGGACTCCAGGATGCTCAAGCTATGGAGTACCATTCGGGCCCTGTTGCAGGTTCCAGTGTCAATGGCCTGGCTATTCCTGCAAAGCCTGGGTCTCATGATTGCGACCATGGTTGTGTTTCCGTGGACCAGAGAGCGACTTTGAACTCTTCAGCTGTCTCTCCTGGATAGATGGAACTGCCGGCGGGCTTCGCTGGGTGTGAAGCTGCTTGGGTTGGCAGCAGCCTGCAGCAACATGCTGTGATGGCTACCTCCTGTGATGCTAGACAGTGGGCTTCCTCTGAGGGTCCTGGCCTGGGTGACCCTGATGATAAACTTGAGCCTGTCTGGTTGGGGGGCATTTTGCAAAACAGTCCTGACGCAAGTTCTGTGGACGGTGCTGGAGCACAGATATTCCATTCATCACCTGGAACTTCGTTCACTTCGGCTGGCCCTCTTACAGGTTCAACTTTCTCCATCGGAAGGCAGTTCAGTGTTCTCTGACACCGCAACAGTGGTGTTTTTTGGCAACTGTCTGGGGAGAGCACACATTGCCCCTGCTGAGTCTGGTGGCTCGGATGCTCTTTTCCTGGGGGGAAAAATATCAGGTGACCTTGTCCATGGCCCAAGTGACTGGAGTAGACTCCGTTCAAGCAGGCTTTCTCAGTTCTCTGATTTGGGACCTAGGAGATGGGAACTTATCCAGGATGGTGTTAGAGGCCATCGTTCGGCGGTGGAGCCATCTGGCCCTCCATCTGCTGGCGTCCGCCTGGCTCCGGCAGGCGGTCAGATTCAGCCGATGCAGACAGGTCAGCAGCGAGGGGCTAGTTGCTCTGGCCCCTAGGGGGATCTTCTGTTTTTCCTCCGTAGCACTTGATAGGGTGCGTTTGGTGCCGAGTGTATGCTCAATTGGGCCTGGTGCTCTGGGTGGACCCAGTTGGCCTTGAACATGGTACACACAGTTGCGCAGGGACCAGGGGGCTGAGGTTTCTGTCCCCGGAAGTGGCTTACGCAGGTCCCCATAGCACTCTGAGTTTTGGTCTGCTTTGGAGCTTACGGCTTGGCTCTTGAGCGCGCGGCTTTGCCCGCTCGGGATTATTCTTCTGCAGTCATCTCTATGCTCCTTCGGAGTGACTGGAACTCTGTTGTCTGGCTTTGCCCAGGCCTGGAGGTGTTTCCAGGTTTGCTGTGTGAAGGCTCAGGTAGATTCTTCAGCCCCTCCATGGCTCATATCCTCGACTTCCTGCAGGTTGGCAGTATCTTTGCTCTGTGTCTAGTTGCGGGACTTTCGTGTTTGGGTCCCGCTGCTCTCAGGGGTTCTCTGGCATCTCTCCGGATGTTGTCCACTTTGTGCGGGGGTGGGGAGGTTGCGGCCTTTCAGGATGCCTTGTCCCTTGTGGGATTTGTCTTTGGTTCAGCTTTCACTGGCTAGTCCGCCCTACAAACCCCTGGATCAGATCTCTCTGAAAGATCTTTCCTTTAGGACCGTGTTTCTTGTAGCAGTCCCGTCCGCAAGTACAGTGTCAACGTTTCAGGCTTTTTAGGGCTAAGTTCCTTTCTCCGCATCTCAGATTCTGTGGTTTTCTGCCGGTCAGATGTTGTCCTTTCTCCCGAAGGTGGTTTCCCTGTTCCTTGTCAGTCAAAAAGTTTTGTTGCCTGCCTTCGATCCGTTGGGCTCTATGTCCCAGGCCGGGTGTTGCGGTCTCTGGATGAATGGCATCTCCTTCTGAGATACCTGGCGGCCTCCGATGACTTCCATCTTTTGGACCATCAGATTGTCCTGGTGGGTCTGGCCTGCTTCCAGGGCTTCCATCTCAAAATGGATGTGGGCGGCCATTTCCACTGCTTGGGTGCCAATGGGGAAGAGGCCTCCCTTTGGGGTGAGGACTCTCTATCAAAGGAATAGCTTTCTCTTCGGCTGAGTCTTCCGCTATTTCTCCTGAGACGATTTGCAGAGCGGCAACTTGGGCCTGGATTCCTGCCAAGTTTTACCGACTTGATGCGGCGGCTAAGCAAGATGCTGTTTTGAGGGCTTTGGTCCTGGCGGCAGGCTCATCGGGCCCCCCTGTTGTGTGCTTTGATACATCCTGCTGGTGAAGATTCCAGTTTATTGTACAAGAACGAAAGAGGTTACTTACCTCTGCTAATCTTCTTGTAAATACTCTGAAATCTTCACACCTGCCCATCTCTTCTGTCCATTCGCAGGCCGCCTGACAGTACCTGGTAAGTGGATGTGTCTTGACCAGCCTCCCTTCTATATAGGGTTGGGTTAGGGGGATCCCGGGGTGGTAACCCCGTCTGCGCCCTCAGGCTGTGTTTCTTTTTCAATGTTCCAATTTAAAGTTATGCAATGTTTGGCCAGAGCAAAATTGACGTGTATATTCGCCGAACTCCTCTTTCCTTTCTGATGTTTCCTATTCTTTTTTGGTCTTCCTGGCTTGTGTACAGACTGGAATTCTGAGGCACGTGACAGGATGTATATACCTAGGGAGGGGCTAAAGCAGGGGTAGGGAACTATGGTAGAGAGCCGTATTCCAGTTGGATTTTCAGGATTTCCCCAATGAATATGCATAAGATCTATTTGCATGCACTGCTTTCAATGCATATTCATTGGGGAAATCCTGAAACCCGACTGGAATATGGCTCTCGAGGACCGGAATTCCCTACCCCTGGGCCACAGTTTTGTTTTGGAGTGCCTGCAGTTCAGAGCTAGAAGATACACAAACTTGCTAGTGAAGATTCCAGAGTCTATTTACAAGAAAGATTAGCAGAGGTAAGTATCCTAATATTTCATTAGGAATTATCAGGAAAGAAATGGAAAATAAATATGAAAATGTTCCATGGTGCAGCTGCACATCGAATACTGTGTGCAATTAGTCATCACATCTAAAAAGGTATAGTGAAATTAGAAAAGGTAGAGAGAAGGGAATGAACATGATAAAGGGAATAGGACTACCGTATTTTCTCGCATATAACGCGCGCGTTATACGTGGTTTTTACAATCCGCGCATACCCTTGCGTGTTATATGCGTGAGCGCGTTGTACAAAATTTTTTTTACATAGTTTCCCCCCCTCCCGACGCCCGATTCATCACCCGGAAGAAGTGCTCGCACTCCCACCCCGAAGGACCGCTCGCACCCCCACCCCGAAGGACCGCTCACACCCCCACCCGAAGGACCGCTCACACCCCCACAGCCTCCCCCCCTCCCCCATGGAGAAGCTGTCTACCTTGTTTCCGGATGCCAGCCCAGCTGCTTCCTCTGCCGGTGGTCCCGCCCCTTCTCAGAGCCCTGTGCTGCGCTGCTTCCTCTTCAGGCGGTCCTGCCCTTTCTCTGATGTCAGAGAAAGGGTGGGACCGCCGGAAGAAAAAGCAGCGCAGCAGGGCTCAGAGAAGGGGCGGGATCGCCGGCAGAGAAAACAGCTGGACTCGCTGGCATCTGGAAACAAGGGGGCGGGACCGCGGCGCAGGAAGCAGCGCCCAAGCAGCTGAGGGATTGCTGACGTCGCGATCCTGCTGCGGGCTGCTTCATAGGTGTGCTGGAAGGTCAGTGGGGCGAGCGGTCCTTCGGGCGTGGGGGGGGCAGTAGCTTAAGGTAGCCCGGCGCAGGAAGCAGCTCCTAAGCAGCGCAAAGATAGCTGACGTCGCGATCCTGCTGCGGCTGCTTCATAGGTAGTGCGGGGAGGCCAGGGGGGCGAATGGTCCTTCGGGGTGGGTCGGGGCATCAGGCCTTCAGGGTGGGGCGGGCGGGCGGGCAGGCAGACTTTCAAGGGGGAGGGGGGTGACAGGCAGGCAGGCAGGCCTTCAAGGGGGGGTGCAGGTCTTCGGGGGGGGGTGCAGACCTTCAAGGGGGTGCAGGCCTTCAAGGGGGGGACAGGCAGGCAGGCCTTCAAGGGGGGGACAGGCCTACAAGGGGGGGGGACAGGCCTACAAGGGGGTGCAGGCCTACAAGGGGGGGGGACAGGCCTTCAAGGAGGGACAGGCCTTCAGGGGGGTGCATGCCTTCAGGGGGGGTGCCGACCTTCAAGGGGGTGCAGGCCTTCAAGGGGGGGACAGGCAGGCAGGCCTTCAAGTGGGGGGACAGGCCTTCGGGGGGGTGCAGGCCTTCGGGGGGGGGTGCAGACCTTCAAGGGGGTGCAGGCCTTCAAGGGGGGGACAGGCAGGCAGGCCTTCAAGGGGGGGGACAGGCCTACAAGGGGGGGACAGGCCTACAAGGGGGTGGGACAGGCCTTCAAGGGGGTGCAGGCCTTTGGGGGGGGTGCCAACTTTCAAGGGGGGGTGCAGGCCTTCAAGGGGGGGGACAGGCCTTCAAGGGGGGACAAGCAGGCAGGCCTTCAAGGGGGGGACAGGCCTACAAGGGGGTGGGACAGGCCTTCAAGGGGGTGCAGGCCTTTGGGGGGGTGCCAACCTTCAAGGGGGGGACAGGCCTTCAAGGGGGGACAAGCAGGCAGGCCTTCAAGGGGGGGTCAGGCCTTCAAGGGGGGGACAGGCCTACAAGGGGGTGGGACAGGCAGACCTTTAAGGGGGGACAGGCCTACAAGGGGGTGGGACAGGCAGACCTTTAAGGGGGGATAGGCCTTCAAGGGGGGACAAGCAGGCAGGCCTTCAAGGGGGGGTCAGGCCTTCAAGGGTGGGGGGGACAGGCCTTCGGGGGTGCAGGCCTTCGGGGTGGGTGCAGGCCTTCGGGGTGGGTGCAGGCATTCGGGGTGGGTGCAGGCCTTCGGGATGGGTGCAGGCCTTCAGGGGGGGACAGACCTTCGGGTGGGGGGTACAATCCTTCGGGGAGGGTGCAGGCCTTCAGGGGTGGGGTTTAGGCGTTCAGAGGGGGACAGACCTTCGGGTGGGAGGTAAAGTCCTTCGGGGGGTGCAGGTCTTCAGGGGTGGGGTGTAGCCCTTCTGAGGGGGGACAGACCTTCGGGGGAGGGGGGTCCTGGTGTAAACGTACACAGAGGGAGAGAGGGAAGGGGGGTTCAAAGATACGTGCATATGCCAGACTTTGGGGGTTAGAAATAATGGGTCTAAAAACAGAGGAGTGGGAGAGAGATGGTGCATAATGGGATTTAGGGAGGGAAGGAACAGAAAGGGAGAGAACTTGGAAACAGGGGATGGTGTGGAGGGGGGATAGAGATACTGGATAGGAGGATAGTTGGGAACAGAAAGGGAGAGATGGTGGATCCTGGGGTGGTGGGGAGTTGAGAAAAGGTGAATCTGTGGATGGAGACAAAAAAAAGGAAAGATGCCAGATCTCCGGGAGAGGGAAGGGAAACGGAAGGGGAGAACAGAGATGGCAGACGGATGGTTAGCACGGAGAAAGGAGACCCTGGCAAGCAAGACAACAAGAGCCTGGGACCAACAAGATTTGAATATTGATCAGAGAACAAAAGGTAGAAAAAATAATTTTATTTTCTGTTTTGTGATTACAATATGTTAGATTTGAAAAGTGTACATGAGACAGCTTGAAATGGGAACTTTTCTATTTTTGTGAATGGCAAGGCTGAGTTCAGTTAAAATATATGCTTTATAAGAAAATATAATAATGTGTTTTATAAAGTTTATAAGCATTGCTGGCATACTCGGTGAGGTGTTCCTAGTGTTGGTGGTGGTGGTAGCATGTCAGTGTGTTGAGAGGAAGAGGTAGTCTGGGAAATTCTGCTGAGCAAACTCTGGGCCCATTTCCACCCCCAGTTAGTCCACTCCACTCAACTGGTTCACACACTGAGTGGGTCTTTGGGTGTTATTTCTGGGTAGTTGTTTTAGAATCTCTTCCAGTGGTTTGTCAGTATCTCCTTCTGGTCCAAGGAAGGAAACTTTGTCAACCTTAGCATTGACCTTCAGAATATGTTTGTAACAGCGCTGCTTGTGTGGCATTAGGCTATGTAGTGATCGAAAGAAAAAAACAGACCTTTGCACATTTTTGCACTATATGGTGGGTGTATGAGGAGATTCATTTCCTGCACAGTTAAGTCCATGTGAAGTTACCTTGTGCTGTATTTGACATCTAGCAAGGTCTCTGTTTGGAAGGAAAGATCTAAGCTTAAAAATGAAGTGGCCAGAAGTTATGTTAAAAGTAGATAGCGTAGCTGGTTTTAAGAAAGGTTTGGACAAATTCCTGGAGGAAAAGTCCATTGTCTGTTATTAAGACATGGGGGAAGCGTCTGCTTGCCCTGGATTGGTGCACTCAGCAGCAACAAATACTAGTTTTGGCTGGCTCTTTCCCCGCATTTCTCCTCTCTTCCCCACGATTTAATATCCAGTTCAGGCAGTAAGTAAATGCATCGGCAGGGGGGGTCTGGTAAGTCTTGGGGGCTGGGGATGGAAGGTGAGAATCAGTTCTGTAGGCTATCAGAAATTTGCTTAATTATCTACTCACACAGAAAAGCAGTAAAGTCAATAGGTTCTCTGAGTGGGAACAACCTGTTTGATCTTGCACTCTTGTGATTGACCAATTGTTTATCACTGTTTAATTTATCACATTGATTAATTTGAGCACACCTGAGGTGTCCTATGATGGTGTGCACTGCAGGCAGAGGAGCCTTATTGTGTAAAGCACTGGAGAATTCTCTCCTCTCGCTTACCTCTCACGCTGAGGACACCCTGCTTCAGTATAATCATTTATATGATTTATCTTATAAACATTATTACGTGGTCTTTTCCTCAAGTGCTGAGACATCAGGTTGTTCCCACTTGGAGAACCTATTGACTTTTACTGCTTTTCTGTGTGGCTTTAACATTTTTGCTATTCAGTATACCTAAACTATTATTCAGTAGAAAAAATATGGTTTGTTCAATCAAATCCTGTGTGGACATTGGACTTCTATGAGTGAATGTTCTGCTTGATTGAACAAACTAAATTTTTTCTACTGAATAATAGTCTAGGTACAATGAAAGTAAATAGCAAAAATGTTTGAGTAGATAATTAAGGAAATCTTTTTCATATTGCTTGCTTATGGACTGGGAAAAAAGACTGTTCAAGCAAATGTCTCCAGAACTGCTTTAATGGAAAAATGTGATTTTTTTTTTTAAGTAATTTGTGAAATTTATTGTTGTTGTGAAATTTATTGTTATACTTTGTTTAAACTTAAAAAGCGGTGTCATTAACAGTGAATCTAATCGAAAAATCGATTCAACAGGGTGAATCGAATCGAATGAAATATTTTTCTCTGAATCGGGCAGCACTATTGGCTACCATGAGAATGGGCTACTGGGCATGATGGACCATTGGTGTGACCCAGTTAGGCTATTCTTATGTTATGTTCTCATCTGTAGGGGCCTTTGTTTTCACTTCTTATTTTAATGTATTTTTTTCCTGGGAACTTATCAGTGTTTTTTTTATAATGGGAACAAAAATGGAAGAGAATTAATGTGTGTGGAATGGGGGGGTAACTAATTTCTTCAGCTAAATAATTCAATCCACTTCAAACAGACATAGGAGAACTCACGCACCATTCACACACCCTCCAACCAAAAACGTCAAAAGAAAAAAACTGTTCGACAACCTCCTAGCCATTCGAGCTGCAACACTTGACCCCCAACTCTACAACCTATTGACCTCGACCACAAACTACAAAACCTTAAAAAAAGAAATAAAAACCCTTCTATTCAAAAAACACATAAAACCAAACTAACATAATCAGAACTGTCCCAAGCATCACCTGCTCCATATGTACTTCTGATGTCATGACAATTCCGACATAATTTATGTTATGTTATGTTTGGAATAATGGTTACATAAATGAGGTTCAATAAAAGAAAATTTTCACTGCCTGTTTCTATTCTGACCATTTATTCCATTTCATGGTTATTGCAAAAAAAAAAAAAAAAAAAAAAATTTTTCCATGAGGGGGGGGGGGGGGTGTCAAAAAATGATGGGCCCCGGGTGCCACATACCCTAGGTACGCCACTGGGAAGGTGGGATTTTGCCAGCAGATGAAATAGACAATCCAGAAGCGAAAGACTTTAAAAACTTTCTTTCTTTACTCAATTACAATCTCCCTTCACCCACTCAAACACATGAAAAAGGCCATCATTTAGATGTGGTAGTGATGACCATAAAGGAGATCATAAACCCTCCCATCTCTCTTTCGGATGGTTCTTGGTGTCATATCTGGTCTGACCATTTCACTTATTATTTCAATCTAATTTGGACTCGGCTAAAATATAAGACACACCCATGGACAAAAAGAGAACACCTCACAAGGGGCCATATCAACCCAGAGGAATATTGGTCACAATATGATCTACAAGCGAAGATAGAAGCAGTTGATTTCTATGATCACTGGATGAAAACTAGTACATCCATTTTAGATAAATTGCCCCTAAACGAATTAGCAAAAGCTGCTCAAACAAATACAACAAATTGTTTGACATTGAACTCCTAACAATGAAACAATCAGTAAGACGATTAGAAAGATTCTGGAAAAAAAACGGGAAAACTGTCAGACCGAAACAAATGGAGATCCAACATAAAACTCTACAAACAACAGATAAAAGAAAAACATAAAACTTTTTACTCATCCAAAATTAACTCATCTAATACTAGCTCAAAAGGAGCCAATACAAAAGAACTGTTCAACATAGTTACAAATTTATTTGACACCACACGCTACACTCAACCCATGCATAATACCAAGCTACCCTTAGCAAATGATCTAGCACATTTCGATTCAAAAATCCAAAACCTAAGAAATAACTACTCGACAATTGTTGCATATGAACATCAATCAATTGATATACAAAGAAATGAAATACCAGCGGACATGTTCTAGAGTTCCTTCCACAATTTAGAATGGAATAACTACATCAAATTATATAACTCTAAATCATACTGTGTCCTGGACTCATGTCCCCCAGAAATTATGAAAGCAGCTCCATTAGACTTTAAACTATCTCTATTGAATTATCTAACCAATAACCCAAACAATGGAAAATTCCTCACTAATAATGGTCATATTATAATAACCCCAATCCCAAAAAATTGTAAAGAATCATCATCAGTAACCAACTATAGACCAGTAGCATCTATTCCTTTTATGGTAAAAATCATGGAAGGATTGGTACACACCCAACTAATGGAATATCTCGACCAATTCTCTCTTCTGCACGATACTCAATCTGGTTTTAGGCCTCTGTTTAGCACTGAGTAATTGCGGCTATCCTGGACAATTTGCATTACTTGTTCAGTAAGGGCCTCAACGCCCTAATCATGCAATTTGACATGAGCTCTGCCTTTGACTTGGTGGACCATGGAAAACTGTTACAATGCCTAGACGCAATTGGAATCAGAAGAGAGGTACTGAACTGGTTTTGAGGTTTCCTTATATCACGCACCTACCAAGTCCATTTTAATCACGATCTGACACATGGAGCAATCCATCTGGCATGCCACAGGGATCATCACTATCCCCTTTGCTCTTCAATGTTTACATGTCCTCATTGGGTGCACAATTGTCCCAGCTGGGGATAAAACTATTTAGTTAAGCTGACGACTTCACGATAATTATCCCATTCACTAACTCTGCCTCAGAAGTCACCCCCAAAGCAACAGAAGTACTAAATCGAATGGAGCAATGGATGACTGAATTCAGACTAAAACTACTAAGAAAAAACAAAATATTTCATAGCATCGCCACACCCACTTGACACTAAAGCATTAATGTGCATCAATAACCTTAGTTATCCCATTCAACCCACTATGAAGGTATTGGGAGTAACACTGGACCAGAGCCTGACAATGAAAGACCATGTAGACTTCTTGATTAGAAAAATCTTTCTCACCTTCTGGAAGATTTGGTCCATCAGAGCTTACTTCGATGTCTCATCATTTCGAATTCTGGTACAATCCCTTATACTGAGTCAACTCGATTATTGTAACATAGCCTACTTGGCATTCCCCCAGAAGAATATGAGGCGATTGCAAATGGTACAAAATGAAGCGGTTAGACTACTTTGTGGACTGAAGAAGTTTGATCACTTAACACCTTCCTATCGACTTCTACACTGGTTGCCAATGGAGGCACGTGTGAAATTCAAGTTTGGTTGTTTTTGCTTCAAGGTACTTTATGGCTTAGCCCCTAAATATATAACAGACCTTTTCTCTTTCACAACCAACAGACATAGGCAAAGCTCACACCCGAACTTTGTTTCTCCACCAGTTAGAGGTTGTAAATTTAAAAGTCATCACCAACATCTTCTCTCACATCAAGCAGCACTATGGGGTAAAGATCTAGAACTACTCGTGCCTACTACTTATAGGGAATTCAGGAAACGCCTAAAAACACATCTGTTCCTGAAATACTTAGGAAACCAACCTATACAATCTTAGTTCTCAACAAACGATCTCTAGAACTGTTAATCATTAGTCTGTACTGTGTATATTCCAATCTGTAACATCTTTAATCATTGTAAATCGCATAGAACTTCACGGTCCTGCGGTATATAAATTGTTATTATTATTTTAGAAATGCTAGTCATATGCTTTCATTTTAAATTTGTTCTACATATTTTTTGTTGGATAGGGTATTTTATTGTACTGTAAGTCAGTCTTAGTCTTTATTTGGGAAGAGTGTGATATAAAGTAAAAATATAATGTAAAGAACGTGTAGGAAAAACTATAAAATGCCTGTAGAAACAGGAGAAATAGCTGCTATAGCACCAAAATCTTGTCATGCCAAAAATGTAGCAAGACCAACTTGATTTGTCTACAATACTTTTTCTACTTTGCAACATTTTTCACTGCTTATGCTGGTGATAGTTACTTATCAGGCCAAAAGTTTCTGACAAATTTCTCTGACCCCCACCTCAACCTGATATTCTTTCAATACACTTCCAGATAAACCCAGATTAAACTTACCATGCCAATGTAAATTCGTAAGTTCGCTGTAATGTTGCTGTCAGTTTACAGTCTCTTCCCTTGTAAACCGCTTAGAACTGTTTATGGTATGGCGATATATAAAAATATAATAATTATTATTAAAATCAGGCAGGGGGCTGATTCACAAATGATTTTTAGCTTTTTCAATTATTCATGATATACAGTAGGGTTGCCCGATTCAGGAAAAAAAAATTTCAATTCGATTCGATTCAGCCTATTGAATTGAATTTTCGATTCGATTTTCCTGCCCAATTGGGTGTTTTTTCAAACATCCTGGTGGGTTTATTTTATAGCCTCTTCACCCCCTTTGCCTTCTCCTAACCACACTTGCGCTGTGGTGTAAACAAACAAAAAATACTTTTCCTCTTTCTGTAAATAAAATATTACTTTCCTATTGTAAACTCTTGTATATTCCTGTCAACTTCAATGACCTGTACATTCCTAAAATGTTAATTCCAATGATTTCATCGTTTGTAATCTTAATTAATTGTTGTGAATCGCCTAGAACTCTCTGGGTATGGCGGTATATAAAATAAAGTTATTATTATTATTAAATCCTAGTTCACGGTCTAACACCAGCTCTGGCAGGATACACGTTTCAAATCTGACATATTGTAATCACAAAACAGAAAATAAAATGATTTTTTTCTACCTTTTGCAGTCTGGTTATTATTCAAATCATGTTGGTCCCAGGTTCTGGTTGTCTTCTGATAACTCGCTTCTTTCTCTGTGCTAACCATCCATCTTCCATCTGTGTCCTCCCCTTCCATTTCCATTCCTTTCCCCTGGTCTGGCATCTGTCTCCTTCCCCCCCATCTCTCCCTCCATGGTCTAGTATTGCCTTTCCTTTCCCTCCCTCCCTTGGTCTTGGCATCTCTTTCCTCTCCTTTCCCTTCCTGGTCTTCCTTCTCCCTCCTTCCCTCTCTCTCCTCAATTGGGTGCAGCAGCAGCATTTCTCTTCCCCCTCTCACTCTCCTCCTCCACTGCTCTCCCATCAGTCCTGCTGCAGCATTCCCTCTTCCTTTTAAGTCCAGCAGCACTCTCCTCTGTTCCCAATCCAGCAGCACCTCTCTCTCACCTCCCTCCACCACTCAGCTCCAACAGTACCTATCCCTCCCCTCCTCTCTACTTCCTTTCCCCCACCAACTAGCTGCAGCACCTCTCTTTTCCACCCCCAGGGCAAGCAGCACCTCTCCTCTCCAACTAGCAGGGCTCCTCTCCCTTCCCATGACAGGTCCATCCTCGACACGCCCAAACCTATAGCACTAAACACAACGATTGGAGTACAGGAGATGATTGGAGATGCTGGCCCCTGGCAACTAGTAACCTCCTCTACGGGCAAGCGAAATAAACCCACCTCATTCTCACTCTCTTCTTCTTTTTCTCTTCAACAGGATAACCGTTCAGCAATACCACAGCTAACTCTAAGTAATAGATTTCAGATCTTACAGGATGGAACCACCGAGGAAATAGCAGAAGAGGCTCATGAGGATACCCAGCTCACAACTTCAAATCCAGACCACACAGACCTGCCCCCTCGGAAGGAACGAAGAGTGGTAGTCATTGGTGACTCCATGCTAAGGGGTACCGAGGGACCAATTTGCAGGCCTAATTTGCAGTCAAGAGAGGTCTGCTGTCTCCCTGGAGCCAAGATCCAGGATATTACCACTAACCTAGACAAAATCCTAAAACCTAATGATCATTTTCCCATGTTTCTCATCCATGTAGGCACAAACGACACTGCTAGGAATGCCACAGAGAACATCCCCAGAGATTTTGGAGCGCTGGGAAAGAAGTTGAAGCAGATTGGAGCACAGGTGGTCTTTTCGTCAATCCTTCCAGTAAGAAACAAAGGCAGAGCTAGAGAAGAGCGTATTCAACGGACTAACGAATGGCTCCAAGAATGGTGCATAGAAATGAACTTTGGATTCCTAAACCACGGCGAGACGCTCCAGGGACTACAAGGACCAGACGGACTCCACCTAACCAGAAGAGGTAGAAACGTATTTGGACATCGATTGGCCCGCCTACTCCATAGGGCTTTAAACTGGGTTAAGTTGGGGGAGGGTACATACTTACATTCCAGAGCAGTAAGAAACCACTCTGAGGAGGCAAGTCGCACTACCAAGTCTAAGGTAAGTACCAATAATATCCACAATAATTCAGGGAGAAATATCACTGATAATTTAGGAGCCACACTAACTCATAAAGTAAACTCTTCACAGATATGGAGGGCCATGTATGTTAATGCACACAGCTTGGGCAATAAAATTCTAGAATTAGAGACTGAGATAGCAAACACCGATCTTGACGTGATAGCGATATCCGAAACCTGGTTCACGGAATCGCATGGGTGGGATATGGTTATACTAGGGTACAACCTACTTCGTTGCGACCGAGTGGGTAAATTGGGAGGAGGAGTTTTTTCAAGTTTTCAAGTTTTTTATTTATTTATAGTTTTACAAATTGTTAAACAACAATGTGATAGAAATAAACATTTAAGAAAAAACATACCATAAATTATAAGTCAAAAATTCCACAAATTTAACTAAGTTCATAGTCCACAAATTAGGGAGAGAGATTCCTACACCTCCAAGGGAAGTTGGTTTTTCAAGAAATATTCATTCAAATTAAATTAGGAGATCAAACAGTTGGATTAAATTAAATTAACATCCTGGTTAATAGAAAAGGCATGGAGGGAATTGGAGCTTAACCAGCTGCCTTACCCTCAAGAAAAAATTTCAACTGATCAGGTTCATAAAATATATATCTATTATTTTGGTAGGTAATACAGCATTTACAGGGAAAACGTAACTGAAAAGTTGCTCCTATACTCAAAATTGACTGACGATAAGTTAAAAATTTCTTTCATCTATCTTGAGTCCATTTTGATACATCAGGAAAGATTGAGACTTTTGAACCATGAAATTCTGAATTGTCAGTTTTGTAGAATAGACGAAGAACTGCTTCCTTATCTTGTTGAAAAACAAAGGTTACCAATAAAGTTGCTCTTCCCATAATTTCTTTTTGTTGTGATGTTTCCAGGATAGCTGTGAGGTCTAAATCTCCTGCTACAGTTCCTTTTCCGTTATCCTCTTTAGGAATATTTAAATAATATGATTTATGTAACGGTGGTAAATTGTTTTCAGGAAATTTAAGTACTAGTCTCAAGAAAGAATGAAAGAGTTCTCTTGCCAATTGGAATTTGGAAATAGGAAAATGTAAAAGTCTAAGGTTCAAACTCCTGTTAGCATTTTCCAAATTTTTCAATTTTCTAACAAGTAAATTTTTATCCTTCAGTTGTAAATTAATTGAAGCTTTCGCTTCAGTCACAGATTTTTCCAATTTGTCTATTCTATCGGATTGTTTTAGAAGTTTCTCATCAAAAGTCTTAAACTGTATGTTGGTACTCTGGGCTGAAGTGACGAATTGAGAGCATACCTTATAGAGTAATTCCAAACCACTCCAAATTGCCTCCATGTCTATAACATCAGGTCTTATCAAAGGAGGAAGCAAAGTTGTACCTGGAATCACTCCACTGGATTCCACTTTCTCCTTCTCTGTAGCATTACAGGATACTGTTCCTCCATCTTCCACTGTCGGCTGCAGACGAGTCGACAAGCTGTGCATCTCATCCGGGGTCAGAGGGGAAATCGGCAGCACCTCCGGAGGAAACAACTCCGGGGCTTCCTGTGCTGCCAACAACGTTCCCAACACCGTCCCGGGGCGAGGAGGAACTCCAGGTCCCATCGGGCTGAGCGAAGTCTCGCCCTCCAAGATCGAGGTCTGCCCCCCTCGGTCAGCGGACACGCCCGCTCCAACTGGGACGGCAAAGCTGGTAATCGCCGTCTGCATCGACGGCGAAGAGGCAGAGAAAGCCGGAAGAACGCCCCTCTGTCTTCCCCTGCGCTTCGGCATTGTAGAAACAGGAAAAAGGCAAGTAATAGATAATTTGCCAATTGTGCAGGAGCCTCTCGCCGACGCGACTTACTCCGTCACCATCTTGGATCTCTCTCCTCTACTCCAAGTTTTCAAGTTTTTATTAGGATTTTATATACCGCCTATCAAGGTTATCTAAGCGGTTTTTACAATCAGGTACTCAAGCATTTTCCCTATCTGTCCCGGTGGACTCATAATCTATCTAACGTACCTGGGGCTATGGAGGACTGAGTGACTTGCCCAGGGTCACAAGGAGCAATGCGGGGTTTGAACCCACAACCCCAAGGTGCTGAGGCTGTAGATCCAACCACTGCGCCACACACTCCTCTAGCGCTATACACTAAGGAAAGCATCAAAACCACTAGAATCACAGATGTTAGATACACTGGGGAATCCCTCTGGGTAAACCTGGCCAGAGGGAATGAAAAATGCCTATACCTTGGTGTGATATATAGACCTCCCAGGCAACAGGACAAAGATATGGAATTAATTGAGGACATAGAGAACATCACTCTGCGCGGGGACTCAGTAATGCTAGGAGACTTCAACATGCCAGATGCAGATTGGAACACACTCTCCGCGACTACGGGAAGCACCAGAAGAATATTAAACTCCATAAAGGGTGCACGTCTCAAGCAATTGGTATTGGAGCCCACCAGGGACCAGGCATTACTAGACCTGGTTCTCACCAATGGAGATAGCGTCACAGAAGTCTCAGTAGGGGACACACTGGCCTCCAGCGACCATAATATGGTATGGCTCAACCTCAAGAAAGGTTTCCCAAAAACAAACACAGCAACAAGGGTTCTCAACTTTAGAGGCACAGACTTCAACCGCATGGGAGATTTCGTCCATCAGGAGCTACATAAACAAGCAAAAACTGACAATGTAGAGGTTATGTGGTCGTCTCTGAAGTCCATACTACACGTAGCAACAGACCGATACATAAAGACAGTAAGTAAACGCAGGAGAAACAAAAGACCCCAATGGTTCAGTAAAGAAATTTCAGACCTAGTTAAACAGAAAAAAGACGCTTTTATCGCCTGCAAACATTTAGGCAGAGAGGGGGCAAAAGAGGACTATCTAGACATATCCAAAGCTGTCAAAACAGCAGTCAGAGAGGCCAAACTCCGAATGGAGGAAGAGCTAGCACGGAAAATTAAGAAAGGGGATAAATCTTTATTCAGCTATATTAGTGACAGGAAAAGAAACAGAGATGGGATAGTATGCCTGAAGCAATCGGACGGTAACTTTGCGGAAACAGACTCTAAGAAGGCAGAATTACTAAACCAATACTTCTGTTCAGTGTTCACCCGCGAAGCGCCGGGAGCTGGTCCACAGCTGCAGACGGGAGATAACCGAAGAGATCCGTTTCAAGATTTCGAATTTACGCCCAGTAGTGTCTACGGCGAACTTTCAAGACTCAAAGTATACAAAGCCATGGGGCCAGAGTGCTCAGGGAGTTAAGGGAAGTCCTGGCAGAACCATTATCTGTTCTTTTCAATCTTTCCCTAAGCACAGGAAGGGTCCCCTTAGACTGGAAAACAGCCAACGTAATCCCACTCCACAAAAAGGGCTGCAGGACAGAGACAGCAAACTACAGACCGGTGAGTCTCACGTCTATAGTGTGTAAACTCATGGAAACACTGATCAAACAGAATATTGACACAATCCTAGACAAAGAAAAACTGCGTGATCCACACCAACACGGGTTCACCCGGGGTAGATCCTGCCAATCTAATCTGATTAGCTTTTTTGACTGGGTTACTAGACAACTGGACGCCGGAGAGTCACTGGACGTGGTATATTTGGACTTTAGTAAAGCATTTGATAGTGTCCCTCATCGAAGATTACTGAACAAGCTGAAATCAATGGGATTAGGAGACATTCTAACTACATGGGTTGGGGATTGGCTGAGCGGTAGACTTCAGAAGGTGGTGGTAAACGGTACCCCATCCGAAGCATCGGACGTGATCAGTGGAGTGCCGCAGGGATCGATCCTGGGCCCGATTCTATTCAACTTATTCAAAAGAGATATGACGCAAGGACTTAGAGGAAGGGTATCACTTTTCGCCGACGACGCCAAACTTTGCAACATAGTAGGCAGTGGCTTATCACCTGATAATATGACACATGACCTACTGCTGCTGGAACAATGGTCAAAAACTTGGCAGCTAGGCTTCAATGCTAAAAAATGCAAGATAATGCACTTGGGCAGGAGAAACCCACGTAGAACTTATGTACTAAATGGTGAAACCTTGGTTAGGACCACGGCGGAACGCGATCTAGGAGTGATCATTAGCGAGGACATGAAAGTTGCCAATCAAGTGGAGAAGGCTTCCTCCAGGGCAAGACAAATGATGGGGTGTAGCCGTAGAGGTTTCGTCAGCAGGAGACCTGAAGTTATGATGCCGTTGTACAGAGCCATGGTGAGGCCTCACTTAGAGTACTGTGTTCAGTTTTGGAGCCCACACTACCGAAAGGACATACTGAGGATCGAGTCGGTTCAGCGAACGGCCACCAGGATGGTCATGGGGCTCAAGGATCTCACGTATGAAGAAAGACTAAAGAAGTTGCGGCTGTACTCACTTAAGGAAAGAAGAGAACGGGGAGATATGATTGAAACGTATAAGTACATCACGAGACGCATCAAGTCGGAAGATGATATATTCTGGCTCATGGGACCCTCAACCACCAGAGGGCATCTGCTGAAAATCAGGGGAGGGAAATTTCATGGCGATCCCAGGAAGTACTTCTTCACCGAAAGAGTGGTGGATCATTGGAACAGACTCCCACTCCAGGTGATAAAGGCCAGCAGCGTGACGGATTTAAAAAAAAAAATGGGATACTCATGTGGGATCTTTAAGGGAGTAAATTCAGGAGGGGGGGATACTTGGAATGGGCAGACTTGGTGGGCTATAGCCCTTTTCTGCCGCTTTTTTCTATGTTTCTATGTTTCCCTTTCTCTCCCCTCTGACCACTCCCCTTACCCACTCATCTCCCAGGTCCATCAGCACCATGCCCCCTTCCCGATTAACAGGTTCTCATCGGCTCTCACCGGCTTGTGGATTCCCCAGTCTGACTCGGCACAGCCTGAAGTTGTGTTTAACTCCAGCTAAAGAAAGTAAAACAGAAAAACACCTCAAAAAACAGACGATTTTTCAAACCCTCCCCGTAACACTAGCCTGGATTAGCAGCTGCACCGCTCTCTCCTTCCATAGCTTTAGCGAGTCAATTCCCTCCAGCAGCCTCAGGGCCTCTGCTAGGCTGTCCCGCTTCCGGGAAAGAAGCAAATTGCATCATCGGAGGCGGGACAGCCTAGCAGAGGCCCTGAGGCTGCAGAAGGGAATTGATTCAGCAATGTTACTTACCGTAACAGTTGTTATCCAGGGACAGCAGGCAGCTATTCTCACTAGTGGGTGATGTCATCCGACAGAGCCCCGATACGGACGTCTCACAAGCATTTCTTGCTTGAAGAAACTTAGAAGTTTCGAGATGCCCGCACCGCGCATGCGCCAGTGCCTTCCCGCCCGATGGACCGGGCGTGTCTCCTCAGTTCAGGTAGCTAGCCGAGAAGCCAACCCAGGGGAGGTGGGTGGGACGTGAGAATAGCTGCCTGCTGTCCCTGGATAACAACTGTTACGGTAAGTAACATTGCTTTATCCCAGGACAAGCAGGCAGGTATTCTCACTAGTGGGTGACCTCCAAGCTAACCTCAATGGGATGGTGGGAGAGTTGGCAACTTAGGAGAATAAATTCTGTAATACTGTTTGGCCAAACTGTCCATCCTGTCTGGAGAAAGTATCCAGACAATAATGAGAGGTGAAGGTATGAACCGAGGACCAAGTGGCAGCCTTACAAATCTCCTCAATCGGTGTCAATCTGAGGAAGGCTACAGAGGCTGCCATCGCTCTGACCTTATTGGGCTGTGACCTTACAGGGAAGGGATAATCCAGCCTGGGCACAGCAGAAAGAGATACAAGCCGCCATCCAGTTGGAGATGGTGCGCTTCGATACAGGTCGTCCCAACTTGTTTGGATCAAAGGAGACGAAAAGTTGAGGAGCAGTTCTGTGTGGTTTGGTGCGATCCAGGTAGAAAGCCAAAGCACTCTTACAGTCCAGAGTGTGAAGAGCTGATTCTCCATGATGAGAATGAGGCTTTGGAAAAAACACTGGAAGTACAATGGATTGGTTGAGATGAAATTCAGAGACCACTTTAGGCAGGAATTTCGGATGAGTGCGGAGGACCACCTTGTCATGATGGAATACTGTGAAAGGTGGATCCGCCACTAAGGCCTGAAGCTCACTGACCCTGCGAGCAGACGTGAGGGCCACCAGAAAAACCACTTTCTAGGTGAGATACTTAAGTGGAGCCCTGTTGAGAGGTTCAAACAGAGGCTTCATGAGTTGAGAAAGGACAACATTGAGATCCCAAACCACTGGAGGAGGTTTGAGAGGAGGATTGACATGGAAAAGTCCTTTCATAAATCTGGAAACCACAGGGTGAGCAGATAGAGGTTTCCCTTGTAGAGGCTGGTGGAACGCCGCAATAGCACTCAGGTGGACTCTTATAGATGTAGACTTGAGACCAGACTGAGATAGGTGTAGAAGATAGTCCAATACAGAGGATAGGGAGGCTCGCTGAGGCTCCTTGAAATTGGAAACACACCAGGAAGAAAATCTAGTCCACTAATGGGAGTAGCATTGTCGAGTAGTAGGCTTCCTGGAAGCCTCCAAGACATCCCTCACCGCCTGGGAAAACTGGTGAGGGGTTACGTTGAGAGGAACCAAGCTGTCAGGTGGAGAGACTGCAGGTTGGGATGAAGCAGTGATCCTTGATGTTGAGTAAGTAGCGAAGGAAACACTGGAAGAAGGACCGGCTCCCTGCTGCTGAGCTGAAGTAGAAGGGAGAACCAAGGTTGTCTGGGCCACCGAGGAGCTATTAGAATCATGGTGGCATGGTCGAATCTCAACTTGACCAGAGTCTTCTGGATGAGAGGAAATGGAGGAAACGCATACAGAAAGCGATTCCCCCAATCCAGCAGAAAGGCATCTGCCTCGAGGCGATGAGGAGTGTAGATCCTGGAGCAAAACTGAGGCAGTTTGAAGTTGTGGGGAGCCTCAAAGAAGTCTATCTGAGGCGTCCCCCATTGTGCAAAGATCTGATGAAGGGGGTTGGAATGGAGTGTCCATTCGTGAGGCTGTAGGAGACGACTCAAGTGGTCTGCTAAGACATTGTCCTTCCCATGAATGTAGACAGCTTTGAGAAAGGTGTTGTGGCGAACCGCCCAATCCCAGACTCTGAGAGCTTCCTGGCAGAGGGAGGCCGAGCCCGTGCCCCTCTGTTTGTTGACATAATACATGGCGACCTGGTTGTCTGTGCGAATGAGGACCACCATGTCGCGAAGCAGATGTTGAAAAGTTTGAAGAGCATAGAAGATGGCTCTGAGCTCCAGAAGGTTGATTTGATGGAGTCGGTCTGCACTGGTCCAAAGTCCCTGAGTGCGAAGCCCATCCAGATGAGCTCCCCATGCATAGGTCGAGGAATCGGTTGTGAGAACCTTTTGGTGGGGAGGAGTGTGAAACAGCAAACCTCTGGATAGATTCGAAGAGGTCATCCACCAAAGTAGAGACTGCCGAAGAGCAGGAGTGACCATGATGTGTCGAGTCAACGGGTCCGACACCTGAGTCCATTGAGAAGCCAGGGTCCACTGCGGAATTCTGAGATGGAGCCTTGCGAAAGGTGTCACATGAACTGTAGAGGCCATGTGCCCCAGGAGGACCATCATGTGTCTCGCTGAGATAGACTGGCGAGAAGATACAGACTGGCAGAGATGAAGAAGAGCATCCATGCGCTGAGGAGGGAGGAATGCTCGAAGCTGAATGGTGTCAAGAACCGCCCCGATGAAGGGAAGGGACTGGGTAGGCTGCAGATGAGATTTGGGGAAGTTGATCTCGAAGCCCAAATTCTGCAGGAAGCAAATTGTGACCAAGGTCGCCAAAATGACCTCTGGAGCTGACGGGGCCTTGATGAGCCAATCGTCGAGGTAGGGAAACACCTGAAGACCCCTGTTCCTGAGTGCAGCGGCCACCACCACCAGACACTTTGTGAAAACTCTGGGAGACGAGGACAGGCCGAATGGAAGCACTCGATACTGCAGATGTAGATGTCCTACCCGAAATCTGAGGAACTTGCGGGAGGCCGGATGAATGGGAATGTGAGTGTAGGCCTCCTTGAGATCCAGAGAGCATAACCAGTCGTTCCGCTCGAGGAGGGGCTAGAGAGAAGCAAGGGTCAGCATGCGAAACCTCTCCTTGACCAAGAACTTGTTGAGGACCCGAAGGTCCAGTATGGGTCGCAGGTCGCCCGTCTTCTTCGGGACGAGGAAGTACCGGGAGTAAAAACCCCGGTTGTGCTGGTCCACCGGGACCGGCTCGACGGCCCGAAGCAGAAGCAAGGCCTGAGCTTCCCGAAAAAGAAGGGCGGTCTGCGTCAAGTTGGAAGGATACTCTCTTGGAGGGTGGTCCGGAGGGACCCGATGGAATTGAAGAGAGTATCCTTCTCTTACGATGGAAAGGACCCAGAGGTCGGTGGTAATAGCCTCCCATCGATGATAAAAATGATGGAGACGACCCCGATGGGAAAAATAGGAGGATGCAGAACGAGGTCGGTTATGCTCCCTGGAAGAGTCAAAAGGGCTGAGTAGCCTTCGGTGCAGCCGGCGGCTGAGGTTTCTGCTGAGCCTTCTGGGGAGGCTGTCTCTTCGCCGGTTGTCTCGCAGCAGGAGTTTGCCGTGGAGTGTAGCGCCGCTGATAAATCAAGGGCGGTCTAGAAGGTTGAGACTGCTGAGGCTTGGGCTTAGGCCGAAGGATTGGAAAGACTTTTCATGATCTGAAAGTTTCTTGGTAACAGTCTTGATAGACTCGTCGAACAGATCGGCGCCCGCACAAGGCACATTGGCAAGTCTGTCTTGGAGGTTCGGATCCATGTCAATTGTTCGAAGCCATGCCAATCGACGCATGGCCACGGAACAGGCGGCAGCACGTGCCGAGAGCTCAAAGGCATTGTACGAGGACTGCATCATCTGGAGACGTAGCTGGGAAAGGGAGGCTACCACTTTCTCAAACTTGAATCGAGCCTGGGAATCAATGTAGGGAGTAAACTTGCGGAGCACCGGCAAGAAGAACTCCAAATATGAAGAAAAAAAGAAATTGTAATTGAGCACTCGAGAAGCCATCATAGAATTCTGGTAGATTCTCCTACCGAACTTATCCATCGTCCTTCCCTCTCATCCCGGTGGTACAGAGGCATAGACCTGGGAGGGATGAGAACGCTTGAGAGAGGACTCGACCAGCAGGGATTGGTGAGAGAGTTGAGCGCCCTCAAACCCCTTGTGATGAACAATGCGGTATCTTGCATCCAATTTGCTCGGGACCGCAGGAATGAAGTACGGCGTCTCAAACATCGCATAAAAGTTTGATCCAGCAATTTATGGAGAGGAAGCCGAAGAGACTCCGCAGGAGGATTAGGCAAGTGCATGGTGTCGAGATACTCCTTAGAATACCGAGACCCAGTGTCCAAAGTCACATCCAAGTCATCAGCCATTTGCCGAAGGAAGGAAGAAAAAGACAACTGGTCCGCCAGTACCGGCCTCCAAGACGGACTGGATGAAGTGGAAGCCTCAGGATCCAGAGAGACTTGGGAGCGACAAGGAGAATAAGAGGTAGATGGTTCCTCGTACTCCGGCCCCTCCGGGGGAGATAAATCAGAGGAGGAGTACCCCAGACGCGGCAGCTTCTTCTGTGGCGAAACCTCAGAATGGCGCGAGGAGTGCCGAGATGAGTGTCTGGATCGATGCCCCTCCCGGTGCCTGGAGGGAGAGCGAGAATGGCGATATTTTACATGGTCCCCCGAAGCTCCAGCGAATGAATGGGACTGGAAGCGGTAGATCGAAGGGGCTGGATAGAGGCCGCCTCACGCGATGCAGCCCAGACCTGGTATGGAGTGCGGAAGAACTCTTCCTGCGATTTACTATGCCCAGGACTTCGATTATCAATCGGGGGAACAGCACCGTATTGGCGCGGAGGCGTAATGGGCTCTAAAGGAGGCATGTCGCTAAAGGAAGCCCGCCTCGAGGGACCGGCCGCCCTTCGCCGCTCCTCCTCGTCAAGCAACGAGATCGATCGACGAGGGGGAGGGGGCAGTCCGCCCCCTGGGATCGGGACCGGGAGGTCACCCTGGATGGAGGCGATTAACCTGGGCCCCATAGTCTGCATGAGCTCAACAAACTGAGCTTCCAGCAGGGACCGCAGCGAAGCCGATATGGAGGGATCCGCACCGAAAGGGGGTCCTCCAGCACGGTCTTCGCGCTCCTTCGAGGTCGAGTGCTTCTGCTTGGAAGCTTTCGGCACCTTAATGACCACAGGTGGAATAGTGGAAGGCGGTACCTGAGCCGAGGAGACGGGGACAGGCACCGACGCCGAACTCGTGGCCGAAGCCGGAGAAAACGAAGCCGGCTTCAGAAGGCCCTGAGTAGCAGGAGTAGTCGCTGGTTTTGCATGGACAGGCGAAGCGGCCGATGAAGTCGAAGCCGAAGGTTCCTTAGCAGCTTCCATCTTGAACATCGACTCCCACAACAGACAGCGCCGCTTAAACGCTCGTGCTGTTAGAGTGGAACAAGGCCGGCACGATTTCGGGAAATGTTCTGGACCAAGACACTGCAGGCAGCGTCGATGCGGGTCTGTCAGCGAAATCGCGCGCTGGCACTTGCTACACTTTTTTAAACCGGTGATTGGCCGGGACATAGGCCGAAAAAGCTCCGCCACTAGATCGAAGGAGCTGGGCCTGAGCCACGTGGCCGACCCGGCCGACTCGCCGGAAGAAAAAATTTTTTTTTTTTTTAGAAAAGAAAGAAATTACACGAAAAGAGTAAAAGAAACCCAAAACGCGGAATTTAGAAGGCAAAAAACAAGAATTCAGTCAGCACAGAATTGAAGTAAAACTTCTCAGCTCCGCGGAAAGAAAAGAACTGAGGAGACACGCCCGGTCCATCGGGCGGGAAGGCACTGGCGCATGCGCGGTGCGGGCATCTCGAAACTTCTAAGTTTCTTCAAGCAAGACATGCTTGTGAGACGTCCGTAGCGGGGCTCTGTCGGATGACATCACCCACTAGTGAGAATACCTGCCTGCTTGTCCTGGGATAAGCTAAAGCTACGGAAGGAGAGAGTGGTCCAGCTGCTAATGCAGGCTGGTGTTACCGGGAGGGTTTGAAAAATCGCCTGGCTTTTATTTCTTTTTTACTTTCTTTGGCCGGAGTCAAACACAGAACTTCAGGCTGTCCTGAGTCAGGCCGGGGAATCCACAAGCCGGTGAAAGGGTTTAAAAAAAAATGTTTTGAGTGGCGGCGGTGACAGCAGGATTTGTGACTGCGATGACAGCCGGACACAGGAAGGAGGGTTGGGCTCAGAATCAGAGAGGCCGATTTTTTAAAAATACACATCGATTTGAATCGATTCACCCAAAGTGAATCAATTTGAATCGGAAATCGGGCAGCACTAATATACAGTATGCAGAAAACAAATAGCACTATAGCAGCCATAACTGCTTTGCCTTTCAATGTCCGTGTGGTGGCAGGTGGTACCTGTCTTGTCTGCCTTAGGGTTTCCTTATTGATCAGAAAGCATGTGCATTAGGAAGCAGGACCACTGAATGACCTGTGAACATGCTGCATCACAAACCTCACATTCCATACATGCCCCCAAGAAAAATCACTAAGGCCCTCTTTTACTAAGCCTTCACAGAGGTTTCTACTGCAGCATGGGGCACTAAATGCTCTGATGCTGTTCACTCATAGGAATTCTTTGAGTATTGGAGCAGTGTTGGAGAATTTAGCGCTCCAGGCCATGGTAGCAACCTCTACCATGGCTTAGTAAAAAAAAAAAAAAAAAAAGGGGGGGGGGGGGGGAGTAAAAGCTGCTTCTCAGCCCAGGACACTTGAATGATTTTTATGCGTGTGGGGGGGGGGGGGAGGGCTTGCAACCAGTAAAGATAGAGGAGCTTAAATCTACCATATTCAGCAATACCAACCTCACCATCTCAAACACATGGAGACAATTTTTTTCAAAAAAAAACAAATATAGATATTGTTTTCTATTTTGACATGGCAGCTTTTTTCTGTTCCTCTGAGTTTCTAGCTCAACTGGAACCAGTGCTTGAAAAAAGTACTATATCGTGGATGACTTTAAGGCCCATGACTGCAAACTTTTGAAAGAGGCCCTAGTTTATGGATCTCTCTGACTAAATGATACTGGGAGGGCCCAAAAGGGGGGGGGGAAATCCACAAATCATTGCACGTAAAGGCTCATATTCCAGCCATAGTTCTGACTTACTGTTGAAATTCTAGAAAACGAGAAGCAAAAGAAACAATTGGGTGATTTTTTTTTAGATGAATTAGATCCCAATGATTTTCTTACTGAAGAAATCTGTTTGCAGCCTGTTTTCATAAAATGATATAAAATAAAACCAGTGTAAAAAAAACTGTAACAAATTATATTTGTTTCTATGTGTCTTAAACAGAACTGATCAGTTGTCCAGAATTAACAATAAGTAAACATGCATGCAGAGCTAACATCAACTCCAGAGTCAGAATCTTGTCTTCAACCTCATAATTTAACTGACATATGTTGTTGAAGTTAATTTTTAAAAGTTTTTCTGTGCATAAAATAACAATTTCCCACAAGAAATGAGCATCAAAGTGCTGCTGCTGACTACTGAGCTTTTTCATTGCACTAGATAACTGACTGAAGGTGGGCTTTGGATTGCTTCAGCTGGGCTTGGGGAACCTCACCAGATAAGGTATTTTGTAATTTTAATTGGAGGGGAGGCGGTGGCACAGGAAGGAAAGAAGGAAGGAAAAGTGAAAGGTGGTGGTAAAAATGGGGTTCCCAGTGCTCCCAATATTTTGTAGCTCTGTTACTGGGTTAAAATGTGTTCATGTACTTCCTTCTAGGATAACTCAGAAGGGAACGGTATGAACATACTTTTCCTTTTAAAAACTGATATAATGTATGCATCAACTTGCTATACAACTTATGTGACCACAAATGTCACAATTAATTTTAACAAATAAACAAAAGGCTTATAAAGCCTTGAAAGCTCAAGTAAAACATCTTTGGATACAGTTTATGGCAGCCTTTTGAAGTATGTCAAAACCTGCCAAAGCATTCCGCTGTCTCCAGAACCAATACAGTTGCCTGAATTCTGCATCACATATTAGTCATTAAAGGGGTGATCAAAATATTTTATACAAAGTTCATAAGTAGTTTAGAAAAGTTCATTTTCCTAAGTGATATTTTCCAAAATATCCTGTAAAGAAAAAATGAAATGAAATATTTTGTTTTAAAAAACACTGGTAGCAGCTTTGTGCTTCTTGACTGGTGTGTGGAAAGATTTTTTTGCAATCAAAGCTCCTTTTTCTATCTTCAGAGGTGGACTTTTCAGTACTCCATGTTCTGGCTTGTGATCTGGGTTGAAAGCAACACGGGAGGCTCCCTCTGGACTCACCAATATACTCTTGTCAGTTCTCTTGAATTCTGTTGGGAAACAATTACTTATGTTAAAAGACTAAAGATTCACCGATTCGATTAAAGGCAGGGCTGAACCTAGCTGTTTTGCTACCCTGCTTTTAATTACATTGCATTTGCTTCTGGTTAAATATGTCTGGTTTAAAGTTCTCTCTCATAAATCTTTAAATTTTAGGTCATTAACAATTCCCTAAAACCCTGCCTGCATTCTTTGTTCCCTTAACACCCACCACTTGGTCCTTCCCACTTCTAAAATTGATTGATATAATTTTACACTGAACTCTGCATTTTACTGCCTCTCACCATCTCCTTGGAATAATCTTCAACCTTCTATTACAGCAGAAGTGGTGTTTGCCAAATTTAAGACCCTATTAAAAACTCATTTTTTTCAACTGGCAATTCTGCTCCAACTGATTGCATAATAGCTGTCCTGACAGTGATGAAAAGTGTTGTTTTTTAAATGGGTGCATTGTTTGCGGAGTTCATTTCCTATATGTAGGAGATGCTCTTAAAATATAAAACTTAGTGTACAGCCAATACACAGTGATGTACAATAGTTCCCTGCCCTCCTGACTTCCCTTATTATTGCGTATGTGTCACACTGAATAGTTTCTGATCTTTATGTTTAAGCAGTTATTATTGAAGAAAACAAAAAAAAAGCATACATGAGCCACCAACAAAGTGTTCAATTTTTACAATTAAGTCTTCTTTCTTACAGCGCTCCCATCCCTACATTACTATATGTAACAAAATGTTGTGTGACAACGAACAAACACTTGCAACAACAAAGAATGGTGTAATTATAATCAGAACTCCAGTAATACCATAATCATCTAAAACAGAGTTCTTCAACCACCGGTCTGTGGACAGTCCACAGGGCCAGC
The DNA here is from genome assembly GCF_902459505.1 of Geotrypetes seraphini. NCBI lineage: Eukaryota > Metazoa > Chordata > Amphibia > Gymnophiona > Dermophiidae > Geotrypetes > Geotrypetes seraphini. The sequence goes on from NC_047086.1 coordinate 285,598,287, forward strand.
ACGTGCATCAGGCCCAAAACAGTGTTCTTCAACTGCCGGTCCACGGTGCGATCAATGCGGCGTTATCTTCGAGCCAGCTCCCTCTTTTCACTGATTCAGTGCACAAAGCCATGGGCAGCAGCTCTTACGTGCGTCCTGCGCCTGAACCAGAAGCCTTCTCTCTGATGTTGCAATGTCAGAGGGAAGGCTTCCAGATGAGGCACGGGACGCGCAAGGAGCTGCTGCTCACAGCTTTGTGCACTGCATCAGTGACGAAGAGGGAGCTGGCCTGAAGATAATACCGGGGGCAGCATAAAATGGCCAGGCGGGAGCAGGCTAGAAGGTAAGTCATAGCATGGAGGGAGGGAGACAACAAAGGTAGGGGGAATGATTTTATTTTTGAATTTAGTGATTGAATTATGTCAATTTTGAGAATTTACATCTGCTGTGAGTGTGCTTTGTGTAGTTTAATTGTGTGTTGTTAATAAGATTATATTGTGTATCCATGAAAAATGAATGAAAAAAATAGTGTTACAATTAGTACTATTATGGGGGCGGGGGTGGAGATTGGATAGAGATGGGCGAGGTCTGTCCCAAGACTTAGCCCAGTGTTCTTCAACCGCCACTCCACAGACTAATGCCGGTCCACAAAATAATTCTTTTATTTCTGCCGGTCCATAGGTGTAAAAAGGTTGAAGAACCCTAATATAAAACACTGTACAGAAAGCCACCATAATAAACACAAACTTCAATGCACCTGAAGAGGCTGGTTTCAGTGTTCGGCAACAAGCATTTTGCTACTGGATTTCTGTCATCTGTACCTTAAAAAGGGCCACATGCTGAATCTAAATCTGAAAACAGTTTTCATCTTCACATCCTGTTTGTGTTTTGAGTCAGTTTGTGTTTATATCATTTTTATCAATAATGCTACCGTGTACCACACCGCAGGTTGCTAAGTAAAATGAGTTCTATAGGATTGGGCGAGACATTGACAAAATGGGTTGGGAACTGGCTTGGAGGTAGGCTTCAAAGGGTAATGGTAAACGGCACCCCCTCTGAAATGACGGAGGTGATCAGTGGAGTGCCCCAAGGCTCGGTCTTGGGCCCGATCCTGTTCAATATCTTCATAAGTGACTTGACAGAAGGGCTCCGAGGTAAAATAACATTATTCGCCGATGACGCCAAGCTAAGCAATGTAGTGGGCAAAAGCACAACGGACAAAAACTCAATGCCCGACAACATGATGCACGATCTACTCCTACTGGAGCGCTGGTCTAGGACCTGGCAACTCAGTTTCAATGCCAAAAAACGCAAAGTTATGCACTTGGGTAGCCAAAATCCATGCAGGACTTATACCCTTAATGGTGAGATCCTAACAAGAACGGTAGCAGAGCGAGACTTAGGGGTGATCGTCAGTGAGGACATGAAGGCTGCCAATCAAGCGGAGAAAGCTTCATCTAAGGCAAGACAAATCATGGGTTGCATACGCAGGGGTTTCGTCAGCCGTAAGCCGGAGGTCATTATGCCATTGTATAGATCCATGGTGAGGCCCCACCTGGAGTACTGTGTGCAATTTTGGAGGCCGCATTATCGCAAGGACATGCTGAGGATGGAGTCGGTCCAGAGAATGGCCACTCGGATGGTCTCGGGACTCAAGGATCTCCCGTACGAGGAACGGTTAGAAAAATTACAGCTATACTCACTCGAGGAGCGCTGAGAGAGGGGAGACATAATCGAGACGTTCAAATATCTCACGGGCCGCGTCGAGATAGAGGAAGATATCTTCTTTTTCAAGGGTCCCACGGCAACAAGAGGGCATCCGTGGAAAATCAGAGGCGGGAAACTGCGAGGTGACACCAGGAAGTTCTTTTTTACTGAAAGGGTAGTTGATCGCTGGAATAGTCTTCCACTTCAGGTGATTGAGGCCAGCTGCGTGCCTGATTTTAAGGCCAAATGGGATCGACACGTGGGATCTATTCACAAGGTAAAGGTAGGGGAGGGTCATTAGGGTGGGCAGACTGGATGGGCCGTGGCCCTTATCTGCCGTCTATTTCTATGTTTCTACCGTGAAGCGTCGGTATTTTACTGTTTCTTTAACACAATATTGCAATTTAGGACAGCTCATCAATCACAATACCAACCAAACTTACTTATCTGTCTTTTATATTTATTTATATTCTATTAAATTTATAGGAACCTGGTCTTATCTGATGTTGATTCAATTAGTACTGTGACAATAACCTATATCTTTGATATAAATTAATTTACCAACAACTTTTTTTAATCTACTAAAAATATTAAAGCAAAAGCGGAAAAACTTGATACTTGTTCTAAAAATATCATTTTGGCAATGGAGGTAGTTAGCAATCAAATAAAATTGAAAGAGAAATGCAACTAGAAATTCAAGCAAAGGTCACACACTAAGAAAAATAGAGATGAAGATTAGGATCTGGTATGTTTTAGGATTATCAAGTCATAGAAGCAAATTACTAACCACTAAATCTCATTCTGATACAGTTACAAAATATTAAATTTGGTTTTATCATACTAACCTGCAGTCATATTTCTATTTAACCCAAAAGTGACTTTTTTGGAGCTGCATGAAATTCTCTTCTTTGTCTACATCAGAAATAGAAAGCATAATTTCAGATACTTACAGGTATGTTTTACTCAAAATTCAAAATGAGATCAAGCAAGGATAAAAACTACTATTATACATGAAAACTGACAGCACTCAAAATACATTCTCTTAGAGCAGTGTTTCTCAACCTGCGGTACACGTACCCTAGGGGGTACGTGGACTGCCTGTTGGGGGTACACGGACTGACCGCCGATTCCTCCCTGCCACTCCCCTGCTGCCATTTAATTATCCGCCGCAATTCTGGGAAGGGAAGGGCCAGGCGCGTGCAACGACTGCACACCGTTGGACCACAAGACTTCCCCCCGACGTCAATTCTGATGTCAGAGAGAAGGACCGGGCCAGTTAGAAGGAAGTGCAACCAGAAACTCATGAAATCACCAGACAACAAAGGTAGGAAAAATGGTTTTATTTTCAATTTAGTGATTAAAATGTGTCAGTTTTGAGAATTTATATCTGCTGTCTATTATTTTGCACTATATTTTACTGGCATGTGTTAACCTCCTACTATCTACCGGAAGCTTCCCAGCAGAACAAGGCCACATCTCGATCACCCCAATCATAAAAAACACAAAAGAACCACCCAATATCCCATCCAACTACAGACCGATCGCAAGCATCCCGCTATTCACCAAAATAGCAGAAGGGCTGGTTAATGCCGAACTTACCACATACCTTGATAAATTCAATATCCTTAATGACAATCAATCAGGCTTTCGCTCCGACCACAGCACCGAAACCATTATAGCCTCTCTCCTAGACCACCTTCACACACTCTTCAGCCAAGGCTCCAGCGCCTTGATTGTACAACTCGACCTGAGCAGTGCATTCGACCTGGTCGACCACAACATTCTCCTTGACTGCCTCACCTACATAGGCATCTCGGGCCAGGTCCTTAACTGGTTCCACGGGTTCTTATGGAACAGATCATACAGGGTATTCAAAAACGACGCCTTCTCATATAGCTGGGAGAACTCCTGCGGCGTGCCACAGGGCTCCCCCCTGTCTCCCACCCTGTTCAACGTCTACCTCGCCTCCCTAGGAAACCTTCTGCAAAACCTCAAGCTCAAATTTTTTATCTACGCAGATGACATCACTATAGTCATCCTGCTAACCAGTGTCACATCAGAGCTCCTCACATCCCTCTCAAGCATACTCAATCAGATAGAACACTGGATGTTATCATACAGACTAAAACTGAACCCGGATAAAACAAAATTCTTCCTAGCAACCCCCAAAGATAAAATCAAAGACACCACAATTCAAGTAAAAGGATCCGTTTTCCCCCTTGAACAAAACCTAAAAATACTGGGCGTCACAGTAGACAAATATCTATCCCTTGACAAACACATGGACAATACCGTCAGAAAAAGTATCTTGGTGCTTTGGAAACTCCGCATCATAAAAAAATACTTTGACGACACTTCATTCCGCCTGCTAGTACAATCCTCCATCCTTAGCATATTGGACTACTGCAATATCATTTACTTAAGCTCCACAAAAAAAACCATCAGGAGACTCAAAATGATCCAGAACACTGCTGTCCGCCTCATATTCGGCCTGAAAAAATGGGAACACATCACCCCTTTCTACCACAAACTCCATTGGCTGCCATTAGAATCCAGAGTCCTATTCAAATTCGCCTGCTTCTGCTATAAAACAGTATTTGGTTTATCCCCAAGCTACATCATCCCTCACTTCGCCCTGAATCACAGCATCAAGGACTCCCGCAGAATCCAACTCTTCGCCTACCCCTCCCTTAAACTTTGCCACTCTAAAAAATTCCTCGACAAAACCCTCGCCTTCCAAGCCACTAAGCTAAACCCATGGTTATCCCAAATGGCCCTCAAGGCCCCCAACTACCTCGGCTTTAGAAAACTATTCAAAACCCGCCTCTTCCAAGACCAGGATCCCAACGCCCCTTCTATCTAACAACCCCTCTCCCCTCTACATCCTTCCCTCACCCCCCCTGGCAACTTTGATCAATTTGTTATTGAACCGCTTGTAACCCCGCTCAACTAATGTAAACCACTTGTAACCTTGTTTAATTGATGTGAACCGCCTAGAACTCTTCCGGGTATGGCAGTATACAAAAATAAAGTTATTATTATATTTGTATATTTTTCTATAGTTGTTATGGAGGTGACATTGTATATTTTAAAGTCATCTGCCTTGACATCTTTGAAAACCCCCCGAATATAAATGATAATTAAGATTTTCTCTGCGTACAGTGTGCTTTTTTTTTAAAAAAAAAATTTTGTGGTTACCATTATGCATTAATAAGATTATATTGTGTGTATATGAAAAATGGATGGAAGAAACTGCATTACAATTAGTATTATTATGGAAGTGGAGTCAGGGGTGAAGTTTGGGTTGGTCTGGGTGGGGGTACTCGGTTGGTATTTGTTAGACTTAGAGGATAGTTGGCTTGAAAAGGTTGAGAAACACTGTCTTGGAGTGGCCTACTTTCTGCATTTCTAAAAACTGGAAACATGATTGCAATGAAGAGGAATTAAGTTTCAAGTTTCAAGTTTTTTATTTATTCTTGATTAATCGCTTTCTCTAATTCAAAGCGATGTACAAATCAAATTTAGTTAAAAGAGAACAAACAAACAAACAAAACAAACTTTTGGGAATCACAATGCTTACAAAGGTTAAAACTTATTATACTACATTGGGTAAAAATAGGGTTATGAAATACATTCGTTATATAAAAGATTAAACATAGGAAAACACATTAGGAGAAACAATAAATAAAAAATCAGGAATTAAAAGCATCATTAAAAAGAAATGTTTTTAATAGTGATTTAAATTTTACCAAATCTTGATCGTTCCGTATAAAAATTGGAAGAGCATTCCAGGTTTGAGGGGCTGTTACGGAAAATATAAATTGCCGTCTAGTATTAATCAATTTCAATGAAGGTACTGTTAATAGATTTTGATCAATAGATCTTAATGTTCTAATTGGATGGTAAGGTATTAAAAGTTTATGAATAAAAGCAGGTGTCTTATATAGTAGTGTTTTAAATGTAAGTAAACAGATTTTATAAGTTATTCTATGGATGACAGGGAGCCAATGTGCCTTTTCAAGTAGGGGAGTGACATGATCAAATTTTTTAGATTTTGTAATAAGTTTTATAGAGACATTCTGTATAATTTGTAAACGTTTGATTTCATTTAATGCAATACCTCTAAAAAGAGAATTACAATAATCTATTTTTGATATGACTAATGAGTGGATAAGAATGTTTAAAGATTGTGCATTCAGAAATTTTGAGATGGATCTAATTTGTCGTAATCTATAGAATGAAGTTTTAACAATATGACTTATATGGTCATGAAAATTTAATTTAGAATCAACAATTACTCCTAATATTTTCGTTTTATTAACTATCTGTAAAGGAATATTTCTTATAGTAATAGGGGTGATAAGTGTGGGATTTTCCTTCCATGGAAAGATCATCAAATTTGTTTTTTTTATATTAAGGGCCAGTTTATTGGTGTTTAGCCAATGTTGAATTTGATCGAGTTTCTGAATTACCCTGTTCAGATCCTATTACAAGTCACTTATCAGTACACAGTAGCAACAGAATCAACAAAATAACTTTGGGAGTTCTCTTAGCCTCTGGTACCGAAGCAATTCAAAAACGACAAAAAATAAATCACTTCCAGAGGCTTTCTACTGTAGATGTTTCCAGCAGACCACTGAGTGACACAAAACACAAATTCTTTATACCACTGCAACTAGTGCTGCATTTTTATTAAAATATTAATTGCTATCAATCATGCGATTAAAGGTATATTATTTACTTTTTTCCCACTGTAACTCCTTGTGACTCTGGGCAAGTAATTTAACCCTCCATTGCCCAGAGTTATAAGAAGCTACAGTGGGAGAACCACCCCCCACAACATAACTTTTCTTGTGCAATTAATTGTGATTACAAATTTTTATCAAAATGTAGCCCTAAAAAAAAAAAAGAATTGTGCCTAAGAAAATTGGTGCCTATCTCCCAATTAAATTTTATTTTTTTCAATTATCAGCTTGTTAAAGCTCATTATTGAAGCCAATTTACTAATTATATTAGGCACTGTTTACAGAATTCTCCAGAAAATGTATAAAGCAGGGCTGCCCAAGTCCGGTCCTCGAGATCTACTGGCAGGCCATGTTTTGCATACCAAGAAGGCAGTGTAGGCAAATCTCTCTCATGCATATTCATTGTGGATATAATTTTTTTAAATTTTTATTGAAATTTCAATTTACTTCACAAGAATCCTCTTGTTCAAGAAAAACAGAAAGAAATTGTATACAAGAAATTACACACTAATGCTAATTAACAATGCTAATTAACAAACAGCAAATATTCAATCTTTCTCAGACCACAACTTGGGGGAGAATTCCATAGAGTAGAGAGACTCAAAAGAAGAAAAATAAACCAATAATCTAGAAATAGGCTTAACAGCTATAGCACCATATTATAACTACTGTTCTACAGTTCTGATATACCCCTTTTCGCCAGAGTCTTAAGATCTAAAAAGGATTGTAATTGTTCCAGTACAAAGAAAACATATTTAACTCCCAGATATTTTATTAAACATTTACAAGGGTATGCTAATAGAAATGTTCCACCAAGAGCTGTCTCCTTTCTCATTGAAAGAAACAGTTTCCTGCGCTCCTGCCTAGATCTTCTGACATTTGGGAAAATCCAAACTTTTTTCCATGAAACATACATTATGAATTTCGAAAATATAGTTTCATGATAGCATTCAGGTCTTGCTCAAAAACAAATGATATCAACAGGGTAGCCCTCTCAGTATTTTTTTGATAAAGTAATTTCCAACAGCTCGGTAATGTTTAGAAAAGACTCTTGCTGAATCTGTAATTCAGGCGTAGCTCCAGTAACTTTTTTAGCAGGCAAATAATAAATTTGATTAATTGGCGTTATATGGTCTGAGGAAATTTTTAATATTTCTATCAAGAATCTATTAAACATATCTAACGGAGCCACACCATAAGCTTTATGAAAATTCAAAACACAAATGTTTAATCTTCGATTATAATTTTCCAGCTGTTCAGTTTTTCTAAGCAAAAAGTTCCTCTCTTTAATCAAATCATTAGTAACAGCCTGAACGTCTATCACGGTTGTTTTAACTTGTTGAATTTCATTAGAAAGTTCTTCTTTAGTATTTTGGAAAGACTTTCCAAGAACATCCACAGTACTTGCAAGAGTCGCAATCTCCTGTGAAGACCTGGTCATTGAGGAATTCAGCCTCTCGAGAGCTTCCTAAATACTCTTGAGAGTAATAACCGCTGGTTTTGATGTTAATAAGCCGGTTTCCAAGCCGGCTCTCTGTTCTCCCTGGCTTGCTGGAATTGTCGCAAGCCCAGCCCCTTGATCCGGGGTTTCCCCTGGCTCTACCTCCACACAGGGGTCTCCCGGCAGGACTGTGACAACGGCAGGGAATGGCGGAGGAACAGTTCCTGGAGGGGAGTGTGAAACCTCCAGCTTGAAGTCTGCAGCCGCTCTCCCAGATAAAGACAGCCCGAGCATTCCTCCAGGTAAACCTCTGGTGTTATTGGTGGTGGCAGACACTGCCCTTGTGCTTCGTATGTGGCATTTCCAAAACAGGAACTATAGCAGGCAAAAAGAACACCATCGGATTCGATGTTAGTTCAGTCGCCTCCATCTTGACTCCTCCCCCTCTCCAATATGCATCAGATGTTCAGTGGATATCCTGAAAATCTGGCCTGCCAGTAGATCTCGAGGACCGGACTTGGGCAGCCCTGGTATAAAGGGATCACTTATTCTTAAGAACAGGCAATTGTTAAATTGCGCAATAAAGTTATAAAGTTTTACATGGCCTGACTCTAAGTTATTTAGTGAAACATTTTACATTTGCTAGTCCCAGATGTTCATTGCGCTCCCTATTACTGTTTGCTTTTCCAATGGTAAGAGGCTGCATTTATAAAATATATTTTTATTGATTATTATTATTTCAGGTTGCTAGCTGGGACACTGATTTTCAATGATTGTTATTTAGTTCCACTTCTTTTAGGAAATTGTTGTGAAGTTTTTGGAAGAATGACTTTTGTATTTCACTATGGATATTCAGTTCTCTTTATTTCTTAAATCACATAAACCTGTAAGCTTCCAGCTCCAGAGTTTATGCCACTGCACCACTAGGACATGATGATCAGACTATGGATAAGATTGGACAAGTTTGGACACCTTCTTAGCCAGACCTATGGTGGCCAACGTAGTACTCTATTTCAACTACTCTATGTCCTTTTACCTCAACAGCTCATATAGAATTTGGCTGGTTTTAAGCAACATATTCCATTTCCCCGCCTGCCAGAATTTCCAGACTTCAATTGACTGGGAAGAATTCACTATTTTTTCAAATATAATTTCAAAGTTGAACAATCCTATACATTAGAGGTGTAGAGCCTACTAATCATGGAACACCTCTGTTGCTTTTTTCTGTGCTTCCAACGGGGAATCCATCAGGGATGGATCTCCTATTCTACCCATCAAATCACCTCAGTTTCTTAGCATACTAAGCTTCTGAACAGAGGGATCCGCTCAGGGTGTAGAACCTGTTAAGCTTGGATCTCCTCGTCTATTGTTGACAACAGTCTTCACTCAGTGTAGAGCCTATAAGGTGGATTCATTTGTCTTTTGCAGTTCTCCTCTGCTACAACAGCTCACACACTCCATAATGATCCACATCTGGATGCACATCATTCAACATTGAATCCCCAGGAGATTCACAATTTGTCAAAGATGTTTACTTCCACAGCTGGAAGATATCTCTCCCCATCACTATATCTCCATCGGTGATTTCATTTCTCTTCATTATTGGACTACTACCGTATCATAAATGTATCTATCCCTGTCAAATAGACCAATGGGATGTTCTCCATTCTTTCTTGAGGTTTCCATACTTCCTCCCCCCTTCCTCAAATAAAAAAAAGAAAATAGAAGACATAGAAGAAAACTCCAATTCCTTCCTTATTCTAATGAGCTTAGAGGACTGGGAGTGGCTGTAGGGGAGGAGGAGGCCACTACAACATCCTATTAAGGATATTATCCCTTTCAAGCCTCACGTGTACTCATTTCTGGTCTAATTGTAAGATTTCTAGACCTTTCATGATCCTCTGCTTATTCCTTTGTAGTTAATCTATCTATTACGTAGCATCTCATAATGTTATCTTCACAGTTTCTCCATTCCTGTTCTCTGTTTCTATCAGGAATGGATACTCCTTTAATTCAACTTGAGACCTTCCTTTATTAGAAGTCTTACCTTATTTCTCTATATGCCTCTCATACATAAGGTGACCATACGTCCCGTTTTGAATAGGACCATCCCGTTTTTAGATCCCCTGTCCCGTTGTCCCAACACATAGCTTCGGGATGCTGAAATGTCCCGTTTTCAGGGACAGTGTCCTGAAGCTGTGCGCGGGGACAACGGGTCAGGCGATTGCTTGCCCTCCCTCCCTGCCACACCAAAGCTAGCCTCCCTCCAGTGCCCGATTCAAAACCCCCCTCAGACCACTGCTGCTGCTTGCTGCCCAGAAACCTTCTTCCTGACATCAATTCTGACATCAAAAAGGAAGTTTCGGGCCAGCCAATCGCTGTCTGGCTGGCCCGGAACTTCCTCTCTGATGTCAGAATTGACATCGGGAAGAAGGCTTCTGGGTGGCAAGCAATGTTCCCTCTAAGGATTGATGAGGTGTGTGCAAAAAAAAATATGCATGAGCGACAAGTTACATACTCCACAAATTTATGAGCAGGCGCGGAGGACGCATTTTTAAACAAATGTAGTTTATCCTTGTACTACTTATGTATTTTTAATCATCTATGGATATGTTTGTATGTTTATTGTTCAAATGGTTTTATTTATTTCCCCAAATTTATTTTTGTTATACGCATTGAAAATATTTGATTTTGCGTTTAAATCAAAATCTCAATAAACTTGAAACTTGAAATGAGTGCCCGTGAGATTGTGGGAGGGTTAAATACTCAAAACTTAGAAGAATAACAATTTACTTAAAGTTTTTGCTTCGCCAGCTTTCTGGTATCTTTACATACAGTGGCGGTCCTAGCATATGTAACACCCGGGGCTCATCATTTTTTGGCACCCCCCCCATCTGTATGAAAAACATGATTTTTAGTAACAAGCCACACGTCACACATGAGTACCTAGGAAAAGGCAGCATCTTACATATTGCAGTAAGCAGTACATCAATACACCCATTGTAAAACTAAACAAGCCAGACCAGCACAGATCAATCCTACACCGTCAATCCTAACAGAAAACCATGTCTTTCGAACACACAGAACACAGTATGGAATATGTCATCACAAACTAACCCCTCCCCCTTTTACAAAACTGTAGTGTGGATTTTAGCCACGGTGGTAACAGCTCTGACGCTCATAGAATTCTGAGCATCAGAGCTGCTACCTCCACGGCTGGTGCTAAAAAACACTCCACAGTTTTGTAAAAGGGGGGATAAAATAGAAATACACAGCTTCAACGCTCTAGCTCAGGGGTGCCCAAACTTTTTGGGCTTGTGAGCTACTTTAAAATTATCAAGTCAAAATGATTTACCAACAATAAAATTAAAAAATCTAAAGCATACTATACGCTGAGAAAATGTTAATTATCATTCCTATTCTGTTTTTTTTTCAAAGAGGTCAAGGCATATGACTCTATGCATTGTCACCTCAGTAACAACCATACAAAAATAGACAAATATACCCCCCTTCCTTTTTATTAAACCACAATAGCAGTTTTTAGTGCAGGGAACTGCGCTAAATGCCCAACGCTGCTCTCGACGCTCATAGGCTCTCTGCGCTAAAAAACACCATTGCGGTTTAGTAAAAGGGGGCCATAGTGCAAAATATAGATAGCATATATAAATTGAGATACATTTTGATCACTAAATTTAAAATAAAATCATTTTTCCCACCTTGTCTGGTGATTTCATGAGTCTCTGGTTGCACTTTCATCTTCTGACTATGCATCCAATCTTTCTTCCCTTCTTTCAGCCTGTATGTTTCCTCTCCTCCAGACCTCATTCCCTCCCCTAACTTTTTCTTCCTCTCTCCCTGCCCTTTCTTTCTTTTTTCTCTCTTGATCCCCCCTTTCTTTTATTCTGTTTCCCCAAAGCCACCGCCGCGGTTGCCCCAAGCTCTCTGCTTCCCACCGTCGGGCCGACCAGCATTCCCCGACGTCAATTCTGCCGTCGGAGAGGAAGTTCTGCCCAGCCAGGCAGCGATTGGCTGGCCTGAACTTCCTCTCCGACGGCAGCCTTAGGGGGGGTGTACAGCCGGCCAGATCCGGACCTGTCCGTCTGTGCACCCCCCCTAAGGCTGCACCCGGGGTGGACCCCCCCCCCCCCCCGGTACGCCACTGAAGACGTGGCAGCAGCTCCTCTCACGAAACCCCACCTGCGTCGGAAGTCCGATGCAGTCGGGGATCTTGAGAGGAGCCGCCGCTGCATCTTTCCACTTAAAATACACTAAGGCGAGCAGGGCAGACCGCCGCCGCCGCTTCCTCTCACCTCTGCCCGCGACACGAGCTGAGCAACACGAGAAAACGTATGAGCGACGCCACTGAAAATAGTGAGCGAATGCTCATGCGCTCAGCTTAGAGGGAACATTGGTGGCAAGCAGCGGCGGCAGACTGGGGGTGGTGGTGGTGGTGGTTTGAATCGGCGCTGGAGGGAGGGAAGGAGGTAGGCTGATTCCCCTGCCCTCCGACGGCAACTCAGCCACCCCGGCCATAGTTATTTCCATCCTTCAGTGACCTATAAATAATGTGGGCGTCACGACCGCTATTAATAGACTGCAAGATGGCTACAGGATTACCAGCTCCCCTCTTCTCCCTAAGAACAAATGCCTCCCTGCTCTGCCTTCGCTCTCGATCCATTCACTTCCTCTGTTCCTTCCTTTCACCTCCACGCATCCGTGTTCTTTTCATATCCGATACAAGCACCTCCCCTACTCTGCCTTCCCTTCTCTCCATGCAGGTACAGCATCCTCCATGTTCAGTCCACCTCCACTTTACGTACTTTGCCTTTTCTTCCTCTCACTCCAGTTCCTGCTTTCCCCCTGGATTTCCTACTCCCCTTTTGTTGCATCTTTTTTTCCCCAACAGCCACCCCAAATACATGCCTCTCCTTTTCTTTCCAATGCATGCATCTTCTCTTTTTCTGTCTCCCTCAGATGCAGCTCTATCCTCCTCACCCCAGCTTCAGACTCCCAAAAACAATCTTAATAGGTATTTTAAAAATCCAGCACCTTATTTTGAGTTACCAGATCCAAAATCAATCTTTGTAAAATTCAGCAATTTATATGGACTCATTCATCTTGTGTGGTGTAGGCAAAATGGATAATCACACATAGGAGTAAATTCTATATATGTCACTGAAAAAATTGATGCTTAGCACTTTCTAACTACTTACAGAGTTAGGCATGGTTTATAGAATCACATATAGCACTCATCCACGTGTCTAACATTCAGGCACAGGCATTTATGCCAATGAAAAAACCAGGCCTAAATGCCTGTGCCCAACTTGTGTGTGGATCAGGTATATTAAAGGTGACCATACTTCCCAGGACCGTCCCGTTTTTAGATCCCCTGTCCAGTTGTCCCCACACACAGCTTCGGGATGCCGAAATGTCCCGTTTTCAGGGACAGCGTCCCGAAGCTGTGCATGGTAACAACAGGACAGACAATCGCTTCCCCTCCTTCCCTGCCACGCCAAAGCCAGCCTCCCTCCTTCCCTCCCTCCAGCACCCGATTCAACCCCTCTCCCGGCCTGATTGGCTGGCTAGGTGTCCCTAATTGTTCATCTTAAATTAGCAGGTACAGGAGGATTTATGACCTACAAATAGTTTATCTTACATTAGAAAGGAGAAATTAAGTTTTTACCTGTTAATTTTCTTTCTTTTAGACTCTCCAGACCAGTACATCCTCACTGATGGGTAATAGCTCACTTTGACCAGCAGGTGGAGACTGAGACCAAACTTTGGTTGTAATATTAATAGACGTAGCTCCCTCTAGCAAACCAGTCTGCCGAATAGCCATGCAGAACTAAGAAGTGCTAATATTTAATAGTAACAACACTCCAAACAGGAGTAATAAACTAAACATATAGGAATACTGTTGGAAAGTGCATATAATAATCCCCTGCAGTAAAAGGTCCCCACAGCTCACCAGCTGAGCCATAGCCGCTGTTCTTTCATCTCCCCAGCCCTAGAAAAATACTAGAACACGCATAAAAAGCAAAATCTTCACGTGAAAAAAATGCAAGAACGACAGACCGATAGGGTGGGGTGCTGTACCGGTCTGGAGAGTCTAAAAGAAAGAAAATTAGAAGGTAAAGACTAAATTTCTCCTTTTTTATCACCTCTCCAAACCGGTAGAGCATCACTGATGGGATGTACTAAAGCAGTACCCATCATAGGTGGGATCACTGGAGAGCTACCACCAGAACAAGCTCAGTGAACATCGCGTCCCAACATGTCTGAACGTCCACACACTAGTGCTGCATAAAGGAATGTAGAGAAGACCAAACCGCGGCATTACAGATATCCACTGGAGGCATCAGAGAAGACTCAGCCCAAGAAGCTGCTTGATCCCGAGTGGAAAGAGCCTTGAGATATTCTAGAACAGGCTTCGACTGAAGAAGTTATGCGGAAGTGATAGTCTCCTTGATACAGGATGCAGTGGTAGCCTTTGAAGTGCCGTCTCCCTTACGAGGACCCGCCAAGAGGACAAAAAGATGATCTGACTTCTGGAACTCCTGGGTCCGCTGAACATAAGAGTGAGGGACCCTACAGTCATCCAACTTGTGCAACTGCCTCTGTTCTGAGAACCTTCCTGACTATCCAAGACCGGGAGGACCACGGACTGGTTGACATGAAAAGGCGAGACCACCTTTGGCAGAAAGGAAGGAAAAGGCTGCAGCACAACCTACTCCCTAGAAAAGAGAAAAAGCCTGCAACTCAGAAACTCATATCGCAGAAGTAATGGCCATCAGGAACACTGCTTTGAGAGTAAGATCCTTTAACGAGCAGAAAGCCAGGGGCTCAAAAGGAGGGCACACGAGCACAGACAGGACCAGATTGAGATTCCACACCGGAATCGAAGGCCAAAGTGGAGGCCATATCAATTTGGCCGCCCACAAAAAGCGAACTACGTTCTGGAAAGAAGTTAAACGATTACCGTGCAGCAAACTGTGAAACACAGACAAAGCCGCCAGTTGAACTTAGAGAGAAGACCAGGCCAGGACCCTATCCAAGCCATCCTGCAAAAAATCCAAGATGTGAGGAAAAGAAATGAGAAAGGAAACCACCCCCCGCGCAGCACACCACTCTTCAAAAATACACCACACACATAAGCCCGAGAAGTGGAAAGCCTCCGATACCCTGAGAGATAAAATCACTTTATTGGAATTACCTTTCCTACCTAGGTGCTCCCTCTAAATAGCCAAGACACAAGACAAAAGGGACCCGGATCAAACATTGGAATGGGGCCCTGAGACAGAAGATCGGGCTAGAGAGGCAGCGTTAGAGGATTTACCACCAGAAGACGAACCAGATCCGTGTACCGTGGGTGCCTGGGCCAGTCCGGAGCCACCAGGATCACACAGCCGGGGTGCCGAGCAATGCGAAGAACTCTGCCCACCATCGGCCATGGAGAAAATACATATAGGAGACCTGCCGTCGGCCAGGGCTGCACCAGAACATCCAACTCCTCGGCCTGAACATCCTTGCGCCGACTGAAGAACTGAGGCGCTTTGGTGTTGACACTCTTGGCCATCAGATCCAGGACTGGCTGACCCACAAGCCTGCACAATCAACTCGAAGGCTATGGGACTGAGACACACTCTCCAGGATCTGGCAAGTGACAAATGAGGAAGTCTGCCTGGACATTTTCCACCCCTATGTGGGAAGCTGAGATATCCAGAAAATTAGACTCTGCCCACACCATGAGCATAGCTGCCTCCTGAGCTACCAGATGGCTCCTGGTTCCCCCGTGACGATTTACATAAGCCACCACCGTGGCATTGTCTGAGAGAACTCGAACAGACTTGCCCATCAACAACGTCTGGAATGCTTGCGACGCCAGCTGGATGGCCCTGGTCTTCAGAACATTGATTAACCAAGAAACCTCCTACTGAGACCATCGGCCCTGAGCTGAGCGACTGAGACACTGAGCTCTCCAACTGAGGAGATTGGTGTCTGTGATAAGAACTGTCCACTGGGGCTGATCCATACTCACCTCCTGCACCAGACTGGAAAACTGGAGCCACCAACAGAGGCTGCGATGAACTAACCCACGAAGAGGAACGGAAGAGTTCAACTTGTGCACCTGGGGCGACCACTGCTGAAGCAGAGTATGAAGTGGGCGCATGTGAGCTTGGGCCCACCGAACCACATCCAGGGAGGTCACCATCGACCCCAAGAACTGGAGAAAACTGAGCCCGAGGACACGGGGATGCCATCAGAAGGCGAATCTGCAACTTGACCACAAGGGCCTCTGGCAGGAAGACCTTCCCCAAGATGGTTTCAAAAAGAATCCCAAGGTACTCCAGGTGCTGAGACTGAGCCAACTGGCTCTTGGACAAGTTGATCACTCACCCCAGCGACTGCAAGAATTTCACAACTTGAGCTGTAACCTGGGAGCTTTCCTGAAAAGACTTTGCTTGATCAACCAGTTGCCCAGAAAGGGGTGAACCAGAATGCCCTCGCACAATGCTGCTGCCACGACCACCATGATCTTGAACATCTGTGGAGCCATGGCCAGACCAAAGGGGAGAGCACAAAACTGGTAGTACCAACCCAAGATCGCAAAGCGAAAGAACCACTGATGGGAGGCGCGAATTGGAACATGCAAGTAGGCCTCCATCAGATCTCGAGAGGTCAGAAATTCTCCTGGCTGAACTGCCAGAATGACAGATCTCAGGGTTTCCATACAAAAAGATACACCTGTTGACCCACTTCAGATCTAAGATGGGCCAAAAAGTCCCCTTTCTTGGGCAACACAAAGTAAAATGAAATGCTTGAAATATAATGTGAAACTTTATTAAAAAAACAACAACAAAACAAAGTAAAATGAATATCTGCTTGTGCCACACATCTGCGGAGGCACTAGCACCACCGCCTAGAGATCTAGAAACCATTGTAGAGTCTGGCAAAAAGCTTGCTTCTTCCACACTACCTGACAAGGAAAAGCGAGAAAGTGATCTGCAAAGAGTGGGAAAATTCTAGAGCATATCCATCCCAAATCACCTCTAGGACCCACTGATCCGTCGTGATCGCGGCCCACCCTTGGTAAGACTCTCGCAACTGAGTGCCCCCCAGAACCAAGGGAGGTACTGGCAAGTAGTCATTGGGCTAGGCAGGTGGTGGGGGAATCACATCCCCCCCACAGGCCCTCCCAAAAGGACTGCATGTGCTATAATGACCCTGGGATGACTTCCGGGTCGGCTGCAGGGGCATGTGGGAACTGCTGCCCGTGGCTTTGAACGAGCACTGCGGCAAGAAAAAGGAGACAGCCGGCATGAATGTAGGCACCCACGACACAAAACGAACAAAAAAGAAGTTAAAGCTGCAAGGCCCCAGTGTGGTTGGTTCGGCTATGGAAAGAGCCCCAGTGCCCCAGTTCTGTTATGTTTATGTCAGTCATATCCTATGGGGAACTTTGCTTTGATAAACGAGCGTTTTGGATTACGAGCATGCTCCTGGAATGGATCATGCTCGTAAACCATATATATATATATATATTATATATATATATATACACAGTGGAACCTTGGGTTATGAGCATAATTCGTTCCAGAAGCATGCTCGTAAACCAAAATACTCGTATATCAAAGCGAGTTTCCCCATAGGAACTAAGGGAAACTCGCTTGATTCGTTCCCACCCACCCCATCCCCCAAGGCCAGCGGCACTGCTCTACCCCCCCCCCCAAGAACCGGCATTGCTCCCCGCCGCTCATGAAGGCCCCCCCGCATGATCCCCCCGCTTGTTTCGCCCCCCCCCCCCCGCATGATCCACCATCCCCCCCCCACACGATCCGGCACCCCCCGGCTCACGTCACACATTCCTCCCTGCTGCGATCCGGCATGCCCCAGGCACCCACCCACCCGATCACATTCCTTACCCCTATTTGGCACCGGCACCAATGCACAGGACATGCCTTGCCAATGCCCGAAGATCTGCCTTCTTCTTTGCACTGGGCCTTAGTGGTGGCAGTTTTAACTTTTACCAAATGAAGACATTTCTTGCATAAAACAGAAAGACTTTGAAACTTTGTTTTTTCAAACATCTTTGGAGTTTTTGAGTGTGCCCATAAACTGGAAGGTGAACTCTTCTCCAAGGGAGGTTTAACAGCCTTCCCTTCAGAGTTTCATATTTCTGAGCAGTTTTTCAAGCCTAATTGGGTCACTTCTCAATCACTCCTTTTCTTCTATTGAAGCCATTTTTTTTTTTACTATAGCAGGGGACCCAGCAGAAACCTGCTCATGTCTTTCCAATACAGGAGGAAGGTCATCTGAGGCTACAGACAAGATGGAGGTGCTTCCCGCCAAAATTGTAGTTGAGCCCGCCAAAAACTGAACCTTCCGAGGCCTGTAGCGGCTGATAGGCCTGAATCTCCCCAGCTGCTAAAGCAGGCAAGCCAGCAGCAGTGGTAAGGGAATCCTCAGCACCATCGGTGATAAGGGAAACCTTATTTCCCTGACTGGCAGCGGCTAGGGGAATCCTTGTGTGGGCAGCAAGAGAAGCCAGTCTTCCCCGCTGTTAGCTGCCAGTGTGCGAAGCACTCACGAAGGGGATGCCGGCACCCGATGCCGATGAAGATTCCCTTTCGCAGCAGCCTGCACACCTGTGCACAGGCTGGCCACGGCTGCCTTGCATCTGGAGCACAATGAGTACTTTTTCCCTTTAAAAGTGCTCATTGCACAATATGTGACCTAGCTGTAAGAAAAGTGCCGGTTAACAAAGAAAAATCAATTACAAAGCACTGAAGGATCCCTTCAGACCAGCACTGTTTCAGGATTTCTTTTTTTCTAAACATACTCCACTGGCAGTATTGGTGGCAAGGCTTACAGCTGAAGTACCTCTACAAAAATATGGGGAGATGGAGGAAAGGGGGGGAGGGACTCAACTTGTGACCTGTTGAGTGTGACACTCCTGAGGTTGGGCGGATCCCCAAACAGGGTCCCCCCAAGCTCAGTCCGGCACAAGAATGGAGATAAGGAACGCTAAACAAATTCCAACAGGCCTAAGTAATTAGAGACTGGCACAGCTCACCTCCACCTGCTGAGAGACTGAGCAAAGACTGGTTTGCTAGAGAGAGCTTCGGCTATTAATACTACAACCAAAGTTTGGTCTCAGAGCTATTACCCATCAGTGACGCTATACCGGTCCGGAGAGGTGATAAAAAAGATAAGTTAGTTTCACATATAGTTTGATCGACTTGAAGCATGTACAGTAAGAGACTAGTTCAACATATATGAGGAATATTTTAGTTGTGTATTACAGACTGCATGGCTGAAGAAGGAAGATAGGGGGTTGGATGCTCTAGTAGACAGTTTTAACACTGATGATGTGTTGGAGTCCAGGTGCTATACCATCCAGATACTAGGCTAAGGGAACTAGGTGAAGAGGTAGATTTTATTGCTTTCCTAAAGCTCAAAAGTTCTTCGAGGAATTTGATGTGTGGAGGCAGTTGCATTCCAGTATTTTGGTAAGAAATGGGAGTACAATCTGCATTTGGCACCTACACAGAGAATATCTGTAAAAGAAACAAATATTTTACCTGTTGTGCTGTCCTCAATGAGGCAAGGCTGCTTTTTGTGATTCTGCAGAATAATGGTTTTGGTACAGAGTTTTTCCCAAATTTAACAAATGCATTCTCCATCTTCATTTTCTTCTTATTTAATGGAAAATCCCCATTTGCTTTCTAAATATAAATTGAAACAAAGACTCAGCTTTCAACTCTAAAAATCCATCAGCAGACTCACACAGCAGTCAAACCATTTAAATGCTAACTCTATATTGTAACACCTTTACAAAAGCTCATATATTGTAACACAATTACAGAAGCTCATATAAACCGCTCTGAATTGATTCCCCAGTCATTAGTAGCAATATAGAAGCTTTCAATAAACAAGCATTTTATAGTTTAATTACTCAACTTTCCAAACCCAAACTCAAGACGCACTGCATTCAGATACAGTAGGTATTTCCTTGTACCAGGGGAAACAGGCATTTCTGATGTGCATTAAGTAGGACAGATATGAAAAAGCTACCTAAGGGGAGTTTTTAAACTTCTATAACATGTATCAAATGCACAAGAATGGTCACAAACCCTTTCATGGTAAAACTATGCTATAATAAAAGATAGCAGATAACCAAAATAGCCTATCCAGTCTTGTCCAATGAGGCATTTGTTCCATATAGGATTCATAAAAAATACACACATAATTCTGTAAAACTCTTAAGAGCTACTGGCTGAACAACTGCAGTATCACCTCAATCAGGATATGAAATCACTTCAAGCAGGTGTTGGTTTTATTGATCTATACCAGCGGTCTCAAACATGTGGCCCGCGGGTCGCATGCGACCCCCCAGGGACTATTTTGCAGCCCGCGATCTGTCCTTGCCTAAAGCAGGGATCCCCAATCTGTTTCCCTTCCCACTGCCCTCCCCCAAGCCACCGCAATCGGGGAACAGGCCAGCGCCCGAGGTCTTAGCTCTCCCTGCATATCTTCCTCAGCTCGGAGCCGACCAATTCTCACCACCCGACGTCAATTCTAACGTCGGGGAGGAAGTTCCGGACCAGCCAATCGCTGCCTGGCTGGCCCGGAAGTTCCTCCCTGATGTTAGAATTGACATCGGGTGGCATGAATTGCTCGGCCCCGCACTGGGGAAGATAAGCAGGGAGAGTTAAGACCTCGGTGCTGGCCTGTTCCCCGATTTTGGCAGCGGCAGCCTGTTCCCCGATTGCGGCGGTGGCAGCCTGTTACCTGATTGCGGTGGTGGCGGCCTGTTCCCTAATGGTGGTGGCTTGGGGGAGGGCAGGGAGAAGTAAAGAAAGAAAGGGGGGACAGGGAGACAGAAAGAAAGAAGGGAAACGGGACACAGACAGAAAGGGGCATGGAGAGAGAAAGACAGAAAGAAAGGGCGGGCATGGAGAAAGAAAAAAAGGGGGCATGGAGAGAGAGAAAAAGACAGACATATAGAAAGAATGGGCCTAGGCCACAGTTCTTCAACCGCCGGTCCCAGTGGCGTACCTGGGGGGGGGGACGGTCCGCCCCAGGTGCACGCCCCAAGGGGGTGCACAGGAGAGAGCTGGACGGGGGACCCGCGGAGTTAAATACATATCGAGCCGCGAGGCTCGTCTTCTGTTCCTACCTGCCCTGCCGCTCACATATAGTCGATCGGAAGTGTTCCCCGATGTCAGCGCTGACGTCGGAGGGAGGGCTTAAGCAAAGCCTGCCCTCCGACGTCAGCGCTGACGTCGGAGAATACTTCCGGTCGGCTATTTGTGCGCGGCAGGGCAGGCAGGAAACAAGAGACAAGCCTCTTGGCTCGAGCTCCGTTTTGCTGAGAAAGGTGCAAAGATGGGCTGGGAGGCAAATGCGGAACACAAAAGGGGGGAGGGAGTGCGTTTTGGACACAAGGCATGAACTTGGGAGAGAGGAAGGGAGGGAAAGAGATGCTGAGGTGGGGGATGGAATGGGTTTTTGGACACAGAAGGCATGGACTTGGGAGAGAGGAAGAGAGGGAAAGAGATGCTGAGGTGGGGGAGGGAATGTGTTTTTGGACACAGAAGGCATGGACTTGGGAGAGAGGAAGGGAGGGAAAGAGATGCTGAGGTGGGGGAGGGAATGTGTTTTTGGACACAGAAGGCATGGACTTGGGAGAGAGGAAGGGAGGGAAAGAGATGGTTGTGTACATGGGGAATAGAAGAAAGGAGAATTTTTGGTCATAGGGAGGGAGTGAGGTACAGATAGTGGCATACCAAGGTGGGGGAGGGGGGCGGTCCGCCCCGCTCCGAGTTTATGTCCCAAGGGGGTGCACAGCTGGCCACCCTCCAGTGTTCTCCCTAGGCCGGCAAACTGCGGCTCTTTAGCCACTTGAGTGCCACCGTCGCCATCAGAAACAGGCCGGCGCCAAGTTCTCCCTGCTTTTCCCTGTGGGGGCCGACCAACTCTCGCCACTCGCGTCAATTCTGACGTCGGAGAGGACGTTCTGGGCCAGCCAATCGCTGCCTGGCTGGCCTAGAACTTCCTCTCCGACGTTAGAATTGACGCGAGTGCCGAGAGTTGGTCGGCCCCACAGGGAAAAGCAGGGAGAACTTGGCGCCGGCCTGTTTCTGATGGCAGCGGTGGCAGCCTATTCCTCAGTGGCGGTGGCAGCATTTTCCCAATGGTGGTGGCATAGGGGAGGGCAGGGAGAAAGAAAGAAAGGGGGGGACAGGAAGCCAGAAAGAAAGAAAGGGGGCAGGGTGAAACAAAGAAAAATGGGGCACGGAGAGAGAGAGAAAGACAGACATACAGAACGAAAGAGGGTGTGGAGAGAGAAACAAAGAAGGGGGCAGGGTGAAACAAAGAAAGAAATGGGGCACGGAGAGAGAGAAAAACAGACATACAGAAAGAAAGGGGGTATGGAGAGAGAGAAAAAGAAAGAAGGGGCAGGGTGAAACAAAGAAAAAGTTTGGGGAGGGAATGAGGTCTGGAGGAGAGGAAGCATACAGGAGGCTGAAAGAAGGGAAGAAATATTGGATGCACAGTCAGAAGAATAAAGTACAACCAGAGACTGATGAAATTACCAAAGGTAGGAAAAATGATTTTATTTTCAATTTAGTGATCAAAATGTGTCTGCTTTGAGAATTTATATATGCTGTCTATATTTTGCACTATGGCCCCCTTTTACTAAACCGTAATAGCGTTTTTTAGCGCAGGGAGCCTATGAGCATTGAGAGCAGCGTGGGGCATTCAGCGCAGCTCCCCGCGCTAAAAACCGCTATCGCATTTTAGTAAAAAGGGAGGGGGAATATTTGTCTATTTTTGTATAGTTGTTACTGAGGTGACATTGCATAAAGTCATCTACCTTGACCTCTTTGAAAACCCGCGGAATATAAATGATAATTAACATTTTCTCTGCGTACAGCGTGCTTTGTGTTTTTAAAATTTTATTGTTGGTAGATCATTTTGACTTGGCCACAAAGGTAAGGGGGAGGGAGGGAAGGGAGCTGCTGAAAGACATCTAGTAATCCTTGCAGGCTTGACTGTGCAGGGAATTATTTTTGTAAAATCATGTTTTGTTATGTGACTGGCATTATTTAGACTTTAATTTCTATGAATGAATAGAATGAAAATGATATAAAATTACTTGCTTGTTTTTATGTGCGTGCGTTGAAGGAAAGTGGATGCTGAAGGGAAATAGGGAAGAGAGAGTGGGGAGAAGACACTGATTTATAAATTGACAATTGTACAGAATATTGTTTCTTTTTATACTTTAATATAAACAATTTAAGGCTTGTGTGAATGGAATCAGGTGGTTTGCGGGGATGGGGACCGAGTTTACGGGGATTAGTCCAATAAAATGGTATTTTTTTATTTCTCATTATTTGTTTTATTTTTATTTGTTAATTTGTAAAGTGGTGATTGTTATGTATCAGTTTTTTCAAATTTACATCTACTGTCTTTATATTTTACTCTGTATTAGAGGACAAGTGTTACTGTTTTTGTGGTGTTGCATTGTATCCAGGGTCTGGTTTCTTGGCGGTAGGTAGGAAAGAGGGAGGAGACCGCGCGCTTTAACTACGGGGACAAGGCCATTCACCACTCTACGGGGCAGTGGATGGCCTTGTCCCCGTGCTCACAGTAAGCACTCCCCTCTCACCGTTTCGGCGGGTTAGCTGTTTCGGCGGTTAGCTGCGGGTAACAGCCATCGTGTCATTCTCTAGTTGAGATGAAATTCTGAAACCACTTTAGGTAAGAATTTAGGATGAGTCCGGAGGACCACCTTGTCATGATGGTATACTGTGAAAAGTGGGTCCAGTACTAAAGCTTGTAGCTCACTGACTCTGCGAGCAGACGTGAGAGCAATGAGAAAAAACACTTTCCAAGTGAGATATCTGAGATGAGCAGAAGCCATTGGTTCAAAAGGAGGCTTCATCAATTGAGCAAGAACAACATTGCGATCCCAAACCACGGTTTGAGAGGTGGCTTGACAATGAAAAGTCTTTTCATAAATCTGGAAACCACAGGATGAGCAGAAAAGGGTTTCCCCTTCTATAGGCTGATGGAAAGCAGCAATTGCACTGAGATGGACTCAAATAGATGTTGATTTGAGGCCTGATTAAGATAAATGCAACAGGTAATCAAAAACTGAAGACAAGGAGGTAGATTGAGGTTCCTTGTGATGAATGGTGCACCAAGCAGAAAATCTAGTCCATTTCTGGTTGTAACATTGGCTAATGGTAGGCTTCCAAGAAGCCTCTAAAATGTCCTTTACAGATTGAGAGAACTTGAAATTGGCAGTTACGTTGAAAGATACCAAGCTGTCAGGTGTAGAGACTGCAGGTTGGGATGAAGGAGAGACCCCTGACTCTGTGTTGCAGACAGTTAAAAACTGGTAGAAATAGTGGCACCCTGCTGCTGAGTTGAAGTAGAAGGGAAAACCACGGTTGTCTGGGCCACCGAGAAGCTATTAGATTCATGGTGGCATGTTCGTGTTTGAATTTGACGAGTGTCTTGAGAATGAGAAGAAATGGAGGAAATGAATACAGAAACTGATTTGTCCATTCCAGAAGAAAAGCATCTGCCTCAAGGCGATGAAGAAAGTATATCCTGGATCAGAATTGAGGCAGTTTGTTGTTGTGGGGAGATGCAAAGAGATCTATCTGAGGAGTCCCCCACTGAGAAAAAATGTGATGGAGAGGCGAGGAATTGAGTGTCCATTCATGAGTTGCAGAAGACGACTCAATTTGTCCGCCAACCAGTTTTTCTCTCCTTGAATATAAACCGCTTTTAGAAAGGTGTTGTGAAAGACTGCCCAATTCCACACTTTTTGAGCTTCCTGGCAGAGAGGGGAGAGATCCTATGCCTCCCTGCTTGTTGACGTAGTACATGGCAACTTGATTGTCTGTCCGAATGAGGACTACTTGATCGTAGTGAAGATGCTGAAAAGCTTTTAGAGCATTGACGATTGCTCTGAGTTCCAAAAGATTTATGTGACACTGACAATCCTTGCTGGACCAATGGCCTTGAGTACGGAGACCATTGAGATGAGCCCCCCAAACATATGTTGAAGAATCTGTCGTGAGGACCTTCTGATGATGGGGCGTTTGAAACAGTAAACCTCTGGAGAGATTGGAAGAGAGCATCCACCAGTGGAGAGACTGTCTCAATGAAGGAGTCGCTGTAATGTGCTGAGAGAGTTGATCGAAAGCTTGCGCCCACTGAGATGCCAGGGTCCACTGAGGAATTCTGAGGTGAAGTCTGGCAAAAGGAGTCACGTGAACTGCAGTGGCCATGTGATCTAGGAGAACCATCATGTGTCTCGCTGAAAGTGAAGTGAGGGATGACACTTTGTGATAAAGTAGAATGAGAGCATTCTGACATTGTTGAGGAAGGAATGCTCTGAACTGCACAGTATCCAGTACTGCTCCGATGAACTGTAGAGTCTGAGAGGGCTGAAGTTGGGATTTCTGAAAGTTGATTTTGAACCCCAAGTTTGGAGGAACCAAGTAGTCCGTTGGGCCGCTACAATAACCCCCTGAGATGTTGAATCGTTGATGAGCTAAACGTCCAGGTATGGGAAAACCTGAAGACCATGGTTTTGCAGAGCTGCTGTTACCACCACTAAGCACTTGGTGAAGACTCTGGGAGATAATGCCAGGCCAAAGGGTAGCACTTTGTATTGAAAATGATTTCCCACCCGAAATCTTAGGAACTTGCGAGAGGCTGGATGAATGGGAATGTGGGTATAAGCCTCTTTGAGATCCATAGAGTATAACCAATCATTTTGATATAAAAGGGGATACAAGGATGCTAGAGACAACATCCGAAACTTTTCTCTGACAAGAAATTTGTTGAGTGTTCTGAGATCCAAAATAGGACACAGATCGCCCGTCTTTTTCGGAACTAGGAAGTAACATGAGTAAAAAAACCCTGCTCTGCTGTTCCAGGGGAACTTCCTCGATGGCACGGAGACGAAGTAGAGCTTGAGCTTCCTGAAGAAGAAGGGTGGTCTGGGATGGATTGGAAGGATACTCTCTTGGGGGAAGATCTGGAGGAATCTGGATGAAATGAAGAGAGTAACCTTCCCTGATGATAGAGAGGACCCAAAGGTCAGATGTAATGAGCTCCCATCAGTGGTAATAAAGATGGAGATGGCCTCCTATGGGAAGAGGAGAGGACAGAGGCAGAACGATTGAGGTTATGCTCTGTGTGAGATGGTCAAAAAGACTGAGAGGCCTTGGGTGCAGAAGGAGTCTGAGGTTTTTGTTGCCGCTGTTGCTGCTGTTATTGTTTCTTAGGAGGCAGCTTTGAATAAAGAGCTGCCTTCTGAGGAAAACGCCTCTAGTAGGATGGAACAGGTCTATAACCTTTGGTAGTGGAAGGCTTTGGCTTTGGTCTAATAATGGAAGCAAAGGACTTCTCATGCTCAGATAAGCATTTGGTAGCTGCCTCAATAAAGTCATCAAATAACTCATTGCCCTGGCATGGGATGTTAGCCAGTCGATCTTGCAGATTCGGGTCCATGTCCACAGTACGAAGCCAGGCAAGGCGACGTATGGCCACCGAAAAGGCAGTAACCCTAGAGGACAGTTCAAACACATCATATGCAGATTGAACGAGATGCATGCGAAGTTGACCCAGAATGTTGTATAGTTGTTGAAACTCTGGAAGTCGATATTGGGGAAGATATTTGAAAAAATCAGGCAGGACGTTGACCAAATGCTTGAAATAAGATGTGAAGACAAAGTTGTAGTTCAAAACTCGGGTTGTCATAATTGAATTTTGATATAGTCGACGACCAAACTTGTCCATAGTTCTGCCCTCTCTTCCATGTGGGATGGTGGCATAAACCTTGGCAGGATTGGTTCTTTTTAAAGAAGATTCCACAAGAAGAGACTGATGGGATAATTGAGACTTATCACATCCCTTACAGTGGACCATTCGATATCGAGATTCTAATTTTGCTGGCACAGCAGGAACGGAATATAGTGTTGTCAAGATTTATTTTGAAAGTTTGAGAAAAAATTCCATTTATGGATAATTTGAGAGTCTCCCTAGGAGGATGAGGCATTCCCAGTTCTTCCAGATACTCCTTAGAGTATTTTGAATCAGATTCTAAAGATATGTTAAGATCCTTACTCATTTTACATAGAAACTTGGTAAAGGATACCGGCATGACCTCGTTGAGAAGGAGAAGGTGATCAAGAACCCCCTCTCATAGCAGAGAACGAAGGTGAAGCTTCTCTGGAGTATTGATACCTGCTATCTGAGTCCAGAGGCAAAGATGACCCACTTCTGGAATGTGAAGAGAACCTCGCAGGAGAACTCGACTGACGAGAGTAGTGAGGTTCCACAAGAGATCTCTTCAACGAAGGAGTTTGTGGTCTCGAAGAGCCTCGATGTCTGGAGAAACGAGACCTGTCTCGAGAAGAACACCTGGGCCTCGATGGAGAAGTATGTCTCAAATCACGATCTCGTGATTGAGTCGGATCCAGTCTGGAAGATGAATGTCGAGGCGTCCTCGCCCTGTGCCTCGAAAAGGGCAATGCCTTATGTGAAGAGGTAGGGCTGGAAGTTGGAGAACAAGGTCGAGACACAAAAAAGGACTCAGCTCCTTGTAACGAGGTATCTCGAGGCACTCTTAAGGACTTGACTCCTTGTATAGAGTATGTAGACTGAGCTCGAGGCACTCACAAGGATTCAACTCCTTGGATAGTATGTAGATTCATCTGAAGACACTCTTAAGGACTCGACTCCTTGTATAGAATGACTAGGTTGAGCTTGAGGCACTGCCAAGGATTCGACCCCTTGTAATACTGCTGAGTGCTCAGGCTGGACTGCAGGAAGCAGAGTCGAGGTAGGAGTGAATTGGGCAAGCATGTTACCAAACTCCTGATGCAGAATAGTTGCCAACATATTCTGCAAAACTGGCACCGAGACCACTGAATCTGGTACATTTGGTGTGGCTATAGTCTCCGAGAAAGACTACCTTGAAGAAGAAAGAGGTCTCGATTTTGAGACACGCTTCTTTGGAAGCTTCAAAACCACCGGCTCTAAGGGTGGCATGTCCGGAAGAGTTGGCTTAGCTATTTTACCTGAGGGAGTCAGTGAGGATAATGGCTCCTCAGGAGAAGATTTAGCTGATTTCCCTGAAGACGAGGACTTCCCAAACAAGGAAGGTTTGATTAAGGTTGAGGTGAAAGGTGGTAGCCCCGTAGAAGACTTAATTGGATTCGGGGACAGGGTTGAAATTGGAATCAGGGCCTTAGATAAAGGCTTATCCATGCCGCCAAATATTTTTTCTACCTGAACTCGATGTTTAAGGGCTCGAGTTTGAAACGTAGCACAGTGGGCACATGACTCCGGATGATGGTCGGGTCCTAAACACTGTACACACCAGTTGTGTGGGTCAGTGAGGGAGACTGAACGCTGGCAATGACTATACTTCTTGAAGCCTGTGACCGGCCCGGACATAGCAAGAAAAATATCTAAATTGAAGCCCACCATGACATGAAGGAAAAAAAACAAAACCCAAACCTTTTTTTTTTAAGAAAATGAAACACGCAATAACCACAGCGACCCTGTAAGGAAAAAGAAACATGAGCCGCAGTGAGAAAAGGCATGAGTAGAACTAAGTCTAGCGCAGAGTGTTGAAATGAGGACTTCTCGGCTCTGTGGAGAACTGAGGAGATGTGCGCCCGTTGGGCGGGAAGGCACTCACACATACATGGTACGGCAGTCGCAAACTTTCTAAAAGTTTTACAAGCAACTCTGCTTGCAAGGCTGTCCGCATCGTGGCTCCGTGGATGACGTCACCCACACTTGAGAATATGCTGCTGCTTGTCCTGGGATAAATATTTATCTGTATATGACATGTTTAGGCTAAAACATTGTACTATAAGTATCATAAACCGTTTTGTCTGGATATTACTTGTATTTGTCTGTATATTATGTATATTAACCTGTAGCTCGTGAGGGAGAACGGAATAGTAAACAAATAAAATTAAATAAATATTTAAAAAAACAAGAAACCAAAAAATCTTGTCTGCATAAGCCTTAACACCCTTTCTCATGTCAAATCTAAATTAGTTTTGTTTCTAGAATTACTATATTTTTCGCTTCATAAGACGCACCTGACCATAAGACTCACCCTAAATTTAGAGGAGGAAAACAAGAAAAAAAAAACATTCTGAACCAAATTCTCCCTGCCAGGCTCTGCACCCAACCCCACACTCCTTTCCAGGCTCTGCACCCTGTCCCCCCTCTGGTGTCTAGTGGTAGGCAGGGACAGGGCACAGATGTCAAGGCAGATGACTTTTTAAAATATGTAATTTCATCTCAGTAAAAACTATAGAAAATAGACAAATATAGTGCAAAATATAGACAGCAGATGTAAATTCTCAAAACTGACACATTTTGATCACTAAATTGAAAATAAAATCATTTTTCCTACCTTTGGTTGTCTGGTGATTTCTTTCTTTCCTTCCTCAGGCCCAACAATTGTACCCTTCCTCCCTCCTATGTTCCCCTCACTGCCTTCCAGCCTTTGTCCTTTTCTTCCCCCTGTTGTCTGGTGATTTCTTTCTTTCTTTCCTTCCTCATGCCCAACAATTGCCCTTCTTTCCTTCCTCCTATGTTCATCTCACTGCCTTCTAGCCTTTATCCTCTTCCCCCCCCCAACTCAGGCCCAACAATTACCGGAATCCCTTCCTCCCTCCTATGTTTCCCTCACTGCCTTCCAGCCTTTGTCCTCTTCTGCCCCCCCCAAGCCCACCTGCCCGCCCGCTGAATTTAATTACCTCCCACTGCTGCCGCTGTGAGGATACATCAATGAAGCAGCAGCGGTGGGGGGGTTGGACTCCTGGCTCAGCAGCAGGTTGAGGAATGAGCGGGGAGCTGGCATGGAAAGAATTGCTGGGAAGGGCCAGGTGGGTGCAGCGATTGCACGCCGCCGGCCAAGAAGCCTTACCCCTAATGTCAATTTTAACGTCGGACTGAAGGTCCGGGCCAAACCTTCAGTCCAACGTTAGAATTGACGTCGGGGGTAAGGCTTCTGGGTCGGCGGCGTGCAATCGCTGCACCCGCCTGGCCTTTCTCTTCCTCTACTTATGGCGGCATTGAGACCAGGAGCAGCGGCAGTGGGTGGCAGTTGAAATAAGGCTGGGGGGGTTGGGTATTCGTTCCATAGTATGCACCCTTTTTCCACCCACTTTTTTGGGGGGAAAAAGTGCGTCTTATGGAGCAAAAAATACGGTAGCTTTAACAAGCCCACGGGGGTAATCTTATAAAACCTTTTCCATATGTAAAACCTGTTTATGAGGGAGGTGCTAATAAGACTTTGCTTTTCCTATTTCACCTACTTTTAGACTAATAATACTTTTCATTACATAAGAACGTGTATTGTTTCATATGTGTTTGACCTAAATTTCATAATTGTAGCCTGATTATTTAATTTTTTTCATAATCTGAAGTGAAAATGGCGCAAAACAATGGAGATTTCATTGCAAAAGAGTGCTGAGCAGTGATGAAATACATTTTTTAAAAGGGAACTCAGCCAAACAAATTTAAGATGATATGTCAGTTACTTTAGGGGATAAGTGCCCTTTCTATTCCATAGTCAAGTACTAGGTTGCTGCATTTAAAACAGAACATTGGAGCATGGAAGATAAAGAATGTTCTGGGAGACCAACTCAAGTGATAATTATAGAAAACATGGATGCCATTCATTCCATGATCCTGGATGATCAAAGAATATCCACTACAAAGATAGCACAGACCCTGAAGATATCCCTACAATGAGTAGGCTATTATTCATGAGATTTTAGACATGAGAAAGCCCTCAGATTTTTGAACCATCTTATAGCTATGGATGAATATGAATATATATATAATCCAGAGACAAAAGAAACAAAGAATAGAGACATAGTGGTTCCCCCATCCCAAGAAGTTCAAGACACAGAAGTCATCAAGCAGGGTGATGGTGTCTGTCTTCTGGGACAAAGATGGAATTTTGCTTGTAAATTACTTGTAAACGGGTGCAACCATCACGGCAAAGTACTTGCACTTTTTGAGAAACTGAAGCAGCAACTACTGGTCTCCAAATATCGAGGCAAACTTTTGAAAGGAATCTTGTTTCTTCAATGCTGCTCCTCACAAAGTGGCCATTACAAAGCAGATATTGGCAAATCTTCATGATTTGGCTCTTTCGGACTACTACCTCTTTCCTAACTTCAAGAAACACCTCAACAGAAAAAAGTTTTCAAGAGTTGAGAATGCCACATTAGATCCAGAAAAAATGGTTTGCAACACAACCAAAAGGTTTATTTTTGTATAGGTTAAAGAAATTAGAATAGTGAAGTCATAAATGTGTGGAGCTCAGTGGTGAATATATAGAAAGTAAATACATTTTTTTCAATCCCATAGCTTGTTGTTTTCTTTACAAAGCTAAGGACTTATCAGCACCCCCTCATATATGCATAAAATGGCTTTTATAAAATTGTTCAACCAGGTTTAATTTCAAGCATGTGTAATTTGTGTGCTATTGGGACTAGATCTAGATCTGCATAATAGATGACTTTTCAAATTCACAAAGACCTCCTGTTACAAAGTCAAGCCCATAATAACTTAGAGTCCACCTATGTCCATTCTTAATAGTTAATCCAATAAGTCCTCAACACTTAACAATATTAGTTCACAAGGAGCACAACTGGCAGTCATGTACTCCTAAATTTAAGCTCAGTGTAAATATATTTATTTTTAGTGTAGGCTATTGAAAAGCAATTGCTTTTAATGGTCTTTTAATTACTTTTAATGGTCATGGTTATTTTGCTCTCATAGCTTATGACTGCACGCTTAGAGCTCTGCTAACCTAAGGACAGGGCTCTGATAATCCAGTTGTCAAGATACTGGTGTACTTGGAACCCCAATTTGCGCAAGTGTGCCTCTGTGACCACCATTTCCTAAGTGAAGGTGTGCAGCACTGTTGCGAGCCCAAAGGGGAGAGCTGAGAACTGAAAATGCTGTTCCAACACATGAAACCACAGGAACCTTCTGTGAGCTGGAAATATGGGAATGTGGAGATAAGCCTCCATTAAGTCTAGTGAGGCTAGGAATTCTCCTGACGCCACCAAGGCCATTTAGCCATGGATGCAGATTCGGTCTTTGCCACTTCTGGAAATGACCTAGATCCTCCTGAGTGGCCCATCTGTAGTCCCAGGAGCCTCAAGGTATCTGATGAGGCTGAGAAGTGGCCCCCGCCCCTCCCTCATGTGCCCTGCGGCATGTAGAACATGGATGCTCCTCAGTTGTCCATCCAGCGCAAATCTGGCATGAATCCAGTATTATCAGAGCCTGAGGAGTCCATCTTGTGAATTAATGAAAATTCAAGGGATATTAAGGCAGATAGAGGCTTTTAAAAACAAATATGGAAATCCAAGATGGCTGCTGCAATAGTGATTTTGACACTAAAAATAGCCTGGGGGGGGGGTCAAAAAGAAACTCCAAAAATTCAGGTAAGGGGTTTCTAGAGGTAGGAGACTTTCCAATATGGCCACAGGAACCCTCAAAACTGCAATTCTCTGATTCCGTCCCATCGCTGGCCCACCAGGTCTTATGGTAGGCCAGGCAGAGGCCTGCGATATATCTGGGAGGGGGGCGGGGTGGGCGTTGACCTGAATATAAAGCAAGACCCCCATTTTTGGGCCCAAAATTCTCGGCTTATATTCGAGTAAATACAGTATTTAATTCTAATTTAAAATTTCTTGAATTTACTTTCCTCCTTTAATGGACAATATCATTAAAATGTTCACCAAATGATTAGACAGCTTGAACTTTTGACCTTGCTACATCTAAACTACAGGTGTCAAACAGAAGGCCCGCGAAGCAAATCCGGCCCACCTAGCTGTTTTATGCGGCCCGTGCTACAATGCGGCGTTTTCATTGCTGCACCTGGGTGTTTTATCTTCTAGCCAGTTGCCTCCTCATTTCCGCAGTGTGCTCAAAGCTGCAGGCAGTGGCTCCTTGTGCATCCTGCACCTCATCCAAAATCATTCCCTCTGACGTTGTGACATCAGAAAAAAGGCTTCCGGTTCAGGCGCAGGACGCGCTTAGGAGCCACCGCCCGCGACTTTGAGGACACTGTGGAAATGAGGAGGAGGGAGCCGGCCAGAAGATATACTGCTTGAAAGCTATGGAAGTACTTTCCAGCACAGGACAACAATCTATCAAAGCCTGAATGGGAATGAGAGCTTCTGGCTGGCCTGATCACCTTTGGACATACTCTCAGAACTTACTTTATCTCCCAAGGCTGCATTGACACAGAAGACATAAGAGCACAGGTACCTGGGGAAGACCCTCATTCTTCTAATGAAGCCCCTCTCCCCTTCCCCTTTCCACCAGCTTTGAAAGAGCTGAAAAAGCATGTGCGCAGTTGTGATGGAAGACAGATTCTAATGAAGTATAGAAAAGATTATGGCAAGCCTGTGACTGTGTAGTTTAATTTTGTGGTTAACCATTTTGTGTTGTTAATAAGATTATATTGTGTGTATACATGAAAAATGAATGGAAAAAAAATGGTGTTACAATTAGTACTATTATGGGTGAATGGTCTGGGGTGGAGATTGGGCGGGGTCCGGCTCACGACTTAGCCTGTGTTTTAGATTTCGGCCCCTTAATGTGATTGAGTTTGACACCCCTGACCTAAACAAAACAATCTGAACAACAACTAAGCATCTTCAAAAGGAATTAAAAGAAATTTCTTACATTTGCTTTGCTTTTCTTGCCGCCTGTTTCCAAGGTTGCATTCATTTTCACAGAGCTCAAAACTTTCTTCACTTTTCGTTTCTTTTCCCTCCTTTGGAGACATTCTGTCTGTGTGGGGATCATAAACACCTTTTCTTTAGTTTTGAATTTAATAGGCAAGGATAAAGTTACTTCTCCCTCATCAGATTCCATTAATTTCTTGCTTACAGATTCAGGCAAACTGTCCAAATCTACTTTCAGCTTCTTCTTCTTGGTGGCACATTCTACCATGGTACTCTCTTCCTCTGTTGAAATCTCAGAACACTTAGTTACATTTTCACACTGTGTTTCTGTATATTCAGTGTTCATTTCTGGGCTATTTCGTTTCTTTCTATTTTGTGTAGCAGTGACTTGAATGCCTTGCGGGCAGCAATTACTACTGTCCTTCCCAACACAAAGAACTTTGTTTGCTATGGTTTCACAGGTCTCCATACTGTTACCCTCACTGTCCTTCATTTTTTCCTTACTAGTTGCCAGTTCACAACTATTTCTGGATGAATCCAAAACACTTATTTCAGCAGAAGTTTCAGGACCACAGCTTTTATGCTTTCTCTTCTTTTTCCTCTTCTTGTGAAGACTAACAGCTGATGCTTCTGCCATTTTGTTGGTGCTCAATTTTTCTTTTACATCCTGATCTTTGCCTGTAAAGAAATTAGAATTCTTAAACTCAACAGATCAATAGTCACAGAAAAAAATTTCTATAAAACCTTTTCCACGTGTAATGTATTGTACATATAGAACATGCCATTATAAAATTGTATGAAAACATGCTGGTATGTGTGATGACATAAAGCATATATAATTCGTATTGTACTTTACATGATCTGCAAGGAGGCCTGTGGAGAGTAGGAGGAGGAGAGGGGTTGGATCTGGGGCAAAGATGCAACATCTGCACATAGTTTACATACTCCCAAGCCTTCTTTACAGGACAGTATCAAAACCTTACAGAACAAGGTAACATGGTCTAACGAAAGTTTTAAAGAAGAGTTAAGACCTATAAAAAGCATCAACTTATAAAAATCAAAATATAAAGGATAATTTTACAATCAGAGTAAGAGTACAGATTCAGCTACAGTAATAGAGTTTACTGAGGCCAAAATAAGATAATAATTATGTATATATTTGTGTATTAACACTGTATTCAAATAATCAGCAGATGGGGGAGAGTGTGGCGCAGGGGTTAAAGCTGCAGCCTCAGCACCCTGAGGTTGTGTGTTCAAATCCCTCGCTGCTCCTTGTGACCCTGGGCAAGTCACTTAATTCCCCCATTGCCCCAGGTACATTAGAGTTTGAGCCCACCGGAACAGATAGGGAAATATGATAAAGTACATGAATGTGAAATCACTTAGGATATAAGTGGTATATAAATACATTAAATAAAATAAATAAATGTTTCTACAGTACATCTATTTAAGTATTTTTACTCATCACATGCAATTAAAATACTGCAACCATACATACATTAAGGGAAAACACACTTCTTAAATGCGATGTATTGTCCAGCATATCACATTACTTCATACCTTTCTTTTTTTCATCTTTGATCTTCTCTGAAACTTTCTTTTTCTTCTGCTTCTTAAATCGCTTGCTCCTGAATGTATCATCATCATCATTGTCACCAGTACAAATTTGCTTAGGAAAACTATCCCGTGGGAAAATCCCTGTTGGGAATGAAGTGTTATTAAAAAATGAAAGTGTTCTCTGTGAAATAAAGATACTATCAGCTCGGAAATCAAGAAAAACTCTCATTCAGAGCCCCTTTTGCAAAGTCATGGTAGCAATTCCCCCGCGGCAAATGCACCAAAGTCCATTCAATTCCTATGGGCTTCAGTGCATTTGTCACGGGAGAATTGCTATCACCACTTTATAAAAGGGGCCCTTAATTTTTTATTATTGTACTGAATTCTCTGTATTTATTTCAGAAAAATAAATTACACTATGGAAAGGCAGCTAGATGATTAAAAGGCATTACTTCATTACTGCATATTAAAGTGTGATATTAACCATAGGCCACATTTATGCAATGAAACCTATCTATAATAATAAAACACTAATCGCGCATGCTCACTCCTACCTGCGTGATCCATGATCCGTAGGTCCCTGGCCGGCAGAAGTGCGCATGCGTGCTTCAACTCCCCCCTCACTCACTGTAAGGCAGTTTGTCGTCGCACCCCTCCTCGGCGCACCCGAACCCCCATTGACCCTCCCATCCGACTCTCCCACCGTGAGACGACCACAAACCTCCCGACTCCAGCAGCGTCCGCAGTACTCTAAACACGCTGCTTCGTGGCCTTCTACTGCCCTGATTTCCTCTGCCGCGTCCCTGATGACATCGAGACAGAAATGCGGCAGAGGAAATCAGGGGCAGTAGAAGGCCGCAAAGCAGCGTGTTTAGAGTGCTGTGGATGCTGACGGAGCCGGGAGGTTGTAGGTCATCTCGCGGTGGGAGGGTTGGATGGGAGGGCCAGTGGGGTCTGCTGCACGGCTGCGGTAGTGGTGGGAAGTGGGAGATGGAAACATGCTTCTGAACGGTTCTACTGCACAGGGGGATGGGAGGGAGGGATAGAAAAATGCCGGGTTCTACTGTACAGGGGGATGGGGGGTAGAAATGGAAAGATGCTGCTCAAGGGTTCTACTGAACAGGGGGATGGGAGGGAGGGAGGCAGGCAGGCTGGCTTTGGGGGGTGGGGATGGGACAAAGTCTGGAAAGCAGTGAGGGGGGACATAGGAAGGAGGCATTGGGGGCACTAAGGACATAGGAAAGGGCACTAAGGACATAGGAGGCACTGAGGGCACTAAGGACATAGGAAGGAGGCATTGAGGGCACTAAGGACATAGGAAGGAGGCATTGAGGGCACTAAGACATAGGAGGCACTGAGGGCACTAAGGACATAGGATGGGACACTAAGGACATAGGAAAGCGGCACTGGGGGCACTAAGAACATAGGAAGGGGGCACTAAGGACATAGGATGGGACACTATGGAAACAGGAAGGGGGCCACGGAGAGACAGGCAGGCATGGCACAACAGAGAAATACAGGCAGGCAGGGAGCCAGGGAGACAGAGACGGAAAGAAAGACAGACAGCCAGGGGCCAGGAAGAGACACATACAGAAAGAATGACAGACAGACAGCGTCCAAGGAGAGAGAGACAAAGAAAAAAAACCCCAGACATCTACTCTAGAACCAGTTAATGTAAAGGGCTTAAACACTAGTTTATTAATAATTCACAGTAACTGCATGAACAAATGCTTATGGTAAAGCACCTGAGTAAATCTGGTCTCAATTCCCCTTAGTCCCAAACTCTGAAAATACTTCATTATTCATATTGTACAACATGTAATTTATGGTCTCTGTGTCATCTCCTCATTGATTTATTTATTTCTTAGATACCGCCTGAAAGCTATCAAACACTTACATTAGGTACAGTAAGTATGATGAATTGGGGCTTGCATTTTTGCAGACAACACTATGATGTGTGTTTCTGATAGAGAAAATGTTGACAAGAGGCATATATTTTCAAGTGGCTAGGTGAGAATGGTTTGGCATTTAATCTGTGCAAAACACAAGTCTTTGTGAAAACATTATTTATTTGGATTTATTTACCACCTTTGTGAAGACATTCACCTAAGGCATTGTACAGCAAGAATAAGTAAAAACAATAGACAATATACAACTACAGCAGTAAAAATATTCAAACAACATACCCTCCTTTTATAAAACCATAGAGTGGATTTTAGCGTCAGCCGCTGCAGTAACAGCTCTGATGCTTATAGGAATTCTATGAGCGTCGAAATTGTTACTGCTGCAGCTGGCGTTAAAAACCGTGCTACGGTTTTGTAAGGGGGGATAGCATGGCATACTATACTAAATAAAGAATCAACACAATACACACTAAAACATTTTAACAGAAAACATCAGGTATAAGCAAAGGTGATACAAATAGATAAGAAAAAGTAACAAGTTAAAAAAATAAGGGAACTAATTTAAAGATAGCTGCATGTGAAGTTATAAGGGTCCATGAAGGACTGATAGAAGGTTTTAAGTGATATGATCACATCACACCATTTACTATATTATTGCCTATATTCCACATTTTTCAATAAATGACTCATCACAGATCACAATAAGAAGCAGTCTCTAACTAATCACAGAGAATAACATAACTTAATAGTGGATAACATCCAGATTAATAATAATAATAATTATTATTTTATTTTATATACCGCCATACCCAGGAAGTTCTAGGCAGTTCACAATTAATTGAAATACAAACAATGCAAATCATTGAAATCAACAAGTTATATGCATATAATGTAAGAAAAATGCATACATACCATATAAAGATGGTACAACAATCTTACAAGAATATAAAAGATTATAATAATAAAATATATTAAGAACTCAGCCTGTTAAATAATTGAGTTTTAATCTGCTTTCTAAAATCAAGATAAGAAGAGGCATCAAGCACAATTTGGGCAAGCCATGGATTTAGTTTAGTCGCCTGGAAAGAAAAGGTTCTTTCATAAGAACATAAGCAGTGCCTCTGCTGGGTCAGACCAGAAGTCCATCATGCCCAGCAGCCCGTTCATGCAGCGGCCCATCAGATCCAGGACCTGCATATTAATCCTCTATCTATACCCTTCAATCCCCTTTTCCTTCAGGAAAACATCTAATCCTTTCTTGAAACCCAATAACGTACTCTGTCCTACCACACCCTCTGGAAGTGCATTCTAGGTGTCCACCACCCTCTGGGTGAAAAAGAACTTCCTAGCATTGGTTCTGAATCTGTCTCCTTTTAATTTATCCGAATGCCCTCTCGTTCTTGTAGTCTTCGAAGGTTTGAAGAATCTGTCCCTCTCCACTTTCTCTATGTCCTTCATGATCTTGTAAGTCTCTATCATGTCCCCTCTAAGCCTCCGCTTTTCCAGGGAAAAGAGCCCCAGTTTCTCCAATCTTTCAGCACAAGTGACCAAGCGCATCTCCCTTCCTAGTGAAGGTGGAGTGATGCCAAAGGATGCGCGGGACCTTAGATTGGATGCTGTCCTGTAAAGACAGTTTGAAGCGCACTGGCTTTGGGTATCAAAGCCTGCCATACCAGGCTGCAGACTAGTCCCCCTGAGCTTGGGGACTCCTGTCCCCACATGTTTAAGGACAGATGGGCTGATGTTCTCAGAGTTCTGGATAAGATTTCAGTGTACTCTATTTCGGCCTTCTGGATGCTCTGGATCAGACAATGGACGAGCGACTCAGCCTTACTACTTTCAGTAGATTGCCCTTGAAGGGGTAGATGCTATTTAACACAGGACTAGACAACCAATGTGGCCGATCACCACCCCAAAACCCTCTTGGATAGTAGGGCCATCGACCTGCTTGGGGCAAAAGAAGCAATTTTCATGCCTCTAGGAGATCTCACCAATTTTCCTCCAGCTACTCCTCTGAGGCCCTTTCAAGGATCCAGACAGATTTGGCAGCTATTGGCGTCAGCAGTCTGCAGGTTCCCGCAGCAGCTCAGCCTAAGCAGCAATGCTTAGCTTTCTTATGTGGTATCTTCCCCGATGGGAGAGGCATGGAGGAAGACAACATCGAGTCTTGTCTTTGAAGACAGTCCGATGCTCAACACTCTTTATGTGGTGTCTGTGCAAATGGTGTTGATACTGATGCCAGTATCAATGCAGGCTGTGTGTTGGGTGCCGAATCTCCTGCCATACTTGATGTCGATGCCGAACCAAAAAGTCTTTCACACTGAAGTTGTTGGGCTTTAAGTATCCTCTTTTGCTTATGTAGACAGATGTGACAGCAAATGTCCTGATGGTCAGGACCTAGACACTGAATACATCCATTATGGGGGGCGGAGCCTGAAATGGTTTGATTGCATTGAATACATTTCTTGAAGCCGCTTAGCACCCTCTTTGACATGGAGGGTAAAATGGCCAACACAAAGTCAAAAGGCTCGATGGCTTGGGAAGCTCAAGTGAAAAGTATACCGAATACAGTCGATGCTTCCTGAGGCAAAAAAGGTCTTGAAGTAGCCTGAAGGCCAAAAAATGAAGAAAATTCAATTAAATTTGAGCAAATGAATAAAAAATGAGAACTATGAATTCTGAAGAGAAGTACAATAAAATTAAACCAGGAAAGCACAGAAAGATATCTAAGTTTGACATACTGAGAAGCCAAAAATACAGCTTCTTGGCTCCACGGAAAACTAAGAACTGATGGTCCTGCGAGCTAATATTGGGTGGGAAGGCACAGTGGTATTGGCACTGCCTAAAGATTTAAAGTGACAGTACACTTGGCTGTCTGTGCCAGGTTCTGTGGATCACGTCACCCACATGTGAGAAAATTATGACTGCTTGTCCTCAGAGAAATATGAGCCATGTGGTTGAAAAGACAACACATCATCCAGTACGATGCCAGGAATTTTTAAAGTAGAGGCAATTGTGATGGGAAAACCTGAAACTAGTATCGGGAAGACTGGCTTCAGATGAATCTTCTGATTAAAAATCATAGCCTTTGTTTCCTTGGAGTTTGACTTTAACTAAAAGAAATTTAGAATTCAATGGTTTCAGTTTTGTGTGTCAGTGTACAGGGTCTGGATATTGCCCGCTTTCACGAAATTGGTTAGTTCAAGTTGAGTATGATTAGTGTGGTCATAAATATATTAAATAACCATTGCTTCTAACTGTAACTCCTACTGGCATCCTGCTTGTCTGTCTTGATTGTTTCGATTATAAGCTCATTCGAGCAGGGACTGTCTCCTTTGTGACTGTATTATGTCAGTTAGCACTCTACAAATAATTAACAGTAGTAGTAGTATCGGTGCAAGCAATGAATCCTATGGAACTCCACAGGTAAAATAATATTGTTCTGAATAGTGATTAGATGTTAAGGAACATTTATACTAGCTAGCTCATAAATATTACTTTCTTTCAATACTATCATCATGTTCACTGTGACGGGACCTCAATGGTGGAACGCCCTACCACAATATAATTGAAAAAGATTAGAATAATTGAAAAAGATATCTCACCATTTAAAAAATTATTAAAGACTTATTTATTTAATTACGCTTTTAATATTTGAAACTTTTTATACTTTTTGGATATGCTTTTAATAATGCTATGGTTTTAATACCCCCCTCCTTTTGTATTTTCCTTTATTTTTCTACTAAAAAATTTAAAAATTGTAACTTTTAACCTTCTTTCCTCCCTACTCATGTATGTATAATATGTAACTACTATGTATATTGTTAGTTTCTTTTTATTGCTCCTTATTGATTTTGTACATCGCTTAGTAATTTTAATAGGCGATTAATCAAATACACTAATAAACTTGAAACTTGACCAAGATATTTGCATTTTCTTTAAGCCAGAGAAGACAGTAACTTATTTACCACTCTCTTCCCATGGACTCACATTTGCATCCAGGGAATAACATGACATTGTGATAGGATTGAACAATGTTATGGACTATCATCCTGATAAGTAACTGATTATTTAGTTAATAATCGTATTTTTCGTTCTATAAGATGCACCCAGCCATAAGAAGCACCCGAACTATAGAGGAGGAAAAACCAAGGAAAAAATATTTGGTTCAGAATTTTTTTCTTGGTTTTTCCTCCTCTACAGGGGGGTGCATCTGGTGGTCTGGTGCTGGGAAGCCCACAGCCTCCCGGCGATTCATGAGAACTGACGGCAAGCCAATCACGGAGCAGAGCGGAGCGGGATCAGGCAGGAAGCACAAAGGTCATGCTCCTACCTTATGCGCCGCTCTGCAGGGAGAAAGGCAGCCATCCAGCACTGCCCACCAGCAGGAAAAAAGGTACCGGGGGCAGTGTATTCGCTCCATAAGACACACCCACTTTTCCACCCCCTTTCTGGGGGTGGAAAAAGTGCATCTTATGGAGCAAAAAATACGGTATGTTGCACTCTAAGTAAGCCTTCTATGAGTGAGAAATGTCA
This sequence comes from Geotrypetes seraphini, assembly GCF_902459505.1. NCBI lineage: Eukaryota > Metazoa > Chordata > Amphibia > Gymnophiona > Dermophiidae > Geotrypetes > Geotrypetes seraphini. Next base: position 285,639,937 of record NC_047086.1, read on the forward strand.
CTTAAAGGGCATTACTCACCTTCTGCTAAATTTTGAAACCTGGAACAAAGACAAAGAAATATTAGGAGAGATATCTTAAAGTGAGCAAGAAATGGATTAGAAAAAAAACTCAGCCTTATAGAAATATGCATGCATCCTCAGTAATCAACACATAGGAATAAAAGAGGAAATTTAGGCTGGAATTCCAGTCCTGAACTGACCTATTCAGTCCTCCTAGTTAAAGTCACTAACTTGCTCCTGCTTCAAAAACCTTACTACTTACAAGACTCAAGCAGCAGTATTTTTATACATCTTTTGTGTGCGCTACTATACGACCTACCCTTCTCTACAGATTGCTATTTATTTCTATAGTGCTACATAGACATATGGGGCCAGATTTGGTAAATGCTACCCCAAATTAGGTGTCGTTATGATTTGTGCTAAGTGCCAATTCTATAATGGTTGCTTAATACTAGGTAACTTTAACATCCTAGCACGAGAACCTACACCTGCTGAAACCTGGTGTAAATTCCTAGCCCAACTAATGGCAGTTGAGAATGCAGATCCAATCATTCTATAATATTGAACCAAACTTCTGTGGATGGCCCCTGACCCACCAATGTCCTTCCCATGGCCATGCCCATATTTGAATTGCATGCTATGAAATTTAGGTGCATATGTTATAAAATAGAATATAGGGCCGATAGAACTAGAAAGGCCAAATTGGCCCATCCACAGCATCCACTATCTACTCCTCCCCCTGAGAAATACCACATGCCTGTCCCAAGCTTTCTTGAATTAAGACACAATCTTTGTTTCTACCATCTCCACCGAGAGACTATTCCATGCATCTACCACTCTTTCTGTAAAAAAGTATTTTCTTAGATTATTCCTGTAACCTCTGAACTTCATACTATATACCCTCTCATTATAATTTTCCTTCATTTGAAAAAGGTTCACCCCTCTTGTACATCAAAGCCACAGAAACACGCCTAACTACTGCCCATTAAGTGCCAACTAACTCCAATTGATTACGCATCTGGGATCCATGACCTATATAGAATCTGGGGGATGTGTGCAGCCCATCTAATTTTCCAACTTCCTTCTCTACTGATGCTTCACACGCTCCAGTCTGTTATATGCCAGAGGTTTATCTTTGGAAAATTTCTCACCCTACATGCAAGTAAAGTTATGTGCATACCGTCATTACATGCATAAATTTACCAATACATAGGGGAGGAACTGCCAAAGGCAGCAGTGAGATGATTACGCTTAAGTACGGTGATATGAAAAAGTCCTAATTTCCCCTATTACTGCATATATAAGAACATAAGAATTGCCGCTGCTGGGTCAGACCAGTGGTCCATCGTGCCCAGCAGTCTGCTCATGCGGCGGCCCTTAGGTCAAAGACCAGTGCCCTATTTGAGTCTAGCCTAGAGAATGACATGGTGGCTGTTACCCATGACTAGCCGTAGGTAACCCGCCAAAATGGTGGGGGGGGGGGGAAGTGCTCACTACGGGCATGGGGACAAGGCCATCCACCGCCCCATAGAGCGGAAAATGGCCTTGTCCCCGCAGTTAAGGGAGGGAACGCGCACAGTCACCGATCGCGCGTGGCCCCCTCCCTTCTTTCTACCTCCCTCTCTCCCCCTTACCTTTGCGGCGCATTAGTAAAGTAACTTGCTGAAGCCGGCCAAGCCTGCCTGAAGTCGCGTGTGTGTGGGCGGAAGCTTCTCCTCTGATGAAACTTCCGGTTGCGACTGCAGGCAGACTTGGCCGGCTTCAGCAAGTTACTTTACTAATGTGCTGCAAAGGTAAGGGAGAGGGATGGAGATTCTCGGGCCATGTGAGGGGTGCTGAAGGGCAGTGAGGTGGCGAGAAGGAAGGGAGGTGGTGGTGGGAGGAAGACGCTGAAGGGGAGGACAGAGTGGGGAGAAGACGCTGAAGGGAAATTGGGTTTGGGGAAGACAGAGTGGGGAGAAGAAACTGAAGGAAAATGGAGAGTGGGGAAGACAGTGTGGGGAGAAGACGCTGGAAGGGAAGAAGACAGAGATGCCAGACTTTGGGGGGGAGCGGAGGAAAGAAGATGGGTGCATGACCAATTGGGGAAGGGGGTGAAGGAAGAGGCACAGTAACAGAGCAAATGGAAGACACTGAGAGAAGACAGACAGTGGATGGAAGGAATTGAATGAGAAGATGAGGAAAGCAGAAATCAGACAACAAAGGTATAAAAAAATTTCTAGTTATTTCCTTTTTTTTTTTTTTTGCTTTAGGATAAAGTAGTATATTAATTGTGTTGATAAAAATTTATAAACAAAGCCCTGCCAGCTGAACATCTCTTTCTCTAGTTCAGCAGCCAGAACTTTGATTTTTTAAGGAAGGAATAAGCTAAATATTGCAGTACTGAGACTTGTATGGATGCTGCGGGGATAGTAGTTGCAGGGACGGGGCGGGGACAGTGGTTGCAGGGACGAGACAGTGGTTGTGGGGATAGGGACGGGGCGGGGACAGTGGTCACGGGGATGGGGTCGGTGGTCGAGGACAAATTTTTTTCCCCGTGTCATTCTCTAGTTGTACGGCAACTTCCCCAGTCCCTTAACCATTTTAGTTGCTCTTCTCTGGACCCTTTCGAGTAGTACTATGTCCTTTTTCATGTACGGCGACCAGTGCTGGATGCAGTATTTCAGGTGGGGGTGTACCATGGCCCGGTATAACGGCATGATAACCTTTTCAGATTTATTTGTGATTCCCTTCTTAATCATTCCTAGCATTCTGTTTGTCCTTTTCATCACCGCCACAGCACATTGCGCCGACGGTTTCAATGACTTGTCTACAAGTACTCCCAAATCTCTTTCCTGGGGGCTCTCTCTGAGTATAGCTCCAGACATCCTTTATTCGTGCACATGATTTTTGTTACCGACATGCATCACCTTGCACTTATCCACGTTGAACCTCATTTGCCATGTCGCGGCCCATTCCTTGAGCGTATTTATGTTTCTTTGTAGGTCTTCGCAATCCTCACTCCTCTGAATAACTTTGTATCGTCCGCAAATTTAATCACCTCATTCATTGTGCCAATTTCTAGGTCGTTTATAAATATGTTGAAGAGCACAGGCCTGAGCACCGAACCCTGTGGCACTCTACTTGTGACACTTTTCCAGTCCGAATATTTTCAATTCACCCTCACTCTGTTTCCTAGCCATCAACCAGTTTTTAATCCACGTGAGTATATCACCCTCGATTCCATGGCTCGCAATTTTTTCAAAGTAGGCGTTCATGCGGAACCTTGTCGAACGCCTTCTGAAAATCTAGATATACGATGTCGACCAGGTCACCCTTGTCTATCTGCAAAGATAGTGCAGTAAGTTTGTCAAGTAAGATCTTCCTTTGCTGAAGCCATGCTGGCTGGTCCTCATCAGTTTGTGTCCATCAAGGTGATCGATGATGCGGTCCTTTATCAGCACCTCTACCATCTTTCCCAGTACTGAAGTCAGAATCACTGGTCTGTAGTTTCCCAGATCTCCCTTTGAAACTTTCTTGAAGATCGACGTAACATTCGCCACTTTCCAGTCTTCTGGAATCTTTCCCAATTTGATCAACAGATTGGCTATTAGTTGGAGCAGTTCAGCTATAACCCCTTATACTGAATGGTTTCTGCTCTTTAAACACAATGTATTAGCCAAAGTGAACCATTAGGACACATCACAGATTTTAAATTATTAATTCATGTATTTAAGGAACAAAAGCTATTCAACACTCATGTTATCAATGTGAAAAAGTAAATGTCCCATAAGTTACTCCATCAAACAAATGACCAAGTTTAACTGATAGTTAGATTCAGCTAATTCAGCTAATTCAAGCCAGGCTTGATTTCACCCAACCCCACTGAATCTAAACCTTGCTATATATTGAGCCTTACCATGACAGTGATGTAGCCATCACAAAGTTTTTACAAGAACACTATATAATAGATCAAAGAAAATTCCAGAAGAGATAAGAAAAAAAGGTTGTTGAAATATATTAGTTTGGAAAGTATTACAAAACCTATTTCTAAAGCTCTGGAGCTAAGGTGGTTTTATCAGGATTCACCTGCAGAGCTCCTCTTAGCCATTCACAATTGCTCATCACTTGTACTTTTACCTCTCTCCATTCATCTCGCCTCTCTTCCCTTTACTACCCTTCCCTCCATCTCCTCTTCCAGTCCTTCACTTGCTCCCACTTTTTTCCTCTTCTAGGAATACAAGGACTACAATCTCTGATCCTTCAGGTCAGCAATGAGCCAAACTGCCAACCAGTAAGCTTATTCACACTGAGATTACTTATTGGTCATACTAGAGAGCTAATCAGGCAGACATATCAGCGTATTTATTTATTTATTTTAAAAATTTCTATACCATTTTAAAGAATCATATATTTACATACAGTCTTAGTAGCTGGACAATGTTCAAGTAGCAAACACTTGGCAAACCTGTTATCCGCCTACCTATTATCAGCCTGCTGGCTTCCTTAGCTACAAGTCTACCCACCTGCCACCACACCTCTTCAGAAATAGTCTGCTCATTTTCTCTCTGTCTGCATGCATAGTTTGCTTGCTTGCTTGTCTTCCAATTCCATGATTACTTAGTCTGTCCATAGTTTCTTCTTCCCTCTCCACATAAAGCATAATCTGTTCTACCTATCATCACATAGTTTTCCCATTATCTCACTCTGAATAAAAGGGTTGAAAGAAAAGTAAAGCCTCCATAACTTTTAATTGAAGATATTTAATGAATAAAATTTGAAAATAATGCTTGAAACTTGCTCTTCCATTACATGTATTTACTATTCTACCTGGTCGCCACCATTCACCATACATTTCTGCAACAATAGACAAGTTTTTGAATGCCACCACGAAAGAACAGCACATCTCTCTCTGCAACCAGCTGTTCAATCCTTTTCAGCTTTTCATTTGAGTTGAAGAGATACCCTTAAAGGTATTCCTTCAATTTTGGGAAAAGATGGAAATCACATTGCGCTAAGTCTGGGCTGTTTGGCGGACGGAGTAAGAATATGAGACCCATCTTTGCAATTGCCTCTTTGGTGGCTTGTGCTTTGTGAGGTGTAGCATTGTCATGCTGCAACAAAATTTCCTCCCTGTTCTTCCAAACTCTTCTCAAATCATTCTCTCAAAGTTTTTAGGGATATAAAAGAGACTTGTCCATTGCTGTCATGAGTTATCCACTTTGTTTTTCATCATAAAAAACAGCACATCTTTACATTTTTTGGCTCAGCAATGCATCAGAACTCACATCAACCCAGTAACCACCATAACCTGCATGTAGTGGTGAATTTCAACAGGAGGGACCCCCTCAACAGTTAGAAGCAGCATATAAATGAGTGCTCACTATATGCTTCCATTTCACAAGCAATAGCAAAATAGCCCCTTCACACAGACCCTTCTCACCAACTAAGGTGAAGGAAGAGGTTTCAAAGAACAAGTGAACATGTGAAGCACATCAGTGCTGCCATCTGTTGCTGAATTATGGAGGTGGAGTCATTACTTTTTCTTCAATCCTTGACCCTGCCTGTCATCACTCCTAGTCATCTACAAACATACAGTATATCAAGTCCCTTCCTATCATTACCCAACAACCCATATGTGTTTTGTATAAAACAAACCTTTTCACCAGACTGTAGATTCGTTTCCTGTTCTGGGCAGGGGTGCTTTTTCTGCTAGCTAATTCAAATAGTCTGTCGGCAACAGCCTTATAATCAAACTGAAAAAAAAAGCAAGCATGACAGACTTAAAGTGAAACAAACAAAACGATTAACAAATCGAGCATTAATGATGCTGATTTTTTTTTTTCTGGAATAAAATTTCAACCACGATCACTATATAAGCGTTCAAATATTTATCTGTGAGCTGATACAAAAAGGAGTTCAATTAACTTAAGTCTGAAAGTTATAAGATAGCACTACTCTTTTTTTGAGGGTAATTTTATCACAGGGTGCTCAGGACAAGACGACACCTATTTTTGCCTGTTTTATAGACACATAACCCCGGATTCTATATATGGCACATTGAGTGCATGCAATTAATTGAATAACAAACCAATCAGTGCTGATAATTGGGCAGTAACAAGCATATCAGCACTAATTGACAATTATCAGAATTTACACACACGCAACTTTTTAGGCATATTCTATAAAGAAGTGTGCATTAATTCTACTGTGTGTTAATGAAAGCAGGTGTGGATTTGGGAGGGACATGGGGTAATGGTGTTCCAACGATTTGCGCGTACTGTTACAGAACATGCCTGATCCACACCTAAGTTAGGCATGAGGAATTATACTAGGTTTCAGTTGGTGTAAATCACCATGCTTAAAAACCTTGCCATGGATACCAGCGCTAATTTGGAGTGCTGTTTATAGAATAGCGCTTAGCGTGCATTTCTCCCATAGTGCCTAAGTATCTTTATAAAATATTAGCACAAATCCTACAGAATCATGCTTAAATTAAGGCATGGACATTAAGCTGGATCAAGAGCAGGTGTAAACAAGTACATGTAAAATGCACATGATTACATGCATTTTATAAAATATGCACTTAAATCATTACTCTGCCATGTGCCAACCAAACTTCATCCCCTGAGCATGTCTAATGTACCAGTACTTTTAGGCAAGACCAAATTTTAGAAGAGCTGTTTTAAATGCTTAAATATTATGTTACAATGTAGCCAAATTGTTGGGAGTGTTGGATGGATGGACCAAGTGGATTTTCATCTGCCATCATTTACTAAATTACTGTGGGGGGGGGGTTCTTTTTACTAGTCATTAACATATGTTATCTGCAACAGGGCCTATAGGAATAAAATGGGTCTTTGGGATTATAACATGCACTTATCTTTAGTAAAATCCCTCCTATGAAATACCTCATCAAATCTTTCAAAATGAAAGCCTCACATTAATCCTCCCTCTTGCAGACTGGATAAAGTTTGAAGGCCAACTTACCCAGTTCTATATGAGAAGGGAGAAAGGCATGACTAAGGCTCACTTAGATTTCAACCATATATTGAACACCATTTATTGCTACCTGAATTTGGATGCTTATAAGGAGTGTCAGCAATCTTATTGTTTTAAAGTTTTAGAGACAAAAAAAAAAATAATTTTATAACAACAGAATTGAGGAATCTCCATCTTAAATGAAAGAGTTGTTTAACTTCCCAGGATATCTTAAATAAGAGTGCTGAGAGCTTGTTGACACTGCGTGACATGGCTATGGGCTTAATTCAGAAAGTTGAGAAAATTACATATCATTATGAGGGGGTGTTTTCTCTTTCCGAAGTACAACTGGTACCTGACACATGTAATATGTGGTCCGAGTTTAATGTTATGAATTCTGAATAAGCGTCTTCCTTATTAAAAAGTGTGAGTAATTCATACTGTCCACTCGATGTGTGTCATCCTTCTTTGGTAAAGAGTTTAAAGGATATCACTTTGAACATGGTTTGTGAGATTGTGAATAAGATCGTTGAAGAGGGACGTATGTCACAAGCATTAACAAAAGCAGTGGTTACTTGCTTATTAAAGAGTTCAACCATGGATATGTCAAATGTGAAAAATTATTGTCCTATTTCCAATCTACCTTTTTTAAGTTAAGATTGTTGAAAAGAGTGTTCTTTTTCAGTTAACTGAATTTCTGACTGAAAATCAGATTCTGGATAAGTTTCAATTTGGCTTCACGAATGATCATGACACAGAATCAATACTTATCTCTCTATTAGATACTGTTCATACTGGGTTTGATAAAAATGACAGCTTTGTGTTAGTGTCTTTAGACATATCATCTGCATTTGATACAGTTGATCACGTATCTTATTGCATAGACTGAGCAAAATTGGGATTACTGGTACAGTGTTCAATTAGTTTCAATCTTTTTTGGACAGTTGTTACTTTTGTGTGCAGGATGAGAAAAATTTTTCCTCAGGGTTCATCTCTTTCTGCAACATTATTTAATATTTTTCTTATGCTGCTTATCAAAATAATTATGGAATACCACAAGGGTCCATACTCTCACCATTATTATTCAATATTTATTTGGCCCCACTTTTAACACTCTGTTAATCCATAGGCTTCACAGTATATGCCTATGCAGATGATTTCCAACTTCTGCACACCATTGATCCCAACAGTTTGCAGGACATATCAGAAATTAATCATAAGTTAGCTAAAATTCATGAGTGGTTAAATAACAATCAACTCTCCTTAAGTATCAATAAAACCACAACTGTGCTTTTTTCAGGGAAAGAAGGAGTTCAACTTACTAGTCCAATTATAATTGACAATAAACCCCTCAATCAAACTACCAATACAAAAATCTTGGGGGTCTTAATAGACAACAACCTCACTTTCCGAGCACATATCAGTGCAATGGTTAAAAACTGTTTCTACAGATTAAGAATGATCCGTTCGCTTGCCCCCCTTCTTGATTCATTCTCTCTTAATACATTAATTCACTCTTTGGTTATCTCAAAATTAGATTACTGTAACTCCTTATTAAAAGGGGCTTACCAAAAGGATATAAGACGTCTTCAACTCATTCAAAATACTGCAATAAAGATTATTTCAGGCTCAAAAAAGTTTGATCATGTCACACCCTTATTACAAAATGCTCACTGGTTGCCTATATCTTACAGGATTACTTACAAAATAGCTCTTTTAGTCTTTAAGACATTAAAAACTAATACTCCTGCTTTCATAGATAGGCTCCTGATTCCATACAGTTCGTCCAGAGTTCTCAGATCAGCTTCACAATCTACTTTAAATGTTCCCTCATTAAAAGTTATCGGAACCCGCCGTGCTTCAATTTTCTCCGTTACTGCACCAATGTTATGGAACTCTCTTCCTTTGTACTTAAGATTAGAACAAGATTTGCAAATATTTAAAAAGAACTTAAAGTGTCTTCTTTTTAAAGAAGCCTTTAACTGACAGTTTACTTTCTCAATAATATCAGTTAATTTCTTTTTCCTTAAATACAGACTATAAATACTCATTCTTATGACCATTCTTGGTCTCTTATTTTTTCCCCTTATTTCCCTAATTTGTTTCCCTTTTATGTACTCTATTAACAAATATTGTATTTCTTCCCCGCTTTCCCATTGTTTCCAGTTTTCTTCTTGTCTAAAGGATGTAACCCTTGTTCGTTTAGTAGAATATTATGTATAAGTGAGTCCATTTTAAATTCTGTTTTATTTTATGTAAAACGCTTTGAAATTGGAAAAGCGTTTAATCAAACAATTTAATAAACTTGAAACTTGAACAGTGTTGAAATCTTTGGGAGTTGAATATCATCTTTATTCTGACGATATTCAGTTTGTATTTAAGATTTTGCCAAGTTATGCTGAAATGTTAGATTTTTTTGAATTTCTCTTGGATAAGATTAGTAACTGGTTGGGTGATAATTGTTTCAAACTGAATGTGGAGAACATGAAAATTATTTTGCTTTCAAGTCATGCTATCTGATTTGCCAACATTGGTTACCTTTTAAGGAAGTGACAATTTCATTTGTAAAAACACTTAAAACTTTAGGAGTATCTTTGAAGATGAAATAGCATATCTCTTATATTTATAAAAAAAATTTAAGCTGAAGTTTTTGTGCCCTTTGAAGTCAGTGTTAAGCAGTTCTAATTTTCATTTGGTTCGTTAAAGTCTGATTTTTCCACATTTTGACTATTGTAATTCCTTGCAAATAGGTGTTCCTAAGAAATATTTGAGATCTTTACAGGTTGCTCAAAACTCTGTGGCAAGGTTAATTACTGGAACTTCTAGATTTGAACACACCACTCCTGTTCTAAAAGAATTGCACTAGTTGCCAATTGAGTATCGCATTCATTATAAATTGTTGCTATTTGTTTTTAAAACACTGACTGGTAGGAAATCTCCAGTTTTGTTAGATTCCCTTTGTATTTAACTTAGGTTCCCTGAACAGTAATACCGTATTTTCACGCATATAACGCGCGCGTTATACGCGTTTTTACCTACCGCGCATACCCCTCGCGCGTTATATGCGTGAGCGCGGTATACAAAAGTTTTAAAACATAGATCCCACCCCCGCCCGACGCCCGATTCACCCCCCCAGCAGGACCGCTCGCACCCCCATCCCGAACGACCGCTCGCACGCGCTCCCACCCGCACCCGCATCCACGATCGGAGCAAGAGGGAGCCCAAGCCCTCTTGCCCGGCCGACTCCCCGACGTACGATACACCCCCCCCCCCCCCGGCAGGACCACTCGCACCCCCACCCCGAAGGACCGCCGACTTCCCGACAATATCGGGCCAGAAGGGAGCCCAAACCCTCCTGGCCACGGCGACCCCCTAACCCCACCCCGCACTACATTACGGGCAGGAGGGATCCCAGGCCCTCCTGCCCTCGACGCAAACCCCCCTCCCTCCAACGATCGCCCCCCCCCAAGAACCTCCGACCGCCCCCCCCAGCCGACCCGCGACCCCCCTGGCGACCCCCACGACCCCCCACCCCCCTTCCCCGTACCTTTGGTAGTTGGGCCAGAAGGGAGCCCAAACCCTCCTGGCCACGGCGACCCCCTAACCCCACCCCGCACTACATTACGGGCAGGAGGGATCCCAGGCCCTCCTGCCCTCGACGCAAACCCCCCTCCCCCCCAACGACCGCCCCCCCCCCAAGAACCTCCGACCGCCCCCCAGCCGACCCGCGATCCCCCTGGCGACCCCCACGACCCCCCCACCCCCCTTCCCCGTACCTTTGGTAGTTGGCCGGACAGACGGGAGCCAAACCCGCCTGTCCGGCAGGCAGCCAACGAAGGAATGAGGCCGGATTGGCCCATCCATCCTAAAGCTCCGCCTACTGGTGGGACCTAAGGCGCGTGGGCCAATCAGAATAGGCCCTGGAGCCTTAGGTCCCACCTGGGGGCACGGCCTGAGGCACATGGGCCCAACCCGACCATGTGCCTCAGGCCGCGCCCCCAGGTGGGACCTAAGGCTCCAGGGCCTATTCTGATTGGCCCACGCGCCTTAGGTCCCACCAGTAGGCGGAGCTTTAGGATGGATGGGCCAATCCGGCCTCATTCCTTCGTTGGCTGCCTGCCGGACAGGCGGGTTTGGCTCCCGTCTGTCCGGCCAACTACCAAAGGTACGGGGAAGGGGGGTGGGGGGGTCGTGGGGGTCGCCAGGGGGGTCGCGGGTCGGCTGGGGGGGCGGTCAGAGGTTCTTGGGGGGGGGCGGTCGTTGGGGGGGAGGGGGGTTTGCGTCGAGGGCTGGAGGGCCTGGGATCCCTCCTGCCCGTAATGTAGTGCGGGGTGGGGTTAGGGGGTCGCCGTGGCCAGGAGGGTTTGGGCTCCCTTCTGGCCCAACTACCAAAGGTACGGGGAAGGGGGGTGGGGGGGTCGTGGGGGTCGTCAGGGGGATCGCGGGTCGGCTGGGGGGCGGTCGGAGGTTCTTGGGGGGGGGCGGTCGTTGGGGGGAGGGGGGTTTGCGTCGAGGGCAGGAGGGCCTGGGATCCCTCCTGCCCGTAATGTAGTGCGGGGTGGGGTTAGGGGGTCGCCGTGGCCAGGAGGATTTGGGCTCCCTCCTGGCCCGATATTGTTGGGGAGTCGGCGGTCCTTCGGGGGAGGGATGTATCGGACGTCGGGGGGGGGGCATCAGGCTTTCAGGATGGGGACAGACCTTCAAGGGGGGACAGTGCACGGAAGTCAGGGGGGGTGAACGGAGAGTCGGGACAGCGCACGGAAAGTCAGGGCAGTGCACGGAAGTCAGGGGGGGGTGAACGGAGAGTCGGGACAGCGCACGGAAAGTCGGGGCAGTGCACGGAAGTCAGGGGGGGTGAACGGAGAGTCGGGACAGCGCACGGAGAGGCGGGGCAGTGCACGGAAGTCAGGGGGGGTGAACGGAGAGTCGGGCAGCATGCGCGGTATAATCGTGAGCGCGTTATACCAAAGTTTTTGTGCTTATCATCGTGATTTCTGCGCGCTATACACGTGTGCGCGTTTTATACGGGTGCGTGTTATTTGCGTGAAAATACGGTACCCTGGTGATTCCTTCTATTCATGTAATTCACCATGAGGAATATAGCAAATGTATATTCTATGTGTGTGGATCACAGTTATCAAAGCTATTACCTGAGCAACTGCGAGGGTTTGGCAATGTTGACTGTTTCAAGATTTAGTTCAAAACGTTTTTGTTTTAGGTGGTATATCAAGATTGATTTCCTATATACATTTTGTTGAAGTGTTTCTCTCTCTCTCGCTCTCATCCCTAATTACCTCAGCAACTGCAAGGGCTTTATGATATCTATCCATACTTTTAAAAATTATTTTGAAGCTTATTAAGATGCAAAACATTATTTATACATGGATGGCTCTATGATGAGGAAAGAAGTTCAGTTTAGGGACTATTTTGGACAATGAAAGTCCTGAAATGATCTATCGCAACATATGTATGTTACCAGACCTGAACTAATTCCTGAACAAACACGCTTAGATATAAGGCTAGACATTTTGGGCCTGATTCTGTATAGGACGCCCAGTCTCGGCAGCCTCCTAAGCGGCTTTTGAGAATCGCACACAGGCATCCTATATAGAATCGCATCTGTCCATTATAGAATCACCTTGCCTAACCACCCTGATTCTCTAACCACTGTCCATGTCACAGACACCGTTTAGAGAATCGCATTGCCGCTGAGCTGATCGCAGCAAGGGAATCTCCATTGCTGCAGGGAACCCCCGAACTACACCCCCCCCCACACACACACACTGTTCGTGGCAGGAGGGATGCTCAATCACTCCTGCCACAACCCCTAAACAATCCCCAGGGAGGGGCCTAAGGCCTTGATTGGCCCAGGCACCTTAGGACCCTCCCACAGGAGCGATTCTGGGGTGCACTGGGAGTGGCCTAAGACTCCAATTGGCCAGATCCCTAAGGCCATTCCATGGACATTTTGTTGTTCTACATTTCAGGTACCTATTGCGGCCCTAGAGACACGCATAGGGCCACCTAAGCTCTCCCAAGGCCACATCTGTGTGAAACCATGCCTAGCCTAGCTATGGGCAAGCTTAAGCGTCTCTAAGCGTCTCCCTCAACCTCAACAGATGCTTACAGTGTAGGCGGCCTGCCTCAGGATGGTTTTTTTTTTTAACATGCATCCCAATTGGTTGGCTAGGCAACGGTAGGCATCCTACAATCGGGATGCTGTTTATAGAATATGCCCCTTTACAACTAAACAAATAAATAAATCTGCTAATTCCTCTCATACAGCAATCTGAAACATTATTAACCTTCTTGTATTATTAGGAGAAATAGAGCGAGAAGTACATCTCTGCACTAAACCAACCACTGAACCTAATCCAGCATCCGCTTCCCTTGATTTTGAGGAGACCAACTGCTGAAACATAGCAAACCACTAGTTATCCTCCAAGTAGCTGCTCCCACTGTACTATCTGATGACCTGTCTTAAAAGATAGTTTTATTAAATACAAGTTTAAGAGTCTAGCAAACCTGCAGAACAGCTCCTGTGTTTTCCTCAACATGTTCATCATCTTCATCCTCTTCTTCAGACTCCTCCCCTAATTCCAGTCCATCTTCTGTAATTAAGCTTCTGTTTTCTTTTGCTATAAACACATTCAAATAAAAACCATGAAAATGGAACAAATTGTACTTCATATTTAATATATCATCATCTTTAAAAGTGAGTTTCTTCTTTCTGTGCAAATATAGGAAAGGAAAAAAAGGGTATGTTTGTAGTTAGGAAAAAAAAAATCAGAATCTGACATAGGTGTATCTTGCAGGTAATAGCTGCTGAGAATAATTATTCTTCCCACCCAAACAGATGTTGTAAAGAATGTCTGTCCATCTGTCTGGAGACAAAATAGCTATCTGGAAATTTAACAGAATAGGACTGAATTTGCATGGAGGAAAACATGGTGAAACACACATCAAGAGTGAAAATGAGTCAGATCAAACTACAGACGTTAGGGAGCTGCTCCTTTCAGACTACTTTTCTGCTCTTTTCTACTCTACTGGTCTCAGTCACAGACATACACAGAGCCAACAAACATAAAAAAACACAGGCACATGCACATAAATACACAAAAGCTGATGTTATGCCTAGAAACACCAGTAAATGGTATCTAATTTGAACTAATCCACATAACAAATCAAAATGGCTATGGAGCTCAGTGTTGAGTTACAGCGGCAGAACTCACAGGAGAGAGGTTTTTCAACCCAGGCTGTGTTCATTCTAGAGAGATCGCCAAGGGAGAAAGAGAAACTCAAGTTTTCCCTAGATATAGGTGAAAGCAGGTCTTGGGAAAACAGACCGATCGATGCCTGTAACAGCTAGCTGAGGTAAGCCATGGCTTTATTCTTTGATTGGTGCAAGGCAAACAATAAAGCAAAGTGTTTTTGTGTCTGTGAAAGGTGTTTCGTGTGCTAATTACTCCTAGCAAGCCAGGCTAGCCTACTACAATTACTTTAACCAAAATTAGGGCTTCTGTCTTTTCCTTAGCTAGGCCAGCAGAATGGAATCACCTGGCTAAAGATTTTAGGAAATTAACTTAAGATAACTAATTTAAGAATAGCTGAAAGTTTACCATTGCTTTGGGACAGAGCAATTGTAACAATCATCACGTACCCACTTGTTCAGAATGGAGCAGCCAGATGACAAGGACTATTATAGAAACCTAATGGCAGATAAAGACCTGAACAGTACATCCAGTCTGCCCATAAGTTATATCCACTAAAAAAAATACATGAATAAATTAACTTGTCTCTTCTTTGATATTTCTGGGTCATAAAGTCTTGTATTGTCCTAGGCTCCAAATGCTAAAGATGCCGTCCAAGCTCACTCCAGCCTATCCAACCATCCGGTTCTTTGCAGGATATCTACCATAAAGTCTGGTCAGTAACATCCTCATCTTCCAAATTAGTGGAGTTCCAATTGATACCCACCCCAGCCCATCCTACATCGAATCACTGTATATGGGACACAGACTGTGCAAGTCGGTCCAATACTGGCCTTAGTTCTTTAATTTACATCCTTTGCTTTCTAATTAGATATCTTAAGACTTAAAGGAGGTGCATATTGGTGTTTTACTAATCAGCGGAGAGTGGTCTAGTGGCTACAGCAGCTATCTCAGCACCCTAATATGGTGAATTTGATTCCCACTGCAGCTCCTTGTGACTCTGGGCAACTCACTTAATACTTCATTGTCCTAGGTACAAATAAGTACCTGTCTAAACTATGTAAACTGCTTTGATTGTAACCACACAGAAAAAGAAGTATATCCAGTCCCATCCCCTTTACTCTTTTTTCATCTCTCTTTATGGTGCAATATTTTTACTATGTACTTATTACTGGGATAACATTTGATACAAGAAACATTTCTTCTGCGAGAGCTCTAAGGTATTTGTCTTAGAAACATAGAAATAGACGGCAGATAAGGGCCACGGCCCATCTAGTTTGCCCACCCCAATAACCCCCCTACCTTTCTCTGTGAATAGATCCCACGTGTCTATCCCATTTGGCCTTAAAATCAGGCACGCTGCTGGCCTCAATAACCTGAAGTGGAAGACTATTCCAGCGATCAACCACCCTTTCTGTGAAAAAGAATTTCCTGGTGTCCCCGTGCAGTTTCCCACCCCTGATTTTCCACGGACGCCCCCTTGTTGCCGCGGGACCCTTGAAAAAGAAGATATCTTCTTCCACCTCGATGCGGCCTGTGAGATACTTGAATGTCTTGATCATGTCACCCCTCTTTCTGCGTTCTCGAGTGAGTACAGCTGCAACTTATCCAGCCCGAGCCCGAGACCATCCGGGTGGCCATTCTCTGGACCGACTCCAGTCTCAGCACATCCTTACGGTAATGCGGCCTCCAGAATTGCACACAGTATTTCAGATGGGCCTCACCATGGATCTATACAATGGCATATTGACTTCAGGCTTACGGCTGACGAAACTCCTGCGTATGCAACCTATGATTTGCCTTGTCTTGGATGAAGCTTGCTCCACTTGATTGGCAGTCTTCATGTTCTCACTAACGATCACCCCTAAGTCTCATTCTGCTTCAGTTCTTGTTAGGATCTCGCCATTAAGGGTGTAAGTCTTGCATGGATTTTGGCTGCCCAGGTGTATGACTTTGCATTTTTTGGCATTGAAGCTGAGTTGCCAGGACCTAGACCAGCACTCCAGTAGGAGTAGGTTGTGCATCATGTTGTCGGACACTGAATTTATGTCTGTTGTGCTTTTGCCCACTACATTGCTTAGTTTGGCGTCATCGGCGAATAATGTTATTTTACCTCGCAGCTCTTCTGCCAAGTCTCTTATAACAGTGATTCCCAACCCTGTCCTGGAGGAACACCAGGCCAATCGGGTTTTCAGGCTAGCCCTAATGAATATGCATGAGAGAGATTTGCATATGATGGAAGTGATAGGCATGCAAATTTGCTTCATGCATATTCATTAGGGCTAGCCTGAAAACCCAATTGGCCTGGTGTTCCTCCAGGACAGGGTTTGGAAACCACTGTCTTATAAAGATGTTGAATAGGATCGGGCCCAGGACCGAGCCCTGCGGCACTCCACTGATTACCTCTGTCATTTCGGAGGGGGTGCCGTTCACCACTATCCTCTGAAGCCTACCTCCAAGCCAGTTCCCAACCCATTTTGTCAATGTGTCGCCCAATCCTATAGAACTCATCTTGCTTAGCAACCAGTGGTGTGGTACTCAATTGAATGCTTTACTGAAGTCCAGGTATACGATGTCCAGGGACTCACCAACATCCAGCTTCCTTGTCACCCAAAGAAGCTGATCAGGTTGGATTGGCAGGATCTCCCCTTAGTAAATCCATGTTGACGGGGATCCCGTAGATTCTTCTCGTTCAGGATCTTATCCAATTGGCGTTTGATTAGAGTTTCCATTAGTTTGCACACTATTGATGTGAAACTCACCGGTCTGTAGTTTACTGTCTCCATCTTGGAGCCTTTCTTGTGGAGTGGAATGACATTAGCCGTCTTCCAGTCCAACGGGATGTTACCCGTACTAAGGGAGAGATTGAAGAGCGCGGATAGTGGTTCCGCCAAGACATCACACAACTCCCTGAGCACCCTGGGGTGTAGGTTGTCAGGCCCCATTGCCTTGTTAACCTTAAGCTTTGACAGCTCGCAGTAGACACCGCTGGGTGTAAACTCGAAATTACTAAACGGGTCATCTGCGTCAACCCTTGTCTGTAGCTGAGGGCCGTGTCCTGGCGCCTCGCGGGTGATGACTGAGCAGAAGTATTAATTTAACAGTTGGGCTTTTTCCGAGTCCGCTTCTACATAGTCTCCGTCTGGTTTCCTAAGACGTACTATCCCGCCTGAATTCTTATTTCTGTCACCTGAAGAAGGATTTATCTCCTTTCTGGATGTTCTTCACTAGAGACTCCTCCATGCGGAATTTGGCCTCCCTAACTGCTGTTTTGACGGCTTTTGACTTGGCCAGATAGACTTCCCTAGAGTCCTGTTTCCCTGATTGTTTGTAAGAGATGAATGCTTTTTTCTTCTCCTTGATGAGGTCCGAAATCTCTGCAGAGAACCACTGTGGCTTATTGTTCCTTCGCCGTTTACTTACTGATTTAACATAGCGGTTTGTTGCTTCTTGTATGGTGGCTTTCAAAGTCGACCACATTTCTTCCACGTTATCGGTTTCTGCTTGGCTTTGTAGCGCCTGGTGAACGAAGTCTCCCATTTCTTTGAAGTTTGTGTCCTTGAATTTGAGGACCTTAGTCAGTGTGGTAGATTTAGTGAAACCTTTCCTGAGATTGAACCATACCATGTTGTGGTCACTGGAGGCCAATGTGTCGCCCACCGAGACCTCTGTAAGTATCAGGTCCAGTACTGCCTGATCCCTTGTTGGTTCCAACACCAGTTGCCTGAGTCTTGCTCCCTTCATAGAGTTTAATAGCCTCTGCTGTTGCCAGAAGCAGAGGAAAGCGTGTCCCAATCCACATCAGGCATGTTGAAGTCACCTAACAATACTGTGTCTTATGGTAGGGTCACCAGATGTCCGGATTTCCTTGGCCATGTCCTCTTTTTGAGAGCTTTGTAAGGTGTCCAAGTGGCTTATTTATTTTGCTACTTTTGTTCAGGGAAACCTGGACATCTGGAAACCCTATTCTTGGATCCTGGCTCGCTCCTCGCCATGGTCCTGCAGGACCTCTGCTGCCCCTGGCGACCAATCAGAACCCCTACCTATGTCGGTGTGCCTGTCGGGACCCCGCCCTGGCCAGGTCCCAGCCAAAGCCCAGCAGTCTTCCAGACCCCCGTCTCCATCCAGCCAGGGTCCATTCATATTTCCACTTCTGTTAGTGGTGGTCCAGGAGCCCTCTCTGCTCCTCCTGACCCCCTCCTAATCTTTGGTGCACCTCCTCTCCAGCCCCATTTCTCATTGCTATGCATGCGCCAGAATAAGTGCACATTTCCTCTCTCTCTCCAGCCACACAGGTTCGGAGCAGCAATGCCACACCACAGCATGACCATGGGAAAACCTCCAGCCCCCACCGCCAGCCCCAAGATGTATTGAAAAAATTTTTTTGACTGGTTACAAAAGGATGGGGGGAGAGAGAGGTGATCAAACTAAATGGAAGAATGAGAAAGAAAAAGGAGAAGGGGAGGACATGCTAAATGGAAGGATGGAGAAAGAAAAAGGGGATCCTGAATGAGAAAAGGACAGAATAGGGACACTGGATAAAAGGATGGGGAGAGAGGGGAGACACTGGATGAAAGGATGGGGAGACAGAAGGGGGATGTGCTAAATAAAGTGAGCAGAGAAAAAGGTGACATACCAAATAGAAAAGGAGCAGAGAGAAGATGCAAGATGGAAGGATGGGAAGAGAGGGGAGACACATGATGGAAGGATGGAGAAGGTGGCAGGCTAAATGGAAGGATAAGGAGAGAAAAAGGGGACATGCTGGATGGAAAAGGCATAGAGAGATCCTGGATGGAAGTGGGGAGAGAGACAGAGGGGAGAAGCTGAATGGAAGTAAGAAGAGACCTAATAGAGAAAGAGAGAGAGGAGTGATACAGTGGATGGAAGTGGGAAGAGAGAGAGAAGGACATACTGAATGGAAGAGAGTAGAGGACAGAGTTAGTGAGAGACTGGGGAATAAGAGAAAGGGGAATGAGAGGTGTGGTGTGAGAGAAAAGAGATAGAAAGCAGTAGGTAGACAGTAAAAAGAGAGACATTGAATGAAGAGATGGAGAAAAATAATGTTAGAGATGGATTAGTAGTAGAGATGAAAACAGGAGGCAAGAGAAAAGTGAAATGAACACAAAAACCTGAGAGTTGAGAAGACAGAGGAAAGCAGAAAACAGAGATTGGGACCAACAATAGAAAAATTAGATGGCTAGACAACAAAGGTAGAAAAAATAAATTTATTTTAAATTTTGAATAAAGTACAAAACTCACAACTGAAAGTCTGATTTATCATGGGGGGGAGGGTGGGGCAGTGCAAGAAAAGATGGGGGAGGCCCTGACTGCATACAGCCAGCAGCCGCCTTGGAGAGGGGTGAGGTTGCAGCAGGCTGTGGTGGTGGTGGTGGTGGGGGGGGGGGCTGGGGCTCTGTGTCCTCTTTTTTGTCTTCACAAACATGCATGGTAACCCTATTTTATGGCATCTTATAGATCTGTTTGTTTCTCATGTTCTGCATGCTTGGTCAGTTTTTATGCTCACAGTATATTTTTATTATGATTTATTTGCATGTGTTATTTATCTATATATATATTTTTGTTATTATATTTGTAGGTTTTAGACTCCTGATGCAAAAATCTGTCAAAACATGGGCTGTGTCATGTCTCTCAATCAAGCAATCAATTAATTAATAAATAACACTTACTCACTTAAGTTTCTCTGCATTATCTCCTTTGTTCTGTCTGTTGCTAACTACACTTGTTTTGCTAACTTTTCATCTGTGCTGCTACTTTCCCTCTTCTTAGTTCGTCCTATATGTACACAGGGTCTGGTGTACCTCTGTGGCTGTCCACTTGTGAGAGTAAGGAACATGAAAAAAAAGAAAGTTTTGTGACTTCTTTCAAACAAATCAGCAGCTTTTCTTCTCACCTTTATTGGACAATGTATTCTCCTCATCCTTCTCTTTTTCATCTTTCAAATCCATTTTGTCATCACTTTGGTCCATTTTCAGTTCATTCATCAAATCTTCTATGGCAAAGGGTGCCTGATCCACAATGGCTACAAAGATACCCTGGGCAATAGCCTGCATCAGAATGTGACTGAACCAAAGCAAGAAAACATTAGCATTCACATCTTCTTAAAACACTGCTAAAAAATAAATAAAATACTTTCTGCAATATTAGAAAAGAATCTTGGCAACAGTTTAGACATTTATAATTTTTTTTATATACTGCTTTTCTATAATGATTATACAAAATGTGACTGAACCAAAGCAAGAAAACAAGTACTACCGTATTTTCACGCATATAACGCGCGCGTTATACACGATTTTACAAACCGAGTATAACCATGTGCATTATATGTGTGAGCGCGTTGTACAATTTTTTTTTTCTCATTGCGATCCAGCATCCCCCCTGCAAACCAACATCCTCCCCCCCGCTCGCGTCACCCCCCCTCCCCCGCGATCCTACACCCCCCCCCTCGCACCGCAAAGACATCGCTTACCCGATTGGGCACCGGCACCAGCACCAATGCACAGGACGCGCCAGTGCCAGTGCCCGAAGATCCTCTCTTTCCTGGGCTGGGCGGTGCGAGGGAGATCCTCCCTCTTCCCTGTGCTGGGCTTTGAGCATTTGTGCATGCTCAAAGCCTTCTGGTCTCGCTCTCTCCGAGATTATGAATCTGAGAATCTTGGAGAGAGCGAGACCAGAAGGCTTTGAGCATGCGCAAATGCTCAAAGCCCAGACCAACCCAGCACAAGGAAGAGGGAGGATCTCCCTCGCACAGCCCAGCCCAGCCCAGGCGAGAGAGGATCTTCGGGCACTGGCACGTCCTGTGCTTTGGTGCTGGTGCCCAATCGGGTAAGCGATGTCTTTGCGGTGCTGGGGGGGATTTAGGATCGCGGGAGAGGGAGGGTGACGAGAGCGGGGGGGGGGGGGGGAGGATGCCAGTTCGCAGGCCAGAAGAGGGAGTAAGCGGGGGGGTGGCGGGAGGTTATAGCAGCATGCACGGTATACGCGTGTGCGTGCTATATAGATTTTTTTTTTACAGCAATGCTTTGTTCCCGCACTATACGCGTATGCGTGTTATATGCGTGAAAATACGGTAAATACATTAAACCATCCTCTGTTCAGGAAAAAGCTTCAACAAATAATGAGGTTTTCAAAAACTTTTTAAATGGCTGCAAGTCAGTCATCATCCTTAACTGTCCAACTAACTAAGAATAGGCATCCATATGGCAGATGAAATTTGATGTGGACAAATGCAAAGTGATGCACATTGGGAAGAATAACCCAAATTACAGTTACCAGATGATAGGGTCCATCTTGGGGGTCAGCACTCAAGAAAAAGATATGGGTGTCATCAAGGTCAATATGCTGAAACATTCCACCCAATGTTTACAAGTTTATTAAAATTTTGATAACCCGCCAAATCCGGTTTTAAGGCGGTTAACATGATTAAAATAACAGGGGGTACATCAAATTTTTTTAAAAAAGACAAATAAACACAATGTGCATTGGTGGTCAAAAAAGCAAACAAGATTCTAGGAATTATTTTAAAAGGGATGGTTAACAAGACTTAAAATGTTATAATGCTTCTGTAGCGCTCCATGGTCAATCTCATCTGGAGTGATGCATTCAATTCTGGGCTCCTTATCTCAAGAAAGATTCCAAGAAGAGTGACCAAGATGATAAAGGGGATGGAATTCCTCTTGTATGGTGAAAGACTAAAAAGATTAGGGCTCTTTAGCTTGGAAAAGAGATGGCTGAGGGGAGATATGATTGAAGTCTACAAAATCCTGAGTAGAGTAGAACGGATACAAGTGGATCGTTTTTTCACTCCATCAAAAATTACAAAGACTAAGGGACACTCGATGAAGTGACAGGGAAATACTTTTAAAACCAATAGGAGGAAATATTTTTTCACTCAGAGAATATTTAAGCTCTGGAACGCATTGCCAAAGGTTGTGGTAAAAGTGGATAGCTAGTTTTAAGAAAGATTTGGACAATTTCATGGAGGAAAAGTCCATAGTTTGTTATTGAGAAAGACATGGGGGAAGCCACTGCATGGAGTGTTGCTACTCTTTGGTTTTTTGGTCAAGTACTAGTGACCTGGATTGGCCATCGTGAGGACGGGCTATTGGGCTAGAAGGACCATTGGTCTGATCTAGTAAGGCTATTCTTATGTTCACTCCGACCACAGAGAAAGATTTCGCTCTTGTGTCAGCATATTTCACTTTCTGTAAACCAGGGGTGTCCAACCTTTTGGCTTCCCACGGCCGCATTGGCCGAAGATTTTTTTTCTGGGGCCGCACAAACACTAACACTAGCCGATGAACAAAAAAAAGGTTGAGCAGGTCCCAAATCTGCAATCACTAATATAGAAGATGTATATATCTAATAATAAACCTTCATTAAAGGGACACTGTGGAGAGGAACCCAAAAAAGCAGTAATACTTACTCTGACTGAGTGATCCCTCCTTGTGCACCGCTGACAGTGGGAGCAGCCACAGGCTTCCGCATCCCCACTCTGATGAGCAGGGATGCACGCTCCTGGTTCTCCCATTCACTTCTATTACAGCTACGGTGAGAGTCTTCAGAGATGAGACTCATCAGAGCGGGGATGTTGAATCAGCTGTCAGCAGCGCACATGGAGGATCGTTTAATCAGGGTAAATATTACTGCTTTCTTGGGCCTCCCAATTTGAGCTTAGGCTCCCTCAAAATGAATATCTCCCCTGCTGTAGCTAGTAGGGATCTCCAAGCCTCACCAACTGACGGCCACCTCCTCCCCCTCCAACTTCCCAAGTTCTGCAGCTGGCAGCGATATTGCAGAGCTGCTGCCTTCCCTCCTACCTTCACCCCCCCCCCCCTTGGCTTTCATGCATGCATGAAAGCAGTGGCAGCTTGAGGATATTGCCATTGGCTGCAAAGCCAAAGAGTTGCCAGACTGGAGGAAGATGTCTTCAGTTGGCAGGACTTGGGAATCCCCACTAACTCAAGTATTTATAAATTGACCTCAGGCGGGGAGAAACTTTGGTGCCCATCCACTAATTTTGGGCTCCAGTACCTCCCCCAAATCAGCTGTATATGACTACACCACTGAATACAAAAATAATTGTGATGCACATATCCCAAAGCTAACATATTCCAGTTAATAAATTCAAAATAAAACAATTTTTTCCTACCTTGTTGTCTGGATGTTTTGTTTTCCCAGTTTCTCTTTCTGTTTTTTCTCTATCTTCAACTACCGTATTTTCGCGGATATAACGCGCGCGTTATACGCGTTTTTACGTACCGCGCATACCCTTCGCGCGTTATATGCCTGAGTGCGGTATACAAAATTTTTTTTAACATATTTCACACCCCGCCCGACGCCCGATTCATCATCCGGAAGGACGCTCGCACCCCCACCGCTCGCACCCCCACCCCGAAGGACCGCCGACTCCCCGACAATATCGGGCCAGGAGGGAGCCCAAACCCTCCTGGCCACGGCGACCCCCTACCCCCACCTCGCACTACATTACGGGCAGGAGGGATCCTAGGCCCTCCTGCCCTCGACACAAACCCCCCTCCCCCCAACGACCGCCCCCCCCAAGAACCTCCGACCGCCCCCCCAGCCGACCCGCGATCCCCCTAGCGACCCCCCCGGCCCCCCCACCCCCCTTCCCCGTACCTTTGGTAGTTGGCCGGACAGACGGGAGCCAAACCCGCCTGTCCGGCAGGCAGCCAACGAAGGAATAAGGCCGGATTGGCCCATCCATCCTAAAGCTCCGCCTACTGGTAAGGCCTAAGGCGCGTGGGCCAATCAGAATAGGCCCTGGAGCCTTAGGTCCCACCTGGGGGCGCGGCCTGAGGCACATGGGCCCAACCCGACCATGTGCCTCAGGCCACGCCCCCAGGTGGGACCTAAGGCTCCAGGGCCTATTCTGATTGGCCCACGCGCCTTAGGCCCCACCAGTAGGCGGAGCTTTAGGATGGATGGGCCAATCCGGCCTCATTCCTTCGTTGGCTGCCTGCCGGACAGGTGGGTTTGGCTCCCGTCTGTCCGGCCAACTACCAAAGGTACGGGAAAGGGGGGTGGGGGGGTCGTGGGGGTCGCCAGGGGGATCGCGGGTCGGCTGGGGGGGCGGTCAGAGGTTCTTGGGGGGGGCGGTCGTTGGGGGGGAGGGGGGTTTGCGTCGAGGGCAGGAGGGCCTGGGATCCCTCCTGCCCGTAATGTAGTGCGGGGTGGGGTTAGGGGCAGTGCACCGAAAGTCAGGGCGGGTGAACGGTGAGTCGGGGCAACCAGAGGAGAGTCGGGGAGGGCGAAAGGAGAGTCGGGGTGGCCAGAGGAGAGT
Source organism: Geotrypetes seraphini (assembly GCF_902459505.1). NCBI lineage: Eukaryota > Metazoa > Chordata > Amphibia > Gymnophiona > Dermophiidae > Geotrypetes > Geotrypetes seraphini. The sequence continues at coordinate 285,664,429 of NC_047086.1, forward strand.
CGGGCAGCATGCGCGATATACCCATGAGCGCTGTATACAAAAGTTTCCGTACATACAAGTGTGGTTTCTGCGCGCTATACCCATGTGCGCGTTATATCCGTGAAAATACGGTAATTCTGTTTCCAGTGTCTGCTGTCCATTTTTTCTCCTCTTCTGTCGTTCCATTTCCTTCTTATGCCTATCTCCAACATATTGATTTTTTCCTTTCAGCTTTCTTAACTTTTTCTTTTCTGCCTCTCTCCACTCAAATCTTGCCTTCTTTTTCACCCTTCTTCTTTTTAAATGTTCAGCAACCTCTCAATTCTCCATCTTCACTCAGTTCCTAGCTCTCCCATTTCTCATCTCACTCTTTTCCCAGCCTCCTATTATCTTCTATCTACTCCCCATTACCACATTTCTACCACTGTACTCACTGCTCTATCACTCATCATCTCCCTTTTGACCTCATCCACATGACGCACCACTTTCAGAATCCCCCTCCCTCTCTCCACTGGTCAGGCTATAACTCCCTGTCCCTTTCTCCACTGGTCAGGCTGTAATTTCCTGTCCCTTTCTTTCCATCCCTAGCATCATCTTATTCCAGCTCTCTTCTCTCCTGCCCTTCCATGGTTCCATCTCTCCTCCTCTATCTCCATGGTCCAACATTTTGCTCCCTCTCTTTTCTGTTTTTCTTCTCTCCCCCCTTGATGCTGAACAATGAAATGGAGAAAAAAAGAGAGATGCTGTTTCTCTCTGCCTTCTATTCTCTGCCTTCCATCCACAGGCCTAATATTTCTCCCTCCGTCCCATCCCTAGATCCAACTTCTCTCCCTTTCTCTTCCCAACTGCCCCCCCATCCCATCTCTCCCCCTGTCTGCCTGCCTCCCTTCCCCAGGTCCACCATTTCTTCCTTTCTCTTGCCAACAGTTCTCCCTTCAAGTATCTCTTTCCCTCTTCCTTCACACCACCCCAGGTCCAACTTCTCTCCCTTCAGACCATTGTCCACCATCTCTCTCTCTGTCCTCTGTTTCTGGCCCCATAAAGCTCTCCCCCCAGGCCCAATCTGGCACTTCTTTTAATACCCTCCCCCCCAAAAAAAAACCCCTAACATCCAGGAGGCTTCCTCGGCCCAGCATGTTCTCCCCCTTCTCTTTGCGCCCATGCATCTCTACCTCACTCCTCTCCCAACACCATGTCCAATAATTCTCTCTCTGTCTCCATCTCTCCTCTCTCTGCCCAACAGTTCTCCTCTTTTTTTATCTCCCCAATTGTACCATCTCTTTCACTCTATGACACCCAATTCTCCCTTTCTATTATGTCCCTCACCTCTGCATCTCTTTCCCTCACTCCCTCCATTCTTCCATCTTATGGCTCATGCTCCCCTCTATCTTTCCCTTCATTCTGAGTCCTAAGTTCATGCCCCTCCCTCCTTCCATCCATCATTTTTCCTAAGTTTATGCTCCCTCCCTCTCAAGTCTCACGCCCTTCTCCCTTTCTCCCTTCTGGGCCGCAGGTGTTTACCTTTTTCCTGCTCCCTCCTCCGTCTTGCGGCGTTCACTCAAAGCCGCAGGCAGTGGCTCCCACGTACCTCCCGCGGATGATCTGGAGGCATTCCCTCAACACGCCCGTCTCCCTTTATCCCTTCTGGGCCACAGATGTTTACCTTTTTCCTGCTCCCTCCTCCGTCTTGCAAGCATTCACTCAAAGCCGCGGGCAGCAGCTCCTACGTGCCTCCTATGGCTGATCTGGAAGCGTTCCCTTTTGACGTCACGACATCAGAGGGAACGCTTCCAGGTCAGCCGTAGGAGGCACTGCCCGCAGATTTGAGGGAACGCTGCAAGACGGAGGAGGGGAGCCGACAAGACGTTAAATAGCTGGGGGCAGCAGAAGGAAAACAACGCATTGTCCTCGAGCGCGAGTGGGGCCGCACAAAATTCTTCACGGGGCTGCATGCGGCCTTTCATTAGATGTAAACCATCTAATGAAAGATGCATTGCTACCTCAGACGTCAAGGAGCACTGTAGATGATACAATGTCATATTTTGTGACAAATACCAAGGTAAATGGGTAATTTGAAATGTTAACATCAGCACCTTAAATATAATTTTACACTTAACAGACATCCAGCTGTGTTGCAGCATTCTGGACTACCTGTAACGCCTTATACTTAGAGCACAGGTTTATGCGGCCATGGTGCGATACCCCAGGTGTTATATTCTGGCTGGCTCTCTCCTCCTCACTGCCGCAGTGTGCACAAAGCTGGTGGCGGCTCCGGCTCCTCGCCTCATCCGGAAGCATTTCCTCTGACGTTGTGATGTCAGAGAGAAGGCTTCTGGATGAGGCGCAGGATGCGTGAGGAGCCGCCCCTTGCAGCTTTGTGCACACTGCGGCAGTGAGGAAGAGGGAGCTGGCCAGAGGATAACACCGGGATCATCACACCACGGCCCACATAAAATGGCCAGGTGGGAGCCGGCCGGAAAGTAAGACACCTGCCAGATGGAGGAACCTAGTTGAGGCACAGCATGGAGGGAGGAAGACAACAAAGGTAGGGGAAATGATTTTATTTTGAATTTAGTGATTAAATTGTGTCAATTTTGAGAATTTACATCTGCTGTCTGTATTTTGCACTGTTCAGGAAGAAATGCTTTTGTTTCTTTTTCTCTGGGGTTGTACTGCATGCAGAGTCTTGCATCTTAGGGTTTGGTTTGTATATATTAGTACTTTTAGTTTTTGGTCCCATATTTGCAAAGGAATGTTCCCGAAACTACGATGGGAACTCCCTACAGCCATTTCCTCATGGCGATCTGCAAGGGGCAGGAGTGTAGGAAGATTGCTCCTGCCCCAAAAGCCCGCTAGACCACCAGGTAAGGCTGGAAAGGCAGCAGGGAGGTAAAAAATATGTTTTTTTATTTTTCCCCCTCCCCAGAAAAAAATCACGATTATGTGAAATCGTGAGTGCAGAAACCGCGAATGGGGAGGGGGAAGTGTATAAACAGAAAATAAACAGGACTCTGAACAGGAGTAATCACTAATAAAAACAGGAATGCTGTTGGAAAATGCAAAAGAACAAATGCAATTGCAAATAGCAAAGGTCCCCACAGTTCGCCAGCTGCTGTTCTTATATCTCCCCAGCCCTAGAAAAATACTAGAACCCGCAGAAAAAACAAAATCTGCACACGCAACACCCACAAGAACAACACGACAAGATACAGGGTGGGGTCCTATGCCGGTCCGGAGAGGCTAAAATAAAGTAAATGAGCAAGTAAGAACTAATTTCTCCTTCTTTAGAAACTCTCCAGACCAGCATAGGTTATTCTTACAAGCGGGACGTACCAAAGCAGTCTCCATCATGGGTGAGACCCCCGAAGGCCTGACACCAGAACACGCTCACTGAACCCGCATCCCAACGCGCCTGAACATCCACACGGTAGTGTCTGACAAAGGAATGCAAGGAAGACCAAACAGCAGCGTTATAAATATCCACTGGAGGCACCAGCGAAGAAGACTCAGCCCAAGAAGCGGCCCGAGTGGAATGAGCTTTGAGAAATTCTGGAAGAGGCTTTTTCTGAAGAAGATAAGTGGAAGCAATAGTCTTCTTGATCCAGCGCGCAATGGGAACCTTGGAAAAGCCATCCCCCTTACGAGGACCTGCTAGAAGGACAAAAAGATGATCTGATTTTCTGATCTCCTGGGTCCTCCACACGTAAGCCCAAAGAACTTGACCAACATCCAATTTGCACAACTGTTTCTGCTCAGAAGAACCCTCCCGACTACCTAGCACCGGGAGGACCACCAACTGAGTGACATGAAAAGGACAAACCTGCTCCCTAGAAAACTCCAGGAAGGAAGACCTACAAGAGAGAGCCTGCAGCTCCTAAACATGTCTAGCAGAAGTAATAGCCACCAAGAAGATCGCCTTAAGAGTAAGGTCCTTCAATGAGCAGGTACCCAAAGGCTCAAATTGGGGGAGGGGATGGATAGAACCAGATTCAAATCCCAAGAGGGAACAGACGGTCACATGGGAGGATTAAGCAACTTGGCCGCCCGCAAGAAGCGAACGACATCAGGAATGGCAGTCAGACACTGACACCGTAATAACCCACAAAAGGCTGATAGGGCCACAAGTTGAACCCGGAGAGAAGACCAAGCCAGACCCCTGTCTAGGTCATCCTGCAAAAACTCTAAGATGTTAGGCAGGGAAGCACAAGAAGAGACCACTCCCCATGCCGTACACTACTCAAATATACACCAAACCCTCACATAAACCCGAGAAGTGGAAAGTCTGCAGAATCCCAAGAGAGTAGAAATCACTTTTTCTGAATACCCCTTCTTACCTAGGCGTTCCCTTTCAAAGGCCTAACCTTAAGACAAAAAGGGAGCTGGATCGAACAGGGGAATGGGGGCCCGAATCAGAAGATCGGGCGAAAGAGGCAGAGGAAGAGAATCAGCCACCAGATGCTGCACCAGGTCCACATACCAAGGACATTGAGACCAATCTGAAGCCACCAGGCCTGGGTGACGAACAATGTGGAATACACCTCTGCCCACTTATGGCCATGGAGGGAACGCATACAACAGCCCCTCCGTTGGCCATGGTTGAACCAGAGCATCTCTGACCGTCTCTGCGATGACTGAAGAAGCGGGGTGTTTTGGCGTTGACACTCATGGCCATCAGGTCCATGAGGGGCTGATCCCAAGACTGCACTATTAACTGAAAGGCCACGTGGCATAGACACCACTCTCCGGGATTTAGCATGTGACGACTTAGTAACATAGTAACATAGTAGATGACGGCAGATAAAGACCCGAATGGTCCATCCAGTCTGCCCAACCTGATTCAATTTAAATTTTTTTTTTCTTCTTCTTAGCTATTTCTGGGCAAGAATCCAAAGCTTTACCTGGTACTGTGCTTGGGTTCCAACTGCCGAAATCTCTGTTAAGACTTACTCCAGCCCATCTATACCCTCCCAGCCATTGAAGCCCTCCCCTGCCCATCCTCCACCAAACGGCCATACACAGACCGTGCAAGTCTGCCCAGTAACTGGCCTAGTTCAATATTTAATATTATTTTCTGATTCTAAATCTTCTGTGTTCATCCCACGCTTCTTTGAACTCAGTCACAGTTTAACTCTCCACCACCTCTCTCGGGAGCGCATTCCAGGCATCCACTACCCTCTCCGTAAAGTAGAATTTCCTAACATTGCCCCTGAATCTACCACCCCTCAACCTCAAATTATGTCCTCTGGTTTTACCATTTTCCTTTCTCTGGAAAAGATTTTGTTCTACATTAATACCCTTCAAGTATTTGAACGTCTGAATCATATCTCCCCTGTCTCTCCTTTCCTCTAGGGTATACATATTCAGGGCTTCCAGTCTCTCCTCATACGTCTTCTGGCGCAAACCTCCTATCATTTTCGTCGCCCTCCTCTGGACCGCCTCAAGTCTTCTTACGTCTTTCGCCAGATACGGTCTCCAAAACTGAACACAATACTCCAAGTGGGGCCTCACCAATGACCTGTACAGTGGCATCAACACCTTCTTCCTTCTACTGACTACGCCTCTCTTTATACAGCCCAGCATCCTTCTGGCAGCAGCCACTGCCTTGTCACTGTTTTTTCACCTTTAGATCTTCGGACACTATAACCCCAAGGTCCCTCTCCCCGTCCGTGCATATCAGCTTCTCTCCTCCCAGCATATACGGTTCCTTCCTATTATTAATCCCCAAATGCATTACTCTGCATTTCTTTGCATTGAATTTTAGTTGCCAGGCATTAGACCATTCCTCTAACTTTTGCAGATCCTTTTTCATATTTTCCACTCCCTCTTCGGTGTCTACTCTGTTACAAATCTTGGTATCATCTGCAAAAAGGCACACTTTTCCTTCTAACCCTTCAGCAATGTCACTCACAAACATATTGAACAGGATTGGCCCCAGCACCGAACCCTGAGGGACTCCACTAGTCACCTTTCCTTCCTTCGAGCGACTTCCATTAACCACCACCCTCTGGCGTCTGTCCGACAGCCAGTTTCTGACCCAGTTCACCACTTTGAGTCCTAACTTCAGCCCTTCAAGTTTGTTCAACAGCCTCCTATGAGGAACTGTATCTAATCTAATCTAATCTAAACCTTAAGTTTATATACCGCATCATCTACATGAGTATGGAGCTCAACACGGTATCAAAGGCTTTGCTGAAATCCAATTAAATTACATCTAGCATATGTCCTCGATCCAGCTCTCTGGTCACCCAATCAAAAAATTCAATCAGGTTCGTTTGGCACGATTTACCTTTTGTAAAGCCATGTTGCCTCGGATCCTGTAACCCATTAGATTCAAGGAAGTACACTATCCTTTCTTTCAGCAACACTTCCATTATTTTTCCAACAACTGAAGTGAGGCTCACCGGCCTGTAGTTTCCTGCTTCATCCCTGTGACCACTTTTATGAATAGGGACCACATCCGCTCTCCTCCAATCCCCAGGAATCACTCTCGTCTCCAGAGATTTGTTGAACAAGTCTTTAATAGGACTCGCCAGAACCTCTCTGAGCTCCCTTAGTATCCTGGGATGGATCCCATCTAGTCCCATCGCTTTGACCACCTTCAGTTTTTCAAGTTGTTCATAAACACCCTCCTCCGTAAACGGCGCAGAATCTACTCCATTTTCTCGTGTAACTTTGCCAGACAATCTCGGTCCTTCTCCAGGATTTTCTTCTGTGAACACAGAACAGAAGTATTTGTTTAACACATTTGCTTTCTCCTCATCACTCTCCACATATTTGTTCCCAGCATCTTTTAGCCTAGCAATTCCATTTTTTATCTTCCTCCTTTCACTAATATATCTGAAAAATTTTTATCTCCCTTTTTTACATTTTTAGCCATTTGTTCTTCCGCCTGTGCCTTCGCCAAATGTATCTCTCTCTTGGCTTCTTTCAGTTTCACCCTGTAGTCCTTTCTGCTCTCCTCTTCTTGGGTTTTTTTTATATTTCATGAACGCCAACTCTTTCGCCTTTATTTTCTCAGCCACTAGGTTGGAGAACCATATCGGCTTCCTTTTTCTCTTGTTTTTATTGATTTTCTTCACATAAAGGTCCGTAGCCATTTTTATCGCTCTTTTCAGCTTAGACCACTGTCTTTCCACTTCTCTTATGTCCTCCCATCCTAACAGCTCTTTCTTCAGGTACTTTCCCATTGCATTAAAGTCTGTACGTTTGAAATCTAGGACTTTAAGTATCGTGCGGCCGCTCTCCACTTTAGCCGTTATATCAAACCAAACCGTTTGATGATCGTTACTTCCCAGGTGAGCACCCACTCGAACATTAGAGATACTAGAGATACTAGAGATATTAGGAAGTCCACCTGAACATTCTCCACTCTGGCTATGTGGGAGGCCGAGATGTCCTGAAGATGAGACTGGCCTGACCATGAGTAGAGCCGCTTCCTGCGCCACCTGAGTGCTCTTGGTGTCCCTCTGAGTGACATAGGCCACCACTGTGGCATTGTGCGACAGAACCCTGACTGACATGCCCATCAAGAAGGAGCGGAAGGCTAACAGTGCCAGACGTACAGCTATGGTCTTCAGAACATTGATCGACCAGAACGCCTCCTCTGTGGACCAGGTGCCCTGAGCTGAGTGACCTAGACACTGAGCTACCCAACCAAGACTGGCATCCATGAGAAGCATCGTCCACTGTGGATGATCCAGACTCGTCCCTTGAACAAGATGGGGGGTTTGGAGCCACCAACGAAGACTGCAGCGCGCCAAGCCCCTCAGAGGAACAGAGAGATCCAGATTGTGCCTCTGAAGCGACCACCTCCAAAGCAGAACATACTGGAGAGGATGCATGTGGGCCCGAGCCCACTTCACGACATCTAGGGAAGCCGCCATCGACCCCAAGACTTGGAGGACATCGGGACTCCATAAGCAGGTGAATCTGAGATTGCAATTTGCTTACCCAGGCCTTTTTGAGGAAGACCTTCCTGAAGGAGGTGTCAAACAGAACCCCAAGGTACTCCAGGCGCTGAGATGGGGCCAACCGACTCTTGGAAAGGTTGACCACCAATCCCAGTTGCTGTAGAAACTCCACCACCCGAGCCGTGACTAGGGTGCTCTACTGAGACGACTTTGCCCGAATCAACCAGTTGCCCAGGTAGGGATGCTCCAGAATGCCCTCTGTGACAACCACCATAACCTTGGTTAACGTCCATGGAGCCGTGGCCAGACCAAAAGGAAGTGCACAGAACTGATACTGCTGACCCAAGATTGCAAAGCGAATGAAACGTTGATGGGATTGGAACAGCAAAGTAGGCCTCCAACAGGTTAGAGAAGTTAACTCATTCCCTGGCTGAACCGCCAGAATCACAGATTGCAGTGTTTCCCTGCGAAAAGACCGTTGACCTCCCTTCAAATCTAAGATGGATGAAAGAACCCTTGTAATTTGGGCATCACGAAGTAAAACGGGTACCTGACAGTGCCACACTCTTGAGGGGGAACCAGAACAACAGCTTAGAGATCTAGCAATCTTTAAAGGATCTAGCAAAAAACCTGCTTCTTCCACGCTGCCTGACAAGCAGAAGCTAGAAAATGATCTGGCAGGGAGTGGACCAACCAAAGAGCAGAAATTGTGCCGAATCACCTCCAGTCGAGCACCCACCGGAACCAGAGGGGGCGCGGGCCCAGTCATTGGGCAGGAAGGACAGCGGGGGAACCGGATGAGGGATTCCCAACCCCCGTCGGGTCCCCTGACAGGACTGTATTCCCTAAAAGAAACGACCCTGGGCAAAATCAGAGTTGGGTACAGAGCAGTCCAACACAGAAATCTCGCAGATGCCCCCAAGCAGTGCCACCTCGAACAGCTTGACAAGCACAGTCTTCAGGCAGGTGGGGCACTTTAGAGTCCTTCAGAGTTTGAACTTGTCCAAAACTTCTGTAAACAACAAGGACCCTTGAAAAAGAAAATTTAGAGAGGTTAGTGTTGGACACTGTATCCGTAGACCAAGTCCGAAGTCAGAAGGTCCAACGCGCAGCCATGGATTTGGCAGACGTCTGCAAGAAATCATAGATGACATCTGAGAGGAAAGAGGCAGCCATCTCAATCTTCGCCACCTCCTGACCATCAGACTCACTGTCAAGGACCTGCTCGGCCTGCCAAAACATGGACCGAACCACGAGTCCCGCAGAAATAGCTGCCTGGACCCCCAAGGCAGACATATCAAAATTCAGTTTAAGAATGGTCTCCAACTTACACTCCTCAGAGTCCCGTAAGACAGAACTGCCCTCATCAGGAACAGTATGCCACGTAGCCATAGCTGAGAACACCGCACCCATCACTGGCGGCTTTTAAGGTAGCCCTATCCCCCACCGGGATGGGATACAAACAGGCCAAGGAGCGCGCAAATCGAAAAGATGCCTCTGGCAAAGTCCACTGCGACAAGATAATATCCAGAAAAAACGGATGTATCAGACAAGAGCGGGAAGCAGAGGAAATCCCCCCAAAGAAGAGGGTCCTCTACACTCAGGGTCTCAGGCGGCATCTCCTCAAAGCGCAACACTGAAGAGATCTGCTGATTCAGATCTGAGAGTTTGTCCCTCTGAAAAAGGTGCACCACGAACGCCTCCTCGCTGGTAGAAAGAAAAAAATCTAAGTCCCTGGTACCAGCGGCTGTCCCCTCGAAAGGATACTGGAGGTCTCCCCAAGGGTCCAGGTCCTCATGCATTAGGTAAAACTCTCCTCTTACAAGTCCACGTCTGAGACCATACGCGGGCGCCTGGACAAGGGAGGAAGTGGGGGATGCGAAAAGAATTAAGGGGTCCAAACAGCAGGGGCTGCAGAGGAACAAACCCTCCCCAAGACCCCCAGGACACAAAGCAGGACCCCCGGCCGTCAAAATATGCTTTACACAAAGCAAAAAGAAAATGAGGGGGAAAAAAAAAATGAGGGGGAAAAAAACCCCGGTGGCCCCATGGGACTCCCTGCCCCAGCAGGGGACCCAACTGAAACCTGTCCCTGTTATGTCAAAACAGGGAGAAGGCACCTGAGGCTAAATAAAAGAATGGAGGGGCTATCTGAGGAAAAACGGCAAAAAAATGCACCAAAAATAACCCCTCCAGGGCCTGTAGCGGCTGAGAATGCTGAATTGTCCCAGCCGCTAAAGCAGGCATCTGCTGAGAGAAAAAACAGCTAATAGGAAATCCTCAGCTGCACCATCGGCGGCTGAAGAATTCCATCCGTGGGCAGCAGGGGAAGACCGGGCTTCCCTGAAAACTGCTACTGGCTCGCGAGGCACTAGCAGCGGGGAGCCCTGGAAGCCGGCACCCGCTGCCGACGAGGCTCCTCCACCGCACTGGCCCGAACAGCTGTTTTCAGGCCAGCCATGAGTGCTTTGCATCTGGACCAAATTGTGCACCTCTTCCCCTGAGAAGTGCTCAATTGGTCCATTCGCGACCTAGCTAGAAGAAAAAAGTGCCGGTTAGTTGAAAAATACAGTAATTTATAGCATATTTAAAGGGAAAACAATTCTTCAGACCAGCACTACCTCAGGATTTTTTTTTCCACTTGGCTCTTTAAACAGTATGCCTTACCACCAGAGGGTAAGGCTTACTGTTGAGGCACCTCTACAAAAATGTTGGGTCTCCAACTGATGACTTTCCTGTTCCTGTCCCGATTGGAGGAGAGTGCTCAATAGAATAAATGTCCTTACTCTCTGATAGCTAATGATTTCATTTGGACTATCTTCTTTGGTTAACTTGCATTTGAATCACATTTTGTATCTATTTGAGGACTTGAGAAGATTTATGTTAGCTAATTATTGCCTATTTTAGTTTTGGTGTGACAAGTTAATTTTCCTTATCATGAATCCTCTTTCTGTACAAGTTCATCTTGATTGTATAAATTGAAAACTTATAAATAAATTTTAAAAAAAAGAAAAATGTTGGGGAGGTGGAGGAAGGGGGGGGAGGGACCCAGCTTGCGACCCACTGGGTTTGACACTTCTGAGGTCGGACGGACCCCCAAACAAGCTCAGTCCACTCAAGCTCAGTCCGGCAACAAAAAGTCCTAAACAAATTCCAACAGCCCTACCAAGGGAGATGGGTACAGCTCACCACACCTGCTGGAGACTGAGAGGTAATTAGGGAGGAGTCACATGATATGTACTATTCCAAAGTTTTGTCTCAGTCTCCACCTGCTGGTCATGATGAGATATAACCCGCTTGTAAGATTAAACTATGCTGGTCTGGAGAGTTGCTAAAGAAATTGGATTCTTCTATACAATCTTAGTAAGAAAATTAGGAAAAGAGGTAAAGCAAGTCTCCCAGAAATATAGTATGTTTCTTCCTTACAGGCAGCAATAATAAAGAAAAGTGATTCAAAGGACATCAGATTTCAGACGTAGAAACAAAAAGGAAATCACCTGGAATCCAGTACCAAATTAGACAGTAGATTTCAGCTTAAGTGGAAACGTCACTGTGTACTTTTGGAATGGCCACTGTTTCGCAGAGCATAAAGGAATTCTGCACTGTAAATTGGAGTTCTAGGAAGACACTTACTCTTTTGTTTTAGCAGCAGTTTTGCAGAATGGATCTATCAATTCCAGATTCTGAGTCGCCATAAGCTGTAATTAGAGAAAAGTGGTTAGACAATGCTGAGTATTATGACATCTATCTGTGTCAGTATTTCTGTGCCTCCTTTCTTCTTTTGCTGAAAACTTGTAGCAGCATTATATTAAAAATGCATTGTTTAAAACATCAGATGTATTTAAAATCACACTTATAATTATGTATTCTCCTAAAGCAGTTAGTCCACAGCAGAAAAAAGTTTGACCAAGATATCAAATCTGGAATACACTTAGAAGCAGTCTCCAAAGGTTCTCTATATATTATTATTATGCTCTATTACAAACTGCCTATGAAGAAATGTTCTACTTCCTATAGGCCATAAAGTGTTTTTCTAATAATCTAGAGGATGTTCCATTCAGGAAGCAGAAAAACAAGCTGAGCAGCCTAAAGGTTAATACTGATGTAGTGAACTAGTTTTGAAACTGATGGTATAATAAGAGTTCACTCCGAGAAAGGGAGCATATCTATGCTCAGTTCTGGGTTTAGTTCTGGCATCCAATGTATAACAGTATCCAAGATAGAACTCAGACAACTGCAACAATCATGATGACAGCTACAGAAGCCTAAGAGAACAAATCTCAAATTACTTTGACGGGATGACCAAACGATTGATCAGGTGAGAGCACTAAATGTGATGTAGTTGATTTTATCAAGGCTTTGACATGGTTCTGCATAAGGGACTTATAAACTGAGCGTCACCATGTAGTGGCATTATGCCTTTCATTCCATAGTATGTATGGAGGCTAGGGATGCTTGTTTTACTGAATGTCATAAGGCATGTCTGTCAATTTGGGTCCCTTACTTGCAGTCTCTGACTTCTAAATCGCTCAGTTTATTTCTGAATACATAGAAGAGGGAAGTTAGAATACTAGTAGATGCCAACTTGGGAGAGTTGGAGGGGGTTAAGTGGGAGAGGAGATGATTGAGCCCACTAGGGACAGAAAATACTTGCATATGTGTGCAGCATTGTTTACATCTGGTAGTGCTATATAGTAGTAGTAGAGATGATTTGATATTTCTTTCTCTTTTTAATTTTTTTTTCCTGAAAAAGGGGGTGAGGGGGAATACAAGTAAAAAACAAATGGTGATCTAATGTTGTTATTTCTGAGCACCCTTGTTAGGGGCCCTGAAGTGACTGAGTCAAGAATTGATTGAGTGCAATCCAACAAAAGTTTGAATTTGTGGCATAGCTAGCACTGAATGAGAGACAGAGAGACATCCCCTTCAGAGCTTCAGTCATGGAGCAGGGCTAGGAATATAGGTGAAAAAAAATGCATATGTAGATGGATATCATGACTGAAGTATGTGCAAGGCCAGAATTTTGGTGTGCGGGATGGGTACCTAAAATAGTAGGAGTGTGTATGGAATGTCTACTGTGGGTGAGATGTCTTTAGTATCGATAGCGGTTTGTTGGGAACACAGTGGTGATGTTGTATAAGAGTGTATATAGGTGATATGTCAATATGAGGTGGCTAGTGCAGTGGATATGGGTGTGTGTATGGAATCAAGGAAAGGGGTGTTGAGTGCACAGGATGAGCCTGATTTATAAAGACTTCCGACATGGGGGCATGGGATGAAGGGAGAAAATTTGAGGTGGCTCTGTAGGGAAGGTTTGGAGGAGGAAGGAGCAGTAGAGAGTTCAGGAAAAATACCCTGCCCCTTCACCACCTTATGGGAAATGAATATTTTTCAAGTCTACAAGCTGGTAATGCACCACTTCCTGGTCCCGGTCTTCAAAATTCTCCCCCACATAGCCAATAAAGCATTTAAGTGCTTCATATTAGGCTGCTGTGGAGTCAAAGTCTTGCAGTATGAACTACAAGATCACAGTTCTTATTGCGAGACTTCGGTCCCATGGCAGCCAGAAATGAAGAGCTTACGTATGTATTTTATACAATAGTAGGTCTTATATACTGTTATTGCATAACCAAACTGGTTCAATGAAGGTTATAAAAGAGCCAAGACAAATAATAAGATTTACAAATAACAGAATTCTCCTAATAATCACTTATTTATAAGATACAGTCATGTGAAAAAATTAGGACACCCTATGAAATATTCAGTTCTCTTAAGAAATGTTCACATATCGATGTCAAATCTTTTTTTTTATTTATCTCTGGAAAAGAAAGTGATGTAATTGCAGGTAAGCAACAAAACTTTTCCTTGATTTACTCATGAAACAAAAGATATCCACAAAAATGTGTATTCTAACTGAGGAATAAATTAGGACACCCCCCCATATATCCTTCCACTTAGGGCCTGTTTTACAAAGCTGTACTAATGGCTGCCGTGCGGTAACGGCCCCGAAGCCCATAGGAGATTTAAAGTGCTTCGGGGCTGTTGCCGCGTGGCAGCCGCTAGCGCTGCTTTGTAAAACAGGCTGTTAAAGTGGCTCAAATCACACACAGGTGTATCACATCAGGTGCACATGATTAGAACATTGTTACTCAGCATATTGAAGGAGGTTTGCACTACTTAAACCACAGACATTTAATTTGGTGTGCTCATGACTGCTGCGTTGAGAGTGAACATCATGGTGAGATCAAAAGAGATGTCTGAGGCCTTCAGAAAGAAAATCGTAGCAGCTTATAAGTCTGGTAAGGGATCTCAAAAGAATTTGACATTAGCCATTCCATGATCCGAAAAATAGTGTATAAGTGGAGGACTTTTCAAGCAACTGCCAACATGCCCAGGTCTGGCCAGCCAAGCAAGTTGATCCCCAGAGCAGACTGCAAGATGCTAAAAGAACATAAGAAGTTGCACCCGCTGAGTCAGACCAGAGGTCCATCTTGCTCAGCGGTCCGCTCCCGCGGCGGCCCATCAGGCCTAGTGCCTGAACAGTGGTCCCTGATTAATTTTGTAACTTACCTCTAATCCCATCCCTATAATCTACCTTTACTCTTATCTGTACCCCTCAATCCCTTTGTCTTCCAAGTACCTATCCAAAGCTTCTTTGAACCCCTGTAGCGTGCTCCTGTTTATCACATCCTCTGGTAGCGCGTTCCATGTATCCACCACCCTCTGTGTGAAAAAGAACTTCCTGGCGTTTGTTCTAAACCTCTCCCCTTTCAATTTCTCCGAGTGCCCCCTTGTACTTATTGATCCTCTTAATTTGAAAAATATGTCCCTGTCTATTTTTTTCTATGCCCTTCATGATCTTGAAGGTTTCTATCATGTCTCCTCTAAGTCTCCGCTTTTCCAGGGAGAAAAGCCTTAGCTTTTTCAGTCTGTCAGTATATGAGAGGTCCTCCATGCCCTTTATTAGCTTAGTTGCTCTTCTCTGGACCCTCTCAAGTACCTCCATGTCCCTCTTGAGGTACGCGACCAGAACTGAACACAGTACTCCAGGTGCGGGCGCACCATAGCACGATACATTGGCAGGATGACTTCCTTTGTCCTGGTCTCAAAAAACCCTAAAATGTCATCATGGGACCTACAGCAGGCTCTTGCTACTGTTGATGTGAAAGTTCATGCCTCTACAATCAGAAAGAGACTGCACAAATTTAACTTGCATGGGAAGTGTGCAAGGAATCATTTGCTCTCTAAGAGAAACATCTTAAGTTTGCCAGAGAGAACGTAGGCAAACACCAAGACTTCTGGAATAGTGTTCTATTTACAGATGAGTCTAAAATTGAATTATTTGGACACCAGAAAAGAGGACATGTTTGGTGTACACCAAATACAGCTTGCCAGAAAAAGAACCTCATGCCAACTGTGAAGCACGAAGGTGGAAGTGTCATGGTTTGGGGATGCTTTGCTGCAGCAGCACCTGGCCAGCTCACCATCATAGAATCTATCATGAATCCTACCATGTATCAGAGAGGGTGCTTGAGGAACATGTGAGACCATCTGTAAGCAAAATCAAAGCTGAAGCGGAACTGGACCATGCAATACGATAATGACCCAAAATATACCAGTAAATCCACCAAGGACTGGCTGAAAACTAAGAAATGGAGAGTCCTGGAGTGGTCGAGTCAAAGCCCTGATCTTAATCCCATTGAGCTGCTTTGGGGTGATTTGAAATGGCCAGTACATGCAAGAAAACCCTCAAACATCTCACAACTGAAAGAATTCTGCATTAAGGAGTGGGCCAAACTTTCCTCAGACCAATGTCAGAGTCTGATAGATAGCTACAAGAAGCGTCTCACTGCAGTTATTTCAGCCAAAGGGGGTAACACTAACTATTAGGGTGTAGGGTGTCCTAATTTATTCCTCAGTTAGAATATACATTTTTGTGGATATTTTTTGTTTCATGAGTAAATCAAGGAAAATTTTTGTTTACCTGCAATTACATCACTTTTCTGCAATTACACCACTTTCTTTTCCAGAGATAAATAAAAAAAAAAGTTTTGACATCGATATGTGAACATTTCTTAAAAAAAGAAATGAACATTTCATGGGGTATCCTAATTTTTTCACGACTGTATATATGATTTTAAAAAAGTTTTTTAAACTTGTTTTGAAATATCAAATAATTTGTTCCTATTTAACTTCTATCAGAAGTGAAGTCTAGCTAAAAGCAGCCAGGCTGCAAGGAAGAAAGCATGAAAACTGAAACTGGAGAGCAGCATGGCAGTACTGTGGAGAGCTAAGTGTGGTACATGTTGTGCTCACCTCCCAGTTCAACCACTGCCTCAGACTTTTTTTCCCCAGAATTAAATGTCAATCCAGCACCAGGCAACTTTTTTTTGCCAGGCTCAGTCAAACTATATTCCCTGAAAATAAGTCCTAGCATGATTTTCGAGGTAGGTCTTAATATAAGCCCTACCCCCCAAAATAAGCCCTAGTTGCCGGCAGCAGCACTTCCCCGCCCCTTCCATCTCTCCCCCGCCAACGGAATACCTTGTAACAAACGACAATGTTGGCAGCAATCTAGACAGGCTGCTTCGGGCCTTCTCTCACCGGGGTTTCCGTGTGTGCCGCATTGTTGATGATATCATCAGTGATGCAGCAGAGGAACGCCCGGGCAGGAGAAGGCCATGAAGCAGCCTGTCTAGATTGCTGCCGATGTTGCCGTTTGTTACAAGGTATTTCAGTCTCGCGTTTGGCAGGGGAGAGATGGAAGGGTCAGCAGGGAGGGGGAGGGGGTGTACAGCAGGGGGATGGGAGGGAAGGATAGAAGCTGCAAGGGTTCTGCTGCACAAGGGATGGAGTGATGGATAAACAGATACTGCACAAGGAGATGGGTGAGAGGGGAAAAAAGATGCTGCACTGTGACACGATTGTGAAACGGATGGTATGAAAGATTAATATTGAGTGACACTGCCTAGGATCCATGATAGCTGTTACAAGGAAACACAAGTATTATGAGAACGAGCAAGGACTTTTCAGCACCTATTGAGCAGGTCCTCAGGCAGGCTAACACATAACATTCCACAAGCATTCAGTTAACTCAATCCACAAGGAAAGGGATGGGAAATTAGCTCATGAGGCAAACACATACTAATTAGTAAACATCCTCCCGACATTGGGATGGGAAATTAGTTCACGAGGCAGGCTAGGAGTATATTGATTGGTAAACATCCTCCCGGCATTCACTTAACTCAATCCACAAGGATAGGGGGATAAATACTGTTTCCCCTAGAAAGAAAAGCAGAGGGGACATTTCCACTACTGACAGAGAGGGACATTTAAGCTGTGTGATGACATTTTGTGAGTAAGCCTCCTGATCGTGGACAAGAGTGATGATATAATAACCGGTAACGTATTAATTCAAACTCTGTACTTAATCAATGATTATGACTAGAAATATTGTATATATGTAATAAAATGGCTAGAAATATTGTATATAGGTAATAAAACTTAATATGTATACTATTTTGATTTCCTGGCATTCTGTCCAGTGCGGATAGTGACTGAAGGTATTTGGTAAGCCTTTTTAAATAGTAATACATTAATTGGCGTAGTCGGCAGGATTTCTCTAAAGAAAACCTGAGCGCTCTTGTGATACAGGAATGTTCAGGAAGAGAGAGAAATCCTCAAAAGAACCTATAGAGGTGCCCAGCTGGACCGAGGCACCGTATAATTTAATAGCACAAGAACTAGCCAATAATCATGGATTAGCAGAGTCATGGGAAAAGGTTCTGGAAAGTGCAGAACCAATTGATCTTGTACAAGTTTGGAGAAATGCCCCGATGAATCGGGTGATGTAGTTTGAAAAAAAAAAAAAAAAAATTGCCCCGATGGGTCGGGTGATGTAGTTTGGAAGGGTGCCCCGATAAATCGGGTGATGTGGTTGCTCTGGGTTCTGGGAAGTGCAGAACCAATTGTTCTTGTACAAGTTTAGAAAAAAAAAAAAAAAAAAAAAGTTGCCCCCCGATAAATTAGGTGATGTGGTTGCTCTGGGTTCTGGGAAGTGCAGAACCAATTGATCTTGTACAAGTTTAGAAAAATGCCCCGATAAATTGGGTGAGGTAGTTGCCCCGATAAATTAGGTGATGTGGTTGCTCTGGGTTCTGGGAAGTGCAGAATCAATTGTTCTTGTACAAGCTTTATGAAAATGCCCCGATGAATCGGGTGATGTGGTTTGGAAATATGCCCCGATGAATAGGGTGATGTAGTTTAGAAAGATGCCCCGATTTATCGGGTGATGTAGTTGGCTCGAAGGAGCTGGGTATTAGCAGTTCATATTGCTGCCACAAAATATAAGAGGGGGCGCGGTCGAGTAAATAGGATGTTGAAGTAAAAGTTCCTTTGTTTAAAAGAGCAAACTGCAAAAGGAGGGATTTTCACCCCCACCTTTTTCCTCCTTCGGCGGGCTTTTTGAATTCTCCTTTGTTCACCAGGCAGAGGGGAGGGGGAAGTGGGAGGAAGCAGGAAAGAAAGAGAAAAAAAAAAAAAAGGAGAGAGACAGCATGGGGTCTGTCTGCAATTCTACGAATGTTGCAAAAACAGGGATCGATATTTAAAATATGCTTAAATATTATCAAATTATGGATTTAAATGTAGGAATTTGTAATGAAATTAATAATGTAAGCAAGGAACCAAAGGGTTTATGGATAAAACTTTACCAGCCTTATGTTATTTAGAGTTCCGATCAGCCAATATAAGGTACTTGAAGTTAATTGAAAGTTGTTTTGCTGTTCAGGAAACAAAGAAAGTTTAAGTATGTTGATTTAAGTTTGAAAGAGTTTCTGCAGGGTAGATCTATGCTGTTAAGAACAATGGAGGTAATTAAGGAACTGTTTGCCTGATGTAGCCTGAATTTTTTTTTTTTTCTTCAGCACTGTTAGCAGGCTAGCCGCGGACTTTTCAGCAGTTCGATTGATACACAGACAAATTGTCTGAAATAAGGTTTCCGGTTTGTTTGGGGAACGTACCGAAACAAAATAAAAACCTGTGGACTCAATTTTGGAGATGCAGGATAAGGGAAAGAAGTCAGACTCTAAATTCAGCTTGAGGTACAGATAGAGCAAGATAGTAAATTACATGAGTTTGACATATTGACATACAAACTAAGAAAGGGCAGTTGGATTTATTAATTAAATAAATCCAACAAAAATACAAGGACCGGCAACGTCGGTAAAATTTTTAGGAATTCAGTGGAATAGAGGATATTAGGGAAATCACAGAGAAAGCAAAACGAAAAATATTAGATTTTCCCACTCCAAAGAATATAACTAGTAAAAAATATGAGTTTATGTGGGGAGAAGAACAGCAGGTTGCTTTTGAAAATGCTAAACAAGCCATACAGACCACTGTAGATTTGTGGCCCATGAGAGAGGGGGAAGTGGAATTACATGTATATATTCCCTTCGAAAAACAACTTTTAGCATGTTATTGGGCGTTGGCTGAGACCGAACAGATTACCTTAGGTCATACAGTACTATTGCGACCACAAATTCCAATTATGCAATGGATAATGTCTGATCCCAAGTCAAATAGAGTAGGATATGCTCAGGAACAAAGTATTATTACATTTCTCAAAAAGCTAAAATAGGTGAGCATGGGGTAGCTGCTTTGCACGAAAAAAAAAAAAAAGCTAATATTCCTAACGAAGAGCTGGAAATCATAAAGCCAGTATATGCTCATGAATCCCCAGTGAAATGGGGAGTGGAATATCTTTTTATCCCAGGACAAGCAGGCATGATATTCTCACATGTGGGTGACGTCATCTACGGAGCCCCGGCGCGGACAGCTTTTCAAGCAAACTTGATTGAAGTTTCAAGTTTGCACACTGCACCACGCATGTGCGTGCCTTCTCGCCCACTAGAGGGCGCATCCCACCTCGTGGTCCCCAGTTCAAATTTTTCCGCGGAGCAAGAAAGCCCTGTGGATCTGAGCTCCAGTGTTTTTGCCTTCTAGCTGCCGCGTTTAGTTTGTTTTTCCCTTCGAATTAGTTCGCGGTACTCTTTTCCTTTCGTTTCTTTTCAAAAAAAAAAAAAAAAAAAAAAAAAGTCTTTCGTTTTTCGTCGGGTTCCGGGGGCTCCCGGAAGCCGTGGCCGCGGGACGTCGGTACGTTCCCGGCCTTCTTCTTTTTCTTCGTGGATGTTCCGTCCTGTTACGGGATTCAAAAAGTGCAGCCGGTGTGAGAGGTTGCTTTCCATCACTGACCCTCACCGGTGGTGCATTGTCTGTCTTGGGCCCGAACATCCGACAGACTCGTGTGATCGCTGTGCTACCTTCCAAAACAGGGCCCTCCGTCGCCGTAAGGCAAGAATGGCCGAATTGTTCGCCGTCGACGCGCCGCCTAAGGCCTCGACGTCGGCCTCGGCTTCGGCCCCGGCCTTGACCTCGGCCTCGGCGTCCTCGGGGGCCTCGGCCTCGCCTCGGCCCTCTTCCTCGAAGGCGTCGTCAGTGAAGCAAGCTTCGGGTAAGTCCTCTGTTCCATCCCCTTCAGCAAAGAAGCCATCCTCGAGTCAGGCCAAGGCGGGTGGGTCGATCCCGGCCCCGCATCGGACCTCGACTCCGCACACCCCGAGGGAATACTCGAGACCGAGGTCGCCCTCCAGGGAGTGTGCCCCGGACTCGGAACTCCCCACCTTCGTGGGGATTCCGGCCTTCCAGGATCTCCTCCGAGCTCTGATCTCATCGGAGCTGTCGGGAGCCCTGGAAGTGTTGCAGCGTGCTGCGGTTCCGGCGGCCTCGACCTCGGCCTGGACGCCTTCGGTCTCGGAGGCCCCGGCCTCGGCTCCCTCGGGAGCCCCGGCCTCGGCGACCTCGGTCTCGGGTACTGGGACCCCGTTCACCTCGGTCTCGGCCCCGCCCCGGACCTCGACCTCGGGGGAACCCCCTGAGCGGAGTGTAAGGCCCAAAGAAAAGTTGCGCAGAGTGCGCCGTCTTTCCTCCTCTTCCTCCGGGTCTTCCAGACACGCCTCGCCCTCGACGCGACCTCGGACGGGGCGTCGATCGAGGAAGTCTAAGCGGCCCCGAGGCTCGCCTCGGCGCGACCGTTCCTTGTCGTTCGGAGGCGAGGCGTTGCAGGTGTCGGAGTTGCGCCTCGACAACCCGAGGCTCCTCCGCTCACCCCATGGGAAGTCTTCCCGGGCCGCCTCGCCGAGGAAACGGGAGAGTGTCCCACGAACCCCGGGGTCCTCACCCAAGGGTTCTGCGAGGAGGACAACTTCCCCTTCCCCCTCGAGGGCCCTCGAGAGGGGATCCTGGGATTCGGGATCGGTTAGGGATCCTCATTATTCCCATGAGGCCTCCCCCCTCTCCTCGGTGGGGCGGTCGAGAACCCCCTCTCCCCAGGCTAGGCCGTCCTCATTTTCATCCTTCGTTCAGGACATGGCCCAAGCCCTGGGGATTGACCTGATGGTAGGCTCTCGGTATTCCAAAGAATTTTTGGAGGAACAGGACCTCCCCATTCTTCCTAGGGAGGTGCCTAGACTCCCTCTCAACAGTGTCCTTCTGCAAACCTGGCTGAAGAACTTGTCAAACCCTCTTACAGTCACGTCTGTGCCTTCAAAAATGGAATCGAAGTATAGGACGATTCCCCCTAAAGGGTTCGATAAGGCGCAGCTCTCACACCAGTCTCTTCTGGTGGAGTCTGCTCTTAAAAAATCACAGCCCTCACGGGTTTCTGCGGCGGTTCCACCAGGCAGGGAGGGGCGGACCCTGGACAAGTTTGGCCGCCGCCTCTATTCAAATTCCCTGATGGCCACCAGGGTTCTAAACTACGCCTTCACCTTTTCCTCCTTTTTGCGTGGTATGGTGAAGGACCTTCCTCAATATCGAAACTCGTTACCGGACTCCCAAAGAGCAGGATTCGACAAGTTTATGTCCAACCTGTCTCAATTGCGGTTGTACCTATTCCATGCAGTGTACGACGCCTTTGAGCTGGTTTCGAGGGTGTCGGCCCTCGCGGTGGCCATGCGCCGCTTGGCCTGGCTTCGCACCCTCGACATTGACCCAAACCTGCAGGAACGCCTGGCAGACTTGCCTTGTGTGGGGTCCGAGTTATTCGACGAGTCATTGGATGCGGCGACCAAGCGCTTGTCGGAACAGGAGCGCTCTCTAGCATCCCTGGTCCGCCCCAAACCTAGGCCCCCGCCGCAGAAACCCTTTCGGCCTCCGCCGCGCCGATACCCTCAGAAGTCGACCCCGGCTTTCTCGAGACCGCCTCCGAGACGTCCGTCTCAGCGAGGCAGAGGGGGACAACCCCAAGCCCCGGCGCAGGGCCCTTCTAAGCCAGCGCCTTCCTTTTGACGGGATGAGCGGACGGGGCGGGTTCCCCTCCGCACTTTCTCAGGAACCCCTTCCTATCGGGGGCCGTCTTCGGTTCTTCCGGGAGGCATGGACTGGGATTACCTCAGACGCTTGGGTGCTCCGGATCGTCTCCGAGGGCTACTCGCTCAACTTTGTGTCCTCGCCGCCGGACAGTCCCCCAAGTTTAGTCCCCTGCAACCGTTCGCAGCTACCGACCCTTATAACCGAAGCCAAAGCCCTCTTGAAGCTTCGGGCGGTCGAGCCGGTCCCCAAGGACCAGTGGGGTACGGGGTTTTACTCCCGCTACTTTTTGGTCCCAAAAAAGACCGGGGACCTGCGCCCCATACTGGACCTCAGGAAGCTCAACAAGTTCCTGGCCCGGGAGAAGTTTCGAATGCTATCTCTCCCGGTTTTGTACCCCCTCTTGGGGGAAGGGGACTGGATGTGCTCCCTCGACCTGAAGGAAGCATACACCCATGTTCCGGTGCACCCCGCCTGTCGAAGATTCTTACGATTCCAGGTGGGGGACCTCCACCTCCAGTACAGGGTACTGCCCTTCGGCCTGGCCGCGTCCCCACGAGTTTTCACGAAGTGCATGGTGGTGGTGGCAGCAGCCCTCAGGTCACGTGGACTCCATGTGTTCCCTTACCTGGACGATTGGCTCATCAAAGCCCCGACCAGGGAGGGGGTTATCTCAGCGACCCGACAGTCTATTGCCTTCCTGCAAACTCTCGGGTTCGAGATAAACTTTCCAAAGTCTCAGTTGAGACCGTCGCAGTCTCTTCAATTCATAGGTGCGGTGCTGGACACGGTGCGCCTACGCTCCTACCTGCCGACCCAGCGGGTGGAAACCTTGGTACGGATGAGCCGCCAGGTCTCCCAACTATCGAGGGTGTCGGCCAAGCGCATGATGATGCTGCTGGGCCATATGGCCTCGACGGTACATGTCACGCCGTTTGCGAGGCTACACCTGAGGATCCCTCAGTGGACCCTCGCGTCCCAGTGGCGCCAGGAGTGCGACCCGGTGTCTCGCCTCATTTCGGTAACTCCGCCCTTGCGGAAATCGCTGCGTTGGTGGACAGACTCTTCAAATCTGTCCAGGGGGCTATTGTTTCGCACTCCGCCTTTTCGCAAGGTCCTGACCACGGACTCCTCGGAGTACGCGTGGGGAGCCCATCTCGACGGTCTTCGCACGCAGGGCCTGTGGTCGTCAGAAGACCGTCAGTGTCATATCAACGTGCTAGAACTGCGAGCCATCTTCCTAGCACTTCGAGCCTTCGTTCACATATTGCAGGACCAGGTGGTCCTCGTCCGCACGGACAATCAGGTGGCAATGTATTATGTGAACAAGCAGGGAGGAACAGGGTCATGGCCCCTCTGCTCCGAAGCTCTTCGCCTCTGGGAGTGGGCGGCCTCCCGGAACATCTTCCTCCGGGCAGTCTACATCCAAGGAGAACGGAATTGCCTGGCGGACAAACTGAGTCGACTTCTGCAACCGCACGAGTGGACTCTACACTCAGCAGTTCTACGCGAGGTCTTCGCTCGCTGGGGAACGCCACAGGTGGATCTGTTTGCCTCTCCGGAGACACACAAACTACCACTATATTGTTCTCGGAGGTACTCGCAGGACCGTCTGGAAGCGGATGCCTTCCTACTCGACTGGGAAGGGAGGTTCCTGTATGCATTCCCTCCGTTCCCTCTGATCATGCGAACGTTGGTACACCTAAAATCGTCCACGGCCACGATGATTCTCATAGCACCTCGGTGGCCGCGTCAGCACTGGTTCTCCCTGCTGCTCCAGCTCAGTGCCAGAGAGCCTCTTCCCCTGCCTGTCTCTCCTTCTCTGCTGTCTCAGAGTCAAGGATCCATGTTACATCCCAATCTGCAGTCATTGCACCTGACAGCCTGGTTTCTTGTTCCCTGACTCCTCCGGACCTGTCTCAATCGGTGAAGGAGGTGTTGGAAGCCTCCCGCAAGATCTCGACGAGGCTTTGCTATGCGCAGAAATGGACCAGGTTTTCCACCTGGTGCTCGTCTTTTCACCTGGATCCGGTATCAGTCCCGGTATCCTCGGTTTTGGAATATTTGTTTCATTTGTCGCGCTCCGGCTTGAAAACCACTTCGGTGCGGGTTCATCTCAGTGCGATTTCTGCTTTCCACCAACCTCTGGAGGGACGCCCTCTGTCACTCCATCCCTTGGTGACACGCTTCATGAAAGGGTTACTCAGGGTTTGTCCCCCTCTTAAGCCTCCGTCTGTCGTGTGGAATTTGAATGTAGTTCTGGCTCAACTGATGAAACCCCCGTTTGAGCCACTCAACAAGTCCCTCTTGAAATTTCTGACTTGGAAGGCGGTATTTCTAATTGCCCTCACCTCCGCCAGGCGGATCGGCGAGTTGCAAGCCTTGGTTGCGGACCCCCCTTTCACGGTCTTTCATCACGACAAGGTGGTTCTCCGCACCCATCCTAAGTTTTTACCTAAAGTTGTTTCTAACTTCCACCTCAATCAGTCCATTGTCCTTCCTGTGTTCTTCCCGAAGCCCCACTCCCATCCTGGCGAGACGGCGCTTCACACGCTTGACTGTAAGAGGGCGTTGGCATTTTATCTTCAACGCACCAGGCCTCATCGGAAGGTTCCTCAATTGTTTTTGTCCTTCGATCCCAATCGATTAGGGCATCCAGTTTCCAAGCGCACTCTGTCTAACTGGTTGGCCGCTTGTATTTCCTTTTGCTACGCTCAGGCTGGCCTTCCGCCCCCGGGTCGAGTCACGGGGCACAAGGTCCGAGCGATGGCAGCTTCGATAGCTTTCCTCCGATCCACTCCAATGGAGGACATATGTAAGGCTGCCACTTGGTCTTCGGTTCATACATTCACCTCTCATTACTGTCTGGACACTTTATCCAGGAGTGACGGCCGGTTTGGCCAGTCAGTTTTGCAAAATCTGTTTTCCTAAATTGCCATCCTCCCACCTGCCCTTTTTTGGTTAGCTTGGAGGTCACCCACATGTGAGAATATCATGCCTGCTTGTCCTGGGATAAAGCACAGTTACTTACCGTAACAGGTGTTATCCAGGGACAGCAGGCATATATTCTCACAACCCGCCCGCCTCCCCGGGGATGGCTTCCTTGCTAGTTATGGAACTGAGGACCACGAGGTGGGATGCGCCCTCTAGTGGGCGAGAAGGCACGCACATGCGTGGTGCAGTGTGCAAACTTGAAACTTCAATCAAGTTTGCTTGAAAAGCTGTCCGCGCCGGGGCTCCGTAGATGACGTCACCCACATGTGAGAATATATGCCTGCTGTCCCTGGATAACACCTGTTACGGTAAGTAACTGTGCTTTACTGACTCCTGGTCGGTCGCTAATGGTCTTGCTACATGGTTAATGGGGTGGAAGTCCCATAATTGGCTAATTCATGGTAAGGAACTGTGGGGTAAAGAATTATGGCAAGACATAGAAGAAATTGTACAGGAAACAACTGTCAGTATTCCATGTAGATGCACATATGCCTGTTGATTCAATGGAACGATTGTTTAATTCCCAAGCAGATGCTGCAGCTGCCATTTCTGTAACAACTACTAATGAAATTCCTAAGGTGGAAGAATGGTTGGAAGGTACAGCCATTTGGGCACATCAGAAAAGTGGACATCTTGGAGAAAAAGCTACTTACAGGTGGGCTCAGGAACGAGGGATTCCTTTGACGATAGATATGATCAAACATGTGATCGGAAAATGTCCGGTGTGTCAACATATCAAGAACGGGAAGTACCACATAAGGTAATGGGGCACGGGGCGATTTGCCAGCCCAGATTTGGCAAATGGGTTTCATAGGACCGTTACCCGAAAGTCATAAATGTAAATATATGTGTACTGCTGTAGATTATTATTAGCATTCCCTTGTGCTTCTGCATCACAATGGAGCACTCTAAGGACTTTAGACATGATTATTCAGTATTATGGTATGCCCTTACAAATACAAACTGATAATGGATCACATTTTATGGGAGGGCAGATAAAAGAATATGCTAAGGAAAATAATATTGAATGGGTATATCACATGCCCTATTATCCCCAGGCAGCGGGATTAATTGAAGATGAATGGACTTTTGAAAGAGGCCCTTAAAAAACTAACTACAGATGACAAATATGGGCAGTGGAGGGATAATGTAACCCCCAATTTGACGATTGGGAAACTGTCCATAGCCAAAATCTGGATTAGCAATCCTAAAGGACCTCCGGAACCAGCGGAGGTGATTGCAATCGGGAAAGATAAGGCTCTCCTTGTGATGAAACCGGGAGTGGAAAAATGGGAATATGTCCCTCAGGAGAAATGTTATTTGAGAGAGTAATAATGTTTTCTAAAACTTGCAGATATACGTGTGCCTTGGAATCCTTGGAATATGGTATGGGGTAAGAGGCGCTGCCCCCGGGCGACGTATTACAATTAAAGAAGGGGTCGTTACGTCATGGAGATGGAAGCATTCTTCAATGAATCGGAAGCAAGATAACTTCACTTGCAGCGCTAACTCCAGATGTATCATTGCAAATGTGACAACAAGAGACAGATTAAAAGCAATGAACACACTAGAAATGAGCAGATATGGAGGACCGTGTTTAATACAATGTAATGATACTCATGTGTAAATATGTAGTGTTACCCCTCATACTAGGGGAACCTCAGAAGCAATTTTTCTGGGCACCTAAATTTAATTTTAACATTTTGTGACTCCACATTGCAAGGGCGAATTTGTAAATTACAATCAATAATATATGATGTGTGTGGACTATATTATTGAAATAGCACCACGCGTAATATGTGTGGTGACTAATGAGCCAATAATTACCAAAAATGATAGTACCCTTTGCAGGATGCTTACACAATATGTCAACACTTCTTTGGCAGAATCAAACTTATGTTTGAACACCTGATATAGGATTTAGAACAAATGTATTCTGGGAGAACAACTTTTCCGTTCCAAATTGGGATTTAAAGTTGGGAAAGTTAAAAGCTATAATACTAGGATAAATCAGTCCATAAGGAATTTGAACAAAAGCATCACTAGATTAGTAATTATACTAACCATAATAATACTTGTTCTGTCCTTGTGGAATTGTTATGTGGTTTATGGACTATGCTGTAAACCAACACGACCCACGATGGTATCCTATGGCAGTATCACTCAATAAGGACCGAATGTGACACGATTGTGAAACGGATGGTATGAAAGATTAATATTGAGTGACACTGCCTAGGATCCATGATAGCTGTTACAAGGAAACACAAGTATTATGAGAACGAGCAAGGACTTTTCAGCACCTATTGAGCAGGTCCTCAGGCAGGCTAACACATAACATTCCACAAGCATTCAGTTAACTCAATCCACAAGGAAAGGGATGGGAAATTAGCTCATGAGGCAAACACATACTAATTAGTAAACATCCTCCCGACATTGGGATGGGAAATTAGTTCACGAGGCAGGCTAGGAGTATATTGATTGGTAAACATCCTCCCGGCATTCACTTAACTCAATCCACAAGGATAGGGGGATAAATACTGTTTCCCCTAGAAAGAAAAGCAGAGGGGACATTTCCACTACTGACAGAGAGGGACATTTAAGCTGTGTGATGACATTTTGTGAGTAAGCCTCCTGATCGTGGACAAGAGTGATGATATAATAACCGGTAACGTATTAATTCAAACTCTGTACTTAATCAATGATTATGACTAGAAATATTGTATATATGTAATAAAATGGCTAGAAATATTGTATATAGGTAATAAAACTTAATATGTATACTATTTTGATTTCCTGGCATTCTGTCCAGTGCGGATAGTGACTGAAGGTATTTGGTAAGCCTTTTTAAATAGTAATACATGCACATGTGGGGGAGAGAAAGGAAATGGGAAGAATTGGGGTGGAGGAAGGGAGCGA
Organism: Geotrypetes seraphini; assembly: GCF_902459505.1. Lineage (NCBI taxonomy): Eukaryota > Metazoa > Chordata > Amphibia > Gymnophiona > Dermophiidae > Geotrypetes > Geotrypetes seraphini. The sequence continues at coordinate 285,692,598 of NC_047086.1, forward strand.
TGATCACTGTACAAGACCTACCCCGAAAATAAGACCTAGTGCCTTTTTTGGCCCAAAATTAATATAAGACAGTGTCTTATTTTCGGGGCAACACAGTATGTTTCTGTTCTATGGAACACCCCGTTATGTTACTTGTGGCATGCTCTTCAACAAAGTGAACTTTTCTCCAGAGATAATCTAGAATAGGGCAAATATCCTGGGAAGTTTGAAAGCATAAGGAGTGATCTACTGAAATTTGAGACATGGTCCACAGCAGTGGTTCCCAACCCTGTCCTGGAGGACCCCCCAGGCCAGTCGGCTTTTCAGGATAGTCCTAATGAATATGCATGGTATACAATTCCAGACTTAAGTGTCCTTCATGGAAGAAGTTGCTGCTCTGTTGTGTTCATGAACCATTTCATGTTACGATGGTACTATAAGGCATCTTTCACTTTCTGATCTGAGTGATCTAGATGGCACGTATAGATTCAAAAAGCATGCCAGATAAGGAGGTTCATTTGTCAGTATAACTTTAAAAGTTAATAGAAATATTTTATAGACAATGCGATGATTAATTGGCAGCCAATGTCAGCGCATGCTTGGAGGCCCTCCAGACACGGCCTCAAGCTCATGGAAAACGAGATAAGGTTTGTGTGGGATGGGGCTGGGGTGAGGGAGAGTGGGCAGGGCGGGTGGCAGAACAGGATGGGGTGTGGATGTGCCACAGAAAAACATTTGCTTCGTTAGTGCACCAGAGCAAAAAAAAATTGTGGGATAATGAGATTATAGTCTTATCATATAAAAAGCATTAACAAGCTTAAAATTTTATATAGGAAGAGATTGATCATAGTTAGTAACAAAATAAAGGCTACATTTTTTTACCTCCTCTGCTCCAACTTTAGACAGTTCTTCAAGATAGATGTCAATTAAATGGAAGCGGACCCCGTTTGGGGCCTCGCTCTCACTGTCCAACACCTCCTTAATTAGCAGGTTCAAAAACTCTTCTACTAAGCTAGAAAGAAATTAAAGAGATAAAACATTAGATGCCTGAAGCAAAACAGACACATTTGATTGATTTCCCCCCCCACCGCCTCCTGTAAATCCTTCTCATCCCACAACAGCCACATTTAATCTAGCCCTAAATAATGCAGATCACAAGCTCCCAAAATACACGTATTCATGATCTGTGACTGCAGGTTCAGTTGCTCCCACCCTGCTGCAAACTTACCAGATGACTGTACACCTAAACAGGTGTTTGCAGAACAGTGTGCTCCAAACAGAATTGCCAACATAGTTGCACAAAATAGGACCCTCACAGAACAATGAAAGGTTCTCCTCCTCAATCTCCTTTCCTCTTTGGATTATGACTCCTAGATTATGGATCAATTTCCATGTCCTATTCACAATTCTCTCCCTCCCCTACCTCCACGGGTGTTTTCATGATCTTCATTGGGAGGTTCCTACATCATCTCATCCTACTCTCTCTTCACATTCTGCTTTCCTTCCCTGGATCCTGCACTTCATGGGTTCTACCTTTGGCTCTCTTACACCTAAAGGGAGGCCCTACATTCCTTGGGCAAGTGGACTTTCAGAGATCCTTTTGGTCCAAGGGAAGTGCATAGGGCGGGTGCTTGGGGATTTGAGGGGACTCCGTGAGGTCTCTAGTAAAGAGGTGGGACTTTTTTCCTGCACCTTCAATGGGCATCCTATCTCCCTCATCGTAATTAATCAACTGATCAACTGTAATTGATAATTAGATGCAACTGATTGAACACAGCCAGGCTTGATTTCAGCCACACCTGTTGAATCCAAACCTCACTATATATTGAACATTACCATGAGAGTGAAGTAGTCACCATAAAGTTTCTACAAAAACACTAAGCCACGATCAAAGGAAATTCCAAAATAGATGAAAAAATAGCTGTTACATAGAAAAATAAAGATAAAGACCATATGGCCTATCCAGTCTACCCATCCATGCCATCTTCTATCTTTTCTCTCCCTTAGTGATCCTACATATTTGTCCCAAGTTGCTTGAATTCAGAAACAGTCTTAAGTCTCCACCGGGAGCTTATTCCATGAATTCACCACTCTTTCTGTGAAGAAATATTCCCGCAGGATACTCCTGAATCTGTTCACTTTCTCCTTCTTCCTATGCCCCACATTCCAAAGCATGAGAAATATATAGTGGAATTAGAAAAGGTACAGAGAAGGGTGACAAAATGATAAAAGGGATGGGACAACTTACCTATGAGGAAAAGCTAAAGCGGTTAGGGCTCTTCAGCTTAGAGAAGAGATGGCTGAAGGGATATATGATAGAGGTCTATAAAATATTGAGTGGAGTGGAATGGGTAGATGCCACGCCAGACGCCGCATGGCCACCAAGAAAGCAGCTCGAGCAGACAGCTCAAAAGCATCATAGGAGGACTGAAGAAGCTGTAGCCGGAGTAGGGACAAGGATGCAAGGACTTCTTGGTATTCAAAATGTGCACGAGAATCCAGATAAGGCATGAACTTAGGAAGGATAGAGAGAAAGAACTCAAAGTAGATGATGAAATGAAAATTATAGTTGAGGACTCTGGAGGTCATCACAGAGTTTGGTAGATGCGATGACCAAATCTGTCCATCGTTTTGCCTTTCCGTCCCGGAGGAACAGTGGCATACACCTGAGAAGGGTGAGAACGTTTCAAAGAAGATTCAACCAGAAGGGATTGGTGAGACAATTGAGCGTTGTCAAACCCCTTATGATGTACAGTCCTGTATCTGGAATCCAATTTGCCTGGAACAGCTGGAATGGAATAAGGAGTTTCCAGACAGCGGACAAAGGTTTGATCCAAAAGCTTGTGAAGAGGAAGCTTGAGGGATTCAGCCGGAGGTTGAGGGAGATGCATGGTCTTGAGATACTCCTTGGAAAACTTAGATCCAGTGTCAAGTTGAATATCTAAGTCAACTGCCATCTGACGCAGAAAAGATGAAAAAGACAGCTGATCTGCCAAAGCCTGGCCTCGAGAGGGACTCGAGGATGTCGAGGCAGCATGCTCCAGTGAAGAAGGAGATCTGGATGGAGAAAAAGAACCCACCGGGTCTTCGAGATCCGGAAGCGGAAGGCAGGCGGTGGGGAATATTGAAGAAAAGGCTGCTTCCGATGAGGCGAGGCATACCTGGATGAATGCTTCGAAGAATGCCTCGATCTATGATGCGAGCTGTGCCTAGAAGCAGGCCTCGATAATCGAGGAGAGCGTGTCCCAGTCGAAGCCCCCAGAGAATGGATAGGGCTGGAGGCTGTGGAACGAAGCAGAAGAACCTTGAGGCACTCGCAAAGACTCTGCTCCTTGCATCGAGTGTAAGGGTTCCAATGGAGGCATGGGCAAAGACTCTGCTCCTTGCGATGCATGCCGAGATTCCAGACCAGACACTCGCAGAGACTCTGCTCCCTGCAGAGAGTGTGCATGCGACTGAGGCACATAAGGCGGCTCGACCTCGCGGGAGACCTCCGAATGCCCAGGCTGGATTTGTGAGAGAAGCCTCGGCCCCATGGTAGTAAAGAGCTGAATGAATTGCTTCTCTAATAAGGTCTGAAACGAAGCCGGCAAGGATGGATCCGCGTCTCCAACGGGACCACCTGCACAGGCTTCGTGCTCTCTCGAAGCAGTGTGAGAGTGCTTGGACTTGTAAGCCTTGGGCACTTTAAGCACCACTGGGGGAATGGGATGCTGTGCTATCTGACCTGAAGAGACAGAGGAAGGCACTGCAGCAAGCGTCGAAGACATAGCCGGTATAAACGAGGCAGGTTTGATGAGGCTCGGAGCAGAAGCTGTGGAAGCCTGGAGAGCATTGGGTGATGTCGAGGGTGAAGCACCCCTCGAGGACGAAAGCTCCATCGAAGACTCCATGCTGAAAAGCTGCTCCCACAGGATGCAACAACGCTTAAAAGCACGAGACTTAAGTGTTGAGCAAGGCTGGCACGATTTCGGGAGATGTTGAGGCCCGAGACACCGAAGACAGCGTCGAAGTGTTGATGAGGGTCCGTCAGGGAAATCGTGCGCTGGCACTTGGAACACTTTTTAAAACCGGTTGCAGGCTGGGACATAGGCCGAAAAAGCGCCGCCGCAAGATCGAAGCCGCAGGGCTGCAGCCACATGGCCTGCCCGGTAAAACAAACGGAAGAATTTTTTTTTTTTTTTAAAAGAATAAAACAAAGACGAAAACCAGCGATTCTGAGTAAAAATAAAACAAAACCGCGGACAAAAAGTACAAGTGAAAATACTTCACGCAGAGAGTCGAAGACGGACTTCTCGGTTCCACGGAAAAGTAGAACTGAGGAGATTGTGCTGGGCGGGAAGACACTCGCACATGCACGGTGCGGGCGACTCGAAACTTCGAGTTTCTTCAAGCAAGTCTGCTTGTGAGGTGTCCGTATCGGGGCTCTGTTGGATGACGTCACCCATTTATGAGAATACCTGCCTGTTTGTCCTGGGATAGAGAGGCTTTTAAAACAAAACCAGAAAATCCAAGATGGCTGCCATTTGGCACCAAAAAAATGGCCCAGGGAAAGTGAATAAAAACATAAAACATTCAGCAAAGGGATTTTTGGAGGTAGGGTACCCAAATACTAGTCCCAGAAAACCTTCAAAACTGCAATTTAGGGACCCCCCTGATTTTCCCCATAGCCAATAATGGACTCTACCTACAGATCCATAGATGCCGTGCCTACTTCAGCTGAAAACAGCAGCTGAGAAATGGAGAAGACTTCTGCCTCAGACAAGCATGTCAAAGTAACTCAGATGCTAAGAGAGCCTGAGACCCCCACAACTTCTTACGCATAGTCCGGTGGGAAGAAATGCAGTCGACACCCACTAGAGCCCTCAAGAAGGACACAGGACAACAAAGCTTGCGCTTAAGCTCTAGTACCAACCAGGAGTGAGCTTTGTTACCAGAGAAATGTCTTCTGAGCCACTGAAAGAATTAATGCAGACTTGCTATCTAGGTGCCCTTTAAAAGGGTTGCCTTCCCAGCTACAGACTTCCGCCAAGACAGTCTGTCTCTTTTCCTAGGCAGAGCTGCCCCAGTAACTCTGGGGCAAAGCCTCCAAATCCAGATAAAAAAAACGGAACATAATAAAATAAGATCAGAGCAGATCAGAAAGATACCTTCCAACTTGAGGGTAGAAGGAAAAACTGAGGAGTTAGATCACTGCCCAGTGGTGCAGGAGGTGGAGCTGAGAGAGAAAAAAAAAATGTAGACAATGCCTTCTGCACAACTCATAACTAGAGGAGAATAACCCACTGGTTCGAGATTCATGTGCCTTTTGCACTAGAAAAAGATTTATGCCAATGCAGAAAACACATGCAAAATCGTGAGAACAAAACTTGTATCAAGTGACTTTTTTGCTAGACTTCAAACACCCAAGGCACTACTTATTGTCTTTCTTCGTGCTCTTGCTGGGGTGGTGTTTTCATCATTGGTCTTAGCATGGTGACATATGCAAAAATATTTTTATATATCTAATATAATAAAATGGTAGGCCGCGCATGCGCACAAAAAAAAACGTGTTCCCTGAGCTGTCGCGAAAATACGACTGCGCATGCGCGGCCCCGGCGGCGGCTTTCAAATTTAAAAAAAAAAAAATTTACACAGCTGCGAGACAGGAGCTGCGGCGGCGACTTTCAACGACGAAGAAGCTGCAGCTCGTGAAGTCGGGGCCTCCCCCGCCACGTACAACCCGCTCCCTCTCCTGCAGCTCAGGCACCACAGAAGCTGTGAAAACGCGCAACCCAGTCCCCGCGTCTGGCTACCCTTCCCCCCAACACAGCGCATTTGCCCCCCCCTCTCAGAGAGTCCTTTGCCGCTCACCACCCTTCCCTTGCCACTGACCCGACTACCTACCCGGCGATTTAAGCAGCATTCTTCACATGCTGCTTCAGGCACTTCTACTGCCCTGATTTGCTCTGCCGCGTCTCTGATGATGTCATCAGGGACGTGCCAGAGTAAATCAGGGCAGTAGAAGAACCTGAAGCAGCGTGTGAAGACTGCTGCACAGGCTGCTTGAATGGGAGCAGAAAGAGGTGCTGATGGACGGGGGGGGGGAAATGAAGGGAGGCCTACTGCTGGACAGAGGGAGCAGGAAGAGGTGCTGATGGACAGGGGGGAGGTAAAACAAAGGGAGAAGGACTGCTGCTGGATAAGGGGAGCTTGAATGGGTGGTGGTGGACAGGGGGGGAAAATAAAGGGAGGTCTAATGCTGGACAGGGGGAGCAGGAAGAGGTGCTGATGGACAGGGGGAAAAAATGAAGGGAGGCCTACTGCTGGACAGGGGGAGCAGGAAGAGATGCTGATGGACAGGGGGAAAAAATGAAGGGAGGCCTACTGCTGGACAGGGGGAGCAGGAAGAGATGCTGATGGACGGGGGGGGGGATGGAAATGAAGGGAGACCTACTGCTGGACAGAGGGAGCAGGAAGAGGTGATGATGGACAGGGGGGAGGTAAAACAAAGGGAGAAGGGCTGCTGCTGGATAAAGGGAGCAGTGAAGGGGTGGTGGTGGACACAGGGGAGGTAAAAAGAAGGGAGAATGGACAGGAAAAGTGGCTAAGGAGACAGAGAGAGAAAAAAATAAAGACAGACACACACATATATTCTAGCACCCAAGGGAGGAAAATGCTGCACAGGGAAGTAGGGAGGGGGGAAATGCTGATGCACAAGGAAATGGAGGAGGAGGGAATGCTGATATGGCTACTGTACAGGAAAGTAGACAAGGGGAGATAAATGCTGCATAGGGGGCAGAAAGAGAGACAAATAGAAAGAAAGACAAATAATAGGAGGGAGGGAGACAGAAAGAAAAGAAGAAAGACACAAGGGCAGGGAGTGAGACAGAAAGAAAGAAAGACAGACATACATATATTCTAGCACCCGTTAATGTAACGGGCTTAAAGACTAGTATTGATTATAAACAGGCTCTATATAGATTGTAAAGTGCATGAAGTGCTATAAAGAAAATATATATGGTGGAAAAAGGCTTTCATTAAGAGCCGAAAATAACGCTACTCTCTGCACTGCACACCATATATATTGGTGTCTGTATTTAAAGTGGCATAACCTCTTACGAAACCAACAGTGAAACGGTTGAGCAGCCGTCGGGCATAAAGATAAGTGCCTTTCCTTTACAGCAATTTATGCACTTTACAATCTATATAGAGTCTGTTTATAATCAATATATATATAAATATTTTTGCATATGTCACCGTGCTAAGACCAATGATGAAAACACCACCCCAGCAAGGGCATGAAGAAAGACAATAAGTAGTGCCTTGGGTGTTTGAGGTCTAGCAAAATATTCACTTGATACAAGTTTTGTTCTCACGATTTTGCATTTGATATATTTTTTTTTAAAGTGAAAATACAAGGGAAAACATACAATAATCCGGAAACATACAACCAGAAAACAAAAACCAAAACACACGATGAAAAAGTCTACCGCATGGTTTCTGCGCGGAGACAAATGATCCCAACCAAGAAACCAAGCACCAACCCACTCCCAAACCCCCCCCCCACCCCTCCAAGCACTCCAGTGTCAGAAATTCAAGAGGGCATTTTGGGCGCTATGGGACAAGCTGTCCCAAACAGGAGCCCAAACCGCCTGGAATTTCCTCCAGTGACTAGGGCCACAATTCTTAACATCCAAATATTCATACTTCAACAGGGTAAACAATTCATTTTTCCACATAGTAAGGGTAAGCACCTCTGCTTGCCTCCATAACAAAAGGATACATTTTCGAGACAACAACAAAGCTTTTTTCACCAATAAGGAATTATCCTTAGAGAATCCCAAAGAGGTGAACTGATAGAAAAGGAAAACATCCACCCTCAGGGGAATTCTTTTTTTATTGGACATTACTTAATTTTCCTTTTTTTAGTTGATTAATGCAGAAAACAGCAACATGTGATCCTCAACACTATGTCTTTTTTTTTCTGTTAACACATTATTCAACAGAAAAGTAATCTGCATACCATTAGTTTACTGTATCAGATACGATACTGTTTTCAACATTTATACTGTTTCCAATGGTTCCATCAGATGCAATTGTTTACTAACCTTCTATCCCATGCATTTTTTTTCAGTACCACGAAGGACTGCCTCATCATTAAGCGGATCAACTATAGAATGTAAAACAAATTACAGTTTGAGATTCTTGTCAGGCTTTCAAAGAGCAATCAGAAATATTAACAACGAGGTCACACAAAATTTGTCCTGGGTGTGAACCATTATTTATTATAGGGAAGTAGCAGCCCAGACTTTTCAGCAAGAAGACTGAGGACCAGTCAAGGAAGGGTTCAAATGCTACACCTCCCACTGACACTTCTTGTGATCTTGGGAAACTACTTCACTCTCCACTGCTCCAACTTATTGTAGATCAGTGGTCTCAAACATGCGGCCCGGGGGCCACATGCAGCCCACTAGGTACTATTTTGAGGCCCTCAGTATGTTTATCATAATCACAAAAGTAAAATAAAACAATTTCTTGATCATATGTCTGTTTAGCTATAAATTACAATATTATTATTAAAACTTAGCCAAAAAGAAAGATTTATAAACTATAAAGAGTTTTACCTCATGCAAAATTGTCATGCAAAATTGACATTAACTGTTTTTTTCTGAGGCCCTTCAAGTACCTACAAATCCAAAATATGGCCCTGCAAAGGGTTTGAGTTTGAGACCACTGTTGTAGATGATGAGCCCTCTGGGGATGAGAGCTACACCAACTTTTTTTTCTCACCTTGAGCTATGAGTTGAAAAAGGCAGTAATTAAATTTAACATTCAAATCCTGTAACCTAGTATAGTGTGTTCTCACTATTTGCTAGGGTTAGGTTCCTAGAAAATCCTATGAATACAAAAAACCACAACTACAGAACCATTGATCCTATGGGGGAAAAAAGGCAGCCATGTAAACTGTACACTGTTGCTTCCTAACACCATAAACTAATCATTTTGTGTACGTTTATAAAGAACATCTTACTTATTATATAGGGTGCTGAAGGAACTTAGGGAAGTTCTAGTAGCTCCATTGACTGACCTTTTCAATGAGTCTTTAGAGTCAGGAGTGGTACTGGAGGACTGGAGAAGGGCGGATGTAGTCCCTCTCCACAAAAGTAGAAGTAAGGAAGACGTAGGAAATTACAGGCTGGTATGTCTGACTTCTGTGATAAGCAAATTAATGGAAACATTTTTAAAACAGAGAATGACCAAGTTTCTGGAATCCTGTGGATTATAGGACTGGAGGCAACATGGATTCACTAGAGGTAGGTCTTGTCAGACAATTTCTTTGACAGGGTGACCAGAGAATTGGACAGAGGGAGTGCACTAGATGTGGTGTATTTAGATTTTTGCAAAGTCTTTGACAGTGTTCCACACAGATGTCTAATAAATAAACTGAGTGCCCTTGGGATGGGTCCCAAAGTGAAGGGCTGGGTCAGGAACTGGTTGAGTGGAAGGCAACAGAGGGTAGTGATCAATGCAGATCGCACTGAGGAAAGGGATGTTACCAGTGATGTGCCTCAAGGTTCTGTTTTTGAGTCTGTTCTTTTTAACATTTTTATAAATAATATTGCTGAAGGGTTGTCGGGTAAGATTTGCCTCTTTGCGGATACCAAAATCTGCAATAGAGTAGACACGCCAGATGGTGTGAATAACATGAAGAAAGACCTGCTGAAGCTTGAAGAATGGTCTGAAATTTGGCAGCTAAAATTCAATGCTAAGAAATGCAAGGTCATGCATTTGGCCTGCAAAAACCAGAGGGAACGGTACAGTTTAGGGGGTGAAGAACTTATGTGCACGACGGAAAAGCGGGACTTGGGTGTTATTGTATGTGATGATCTTAAGGTGGCCAAACAGGTTGAAAAGGTGACAGCGAAAGCTAGAAGGATGCTAGGCTGCACAGAGAGAGGTATGGCCAGTAGGAAAAAGGAGGTATTGATGCCTCTGTATAAGACTCCTGTCCCGGCCTACCACTAGGTGGTTTAAGTTAAGGGGAAGGGTTAATTTGCTGGCTGGGTTAGAGGGCAGAGGGAGTACAGGACAATCAAGCCATTGTGACATCACTGATGAGGTTGGCTCTTTTTAGGGGAAAGAGGGTTTAGGGAAGGAAGGTGGGACAGTGTTCAAAGCCTGGCAGGGAGGGGGGGCTTGATTCACAGTCTGGTAGGGAATGGGACTGAGTGCAGGGAAGGAAGGGAAGGGGGCTGGGTGAAGAACTTGGCAGGGATGGGAGCTGAGTGCAGAACCTGGCAGGGCAGGACACTTGAACATTAAGCCACCCGACATATTCAAGTCAACCATTTTTCCTCTTTTTTGGGGGAAAATGGGGGTCTCGACTTGTATTCGGATCAACTTATATTTGAGAATATACAGTCGTTGTTTTATTAGTATTATGCTCACATATTATTAGTATTATGCTCACATATTATACGAAGGTCATTTCATATATAATGTACACTATTTTTTTTAATTTGCATGTTTTGTTGTTTTTTTTTCAAGTATTTCTTTACAATCCATCAATAGTCTCCCTGCTTGCAGTGATCGAATCCCAACGTCCAGGAAGCTTCATTATTCCATCCATGACACCTTTTTTGTTCAGTTGCTGAATGGCTCAGGAACCGGTGGAAAAAAGCTCTTCCAGAGATGCAAAATGAAGTCCATGCATAAATTGTTTCAACTTTGGAAAAAGGTCAAAGTCTGGTGGACTCATGTCTGGACTGTAGGGAGCATGAGGTAACACCTCCCAGCCGTATTTGTGTAGTTTTTCAATGAAGTGGAGAGCTCCATCTTCACCACGGCCAAAATAATTTCGACAAGCTCAATCAAAAGTCAAACAAAATGATGATTTTTGCTTATGATCATGAAGGCATCATCATTACAGACAAAGTTCCATGTGAAAGAAGTGCCACAGCAGTGTATTATTGTGGGGTTTTTTAAAAATGCGCCGAAAAATGTACAAAACCTGATCTCAGCTGCTCTTGGCTGGGCCACTCATTCTTCACGACAACACTTGCCTGCACATAGGGAATGTCATTGAAAAACTACACAAATATGGCTGGGAGGTGTTACTTCATGCTCCCTACAGTCCAGACATGAGTCCACCAGACTTCGACCTTTTTCCAAAGTTGAAACAACCTATGCGTGGACATCGTTTTGCATCTCTGGAAGAGCTTTTTTTCCACCGGTACCTGATGGAATAATGAAGCTTCCCGGACTTTGGGACTCGGTCATTGCAAAGCAAGGAGACTATTTTGAAGGATTGTAAAGAAATACTTGAAAAAACAAACAAACATGTAAATTTTAAAAAATAGTGTGCATTATTTATGAAATGATCCTCGTATCTATGTTATTTGAATGTTCTTCCAGTCTCCGTAGTAAGAAATGGCTTGCTGTGAGGTTGCCACAGCTATTATTATTGAGACTGCACAGGCAAAAGCATACAAGGATCACTCCTACCCTGGCTCACTGCTGGATTGCTAGGGAAGTAAGGCAGTCTGTGGTGGGGGCAGGCTGGGTGAGCCAGCAGACAGGACACTGCAGGGAGGGAAGGAAGGAGGGACTGATTGCTCCTGTTCTCCACTCCACTGGGCCATCAGGGCAGTAAGGTAGAGCTATGGTGGGACTGGGAGGGGCAGACTGGCTTGCCGACTGCAGAACTAGCAAACAGGACACCTTGGAGAAGGGTGGGATTGCAACTGCCTTGGTACTTGAATATAAACCATCGTTTTACATTTGAGTTACCATCTTTCCCCTAAAAAGGAGGAGAAAATGTTATTTTGGTTAATATTTGAATATACACTGTAATTGTTCTGCAGTGCTGTTAAATGTGTATTTTTTAATACTGTTTCAAGTTAGCCATTATTTGATTTCAATTTGTCATTTCCACATTTACCTAATTTATTGTATTTATGTTTATATTTGGTCATTTTACTATTGTTATGCTGTTAACAAAATTGCAAGTTTTATGCTAAATTGTACCTGCATACCACCTTGGGTTAGTCTCTTCATAAAGATGGTTAATAAATCTCAATAAATACAGTAAATGCAAAGTGTAGCACAGAAGAGAAAAGGAACAACAATAATTATAGAAAAGAGACAAACTATGTCCATGAGTATCAAAAAGTTTAGTATTAAAAACATCTCTAAACTTATCTTTTATCTATATGTAGTAAAAGGCTCAGACAAGGATCATGTTTCACAATGGTTGCTTCAGGAGGCCAATCAGTACTGTCCCAAAAAAACTTAAGAAGTGTCCCTGTGGAAAGGAGAAATTAGGTTCTTACCTGCTAATTTTCTTTCTGTTAGCCTGTAGACGGGTATAGTTCCTTTACAGATGGGTATTATACCTCACTGCTACCAGCAGGTGGAGACTGAGATCAAACTTGTGTATCAGTATAGCTTCCCCTCTACTAATCCAGTCTGCCAAATAGCCAAGCAGAACCTAGGAAAATTCTTAACCGAAAACAGTAAAATACACTCCAAACAGGAGTGGAAAAACAACAAACATCTGCAAGCAACTGTTGGAACATGTGTAGAACTTTATCCTGTAAAATAAAACACCCCCACAGCTCACCAGCTAAGCTAGCTGAGCCAACGCCGCTTTTCTTAATTTTCCCCTACTCTAGAAAAATATTAGAACCCACAGAAAAATTCAAAATCTGCACAAGAGCAAAAACCCGCAATCACCACACAAAGACAGATAGAGTGAGGAACTATACCGGTCTACAGGCTAACAAAGAAAATTAGCAGGTAAGATCCTAATTTCTCCTTCTGTATCGACTGGTAGACCGATATAGTTCCTTTACGGATGGGATGTACTAAAGCAGTACCCATCAAGGGTGGGACCCCCAAAGGGTTGACAACAGAACATGTTCACCGAATACCATGTCCCGATGCACTTGAACATCCACACGGTAGTGTCTGACAAAGGAATGCAGAGAAGATCAAACTGCAACCTTGCAAATATCCACTGGAGGCACTAGAGAAGACTCAGCCCAAGAAGCTGCCTGACCCCTAGTGGAATGAGCCTTGAGAAATTGTGGAACAGGCTTCTACTTCAGAAGATAAACGGAAGCAATAGTCTCCTTGATCCAGCGTGCAATAGTAACTTTAGAAGCGCCATCCCCCTTACGAGGACCCACTAGGACCAAGAGATGATCTAATTTTCCGATCTCCTGGGTCCTGTGCTCATAAGAGCAAAGGACCCGACTGATAGCCAACTTGCGCAGCTGGCGTTGCTCAGAAGAGCCCTCCTGACTACCCAACACTGGGAGGACTACAGATTGATTGACATGAAAAGGAGAAACTACTTTTGGCAGAAAAGAAGGAACAGGCCTCAAGACAACCCGCACCCTAGAAAAACTCCAGGAAGGAAGCCCTACAAGAAAAAGCCTGCAGCTCAGAAACACATCTAGCTGAAGTAATGGCTACCAAGAAGACCGCTTTAAGAGTAAGATCCTTCAAAGAGTAGTCGCCCAAAGGTTCAAAAGGAGGGCGCACTAGAAATGACAGAATCAGATTCAGATCCCAAGAAGGAACAGAGTGCCGTCCACTGCGGCAGGTCCAAACTCGCCTCTTGTACAAGATGGGGGGTCTGGGGCCACCAACGAAGACTGCCCCAAGCTGAGAACGAAAGCGGAACAGGGTGATCCAGAACATGCCTCCCAGGCGACTACCTTCGAAGAAGAGCATACTGAAAAAGACGCATGTGGGCCCGCAACCACCTCTTTACATCAACGGAGGCTGCTATCGACCCCAAGATTTGGAAGAAATCCTGCACCCGAGGACACTGGGATGCCATAAGCAGGCGAATCTGAGATTGTAATTTGCTTACCCGGGCCTCTGGAAGGAAGGCCTTCCCCAAGGAGGTGTCGAATAGGACCCCAAGATATTCCAGGCACTGAGATGGAGACAACGGCTCTTGGCAAGATTGACTACCCATCCCAGCGAATGCAGAAACTCCACCACTCGAGCCGTGACCCGAGTGCTCTCCTGGAACGACTTGGCTTGAATCAACCAGTTGTCCAGGTAGGGACAAGAATGCCCTCTTTTCAACGCCGCCTCGATAACCACCATCACCTTGGTGAATGTCCGCGGAGCCGTGGCCAGATCAAAGGGAAGTACACAAAACTGATAATGTTGCTCCAAGATCGCAAAGCACAGGAAGCGATGATGGGAGGCCCGAATGGGAATGTGCAAGTAGGCCTCTGTCAGATCTAGAGAGGTCAGAAACTCCCCCCGCTGAACTGTCAGAATCACAGACTGCAGAGTTTCCATGTGGAAGGAAGGCAAGTGAAGAGCCCTGTTGACCCCCTTCAAATCTAGGATGGGTCAAAAGGTCCCTTCTTTCTTTGGCACCACAAAGTAAATCGAGTACCAACCTGTGCCCCACTCCTTCAGGGGAACTGGAACAACTGCGTGGAGAGCTAACAATCTTTGAAGGGTCTGGCGAAAGGCCTGCTGCTTCCACTTCACCTGCGAGGGAGAAGCTAGAAAACGGTGTGGCAAGGACCGGGTGAACTCCAGAGCATAGCCGTCCCAGATCACTTCCAGAACCCACTTATTGGACGTGACGTCTGCCCACTTTGGATAAAATTCTAGCAGTCATGCACCCAACGGAACTAAGACGGGCACCGGCAAAGAGTCATTGGGCAGGATGGGTGGCAGGAGACACGGCAGGGGCGCTACCAGCCCTGCAGCGGGCCCCACAAAAGGACTGCATGCGCTGGAGGAATCTGCCTCTAGAGAACCCAGAAGATGAAAAAAAGAGGCAGCTCCTCTACCAGGGCGGAAGCGGCGGAAATCACGCCCATGCCCAGAGCCACCTCAAGCCAGTGGCCTAGGCCTATCCTCAGGCAAGCGAGAGACTCTGGAATCAGTGAGAGTCTGAACCAACCTGTCCAGGTCCTCATCAAACAAGATCCTTTAAAAGGATACTTTGTCAACTTAGCTTGGATGCTGAAGCCACCGATCAAGCGCTAAGCCACAAGGCACAGCATGCTGCCACTCCAAAGGCTTGTCAGAAGCTCACAAGAGGTCATAAAGGGCATCCGAGAGATAAGAAGCACCCAATTCAATTTTGGCAACTCAGATTTACTGTCAATGAAAACACACCCAAGCCACTATCTCACAACACATCACTTCCTGGACTGACAGAGCTGTCACATCAAAACTCTGTTTAAGGAGGGACTCCAACTTACACTCCTCTGGGTCCTTCAAGGCCGCACTGCCCTCAACAGGCACGGTATGCCTCTTAGAAATGGCCTAGACCACCGCGTCCACTACTGGTGACTTCAAAGTTACCCTATCCTCTTCAGAAATGGAATTCAGGTGGGCCATGGAGCACGCAAAACAAAAAGGGGCTACCGCACCTGCCACTGTGCGAGCATAAGATCCCAAATATTCTGATGCATAGGAAAAGAGAGGGAAGCAGAGTGGATCCCCTTACGCAAGGGGCCACTGTACGGGGGGCTCCGACTGGGTGTCCTCAAAGTGCAACACTGAGGAGACCTGCAGAATTAACTCATGAAGCTCGTCCTGCTGAAAAATGTGCACCACAGATGCTTCTTCGCCAGCTGGGGGGTGCTCAAACCCCTCGCTGGTGGAATCTGACCCCCCAAGAGGATCCTGGAATTCTCCCCAAAGGGTACAGGTCCTCATCAATAACATCTTGCTCCTTTAGGTAAAAATTCTCATCCCCAGAGATCCTCGGGCGATTGGATGAGAGAGGAGGGCTGTGCTGGGAAGACTTTGAGGGTAACCCTCCGCCCCCCCGAGAATCCCGGAGTGGACATGGAACCTCCTGCCACCAGCACATAAGATTTACAAAGTGCTAACATAAAATCAGGGGGAAAGACCCCCGGTGGCCCCAAGGAACTCCCTGCCCCAGCAGGGGACCCTGTCATACCTTGCCCCTGTATTTCCAGAACAGGGGGAAGATCACCTGAGGTAACTGAGAGGAAGGAGGTTCCCGCTGAAAATAGACCCAAAACCTCCAAAATCGGAGGTCCTGCGGCCTACCACGTTTGAAAAGCCTGGGACTTTCCTGACGCTGAGGCCGAGGAACCGACCGATGCGAAAAGGGAATTCCCAGCCGGACTGGCAGTAAGGGAATCCTTTCTCCTGGACTGTTGGCGGCTGGGGAACCCTCCGCGTGGGCGTCGGGAGAAGCCCAGGCTTCCCCGCGATCTGAAGCCGACTCGAGAAGCTCTATCAGCAGGGCGCCCTCGCCGCTGGCATCCGCTGCCGACAAGGCTGCCCCACTGCTCTGGTCTTCACGCTTACACAGGCCGGCCGCGAATACCTCGCATATGGATCACAATGAGCAATTTTTCCCTTTAAAAGTGATCATTGTGCCAGAAAACACCCTAGCTGAAAGAAAAAGTGCCGGTTAATTGAAAAAAGCACAAACAGGCAGTTTTACAGGGAAATGATCCGTGTAGACTGGCACACCTCAGGATTTTTTTTTTTTCTCCAATCAGAACAGACTCCACGACTCTCAAGCTAGAGGGCTGCCCAAACAGGGGGCCAGGCCGCCTGCTGAGGCATCTCTACAAAAATATGTGGAGGTGGAGGAAGGTGGAGGGAGAGACCCAGCACGAGACCCGCCGGGTTTACCACCCCCGAAGTCGGATGGATCCCCAAACAGAACCTGTCCAAGCTCTATCTGGCACAAAGGGGAACCAGGAGTCCAAAAACAAAGTTCCAACAGTGCTAAGAGAGGAGCCGAAAAGCCTTACCACCTGCTACCGGAGACTGAGGAAGACTGGATTAGTAGAGGGGAAGCTATACTGATATACAAGTTTGATCTCAGTCTCCACCTGCTGGTAGCAGTAAGGTATAATACCCATCTGTAAAGGAACTATACTGGTCTACCAGACGATACAGAATAAGTTATTTTGGGACAGTACTGATTGGCCTCCTGAAGCAACCATTGCAAAATGGTCTGTGTCAGGGCCTTTTACTACATATAGATAAAAGATAAGTTATGAGAGTTTTTTATATTAAACTTTTTGACATTCATGGACACGATGTAATGGTATAGATTTTAAACACTTAGAGGTGGGCAGTGTACTATGATTAGAACTATTAATAAAGACTATAAAGTTCTCCATTTGGGACTCATGGTCTTTCATTTGATTTATGATCTATGAGTACATTTGAAATGTGAGGATACTACATGAACTATATATACAGTTTTTTTGCATTTATAAATACCTGTAGGATCCTTTTGTTAGAGTTATTATTATTATAAGCAGACTCTTCATCTGTGATGCATTGTTTATGCTGGGTAAGTAGAGTTGTAGATTTTCCTACCCTTTGTGTCTGCATTCAAGAAAGCGTGGGACAGGCATGTGGGATCTCTTAGGGAGAGCAGGAGATCGCGGATGCTGTGGGCGGGTAGACTGGATGGACCATTTGGCCTTTATCTGCTGTCATGTTTCTATGTAATTTGACATACAAACAGCTGCACAACTGGAATATACAATTCCCTACAAAATATTTTTGGAATGTTGCTTCTTAACTTTGCAGAAAACAATTATTTTACAAATTTACTAAAATTGTATATAATTACAAACAGATACTAGTTTTGATGCTCTCTTTGTATTTATGAGAAGATAGCTAGCGGGGAGAAAGGGCAATTTTTAGCTCTTATTACTGGGGTACCTAGTGCTATACTCACCTGTACAAAATCCATATTAAGTTTACTATACAATATTATTTCTTGTTGCATTGCAAATGGTATATAACCTTTTTAGGTTTAGTCAGTCTGGTTATACTAAGACACATAAGTCAAGAGTTAGCACCCACCTATATACAGGTACCATTAGTCATAATTTATCACACACCAAATGTGGGACATAAACAACCTGGCTTATCTACCAAGGAAGGCCAAGTTCATTCAAGACAAAAACTTGAGTCGCATAGTTCAAATGATAAACAGATAACACTAATAGGGAGGTACAGAAGAGAGTTTAATAAATAAAATTAAAGGATAAGATACCCAAAGAATCTTACCAGGTAAAATTTATCTAAACGCAGACTGTCTATTCCATTCCATTCACGACACACTGTTTGCCAGAATGTCTGAATGAAGATAAGTTCTATAAAGGAACACACAAAATAGAGAAGGAAAAGATTAGGAATACTTTAGTCAATATTATTCTGATCAAACCTCAACTACAGGTAATCTCAAACTATCTCCCTATAGGCATATACACTTTCTCTGAGGCATGTATAACTATGAGCCAATTGAGGACTAGGACCTGGGATTAGGAGGAATGATGGGGGGATAGGACAGAGACTGTACTACTGTTCAAAGCAACCTGAGAAAAGCAAAACAATTTAGTTTTGAAGCTCATTTCCTTAATGAGTTCCTTTTGAATGTGCAGTTTTCCAAAACCACTACTTATAGGTGCAAATTAGTGCTGCCGATTCACCGATTCATTCTGGTGAATTGATTCAAATTGATTCATTTCCTTAAAAAAAAAATCACACTCACCGATTCAGTGAGTCTCCTAAACAGCAGCAGAAGTGAATAGGCTGCTCCTGGCTTGCCTGCCAGGGCCTTCCCTCTACCGCGTCACTAATGACATCACTAATGACGCTGCAGAGGGAAGCCCTGGTGGGTAGGCCACAAGTAGCCTGTTTACCGCTGCTACTTTAGAAGGCCCAAAAGTTGTGGTCTCACAGGGGGGGGTGTCAAATGCTGCACAGGGTGATGGGTGGGAGAGATGAAAAACTGCAAAGGGGGATGGGAGGGAGGAATGGAATTCCCTTTTCACCCATCGAATCAGCATCAGCATCAATTCCCACACACTGCCTGCTGCTGACCTGGAAATCTCTCTGCAGCAGAGAGGAGACTTCCATGTTAGCGGCAGGCAGCATGTGAGTCACTGCCAATAACGCAACCTGAAGAAGCAAGCCTTGGAGTACAGGAAAGGAGAGGAAGAAAATCTGGTGGCACAGGGGAGGGGAGGGTGAGAAGAAGGAAAGACAGGGGAGTAGAGGGAGACATGTATGGTGAGGGGAGAAGATGAAATTGCAAATAATGGAGGGGAGGAAGGGAGAGATGGTGCATGGAGGGGGATAGAGAGATTTGACAAGGGTAAAAGGAAGGGGGGGAGAGAGAGGTGTTGGACCTGGGGGTAGATAAGAGGGAGAGAGAGATACACAGGAGATGAAAGGGAAGGAGGGAGACGCTGGATCCAGGAGAAGAATGAAGTGATGGAGAGATGCCTGGAAATGGGAGTGAAGGAAGAGAGTGGGACAAATGCTGGACCAAGGGGGATAGTGCAGCAGGAAAGAGATAGGGAGATGTTAGACTATGAGGGTGAGGAGGAGATCCTAGGCTATAAGGGCGGAGGAAGGAAGATACTGAGAGTGGTAGAACCCTGAAGAGGAGGAGAGGGTGGCAAGGAAACAGATAAGAGGATAGATATAAGAGAGGGTAGAAATATGGTAAATGGAGGTACATTGAAGATGAAAGGGAATGGAGGGCTGAGGAAAGAATGAGAAGGGAATGGGAGAGAAGATGAAAATTTGATAGGTAGCTGAAAAGTGAAAAAGAGGAGAAGGGTAAGAAAGAGGCAGAAAAGAGCTAAAAAGGAATGATCAATGTCTGAGGCAGGTGTAGTGAGGGAATAGACAGGAGAGAGTAGAAAAGACAAATAGATAGCAGCTACTTGAAGGAGAACTAGCAGACGACAGGAAAGCAGAAAAAGAAACTGGAACCAACATGATATAAAAATAAAACATCGAGACAACACAGATAGAAGAAAAACATTTTATTTTAACTGTTGGGTCATTCCATGTCAAGTGAACCAGGAGCCCACACTCGACCCCCTTGAAATCCAACCAAATTTTGCAGGGGTGTTGTCTAGCGTTTCAAATGAAACTCTGCTAAAATTTTTGGATCTATGGTATCTTAATTTGGTCAGGAGTTAGGGGTGGTTGAACAAAAGCAATCATTCCACTTCCATGCCTCTTGTGATCAAATACACCAACTTTGCTTAACCCTTTCAGGACCATAAGGATCGTAGGCCAATTTTTGTGGTTTTGACGACATTTTTATGGTAAAAAGGGCTTGCAGATGCCAAAAAATTGATTTTTTTGTGAAATATCATTATTTTTATTTAAAAAAAATCACACTTCTGGCTTATGGACAGTGTGGCAAGTGAATCTTCTCGTCAATCTAGCAACGACGCTAATGAATGAATGTCGGAACCAGTTTGTTTACATAAAGGCAGTATCATATGGAATCCGTACATATCAAATTTAGAACTGTAGACTATCCCAATCAAAATTTATAGGATTTTAAAGTTATGGGACAAATATGTCCCTTGGTCCTGAAAGGGCTAAGCACTGCAGAAGAAGGAAACTACCTAGGAGTCTGAAATTTTGCAGTTTGGTACAACACCTTGGGGCAAGTTTCTGTGTCAAGTTTGAAATCTTTTGCAAACGAGCTTCCATTTCTACAGGTCAGCATAAATAGGCAAAAAAATTCATAAAAGAAAATTTTTGGCATAAGTTTGGCTCCGTACTGCTGCTCGTAGGTAAGTCAGCTGAGAGTACAACTTTACCAGCAGACATGTACCATGAGGTACTTCCAAGATTTGCAATATGAGCCTTTACAGTCAAGTGAAGCTGAAGATATGACCATTCAAACAATATGGCTTTATGCATTTATGCAAATTTTCACTGTTTTTCAGATTCATATATCTCTGATGTTTAGTTTCTTTTGTTTTTTATATCATTTGTAAAAGCATGTTTTTTTACTACAGAAGCTATCCTGTTTCATCTTGGACCCGACCTTTCTTTGGTGAGAATTAAAGCTTCAAAGATAAGCATTAGTTGTATATGCGCATGAATGTTTAATATTGAAAAGAGGCATGTTTAACACAAACCATGTTGTATGCAAATGAACAAGGCATGAAGTTTCACAGTTAAGTTCAGATTGTTTTATGATCCCCTTCCCTGTATCCATGCATTTTCATACACCCACTGCCACTGGTCGTGACAAGTGTATTATACACCGAGACCACATATTTATCAGTTATTGATCCATTGTCTGAAAGACAATCCTAATAGTCAGATAATACCATATAAATTTCTAAACTTTATTAAAGACAAAAACGAAAAGTGCAAAAACCACACTTATTTAAAGTGCACATACATACTGACAAAGATCAGGAAATTGCATAAATTCAACTTTTAACTCAGTTTCTTGCACATGGTTTTGAAAGTCTGGTCAATGTATGCCAAAATAGCTTGTGGATAAGTGTACTGTCTACCTGATGAAGTGGTCATAGGTGCATTAAGGCCTGCAATAATATGCTGCTCAGAGATCCAGCATATGTCTCTGCGGGGAGGCCAATGAAATGACCATGCCTTGTGGAAATGACCATGACCTTGTGGAAGCAAAAAATTAACCAGAATGTTGCATTCTTCCATTGAAATTTCACATACATGACCAATCCACCAAGAATTGTCATATATGCAAGCTAAGTATTGTCCAGGTTGAAAGCTGGATGCTTGAAAGGTAGGGACATGTTCAGGATCAGGATCAGACTCTAAGACATTGGCAATGAATGAGCTGGTGCCACTTGAATTTTTGCTAATGCAGAGTCTAGCAGTGTCTATGGACTTAAATTAGTGATTTTCTCTTGTTCTAGCCACTGTGTGGCCCATACTAAAGCTTTGCTCCTGATCAGGTCTTATTGCTTCAATATCTTCCTTAGCAATGAAGAAAAATTTGATTCCCGAGACAGATTTATCGCAGAATTCAAATACATCCCTTGGTGTCAAAATTTGGTTATTGAGAGGGCGTTGTAAGCTGGCAAGGGCAGCTAAATGCTTGGCTGTTCTTCCAATCCCATCACATGGAGATTTGCCATGGCTGGTGCCAAAGAAGTTCCACTCAGCAGTAATTTTAAAGTCAGTATCATGGCTGCAGAGGTTAATGAAATTCTTGAAGTTTTTATATTGTGTAGCAGAACCATCACTAAAGTAGTGAATATGGCTTAAGATAGGCAAGACTTCCTTAAGATGCAGAATAAGCTTCCTCAAAAAATGCATGAACAGCAATAGTATTGTGACGCAAGTAGTCACTGATTATGCATATGCGTAGGCTTTGGATATCAGGATTTCAGAAGTAGACAACGAAGGGGTGTAATGTTGCTTGGCTATTTTCCCAGTGAAACCCCTGTATTGCATCCTGAACAATGAAGGAATAATTTTCAGCGAAGTCCATCAAAACAATAGCATGCCCCTCCTTTATATTTGCTTTCATTTCCTTCAGATAAGCACTTTGGTACTTGGAAATAAAATGGTGGCTGGCCAAATTAGAAATTTTTCCAATTAATTTGGGAGTGAAGTCTTCTATGGATAACTGTCGAGTTTCCAATGTATCCCGATCAATGTGAATCCACTGCTTAAATTCAATGATATCATCTGGATCATGTTCACCAAAGAACTCAGGAAAATAATTCTCCAAAGGGATCTGCCTAGAACATATTTCACACCGCTGCAACATGCAGTTTTTTGAGTTCATATCAAAGACAGTTTTATTCAGAAGCACCTTGTAGTCATCTGGAACTACAATTGCTGAAAGCATAAGTTTCACATTCTGGTGGATTGTGCAGACATGAGTCTCTGATGAACTGACTGTGACACACCACTTTGGCCGAAGCTCACAGAACTTTGAGAACCCAATTTCAGGCCCATGCTGACTGCGAAAGGTTATGTACAGTTCCTGCAGATTGCATAATAGCAATCTTTTCTGCTTTTGCACTTTTTCACAACTGATCCGAACAGAGACATAATCTTTTTTGCCTAGAGATTTCATTGTCTTCATAAAAATCCAGGACTTTCTGTGTAATCTGCTGAACAAGCACTTTTCCTCTCTTTGTTGCCATCCTGCTGTTTCAGCTTCCTGGCCTTTTAACTATTCTTGTTGAAACGCCAAATTCCAAAGCAGTTTTCTCATTAGTCCAGCTGTGTGGAGCAAGAGTGAGAATTTGTATTTTCTCCCTATTACTAGATAGTTCCAACTTCTGCTTCAGTTCAGTCAATA
Source organism: Geotrypetes seraphini (assembly GCF_902459505.1). NCBI lineage: Eukaryota > Metazoa > Chordata > Amphibia > Gymnophiona > Dermophiidae > Geotrypetes > Geotrypetes seraphini. Next base: position 285,715,681 of record NC_047086.1, read on the forward strand.
GAAGGTCATAGTCAGAACACCTTTTACATTGGCCATTTTCTGGTTCTGCTTTGAGATCAGCTGGAGTTAAATCACCAATAACTGCAATTTGGTCTGCAATTGCATTATGGGCTTCAGAGGGTTTGTATTTAGCATAACTTAAGGAATTTTGCTTGCTAATCTGTTGAATCTTTAGAGGAGAGATTCCTAGTGGTGAAAAGCTGGCATGGAGGTTTTCAGATGCATTGGTTGGGTCATCACTGTCAGAATCAGACTTAGATCTTGCAGTTTGACACACAAGTCTTGCCTGCATCTTGGACAAAGCTTTTGGCTTGGTTTAAACTCGTGCTTTATGATAGCTTTTAAATGATCAGTTGCAGGAAGATCAATTGGGTGTAGACCTTTGATATTGCTGTGATTCTGTTTTCTGAACGGATTACAGCAGTTCTTCTGTAGAAATTCAAACTTCGTCAGAATCAAGACTTCATGATGAGTACAGATATTAGATTCCACAGACAAAGTAGAAAGTCCAGAGCGTCTTTTAATTAATTCTTGGTCAAGCAAAGAGAAATCAGAAATAAGCTTCAAGCAGCTTTCTCCAGAATAGAAGATAGATGGTTTCTGGCACTATGATAATAGATTCCAATACTGCAGGGTTCTAGCTTTTTATTAGTCTCCATAAGATAAGAGTCATCTAAAAATACAGAATAAAAGTAAGGTGAAAAATATCAGTGTGAGAACACAATGAAAATAGAGCAAAGCAAGTTGTACATGTCAGCAAATGAAGAGCAAGTTTCCAAAATCCACACAGGCATAGCCTAGTTAACTAGGGAAAGAACCAGATGCTGCACAGAAAGAATAGATGGAAAGCAACACATATGATGTTATAAGGTCAAGATGAACCTTAAAGCCAGACTTGTTAATACAGCCACTGTGCTGTGATAGTTGCAAGTCAGAACATGTTCAGAAAAGCTGCATGTATCAAACATACTACTGCAGCTATGCGTACATTCTTGTGAATCACATAATTATATGTTTGGGCTTGCACGAAGTAAGTAGTTTGTGCAAGCCAATGCACGTTTTGACTGTCATCTTGGAAAAGTGCACAGTAAGTCTGTCAAATGCTGAGCATAGTATAAGATGAGTACTTGTGGCAGGCAAAGCTTGGTTATGAGTTTTCAGATCACTGCACATTCACAATGAAATCCCAATGACCCTTCAACATAAAATGTTTACAGCAAGCAAGTAATGCTTATCTTTAAACAATCAATTCTCATCAAAGAAAGATCAGGTCCAAGATGAAACAAGATAGCTTCTGTAGCAAAAAACATTCTCTTTCAAATGATATACAAAAACAAACTACACATTAGAGATATTTGAATCTGAAAAACAGTGAAAATTTGCATAAATGCATAAAACCATATTTTAAGTTGGTCATATCTTCAGCTTCACTTGACTCATATTGCAAATCTTGGAAGTACCTCATGGTATATGTCTGCTGGTAAAGTTGTACCCTCAGCTGACTTACCTACCAGCAGCAGTACGGAGCCAAACTGTGCCAAAAATTTTCATTTGTGACTTTTTTTGCCTACTTTGCTGACCTGTAGAAATGGAAGCACGATTGCAAAAGATTTCAAACTTGGCACAGAAACTTGCCCTAAGGTGTTGTACCAAACTGCAAAATGTCAGACTCCTAGGTAGTTTCCTTCTGCTGCAGTGCTTAAGCAAAGTTGGTGGTTTAGGTCACACAAGGCATGGGAGTGGATCGATTGCTTTTGTTCAATCACCCCTAGCTCCAGACCAAATTGAGATTGCAGAGTTTCATTTGAGACCCTAGACAACACCCCTGTAATATTTGGTTGGATTTCAAGGGGGTCGAGCGTGGACAGTTTTCAGTATTGGTCCACTTGACACTGAATGACCCTGTTTTAAATGGAATATAGATATAATTAGCAAAAATATTGTTTAAATTTTGACAAATAAACTTTATTTTTTTTATAATTTTGTGCGCAGAGTTGAATTTTTTTGCACAGAATTCTGTCATGAGTAAACAAAGAGGTAGAAAGGGGTGAGAGGGAGAAATCTTGCATATGGTGGAGGATAGGGAGTCATGCATAGGTAAGAGAGAGAGAGAAAAATGTTGGACATAGGGTGAAGGGCAGGGAGAGATACTGCATGGGGAGAGAGAAAAATATGTTGCACATGATAATGGAGAGAAAGAAGGGAGAAATTCAACGTGAAGGAGAATAAAGATGTTTGATTCAGGGCACAAGGCAGCGAGAGAGAGATAGTAGATAGTGGGGAAAGAAAAAGAAGTGTTGGCTATGGCAATGGAAGGAAAGGTACAGAGGTGAAAGATGAATGGTGAGCACAGAGAAATGTCAAATGGGCAAGAGACCCTGCTGAGCGAGTTTACAGAAGACAAACAGAAACCAGAGCCTGGGACCAACATAATTTGAATAATAAGATGGAATGGTCCAACCAATTTCAGGCATATTAAAATCACATATTGGTACTACTTCCCCTTTTCTAGCTATCTTGTGAATGTTATGATCATTGTTTCCCTAAGGACCCAACACTGTTAACTCTTGTACTAAGCCCTGAATTCCACTAATGACTAGATCTAAAATAGCTCCCCCTCTTGTCAGTTATTGGACCAGTTGCTCCAAGAAGCGATCATTAATTACATCTAGGAATAATTACCTCCCTAGCACTCCTTGATGTATCATTTATCCAGTGAATACTGCGTAGTTGAAATCACCCACTATTAAATTGTTGCACAATTTATCAGCTTTCCTAATTTCTGCAAACATTTCATCATCTGTTTGTTCTTTCTGCATTATGATAGTAAAGCCCTATCACTATACTCCTTCCCTTCCCACACGGTATTTCTGTCTATAAGGATGTAGAATGTTTATTCTGTTTGACTCAATTCCCTCTTTAACATATAGCACAACCTACCTCTCCAATCTGATCTTTACTATCATTGCAAGACAATTTGTACCCTGTTAACTCAGTGTCCCACTGATTGTCCTCCTTCCACTAGGTCTCTGAGATGCCTATTATATCTACCTCTATGGCAATGTTAATAACCAATCTAAGGTATATGCCCCTTGGAGATCTTTGTAAGGATACTATTGGAATTCAATCTACTCTTTATTACAGTATAAAAATAGTCTCCTATCAGGATGCAAGGTTTACTGACCACCCTTTTAAAGGGTTAGAGCTCAAATACTTCCCTTCAGACTCCATTTATATAATTCTGAGCATTCTCTGTTGCTGACTAAAAGAGGGGGAAAAACCAACTAATTTTCCAGACCTGATATTCATTAAAAAAATGTTGGTATGTACCGTATTTTCACGCATATAACGCGCGCGTTATACACGATTTTACAAACCGTGCACAACCTTGCGCGTTATACGCGTGAGCGCGCTATATAAAATTTTTTTTACATAGTTCCCACCCCGCCCGACGCCCGATTCATCATCCGGAAGGACTGCTCGCACCCCCACCGCTCGCACTCCCACCCCGATGGACCGCTCGCACTCCCACCCGAAGAACCGCTCGCACCCCCACAGCCTCCCCCCACCCCCATGGAGAAGCTGTCTACCTTGTTTCCGGATGCCAGTGAGCCCAGCTGCTTCCTCTGCCGGCAGTCCTGCCCCTTCTCTGAGCCCTGCTGCACTGCTTCCTCTTCCGGCGGTCCCGCCCTTTCTCTGACGGAAGAGGAAGCAGCGTAGCGCAGGGCTCAGAGAAGGGGCGGGACCACCGGCAGAGGAAGCAGCTGGGCTCACTGGCATCCGGAAACAAGGTAGACAGCTTCTCCATGGGGGAGGGGGGGGAGGCTGTGGGGGTGCGAGCGGTTCTTCGGGTGGGAGTGCGAGCGGTCCATCGGGGTGGGAATGCGAGCGGTGGGGGTGCGAGCGGTCCTTCCGGATGATGAATTGGGCGTCGGGGGGGGGGGGGGGGCATCAGGCTTTCAGGATGGGGACAGGACTTCAAGGGGGGACAGGCAGACCTTCAAGGGGGGACAGGACTTCAAGGGGGGCAGCCAGAGGAGAGTCGGGGCAGCGAACGGAAAGTCGGGGCGGGTGAAAGGAGAGTCGGGGCAGCCAGAGGAGAGTTGGGGCAGCGAACGGAGAGTCGGGGCAGCCAGAGGAGAGTCGGGGCAGTGAACGGAAAGTCGGGGCGGGTGAAAGGAGAGTCGGGGCAGCCAGAGGAGAGTCGGGGCGGCATGCGCGGTATACCCGTGAGCGCGGTATATAAAAATTTATTTACATAAATGTGTGTTTCCCGCGCGCTATACCAGTGTGCGCGTTTTACACGGATGCGCATTATCTACGTGAAAATACGGTATGTCAAGAGTTGGCTAGCCAGGTTATCTAGCAATTTAAACTTTGCACCTTTTAAGCACAATTTAAAGCTTTCCAAGAAAAAAAATCTGTACATTTGAGCAAAAACTGTAATTGCTTGGATTCAATCTAAGCCAGTCACCCATGATGGACCGCTGGTCTGACTCAGCAGTGGCAATTCTTATGTTCTTATGTACAAAATTATATCAGCTGGTGAAAAATGTTCACTTACTTGCTGGTGTATTTTGAAAAGCATGAATGAGCTGAGAAATGGTATCTGCCAGGTCCTCCTGCAAAATAAAAAGAAGAAATGTGAACAAATCTTCAAAATAAAAATGATGATAAGAAACCAAATATCCAGTAAAAATACAATTACGGTTTCATGCAAGTCTTGACAGATCTGGTCTCCATCTATAGGTGACCTATAAACTTTAGGCCCCAAGATGGACACTAAGGCCCATCTCCTATATCTCCCAGCAATTCACTATTCCCTCCATCTCCTCCATGCATTCATTCAAACATCACCTCAATTCCTGACATCATCCCAATTTTCCATTCCCCAAGCCCTCAACTTCCAGATCCCAGTCTCTTTATTTTTCACAGAATTTATAGACTACATAGAAAGGCAAACAGAGTGGCGCATTAATGCTCCTCTGTCAGCCATCTAGAGCAAACCTGGCATGATATAGGGTAGGATGGCCTGAGGGGTCCATCCCTAACAATTTTAAGTAAAATTGAGGAGTTTTGAGGCAGATAGAGGCTTTAGAAAAAAAGATAATTAAAAATCTAAGATGGCTGACACCAGTAAAATTGCGCCAAAACTGGCCATGGGGACTTGCCTAAAGTACAAAAAATGCAGGGAAAGGGGTTTTAGAGGTGGGAGTCCACAGCTCTGGCCACAGAAAACTTCAAAATTCACTTTTGAAGACTCCTTATTTCCAATTTTCCCCTTACTCACTATGCCAAGTGCCTGCCTGCTTCAGCTTTGGAATCCAGCTAGAGAAATGGAGAACTCTGCCTCGCAGGTTCGCCAGAAGAACTTGGTCTTTGGGCTGCCAGTTGGATTGAGGTCAGACTGAACCTCAACCTCCAGTTATTAATCCTGGCCAAGTCAGGAAGGAAACAAACAGCCTACGCTCAAACTCCTGATAAATTAGAGATGTGAGCAGCTAAGCAGGGGATGGCCTCTGAGCTCAAAAAATACAAAAGCAGGATAGTTAACTAGGTGTCCCCGAGGATTGATCCTGCTAGAAGTAGACAAGCCTGCATCTTCTCTCAGGCAGAGGTCCCAACAAGTGGGTGAGCCTCCAATCGAACACTAAAATACCCCAAAATAATAAAACCACAGAGCAGAAATACTTCTGAGCAACTTGACTGCAGAAAAAAAAACTGAGAATGTAGGAGCAGATCCCTGGGAAGGAAGCAGAGTTCAAAAGATGATTGACAGCATTCTGCAAACAACTTGCGGGTTCAGATGCAAAACCCTAGCGTTCGGGACCACATTGTACTAGAAATACAAATTGTTCGATGTTACCATATGCGGGCAGTTACCGTAATGTTACCATATGCGGGCAGTTAATGTTGACAAAGGGGTATTTGACCCCTTAGAGGGTGGCTCTCAAATTAAATAATTTTTAAAAATCTTCTACAGAAATTCCCTCTACAGTTACCCTTCCTTATCACATTTTCAGCAAAGAAGGATAAAATATAAGAATTTCCTTTTTTAAGAACATAAGAAGTTGCCTCCGCTGGGGCAGACCAGAGGTCCATCCTGCCCAGCGGTCCGCTTCCGCGGCGGCCCATCAGGCCACTGCCTGAACAGTGGTCTCTGACTAATTTTGTAATTTACCTCTAATCCTGTCCCTATAACCTTACCTCTACTCCTATCTGTACCCCTCAATCCCTTTGTCCTCCAGGTACCTGTCCAGACCTTCTTTGAAGCCCTGTAGCGTACTTCTGCCTATCACATCCAGCAGCGCGTTCCATGTATCCACCACCCTCTGGGTGAAAAAGAACTTCCTGGCGTTTGTTCTAAACCTTTCCCCTTTCCTTTTCTCCGAGTGCCCCCTTGTACCTGTGGTTCCCCTTAGTTTGAAAAATCTGTCCCTATCCACTTTTTCTATGCCCTTCATGATCTTGAAGGTTTCTATCATGTCTCCCCTGAGTCGTCGCTTTTCCAGGGAGAAGGATGAGAAGGAAATTCAGCTGAGAAGGAAATAGTTTCTGTATTTTAAATTAAAGATTTTTCAAGTAGGAGGGACCTTTGCTTTTAACGATTCCCCTGTAAATGTTTGGTTTCTTGGCGAGGGGATCAATTTGTCTTTTTTGACCCATATCAGAATGTTTTACAAAGGCAAAAAAATATAGTGTAGTTTTCCTATTTAGCATAGGGGATTAGATAGGTCTGAAATATGGATGTCCAATCAGATAAATTTGTTTTGAATCTTGTTGATTTCCTTTAATCTTATTATTTCACTATTGCTTTTTTTCTCCCAATGATGGAGGCTAAGTACACCAACTTGCTATTATAGAAATGTTTAGGTTTCTTTTTCTTATGTATATATTCTTGTTATGGATGTTCATTTCTGAATTATATTTGGAATTAAAACTATAAAATCCTTAATTTAAAAAATGAACTTGCAGAGCTATTATTAGTAATATGAAATTTATCTTTAAAATCAAACACGGTACCAGAAGATTGGAGGGTGGCAAAGGTAACACCAATTTTTAAGAAGAGTTCCCCAGGTGATCCAGGACATTAAAGACTTGGTAAGCCTGACAATGGTGCCAGGAAAAATGATGGAGACTATTATAAAGAACAAAATTACTGATCATATACATAGGCATGGATTCATGGGACAAAGCTAACATGGATTTAGCCAAGGGAAATCTTACCTCACCAATCTGATACATTTCTTTGAATAGCAAAGAAAGATGTGGACAAAGGTGAGTCAGTTGATATTGTGTATTTGGATTTTCATAAAGCATATGACAAATAACTTACGAACAACTCCTGAGGAAAATCAGAAAATCATGGGATGAGAGACAGTGTCCTATTGTGGACTGAGAACCAGTTAAAAGATAGGAAATAGAGAAGGGTTGAATGGTCATAATTCTCAATGGAGAAGGGTAAATAGTGGGGGTTCCACAGGGGTCTGTGCTGGGATTGCTGCTTTTTAATATTTTTATAAATGATCTGGAAATGGGAATAATGAGTGAAGTCATTAAATTTGCTGATGACACAAAGTAATTCAAAGTTATTAAATCACAAGAGGATAATGAAATATTGCTAGAGAACCTTATGAGACTAGGAGACTGGGCATTCAAATGGCAAATGACATTTAATGTGAATAGGTGCAAAGTGATACATGTAGGGAAGAAGAACCCAAACTACAGCTATGTGATGCAAGGTTCTACATTAGCAGTCAACACATACAAATAAGATTTAGGGGACATCGTTGATGATATGGTGAATCCTTCTATGCAATGTGTAGCAATAGCTAAGAAAGCAAATAGAATGTTAGGAATGTTTAAGAACAGAATGGAGAACAAAACTAAGATTATTATAGTGCCTTTGTATCACTCCTGGTCCGATCGCATCTCAAATACTGTGTGCAATTTTGGTCACAACATTTCAAAGATTATATAGCAGAATTAGAAAAGGTATAGAGAAGAGCAATGAAAATGATAAAAGAGATGAGATGACTTCTCTATAAGGAAACGCTAAAAATGTTAGGGCTTTTCAACTTGGAGAAGAGACAGCTAAGGGGAAATATAATAGAGGTCTATAAAATACTGAGTGGTGTGCAACAAGTAGATATGAATCACTTAAAACTGTGACATTAAACCTAGATGACACCTGATATAAAGGTTTATACTTTTACAAAGAAATAAAACCAAACTTTACCTGGAGCAGGGGTTTATCCTGCATCCACACACAGTAAAAAAGTCCTTTCCAGATTTTGAATAGCTCTTCTGGACTGAAACCACCTGCTACAAACAAAAATATTGGAAAAGTTATTCCTGCAAATTCTGCTCAATACTTTAAGGGCTCCTTTTACTAAGGTGCGCTAGCGGTTTTAGTGTGCGCTTAAATACTGCACACGCTAAACGCTAACGCCTCCATAGAGCTTGCATTACTATTTTTCATTTAGCGTGTGGTTAGCGTGCGCTAAAAACGCTAGCACACCTTAGTAAAAGGAGCCCTAAGGTTTATTTTCAAAACAAGCTGACTCATGTAAAAGTGATGCCTGAAAACTGTGCACCTTTTTCTCACCTAAAAGTACATGTGGTATTCCACAGCATGGATACATTTAAGTGCATTAGAAGAGACAAAAGAAGTGATAGAAAGCCTGCGACCCACAGGTCCCAAGCAGTATTAACATCAGTGACTGACATCCACAGGTCAAAGGAAACAGCTAGCCAGAAGGAAGACTACTTAAAAAGGGAGGAATAATCTCTGATGGATAAGAGGTAAGCAAAGAGTAAAAATAGAAAAGTAAATAAAATTGAAATGCACATGCTTTAAGCACTTCACAAAGGCACATTTCTCTAATTAAGTAGGTGGGTATGATGGCCAAATGTGTGAATGCAGAGCTGGCTGAGAGATTAAAGTTGGGAGTGACTTAAGAGGAAGACAAAGGAAGAGTAGGCACAGTACAGGGTGTGTGCGTTAGTGGGAATATGTGCAAGGGCAGCTGTTGCCTGTTTAGGGGTGTGTGAGAGGTAGAGTGCTATATCAACTGTACACCCTCAAGTTATAGGAGCAGTAAGAGCCTTTACTCCCTACTGCTCTGGACTGACATGAGAATGTTTAACTGTACTGCCCTGCAATGGCAGAAGGAATTAAGGCCCCGATTCACTAAAGTCAGCGATCGTTGCTAAACCTGTTTTCACAGGTTTAGCAACGATCACTGCTACCCGACCCGATTCACAAAACGGCCCACTGTGTAGTAAAACCCCATGCAAAATAGCCAAGCGATTGATTCACTTACATTGCTTGGCTATTTTCCATCAGGTTTTACGGTCCTAAAAACCCAACTGTATTACCGACAGGTCTGCCAGTTTAAAAAAAAAATATTTTTTTTTAATGGCACAGATATGTTGTGTGTATTACACATGCAAAATATCTGTCCCATACAAAGATCCCCCACCACAGGCCCTCCCCAACGACCCGCCCACAATTGTGCACCCCACCCCCGACAGCTGCTGCAACACCACATGTTCCCCCCGCTCACGGTAAAATACCACTTGCTCAAACATCCACATACAGCTCTACTACAAGTCTTTTGAGCATCTGCCCCATAGTAGGCAAAAAAACAAGGAGCAACAGAAGCTTTCATTGCTAGTGGGGGTCGAGGGATTCATGCTCTGCTCGGCATCTCCATCTGCAATATTTACCCACAATATTTCCTATAAATTTTGGACATATGTTGTAGGAATGTGAAAAACTCCAAATTTACTAAACAAACGTTTTGGGATAAAATACAAAAAATGTTTACAAAGTCTTTCTTTCCATCACCTTATTTGGAAATCTTTATAATTAAAAGCTTCATTAATAGACTATAACCTCTCCCCCCCTTTTACAAAGATGCACTAGCAGCTGCTGCGCGGCAATGGCACTGAAGCTCATTAATTCCCAATGGGTTTCAGCGTGATTACAGCGCGCTGCCGCAGTGAGCAGCTTTGTAAAATAGGGCCAAAGCTTTACGGTATTTAATTTTCTCATAACAATTGCCTTGAAACTAATAGTTAACAACTGAAAAGACAATTCACATTTGTCAGTTTTTAATTGTTGAAACTGGATTTTGCTATATAAAAAATATGAAATTCACTATAATATGGCAATTTGATAATTGAGAATGTTAGATTCATATTTGTCTATTAATACTTAATTCCATTTTACATATCTGAGGAAAAAATATTTCTTACAAATTATATAAAGGAGATATCTTGTATTCTAGAGCTAGGCTGAGATCTAGGACCCAGTTCAACAAACCTCACAGCAGCTGCTCCTTGTGATCTTGGGCAAGTCACTTACATACACAGTCTTCCATTGCCTCAGGTATAGAGATTATAAACTCTTTGGGGACAGAAAAATACCAATTGATCCTCAATATAATCTGCCATTACAGTCCTCGTGGGTCAAAACCACAATGCCCTGCTGTGAACTATAACTGAAAAAGGTACAAACCAAATCCAAAATCCCTTTCCTTCAAGTCAGTCAGTTTGCAGAGATGTCACCAATATTTCCCCAGCACTGAAGACAAACTAAACTCAAAACATGGATTTCCTCAACTTTAATCCGTAGGTACAACTAGCGATCCATCACTATTTAACATCATAGATATACTATACACCCAGCACTTATTCCGCCCCCACGTGTCTCGACCGAACAGTTCAAGCAATTACAATACTCTGATCTATGTTGGCATACCCGTCTGGTTGGTCGTTTTAGCAGTGATATACTTGCGCAACCTCTTTATGCATCTGTCCCGTATCACCTTCTCGTTAGATGCTAGTCTTTGTGCGAACTGCACTTCAAGTGGTTGCAAAGTAGGCGCCATAGCTACAACAAATTCCTGTGCAAGCTCCGTATCCCATGCAGCGACGCTCTCCACACGCAGACGCACAAACTATTCCGCTTCACTTCCGACGGCTTCCGTAATCGTCATAGGAACGTCACCTCCTCCATTCAGCGGAGTGTCAGATCGAGGCTAATAAAGGGTCTGTTACCATAAGTGTTTGAGCAGCAAACAAATTCGATTTCGGAAACTGATCGGCCAACAAATAAAAAATAATTTAAGGTGATACCATTAGACTAACTTGATATTTAGTACTAGAAAAATATATGAATTTATAGGTTTTATTTCTAACCTTTGAAATGGACAAAGTTATCAAAATACAAAGCAAACCTAATTTTTATGGGGATCCAAAACTCTAGGCAGAGTCTTCCTTTGAGAATGGGCTTGTGTGTAGGCAGTTTCAAATGGTAACTTTTAAAATGTAAGAATGTGAGCATCTTTAATGTAAGTCAATACTACAATGACAATTAATTACAAGGAATGAAAGTGTTTAACAAAATAGAACCCTGGGCAGGGATGACATAACACTAGGTGAATATAGCAGTTGCCTAGGGTGCCAGAATTTGCAGGAATGGATGGCAAAAGACCAATAGAGCCAGTTGCTTGGAGTATCATGATTGACAGGGATCCCCTACATCAGTGGTAGGCAAACTCATTAGTCAAAAGAGCCAAAGAGCCAAGATTTCTTTTGCGAACCAAATTTATTTTCAAGATAATATCTTATTTATTGACAAAAAATATTTTTTACATTAAAATAAAAATATGACAAAACACACATTTAATGACATCCCGCTCACCCGCACATAGTTGAAATCGATTCGTGGCAGAGTCTAGAGAATAGAAGAACAGACCAGGGTAAAACAAAATCACAAACACAAATACAAAGAAACCATTTTGGTTTCTTTGTATTAGAGTCTAGAGAATAATACGGGGAAAAATTTGTTCCCATGATCTCGGTCCCCGTCCCCGCAAACCATCAGATCCCATCCACACAAGCCTCAAATAGTTTTATACTGAACTTATTAAAATATAAAAAGAAACAATATTCTGTACAATTGTCAATTTATAAATCAGCGTCTTCTCCCCACTCTTCCCAGTTTCCCTTCAGCATCTTCCCACTCTCTACTTCTCTTGCCCATTTCCCTTCAGCGCCTTCTCCCCATTCTCTACTTCTTTTCCCCATTTCCCTTCAGCGTCCTCAGTCAACTCTCTGTCCACTTTCCTTCAGTGCACGCACATAAAATCAAGCAAGTAATTTTATATCATTTTCATTCTATTCATTCATAGAAATTAAAGTCTAAATAACAACACATGATTTTACAAAAATAATTCCCTGCACAGTCAAGCCTGCAAGGATTACTAGATGTCTTTCAGCGGCTCCCCTCCCTCCCCCTTACCTTCGTGGTGATTTTCTTTTTTTTTTGTCTTCCAGCTGCCCGAGCAGGCTTTCATCAAGTCACATGTGGCTGCCGAAACTTGTCCTCTGATGGAACTTCCTGTTTCCAGTTGCGTCAAAGGAGAAGTTTCGGCAGACACACGCGACTTGATGAAAGCCAGCTCGGGCAGCTGGAAAACAAAAAAAAAAATCGCCACGAAGGTAAGGGGGAGGGAGGGAGATGCCTGATCAGTGATGTACCAATCTAACAATCACTCAGTACAAAACAATTCTTATTTCAGTGGGAATTCTGACTCCACTTGCTCAAAACGAGTCCGTGGTAATGGAAAGGGAAGGGGAACTGATAAAGATTTAAGTTAAGTGACCACACTTTTATATTTATTTAAGAAGTGATAAAGAAGTTTAAAAATGATATATAACAGTATAAAAATATAAAAAAATAAATATTCTATCAGTAGGGGAATAATGAAGAATTCCATTACCACGGACTCGTTTTGAGCAAGTGAAGTCAGAATTCCCACTGAAATAAGAATTGTTTTGCACTGAGTGATTGTTAGATTGGTTGATTATGAGGAGTGAGTCTATTGTTTTGGTAGATGATCAGTGATGTGTCATTCTCTAGCTCAGGGGTGCCCACACTTTTTGGGCTTGTGAGCTACTTTTAAAATGACCAAGTCAAAATGATCTACCAACAATAAAATTTAAAAAAACACAAAGCATAGTGTACGCAGAGAAAATGTTAATTATCATTTATATTCCGCGGATTTTCAAAGAGGTCAAGTCAGATGAATTTATGCAATGTCACCTCAGTAACAACTACACAAAAATAGACAAATATACCCCCTCCCTTTTTACTAAACTGTGATAGCGGTTTTTAGTGCAGGGAACTGCGCTGATTGCCCTGCGCTGCTCATAGGCTCTCTGTGCTAAAAACCGCTATTGTGATTTAGTAAAAGGGGCCTTAGAATAGTCAGTTCTGATAGTTCATAGACCTCAGTGGCATAGCCATGTGGACATTAAGTTTCAACAAACACGGTATGTTATACACCTAAATCGTCATCGGTCCAAAGATTTATAGCAAAGTGCTTAGCGGATTTAAAGTGCAGTCTTATAAATATATTAAATATAAATTAGTACTCATCTTTGTGCAAAGAAACGCGACTCGGAGGATACTCCAACATAGAGCTATGTTTCGCAATATGGCTGTATCAAGGATTCCCCCATTAAGTCTTCCAGAGCAATGTCTCCTGCGCACGAACTGTAAGGAAAATAGGCGAGATAGTAAGGCTGAGTTGATAAGTCTGGAGAGAGATGAAATAGCCTGCGCGGGAATTTTCTCGTAAAGGTAGGAAGGGAACGGGTCCAGGGCACATTTGCAGGATCTTAATTTAAGAATTTTGCTAGGTCGTCCGCTACTAGAGAGGAGGGGAGAATAGAGGAGTCATTTTTAGAAGTTAAGGAGCGCCAGATGTTAACAATGTACTGCTCTGGTTATTAGATCTGGTGATTTTGTCACCATAAAAATTCTTCCTTGCTTTTTTTAGTACTGTATTGTAGAACATGATACTGTCCCTCCAGGACTGTCTATCTGTGGGGGATTTATATTTAATAAATTTACAAGACTGCACTTTAAACACGCTAAGAACTTTGCTATAAATCTTTGGACCGATGACAATTTAGGTGTATAACATACCATGTGTGTTGAAACTTAGGGCTCCTTTTATTAAGCCGCGCTAGCGGGGTTAACGCGCATGACTTTTCATCACGCGCTAACCCCGCACTGGCCTAAAAACTACCGCCTGCTCAAGAGGAGGCAGTAGCGGCTAGTGCGGCTGGCGGTTTAGCACGTGGTATTACGTGCGTTAAACCGCTAGCACGCTTTTGTAAAAGGAGCCCTTAATGTCTACACGGCTACACCACTGAGGTCTATGAACTGACTATTCTAAGGTTCTATGGATATGATGTATTGAATGACCTTAGTAGAGACTTTATTAGCCTATTTATTCTAGTAAAAGGGGGGCCATAGTGCAAAATATAGACAGCAGATATAAATTCTCAAAACGGACACATTTTGATCACTAAATTGAAAATAAAATCATTTTTCCTACCTTTGTTGTCTGGTAATTTAATGAGTCTCTAGTTGCACTTTATTCTTCTGACTGTGCATCCAATATTTCTTCCCTTCTTTCAGCCTCCTGTATGCTTCCTCTCCTCCAGATCTAATTCCCCCCCCCAAAATTTATTTCTTTCTCCCTGCCCCCTTCTTTCTTTCTCTCTCCATGCCCCCTTTCTTTCTGTCTTCCTTCTTTCTTTCTGTCTCCCTGCCCCCCATTCTTTATTTCTTTCTCCCTGCCCTCCCCCAAGCCACCGCCATCGGGGAACAGGCCGCCACCGCTGTCGCCATCAGGGAACAGGCCGTCGCCATGTACTGAGCTCTCCCTGCTTCCCTTCACCGTAAAGAGGATGCTGAAATGCCGGGCTGACCAACCTTCCCCATCCGACATCAATTTTAACATCAGAGAGGAAGTTCTGGGCTAGCCAGACAGCGATTGGCTGGGCTGGAATTTCCTCTCCGTCATCAGAATTTACGTTGGGTGGGGAAGGATGGTCGGCCCGGCGCTTCAGCATCCTCTTTACAGAGAAGAGAAGCAGGTTGGGCACCCCTGCTCTAGCTAGCAGAGCCGCACTTAAGTGGCTAAAGAGCTGCATGCGGCTTGCGAGCTGTGGTTTGCTGACCATTGCCCTACACTAACAGATGAAGAGAGAATTGGCCAGGAAGTGTTGACCTTGTGACCACACATTTTGAAAGTACTCACATAGTCAACCATCCTTATCAAGATTGTATGGTCCAGGCACAAGGCTAATTTTCCTAGGATGCTTGGTACCCTTGTACCAACTCTGGGAAACAGTGAAAACAGCTTGTGCACTGCCTCTAAAATGTCAAAGGTATTTTTAAGAGGGCAAAGACTGCAGGTGCTTTTTGCTCAGGGCCTTTGTATCAATTTTCAAAATGAAAGTATGCACAAGAAGCAGACCACATGAAGAAAAGTGTCTTTTAAATTAATGCTTCCAGGAGATAGTGCCCAACATGGCCATGTTTCTCCAATAAGGCTGTATAAGGGGCATACAACTGAAACAAAGCTTTAATAAAACCCATACTAATAAATATAGTAAAAAAAGCACAATAAATAAGACAATCCCAATGATAAAATAAACATTAAAATAATAATAATTGTATTCTTATATACCGCCAAAGCCATAGAAGTTCGAGACGGTTTACAGCAAGAAGCGCTGGACAATCAGCGAAGAGGTTATAATCAAAGTCAGCAATACAATCTTACATAATGAAAGAATATGAGAGCTATATAGTTCTTAGGGTTACTGGTTGAATAGGCAGAGCTGAGTTGATTCTTAGTTTACAAATCGATTGAACAAATTCATTTTTACCAGTTTTCTAAAACTGGAGTAGGATGATGAGAGCGTGAAGACGTTACTAAGCCAATCGTTCCATTTGCCTGCCTGGAAGCCAAGAGTTCTGTCCAAGAATCTTTTGTAGTGGCAGGCTTTTATTGTCGGGTAGGTGAACAGATGTATTCTTCGTGTGGGCCTAAGATAACTTGCCAAGTTGAAGTGGGAAACCAGGTAAGAGGGGGCCAGACCAAATATTGATTTATAACACAGACAGGAGAACTTAAACAGGATTCGCACCTCTAGGGGCAGCCAATGGAGTTTTTGATAGTAGGGGCTTATGTGCTCCCATTTCTTCAGCCTAAAGATCAGTCGGATTGCCAAATTCTGAATGACTCTGAGTCTTAGGATGTTTTTTTTGAAGGAACTCAAGTAAATAATGTTGCAATAATCGAGCAAGCTCAGGATGGAAGATTGAACCAGTAAGTGGAAGGATGGTGCATCAAAGTATTTTCTGCTAGTTCTGAGTTTCCATAGAACCGAAAAGCATTTTTTAACTAATAAATCTGTGTGAGCATTTAGAGTGAGGTGGCGGTCTAGGGTGACTCCCAGGATTTTAATGAAGTGGTCAATAGAGATGGAGTGGTCAATAGGGAGATGGCTTATCCAACTGGTGACACACAAAGTTTCCACCTGTGCTGAAAAACTGTTCTACCTTAGAGTCAGGAGGAGTGCAATTAAATCCATAATGGTCCGACCTAGAAATACTCCAAGGCACCTAAAAACATCTAAAAAAGGTTTGTTCAAACTTATCCCCTGCCCCTTTTACAAAATTGTAGTGCAGTTTTTAGCACCAGCCACGGTGGTAACAGCTACAATGCTCATAGAATTCATATGAGTGTCGGAGCTTTTACTGCTGTGGCCGGTGTTAAAAACTGCTATGGTTTTGTTAAAAAAAAGGGGGGGGGGGGGTTAGTCGTGCAGTGGATAATAATAACATGGTACAAACAGTAGCATCAGAAAATACAAAAATGTTTAAATGTTAAATAATACATGAAAAAATATAACAATGGCCAATCATGAACTTCCTTAGGTTATTCTCTAAGGAAGGCCCTTATTGGCTCAGGCGCCTCAGGCCTCTCCCAAGGGAGGAGCCTGAGGAGCAGGAGGGACTGAGCACCTCTCTTGCTCCTAGGGGCAGGAGGGAGTGGGCATCCCTCTTGCCATTCGTTTGCAGTGGCGGGGGGCATTTTTGGGGATTCGGGGAGGGAGGGGGCACTTTGTCGGGGTAGGGGAGGCATTTTTTTTATTGGCCAGATATTTTGCATGTGTAATCTGGCCCATTAAAAAAGAAAAGAAAATCCCTAACAGCAGTGACAGGAGGGTGCTTCTCCTGTCACTACTATCAGGGCTCTGCCCAACTCAATCGCTCACTGAGTGATTGAGTCGGGGAGTTTGCATGCAAATGATTTTCATGCAAAAAAGATAGTGAATCAATCGCTGTTTAAAAATCAACCAGAGAATCGGCCAACAGCGATTGAGTCTCTATCTTTAGTGAATCTGAGCCATTGAGCCTCATTTTCAAAGCAAAGGTTCCTATGGTATTCTGTGTGTCTAAATGCTTTGAAAATGAGCCCCATATTATCTTGTGTTCTATATGTCTCCAGCATATCCTACACCAACAACAATACCTATTGTTAGATTCTTTATTACCCATTGATTTAAAAATTATTTTAAGCTCCTGGAATGACTTATCCAAAATACATTATATGCAATGGTGGGGTTTGTTTAACATATCGTTATGAAACTTAGCTTAAAAAAATCCTATTACATTCCAAAAATGCTGATAAATAGTCTATTTTATCTTCTTATATTGAGTTAGATGAGTTATCTTCCACATTGTCTTAGGTTGGAACTCATGTTGGAACTTTTGTTTTTATTTTTTCCTTCATAGTTTGTTGTAACAATATTTGATATGTAAATTTTGATATTTACACAGTTTTTTTGTAAAAAAAACAAACAAACCCCAAAACAATAATTCCATAGAACATACATAAACTAAAAAAAAACAACAACCCACCCAACTGTAACAGGTGTTCAACTTCTTCCTCAGGCCAAAACAAAATGGCGGCGCCCATTGCAGCCTCACGTAGCTTTACTTCCGCGTTCTTGGTCTCGTGACCTGTGGGAACACGCCTGCGCTATTTTCCTTCTGATGCTTTGGGCAGTGTCTATTGGCTATGGCGCGGAGATTCGAGAAATTCCAAAGTGCAGATAGGGGAAACGGACTGCGGGCCACGTCTATTTTGCCGCCGGGGGAGCTACTTTACGCCATGGACGAGCCCTTCGCCTATACCGTATCTAAGAAGAGCCGGGGAGCCGTGTGCGAGCGCTGCCTCTGCAGGTACGGTATCCGTTAGCTTCTTTGGCCAGCTCGCGTGCACTGTATGGGCTTTCAGGTCGGGGCAGCTCATAGTGTCCTATGGATGCGTGCACTGATGGTTGCTTTATTCACGCTGACTTCCTGATGATGTTTGACTATGTTTGTGGAATTGTAGTCTTGCTTTTTCTAGTATGTTGTTGACTAGAAGCCCGTAGATGTTGGTGGGCGAAGAACTGGGTCTGCCTGGTTAATGTGCCCCTTTATGCACCTTTTCTATCATTTGCACCCACTCAGCACAAGAGAGTGAAAGAGGTTCTATGAGCTTTGCTACTTTTTCGCCTCTTTGAAACACATTCCTGTGACTCTTGTGGATAAAACATGAAATTAATTTTATTCTTTAAGAAACGGAATATGTGAGATTTGTGGTTAGGATCCAAAGCTGGATCTAGAAATCCACTGTTAGTTTTGCTGTTAAACTTGGGGATTTATCAGGAAAATGCTGCCCGCCAACATTGCTTGTGTGCAGTGCTAAAAGAGAACAAATACTCTACTCTGTTTGAAAGATGAAGGGCTATCAGATCTGAAGCCCTTGAAATACAGTACAAAATTTGTTGGCAGGAATTAGCTTAATAATAGCCAACGTAAAAAAAGCATGTACAGGCTGTCCTCGGGTTAAGGATGGGTTCTGTTTTTTTAACTGTTCTTAATTTGAATTTGTATGTAACACTTGTATATCAAAGCAACTTTTCCCATAAGAGTTAGTGTAAACTTGAACAATTCGTTCCACATCCCCAAAAACTTAATTACCATTAGGGACGCCTCCACCGCTGCCTCTGCCACAGACCCATCCATGCGGCTCCTCCAATTCTCCTCCTCTGCTGCTGTTCGCTGCCTCTCACTGCAGGTGGTGCTGGCTAAGCAAACGCCGCCGCTTCCACAGAGCCCGACTGGACACTGTTGGCTCTGCCTCTCCCGGACGCTGCCCCCCTCCGGATGCCATTACCCCCTCTGCTGGAACTCTCAGGTGCTGGCTCACTTCTGCCGGACGCACCCCAACTCCCATGCTCCACCCGAGGCCACCGGTGCTGCTATCGCCTCTTCCCCGACTGGCCCTGTCCTTACCCCTGCACCGTCGGTGATAGAAAGTGCCTGCCGCCGGTCTGCTGCTGAGCCTTGAGCATCTGCGCATGCTCAGGCCTTCTGGATCTCACCCTCTCTGAGATTCTCATGAAATCTCAAGTCTCATGAGAATCTCGGTGAGGATGAGATGCAGAAGGCCTTGAGCATGCGCGGATGCTCAAGGCTCAGCAGCAGACTGGCGGCAGGCCCTTTCTAACTCTGATGGCACATGGGTAAGGACAGGGCTGGTCGGAAGATGGGGAGGAGACGATCATGAAGGGAGGGAGCAGCGCCGGTGGCCTTGGGGGGAGCAATACTGTTGGTTCCTGCGATTGGGTCGGGTGGGGGCTCGCAAATCAAGTCAATGCTTGGTTTACGAGTCAAAAGTTTGCTGAGTGTTTGTTCGTTTTGCAAAAAACCGGGTTACTCGTAAACCGAGGTTTGACTGTACTTATGACCTGGGTTGGCCACTGTTGAAAACAGGATACTAGACTTGATGGACCTTCGGTCTGCCCCAGTATGGCAATTCTTATTCTTTTACTCCCATACCATGATTTAAGCCTAGCTTGAGCTGCTGATTGCAGGAAGTTTTGGGCTGGTTTTGCAGTTTCAAGTTCCTGAAGTTCTTGTGTAGTGAGGCTTAAGCTTATGGAGGTCCAAATTGTGATGTGGAAGTGAGAGACATACTGTATTTCTGAGGGAGCTCTGCAAAAGGAAAAGATTAGGGGACATGAAATCCCAGGTGTCAGAGTGCAGTTTCTAGGTGCAGTGTGTAATCTGGCACCTGGGATTTATCAAACCCTGGCATATCAAAACTGATTGAAATGTTTTTACTCATTACTGTACTTTGGTTTTGGAACTTAGATTCAGTTGAGAGAGATCATTATTTTAACAATCTTAAAGAGTTAGCAGAAATAACTGTTATTGCTCGGGAAACCACCTATGATATAAAATGTGCTGATTGAACTTGGTCAGTTCCATTAACATAAGCATTTAACAAAACATTATAAGAGAGAAGTAAGTCAGTACTCACCAAATAGATTTAATATTGGTGATAGTGATATTGGTATCAGTTCATCTTCCTGTTTTTACTCGCTGTTAATGCTTGAATTCTGCTTCACATAGAAATGGACCGCTCTTTAGAAGACTGGGGATTTTTGATTTTACTATTAGGTTCATTCAAATATTACAGTTCCTAATCATCTCTGCCAGGCCAGTCCACTCGTGGGATTTACCTTTCTACCTGCAAGTGGCAAAGAATAATTTTTGCTCTTTTTGTATGTGCTAGTGCAGCAGAGGCACTGTGAATATTGCTCTGTCTTCAGCAGCAGGAGATGTTAGCTAGCTAGATAAGTTAGTCTTTGGCCAAGTACACTTCTTTTTTTTTTTTTTTCTTTGACTGCAGAGGGGCCCTTGAAGCATTCACTCCAAGAGTTGAACAGCAATACTTGGCCAGGGATTTTATTTTTTTTTGTGTCAGGGATGTTAATAAGGAAGAATTTATTTTCTATTACGATCTGAGGTTGAGGCATAGCAAGGAAGAAGGCAGCATGTGCAGTTGTAGGTTCCAGGTTATCCTGAAGTTGTTGCCTCCACCCAGTGCCTCTACCCCTTCCCAGGTCTTTATTTCAGATAGTGTGAGCCTTAGCCTGTGAATAGTTTGCCCTGTATTCTAGTTACTTTGTGTATTTGCTGCTGTAGAGGTCATTGTTTGGGAGGAGGGGTGGTCATACCTCTCCTACAAGGGGGAAAAACAGAGACTGACTCCTCCCCCCCCCCCCAGTGTGCTTGCATTGTGGAAGGGGGTTCCATGTCCTCATCTGTGGCAGTGATTGTTGCTGATAGATTACAACTCTCTTTCAAATTAGTTTTAAGAAAGGTTTGGACAGTTTCTTGGAGGAAAACAGGGCTGTGGAGTCGGTAGATAAATGTTCCGACTCCTCAGTTTTTTGTACTTCAGACTCTGACTCCGACTCCAGGTACCCGAAATTTCCTCCGACTCCACAGCCCTGGAGGAAAAGTCCATAGTATACTATTGAGACAGACATGGGAGAAGCCACTGCTTGCCCTGGATCGGTAGCATGGAATGTTGCTACTCTTTGGGTTTTTGCCAGGTACTAGTGATTTTTAATGTATCTTATTCTTTTAACTTTTTACTTTATTTTAACATTCTTGTATCCTTCCTATATTGCATGTATTTCTTTTTATATTGTATGTACTTGATCTGTCGAATCTCAAACGATTTGCATTGTTTGTATTATGCTTAACTGTTGTGAACCGCCTAGAACTCACGGGTATGGCGAAATAGAAAAACAAATTATTATTATTATTATAGTGAGGACGGGCTACTGGTTTAGGTGGACCATTGGTCTGACCCAGTTAGGCTATTCTTATTAACTGAAAAAATTAGGGCCGTTGGACAATTTAAAAATTTTAATTGCAGTTAATCTTACAATTAAATTTTTTAAATCTTGAGTTAACTGGTCTGGCATTGCTGTGTTTGCCTGGGTGCCAGACAGTATTTGCAATGCAGGCTTTCTTCCACCAGCCTCTAGAGCAGGGATTGTTAACTTTTTTTGAGTCATGAACCCCTTTAAGAATCTGATGAAAGCTAAGAACTAACTCCCTTCCCCAGAAATATTCACATCAAGTTTCAAGTTTATTTAAGATTTCTTATGCCGCTCAATCAACCTTCTAGGCGGTGTACAATGTCATAAAAACATGTATTGACTAAAAAAAAAAACCATATTTAAGATGACAGAACATCTTAACAGCCATTCAGAAAACAGCGTGGGCCCAAGCGGGAGCATGGAAAGCTTCGCTCCTGACTGCCGCGCTCTTCTGACCTCCGTGCCGCTGGCTGGGAAATAAGAAGAGGAGACAGCTAGGGAGGGCGGTCGGGCGGACGGCGGCGTGTGGGGTTTTAAAAAGGTGCAACAGATGGCGGTGGGCGTGCAGGGGGTGGGGTGTTTTACAGAGGTATAGCGAGCGTGCGGTGGGGCTGCGGGCGGGGTGTTTTAAAAAGGTTTGGCGGCAGGAAAGGTGTGTTTTTAAATGGTACGGGGGTGTAATTTTTTGTACCTTTGCTACTTTAGACGCACCGAGATTTCCACCCACTTTTGGGTGGAAAAAAAGTGTGTCTTATGGAGCGAAAAATCCGATAACTTGCACTTTTAATTAATGGGTCCCATTTTATAAACTTAGAATTGCAGTAAACAATTTGTTTGATAAATGTAATGGTAGGTTTGTACCAGAGGTAATAGAGGATGGAATAACTTGTTTAAAGGCATGAGGAGTATTAGTGAGATTCTAACTCGGTAATAAGTGTCATGTGTGTATGGGATATATGTATATGACTGGTGACTGAGGTTGTATAAATATAGGTGTAAGTTTCAGTGAACTTAATTGAGGTCTGGCAGCGCTAGAGAAATACGAAGTAGTAATAGTAGAACTACTATTACTGGACTTCTAGCTTAATTAACAGGATCAGTTTAAAATTTTGATGCTACTCTTTTTGGAGATGTTTGTGTCAACTTTCAAAAAAATATGCATAAGAAGACGGCTGATTTAAAATGATTGTACTGTAACGATTAGTTTTCAAGTTTTATTTAAAATTTGATATACCGTGGTTCACAGAATTATAATTATTAAAATCAAGGGGAAAACATTGACTAATTAGACTAAGGGGACCTTTAATCAAGCCGCGGTAGGGGTTTAACGCTAGCCGCTAATGCCTGCATTGAGCAGGTGTTAGTTTTTTAGCCGGCCGCAGGGGTTAGCGCATGATGAAATGTCCACGCTAATCCCGCTAGCGCGGCTTGATAAAAGGACCCCTAAATTGACAAACTGGAGATGAAAGGATTAAGGGTGAAATACAAATTATTAAAAGAAAGGAGACCATAAAAGGATCAGCACATGAGGTAGGGGAATGCTCTTCCTTTGACTTGCCATTAATTATTATTGATCATAAGCATCTTTAAAAAGGAAAGATTTTAAAATTGGATTTAAATTTATCTAACAGGATCTCTTTCCGAAGATATGAAGGCAGAGAGTTCCAGGCTGTAACTGAAAAGGTTTTTTTTTCCCTGGTAGTGTCATAAAAAATGTGGCGTAGGGAAAGGGTCACTAAAAGATGCTGATTGCCTGATCGAAGGGTTCTGACTGGGCAATGAGGGATTAGTAATCTGTCAATAAATTCGGGTGTATGTGTACGTTTAGTTTGAAGGTAAGTAGTAAAATTTTATATGTGATTCGGTGTGTAATTTTATGAGGAGGGGGTAACACGATCAACTTTTTTGCATTGTATATTAATTTAACAGTTGTATTTTTGTATAATTTGTAATCTTGGTATTTCTTTTTGGGTGATTCCTTGGTATAAAGAGTTAAAATAGTCTAGTTGTGAAATTATTAAAGAGTGTAATAGTAAGTTGAGAGAGGCAGGTTCGAGTAAGCTTGTAACAGGTGGGTTACTACATAGAATTGTCATGAATTGTTTGCATTTTATCCAGAAAAGCAAACAATAGGTTTAATTTCTATTAAAGTATGCCTTGTGTTTTGATGGTTTAGTTTGCAGCTCTGGAGGTTTAATCAAAAAATCAATGTCTATGTATATAAGGGTTTGTGTTGAGAAAGGGCCTAGTCTTTCTCGTTAGAGCTACAAGATAAGCTTACAGTCATTCTTGAGTGAAACAAAGCAATCGCAGTCAATTTTCTTTTCTTTCTTTTCTAGATGAAAATATGGACATATGACGTTACGACAGGGCAAGATGGAACACCACCCAGAAAATAGCTGTTCTCCTAAAATTTTTTTCCATTGTAGAAGTTGCAATTCAATCCCTTTCCAAGGCTGATTTGTTACTTCAGTGTAGCGATTTTGTTTTGTTCTTCAATTCCCAAGAAAGGTTTGATTTCCTGAGTAGCCAAAACAAGCAGACTGTTTCTTGGCTTTAAATATGTTTTTGAATCTCCTAAAAACTAGGTCTGTTTGGGGCCATTGAGGACTTGAGCTGAGGAATAGTGTATAGCTGAGTAGCTGTCAGGCAAATATTGGCCACCGAGAAAAGGAGTAGGAACTGTGGCTCTGTGGAAACTCAGTTAATATGGGTTGCTAAGGACAGGAGGGGAAAGGCTGTGGCCCAGCAGAGACCTGAATGCAGGAGGAACAGCTGTGACTGGCAGTGTGTGTTAGATTAGGCATAAAAGGAAGTAGGGATTTGGAAACAGTAGAAATGGGCAACAAATTAAAGGGAAAGATAAGAACATAAGAATAGCCTTACTGGGTCAGACCAATGGTCCATCTAGCCCAGTATCCTGTCTTCACAGAAGCCAATCCAAGTCACAAGTACCTGGCAAAACCCCAAATTGTAGCAGCATTCCATGCCACCGATTCAGGGCAAGTGGTGGCCTCTCCCATGTCTGTCTCAAATGAGCTATTTATAGGCACAGCAATAAATACAATTAATAAAATATCTTAGCACTGTTGGTTACCAAAATACAATAACTTTTTTTTACTGTTTATAAATTAAATTTGTCCTTTTATATATGAAATGTGTGTATCTATATTTCATCTTTCCAGTCATATGAGTATTAAATAGATATCTAGCAAAGACTTAGCTTAGTCAAAATCGTTGCTGCACCAGTCCCCCCTCCAACGCGTTTCATGCTGCTTCAGGGTCGGGGTTTACCTTGAGTGCAGAATTTATAAGCAACTCGCTTACTCCATTGAAAAGTATCGCTGAGGCTATCAAACATTTCATATATAAAGCACAAATTTAATTTATAAACACTAAAAAAGTTATTAATAGTACACACCAAAGAAAAGGGGAACTTGTGATGAGTGCTGCCACGCTGGTCTAATTGATCTCACTGATCTACTTGGATCGGGTGGTATTCTGAGGATCCCCGGTGTGCCAAAAGGAATATATATTGTATTTTGGTAATCAACAGTGCTAAGATATTTTATTAATTGTCTCAAATAAGAAAAACCTTACTGGGCCAGATCAATGGTCCATCTAGCCCAGTATACTGTCTTCACAGAGGCCAATCCAAGTCGCAAGTACCTGTCAAAACCCAAATAATAGCAGCATTCCATACCACTGATCCAGGGCCAGCAGAAATGGTTTACATACTTCAATACTGTTACTTCAAGATTTTTCCTTACCTGTCCCAGTGAGCTCACTATCTTGTACCCGGGGTAGTGGAGGATTAAGTGACTTGTCCAGAGTCAGGGGGAGCAGTGCGGGGTTTGAACCCACAACCTCGGGGTGCTGCGGCTATGGCTCTAACCACTGTGGCACACTCTCCTCTAGTGTGGAGGGAGGTGTATAGGAACAGCCATAAAAAGAGTTCCATAAAAGCAAGTACCCTTCCTCCATTATCTTTCACTCTAAAAAAAACCCCAGAAAACAAAATTTAAAAACCTCCAAAAAAAAGAGTAAATCTAAAGGAAAAATCTGAAGCTGAATTGGGGAAAAATTAACTCTTTTCTCTTAATTTAATTTTAACCCCTCTTCCATCACCCCTAAATTTTAATTTGGTGTGAACCTATACTTACAGCATTAGACCCATCAGCAAAAGACTAAAAGGGCAATTTTATGAAATAATGATTGCATTATCTGCACAAATATTCAGAATGACATACAGTATGTATACATATTCACATATTCTGCAAATACCCGCTTGCATTATATAGTGTATTTGCAGGGGTGGGTGCAATGT
The DNA here is from genome assembly GCF_902459505.1 of Geotrypetes seraphini. Classification (NCBI taxonomy): domain Eukaryota; kingdom Metazoa; phylum Chordata; class Amphibia; order Gymnophiona; family Dermophiidae; genus Geotrypetes; species Geotrypetes seraphini. Next base: position 285,741,620 of record NC_047086.1, read on the forward strand.
TTCCACTAACATGAATTACTGACAGAATACTGTAAGTTATATGCATCCTTGCTGTTATAAGGTACCTGCAGTATTTATTTATTTAATTCTTTTTCTATCCCGTTGTCCCCAAAGAGCGCAGAACGAGTTACAGGTTAAATATACATAATATCAGTACAAGATTACACTGTAAGTTTCATCCTAGTTGGCACATATTAGGTGTAGTTATCCTTACGTGACACAGACTGCATAGGTTCCTTAACCAGTATGGATTCCTATAAGAAGATAAGAATTGCCGCTGCTGGGTCAGACCAGTGGTCCATCGTGCCCAGCAGTCCGCTCCCGCCGCGGCCCCTAGGTCGAGGACAAGACACCTGCAACATCAAATACAACAAAAGAATGTGGAGAAAGACCTCAGAATTTATGCACTTTCCTATCAGCACAACTAAGGCCCTCTTTTACTTTTTTCTTTTTTTTTTAAACTTGAAATTTTTATTAAGTTTTAAGCAATACAAAGCATCACTTAGAGCTCACGAGGAGCATTGTCAACAATACAAAACTATCAAACGACCACTGAAGAAGACAGTGAAACAACAAATAGATCTGAATACACAATCCCCAAGTCCCACCCATCCCCCACCCCTCCCACTTGCAAAGGATAACAGGAGTAAAATACACTCAAGCGTTCAGACTCGTAATTTTTGAAGAACAATGTTACAGATTTTCATTGATTGTGGTGAAGAACCTCTACGTTTCGCCACAGAGAATTCCATTTTCCCCATCAAAAACAATTTCACCCTCCATTCACTCAGGTCAGGAACCAAAGTCTGTTTCCAATACGCAGCGATAAGATATTTAAGCGCTGTCAATCCCAAACGTAGTATCTTGGTTTGCCAACCCATCTCACAAATATTATGCAACCCCAAGAGACAAGTTTGAGGCATCAGAGCAAGGGGAACACCCAGGGTACTCTCCAAGGACCCCAGCACCACCTGCCAACACCGAACTAACAATGGACACTCCAACCAGATATGCATAAAAGTGCCTAGTGTTACCTGACACCGCTAGCACATGGGTGTCACCTGAGGGTACATCTTATGCAACCGTTCAGGCGTATAATACCAGCGACTCAACACTTTATATGCATTTTCTTGTATAAGTGCACAGGAAGACGTATACCCACCTCTACACAGATGATCTCCCATTCTTTAGAGGTAAAAGTACATTGTAGATCTCGCTCCCAATGACTATGAAAACCAAAAGTGGGCAAGACCCGTCCCCTCAAATATTGGTGGATCACAAGAAATAGGTCTGGGTTTCCTCTGTAATATTCCCCAATATTGCTCAGTTTCTACTGGGGGAGCGGTGACCCATCCTCTAGCTATCATAAAGTGTGTTACTTGAAGATATGCCAAATAATCCCCATCCTGCACCCCAACTGATATTGTAGGGCCTCAAATGGTATCAAGGTCCCATGACGCAAAAAATCTCTAAAAGTACGCAATCTCAAGGTTTCCCACTGCTTAAAGACGGGGTTAGTTCTACCCACTCCAAAGTCAGGTTCATCCCATAGGAATGCTAAAGTGAAAGTACCCCTCCCCTCATTACAGATCTGTTTAGTTTGAGCCCATAAGGTAGTTAAATGAAGGATATATGAGTTGTCTGTTTCCAATTCCCACTGCCGAGTCGTCCGAGATGACCAGAGTTTAGTAGCCAATCGGCCCTGAGAGAAAAAAAACTCTTCCAACTGGACTCCCCATTTATGTGCACTCAAATCCCACTCCAACAACGTCCGAAGCTGCACCGCCTGATAATACCAATAAAGATTAGGAACCCCTTTCCCTCCTCGAGTTCTATCCACCCACATCACCCGCTGAGAAATCCTGGGAGCCTTATCCTGCCAAATAAATTTCCGAAATTCAGCTTGTAGCAATTTAAATATCCGATGCGGTATGGAAATAGGCAAAGTTTGAAATAGAAATACAAATCGAGGTAAAATATTCATCTGAAACACCGCTATGCGCCCCCTCCCCATGAGAGCCAAAGCCCCTGCCAGCGTTGAAGGTCCAGACTGACCTTCCGAATGAGCGGGCCATAGTTAACCACATACAAGTCGATGAGCTCTGAGGGCAATTACTTTTTTTTTCTTTCTTAATTTATTTATTGAAAAATAATGCAATTACAAATCAACTAACTTATACAGTCACATACAAATCATTGCTTTAATACATTATATATCTTATTTATAATAAATACTAAGGGCTCCTTTTACGAAGCTGCGTTGGCGGCTTTATCGCACGCACCTTTTTAGTGTGCGCTAACCCCCCCCCCCCCGCTAGCCAAAAAACTACCACCTGCTCAAGAGGAGGCGGTAACGGCTAGCGCGGCCGGCAAATTAGCACGCGCGTTAACTGCTAACGTGGCTTCGTAAAAGGAGCCCTAAAAGTTTCCAAATTATCCATGATATCTAATATACTTAGGCCCTCTTTTACTAAGGTGCGCTAACCGATCAGTGTGTGCTAAACGCTAACGTGTACATGTTGGTCTATGGACGTGTTAGCATTTAGCACCTTAGTTGGCGCACCTTGGTAAAAGAGGGGGTAAGTCATGCAAAGTGGAGCCAATCACAAGTGTTTGGTCTCTTAAAAAAAAACAACTCCACAACAAACCTTCAGTAAAGTCATCAATAAATGCAGTCTACTTAGACACAGGAATACTGCAGAACATAATGCATCGAGAAACGTGTAGCAAAAAGCTGAAGTTGGCAAAAATAGAAAACCAGCTATCATTCAAACACAGTTCCAAGAGCCAGACTCGACAGCAGTCCTGTTTCGCGCTAAGCTGTTTCAGGAGTCCTGGCAAATTACTCTTTCACTTCTGTTTCTAACCAACTAAATAAAGCATGAACAAAGAAAAAAGAAGAAATGGTCCTGTAAGGGCTCACACGCAACTAGCAGCCTACACCAAACATTCAATGGTTTAAATCTTCTGGTCAAGCTTCAAGTCAACCATACCAGATGCCATTCTCTAAAGCAGTGGTTCCCAACCCTGTCCTGGAGGACCACCAGGAACATTTGGGTTTTCAGGCTAGCCCTAATGAATATGCTTGAGAGAGATTTGCATATAATGGAAGCGACAGGCATGCAAATCTTCTCCATGCATATTCATTAGGACTAGCCTGAAAACCCGATTGGCCTGATGGTCCTCCAGGACAGGGTTGGGAACCACTGTTCTAAAGCATAGCGTCATGATCTTGTCACGTTGGTAACTCGTCCAATTAAAAATCAGCTCGCATCCAATTCAGCCATCAGGAAAAAAAACAAAATCCCAAATTCAAAAAGCAAAAAGCAAAAATCAAAACCAAATGAAAAAAATTTCAGGTTGATACCACTTCACCACATATATATATATATTTATTTATATATATATATTTTTTTTCTTCATTTGGTTTTTGAATTTGGTATTTTTAATTTTTTTCCTGATGGCTGAATTGGATTTGAACTGCAGATTTTTCATTGGATGAATTACCGACGTGATGAGATCATGCCACTATGCTTTAGAGCAGGGGTGCCAAAGTCCCTCCTCAAGGGCCACAATTCAGTCGGGTTTTCAGAATTTCCTCAATGAATATGCATGAGATCTATTTGCATGCACTGCTTTCATTGTATGCTAATAGCTCTCATGCATATTCATTGGGGAAATCCTGAAAACCCGACTGGATTGCAGCCCTCGAGGAGGGACTTTGATACCCCTACTTTAGAGAATGGCATCGTGTGGTTGACATAAACCTTGACCAGAAGATTTAAACCATTGAATGTTTGGTGGAGGCTGCTAGTTGCGGGTGAGCCCTTACAACACCATTTCTTCTTTTTTTATTTATGCTTTATTTCTATAATTTTATTTTTCAAAATCCTTTTTTTTTTTTTTTTTTAAAGTTATATAATTTCCATCTTAGGATCCCTGAGGAAGACTATAGAGTTGAAATACGGCCTGTGTTGAGTCCGTACCCTTTCTAACTCTTCAAACAATGTGGATATAATGTAAAATATAGAATACTGTAAACTGCTGTGTGACTCAATAAATCTGGAGTCACAAACATCTACTCCACAGTATTTTTCTTCTTGAGTTTTTTTAAGAGACCAGTGACTGTGATTTGCCCCACTTTGCATGACTTAGTTGTGCTGTTATGAGGTTGTAAAAATTCTGAGGTCTCTCTCCCTCCACATTCTTTTGTTGTATTTGATGTTGCAGGTGTCTCTCCATAGGGATCCATACTGGTTAATGATTTTGCTTAGTTTTTACTGATTGATACTCGGTATAGTTCTGAGTTTCTGCAAAGGCTCCTACCACATGGCCTTGAAGTGCCTACATGGAAGCACCCAGTTTTAGAATAATCCCCTAATTGATTAGGATAGCTGGCTAGGATCCAGAAAATGCATGTCTTCCATATTTTGTTTTCTGTTAAACACACTGAATTTGGGCAAGTCACTGTATTCCTGTAACTTCTCACAGAGATTGTGAGCTCTGAAGGCAAGAATTTCTCCATTGTACATTTATATATTGTACAGCTGTAGATCAAGACAGCAGTGTGAACAAGGCTACCCTATGAACTTCAATAAGATAAGTTGCTCTGCATTTCATATTCTGCTCTTTTCACTGGTTTTCAGCATTATATCTACTTAATTTCTCTTCTCATCCCTGTTTCTTACTAAAAAAAAAAAAAAAAAAAGCACAAAAAAATAAACCCTTCTCTTTCCTCTGTTAAATCTTATTTCCTCTTCCTCTTCATAGGAAAAAGGGTAAAACTTTGTTAACTCTAATTAAATCCTGGTGCCTGTGGCTCAGGGTGACTAAAGTAGGGAAAATCCTGTTATAAATCCTGTGTGTTAGGGTAGCACTGATAGAACTTGCATTTTTTTAGGGTAGCACTGATAGAACCTGCATTTTTGTTTAAAATACTGTGTTTTAGGTGGTATAGAGCCTATATTTCTGTCTTACTAGTATTCAGCCATTGTTTTCTGCTGATTAGGTGGAGAAGGGAGGGGCTCTGTTTTACTTCTAAGGTTAACTGCATTATCTTTGGGACAGTGCTGTGAACAAGGCTGCCCTGTGAACTTCAATAAGATAAGTTGCTCTGCATTTCATATTCTGCTCTTTTCACTGGTTTTCAGCATTATATCTGCTTAATTTCTCTTCTCATCCCTGTTTCTTACTAAAAAAAAAACAACACACAAAAAAAACCCCTTCTCTTTCCTCTGTTAAATCTTATTTCCTCTTTTCCTTTCCCTTCATAGGAATAAGGGTAAGACTTATAGTCCCACCAACCCCAGGGACCACTATTCATATATAGAGACCCATATAATCAGGACTACTCAAATCAAGTCACTTCACAACCAATCAAGATGACCTTTATTCTATGCAATCACTGTGGTGCTTTAATTCCAAGACATACTATTTGGAGGCTTAAGGCTTGCTCCATCTGTCTTCAACTTGCTAGTATTAAGGAGGAGCTCTGCAAACTTAAACAGGAATTGAATACAATTAAAGCAGCTTCCATCACTCCACAAAATTATACCAACTTACCACCTCTACCTCAAAGAATAAAACAGCCCAGGAATAAATGGGTCACAGTAGGCTCAGGAAGACTGCGACATGTAACACAGAAACATTCACCTTCACTAATATTACCTCTACAGAATTCCTTCGCTCCACTAGTGCACTGCGATACTCAGGAAAACAGAAGGGAGGTGGGACTGGAACCAATGAAGGTAACTCAAGAGAACAAGCGCACCCTAAGCACAAATAAAAAAGCCCAAAACAGAAAACTATTACTGTTGGGGGATTCTATCATCGGAGGCATTAACCTTGGAACACAGGGCGAGGAGACCAAAATAGTGAAATGTCTTCCAGGATCCTCAGCTACCAGGAGTTCCAGGTAAATACTGACTATAATTAAGGAAGAAACTAAGGATTTTACCATTAATGTTGTTATCCATCTGGGAACAAATGACCTGGCCAACAACTCCACACTTGCAGCATGGAAAGCTTTTCGGGAGCTTGGTGAGGGTGTGAAACCTTTTGTAAAGACTTTAGCTTTTTCTGAAATACTGCCTGCATATGGAAAGGGAGAGCAAAGAGTGAAAAACACAGAGGACTTTAATAGATGGCTCAAAGCCTGGTGTCATCAAGAAGGCTTCAGATACATAGGAGGATGGGGAAATACATGGAAGGACAAGAAGCTATATTGCACTGATGGGCTACATATTACTACAGCAGGAAAAAGAAACCTTGCAGAGAAATTTAGACAATATTTTTCTAGGCATTTAAACTAGAAGGTGGGGGTGGTGAATGTACGAAGGACAATTATAGAGACCACCCCAGGCAAAAGAAAAGATGTGATAGTAGTAAAGACTGCAACATAAGCAATATCAGCAACTCATTTCTTAGTATTGCAACGGAAAGTGAAACGACACAAAAATCCATACGAAAAAGGAGATTATCGCTGAAAAATAGCTGGAAAGCGATAACCACAAATGCTCACAGTCTAAGCAACAAAGTTCATGATCTGCAAGCCCTGATGTTAGAGACAGATCTAGATATTGTCGCTATCACAGAGACATGGTTCAGTGAATCACATGGATGGGATGCAAACATACCGGGATATAATCTTTTTAGGAAGGACAGAGATTGTCATAAAGGTGGAGGAGTAGCTCTCTATGTAAAGATCAATATCCAAGCGACCGAAATGCAAGGGACCTGGGGAGAGGAAGAAGCGATATGGATTGCTCTGAAAAGAGAAGATGGAACTTCTATCTACGTGGGTGTAATCTACAGACCTCCGACTCAATCGCAGCAAATTGATAAGGATCTGATTGTGGATATCCAAAAGTTTGGAAGGAAAGATGAGGTTCTGCTGTTGGGAGATTTCAACCTGCCGGATGCGGACTGGAATGTTCCGGCTGCGGAATTGGAAAGAAGTAGGGAGATAGTGGATGCCTTTCAAGAGGCTCTGCTCAGACAAATGGTGACGGAACCCACAAGGGAAAAAGCGATATTGGATCTGGTCCTCACAAATGGAGAGAATATCTCTAATGTTCGAGTGGGTGCTCAAGTGGGAAGTAGCGATCATCAAATGGTTTGGTTTGATATAACGGCTAAAGTGGAGAGCAGCCGCACGATACTTAAAATCCTAGATTTCAAACGTACGGACTTTAATGCAATGGGAAAGTACCTGAAGAAAGAGGGATGGGAGGACATAAGAGAAGTGGAAAGACAGTGGTCTAAGCTGAAAGGAGCGATAAAAATGGCTACGGACCTTTTATGTGAAGAAAATCAATAAAAACAAGAGAAAAAGGAAGCCGATATGGTTCTCCAACCTAGTGGCTGAGAAAATAAAGGCGAAAGAGTTGGCGTTCATGAAATATAAAAAAACCCAAGAAGAGGAGAGCAGAAAGGACTACAGGGTGAAACTGAAAGAAGCCAAGAGAGAGATACGTTAGGCGAAGGCACAGGCGGAAGAACAAATGGCTAAAAATGTAAAAAAGGGAGACAAAATTTTTTTCAGATGTATTAGTGAAAGGAGGAAGATAAAAAATGGAATTGCTAGGCTAAAAGATGCTGGGAACCAATATGTGGAGAGTGATGAGGAGAAAGCAAATGTGCTAAACAAATACTTCTGTTCTGTGTTCACAGAAGAAAATCCTGGAGAAGGACCGAGATTGTCTTTCAAAGTTACACGAGAAAATGGAGTAGATTCTGCGCCGTTCACGAAGGAGGGTGTTTATGAGCAACTTGAAAAACTGAAGGTGGACAAAGCGATGGGACCAGACGGGATCCATCCCAGGATACTAAGGGAGCTCAGAGAGGTTCTGGCGAGTCCTATTAAAGACTTGTTCAACAAATCTCTGGAGACGGGAGTGATTCCTGGGGATTGGAGGAGAGCGGATGTGGTCCCTATTCATAAAAGTGGTCACAGGGATGAAGCAAGAAACTACAGGCCGGTGAGCCTCACTTCAGTTGTTGGAAAAATAATGGAAGTGTTGCTGAAAGAAAGGATAGTGTACTTCCTTGAATCTAATGGGTTACAGGATCCGAGGCAACATGGCTTTACAAAAGGTAAATCGTGCCAAACGAACATGATTGAATTTTTTGATTGGGTGACCAGAAAGCTGGATCGAGGACATATGCTAGATGTAATTTACTTGGATTTCAGCAAAGCCTTTGATACAGTTCCTCTTAGGAGGCTGTTGAACAAACTTGAAGGGCTGAAGTTAGGACCCAAAGTGGTGAACTGGGTCAGAAACTGGCTGTCGGACAGACGCCAGAGGGTGGTGGTTAATGGAAGTCGCTCGAAGGAAGGGTATTAATGTAGAACAAAATCTTTTTCAGAGAAAGGAAAATGGTAAAACCAGAGGACATAATTTGAGGTTGAGGGGTGGTAGATTCAGGGGCAATGTTAGGAAATTCTACTTTACGGAGAGGGTAGTGGATGCCTGGAATGCGCTCCCGAGAGAGGTGGTGGAGAGTAAAACTGTGACTGAGTTCAAAGAAGCGTGGGATGAACACAGAAGATTTAGAATCAGAGAATAATATTAAATATTGAACTAGGCCAGTACTGGGCAGACTTGCACGGTCTGTGTCTGTGTATGGCCATTTGGTGGAGGATGGGCAGGGGAGGGCTTCAATGGCTGGGAGGGTGTAGATGGGCTGGAATAAGTCTTAACAGAGATTTCGGCAGTTGGAACCCAAGCACAGTACCGGGTAAAGTTTTGGATTCTTGCCCAGAAATAGCTAAGAAGAAAGAAAAAAAAAAATTTTTAAATTGAATCAGGTTGGGCAGACTGAATGGATCATTCGGGTCTTTATCTGCCGTCATCTACTATGTTACTATAGTAGAATTTGACTTTACAGCAGTTGTACTTTAAGGAGCAAGAGTTTCAATACAGTAGAAGCTTGATACAAAGAAACTGTAGTTGTGATGATGGACATCCCTTTTTTTTTTTTTTTTACGCTTGCTGTTTACCTGGTTTGGCCTCTGAGCTATGTTTTATGTCAGAGAATGAATAACACATAATAATTGGATCCACCCTCCTCCTTAAGACAATCAATAGGGACATGTCCTCTTAACCTTATTAATGCATTTTGCTAGCCTGTATTTCCCTAAGATATTGTCAAAAACTTTATGTAACAAGATGGCGTCTGGAGCAGGACGCTGAGAGGAGCACTCCCATCTCTAAGGTTTAATTTTTCGTTAAAAATCTTTTTTGGAAACTTATCTCTATGCCGAAGAGAAGGGGGAAACAGAGGGGTGTCCCTCCACCTACCTCTGGATCCTCGATGCCGAGACAGACTGTAATCACTGACTTTATAGTCCAACCTTCCATGTCGGGCGTTTCTGTTGTTGCTGTGAGCCAGGAAGCTCACAGCCTGGACAGCGAGATGTCTCTCTCGCTGAGCCCGCGAGGACCACACACCCCTCCCAAACCTGGGGAAATGTCGGCGGAGCAGAGCATGCAGGAGGGCTCCCCCGGTGTAAGGAGAGAGGCATGTTCGTTTGCCGCGATTAACCCGGAAGTGGTTACAACTACACTGACCTCAGTGTTGGAGGTGCAGTGTTCAGGGAGTGAGGAGCCTCTGGCAGCGAACGGTAGTGAGGTTGTAGGAGCCCAGAGTCTTTCTCTTGGGGCAGAAACTACAGAAAATCTGGCTGCTATCACCTCCCTCAAGCCGTTGGTGAGACCACAGGCAGTAACACTGGATTCCATCTGGACTGCAATAGAGAATCTACACCTGGTATGCACTAACTTTGTTTCTATTACCTTGAATTCTACCACTAGGATAAGTTCTTTAGAGACTTCTATTCAACAACATCAAGTGGATCTTAAAAATTTAGAAAAAGTAACAACCGAGACTAAGAATTTGCTTACTAAACAAATGTCAGACAAAATGATGATCTTGAGGAAGATTGAAAACTTAGAAAACCAACAAAAAAATTTGAATTTGAGAATCCTTAACTTTCCGGTTGCTAAGTTTATGCCGCCTCAAGAACTGTTTAAGAATTTCATGTTGACTGTATTAAATATCCCAGAAGCAAGTCTTCCTCCGACACAAAGAATTTATTATTTAAAACAAATGCAAAAGGAAAAAGTAGTTGAAACTGAAAAAACACAATTGGATGTTTCAGCCATTTTGCAATCATCTGATATTGAAATTCAGGGGCGGGCAACATTATTAGTCTCTTTGGTATTCCTACAAGATAAAGAAATGTTGTTGAAATTGTATTTTAATTTGAAACAGGTTATTTAGGTGAAAGGATATATATATTTCCGGATGTCTCTAAATGGACACAATCTAGGAGGAAATAATTTTTGACTTATCGATCAAAGGTGATTGCTTTGGGGGCAGTGTTCCAGTTAAGATTTCCCTGTAAATGCTTTATCTCCTATCAAGGGAGTAAATATATTTTCTTTGAACCTGCTCAATTAGGTTTTTTCCTGGAGGGTAAAGGAATCTCTAAACAGTCCGAATGAAACAGGTTATTAATGCGGTATTAATTAATGGATAGGATAACATCTTACCTGCTCTATTTCCTAATTTGTGATTTTCTTGGGTATATGTTCCCCTTTCCCGAGGGGCTTTATTTAATTTTGTCTCTTCTCCTCTAATTGTGGACTGTATTTGATGACTGTTTTCATTGTTCATTTTTTGTTTCTTAGTTTTTTAACTAAGTAAGATATATAATTTTTGTATTTCCTTTAACATTTTTGTAAAATGGGATGTAATAAAATGATAAATAAATAATTAAATAATTAAAAAAAAAACCCAAAAAAACTTTATGTAACAGAAAGCAAAAACAGAAATGTGCAGTCAAATCATTCACAATGAACTGATGCTTCCTTTTCAGTAACTGTGTATGTAAATTGTTAAAAGATTTTCAGCAACAAAATACAACCACTTAAATCATTTATCCATATGAGTATGGGATTAATCAATAATTTAGCAGATGTAATTTTAAAATGGTTATCTGTTGTAAAGTTCACCCAAAGAAAGGGAAAGGGGAAAAGGAATGGGACTTTGTATACTGCTTTTTTTATGGTTACACAATCAAAGCAGTGGGCATTGGAGGGTTAAGTGACTTGCCCAGGGTCACAAGGAGCAGTGTTGGGGGCCTTTCCCCCCCCCAAAAAAAAAAAAAAAAACCTGTTTATTTAAACGGCAAAATACAAACAAACAGAGCCGCTCTTGCAGCATTTTCAATATACAGAGCACGAAACAACTAACCACCAGAACAGGCTAAGACAGTCAGAATCTGGATTGGGTTCTTATACCCAGACTTGGCCAAGCCCCACCCTACAGTAAAATCCCCTCCACCCACCCGTCCCACCCTTAACCCACTGGCAACAAGGCTTCCACAACCGGTTGAATACTTGGCTTTTAATCAGAGCAGGTAAAGTATCCAAATAAGATGCCCAAATGGACAAGAAGATCCTGCAAGATGTCGAGAAAACCGAGCTGACAGGGATTCCCAGACTATTAGGAGATGGAATTTATTGCGCCTATACCAAATAGTGGGTGGGGAGTCCTGAAGCCAATGATTTAGAATACATTTCTTACCCACTATATAGCCCTTGCGGATAAGTAAAGAAGATCCCCTCATCCTGCGAAGGAAGGGTATAGCTCACTAGGGTGTAGAAATTAGGCCATTTAGATAAGTAAACAGCCAAAATAGTTTTTCTTTTGCAGATTTAAAAAGAGATCAATACCACTGCTGATGTCCGATACGGTTCCCATATTCTAAAGCTGCAGAAGTGCAATAGACGTAGATAAAACTAATACCATACGAAATTGGATTGCTATAATTAAGCAAACATAGAATTTAAATACCTCCCCCTCCTCATCTGAATCTTTGCAATTAACAATGCTTCTCTTCGTAGCTTGTTCGGTCTCCTGCCCTCTATTTCTATCTTTCGCATTCTATTCCTTACCACACTCCATTTATGTTTGCACCTTTTCCCTTCCTTTTTATTTTAATATGTTTCCATATCCCTTCTTTCCTACTGTCATGTCCCACGTATCATGCTTGTTTGTCCTTTGTAGTTGTTTCAAAATACAATGTATGTTCACCATATTAAGTTTTTATTGTACATCTTTAAAAAAAAAAAAATGGAAACTGCTTAGGCTTTATAAGGGTATATCAAATAAAATAAACTTTAAACTAGAATGCATCTCTTTTTGTAGGTGGTTGTATTTTGGTAGCGAGCTTACAGTGTGACTAAGTGAAGTTTCAGGATCACGTTTCGAAAACCTGCTTGAAGGAGACCAAACACTTGCCACAGAAAACCTAAGGCCTCTTCTATCAAACTGCACTAGCAGTTTGTAGTGCGGTGAGCCGCGCTGAATGGCCCTCACTGCTCCCGACGCTCATAGAGAGTTCCTATGAGCGTTGGAAGCAGCACGGATCATTCAGTTCGGCTCTCTGCGCTAAAAACTGCTAGCACAGTTTAATAGAAGAGGTCCTCAGTCTTCTCAAGGCTCACAAGTCCAGTTTGTAACTGTAGCTCTCTTATGATAAAGTACAACATATAATGCTGCTTTTGGGGAAAGTGACACAATATCCTGACGCAGTACTAAGATATGTGTTGTATTGACATGCAGACCACATGATTTATTAGAATGTAAGCCCTCCAGGGTCAGGGAAATAACTACCTCAATGTATAACTTGCATTTAGTTACTACTGAAAGGCACGAGTTAAATCCAAAATAAAAAAATAAATTTTATTGTTTACATTGTGCTTAAATCTTAGTATAATAAAACATTTATGCCTTTATTCCAGATCTGGCAATAAACACTGAAGGGGTAATTAACTCAACTGTGATATTGTTGTCGAGTGACAAAAGAAATAACTGTGACTGATAAAAAAGTCACTCCATGAATAATATTGAAAATAAATTTTAACTCAATATTTATCAGATTACAGATACAATAGAACTCTGCTCAGAGACATGAAGGCTGATCTCTCCGCCTCACCCACCAATCATTGCAGTGTTCTATTGAACACTGCAATGATCAGCCTTCATGTCTCTGAGCAGAGTTCTATTGTATCTGTAATCTGATAAATATTGAGTTAAAATTTATTTTCAATATTATTCATGGAGTGACTTTATTCCAGATCTGAGCTAGTGGGATTTTTAAAAGAAGGTGATAAACTGCCATTCCCCAGAAGGAATGGAATGAAAAAGTCACATATCTGAGGTACTCTTCTATTAATGGAGAATTTACCTTATGTGTTAGGAAAAATAACATTTGTTTTCAGGAATATTATTCGGTTGAGGAGAAGTCACATGGTAGGTAGTTCCCAGGTCCTCAGATAAGGGTAACAATTGAGTTATTGAAATGGATATTGCATGTAACTTGGAGGACCATGAAATCCAAACAGTTCCTTATATTCTTGACTATAAGTCACTGTTATGTATTTTATTTATTTAGTCAATTTTCTAGCCCATCCTCCCAGAAGAGCCCAGAACGGGTTACAATTTACATACATAGTGAAAGGATAGCAACAATGTTACAAATTTACACATAGCAAATATACAGAGCACAATGAATGATAAGGCAATATGAGTATAGCAGCTAGAGATACAGTACATTTGTTGCATGCATAGAGCAAATACTTTCAGTAAATACATGATGGAAGGATGATAACAAAGTTACAAATTCACACATAGCAGATATGTAGAACAACCTATTGAAAGGATGAACGGTAACAGTGAGATAATGCCTATGTACTGCGTGTAGGATTGAATACATGTTAAGGCAGATGAACACAGAAACAAGACAAATGATAAGGCAATACGAGTATAGTAGCTAGAGATACAATACATTTGTTGCATAGGGCAAATACATTTAGTGCAAAGGAGAATTTTAAGGCGTTCTTGGAGAAGTCAAGTGGGAGAGCACATACTGTGAGGTAGTATGGCTTTGCTGGGGTAGAATTAGAGGTTAGGGGGTCTTTGAGAGAGTCAGGTAAAGAGGTGAGTCTTTACCGCCTTCCTGAAGTTTAGTAGACCTGTCAGTGATCTGATGGTTGGTGGGATTGTGTTCCATAATTTGGGTTAAGACGAGGGCAATTTTAGGACTGAAAATAGCCCAAAATGCTAATTTTTATGGCAGTCTTTGCACCAAGCAAGAAAGGATTTAAGTGAGGCAGCAGTATAGTAATGCTTAAAAAGTGGTACTTCTGTACCCCCCCTTCCCCTCCAAATCTTAAATTGGTAAAGCACACCCCTCTGAACACAAGGCTACATTTCCTTATATATTGGAATATGGGAGAGAGAGCAAAAAAATTCTTTCTGGAAGTAGAATGGGGGAGGGCAGTAAATAAGTATAGTAGCTTAGGTAATACCATAATTGTTACTCCCTGAAACCAACTCAGCCATTATACATGTAAATTCTCCCATTTCTTCAGATTCATAGAGATCTCAACAGGGACTTGACCTCATTGTCAATGCTGAGGGAGAATGATGTAGGATGTGGGACAGAGGCTGAGGTGTCTCATCATTGCTTCTCATTGAAATTTAGCTTGAAATTAACAAAGCATAGCTATCTTGTATTCCATATTTACCTTGCAGATAACAAAAAGAAGAATTCTGGTGATAATCAGGAATTAGAATAAAACAATGCTCCAAATTCTAACGCGTCTAAACTAAAACAAACCATCGAGGTACCCTTGACATGAGCACAGTTCATCCTCTTCTATGGAAGAGAGTGCGACAGCCTTCATGGTCCCAAGATCCTGTTCCAATACCACCCCCCCCCACCCCAAAAGACTGTTATTGGTATCCACATGCTCTTTTTCCACTTGTGATGCGATTCCTCCAGCAAAGATTAAAATTGCAAAACATAGTCTGTCCCATCTTCTTTTATAAGTGATTAATAAGAGTTTATCTTCTGGTTCATTTATTTATTTAAAACGTTTCTGTACCGCTTAAGAACTAAACGGCTCACATGAGTTAAAACAAACATAATAATTATGACAAACTAAAAATCTTAAAATCAACATGTTAGAACTATCTTTTCTTTTCCAAAGAACTGTTAAATCATAAGAATGCGGTGACAAACTGGGTTTTTAGCTGTTTCTTGAACTGAAACCAGTCAATACATATTCAGTAGTTTGGAAACATGCAATGATTTGCCTTATTTTGAAAGCTCCATCTGTAGATATTGCTGATTCAGAAAATTATAGACCCATTGGCAATTTATCATTTCCAGCTCAAGTTGTTGAACAGATTGGTTTTGTGTTTTTGATCAGTTATCATAGAAAGTAACAAATGATTTAGATAGAATCTTGGATAGTGGGCATATAACCAGTGGCATAGCAAGGAGGGGTGGAGAAATGGACCATCCCATATGCAGTCTTGGGAATTAGCACCTCTCCTCTCCACCCACCAACCTCTTCAAAATCTTTGGCGGCAGCAGCAGCATATCCTAACCTGCTGCTTGCTCTGGCCTCAGTTCTCCTAATGGCACTTCCTAGTCATGGAACCGGAAAGTGGTGTCAGAGAGAGAGCTGAGGCCAGCATGTTTATTAAAATTCTTGCTGTACCGCTTAAACTGTAAACAAGAACAAAGCGGTTTACAAAATAATATAGTAATAAAAGAATTCCATTCAGATAGGAAAGCTCCTTCAAAGATTGCAGAAATATTCATATACAGATAATACCTGGGAATTCAGACAGTCAGGCCTACAGAGAAGGCTAGCTTAAAATAATGTAATTTTAAACTCTTTTAAACCTTACCAAAGATTCTTCTTTTCTCAATTCTATCAGCAAGCTATTCCACAAGACTGGTACTAGATAGAAAAAAGCACAGCTTTTCATAAAAGCCAAATGTGCTTTAGATATGTGAGGCAAAGCTACTCTATTATCATCTAAAGATCTTAATAATCGCCGTGGGGCATAGAACATTAAGGAAGAAAGATATGGAGGTTGAAGTTCAAAACAATGCTTTGTGTGCTAACATCAGAATCTTAAATTTAATTCTAAATTCCATCGATAACCAATGGTATTTTATATATAATGGTAACAATCTAATATCGCAGTTCTAAATACTTTAAATTGTTCAATAAACTAATAAACATTTAAATATAATATTGTGTAAAGTGCTCAGACCCAACAACCGATTTAGTGAATAACTTGCTCGGGCCGAGTCGGGGAGGCAGCAGCTCAAGCAGGCACCAGCAGGAGAGGGAGAGGAGAAACGCTGGTAAGAGCGTGGTCGCGAGGGAAAGAGCAGGCGGAGGCAGGCAGAGCGGGGTAGCGGCGAGAGGAGGCTCCGCCCACCCCCAGTGAGTCGGAAGCTCCACCCACCCCCCAGCGAGTCAGAGCGCCCGGACTCCCCCTTAAAAGGAGGAGAACCGCGGCACAAGGGAACTTGCTCGGGCCGAGTCGGGGAGGCAGCAGCTCAAGCAGGCACCAGCAGGAGAGGGAGAGGAGAAACGCTGGTAAGAGCGTGGTCGCGAGGGAAAGAGCAGGCGGAGGCAGGCAGAGCGGGGTAGCGGCGAGAGGAGGCTCCGCCCACCCCCAGTGAGTCGGAAGCTCCACCCACCCCCCAGCGAGTCAGAGCGCCCGGACTCCCCCTTAAAAGGAGGAGAACCGCGGCACAAGGGAACTTGCTCGGGCCGAGTCGGGGAGGCAGCAGCTCAAGCAGGCACCAGCAGGAGAGGGAGAGGAGAAACGCTGGTAAGAGCGTGGTCGCGAGGGAAAGAGCAGGCGGAGGCAGGCAGAGCGGGGTAGCGGCGAGAGGAGGCTCCGCCCACCCCCAGTGAGTCGGAAGCTCCACCCACCCCCCAGCGAGTCAGAGCGCCCGGACTCCCCCTTAAAAGGAGGGGAGCCAACGGCGCGCAGCCGTTCGGCGCGCGGCGAAGGCGAGCGGCAAAGGCGCTCGCCTTAGCGAGGGCGCCTTTGCGAAGGAGCCTTAAGAAGGAGCCAGGGAGCTAAGCAGCCCACAGAGGGTTCCAAATCGCAATACATCAGTCAGTTACCTAGACAAGCTTCAGGGAACACCACACTCCCTAGACAAACACTCAACCGCACGCACAGTAGCACCAGCAAAATCACAACTCTCAGGGGACAACAAACAGTAAGCAAAACCACAGACAACCAATAGAAACAGTCTTTCTCAAACACATCCAAAACTTTCCATCTATCTTTAATCCTAATAGGCAGACCTTTCTTTCTAACTCGCTAACAAGCAGGCAATCCTCTCTAACTACATATCTCAAATTATACATCCTCTCTAATTACACAGCAGGCAGACCTTCCCAGACACCCCAATCCCTCAAACTCTCAAACCAACAAACTAGCAAACAGATTTCTCTTTCAAACTCTCAGGCAGACTTTTTCCTTTCTTTCAAGCTCTTAAACAGGCAGACTTTTCTCTCAAATTCACAAACTAACTAACAGGCAGGCTTTCTCAACTAACTAACAGGCAGGCATACCTAAATAACAATTTGAAATGGCAGGGAGAACAAGAAGCACCAGGACTGCAATCAAGACCAGCATTCCAGTCACCGGAGGGATCCAGGGGATGGCTATGGCCTATGTACAGACGGAGGATGACCCTGGACGGTGGACAGAGGCGTGTGTGCAGACCGAGGCCATCCCCCCCCCAGCAATACACCTCTGTTTCTACACAGACAGAGGAGATGGGACAGCTGGAAGGAGACATATTACAGGAACTATTGAGCCTAAGGGAGGAGGTGAGGCGATTGAGGAGCATCAGAGAGGATGAGGCCTTCATCGACGGCGTAGTCCAGGAGCTGTCCCAAATCTCCGAGCAGGCACTGGACAAATCCATCCTCGTGACACCCAAACCCTCAGCCTTGAGACCAACGACTGGGGTACAGGAAATGGCTGGGGACGCCGACTCCTGGCAGCTGGTAACCTCCTCCACAGGCAAGCACAGGAGACCCCCCCCTTTCTCAGTTTCTTCTTCATCTTCTTCCTTTTCTCTCAAACAGGGCAGTTTTACATCGACCCCACAAATCGCCCTGAGAAACAGATTCCAAATCCTACAGGAAGGGATTGCAGTTGAGGAACAGGAAGACGTCCAACATATGACCACAGTCCCAGGGACGACTGAACAGCTCCCCTCAAAGAAACGCAGGGTGGTGGTCATTGGGGATTCCATGTTAAGGGGCACCGAGGGACCAATTTGCAGACCGGATATACAATCAAGGGAGGTTTGCTGTCTGCCTGGGGCCAGAATCCGAGATGTCACCACCTGTCTAGATAGACTTCTCAAACCACAGGACCACTTCCCCATGCTTCTCATCCACGTTGGGACGAATGACACTGCCAGGAACACCCCGGAGACCATACCCAAAGACTTTGGAGCCCTGGGTGAGAAGCTGAGGCAGTTGGGAGCGCAGGTGGTCTTCTCATCAATCCTCCCGGTAAGAGGTAAGGGTAGAGCCCGGGAGGAGCATATCCAGAGGACTAACGAGTGGCTACATGGATGGTGCAGGGAGATGAACTTTGGATTTCTGGACCATGGAGAGGCACTGCAGGGACTTCAGGGACCAGACGGACTCCACCTGACCAGAAGAGGTAAGAACGTCTTCGGACGTCGACTAGCCCGCCTACTTCGAAGGGCTTTAAACTAGGTAAGTTGGGGGAGGGTATCCGTTCATTCTCTGGAGCAGTAAGTAACTATCCTGAGGAGGTGAGTCGCCACTCTGAGTCTGAGGTAAGTGCACACACTGTAAACAATACATCGGGGGTCACACTAACTCAGGCGGGAAACTCTATACAGGGACTTAGCAAACATAAGGTATGGAGAGCTATGTACGTCAATGCACACAGTTTGGGCAATAAAATTCTAGATTTAGAGACGGAAATAATGAACGCCGACCTAGACGTAGTGGCGATATCCGAAACTTGGTTCACGGACTCACACGGGTGGGATATGGTTATACCGGGTTACAACTTACTCCGTCGAGACAGGGAGGGCAAGTTAGGAGGAGGGGTAGCTCTATACACTAGAGAAGACATCAAAACTACCATAATCACAGATGTTAAGTATACCGGGGAATCCCTCTGGGTGAACCTGGCTAGAGGAAATGAAAAATGCCTGTATCTTGGTGTGATTTACAGACCTCCGAGACAACAGGTAGAAAAGGATATGGAATTAATCGAGGACATTGAAAACATCACCTTGCGTGGGGACACAGTACTGTTAGGGGATTTTAATATGCCCGATACAGATTGGAATGCACTTACCGCACAAACTAGCGGCAGTAGAAGGTTGTTAACCTCCATAAAGGGTGCACAGCTCAAACAATTGGTATTGGAGCCCACTAGGGACCAGGCGTTACTAGACCTGGTACTCACCAACGGAGACAGCGTATCAGAAGTTTCGGTAGGTGATACGCTGGCCTCCAGCGACCATAACATGGTTTGGTTCAACCTTCGGAAGGGTTTCTCCAGATCGACCACAACAACAAAGGTCCTAAATTTTCGTGGCACTGACTTCAAACGCATGGGAGACTTCGTCCATCGGGCACTGCAAGACCATGCCGAAACCAATAATGTAGAGGCCATGTGGGCAAACCTGAAATCTACCCTACATGAAGCAATAAATCGCTATATAAAAACAACAAGCAAACGACGGAGGAATAACAGACCCCAGTGGTTCACTACAGAAATCTCGGACCTCGTTAAGAAAAAGAAAAAAGCATTTGTTTCCTACAAACATTCAGGAAGAGGAGCAGCAAAAGAAGACTATCTGGCCAAGTCCAAAGCTGTCAAAACGGCAGTCAGAGAGGCCAAGCTTCAGATAGAAGAGAATCTAGCAAAGGACATTAAGAAAAGGGATAAATCCTTTTTCAGGTACATCAATGATAGGAAAAGAAACACAAATGGGATAGTACGCCTTAGGAAAGCAGACGGGACTTATGCAGAATCAGATTCCGATAAAGCCGAACTACTAAACGAATACTTCTGCTCAGTCTTTACCTGCGAGGCGCCAGGGTCCGGTCCACAGTTGCAAGCAAGGCATAGCTCAGATGACCCGTTCTGGAATTTCGAGTTTACACCCAGCAGCGTCTACTGCGAACTATCAAGACTCAAAGTGAACAAAGCCATGGGACCGGACAATCTACACCCCAGGGTGCTTAGAGAGCTGTGTGATGTCCTGGCAGAGCCATTGTCTGTGATCTTCAATCTTTCCTTGAAGGCGGGAAAAGTCCCCTTGGACTGGAAAACAGCCAATGTAATCCCACTCCACAAAAAGGGCTGCAGGACAGAGGCTGAGAATTACAGACCGGTGAGTCTCACATCCATAGTGAGTAAACTCATGGAAACACTAATTAAGCATAAATTAGATACAATCCTAGACGAGAAGAATCTACGGGATCCCCGCCAACATGGATTTACCAGAGGCAGGTCCTGCCAATCCAATCTGATTAGTTTCTTTGACTGGATAACAAGGAAACTGGATGTGGGTGAGTCCCTGGACGTCGTTTACTTGGACTTTAGTAAAGCTTTTGATAGCGTTCCGCACCGCAGACTATTGAACAAGATGAAATCAATGGGACTGGGAGAGACGTTAACTACATGGGTCGGCGATTGGCTAAACAGTAGACTTCAGAGAGTGGTGGTAAATGGTGCCCCTTCAAAAACGTCGGAGGTGATCAGTGGAGTGCCTCAGGGCTCGGTCTTGGGCCCGATCCTCTTCAACATATTTGTGGGAGATCTGACTCAGGGGCTTCAGGGTAAAATCACATTATTCGCCGATGACGCCAAACTATGCAACATAGTAAGTGAGAACACTTTACCAGACAGTATGACGCAGGACCTACTTCTATTGGAACATTGGTCCTCGACTTGGCAGCTAAACTTCAATGCTAAAAAATGTAAGGTCATGCACCTCGGCAGCAGGAATCCATGCAAAACTTACACACTAAATGGTGAAACCTTAGTTAGGACCAAGGCGGAACGTGATTTGGGGGTGATCATTAGCGAAGACATGAAGACTGCCAATCAAGTGGAGAAGGCTTCATCAAAGGCAAGACAAATGATGGGATGCATCCGAAGAAGTTTTATCAGCCGGAAGCCCGAAGTTATAATGCCATTGTACAGATCCATGGTGAGGCCTCATCTGGAGTATTGTGTACAATTCTGAAGGCCACATTATCAAAAGGATGTGCTGAGAGTTGAGTCGGTTCAAAGAATGGCCACCAAAATGGTCTCGGGACTCAAAGACCTCCCGTATGAAGAAAGGCTGAATAAATTGCAGCTATATTCACTTGAAGAACGTAGAGAGAGAGGAGACATGATAGAGACGTTTAAATATATCACCGGCCGTATTGAGGTGGAGGATGATATCTTCTTTTTTAAAGGCCCCTCTGCCACAAGAGGCCATTCGCTGAAAATCAGGGGTGGGAAATTTCATGGCGACACCAGGAAGTTCTTCTTCACCGAAAGGGTGGTCGATCGTTGGAATGAACTTCCACCTCAGGTGAATCAGGCCAGCAGCGTGAAGGATTTTAAAAGGAAATGGGATACACATATGGGATCTCTAGGGGGGTAAATTCAAGGGGGTAGGGTTGTTGGAGTGGGCAGACTTGATGGGCTGTGGCCCTTTTCTGCCGTCATCTTCTATGTTTCTATGTTTCTATGTAACACTGAATTAAATCGGTTGTTGGGTCTGAGCACTTTACACTATGTCCATAGTGCCCCCAGTGCCTCTGTCCTGTGTCCATAGTGCCTCCAGTGCCTCTGTTCTGTGTCCATAGTGCCTCCAGTGCCTCCGTCCTGTGTCCATAGTGCCCCCAGTGCCTCCGTCCTGTGCCCCTAGTGCCTCCTTCCTATGTCCTTAGTGCCCCCAATGCATCCGTCCTGTGTCCTTACTGCCCCAGTGTCTCCTTCCCATGTCCATAGTACCCCTAGTGCCTCCTTGCCATGTCCTTAGTGCCCGCATTGCCTCCTATGTCCTTAGTACCCCTTTCTATGTCCTTAGTGCCCCCAGTGCCTCCTTTCTATGTCCCCCTCACTGCCTTCCAGACTTTGATCCATCCCACCCCCAAAGCCAGACTGTCTGCCTGCCTGCCTGCCTCCCATCCCCCATGCAGTAGAACCATTGAGCAGCATCTTTCAATTTCTTCCTCCCATCCACCCTGTGGAGTAGAACTGGTAAGCAGCACCCCCCCTCCCGCCACTACCGCCCCCTGCAGCCGACCCCAGTGATCCTCCCATCCGCCCCTCCCACTGCGAGACGATCTACAAACCTCCCGGCACCAGCAGCGTCCACAGCACTTTAAACACGCTGCTTCGCAGCCTTCTACTGCCGATTTCCTCTGCCGCATCTCTGATGACATCATCAGAAACAGAGACGCGGCAGAGGAAATCGGCAGTAGAAGGCCACGAAGCAGCATGTTTAAAGTGCTGGGGACGCTGCTGGTGCCAGGAGGTTTGTAGATCGTCTCGCGGTGGGAGGGGCGGATGGGAGACTCAACGGGGGTTTGGGTGTGGTGGGGGGGGTCGACGACGACCAACTGCCTTCCTTCCTTACAATGAGTGAAGGGTGGGGTCGAAGCGCGCATGTGCACTCTTGCCGGCCACGGACATACGGATCACGGAACACGCAGGTAAGAGTGCGCATGCGCGCTTAGGGTTTTATTATAGTAGATAATGGTATAACATGATCCCTCATCCTCGGTGACAGGTTAAAAGCGCGCGATGACAAAGGCGCGCCGACAACCCAGCGCAGACAATTGAGCGCAAGGCGGAAGAAAAACAGTATTTTAAAGGGCTCCGACGTGGGGAGTGTGTGGGGGAACCCCCCCACTTTACTTAACAGAGATCGCACCGGTGTTGTGGGGGGTTTGGGGGGGTTGTAACCCCCCACATTATACTGAAAACTTCACTTTTTCCCTAAAAAAGAGGGAAAAAGTTAAGTTTCCAGTAAATGAGGGGGGTTACAACCCCCTAAACCCCCCCCAACGCTGGCGCAATCTCTATTAAGTAAAGTGGGGGGGTTTCCCCACCAATACCCCCCGTCGGAACCTCTTAAAATACTGTTCTTCGGCGCGCTTCCGCCTTGCGCTCAGTTGTCTGCGCTGGGTTGTCGTTGCGCGCTTTTTTCTATGAACCCTCATCCTCACTTTACCCAATAAACAAATTGCCGTATTCTGTATTGTATGCAACCTCTTTAATTATGCTGACACTAACCCTGCATATATTAGGTTACCATAATCCAGTTTTGACAGCACAAAAGCATGTATAAGAGTGTGTAAAAAGTCTTCATCTAAAAAATGTCTAGTAGATCTAAGTTGTTTCAAAGCTCCGAATCCTCTTGCCACTACTGAAGAAACCTGTTAATCAAAGTTCAAACGCTGCTTGTTAACCTCCAGTGATTTTGCAGAGGTATATGGAGGAAGAGGGCGCAATGGGGAAGAGGTACACAGAGAGGGCACACACGACACAGTGATGCTGGACACCGCCTTCCTTCGATACACCGCCGCATATAGTGTTGGTGGTTTCCTTAGACCTAGCCCCCAATTTGACTTGGTGGATCGCGTGTTGTGTGATCAACTATATGCTACTGGGATTAGAAATCAGGTCATTGGTTTAAATCATTTTTGAGGAATAGAACAGTTTTAGTTGCTTTCCAATCTCAGATTGCTAAATCAGTTTGGATGGAATGTGGGGTTCCTCAGAACTCTTCACTGTCTCCTCTGCTAGTTAATATTTTCTTAAGCCTGCTTATTGCAATTATCCAGAGTTTTGGCATTCAGGTATATTGTTATATGGATGATAGTGCCCAATGAAACTTTAGTTACTATAGGTCTTATAGAATTGCAAACATGCCTCAAATCAATTGCAACATGGCTTTAAAGAAAATAAGTTGGTATTAAATGTTGATAAAATTGGAAAACAGGACAAGAACATAAGAGTTGCCGTACAGGGACAGACCAAAGGTTCATCAAGCCAAGTATCCTATTTCCAACAGTGGCCAGGTCACAAGTACCTGGCAAGATCCCAAGGAGAAATTCAGATTTTATGATGCTTATCCTAGTAATAAGCAGTGGATTTCCCCAAGACATAACCAAACCTTTTTTAAACCCTGCTAAGCTAACTGCTTTCACTACATTCTCCGGCAATGAGTTCCAGAGTTTAATTACACATTGAGTGAAGAAATATTTTCTACAGTTTTAAATCTATTACTTAGTAGCTTCATTGTATGCCCTTAGTCCTAGTATTTTTGGAAAAAGTAAGCAAGCAGTTCACATCTACTTGTTCCATTAGGATATTTCATGTACATCTGCTCTTGTAAACAGAAGCGGTTGGTTATGGCCAGAAAGTTGCAATTTGAGAAGTTTTTCAGTACAACTTCAGGGACATTAAGCATGGCTGGAAACTCCGACCCTGATGCTCAATCACATACAATGCCTATATTAACACCGGCACCAATTGTGTTGATGACTCATTCCACCTCTTCATCTTTGGTGCTAGCGGCATTGGGGGAGCCTCGTAAGTGAGCTAAGAAGCACAAGCACGTCTCCCCCTCAAAGCATGCATCAGCATCGTCTCAGGCATCATCTCTATTGATGCATTCCAAGTGTCAACACACTGATGCACGATCGCTATCTCTGCAATTGGTATCTCCTCATTGGCGTGCCTTGGCATTGAGGTCCCTGACATCTCAACACCCAACTCGGCAAGTGCCAACTGTACCCTTGTCAACTGCAGTACCAGTGCCATCACTGCAAGAACAACTTTGAGCACTGCTGCAGCAGGAACTAGCTGGGATACTCAGTCGCACGTGGTGCAGACTCCTGCATTGTTTCTTCCCAGCTTCAGCCAGGTATTAGCATTGCCCACTCAACAAATGAAGACATCGATCTCTGACTCCTCAGTGTTGAATATTTGCATTGACGAGACATACAACACATGCATTGTCTTCTAGGTAGCAGAGCACATCAACCTCACATGGACGTTATTCATCTCACACTCGATGTTCTCCTCGACCTTCCACTGCCAGAAGAGTTGACATAGAAGACTGATTCAGATTTGTCACCATACTTTCAGATGACTACCTAGACTTTTATGCTGATGAGTCTTATGGGGTACCGTTGGATCCTTCCCTGCCTCCTCCTTGATAAAGGTCCCCCCCCCCCGAAAGTGTGTCCTTTACCAAATTCATCATACAGGTGGGGGGAAGCACTCTCTATTAACATGGAACCAGAAGAGGAACTTATACCGATATGGATCATGTTTACTAGGTTAAGTGGATCCTGCATGACATTGAAATGATATTGTAAATTATATTTTGAAATTGTTGTTTTAAAAAGTTTGAGTGTGTGAGAGTATTAAGTGTCATAGGTCTTTCTTATCTACATGTATGTGTGAGTATTGTGTGCTATAGGTCTTTCCTATCTATTTTTATTGCCGTTTTTTTTCTTTTATTGTATTATTGTACACCACTTGGATCTGTCGTAAGAACAAGCGTTATGTAAAGTTTTAATAAAACACAAAACAAACTCATGGAGGTCATAGACTACAAGAAATGGCCTAAAGATTGTATTAAAGTACCTCTCCATAAGCTTGTGAAGGAAGCCTCCTATAAGAATTAGGAAACCCCATTCTATTCCAGTGCCTCCAAGTAAATAGGACACTCTTTACAGGATCCAGTTTTGTCCTGGTTTTGACTGACCACAACTATAACACCAATATCTGCTTGTTTTAAGGCAGACTTTCCTACTAAATAGCTCTCTTAGGTAGTACTTTACCAGGTAGGGCAAAACCTACCTTGGACAAATTTGGCAGATGAGTATTCCAAGGAACCATGTTCACTAACAGAATACTGAATTACAACTTTAATATGACATTTCATCTGAAATCTCTCATTAAGCAGTTATCATCTTTTGAGCAGTACCTTCCATCAGATCACTTCAAGTTCTTTCAACATTTGACCAATGAATGAAAGGGAAAGTGCTGTTGCTGGGGGATTTCAACCTGCAGAAAGTAGAGAGATTGTGAATACTTTTCACAGTGTGTTGCTGAGACAAATGGTGATGAAACCCTTGAGGGGAGGGATGTTCACGAGTGGAGATGGTGTGTCCAACGTTAGGGTAGGTGCCCGCCTGGCCAATAGTGACCATTACACTGGGTTGATGGAAGAGCTAATTTGGCATGCAGATGCACAAAGCTCAAAATTCTAAATTTTAAGTTTGCTGATTTTGTTAAAATTCTTCCTCTTTCTCATCACTTGCTCAAATCCCCCTTCCTGATTTTCATCTGATTCTTTAGTACCATCGCTCTTCCTTGAACTCCCTGTTGTTAAATGGAACCAGTGAATAAACAGGTTGAAACTGAAAATGGGCCAGATAGTACCAGAAGTTCCAGAATAATAACCCCCCTCCCCAATAAAAGAAGTCTTAATACATTTCTATGAGAGAAGCAGGTCAGATTCTGCAGCACTGGTTATGATCTTGTATATACAGTGAAACATAGCAGCTGGGAAATTCCTTCTTTGAAATTATAACCTTATACTCTCTCCACAGGCTAAATTAGCTCCCCTTGCAACTGTCCCATATTGAACTACCCCACCCTAACCACTGCCTCACAGACATACCAATCCATACACATGCACACACGGTGAGGATTGGAAAAAATGTCATGAACCGTGCACGGTTTGCTTTCCCCACTTATTTAGAACAAACAAATTGCAGTGGTGAATAGGATATATGTTATATCAGATGAATGGATTTATAGTAGAATATTACATTGCTGATTGTTAAGTAGCGTTTTTTAATACTGATCCTGATGCATTAGGATAAGGATTGCCTATTGAATTCAGTAGATGACAAGTAAGAGGATGTACTTAATTCATCATATCATTTTTTAATATATTTGCCATTTTTACACTAGATGGCCCTAGTGTATTATGAATGTTTGAATTGTTATTTAGTTATGCTGGCTGTTTCTAACAAATGTTTGTATTCCTAATCACGTACTGTACTTGCAATTTCTATAGTAGGTGTAAAGTTCTAAAGATTTTGTTTATTAATTTTGAGAGATGATTTTGTAAAGAATAATTTATCCCATTGTAAAAAAATGTGGAAGAATCGCAAGGAATCTGCTTGTTTGATCACTATTTTTCACATCTAGATTTTACAGAGGTCTGACAGCAGGGCCCTTCAGTTCTGTTTTTCAAGGCACCAGATTGTAAAGCATGTCAGCATTTATTTTAGGTCACTTGTTTGCCTATAGAGTGCTATTTTTAACATTTAATTTATTTAATTTATTTTTCAATTTATGTACCGTTTTATTCCCAAAACGGTTTACAAATAGTTACATACATAAAATATAAAATTCAGAACAAAATTAAAACAAGACAAACAGATTCAATCCTTACATAAAATCAATTTCTCAAAGAAATGCATCTATATATAATTGTGTTTTCAGCATTTTCCTAAATGAGTTCTTAGCTCTACATTTTCGGATTTGACCAACCAGGCTATTCCACAACTTAACCCCTGCACATGTAAAAGTTGTTTTAGAACAGGTTTGTCCAAGTTCAGTCCTTGGGGGCTATAGACAGGCCAGATTGTTCATGATATCCTGAATGAATATTCATGAGAGAGATTTGCATACGGTGGAGCTAGTAGCTATACAAATCTCACTCATGGATATTTATTACATTTTGGTGAAAAAACACCTACATTAGCTTCTGCTTACTACAAATACTATTCTGAAGCTAATATGTTACTCAATATTTTAAATATTATACTCATTAAAAAATATTTACTCAACATTCAAAAACAGCTTTATAAATAAATTATAATTATCCTCAATTTCATATTTCCAAACCTTTTTCTTTATACTTTAACTCCAATAAATACATATTGTCATCATACATTAAATATATTGGGTACAATAATACATAAATGCTTGAACACATTCCCCGAGTCCAGATAATGGCCCTCTTTTATCAAGCCGCGTTGGTTTTTTTATCGCTGGCCACTGCAGTAAAAGCTCCATTGCTCATAGAATTCCTAAGAATTCCAATAGAATGCCTAATGTGGCTTGATAAAAGGGGACCAATAACACTGATGGTATTCTTATATAGCTCAGTACAGAAAACATTTCTCAATCAAATCTTTGTTGGTAGACAGTGTTGAACCTACTAATTGACAAAAAACCACAATAATTTTTTGTCACACATCCAAGTTGCAAACGCAATCCGCTATTTCTAAACATGCACTACTACAATATATCTTGTCCCAAATTGGGATAAATTCATCTTGTCATCATTCACTAATTCTGAGTCCTTGTTGTCATGCACTTTGACGCAGTCCAACCTAACACAACTTGGTGTTTTGCTGATGCAACCTCAGGAGTTGAAACCAGATATCCAACTTGGCTGCTATGCAATGATTCCACCACTCAAAATCGCTGAAAGGGAACTTCATTAAGGGAGTTCTGCTGCTCAGCCCAACTTCCAAAAGATGTCAAGTTGTGAGGTGGTTATTCATATAGCAATCTAATTTTTCAGATAAGCAATCCTGATAGTAAACTCAATAGTATTATCTTAAATTGGTTGGCCAAACAGGTGTAAAAGGTGATGGCCAAAGCCTGAAGGATGCTCAAGAACAGTGATGATGGTACAGTTGGAAAAGTCTCTGGTGAGGTCCCATTTGTTATTGGACAGAAAATAGAAGTTAGGATTAAATGGCCATTTTTTTCAGTGGAGGAGGATGAATGGTGGAGTGCCACAGGGGTCTGTACTAGGACTGGTGCTATTTAACATAAGAACCTAAGAATAACCTTACTGGGTCAGAACAATGGTCCCATCAAGTCCAGTAGCCTGTTCTCATGGTGAACAATCCAGGTCCCTAGTACCTGGCCAAAACCCAAGGAGTAGCAACATTCCATGCTACTGATCCAGGGTAAACAGTGGCTTCCCCCAAGTCTTTCTCAATAACAGATTATGGACTTTTCCTCCAGGTAATTGTCCAAACCTTTCTTAAAACCAGCTATGCTATCCACTCTTACCACAATCTCTGTCAACGCATTCCAGAGCTTAACCATTCTGAGTGAAAAATATTTCCTCCTATTGGTTTTAAAAGTATTTCCCTGTAACTTTGAGTGTCCCCCAGTAATTTTCGACAGAGTGAAAAATCGATCCACTAGGACCCATTCTATTCCACTCAGGATTTTGTAGACTTAAATCATCTCCCCTCAGCCGTCTCTTTTCCAAGCTGAAGAGCCCTAATCTTTTTAGTCTTTCCTCATATGACTAAATCTGCACAAAACTTTTCAAATTTGTTAAACACATGCATTCTGAAAAATTGCATGAAGGGATACAAGATGGCATTCTACTAGCATGTACCTGAAAGAGCTCTGGTGAGGTCACTGGGTTTTTGTGCTGCATACGAGCGATTCTCTTGCTCGATTTGGGAAAAAGGAGAAAGAACATAAGAATAGCCTTACTGGGTCAGACCAATAGTCCATCAAGCCGAGTAGCCCATTCTCACGGTGACCAATCCAGGTCACTAGTACCTGGCCAAAACCCAATGAGTAGCAATATTCCATGGTTTGTGGGACATCCTCAGTCACTTAAAAAATCTATACAGGATTGAGAAAGAACAAAATAATCTCGCAAAATACCCTTCTCAAAACTTTTTAAAGAAATCCTTAACAGAATCACTTAGGAGGGTTGTTCTGCAATGAGAAATTCTTAGCTGCTTAAATTATCTCTGTTTCTTTTGAAAGGGGCGGAGCCTCAGATCCCCATGCGTTGTGGAACTTTCAACTGCACTAGAAAGGGAATTAACCTCACTGGCCCATCATAAAATCTGATTTTAAACACTTAACAATGCTGAAACGATGTTGGAAAAAAATCAAAGAGACTTAACTTTAGCTTCAGGGCAGGGTTTGTTTAAAGTTGAATGTTTTCAATGCAGGTAGTTATCGCTCCTGCTGTCTCTGCTAGTCCCTTCGCCGATGTTAAGCTAGCTATCATTTTGCTTTCAAGTTGCATCAGGGCTATGGACCGATGTCTGAAAAAATAAAGAGAATTAGCAGGAGAGACTTCTCACAGCAGATTTAACACTCTCCAAACAACGCTACAACTTACTGTGGTGTTTAATTTTCACGCGGCAGAGATGGCCCCAGTTAGAGCTGCCTCCTGTTTTATAGTGTCTGACATCACTCACAGCTGACCGGCGAGTCAGGAGCCTCATTCTCATGCCAAACACTCAAAATCACTCGCAGTACTCAAGCACTGTCAAATAATCAAATGTAAGTCCTACAGTCCCATGATGATGTCCTTGATTTTTTTTAAAAAAACAAGTGCCACTCAATCTTCTGATTTAGCCCATTTGGTTCCTCAGAATGCAAGTGGAAAATCCATTCCTGCTCTTTCTTTTGCAAAACCAATCTTCTGTCACCTCCTCTTGGCATCGGTGGCACATGGTCCAGAATAAAACATTGGAATTCCCTGGTGCTGTGGCCTGCTGCATTAAAATGTTCAACAAGTGGTTCTTCAATCCTATTGCAGATCAAACTGCTCCGGAGTTCACTAATTCGTACCCGAAAGGGTCTTGACGTTTGCCCAATGTGTAACTTTGAATAAGGACACATGATTTCCATAAACCACAAAGGGAGTATCACAGGAGATTTTGTGTCGAAGCCTGTATCCCTTCTTTGCGGATGTACAAAGCTGCCATTCAGTTCCAGGGTGGATTCACACAT
Source organism: Geotrypetes seraphini (assembly GCF_902459505.1). Taxonomy (NCBI): domain Eukaryota; kingdom Metazoa; phylum Chordata; class Amphibia; order Gymnophiona; family Dermophiidae; genus Geotrypetes; species Geotrypetes seraphini. The sequence continues at coordinate 285,772,358 of NC_047086.1, forward strand.
TTTGCATTTGCCGCATTTTGCATGGCTGCCCTCATCTTCTACAGTCACAACTCTCCTAGTTGTGTCTGAAGGACATAAAATCTCCTTTAAATTGCATTGCCGGCTATAGGCAATCCTTGAACTCCTGCCAGCAAATGGTGGGCAGGAGGGGGAGCATGAGCCAGTGAGGTTAATTCCCTTTATAGTGTGGTTGTTAAAGTTCCACAACGCACAGGGATCTGAGGCTCTGCCCCTTTCAAAAGAAACAAAGATAATTAAAGCAGCTAAGAATTTATCATTGCAGAACAGTACTCCTAAGTGATTCTGTTAAGGATTTTTAAAAAAAAAATTTGAGAAGGGTATTTTGCGGGACATCCTTGGTCCCCAGAGTAACTTCAGTGAGCTGACCAACAGCCCTTGACCAGTATTAAACCAGTTCCAGATGCAGCTTGTGCGTTGTCCCCTCCCACGGATTTCTCAGTGGGAAGCAGCATAGATGGAGCTTCTCCTAGCCCCATTGTAAGGACAGCACCTCCTCAACCCGGAAGCATTTTCACTGCACAGAGTTGGCATCTACAGAACCCAGAGTGGGTTGAATTTGTAGCGTTGGAGGGAACTCTGACTCAATTCCTCCTGCACTTAAGGCGGTGAGTGATGTAATAAATAAGCGGGTTTAGATAATTGCTTCTATGGTAGAATAGCAGGCTGAGGGGAAACATGCCATTGTGACTATGGAGTCTTTATAGGACACAATTCAAGACCTTAACTCTTCTTTTAAGGAGTTCTCTATTAGTTTCTCTGTGGACTTAACAGCAATTTCACAAGCAGTGATGGCTCAGGCTCAGACATCAGGTCAGCAAGCTGATAAGGTTGGAAGTCTTGGTGTTAGTGTTCAGGAGATCCAGAGTCTTTGTTTATCTTTTATGAAAGATAATGGTTATATGCACATCTGAAGAATCATACTAGGAGAAACAATCTGAGATTTCTGAAATATCCCTTGATGCGTTGTGGTTAAAAAATGTGGTTGAAGTATTGAAGATGACTTAAGACTCTTGCCTCCTATAGTTAAGACATTTTATGTTTTTGGATTAAGAGGTGAATCAATCCAGATTTTCAATTTAACAGTGAGGAGAGAGAGCAAGCAACTCTATATTGAACTGAATTTCTAGAATCTTCATTGGAACCTATTACTCAGAGAACCTCCCTGACCACTACATATGTGCTGGAACCTGACCAAAATACTGTTTTTTGTTTTTATTTCTGCTATATGAATGAGGTGTGTTGGGAGTCAAAAATACATTTTTTTCCTGATTTATCTAGGGCATCTCAGAAGCGGTGCCAAGATTTCTAAATTGTCTTACAGAGCAGATGCTATATATTTCATAAGGTAGTGTATGCCATGTGTAAATGTTACTACAGTATGTGTATATACATAAAGCTTCTAAAATGGTCTGCCAGAACTCTCCAGCAGGAGGCCATATGACTGAGAGGAGTTAATTTGCATTTTTCCCTTCATACTAATTTGGGCTGTTATTTGGAGTTGGGCAAATGGTGTATAAACATTCATAAATTAATTTGTTAAAGATTTATAAAAGCACAATTGTTGAAGAAATAGTTCATAGACAATGGTTATTTATCCTTTATAATAGTTTAACACTAGGGGACAATCCATGAAACTAACTGGTAACATTTAGATGACCAAGGAATAAAGGGAGCGCTAAAGGAGGACAAAGCAATCGCTGACAGACTGAACACATTTTTTGCGTCTGTATTTACCGAAAAGGATATACACAGCATACCGGAACCCACCAGGCTATATGCTGGAAGTGAAAACGGGAAATTGACAGGGTTAATGGACAGTCTAGAAGAGGTATGCAGGCAGATCGATAGGCTCAATGCCTTCAAAAAGATCTAAACAGGATGGAGTCTGTCAAGAGGGCAGCTACAAAATTGGGTCCATGGTCTCTATTACATAGCATATACAAAGGTATGGATTAGTGAGAGAGCCAACATAGATTTAATCAAGGGAAATCTTGTCTCACCAATCATTTGCATGGTAAATAAACGTGGATAAAGGTGAGCTGTCAATATTATTTGTCGAATGCCTTTTAAAAATATAGATAAAGTACTTCTTGAAAAACTCCTTTGGAAATTTATAAAGTCATGGGATAGGAGGTAATGTCCTCTTGTGGATTAAGAGCTGGTTAAAAGATGGGAAACAGAGTTGGCTTAAATGGTCAGTATTCTCAATGGAGACTTGTAGATAGGGGGTTCCCCAGGGGTCTGTGCTTGGACCACTGCTTTTTAACATCATTATAAATGGTCTAGAGATGGGAATAACTAGTGAGGCAATTAATTCTAATAATGACACAAAGTTGTTAAATCACAAGAGGATTGTGAAAAATTACAAGGAAATCCTTACGAAACTGGGAGACTGGCCATCTCAATGGCAGATGAAGGTTAATGTGGGAAAGAGGAACCCAAATTATAGCTACATGAGGCAAGGTTCTACATTAAGAGTCACCACCCAAAAAAAGGATCTAGGTATCATTGCTGATACATTGACACCCTCTGCTCAGTGTGAAGTGACTTAAAGCAAATAGAATGTTAGGAATTATCAGGAACGTGGAAAACAAACATGAGAATGTTATTATGCCTTTATATTACTCCATGGTACAAAACCACCTTAAATACTGTGTGCAGTTCTGGTCATAAGAACATAAGAATTGCCACTGCTGGGTCAGACCAGTGGTCTATTGTGCCCAGCAGTCTGCTCTCGTGGTGGCCCCTAGGTCAAAGACCAGAGCCCTAACTGAGACCAGCCCTATCTGCTTATGTTCCAGTTCAGCAGGAACTTGTCTAACTTTGTCTTGAATCCCTGGAGGGTGTTTTCCCCTATAACAGCCTCCGGAAGAGCATTCCAGTTTTCCACCACTCTCTGGGTGAAGAAGAACTTCCTAACGTTTGTACGGAATCTATCCCCTTTTAACTTTAGAGAGTGCCTTCTTGTTATCCCTACCTTGGAGAGTGTGAACAACCTGTCTTTATTTACTAAGTCTATTCCCTTCATTATCTTGAATGTTTCGATCATGTCCCCTCTTGAGGAGTAGTGGCTCGTGGCCAGTAGGGGGTGATGTTTATGGGACGGTAATGGAATGGATGTCAGAACATGATAGTGCAGTATTTTTGTGGAGTTTTTCTACAAAAGGGCCTGTTTTTCGTATGATTCTGGGTAATTCTAGTTAGATACAAACATATGTGTTAGTTAAAGACACGCCCAATAGAAGTGTACGACAAACTGGTGAATAAAAATCTGAATATAAATGAAGCTAAAGCCAGAAAAACACACTACAGATTAATATAAGGGAAATAATGGTGTACTTTTTATGTACTTTGCTGTTGGGCCAGATCATGGAGGAAATAATAAAGGATACATGGACTCCATTTTGGTTATTTGTCTTTTCTATATCTTCTCTATCTTTGGAATCCATTTTGTGGTCAGTTTATCCAAGTCTTTGTTCTAAGCCATGTGGTGTTAATTGATACCAGATGTGTTTTAGACTGCTAGGAAGATAACGTGTCCTAATCTCCTCTTTTCAAGGGAGAAGAGGCCTAGTTTCTCTAATCTCTCACAGTACAGCAACTTCTCCAGCCCCTTAACCATTTTAGTCGCTCTTTTCTGGACCCTTTCAAGTAGTACCGTGTCCTTCTTTATGTACAGCGACCATGCTGGATGCAGTATTCCAGGTGGGGGTGTACCATGGCCCGGTACAGTGGCATGATAACCTTCTCCGATCTGTTCGTGATCCCCTTCTTAATCATTCCTAGCATTCTGTTCGCCCTTTTCGCCGCCACCGCCGCGCATTGTGCGGACGGCTTCATTGACTTGTCAACCAGTACTCCCAAGTCTCTTTCCTGGGGGGTTCTCTCAGAGTACCGCATCAGATATCCTGTATTCATCTATAAGATTTTTGTTACTGACATGCATCACCTTACACTTATCCACATTAAACCTCATTTGCCATGTCATGGCCCATTTCTCGAGCGTGTTTGTCACATTGCAGGTCTTTGCAATCCTTCTGTGTCTTCACTACTCTGAATAACTTCGTATCGTCCGCAAATTTAATCACTTCGCTCGTCGTACCAATGTGTAGATTGTTTATAAAGATGTTGAAGAGCACGGGCCCAAGCACCGAGCCCTGCGGTACCCCACTGGTGATGCTGTTCCAGTCCGAGTATTGTCAATTTATCCCCACTCTCTGTTTCCTATGCTCCAGCCAGTTTTTAATCCGTGGGTATATTTCATGGCTCGCAATTTTCCAAAGTAGTCGTTCATGTGGAACCTTGTTGAACGCCTTCTGAAAATCCAGATATACATTGTCGACCGGGTCGCCCTTGTCTTTCTGCCTGTTTACTTCCTTGAAGAAGTGCAGCAAGTTCATCAAGCAAGATCTTGCCTTGCTGATGCCGTGCTGGCTGGTCCTCATCAGTTTGTGTCTGTCAAGGTGATCAATGATGTGGTCCTTTATCAGCGCCTCTACCATCTTTCCCGGTACCGAGGTCAAACTCACCGGTCAAGGTATCTCAGACAAGATATAGTGGAATTAGAAAAAGTACAGAGAAGGGTGACTATAATGATAAAGGGAATGGGGACAACTTCCCTATGAGGAAAGGCTAAAGCGGTTAGGGCTCTTCAGCTTGGAGAAGAGATGATAGAGGTATATAAAATACCAAGTGGAGTTGAACATGTAGATGTGAATTTCTTGTTTACCCTTTCCAAAAATACTAGGACTAGGGGACATGCAATGAATCTGATTGCACTATACCAAAAAAGTTCAAGGTGATTTACATTCAAAGAGGCCGTAAAATCTATGGGGAAAATACAAAAGCAATCGATAATTAAAATATTATCATAATATGAATATTACAACAAGTCATATAAAAAAGTTTTCAATTTTTATGAAACCTTAAGTAATTGATATCAGTCCTAATGTAAACATGTAGATTATTCCAAACTATAATGGCAGTGTAAGCAAAAGAGGAGTTCCTATTGTTGGATAACATTTTCTAAAAAAATGTCCATAAGCCATTATTAAGATGGACAGAATATGCAGCATAAAATCTGTTTTACTCTTTGGGATCTTGCCAGGTACTTGTGACCAGTGTTCCCTCTAAGCTGCGCTGGCGCACAAAATATTGCCTCGCAGCGCACAATGTCACGTCACAGCGCACGGCGTACGGAGATGGCAGGCCGCGGCGAGAGGAGAATCGGGCGAGTTGGTGCTGGCGCCCGATATTTTTAGCGCACGGGGAAAAAATTTTGCTCACACCACCCGCCCGCTTAGAGGGGACACTGCTTGTGACTTAGATTGGCCATGGCTGGAAATATTTCATTTGATAGATCTTCGGTCTGTCCTAAGAAGGCAACGCTTATGTTCTTATGTTATAAACTGTATGGCAAAACAAACAGTAGAGATGTCTAAAAACACAGGTGTACTTATTTATTTTAAAACTCTGTTTTATTTCCAAGATGACTTGACACTCGTGTGTTTCGGCCTATATGGCCTGTCTCAGGAGTCTTATTGTTAACACAGTGTGTTCTGCAGAGTGAAATGTCTCGCTAATTAGACCAACATCACAAGTTTGCATCATTACCTAAGACTACTTGTATTGATGTTGGTCTAATTAGCGAGACATTTCACTTTGCAAAACAAACTGTTAACAATAAGACTCCTAAGGCAGGCCATGTAGGCCGAAACACATGAATGTCGAGTCATCTTGGAGATAAAACAGAGTTTTGAAATAAGTACACTTGTGGGTTTGGACATCTTCACTGTTTATTTTGCTATTGACTTGTGGAGGTGACTCTCCTGTTTCGTTTGACATAAACTGTATGGCGACAGACTTGTACACCTCACTGTGTATATTCTGTAAGAAAGGCGAGAGGGAGGGCATATGATAGAGACATTTAAATATCTGTAGCAGTAATGTACAGAAGGCAAGTATTTCAATTGAAGGGAAACTTCATAATGAGAGGGCATAGGATGACGATAAATTTGTAGGATCAGGTGTAATCTAAGGAAATTCTTTTTTTTTATTGAAAGGTGGATACATGGAATCTATGGATGAGAGTGTGGCGCAGTGGTTAAAGCTACAGCCTCAGCACCTTGAGGTTGCGAGTTCAAACCCACACTGCTCCTTGTGATCTTGGGCAAGTCACTTAATTCCCCCAGGTACATTAGATAGATTGTGGGACCACTGGGACAAACAAGGTAAAATGCTTGAGCCCTGAATAAATTCATGTAAATCGTTCTCAGATCCCCTAGGAGAACATTATAGAAAATTGAATGAATAAATAAATAAGAGTACCTGAATAAATTAATGTAAACTGTTCTGAGCTTCCCTGGGAGAATATTAAAGAAAATTGAATAAATGATATCCTGGTGGAGGTGATGGAGACACAGTATCTGAATTCAATAAAGCGTGGGACAGGTATGTGGGATTTCTTGGGAGGGGAGGAGATAGTGGATGATTGGAAGGGCCATATGGCCTTTATCTGCTTCTATGTTCTATGTAAGTATGCTGGGGGCTATGAAACAGGTTTCAGAAAGGGATAGTGAGGGGATGCTGGGAATGCTCCTGAAGTGACAGAACTGGAAGAGGGAGAAATGTGTTTTTCCTTTGAGAGTGTCGGTTGCAGTCGTGGAAACCATATTTGTGTCTTTCTGAGGATACATAATATTGTGTGTAAATGGAACCACAGCTTGCCCATATCATTCAGGATAAGCATTGTGTGTTGGTTTTCCTGGTGTTAGGGTGTTAACAAAATATCCTTTTATGCTTGTGATATTTTCTTGATAAGACTGTATCTCAGATAATGTCAGCAGGTGCTTTTAATCTCAGCAGTTTCTTTCTGCTCTTTTACCCCTTCCATCTCAGCTGGAGCTGACATCAGGTATCAAGAGCCTTCATTAGCAACTACCTAAGGATTTCTTTCCTAGTTTATATCCTCTCCCAGCTCACTCAGACTTGTCATAGTAAGAGTCCTTGAAGAGGCTGTGCACCAAAGGCATCTTCCAGGACTCTGTAGTGAGTCCTGTAAAGGATGATAAGTGTGGCCATTGCTTGAAAATTGAGACTCCTTCCTTCCCTGAAGGCTGTGGCCATTTCTGAGGCAAATTGGGCTAATATTTAAACACCCTTTCAAAGAAAATCAGTTTTGATTCAGAAAATTAGAAAAATGTATGAATGAAAACTGTTAAGCACATAAAAAAATAGGAGGCTTTTGGACTGATGAAAGAGAAGTGGAACCTATATATAGACACTGGTACAAAAGAAATGTTACAAAGGTTTCCGAGATCTTTTTTCCTTCTTGAATAAAAATAATAATAAAAATATCTGAAATAATAAAACGCTAGCCGCGCATGCGCACTCAACTGCGTGATTCCGTTTTCCCTGATCCAAGATGTATGTCCGTGGCCTTGCAGGTAGGAGTGCGCGAGCGCTGGGCAGGTCACCTCCACAAGCCGGGACCGCAGCCAGCCACCGCGACACGGTGGAAGAACAGCAGCAGCCCCCGAGCTCCTCACCAGCCTGTCCCACCCCCTCGACAAGGGCTGAAAAGCTGGCCTCGTGCGCTTTGCAGCCAACTGCCGCTCGCTTCAGCGTGCCAGGGTGATGCGCAAGCGCGGGGGCTCCCGCAGTGTCCGGAAGCGGCGATGGCGGCGCTGCTGCTGGTGGTGCTGCTCCCGCTGCTGTGCACGAGCGACACGCCGGAGCAGGACCCCACCTGTTGGCAGCATGCGCTTCGCTCGGCCGCTCCATCTCCAAAACACCGGTCCGCTATTTCCAGCCCGCTGTCGGCGCCTGCAGGCCGCGGTGTTGGTTTCAGGCCCGCGGTGCCGAGCGGCGGCTGACAGGAGGAGACGGTTTCGCCGCGCACACCGGTGCGGAGCAGTGGCTGCCAGGAGGAGGCCTTCACAGAGCAGGGACAGGGGGAGCTGTTCCTGCTCCCCCTGTCCAGCAGTAGACCTTCCTTCAAGGCAGCACAGCTAAAGCACTCAGGTAGTACATAGGACAGGGGGGGGGAAAGGAAGGGAGGCCTACTGCTGGACAGGGGGAGCAGGAACAGGTGCTGATGGACAGGGGGCGAAAAAGGAAGGGAGGCCTACTGCTGGACAGGGGGAGCAGGAACAGGTGCTGATGGACAGGGGGGGAAGGAAGGGAGGCCTACTGCTGGACAGGGGGAGCAGGAACAGGTGCTGATGGACAGGGGGAAAAAAGGAAGGGAGGCCTACTGCTGGACAGGGGGAGCAGGAACAGGTGCTGATGGACATGGGGGGAAAAGGAAGGGAGGCCTACTGCTGGACACAGGGTGCAGGACCAGGTGCTGATGGACAGGGGGGGGGGAAAAGGAAGGGAGGCCTACTGCTGGACAGGGGGAGCAGGAACAGGTGCTGATGGACAGGGGGCGAAAAAGGAAGGGAGGCCTACTGCTGGACAGGGGGAGCAGGAACAGGTGCTGATGGACAGGGGGGGAAGGAAGGGAGGCCTACTGCTGGACAGGGGGAGCAGGAACAGGTGCTGATGGACAGGGGGAAAAAAGGAAGGGAGGCCTACTGCTGGACAGGGGGAGCAGGAACAGGTGCTGATGGACATGGGGGGAAAAGGAAGGGAGGCCTACTGCTGGACAGGGGGAGCAGGAACAGGTGCTGATGGACAGGGGGGGAAAAAGGAAGGGAGGCCTACTGCTGGACACGGGGTGCAGGACCAGGTGCTGATGGACAGGGGGGGGGGGGGAAAAGGAAGAAAAGCCTACTGCTGGATAGGGGGAGCACAGAAAGCGGCTAAGGAGACAGAGAGAGAAAGAAATAAAGACAGACACACACACACACACACATATTCTAGCACCCGTTAATGTAACGGGCTATAAAGATGCTAGGGGATGAAGAGAAAGGGACAGGGAGATATAGACTGATCAGTGGAGAGAGGGAGGGGTATTCTGAAAGTGGTGAGCCATTTGTATGAGGTCAAAAGGGAGATGACAAGATGAATGAGAGTATGGAGAGAAACAGAAAGAAACACAGACATATATTCTACCGCCAGCGGGAGGAAGGGAGACAGAAATAAAAGAAGAAAGACACAGGGACAGCGAGAGACACAGAAAGACAGACAGACAAAGGGGGCCAGGGACAGAGACAGACAGAAAGAAAGACAGCAGGACAGAGAGAGAGACACGGAAATAAAGACAGACAGACAGACATATATTCTAGCACCCGTTAATGTAACGGGCTAAAATACTAGTCAATAATATTAATTTTGAAGGCTGGGATATAATTATTGCAACAAATTGCAATTGCAGTAGTGTTTTGGAAGTGATTCAGTAATGGTACGTATTACAAGTCTTGTAATATGTACCATTACTGAGGCAAGCGAAAAACTCAAAAAAAAAAAAACCTGTCAAAATATCAAATGACTGAACAAAAAAGCATTGACAGTGCCTAATATTAAATTCTCATAGAATATTCATGGGCCAAATAATAAATAAGTTAATGAATAAATAAATATGAGACACCTCAGTACGGGCCTGGATATATATTGGGTGGCTTTTTTAGGCCCTAAAAAAAGCTACACGATATATATCCAGACCCGTACTGAGGTGTCTGTTATTTATTTATTCATTAACTTATTTATTCGGCCCGTGAATATTCAATGAGAATTTAATATTAGGCACTGTCAATGCTTTTTTGTTCAGCCATTACTGAGGCAACATCATTGTTTCTGGCTACTTAGGAAGTACACTTCTCCCTCCATATTCGCAGGGGTTAGGGACAGAGCTGGCCCACAAATAACTTTAGAGATGACTGACCCACCCCACCTCCCGGTCCTCTCCACTGTACTTGCTTTTTAAAGCTTGGTGGTCTAGCGGTGAAGTGGGGCAGGAGTGATCTTGCTACGCTCCTGTCCCATGCAGAGCCAGGAACAAAAATGGCTGTCAGGAGTTCCCCCAAGACCATGGGGGAAGGGAGTTGAGAGATTCAGACCTAAAGGGGGAAGGAGAGAAAGATAAAGATGTTAGACCAGGGGGGAAGCAGAGAGAATAGAGAAAAGACTGTACTGGGAAGAGGGGGAGGAAGACAAATCCTGGACCAATTGAGGAGGGGGAGAGAGTGGGATGCCAAACCATGTGGGGAAAGGGAGAGATGCTAGTCTCAGGGTGAGAGATGCAGGAGGAAAGGGAGAAAGAGGGGAGAAGCTAGACATGGGGAAGGCCAGAGACACAGAAGGGATGCTGAGCATGGGGGGACCATGGGGTAGGGACACAGAGGAGATACAGGACAGAATAAGATATGGACACAGATGACAAAAGCTAAATATGGGGGTAGGATAAGAACACCTAAAGTGCTGATAGTGAATATGGAGGGAGGATAGGGGCATCAACACAAAGGAGATGCTGGACAGGACAAATAAGGGATGAAGAGAGAAATGGATGATGGGAGAGAGAAAGAAAGAAAAGCCAAAAGGACAGGAGATCCTAGAGTTAAGCAGAAAAGAGCACTGAGATCAAAGTAATGCTCAGACAACAAAGAAAGAACATTGTGCAGTTTCTAGAATCAAATTGACTGCAGGACCTGAGGCAGCATGACTTTACTAGAGGCAGGTCTTGTCAGTCTAATCTGATTGATTTCTTTGACTCGGTAACCAAAAGATTAGATATGGGAGGGACACTAGATGTAGTATACTTGGATTTTTGTGAAGCCTTTGACCTGCTTTTGCGTAGGTAACTGATAAATTAACTGAGTGCCCCAGGTATGGACCCTAAATTTGACTTGCTGGGTTAAAAATTGATTAAGTGGAAGGATACATAGGATAGTGGTAAATGGAGTTCACTCTGAGGAAAAGGATATCATTGGTGGTATGCTGCAGGAATCTATAAGGGTGGTAGATGGCATGGAATAATCTCCTGGTGGAAACAAAGACTGTCTAAGTTCAAGAAAGTGTGGGACAGGCACTTGGGATCTCTTAGAGAGAGAAGGAGATAGTGGATGCTGAGGATGGGCAGACTGGATGGGCCATTAGACCTTTATCTGCCGTTATGTTTCTGTGTTTATATTCTTGGACTGGCTCTTTTTAATATTTTTGTGAGTGATATCACAGGAGAATTGCCCAGGAATTGACAACTAAGATTTAACGCTAAATGCAGGTTTATGCACTTGGGCTGCAAAAATCCAAGGGAATAGTATAGTATGGGAAGTTTTTCTGTGAATAAAAGAAGAGCAGGGTATGGAAGTGATCATATCTGATGACCTTAAGGTGTCAAAATAGGTAGAAAAAGCGAAGGTCAAAGCAAAAAGGATGCTTAGGTATATGGGGAGGGGAATGGCCAGCAGGAAAAAAAGGGTGATACTGCCTATGTGTAAGTCTGCTGAGGCCCCTTTTAAAATACTGTGTGTATTTCTGCAGACTGCCCATGAACAGATACTGTATATACTTGAATATAAGTCGATCCGAATATAAGTCGATACACCCATTTCCCCCCAAAAAGGAGGGAAAAATAGTTGACTCGAATATAAGTCGGGTGGCTTAATATTCAAGTGTCCTGCCCTGCCAGGTTCTGCACTCAGCCCCCCTCCCTGCCAAATTCTTCACCCAGCCCCCTTCCCTCCCTGCCCTGCACTTAGGCCCATTCCCTACCAGGCTGTGAACCAAGCCCCCCTCCCTGCCAGGCTCTGAACACTGTCCCACCTTCCTTCCCTGTATCCTCTTCTCCCTAAAAAGAACCAATTCCATCAGTGATGTCACAGTGGCTTGATTGTCCCATACTCCCCTCTGCCCTCTAACCCAGCTAGCCCTCTAACCCAGCCTCTGCCCTAATGGTAGGCCGGGACAGAGAGATCCCTTTAATTTGGTAGGCCAGGACAGGAGAGATCTGCCTTTAACTTAACCCAGCCTCTGCCCTAGTGGTAGGCCGGGACAGGAGAGATCCCTCCTGTCTCTTGCCCCGGCCGACACTAATAATTACCACCTTCACTCCCTTGCGTACCTCTTCCCTGGTGGTCCAGTGTGTATGCGCTGAAATCTTCCTTTGTAAAAATAGCAGCTAGTGGTGCACGCAGGCTGGCACGCAGGAGCGAGCTTTTCGTGCTCCTGACCTGCCCTACACCATTCCTTGATAGGCTACCATGAGAGCCGCGAATCCCACGGCAGCATATCAAGGAGAGGTGCAGGGACGGCCGGGAGCATGAAAAGCTCACTCCTGCATGCCGGCCCAGGTGCGCTGCTGGATGCTACTTTTACAAAGGAAGATTTCAGTGCATACACGCTGGACCACCAGGGAAGAGGTACGCGAAGGAGGGTGGTAATTATTAGTGTTGGCCGGGGCAGGAGACGGGAGGGATCCCTCCTGTCCCGGCCTAAGGCAGGTCTGGAGGAAGTCTGGGAGGGTTTCGGGTGGTCACTGGGGGATGACCCGAATATAAACCGGGACCCCCATTTTTGGGCCAATTTTTGGCCCCAAAATCCCGGTATATTCGAGTATATATGGTATATAAACAGGATGGAGTTAGTACAGAGGGTAGCTACAAAATTGGTCAGTGAACTTCATCATAAAGCGTATGGGGCCAACAAGAGAGAGGCTCTGTAGATCTACACCAAAAATGATGCAAAAATAAAAGCAGATCACATATGAGGTCCCAAGCAAAAATAATCCCTCATTAAAACACCCAACATGGTCCACTTCATATAAACGCTCATTTATAGTCTCTCTTTAAATTGAATTTTGTTTATAACTACTGAGTAAAAGTGAACTAGTGCAAAAAAGTGCTGTAGTGCTGTAATTTAAACTCCTTCGGGTAAATGTAACCCGAAGGAGTTTAAATTACAGCACTACAGCACTTTTTGCACTAGTTCACTTTTACTCAGTGGTTATAAACAAAATTCAATTTAAAGAGAGACTATAAATGAGCGTTTTAGCCTTCTGATAGAAGAAAGACAATATGATAAAGAAGAGTATGAAGTCCTCTGAATAACCACTGTAGTTTGTTATTCACGCACAAATGATCACATTGATGGAGCACTTTATGAATGTATGAAAGAAAAAGAATAATATTTTAAAGAAAATGTATTAATAAAGCTGAGATTTTAGATATTTATTGATTATTCCATCCAGCTATTTTGGTAATATCTCCCACATTTTGAGATATAAATTTTTATCAACACAGCTAATATACTACTTTATCCTGAAGCAAAAAAAAAAAAAAAAGAAATAGAATTTTTTTCCTATCTTTGTTGCCTGGTTTCTGCTTTCCTCTTGTTCTCATTCAATTCCTTCCATCCACTATCTCTCTTCTCTCTGCGTCTTCCATTTGCTCTGTTACTGTGCCTCTCCTTTTCTCCCCCCTTCCAAATTGGTCTGGCACCCATCTTCTTCCCTCCGCCCCCCCATAGTCTGGCATCTCTGTCTTCTTCCCTGCCAGCATCTTCTCCCCACTCTCTCTTCCCCATTTCCTTCAGCGTCCTTCTACCCCCCATCTTCCCCATGTCCTGTCAGCATCCTTCTCCCCCCTCTGTCTTCCACATGTGCTTTCAGTGTCCTTCTCCCCCATGTCCTTTCAGCGTCCTTCTCCCCCTCTGTCTTCCCCATGTCCTTTCAGCGTCCTTCTCCCCCCGTCTTCCCCATGTCCTTTCAGCGTCCTTCTCCCCCGTCTACCCCATGTCCTTTCAGCATCCTTATCCCCCCGTCTTCCCCATGTCCTTTCAGCGTCAAGTTTCAAGTTTATTAGGATTTTATATACCGCCTATCAAGGTTATCTAAGCGGTTTTTACAATCAGGTACTCAAGCATTTTCCCTATCTGTCCCGGTGGGCTCACAATCTATCTAACGTATCTAATGTCCTTTCAGCGTCCTTCTCCCCATGTCCTTTCAGCGTCCTTCTCTCCCTCTGTCTTCCCCATGTCTTTTCAGCGTCCTTCTCCCCCACCCCACCATCTTCCCCATGTGCTTTCAGCGTCCTTCTCCACCCCTTTGTCTTCCCCATGTACTTTCAGCGTCCTTCTCCACCCCTTTGTCTTCCCCATGTGCTTTCAGCGTCCTTCTCCATCCTTTGTCTTCCCCAGTGCTTTCAGCCTCCTTCTCCCCCCTCAGTTTTACCCATTTCCCTTAAGCGTCTTTTTCTCTCCACTCCACCTTTCCTCCCTTTCTCTCTCCCTGCCCTTTACCTTCGTGGCGCTTCCCCGCCCGCCAGACAACAGAACAGGCCCAGTCCGACAAACCTCCCTGCCCTGTAGCCGCGAATCTAAATTATGTTCGTACAGCAGCTGGAGTATTGAAGCTGCTGTAAGAAAGTAATTTAGATTCGCGGCTACAGGGCAGGGAGGTTTGTCGGACCGGGCCTGTTGTCGGTCGTTCGGGGGAAGTGCCACAAAGGTAAGGGAACCTGGCCGGCTGTGTACTCCCCGGGGCAGACCGCCCTCCCCTTGGTACGCCACTGCCTTTCCCTACCTGCCCTGCCGCAGCACACAGCCGACCGGAAGTCTTGCTGATGTCGGAGGAAGGGAGGGCTTTGCTTAAGCCCTCCCTACGACGTCAGCGCTGACATCGGGAAGATTTCCGTTCGGCTGTGTGCAGCGACAGGGCAGGTAAGGAGACTACCCTCGCGGCTCGAGTGCACTGCGATCCAACCCCGCAGGAACCCCGCGACCCTCGGAGGCGTCCCCACGGGATCCCCGCGACCCTAGGGGGCATCCCCACGGGATCCCCGCGACCCTAGGGGGCGTCCCCACGGGATCCCCGCGACCCAAAGGGGGAACCCGCGGGATTCCCGTCATCCCCGTTCCCGTGCAGCTCTCTACTCCAGATGCGGTCGCACCATCGCCCTATACAGCGGGAGGATAACTTCCTTGCTTCTGGTAGCGATACCTTTTTTGATAATGCCCAACATTCTGTTCACCTTTTTCGTATTGTGCCGCCAGTTTCATTGTTCTATCCACCATAACCCCCAGGTCCCTTTCTAGATTGCCTTCCCCCAATACTATCCCCACCATTGTGTAATTGTACATCGGGTTTCCTTTTCCCATGTGCATGACTTTACATTTCTTCACATTGAAGCTCATCTGCCATTTATTTGCCCACTCACTCAGTTTGTTCAGGTCCCTGGCCACTTTCGGAAAGAGGAAGCTGGGCTTGATGGATCTTGCTTATAATCAGCATGGCTTTTCTTATGCACCTGTTTGTCTAGAAGCCCATGAAGAATTATCAGTACCTTGTTAAATGCAAAAAGCCCATCTAGTTTCTCTGCTGTTTCATGCAATATGACTGACTTAGATTTAGAGCAAGGGTTCCTCGAGGGCCGTAATCCAGTCGGATTTTCAGGATTTCCCCAATGAATATGCATGAAATCTATTAGCATATAATGAAGCAGTGCATGCAAATAGATCTCATGCATATTAATTGGGGAAATCCTGAAAACCCAACTGGATTGTGGCCCTCGAGAAGGGACTTTGACACCCCTGATTTAGAGGGTGGAGAGCCATTTGATTCTGCTTTGATTTATTAACTTTATATACCGCCCAGTATTAAAAGTCTTGGAGTGGTTTACACAAAAAATAATTAATTTATATATTAATCCCCATTTTATGAAGCTGCGTTAGCATTTTTTATTGCTGGCTGCAGTGGTAAAAGTTCTGATGCTCATAGGGACTTTGCAAATAGTATTTGTTATTGCTTCTGCCATAGTGACTGCCTTTGTCCCATCCATTTACTAAATAAGCCTTTGGTTCAGAGCACAAATACTGGAGTGGTTTGGCTCATTGATTGAATGAAAAGTGCTGTATGTGTGTTGATTGTGTATGGTCATCTGGTTTTTACTGGTCCTGGCTCTGGCCCCAAATTATTAAATACATGCAGTCCCTGGGTTAAGCACAAGTTCCATTTTTAAAACTGTTGTTAAGTTGAATTTGTATGTAACTTGGATCATGTGAGAATGTGTGTCTGTTTATGTTTTCCTGTACAGTACACAGTCTATAAAAGCATTAAAGATTAAAGAAACAGTCGTCAAAGTACTGTAGTTTAAATGTAAACCTCCTATATTTTCTACCTATGCATTTGTTTCTCTTTATAAAGCCACAGGCAGTGTTTCCTACACGCTGCCCTCAGCTGTCCCAGAAGCCTTACCTCTGAGAATAGAGTAGTGGAAAACTTTCTTTTTCCCTTCCAAATCCTGATCCTAGTATTCTCACCTCCTTTGAGGCCCCTCTTGCATCCCTTTCCATCCGTCCCACTGTTCTTATCCACACCACATTCAACATTTCTCCCTCTCCTCTCTCTCTCTTCCTCATGCATCTCTACCTCACTCCTCTCCCACCAAAATCTTCTTCTATTCTATATATATAAAATTGGAGGTATGTATGTGTGTATGTATGTGTGTATGTGCCGCGATCACGCAAAAATGGCTTGACCGATTTGAACAAAACTTGGTATGCAGATCCCTCACTACCTGGGATGATATGTTCTGGGGGTATCGCGGCCCACCTGCACACGTGGGCGGAGCTACAAACATAAAATAAGATTTCACCCATTCATGTCAATGGAAAAAATGTAAAAAGCTGCCATTCTCACTGTAAATCAAAAACGGCTTGACCGATTTGAACGAAACTTGGTATGCAGATCCCTCACTACCTGGGGTGATATGTTCTGGGGGTCTCGCGGCCCACCTGCACACGTGGGCGGAGCTACAAACATAAAATAAGATTTCACCCATTCATGTCAATGGAAAAAATGTAAAAAGCTGCCATTTTCACTGTAATTCAAAAACGGCTTGACCGATTTGAACGAAATTTAGTATGCAGATCCCTCACCCACCTGCACACGTGGGCGGAGCTACAAACATAAAATCAGATTTCACCCATTCATGTCAATGGAAAAAATGTAAAAAGCTGCCATTCTCACTGTAATTCAAAAACGGCTTGCCCGATTTGAACGAAACTTGGTAAGCAGATCTCTCACTACCTGGGGTGATATGTTCTGGGGGTCTCGCGGCCCACCTGCACACGTGGGCGGAGCTACAAACAGAAAATCAGATTTCACCCATTCATGTCAATGGAAATAATGTTAAAAGCTGCCATTCTCACAGTAATTCAAAAACGGCTTGACCAATTTGACCAAAACTTGGTATGCTGATCCCTCACTACCTGGGGTGATATGTTCTGGGGGTCTCGCAGCCCACCTGCACACGTGGGCGGACCTACAAACAGAAAATCACATTTCACCCATTCATGTCAATAGAATAAATGTAAAAAGCTGCCATTCTCACAGTAATTCAAAACCGGCTTGACCGCTTTTAACGAAACTTGGTATGCAGATCCCTCACTACCTGGGCTGATATGTTCTGGGGTTCTCGCGGCCCTCCTGCACACGTGGGCGGAGCTACAAACAGAAAATCAGATATCACCCATTCATGTCAATGGAAAAAATGTAAAAAGCTGCCATTCTCACAGTAATTCAAAAACGGCTTGACTGATTTGAACGAAACTTGGTATGCAGATCCCTCACTACCTGGGGTGATATGTTCTGGGGGGTCTCTCGGCCCACAACTCTATGTTGCTTGCTCAGGGGTGGGTTCCCCCATCAATTTATATGTTCTTGTTCCTGGAGGTGAAACTAAAAATTTTGTTTATAATCACGTTTTGCGTTAGTTGTATTGTATTCATTTTGTCAAATATTTCACATTATAATTTGAATATTGTACTTTTTATTAAGCTGTAAAACAATAATTTCATTCACCACTATAAAGTATCTTTATTTGAATCCATTTACAGTGTTATTGCTATAATTAAATACCCGTGCAACGCCGGGTCATCAGCTAGTGTCCAATAATTCTCTCTCTCTCCTTGTGCCCAACAATTCTCCTCTTTCTTCATTTCTCCATTTTCACCATCTCTTTCCCTCTCACTCAGACACTTATGCTCAACAGTTCTCCCTTTCTATTCCCTCCCCCACCTCACCATCTCTTTCTCTCACTCCCTCCATTCTTCCATTCTATGTTCCAAGTTCATGCCCCCTCCCTCCTTCCTTCCATCCTTTGTCTGAAGTTTGTGCTCCCTCCCTTCAGTCTGTCCCAACAAGTCCCACTTCTTCCCTACCGTGTCCCAATGTGCCTATCTCCTTCCCACCCTCCCTCCATTCTGTGTCTCAAGTTTGTGCGTCCCTCCTGCGGGTGTTTACCTGTTCTAGCCATCTCCCTCCTTCTTCCAGCTGCACTTGTTTCTCTTCACAAAACCCGCAGGCAGTGGCTCCTACACATGGCCCTTGGCTGACCTGGAAGCCTTCCCTCTGACATCAGAGGGGAAGCTCCCTCCGATGTCAGAGGAAAAGCTTCCGTGTCAGCCATGGGATTTGTGTAGGAGCCACTGCCGGTGGCTTTGTGGAGGGAAACAAGTGCAGCTAGAAGGAAGGAGGAGGAAAGAGCGGCTAGAACAGGTAAACACCCGTGGGAGTGGAGGCATGAACTTGTGACAGAATGGAGGGAGGGAAGGGAGGAAGAGGGGCATGTTGGGACACGGAAGGGAGGAAGAGGGGCATGTTGGGATATGGAAGGGAGAATCGGGACCCCCATTCGTAACTATGATTATGATGTAAGTCAGAGGTATGTAAGCAGGGGATTGCCTGTTTAATGTGAGAAATCCTCTCTGCCCACGGTCCTACAACAGGGCCCCCTTTACTCTTGTTCTTTTGTTAAATATTTGGAATTTTTAAATGAAACTTCATGAGGTTAGGTGTGGGCTTATTTTGTTTTTAGGAGCACCTCTTTATGCAATAATTTTGACAGCTATTTAGATTTGAAGAGTTAATACCAGAAGCAAGATGTAAATCCATTTCTTCTTGTTCCAGTGCATAATTTTACCCACCAGACCATTCACTCTTTAATGCTGTCTCTGAAAGAGATGGTGGAAGCAAAACTGTCCTAGAATTCAAAAAGAAATGGCTTGCTAAATACAAGAGGACCAGGAAGCATGTAAACTCAGTATAGCTGTAAAATCATGGGGAAGTAACCTATATTGCAAGGTAGGTTCACACCCCAAACAACTTTCTTGAGCAGAGTGATGAGGAAAAAAGCAAATGTGCTAAACAAACACTTGGGAAGGAAAATCCTGGAGAAGAACCGCTGTTGGCTAGCAAAGTAACACATGACCGCATGGTTCATAGAAGAAAGTATTAATGAATAACTTGAAAAATTGAAGGTGGAGAAATTGATGAGATTGGATGGGATCCATCCCACAATCTTGAGGGAGCGCAGAGAGGTTCCGGCAGGTCCTCTTAAAGATTTGTTTAATAAATCTGTGGAGATGGAAGAGGTTCCTTGGAATTGGAGAAGAGCAGATGTGGGCTCTCATTACAAAAATGGTTACAGAGATGAAGCAGGAAACGACAGGCTGGTAAGCCGCACTTTGGTTATTGGAAAAAATAATGGAAACGTTGCTGAAGGGAAAGGATAGTGAATTTCCTAGAATCTAATAGGTTACAAGATCTGAGGCAACATGGTTTTACTAGAGGTAAATTGTGCCAAACAAATCTGATTGAATTCTTTGACTGGACGACCAGAGAATTGGGTCAAGGATGTGCGCTAGATGTAAATTTCTTAAATTTCAGCAAAGCCTTTGACACAGCTCCTCATAGGAGGCTCTTGAATAAACTTGACAGGCTGAAGTTAGGCCCCAAAATGATGAACTTATTAGAAACTGTTGATGGACAGACAGAAGAGGGTGGTAGTTAATGGAATTCGCTCAGAGGATTGAAAGGTGAGTAGTGGAGTGCCTCAAGGATCTGTGCTGGGGCTGATTCTGTGCAATATGTTAGTGAGTGACATTGCCGAAGGGTTAGAAGGAAAGGTTTGCCTTCTTGCAGATGATGCCAAGATTTGTAACAGAGTGAACACCCTGGAAGGCATGGAAAAGGATATGCAAAAGTTAGAAGAATGGTAATGTCTGGCAACTAAAATTCAATGCAAAAAAGTGCAGAGTGATGCATTTGGGGAGTAGAAATTTGAGAGAGCAGTATATGCTGGGAGGTGAGAGGCTGATATGCATGGATGGGGAGCGGGATCTCGGGGTGATAGTGTCTGAGAATCTGAAGGCAAAAAAACAATGTGACAAGGAGGTGGCTGTAGCCAGAAGGATACTAGGCTGTATAAAAAGAGGCATAAGCAGCAGAAGAAAGGAGGTGTTGATTCCTCTGTACAAGTCATTGATTAGGTCTCATTTGGAGTTCTGTGTTCAGTTTTCGAAGCCATTATCTGGCTAAGGATATAAGAAGACTTGAAGTGGTCCAGAGGAAGGCAACAAAAATGATAGGAGGTTTATGCCAAAAGACATATGAGAAGAGACTGGAAGACCTGAATATGTATAGAAGAGAGGAGGGACTTGGGGAGATATGATACAGACGTTTAAACACTTGAAAGGTATTAATATGGAACCAAATCTTTTCTAGAAAAAGGAAAATGATAAAACTAGAGGGCATAAATTAAGATTGCGGATTTTAGATTTGAGAGTAATGTTAGGAAATTATTTTTTTACAAAGAGGGTGGATGATTCCTGGAATGCCTTCCCAAGAGAGGTGGGGAGATGAAAATGGTGACAGAATTCAAAAAAGTGTGGGATAAATACAGAAGATCTCTAATTAGAAAACGAATGGTATAAATTGAAGAACTAAGGCTGGTACTGAGCAGACTTGCATGTTCTATGTCCTGTATATGGGAACTCTAGTAATTTGGAACATGAGGACAGTACTGGGCAGACTTTTAAGGTCAGTATCTCGCAAATTATGAGATGGTTTGGATATGCTGGGGTGAGCTTCGATGGTAAATCCAGCAATTTGGAACACGAGGACAGTACCGGGCCACAGTACTGTGGCCCAGAAATATCAAAGAAAAAAAGACAATTTTGTTTAATCATGAATTTATAATGCGTGTAACTATTGGGCAGACTGGATGGACCATTCAGGCCTTTATCTGCTGTCATTTACTATGTTACACGCTGGCCTTTCTGTGATGTCATTTACTGTATTGTTATGTACAGTAGCTCAGGGTTAATAAATTTCAAGTGCTAAAAATATTAATACTTCTCTTCATCTTGTATGTTGCTCTCCTAGTCACATTTTGGAGAATTCCCTTTTCTGAATTTGGACCCAGCTATGCTGTTCACAGGAGACCCATGCACTATTACCATAAAAATGTGGTACTTTTTTTTTCTGTCAAAACCAGAAGCACATGTTCATTCATTGTGACGAGATCACTAAAGCAATAATTCTTTTTTTGGTATGAAGCATTACTGTGTTTTAGTTCACTCCAGTCCATAAGACTGCTTCTCGTTGTTGCTTGTCAAAGTAAACCTTCAACTTTGACCTTTGTCATTACAGAATAACATATTTTTTCATTTTCGTTTGCTGTGCTCTACAGGTCTCATTCCATGATCACTGAACTGAAACAAATACTACTACTTCATTCCTGAGTCATTGCAGAAGAAATAGCAGAATAAGTTAGGCTCAGCTTGGCTTGGTCTTAAGACAAAATGTAATATAGAAATTAATGTGAACCAGAAAGGAGAAATTATTTTTGGAAAAGCAATTTATTCTCGATTATGAACTTTATGATCTCTGTATTTTAAAAGGGAAAATGAATAACTTGCAGTAAATGCAGTAAGTCAGCAATCATCTAGATGACATTGCATTTTATGTTTCTTGAATATCAGGAATAGTTTTTGAAATGAAAAATATGTTCATTGCTGTGATGTGATGCTTTTAATTTTATTTCTTAATTAACCTAATCAAACAACTGTTATTTGATAGTATGCCTAAAATGTGCCTTTTTAATGTTATTCCCTCCCTTTCTTTCGAAAGACTTGAATACATCTGATTTACGTACCAAATCGTTTCTTTGTGGAATATACTCTTTAGGCCACCATGTTTCTGATATCGATGTAAGGTTTATGCATACTTTTGAGGTCAGCTGCTATTTAAATTTTGTTGGCCCCCCTTTTTTTTTTTTTTTTAACTGTTTTGTGACATTTTTGAGGGAAATCTGTAATCAGTCATTTTCTGTAAATTATACCTATAACATTGAAGGCATCCCATGCTTCAAAAGAAGTTAGCAGAAATACATTTTTAGCCTAAGTGTGATGAATTTGCCAAACAACATGTGGTATCAACTCAGTGGAAAATTGTTGGAGGTATTTTTCGTAGGGGCAGAATCTTCAAGTGGGCTAGTTTTGCACATACTGTGACAATTATGAACCTCGCTTCTAAAATCAGGGTATATGGAGTACATCCTCAGTTTTTTTTTTTCTTTAAGTCATTAAATATGGTTGGCTATGTTGCTTCAAAAAGCAACTGTTCACACATAACTAAATGGCACATTTGGGCTGGCTCAGATAGTCTTGTTGGAAAGACACTAATAACTAGTGTAGCAGGATGCCAAAATATGCTGCCTTGTAATAATAAGAGGACCACTTTTAGTCCCTGCTCAAGAGTAGTACCTCTCAAAGATAATACAAAGGGGGGGATAGTTTAGGAGACCCCAAGTAGTAGGTGCTCCTTTAAAATTTGAAAAAAATATAAAAGTGAATGTAGGAAGATGCGGTGAGTCTTCCTTCCACCAAGGGAGCTGTTGAAAGGGAGGCATGGGCTTCCCTGTCAAGGGCCAAGTAGAGATCTTGATACTCTACTGCCAAAGATTAAGGAAGAGAAGGGAAAGATGTGAAGTAGGTCTTTTCCTCAAGAGAGAAGAAGAACTAAAGCGTTTAAGCCAAAATCTATCCCAACACCCCAGAAGTACATAAAAACATAAGCAGTGCCTCTGCTGGGTCAGACTAGAGGTCCATCACACCCAGCAGTCCGCTCACATAGCGGCCCATCAGGTCCAGGACCTGTATATTAATCCTCTATCTATACCCTTCTATCCCCTTTTCCTTCAGGAAATCATCTAATCCCTTCATGAACCCCAATACCGTACTCTGTCCTATCACACCCTCTGGAAGCATATTCCAGGTGTCCACCACCCTTTGGGTGAAGAAGAACTTCCTAGCATTGGTTCTAAGTCTGTCCCCTCTTAATTTTTCCGAATGCCCTCTCATTCTTGTAGTTTTTGAAAGTTTGAAGAATCTGTCCCTCTCCACTTTCTCTATGCCCTACATGATCTTGTAAGTCACTATCATGTCCCCTCTAAATCTCCACTTCTCCAGGGAAAAGAGCCCCAGTTTCTCCAATCTTTCAGCATATGAAAGGTTTTCCATACCTTTTATCAATCGTGTTGCTCTTTTCTGGACCCTCTCGAGTATTGCCATATCCTTCTTAAGGTACGGTGACCAATATTGGACACAGTACTCCAGATGCGGGCGCACCATCGCCTGATACAACGGCAGGATAACTTCTTTCGTTCTGGTTGTGATACCTTTCTTGATAATACCTAGCATTCTATTTACCTTCTTAGAGGCCGCTGTGCACTGTGCCGACGGCTTCATTGTCTTGTCCACTATTACCCCCAAGTCCTTTTCCAGGGTACTTTTACCCATTACCAGCCCTCCCATCATGTAGCTGTACTTCGGGTTACTGTTTCCTACATGCAAGACTTTACATTTCTCTACATTAAACTTCATCTGCCATCTCGTCGCCCACTCTTCTAATTTGTTCAGGTCCCTTTGTAAATCCTCAGTCCTATTTAGTCCCAACTCCACTAAATAGTTTGGTGTCGTCTGCAAATTTTATTACTTCGCACTTCGTCCCTATTTCTAGATCATTTATAAATACATTGAACAGCAGCGGTCCAAGTACCGACCCCTGCTGAACACCACTTGTGACTCTCCTCCAGTCCGAATAGTGGCCTTTCACTCCTACCCTTTGCTTTCTACCCGCCAACCAATTTTTGATCCATCTGTGTACTTCTCCTTCCACCCCATAGTTTTTCAGTTTCTGTAGTAGGCATTCATGGGGTACCTTGTCAAAGGTTTTTTGGAAATCTAAGTATACTATGTCTATGGGGTCCCCTTTGTCCATCCGTTTGTTTATTCCTTCGAAGAAGTACAGTAAGTTCGTTAGGTATGATCTTCCCTTGCAGAATGTTTTCATCAGTTTATTCCTTTCTAGATGCTCATTGATACTGTCTTTTATCAGCGCTTCCGCCATCTTCCCCGGAACTGAAGTCAAACTTACCGGTCTGTAGTTCCCCGGGTCACCTCTCGATCCTTTCTTAAAGATGGGCGTAACATTAGCTATCCTCCAATCCTCTGGGATCATGCCTGTTTTCAGGGATAGATTACAAATCTGCTATTTCCTCCTTTAGTTCTTTCAATACCCTAGGGTGGATTCCGTCCGGGCCCAGAGATTTGTCAGTTTTTATTCTATCTATCTGCTTGTGTATGTCTTCAAGGCTTACCTCCATAGATGTTAATTTTTCTGCTTGATCTCCTTTGAAGATTTTTTCAGGTTCCGGAGAGGGATTATAAAGGAGAATCCTTCAGTTGAGGAGAGCGAAACTGCTAAAATACATGCTCAACCTAAGAGGCAGCAAAAAAAGAGTAAAGCCAATGAGTTTGACTCAACATGAATAGAATTATTAAAGTCCTACTTTTTCTCTCACACTGGGGGAAATCCACACAAACTCTCAAGTTGGTTCAAATTGTTATGCATATTCAATCTTTGATACCTGTTGGAGTCTTGCAGTATTTTTTTTTCTCTATCTAGATAGAATTTGAGGGAGGCGGTTCTTTAACAAAAGTGTGTTTTTTAAAAAAAATTAGAATATTTTATTGAAACTTTATATAAAAAACAATACATAATATAACATAAGAAAATGATACAATATAAGTGAAAAAGCGCTTAAAATTATTGAAGAGGTGATTTCTTTGGGAGCCTCATTCTTGTCCTATCCTTGCAAACGTTTGATAAAATATTTAGGATTAAAATATGTTTTCTTTGCCCCAGAACAGTTAAGAGCATTTATAGAGATGTAGAGGCTGGCAATTGGAAATGTTTAGTGTTCGGGAACAGTAAAATATGTTTGCGGGATTTGACTGTTAAGCCATTTCTGTATTAGAATTATGTATACATTTTGATTATCTCCTTTTCCTTAGCAACAGCGACCAATGGGATAGCACACATCTACCAGCAGGCGGAGATAGAGAAACTGATTAACAGGTGGTCCCATTGGCTGGCACTCCTCCTGTATCTCCAGTATTCTCTATCTCCCAGCAGGAAATGGTCGCTATTCAACTAGCTCCTGAATTCTGGCTGTGACTGGAACTTTATTTTCTCCTGTTGAGATTTCTCTTCAGTGAGCTGGCAATGCTATTTCTCCTGTTGAGATTTACTGTTTTCTATTTTGCCTTTTTCTGTTTACTTCTGTATTTCCTTAACAAGAGTTGATCTTGTATTTCATTTCAAAATGTTAGTCCTGGGATGTTACACCAATACTAACATTCTATCTGATATAATATCAACAGTTAATCATTAACCCCCTCCTTTACTAACATGTAACGTGGGTTTTAGGGTGTCAGGTCAAAAGCGCGCCGAGACAAAGGCGCGCGCAGACAATTGAGCACAGCGTGGAGGTGCGCGCCACAGAAAATTACTGTTTTTAGGGTTCCGACGGGGATGGGGTGGGGGGAACCCCCCACTTTACTTAATAGAGATCGCGCCGCGTTGTGGGGGCGTTGTAACCCCCCACATTTTACTGAAAACTTAACTTTTTCCCTGTTTTTAGGGAAAAAGTTAAGTTTACAGTAAAATGTGGAGGGTTACAACCCCCCAAACCCCCCACAACGCCAGCGCGATCTCTATTAAGTAAACTGGGGGGGCTCCCTAACAAAAACCCCCGTTGGAGCCCCTAAAAACTGTAATTTTCTTCGGCACGCGCCTCCGTCTTGCGCTCAGTTGTCGGCGCGCACCTTTGTCTTTCGTGGGGTTGTCTATGAACCGGGTTTTAGCGCTGGCAGCAACTGCTCCGATGCTCATAGGAATTCTATGAGCGTCGAAGCCGTTGCTGCCAGCGCTACAACCCGTGCTACGCGTTAGTAAAGGAGGGGGTAAATTTAAGTAAACTTCCCATATTTCTTAAATTTTGTTTCTACCTGCCACTATTAATAGTATTTATTTTCTCATATTTACTATATAAGCACAACATATTCCACCAAATGTTATAATCTAATCTGAAAAATCTTTCCAGTTATATATTTTAATAGTTATTATTAGATTTTTTAATAGTTGTGCTTTATAAGTATCTAACTCACCTGCCTCCCTTTTTTTTTTTTTTTTGCAAAACCACAATAATGGTTTTTAGCACAAGCTGGCATGCTGAATGCTCCTGACACTCATAGGAACTCTGAGTGTCTAGAGCAGCACAGAGCATTCAGTGTGCCGGCCTGCACTAAAGAACCACTATCACAGTTTTGTAAAAAAAAAAAAGGGGGGGGCAGTCTTTAGACCAAACCCCTCCAATATAATTATTTGATAGGTTAAAGGTTTTGATAAAGAGAGCAAAGTTGAAATAGTGGACCAAACTTTGCTTCAGTAAGTAGCCACATTGGATAGTTAAAAACCATCTTATGCACCAAAGTTCCCTTTTGATTCATCTATTTTTGACAATTTCACTGGAGTCCCCCCAACCTTATGCATTAAGAAAAAAAAAAGATTGCATTATAGTCGCCGAGTGAAGTGAGGTCATAATTGATACCCATATCGATTTTCATTGCTCGTCATCTAATCTTTTACCTGTATCAAACTCCCAAGTACTCCGCAACCCTTTTGGCTGCTTATAGGTTTTTAATTTCAAGCGCTTGTACCTTTGGGAAGCTGCTCCTTTAGAATTCGATATAGAAGAACAGAGTAATCTTTCTTGTAGCTTAAGTTGTGAATGAACTGATTTAACACAATGTAAGAGTTGAATTCATCTATAGTGCTGCTGCTTAGACAATCCATATTTGTCTATTAGAACAGAGGATAGAATCCAATCCTGTTGATTATATTAAATGCTTGATCTGCCAAATTCCAGCTCTTTGCCAAATATATTTTATTTTGTAAATGTATTTTATAGGTTTTTTCCCTTCCTCTTGCACCCGCAGCTACCTTGGATCTAGCATTTCTCCCCTTCTAATCTCCTGTCCTCCCCCACTCAGACTCCAGCATATTTCTTCCTCCCTCCATGGGTCTAGTGTGTCTTTGTCTCTGTTCCACCCCCTATTCAGTCTCTGTCTCTTTCCTCCTGTCCTTCCTCCCTGGGTCAAACACTGTCCTCTACTTTTTCCCTCCTCCAGTCCAATCTCTCTCTACCTTCTTGTCATCCTTTTTTGGTAGGTCTAGCATATTTCTATCTTTCTTACCTTCTCCAGGTCTAGCACATCTCCATCTCCCCTTGAGAATTTTTGGTGGACCCAAGCCTTAAGTAGATGGGTCCAGGCCCACCCATAGCTATTCCAAAGGTATAGTTAGATAAATGTTTTGCCTCTTGAGTTTGTGTTCTCTAGGCGAACGAGGGAGTCTGTTTTTCATTCTTCTCCAGATAACTAGGATGGATCTTTGGTTTACTAAGCCAAAGCACATTCTTGTTTAAATCAGGTAAGATTTTGGAGCTCTCTAGCTAGATCTTTGAATAAATTATATGGTTTGTATTCAGGGCATAAACAGAACAATTTCAGAAGTATAGATTTTTCATTTTACACAGACAAAGCACCTTGCTGTGTTTGAGACACAGCTGTGCAGCTGAAAAGGCAATTCCTTATGAATCAAGATACCTATCCCAGCTTCACTTTGGCCTGATAAAGCATAAAAACTGTGTTGCCAGTAGAGTTTTCAAAAACAACCTAGATTTCCCAAAAATGAACCCCTCCCAGAAATAAATTTAAACTCTATTACTTGGTAATAGTAACCCCAATATGTTCAAATACATATTTCTAGTCATTTATCATTGATTTCAATGCAGTCAACAACTTAAGCTTCATCAACATTTAATGTATTTTGTTCTGCATGTTGTTTCAAAGTCTTCTCGTATCGCTTCCAACAACTTCCTTCTTTCAGATTTTCGACCAGGTTGTTTCAGTTTCATATCCACTACTGCATTCAAGTTGTCAGGCTTCACCATTGCCACTCATTTTCAAAATACTAGCTGCACCAACTTCAAATAAAAACTAAAAACAGGGAAAAATAAAAAAAGGCTTGTCACAACATATGACAAATGATGTGAATGCTGTTAGTCACGTGATGAACTGATGACATTGCAGTCGCTCCATATATGCTGGTTCCAGTTTCTTATAATATTAGAAAATTATTAATAACTTAAAAGAAATAAATATAATTATTGCTGCTGGATTTTCAGTGCCTATGAGATTAGTGTTGTGGGTGTAATGGTTATGATGTTCTTAGAAAAACATGCTACGCCACAAAATATCCAGATTTTGATAGATTTGAGAGATAAATACCCAGAGACAACCCCTAAAAAAACAGAGGCCTGGTAATACTGCATAAAAACATTGCCCCCCCCCAATATTGGTTTTGAGCTTCTCATGTTCCAAGTCAGAGAGTTTTGTTTCCTGTATGCATGCTATATTGGCTTTATGCCTGTGTAATGTCTGAAAAACTTTTGTCTGCTTGATGGAGGAACCAATACCAGAGACCTTCCAAGAGAGAATTCTTACATATCTGAGTCACAGAACAACAATAGTACAGTTATCTAGCAAAATACACTCTTGTGCCAGATCTCTAGATCAGGGGACCAGTGGGGGGGAGAAAGGTTTTGGCGCGGCAGGGAGGGAGTCAGGCTGGCTTCGGGGAAGGGGCTGGGACAAAGACTGGAAGGCAGTGAGGAGGACAAAGGAAGAAGGGAGGAAGGAGAGAGGGAGAGAAAGACCAGAGGGTGGGGGTTGTAAGCATAAGAAAGACAGAGAGAGAGAAAGGCCTGGACCATAGGTGAAAGACAGGAGGTAGATGCTGGACTATGACAGGTGCAGACAGAAGGGGAAAGACCCTGAGGAAGAACAGAGAAATGGAAGATCATAACAGAGGAGGGAGAGAGGGAGACCTGGAACATAGGTGGTGGTAGGTACGAAGGAGAACTGACACTGGATCTGGGGAGGGTAAGCAGAGAGAAAAGAGATAGAGACCTGGATCCAAAGGGGATGGGGCTGGATTGTGAAAGAAATGTTGGATGCGAAAGAAAGAAAGAAATATTGGATGCACAGACAGAAGGAAATGCAACCCAGAGACTCATGAAATCACCAGACAAAAGGTAGGAAAAATGATTTTATTTTCAATTTAGTTGCTACTGAGGTAACATTGTATATTTTAAAGTCATCTGCCTTAACATCTTTGAAACCCCCCCGAATATAAATGATTAACATTTTCTCTGCGTACAGTGTGCTTTGTGTGTTTTAAATTTTGTGGTTATCATTATGTATTAATAAGATTATATTGTGTGTATATGAAAAATGGATGGAAGAAATTGCATTACAATTATTATTATTATGGGGGTGGAGTCAGGGGCGTAGTTTGGCCGGGGGTACTCGATTGGTATTTGTTAGGCTTAGGGGGTACTTGGCTTGAAAAGGTTGAGAAACACTGCTCTAGATACATGCAAGTTGCCTCCCCCCCAATTAACTTTAAGTAATAATAAACCCTTGGAGGGCAATGTGCAACAACAATACTTTTCAGAAAAGCCCTAATGAATATGCTTGGAGCAGATTTGCATTCCAGATACCTCCATTACATGCAGATATCTTTCATGCACATTCATTAGGGCTATCCTGAAAACCCAACTGGCCTGGGGATCCTCCAGGACAGGGTTGGGAACCACTGGTGTAAATGGTAAGTGCTGCAGACTACTGGGAAAATTGTTCCCTGTTTTGATTCTGGTTGTGGTCATTATGTGTGAACTTGAATGGTCACAAACAGGGCCTTTTGTTCTAAAATTTTAAAGTTCTGAACATAACAAGGCTATGTGGCTGCATTGAATGTTCAAGGGGAGGAAAATAAAATTGGATATAAATCCTGGGATAGTGCAAAGGACTAGCTTGATTTTTGGCTTTGGAGAAGACAAAAGATGCAAAAGAGAACTGCAACAATTTAAAAAAAGAAGAAGAATCCAATAGGACATACCCAGACACTATCCCATTCTGCTCCCCATCACATTACCAAAACTATATTATTCTTCCTTAACTTACGAATGCAGCTCAGGAAGCTTCTCCTGTCTGGCCCCCCCCGCTTGCCCTCCTGTCAACTACTGCTGACTTTTCTGCCTTCTCTGTAATCACGGAGGAAGAAACTGCACAACTTCTGTCTTCAGCCAAGCCTACTACATGCCCCTCAGACCCTATTCCCACCCCTCTGCTCGACCCCCATCTTATATACTGTTATGCCTCCCATATGCCATATTCTCAATCTATCTCTTTCCACTGCAACAGTCCCTGCTACCTTCAAACATGCAGTGGTTAAGCCACTTCTCAAAAAATCCTCGCTGGACCCCTCTTGCCCATCCAACTATCACCCTGTCTCCCTTCCGTTCTTATCCAAGATACTCGAGCGTGCTATTCTCCGTCGCTGCCTGGACTTCTTTTCAACTCGACAGATTCTCGATCCTCTACAATCCTCACCCCCAGCACTCCACAAAGACTGCCCTCACTAAGGTCTGCAGTGACTTGTTCATGGCCAGATCTAAGGACCTTTACTCTATCTTTATCCTTCTTGACCTGTCTGCTGCCTTTGATACTGTAAATCACAGCTTACTCCTTCATATGCTGTCCTCTTTTGGATTCTGTGACTCTGTCCTCCTCCTCCTTTCTCCATCTCTGTAAATAATACTGTCATTGTTCCAATCTCCTCTTCTCGCAACCTTGGAGTCATCTTCGATTCTGACCTCTCATTTTCTACGTATATCTAACAAGCTGCTAAGACCTGTTGCTTCTATCTCTTCAGTATCACCAAAATTCGTCCTTTCCTCTCTGAGCACACTGCTCGGACTCTTGTCTAAGCTCTCATAACCTCACGCTTAGATTACTGCAGTCTACTCCTAACTGGTATCCCTCAGTGTCGCTTCTCCTCCTTGCTATCTGTGCAAAACTCTGCTGCGTGACTCATCTTCTACCAACCTCGCTACGTTCATGTCACCCCTCTCCTTAAGTCACTTCTCTGGCTTCCTATCTGCCATCGCATACAGTTCAAGATCTTATTGCTGACCTACAAATGTGCTCATTCTGCTGCCCCTCAATATCTCTTCTCATTTCTCTCTCCTTATACACCTCCCAGTGAACTCCATTCTTCAGATAGGTCACTCTTAACGTTACCCTTCTCCTCCACTGCCAATTCCAGACTTTGTTCCTTTCATCTAGCTGCCCCCTATGCCCACATTTTTGATATAGCTTTCAATCCTTAACCCCACTTCTCTGCCCTCCAACCCAGCCAACTGATTAACTGTTCCCCTTAACTGTATCCATGATATCCTGTTTGTCTTTGGGAAGCAGAGCTGAGCTTCTGATGTCATAATGGCTCTTCCACCAATAAGAGCCAACCTCATCAGTGATGTCACAATGACTTGATTGTCCTGAACTCTCCTCAGCCCTCCAACCCAGCCAGCTGATTTAACCATTCCCTTAACTGTATTCATGACATCTTGTTTGTCTGTCTTGCCTGTTTAGACTGTAAGCTCTTTTGAGCAGGGACTGTTTTCTTACTCTTTGTGACTCTGTACAGTGCTGCGTGCATCTGGTAGCGCTATAGAAATCATTAATAGTAGTAGGGAGATCATTTGCATTATTATCTGGGAATAAGAAGCCATAGTTTATTATTATTACATCACTTGTTTATACAAGAATGTCATGTCACTATTATATATTTTTATATGAATTGGATGTTAGGCATACAATAACATTGTAGAGCCAGTGAACCTCAGCATAAAATAAAGTTCATAAACCAAATAAGAAGCTAATACTTTACACAGGACAGAATGATTAAAAATGCTCTCTCTTTTGAGACCAAGCCAGGCAGCGTAAACAATGCTCAGCAGCAAAAGTTGAAGTGATTGTAGAGCTAAAAAAAAAAAAGTGGCCCAATGTTTGTTATACCAGAACTGCAATGATGGTTATTACTTGATTTGAAATGATCCATTTATGTATAGTAAAATAACCCCCCTTTACAAAGCCGCAGTAGCGTTTTTTAGTGCAGACCAGTGCGATGAATGCTCTGCGCTGCTCCTGATGATCAGAGTTCTTATGAGTGTCCGGAGCAGCGCAGAGTATTCAGCGCACTGGCCTGTGCTAAAAACCACTATCACGGTTTTGTAAAAGGGTGGGGGGGGGGATAGTAAGAGACATAAGAACATTAGAATTGCCATACTGGGACAGACCGAAGGTCCATCAAGCCCACTATCCAGTTTTCAACAGTGGCCAACCCAGGTTCCAAGTTCCTAGCTAGATCATAAGTAGTAAAACAGATTTTATGCTGCTTATCCTAGGAATAAGCAGTTGATTTCCCCAAGCCAGCTCAATAAAAGCCTATGGACTTCTCTTTTAGGAAATTAGCCAAACCTTTTTTAAACCCCGCTAAGCTAACTGATTTCACCAAAGTCTCCAGCAATGAATTCTAGAGTTTAATTACACATTGCGTGAAGAAATATTTTCTCTGTTTTGTTTTAAATCTACTACTTACCGTAGTAGCTTCATTGCATGCCCCCTAGTCATAGTATTTTGGAAAGAGTGAACAAGCGATTCACATCTACCCTATTCACTCCACTCAGTATTTTATAAACCTCTATCATGTGAGCCGTCTCTTCTCCAAGCTGAAGAGCCCTAGCCGCTTTAACCTTTCCTCATAGGGAAGTCATCCCACCTCCTTATCATTTTCATCGTCCTTCTCTGTACCTTTCCTAATTCCGCTATATCTTTTTTCAGATGCAGTGACCAGAATTGCACACAGTATTACAGGTGCGGCCATACCATAGAAGGATACAAGGGCATTATAATATTTTCATTTTTATTTTCCATTCCTCTCCTGATAATTCCTAATATTCTATTTGCTTTCTTAGCCAACGCTGCACATTGAGCTGAGGGTTTCAACGTTCCTCAACAAAGACACCTAAATCCTTTTCCTGGGCGGTGTCTCCTAACCTAGAACCCAGCATCACGTAGCTATAGTTCGGGTTCCTCTTTTCTTTACGCATCACTTTGCAGTTGTTCACATTAAACATCATCTGCCATTTTGATGCCTAGTCTTCCAGTCTCACAAGGTCCTCTTGCAATTTTTCACAATCTAATTGCAACTTTCTCAATAGTTATTCCCATCTCCAGATCATTGATAAGTTAAAAAGCAGTGGTCCCAGCACAGACTCCTGGGGAACCCCTCCACTATTTACCTTTCGCCATTAAGAATACTGACTACTTCCTCTTTTCTATCATTTAACCACTTCTTAATCCATAATAGGACATTACCTCCTATCCCATGACTTTCGAATTTCCTCAGGAGTCTGTCGTGAGGTACTGGCCTCGTTTCCTCATCTACTGAAGGTGTCATTGAAACCCCACTCCAGCCCATCCAGATTTGTCCAGCCATGATCAGGGTACAGGCTGTAGCACTCTGCCCTACACTGGCTTTATTTCCCAATTACTGGAGTTGCCATCTAAACACCGCTAATGTTTGTTTGGTTCCCTTTTCTTTCCATATAGAGTTTATTAGTGTTTGTCCTACACATTTTAAAAAATTCCATTATTGGTTTCATCTCCACCACCTTCTGTGGGAGTGCATTCCAGGTTATCTACCACCCTCTCCATGAAAAAGAACTTCCCAACATTGTTCCTGATTTGACCCTCTATCTTCCCCCTGCAACTTCAATTTATGCCCTCTGGTTCTATCATCTTCCTATTTCTGGGAAACTTTTATTTGTATACTACCGTAATACTTTTCAAATATTTAAGTATTTGTATCATATCACCCCCTACCTCTCCTTTCATCTTTTTTTCTTCAGGTCAACAAGTCTTTTTCTCATACATCTTTGGGCACAAACCCTCTGCCATTTTTGTTGCTTTTCTCTGAATCGCTTCAAGTCTTAATATCCTTAGCGAGATACTACCTTCAAAAACTGAACACAATACTCTAAGTAGGGCCTCGCTGATGACTTGAATAGGGGCATCGACACTAGAGAATGACACAGGGACAAATTTTTCCCTGACCCTGTAGTTTCGTCACTGTCCCTTTCCAGTAAGCGCTGCCTTAACCGCACAAGCCTCGAATACTTATGATTTTAAAGTGTTTGAGGCTTGTGCAGATGAGAATGGGGCAGGGACAGGAAAAGAACTCGCCGGGATAGGATGGGAAAATGAGTTCCTGCGGGGACGGGGAAAAATTTGTTCCCGTGTCATTCTCTAATCAACACCTCCTTTCTTCTGCTGGTTCTATGCAGCCTAGCATCTTTCTGGCCATGGCCACTGCCATATTATATTATTTCACCGCCTCAGACTCTATCACTCCAATGTCCTTCTCCTGAGCTGCACTTATCAATCTTTCATCTTCTATCTTGTACATCTCCTTTGGATTTCTGCATCTGGTATGCATCACTCTGCATTTTAACTACCAGACCTTAGGTTAGCCTTCTAATTTTTGTAGCTCTCTGACCATGGTTTCTACTCTTCTTTTTTGATGATCTTTGTCACCTGCAAACTGTAATATTATGTATATGGGTTGCTCTCATCTGCAACTGAAAAAAACTGCAAATCAATCCAAAACACTGCTGTTCATCTGATTTCCTCATTGAAAAATTCAGCTATTATATTGACTTATTTTGTCCATCTTCACTGGCTCCCAATAGAAGCTAGAATTCAAATTTAAATTGACCTGTTTAAGTTTTAAACTGTTATAAGGTTTAGTACCATCATATTTCTATGATCACATTTATATTTCCATTTGGGTAGGAAATTGTAGGCCCATTAATTCAAGGTTGCTTCATTTTCCTCTGCCATCTGTCTGTCAACCCATTTTCCACTCCAGTTCATCACTTTGGGCCCTAAATTCATCCCTCTCAGCTTATTCATAAGTCTGTAAGGAACCGTATCAAAGGCTTTGCTAAAATCCAAGTAGATTACATCTATCGCATGTCCTTTACCCAGTTCTTTGGTCACTCAAAAAAATCAGCATTTTCCTTTGGTAAAACCATGTTGGCTCAGATCCTGCAACCTGCTGGATTCTAGAACATTAATTATCTTTTCCTTCAGCAGCGACTCCATTATTTTATCATATTTTGAGTATAAATTGTGCTAAAATAAAGACCATCCTAAGGGGTTCACAACCTTTTTCTCAGTGCTTGTATCTTTGTTGGCCTGCATTAGCTTTTGATTAAACTTTACTTTCACTTCAAAATCCTTGTCCTGGTTTACAAATGATATTGCACGTTATGGAAGACATGTGGCCAGCAGACTAATTTGGGGACCCCTGGTTGAAAGTTGATACAGTTCATGGACTCGGTTTCATTTAGATCTCTGAACGAGCTAAGATTGCTGTCAGGCACTTTGTTAGAGCGATGATGAGTAACAATAATATTCTATTCGATGAACTGAACAATTTGCTATGGACAGTGATCCCGTTCAGAAATGGTAGGCAGGACAAATGAAATCTGCAGTTTCCTGTAGCTTTTGCCAAAATGAATAATGCTCAGGATTAATTGGCCAATCTATGTTATCTCCTCCAGTGCAGATAAAACAACTGAAGCACAGCAGCGCTGAAGCTTCAAGCACAGTATTTGGGTTATAATGTTCATTTTAGTAATGAGATTAAAGTTGTTAAAACAATTGATGTTGACACTGCCACTATAACCAGAATTACTGAGCATGCTTGTGAGTGATCACATGGAAAAAAAAAAAGATTTTCTTTACAGAAATGAGAGAGTTTTTGACTTGGCTAATTTCCCAAATAGTAAGGCTTTCAATTTTTGAGAAGTAGAATTAACAAAATTGACATCGAAATATATTGTGTTTCTAAATATAAGACTGATTCTATTAAAAGTTTGTGCAAACAGCATAGAGACTTTTGGTATGAAGTGAATGGGAAGATCAAAGTTGGTAAATTGAAGCCGTTTAACAAAATAATTGCATAGGAACTTCATGATGAGCATTTCATATTGAGGCTATTCTAATCTGTGCTACATTAAAACATTCTGTACTGATTGTCAACATGGCAAAGAAGATCTCTTTACCTTATTCCTATTGTTTATCCCTTGAATGTTTATCTTCTTTGCTATATTCCCTCTTCCCCTCTCTTACTCTTCATACAAATTGTATTTCTGCCCTTCTCCATCTTGTATCGGTAAGTTTATGTTCGTCAGTGCGTTTGATTGTCTGTAGCATTGTTTGTAATTTATTTTTAATCTACGTTTTATTAAACTCTGTTTTTGTATTATGTAAAACTGCTTTGAATTTTTAATAAACCTGAAACCTATATTGTAGTTCTCCCCTCTTCCATTTTATTTAACTGTATGTCAAGTCCACGTATCTTGCTTGTCTATGTATATAGCTATAGCAGAGCAGAGGTACACTCTAGATTAGAATATCTTATCTATTGCACTGGAAAAGGAGATTATGTACTGGAAAGGAGAGGTTGTATCCCTATACTTCTACTAAGATTAAGTATCTTAATAAAAAATTTGGCCTACAATTTAGCCTTTGTTTTAGATTTCGGCCCCTTATATGATTTGAGTTTGACACCCCTGCTCTAGGACAGAGGTCTCAAACTCAAACCCTTTGCGGGGCCACATTTTGGATTTGTAGGTACTTGGAGGGCCGCAGAAAAAATAGTTAATGTCTTATTAAAGAAATGACAATTTTGCATGAGGTAAAACTCTTTATAGTTTATAAAACTTTCCTTTAACAGTTAAAAGGAAAGATATATAAACTATAAAGAGTTTTACCTCATGCAAAATTGTCATTTCTTTAATAAGACATTAACTATTTTTTCTGCGGCCCTCCAAGTACTCTATTTTTTTCTGCAGCACTCACATTTAAAGTTCAATATCTTTTCTTTCTCAAAACTGGCACATTTCAATCACTAAATTGAAAATAAAATCATTTTCCTACCTTTGTTTGGTAATTTCATCAGTCTCTGGTTGCACTTTATTCTTCTGACTGTGCATCCAATACTTCTTCCCTTCTTTCAGCCTCCTGTATGCTTCCTCTCCTCCAGACCTCATTCCCTCCCCCAACTTTTTCTTTCTTTTTCTGTCTGTCTTTCTCTGATTCCGTGCCCATTTTTTGCTTTGTTTCTGGTTCCCTGTCCCCCCTCCTTCTTTCTTCCTTCCTCCGTGCCCCATTTTTTGCTTTTTTTTCTGGCTCCCTGTCCCCACCTTACCTTCTTTCTTTCTTTCTTTCTTCCTTCCTTCCTTCCTGCCCTCCCACATGCCACCGCCGCCGCGGAATAAGCTGCTGCTGGTGCCGCTATCGGGAACAGGCCATCTCCCTGCTTCTCTTCTGCACGGGGCCGACCAACTCTCGCTGCCTGATATCAATTCTAATGTCGGAAAGGACGTTCCGGGCAGCCAGGCAGCGATTGGCTAGCCAGAACGTCCTCTCGACGTCAGCATTGACGTCGGGCCGCCAGAGTTGGTCGGCCCTGCAGAGAAGAGAACAGTGGACCGCCCCCCCCCCCCCCTTGGTACGCCACTGGAGCAGCAGCGTGTTCGTTCAAAGCCGCGGGTGGCGGCTCCTTGCGAGATATGCGCCTGCGTCTGAAGCCTCTCTGATGTTGTGACATCAGAGAGGCTTCAGGCGCAGGTGCGGATAGCGCAAGGAGCCGCCAACCTGCGGCTTTGAGCGAACGAGCCAGCTGCTGCTCCAAAAGAAAGAGAATGATGGCCTCCAGACCGCGGGCCGCACTTAAAACCAGGAGAGCCACATGTGGCCGCGGGCCACGTGTTTGAGACCGCTGCTCTAGGAGGTAATGCAGTGAATGTCACATTTAAAGTCCCAGGTACACATTTCACTATAACCTGCTTATATTGTACAGTGAGCTCTCCAAAACACCCAGCTGTACACCACAATAGCCCTTTTGCCTGAAGGTGTTATATAGGTTTTGGGTTGATTTTGGAGGGTTCACTATACAATATAAGCAGGTTATAGTGACATGTGTATCCAGGACTTTTAAATGTGACATTAAATGCAGTACCCTCTTAGAGTGCCCCTCTGCTCTGCTCAGCTGTTTGACCATCTGAAGCTGTAAATACAGGCTGGAATGTGCTGTTTTTTTCACATCTTTGGGTAGTGGTGTCGGTGACCATTGGGAGAAAAGGGGGTTCATGCCTTAATCTCTCCAGTGATCATCTGATCAGTTTGGGCACCTTTTTGACCCTTATTCATTTTTAAAACAGGTCTAGCTCCAAATGTCTTAATGATGCCCTAGACATTTTGTTAACATTTGATTATCCCTGCAGAATGTCCAACATAAGAATTG
Source organism: Geotrypetes seraphini (assembly GCF_902459505.1). Classification (NCBI taxonomy): domain Eukaryota; kingdom Metazoa; phylum Chordata; class Amphibia; order Gymnophiona; family Dermophiidae; genus Geotrypetes; species Geotrypetes seraphini. Next base: position 285,810,786 of record NC_047086.1, read on the forward strand.
CCGCTGCTGGGTCAGACCAGTGGTCCATCTTGCCCAGCAGTCCGCTCACGCGGCAGCCCTTAGGACAAAGACCAGTGGTCTAAATGAGTCATAAGAACATAAGAACATAAGCAATGCCTCCGCTGGGTCAGACCTGAGGTCCATCATGCCCAGCAGTCCGCTCACGCGGCGGCCCAACAGGTCCAGGACCTGTGCAGTAAACCTCTATCTATACCCTTTTATCCCCTTTTCCAGCAGGAAATTGTCCAATCCTTTCTTAAACCCAAGTACTGTACTCTGCCCTATAACGTCCTCTGGAAGTGCATTCCAGGTATCCACCACACGTTGGGTAAAGAAGAACTTCCTAGCATTAATTTTGAATCTGTCCCCTTTCAACTTTTCCGAATGTCCTCTTGTTTTTTTATTTTCTGAAAGTTTGAAGAATCTGTCCTTCTCTACTCTCTCTATGCCCTTCATGATCTTATAAGTCTCTATCATATCCCCTCTAAGTCTCCTCTTCTCCAGGGAAAAGAGACCCAGTTTCTCCAATCTCTCAGAATATGAGAGGTTTTCCATCCCTTTTATCAAACGTGTCGCTCTCCTCTGAACCCTCTCGAGTAACACCATATCCTTCTTAAGGTACGGCGACCAATATTGGACGCAGTATTCCAGATGCGGGCGCACCATCGTCCGATACAATGGCAGGATAACTTCTACCGTCCTTGTTGTAATACCCTTCTTGATTATGCCTAGCATTCTATTTGCTTTCTTAGCGGCCGCTGCGCACTGTGCCGTCGGCTTCATTGTCATGTCCACCATTACCCCCAAGTCCCTTTCTTGGCTACTCTCATTCAATAATATCCCTCCCATGTATAGTTGTACCTCGGGTTTCCGCTTCCCACATGCAATACTTTACATTTCTCAATGTTGAACTTCATCTGCCATCTCGCCGCCCATTCCCCCAGTTTGTTCAAGTCCCTTTGCAATTCTTCACATTCCTCTTTAGTCCCAGCTCCACTAAATAGTTTTGTATCGTCCGCAAATTTTATTATCTCACACTTCGTGCCTGTTTCTAGATCATTTATGAATATATTAAATAGTAGCGGCCCAAGCACCGAGCCCTGCAGAACACCACTCGTGACCCTCATCCAGTCCGAGTAGTGGCCCTTTACCCCTACCCTCTGTTTCCTACCCGCCAACCAGTTTCTGATCCATCTATGTAAGTCTCCGTCCACTCCATGGTTCTTCAGTTTCCGGAGTAGACGCTCGTGAGGCACCTTGTCAAAGGCTTTTTGGAAATCAAGGCATATGATGTCTATGGGGTCTCCTCTGTCCATCCGTTTGTTAATTCCTTCGAAGAAGTGCAATAAGTTCGTTAGGCATGATCTCCCACTGCAGAAACCATGTTGGCTTGTTATCAGAAGTTCGTTTCTTTCCAAATGTTCATCGATGTGTTCTTTAATCAGTGCTTCTGCCATTTTCCCCGGAACCGAGGTCAGACTCACTGGTCTGTAGTTTCCCGGGTCACCTCTTGATCCCTTTTTAAAGATGGGCGTGACGTTGGCTATCTTCCAATCCTCTGGGATCACGCCTGTTTTCAAGGATAGGTTGCAAATTTGCTGCAGTAGTTCCGCTATCTCTTCCTTTAATTCCTTCAGAACCCTTGGATGGATTCCGTCCGGACCCGGGGATTTGTCAGTTTTAAGTTTTTCTATCTGCCTGTGTACATCATCAAGGCTCACTTCCATGGATGTTAATTTTTCTGCTTGATTTCCATTGAAGTTTTGCTCAGGTTCCGGTATGTTGGTTGTGTCTTCGTTTGTAAATACAGACGAGAAGAACATGTTGAGTCTTTCTGCGACTTCTTTCTCCTCCTTCACCGCTCCCTTCCTGTCTCCTTCGTCCAGCGGTCCTACCTCCTCCCTAGCTGGCTGTTTCCCTTTAACATATCTGAAGAATGGTTTGAAATTTCGTGCCTCCATGGCTAGCCTCTCTTCATACTCTCTTTTGGCTTTTCGAACCACACGGTGACATTCTTTTTGATACTTCCTGTGCTCCTTCTGGTTCCCTTCAGTTTTGTCCTTTTTCCATTTCCTGAATGAATTTTTCTTATTGCCTATCGCTTCCTTCACTATTTTAGTCATCCATATCGGGTCTTTTGTTCGACTCTTTTTGCACCCCTTTCTGAATCTGGGGATGTGCAGATTTTGCGCCTCGCTCACCGTGTCCTTGAAAAAAGACCAGGCATGTTCTACTGTTTGCCATTTTTTGGAAGTGTTCCTAAGTTTCTTCCTTACCATTTCCCTCATTGCTTCATAGTTTCCTTTCCTGAAGTTGAATGTTGTCGCTATGGTTCTCTTTCTGTTCGGTATTCCTACTTCAACCTTGAACTTGATCATGTTATGTTCGCTGTTTCCCAACGGTCCCACTAATTCCACTTCCTTTGTAGGTCCCCTTAGTCCATTTAGGATTAGATCCAGAGTGGCATTTCCTCTCGTCGGTTCTCTAACAAGCTGCTCCATGAAGGAATCTTGTATAGCCTCCAGGAATTCTGTCTCCCTAGCGCATCTTGAGCTTCCAAGACTCCAGTCTATCCCAGGGTAGTTGAAGTCTCCCATAACAATCGTGTAACCGCTTTTGCATTCTCGCTTCATCTCGGCATCCATTTCTTTATCGCTATCTCCGGTTTGCCCGGGTGGACGAAAGTATAGTCCCATCTTTATTTCATGCCCTTTCCTACTCGTTATTTTAACCCATAGCGATTCCAGTTTGTTGGTCGTCTCCACTGTGTCCATTCTTATCGATTGTATGCTTTCTTTTACGTATAGGGCTATTCCTCCTCTTTTCTGTCCTGACCTGTCCTGGCGATAGAGCTTGTACCCCGGCAGTGCCGTATCCCATTTGTTTTCTTCATTCCACCACGTTTCAGTGATTCCAATGATGTCTATGTCATCGCTATTGGCCATGGCTTCTAGTTCCCCCATTTTGTTTCATTTTGTCCAGCCTTACCTGCGTACATTCCAGTTTAGCAGGAATTATCCAACTTTGTCTTGAATCACTGGAGGGTGTTTTCTCCTTTAACAGACTCTGGAAGAGCTTTCCAGATTTCTACCACTCTCTGGGTGACGAACTTCCTTACGTGTTTGTACGGAATCTATCCCCTTAAGCCCACCCAAAACACATCTCTAACATGTCCCCTTAAGATTTAGATGTACTGGAGACAAAACAAGAGAAAGACGTCTAGAAAGTCAGTTTTGAAAATGCCCACTTGGGACGTTTTGACTAGTAAATTTATGCTGTCTTTTGGACATCTATCTTTTTTGAAAATGATCCCCCATATTGCTTTATTCTATTTTCTGCCTCAAATCTATCTACTTTTTCATCTCCTCCCACTCCCTTTCCCTCCGTCCTTTTGCACCATCTCCTCCAGCTCCTTTCCCTTGCCCTCCATCCATGCGTACCATCTCTTTCTTGCCTTGCACTTCTCTTCCCTTTCCAGTATTACATCATGTCCCTATTTCTATATCCAACTTCTCCCTTCTCTATTTCTTTCCTCTTGCACTCTTCATTCCCTGTCTCCCTCAGGTCAGCATCTCTCACTGCAGCCCTATATTTGGCATCTCATTAATAAAGGTTTTTAATTGGAATTGCATGCAGTGTATTGGATAAGTACATTATTGACAGTGATGATTTATACATATGTACTAACTATAGGCTGGAGCTACTATAGCCATTATTTTTAAAAAACAATGTTCAACATGGCCATGTTTCACCAGGTAAATGCTGCATCAGGAGACAAACAGCACAATAGATTTAAATTGAAATGAATACAGCTTGCTCAGCATACTCCTTTCTTGCTGGGGTTTTTGGATATGGATTGGGTCTCATGGTGTGGGTTTGGGATGGGGTGGGGGTTTGGGCTTTGGAGTGGGTGGGGATTGGGGGGATTCTTTGGTTGGGGTAAAAATGTGTTTGATGGTACGTTTGGTGTTCGCGACCTTGTTGTATTGTCGTGCTGTATTGTGTATTTACTGCTGATGTGCCAATAAAACATGATTTATACTAAATTGAAATGAATATTCCAAAGAAATTATTTTGGAATTATTATCCTTCACCTTTTACTACGCCATGGTAGAGGTTTCCACTGTGGCCCGGAGCACTAAATGCTCCAATGCTGTTCCGACGCTCATAGAATTCCTATGAGCATCGGAGCATTTAGTGCCCCGAGCCATGATAGAAACCTTTACTGCAGCTTAGTAAAAGAGGTCCTATATTAGTTTGCATTTCTATAAACACAAACACTTTGCATGTTTGCATTATTGTAGTGTTTCTCTTTATATACTGATTTTTAAAATATTCTTTGGAGTTCTATAAAAAAAAAAAAAAATCCAAAATGTAGTATAAAGGGGCAGATGGATATTTTTCTTGCCAAACCCTTCCAATTTGCTATTTTTGAAATGTATTGTGTAGACTGATTTCTATGGTGCTTGTCTGCAGTGTATCTAAATCTGAAGGGTGTGTGGTAGAGGCATGGTTTGGGTGGGACTAAGGTGGGCTTTTGTTTTAGATGTTTTTCTGCTAATTGAACATTTTAGAAAATGTCCAGGGCACAATTTGGATGTTTGGGGCTAGACCTGTTTGACAACGAATAAGTGCCAAAAAGGTACCCAGCATGACTACTGGAGGGGATGAAGGCATACCTCCCCACTCTCCCAGTGGTCACTGACTCTCTCTAACCCCCCCAATATGTGAATGAAACAGTAGTTACCTGCCTGCTTTAGATGTTATGGCCAGTCCTAGTAGAGCAACAAGCAGGTTCCTGGAGTAGCCTAGTGGGTGTACTCAGGCATGGAGATGGGGACTTGGGTCCATACTACACTCTAACTACTACACTTATGGTGGAATATATGAGCCTTCCAAAATCCACCCAAATCCCACTGTACCTATGTACTTGTGTAGGCATAAAGACTAGTGATGGTAGTGTATACCATTTTTGTAAAAGGGGACCATAGAGTATTGCAAATATCCATCCTTTTAAGCAGAATTAAAAACATAACATCCAAGTACTCTCCACCTCTAGACGTGTCCCCTCTAGAGAAAATACAAATATTTTTTAGTGCCCGGATTAGTGCATGCTAATTAAGCACTGCAAGATGCCCGAGTGTGTCCCATTTTTAAGCCGTGTTAGCTTAATTCAGGTTAGAAATGGGGCCTTTTAATTTTCTTTCTATTACTAAATTTACTAATATGATATATGTTTATTACAGGAAAGATCACCTGCTTCGATGCTCCCAGTGCAAGTTTGCCAAATATTGTGGTGTACGCTGCCAGGTAAAGAAAAAACTTATAAATAAAGGAAGCAGCCAACCCCCCCCCCCCCCCCAATGAAGAGTGAAATACTTGAGCTTGAAGTAGCATATTTTTATGGCTATATGATTTTGATAAATGTAATAGAAATAACTTATTTTCATGTTGCATTTTGGTAACTATTGCATGAATTATTTTTATTGTCAACTGAATTGATGCAAAAAAAATAGGAAAGGGAATTAGTTTTCAATGCAGTGATGAGCAGATGAATTTAAAGTAGGGATATAAAGCAACCTGATAGTCCCATGAATGAATGTAATGTAATGTAATGTAATGTAATTTATTTCTTATATACCGCTACATCCGTTAGGTTCTAAGCGGTTTACAGAAAATATACATTAAGATTAGAAATAAGAAAGGTACTTGAAAAATTCCCTTACTGTCCCGAAGGCTCACAATCTAACTAAAGTACCTGGAGGGTAATAGAGAAGTGAAAAGTAGAGTTAGAGGAAAAATAAAAATAAAATAAACATTTTTACAAGACAGCATTGATCTAAATACTTTGGAAGGTAGAAGAGAGGAGAGAAAGGAATAGAAGCAGAAGGGGGAGCTGATGAACAGTAGAATTCTGGAGAAATTTAAATGATAGAAATATGTACCTTGTTCTGCTTTTGTGCAATGCTGATTAAATACAGGTAAAAAAAAAAAAAAAAAAGTCAGCTGCTAACATGAAGTAGATCAAAGCAGAAACAAGTAGGTCAATCGGGATGTTTCCAAATGAAATCTTTATTGAACATAAGAACATAAGAACTGCCATCTCCGGATCAGACCCATGGTCCATCAAGTCCGGCGATCCGCACACGCGGAGGCCCAGTCAGGTATACACCTGATGTAGTTTTAGTCACCCATATCCCTCTATGCCTCTCATAAGGAGATGTGCATCTAATTTGCCTTTGAATCCCAGCACAGTGGATTCCTTGATAACCTCCTTTGGGAGAGCATTCCAGGCGTCTACCACTCGCTGCGTAAAACAGAACTTCCTGACATTTGTCCTGGACTTGTCCCCCCTTAGCTTCAAACCATGTCCTCTTGTCCGTGTCGCGTTGGACAATGTAAATAATTTATTTTCCTGCTCTATTTTATCGATGCCTTTCAGCATTTTGAACGTCTCGATCATGTCCCCTCGCAGCCTTCTCTTCTCAAGGGAGAACAGTCCTAGTTTCTTGAGTCGTTCCTCATATTCCAAGTTCTCCATACCTCTTATTAACTTCGTTGCTCGTCTCTGCACCCTCTCTAACAGTTTTATATCCTTCTTTAGGTTGGGAGACCAATGTTGGACACAGTATTCCAAGTGTGGTCTGACCATTGCTCTATAAAGCGGTATTATGACTTTCTCCGATCTACTCGTGATTCCTTTCTTTATCATGCCTAACATTCTGTTTGCTTTCTTTGCCGCTGCCGCACATTGTGCCGACGGCTTCAGGGTCCTATCTATCAGTACACCCAGGTCCTTTTCTTGTTCGCTCTTACCCAGAGTTGCGCCTGACATTCTATACTCGTATTCCTTATTCTTACTACCTAAATGCATTACTTTGCATTTCTCCACGTTGAACTTCATCTGCCATTGATCTGCCCATTTCTCTAACTGATACAAGTCGCTCTGGAGTTCCTCGCTATCCTCCTGCGATCTGATTGCCCGGCATAGCTTTGTGTCGTCTGCAAACTTAATGATCTCACTGGATATTCCGTCTTCCAGGTCATTGATATAAATATTAAATAGGATCGGCCCAAGCACGGAGCCCTGGGGCACACCACTAGTCACTTTCTCCCAGTCTGAGAACTTTCCATTTATGCCCACTCTCTGCTTTCTGTTTTCCAACCATTTGCCTATCCACCTTTGTATATCTCCCTCTATTCCATGGCTTTGTAGTTTCCTGAGAAGCCTTTCATGTGGAACTTTGTCGAATGCTTTCTGGAAGTCCAAATATATTATGTCCACCGGCATTCCACTATCAATTTGCTTGTTCACGGTCTCGAAAAATTGAAGTAAATTCGTCAAACATGATTTCCCTTTCCTGAACCCATGTTGACTGGGTTTCATCAAGTCGTGTGTATCTAGGTGCCGGACTATGCTATCCTTGATCAGTGCTTCAACCATCTTTCCAGGGACAGACGTAAGACTCACAGGTCTGTAGTTGCCCGGTTCCCCTCTCGATCCTTTTTTGAAAATTGGCGTGACATTCGCTATCTTCCAGTCTTCTGGTATCTGTCCAGTTCTGATTGTCAGATTGGCAAGTTTCTGCAATAGCTCTCCGATTTCAACCTTCAATTCCTTTAAAACTCTCGGGTGAATTCCATCCGGTCCAGGGGATTTGTCACTTTTAAGTTTGTCTATCTGGTAGTATATCTGGTCCAACTCCACTTCAACTGTGGTGAGGCTGTCTTCTATTACTCCACTAAACACTTTCACTGCTTCTGGTATTTTAGCGGTATCCTCCTCCGTAAAGACGGACGCAAAGAAGGAATTTAGTTTGTCAGCGATTTGTTTATCTTCCTTGATGTACCCTTTCCTTCCCTGGTCGTCCAGGGGTCCCACCGCCTCTTTTGCGGGTTTTTTCCCTTTCACGTATCTAAAGAAGGGTTTGAAGTTTTTGGCTTCTTGCGCTATTTTTTCCTCATAGTCCTTTTTGGCATCCCTCACCGCCTTGTGACATTTCTTTTGATCATCTTTATGTATTTTCCATGCTTTGGTTGTTTTCATGTGTTTCCATTTTTTGAAAGAGTCCTTCTTTTCTTTTATGGCTACCCTCACCTGTCTGGTAAGCCATGCCGGTTCTCCCTTACCTTTTGTTCTCCCCTCTTTGGAGATCCTTGGAATGTGGAGATTTTGTGCTTCTGAGATAGTATTTTTCAGTAGGGACCATGCCTGGTCTACCGTTTCAAGTTTGTCCACCTTTTTCTTGAGTCGTTGTTTCACCATGGCTCTCATGCGATCGTATTTGCCCTTTTTAAAATTAAAGGTTTTGGTTAAGGTTTTGGCACGTTTTCTATTCCCAATGTCAAGCTTAAAGTTGATCACATTGTGATCGCTCGTCCCCAGCGGTACCGTAACTTCTACTTCTTTTGTCGGTCCCGTGAGGCCATTTAGTACCAAGTCCAGGGTGGCGTTGTCTCTTGTCGGCTCCTTTACCAATTGTTCCAGGAAGAAATCCCCTAGCACCTCCAAGAACTTGGCCTCCTTGCCGCAGTTGGAGGTTCCTAGTTTCCAGTCTATCCTCGGGAAATTGAAGTCTCCCAATATTATTACATTGCCCGTTTTGCTTTCTTGTTTGATTTCCTCTATCATTTCTGAGTCAGTTTCCTCCGCCTGTCCTGGGGGACGATAGTAAAGGCCAATTTTCGTGTCTGCGCTGTTTTGGCCAGGAATCTTGACCCAGAGGGACTCTAGCTTCTCTTTTGTTTCCGTTGTAGCCACTTCAACAGATTCTATTCCTTCCTGAACATATAGGGCAATACCTCCACCTTTCTGCCCTACTCGATCTCTTCTATATAGTTTGTATCCCTGCAGTACGGTGTCCCATTTGTTTTCTTCATTCCACCATGTTTCTGTTATGCCAATGATATCCATGTTCTCATGTCTTGCTATCGTCTCTAGTTCTCCCATTTTGTTTCCTAGACTTCTAGCATTTGTATACATGCATTTAAGTTCCCTTCGTGTTACCTTTTTGGACTTTCTACTCTTGGTTGTCCTTACAGTTTCCTTTACGGTATCCTTTACTGCTCCTGTGTTATCTCCCATGTTTGTTGTGTGGTCATCCCCTCCTGTGTCTGGGTTGTCCTTTCCTGCTTGTTCTCCTTTATTGGCTGTGAGGTTGACCTCTCTTGTGTATGAGTAGTAGTCCTTTGTTCCTACGTCAGGGCATCCTGTTGTCCGTACCATCGACCGGTCGTCGACTGTCGGCTTTCCCCTGTCCTTCAGTTTAAAGCCTTCTCTATTGCTTTCTTCATGTTGCCTGCCAAAACTCTTGCTCCTTCCTTGTTGAGGTGTAGTCCATCCCTTCTGTAGTACTTGCTTTTTCCCCAGAACGCCGTCCAGTTTCGCACGAAGTCGAAGCCCTCGTCTTCGCACCATCGTCTCATCCAGGCGTTGATCACTTGCAATTCCCCTTGTCTCTTTCCATCTGCTCTTGGTACAGGGAGGATTTCAGAGAAGGCCACCTTCACCTCCCTGATCTTCAGTTGTCTTCCGAGTGAGCGGAGCTGGCCCTTCATCTCTTCCCTGTCATACTTCCGCCCGCTCACATCATTTGTTCCCACGTGGATAAGCACAGCGGTGTCCACTCCCCCTGCGCCATCTATGATCCTGGAGATCCTGTTGGTCACATCCTTTACTCTTGCTCCAGGCAGACAGGTGACGACTCTGTCCTCTCTTCCTCCTGCGGTGTGGCTGTCCACGTGTCGTATGATGGAGTCGCCTACGATGATCCCCATCTTCTTTATTCGGGAGTTCCTTGGGGGGCGTAGGTCCACGTCCTTGGAGTAGGGCCAGTCATCTTCCTCCAATGCTACTCTTGAAATTGTTTCCTGTTCTTTGAGCGGGGGGACATCTTCCTGTGCTCTCATTTTTCCTCCTGGTGTGCGGTTGTCTCCTACCTCGTCTTCGTTTTCTTCTGTGTTTGCATGGGTGTCTTCTCTATTCACATGGGTTTCCTGAGTACAGTTTTCCAGCCCTGGGATCTCTACGTGGTGCTGATGGGCTTCCTCTATGAACATTTCTAGATCCTTGACCTCGTCGTTTGGGTTGTACTCCACTAGAATCTTCTCCTGTACTCGGATTCTGTCTTCTAGTTCCATCACTGTTCCCTCCAATAGTCTTACCTGACATTTCAAGCTATCCATCTCCATGCATCGATCGCAAATGTATGCCTGGATCCCCGAAGGGAGGTAGTCATACATATTGCAGTCAATACAGAAGACAGGAAAGCTCATCTTCTGACTTCCTTGGGCTTCCATTTCGTGCTTTACTCGTGGGTTGTCTGAGTGATTTGATGTGACCTACTTCTGCTCTTTTTCCTATTGATCCTACCTCCCCCTTACCTTCTGACTTCCTGACTGCAGGCTTCCTATTTGAGTGAGTCTGTTTGTGTTACAGTGCCTGTGCCTTTGTGTGCTTGTGTCCCTTGCCTGCTGCTTCCTTGTGTTGCTTGTCTTGTTGTCTCTCTCGTGTGTGCTGTCTCTGCTCTACCTCACCTTGATTGTATGTGCAGGTTGGTTTCTTTTTGTGTCTGTCTCTTTCTTATCTTCTGTGTCTGTCGGTTCCTTACCGGTCTGTTCTCCTCTGGTGTTCTTGAGAGTGTAGCGCTCGTCCCTTGCAAGGCCCTTCGCGAAGGCGCTCTCGCTAAGGCGAGCGCCTTTACCGCTCGCCTTCGCCGAGCGCCGAACGGCTGGGCGCCGTTGGCTCCTCCCCTTTTCAAGGGGGGGTCCGGCGCTGCCTCTGACGTGTAGGGGGTGGGCGGAGCGTACTCTCTCCGCTTCCCCGAGTCTTCGGCTCTCCTTCCTTCGGCTCTCCTTCCTCCTGCTATTCGGCACCAGCGTCTGTGTGCCGCGTTGGCTCCTCCCCTTTTCAAGGGGGGGTCCGGCGCTGCCTCTGACGTGTAGGGGGTGGGCGGAGCGTACTCTCGCCGCTTCCCCGAGTCTTCGGCTCTCCTTCCTTCGGCTCTCCTTCCTCCTGCTATTCGGCACCAGCGTCTGTGTGCCGCGTTGGCTCCTCCCCTTTTCAAGGGGGGGTCCGGCGCTGCCTCTGATGTGTAGGGGGTGGGCGGAGCGTACTCTCGCCGCTTCCCCGAGTCTTCGGCTCTCCTTCCTTCGGCTCTCCTTCCTCCTGCTATTCGGCACCAGCGTCTGTGTGCCGCGTTGGCTCCTCCCCTTTTCAAGGGGGTGTCCGGCGCTGCCTCTGACGTGTAGGGGGTGGGCGGAGCGTACTCTCGCCGCTTCCCCGAGTCTTCGGCTCTCCTTCCTTCGGCTCTCCTTCCTCCTGCTATTCGGCACCAGCGTCTGTGTGCCGCGTTGGCTCCTCCCCTTTTCAAGGGGGTGTCCGGCGCTGCCTCTGACGTGTAGGGGGTGGGTGGAGCGTACTCTCACCGCTTCCCCGAGTCTTCGGCTCTCCTTCCTTCGGCTCTCCTTCCTCCTGCTATTCGGCACCAGCGTCTGTGTGCCGCGTTGGCTCCTCCCCTTTTCAAGGGGGGGTCCGGCGCTGCCTCTGACGTGTAGGGGGTGGGCGGAGCGTACTCTCGCCGCTTCCCCGAGTCTTCGGCTCTCCTTCCTTCGGCTCTCCTTCCTCCTGCTATTCGGCACCAGCGTCTGTGTGGAAAGAAGAGGTACAATTCTGCAGAGAACGACTCTATGCTGCAAGCATTTTGGTATAGCGGATTATACCTTCTTAAGGAGTCTTGGCCATTGCTGGTGGCATTGATTATAGGCTGATATCTCCAAAATACTTGCAGCATAGAGTCATTCTCTACAGAATTGTACCTACATAAGAACATAAGAAGTTGCGTCCGCTGAATCAGACCAGAGGTCCATCTCGCCCAGCGGTCCGCTCCCGCGGCGGCCCATCAGGCCTATTGCCTGAGCAGTGGTCCCTGACTATTTCTTTAACCTACCTCTACTCCTATCCCTATAACCTACCTCTACTTCTATCTGTACCCCTCAATCCCTTTGTCCTCTAGGAACCTATCCAAACCTTTGAAGCTCTGTAACGTGCTCCTGCCTATCACAGCCTCCGGAAGCGCGTTCCATGTATCTACCACCCTCTGGGTGAAAAAGAACTTCCTAGCGTTTGTCCTAAACCTGTCCCCTTTCAATTTCTCCGAGTGCCCCCTTGTACTTGTGGTTCCCCATAATTTGAAAAATCTGTCCCTGTCTACCTTTTCTATGCCCTTCAGGATCTTGAAGGTTTCTATCATGTCTCCTCTAAGTCTCCGCTTCTCCTAGCTTTTTCAGTCTGTCAGTATATGAGAGGTTCTCCATACCCTTTATCAGCTTAATTGCTCTTCTCTGGACTCCCTCAAGCACTGCCATGTCCTTCCTCAGGTACGGCGACCAGTACTGGACACAGTACTCCAGATGCAGGCGCACCATTGCATGATACAGTGGCAGGATGACTTCCTTCGTCCTGGTCGTGATACCCTTCTTAATGATACCCAACATTTTGTTTGCTTTCCTTGAGGCTGTGGCGCACTGTGCCGACGCCTTCAGTGTTGTGTCTACCATCACTCCCAGGTCTCTTTTAAGGTTACTTACCCCTAGCAGTGATCCCCCCATTTTGTAAATGAACATCAGGTTTTCTTTCCCTACATGCATGACCTTGCATACATAATATAATTACAAACCATAAGTATCTCAAACAGGACGTCCATATGGTAAGGGGGTATGGTGTAAGTGTGTTTTCAGCAGGACCAGGGTGGGGGCCAAATATGGACATCCAACACAAATTGCAGAAAGGAAAGGGATGTCTAAAAAGATGAATGTTCATATTTAGACCTAGCTCTTGACATATCCAGGTTACATGAAGGTGTTCTGATTGAAGGGAGTAAAATAAGTCATAGTAGGTATTTTGATCCCTGGATGCCTTTCAATTTAACAAATTTTTTTTTACAAATAATTACAGTGAAATTTGACCCTGTGACTTCTATTCTCTGCTCTGATTCTCAGCTGCCTGCTCTTATTAGGTTATTTCTCCACATGGCTATTTTATAATGTAATATGGATATTCCTCTGTTGCCACAGAGTTGTCCATGTTCCTTGTTTTGCTCCATTGATAGTTTGAATTTCTGAGTCTGTAAAGTGGATGTTCATGCTGGATATAGCCAGCACTTAGAAACATAGAAACATAGAAAAATGACGGCAGAAAAGGGCCAAAGCCCATCAAGTCTGCCCACTCCATTGACCCTTCTGTTTGATTTTGCTCACCACCCCCTGCCCTCACCTCATTAGAGATCCCACATGAATGTCCCATTTATTTTTGAAATCTGCCACGCTGTTGGCCTCAATCACCTGCCGTGGGAGTTCATTCCAATGATCGACCACCCTCTCAGTGAAGAAATACTTTCTGGAGTCTCCATGAAATTTCCCTCCCCTGATTTTCAGCGGATGCCCTCTGGTGGAAGAAGGTCCTATAAGACGGAAGCTATCCTCTTCCACCTCGATACGACCCGTGATATATTTAAATGTCTCGATCATGTCCCCTCTCTCTCTTCGTTCTTCAAGTGAGTACAGCTGCAATTTATTCAGCCTTACTTCATACGGAAGATCTTTGAGCCCCGAGACCATCCTGGTGGCCATCCGCTGAACTGACTCCATTCTCAGCACATCTTTCCGGTAATGTGGTCTCCAGAATTGAACACAATATTCCAAATGTGGTCTCACCATGGATCTGTACAGTGGCATTATGACCTCTGGCATCCTGCTGATAAAACCTCTACGGATACAACCCATCATTTGCCTTGCCTTAGAGGAAGCCTTTTCCACCTGATTGGCAGTTTTCATGTCTTCACTAATGATTACTCCTAAATCCCATTCTTCCGTGGTCCTAACTAAGGTCTCACCATTTAACGTGTAAGTCCTGCACAGATTTCTTTTACCCAGGTGCATCACTTTGCATTTTTTAGCATTGAAGTTAAGCTGCCAAGTCGATGACCATTGTTCTAATAGTAGTAGGTCCTGTGTCATATTGTCAGGCATAGTGCTTTTATCTACTATGTTGCACAGTTTGGCGTCGTCGGCGAACAATGATATTTTTCCTCTGATCCCTTGGGTCATATCACTTATGAATATGTTGAATAGGATTGGACCCAAGACCGAGCCCTGTGGTACTCCACTTGGTCATCCATTACTAATGTATTTTAGAACAGGTGGTATGTCAGCACATATCCTGTTCTAAAATACCTGAGAAATGGATGTCTATATGACTTGGATGTCCTTATTCTGAGTTGGATGTTCCTGAGGTCCTCTGCAAAGGTTCCACTTCTTCATGATTTAACACTGATATACTTGGGTGCTCATTTTCAAAGCACTTAGACACACAAAGTACCATAGGTTTCTATGGTACTGTGCATATCTTAAGTTCTTTGAAAATGAGCCTCTTTATCTCTCTCCTTGCTAATTTTGGGACATAGATCATAAAAGTCTGCCTGGAACTGGTCCTACATTCCAACTATTGGAGTTGCCGTCAAATCCCACCCCAGCTTCGATCCTGATATTTTTTTGCCATTTATGGAATCTCATCAACTACGGTCTGCTGGGCTGGTAGAATTACATATTCTATCTGTTAAAGACCTTTAGACTGGCAGTGTCCAGGGATAGTATAATTTTTTTGTATGGGCCTGAGAGAATGGAATAAGCTACCCTTATACATACTTCATACATACCCTTATACATAGTGTGTTCCAAGAAACCCATTTGAATGTCAGTAAAATTGAAAACTAAATGGTCCTTACCTGTAATCGCCTCACCTGCTCTGCAAAAGAAGAATGGTACAGCTATCCTGATTAGATCTACTGCTGATATCAAGTTGCTTTCTCAGTCTAATGATGCTGAGGGCCGCTGGATCAAAGTCAGTCTATTAGTTGGTCTTACAATGCTTTCCATTGTTAACATCTGTGCACCTAAACTAGATAAACCAGAGTTCTTTAATGAGATAATATTTCCTTACTTGAAGATAATTCTCAATCACATATCTTGGTGAGAAGACTTCAATTTGGTGATTGATCCTGTCATTTGACAGGAAGTCAACGGTTCAACATAGACCATCAAATGCTTGAAGAAGCTTAAACAACATGATAACACAATTAAAACTGGTTGGTGTATGGAGATTGATGCACAGGGAGGAACGGCAATACATATTCTACTCTGCCCCCCATAACTCCTACTCTAGACTTGACTACTTTCTTGTGAGTAATAACCTCATTAACAACGTTTCCCACACAAACATTAATGAGATATCTATTTTGGATCATGCCTACATTGAATTAACTATGAATGATCTATCAATTACGCAGAAGGGTTCCACCTGGAGATTTAATAATGCATTACTACAGGATCCGACTTTTATCGAACACGTCAGGAAATCGATTCAAGAATATTTCTTGTTCAACAAAGTGGAGGACACTGGTTGGCCAACTTTATGGGATGCTTTTAAAGTGGTTATCAGAGGAGTTATCATCTCGTTCCAGGCTTGGAAAAAGAAGGAACTAATGAAACAACTTTTGGAATGTGAAAGCAAAATCAAAGATTTGGAGGGTCTACATCAATCTAATCCAGCAGACATGAATACCTTACAGAAGCTTTGTCAAGTACGACTAGACTACAATCTATTACTTAGTAAAAAAGCAGGTAATGCCATTTTCCGGAAGCAAGTCAGTTAGTGCGATAATAATAAATCTGGTAGTGCTCTTGCTAGATACTTGAAAATCCAAGAAGAAAGACTAAATATACACACGATTGTAGATTCTGCTGGTAATGCAACTTCAGACCTAGCTCAGATAGCGCAGTCATTTCAAAAATTTTATGAACAGTCATACACTTCTGAATGTTCTCTGCCTGATACTGTAGAATTTTTGGCTGATAAACCGCACCCCAGTCTTATTGCCGAGGATTATACGCCTTGAAAAGTAGGCAGTAGAATTTGAAGTGCACTCTTGCTTGTATTGGAAGCCAGTGAGAGTCATGGTATGCCTCTGTGATATGGTCATATTTTTTTTAGTGAGTAGACAAGTCTCAGGGCTGTATTTTGTATTGTTTGTAATTATTTTATCATGGACGCAGGGCATGGGAGGTATAGTATGTTGCAGTAATCTATTAGTCTAAGGATAAGAGATTGTACCAAAAGTAGGAATTGTTGGCGGTGGTTTGGGGAAGGGCAGTGAGAGGGGAAGGGAAGCAGGTTGGGCACCCCTGCTCTAGACGAGCCGCAAGCAGCACTCAAGTGGCTAAAGAGCTGCATGTGGCTTGCGAGCCGCAGTTTGCTTGCCACTGACCTAGACCAATCACTTTTGCATATTGGCAAGTAATGTTTGATATAATTTCTTGTAATTTTGTGTTATTGTGTGTCCATAGTCCAGGGGGGCGATAAAATAGTAGGATACCTACATTGCTGGAGTACATATAGGATTTGTCTTCCAACTTGCATATCATATATTTTAGTTGAGGAAGGATAGAGTCTGTTAAGGTGATTTTGAAAAAACTCCTGTAGACTATAGCCAGGCTGCCTCCTTGTTTTGTTGGTCTGATTGCATAGATGACACTGTATTCCGGTGGACAGAGATAAGATATTGCTGGCCAAATTTTGTCTTTTAGCCAGTTTCTAAGAAGGCAAAGCCTAAGTCATTTGTAGATATCAGATCATTCAATAGTAGTAGTTTGTTGGCTACCGATCTGACATTTATGTAAATGTAGGATACAGGTGTGGCTGCTCTTTGCTTGTTCGTGATGAATATGGATATATCGTAGGTTAGAGTGAATTCTGATAGGAGGCAGTCTTTGTTTCTAGGACAGTTTCTAATGATTGTAGGGATGGAGTAGTGATCGGAGGTAGGGATAGTACTTAGAGTATAGGCCTGTTTGAGAGGAGGGACCCTGTGGTTTGAAGTTATAATATATAGGGTGCCATGTTAGAAAAGATTTATTAATGGTTTGATAGTCTTCTGATGGGTTTAAGAGGCTTAGGAAAATTATGTATAATGCATGGTACTAACCTTAACAAAAGCTTGAATAACATTTAATTGCTCTAAGCCCCTTTGGAATAAAATTCCACAGGGTGGGACCCACATATGAAAATGCATTCTTTCTAATGTCTGCTACTCTCAATGCCTTTCAAGAATGGAATGCACAGTAAGCTATATTGAAAGAAGAAGAGGGAAGTAGTAGGTTGATAACACTCTAAATATTTCTGCAGGTATTATGGACTGTTCCTTGTTAAGGTCTGGAATACTATGAATTCATTTTTAAAGTGAACTCAAGCAATCACACACAACCATTGAAAGTGGGACAAAGTAGGTGCTGTATGACCCAATTTTTCAGCACTGTCACTAACTGCTTCATTCTTTTTTAGATCAACTGCATAGGAAAATGCAAGGTCATGCACGTGGGGAAAAAGAACCCGATGTTCACGTACAGAATGGGGGGAACACCGCTAGGGGTCAGTAACCTGGAGAGAGACCTGGGAGTGATGGTAGACGCAACACTGAAGGCATCGGCGCAGTGCGCCACAGCCTCAAAGAAAGCAAACAGAATGTTGGGTATCATTAAAAAGGGTATTACGACCAGGACAAAGGAAGTCATCATGCCGCTGTATCGTGCAATGGTGAGGCCGCATCTGGAGTACTGTGTCCAGTACTGGTCGCCGTACCTCAAGAAGGACATGGCAGTACTTGAAGGAGTACAAAGAAGAGCAACTAAACTGATAAAGGGAATGGAAAATCTCCCATATACCGACAGATTGAAGCAGTTGGGACTTTTCTCACTGGAAAAGCGGAGACTTAGAGGAGACATGATAGAAACCTTCAAGATCCTGAAGGGCAAAGAAAAAGTAGACAGAGACAGATTTTTCAATTTAAGGGGCACCACAAGTACGAGGGGGCACTCGGAGAAATTAAAAGGGGACAGGTTTAGAACAAATGCTAGGAAGTTCTTTTTCACTCAGAGGGTGGTGGATACATGGAACGCGCTTCCAGAGGCTGTTGTAGACAAGAAAACATTAAATGGTTTCAAAGAAGGTTTGGATAGATTCCTAGAAGAAAAAGGGATTGAAGGGTATAGATAGGTATAGACCACTACTCAGGCAATGGGCCTGATGGGCCGCCGCGGGAGCAGACCGCTGGGCAGGATGGACCTATGGTCTGCCTCAGCGGAGGCAACTTCTTATGTTCTTATGTTCTTATGTATGAGTACTGGCCATTGCTTAGATATTCTAGCATACAGGATTTGATTATTGAATGGGCTATTCCTTTTTCAGAAAGAGCTTCAGATTTTTATACAACGGATAAAAGATCGCCAGTGTTTTGAGAGCTTCATTTTGTCCCAGAGGTATTTCAGTGTCAGGCATTACCCTTAATATTTTCACTTCTGACTTCAGAGAAAGCTGTGTCAAGGAAGATGGAGACCGTGGAGGAAGCCTGGGCCCTACTCAAGGGCACGGTGCACGAGGCACAAGACCTGTACGTACCCAGGTTTAGGAAAGGGTGCAAAAAGAATCAAACTAGAAATCCGGCGTGGATAATCAATGCAGTAAAAAAGGCGATAAGTGACAAGAAATTGTTTTTCAGAAAATGGAAGAAGGACCCAACAAAGGAAAACCAGAAGGAGAACAAAAGGCACCAAAAAGAATGTCACCGAGAGGTTAAGAAAGCAAAAAGAGAGTATGAGGAAAGACTGGCGGGGGAAGCAGGAAACTTCAAACCATTCTTCAGGTATGTGAAGGGGAAGCAACCAGCCAGGGAGGAAGTGGGACCATTGGACGACGGAGACAGGAAAGGAGTGGTAAAGAAGGAAAAGGAGATAGCTGACAGGTTAAACAAGTTCTTCTCATCAGTCTTCACGAGAGAGGACACATCAAATATCCCAGAACCCAAGGAGATCATAAACGGAGACCACGATGAAAAGCTGGTCCAACTAGAGGCGAGCCGAGAGGATGTCCTCCGACAGATAGACAGACTGAAGAGCGACAAATCACCAGGTCCGGACGGCATCCACCCAAGGGTACTAAAAGAACTAAGAAACGAAATAGCAGAAACACTTCGCCAAATATGTAAACTATCCTAAAAACTGGGGAGATCCCAGAGGACTGGAAAATAGCAAACGTCATGCCCATCTTTAAAAAGGGATCAAGGGGAGACCTGGGGAACTACACGCCGGTGAGCTTGACCTCGGTCCCGGGAAAGATGATGGAAGCACTGGTAAAGGACACAATCTGCGAGCACATAGAAAAAAATGGACAACTGAAGACGAACCAGCATGGCTTCTGCAAGGGTAGGTCGTGCCTCATGAACTTGCTGTACTTCTTTGAGGGAATAAACAGCCAGATGGATAGAGGGGAAGCCATGGACATCATTTACCTCGACTTCCAAAAGGCCTTTGACAAGGGACCCCACGGACAGCTGCTTAAGAAGCTGTGGAATCATGGGGTGCAAGGAGATGTCCACCGATGGATCAGACACTGGCTAGCAGGCAGAAAACAGAGGGTTGGAGTAAAAGGACATTACTCAGACTGGCAATGGGTCACGAGTGGAGTTCCACAGGGATCAGTATTGGGACCGCTCCTGTTCAATATATTTATCAATGACCTGGAGACGGGGACGAAATGTGAAGTCATTAAATTTGCAGATGACACCAAACTCTGCAACAGGGTCAAAACCACGGAAGACTATGAGGACCTGCAAAGGGACCTGACGAGGCTGGAAGAGTGGGCAAAAAAGTGGCAAATGAGTTTTAACATAGAGAAATGCAAGGTCATGCATGTAGGGAAAAAGAACCCGAGGTTCAGCTACAAAATGGGGGGAATATTGCTAGGGGTGAGCAACCTTGAAAGAGACCTGGGGGTGATGGTGGACACAACACTAAAACCATCAGCGCAGTGTGCGACAGCCTCAAAGAAAGCAAACAGAATGCTGGGCATCATCAAAAAGGGTATCACAACCAGGTCGAAGGAAGTCATCATGCCACTGTATCGTGCAATAGTGCGCCCGCACCTGGATTACTGTGTCCAGTACTGGTCGCCATACCTCAAGAAAGACATGGCAGTACTCGAGGGAGTCCAGAGAAGAGCGACTAAACTGATAAGAGGTATGGAAAACCTTTCATACGATGATAGGTTAAAAATGCTGGGGCTGTTCTCCCTGGAGAAGAGGAGACTTAGAGGGGACATGATAGAAACCTTCAAAATCCTGAAGGGCATTGAGAAAGTGGATAAGGACAGATTCTTCAAACTGTGGGGAACCACAAGCACTAGGGGTCACTCGGAGAAATTGAAAGGGGACAGATTTAGAACAAATGCTAGGAAGTACTTTTTTACCCAGAGGGTGGTAGACACATGGAATGCTCTTCCAGAGGTTGTGATAGGCCAGAGCACAGTACAGGGGTTCAAGGAAGGTTTGGATAGGTTCCTAAAAGATAAGGGGATTGAGGGGTACAGATAGAACCAGAGGTAGGTTATAAAAATGGTCAGGAACCACTTCACAGGTCATGGACCTGATGGGCCGCCGCGGGAGCTGACCGCTGGGCACGATGGACCTTTGGTCTGACCCAGTGGAGGCAACTTCTTATGTTCTTATGTCTGTGAGTGGTTTCAGATTTGGTGGGCCTATGTAATTGTAAAGCCGTCCTTTTTAGCCACATTAAGAAAGATGGTTACTAAGATGCAGTAAAAATTGGCCATTTACCACAGCAATCACTGACATGTGGTATCTCAAACCTTGAAAACTACATTACTTATCCTCCTGAGAGCATTCTTAAAGGGGCTGAACTTACTCCCTCCCCATGAAACATCCCTTTCTCCACAGGAACTTTGAATAACCCCCCCTTGACTACACCACCTATTGTATATGGAGACTAGTGCTGCCCGATTCACGATTCGAATTGGCTCACCGATTCACTTCAGGTGAATCGATTCGAATCGATTTAAAATTAAAAAAAAAATGGGCTTCCCGATTCAGACCCTCCCCCCCTAAAGCAGGAGCGGCAGCGCTGCTCTTGCTGGCCGGCCGCTGCCGCACCTGTTATAGAGGACGAGTTAGGAGGGTCAGTCGGGAAGTGCTGCTGTCCAGTTCCCCTTCCCCGGCGTCCGGCTTCCCCCCTGGCCTCCCCGCACCGTTTAACTTCTAGTTACAGCCTGCACAGAAGATCGCGGTTATAGCGTCTTTGCAAACTGCTTTTAACTGTTTCCTCCTCCGCGATCCTGCCTCTGATGTCAGAGGAGGGGCGGGACCCCAGCAGAGGATATAATTAAAAGCAATTTGCAAAGACGCTATAACCGCGATCTGCTTATTGGCGGCTTTTCCGTGGCTTCTCCCGCGCCACCGGGAGCCCGCTTGCTACAGACCGCGAGTGGTACAGCTGTTGGCAGAAGCGGTGAGCTCCAGCCGCCACGAAAAAAGCTTGGGGCTGCTCATCACTAAATTTGTGTCTCTGCTGCAGGAGGCCAAGAACGGAGTGCTGGACCTGAAGGCGGCTGCTGATACTCTTGCAGTGAGACAAAAAAAGAGGATTTATGACATCACCAATGTTTTGGAAGGAATTGAATTAATTGGAAAAAAGTCAAAAAACAGTGTCCAATGGAAAGGTGTAGGTGCTGGTTGTAATACTAAGGAGGTCATAGAAAGACTGAGACATCTTAAAGCAGAAATTGAAGAGCTGGAATTAAAGGAGGGACAGGCCTTTAAGGGGGGGGACAAGCCTATAAGGGGGGACAGGCCTTCAAAGCGGGGACAGGCTAGGGATGGTGGCATAGGCCTTTAAGGGGGGGGCAGGCCTTTAAGGGGGGGCAGGCCTTTAAGGGGGGGCAGGCCTTCAGGGGGAGGTACAGGCCTTCGGGGGGGACAGATCTTCAGGGGAGGGAGGGCCCTGGTGTAGAAGTACATGGAGGGAGGGAGGGAAGGGGGGTTCAAAGAGACATGTATATGCCGGACTTTGGGGGGGAAGAAATAATGGATCTAAAAATAGAGGAGAGGGAGAGAGATGATGGACAATGGGATTTAGGGAAGGAAGGAACAGAAAGGGAGAGATGTTGGACACAAGGGATGGTGTGGAGGGGGGGACAGAGATACTGGATAGGAGGGTAGTTGGGAAAAGAAAGGGAGAGATGGTGGACCATGGGGTGGTGGGGAAGGAGGGAGAGATGCTGGATGAAAGGGTAGTTAAGAAAAGGTGGATCTGTGGATGGAGATGAAAAAAAACGAAAGATGCCA
This sequence comes from Geotrypetes seraphini, assembly GCF_902459505.1. Lineage (NCBI taxonomy): Eukaryota > Metazoa > Chordata > Amphibia > Gymnophiona > Dermophiidae > Geotrypetes > Geotrypetes seraphini. The sequence continues at coordinate 285,833,030 of NC_047086.1, forward strand.
GACCTCTGGGGGAAGGAAGGGAAATGGAAGGGGAGGACAGAGATGGCAGATGGATGGAGAAAGAAGAAAAAAGGAGACCCTAGCAAGCAAGTTATCAGAAAACAACTAGAGCTTGGGACCAACAAGATTTGAATAATGACCAGACAACGAAAGGTAGAAAAACTAATTTTATTTTCTGTTTTGTGATTACAATGTCAGATTTGAAACATGTATCCTGCCAGAGCTGGTGATAGACTGCAAACATAAGCTAGGATTTAACAGAGAGAGGAAAAGTCTTTTTTGTTTGTTGATTTTGTTTACACCACAGCGCCAGTGTGGTTAGGAGAAGGAAAAGGGGGTGACTATAAAATAAACCCACCAGGATGTTTGAAAAAAACACCCAATTGGGCAGGAAAATCGAATCAAATCAAAATTTTTTTCCCTAAATCGGGCAGCACTAGTGGAGACCCTTTTGCCCACAGAGCCCTACCTCTAAGGCTCCTGCCACTCATAGGCACTTCCCCAAGACATCCACCTCTCTCCAGTGTATTCTGCCACCATTTGTTTGAGCAAAGGCCTTAGTTATGCATCTCTGACATTTTTTTATATAAATTCTCTTTTCGGATGACTGAACATAAATCATGTTTAAAATTGTGATGGAAAGAAGCACCTTTAATATAACACTGTTTGGATAAAAAGCATGCATTTCAAGAACTTCGATGTTTTGTCATCGATACAATACTGGAATCTATAAGAGGTGGGGTCAGGGGTAAAAAACATATACAATTGGAACAACACTGGATCCATAGGCTGAAAACTCTACATCCAATGGGCCGGAATATAAAAATTAATTGGCAGGTATTCATATAGAAATCAATTGGTAAGGTTTTCATGAATATGAATTGGTAGCTTTAATACCACTATTTTGCAGTTATTGATCAAGCTCTATTCAATTGATGCCATTGTGGACGATATATATTCATAAAGTTTGTTGATTTCATGTCCACTATGTCATGATGCTACGTGAGCAGGTATTTAAGATGAGACGCTCCAATGCCATATATTATGTGATGCAGTGAATAGCAGCAAACACAAAGTATGGTGGTATAACGCCGGTATCAGCAGGTCAGTTTGTTTTGCACTAATATTGTTTATCCAAAAACAGGACCATCAGGACCATAATCGTTAGCCTTCATATTACTGTTTATGTTGTACATGATGTTTGCTCCTGACTAGAGAATGACATGGGGACAAATTTGTCTCTGTCCCTGCAGGAATTCAATTTCCCCATCCCATCCCCGTGAGTTTTGTCGCTGTCCTTGTCCTTGCCCCATTCCTGTAAGTTCTACCTTAACCACACAAGCCTCGAACACTTATGATTTTAAAGTGTTTGAGGTTTATGCAGATGAAGACAGAGCTTGCAGGAATGGGGCAGGGACAGGAAAATGAGTTCCCGTGGGGACAGGGAAAAATTTGTCCCCTGTGTCATTCTCTACTCCTGATGATGAGTTCCCGTGGGGACAGGGAAAAATTTGTCCCCTTGTCATTATCTATTCCTGATGAAGCACAATAGTGAAACAGGGAACCACCGTGAGCAAAGGATGAATATTACACAATGAGTGAGCACTGCACCATGAACGCTATATAAACTATATCTTCAAGCATACGGCTACAAGAATAAGTAAAATTCTGGACAATTATTTAAAACCTAATGGTTAATCAATCATAGTGATAAAGGGAGATTATTGTGACCGATGATAGCTCCAATTTAAGGAATCTTAGCCAGAAAATTCTAAAGCCTTGACTCATGGAGCACTTGAGGTCTTTTCCTTCCTTTAGTTCTGATCATATGTAAATTGGGCTGTGAGCCTTTGTTGCTGAGGTTGTCATTTGTGGATATACACAAGGCCACACCATACTTATAATAACAGAAAATATACCGTATTTTCACGCAAATAACGCGCACCCGTATAAAACGCGCACACGGGTATAGCGCGCAGAAATCACGATGATATGTACAAAAACTTTGGTATACCGCGCTCACGGGTATACCGCGCATGCTGCCCGACGCTCCTTTCGCCCGCCCTGACTTTCCGTGCGCTGTCCCGACTCTCCGTTCACCCCCCCTGACTTCCGTGCACTGTCCCCCCTTGAAGGTCTGTCCCCATCCTGAAAGCCTGATGCCCCCCCCCCGACGTCCGATACATCCCTCCCCCCGAAGGACCGCCGACTCCCCAACAATATCGGGCCAGGAGGGAGCCCAAATCCTCCTGGCCACGGCGACCCCCCTCACCCCCCCCCGCCCTACATTACGGGCAGGAGGGATCCCAGGCCCTCCTGCCCTCGACGCAAACCCCCCTCCCCCCAACGACCGCCCCCCCCAAGAACCTCCGACCGCCCCCCCAGCCGACCCGCGACCCCCCTGGCGACCCCCACGACCCCCCCACCCCCCTTCCCCGTACCTTTGGTAGTTGGGCCAGAAGGGAGCCAAACCCTCCTGGCCACGGCGACCCCCTAACCCCACCCCGCACTACATTACGGGCAGGAGGGATCCCAGGCCCCCCTGCCCTCGACGCACCCCCCCCCCCCCCCAACGACCGCCCCCCCAGCCGACCCGCGGCCCCCCTGGCGACCCCCACGACCCCCCCACCCCCCTTCCCCGTACCTTTGGTAGTTGGCCGGACAGACGGGAGCCAAACCCGCCTGTCCGGCAGGCAGCCAACGAAGGAATGAGGCCGGATTGGCCCATCCATCCTAAAGCTCCGCCTACTGGTGGGGCCTAAGGCGCGTGGGCCAATCAGAATAGGCCCTGGAGCCTTAGGTCCCACCTGGGGGCGCGGCCTGAGGCACATGGGCCCAACCCGACCATGTGCCTCAGGCCGCGCCCCCAGGTGGGACCTAAGGCTCCAGGGCCTATTCTGATTGGCCCACGCACCTTAGGCCCCACCAGTAGGCGGAGCTTTAGGATGGATGGGCCAATCCGGCCTCATTCCTTCGTTGGCTGCCTGCCGGACAGGCAGGTTTGGCTCCCGTCTGTCCGGCCAACTACCAAAGGTACGGGGAAGGGGGGTGGGGGGGTCGTGGGGGTCGCCAGGGGGATCGCGGGTCGGCTGGGGGGCGGTCGGAGGTTCTTGGGGGGGGCGGTCGTTGGGGGGGAGGGGGGTTTGCGTCGAGGGCAGGAGGGCCTGGGATCCCTCCTGCCCGTAATGTAGTGCGGGGTGGGGTTAGGGGGTCGCCGTGGCCAGGAGGGTTTGGGCTCCCTTCTGGCCCGATATTGTCGGGAAGTCGGCGGTCCTGCCGGGGGGGGGGGGGGATGTATCGGACGTCGGGGAGTCGACCGGGCAAGAGGGCTTGGGCTCCCTCTTGCTCCGATCGTGGATGCGGGTGCGGGTGGGAGCGCGTGCGAGCGGTCGTTCGGGGTGGGGGTGCGAGCGGTCCTGCTGGGGGGGTGAATCGGGCGTCGGGCGGGGTGGGAACTATGTTTTAAAACTTTTGTATACCGCGCTCACGCATATAACGCGCGAGGGGTATGCGCGGTAGGTAAAAACGCGTATAACGCGCGCGTTATATGCGTGAAAATACGGTAGTCAGCAAGTGTAGTCTAAATTTTACAAAACTCCCTCTGCGTTGAACAAGCCAGTAAGTGTTAACCAAACCATTGCTGAGCAAAAATCAACAAAACAGCATTAACATTGTAGAATAATGTGAGCCATACTTCAATAGCGAGATGGGTAGATTACCAAGTCACTAGTGACACCCCAGAGGTATGCGTCAAAAGCAGTGCTAAGAGGCCATATAATTGCTTATAAAAAGAGAGTACGACATTTCAACTTCTCTCCAGAATTGCAAATGAGATATTCCTAATCTACATCCAATAAATTATAGTTATTCAGCATTATCACCTCTCCTTTCATTCTCACCTTTATGATATTATTTATCAAAAATGTATCTGGTTTGAGTCGGAGGTCTGTAGACTACACATGGGTGGATAGCAGTGCCATATCCTCTTTCAAATAAGATCTATAGTCCTTCCTTCTTTTTCCCCCACGCCCCCTGTAATTTAGCTGCTTTAATATTTGTTTTGATATAGAGTGCTGCTCCTCTCCGTTTCTGCCTTTTCTTTTCCTCCTAAATTGATTACAGCCTGATATAATAATATCCTCTTCATAAGACTCATCAAATCATGTTTCTGTAATGGTCACAATGTCGCTACTGGATAGTTGTTAGCTACAGATGTGGAATCCAGCTAAGGATTTTTTTTAAGCAGCTATATAATAGTTTATTTTAAAACCTTAGGAAATGCACCTTGCAAAAATAAGCTATTAGTACTCTGAAGAGGCTGAAAGCAATAAGAGCCACGTTGCTTCAAAGCCAGCAAGGTCCAGATGGCAATAAGTAGACTTCCTACGTTATCAAAGGGGTGTGATAATTAAAGCACACATAATCATGTTCTTTATTATATGACTTTTCTAGGCAGCTATTGAGAGCCAGAGGAGACATCAAGATCCTTTTGTAAAAAAAAAAAAAAAGATTTTATTCTTAAATTTAGGAGCAAATTCCTTGCTTTTTGCAGTGTGGGTAGTCAGTTTTGCCTGATTTGGAACCTTTTGTATCTCAGAGACCATTTAAACATTGCAATTGTTAGGAAAAATAATAGTATGGTTATGCTATTAAGAAAATCTTCTTGTTTTAAATTAATATCAGAGTTTTTATATAGTGGGCAAAGAGAGTTCAAGCTGAATTGATTATAAATAAATAGGCTTGCCTTTCTGAAGTATGTTGTTAAACTGTAAGGCTGTTTTATAGCTATTCTGCATGTTATTTTAGATTCTTTAATTTGTAATTTTTCAGTTTTTATTTTGTATTTATCTTCTGTTCATTACTTTTGATTCTTTAAGATTGCATTTGATTAAAATTTGTAATTGCAGTTATGCAATTAAAGGCTTGTTCCCCGCCCCCCACTGCAGTTCCTTGTGACTCTGGCAATGGAGGGTAAAGTGACTTGCCCAGAGCCAGGAGGAGCTACAGTGGGTAGAAAAATAATCACTCAATCACAATCAAATTTTTAATTGAAATGCAGTCCTATAATTAAAATGAGTCAAATGAGTGTACATCCTCTAATTAGCAACTCCACTTAATTTGGTAAGGGTTTGATTGAACAGTTTGCAGAAATTTCTGATAGCTTCATGCTGATTGAGAGAATTCACACAATCCTTGAATTTCATACAAATTGGGTAGTCAGAATCGAGGATGGGCTTCAATTTCTTTAATCATTTTAAAGAGGTAGGTTGAATTGATCTTTGGAGAATATTTTACTTTCTGATAAAAAACAAAACAAAACAGAAACCTGCTCTAGGATTGACTACTTGCTACCAAGTGTACTAGATACAAAAAAAATCCATAATTCCGTTGTACCTGATCATGTTTTTCTCATTCTAATCTATATACTTGATCCTTTGCTGTGAAGGTCTGGCAGTTTAATTGAGGATTATTTGAAGACGCAGATAAAGCAGACTACTGAGAATTACTTAGAGTTTAATGATAACTGTCAAGTTTTTGTGGTGGCCAAATGAGATGCCTATAAGGTGACCCTGAGAAAAAAATAATCAGATATTCTGCAAACCAGCAAAGCTTAGTCAAAAAACAATTTTGATATTGAGATAAAATAATTAGAAACATACTTCTCAGTATTGACCCTGCAGTGAGTGGTCAGTAGTTTTTTTTATAATGCTTTCCACTGTTTGCAACAAAATCTGGATATTCTGTGGCAGTATCCATGTAGTGACAGAATTTCTAAACAATGTGGCGAGTGCCTGGCATTATCCAGATAGCGGCGGCACTATTTATCTATTATCCAGATATCTGGGCGCAGAGAAAGGGGGGACATGATAGAAACATTCAAATACGTCAAGGGCCACATTGAAGTGGAGGAAGAAATCTTTTTTCTCAAGGGTCCCACAGCGACAAGAGGGCATCCGCTAAAAGTTAAAGGGGGGAGATTTCATGGTGACACCAGGAAATACTTCTTTACCGAAAGGGTGATTGATCGATGGAATGTTCTTCCACACCAAGTGGTCGAGGCCAGCAACGTGCTCGACTTCAAGAGACGATGGGATAAACATATGGGGTTGCTACAGAGTTATGCTTAAAAGATGGATTCTCGTGGGAGAGGGGATTCTAGAGTGGGCAGATTTGTTGAGGGAGGGTTCTTGAGTGGGCAGACTTGTTGGGCCGTCGGCCCTTATCTGCCGTCATACTCTATGTTTCTATGTTTCTAATCTAGGAAATATGTCTTATCGTAATATAATGGGACTTCTGCATAGCCCTTTCAAGAATGCAAAAGGACGTAAATTCACATTGCAAGCATACCAAACAAAACATGTTTTTGTTCATTTTCCCACAAACCAGCCAGACTGGACTGACTTCTGCCACTTCAGGACAAAGTAGTCAACCTTTTCTTGAACGATTCATCTACTCTAGCATTTCCATTTCTTTTCTAATAGTACATCATCCAAGGTGATAATTTTCTATCAGAACAACAGAACAGAATATAATTTAGATTAACCCTCCCTTTTACAAAACCATAGTGTGGTTTTTAGCGCCGGCTGTGGCGGTAACAGCTCCGATGCTCATAGGAATTCTTTTTTTTTTTTTCAAATTCTTTATTCATTTTTCATCTTACAACAAGTGCACAATATTACATCATTTAAAACTTTTACACATCACTTGAATTTTTTCTAATGTCATCGTAAGTACATAAATTTATTCCCTCCCCACCCACCCTTCCTACAAAAATTTCAATCAAAAATATCATATAAATGTTGTATTCTTATCTATTGATTAAACCTAATACCACCACAACCATGCCAATAAGAAGAAACTTATTTATACTGTTTTTTGATGTGGTTCATTATGTACTCTTCTAATTGTTCAGCATAATAAGCAGCTGGGCATAAAAAGCAAATGAGTGGTTTGCGCTCTAAAAAAAAATCTTTATTAAGGAAGCTCTTTTTGTAGTCTGGTAATTACAGACCTTTAGAAACATGGGTGAGGTACTTAGCACTAATTTTTATCTTGAGATGAGTAATAACATGGATAGGTTTTTAATGTTTGGCAAAGTGATTGTACATGAATGGACACCTTAAGCACTGAGGATTAAAAATTGTGATTGCCTAAAATAATATAATAAAGTAATAATAGATTGAAGTACTAATAATATATGCATTTCTTTTTGTTAGTGCTTTCTAGCAATGTAATTTCAAAGTAGTGCTATTGTAGGTAAAATATTGATTTTAAAAATTATCCCATTTCCCTTTTAAGATGGGACATGTGATATTCTTGTTTCCCATTGCATTTTGAATAATCCCTAACATTCCAGTTGCTTACTTGGCAGCCAAAATGCAGTGGACTAAAACTTTCAACATAAGAACTAAATCAGCATGACGCCTCCCTCCCCCCCCAACTTCTCTGTGCCTCATATCCTGCCATAGCCAATATGTCCTCCTCCCTGTTTCACTCAACCCCACCATTTAGATTCAGTTTGCCACCCCCCTGTCCAGACCCAGCATGGCCCCTCTGTACTATTTTATTGCTTCTAGGCCCACCATTGCCTTTGTATACCTTCTAAATCTCAAATTCTTACAAATTCTAAGGTGTATTAAAAGGAATTAAACGTTGAATACAAAGAGTATTTTTAAGTGTGCTCAGAGCAAAAGTGTTACTAGTCTCAATTTTAGGCTCAAGATATAATCATTGCGCACAAGGTTTTCTTATAATCATAGCAAAATCTCCAAAATGTGAAAAACTATGTAAGAGCTCTTTTTACTTAGCTTGGCAAAATCAGGGTTGACACCTGCTTCAGGGAACCAAATGCAAAGGAATTAAGGGTGTTGAACACTGTGGTGTTCACATATTCATATATCTCATATATTCAGATAACATAAGCTCCTATAGTCTTTGGATCTTTTCCGAGCAGATTGATTTCCTCAAAACTTGACATGGTTGCTAACTGGTTTCTTTAAAATAAGCTGGTACTATACTCAGTTTCTCTAAAATTGAAGCTATGATTTTTCCTTCTTGTGACACTAATAGTGTAGTGCCCTCTCTTTTTATTAAAATAACTTTTATAACTTTTACAGACTCCATTCGGGTTCTAGGAGTAATCTTTGATAAGGATCTCTTTCCACTGTCACATTTCATCCACTCTGTTCTGTTTTGGACCTCTCAAATCGTGGCCTTGGTCATTACGAAACTTGATTATTCTAATTCTCTTCTGGTTGTACACTTCTCCCTCCATATTCACTGTGATAGGGGATTAACAGACCCGCGAATACAGAAAAACTGCGAATAACTTTTTCATATTCGCTGTTTTCTATTAAAAGCCATCGTGGGTATGGTAAAACTGTGAATAACATGGTGGGAGACCTGGCATGTTCCTGAAGGAGAGGCAAAACATGGTGAAGAAAGTGCTGGGAATCAGCGATTTCTCTATACAAGCTGATGTAATTTTGGGGGAGGCACCAGCAAGCTAAAAACTGTGAATAATGAAAACCGCAAATGCTGAAACCGCGAATACGGAGGGAGAAGTATATTCGTAAAAACACAGTTATAGACAATTCAGTTAGTACTAAACACAGCCATTAAACTTCTCTATAGTCACGAAAAATTTAATCATGTTAATCCCCCCTCCAAACCTTTTTTTTAAATCTGAGCGCTGGCTGCTGTAGCAGATTCAGTCCCTAGGTTCTCCAGTATTCTTGGTTATCTCATAACCTATTCCTCTTCTCATGTACTTAGTTTGTCTCAAAAAAATTGTCTCTTCCATCTGTTTATCATGCCCATCTTGAAACCAGCTGGAACTCATGTTTATGTCTCAGCCCCCTCTATCTGGACCTCCTTATTTCTTTAACGATGACTAGAGTTGATGATGAACAAATTTAAAGCATATTATTTGTCCATGATATTTCACGCTGAACTACAGAACTGACAGCCTCCACTTTTGTATTTCATCTTGCTCTGGCTAGGCTTGCCATTTAATTGCACAATGAGAATTGTCTTATCCTCCCTCTTGTATTTCCTGTCCTCTTCTTCTTCCATGACATACTCTGTAATCTTTCCTGCCTATTTCTCATATGATTTTCTTGTCTTTGTCTGTATTCTTGATTGTCTTTGTACTGCCTTATCTTGCTTTGCTCTAGTTGTGATTTTATAATTGTAAACCACTTAAAAACTTTTAGTTATATAAGCAGTATATCAAATTCCTATAATCTTTCCGCATGAGTAAATAACAGGGAATGCGGAGTTACTTACCTGTAACAGGTGTTATCCAAGGACAGCAGGCAGGTATTTGGGCGACGTCCTCAATGGAGCTCAGTACTGACAGTGAACTGTCACTTTAAAAAAAACTTAAACATTTGAAGACCACCAGTAGTGCGCATGCACAAGTGCCTTCCCGCCCAATGCTGGCTCACGGCTTCTTCAATTAAGTAACAAAGCTAAGAAACCAACCAGGGGAGGCGAGAGAGTTGTGAGCATATCTGCCTACTGTCCTTGGATAAAACCTGTTACAGGTAAGTAACTTTGCTTTATCCCACATGTGGGACTCCCTAGCTGTCAGGATTATGCCTCTGAGAGGGTTATTGACATCTATCATGAGTCTAGGGTTGGAGGGAAGCTGGCTCCTAAGTGGAAAATAAATTTTGTAGAACTGCTTGGCAAACCGGCTATCCCAACTAGAATAATTCTCCAAACAGTAGTGGGATGTGAAGGTATGTACTGAGGACCAGGTAGGAGTGAAATGTAGATGGGCTACTGAAGTTGCCATTGCTCGAATTTTATGTACAGTGACATGTCCTTCCAGCATTGGCTCAGCCCAAGCATAGCAAAAAGAGATACATTCCGCCAATCATGTGGAGATGGTTCTCTTGGTGATAGGAGCGCCAAGTCTGTTCAGATCAAATGACAGGAAGTGTTGAGTTGAAGTCCTGCGAGATTTGATCCAATTCAAGTAACAGGCAAGACTATGTTTACAGTCTAATATGTGGAGCACTGCTTCACCAGGTCGAGAATGTGGTTCTGGATAGAAGACTGGAAGAACTGGTTCAGATGGAATTCTGAGACGGTTTTCAGGAGGAATTTAGGATGAATACGAAGAATCACTTTGTCATGGTAAAATGTTATATAAGGTGGATCTGATACAAGCGCTTGAAATTCACTGACTCTTCTTGCAGAAGTAAGAGCTATGAGGAAAACTACTTTGCAAGAGAGAAATGCTTGAAAGATTAAGTCGAGAGTGGCTCAAATGGAGGCTTCATCAACATGGAAAGTACATTAGGGTCCCAAGTCACCAGAGGAGGCTTGATAGGTGGCTTGCTATAGTGTAGGCCTTTCATGAATCTGGATACCAATGGATGTAAAGACAATGTTTTTTTCCCTAGTAGTGCATGAAAAGCACTAATAGCACTGAGATGAACTCTGATTGAAGTAGTTTCAAGACCAGAGTCAGAAAGGTGCAGAAGATAGTCTAGAACCAATGGGAGGGTACAAGTGATCGGTTCTAGCAAATGGAGATTACACCAGACTGTGAAGTGAGTCCACTTGAAGCAAGAGCATGCTGTGTAGAAAGTTTTCTAGAAGCTTCTAAAATGGCTGACATGGATGCAGAAATTGTGAAGGCTTCTACTCACTGGGCGAGAGATACCATGCTATGAGTGTCAAGCTACATAGATTGGATGCAGAAGAGAGCCCTCGTTCTGTGTCAGCAACATTGTTTGTATTGAAAACCATCTCAGAAAACTCTTAACTCTGTATTGTAACACCATTACAGAAGCTTATGTAAATGGCTCTGAATTGACTTTCCAATCGTTAGTAGCGGTATAGAAGCTAACAATAAACAATACTTTATAGAACTTTTTAAAGACTGAATACAATACCTTGGAGGATTTTTATAAGTGTTACAATCAACCTTTCAAAAGTCAGATACATCAGTGATTTATTTATGGTGTAAGAAACCATATATACAGAGTGATCCAACTTTATTTTGCTGATTTTAATAATTCTCTGTAATGTTGCAATTTTTACAAAATTCTGCATAGATTCTCTTGGGATGTATACTATATTGTGTAAGAAACCTACCATATTTGATTATTAGTTATTTTTATGCTATGTTTTATACATTGTTATTTTATGTTTATTTATTTATTTATTCAATTTTCTATACCGTTCTCCCAAGGGAGCTCAGAACATTTATTTATTTACATTAATTTATTCAGGTACTCAAGCATTTTTCCCTATCTGTCCTGGCAGGCTCACAATCTATCTAATGTACCTGGGGCAATGGGGGGATTAAGTGACTTGCCCAGGGTCACAAGGAGCAGCGTGGGTTTGAACCTACAACCTCAGGGTGCTGAGGCTGTAGCTTTAACCAGTATGAGATGGGCAGAATAGAAATACTAAATCAATAAATGGAGTAGTAGTCATGGTATAATGATGTAAATAAAATGGCCAAAATATTATTCCAAATACAGTAATTGTTTTATTTAAGTATTTATTTACTACTTATAGCCCAAGTGGTTTACTTTCAGGTACTCAAGCATTTTTCCTCATCTGTCCCAGTAGGCTCACACTCTATCTAGTGTATCTGGGGCAATGGGGGGAATTAAGTGATTTGCCCAAGGTCACAAGGAGCAGCTTAGGATTTGAATCCACAACCTCAGGGTTCTGAGACTGTAGCTCTAGCCACTGTGCCATACACTCCCCCACTAGTGCTGCCCGATTCAGGAAAAAAATTTCAATTCAGCCTATTGAATCGATTTTTCTATTCGATTCGATTTTCCTGCCCAAATGCGTGTTTTTTTCAAACATCCTGGTGTGTTTATTTTATAGCCTCTTCACCCCTTTGCCTTCTAACCACACTGGCACTGTGGTGTAAACAAAATAAACAAACAAAAAAGACTTTTCCTCTCTCTGTTAAATCCTAGCTTACGTTTGTAGTCTAACACCAGCTCTGGCAGGATACACGTTTCAAATCTGACATATTGTAATCACAAAACAGAAAATAAAATTATTTTTTCTACTTTTTGTTGTCTGGTCATTATTCAAATCTTGTTGGTCCCAGGCTCTGGTTGTCTTCTGATAACTTGCTTGCCAGTGTCTCCTTCTTTCTTCTTTCTCCGTGCTAACCATCCATCTTCTATCTCTGTTCTCCCCTTCCATTTCCCTTCCCTCCCCCGGAGGTCTGGCATCTTTCCTTATTTTCGTCTCCATCCACAGATCCACCTTTTCTCAACTACCCTTTAATCTAACATCTCTCCCTCCTTCCCCACCACCCCAGGGTCCACCGTCTCTCCCTTTCTTTTCCCAACTACCCTCCTATCCAGTATCTCTAGCCCCCCTCTACACCATCCCTTGTGTCCAACTTCTCTCCCTTTCTGTTCCTTCCCTCCCTAAATCCCATTGTCCACCATCTCTGTTTTTAGACCCATTATTTATTTCCCCCCCAAAGTCCGGCATATGCACATCTCTTTGAACCCCCCCTTTCCTCCCTTCCTCCGTGTACTTCTACACCAGGGCCCCCTGCCCTGAAGGTCTGTCCCCTCCCCCGAAGGCCTTCACCTCCCCCTGAAGGCCTGTGCCACCATCCCTGAAGGCCTGCCTCCCCCTTGAAGGCCTGCCTGTCCCCACCCCCACCCCAAAGGACTGTTTACCCCTCTCCCCCTGGAACGCTGATGCCAAAGCACTACAGTAAGGAAAGGCTAAAGGTTGTTATACCCACTATAATTTGAATATTGTACTATGAATGTAAAGAGCATAAGCTGTATTCTGAAACTGTAGCAGGAAAGCAGCCCTTAAAGCAGTTGCAGATAGTACCAGGCTACAGCAAAAAAACATTATTATTTTTTTGCCTATGTGTTTGTTTCTGTTAAAATAAAATAGAATAAAATGATCCTCCTCTGATCCTACCATTCCTCTCTTGACATATACCATATACATTTTTTCCCTTCCTTTAACAAACACAGCAAAAATAATACATCTCCTAAGAAGCAAACCTGATGGAAAAAAACAGTGAGCTGAAAGGCAGAGAAGCAGCCTCAGTTGGGAAAGTCACTTCATTGCCCCAGATACCATAGTTAGATCATGATCCCGCCGGGAGAAAGGGAAATTACTTTAGAGAGTTTACTATAGCTGCGGAAGAAAGGTGGAATATCAAATAAAAATAGGTACAATCAAGCTTCAAAAGTGGTATACTTATACCGCGGGGGACGAGCCCATGTTGACATCTTCGGCAGCATCATAGAACTCCGTGTCGCTGTCAGATGCCACTGGAGAGAGTCATGGGAGAACTGGCGTTATCACTCCCCCTCCCCTCCCTCTCCCGGGCAAAATCTGAGTGCAGATCAAGTTCCCTCCAGCTGACAGGCAGCTGCAGGCAAAAGAAGAGAGATCCGGTTGCTTCGGTCCAGCGAGCGACTCTCTCGGCAAAGGCTGGAATGGCTATCAAAGAGCGTCCGGGGCCCCGCCCTCAGCCTCCGAAGCAGCCGAGTCTTCATGGACTGTGGCTCTCAGTTCCTACCAGTCCCCTGGCCTCCTGCGTACCATTTACCTCATATGAGCAGCATGCAGAGAAGATCGCGGTACTAGAGATCTTTGCAAACTGCTTCGGAGGCCAGGGGTAAGCCAGACACCAGTGGGAAGCCGGACACCAGAACTTCACAACTGATCCTCCCCCCTTGCCCTCTAAAGCAGAAGTGGCAGTGGCCGGCCAGCAAGAGGCACTGAATCGGGAGGCCGTTTTTTAATTTATTTTTTATTTTTTTAATCGATTCGAATCGATTCACCCGAAGTGAATTGGTGAACCGATTTGAATTGTAAATCAGGCAGCACTGCCCCCCCCACTAATGTTTTTAGTTTTTGTGTTTTTTTTTAAAGTATCTTTATTGGTGCAATAGTACAGTCACAACAGAGCTTAACACTGGTGCAAGAACAATAATCCTTTGAGGGGAAATTATACAACCCCCATAGAGGAAAAGAAAAACAGAAATATAGACTCCCCACCCATTATGCTATACCAAAAAGAGGAAAATAATATACTGGTGGGTATAAATGGAACACTTGGGGCTATGCGCAGTGTCGTGATAAACTGGCTGCCCTATTTTACTTATATAGAAAACAGCTACTCCTATTCCCAAAACTATTCTCCTTCTGGCGCAACATTGTGAGCAAGGCAACAGAATCTGACAGCGCAACCAGGCCCAACACCATGGAGCATGACCTGCTTTTACTGGAACAATGGTCCAGTACTTGGCAACTAAACTTTAATAAAGAAAAAGAATCCCCAAAGAATGATATGACACAAAAGTGTTATAGTATCGGAGCAATGTGCTCAAATCACATAATTAGAAATATTATACGTTTATTAAATTTTTGATCATTCAACCAATTACACTTTTCAACGAAAGCACATTTGCCCTTGCACTCGAACTTCATGGTGTGGCTGTTGGATATGAACTCAAATTCGTTCCTGATGTTTTCCTTGTGATGTTTTCTCGCTGGACGGCCTGCAACCATCTTGCTTGCTTTACTCTTTGCGGACATTGTTCCAGGAAGACTTTGAACTCTTAAGCTAAGTGATTCATGAATTTTAGAATACAGTCATATTTATATATATCTCTGTATGATTTTTTGTGGCCCTTCCAGCGCTGTTTCTTATATACTGTTTGTTACATGTTATATGGTGTTTGGTTTGTTTGTAATGTTTGTGTGTTGATATGTGTATGTTGCTTTATGAAAGTACTATGATATTTTGCAATTTTTAAATTAATAAACATGTATAATATTTCTAATTATGTGATTTGAGTACATTGCTCCGATACTATAACACTTTTTTGTGTCATATTATTCTTTGGGGATTCTTTTTCTTTATTTTGAGGTTCATTCCTGAGTCTCCTTGGTTATTAGTTATAGCTCTCTGTTTTGTTTTTGTTTAACTAAACTTTAATGCCAAAAAATGTAAGGTAATGCACCTTGGGAGCAGAAATCCATGCAGAAAATACACCTTGAACGGTGAAAGCTTAACAAGAACTACTGCAGAAAGGGACTTGGGAGTTCTCATCTGGGAAGATATGAAAGCTGCCAATCAGGTGGAGAAAGCTTCAGCAAAGGCCAGACAAATGCTAGGTTGCATCAGAAGGAGCTTTATCAGCTGAAAGCCGGAAGTCATACTACCGTTATACAGAATCATGGTGAGACCTCACCTGAAGTACTGTGTCCAATTTTGGAGGCCACATTATCAAAAGGATGTGAAGAGAATGGAGTCGATACAGAGAATGGCCACTAGGATGGTCTCAGGATTGAAAGACATCCCATATGAAGAACGTCTGATCAGACTGCGCTTATATTCTCTCGAGGAGCGCAGAGAAAGGGGGGACATGATAGAAACATTCAAATACATCACGGGTCGCATTGAAGTGGAGGAGGAAATCTTTTTTCTAAAGGGTCCCACGGCGACAAGAGGGCATCCGCTAAAACTTAAGGGGGGAAGATTTCATGGTGACACCAGGAAATAGTTCTTCACCAAACGGGTGATTGATCGATGGAATGATCTTCCATGCCAGGTGGTTGAGGCCAGTAGCGTGCTCGACTTCAAGAGTCGATGGGACAAACAGGTGGGAGTGCTACAGAGTTATGCTTAAACGGTAGATACTACATGGAGGAAGGGTTCTGAGTAGGCAGACCTGTTGGGAGGGAGGGTTCTTGAGTGGGCAGACTTGTTGAGCCGTCGACCCTTTTCTGCCGTCATACTCTATGTTTCTAAAAGAAAAATAAAATCTCAGTATGCACACCCTACTCATCTACCTTTCACTCCCTCCCCCCTCCACTCATCCCTGCTTCTCATGTTGCTCAAAGAGATTACACCTAGAAAGATAGGGTAGGATCAGCCCCAGAATCCACTAATGTTCTATTGCTATTTTGTTTTTCTTTTAAATAGAAAGAAGCTTGGGGGGACCACAAGAGTGAATGCAAATGTCTTAAAAGCAGTCATCCAAGAGTTCCTACTGACTCGGTCCGACTCGTTGGCAAGATTGTTTTTAAACTAGTAAGTAAATAGAGTGCATAGAGATTAATATGTTATTAAATAAATGTTGTTAATAGTCTTTTGTAAAGATAGATGAATAAAATGAAACATTGGTTGGTGAGCTTCACCAGGCTAACTACTTGTACTTGGCTCCTTGAGGATCAATGTAAAATTTAATCAAGCTGAAAAAAGATAAATTGATAGCATTTCTCTCAAGTCAACCTATTTGATTTGAAACAGGAAGGCTGGTTTGTATCTGGACCTCAGGGACTGAGCATAATTTTATAACTGTATTAAAAAAGGTGCATACAAGTGAAAGAACCCCCCCCCCCACACACAGAAGAATCAGCATACATTTCTTATTTCCTGCTTTGCCTCTAAAGCACTTGTAATATACTCCTTGACCTCAGCCTTTTTTTTTGTAATTCTTTATTGATTTTCAATTCGAATACTAAGTGCAAAAATCGGACAAACAAGTAATATATTAAACAGCAGTTACATCTAATCAAATAATAATAAAAAATATATTTCTCCCCCCTCCCTCCCACCCTCCCTGGATGTGTAAAAATCAACTAGGAATTAAGGGCTTATACAATTAATCAGATTTAACAAATTCTGTTAATGGACCCCATGTTGATTTAAATATTTTATTATGTCCCAATATTTCCTAATTCATTTTTTTTCATATCTATAACATTGACACAAAGTTTCCCACCAAAAGGAAAAATTTAGCCTTTCCCAGTTTTTCTAATTCCTGGTGATCATTTGCATGGAAACCCTTGTCATAATTATAAGAAGTCTGCTTTTATACCTGTCTAATGGATTTTTAGCTGTCAGCAATGTCCCATATATGACCACATCGTAGGCCTTGGATGCAATGATTTTGACTTCTTTGGCAGTCTCTGTGTTCAGTATAGAGAATGACATGGGGAAAAAATTTGTCCCCGTGAGCTCGTTCCCGTCCCGTCACCGCGAGCTCAGTGCCCGCTAGAGAATGACACGGGGAGGAAAAAAAAATCTGTTCCCATCACTGCCCCCTCCTCAGACCACCATCACCTTCACCACCCCATCCCCGCCATCCCCTTCACCGCCTTGTCTCTGCCCTGCCGTCCCCTTCACCACCCTGTCCCCATCCCCGCAGCATCCATACAAACCTCAGTACTGTAATATTTAGCTTATTCCTTCCTTATAAATCAAAGTTCTGGCTGCTGAACTAGAGAAAGAGATGTTCAGCTGGCAGGGCTTTGTTTATAAATTTTTATCAACACAACTAATATACTACTTTATCCTAAAGCAAAAAAAAGAAAATAAATAAATAGAATTTTTTTTTCTACCTTTGTTGTCTGGTTTCTGCTTTCCTCATCTTCTCATTCAATTCCTTCCATCCACTGTCTGTCTTCTCTCTGCGCCTTCTATTTGCTCTGTTACTGTGCCTCTCCCTTCACCCCCCCACAATTGGTCTGGCACCCATCTTCTTCCCTCCGCTCCCCGATAGTCTGGCATCTCTGTCTTCTTCCCTTCCAGCGTCTTCTCCCCACTCTCTCTTCCCCATTCCCTTCAGCGTCTTCTCCCCACTCTCTGTTCCCCATTTCCCAGTGTCTTCTCCCCATTAGAGAGTTGCGCGGGGACAGAAATCCCACCCGTCCCCACCAAAATCCCACCCGTCCCCGCGAGGAATCCCTCCGTCCCACCCGTCCCCGTGAGGAATCCCCTCTGTCCCCACCCGTCCCCGCGAGGAATCCCTTCCGTCCCCGCCTGTCCCTATAAACTTCAGAAATAGTTATTTTATTTAATTATGCTACTGAATTAAAGGCTCTGGTAGAGACCCATTTACAAATAAGCAAAGAGACTTTATTAATTTGGAAATATTAATTGGGAAGAATACATACTTTGTAAATGGGTTTCTACCAGAACCTCTAATGTAAATATAAAATATAAATACACGGCTGAGGAGAACCCCCAAGCTGTCAGCTGAGGACTTCCTTTGCAGTTGGCCAGGGGTCTCTTTTGCCAAGCTTGGCAAGCAGCAGTTGCGTCCCTGAGTCACAGATGCTAGCACCTCAGTGGCTCATGGATGCTGCCAGTGACTGCTGCACTTGGTGGAGGGGAGTTCTGGCCATCTCTAGAGGAGGTCTTCTGCTGGCGGTGCTTGGGGATCCCCACCAGTCACAGCAAGGGTCAGCAAGTACCGTATTTTCACGCATATAACGCGCGCGTTATACGCGTTTTTACCTACCGCGCATACCCCTCGCGCGTTATATGCGTGAGCGCGGTATACAAAAGTTTTAAAACATAGTTCCCACCCCGCCCGACGCCCGATTCACCCCCCCAGCAGGACCGCTCGCACCCCCACCCCGAACGACCGCTCGCACGCGCTCCCACCCGCACCCGCATCCACGATCGGAGCAAGAGGGAGCCCAAGCCCTCTTGCCCGGCCGACTCCCCGACGTCCGATACATCCCCCCCCCCGGCAGGACCACTCGCACCCCCACCCCGAAGGACCGCCGACTTCCCGACAATATCGGGCCAGAAGGGAGCCCAAACCCTCCTGGCCAGACCGCTCGCACCCCCACCCCGAACGACCGCTCGCACGCGCTCCCACCCGCACCCGCAGCCACGATCGGAGCAAGAGGGAGCCCAAGCCCTCTTGCCCGGCCGACTCCCCGACGTCCGATACATCCCCCCCCCCGGCAGGACCACTCGCACCCCCACCCCGAAGGACCGCCGACTTCCCGACAATATCGGGCCAGAAGGGAGCCCAAACCCTCCTGGCCACGGCGACCCCCTAACCCCACCCCGCACTACATTACGGGCAGGAGGGATCCCAGGCCCTCCTGCCCTCGACGCAAACCCCCCTCCCCCCCAACGACCGCCCCCCCCAAGAACCTCCGACCGCCCCCCAGCCGACCCGCGATCCCCCTGGCGACCCCCACGACCCCCCCACCCCCCTTCCCCGTACCTTTGGTAGTTGGCCGGACAGACGGGAGCCAAACCCGCCTGTCCGGCAGGCAGCCAACGAAGGAATGAGGCCGGATTGGCCCATCCATCCTAAAGCTCCGCCCACTGGTGGGGCCTAAGGCGCGTGGGCCAATCAGAATAGGCCCTGGAGCCTTAGGTCCCACCTGGGGGCGCGGCCTGAGGCACATGGGCCCAACCCGACCATGTGCCTCAGGCCGCGCCCCCAGGTGGGACCTAAGGCTCCAGGGCCTATTCTGATTGGCCCACGCGCCTTAGGCCCCACCAGTAGGCGGAGCTTTAGGATGGATGGGCCAATCCGGCCTCATTCCTTGGTTGGCTGCCTGCCGGACAGGCGGGTTTGGCTCCTGTCTGTCCGGCCAACAACCAAAGGTACGGGGAAGGGGGGGGGGGGGGGTCGTGGGGGTCGCCAGGGGGGTCGCGGGTCGGCTGGGGGGGCGGTCGGAGGTTCTTGGGGGGGGCTGTCGTTGGGGGGGAGGGGGGTTTGCGTCGAGGGCAGGAGGGCCTGGGATCCCTCCTGCCCGTAATGTAGTGCGGGGTGGGGTTAGGGGGTCGCCGTGGCCAGGAGGGTTTGGGCTCCCTTCTGGCCCAACTACCAAAGGTACGGGGAAGGGGGGTGGGGGGGTCGTGGGGGTCGCCAGGGGGGTCGCGGGTCGGCTGGGGGGCGGTCGGAGGTTCTTGGGGGGGGGCGGTCGTTGGGGGGAGGGGGGTTTGCGTCGAGGGCAGGAGGGCCTGGGATCCCTCCTGCCCGTAATGTAGTGCGGGGTGGGGTTAGGGGGTCGCCGTGGCCAGGAGGATTTGGGCTCCCTCCTGGCCCGATATTGTTGGGGAGTCGGCGGTTCTTCGGGGGGGAGGGATGTATCGGACGTCGGGGGGGGGCATCAGGCTTTCAGGATGGGGACAGACCTTCAAGGGGGGACAGTGCACGGAAGTCAGGGGGGGTGAACGGAGAGTCGGGACAGCGCACGGAAAGTCAGGGCGGGCGAAAGGAGCGTCAGGCAGCATGCGCGGTATACCCGTGAGCGCGGTATACCAAAGTTTTTGTACATATTATCGTGATTTCTGCGCGCTATACCCGTGTGCGCGTTTTATACGGGTGCGCGTTATTTGCGTGAAAATACGGTACTTCAACACTGTAGAAATAAAACCAGAAATGCATTTCCTTTTCTTTTGAACACAATACAAATACATCTGCTATATACATTTCTCAAAGCTAACATATTTAATCAATAAATTCCATTTTTACCTTTGTTGTCTGGAGACTTTATTCTCCATAAAGTTGGTCCTGGTTTCTTTTTTCTACTTTCCCAACTTCTGTAAATTCTTCTGTTGCTGTCCATTGGTTCCTCCTACCATGGTCCAGCATTTATCCCTCCGTCATCCCCCGGACCATGTGCAGCATCTTTTGCCCCTTCCATCCAACCCAATGCCCAACATTTCTCCAGCACCATGCCACATCTCTCCCTCCATTCCCTTCATCACTATGTCCAACATTCCTCCCTCTTGCATCCCTTTCAATCTGTCATACTGTCCCCTTTCCACCACAACATTTCTCCCTCTCATCTGTACCTCACTCCCTCCCTATGACCAAAAATTCTTCTCTTTCTTCCATTCCCCGTGTACACCATCTCTCTTTCCCTCTCATTGACACACTCACGCCCAATTCTCCCTTTTACATTGTATTTTGTTTACCTTCTATCTATTACTTCAGTTCAGACCCATCAGCTGACTCATTTCCATTCTGCACTTGTATAGTCCTGCACTTTGATACACACACTAACAAAAAGAATTCTTAAATGCTGATTTCCCCTTAAAAAACTAGATAACAGTACACTATAATATGCATATGGTCAGAAGTCAATAAAACACACACAGAAAATACGGAACGGGCCATCTAAAGAAAGCTAACCTCCCCCCCCCCCAATGCTAAAAAGCAAAAATCCAGAGAAAGTGCAATAAACTTTGAAAGGACAAAGCCTAAAGGAAAGCCCCCCCAAAATGCATTTAAATGATCACTTAGCAGATATGTGTTTTGAATACACAACACAAAACAGCCCTGTTTCTCCCAACTGACTTCTCCCAACTGCATTTCTTCGCAGGGCAGCGGGCCCTGCCTTTTCTGACCCCTCCTGTCTCCCGAGTGCTGCAGTTCTTCAGGGCAGTGGGCCCTGCCTTTTCTGACCCCTCCTGTCTCCCGAGTGCTGCACTTCGCAGGGCAGCAGGCCCTGCCTTTTCTGTCCACCTCCGAGGCTCCTGCAAGACTTTACTGCTCCCGAGTGCTGCACTTCTTCACATGGCAGCGGGCCCTACTCGCTCCACGTGGCTGACCCGAAGCCTTACCTCCGACGTCAGCTCGGACGTCGGGGGAAGACTTCCGGGTCGGCTACGTGTGGTGTGCTGGGAGCAGAAGGGCAGGAAAATAAGACGAGCCATTTGGCTCGAGCTGCCTCCCAACCCCGCGGGATTCCGGAGACCATGAGGGGCATCCCCACGGGATCCCCGTGACCCTAGGGGGCATCCCCACGGGATCCCCATGACCCTAGGGGGCGTCGCCACGGGATCCCCGTGACCCAAAGGGGGAACCCATGGGATCCCCGCGGGTCCCGTGGGATTCCTGTCGTCCCCGTTCCTGTGCAGCTCTCTACTCCCCACTCTCTGTTCCCCATTTCCCAGCGTCTTCTCCCCACTCTCTGTTCCCCATTTCCCAGCGTCTTCTCCCCACTCTCTCTTCCCCATTTCCCAGAGTCTTCTCCCCACTCTCTCTTCCCCATTTCCCAGCGTCTTCTCCCTACTCTCTGTTCCCCATTTCCCAGCGTCTTCTCCCCACTCTCTCTTCCTCATTTCCCAGCGTCTTCTCCCCACTCTCTCTTCCCCATTCCCCAACGTCTTCTCCCCTCTCTTTCTTCCCCAGTTCCCTTCAGGCTGCTTCAGCGTCTTCACCATCCCCCCACCCCCAGCACCCTTCGTGCAGTCCAGCAGCTCCCTCCCGCCAGCCAGCCGTGCATATCCCTCCCTCTCTTCCCCTTACCTTCTCTTCGTGGCGAACTGGCGATTTCTATAAGACTATGCCTTGTATTGCAGCTGGAGCCTTGAAGTCGCGTTGCATTGGCTGCTAGAAAAGTCTCCTCCGATGCAACTGGAAATGGGAAGTTGTGTCAGAGGAGACTTTTCCAGCAGCCACATGTAATGTGACTTCAAGGCTCCGGCTGCAATATAAGGCAAAACCTTATAGAAATCACCAGTTTGCCATGAAGAGAAGATAAGGGGAAGGGAAGGAGGGTGATGCATGGCTGGATGGCTGGTGGGAGCGAGAGGGCTGCTGGACTGCACGCTCGTTCACCGAATGTGCTCAACCCTTTAACTGCGGAAATAAGACCATTCACCGCTCCACGGGGTTGTGAATGGCCTTGTCCCCGTACTTGCGGTGACCTTTTCTTCTTTGTTACCGTTTTAGCGGGTTACCCGCGGCTAACCATGGGTAACAACCACCGTGTCATTCTCTAGTCCCCGCCCCCACATATATTCCTACTACTATTAATTATTTCTATAGCGCTACCAGACGTGCGCAGCGCTGTACAGAATTACAAAGAGTAAGAAAACAGTCCCTGCTCGAAAGAGCTTACAATATAAACAGGCAAGACAGACAAACAGGATGTCATGGACACAGTTAAAGGGAACAGTTAATCAGCTGGCTGGGTTGGAGGGCAGAGGAGTAGGGTTAAGGGTTGAAAGCTATATCAAAAAGGTGAGTTTTCAGTCTGCTTTTAAACAAGGGAAGGGGCCTGATGGACAAACTTGGGTAATTTATTCCAGGCATAAGGGGCAGCTAGATGAAAGGAATAAAGTCTGGAATTGGCAGAGGAGGAGAAGGTTAATGTTAAGAGTGACTTATCTGAGGAACGGAGTTCTCTGGGAGGTGTATAAGGAGAGAGAAGTGAGGAGAAATATTGAGGGGCAGCAGACATAATGTTATTTCTGTTTGCACATGGTTACTCAATATAACTCTTCTTATCCCACTTTGCCCAGCATGGCTCTTTCATTAGTTGCCAGCACAGCATCTTCCACGGCTCCTTCTAAGCAGCTTCTGTTTTGACTCCTTTCTCTATTCTACCTATCATGCTCCTTTATACTCACAACCTAATGCTCAGTGCCTATCAGTTTCTCCTTTACAATCTGTCACTTGTAAGAACATAAAAATTGTCATACTTTCCTCAACTCCATGCCACTGTTCTCTCCACCAGTCTTCCAATATGTTTCCTATCCCTCTTCCCAACAGTCATCTTCCCTCTTCTGTACAGTAGCTACTGTTCCCTCTGTTTGCCTACCAAGCATCACTAAATTTTCTTTTACCATTCTCTCGTTTGCCTCATTCACCTTTTGTTTCCTTCCTGCTGACAGTTTTGAACTATTGTCATGATACTGGTAGAAATCAGCCAGCAGTACTACAAAAGCACAGTGTGGCTCAAACTCACACTGATGAGCTCAGAGACCCAGGCAGGCAGGAGAAGTCAAAAAT
Source organism: Geotrypetes seraphini (assembly GCF_902459505.1). NCBI lineage: Eukaryota > Metazoa > Chordata > Amphibia > Gymnophiona > Dermophiidae > Geotrypetes > Geotrypetes seraphini. The sequence continues at coordinate 285,856,573 of NC_047086.1, forward strand.
AGAAATACAGATGTAAATGTTCTATTTTGTATGTTAATATGTAACTCACCCTGGATAAGGGCGGGTGAGAAATAAACAAACAAACAGATGGCGGTAGGGGACAGAAAAGTAAATAATATAGAATATATATGCATATATTGTATATACTTTTCATATTTTTCTCAAATCCATTGGTTTAAATTGATAAAAGACCTTTCCTTGACTGTCTTTTCATTTCATTTCAATTTTATTCTTACTCTTATTTCTTTTATTTTTATCTTTAATTTGTCACCATTGCTCACCACATTAATTTTGTGTTTGTATCTTGGTCATTTTTTGTGTATTCTTTTTGAGGACTCCTGAGGATGGCATTGTATGCCGAAACACGGACTATGTTGGGTCCTTTTCACATCAACCATTATCATTGATTTCATGGATAATTTGTTAGCTGCAGTCAAGCTTTTTTTGACAATAAAGCTTTTTATGGTTCACCTGGATACTGAGTTTTGCTTATCCCACTTCTTTTTGTTTTCATTTACTCATAACGTGGGTATTTTAGTTTTCTTTTTTTCCTGCTTGCACAAATAAAATGTCATCAGCATAGATTTTAAACTTGATTCCTGATTCTGCATCAATTTACATAATGGCTGCACAAAAAAATGGAGCAAAATACTAGAGAATGCCAAACCTTGTACCACATTTATATCAACCTGCATCCAAGCTGAGGTCTATCATTTAAATAATATCCTCTTCATCTGGCCACATGAAGAACTGAAACTATTGAATTGCATTTTTTTCCTATCAAACCCTAGGTATTTACAATTTCATTATTTTATATCGAGTTCAAATCAGAAAAACACCCCTTCATTTAGGCCCTCTTTTACTAAGATGTGGTAGAGGTTTTTACCACGGCCCAGGGCGCTGAATGCTCCGACGCTGCTCAGATGCTCATAGCATATAGTAAAAAAAGGGGGGAGGTAATATGGCATATAATTTTTACAATTTTGGGGGGAATTACTAATGTGAAATTAGCAAAAAAATGTTTATTATATATATTAATATATTTTATCTTTTCTCTCAGCTGAAACAATCATCGTGTCCGTCAGAAGAACTGTATTCTTTCTCTGATCTGGAGTCAAGTAAGTACAACTGCTAGTCTCACAATTTGACTGTGTCTTCTTGACTTTTTGCCTATTGTTTCATTTGTGCCGCCGTTCAGTGCCGTACCCCCCTCCCCAAAACAGTGAAGGAAGCGATAGGCAATAAGAAAAAATCATTCAAGAAATGGAAAAAGGACAAAACTGAGGGGAACTGGAAAGAGCACAAGAAGCATCAAAAAGAATGTCACCGTGAGGTTCGGAAAGCCAAAAGAGAGTATGAAGAGAGGCTAGCCAGGGAAGCAAGAAATTTCAAACCATTCTTCAGATATGTTAAAGGGAAGCAGTCGGCTAGAGAGGAAGTGGGACTGCTGGACGACGGAGACAGGAAGGGAGTGGTGAAGGAGGAGAAGGTAGTGGCAGAAAGGCTTAACATGTTCTTCTCGTCTGTATTTACAAACGAAAACACGTCCAATATACCGGAACCTGAGCAATTCTTCAACGGAAGTCAGGCAGAAAAATTAACATCCATAGAAGTGAGCCTTGAGGACGTTCGTAGGCAGATAGAAAAACTAAAAACTGACAAATCCCCGGGTCTGGATGGCATACATCCAAGGGTTCTGAAGGAATTAAAGGAGGAGATAGCGGAATTACTGCAGCAAATTTGCAACTTATCCCTGAAAACAGGCGAGATCCCGGAAGATTGGAAGATAGCCAACGTTATGCCCATCTTTAAAAAGGGATCAAGAGGTGACCCGGGAAACTACAGGCCGGTGAGCCTGACTTCGGTTCCGGGGAAAATGGCAGAAGCACTGATAAAAGAAAACATCGATCAACATTTTGAAAAACATGAACTTCTGATAACCAGCCAGCATGGATTCTGCAAGGGAAGATCGTGCCTAACAAACTTATTGCACTTCTTTGAAGGGATCAACAAACGGATGGACAAAGGAGACCCCATAGACATCATATATCTAGATTTCCAAAAAGCCTTTGACAAGGTGCCCCATGAACGTCTACTCCGGAAACTGAAGAACCATGGGGTGGAAGGAGACGTACATAGATGGATCAGAAACTGGTTGGAGGGTAGAAAACAAAGGGTAGGAGTGAAGGGTCACTACTCCGACTGGAGGAGGGTCATGAATGGTGTCCCGCAGGGCTCGGTGCTCGGGCCGCTGCTATTTAATATCTTCATAAATGATCTAGAAACAGGGACGAAGTGCGAGATAATAAAATTTGCGGAAGACACCAAACTATTTAATGGAGCTCGGACTACAGAGGACTGCGAAAAGTTGCAAAGGGACTTGAACAAATTAGAAGAATGGGCGGCGAAATGGCAGATGAAGTTCAACATTGAGAAATGTAAAGTATTACATGTGGGGAGCAGAAACTCGAGGTACAACTATACAATGTTATTGAATAAGAGTACCCAGGAAAGGGACTTGGGGGTAATGGTGGACATGACAATGAAGCCGTCAGCACAGTGTGCAGCGGCCGCTAAGAGAGTGAATAGAATGCTTGGTATAATCAAAAAGGGTATTACAGCCAGAACGAAAGAAGTTATCCTGCCGTTGTATCGGGCGATGGTGCGCCCGCATTTGGAGTACTGCGTCCAATATTGGTCCCCGTATCTTAAGAAGGATATGGCGTTAGTTGAGAGGGTTCAGAGGAGAGCAACACATCTGATAAAAGGTATGGAAAACCTGTCATATTCTGAGAGATTGGAGAAGATGGGTCTCTTTTCCCTGGAGAAGAGGAGACTTAGAGGAGATATGATAGAGACTTATAGGATCATGAAGGGCATAGAGAGAGTAAAGAGGGACAGATTCTTCAAACTTTCTAATAATAAAAGAACAAGAGGGCATTCGGAAAAGTTGATAGGAGACAGATTCAAAACAAATGCTAGGAAGTTCTTCTTTACCCAACGTGTGGTGGACACCTGGAATGCGCTTCCAGAGGACGTAATAGGGCAGAGTACGGTACTGGGGTTCAAGAAAGGATTGGACAAATTCCTACTGGAAATGGGGATAGAGGGGTATAGATAGAAGATTACTGCACAGGTCCTGGACCTGTTGGGCCGCCGCGTGAGCGGACTGCTGGGCACGATGGACCTCAAGTCTGACCCAGCGGAGGCATTTCTTATGTTCTTATGTCCCCCCCCCAAAATGGCGCATCGACGTTCTTCATATAGATACCTTAATTCTGAAAGTAATCGCGCTTTCAACATTTCAATAACTTTATTATCCATCTAAAACCTAGTATCACAGAGCAGTCTCTGGAGATGAAACAAAAGGATACTAACTGATCAAAGTTACTACACTGATCAGAAAAACTAAGATGTTTTAACTAAACTTGTTTTGTTAAATGTGATCCTTCTTTTTTTATCCTTCTTTTATGTACTTCTTTTTTTTAAAAATACCTTTCAATAAATGGTGATATTTAATCCCCGTGGATGTAAACTGTTCAAACGGTGGATCCAACATTGCTCTAACTGTAATAATTACTATTTTTTCTGTTGTCCTTACAAGACCAAATCAGAGAATGGTACAAACAGTTGGTTGGGCTGCTACAGAAGCTCACAGTGCAGGTACCTGTCTCGATGCATCAAGTACTAGCCTAATCCAACCAGTGCTGTCAGTTACCGTCTGGAGCCTGGTTTCAGATTCCACATCGTTTATGTTCAGCATCAAGAAGACCTATGTCTTCTAGGCCATTGGTTCCCAACCCTACCCTGGAGGACCACCAGGCCAATCGGGTTTTCAGGCTAGCCCTAATGAATATGCATGAGAGAAATTTGCATATAATGAAAGTGACAGGCATGCAAATCTACTTCATGCATATTCATTAGGGCTAGCCTGAAAACCCGATTGGCCTGGTGGTCCTCCAGGACAGGGTGGGAACCACTGTTCTAGGGAGCAAAGTTTCTCCTCATGTTCAGCCATTTGATAACTCAACACTGACACTGATGGTCATCACAGAGAACAGCTCAGAATACTTCATGATATATTCCTTGACATTTTCCTCAGTGTTGTCATTCATCTAAACCATTGCTTTGACGCCCACCACTATGTTCTCCAACTCTGAGGTACGGCATCGAACAATATGACTCTGGCCTATCTCTGTGCTCTTCTTCTGAACACCCAGAGCTATCTGCTGAGGAATCTTATGGCATCCCATCATACCCTTCTCCTCCTCCTTGATATCCTTGCAGAAGGTCACCACCGGAGAGTCTGTCTTTTACAAAATTTATAAGACAGGTGGGTCATACCTTACTAATTAAGATGGAGTCTAAATCTGAGTCTAGAGCAGAACTCATGGATGCTCTAGATTACAAAGAGTGGCCTAAGGGACTGCCTGAAGCTTCCATTTTATAATTTAATGAAGGAGGCCATGTTCATGAACTGGTGTAGCTATGTGAAAACTAGACATTCTATACAGAATCCAATCTTGTCTAGGGTTCGACAGACCACAGCTTCAACATCAATCCCTTCTTGTAGAGTCTGTGTTGATAAAAACTAACAGTTCCAGAACCAATGCCAGTAATCCACCTGGAAGAGAGGGTAGAACTCTGGACAAGTTTGGATGTAGAATCTTTCAGAGCTCCATGCTAACTAGCAGGATCCTAAGCTCTAATTTCTATGACTTTCTACTTCAAAAGCTGTCTGAATATGAGCAATATATCCATCAGACCATCTAGTCTCATTCCATTGCATTACTAATAATCTCTTTGAAACCAGAAAATGGCACGTGTGATATTTGATGGTTTCGATGTCACTTCACGGTCCTTACAGTTTTTATTGTCATGAGGAGGCAAGCATGGTTCTGAGTTTCTAACCTGTTTGCTAATGTCCAAAAATGATTGGCCAACATTCTTTGCCTAGGAGATGATTTGTTTGGGGACGAAATTGAGGAAGCAACTCAAAAAATTGATTTGTTTGGGGACAAAATTGAGGAAGCAACTCAAACAATTTTAAAAAACATGAAGGCTCTATGACTATCATCCTCAAAAGCTTCTAAACCTCAAACTACTAAGTGGTTTTACAATCCTAAATGCTCTTCCTACTATTCTACGTGAAGGTATAATTCCTCGTTCCACCTCCTCTTGAGCTCCACAACAGAAGCATTCCAGGCAGCAGAGACCTCAAAACTCACAAACTCAGTCTCAACAAAAATCTCAACTATCTTTTTGACTTCATCCTAGAGAGCCTGACTAGTATTCCACAACACATAGCTCAGACTCTCCCTATAGGAAGCCGTCTCACTCAATTTTACCAACAACGTCCTTTATAAACAGATCACTGGGTCCTTCAAGTAGTGAGACAGGGCTATGCCCTTCATTTTCAGAAAAAAAAACCTTCAGACCATCCTCCAAGAGAGTCATCTTTCAGTTCCCATCAGAAGACCCTCCTTCACCAAGAGCACTCAGCCCTCCTTCAGATCCATGCTGTTGAACAAGTACCTTGGCAGGGCAGGAGCTGAGGGTTCTATTCAAAATGCTGTATTTCCTCATACCTAAAAAGGCCAGAGGTCTCCATCCAATTCTAAACCTCCATGCTCTCAACAAGTATTTAGTGAAGGAGAAATTCCAAATAGTTACTCTGGGAACCTTATTACCACTGATAGAAAAGAACTGGCTCTGTTCTCTAGATCTCAAAGCAGCATATATTCACTATCCATTCTATCTGCTCACAGAAAATTCATCCACTTTCGAGTAGGAGCGTGTCACTTTTAGTACAAGGTGCTCCCATTTGGACTAGCTTCAGCACCCAGAGTATTTACGAAGAGTTTGATAGTAACAGCTGCAGTTCTTTACTTACACGATTTTCATGTGTTCCTGCACATAGACAACTAGTTAATCAAAGCTCTAACACCTCTACAAGCACAACAAATGATGAATACAACAATACGTCTCCTAGAACTTTGCAGTCAATTACGATAAGTCTCATCTCCAACCCACTCAAGCTCTGGAATTCATTGGAGCATTCTTATGTACCGTTTTGTGAGGTTTTGAAAACATACTTAGTTTCAAAATTGTTGAAACTTTGAGGCAAATTTAAATGTCTGTTTCACTTTTATAATGTAATGGGGGGAATGTGTGGTGCAGTGATTAGAGCTTTAGCCCCAGCACCCTGGGTTCGTGTGCTCCTTGTGACACTGGGCAAGTCACTTAATCCCCCAGTGTCCCAGGTACATTAGATAGTGTGAGCCCACCGTGACAGACAGGGTAAAATGCTTGAGTATCTGAATAATTTGTAATCCACATAGGATATGCAGAATATAATTAATTTAAATAAATAAATAACACTCAACGGTTGTTAGTTGACTTCTTAATTTGTAATCCACCCTGAATTCTTATGAAACTGGGTGGAATGTAAATCTTTGGAATAGAATAGAAATATAGAAACTTTTTTTAAACAAAAAAATTTATTTTTATTAAAGTTTCATTTTTCCACATCACAAAATCATTCAGTTTAAACAGAAACAAAAATAATAATTTTATACAATTTCAGTCCACTATTTATGGGGGAGAAAGTCAAAGAAACAATCGGATTCCATTATAATTACAACATTATTTAAAGTAAACCAATGAGCGCCTGAGTCAAACCTAATTTACTATCTATGAGCGTACTTCTTGTTCCTCAACTGGGGTGCTAGCAGTAACCACTACCTTACCTGAAATAAATCTAGCTAGCTGGGAGGATTCAAAAAAGGTATATCTAACTCCTTTGTAATTAACAAGACATTTACAAGGAAATCTGAGTACAAAAGTAGCACCCAGTTTTATAACCTGAGGCCGCAAAATTAGACATTGCTTCTTCTTCGTTTGGGTTATTCTAGCTACATCAGGATACATTCTTATCTTTTGATTCAGGAAAAGTTTATCTTTATGTTTAAAAAACATTTTTAGTAATCAGTCTCTATCTGAATCTAAGGCTAATTGTACAAATAGTGTAGACACATGTTCAGAATCTGCCTTTTCTAAAATATTTGTCAAGTCCAGTAAGTCAAATTCAGGATCTTGTTGGTCTTCAACAGATTTTTTCTTTCGAGAAGGCAGATAGTAAATTTTCAAAATAGGTGGAAAGGATGCTTGAGGTATCTTCAAAACTTCTACTAAATATCTTTTAAACAGTTCCAAAGCTGAAATCGTGGTTAACTTGGGGGAAAGTTAATTAACCAGAAATATAGAAACATGATGTTAGATTAAGGCCAGTTTGCCCATTCACAATGTTTGCACCCATGGCAGTAACAACTTTTTTGTTACACATTGGACATCACTGCTCTGCAGCTATAGTGACATGTTGTTCATACTTGTATTACCATCCCAGCTAATGTGCCTTTTTCATTGTTAACAGTGCTGCAATAACTGAGTTTTTATTTTACTATTTTACCTAGCTCTCATTTTATTCTGTTTTCTTATCTGTGCATTTTTGTTGTAAACTACTTAGATATACTATTGATTTTAGTGATATATCAAATAAAGTTGAAACGCAAATGCTGCTATTTATGCATGAATATGTATCTAAAATAATGGTCATTGTGACTTAAATTTTCATTCTTTTTCTGTAGATAAGAAAGTGCTAAGTGAGGAAATAAGAAGTGGCCTTGAGAACCTTGCAATGGTACTGCAGCTTTACTTGAAAGAAGAAATTAAAGATTTTTCACAGCTGCCACCTGGCTCGAATATTCTTGAATTTTTTGCCAAAGTAAGTGTCACACTTGGATTCATAACCACTTCCTTAATGTTGGTTGACCTGTTATGATGTTGTTCTGATATTCAGAAAGCTTCTGGAGAAATGCTGTTGTCCTGCTCTGAGGAGTATTAATGACAGATCTTATTCTATGTTGGCGCAGCTTGTTCAGAAAGCATCTCCTTTTAACATGATGTTTCAGTTTATCTTTGAGTTGCAGAATTATGGTTTTGGTAATTTTAAGATTGAGGTAGCAAGAGTTGTTAAATGTTCCATGTTTAAAAGTTACACTTCTAGTCTCTTCGTGCTAGATCCTTTTCTATTGCTAGTCCACTTGCTTGGAATGAACTCCCAGTAACCATATGGAGCGAAGTGTTTCATTTACGTTTTGGGAAAATCTTAAGGTGTGGGTATTTAATAAAACATTCGGGAATTAGAATGGGGAATGTTAAGGTAGTGAAGTTTGTTGTATAGAATGTGTTATCTGTAATCAGTTTAATAATATGGGAGTTAAGATGTATTTAGGTTTGAAAATGGGTAGGATCTACTGGTGGAGAGAGTTGTTTTATTTTAAGATATGTAATATAGAGGGGCATAATCGAAAGGAACGTCTAAGTCCATTTTCGTCTAAGTCGCAAGTCATCCAAAGTAAAAACACAGCTTAGGACACATTTTCGAAAAATACGTCAAAATTTTTTTTCGTTTCAAAAATTGTCTACGTATACGTCCTGCCGATCTGATCGTCCAAGTCGCTAAATCGTCCATCTTTATACCACATTTCCGTCCAACTTTTTGTCCAAGTTAAAAATGCCTAGAATAAGCCCTGTTGGACATGGGAGGGGTCTGCAAAGTGATGGACTGAACATCCAGACATGGCACCTAAATAGTGGGGTACCTTATAGGGCTCTGCTGTGAACTTCACAAAAAGGGTGCCATGTCTTCATCTTACCACAGCTCCCTTATAGGTCATGGTGAGCCCCCCAAATCACCTCCAGAATCCTCTAGACCCACTTATCTACCACCCCAATAGCCCTTATGGCTGCAGGAGCCACTTATATGCCAGTAAAAGAGGGTTTTGGGGGTATATAGGGAAGTACACATGTTTCAATATCAATACAGGGGCTTATGGACATGGGTCCTCCTCTCCATGAGTCCCTAACCCACCCCCAAGACGGCTTAAGACGCCTCTGTGCAGCACGACTAGGATTTCCTATGCCAGGCGATGATGTTCTGGAGGCACAATTTTCAAGTTGTGATTAATATTTTTATGTGGGTGGGGAGGGGGGTCAGTGATCACTGGGGTAGTGTGTGGGGGTCTGTAGTTTGTGTTTGCAGTGCTTATCTGGTGACTTTACGTGGGTTTTTGTGACTTAGACTACGTCCAAGTTCTGTCGATCCTGTGCTGTATAACTTTCGGTTATACATGCAGTACTACTAAGTCTAAGCCAGCCCATGTCCCGCCCAAATCCCGCCCTTGACACTCCTCCTGAAAAGCCCTGTTTAGCTCTGGTTGTTCAGCGGCACTGTGAAGGCCTAAGTCATTTTCAAATACGTCCAAAACCCGTTTCGATTATCGGCACTTGGACGTATTTGACTTAGGCCGGTTTTTGGACTTTTTTCTTTCGATTATGAGCCCCATATATTGTTTTTGTTTTATGCTATTTCCTTTTGTTATTTGACTAGAAATTATGTAATGGGTGAAAATATTGTTTGTTGTTAAAAAAAAAAATAAAAAAAAATACTATACTGTCTTTCCAAAGGTCAAAGCTATGTACAGGCTAATATCAATAGACAAAAAAGGAACTCACCAAATTAAAATTCAAAAGGATAGAAATCATTCATACTTAGAATCACACAAATAAATATTACTCAAAACAAATAAGAATACATATAATAATTCAACATATTAATTAGAGACATAAAATGTAAAACAATCCCCAACAAATAGCTCTGTTGGGTGAACTGTACACTTTCTTAAAAAAATGTGTTTTCATTGCCTCTTTAAAAGCTGAAAATGATATCAACCCCCTAACTGAATAAGGTAGAACATTCCACAGTCTGGGACATAGAAAAAAAAAATGCTGAATTTCTGGTTGATTCATAATCTACTTTGGAAGGGGGGGAAGGGGGACTAACCTATGAGCATCGATAGAATGTAGTGACCTGGTAGGTGTGTAAGCAGATATGAAATTTGAGCAATATGAAGGGCCTCCTGAGTGAAGTGTTTTATGGCAAAGTAATTTAAACTGAATATGGGAAGAAACTGGAAGCTAGTTCAATGATTTAAGTAGTAGGGTACAATGATCAAATCAACCTGCTCCAAAGAGGAATCTAGCATCTGTGTTGTGCCACGTTTGTAGATGCTTTAATTTGACCTGAGAAATACCTGCATAATCCACATTACAGTAGTGTAAATGTGAGTTAACTAAGGCGTGAACAAATGATTTCAAGGATTGACTAGAGATTTCAAAGGTCTCAGTTGACGTAAGAAAAGAAACCTGGCTTTAAGAACACTACACTTGCTCATGAAAAGAGAGTGCTCTATCAAGAATCACTCCAAGATATCTAAATGAGTCTGCAACTGAGGTTGGAGAATTAAACAAAGTTGGGACAAAAGAAGGGTGAATAGACCAGCCCGTTGGCCAGCAGGCAATTGTTTCTCCTGATTCAAGATCAGATTATGATTTTTAAACCAAGTGGTCATAGCTTGTGTATATATGACTATAATTTTGAAAAATCAGAAAAAGAATGGGACGCTGGGTAAACTAAAAAAAATTTGGGTCTATTGTCAAGAGTCCTGTCTAACCGAAGTTTATAATACTCAAACATGTTACAAAATTATAATAGAATATTAAGAGTGAATATTAATATGTGAAGAATAGAAGGGTGTGTTGTGAGCCAAAGACTCAGTTGCAACATAGACCTTACAAAGAGATTAATTGCTACACAGGCTAATTGCACACATCGCAACTATTACACAACTTCTATTATTTAAACAGCAAAATCATTAAAATACTCCAAATATCTAAAATTTGTGCAAATTCGTCAAATTATTCCATAATCATCATCAGCTGGTTAAATATAATTCATTCCTTACTATAAGCATTAATATGTGTTGTTTTTTAAAAAATTATTTATTTATTTATTAGTTTCAACTTTGAGGCTCTTTACAAGTCAAAAAAGAAAAAAATACAATGTAAAATGAAAATATAATACCAAATTATTTAAGAGGTATCAACTTATTACAGAGTATAGTTAGTCCATAAGCATTAATATGTTTTATATCATCATTGTTGTACAACTGAGGTGCTTCCTGACAGGAATCATATTTCATATGAAATCCCTTTTACAGGGGAACTGTAGCACAAGATGGACATATGAGCATGCAAATAAAATAAAACAGAATGATAAAGTACATAAATACAAGTAAAGGTGAAGATAAGAATGCTTATGTTTCTGGACACTGGTGAGAAAGATCATACTTTTCTCCATGGCTATCAAAATTTTAAACAAGTAGCAAAGGTGCTGGTTACTCAGTTTAACAAAGAGAACCAATGCTAAACTTACACCATCAAAGAGCTTATCCAATTAGATTGAAGGAGAGAAGAGTCTTTTTATTTATACATTTCAGTTTAAGCACAGTTTACAGCTATTTTGCATGGAATTCTTATAATATACTCTTAAATTTTGTTCTAGTCCTTTTTTTTCACCTTTATTTTTCTATTGTGACTTGTTTTATCTTTGAGTAATAGAAAAAACAGTTCATAGTCAGTCGTGCGCCGACAATCGAGTGCTGACAATTTGGCGCAAGAAAGAAGCGCACTGTGGGAAAACTTAGCTTTAAAGAGCTCTGAAGCGGGGTTTGAGTGGGGGGGGGGAGGTTTGAGGGGTTGGAACCCTCCATTATAGAGAAAACGGAACTTTTTCTGATTTTTTCGGGAAAAGTTCCGTTTTCTCTATAATGTGGGGGGTTGCATCCCCCCACCCCCCCAACAGCAGCGCGAACACCATGCAGTAAAGTGGGGGGTTGGAGCTCTTTAAAACTAAGTTTTCCCGCGGCACGCTTCTTTCTTGCACCAAATTGTCAGCGCTTGATTGTCAGCGCGCTGGTGTCTGGCGTGCGATTATCCTGTCACCAAAAAAACAGGCTCTGGACAGAATTTTTTTAAAATCAGGCTTGTTTTCAAAGCCATGGGGGATGAGGATAGTAATGTTTGTTTACTGCTTTTTAGTATCCTAGGTCTATTAAAGCTGGCCTGCAACCAATTGGAAGTCAGCCAGTCTTTCTTATATACTGAGGGGCAGATTCTACAAACGGTGATGTATGTTAGGTGGCTGTAGGCACTCTACTGCTGTCTAACTTAATTGGTTTAATTGACTGTACCGATTAAAAACCAATTAAAATATAATTTAAAAAATGTTGGTGTCTACAAGAGGCACCTAGTGGCACTTAAGGTCAAAGTAGGAGTAATTTGGGCTGGAAATGACCTTAAGCACCATTAGGCATGATTCTCCTTCAAAGGTAGGCACTGGTAATGAAGGCCTTTATAACACTGGCCTACATTACCGAACACCTAACTTTAACTGGAGCCATGATTCTAAAAAAGGCACCATAGCTTGATTGACATGTGATCGGCACCATTTTTGTAGGCAGCCACTAATAAAGATGCCTTTTGCAGACTATAACCCTGAGGGACTGCTGAAACCTGAACATATACTTAGATTAACTGTTTTTGAGAAAAGGAGAATTATACTTAAATTGCCTAAAGGTGAGCTTCATAGAGACTGAAGCTGGAAATAACTGTCCTAATTTAGTTAGATGTAGAAGTCACCAGTGGAGCTATGAGACTCATTTGCATAGGACTTCTGATCTACTCTGTCTGACTTTCTGTAAGAGAAGTAATCCAAAGACCATGTATGTTAGAAATGGTGAACATGTAACTCTGTCTGGATATTTTTTTTTATGTTTATGACAAGCCTGGCGATTGGAATTTTAATGCATTGTTCACCTTAAGTTAAATAGGAACATGAAATAAAGACCCCAGAGATGGTACTAGACTTCCATGTATGGGTTTCTGTGCTTATTACAGCCAGGAGTCCTCTTTTTTTCCTACCACCCAGGACCTCTCTCCTTCAGGAGGTACTCATCACAGTATGTAAACGTCTAATATGGAACAGTTTGAAAATAGATATTCAGTCTAGTATAACATTGGTAGTTGATATACAGTATGTACATACTTATGTCTTTTCAGATATAAAAAATGGGTAACAGAAACACAATTGAAATAACACTGGAATTCGCATCTCGCTCAGATTGTTCACAAAAAATACACAACGCATATAAAGTGGCAAAAAATGGGCCGCAGCTTTATTGTCATAAAAACAGACATTAACAAAACAACTTAGAACATTTTTCAATACAGTGTAGCTTATTCTCAAAATTCTGGAGCTACTCGGTGTCGAACTAGCTCCTCTTCCAAAATTCTCCCCCATTCCCCACTTCCCTTTCGGCAAGACACGTGGTGGCGCAGAGTCCAGTCGCCACCCATGGCGGTATCGCACATGAGTAGTTAACAAAATGTAATCACCCCATCTCTTGCATAGCCACACTGATCCAAAATTGTTTCCCCAACATAGAAATTTTTCCGCCAACAAAACTGCGACAAACCAACCCCCCCCCCTCCCCACCCGCCCAAACCACAAACCGCCAAGAGAGGACCCATAAAGAGGGAAGGGAAGGCCGGGACAAATTTCCCTCACCAACTCTAACCTTCCTACACTCCCTCCCAACCCTTAATTCTCCTTTGCCCGCCAATTCTCCTCACAAAAACCCTCCAATCCCAGAGCCCCTTCCCCAGCCAATCTACACTCTCTCTCTCTTACCCTATCCTTGCATCTCTTACTTCCACACCCCTCCTTTTTCCTAACTTGCCTAACAACCCACTACCTATTCTCCTACCTTCCTGCTGATATTAATTAACCCTTTCCCCACCAACCCAATCCTCGCTAGCTCATCCAGTGTTATAAGCCCGCAGCTTAATCTGCAAGCCACTTAACACTGGAATTCGCATCTCGCTCAGATTGTTCACATAAAATGCACAACGCATATAAAGTGGCAAAAAATGGGCCGCAGCTTTATTGTCATAAAAACAGACATTAACAAAACAACTTAGAACATTTTTCAATACAGTGTAGCTTATTCTCAAAATTCTGGAGCTACTCGGTGTCGAACTAGCTCCTCTTCCAAAATTCTCCCCCATTCCCCACTTCCCTTTCGGCAAGACACGCGGTGGCGCAGAGTCCAGCTGCCCCCCATGGCGGTATCGCATATGAGCAGTTAACAAAATTTAATCACCCCATCTCTTGCATAGCCACACTGATCCAAAATTGTTTCCCCAACATAGAAATTTTTCCGCCACGTGCGGAGACAGCTTAGCTAGTCCCGCACCCCCCCAGAAAAGCTGCGGCCCCGGGGGCCCGCATAACAAGCCTCCAACAAATCCTGCACTGCACTTAAAAAAATATCAAGCCCAATATCTGACAAATGAACCCCATCTGCCCTATGCAACCCAGGGCAGTCAACAGTGAGCAAATCATGGCACAGAACTAAACCACCCATCATACCCAGAAACCTGGAAACTTCAGAATTAACACGTTTCCTTAGACGCTCAATACCTTCAACCTTATGAGCATCCCTCCAGACCAACCGGGGAATGATGCAAGACCATACAAAACGAGTGCCTGGAAAATAAAACGAGGCAGACAACAAATCTTGCTTCATTCTCCGAATAAGGTCCACTCCTCTAGTATAACATAAATCATTACCCCCAACATGGAAAACAATCACTTGAGGTGAAGAAAAACGGTGAGCTTGTAGCAAAGTTGGAAGAAACTGTTCCCACAGCATGCCTCTCAAGCCGAGCCATCTGATGCGGACTCCCAAATGCACCAGTCCAAGGTTCGGTCCCCAACGAGACCCCTTAGCTTGGCGCTGTGCCCAAAAGACATATGAATGGCCACAGAACCATACACAATTATCAGGCAGCAAGGCATCTGTAGGAAAAACTGAAGCAAAAAACAGATTAGGCATGCACGCTGTCTGGTAGAGCGCGCACATAGCGCTGATAACAAGCCGAACGCCAGCGCCCAATCCTGCATAACAAAGATGCAGAAGCTCCACGCCCTGCAGCATAAGACGCCACCCCGATTCTAAAAGAATGTGTTCCAAATTGCGTCGGATCACAACCAACCGCTAGTAAACACAATTTGAAAACAGCACCAAACTGATAACGCGTTAACGGTGCACCATTGGTATGCATGAGCCAAAATAACCCCCCAACAGGTCGCACCGCCTCATACATTCGAGCACAAAGGACAGGACACACCACCCCAGCTCCCAATGCCCGTAACTCTACCCAAATTCCAGCACCCTGTTGGTCAGTTTTAGATCTACGAATGCGCAAACGCAAACAACGGTCTTGCAAAACCACATCTGAGACCAACAATCCAGTCTCCCCAGCAGCAGAAGCGGCAGGGGCAACGAGCTCACTAATCCTCATGGCTGCAAAAAAGGCAACACTAAATGCCACTTTGAACAGACACACTTCAAAGGCATCCGTACAAACATTAGGCAAAGCATCCCAAAACTGCAACAACACTGCCGGAGAAAGAGGCAAACGCAAAGGCCTCAAACCCTGAGCACTGCTGGAACGCTGAAAGCCTTGAAATAATTTCCGCACCAAAAACGCAGCACAAGGATTAGTATAACCCAATAATTGGGACAGAAATGCCACGCTCGCTAAGGACGAGCGCACAATACCTACCGACCACTCCTGCTGCCGGGCAAAAACTAAAAACTGCACCATTAAGGGCACTGAAAAAGGCAAACTACCACGAGAAACTGGATCCGCCAGAAAAAACAGAAAATGGCGCCAGCCAGAGCGATAGGATTTCCAAGTATTCACAGCTAGACTATTCCGCAGCAGCTCCGTTAAGAATCCAGCACTCTGCTCCACAGCTCCACTGGCATCACAGTAGGTTCCAAGACCGCCAAGGGGGCTAAAGCCCGAAAACGTGCCCACTGAAAACGAGATAATGCATCGGCAATCTCATTAAGCAAGCCTGGAACATGCTGAGCAGTCAGAGTAATATTCAATTGCAAACAACGTAACACAATCAGATGCAGTAAGTCCACCAACAACGGACAATGAGCAGATTGTGCATTAACAGCCTGCACCACCGCTATATTGTTCGAAAACAGCACCACCTTCCTGTGCTGCAAATGGTCACCCCAAATCATAGTGGCTACCCAAACAGGAAATAATTCCAAAAAAGCGATGTTAGCACCCCACCCCCGCTCATGCCACCAGACTGGAAGACCAGACTGTAAAGTTCTTCTTTACACAACGTGTGGTGGACACCTGGAATACAATTCCAGAGGAAGTTATAGGGCAGAGTACAGTACTGGGGTTTAAGAAAGGTTTGGACAAATTCCTGCTGGGAAAGGAGATAGAGGGGTATAGATAGAAATTTACTGCACAGGTCCTGGACCTGTTGGGCCGCCGCGTGAGCGGACTGCTGGGCGCGATGGACCTCGGGTCTGACCCAGCGGAGGCATTTCTTATGTTCTTATGTTCTTATGTTCTTATGACTGGCCAAGGTTGAGGGCACCAAGCTCCCCCGAAATAGGCACCGAAACCAAAACCTGCAGCTGCATCAGTAAACAGGCGTAAATCTACTGAGGAGACCACTTCTTGCTGCCACACACAAACACCATTAAAGCTCTGCAAAAACTGATACCAGAGCCTAAGATTAGCCTTAACACCCGCCGTCAGTCGTACCCGAAAATGCTTTTTAAGAAGACCTCTGGAAAGAATGGCCAAAGGGCGAGAAAAAACACGACCCATTGGAATCACTCGAGACGCAAAATTAAAGTGACCCACCAATGACTGCACCTCTTGCAAAGTTAACTTAGACTTCCCCAAAGCCTCCCCAATAGCCGTACACAAAGCCTGTACCTTAGCCACAGGCAGCCGAGATTCCATCCGAATAGAATCAAGTTCCACACCCAAAAAAACTAAGGATGTAGCCGGCCCCTCTGATTTGTCGGACGCCAAAGGCACACCCAAACTCTTAGTCACCGCCTCAAACACTGCCACCATCTCCGCACACTGAGGAGAACTCACAGGACCCCCGAACAAAAAGTCATCCAAATAATGCACAATACAGCCACAACCGGAAACCTGCTCAGTGACCCAATGCAAAAAAGAGGAAAAAGCTTCAAAATAAGAACAGGACACAGAGCACCCCATCGGCATGCACTTGTCAAAATAATAACCATCTTGGAACTGAAAACCTAACAAATGAAAGGAATCAGGATGGACAGGAAGTAAACGAAAGGCAGATTCAATATCAGCCTTTGCGAATAAGGCCCCCGGACCCAAACTGCGCAGCATGGACACAGCGACATCAAAGGAAGTATACTGCACAGAACAAATCAAAGGATCAATAAACGAATTAACAATCTACCCCGGGGGAAAAGACAAATTTTGAATCAGCCTATATTTTCCCAACTCCTTCTTCGGTATCACCCCCAAAGGAGACACCACAAAATCAGGTAAGGGAGGGACCGAAAAAGGACCAGCAATCCGTCCCAAATCCAACTCCTTTTTCAATTTATCCCATACCACTTCCACATGCAACTGTACCGAAGACGCATTATGACACATATGTGAAAGGGGGGGGGGGGGCCCAGCAAAAGGAATAACAAAACCCAAGTGAAAACCTTCCCACAACAATTGTGCAGCATCCTCCACCGGATAAAGCTGTATCCATACATCCAACACTTCCAAATTAATAGGCGAAGGGGCTTTAGCCATGTATGCTCCCCGGCACGGATCCTGCGGGCCGCATTCCGGCACCCCGGCCTCCCCCACCACTAGTGATACACCGAAAGGCTGGGTGGGAACCAGCACATTGACTGCAAAGGTGACGGTATTTACAGGATGCCCTCTCACACCGCCCAGCATTGAACTGGAAACAAAAGGTACTGGGTCCTTCCCAATCAGCCGATTGCCCAGCACCTCCCCCCTGCCCAGAAACCATGAGGAGGAACGCTGCACAGCGGGAGCAGAGACTCCACTTGTAGACGCTCCCCCAGAAAACCCAGACCCAAAGGAACTGGTGGGACGAAAGGACCAAGACCTGGCTTGTGTCATCTTCCCCCAACCATAAATCCACATCCCGATAACCCCATGCCCAAGATTTATCTGCCGCCAAACTTTTACCTAACTGCTCATCGTAATTTAACCACGACCAGCCTCCATAGGTCTGATATGCCCTCAATATCATATCAGCATATCGTAATAAACCCGCATACAAAACAGGCCGAGCCGCACCAACTACCGCCGTATAAATATTAAATCCCAACAACCAGTTCATGATAGTACGCGGCACACGAGACCTCTTACGATAGCTTTCAGCCTTACCCTCCTCTTTTTTCTTATCACTCTTATCATGCTCCTTATCTAACAAACTAAACACATCCACAAATTTTCCTCGCAAAATTTTGTGCCGCAATTTTTTAGAAATACCACAATCCAGTGGCGCAATCTCACACATAATATGACCATTACGAGTCACTCCTATTGCAGCAACTCCAGAGGTACTGGGCACTGACCCAGCCACTAGTGCCTGACCAACCGGCCGAGACTGCCCGTCCAGACCGGACACACACTCATCCTCAGAAGAAGAAGAAACAGAAGAAGACTCTGAAGAATCATAAGATCCAAAGACTGCCAAGCTGCCATCGGATCCCCCAAAACACCTCTCCTCTGCTTCTTCTCTTTATCCAAACACCGGACCACATGTCGCAAATTTTTAAAAAAGTTGCGGTCACGCAACCTCTTACTAACAGACTTTCGACCCCCCCCCCCGAAACCACCCGGTCGGCCCCAGAAGACTGAAGACCCCCACCCAATACCCCACCAGCCCCTAGTAACAAATCAGACAAAACCCCCAAAGACTCACCCGAAACAGCTGCCGGAGCATTGCCAGAAGGTCCAGGAACAGGGCCAGGATCAGAAACTACAGAAGGACGCCTACGTGCTCGACCAAACACAGACTCTGGGCCCACACGCTGACGTGAGACTGCCCCACGACAACCCGCAGCACCCGGTCCACGTCTCAAACCCCTCGACGCAGCACCAACAGGCCGGGACACAGCCACAGGACCAAACGCCCTAGACCCAGCCGCAACACATCCCCTCCGAGCCCTACAGCCCCTCCCTCTCCTGGAACCACCAGACGTGGTGGCTGGTGCCATTTATACACAAGCTCCTGACAAGTTCCCACAACTGTAAACTACCCTAGAACCCCCCACCAGAAACAAACACCCCCAGCCGTTCAAAAAGTCTCTGGCACACACCCACAACCAGCCTCCCCAAACACACACGTTCTCAGCACAAAACCCAGAATACTTGCCAAACGGGTGCTGAAGAGGAAGCACAGCCAGTCCAATGTTCCCACACCACTGCCTGCACCGAGGACTGCAGCGGCACCAAAACGAGGCTCCTGCTGCACACAAACCGGCGCAGCACAGCAACGCGTCCTCCACGAACAGCCGGCACACCCGGCTCACACAAAAGCTCCGCCTCTGCTGGAAGAATACCGTGGCCACACAATCCCAGTGCAGCCTTGTCCGACGCAGCTCGCAGTCTGCAAAGGCATAAAACAGCACTGCAGGAGCGCTACGCGTCTGCAACTCGTCGCCGAAGCAGGCACCGGCCCGACTCGCTGACAAGCCAAAGACAGCGGCAAGGAGGTAAAACCCGGCCCCCCACAAACTCTCATCAACTATACGCCCCCACCCTGCCAAAATCGCTAATTTAACCGAGTAGACCGTGTAGAAAATAAACCCTGGCACTGAAAACCAAATTTCCCTCACCAACTCTAACCTTCCTACACTCCCTCCCAACCCTTAATTCTCCTTTGCCCGCCAATTCTCCTCACAAAAACCCTCCAATCCCAGAGCCCCTTCCCCAGCCAATCTACACTCTCTCTCTCTTACCCTATCCTTGCATCTCTTACTTCCACACCCCTCCTTTTTCCTAACTTGCCTAACAACCCACTACCTATTCTCCTACCTTCCTGCTGATATTAATTAACCCTTTCCCCACCAACCCAATCCCCGCTAGCTCATCCAGTGTTATAAGCCCGCAGCTTAATCTGCAAGCACTCAATTTCAGAAGAAAAATCGATGTATGGATGGTGAACATTTTGCCAACTTTTACTTGGCAGACAAGAAAGCTAGTTTGCTCTGATAAGTCTATGTTGAAAAAATAGTTGAAAACAAAACAAATTTCCATAAGTGCTTTCATGATCTGGCTATTTTTTAAATAATAACCCCTCCCCCAAGTTACCAAGGAGAACAGCAGGAAACATTAATTCAGTATTTGTGGCAGTAGCAGCATTAAAATTGTGAAACAGTAACACATTATAACATTAACTATGGCCCCTAGTGTGTGATCAAAACTGGCACTTTTCATTTAAGGAGCGATATTGCATTAAAAATTGAAGAGAAGAAAATGAAAGCAGGGAACAAAAGGATGTCAAACCTGTACCCCTTATGTGAGAAGATAGGCTGTTCTAGCATTTCTTTGCAGACTTGTGCTGTAGAGTACTGGTATGATTTAATGGTTCTATAGTGCATAGCTGCAAGAAGACACATCATTTACATATATATTTCTTATATCACCAAGTATGCAATTAATTGTGCAACTGAGTTGGTTGATAAAGAGTAAAAGGTAATGAAGAATTGTCATTACAACTAATTTTTGCCCATATAAATATACACAGACTTACCATAAGAAAATTTGGGATTAGGATTTTTTTTGTCTACATATGAATACATATATCTGTATTATATGTAAATGATTATTTGAATGTTATTGAGTTTATAGATAAGGTGCAAATGGATTTGAAACTCAAGGTACTGTAAGTGAAGTTATGGTGGCAGTTGTCAATCGTTTGAAGTGCACTTTAGAACGGTGGTTTCATTTTAAGGTTCTCTGTCAGAGGTTGAAGGTTTACATGTAAGACAAATATACATACAGTGGTGCCTCGCATAACGAACGCCTCGCACAACGAACGCTGCACACAACGAACTTCATGTCTTGATTCACACAACGAACTTCGTTTCACACAACGAACTTCACACAACGAACTTCGTTTCACACAACGAACTTCGTTTCACACAACGAACTTCGTTTCACACAACGAAGTCGCCCGAGCTGCCGATGTATTGCATCCTTCCGCGCAGGCACTGCAGGCAGTCGTTAGTCACTGCGCTTAACTGCCCTCTCTCACTGTATACAGTCGTCCTTTTAAGATAAACTCAATATTTTTTATATATCATGGCTTCTAAAAAAAGCAGGAAGGTGATTTCTGTTGAAATGAAACGGGAAATAATTAGAAGGAGTGAATGTGGGGTAAAACAGTGTGACCTCGTCAAAGAGTTTGGCCTCAGCAAGACCACCATTTTCACCATTTTGACAAATTTATCTTTTTTTATGTCATCTTAGCATATTTTATGCTGCAGAACGAATTATTTTTTTTAACATGTATTGTTATGGGAAAACGCGTTTCACATAACGAACTTTTCGCATAACAAACTTGCTCCTGGAACGAATTAAGTTTGTTGTGTGAGGCACCACTGTATTTTTAATTTTGGAGACTGACAGTTATTTCAATGGCAATGTGATTTTATCCTCAACACTATAAAATCAAAGTAGCTCTTCATGTCCCCTGCCAGATCAGCATTTTGGTCTTTGGTGGTATGATACCTCAAGTATTCCTGACTTCACATGTGGTTTACAATTTGCATTAAATCTTTTATAGTCCCAATATACATTTTTGCCATTATTGTTTCTTGGTTATTTAAATCAGTGGTTCCCAACCCTGTCCTGGAGGAACACCAGGCCAATTGGGTTTTCAGGCTAGCCCTAATGAATATGCATGAAGCAAATTTGCATGCCTATCACTTCCATCATATGCAAATCTCTCTCATGCATATTCATTAGAGCTAGCCTGAAAACCCGATTGGCCTGGTGTTCCTCCAGGACAGGGTTGGGAATCACTGATTTAAATCATATTTTTCATGTTGTTCTTTTGCATATAGTATCATTTTTTTAAAATAATATCCACTACTTTTTATTTTGCTTGCTTCATTTGTCAGATTGTCTTTTTGGTCTATGGATAGCAGACTGCGTTTCTACATTTCTGATATATATTTGACACTCTCCTTGTCCACTTTTAGTATTTATTACACATTCTATTGGAAAAATGATAATTGATTATTCATAAGACAGAATTTTAATTTTTAATAAAATCTTGCTGGCTGATCAAATTGTGATGTAGTCTTTGGTTCGTTATATGCAAATCAAAGGTTGAAAGTAGGAGGCTGCTTTAAATGGTAGCGTCAGCCCGTAGGTCTCTTGTTTTTTGCCTTTTTCTACAGTGCAAGTAGTGTTAATTGTAGAAGCAATAATCTTTGTGGTAAGTTGTCTCACAGAATAAGTTCTTTGGATTTACGGTAATAAAGGGAGTTTCTGACTTGGGCTCTAGTAATATAGAAATTTAAAACATTTGTTGGTTAATAACAACTTTGTTGGGTTTCATATATTCTCTGATTCAATGGTAATGTTTTTGAATTTTAATGTCATGGGGGTTGGGGTGAGCTATCAACATGAGCTTCTATCAGATCAGGTTATTTGGGCATATGGTCCTATTTTATGCAATGAGACTTTGTGCAAAAATAACCCAACTCCTGGTAAAAGAATCAAATTTAATAATAGTTCATCTAGATAAATTCCTCCTTAAATTCTGAACTGGTATGTAATGATGGTGTGAGACCCATTCTTGATATATTCTTCAGAACTGCTGCCATTTCAAGAAACCTATAAGATAAATTACATTAGTATAATTTATGAAATTGGAGTAGTATAATTTTTATTTTTTTATAAAATCTTTATTTGTTTTAAAACTTACAATAAGTGTGACAGTGAGTTAAAACATTTTAACATTAAATAGAACACTTAATAATCAGCAATAATCCAAATCATATAACTTATATAATTTTTGTTAAACAGGAGATGGTGTCTCTGGCTCTTCATCTTTCTAAGGGGTCTTTTTACAAAGCAGCACTAAAAAGTGGCTTTAGCGCACCCTTATGTGAGTCTTTCCTGTGCTAAGGTTGTTTAATAAAGAGAGTTCTTGGTGGCTTGGGCTCTGATAAGTTAAAAGATTTCAACAACGTCTACTGTCCTTTCAAGTGGCATTATGGGATAAGGATTTGAATTTCTTAATTATGTCGACTGACTCTTAGCTACTTTCAACATGTTTTAAAAAGGTATCTTTTTGCTGAATACTTTGGAGATTAGGTATGCTCTTCAACTTGGAAAAGAGACAGCTGAGGGGAGATATGATTGAAGTCTACAAAATCCTGAGTGGAGTAGAACGGGTACAAATGGATCGATTTTTCACTCCATTAAATTACAAAGACTAGGGGGACACTTGATGAAGCTACAGGGAAATACTTTTAAAACTAATAGGAGGAAATTTTTTTAGTCAGAGAATAGCTAAGCTCTGGAACGCGTTGCCAGAGGATGTGGTAAGAGCGGATAGAGTAGCTGGTTTTAAGAAAGGTTTGGACAAGTTCCTGGAGGAAAAGTCCATAGTTTGTTATTGAGAAAGACGTGAGGGAAACCACCGCTTGCCCTGGATCGGTAGCATGGAATATTACTACTTCTTGGTTTTTGGCCAGGTACTGGTGATCTGGATTAGCCACCGTGAGAATGGGCTACTGGGCTTGATGGACCATTGGTCTGACCCAGTAAAGCTATTCTTATGTTCTTATGTTCTCTCTTCTAGTCTTTTGTACTCATAACCTTTTGTGAACCGAACTTAGCGGTAATTGTGGTATAAAAGTGAGTTTTATGGTATGTTTTATGTTTAAGATGGAGCATTAAAATATCCAGTTTTCACATTTTTGTATTAATGGCCATACATACAGCAATGCTGCTTTTAGCACATTACCATTACAAAAGATTAGCTTGTGAACCCTTATTGCCAACTGTTTTCTAGGTGGTAAGGGCTCATATGCTAATTAGTTAGGCATATATTCTATAAATGGTGCCTTAACTTAGTGCCGGTAGGTGGCCTAGCAACACCTAAATTAAGGGAAAAATGCTGTTTAAAAGATGTTTTAAAATGATTTTCAGTCGCGCCTACATCGGCACTTTATGGTGCCTTAATGCCACTGTAGGCATGGCTAATGCCAGAAGTGGTGTTAGGTGCCGTAAAGTGCCTAGGTAGCTGCGATTTATGTCAAAAGTAGGTGCTGGAAATGTGGACCTTGAAAACCCTGGCCTACATTTCCAGTGGTTCCCTTTTGACTGAAGCACGATTTTCTAAACGGCACTGTTGCATGATTGACACACGATTGGTGGCCACCGACAACGGCATCATTTAGAGAATCCGGCCCTTAGTGCACAACAATGCAACTGCATTAAGTGCAGAAACAGCCACTTCCCTCCCCCCACCTCAAGACGTATCCCTCCATGGTAAAAATAAAAATTATTTTTTTAGCACGTGGTGTATAAGCGCTAACCTGGAACGTACCACAGGACATCTGAGTGCATACAGCAGTAAGCACGTGCTTGTGCTTACCACAGGACCTCTTTTACAAAGCCGCAGTAGCGATGCTGCCATGATAAATGCACCTAAGCCCCACCAAAGTCCATAGGAATTGAATTGACTTTGGTGCATTTACCATGACAGCATTACTACTGCGCTTTGTAAAAGAGGCCTACATAGGTTTACCAGATTTTAGTTGACTAAAATCCAGATCCATAGCCCCACCCAGCCCTACCCCGTTACACCCACATCATACCCCTAGCCACACACCCTCAACCTGTTCTCGTCGGGAGGGAGGGCATCCACGCATGCGTGGATGCAACACGATGGTGGCATGTACACGTGATATCACCACATTGCATCTGCGCATGCACGGATTTTCTCCCGATGTGGTCCCAAAGAAGCAGCTTTTCAAAACCCGGACAAAGTGCTGGGTTTTGAAAAGCCGTTCGGATGCCTGGACATGCCCTCTAAAAAGAGGACACATCTGGTAACCCTAGGCCTATAGTATAGTAAAAGGATTCCTAAGTCAGTTATACTCTCAGCAGGAGTTCTCTTACTGCCACAGTCGCTTTCTTGAATGGAAAGTATTTTTTTTTAACTAAATTATAAAGTTAATAAAAAATTTTTGGTTAAAAATTTTTACTTACTGACAGGAGCCCTAATGGGTTTGTAATTTTTTTAAATGTATAAAAAAAACTTGTTTTGTTGTAGTATTCCTGTGATTCACTTGTCATTTCTCATTTGAGTCTGGCCAAGAGTGAAGAAAATCATTTTATAGATTGGAAGTGAGTTGAGGTATTGTGGTGACATTTACACTTGTTATTGCTGGTTTTATTTTCCTTCAGCGAAAATGTGCCGCTTTAAGAAATTCTTAGATAGGACTCTGGGGTTTCAAGCAGGAGTACGGTAATGAATTCATGTTTGAATGCTCTTATTTCTCCAGCCCTCACTTATTATCAATTTTGGAAAGATCTTAAAACTTATCTATTTAAACAATACAAAATTTAATTGATTTCAAAATTATCATGATAAGCGGATTGTTAAATTATTTTTATGGAATAATGTTTACAGTTTCTTATCTATCTTAGTATAAATAATTTGTATTGTGCGTATTTTACTTTGGATAAGTCAGGGTCGCATTTTGTTAGTCAGTATCTTTATTGAATTGTGTTATATTTTTTAATAAGACATTGTTATTTGGATCTGTATTTTAGTTACTTGTTGTAATTACTATTGTGTAAACCGCCAAGAACTGATGGTTTGGCGGTATATAAAAATAAACTATTATTATTATTATAAGGTACTGTAGTTCTGAAATCTTGAGAGAGTAAAAACCATGCGAGTTTGGTCTTATTTCTTTAAAGCTATTGCTTTTTTACAGTTATAAATAATCAGGTATTGATCTATTGGACACATTTTGGAACTTAATTTTTTTGGGTATAAATATTCTTATATACAGTTATTTAGGGCTCCTTTTATCAAGCCACGCTAGTGGGGTTAACGCGTGCAACTTTATATCACGCGTTAATCCCCGTGCTGGCCTAAAAACTACCGCCTGCTCAAGGGAGGCGTTAGCAGCTAGTTGAGCCGGTGGTTTAGCCTGCAGTATTATGCACATTAAACCGCTAGTGCAGCTAGATAAAAGGAGCCCTTAGTATTTTCGGAGGGGACCTGGACAAGCTTGAAGACTGGGCAAACAAATGGCAAATGCGCTTTAACGCGGACAAATGCAAGGTCATGCATATAGGGAAAAAGAACCCGTTGTTCAACTACAAATTGGGGGGGGTATTGTTGGGAGACAGCAGACTTGAGAGAGACTTGGGTGTGCTGGTGGATGCATCACTGAAGCCATCTGCTCAGTGCGCAGCAGCCTCGAAAAAAGCCAACAGGATGCTTGGCATCATAAAGAAGGGCATAACAACCAGAACACGGGAAGTCATCATGCCATTGTATCGAGCGATGGTGCGTCCACATCTGGAATACTGCGTTCAGTATTGGTCGCCGCACCTCAAGAAGGACATGGCGGTACTTGAGAGAGTCCAAAGGAGAGCAACGAAAATGGTAAAAGGGCTGGAACACTGCCCATACGCCGAGAGGTTGGATAGGCTGGGGCTCTTCTCTCTGGAAAAGAGGAGGCTCAGGGGAGATATGATAGAGACCTTCAAGATCATGAGGGGCATAGAGAGGGTGGATAGGGACAGATTCTTCAGACTGAAGGGGACAACAGGTACGAGGGGGCATTCGGAGAAACTGAAGGGAGACAGGTTCAAAACAAATGCAAGGAAGTTTTTCTTCACCCAAAGGGTCGTGGACACTTGGAATGCGCTACCGGAGGAAGTGATCAGGCAGAGTACGGTACAGGGATTCAAACAGGGATTGGACGGATTCCTGAAGGATAAAGGGATCATAGGATACTGAGGGAGGAACTGGGATGTAACACAAGTATAGAAAGCTAACCAGGTAATGAGTATAGAAACCAGGTCGTGCATGTGCAAGACCGGAGGATTAGGACTTCGATAGGAAGACAGGACTTAAATGAGAAACCAAGGTGGCAAGGGAGCCCCCTCTGGTGATACAGACAGGTCGTGACCTGTTTGGGCCGCCGCGGGAGCGGACTGCTGGGCGGGATGGACCTGTGGTCTGACCCGGCAGAGGCACTGCTTATGTTCTTATGTTCTTATGTTCTTATGAATCAGGTTGGGCAGACTGGATGGACCATTCGGGTCTTTATCTGCCGTCATCTACTATGTTACTATGTTACTATAAGCACCTTAAAGTGACTCAAAGAGCCTTAATGTAGGTCTACTTAATTTCCTGAAGGAATGTTTAAGTTGCCATGAGTTATATAGTAATGAGATGGAAAGCATACAGGTGCATATTTTACATCTCATTACTGGGTAAATGTCGTAACAGATAACATTGCTGAAGAAACTAACTCTATTACAAAACTTAGTGCTCCTTTTACAAAGGTGCGTTGGCGGTTTAACACGTGTAATAGTTTTTAGGCCAGTGCGGGGGTTAACGCGTGATTAAAAGTCACGCGCGTTAACCCTGCTAGCGCGGCTTCATAAAAGGAGCCCTTAATAAAGGCCCTGTTTTACTAAGCCGTGGTAGAGGTTTCTACTGTGGCCTGGAAAAGTAAATGCTCCGATGCTCATAGAATTTCTATGAACGTCAAAGCATTTAACGCTCCAGGCCAAAGTAGAAACCTCTACCACGGCTTAGTAAAAGAGGCCAACATTTGGAACCTGAATATACTTTTTTTTGATTCTTTATCTGATACTTGCACTTAATTGAAGTATGTAATTTAATTGCGCTGTTAATAGTGGTTTTATGTTTGTAGTTTTGTTTTTGCTTTTCTATTTATTTGTTGAAAATTTTCAATAAAGATTATTTGAGTTTAAAATAACCCCATCTTTTTTCGCTAGGGTTATCTCATCGCCTGGGAACAGCCCCAGTCCCTCCTATCCAGTCTGGTACCTTTCCCAAAATGGTGCCCTAGCAGGAGTTTATGGTTTAAGTTTAATATACCCTTTCTCCTGGAATATAACACAGAGGTTACAAGTTAAAATCAGTCAGAAAGGAACCTCAATAATGCACAGAAGAAATAACATTCATAACAAAGAAACCAGGAGAGAACTTAGTCTGCAAACACCCAGTTCTCGCATTGTTCTCTGAAGCCTGTTCAAGGCAAAGTTGACTCGAGTGAAACTGAATGCTGTTTTCTTGAAGGGAGGTGTGAGTGGTGGTGGCTGGGATATTGGTATCCTGTAATGCAACAACACTTAAGTATGGAAATCAGGTCTCTTGTTTCTTGTGACAGACTTATTGCTGCATCAAATCTGTTTAAAATAACAGTTTAATATTCCAGGGGTATATTAATAACAGTTATCAATTGTATTTGTTGCCAAACTTTAGACCAAAAAGTATGTATATAAGAGCATTCAAAGAGCTTATGGTCTATAGTTCCATCCAAGAGATTACATGACCAGCATTTACTGGACGATAGTGAAAAGGCAGCCTGAGATTTAATGGGAGTCCATATTGTACATTGATTGTCCGATGGAGGCAGATCTTAACATATGAATATGTTTGGACCAAAAGTAATACCATTCTTTTTCAGTGAGTTGTTAAGAGAAAACGCTGACCAAAATTGTTGGGTTTTATGTATGACAGGTTTGAGAGTATAATGTTTAATAAGCTTGTACCGAGTAGAGGCTTGATGTGTACTCACAGCAATCTTCGATGAAGTTGTAATTATAGTTTGGAGTGGTATCCCTGGGACATGAGTTCCTGAAATATGCTATCAGTGTATGACCTACTTGAAGCCAATTATAACATTGTGTAAATGAAAGCTTGTATATTTTACTTGCCTTGTTAAAGGCCCATGATGACCACAGTTGTGGTTTACCTTCAATTTTGATTTTTGGGTTATACCAAAGAGACCAATAATTAGAATCTTGGACCTTAACTTCTATGAGATTATTCATCATAGTTAATGCCTTTTGTGTAGATTGAAGAACAGGATTTTGTGATATTGCTGCCGGGGTTTTTACATCTATTAAGTATGTTAGCGAAAGGGGAGCCACAATGTCACATTCCAGTGATACCCAAGATAGCTCATCAATGATAGTGACCAATCATCCAATACATTCCCTGTCTCAAAGGTTAGGAACGTTAACTCCTCCAAATTCTTTAGGTTGAAATAGTTTGACTTTTGCTATTTTGTGCGGTTTGCCATTCCACAAGAAGTCAAATAGCACTTTATGTAATGTTTTATAGAAGATTTGGCAAGCATACTAAGTATGTACAAAACAATAGGAACAATGGACATTTTAATAGTTTCTAGTCTGCCCTACCATGCGAGCCACTTTGGTTTCCATTTCTGGCATAAGTCCTTAACTTTAGTCATTACAATTTGCTGATTAACCATAATTGTGCCCTGAAAAAGGGTAGTAATTTCAAACCTAAATATTTAATACCTTGACTTTCCCATGTAAAAGGATAGGTTGTAAATATTCCTTTAAATGTGAATTTGTTTAATGGAAGTATTTCAGATTTGGACCAATTTATTTTGCAACTAGAAAAACTGCCAAATTTATTAATGATGTTAAGCAAGTTAAGCAATGTATTTAGTTTGGTTATGATAAAGTAATTTTTATTGGAACAAACAAGAAAACAGGTACCAAAACTCAGCCATACAAGCAGTGCTCCAAATAGAACATTTTATACAAACCAATCCCTACAACATCTCCCTCTCCCCAAACCCTCCCTTCCCCTCCCCCCACAGGTCAGAGTTCCCAAGAGCAGTCAGCAACACAGGTAAATCAGCAAGACACAGTCAACAGTTTAGAACCCAACTTCGTGGAGCAGGAGTCATGGTATTCCAAAAACGTTCCCAGATAGCCATAAAATGCTCCTCCTGCACAGTGGAAAGATCAGGCACATCTCGACGCTCCCAAGTCAGTAGTAGAATCATCTGAGAACGCCACATAAAAATGGTGGGAGCCTTCATGTCCAGCCACTTGAAAAATATGCATTTGAGGGCACATAAAACGGACCACCTAAGAAAAGCTTTCAGTCGCGGTGGCCTCAGATGGTAAGAAGGAGAAACACCAAACAAAAGAAGAGATGAGAATCGTATTGTCACAGTCCAAAGAGTCCCTATAAAAGCAAAAATTTGCATCCAGAAAGTTTGAACTGCCAGGCAGGACCATAACATATGACCCAGCTCGGCGGTCTGATAACCACATTTATCACACACTGGCGATAGTCGAAATTTAGCACAGTAAGCTCTATAAGGAGATACCTAAATTCTAAATAACAACTTAAATTGCATTTCCCAAAAATAAACATATTTTCTCAGAGCAGGCATCCGGGCTACTGCCCGAGATATAGTAGCTTCCGGAAGCACTATATTCAAATCCTGAGACCACACAGTCTGAAGGTGAACATAGTCCGGCAAGGGGGTCTCATCCTTCAGGTGTCTAAGATGAAACTTAAGTGGAACTGGCATTTGAGAACCAAGAGTGTAGGCCATAGACAATAATTCTTGCTGAGCAGATTGCAAGTTGGGCCTATGTAAAGTGGCTACATAATGTGCAATCTGCATATAAGCAAATCTGTCCACGGCAGTTAATCCATGCAATTGACACAAAGTTTGAAATGACTGCATGGAATCATCATCTAGCACCAAATGAAATAAAAGGGTTAGTCCCCCTTGCCGCCCAGTATTGAAACCTGGAGCCCCCCATACCCGGGGAGAATTTACGATTGCCACACAATGGCAGAAGGGGGGACTCATGCACTAATACCATGGAATGTACAAACCCATTTCCACACCTTTCGTAATGGGAGACCAAACACCCTAAGACGAACATCCAAGGGATAAGTGGAAGGAACAGAATGAAGAAAGGCACTAAAGTGCTCCTGCTGAAAGCACCCCAATTCTAAAGAAATATTAGAGAAAACAGAGGTGCCCCGAAAATAATCATTGATGTGTCGCATACCATAAGATCCAATGCAGCCCCAAGTGAGGTAGACGGGTTGGTAAGGACAAGCATTAAGTCATCTGCAAAAGCCAGGGTTTTAATTACCTGTCCCGCTATATGCAAACCTCTCACTTCCTCAAATTGTCGCAGGGTGCACAATAATGGTTCCAAAGTAAGAATAAAAATTAAAGGCGACAAACGGCACCCCTGACGAGTTCCACGGTGAATAGAAAAGGTGTCGGAAAGCGTGCCATTAACCACCAAAGACGCTGTCGGGCTTTAGTTTGGTTAAATAAAGTAAGACAGCATCCGTATAGGCTGAACATTTATACTGATTATTTTTGGAACAGATTCCATGAATATCTTGAGATTGTTGTATGACTAGCAAAAGAGGCTCCAATGTGAGATCAAATAACACAGGAGACAATGGGCATCCTTGCCAAGTGCCACGGTGTAGTTTGAAAGAATTAGCCAACAAATTATTTACATATTGGGCTCCTTTTATGAAGGTGTGCTAGCGTTTTTAGCGCACGCACCGGATTAGCGTGCGCTAGCCGAAAAACTATCGCCTGCTCAAGAGGAGGTAGCAGTTAGCGTGCACGGCATTTTAGTGCGCGCTATTCCATGCGTTAAGGCCCTAATGCACCTTCGTACAAAGAGCCCATAGTCTAGCTTTGGGGGAGTTGTATATCGCCTTAGCCATATTACAGAACTTAGGACCAAATCCAAAATGTTCCAAAATTTTGAACATGTATCACCATTCAATTCTATCAAATACCTTTTCAGCATCTTTTGAAATCGGAAAGACAGGTTCACAGAGTTGTTTGGATGTTTGCATCAGTTGAAGGCAAAGTCTGACATTATTAGCTGAACGTCTCTTAGCTATGAATCCAGTCTGATTTTGATTAATTAAACAGCTAATATATTTGAATAGATGAATGGCTATTAATTTGGCATATATTTTACCATCTTTATAAGTGAGAAAGGTCTATAGTTAGAAATCTCAGTGGGATCACGGCCTTCCTTGGGGAGCACAATTATCAAAGACTCAGCCATTGTGCTGTCAACACTCTTAGAATTTAGACATTCTGTGTAGGTGGTTAAAAGGAGAGGAGCTAATGTCTGTTTAAACACAGCATAGAATTCAGTTGTTAATAATAATAATAATAATAACAGTTTATATACCGCAGGACTGTGAAGTTCTATGTGGTTTACAATGATTAAAAGATTGTACAAATTGAGTGAACTTAACAGAATTAAAAGCTAGTGATTAACAGCTCTAGGTATCAGTTATTATGGAGAAAGAATTGTACGGGTCAGCTGCCTAGATACTTCAGGAACAGATATGTTTTTAGGCGCTTCCTAAATTCCCCATAGGTAGTACTCCATCCATGCCAGGCATTTTACTTTTTTGTAGGTCAGAGATGCTGGATATCCTTTTCTAAGTCCACCTATTCACTAAGCGATAATTTACCCCCCTTCTCAAAACTGTAGAAGTGTTTTTTAGTGCAGGCCGGTGTGCTGAATGCTCTGTGCTGCTTCCGACGCTCATACAGTTCCTATGAGTGGAGCAGCGCAGAGCATTCAGCGTGCCGGCCTGCGCTAAAAAACACTTCCATGGTTTTGTAAAAGGGGGGCGGGGTAATGTTGGTGAGGAATTTATCTTGTTCTGAATCATCATCTGGGCATTCTGAGGAATATAATTTACTGTAGAAGTGTTTAAACTGTTCAATTATATCATCGGAGTGTGTAAGGACCAAACCATCCTCATTTTTTATTGATGTGATTCAGCTCTTTTGTTTCTTACCTTTCAGATAGGTTGCAAGTATTTTGCCTGCTTTGTTAGGTGCTTCATACTGGGTAGTTTTTTGAACAAATAACTCACCTCTAGCTTTGTCACTAAGTAGCTGATTGTAAGAGAATTTTAATTTCAGTAGCTTTTGCTGAGCAGCTGAGGACCATTGCTGTAATAGAAGGGTTTCACATGTTTTAATGTCATTCTCAATTATTTTGATTTGTTGTTGATGAATCTTATCTAATTTGGCAGTGTACAACATGATGTGTGCTCCAAGGGTTGCCTTGAAAGCATCCCATAAGACGACAACAGATGGGATTGTACCTGTATTGAATTTTTAAAAAAATTTCAATCATATTTGTTTCTTTAATGCAATTTTCATCTTTCAAAAGCCTATTTATCGGGGGGAGGGGGGGCGTTCCCGAGCCTGAGCGCGATGGCGGCGTGATTCCCGAGCTCCCGCGCGGCCTTGATAAAATCCCACAAACTGCCCCACCGAATCGACTCCAACCCAGCTTCGGAGCGCGGCCACAGAGAGCCGAAGTGACACAGACAGAGCCAAACCATTTTCGCCATCCCGATGTCGGACAAAAAAGTTGGTAAGCGGCACAAACCTGAGCCGCTCTCCCCTTCCAAGACGCCGCTGCCACCCTCCTCTGGCGACTCTAGCTGCGAGATTTTGGCTGAACTGCGAGAGTTGAAGGAACTCGCAGCCGACACAAAGGCTTACACCGACGAGATCAATGAAAAATTAACAAGCATGACGGCAGAGTTCAATCAACTGCAAACACGAGTGGGCATGTTAGAAAACAAGATGGAGGCTACCACGTTGCAAATGGCTGAAATTCGGAGGCATGCTACTCGTATTGCTGCACTGGAAAAGGACCTGGAGGATAGCAACGACAGGTCCCGAAGGTGTAACATCCGTATCTTGGGGTACCCTGAGAATGGCAGAGATGGTGAGCTCATTAAATCCCTTGAAACTTTGATCCCTCAGCTCCTTGATCTCTCTTTCCAGCGTGAATTTGAAATTGAGCATGCTCACAGAGTACCCTCCTCTTCTGCTGCGGGGGACCGTCGGCCCAGACCTGTGGTTCTCAAACTCCTAAGGTACCAACATGTCCTGGATATCATGCAGAGGGCTAAAATAAGGGCTCCGATCAAGCACGAGGGTGCCACCATTATGTTTGTTCCTGACCTGAGCAAATCCACTGCCCGCCGTAGGAAATTGCTTCTCTCATACAGACCTCAGCTAAAGTCTCTCAATGCCAGATTTGGCATGTTCTACCCGGCTCGCATGAGAGTGACACTGAATAACACCACTAAAGACTTTATCAACCCAGACGAGCTGGCTTCATTCATTGAACTGCAGTCTCCTACTCCGATCAATCAGGTCTGAATACATGTATGCCAGGTTTATCTGTTCCTGATGTCATAGATAAAATAAGCTATGTCTGTGTCTATCTTATGGCTTCTTCATCATGCCTATGTTTATGAAGTTCTGTTGGTCCTTATCCACGCTTTGAACTGTTACAAATTTGTTTGTGGGTTGAATCTTATAGAAAGATGGGGGGGGGGGGGGGTGCGGGGATCCACATGCCCTCTGGCTCCCTCAGCTATGCTCACACAGTTGTTTCATGGAGATGGCCGTTTTGTCACCCTTGTTTATTCATGGTGTTCTTCACTGGTTCTGGATTACTATCTTGTTTCGGGTAATGCACTGATATGTTCACACTTGGTACTACTTCACTAGCAAGTCTCACTGGCTCTCTCGTACCTTTGCACGATATCTCCTGCCTATTTGTTTTTTCTGCTTTCCCCATGTCTCTTAATATCATATCCTTAAATGCAAAGGGGCTTAATAACAAAATTAAACTAAAAAAAATCTTAACATATCTTGACAATTATAAACCTGATGTTATAATGTTACAGGAGTCACATTTGGATGATTCTGCCTCAGCTAAGGTTCATCTCCCATGGACCTTACCTCCATTTTATTCTCCAACCATAGATAGGAAAGGTGGAGTGATCACTTTGATAAGGAATACTAGCACCATCTCCATCATTTCCTCCTCCACTGACCTCAATGGCCGATGGGTCAAAGTCACGCTTTATTGTGCTGGTGAACAATACTGTTTGTTTAATTTATATGGTCCGAATTTGGACCGTCCAGATTTCTTCCACTCTGTTACAGAACTACTCCTGGAGGAAGACAAGGCAAAACTGATTGTTGCTGGTGATTTCAACTTGATCCTAAATCCCAACTTGGACAGAAAATCTAGCTGTAAGTATAAAAAATCAAGGGCATGGTATGCTCTGCATGACCTCATCACAGAAATGAAATTGATAGACGTATGGAGATATTTACACATAGACAAGGAAGCCTTCACTTTTTTTTCTCCTCCTCACTCATCGTACTCGAGGATCGACTTCTTTTTAATAAGTGAGTCCTTGTGCTCCACTACCATCGAGACTTCCATCATGCCGATCGCCATATCCGACCATACGGCTATCACGCTACAACTTAAATGTGATAGACAACCTCAGACAACACGACAATGGCGTTTTAATAATGCCCTTTTACAAGATGAGGAATTTTGTGAGCTCATAAGGGCTCAAATCCAAGAATATTTCCAATTCAACACTCCTGAACAAACATCTTGGGTATGTTGTTGGGATGCTTTTAAAGCCTTCATTAGAGGAGTCATAATCAATCATTCTGCTCACAAGCATAAGCAACTGAAAGAGGATCAAAAAATACTGGAAGATGAAATCCGAAGTCTTGAATCACAACATCAACAAAATCCTTGTGACATTGATCTTTTACATTGCCTGAACAAGTCCCGCTTTCGCTACAACTCCATTTTGAGCAACAAAGCCTCAACTGCGATATTCCAACAATCTGCATCTTATTTTGCTGAGAGCAATAAATGCGGACACTTACTAGCTAATCTGCTTAAAAAACGCGAGGAAAAATCGCATATTACATCGATCAAGCTGAACTCTGGGGTTGAGATCACGAGACCGGAAAACATCTCTCAAGCTTTTATGGATTTCTATAAATCTCTCTATACTGCTGATTCATGTTCACCTCATCAGATTTTAGAATTTCTTGCCAACATTCCGCACCCCACCCTGGATGAAGCGGATAATGACCGTCTCGATGAGCAAATTTCTCCCTTCGAATTATCACTAGTTATAAATTCCATGAGTCTTAAGAAATCTCCGGGACCAGATGGCCTGACAGTGGAGTTTTATAAAGCGTTCCAGGATGTCTTGATCCCATTTCTCCTCCAATTTCTTGCACATCTCATCTCGTCTGGGAAGGCCTCTGGATCCTTTACTGAAGCCACCATCATCGTGCTGCCGAAGCAGGACAAAGACCCACGTTAACTTGCCAATTACAGACCGCTTTCTTTAATAAACGTTGACGCAAAAATCTATGCTAAACTCCTATCCAACCGCTTACAGAAGGTTATAACTAAACTCATACCTCCTACTCAATGTGGCTTTATTACTGGCCGTTCCTCTAATGACAACACTCGTACCTTCTCTCATGTTATAGCTCAAGCTCCTGGACAGAAACATGACCTGCTAGCTGTTGGACTCGATGCAGAGAAAGCCTTCGATCGCATTGAATGGCCCTTTCTGTTCCATACTTTGCTCTGGTATGGTTTCTCTAACGACTTCATCAATAAAATCAAAGTATTGTATACCATGCCCACCACCAGAACATTTATCAATGGCACTTTATCAGAAGCATTCCACCCTACAAGGGGCACCAGACAGGACTGCCCCCTGTCTCCCTTGTTGTTTAACCTGGCGCTGGAGCCACTCATACAGAGGATTCGTGCAAATCCCAATATAGTTGGCTTCAAGATTCCCGGTCAGACTCAGGAGGTTAAACTGTCGGCGTACGCAGATGACATCCTTCTGTATATCACGCCTCCATCTTTTCCGCACCTACTCTCGGATATAGGAAAATATGCAGCAGTTTCCGGCTATAAACTCAACATGAACAAAACTGAGGTGATGCCTATTAACTGCCCAGCGGTTGAATCTGAAATTACTACCCATGGAGTGAAGTGGTCGGCCACATCTATAAAATACCTAGGAGTGCTATTTGGTCCAAGCATCGAGGAAACTATCCATCTAAACATGGATTACATTCTGGACATTATTAAGTCTTCTAGCTCCAAATGGTCCCCACTATCATTAACCTGGTGGGGTAGGATCGAAACAATTAAGATGATGATTGCCCCTAAAGTGAACTACATATTATCCATGTTGCCTTTTCATCTACCACTTTCATTCTACAAGCAGGTTGATTCACTTCTTTTAAAATTCCTGTGGAAGAACAAACAGCCTCGCATTGCCTTGGCTGAATTGAAAGCGCCTCGCAACTCAGACGGGGTGAACTTCCCCTGCTTTCTGCATTATCATCATGCCTATATCTTGAAGCAATGGTCCTTGGGATATCACTGTCCATTTTCGAGTGATCCTCCTGTCTGGCTCGCTATAGAGTGCGCAATATATGGTGTAAAATGACTCGGATACTTGGCTGGTATCACTCTCTCCAAATCTGACAAATTAGATCACATATTAGTGGCCTACAAACAAGCGGTGGATAAAGCGGATTCTACTTTCTCATCTAGATGGAATAACTCCAACATGATCCCATTATGGAACAATGATTGGTTCAAAATTGCGGAGTCCTCTATCTCGTGGCAGGATTGGCAAAGGTGTGGCATTTGGATAGTACAGGACCTCAGAACAAATGAGACTTGGTCATCATTTTCTGACCTATCATCTACATGGGGCCTCGCTGGCTCTCAATATTTCCGATGGCTTCAGCTACTACATTGTGTGCAAGGTGCCTTACATAATGTTAACCTACAGCCGACTGATCCTGGACTACTTCATTTTATGGGTTCCTTCCCTAATGGCAACATTAAAGCATCTTTATGGTATCACCTATTACAAAGCTCTTATTTTGCTGATCCCTTGGAACTGGAGGTGAAATGGTGCAAAGATCTCAACTTACCTTCTGATGCTATAGATTGGGGGTCTTTATGGTCGACCTTTTTAAAATCCATTCGCTCAGCCTCTCTCTTACAGTCTATATTTTTCCTATTACATAGAGCGGTATGGACTACTGTTCTGTCCCATAAAATTAATAACACCTTACCTTCTGTATGCTGGTCCTGTAACTCATCCACTGGCACACTGGAACATCTTTTATTTTCCTGCCCACTACTACAGGACTACTGGCGGAGTGTATGGAATGTTATCAAGGATGTGGTTGGGCTGCAGGAATCCTTAACTTACCCCTCCTTAATCATAATGTCACAAGCTATCGCTGCACCTTTAAATCCAGACAAGGCCCGTTTGCTTACCATAATGATATCACTTGCTATACAATCTGTGCTGTTTTGCTGGAAAGATTTCATTAAACTAGACTTCCACATGTGGTGGAATACTCTCTGCCTTACTAGTAAATTTGAAAAAATATATGCTGAGAGGTCTAATTCTATGTCTAGATACTTAGATGTGTGGCATCCTCTCCTTTCATATTGTGATGTCTAACCTTTGCATTTGATTGCTTCTGTATATTTGCTTGCTCGATTCGCTGTTTACCCTTCTCATTGTCTTTCATTGTATATGGGCAGGTTGTTTACGTAAGCATCTATAGCCAATTTTTTAGTGTATGCTGTATCCCTTACCCTTATATGCATCAGTGTATTCGTATGATTGCTGTGAATTTCACCCTGAATTTGGTATTTTGTATTCATCATTGTTCTTTCCTTGTACCATGAAAACTTAATAAACAGTTTTGAACTTTAAAAAAAAAAAAAAGCCTATTTATTAAATCTCCACTACAGAGGATTTGGGATAGAGCAGTTTATTAATAAATCCATAGTTATACTAGCATGATCTGAGATTAGAATACTGTCAATTGTTGTCAAAACTGCATCAGATGCCAGTCTTTTAGATATTTATTTATTTATTTAGCCCATCCTCCCAAAGGAGCCCAGAACGGGTTACAGGAGTACATTCATAGTTTGGGTAGGACAAACTTTAGTGAGAAATACAGACTTTACAGCATTTACAGTATAGACAAGGTGGTTTAAGTTTCAGCATTTACAGTAAAGACATAACATACAGACTTAAAATACAGACTTAGTAGGCATAGGGTACAACTATACAATGGGAGGGATGTTATTGAATAAGAGTACTCAGGAAAGGGACTTGAGGGTAATGGTGGACATGACAATGAAGCCGACGGCACAGTGTGCAGCGGCCGCTAAGAGAGCGAATAGAATGCTTGGTATAATCAAAAAGGGTATTACAGCCAGAACGAAAGAAGCTATCCTGCCGTTGTATCGGGCAATGGTCTGCCTGCATTTGGAGTACTGCGTCCAATATTGGTCGCCGTACCTTAAGAAGGATATGGCGTTAGTTGAGAGGGTTCAGAGGAGATAAAAGGTATGGAAAACCTGTCATACGCTGAGAGATTGGAGAAGCTGGGTCTCTTTTCCCTGGAGAAGAGGAGACTTAGAGGGGATATGATAGAGACTTATAAGATCATGAAGGGCATAGAGAGAGTAGACGGGGACAGATTCTTCAACCTTTTGAATAATAAAAGAACAAGAGGGCACTCGGAAAAGTTTATAGGGGACAGATTCAAAACGAATACTAGGAAGTTCTTTTTTACCCAACGTGTGGTGGACACCTGGAATGCGCTTCCAGAGGACGTGATAGGGCAGAGTACGGTACAGGGGTTTAAGAAAGGATTGGACAATTTCCTGCTGGAAAAAGGGATAGAGGGGTATAGATAGAGGATTACTGCACAGGTCCTGGACCTGTTGGGCCACCGCGTGAGCAGACTGCTGGGCACGATGGACTCAGGTCTGACCCAGCTGAGGCATTTCTTATGTTCTTATGGGTGGGTTAAATTTACTGCATAGATATAACATGGAGGTAACACAGCTTTCCTAGCAGGTGGGTATATCTTTGTTGTCGGAGAATGTGGTGGCAATTCAGGTTATATTTGCGGTGGCCTGCAAGTTTAGAGATGTCGTTTGGTGTATTAGGCGGTGCCTTTGAGATCCATCCATCCGGGGTGTAGACGCGGGTTGTTAAGGAGCTGGGTTTGTAAAGAGAAAGGTTTTCACAGCTTTCCTGAAGTTCCAAATACTGTCTAGTGATCTAATGGATGGGGGGGAGGGGGATGATTTGCCATAATCTTTCTACAGAAAGATTGATGAACTTGAGAGCAGAATGAAAATTCCAAATCTGCAGGATGATGTATTCTCCAGATGTCCACTAACTCATGTTCTTCCATTAAATTATGTAGTTCCTTGTTATCAGTTTCGTTTTTTCTACTAGATTTCCTATTTAATAAAGGGTCAGATACTATAATGAAATCACCAGCAATTATTAGATTGTCAAATGCGTTAGATATACCCTCAATTCTTAATTTGTCAAAGAATTATTTACTATTAACAGAGGGAGCATGCACATTTATGACTGAGTATTTAATCTGAATGACAGTGAAAGTTAAAATAATCTATCTGCTGTCAGTGTCAGTACTATAATCATCAACTAGTAAATTAGCTTTTTTATGAATAGGTATCGCAACACCCCTTCTTTTTTTCAGTAGCATTGAAATAGTAGGTTTCTTTAACCTATTTGTCAGACAATTTAATTTTATCTTTAACATCGAGATGAGTTTCTCGTAATAAGTATATATCAGATTGGGTTCGTTTGAGATAATTCATAACCTTTTTCCTTTTAAGAGGATGATTGAGTCCATTCACATTCAGCGATATTAATTTAAGATGAGCCATCACACGATACTAGAGAGGAAATATCAGTGTACACTATGCAATGCAACATTACATATAATATACCATTAATATTATGAATATGCCTTTGTGAGAGAAGAAACCCAACCCCCATTAGATCCTTAAAGGAAAATAAAACTCCTAAGGAGATTAAAAGGGAGAACACAGTCGGTGATGAGCACTGGCAGAGAGCAATGAGCAATACACTCACCTACCAATTCCTCTTTTTGTAAGAGATTAAAGGATAACCTTGTATGTAGACAACCTGAGAAAATGCGTAATTATAAACAATTAATAAATTATACATTGAGAGTTAGAAATGTGCATTGGACATATGCATTCTTGAAATCTGGAGTACGCAGCTCAAAATCAGTGCATATGAGGCACATACGATCAGCATCTCGGGAGATTCAATCCCCGCCTGCAGATTGTTGCCAATTGATAAAATCCTGGAGTTCGTCAGGGTTGGTGAAAGTCTGAGTATTATTGTGTAAAGTGACTTTAAAGTTAGCAGGATAGAATTATCCTTATTTGACACCAAGTTGGGGTCTGATGCAAGAAATTGTTTACGCAGCCTCGTATCTGGGGAGCAAAATCCTGAAAAATTATGATTTTATTTCCATTCCACTGAAGAGGTGCAGGCTGTTTAGCAAGATATAGGATTTCCATAGCTTGTTGGGAATGTACAGCTTTAAATATGATGGGTCGAGGGCCATGGATGTTTCAGGCCTGTGAGCAGGGTTTCTGTGTGCTTGTTCTACTTCAAAAGGATGATTAAACGAAATGTTGAGTAATTTGCCCCTCCTTTTACAAAACCACGATAGCAGTTTTTAGCTCAGGCAGGCACACTGAATGCTCTACACCAGGGGTGTCAAAGTCCTTCCTCGAGGGCCGCAATCCATTCGGGTTTTCAGGATTTCCCCAATGAATATGCATGAGATCTATTAGCATACAATGAAAGCAGTGAATGCAAATAGATCTCATGCATATTCATTGGGGAAGTCCTGAAAACCTGACTGGATTGCGGCCCTCGAGGAGGGACTTTGACACCCCTGTTCTACACTGTTCCCGATACTCATAGGAACTCTATGAGTGTTGGGAGCAGCGCAGAGCATTCAGTGCACTGGCCTGCACTAAAAACTGCTATTGTGGTTTTGTAAAAGGGGATTAGGGATGAGATCTTCAACAAATGCTGGCATTCCAGTAATTCTCAAATTATTTCTCCTGCTGCGGTTGTTGCCTTCTTCGATTTCATTTCACAATGTTTCCAGTATGTCTTTGCCATGGCACCATCAAAAGGCTTTGTCTTCAACACGAGATAAGCGATTTTTCATTTGAGAGGTGTAAGAAGTACAGAATTGAATTTGGTTTGCCATTTCCTTTTGGAGTGCGTTAATAGTAGACACACTATCTTGTATAATCAATTTAATAGTTGAGAGTTCTGCACAGATCAGCTCCAAAATGTCCTGGCTTTCACATGTTGGTGGCAAGCAGCAAATACAACAACAAAGGCGACCAATTAGTGATCAATCTCTTTATTGGTAAATAGACTCAACACGATCATGTTTCAGCCCTCAAGGGCCTGCCTCAGAAGTCTTTTGATAGATTTATTCATGCAATTCTCAAAAACACTTCATTACACACTGTAGTAAACTGCAGCTCTGATGGACGGCGTCTGCTGTAGTCCATGGTGTGAGGGAAGCTTCTCCTGTTTGCATCCAAGATTTTCACATGTTGGTGCCATTTTCATCGGGGTAGGAGTGTCGTCTTTCAGTCTTTTACCTGAGTTGCTTGAAGAGCAAGGGAAGTCATTTCTATATTGTTTGTTGGTAGCCATTCTGATGTATTGGCAAGATGATTGATGTCACTGATTTTAAACGCAAGTTATAAATGCAGATTGTGAGGATAAGCTGGTTGAAATATTAAAGTATTAATCAGGAGGAGAGGAGAAGTTGAATTATGCTGCCACCTCTCAGCGATCCAGGCTTCGCCCCCGAGTCTTTTTCAAATGAAGGAAAACTCTGAAAGGAGAGGGCATAGGATGAAGTTAAGAGGTGATAGGCCCAGGAGTAATGTAAGAAATACTTCAATAGGTTACATGCTTTGATGTTGCTCGAGAGGAGTCGGGTGCGTGCTTCTTTTAGGCAGTCTAAATTCTTCTTGAGGGTCTGGGGCCCTTATATTTATTCTTTGTCTCTCAGAACCTGAAGTCTGATTCTGAATGTCTTAAGAGCCTGAGGTGCCTGAGTGGCGGGGGGCGGGGGGAGGGGGGGGGAGGAGAGGGGGGTCGGCGGTTCTGGGGCTGTCCTTCCCCGGTCAGATCACTTGTCTTCCTTCAGACCCTTTCTTCGGTTGTGTTTTTTATTTTTGTGGGGGGGGGTTTGTGTATGTGTGTTTGTTTGCCTGCTTGAGTGGGGTATCCTGTTGTCTGGTGGGGGGAGGGATATCAGGGAGAGGGAGGTATTGCTTTCTATATCTCAGGGTTCACAAGAACGCAGGGCCCTGTTTGCAGTGTTCCCTATACCACTTGGCTGGACCTCTCCTGTTGGGTAGGGTTGAGCTTTTGGCTTTTTGCTGGTTTCCTTTCCTGCTCATTGTCCCTTCTGGGGTATCATGCTGTGTTTTTGGTTTCTGTACATTGCATTGGTGTCTCTGTATTAATTGTATTTTTGTTCTTGTCGGGACAATGGGAAACTGGATTTTAGTGTGGGGAGGGGTGGAGTGGGGAGGGGAGATAATCGTATATTTCTTGAATAGTTCTGTATCGCTGATGGTTTTG
The DNA here is from genome assembly GCF_902459505.1 of Geotrypetes seraphini. Classification (NCBI taxonomy): domain Eukaryota; kingdom Metazoa; phylum Chordata; class Amphibia; order Gymnophiona; family Dermophiidae; genus Geotrypetes; species Geotrypetes seraphini. The sequence goes on from NC_047086.1 coordinate 285,899,948, forward strand.
TGTTTCTTCTACCTGTTCAATAAAAATTGTTTTATACTTAGAAAATACTACCTTTTTTTCTTCTCTTTTTTTATTTTATTTTTTTAGATTCTTTATTAATTTTCAAAACTACAAAAGTGCAATACAACCAATGCAACTCAGTAATACAATAAAAGCACATTCATCTTTCTCATGCTCATAATCATCCTTTTTCCCCCCCACCCACTCACCCAAACAATTATCATTCCGTATAACACAAACATACATACCCCCTACAGCGTCTGTTCCTTTCCACCGCCCTTCAGCACCCCTCACGCAGTCTGAGCATCTCCCTCCCTCTTACCTTCGTGGTGCATTTTACTTGACAGTGTAATTTGTTCAAGCTGCCGGAGCCTGCGTGAAGTTGCGTGCTTCACCTCTTGCTTTGTCTTTTGCTCTCCGGGTCGCAGTGATACACCCTTGTTTCATCGCCAGTGACAATTCTCTCCAGAATACTCAGATCTTCTTCATACTGTCTCAGGAACTAGGTCGTAACCTCCACAAGCCGTTTCTTGTGCAGATTAGGAAGCTGTTTAGAAACCCATCTTGCGCAGACTTTCCTGTATCCCAAGTCATCATACATTACGGCAAATGTAGATCCATAGCCAATATCCAAATTTGCAGGCAACTGAGACACCATAATACGTCGGTCTTCTCTAATCAAGGCATTCGCCCTGTCAATATGCTGTGTACACAATGTTGATGAGTGATCAGAACAAACTTCATCGGTTACACTTGTTCTTCCCGCTTTAAACCTTTTATTGATTCATGGTGCTATGTCCATATTGAGTTAAATATCCAATGATGAATTTCCAAAGTTTTCACTCCCTCTGTCAAAAGAAAGCGCACATTGTTCTTCAATGGTGCAATCTCGCATTGGAGCATCCATGTGTCTGACCTCATGGCTGCCACGTGTCTAAAGACAGAGTGCTGCACTGATTGGACAAACTATCCAACAGACAATGTAAAAGTACATATATATGTTGCATTTCACTAGCTCTGTTCCAGTTATCACGTTCGCGGTCTAACACCAGCTCTGGAAGGATACACATTTCAAATCTGACATATTGTAATCACAAAACAGAAAATAAAATTATTTTTCCTACTTTTTGTTGTCTGTCATTTTTCAAATCATGTTGGTCAAGTTGTCTTCTGATCAGGCTCTCCTTCTTTCTCTGTGCTAACCATCCATCTTCTATCTCTGTCCTCCCCTTCTGTTTCCCTTTCCTCCCCCTGAGGTCTTGAATCTTTCCTTTTGTTCATCTCCACCCCCCCCCCGGCAGCTGCAGCAATGGACCCCACCATCCACAGATCCATCATCTCTCCTTTTCTCATCTACCCTTTCATCCAGCATCTCTCTTCTGTGTCCCTGTTCCTATGCTCCTCCATGCCCAGCATCTTATCTCTCCCCATATCCAGCTTCTTCTTTCTCTCTTCCTTACCTCCTATATCCCCTTCCCCAGGTACAGGCATCGTTTATCTAGGTCTCATTTATCGTTTATCTAGGCATCCCAAAGAAAACAATACAAAAATTAAGAATAGTACAAAACACTGAAATTCGCTTGATCTTCAGATTGAGGAAAAACAACCACATTAGCCCTTACTACAGAAAGTTACACTGGTTGCCAATGGAGGTGCGAATAATGTTCAAGTTTGCCTGTATTTATTTCAAGCAAGTTTGTGGACTAGCGCCTTCTTACCTTCTACCACATTTCGTACTACACAACCCTCCACGGTCAACCAGAAACCATAACATATTTACATACCCAAAGATCACTGGCTGCAAATACAAATCCTTTTGGGACAGGTCCTTAATGTTCCAAGTAAGCAAACAGCAGTCCTGGCTGGGTAATTACATCAATGGAGCCAGGCTGACCTATGGCGCCTTTCAGAGAGTAATTAAAACCGTACTGTTTGACAGATTCATCTCCTAAACAGAAGCCTCACTACTTACATAGTTATATTTTCCCTCTGTCTATTTCTCATGTAATATGTTTTTCCCTCACTTTCTGCATTCCTCAATTCACTGACTGTCCAGTTTCATTCCTTGGGTTGCATACATGAGACCTATATTACATACTTAAGATTCATATTTTCCTTTTATATATTTCTGCAGACAATCTGCAGACAATCAGACATATGGTTCGACGCTGAACTGCTCCAACTCAAAAGGCACTGCAGACAAATGGAAAGAAACTAAAAAAAAAAGAACCAAGAACAATCCAAAATAGCATGGAAAAGTCTAATCAAACAATACAAGACCAAACTCAAAGAAAAAAGAAAAGATTACTACTCCAAGCTGGTAGGCATGGAGTCCATAGACTCAAAAAAACTTTTCAATCTAGTAAAAAACCTCACCAACACCAAACCTTACCTAGCAGCACAAGGAAAGCACCCTCCAACAGCCACTCAACTCGCAGACCACTTCAAAAACAAGATTACAACAATCAGGACTATCTTCAATAACACACACTCCTTCCTCGACGAGATAACAACAAATCCCCCAATAGGAGAAGCCATTGCTGCAGACAGGACCTGGACCGAATTCCCTGCGGTAAACTGGACAGACATGAATCGACTCTACAAAAAATACAGTCCTGCCTCATGCGACCTGAACTATTGTCCCACGTATCTAATAACCAATGCCACCCTCAAATTTAGGGCCAGCCTCATGCAATGGATCCAAATTACACTCACTGAAGGTCAATTCGCACAGCACCTAGGAGAAATCATAATCACTCCAATTGTGAAGGACCACAAAGGCCTTATAGATAACCTCGCTAACTATAGACCCATTGCCTCAATACCAATATATGTCAAACTTATAGAAGGACTAGTTGCACAATTCCTCACAAATTACCTGGAAGACCACAATCTTCTCCACCCCTCTCAATCGGGATTCAGATCCAACCACAGCACGGAGACTTTACTAGTAACCCTACTAGACACAACCCGACAGCACCTCAGCAAAGGCAGAAGGATGCTGATAATTCAACTCGATCTATCAGCAGCATTCGATCTGGTCGACCACACCATCCTACTACAGACACTAGAAGCCATAGGGATCTCAGGCAGGGTATACAATTGGTTCAAAGGATTCCTTAAATACAGATCTTATAGAGTAAAGTCAAACAATCTTAAATCAGAACCATGGTCCAACCCCTGTGGAGTTCCTCAAGAATCACCACTCTCACCTACTCTCTTCAACCTCTTCTTATCCTCCCTTGGGTCTACCCTAGACAATCTGAATGTAACTTCATTTAGCTACGCTGACGACATCACCATACTCCTACCCTTTGATGCTCCTGACCCAACTTCTAAAGAAAAATTGGAAAAAACCCTTCAAGCAGTGAAAAAATGGATGGCAGATCACAAATTGAAGCTGAACACTGACAAAACAAAATTTCTACTGCTTGAAAAGGATAAGAATCCCTCCATCACAGAACTAGAAATAAACGCCTCCAAATACCCTATACAACCTACCTTAAAACTCCTTGGAGTAACACTAGACAGATGCTGCACAATGCAGGCCCAAATCAACAAGACCACCCAGAAAGCATTTCTAACCATGCACAATTTAAGAAAAATCAGAAAATTATTTGACAAAGAGCAATATAGGCTAGTAGTCCAATCCCTAGTACTAGGTCTATTGGACTACTGCAACATACTCTATCTGCCTTGCCCTGCAACACTGATAAAACAACTACAGACAATTCAAAACACTGCACTCAGATTAATCTACTCACTGAGAAAATTTGACCACATCACCGCGGCCTACCTGGACTCATACTGGTTACCAATACAAGCACGAATTCAATTCAAACTATACTGTCTATTATTCAAAGCAATAAATGGCACAGCCCCCAATTACCTAAACAACCGCCTATACCAAAACGCCACCACTAGGCAAAGAAGAACTAAGACCCCTTTTACCTATCCCCCACTCAAAGGCACCCAGCGCAAGAAGATATTTGACAGTCTGCTGGCGACGCATGCAGCGAAACTGGACCACACTATCTCCAACCTGCTGATAACAATAAATGACTACAAATATTTTCGCAAAGAAATCTAAATCCACCTATTCAAAAAAATTTATACAGATGGCTTAACCCAAAACAGACCCCCCTCAACGCAATTCCCCCCTCCTCCCCCCTTCACCAGTTCCCTTCTCTTTAGCCTCAAGCATGTCAACTGCTTCCCTAACGGTATATATACTGGATCTGCACTATTTCCTATTTGTACAGCATCTTGTAGCTCTTGAAATATACAGCTCCATTATTCTTGTAACTTCTCCTGGAAATGACCAGAATTCTCTCTGTAATTATCCTGGAAATGTCCAGTTGTCTCTTTTGTAATCCGCCCAGAACTGCAAGATTGAGGTGGAATAGAAATCAGTAATGTAATATACCCTAACTTCTTGCATTCTGTAATTCGCCGATTGTCCAGCTTTATCCTATAATTCACTTTATTCTGTAACTAGTGTTTAAGCCTGTTACATTAACGGGTGCTAGTAGGCTCCTTCCCTCACATGTCCCCTATTTTCAGCTCCAGCTCCAGACCCATTTTTAGCCCCCCAGCCCCCTTCTCCCATCTGTTCCCTTTCAGCCCCAGCCCCCTTTTCTCACCAGCAGCATTTCCCTCCCCACCCCACTTCCCTGTGCAGTAACAGCATACCCTCCCCCTCCATTTCCCTGTCCAGCAGTACCTCTTCTCTGCTCCCCCGTCCCTCTTCCCTGCTCCCCCGTCTCTCTTCCCTGCTCCCCCGGTACAGAAGCACCTCTTCCCTGTCCCCCTGTCCAGTAGCACCTCTTTCCTGCTCCCTCTGTCCCTCTTCATTGCTTCCCTGGCCCAGTAGCACCTCTTCCCTGCTCCCCCAGTCCAGTAGCACCTCTTCCCTGCTCCCCCTGTCACTCTTCCCTGCTCCCCCGGTCCAGCAGCACCTCTTCCCTGCTTCCCCTTTCCAGTAGCACCTCTTTCCTGCTCCCCCTGTATCTCTTCATTGCTCCCCCGGCCCAGTAGCACCTCTTCCCTGCTCCCCCGGTCCAGCAGCACCTCTTCCCTGTTCCCCCTGTCACTCTTCCCTGCTCCCCTGGTCCAGCAGCACCTCTTCCCTGCTTCCCCTTTCCAGTAGCACCTCTTTCCTGCTCCCCCTGTCCCTCTTCATTGCTCCCCCGGCCCAATAGCACCTCTTCCCTGCTCCCCCTGTCCCTCTTCCCTGCTCCCCCGGCCCAGCAGCACCTCTTCCCTGATTCCCCGGTCCAGCAGCACCTCTTCCCTGCTCCCCCTGTCCCTCTTCATTGCTCCCCCGGCCCAGCAGCACCTCTTCTCTGCTCCCCCGGTCTAGCAGCACCTTTTCCCTGCTCCCCCAGTCCAGCAGCACCTCTTCCCTGCTCCTTCGGCCCAGTAGCACCTCTTCCCTGCTCCCCCTGTCCCTCTTCCCCGCTCCCCCAGTCCAGTAGCACCTCTTCCCTGCTCCCCCTGTCTCTTTTCCCTGCTCCCCCGGTCCAGAATGCAGCCTTGTGAGCATCGTGGCGGATTTTGCGAACCTCGCAGGCCACTCTGCACCTCGGTAGCACGTTCCCTCTGATGTCGGAGGAAACCGTTCTACTGAGGTGCTGTGCGGCCTGCGAAGTTTGGTACAGCCGGCCACGATCCTCACGGGAGAAGTGGCCGACTCTCTGCCGCACTTTCGGGAGTCTTCAGCGGCTCGAAGCCCTCCTCCTGGCAGCCGCCGCCAGCGCTTCAAGCCGCCGAATATGGCCACGGAGAGCAATCGGGGCGCGAGGACGCAGGCAGGGAGAGAGCTTGCCTGAGCTTCTTCCATCAGTTGGTGAGTGAGGGCGGGAGGAGGGGAGTCGCCAGTGTTCTCTGCCGCCAGGTTCTAAAATAAAATCCGGCCACGGATCAGAAAACATGGGGTCAGGGATCACAAAACCCTAAGTGCGCATGCGCGCTTAGGGTTTTATTATTAGTGATTTGCTTTATTCTGTAATTCACTTCATTCTGCAATTCGCCTTATTATCCAGCTCTATTCTGAAATTTGCAGATTGTCCAGCTTTATTCCTTGGGTTGCATACATGAGATCTATATTACATACTTAAGATGCATATTTTCATTTTATCTATTTTTTGTGTTAATAAGTTGTATTCTCACTTCTTGCATTCTGTAATTCGCTGATTGTCCAGCCTTCTTCGATGTGAACCGCCTAGAAGTCATTTGACTATGGCGGTATAGAAGAATAAAGTTATTATTATTATTACTATCTCTCCTGCCATCCCACCCACCTACTTTGGAGCAGTATCTGTCCCTCTTGTACCCTTCCCCTTGTGGTCTTGCATTTCTCTCTCCCTCTCTCCATTAGTCCAGCACCTCTCCTCTGCTTTCCTCCCCCTCTTTTTGGTTTGGTCTCTCTCTTCCCTTCACTTCACCCCAGGTCTGGCATCTCCCCTCCCCTCTCTTATTCCTTCCTCCTCCTCCCTCTGCACAGGCCTGCCTCCCCACCGCGAAGGTCTGCCTCCCCACCGCGAAGGTCTGCCTCCCCACCGCGAAGGCCTGTTCCCCCTACACGCCTGCATGTTCCCCCAGCTTCCCTGCTCTTAACTTAAGCTAATATGGCAGCCTGCAGGATTGCTGCTGCTATAGCGATCCTGCAGCTGCCGTCATCCTCAGCAGCACGTTCTCCCTGCCGCGATCCTGACCCTGACGTGAGAGAAAGGGCGGGACTGTAGCAGAGAGAACGTGCCGCAGAGGATGACGGATACCTGCAAGGATCACTACAGCACCAGCGATCCTGCAAGCTGCCGTGTTAGCTTAAGGTAAGAGCAGGGAAGCTGGGGGAACATGCAGACCTTTCCATCTGACCCTACCCCCTCAAGCTGGAGCGGCAGTGGACGGTCAGCAAGAGGCAGCGCTGCCGCCTCTGCTTTAGGAAGGCATGGGGGTCATTGAATCAGGAGGCCGATTTTTTTTTTTTTAATTGAATCGATTCGAATCGTGAATTGGGCAGCACTACTGCCGACTGTGGGCTAAGTGAAGCTACAGACCTTCAAACAGATCCTGATATTTGTCATACAGATATTTGTTATACAGAAATTATAGCAAAATTATATTTCAGTATAGAACCCATGCATTGTAACACCTCACAGCTCCTTATGGTAACATCTCTACAGAAGCTAATGTATCATAACACCTTTACAGAAGCTCATGTAGATCACTCTGAATTGACTCCCCAGTTATTAGTAGCGGTATAGAAGCTCTCAGTCTCAATAATCTTAATCTTAAAAAAACTACAAGTTTTTGAGGAACTAAACACAGACTTTTTGCTCTCACCTTTCTTTTCCCTTAAAGACATAGGGTTCCTTTTACTAAGGTGCACTAGTGTTTTTAGCGCACGCAGAAAATTACCGCACGGTACGCTTCTAGAATAATGCCAGCTCAATGCTGGTGTTAAGGTCTAGTGCGCAAGGCAATTTAGCGCACGCTATTCCATGCGTTAAGGCCCTAACGCTCCTTAGTAAAAGGAGCCCATAATGATGTGATGGGGAGGCTTTGGCTCTTATTTCCTCCTCTCTTACCTTGCAGGTGGCTGAAAGGAAATAAATCAGCTCTGTAGTTTTCCTCAGATGATTGAATTAGGCAGTGGGGGTGCTTCAGGTTGGATGGTTTTGGTGCAGGCTGTAATTTATGCAGCAGGAAGCTAATTATGCAGTTTCTCCTGCACATGGTTACAGAATCTGTGAAATCATAAGAGATAACATTTTTAAGAAGCAGTCAAATAAGCAATATTATTTTCTAATCCTCTGAGCACATTGGTACCCCAGGGTGCTTTTTTTTCAGATTAGTGTCTTGAGCTCTTGTTCTAGTCAATCTTCACTGAGGCTGCTGATTTTCTTGCGGCTGCTTGACATCTTTAATCAGACTGTGTGCTGTCTTCTATGTCATGCCCTATTTTTCTGGTCAGCACTTTGGAGCTACAGGGAGTCTAGATTATCTAGGCTCACAGCTGAGGTATGGAATGATCCAAGGCAAATAATGCCCCTCTGGCCTTTAATTTGTTCAGTTTCTTAAAGCAGGATAGAGATGAGAACAAGACGTGCTGCTGGCTTCCAACAGTTTTATCCACGTCTTTGTAATAGTAATCTTGCCTGTTTGTTTTTTTTCTATAGAGTTGTTGGTTTGGTGTTTCTGTGGTGTCTTTGTGATTAATTTCTTCCAATTTCATTTCTGACTATTGATAAGTCTGTGGGATGAGTGGATAGCTCTGTGCATCTCAGCAAAATGGATCTCCAGGCAGGGAAATCCCCCCCAATCAATACAAAACCTTTGTGTTGACTCTGCAAAAGATGCTGCAGTCTCCAAATCAATGAAATGCTCATGTTTTTTTAAAGGACAGAATAAGCATATGAGTTAAAGGGATTGATAGGAGTGAAGAAACAGGATTGACTCATTTATCCTCTTGCACCACTTAAACCTTCTAGCAATCAGAATATCTGATCATATTGTGTGAAATTATAGTGCTTAAAGCTGCAATTTTTCTGGAAGGATGCTTTTTGGGGAATTTATTTTGAGAGCCATGGAAGAGAAGGAGATTAGTTTTACCTAAGACTATAAGTGTTGCCATATTGGAACAGACCAGTGTCCTGTTTTCAATAGTAGCTAATCCATGTCACAAGTACTTGGCAAGATCCTGAAAGAGTTTTCAACCTTTTTTTTCTTTTATATTATACATATTTCACACAAATGAAATATAAAGAAGTAATAATCCATGTCAATGAAAGGAAGCTACAAAAATAATCTATTATAACATAACAGAAATATAATAATCATCTTAGCATTATATCACCCTAACCAACCTCTATATTGGTCTACTCTAGATCATGACAAATTTTGAATTTTCCTATTTGTAGTCGTTTGTCTCCAGAGATATTGGTGCATAGATATTTGAAGGAGATATTGCAGCATGAATATGTGGATAACATGAAAATTTGTGAATGTCGATATGTTTTTGTACCGCATACTGGGGCAGCTGGTACAGAGGAGGGTGCTAATTTAGAATCTTTAAATTTAACTAATTCCTTGGAATCCTCTTAGAGGAAATTGCCTCGAGGGCTACCCTTCAGATTACCTTGCCAACTGAACAGGAAATAAAATAGCAGAGAAGGTACAAGGACAGGGCAGGGAGGGGGGAAAGGGTGCAGAGCCTTGCGGCAGCCTGCAATAATTCTGGGAGGGGGGGAGGCGCTGGACAGAATATAAACCAGGACCCCACATTTTTGGGTCCCAAAATCCTGGTTTATATTTGAGTATATACGTTAATTAGGTTATGTAGCAAGACAATGATACACAAAGTCTCCATGCGAATGGCTAAGGAGGAACAAAATTAAAATTTTGAACTGCCTAGTCAAAGTTCTGACATGAATCCAATAGAGATGCTGTGGCAGAACCTGAAGCAAGCAGTTCATGCTTGAAAACGTACGAGTGTGTCTGAATTAACACAGTATTAACCTAGCCATTGTGACATCACTGATGAAGTTGGTTCTAAGGCATTGGTGGAATGTGGCACTATGACATCATACTATGAGGGGCTGTTGAAAAGTTCTCAGCCCACTTTTCTTGACACTTTTTGTTTCATTTCATTTCATATCATTGAAATGAAAAGTGTCAAGTAAAGTGTGGAATAGCTTGTAAGTTTCATGGCTACACATCATTCTCTTCTTAGTTTGGCCAAGAACTTTTCAATGGCCTGTTGTAAGTGCATCCGCACTATCAGCAATGCATTTCTCAAGGCACTAATATCTGAAATGGATTTCCTACCCGCTGATCTGCCCTGACTCTTACTGCAGCTTTCCCTGGTGTTAGGGTTAGCATATGGTTCCAGAAAAAGGAGGATGGATTGAAAAATCTGGGTTTGACTTCCATAATACAACAAAATCAGTACGCATTAATAATCTTAACTACCCCATTCAACCAACGATGAAGGTTCTGGGGGTAATACTAGACCAAGGTCTAACAATGAAAGACCATGTAGACTCCCTAATCAAAAAAGGGTTTTTCACTCTCTAGAAACTTAGGTCCATTAGAGCATACTTCAACGCTTCAGCTTTCAGAATTCTAGTACAATCCCTAATACTAAACCACCTTGATTATTGCAACATTACCCATCTGGCAATCTCCCAGAAGCAAATGCAGAGACTACAACTAATACAAAACGCAGCAGTCAGGCTGATTTTCGGGCTGAAGAAGTCTGATCACATAACCCCTTCCTACCGACTCCTGCACTGGCTGCCAATGGAGGCACGAACGAAGTTCAAGCTGGGATGTCTCTGCTTCAAGGTATTACACGGTCTAGCCCCTAAATACATAACAGACCTCTTCTCATTCCCAACCAACAGACATGAGAGAAGAACACACCTGAAATTCGTCTCCCCACCGGCTAGAGGATGCAAATATAAGAGATACCATCAACAACTTCTATCGTACCAAGCAGCCTTATGGGGCAAAGACCTAGAAAAATTAATTACACACACAAACAAATACGGAGAATTTAGGAAACACCTAAAAACTTACCTGTTCTCGAAATACCTAGGGAACGAACCAGGACAATAGCCCCCCTTCGTAATACCATCCCAAAACTGAACTTGTAAACTGTTAACCCCTAATCACTAACTATGAATACTCCATTCAATTTATGGAATTTTTCTAATTCTTTGTAAGCCACATGGCCCTGCAGCATACGAACTGTTGTTATCACGATTAATGTTGTTATAATCAGATGTACACTGCTATACTCTGTAATTCGCTGTCTGTACAATTTCTCTTTATTGTAAACCGCCTAGAAGTCGCAAGATTGTTGGCGGTATATAAGAATAAAGTTATTATTATTATTATTGAAAACAATGGAAGTAAAACCCGGATGTCTCGATCCGTTAATCTTTTTCTGGAGCTTTTTAACCCCACCTGGTGTCTAGTAGGGAGCAGAAGTAATCTCTACTTGATCCTGTTCTGCTAAGAATAATGGAGACTTGGGGAGGTGGGGTGCAGGGCTTCTGTCTAAGAGAGAATTCTGCTACTATTTGGGATTTTGTCAGGTACTTGTGATTTGGATTGCCCTCTGTGAAGATGGGATGCTGGGCTAGATGGACCATTGGTCTGACCTAGCAAAGCTATTCTTCTGTTCTTATCTCAAAGGTCAATATTATGTGAGCTGCCAAAAACAAGGTTGCATCCATATTTTTGGCAATGCAGTTCCCTTAGGGTAAAAATATATCATAGAAACATAGAAATAGACGGTAGATAAGGGCCACGGCCCATCTAGTCTGCCCACCCTAATGTCCCTCCCCTTCCTTCGCCCTGTGAATAGATCCCTCCCCTACCTTCGCCCTGTGAATAGATCCCATGTGACGATCCCATTTGGCCTTAAAATCAGGCACCCTGCTGGCCTCGATCACATGCAGTGGAAGACTATTCCAGCGATCAACCACACTTTCTGTGAAAAAGAATTTCCTGGTGTCAGCTCGTAGTTTCCCTCCCCTAATTTTCTACGGGTGCCCTCTTGTTGTCGTGGGACCCTTGAAAAGGAAGATATCTTCCTCCGCCTCTATGAGGCCCGTGAGATACTTGAACGTCTCGATCATATCCCCCCTCTCTCTGCGCTCCTCGAGTGAGTTTAGCTGCAATTTGTCTAGCCGTTCCTCGTATGGGAGATCCTGGTCAATAATTGCATGGGCAGATGCTGGCTCATGTCCCATGTGGTAACCATTTCATTTTTCATTTCATTTTATTCACTTACTATACTGCTACAAACTGATGTATAGTTTACAATGTTAAAATACTGTAAATAAGACAATAAAAGGCAGTTACCATAGTTTAATAGAAAAACTGTTCTACACTTAAGTAAACAGGCCCTTATGTGTCTATATAAAATAGGTGATCACTTAGGGCTCCTTTTATGAAGGTGCGTTAGGGCCTTAACGCGTGGAATAGCAAGCGCTAAAATGCAGCGCGCGCTAGCCGCTACTGCCTCCTCTTGAGCAGGTGGTAGTTTTTTTGCTAGCGCGCGCTAATCCGGTGCGTGCACTAAAAACGCTGGCGCACCTTCGTAAAAGGAGCCCTTAGCCTCCCAACCTAGACAACCTTTTTTAAAAAAAAAATTCTTTATTCATTTTTTAATCTTACAAGTGTACAAATAATAAAACATTTAAAATTAAATACATCACTTGAATTTCTTTCTATTATAACATCAAATAAATAAATTTATCCCCTTCCCACCCACCCTTTCCTTTAGCATTCAATCAAAAATATACAAATATAAATATTCTTTACTATTGATTAAACCTATAGTAAAACTTTAATTCACCCTCCTCCCCCCATTTGCAAATATACTTTCAATAGAAAATGGTGTCTACTCATTACAGTAAGTCATCAAAGGCCCCCAGATCTTTTTAAATTTATTATAATACCCTTTTTGAATAGCAATTACTTATTAACAGACAACCTGTTTTAAAATTACCCTCATAGGGACTTTGCTGGCAAAGATGGCGAGATAAGAACAAAACTGACACAACCTGTGACTAAACAGGGCAGACATGGGGGTGAACAAATAATCCTTTTCTGCTGACATTTTCAGTGTTTCTTTATTTGACACAATAGGTACAAGTGGGCTTCATAGAGAGAGACTACAGTATACCTTCACTCCGATGTCTGACTTAGCTTGGTTGCTGTGTCATGGGTTATAGGCATGCTGATCTGGATAATCTTTATTACTTACTGTAATTCCAGAGATTTTATAAGTAATTAATTGTAAGGATTGTTTAGTAAAGAATTTTAAATTTGTAATTCCTGATATTGTTCAGCTTCTTTTACTTTGTACTCCGCCTAGAAATGCGAGGTTAAGGCAAAATATAAAATAATTAATGTAACTGTACTGTACAGTTATTCTGCCATGCTATTCTAGAAGTGGAGCACAAGTTTTCTGAAGTTGAAAAAGTTTAAATGATTAGATCTAATCTAAACTGTTACTGCAGCAAAACTATCATCTTGTACTCAGTTTAGCTAAAACTACTTTGGTTGTCTGTAAGATAAGAACATAAGCCATGCCTCCGCTGGGTCAGGCCTGAGGTCCATCGTGCCCAGCAGTCCGCTCACGCGGCGGCCCAACAGGTCCAGGACCTGCGCAGTAGCTCCCTATCTATACCCCTCTATCCCTTTTTCCAGCAGGAAATCGTCCAATCCTTTCTTAAACCCCAGTATCGTACTCTGCCCTATTACGTCCTCTGGAAACGCATTCCAGGTGTCCACCACACGTTGAGTAAAAAAGAACTTCCTAGCATTTGTTTTGAATCTGTCCCCTTTCAACTTTTCTGAATGCCCTCGGGTTCTTTTATTATTCAAAAGTTTGAAGAATCTGTCCCTCTCTACTCTCTCTCTGCCCTTCATGATCTTGTAAGTCTCTATCATATCCCCTCTATGTCTCCTCTTCTCCAGGGAAAAGAGACCCAGTTTCTCCAATCTCTCCGCGTATGAAAGGTTTTCCATCCCCTTTATCAGACGTGTCACTCTCCTCTGAACCCTCTCGAGTAACGCCATATCCTTCTTAATTAGGCGCAGTATTCCAGGTGTGGGCGCACCATCGCCCGATACAACGGCAGGATAACTTCTTTCGTTCTGGTTGTAATACCCTTCTTGATTATACCTAGCGGCCGCAGCGCACTGTGCTGTCGGCTTCATTGTCATGCCCACCATTACCCCCAAGTCCCTTTCTTGGGTACTCTCATTCAATAACATCCCTCCCATCATATAGTTGTACCTCAGGTTCCTGCTACCCACATGCAATACTTTACGTTTCTCAACGTTGAACTTCATCTGCCATCTCGTCGCCCATTCCCCTAGTTTGTTCAAGTCCCTTTGCAATTCTTTGCAGTGCTCTTTAGTCTGAGCAGATGCCTATTTTAGCCGTTACTTGCAAAAAGATATCCTACTCCTAAAATCTGTGTGTTTCTGAGGTGTGTTGGATTACTCTCTTTCCATGAGGATCATGTTACCATGGTAGTGAAGAAATCCTGTATGAAGCTGACGGCAGGTGATACAAGCTGTGTTTCTTTCCTGTCTTAGTATTCCAGAGCTAAGCTGCTAGGATTACCAAAGATGATTGTTCAACTACATACAACTATTTCTAAAAATGGCTGCTAAGATACAGAAAGAGGTAGGAGGGGGCAGCACCCCTTTTGTTGCCATTGTGTTGACCGACATAAGAGTAAACAGTCACTGTGCTGCTTCAATTTAATTCCAGATGTTAATGACAGATAGAACAGACAGCAATAATTTTCATAAGTTTCAAGCATGGACCATCCTATAATCCAGATGTTGAGAGGGAAGGTTTACATATTGGTTCAAGATAACTCAGAGCTTCAGATAAGCATTTTAATCACAATTTGCTTTTTTTTCATCATGATATTTTTCTACTTTCTGATTTCGGATGAATTGAGTTCATAGTGAATTTAGAATTACAACTATAGACAAGGATTGAAGTGGCGAGATAATTTTCTATTGCTTTTTTTCCCCCTATGAATTTCATTTATTAAAATAAGAAAATGCAAGGAAATCTAGAGCGCAATGAGTTATGCTTTTTTGCATGTTTAACCTAACAAAATTTCACTGAGTCTTGAGAATTTGATTTTTGTTGAATAGTTAAAAGAGGAAAAAAAAAGATGTGTTGCTAGGAGACCTTTAGAAAGGTTGTGCAAATGAAAGCTATTGACTGGCTCATATATCAAGTGTGATTTTGTACTTACTTGAGTGTAATGTGAAGTCCTCTAATTTGATTTTGTTCTGCTTGGATGCTGCTATGTGGTGAAATTTCATGTGCATGAGAATATTCTACCCCTTATATGAGGCAGAGATGATGCTTCTTGATATAAGACCTGTTAAAACATGCAGGATAGTATTTGCGCATTATTATTCCATTTTCACACCCATATGTTCTCAAATAAGCCTTTAATCAAAGAGATTTTTCTGAAACTAAGATTTACTTATAGAGGGAAGAGAAGTCTGTTGGGATTGTTCTGATCCATATTTTTTTGTCTGCATTCATTTTTGTCCTCGACTCCCATCCTTTATAAGGTGAATTGGCTAATTGCTAGGTTGATGCTACTAGTTCAATATTTTTTGCAGAAAAAAAATCCTTTTGCATGATTGTGGCTTCTGATCAGAAAGAAAGAGACTGTTTTTGTTCTGTTGATAAAGAAAAGGCTCTGTCAGTTAAACCATTTTACCTTTTTATATATATGTACTGTATATATGTGTGTGTGTGTGTGTATATATGTATATCGATATATCCTCTATAATAAAACCCTAAGCACGCATGCGCACTTAGGAGGCTGTGATCCCTGCCACCATGCTGTGTGCTTCCGTGGCCGTGATCGATTAGCATCGCGTGCGTGCGGCGGTTTGAGCGGCGCCGAGAGCAGGAGGGTGTCGTTCGGCCTGGACGAAGCGGTCAGAGTGCGGGTGCTGTGAGGCACCTGCTGCACAGGGAAGTGGAGGGGGAGAGGGAAAGGGGGCTGCTTTGGGGGGAGGGATGTGCTGGTGGGCAGGCAGCAATCTTGGTTTGCTTGAAGGGGAGACAGAAGGGGGTCATGGAGAGACCATTTATTTTTTTCATCAAAAGGGGACATCTATTTAGTTCAAAAGGGGACATCTATTAATTGTCCCGCCCCCAATCCGACACTAGCCCTGCCCCAACCCCACCCTAGCCCTACCCCCAACCCCACCCTAGCCCAACCCCCCAATCCTGCCCCCAATTTCTTCCATTCATTTTTCATGTACACATATCTTATTAATTCATAATGGTAACCATAAAATTTAAAAAAAGTTTCAAGTTTCAAGTTTATTAGGATTTGATATACCGCCTATCAAGGTTATCTAAGCGGTTTTTACAATCAGGTACTCAAGCATTTTTCCCTCTCTGTCCCGGTGGGCTCACAATCTATCTAACGTACCTGGGGCTATGGAGGATTAAGTGACTTGCCCAGGGTCACAAGGAGCAGCACGGGGTTTGAACCCACAACCCCAGGGTGCTGAGGCTGTAGATCCAACCACTGCGCCACACACTCCTCCAAACTACAAAGCACACTATACGTAGAGAAAATGTTAATTATCATTTATATTTGGGGGGGTTTTCAAAGATGTCAAAGGAAATGACTTTCAAATATGCAATGTCATTCAGTAACTAAAGAAAAATAGACAAATACTAGCTGATGCCCCGGCGTTGCACGGGTATTTAATAATAGCAATAACACAGTAAACGGATTGAAATAAAGATACTTTATAGTGGTGAATGAAATTATTGTTTTACAGCTTAATAAAAAGTACAATATTCAAATTATAATGTGAAATATTTGACAAAATGAATACAATACAACTAACGCAAAACGTGATTATAAACAACAATTTTAGTTTCACCTCCTGGAGCAAGAACAAATAAATTCTTGGGTGAACCCACCCTTGAGCAAGCAACATAGAGTTATGGGCCGTGAGACCCCCAGAACATATCACCCCAGGTAGTGAGGGATCTGCATACCAAGTTTCGTCCAAATTGGTCACAGTGAGAATGGCAGCTTTTTACATTTTTTCCATTGACATGAATGGGTGAAATCTGATTTTCTGTTTGTAGCTCCGCCCACGTGTGCAGGAGGGCCGCGAGACCCCCAGAACATATCACCCCAGGTAGTGAGGGATCTGCATACCAAGTTTCGTTCAAATCGGTCAAGCCGTTTGTGAATTACTGTGAGAATGGCAGCTTTTTACATTTTTTCCATTGACATGAATGGGTGAAATCTGATTTTCTGTTTGTAGCTCCGCCCACGTGTGCAGGTGGGCCGCGAGACCCCCAGAACATATCATCCCAGGTAGTGAGGGATCTGCATACCAAGTTTCGTTCAAATCGGTCAAGCCGTTTGTGAATTACTGTGAGAATGGCAGCTTTTTACATTTTTTCCATTGACATGAATGGGTGAAATCCGATTTTCTGTTTGTAGCTCCACCCACGTGTGCAGGGGGGTCGCGAGACCCCAAGAACATATCACCCCAGGTAGTGAGGGATCTGCATACCAAGTTTTGTTCAAATTGGTCAAGACGTTTTTGAATTACTGTGAGAATGGCAGCTTTTAACATTATTTCCATTGACATGAATGGGTGAAATGTGATTTTCTGTTTGTAGCTCCGCCCACGTGTGCAGGAGGGCCGCGAGACCCCCAGAACATATCACCCCAGGTAGTGAGGGATCTGTATACCAAGTTTCGTTCAAATCGGTCAAGCCGTTTGTGAATTACTGTGAGAATGGCAGCTTTTTACATTTTTTCCATTGACATGAATGGGTGAAATCTGATTTTCTGTTTGTAGCTCCGCCCATGTGTGCAGGAGGGCCGCGAGACCCCCAGAACATATCACCCCAGGTAGTGAGGGATCTGCATACCAAGTTTCGTTCAAATCGGTCAAGCCGTTTGTGAATTACTGTGAGAATGGCAGCTTTTTACATTTTTTCCATTGACATGAATGGGTGAAATCTGATTTTCAGTTTGTAGCTCCGCCCACGTGTGCAGGTGGGCCGCGAGACCCCCAGAACATATCACCCCAGGTAGTGAGGGATCTGCATACCAAGTTTCGTCCAAATTGGTCACAGTGAGAATGGCAGCTTTTTACATTTTTTCCATTGACATGAATGGGTGAAATCTGATTTTCTGTTTGTAGCTCCGCCCACGTGTGCAGGTGGGCCGCGAGACCCCCAGAACATATCACCCCAGGTAGTGAGGGATCTGCATACCAAGTTTCGTCCAAATTGGTCACAGTGAGAATGGCAGCTTTTTACATTTTTTCCATTGACATGAATGGGTGAAATCTGATTTTCTGTTTGTAGCTCCGCCCACGTGTGCAGGTGGGCCGCGAGACCCCCAGAACATATCATCCCAGGTAGTGAGGGATCTGCATACCAAGTTTCGTTCAAATTGGTCAAGACGTTTTTGAATTACTGTGAGAATGGCAGCTTTTAACATTATTTCCATTGACATGAATGGGTGAAATGTGATTTTCTGTTTGTAGCTCCGCCCACGTGTGCAGGAGGGTCGCGAGACCCCCAGAACATATCACCCCAGGTAGTGAGGGATCTGTATACCAAGTTTCGTTCAAATCGGGCAAGCCGTTTGTGAATTACTGTGAGAATGGCAGCTTTTTACATTTTTTCCATTGACATGAATGGGTGAAATCTGATTTTCTGTTTGTAGCTCCGCCCACGTGTGCAGGTGGGCCGCGAGACCCCCAGAACATATCACCCCAGGAAGTGAGGGATCTGCATACCAAGTTTCGTCCAAATTGGTCACAGTGAGAATGGCAGCTTTTTACATTTTTTTCCATTGACATGAATGGGTGAAATCTGATGTTCTGTTTGTAGCTCCGCCCACGTGTGCAGGTGGGCCGCGAGACCCCCAGAACATATCACCCCAGGTAGTTGGAATTACTGTGAGAATGGCAGTTTTTTTACATTTTTTCCATTGACATGAATGGGTGAAATCTGATTTTCTGTTTGTAGCTCCACCCATGTGTGCAGGTGGGCCGCGAGACCCCCAGAACATATCATCCCGGGTAGTGAGGGATCCGCATACCAAGTTTCGTCCAAATTGGTCACAGTGAGAATGGCAGCTTTTTACATTTTTTCCATTGACATGAATGGGTGAAATCTGATTTTCTGTTTGTAGCTCCGCCCAGGTGTGCAGGTTGGCCGCGATACCCCCAGAACATATCACCCCAGGTAGTGAGGGATCTGCATACCAAGTTTCGTTCAAATCGGGCAAGCCGTTTTTGCGTTGGCAGCTGTTTTACATTTTTTCCATTGACATGAATGGGTGAAATCTGATTTTATGTTTGTAGCTCCGCCCACATGTGCAGGTGGGCCGTGAGACCCCCAGAACATATCACCCCAGGTAGTGAGGGATCCGCATACCAAGTTTCGTTCAAATCGGGCAAGCCGGTTTTGCGGAGGCAGTTTTTACATTTTTTCCATTGACATGAATGGGTGAAATCTGATTTTCTGTTTGTAGCTCCGCCCAGGTGTGCAGGTTGGCCGCGATACCCCCAGAACATATCACCCCAGGTAGTGAGGGATCTGCATACCAAGTTTCGTTCAAATCGGGCAAGCCGTTTTTGCGTTGGCAGCTGTTTTACATTTTTTCCATTGACATGAATGGGTGAAATCTGATTTTATGTTTGTAGCTCCACCCACATGTGCAGGTGGGCCGTGAGACCCCCAGAACATATCTCCCCAGGTAGTGAGGGATCGGCATACCAAGTTTCGTTCAAATCGGGCAAGCCGTTTTTGCGTTGGCAGCTCTTTACATTTTTTCCATTGACATGAATGGGTGAAATCCGATTATCTGTTTGTAGCTCCGCCCACGTGTGCAGGTGGGCCGCGAGACCCCCAGAACATATCATCCCGGGTAGTGAGGGATCTGCATACCAAGTTTCGTTCAAATCGGTCAAGCCGTTTTTGCGTGATCGCGGCACATACATACATACATCCGATTTTATATATATAGATAGTGCAAAATATAGACAGCAGATATAAATTCTCAAAACTGACACGTTTTGATCACTAAATTAAAAATAAAATCATTTTTCTTACCTTTGTTGTCTTGTGATTTCATGAGTCTCTGGTTGCGTTTCCTTCTGTCTGTGTATCCTTTCTTTTGTTTCTTTCTTTCTGCACTCAGGCCCAACAATTGTCTCTTTCTATTCCCTCCCTCCTTCCTTCCCATTTACTTAGTGCCCAAAGAGCCTCCTTCCCATGTCTTAGTGCCCCCAGTGCCTCCATTCTGTGTCCTTAGTGCCCCCAGTGCCTCCATCCTGTGTCATTAGTGCCCCCAGTGCCTCCATCCTGTGTCCTTAGTGCCCCTTCCTATGTCTTTACTGCCCCAGTGCCTCCTTCCCATGTCCTTAGTGCCCCTTCCTGTCCTTAGTGCCCCTAGTACTTCCTTCCCATGTCTTTAGTGCCCCCAGTGCCTCCTTCCCATGTCTTTAGTGCCCCCAGTGCCTCCTTCCCGTCCTTAGTGCCCCTTCCCATGTCTTTAGTGCCCCCAGTGCCTCCTTCCCAAGTCCTTAGTGCCCCTTCCCATGTCTTTAGTGCCCCCAGTGCCTCCTTCCCAAGTCCTTAGTGCCCCTTCCCATGTCTTTAGTGTCCCCCAGTGCCTCCTTCCCATGTCTTTAGTGTCCCCCAGTGCTTCCTTCCCATGTCTTTAGTGCCCCCAGTGCCTCCTTCCCATGTCTTTAGTGCTCCCAGTGCCTCCTTCCCATGTCTTTAGTGCCCCCAGTGCCTCCTTCCCAAGTCCTTAGTGCCCCTTCCCATGTCTTTAGTGCCCCCAGTGCCTCCTTCCCATGTCTTTAGTGCCCCCAGTGCCTCCTTCCTATGTCCCTCTCACTGCCTTCCACACTTTGTCCCACCCCATCCCCCAAGCCAGCCTGCCTGCCTGTCTACCTCTCTCCCTCCCTCCCTGGCCAAAGCCTGCCTGCTTTCCTGCCTATCTATCTCCTTCCCTCCCTGCTGAAAAAAAAAAAAAAAGCCTCCCCATCTTTCCCCCTGTCTGCTGTTCTTACTGCCCTGCCGTTACAGCTGCTAAACCTGACAGGAAGTCTTCTTTCCGACGTCAATTCTGACGTCGGAGAGGACGGGCAAGGCAGTAAGAGCAGCAGACAGGGGGAAAGATGAAGAGGCTTTTTTTTTTTTTGCGGCAGGGAGGGACAGGAAGTGATCGCCTGTCCCGTTGTCCCCGAAAACAGCTTCGGGACTCAGTCCCTGAAAACGGGACATTTCTGCGTCCCGAAGCTGTCTGTGGGGCCAACGGGACAGGAGGTCTGAAAACGGGACCGTCCCGTTCAAAACGGGACGTATGGTCACCTTACCCATACTACTAAAAATTGCACTGGCTACCAATGGAAGCGCGAATACAGTTCAAATTTGCATGCATCTGCTTTAAACAAATCTGGGGCCTAGCACCTTCCTACCTGCAAACACACTTCACTCTACACAACCCCACACGAACAACTAGAAACAAAAACATCTTCACCTATCCTAAAATCACTGGTCGCAAATACAAATTCTTCCTTGACAGAACCTTCATGTTCCAAACTACATAAATAAAACCAGACAGACCTACAACGCATTCCGAAAATCAATCAAAACCACACAAATTCATCACCTAAACAGACCAACCTTTGCTCTGTGCATTTTCCCCTACAAACCCGAAACAATCTCTCAGGCAATCCCAACCCCCTCTCACATCCCTCCCCTCAACCCCGCTTACATTCCCTCCCCTTCAACCCTCTCTGCTGCAACATTCCCCTCACACATTTGTAATTTGCTGAATGTCCAGCCTTCTTTCGATGTGAACCGCCTAGAAGTCATCTGACTATGGCGGTATAGAAAAATAAAGTTATTATTATTATTACCCAGGTCCCTGCAGCACCGTTCCCTCTCACCTCCCCCACCTGCCTACCCAGGTCCCTGCAGCAGTTTTCCCTCTTACCTACCCACCCACCTCACCAGGTCGTTGTAGCACCTTTCCCTCTCACCTGCCCACCCATCCAGGTTCCAGCAGCGCTTCTCCTTCTCACCTTCCCCACCCAGGTCCCAGCGGCAATTCTTTCTCACCTATCCCATCTAGATCCCTTTTCAACTTTCCTGCACAGCTGCTATAGTGTCAAATCATTGATTTCCACAGGCAGCCTTGGGGCTTTGCTAGGCCAGGCCACCTCCAATGATGCAACTTCCTCTTTCCTCATAGGTGGGCCCAGCCTAGCAAAGGACTTGAGGCTGCCTGACGGAATCATTGATTTAACACTATAGCAGCTGTGCAGGCAAAGCTGCACTTGCTGCTAGTCCCTGCTGCGCAGGGGGATGGGATGGCAGGGTCATTGGGGTTCTGCTGCACGTGTGTGTGTGTGTGTGTGGGGGGGGGGGGGCGGTAGGGAAACTACGGGAACCAAAATGATGGCAGTAAAGTGGGAAGAAGCATTGGCAGGAGGGTAGGAGTTAAGGCATTGCGTACCCCTGGGGTATGCATACTGTGTGTTGGAAACCTCTGGTCTATAGTTTCCAACCACATTAGCATCTAATACATCCTTTGGGGTTTTTTTTTAAGGGTGTGACTATTGTGAATTTTAACAAATCAGGAAATTTACCCCCATTTAGAGATAAATTAATCAGTTGAGTCAAAAATGGCACATCTTGGTCATCTAACCCTCTTAGAACTATAGAGGAACATGGATCAGTACAAGATTTAGTGGGAATAAGTGATTTCAAACTCTTAACAACTTTAGTCACAGACACCTCAGAAAATTCTGTCCATAAGTCTTGTTGCAGTTATGGCCACCAGTATTTAGTACCAAAATTCTCCAAAATCTTCTACAGTCAAAACAAATATACAATCTACAGGAGACTTCCTTGTGGTAAAAAAAAATGAAAAAAATTCTTAGGTCTATTGATGGCAGTTAAGATCCTCTGTCTAAAATAACCAAATCCTTATTGTTCACAGAATGAAATATACTCCATTAACCACAATCTGTAGGAGCTATAATCATCAAGTTTATTAAATTTCCTTCAAAGGGAAATGCCTCAATGCATGTTCAAATGCTCCCTCCTCCTTCCAGCCGCAGTTGTTTCTCTGCACAAAGCCACTAGCAGCGGCTCCTATGTGCATCCTGTGGCTAAGCTCCTCCCACGTCAGAAGGAAGGCTTCCAGCTCAGCTGCAGGACGTGTGTAGGAGCCACTGCCCGCAGCTTTGTGCAGAGAAGCGACTGCAGCTGTAAGGAGGAGGAAGCCAGCCAGAAAGTAAACACCAACCGGAGGGAGACACATACTTGGGGCACAGAATGGAGGGGGAGAGAATGGCATGTTGGAACGTGGGAGGGAGAGGGGCACATTGGGACTTGGGAGGGAGGGAGAGGGTCGCATTGGGACACCGAAAGTAGACCATGACCCCTATTCATAGGTACGAGTCCGATGTAAGTCAGATGCTCATAAAACAGGGACTGTGTGTAATTCTAGTCATCACACCTCGAAAAACATATAGTGGAATTAGAAAAAGTATATAGAAAGGTGATAAAATTGATAAAGGGGATGACTTCCCTATGAGGAAAGGCTAAAGAGGTTAGGACTCTTTTAACTTAGAGAAGAAGTGTCTGAGGGGAGATATGATAGAGATCTACAAAATATTGAGTGGAGTAGAATGGATAGATGTGAATAGCTTGTTAACTCTTTCCAAAAATAAAAGGACTAGGGGTCAAGCAATGAAGCTACTAAGTAGTAAAATTAAAACAAATCAGAGAAAATATTTCTTCACTCAGTGTGTAATATAAAAACTGCAGTTCTTGCCAGAGAATTTGGTAAAAACAGTTAGCTTGGCAGGGTTAAAAAAAAAAGTTATAGATAATTTCCTTAAAGAAAACTTCATAAGCCATTATTAACATGGACGTGGAAAAATCCACTGCTTAAGTCTTGGATAAGCAGCATAAAATCAGTTTTACTGTTTGGGCTCTTGTCAAATACTTGTGTCCTGGACTGGCCATTGTTGGAAATAGGATACTGGGCTTAATGGAAGTTTGGTCTGTACTGGTAAGTCAGTTTTTATGTTCTAGCACAGCAGAATCAATAGAAGAAAATGTTTTAACTGGTGGATGGGTGTGATAAATTAATTGAAGAAGGAATAGAAACCCCTAGTCTAGAGCAAACAAAATCAAGTAGTAATGTGACTAATGGGCATGTTTAGAAGAGAAATTTGAGAGTGTGAAGTCAACTCCCTCCTACCTATATGGCCGCGTACTGAGAATGATGGACCTCCCCCCTCCCAATGCATCTTGGGATGCAGTGGGAGGGGCCTAAGGCCCTGATTGGTTCAAAATCACCACATGCATTTGCTGCATATGTCACAGACCTAGTACTCATCATAAAAGCTATGTGATTCAGTCACTATTTTATTTATTTATTTTAAAAATTTATATACTGTTTACATACATATAATTCACATACATAGGGCTAAATTCACAAAGCAAACCGATCGTGTACCGATCGGTTTGCGACCAGATTTCCCTCCGGCCCGATTCACTAACCTCTCCTGCGATCTGCTTCCAATCCATGCATGCAAATGAGGGGAAATGCATTCAAAGTAGACAGGGATGCGATTCACCAATGAAATTTTTAAAACCGACTGGGCTGGCTGATCAAACCAAGAAGCGACTGCTGGGGACCAGTCGCAAATGGCTTTCTAACTCTCCAGCTCCATTGAAGCCCTGCTCTCTGCCCTATTCTCTGCACGCCCTGCTCTCTGCTGCCCTGAATCTCTCCTGCCTGCCGCCCCGATGCTCTTCCCCGGATCTTTCCTGCCTGCTCTGCCCCGAATTGCTGCCCTGCTCTTCCTTGATCTCTCCTGCCTTCTCTGCCCCGAATTGTCACCCTGCTCTCTCCCGAATCGCTGCCCTGCCTGCCGCCCCGAATCTCTCCTGCCTTCCACGGGCTCGCTGGGCTAAAAAGTTGCGGCTCAGACGGGTCTTAGACACATGCGCAGACCATCTACAGATGGTCTGCGCATGCGTTGGGATTACACACCAGTGATCTGTGCTGGCAGATGGGGGCATTTCTCCGCTCACCCCCATCTGTATATTAGAGGTTGTTGAATCTATCGGACCTGCCCGGATTGGACACGGATCGGTCCCGATCAGGCAGGTTAGTGAATCTAGCCCATCGTATTTAAAATAGACACATGATTTTCAACCCATTTATGTGCATGTGCTGTGTGTCTATTTTATTTTTATATGTGTGTGTCTGTGTCCAGGAAAGGGAACAGAAGCTGATGATAGAAGTAATTTCCTAATTGTGTTTCAATATATCAGTGTTCCTGTGCTGTAGCTGCTGGAATTCCCTCTCCCAAAAAATGCACGGGTGGCTTCTTATTTTTATAGACCCCCTCCCAAGTTGTCTCCGGCACATTTTTTATACATATTGTCCTCAGTTCTTGTTTTCCTGATGCCAAATTTTGTTCTATTCAGTCAAATTTTTAGAGCGTTATTTTGCCTCCTAGATGGACAGACATTATCGACTCCTTATGGGTAATTTGTTTCCATCCTCCATTGTGTTGGAACAAAATAAAAGGGGCAATTTAAGCAGTGAGTAGGTTTTAAATTCAATGTCTCTTGGAAAAAAAAAATAGAATGCTCTGTTTCCTGAAAACTAGAGTGGTTTTCCTACTGAAAATTTTATGTAACACAGTAATTTGGTTTAGTCATTCAGTCCCAAACTCTGGCAGCAAGCTATATTAGATTTGGAAGTTTCTAGTATTCTATAACCTTAGCACACGAATGGCACTTACATTTAGGTTCTAAGATTCTAGAATGAGGGTGTGTGCTTCTTATTAAATCTGTATGGCTGAATATTTATATAAACAAAACAAAGTGGGAAGGTGGGGATGTTCCAGTAGAGGTCTTTATTGTCAGTAACATAAAAACATTCAGTGACTCAAACCATGTGTTTCAGTACACAGGGTGCCTTCCTCAGGAGTCTTGAAATTTGTTGTTTAAGAACCAAACGATTGTGTTTTAAAGGTACTTTTTGAAAAAAAAACCCCAACAACACCATTGCCACTCTTATAAAGATTTTTAGACTGGCTCTCCACAAAACAGTGCAATGAAATTATCTGGCTCATTTAAATATGAAATGCTGGAAAATTCAATTAGGAAGTATAACCTTAGGGTGATAAACTTCCCAAAAGTTCTTTCACGAACAGCCTTAGACATGTTAAAAAAATATCTAAAAGATTTTTTGAAGGTACCGGAAGCTTCCTATCCGCCTCTCTCAAAGATTTATTACCTGCCGAGGAGGATAAAACCTCAAAGTCCTAAACAGCAGAATTAACTAAATTCCTCGAGAGATCGGATACTTAGGCTCAAGTTTCTGCAATATTACTTGTACAGTTCGTCATAGATTCTGATAGGGATTGGATGTTAAAATTGTTCTTTAAATATAGAGATGTTTCCTATATGTCATGTAAAGTAAGGATGAACTCTCAGGGCCTGTTCAAAGCTGCGGGTGTCAGCTCCTCTTGCGATCTGAGGCTGCGTTGGAAGCATTCCCTCTGACGTCATGACGTCAGAGAGAAGGATTTCGCTTTTTGACTGTATTATTGTCAAATGTTTGAAAATGTATAAATAAAGAATTAAAAAAAAAGAAATTATCTGGCTTAGTGTTGCAGAGGACTTTACTGAGTTTGACCCTTGGCCATAGTGGAAGATGCTGAAAATCTTGTGGACTTTTTCGCTAAGAGAAATAAAGCTGGTGTTAAGTGGTGATGGAGAATGGCAAGAATCTTTTCCCCTTTCCTAGTGATTTTCTGTCACTCAGAGTTTAATAAGAAATGGTCGTAAAATTCTTTCCAAACAGTCAGTGAAATATTTATATTCTACAAGATGCTTGCTCAGTGTTGGAAATATAGAGGCATATTTCCACTTTGGGAGGTAATTGGCTAAACATCATATGGTACAGGCTAACATTAGTTTTAATGGATAAGACACAAATCTGCAAGGCAGTGATTCAAAAAGCATGTGAAGCTGGATGCCTGCCCTGGGAGGAATAGGCAGACTTAGTGACAGCTGGCAGACAAATTTCTATAAGACTCATAGCTATCTAGAAACTGAGGTTTCAAAAATGTGTAGAAAAATTACTTTTTTATTTGTAAATATGATTGTTTTATATATAGAATCACTGGTCTTTAAGCCAGTTACATTAATGGGTGCTAGAATAGATGTGTCTGTCTGTTTTTCTTTCTGTCTCTCTGTCTCCTTAGCCGCTGTCTGACTTTCTTTCTTTCTCGCTCCTCGTCGCTGACTATCTGTCTGTCTCTCTCTGGCCTCCTGTCTGTTTGTCATTCTTTCTGTCTGTGTCTCTCCCTGGCCCCTTGTCTGTCTGGTTTTCTTTCTGTCTGTCTCTCTGTCTCTCTCCCTGGCCTCTTGCCTATTTCTCTCTGCCCCCCCCCCCCCCCCCGAGCAAACCAAGATTGCTGCCTGCCCCCCTTGATGGTCTATACAACACAAAATGAGGAAAAAGGTAAGCTGGAGACAATCCCAATATCGGCTTAAAGCAGATACAAGAAAATTTGAATAATACTCTTCTCTCCAACTTCAGCCAATGCAGTAAACGGTAGTATGGACTGATGTAGGAGTAGAGTAGCTTCCTCAAATAAAAATTGATTGAATAAGAGTAGTGCTAACAGAGTTGTAGGTATAGAAAGAAGAATAAATAGAGATATGGCTATGATGGGATCCTATATGCTGCTCGAAACGGTAAGTGCTGTTTAGGCCAAAGGAAAGTAGTGTTGTCGCTGGACTAAAATGGTCTGCGCATGCGTCGGGATCGCACACCAGTGATCTGTGCCAGCAGATGGGGGCGTTCCTCCGATCGCCCCCATCTGCATATTAGAGGTTGTTGAATCCATTGGACCTGCCCGGATCGGACACGGATCTGTTCCAGTCGTGCAGGTTAGTGAATCTAGCCCATAGTATTTAAAATAGACACATGCTTTTGTGTCATCCACTTCTCAAATGGAGTCTTCTCTTCCATGGTCCAGAATTGCAATATGACAACATTGATTACAAGTATCACTAACCCCCTCTTCTAATAAAGTGCTCTAGCAGTTTTTTGCGCAGAGAGCCACGCTGAATCGCCTGCGCTGTTCCCGACGCTCATAGGAACTCTATGAGCGTCTGGAGCAGTGCGGGCCATTCAGCACGGCTCACCGTGCTAAAAACTGCTAGCGTAGTTTACTAGAAGAGGGGGTAGATGTATGGACTTCTGCTTCAACATTAATATGTCTTGGTATCAGTCTGTCTTCCCAGTGTAAGGCAGGGTCATTCCATTGCCTGGAGAATTGCAAGGCCCCTTCAAGCACTTTACATGACTTGTTCCACACAGTGTGTTTGGGGCATTCTAAAAATGAGTGATGATCAAGGCTATATCTGGAATTTGACATACAGATTGGAATCTCAAAGTTTCATTTGTTTCTCTTTATCCCTGCTCATATATGCCTTATGTAATATTTTATATTGCATATCTTGCAAAGTGCCATCTTTAGTACAATAATACATGTTCTGAAACAAATGTTTAGATAATCAAAATAGAGAGGGAGTCAAAGTACAAAACAACCAAGAATCACAGAAAAGAAGCACAAGGGTCCTTCAAGTTCTGCGCAGTCAAACTTCCATTTATTGAAGGACCCGACACGATCCATGTTTTGTCACAGCCGCTTGCATCAGGGGTCATTCAATGTAATCCATACAAAGAACAATGGAGAGATAGCCAAACAGATATCACCTTGAATACTGTGTGCAGTTCTGGTCACTGTATCTCAGAAAAGATATAATGGATTTAGAAAAGGTACAGAGAAGGGTGACAAAAATGTTAAAAGGAATGGGATGATTTCTCTGTGAGGAAAGACTAAAGTGGCTAGAGCTCTTCAGCTTGGAGAAGAAATGCCTCAGGGGAGATATGATAGAAGTCTAAAATACTGAGTGGAGTGAAAAGGGTAGATGTGAATCACTAGTTTACTTTTTCCAAAAATACTAGGACTAGGGGGTATGTGATGAAGCTACTAAGTAGTTGATTTAAAACAAACCGCAGAAAATATTTCTTCACTCAATGTGTAATTACAGTATGGAATTTGTTGCTGGAGAATGTGGTGAAAGTAGTTAGCTTAGCAGGTTAAAAAAAAAAAAAGATTTGGTTAATTTCCTAAAACAAAAGTCCATAAGGCATTATTGAGATTGCTTGGGGAAATCTACTGCTTATTCCTAGGATAAGCAGCATAAAATCTGTTTTACTGCTTGGGATATTGCCAGGTACTTATGACATGGGTTGGCCACTGCCGGAAACAGAAAACTGAGCTTGATGGATCTTCAGTTTGTCCTAGTATGGCAACTCTTTATGTTCTCCTTCCCTAAGATTAAATTGGAGGAGAGTGTGATGCAGTGGTTAGATCAACAGCTTCAGCACCCTGAGGTTGTGGGTTCAAAACCCTGCACTGCTCCCTGTGACCCCGGGCAAGTCACTTAATCCTCTACTGCCCCAGGTACATTAAATAGATTGTGAGCCCACCAGGACAGAGAGGGAAAATGCTTGAAGTACCTGTAAAAAAGATATGTAAACCACTGAGAACTCTGTAAGATTCAGTGGTATATCAAATTTGAATAAACATAAACAAATTTGCATCAATAGTCAGCTGATAAGTGTCATATTGTATAAGTTTAGAAAGTAGATTGGAAAAAAAATTGTCAATATATATTAGGTGCGTATGCATTCCACAAGAAGCAAATAATAAAACCAGATGTCTTCCACCAGCATGACATATTCCGCCCCCCCCCCCTCCAGAATCCTGAATCTGCTTTTAGATATTAAAAGGGAATCACTTGTTTATGAGAATAGATACCCCTCTCTGGGTGTTAAACTAGATCATTTGACTTGACCCACCCAGTCCGTTTTGAGTTTTTTGTGCTGTGCTGTATTGAGGTATGTTTTCTGCTCCTCTCTCAAATAGTTCAGGGAAGTGGGGTGTCCGTCCAGAGTTGGTATTGTGCTGATTGATTATCCCATTGCTCCTACTATTAAAATTTTGGGCGTCCAGCTTGGTAAAACTTTGACTATGACGCCTCAAGTAGATAGTTGTTTGAAAAAGCTTTTCTGTGTTATGGAGACTTAGATCTATATGATCTTATTTTGATTTTCTTCCTTTCCAACTTTTAGTGCAAACTTTAGTACTCGGTGTTTTACATTATTGTAATGTAGTTTATTTTGCAGGAAGTCAGAAAAAATTTTCCATAAGTTACGCATCATACAAAACACTGATGTACATCTAATTACCAATTTGAAGAAATCAGATCGTGTGACTTCATACTCTCACAAATTGCATTGGCTCCATATTGAGACTAGAGTATTATTTAAACTTGGTTGTTTTTATTATAAAGTTTTATTTGGTTTGGTGCCAAGGACTCCTTTTACTAAGTTGCGATAGCGGTTTTAGCGCATGCTTAGCACGCGCAGAATTGCCGCATGCGCTAGACACTAACGCCAGCATTGAGCTGGCGTTAGTTCTAGCCACGTAGCGTAGGTTTAGCGTGCGCTAAAAACGCTATCGCAGCTTAGTAAAAGGAGCCCCAAGTTTCCTAACTGATGAATTTTTATTTTCCCCATTAGGTCATACATCCCACAACCCCCTTTTTTTGTTGTTTTTTGTCTGTAAAGGATTGCTCATAAAATAATTTGTGGATAGATTTGTTATCGTGCTGCGCACTGGAATTCTCAATTTTATCTGCTGGTTTTATCTTCAATATCGTATATGCATTTTAAGAAATTATTGAAAACTTATTTGTTTATAAATCCAATTAGAATTATATGTGCTTAAGATTGTGTTTCTGATTTATGTAATTCGTTGATTTGTTCAGCTTATTTCTCTTGTAAACCACATCGGACCGTAAGGTATTGTGATATACGTACAAATACATTTATGTTATGTTATGTAATGTAAAATAGCCAGTTTTGAAGAAGCTCTATTCCTCTGCATCCTCTCAGGAGTTCAGCATTATGTGAACCCTTCCCCCTCCTCTGCCCAGTGTAGAAAAATTATTTAAAGAAATCTTGGGCACAACAGTTCCTCCTTGTTCTAGTCCTGGGATTTTGAAACCAGGAGCTTTTATATTCACAACTGTGTGGGATTTTCCCCCCTGTTTTTAATAGATCTTTTACCCTTTTCTGGTCTTTAATGCAACATTCTTGAGGAACCTATGCATTAGAAGTCTCCTTTATACTCCCTGTGACCAGCCCCCTCGCCCTTAACCACCTCTTCAGCATTGCTAACTGACCTATGATGTGGAAGACCTAATTGAGGAAGCAAACTCTTAAATGTCATCAAAAGCACACGGCACCCAGCCAGCCCTGCAACTGTATGCTTTTAGTTTTTCCTTCTAAAGTTGTGTTGTGCTACATGCAGTAATAATAGCAGTACAACTAATATTGATTCTTTCTGTCTCTTGGGATGTGAAATGTTACAATGCAGTCACCCTTCAATACTAAAGTAACACATAGATGATTTATTAATCTAAGAGCTTATGAAAATTGAAAGTCATCTTTATATTCTGAATAGGCCTCTTGGCTCACACTAGTAATGTCGTATGATAGTATGGTTAGAAGGCAGACTAAAAGAAGGGGGGGAGGGAGGAATGTGGAAAAATAGAAAATGAACAATGCTAAATTAGACTTAGGGGCTCATTTTCAAAGCACTTAGAGCCACAATCCTGCTGTGCTTTTGATAATTCAGTAATATGAAAATAGAATTGTTTTTAGCAGGAAATTGAAAAAAAGAAAGTACAAAATAAATTGTCGTTGCATCAGTATATTAAGGGCTAGATTGCCTAAAAAGTGCAATCATTTGATGTATACTCTAATACACATTAGCTTGTGTTATTTACTACAGAGCTCATTTTATGCCTGGAATTCATTTGCTAATACATCGTGTTGATGGAGCTGTGCGTTCTACTATAGGAAAAGCCATGTTAAGTTAGATCAAGGACCACTGAATCCATCATTTTATCTGACAGTAGCCGGTACCACAAGTATCTTGCATATTCTAAGACGTAGATTAGATTTCTCATTATTCATTTCCAGGAATAAATGATGTTTGTTTTTATTTCAAGTCTGTCTGGCTAATGATTTTTATGGACTTTTTTAATCAGGAAAGACAGGGTAGAAGGGGGAGTGGTATTATATGTTAAAGATCATACTGTATTAAAGCCACATAGTTGCGGGACCTACAGAGAGGAAAGAGGGGATGGAAAATGTATTTACTTTGGTGTGGTATACAGGTTCCTTCATAGATAGAAGAAGTAGACATATAGGTGTAAAAAAGGAAATACAGTCGACTCCACCTAAGTGCACGTCAGTTAAGCACATGCTTCGGTTATCTGCAGCCTACCACCACGGTCCTGGGTTGTTTTTTTTTAACATTAAAGTCAATGGATGTAAACTCTGAATATCTGCAATTAGGATAAGCACACAATCCGCTTATGCACACTGATGTCATAGGTACAACCTCTATTCTTTCACGTTACGTTCACTCCGGTTAAATGCAATCACGTTCTTATTGGGAATGGCTAGACTTCACACAGCAGCTTAAGCGCTGGGACAGTTGGGAAAGTGAGTGCTCCGCTTCCACTCTAGCTATAGGGCAGGGGTGTCAAAGTCTCTCCTCGAGGGCTGCAATCCACTTGGGTTTTCAGGATTTCCCCAAAGAATATGCATAAGATCTATTAGCATACAATGAAACTAGTGCATGCAAATAGATCTCATGCATATTCATTGGGGAAATCCTGAAAACCCGACTGGATTGTGGCCCTCGAGGAGGGACTTTGACACCCCTGCTGTAGGGCATAGCTTTCCTGTACTTTAGGCTTCAGCAGCCCATGCGCCATATTTAAACTGAGCCGGCTTAACTATATCCTACCTCTACCCTTCCCCCCACTCCTATTAAGTGCATACTCCGTTTAAGTGCACAAGGAGACCCGGTCTGAAGGGCGTGCACTTAAGCAGAGTCGACTGTACTACTAATAAGTGATTTTAATATGCTAGATGTTGATTGGAGTATCCCTATTGTAGAGTCTTCTAGAAGTCTTTACAGGCAAAACTGTTCCAGCAGTTGGTAATGGAACCCATGTGGGATGAGGCCATACTGGACTTAGTGCTTAAGGATGAGGAAAGTGTTTCTAATGTTATAGTGGGTGATCATCTGGCATCCAGTGATCACCAGATGGTGTGTTTTAATATTGAGATGTGTAGAGAGGGCTCATTCAAAAGTGAAGATTCTAGATTTAAAATAAAACAAACTTTCTCCAGATGGGGCATTACATCAAGTAGTTAACTAGATGGGATCATCTGAAAGAAGTAGGAAAACTAGGTAAAACTGAAAGGAGCTTTTGTAAGGACAACAAACCATTTTGTAAGGAAAGTAAGTAAAAGTAAGAGGAAAGAAGTTCGCTTTGGTTCTCAAAAGAAGTAGCTGAAAAGGTTAGATTTCATAAGCAACAAAATATTGCAGAAAGAAGGCAGGCAAAAATATCTGGAAAAGTTAACAGAAACTGGTGAAGTAGGAAAGCTTAACATGCAAATGGAAGAAAAAAGGAGGGGGGGAACATGACTTTAAAAAAAAAATGTTTTTTAGATATTTTAGTGATAGGAGGAAGTACAAAAGTGGCATTGCGAGGTGCAAAAGGTGAAGGGGAGGAATATGTAGAAGCTGATGAAGATAAGGATGAATTGCTTAAGAAATATTTCTGTTTCATGTTCACAGCTGAAGTGCTGGGAGCAGGGTTGCAGAAGTCAAATGCAAATAGGAATGGAGGGTGTGGTAGACCCCGAAAAATTTTCAGAGGACTGTGTTCGTGAGGAGCTGGCTAAATTAAAGGTGGACAAAGCAATGGGGCCAGGTGGCGTATATCCGAGGGTACTAAGAGAAGTTCTGGCGGCTCTCTGGTTGATCTTTCCCATGCCTCTCTAGAGTCAGGAGTGGGACTGGAGAAGGGCAGCTGTGGTCCCCTCTCCACAAAAGTGGGAGTAAGGAAGAGGTGGGGAGCTTACAGGCTGGTAAGCCTGATTTCTGTGGAAAATTAATTAATAGAAACACTTTTAAAACAGAGAATAATGAAGTTTCTGGAATCCAGGGATTCAAGACAAGGTTGGACAAGTTCCTGCTGAACCAGAACGAATGCAGGTAGGGCTGGTATCGGTTAGGGCACAGGTCTTTGATCTGGGGGCCGCCGCATGAGTGGACTGCTGGGCACGATGGACCACCGGTCTGACCCAGCAGCAGCAATTCTTATGTTCTTATGACCTGAGGCAACATGGATTCACTAGAGGCAGGTCTCGTCAGTCAAATCTGATCAATTTCTTTGACTGGGTGACCAGAGTGTTAGTTGGAAGGAGAGCGCTAGATATGGTGTATTTAGATTTTACCAAAGTCTTTGATTTATGTTCCATACAGGCGTCTAATAAATAAGCTGAGTGCCCTTGGTATGGACCCCAAAGTGACGGACTGAGTCAGGAACTGGATGACAGAGAGCAGTAGTCAATGGTATTTGCTCTGAGGAAAGGGATGTTACCAGTGGTGTGTCTTAAGGTTCAGTTCTTGGGTCATTGGAACAAACTCCCACTGCAGGTGATTGAGGCCAGCAGCGTGTCAGATTTTAAGAGAAAATGGGATATTCACAGGGGATCTCTAAGGGAATAATGTCAGGGGGGCGGGTATTTGGAATGGGCAGACTTGGTGGGCTATAGCCCTTTTCTGCCGTCATTTTCTATGTTTCTATGTTTTTCTTTGTTTCTATCCTTTTTAACATTTTTGTAAGTGATATTGCTGAAAGGCTGTCTGGTAAGTTTTGTCTCTTTGCGGATGATACCAAAATTTTCAATAGAGTAAACACCCCTGATTGTGTGGAGATCATAAGGAAGGACCTAATGAAGCTTGAGGAATGGTCCAGAATTTGGCTGCTTAGATTTAATGCTAAGAAATGCAAGGACATGCATTTGGACTGCAAAACCCCAAAGGAAAGGTACAATTTAGGGGTGAAGAACTTTGTGCATGAGAGAGGAATAGGACTCGAGTGTGATAGTTTGACATGTTCCTAAAGTAGTCAAACAGGTTGGAAAGGCAGTGGTGAAAGCTAGGATGCTTGGGTATATAGGGAGAGGTATGGCCAGTAGGAAAAAGGAGGTAATAATGCCCCTGTATAAGATTTTGGTGAGCCCCCATTTGGAATATTGTATACAATTCTAGAGACAGCACCTTCAAAATGTTATAAGCAGGATGGAGTCAGTCCAGAGGACAGTTTTTAAAATGGTTGATGGTCTTCATCATAAAGGATATGGGGACACACTTAAAGATGAATGCATACCAGTGCACTTCAAAATTTGACTCAAAGCATAAATAATCACTTATTTTGTGATGGAGAGAAAAAGAGGCTTCAGTGATCTTAATGAGAGACACACAATTAGTCACTCATACATAAAGTGCTAATGGTCTCTCTGCGTTTTCTGGCTAATGGATTCTGCCTCTATTGAAAAAGGTGATTGACTTTGCTCTCTAGATCTCAAAGAGGCTTACACTTTTATATCCATCCTACCTGCTCACAGAAAGTATCTTCACTTTGCTTTCAATCTCGACATTTCCAGTACAAAGTGTAGCCCTTTGGACTGGCTTCGGCCCCTCGCCTATTGATAGTGGTGGCAGCCCTTCGCACATGGGGTTTCACATATTTCCCTATGTAGATGACTGGGTGATAAAGTCTCTATCATCACAAGCAACTCAGCATGCCATCAATTCAACAATTCATCTCTAGAGCTGCATGGGTTTGCTATCAACTACTAAAAGTCACATCTGCCCCACTTCTAGGGAACTGAAGTTGATAGAGGTTATTGTGAAAATTACTCAAGGTCAAGCTTTTCTACCACAGACAAGAGTAGACAATCTTTCACCTTTGTCAAAAAATCTTCTCCCTTTGATGCACTTCCTCATATCAGATGTTATGCCTTCTGGGTCACATGGTGTCCATCGTATACACCACTCTATTGATACGTCTTCACCTCAGAGCTTCAAAATGGACCCTGTTGACCCAGAGGTCTCAAGCCACAAAACATATGCCTGCACCAATCCAAGTCACCTCAGATCTCCCTTACTATCTCTAATGATGGATGACTTCTTACAATCTCACTCAAGGTCTTCCCTCCCAGCCCCTTCCCCCACAACCTGCCATGACTCATGACATATGACTTGTTCAACAAATCTCTGGAGACGGGAGTGATTCCTGAGGATTGGAGGAGAGCGGATGTGGTCCCTATTCATAAAAGTGGTCACAGGGATGAAACAGGAAACTACAGGCCGGTGAGCCTCACTTCAGTTGTTGGAAAAATAATGGAAGTGTTGCTGAAAGAAAGGATAGTGTACTTCCTTGAATCTAATGGGTTACAGGATCCGAGGCAAAATGGCTTTACAAAAGGTAAATCGTGCCAAATGAACCTGATTGAATTTTTTGATTGGGTAACCAGAGAGCTGGATCGAGGACATATGTTAGATGCTGATGACATCCTTGTCCTCCTTGAAACAGACCAGAACCTCACCAACTTCCATGAGAACATTATATCTTGCATAATGAGACTCCATTCCTGGTCCCTCTCGGTACAGATGAAACTAAATGAATCAAAAATAAAATTACTCTGGCTCGGCCCAAAGTTAGAACACCTGCCCACCATCTTCGCACTACCCACAGGCGCTGCTCTGCACCTTGAGTTCTCAAGCAAGGTCCTTTGCATCACTATTGATTCTTCTCTCTCCCTCAACGACCACCTCAACTCCTTGGCAAAATCATGCTTTTTCAGCCTCCACATGCTGAGGAAAGTAAGATCCTACTTTCGCCAAAAACATTTGGCCATCCTCGTCCAATCCATCATCCTCTCCAAACTTGACTACTGCAATGCCATTTACTTATGCCTAACAAAAAAAAGTCTTCAAAGACTCCAGCTTATCCAGAATACTGCAGCCAAGTTGATCTTTGCAAAATGCAAATCTGACCATGTCTCCCCACTCCTGTCCAATCTTCACTGGCTTCCAGTGATTTCCAGAATCCATTTCAAATGCTCCTGCCTGGCTTTTAAGATCATTCATGGCATCCTTCCTCCCCTAATCCCACTATCCTTTAACTCCTCGAGTCCTGACTCCACCAGACCCGCCCAAAGATATAAACTATCCTTCCCCTCTCTACGTGGTATTCTCTATGCAGGTAAACTGGGAAAATCTCTTCTCTTCAAAATCACAGGTCTCTGGAATGACCTTACTATCCCATTGCGGAACCTGGGCTCTCTCCAACTATTCCGCAAGCAACTAAAAACTTGGCTCTTCTCTAACATGTAATTCTATTTTCCCCCTTACTCTTCCATTCTATATATAAGCTCATGTAAACCTTTTCCTTTCTCTTCTTATATTTTAAGTTCTTGTAAACCGTGCCGAGCTCCACTTCCGTGGAGAGGATGCGGTGTATAAACTTAAGGTTTAGTTTAGTAATTTACTTAGATTTCAGCAAAGCCTTTGATACAGTTCCTCATAGGAGACTGTTGAACAAACTTGAAGGGCTGAAGTTAGGACCCAAAGTGGTGAACTGGGTTAAAAACTGGCTGTCGGACAGACGCCAGAGGGTGGTGGTTAATGAAATTCGCTTGGAGGAAGGAAAGGTAAGTAGTGGAATCCTTCAGGGTTCGGTGCTAGGGCCAATCCTGTTCAATATGTTTGTGAGTGACATTGCTGAAGGGTTAGAAGGAAAAGTGTGCCTTTTTGCAGATGATACCAAGATTTGTAACAGAGTAGACACCGAAAAGGGAGTGGAAAATATGAAAAAGGATCTGCAAAAGTTAGAGGAATTGTCTAATGCCTGGCAACTAAAATTCAATGCAAAGAAATGCAGAGTAATTCATTTGGAGATTAATAATCGGAAGGAACCATGTATGCTGGGAGGAGAGAAGCTGATATGCACGGACAGGAAGAGGGATCTTGGGGTGATAGTGTCCGAAGATCTAAAGGTGAAAAAACAGTGTGACAAGGCAGTGGCTGCTGCCAGAAGGATGCTGGGCTGTATAAAGAGAGGCGTAGCCAGTAGAAGGAAGAAGGTGTTGATGCCCCTGTACAGGTCATTGGTAAGGCCCCACTTGGAGTATTATGTTCAGTTTTGGAGACCGTATCTGGCGAAGTACGTAAGAAGACTTGAAGTGGTCCAGAGGAGAGTGACAAAAATGTTAGGAGGCTTGCACCAGAAGACGTATGAGGAGAGACTGGAAGCCTTGAATATGTATACCCTAGAGGAAAGGAGAGACAGGGGAGATATGATTCAGACATTCAAATTCTTGAAAGGTATTAACGTAGAACATAATCTTTTCCAGAGAAAGGAAAATGGTAAAACCAGAGAACATAATTTGAGGTTGAGGGGTGGTAGATTCAAAGGTAATGTTAGGAAATTCTACTTTACGGAGAGGGTGGTGGATGCCTGGAATGCGCTCCCGAGAGAGGTGGTGGAGAGTAAAACTGTGACTGAGTTCAAAGAAGCGTGAGATGAACACAGAGGATCTAGAATCAGAAAATAATATTAAAAATTGAACTAAGGCCAGTACTGGGCAGACTTGCACGGTCTGTGTCTGTATTTGGCCATTTGGTGGAGGATGGGCTGGGGAGGGCTTCAATGGCTGGGAGGGTGTAGATGGGCTGGAGTAGGTTTTAACGGAGATTTCGGCAGTAGGAGCGCAAGCACAGTACCAGATAGAGCTTTGGATTCTTGCCCAGAAATAGCTAAGAAGAAAAAATTAAAAAAATTTAAATTGAATCAAGTTGGGCAGATTGGATGGACCATTTGGGTCTTTATCTGCCGTCATCTACTATGTTACTATGACATGTTCCCCCTAAGCCACTGCCAACATTTCATAAGTTTCTGAAATGGTCTTACCCAATTTAAAACAGAACTTCAAGCTGTAGCACTGCTCATTGTGGTTGCATATTAAAAAAATAGCCAATCATGAAAACACACTTTCACAAAAACTGCTTGGAGATGAAGACAGATATCAACAAATGGAAAAAAAGGAGGTTACTAGTGAGGTTTCAAGCTACTTTGACACCCCTGGTCTAGGACAATAATAAGCATCTCCAGTGAGAGCAAAAACAGCACAGTGATACAAGAAGTGTACAAGGAACATTTATTTTATTTAATACATTCAGTGGCGTAGTAAGGGGAGGTGGGGGAGGGGCGGTCCGCACCTGGTGCCATGTTGGTGGGAGCACCAGCACCCCTCCTCCTCTATGCCCTGCCTCTTCCCACTCCTCCCCTCGCCATGCATGCGCCCTCTTCCCTTCCCCGTACCTCTAGCTGTTCACCGCTATAAGCAACAACTTTAATATGTTCCTCGCAACTGCGCCGTCTCTCCTGTTGATGTCACTTCTGGGTGCTGCGCATAGGAAGCGATGTTCATGTTTTTATTGCTCGCAATGGTGAACAACTAGAGGTACGGGGGAAGGGAAGGGTCACACGTGCAGCAGAGGGGAGTGGGGCGGTGGAGGTGCGCCCCTGCCCTGGGCGCCTCTCACCCTTGCTACGCCATAGTTTACATTTCATGTTTCTATGTTTATATACTGCTGCTTTTCAAAGCAGTTTATATTCAGGTATTTATTATTTATTTATTTAAAAATTTAAATACCGCATACAACTATGCGGTTTCCATATGACATACATAGAATCTTGTTTCCCTCTGATTCTCACGACATATCAAGACAACATAGTTAATCATCCCTGTTATAATAGGGATAGAGCACAAATTCCATCAGTTCAGAAGTATAAACAAGCTTTAAATCATAGTTTGATGTCAGAAAAATTTTAGAAGGCGATTATCAACTGAAATACATCTTAGCATAAGAAGGCATTAGCAAACAATTGAGTTTTCAGCATTTTCTTAAAATTCATCCTCCCCATACAAAACCGCAGGATACGAGGCAAGGCATTCCATAGTTGTATGCCAGCCACAGATATCACTGATGCTCCGATCCTAGCATGCATAGTCGACATTCTCCCTATCTGTCCTGGAGGGCTCACAATCTAACTATGGGGCAATGGAGGGTTAAGTGATCTGTTCCTTTGGCACGCACCAGTGGTGCAAGTACCGCTTGAACCCCTTGGTATGAAAAGCATGGAGGAAATGATATCACCTTGTTGGGAGGCAGCAGAGATGAGGGAACCGGAAGCACAAATTGGGAAAGGAGTATGGGAACTCATAGCTACCCCTCTGATCTTTCAATCTTGTGTCCTCTAGGAGTATTTTGGAGGTCTGATTCTTCTTACTCTGCCACGAGAACACAGTTTGCAGTTTGTAACTCTCAGCATATCCTCCAGATGGCAGTACAATACTGCTAATGCACATAGCACTGCTTGTTCTTTTTTATGTTACTTAGATGTGAGGCAGAGGAAAGAAGAGGCTTGAAGCACTGTTAGTTGCAGGGAGGAGGCATGAAAGGGAGACTTGACTGCCTGTTAAGTGAAATCTAACTCCTGTAATTAGGTGTGATGACTGACTTTGATGAGAG
Source organism: Geotrypetes seraphini (assembly GCF_902459505.1). Classification (NCBI taxonomy): domain Eukaryota; kingdom Metazoa; phylum Chordata; class Amphibia; order Gymnophiona; family Dermophiidae; genus Geotrypetes; species Geotrypetes seraphini. The sequence goes on from NC_047086.1 coordinate 285,940,196, forward strand.
GATTTTCTGAAGTGGCTGGGCATATCATGTAGGAACAGTTTATAGCAGAAATGTAATATTATATAAATAATTATTGCCATTCTGTGCATTATAATGAAGCATAGAAACATAGAAACATAGAAAGATGACGGCAGATAAGGGCCATAGCCCATCAAGTCTGCCCACACTATTTACCCACCCTCTTAAATCTACTGACCCCCTAAAGAATAATTGTAATTATACTGTCACTCTACTTACCCGCTCATTCAGTCCTAGTGACCCTATCCCTTGGCATGACCTCGTAGGGATCCCACATAGGTATCCCATTTGTTCTTGAAGTCTGAGATGCTGCGTGCCTCGACCACCTGCACTGGAAGCTCGTTCCAATGCTCAATCACTCTCTCCGTGAAGAAGTATTTCCTGGTGTCTCCACGGAACTTCCCTCCCCTGAGCTTGAGCGGATGTCCTCTTGTGGTCGAGGGTCCCCTGAGAAGAAAGATATCATCTTCCACCTCTACCCGTCCCGTGATGTACTTAAATGTCTCAATCATGTCTCCCCTCTCCCTACGCTTGTTTAATGTTAATAATTGATAATGCACCCTGTTAAAATCAGAGGGGGAGTCACAATGAAATCATTAAAGTTTGCAAGAAAAGCTAGGCTGTTCTGTGTTCCAGGATTTAGAGGAGGCATAACTGACGAGCAGAGCATAAATCTGCCTTGCCAACTGCATTCTTTGAGTAATAGAAAAATATGAACTGAGACAAGAAAAACTAAAAATAAACCCACATTAAAGTAGATGAAAAATAAAAAGGGAAGAAAGCTTTGCCATAACTTTTTGCTTTATTGGATAATCCTATAGAGCACATCATAAGTATTGTTCTTCTAGCTTTGTATGGTTTGCAATCTAACAGGAGTTGGAAAACGTTATACAAAAGCGGTTGAGAATGTTTGTCTCTCCAGGGGTCAAAATAACTCTCTGATATGTTAATGGAATGGGAGGAAACATGGCATGTGGTGGTGGTGAAGGGGGGGGTGTTGGGGTAAATCTTGGTCTGCACATGAAATTGGGCTACAGCTGAGCTATTAGAGCCCAAGGCTTTATCAGCACACACTGTCTAAAGCAGTGGTTCCCAAACCCTGTCCTGGGGGACCCCTAGCCAGTCGGGTTTTCAAGATATCCCTAATGAATATGCATGAGAGAGATTTGCATACCTGTCACTTCCATTATATGCAAATCTCTCTCATGCATATTCATTAGGGATATCTTGAAAACTCGACTGGCTGGGGGTCCCCCAGGACAGGGTTTGGGAACCACTGGTCTAAAGAATGGAATACTCACCATTATAGACCCTTGATGGCAGGCAATGGCTGCCAAAATGCAGCAATCAGGGCAGGATTAATTCTTTGAGGGCCCCTAGGCACACAAGTATACTGGGACCCCCTGGCCCTGCTATCCCCTGCCCCACCCCCATTTATCTGTTTTCTTATTTACTTCTTTATTTCCACTTGTATTTCTTTTTTTTTTTTAATTCAAAACAAACAAAAATTAGCATACGCGTGCACAGTTTTTCATCCATGCAACCCCCAAACATCTCTGAACACCCTTCCTTTCCCACCTACTTACCCAGGACTTTAACTCTGAACCCTTTCCAAACATATATAAAAGTGTTCAAATATATTGTAAAGCAGTAATACCATCCGAAATATAAGTCTATATTAATAACCAAGTTTACAACACCCCTCAACTGCCTCACTCTATGTCAACCAACTATAACCCATATGTATGTATAAACAACCAAATCTGTAACTCCTCTAGTACATTCCACTCCATGTATGTTAACTTGTAACGAAACAAGGCAAAGTCCACCAAAGAATCCAACATGAAACAAAAGAAGACAATTAAAAAATAAGGAGATTCAAATCAGGTTTATTCAAGGTGCTCCCAAGAACCATGCCCGATGCATTTCGCCAAACAAGGCTAGTCATCGCTAACAGAAAACCATGTTTTTCATACACACAGAACACAGATACACCCTCACCCAGTAAGGAATAAATAATGAAAAACTAAAAATAGAAATAAGTTGATAAAGGTTAAACTGAACCACCAAGAAGCCAAACTGCATACAGTGAAATACCACAGAAACAATGACACATAGCCCCCTAATGCTCTGCAAAATAGAAATATAGCAGATGTAAATTTGAAAATACAATACTGATAATCATGACTTTACAAATTAATAAATAGAAATAAAACAAAAAATTAAAATAAGAATATACCATTTTACTGGACTAATCCATTTTTCAATTAACTTTCAGAGGCCATAGCTTCCTTCTTCAGGTCAATATAGTATACTACTGTTACATTATACTGTCCTGACCTGAAAAAGGGGGTTTTGGTCTCTAAAAGTTAGTAAAAAATGTATTAAAATTAGTCCAATAAAAAGATGACCTTATTTTCTGTTTATAAAAGTTTTATCAATACAACTCTAGGCCTGACACGTAGGAAGATAAATAGGGTAATCATTTAGCACTTGACACAAATAATGAACTTGTGCACTAAAATGATATGGAGTTGATATTTGAATTGCTGTGATAAAACACAACTCAGGCAGTTTGTTCCATGTATATGGCGCAGCAAGATAGAGATGGAGTCTGGATGTGGCAGTGGTTGAGAAGGAATACGGATAAGAGGGACTTGCTTAGGTCTTAAGTGGAATAGAAATTTAAAAAATAAATAAATCACTTGGTACCACCTTCCAGGGTAAAAAATAAAATGTGTTTTTAAAAGAGCCTTAAAGTTTCATTGAGTTCAGCTAAGTAATTTTGATAGCACACATTGAGAGAAACACACTGTGATTAAAAAAAAAAAATGTTTATTGATCAGAATGCTTACCATAGGACAACAGTGTCTTATATAATAATAATAATAATAATTTCATTTTTATATATCGCCATACCACATAGTTCTAGGCGGTTCACATACAATAAAAATTATACAATCAGTGAGTAAAAATCAGTTAGTAAAATACAATTGATTAAAAATGCCTTAAAATCAACTAAAATAAACACACTATAAGAACAATATACTATTTACTAATCAGGATTCTAAAACATCAGTTTAGAAATTTATCAAACAAATCAGTTTTTTGCATAAGTTCATTTTGCCTGCCTGAAAACTGAGTAATTTACCAAAAAATCTCTTGTATTGGCAAGATTTAATAGTCGGATGAACAAACAGATATTGCCCTCGAGTAATCCTATTAGGTTTATATCGTTCAAAGCATGAGGACAGATAAATAGGCACCATACCAACAGGGCAGGATTAATTTCTCAAGGGCCCCTAGGCACACAAGTCCACTAGGCCCCCCTGCCCCACCCTGCCCCCTATCCCGCCAAACCCCTCCCCACATGCCCTCCCCCTGCTCCTCCCTCATTTATTTACCTATTTTCTTATTTACTTCTTTATTTCCATTTTATTTCTTTCATTTTAAAATTCAAAACAAACAACAAAGATTACCATACCAGTGCTAGTGTACCATTTTTCTTCTATGCAACCTCCAAACATCTCTGAACAAATCCCCCCCTTCCTTCCTAGAGGAATGATCTTCAGCTGGCAGGGCTTTGGGAAGCCCACCAATTTATATTTTGAATTTGGGTAGGAGGCATGGGGCCTGAAGATTTAGTGCCTGTCATTTTATTGGACTAATACATTTCTCAATTAGCTTTCAGAGGCTAAAACCTCTTTCTTCAGGTCAGTAAACCATATTGCTGTTATAGTATCCCGTCCTGATCTGAGGAAAGGAATTATGGTCTCTGAATTAGTAAAAAATGTATTAAAATTAGTCCAATAAACAGGTTCACCTTATTTCCATTTTCTATTAATAAACAATTATCAACACAACTACAATAATACTTTATCCTACAGCAAAAAAAAATAAAATAGATTTATTTTTAACCTTTGTTTTCTGGTTTCTGCTTTCCTCATCTTCTCATCATTCTCTTCCTTCCATCCACTGCCTGCCCTCTCTCTGCCTCTTCCAGAAACTGTCTACCTCTCCCTTCCATCTCTCCCTCCCCTCATTGGTGTGGCATTCATCTACTTCTCTCCGCTCCCCCCATGGTGTGGCATTTGTCTTCTTCCCTTCCATCTCTTCCTCCTTCCCTCCCAGCAGATTTTAGCATCTCTCTCTCTCTCCTCCTCTCAGATTTGGTATCTGTCTCCTTCTTCCTTTCCTCTTCCTCCCAGGTCTGGTATCTGTCTCCTCCCCTTCACCACTGCTCTAGTATCTCTCTCTCTCTACTCCCTTCCATCTCTCTCTCTACTACCTTCCTCCTGTTCTTCCCTGGTCTTCCTTCTCAATTTATTTTCTGCCACTGTCTAAATTCTTTCTTACTATTCAGTTCTCAATTTCCCTCTTTCATTATGTCTACCATGCCACCTTTCCCTCACCCTTTCCAGTATCTAATTCTATCCCCTTATCCCAATCCAGCATGTGTCCTTTTTTCTTTCTCCTTCACACTTTCTTCCAGTATCTGTTCTCCATTCAATGTCTGCCTCCCTCCCCCACACTTCCATTCAGTGTCTATCCCACTCTCTCCACCCCTTCCATATACTGTTCACCCTGTCTCACCTCTTCCATCCACTGCCCTCTCTGCCCTTTCCATCCAGTGTCTGCCCGCACTCTCTCTTCCATATGGCATCTTCCCTCTTTCTATGTCCCTTCAATAAACTGTATGTCCTGTGCCCCTTCTCTCCTTTGTACATGATTCATTTCAGCTTCACCCCCCTCTCCATTTTTCTGTCTCCACCTCTTCCCCTATGCTCTGGCATCTCTCTCTTCTCCTTTCCTTCCTTCTCACTGAACCACATGGCCTGACATCACTTTCCTTTTCTTCTCTTCTATCTCTCCCTCCCCCTTCATGCTCTGGCATCTCCTCTCCTTCCTTTCCCTCTGGTCTGGCATCAGTCTCCTTAGTTTCCCTTCCTTACCCCCATGTCCTCACATCTTTCTACTCTCCTTCCCTTCTATCTCTCCCTCCCCCTCCATTATCTGGCATTTTCTCTCCCTCCCGCCTTCCTTGCCTCTGGTCTAGCATCTGTCTCCTCCCTTCCTTCCCCCTCCATGGTCTGGTATCTCTTTTCCTTCCCCTCCTGCCCATGGTCTTGGCATCTCTCTTTCTTGTCCTCTCCTTTTCCTGGTCTTCCTTCTCCCTCCTTCCCTCGCTCTCCCCAATTGGGTGCATCAGCATTTCAAACCCCCATCCCCATTGGATGCATCAGCTTTTCTCTCCCCACCCTGCCCCCATTGGGTGCATAAGCATTCTTTCTCCCCCTCCCCCCATTGGGTGCATCAGCATCTTCCCGACTGCATCAGCATTTCTCTCCCCATCCTCCCACCATTTGGTGCATCAGCATTCCCCCCTCCCCCGACTGCCTGCCTGGTAAGGTCAGCTTCCCTCGCTGCCCTCTCACTGGTAAGAAACTGAACCCAGGCTGCGGGGCTCTAAGCTGTGCGTGCAGGCTTGCCTTCTCCTCCAAAACAGGAATGATGTAACTTCATGTTTCGTAGGAGAAAGGAAGCCGGCGTGCGCAGTGTTAAGAGTCTCCCTGAGTTCAGGTGGGCCCAGGGCCGGTGTTAGGGGAAAAGCAAACAGGGCAGGGGGGCCCTGACTGCCTGAAGGTCAGCTTCTCCCTCCTTCTCCCTCTCTGCTCTCTCTCCCGCAATGCAAGGAAACTTAACTTAAGTCACGGGGCTCTAACTGCGCATCGCAGCTTCCCTTCTTCGAAACAGAAAATTACGTCCTGTTTCGGAGGTGAAGGGAAGGTGGCGCATGCAGTGTTAGAGCGAACAGGGGGGGGGATTGAGAAGGAGTATGGATAAGAGGGACTTGCCCGATGAAATGAGTTCATGGGGGGAGCATAGGGGGAGAGAAATGTGGAGAGAGATTGAGGGGCTGCAGAGTGAGTACATTTGTAGGTCAGTAAGAAGTTTGAACTGTATTTGGAAATTCAGGGGGAGCCAATGAAGTGACTTGAGGAGAGGCGTATTGTGAGTGTAAATGCTCTCATAGAATATAAGTCATGCAGCAGAATTTTGCACAGATTGAAGGGGAGAGAGATGGTTGAGTGGAAGACATTAGAGAAGCAAGTTGCAGTAGTCTAAGTTAGAGGTGATGAGTCTATAAGGCTTTTGGTAGAGTGCTTGGAAAGGAGAGGTTGAGTTTTGGTAATATTACAGAGGAAGATCTGAGCGGAGAGAGGAGTCAAAGATAACCCTGAGGTTGTGTGAGCCAACGAGATGGGGAGGAAGAAAGTGGTGTTCACAAAGATAGAGAATGGTAGGAGGGGGAAGTGAGTTTAGGTGGGATGATGAGTTTGTTTTTAACCATATTCAGTGTTAGCTGACAGTGAAACATCCAGGCAGCAATGTCAAACACGCAGGCTGAAACTCAGGTCTGGATTCCTGTAGAGATATCTGGTGTGGAGAAGTAGATCTGGGAATCATAGAGGTGATACTGAAAACCATGGGAGGAGATCAGTGCACTGAGGGAGCAAGTATATATAGAGAAAAGGAGAGGTCCTAAGACAGATCCCTGAGGTACACTGATTGACAGCGGGATAACAGTAGAGGAGGATCCCCCCATTGCATACACTGAAAGTGCGATGGGAGAGAAAGGATAAAAACCAGGAGAGAACAGAACCCTGGAATCCCAGCGAGGATTGCGTATCAAGGAGAGTATGTAGTGATCAACATTATCAAAGGAAGCAGATAGATTGAGAAGGATGAGGATAGATTAGAGGCTATTGGTTCTGGCCAGGAACATGTCATTAGAGACTTTAGCAAAGACAGTTTCCATAGTATGGAGTAGGCAAAATCCCAATTGAAGTGGGTCAAGAATAGCTTGAGATGAAAGAAAGTCCAGGCAATGGCGGTGAACAGCATATTCAGTAGCTTGGATAAAAAGGGGAGGGGCATGTGGGGGGTTTAGTGAGTGTTGTTTGAGGAGAGGTACAACTATGGCATGTTTGAAGACATTGGAAACAGGTGCAGTGAAGAGTGATAGGTTGAAGATGTGACAGATAGGAGGGATGACAGTGGGAGAGATAGTGTCGAGTAGGTGGGTGAGAATCAGATCCAAGGAGCAGGTAGTGGGTTTGGAAGAGGAGAGAAGATGTGCAGTTTTGTCTTTAGTGATTTCAGAAAAGGAAGAAAAAGTGGCAGGGGTTGAAGGGAGATTGGCAGAGTGGACAGCTGAAAAGGAGAGGAAGGGGGGAGGTGACCTGGTTGAGAAATCAAGGTGAATCTTGCAAACCATGTCGTAGAAGAATTCTGCCATCATCTGGGGGAAAGTGAAGGGGGGATTGGAGGTGGAGGCACTATGAGTAGAGAATTGAGTGTGCCAAAGAGACGAGGATTAGAGCCAAGAGTAGGCTAAATTGACTTAGTATTCTTGTATGGCAATCTTACCTCTTGATTGATATGAAATGCTGAAATGACCTCCGTCAAAAAGGATGGTACCATGTGCAAGGAAACTCCTGCCTCCATGTTCTTGAAGAAGGGCTCCCTGCACGGTGAGGCCTGCAGCTTCGAGACTAGAGAGCTACACGGGAACAGGGACGATGGGAATCCTGCGGGGATCCCCCGGGTTCCCCCTTCGGGTCGCGGGGATCCCGTGGGGACACCCCTCGTGGTCTCGGGGATCCTGTGGGGTTCGATGCAACTCGAGCCGCGAGGCTCATCTTCTTTTCCTACCTGCCCTGCAGCAGCACACATAGCGCTGACATTGGAGGGAGGGCTTAAGCAAAGCCCTCCCTCCCTCTGAAATCAGCGCTGATATCGGGGAAGACTTCTGGTCGGCTATGTGTGCTGCTGCAGGGCAAGCAGGAAATAGAAGACAAGCCTCGTGGCTTCAGCTACCTCCTAGAGCTCCATTTGGATGAGAAAGTTGCTGGCAGATGAGGGCTGGACACGAACGTGAGAGGCAAACGCAGGAAACAGAAAGGGTCGAACGTGGGAGGCAAATGAGGGACAGAAGAAGGTTGAACATGGGACGCAAACGCGGAACAGAAAAGGGGGAAGGGAGTGCATTTTTGGACATAAGGCATGAACTTGGGAGAGAGGATGGAGGAAGGGAGGGAAAGAGATGCTGAGGTGGGGGAGGGAATGCGTTTTTGGACACAGAAGGCATGAACTTGGGAGAGAGGAAGGGAGGGAAAGAGATGCTGAGGTGGGGGAGAAAATAGAAAGGGAGAATTAGGCATGGGTGTGTCAGTGAGAAGGAAAGAGATGGTTGTGTACACGGGGAATGGAAGAAAGTTGAATTTTTGGTCATAGGGAGGGAGTGAGAAACAGATGAGAGGGAGAAATATTGTGGTGGAAAGGGAACAGTGGGACAGATTGAAATGGATGCAAGAGGGAAGAATGTTGGACATAGTGGTGAAGGGAATGGAGGGAGAGATGTGGCATGTGCTGGAGAGGGGTGATAGAAGAAGAAATGTTGGGCATGGGGCTGGTGGGCAGGGGCGAAAGATGAGAAAGGGATAAATGCTGGACCAAGGTAGGAGGAACCAATGGACAGCAACAGAAGAATTTACAGAAGATGGGAAAGCGGAAAAAAGAAACTGGGACCATCTTTATGGAAAAATAAGTCTCCAGACAACAAAGGTAAAAAATAGAATTTATTGACTAAAATATGTTAGCTTTGGGAAATGTATATAGCAGATGTCTTTGTATTGTGTTCAAAAGAAAAAGAAATGCATTTCTGGTTTTATTTCTACAGTGTTGAAGTACTTGCTGACCCTTGCTGTGACTGGTGGGGATCCCCAAGCACTGCCAGCAGAAGACCTCCTCTAGAGATGGCCAGAACTCCCCTCCACCAAGCACAGCAGTCGCTGGCAACATCCATGAGCCACTGAGGTGCCAGCATCTGTGACTCAGGGACGCTACTGCTGGCTGCCAAGCTTGGCAAAAGGGACCCACGGCCAACTGCAAAGGAAGTCCTCAGCTGACAGCTTGGGGGTTCTCATCAGCTGAGTATTTGTATTTTATATTTACATTAGAGGCTCTGGTAGAAATTTATTTACAAAGTATGTATTCTTCCCAATTAATATTTCCAAATTAATAAAGTTTCTTTGCTTATTTGTAAATGTGTCTCTACCAGAGCCTTTAATTCAATAGCATAATTAAATGAAATAACTATTTCTGAAGTTTCTAGGGACAGGCGGGGATGTAAGGGATTCCTCGCGAGGATGGGTGGGATTTCTGTCCCCGCGCAACTCTCTATTTGAGACTCATCTCGCTGATGTAATGGCCACAAGGAAAACAATCTTGCTGGTAAGATCCAACACAGACGCTTCTCGAATAGGCTAATAAGGAGTCTGACTGAGGCCATGCAAAACCATGTTAAGGTTCCATGACGGAAATAGTTGTTTTACCAGTGGTCTGAGCCTTAGTAGCACTATAGAAATGATTAGTAGTAGTAGTACTATATGGCATAATCAAAAGTTATTGATATAAGTGCTGGCAATTTTTAAGCCACATTGAATGATATTTTTTTCAAAGTCTGTGGTATGTGGATCCTTTAACGAAATAAAATAATTAAAAATACCTTATATATTTGGCATCTGCTGGCAACCACATGCAATAAGTGCTTTTAATATTGGGCCACTCAGCCTTCTCAGGAGCTCTATTTATTTGATATGTATTAGAATGAGACATCTATTGAATTCTGACATGGATAATTTCAGTAGCATCTTTATTTGTTTATATTCATCACAATATACAGGGGTAAATAAAAGCACTTTGAAAAATTAAATACTAACTTTTTCCTACAAATTAAATGGAAAAAAACCAAAATATGAGAGTGATAATTTTTTCTTTTACTAAACTGTGGTAAAAAGTGACCTGCACGATTAGCTTGAGGGTGTCCTGCATTCTGAGGCTACTTGCAATGTGGCTATAAAATGGTCGCATTTTCCATTTTCTCTATTAATGGTCATGTGCTACTTTCCAAACTTGCATGTTACTATTAATACATGAATCCTTACTACCACCTAGGCAGGAAGGGCTCGTGCGCTAAGCACTTGCTAATTAGTTAGTACATGATTATGGGTGGGAGCCATGGACTTAGCCCTCTTTCATCCCTCTAGGGCAGTGGTCTCAAACTCAAACCCTTTGCAGGGCCACATTTTGGATTTGTAGGTACTTGGAGGGCCTCAGAAAAAAATTGTTGATGTCTTATTAAAGAAATTACAATTTTGCATGAGGTAAAACTCTTTATAGTTTATAAATCTTTCCTTTTGGCTAAGTCTTATTAATAGTATTGTAATTTTAAATTAAAGAGACATATGATCAAGAAACTGTTTTATTGTACTTTTGTGATTCTGATAAACATACCGAGGGCCTCAAAATAGTACCTGGCGGGCCGCGAGTTTGAGACCACTGCTCTAGGGCAATAGCGTCGTAGGCCGCTCAGTTTTGGGAAAAAATTCCCCCCAGAGCCTATTGTCAGCTACTCGGCATCTTCAGCAGCTTTCTCAGGGTCTACAAAGAGACAAGGGGAGTTCTTGCAGGTATACACAGGGCATCCTGTGCAGGGTTTCACTCCTGAATTTTTCCAGCTTATGTTTGGAATCTTGCAGTACAGTATATGATTAGCGTAGGACATACCTACTCTACCAGTGAGAATTCCCTTTGGGAGGGAACATATAAAAAGACAACCTGGCTTTAAAATTAGGTTTGTGCAGTCCTTCTGTAATATTAGGGTGAATAACTAGAATACTGCCAGCAGATGGATGTAGCTAGACAGGGAAGACTAGGTGGGACATGGCGGTAAGGATCAAGCACTCAACACTGACTTGAATTGATTCCCTGAGACTGAGAGAATACTGATTTGTTTTCCATCTGCCAAACTGAGATTGATTTGAATGCTGATTTGCATATATTTGCTTATGGAGAGAACTGCTGACTAAAAGGCTTATGTGCTATCCTGGGAACTTGGGACTTTGAGAGCTAACCAGTTCTAAAGTAGACCTTGTAAACTGATATAAAAGACCAAGAACCTACATTTTGCTTAATAGTAACTTTCTCACCCTGATAATAAAGAGGCCTCTGAGGAAGGACCTTTGGCTGATTGTAGCTTTTTCCTTTGAGATTGATCTCTGGATGTTGTCCTAGAGATATGGTTCTTAAAAGTTACCCTCAAGGGGAGGCATGTTGGCCTCTGGCTTAACCCTTGTTAAGCCTGTAAAAGTTATTTGAGATGTGCTAGAGTAGACTGGAGGTGGCCAGAGAGGTGAAGTGACATAAGGACAGTGACTGGGACAACCAAAATAGAGGGATGAGTGGCCCAAGGGGACTGGAGTGACCAGACTGACCAGGTCAGATCACAAAAATAAAAATCTATTTTTTAGTGTGTGGGAAATAAGTGCCAGTCCCCAAACTACTGTAGAATGCCTGAGCGCATCCTACATTAGTGATTTTTAAGGCTTTTTTGCTTTCTTAAGATTGTTGCTATTCTTAAAGACAAATAAACAGAGGCTGTGCTTTTAAATCTATATTGATTTCCCAAGAAGGTTGCTCAGCAACTAAATGAGTGGTTTTTAAAAAAAAAAATTTCAAAAATAATGATGCAGATCTGTAAAACAAAGAGTTACAAATTAACAGGAAAGAAATGTGAAAATAGAAATCCAGCTGCAGTGAGACAAGAAAACATACAATATGGATTTATTTATTAGTACCGGTAATTAAGTGACCTGAATTGATGTTCGTAAGTTGGCTAGAAATTGATTCCAGACTTCTTCTTTTTTTTTTTTCATTTTTAACCAGCAGCTTCTTCTTGGCTCTTCAGATTGCAGCTCAGAGAGTTGCGATAATGTGTTAAGGAAATAGCATATAAATTTGGCCAAATAATGCTGAATTGTGCCATTTAACATTTTATTTATTTATTTTACAAATTTATAAAATTTATATTCCACATATCCTGCAATTCTATGCGGAATACAATAAAACTACTTTGATTAATCACCCATAGCAATCTATAAATCTTTGTATATATAAAAATGAACACACAAAATATCATATGTGCTTAATAGTGAACGCTCAGACCCACAACTATATCCCAGTGAAATATTACAGAGAAGCTGTGTAAAGAGACCATCATTGCTTGTTCACACTCTCACCCAACATTACTATATAACATAAGTTCTAACAACAGCCACAGCTCCTAAAAAAGGAACTAAAACTACTTATCTTAGTAAGGTGGTACTGTAATCTTTACAGCTACTCCGGGTACATTCTTAATCACCACTGCTGCACAAAATGCATGTTCACCGACCCCCCAACCCAGGTTTCACCGGTTGGCTTCATCAGGAGGGGTACTGCAAAACAAAATTACACTCAGTCACTCACTCTGCTCACCACACCAAACAAAGTTCACCAAACGAACAAGCAATGATGGTCTCTTTATACAGCTTCTCTGTGATATTTCACTAGGATATAGTTGTGGGTTCACTATTAAGCACGTATCATATTTTGTGTGTTCATTTTTATATATACAAAGATTTATAGATTGCTATGGGTGACTAATCAAAGCAATATTTTCAGTATCACCCTTGTTTTGCCATTATAATTCCCTTTCATAATAAGTTGAATACAATAAAACATCACAAATCACAGCCTATTTATGCAAGGCTTATTTCAATAAACAGAACAACATAATACAATAATATACATTATTTGTCCTTAATGTATGTTTTAGTAGTTCAGCATCAGCTAAATAATAAGATGTAAATGTATGCAAAATGTGGCACAACAAATTAATAAACCATAACTATAATCTCAACACTTCATTATTGTATAAATTGAATAACACAACTTATATTTAACCTTGTAATCCGTGTTGTTCATTGAAAGATAATGCCTTAGGACATTGGGCCTCCTACGTAGTGCCAGATATTCCTGGGGGTCATACTAAAGGGGTTGGTGATAAGCCTGACCAACCAGACCCCCCCTCTCCAATCCATAAATGCCCTGATCACCTTCAAATCCAGTCCTCTCTACACCCTGAAATAGAAACCCCCCATCTTCCAGTTCTGTCCAGCATGTAAAGGGAATCTCTGGTGTCAAGTTGGTGGTGGTGGGGGTGTTGAGGGTTCAAGAGTGAACACCATTTATTCCTACTCTGTCAGCTGCTTGCTTCAAAATGGCTCAGATTGAACTATAGTGGTTCAAAACATTGCTGTCCAACTGATTTTCAGTCTGAAAAAATGGGAACATATTACTCATTACCAAAAATTACACTGGCTACCAATAGAGGCTAGAGTTTTATTCAAATTTGCATGTATTTGCCTCACATCAATCTTTGGTATGTCCCCAGGTTACCTCGTTTCCCATTTCTCTTTAAATCACTCTGATAACTCCACACGTAGAGTCCAGTTATTCATATATCCTACTGTGAAATTGTATCGTTCGAAGAGATTTCTCGAGAGAACTCTCTTTCTAGGCAGCCAAAATGAATGCCTGGTTTGGCAAAATCATGCCAGGGGTCTCATCCTATTATTTTATTTAGAAAACTATTAAAGACACATCTATTTGACAGATTTGTAACCCAAGCTTCCTAATGCTTTTTAAATATAACATGTATTGTGTACATTTTAGAAATTGATGTATCTTTTTGATACATCGCTATATTCGCTAGATGTTCAGCCTTATCTGTTGTGAACTGCCTAGAACCATTCGTGGTCTGGCAGTATATAAGAATAAATTATTATTATTATTATTATAGTTGTAAGGTGTAGCCCCCAAAATGTAAGGTTTTGGAGGGGTTTTGTTGAAGCGGCCTTACAATCCGCCAGGTTCCGGGTTCAATACCCTCGCTGAAGATCCAATAGGCAGTAAAATTACTGACAAAGAAATCTAAGAGTGTTTGCAAAAAGAATATATATATTGTGCAGAAATAAGCTTAATATTACAGAAAAGATGAATTTTATAAAGATACATCAAGCATTACAATTAATGAGAGAGAAAGGACAGTTTACCTGCCTTACAGAGGAAAGAGAGAGAGGGGAGAGATGATGTTCCAGACAGAAAAGAGCGAGAGGGAGCTTTTATAAGTTGGAGTCTTATTCTAAATATAGAAACTATTGTATGTCCCAGTATCTTTCTGTTTATAATTTGTAAACTGTTTGAAACAATGGTGAATAAGGTGAGTGGGGTGTGAGAGATTGGAGAAGAAATGAGCGAGAATTTCCAGTATCACTTTAACAATGGTTTCTGATTAACCTAACTATGGGCTAGATTCACAAAGCAAACCGATTGTGACCGATCGGTTTGCGACCCCTTTACAATCAAATTACCTCTCCTGCAATCTGCTTCGAATCCGTGAATGCAAATGAAGTGAAATGCATGCAAAGTAGGCTGGGACGCGATTCACAACACCAAATTTCCGATCCGACTGGGCTGGCCGATCACCTGAAGAAGCGACTGCTGGGTACCAGTCGAAAACATCTTTCCGACTGGAAGCCCTGCTCTCTGCCCTGCAATCTCTTCTGCCTGTTCGCCCCGAATGCTGCCCTACTCTGCCTCGATCTTCCCCGAATCTCTCCTGCCGCATCGCCGTTCTCCTGCCCTTCCCTGAAGATCTCCTACCGCATTGCCGTTCTCCTGCCCTTCCTGTATACTATAGTTTTTAGCTCTGTAGCAACTATAATGAAGAAATAAAAGATGTCAATGTCCCCAAACCAATTTAAATAAATTGCTATGCCCCAACATGTCAGCATTCATTTTCTCATATCTATAGCTTGAACATAAATTCGCCCACCAAAAAGGAAAATTGAAAATTTCACCAGGGAGCTGGTCTCAGCATGGCTGCACTTTTCAAGGCTGTATAGTTTGTTTCCCTGATGAGCCAAACATTGGTGAAACAAGGTCACTTGTTGGGAAGATTGGAGAAGACATGACAGTGTTGGAGCTCAAGTCGTCTTTTGTCAGCTAAGTCCTTGAACGTGCTTCCGGGTGACTTTGCCCTTTTCTAAACCTGAGCTGTTGTGTGAGGGAGTATTTTTGCCAGTGAAAGTATTTAAAGCAGTTTTGATTTGTACCTTTTGATTCTGTACTGCTACATTAGTCTGAGGCTTTTTCTCTCTCTTTCTGGGTGCATGCTGGATTTGAGGAGGGGGATACCTCGGTGCAGCGATCACACAACATTTTGACTCATTATATGAAAATAATATTACACTCTTCAGCTGCAGTTGCAAGATAAAGCTCAGAATTTAGGAAGTTGGTTGGGCTGAGAACATTTCAGCACCCCCTCGTATGACCTTTTCTGTAAAGCGCTTTTAAAATGCATAATTTTATACTTCTTGCATGTTTAAATTTATTAATGTTGCAGTGTTATATGGTGTATGCTCAGGTATACACATATCAGTCATAGATTATCTTGTACCTTCCAACTGCCTCAAATTTAATTGTAGGAAAGTTTTGGAGGACACAGTATTTAAACAGATGTTTCTATGCCATCACACATTGTTTTTATTTAGGGCATAATTGTGTAAACATTTTTCTGTATATAAAGGCTTTTATACATGTGGAAAATGCCTTCTATAAGAACTAGTCCATAGCATATGTGTGGTGAGAAGAAAACAGGTATCTATACTTATGCCTTATGTAGGAACTCCTAGAGGTAGAGTTATGATATATGTATTTCCATAAAATATGTGAATAAACATACAGGCCTTTGCATCTGTTGTGAACAGATTAAAATGTGCGACTTAACGTTTATGCACTATAGCGAATAGTTCCACTAGTCTGTTTTACATAGGTGCCTTTTGTTGCCTTTATAAAATAGGCACCATTTTTAGATTTCTCTCAGATTTAGCTTCCTTATACTGACTATAATTCAGTTGCATTCTTGATTGCAATATGGCACATTATTTAATGTACTTTTCCAATTTTATTATCTAGATTTCCACTCATGAAATAGCAGGCTATAAATTTCAAATTAAATAAAACATAAGCGTAGTCTGAGGGAGAATTTGAGTGAAAATTACAAGTTTAATTATGAAATAAGTGTGTCAACATTATGACCTGAAACTTTTTCAGAAGCCAGTACTTAATCTTGTATTTATTCCTTTATTTCTAGCCTGCCTATTACCTAGGTGGGTTATAATAATAATTAAAAAAAACCAATTAAAAGACAACAATTAACATCACAACCTAATAATTAATTTTGTAAGATCCCTTTTACGTACATATCATATGCTTTACAATCAGAACATGCTTTAGAAGGGCAATTTTATTACGATGCATAGGTTAAGTGTGCTAAAAGGCACTTATTTTAAGTTAATTTTATAAAGAAAACTAGGCATCAATTTGTCTTTGTAAAATACTACTGTAAATCCTGTATGTACATTACTGAAGTATGAACATAAATTATGGTTTTTTTTTAATTGAATGTTTCTTTATTGAACCAGGTGCATACAAAGATGATCATATACAAAAAAACAAACAACAAATCAAGAGAACAATAGGCTCAATGTACAGTCCAGACAAATAAAAATCCTTAGACTTTAATTTGGTTTTTAAAAAACAGAACTTTAAACCCCAGTTAGCACAGTTTCCCCTCCCTTCAACCAATAAATTACAGTATATTTATAATCTACATGTTTGCTTTGCAATTAGCACTGATGGCATTTTAACAAGCAATTATTGTTGTTAATTAGAACCAATGAAAAGTTACACACAGAAATTTAGGTGTGCAATCAGTTTATATGCAAGTCATGAAAGAGGGCGTGGAAATGGAATGGGCGGATCAGGGTCTTTTCCTTTAAATTACATGTGCAATTACAGAATTAGGGCCTCCATACCTAAATTTAGGCATAGGCATTTGTACCACGCCTTTATTGGTGCAAATTTAGAGCCCCTTTCACAAAGCCATGGGTAGCGATTTCCGGCATGGCAAATGCAACGAAGTCCATAGAAATAGAATGGGATTTAAACAAACATTCTTGCATTTGCCATGTGAGAATCGCTACTCTAGTTTTGTAAAAGGAGCCCATAGTCACATTTCCTGGGCATAAGTACTATTCTATAAACTGTGCCTAACTTGAAATGTGGCTTATAGAATAATGGGTTTTTTTCCACCCCCGTATTTTGGGTGCCATAAATAGAATTTAGCCCTAAAAGACTAATCCCCCCACCAAAAGCATTAGTAGTAATTTTTTAGAGCCCTGTTTTTAGACTTCTAAATTAGTGTATCATTCTACATTGCTGTAATGCTCTTGCAGCAGAAAACTATCCATCATTTTAACTTTAGGCTTGCCGCTTTAACCAGCGCTTGAATTCCAGTGCTAAACGTACTGCTAAGTAACTGATAGAAATACTGCAGAGTTCTACTGAGATGTGATAACAGATTGTACACGGAATGAGTTTAATCATGGCATCTCCTAGAGGAAGCAGGTGCTGCTTACTTCCCTTAAACTTGGCTTCCCATCTAGCATCCACACAGACACACACACAATCAGCCTGTTCCATTTCAGATGCAGAAAATATTATACAGTTAACTTTGCAGTAGAGGAAAATGAACTAAGGCCAGCAGTTGGCAGCACATTTCTGGTCTTCACTGAAAGATGGTTTTATTAAGCAGATTATACATGCTTTGTTGGTATGTGCTGATAAATAATTTATTACTTCTGTTCAGTAGTCTTTGCAAAGTAGAGGTTTTGCTGTATTTTTGTTCCTAGCTATCATCTCTCATCTCATATTGCTCTGAATCATTTCTGAAGTGATTTGCAGGTTGTTTAACTTCCCAGCATCATCATAGCAGGAGGTAAGCCGAGCCTAGAGTAACAGCAGTCAACATAAGAAATATGCAGTCAGCCATTTTTTTAATAAAGAAACACTACTTATTATACATATAGATCCTGGAAGTATTAGAAAATCTGAATACAAGTGGATAGTACCTGGGAAAGATTTCTTTTTATACAGTTATATCTGAAGGCTTAGCTTATACCCACTCTTGTTTTTATCAGGTCATATGAACAAATATTGTTCCAATAAAGGCATATTTTTTTCATCCTGTGAAGGAAGTCCCCAGGTTAAGAACGAGTTTCATTTTTAAAACCATTCTTAAGTTGAATGTGAATGTAACTCGGCTCCTAGTATTCTTCCCACCTTCTCCACCTCCTTGAGGCCTCTCTTGCATCCTTTTCTTTCCATCCCACTGTTCCCTCTCCACCACCATAGCCAACATTTCTCCCTCTCTCTTCCCCATGCATCTCAACCTCACTCCTCTCCCATCACCATGTTCAATAATTCTCTGTCCCTCCCTATGCCTAACAGTTTTCCTCTTTCTTCATTTCCCCATGTGCACCCTCTCTCCTTCCCTCTCACTCAGACATTCAATTCTCCCTTTCTAGTCCCTCCCCCATCTAAGCATCTCTTTCCCTCACTTCCTTCATTCTTCCATCCTATGGCCCAAGTTTATGCTGCCCTCCCTCCCTCCCTCCCTTCATTCTTTGTCCCAAGTTCATGTCCCCTCCCTATTTCCTTCCATCCTTTGTCTGACGTTTGTGCTCCCTCCTGAGTCCCAATGCGCCCCTCTCCCTTTCTCCTGTGTTCCAACGTAACCCGCTCCCTCCCTCTATACATTCTGTGTCCCAAGTTGGAAGCTTCTGATTCAGTGGGAAGGTGTCGGCGGGAAGGTTTCTGGGTCATATATCAAGAATATAATAATCTAATACAACATATATATTTTAAAAATTTTTAAGCAGTTCCATTTATTTTTTGTATACCTACAAGAACAGACATGAACTAACTAGGTGCTGTTCTTTTGAGATCATTTGAAATAGGGTCTTAAAACAGCTGTTCTAGTGCTTTAGAAATGTGAGTGTTTTTTCCCCGTCGAAACAATGAAATAGCATTTTCAGAGTTTTTAAAATTAACTTTTTTGATTTTATGTAAAGAAAAACTACACGTGAAGACAAGAATCACATTTGATAGAATCATATCTCTGTATAGAATTACAATACAGCGGTACCTTGGTTTACAAGCATAATTAGTTCCAGAAGCATGTTCGTATACCAAAATACTCGTATATCAAAGCGAGTTTCCCCTAGGAACTAAGGGAAACTCGCTTGATACGTTCCCACCCATCCCCACCCCCTGAGGCCAGCGATGCTATTCTATCCCCTGCTCCCCAAAACCGACATTGCTCCCCTGAAGGCCCCCCCCCCCCGCGATCCGGCATCCTCTCCCCCATGATCCGGCATTCCCCCGCTCACATCGCACCCACCCCCCCGCCGCGATCTGAAATCCCCAGCACCCACCCAAACACGCTGCTTACCCCCATCTGGCCACTGGCACCAATGCACAGGACATGCTGGTGCCAGTGCCCGAAGATCTGCGTCTTCTTCTTTGCTGGGTCTTGAGCATCTGCGCATGCTCAAGGCCTTCAAGTTCACGCTTTCTCCGAGATTCTCTTTGGGTTTTTGCCAGGTACGCGTGACTTGGATTGGCCACTGTGAGACCATGCTACTGGGCTTGATGGACCATTGGTCTGACCCAGTAAGGCTATTTTTATGTTCTTATGAGAGGATGTCCTAGGCTTTGCTCAGTAAATGTACTGCTGTATTGCTACTTGCTCAATTGGATGGAAGCTGCAGCAGTGTGTGATTGGAAGTGAAGCAAGAGGAATTGTTGAGACAGCACCAGAATAGAAAACATATGGGTATGTCCTGTGATTTAACAGCATGAGCTAATAGGAGTAGGATTAGACAATTGACCTTCCAGAAAGAATTGCAAACACTAGAGGTAGTCCAAAGTTGAGCATTTATTTATGAACCACCTTAAAAGACTTGACACAGAGCTGTATTAGGAGTCCTAAGTCTTTAGATTCCTCTGTGATATGCTTCTAATTCTCTGAACTTGTGAGAGGGATCAATTAGTACTATCACGGTGCTGTATTATGCCAATTTTGTCTCAAATTGCAAGACAACTGAAATGTGTACACCAGGGGTGCCCACACTTTTTTGGCTTGCGAACTACTTTTAAAATGACCAAGTCAAAATGATATACCAACAATAAAATTTAAAAAAACACAAAACACACTGTACGCAGAGAAAATGTTAATTATCATTTATATTTGGGGCTTTTTTCAAAGAGGTCAAGGCTGATGACTTTAAAATATGCAATGTTACTATACAAATATGCAATGTTACTATACAAAAATAGACCAATATACCCCCTCCCTTTTTAGCGCAGGGAGCTGAATGCCCCGCACTGCTCTCAATGCTCATAGGTTCCTTGTGCTAAAATCCGCTACTGTGGTTTAATAAAAGGGGCAAAAAACAAAAACCCTACAAAGCATATAGCCAACAAGCTATTATCAAAAATTTCCTAAAATTGGCTAAATCCCCCTGTGCCTGAGCCTGAGTCACAGGCTCAGGCACAGGGGGATTTAGCCAATTTTAGGAAATTTTTAATAAAAGGGGGCCATAGTGCAAAATAAAGACAGCAGATACGAATTCTCAAAACAAACACATTTTGATCACTAAATTGAAAAAAAAATCATTTTTCTTACCTTTGTTGTCTGGTGATTTCATGAGTCTGGTTGCACTTTCTTCTGACTGTGCATCCAATATTTATTCCCTTCTTTCTGCCTCCTGCGTGCTTCGTCTCCTCTAGACCTCATTCCATTCCACAGCCAACATCTCTGTCCTTCCATCAGTCCAACTTTTACTTTCTCTCTCCCTGCTTGCCCCCTGATACCCAACATACTCCTTTCCCTCCCCCAACTTTTTCTTCCTCTCTCCCTGCCCCTCTCCCCTTTCTTTCTTTTTGTCTCCTTGCCCCTCTTTCTTTCTTTTTCTCTGCCTTTCTTTCTGTCTCCCTGCCCCGTCTTTCTTTCTCTGTCTTTCGTTATGTCTTCCTGTCCTCCTTTCTTACTTTCTTTCTCTGTCTGTCTTTCTTTCTGTCTCCATGCCTTCTTTCTTTCTTTCTGTCTTTCTTTATGTCTCCCTGCCCCCTTTCTTTCTTTCTGTCTGACTTTCTGTCTCCCTGCCCCATCTTACTTTCTTTCTCTCTGTCTTTCTTTCTGTCTCCCTGCCCCCCTTTCTTACTTTCTTTCTTTTTCTCTGTCTGTCTTCGTCTGTCTTTCTTTCTGTCTCCCTGCCCCCTATCTTACTTTCTTTCTGTCTGTCTTTCTTTCTGTCTCCATACCCCCCTTTCTTTCTTTCTCTCTCTCTGTCTGTCTGTCTTTCTGTCTCCCTGTTCTGCTCCCTGTCTCCCCAAGCCACTGCCGGGGCTGTCGTCTGGGAACAGGCCCCCAAACTACCACCGACATCTGAGAACAGGTCTCCAAGCCACCGCCAACGCCGCTGTTGCCACTGAGTTCTCCCTGATTTCCAATGCTGCAACAGATCAGCAGCTATCTCTCTGACATCAATTCTGACGTTAGAGAGGAAGTTCTGGGCCAGCCAGGCAGCGATTGGCTGGCATGGAACTTCCTCTCCGATGTCAGAATTAATGTCGGGGAGGGGGGAAGGCTGGCATGGCTGGTGCTTCTGTAGTCACTGCTGGCCTGTTATGGTGTCGTGGAACAGAGAGAATGCAAAGGCAACACAAGTCTATCGTGGAGCCTGGGATGGGCTCCGCGATCGACTTGCTTTGCCTTTGCGATCGACCTTTTGGGCACCCCTGGTGTATACTATTGCTTTTGGGAGAATCCAGACAATGTGACCAGGCAGAAGCAAGAGGGAGGGGCAGAAAGAATCAAGACACCAGAGACTGTGCAGCTTATAAGATTTATAACTCCTGAGGCAGGTGGTTAATGCCGAAACTCGGCTTGAGGTCAAGTCTTTTAATGTGGTTCTCAAATGCTCATCTTTAGTCTACCTCTGGTGGCTACAATGTTTTGGGGGACGGGCAATTGTATGACCCTATTCTTCTTGGCATTTGGTTTTACATAGGCTTGACTTTTTTTTCCTTTTTGGTGTCATTGAATAGCATGACTGATTGTGCATCAGGAAACAGATTTTATTTAGGACACATTCAGTAGAGCTATGTAGAAGTTGTGGTATTTTTTCCATTATACTATAATTATTTTAATTTGTGATGAAGATTCTCTTAAATATTATATACTGTACAGAGAAGAGCCCCTAACAGAGAATTACACCAATCCAGTTTTTTAATGACAAAAGCTGGAATCATTATAAGCCATGTCCAAAAAATAACAAATATAATGGTTGTAACTCAATGTGAAAAGCATTTCTGAACAACTGTTTGAAATTTGTGGGAGAAAAAATCTTAGGAATCACAAATGATATTCTTGATGAATAGTTTCAGTATGAGTGGGGTACCCTTTATAGAGGGCCTAAGAGGAAGGGAATAGGATAAACATGAGGCTGGTGAATTTCAGCATGATAAAGCCATTCTAAGTCCAATTTAGAGGAAAGATAGCTAATCAGAATAGAGTAAAAGAATCAATACATTACATTACATTAGGGATTTCTATTCCGCCATTACCTTGCGTTTCAAGGCGGATTACAAGTGGTTTATCAGGACATTAGAAGTATTTAGGGAGTACTTTGTACATTTCTTTGAGTTGCTAAGGATTACATTTGAATTGTCATGGTATTAGAAGTACATATGGAGTAGTTGCAGGTGTTGCTTGGGACATTTCTGATTTAGTTAGTTTGGTTTTATGTGTATTTTTTAATAGAAGGGTTTTTATTTCTTTTTTGAAGGTTTTGTAGTCTGTGGTCGAGGTCAATAGGTTGTAGAGTTGGAGATCGAGTGTTGCATCTCGAGTGGCTAGGAGGTTGTCTTACAGTTTTTTTCTTTTGACGTTTTTGGTTGGAGGGTGTGTGAATAGTGCATGGGTTCTCCTATGTCTGGTTGAGGTGGATTGAATTAGTCGATTGTTCCAATAAGCTGGGCTGTCTCCGCTTATTGCTTATTGAAGCAATAGCACAAAGAAGTTGAATATCATAAGCACAACTGAAAATTTTAAAACCTTTCCCACGCCTCTGCTATATTTCTCAAGGTCTGCTTATAAACACTTAACATGTCACTTTTCTCAAGTTCCTTAAATTCTTTTTTTCACCATTTTGGATTGAAAGTTCTTTGGCTAAGGGAATTGTTACAGGACAAATTATCTTGTATAACACTGTATACATTTATCATATGATATATAATAAACACTAGTATTTTAGCCCGTTACATTAACGGGTGCTAGAATATATGTCTGTCTGTCTGTCTGTCTTTATTTCCGTCTCTCTCTCTCTCTGTCCTGCTGTCTTTCTTTCTGTCTGTCTCTATCCCTGGCCCCCTTTGTCTGTCTGTCTTTCTGTGTCTCTCCCTGTCCCTGTGTCTTTCTTCTTTTCTTTCTGTCTCCCTTCCTTCCCCTGGTGGTAGAATATATGTCTGTCTTTCTTTCTGTTTCTCTCCATACCCCTGTGTTTTTCTTTCTGTCTCTCTTCCTCCTGCTGTCTTTCTTTCTGTCTCTCTCCCTCCCTGGCCCCCTTTGTCTGTCTGTCTTTCTGTCTCTCTCCCTGCCCCTGTCCCTGTGTCTTTCTTCCTATCTCCTTCCCTACTTCCCTGTACAGCAGCCGCAGCATTCCCTCTCCCTCTATTTACCGCGAGAGGAGCCTGCACGGACCTAACAGCCCGAGCCCCCAGCAGTGTAACTTCCCGGCGGCTCCTCTCACGATCGCCGCCTTCTCCTACGCAGGAGTGGCTCATGAGAAGAGCCGCTGCAGCATCTTTGAGAAGTTGAAAAAAACTTCGGCCTGTCTCCGTGCTCGGCCGCGGTGGGCTACAGCTGCCGCGGCCTGCAGCCGCCGACAGCCGCCGCGGCCGATATCCGCCTTGCCGTATTTTTTTTTAATTTGAAAGACGCAGCGGTGGCTCCTCTCATGATCCCCACCTGTGTCGAAAGTCCGACGCAGGCGGGGATCGTGAGAGTAGCCACCGCTGCGTCTTTCAAAGAACCGTAAGCCGCGCATGCGCACTTCCTATGGGTTGCTACAGCTCACGGAAAACGGACCCACGCGATGGGAGTGCGCATGCGCGGCCTAGCGTTTTATTATATTAGATGATCAATGCTATTGTACCTGGATAACTTATTCTTTCTGAGATAAAAAAGTAATATATTTGCTTTTTTGCCATACAGTACTGTGTCAATCATTTTACCACTACTAGATGAAAAACTTTGATAAATTGAGCAGCTCTGCAAAACTAGAAATATTGATTGAATCTAGTCTGTGGATTATTATTTTTAGGGAACAATTCCATTGATCAAACTGAAAAAGTTGAATTGAAATGGAAGGCTAAAAAGTAATGAGATGCTGTAATGCTACAAAGTTCACATGAGATCACCTTGACAATATATTAAGTTTGCCCTTTTCCAATCTTATTAATATAGATTTACTTTTTCTTGTGTCAGTCTTTCTTGCTGGATGGTTGGATGTATGCATAGCTCCAATACTGGGAGTAAACCATTTTCTTTAAAATATGCACAAAATTAAAGTGATAAGTGGGATGAGGGAAGGAGGAGGTAGTGGTAGGAGAGTGACTTGTTATACACAGTATCAGAAGACAAACCTTTTTTCATGCTTGTCTTGTGCTTTATACTTTTGATTTGTAGTGTCAGGAAATGTTTAGGAGTTAGTTCTGAGATAAAACAACTGCTTCATGGAACAGCTGAGTCAGGAACTGCCAAGATGGGGGATTGTTTTAGATCAAGTCCTTAGTGGAATGCAAGGACTTGGTGTGTTGGGGTCATGTGACAGTTGTGATTATACCAAAAATTAGATTTCAGTTAATAACTAGAGTGAAGACACTAAAGAAACTTACTGCATTAGTGTTTACCTTTCAAAAGGGCAACTAAGATAAAATGAGGAAAATAGGGGGGGGGGGGAACTAAAACAAATAGCTGCAAAGATTAAGAGTTTAAATTGGGTATGGATATATAGAATATCATATTAGAAGCCCAGATCAGATGTATTCCATATATTAAAAAAGGTAGAAGAAAGGCAAAATGACAGCAGCATGCTTAAAAGGTAAAGTAAAAGAAGATATTCTAGCCAAAAGAACATCTATCAAAAAATGGAAAATGGATCCAAATGAAGAAATCATGAAGCAGAATAAGCACTGACAAGTTTAGATATAAAACCAATAAGCAAAACTAAAAGTGAATTTGGAAAGAAACTTGTACAGGCAAAAGCTTATAATAAACATTTTTCAGGTACATTAGAAGCAAGAAGTCAGTGAGGGAGTCAGACCATTAGATCATCACAGTATAGAAGTGGTACTCAGGGAGAACAAAGCTGTAGTGAAGAGGCTAAATTAATTCTTGGTTTTGGTCTTTACTGAGGAAGTTGTAAGAGAATTAACTTATCAAAAATGGTACTTAGAAGTGATGATTCAAAGGAACTGAAATAAATCTCGGTGAATCTGAAAGATGTAATAGTTCAAATCAACACGCTAAAGAGCAGTAGATCACTGGACTAGATAGTAAACGCTCCAAAATATGAAAAGAACTTATAATTGGAATTGCAGATCTAGCAATAGAATCTGTAACCCAGGGGTGCCCAAATGGTCGATCGCGATCACCAGTAGATTGCAAAGGCAATGCGAGCCAATTGCGTTGCCTTTGCGATCTTGTTCTTCCTGCCTCCCCAAGCCAGGCCAGGTGTGTTCAAGCATCAGATCCACAAGCCTTCACCTCCGAAGTCAGTTCTGACTTCGCAGAGGAAGTTCTGGGCCAGCCAATCACTGCCTGGCTGGCCTGGAACTTCCTCTCTGACATCACCATTGACGTGGGGGGGGGGGAGGGGAAGGATTGTGGGCCCGGTGCTTGTACTGGCTCGGGGAAGCAGGGAGAAATCAGCGTGGTGGCTTGGAAGAGAGAAAGAATCGGGGAAGTGGAGAAATCAGCACAGTGGCTTGAGGGGGACAGGGGGAGAGAGAAAGAAAGACAGAAATAAAGGGGGGGGGGCAGGGGGAGAGAGAAAGAAAGGCAGAAATAAAGAAGGGGGGCAGGGGGCGAGAAGAAGTAAGGCAGGGGAGAAAGAAAGACATAAATAAAGAGGGGGCAGGGGGAGAGAGAAAGAATGGCAAGGAGAGAAAGACAGAAATAAGGAGGGGGCAGGGGGAGAGAGACAGAAAGAAAAGGGAGGGGGGCAGAAAGAAAGAAATATTGGATTTACAGTCAGAAGAAGGAAGTGCTACCAGAGACTTATGAAATCACCAGACAAAAAGGTAAGAAAAATGATTTTATTTTCAATTTAGTGATCAAAATGTGTCCGTTTTGAGAATTTATATCTGCTATCTATATTTTTGCGCTATGGCCCCCTTTTACTAAACCGCAATAGTGTTTTTTAGCGCAGGGAACCTATGAGCATTGGGAGCAGTGCTAGGCATTCTGCAGAGCTCCCTGCGCTAAAAACCGCTATCACGGTTTAGTAAAAGGGGAGGGGGTATATTTGTCTATTTTTGTATAGTTGTTACTGAGGTGACATTGCATATTTTAAAGTCATCTGCTTTGACCTCTGAAAAATCCCCAAATACAAATGATAATTAACATTTTCTCTGCGTGCAGCGTGCTTTGTTTTTTTTTTTAATTTTATTGTTGATAGATCATTTTGATTTGGTCATTTTAAAAGAAGCTTACAAGCCAAAAATGTGTGGGCCCCTGCTCTAACCTATCATTAAAATTGTCTATGGTACCTGGAAATTAGAGGGTGGCCAATATAATGCCAATTTTTAAAAGGAGATCTGTGCAACTAAAGATCTGATATAAGTTCCGGGTACACATCTTCCTCGGTATTCGCGGGGGATAGGGGCAGAGCCGAACCGTGAATGGAGAAAAACTGCGAATATCTTCTTGTCCGGTTCTGACCCACCCCTGCCTCCTTCCTTCCTTCCCCCCGGCATCCCGGCCTTACTTGGTGGTCTAGCAGGCTTTCAGGGCAGGAGCAATCTTCCTATGCTCCTGCCCCGTGCAGATCACCAATAGGAAATGACTGCCTTGAGTTCCCGTAGTCTCTCGAGCCACAGAGAACAGACACAAATGGGAATGGATGTGTGGTAGACCAGGAGAAGAGATTCTCATAAGACTGTGTTTGTGAGGAGCTAGATAAATTAAAAATAGGCAAAGCAATGGGGCTTGATGTGATACATCTGAGGGTACTCAAGGAACTTAGAGTGATTCTGGAGGCTCCGTTGTCTCATCTTTTCAGTACTACTTTAGAGTATGGAGTGGTCCCTTAGGACTGGAGAAGGGCAGATGTGGTCCCTCTGCACAAGAGCAGAAGTGGAGAGGTTAGGAATTACAGGCTGGTTAGTCTGACATCGGCAGTGAGTAAACTAATGGAAATGTTTTTAAAGCAGAGGATATTGAGATTTCTAGAATCGAATGGACTGCAAGACCCAAGGCAGCATGGTTTTACAAGAGGCTTCTTGTCAGACAAATCTGATTGATTTCTTTGATTGGGTGACTAAACAGCTGGATATGGGAGGAGCACTAGATATGGTGTACAGTGGTACCTCGGTTTAAGAGTGCACCGGTTTGCGAGTGTTTTGCAAGACGAGCAAAACATTCGCAAACTTGGTGCCTCGTAAACCGAGCGCGCCTCGATTTATGAGCGCCCCCCCTGCGAACCGGCACCCTCCCCCCCGCAATCCGGCACCCCCCGCCGTGACCTAAGGTCCCCCCAACTCACCCGAACCCTCTTCTTACTTTGATGTAGCCTCCGCACCTGCACCAGCATGTCCTGTGCTGTGCTGGTGCCCAAAAATCTGCCTCCGGTGCTGGGCCTTGAGCAAGTGCGCATGCTCAAGGCCTGAGAGTTCACGTCCAACGTGAACTCTCAGGCCTTGAGCATGCGCACATGCTCAAGGCCCAGCACCGGAGGCAAATTTTCGGGCACCGGCACAGCACAGGATATGCTGGTGCAGGTGTGGAGGCTACATCAAAGTAAGAAGAGGGTTCGGGTGGGTTGGGGGGACCTCAGGTCGCGGCGGGGGGGGGGGATGCCCGATGGTGGCGGAGTGGTGCCCGATAGTGGCGGGGGGGGGGGCCGAATCGCGGGGGGGAGGGTGCCGGTTTGCGGGGGGGGGGGCCTTCGGGGGGAGCAATGCCGATTCTCGTGGGGGGGGAGCAGCGCTGCTGGCCTCGGGGGGGGGGGGGGTGTAGGGTGGGAACCTATCAAAGCGAGTTTCCATTATTTCCTATGGGGAAACTTGCTTTGATAAACGAGCATTTTGGATTACGAGCATGCTCCTGGAACGGATTATGCTCGTAATCCAAGGTACCACTGTACTTGGATTTTAGCAAAGCCTCTGACACTGTTCTGCATAGGCAGTTGATAAATAAACTGAGTGCCCTCAATGTGGGACCTAAAGTGAAGAATTGGTTGTGACCTTTTTCACTTTCAATAAAAATATGTTAAAAAAAAACCTGGTTAAGTGGAAGAAGACAGAAGGTGTGTAAATGGAGTTATGGAGTTTGCTCTGAGGTAAAGGATGTTAATGGGGGGGGGGAGATTGGGACTTATATACCACCTTTTTGTAGTTTTACAACCACACTCAAAGTGGTTTACATACAGGTGGAGTGCCACAGGGATCTGTCTTTGGGCTGGCTCTTTTTAACATCTTTGTGAGTGATATTGTAGAAGGTCTGTCGAGTAAAGTTTATATTTTTGCAGAAGATACCAAACTCTGTAATAGGATAGACACTCTGGAGGGTGTAGATAATGACTGAAAGGAACAAGTGAAGCTTGAAGAATGGTTAAGTAATTGACAGTTAAGATTTAATGCTAAAAAATGCAGGGCTATGCATTTGGGCTGCAAAAATCCAAGAGAATGATAGAGTATAGGAGGCAAAGTACTTCTGTATATGGAAGAAGAGTGGTAGAGTGTTGAATAGTCTCCCAGTAGAGGTGATGGAGACAAGTACTGAATTCAAGAAAGTGTGGGACAGGTATGTGGGAGTGGGATTTCTCAGAGGAGATAAGGGATGTTGCAGATGGGCAGACTGGATGGGCCATTTGGCCTTTATCTGTCATCATGTTTCTATGTTCCATAAAGATGAACACATTTTAGATGATCTTGAATATGTTGATTCTGCTCAGTGACCCACGTGACTTTTTCACCCTTGATTTGATCTGATCATATTAAAATTGATTTTACTCCACATTTAAATGAGAAGTCAAGAAAAGCCTTGAATTATTGTAAGGATTATGCATAGGGATCAGTTATGACTTAAGATTTATTCTGTAACCAAATCAGTGTGTTATTTGAGTCAGTCAAACCAACCACTTTTCAAAATACGAGATGCTGCCCAAAAGTTCAGGGAATTCAATTGTAAAAAAAAAAAAATTGCTTACCAAAACTCCTAGTTTCCACCGTCTCCTTCAAAGTAGTTCCCTTGAGAATGTATACAGCAATCCCAGCGTTTTTTCCATGAGTCCATGCATCTATGGAAGCCATCTTGGGTGAGTGCCTTGAGGACCTCCTGCAATTCTGCTGGATCTCTTCAATCGTGTTAAAACGGCGCCCTTTCAGTCATAATTTCATTTTGGGGAATAGGAAAAAATAACAGGGGGCAAGGTCAAGCGAATAAGGAGGGTGCGTAATCACTGTAATGTTTCTGGAAGTCGGGAATTGTCGAACAACGAGTAATGTGTGAGTGGGCGTATTGTCATGGTGGAGCAACCAATTTTTGTTTTTTCACTTGTCTGGGCGTTTGCGCCAAATGCTCTCGCTCAACCACTTCAAAACCTCGTTGACCTGTCCTGTATGGCTCCTACTATCTCACAAACATAGTAACATAGTAGATGACGGCAGATAAAGACCCGAATGGTCCATCCAGTCTGCCCAACCTGATTCAATTTAAATTATTATTTTATTTTTTTTTCTTCTTAGCTATTTCTGGGCGAGAATCCAAAGCTTTACCCGGTACTGTGCTTGGGTTCCAACTGCCGAAATCTCTGTTAAGACTTACTCCAGCCCATCTACACCCTCCCAGCCATTGAAGTCCTCCCCTGCCCATCCTCCTCCAAACGGCCATGCACAGACACAGACCGTACAAGTCTGCCCAGTAACTGGCCTAGTTCAATCTTTAATATTATTTTCTGATTCTAAATCTTCTGTGTTCATCCCACGCTTCTTTGAACTCAGTCACAGTTTTACTCTCCACCACCTCTCTCGGGAGCGCATTTCAGGCATCCACCACCCTCTCCGTAAAGTAGAATTTCCTAACATTGCCCCTGAATCTACCACCCCTCAACCTCAAATTATGTCCTCTGGTTTTACCATTTTCCTTTCTCTGGAAAAGATTTTGTTCTACGTTAATACCCTTTAAGTATTTGAACGTCTGAATCATATCTCCCCTGTCTCTCCTTTCCTCTAGGGTATACATATTCAGGGCTTCCAGTCTCTCATCATACGTCTTCTGGCGCAAGCCTCCTATCATTTTCGTCGCCCTCCTCTGGACCGCCTCAAGTCTTCTTACGTCTTTCGCCAGATACGGTCTCCAAAACTGAACACAATACTCCAAGTGGGGCCTCACCAATGACCTGTACAGGGGCATCAACACCTTCTTCCTTCTACTGACTACGCCTCTCTTTATACAGCCCAGAATCCTTCTGGCAGCAGCCACTGCCTTGTCACACTGTTTTTTCGCCTTTAGATCTTCGGACACTATCACCCCAAGGTCCCTCTCCCCGTCCGTGCATATCAGCTTCTCTCCTCCCAGCATATACGGTTCCTTCCTATTATTAATCCCCAAATGCATTACTCTGCATTTCTTTGCATTGAATTTTAGTTGCCAGGCATTAGACCATTCCTCTAACTTTTGCAGATCCTTTTTCATATTTTCCACTCCCTCTTCGGTGTCTACTCTGTTACAAATCTTGGTATCATCTGCAAAAAGGCACACTTTTCCTTCTAACCCTTCAGCAATGTCACTTACATACATATTGAACAGGATTGGCCCCAGCACCGAACCCTGAGGGACTCCACTAGTCACCTTTCCTTCCTTCGAGCGACTTCCATTAACCACCACCCTCTGGCGTCTGTCCGACAGCCAGTTTCTGACCCAGTTCACCACTTTGGGTCCTAACTTCAGCCCTTCAAGTTTGTTCAACAGCCTCTTATGAGGAACTGTATCAAAGGCTTTGCTGAAATCCAAGTAAATTACATCTAGCATATGTCCTCGATCCAGCTCTCTGGTCACCCAATCAAAAAATTCAATCAGGTTCGTTTGGCACGATTTACCTTTTGTAAAGCCATGTTGCCTCGGATCCTGTAACCCATTAGATTCAAGGAAATACACTATCCTTTCTTTCAGCAACACTTCCATTATTTTTCCAACAACTGAAGTGAGGCTCACCGGCCTGTAGTTTCCTGCTTCATCCCTGTGACCACTTTTATGAATAGGGACCACATCCGCTCTCCTCCACTCCCCAGGAATCACTCCCGTCTCCAGAGATTTGTTGAACAAGTCTTTAATAGGACTCGCCAGAACCTCTCTGAGCTCCCTTAGTATCCTGGGATAGATCCCGTCTGGTCCCATCGCTTTGTCCACCTTCAGTGTTTCAAGTTGCTCATAAACACCCTCCTCCGTGAACGGCGCAGAATCTACTCCATTTTCTCGTGTAACTTTGCCAGACAATCTCGGTCCTTCTCCAGGATTTTCTTCTGTGAACACAGAACAGAAGTATTTGTTTAGCACATTTGCTTTCTCCTCATCACTCTCCACATATTTGTTCCCAGCATCTTTCAGCCTAGCAATTCCATTTTTTATCTTCCTCCTTTCACTAATATATCTGAAAAAATTTTTATCTCCCTGTTTTACATTTTTAGCCATTTGTTCTTCCGCCTGTGCCTTCGCCAAACGTATCTCTCTCTTGGCTTCTTTCAGTTTCACCCTGTAGTCCTTTCTGCTCTCCTCTTCTTGGGTTTTTTTATATTTCATGAACGCCAACTCTTTCGCCTTTATTTTCTCAGCCACTAGGTTGGAGAACCATATCGGCTTCCTTTTTCTCTTGTTTTTATTGATTTTCTTCAGATAAAGGTCCGTAGCCATTTTTATCGCTCCTTTCAGCTTAGACCACTGTCTTTCCACTTCTCTTGCAGATCATGAACTTTGTTGCTTAGACTGCGAGCATTTGTGGTCATCGCTTTCCAGCTATTTTTCAGCGATAATCTCCTTTTTCGTATGGATTTTTGTGTCGTTTCACTTTCCGTTGCAATACTAAGAAATGTTGCCTATAATCTGCAAGGATAGTTTTGCTATGGTTTCTGGTGTTGTACTTGTTGACGGTCGTCCGAAACTGTCATTGTCGTGGGCGGATGTTCTTCTATCTTTGAAGTGTTTGTACCAAAGAAAGGTTTTGCTTTGGCATATGGTATTATCTCCAAAGGCTTCCTGGAGCAGTTTTTTAAAGTTTGAAACAAAATTTGATGCAGATTCTTTGCTCAGTAAAATCCGTCATATCGAAATCCACCGAGTCACTAAAACACAACCTTATAAAATCGTACAGAACAAAACAACGCGACCACTCAGCTGCACGCCCATTGGCACACTGATTCACAAAGCATACTGCTAGACACCTCTAACAGCAGAAGGGCATACTATATCCAGTTTGCGTGCGCTGTTCACATTCCCCAAACTTTTGGGTAGCACCTTGTATGATTTCATTTTGGTAAAATCAATTCATAGATTTTGCAAATAAGAAACCTTCTTTTAAATGTGTAAAATTTGGCTTTTATTATGCCTAATGTGACCATATGTGCCATTTTGATCGGGACCGTCTCGTTGTCCCCACACACAGCTTTGGGACACCGAAGCTGTGCGCGGGGACAACGGGACAGGCGATCGCTTCCCCTCCCTCCTTGCCACGCCAAAGCCAGTTTCCCTCCAGCACCCGAAGCCTGGCCCACCGATTCAACCCCCTCGGTCTGCCACCGCTGCTTGCCGCCTGCTGTAACTGAAGAAAAGGAAGTTCCAGGCGCCGGCCCACAAGCCTTCTTCCCGATATCAATTCTGATGTCAGAGAGGAAGTTCCTGGCCAGCCAGGCAGTAATTGGCTTACCCGGAACTTCCTCTTCGAGATCAGAATTGACGTTGGGAAGAAGGCTTGTGGGCTGGCGCCTGGCTCTTCCTTTTCTTTAGTTGCAGTGGGCAGCAAGTGGCGGTGGCGGACTGGGGGGGTTTTGAATCGGGGGTAGGCCAGGCTTCGGTGCTGGAGGGAGGGAGGCAGACAGGCAGGCTGGCTTTGGCACGGGAGAGAAATAGGCAGGCTGGCTTCGGGGGAGAGGGTGGGACAAAGGCTAGAAGGGGGACATAGGAAGGAGGAAGGAAAGCGAGAAAGAGGCAGAGAAAGGGGGGGGGGTTGTAAGCAAAAGAAAGACTAGAGAGAGAAAGGCCTGGACCAAAGGGGAAAGACAGGAGGCACATGCAGGACTATACAAGGTGCATACAGACCCTGAGTAGAGACCCTGAGAAAGATCAGAGAGAGGCAAGATCATAACAGAGGAGGGAGAGAGAGGGAGACCTGGAACAAAGGTACAAAGGAGAACTGACACTGGATCTGGGGAGGGTAACAGAGGGAAAAGAGATAGAGACCTGGACCCAAAGGGGATGGGCCTGGATTTTGAAAGAAATGTTGGATGCGAAAGAAAGATGCATAGTCAAAAGGGAGTGCAACCAGAGACTCATGAAATCACCAGACAACAAAGGTAGGAAAAATGATTTTATTTTCAATTTAGTGATCAAAATGTGTCAGTTTTGAGAATTTATATCTGTTGTCTATATTTTGCACTATATTTGCATATTTTTCTATAGTTACTGAGGTTGCATAATTTAAAGTAATCTGCCTTAACATCTTTGAAACCCCCCAAATATAAATGATAATTAACATTTTCTCTGCTTTGTGTTTTTTTATATTTTATGGTTACCATTATGAATTAATAAGATATATACACTAGTCTTATAGCCCGTTACATTAACGGGTGCTAGAATATATGTGTGTGTCTGTCTTTATTTCTTTCTCTCTCTCTCTCTCCTTAGCCGCTTTCTGTATTTCTGTCTTTCTTTCTGTCTGTCTTTTTCCTCGGCTGTCCACCCATTCTCCCTTCCTTTTACCTTCCCTGTGTCCACCACCACCCCTTCACTGCTCCCCTTATCCAACAGCAGCCCTTCTGCCTTTTTTTAATCTCCCCCCTGTCCAGCAGCACCTCTTTCCTGTCCCCCTGTCCAGCAGTAGGCCTCCCTTCCTTTTTCTCCCCTCCGTCTCTTCCCCTGTCCATCAGCACCCCTTACCTCGCATGCGCCCTCCGCCGACAGCTGCGGCGGCCTGCAGACGCCAAGAGCCACCGCGGCCGACAGCCTCCGTGATGCCTGAAGCCGACAAAACCCTAAGCCGCGCATGCGCACTCCTACCTGCGGGGACCTACAGCGCACGGAAAACGGGAGCACGTAGGTAAGAGTGCGCATGCGCGGCTTAGGTTTTTATTATATTAGATGAAAAATGAATGGAAGAAATAGGGGGTAGAATTGGAGCGGGGCTAGGGCAGGATTGGGGGCAGGACTGACAATTAATAGATGTCCTGTTTTGATGAAAAAAATAAATGGTTATGTTAATTATACCCCATTGTATATTAATGATTTAAAAATGTTAGAGCAGGAATTCTACTAGTTAGAAAGCGTTTGGTTATGGCTGCAGTCTGAAAGAGAGTGATCATCTTGAAGATATTCAGGCAAATTCTATAAAGTCTGCCTAAAGTTAGGCACCTAAATTGGCGTACCTAGCTGATGTAGGTGCCTAACGTAATTGATTCTCTAAACCAAGGTGTCAAAATCAGTCCTCGAGGGCCGCAATCCAGTCGGTACCTTGATGCAATCTTGGCGGTCCAGCGCTGCATCGGCAGCCTTCCCTGCTGGACAGCTGCCCAAGTCCCCATTTGCCGCGGCAGTAATAGGCAGGTGTGAGCCCCGAGCGCGCCTGCCTGGTCTCGTGCCGCCCGAATGTTGTCAGCTCTGCAGGCTTCCCCATCTACGCCGGAAGTGAAATCCAGACGCGAGCCCCGAGCGCGTCTGCCTAGTCCCGCGCCGCCACTCGAATGGTGCCGTCAACTCCCGCGAGACTCACGAGAACCAACAGCACCATTTGGGCGGCGGCACAGGACCAGGCAGGCGCGAGCCCCGAGCGCGGACCGGGGTAAGGAAGGGCAGGAGGACTCGGACCTGGCCGGCTGTGCACCCCTCCAAGCCATGCACCCGGAGCGGACCGCCCCCCCTTGGTACGCCACCGACCTTCACCCTGCCCTGCCAACACTCTGATTGGCTGGCGTTCTTCAAGAGGCGGGCCAGTCAGGAGGGGAAAAAAAGAGAAGGGATGAAGGGAACCCGCTCTGCGATCGACTGGGGTCGCCTGAGCGAGCGACCTGTCGATCGCGATCGACGTATTGGGCACCCCTGCTATACAGTGCATCTAGGTTTTATATAATTGCATTTAGCACCAGTTTCTTAGACAACACACATAGAATTGGGGCCTTTGTATACAAAAATTATAAAAATAAAATCCTTTCTATAAAAATTCTTATTTCTTTCCCATAAAATTAATCATAAATGTTCAAGGGACATGGTAATCATTTAACACTGTTAAGTCATTTTCTTTGAGATCAATCGTGGATGAGTCAAATAGTCCTATTGCTAGTGACCTTGTGAGTTACTTTGAACAGAAAGTGAGGCAAGTTAGAGATTAATTAATCTAGAGAAATGACTGAGAGAGATGATTCTGCAAGTCAAATGCCATTTAATCCCTATATCCTGGTAGACTGTTTGTAACAATTTTGATATTTTAGACATAGATGATCTTTCCAACTATGTGAAACGTTAGTAAGAATTCATGCCCTACAAATGTATTAAAATTTTTGCCTATTAAGGGATTAAGCTAGTTTCAGTTATTTTAAATATGATGTTTCCACAAGGTCAGTTTCCCTTAGAAAGAACATAAGAAGTTGCCTCCACTGGGTCAGCCCAGAGGTCCATCTCACCTAGCGGTCCGCTCCCGCGGCGGCCCATCAGGTCTATGACCTGTAAAGTGGCTTCTGACCCCTTCTATGACCTACCTCTAGTTCTATCTGTACTCCTCAATCCCCTTATCCTCCAGGAACCTATCCAAACCTTCCTTGAACCACTGTAAAGTGCTCTGGCCTATCACATCTTCCGGAAGCGCGTTCCATATGTCCACCACCCTCTGGGTAAAAAAGAACTTCCTGGCATTTGTTCTAAATCTGTCCCCTTTTAATTTCTCCGAATGACCCCTAGTGGTTGTGGGCCCCCACAGTTTGAAGAATCTGTTCTTATTCACCTTCTCAATGCCCTTTAGGATTTTGAAGGTTTCTGAACATTTCTTTTTTTTTTTTTTTTTTTAAATCTTTATTCCTTTTTATTTCTTTCAACAAGTGTACAGTATTATTACAATTAATTTACATAACACACTTGGCATTCTTAAACAATATTATTACACATGTTTTTATTTCCCCCCACACCTCCCACCCTTTTCCATATCAATAAAATATTCCTTCCAAATTTATATATAATTATACATCCCTTTTTGATAATACAATTAATCTGACATGAAATCTGTCCCTCCCCCCATCCTTCTTCCTCAAACACTTTAAACATTTTATTATACCCAGTAATGCACAACAATAAATATCCCATCCTATTACATATATCTCCTTATTTTTCATAACAACATCTTTCCAATATTTTTCCCTCCCTATCCCTCCCATCCCATCCCATTTCTATATATTATCCCCTAAGGAAAAAGAATAAACTTTACTCGTTATAATATTCAATTAATGGCCTCCACACCTCTTGAAATCTTTTAAAATATCGCAAAAAATCTTTCCATCTTATACATATGACAAACTGAGTTCCACCAAAAATTACAATTCAATCTAGAACAGTCTTTCCAATTAGTTGTTATCTGTTGAATTCCCACTCCCGTAAGAATCAACAATAATTTATTGTTTGCTGCAGATATTTGGCATTTGGCCCTCATACTCATTCCAAAAATCACTGTGTCATAGGATAAAGCCACATGACTCTCCATCAACATATTAACTTGATCCCATATTGATATCCAAAATGCCTGAATACATGGACAATAAAATAAAAGATGGTCTAGAGTTCCAACTTCAATTTTACAATGCCAGCATCTATTAGACTTAGAGCAATCTAATTTTTGTAATCTAGTAGGGGTCCAGAATGCTCTATGCAACAAAAAGAACCATGTTTGCCTAATAGATGCTGACATCGTACCTTTAATTCTCCAAGACCAAATACGTGGCCATTGAGATGCATTAATCTGATGCTTAATCTCAATGCTCCAAATATCTCTTAATCCATTTTTAGGCTTCTTATTCAAATAATTAGATATAATTTTATACCACTTTGCGACCTGGTGACCCAGAAAATCTGCCTGGAAACATAAGAATTCTAAGCTGTAATGATCATTTAAAGATTTCCATTCAGGGAACCCCACCTGAATAGCCTGCTTCAATTGCAACCACTTATAACTTTGTTTTTTATTCAGACCATATTTATGTTGCGATTGTGAAAATTCAAGCATCTTATCATTATCAATTACTTCCGTTAATGATCTTATACCTGCTTTAATCCAATCTTTCCAGACAACCTTAAACCCGCCTATTTGTATCTTGGAGTTTACCCAAATAGTCTGTTGTTTCGATTTTAAAATAGAATCAGTGGTTAATTTGTCTACAAACCTTAATGTTTTCCAAGTATCCATTAATACTCTATTGTCTTTACGTATTCTAGGCACCTTTATACCAAGCAAAAGATCAAGCCTAAGTGGAAAGATAAGTGATCTCTCCACCCTTAACCACTCTGGTAATTGTTCCAAAAGCTCTGGGAGGACCCAATACATACCTTGGCGCATGATATAGGCCTGATGATACCTATAAAAATTGGGAAAATTTACCCCACCCTCCTTAATTGGTCTTTGCAAAGACACTAAAGCCACTCTTGCAATTTTACCCAGCCAAATAAATTTAACCAGAATACTATTTAATTTTTTATAGAAAGACCCCTGAAAAAACACTGGTATCATTCCCAATTGATAGCAAACCACAGGTAAAATCATCATTTTAACAGTTTGTACTCTTCCCCACCAGGACAAATGTAAAGGATTTTGAAGGTTTCTATCATGTCCCCTCTAAGTCTCCTCTTCTCCAGGGAGAACAGCCCCAGCATTTTTAACCTGTCAGCGTATGCAAAATTTTCCATACCCCTTATCAGTTTAGTCACTCTTCTCTGGACCCCCTCGAGTACCGCCTTGTCCTTCTTGAGGTACAGCGACCAGTACTGGACACAGTACTCCAGGTGCGGGCGCACCATTGCGCGATACAGTGGCATGATGACTTTCTTCGTCCTGGTTGTGATACCCTTTTTGATGATGCCCAGCATTCTGTTTGCTTTCTTTGAGGCTGTTGCACACTGCGTCGAAGGTTTCAATGTTGTGTCTACCATCACCCCCAGGTCTCTTTCAAGGTTGCTCACCCCTAGCAATATTCCCCCCATTTTGTAGCTGAACATTGGGTTCTTTTTCCCTACATGCATGACCTTGCATTTCTCTACGTTAAAACTCATTTGCCAATTTTTTGCCAATTCTTCCAGTCTCAGTAGGTCCCTTTGCAGGTCTTCACAGTCTTCCGTGCTTCTAACCCTGCTGTAGAGTTTGGTGTCATCAGCAAATTTGATAACCTCACATTTCGTCCCCGTCTCCAGGTCGTTAATAAATATGTTGAACAGGAGGGGTCCCAGCACCGACCCCTGTGGAACTCCACTCGTGACCCATTGCCAGTCTGAGTATTGGCCCTTTACTCCAACCCTCTTTTTCCTGCCTGCCAACCAGTGTTTGATCCATCTGTAGATTTCCTCTTGCACCCCGTGGTTCCACAGCTTTTTAAGTAGCCGTTCGTGAGGTACCTTGTCGAAGGCTTTTTGGAAGTCAAGGTAGATGATGTCTATGGATTCCCCCTTATCCATCTGGCTGTTTATTCCCTCAAAAAAGTACAGCAAGTTCGTGAGGCACGACCTTCCCCTGCAGAAGCCATGCTGGCTCGCCTTCAGTTGTCCATTGTTTTCTATGTGTTCGCAGATTGTGTCCTTAACCAGTGCTTCCATCATCTTTCCCGGAACCGAGGTCAAGCTCACAGGCCTGTAGTTTCCCGGGCCACCCCTTGATCCCTTCTTAAAGATGGGCGTGACATTTGCTATTTTCCAGTCCTCTGGGATCTCCCCAGTTTTTACGGAGAGGTTACATATTTGGCAAAGTATTTCTGCTATTTCGTTTCTCAGTTCTTTTAGTATCCTTGGATGGATACCGTCTGGGCCCGGTGATTTGTCGCTCTTCAGTCTGTCTATCTGTCTGAGGACATCCTCTTTGCTTACCTCTAGTTGTACCAGCCTTTCATCATGGTCTCCGGTTATAATCTCCTCGGGCTCTGGGATGTTGGATGTGTCCTCTCTGGTGAAGACTGACGAGAAGAATTTGTTTAACCTGTCAGCTATCTCTTTTTCCTCCTTTATCACTCCTTTCCTGTCTCCGTCGTCCAGTGGTCCCACTTCCTCTCTGTCTGGTTGTTTCCCTTTCACATACCTGAAGAAGGGTTTGAAGTTTTTTGCTTCACCTGCCAGTCTTTCCTCATATTCTCTCTTCGCTTTCTTGACCTCTCGATGGCATTCTTTCAGGTGTCTTTTGTGCTCTTTCTGGTTTTCCTTTGTTGGTTCCTTTTTCCATTTTCTGAAGGATGATTTCTTGTCACTTATCGCCTTTTTAACTGCATTTGTTATCCACGCTGGATTTCTAGTTCGATTTTTTTTGCACCCTTTCCTAAACCTTGGGACGTACAGGTCTTGTGCCTCGAGTACTGTGCCTTTAAGCAGTGTCCAGGCTTCCTCTATGGTCTTCATCTTCCCTGAGCTGTTGCTGAGCTTTTTTCCCACCATTTTCCTCATGTCCTCGTAGTTTCCTTTTCTGAAGTTGAGTGCTGTCGTTGTGGTTCTTTTCGCCTTTGATGCTCCTATGTTTAATTTGTACTGGATCATGTTGTGGTCGCTGTTTCCTAATGGTGCTAGTACCACCACTTCCTTTGCGGGTCCCTCTAGCCCGTTGAGGATTAGGTCCAGAGTGGCATCCTCTCGCGTTGGTTCCGTGACCAGCTGCTCCATGAAACAGTCCCTTATCGCCTCTAGGAATTTAGTTTCTCTCGTGCAATTTGAGTGCCCAATGATCCAGTCTATTCCCGGGTAGTTGAAATCCCCCATAACCACCACCCTTCCACTTTTGCACACCTGCCTCAGTTCGGCCTCCAGGTCCAGGTCGTTTGCTTCTGGCTGCCCTGGTGGGCGATAGTACAGTCCCAATTTGATGTCAGCTCCTTCCCCTCCTGTTAGCTTAACCCATAGTGACTCCAGACTGTCCGCCCTTACTGTTGTTTCTGTCCTGGATGAAGGAATGGAGTCCTTTATATACAGTGCTATTCCTCCCCCCTTCTTGTATGCCCTGTCCCTCCTGTAGAGTTTGTACCCTGGCAGGGCCACATCCCATTTGTTGTCCTCAGACCACCATGTCTCTGTGATTCCTATTATGTCTAGGTCCTTATTTCTGGCTATAACTTCTAGCTCCCCCATTTTAGCCCTTAGGCTAAAATTGTGTATAGGCAATTTAAGTCCCGGTTTGTCACCTTTTCTTTTGGATCTCCTCGTGAATTGATGCTCCTGCCGATCTCCTCACGGGCTGCCAGTCCCCGAGCCTCATTTTGGTCATCCTCCTCCTTAGGTGTGTCTATCCCATCCTCTGCCCGCTTCTCTGTTCTTGGGTAGCCCTCTGGTTCCGGCTGTTTCCTCCTTTCCTTGCTGTTTAGCTCTATTTGCCTCTTGGGTCCCTGTGATGCATCTTTGGGTTTATGACCAAAAAGTATCTTTTCAGTCTCTAGTCCTCTATCACCATTCCCTGGTTCAGTATCCTTGCTTGATACTGTGTTCCGATGTGTCGAGGTCAGATCGACTATCGGCTTTCCCCTTGTTATCAGTTTAAAGTCATGTCTATGCAGGTCTGGATGTTGCGTGCCAGCATCCTCATCCCAGCCGTGCTCAAGTGCAGTCCGTCTCTCCTGTAGAGCTTGTTTTTCCTCAAGAAGGTAGACCAGTTCCTTACGAAGAGGAAACCCTCCTCATCACACCATCGCCTCAGCCATCCCTTTGTTGCTTGCAGCTCGATCTGCCTCCTCGCATCTGCCCTCGGTACTGGCAGGATCTCTGAAAAGGCTATCTTCCTTGTCCTCAGCTTCAGTTTCCTCCCTAGGATCTTAAACTGCTCGGTCAGTGTAGTCCTGTTGAAATTCCTTCTGCTGACGTCATTGGTTCCGACGTGAATTATCACTGCTGTCTCCTCTGTCTCAGCTCCCTCCATGATTCTTTCGATTCTGTCGGAGATGTCCTTTGTCCTCGCCCCTGGGAGACATGTCACTAGTCGATCTGCTCTGCCCCCTGCTATGTGACTGTCCACCTCTCTCAGGATTGAGTCTCCCACCACGATAGCAGATTTCCCTTTCCTCAGCTTCCTCCTGGGTCTCAGGTCTGTGTCGGTGATTTGATCCTCCAATCCTTCCTTCTCCTATTTGATTCCTCC
Source organism: Geotrypetes seraphini (assembly GCF_902459505.1). Taxonomy (NCBI): domain Eukaryota; kingdom Metazoa; phylum Chordata; class Amphibia; order Gymnophiona; family Dermophiidae; genus Geotrypetes; species Geotrypetes seraphini. The sequence goes on from NC_047086.1 coordinate 285,981,910, forward strand.
GCAAGGTCTTTCTCCCCTGGCTCCTGGTGAGTCCTGTCCTTCATCTGTTGGTTCCTGTCCTCCATCTGTTGGTTCCCTTTTGAAGAGCAGGTGATCCTGTGTCTCTACCATCTTGCAGGTCTCCTCGATGAATCTCTCGAGCTCTCTGACCAGTTCATTGATGTGGTTTTCTCTGGTTGTGTCCTCAGTTGGTCAAATTCGCTCGGTTCCTCTATGGAGCGAAGTCCCTCTAGCTCCTGTACCTTGATCTGCAGTCTCCCGACCTCCTTCTTTAGGCTAGCCAGTTCCTGACATCGACTGCACATGTAAGCCTGCCTCCCGGAAGAGAGGTAGTCATACATGTGACATTCAATGCAGTATACTGGAAAGCTTCGCTGGGCTTCTGCTGCCTCCATTTTCCCTTCCTTGTGTCTAAAGTTCCTTGAAGCGTTGGAGCGTGCCCGGTGTGTAGCTAGGTGGAGAATTAGAGAGAGAAAAAAAGAATGAGTATAGAAGAAAATAAATTTTTTTTTTTTTTTTTTAGAAGTTAATTAGGTAGATTGAAGGTTGAAAATTGAAGTTGCTGCTGAGCAGCCTGGCCTCCTGGCTCCTTCTCTCGGCTCCTTCGCAAAGGCGCCCTCACTAAGGCGAGCGCCTTTGCCGCTCGCCTTCGCCGCGCGCCGAACAGCTGCGCACCGTTGGCTCGCCCCCTTTTAAGGGGGAGCCTGGGCACTGAAGCGACCTCTGACGCGGTGGGGGTGGGCAGAGCTTTCTCTTGCCGCTACCCCGATCAGTCCTTCACCCCTCCTGGCTGGATCCTGTCCTCTGCCCTGCTTGCCTGTCCTCTCAGCCCTGGCTTTCTCCCTTCTGCCTCCCGATCCTGTGAGTAAAAGAAGAAGAATCAGTCAGTTTAGAGCGCCGCCTCCGCCGCTCTTATACGTACCTACGGTATATATATATAAAATCAGTGGAGTTATGTTCCAATTATAGACTTACAACCGGTGTTTTTTGGATAAAGTCCCTGAGAAAAATAGTGTTAGTTTAGCCACAAGAATGACTTGATGAATTTGATCTTTTAGATCCGCACTAATCACGGTTTTGGAAATACAGTAAAACTTTGGTTTGCAAGCATAATTCGTTCCGAAACCATGCTTGTAATCCAAAACACTCGTACATCAAAGTGAATTTTCCCTTAAGAAATAATGGAAACTCAGACGATTCGTTCCACAACCCAAAAACTTTAATACAAAAACTTAAATACAAAATACATACTTGTATTGCAAGACCTCGCTCGTGTAGAACAGTCACTACACTCTTGCAGCGTCAGAGAGAGAAGAACCATCGGCTCAATTGTGATGGTGTGATGCGTGTATACTATATGTACTTGTATTGCAAGACAATGCTTGTTTATCAAGTTAAAATGTAATAAAACATTTTGCTTGACTTGCAAAACACTTGCAAACCAAGTTACTTGCAATCCAAGGTTTTGCAAACCAAGTTACTTGGCTTTCTTGCATCCCAGATGCTGTTGGGCCTGACTGTTTCTGCAGTGTTAGCTTTTACGGGCTGTTTCTACAAACGGCGCTTTAAGTTAGGGCAGCGTGGGTGCCGCATCGCCACCTAACAAGTGACCTTCTGCTAGAAATGCCCTAACCCTGAGATGTCCTGTCTGTCAGTCCAAATTAGATTGTAAGCTCTTCTGAGTAGGGACTGTCTATAGCAGTGGTTCCCAACCCTGTCCTGGAGGACCACCAGGCCAATCGGGTTTTCAGGATAACCCTAATAAATATGCATGAGAGAGATTTGCATATAATGGAAATGACAGGCATGCAAACCTGCTCCATGCATATTCATTAGGGCTATCCTGAAAACCCGACTGGCCTGGTGGTCCTCCAGGACAGGGTTGGGAACCACTGGTCTATAGAATGTTAATTGTTCAGCACAGTGTACGCCTTTCAGTGCTATAGAAATGATAAATAGCAGTAGTAATAGTATTAGCCCTGATTAGACTGCTACTGGATAGGATATGTAATGTAATATAACTGCTCTCATCCAATGTTACCAAGTCTATACTCATTCTGTAACTGTCTTACCCTAAATGTCACGTACCCTCCTGGAAATGTCCAGCTTCTTCTTATGTAATCCGCTTTGAACCGCAAGGTACAAGCGGAATAGAAATCACTAATGTAATGTAATGTAATAGTGGTATTCCAGCTTTACTAATGCCATTGGACCTATCCAGTGCTTTTGATCTGGTAGATTGATATTTTGGTTGCAGAAACTAGATATTATGGGAATTATTGGAAACATGTTCTTTTGCTTTTTGTTTTCTGGACAATAAATGTTGCTTTGTAACGACGCATAGTAAGATCTGGGTGTAGAGTTCTGCAGGAGTGTCTGCTTTCCCCCATATTCTTTGATATTTTTCAGTTCTTTAGGGAGATAACTTAGGGATCTGAGAACACTTTATCTGTGTTGATGATATGTAGCTTTTATTTCCAATGCTCACTTCATTGTCTGACACGTTGAACATTATGACTATCACAGGATATTTCAGAGGATGAACAATCACTCGCTAAAATTGAATTCTGATAAAACTACTGTGTTTTGGATAAGCATAAGAACAAGGAGTCAAGTTTCTCATTCTTGTTTTTTTCCTTTTTACTAATCTGTGGAACAAACTACCTATCAGCTTGAGATCATGCACTACCTATCAAATGTTTTGAAAAAGATTAAAGACTTTCCTGTTTTCTGTTATTTTGGATTAGTTTTCTATAATACAGTAGAATTTCAGTTAACTGCTATTCAACTAACCGGCACTCTCAAACAAATAGCAAAAAAAAAATAAAAATAAAAAATTGTCTCCTATGCTCCTCAGACAATGTCCAAAGTTGTGCTTCTGACCCAACAACCTCCTTCCCTCCCTCCCGCAGCATCAGCAGCAGCCACAAATCTTCCTCCCTCTAGCCCTGAAACAGCAGTCGGTCCTGACAACATCCTTTCCTCCCTTACCCGAAGCAGTAGAGCTGGTCCTGACAACACCCCCTCCCTCCCTCCCTCCCTCCCTCCCTCCCTCACTTACCTGAAGCAATAGTGGCAGCCAGTGAGCAGAGGAAGTGCTGTAAACAAGCTGCTTCCGTCCAGCCCCAGCAGGGCCTTTCCACTTCCGATGGGGCAGAGGAAAGGCCCTGCCAGGGCTGCCTGGAAGCTGCTTGTTTACAGCGCTTCCTTTGTTCACTGGCTGCCACTGCTTTGGGTAAATGAGGGAGGGGGAGTTGTCAGGATTGGCTCTGCTGCTTCAGGTAAGAAAGGGGAGGGGGGTTGTTTGAACTGGCTCTGCTGCTTCTAGTAAAGGAGAGAGGGAAGGGGGTTGTCTGGACTGGCTTTGCTGCTTTGAGAAAGGGAGGGAGGGGGTTGTCTGGACTGGCTTTGCTGCTTTGAGGAAGGGAGGGAGCGGGTTGTCTGGACTGGCTTTGCTGCTTTGAGGAAGGGAGGGAGGGGTGTTGTCAAGACTGGCTGCCATAAATGCTGGACCCATAAATGTGTGGGGGGCAGGGGAGGAAGGGACATGGATACTGGTCCTGCAGGATGAAGGGCAGGAGAGATGGATGGATGCTGGATCCATAAGGGGGGAGAGAAAGTGGGAGAGAAGGAGGAAGAGAAAGTGACCCAGAAAGAAGGGAAAAACAGATGCTGTACTTACAAGTGGGAATGGGGGGCTGACAGAGTGAGGTGGGAAGGGAGACAAAACTATTTTTACATCCACCAATCCCCATGGGTGCTAGATAACTGAGAGTCTACTGTAGCATAATCATATAAATATTTATGTAATATATCATTCTTAAATATTACTGTAAACCACATTGAGCCCTATTTCATATGGATGATGCAGTATATATAAAAAAAGATTAGATTAGATAAGAATAGCCATACTGGGTCAGACCAATGGTCCATCTAACCTGTTATCCTGTCTCCACAGTGGCCAATCCAGGTCACAAGTATCTGGCAGAAATCCAAATAGTAGACACGGAGAAAGCCACAGCTTGCCCTGGAATCAGTAACATCAAATGTTGCCGTCTCAATAGTAGCCTATGGACTTTTTCTCCAGGAACCTGTGCAAACTTTTTTTTAAAAACCATCTATGTTGATCATTAAGCGGAAAATGGAATCCCCCTCCATATCCAGGTCTTATCGTAGAAGGTAGAAAAAATTGCTTTTCAGTTTAAAGTTAAAAGTTTGGTGATGTTGATAGAGTCATCTTTGAAAGGAGATGTGCAGGTTTATTCTGTAGTATCTTCTGCATGTGCAAAGTTGTGATTATTACATCATGTTTGCTCATCTGCAGAAATTGGCTCACACATTTATTTTGTCCAAATTAGATACTGTAGTTTGCTATTTTTAGGTTCATCAAGGATTGCAAAGCGAAGGCTGCAATTCTTGTAGTATTCTGCTGCCAGAATTATTTTGTAGAAATCTATGCAAGAAAGAGCCTTCCCTTTGCAGAAATCTTTACATTGGCTTCTGGTAGGGACTCAGATTGTTTTTAAAAAATTTTCTTTGGCTCTGAAGACATGTCATTCTTATTTATTTTATTATATTTATTAACTGCCTAAAACCTAGGTGTTTTACAATAAAACATCCAGTAAACCACCAGTAGGCTAGGGGGGGGAGGGGGGAAGGCAGAATAGGTTGGGTAGATGGGCGGGATAAGAAGGCACTGTGTGTGTGTGTGGAAGAGGTTTGGGGAGATGTGCTTGCTACTGATCCTGGGGAGGTTATGCTGAGTGTTGCAGTGTTGGCCTGATCTAGAGGGAGGGAGGGGATAGAGCCCAAATTACTGACTATCCACATTAACTAAGTCAGATAATTGAGAATCTACTGTATTTAGGAAAAGTGTGCACTTATTGCAAAATGTGCACAACTATTTACCACCGCCTAAAATGAAAACAGTTAAAAAAAAAATAACAACAAAACAAAATGAAAGCATAAACCAGATGGGAAACTAAACAAAATGAAAATTTAGGGGCTGCACATACCTAAATTTGTAACCTGACTATTTTGTGCTGATATGTAACTTCACTGATTGTATAGTCTTCTTAGATGTGAACCGCCTAGAACTACCGTATATACTCGAATATAGAATAAGATTTTGGGGCCAAAAAAAGGCCCAAAAATGGGGGTCTCGTCCTATATTTGGGTCATCATACAATGAAGACCCGACCCTCTCCTGGATGATACAGTAGGCTGGGACAGGTGGGATATCTCCTGTCTCCCATCCTGGCCAACTAACTTTTTAAAAAAAACAAACATTTTTTAAACTAATTCCCCCCCTGGTGATCCAGCGATGTACGGGGCAGGAGTGATCTTTCTGCACCCTGCCCTGTGCTGAGCATCTCCGTCCCCGGTTCCCATTTTGAGCCCAGCAGCGCAACCGAGAGGGCCGAGCTTTTCGTGCTTCCTGCTCAGCCCCGCTCTGCTCTCTGAATGGCCGCCGCCAGTTCTCGAGAGCCTGGTAGGGCAGGGAGGGAAGAGGGCTGGGTGGAGAGCTTTTCAAGGAGTGAGGGGGGCTGGGTACAGAGCCTGGTAGAGCAGAGAGGGAAGAGGGCTGGGTGCAGAGCCTGGCAGAGAGTGAGGGGGGCTGGGTACAGAGCCTGGCAGGGAGTGAGGGGGGCTGGGTGCAGAGCCTGGTAAGGGAAGGGGGCTGGGTGCAAAGCCTGGCAGGGGAGAGCATGAGTAGGGAGATTGTGGATGCCTTTCAAGAGGCTCTGCTCAGACAAATGGTGACGGAAACCACAAGGGAAAAAGCGATATTGGATCTGGTCCTCACAAATGGAGAGAGTATCTCTAATGTTCGAGTGGGTGCTCACCTGGGTAGTAGCGATCATCAAACGGTTTGGTTTGATATAACGGCTAAAGTGGAGAGCGGCCGCACGATACTTAAAGTCCTAGATTTCAAACGTACGGACTTTAATGCAATGGGAAAGTACCTGAAGAAAGAGCTGTTAGGATGGGAGGACATAAGAGAAGTGGAAAGACAGTGGTCTAAGCTGAAAGGAGTGATAAAAATGGCTACGGACCTTTATGTGAAGAAAATCAATAAAAACAAAAGAAAAAGGAAGCCGATATGGTTCTCCAACCTAGTGGCTGAGAAAATAAAGGCGAAAGAGTTGGCGTTCATGAAATATAAAAAAACCCAAGAAGAGGAGAGCAGAAAAGACTACAGGGTGAAACTGAAAGAAGCCAAGAGAGAGATACGCTTGGCGAAGGCACAGGCGGAAGAACAAATGGCTAAAAATGTAAAAAAGGGAGATAAAAATTTTTTCAGATATATTAGTGAAAGGAGGAAGATAAAAAATGGAATTGCTAGGCTAAAAGATGCTGGGAACAAATATGTGGAGAGTGATGAGGAGAAAGCAAATGTGCTAAACAAATACTTCTGTTCTGTGTTCACAGAAGAAAATCCTGGAGAAGGACCGAGATTGTCCGGCAAAGTTACACGAGAAAATGGAGTAGATTCTGCGCCGTTCACGGAGGAGGGTGTTTATGAGCAACTTGAAAAACTGAAGGTGGACAAAGCGATGGGACCAGACGGGATCCATCCCAGGATACTAAGGGAACTCAGAGAGGTTCTGGCGAGTCCTATTAAAGACTTGTTCAACAAATCTCTGGAGACGGGAGTGATTCCTGGGGATTGGAAGAGAGCGGATGTGGTTCCTATTCATAAAAGTGGTCACAGGGATGAAGCAGGAAACTACAGGCCGGTGAGCCTCACTTCAGTTGTTGGAAAAATAATGGAAGTGTTGCTGAAAGAAAGGATAGTGTATTTCCTTGAATCTAATGGGTTACAGGATCCGAGGCAACATGGCTTTACAAAAGGTAAATCGTGCCAAACGAACCTGATTGAATTTTTTGATTGGGTGACCAGAGAGCTGGATCGAGGACATATGCTATATGTAATTTATTTGGATTTCAGCAAAGCCTTTGATACAGTTCCTCATAGGAGGCTGTTGAACAAACTTGAAGGGCTGAAGTTAGGACCCAAAGTGGTGAACTGGGTCAGAAACTGGCTGTCGGACAGACGCCAGAGGGTGGTGGTTAATGGAAGTCGCTCGAAGGAAGGAAAGGTGACTAGTGGAGTCCCTCAGGGTTCGGTGCTGGGGCCAATCCTGTTCAATATGTATGTAAGTGACATTGCTGAAGGGTTAGAAGGAAAAGTGTGCCTTTTTGCAGATGATACCAAGATTTGTAACAGAGTAGACACCGAAGAGGGAGTGGAAAATATGAAAAAGGATCTGCAAAAGTTAGAGGAATGGTCTAATGCCTGGCAACTAAAATTCAATGCAAAGAAATGCAGAGTAATGCATTTGGGGATTAATAATAGGAAGGAACCGTATATGCTGGGAGGAGAGAAGCTGATATGCACGGACGGGGAGAGGGACCTTGGGGTGATAGTGTCCGAAGATCTAAAGGCGAAAAAACAGTGTGACAAGGCAGTGGCTGCTGCCAGAAGGATTCTGGGTTGTATAAAGAGAGGAGTAGTCAGTAGAAGAAAGAAGGTGTTGATGCCCCTGTACAGGTCATTGGTGAGGCCCCACTTGGAGTATTGTGTTCAGTTTTGGAGACCGTATCTGGCGAAAGACGTAAGAAGACTTGAGGCGGTCCAGAGGAGGGCGACGAAAATGATAGGAGGCTTGCACCAGAAGACATATGAGGAGAGACTGGAAGCCCTGAATATGTATACCCTAGAGGAAAGGAGAGACAGGGGAGATATGATTCAGACGTTCAAATACTTAAAGGGTATTAACGTAGAACAAAATCTTTTCCAGAGAAAGGAAAATGGTAAAACCAGAGGACATAATTTGAGGTTGAGGGGTGGTAGATTCAGGGGCAATGTTAGGAAATTCTACTTTACGGAGAGGGAGGTGGATGCCTGGAATGCGCTCCCGAGAGAGGTGGTGGAGAGTAAAACTGTGACTGAGTTCAAAGAAGCGTGGGATGAACACAGAAGATTTAGAATCAGAAAATAATATTAAAGATTGAACTAGGCCAGTTACTGGGCAGACTTGTACGGTCTGTGTCTGTGTATGGCCGTTTGGAGGAGGATGGGCAGGGGAGGGCTTCAATGGCTGGGAGGGTGTAGATGGGCTGGAGTAAGTCTTAACAGAGATTTCGGAAGTTGGAACCCAAGCACAGTACCGGGTAAAGCTTTGGATTCTCGCCCAGAAATAGCTAAGAAGAAAAAAAAAAAAAAAAAAATTTTAAATTGAATCAGGTTGGGCAGACTGGATGGACCATTCGGGTCTTTATCTGCCGTCATCTACTATGTTACTATGTATGTTACTATGATACTGGATGCAGATCCTGGCAGGACATGGCACTTGAATATTAAGCCCCCGTCTTATATTCGAGTCAACCATTTTTCCTCCTTTTTGGGGAAAAATGGTGGTCTCAACTTATATTCAGATCGACTTATATTCGAGTTTATACGGTATGTGGTGGGGTGGTATATAAGAAAAAAATAAAACAATTGCTATCATTTGATTTTAAAGGAGAACGTATTTTACAGATCTTTTTTGGACAGGACTCTTGCATTTCAAGCAAGTAAGCAACAGTCCTGGTTGGGTAGTTACATTAGTGGAGCCATGCTGTCCAATGGCGCATTTCGAAAAGAAATTAAGACTGTACCGTTTGATAAATTCATTTCTTAACTGAAGCTTTATTGATAACAAAAATTTTACATTATATATATATATATAGGAAACATGTTGTATTTTTTTTACTATTTATATTTTGCTGATTGTCTAGAAATCGTTGGATTGAGGCGGTATAGAAGAATAAAGTTATATTATGTTATTAATGTGCTGTTAGTCTGCATATATGGAATAGCAGTAGGTAAACTAAAAATAGTTAGTTAGGTGCCATCGACTTGTGCTAGTGACTTGATGAATTATAGATCTAAAAAGAAATTGGTTTTGTGCTAGTTCAGTACGGTCCTCCAGCTTCATCCCCATGGTTTTTTTTTTTCAGTATGTCCAGCCATCTGATTGTAGGTCACCCTCTTTGCCTGGTTCCTTCGATCTTCCCAAAAACAATGTCCTCCTCTCCAATGATCTTTCTCTTCTGACAGTGTGACCAAAATAAGACGGTCGTAACTTCACCATAGCCGGTTTGATCTCTTCCAGAATCAGTTTGTTAGTTCTTCTGATGATACATAGATACTAGATTGTAAAGCCAGTTTAGTATCTTAACTAAGAAACTTGTCATAGGAATTCAATGGAAAATGAAATTGAGATCTTGGTAGGTACTGTGTGTTCTTAAGGATAGTGTCAACTTTTTTCAAGAAAAGAAATAACAATTGGGATAATCTCCAGCATTTATCACCCTCTGACACCCTTCTAGTTATTTATTGATAAAGGTAATCAGGGAGGGGATAAACCAGAATAGATAATAGAAATTCTAGGACAACTTTACTATAAGATTCATTAGTTTTCTTGGAGCAGACCATACTATAACCCCTATCACATGCCTTGTTTCCTTTCCATAGGCAGCTTCCACTCCTATACAGCTGCCTTCTAAGACAAGATGCTAGTAAGATCTCCAAGTTAGCCATAAACATAGAAACATGATGGCAGATAAAGGCCAAATGGCTCATCCAGTCTGCCCATCTGCAGTAACCATTATCTCTTCCTCTCTCCAAGAGATCCTAGGTGCCTTCCCACGCTTTCTTGAATTCAGACACAGTCTTTGTCTTCACCACCTCTTTTAGGAGACTGTTCCATGCATCTTCCATCGTTTCTGTAAAAAAATATTTCCTTAGATTACTCCTGAGCCTATTGCCTCTTAACTTCATCCTATGCCCTCTCATTTCAGAGCTTCCTTTGAAATGAAAGAGACTTGACTCATGCATTTATGCCACGAAGATATTTAAATGTCTCTATCATATCTCCCTTCTCCCGCCTTTCCTCCAAAGTATACATATTGAGATCTTTAAGTCTGTCCCCACATGCCTTATGACGAAGACCACACACCATTGTAGTAGCCTTCTTCTGGACTGACTCCATCCTTTTTATATCTTTTTGAAGGTGCGGCCTCCAGAATTATACATAATATTCTAAATGAGTTTTCACCAAAGTCTTATACAGGGGCATCTATACTTCCTTTTTCTTACTGGCCATTCCTCTTCCTGTGCACCCTAGCATCCTTCTAGCTTTCACTGTCACCTTTTCAACCTGTTTGGCCACCTTAAAATTATCACATACAGTCACACCCAAGCCCTGCTGTTCTGTTGGGCACATAAGTTCTTCACCCTCTAAACTGTACCATTCCCTCAGGTTTTTGCAGCCCAAATGCATGACCTTGCATTTCTTAGCATTAAATTTTAGCTGCCAAATTTCAGACTATTCTTCAAGCTTCACCAAGTCTTTCTTCATGTTATTCACACCAACAGAGGTATCTTGCAGATTTTGGTATCATCCGTCTAGTAAAGTCTTAGTACTTCAAGGACAAAGCTATCAAAATTATCATGTATCATATTTTCATGTGGTGTTTATGTTGTATGCCGCAGTTTTCCCATATCTCTTTTTGCTTTGGGTCTGTAAAATTAAAATTATTGCTGGTACTTTTCGGAGATCCTTTTTCTTAGATAGTTTGTCACTGAACTCTATGGAGGACATGTAGAAATTAATTTTGACAGACACAAGAACTTTCACAGTATTCACATTCATGTTTTTTTTCTCTCAGATCAGATTCATTGCAGAGAGCATGTGTTCTCCTGGGGCACTGCTACCATGGAGGCACAACATCAGCTCAGGCAGCAGCTTCATGTTTTCATGTGGCACAAATTGAAACAATTTGCTTTCAGGCAGCTGGAAACATGGAATAACCTGGCAAATCTACCCCTGTTGTTTCCAGATGAGCTGATTTTTAGTTTTAATATTTCAAACACGTATGTCACTTCATTCTAAAGGACTTCTCTGATAGAACTATTTGAACATTTTTCATAATAGAATCTTATATCATTGTTAGTAATTTTTCTTTAGAATATAGCATTGTACTGGAAGACTGGAGAATGAACAACATGATACCGATGTTTAAAAAGGGTTCCAGAGGTGATCTGGGAAATTATAGACTAGTGAGTCTGACATTGGTGCTGGACAAAATGGTAGGACCTATTATAAAGAACAAAATGACAGAACATACACATAAGCATGGATTAATGAGAGAAAGCTAACAAGGATTTAGTCAAGGGAAATCTACTGCATTTCTTTGAAGGGGTGAATGAACATGTAGATAAAGGTGAGCTGGCTGATGTGTTTTTGGATTTCTACTGCAATATGTCTAGTAGTCTTGAAAGCTAGGTTTATGCATCTGAACCCACAAGTTGCTTGCAGAATGAAATCTCTTATCTTTCAACTCAGCCTCCTTCCCCAGAAGGCTTGCTCCTGCCCCCCTCAGTTTTATTCTGCAAGCAAGTTGCTCAGATGTGCTTCTGATCTGCTCTGCAGTTTCATTATTTTGGAGAAGTTTCTTATCATTTTAATTTTGAGGCTCAGTGCCCAGAAGTTTCCTTTTGTTAGGACCTCTGCCTTGGAGAAGATGTAGACTTGTGTGACAGAAGTCTGCTGATAGCAGGATCAGCACTGGGGGACACCTGTATAGCCATCCTGAGTAGCTGCTCCCATTCTTGATTTATCAGGAGCTGGAGAGTAGGCTGTTTGGTCTTCCCGGTTTGGCCAGCATTAATAGTGGGCCTGCTGCATGGTTTTTCCCCCTTTGTGGGAAGAGTTTCTGGGGATTGAGGCTCAGTCTGACATTGATCCAACTGGCAGCCTGAAGACCAAGCTCGTAGAGCAAACCTGTGAGGCAGAGTTCTCCATTTGTTCCAGCTGCACTTCTGAGCAGAGGTAAGTAGGCACCACATGGCATAGCGAGTAAGGCTATTATAGCCTATGGGGAAAATCAGGGGGGTCTAGAAAAGTCAAATTTGAGGGTTTCTGGGGCAAGAGCTAGGATCTCCCTTCTCCCAAACTCCTTTCTCTGTAGTTTATGACCTTCAGGGGAACCCCTGGGCTATTTTTTTACATGAATTTGCTGATAGCTGCCATCTTGGATTTTAATCAGTCTTTTTTTCTAAAGCCTCCTACTGCTCAAATCCCCTCAATTTTGCTTAAAATTAATAGGAGTGGACCCATAGGACTTTCCACCCTTGTATCATACCAGGTTTGTGGTGGATGGTTAGCTGAGGAGCGTCCATGTACAGCATGCTTCGGGAAGGGTTGGGAACACTGGACTCGGTCTCTGATTCCTCCAGGGCTGGGGATCTGCAGGATGAGGCCCTTTCCAGAGCCCTCCAAAGGAGATTTGGCTAAGCACAGACTCATGAATGCCACGGAGCACAGGAGGACCTTCAGGGATTCCCTGCTGGGGTTGAGACCCCCTGTATAAGGCTTCACCCTGGGTTTTGTGAGCCTGATGTAGAATGCTTATTTAAACTGCTGGGGTCCCTCAATATCTGCTGAAGGCGCAACAAGTGGTAGCAGGCAGCACCAGGGATTAGTCCTCAGCCATGTACAGATGAGGACCCAGATCTGGACCAGGATGGCCAATCTTAAATTGATGGGATGATAAAGATCCAATTCCATGCTCTTATTGTCCCAGGATGCAGTTTCCCTGGCAGAGTCTAGATCTCTGCATGAGACCAGCAGACAAGAATCAGTGGTGGCCCTGGACTAGGGAAAGACCCCACAGTGTAGGGGCTGTTCAAGGCACTGGCGCTCCCGGGCATAATATGAGCTAATTTGCAGCATGAATTGCAACTGGAATTTCTACCAGCCTTCACATCACACGTCCTTTCCCTAACTTCCTGACATCACAAAGCTGGTCACTGACCACTGGGAGTGTCCAGAGGGGAGTCCCTGCAAGAGTCTAGGATGATTATCATGGCTGATTCACTGCTGCCAGTTCAGTCCGGACATTTTATTGCAGTTGTTTCAGTGCTGAATTGACCGCAATGCATAGTCCCTGTCGTTTGTGACTCTTTCTTCTGCTGTCGTCAATCCAGCATGCCTCTCCCTGAGATCGCTCACCACCAGTCCAGCAGCTTGACTTCTCTCCCATGAATTGCAGGCACTCAATCTTTCCCCTCTCCTTCCGGTGCCCTGTCCTCTCTCGGAATGGCACTCTACTGCAGCTTTCCTTCTCTAGTGCCCAAAAAGGGACTTCTTGATTCATCATGGCCAGTTCAGCCTCTTCCTTGGACAGGGCCCTGATTAGCCAAGCATCCAATTATGGATGTACTTGGATCCCTGCCTTCTGCACTTCATAAAGGTGCAAAGTGCCATGGCAAGGTCAAAAAGGGAAGGGAATGAGGGACTTGTATACTGTCTTTTTGTGGCTTTGGAATTTCAAAGCTGACATTCAAAGTGGTGGGCACTGGAGGATTAAGTTTCTTGCTGAGAGTCACAAGGAGAAGCACTGGGATTTGATCTCACAACCTCTGGGTGCAGAGGCAGCAGCTCTACCAGTGAGCAGATAATTGAAAATGCTGCTCCTGTACATGGAACCACAAGTACCTACTATGTTTATTGTAAGCTTCTATACCACTACTAATGACTGGGGAGTCAATTCACAGCGGTTTACATGAGCTTCTGCAATGGTGTTACAATACAGAGTTTGATTATGGTATAAATGTCTGTACTGAAAATGCACATATTTATACCATAGTCAATCATTTTATGTATATACAAATATAATACTAGTATTGTGTACTATGTTCATACTAAATCTTACTTATTTGTACACATAATACCTGTATCTTGTTCTATGTTGTGTTCCTAATGGGGACTAACCAGCTATCTTCTCTATGTTGCTTTATTAGTCAAAGTGGTCTGTGAAGAGGATGGTCTTTATGCACTGTTAAAATGGGAATGTGAAGATAGGCCTCCATCAAATCAAGGGAGGCAAGAAATTCTCCTGGTGCCACTGCTGCAATGACCAAACGGTCTCCATGCAGATGCGTGGTACGTTCAGCCGCAGCATTGATTAACTTGAGGTCCTGAATTGGCCTCCAGTCATCTGAGTCTCTCTCTTGCACTATGAAGTATATGGAGTATCTGCCCGAGTCTTCGTCCAGAACTGGCTCTATGCTGTTAAGATCCAGGAGCCTTGCACTGTTGTCCAGTCTCTGAGGGCTCTTTCTGACCGGCCAGCCAGGAAATCTACAAAGAGTTCTGGAAGGGGAGCACAGAACTCAATCTTATAACCTTCTCAAGCAACCTCCAGGATCTAATGGTCTGCACCTATCTGTGCCCAGACTGTCAAGTAAGCCAACAACCTGCCCCCTATCTGAGGGGGTACGGCTGCCAACCTGGTTTCATTGCATTTCGTGGAGGCTGAAGAAGGGTACGAGCCAGAGGCTTGCTTCCTTCTGCCTCATTGAACCTCTATCGCAACCCCTGAAAGGACCTCTGTGTTGCTTGATCTATTGCTCATGAATGGAATCTTTGAGAGCCTCAAATTCCCATGCCCTGAACTCCTAGCTACCCGGGGTCTGCTGTCTGGCAAGGCCTTAGGTTGATGGTCTGTAACACTGGTTATCAGGTTGTCCAGACCCTTTCCAAATAGCATCTGCCCCTTGAAGGGAAACCTACTGAGGGTGGCCTTAGAAGCCGAGTCTCGTACTCATTGTTTGATCCAGACCATCTGTTGGGTGGAGATAAAATAGGTTGACACCTTGCTCATCACTCTTATCATGTCATACAGAGCGTCGGCTACATAATTCACCCCAGAAAGAATCATCTAAAGGTTCTCATCTTCTCTGAGGCCAGGACCCAAGATTGCTGAGTGTGGCAAGCGTATGCCACAAAGTTAGTCACTGTTGCTGCTTTAAATCCTAAGGCTAAAGCTTCAAATTGCCTCTTGAGAACCACATCTACCTTGCGATCCTGAGTATTCTTCAACATCATACCTCCTTCATTGGGCAAGGAAGTCCGCTCGGTAATCTGTGTTAACCAACAAATCCATCTTTGGCTGAACAAACAGCTATTGAAAATCTGGAGCCATGGGTTAAAGCTTGGCCATAGGCTACTTGCAAGGATGGAATGGGATGATTCATTATGGCCAGTTCATCATGGGATGTTTTAACAGCATTTTTGGAACTCATCTTGCACTAACCTTGGACATGTCAAACTTTTCATGAATTATTTTCCAAACTGTATCTGCTGAGATGCCCATTTCCAAACTGTACCTACTGAGATGTCTTAATTCATCTGGCTGACAAAATTAAATCCTCAACTTTCTTGCACGTTTCTGTGAAAGTTGTTTCCACAGGCCATCCAGTGTGAGGGTCATCTTCAATGGATTCTCTAACCCACTTAAACTGCTTGCTCCAAAATTTTACTTTATAGGATGATGGGGCAGACTCACCATAAACTGAAGTCATGCATTCATAGATCTACTTTGACTTTTTCCTTCTTTTGTGAGAAATTTTATAACTGAACAGTGCTCCAAATCCAGCTTACTTGATTCACATAAGGACTCTCCTGACATTCTGTCTCTTGGAATGTTGGACTCACACTGAGCCGCAACTGTGCATGAGTAATCTTGAGACATGTCACAACATGCACAGACTTGTCAACATGCTTGCTACTTTTGGTCATACTCAGGTAGATAAATTATTGAATACCCCTTGTAAGGTATTACAGTAATCTAGATTTGATAGGACTAGAGCTTGAACTAAAGTCCTTATGGCCTCTGTATCTGTTTACTATTAGAAGAGATCATCCATACTTTGAAGTGGTACTTAATGACAACTAAAAAGATATGAAGATGATTATTAGGACATTCAACGACTCCCAGTATTTTAATTGAAGTGGAAGTGAATAATTGAATTTGCTATAACAATATTTCCAGACAGCAACATCACCATGCACTGAAAAAAAGCAAGTTCTGTTTTTTCCCCAGAATTTAATTTCAGTTTAAGTTTCAGCCAGAAAACAATAGAATCAAGTTTATTACTAAGAAGCCAACATTTTGTTAGTTTGATGGATCAGATGGAGTATCTGAATACTGTCAGCATAAATGAAAGCAAAATTAATGTCACAAGGTTAAAATCCTTTTTTTTTTTTTTTTTTGTTAGATGAATACAATCGATCTTTCTAATCATAAATTTTCTTTGTGTGTGTGAGAAAGCTGCTGCTATATCTCTGCTTGAATTTGGGTACAGTCCAGTGCTGAATAGCCAGATACAGAAAAGCTCACAATAACCAGCATTTCAAAAAAAAAAAAAAAAAAAAGGGTTAAGTATTACCTGGCAAAACCTTAACAAACAGGAAAAGAGGAAATCATACAGTGACTGGAAATTTTAACTGATGCAATGCTTAGGCATTATTTTCAGCAAAGCTCACCACACTGGAAAGAAATATATTTCTAAAAAACAAACAAACCAACCCAAACAGTGGCAGCTGTTGAATAAAGCCTTTCTGCACACAGCTTTTTCACTGCCCCAGAGATTATAGAGCATGGAACCTGATCTGAATTCATCCTATTGCACTCCAGTTGTAACAATGTTAGATGATTCTGCACTGTGCCCCTGTAGGACTACAATGAAAAATTAGTTGTTTCTCAGAACAAATGATCCCTTGCTCATTTACAGCAGGTAATGGCAGTTCAAAATGCACTTGCAGCACAGGATGCCTTTGGACAATAACTGTCCTCTTAAGGACAAAACAAACACATTTTATCACTTTTTACCCTAACCTATTGTTTTTTCCTTTTTTGTTTTGCTTTTTCTTTCACGATTGTAGTTCTTCCCTTTCTTTCCTCTTGTTTGAAGTAAGTCCATATGTCTTATTATGTGTATTACTAAGCCACTTTAGTTTTGTCTAGTATCCCTGAATTTTAATCTGTTTTTATGTAAATTTTATATTGTACACAGCTTAGAAACCTGATTAAGCGGTTAAAAATTTTTTTTAATAAACTTGATGAACAATACAGCAGCCTCCGGCGGGCTTCACCATGTATCTATCCCCCTTTATTCTTCAATGTCACACAATGTCAAATATACTGGATATCGGCTATTCAGTGGATATGCAGGTACCTCTAATATTCAGGGCCAGTGGCTAGCATAGCTGGTTTTAAGAAAGGTTTGGACAAGTTCTTGGAGGAAAAATCCATAGTCTGTTATTGAGAAAGACACGGGGGAAGCCATTGCTTGCCCTGGATCGGTAGCATGGAATTTTGCTACTCTTTGGGTTTTGGCCAGGTACTAGTGACCTGGATTGGCCACTGTGAGAACGGGCTACTGGGCTTGATGGACCATTGGTCTGACCCAGTAAGGCTTTTCTTATGTTAGCTATCCAGGTAAGTTAGGACAGCCTGTGCTGATAGTTATCCGGGTACAGGCACTGAATATCCATAGCACCGCTTTTGTTCTGCCCCTGATCATCCCAGCAGTACCTAAGGGGATCAGATATGATATTCGGTGGCATTATCTGGAAAATATTGCTGAATATCATCCCCTGAGCCCAATTAGTGCTAGTTTATCAAAATAGATTCTGTTATCCAGATAACTAGTTTTAAATATCGACCCTTTTTTTTTTTTTAATTGCTACGTGATGATGGAAGGGGTCAGGTAAGTGGTGGGACAAGCCCAATCTACAAAACTCCATGGCTGACGGAGAGGACTGTATTTACAAAATTATAGTATTTGATCACACACAATGAGGCTTTTGTTTTGTTTCACAATAATATAAGCATTGTATGTTTTGTGAAACACAGGTGGAGCAATTTTTGGGGGCCCTTAGCTTTCTCTTTTATTGAGAGCGAAGCCCTATCCTAAATCTATTAAATCAGTTTGTCTTAATCTGGCCCTGGGAAATTCAAGCGATGAGTCTGACTTGCAGGATATTGAAAATGAACCTACTTGAAATAGGGTTGCGTACATTGAGGGCTCCTTTTACAAAGGTGCGCTAGTGTTTTTAGCGCAAGCACCGGATTAGCGTGCACTATAATGTGCGCTAGCTGAAAAACTACCACCTGCTCAAGAGGAGGCGGTAGCAGCTGGCGTGCGGGGCATTTTAGTGCGTGCTATTCCACGCGTTAAGGCCCTAATGCACCTTTGTAAAACGAGCCCTGAATCTCCAATCTGTGGAAATGCATTTTTTTTTTTGTAGGTCAACATCTTTTTATTAAGTTTTGCAGGATAACATGTTAAGTATGAACGATTTATTGCAGAAAAACACAATTCTGTTTCTTTGTATGTTAAAATTTGGGCTCTCGTTCAGAAGTACGACAAATCTTGCCTTTGACTTGTTCTCATATAGTATTATTAACAATCTTTTTAGATTATATTGCTATTTCTTTCTCTGTATGTATTGAAGCCAGCTATAGGATTTTTTCCCCTCTCTTCTTGACTTGTTTAAATTTGGATGTATTTGCTACAACGTCTTATTTGGGTTGGCCCCATCTTATCTTGTTGCTCATTTTAGATTTTTTATATGTAAAAAAAATATACGTAGAACTGGCTGATTTTATTTTCTTTCAGCGAAAGCGGGCCGTATTAAGAAATTTTTAGATAGGACTCTGGCGTTCCAAGCAGGAGTAATGAATACAGAATGTTCTTATTACTCCAGCCCTCACTTATCAGCAATTTTGGAAAGATTTTAAGACCTATCCATTTAAACAGTACAATACATAGATATCAATATCAATTTGATAAATGGATTTTTATTATTTTTATGGAATAAGGCTTACAGAAGCTTATCTATCTCAGTATAAATAATCTGTATTGTACATACTTTGAATGAGTAAGGGTCGTACTTTGTCAGTTAGTATCTTTTATTGAATTGTGTTATTTCCTTTTATAAGACACTGTTATCTGGCTCTTGTATTTTAAATACTTTGTAATTTATTGTGTAAACCGCCAAGAACTGATGGTGTGGCGGTATACAAAAATAAACTATTATTATTATTATTGTCAGTATCTGTGCAAATGCATTTTAAGCATATTCATAGTAGATATATTGAAAAGCAGGCTTGGCAGATGATACTCTAGGACTGAGTTGTGAAATATTGAGTTACACAAGAACATAAGAAGTTGCCCCCGCTGAGGCAGACCCAGAGGTCCATCTCGCCCAGCGGTTCGCTCCCGCGGCGGCCCTTCAGGCCCATTTCCTGATCAGTGGTCCCTGGTTATTCCTATACTTGCCTCTCACTCCTGTCCCTGTACCTAACTCTACTCTTATCCGTACCCCTCAATCCCTTTGTCCTCTAGGAACCTATCTAAACCTTCTTTGAAGCCCTGCAACGTGCTCCTGCCTATCACAGCCTCCGGAAGCGCGTTCCATGTATCCACCACTCTCTGAGTGAAAAAGAACTTCCTAGCGTTTGTTCTAAACCTGTCCCCTTTCAACTTCTTCGAGTGCCCCCTTGTACTTGTGGTTCCCCATAATTTGAAAAATCTGTCCCTGTCTACGTTTTCTATGCCCTTCATGATCTTGAAGGTTTCTATCATGTCTCCTCTAAGTCTCCGCTTCTCCAGGGAGAACAGCTCCAGCTCTTTCAGCCTGTCAGTATATGAGAGGTTTTCCATACCCTTTATTAGCTTTGTTGCTCTTCTCTGGACTCCCTCAAGTACTGCCATGTCCTTCTTGAGGTACGGCGACCAGTACTGGACACAGTACTCCAGATGCGGGCGCACCATTGCACGATATAGTGGCAGGATGACTTCCTTCTTTCTGGTCGTGATACCTTTCTTAATGATGCCCAACATTTTGTTTGCTTTCCTTGAGGCTGTGGTGCACTGCGCCGACGCCTTCAATGTTGCGTCTACCATCACTCCCAGGTTTCTTTCAAGGTTACTTACCCCTAACGGTGATCCCCCCCATTTTGTACGTGAACATCGGGTTCTTTTTCCCTACATGCATGACCTTGCATTTCCCTATGTTGAAGCTCATTTGCCACTTTTCGGCCCATTTTTCCAGCGTTGTCAGTTGTGGAAGAAACCAATGTAAAATGAAAAAAGTGTGCTTCATATTGCTACGAAACAGACCAAAATATGTATTCTAGTAGGTTAATATTTATGCATGCTCAGTTTAATGCTCAAACTATATACAGTAGACTCTCTGTTAACCGGAACTCAAGCACCAGAAAAAAAAAATCAAAGTAATATTGTAACATTTTAAATGAAAATAAAATCAATTTCTGGTAGAAATTTAAGTGTAAACTTGGCATGCCACTGTTGAGTATGCCCACACTTTGCCTATCACATGTCCGGTAATTTGTCTGGAGCAGTTTATGGTATGGCATAGTGTGGGGTATAGTATTAGTTAGGCCTAATTTTAATAGTAACTGTTAAGCAACCAGAAACTAAATTTATCCGGTATCTATTACTACTACTACTAATTATTTCTATAGTGCTACCAGATGCACGCAGCGCTGTACAGAATCACAAAGAGTAAGAAAACAGTCCCTGCTCAAAAGAGCTTACAATTTAAACAAGATGTCATAGATACAGTTAAGGGGAATGGTTAATCAGCTGGCTGGGTTGGAGGGCATAGGAGTAGGGGTAAGGATTGAAAGCTATATCAGAAAGGTGGGTTTTCAGTCTGCTTTTAAAAAAGGAAAGGGGCTTGATGGACAAACTCGGGTAATTTATTTCAGGCATAGGTAAGCCCCATGGGTGCAGTTAACAGAGTCTACTATACATATTGATGTAACTTCATTCATAAATCAGCATTCAGTTTCACACTTTGTGTTGTGCCTACCAGTGTTGCAAAGCCATTTCCGCACAGATTTAAAACATGATATGCAGGTCTAATGATTGTGCTGCCTTTAATTTATACCATAGGCATTGGAATAGGGGAAGTCACAGGGGCCATGGCCTCCCCAAAAATTGGCAACCGGAAGTATGTCTCTCCCGACTCCCCCACCTACCACCTCCCCACCGCTGTAATTAAAAATCTTTGGGCAGCTGGTGGCACAACGAAGCTAGCCTCTTAACCTTGGCCTGATCTGGAATTGTTCTTTCTGCAGCATCCTGCCTATGCGGGAAGAGGAAGTGCTGCAGAAAGAACACTTCCAGGGCAGGCCGACGGCGGGAGGCTCACTTCGTTGTGTCGCCGGCTGCCCTAAGTTTTAAAATTACAGTGGCAGGGAAAGTATTAGGTGGGGGAGTCAGGAACTGGGGAGAAGTACCACAGAATCCGGCTGAGGGATGGGAGGCTGGGGTTGGGAATGTGGGAAGAACAGATGCTACACAGGCTGTGGGGGGTTGGGGGGGTTGGGAAAGCAAGAAGGACAGATATTGCACGGACTGGAAGGGGTTTGGGAAGGACAGATGCTGCATGGGCTGTGGGTTAGGAATGAAGGGAAAGAGAGATGCATGGGTGGGGAGGTGGGAAGGGAGGGAAAGAGATGCTGCTGATGGGTGAGGGAAGAGAAAATGAATTGTTGGACATAGGTTTGTGGAGTGGGAGGAAAAGAGAGATGGTATACATGGGGAAAAGAATAAAGAGGGAAAAATTGTTGGATATGATAGTGGTTGGAGGAAGGAGGGAGAAATGTTATACTGGGAGGGAGATGACTTAAAGAAGGAAGAGATGTCAGATTCCGGAGAAGGTTGATGGAAGGAGGGTAGAGAGATGTCTGACAACTGAAATGGGAAGGAGAGAGAGAGAGATGCCAGGGAATGAAAGGGAAGGATAGATGCCAGACTGCAGGGAGGAGAGGAAAGAGATGCCAGGCCACGGAAAGGAGAGAGATGTTTGACCACCAGAAGAGAGAGATGCCAGACCATGGGAGAGGAGAGAGATTCCAGGCTATGGGAAGAAGAGGAGAAAGATGCCAAACCATAGTGGGGGAGGGGGAAGATGGAGATGTCTGACCACAGGAGAGAGAGAGAGGGATGAGATGAGATGATATACAGGGATGGAGGGGAAGGGGGAGACAGAGGGAGGAGATGGTGCACAGCAATAGGAATGGCAGAGAAGAGATAAGAAGAAATGCTTCTTATGGATAGATGGGAATAGGGGAGAAGAAAGAGGGAGGAGATGGTACACATGGATAGATGGGAAGGGAAAATATGGAAAAGTAGATAGATTTTGAGAAGAAATCGGAAAAAGGAAGAAAGTTGAATGTTAAAAGTTAATGCGGCCCTCGAGGTGGGACTTTAACACCCCTGCTCTAGGGTATACATATTCAGGGCTTCCAGTCTCTCCTCATACGTCTTCTGGTGCAAGCCTCCTCTCATTTTCGTCACCCCCTCTGGGCCGCTTCAAGTCTTCTTACGTCCTTCGTCAGATAAGGTCTCCAAAACTGAACACAATACTCCAAGTGGGGCCTCATCAATGATCTGTACACCTTCCTTCTACCGGCTACGCCTCTCTTTATACAACCCAGCATCCTTCTGGCAGCAGCCACCACCTTGTCACACTTTTTTTTCACCTTTAGATCTTCGGACATTATCACCCCAAAGTCCCTCTCCCTGTCCTTGCATATCAGCTTCTCACTTCCCTATATGGTTCCTTCCAATTATTAGTCCCCAAATGCATTACTCTGCATTTCTTTGCATTGAATTTTAGTTGCCAGGCATTAGACCATTCCTCTAACTTTTGCAGATCCTTTTTCATATTTTCCACTCCCTCTTCGGTGTCTACTCTGTTACAAATTTTGGTATCATCTGCAAAAAGGCACACTTTTCCTTCTAACCCTTTAGCAATGTCACACAAACATATTGAATAGGATTGGCCCCAGCACTGAACCCTGAGGGACTTCACTACTCACCTTTCCTTCCTCCAAGTGACTTCCATTAACCACTACCCTCTGGCGTCTGTCCGACAGCCAGTTTCTAACCCAGTTCACCACTTTGGGTCCTAACTTCAGCCCTTCAAGTTTGTTCAACAGCCTCCTATGAGGAACTGTATCAAAGGCTTTGCTGAAATCTAAGTAAATTACATCTAGCATATGTCTTCGATCCAGCTCTCCAGTCACCCAATCAAAAATTAAATCAGGGTTCGTTTGGCATGATTTACCTTTTTCCCAATTTCTCACGTTACATTTATACTTAGTACAGGGACAAAATAAGTACCTGTATATAATATATAAACTGCTTTGATTGTGAACAGAAAAAGGCAGTACTCTGCTCCCTCCGTATTTGCTGTGATAGGGGATTAACAGACCCATGAATACAGAAAAACCGTGAATAACTTTTTCATTTGTTATTCGCTGTTTTCTATTAAAAACCATCGTGAATATGGCGAAACCGCGAATAACGTGATGGGAGACCTGGCCTGTTCCTGAAGGAGAGGCAAAACACGATGAAGAAAGTGCTGGGAATCGTCGATTTTCTCTGTAAACACTTGGAATCGGCGATTTCTCTATGCAAGCTGACATCATTTGGGGGGAGGAGCCAGCAAGCTAAAAACCGTGAATAATCGAAACTGGGATTGCTGAAACTGCGAATACGGAGTGAGAAGTGTATATTAAATCTTATCCCATTTTTTGTGTAAATCATATAAATGGGCAGTCTGTACCCTAGGTACCTGCAGTTGAGTCATTTCTGAGTGTAAGTTAGAGCATGACACACAGACAAATTTGTCCTCGTCCCCGGAGGAATTCAATTTCCCTGTCCTCTCCCCATGACAGTAAAAGAACTCATGGGGTGGGATGGGAAAATGAGTTTCCGCGGGGACGGGGAAAAAATTGTCCCCGTGCCATTCTCTAGTGTAAATTTATAGAATATTAGCGCTTAGGTACCTACAGTGATATGAAAAATGTTTGCCACTGTCTTAATTTCCCTTATTATATATTTGTTACAATACATAGTTTCTGATTTTTAAACAAAATATAATATTAGGCAAACCTGAGCAAACCACACAAATTTTATATTACTATGTCATTTATTTACCTTGCTATGAGAGTGAAGTAGTCACAAGTTTCTACAAGAACATTCTGCACAATCAAAGGCAATTCCAGATGAGATGAAAAAAACGTTGTTGAGGTTTAGAAATTGCTTTGCATCCCTATTCAAAGCTGTGGGACTCCACCAAACTATAGTGAAAGTCTTTGTCTCCAATTGGAGAAAGCATGGAACAGTGGTGAATCTTCCTAGGAATGGCCTGCCTGCCACAATTACTCCAGAAGCACAGTGACAACTCATCCAGGTAGTTTCAAAATATCCCAGACGAACATCCAAAGAATTGCAGGCTTCTAGTCTCAACTAATGTCAGTATTCATGACACCGCAATAAAGAAGAGATAGGATTCATGGGAGAGGAGCAAAGAAGAAACCACTGCTATCCAAGAGTAACACCAATGCTTGTCTCACATAAAGTATCTAGAGAAAAAAAAACATGGCTCATTGTTGAGGACTAGCTTTGGGTGGCCAGCCATCATTTTCAGGTTGAAATTCATGAATGAGCCTTTATGGAAAAAGGGAGTAAAAAATAAAAAGGTGCTTAGGCATAGAGGTAACGTGAAAATAGCATGGTAAGTTTATCATCTGACATGAGTGGCTGGAAGGGGACCTGTGAGAATTTTTTCATCCCATGGTATTCATCTATTGGACACTATGGATTTGTTCAATAATGGAGTAGAGAAAGTAGTAGAAAACATTTTATGCTTGTAGAGCAACAACCAATTTATTTGTTAAGGGGACATGGTCTATAATGTCTCTATCCATAGCGGATGAATGTATTCAACGTTGTCGTGGAGTTAAGGCAAAGAGGAGTTCAACAGTTTGATAAACATAGAAACATAGAAGATGACGACAGATAAGGGCCATAGCCCATCAGGTCTGCCCACTCTACTGACCCACCCCCAAGTCTACTATCCTAGGGATAAGGTATTTTGACACCTACCAAACAGGGCAACATAGATCTGGGCTTTTCTTTCCCACTATAAAGACATTTAATAATAATAGTAATAATAATAATTTATTCTTATATACCGCCAAAGCCATAATAGTTCAAGGCAGTTTACAATAAAAAGTGCTGGACAATCAGAGAAATAATCACAATGTAAAATCATCAAATACATGCATACAGAATAAAAGAAATAAAACAGTAAAATTCTTAGGTTACAAATCGATTAAACAATTTCGTTTTTACTGATTTTCTAAAACTAAAATAGGATGAGGAGTGCATGATAATGTTATCCAGTCAATTGTTCATTTTACCTGCCTGGAAAGCAAGAGTTCTGTCCAGGAATCTTTTATAACGACAGGCCTTTATTGTTGGATAAGTGAACATATGAATTCTACGTGTAGGCCTAATAGAACAATCCAAATTAAAATGAGAAACCAAGTATGTAGGGGCCAAATTGCTCTGCCACCTTTCTGTCTCCTACCCACCCACCCACCAACCCCTCCTTCTTCCTATCATGTTTTCCTTATATATACTGATATTTGTCAACATTTGCTTTTTTCTGATCTGGACAAGAAGGGTTACCTTCTAAAGCTCATCATAAAATGCATTGAGTTAGTCCAATAAAAAAGCTTTCACCTTATTCCTTTGTTTCTTTTTGTTTTATTTCTTTATATTACCTTGGAAAGTGGACTTACACGACCACCACACCATTTCAGTCAGAGTGGGTAGAGAAATCATACCCATTAAACCATTTATGGAACTTGGAGCAGGGGAATCTAAAGGTGGAATAGGGCTCCTTGGTACTTATAGTAAAATCCAATCAAGTTTCCATAAAACCACCACGAAGACAACATAATTATGAGGTTAGGAGTGAGAACTACAATTAAGAAGAATAGAACAGTGTGTGTGTGTGTGTGTGTGTGGGGGGGTGCAAATACATTAAGGGCTCATTTTACGAAGGTGCGCTAGGGCCTTAACGCGCAGAATAGCATGCGCGCGCTAGCCGCTACCACCGCCTTTTGAGCAGGCGGTAGATTTTCAGCTAGCGTGCGCTAATCCGGTGCGTACGCTAAATCCGCTAGTGCACCTTCGTAAAAGGATCCCTAAGTATATTCTGTATTTTACATAACTCTCCCAGCGTAATTAACCACTATCGTGTTTGATATGCATCAGAAAAGAGAAATGCTTTCAAATCAGCTTTGAATTTATCAGTGGATGTCAATCAAGGGGCGTATGTGTTTGGGGAAAAAGGAAAACTAAAGATGTAACCTAGGTTTTGTGTTCTTAAATAAATCTGTGGCCTCTAATTGGAAATCTTGCTAGATGCAGAGAAGATAAGTGACATCAAGGGACTGAGTGGCTCGGGTCCAGTTATAAAGAGTTCATTCTCAAAAATATGAGACTGCTTGCCCTCTCTGAGCTAGGGGAGTACTTTTTCACTCTCCCTTCTCCAAATCTTGCCTTTCCAAAAAAAGATCAGATTAGTTCAAACCTAGAATAGTTTTCATTATTTTATCAGGGCATTGTAATCTGCTGGGAATGGAGGAGGGGTGGGGGGGGGAAATGCATTTTAAGAAGTTAGTCATTAATTTATTAACTTAATTTTGTGAATGTCATAATGAGATTATTATGGATTTCTAAGCTGCTTATTGTATATGCCATGATAATGACTATTGAAATAGATAAAGTAAAACCTCATCATATTTTTCAAGTACGTTAATAATATTTACATAATAAAATAGTTTGTGCTCTGCTAACATCTATTGTACCAATCTGGGTCTGCCAAATGCTTTATATATATATATATATTTTTTCTTCTTCTGTGGTTTTCATTAGATTGGTATGTACACTAGGGAGGGGTGGGGGGGGGGCAAAACACTATTTGCAATTAAGCTTTTCTACCACTAGCAAGAACACAACATTTCAATTGTCCTGTATAAGATATATTGAAAAATTATAGAATTATAATTGCAATTTTCAACAAAATACGAGTCATATGGGTCATTGTTTCTCATCAGTATGAATATATCCATGCTAAGCTTAAATATAATACACTTCTCCCTCCGTATTCGCTGTGATAGGGGATTAACAGAATCACAAATACAGAAAAACCGTGAATAACTTTTTCATATGTTATTTGCTGTTTTCTATTAAAAACCATCTGAATATAGTGAAACCGCGAATAACATGGTGGGAGACCTGGTCTGTTCCTGAAGGAGAGGCAAAACACGGTGAAGAAAGTGCTTGGAATCAGCGATTTCTCTATGCAAGCTAATGTAATTTGGGGGGAGGAGCCAGAAAACTAAAAACCGTGAATAATCGAAACCGCGAATACGGAGGGAGAAGTGTATCCTCTTTTTACTTGCTTGGTGTGTGAAATGCGTACCAGTGATTTCATGATGTGTTTGTGACCAACCATTATCTTGTTTATAGAAAAACAATTGTGGTTTTGGTTTACAAAGGCTCCTGAAGCAGGCTGTAGAGGCCGAAACATTTGCATGTCGAGCCTGACTGTGATTTGACTAATAAAATAGCATACCAACTACTTTGGACCTCCACTGTTGTTTGTTGGTTCTAAGCTTAAATATAAATCATATATACATAAGTGTTGATAGTGCTTCACAGAAGGAGAATTTAGCTCCTTCAGGTTGTTAAACTATTTAATTAGTGAGCAATTTGCTAATTGCACTTTAAAGAATGCTTTTTTTTCCAATTATGTTTCTCTGCTTTGTGTCTTGAGTGAAAAAAATGAGGTAAAGTAATTGGAAACCTCTTGTAAGAGGCTTAGCCAAGCACATTACTGCATTCCCTGCCATAAAGGAGATAAATGTCTATACACAGAAGTGTCTGAACATAATGTGAGTAGTAATATAATAGGACATCTATGCTGTTGAAGAAAGTGTCTGTTTTATAAAGGCAACATAAGTGCCCTTGGGACTGTTTAAAATGACTCAGAAACTACCCAAAAGTGCACAAATTAGTACCTATTACAAAGTTGGGAACCTACAACTCTGCTCTTGCTCTAAATTGTGCCTCTGAGAATATCTGTGCATGCTGTGTCCCAGATTTTTAAAAAGAGTTCCAGAAGTGATCTGGGAAATTATAGACCAGTGATTCTGATGTTGGTGCCAGGCAATATGGTAGAGACTATTATAAAGAACAAAATGGTGGACATGACAATGAAGCCGATGGCACAGTGTGCAGCGGCTGCTAAGAGAGCGAATAGAATGCTAGGTATAATCAAGAAGGGTATTACAACCAGAACGAAAGAAGTTATCCTGCCGTTGTATCGGGCGATGGTGCATCCGCATCTGGAGTACTGCGTTCAATATTGGTCGCCGTACCTTAAGAAAGATATGGTGTTACTCGAGAGGGTCCAGAGGAGAGTGACACGTCTGATAAAAGGTATGGAAATCCTTTCATACGCTGAGAGATTGGAGAAACTGGGACTCTTTTCCCTGGAAAAGAGGAGACTTAGAGGGGATATGATAGAGACATACAAGATCATGAAGGGCATAGAGAGAGTAGAGAGGGACAGATTAGAGAATGACACGGTGACAAAATTCATCACCGTTCCCGTCCCCTTGGATAACCGCGGGAAATAATTCCATGTCATTTTCTAGTGTCTATTTCAACCTCGGTCCTTCTACACCAGCATTCTTCAAAGCAAAGCTTGCGGGTCAGTGGTTGTGCCCAATTATACTCTGATTCTTCCCTCTCTCCTTAAAGAATGACATGAAGATGGTTTCCCGCGGTTATCCGCAGGGACGGGAACGGTGATGAATTTTTGTCACCGTGCCATTCTCTAGGACATATTTTTCAAACTTTCAAAAAATAAAAGAACAAGAGGGCATTCGGAAAAGTTGAAAGGGGACAGATTCAAAACAAATGCCAGGAAGTTCTTCTTTACCCAATGTGTGGTGGACACCTGGAATGCACTTCCAGAGGACGTAATAGGGCAGAGAACGGTACTGGGGTTTAAGACAGGATTGGACAATTTCCTGCTGGAAAAAGGGATAGAGGGATATAGATAGAGGATTACTGCACAGGTCCTGGACCTGTTGGGCCGCTGCGTGAGCGGACTGCTGGGCACGATGGACCTCAGGTCTGACCCAGCGGAGGCATTGCTTATGTTCTTATATATATTGACAGAATATATATATATATATATATATATATATATACTTACACACACACACATATATATATATAAGTAATTCATACTCACACACACACACACACATATATATATATATATATATGTGTGTAAGTATGGATTAATGAGAGAAAGCCAACATGGATTTGCCTCACCAATCTACTGCATTTCTTTGAATGGGTGAATGAACATGTAGATAAAGGTGAGTCGGTTGATATTCTGTATTTGGATTTCTACTGTAATGTGTCTAGTTGTCCTGAATGCTAGATTTATGCTTCTGAACCCACAAGTTGCTTGCAGAATGAAATCACTCCTCTTTCAACTCTGCCTCCTTCCCTGGAAGGCTTGCTCTTGCCCCCTCACTTTTATTCTGCAAGCAAGTTGCTCAGATGTGTTTCTGATCTGCTCTGCAGTTTCATTATTTTGGGGGGTTTTCTTGTTGTTTTACATTTGAGAATCGGTGCCCAGAAGTTTCCTTTTGTTTGAACCTCTACCTGGGAGAAGATGTAGACTTGTGTGGCGGAAGTTTGCTGCTAGCAGAATCAACCCTTGGGGACACCTGTCTAGCCAGCGTGCTGTAATACTTTTGGAGCTCTGGGGCCATCCCCTGAGTAGCTGCTCGCATCCCTGATTTTTCAGGAGCTGGAGCACAGGCTGTTTGGATCCTTCCTGGCTTGGCCAGCATTAATAATGGGCCTGCTGCTTGGTTCTTCCCCTGTTGTGGCAAGAGTGATTAAGGCTCAGTCATGGGATAGGAGATAATGTCCTATTGTGGATTAAGAACTGGTTGATTTCCCTTTTACTTTGATCCATTATTAGGATTGGAAGTTAACCTAAATGTTATATTTTCTTGATTATACTTTCTGTACAAGTTATGCTTGATAATAATGTAAAATCTTATAAATAAAAATAAAAAAAGAACTGGTTGAAAGACAGAAAACACAGAGTAGGTTTAAATGATCAATATTTTCAATAGAGAAGGGTAAATAGTGGGGTTCCCCAGGGGTCTGTGCTGGGATCACTGCTTTTTAATATATTTATCAGTGATCTAGAGATGGGAATATCTAGTAAGATAATTAAATTTGCTGATGACACAAAGTTGTTAAATCGCAAGAGGATTGTGAAAATTGCAAGAGGTCCTTGTAAGTCTGGGAGACTATGGCAGATGATATTTAATGTGAGCAAATGCAAAGTGATGCACGTGGGAAAGAGGAACCCGAACTATATCTATATGATGTAGGGGTCCACGTTAGGAGTCAAGAAAATGATCTAGGTGTCAGTTGAAACCCTCAGCTCAATGTGTGATGGCGGCTAAGAAAGCATGTTAGGAATTATCAGGAAAGGAATGGAAAACAAAGATGAAAATGTTATAATTATTACACTATGGTATGGCTGCTCTGTGGTATGGTATGGGTGCAATTATGGTTGCCATACCTCAAAAGATATAATGGAATTAGAAAAGGTACAGAGAAGGGCAACAAAAATGATAAAAGGGATGGGATGCCTTCCCCCATGAAGAAAGGCTAAAGTGGCTAGGGCTCTTCAGCTTGGAGAAGAGATGGCTCAGGGGTGATATGATAGTCTATAAAATACTGAGTGGAGTGGAAAGGGTAGATGTGAATCACTTGTTTACTCTTTCCAAAAATACTAGGACTAGGGGGCTTGCAATGAAGCTATTAAGTAGTGGATTTAAAACAAGTAGGAAAAAAAATTTCTTTACACAATGTGTAACGAAATTATAGAATTTGTTGCCGGAGAATGTGGTGAAATCAGCAAGGTTTAAAAAAGGTTAGGATCATTTCTTAAAAGAGAATCCATAGGTCATTATTGAGATGGCTTGGGGAAATCCACTGCCTATTCCTAGGATAAGCAGCATAAAATCTGTTTTACTACTTGGAATCTAGTTAGATGTTTGGGACCTGGGTTGGCCACTGTTGGAAACAGGATGTTGGACTTGATGTTCTTATGTCTGTTAATAAAGACTTCATATGCAAGTTTAGTATGACAAACTAGTGCAAAACACATCTTTTTATGAATAATAATTATTTATAAATTCATATTTCCTTCTTTTTTTAATGACTGAAGTTGGGAGAAATTTTTTTTCAGGAATTTGAGTGACAGAGTACCAAAATGTAAGTATTTGCAAAAGGTTTTGCTGCTGTGCAAGCTTCACTTGATTTGAAATACACACGAGAGTGTAAGATAGATCATGAGATCTTGTGAAAATATTTCTTTGAGTACTGGAAAGGGCATTTTACAAGTGACCTTTCAGTTGTTGTTTTAGTGAAGATAAATCAATTTGGGGACATTGGGGAAAATTATCGGTGTATTGTAGAATCAATCTTGAAAGTACAGGACAAAGACAAATCTGTCATCATAAGAAACTGGTATACTAGTTCATATATCAACATTAGTCTCGGGGTAAGCAACATCAGGTATTAAATGAGTGCTCAAATTGAAACAATACAGACAGTTGAGTAAAAGATTTGATATACACAACCTTTTCCTAATAGTTTACCAGTTTAAACCTGAACACATGCTTCTTTCATTTTAGATTTATGCTATTAATTTGGCAAAAAAAATAGGGGAAATAATTTGATGCATTTAATGTAGAATTTTTAAATGGCTCCTATATTAGTGGGCAGTATTCTACTTAAAGGGCCTGATTCTCAAAAACACGCATCCAATGGCAGGCAGCGGTAGGCATCCTACTGCCATCTGGCAGCCAATCAGGACACCCTCCCATGGTTCAATCTATCCTCCTCTATATCCATGGTTCAACATTTTGCTCCTTCTCTTTTCTCTTTTTCTTTTTCCCTCCCCCCCTTGATGCTGAATAATGAAATGGAGGGAATAAAAGAGAGATGCTGCATCTCTCTGCCTTCCATCCACAGGCCTAACATTTCTCCCTCCCATCCCCAGATCCAACTTCTCTCCCTTTCTCTTCCCAACTTCCCCCATCCCATCTCTCCCCCTGCCTGCTTGCCTCCCTTCCCCAGGCCCACCATTTCTTCCTTTCTCTTCCCAACAGTTCTCCCTTCAAGTATTTCTTTCCCTCTTACTCCACATCACCCCAGGTCCAACTTGTCTCCCTTCAGACCATCGCCCACCATCTCTCTCTCTGTCCTCTGTTTCTGGCCCCATAAGCTCTCCCTCTAAGCCCAATCTGGCACTTCTTTTAATACCCTCCCCCCCAAAAAAAAAGTGCAGGAGGCTTCCTTGGCCCAGCATGTTCTCCCCCTTTTCTCTGTGCAATGCATCTCTACCTCACTTCTCTCCCACCACCATGTCCAATAATTCTCTCTCTATCTCCGCCCCTCCTCTCTCTGCCCAACAGTTCTCCTCTTTCTTTATCTCCCCAGTTGCACCATCTCTTTCCCTCTCTCAGACACCCAATTCTCTCTTTCTATTATCTCCCTCTCCTCAGCATCGCTTTCCCTCACTCCCTCCATTCTTCCATCTTATGGCTCGTGCTCCCTTCCCTCTTTCCTTTCATTCTGTATCCTAAGTTCATGTCCCTCTCTCCTTCCTTCCATCATTTTCCCTAAGTTTATGCTCCCTCCCTCTCAAGTCCCAGGATACCCTTCTCCCTCCCTCCCTTCTGTGCCCCGGGTGTTTACCTTCAGGCCGGCTCCCTCCTCACTGCTACAGTCATTTTTTTGCTGAAAGCCGCAGGCAGCGCCTCCCTCTCAAGTCCCAACACGCCCTTCTCCCTCCCTCCCTTCTGTGCCGTGGGTATTTAGCTTCTGGTCTGCTCCCTCCTCCGTCTTGCTGCAGTGTTTGCTCAAAGCCACAGGCAGCGGCTCCCACGCGCCTCCCACGGATGATCTGGAAGCATTCCCTCTGATGTCGCAATTTTATTTCAGTATTGTGGAGCATGGATGCTTGACAAGCAAGTGGGGGTTAGGTGTTAAAAACAACATCGAAAAGGTTGGCTTTTAGCCTCAATTTAAATACTGCCAGAGACAGAGTTTGATGTACTGACTCAGGCAGTCTGTTCCAAAAGTATGATGTAGCAAAAGAGAAGGACCGTAGTCTGAACTCTGTGGTAAGTAAATTAATTGAAAATGCTTAAAAAACAGAGGATAGTGCAGTTTCTGAAATCCAATGAAGCATAATTTTACTAGATAGGTCTTGTCAGATGAGTCTAATAAATTTATTTGGTTGGGTGATCAGAGAATTGGATTGAAAGTAAGTGCTAGATGTGGTATACTTAAATTTTAGCAAAGCCTTTGACATGGTTCTGCATAGGAGATATACAGTCATGTGAAAAAATTGGTACCCCAACGTTTGAACGCAGGACAAAAGTGCTCCGACAAAGCTGCGCCGACAGTTCACGCAGGGATGAATGTGCGTCACTGCCTGAAGCCGTTATTCCCATTCCCATTAGTGTTGTGAGGGGGGAGAGTTTGGGGGGGAACCCCCCAATACACTGAGAAATACTTGTGTCCATGTTGAAGGAGTGTAACCACCACCCGTCAGAGCGGAAGAGCCAGTGTTTGGGAGAAGAGTGGGACTTTAAAGTGTATTGGGGGTTCCCGCCTTACCCCCCCTCAATATGAGCACAAGTATTTGCCAGTGTAGTGGGGGGGTTCCCCCCACACCCTCTCACAGCATTAACTGGAATGGTAATAACGGCTTCAGGTGGTGACGTGCAATTGTCAGCACGGCTTTGTCGGCACGCCAATGTCTGGCACGCTTTTGACTGGTCACCGAAAAAATTAGGACACCCCATGAAATATTCAGTTCTTTCTTAAGAAATGTTCACATATCGATGTCAAATCTGTTTTTTTATTTATCTCTGAAAAAGAAAGTGATGTAATTGCAGGTAAACAACAAAAATTTTCCTTGATTTACTCATGAAACTAAAGATATTCACAAAAATGTGTATTCTAGTATAAATCATGTTTTATTGGCACATCAGCAGTAAATACATAATACAGCACAACAATACAACAAGGTCGCGAACACCAAACGTACCATCAAACACATTTCACCCCAACCAAAGAATCCCCCCAATCCCCACCTACTCCAAAACCCAAACCCCCTCCCCATCCCAAACCCACACCATGAGACCCAATCCATACCCAAAAACCCCCAACAAGAGAGGAGTATGCTGAGCAAGCTGTTTGCTTATGCCGCTCAGCACATATCAAACAAAACAAGAGAACCAAATCCCATCCTCCCACCCGCAATATGTAATCCCACCCTACCCACCGAACTCCACATACTTCCAACCACTCATACCCACCATTCACACTCACCCAAACATCCACCCACCAACCCGGGGAAAACAGCTGAGAGCATAAGGTATCAGCAACAGAGTGAATTTAAGACCAGACTTCTGGCCCTAGGGGAAAGCGAGGAAATGTAGGGGTCCCAGGTCTGCAGGAAAATCTTCGACCGCCTGACAGATAATCGAGCATGGCGCTGCTCCAAGAGCATCAAATTATGAAAACGATTCCTCCAAGCCCAGTAAGCAGGCGCTATGTCTTGCGTCCAAACGCTAAGAATGACCTTCTTTCCTATAACAGCACCCTTCCGGATCAGCAACCGATGTCTCCGAGCAGGCACTCGCAAAGATTCATATCTATCCAAAAGCAAGCCTACCGGAGACATCGGAATAGCGTGACCAACCAGCCGCTCCAAAAAGCGGAGTATGGCTCTCCAAAAGACTTTCACTCGAGGGCATCCCCAAAATGCATGAAAAAAAGGAGTTGCACCCCAGTGTACACTTAGGGCAGATTGGAGAAGAAATGCCCCCAACCTTGTGGACCTGCTCTTGGGAAAAATACGCTCGATAAACCACTCGAAACTGGCATTCCCTCAATTCTGCACTAATAGAAATAGAAGAGATACGACCAATAAGGGAAGGAAAGTTCAAGGACTCACCAGGTATGCCCAGATCTCTACCCCAGCGGTTCTCCAAAGCCGTATAAGACTTCTGAGGAGTAAGCCGCCGCAAAGCCCCATGCAACGCAGACACCGTCAAGCCACAAGCATAAAATTGGGCAAAAAATAGACGAAATTGGTTACCCAATCGAAACCGTAAGCCCGGGCGCGCCAAGGACCTCACATAATGATGAATTTGCCGATACGCAAACAGACCTCCCACACCCAAGGAATGAAGCATGGGAAAGTCTCCCCAAGGTCTTATCGCCCCCTCCTCATCCAATAAATGCTCAAGAAGAAGAAAACCCTCTCCAGTCCATCGCACAAAGACCGAGTTATCACAGCCAGGCAGAAACTGCGGATTCCCCCGTATAGACAACTGATCCGAAACTTGATGGTCCCCCCCTAGCAACCCAACCAACGCCTTCCAAGAAAAACGCCACGACCGAAGGATGAAACTAGATCGGAACGCGGGGGGCAAGAGGCGAACAGGTAACTGAGACAACGAAAACAAGTGCCAAGGAGAGAAAAGAGCATGTTCAAAGTCCCGAAAAAGATAGTCATCACTCCGTAAGCACCAGTCTCCCAAAAATCGCAGCAAGCAAGCCAGATTATAGAGGCCGATATCCGGGAGTCCCACCCCACCGATCCTTCCCGAGCCGAACAGATAAGAGATCGATATCTGAGACTTCTTGCCTTGCCAGAGGAATCGGGTCAGCTGCCTATGAAGCCGTTGAAGATCGCTACGACGAAGACAAAGAGGCAGCAACTGGAGTACATACAACCAGCGGGGAAAAATAACCATCTTATACAAGTGAGCCCTACCATAAAAAGAGAGAGGCAGAGACATCCACTTTGCAAAACAACCCTCCGTAGCGGCCAACAAAGCATCTACATTAGCACGATATAACCGTCCCACACTGCTCGTGAGTTGCACTCCCAAATATTTGAATACACCATCCGCCCACCGTAACGGAAACTGCCCCGGCCACTCCAAGCGCACCGCCTCGGCAGTAGCTAATGCCAAAGATTTATCATAATTCAATTGGAAGCCCGAAAAATCGCCATACTCCGTAAAAAGCGACATAAGAGCAGGAAAGGAGTCCCACGGGGAGGTCAAATGAACCAACAAATCATCTGCAAATGCCGAAATCTTAAACTCTCGGCCGCCGAGAGAAACACCCCGAACCACCGGATTAGCAGAGATTTCGCGAATTAAGGGATCCAAGGTGAGCACGAAAAGAAGAGGAGACAAGGGGCAACCTTGTCTAGTACCCCGCTGAATTGGAAACACCGCCGAAGAAACTCCATTAACCAGCACCCTGGCCTGCGGATCATGATATAACGCAGCCACCGCATCACTAAAGAAACCTCCCATACCATAATGTTGAAGAGTACAAAACAAAAAATCCCACAAAACCCTATCAAAGGCCTTATGGGCATCAAAACTGACCAACAAAGAAGAAACCCGCTCCCGCTCCACCCACTCCAGCGAAGCCAGTATAGTACGTAAACTGCGAGTGGACGACCGACCTTTGACGAACCCAACTTGAGGCTCCGCCACCAGTGAGGGCAAAATACCCGCCAACCGGTTGGCCAACAATTTAGCAAAGAATTTAGCTTCAGCATTCAACAAGGATATGGGGCGATACGAGGAGGCCCTTAATGGGTCTTTGCCGGGCTTAAGCAAAACCACAATCTGAGCATCCCGAAGAGAAGGCGGGAGAGCCCCATCGCGTACCGCAGTGTTAAACACATCAACCAGAACTGGGGCCACGTCCGCAAGTAGAAGTCTATAGAATTCACTGCGAAAGCCATCGGGCCCCGCCGCCCTCTGCAGCGGAGAACTACCAAGAACCAGCGATAGCTCTTCAACTGTAAAAGGAGCCTGCAAACGCGCATTCTGAGCGTCCGTCACCACCGGATGAGAGACCTGATCCAAATAAAGATCACCCGCCAACGAAGAAACCCGTGGAGCAGCATACAACTCCTGGAAATAATGGTGAAACACCGCCGCCATATCCTCATCCTTGTGGACCAAACCACCATCTGCCCGGCGGAGATGGAGAATTGGGGAAAACCCCTTAGCACGTCGAATCAAATTTGCCAAAAGCTTACCGCTCTTATTAGCATGCAAATACAGTTGAAATTTATAGTATGCCAAAGACTTCATAGCCCGATCATGTAATAGTTCCCGCAACGACAACTGCGAAGCCAATAATAACGCTCTATTGATTCCGGTAGGATGAGCCCCATAGCGGCGACGATCATCCTGAACCTGGCGCTCCAACCGGAGCACCTGACGGTCGCGCCTTTTTTTCTTTCGGCTAGAGTAAGCAATGATCTCACCCCGCAACACCACTTTAGCAGCCTCCCAGTAAAGAAATGAGTCACCTCTATGAGACGCATTATGAAAAGCATAGTCCTTCCACTTATCTACCAAGAAAGCATGAAACTCCTGATCAGAATAGAGCGAGAGAGGAAACCGCCAATGAAAGCCCCCAGGGGTATCTCCAGGAAACTCTAAAATAAGAACAATCATAGCATGATCCGAAACATCATATCCTCCAATCTCCGCCGAGCTCACCTGCGAAAACAGGGAGTCCGTGAGCAACCAATAATCAATACGGGACTGCGTTGCATGGGCACTAGATGTATGAGTGTAGTCGCGGTCTCCAGGATGTAACACCCGCCACACATCAATCAAAGACATAGAAGAGGCAAATAAGGGAAGGCCTCTATTCGGGGCATACCTGTCGTGAGGAAGGGGATTAGATTTGTCAATAGTGGGATCAAAAGCTTGATTAAAATCCCCACCCAACACCACTGGAAGGTCCTGATGAAGGAGTCTGGTGAGTGAACGCATAAAGGACCCATCCCAAGTGTTAGGAGCATATATATTACACAAGAGCAAATCCTGCCTATTAAGTGTCACTTTAGCTACCAGATAACGCCCCTGCGGGTCAGACCATACCTTATGGGTAGTCAAATGCAGACCCTTACGACATAAAATGACCACCCCCGCCTTCCGGTGCAGACCCGAAGACTCCAAGATCTCGCCAACCCACCACCGGCAGAGTTTAACATGTTCCGCAGAAGAGAGGTGGGTCTCCTGCAAAAATGCTATATCCGCCTTTTGTCGATTCAATGCACTAAGAATTTTTTGGCGTTTAACAGGAGATGTGATACCATGGACATTCCAGGAGATAAATTTAATTACCATGAGTATGAAAAGCTAAGATAAAAAGAAAGATAGCTGAATAGACAACCGGGGGAACCGTCCCAGCCAGCGGCTCCTTCCCGGAGCAAAAATTCACCCATAGTCCAAAAAAAACCACGAACACAACCAAACACCAATACCCCGGGTCACACAACCACCTCCAGTCACACCCAAACACACCCGTCCAAACACTCCACACATACAAACCCCCCTCCCAAGCCCAGCCCCCAACCTCCCAGCAGCCCTCCCCCCCCCCCAACAACCTCCCAATCTCCAACCCCCAAATTCTCATGTACAGATCTGGGAGAAACCCAGATATCAGTCACGCTGAAAAGCTCTCCCGAGCTCACCCCCCAACTTCCATAGAAACTAAATACAAACCCACGAAGAAGAAGTACTGGAAAATAGACTAAAGAAATACCTCAACAAATAAAATAAGAATGAACAAGTACTGCGGAGGAACAGGCAGCTATGCGGGGAAACTTTCCCAATATAAACCGCAAAGAAGATAACATATCAATAAATAAAATCAAAGAAATCCCCCTTATGCTGAGAGAGAACAAAACAAGAAACTATGTCAAAAGCAGAAGGGAGCACCATGGCAGGAAAGCAGGCCATCCCCCATGGGGGAACAGCGCCATATAATCCAACACTCAGGCAAACAAGAACAGCAGAAACAAAACCAAAGGGCTGGAGTCCGCGGACATGGGTCAGGCAGAGAAGAGGACAGCAGCTCCCAAAACTCCAGCACCACCGCCCCATCGGCAGCCCATGGCAAAGTCCAAGGCTGCTTGCTAGCAGCAGCAAAACAGCAAGAGAGCCAGCCCAGTACAATCCAGAAACCAGAAACTAGGAAACAGAGGACGATCAGGGGCTAGGCGCCGCTCCCGCCAGACGTTGCACATAAGCCAAGGCATCGGCCGCAGAGTCAAAAAAGTGAGAGCGACCCTCATGTTGAACTTTGAGGCGTGCCGGATAGAGAAGCGCGAACTGGATGTGCCGCTCATGGAGTTGACGACAAACAGCGGCAAACTCCTTCCTCCGGGCAGCCAATTGAACCGAGATGTCCTGGAAGCACAAAATCTTCTGATTTTCATAGGTGAGGGGGCCTTTCGCCCGAATAGCCCGCAGGATCTCCACCTTGTGGGCATAATTCAACCCCTTGAAGATTACCACCCTAGGACGGGTAGCATCTTGGCGGCGAACTCCCAGACGGTGCGCTCTTTCGATCCGCAGGGGCCCCACAGTCGAAGGAAGCTGAAGAGACTGCACCAGCCAGGATTCCAGAAAGGAATGCAGCTGCCCATCCAACACCGACTCGGGAACGCCAACAAGTCGCAAATTGCTGCGCCTGGAGCGATTCTCCAGATCCTCCACCTTAAGTTCCAGCTGGCGAATTTTTGAGTCCGCCGCTGTCTGTGCCTCCCTAGACTGCCCGGCTGAGTCCTCCAAATCAGACACCCTTTGTTGAAAAGAGCCAAACTCCGCTCTAAGATGGCTCACAGAATCATCCAAGCCATCCATTTTGTCTGAGAGCTTTTGGAGCTGGGAGGTAAGGGTGTCCTGTATCGCTGCCCGCACCTCCGTTATGATATCCGCTACCCACTCAGACCTTGGTGAAGAAGGAGACACGAGGGCCGGCTCCGCCATCTTGGAATCTGCAGCCCGAGGCTTCTCCCGATCTTTGTGGGTCACTTTTGCAGCCATAGTGCCCCAAACCGATCTCAAAACGCTGCCGGGACTTCCCCTCCGAAACCGGAAGTCGGGGAGAGCAGACCGCGCCGATAGCAACGCCGGCCGAGTGCAGGAAAACAAGCGGGCCCGGGAGCTCTTCTCACACACGTCGGCTCACCGAGACGGCATCACGTGACTCCCAAAAATGTGTATTCTAATTGAGGAATAAATTAGGACACTCTACATCCTAATAGCTAGTGTTACCCCCTTTGGCTGAAATAACTTTAGTGAGACACTTCTTGTAGCTATCTACCAGTCTTTGTCATCGGTCTGAGGAAAGTTTGGCCCACTCAATGCAGAATTCTTTCAGCTTTGAGATGTTTGAGGGGTTTCTTGCATGTACAGCCCATTTCAAATCATCCCACAGCATCTCAATGGGATTAAGATCAGGGCTTTGACCCAGCCACTCTAGGACTCTGCATTTCTTAGTTTCAGCCAGTCCTTGGTGGATTTACTGATATGTTGTGGGTCATTGTCATGTTACAGGGTCTAGTTCCACTTCAGCTTTAATTTTCTTACAGATGGTCGCACATGTTCCTCAAGCACCCTCTGATACATGGTAGAATTCATGGTGGATTCTATGATGGTGAGCTGGCCAGGTCCTGCTGCAGCAAAGCATTCCCAAACCATGACACTTCAACCTCCAGGCTTCACAGTTGGTATGAAGTTCTTTTCCTGGAATGCTGTATTTGGTGTACGCCAAATATGTCCTCTTTTCTGGTGTCCAAATAATTCAAATATAGACTCATCTGTCCATAGAACACTATTCCAGAAGTCCTGGTGTTTGTTTATGTTCTCTTTGGCAAACTTCAGTCTGGCCTTGATGTTTCTGTTACACATCTCCCATGCAAGTTAAATTTGTGTAGTCTCTTTCTGATTGTAAAGGCATGAACTTTCACATCAACAGTAGCAAGAGCCTCCTGCGGTCCCGTGATGATATTTTAGGGATTTTGGAGACTTCTTTTAGCATCTTGAGGTCTGCTCTGGGGGTCAACTTGCTTGGACGGCCATTTCTGGGCATATTGGCAGTTGTTCGGAAAGTCTTCCACTTGTACACCCCGGCGGACCGTGGAATGGCTAATGTCAAATTCTTTCAAGATCTTTTTAAATCCCTTACCAAATTTATAAGCTGCTACAATCTTATTTCTGAAGGACTCAGACAGCTCTTTTGATCTCACCATGGTGTTCGATCTCAGCGCAGCAGTCATGAGCACACCAAACTAAATGTCTGAGATTTAAGTAGGGCAAACCACCTTCAAAATGCTGAGTAATGATGTTCTAAACATGTGCACCTAATGTGATATACCTGTGTTTGATTTGAGCCACTTTAAATGGGAGGATATGTGGGGGTGTCCTAATTTATTCATGGATATTTTGTTTCCTGAGTAAATCAAGGAAAAATTTTGTTGTTTACCTACAATTACATCACTTTCTTTTCCAGAGATAAATAAAAAAACAGATTTGACATTGATATGTGAACATTTCTTAAGAAAGAACTGAATATTTAATGGGTGTCCTCATTTTTTCACATGACTGTATAAATAAACAGAACAAATTTATTATAAGCCCTAAAGTGATTTTGGATGGCCAAACAAGTAGAAAACGTGACTGCAAAATCCAGAAAAATGCTTAGGTATGTAAGGAGAGGAATAGCCATCAGGAAAAAGGCTTGATCAAGTTTGAAGTTTTTATTAAAATTTGATACAGTCGCTTATCCAACTTCTAAGCAAGATACAGATATAATATGAGGGGGAACCAAAATTAATAAAAATAAAAATGCCAATAACAACAATTAAAAAGAGCAATTAACAACTAAATCAAATGGCGTGACTATTGTTGGACAAATAGACTAGGCAAACACGAGACAAAAGGGAAGGTAGGGAAGAAAAATAATTCGTATAGGATAGAAAACAGGATGGTGCCTTTGAGCAAGTCTCTGGTGAGATTTTGTTTGGAGTACTGCTTACAGTTCTGGAGACCATAGCTTTAAAAAGATGTAAATCAGGGGTGTCCAACCTTTTGGCTTCCCTGGGCTGCATTGGCCGAAAAAAAAAATTTTCTGGGGCCGCGCAAATGCAGCAGCAAGACAGAGGAGGGAGTCGGCAAGACGGTAAACCCCTGGGGGCAACAGAGGAAAACACTGCATCACCCTCGACCGGGGCCGTACAAAATACTTCACGGAGCCGCATGGACTGCAGGTTGGACACCCCTGATGTAAATAGAATGGAGTAAAATTAAACCTCTTCAAATCATAGTTACTGTAGCTATTGTAACTCTCTTGAAAACTGTTTATTAACTTCTTATGCAAGCTACTCTATCCATCTTTTATGCTTTCACTTCTTACAAACCTTCGGACTAGTCTTTAATCAGAGATGGTGCTTTTGGTTGAGTACTGCTATCCAATATATCACTATACCTTCAGCAAGTCTTGCAATGATATCCTTGACAATGGACAAGTACTTAAGATTGTGTGGGGCTGGTCATGGGAATCATTTTATTACATATATAACTCAGTCATGCTTTTCAAAGAAAAAGCTGAGTTGCTTACTTGTAGCAAGTGTTTCCCATAGACAGCAGGACTGATCAGGCACACAATCCCTCCAACCTCTTCTAGAGTTGCATTCTTTCATGAGCCATAGGACAAACTGAAACTGCATATGGG
Source organism: Geotrypetes seraphini (assembly GCF_902459505.1). Taxonomy (NCBI): domain Eukaryota; kingdom Metazoa; phylum Chordata; class Amphibia; order Gymnophiona; family Dermophiidae; genus Geotrypetes; species Geotrypetes seraphini. The sequence goes on from NC_047086.1 coordinate 286,024,412, forward strand.
AAGAGACACACATTCTCTGAATTTTATACTCACCTCTGAGCTGTAGGAAAGCTTTCCTATTCTGATGGTATAACCTCATCCATTTCTATACTTGATCAATCCTTGTTGTCTATGGAAAACATTTATTACAGGTAAGTAACGTTGCATTTTGGAAGTATAATAGGATCTCTTATTATGTTTATAAAAAATTATTTAAATAGTATATAAAATTTTAAAAAAAAAACAGTAACAACTAATCTAGATTTTCATGATAAAACAGGAAGGTAGATGGGAATGAAGGGGGACGATGAAAGCCAAAGGACATCCAATGTGATTTAATTCTACAGTGGGATATTGCCATGTAAATTAAAGTATACCTTTAGAGATGTGTTTCTGAATTAAATATAACAACACTAGCTATGATAACGTGGCAGTTGTTTGTCTCCACTACTGAGCATAAGAACATAAGTATTGCCCCTGTCGGGTCAGACCAGAGGTCCATCGTGCCCGGCAGTCCGCTCACGCGGCGGCCCCTAAGGTCCATGACCTGATAGTGCTCATACCCTAAAACTCTCATACGCTTTTCGCTTAATGTCATAAGAATATAAGAAAAGCCCTCACCGGATCAGATCGAGGTCCATCCAGTCCGGCGATCCGCACACGCGGCGGCCCCTTTAGGTACTCCCGAATGGAGATCCAGATATACCGTAGCCCTCAATATGATTTGCAAGAAGGTGTGCATCCAACTTACGCTTAAATCCCAGAACAGTAATCTCTGTCACAACATCCTCCGGGAGAGCATTCCAAATTCCCACCACGCGCTGTGTGAAAAAGTACTTCCTGATATCCGTCCTGAACCTGCTGCCACTCAGTTTCAGTCTATGACCTCTTGTCCGTGTCACATCCGAAAAAGTTAATAACGCTGCTTCTTGGTCTATTTTATCAAAACCTTTTATTATTTTAAAAGTCTCTATTAAATCCCCTCTCAGTCTTCTCTGCTCGAGGGTAAATAGTCCCAATTTCCTAAGGCGTTCTTTGTAGCTCAAATTATCCAATCCCTTGACAAGTTTCGTGGCTCGCCTCTGTACCCTCTCCAGCAGAGTTATATCTTTCTTGAGGTATGGAGACCAGTGTTGTACACAGTATTCCAATTGAGGTCTGACCATTGCTCTATAAAGTGGCATTATTACATCTTCCGATCTACTCGTGATCCCCTTCTTAATCATGCCCAACATCCTATTTGCTTTCTTCACCGCTGCTGCGCATTGAGCCGAAGGCTTTAGGGTTCTGTCAAACAGTACCCCCAAATCCCTTTCTTGTTCACAATTTGCTAATGTCGTCCCCAACATCTTATACTCGTGTTCTATGTTTTTTTCCCCTAGATGCATCACCTTGCATTTGTTTATGTTAAAATTCATCTGCCACTTATTTGCCCACGCTTCTAGCTTGTTCAGATCCTTCTGGAGTTCCTCGCAGTCCCTTTGAGAGTCAACCGCACAACATAGTTTTGTATCGTCTGCAAACTTTATTATATTACAAGTTGTTCCCTCTTCCAGATCATTTATAAAAATATTGAACAAGATAGGCCCTAGAACCGAGCCCTGGGGCACGCTGCTAGTCACCCTCTCCCAGTCCGAGAATTTCCCATTTATGCTAACCCTCTGCGTTCTGTTCTCCAACCACTTGTCGATCCATCTGTGCACTTCTCCTCCTATTCCATGGCTTAGTAGTTTCTTCATAAGCCTTGCATGTGGAACCTTGTCAAATGCTTGGCAAACGTCCTGTAGCGTAACCCTCTATCTGTACCCTGCAATCCCCTTCACTTCCAGGAAGTCATCCAGTCCCTTTTTGAACCCCAGTATTGTACTCTGTCCTATTACCTCATTTGGAAGCGCGTTCCAGGTGTCCACCACCCTCTGAGTGAAGAAGAACTTCCTTGCATTCATTTTGAATCTGTCCCCTCTCAGTTTTTCTGAATGACCTCTTGTTTTTGTTGTTCCTGCTAGTCTGAAGAATCTGCCCCTCTCCACCTTCTCTATGCCTTTCATGATTTTATAAGTCTGTATCATGTCTCCTCTCAGTCTCCGCTTTTCCAGGGTAAAGAGCCCCAGTTTGTCTAACCTTTCGGCATATGAAAGGTTCTCCATTCCTTTTATCATCCTAGTTGCTCTCCTCTGGACCCTCTCAAGTATCGCCATGTCTTTCTTAAGGTACGGTGACCAGTATTGGACGCAGTATTCCAGATGTGGGTGTACCATTGCTCGATACAATGGCAGGATAACTTCCTTCGTTCTGGTAATGATACCTTTTTTGATAATGCCCAACATTCTGTTCGCTTTCTTTGAGGCCGCTGCACATTGCGCCGCTGGCTTCATTGTTGTATCCACCAATACCCCCAGGTCTTTTTCTAGGCTACCTTTCCCCAGCACCCTCCCTCCCATCGTATAGCTGTACATGGGGTTCCCTTTCCCTATGTACAAGACCTTACATTTCTCCACATTGAAGCTCATCTGCCATCTTTTTGCCAACTCACACAGTTTGTTCAGGTCGCTCTGCAGTTCTTTGCATTCCTCAACAGTTCTGAGCCTGCTGGAGAGTTTTGTATCGTCTGAGAACTTGATAACTTCGCACTTCGTCCCCGTTTCCAGTTAATGAATATATTGAACAGCAGCGGTCCCAGCAATGACCCCTGCGGGACACCACTCGTGACCCCTTTCCAGTCAGAGTAGTTTCCTTTTACTCCTACCCTCTGCTTCCTATCCGCCAGCCAATTTTGGATCCATCTGTGGACATCCCCTTCCACCCCATGGCTCCACAGTTTCTTCAGCAAGCGCTCATGGGGTACCTTGTCAAAGGCTCTTTGGAAATCCAGATATACTATGTCTATGGGGTTTCCTTGGTCCAAATGTTTGCTTATCCCCTCAAAGAAATGCAGTAGATTCGTTTGGCACGATCGTCCTTTACAGAAACTGTGCTGGCTTTTTCTCATCAGTTTATTTTTTTCTATATGCTCATTGATACCTTCCCTGATCAGTGATTCGGCCAACTTCCCAGGAACTGAGGTCAAGCTCACCGGTCTATAGTTCCCCGGGTCGCCTCTCGATCCTTTTTTGAAGATTGGTGTAACATTTGCAATCCTTCAGTCCTCCGGGATTACCCCTGTTCTCAAGGATAGGTTGCAAATATGCCGGAGTATCTCCGCTGTTTCGTCTCTGAGCTCTTTCAGTATTCTCGGGTGGATCCCATCTGGGCCAGGAGATTTGTCAGTTTTTACTCTATCTATCTGCCTGAGAACGTCTTCGAGGCTTACCTCCATGCATGATAATTTTCCCTCTTGATCCCCCTTGAAGATTTTTTCCGGTTCTGGCACGTTGGATGTGTCTTCTTTTGTAAAGTCTGACCCGAAGAACTTGTTTAGTCTATCAGCCACCTCTTTTTCCTCCTTCACCACTCCTTTCCTATCTCCCTCATCCAGAGGTCCCACCTCCTCCCTCGCTGGCTGTTTCCCTTTTACATATCTGAAAAATGGTTTAAAATTTCTTGCTTCCTTGGCTAGTCTCTCCTCGTATTCTTTCTTGGCTTTTCTGACCACTCGGTGACATTCTTTCTGATGCTTCCTGTGCTCTTTCCAATTTCCTTCAGTTTTGTCCTTTTTCTACTTCCGAAATGATTTTTTCTTGTCTCCTATCACTGTCTTAACTTCATTGTTTATCCATGCTGGGTCTTTAGTCTGATTCTTTTTGCATCCTTTCCTAAATCTGGGTACATATAGGTTTTGTGCCTCGCTTACCATGTCCTTGAGTAGGGACCAGGCTTGCTCCATAGACCGAGCTTCGTTCTTTTTATTTAAAATATTCATTCTTTTTATTTAAAATATTACTGCAGAAGTTTGTCCTTAACATATGCTAAATATAAAAGCATGAATTTTTTTTAAAAAGCATTTTGGGCCCGATTCTGTAATGAGCACTGTTGTCGGCGGTCACCAATTGTATGTCAATTTTGTGATGGTACCAGGTACAGAATCACGCCTCCAGAAAAGGTAGGCACCAGAAACGTAGGCCAGAATTTTCCAGGCCTACATTTCTGGCAGATACCTTTGTTGTGAATCACTTTCGGCGTTAGGCGGCCTAAAGCATCTAAAGAGGTATGCTTTGTTTTAGATGCTGGTAGGTGTCTTGAAACTTGGTTAAAAACGTAATTTAAATAGCATTTTTTTACTGAGCTTGGGTGCCCACCAGCACCTAAAAAATCAGCGCTGGTTAGAGAATCTGGGCCTTTATTTTTATTAAATTTTTACAAAATCATTAAAAAAAAAAAACCCCCCCAAATATAACCAAAGATGAAACAAAGTTTGATCCATACAAGAATCAGATTGTAAAAAAGAAAAAAAACCAACACTGGTTCCTTAACATTGAAGAAAAAGGAATTCAAAGGGGTTAGTGAGAAAATCTAAACAAATAGCTTTGCACTATGGGCTCCTTTTACAAAGCCGCATTAGAGCTTTTATAGGACGCACCTTTTTAACGCACATGTTAACCCCTGCACTAGCCGAAAAACTACCGCCTGCTCAAGAGGAGGCGGTAGCGGCTAGCGTGGCCGACAAATTAGCGTGCTATTACGTGCGTTAAACCGCTAACGCAGCTTCGTAAAAGGAGCCCTATGTATTTTTTTTACTTGGCTGTAAATCATCCCACCTGCATCAAAAAAATTTGCTAAATCTATTAGTTGCTGGTTGTACCTGTCGATCCTCCTTACTAATTGTTCATTGACTTAACTAAATGAAAAAGTTCTCATCTCATTACTTCCTTTGTCAATTTTTTAAATTTAAATAAGATCTTTTAGCCATTATTAAATTTTTCTTGCCCTCCAGTTTTGTATCTTAGTCAGAGTTAGAATGCTGCCAATGTCTCTCCAGTTTCCTACATGTACTTTCAAAATTTTCAATTCTGTCAAAAACCTGGGAGAATAATGATTTCTTACCTTAATCCATTTTACAGGAGCAGAATACTCAGCTGCATTATTTAATAAGCAATTGCAATCATTTCTTTAACATCAGTATTAGGAGGAGATGAGTATATGAAAAATTGATCAATCATAGATTGAATTGTTCCTTGATCAAATATCCCCCTGATCCATTTACCAGCTGATAGATTTGTTTTCAGTGAAGGGGTTTTTCATTGTATAGAAAGAATACATTCTTTTACTGTAATCTGACCATATCAGGGGTGAAACAGAATATTTAGCTGTTAATTTTTTTTTTTTTAAGATTTTCAAATCTTTTTATTGAAAATTTTGTAATAAAATTGGAATACAGAAACAGATTATACTGCATAAATGTTACAGACATGTTCATAGGTGCAACAGGAAACAACAGGCACCTATTTATAATGGAGAGAACAATTTTATGAAACCATAAGAATCATCTTAAATAAAAGTTCTTAAGTAGACCCGACAGAATAATTATACTGTAGTCAACATAAGAGTTTGAGTAGTTAAAGTTTACGATCACTAATATGTAAGAAGTTGGAACATAGCAGACATTAATGGAGAGAAGATACATTAGATAAAAGAGACCATAATTTTTTAGTTTTAAATCCCTTATTCGTGAGAGAAGTAGCTTTACATTCAAAATTATGTGTCATCATTCCAGTGGCCCACCAAAAGGTGGTAGTCAACAATTGAGCTGACTTCCAATGTGATAAAATCATTTGTAGGGAGATGGCTAGTAATTTAGACTTACTCATATAGAGAAAAATACCACTTAACATAATATATTCACTGTGTAAGGAACTTAGAGGAGGGCCTCAGATTCGGAGCATACGCGTAGTCCTATCACAGACTCAACTGTCAGCGTATTTCTATAGCTCCATGCTCCAGTCATAGGCCCATACCCCAATTGAGTTTTTGAATCTTTTTAATAAATAGACCTTAAGTGTAGTGACTAAAAATCACTGTATAGAGACCACAAACCCGCTCTCAGAGGAGTCAAAAAATACCCATAGCAGCTAAAAACATCCACAAGGGATGTCTCTGTGTCTAATAACAGCATATCTGGAAAATCTATAGATATGACTTCAATTGTGAATTTATCTAATCATGTTTTGACGGATGATGAGACAACAGTGTTGTCTAAGGGACTCTCATTTGTGCCGACAACCTTTACGGATGTTTTTCAAACAAAAGTAGATGTTGAGAAATTCTTTCGAGCATTAAAAATTAAATCGTTTTTTTCTAGATCAGATTCTGAAAAAACAAGTAAAGAGGAAATAATAACTAAAGATGAATCTATTGTGACGCCTAGATCAACCTGGATTCCACCTGGGCAAACGGATCCAGTATTGGATACCTTCCATAAATTAGTTATGGCAGACACTGATAGAGAGGATAAACAATGTATGAGACCTAAACAATTTCATAATTTGAGTAGAAAAGAACATATAGCTATTAAATCTTTAACCAACGACCAGGATCTAATAATAAGGAGAGCTGACAAAGGTGGTAAGATCGTTCTCCTTACTAAAGAAATGTATTTGAAAGAAGCTTATAAACAACTGCACAGTGAAGACTACACTATATTGACTCAGAATCCTACAGAAGTTCTACAGTTAAAAATTAATAAAATGTCAAAACAAGCTTTAGATATGGGATTCCTTACTAAAAGAGAATTCAGATTTCTAAATGTTGCATATCCTAAAATTCCAATTTTTTATCTGTTACCCAAAATTCATAAGTCATTATCTTCTCCACCAGGAAGGCTGATAGTCTCCAATCGTGGTGCTCTTTTAGAAGCTTCCTCGATTTTTATAGATAAATTTCTTCAGACATTTGTAAAACAAACAGCTGCTTATATCCAAGATACAACTGAATTCCTTAGAAAACTTGAGAACACTAATCCTGACCCGCAATCTATAATGGTAACAATGGATGTATGTTCTTTATATACAATAATCCCACACAGTGAGGCAATTGAAGTTATCAAAGAAATCTAGATAAAAGAATATCTCCTAAAGTACCTTCAGAATTTTTAGTTCAACTCGCTAATACGGTTCTGACTGAGAGTTTCTTTATGTTTGAGGATTCCCTGTTTCAGCAAACATCAGGTATAGCTATGGGAATCACTATGGCCCCCTCAGTGGCTAACCTTTTTATGGATAGGTTTGAACGTTTATGGATATATCCTTCAAAATTTTTTGATAAAATTAAAATATGGATAAGATATATAGACGACATATTCATAATCTGGGACGGTGGTGAAGAAGATCTGCTACAATTCTTAGGATTTATCAACTCATGTCACCCTAAAGTGAAGTTTACACATACATATAGTGATAAGGTGATTTCCTTCCTTGATGTTCAGATTACAATAAAGGATGGGAAGTTTTGTACGGAAGTATACTTTAAACCTACAGACTGTAATTCTGCCCTCCTTTTTTCAAGTGCTCATCCTCCTGCATTAAAGAAAAGTTTGCCATTCTCTCAATTTTTGAGAATTAGGAGAATCTGCTCCTCTATTGTGGAATTTAAACAAGAAGCAAAGATGTTAAAGAAGAGATTTTTGCAACGTGGTTATCCCTTAAAAACTGTAAATACAGCTTATAAAAGGGCGTTGTATAATCATCGTGAACATTTGTTACTTCCAAAAAATCAAGAATCTTTGCATAATGAAGAACGAGTGATGACCTGTGTTTTGACCTACTCTAATAATTGCTATCGGACTGTACGTTCCCTTAGAAGACACTGGAATATTCTAAAAATCTCAGGAGTGTTTCAAGATTTTCATCTGCGTATAGCATATCGTAGGAAGCGTAATCTTAGGGAAATTCTCTGCCCCTCTGTCCTTTCTGTTAAAACTAACCATACGGAAAGGGTCTTTCAAGGACATAGTAGATGTGGAGGGTGCCAAATGTGTGCCATTATGATGAGTACAGATGTATTTTCTAACCCTAAAGATGAAAAAATCTACCATCTAAGACACACCTCCAACTGTAAAACGCAAGGGGTAGTCTATGTTTTACAATGTCCCTGCAACCTACTTTATGTAGGACAAACCTCCAGGAAATTTAATGTCCGTCTAACAGAACATAAGAGCAACATAAAAAATTCAAGAGTAGGAGCTCCTTTAGCTCGGCACTGTTGTGAGAAAAATCATGATTTTTTCTCGCTTAAAGCAATTGTAATAGAGGTCGTTACTCAAAACAATAGAGGGGGTGATTTTAAACGCTACTTAGCCCAGCATGAACAACGCTGGATAAACCGTTTAAATACTGTGGATCCTGAGGGTTTAAATGGTAGTTTAGAGTGGCAACATTTTTATTAACATTATAGAAGTGAGGTTTGGGTTGATAGTTGAAAGTGATGGCTTTTTTCCCCGGTAGGGAACTGTTTACTCCTCTTCCTTTAATTTGATATACATTCTGTCACTTTAATGCGTGGGCACGTGTTACCATGGTAACGCGTGTCAAAGCAGAACGTCGGAGACATATAAAATGGATGCCGGTGCCATTTTGCTACTGTTTGTAAAACCGGGCAGTTATAAAGCATTGAGTAAGTACCGTTCTATATCTTGTTTAAATAATATTTTGATGTGGTATTAATGCCTATATTTTATTATAGATGTTTGTTGGCTATTGGCCCTGACGCAGTGGACTAGCAACGGTGTCCACGAAACGCTGGCCGTGTCGGCTTAGCCATTAAATAGGCTAAACAAAGAACTTGACGTGGAAGCCTTTAAAAAAGAAAAAGAAAAAGCAGATTGAGATAAGTGATTTAGCTGCCTACTGAATAAGGATACACTGTGAATAGGACTGAATTTTAATATCTTAATTTCACCTTTAAGAGTTTAGGATTTTTAGTCACTACACTTAAGGTCTATTTATTAAAAAGATTCAAAAACTCAATTGGGGTATGGGCCTATGACTGGAGCATGGAGCTATAGAAATATGCTGACAGTTGAGTCTGTGATAGGACTACGCGTATGCTCCGAATCTGAGGCCCTCCTCTAAGTTCCTTACACAGTGAATATATTATGTTAAGTGGTATTTTTCTCTATACGAGTAAGTGATTTTCTGACCACTTGGGTTAAATATATTTAGTAATTTAGACTGCCAGATATCTAGGGCACCAGAAAGAGTAAGTGATCTTAAAAGGATTACAGTGGTACCTTGGAATCCGAACTTAATCCGTTCTAGAACCCCGTTCAAGTTCCAAAACGTTCGTGTTCTAAGACAATTTTTCCCATTGAAAAGAATGGAAACTGGATTAATCCGTTCCTTGGTCCCACAAACTCTGCAAGATCGGACCTATCTGGCAGAAACAGTAAGATCGGGACCCCCAGCAGCAGAGGCAGCAAGATCGGGATCCCCAGCGGCAAGACAGCAAGATTGGCAACAGCAGCTGCAAGTGGTGTTCAGCCCAAAGCTTCCCTCCCAGATGGAAACAGGAAGCTGCGTCAGAGGGGAAGCTTTGGGCTGAGCACTGCTTGCAGTTCGGATTCCAAAGCAGCATTTGGATTCCGGGGCATAAATGAAGAAAAAAAAAAAGTTTGGATTCCAAATCGTTCGAGTTCTGGGGCGTTCGGATTCCGAGGTACCACTGTATATCTAAAGATAACAGAACTGTAATGGGTAAGATGGTACAGATGATTTTCCAAACAGACTTACAAAACAGCTGAATGATTGGGCAATCATAAATCATGTGTTTTAGGTCATCCATAACCCTTAGTTCAATGCAGTTAACAAAAGATTATGCTATGAGGAAATATAGGAATCAAGTGATATACAAAAATTTAATTAATCAAGAATTTGGGAAAAAGAAGTCTTCAAAAGTTTTCTGTAATGTTTATAAGATGTGGATCTAATCAATAATGTAAGGAAATCTTTGTCGTAATAAGCTGCTTGATAGGAAAGACAATGTCCATGATGTTTCTTACTTTTACAACCCTTAACTGAAGGGAACGTAAATAGGGCATGAGATTTTCTACTATTCTCATGTGCCATGATAACAAATCTATCAACAAGATATAATGGGGCAACACCAAAAGCGACTTTATAATATAAGCATCCTAACTTAAAGATCACCTGGGCCTCCACCAGGAGCCAATGCAGCTCACAATAATAAGGGGTCAGTGGTCGTACTTCCCCAGAACATAAATCATTCTTACTGCTGTATTCTGAACCAAGGTCAGTCTAGCCAAATTTTTCTTAGTACATGTCAAATATACAATGTTACAGTAATCCAGAATACTCAGAAGTAATGTCTGAATTAAGATTGTAAAAGCAGCAGCATTAAAGTATTGTTTATTGTTTATTGTTTATTTATTTATTTGATTAAACGCCTTATCGATTCTACAAAGCGTTGTACATAATAAAAAAAAATTTTTTTCCTTTTGACAAACAATATTACAGTTAAAACATACTACAAATGAACTATAATACACTCAAAGTTATTGTGGGCAAACGAACAAAAGACACACAAGGTAAAGAGGGGAGAAATACAATAGTTATAGTAAATGGAAGAGACATTAATGGAAAAAAACAAAAGGGTAGGGAGATTAATTAAAAAAAAAAAAAAACAAATTAAAAAGAAAGATTAAAATTAAGACGTCAGTTAAAATTAAATTTAAGATAGAGTAAAACTTCAGTTAAAAGCATCTTTAAATAGAAAGCATTTTAATTTGCTTTTGAATGATGTTAGATTATTTTCTATTTTTAAATACAACGGAAGAGAATTCCAGATTGTTGGGGCTGTTACTGAAAAAATGGTAGTACGACGTGTACCAATCATCTTCAATGATGGGATATTAAGGTTAGATTGGGTTATGGATCTCAAAGATCTTAGTGAGTCATAGGGGATCAATAATCGATCAATGAAAGCTGGAGAATTAGTTTGCCTGGTTTTAAACGTTAAAAGAGCTATTTTATAAGTTATCCGATGTGAAATTGGCAACCAGTGAGCGTCTTTTAGCAGAGGGGTAACGTGATCGTACTTTGATGCTTTTGAAATTAACTTAATGGCCGTATTTTGAATTAACTGTAAACGTTTCAAATCTGATTATACGTAATTTCCATAAGTTATAGTAACCCTTTTGAACCACTGTGTCTATCTGATTTTTCATGGTCAAGCACTGATCAAAAACAACTCCCAGGATTTAATTGTAGGGCTTATTGTAAATTATACTGAATTAATCTTAATTATTGGTTTAAGAATAATTTTTCATGATGACACAAAAAAGAATTTTGTTTTTTCCTGATTTAATTTCAACTTGAATTCTTGCATCCAGAATTCCATTGTATTTAGCACAGACTCAATAAATTGAGTACTGTTGAATAACGTATTACAACATGGGATGACTATTGTAATATCATCAGCATAGCTGAATAACCTCAGGCCCAATTTATTCATCCAATAACCCAACGAAAGAAGGTACACATTAAAAAGTGTAGGAGAAAGTGGGGAGCCCTGCGGGACTCCACACAGATTTTTCCAAATTGCTGAGAGTGCATCCTTAAATTTAACCTGATAACATCTTGATTCAGGGAATCCTTTAAACCATGGATTCCTAAAGAATCCAAAAATTCCAATAGTTTGCAGTGGTCTACTAAATTGAAAGTGCTGCTAAGATCAAACTGTAGCACCAGCGCATTACTACCCTTACTTAAAAGGCTATTCAAATGATCCAATAGTGTAGCTAATACCGTCTCTGTACTATAGTGGGATCTAAAACCTGATTGAGAATCATGCAACAGGGAATGAGATTCTAAATATTGTGTTAGTTGAATTTGCACCAACCCCTCCATGATCTTTATAAAGAAGGGGATGGACACTATCAGTCTATAGTTGGAAGGTAAGGAAATTGATTATTTTTTATTTTTAATAATAGGTGTAATGATTATGTTACCCTCTTCTTGCGGAAAAATACCTTTGTTTAATGAGTCAGTAATCCATTCTAGCACTTTCACTTTAAATTCCAGAGGTGCACAAGACATAAGATTAGCAGGGCAGGAGTCCAACATACAGTAAGATTTAGAGTATTTGGAAAATAATTTGGAGAAATCCGTCCAATCTGGGTTGTCAAAAGTGGACCATATTAGGTTTACTGGAACTTCATCTTGTGTCTTCTCCAAATAATTATTTATACTTCCTAGGCTTGAAGAGCATGAGGTCCATAGACACATGATTTTAGAACTAAAGAAAGTTGCCATGTCATTTGCAGTCGGTAATGGGATTTGAGATAGTTGTAAATTTTTTATCGTATCAAACACCTTATTAATCAAGTTAAACAATTTTTTGGTGTTGATGTTAGTAGTACTGACCTGATTTGAGTAGTAAGCCTTTCATTTATCTTTAATTTTCAATTTATAATTTCCTGCCTCCTTCTGCCATATTTCCTTATCTGCAGTTAATTTAGATTTTAACCATTTTTTTTCAAGTTGTCTAACTTTCCGTTTCATTTCTAATAATTCAACATCATACCATTTGTTTTCATCATCTAAGCGTCTTTTTATGGTATGTTTGGGGGCAATTTCATCTAAAATGGAATTTGATACAATTTTCCAATCTGATGGAAATTCATTGACGTTATCCATCGAAGTTAAATCTACATGTTTTCAGAATCCAGGTGCTTCTAATCTTTTTCTTGTTAAAAATTATTGTTTTATCGATTTAGGCTTAGGAATAAAATTTTTAGCCCAATTCAAGTTAAAATAATAAATAAAATGATTTGACCAAGGAGTAGATTTCCATCTACTATTTTTCAACTTGATTTTTGTTGCAATTTCAGATTTGGTAGCAAGCGAGACTAAGGGCTCCTTTTACAAAGCCGTGCTAGCAGTTTAACGCGCGTAATAGCGCGTGCTAAACTGCTGGCCACGCTAGCCGCTACCGCTTCCTCTTGAGCAGGCAGTAGTTTTTCGGCCAGCATGGGGGTTAGCGCATGATGAAAAGTCGCACGTGTTAAACCCCTTAGGACTCCTTTTACTAAGCTGTGCTAGCAGTTTTAGCGCACGTGCTAGATGCTACTGCCAGCATTGAGCTGGCGTTAGTTCTTGGAGCATAGCGCGAGGTTAGCGCACGCAGCAATGCAGAGCATGCTAAAAATGCTAGCGCATTTTAGTAAAAGGAGCCCTAAATCTAAATGATGACATCCTATATGAGATTTAGAAAATTATGGCAACAAATAATCTAAAAAGGTCAAAAAGGCCTTAAAATCATTCACCTCTTAATTATTCTCCAGTTCCAAATGGAGATTGATATCGCCCAATAATAAACTTTGAGAGGTGATATGAGAATTATTAAATATAAAATCATAGAAAGACTCCTTAGCCAAAGTCCAGTGACCAGTATACAATCATGTAAATCCTTTCTGTTCATAGTACAAGATAGAACTTCCAAGTCATTTTTCAATACTGAATCTAACACTTTAAAATTAAAATCCTCTAGCAGTATGATAGCAACTCATCCCCCTCTTTTATCCCTTCACCATAAAGGAATGATTTTATAGTGAGGGGGAAGTAGATCATTAATGATTGGATCTTCCTCAAAAATAAGCCAGGTTTCAGTAATGAAAACACAGGCTAATCTTTGATCATATATCCAATCCTTAATAATCTGTGCTTTGCCTCAGATAGAGTGAGCATTTACATAGGCACAAGTAATGTTGATTGAATTATCAGTAAGAAAATCCGTTTGATTTCCTAACGGAATTGATCTTAATACCCTATATCTTTTTGAGAAGATCCTCGATTGCCTGGGACCTGTTGTATGAATTCTAATGGGGTAAATCGATGGTTCATTATAATTTGAGGGACCATGATTCAAATCATTTCAAACCGTTCTTCAGATATGTTAAAGGGAAGCAGCTGGCTAGGGAGGAGGTGGGACCGCTGGATGATGGAGATAGGAAGGGAGGGTGAAGGAGGAGAAAGAAATGGCAGAAAGACTAAACATGTTCTTTTCGTCAGTATTTACAAAAGAAGACACATCCAACATACCGGAACCTGAACAAATCTTCAAAGAAGACCAAGCAGAAAATTAACATTCATTGAAGTAAGCCTTGAAGACGTACACAGGCAGATAGAAAAATTAAAAACTGACAAATCGCCGGGCCCAGATGGAATCCACCCTAGGGTATTGAAAGAACTAAAGGAGGAAATATTACTACTACAGCAGGTTTGTAATCTATCCCTGAAAACAGGCGTGAACCCGGAGGATTGGAAGATAGCCAATGTTACGTCCATCTTTAAAAAGAGAACGAGAGGTGACCCGGGGAACTACAGACCGGTAAATCTGACCTTGGTTCTGGGGAAAATGGCAGAAGCGCTGATAAAAGATAGCATTGAGGAGCATCTAGAGAGGCATAAACTTATGAAAACAAGACAACATGACTTCTGCAACATGGGTTCTGCCTCACGAACTTATTGCACTTCTTCGAAGGAATTAACAAATGGATGGACAAAATGGACCCCATAGACATTGTATACTTAGACTTCCAAAAAGCCTTCGACAAGGTACCCCATGAACGCCTACTTCGGAAACTAAAGAACCATGGGGTGGAAGGAGACGTACACAGATGGATCAGGAATTGGTTGGCGGGCAGGAAGCAGAGGGTAGGAGGGAAGGGCCACTACTTGGACTGGAGGAAGGTCACAAGTGGTGTTCCGCAGGGGTCAGTGCTTGGACCGATGCTATTCAATGTATTTATAAATGATCTAGAAACGGAGACGAAGAGCGAAGTAATAAAATTCGCAGATGACACCAAGCTATTTAATGGGGCTAGGATTAAAGAGGACTGCAGAGATTTACAAAGGGACCTGAACAAACTAGGGGAGTGGGCGACGAGAGGGCAGATGAAGTTCAATGTAGAGAAATGTAAAGTGATACACGTAGAAACAGAAACCCGAGGTACAGCTACACGTTGGGTGGGCTGTTATTGAATGAGAGTTCCCAAGAAAGAGACTTGGGGTAATAGTGGACATGACAATGAATCCGTTTGCACAATGCGCAGCGGCTATTAAGAAAGCAAATAAAATGCTAGGAATAATCAAGAAAGGTATTACAAGCAGAACGAAAGAAGTTATCCTGCTGTTGTATCGGGCGATGGTGCGCCCACACCTGGAGTACTGCGTCCAATATTGGTCGCCGTACCTAAAAAAGGATATGGCGATACTTGAGAGGGTTCAAAAGAGAGTGACACGTTTGATAAAAGGTATGGAAAACCTTTCATACGCTGAAAGATTGGAGAGACTGGGGCTTTTTTCGCTGGAGAAGCGGAGACTTAGAGGGGATATGATAGAGACTTACAAGATCACGAAGGGCATCGAGAAAGTGGAGAGGGACAGATTCTTCAAACTTTCGACAACTATAAGAATGAGAGGGCATTCGGAAAAATTGAAAGGGGACAGATTCAGAACCAATGCTAGGAAGTTCTTCTTCACCCAATGGGTGGTGGATACCTGGAACGCGCTTCCAGAGGGAGTGATAGGACAAGGTACGGTATTGGACCTGATGGGCCGCCGCTTGAGCGGACTGATCCATGATGGACCTCAGGTGTGACCCAGCAGAGGCACGGCTTATGTTCTTATGTTCTTAAATCCTGACTAGAAAAAGTCGATCTACATAAAGTACTATCAACAACTAATAGGTCTATAGGCGAGGTGTTTATATCTTTGAGTCTACCAAATAGCAACAATGCTAATAATAATTTTAATAAATAAATGTTGAATCATTTAACTCCAAACTAATCTCAATAGAAAAACTTAAATAGTAATAAAATGTAAGTAATAAGATGACACCTTTACATTAGATTAGAAGGGAATTATGCAAATTGGCAATTAGCAATGTTAGGAAGTTAAAATTTGAGCAACGTTAAATAAGCAAAAATAAAATACTACCTGCAAATCTAAATTCAGCAGCAATTCTTAATCAGCTAAAAATACTAAGTGATGCCACTATTATCAATATTAAATTGTTATTAAAAATTAAAAACTAATTCAACTAACAAAAAAAAATAAAAAGCAATGATAAACAGTTAATAGACTAAGAGCAATAACAAATTAATGGATTAACAACAATAACAAATTAATAAACTATCAGTACTAAACATTTGGAGGACTAGCAGCAAGAACAAATTGATGAACTAGCAGCAATAGACAATTGATGGACTAGCAGGAATAAACAATTAAAGGACTAGCAGCAATAATAAATCGAATTTCAAGCGAAGCATGAATAGATAATAATCCTAAATGAGTCATCAAATAGCAATAATAGAAACGATAAAAACTTAATCAGTTAATAGTATTAAGCGACAAAACTTAAAAATATAACAGTTGAATCCAGTTTACCGATCATATCAAAAAATAAAAATAAAACACTTAGCTTTGTTGCACCAATTCACTGCACAAAGGTGCGCACTAAGGTGTGTGCCTTTGACACGTACCTTCGACCGCACGCTGAATGGCCAAGCGCCGTTAGGCGCATGGGCTTTAAGCAGAGCCCAGCATCTGACGTAGTGCAGGGGGCAGAGTAAGCTCACACGCTGTTCAGCAGCCAGATAGACGTGCCTTATGAAGTTTACTAGAGGTCCAATATGCTTTATAGAAAAGAAAATATAGGGATTGCAAAAGGGGATTGAACCTATGACCTCTGGAAGATGAGCACAGGGCTTTTACCAGGTGAGCCACAGCCACATATTTTCAGTTGTGGGAGTTCCTACCATGAGAGCTTAGTGATTCTAGCCATGTGAAGGTGAAAATACCTGACAAGATCATAGCTGTCATATCAGATGTGAGGAAGAAAGACATTAGTGGAAGCTGCTGTGGCTCAATGGATAAAAGCCCTGTTCCCATCTTCTAGAGGTCATAGGTTCAAATCCCAGCACATATTTTAATTGTGGCATTCTACCTTGCAGGTGCTCCTTGATGATCTCACAATGAGGTCAGCATTGTGCAGCTGCACACCTTCATTTACAATGCAGTTGAAACCATGCTAAGGTCTGTATCTGTTTTTTTCTGTTTTTATGTTCAAATCTATTTTTATTAAGCAATAGTAAACACAATAGTCATAACAACCATGGTATGCATTTTCAACAGACACCCACGGAGGACTGGACTCTTATGCCCTCCCCGGACCCACCTCACCCCCACCCCATAGCAAAGAAACCCCAACCCCCCACCCTCCCCTCCCCAACCCCCCACAGATACCGAAAACTCTTAGGCAGGGAACATCAAAGACACATAGAAGCACAGATTCAGAGGTGAAGTCTATTCAAAACACGGCTACGACTCTCAGGAGTCAAAATGTTCAAATACGGAGTCCAAGTGTGAACAAAGTCTCTGCTCCGGCGTCGAGAAGAACAGGCCAAACGGGCCTCCCAACCCAGAAGTTCATGAAGGCGATTCCTCCAATACCAGAAAGAAGGTGGTTCAGAAGAAAGCCAGCAACACAGGATACATTTCTTCCCCAAAATAAAGCATTTACTAAGAAATAATTTTTCATAAGAAGTGTACATATGCAAGGAAGAGAAATGGGCAAACAGCATAGACTGCACTGAGACTGGCACAGGGGTCTGCAACAAGCCCTGTAAAAAGGAGGCCAGCTCAGTCCAGAATACCTGAATCCCCTCACAACTCTAAATACCATGAAAGTAAGAGTTCACCTCCACCGAACAGCAGATGCATAATTGAGTATCAATACATCCCATATGGTAAGCCTGACTCTGGGAAGCATAGGCCCTCAGAACAGTGCGAAAATGACATTCACGTAATTCAGCACTATGTACCAAGCCCGCAGTGCGTCTCAGGGCAGTTAACAAAAATTTGTCCCCCAAGTCCCTACCCAAGTCCCGCTGCCAGGCCTCCAGAATACCAGGGAAAACCCTCGGCGGGCAAAGAGCCAGGATCCGGCTATGCAAAACAGAGATAGAGATCCTGGAATCAGGATCTGCAGTCAAAAAAGTACAGAGCCGGGTCCCAAAATCCCCTTGCAAAGAAGTCCCCTGGAGGGAACATAAGAACATAAGAAGTTGCCTCCGCTGAGGCAGACCATAGGTCCATCCTGCTCAGCGGTCCGCACCCGCGGCGGCCCATCAGGCCCATTGCCTGAGCAATGGTCTATACCTATCTATACCCCCCAATCCCTTTTTCTTCTAGGAATCTATCCAAACCTTCTTTGAAACCATTTAATGTTTTCTTGTCTACAACAGCCTCTGGAAGCGCGTTTCATGTATCCACCACCCTCTGAGTGAAAAAGAACTTCCTAGCGTTTGTTCTAAACCTGTCCCCTTTCAATTTCTCCGAGTGCCCCCTTGTACTTGTGGCGCCCCTTAATTTGAAAAATCTGCCCCTGTCTATTTTTTCTATGCCCTTCAGGATCTTGAAGGTTTCTATCATGTCTCCTCTAAGTCTTCGCTTCTCCAGGGAGAAAAGTCCCAACTGCTTCAATCTGTCGGTATATGGGAGATTTTCCATTCCCTTTATCAGTTTGGTTGCTCTTCTTTGTACTCCCTCAAGTACCGCCATGTCTTTCTTGAGGTACGGCGACCAGTACTGGACACAGTACTCCAGATGCGGCCGTACCATTGCACGATACAGCGGCATGATGACTTCCTTCGTCCTGGTCGTAATACCCTTCTTAATGATACCCAGCATTCTGTTTGCTTTCCTAGAGGCTGTGGCGCATTGCGCCGATGCCTTCAGTGTTGCGTCTACCATCTCCAGGTTACTAACCCCTAGTGGTGTTCCCCCCATTTTGTATGTGAACATCGGGTTCTTTTTCCCCACGTGCATGACCTTGCATTTCCCCACGTTGAAGCTCATCTGCCACTTTTCGGCCCACTTTTCCAGCTGCGTTAGATCCTTTTGGAGATCCTCGCAGTCTTCCTTGGTTTGAGCCCTGCTGTATAGTTTGGTGTCATCTGCAAATTTAATGACTTCACACTTAGTTCCCGCCTCTAGATCATTTATGTAGATATTGAACAAGAGCGGTCCCAGCACCGACCCTTGCGGAACTCCGCTCGTGACCCCTTTCCAGTCTGAGTAGTGTCCCTTTACGCCAACCCTCTGCTTCCTGTTTGCCAGCCAGTTTTTGATCCATCGGTGGACCTCCCCTTGTACCCCATGGTTCCATATCTTTTTAAGCAGTCTCTCGTGTGGCACCTTGTCGAAGGCTTTTTGGAAGTCAAGGTAAATGATGTCTATAGATTCCCCTTTATCCACCTGGCTGTTCACTCCCTCAAAGAAGTACAATAAGTTTGTGAGGCATGACCTACCCTTACAGAAGCCATGTTGACTCGGTTTTAGCTGCCCATTTTTTTTGATGTGTTCACAGATGCTGTCTTTAATCAGTGCCTCCATCATCTTTCCCGGGACTGAGGTCAGGCTCACCGGCCTGTAGTTTCCCGGGTCCCCCCTTGCGCCCTTCTTGAAGATGGGCGTGACATTTGCTATTTTCCAATCCTCCGGGATCTCTCCGGTTTTTAAGGATAGGTTGCATATCTGTCAAAGTGGCTCCGCTATTACGTCTTTTAGTTCCTTGAGTACCCTTGGGTGAATGCCATCCGGACCCGGCGATTTGTCGCTCTTTAGTCTGTCAATCTGCTTGAGTACATCCTCTTGGCTTACCTCTAAATAGACCAGCTTATCGTCTTGGTCTCCTATTACGATCTCCTCGGGTTCTGGAATGGTGGTTATATTCTCCATCGTGAAGACTGACGTGAAGAACTCATTTAACCTGTCAGCTATCTCTTTCTCTTCTTTTACAACTCCCTTTCTGTCTCCATCGTCCAATGGTCCCACTTCTTCTCTCGCCGGTTGCTTCCCCTTGACGTATCTGAAGAACGACTTGAAGTTTGTTGCTTCCTTTGCCAGTCTCTCTTCGTATTCTCTTTTTGCTTTTCTAATCACTCGGTGACACTCTTTCTGGTGTTCTTTGTGCCCTTTTTGGTTCTCCTCTGTTTGGTCTTTTTTCCATTTTCTGAACGATGCTTTCTTGTCGCTTATCGCCTTCTTCACTGCACTTGTTATCCACACTGGGTTTTTTGTTCTATTTTTTTTGCACCCTTTTCTAAACTTGGGGATGCATATGCTTTGTGGTTCGTGCACAGTCTCCTTGAATAAGGTCCAGGCTTTTTCTACGGATTCCTTCTTCCCTATGTTGCCTTTGAGCTTCTTTCCCACCATTTTTCTCATGGCATCATAATTTCCTTTTTTGAAGTTGAGTGCCGTCGTTGTGGTTCTTTTCCCCTTTGATGATCCAATTTCAAGCCTGCACTGGATCATGTTGTGATCGCTGTTACCTAGTGGGGGTAATACCGCCACCTCCTTTGCTGTCCCCCCTAGTCCGTTGAAGATTAGGTCAAGAGTGGCATCGCCCCTTGTTGGTTCCGTGACCAGCTGCTCCATGAAACAGTCCCTCGTGACTTCTATGAATTTTGTCTCTTTTGCGCAGTTTGAGTGCCCAATACTCCAGTCTATCCCAGGATGGTTGAAGTCCCCCATCACCACCACATTTCCGCTTCTGCATACCTGCTTCAGTTCAGCCTCCATCTCCTGGTCGATTTCTTCCGGTTGTCCAGGTGGGCGGTAGTACAGACCCAGTTTAATGTCTGCTCCTGCTCCTCCCTGTAGCTTAACCCATAGTGATTCCAGGCCATCCGCCCGTACTGTTGTTTCCGTCCTGGCTGATGGTATGGAGTACAGCGCTATTCCTCCACCCTTTTTATGTGTCCTGTCTTTCCTGTATAGTTTGTACCCTGGTATGGCCACGTAGTGACTGAGTTGACAATAAGCAAAAGGGAGTCCAATCTCAGGTACCCCTCTCCCCGCTAATTCAGCACAAGGTAAGAGAGACCCATCATCCCGCAGAACATGCCGCAACTGTTCCACCCCCCGAGCCCTCCAACGACCAAACACAGAAGGTCCAACCCCCGGAGGGAAAGCTAAATTCCCCACCAATGGGAGAAGTGCACTAGTATGAGAGTCCTGATTCCACAATCGAAGGATTTGATGCCACACTGTCCACAAGGACCGAAACAAGATACTACGCCTACAGAGTCGCGGCAGTTTAGATAATGGGGCATGGAGGAGATACAATAGATGAAGAGGATAGAAATGATCCCGCTCCAGAGAAAGGTCCGTATAAAAAGAGGTACCCAACACCCAATCACTAATATGACGAAGCAAACAGGCCTGGTTATAAACCCTGAGGTCAGGCACCCCCAAACCACCCCCGTAGGCAGGCCCCACCAACAAGGACCATTTCAATTTAGGTCTTCGTCCCCCCCAACAAAACTGGATCAATAGGGAGGTGAGGGAACGAATATCCTTCTGCAACAAAGAAAGGGGAAGAGTCTGAAGAACGTAAAGCCATCTCGGGAAGACAACCATACGAAATAAATGAATTCGTCCCAACAAAGACAGCGGCAACGCCTGCCATTTGGCTAGCAACAGTTTAGTATCCGCAAGGAGTTTATCTAAGTTAAGACGATACAGTTGGGCCACATCCATAGTCAGCCTGATCCCCAGATATCTAAAAGAGGAGTCAGCCCAGCGCAACGGGAAACTATCCCCCCAAAACCGCCGAAGATGAACCGAGGAAGCCAGCGCCTCGGATTTCGCAAAATTCAAGACAAAGCCAGAAAAATCTCCATATTCCCGAAGGCTCTCCAATAGTACGGGCAAGGAACGTTGCGGGTCCGTTAAAAAGACCAATAGGTCATCCACAAACGCCGCCATTTTAAAGTGGGAATCTCCCAAGACCAATCCCCGAATATCCGCATTGGCCTGAAGCTACCGAAGTAGAGGGTCTAAAGAAAGCACGAACAGGAGCGGCGACAAGGGGCAGCCCTGGCGAGTCCCTCGGCAAATAGGAAAAAAACCAGAGCAAGTCCCATTAACCAAAATCCTCACCTCTGGATCACTGTACAGTGCCTGGATGGCACCAAAAAAGAAGGGGCCCAAACCGTACGTCCTCAGCACCGCAAAAAGGTAACCCCACCGCACCTTATCGAACGCCTTCTCGGCATCAAAACTAATGAGCATGGCCGGGCTACCGTCCTGTCCCACCCGTTCCAATGCTAACAAGATACGCCGGATATTCTTAGCCACCGGCCTATCCCTCACAAACCCCGCCTAAGAGTCAGAGATCACCGATGGCAAAATGCGCGCCAGGCGGGTAGCCAAAAGTTTAGCCAAAAGCTTCGCCTCATAGTTCAACAGTGAGATAGGACAGTACGATTCAGGCAAAAGAGGGTCCTTACCAGGCTTCGGGAGAACTATAATAGACGCTAGATTCACGTAACGAGGGAGAAAGCCCTTAGCAACACTCAGATTATAAACCTCAGCCAACACTGGCGCTACGTCCGTCACCAACAACTTGTAGAACTCACTCCGAAACCCATCCGGGCCCGGCGCCTTTCCCAACGGACTGACCCCAATCGCCCCTTCTACCTCCTCTGCGGTAATGGGAAGATCCAAAACGGCAGCATCCCGCTGGGAGAAACAAGGCAAATCGAGGCTGTCAAGATAAAGTTGCCCATCCAAAAGCTCTGGGCCTGGATCTGTATACACCTCAGCAAAAAACTCCCGCAATAGTTCACATATCTCCTCCGGCCGATGATGCAGCACCCCAGAAGAGCCCCGAAGAGCCAATATGCTCTCAGGTCCTCCCCTCGGATGCGCAGGCGGGCCAACAATCGACTGCTCTTATTCGCAAACCGAAATAAATGAAACTTAAAGTACTCCCTCGTCCGCAGAGCCCGGAGATGCAACAGTTCATTCAGTTCTTGCTGGACCTCCAAAAGCTGCGCTCGAAGCAGGAATGAGGGCGCCCTGCCGTACTGGCGTCTCAACACAGTCGCCTTCCGCTCTAGAGCCAGAATCCGCCTATGCTTCAGCTTCGACTCCCTGGCCACATAAGAGATGACATCCCCCCGTAAAACAGCCTTAGCCGTCTCCCAGTAGAGAATGGGATCATCACGATGCTGCTGATTATTAAGTTGGAAATCACGCCAGCGCTGTATCAAAAACTCATGAAAACGGGTATCCCTATACAAATAACAGGGAAACCGCCAGGACCCTCTATTGTTCGGAGAGTCTCCCCAAGTCCACCGACATCCCACCGTCAGATATTTCAATGGGGCCCATATCAACCCCCAGTACCCGGGGAAGCAGTGCGCGAGAAATGAGGATAAAATCAATTCGGGAAAGCGTCCCGTGCGCCCTAGACAAGTGGGAGTAATCCCTCTCCAACGGGTGAAGCATCCGCCACACATCAAGCAACCCCAAGGTGGATTCCAAAAGTTGACCACCCGTATAAAGTTTGGAGGTCTCTCTACCCCCTGAAGCAGAGCGATCCAACTTTGGATCCGGTACCTCATTAAAGTCCCCGCCCACCAGCATCAGAACATCTCCAAACTGCAAGAGTTGATTGCGAAGCCCCCTAAAAAACCTGGCCGAAGGATTGTTAGGAGCGTAAACATTACAGAGCAAAAGTGGCCGATTATCAAGTAACACTAAGGCAACTATGTAACGCCCCCTAGGGTCGCGGAGCACTTTCTGGGTGAGTAGGCGAAGACCCTTACGGATCAAAATAATAACACCTCCCTGTCCCTCCACGGCGGGCGCCTCCAAATATGAACCCACCTACCAGGTACAAAGCTTGGCATGTTCCACTGAGGATAAACGGGTCTCCTGTAAAAAAGCAATAGAGGTTTTAGAACGATTCAAATGCTGCAATATTTTGGAGCGCTTAATAGGGGAGTGGATCCCCCCAACATTCCAAGAAGTTAAAGTGTATTCCAGAGCAATCCACTCAGTAGCCAAATCACACAAGAAGAAAGAACCAGTAGAATGCCAGAGAAGTGTCCCAGCCACCGCTCCCCCGGCTTCTCGCCACCTCTTGCCCCAAGAATCAAGCCATACCCCTGCCACCAAGTCAATCCCCTAGCACAGAACCCCCCAACCCATCCCCCCCAAAATTCCACAAAAAGCCCCACCACAGAACCCCTGAAACCCTTCGAAACCCACCCCCACCCCCCACCTCCCCCCCTCCCCACCCCTCTATCCACCCTCCACAACCTACCCTCACCCAATCTACACCCAAGACACCCCAAAAAGGGCATCACTTCCAGGAAACCAGGTACACCCTCCCACGGGAATAATGACCAGTACCCCCGACCCACAAACCCCAAAACACAGAGAATAGCAAAAACATCCTCCATCAGCCAAACCCCCCGAGACACTCAACCCACCCCTCCCTTCCACGAACATCACAGTCACAACGCCTGCCCTCAAGCACACTCACCAAGCCCAATCCCCAGTGCTCAAATAACCAGATAGGCCTGAACAAACCCAAACTAACAGAGGACAAGTAGGCCAACCCCCCTCCATCCCCCCACACATCAACCAGGCAGTCCCTCAAAAAACACAGAGACCCAACGCAGATGGGAAGGAGAGAAACCCCCAGTCCAAACTCAAACCATAGACCCGGCCCCAGATATGGGTCTCCTCAGTCCACAGCCGCTCCCTGCGGTGGTTCTTCAGGTATCATCTCCGTCACAAAACGCTGCGCGGCCTCCAAGGTGTCGAAATGATGAGCTCTACCCAGATGTGTCAACCTCAGGCGAGCCGGGTATTGCAGAGAAAAAGCAATGTGGCGCTGGATGAGACGAGTGCATAAAGGTGAAAACCTGCGCTGCGCCTGAGAGACCTCCGCGGAGTAGTCCTGGAAACAAAGAATGGGCTTGTTGTCATACAAGAGCTTCTTGCCCTGTCGCAACGCACGCAGGACCTCCATCTTATGATGATAATTCAGGATATGGCAAATGACCACTCGAGGTCTGTCAGCATTCTCTCTCCGCTGCCCCAAGCGATGTGCCCTCTCCACCCGCAAGGGGCCCGAGGAAGATGATAAAGACAAAGACTCGGGCAACCAGCGTTCCAACATTGCCCCCAGCTCCACGTCCCGCACCGATTCAGGCAGGCCAACAAACCGAAGGTTATTGCGGCGGGACCTGTTCTCCAAGTCATCCACCTTGGCACGCAACGCAGCCAACGCTGTACTGTGGGCAGACTGTTCCTGGGCAAGCTGCTGGACGCGATCCTCTGCAGCACTCACCCACTGCTGAGTCACCTTGACCTCTGACGTGAGGGAGGCAAATCTCTGGTCCAGCGTGTCCAGTTTATCAAGTATGCGCTGCAGTTTGTCTCCCAGGGAGCTCTCAAGGGCATCCTGAACCTCTGCCATAACCGCGGACACCCAGGATGAGTGAGGAGCCTCCGGCGATGGGGGCGCCACGGGATCCGCCAACTTGGCCTCCGGCAGCTTACTCCGCTCCCGATCCTTCCGGACCGCCTTAGTCGCCATGGCGATCCTACCCTAGGCTCCCAGATCCTGCCGCACCACCAGGAAGCTCCCCAGCACCGGGAGAAGACTCAACCCGGAATCCGGCCTGCAGGGGAAGAGCCACACCGCGGTCCGGGGCTCAGAGTCCCAGCCACACGCTTTCTGCGGCACCACGTGGCTACTGGGAGTCCCGAGCCCGAAACTGCAGGGCTGCTAGGAGGGCGAGTTCAGAGTCGCGCCGCGCCTCCTGTAAACTCCCCAGCATGGGGGAACCCGAAATTAGTCCTGCAGGGGGAGAGCCACGCCGCGTTCCTGTTCAGCAGAGTCGCAGCCGCACGCTGCCTGCGGCACCACGTGGCCGCCGGGCGTCCCGATAATGTAAGGCAGAGCTGCTATGAAAGGTGCTTCCGAGTCGTGCCGCTTCTCCCGCAGACTCTCCAGTGCCGCAGCCGACCCGAACCAGGGGGAAAAAAGCTGATTAATTGCCGCGCCGTGGTCTGGTGTAGCGGAGCTGTAGCAGCACGCTGTCCACAGCACCATGTTTCCTGTTTTTTTCTGTTTTTAAACTTTTGCAAATGAAGTTATGTATGGAATCTCTATTTTTTTATGTGCTTTCTTTGCTTCCAAGAATGAGCTGATTGGAGCACTGTTTAGTCAGAAAAAAAGGGTATCTTTTTAGCAAGAAACATAAAGCTGTGTTTTTCATTTGCTGTGCTTCAGTTAGGGGATTTTTTTTCCCTCTAATTAGTAAATAGCATTGCTGTTTGTCCACAAAAATAGAAGGTTTTGCATGCAATATATCTGTTTTGATGTGCCCTGTTTGTGGTGCCTTATTAAATGTTTTTTGAGCTTAATAAAGCAAAAAATGAAAACCCCGAGAGCTATTTAGCAGATCCCATTAAGGACGTCCAAAGCCTGCCTAAGTCCCATCCATCTAACTCACGTCTATCTGAAGCCCAAACCATGCTCAACACTAGACCTCCTTACAAGGCCTGTGTAGCACAATGGTTAAACCTACAGTCTTCTATCCTAATGTTGCTGGTTCGAATCCCAGTCACTCTCTCTGATGGAAGAGAAATAAATAAAAGCATTAAACAGATCCAACTCCCAGTATCACAATTATAATGAAAAACACCATAAAATCACCATTCTAATAATGTTATAATAATTAAATATTATAACATTAGGGACATTGTTTGGGTGCCTAACTCTCACCTAAACCCGATTCTCTAAAGGACATCTAAACAGTGCTGAGTGTCACTGAATGCGATTCTACAAAGGACGCCTATCTTGGATTTTGGGCATGATTTGACTTAGGCTCTAGTAGGTGTTGAAACCTTAGGCACACTCCCATTTATGCCAAGGTTTTCTTGGCCTAAATGAATGTACGCCTACTGGCACCCAAGTCAAATCATGCCCCAAATCCCCCTAACTATGCCTGTTTTCTGGTAGGAGCCTCGGGGTAGACACGTACCACAAAGTGGTAGGTGCCTATTGATTTAGGCACCTACCAATTAATTGTTTTAAATCATTTTTTGTTTTTTAATGGTACTTTCAATTATCAATGCCAGTTACATTAGGGCCCCCCTGTATCTACGGGCAATAGGTTCCAAGACCTACTGTGGTTGCATGAAACCCAGCCAGCTGAATAACCGTTCCTCTTAACTGTATCCATGACATCTTGTTTGTCTGTCTTGCCTGTTTAGATTGTAAGCTGTTTCAAATAGGGACTGTTTTCTTACTCTTTGTGACTGTACAGCGCTACGTGTGTCTGGTAACACTATAGAAATAATTAATAGTAGTAGTAATAGCAAATGCTATTATAACACAGTTTGCCGTGGCCCAAATACCAAGCACTCTCCACACGCACTATCCCACTGTGCCCACAGCTCCCCCAGCGTACCTTTTGAAATCTTCACTGGCTGTCAGCGGCATCTCTTGCCTGCTGCTTGCACTGGCCTGAGTTCCCTCCCTGTGATGTCACTTCTTGGTCCCATGACCCAGATGTGACCTCAGAAGGAGGGAGTTCAGGCTGGTGCGAGCAGCTGGCAGGAGATGCCGCTTGCTGATGAAGATTTGAGGAGTTACACCGGGAGTGGGCTGTGGGCATGGTGGAGTAGAGCACTGTTCTTCAACCGCCGGTCCGCAGACCGGTGTCGGTCCCCAGAAAATTTCTGCCGGTCCGCGCAGAGCCGGTGAGATCAAGTCGGCAGTTAAATTTCCTGCCGACTGCAGTTCCTCCCGACTGTGGTTCCTGCCAGCCTCAGGCGATCAAGACAGGCTGCCGACGTCGGGGCCTTCCCTCTGTGAGTCTCGCCTGTTAGGAAACAGGAAGTTGAAATAAAATAGGCGGGACTCAGAGAGTGAAGGTCCCGACGTCGGTAGCCTGTCTTGATCGCTGCCCCTGCCAAGTTGCTGAAGAGGGCCGCGGGGAAGATGCATTTAGAACGAGAGAGCTGCAGATGCAGGTGGAGGGAGATGGTCAGCGTGTGCAAGCAAGATCTTGGGGAGCCTTCACAGTGGCTGTCTCCCCCTCCCACCAGCTCTCCTACTTGCCAGGGCAGTGATTTACCGGCAACTTCCTGCAGGCAAGAACTGAGAGCTACTGGAAGGGGAGGAAGCCATTGTAGGAGGCTGGAAAGCTGCTGGATAAAGGTAGAGCTGTTACTGGACTTGAAGGGAGTTAGAAGGAGAGATGCTGCTGGGAGGGGAGGAGGGAAAGGGATGGGAAAAGAGTTAATGTTGGATAGAGGGAGGAGGGAAGGGAGAAGAAGGAGAGATGCTGCTAGGAGGGAAGGAGAGAAAGGGATGGGAAGAGAGTTAATGTTGGATAGAGGGAGGAAGGAAGGGAGAAGGAAAAAAGGAAGGAGGGAAGGGAGAAAGAAAAAAGGAAGGAAACACCTGGCAGGGAGATTACAGGAGGGGAAGGGGGTCAGGGTGGAATGGAGAGATCAGATGAGGGAAAGGGAAGAGAGAGGAATGAGAAAGTAGAGAGACATTTATGCTGGAAAGGGGGTCAGCAGAGAAATGAGAGAGGGATAAAGATGCTAGATCTGGTGTAGAAGAGATAAAAATGAAGAAGGCAGTGAAGCTGGAATGAATGATGTAAAAATGAGAGAGGAGGCACAGGCTGGATGGACAGGGGAGAAGGGCATAGAAAGAAGACAGATACATATGGAAGGAGGAGAGGGCAGACATTGGATGGAACACGCAGATGCTGGATTGAAGAGACAGGGCAGACGCTGGAAGGAAAAGAGTGAAAAGAAGATGAAAGCAGAAACCAGAGACAACAAAAGGTAGAAAAAAATAATTTTATTTCTATTTTGTCATTAGAATATATCAGATTTGAAATATATGTCCTGCTAGAGACATAACTGGGGACTGCAGTATTCTGTTAGCATGATATTTCTGTGTAGCATTCTATAATAACTTGGCTTGTTCAGTTTTCTTGATAGTAGAGGGGATATATGTGAAGGGGAGGGGAGATAGGGGTTTTGTTGGTCCGTGCTCTGTTTATTTGTATTTATAAAATCACAATTGTTCAGAATATTGTTTCTTTTTATACTTTAATAAAATACGTTCAATATAAAATCATAACTGCGGCTTGTACAGATGGGATCAGATGGTTTGCGGAGACCGAGCTCGCAGAGATGGGGCGTAAATGGGGTTTTTAAATTTTAGTCCTAGTAGTTTGCTGGTCCACAAAATAATTCTTTTATTTCTGCCGGTCCACGGGTATAAAAAGGTTGAAAAACACTGGAGTAGAGTGCAGGGGAGCACTTTGTGCTCAGGCCATGGTAAACCATGGATACAGAATTTGCCAATATGGAGGCTCTCTTGTAAGCTTAATTGAATAATTAGGTTAGGCTCCTAGACTGGCTAGGTGCACCAATCTAGGTACCTAACTTTAGGCATCTTGTATAGAACCAGGGCCCGTGTGCATAAAAATAGATTGCAGTAGGTTGGCTGTATGTGTTGAATGAGTCACCATCACCCAAAATTGTTGTCATTGAATCTTGATATCAGTTAGTTGTGTGTCTTTTAGCTATACTTAGAAACATTTGATGGATTTCAAAAAGGTCTTAGATGCAATGTAACCTTCAGCTAGTCCAAGTGTACAAAAGTGATGAATATCTGACTCTTCTGGATGTTTAATAATATGAACATAGTGGTGTTGAATTTAGTGGCTCAATTGAATCCAGATGCATTGCCAGAGGTTGTGGTAAGAGCGGATAGCATAGCTGGTTTTAAGAAAGGTTTGGAAATTTCCTGGAGGAAAAGTCCATACTCTGTTATTAGAAAGATATATAAGAAGCTACTGCTTGCACTGGATTGGTAGCATGAAATGTTGCTTCTCCTTGGGTTTTGCCCAGGTATTAGGGACCTAGATTGGCCACTGTGAGAACAGGCTACTGGGCTTCATGGACCAGTGTTCTGACCCAAGACTATTCTTATGTAATGTTGAGAAGAAGGGGGAGTTTGTAAATCTGGATCAATTGTTCTCCTGATGTGATACACGCTAATGTCTTTGTTCCATAGGAGTGCCATGAACTTGCTTTCATATGATTCACAATGTTTTAGTTAGGGTTATATTAGTCTCAGTATATACTGTATATCCCATCTATATCAACAAGGATTCCAAGTGGATTAGAATAAGATATGGGATACAAAAATATTTAGAACATTTATCAAATCACAAATTGTAATACATATCAAAGAAGTATTTTTAAAGCTTTATGAAACATGTAATATTCTGGAAAAATGTGAATTTGTTCAGGAATTGAATTCCAACTTTTACTAGACTGATAAATAAGAGAACTGTCTAAAATTATTTTATAATAATAGCTGGAAACCCAAGCAGCAGTGTAGAATGAAAACAAGAGCTTTTTTGTAAATAGCGGAAAATATAGTAATTGAACATATGAAGCACATATGGATCTAAGCTGTAGAATATCAAAGCATTTGCCCAATAATCAAGTTGAATTACTATTATGGAAACAAGATCTGCAATCTATTTAGTATTAGCCATGATAGCCAGTAAAGTAATAGGAATTAGAATGTGTAAGTTCCTGCCCCTTTTGAAGCCTGCTGGTTTGTGGGATAGTATACCCTCAGTTGAAATCCAATATACTGCATAGCAGGATAACAAAACAACATGATAAAAGTAAAATTATGGAATTTCAAGCCTCCTCTTTGCTTCAAAGCTTTTGAAGGATTCAGTGCTATCTGTGGCTGGCCTTACCTAAGGATTTAACTAATTCCAGATCTATTCTGGAGTAAAAAGATCTCAGACAAAGACCAGATAAAGTGCTAAGGATGTAGTTGATTGTGGGGTTAGCCTTTTTTATTGCTTCTAGGCATCCCTACCATGATAGAGAAAGAGACAACTGACGTTTGGTAGCTTTTTGTATAATTTCTAGAATTCTGTCCATATTGTTTTGCACGGTAGACTCCAGACCTTTTGTACTAACAGACCCGATGTATTTTAAATGAGTGGATTTCCATTGTAAGCCATAATCTGGAATTCCACTTTGTACAGTATATTGTTAATAGGTAAAATGTCTGATTTTCCTCAGCAAATTTTATAACTGCAAAAGCTCATAATTTGAGGTCTAGCACTGCTGGAATTGAAGTTTGAAGATTCTCTAAAAATATTAATAAATCATCACCATGTGCTACAACCTTAGAGAAAATATGCAAATATCTTATGGACATGGATTGGCAAATTGCTATAAGCATAAGTTTAAATCAAGGTTAAATAAAAATTAAGAGAGGTGGACAGCCCTGTCTTCCACAGAACAGGGGAATCCCCTCTAAAAGTAAACAATTTACAGAAAATCTTGAAGCAGAGTTTACATGCATCATTTTGTCTCAATCTAATAGTTTTTCAAAATCAAGCCAATCTGACACATAATATAGGTAAGGACACTTCAGTGGTCAAATACTTTCTCAAGACCAATTGCAACTACTGGGGCCTGTTCTTTTTAACATTTTTATAAGCGATATTGCTGAAGGGCTGTCAGGTCAGATTTGCCTCTTTACGGATGATATCAAAATCTGCAATGGAGTAGACATCCTGGATGTTGTGAATAACATGAAGAAAGACCTAGTGAAGCTTGAAGAATGATCCATAGTTTGACAGCTAAAATTTAATGCTAAGAAATGCAAAGTCATGCATTTGGGCTGCAAAAACCCAAAGAAATGGTACAGTTTAGAGGTTGAAGAACTTATGTGTACAACAGAAAAGCGGGAATTAGATGTGATTGTATGTGATGATCTTAAGGTGGCCAAACAGGTTTGAAAACATAAGAATAGCCTTACTGGGTCAGACCAATGGTTCATCAAGCCCAGTAGCCTGTTCTCATGGTGGCCAATCCAGGTCACTAGTATCTGGCCAAAACCCAGAGTAGCAACATTCCATGCTACTGATCCAGGGCAAGCAGAGGCTTACCCCATGTCTTAATAACATACTATGGACTTTTCCTCCAGGAATTTGTCCAGTCCTTTCTTAAAACCAGCTACGCTATCCGCTTTTACCACAACCTCTGGCAACACATTCCAGAGCTTAATTATTCTCTGGGACGTGTTGCCATAGGTTGTGGTAAAAGCAGATAGCATAGCTGGTTTTAAAGTGATGGTGAAAGTTAGAAGGATGATAGGGTGCATAGGAAGAGGTATGGCCAGTAGGAAAAAGGAGGTATTGATGCCCCTGTATAAGACTCTGGTGAGACTTCATTTAGAATGTTGTATGCAATTCTGGAGACCGCCCCTTAAAAAAGATTTTAAAAGGATGGAATCAATCCAGAGGAATGCTACCAAAATGGTGTGTGGTCTTCGTCATAAGACATATGGGGACAGACTTAAAGATCTCAGTATGCATATTTTGGAAGAAATGCAGGAGAGGGGAGATATGATAAGAGACGTTTAAATAACTACGTGGCGTAAATGCACATGAGCCAAGTCTTTCATTTGAAAGGAAGCTCTGGAATGAGAGGTCATATATAGAGAATAACACGGGGGAAAAATTTGTCCCCGTCTCCGCCCCGTCCCCGTAAACCATCTGATCCCATCCACACAAGCCTTGAATAGTTTTATACTGAACACAGTTACAATGCTACTTTATCCTAAAGCAAAAAAAGACAAGAAAAGAAATAGAAATTTTTTCTATCTTTGTTGTCTGGTTTCTGCTTTCCTCAGCACCACTCTCTCTCTCCCCTTTCAACCAGCACTGCTCCCCTCTCTCCCTCCACTTCCCCCTCTCACTCTCCCCTTCTAACCAGCATCTGCTCTTCCTCTCCCTCCACTTTCCTTCAGCACCACTCTCTCTCTTCCCTCCCAGCCAACGTGTGCTCCACTTTCTCTCCTCCCCACTTCCTTCTAGCATCTGCTCCCTTTTTCTCCACTTTCAGTGTCTGTTCCCCTCTCTCACTCTCCCCTTCCAACCAGCATCTGCTCCCCCTCTCCCTCTACTTCTCTTCAGCACCACTCTCTCTCCCCCCCATTCAGTGTCTGCTTCCCTTTCTCTCCTCCCCACTTTCTTCTCGTGTCTGCTCTCTCTCTCCACTTCAAGCATCTGCTCCCCCTCCCTCCACTTCCCTTCAAGTTTCAAGTTTCAAGTTTATTATGGGACTTGATAAATCGCTTAATCGAATATTCTAAGCGATGTACATTTAAAATATACAATATAAATATGGAAAACAATAACAGTACAAAACATTACAATACATACAATGTTTAACTAATAACTAAAAAACTTTAAATTTAAACATTGTTAAACAAAAGGAAAGGAGGGATGAAATACAATTTTAAAGTAAAGAAGAGACATTGAAGGAAAACACAAAAGGGATATCATTAAAACAGGATTAACCAAATAAACATAATTCATAAAATATAAAAATTATGTAGAAAAGGCGTCTTTAAAAAGGAAAGTTTTTAACGCAGTTTTAAATTCCCTTCAGTTCCACATTCTCTCTTCCCTCCTATCCAGCGTGTGCTCCCCTTTCTCTCCTCCCCACTTCCTTCTAGCATCTGCTCCCTCTCTCTCCACTTTGAGCATCTGTTCCCCTCTCTCTCTTTCCCCCCTTCCAACCAGCATCTGCTCCCCACCCTCCCTCTACTTCCTTTCAGTGCCACTCACCTCTTCCCTTCTCCTCATTTTCACAGGTGCTCTTCAGACTTTTTCTTTCTGGGTGTCTGGACACAGCAACGTTCTCACAAGTCCCACGTGACTTCCCCAAAGCTTCTCCTGTGACGCAAACAGGAAGTGCGTCAGAGGAGAAGCTTTGGGGCAGTCAAGTGCAGGACTTGTGAGAATAGTTTACCACGTCCGGACACCTCAGAAAGAAGAGAAAATTCTGAAGAGCGCTGGGAAGGTGAGGGGATGGGAGGGAGGTGGCTGGATGAAGGGAAGAGATGCCCGGATGGGTTGTTGTTTTTTTTGCTGCCGGTGGGAGGCAGCGAGTACACAATTGCAAGGAGGGCTGGGAAGGGAAGCAACGCAACAGATATTTTAGTGCGGGGACAAGGCCATTCACCGCTCCACGGGGCGGTGAATGGCCTTGTCCCCATACCCACAGCGAACACTTATTTTCTCACAATCACCATGTCATTCTCTAGTCTTATAGGATGAACTTAAGAAGTGATAGGCTCAGGAAATACTTTTTTACAGAAAGGGTGGTAAATGCATGGAACAGTCTCTTGAAAGAGGTGGTGGAAACAAAGACCTTTTCTGAATTCAAGAAGGCGTGGGGATAGGCATGTGGGATCTCTTAGAGAGAGGAAGAGATAATGGTTATTGCGGATGGGCAGACTGGATGGGCCATTTGGCCTTTATCTTCCATCATGTTTCTATGTTGTTTGTTTATAAATGCAAGCAAAATGTGAAAAAAAGTTTAATGTTAGTGCCTAGATATCTACCAGACATATGGTAAATCTAATTTGGTCTGGTTATATTAAATGTGATAATAGTTTTTGCAGCCTAATAGCTAAAATTTTAGTAATCCACATTGAATAATGATATAGTAGATCTAAAGTTTGAGGCTAAGGCAGCATCTTGCCCAGGTTTAGATAAAAGGGTAGCAGGTACTAGGTACCTCAGTATAATAACTGATAATGAGTCAGATTCTGAAATGTGAGATAGAAGATAATTTAGCTGCTAGGTCAGTTTTAAAACATGTATAAAATTCTAAAGGGAATCCATCAGGATCAGGGGCTTTTTGAAATGGAAAAGTTTTGATCACTTCACGAACCTCTTGTTCTGTTATGGATACATTCAATTCAATATGATCATTTGCTGACAATTTAGACTGATACAATACTGAAAAAAAAATCATTTAAGGGAATCTTTTACTAAAGGTTAGCTCATGTTATCTGCAGCAGAGCCCTCAGGAATAAAACAGACTCTGTGGCAGATAACATGACCTGATTTTCAGTAAAAGATCCCCTAAATTTGTAGTAGAGTTTTTTTGTTTCAGATGGAAAATTGTGTAATAATCTTTAAAATGGCATTTGGCTTAGACCCCAATTGATGAGAATCATTTTGAAGTCGAGTAATGAAATAAGAAAGGAGATGGACAAAGGTAAAACACTTCAGTTTCTCTCGACATATCTCCTGCATTTGATACAGTGGATACTACAATTTTGTTGGGTAAATTTAGTACATTAGGAATAGATGGTACACTGTATCTTATTTCCAATAACGCTCAATTCTAGTATAGAGTAATGACCAAGTATCTGAAGTTGTACCCATCCTGTTCCTCAGGATTCTGCATTGTCAGCATTAATGTTTGACTTGTATTTGGTGTCATTGGAAAATTTATTTCAACATTTAAAAGTAAGCTATCAGTTCTATGCAGATGATATTCAGGGTTTTGTTTTTGTTTGGTTGTTTGTTTTTTTTGCAATGGATGACTGAACAATGGAGCTGCAACCAAAATTGTCCATGTGGTTTACAAGCTGTCAATACATGGATGATGGACCACAAGCTGGCACTCAATCTTACAAAGACTGATGTGATATTGATTTGGAAGGAAGAAGACTCTGTGGCCACAATATATTGAAATCAACAATATGAGAATTCCAATACATAAGCAATTTAAGATACTGGGGGTTTAGTTAGATGCTACCTTGAGTATGCAGGCACAGGTGTTGGCTGTGATCAGGTCTACTTTCTTTCAGATGTGAGTGCTTAGTAGATTAAAAGTGATGTTGCCACATTATGATTTTAGGATCGTTGTGCAAATTGTTATCATTCAATGATTAGATTACTGTGTTGTATCTGGGGATTACAGCTGCCAGATATAAAGCTTTGCAAGTTGTTCAAAATGCAGCAATTCAGTTGATCTGTGGAGGGAGCAGATTCGATCATATCTCACCTTTAATGAAACAACTTCATTGATTACCAGTGAAATATTGGATTGTTAATTTTTTTTTGTTGATTTTTAAAGTGATACGCTTTCATATCCCCTGGTATCTGACTCAGGTGCTGAAAGTATATCAACCAGGTCGAGCCCTGAGGTCAGAGGGGGACACTATGGGTAGTTAGGGATGGGCTGACAAGCGTACATTATGAAAAAATGAGGGCTTCTATAATCATAGTGGCAAGGGTGCTGCTATGGAATAATCTGACAGGGTCACTTAGTATGCTCGCTGACATTCAGAGATTTAAAAAGGATTTATTAAAAATAATGAATGCATGAGTATGTATTAAGTGGAATTGAACAAATGCATAATCTCGATCAGTTGGATAGATTAGTTGCTAAGCATCAAGACTTATATGATCCATCATATCATCTAGAACAGGGGTAGGGAACTCCGGTCCTCGAGAGCCGTATTCCAGTTGGGTTTTCAGGATATCCCCAGTGACTATGCATTGAAAGCAGTGCATGCAAATAGATCTCATGCATATTCATTGGGGAAATCCTGAAAACCCGACTGGAATACGGCTCTCGAGGACCGGAGTTCCCTACCCCTGATCTAGAGTTTTGGTGTCAGAGGAACAACATTTAGATTATCTGTCTAAAACTAAATCAAGAGGTTGGTTGAAGTCTCTGGCTATAATAATCTTGTAAGAATCATAATTTAATTTTTTTGCAAGTTCCTGAATAAACTGTCAGTATATATTCAGAGAAAATATTTTAGTGTTATCAGGAAATGTAACAAAGATAATGTCCATCTGCTATTAATATCTGTATTTTGTGCAATGATTTGAATGTGTAGTGATTTACAAAACCATATAGAAGCTAAGAACATAAGAATAGCCCTACTGGGTCAGACCAAAGATCCATCAATTCCAGTATCCCGTTCTCATGGTAGTCAATCCAGGTCACTACTACCTGGCCAAAACCCAAAGAGTAGCAACATTCCATGCTACTAATCCAGGGTAAGCAGTGACTTGCCCCATATCAAATGGATATTTATTTCAATTTTCTATACCATTCTCCCCAGGTTTACATGAATTTATTCAGGTACTCAAGCATTTTTTCCCTCTCTTTCCTGGTGGGCTCACAATCTATATCTAATGTACTGGGGCAATGGGGAGGGGGGGGGATTAGGTGATTTGCCCAGGAACACAAAGAGCAGCATGGGTTTGAACCCACAACCTCAGGGTGCTGAGGCTATAGCTTTAACTACTGCGTCACTCTAGAAATCAAAATGTATAGGACAATCAAGCTATTGTGACATCACTGATGAGGTTGGCTCTTAGGCATTGGTGGAAGGAGACATTATGATGTCACAATACCAGCTCTGGTTATTAGAGGCTGAAACCTTTCACACTATTTATTCAATTTTCTATACCATTCTCCCAGGGAAGCTCAGAACGGTTTACATGAATTTATTCAGGAACTCAAGCATTTTTCCCTGTCTGTCCTGGTGGGCTCACAATCTATCTAATGTTCCTTGGGCAATGGGATTACGTGACTTGCCCAGGGTCACAAGGAGCAGTGGGGGTTTGAACTCACAACTTCAGGGTGCTGAGGCTGTAGCTTTAACCACTGTGCCACAGCTGTAGGCTTTTTGTTACTAACAGGGGCATACACATGATTTTCTAACCAAGAAACTTTAAATTTTGAACAGAGCGAATATGGCATATGAGTCTCTCTTACAATTAAAATACTTCTTTTCTGTTTCTTTAAAAAATTAAATGGTTTTCTTTCCTTTTTGGAGGTGATTCATTCCCTGGACGTTTAGAGAAAATACTTTTCATTCTGAGGAATGGATAATGAATATTATACAAGTATGTAGAAAATAAAATTAACATAATAAAAGAAATAGACATTATATATGAAAACATCTTTCAATATAAAACATCTGGTAGCTGTTCTAATAAATTCTTTTTTTTTCTTTTGATGAACAAAAACATGTGGCTCATACAGAGCAAGTCAGACATAGGGCTAGTTTCACTAACCTTAATTGCGTGGCCGATCTGTGCAGGCCCGACAAATTCCCAAAACAAAAAAAATTTAAATGAGGGTGATTGGAGGAAGGCCCCCCCTCCGACTGCATGGATCGCTAGTGTGTGATCCTGACGCATGTGCAGACCATCTGTAGATGGTCTGCGCATGCGTCTAAGACCCATCTGAGCCGTAACTTTTTTTTTTTTTTTTACTTTTACTTTATTTTTACTAACCCAGCAAGCCTGTGGTTTTAACCTGCTTTAAACCCCAGGTTAAAACCATGGGCTCACGGTGCGGGGAAGGGTAGGAGAGATTCGGGGCAGGTATATAATTGTGTGTTAAAGGTAGTATCAAAGATGAGATAAGCATTTATATCATTGAGGGTTCCTTTTTATAAAGCTGTGGTAGCAATACTCCATTGACAAATGCTTTGAAGCCCATTCAGTTCCTATCGGGGTTTTTTGCATTTGCCGTAGGAGACTCGCTATTGCAGCTTTGTAAACGTAAGAACATAAGCAATGCCTCCACTGGATCAGACCCGAGGTCCATCGTGCCCAGCAGTCCGCTCACACGGCGGCCCAACAGATCCAGGACCTGTACAGTAGCCCTCTATCTATACCCCTCTATCCCTTTTTCCAGCAGGAAATTGTCCAATCCTTTCTTGAACTCCAGTACCGTACTCTGTCCTATTACGTCCTCTGGAAGCGCATTCCAGGTGTCCACCACACGCTGGGTAAAGAAAAACTTCCTAGCATTCGTTTTGAATTTGTCTCCTTCCAACTTTTCCGAATGCCCTCTTGTTCTTTTATGTTTTGAAAGTTTGAAAAATCTGTCCCTCTCTACTCTCTCTATGCCCTTCATGATCTTGTAGGTCTCTATCATGTCTCCTCTGAGTCTCCGCTTTTCCAGGGAGAAGAGCCCCAATCTCTCCAATCTTTCAGTGTATGAAAGGTTTTCCATGCCCTTAATCATTCGTGTCGCTCTCCTCTGGACCCTCTCAAGTATTGCCATATCCTTCTTAAGGTACGGTGACCAATACTGAACACAGTACTCCAGGTGCGGGCACACCATTGCCCAATACAATGGCAGAATGACTTCTCTTGTTCTGGTCGTAATACCCTTCTTAATAATACCCAACATTCTGTTTGCCTTCTTCGCGGCTGCTGCACATTGTGCTGTTGGCTTCATTGTTGTGTCCACCAGTACACCCAAATTTCTTTCAAGGTTACTTCCCTCTAATACTAATCCCCCCATTTGGTAGCTGAACATCGGGTTCTTTCTCCCTATATGCATGACCTTGCATTTCCCTACATTGAAGTCCATCTGCCATTTATTCGCCCACTCCTCCAGTTTCTTTAGGTCCCTTTGTAGGTCCTCACACTCTTCCGCATTTCTAACCCTTCTACAGGGCCTTAAATCCACAAAATGTAGAAGATGACAAGCCTATAGCATTGTCACTTGCAATTCCATTCGCTGTTTCTTACCCCATTTAATACCAAAAATTCAACTACGATCCATTTCTATAGTGGCAAAACCTTGGCTGCAGCTTTATTACATCAAACATATTCTTTACAACAGCAACATTTTTAACATACTGTAACATTACAACATTTTGCATCTTACACAGCTAGGCGGTACCGCACTAGCTGATTTTTTTAAAATCTCAAATAGTCTTTAACTTTCCAACCTCAAGTGCATGAACTGCGGTACCGCAAGACCACGCTCCGACTAATAGTGGTACCGCACATGAGTCTAAAGTACCCAGTGAATCCCACATCATACAGAATGCGTTGCTCTTCATGACCTTCCCACCCTCACTTTTCCATAAGCTGCAACTGCTTCACCCTCCCTAACCCCAAACCAGCTACCACCCTTGAAGAAAATAGGGTAATGGTGGGGCGGGACAGTGTTCTCCACCTGGCCTCCCACCGCCCTCACCACCCTAACCCATTCTTCCCACCCAAAATTCTATTAGCGTTCCTTTTTCCTTCCCTTTTTTCACAAAACCACCAGTCCTCAACTCCATTGCATTCTCCACATTGCCTGTCTAATCCTCTCCCTTCACCCTTACCTCTCAGCTTCTTTCTTAACCTTTTTTTTACTCCCACTGTCTATGTCCTATTTATTATAAGCATAGATCAGGGTTACTCAAATTGTTGTGGATATCTTTTGTTTCATGAGCAAATCAAGAAAAACTTTTGTTGTCTACCAGAAATTACATCACTTTTTTTTCTAGAGAAATAAAAAAAAGAGATTTAAAAAAAAAAAAAAAAATTCTTTATTAGGCAAATTAGACAGGAGGGGCCTTAGGCGCCTGGACCAATCAGGTCCTAGGATCCTGTGGGTTGGGCAGGGTAGAGGGCGGGCCCGCCTCATTTGGACAGAGGCGGGCCTGCTGGCCGGACATGTGAGGAGCCATCCGGTCCAACATGCTGGTAAGATCAAGGGGGGTTCCAGGGTGGTGGTGTTCGTTGGGGGGGAGTCCGGCAGGAGGGGTTGGGCACCCTCCTGCTGGCGATCTTATGGGGGGCCATTGGGGGGTCAGCAGGAGGGGTTGGGCACCCTCCTGCAAGTGATCTTAGGGGGGAGCCATTGGGGAGGTTGGCAGGAGGGGTTGGGTACCCTCCTGCCGCAATCGTTGGGAGAGTCGTTGGGGGGGTCGGCAGGAGGGGTTGGGTACCCGCTGCCGCGATCATTGGGAGGGCTGTTGGGGGGGTTGGCAGGAGGGGTTGGGCACCCTCCTGCACGATCACTGGGGGGAGGGGAAACTTTTGCGGCCTTAGCCACAGCCAGTATACTAATCACAGCAGGGAGATCCTTGCCATGATTAGGTACAGCGGCCGCGTCTACTTACCATGTAGGCCAGCATTTTGCTAGCCTACATAGTAAGCGTCTCCCGTTCTGCTAGGGAGATGCGTAGGGCCGCCTAGGTTCGCTTAAGGCTACCGCCTAGCCTTAGGTGATCTTAGGCGGTTTGCAGGCCTTTCTAGGCTCCCTGGAGGCGCCTTCAATATAGGCAGCCTGCCTGGGGAGCATTTTTTTTTTTTTTAGAAAAGTGCCTCCTGATTGGCCGAAAGACAGCTGTAGGATGCCTACAGCTGTCTTCAATCGGGAGCACTTTGCAGAATCAGGACCAAAGTTTCTCACCAAAAGGAAAAATTAAGCCTGTCCCAGTTTTTCCAATTCTTGGTAATCATTTGCATGGCAATCCCAGTCATAATAATAAGGAGTCTGCTTTTATATCTGTCTAATGGAGGTTTAGCTTTCAACAATGTCCCACAGATGACCACATCGTAGGACAATGGAATTGTGTATCCAGTATCATATCAATTTGTTCCCATATTGATTTCCAAAAACTGAGTATCAATGGTCAATAAAACAACAAATGATCCAGTGTCCCTACATCAAGATGACAGTGCCAGCATCTATTAGACTTTGAACTATCCAACTTTTGCAAACGAATTGGAGTCCAAAAATCTCTATATAACAAAAAGAACCATGTTTGTCTCATAGATGCTGACGCTGTACATCTCATCCTCCAAGCTCGTGGCCATTGAGTAGCTGAAATTTGCTGCTTTACCACACTGACCAAGGTCCTCAAATTCAAGGACACAAACTTCAAAGAAATGGGAGACTTCATTCACCAGGCACTACAAAGTCAAGCAGAAACCGATAACGTGGAAGAAATGTGGTTGACTTTGAAAGCCACCATACAAGAAGCAACAAACCGCTATGTTAAATCAGTAAGTAAACGGTGAAGGAACAATATGCCACAGTGGTTCTCTGCGGAGATTTCGGACCTCATCAAGGAGAAGAAAAAAGCATTCATCTCTTACAAACAATCAAGGAAACAGGACCCTAGGAAAGTCTATCTGGCCAAGTCAAAAGCCGTCAAAACATCAGTTAGGGAGGCCAAATTCCGCATGGAGGAGTCTCTAGCGAAGAACATCCAGAAAGGAGATAAATCCTTCTTCAGGTGACAGAAATAAGAACTCAGGTGGGATAGTACATCTTAGGAAACCAGACGGAGACTATGTAGAAGCGGACTCGGAAAAAGCCCAACTGTTAAATGAATACTTCTGCTCAGTCTTCACCCGCGAGGCGCCAGGACTCAGCCCTCAGCTACAGACAAGGGTTGATGCAGATGACCCATTTAGTAATTTCGAGTTTACACCCAGCAGTGACTACTGCGAGCTGTCAAAGCTTAAGGTTAACAAGGCAATGGGACCTGACAATCTACACCCCATGGTGCTCAGGGAGTTGTGTGATGTCTTGGTGGAACCGCTATCCGCACTCTTCAATCTCTCCCTTAGTACGGGTAACGTCCCATTGGACTGGAAGACGGCTAACGTCATTCCTCTCCACAAGAAAGGCTCCAAGATGGAGACAGCAAACTACAGACCGGTGAGTCTTACATCAATAGTGTGCAAACTAATGGAAACTCTAATCAAACGCCAATTGGATACAATCCTGAACGAGGAGAATCTACGGGATCACCGTCAACATGGATTTACTAAGGGGAAATCCTGCCAATCCAACCTGATCAGCTTCTTTGACTGGGTGACGAGGAAGCTGGATGTTGGGGAGTCCCTGGACATCGTATACCTGGACTTCAGTAAAGCATTCGATAGCGTACCACACCGCAGGTTGCTGAGCAAGATGAGTTCTATAGGATTGGGCGACACATTGATGAAATGGGTTGGGAACTGGCTTGGAGGTAGGCTTCAGAGGGTAGTGGTGAACGGCACCCCCTCCAAAATGACGGAGGTAATCAGTGGAGTGCCGCAGGGCTCGGTCCTGGGCCCGATCCTATTCAACTTCTTTATAAGAGACTTGGCAGAAGGGCTGCGAGGTAAAATAACATTATTCGCTGATGACGCCAAACTAAGCAATGTAGTGGGCAAAAGCACAACAGACATAAATTCAATGTCCGACAACATGATGCACGATCTACTCCTACTGGAGCCCTGGTCTAGGTCCTGGCAACTCAGCTTCAATGCCAAAAAATGCAAAGTCATGCACCTGGGCAGCCAAAATCCATGCAAGACTTACACCCTTAATGGCGAGATCCTAACAAGAACTGAAGCAGAACGAGACTTAGGGGTGATCATCAGTGAGAACATGAAGATTGCCAATCAAGTGGAGCAATCTTCATCCAAGGCAAGGCAAATCATAGGTTGCATACGCAGGAGTTTCGTCAGCTGTAAGCCTGAAGTCATTATGCCATTGTATAGATCCATGGTGAGGCCCCACCTGGAATACTGTGTGCAATTCTGGAGGCCGCATTACCGTAAGGATGTGCTGAGACTGGAGTCGGTCCAGAGAATGGCCACCCGGATGGTCTCGGGACTCAAGGATCTCCCGTACGAAGAATGGCTGGATAAGTTGCAGCTGTACTCACTCAAGGAACGCAGAGAGAGGGGTGACATGATCGAGACATTCAAGTATCTCACAGGCCGCATCGAGGTGGAAGAAAATATCTTCTTTTTCAAGGGTCCCGCGGCAACAAGGGGGCATCCGTGGAAAATCAGGGGCAGGAAACTGCACGGGGACACCAGGAAATTCTTTTTCACTGAAAGGGTGGTTGATCGCTGGAATAGTCTTCCACTTCAGGTGATTGAGGCCAGCAGCGTGCCTGATTTTAAGGCCAAATGGGATAGACACATGGGATCTATTCACAGAGAAAGGTAGGGGAGGGTCATTGGGGTGGGCAGACTAGATGGGCCGTGGCCCTTATCTGCCATCTATTTCTATGTTTCTATGTCTATGTTTCTATCTCAATGCTCCAATTGTCTTTTAGGCTTGTTTTAGGTTTCTTATTCAAATATTCAGATAATAATTTATACCACTTGGCGGCCTGATGCCCTAGCAAATCTATCTGAAAACATAGGCCCGGCAAGCTATACTGATTTTTTAAAATTTGACCAATCAGGGAACCCTTTCTGAATGGCCTGTTTCAACTGCAACCGTTTATAAGCTTGAGACTTTGAGATGCCAATAAATAAAAAAAAGATTTGACATTGATAATGTGACCATTTCATAAGAACTGAATATTTCACGGGGTGTCTTAATTTTTTCACATGACTGTATACATAGTAACATAGTATATGATGGCAGATAAATACCCGAGAGGTCCATTCAGTCTGCCTAACCATACATGCTCCAAATATACCTATATTTATACATAAAGGTATATATTTTTGTGCCCTCAGTAGGCTTACAATTGAAATGCCTACTTTAAATGTCTATCACTGTATCTCTAGAGACAAAAAAAGCCCTCTAAATAAAATCTTTTCTACAGTGAAAAAAAGATGACTATATTATAATTTGTGCAAATATCACTAGAAGAAATATGCATAACTAAAATAAAATTTTGCTTCTGTATAAGCTTAAATGCACATACTTTTTTTTTAATATGTGAAACTGTAGCTATGTCAAGCAGTATACTATTTAAGCTGAGCTTTTTATGGTTCAGAATACAACCTTGATTCATCAATATTGCAGAACAGTATATTGTGTTGTCTACCAGATGGCTACAAGGGGTATTTCAAGGAATCTATTGATTAAATAATGCACTGTAATTTAGCAGTGCATAAATAAGGTGGTATAGCAATGCAAAAGAGCAGTAAGCAAAACTGCAGATTTGAAGTTAAATATTTGTCTTCATATACCTGTAGTTCTGTTGACAGTTAAAACCCTCTTTTCCCCTTTCTATCCTCAATTAAACTTCTATCAACAGCAGCGCTCCTCATTTTGACACACCCTAAAATCAGATCATTCCTTTAGTGATGGGACAGCATAGTTATGCTGTTAATTAGCAAACCTCACATTTTTATTAAGATTATTTTAGTGAGTATACATTTCTGCTGCCTTCTCTTTTTGTGTTCCTTGTTTTGAAATTCATATTAACTATCTGTATAGTAAATCCTATCAATACTTGCAGAGTATTTGACAGTGCAGACATTGAGGGCCTGATATTGAGATTGCAGGAGGCAGTCCGGCTACATCCCGCAGTCTGTGGCAATCCCGGATATTCAGTGCTGGGATTGTATCTGGCCACCTTTATTAAATATCCAGGTAAAAGTTTGCCACCACAGATTGTTAGCCAAGTCAGTATTCATTGGCTAGCCAGCTAAGGCCTAGCGTCCAAAGTGAAACCCACCTAAAAGGCA
Source organism: Geotrypetes seraphini (assembly GCF_902459505.1). NCBI lineage: Eukaryota > Metazoa > Chordata > Amphibia > Gymnophiona > Dermophiidae > Geotrypetes > Geotrypetes seraphini. The sequence goes on from NC_047086.1 coordinate 286,069,293, forward strand.
GATCTATTTGGCTGTGTGCCTTCACTGGCCAATCAATGAATATCAGCGAACCAGATATTCGGTAGGAGATAACCAGCTATCTCCCATTGAATATCAGCAGATAGCCAGCTAAGCAGTACTTAGTCAGCCAGGAGCCATTCCTATCTGCCTATAAGTATTGCTGGAGGGTGGAGCGGTGTTTTAAATACATAATAATCCAAAATAGAAGCAGACAGATAACCACACGAACAATGGCATCTAAACCAATTAATCCCATGAACAGAAATCATATACGTGTCAATCAGGGATGCTCTTGTAATACCACAGGGGTGTATCATAAAAATTAAGAAAACCACAATACCAGCTAAATTAGGTAGACAACCTGAAGAATACAACCAGGTTAAGAGACACCAGGGAGGCCATATAGGTTGTTGTTCTTTGTTGGTTTTCCTGGTATCTCCTCACAAGGTTATATTTAGCTTATCATTAAAAAAAAAATGACAAAACTTTTATGAACATGGTATCATTTTTTCATAAAGACCTAAAGTGCAATTTATAGTGATGCAGTATAGTTAGACAAATGCAAATGGTAGTACAATACGCCATGATGTCATTTGAAGCTGACATTGGTGGAATAAGTACGAGTAGTGATCTATTTTATTATGCCCACATAAGTAGTATCCAGAGACTGAATGGTAATTGAGTTGCTGAGACTAAATAAGTTGTTTCTTCATGCCTGAAAAACAGATCTGTGTGGTTATAAAAGCTTATGTAGGACATTAAGTTGGTTTAATGAAACATACATGCAGAGGATTCAATAAATAATGCAACTATAATTTACTGACTTGTTTTTATGTATACTACATATCTCACAAAACTATATGGATTATCAGTACTAGGTAATACTGATAATCTCTCCAATGTCAGTAATAGCTAAGGGTATAATAAAACTGTGACCTTGTAATATTGATATTCTGTATCTGATTGCAGAATCTGAAAACCTTTGCTATTGTGTGCTGTGTAGTGTTCACCTTGCAAAACTTGTGTTCAGAATGCTAAATCACATTAATTGCTTGCAGTCCTTGGAGGACAGTTAAATGGAATTTGTAATGACAGAAGGAAAAGGGTATATAGCAAGTAAGCTCAATGAACTGTCAAAAAATTCCTCATCAAGCAAATTTCTCAACCTCTGCACTTCAACCTCTGACCTTCTGTTGCTGTTGCCTAAAATGTGAGTCACTCACTGGTATATAGAAAAAATAAAAAAATAAAGCCAAAAATGGTTGCTGAAATGTGTTTCTCTCTATCTTCGGTAGTATGATGTGGGCAAAATACATTTTGATTGCTGTTGCTAGGCAACCTTTCTCACAGTTGACATACATAGAATTCCTACGTTCTAAGACCAAGAGGACTGGCTCCTGTGAAGAAAATATGTTGGATATAGCAAAACAACAACAGAAACAGAAGGAAGACACAGTAAGGTACCAGCAAGCCGGCAAGAGTGGGAGTTCTGCATGACTGCTACCCCAAAAAATACATCTGATTTTTGCTGGAGCAAAATATGTTAGTGTTTTGGAAAAAAAAAAAAAGGAAGTCAGTAGAGGCTTAGACACTAAAATGGAATCATGTGAGGCTGTGCATTGAAAGTCATGGGTGGCATCATTTACTGGATGTTGACAGGCTGATTGGTTCTATTTGAGTGCTTAGCATCATATTGGACCTCTTTATGCACTTATATGTAGTGTAAGAGCCAAAACTAGTAGGTGCTGTAACATTTCTTACAATTCAGAAGCCTGTTGGAGTGTAAATTTGGTTATTTTTATTTATTTTTTCATCTGTGATCATGAGTATTCCATAACTTTAGAATTCTAAGAATGATATGTGTGTATCCTTATTGGGCATCTTGTACAAATGTCGGTACACTTGCAATAACTATTGGCTATTGACAGATGGTTTTTGTAGTTCAACTAAGAGGCAGAATTTAGAAAGGATATGCAAATCAGAATTGAGACACTCGGGTCAAGTTGTATAGTATTTTAAAGCCTGTACTAAAATACATGCGTGAATGAATGTGCATGCACCAGTTAAATATGACACGAGCATCCATTTTGCAGACATATTCTCACCTAAAGAGACTGGTTTAAAAGTTGATACAGAAGGTAAAAACAGCTGCCTGGAGTCTGAAAGTGGATTAGACAGTTCTTCAAGGATGATTGCTATTTTGTCATATATCTCTTGTGATGATGATCCTGCTTCCATACCCTCTTTTACCAGTGGGCTAGCCATCTGGGAATTAAAGACAAAGAAGAGCTTGGTAGCTGAGATAATGGGCGGTGATCTTGACTCAGGGAAAGTTCTTTTACACTAGATGGCTCTCAATTGGAGAAGTTTTTCACAAGCAGAGCATTTGATATTTGTTTTGTAATTCGCTGTTTGTCCAGTTTTTTCTTATTGTAAATCGCTTTGAACTGACGATTTAGCAGTATATAAGAATAAAATTATTATTATTATTATCCTCAGCCACATTTTTACCTATAACAGAATTATCCTTATGGCCTCCTGTCAATGGAGATTGTACTACTGCTACATATTTAACCGTTCTCGTAATCCTGTTGATGAAAAAGTATAAATACCTCAAGTCTAAGGAACAGCTCTTCTTTCCCTCCTCAGAGACTCCAAAGAGACATGTCCTGCCCCTTTGGACACATGGCCATAGGCATGTGTCCATGGGCCGTGTACTGCGGCTGACCTAAACTTTTATTTGGGCTTCTGGGTGCAGCAGGATGATATCAGATGCCAACCAGGAACTCCTCCACTGGCACTCCCTTCTCTCCCCAAGCTCAACAGGGCTCATGGTGGGGATGGAAGGGGGTTAACGATTTCCCATATGTTATCTTTATATTTTGCACAGTATTAGGGGACATGTATCACTGTTTCTGTTGTGTTGCATTGTAAGCAGAATCTGGCTTCTTGGCAGTTCAGTTTAACTTTTGTCTACATATTCCTGTTTTTAGTTTGTTTACTTATTCCACACTGGGCGAGGGTGTTTCTCTGTTCTGTGCATATGAAAAAGACATGGTTTTCGCTTAGCATTGACTGTGCAGGATCGATCTGTACTAATCTGGCTTGTATAGTTTTACAATGGATGTATTGATGTTCTGGAGTTCATTATAGTGTTTAAGATGCTGCCTTTTCCTAGGTGTGACTCATGAATTATTACTAAAAATAATGTTTTCATAAAGAGGAGAGGGTTATTAAAAATGATTAGGCCTGGGTATCAAATACACTAGGTATGCCACTGTTTTACCCTACTACTCCCCTGGAGATTTGCCTCTTGTCCTCTTTTCTGTTCATCTATTTGCACCAAGGACCTTGTTTTGTCTTCTGTATTCCCCAACAGTGGCGTAGTAAGGGGGGGTATAGGGTGTGGACCATCCCAAGTGCCGTCTCAATGGGGGTGCCAGCACCTCTCTGCCCCACCCCACTTACTTGCACCATCCCTCCTCCCACCCCTCCAGAGGCCGGGTTGCGAGGCCAGGAAGTGACATCAGAGGGAAACCCAACGCTGGCACGAGTAGCATGCTGGAGAAGCCACTCGTGCTGGTGAAGATTTACAAAGGTATGTGGGGGGAAGGGAGAGTGCAAGTGTGGAGTGGGAAGGAATGTGTGTGTTTGGGGGATGTATGTGTGCAGAAGGAGTGGTAGGGGGAGAGGAGGACATGGGGATGCCACCACCCCGGCTCCTCCTACCCTCGCAATGCCACTACTGCCCAATAACTGATTTTTGTAAACTGCTTTAATAGACACTGACTGATGTAAAGTGGAAGACTTATTTGTTGGTTATTTATTCAATACTTGATTGGGTTCTTTTCTGTTTGAATAGTTGCTTGACATCAGTATGTAAGACATCTGGACTCCTGATGCAGGCAGATTGTTGCCAAATTATGGCACCGTGTCAAATTTGTTTAAGCTTTTATTTGAATGAATTGTTTTTCCACATTTTATGGGTAGTTTTGGAGTCATTGCACTTGACCCTTACTTTTTCACTCCTTTCTTTTTTGGTTTACATAAGGATATTACCTTTGCCCTTGTGGCTTTTTTTTTTTTTGTTGCCCTTTGTTTGGGTTCACAAAAAAAAAAAAATCAACTATATTTAACAGAAATAGCTGAGTCCTAGGCTGTATGATTTTGTTAGAAGAAATGGATTGGGGGAAATTGTGGGTCTGTGTCACTTATCTTTTATGATCAAAAAACAGCAAGGGAATATTTTTATCCAAGGTGATACTTATAAATCACTGTTGTACTAATCACCTTTGTTTTACTTCAAGCACAAATTACAACACAAGTTGATGTGGTTAAGTGAACACTCAGACCCACATGTGGGTCTGAGTGTTCACTTAACCACATCAACTTGTGTTGTAATTTGTGCTTGAAGTAAAACAAAGGTACTTATCTTTTATGCACATAGCAATGCCTTTGGGGAGAAGGAACATTTATATGGGCGCCAGTCTGCAGGTATAAAAAAATGGCTTCTGAGATCAAGCACAAATTTACCTCATTTGTAAAAGTTTGCCTTAGATGCAAAAAAATCACTTGTGTAATTCTGTTAATATAACCAAACCAAAGAGAGTTTCAATATTAGGGGATACACACTTCAGCATGGTATACCCCTATGGTATCTCGTATAATTCTCCCATGAATGGGTGTAGCACAAGTCCACCGTTACATCATATAACTCTCAATTGGCAATTATAATGTGTATAAGAATGGCACTTCTTCAGTTAGGAGAGCAATTATATCTTAGAAAAATCCATCAATTTGTCAATTTATAACTCAGAAACGTCCACCATTGATTAAAATTCAAAATCATACAAAAGAACAAAAAAATGTAATTCACAGTCACTTAACTGAATACTTCCAGTATGAATATGAAAACTACCTGACAGAGTACCCCCTTTTGATAATTTCACAGTGGTAGAAAATGCTTCCACAGCTTCCTAAATGAAACCACAATGGCAACAATTTCTCCAAATGCTTTCTTGTCCAGTGTGAAACAACGTACTCCTTTAAAAACAAGATGTGATGATGTCATATACAAAAAACTATTGCTCATGTCCCTGTTACAATGGCTTCGCTCATTACTTAACTAACCGTACCACACATACTTTCATCCCATACGACTTATATGATTTCAAGTGAAAAATCCAATATTGTTCTCACATCAAAAGAAAAGACCTTTTGGGACAAACTCTATAAACTGCGTCTTGATTGTAGTTAGCGGTAGGCATCCTACTGCTGTCTAACCAGCTAATTGGTATGCACATTTTCTTAAAAACAAAAAAAACAAAAAACGAGGCAGGCCACCTACACTATAGTCATCTGTTGTGAGTGCAGGGAGATGTGTCGGACACTTTAGCTCGCCCAAGGCTGGGCGTTGGTGTGGATTCATCCAGAAATGGCCTTGGACGAGCTTAAGCGGCATTAGGCATCTCCCTAGGGCTGAGATAGATGGCTGAAATGCTGGCCTACATTTCAAATATACATGGCCGCTGAGATGATTGCGGCAAGGAAATCTCCCTGCTGCAATCAGCTTAGCGGACACGGCAGGGTCCCCTGCCATGAAGCCAGCCAGCAGGAGAAATGCCCTCTCCCTCCTGCTGCCTCCCCTGAACCCACCCATGAATTCCACCCCCCCCCCCGGAACTTCTCTCCCCACTCAGTAACCCCCTCCCTCCAAAGCCCCCCATGTGTAGACCCACTGGCACCCCCCTGGTTTCAGTAAAGGTCGAGGAACTAGAGACATTATTGCTAATACTAGATGGATATTGGAGAAGAGTAAAGAATATCAAAACACTATACATTTGCTTCATTGATTATAGCAAAGCTTTTAACTGTGTTGACCATGATAAACTATGAAGAACTCTAGTGCAAGTAGGAATACCATAACATATTATTCAGCTGATAAACAGCCTCTATGAAAATCAAGAAGCTGCAGTGAGAACTGAATATGGTAACACTGATTGATTCCCAATAAAACGTGGCATAAGGCAAGGATGCCCTATTTGTTTAATCTTTATGACGAAGCTATATTCAGAAAAGCAAATTTGGAAAACGAGAGCTTTGGTTTTAAAATTAGTGGTTGAAATATAAACAACCTGCGTTATGCAGGTGACACAACGCTCAATGCCAGTAGTAATGAAGACTTGTACCTAATCCTAATGAGAAAAGTTAAAGCTGAGTGTCATAATATGGGATTAGAACTGAATATAAATAAAACAAAGATTACAAACAAGGAAAATTGTGAAGATTTTGAGCTTCAAGGTGATAAAATAGAAGCTCTAAAGACTTTTAATCTTTTGGGCTCTTTGGTAAACAAGGAAGGAACTAGCTGGGAAGAAATACTCCTCAGAAAAGCAATTGGTTGCTCTCTAACAGGGGTCTCAAAGTCCCTCCCTGAGGGCCACAATTCAGTTGGGTTTTCAGGATTTCCCCAATGAATATGCATGAGATCTATCTGCTTTCAATGCATATTCATTGGGGAAATCCTGAAAACCCGACTGGATTGCGCCCTCAAGGAGGGACTTTGAAATCCCTGCTCTATAATGAGGGCTCTTGATAAGGTATTTAAAGGCAAGAAAATAACAGTTAAAATGAAGATCACACTGGTCCATGCACTCATTTTTTTGCAGTGGTCAGTTACATAATCGATTGTATGTGTTCTTAAGGTGGCCAAACAGGTTGAAATGGTGACGGCGAGAGCTAGAATGATGCTAGGTTGCATAGGGAGAAGTATGGCCAGTAGGAAAAAGGAGGTATTGATGCCCCTGTTTAAGATTTTGGTGAGACCTCATTTAGAATATTGTGTACAATTCTGGAGGCCGCACCTTCAATAAGATATAAAAATGATGGCGTCGGTCCAGAGGAAGGCTACTAAAATGGTATGTGATCGTCATCATAAGGCGTATGGGGACAGACTTAAAGACCTCAATCTGTAGCATACTTTGGAGGAAAGACGGAAGAGGAGAGATATGTTAGAGATGTTTAAATACCTACATAATGTAAATGCGCATGAGTCGAGTCTCTTTTCATTTGAAAGGAAACTGCAATGAGAGGACATAGGATGAAGTTAATAGGTTATAGGCTCCATTGTAATCTAAGGAAATACTATTTTACAGAAAGGATGGTAGATGTGTGGAACGGTCTCCCTGAAGAGATGGTTGAGACAAGAGACTGTGTCTGAATTCAAGAGGGCCTGGGATAGGCACATGGGATCTCTCAAAGAGAGAAAGAGATAATGGTTACTGTGGATGGGCAGACTAGATGGGCCATTTGGCCTTTATCTGCCATCATGTTTCTATGAAAACTGGACATTAAGGAAACAAGATAGAGGAGTAACTCATTTGAACTCGGGAGCTGCAGAAGGATTCTATGCATGCCATGGACCACCAGGAGAACTAACAAATCAGTTTTGGAAGAAATCAGATAGTTATGTCACTAGAAACCCACATGATGAAGTTCCAACTATCTTATACTGTTAGAAGTGGAGAAGGACATCATGCTTGGGAGGATTAAAGGAACTAGGTGAAAAGGGTGACCTGCAACTAGGTGGCTGAACAGGTTGACAATTACTATGGGGATGACGCTGGAAGACTTTGTCAAACTTGCACTTGACCGACTTCTTTTGAATCATTAATTCTTCAAGTCGCTAGGACTTGAACTCGAGTCAATGTCACCTAACAGCAACAACAATGTAGAGAGACTCCCATTATATTTCCAATTTCAAAGTGTGACTACTGTAGAATAAATTGTGAGTTTGTTTGAAAATTGCTAGTATTCTTGCCTTATTATTTGTTTGAATCTATGATTTGAAAGTCATTCTAGTCAACTTTTTGACGTGAACACCCGAGAACAGATGTGTTCTTCATGAACCTTTCCTGTTTGTGTCGGTAGCATTTTACTTTTTGCACACACCGGAACTCAACCATCCTTCAATGTTCATATAACCATAAATTTGTTCATATAACCATATATGTTCATATAACCATAAATTTTTATTTTTATATCAGTCTCGTATCAGAATCAACAATACTATGAGAAATTACTGCACATGTGTGGTCCAGTGTAAGAGCCACAGACATAGTTAAGTTGGAATTGTCCATGGTCATTGCAGGCTGTGGTATCCATGATTTGTAGTGCTCTCATGCAAGGTGTTCATTCACTTTGTTTCAGCATCTCCTTCATGGGCTGTTGATTTCCATTTACTTGAATCAACTCAGCATGTTTTCAAATTGGTTTGCAAGGTATCTTTGTGTTGCTTGTGCTGGGCACTGTGAAAGCAACCTCCTTAATAATTATAAATTATGCCCTTTGTGAGTTGGGCATTTATTTGAACCATTGTAGCTGAGTTATTATGGGCATGCTTTCAGTGGTAATTTGACAGTGATCACTTTGTCCTGCTTTCTAATCTTACAAATAATACATATGAAGGATGACTGTAGCTCCATGTCAAGGGGGATAAGGTGATTTTGCCCTATTGTATTCTTGAAACTAAAGATTTGATTTTCCACTTGGTTTCTATACAAAAATTAAGTCTGTATCATTAGGTATGTAATGAGGTAAAACCAGGATTTGCTCAACCTATCTTTATTAACATGAAGCTGTATGGGCACCCTGGCCCTGATTCTATACATGTCACCTAAAAAATCAGTGCTGATGAGTGTGGCACTAAGTGTGATTCTATATAAGTTAGGCGCACTGTATAGAATCATGCTTAGTGCCATCTAAGCAACGTTAGGTGTCACTAAGCATCCTAAGTTTTAGGATCCCAGGATGCCTATTTATGCCAGGGTTTTTTTTTTGGCCTAAAAGCTTTTGCCTAAATTAGGAGCACAACGACACCTAAGTCCAAAACAGGGACCAAACTCCATAACACACCCATGATCTGCTCCCTAGCCATGCCCACTTTTAGATAAGCACTTGGACAAGATGCCTAACTTTTAGAGAATTATGCCTACCAAATTAGGACCCTGTCAATTAATTCCAAATAACTTCAATTATAAAGTGTTAAGTGCAAACTGACTCCAATTAAGCCTATTAATTAAGGTAGGCACCTAACTTTAGGTGGACTTTACAGAATTTGCTTGCCTGTGCCTATGGAACTGATTGTCTATTTGTGGTAGACAGTTATCTATGATTCAGAAAAGTATAAGAATCAGCTTCATTCTTTTATATACAGTACCTTCTAAATGTACCGTATTCATTCCCTAATACATTTTTTCACATTCTATTGTATTAAAAAATGTATGGAAGTAGGTATTTGTTTCACTGTAGAGAATGACACGGGGACCATTTACCGCGGTAAACCATGGTCACTGCAGTAAATCCGCAGTAATAGGGACATTTGCAACTGGTTTACCACAGGAATGGGGATAAGACCTTTCACTGCCCCGCGGGAATGGGGAGAAGACCTTTCACCGCCCCTTGGAAGCGATGAAAAGTGTTGCTCCTGTGGTAAAAAAAAAAACTCCACCTGTGTCAGACTTGGCATCTCCTCCCCAGCTCCTCTTGGGCCTATTTTACCTTCAGGAGCCAGCCATGCCACGATGAAGACAGAAGGAATCCAAAACCAAAGCCTGAGACCAATGTGATTTGAAGAATAAAATTACAAAGCAACAAAAGGTAGAAGAAAAAATATTTTGTGATTAGAATATTTCAGATTTGAAATATGTATCTTGTTAGAGCTGGTATTAGACATAACTGGGAACCTCAAAACTCAGGCTTTGCTTCTTTAGCTTCCAGCTGACTTAGTGCTCTCTCTCTCTCTCTGACCAGGGGGCAGTTGCCCTAGTTGCTCTCCCCTAACACTATTCCTGCCATGTGTGACTGAAGTATTCTTTTAGCTTGATTTTTCTATGTAGCATTCTGTAGTAATTTGGCTTGTTTAGTTTTCACAATAGTGGAGGGGATATTTGTGAAAGGGAGGAGAGAATGGGGTTTTGTTGATCCTTGCTCTGTATTATTTCAGATTATAAAATGACAATTGTACAGAATAGTCTCTTTTTATACTTTAATAAAATAAGTTCAGTTTAAAATCATAGCTATTCGAAGCTTGTGCGGGTGGGATCTGACAATTTGCGGGGCGGTGACCGAGCTTGTGAGACGGGGACTGAGCTCGCGGGGACGGGACAGGGACGAGCTAACGGGGCCGGGGCTGGAACAGTGATAAATTATTTCCCCGTGTCATTCTCCACTTCACTGGTCTATACAATATATTTTTATTTTCTATATGAAATAATTATAAAAGTACTTAAAATGTAATTAATTAAAATGTAATTACATATCTGGCTGTGCCGAACTTGTTCACCATAGGACAATTTGGACACCGCACTGACATTGTAAAAGTCCATACAGAATCTGTTTGACTCCTCTACCTTTGGGCTACAACACTTTAAATAATATAACCCACAAAATAAGAATAGTATAAATAAACAAAGTAAAGCAAAAACTTCCTATATTGTTTTATTGCCACTGGGAAATCAAACGTGCCAATTGGCACTAATTCAAAATACTAAGGACTCCTTTTACCAAGGTGTGCTAGCGTTTTTAGCGCACGCACCGGATTAGCGCACACTATAGCGCGCGCTACCCAAAAAAACTATCGCCTGCTCAAGAGGAGGCGGTAGCGGCTATCGCGTGGAGCATTTTAGCGTGCGCTGTTCTGCGCGTTAAGGCCCTAACGTACCTTTGTAAAAGGAGCCTTAAATTTTTTTTTTACAATCTTTTTTGAAGCAGTGGATGTCAGGAGAATGTTTACAAGAACTTTGGTTTCTGTACTTAATTTGTGATCTCATCATATGCATTTTTAATTTATTATTGTGCATTGGCGGTCATTTAGGGCTCCTTTTACTAAGCTGCATTAGGGACATTAACGCACGGAATAATACGTACTCCAATCCCGCGTAGCATGGGATTAGCGTGCGCTAATCTGCTGTTTGCACTAAAGACACTAGCACAGTGTTTTTCAACCTTTTTACACCAATGGACCGGCAGAAATAAAAGAATTATTCTGTGGACCAGCATCAGTCCGTGGACCAGCGGTTGAAGAAACTGGGCTAAGTCGTGTGCCAGATCCCGCCCATCTCTACCAATCTCCACCCCAGACCCCGCCCCCATAATAGTACTAACTGCATCTTGCACGTCCCGTACCTCATCTGGAAGCCTTCCCTCTGACGTTGCAACGTCAGAGAGAAGGCTTCCAGTTTAGGCGCAGGATGCCCATAGGAGCCATTGCCCGTGGCTTTGTGCACTAAATCAGTGAGGAAGAGGGAGCTGGTTCGAAGATAACCCCGCATGGATCGCACCGTGGACCGGCGGTTGAAAAACACTGTTTTGGGCCTGATGCACGTGCTGGCCCTGTGGACCGGCAGGAAATTTGTGTGGAACGGCACTGGTCCATGGACCGGTGGTTGAAGAACACTGCACTAGCACACCTTAGTAAAAGAGCCCTTAATAAAAAATAGATTAAGAAAAAGAAAAAACAGATTTAAGTTATAATTAGAGCACTTAGCACTTTTCACTGGATTTTTCACTGTTTGCACAAGGTCCGAGGATGTTTCACGCTTGAGTACCCCGTTGGGTAACACTGGCGCACGACTCTTGTTACAGGCTTATCCTGACTAAAGAGGCGTGAATACTGAGGACCTTTAATAATTTTGTATCACTAATGTAGGGCTCCTTTTACGAAGCCACGTTAGCGATTTATCGCGCGTAATAGCGTGTGCTAATGTGCCGGCCGTGCTAGCCACTACCGCCTCTTCTTGAACAGGCGGTAGTTTTTTGGGTAGCGTGCAATATAGTGTGCGCTAATCCGGTGCATGCGCTAAAACCCTAGCACAGCTTCGTAAAAGGAGCCCTTAGTGTTTTGAATTAGTTCCAATTGGCACGTTTGATTCCCAGTGGCAATAAAACAATATAGGAAGTTTTTGCTTTATTTTGTTTGGGCTACAACAAACATTCTGGGGCTGCTCAGTGAATCTCCATTTTTGTCATTTTCTTTTTTTTTTTTTTTACTGAGTACTTAATTTTTTCAGACAGTTGTCAAGGCTTCTGTCTTACCTTTGCCTCTGGTTAGATTTCTGTGATGAGCTATATTTAAGAATTAGGTTTATTAATTTGCCCCACTGAAACACTGTTTAAATTTAAACCCAAATATTCAACGCTAGGTCATAAAATGTGGTTGCCAGCACTTATTTTTGTACTGGCAACATTTATAACACTGTCTAGATAAAAGTAGGACAATCTTTTTGCTTTCATGACGTTATCTATGGCTAGTGGACTGCAAATATCGCCACTAACCGGTAAATCCCAACTCCCCTGCTGCTGCCCCAGCACTATCCAGATGGTGCCAAAGTGGTCTGTATTTTTGGTGATGGGACAATTGCACGCCAGACACCAGCACGCCGACAATCGAGTGCTGAAAATTTGGCGCAAGACACAAGTGCGCCGCTGGAAAACTTAGTTTTAAAGGGCTCCGACGGGGGAGTATTGGGGGGGGGGGAAATCCCCCCACTTCACTGCATACTGTTCTGCCATTGGGGGGGTGCAACCCCCCACATTATAGAGAAAACGGAACTTTTCCTGAAAAAAATCAGAAAAAATTCCATTTTCTCTATAATGGAGGGTTCCAACCCCCAAAATCCCCTCCCCCAACAGCAGCGCGAACACTATGCAGTAAAGTGAGGGGGGTTCCCCACTCACACCCAGCTTCAGAGCTCTTTAAAACTAAGTTTTCCCGCAGCATGCTGGTGTCTTGGACTGAATTGTCTGCCCTCCATTGTCAGCGCGCTGGTGTCTCACGCGCAACTGACTATGAACTGTATTTTCAGTGGCATTTTCTAAATAGTGTTGCTAAAAATCAGGGTATGGGCCTAGTTAATGAGGCTTATTCAGGTAGGAGCCAGGCCTCACATAATAATTCCCATTGAATATCGAACCCTGTAAATTTATATGTTTAGTTTCCAGTTGACACCAACAAAAAGTGCTTGTGGTTAGAAAGTACTCAACTACATAACAAATAAACCACCTTTTTTGAAATACATCTTGTATGGCTGCTTATTTGAAATGAAAGTTTTTTTCTCAAATGTGAACTACTTTTTCTCATAAAGAGATTATCTTCTTGTGGGTATATACCTCAGGTTCTGGAGCAGTGTATAATCATTCAGTTATTTCAGTGCAGAGGGGAGGGGGCAGAGGTGCTGCAGGTATTTATTATTTATTACTTGATTTTGAGTGTGACTGTTTCAATTGTAATTTTTATTGGAGTTCTTTTCCTTTTTCTTTCTTTCTTTATTTTAAAAATCTATATACCGTTTAGAACTAAACAGTTTACATAATTTACATACACAATATTAAAATAAAGACAGAATAAAAACAAAAACATAATGAAATACACATGTAATAAAATGAGTATACATCCAATCCTCAGGAAAATACCATGGTGAGGACAGTAGATCATATATAATTCATCAATTTTAGCGGTACGCAAATTCAATAAATAATAATGATATTCCAACAAGATGGCAGCCACTTAAATAATAATAATAATAATAACAACAGTTTATATACCGCAGGACCGTGAAGTTCTATGCGGTTTACAATGATTAAAAGGTATTACAGGTTGAGTGGAATAAACAAAGTTCAGAGTTAGTGAATAACAGGTCACTGGCTGTACTGTCTCCACCACCCCACTTTTATTTTTGGTTTTCATTTATTTTCTTTTGTTTATGTTTTCTTTGTTTATCTGATCTTCTGTTTATTGGGTTATTTTGACTTTGTTCTGGGGCCTCCATTCTTGTTCTTACATCGCTGAATTTAATCACTGATCGCTCCAATTTGACCATTGGTTCAGGTCCAATGTTCGAAGGGCCTCCTACCTGCTAAGTATTTCCATCATTCAGGATTTTGAAGACCTCAATCATCCCCTTGAACATCTCTTTTCTAAGCTGAGAGAGCTCCAACCTGCTATTCGGCTGATTCCTGGTACCAGGAGAGATGGCTTGATGAGACATCCGAAGTGCTGGCGGTGATCGACCGGTGCTGAGGTGGCGATTGTGGCTGGATCCACCTAGAGAGGAGAGACACTTCACATAGGAGGAGGAGGTGTCTGATGTGCTGCTAAAGACCTGCGAGGTTGGTGGTGGTGGTTGCCCGGCTGGTGATGGAATACAGCTTCATATAATGATTCGTTCCAGTGATGGGCCGATTTCATTGCAGCTGTCAGCTGTTCAAGTGGGCAAACTGCCACTACGAAATTGACTGCTGAATCCTTTCTCTCCTTTGGCTTGTCAACTATGCAGACTGCGTATATTAATGTCCGATTGGAATTTATTAATTCAATTTAACTTAAATACTTAATATTTAATCTTTTTTTAAATTCATAATTTTATCCTTGTTTTTATTCTTACTGAATACTTGTTGGATTGTACATGTCTTGTCTCTATATCTATTTTTTATCTTTCCTATCTGAATATGTTCTATGGAGTTCCTTTCAATATTGAATTGTTTCATTGTAAACTGCTTAGGTCAAGTCCACGGGAGCGGTATATCAAATGTTAAATAAACATAAATATTCCTTCAAAGCCATGGCACAAATTAGAGGTGTTTGCTTAGTAGATGTTTATTAGGTCCTGACAATTTTAACTGGAAAAATTGCAGCTGTAACTATCCCCTGTTTTTACAAACCGCGCAAGAGGTTTTTAGCGCTGGCCAGTGCGTTGAATGCTCTGCGCTGCTCCGATGGTCATAGAGTTCCTATGAGCATCGGAGCAGTGTAGAGCATTCAGTGTACCAGCTGGCACTAAAAACTTCTTTTGTGTTTTTGTAAAAGGGGGGAGGGGGGGGTTATGTTTATTAGATATGTGATAGTTCATGTTGATAACTAAAATCTCATGCACGAATATAGGATGTCCGGGGCGGTATTTGGAGAGACCTCTCAGGAAGAGACTTGGGAGTTCTGATCGACAAGTTAATGAAGCCATCTGCACAATGCACTGCGGCAGCAAAAAGGGCAAATAGAATGCTAGGAATGATAAAGAAGGGGATCACGAACAGATCGGAGAAGGTTATCATGTACCGGGCCATGGTGTGCCCTCACCTGGAGTAAGTACTGCATCCAGCACTGGTCGCCGTACTTGAAGAAAGACACAGTACTACTCGAAAGGGTCCAGAGAAGAGCAACTAAAGTGGTTAAGGGGCTGGAGGAGTTGCCGTACAGTGAGAGATTAGAGAAACTGGCCTATTTTCCCTTGAAAAGAGGAGACTGAGAGGGAACATGATCGAAACATTCAAAATACTGAAGGGAATAGACTTAGTAGATAAGGACAGGTTGTTAACCCTCTCCAAGGTAGGGAGAACGAGAGGGTGCTCTCTAAAGTTGAAAGGGGATAGATTCCGTACAAACGTAAGGAAGTTCTTCTTCACCCAGAGAGTGGTGGAGAGCTGGAACGCTCTTCCGGAATATGTTGTAGGGGAAAACACCCTCCAGGGGTTTCAAGGCTAAGCTGGACAAGTTCCTGCTAAACTGGGACATACACAGGTGAGGCTGGACTCATTTTAGAGCACTGGTCTATGACCTGGGGGCTGCCGCGTGAGCGGACTGCTGGGCACTGGTCTGACTCAGCAGTGGCGATTCTTATGTTCTTATGCTATGTTTTTTGTATTCAAATTTTTATTGTGTTCTTATTGCAGATCGGCAACCTATAAGTTTTGACATAAATAAATAAGGGTGCTTTGAAGGATGGTGTTTGTTAGTGGTTTTTGCACGATAGATACTATTGCTGTGCACCTTTTCCATATGATTGTACCACTAGGAGTTGTCAGTGTAAAAAAGACTCAAAACTGAGTGGAAAATAGAAGACAAGTAGGGGAGGGATATTTCCCTAGTATTTATCCAATAAAAATATATATATTTTTTGCATTGGGGTGTTTTATTGGTATTTCTCAGTTAAAACCTAAAATCAGAAGCCCTAGCTTCCAAGCTTGCTAAAAATACTTCAGAAAATATATTGCATTTCTTTTTTATGTAAGTACATATTTCTGGTTTGGAGCCCTAGACAAGAATTAGCTCCCTCATGAGAAATAAAGAATCCTTTTCTTTTCTTGGCTTCAGTAGAATGACATGTTAAATCTGCCTTTTATCTGGCTAGCTGACAGGTCCCACTTTGTGAATCATTTTCCAAGTGTCCTGTCTTTTTCCTACCAGCTTACCCTCTTTGTTTGGCAAAGGAAATAACATTGTGTATCTAGATTTCGGCTTTTGTCTCTTAGTGTAATGTGTTCTGATGCTGTGGGCCTGTGTTAAATTTCCAGAGCATTTTTTTTTTAAATAACATGCCCTATTAACTTATCATTTTGCAGGTGCAGCATGAATATCTTAGCATATTTATTGTTACAAGAGAATACATTTCATTTTTTTCTATTTCAACATGGTTATTAACGTTTGCATTGTGCAAAGCAACACAATGTACTGTTCATATAACAAAACTGTAAGTGCCTAAATAACATTTAAGCAAAACTACAAGGGAATGCTTATAAGTCCTTTACTTTGTAAAGAAAACAAAGCTACAGGATTGAAAAAAATTGTTTATTCATTACTGAGCTCCACATACTTATAACTTCGTTGTTCTAAGTTTAACCCATCCACAGCTAATGTGGCATCCCCAGTGATTGAAAACTTTCTTCCCTTAAGGTGTTTCTTGAAATTAGGAAAGAGGTAGTAGACCGAAGGGGTCAAATCAGGTGAGTAGGCCGGGTGAAGATCTGCTATTTTCTCCTGTGTAATGGCTGCCTTGGGAGGAGTGATATTGTCTTGAAGAAACACTTTTGAAAGCTTGCCTCGACATTTGGAAGCTAGTTGCTGCTTCATTTTGTTGAGAAGTGCAACGTAGTACTTTGCTATGATAGTTGCACCCTTTTCCAGGTAATGTACAAGCAAATTCCATCTTTGCCCCAGGAGACGGACACCAACAATTTGCTTGATGACTTCTGTGTCTTGATCTTGGGACATGGTGAGCCATTGTGTATCAATTCTTTTACATTGTACTTATGTCTCTGGATTATGGATGTGTGTGTGTGTGTGTGTGTGTATATATATATATATATATATACACAGAGATTATATATACGCAGAGATTATATACATATATATATATGTATATATATGTATATAATCTCCAAGTTTCATGTATAGTTACGAGATGGTTCAAAAATCCCACAGGATCCTAACGAAATCAGTCCAAATTGAATTGTAAGGCAAACACTCGATCATTGAGGCATTGAGACATTTGGGAACCCATTTGGCTGAGAGCTTTCTCATGTCTAAAATCTTGTGAATAATATAGCCTACTCATTCTTGGGATATTTCCAGGGTCTCTGCTATCTTTTTGGTGGATATTCTTTGATCATTCAGGATCATGGAATGAATGGTAGTTTTCTGGAATTGTCTCAGAACATTCTTCATCTTCCATGCTCTAGTGTCCTGTTCTAAATGCAGTAACCCAGTCCTTGACTGTGGAGTAGGAAGGGCACTTATCTCCTAATGTAACTCATAGAGCAGTTCTAAAATATCCAACCACATTAACTCCCCCTCCGCTGTATATCAGTGTAAACTCAAATCTTTGCAGTTGCCCATGAGTCCTTCAGACAACAGAAACATCTCATCTCGCTACCAGCAACTTAAACAATTAGCACTAATCTATTCCCTCTTTATCAAAAAGTATCTTGTGCTTATCTGTCAATCTCTCCATTTCTCCCAAGACCCCTATCTGCTTCTCCAATCATGCACTGTCATTCCAATGTGCTACATTTTCACAGCGAGCTACAATTTATCCCAATCTTTGAATATGCTTTTCCCATTTTGTTCTCATTTCCCCCACCCCCAGCCCTGGCCTCGAGCCTAATAACCGAACTTTGGGTTCCTTGTGAACCTATGCCCTCCCCTTGGTTCTTAATAAATCAGTGACCTGGGTCTAGAAGCTCTGAATTAGCCATCTAAAGGCCATAAATTTTTAAGTAGGCCCGAGTTGTTTGCAACAGGCAGGAGCCAGAGGGGAGAAGTAAACCAGTGGTTAGAGATGAGGGGAAAACCAGGATTCAGTTCCCAGTTTTACTGATGCTCCTTATGATCTTGGCAAAATTATTTAGGTGTTGATCTCTACGTGCATGCTCTGTTGCACTGTGACAGCTTATCTGGGCTCCTGGATTCTGTTTTAGAATAGTACCATAACCTAACATAGCCGTGCCTACATGATGAACATGATCACAGTTATACCATCCACAGATCTGGTATAACCGCGGCCTTATAAATATGTGTAATATCTTTTGTTCTTTCATTTGTATGACACTGTTTTTGATTAAAAATCAATAAAGAATTAAAAAAAAAAAACAACATCAAAAAACATGACTTTAACAGTCACATAAAAATGCAAAGGGGGTGAATATTCAGCCAGTGAAAGGGAGTGTTTTGCTGACTGACTGACAGCCAGCATTATTCCCAGATATTCAGCACCAGGCCTTGTTCAGGCTGTGGTATTGAATATCTAGTTTATGCAGCATTGGCTAACATAAAAATCATTATTCAGAACTTAACCAGCCCTGGGTTGCCACATAAAGATAGGACTGTGTTTTAGGTGGTTCCATTTATGCTATTATCGTGGCCAATTAAGAGCTAAATATCAGCATTTTAATGATGAAGTGCTGACTCCACCTCCAGAAAACACCAGCAGTGATAACCAGTTAAGTGGAGGAGAGTGTGGTGTAGTGGGTTAGATCTACAGCCTAAGAACCCTGAGGTCGTGGGTTCAAACCCATGCTGCTCCGTGTGACCCTGGGCAAGTCACTTAGGCGCGCTAGCCGATTTCCCGCGCTAAATGCTAACGCAACCATTATATGCTATGGACGTGTTAGCATTTAGTGCGAGCTAAATTGGTTAGCGCGCCTTAGTAAAAGAGGGGGTTAATCCTCCACTGCCCCAGGACAGATGGGGAAAATGCTTGAAGTACCTGTATGTAAACCGCTTGGAGTATGGTTGTAAAAACTATTAAAAAAAAAAAAAAAAAAAGCAGTACACAAGTCCCAATCCCTTTCCCTTAAGTTCTGCTGAAAATTAGCAGACAGCCCTGAACAAGCAATTTAAGGGGGAATTAATTAGTGCACACTAAACACTAAGATGCCCATTATATTCCTATGGGTGTCTTTGCACGTAGCGTGCGCTAATGGTTACCACACACTAAATCCGTTGGCGCCCTTTGATGAATTCCCCCCCAAATGGCTTCTATTTAGGCTCAATATAATACATTCAAAAGATATAATTAATAAGTACGCTGTCATTACACAAGTAGCATTCATGTTGAACTCAGTGTTTATTAAATAAGAAAAAAGGCTAAGTCTTAATAATAATATTGTAATTTGTAGCTAAAGAGACATATGATCAAGAAACTGTTTTATTTGACTTTTGTGATTATGATAAACATGCCGAGGGCCTCAAAATAGGACCTGCCGGGGCCGCATTTGGCCCCCGGGCCGCGAGTTTGAGACCACTTCCGGCTTAGCACAAAGTAGTTAGCATATAAATTCAGTTCACAAACCTGAATAAATGAATTCAGCTTTTAGAGTACTGTTCACGCACTGATGAGAAT
The DNA here is from genome assembly GCF_902459505.1 of Geotrypetes seraphini. NCBI lineage: Eukaryota > Metazoa > Chordata > Amphibia > Gymnophiona > Dermophiidae > Geotrypetes > Geotrypetes seraphini. The sequence continues at coordinate 286,088,963 of NC_047086.1, forward strand.
AGGAATTAGGACTAACCACAGGCAAGCCACAATATCTTGTTAATAAGCATTATTTATAAAAAGAATTTAATTAAAAATGTTTGTCAGGTGCTCTGAAGAGAAACCATAAAATATGATTTTTTCATTGTCTAATAGCTGTGGCCTGTAATGTAGTTAATCTGCAGTTATGAGTTTTGCAAACACTATAAATTTGTTATAGTAATGTTCAATGTTTCAAGAATAGCTATTTTATATTTTCATTAACTGTAGCTTTGCATTGGTGTTTAATGGCACTATTAAATTATAGTTTTGTGACTGAAAATTATGACCTTTAGTAACTAATACTAGTAATTTGTTATTTTTTACATTACTTATACCTATAAGTGAATCATGAAAAATATATTTACTATTTGGAATCTGCCTGACCCAGACTGGCTACTGTCAGACTGGATTGTAGGCCTGATCAATGGCATAGTAAGAGGGGGCGGGGGTGGTGGTGGACTGCCCCCCCCCGCCATGCTCACGCCCTCCCTTCCTTCCCTGCCCCCCATACTTCTTTAAAATCTTCATCAGCGTGAGCAACTACTCTAGCCTGCTGCTTGCGCTGGCCTGGCTCCATCTGAAATCACTTCTGGTTCACGTGGTGTAGAAAGATTTATGGTCTACTAATCAGTTACATAAACAAATACGTGCCTGATAGTTTTTTCTAGGGAAGACCATAATCTCATCCAGGTTCATCTTTCCTGCCTATTTACACGACACAAGACGCAGGCTAACGAGAAATACTTTTATTATGAAAATAGAAAAATATAATTCACAAGCCAGCAGCAATGTCTAAATATTGTTCACAAAATATCTGATATATGTATGAAACTCAGAACATAATTATCACAACACATTTCTAGATAACTAAGTAAAATAACTTCTTACACACACTATACAATTCCTTATAATAATAATAATAATAATCCCTGATTAGCAGCAATATTACAGTTATCACCAAAAGTAGCTTTACAAGCCTTGTCCTATATCACAAACGGATGCACTTATCTAACCCCAGCTGATAAGATAATAAGTTCCTTATCTTCACCATCAAGTTAGGCCTTGGCCCCGGGAGATGGAATTATTCTCAGCTTAGCAGATGTATAAATCCTTCTGTTACAGGAACAAGAGTTCTGCAGCCACTGGTAAAGCTGTAATTTTTTTGGTAGCAAAGTTTCCTTGAAGTGATGGAATTCAGATCTGTTTAAGGTCCGATTCACTCTCTCTCAGGCAGAGAGTCACACGAGGTAACTGTTCAGGTCTTAATTATTAAGAAAGAGATGCGTGAAGAATACCTGTTACATTACATTACGGATTTCTATTCCGCCTATACCTTGCAGTTCAAGGCGGATTACAAAAGATTTGTCTGGACATTTTCCAGTGAAGATACAAATTTTTTTTTTTTTTTTTTAAACATAGGGAGATAGCTGGATAGAATCCTATGGGAACTTAAGGGATGGATATTAAACTGACAGTGCAGAACTGTGAGAAAGAGACAAATGGAATACAGTTAGAGAGGGTAAGATTACAATCTATTTTTGGGGTTTGTTTACTTGGAAGGTGTTTAGGTGGTTAATTTGGGGGAGAATTATCTGGAGGTAGGTGAATCTTCTGGAGGTAAGAGAGGAGGGGTTAAGATATTTGGATGTATTTTTTGAAAAGCAGGGTTTTGATTTCTTACCTGTGGTAAGATGTGAGTTCCCTCACATCCCGACATAGACTAATTATAATTAGCAACTTTTCACTTGGATCACGTCAGATGACTTCCTCAGACCAATCCAGAAACAGAACTTAGATGAATTGCCTTTCTGTGTAAAGTCTCATACAGGCTGGGAGACACAGGCGCCGTTCAAAAGATAAGCACAGCATAGGAGTATAACTCCCTCAAGAATCACACAGTCTAAGCAAGAAGACATAGATGGATGTCCTTGACTAGAGTACCATTCTGGTACATACCCAGAATGCATCAGGCAGAAACAGCAAAGATGTGTTCTTTCTCTCTCTTCTTGCAAGGTTCATGCTGGAAAGATTTCTTGCAGACAATGGTTCAGGCTTAAATGATGGTTCAGGCTTGATGATGTTAGAGAGGCCTCACCTTCAGGTGCAAATAAGGAAATACCCCTACAGGGGCCAGGAAGTGACATCGGAGGGAAAGCCAGCGCGAGCAGCAGGCTGGAGAAGCTGCTCGTACTGTCAAAGATTTTATGAGATATAGAGGTAGGAAGGGAGGGCACGAGTATAGCATGGAAGGAGGGGGTGGGGTGGGGTGGGAGGTGGCGGAGAGGAGGGCGCGGGGGACAACACTGCCCTGGGCACTTCCTACCCTCACTACGCTACTGGGCTTGATGGATCTACATATGACTCAACATGGCTTTTCTTAAGTTTTATATTTTTTATAAGTAGGTAAAACCCATATATAACAGAGAGAACAAAAACTAAGTTTCATATGTACTGGCACTAAACCCTCTTTCTGAGCAATAGATATTTACTACCCCAAAAGGAGCAATAAACATTAAACAGCAGTGCTTCTATTTGTTTCTTTGGGGGTTTTTGATTAGATTAATAGTAAGACTAATAGGGCTGGATTCTAAAAAAGTTGCTGAAAGTTGGGTGTCAGTAGGCGCCTAAATTCTGCCTATGAGCATCTAACTTAAGTGTGTTAATTGGTTTTAAGTGTTCAGAATTTAGATATTTGCATTCACTGGATCTAAGGGATGAGATTTATGACAGAAGTAAAATTTTTCTAAATAGTTTCACAAGTAAGACCTATTGAGAGTGGTAGGCTGCTGCCTGAAGATCCAGAGGTAGGGGTGGGTGGGGGGTGCTCAGAGGAGTTTAGATATCTGCTTCATGATGATGGTGAGGACTTTAAAATCCCATTATCTCAACATACCATTTCAATTGCATGTCTCGGCTGATCACAGTCATGTTATATGCACTCTGTAAATTTCTACTGTGACTTTGAAAGGAGAGGAGTCTAATATTGTTTTGGGAAACTAGGAAAAAACCTCCCCACAGAGTAATGAGTATGTCATACTCATAGTCCTCATGGGAATTTTTTACATTCACCCTGTCACTGTGTCAGCAAACTGAACATCTTTCTTCAGCTTCCATATGTCTTCACAGAAATTAGCACATGTTACTGTTTTCAGATTAGAAAATTATACCAAATGCAATATGTAATTGCAAAACCAAAATTAGCTTTCACAATGCCAGCAACAGTTCTTGGCTGAGGGCTATGCACCAAGGCCCTTGGAACGCTGTAGTCATGGGCCCTAAATTCATCCACATGATGATAGAATTGAAGATGACTGGGACTCTGCCCACTCAAGGATTGGGAATGCTGGACTCTATAGTTTCCTAGCTCTGATTGGCCTGGGCAGCAGATGATCCGACTCATAAAACAAGCCTAGCCTTGCTACTAAGCTGTGTGTGGAGCTTCATACTAGAGAATGACACGGTGACAAAATTCATCACCGTCCCCGCGGATAACCGTGGGAAATAATCCCTTGTCATTTTCTAGTGTCTATTTCAACCTCGGTCCTTCTACACCAGCATTCTTCAAAGCAAAGCTTGCGGGTCAGTGGTTGTGGCCATTCATACTCTGATTCTTCCCTCTCTCCTTAAAGAATGACATGAAGATGGTTTCCCGTGGTTTTCCGCGGGGACGGGAACGGTGATGAATTTTGCCACCATGTCATTCTCTACTTCATACTTAACACTTTTGTTGTATTACTGGACATATGCAATGCTGTACAGTGGAGCTAAGTAGAGCCAATTCAGAAAAGATTTTTTCAATTCAATTTTGTCAATTGAATTGATTTTTCAATTTGATATGATTTGATTCGCTTTCTGTGACATAGCTTTAAAATTAGCTAGAAAAATGGATTAAATGAATTACATGATGTCCTCCTCTACCCCCAACTGCCCCTTGTCAACTGCATGTTTTTTCAGTTTATTTGGCAGGCTATTCACCCACCCTACTCCCATTTGCCCTCTTCAACCCCACGCCAGTGCTGTCAAGTGTAAACAAAGCAAACAACCCCTCTCCCCACTTCTGCTCTCTGTTAGGTTGTAGATCGCACTTGCTGTCTAACACCAGCTCTGGCACCACCAACCTGGGGGACCATGTTCATGGGGGGGGGCGTTGGTGCCTCTCCTCCTCTCCACCCCCCTCCCCCCAACGAACCTCTTGAAATATTCACTGGCGCAAGCAGCATCTTCCACTAGCTGCTCCCAGAATGTGATGTCAGAAGGGAGCTGAGGCTGGCGCGAGCAGCAGGTGGAAGATGTTGCTCACGCTGGCGGCGGATAAGCGTGGAGGGGGCACTCAGTGTGGTAATGCCTCATGCCACTAACTCGGGCACCAACCTCCCTCGCTACACCACTGCACTAGCTATCGCTTCCTTTTCTCTTCCACATTGATGCACTAACATCGCTTGGCTATTTGGCATTGGGTTTTACGATTGCTCTAGATCTGACGGTAACTGTGATAAATGTGGGCGCCTAGGTTAAAAACCAGACATTGGAGTATGTGGGCTCTGTGTACTAGCCAGCATTAAGACTGCCATAGTAATAATAATATTTTGGAGTCTATGATCCCTCTGACCTATGAGGTAGTGATTTGCGGACCTGTGCTGCATGTTAAGCCCCCGTTGGATAAATATAAAGGCAAACTCTTCTTAATTATGACGGGTACAGCTATGCAGTTGATCACGTGCAACTGGAAAAATTGGGACCGTCTTAATTTCACATTCTGGTGGGCAAATCTATGTTTAGTGTATAAATATGAAAAAATGAATGCTGATTTGTCAGGGAACACAAAAATATTCAAATTAGTGTGAGATCCATTGATGTCTTTTGTAGAATTGTAGTTTTATTTTGTTGACATATTATTTGCACATCCAGGGATGGGAGGGTGGGGTATATGTTTATATGATTTTTTTGATTTTTTCTTTGACGGTTGGGAAGAGAGGAGGGTATTTTATAGTATTGATAAACTTTTCTGAATGTTTATAAGTGCTTAATTATTATGATTATGACATGTATGTTATGATGCACTTTTTATAAGATCTGAAAATTTAATAAAGATTTATTTAAAAAAAAAAAAAAGACTGCCATAGTAGCTTAAATTGCCTACTGGTTTTAACACAGCCATTGTATCAGGCTACTTGTACTACATTCAGAGCTATGTTTGCAAAAGGATGGGTGGAATAAATAGTCAAATAAAATAACACCTCTGTATAACAGTAATGAAGCGCAGGACATTGCAGCCTCTCCATCCTGTAATCGGTGCAAACTCAGCTGCAGGACGGCCAACCATGCTACACTCACCTTACCTCTTTCCTCAGATCACTCCACTGGCTCCCTATCTGCCTTCGTATACAGTTCAAACTCCTATTGCTAACCTACAAGTGTGTTCATGTCACAGCCCCTCAGTATCTCTCCTCTCTTATCTCTCCTTATTTGCCTTCCCGAGAACTCCGTTCCGCAGATAAGCCGTTTTTATCTGTACTCTTCTCCTCCACTGCCAATTCCAGACTTCCTTATTTTCATCTTGCTGCCCCATATGCCTGGAATAAACTACCTGAGCTCTTCCGTCACGCCTCTTCCCTTGTTTAAAAGTAGACTGAAAACCCACCTTTTTGATTTAGCCTTCAATCCATAACCCTATTCCCCCTCTGTCAACTGCTCACCACCATAGCCAGAAGATTAGCCATTGCCCCCTGTTTGTCTGTTTAGATTGTAAGCTCTTTCAGGCAGGGACTGTCTCCTTTTTGACTCTCTACAGCGCTGCATATGTCTGGTAGCGCTGTAGAAATAATTAATAGTAGTAATAGTAGCTATCCTTAACTATGTTAAAGGCAGCACGGTAATGATAACCAATATTGTGTATAACCCAAAGTGTAAAACTTGAGGAAAAATATCATAACTCCTATCTCTTATAGCTGGAACATGATCGGGCATAGAGCCCCCCCTCCTCCAACTTTATTTTAATTGTATGGATTCCCTCAGGGTAATGAGTAGTCCCAAACCTGTACCAAAAGTCAGACCTTTGCATAAATGATTGAAATTAAAGCATGAGCACTATCTTTATAATTAATAATTATCCTCCCAGCATCAGTTTTAATTCTAAGGTAACAAAAGAGACATTACGCATGTCATTACGACCCAAGGGAAATTTTTACTGTATTCAGTGTATGCATTAATGCTGTGCATGTTGGCTTTGCTCTTTCCACTTGATTGCTCTCACTGACCTTTTGTGGTTTCTCATTCCAACTGAGTGAATTGTATTCATTTAATGACTTAATTTCCCTATGCCGTTATGCCTTTGGGTATACTGAGGAAGGGCTACACATTCAAATCCATCAGAAAGAAACATTATTGGTCGCTCACAACCAGACAAGGGCCCTGTAGACACTATCAGCTCTGGAATTTCCACCACCTTTATTTTTTCACTAGTCTTTAAGCCCGTTACATTAACGGATGCTAGAACATATGTGTGTGTGTGTCTGTATTTATTTCTTTCTCTCTCTCTCCTTAGCCGCTTTTTTTCTTTCTGCCTTTCTTTTTCCTTGGCTGTCCATCACCACCCCTTGTCTGCTCCCCTGTCCATTTTCCCTTCCTTTTACCTCCCCTGTGTCCACCACCACCCCTTCACTGCTCTCCTTATGCAGCAGCAGCCCTTCTCCCTTTGTTTTACCTCCCCCCTGTCCAGCAGCACCTCTTTCCTTCTCCCCCTTTCCAACATTAGTCCTCCGTTCCTTTTCTTCAACCCCCTGTCCATCAGCATCTCTTTCGTTCTCCCCCTGTGCAACGGGTGCTAGAGTAGACGACTGTTTTTTTTTTTCCTTTCTCTCTCTGTGCTTGGATGCTGTCTGTCATTCTTTCTGTCTGTGTCTCTGTCTTGCGCCCTGCCTGCCTGTATTTCTCCATTGCGCCATGTCTGCCTATCTCTCTGTGGCCCCCTTCTCTTCCCCGGCATGCTTGGTGTGTGCCCCCAGAACACCCTTCCCCCCAAAGCAGCCCCGTTTCCCAATGCCCCTGCCCCCTTTTGTGCCATGCCTGCCTGCTCTGTGGCCCCCTTCTGTTTCCCCCCTATGATTGGTGTCTGGCCCAGCAAACCCCTCACCCCAAAACAGGCCCCTTTCCCTCTCCCCTTGTTGAGCCATGCCTGCCTGTTCTGTGATCCCCTGCCCATGACTGCTGTGTGCCCCCAGCATACCCCTACCCCCAAAGCAGCCCCTTTCCCTCTCCCCCTGCTTGCCTGCCATGCCTGCCTGCTCCCTGTGCATCAGCATCAGCATTTCCCTCCCCCTCACCTGTTCCTTCATAGCAGCATGGAGATAAAACGGCTCCCTTAGTTCTTTGCTGGATTTTTTTAAGTTTAAAGATGCCTACGCAGCTCCTCTCACGATCCGGCCTGCGTCGGAAGCCTTCTCTGACACAGGCCAGGATCGTGAGAGGAGCCACAGCGGCAGTTTTAAACTTAATTAAAAAATTCAGCGAAGAACTAAGGGAGCCGTTTTCAAAGCCGCCGCCACCGCTGCGGCTCCTCTCATGAGCTGCACTTATATTAAGTCGGAAGATGAGATTGGAGCCGCGGCGGCAGATTTGAAATGAAAATAATTTATGCGGTCAGCCGGCTCCCTCGAAACCCTCCTCCCCCCCCCCTTTCCGTTCCAGCGGTCCGTCTGGCTGCGTTGTTCTCTCCCTCATTCTCAAACCGTCCGTGCCCTACCTTCAAACTTGCAGTTCAGGCCTTGAGGATCATGGCAGGGAGGAAGGCAGTGTTTGGCGGCCGCTGGAAGGAGGGTGGAGTGATGAGCCAGCGGTGCATCTGGATTGTGAGCAGCCCTGCCTTCGGTGCTGTCTCGGTCCCACTAAACCGGCTGGCAATAACGAAGCCAGACATCACGGGGGCTTTCCCTCTTGCTAAATCGCTATAGGCTCTTCCGGTCTCGATCCCGCCCCTCAGGATTGAGACCGGCAGAGCCTTTAGTAATTTGGCAAAAGGGAAGAACCCATGGCATCTGACTTTGTTATTGCCAGCCGGTTTAACAGGGACAGGACTGCTCACAATCCGGATGTGCCACAGGACTCGGCGTTCACTCGCTCTATGACGGTTCGTCTTCTGATAGTGACGTACTATGCGCGCATGCGCAGTCGTGTGGCCACATCCCGATAGAAAGGGGATCATGGAACATGTTTCCCTACTGCGCATGTGCGGGCTAGCATTTTATTATTTAAGATAATAATCTTATTTCTAGGGGATTATGGGATATGCATGATCCATTAGTAAATGACTTCTTTGTCTTTTTGGTCCCTAACCCTTAAAAAAAAAATCTTCACTTTAAAGGAACTGAAATAACCAAAAGAAGTAGGGATAAATCCAAAACCAGGCTGCATAAAATATAAACTGCTAATACCTGTAATAGATCAGTGCAATAGGGGCCCCTGCTACAAAGCCACGGTAGCAATTCCTGTGTGGCAAAGGCGACTCGGCCCATTCAATTTCTATGGGCTGCAACACATTTGGGGCACCGGGGCTCACTATCACGGCTTTGTAAAAGGGACCCTAGGTAGTAGTGAAGGGGTGCAAGAAGTTTTGAAGGAGAGAAGTGACAAGTTCTGCAGGAATGTAAATAGCATTCCATGGATTGTCTGGACCAGCCTGATTAAATTTGCTGAGTCACAGTAAAAAGTTGGCTGCAGGCCAAAGTGGAGGACCAGAAAATAGTGGGTGAAAACAGAGCCAAGCTATAGAATCAGAAGCTTGTATGTGCATGATGCATGAAGTTGTTATATGGGGAGCATTCACAATCAGCTAAATGGGAAGAAAAGGAGGAAACTGACTTATTTTAATAGAAGAAACAAGAGTGGAGAGGCAGTATGCACATCTGTAAATAATTTTCTACAGAAAGGAAGAACCAATTCCCTTGGGCTAAAAGGTGCAAAATAGAAGTAAGAAAGACTAAAAGGGCTTTAAAAGAACAAGGCTTGGTTCTCACGAATAAGCTGGTCCACAAAATTCAGGTTTAAAAATGTATTGTTTAGCCAAAGGAAAATAGACAGCAAAGATGCTTATGTTGTGTGTTGTATATCCAAAAGTCAAATCAGGGACCACATGGGTCCATGTTTTGGTGAAATCACCTACATCAGGAGTCACACATTCCAGAAGATATTGATAACAACAGTTCCAGTCAAAGCAAAGCATTATAAATATCAAAATATATTTGGTGGCGTTGCTACCTCTGTATGTATCTAAAGTGTATTTTGTGAACAAAGGAAAACAAGATGCATAATAAATGTTATATTGTACTATACTGAAAATTGAAATAGTATTTAAAAATATAACATGAGTGTTTGAATGCCATAAACATCTGGAAGTTGTAGCAGTATTAGATTATTTCCTGATATGCCTCTACTCAATAATCACATCATAGTGATTTACATAGCAAACCCTACAGGAGCTTGAATCAGAAGCCTAACCAAGCTCAAGTCCATAGGTTGGAATATGGGTCAGTAGAGGACAGTTGACCAAATACCAGAGAAAATACACTCTGAACATGTTCCAGGGAGTCCAAGAAGGAGCAGAATGAGCCAGGTCTTCAAACAAACCACACTTTAATGGCAACCAAAGCTCTAATCAAGTAGATAAAAATACTCACCATTCCCCACCAAACTTTCTATTCTGGTAGTCCATCTTTCCTCAACAGTTCCCTGGTCCTTTGTACTTCCGCTAGTTCCCTTTGTTCCTCTCAACATAATGTCAACTTAGGCCATGTCAGACTGGTGTAAATTGTCATGCCTAAAGTTGTCAGTTGTAAGTGATAGTATTCTATTTATTTACACAACTGCAAGAAACACCCCTGATCTGCCCAGAAAGGTGGTAGATGCGTAGAACAGTCCACCTGGAAGAGGTGGTGGAGACAGAGACTGTTTCTGAATTCAAGAAAGCATTGGATAGGCACATGGAATCTCTTAGAGAGAGGAAGAGATAATGGTTACTGCGAATAGGCAGACTGGATGGGTCATTTGGCCTTTATCTACCATCAAGTTTCTATGTGCATGCCCCCTTTGTAGCGGCATTTAAGTGCTCAGTTTATAGAATAACATCTAAGTGCAATTATGCATATAACTACAAATTGGTACCTAACTAAACAATTAAGTTAGGCATGCAGTTGACACAGTGTTATGATTTGTATGTCCAAATTTACACACTAGTAGAAACTGGAGCGTACAACTTTATAGAATCTAGGGGAGAGAGGATAATATTAAGCTAATTTATTAGAAAGCTTGAGAAAATAGCCATAATTATGTAACGTGATATTATCTGCAAATACCACTTTGTCATATGATACCACACCTCCATACACAAAATGGTCTCTCTTTCTCTCTCTTTCTCTTCAACCGCCGGTCCATGGACTGGTGCCAGTCCACAGAAATTTTCTGCTGGTCCACAGGGCTGGCACATCTATCAGGCAGAAGTGTTCTTCAGCCGCGGGTCCATGGTGCGATCAACGTGGAGTTTTCAGGCTGGCTCTCTGAGTGCTGCAGTGCACAAAGCAGTGGGAAAAGGCTCCTACATGTGTCCTGCGCCTGAACCGGAAGCCTTCTCTTTGACATCACAACGACAGAGGGAAGGCTTCCAAATGGGGCGTGGGATGCATGCAAGGAGCCGCTGCCCCCAGCTTTGTGCAATGCAGCACTTAGGAAGCCAGCCCGAAGAAGCCATGTTGATCGTACCGTGGACCGGCCCGAAGATAACACCGGAGGGCAGGCCAGAAGGCAAGGCACAACATGGAGGGAGAGAGACAACAACGGTAGGGGGAATGCTTTTATTTTTTTATTTAGTGATTGATTTACATCTGCTGTCTGTTCAGGAAAAAATGCATTTGTTTCTTTTCCTCTGTGATGCACTGCTCTATAATTGGATGTGATGCTAGAGACTGCTCCTGAGTTTTGATGCATCCTGGGAATACCCCCCCGCCCACACACACACATCTATAAAGCATAGATACGATCAGCTCCCCTTTAATTTTCCATCGGATCCCAACCTGGCTGGATCACCATGCTGCAACATCACTCTCCCTCTGCAAACATGTGCTTTTCTGAAAATGTGCTTTCTGGCCTACAGGGCGGCCTTCTAAGGACTTTTCAGCCAGTATTTGTGAGTAAATGTAATCCTTTAACCTTAGAGAAAATTTGTCTTGTGTAATTCTATTATTTTTGCTTAAAGAACCTATCTGTTACTGCTTCTACCTGCGTGATTTTAATGCTTTTAAATAAATTTTCAGTTGCTCATAAATGTTCTAAGTCTTAGTTATTTAATTAGCTAAGTTTTAATCAAGTGAGCTAACTTTCCCCAAATTAATAGTTCTTTTTAATATACTATATATTTATCTAAGCCAGAGAGAGATGTATATTATTGATGGAGTTCCATCCATTTAATAATAATTTTGTAACAATTTTACACTTTTTTTTAAAAAACAATTTTAAATTGAGAGTAAATATGAAGAAATAATACAGTACATCACATCCCTTCAAAGAAAATTTTACCTATAGATTGAATTCTAAGGAAATTCTGCTAAGAAGAATGCAAAGATCTTGCAGAATGGTAAGGGATGAACAAATCTGTTAGATATTATGGTTGTTTTAAGGGCAAAACAGCAGCAAACCAACATCAAATTTTTAAACGTAATCCTCCAGCTCATTTATACAATAGAAGTGACATGATCAAATATCTCAGAATTTGTCAGAAGCTTTCTACTGCATGTGCTTTAATAAATTCACTGATAAATCCAAATATGAGTAATTTTAATCATATCTTTCTCATCAAAATAGATCTAATCAGGTGAATAATAATACTCACTATTGCCCACCAAGCTTTCTATTCTTGTATGCCATCTTTCCTCCACAGCTCCCTGGTCCTATATATTCACTCTAGCTCCCTTCATGTTTCCCAACATACCATCTCCTAGTTATTCCATTCCACTACTACGTTAGACTTGACCTTGCAGGACAAATCTTAGTGTAGCACCTACTCTATGGAATCATTTAACACTCATTAAGAATATAAGACTTGCCGTACTGAGTCCATCTAGACCAGTATCCTGTTTCTAACAGTGGTCTCTCCATCCCTGGAATGCCCCAAAATAGCCAATTTTTAGTTCAGTGCTAATTGGTTATTTTAAGCAGCACTAACCAGTTAAGTGCCACTGAGAATTAGCAGGTAGCCCTGAATAGGAAATTTAACCGGCCAGGAGCTGTGTCTAGCTGATTAAATGGTTTTGACTATCGATCCCTAAATTTTTATAAAAGAAGCAATATACACTACTTCAGTTAGAGCAATGAACCTGTTTTTAAGTTTCAAGATGTCTTTATAATTTGGATAAGGAGTCTATGCAATTCTCAAAATCTAGTGCAAATGCTTGAAAGTGAGAGAATTTCTGCATTTTGATTTAATAATGTTCAAAAAATCAATGAAATCCTTTGAAATCCTGGAAATATTCCACTAATTCCTGTTGGAGTTGCAGCCCAAAAGATTTAGCAATGCCTAACAGGTGAGATGATGGATTTATTACTTTTGTTGTTGGAAAGTGCATTAACTGACCGCTAGCCAAGTCATTTGCAAATATATCCAATATAGCTTCAAAAGCCCAGCATCTGGAGGCCAGATTTTTAACTGTATTCTCTCTTCCTTGTAACGACAAATTAAGTTCATTTTAAATATCCAGTCATATCTATGAGGAAAGCAATAGTTTCCATCTGCTCAGGATTACTCAAGAATGCAAGAAACTCAGCTGCCTTTTTAGATATCAGTGTTTGAAGAAATTAATAGATTTCATTAGAAAGGCTCCAGAATATTTGGATACTTTTACCTTTATCCAAACAGTGTGCATCATTATGCAGAAGATTGTTAAAATCAGTTGAGGCATCCTCAAGAAAACTTCAAAAAAAGCAATGCTGGGGTGGGGAATTACATCAAGTGAAATGAATCTTCTTCAGCATATTCATCAGATTTGCAAATTCAGCATTAAACTCTAAACACAAAACAGATTGATGAATAATACTGAAGCCGTTCCTGTTTTCTCTGTCATTGAAGGAGCTCAATCTGTTGTTAATAATATTTTGGAAATTTGAAGGCCAGTGCCCTCAAATTTTTTGGGGATGCATTGAAAAACTACCTCATTTCTTGACTTTGTAATCTATTTGAAACACTGTCAATAGATCTTCAACAATTTTTCCCAATGAAAAATCGAATGTAAACATTCAGTACATCTGCAAAATATCAGTGCCAAAAGCCTTTGTGTTTCTGAGATCATTAACTAGTTGTTGGAACACATTTTCTACCAAGTCTTCAACTCAGCCAGTTGCCATACTGTCAAAGGAAATCCTGCAATCGCTTCTATGACTTCTACCATGTACTCTTTGAGAACTTCTGCATCAAGGAATGGCTTCTTTTGTCTCCCCAAAGTTCACATCACACAAAATGAAGACTCTATTGCCTTTTATGGAACTATTGGGGTATTTTTTATTTTTATTTTTCATTTTAGCCATACTATTTTCAAGAGTTGCCTTGATGGTATTCACTTTATCCAAGCAAAGATGAGGTCCTCAGAAATATTTAGCACTAAAATCTTTGTATTTCATTTCAAAGTACCTCTTAATATTACCACTCTTTATCACCGCCATAGTTTCATTACAGATCAAATAAATGGGTCAGGCACTGGACTGTGCCAGCAAGATAAGCAGATAGTGAACGTTGTGCATTTTACTACCTATTTTTCGCTGCTTGTTGGGATGTGCCATTTCACTGGAAAAGGCCAGAAATCAATTCAATCTAGAAATACCTGTGCCCATAAATAGTTCAAAGATTTTTATAGCACAAATATGACTTGTGTAAAATTTACACTCATCTTGTTCTGCCCCCTCCGCCTAGCATACAGCCATCTTGTTCAGTTCCTTCCCTCTTCTCTCCGTGGCATACAGTTACCTAGCTTTTACCCCACTATCTCCCATCACACTCTCACTTTGCTATACTACTTCTCATCTTTCATTGTCTATCCCCTTCCAGCAGATCCAATATCTTATACTCCCTCTCCCCCAGATCCTGAAATGTACCTTGACAAGTGGTCGGCAACTACAGTGATTCAAGCAGGTGGCTTCTGGCTGAATCCGGAGCCTTCCCTTATTCACATCCCACCTGCAAAACAAGAAGTTGTATCAGAGGAGGTGGGATGTGGCTGAGAGGAGGCCCCAGATGCAGTGATTCAAACAGTCCTATGCTGCTGATCTCTGTGCTGCAGGCCGATGAATACATGCTGGACCACCAGGTTAAAAAGGCTGGACAATGACCACAGATTGGGGGGGGGAGAGTTAAAAAAATTGGTGCGGTGGTAGCGAGCGGGGTGTTTTAAAAAAAATTGGTGCGGCAGTGGTAGCGAGCGGGTGGGGTGTTAAAAAGAGGTGGTGCAGTGGCGGCAGCAGGCTAGGGGGGGTATTTTAAAATAAAGGTGGTGCGGAAAAGGTGGTGCAGCGGGGGAACAAAATTTGTACCTTCGCTTCATAAGACGCACCAAGATTTCCACCCACTTTTGGGTTGAAAAAAGTGTATCTTATGGAGCGAAAAATACGGTAATTCTCACAATGGTGAAACTAAAGTAGAAAGAATAGAATTGTTAATCAGTGCGATGGATGAGCTTGTTTTAGAGTGCTAAATAACTCAAAACGTGGCTTGATAGTTGACATGCAAACACATTTCATCATTCACCATTTGCAGTCATTCTTTTTTTTCCAATGTAATTTCTGTCACAGCTGAAAATCCAAGTTTGCAAAGATAAGAAGATCCAAATGGTAACAAAGCTTTGATTGCTTTGTTCCTCAAGTTAGGATATTTACTTCATAAAAAATTAAATTACTTGCTGTTAGTTTTCAAGAACCAATCACATCAAAGAATGATGCCTGTCTCGGTGGTTGTATCCTTACACATGCAGATCCTCATAACGTTGACAGACTCTTGCGTACATGAAGTACATGTCATCTCTTCTAGTGTATATTTATGAAGGGAATTTAAAAAAAATAAAATAAAATTCTGGAATCTCTCATGGCACACCCGGAATCTCTTTGGGGCACACCATTGTGCCTTGGCACACAGTTTGAGAGACACTGATCTAAATAATTCCTGCATTCCGAAAATGATAATCCATTGACTTTTCCTTCAAATTCCTATGCTTGACTTCATACTATACAATATACAGCTTTTTTTCTTTCTAGCATCTGCACTTTTGAACAATATTCTTAAAAGCTAAGGACAGACTAAAGGACCATTTTTTTCTCTGGCTTTTGGTGGCGTGGGGAGAATGTTGACTAAATGACTTCTGGCACACTGGTGGGCTCAAGGTCTAAGTCTCCTCTTCTCCTCAGAGACTACCCAGTAGAGCTTGGAGGGACTGGAGAGCCCTGAAGCTTGACCAGTAATAGGGCATCTAAGTGACCTGGAGAGTGCTCAGAGAGAGTCCTCAATGGAGTGCCTGAAGGACTGGGGGAGTCTTCAGGGAATGTTCATACATTCAGGTGCTTAAGCATTTTTTCCCTATTTGTCCTAGTGGGCTCACACTCTATCTAATGTACCTGTGGCAATGGAGGATTAAGTGACTTGCCCAGGGCCACAAGGAGCAGCATGGGATTTGAACCCATAACCTCAGGGTGCTGAGACTATATAGCTCTATCCACTGTACCACACACTAAGGACCGGCACAAGATATAGAAGTAGAAGATTCTAGCTCAGTGTGTTAGCATCCCATCCATGGGAATCACTGAACCATGTCTCTGTTATAGCAACAATATCTAAGTCTGCCTCTAATATCAGGGCCTGCAGATCATGAATTTTGTTGCTTAGACTGCGAGCGTTTGTTGTCATTGCTTTCCAGCTACCTTTCAGGGGCACTATCATTTTATTAATAGTTTTTTGCCTAGTCTCACTTCCTACTGCATTATCAATAATCTTCAACTATACTCTTCTCAAAGATGGCGGTGGCTTGTTATAATATATTTAAATAGAGGAACCAACTCGCAGAGAACAGCCAATCACACAGCTCGTTTTCACCAATGTCATTCCTTCAATTTCAGCAATAAGAAATGCTGATATACGTTTGTTATTGTTATAGGGGAAAACCTTGATCCAGCTATGTGGTGAAACGTGATGTCATGTCCAGAGTACCCCTTTTAAATCACTGGAAAGATAAGATGAGTGATTAAAGTATTAAGGTATTATACAAAGAAACTATGAAAACGCAGTAATATTTAATGAGGTAGATGGACTTATGAAGATTCTGGGCTAAGAGAAGTCTCAGAAGTATCAGTTGATTACCTGAGCCGCTGAGGTCCACCAAGTAATTTGATAACTGTTATATGAAGAGACTTGTTTTTAGAGTTTTGAATGATTGTCCTCATCTCTATGCTTTTTTTGAGTCTCCCTGGGAGAGAGTGGTCTTTATCTAGAAGGCATTCCTGTTTGTGCTGCTGACTTTTTCTCCAAAACATTTTTATAAACAAGATTTAAAAAAAAATTGGCTCAAAGAATTTTGTTTGAGCTATGTAATACCATATTCACTTTTGCATTTACAGTAACAAAATGTTTGGTGAGAGATGGATGATAGTAATTTCCACAGTTTAAAGTACTACTTCATCACCAGGAAGTGATAGTAATTTTCACAGTTTAAAGTACTACTTTATCACCAGGAAGTAAATGGAAACCTTATGATATACCTACAACAGCAACTCCATTATTCATGTAATATTCTTTTGCTTTTAGAACCGATCAAACCTTTGTTATGGCTCCTTATATCTCATGTTCTGTTTGTCATTCAGCATGAGGGCTGCCTGCTTATTGGTACTACATTCCTAGGTTGGTAAATTGGGCTAAAAACATCCTTGTTGTCGCTGTGCTGATTAAAAGAAAATTTCTGTGCATTTTAAATAAAATTTCCATTGCAATACTAAATTTATCAGATCGCCAAGGATTTAAAAAAATTTTTTTTTAAAGAAGTGTTAAAATGGAAATAACAAGACAGACACAGGGGCTCATTTTCAAAGCATTTAGACACCTGTGATACTTTGTGTGCCTAATTGCTTTGAAAATTATTCCCAAAATGTCTCATTTCTGACCACTCTGATGCCCTGAGAGAGTATACCAATTATTTATATAAAACAAACAGGCTTGTATAAGAAATATATTAAGCACTTATATACATAATAAATTGCCAAAGAATGGACTCAGTTCTGAAATTGCCCACTATCTTAAAGTTACACTACTGGTTTTCAGCCTAAATTTTGGAGCTTGCTATGTGTTAGGAGCCATCGACTCTTGTCTGAGTCCTAGCAACTTGATGAATTACAGATCTAAAAAGAAATTGGTTTGTGCTTGTTTGGTACGGTCCTCCAGCATCATCTTTGTGGTTGTTTTCAACAGTCCAACCATCTGATTGCAGGTCACCCTCTTCTCCTGGCTCTTTCAATCTTCCCAAACATGTCCTTCTCCAGTGATCATTCTTTTCTGACAGTGTGACCAAAATAAGACAGTTGTATCTTCATCATTTGGACATGTGATATAGCCAGAATCGATATGTTAGTTTTTCTAGCAGTCCACTGCATATATAAAATCCTTCTCCAGTACCAAAGCTCAAATAAGTCAATCTTCTTTTTGTCTTGTTTCCATAGTGTCCAGATTTCGCATCTGTAATTGGCCACTGAGCAAATGAGTGTGTGGACAAGTCTGATCTTTGTTTGGTGTGATATTTCATTGCCTTTTAATACTTTGTCAACAGCCTTCTTTGAAGAGCGACCAAGTATTTTGTCCCTTCTAGTTGCTTTTTTGTTTACGACAGAGCCTAGGAGAGAAATCCTTTACAACTTCAAGCTCAAAATCTTCTTCATCTTCGTCTTGTTTATGTTGAGTTCTAATCTCATGTTATGACTTTGGACTTTGACTTTTCTCTGTAGATACAGCATGTCTTCTTTACTGCTGGTGATGCGCGTTGTATCAGCTGCATAGCACAGGTTGTTTATATTTTGGCCACCAACTTTAAAACTGATGCTCTTCTTCCAAATTTGCTTTTCTGAAGATGGCTTCACCGTAGTGGTTGAACAGATAAGGTGACACGATGCATCCTTACTTGATTCCATGTTTTATTGGAAAACAATCAGTGTTGCTATATTTAGTTCTCAATGAGGTTTCTTGATTTTTGTAGAGGCTCTTTATCAGCTGAAATATGTGTTTGGGTATTCTCATTTGCACTAGAGTTCTCCTTAGTTTATCATGATCCACACAGTCAAAGGCTTTGTTGTGGTTGATGAAGCAAAAGTATAGGGGCTTTTGGTCTCTTGTTCCTCATCCTTTTCTGAAACCAGCCTGAACTTTGCTCAACATATGATTGTAGCCTTTGTTGTATTATTATCAGCAATATTTTGCTGGCATTATATAATTAATGCAATTGTTCTGCAGTTGTTACAGTCCTTGGCGTCACCTTTCTTTGGTATAGGTATGAACAGTGATCTTCTCCAATCAGCTGGCCATGTTTTTTTCCTTCGAAATCTGTTGACACAATCAAGTGAGGGCCATGATAGCACCTTCTAAGCCTTTAATTCAGTTGGCATTCCGTCGATACCAAGTGACTTGCTTTTTGATAAAGCTTTAATTGTAATATAAGTTATATAAAGCTATAGCTTGCTATATAAACCATTATTAAGATGGATGTGGGAAAATCCACTTCTTTCTGGGATAAGCAGTATAAAGTCTGTTTCACTCTTTTGGGATCTTGCCAGGTACTTGGACCTGGATTAGCCACTGTTGAAAACTGGATACTAAAAACTTATCTCGTTTCAAAATATTAGTCAAATTATCTCTTTTTGTCATCCTTAAATTGTCTTTAGTTTATAATCTTTTGTAAACCGCGTAGAACTTATGGTTATGTGGTTAAGAAGTACGATGTTATGTTATGATACTGGGCTTGATAGACCTCTGGTTTATCCCAGTATAGCAATAGTTATGTTCTTATTTACATGGAGAGGTAGCTTCTTATGTTGTAAAATACTGACTAATGTCAAAGTACATACAATAATTTGATGTCTCATGCTTTGCTGGTGGGCATGCATATAGGTAGACTGCAGAAGGACATTCAGAATTATATAATACTATGGGGCTCATTTTCAAAGAGTGGATTTGCCTCAACTGTATGTTAGCAGAATGAGTATCA
Source organism: Geotrypetes seraphini (assembly GCF_902459505.1). Classification (NCBI taxonomy): domain Eukaryota; kingdom Metazoa; phylum Chordata; class Amphibia; order Gymnophiona; family Dermophiidae; genus Geotrypetes; species Geotrypetes seraphini. Next base: position 286,108,243 of record NC_047086.1, read on the forward strand.
AAAGCACTGGACCTGGGAAACCTATGATGCTTTTGATGTGGCATCCAGGATTTCCGCATTAGGTACTGGCATGAGCAGACTTGTCTAGCTGTGTATTTCCAGACCTAAAACCTGCAATGGAGATATCCCTTGCTGAGGAGATCAACTTTTGGAACAAAGTGGAAGAGGTTGCTGACCTCGTCAAGAAAAAGACTGAGAGATAGAAGCTGCAAAAGGAATGGGCTAAGAGAGGGACTTCATGGTATCAGAGGTTTTCAGGTGATGCCCAAAAAAGATCCTACTATGAAAGGTGCCGTCTTCCCTTCCCAGCAGACCCTGCTCTTACCCTCAGTATCTGTAGCCCCAGAAGGCCCAGATAGCTCCCCAGTTAAAGCAAGGACTGAGTTTTTGACTGGCTCCAAGAGAGCTTAACTGCAATAAAAATGACTGTCCTGGAAGCCACTGCCCGCCCTGGATTAGTAGCATGGAATGTTGCTACTTTGAGTTTTTGCCAGGTATTAATGACCTAGATTGGCCACTGTGAGGACGGGCTACTGAGTTAGATGGACCATTGGTTTGACCCATTAAGGCTATTCTTATGTTCTTATTTTTTTATAGTAACATAGTAGATGATGGCAGATAGAGACTCAAATGGTCCATACATTCTGCCTAACCTGATTCAATATAAAAAATTTTTTTAAAAAATTTCTGGTTATTTCTGGGCAAGAATCCAAAGCTCTACCCGGTACTGTGCTTGGGTTCCAGTTGCTGAAGTATCTTGTCAAAGCTCACTCCAGCTCATCTACACCCTCCCCAGCCCATTCTCAACCAAAAGGCCATATACAGACACATACTGAGCAAGTCTACCCAGTACTGGCCTTAATTCTTCAATATTTACTACTATTTTCTGATTCTAGATCCTCTGTGTTCATCTCATGCTTCTTTGAACTCCGTCACTGTTTTCCTCTCCAGCACCTCTTTCGGGAGCGCATTCCAGGCATCCACCAACCTCTCCATAAAGTAGAATTTCCTAACATTGCTCTTGAATCTACCACCCCTCAACCTCAAATTATGTCCTCTGGTTTTACCATTTTCCTTTCTCTGGAAAAGATTTTGTTCTACGTTAATACCCTTCAAGTATTTGAACGTCTGAATCATATCTTCCCTGTCCCTCCTTTCCTCCATGGTATACATATTCAGGGCTTCTAGTCTCTCCTCATATGTCTTCTGGCGCAAACCTCCTATCATTTTCATCGCCCTCCTCTGGACCGCTTCAAGTCTTCTTACGTCCTTCACCAGATACGGTCTTCAAAACTGAACACAATATTTCAAGTTGGGCCTCACCAACGATCTGTACAGGGGCATCAAAACCTTCTTCTTTCTACTGGCTACACCTCTTTATACAGCCCAGCATCCTTCTGGCAGTAGCCACCACCTTGTCACAATGGGTATTTTTTGCCTTAAGATCTTCGGACACTATCACCCCAAGGTCCCTCTCCCCATCCATGCATATCTGCCTCTCACCTTCCAGCACATATGGCTCCTTCCAATTATTAATTCCCAAATGCATTACTCGGCATTTTTGTGCATTGAATTTTAGTTGCCAGATAATAGACCATTCCTCTAACTTTTGCACATCCTTTTTCATATTTTCCACTCCCTCTTCAGTGTCTACTCTATTACAAATCTTGGTATCATCCGTAAAAAGGCAAACTTTTCCTTCTAACCCTTCAGCAATGTCACTCACAAACATAATGAGCAGGATCGGCCCCAGCACCTAACCCTGAGGGACTCCACTGCTCACCTTTCCTTCCTCCGAGCGACTTCCATTAACCACCACCCTCTGGTGTCTGTCCGACAGCCAGTTTCTAATCCAGCTCACTACTTTGGGTCCTAACTTCAGCCCTTCAAGTTTATGAGGGATTCTCTGTGCTGATCCCGCACCTTTTTGAATGCCATTGCTTTTTTATGTCTTCTCTACTTTCTGCCTTCGCCTCTGTCTCTTCTCTTCATCCTTGAAGCTGAAGCTGCTGCCAAGGGAGTAGATTTTACTTTGAACAATATGGCTTTATATTAGTGTTTTTCCTCGAATAGATTTGTCTGATTTTAAACTTTTGATGCACTTCACCTGTTTGTCAATTTCCTTCAAAAAATACTGAACTAATTTGACATCTCTAATTTTTTTATTTATTACGGAGGGACATTTTTCTTACTATACACAGACTGACAGACAATATACATACATTATGATTAGTGGTAGCAATTCATGTGCTGTTCTGCCTGAGGGAATTTGAGTGGGAGTGTAGATGTGGCAGAAAACAAATTGAAGATGGTAATTCTCTTTCATTTGATTTAAATTGCTGTTGCCTATTAATCAATCCAGAACATGTGTATATTATATTTAATCAGACTCTAGAATAAAAGAATCTAGTCAAAGTGAACTTTGACCTTGTTTTGAAGAGGAAAATGAGACCATTAATCCATTTTTGCAGAATATGTTAGTTCAGGATCTGAATAGTACATTTCTTGAGAGCAGTATTATCTATTTAAATGCCTATTGTAGGCATTAAAGTAAAATTGTTTCTGGAACAAAAGGTTTTAGTCACACATATGTCAGCTTGGATTATTGTTTTTGCTGTGTTGTGGTAGCTTTTAAGATTTACACTTTGGACTGAAGTTCTGTTAGTTAAGTTGCTTGTCTATATCTGCTAAGACCCAGTATCATAAAGGATAATTAATCATTTTTATGCTTTCCAACATATGAAATTTTGGAAACAATTATTTAAAAGGTCTATTGACTGAGTCTCCAGTAGATAGAACCTAAGCACACTACCTGGCAGTGCTCTGGGTTTCTGTCCCAGAAATATCTAAGAAAAAGGACCATTTAAATTAAATGGTTAATTTATGGAGCACGGGTGAATGAATGCTGATTTATGGAAGTGGAGCTTACCTAAGATGGCGGCTTGAAGTTCTTTCGGAGACGCAGTCAAAATTTCCTCATCAGCTTTCTCTAGCCATACTAATGGTTAAAAGGAAATCTAGGATCCGGGTGTTCACGGAGGCATCTGTTTTTGTGGCTGGCCCGATGGACGCCTTTGTCCAACGTTGCTCCAGTACACAGCAACCGGAGGAATCCTTGACTGGAGGAGGCATGCAAGCTGAAGCGAGCGGGTACTCTCTCGAGGGCACCACCTTGTCTCCAGAGGAGCGGAGTCCACCAGTGCGACCTGAGACTATGGAGCCTGTATTGGGGGCTGAATCGGCCTGGGCTATTCCCTTGTTCCAGCAGAGTGGGAGAGCTGACTCTGAGCAGGGCCAGGAGGTTTTAACATCGAGTCTGGTGGAGGACTTGAAGCAATAATAGCATTAGACATGTTAAAAAAGTATCTAAATGAGATTTTGAAGGTACCAGAAGTTTCACATCCATCTCTCTCTAAGATCTATTACTTGCCTATGAGGATAAAAGCCCAAAGTCCTAATCAGCAGAATTTATCTGCTGATAGTTTGGACTTAACTATTTTTCCTAGAGAGGTCGAATACTGAAACCCAAGTCTCAGCAACACTTTTGGTTCAGAAGGCACACTAAATCCAGTGCCCCGGCCAGAAGGCACCCCGGAAGTGCACAGAGGCCTATCTGGCCGTGACCCACTTCAGTGGAGGGATCCGGAAGGTGCGGGTAGAGGAGAAGAGACACCGGCCACGAGGAGAGTCATCTGCGCTGGCTGACTTCCTCCAGGACGTGCCTCTCGCTGTGAGAAGCACGTCCTGTAGGCAGTCAGTTAGCGTGGATGATTGTCCTCCTCACGAGTGTGTCGCGGTACACCTGAAATCTCAGGAGGCACACTGGTGTGCCGCAGCACACAGTTTGCGATACACTGCGATAGGGATTGGATGTTTAAATTGTTCTTTAAATATACAGATGTTTCCTTTATGTCATGTATAAGTGAGAATGTATGAAAACCAAACACCTATCTGGAACTTATTCTATAATAATAATAATAACTTTATTTTTGTATACCACAAGTACCACAAACAGTTCAGAGAAGTTTACAGAGGAAGAGACTGTGCATAGACAGCGATGGTACAGAGAGTAGTTTTGAATTACATTGGGGTCAGGGGTGCAATAAGTATTTCAGAGGTACAACAAGGTCGGAAGGAGTCAGAAAAATTTATCAAAGAGATAGGTTTTAATTGATTTCCTAAAGGATTGGTAGTAGGGAGTGTTTGAGATGAGGTTAGTTAGACATTTATTCCATTTGCCTGCTTGGAATGACAGTGTTCTATCAAGGAATCTCTTGTAGATGCAGCCCTTTAGGGAGGGGAAGGCAAAGAGATGGGTGTTGCGTGTGCGAGTGGAGCTTGGGAATACAAAGTGGTGTGACATGTAGATTGGGGATGAGCCTGTTAGGGTTTTAAAGCGGAGGCAGGCAAATTTGAAGATGACCCTTGCCTCCATCGGCAACCAGTGAAGTTTTCTGTAGAAAGGGCTTATATGATCTGACTTTTTTAGGCCATAGATGAGATGGACGGCAATATTGTGGATGAGTCTCAGGCGCTTAGTGATCTTCTTAAAGGATCCCAGTTAAATGATATTGCAGTAATTTAGGGTGCTTAGGATTAGAGACTGGACTAGCAAGCGAAAGGAGAGGAAGTCGAAATAGTGTTTGATGGTATGGAGTTTCCAGAGGGTGCTAAAGCATTTTTTGACCTGAGCATTGGTATGGTCATCAAAGGTCAGGCATCAGTCCAGGATGACTCCAAGGAGTTTGATGGTAGGGTTTATTGGGTAAATAAGCCCATTTAGTTTCAAGGAGATATTCGTTAGCTTGTGGTTAGGGCTTGCCAGGAAGAGCTTGGTTTTTTCAGGATTCAGTTTTAGTCTGAATTGTGTGGTCCATTGCTCTACCTTAGTGAGAACGGATGAGGTGAATAGTTCAGTTTCATGTGTCAGTGAGGTTATGGGGATGATAATTGTAATGTCATCTGCATATATGAAATATTTCAGTTTTAAGTCAGATAGCATATGTCCTAAAGGTGCCATGTAGACGTTGAATAGAGATGGAGAGAGAGGGGAGCCCTGAGGAACTCCGCTGGGATTGCACCAAGGTTGGGAGAAGGTACCGTCGCAGTGGACCTGGTAGGTGCAGTTTTTTAGGAAACCTGTGACCAGGTTAGTACTTGTCCAGAAATGCCAGTGGAATCAAGGCATTTGAGCAGAATGTCATGGTTGACAAGGTCAAAGGCACTGCTTAAGTCCAACTGGAGTATCAGTGTGCTTTTTCCCAGAGAAAACAGGTGGAAGAGATGATCGGTCAGCGAGGCTAAGACGGTTTCCGTACTGTAGTTTGTGCGGAATCCTGACTGGGAATCGTGTAGAATGTTGAACTTCTCTAAATGTGCTTGCTTTTCTTTATAGAATGCTAAGAGAGTGTTTTACAGTATGTGTGATCACCATTTTAACTCCACCCATCTGTGCACTCACCTGCAACATACTATCGAATATTGGTGTGTACTTAAGAATAGTACATAGCTGGAAATCATCCTTTTAAATGCAGATTATGTTCACATAAGCATGCAGATGACTAGAACACTGGTATTTATGTGCGTGCTTGCTACCTAATCTAGCTAGCTCCTTAAAGAATAATTTAGAGAATGACACAGGGAGAAATTTTCCCTGTCCTCATAGGATCTCTATATCCCCATCCTGTCCCTGCAAGCTCTTTCCCTGACCCATTCCTGCAAGTTTTGTCTTCATCTGCATAAAACTCAAACATTTAAAAATTATGTGTTGTGCAGTTAAAGCAGAAGCTTGCAGGAAGGGGATGGGACAGGGTTATTGAGATACCACTGAGATAGGGACAAGAATTACCTCCAATAAATGTACAAAGATTTCAGAAAGCTAGTCAAGTGTTGCTGAGCAAATTAGGATATGCTTCAGTATTCTTCCCTATGCCTCTGCTTCCCATGGTTCATAGACAGTGGGAGCGCAAGACGTCAGCGCGCTGACAATCCAGCGCCGACAATTTGGTGCAAAACAGAAGCGCGTGGGGGAAAAAGTAATTTTTAAAGAGCTTCGACGGGGGGTTTGGGGTGGCAACCCCCCCACTTTATTGGTTAGTGTTCGCGCTGCTGTTGGAGGGGGGGTTCGGGGGGTTGGAAACCTCCATTATAGTGAAAACGGAACTTTTTCAGATTTTTTTGGAAAAAGTTCCGTTTTCTCTATAATGTGGGGGTTTCATCCCCCCCACCCCGCAATGGCAGCGCGAACACTAACCAATAAAGTGGGGGGGTTGCCACCCCAACCCCCCCGTCGGAGCTCTTTAAAAATTACTTTTTCCCCCTCGCGCTTCTGTCTTCCGCTGAATTGTCGGCACTGGATTGTTGGCGCGCTGGTGTCTGGCGCGCGATTATCCCGTCACCGCTTCCCATAAGTACTACAGTCCTTCCTAAGACATACACAGAAAGGCAGACACATACTCAGGCACATGAACAGACTTAAGTGAAGGAGTAGCCTAGTAATTAGAGCAGCAGACTGAGAACTAGGGAAGGCCAGGGTTTAAATCCTGCTGACACTCTTTGTGACTTTGGGCAACTTGCTTAACTCTGTTATTTCAGGTACAAACTTAGTTTTTGAGGATAATTTTATAACAGGGCACCTAGGATTGGAGGTGGAGAAAGCACCTTTTTGCATGCTATTTCATAAGAACACATTGGGCTAGATTCACTAATGTGAGGAATCTGATCTGTGTCCGGGGGGGCTGATTCACGAATCACCCTCATACAAATGAGGGCAATCGGAATCATACCCCCAACCGCCTGCCCGGATCACTTTATAGCGATCCCAACACATGTGCAGATCATCTGTAATGGTCTGTGCATTCGCTGGCCCTCCGTGCCCAGCATAGCACACATGAAGCTAAAAAGCACAGCCACTCATTTGCCCAGGGATCATATTCTGGATTGTTACTAATAATCACAAATTTATCTCGGAGACGTTAACATAAAAATAAATAAGGCAAGGGGAAAAAAAGGCCTTCCTGGTGGAGCACGAGCCACGTGGACTTAAAACACTTCCTGGTCTAGATCCTGATCTCCAACAGATTAGAACAAAAGCAGGGAAAAGAGCGCTCTCTGTACCTTGAGGGAGCAAAGGTGTGTAGAGCAGGAGATCGGGGCAGGCAGGAGATAGCAGGAGATTGGGGTAGAGCAGTCAGAAAGGACCTCAGCGACTGGTCCACAGCAGTCGCTTACTTTTGGATCAGCCCAGTCGGTGTTGCTTTTTTATTTTAGTGAATCGCTTCCTGCCTACATTTGAATGCCATTCCCCCTCATTTGCATGTGCAGATCGGAGGATGATCGGGACAGAGGTTATTGAATCGGGTTGGAGGGAAATCGGGTCGTAAAGGAGTCGCTAAGTTGGAAGATGATCAGTGGGCTTAGTGAATCTAGCCCATAGGAATCTAATGCTAATAGAAATTGATATTTTACAAAGTACACACATACATCCCGCTTCCATCCATGCTCTGCCTAAACTCTACCCCAGAGTACATCGACACCAATTCCACGTTCAAGAAAAGGACGGCTCACCAGCAGACATGACCTGGTCTCACTTCAATAACCCAGACTGGAACCTATTTCTCAAGCTATACTCAAAATATTCCAAATCCAACTGCCTACTAGATAACTGCCCTCCAACCATCATGAAAACTGCCCCCCTCCCCTTCAAAGCGGAACTCTTCAACTGGATAACCTTGTGCATGACAACCGGCCACTTCCCACTGGAACTTGGACACATCCTCGTATCTCCAATAATTAAAAACCCCAAAGAATCTCCCTCCGTAATCTCCAACTACAGACCCATCGCCAATATTCCTCTCTTCCAAAAAATCATGGAAGGACTGGTCAATCACTACCTCACATCATACCTAGAGAAATTTAACATCCTCCACGAATCCCAGTCTGGATTCCGCACCAATTACAGTACGGAAACCGTTCTAGCCTCACTAACCAATCACCTCCTCCAACTATTCTCACTGGGAAACAGCGCACTGCTACTACAGTTCGACCTCAGCAGTGCCTTCGACCTAGTAGACCATGACATTCTGATTAACTGCCTCGACTCCATAGGCATCGCCGGACAAGTACTAACCTGGCTCACAGGCTTCCTAAAAAACCGAACCTACCAAGTCCATAATGACGGAACCTTCTCCCACACATGGAGCAACCCCTGCGAAGTCTCCCAGGGCTCCCCCCTATCCCCGTCACTATTCAATATCTACATGGCATCACTGGGACACATGTTATCAAACCGTAACCTGAAATCCTATATCTACGCGGATGACATTACAATCATCATACCCATCACCTCACTGTCACATGAGACAGAACAATTCATCTCAACTGTCCTCACCATGGTAGAAAACTGGACCACTCGCTTCAAACTGAAACTAAACCCAGAAAAAACCAAGTTCTTCCTTGCAAGTCCCAACCACAAACTAACATCCACCACCCTGCATCTTAATGGCTTAACATATCCAATCAACTCTACTATAAAAATCCTCGGAGTCATCTTGGACCGATGCCTCACTTTAGAAGAACACACTAACACCCAGGTCAAAAAATGTTTTTCCACCCTGTGGAAACTCCGCTCCATCAAACATTACTTTGATTTTCCCACCTTCAGATTGCTGGTCCAATCCCTAATTCTAAACTCCCTGGATTACTGCAATATCATATATCTGGGCTCCTACAAGAAAACCATTAAACGACTACGACTTATTCAGAATACCGCAGTCCGCCTCATATACGGGCTCAAAAAATCAGACCACATCAGCCCTTTCTACAGGAAACTTCACTGGCTACCGTTAGAAGCAAGGATCATCTTCAAATTCGCCTGCCTCTGCTTCAAAACCCTAACTGGCTCAGCCCCGATATATCTTTCACGCCACTTCACCTTCCCAGGCTCTAACCGTACACGCAATGCACACCTGTTTGCCTACCCCTCCCCAAAAGGATGCATCCACAAAAGATTCTTCGACAAAACCCTCTCTTTCCAAGCTGGCAAATGGAATGACTGCCTGTCCACTCTCATCTCTCTTGCCCCAACTTATCAATCCTTCAGGAAATCTCTAAAAACATACCTCTTTGATAAATTCCTCTAACCCCCGTTCCCCCGACCAAACTAATAATCCCTTGCCTCCCTCCCTACCCTTCCCCTCTCCCCATGCAACAATTATTGGACCTTTTTGTAATTGTCACTGGTTTATACCATATAATTGTTAACCAATTCTCTGCACCTACATTGTTTAAATCGCTCTGAACTGTTTTTCGATATGCTGTAACCTCGATGTAACTTCGCTATAACTAAGCTGTAACTTCGCTGTAAATGTACAGTCTCTTATCCTGTAAACCGCTCTGAACTGTTTTGTGGTATTGCGGTATAAAAAAATAAAGTTATTATTATTATTATTATTATAATATATTTATGATATGTTTGATTGTAATAATTGAGGAAGGGTGGGTGGGACGGATTATAATTTTTATGTTTTCTTGATTATATGAAAAAGAATTTCAAGTGTTATATTGTAGTTATTAACGACATATTCCTGTACACTTGCTGTAAGACTTTAAAATGAATAAAGAATTAAAAAAAAAAAAGAATGTCATTTTATCATCCTGCATATATTAGCAGATGGAGCGATTTTCTAAGAGGTGTTATACATACTGTATATGTGCAAAAATGACTTCATAACATAACTTCTTATAAGCCTTCTGAGCCCAGGGAATTATCCTCACCTTGAGCTGCTACTGAAAGTCATGAGCTAACTCTAGAAAAGAAATGTTTTATTTTAAAACCATTCTACTTCCTCTTTTACAACATATTTTTATCCTCTTTAATCACGAAACAAAAGTTTGAATATGATGAACAAGTTGAAAAACCTTAGTGAGGCATAGCATGAACTCTATTGAATTGCAAATTTATTTATTTTTATTTTATTTTTATTGAAATTTCAATTCAAGCAATCCCACTTGAGTACAGAAAGCAGGGCATCATAAAGAAGCCAAATACAAATGAAATACATTATCCATTTGCAAATAGCAAAGCAAAAATAACCCTTGGAGGAGAAAGCTGAAAGTTCAGGAAGGAAACGAGTATAATGAAATATAAATTAAAGGTAATTTGTACCCGGCATGATACTATTTAAATCTGAGTTGGGAATTTACCCCCCCCCTTTTTTTTTTCTACTAAACCGCAATAGTGGTTATTAGCGCAAGGAGCCTTGTTGAATGCTCCACACTAGAGAATGACATGGGAAAAAAAAACTGTCCCTGTCACTGCCCCACCGTCCCCGTCCCGCAGCATCCACCCTTCCCTCTCGCCATCTCACCTCCCTTCAGCAGCCCGAGAATCTCCCTCCCTCCCCCTTACCTTTGCAGCATAAAGAAACTTAAGGGAGGGAAGGCGCACGGTCACTGATCGCACGCACGGCCCCTTCCCTCCCTCCGGCCAAATCTATCTTCCTCCCTCCCCCTTACCTTCGCAACGCTTTAGAAAAGAAACTGATGTCGTCGCAACCTGCCTTTGCCGCCCTGCAGTTGCGTGTGTGTGGGCGGAAGCTTCTCCTCTGACAATTTTCATAAGAACATAAGCAATGCCTCCGCTGGGTCAGACCTGAGGTCCATTGTGCCCAGCAGTCCGCTCACGCGGTGGCCCAACAGGTCCAGGACCTGTGCAGTAATCCTCTATCCCCTTTTCCAGCAGGAAATTGTCCAATCCTTTCTTAAACCCCAGTACCGTTCTCTGCCCTATTACGTCCTCTGGAAGCGCATTCCAGGTGTCCACCACACGTTGGGTAAAGAAGAACTTCCTGGCATTTGTTTTGAATCTATCCCCTTTCAACTTTTCCGAATGCCCTCTTGTTCTTTTATTCTTTGAAAGTTTGAAGAATCTGTCCCTCTCTACTCTCTCTATGCCCTTCATGATCTTGTAAGTCTCTATCATATCCCCTCCAAGTCTCCTCTTCTCCAGGGAAAAGAGACCCAGTTTCTCCAATCTCTCAGCATATGAAAGGTTTTCCATCCCTTTTATCAGACGTGTCGCTCTCCTTTGAACCCTCTTGAGTAACGCCATCGCCCGATATAACAGCAGGATAACTTCTTTCATTCTGGTTGTGATACCTTTCTTGATTATACCTAGCATTCTATTCGCTCTCTTAGCTGCCGCTGTGCACTGTGCCGTCGACTTCATTGTCATGTCCACCATTACCCCCAAGTCCCTTTCTTGGGTACTCTCATTCAATAACAACCCTCCCATCGAATAGTTATATCTCGGGTTTCTGCTTCCCATATGTAATACTTTACATTTCTCAACGCTGAACTTCATTTGCCATCTCGTCGCCCATTCCCCTAGTTTATTCAAGTCCCTTTGCAATTCTTCGCAGTCCTCTTTAGTCCGAGCTCCACTAAATAGTTAGGTGTCGTCCGCAAATTTTATTATCTCACACTTCGTCCCTGTTTCTAGATCATTTATGAATATATTAAATAGCAGTGGCCTGAGCACCGAGCCCTGCGTAACACCACTCGTGAGCCAGTGTTCCCTCTAAGGTGAGCGTATGAGCGATCGCTCACTATTTTAAGTGGCGTCGCTCATACGCTTTCCCCTGTCGCTTACTCGAGGGAGGTGAGAGGAAGCGGCGGCAGCGGCAGCATTTTCCAAAGTTGAAAGATGCAGCGGCGGCTCCTCTCAAGATCCCCGACTGCATCGGACTTCGTGAGAGGAGCCGCTGCCACGTCTTCAGTGGCTACCAAGGGGGGGGGGGTGGTCCGCTCCGGCTGTGCACATCCCCTAAGGCTGCAGTTGGAGAGGAAGTTCGGGCCAGCCAATCGTTGCCTTGCTGGGCGGAACTTCCTCTCCGAGGGCAGAATTGACGTCGGGGGAAGCAGAGAGAGCTTGGGGCAGCCACGGCGGTGGCTTTGGGGCCTGTTTCCCCCCGATGGTTGCGGCGGTGGTTTTGGGGCCTGTTTCCCCCGATGGTTGCTGCGGTGGCTTTGGGGCCTGTTTTACCCCCGATGGTTGCGGCGGTGGCTTTGGGGCCTATTTCCCCCGATGGTGGCAGCAGTGGCTTTGTGGAGGGTAGAGAGCAAGAAAGGGGGCAGGCAGGGAGACAGAAGGGAAACAGAAAAAAAGAAAGGGGGCATCAAGAGGAAAAAAAAGAAAGAAAGGGCAAGGAGAGAGGAAGAAAAAGTTGGGGGAGGGAATGAGGTCTGGAGGAGAGGAAGCATACAGGCTGAAAGAAGGGAAGAAAGATTGGATGCACAGTCAGAAGATGAAAGTGCAACCAGAGACTCATGAAATCACAGACAAGGTAGGAAAAATGATTTTATTTTAAATTTAGTGATCAAAATGTGTCTGAATTTATATATGCTGTCTATATTTTGCACTATGGCCCCCTTTTACTAAACCGCAATAGTGTTTTTAGCGCAGGGAGCCTATGAGCGTCGAGAGCAGCGCTGGGCATTTAGCGCAGTTCCCTGCGCTAAAAACTGCTATTGCGGTTTAATAAAAAGGGAGGGGGATATATTTGTCTATTTTTGTATGGTTGTTACTGAGATGACAATGCATAGAGTCATCTGCCTTGACCTCTTTGAAAAAAACCCAGAATAGGAATGATAATTAACATTTTCTCAGCGTATAGTGTGCTTTATGTTTTTTAATTTTATTGTTGGTAGATCATTTTGACTTGGTCATTTTAAAGTAGCTCGCAAGCCCAAAAAGTTTGGGCACCCCTGAGCTAGAGTGTTGAAGCTATGTATTTCTATTTTATTCCCCCTTTTACAAAACCGTGGAGCGTTTTTTAGCACCAGCCGTGGTGGTAGCAGCTCTGATGCTCAGAATTCTATGAGCGTCAGAGCTGTTACAACCGTGGCTAAAATCAAGACTACAGTTTTGTAAAAGGGGGAGGGGTTAGTGTGTGATGACATATTCCATACTAGGCGAAGGTGTTTTCTGTGTTCTGTGTGTTCGAAAGACATGGTTTTCTGTTAGGATTGACGGTGTAGGATTGATCTGTGCTGGTCTGGCTTGTTTAGTTTTACAATGGGTGTATTGATGTACTGCTCACTGCAATATGTAAGATGCTGCCTTTTCCTAGGTACTCATGTGTGACGTGGCTTGTTACTAAAAATCATGTTTTCGTACAGATTGGGGGGGGGGGGGTGCCAAAAAAATGATGGGCCCCAGGTATTACATATGCTAGGTATGCCACTGTATGTAAAGATACTGGCGAAGCAAAAACTTTAAGTAAATTGTTATTCTTCTAAGTTTTGAGTATTTAACTCTCCCACAATCTCACGGGCACTCGTTTCAAGTTTATTGAGATTTTGATTTAAACTCAATATCAAATATTTTCAATGCATATAACAAAAATAAATTTGGGGAAATAAATAAAACCATTTGAACAATAAACATACAAACATATCCATAGATGATTAAAAATACATAAGGAGTACAAGGATAAACTACATTTGTTTAAAAATGCGTCCTCCGCACCTGCTCATAAATTTGTGGAGTATGTAATTTGTCGCTCATGCATATTTTATTTTGCACACACCTCATCAATCCTTAGAGGGAACATTGCTCGTGACCCTCCTCCAGTCCGAGTAGTGGCCCTTCACCCCTACCCTCTGTTTCCTACCCGCCAACCAGTTTCTGATCCATCTATGTAAGTCTCCTTCCACCCCATAGTTTTTCAGTTTTCGGAGTAGACGTTCATGAGGTACCTTGTCAAAGGCTTTTTGGAAATCTAGGTATATGATTTCTATGGGGTCTCCTCTATCCATCCGTTTGTTAATTCCTTCAAAAATGTGCAATAAGTTAGTTAGGCACGATCTCCCCTTGCAGAATCCATATTGGCTGGTTATCAGAAGTTTGTTTCTTTCAAAATGTTCATCGATGCTTTCTTTTATCAGTGCTTCTGCCATTTTCCTCGGAACCGAAGTCATAATGGTAACCATAAAATTAAAAAAAAACTACAAAGCACACTATACACAGAGAAAATATTAATTATCATTTATATTTGGGGGGTTTCAAAGATGTCAAGGCCTCTAAAACTGAACTCTTATGGATTAGAAAAAAAAGCACCAAATACACACGTCCTACACTAGCATGGGACTCCACTCTACTAACGACAACAGATCAGGTTCGCAGCCTAGGAGTAACCCTAGACGGACACCTATCCCTATCTGCCCACATATCCCAAGTAATCTCCACCTCCTTCTACTACCTTCGTCAACTGAAAAGGATCAAACCCTACATCTCCACACCTGACCTCGCCCAACTCCTCTACGCATATGTCCTCTCCAGAATGGATTACTGTAACTCCCTATTTAATGGACTAACCCAAAATAATCTCAAACGCCTCCAACGGGTCCAAAATGCAGCTATCCGCCTCCTACACAACCTCAGCTACCATGATCCCATCTCCCCAGCACTCCGTGCTGAACACTGACTCCCAATTAGCCAGCGCTGTGCTTTCAAGGCCCTGGCAATAGCCCACAAGAGAATTTACTCCACCACCCCCTCCTACATAAAATCCAAGCTTCCCATCTACACCCCCACTCGCACCCTTCGCTCAAAATCGGAGATACGCCTATGCATCCCCCCCCCCCCCCCGGAAGGTCCCTCCTCTCAGAAACTGCCCGCAAACGATCCTACAGCCACTTCATTCCACATCTCTGGAAGCAACTCCCCTCTCAACTCAGACAACAGAACTCATTATTGACATTCCGTAAAATGGTAAAGACCCTCCTCTTCAACTAAAGATCACACTCAGTCTACTCCCCCCCTTAAGCCCACCTCTCTCCTCTCTCCCCTGTCTATCTTCTCCCTAAATTTCAGTATAGTCCTCTCTTAGTCTATACTCTGACAAATTGTATCTAAACTCAAATAACTTGTACTTAAACTAAACTACTTATACTTAAACTCTACTCTTAATTTGCTGTATACTCCCTGTATTTAAATTACTACACAGTCTTGTATGTCCAAACATTTAAACCTATTGTACTTCTTATATGTCTAATTACTCTCCATTGTGTATGTTCACTTGTAGACCGTTCTGAGCTACTGGGAGGACGGGATAAAAATCTAAATAAATAAAATAAAATAAAAAAATAATAAATAAAATAAAAAATAATAAAATAAAATAAAGATAAGAACATAAGAAATGCCTTCGCTGGATCAGACCCTAGGTCCATCCTGTCCAGCGACCCACACACGCGGAGGCCAATCCTGGGGTTCCCTGCTAAGACCTTGTTTACCCTTATCCCTCAATGTGGTTTGCAAGAAGGTGTGCATCCAACTTGCCCTTGATCCTGAAATGGTGGTCTCCAACACAACCTATTCCGGGAGAGCATTCCAAGCGTCCACTACTCGCTGTGAGAAACAGAACTTTCTAATATTTGTCCTGGGCCTGGTGCCCCTCAGTTTCAGTCCATGACCCCTTGTCCAAGTCACATTTGACAATGTGAATAATTTTTTTTTTTGCTCTATTTTGTCAAATCCTTTTAGTATTTTGAAAGTCTCTATCATGTCCCCTCGCAGCCTTCTCTTCTCGAGGGTGAACAATCCCAGTTTTTCGAGGCGTTCATTGTAGCTCAAATTCTCGATGCCTCTTACTAGCTTCGTGGCTTGCCTCTGCACCCTTTCCAACAGGGTTATATCCTTCTTCAGATAGGGAGACCAATGTTGGATACAGTATTCCAAGTGTGGTCTGACCATTGCTCTGTAAAGCGGCATTATGACGTCCGCCGATCTACTCGTGATTCCCTTCTTTATCATGCCCAACATCCTGTTTGCTTTCTTTGCCGCCGCTACGCATTGAGCCGACGGCTTCAAGGTCTTGTCTATCAGTACCCCCTGATCCCTTTCTTGCTCGCTCTTTCCCAATACTGCACCTAACATTTTGTATTCATGTTCCTTGTTCTTCTTGCCCAGGTGCATCACTTTGCATTTTTCTATATTAAACTTCATCTGCCACTTTTCCGCCCATTTCTCTAGCTGGTTCAAATCTCTCTGGAGTTCTTCTCTGTCCTTTTGTGTCCCAACTGCCCTACACAGTTTTGTGTCGTCCGCAAACTTGATTAAATTACTTGTTGTTTCTTCTTCTAAGTCGTTTATGAAAATATTGAACAAGATTGGCCCTGCGAACCGAACTCTGGGGCAATGTCATCTCAGTAACTATAGAAAAATAGACAAATATAGTGCAAAATATAGACAGCAGATATAAATTCTCAAAACTGACACATTTTGATCACTAAATTGAAAATAAAATCATTTTTCCTACTTTTGCTGTCTAGTGATTTCATGAGTCTCTGGTTGCTTTTCCTTCTGACTGTGTATCCTTTCATTTCTTTCTTTCTGCACTCAGGCCCAACAATTATCCCTTTCTATTCCCTCCCTCCTTCCTTCCTATGTCCTTAGTGTCCCATCCTATGTCCTTAGTGCCTCCAGTGCCTCCTTCCTATGTCCTTAGTGCCCCTTCCCATGTCCTTAGTGGCCCCAGTGCCTCCTTCCTATGTCCTTAGTGCCCTCAGTGCCTCCTTCCCATGTCCTTAGTGCCCCCAGTGCCTCCTTCCCATGTCCCCCTCACTGCCTTCCAGACTTTGTCCTACCCCATCCCCGAAGCAAGCCAGCCTGCTTGCCTACCTCCTTCCTTCCCCCCCCTTCGGGCCACCGCCACTACTGCTGCTGATTGCCAGCCTCTCTCCTTACCTCCCTTCTGCTGCTAATCGCCGCCTAGAAGCCTTCTTCCCGACGTCAATTCTGACGTCGGAGAGGACGTCAGGAAGAAGGCTTCTGGGCGGCAATTAGCAGCAGCAGCAGGGAGGTAAGGAGAGCAGTGGTGGTGGCGGACTGGGGGGGCGGGGTTGAATTGGGCGCTGGATTTGTAGGTACTTGGAGGGCTTCAGAAAAAAAAGTTAATGTCACTTATTTATTTATTTTTAAATCATTTTTATTAAATTTTTCAAATATACAAATGCAAGTCACATCAAACCAACAACCATTAACAAGAGAAATAGCAGAAACAATCAGTCTTTCACATCAATCCTTCACGAAGACCCACAGAAACCCCTCCCCCACCAGAACCCCCCTCCCAACTCCCCCCCCCCCCGCACTCCAGTGTCAAAAGTTCAATAAAGAACTTCGAGCTCGAGGGACAATCCCTCCCAAATGGGAGCCCATATTCTCCTGAATTTCCTCCAGGACCCAGGACCTCCCCTCCGAACATCCAGGTATTCAAATTTCAACAGAGTAAACAGTTCATTTCTCCACATAGTAAGGGTCGGCACTTCAGCTTGATGCCACAACAGTAGGATGCACTTTTGGGCCAACAAAGAGGCCTTTTGCAATAACATGTTGCCCCCTCTAGACAAACCCAAATGAACCCCCTGAGAAAAGAGCAGAACATCCGCTCTCAAAGGAATCTGCTTGTGCTGAGCAGACTGCAGGTACAGAGCTACAAAAGACCAAAATGTTTGAATGCAGTCACAAGACCAAAACATGTGAAGCAAGCCTGCAGGGGCGGACTGGCACCGAGGACACCAAGCATGAGAGGCACATCCAGAAACATAGGCCCGGAAGGGAGAGACATGCAGCTGCAATAGAAACTTGAAGTGTTGCTCCTGCAGTACCACAGAACGAGTCATCCAAGGAAGATGTTTCATAAGAAGACAAACTCCAGTGCCCGTAATACGTTCAGACGGAGAGAGTTAATGTCTTATTAAAGAAATGACAATTTTTGCATGAGGTAATATCTTTATAGTTTATAAATATTTCCTTTTGGTTGTCTTAATAATAATATTGTAATTTATAGCTAAAGAGACATATGATCAAGAAACTGTTTTATTTTACTGTTGTGATTATGATAAACATACCAAGTGCCTCAAAATAGTACCTGGTGGGCTGCATGTGGCCCCCGGGCCACAAATTTGAGACCACTGCATTAAGCAGACTTATTTTAAGTGGGTTTGATGAGACAGGTGGGACAAGCAATACAGAAAAAAAGAATATTAGTGAAGTAATGGGCCTGTACAAACAGGCATGGAGGATGAGAGAGTTGATTGCCTCAGATGACAGGGATATAAAAGAGGAGGGATTTGATGGAAGAGAGGTATGGTAAGAAGAAAGAAGTAGGACTTGGAAGGAAGTAATGATTATGACTATGGAGGCACAGGATAGATTGTGGGTCCCTGAGTTGCCGAAGGAGCACACAAGGAGCACAACCTGCTCCTTGGTTGTACACCTATGGCACAAGCGCCTTGGGGATAACTTGTTGAAATACAGATTGGGATGTGACATCACCTTGTGCAGGATGGGATGTTGGTTTAAAGTGCCTGAAAAGTAAGCAGACAGAAAGCAGAGTTAAATACAGGAAACCCAAGATTACAGCTGTCTCAGTTATTGAGAAATTGGCGTGGGGGGGGGGGGGGGTGGGGGGGTTTGTCAGATGTTCGGGTATATAATTATGCATGTTTGCTAGGCCACTTGGGGAATTTAGTGAATGTGTCTAACCAATATACCCCCCTGCAGATGGAACGTGAGTTTTTAGCTTCCTTTGATGTGTTTACATTACTTCATAGTCCCCGAAAGGACCTGCCCCCCTGTATCAGAGCCAGTGTGATATTTCACACATTGCAGGCGGATCTCTTGCCTTTGAGGGGTAGTCCTGTTTTCCCTCTAGGTAATAATAACAGTTTATATACCCCAGGACCGTGAAGTTCTATGCGGTTTACAATGATTAAAAGATGTTACAGATTGAGTGGAATTAACAAAGTTCAGAGTTAGTGATTAACAGTTCTAAAGATCATTTGTTGAGGACTAAGATTGTATAGGTCAGTTACCTAAGTACTTCAAGAACAGATGTGTTTTTAGGCGTTTCCTGAATTCCCTATATTCGACAGTGAATTTCCACAAGTTTCACTCCCTCTGCCCAAAGAAAGTGCACTACTGCACGTTCTTCTATGGTGCAATTTTGCAATGGTGTGTCCATGTTTCTGACTTGTGGCTGCCACACTGTGTGTGGATGAACTATCCAGCAGGTAATGTACAAGTACATATGTTGCATTTTGCTAGCTCTGTTCCAGTTATCGTGTAATTTAACAATTTCCTTGTAAACCGCTTTGAATTGACTTTCCAGTCATTAGTATAAGTTTCAAGTTTATAAATTTGTTTGATCGCTTATTCAAAATTCTAAGCGATGAACATATCAGTAAAATTACAAAATTAAGGGGGCAACAAAACAAAGAACTAAACTGCAAGAGCAGTTGTTCCAGATCTTTACCCCATAATGCTGCTTGATGTGAGAAAAGATGTTGGTGATGACTTTTAAATTTACAACCTCTAACTGGTGGAGAAACAAAGTTCGGATGTGAGCTTCTCTTATATCTGTTGGTTGTGAAAGAGAAAAGGCCTGTTATATATTTAGGGGCTAAACCGTAAAGTACCTTGAAGCAAAAACAACCAAACTTGAATTTCACACGTGCCTCCATTGGCAGCCAGTGTATAAGTCGATAGGAAGGTGTTACATGATCAAACTTCTTCAGTCCACAAAGTAGCCTAACCGCTGCATTTTGTGCCAGTTGCAATCGCCGTATATTCTTCTGGGAGAGTGCCAAGTAGGTGATGTTACAATAATCAAGTTGACTTAGTATAAGGGATTGTACCAGAATTCTAAATGATGAGACATCAAAATATGCTCTAATGGACCGAAACTTCCAAAGGATGAGAAAAATCTTTCTAATCAAGGAGTCCGCCTGGTCTTTCATGGTCAGGCTCTGGTCCAGTATTACTCCCAATACCTTCATAGTGGGTTGAATAGGATAGCTAAGGTTATTGATGCACATTGATGCTTTAGTGTCAAGTGGATGTGGCGATGCTATAAAAAATTTTGTTTTCTCTGAGTTTAGCTTTAGTCTGAATTCAGTCATCCATTGCTCCATCCGATTTAGTACTTCTATTGCTTTGGGGGTGACTTCTGAGATAGAGGTAGTGAATGGGATAATTATTGTGAAGTCATCTATGTAGCTAAATAGTTTTATTCCCAGCTGGGACAATTGTGCACCTAAAGAGGACATGTAAACATTGAAGAGCAAAGGGGATAATGGTGACCCCTGTGGCATGCCAGATGGATTGCTCCATGTATCAGAGAGATCGTAATTAAAACGGACTTGATAGGTGGGGGATATAAGGAAACCTCGAAACCAGGGTGTCTCGGGAGTATTTGTTGTGGGGAGAGAGAGAAGTAACCCGGTTAGAACATTTATTGGGAGCTGATGGGAAGTTACTGGCCCGTGCAGATTTTCAGGCAATGGTGGGAGATACCTGGGGAGCGCAGTTTGCGTGTCATCAAGTGGAGCATTATGTGGGATCCCTCGACAGAGCACAATTGAGAAAGCATTTGGGGGCCCGGCTGCAGGAATTCTTTGCCTGGGAGGAGGGGGTTTCCCTCTCGGTGTCTAGCAACCATGCTAGTTTGCAAGATTTACAACCAGCTAAAGACTATCATTTGGTTCGGGGTAAATGGGAGTTGGAATTGCAGATTAATTTGGGACACTGGGATGTCGGCCATACTTTGCGAGCGATGCCTGGGGTGACCCCATGTGCTTGGTTGTGAGAAACATATTACAGGGTGACATTACGTGCTTTCTATACTCGTACACAGTTGTATTATAGTGGAGGTCTGCCCACTCCATTGTGCCATAAATGTGGGATGGGGGGGACACACTTTGGGGCATGCCTTTAGGTCCTGCCTTGTAATACAGCACTTTTGGAGACGTATCATCTCTTATATGTCGGGCTTGCTTGGTAGAGCTTTGCGAAGTACCCTGGCCCACTTTGTATTGGATTTGCCAGAGGCTTATGGGCATTTGCATAGGGGCAATAGGGCTGTCTGTAGGAAGATGAGTCTCCTAGCCAGGAAATGTATTCTGCAATATTGGATGGTCCCGGACCCTCCGGCGTTTTGGCATTGGAGCAATCAGTTGCATCAGTTGGCTACCTGGAAGGCGAGAGATGCGGGAGGATCTCGGAAGTGGAAGATAGTTTTTATGAATGTTTGGGAGTCATAATTGCAGTCCTTACACCCAAAGGGTCAAAGTGCAATTTTACGTTGGGTGACCTGAACTGGATGCTTAGTTTGCTGGGGTACTAGAGCAGTAATGCTTTCTGGTGGGAAGGGGTGGGTTGGGGAGTACCAATGGGGGGAGGGAGGGGAAAGGATTCTGGGGAGTGTGGATGGGGGAGGGGTTCGTATGGTTCGTGCACTTAGTCATAGGTTTATGTAATGGGGCTGAGTTGGGGGAGGGAAGTGGTGTGGCTTCTTTGGGGCTCATTAGAGTCCAGGGCCTCGGAGGGTCATTCTGCCGACTCTGTCCTTGTCTGCCTTGAGTTGATTGAGGGGGGGGGTGGATTGTTGCTGTTCTTATCTCCGGTATGTATTTGATATTCTGTTGAATATGATGCCACAATATTTGTATTCTGAATCTTTTGTATGGCACCGTTTTGATAGCATTATTATTTGCATCAATAAAATTGTTTGAACCTAAGAATAATAACAAGTAAGCAAGTACCATGGTGGTAACTTGATGCAATACAGATCAGAAAGTGATGTCACTTTGAGTGGGACAGGAGGTTGGAATGGAAGGTATGGCGCAGCCAGTATCAGGTTTAAAGTGCTTAGAAAGTAAGCAAACAAAGTAGAGTAAATACAGGAGCAACATGTCAGCTTTTTAGAAACAGACATCTCTATTTTGCCCTTCAGTTTCTATTTCTCTCTGTTTGCTGTGTATGCAGAGTTTGATTTGAGATTTCCAGTTCAGAATTTTGCCTTGCCTTACTAATCTATAGTCACACATAGGATTACCATATCCAGTGGCGTACCTAGGGGGGGGGCGGGGGGGGGGGGGCGGGCCGCCCCGGGTACCAGCCCTAAGGGGGTGTTCCCGGCCTTGCCGTTCAGTCCCCCGCCACCCCCGAAGGACCGCTCGCCCCCCTGGCCTCCCCGCACCACCTATGAACAGCCGCAGCAGGATCGCGAAGTCAGCGTCAGCATCCCTGCGCTGCTTCCTACGACGCGATCCCGCCCCTCCTCTGACGTCAGAGGAGGGGCGGGACCGTGGCGCAGGAAGCAGCAGGGATCGCTGACGCTGACTTCGCGATCCTGCTGCGGCTGTTCATAGGTGGTGCGGGGAGGCCAGGGGGGCGAGCGGTCCTTCGGGGGTGGCGGGGGACTGAACGGCAAGGCCGGGAACACCCCCTTAGGGCTGGTACCCGACGCTGACTTCGCGATCCTGCTGCGGCTGTTCATAGGTGGTGCGGGGAGGCCAGGGGGGCGAGCGGTCCTTCGGGGTGGGTCGGGGCATCAGGCCTTCAGGGTGGGGCGGGCGGGCAGGCAAGCAGGCTTTCAAGGGGGAGGGGGTGACAGGCAGGCAGGCAGGCCTTCAAGGGGGGAAGGCCTTCGGGGGGGGGGTGCAGACATTCAAGGGGTGCAGGCCTTCAAGGGGGGCAGGCAGGCCTTCAGGGGGGTGCAGACCTTCGGGGGGGGGGGGTGTAGGCCTTTGGGGGGGTGCAGACCTTCAAGGGGGGCAGGCAGGCCTTCAGGGGAGTGCAGACCTTCGGGGGGGGGGGTAGGCCTTTGGGGGGGGGCAGACCTTCAAGGGGGTGCAGGCCTTCAAGGGGGGAAAGGCAGGCAGGCCTTCAAGGGGGGGACAGGCCTACAAGGGGGGGGGACAGGCCTACAAGGGGGGGGGGCAGGCCTACAAGGGGGGGGACAGGCCTTCAAGGGGGGGTGCAGGCCTTCAAGGGGGGGTGCAGGCCTTCAAGGGGGGTGCAGGCCTTCAAGGGGGAGACAGGCCTTCAAGGGGGGGAAAGGCAGGCAGGCAGGCCTTAAAGGGGGGACAGGCCTACAAGGGGGTGGGACAGGCCTTCAAGGGGGGGACAGGCCTTCGGGGGGGTGCAGACCTTCAAGGGGGGAAAGGCAGGCAGGCCTTCAAGGGGGGGGACAGGCCTACAAGGGGGGGGGGACAGGCCTACAAGGGGGGGGGACAGGCCTACAAGGGGGGGACAGGCCTTCAAGGGGGGGTGCAGGCCTTCAAGGGGGGTGCAGGCCTTCAAGGGGGAGACAGGCCTTCAAGGGGGGGAAAGGCAGGCAGGCAGGCCTTAAAGGGGGGACAGGCCTACAAGGGGGTGGGACAGGCCTTCAAGGGGGGGGACAGGCCTTCGGGGGGGTGCAGACCTTCAAGGGAGTGCAGGCCTTCGGGGGGGGGTGCAGTCCTTCAGGGGTGGGGTTTAGGCCTTCAGAGGGGGACAGACCTTCGGGTGGGAGGTAAAGTCCTTCGGGGGGTGCAGGTCTTCAGGGGTGGGGTGTAGCCCTTCGGAGGGGGGACAGACCTTCGGGGGAGGGGGGTCCTGGTGTAAAAGTACACAGAGGGAGAGAGGGAAGGGGGGGTTCAAAGATACTTGCATATGCCAGACTTTGGGGGTTAGAAATAATGGGTCTAAAAACAGAGGAGTGGGAGAGAGATGGTGCATAATGGGATTTAGGGAGGGAAGGAACAGAAAGGGAGAGAACTTGGAAACAGGGGATGGTGTGGAGGGGGGATAGAGATACTGGATAGGAGGATAGTTGGGAACAGAAAGGGAGAGATGGTGGATCCTGGGGTGGTGGGGAGTTGAGAAAAGGTGAATCTGTGGATGGAGACAAAAAAAAGGAAAGATGCCAGATCTCCGGGAGAGGGAAGGGAAACGGAAGGGGAGAACAGAGATGGCAGACGGATGGTTAGCACGGAGAAAGGAGACCCTGGCAAGCAAGACAACAAGAGCCTGGGACCAACAAGATTTGAATATTGATCAGAGAACAAAAGGTAGAAAAAATAATTTTATTTTCTGTTTTGTGATTACAATATGTTAGATTTGAAAAGTGTACATGAGACAGCTTGAAATGGGAACTTTTCTATTTTTGTGAATGGCAAGGCTGAGTTCAGTTAAAATATATGCTTTATAAGAAAATATAATAATGTGTTTTATAAAGTTTATAAGCATTGCTGGCATACTCGGTGAGGTGTTCCTAGTGTTGGTGGTGGTGGTAGCATGTCAGTGTGTTGAGAGGAAGAGGTAGTCTGGGAAATTCTGCTGAGCAAACTCTGGGCCCATTTCCATCCCCAGTTAGTCCACTCCACTCAACTGGTTCACACACTGAGTGGGTCTTTGGGTGTTATTTCTGGGTAGTTGTTTTAGAATCTCTTCCAGTGGTTTGTCAGTATCTCCTTCTGGTCCAAGGAAGGAAACTTTGTCAACCTTAGCATTGACCTTCAGAATATGTTTGTAACAGCGCTGCTTGTGTGGCATTAGGCTATGTAGTGATCGAAAGAAAAAAACAGACCTTTGCACATTTTTGCACTATATGGTGGGTGTATGAGGAGATTCATTTCCTGCACAGTTAAGTCCATTTTTTCTACTGAATAATAGTATAGGTACAATGAAAGTAAATAGCAAAAATGTTTGAGTAGATAATTAAGGAAATCTTTTTCATATTGCTTGCTTATGGACTGGGAAAAAAGACTGTTCAAGCAAATGTCTCCAGAACTGCTTTAATGGAAAAATGTGATTTTTTTTTTTTTTAAGTACTTTGTGAAATTTATTGTTGTTGTGAAATTTATTGTTATACTTTGTTTAAACTTAAAAAGCGGTGTCATTAACAGTGAATCTAATCGAAAAATCGATTCAACAGGGTGAATCGGATCGAATGAAATATTTTTCTCTGAATCGGGCAGCACTATTGGCTACCATGAGAATGGGCTACTGGGCATGATGGACCATTGGTGTGACCCAGTTAGGCTATTCTTATGTTATGTTCTCATCTGTAGGGGCCTTTGTTTTCACTTCTTATTTTAATGTATTTTTTTCCTGGGAACTTATCAGTGTTTTTTTATAATGGGAACAAAAATGGAAGAGAATTAATGTGTGTGGAATGGGGGGGGGTAACTAATTTCTTCAGCTAAATAATTCAATCCACTTCAAACAGACATAGGAGAACTCACGCACCATTCACACACCCTCCAACCAAAAACGTCAAAAGAAAAAAACTGTTCGACAACCTCCTAGCCATTCGAGCTGCAACACTTGACCCCCAACTCTACAACCTATTGACCTCGACCACAAACTACAAAACCTTAAAAAAAGAAATAAAAACCCTTCTATTAAAAAAACACATAAAACCAAACTAACATAATCAGAACTGTCCCAAGCATCACCTGCAACTACTCCATATGTACTTCTGATGTCATGACAATTCAGACATAATTTATGTTATGTTATGTTTGGAATAATGGTTACATAAATGAGGTTCAATAAAAGAAAATTTTCTGTGGGAGCATTTGTTGGAACTTCTGTTATCCTGATTTCTTCTATCTGTGGGCTTTCTTTAGCTAACCTACTTATCTGGGGCTTTCCACTTCTGCAGCTGCCCTTTTCACGGTCCACTTTGCGCTTGCACTCTCTGGGGAGGGGGGGTTGGGTCTGGGCTTGGTGGGGTAGGTGTGTCTGGTAGTTTTGTCTGGGTGGTGGCTGGGTGTTTCTTGGGTGCTTGTTGTGCGGATTGGTGTGTCTGGTGAGCGGTCTGGGTGTTGTTGCTTGTGGGGGTTTTTTTCATTATAAAATATGGCTGAGGGTCTAGTCCGGCTTATTATTCTTGTGGGTTCTGGGGTGGGATTTGTTTGCTTGCCCCAAGTTTTGGCCTTTTGTTGTGTATTGCTATGCCTCTCATTGGCAATTTTCTCTTGGGAGAGGCTTGTTCATGCTTGTTGTTGCTGTTACTCTCATTCTGTGTTCTTTTTGATAATGTATAAGTTTCTGTACAGACCATGGTTGCTTGTCTGGACCTTTTGCCATTCTCAATAAAAATACTTTGGAAAAAAAAAAAAAAAAAAAAAAGAAAATTTTCACTGCCTGTTTCTATTCTGACCATTTATTCCATTTCATGGTTATTGCAAAAAAAAAAAAAAAAAAAAAAAAAATTTTACATGAGGGGGGGGGGGGGGGGGTGTCAAAAAATGATGGGCCCCGGGTGCCACATACCCTAGGTACGCCACTGCATATGACTCCAAAAAAGGAGGATGAATTGAAACATCTGGGTTTTACTTCCATTGTGGAAGTAAAACGCGGATATTTCAATCTGTCCACACACACAAAATACTGACAAAGTTGTGGTATTCTGTAAGCTTATAGTTTCTGTGTAGAGATATTGTATTGGGAGAGTTACCAGATTTCCTCTTTCAAAAAAGAGGACACATGGCCCTGCCCCACCCCCACATGAACTTTTTGTCTCCTTCCTCGAGCTCTAACCTGTGTCTAGAGGACCTCTGATCATTTGTGGACGTTGTCGCAATGACATCATGCTCATGCGTGCATGCATCACGTCGACATCTGCACATAAACACAGGCCCTCCAGATGTGGCCATTTTGGTGAATCAGGTCCGTAAAAGCGATCGTCACTAAAGCTGTGAAAACAGGTTTAGAGATGATCGCTAACTTTAGTGTATCTAGCCCTTTATCCTCCCCACAGTCTGGCATCTCTCTCCCCTACTTCCTTTTCCTCCTCCCCCTTTTATGGTCTGGCATCTCTTTGTCTTTCCCTTCCCCTCCCCCTGCCTTAGTCTGGAATCCCTCCCTTCTTCTTCCTTTTGCTGGTCTGACATCTTTCCCCTTCCCTTTCCCCTTCCAGTGGTCTGGCATATTTATCTGCCCCTTCCCCTCCCTGCCCTGGAGGTTTGGCATCTTTCCTTCCCTTTTATCCCCATCCCTGCAGTCCAGCATCTCTCTAACCCTCCCCAAATCTGGTGCTTGTTCACCCGGTGCTGCTGTAACTCTTTAGGCTGAAGTAAACATGCTGCCTTCGGTGACCTGAAAGCTTTCTTTTTGATACTGCTTTCTGCCTATGCAGGGACAGGAAGCAGTAACAGAGGAGGAGCTTCCGGGTTGCCAAAGTTAGTGTGTTTACTTCAATCACGGTGCCGACGACCAAAAGAGTTATAGCAGTGCCAGGTGAGCAAACACCGGATCCCACGAGTTGGGGGGGAAGGAGGCCTCTAGATATATGCCGGGGGGGGGGGGGGAAGGAGGACTCTGGATAGGTGCACAAGCTGCTTAGGGGGTACTAGATGTCCAGTTTCCCTTAAAAAGAGGACATGTCCAGGGAAACCCAGACATCTGGTAACCCTAGGATCTATTTGTTTTGTTTTCTCATTTGGTAGTGTATTTGCAGTACTATCTTTTCATAGGTATTGTATTTTTAGTCCTGGGAATTAGTTCTATTATGATATGGTAAGTTTCTGAGTGTGATTTTGCCAAGTTTTGCATAGTGTTTTTGCACTAGAGGGACTATGTGTTGGTTTTACTGAAGTGAACGTCAAAACTTTAATATAGTTTATAACATAGTTTATAATATAGTTTGTAGTTATAACTTCAGACAGGTTTTAGAACATTTTGTATGATCTGATGTATGTTGAGGTGATTATCTTGTGTCTGATCAGGTTTAAATCATGAAACACTGTCTCATGAGGAATCTTTAAATACAATTGAATTGTTCCCTGTGATAGAGGTGGGCAGCGTGTTCCGGTGAAGGGTTGCACAGACGGACAGACCACACTTTGGGCATTCAAGAAAAAAAACTCTTTAATTAAACAGTAGTGCAGAGCCTGTTTCTTCACAAGCTCCTATAAGTTTGTGTTCTTCCAAGAAAACAAGTAGGCTTTTCCCCAGTCTTTTCCCAATCACAAGTCCTATTCTCCATAGGGCTTGACACGCCCCAAACAGTCTTTATTTTATTTGCAGGAAACAGGCAGCATTTGGTCCCAGGTCTTAGCAGGCACTGAACAAAGGCAGGTTTTTAAATGCATTAGTGTCTTACCTCCTATAAACTCTGTCAGTGCCAAGCCCTTCCAAGCAGCTTCTCCAGCTCCTAGGTTCCCTCTAGCACACCTCTCCTCCTGGGTCTGGCTTGGCCTTTGAAGTTCCCTTGAGTCACTTACTGGTTTCCTACTTTTCTCCCCTCCCCACTTCCTGAGGAAACCTCATTCTCACTGCTGCTGTGGTTCTGAGATAATTTAGCCCGGAGGGGGAGTGCCGGGTTTTCCTGAGGTTTATTCTGAGTCTGAGCAGCAGTGTCAAGCAGGGGAAGTGGCAGAGTTTCATACACTCTGTCACATTCCCATAGATGTATATCTGGTTTAGTAATGGTGAATGGATGAAATAATTCACCCATGATACAGAAATCCATTTTAAGGTGCACATGAACACCATGCTTGTCAATAATAGTAGCCAGCAGCCCTACCTCAGGCCTCAGTCCCTTCATAGGGTTACCAGATTTCCTCTTTAAAAAAGAAGATACTTGGCCCCACCCCATTCTGCCCTTAGCCCTGCCCCCACACAAACCTCATGTCTCCTTCTCCAAACTCAGGGCCATGTCTGGGCGGCCTCTGTGCATGCATGGACATCGATGTGATGACATAATGAACATCTGTGCATGCGTGTGACATCATCTTGTTGACATCTGCGGATGCGCAGAGGCCCTCTAGATGTGACCATGAGTTCAAGGCCTTTCAAAACCTGGACAAACTGCCAGGTTTTGGAAATCCCTCTGGGCACCAGGACAGTTCTCTATAAAGAGGACGTGCTTACCATGCCAGATTTATGCCCTAAGTGTGCCAGGAGAAAAACCTCACTGGCCTTCACGCTCACTCTTTGGGTGGGCCACCTTTTGCATTTCTGCATTCCTATCCAGCATTTTCCTGTCCTCCTTTCTCTCTGGTTCAGCAGCAGCTGTACCCCTCATCCACACCTGACCCTATCATGCCATTGATGTTTAGGGTGTAAAACTAATGGCCCTGCCGGTCCCACACCTTCTGGTATGAACTTTATTACTGAGATGCAGAACTGGCATAGCCATCAACGGCATGGCCTAGGTAGTAGCTCCGCACCTTTATGCCTCATTTTTTCAGCAGGAAGTGGCTTGGCTGGCAGGAAGCTAAAGAAGCTGTACTAATGGACCATGGGGGAAGGGACCCATAGACGGTTAAAGCAGCCCTGAATGTGATGAATCAATGGGCCTAGATTAGGTCGATTATTGTTTGATGTGCAAGGAAGATAGATTGCACAAATGTATTTTTTGATTTTACTTTTATATTTTATTGATAGTCATATATACAGTACATTATTTTATTGTTTTCTGTACACTTTGTATTTATTATGTGTGTTTTATTGCTCCCTGCCTAGAACTGTGGATTGCTGGGATATAAATATTTTGAATATCTAGTTTAATGAGACTATAAACCCTTAGGGCTCCTTTTACAAAGCCGTGCTAGGGCCTTAACATGCGGAATAGCGCGCATGTTAAGCGCCTCCTTTTGAGCAGATGGTAAATTTTCAGCTAGCGCGTGCTATAGCACGTGCTAATCCGGTGCGTGCGTTAAAAACGCTAGTGCACCTTTGTAAAAGGAGCCCTTAGTCTTCACTTCCATCCTTGACGGCTGCCAACAGGTCAGGTTTTTAAGATATCCCTAATGCCATATGCATGAGAGAGATGCAGATGTTCAGTATCCTGAATTGTAATCAAATCTCTCATGCATATGCATTAACCTAAAACCTAAGTTTGGGGGGTTTAAATTTAATTAAATAGCTGCCAATTAGATTACTCAAACTTTAAAAACAGCTATTAAATATTTAATACAAACAAGTATTATCTTAATCAATGCAATTATTTTAATATTATCAACCATAATTCATCTCATATTCATTATACATAATTCTTTCACAAGTTACTAATAATTAATATATAAATATTCTAATATTTTAGTTAGTGAACCAAAATCCCTTCAACTCACATACACCTTTCATCATTCAAACACATACTACCATCATTATGATCCCTTTTATCCAGAAATGAATCTTAGTTCATTAATCCCTAATCATCGATCAGAGAGGCTCCAAACCGGAGGTCTAACAAATGTAAATCACAATTCCTTAGTCGCATCTGGCACTCCCCTCTGTCCTCGCGATTATCCTGTTCTTCAATTAGCAAAGCATTCAGCCCAACACAAGACTGTGTTTCACCGCATAGCGTCTTCAGGAGCTGACAAGAGTACAAGATGCAGGCTATATTTATTATAACAAAAATTGAATGCCGTTAATGTTACCACCTTTTGCATTAGGGATATCCTAAAAAACAGGCCCATTTCTTTTTTTTTAAAAATAATATCTTTATTGGAACAAGCAGTAAAGCCATAACACATCCAGAAATAAAACAGCAATAAAACAAATCACACTAACAATGCAAAGACTATTGCAATATATGTACAACCCCAAACCGCAGGTATTAGGCGTGCCGTGGCAAGTTCCCCGTCCATTTTTAATATACAAAACACAACCCCCTCCAGTCAAGCCCCCAAATATAAACCTGAGACTAAAAGGAAAACCCAACATCAATTTAACAGACACTCCACATTCCCTCAACACTCATGCCCCCCCCATACAACTTCCCCCGAGAGTGCTATCAAGAGTCCTAGAGTAAGACCTAGAAAGTGAGACCAAGAGAAGCCTCCCCGTTGTTTTCCCAAAACTCCAGAACCATCAAAGAGTCAGACATTGCTGCCAGAACAACCAGGCCCATTTCTGACCCTCAATTGGGAGTGAAGACCAAGGGCTCCTTTTATTAAGCCGCGCTAGCGGGGTTAATGCGCGCAACTTTTCATTGCATGCTAACCCCTGCGCTGGCCTAAAAACTACCGCCTGCTCAAGAGGAGGCGGTAGTGGCTAGCGCGGCCGGCGGTTTAGCGTGCGGTATTACGCGCGCTAAACCGCTTAGCGCGCCTTTGTAAAAGGAGCCCCAAGTTTATAAACCGTGCTTCTTCATTTTGTAGTCCTATATTTTAGAATTCTATTCCTAAAGAAATCAGGCTGACCTGTGATTATTCAGTTTTTAGGAAGCTGTGTATATGGATAATATACCCCTCCTGCTACATATTTCATTGGTGGCGGTCAGCAATTTTAAGGTACTGACTGCTATGGTCTGAATTTGACCTGGATATTCAATGCTGAGACCAACTAAACACTCCTGCCCAGTTAAATCATTTTAAACACAGACCCCCATACTTACAAAGGATTTTGGAACATTTGCAAGATCTGATGTGTGTTGTAGTGGGTTTCTTTATAACTTGGAAACTTGGTAGTGATGCCTTTTGTATAGGATTAATGTAATGGAGGCTGGAAAGGAAGTGGGATGTGACAGAAAGGGATGTTGTCTCTCTTTGGTCTGATGTGACTGTATGCAGAATTGGGGTATTAATTTTTGAAGCAGAAATGTTCATAAGTTGAAGAGGAATGGGAACTAATTTCCTAAATAAATTTCATCAGTATCTGCCCATTAGCAGAATACATTAAGGGAAGCTGCAATTCAAGTAGATACTGTTTCTTTTAAGCAATAATTGGAGTTATTTTATTTTATTTATTTAAAAGACTTATTACATTAGTGTTTTCTATCCCACCAATACCTTTCGGTTCTAGGCCGTTTACAAAGAGTTGGCCTGGGCATTCCCAGCCTGCTTAAAACCTAAGCGTGTTCCAACAATACATACATAGGTCTGCATATGTCTGTTCATTAGAGTTCAGCGTAGCATTGTTCAGAAGTTTGTTGTTTTTATATTCCCTGATAGAAAGCACACATTTAGAACATAAGAATAGCCTTACTCCATCTAACCTAGTATCCTGTTTCCACAGTGGCCAATCCAGGTCACAAGTCCCACATAGTAGCAACATTCCATTCTACTGATCCCAGGGCAAGGAGTGGCTTCCCTCATCCCTGTCTCAGTAGCAGACATGGACCTTTCCTTCAGACTATTGTCTATGATGGTTCCTAGATCTTTTTCTTGAGTGCTGACCCCTAAGGTGAACACTGGCATCTGGTATCTATGGTTTGGGTTATTCTTTCCAGTGTGCATCATTTTGCATTTGTTCATATTAAATTTCATTTGCCATTTGGATGTCCAGTCTCCTAAGGTCCTCCTGCAATTTTCCACAGTCTGCATGCACTTTAACAATTTAAAATAGTTCAGTGTAATCTGCAACTCTAATCACCTCACTTGTCATTGCAATTTCCAGATCATTTATATGTTAACTATTATCCAGTCCCAGTATAGATCCCTGCGGCACTCTACTATTCACCCATTGAGAAAAATGGCCATTTAACTCTGCCATCTGCTTTCTATCCAATAACTAATTCGTAATGCCACCTATCCCATGACTCTTTAATTTTCTCAGGAGTCTCTCATGAGGAACTTTGTTGAAAGCTTTCTGAAAGTCTAGATATACAATGGAGCTCATTAAAAATTTTTTTAAAAGTCCAAAATGTGGCATAAAAGGACAGCTCGGACATTTTTCACGCCAAACTTTTCTAATTTGCTCTTTTTGAAACCCATGTTTTAGACGTATTCTTTGGTGGTTGTCTGCAGTGCTACTAAACCTCAAGGGGGTGAGTTAGAGGTGTAGTTTGGTTGGACCTAGGGTGGGCTTATGATTTGGATGTTTTTCTGCAATAATTGACCATTTTAGAAAATGTCCAGGGATGTTATTGAGGCTATACCTGTTTTAACAATGAATAAGTTCCATAAAAGGTTCCTAAAGTAACCAGATGACCACTGGAGGGATGAAAGGCATGACCCACCACACTCTCTCAGTCGTCACTGGACCCCCCTCCCACTCCCCAAAGATATGAATGAAACAGTACATGCATGCCTGTATGATAGCTTCAGATGTTAGGACCAGTCCTGTTAGAGCAGCAAGCAGGTTCTTAGAGTAGCCTAGTTGGTGGTGCAGTGGACTATAGAGATAGGAACTCAGGCCCATATCTCACTCTAATTACTACAGGTATGGTGGAACATGTGATCCTTCCAAAATCCACCCAAATCCCATTATACCTACATATAGGTGACATTTCAGGCAGAAGGTCTATTGGTGTGGTACACAGTTGGGTCCAGTGGGTTTTGGAGGGTTGCCCATATAAGGGGGTTATAGTGAGATATGTACCTGGGCTTTATGATGTGAACTTCACTGTAGTGCCCTCTAAGGTTCCCCACTGCTCTGATAGGATGTCTGTGTGACCAGTCTGCTGAAATGCTGCATCCCAATGGCTTGTTTTGTGCATTTTTCTTGTAGACATGTTGTTGTTTTTTAATGGTTCCAAAGATAGATGCACGGAGGACAAGCACATCTGAGAAATTACCTATTTTTTTTTAAACAAAAAGAGAAAAAAAAAGATAGACATTTTTCTATTTCAAAAATGGCCATGTTTGTTACTGGATTATTGTGCGTGTTCTGTAAAACATCCACACTCAGAATTGAATATCATATCAAAAATGCCCCTTTATGTCAACCTAATTTTGATAGAGCATGATGTTTGTATTTTGTAATTTGATTATATTGTTTGCATTTTATTCTGTTATTGTTTTGACTGTGTATGCTTTTTGATCTCTGCCTTGCAAAAGGCAGATTCTAAATAAATCAACCTAAATCTTAAATAGTTGGTTCAGGCCATATTATCTGGGGTAGCTGAGTTACTGATTCTGTGGATTATCTGAGAACAGCTTATTCATCCTCCTGGTATAAATTAGTCCTAACAAGAAAGAAATGATGTTTATGTATTCGGTTCCCACCTCTCAGGCAAACACCAGACAAGCATGAAGGTGACACTTAAATCCAGGATTACAATCAACTTGTTCTTCTGCAGCTGTGGCTCACTGGTTGAGCTGCTACCTCTGCACCCAGAGGTTGTGAGATCAAATCCTGGTGCTGCTCCTTGTGACCATGGGCAAGTTACTTAATCCTCCAGTGCCCACCGCTTTGAATGTCAGCTTTGAAATGTCAAAGCAACAAAAAGGCGGAATACAAGTCCCCTTTCCCTATAATGAGGATTTTGTGCTTGTTTCTCTGTTTATACAGTACATTCATAAAGGACCTGCCGTGTTTTCCTTGCTTTATAGAAGGAGAAAGGTGAATAAAAATGGCAGTTGGTGGAGAGGAGGAGTAGCCTAATGGTTCAAACAGTGGACTGAGAACAAAAGGATCCCAGTTCAAATTCCATCACAGCTCCTTGTGATCTTAGGCAAGTCAACCCTCCATCGCCTCAGGTACAAACTCAATACAGTAGTTGTAATGTAGATTCTGCTGTTTCCATGGTGATTAGTGTGCTCTCCTGTGTTAGGGTGAACTTTAAAGCATGGCTCTAATGTACAAGTTACTATATTGGCCCCTCAGACACCCCCTCCCTTATTTGTTGTCTTTCAATCTATCCAGAATTATTTTCATTTCCCTGGAATCACTTTATATCTTTCCCACTTAGTTTCTGTATCTTCCTACATGTTATCTGGAGGATACTTTCAGCATTCTGATATCCATAGTGAGCCATACTCAATAGGATAAGGCTTTCTACAAAGGTTTGTAACGATGCAGAGAAGCATCATTAAATTTTATACTTTTTTTGAAAATTCTATAGACACATGTATGATTGACAGCAATTGATGGAAACTGATTTTTTTTTCTCAGCCGTGTAAAGTTGCTGTAGAAAAATGGACAATTAATCATTCAGTCCTGATTTTGGAGGTGGGTGTTGTGTTTAAATATTTTTATATTTCTTTGAAGAGGAAGCAGCTTTCACCAAAGGTTGTTAGCTGTGCAAAACAAGATGATTAGTTTGGTGGTGTGAAACCCATGCCAATTAGGGGGAACTGTGTAGCTTACAAATAAGAGTTGGTTAATTAAATGCATGATATGCTTTTGGCATCAGTGTCACTGTAGAGGGCAAAAGAATATGAAAAGAGAAAAATTAAATTCTCAACATCTGAGAAATTTTGAAATATGAATTGAAAACCCTTTCTTTGATAACTAGAAGGAATAAAGTAATAGTTGCCCTATTGTATTTGTAAGCAGGAAGGCCTTTTATAAGCTTGTTTGAGGATATTTATTTTTAATACTTATATACCACTTATAGCCTAAATCAAGGGTAGACAATTCTAGTCCTCGAGAGCCGGAGCCAGATCAGGTTTTCAGGATATCCACAATGAGTATGTATGAGATGGATTTGCAAGTACTGCCTTCTTGAGATGCAAATCCATCCCATGCATATTCTTTGTGGATATCCTGAAAAACTGACCTTGTTGCAGCTCTCGAGGACCAGAATTGCCCAACCCCTCCTGCTAGAAGAAGACCCCTACTCCCTAATCGCTGGCAAGAGGGTTCCCAACCCCTCCTGCTGGAGGATACCCCTTACTAATCTTTCAACCCCCTCACTAACCTTTCAACGTTGGACAGACGGACGGGTCTTCCTACTGTCCGGCCGGCAGACCCGCCCCTTTCCGGCTTATCCCTGATAAGCCTAAGGAGCCTGGGCCAATTAGGCCTTAGGCATATCAGGGATGGGCCGGAAAGGGGCGGGCCCACCTCATTTTGCCGAGGCGGGCCTACCGGACAGACAGTAGGAAGACCTGTCCGGCCGGCCAACATTGAAAGGTTAGTGTGTGTGTGTGTGTGTGTAGGGGGGGGGTTGAAATGTTCGTGGGGGGTGTTAGCATGGGGGGGTCCAGAGGGGGTTGTCCTCCAGCAGGATAGATCATGGGGGTGGGCGGTCTTCCAACAGGAGGGGTTGGGCATTCTCATGCCGGCAATTGGGGGGATGTCCTTCCGGCAGGAGGTGTTGGGCACCCTCCTGCCGGCGATCGGGGGTGGGGTGGGTAACCTTCCAGCAGGAGGGGTTGGCCACCCTCCTGCCGGCGATCGGGGGTGGGGTGGGTAACTTTCCAGCAGGAGGGGTTGGCCACCCTCCTGTTGGCGATCGTTGGGGGGATGACGACAGATAGCCACGGCCGCTATACCTAACACGGCAGGGAGATCCCTGTATTTTGCTGGCCTACATTGTAAGCATCTCCTGCTCTACTAGGGAGACGCGTAGGGCCGCCTAGGTTTTCCTAAGTCTACTACCTAGCCTTAGGCGAGCTTAGGTGGTCTTGCGGGCCTCCCTAGGCTCCCGGAGATGCCTTCAATATAGGCAGCCTGCCTGGGGAGCATTTTTTTAAAAAAACGTGCCTCCCGATTGATTGATTAGACAGCTGTAGGACGCCTACAGCTGCCTACAATCAGGACGCACTTTGCAGAATCCGGGCCACTGTGCAAAACGTCCACAAACCCAGCAGGAAAAATGTCCATTTTCAAAACTGCCAAATGTCTATTTTTTTTTATTTTTGAAAATGAGCAAGGTATAAGTTTTGGTCATTAGGATGTCTACCTTTTTTGCCCATTTTCAAAAATAAAAATGTTCACACGGAAAACGTACAAATGCAAGTTTTGTAGATGTACCCACCAACTACCTTATCTGATCACCGCATAAGGAATCCCCTTCAGCTGAACCAGTTTTGGGGGATTCCTGGTGACTCAGCTAATGGGGATATTCCCCCTGCTATGATCAGCTGAGCCACGGCCCCTACACCCCTCCCCCTGACATCCCCGACATTCTCTTGATATCCCATACCTCCCCCTCACATCCCCACACCCCTACATACCCCCTGTGCCTCCTCCAACATCGCCCCCAAACATCCCTCCAACATTCCTAAGCCCCCTCCCACATCCCTGGAATCCCCCTCATCTTTGGAAGAGCAAGCGGCAGGAGGAAAGCTCATGCCCTACTGCCTACAGGGCCACGTGCTACAATGACAGGGCTTCCCCCTCTCAATGCATTGTCAATATATATATATGTTTATTTAATCCAGCTTCTTGAATTTGTCTAGCCAAGGAACTCAAAAATAAATTAAACAAAATTGGTGATAAGTCTGAGCCTTGCGGTACCCCACATTCAAATATTTTCTTCTGAGATATTGAGCTACCATTAGCTACCCTAAATGTACGGTTCCTAAGAAAAGATGAAAACCAATCCAGTATTGAACCTTTCATGCCAATATCTCACAAACAATTGAGTGACAAAAGCAGAACTCAAATCCAAAGAGACCACCAGTGCAATATTACCCCCATCCAAAACAGAATGTACTTCACTTAGAAAACCTGCTAACAGTTTCCGAACTATGCATCTTTTGAAACCCTGCCTGTCTTGGATGTAGAGCATTACATGATTCCATAAATGATACCAATTGTTCCAAAACTCTTCTTTCAGTTAGCTTAGCTAGGAAACAGGTCCAAAACTTGCTGGATTTAATACTTCTAAGCTACATTTTTTTAAATATAGGTTTAATTATTACTCATTTCCAAACAGATGGAACTTTACCTGTATTCAAACTATTGGTTACCATATTTAAAGCTAACGCTAATAAACCATGTCTAGAACTAGATAACCATTTTGATGGAATAGCATCTTCAAATCTCAAGTTATAAAAGCCGTGGTTGACATGATACATAAGGAAAGGGGGTGGGGGGGGAGAAATGCAATGTTTTAAAGGAAAAGAATACAAAGGTATAACATAAAGGAGGGGGGTGTTTAAAATTGTCCAGACTTGTCTAAGTTTGGATAATAAAAATCTCATTCTTATTAAAATAAATGTAGAGTGATAAGAGAAATCTCTTATTGTCATGTGTTGTAGCCATCCTTAAATAGGAAAATTTAAGGGTTAGATTGAAACCTGGCTATGGAAGATTCTTGGCGAACATAGAGAGGTATAGCGTTCCATAATGTAGGAGCTGTTACTGAGCAAATAGATTTATGAGTTGTATCGTAAACAATATGATGTAATGAAGGGACAGTAAGAAGATTTTGATGACTGGAGCATAATGTTCTTGAAAGATTATAGGGAAGAGGTAATCTGAAAGATTATAGGGAAGAGGTAATCTGTCTATAAAAGCTGGAAAATGATGTCTACATTTAAATGTAAGAAACAAAATTTTGAATGTTAGTCAGTGAGTGATAGATAACCAGCTACCAGGAGTACCAGGCAAATATTGACTAGAGAAGAAATTAAGGATTCTAACACTGATGATGATATCCACCTGGGAACAAATGACCTGGCCTACAATACCCCACTTGTAATGCAGAGAGCTTTTCAGGAGCTGGGGGAGGGGTTAAAACCTTTCATAAAGATTGTAGTTTTTTCAGAAGTACTGCCTACTTATGGAAATGGAGAGGAAAGATTACAAAATACTGAGAATTTCAATAGGTGGCTCAAAGCCTGGTGTCATCAAGAAGGCTTTAGGGACATAGGAGGATGGAAAAACAAAAGACTATATTGTAATGATGGGCTGCATCTTACTATGGCAGGAGAAAGAATTCTTGCAGACAAATTCAGGCAATATGTTTCTAGGCATTTAAATCAGAAGGTGGGGGTGGCATGAGGATGCAGGTCATTATCAGTGGTTACCCCCAGCATTTCCACTCACAGATAGGTGTGGGTATTTACACAAGCTATAGTTTGGTATATAGGTGATTGTGCCTTAAAAGTAAGCATGTCCTCAGCCACTTGTGCTAGCAGGAGCCTACTTCCACTTGGGGATGTCATTCTGAGTTTGACAACTATACTAGCAGAAGGACTCTGCAATGCACATTATTAGGGAATTAAGAAAGACCATAGGCCATTATTGAGATGGCTTGGAGAAATCCATTGCTTATTCCTAGGATAAGCAGCATAAAATCTGTTTTACTACTTGGGATCTAGCTAAGTACTTGGGACCTGGGTTGGCCACTGTTGGAAAATAGGATACTGGGTTTGATAGACCTTCGGTCTGTCCCAGTATGCCACTTCTTTTGTTCTTATATTTATCTCTGGAATTGTAGGTTTCTATTTAGATGGTGGTTTCAGTGTTCTCGCAAGGAATATTAGAAGGCGTGTTTTCCTAAAGGGGATATGCTATTCTTGTGGAAACGGGAAATTGGGAGGATTTTTTTTTGAGGGAAGGAAGGAGGGTGGCATTTTGGTGCACAGAAGAGAGTAGGTTAGCATGATCTTTTCTGAGGAAGGTAATCCCTATCACCATCCACAATTGAACCAGCCTGTTGACATCAAGCTGGTTAGCATGGTGGACTTCTTAGCAGCTGTCTGATTTTATCATCCTTATTAATGGCCATGATTCCCTCCTGCCCTGGTTAAACTTTCACTTGCTATTGAGACACCAGGCTGATCCATGCTGAAACTTCACTCAGCTAGGCCTGACTTCCACTAGTACTAGTGACAAACGTTGAAGTCAAGCCTACAGCAATTAAAATAGAAAGACCAATTCTTCACAAGAATAGCTGACTGTGGGGCTGGCAGATGCTGAGTGGTGGTGACAGATGCTGTTTGAGACTGCAGAAAAAAGAAGAGAGTGCTGCTAGTTTATTTAAGAGAGACCTGCTGCTTATTAAGACTGGTCATGTAGGTTTTTAATGTACAGCAGCTACACATGATTGCATGGGTAAATTCTATGGCTTGGCACTGAGCTTTTAAGAAATAGTACATAGGAAGGCAGACACTTTACTGGAGCCTTGCTTTGTTCTGTCTTTCTCTCCCTTTAATATGATCCTTTCTTGAGTGCTTCTTTGCTGTACTAGGGATACAGCAGGGCTGGCCCTTCCACTAGGCAGATTAGGCTTCTGCCTAGGGCCGCAACATTTGGGGACAGTGGTGCAGCTGTAGAGCTCTATCATCTCCCCCTATTGCCACTGCTGCTTTTGCCCCAAGTCTTCTGGTCACTACAAAGGCAATCAACATTGATGTGACACCTTTCAGTAGAGGTCTGTGCTGAAGAGCTGCTGTATCCCACCCTCCACAATGCATTTTCTGTCGGGGAGAGGGTGGGATGTAGCAGTGCTTGAGCCTCCACTGAAAGGTTCTTCACCAACACCGAGGGCTCCTTTTACAAAGGTGCGCTAACGGTTTTAGCGCGCAATGCCGTGCGTGCTAGCCGCTACCACCTTCTTTTAAGCAGGTGGTAGTTTTTCAGCGAGCGCACGCTAATCGTGTGTGTGTGCTAAAAACGCTAGCGCACTTTCGTAAAAGGAGCCCCGAGTACCTTTGCAGCAACCGGAAAGATGAAGGGCAGCAGCAGCAGGAGAGGAAGAAGGATGGGAAGTGGGAGAAATGCTGGACATATGTAGGGCAGGGGAGCTGAGATGCTGGACATGGGGCTGTGTGAGAAGTTAGGGAGATGCTGGCCAGTGGGGAAGGAAGATGCTGGACTATGGCAGGGAGATGGACTGAAGGTTTACTTAGGGCAGTGTATCACAAACTGTGTGCCTCCTGAGATTTCAGGCGTGCCGCGGTACACTGGGGAAGAGGAGAGGTGCTGGTGCCGGCTGACTGTCCACAGGATGTGCCTCTCTCGACGCTGGCAACTCTTCTGTCTGCCGGCCCTTCTCTCCAGGGCAGGTCCTTCTCTCGGCGCAAGGCCCGTTTGGAGAGCCTTTGCTCATGCATATGCGCGACATCCTCACGTCGACGCCAGCGCACTTCCGGGTGTCTCGAGCTGGGGACACTAGGGACTCCTTTTACAAAGGCGCCTTGGCGGTTTAACGCGCATCATACCGCACGCTAAACCGCCGGCTGCGCCAGCTGCTACTGCCTCCTCTTGAGCAGGTATTAGTTTTTAGCCAGCGCGGGGGTTAACGCGTGATGAAAAGTAACACGCGTTAACCCCGCTAGCGCGGCTTGATTAAAGGAGCCCTAGGTTTAATGTGCCCCGGCTCGAACAAGTTTGCGAGACACTGACTTAGGGTATCAGATACACTTGAGACTGCTGTTCACAAAGAATCTCTTTAATCAGCCCTTAGTACAGGCAAGGCAAGAGCTACCAATGTATCCCTCTGTTAAAAAAAAAAAAGACCATTTCTGTTCTCCATTAAGCTTGCAGAATTAACACTGCTAACCTCCCTTGCTATTTTGTAAGACCCATGCATATGTTTTTATTTATTGATTTATTAATCACCCTTATGAAGAGATTCACCCAAAGTCAAGTTTAGCAGGTACATAATACTTACAATTACACTTACAATAACACATAACATAACACAATTTTGTTATCCTTTATAATCTTTATTCATTTTTACATCTTACAACAAGTGTATCAATAAATTGACAATTGAAATTAAATACATCACTTTCATATTTAACAGTAATACATAAGATTTAACCCCTTCCCTCCCACCCTTACCATAACATATGTAATATTTTTTTTTAAAACATATACAATTTTGTTAACAGCCTAGTAGTAAAATGACCAAATATAAACAAAAAGGACAATAAATGAGGTAAACTTGAAAACAGTAAATTGAAACCTAATAATAGGACTACCTTGAAACAGGTTTTAAAAAATACACATTTAAAAGCACTGGAATTCAAATAACAGACATACTGTATGATATCATGTCATCACAATATCTATGAAACACCTAATAAGCACACAATAGAACATTCACATAGCATAGCTATGATGCTAATGCTTTGCTACAATACAGCTTACCATATAGCCCAGGGGCCAAGTGCAGATATACAGTAGAGAAGGGCACAAGATGGGTGGTTGCATACTGCTAATCTGTGCTTCAGCACTGGATTAAAGAGAATGCTAATCCTTAGCATGGCAGTGATGCAAATGCTGAATGATTTATGTAGCTAG
This sequence comes from Geotrypetes seraphini, assembly GCF_902459505.1. NCBI lineage: Eukaryota > Metazoa > Chordata > Amphibia > Gymnophiona > Dermophiidae > Geotrypetes > Geotrypetes seraphini. The sequence continues at coordinate 286,149,899 of NC_047086.1, forward strand.
TATTTGTCATTCCACCCTGAAGATAGAAGATCAGGATTCTATTAAAATGAAGATGAGCATTTCATATTGAGGGCACTGTAGTTCCTTAAAAGTGAAGTGGCATAAACTAGAGTGAAAAGAGAACCCAGTAAAACCTTGGTTTGCGAGCATAATTCGTTCCAGGAGCATGCTTGTAATCCAAAGCACTCGTATATCAAAGCGAAGTCCCACATAGGAAATAATGGAAACTCAGGCGATTCGTTCCACAATCCAAAAACTTTAATACAAAATACTATACATACTTGTATTGCAAGACCTCGCTCATTTAGAACAGTCACTACACTCCTGCAGCGTCAGAGAGAGAAGAACCATAGGCTCAATTGTGATGATGTGATGTGTGTGTACTAGTGCTGCCCGATTCAGGAAATAAAATTTCAATTCGATTTGATTTTCCTGCCCAATTGGGTGTTCTTTTAAAACATCCTGGTGGATTTATTGTATAGCCTCTTCACCCCCTTTGCCTTCTCCTAACCATACTGGCACCGTGGTGTAAAAAAAATAAACAAACAAAAAAGACTTTTCCTCTCTCTGTTAAACCTGTCTCACGTTTGCGGTCTAACACCAGCTCTGGCAGGATACACGTTTCAAATATGATAAGAACATAAGAACATAAGCAGTGCCTCTGCCGGTCAGACCATAGGTCCATCCTGCCCAGCAGTCCGCTCCCGCGGCGGCCCAAACAGGTCACGACCTGTCTGAATCACCAGAAGGGGCTCCCTTGCCACCTTGTTATCTCGTTTAAGTCCTGCCTTCCTATCGAAGTCCTAGCCCTCCAGTCTTGCACATGCACGACCTGGTTGGTTTATACTCATTACCTGGTTAACATTATTTTTTCTATCTTTTGTTGTCTGGTCATTATTCAAATCTTGTCGGTCCCAGGCTCTGGTTGTCTTCTGATAACTTGTTTGCCAGGGTCTCCTTCTTTCTCCATGCTAACCATCAATCTTCTATTTCTGTCCTGCCCTTCTCTTTCCCTTCCCTCCCCTAGAGGTCTGGCATCTTTCCTTTTATCGTCTCCATCCACAGATCCACCTTTTCTCAACTACCCTTTCATCTAGCATCTCTCCCTTCTTTCCCACCACCCCAGGGTCCACCATCTCTCCCTTTCTGTTCCTTTCATCCCTAAATCCCATTGTCCACCATCTCCCTCCCTCTCCTCTGTTTTTAGACCTATTATTTCTTCCCTCAAAATCCGGCATATGCACATCTCTTTGAAACCCCCCACTTCCCTCCCTCCGTGTACTTCTACACCAGGGCCCCCTCCCCTGAAGGCCTGCATCCCCCTGAAGGCCTACACCCCACCCCTGAATGCCTACATGTCCTCTCCTGAAAGCCTACACCCCACACCTGAAGGCCTGCGCCCCCCCCCGAAGGCCTGCGGGTTCCCCCTGGCCTCCCAGCATCAATTTACCTAATTTCAGCAGCCTGCTTAAGAGCGCTGGCGCTAGCGATCTTTGCAAGCTGCCATACGTCTTCAGAGTTGTCTTCTCTCTGCGGCGGTCCCACCCCTCGTCTCATGTCAGAGAAGGGGCGGGACCACGGCAGAGAGAAGAGTGCTCCGAAGACGTATGGCAGCTTGCAAAGATCGCTAGCACCAGCGATCTTATGCAGGCTGCTGAAATTAGGTAAATTGATGCCGGGAGGCCAGTGGGGAAGCCGGACACCAGCAGGAGGCCAGCGAGTAAGCCACACACCAGCGGGAGGCCAGCGGATAAGCCACTTCCTGACTGACCCTTCCCACTCGCCCTCTAAAGCAGGAGCGGCAGGCCAGCAAGAGGCAGCGCTGCCGCGCCTGCTTTAGGGGTGAGGGTGAGGGTCAGTCAATGAATCTGGAGGCTGATTTTTTTGTCATGGTAAATTGATTCGAATCGATTCACCCAAAGTGAATTGGTGACTCAATTTGAATCGTGAATCGGCCAGCACTAGTGTGTACTGTATGTACTTGTATTGCAAGACTTTGCTTGTATATCAAGTTAAAATTTAATAAAATGTTTTGCTTGTCTTGCAAAATACTTGTAAACTAAGTTACTTGCAATCCAAGGTTTTACTGTACTTTGCATTTACTATATCAAGCTATGCATCTGTGCCTCATTTGTTTAAATGTAATCTGCTATCAAAATAGGAAAAAAAAACCCCTTATGGAAGAAAAACCTTATGTTGTAAAATCATGACATATATTTCACACACATACTGGTTTGTCACCATTTCTTGACTGGCAACTGTTTTTACATTTTTCTCCCTCAGTTTTCTATGTGATATCACATTTGAAGGTTTCTGATATAATGTGTAATAATTCACACCCTGGGTGTTTTAATAAATCCAGACATGTCTCGCTTCTTGCAAAGTATCCAAAACATGTTTATAGTGTATCTGTTTTAGTTTGTAAATACAACACTACAGTAATTGAGGAAGCTCAGATAAATTTAAATGCCACCTCTTTAGGGTACTGGAGAACATTGTTTACAATAGGGAGGAAGGTGGCAAACTCTAAACACTTAGAGCTAGATGCACTAAAGTCAGTGATCCTCTAATGATCGTCGCTAAAACCGGTTTTGACTGGTTTAGCGATGATCGGATTTGTTGACCTGATGCAGAAAATAGCTCATCTCGTGGTTTTCTGCAGGATCACTCATTCTCCGATCCGGCCATGCAGATACGATCATTAATATTGAAATGCCATGTAAACTAGCACAGTGATTGATGCTTTAAGGTGGCTTCGCGATTCACATAAAAAAGTGATCGCTTTTAGTGATCCGAAAAAAGTGACTGGTCAAGACCAGTCGCTTACTTGTCCTACCGATAGATCAGCCCTGAAATTAATATTATTTATAACATACCAAAACCTTTTTTTTTAAATGGGCACAATGTTAGCTGCCCCAGCGAGAGACAGGAGGGATGCCCGCTCCCTTCTGCCTCAGCAACCCATGGCAGCAAAAATTGGCAGGCAGGATGCCCACTCCCACCTGCCAGGTGAACTTCACCTCCACAGCAGTGAAAATGGCAGGAGGGATGCCCACTCCCTCCTGCCACTGGGTGCTCTCTGAATCTTCCCATCCCCCTGAACACCCCCTCCCCCTGTACCAGGCCTTGGAGGGGGGTGAGGAGAGGTTTTGGGAAGCATCTGGTGGCAGGAGGGAGTGGGCATCTCTCCTGCCTTTCTTGGAGGGGGAGGGGTGCCATCTGGCATGGGGGGTCTCCGTTGGCAGGAGGGAGAGGTATCCCTCCTGCCATTTTGGAGGGAATGGGGTGCCTCTGTTGGCAAGGGGGAAGGGGGGTGCCTCCATTGGCAAGAGGGAGTGGGCATCCCTCCTGCCATTATTTTGCTGCTCCGGGGATGGGGGGGAGGAGGAGTTCACCTGGAAGGAGGGAGTGGGCATTCCTCCTGCCAATTTTTGCTGCTGCGGGTTGCTGAGGCAAGAGGGAGTGGGCATCCCTCCTGTCTCTTGCAGGGGCAGCCATCATTGGCACTTGTGAGAGTTGCTCTCAAAGTGATTCATTGGCAGGATTGAACGGGGATTATGACAAACCTCCGCTGATATAAGAACATAAGAACATAAGCAGTGCCTCCGCCGGGTCAGACCATAGGTCCATCATGCCCAGCAGTCCGCTCCCGCGGCGGCCCAAACAGGTCACCTGTCTGAATCATCAGAAGGGGCCCCCTTGCCACCCTGGTTTCCCATTGAAGTCCTATCTTCCCATCGAAGTCCTAACCCTCCGGTTTTGCACATGCACGACCTGGTCGGGTTTCTATACTTATTTCCTGGATACTTCTCTCAGTATCCCACGATCCCTTTATCCCTCAGGAATCCGTCCAATCCCTGTTTGAATCCCTGTACCGTACTCTGCCCGACCACCTCCTCCGGCAGCGCATTCCAAGTGTCCACGACCCTCTGGGTGAAAAAAAACTTCCTTGCATTTGTTTTGAACCTATCTCCCTTCAGTTTCTCCGAGTGCCCCCTCGTACCTGTTGTCCCCTTCAGTCTGAAGAATCTGTCCCTATCCACCCTCTCTATGCCCCTCATGATCTTGAAGGTCTCTATCATATCTCCCCTGAGCCTCCTTTTTTCCAGGGAGAAGAGCCCCAGCTTATCCAACCTCTCGGCGTATGGGCAGTGTTCCAGCCCTCTTACCAGTTTCGTCGCTCTCCTTTGGACTCTCTCAAGCACCGCCATGTCCTTCTTGAGGTATGGCGACCAATACTGCACGCAGTATTCCAGATGCGGACGCACCATCGCTCGATACAATGGCATGATGACTTCCCGCGTCCTGGTTGTGATGCCCCTCTTTATGATGCCCAGCATCCTGTTGGCTTTTTTCGAGGCTGCTGCGCACTGTGCAGATGGCTTCAGTGACGCATCCACCAGCACATCCAAGTCTCTCTCAAGTCTGCTGTCTCCCAACAATGCCCCCCCCATTTTGTAGTTGAACAACGGGTTCTTTTTCCCTATATGCATGACCTTGCATTTTTCCACATTGAAGCGCATTTGCCATTTGTCTGCCCAGTCCTCCAGCTTCTCCAGGTCCCTTTGCAGGTCCTCACACTCTTCCCTGGACCTAACTCTGCCGCACAGTTTGGTATCATCTGCAAATTTTATGACCTCGCACTTTGCCTCTTTTTCCAGGTCATTGATAAATATGTTGAAGAGTAACGGCCCCAGCACCGATCCCTGTGGCACACCGCTTGTGACTCCCCGCCAGTCAGAATATTGGCCCTTTACTCCAACCCTCTGCAGTCTACCCGACAACCAGTGCTCGATCCATCTGTGCACATCTCCTCCCACCCCGTGGTTCCACAGCTTCCTAAGCAGTCTTTCATGTGGCACCTTGTCGAAAGCCTTTTGAAAATCGAGGTAAATGATGTCGATGGGTTCCCCATTGTCCACCCGACTGCTTATTCCCTCAAAGAAGTACAGAAGGTTCGTTAAGCACGACCTTCCCTTACAGAATCCGTGCTGGCTTGTTCTCAGTAGACCATTTCTTTCAATGTGCTCGCAAATGCCGTCCTTGATCATAGCTTCCACCATCTTCCCTACAATTGAAGTCAGGCTCACCGGCCTGTAGTTCCCAGGGTCACCCCTCGATCCCTTCTTGAAGATAGGTGTGACATTTGCCAATTTCCAGTCCTTTGGTACCTCTCCAGTTTTCAAGGATAGGTTACAAACATGCTGGATTGTGCCCGCTATTTCCTGTCTTAGTTCCTTCAGAACCCTTGGGTGGATCCCGTCCGGACCCGGTGATTTGCCGCATTTTAACCTGTCTATCTGTTTGAGGACATCCTCCTTACTTACCTCTATGTGTTCCAATTTTTCAGCCTGTTCCCCACTCATGAGCTCCTCTGAGTCCGGTATATTAGATGTGTCCTCTCTCGTGAAAACCGACGAGAAGAACGTGTTCAACCTCTCAGCTACCTCTTTATCCTCCTTAATCACTCCCTTCCTATCCCCATCGTCCAACGGCCCCACCTCCTCCCTCGCTGGTCGTTTCCCCTTTATGTAACTGAAGAATGCCTTGAAGTTTTTCGCCTCTCTGGCCAGCCCCTCTTCGTATTTCCCTTTTGCTTTTCTAACCTCTCGGTGGCATTCTTTTTGGCATTTCCTGTGCGCCTGGTGGTTTTCCTCCGTTGGTTCCTTTTTCCATCTCCGGAAGGATACTTTTTTGTCATTTATTGCCCTCTTTACTTCTGCTGAGATCCAAATCGGGTCCTTTGACCGCTTGTTCTTGCAGCCTTTCCTGAAATTGAGGACGTACATTTTTTGTGCTTCTTGCAGGGTGTCCCTGAATAGGGTCCAGGCGCTTTCCACAGTCTCCATCCTAAAGATATTTCTGAGCTTCTTCCCCACCATTTTCCTCATAGCAACATAGTTCCCTTTCTTGAAGTTGAGCGCAGTTGTTGCGGTCCTCCTTACTATGGGTGTCCCCCTTTCTAATGTGAATCTGATCGCATTGTGGTCACTGTTGCCTAGTGGTCCTCCCACTTCTACCCCGCTTGCAGGCCCCCCTAATCCGTTTAGGATGAGGTCAAGAGTAGCACTCCCTCGCGTCGGTTCCCTGACCAGTTGCTCCATGAAGCAGTCCCTCACAGCTTCTACAAATCCTGTTTCCCTAGTGCAGTTGGAGTGACCCGTACTCCAGTCTATCCCCGGGTAGTTAAAGTCCCCCATCACTGTTACATTTCCAGTCCTGCACTCCTGTCTCAGTTCAGCTTCCAAGTCGTGTCCGACTCCTTCTGGCGTACTAGGTGGGCGATAGTACATCCCCAGTTTTATGTCTGCACCCTTGTTTCCCGGCAATTTGACCCATAGCGATTCCAGCCCCTCTGCCTTCTTTGCCATATCCATCCCGACTGAGTCGATAGAGTTCTTTATATATAGTGCTATGCCTCCCCCCTTCTTGTGGGTCCTGTCCCTCCTGTAGAGCTTGTACCCCGTCAGCGCCACATCCCATTGATTCTCCTCAGTCCACCATGTTTCTGTAATTCCAATTATATCCAGGTCTTCCCCCTTGGCCACGACCTCTAGTTCACCCATCTTGGCCCTGAGGCTTCTTGCATTTGTGTAGAAGCACCGCAGGTCTCGTCGTTTTTCCTCCACCTCTGCATTCACCTGGGCCGCCTCTCCTGTTCCCTGTACTTCTGCTTTGCCCTCCGCCTTTACCCTTGTTGCTTTCAGCTTCCCCACATTTCCGCCACTCCACTTCCCCGCTTTTCCTCTGGGTTTTCTTGCCCCCTCCTGGGCCCCGGCCTCTGTTCGATCCCCCTCGCCTTGTTTAGCCCCTATAATGCCCTCAGCTTTCGCTTTCTTGCCATCCAGTCCCCCTGTGTCTCCATGCCCCTCAGTCTCCTCCTCCTCCCAGCAAGCTCCCTTTACCTGTTGTTTCCCTCGCTGTCTGATCATGAGATCCACCGGTCCCTCTACTTCCTCCTTGGAGTCAGCCCGTTCAGTATCTGTTCTGGATACTGTTGTCCGAAGCGTCAACATCAGATCAGCTGTCGGCTTTCCCCCTCTCCTCAGTTTAAAGCCCTCTCGATCTCCTTCCTCACATTGGCAGCCAGTAGTCTAGTTCCCTCTGTGCTCAGGTGCAGGCCATCCCGCCGGTAGAGCTTACTCTTTCCCCAGAAGGACGTCCAGTTCCTCACAAAGTGGAAGCCCTCCTCCTGGCACCATCTCCTCAACCATGCATTTACAGCCTGGAGGTCTGCCTGCCTCTTTGCATCTGCTCTCGGTACAGGTAGGATCTCTGAGAATGCTACCCTCCGGGTATTCCGCTTCAGTTTTCGTCCCAGGACCTTGAACTGGTCAGTCAGCGTGGCCATGCTGAAGTTCCTCCGGCTCACATCATTCGTTCCGACGTGGATTATCACCGCTGTCTCCTCTGTCTCTGCTCCATCCAGGATCCTCTCGATCCTATCAGAGACGTCTCGTGTCTTGGCCCCTGGGAGACAAGTCACTAGCCGGTCCTCCCTTCCTCCAGCTACGTGACTATCTACCTCTCTCAAGATCGAGTCTCCTACCACAATAGCAGACTTCCCTTTCCTCAGCAACCTCCTCTGTCTCAGGTCCGTGTCCTCGGTGTAGTGTGGTGTCTCACCCTCGGGGTCTCGGTGAGTCACGGTCTCCTCCTCTTGTGTGGTTCCTCCGCTAGGTCCTTCCCCGGTTTCGCCTTGTGGATCCTGGGTCTCGTCTGCCGACATCCGTCTGTGCAGCTGCTGGTCCTGTCCTTCCACCTTCCTATAGGCCTCCTCGATGAATTTCTCGAGGTCCCTCACCTGGTCCACAATGAGGCCTGCTCCGTCTGTGTCCTCGGTTGACCAGCTCGTCTCCTCTGTGTTGCGCATTTCCTCCAGTCCCTCCAGTTCCTGGACCTTGACCCTCAGTCTGCCGACCTCCATCCTCAGGCTTTCCAGTTCCTGACACCGACCGCATATGTATGCCCGCCTCCCGGAGGGGAGGTAGTCATACATATGACACTCGACGCAGTAAACTGGGTAGCTCTGCTGGGTTCCTGTAGCCTCCATTTCTTTCTCCTTGCTCCTACGGTCCCTCGGTGGTTGAGAGTGGCTTTCGGCTTGCAGCTAGCTGAAAGAGTAGAGAGAGAGAGAGAAGGATGAGAAGCCTAAAAGTTAGAGAAGGAAGAAAATAGTGAGAAGAAACAAATTTTTTTTTTTTTTTTTTTTTTGTTAAAGTTAAAGTTAGGTTTGTTGCTGGGCTGCCTGGGCTCCTTCTCAAGGCTCCTTCGCGAAGGCGCTCTCGCTAAGGCGAGCGCCTTTGCCGCTCGCCTTCGCCGTGCGCCGAACGGCTGGGCGCCGTTGGCTCCCTTCCTCTTAAAGGGGAGCCCGGGCCGATGCGACCTGTGACGCGCGGGGGTGGGCGGAGCTAACTCTCGCCGCGACCCCGATCTGCCTGCCTTTGTGTCCTCCTCCCCTCTGTACGGCTTTCTCCCTCTCCGGCTAAAACCTGCAAGAGAAAAAGAAGAAAACCCCCTCTAGAGACGCCGCCGCAGTTCGCCTCGTGCCCCGGCTCTCCTTCTCTTAAAGGGGAGCCCGGGCCGATGCAACCTGTGACGCGCGGGGGTGGGCGGAGCTAACTCTCGCCGCGACCCCGATCTGCCTGCCTTTGTGTCCTCCTCCCCTCTGTACGGCTTTCTCCCTCTCCGGCTAAAACCTGCAAGAGAAAAAGAAGAAAACCCCCTCTAGAGACGCCGCCGCAGTTCGCCTCGTGCCCCGGCTCTCCTTCTCTTAAAGGGGAGCCCGGGCCGATGCGACCTGTGACGCGCGGGGGTGGGCGGAGCTAACTCTCGCCGCGACCCCGATCTGCCTGCCTTTGTGTCCTCCTCCCCTCTGTACGGCTTTCTCCCTCTCCGGCTAAAACCTGCAAGAGAAAAAGAAGAAAACCCCCTCTAGAGATGCCGCCGCAGTTCGCCTCGTGCCCCGGCTCTCCTTCTCTTAAAGGGGAGCCCGGGCCGATGCGACCTGTGACGCGCGGGGGTGGGCGGAGCTAACTCTCGCCGCGACCCCGATTTGCCTGCCTTTGTGTCCTCCTCCCCTCTGTACGGCTTTCTCCCTCTCCGGCTAAAACCTGCAAGAGAAAAAGAAGAAAACCCCCTCTAGAGACGCCGCCGCAGTTCGCCTCGTGCCCCGGCTCTCCTTCTCTTAAAGGAGAGCCCGGGCCGATGCGACCTGTGACGCGCGGGGGTGGGCGGAGCTAACTCTCGCCGCGACCCCGATCTGCCTGCCTTTGTGTCCTCCTCCCCTCTGTACGGCTTTCTCCCTCTCCGGCTAAAACCTGCAAGAGAAAAAGAAGAAAACCCCCTCTAGAGACGCCGCCGCAGTTCGCCTCGTGCCCCGGCTCTCCTTCTCTTAAAGGGGAGCCCGGGCCGATGCGACCTGTGACGCGCGGGGGTGGGCGGAGCTAACTCTCGCCGCGACCCCGATCTGCCTGCCTTTGTGTCCTCCTCCCCTCTGTACGGCTTTCTCCCTCTCCGGCTAAAACCTGCAAGAGAAAAAGAAGAAAACCCCCTCTAGAGACGCCGCCGCAGTTCGCCTCGTGCCCCGGCTCTCCTTCTCTTAAAGGGGAGCCCGGGCCGATGCGACCTGTGACGCGCGGGGGTGGGCGGAGCTAACTCTCGCCGCGACCCCGATCTGCCTGCCTTTGTGTCCTCCTCCCCTCTGTACGGCTTTCTCCCTCTCCGGCTAAAACCTGCAAGAGAAAAAGAAGAAAACCCCCTCTAGAGACGCCGCCGCAGTTCGCCTCGTGCCCCGGCTCTCCTTCTCTTAAAGGGGAGCCCGGGCCGATGCGACCTGTGACGCGCGGGGGTGGGCGGAGCTAACTCTCGCCGTGACCCCGATCTGCCTGCCTTTGTGTCCTCCTCCCCTCTGTACGGCTTTCTCCCTCTCCGGCTAAAACCTGCAAGAGAAAAAGAAGAAAACCCCCTCTAGAGACGCCGCCGCAGTTCGCCTCGTGCCCCGGCTCTCCTTCTCTTAAAGGGGAGCCCGGGCCGATGCGACCTGTGACGCGCGGGGGTGGGCGGAGCTAACTCTCGCCGCGACCCCGATCTGCCTGCCTTTGTGTCCTCCTCCCCTCTGTACGGCTTTCTCCCTCTCCGGCTAAAACCTGCAAGAGAAAAAGAAGAAAACCCCCTCTAGAGACGCCGCCGCAGTTCGCCTCGTGCCCCGGCTCTCCTTCTCTTAAAGGGGAGCCCGGGCCGATGCGACCTGTGACGCGCGGGGGTGGGCGGAGCTAACTCTCGCCGTGACCCCGATCTGCCTGCCTTTGTGTCCTCCTCCCCTCTGTACGGCTTTCTCCCTCTCCGGCTAAAACCTGCAAGAGAAAAAGAAGAAAACCCCCTCTAGAGACGCCGCCGCAGTTCGCCTCGTGCCCCGGCTCTCCTTCTCTTAAAGGGGAGCCCGGGCCGATGCGACCTGTGACGCGCGGGGGTGGGCGGAGCTAACTCTCGCCGCGACCCCGATCTGCCTGCCTTTGTGTCCTCCTCCCCTCTGTACGGCTTTCTCCCTCTCCGGCTAAAACCTGCAAGAGAAAAAGAAGAAAACCCCCTCTAGAGACGCCGCCGCAGTTCGCCTCGTGCCCCGGCTCTCCTTCTCTTAAAGGGGAGCCCGGGCCGATGCGACCTGTGACGCGCGGGGGTGGGCGGAGCTAACTCTCGCCGCGACCCCGATCTGCCTGCCTTTGTGTCCTCCTCCCCTCTGTACGGCTTTCTCCCTCTCCGGCTAAAACCTGCAAGAGAAAAAGAAGAAAACCCCCTCTAGAGACGCCGCCGCAGTTCGCCTCGTGCCCCGGCTCTCCTTCTCTTAAAGGGGAGCCCGGGCCGATGCGACCTGTGACGCGCGGGGGTGGGCGGAGCTAACTCTCGCCGCGACCCCGATCTGCCTGCCTTTGTGTCCTCCTCCCCTCTGTACGGCTTTCTCCCTCTCCGGCTAAAACCTGCAAGAGAAAAAGAAGAAAACCCCCTCTAGAGACGCCGCCGCAGTTCGCCTCGTGCCCCGGCTCTCCTTCTCTTAAAGGGGAGCCCGGGCCGATGCGACCTGTGACGCGCGGGGGTGGGCGGAGCTAACTCTCGCCGCGACCCCGATCTGCCTGCCTTTGTGTCCTCCTCCCCTCTGTACGGCTTTCTCCCTCTCCGGCTAAAACCTGCAAGAGAAAAAGAAGAAAACCCCCTCTAGAGACGCCGCCGCAGTTCGCCTCGTGCCCCGGCTCTCCTTCTCTTAAAGGGGAGCCCGGGCCGATGCGACCTGTGACGCGCGGGGGTGGGCGGAGCTAACTCTCGCCGCGACCCCGATCTGCCTGCCTTTGTGTCCTCCTCCCCTCTGTACGGCTTTCTCCCTCTCCGGCTAAAACCTGCAAGAGAAAAAGAAGAAAACCCCCTCTAGAGACGCCGCCGCAGCTCTACGAACGTGGAGATGATGCATGTATACAAACCTAAGGATTAGATTAGATTAGATTAGGAATATAATTTGTATGCAAACTTGTGCCTCCATCGCTCTTTTGGAATTGGCCAAAAATCGGACCGCACCGGACCTACGCAGTCTTACCGAGCCTGTTTAGTGCATCTAGTCCTTCCACAGCAAGCCAGTTTGACAAATGACTGGAACTGTAATATCAGAAAGCAATATTTATTTATTCTGTTTTCTATCCCATTCTCTCCAATGAGCTCAGAACAGGCTATAAGTTAATATACATAATATACAATACTTTTAAGTCATCTTATTTTTTGCCTGGCAAAAATGGGGCTGAGAAGATATTGCAGCACCCCCCTTTTCTATTAAATTTTGGAGTTCTGCCTCCTTACCTTTTCGTATCATGTTGTTGGTGTATTTCTAATTTTTCTTTATTTTTCCTTTTTAGGTGTTAGATTGTAAACCACCTTGACATTTCTCCATAGGGCCGAGTAGTACATAATAATGATAAAACTTGAAACATGATACTATATGCCCACAAACTGCACAATATACCTGGATAAAATACCTTGAAACCCAAGATCTCAAAAGGTCCTAAAATAGCTTAACAATTTTAGAGATCTATACTCTGGGTCCTCTTAATAACATCAGTTGAAAATATTCATCAACAGTGTGCTCTGTATGTGAACAGGAGTAAAGGACAAAGGAGTGGAAAAAACCCCCCCCAACCTCCCCAATTAAACAAAGTGGCGAAAATTCTTGTAGAAAAAAAAAACCCCAAAATCTTCTATTGACACAATTATGTACACAGTCATATATAAAACAGTCTCAAATTCCATGGCAACATAGATTTCACTTGCTAGCGTCCAGATCAATTCAGTCTTCCTTGCTCAATATCTCTGTCGTGTCTGGTATCTGTATTTATCTCTTCAGCATCTGAATCTTTTAATAGAAATGCATCCCAAAATTATCTCAAAAAATAATCTTCCAACAAAGGTCACTTGTTTCGCCGATGGCTGCTAAGGGGAATAAATAAAGTTGTAAAATGATAAAAGGCAGTACTGTATATCCATGATTAAACTAAAACCTAAATATCCCCGATTATAAGTAACACATATATTATGGAGAATTTAAGGTTTACTTGCAGTAAATGTTCCACTGACAATTACACAATTACCTGTGCGGGTAAAATACTTGCACTGGTTACAATATACTGTAGATGCCTTTAATTTCACTAGATCAAAATATATCAGGGCAAAGAAAAAATACCAACAAGGTATACAAATGTGGTGTGAAAATATTCAGTATATGTAGCAACAAATACTACCCACAAAATGTGATAGAAATCTATAAGTAACAGCTTTACGTATGATAGGATAGCTTAGAGACATGGAGAGGCAACACGGAAGGAAAAACCCTCCAACCACTTCACCACCCAATCATTGCTTAATCCTTCATACTTTTAAGCCGATTTTTAAGAGATTTCAAAAATTATTAATGGTGAATCGCTCAAACTTATCGAATATGTGCAAAAAGATAACTTAGCGAAAACTTAGGGGTCCTTTTACTAAGCTGCAATAGTGGTTTTAGTGCGCGTGCTAGACCTGGCATTAGTTCTAGCCGCGTAGCAAGGGTTTAGCGCACGCTAAAAATGTTACTGCGGCTTAGTAAAAGGAGCCCTTGGTTTCACTAGGACAGGGGTGGAGTTGGGTGGGGTTCTCCACAGACATCTTTGTACTTGTCAAAAAATGTCACAGTCCACCCGATTCCAGCAGTCAACATGATTTTCAAAATGACACCTCACATAAGCCTTCCCTTTGAAAATGTGATTGCAAGGCATAGGTCAGTGTATCCGTGCCCAGTAAACACTGTAGGCTGTTCAAAACTTGTCCTCTGTTTCTTAAACTTGTATTATTATGAAATAACATGGATTTTAATCATGGTTTTTTTTAGTAATTATTATTTCACATACTCCCCTCTCAAGTTTCCCTGACTCCTCTCCACTTGTTCTGATTTCTAGCTGGTGTCCATTCTCAACCTCTCCCTCTCCCACTCTAGCTGATCTTTGCAGTGGCGTAGTAAGATGAGCAGCGCCTGGGCAGTGGTGCCCCCTTCCCTTTTCTAGTACCTTTTTAACTTCTCCGATGTGAACAGCATGCTCACGTCGGTGTTGGCTTGCCATTTGATGTCGTTTCCTAGACGCGGGTTCCGGAAGTCACGTCAGAGAGAGCCTCAATGCCGGCAGCAACCTCGTGCTGGGGAAGTAAAAAAGGTAAAGGGGAAGGCAAGGGTCATGAACATAAGAATTGCCGCTGCTGGGTCAGACCAGTGGTCCATCGTGCCAGCAGTCCACTCACGCAGCAGCCCTTAGGTCAAAGACCAGTGCCCTAACTGAGTCTAGCCTTACCTGCGTACGTTCTGGTTCAGCAGAAACTTGTCTAACTTTGTCTTGAATCCCTGGAGGGTGTTTTCCCCTATAATAGTCTCTGGAAGAGCGTTCCAGATTTCTACCATTCTCTGGGTGAAGAAGAACTTCCTACGGAATCAATCCCCTTTAAACTTTAGAGAGTGCCCTCTCGTTCTCCCTACCTTGGAGAGGGTGAACAACCTGTCTCTATCTACTAAGTCTATTCCTTTCATTATCTTGAATGTTTCGATCATGTCCCCCATCAGTCTCCTCTTTTCAAGGGAGAAGAGGCCCAGTTTCACTGTACGGCAACTCCTCCAACCCCTTAACCATTTTAGTCGCTCTTCTCTGGCAAGGGCGGACTTGCCCCCCCCCCCACCCTTACTACACTACTGGATCTTTGGCATCTCTAGACAAAATAGTTTTTTGAGGTGAGGTGGCAGTGGAAGTGCAAGGGTAAGAGGGGCAAGTTAGGTATGGAAACAGATAAGAGAAAATACTATTCTCAAAATTCACACTCCTCAGCACTTCACTTCCCCACCTCAACCCTTGCAGTATTTCTCTTTCTCTTCCCTCTCCTTCCCTCCTTCTTTCCCTGGATGTGATGATCGAGAGTCGTTTCCCTTGCTGTGGTCTTTTTTTCTATTCAAAGCTGTGTGTGGAGGTTCCCCATGCCTGTGTTGGAAGCTTTCTTTCTGACATTGTGACATCAGAGAGGCTTCTGACACAGGCGCAGTCTGCGGCTTTGAATGGAAAAAAGACCTCAGCAAGGGAGCCGACTCTTGATCATTGCATCCAGACTGCGGGCCGCAGAATAATACCTGGGGGGGGGGAATGCGCATGCAGCCAGCGCTAGGCAGAGCCGGGGTCGGGCATGGACCTTGCGCCGCGCGGGCCGGCTCCTCACTTCGCTCGTGGAGGCGATCGGTGGCTGGCTGCGGTCCCCAGCCCGCTTTCAAAGTTCATTTTTTAGTTCAAAGCCAACGCCGCAGCTCCTCCTTCGATCCCCGCCTGGTGCGGTTCGAGAGAGGAGCCGCAACGGTGACTTGAGCTAAAAAATGAACTTTGTCAGGTAATTGCAAGTGTTCAAGCCTGCTGCCAGAGAGAGAGAGAGAGAGAGATGCTGGCAAGCGCGCATGCGCACTCTTGTGGCCACATCCCGACAGATCAGATCTCAGGGAACACGCGGCAAGAGTGTGCATGCACGCTTAGCATTTTATTATTATAGATGATTTTTAGCATGTGTAGGGGGATTGGGGCAGAGACAAGATGGCAGCATAACCAGAGTTGGCATTACCCTGAGCTGAATGTGAAGAACTGCAAAGAGACCTGACAACATTGGAGGAGTGGGTGAATAAATGACAGATGAACTTCAATATAGAGAAATGCAAGGTCATGCATATAGGGAAAAAGAACCCGATGTTCAGCTACAAAATGGGGGGGGTTGGCTCTGGGGGAAAGTAACCTCGAAAAGGACTTGGGAGTGTTGGTGGATACAACAATGAAACCAACGGTGCAATGCGTGGCAGCCTCAAAGAAAGCAAACAGAATGTTAGAAGGGTATTACAAGAACGAAGGAAATCATCCTGCCATTGTATCGGGCAATGGTGCGCCCGCACTGGAGTACTATGTCCAGTATTGGTCAGAGTACCTTAAGAAGGATATGGCAATACTTGAGAGGGTCCAGAGGAGAGCGACACGAATGATTAAAGGCATGGAAAACCTTTCATACACTGAAAGGTTGGAGAAACTGGGGCTCTTCTCCCTGGAAAAGCGGAGACTCAGAGGAGACATGATAGAACTTACAAGATCATGAAGGACATAGAGAGAGTAGAGAGGGACAGATTCTTCAAACTTTCAAAAAATAAAAGAACAAGAGGGCATTCGGAAAAGTTGAAAGGGGAGAGATTCAAAACGAATGCTAGGAAGTTTTTCTTTACCCAACGTGTGGTGGACACCTGGAAAGCGCTTCCAGAGGGCGTAATAGGGCAGAGTATGGTACAGTGGTTCAAGAAAGGATTGGACAATTTCCTGCTGGAAAAAGGGATAGAGGGGTATAGATAGAGGATTACTGCACAGGTCCTGGACCTGTTGGGCCGCTGCGTGAGCGGACTGCTGGGCACGATGGACCTTGGGTCTGACCCAGTGGAGGCATTGCTTATGTGCTGCTGTACAGGGGATACTAACTAGATTTGTTTCTTCATTCTCAATATGCCCGCACATTAAGAGGAAAGCTGGGTGGCTGCATATTGCTGATTTGTCCTTCAGCACTGGATTAAAAAAGAATGCTATTCTTTTGCATGGCAGTGATGCACATGCTGAATGATTCGTGTAGCTAGGCTATGGGCTAATCTCCCCATGAGCAAGACTTAACCCCTATGAAGCAAAATCATGACTGGTACCCTACCAAATTCCCTGCAAGTGCCAGAGTTGACACACCTGCTCTACTCACCAATGAAGGAGTGTCAGAGAGTTTTAGCCTAGAGTTTTCTCTTTCTCCTCTGGAATACAGACTGTCTTTATGTCTGGTGGCATCAATGGAGAAAGCTGAGGAATTTCAAGCTGCGAACGCTCCACTGGTGGTGAACTTCCAATCAAGTAGATTGTTTCACTGAGGAAGGAACCATAGGAGTTAAATTTCAACTACAGATCTCAACAAGAGTAATGCTAGAAGGAGTTTGGAGGGTGTTGACTAAAATGGAAGCAACCATGTGTAAGCAGCATTAGAAAATTTAAAAGTCGGGTTTGTTTTTTTTTTTTTTTTAAAGTAGGAGCTCATCTGGGGGGAAACAGCTGGAGTCCACAACACTGGAATCGCTGTGGGTGGAGCTCTGGTTCTGAGGCCTGTGTTGGCTGGGTCCCAGTGCTGGGGCAGTGGGGTCTCCAGTCCTGGAGAGGCTATGGGGGGCCTGATGAATCAGGTGCAGCGTGGCAGGTCCTGCTGTGACCCAGAGATGCTTGCCAGTCTTGCGGTCTGGACCGGCAGGAAAGGAGAATATCAGCCGATTCTCTGACGGCTGTGGCAGTTCTCTGTAGCGTGTGCTGGCTGCTGGAGATCTGAGGTGCAATGGCACATGCATGACTTTTTGCACATGTGGAGAAGAAGAGCCAGGACAGGAGAGAGGCCTACTGAGTACCCAGAAGTGTGCTGGACTCCGGGGAAGCCAGCTAGCAGTAGGAGCTAGCCTGGAGCAGAACAGGAGGGCTTCTGGAAGAATTTAAGTGCAGGGACCCTGCCCAGATAGAAACCAGGGCTTGGGGAGTAGGCAGGCCATACGAGGCCTTACATGCACATCTAGCGTGCATGTGTGAGATTGGGGAGAGAGGTCCTTTTAGGAGGAGGAGGGGCAGTGCAAGTCCAGAGAAAGACCCGGATGTGTAGAGGTGTGAAAAATCATGCATTTTCATTGGCCTATAAGCCCAGCAATGTGGGGGGAAGCGGGGGCAGCCCATAGCAGTGTCCCGGCTGCTCTTGTGCCCTGAGTGCCAGTAGGGGGTGCTGGAAGGGAAGATATGTGGAGAGAAGGAGAGGTGCTGGCGCTAGCTGACTGCCTACAGGATGCGCCTCTTGCCACAAGAAGTACGTCCTTTAGGCAGTCAGCTGGCGCCAGCGCCTCTCCTCCTCCCTGGAATCTCGCGGCACACAGTTTGTGATACAATTGCCAAGCTTGCCATGCTATTAACAGAACTGAAAGAGCTCAAACAACAACCCTGTCTATGAAGAGGCAACACTTCAATAATCACACAGATCTAGAATACCAATACACTGTCGTCACCTATGGAGAAAACAGAATAAGCTGCACTGCTACCAAACTAAACTAAACTGAAGCTTAACTTTGTATACTGAGTCATCATTCTGAGAAGGCTCGACTCGGTTTACAGTAATTAAATAAACAGGGAGTGATTTACAAATGATAAATAGAAGATAATAGCAAAATTTCAAAAGAATGAATTTTCAAAATGTTTGGCAAATAGAGTGGTTTTTAAAGATTTACGGAAAAATTGAAACGAACTGGAATTCCTTAAAAAAAGGGGAGATCATTCCAGAGTTGAGAGAATTTAAAGACCAAAGATTGACTAAAGATCTTGACTCTTTTAATCCCTTTTTTAGAAGGAAGGGAGAGTTTAAATTGTTGGATACCTCTTGCAAAGGAGAATCGGTAAACGTTCCAAAATAAAGGAATAAGAGGATTAAAGATACCAAAACAAATTCTCAACAAATAAAGAAAAAGTAACTAAAAATTAGAAATACTAATATGCAGACAAACCTGGACCCCAGGAAGTTCTATGCAGGAGAACACTGGACAAATAGATATGAATTTCCTGGACAAATAGATATGAAGAGATGCACATTCCCACATGTAACAAGTTCCAATTCCAATCCAGAAAAATCAAAATAAGAAAGCTTTGTATCTATTTTTCTTGTCTGAACATTAATTATACTTTTTTTTTGTTCAAATTCAATAAGACTATCAAAAGGAAAACATCATTTTTCTGATTAGATCACAAACTCATGGAAGACCCCACACCAAAACACAAGGTTGGTTCTGCTGTCCATAGTCTAACCATTTATCATTTCTGGATACCTCCTGTCTTCTCCACTTCCTTCCCTATACCAGTGATATTGATTTTTTTCTGTCTTGATTCTTTTCTCTCTTTGTTCTTCAGTCTTTGCATCTCACTTGTGAGTCTCTTCACCCTTCACTTTTGTCTCTCTCTTTTACATCTTAGTTGTGACTTGTTACTTAACTACCACCTTCCACTCCATCCACAGTTGTATATTCTCTCTCACCACTCCCCTAGTTTCTTCTCACTGATCCCTTCTTTAAGAACATAAGAATTGACATACTGGGACAGACCGAAGGTCCATCAAGCCCGGTATCCCGTTTCCAACAATAGACAATCTAGGCAAGTTTCCAAGGAGAAAAATAGATTTTGTGCTGCTTATCATAGGAATAAAGCAGTGGATTTCCCCAAGTCATTTATCAAAATAATAGCTTATGGACTTCTCTTTTAGGAAACTATCCAAACCTTTTTAAAACCCTGGTAAGCTAACTGCTTTCACCACATTCTCAGGCAATGAATTCCAGAGTTTAATTATATGTTGAGTGAAGAAATATTTTCTCTGGTTTGTTTTAAATCTACTTAGTAGCTTTATCGTATGCCCCCTAGTTCTAGTACTTTCAGAATGAGTAAACAAATGATTCACATCTACCCGTTCCATTCCACTCCACCCAGTATAGATCTCTAACATATCTCCCCTGAGCCAACTCTTCTCCAGGCTGAACTCTACTTTTCTATGCCTAGTGCCTTACCTCCTCTCACTAATCTATGCTCTTTCCCTTTCCTCCTCTTCTGCTTTCATATTTCCTGCCCAACCCCAGCACAAACCCCCTTTTCCATCAACTTTTGTTATCCCTAGACCTCTACAACCCTGTTCAGACCACTCTCCATCCTTCAGCTCCCTTTTATACCCATCTCAAAACCATGAGCTTGCTCTATCTCAAAGCCCATTCCCTCCTGAGTCCTAGCACGCAGCCCATCCTAACTCATATCCCACTCCCTCCCTACTCTCCACCCAAATGACTTTACCCTTAGGGGAAGAATGTTTGCAGTAAAATCCAATGGGCCGCTGTCGTAGCTGCTATTGTGAAAAGCCATGTATGAAAATGAGGTTTGCGGAGGGTTGCTAAATTTGAATGGGATGAGTCACTGGTGATAGCGATTGGCACATGCACAGAATACACCTATAAATTAAAAAAAATAAATAAATAATGAAGATCAGCAGGAGGGATGCCCACTCCCTCCCATTGCCACCATCAAGCAATCCATCCCCCCCCCCACCGGCAGCGGGAGGGATGCCCATTCCCTTTTACTGCCACCATGATGGCAACCCCGTGACAGCGGGAGGGATGCCCACTCCTTCCTGCTGCTCTAGATGAAACCCCCCCATGTCACTGATGATCTCCTGCCCCCCCCCCCGAGACCCGGTTTCATCTCTAATGGCTTGCACTGAAGTAGTGACTTGCCGAGCCCTTAAAAAATGAGCCAGCATTATACTAGATCTATTGCCATGATCAAACAGGGCCTGTTTAAGTTGCACCTATTTAAACTCTAACTCCTCCAGTTGTATTTGGTGCAGGTCCAATCCGGCCTTTTTCAACAACCTATGGGTCTGGGCTATTTTTATGCCATGTCTCAAAGGTCAATATTATAATAATAATAATAAACTATAATAAACTTTATTTTTATATACTGCCCTACCATAAGTTCTGAGGTTAACATAAAAGAACACTGGACATTCAGTGATACATACTAATTATTTTAGAAACCCGTCAATTTACATGAGAGAAAACGCTATACATTCAGCAAAGCATACAAATAGTTAAAAAGTTCAAGTTTCACTTTTTTCAAATAATTTAGTATTTAGTATCTTCCTAAAAGAATAATAAGAATTGACTCAAGGAATAAGAGAGCCCAACCAAGCGTTCATTTTCCCTGCTTGGAAAGCAAACGTTCGTTCGTGAAATCTCTTATATCGAACAGATTTTAAAAATATGCACTCCCTCAGTCCCAGTGAGTATTGTATCTTATCCCGTGTTTTTTTTTTTTTAATGTGTCCCCCATTTAGCAAAAACTCCCCTATCACTTCTTTCAAGGCGTCCCATAATACACTACCCCCCCCCCCCCGATCCATTATCATTTTCTTGCAAATAAACAGAAATAGTCTCCTGTACCTCCTGCTGAATTTTTGGGTCTCCCAACAAAAATTCATTTAAGCGCCTATAGCGCCTTCCTGTCACTGCACAAAATCCTCTACAATCAATCCACACAGGAACATGATCAGATATCTAGATTGGCTCAATCTCAGCCTGGCGTATACCCCCCCAAGATTTTCATGAGCCCAACCCCATCAATTCTAATGTATGTTTGAGTTGCATGTGAAAAATTAGTGTAATTCTCCTGGGTGTTATGAAGTAGTAGTCTCCAACAATCCACAAGTCCCAAACTCTGCATCAATTTTAGCAAAGCTTTACTATGTCTACCAATAGCTGCTCTATCTCCTCTAGAATGATCTAAGTTGGGATCAAGACATACATTAAAATCCCCTCCCCAAAAAACAACACACTTCGAGAAGTTAATCAAATCATACTGAGAGTAAAAAGCAGCTTGGGAAGAATTTGGTCCATATAGTTCTTTGCCCTGAATTGTCCCCCAAAGTGCCAAACAACGGCCTTCTACATCTTCTACCCTTGATCTACCTGCAATCCCACACCTTTGCATACCATAATGGCTAACCCTCCTGTCTTCTGAAAGTGCTCAGCTTGATGCACCCAAACTTGTTCAAACATAGACGAGCGCAGAAGCCGCTCATCTCTCGGTCTTAAATGCATTTCCTGAAGGAGACAGAAATCCCATCACATTTTACGCAGTTCCCTGAACACAATACTCCTCTTCCCCGGATTATTCAATCCGTTAACATTCCATGAGTCAATCAGTAAGGAGCAGTCTCCCCTCCCCCCCACGCCAAAAACTGTGCTATGGTTTTATAAAAAAAGGGGGGGGGGACAAAGTATGATAAATACAACAAACAAGAATTTGTGTTTTAATATTTTACAAAAAATAACCCCACTCCCTCTAACTCCCCAGACCCAACAGCAGCATCAACACTGGCATGTACAAGCTAAAAATGGCCTCCTTTAATTTCAAAGGAAAAAACCCAGGACCCACTTTCTCTTCTTCAGCTTGCCTGATTCTCCCTCTCCCCCAATTTAATATGGCTGGGGGGAAGGGGAAAAGCAGGCAAGCAGAAGACAAAGTGGGCTCTAGGGTTTTTTTTAAAATTTTTTAATTAAAAGAGGCATTTTTAAATTAAAGCTTTCTTGCTTCTCCCTCTCCCCCAACCCAACATAGCTGCGGGGAAGAAAAAAGCAGGCAAGTAAGAGAAAGTGGACCTTAGGGATAAAAAAAAAAAAAGACTTACAGCATGTAGTGTAGAGCTCCCATTCCCACTCACTCAGCTTCTGCTCCCTGCCTGCCGCTACTGCTCCACTGCAATGCTTTCCCTATTGCCTTCTCACTGCCACTGCCCTCTTAGGATTTTGATTTTTGAATCATAGAAATAATTCAACATGTTTGCTACAGGTATGTTGAGCTAAAAAAAACTTTCAGATTTTTTATTATTTCACAATGTGCCCAATAGGGAGAGATTTATGTTGCTGTTGCTCAGATGGCATTGGATTCAGAATATTTTTTGTGTGGTGACTCTCATGAAGAAATCACTTAGTTCTGATCCACACCTGTTGTCGGGTGGAGGCTGGAATTTGTGAACACAGAGAATGTTTACATTTTATTCATATAAAAGCTCTTTCTCCTACACCCCCCCCACCTTCCTTCAAAGACTTCATTGGAATTATTATTTGGAAGTAAAATGTAATTCTTATAACATCGGTACAGTCAAGGAAGAATGTGGCTGTGGACCAATGAGGAATGTATTATTTATGTACTCTAATGTGGACACATGCCTATTTTAATTGTATTAGGGAATGCAGGGAAGGCATGTGAGCTGGGTACAAGTGGGAAGATCGCTGGGGCACTTTGAGAGTCACCCCTTAGTGTCACCATACCAGGCTGCTGCTACTGATCAGGATATGAGGTAAATCTCTAGCCCAGCACCATTTGGGCTATTTAGGCCTTCCATGCACTGCTGTTTCCTGATCTGCACAGCCTTAGACAAATCTACTGCTGCTGCAGTGGCACTGTGACTCTGAGACCTGCCCTTCTGGTATGCAGAGGCACACTTGTAAGGTCTTGACTCCGTGGTCCACCATATGCCATGACGTGCCCAAAGCCAGGACCCAGTTAGGAGCCTATGTTGTGGCTCTGTCTTGTGCCTGATCCTGAAATAAACCCAAGGGCTCATTGAGGTCTTTTTTTTGCACTGACTGCTACAAAGATCTCTGCATTAGCATAAAAAAAATTATTTTAGATATCTATAAGGGGGAGGGGAAGGAGATGCTGGGCTTTTGGGAGGAAGGGGGAAGGGCAGGGGAGATGCTGGGATATTGGGACAGGGACGGGGCTTGGAAGATCCCACCCATGTTAACTGTGTGCTCACCCAAAATGTTAGGTCTGGTTACAGTAAAAACATCTTTGAGTTGGAGCACTCTGTATTTTCACTTCTGGACGTGTTAGGGAGTTTGATAAGGTAACAGATCAAATTGTACCATTTTTATGGTGGTTTTCTTTATTTTGTGTATCCATCTGTCTCCCAGTTGTGGACTTCAGAAGTAATTTTCTGCTATGGATAGATTATCCTGTATTGAATAATATTGTGGTAATGCTTCTTGTAGACTGACACAAAAGAAACAATCTTGAAGACATTAAAGATTAAATTAAAAAAAGAAATGAATCAAGGAGGAGCTAGTTTGTAATTATGCTGGCAGAGGCCAGCTTTAGTATATGTTAATAGCTTTCTGGCATAGCGAAGCTCCCTCCTGACATGCTTAGCCATGTGTGTTGAATATCATTAGAATACAATAAAGACAGAGCCAGAATTTTGTGCTGGAGGGGAGAGGAAAGTGAGGCACAAAGTGGAGTAAAGCTGACTGGAATGCTAGCAGAAAATGCTTAAGAAAACAAATGTTTTGGTTTCCTTTTTTTCCTAAGGAACCAGCAGCTCCTGGGGCTAAAATCAAGGAATTGGTTTTGTTTATGAATATGGAAAAGTGTAAAAAACCAGGACCAACTGATTGCTGACTCTAAAACAAGAGCTGCTTCATTACTTGGGGAGGGATATTTGAAAGTTGCTTTGCATTTAAAAGTAACATTACAGTAGATTTAAGTTCAGTATCATACCAAGCTACACTGGCACCCTGTGTGACACAGCCACCAGTGTCCCTTCATCCCAGTGAGGCAGTAGGGGCAGTCTGCCCTAGGTATAGGAAATAACAGGGTGCTGATTTTTTTGTCCCTGATGCTGAGCTGTTTCCCTTTCCCTCCCTTGGGATCATCCAGCATCTCTCTTTCTTCTATCCTAGTCCTGAAAACATGTCTTGAGTTTTGGCAGATATTTTGCAGCCATAGTAATTCAGTGAAGCAACTTCTAGCTGAATCCAGGTTCTTCCCTCAGCCAGGCCTGCCTTCTATGAGGTCATTTCCTGTTTTCTTGCAGATGGAACATGGCTGATGGAAGGCTTTGGATCCAAAACAAACAGACCATAGTGGAGATATGAAGTGATGTTGGTGTGCAATTTATTCAACAATCATAAAAGTATATGCAATGACTCAACACACACGTGTTTTGGCCAATATGGCATGCTTCAGGAGCCTTATTCAGAATATTCAATTACTTGAGTGGTTTTAGCTGTTTCTGTGTGTAGAGACTGGTACAGTATCTTCATTAGAATTCATATACTTGGATGAGGTGTTTCATTCATTGTAATAATAATAATTTTATTTCTTATATACCGCTATACCCTAAGTTCGAAGCGGTTTACAATGAGGGTCATGCCGAGAGAGAGTGCAGTGTTTACAGCAGGAGACATGTTTCCAACAAGATACATATGTTTGGAACAAGATATAAGCTAGGTATTGGAACCAGGAATTTGAGATACATAAGCTTTGTGAATGAGGATGTGAATGAAAAGTAGGATATTACAATGAATACGATACAGGAAATTACAATGTGCATGAGATATTGGGGGATGTTTACAGTAAGAAGAGGATACAAAGTGAACAGGAACAGGAGATGTTTACAATACGATATAGGATAATACAAAGTGAGCAGGTACCGGGGATGTTTACAATAAGATACAGTAAATTACAGAGTGAACCAGTACAGGATGTTTACAATAAGATACAGGATATTACAATATGAACAGGATACAAGAGATCAATGCTGTTTACAGGAGGATATATACAATGTGAGTAAGAGAGGAACACAGCAATAAGCGTTGGAGGTGGAAGGAAAGGTAGGGGGTGGGCATTCGGGGGGGAATATAACTGGTAGAGGGGGAAAAGCTTAGGTGGTGTTGAAGAGACGGGTCTTCAGAGACTTTCTGAAGTCAGTGTATGATGTGGCCTCGAGTATTGGTTTTGCTAGCCATGTGTTCAGTTTGGCTGCCTGGAATGAAAGCATTCTGTTTAGGTACTTCTTGTAGTGACATGATTTCAGGGATGGGTAAGTAAAGAGGTTTGCTCTGTGGGAGATCTTTTTTGGGCAGTTGGTGAGGATTTAGGAAGCTAGGTAAGTTGGTAGCATTCCGAAGATCGCTTTGAAACTGATGCAGGCAAACTTGAAAAGTATTCTGGATTCTACTGGCAGCCAGTGAAGAAGTTGGAGATATGGAGAGATATGTTCCCATTTTTTTAGTCCGAAGATGAAGCGGACTGCAGTGTTCTGGATTAATCTTAGCTTGTGGAGTGACTTTTTGTATGCTCCCAAAAATATGATGTTGCAGTAGTCCAGAGTCTCAAGATGGAGGCTTGTACTAGTAGATGAAAGGATGATTCGTCTAAGAATTTTCTGATGGTGCGAAGTTTCCAAAGAGTAGAGATGCATTTTTTGAACATTAGATCAGTGTGTTTTTCTAGTGTTAGATGTCTGTCAAGGGTAATCCCTAGTATTTTAATAGATTGAGCAATTTCATAATCTTTGCCGTTCACATGGATCTTGTCTTTTATCTGCTCGTTGGGAGAGGCTAGGAAAAATTTGTTTTTTTTCTGTGTTCAGTTTGAGTTTGAAAGCCTTCATCCAAAGTTCTATTGGTTTAGGATATTGGATAGGTGAATGATGAAATTCGGCAAAATATCGGATAGTGGGAGTACGACAGTGATATCGTCAGCATAAATGTGGAAGGTGAGATTTAAGCTCTGTAGTAGGTGACCCAATGAGATGAGGTAGATGTTGAAGAGGGTCGGTGATAGCGGGGAGCCTTGGGGAAGTTCGCAGTTGTTCCAGCTGAAGGAGAGAAGTAGGCTACACCACTCAAGTAATTGAATATTCTGAATAAAGCTCCTAAACAAGCTATATTGGCTGAAACACGTGTGTGTTGCGCCATCACACAGACTTTTATAAAGTGTTGAATAAACTACACACCAACAACACTTCATATCTCCACTGTGGTTTGTTTGTTTCTGCTTGGATTGTGGAGATTTTTCTCCTGATTTGTTTGACCAGGTCTTGGATCCAGACAGAAGTCGCTTGTTTAAACTGCTGTGGCTGCTGAAGGTCTGCCAAAAGGCATGTTTTCAAGGCTTAGTGGAGGAGAGGGAGAGCGATTCTAGAAATGCTAAACTTTGGTAGTGGGGAGGGAGGAAGAGGGTGGGAGATGGAGAAGAGTTGCTGGATCTACCAGGAAAGGAGAGGGAGAGAGAGGAGGGAGACATGCTAGATTGCTGGATGGGGTTAGGGAGGAAGAAGGACCCTAGAGTTGCTGGATGCACCAGGGGGGAGGGAGAGATGCTGGATTCATCAGTGAAGGGGAGGGAGATAGAGAAAGATATTGAATCTTCTGTGTTGGGAGGGAGGAGTGTGAAAGATAATGGATCATTGGAGGGAGAAGAGAGAGAGAGCAAGCGAGCAAGAAAGAAATCAGACTGGGGGTTGAGGAGATATGCTGGACCGAGGGGGGTGGGGGGCATGATGGTGGGAGAGAGAGGCCTATCCAGGGAAGGGTTAGAGGGGGAGAGATACTAGACCTAAGGAAGGAGAGAGAAATGCCAGACCATAAGGGGACCAGGGGAGAAAGGAGAAGACGTTGGCCTTGGGGGAGAGGGTTTATATAGGAAACAGGAAATAGAGACAGGAGGGACAAGGATACAGAAGAGAGATGCTAGCCATGGTGGTAGTATAGGTTTTGGCAGCAACCTTGTGTATTCATCAACCAGTGAGAGCACTGCGCTTGTCGATGTTCCTTCTTTTCATGTGATATACAGTATTTGGAACAATAGAGAAACTCCATATTTTATGTAAAAAACCCTCAGTGTTGGAATTTGTTCCCGGAATAGATCAGGATCATACAAGATTTTAAAAGTTTTAAAAGTTTATTAAAAACTTTTTATGTAAAGGAGTGTTCATTGCTGACATCAGGGTTTTAAGTGATCTACAGTAATGGTATTTGGATGACTGTCTTATCTCTATGATGTTTTCGTTTTTAGATAAGATTGTATTGTCTTTCCGCCTAGAAACTACCCCCCTCCCCCCACCTTTTACAATGCGGCAAAAGCCCTGAAACCCATTAAATCTCTGTGGGCTTCAGGGCAGTTACTGCAGCAGTAGCTGCTAGTGCGGCTTTGTAAAAGGTGGGGGTGGGGTATATATGATAGAATGGAATATTTATTTATTTAAGTATTTATATACCACTTAGAACCTAAATAGTTTACATTCAAGTACTCAAGCATTTGTCTCTATCTGTCCTGGTAGGTTCACACTCTATCTAATGTACCTGGGAAGTCTGTCATAGGGGAAACACCCTCCAGGGATTCAAGACAAAGTTAGACAAGTTCCTGGTGAACAAGAGTGTACGCTGGTAGGGCTAGTCTTAGTTAGGGTGCTGGTCTTTGACCAGAGGGCCGCCGTGTGAGCGAACTGCTGGGCATGATGGACCACTGGTCTGACCCAGCAGCGGCAATTCTTATGTTCTTATGTACTTACACAGGGTCACAAGGAGCAGCGTAGGATTTGAACCTACAACCTCAGGGTACAAATGTAATACATAGTAAATAGAGGTAGGGGTGCATTGCTGGAAAAGGGAATATGTACCAAAAAGGTGCCTAAACTGACCAGATGACCACTAAAGAGATGAAATTATGACCCCCCTTCCACCTGCAAAGATGAAAATGAAACAGTACACACCTGCCTATATGACAGCTTCAGATGGTCTGGGCAGTCCTATCAGAGCAACAAGCAAGTCTCTGGAGAAGTCTGATGGTCAGTGCAATGGACTGCAGAGAACGGGATCCAGGCCCATATCCCACTCTAACTACTACACTTGTGGTGAACCATATGAACCCATTAAAAAACCTCCCCAAACCTATTGGCCCATCATATAGGTGACACCTGCAGACATATAAGGACTATTGTTGTGGTGTATAGTTGGGTCCAGGAAGTTTTGGGTGAGTTTTAGAGGGTTCACCATAAATACTATAAGGGGGTTATGAAGAGGTGTGTTCCTGGAACTTTTGATGTAAAGTTCACTGTAGTGCCCCCTGAGGTGCCCCACTGTTCTGCTGGGATGTCTGTGTGACCAGTCTGCTAAAAATGCTGGTCCCTCCTATATCCCATTGGCTTGTTTTGTGCATTTATCATTTGGATGTGTTTTTTTTAATGGTCCAAAAAGACTGACAAATCCAGGACTGGTTTCCCTGGACTCTGCACACTTTTGACTCCAAACAGTGTCTCTCTCTCTCTCTCAGCAACTCCTTCTGGAAGGTCAGTACTTCCCAAGGTTTGTATACATAAGCCTAAGACTAGGGAAGTTGGACTTTACTCTTCTCCTGGGGTCCCCTGGGGACCTCTCCCTGGGAAATCTCTTGCTGTGGGACCTCTCTTCAATGTCAATGGTTCAGTTTTGGGCTGGGCAGAAGTACTTCTCCCTATCTGAGTCCCATCCTTCTGACTCATTTGGTTTGCCTTCCTCACATTAAGGTGGCTCTGCACTGAGCTATAGAACCCAGTGCATTCTGGGACCTGAAGTTCTTCCATTCTTGGGCCAATGCCCCCTACTGCCCAGTGAAATAGTAACTCCTAGTGAGTGAGAACCCCTTACTGTCTCACAAAAATGTACCTCAGAAAAATGACCATTTTTGAAAAAAAAACAGGATAGTTTTGCAATTTTGAAAATGGGCATGTTTGGATTTTTGTGCATCTTCTGCAAAATGTCCAAACTTGGATGTCGTATCGAAAATGGTCCTCCATGCCTTCCAAGACAGAACAGCAGAAAATAGGAAATGTTTTTTTCCAGATGATTTTAACGTTAGAAAAGAAGGTGCAGATATCGAGAGCTTATGCATCAATCTACATGACAACTGATTTCTATCCAATGTGATTAAACAACTAAGATATCCAGGACAGTTGCCATATATAATTTTATGGGACAAGAAATTGCAGTAAACCCTTTATCTTAAACTATTTTAGCTTAAAGGGTTATAATTTGAGTGATGCTAATTTACTGCCCTTAGGGGTCCTTTTATCAAGCCGCGCTAGCTGGGTTAGCGCTTCGGACATTTCATCATGCGCTAACCCCCGCGGCCGACTAAAAAACTAACGCCTGCTCAATGCAGACGTTAGCGGCTAGCGCTGCAGGCGGTTTAACGCGTGTTAAACCCCTACCACAGCTTGATAAAAGAACCCCTTAGTCTCCTTGCAAGGCAATTTTCAGATTATGGAGGAATGATTTCTGAAAGTATGATTAGAGCAAAAATATGCATTCATGAAAAATCAGGTAACACTTTTAAGAGATGATAAAATAAGAGTCCAGTGTAAAAAAGGGTAAATTGTCATGGATTTGATATACTCCCTATATCAGGGGTGTCCAACCTTTTGGCTTCCCTGGGCTGCATTGGCTGAAAAAATGTTTCTGGGGCTGCGCAAATGCTGCAGTAAGACAGAGGAGGGAGCCGGCAAGACGGTAAACACCCGGGGACAGCAGAGAAAAACACTGCATCGCCCTCGACCAGGGCCACACAAAATACTTCGCGGGGCTGCAGATTGGACACCCCTGCCCTATACCATTGGTGTGACCCAGTAAGGCTATTGTTATGTTCTTATGTGGTACAACCACAATGGTTTACATTTTTTTTTTTAATTATGTGCCAATATATTATATTTCTAGTAGGCTATCAATCTAAGGCCCTCTTTTATGAAACCACGTTAGGCTTTTTTTTTTTAATCACCGGTCATGGCGGTATTAGCTCTGATGCTCATAGGAAGTCTATGAGTGTCGGAGCTTTTACCACCATGGCTGGTGATAAAAAAAAAAAAAAAAGCCTAACACGGCTTTATAAAAGGGGTGAGGATGAGTTTTTTAAATTTTATACGGGCAATTTAGGGTTAAGTGACTTACCAGTTCCCCAGGATCTCCAACTTACTGCACTAGCCACTGAAACTATCCCTTCAAATCTGTTTTATTACAGCCTGAAGGAGGAGTAAATATCTGAAGGTCTGAAATGATGAAAAATGGAGCATATGTATTTGAGACAGGCACATGGGCACAGTTGAATGTGTTAGTGTAATATCTATAGAGGCTCTGCCTCTTGCACAGCTGAAATATCTTTTTTTTTCCCCCAGATCAAGTCAATTTATACTTGTTTTCCATCCAAATATCTGCTGCCTTTAGCATTTTGTATTTGGTTAAATCCAAATGCCCACCATTAATTTCCCCCTTCTGGCCAACAATATTTTGGATGAATGGTTCAGGATAAAAGTTAAAAAGAGAAATAACCATTGGCTGAAAATGTGTCTGATTATGGAATCATCTGGAACAGAGAACCCTAAACTATAAAAACTTGGCTTTTTCACTTTGCCTTTTCATTTCATTATGTAGATTTTCCTCTAGATAGGAGAACATGAGCATTAATGACACTAAATTATAGCTATCAACATATACATTAGATGCAGGACATAAAGGAAGAGTAATTCATCTTTATTTTTAAATTTCATTTTAAAATCCAAAGCCAATGAGTTTTATTTGGGGGGAATGAGCAGTCTGGGCCTAGAATTAGCTTGTAACATTGAGAACAGCATCTGTATTTTTCAGAAGTTTCACATTCAGTCTGATGGGAAAATGGTTAGCCCTTTAATTGGCAGATGGTGAAAACGGCTGCTTTACGTAACTTGATGAACCAGAGTAGGAATGCCAAGTAACAGGCGTTTGGAGATGCAGATCTCCCATAAGAGCCCTAGAAGATACATGTTGCGTCTGAGCAACAATGCCAAATAAAGGGTTAATTAAACTACAATTGACAACTGCCTAAAACATTGCAGAATTACAAGGGGTGAAAAATAAATCTAGATTGTTAAAACATATTTTGCTAGGCAAAGACTCTTATTAACTGTGCAATAATGCTTAATAGAAGGGATGTTCCAAACAAAATCTGATGTAAAGAATATGAGCTGATTTTGCTGTACATTTGTTTGCTGTTTATTTGTTATGTTTATTAATATTTTCTTATGATTTAGGAAATGATTTAGAAGATTTACATGTTTCAGGGGCAATTTCTCCAAATGGGTTAGTTTCACGCATACTATGACAATCACAGGAATGAACCTTACTCCTAAGCCAGGCCATGTGGCGTATGATTTTGTTTACATGTATAAGTAGTGGCACGCATTCATAAGTAGTGATTTGAAAAAAATATGTGCTTATTTCATTTGGGTAGCACTTGTGGGAGGGTTTTAGGACTGGTGTGCCTATTGTGGGGGATGGGGAGTGGATTGTGTGCAGTGGTTTCCTAAGGGGGCGTGCATTGATTTTTGGTTGTATAGAATGTGGATGTGTGGTATTGTGCAGAGTGGGTATTTGTGTTTTGTGTATATGGCTTTTATGTTGTGTTTTTGCTTTCTCTCTTTATTTGTAGTTAGGGTTTCCAAATTTTTTTGAATTCTGCTTCTTTGTGTTTCATGATTGTTATTCCCCATTCAAGATCAAATATTTGTCAGACTTTTGCTCTTAGAACACAAGACAACAAACACAAAAATTCAAAATAATAATGGACTTTACAAACTTTCACAAAGCAAAAACCAAGACATGTATAAGCGTTCAGTTCTGGTCTACTTATCTCCAAAATGATATAGCGGCACTAGAAAAGGTTCAAAGAAGAGCGACCAAGATGATAAAGGGGATGGAACTCCTCTCATATGAAGAAAGACTAAAGAGGATAGGGCTCTTCAGCTTGCAAAAGAGATGGTTGAGGGGAGATATAACTGAAGTCTACAAAATCCTGAGTGGTGTGGAACAGGTACAAGTGGATTGATTTTTTACTACAAGATTTGCAAAGACTAGGAGACACTTGATGAAGTTACAGAGTAATGCTTTTAAAACCAATAGGAGGAAATATTGTTTGCTCAGAGAATAGTTAAGCTCTGGAATGCTTTGCCAGAGGATGTGGTGAGAGCAGTTAATGTAGTTGGTTAAAAAAAAAATATATGGACAAGTTCCTGGAGAAAAAGTCCATACTCTGCTGTTGAGACAGACATGGGAGAAGCCACTGCTTGCCCTGGATCGGAGGCATGGAATGCTGCTCCTACTGTTTGGTTTTTTGCCAGGTACTTGTGACTTGGATTGGCTTCCATGAAGACAGGATACTGGGCTTGATGGACCATTGGTCTGACCCAGTAAGGCTATTTTTATGTTCTTATGAATAGAATAAAAAGCATTTCTAATGTAAATGTAATACAATAACATTTTTAAAGCTCATTCACATGTAACAAAAGCTACTCACAGAAATATAGAAACATAGAAAAATGACGCAGAAAAGGGCCACGGCCCATCAAGTCTGCCCACCCTAATGACCCGCCCCCCTAACTTCACCCTTCCAGAGAGCCCACATGCGTATCCCATTTCTTCTTAAAATCTAGCACGCTGCTGGCTCTAATCACCCGCAGTGGAAGTTCATTCCAGTGATCAACCACCCTTTCGGTGAAGAAATACTTCCTGGTGTCACCATGAAATTGCCCGCCTCTGATTTTTAGTGGATGCCCTCTTGTGGCCAAGGGTCCTTTAAGAAAGAAGATATCATCTTCCACCTCGATACGGCCTGTGATATATTTAAACGTCTCAATCATATCTCCCTTCTCTCTACGTTCCTCGAGTGAGTATAGTTGCAATTTATTCAGCCTTTCCTCATATGGGAGATTCTGGAACCCTGAGACCATCCTGCCTCTCCTTTTTCTCATTTGTAAGAAGTTGAAAAGTTTGTAAAAGCAAAAATTCATTAAAAATAAAGCCACAAAATAGATGTTACTTACAAGTAAATGTGAAGGAATTAAGCCCCCTTACAAAGCATTTTAATGCAGGCCGGCATGGTAAATGCCCCAAAGTCCATAGGGATTTAAAGGGTTTCCGGGTTAGTGCCGTTTTGTAAAACGGGGACTAAGGGCTCCTTTTACTAAGCTGCGCTAGGGCATTAATGCGCGGAATAGCGCACGCTACAATGCCATGTGCACTGGACGCTAATGCCAGCATTGAGCTGGTGTTAGTTCTAGCCGCGTAGCGCAGGGTTAGCGGGCGCTAATCTGCTGCGTGCGCTAAAAATGCTAGCGCACCTTAGTAAAAGGAGCCCTAAGAGTTTTCAAGGAAGAATATTATGAGTATGCTTTGGCCTTCTTGGGCAGTGTGCTCCATATTTTAGAAGGATAATATATACATTTCCTTGTGGGCATTTATACCTGCTTCAACTCATACTAAGCTCTTATTTAGATGTGGACTGTGAAGAACCTAACAGGGAAACTGCATTACCTCTTAGGTGTTCAAAACCACTTTGAAATGCTCAAGTTTGAGTTTTGGAGCTTGGATCCTTAATTGAGTCCCTGGGGATGTGCCATGTACCAAAATTTGCTACATACAGTAGATCCCAAAGAGTAAGATTTGCCATACAAAAAAACTGAGGTTTTTCAGGTGGTAAATCCATGGTATAAATTTAGAATGATTTAAGTGCAATATTGCTGTCCAAATGAATCAAAGCAGCATTGAGGGAGGAATTCATCAAGGGGTGCTAACCGATTTGACGTGCGCTAAATGCTAAGACACCCATAGGAATATAATGGGCGTCTTAGCATTGAGCACATGCTAATCAGTGCACGCTAAATCGATAGCGCCTCTTAATAAATTCACCTCTAAAAGAAATGGAATGGAAAAAGGATCCAAATGAAGAAAATAAGAAGAAACACAAACACTGGCAAGTTAGATGCAAAGTATTGATAAAGAAAGCTAAGAAAGAATATGAAGAGAAACTTGCAAAAGAGGCAAAAACTCATAACAATTTTTTAAGTACATCAGAAGTAGAAAACCTGTGAGGAAATTTGTGGGACCGTTGGATGATCAAGGAGTAAAACGGGTGATCAGGGAAGATAAGGCCATAGCGGAAAGACTGAATGAATTCTTTGCTTCGGTCTTTATGGAAGAAGATGTAAGAGATCTAATTGAACTCAATATGGTTTTCAAGGGTGATGATGTGGAAGAACTGAAAGAAATCTCTATGAATCTGGAAGATGTACTAAGCCAAATCAATAAGTTGAAAAAGTGATAAATCACACGGATTGGATGGTATATATCCCAGTGTACTAAAAGAACTCAAACGTGAATTTGCTGTAGTACCTCAAGATTGGAGGGTGGCCAATGTTTCACCGATTTTTAAAAAGGGTTCGAGGGAAGATCCGGAAAATTACAGCCTGACTTCAGTGCTGGGCAAAATGGTAGAAACAATTATAAAAAATAAAATTGTGGCAAACATGACTTAATGAGACAGAGTTAGCATGGGTTCAGCCAAGGGAGATATTTCCTCACCAATTTGCTTGACTTCTTTGAAGGTGAATAAACATGTGGAAAGAGGTGAGCTGGTTGATGTAGTGTATCTATATTTTCAGAAAGCTGTTGATAAGGTTCCTTATGAAAGGCTCCTGAAAAAATTAAAGAGTCATGGGATAGATGGCAAAGTTCAGTTGTGGATTAGGAATTGGTTATCGGATAGAAAACAGAGGGTAGGGTTCAATGGTCATTTTTCTCAATGAAGGCGAATAAACAGTGGAGTGCTGCAGGGATCTGTACTGGGACCGGTGCTATTTAACTTAGTTATAAATGATCTGGAAACTGGAACGACGAATGAGGTGATTAAATTTGCAGATGACACTAAACTGTTCAAAGTTGTTAAAACACATGCGGATTGTGAAAAAAGGCAGACCTTAGGAAATTGGAAGACTGGGCATCCAAGTGGCAGATGAAATTTTATGTGGACAAATGCAAAGTGATGCATATTGGGAAGAATAACCCTAATCACAGTTACCGGATGCTAGGGTCCACCTTGGGGGTTAGCGCCCAAGAAAAGGATCTGGATGCCGTAGACAATACAATGAAACCTTCCGCCCAGTATGTGTTAGTGGCCAAAAAAGGAAATAAGATGCTAGAATGCCTCTGTATCACTCCATGGTTTGATCTCATCTGGAGTATTGCGTTCAATTCTAGTCTCCTTATCTTAAGAAAGATATAGCAGCACTAGAAAAGGTTCAAAGAGGAGCGACCAAGATAAAGGGGATGGAACTCCTTTCGTATGTGGAAAAACTAAAAAAAGTTAGGGTTCTTCAGCTTGTAAAAAAGACAGCTGAGCGGAAATATGATTGAAGTCCACAAAATCCTGAGTGGAGTAGAACGGGTACAAGTGGATCGATTTTTTTTTTGCTCTACAATTACAAAGACTAGGGGACACTCGACGAAGCTACAGGGAAATAATTTTAAAACCAATAGGAGGAAATATTTTTTCACTCAGAGAATAGTTAAGCTCTGGAATGCATTGCCAAAGGTTGTGGTAAGAGCAGATAGTGTAGCTGGGGGGGTGTTGTTGGGGTTTTTTTTCTTTAAAATTTTTTTATTAAACTTTAAAAGAAATACATAATATACAAAAACCAAATGAACCATATCAGTACAATAAATACCAAACATTAGTCATGAAAAGCTGTGATATAAACAAAATAACATTCATAACAATATATTAATTATGATATCTAAGCAAAGGTTCCCATATTTTGTCAAAGATTCTCACATTCCCACACTTGACTGCTAGTATTTTTTTCATACTTAACGTATAAACAAACCAAATTCCACCAATTATTGCCATCTACTTTAGAAGAATCTTCCAATGGATAAGAATTAATTTAATAGCTATCATAACTAGATTTTTCAAAAGTCGGGCTTTATAAATGTCCACTTCTTCAATACCCATAGTACCAAGAATGATTACTCTAAGATAAAGGTAATAATAATGAGAGCAACTCGGAGATTGATGACCAGACACTATTCTAAAAGTCAGCCATATAAGGGCATGTATAAAGTATATGTTCCATGATACAGATAGAGGTTTACCTCACAGGACACTGAGCAAATAGGATATGGACTTTTTAGGTTAGGTAGGGAACATTTTCAGGTCATGGACCTGGAGGGCCGCCGCGGGAGCGGACTGCCGGGCGCGATGGACCCCTGGTCTGACCCGGCGGAGGCAATGCTTATGTTCTTATGTTCTTATGTTACCAACTGCTAAACTACAAGACCAACAAATAGTCCTCTGTTTGTTGTCAACTTTAGAAAGTTTCAATGGCATCCACAAGGCTTTATGCATAATGAAAAAGATAGACTGCATTATGCCAGCCAAATGCAAAGAAGACGTAATTGACAACCATATCTTTTCCAGAGAATTTCGCCTGGTTGAAAACCCAGCTCAAACTCCCAAGTACTCTGCAAACCTTAAGGCCGCTTACAAATTGTTATCTTAAAAAGTTGATACCACTTAGAAGCAGCTCCTTTACAAGTAAGCAAAGAAAAGCATAAAGGAATATAATCTGGTTCACTAAATATTAACTTGCATTTCAAATGGCCTGACTCTATACAATATAGAAGTTGCATCTATATTGTTGAGAATTAGGGAACCCATATTTATTAACCAGATCACAAAATAGAAACCGTTTATCTTGGTCTCTTAGATTTTGAATTTGCCAAATTGCAGCCTCTTTCCAGATCTTCCAATCAATTGTTCTATTTGATATTTTATAATTGGGATTGTTCCAAATAGGAGCCCGAAAAGAATTATTCCAATGTATTTGAAAACCTTTTTCCAATTCTTGTAAGGTGGTCTTAGTAGACATAAATAGTGTAGCCACGAGGGTTACCAGGGACAGGACAACAGTGCCCTGGGTGGCCACAGCAAGCACTGAACTCAGGCGCGCTACTCAAAAGGGAGTTAGCCCTGCAGGATTTAAAAAACAAAACACAAACCATACAGTTCTCACTGCAAGCAATCCAATAGGTTTTTAATGTCAGAATGTGCCCAAAGCACTTCAATGCAGCAAAAAACAATAGGAAAAAATCCTGTGTAGCTTCCAGGATTTCCCTCCCCCCCACACACAAAAAAAACCCCTTTACTTTTTTATACAGTTTCTCTCAGAGTCCTTTGCACCAAGCGTGTCTAATGCAGACTTCAGGTAGTCCAAGCACTCCAAACTACCTGAACACACGGAAGCCTCCAGCTAAAGAAAAGAAAACAGTGCTGGGGCCGGAAGAATTGCCTAAGGTTTGCTTTATGTTGTAGCTCAGTAATCAGCTCCAAAATGCCCACCCAGATAGTGGCAAACCTCTCCCTCAAAAGACAGCCTCAGCTCCCTAAACAATCCTTACTGCAAGGTAAAACAGCAACTCTTGCAGCCAGCAAACAACAGTGCACAACTCATAACGAGAGGAAAAAACTCCCACAGTCCTTTTCTTCAGGACACAGGCTACTGCCCCACTCCATACAAAGTCTAAACAATTGGGTTTTGAAACACAGGGAACTGGACCCTGTTTCCATAATCAGTCCAGTTCAGGTAGCCAAAAAAAAAAAAATTCACCAAAAGCAGCCAAAACAGAGTTATTCCAAAAAAAAGTCCCAAACTCAGTAAACCCCACTCAGCCATGTTCTCAGTGGTGCTTAGTAACCACACTCCCATTCATTACTTCAGATTCTTGGAACAGACCTGCAGGAATCAGCTCTTCCTCTTGTTCCATCAGCTGTTCTTGAGAAGTTGTTGCCAAGTCCATAGAGGAGCCAGCCTTTTTTTATCTCCATAGGGACTGGACCGTTACCCTGCTTGGAGCTGGAAACCTTTTCATTGGAGAGAGGCTTGTTCCTCTTTCCTATCCTCACTAAAAGCCTAGAAAAGTCTGCAGGCTTTTCAGGGTTAGAGCCACGCCCTAACCTTCCTGAGCTTGTTCTAGCTTGTGGCTCCCTTGGGCTTCCTCAGTGGACACTAGAAAAATTACCAGGACCACAGTCAGGCACGGAGCCTCTTTGGTCACTATATACAATTCAAATATTGATCATTAAGTTTAGTAAATGGAATCATCCATAATGGAACACCAACAGATATTGAATTTTCAAATTTTAGCCAAGCCGGCAACAAAAAATGAATCCATCTGAAACTTTGTCTCATTATAAATGCCAAATGGTATTCATATAAATGAGGGAATTTAACTCCTCCCCAACATTTATCCCACTTTAGCTGGTTTTAAGAAGGGTTTGGACAATTTTCTGGAGGAAAAGTCCATAGCCTGTTATTGAAAAAGACATGGGGCAAGCCATTGCTTGCTCTGGATCGGTCGCATGGAATGTTGCTACTCTTTGGATTTTGGCCAGGTACTGGTGACCTGGATTGGCCATGCATGAAATTACCGCGCGCTAAACCCACGCTATGCTTTTAGAACTAACGCCAGCTCAATGCTGGCGTTAAGGTCTAGCGCACGCGACAATTCAGTGTGCGCTATTCCGCGCGTCAAAGCCCTAATGCACCTATGTAAAAGGAGCCCTAAATGGCTTCTATTGTCATCTGTCTACTTTTTTTTTTGTTTCTTATCTTGCTTATAATTTTCTGTACTATGTTATAAGCAGACAAATGTTAGCATGCTATTATATTTTCCATGAATGTTCAACCCAGACGACATACTGAAATTTAACATTCTTCCATATAATGTGTATTGTACATTTACACTGAGTTTGTTTCCTTATTGTCAAAATATTTTCAGCTTTCAAAATCAGTTAAGGAATCCAACCCTGGCAAACTCATATTACTGTTTTTGACAGAACGTAATCTCACTCTAAAATGGTTAGTTTAAATTTGCATCGTTGAACACCTTATTTCAGGATTACAGAATTCAAGGTAGCAATTTTCCCTGTCATAACATTCAAGCTATTTAAGCAAATGCCAATAAAACTTTTAATGCATTTTCAGTGAAACGGATTCAGATTTAAATCAGATACAAACAATTTTATATAATTTAGGGGTTTATATGCTAATAGTGATCTGACATTTTCTGTCACAGGGCCCACTTTATACAGTGGGCCTCGTGGCAGATGTACAATAACTGTTTGTAAAAATAAAACCCATTAGTTACTAGTATTATACGAGTATAAGCTCAGAGCACACCTAGGGGAAAAACCATGCAAATTTAGGTCATCATAAGAGGACACCACCCAGAAGCTTAGGGAGCTGGCAGGGAGATGTTTAAGAATCTCTTTACAGTCTAGGTGAGCAAACACAAAGATTAAGTTGTTGCAGTATGGAGGCTGCACTGGGTCATAAGAGCATAAAAATTGCCGCTGCTGGGTCAGACCCGGGGTCCATCATGCCCAGCAGTCCCCTCACGCGGCGGCCCTCTGGTCAAAGACCAGCGCCCTAACTGAGACTAGCCCTACCTGTGTACATTCTGGTTCAGCAGGAACTTGTCTAACTTTGTCTTGAATCCATAGAGGGTGTTTTCCCCTATGACAGACTCCGGCAGAGTGTTCCAGTTTTCTACCACTCTCTGGGTGAAGAACTTCCTTATGTTCATACGGAATCTATCCCCTTTCAATTTTAGAGGGTGCCCTCTCATTCTCCCTACCTTGGAGAGGGTGAACAACCTGCCCTTATCTACTAAGTCTATTCCCTTTAGTACCTTGAATGTTTCGATCATGTCCCCTCTCAATCTTCTCCTTTCAAGCTCTTGCTGCTACTGTCAAACTGCATTGAAGAAACAGCTAGAGGAAACAAAATGAGGAAAAGGATAAACCACTGTAAGCATAGAAAAACCACAGCAGAATCTTTGTTTCCTAAATTTCCCGATCACGCATTTCCTTTCTCCTTTGGAGCTAGTAAGAATGTACATGAGGGAGATTTTGCAATATTCTGAGGTGGATAATTTTCAACCTGATAACCTCTATTATCCCAGGACAAGCAGGCAGCATATTCTCTACATGTGGGTGACGTCATCCACGGAGCCCTGACGCGGACAGCTTTTCAAGCAAACTTGATTGAAGATTTCAAGTTTGCTGGTGCTGCACCACGCATGTGTGTGCCTTCTGCTCCACTAGAGGGCGCATCCCCTCATGGTCTTCAGTTCTTAGTTTCCCGCGGAGCCAGAAAGCCCTGTCTCTCTTCTCTGCGTTCTTCTAAGTGCCTTTCTAGCACCGCGGCTTCTTTATTTTGTTAGGGAGTCACTGTGTGTTTGTTGATTGATCGTGTATTTTCTTTGGTTCAAAAAACAAAACAAAACCAAAAAACTGAACTTTTTATTGTGTTTCTACTGGTTCCACCGGCAGGCCCTTCTTGGGCCTCAGCCATGCTGCTAGGCCTCGTTTGGCTGCAGCTGTGTTTTCTTCTTCCCTGACCTCTCTCTGGGCTCACCTCGTGTGAGCAGAATGGCCGGGACCCTTTTTCCTTCATTGGAATTGGGCTGATGTAGCATCGATCCCCGGTAAGTCTTTCTTTCTTTCTTTCTAGGTGCATTACCTCGGTAACGCCACAGGCTGAGTCTCACGCATTCCAGGCATCGAGTGCAGTCATGCCAGCCTCTATGAGACCTTCGAAGCGTGCCTCCTTTCATGGGAATACTCATCCTCGAGGTTGCTCTTTATGGAACGCACTGCTGCACCTTCATTACCAGTTTTATTGGTACGGTGCCGACTTCCAACCCTCACCAGACTTTGGTGTGCCTCGACCTCGACTGGGGCTTCGTGCCTCGACCTCGACTGCGGCTTCGCGCCTCGACCTCGACTGCGGCTTCGCGCCTCGACCTCGACTGCGGCTTTGCGCCTCGACCTCGACTGCGGCTTTGCGCCTCGACCTCGACTGCGGCTTTGCGCCTCGACCTCGACTGCGGCTTTGCGCCTCGACTTCGACTGCGGCTTTGCGCCTCGACGTCGACTGCGGCTTTGCGCCTCGACGTCGACTGCGGCTTTGCGCCTCGACGTCGACTGCGGCTTTGCGCCTCGACGTCGACTGAGGCTTGGTGCCTCGACATCGTCTGAGGTTTTGCCTCATCGTTGACTGTGGCTTGGTGCCTCGACGTCGCCTGAGGCCTTGTGCCTCGACATAGACTGAGGCTTTGTGCTTCGATGTCAACTGAGGCTTGGTGTCTCGATGTCGACTGATGCTTTGTACCTTCGACGTCGGCTGCGGCCTGGCTGTCTTTTTGACTTTTCGCATAGCCTCCAGGCTGCTCTCCTTCTGGGGTTTCCTCCCCTCCCTTCGGGAGGTGTGTCTCCTTCGTGTCTATGCACCGGGGGTATAGCCTTGCCTCTGTCGGTTGGGCGTTCCCATCATC
Source organism: Geotrypetes seraphini (assembly GCF_902459505.1). Lineage (NCBI taxonomy): Eukaryota > Metazoa > Chordata > Amphibia > Gymnophiona > Dermophiidae > Geotrypetes > Geotrypetes seraphini. The sequence goes on from NC_047086.1 coordinate 286,191,075, forward strand.
CCATCTGCATCTGGTCCTGGCCCTTCGTGACCTGCACTAGTTTCTAGTCCGGGAGCGGTTCAGCCTCTGTCCGCCCCAGTCTCGGGAGTCCATCGGGGCGATCCTGAACCCAGTTTGTCTGCGCTCCTTCTTGTCTCGGCCTCAGGGGGAGGCCCTTGTTCGTTTATGCCGGAAGGTGGCCCCTCTGTCCTCGGTCCGCCTCCGGTCTTTTCTGCCTCTTCCTCGGCAGGCTGCCCATCTGCGCCTGAGTCAGCTGGCGTCTCAGCGGTCTTCGGTCTCTACTGAGCAGATGATGATCCTTTTGGGACCATGGGTCTCCACGGTTCATGTCCCGCCGTTCGCCTGGTTTCATCTTCGTGTTCCCCACTGAACCCGAGCGTCTCAGTGGTGGCAGGATCGGGATCCCGCTTTCCAGCACATTGCGGTGCCTCCCTCCTTGAAACGCTTGCTTCGTTGGTGGGCCATCTCTTCGTATCAGAAGGTTCTGATGATGGACTCCTCTGCATAGGCTTAGGGGCGCACCTCGATGGCCTTCGGACTCAGGGTCTTTGGTCGAGTGTGAACCGTCACTGCCGAATCAACCTGCTGGAGCTCTGGGCTATTTACAATGCCGTGGTGGATTTTTGTTCTTGGTTTCAGGATTGCGGGTTCCTGGTGCGTACAGACATCCAGGTGGCGATGTATTCTGTGACCAAGCCAGGGGGTACAGGTTCCCTGTCACTTTGCAGGGAAGCCCTTCGTCATTGGCAGGGGGCATTATGCCACAGCCTCTTTCTTCGGGCGGTGTATTTCCAGGGCGAGCAGCATTGTCTGGTGGACACGTTGAGTCACCTTTTTTGGCCGCATGAATGGTCACTACATTCTCAGACTCTGCGGCAGGTGGTGGTTCGGTGGGGAACTCCACAGGTAGTTCTGTTCTCTTCGCCCCTCCCTCACTGGTTGCCTCGATACTGCTCGAGGATGTTCTCCCGGGTTCGCCTCGAGGCGGATGCTTTCCTTCTCGATTGGACGGGTAGATTCCTCTATGCGTTCCCTCCCTTTCCTCTGATTCTCAGGTCTTTGGTACACCTCCTGTCGGTCTGCGCCACCATGATCTTGATGGCTCCTCTGTGGCTCCGGCAGCCATGGTTCTCCCTGCTCCTCCAGCTCAGTGTCAGGGAGCCTCTGCTTCTACCTGTGTTTCCTTCTCTGCTGTCTCAGTGTTGAGGTTTTCTGTTGCATCCCAATCTGCAGTCTCTACACTTATCAGCTTGGTTCCTCGCCACGTGCCTCCCTCCTTCTGTTTCTCTCAGTTGGTGGAGGTGTTCTCGAGGCCTCGCGGAAGAGCTCCACTCGGCAATGCTTTTCCCAGAAATGGTCCAGATTTGCTGCGTGGTGTGCTAAGCACTGCATGGATCCGCTCTCTGCCTCCTTGCCTTCAGTGCTGGATTATCTGTTCCACTTGTCTCGGTCTGGTCTCAAATCGACATCTATTGGAGTCCACCTCTGTGCAATTGCTGCCTTTCTTTTTTTTTTTTTTTTTTTTTATAAATCATGTTTATTAAGACAAGGAACACATGGGCAGCCACCGCCGTCTACAATGCATATCACAAACAGTACAGGTGTATAGGAAAGCTGTGCAATGATAAGTTCAAACAGCAGATCAGTGTGCAAAGTCACAAACAAGCTATAACAAGTGACTGTACAGCGGTAGAAGGCACTACACCCCTGCATAGAACAGGTAACTAGCAATAAGAGAGAACAGCGTGCCGTCCAGTGCTCCCCGCCTACATTTTCTAAGTAAAGAGTACTGCAACAACGAGGATCCCCAAACGATCCATCACAGCCACGTATCATGCACACCCCAACCAACTCAAGCAATCCTCCAGTCACACCACAAACAGCCCATCAGACACATACTCACACTGTTGAAGTTCCTGTTTTCAAGAAGCACACATGCAAGAACAGAATGGTACTCAAAGAAGCAAAGCTGAATTATGCAAACGCTCTAACTTGGGACCCAAAGCATTAGAACGAAGGGAGGGGTACATGATTCAGGTTATAACATACAAAGTAAGCGTATACATACTCCTGCATTGCAGAAACCACCCCTATGGATTGGTTAAAACAGCCTGAGCTAAGGATTTCTTCCAAAGGGAGCAATAGAGTTTCCAATGGGGTTGGGAATGGGATGCATAGATGTCCAGTTCAAATCGTGCCTGTAGTTGCATCCGCGCTGTCCACATACCATATGTTGGCACCTCCTCTGTGGCCCAGTGCTTCAGAACAAGTTGTTTGCCCACAAGGATCGCATGTAAGAGATACTTATGAGCAGGAAAGTCCAGGCCATGTTGATTGAAATCAGTAACATCTCCCAATAACAATGCGGGAGGGTTCCAGGGCACAGTACACTGCAGGACATTCGCTAAGTGGAGCTTCACTGAGGTCCAGAAATGCAGTTTGGAGCAAGTAAAGAACGAGTGGACATAGTCACCCTTGTGGGAATTGCATTTAGAACAGGTGTCATCGCGCCATAATCCCATATGATAGCCCCTAGCTCTAGTGATGTAGGACAAGTGCAATATTTTATACTGTGTTTCTTGTAGGCCTGAGGCCTTCACATGCAAGTAAAGTGCCTGAAAAAGGAGCCTGAGTTCTTCCGTAGAAACCTGCATACCAAGCTCTGTGGACCACTCACCCCCCAGGACATTGAGGCATCCCTCCCCAAAGTGGTCTCGCCCCACTTTATACCAGGTAGAAATCTTGTTGGAAGCAGTAGGTGTGGTGAGAAAAATCAGATCTAGAGGGCCATTTCTCCAGCTATCCCCATGGGCACCTACTAAGGAGTGGAAATAGTGATGAATTTGCAAAAAAGTGTATATGTGTGCAGGAGGCAGGTGCCACGTCGTCCGCATTTGTGCAAAGGAAGGAAATTCCCCCCCTCCCAGAGCTAAAACATCACCCACAGTCATGGTGCGTGCAGTGCGATCCCTCAGTCCCGCCAGACCTTCCACCCCGGAAGCAAAATTAGGATTCCGGAGAAGAGAGAGAAACGGGGATACGGTAGGCGACCTGTTCTGGAGAGCCCGCCACCAGCGCCATGCCCGTCTGAAAGGAAGGAGGAAAGGTAGAACAGCAGAGCGAGGCTGTGCGCCCCCTCTCCCCGCTCCATGAATAAAGGAGGAAAAGGACCAAGGTAGACAGCAGTCCTCAAGCAAAGATTCAGGGGAATAGCGTCGCAAAGAGACCAGTTCATGAATCCAGCGAAGTAGCGCAGCGACGTTATAGATGCGCAGGGCGGGCAGGCCCAAGCCCCCCCGATCCCTGCTCTGAGAGAGTTTGATTGAGTTAACGCGCGCCCTCCTCCCCCTCCACACAAAGGAGCAAATGAAGGACCGATAGATGCGCTCATCCGTGCGGGAAATCCAGACAGGTATAGTCTGCAGTGGGTAGAGCAATTTTGGAAACAGCACCATTTTCACCAAGGCCACGCGTCCCAAGAGCGATAGAGGCAACGAGTGCCATTTAAGACAGAGAGATTTGATCCGTCCGATGGTAGCGGAGATATTAGCCTCGTATATCTTGTGCGGATCTCTATAAAGCATAATACCGAGATACTTCAACTTTCCCGGGGCAATACCCACACCAAGGTCTCTACACCAGGGCTCTGACGGCGAGCCCTCCAACAAGAGAGCCTCCGTTTTTTCGAAGTTGATTTTCAATCCAGAAAAAACACCGTACGTTCGAATGAGGGACATCAGGGCAGGCATTGTCCGATCAGCATTATTAACATATAAGAGCATGTCATCAGCGAACATACTAATACGAAATTCACTGGAGCCCATCCGAAGACCCTCCAACCCTTCGTCCCGACGAATTCGAGCTGCCAAAGGCTCAAGCGAGAGAAGAAAGAGGAGGGGCGAGAGTGGACAGCCCTGGCGTGTGCCCCTTCCCAAAGGAAAGGAGCTAGAAATCCCACCGTTCACCAAGAGTTGGGACGTGGGGCGATGATATAAAGCCAACAACCAAGCGAGAAAGTCCCCCTGGATTCCGAATCGAGCAAGCGTCCGGAACAGGTGGGGCCACGAGACCATATCGAACGCTTTTTCTACATCGAGGCTAGTGATGAGCGCCCTATCAGAAGCGGCTCGAGGGTGTTGTAACACTGCCAGGACCCGTAAAAGATTCATGGACGTGTGCCTACCAGGTACAAAACCGACTTGGTCTTCGTGGATGAGTGTAGGCAAGAATTTATTTAGGCGCGCCGCCAATATACTAGCCAAAATTTTTACATCCTGGTTAAGAAGAGAGATGGGGCAGTAAGACCCCAAGGCGTCAAGCGGCTGCCCAGGCTTAGGGAGAATAATAACATGCGCCCTATTGTGTGTATCCCCAGGGGGAGTGGTATTGCGGAGTCCCATAAAGTATTGTTGTAGGGATGCTAGAGCCGGGGGATCCAGTAATTTATAGAATTCCGGGCCGAAGCCGTCGGGTCCTGGTGCGTTGGCCAGTTTAAGCTTTTTGATGGCAACCTGCATCTCCTCTCCCTGGATAGGACCATTGAGGGCAAGGCATTGATTATCCGTCAGGGTGGGAAGATGGAGGTCCTGAAAAAACCGATCACTGGCGGCCGTGTCATAGGGTTTCTCGGCATATAGGTCGGTGTAGAATTGCACAAACTGCTCCATGACGGCCGAATGAGTGACATGCGTAACGCCTTGGTTGTCTTTAATGGAAGTAATAGTGTGACGTGATCTGTGCGGGCGCATCAAGTTAGCTAGTAATCCCCCCGTTTTATCCCCCCAGCGATAGAGTTTGTATTTGTAACAGTATATATTACGTTTTGCCCTTTGTTCCAGAAGGAGATTAATTTTTTCCTTAACGGCATGCATGGCGTGCTTGGAGATTTCGTCAAGACGGGAAATATGAAGAGAGCGAAAGCTGGCAAGATCCCGCGACAGTGCCAAGAGTTCCCCGTCCCGCTTTTTATTCAGGGATGCTGTGTAAGCCAGTACGTGGCCTCGCATAACCGCTTTAGCCACCTCCCAATAGACAACGGGGTCCACATCTGTAACTGAGTTAGTGTTATGGAATTCTTCCCATCGTTTTTGAAAGAATTCACGAAACTCCGCATCCTTGTAAAGGAATGGAGACATCCGCCAGATGCAGCTTGCGTCCGTGGACCCAAAGTGTAAGTCAAGGCCTAAGAGAGCATGGTCAGATACTAATGGTGGTGAAAGGCTCGCTGCCGACAGGTTCGGAAATAGAGAAGCTGAGATGAGGAAGTAATCAATGCGAGAATGAGACGAGTGGGGGTAAGAGTAAAAAGAAAAATCGAGTTCAGTGGGATGCAGTGTGCGCCAAGAGTCCAACAGTCCCAACTCCTTAACAAGGAAGTGAACCCCTCTATTGAAATGTCCCTTTGTCACTGGCTTAGCCGGTCTACGATCCCACTGGGGGTGTGCAACAAAGTTAAAGTCACCTCCCAGTATGACCGGTTGAGGCAGGAGGGGTGCCAAGTGACCCACCACTGAGGTAAAGAAGGCGTGAGAGTAAGTGTTAGGGGCGTAAATATTGCATAAAATTAGAGGTTTGCCCCATAGTTCCCCAACTAAGATAAGAAACCTCCCTTTGGGGTCATCAATTTGGCTGTGCAAGTGGAAGGGTATGTTCTTATGGATGAGAATAGCCACCCCGCACTTCCGGGTTGTAAATGATGCAGAGTGTACTTGTCCCACCCAGCCCCTAAGCAGTATCCCATGCTCCCCAGAGCTCAGATGGGTCTCCTGTAGGAATGCTATGTCTGTGTGTTCACGCTTAAGATATGCTAAGATTTTTGTGCGCTTAATGGGTGAGTGGATCCCATCTACGTTTAGTGATTTAACATGCAATTGTACCATTTAACTTACAGATATTCATAAAAGATGCAGTAAATAACCAAAAGATAAGCGGTAGAGGCCGTCCCAGCCTATGCCCCCACCCACTCATAACATACCGAGGTATTTTGCTCATACAAGAACCTTGACTCAACAGTGGAGAACCCATACAAACATTCAGACAACTCACAAACAAACCATTCATACAAACCCGATCCAGACACGCAAGCAATCCCCCAATCATTCTCACCCAACTCCCCCTCCTCAACCCTCCCCTCTCCCTAACCCCAGCATGGAAAGCCATGCTAAAACCCTAAGGTACAGAAAGATAGAAAAATAGAAAACAACTCCGGGTCATGCCCTTAGTCAATAATAACAGCAAAGCACTTGTAGCACACAAAAAAAAAACACTGTTAACCTTTTTTTTTTTTTTAAACGTGTCCGGTCCTCAGCGGAGCACACAGAGGCAGAGAACAACAATAGCAGCCGGTGAGGGCCCCTTAGCTCGAGCAGTCCTCATGCACCCCGCAGCTGCTCAGCCCCTCAACTCCAGAGCAAGGCACGCTGGGGCGTAAGGGAGCCAAAATGTATGTTGCAGCGGTAGAGCAGCCGCTCATCAAAATAGCAGCAGCGGGGCGCCAACATACCGGCATCCGCAACTATGATTAACACTGCAGCTCAGCAGGCATGGCCTCCCACAAGGAGCCGGTGGAGAATCTCCGAGGCCAGGGTTCCCCAGTGGGACTGCGCTGCGCTCCCGGACGGCTATAGAATTCTCTCAAGGGGTGAAATGGAAAGCCGATGCTCTCAGGGCTCCGGACGCCCCCGCAGCCAGCGATAGTCCCATCCGGGGATGCACCCCAAAAGGTTGCCCGTGCATGGTGATCCAACCACGCACCCGATGGCACTGGGAGCCTCCGAAGAGCACAATAAAAACCCCTCGCAAGCCCTGCAGAGTCTCCGCAATCCACCGGCGGGTAAAGTTCCAATTGCTCCTCTCATCACAAGTAGGGTCGCTAGATGTGATAGCAAGGTAAGTTGTGAAACAGTCGAGGGGAGAATCAGGCAGTCCCGGGCACCTCACGCAGCGTCGCCGGCAGGCCCTGGATAAACCGTTCTAGTTCGGTCGGCGTCTCGAAGTAATGAATTTTGTTGTTATAGGAGACACGAGCTCTGGCTGGGTATAGCAGTGACACCCTTACTTGGTAAAGGGTGTTACAGTGAGGTGCCATTGCCCGACGCCGAGAGGACACCTGTGGGGAGAAGTCTTGGAAGATGAGGATCTTTTGCCCCTCATAAACAAATCCTGCTCCACGCCGAAATCGAGCGAGTACACGCTCCTTCTGGGCAAAGTTAAGAAAGCGTGCGAGAACAGGATGGGGCCGTTGGTCGTTTTCTCTTCTACTCCCCACCCGGTGAGCTCGTTCGATTTGCACTGTCTCCCCTGTGGCGGCCATCTCCATAACGGTCGAGAGCCACGTTTCCAGACTCGTACGGAGGTCCACGTCCCTGATGTTGCTAGGCAGGCCGATAAATCTCAAATTGTTTCGACGGCTCCTGTTTTCATGATCATCCAGGCGTTCAAAGCATGTGGTCTTTGCGGTCTCCAGGGCCCTTATGCGTTCCTCAAAATTTGCGGTTCGATCCTCTTGCTGGGCCACTCTGTCCTCCATGATTGAGATGAAAGTCCGAAACCACCTTGGACAAGAACTTGGGATGAGTACGCAGAACCACCGTGTCATGATGAAATACAGTAAAAAACGGGTCCGCAACCAGAGCTTGCAGCTCACTGACTCTATGAGCAGATGTGAGACCAACCAGGAATACCATCTGCCAGGTGAAGTATTTCAAAAGAGCTTTATCAATGGCGAGGGGCGCTTCACACTCTTGTTTGTATGAGGACGTTAGCCCTTTACCTGCGTCCTACTGAGCCTCATCGGACGGCTCCTCAACTGTTCATCTCTTTTGATCCTCGTCGGTTGGGTCGCCCTGTTTCCAAGTGCACCTTCTCCAACTGGTTGGCTGGCGAGGCTGGCTTTATCCTGGCGAGGGGCGCTTCACTCTCTTGTTTGTATGAGGACGTTAGCCCTTTACCTGCGTCCTACTGAGCCTCATCGGACGGTTCCTCAACTGTTCATCTCTTTTGATCCTCGTCGGTTGGGTCGCCCTGTTTCCAAGCGCACCTTCTCCAACTGGTTGGCTGCTTGTATTTCCTTCTGCTACGCTCAGGCTGGTCTCTCGCTGCAAGATCGGGTCACGGGGCATTATGTCCGAGTGATGGCGGCGTCTGTCGTTTTCCTCAGAGCCATGCGTATTGAGGAGCTCTGTAAGGCTGCCACTTGGTCTTTGGTTCATACCTTCACCTCTCACTACTGTTTGGACGTTTTTCCAGGGGCGACGGCCAGTTTGGCCAGTCGGGGTTGCATAATCTGTTTTCATAATTGCCAACTTTCCCTCCGTCCCTTTTTGGTTAGCTTGGAGGTCACCCACATGTAGAGAATATGCTGCCTGTTTGTCCTGGGATAAAGCACAGTTACTTACCGTAACAGGTGTTATCCAGGGACAGCAGGCAGATATTCTCGCAACCCTCCCACCTCCCCGAAGTTGTATTCTTTGCTAGCTATCTGAACTGAAGACCATGAGGAGGGGATGCGCCCTCTAGTGGAGCAGGAAAGCACACACATGCGTGGTGCAGCACCAGCAAACTTGAAATCTTCAATCAAGTTTGCTTGAAAAGCTGTCCGCGTCGGGGCTCCGTGGATGATGTCACTCACATGTAGAGAATATCTGCCTGCTGTCCCTGGATAACACCTGTTATGGTAAGTAACTGTGCTTTATGTTCCGAGGGCTTCTAGGGAGGAGGGAACAGAAGGGGAAATTGATAAACTAGTCTCCCCAGATAGTTTAGATCTTTCTCAGTTTCTAGAATCATCTAAAGACACAATAACAAAACGTGCTATACTTTTGGTAGTTTTTTAGACAGAGTTAGACAAACAATTTTGAAACTATCTTTTACTAAAAAACAGGCTCTGTTTTGTGGCCAAAGAATTCTTATATTTCCTGATGTCTCTAAGCAAACTGAAATGAAGAGGAAGCAGTTCCTAACACTCAGGCTTAAGGCCTTGCAGTAGTCGCAACCTTCTTCTTAAAATTTCCCTGTAAATGCTTATTTCATATGCAAGCGATAAGTATGTCTTTTTAGATCCAGTCCAGTTAGGTTTTCTAAAAGATAAACTGGTTCAAACAATATCCTAGATTTATTTGTTATCTTTAAACAGGAAGGATAACTGAAGAAATGTATAGAAATAGATGCCACATTCTGCCTACTTAGGGCTCCTTTTATCAAGGCGCGCTATGGGGGTTAGTGCATCGGACATTTTATCACGCGTTAATCCTGCGGCAAGCCAAAAAACTAACGCCTCGTCAATGTAGGCGTTAGCGACTAGCGCAGCAGGTGGTTGAATGCGCGGTATTCCGCGTGTTTAGCGACTACCGCGCCTTGATAAAAGGACCCCTTAGTTGTCTTTCCTTTACTAAATTTATGTTGCTATACGGAAGGTACTGTCGGCCAGATAATGTAGGCTAGATCATTGAATGATTTTATTTTCCTTTTTGTAAATGTTTATGATGATACTTGTGGATTTTCCTGAGTTTGTTATATATATATAATTTGTAACAAATGAATAAAGAACCCCCCCCCCCCACACACACAGCAGGAGCAAATCATGCAACTGGGGCAGCCTAAGGGCTCCTTTTATCAAGGTGCGGTAGGCGGTTAATGCGCGGAATACCGCACGTTCAACCGCCTGCCGTGCTAGTCGCTAATGCCTCCATTGACGAGGCGTTAGGTTTTTGGCTTGCTGCGGGGGTTAGTGCGTGATGAAATGTCTGACGCGCTAACCCCCGTAGCATACCTTGATAAAAGGAGCCCTAAGACTTAGGAGTTAAATATCAGGAAATACTGGTACTTTTTCGTGGAGAGAGTAGTGGATGCTAGACTATAACCCCAAGGGAGGTGGTGGGAACAAAAACAGTGGCCAAGTTCAAAAGTGCATGGGATAAACATAGAGGATCCCTTATCGAAACGGCATGAAGTAAAAAAAATTTAATGACCTCCACACTCTAACAGGGCAGAGAAAGGTGTAAGCTGCACAGAACAGCAGGTACAACTCTGGATGTAACTAGTGTGAATTGCTATTTAGCTCCACATTCAACAAAGTTTTATGAATTTGCTGGTGGAATAGTCGGCCCACATCTTATATGGATGAGGACTGAAGGCAAAGCATGGAAGAAAAAGCATTTAATAACCCCTCCCCCACGACTTGGATGGAACAAAGAATGTTGACAGCTGAAGATCTGGATAAATGACTCAACTGAGACTACCATTAAAACACTAGTCCCACAATTAAGTGAAAAGATGGTTCATATCCATTTATAACAAAAATGGAAATGGTCCAGAGAAAAGCGACTAAGATGGTTAAGGGGCTGGAGAAGCTGCCGTACAGCGAAAGATTAGAGAAACTATGCCTCTTCTCCCTCGAACAGAGGAGATTGAGAGTGGACATGATCGAAACATTCAAGGCACTGAAGGGGATAGACTTAGTAGATAAGGACAGGTTGTTTACCCTCTCCAAGTTAAGGAGAACAAGAGGGCACTCTCTAAAGTTGAAAGGGGATAGATTCCGTACAAACGTAAGGAAGTTCTTCTTCACCCAGAGAGTGGTAGAAAACTGGAACGCTCTTCCAGAGGCTGTTATAGGGGAAAACACCCTCCAAGGATTCAAGACAAAGTTAGACAAGTTTCTGCTGAACAAGAACGTGCGTTGGTAGGGACAGTCTCAGTTAGGGTGCTGGTCTTAGACCAGAGGGCCGCCGCGTGAGCGGACTGCTGGGCATGATGGACCACTGATCTGACTCAGCAGTGGCAATTCTTATGTTCTTAAAGCAAAAGGTAGCACTTTTTAGGTATTTTAACTGTGTGACTGAAACTAAGCTACCCTGTAATTAGGCATAGTTCAGGATAGATTTAATGACACATTATTTTGTATGTTGACATCATGCAACACTAGATCAATAAACTGTGGACAAATTGTTGGACAATCTGGATCTCAAAATTCTCCTTGAGGGCTGCAATCCAGTCGGGTTTTCTGGATTTCCCCAATGAATATGCATTGAAAGCAGTGCATGCACATAGATCTCATGCATATTCATTGGGGAAATCCTGAAAACCCGACTGGATTGCGGCCCTCGAGGGACTGTGAGACCCCTGGTCTGGAAGATCATACAAGTCTTCATCTGTGCAATTTGCTATGTTACTATGAGGCTCATTTTCAAAAAAGAAAACCATCCAAAAAATGGCATAAAGTGGCATTTGAACATTTTGTTTGCTAAAATGTCCAAATTGCCATTTTCAAAACCCATTTTCTAGAAAGGTTTCTATGCTATTTGTCTGCAGCACATTTAAATCTTGAGGTGTGTTAAGGGTGAGGTTATGATTTTGATTTTTTTTTTTTTTTTTTTTGCAATAATAGAACATTTTAGAATATATCTAGGACACAATATGGATATTTGGGGCTAGTCCTGTTTTAATAATGAATAAGTTCCAAAAAGGTAAGTTTAATGTGTTTTTCTTATAATATATTTGAATTATTTGTTTGCACAATTGTAGTTTGAAAATTTAATAAAGATTTACAAAAGGGTGCCCAAACTGACCAGATGGCCACTGGAGGGATGAAGTCATGACCCCCTCACACTCCTCCAGTGGTCACTGAACCCTCCCTTCCAAAAATGTAAATGAAACAGTATCTATATGACAGATTCAGATGTTATAGCCAGTTCTATTAGAGAAGCAAGCAGGTTCCTGGAGTAGCTTAGAGGGTGGTGCAGAGGACTATAGAGATGGGGACCCAGGCCCATATCCCACTCTAATTAGTACACTTATGATGGAACATGTGAACCCTCCAAAACCCACCCAAAAACCTACTAATACAAAATGCAACTGCTAAGTTACTAACAAGAGCCAGAAGTTGTAGCCCCTATTATACCAATTTGTGTTTCATTGGCTGTAATTATCAAGAAGTACAATTTAAGCTTTTCTGTATGGTATTTAGATGTCTGCAGCAGTTGGGTAAGCAATATGGGGCTCATAATCAAAAGAGAAAAATGTCCAAAAACCGGCCTAAGTCGACACTTGGACGAACATTTCTCAAAAACGTCCAAGCGCCGATAATAAAATTGGGTTTTGGACGTATTTAAAAACGACCTAGGCCTTCATAGTGCCGTTCAACGTCCAAAGCTAAATGGGGCGTTTCGGGAGGTGTGCCAAGGGTGGGAATTGGGCGGGACGTGGGCCGGCTTAGACTTAGTCGTACAGCATGTATAACCGAAAGTCTAACAACAGAGCCTAGACGGAACTTGGACGTTGTGACTTAGACCATCCCTCACAGTTTGGCTTTCGCCCACAACACAGTGATGAGCTCCTTCTGTTATCCTTAACCAACAAAATCAAACAGGCCTTAAGCATGGGACATCAAGCCATTCTCCTCCAATTTGACATCTCTGCTGCATTTGACTCTATCAATCATACCTATTCTTATCAAAAATCAGTGAAATAAGAATCGTGAGCACTGTATTGAATTTGTTCAAAGACTTCCTAAGTAATAGAAGTTACCTTGCTGGAAAGAATGAGTATTCTCCAGAAGTTGGCAAACATTGTGTGGAGCTCCCCAAAGTTCCCCACTCTCACCCGATACTTTACAACCTCTTCATGAGTTCCCTGGGCCACATTAACAACAATGAATGCTTGCTATTGTATGCAGATGACATTCTCCTTCACATCCTAATCAAATGTAACTCCAACGACACCTCTCAGAGAATATCTAATGGCATAGACAAGATACATACATGGGCTACACTCAACTAAACACTCAAACTAAACACTGCAAAAACCAAAGTACTGTGGTTTCACAACTCCTTACAAATGACCCCTATATCTATCACACTACTCTCAGGAACCGCACTAAATATTGACAAAACTTCCAAAATCATTGTAGTCTTACTGGACTCCACTCTTTCATATGAACCTCAAATTTCCAACCTATGAAAAAAAAAACCTAAAGTATGACAGGACTAAGATAAGAACATAAGAATTGCCATATTGAGACAGACTGAAGGTCCATCAAGCCCAGTATCCTGTTTCCAACAGTGGCCAACCCAGGTCCCAAGTACCTAGCTAGATCCCAAGTAGTAAAACAGATTTTGTGCTGTTTATCCAGGAATAAGCAGTGGATTTCCCCAAGCCAAGATTAATCAGAGCTTTCTTCCATGATCACCACTTAACCATACTAACACAAATGTTAGTACTGTCTTAACTAAACTACTGCAAATCTCTCTATGCAGGCATAAACTCTACTCTCATTTGCAAATTACAGTTAATTCAACACACAGCAATAAGGCTAATATTCAAAATGAAAAAATTTGAATCCATCACACCAGCAACCTTCTTTAGCTACCTATCAGTGCTCATATCACCTTCAAGCTATCATGTATAATGTTTCATATACCATTCGTGAACTCTGCAGAGCCTCTCATTGACCTCTTCATCAATTCTTGGGCAACCTTAGCCAAAAACCTCAAGAAACTTCTGATTTGACCAAAAGGAGTCAAATACAAATGCATATTTAACACACTATTCACCTATATCACTGCAAAGACCTGAAATGGGCTTCCAACAACCATCAAGACAGAACCCAACTACCTTGGATTTTGGAGGAAACTAAAAACTCATCTCATCAAGAAAATTTACTCCATAGACAAATAATATTAGACTTGACAACAGTGAACATTCCACATTAATTACTAAACTAAACCTTAAACTTATGTACCGCGTCTTCTCTATAATTATAGAGCTTGACACGGTTTACAAAAATTAAAAGGAAAGTACAGTGGGAGCTGGTGGTAGGGGGAGGTGGAAATGTACTTTTTTGAAAATAGCCATCTAATAGATGCTGGCACTGTCATTTAGACATTGGGACACTGGATCTGTTGTTCTATTGTCCTTTGATACTTAGCTTTTAGAGGTCAATATGGGGTAGAATTAATAACATTTTGGAATCATCAATTCTTCTAACGTATGAGGCAGCCATTTGTGGTACAATATTACATGTTAAGCCCCTTAAAGATCAATATAAAGGTTGTCTTTGCCTTATAATGACTGAAACTATATTGGCAAGGTAACAGAATGGAAAATCTCTCTAAATATGATGAAAGTTGAGCAGATATGATAGACTCTAACATTTTGATAAGGAGGGGAATGTTCACTATGGGTCGATAGCTAGACGGTGAGGAAGGGTCTAGGTCAACTTTTTTCAGTAGTGGGGTCAGAGCAATGTGGCCCATCTCTTCAGAAAATAGACCTGATAGTAAGGCAGAATTTATAAGTCTGGTAAGCGATGAGATAGCCTGTATGGGAATATTCTCATATTGATATGAGGGAAATGGATCCAAAACACATTTACAAGATCTTAATTTGTGACACAGTTTTGAAACCTGAGAGAAACCTTACTTGGAACATTGTTTGGCCATACAACAGGGACGATTTAAAAATTTTATGGATGTTTGGGAGCCATTGGCTAAATATTGTAAAGAGGAATAATTTTTCATTTTGTGGACATGTAAACATACACATCCGGGGGGGGATGGAAATGGTATTGATATAGGAATTTATGAATAGTTTCAGGAAGATTTTAATATATTTGTATTGGGTGGGAGGGAGGTGATAAAAATAATAGAGCATTAATGTTATACATTTGTTGTGCTTGGTTTGTAATACCCATATTTGTGATTCATTTGTTGCACAATTGTAGCTTGAAAAATCAATAAAGATTTATTTAAAAAAAGAAACCTGAGCCTCAGATACATACTCAAAGGTAGTCCAGGATCTATCTTCTGGGGTAGAAGTGGTGTTGCTAGGCACCAGAGAATTGTAAGAAACCAATGATGGAAAATAGTTTCATATAGTAGCAACCTTGTTGTTAAAAATTTTTGCTAGATCATCCACTACTGGGGAGGAAGGATGTATGGATGAATCATTATTAGAAGTTAAGGAGCGCCAGATGTTAAATAGAGTACTACGTTGATTATTGGATCTGGTAATTTTGTCACCATAAAAATTTTTTCTAGCTTTTTGTAGTACTGTATTATAGAACCTGATGCTGTCCCTCCAAGACTGTCTGTCTGCAGGAGATTTGGATTTTTTCCATTTCCGTTTCAGTACTCTGCATTTCTGCTTCAGTTCTCTGTGGTAAGGAAGGTACCAGGGGGTCTTGTGGGAATAGGAAACAGTCTTAGTAGATAGAGGAGCAAGAGAGCAGTAAGTAGATTTATGCCAGTTGACGTCTGAGGTATTAGGCTTAGGGCAGAGAGTGAACTGCTCAAGAAATTGGGTCCAGAAAAGTTCACTTGTAATTTTCTTGCGAAAGGTAATAGGTTTTGAGGCACAGGATTGGCCCCCAAGTTGAGACATAAAAACAGGAAGACAGAAAACGCCTAAAAAGTGGTTGGACTAAGGCACTTGTTCCCAATGAACATCTTCAACTAAGGTTTTATAATCAGTAAGGTCAAGAAAGCTGATGATATCAAGAGAGTGCCCCTTTTCATGGGTTGGAAAGGTCTTAAGAGAGGGAAAGCCCACAGAAGTAAGAAAACTGCTGAATTCAATTACATCCTTACTAGTGTTATTATCTAGATGGAAGTTAATATCACCAATAATCAGTAGTCTTTGAAATTTTAGAAAAGCGCTTGTTATGATCTCAAAGACAAGTTTGGAGGATTTATTCCAAGGAATTGGGGGACTATATAGTACCAGAATATCCAATGGGTGATGGTGGAGTTCATCATTGATAGAAGCTAGCATATATTTTCGAGATGCTGTACGTCAAAAAATTATTTATAGAGAAGGGGCAGGCCTCCTCCTTTCTGGCAATTTCTGGGAGAGAAAAGGTATTGATAACCATGGGAACAAGGCTCATTTTGTGTAAATAAATCATCTTTTGCAATCCAGGATTCGGTAATGCACCAAAAGCCCGGATCAAAATCCCCTTTAATATTTGAATCTTGTTGCATGCTGATCTAGCATTACAATATAATAGTGGGACTGGGGTGAAAGAGTCAGAGGCAGGGCTGGGCAAGTTGGTGATTGGTACAGGTTTTAAGGAAGCATAATTGACAACCTGAGGAGATTTTTTTAGAGTAATTTCTGGTGCGCACCAGTATGGGGATTCTGATACCAGGGCAGGTCTCACTGTCAATAATAGAGCCAAATACATTGGGGGATGGAGATTTTGTACAGTGAGTGGTATTGAAAGAATCGTAGAGTAATCTAATCTAATCTATAATCTTCTATTTCTGCGTCGGACATATCTAGGCAGGCTCAAGGTGACTTACAAAGAGAAGAGAGAGGAATGGAGGGGGAATGGGGGAGAAAGGGGAGGAGAAAAAGGGGGAATATTTGGGCAGGGGGAGATCTGAGAAGTTCAAGTGTCAAAGAGGTTGGTTTTCAGTTTTTCCAGAATGTGGTGTAGTTGGTTTCTGTTCTGGTCGTTTCAGTGAGGTCATTCCAGATTTTCACTCCTAGGAAGGTAAGCATGGAGTGAAAGATTTGCTTGTATTGGAGATTCTTTGTTGAGAGAAGGTTTAGTAGTATCCTGTTAAGGGTTCTGTGGGAGATAGACCATACTTTTGAGAAGAGCTGCTGAGTTTCTGTGAATTATTTGGTATAAGATGCATGAAGTTTTAAATTTTATTTGTGATGGGATGGGTAACCAGTGTAGTTGCCTGATGAAGGCTGATATCGAGTCGTATTTTTTCAGGTTGAAAATTAGTCTTACGGCTGTGTTTTGTATGAGTTGCGTTTTATGGATCAATGCACTGTTGATTCCCAAGTAGGCAGAGTTACAGTAGTCCAGCTGTGTTAGGATTATTAATTGCACAATCAGAGCAAAGTGATATTGATGAAAGTATGGTTTGATGAGTCTTAGTTGCTTCATAGTGAAGATGGACTTTTTCCCGAATATTAGAGATTTGAGCTTCCATGGTTAGTGTGGAATCAAGAATGCAGCCTAGGATTTTGGAGGTTTTATTGACAGAGAGGGTGTGGCCTGAACAGAGAGTGCTGTCTGTTGGGATGTGTGGAAGTATAAGATTTTGGTTTTGGTTTGGTTTAGTTTTAGCTTGTTGATTGTTGCCCAATTTTGGATTCTTTCAATGTTGATTGAGACTTTGTTGGTGACATCTGATTGGTTGTTGGTTATGGGGATGAGGAGCAGAATGTCATCTGCGTAGGACATTATGCTTTCATTATCAAATTTGATGTTTCCGAGGGAGCTCATGAAGAGGTTAGACAGGATGGGGGAAAGTGGAGAGCCTTGAGGCACCACACAGAAGGCTTTCCAGGGGCTGGAGATCTCTGTTCTGTAGGAAGTCAGAGAACCATTTTAGCACTGTACCAGTTATACTGATTTCTGACAGTTTGGTTAGTAGAAGGTGATGATCCACGGAGTCAAAGGCAGCTGAAATGTCAAATTGCAGGAGTATTGCCTGACGTCCCTTACTGAGTAGTTGTTTGGTTTTTGTGATTAGAGTCAGGATGAGAAGTTCAGTGCTGTGTTGTTGACAGAATCTAAATTGGGTTGGGTGGAGACATGAATGTTGCTCGATGTAGGTTGCAAGTTGTTTACTTACGTGGGTCTCAATGATTTTTGTTAGAATAGGTATGCCAGCGATGGGTCTGTAGTTGGAGGATATGGAGAGATCTGCCTTTGGATTTTTTGGTATTAGAATAAGAGCAATTTTTCCCATTGTTTCTGGCCTTGATTTAGGGAGTAAGAGTTGGCCTTGATTTAGGGAGTAAGAGAAGAAGGAACTAAAAAGGTGGTTTCATGATGAAAACTAGGAGAAACAGCAAGGTCGAATCTAACACTGATTGAGGAAAGAATTGTAAGAGGAGTTGAACTAACCGGTTCCAGAGGCACAATATAACAGCCTCTTCAGTGGGCTGTATCTGGAGGTGGCATGGTCTGCTGACCCCTTAAGAGGGCTGGAAGTGGACCGAGGTGGAAGACGGCTTGGGGGTGGGGGGGCGCTTCCCTACGAAGATGATTCTGCCCTCTGGTGAAGTGAAGGGGAACCACTTGATCTGCTTTGCCCTTTACTGAGCCGGAACTAGAGGTAGCCTGGTCCCCTGAGCCCTTAACCCTTTCAGGACCAAGGGACATATTTGTCCCATAACTTTAAAATCCTATAAATTTTGTTTGGGATAGTCTACAGTTCTAAATTTGATATGTACGGATTCCATATGATACTGCCTTTATGTAAACAAACTGGTTCCGACATTCATTCATTAGCGTCGTTGCCAGATTGACGAGAAGATTCACTTGCCACACTGTCCATAAGCCAGAAGTGTGATTTTTTTTTAAAAAAAATAATGATATTTCACAAAAAAAAATCAATTTTTTGGCATCTGCAAGCCCTTTTTACCATAAAAATGTCATCAAAACCACAAAAATTGGCCTACGATCCTTATGGTCCTGAAAGGGTTAATAGAGTTGGAAGTGAACCGGGGCTCTGAGGGGGCAGGGCTTCCCACTGAAGACGATTCTGTTCTCTGGTGCAGTGAAGGAAACTTCCTGATCTCCTTTCCCCTTCACTAAGCTGGAACTGGAGGTGAGCTGGTCCGCTGAGCCCTTAAGAGGGCTGGAAGTGGACCAAGGTGGAAGGGGGTGGGGCTTCCCACTAAAAAAGCAAGCAGGAAGCAGGTTCCGGTGCAGTGAGGGGAGATGACTTGGCCTTCCATCCCCTTCACTGTGCTGGACTTCTGGAGCATAGAGTGGCCCTCTAAGCCCCTTAAGAGGACTGAAGAAAGGGCTGGAGGATCCTGGATGAAAAGGGGGCGGGGCTTCCCGCTGAAAAAGCAAGCAGGTTCCGGTGCAGTGTGGGAAGATGATTTGGTCTTCCTTCCCCTTCACTGTGCTGGACTTCTGGACCCGGAAATGTAGGCACCTAACACATGGCCCACCTTTATTCGCACGAAACTGACCCTTCCCATTTGCTTATCTAGCACTAATGGATTGTAAATTAATCCAATGTTCTGTTTATTCATTGTCCTCTCTCTATATTCTTGTAATAGCTGACTACATCGTAATTAGATGATCTCCGCTTAGTATGTTATTTGCTTTATAACTGCTATGTACTCCTGGTCGCAATGTAATTTCCTTTAATTGTAAGTCCACCTTGAACCTCACTAGGCATAGAGTGACCCAGAAATTGTAGATTAGAGAGAGATGCCAGAGGGAAGGGGAGGAGACACAGATGCCAGAGGGAACCATTATCATGCATACGGAAGCATCTTACAATGCCTAATGCCACTGTGAATGTGTCTAATTCTGGAAGTTGCATTAGGTATCGTACGGTGCCTCTGAGGATGGGATTCTTATGAAAGGTAGGCGCCAGAAATGCAGGCTTTGAAAACCCTGGCCTACATTTCCGGCGCCTACCTTTCATATAGCTGTGATTCTATAAATCATGTGTAATTGACGTATGATAGGCAGCTGCCGATAAAGGTACCGTTTACATAATCTGGGCCAAAATTATTATTTACAGTGCTTTAGGCCCATAAAATTGCATAAAATCATCTTTCTGCTTTGAGTGGGGAGATATGGGGAAGAAAACTAAGACTGCAGTGATAGTGAGGGAATGGGGATGAAAAATGCGTGGACAATGAGGATCAGGGATGAAAAATGTTTTTCACTGCAGGGATGGTGAGGGGATTGGGATGAAAATGTAGGGACAATGAGAGGACAGAATGAATCTTTGTTCTCGTGTCACCCTCTAGTCCCTCTACACCTCACAAAAATGATCTTCCTGTGAAAAAGGATAGAAGCCATTCATAAACCAGCTTATTGGAAATAGAGCAGTGGACTGAAAATCAGGGGACACCAGTTCAAATCCTACTTCAGCTCTTTACAGGTACAATATTTGGGTACTTAGCTGTGCTGGTTTTCAAACCCACAACCTTGGGTTCTCTGTGAGGAGAGGAGTAAAAGTCTCTACTAGTCAACATTATTTTGGGATCTTGTCAGGTATTTGGGCTTGGATTAGCCACTATTAGAAACTATTAGTCTTGATGGACTTTTCCAGTATGGCAATGCTTATGTTCGTTGTACCATGATGTAACATAAAAGCTGGTGATAAGTCGAGGGAGACCAACAAAGTACTTCTACCTCCATTTGCCTGGAGAAAGGAATGAAAACTTAGCAACAATTTCATGCAACATGACATTGTGATTAAAAAACACATGAAGTTTTGTTTAGTTTTTTTTTTTTTTAATCATGATGGTGCAGTCATCTGACTGCAGTATTATTAGGGAGTCCTAGGGATGTGAGGAGTAGCCCTACTCAGAGGTTTGCACCTGATGTCAAGAAGTAGATGTACAGGGGTGGCATAAGAAGAAATAGAAGACTGGCAAGATAAAAAAAAGTTACTTTTATTATTTGTGAAGTCTCTGGTTCTGGGTGTCCCAGTTGGAATTCGGCATGGATTTGTGTGAGTAATTTGAACTGTGTTGAGGAAACCTAGCAAGACAGAACTGTTAGGAAATGTGGAAATGATTGCCCGAGCCTGTGACAGGAAGACTGTGTTACTTTGACTACTTGTATAGTAACTTAAACTACACCTTGCCTGTGTTTATGAGGTTTCCATGCCTGTCTATCAATAAAGCTTTCATAGCCCCTAGGGAAAGTACTGTGTTTCCCCAAAAATAAGATAGTGTCTTATATTAATTTTGGGTTCATAAAATGCAGTAGGGCTTGCTTTTAGGGATGCCTCATTTTTTTTTCATGTACAACAAACATCTTTCCATTCCTCTCCTCCACATCAATTCTTCCTCTTTCCTTTCTCCCTCCCCCCCCATGTGCAGCATCTTTCCTCCCCTCTCACCCATCCCTTTGTGCAGCATCTTTCTATCCCTCACTCCCATCGCCCTTTGCAGTAGAGCCCCACCAACCCTCCCACTGTGAGACTGATATACCTCCACTCTGAGGCCTCCTAAAGCAGCAGAGGTGCGTGGTTGCTGAATCGACGAGTCCGATTTTTTCAGCAAATCAAGTAGCACTAGTGTCCAGGATGGAGTCAGGAAGTGTCGGGGAGGGGGGAGGGGGGCTTCAGGGGTCAATCTTAACTAGGGCTTATTTTTGGGATAGGGCTTATATTAGGAGCATCTTTAAAAATCATGCTAGGGCTTATTTTCAGGATAGGTCTTATTTTCGGGGAAACAGGGTAGTTATTAGCCATCATACAAACCCAGCACCCAATGCTGAAAATCAGGATGCACTCAAATAAAATTTCTTAAGGATCTGCAGTCAGTAGTCAGTAGTCCCAAGCCATGATCAATGCCCAACTGGGTTAGAGGATTTTAAAATACAGAAAACTCCTCTGGGAGTTGTGAATGGCAGAAAAGGATGCCATAGGACCAAAAAGGAACTAGCATGCAAAAAAAAAAAAAAAAAAGAGTCAAACTTCTTATTTCAGTCCCATATAGCTAGCAGCTGCAAAACAGCATGAAAAAGGACAATGATAATGCTAATGTTCTTTTTGATGTCTTATTTATTAATTTGATTTAATTGCTTGGCATAACAGTTTTGCACAATTGGAGTTAACAGGCTCTTCAGGCCTTATGTATACTCATAGAATCATGTTCACCTAATCCATAACTAAATAAATGAGATATGCAGTATGCCTGCACCTGCAATTTATTCAATTGGATTTCTATACTTAGAAAAGGACTACCAATGCTGGCTTATACAAAGCCGTGGAAGAGGGTTTTTTTTACCATGGGCAGGCGAGGTGAATGCTCCGATACTCATAGAATTTCTATGAGCATCGGAGCATTTACCTCGCCAGCCTGCGGTAGAAACCTCTACCATGGCTTTGTAAAAGGACCCCTAAAATAATTATTCTATCAGCATATAATATGTACATTTTCAGGGATACTGATTGATATCGAGTGAGGACAAATAAAATATACGTAAATGATTTGAATATAAAGAAAGTGAAAACATAAGAACATAAGAACATAAGCAGTGCCTCTGCCGGGTCAGACCACAGGTCCATCCTGCCCAGCAGTCCGCTCCCGCGGCGGCCAAAAACAGGTCAAGGCCTGTCTGAATCATCAGAAGGGGCTCCCCTGCCACCTTGGTTTCCCATTTAAGTTCTGCCCTCCTATCGAAGTCCTAGCCCTCCGGTCTTGCACATGCACGACCAGGTTGGTTTACTCAGTACCCCACGATCCCTCTATCCCTCAGGAATCCATCCAATCCCTGCTTGAATCCCTGTACCGTACTCTGCCTGATCACTTCCTCCGGTAGCGCATTCCAAGTGTCCACTACCCTTTGGGTGAAAAAGAACTTCCTTGCATTTGTTTTGAACCTGTCTCCCTTCAGTTTCTCAGAATGCCCCCTCGTATTTGCTGTCCCCTTCAGTCTGAAGAATCTGTCCCTATCCACCCTCTCTATGCCCCTCATGATCTTGAAGGTCTCTATCATATCTCCCCTGAGTCTCCTTTTCTCCAGAGAGAAGAGCCCCAGCCTATCCAGCCTCTCGGCATACGAGCAGTGTTCCAGCCCTTTTACCATTTTTGTTGCTCTCCTTTGGACTCTTTCAAGTACCGCCATGTCCTTCTTGAGGTGCGGTGACCAATACTGAACGCAGTATTCCAGATGCGGACGTACCATCGCTCGATACAATGGCATGATGACTTCCCGTGTTCTGGTTGTTATGCCCTTCTTTATGATGCCCAGCATCCTGTTGGCTTTTTTCGAGGCTGCTGCGCACTGTGCAGATGGCTTCAGTGATGCATCCACCAGCACACCCAAGTCTCTCTCGAGTCTGCTGTCTCCCAACAATACCCCCCCCAATTTGTAGTTGAACAACGGGTTCTTTTTCCCTATATGCATGACCTTGCATTTGTCCACGTTGAAGCGCATTTGCCATTTGTTTGCCCAGTCTTCCAGCTTGTCCAGGTCCCTTTGTAGGTCCTCACACTCCTCCCTGGTCCTAACTCTGCCGCACATTTTGGTATCGTCTGCGAATTTTATAACCTCACACTTTGCCTCCTTTTCCAGGTCATTGATGAATATGTTAAAGAGTAAAGGCACCTGGGGAGTTTGAGTACCTCAGTAAATGTATTTCAAATCAGTGAACCCACAGAATCAGACTATAAAGAACTCAGTAAAGGAATTATGTGAAACCATTCCTCAGAAAGTGAAATATTTAGAATCAAGATTATCTTTGTAATAACTTTTTAATGAGCTGTAACATTATATAACCTGCTGAGTAACCTTTCATTTCATAACCGCTGTGCCTCCAAAATCTCTGAGGGCTGCCCACATTATAGCACTAACAATCCCAGCTATTTAAATGTATTATAACATTTGCCGGTGCATTCATGTATTATTTGATATCTGCCCAAACATTTGCCATGTAGATTCTCATCTGATTTTATAATGACATGTCTTCTTTTATTGCTAGACAATTGTGAGATTTATCGATATCTGAACTAATTATGTTAAAGTTTTTGGCAGAAATGTTAGCAATTATGATGGTGCTTCTTGGCTCATCAGATTTGCATTTCATTTCTGATTTCCTTTCCCCTAAGTTTCTTGACCGAAACACAATAGAATCTGATAATTAAGCTTCAAAAATATGCTATCTGAAAAAAAATAAAACATGATTCATTTAACTATCTATTTCATGTACTTGGAAAGGTATAATGATAGAAAAGTATGGGGGTTATTTTAAAAGCCCTTATTCCTGATTTCCATATGGAAATATTACCATTTACATATATATATTTCGTACATACATGTAAAAATTGATTTCAGAAAGCTTTTATTTACATGTGAAAATCCACACTGAGTAGAGATTTCAAGGCAGTATAGTGTGGACAGGACTGTATCTGAATTCAAAAGGGCCTGGGATAGGCACATGAGATCTCTTAGAGAGAGAAAAAGTTAATGGTTACTGTGGATGGGCAGACTAGATGGGCCATTTGGCCTTTATCTTCCGTCATGTTTCTATATGTATTCTCTATTACTCAAAGGAAAAAAGGGGAGGGGTAATTTCTTTCCTTACTTTTCATGAGCGTCATGGACTTTCTACAGTACCACCAAAGGGCTCACATTTATTACATGCAGGTACTTTCTCTGTCCCTACTGGGATCACAATCTCATTTTCTGTACCAGGGGCATTAGAGGGTTAGGTATTGATCAGTTTCAATTCAAAAAACATCTAAAAAAACAATTATAGGGGACAAATTAGATTCTGTGGACACCCTTTTAGAGACTTTACAGGGAGATTCTTCATCTTACCAGCAGCGCCTGTCTACATTGGAGGACCATGTGCTACAACGTGAAGGGGAACACCACCTCCTTCGGGCCCAAATTACAGATTGACAACGTGGAGAATAGATCTCGTCGGGGGAACCTATGGCTGGTTGGTTTACCCGAGACTGTGAAAGATGGTGAGCTCCATTCTTTTCTGGAGTCGTGGATCCCTCTTATGCTGAAACTGTCGACGGCGCATGGCCCTCTGAGAATTGAATGTGCCCATCAGTTGGGTCGGGCTCACGGGCCCGAACGGTCATCTTTCAATTGTTGAACTTGACCCACAAACAGAAGATTCTTCAAACCATACATTCTTTGGGTCCTCTGGTGCATGACAATTCCAAGGTCTTCTGTTTTCAAGACTATTCCCCTGCTTTGCAGGCTAATCATAAAGAATTCACTCCGGTATGTTTACTGCTTTTTCAAAAGAAGATTCAAATTGGGCTGCTGTACCCTGCGTGCCTCAGGCTGAGACATGCAGGTCAGACTCACTTTTTCACAGTTGCTGCGGAAGTGCTACGCTTTGCTTAATCCCAGGCACCTTGATCTGCATGCTGGCAGGGGTTTCATACCCCTATTCTCTGCTTAATGCTGCGGTGGGGACTGTCGGTGGCCATTATATTGTTACGGTGATTCAGGTGTTTTTTGAATACTATAGGAAGCTTTACGAACGACAACCCAATTTAATGGAGGGTGCGGTGTACCTGGATGGCCTTCCCTCACTGAGTTTATCAGCACAGGCTGTGGCGAAGCTCAAAGCCTTGATTACTGTGGAGGAGGTAGTGGGCATCATACAGAATGGGGCTTTGTTGAAAGCCCCTGGCCAGGATGGATTCCGTATGGAATTATATAAACTTCTATATCCCACGGTGGCGCCAGTTTTGGCAGATACACTTCTCCCTCCGTATTCGCTGTGATAGGGGATTAACAGAACCACAAATACAGAAAAACCGTGAATAACATTTTCATATATTGTTTGCTGTTTTCTATTAAAAACCATCATGAATATAGTGAAACCGTGAATAACATGGTGGGAGACCTGGTCTGTTCCTGAAGGAGAGGCAAAACACAGTGAAGAAAGTACTGGGAATCAGCGATTTTTTTTTTCTGTAAACACTTGGAATCAGCGATTTCTCTATGCAAGGTGATGTAATTTGGGGGGAGGAGCCATCAAGCTAAAAATCGTGAATAATCGAAACCGCGAATGCTGAAACCGCAAATACGGAGGGAGAAGTGTACTTCTACAGCTGCAATCCACAGGGGTAGCTTTCCGACTCACTTACTGCTGCTCAAATCGTGATGTTATTGAAACCTCATTTTTTTTTTTTCATTGTCAGCATACAATAACATAAAAACAATTGATTAAAAACAGATCATATCATTACGGGGGATATGTCAGTAAAAACAAACGGTACAAAAGGAAGTGGGAACGGAGAATGAGCACTCCACTGAAGATCACTGATGTAAAACTAACTTGTTTATTTCATAAAAGGACACAAGCAGAAGCTATGGACCCAACACAGCACTGTGTTTCAGCATCTGAGGAACGCCTGCATCAGGGGTCACTGTGGCATATATGTTCACAGATGACAGGTCTGGGATAAAACAAATCTCAGTCCAACTAACATGCCAGAGTAACCAAAATCACTGAAAAGCTATGGAAGCATTTTCAAATGTACAACCACCAGACAAACAAAAGTAATGAGGAAGAAGGGGAGAACTACAATCAGTAAATAAAAGAACAAATAAGGAAAGAACGATAAAGAAAGGATAGACCTGAAAAATAATGAAAAATTCTTGCCCTAACTTATAGTGGCAAAAGCCCAAATTTTTCATCAAAAAATATATCTTATCTCTGAAATGACTTTGAATGAGTTGACTTTGGGAAACCAGGGGTTTCTCTTCTTTTTGTGATACTTTGGAAATACTGTACATCTAATAGCTTGAATGTATATCAACACTCATTCAAACTCCATATGAGAGAGTGAATGGTGTAGCGAAGAGCACTCCCTCACTAATGATGCAGTTCAGCCACCTTATAGCAAGCGGTGCTAGTCTGCTGAGGCTGAGTCAGCATATGGAATCCGGAAGGGACGTAACAGAATGCCTAATATTCAGCCAGGATCCACATGTACATCTCATTCCTGAAGGAATTCTGTGCACCTGCATAGCACAGAATTCCCCATCACCTTGTACAGAATTTGAAGTGCCAGGGGAGACAACAGAAGCAAATACCTGCAGAGATCCATACTGGACCCATACGGTGGGGAAAAGGGAGGAGCTATTTTGGAGGGAGCCCACGGTCAAAATGGGGGGAAGGGGATGGCTAGGTCTCCAAGGCCCCCCCATGGCTATGCCACTGATATGAACTGTTGTTTGAATAATTTTACTGTTGTATACCGCTTTGGGTGAATTACTTCAAAAAGGTGGTGAAAATTATTGGAACTCGATGACAAGATATGCTCTCGGTGATGGCCCCATAACTTTGGAACACTTTACCTCAGCTATTGAGAGAGGAAAATAATTTGAGTCATTTAAAAAAAAAATTTTAAAAGCTTTCTTTTTAAAGATGCTTTTAATCTATAAATTATGTTCAAAAATTTATATTACCTTCTAGGTTTTCACCTCTCCCCTCCTAATGTTATGTCCATTTATGTTTCTCTCCTGCACTCTAAAAATATTGAATTGTAGTTCTTTCCTTTTTTTACCTAGTGTCTCGGTTGGTCTGTAAGTTTGTTGGTCTTAATTACTGTTTAAAAATTTTTAAACATGTTAAAATAAATGTTATTTTTTTTCAATGTTGTAACTCGCTTAGTAAAAATTAAATTAAGCGATTCATCAAATTAAAATAAAACTTGAAACTTGAATAAATCCAAATAAATAAATATTTTATACAGGTCTTGGGTA
The DNA here is from genome assembly GCF_902459505.1 of Geotrypetes seraphini. Taxonomy (NCBI): domain Eukaryota; kingdom Metazoa; phylum Chordata; class Amphibia; order Gymnophiona; family Dermophiidae; genus Geotrypetes; species Geotrypetes seraphini. The sequence goes on from NC_047086.1 coordinate 286,218,271, forward strand.
AATAAGGGCAAGTACTTACATAAGTTCTGGTGGCCAGTACATATCTGGTCATAACCAGATATCCAGTAGTGCCACCTGGACATGGTCCTGAAATTAAGTATCCAGGGTTAATTTAGCAATTAACAGCACTTTAAAATAAAAAAATAGCTGCTGACTCAATCTTGACTGGTTTGTCGTTTGAGAAGTGGAAAATTCTATATAAGCTGTATTCATTTAAATTTTTTAGTTTGGTCGACGTCTGTATCTGCCATTTCACTCTGTATGCAGTACTCATATGCTACTTAAAAGCAAGGCAACTCCTTGATGTTAAAAGCCAATAACTGCTGATTTTTCAATGTGTTTAGGTCAGCCTTTTTATTGCTTTCACGGAAACAAATGAGTTTTCCTTCCAAGGCTCATAAAATGACAGATGAAATGTTTTGAACTCTTGTAGCAAATACATATTGCCAACAGAAATCTTATAAAATGAAATGCTGAAATAAATATATGAACATTTGATTACAAGATCATAAAAAGCTATCCTTTTTAACAAAAAAAAAAAAAAAGCCAACAAACTAAAATGAGTGTTTCAGTGCTAAACATTTCCCTCTTACCATGTATACATAGTGTGAATTTTCTATTATCTCAACACAAAAATCTAAAATATACCAGTGTATTTTTAGAACAGTTAAAGTTCTGGTTTCTTATTTCTCAGAACCATTCATGATTCTCTTAACACATCTTTAGGTGAATAAGGTCATGTTAGTTCCATTTATAGCTTACTTTCTGAGGGGGAGGGGAAAGGCTTTTGAGATCCTGATCCTCTTATATAAGGGAAAAGACAAGGACTATGGGGTCCTTTTACTAAGGCGCATTAATCGATTTAGTGTGCAAATAGAATATAATGGGCGCCTTAGCATTTAGCGTGTGCTAATCTTTAGTGCGCCTTAATAAAAAGACCCCTAAGATAGGGATGGACATTTTGGCCCTGATTCTATAAGCGCGCCTAAGTCCCACCTAACTTTAGGCAGGACTTAGGCTTCCAAACTAAGTGGTTAATGAGTAATTTAAGGGTCTTAACAAGTGTTAATTAGCACTTGGACATCCAAAGAATCTGGAGGTGAGTTCTGAGATGCATCCACAATTCTGTGGATGCACTTCAGGAAAAATGGCGCCTAATCATATAGGTGTGGATGTGGCATAGGCGTAGCATGGGAGAGGCTTTGATGTAGATGTCTGTTAGCTAATTTACATAGCGCTGAGCACCCTAGTGTCTCTAGCTAGCGCCTACATTGTAGGCGAATGTAATCCAGGTCTACTTTTCAGTGTATTTTGGGCTTCAGATAGATGTGAGTTCTGTAGACGGGACATAGGCGGGCTTTGGATGTTTCCAATGTGATCTGCTAAATAGGTTTTTGGGTTTTTATTTTTGCTTTATTAAGCTCAAAATACATTTAATAATGCATTACATAAACAGTGTACATCAATACAAACATATTGCATGTAAAACCTACTAGTTTTCTGGCCAAACAGCAATGTTATTTGCTAATTAGAGCACATGAAAAACACAGCTTTATGTTTCTTGCTAAAAAGCTACCCTTTTTTCTCACTAAAGAGTGCTCCAATGAGCTAATTCTTGAAACAGATGTATTCAGCATATAAAGCACAAAAGAATATATATTGCATAGATAACTTCATTTGCAAAAAGTTAAACAGATATAGACCTTAGCATGGCTTCTAGTTCATTGCAAATGGAGATGTGCAGCTGCACAATGGTGACCTCATTGTGAGTTCATCAAGGTGCACCTAGAAGGTAGATGCCACAATTAAAATAGGAACCTGTGCTGGGGGAAGCTGGTTGGGATTCAAACCCATGACCTCTGGAAGATGAGCACAGGGCTTTTACCCACTGAGCCACAGCAGCTTCCAAATATGTGTTTCTTCCTCACATGTGATATGATAGCTATGGGATCTGCTAAGGCACAGGTGTCAAACTCAAGGCCCATGGGACAAATTTGGCCCGCCTGGTCGTTTTATGTGGCCTGCGGCCCAGCGCCCCCAGTTTTACCTTGTGGCCGGCTCCCTCCTCACAGCCATAATGTGCATAGAGCTGCGTGCAGCAGCTCCTCACGCGTCCCACACCTCATGCAGAAGCATTCCTTCTGACGTTGCGATGTCAGAGAGAAGGCTTCCAGTTCAAGTGCAGGATGCACGAGGAGCCGCTGCATGCGGCTCTGTGAACACTACGGCTGTAAGTAGGAGGGAGCCATCCACAAGATGACACCGGGGAGCATCAGACCGAAGGCTGCATAAAATGTCCAGGTTGGAGCCAGCCAGAAGGTTAGACACCTGCCAGAGGGAGGCACAGTATGGAAGGAGGGAGACAACAAAGGTAAGGGGAATGGTTTTATTTTCAAGTTTTAATTGTGTCAGTTTTGAGCATTTTAATATCATGTCTATCTTTTGTACTGCTCAAGAAGAAATACATTTGTTTCTTTTTCTCTGGGGGTTGTACTGCATGCAGAATCTTGAATCTTAGGGTGTTTTTAAAAATATATTAGTACTTTTAGTTTTTGGTCCCATATTTGCATAGGGGTTATCTGTGTTCTGGTAAGAATGAATGTTGAGAAGCATACATTGTATTTTGTGTAGTTTAATTTTGTGGTGGAACATGCAGGCCTTTGGGGGGGGGGAGAAGATTTATAAACTATAAAGAGTTTTACCTCATGCAAAATTGTCATTTCTTTAATAAGAAATTAACTATTTTTTCTGCGGCCCTCCAAGTACCTACAAATCCAAAATCTGGCCCTGCAAAGGGTTTGAGTTAGCGACCACTGCTTTAAACCAATGCTCTTATGACTCAAATAAAGAGATACTAATCTGAAGACCAAAGTTGAAAGCACATCACACATCGACGATGGCCAGCATTTCGGCAATTGATAGTTGCCTCAGGATGTGGGAATGATGAATCTTTCACATAAATCTTCCACTGGAACTCCACATTACGGTATGGCGGCTCCACAAAAATGAGTGCCAAAAAATAATCACTAAGTGCTATTCTATAAAGAGTGTAGACCTGAGACCATGAGGTTAATATCCCTAGCAAATTAAGATGAAGCTAACATAAGATGAGTTGGGATGAGACGAGAGAGGCAGATGTTGGACTGGGAGGGTGGAGAGAAGAGAAAAACACTGGACCAACAGAGAGAGAGAGATGCCATGCCACAGAGGGTAGAGGGGTCAGAGATGGGGGTACAAGAAAAAGGAAAGAATCTGGACATGGGGAGGGACAGGGAGCCAGAAGAGATTCTGGAAGTGAATGTAGCATAGGGGCAGAGACTCCGAGAAGCAAAACTGGACACAAGAAAGGGATAGAGACACAGAGGAGTATACTGGAGAGAGTAAGATAGGAACAAATAGGAGAGATGCTGAACATGGGGGGAGGAGAAGGAGAGGGACACAGAGGGTAAACGCAGGACAAGACAGATAGGGACACTTAGGAAATATGGATGGTGGACATAGACTACCTATTCAGCGCTATTTAACCATCCAGGAACTGCTCCTGGCTGACTAAATAATGCTAAGACTGGGCTGACAACATTAAACTGAAACTAAATAAAGACAACACCCCCCCCCCCCCCATTTTTACTGATAAGACCACCCAGTATTACCAATAACAATGAAATAACACTGCATAACACCCCACTGAAACTGGAATCCTAGGGATTATATTCAGCAACCACCCTATCTTGGGAGGCATAAACATTAGTCAATAAAATATTCACATAATTGAGAAAACTGACTCACTGGTACTATTCCAACTAGATTACTGCAATATCCTTCATGTAGGATGCAAAGAAAATACACACACAAAAAAAAATTCAGAATGTAGCAGCCAGACTTATTTTCTCAACAACTAAATATGATGAAGTGACATCCCTATACTTTGAACTACACTGGCTTCCCTTTGAAGCAAGATATATTTTTAAACTATGTACACTGATCTTTTTAATCTTCCATGGCAAAACACCAGACTACATGTTTGAATTTAATAGAAATACCACCCAATGACGAATACAACCTGATCAGCAACCATCCTAGAGGAATCATATACAAAATTATTCACTCTACAACCTTTATAAACATGGCAGCAAAATGGTGGAACATTCCCCTCCTTCCAAAACTTTCATAAAGGTCTAAAAACTATCTATTTGGAAAATAGCTTACTTCCCCCCATCCACCATCTTAATATTGTTGATTTCTTTTTTAAGTTGCTAAGGAAATCGGAATATGTACACTAAGCTCCCTTAAGATTGCTAGTTATATGTTAGGCTTTGGTAATATTTAGTTTCTATTATTATTATTTTGTAAGGTTATTGGTAGGTTCCCCTCTAAGGATCTAGTAGACTGTATTTCTAAGAGCGAATTACTTGGTAATAGAGATTACCTAATTACTTTTATTGGTTCAAGGGCCTGTAAAGTAGAGATCAGGCCAAAGGTGGGCAGGAGTTGCGTTGCCAGGGAAGGAATTAAATTCAGAACTGAAGCTTCCTGTACCCACTAGCTGTGCTTTATACTGATATTATAGCAATTTTAAAAAGCCCCTTTAAATGCTAGTCTATTAAATGTGACTTTTGATGTTAAGAATAAACTATCCTTAAACTCCCTTGCTACTACTTAAAATAAAGTCAGAAGTATAGAAAAAACTTGTAAGACTATAGAAATTCAAGACCGACTGACTTGTTAGATAGTCATTTTGAAAAATATGGAAATACAAACTTGGCTCCCATTGTGTAAGCCCTTTTGACTTTTTATTTATTTGAATATTGAATTTTCCCCCTCCCCCCTCCCTTTTGTGTCTAGTTAATATGTTCTCTTGATTTTTATCCTAGTGTGATGGTTTTTTTTCCTTATCACTTTATTTAATTTTTTTTCTTTATTTATTGCAATTTCAACATTTAACAATAAAACAAGTCAAAAAGAAAAATACAATGGAAACAGAAATATAGCTAATTAGCAAGAATCAAAACATTCCTACATAATAATTGCAGGTTAAATGGTACATTCCAAAGTCTAGTTAGTCCCCAATAAGGAGAAACGTACCTGTAAAACAACTGACTAAACTTTTTACTATTTAGAAACAACATAAGGAAAATGAAGGTGGCACTAGATAGCCTCCGAGCAATTCCGATTGAGCAGATAGGATCTCATGAAGCAAGTAAAGACTGTGTGGAAATAAATTTAGATAGTTGCTGCAGCTCATAAAATACATATCTATTACCTTTATATACCATTACAACGAAGGTTGCTCCTAACTGCAATACCTGGGGTCTTAAAAGAAGAAATTGCTTTCTTCTTTTCTGGGGAGGTCTAGATACATCAGGATACATTCTTACTTTATACGACCTAAAGGAAACATCTCTATATTTAAAGAACAGTTTAAGTAACCATTCCCTATCGGAATCTATGGCAAACTGAACCAAATGAGTAGTAGGAACTTGGGCTTCATTATCAGACCTCTCTAGAAAATTAGTTAGATCAAGACTATCCGCAGATAAATTCTGCTGATTAGCTACTTGAGATTTTATTCTCCCAGGCAAATAGTAAACTTTTGAGAGGGGTGGATATGAAGACTCCGGTACTTTCAAAATCTCATTCAGGTATCGCTTAAACATTTCTTCTGCTGAAATAGAAAAAACTTTTGGGAAGTTTATAATCCTAAGATTACATCTTCTACATTCTCCAACATTTCATTTTTAAAATGCAAATTCCCATTATCTTTGACCCAATTTGAAGCTTGCAGTTCTAAATTTTTCAATCTAGATTCACAGTCTGCCGATTTATTCTCCATAGTTTATTCTTAATTTCTGTATGCTCAGAGAGCACCGTTATGCAAGGAGTAGATAACTGCTGAATTTGACCACCCAGAGAAAGTTATAGGCTAGGAATAGCCTCCCAAATTGACTCCATGTTAATGACCCTAGGTCTTTGCAAGGGGGCAATCTCCATTCTAGGATCCATGGAGGACAAAGTACCTTGAGCTGCAGTAACCAAAGAAACTCGAACTAATTCCTCTTCACGGGTTTGCTCCATCAAACTTGTTGAATTATCCTCCTGCCCCTGCACAGGATCGAGAAACCTGCTCTGCTGAGACATAGAGGAAACGCCCAGGGCCGGTCTGACCTCCAAAATCTCCTCCGTAGCTCCTGGGCAACTTGGTGGGCTCCGATCCTCTGGAGATAGGGTGGTAGAAGAAACAGGTACCTCCGGGAACACCTGGATCATAGATTTTCTTTTTACCATTCGGTAAAGTTAAAGAAAATGTATTTCCTGGCAATGGCGTCTTCGTGGAAGCTTCAAGCTGCCATCTTAGGTTAGCTCCGCCCCCTTCCTTATCTCTTTATTTTTAACCTTGTTTTAACCTATTGTAAATTGTCTAGATGTAATAATAAGCTTATGTACTGATAGGGATATCAAATACTTAATAAAGTTGAAACTTATCTTATGACCTACCTTCTCACATTTGCCACAAAACTGATCCTTTATAACTGGAAGGATAATTCAGTCATATGTTTTAATGGCTGGCGGAACCTGGTTGATATAACTTATAAATCTAAAAGGGTTGCTGCAGAAGGAAATAATCAGACTTTATTTTTTTCTTGGAATAAGAAGTGAGCTTTGCTGTCATGTTATGTTATTAGCCCTGTGGTGTAAATAGCTCTTCATGTAAGATCTAGGTATTAGGCTTTGTTTCTTCTATAAATGGAAAATGGTTGAATATAGATCATTTGAACAACAACAACAAAAAGAGAGGATCTGTGGGGCCCTTTCACTAAGCTGCATTAAGCAGTTAGTGCATGTTTAAAATTCAATAGCTATTAATGTAATGTTACTATGCATTAAAGCCAGCCAGCTTGATAGGCACCCTTATGTTAGATTGAACCTCTAGTTGGTAGTACTGCAAGATTACCACTAGGGTTCAGATCTGCCATTTTGAATCCAGGTCAGTGCCAGTACAAGAGAAGAAGGGGATTGCTTTCATCCCAGACCACTAAACTGCTAGGAAGACTCCCGATAAGTTCTGGGTGGTCAGAATATTGAGGGGAGGGTCTACTTTGGGGAAGACTTTTAAAGAAGGGCTGTAGTTGGGGGGAGAGGTGTTGGGTTGCATCTCTGGAATAGTTCATTTTTTTTCTAAATCACTTTTGGCTAGCACTGCACTACATGCTTTGGCAGATGCTTTAGTGTTAACTGACAATGCACGTGCTACATTTCTCTGAAGGGGTGAATGAACATGGATAAAGGTGAACTGGTCGATATTGTGTATCTAGATTTTCCAAAAGACATTTGATAAAAGTACCTTATGAAAGACTTAAGAGGAAATTAGAAAGTCATGGGATACATACAGCAAATTATGAAAAATTGGGATCGGCTGAATTATAATTTTTAATGGAATTCGTTATGCCAAATCTTTAAAATGGAGTGGGTAATAGCCTACAGCAGGGGCATTTTAAGAAATTTAGAGATGTTTAGATAGGTTCCTAAAGGATGAGGGGATTGAGGGTTACAGATAGATGTAGAGGTAGGTTACAGAAATGGTCAGAAACCACTTCACAGGTCACAGATCTGATGGGCCGCTGTGGGAGCGGACCGCTGGGCGCGATGGACCTCTGGTGGCAACTTCTTATGTTCTTATGTTTGGGAGCCATTAACAAAATATTGTACAGAATGAATATTATTTTTTCCCTTTATTCATACACGTCCAGGGTGGGGAGGGGGGAGGGAATACTTTATGATTTCTTATGCTTAAGTACAATTGTTGGGTATAAGGGGGAAAGGATATTTGATGTGAGTTAAATTTTGATGATATATTAAGTGATGTTAAAGTATAAAATGATTGTATCTTATGTTACACTTATTGAAAGTTTTAAAAATGAATAAAGATTAAAAAAAAAGAAAGTCATGGGATAGGAGGTAACATCCTATTATGGATTAAGAATTGGTTAAAAGATAGAAAACAGAGAGCTGGGTTAAGTGGTCAATATTCTCAATGGAGAAGAGTAAATAGTGGGGTTCCCTAGAGGTCTGTGCTGGGACTGGTACTTTTTAATATATTTATCAATGACCTTGTAACCGGGACTGTGGTCTGATCGGGACTCAACAGCACCCCTCAGTGGTTACATCAAAGAATAGCACTAGCGTGTGACCCGGACTGGAGTCACCCTGCAGGCTTGGACTGACACCGTAAAAATAAACCAAAATGTTCAAAAAGGTAGTAAATGAAACTACTTATGGGGGACTTCAACTATCCGGGAATAGACTGGGACATTGGGCACTCAAAGTGCACGCGAGAAACTAAATTCCTAGAGGCAATAAGGGACTGTTTCATGGAGCAGCTGGTCACAGAACCAACGAGAGGGGATGCCACTCTAGACCTAATCCTCAACGGGCTAGAGGGACCCGCAAAGGAAGTGGAGGTACTAGCACCGTTAGGGAACAGCGATCACAACATGATCCAATACAAATTAAACATGGGAACAACCAAGGTGAAAAGAACCACAACGACAGCACTCAACTTCAGAAAAGGAAACTACAAGGACATGAGGAAAATGGTAGGAAAAAAGCTCAGCAGCAGCTCAGGAAAGGTGAAGACCGTAAAGGAAGCCTGGACACTGCTTAAATGCACAGTGCTCGAGGCACAAGACCTGTACGTCCCAAGGTTTAGGAAAGGGTGCAAAAAAAATCGAACTAAAAACCCAGCATGGATAACATCTGCAGTTAAAAAGGCGATAAGCGACAAGAAATCATCCTTCAAGAAATGGAAAAAGGAACCAACAAAGGAAAACCAGGAAGAGCACAAAAGACACCAGAAAGAATGTCATCGAGAGGTCAGGAAAGCAAAGAGAGAATATGAGGAAAGACTGGCAGGAGAAGCAAGAAACTTCAAACCCTTCTTCAGGTATGTGAAAGGGAAACAACCAGCCAGAGAGGAAGTGGGACCACTGGATGACGGAGATAGGAAAGGAGCGATAAAGGAGGAAAAAGAGATAGCTGACAGGTTAAACAAATTCTTCTCGTCAGTCTTCACCAGAGAGGACACAACCAATATTCCGGAACCCGAGGAGATTATAAACGGAGAACAAGATGAAAGGCTGGTAAAACTAGAGGTGAGCAAAGAGGATGTCCTCAGGCAGATAGACAGACTAAAGAGCGACAAATCACCAGGCCCGGACGGCATCCACCCAAGGGTACTAAAAGAACTGAGAAATGAAATAGCAGAGACACTTCACCAAATATGTAACCTCTCCCTAAAAACAGGGGAGATCCCAGAGGACTGGAAAATAGCGAATGTCACGCCTATCTTTAAGAAGGGATCAAGGGGTAACCCGGGAAACTACAGGCCTGTGAGCTTGACCTCGGTTCCAGGGAAGATGATGGAAGCAATGGTAAAGGACACAATATGCGAATACATAGAAAACAATGGACAACTGAAGGCGAGCCAACATGGCTTCTGCAAGGGAAGGTCATGCCTCACGAACTTGCTGTACTTCTTTGAGGGAATAAACAGCCAGATGGATAAGGGGGAATCCATAGACATCATTTACCTTGACTTCCAAAAAGCCTTCGACAAGGTACCTCACGAACGGCTACTTAAAAAGCTGTGGTACCACGGGGTGCAAGGGGATATCTACCGATGGATCAAACACTGGTTGGCGGGCAGGAAGCAGAGGGTTGGAGTAAAAGGCCAATACTCAGACTGGCAATGGGTCACGAGCGGAGTTCCGCAGGGGTCAGTGCTGGGACCTCTACTGTTCAATATATTTATTAACGATCTGGAGGCAGGGACAAAATGTGAGGTTATCAAATTTGCTGATGACACCAAACTCTGCAGCAGGGTTAGAAACACGGAAGACTGTGAAGACCTGCAAAGGGACCTAACGAAACTGGAAGACTGGGCAAAAAAGTGGCAAATGAGTTTTAACGTAGAAAAATGCAAGGTCATGCATGTAGGGAAAAAGAACCCGATGTTCAGCTACAAAATGGGGGGAACACTGCTAGGGGTGAGTAACCTTGAAAGGGACCTGGGGGTGATGGTCGACACATCACTGAAACCATCGGCGCAATGTGCGACAGCCTCAAAGAAAGCAAACAGAATGCTGGGCATCATCAAAAAAGGTATTACAACCAGGACGAAGGAAGTCATCATGCCGCTGTATCGCGCAATGGTGCGCCCGCACCTGGAGTACTGTGTTCAATACTGGTCACCGTACCTCAAGAAGGACATGGCGGTACTCGAGGGAGTGCAGAGGAGGACGACTAAACTAATAAATGGTATGGAAAATTTTTCATACGCTGACAGGTTAAAAATGCTGGGGCTGTTCTCCCTGGAGAAGAGGAGACTTAGAGGGGACATGATAGAAACCTTCAAAATCCTTAAGGGCATAGAGAGAGTAAATAAGGACAGATTCTTCAAACTGAGGGGAGCCACAAGCAGTAGGGGTCACTCGGAGAAATTGAAAGGGGACAGGTTTAGAACAAATGCTAGAAAATTCTTTTTTACGCAGAGGGTGGTGGACACATGGAACGCGCTTCCGGAGGAAGTGATAGGCCAGAATTCTGTACAGGGGTTCAAGAAGGGTTTGGATAGGTTCCTGGAGGATAAAGGGATAGAGGGGTACAGATAGAACTTGAGGTAGGTTATAAAAGTGGTCAGAAACCACTTCACAGGTCGCAGACCTGATGGGCCGCCGCAGGAGCGGACCGCTGGGCGAGATGGACCTCGGTCTGACCCAGTGGAGGCAACTTCTTATGTTCTTATGTTCTTACTTCAGGTTTATTTCTTCCAACATAAAAATCAGGCAAAACATGAATCCAAATAGGTAAGTAATCCATAAACCTTCCAGCAGTCCAAAATCAAAAGAAAGAGCAACAAAACAGTTCAAATATAAAGTCCAGCTGCTTTCCTTATTTCACCCCTCTGAGGTTTGATCTCACCTCAGAGCTCAAGGCAACCTGCTCCCAAACAGGTTATACAGTGTAGTCCAAAATAAAGTTCAAGGCACTGGATTCACTATCCACAGTGCTCCTATAGTGAAGCCTCTGGCAGCCCTACACTAAACTGCCAGGCAAAGGAGAGTGTCACAGGTTTGCTTTTAATTAGCTATCTTGTAGCCTACAAAATTCCCACCCAGGTAACAGCAAACCTCTCCCAAAATTAGACACTATCAGCTTCACAAAAAGCAAAAGAAAAACAAAGCAAAATCCCAAAAGGTCCAATTTCAGCACACAGTCACTTTCAAACACAGGAAGCTGAAAACACACTCACTGTTGCTGCCAATTAGGACTTGCAGCTGGTGGAAAAACCAGCCTCCATGGCTTCCTCAGTAGGATTTACTTCCTCAGGCAGGTGGTCAAGTTCCATTGGAAGATCATCATCAGAAAGAACTTCCTCCAGCAATTCTCCAGCCTCCTGTACCTCCATGGGTGAGGCTGTATCGTCCCTGCTTGGCATGAGGAGACTCTCAGGGAGTAAAGGTCTGAACCTTCTCCCTAGCCTGCCTGTCTGCTTGTGCTCAGCTGCTGGTTTATGTACTCTAGGGGCACGCCCTAATCTACCTGAGTCAGCAGACCTGCCTGGGGCTCTTGGGCTCCTCCTGTGGTGACCTAGATAGTGCTCATCCAGGAGATCCTGGGAGATTTCAGGCTCCCCCTGGTGGTTAACCTGAAAATCATCCCTATTATTCCTAGTACAACCCTTGTCCATTCCCTTCCGAGTTTTCTTTTGTGTCTTAATGGGAACCTTAGCTGGAACCAGGCCAGGCACGATGTCTGTCTGGTTACAACCTAGAGATAGGAATAACTAATCAGATAATTAAACTTGCTGATGACATAACTAGGGGCTTTTTTAAAACACAGAAACGTCCCAAAATAGGCACTTGGATGTTTTTCTCTGCAAAACGTCCGTGCTGATAATTGAAATGTAGCTCTTAGACGTTTTGTGAGATATTAGCCCTCCAAAACATCCAACACAGAAAGAGGCATATTAGGGGTGTGTTTTAGGTGGGATTTGAGCTAGAACTTGGACATTTTGTGGTGATAATCAAACCTTTTGCAGGACATCCTAGACAGAATTTTGATGTTCCAGGCTAAACTTGTTTTAGAAGCGTCTAAGTGCCAAAAAGATACTCAAACTGACCAGATAATCACTGTTGGAACTAAGTAATTACCCATCCCCACACACACTCCCAGTGGTCACTATCCCCCTCCATACCTGTTTCTAGAACATCAGCATCTGGTATGGGAAAGGCTAGTAGAGCATCGCACAGATGTCTTAAGTAACCTGGTGGATAGGCTAATGAACCATAGAGAGGAGATCCCAGGCCCATAAGGCATTCTAACCACTACATTTATGGTAGAAAGTATGAGGCCACAGAAACATCTAAGTTGAAAACATCCCAATCTAGACCATTTGGATTTGGGAGGGGCCAGCATTGTAATGGACTGGTTACATAGACATGCCAATAGAGCAGTGTGGCACCTTAGAGGGCATTGTTGTGAACTTCACATAAAGGGTGCCAGATATACTTCTCATCATATTTATAATAAACTTTGACATCATGTATCTCATATCCACAGTTTTGCTCTCGTTTTTTGACTTTCAATTGGTTTCCTGTAGAACCTGTTGGTGTTCTTCGTGTTGCGGGCTATTTTAATGCATGCCCTATAAAATTTTCTTCAAATCTAGGAGCAAGCCCCAAATCTTAGGAAACAGCAACTGAAAAGTTCTCTATACTGACCTGGAGGAAAGGCAGAGTTTCTTTACATTGTTGAGTAACCCTCTCTAAGAATGTACTCAGTAGTTCCCTACTTCACTCCATAGGTGTGCCTACAGCAATTACCTTTTCTAGTTCAAGTTCAATTTATTTAATATACCGCAAATATAAAACCAAGGGTAAATTTAAGCAGTTTACAATAAAAAGTTTAAAATAAATAAATGTAAAATTAAATAGGATAGGGAACAAAAATTAAACAAAACATAAAGTACAGTTAAAACATCATAGAAACATGAGGAAAGGAGGGAATTGGTAGGTTACAATAAAACAAAAAGATTAAGGGAAGGAATGAACAATATGGTAGGGGAGGAAACTGAAATTTGTTCTGCCTTTAGGGAAAGGTTGCCTAATACATAACAGAGAAAGAGAATTAAGAACAGAAAGCCAAAGAGAAATAGTATGCCTTTAATTGTATTTTGAAAGTCACAAATTATTTTTCTGAGCGGAGATAAAAAGGCAGAGAATTCCAGTGAATGGGAGCCATGACAAAATGAAGAATTCCTATGGAAATCGAGGAAGAGTTGTTGAAATGATGGAATGACTAATAACTGTTGTGAAGAGCTTAGGGTTCTTTGTGGTGAGTATGGAACCAGGAAACTGTATAGAAAGGAGGGAAGACCACTCAATAGAATCTGATGAGAGAGAGTATTATATTTAAAAGGAATGCGATATGACACCGGGGGGATATGTTCTAATTTTAGAAGTGGTGTTACGTGATTTGAATGGAGCCTTGCCTGGCGAGGGTGTAATGCATTTTGTTTTTATGAAAAAATCCAATAATTGCAAAGCAACTGCTTTTTCTAAGATCTTGGAAACAAAAGGCAGGTTGGAAATAGGCCTATAGGTTAGTCACGATGTTTGAATGGCCTTGTCCCTGCAGTAAAGGGAGGGAATGCGCGGCCCCCTCCCTCCTTCCTATCTACCAAATCTATCTCCTTCCCTTCCGGAAGTTGCATCAGAGGAGAAGCTTCCGCCCACACACGCGCGACTGCAGGCAGGCAGGCAGGCTTGGCCAGCTTGAACAACTTACTTTACTAATGCACCATGAAGGTAAGGGGGTGAGTGGGGAGGGAAGGAGATAGATTCAGTAGGTAGGAAGGAGGGAAGGGGCCGCGCGTTCCCTCCCTTTACTGCAGGGACAAGGCCATTCACCGCTCCACAGTGTGACAAACCCGTAGCCAGCTTTGTCCCTGTAATGGATAAAAGCAGAGCACGGTCCCTGGTCAGGAGAGCTGACCAGGTTAAAAGTAAGGATATTGAAATGGATGACTACCCCTCAGACAGTGAGGTAGAGCGGGAAAGGTATGAGCCTAAGAATATCCAGCAGAGAGTGCCATATCAGAATAGGTTCATCAGAAATCCTGTTAGGACTTTTACTCAGAAGTGGAGATCTAGTCCTGCAAGATATTCACACTATCAGCCTAGGAGAAACCTGAGTTATTTCCCTAGGGATTTCCAGCCCAACCCCCCTGCTCCTAGGAGAGAGGGGTGGGGCTATGACACATGTAAAAGTGGAGCCCTGGATCACAGAGGGGGAGGCAGGAACGGAGACACAGAGGACAGACAAACAGCAAGGCAGGAGCAGCAGAGGAAACATGAAGGTGAGGAGAGTAGTCTCTCTCCTCAGCCCTACAGCAGTGAGGACGTGGATATGGCAGAGGACTTCCCAAGCCTGAGCCCAGCTACTGAGAAGGCTGAGGCAATGGACACCACTGAATTGCTTCTGGAAGCTGACTATAACCCAGAGGGAATGGAGATTAGTCCTAGAGGTGAAGTGAAGCAAGGAAGCTGTCTTACTAAGCTGCGTTTGTGTGCTGGCTCTCTGTAACCTGAGACCAGGTGTCCTTGATTAGGGAGTGAAGGAAAACCTTTCTGTTTTGCTCCGGGACAGCTCAGAGGTTTTATTTGCTAAAGAAGCTGTATCTCTTATTTTATGAAGCCATTGTGATAAAGCCTCAGTAAATTAACAGCTTATCTAATATGCTGCTGTGCTCGTGGGCTGAAAAGCTCAGCTGATGCTGATGAGCTCTTGTGCAAGGCAGAGCTCTGAACTGAGCCTGAGCTGGGAACTTTATTTCTAAAGTTTGCTATTCTTTTCTACTGGCTAGGTTTATGCAGTTTACTTACATTGATTTGGAATTTGTTTTCATGGCATTTCTGATTTATTTAAACCCTGGTGAAGAGGACTATCTTCAAAACAGAGAGAGTCCAGAGGAATGCAACTGTATGCCATACTTGGACTTTAATATTATCCAACTACACTCTCGATCTGGTTCACAGCACAGTAACCATATAAACCATGAAAAACCCAAAGGAACCGTAAAGAGGAAACGCTGGCCATTGTCGATTTGTGGTGTGCTTTTGTTTTCCATCTTTGTGAGGCATCGCTCTCTAATGTTGCTGTAAGCATTAGTAGCTAACCTAATTTTTTGGTGTTTTGAACGTTAAGCGGACACTTACTCACTTGCACTGCACAAGGCTTTTTCTTATAGTGAAATATTATATGAGGAGGTTTTTTATGCCAATGACTTAAATGTACCCCGGTTAGCCTACACTCATTTACAACCTGAGTCATTGGGTTTGGTGGAGGGGGGATCTGAGGCTTTTTCCTACCTCAAGATAATTTTCAGAGTGAAAGCGTTTTGAGGTGCTTGTGAAGGGTTGTCTGCTTTTGGTTTCAATATCCAGTGCTTACAGCAATATTAAGTATCCTTTTTACGGTTCCTTTGGGTTTTTCATGTTTTATATGGTTACTGTGCTGTGAACCAGATCGAGAGTGTAGTTGGATAGTATTATTGGTTTTTCGAGTGGGCTTATATAATTGGACTTTAAGACATTCTGACAACTGAATGATATTATAGTTTACTTTTGCCTAACGGTGTTCAGACCCCCTATCAAATAAAGCCTGAGAATGAGATTTTGACCATACCTGAATTGTGTCACCCTTTATTGGCAAACGTATCTCAGTGTGGCCCAGGCAGACTAAGTGGGAGCCTAGGTGTGTTTTACCTGAAAAGCCTTCCTCTTTCCTGGGGAACCCACGTTGACAGGTCAGGATTCGGCACAGCTGATCCGCCTGATGGACAGAGCAGGGGATAGCTATGTGACAACGGGGCGGTGGATGGTCTTGTCCCTGTGCCTGCAGTAAGCACTTCCCTCCCCCCCCCACTGTTTCGGCGGGTTACCTGCAGCTAGCCACGGTTAACAGCCACCGTGTCATTCTCTAGTATAGAGCAGTGTTTCTCAACTCAGTCCTGGAGTACTCCCTTGCCAGTCAGGTTTTCAGGATATCCACAATGAATATGCATAAACTTGATTTGCATACACTGCCTCTATTATATGCAAATTTATTTCTTGCATATTCATTGTAGATATCCTGAAAACCTGACTGGCAAGGGGGTACTCCAGGACTGAGTTGAGAAACACTGGTAAAGAGCATTTTCAGGGGTGTTCAACCTTGGCCCTTGCTCAGTCAAGTTTCTAGGATTTCCACAATGAATATACATGAGATCTAGTTGCATACAAAGGAGGCAGTGCATGTATATGGGCAGTTCTGTTTACTAACCGTACTTTTAAGATGCTAGCGACACCCATTTTCTTGGATAGGGTCTCTGTTCCACTGGCAGAATCCAGAAAGATCTTAGGTGTACTTATTGATAGCTCCATATCATTTGCTCCTCAAATCGCATCAGTTGTGCAACGATCAGTCTTCAAACTTAGAAAAATTTGATCTATACATACATTCCCTTCTCCACCCTCCTGTCTTAAAAATCCTAATTTATTACCTTATCCTCAGCAAGATTATTGCAAAGCCCTTTCCACAGGTCTTTGATTTAGAGAACTCCCTGATTTGCAGACCATTCAAAATATTGCCATTAGGCTGATTACTGGTCATAAGAAGTTTGACCATGTTACCTCCTAAAAGATGCACACTGGTTACCTATCTCTCACCATATTACCTTTAAAGTTCGTGTCATAGTGTATAGAATACATTCTTCAGGAAAGCCTTCTTTTCTTGCCCATTCACTGACCCCCATATTACCCTTCCAGAGCCCTTAACACCTCGTAACAAAATCCTTCTGTTTCCCTCTCTCTAGGAGATCTCTCATGCAGGGATTCAAGAAAAGGTTAGATAAGTTCCTGCTGAACCAGAATGTACGCAGATAAGGCTAGACTCAAATAGGGTACTGGTCTTTGACCTAAGGGCCACCGCATGAGTGGACTGCGGAGCATGATGGACCACTGGTCTGACCCAGCAGCGGCAATTCTTATGTTCTTTTGCTGCAATCACCTGAAGCTTCTTCCATCTCTGTCACAATTTAAATCTAGTCTAGATCCCTAGCTCTTTCATGCCTTCAGCTGACCTTGGGGCTCAAGAGGAGCATCATTGAATGCATACCTACCTGCTGCTTTTCCCTCCTTCTTTTTTCTCTTTATGATTGCAGTTCACCCGCTTCCATTCTAAGCTGGTCTAGTGTGTCTGCTCTTTTTCTCCTTTTATTTTTACTTTTAGATTGTAAGCTGCTTAGACATTTGTTTGATGGGCAGGGTAGTAAATCCTTCAATAAACTTGGAAATAGATCTCATGCGTATTCATTGGGGAAATTCTGGAGACCGGACTAGTCTGCAGCCCACAAGGACTGAGGTTAGAAACGTCTGCTCCATACTTTGACTTATATGTGTTTATCATCTACACTACAGTATGTGTTTTCAATTTGATATGTAAAAATAAATGTTTATGTAGTGTAGTTAATGTTTTCACAAAGAAAATGACTTGACCAAATGCTTCAAACATTTGATTTTTCTGACTTCATTTTTTTATTTTTATTTTTTTAATAAAATACACATGCCACTTCTCTTTTGCCTCGACCTTGGAAACATCTGTACTTCATGATATGTTAACTTAATTTTTTACATAATTATCTAGTGTAATTGGTGGGTTTGAAATTGAATTCCACTTTCTCCTAATTTCTGTCCCTCTATTTAAATATTTTTTAGACTTTAGAGCTAAATTAATATTTAAATGTACAAGAAACACTTTGGGGTAAATTTTGTAAAGGATGCCTAAGTCCCGCCTACAGTTAGGCAGAAGTTAGGCGTCCAAATAAAGTGGTTAAAATCAGTTGATTTGTTCTCCAAAATTTCAATACTATAGGAAGTTTAAAAACCACTGACCACTGCGGGCTGAATTTTGACTCAAATGTATAACTCCATTGAGGGGCTGATTCTATAAACAGGTGTCCTGATTGTAGGTGGCGGTAGACGTCCTACCACTGTCTGGCAGCTAATTGGAATACATGTTAAATTTATTTTTTTTTTTAAATGAGGCAGAATGCCTACACTGTAGGCGTTTGTCACGGGTCTAGGGAGACAGGCAGGGACACTTAAGCTCATCCAAGGTTGGGCGTGGTTTCACCTGGAAGTGGCCTTGGGTGAACTTAAGTGGCCCTGGGCATTTCCCTAGGGCCGCAACAGATGCCTGAAATGTAGGCCAACAAAATGCTGGCCTATATTCCAAATGTTAAAAGTAGAAGCAGCTGATTGAGCTGATAATGGCAAGGGAATCCCCGATCAGCTCAGTCGGCAGGACTCCCTGAAGCCATGGCTTTGGGGAGTCCTGCCTGAGCTGATTGGGGAAAAATAACACTGTTGCAATTAGCTGAGCCAGCTGCATTAGGGGGATCCTCCGACAAGTACCCCCGAAATCATCAGGAGAGATGCCCACTTCCTCCTGCATCCAATCCTCCTGAATTCCCCCTGAAGTAGCCTGGCAGGAGGGATACCCACTCCCTCCTACCAACCCCCAAACCCCTGCCACCCTGTGATCCTCAAATTCCCCCAATACCCCTCAAACCTCCAGACCCCCATCCCGTACCCCTAAGCCTCCCCTGACACCACCCATCCTGCACCCCAATACCTTTGTAGAAGAAAGGCTGTCTGGAGGGGTGTTTACTCCCTCCATCTAGCAGGCCTGCCTCTTCAAAATAGCGAGCCTTCCCATTCTTGGTGCATCTTGGGATATACGGGGAGGGGCCTAAGGTCCTGATTGGCTCAGATGCCTAAGACCCCTCTCATAGGAGGGGCCTTAGGCCTCCTTCCCAGTGCATCCTGGGATGGAATGGACATGGCCTAAGACTCTGATTGGACCCTCCATATCAATCTTCTAGATCTATGAGCGACAGGGCGATAGGGAACACTCTGAAAACATTCTAGGACTGCCTCCTTCAACCAAGTCACCATATTCTATATCAGTGGTCTCAAACTTTCGGCCCGCCAGGTACTATTTTGCCAGGTACAGTTTCTTGATCATATGTCTCTTTAGCTATAAATTATAATATTATTGTTAAGACTTGACCAAAAGAAAAGATTTATAAACTATAAAGAGTTTTACCTCATGCAAAATTGTCATTTCTTTAATAAGACATTAACTATTTTTTCTGAAACCCTCCCAATACCTACAAATCCAAAATGTGGCCCTGCAAAGGGTTTGAGTTTGAGGCCACTGTTCTATATGAAAAAACAAGGAGGCACAGGATCTTATCCCCTTTGTCTGATGGCAGTCAGGATTTGGAACTGGGCCACTGCTCATGGGATACTTCTCAAGGCAGTTTACTTGGTGGGGAAACAGAATGTGTTGGCAGACAAGTTGAGAAGGCTTCATCAGGCTCATGAATGGTCTCTAGGCACAGCAATCTTGCATCTGATTTTCTCTTTATAAGAGCATAAGAGTTTCCATACTGGGTAGACCCTTAGGTCCATCAAGCCCAGTATTCTGTTTCAAACAGTGGCCAATCCAGGTTACAAGATCCCAAGGAGTAAACCAGATTTTATGTTGCTTATCTTAGGAGTAAACAGTGGATTTGCCCAAACAATCTCAATAATGGGGAATGCTGGACATAGATCGCTTTGCTTCCCATCAGAACAGCAAACTTCCACAGTTCTGTTCCAGACTCTTTGCCTTCTGTTGCATTGCGTCAGACACCTCTACTCATTTCCACCAATCCTTCTTATAGGGAAAATTCTACTCAAACTTTGCCAAGAATAGAGCACCATGATTCTCATAGCACCCCTTTGGCCACAATGGGTTTGGTTTCCACTTCTCCGAGAGCTCTCAGTCAGAAAGGCGTGGAAACTGCAACTGTTTTCAACATTGCTCTCTCTGAACGAAGGGTCCCTATTTCATCATAACTCCCACTCGTTAGCACTAACAGCATTGTTCCTTTCACCAAACAGGTAAATGCTTTCTTCCTCTTGGCTACAATATCCACTGTCACTGAAGCACTTAGGAAATCTTTCATTCACCGCTGTTATCACTTCAAGTGGACACAGTTCTCTTCTCAGTGTGCATGATATTCTCTGGAGCCTGTCTTGTGTCCACTTCCGTCCATCCTCGATAACCTTCTCTACCTCTCTAATTCTGGCCTAAAAACCAATTTGGTTAAAGTTCATCTCGGTGCTATCATGCATTTTGTTCCTGCCTGAACAAAACTTTTTCTGTACATCCCTTAATAGCCCATTTCATGAAAGGCCTATTCCACACAAATCCACATATTGAACCTCAAAAAGTAAGGTAGAAAGTCACAATATGCAATTGTGTATAACAGGACTCAACATGGTCTGTATTTCAGCAAATACTGTTTTCCTCAGGCATCCATATCTCCACTACGTTGTAAACAATGCAAAACCACCTATCAAGCCTTCTCCTCCTGTGACATGAAACATATGGTTCTCTCTGCTCTTATGAAATCTCCTTTTGAGCCACTTACCAGTGGCGTACCATGGGGGGAGGTCCGCCCCAGGTGCACGCCCCAAGGGGGTGCACAGCTGGCCACCTACCGGGGAATAGGCTGCCACTCCCATCATCGGGAACAAGCCGGCCAAGTTCTCCCTTCTTTTCTTCCCTGCAGGGACGACCAACTTTCACCGCCCGACAAACTTTCGCCGCCGACCAACTTTCGCCGCCCAATCGCAGCCTGGCTGGCCCGGAACGTCCTTTCTGACATTAGAATTGACGTTGGGCAGCGAGAGTTGGTCGGCCCCGCAGGGAAGAGAAGCAGGGCGAACTCGGAGCCGGCCTGTTCCTGATGGCGGCAGTGGCAGCCTATTCCCCAGTGGCGGTGGCAGCATTTTCCCAAAGGCAGTGGCATGGGGGAGGGGAGGGGAGGGAGAAAGAAAGAAAGAAAGAAATGGGGGGGATGGGACAGGGAGCCAGAAAGAAAGGGGGCAGGGTGAAACAAAGAAAAAGAAAAAAATGGGGCACGGAGAGAGAGAGAGAAAGACAGACAGAGAGAAAGAAAGAGGGCATGAAGAGAGAAAGAAAGAAGGGGGCAGGGTGAAACAAAGCAAGAAATGGGGCCCGAAGAGAGAAAGACAGACATACAGAAAGAAAGGGGGCATGGAGAGAGAAAGAAAGAAGGGGGCAGGGTGAAATAAAGAAAAGTTTAGGGAGGGAATGAGGTCTGGAGGAGAGGAAGCATACAGGAGGCTGAAAGAAGGGAAGAAATATTGGATGCACAGTCAGAAGAATAAAGTGCAACCAGAGACTGATGAAATTACCAAACAAAGGTAGGAAAAATGATTTTATTTTCAATTTAGTGATCAAAATGTGTCCGTTTTGAGAATTTATATATGCTGTCTATATTTTGCACTATGGCCCCCTTTTACTAAACCGCAATAGCGGTTTTTAGCTCAGGAAGCCTATGAGCGTTGAGAGCAGCGTGGGGCATTCAGCGCAGCTCCCTGCGCTAAAAACCACTATCGCGATTTAGTAAAAGGCAGGGGGTTTATTTGTCTATTTTTGTATAGTTGTTAATGAGGTTACATTGCATAAAGTCATCTGCCTTGACCTCTTTGAAAATCCGCGGAATATAAATGATAATTAACATTTTCTCTGCGTACAGTGTGCTTTGTGTTTTTAAAATTTTATTGTTGGTAGATCATTTTGACTTGGCCACGAAGGTAAGGGGGAGGGAGGAAGGGGAGCTGCTGAAAGACATCTAGTAATCCTTACAGGCTTGACTGTGCAGGGAATTATTTTTGTAAAATCATGTTTTGTTATGTGACTGGCATTATTTAGACTTTAATTTCTTTGAATGAATAGAATGAAAATGATATAAAATTACTTGCTTGTTTTTATGTGTGTGCGCTGAAGGAAAGTGGAGAGAGAGTGGGCTGAGGACGCTGAAGTAAAATGGGGAAGAGAGAGTGGGGAGAAGACACTGATTTATAAATTGACAATTGTACAGAATATTGTTTCTTTTTATCCTTTAATTTAATGTTTAATATAAAACAATTCAAGGCTTGTGTGGATGGAATCAGGTGGTTTGCGGGGATGGGGACCGAGCTTACGGGGATTAGTCCAATAAAATTGTATTTTCTTATTTCTCATTAGTTGTTTTATTTTTATTTGTTAATTTGTAAAGTGGTGATTGTTATGTATCAGTTTTTTCAAATTGACATCTACTGTCTTTATATTTTGCACAGTATTAGAGGACATGTATTACTGTTTTTGTGGTGTTGTAGTGTTGCATTGTATGCAGAGTCTGGTTTCTTGGCGGTTCTGTTTAACTTTTGTCTACATATTTCTATTTTTAGTTTGTGATTATTCCATATTGGACGAGGGTGTATCTCTGTTCTGTGTGTATGAAAAGAACATAGTTTTCAGTTGGCATTGACTACAGGATCAATTGACAGTGCGGGGTCTGGCTTGTTTAGTTTTACAATGTATGTGTTGGTGTTCTAGTGCTCACTGCAGTGTTTAAGGTGCTGCCTTTTCCTAGGTACACTCTTGTTGTGCGATATGTGGAT
Source organism: Geotrypetes seraphini (assembly GCF_902459505.1). Classification (NCBI taxonomy): domain Eukaryota; kingdom Metazoa; phylum Chordata; class Amphibia; order Gymnophiona; family Dermophiidae; genus Geotrypetes; species Geotrypetes seraphini. The sequence continues at coordinate 286,240,890 of NC_047086.1, forward strand.
TGTTACTAGAAATCATATTTTTCTTATAGATGGGGGGGGTGTCAAATAATGATGGGCCCGGGTGTCACATATGCTAGGTACGCCCCTGCCACTTACATCTTGCTTTCTCAAACTACTTACTTGGAAAGCTATTTTTCTTATAGCTCTCACACCTGCACACTGTGTGAGTGAACTTCAAGTCTTTGTATTGGATCATCCCAGATTCTGTCATGAGTAGTCCTTCAACCACATCCTAAAATTCCTCCTTAAAGTAGTCTCAGAATTCCACTTCATCCAGTCCATTGTTTTCCAAAGCCACATTCCCATCCTGGAGAAGCAGCCCTTCACACCTTGGACTGCAAACATGTTCTGGTGTACTATCTGAACTAGATTAAGCCACATAGAGGATCCTCCCAGATCTTTGTCTAAACTAAACTAAACTAAACTAAACCTTAGGTTTGTATACCGCATCCTCTCCACAATCATAGAGCTTGGCACGGTTTACAAGAGTTGGGAGAGAAAGGAACTCCAATGAAGGGTTAAAGGATAGAGTATGAAGAATAATTAGAGGGCTGAGAATGCCAAAGATGGAGTATGAAGAATAATTATTTGTCTGTTTGAAGTTAGAACACAATGTAGGCTAATGCCTCAGAGAAGTTTCCTACTCCACCTTACTCAAAATAAGCACTGGGGTAGCTGACATCTCCAAAAGAACCATCTCCACTTGACTAGCGGACTGTATTTCCTTTGCGTATACCCAGGCTGGGCTGATGCAATAAAGCCATGTGACAGCTCACAATTTATGGGCTATGGCTACCTTGGTAGCTCATTTTTGCACTGCATTATTGAAGAAATCTGCAAAGTGGCTACTTGAGCTTTAGCCTGCACGCTTACTTCTCACTGTTCTTTAGAGCACACCTCCAAAAGGAGACAGTCATTTTGGGCAAGCAGTTCTGCACAATCCATTCTCTACTTAAAGCCAACTTTTCCTCCAGCCCTGTGGAGTTTCACCAAGCTCCTGTATATTTAATATTCAACTTCTTCTAAATACATGACCCTGGTAGCGCCACATGTGAGAATATTATTCCTGCTTGTTCATGGAGAAAGCAAAGATAGCAGGCATATTTTTCACAACCTGCCCACCTACCCTAATTGTGTTCTTAGCTTTGTTATTGAACTGATGGTTCCGTGAGCTGACATTGAGTGAGAAGGCACCAGCACACGTGCAGTATGGGCATTGCCTAAAGATCTAAAGTGACACTGTCCTTAGCAGGTTCCGTGGATGATATCACCTACATATAAGAATATATGCCTGCTATCCTCAGAGAAAATCTGCTACAGGTTTTTACTGTACTGCAAGTGTGTTTCTAGGGGATGCGGTAGCCATTTTGTGACAGAAGCTGTGACAGGCATCTGCACCGGAAGAGACATCAACGTGGAAGTAGTCTGCAGTGCCCATGCTTAAGACCCCTAGGCCACCAAGGACATATTTATTTATTTATTGAGATTTGTTAACCGCCTTTATGAAGAGATATATACAAGATAGGTCTGGGTGGGGAGGGAACTCAGGGCATTCAAGTCATTGGGTATGTCAGAGAGGGGTATTGGCATAATGGTGGGAGGGAGAGGACTCCAGAACATCATGACCACTATGTGGAAGTTAACTGGACACGGGCCAATATTCAGGCCAGTGCCTGATTAGCTCACCTGTTAAAGTCAGGACAGCCTTGTTGCTGTCCTAACTTTAGCCACTTACTTAACTAGTTAGCTCTCTGAATATCGCTGCTAACATGTTAAGTCCCAGCGTCTCCTAGGGACCATCCCAGCACTAACCAGACAGTTAAGGGGCAGTTAGTGCTGATGTTCAATGGCACTGTCCGGTTAGGTGTCCCTGAATATCAGCAATTAGGCAGGCACAAGTGATTAGCCAAGTTGGAGGCTATCTTTCCTAGTTAAATTGCCTTGAATATTCATCAGTGTAATGATTACTGAATTTCAGTTCTTGTAACATCTGGGACCCCAGTATATAGAATCCATCAAATAGTGCTCTAGAGTTATAATAATGACTCCATTAGACCCTTAGAATTGTACTTTTTAAAGTTTTATGAAGATGAGTTAGTGGGTGTCATTATAAATGACTTATACAGTTCATAAATTAATAATTAGACTAGGCAGAATGCATCTACCACAGGTTACGAATATACAGCATCAGGCTGAAATCATCTGCTTTCACTCACCATGGTTCCTAGTTTCATCTAAGGAACAGTTGCAGAGTTGTTAAACACCAGCTGCTTTGGCCTTAGAATGATACCATATGTGAGCCTCCTAAGACTTCCTGTCATATGACCTACATTTCATTGGCCACCTCCAGGAACATTATGCATGCAATAAACGAGTTAAAAATTGTCCAGTTGTTTCCTATTTATTCTGCTTCATAAATTTGTTGCAAGCATATGCTTTCAATTGAAGTAGAATAATAAGGGATTGATTTAAGTCAAATAATTGAAAGAATTATCTTGTTTATAAGAATGATCTACTAGATTCAAAACTGCAGCAAGAAGATGCTTTGTCTATTATTCTGAAAAAATCTTTTTCTCTGATGTGCTTGGGGGTTTGATCCCCCCTCCCCGCCAATTATAAGCTTGTAGCAGAAGTCGGCTTCAGCCTTTGTATCATACTTTAAAATTCTAAACAGTATCAACATACGTAGAATATGACAGCTTGACCTGAAGGATGGGGATGCTTTCTAGTGTCCTCTGAATTTGGTAGTAGAAAGAAGGCAAGAAGAATCACAGCCCTGGCAGTGTTTCCTTCAGCAAGACTGAGTACTTTAATAAACTGTTATGCACTGTGCTTTTGTTATATAACCACTAATTGGTGAAATGTGAAACCATTCCAGGTAGAACAAATACTTTAGAACGATGGTTTTAATATACGGTTTGCTATTAAGCTATCTTCTCAATCTGTCATAGTGACACTTTTTTTTATATGTTCCCTTTTGTGCACCTCTTATGAATAGGTTCAGTGTCAGCCGTGTTCATCAAACCACACACATTGTTCTTATGAGTAGAAGATAACGTATACTTCCTTTTAGCAAGGACTTGCTAGTGCTGGTTATTTCCTAATAGAGAATGACACAGGGACTATTTTTTTCCCCTCTCCCGCAGGAACTCAATTTCCCTGCCCCATCCCTGCAAGGTTTGTCACTGTCCCAGTATGTGCCCCATTCCTGTAAGCTCTGCCTTAACAGCTCAAGCCTCAAACACATGATTTTAAAGTGTTTGAGGCTTGTGCAGATGAGGACAGAGCGCGCTAAATTGCTGCGTGCACTAGTCGCTACCACCTCCTTTTGAGCAGGCGGTAGATTTTTGGCTAGCGTGCGCTAATCCGGTGCGTGCGCTAAAACCGCTAGCTTGGCTTCGTAAAAGGAGCCCTAAGTTTGCTACACATTAACTTTTGAAGTAGTAACTTTGAAGACAAAGCTATTGAAGACTATTTATTGAATCTCACTGATATTTAAAAATACTCAAAAAATTGGGACTAGTGACAAGACACTGTGGTATAGCACTTTAGCTATTCAGGTCCAACAAGTGTTATTTCTGATGTCCTACAAACAAATACTTCTGAAATGTTTACATAAGCATAAAAATCCATAAAAATAGCTTATTTAGAACACTTTTTTCAATTTTGAGTGCCTTTGATACTAATGTAATAGCAAGTATATTATCAGACAGTAGTAAAATTTGGAGGTTTGAACTCTTTTTGGTTGCTTCCGAGAATGAATCGATTTAATTATATGTTATATAGCATCATCAATCGAATTCTTAACTGGGATGAAATCTTGGATATCATCTGCTTAGATTTTGAATTTTAGGTCTAAACAAGATAGTGGACAACAAATCAGTATTAAATAAGGGTCCAGTTCTATAAAGTACACCTAAAAAGTCAGCGCCAATTAGTACAGTGCTAAACACGATTCTATAAAAGTTAGATGCACTTTATAGAATTGCACTTAGTGCTGCCTAAGCGTGCGTAGGTGTCCTAACTTTAGACATACTCTATGCCAAAGATTTCTTCACCTAACAGTGCCTAGTTCACAAATAATAATAACAGTTTTATATACCGCAGGACTGTGAAGTTTTATGCGATTTACAATGATTAGAAAAATGCTACAGATTGAGTGGAACTTACATAGTTGGAGGGATCAGTTTAAGGGATCAGTTGTTATGGGAGAGATTGTGATGGGAGAGATTGTGCAGATGAGCTACCTAGGTACTTCAAGAACAGGTGTGTTTTTAGGCGTTTCCTAAATTCACCATAGTTATTTGCTTGTGTAATTAGATTTTCCAGGTCTTTGCCCCATAATGCTGCTTGATAAGAGAGAAGATGTTGATGGTGTCTTTTAAATTGACATCCTCTAACCGGTGGGGAGACACTCTTATGTCTATTGGTTGAGAAGGTGAAGAGGTCAGTTATATATTTAGGGGCTAAACCGGATAGTACCTTAAAGCAAAAACATCCCAGCTTGAACTTCGTACTAACTCGAAAACATGCCCATGATCTGCCCCTAAACATGCCCACTTTTATTTAGGCCCTTTGGACTAGGCCCTGATTTTTATGGCTTCTTGTTTCTGAGTTAGACGCCTAATTTTAAATTAAATCCAATTAAAACCAACAATGAGGATTTTAAGTGCCAGTTATCGGCATCGATGAAGCCTATTAATTAACCCTCCATTTTATGAAGCCACATTAGGGTTTTGTTTTTTTTAAATCGCTGGCGTTGGAGCTTTTACCGCCAAGGCCTGTGATAAAAAAAACCTAACATGGTTTCATAAAGGGGGAGGGGTAAGGTGCCTATATTGGTTAGGTGCATTGAAGTAAGCACCTAACTATAGGTATACTATATAGAATTTGCCAGTAAGAGGCTGATTGAATGAATGATGAGTAAATTGGTTGGTGTAGAAAAATGATGGCGTCCATGTTTCAATCATACTTAAGCACCATATACAGAAATGCGGCTAGTGACGCCTAGGTAAAAACTTAGATGCAGGAAATGTAGGCCAGGGTTTTTAAGGCCTACATTTCAGGTGCCTAAGTTTTGGGAGAATCGCGCTTAGCGGCACCTAAGTCACGCTCTTCTCATAGAAACACCTACTTAAGCGCCGCTAAGCACCATGTATTAAGTACCTATCTTTTATAGAATCAGATAGGCACCTATTGTCCAATAATTTTTTTTTTGAGGCTATTAAGAGTATTTTACCAATTAACCCCCCTTCCCTTTTACAAAACCACACGAGCGGTTTTTAGCACCAGCAGGCGTCTGAGCAGCACAAAGCAGCATGCTGGCTGGCACTAAAAAAACACTTGCGCAGTTTTATAAAAGGGGGGTAACTTAGGCAGCCTTTAAAGAATCAGCCACTAAATGTTGACAAGGATGGCATTTTAATTGACACCTTTCAAGTACAATTCACACTACATTTATGCTCCCTATTTCACACATTTTAAAGGCAAAAACTATTTTAGTGGGCACACCACACTATCACTTATTCTCTTAACATGTTGATACATTTTATCCTGGGCCCTCTCTGTACAAATGAAGCTGAATGAGCCCAAAATTAGATCAGTTACCCACGCTCATTTCACTACCTTCTGATCCCTCACTGCAGATCGAATTCTCAAGCAAAGTTTTGGGCATCATTATTGACACTACACTTTCCTTTAATGATCATCTCAACTCTCTGGTAAAAAAATTTTTTTTTTTAGTCTTCACATGCTGAGGAAAGTGAGATCCTGCTTCCGCCAACAACATTTTGCTGTCCTTGTACAATCAATCATTCTTTCCAGACTGGACTGTTGTAATTCCATCTATCTAAGTCTAACCAAGAAAAATCTTCAAAGACTTCAGCGGATCCAGAATACTGCGGCTAGGTTGATCTTCTCAAAAAGCAAATTTGATCATGTTTTCTCGCTTCTGTCAAAACTTCACTGGCTACCGGTGATTTCTAGGATTCACTTTAAATGTACTTGTCTAATTTTCAAGATCCTACATGGCATTCTTCCTCCCCTAATCCCACTATCCTGGAATTCTTCGAGACCTGACACTACCAAATCCACCCACATACTCAAACTATCTTTCCCCTCGTTAAAAGGCGTCATGTATGCAGGTAAATTAGGGAAATCCCTTTTCTTCAAATTCACTGAGCTTTGGAATAACTTCCCTGCCCCGCTGCTGAACCTAGGCTCATTCCAATTATTTCGAAAGCATCTGTAAACCTGGCTTTTCTCCAAAACGTAAAGCTATCTATTTAAAATGTAAATCTAGCTATCCTCTTCATAACCTCTAATTTCTTATTATGTCCTTCCCTCATTTATTGAATTACCTGTAAACCTTGCCGAGCTCTATCTTTAAGGAGATGATGCGGTATACAAACTTAAGGTTTAGTTTAGTTTAGTTTATACACATATTATATGAAAGTGCCTACCATCAATTCACATAGTTCACATATTTGTTTTGATAATAATTTTATGCAATTTATTCACATGCTTTTCATTTCTGTTCTTTATTTCATAATTCTAAGGTTTTTAAGAACATTCTGTGGGATCAAGATAAGGTCTTATTGTTATTAGTATCTAATGAGACTATTTAATGAGTGGTTTATAACATCCTAAGTTTCTTTATCATGATTTTTGATGGTACAGCTCTTGTTTTCTTGTAGCTTTTGATTGTTTTCATGTGTTGATTTTAGAGTTTACCCAAGTTTGTTTATTAGTGGTGTATATCTGTTCATTTTTTCTACAGTTTGATTATAATTTTAGTCTGTTGCAATTTCATTATATGTCTGATAGGTTTTTCATGATTTATATCTTATTTACTTGTTTATTTATTTATATTTTAATTATGTTTTATGGACTTCTGATGAAGGTAACTATGCCAAAGCATGGCAAGGGTAGGATACACTTGCTGTTGCCTGTGGTTTCTTTTGATTGCCAAGAATGCTTGGAAGCCTCAGACCAGGATGGTTGGGAAATATCAGCAATCGGAGAGCTCCCTACTAAAATAGGGTTGAGCTCAATAACTGGAATGTGGGGAAGTAACTCAAAGCGCAGCGTTTTATGTCAGCATTCCTTTCCCAGAGAAATACAGATGAAAGTCAACCCGGATGATTAGTACTGTGAAACAGCTAGATGGGACCTCTGAAGCGACAACTGTCCTGAGTTCTTCAGAAGTTGATGTTTTAAAAATCTTGCTCCATTTTAAATAAAGGATGCCTTCTTTTGCTCAATTTCCTTTCCTTTTTGCTCACCCCTACTAGGCTTTGTTTTGCTTTGCTGAGCCATGAGGAATTTGTTCTTCCGTGTCTGTCTGCCAAAGTTTCTCCCACGGGTATGCCTCCCTTGCAGATATTGTTATGTAAGTTAAGCGGATATTGACAGAGTAGTGCTTACTTAGGCAGAATTTTGGCAGTTATACATGCAGATGCACACACCCACGTGCATTAATGCCATGATTCTAAACATTTATTTGAGAAATGTTTCAACTGAAGATGTCCAGTGTCCATTCTAAGGGAACAAACCTTGATATAGCCTAGTGGTGAAACGTGATAGGTCGGGAGTTCCTGATTTAAACTACTGAAGTATTAAAATGAGTAATTAAAGTATGGAAACTATGAAAACAAAAATGAATATTATACATAAAAGGCAGAATTTATATGGACTAATGAAGAACTTGGCTAAATGACCCATCATATGATTTTACCAGAGGTTAGTCGCTGAAGTCTGCTGATAAAATGTTTGTTTTTGGTGAGGAGCTGTATTGATAAGAATGGATGATTCTAAACATTATGGGGCAAATTCTATAAACGGCATCCCGATTGTGGGCAGTGGCAGGTGTCCTATTGCTGACTAACCAGCCAATTGGGATGTTTGTTTTCTAAAAAAAAAAAACCCCTCTGAGATAGGCTGCCTACACTGTAGGCGTCTGTTGCGGGTGCAGGGAAAGGCGTCAGGACACTTAAGCTCACCCAAGGCTTGGCATGGGCGTGGTTTCACCCGGAAGTGGCCTTGAGTGAGCTTAAGTGGCCTTAGGGGTCTCCCTACATTTCAAATAGATGTGTCCGCTAAGCCCTGACACACTTGAGTAATCCCCCCGGCAGGAGGAATGCCTACTCCCTCCTGTCTGAACCCCCTAGAACCCCATTTGGTGACTTCCCTCCAGGGCCCCTCCACATGTAGACTGCCCCAGGAACACCCTTCCCCCCTGTACCTTTTTAAGTTGAAAGTCCAGCTAGAGAAATGCATATACCCTTTGGCCGGTAGGCCCGCCATTTCAAAATAGCAGGTCTTCCCCTTCCTGGTGCATTTTGGGATGCATTGGGAGGGGCTCCTATGGGAAGGGCCTTAGGCATCTGGGCCAGTCAGAGCCTTAGGCCCCTCCCCAGTGTATCCCAGAATGCACCAGGAAGGAAAAGACCCACCATTTTGGAGTGGCGAGCCTATCGGCCAGAGGGTATGTACATCCCTTTAACCTGACTTTCAACTTAAAAGATATGGGAGTGTGGGGGCTGGGGGAGTGCCAGGTTGGGTCTACAGGTGGGGAGGGGGGCCTGGAGGGCAGGTCACCAAGTGGGGGGAGGTTCAGGGGGGTCCAGCAGGAGGGAGTGGGCATCCCTCCTGCCGGCCAACTTACAGAGGGTTTCAGGGGTTCCCTGTTGCAGCCGCTCAGCTGATCGTGGCAGGGAAATTCCCTTGCAACGATCAGCTGATGGAAAGGTATTTAGGCATGATTCTCTAACCGGTGTCTGTGACATGAGTGCCAGTTAGAGAATCGGGGTGGGTAGGCTGGGTTAGGCATCTGTCCGTTAGGATAGACATGATTCTGTATAGGACGCCGGTGTGTGATTCTTATCCGCCACTTAGGCGGCATCTGAGACCGGCATCCTATACAAAATCTGCCCCTACATTTGCAGTCAGAGCATAAACCTAAGCACCTTTGTTATAGAATTACTGTATACCCTGCCTGCTTCCTCATGAGACAGCCCAAGGTTAGTATCCTAGGCTAACTGCAGTGTGTAGTCCACTCCTATTCTTCACTTATAATTCATCCAGTTCCTGCCTCCTAACACAACATGTAATTTATAAGAAAATAAATTATGAATAGTGCAGTATTGTTACATGCTAATTCACACATTATCTGCTTAATAATGTGTCAGCCCCTTCTTCTGCAAAAGCAAAGGTTTGCCTAGATGCCTAATACTGTATATATATATACTGGCCCTGCCCAAAAGACCTAAGAAATAGTGACCTCATTAAAACCTAGACTTCAAGTAACTTAGGCCTAGGTTCACTAAACTTACCAATCTGGATCGTTGTTGGGCAATTCTTGGTCGAGTTTTGCCGAGCGACTGATTCACTACAGATTCTACATGCAAATGATCTGATCGGATGCACGCCCTATTGCGATCCCACTGATCGTTGTAAGAGCAATCGAAACACATGCGCAGAGTATCTTTGCTTTTATTGATGCAATTTACGCATGCTCTAGCTCTTCACCCTTACTACATATTGGGTGGGGTTTATTCCCACACGTCATTGGCGGCAAAGCACAAGCGAGCTGAAAAGAAAGGGGGAGGGGTGGCTGCAGTTTACTTTTGCTGGCCCTACAAGTTGGATATTTTTAATAAGGAATGATTTGTGACCAACAAAGTGAATTATTTTGTGTAGCCAGATTATCAAACAGAGTACGCTTTAAACCCGCGGGTTAAAACCACTGGCTCGCAATGCGCTTTTTACAGAATATATTAAAAAATTAATTCTTACGCATATGTAAAGATATTTTACAGTTTTATTTTTAATTTTGATGGTTGTTTTATATGGGCTTGTAACCTTGATATTGATATTGATAAATACAGCTTTGAGACTCATCTACTCATTGAAAAAACATGACCACATCACTGAAGCCTTCATCAACTCACATTGGCTTCCAATCCAAGAAAGAATCCAATTCAAATTCTACTGCATATTATTTAAAACCCTACACGGAGACAGCCCATCATACTTGAACAATCACCTCATCCAAGCACCCACTACAAGACACAGAAAAACGCACTCCCCATTCATACCCCCCCCAATCAAGGAAGTAAAAAGAACAAAACTACACGACGGCCTCCTAGCCACCCAAGCCGCAAGGCTGGACAACCAGATCTCCAACCTCTTGATGACCACCCCAGACTATAGGACGTTCAGAAAAGAAATAAAAACCACACTCTTCAAGAAATTCCTGAAGCAGCAATAACATCACGACCGTTTAGTAACTCTAAAACTGACATTTGATCTACCCATTACTGCACTAATAATAACAAAAGAACTTCCACTATGACCACCTATTAACTCTTTTACAAACCACCTCACCCTCAACAACCCGCTAAATGTTTATAAGATCTACAACTTACCTCTCTTGCTAATCATTGTAACTCTGTTTTTTTTTTAAATTAACCTTTTGTAATCCGCCTTGAACCGCAAGGTAATGGCGGAATAGAAATCCCTAATGTAATGTAATGTAATATTTCAGGGCGGAAGAGGGCAGGAGAGTCTGCAAGGACAGTAAGTGACTTGTCCTCAGCTTCTTTTCGAATTGGCAAACCTAATCAGTGTTTCGTCTTCTGCTTAGTGAATCGATAGCTTCCTACTTTTGCATGCCATTTCCCCTCATTTGCATGGGTGGATCAACTAGGAGATTGATCAGGCAGCAGTTTAGTGAATCGGGTCGACGGTGAGCACAAGTAGACGCCGGGGCTGCACCGAAAACAGCGGCAGGCTGCAGAAGCAGTGGCGGGGACTTATGAGCACAGCTCCGCCCCTCCCCCGATCCAGCAGGGGTTAATGGTTGAGCACAAGGAGACGCCGGGGCCATACCGAAACCAGCGACAGGCAGCAGAATCAGCAGCAGGGACTTAAGAGCACAGCTCCGCCCCTCCCCCGATCCAGCAGGGGATAACGGTAAGCACAAGTAGACGCCGGGGCCGCACCAAAACCAGCGGCTGGCAGCAGAAGCAGCGGCGGGGACTTAAGAGCGCAGCTTCGTCCCTCCCCCGATTCAGCAGGGGCTAATCGGTTGAGCACAAAGAGACACCGGGGCCATACCGAAACCAGCGGCAAGCAGCAGAATCAGCAGTAGGGACTTAAGAGCACAGCTCCGCCCTTCCCCCTTATCCAGCAGGGGATAATGATGAGCATAAGGAGACGCCGGGGCCGCACTGAAAAGAGCGACAAGCAGCAGAAGCAGCGGTGGGGACTTAAGAGCACAGCTCTGCCCCTCCCCCGATCCAGCAGGAGCTAACGGTTAAGCACGAGGAGACGCTGGGGCCGCACCGAAACCAGCGACATTCAGCAGAATCAGCACCAGGGACTTAATGAGCATAGCTCCGCTCCTCCCCCGATCCAGCAGGGGATAACGGTGAGCAGAAGGAGACGCCAGGGTCACACCAAAACCAGCGGCAGGCAGCAGAAGCAGTGGCAGAGACTTAAGAGCACAGCTCTGCCCCTCCCCCGATCCAGCAGGGTTCTATACCATACTTGATATTAGATCTGAGAATGGTGGCAGTTGACCGTTTAATCTAGCTGATGCTCCGAGATGATAGTGGCGGTTGTCTGGCTGTTGCAGAGGTCATCTGATCCAAATGACATGCCTGCATTTTAGCATTGCATTGACTCTGATCTAAATGATTAGCCTGTATTTTGGCACTCATTACTACTTCCTGGAAACCTCATGGCTGAAATATTGTGTGTTGGCTTGGCTGCATACGTCAGGGCTCAAGGAGCATACCAGCTTTCTCTCCTTGGCATATCGTCTTTATGAACTTCTAACATCAGATCCTATTGTCTGATTGGAATTTATTTTATTTCATTTATTTTATTTTTATTTATTGTTTTCTCAGGTACTTTAGCTAGATTGTGAGCCTTCGGGACAGCTAGGGAAATCCAAAGTACCATTTTTATTTATTTTATTTTAATGTATCTTTAATCTATCTTCATTGTAAACCACTTTGAACCTCACGGTATAGCGGTATATAAGAAATAAAATCAAATCAAAATTAAAACTGTTTATGCGGTCGTCAGGACAGGATCAGAAGGTTTAGTGAATCTAGCCCTTATTGACTTTACTTGACAGTGTAAAATGGCAAAACATGATCACAGGCAATTCATGGTTTCTATATTCTTATACTTACCACTAGAAGAATCAGCATGGCAAGGAAGGCAGTGGGTTTCAACTTATATTCAACTACTCATTGTCAATTGCTGCTTTTTTTTTTTTATGAATCAAAAATAATTTTCAAATTTTGCATCAAAGGTTTGGGATATTCTTTTTTTTGTTTGTTTTAATGCTGGCCAGTGTATTCAGTTCTCATTTGGCATCTGATCCAAAAATATGCTGCATGAAGTGCTTGCAGAATGTCAGAAGCATAATATTGTATAATATGTGCCCAGTAATTTCTGTGAATGAGCCAAACAAATTCAAAGGAGCTGGCTTCAAATCTATAAATGATAATGAGAGAAAAGCATGTCACAGCTTCATTAATGATATTCTCACCCAGTTTAACTACATTATTATCTCTGCTTCTCTCCATTATTTCCCTTTCATCCAAGGCACAGTCTCATTTTCTCCTGAAGGGGTGAAAGGCTTTGCCTGTAACCTGTAAGCCCACACACAGTCTGTGGTGAGGGCATTGCTCTGGTTTTACTGTACTTGAGCTACAAGCTGGGCTTGCTGGAGCACAGCTTTCTTGGACTCGATCCACTTACTGTTCTTGCACTGGTCATGAGCCAGGATACATTGCATGACTGTATCCCACTGCAATGATGATGTTGTTCTTCACAAAAATCAGATATTCCTGATCTTTCTTTATGCTATAATTATGAATATTTTGATATTAAGCATATGGCTCTCTCATTTTTAGTCTTATAAACATGTCTTCTTTAAAACTATGTTAAGTGGCTGCTCTCGTCGTCATTCTGGCTTTTCCCCCCCCCCCCCCGAAACTCTGCCTCTGTAACATGTTCATTACTGAAAGGGGGAAGTGGCTGGGAGGAAAAGCCACCTGCTTGAAGGACAAGGTATTTCTCAATGGGTGAAGAGAAATGCCCACCTCCTAGAGTTTGAAGGTGGCTGGATATCATTGACACACACTGGTCAGCAGTGTTGTAGCTTTGTAATTGCATGGGAAGATATTTGACAGCTCTCCTTCAACCCATTGGCTCCAAAATGGCCCTAACTTAAAAATTAATGAAAACCACTGGCTTAGAGTTTCCTAGAGGCCTCCTCCTACCCCCATATGGATGAAAAAATAACTACAGTGTAAGAACAGGGTGACATCTGAAATGAACACTTAGCAATGGCCCTAGAAAAATGGCCCCACTAAAGAAAGCTCAATGCTGTATATGTGCACAATCATTTTCCTTGGTTCTCCCAAGAGCTACAGGTCCCTAAGTGTCAAGGATGTAAACCTGAAAGAAAATGTCAGGAATTTCATGTAGATGAAGACAGTCTCAGCTGTAAGAAACACATGATAATGTACTGCTAGGACTTGACAATAACAGAAAAAAAATGTTCTTGCAGCACATTGAACAGGCTGCAAATTCAGCCCAAACGCTATTCAAATAATAAATGATGTACTGCACACCGGCAATGATTTTGCTATATATTTGGATTAAAGATCTCCCGTCAGGATCTACAGACAGTTCCAATGAGTTTCCCACTAGCTAATAAGGAGAACATTCCCCCTGCTCCACAATAGTCATCACGGACTCAAACAGAGGAAGAACTCAAACTTTTGCTTTTTTTTGAAACTTTGGGCTCCTTTAATCAAGCCGCGCTGGCGGTTTAACGCGAGTAATACTGTGCGCTAAACCCCCGGCCGCCCTAGCCACTACCGCCTCCTCTTGAGCAGGCGGTAGTTTTAGGCCAGCGCAAGGTTAATGTGATGAAATGTCGCGCGCTTTAACCCCGCTAGCGCGGCTTGATAAAAGGAGCCCTTTAATTTTATTGAAATTTTTTCAAATAAATGCAAAGAAAGGAACTGTATATTGAACCTTGTCTTCTGTACCCCTGCCTAGCAAACATATAAAGACCTCAATAAGGGAGCCACTAAAATTAGCGCAGAGCCTGTTTGGCCACAAAATGCACGCATAACCTGTTGTATTCTATACGTTAACTTGTGTAAGTCTAGGCCCAGACTGCCTTGCTATATAAGATCTCCCTGAATTTACCAAATACATCTGTTCCTAACATGGTCCTCAGGTCACCCCTAGTCCCATCAGGTTTTCAGGATATCCAAAATGAATATACATGAGATAGATTTGCATGCACTGCCTCCATTGCATGCAAATCTAACTCCTGAATATTCATTGTGGATATACTAAAAACCCAATGGGACTAGAAGTGCCTCAGGACTGGGTTGAGAATGGCTAGCTTTGGTCAAATTTTGGCTGTGTTATTCCAAACATTTTTACGTGTAATAAGCATGTAAACGTTAGTGTCTGTTTTATAGAGTTAACCCATTTATATCTAAACATTATTACAGATATGACCTTTAAAGACCTTTTTCTTTGTCCATACAGTCAAAAATGGTTTCATTGCCCACATTTTCCAGCTGAGCAGGAATCATGAAAGTAAGTCAGAGATGACACTAAGTTAGGATCTTCCACTTTGTTCATTCTTTGCAATTTAATGGAACTTTTAAACAAGCTGTCAATATGAAACCTTATATTTAGCAAAAACATCATGCAGGGTTTAGGGTCATTTTAGAGAGCTGCCAGTGGTTTAAAAAAGCAATTTATTTTGCTGCCTTTGAAGTAGCAGATGCATTAGTAACCCTGCCACTTTTGAAATTAAACAGGGTTTATGTCTGTAGTAAAGTGTCTAAAAGTGTCTTTTCTGTTTTTAACCCACATTATAATCCTTAGAAATGCATTGAGTTCTGCCTTAAATGAGATGTGTGTAACATAATGTCTTTATGAATATGAACTTATGGGTTGATATTCAGCTGGCGGCTCTCAGCATTTGCTGACTGCCATCAGCTTTATGGGGCACTGCATAAAGGCCTTTTTTTACTAGGAGGTTTCTACCATGGCCCAGAGCCCTAAATGCTTCAATACTGCTCCGATGCTCATAGAAATTCTATGAGTGTAGGAGCATTCAGCGCTCCCAGGCCATGGTAGAAACCTCTACCATGGCTTAGTAAAAAAAAAAAAAAAAAAGGGGGAGGGGGGTGGGAGGTTAGGACTATGGTCCTATTTATGCAGATACCCTACTGAGTATTGACACTTAACTGGCCAAGTGCTGACTCTAGTCCTGGATACCCCCTAAATTAGTTGGATTTGCTTTAAGTGCTAACCAGTTATTTGAATATCAACCCTGTAGAAGCTTACCAGTGTTAGAGGAATTTGACTGAAAATTACATGTCCTTCACCAAGGACGTAGGATGGTACACTATGGACATAGGAAGGGGGCCACTGAGAGACAGGCAGGCATGGCACAACAGAGAAATACAGGGGGCCAGGAAGAGGCACAGACAGAAAGAATAACAGACAGACAGCGTCCAAGGAGAAAGAGACAAAGAAACACCCCCCCCCCCAAAATAGACATCTACTCTAGCACCCGTTAATGTAATGAGCTAAAATACTAGTAATGATAATAATAAATAAATATGAGACACCTCAGTACGGGCCTGCATGGAGAACAAAAGACTTTTTTGGCCCCAGGCAGAAACTCATAGATGACCAGCACCAGGTTTTGGAAAAACCTAAATAAGTTCTGCCCCGTACATCATTTGATCTCAGTCATATAAATAATTAATTAGCATGCATGAAACGGTCAGTGAAAAATTCTAAGAGGGAAATAAAGGGATAGAAAATGGCGGCTCGCAAGGTCCAGCTTATAAAGTGCATTCAAAACTATTAAAAAGTGCAAAATGCAAAGTGCCACAGTGAAAAAAATGTGCAAAAAATATATATAATTCAAAAAATTCATGTATAAGTTAATTCATATATGGGTATCAATGCTTAAAAGTCCCAAAACTCAGTTCATAATTCATTCAGAAGATCCCTTAAAAATGACGAATCACAGTTCATAATTCGTTCAGTGAATCCCAACAGATGACTATTCCGGTTTCCAATCACCATACATTCAAACCGGCTCAGTGTCCAAACAAGCTCGGCATTACTTTAAAATCCTATCTTAAGTTCTGAGGCATGAATTAGTTACCATCTTATCCCAAGCCTTACCTCTTTGGGGAACATAGTGGAGAAATGTGCTTTTGGTAGCGTGTAGATTTTTAAGTTCATCATTCCCTCTGCTACTCTTTTTTCATGTGGTTGCAGAAAACAACATAGCATGAAAACATTGTTGATCTTCCCCATCATTTCCTACTATTGTGAGGTTGAGAAGGTATTTTTGGCATTTCTTCTGTGTTTTATACCTTTAGACCAGCGGTCTCAAACACGAGGCCCATGGGCCGCATGTGGCTCTCCAGGTTTTATTTGCGACCCACGGTCTAGATGCGATCAACAGCATTTCTCTTCCCCTTCGTTTTGGAGCAGCAGCGTGTCTGGCCGGCTCGTTCTATTCAAAGCCGCGGGTTGGCGGCTCTTCACGCTATCCACTCCTGCATCGGAAGCCTCTCTGATGTCACAACATCAGAGAGGCTTCAGACGCAGGCGTGGATCTCGCAAGGAGCTGCCACCCGCGGCTTTGAACGGAACAAGCCGGCCAGACACGCTGCTGCTTCACAAAGAAGAGAACAGAAGGGAGGGGAAAGATAAATGCTTCTGCTGCATAGGAAAGGGGACTCTAGGGAAATGCTGCTGCTGCTGCTGCGTACAGGGAAAGAGAGAGGGAGGGAAAGGGGAAGAAAAATGCTTCTCCTGCACAGGAAAGGGGTAAGGGAAATGCTGCTTCTATTGCTGCTTCACCCAATTGGGGAAAGAGAGGGAAGGAAGGAGAAGGGAGAGGAGAGGAACAAGAGAAGAAGCCAAGTTCATGGGGGGCAGGGAAGGAAAGGAGATATCAGACCATGGAGGGGAGGGAGAGATGCCAGGGCATGTGGGAAGGGAAGGAGACAGATGCCAGACCAGGGGAAAGGAAGGAAGGAGGGAGGGAGAGAAAGGAAGGAAAGAGATGCCAGACCATGGAAATAGGACGGAAGAAGAGAGAGATAGGAAGGGAAGGTAAGACATGGAAACGTAGATTTTGAAAAGAAAGCAGAAAAATTGAGCATTAAGTTAATGCCAAAGATGGATGCAAGGCAGAAAGTGAAGACAGAGAGAAAAACAGTCAAAGGACAAGAAGGCCCTGGAAACATAGTTCAAAGCACAGAAAAATAAAGTCACCAGACAACAAAGGTAGGGAAAATGATTTTATTTTCAATATAGTGATTGATATGTGTCAGTTTTGAGAAAGAAAAGATATTAAACTTTAAATGTGAGGGCCACAGAAAAAATAGTTAATGTCTTATTAAAGAAATGACAATTTTGCATGAGGTAAAACTCTTTAGTTTATATATCTTTCCTTTTAACTGTTAAAGGAAAGTTTTATAAACTATAAAGAGTTTTACCTCATGCAAAATTGTCATTTCTTTAATAAGACATTAACTATTTTTTCTGCGGCCCTCCAAGTACCTACAAATCCAAAATGTGGCCCCGCAAAGGGTTTGAGTTTGAGACCACTGCTTTAGACCATCGCCTGTTAGCTGAGAAATTAAAAGTAACAGAGTTGGCAGGGAATGGAATGGCCTGGTTTCAGACTTACAGCAACAGAAAGTCCTCTTGAATGGCTTAGAATCTCTTGAAGATTCTAAGACATTCAAGACACCATATCAGGGCCCTCCAGACACTGTGTTCTTTAATCTGTTTTATTTGCCATGTATTTGCAATCACTAGCCTCCTGATTCAGCCTCTGGTGGTCTGTAGCTTTAAAATTGCCAATCACCAAAGGCTGAATCTAACCTGGATATTCAGTGCCAGGCCAAGCCCAGGCATTGGCACTGAATATCCAGGTCAACTATGGACCTGGAAGCTATGAAGATGCTGGTTGATATTAAGAGCCGGCACCTGCAAAGATAACTGGGTAAAGATAGGGTTGCATTTTGTGCAGTCCTACTTGCCTGGTTAGGTATTTGGCTTCTGGCACTGAATATCATCAGTGCTGCCAATCTCCCTGATTAGTGCCAGGGCAGTCTATGGGCAAAGGGGTAATCACTGGCACTGTGTGGTTAAGGGCAATGGCATAGCTGAGAAAGGTCTGCTAAGTGGGGTTTAAGGCAAGTGCCCATATCATGGGTTTTGTTTTGTTTTTCAAATATTTAAATGTTTAGAAGAATCTGATAAATGGTATTTTGAAGTGCACAGAAGGCAGATACTGCCTATATTCTTTGTTATTGGGCATACTATATCAGTTATTCGACATACTATATATTGGGATCCACACCAGTGGTTTTGTGTTTACTTTATAAGATTAAATTGGTATAGTATCAACAAAAAGCCTCTGGATGGAGATAGGAAATCCCATTTCAGTGTCACTTTTTTTCTTTATACAATTTGCATATAATACTGTATATATAATTAATCTATATATTTGTATGCATTTATTGGATATTGACCTCAGTGTTTTATTTGTTATTTTTGCTTTGTTTACAAAACTGTGTTTGAAAGGTGGCAACAATCTTTAGAGAAATCATAGCGATAGTAATGACCAGAGATTTGAAAAGCTGCTAATGCAGTCATATAAATTAGCCTGCTCTTTATCTAGAGAATTGGAAGGATGATATTGTCAAAAATAAAATGAAAGAATAATTTTCTCTAGTTGTGGGCAACAAAAGAAAAAAACATATTTAAATAGGATTTTTGCAATAACACTTGTTATATACAATATTTCTTGGGAAGATGTTTGATAAAGTTGATTATGTTAAATAACATTTAAATTATTAATTTATGACTTTATCTGATATCCTGTGAGAATTTTAAAAATCTGCAACAAGCAAACAAAAGTCCATGATCATGGAGCTTACTGCCTTGGACTTCATTTGGAAATCTAGAATATTTAATAATAAAAATTCCAAAGGGAAATAATTTAGTGCCTGTCTTCAAATATTAATGAAAGAAGCAAATAAAGTTAACTTGAAATAGTATCAAGGCATGCAGGAAGGTGGGTTCATAAAGTAATAATGAAGAGGCTTATCTTAATGCAAGTAAAGTCTTTGCAAAATATTGAACAGATACATGAAGTGTTGTCTCATCATCTGTTTCCCAGTATGACACATATATCTTTGTAGACAAATTTTGATGGAACTGAACAATTATGAATACAGGATAGTAGAGAAAAGAAACTTATACAGAGTTGGGGGCATTCCACCAAACTGAATCCTGTAAAGCAGTGGTTCTTAAACCTGTCCTGGGAGACCCCCAACCAGTTGAGTTTTCAAGATTTCTGTAATCAGTATACATGAAGCAAATTTTCATGCCTCTCACCTCTGTCTTGTATATGCAAATCTGCCTCATGCATATTCATTAGGGATATCTTGAAAACCCGACTGGTTTTAAGTACAGAATAGAGTGGCAGTTGGATTTTAACAGCATAGAATACAGGAGAATTTTCCAAAAGCTATATTTCAAAATATACCAACACACAAACAAATATTGCAAAAACACATGGAAACTATTCATTGTTGCTTGTGTACTGTACTGCTGAAGGATGTAAGAGATCTACCTGTACCAAAAATGGTTTTCTAAGGTGATAAAACTGAAAGAAACCTTGGTGAACCTGGAAGATGTACTGAGCCAAATTGACAAGTTAAAGAGTGATAAATCATCTTGACCTTATGCTATACACCCAAGGGTACTTAAAAAACTCAAATATAACATTGCTGATCTGCTGCTACTGATCTGTAACTTGTCTTTAAAATCGCCCTTAGCACCTGAAAATTGGAGGCCATCCAATGTAAAGTCGACTTTTAAAGAGGGTTCCAGGTGATTCAGGAAATTACAGATTGGTATGCCTGACTTTACAGCCGCACAGGATAGTGGAAGCTAGTGTCCTGTATAATAAAACCCTAAGCGCACATGCGCACTTACAAGTCCGTGATCCCTGCCGCCGTGATTTGTGCCTCTGTGGCTGTGTTCCATTCACGGCACGTGCGGCTGTTTGCGATGCACGGCGCACACGGCACTTTCAACGGCGGTTTGTCTCCTGTGGGTGCTGCAAGACGTCGGCCTGTCAGAAGAGGTGTTTAGTTGCAGCGGTTTCAATGGCAGTTTGTCTCCTGCGGGTGCTGCAAGACGTCGGGCTGTGAGAAAAGGTGTTTAGTTGTTGATGAGCTGATAAGAATTGCACGATGTGCTACTGCTCCACAGGGAAGTTGAGGGGGAGAGGGAAAGGGGGCTGCTTTGGGGGAGGGGTTTGCTGGGGGGGCAGACAGCAATCATGGTTTGCTCTGGAGGGGAACAGAAGGGGGCCACGGAGAGACATGCAGGCAAGGCGTAACAGAGAGAGACAGGCAGGTTAGGAGCGAGGGGTGTGCTGGGGGGCAGACAGCAATCTTGGTTTGATTTTGGGGTGAACAGAAGGGGGCCACGGAGAGACAAGCAGGCATGGCGCAACAGAGAGAGACAGGCAGGTTAGGGGGGAGGGGGTGTGCTGGGGGGCAGACAGCAATCTTGGTTTGCTCTGGGGAGGGGGGAAACAGAAGGGGGGCCACAGAGAGACAGGCAGGCATGGCGTAACAGAGAGACAGACAGAAAGAAAGACAGACAGCGGCCAAGGAGAGAAAGAGAAAGGGGGCCAGAGAGACAGACAGACAGCGGCCAAAGAGAGAGAGACAAAGAAAAAAAGACAGACAGCGGCCAAGGGGAGAGAGAGATAGAAAGAAAGACAGACAGATAGAAAGCAGCCGAGAGAGAGAAAAAAAAGACAGACGGACACATCTATTTTAGCACCCGTTAATGTAACGGGTTTAAAGACTAGTAAAGAATATAACTGTGGAACACATAGACAAACATAGTTTAATGGGACAGAATTAGCATGGGTTCAGTCAAGGGAAGTCTTGCCTCACCAATCTGTTTTATTTCTTTGAAGGTGTGAATAAACATATGGATAAGGTGAGCTGGTTGATGTACGTAGTATATCTAGGTTTTCAGAAAGCTTTCAACAAAGTTCCTCATGACTCCTGAAAGAAAATTAAAAAGCCTTGGGATAGGAGGCAGCGTTCTGTTGTGGATTAGGAATCGGTTGTTGGACTGAAAACAGAGGGTAGAGTTAAATTGCCATTTTTCTTAATGGAGGAGGGTGAATAGTGGAATGCTGCAGAGATCTGTACTGGGACCAGTGCTATTTAACATATTTACAAATGATCTGGAAATTGAAACAAGTGAGGTGATTAAATTTGCAGATTACATAAAACTAATCAAAGTTGTTAAAACACATGTGGACTGTGAAAAATTGCAGAAAGCCCTTAGGAAATTGAAAGACTGGCCATCCAAATTACAGATGAAATTTAGGTGGCCTTTTACAGATATGTGCTTGGCAAGCAGCACATTAAATGTCAAGCCATCCATTAAGCATGCACTGAATCTTCCATGTCCTAGTTTTAGTTTAAAAGGAAGTCCTTTTGGATACTCTTCATCTATCAGAATTCTTGGTGTCACTCTTGACTCTACATTGTCATTTCATTCACACATTTCTAATATAGTCTCTTCATCTTTCCTACGGCTTCATCAGCTTTGCTCAGTTAGGTCTCTACTAAGTAGAAACTCTTTATGAATCCTCTTACATTCACTGGTTATTTCCAGATTGGATTAATGTAATTCATTATTAATTGATCTCCCACAGTACCAGCTGCACCGACTCCAGCTAGTGCACTCAGGCTTCTTTACCATCGCTCAAAATGTAACCATATTACTCCCCTCTTTAAATCTGAACAAAAGCTCCCAATCTCCTTTAGGATTCCTTTCAAATACAACACTCTCACTTTCAGATTCAGACTTTTGGTCTTTCTTTATTCTTGTCTAGCTACCTGACTCCATATTTGCCTAAGAGGAACCTTCGTTCTTCTCATCGGCATTTATTGTCTATTCCATCATTCAGGCAGATGTTTCTGGACGTACAAAGAGACTCATTTTTCCGTAATGGCACCAACACTTTGGAACTCCCTTTCACTTTATTTGCATTCTGAAAAATCCTTTAAGGCCTTTAAGTCTCAATTGAAAGCTTATTATTACAAACTGGTGTACAATCCTATCTCTTAATTGTCTTTTCTACTTCATGGCCGTTTGACATGGTCCCTGACATTCTATTTTAATCTCCCCTCCTTTTTGTTCTAATCCTGTTTGTTTTCCCCTTAAAACATTGTAAACTTCTCTGCCCTTATTTGCCTATTTTTGTCACGTTTTTTGTTAATCTGTCTTTGTGTACTCCCTGTTTGTTTTTTTGTTTTTAATTATCCCCAGTTGTTTTTACATTTTGTAAACCGCTTTGATTTAACCTTTTTTTTTTTTGTCAGTAATGGTGGTATATCAAATAAAATAACTGTAACCTTTGTAAAAGGACCCGTTAATGTGGATAAATGCAAAGTGATGAGCATTGGGAAGAATAATCCATACCATAGTTACAGTACCTGATTCTAGGGTTCACCTTAGAAGTCAGCACCCGAGAAAAAGATTTGGGCATCATTGTAGACAGTATGCTGAAATCTGCCCATGTGCGGCGGCAGCAGGGATGCCATTAAAATATAAAAGCTTCAGCATTTACTATATGGAGAGAAATGTTTTCTAAAATGTAAAATGCCTTGATCTTGAGACTTTTCTTCAAGAATCGGTTAAAATAATTTTTGGGACTCAAAATACAAATGTTTCCTGACCTCTCCCGTAAGACACAAAGGTGTTGCCAAGGCTTCTTTTAAAACCTGGGGTCATCTCTGTGGGGGCCACATTTGACTTACGGTACCCTTGTAAGTATATAGTATGTTCCGTGCTATAAAATATGCTTTCTTCGAACCTCATCAATTAACTGCTTTCTTGGCATTATCTCGTTTAGATGGAAAAAAATCGTAAGCTCTCAGATTTGATTATGACTCTCTTCTCTCAGCTCTATAGCCGTTAGGCATCTTTGTATTACATGATTTTGTATTTCCTTAGATCTCGCTATTTACTTCTTGGATCCCATTTTGGAGGACTTGAGCTAGTTAAGCCAAAAATGATTTTCTTTTTCACTGTTACAGTGTATACTTTAATGTCATGAAAAATGTATGGCAGGACTGCCTTCTGTACAAGTTTGTAATGCTTGGTATTTAAGTTTAAAATAAATAAAAAAATAATAATAATAAAAAAATGTAAAATTCCTGTTTCAAAGGCTTATTGCCTGAAGTACTAATACAGTGTCTCGCAAACTTTACGAAGCCACGGCACACTAAACTTGGTGGCCGCAGCTCGAGGCATCTGGAAGTGCGCTGACGTCAACTCAATGACATCATGCAGATGCATGATGTAATCATGTCGACATCCGCGCATGCCGGGCCTTCCAGACGGGGCCCTGAGCTGCCAGTGGGGATCCTGGAAGGGAAGAGGCGCAGAGAGAAGGAGAGGCGTCAGCTGATTGCCTACAGGATGTGCCTCTTGCCCTGAAAGGTACGTCCCGTAGGCAGTCAGCCGGCACCTCTCCTCCTCCTCGGCGTCTTGCAGCACACCTGGAATCTTGGCATACCGTGGCATACAGTTTGTGATACATGGCCTTTTGGTTAAGGATGGGCTGGGGAGGGTATAATTTGGTTGAGGATGGGCTGGGAGGGTATAAATGGGCTGGAGTGAGATTTGACGGAAACTTCGGCAGTTGGAACCCAAGCACAGTACCGGGTAGAGCTTTGGATTCTTGCCCAGAAATAGCTAAGAAGAAAAAAAATTTAAATTGAATCAGGTTGGGCAGACTGGATGGACCATTCGGGTCCTTATCTGCCGTCATCTACTATATTACTGTACTAATGTGTTCTTCCTATGTTTTGTCTATGGAAAAATGCTTAGCATATAGATGTGAAGTAGGGGAAATGCAAGATTCCAGTAGCACAACAACAGGAATGAGTCTGAATAGTAACTTTATCACATGCTCCCTAGGCGTAGTATTTTTGGAAGGAGTGAACAAGTGATTCACATCTACATTTTCCACTCCACTCAATATTTTATAGATCTCTATCATATCACTCCCTGAGCCGTCTCTTCTCCAGGCTGAAGAGCCCTGGCCGCATAGCCTTTCCCTGATGCAGCCTTTGGGCAACATAGTAATATTAGGTTTTTATATCTTTTATATCTAATTTCTTTCTATTCAAATGTTAGTTTTACCAAGGTATGACCCTCTCTTCCCACCCTACCTTCCCTCTGCCTGCCTTCCCCAACACATACATTCACACAATCATGTCCACATTTACTTTTCTCTTTCTCTCTCTCTCTTTCCTTTCCAGTCTATTATAATCCCATTATTTGATTGTTGTTGTGCTTGGAGGCCACTATAAAAAAAATGTCATGTCTCCTCATATTCTACTGGAATCATGCATAACCCCTACTTCTTCACGCCTATCCATTCTGTCATCATGCCGCCCTTTCCCGCTGATTAAGGCAGCCATTTTAGAAGAGCTATTCATGTTTGAGATGTATATATAAATCAGTACTTAAATCAGTTCAGGAGAAATTAAAGAAAACCTGAACCAAAACAATTCAGCATATAAAATATAACAATGGTTCAGTCAACTTTAAGGGTTCTTTAATCATTTTAATTAGCTTTTAATGGTGTTTCCAATGATCATACCATTAAAGCTAATTCAAAAGTTTTGAGTTGCTTGTGCAATTTGGATAGATGTCGCTAAGCACTGCCGATGTAGGTACCGTTTATAGAATCAGAGTAACAGTATAAACCGATACAATGAGCAATCACCTTTTCAAGCATTGCACATTAATGGAAACATAAGACAGAATTAACACCAGGTGCTGCCCTAACGTTGCAAGTTGCACTATAAACCAAGTACTTAAACATTTATCTTGTATAAATATCTAAATTCTCATTTTACAAAGCCAGAATATGCATATAAAAAAATCAAGTGTATACAGATAGCGAGGGAGCTAATAATTGGTGCCCTTTTCTGCACAAAAGAGGAGAGGGATTTGGGTGTAATAGTATTTGATAATCTTAAGTTGGCCAAACAGGTTGACAAGGTGACAGCGAAATCTAGAAGGATGCTTTTGTGCATAGGGAGAAGAATGGCCAGTAGGAAAAAGGAGGTATTGATGCCTCTGTATAAGATTCTGGTGTGATCTCATTTAGAATATTGTGTAAAATTCTGGAGATGCACCTTCAAAAAGATAAAAATTATTTAAAAAGGGATGGTTAACAAGACTAAGACCTCACCTGGAGAACTGTGTTCAATTCTGGTCACCTTATCTCAAGAAACATATAGCAGCACTAGAAAAGGTTCAAAGAAAACCAAGATGATAAAGGGGATAGAACTCCTCTCGTATGTTAGGACCCTTCAGCTTGGCAAAGAGATGTCTGAAGGGAGAACATAAGAACATAAGAACATAAGAAATGCCTCCGCTGGGTCAGACCCGAGGTCCATCGCGCCCAGCAGTCCGCTCACGCGGCGGCCCATCAGGTCCAGGACCTGTGCAGTAATCTTTTATCTATACCCCTCTATCCCCTTTTCCAGCAGGAAATTGTCCAATCCTTTCTTAAACCCCAGTACTGTTCGCTGCCCTATAACGTCCTCTGGAAGCGCATTCCAGGTGTCCACCACACGTTGGGTAAAGAAGAACTTCCTAGCATTCGTTTTGAATCTGTCCCCTTTCAACTTTTCCGAATGCCCTCTTGTTTTTTTATGTTCTGAAAGTTTGAAGAATCTGTCCCTCTCTACTCTCTCTATGCCCTTCATGATCTTGTAAGTCTCTATCATATCCCCTCTAAGTCTTCTCTTCTCCAGGGAAAAGAGACCCAGTTTCTCCAATCTCTCAGCGTATGAAAGGCTTTCCATCCCCTTTATTAGTCGTGTCGCTCTCCTCTGAACTCTCTCGAGTAACACCATATCCTTCTTAAGGTATGGTGACCAATACTGGACGCAGTACTCAAGATGCGGACGCACCATTGCCCGGTACAGCGGCAGGATAACTTCTTTCGTTCTTGTTGTAATACCCTTCTTGATTATCCCCAGCATTTTATTCGCTCTCTTGGCGGCCGCTGAGCACTGTGCCGTCGGTTTCATTGTCATGTCCACCATTACCCCCAATTCCCTTTCTTGGGTACTCTCATTCAATAACATCCCTCCCATCGTATAGCTGTGCCTCGGGTTTCTGATTCCCACATGCAGTACTTTACATTTCTCAACATTGAACTTCATCTGCCATCTCTCTGCCCATTCTCCCAATTTGTCCAAGTCCCTTTGCAATTTTTCACAGTCCTCCTTTGTCCGAGCTCCACTAAATAGTTTGGTGTCGTCCGCAAATTTTATTATCTCACTCTTTGTTCCTGTTTCTAGATCATTTATGAATATATTAAATAGCAGCGGCCCGAGCACTGAGCCCTGCGGAACACCACTCGTGACCTTCCTCCAGTCTGAGTAGTGTCCCTTCACCCCTACCCTCTGTTTCCTACCCGCTAACCAGTTTCTGATCCATCTATGCACGTCTCCGTCCACCCCATGGTTCTTCAGTTTCCGGAGTAGACGTTCATGAGGCACCTTGTCAAAGGCTTTCTGGAAATCTAGGTATATGATGTCTATGGGGTCTCCTTTGTCCATCTGTTTGTTAATTCCCTCGAAGAAGTGCAATAAGTTGGTCAGACACGATCTCCCCCTGCAGAAACCATGTTGGCTGGTTATCAGAAGTTCGTGTTTTTCAAAATGTTCATCAATTTTTTCTTTTATTAGTGCTTCCGCCATTTTCCCCGGAACAGAGGTCAGACTCACCGGTCTGTAGTTTCCCGGGTCTCCTCTTGATCCCTTTTTAAAGATGGGCGTAACGTTGGCTATCTTCCAATCCTCCGGAATCACACCTGTTTTCAGAGATAGGTTGCAAATTTGCTGTAGTAGTTCCGCTATTTCCTCCTTTAGTTCCTTCAGCACCCTTGGATGGATTCCATCCGGACCCGGGGATTTGTCAGTTTTTAGTTTTTCTATCTGTCTGCGCACATCATCAAGGCTCACTTCTATGGATGTTAACTTTTGTGCTTGATTTCCATTGAAGAATTGCTCAGGTTCCGGTATGTTGGTTGTGTCTTCGTTTGTGAATACAGATGAAAAGAACATGTTAAGTCTTTCTGCGACCTCTTTCTCTTCCTTCACCGCTCCCTTCCTGTCTCCGTCATCCAGTGGTCCCACCTCCTCCCTAGCCGGCTGTTTCCCTTTAACATATCTAAAGAACGGTTTGAAATTTCGTGCTTCCCTGGCTAGTCTCTCTTCATACTCTCTTTTGGCTTTTCGAACCACACGGTGACATTCTTTTTGATACTTCCTGTGCTCTCTCCAGTTTACCTCAGTTTTGTCCCTTTTCCATTTTCTGAATGAATTTTTCTTATTGCTTATCGCTTCCTTCACTATTTTAGTTATCCACGCCGGGTCTTTTATTCGACTCTTGTTGCACCCTTTTCTGAATCTGGGGATATATAGATTTTGCGCCTCGCTCACCGTGTCCTTGAAAAAGGACCAGGCATGTTCTACCGTCTGCCATTTTTGGGAAGTGTTCCTAAGTTTCTTCTTTACCATTCCCCTCATTGCTTCATAGTTACCCTTCCTGAAGTTAAAAGTTGTCGCTATGGTTCTCTTTCCTTTTAGTATTCCTACTTCCATCTTGAACTTGATCATATTATGATCGCTGTTTCCCAACGGTCCCACTACTTCCACTTCCTTTGCAGGTCCCCTTAGCCCATTTAGGATTAGATCCAGAGTGGCATTTCCTCTTGTCGGTTCTCTAACAAGCTGTTCCATGAAGAAATCTTGTACAGCCTTCAGAAATTCTGTCTCCCTAGCGCATCTTGAGCTTCCGAGACTCCAGTCTATCCCAGGGTAGTTGAAGTCTCCCATAATAACCGTGTTACCCGCCTTTGCATTCTCGCTTCATCTCGGCTTCCATTTCTTCATCGATGTCTCCAGTTTGTCCGGGTGGACGATAGTATAGGCCTATCTTTATTTCAGGCCCTTTCCTTCCTGGTATTTTAACCCATAGTGATTCTAGCTTGTTGGCAGTCTCCGCTGTGTCCATTCTTGTCGATTGTATGCTTTCTTTTATATATAGTGCTATTCCACCGCCTTTCTGTCCTGACCTGTCCTGGCGATAGAGCTTGTACGCCGGCAGTGCTGTATCCCATTTGCTTTCAAATATGGGAGATATGATTGAAGTCTACAAAATCATGAGTAGTGTAGAACGGGTATAAGTGGATCGATTTTTCACTCCGTCAAAAATTACAAAGACTAGGGGACACTCGAAGTTACAGGGAAATACTTTTAAAACCAATAGGAGAAAATTTTTTTTCACTCGGAGAATAGTTAAGCTTACCTAATCTCCCAGTTCTCCCCCAACGAGTCCAACAAGAGCACTCGCAGAACAAACCTATTTAATTACCGCTCCTTGAAATCTTACCAATACAAAAAGTTTCTAGATAGAATGTTATCTTTCCAGGCAGCTAGGCTGAACACATGGCTTGGAAAGCCCATACTTGAGGCCACTACATACGCAGACTTTAGAAAATCCCTGAAAACTCGACTGTTTAACAAATTCTAAATTCCCATACCCAACTCTTCCTCGCCATGACCCTTCCACCTCGCCCCCTAATTCCAAGGCCCGAAATTAATTATACTTTCCACCTTGAATCTCATGTACTGACATAATGTATTTTTATTGTAACCCACCTGCACCCCATGTACTGACAAAACATATCTTTATTGTAACCCATGTACTGACTAAATGTATCTTTATTGTAACCCACCTGCATCCCATGTACTGACAAAATATATCTTTACTGTAACCCACTTGTATCCCATGTACTGACAAAATGAATCTTTAATGTAAACCACTTGCATCCCATTACTGACTAAACGTATCTTTATTGTAAACCGTTTCTATCCCATGTACTATCAAATGTATCTTTATTGTAAACCTCTTCGAACTTCATGGTATAGCGGTATATAAGAAATAAATTATTATTATTATTAAGCTCTGGAATGCATTGCCAGAGATTGTGATAAGAACGGATAGTGTAGCTGGTTTTAAGAAAGGTTTGGACAATTTCCTGGAGGAAAAGTCCATAGTCTGTTATTGAGATAGACATGGGGGAAGCCACTGCTTGCACTGGATTGGTGGCATGGAATGTTGGTACTATTTGGATTTTTTTTACCAGTATTAGTTGATGGTTTGGCCACTGTGAGGATGAGTTACTGGGGTCAGTAGCATGGAATGTTGCTACTTTTTGGGTTTTGCTAGGTACTAGTGATCTGGATTGGCCTCCGTGAGGACGAGCTACTGGGCTAGATGGATCATTAGTCTAACCCAGTAAGGCTCTTATTATGTTCTTATATAAATAGGATGGAGTTGATCCAGAGGAAGGCTACTAAAATAGTCAGTAGTCTTTGTCACAAGGTATATGGGGACAAACTTAAAGATCTCAATATGTATACTTTGGAGGAAAGACGGGAAAGGGGAGATATGATAGAGACGTTTAAATACCTACGTTGCATAAATACGCATGAGGTGAGTTTCGTTTGAATGGAAGCTCTGGAATGAGAGGTCATAGGATGAAGTTAAGAGGTGACAGGCTCAGGAGTAATCTGAACAAATACTTTTTTACAGAAAGGGTAGTAGATGAGTAGAATAGTTGCCTGGTAGGGGTGATGGAGACAAAGACCATGTCAGAATTTAAGAAAAAGTGGGACAGGCATATGGGATTTTTTAGGAAGAGGAGGAGTTAGTGGATGCTGCAGATGGGCAGACTGGATAGGCCATTAGGCCTTTATCTGCCATCATGTTTCTCTGAGTTAACACACACTTCAAATTCTTGTAAAAACCAAGTACCTCAATGCAGATGCAGATGATCACAGAACTGAAAACATATGACCTGCAGACGGCAGTGGTGTCTTCTCCACTCTTGATGGTGACAGGATGAGGACAGGCCTGGTCACAGGGGATGGAACTGACTGGCTGAGTCCCTACACAGCCTATACATGGTTTGTTATCTGTCATGTCCTTAACTTATGATAGCACAGTGGATGATTACGGGAGGGTACAACGGTTGCTAGTAGCAAGCCAGTTATAAAAGCGCCTTTCATGTCAGTCTCAGATATCCTGGAGTAAGGTAGAATCTCCTTCCTCAAAGTTACCTTGAATCTTCGAGGCTGCATTTTAGTGAGTAATTGCACATATTGTTCCTGGATCAGGGTCACGGTGTTTATCCTTGGCTGATGAAATGCATTGAAAGTGTCTGACAGAGAAAATCCATGTGATGACACAGGCCTGTGATTCAGGCTTGGTCAGATTAAAGTCTTTGATACACACATTAAATTGTTACAGTGGCTATATTACTTACAGGACCCTTATACCCATTTCACATTTCAGCTTTATTTGATATAATACAGATAAAAATGTGTCTAAGTTAAGTGGTTTAAAATATTAAAAGTGATGCTGGGAAGGAAAGTCAAGAACACACATGGATGACTATAATCCATTTAGTTTAAAAATCTAATTACAGCTTAAGCAGAAGAACTAATTTTAACCTTATGTAACATACAATAGGAAGGCAGAGAGTTAATTAGATACAAGACAGTAATGAAAGAGTGCCATAGGAGGACTCCAATTCAATTAAAAAAAAAGGCCCAATGAAGTGATAAAATCATTTTTTCAAGTTTCATAGTTGATTCATATGAGTGGTTCATACATATCAAGAGATTTTACGCACAGATTGGGTAACGTTGCTTCTCCCTAGACATTGTTGGTTATTCCATGTTTTATTGCATTTTTTACATTCTGTATTATACAATTATTACGTTTTTGGCATTTTTTTTTTAATATATTTGCATATTAGGTCTTTGTTTTATACAAAGTCCAGTAAGTTGAAAAAATGGTTTCATCGCATCATTGGTTATTCCATGTTTTATTATATTTTTCTATGTTTTGTATTGTAGAATTATTATGTTTTTAGCTTTTTTGTTATATAATTGTATATTATATTCATGTTTTACACAAATTCCATGAACTTGATAACATGGTTTTGTCACATTTCAATTCTTATTTATATGCATGTTTTTTTTATTTTTTATTATTTTAGACTCCTGAGGCAGGCCTTATTGGCCAAAACAAGATTTGTGTTGAGTCATCTATATATATAAAATCGGAGGTATGTATGTGTGTATGTATGTGTGTGTGTATGTGCCGCGATCACGCAAAAACGGCTTGACCGATTTGAACGAAACTTGGTATGCAGATCCCTCACTACCTGGGATGATATGTTCTGGGGGTCTCGCGGCCCACCTGCACACGTGGGCGGAGCTACAAACATAATATCAGATTTCACCCATTCATGTCAATGGAAAAAATGTAAAAAGCTGCCATTCTCACAGTAATTCAAAAACGGCTTGACCGATTTGAACGAAACTTGGTATGCAGATCCCTCACTACCTGGGGTGATATGTTCTGGGGGTCTCGCGGCCCACCTGCACACATGGGCGGAGCTACAAACAGAAAATCAGATTTCACCCATTCATGTCAATGGAAAAAATGTAAAAAGCTGCCATTCTCACTGTAATTCAAAAACGGCTTGACCGATTTGAACAAAACTTTG
Source organism: Geotrypetes seraphini (assembly GCF_902459505.1). Lineage (NCBI taxonomy): Eukaryota > Metazoa > Chordata > Amphibia > Gymnophiona > Dermophiidae > Geotrypetes > Geotrypetes seraphini. The sequence continues at coordinate 286,272,709 of NC_047086.1, forward strand.
TATGCAGATCCCTCACTACCTGGGGTGATATGTTCTGGGGGTCTCTCGGCCCACAACTCTATGTTGCTTGCTCAAGGGTGGGTTCACCCGTTAGTTGTATTGTATTCATTTTGTCAAATATTTCACATTATAATTTGAATATTGTACTTTTTATTAAGCTGTAAAAAAATAATTTCATTCACCACTATAAAGTATCTTTATTTGAATCCATTTACAGTGTTATTGCTATAATTAAATACCCGTGCAACGCCGGGGCATCAGCTAGTCTATAATAAAATTTATTTTACATGTGCTTGTGCCTCCCTGACTATTTTTGTCTCCATCGCTGTTCCTTTGTGGTACTTCAGTTTGCAGAGGATTTTGGTCATCTGTCTTATTGGTATTATCTGGTTTTACCATGGACTGTCTCATCACTATCTGGTTAGTGCCAGGGCTTTTAGAGAAAATATTCAGCAACACTGTCCAGGTAAACACTGAATATCCTACTCAATGAAACTAAAGTAGATAGAATAGAATTGCTAATCAATGTGATGGATGTGCTTGTTTTTGAGTGCAAATTAACTCAAAACACGGCTCAATAGTCGACAAGCAAACACACCATCTGCAGTTGTTCTCTTTTTTTATTTTTTTTTTTCTGTCAGAGCTGAAAATCAAGTTCACAAAGATAAGAAGATCCAAATGGTAACAAAGACTTGATTGCTTTGTTGGTCAAGTTAGGATAACTACTGCATAAAGAATAAAATTACTTGCCATTAGTTTTCAAGGACCAATAATGTCAAAGAATGATGCTTGTCTGGGCAGTTGTATCCTTATGCACACAAACGCTTATAACATTGACAGACTCTTGTGTACATGACACACATGTCATCTATTCTAGTGTATACCATATTATGCAATCTATAAGACACATCTGCCCATAAGATGCACCTATGTGTAGAGGAGGAAAAACCAAGAAAAAAAATGTGGTTCAGAATTTTTTTTTCTTGGTTTTTCCTCCTCTACACGTAGGTGCTTCTGGTGGGAGGTAGCCTGCAGCCCCCTCCCTGGGTACTTTTTTAAAAATTCCAGTGGCAGTGGTCCAGCGCGGTCTTGGCAGGATCTTTCCGCGTTCCTGCCCCTCTCTCGCTAGACAGATGCTTCTCTTTCTACAGAGCAGCACATAAAGCAGAAGCATGAGCTTTTCACGCTTGTGCCTGGTCCCAGGCCACTCACTGAATGGCTGCCGTCAGTTCTCGCGATTTGACGACAGACATTCAGTGAGCGGTGCGGGAGCAGGCACAAGCACAAAAAGCTTGTGCTCCTGCTTTATGCGCCACTCTGCAGAAAGAGAAACAGCTGTCCAGCTGGACCACTGCCACCAGAATTTTAAAAAAGGTACCTGGGGGAGGTAAACTTGTATTCGCTCCATAAGATGCACCCTTATTTCCACTTTTTTGAGGGGGAAAAAAGTGCATCTTATGGAGTGAAAAATATGGTACTTATGAAGGGAATTTGTAAAAATAGTGTAAAATTCTGGAATCTCTTGTGGCACACCCAGAATCTCTTCAGGGCACACCATTGTGCCATGGCACAGAGTTTGAGAGACACTGGTTTAGTCCATAAACATCTATTTTATTTCTTTTACATGGAGGGTGGGGGTAAGGTTATATTGGTGTTTTCTCCCCACCTCCCACCTGATGCTCTTCAAGAGCCTTTTAAAGGATCTGATGCCTGAACTGGAATCCCCCTTTGATCACCCCATCGTTAGCAACCCTCTCTTTGCAGCCCCAATGATCTCTGGCATGAAATATCCCTTCCCCCCATACCCCCTCCAATCAGTACCTACTGATGGTTTTCATGCTATTTAGTGACTATTGGAGAGTAATCTCCATTTGCTCCTGGCTCATTGCCTGCTGGCTTCAAACTGGCACCTTTGAACTCTAACGGTGTCACTGTGAAACTACTGCTAAGGTTCGAGGTGTGCCATTTTGAAGCTGACAGCCAATGGGGCAGAAGTAACTGGGAATCACTCTTGCTCGGTTATTAAACAACAGGGAAATTGATGGAAGACGCCAACAGGACTGAGGTGCTAGTCTTGGCAGTTCTGTCTGCTCAAGGGCTTGATTGCTGCTGCTGTTATGTACCATTGAAGCTCTCCATTCCAGAATTTAGACCATTTCATCCATGTAGCCTGTTTGGTATCATGTATTCATGCAGATTCCCCCTGTATCAACTAGTGCTCAAACTCATGTTGTTTAAATTCTTTATTTCAATTTCTTTCCTGTTCAGGAAGTTGTTTTAGCATTAAGCCGAGACTAAACTAATCATGTTCGGATATTCTTTGCTTTCTTTATGTGAGAGGGATTCTAAACCAGCTCATTGAGAACTACCTTAATTTGTTGTGACTCTGTGAGTCAAGTTTTGGCATATACACAGTGGCATAGTAAGAGGGATGCAGGAGTGTGGACCGCCCCGGGTGCCAAGTTGGTGGGGAGTGCTGGCACCTCTCCACCCTGCCCTGCCATACCATGCCACCCTCACGCCATCCCTCCCCCCCACCCCGAACCTCTGTATTATCTTCACTAGCATGAGCAACTTCTGCCTGTTGCTCACACCAACCTGGTTCCTCTCTGAATCACTTCCAGGTCATGGGGCCAGGAAGTGACGTCAGAGGGAATCCAATGTTGGCGCGAGGAGCATGCTTACAGAAACCACTTGCGCTGACAAAGATAAAGAGGTGGAATGAGGGAGTGGAAAGTGAATGGGGGAGCGGGAAGGAGCAGGGGGGGGGGCGTGGAAGGCGTGGGGATGCTGATAGGAGGGCTTGGGGGCACAGAGCATGGGGGCGCCTCCTACCCTTACTACAGTACTGAATGTGCAAAAGGGTTCTTGTCCTCTTACCCACAGTAAATACACAACTTATCACAGAAATGAGGTCTTTAACAGAGGTTTTCCAATAAGTTTTGCGAGAAGTATTGGATATTTGGATCCACTTGCAGTACTCAGAAATCAGTCTTATTGGTGAACAAAAATAATTTATATAATCTTTCAGTTTAGAATTTCTATTTCTCTGACATTTTGACTTGACTAAGCTAAAATGTCCCATTAGCTTTATAATTTAAGTTTGAAATTCTTTCTATTATTTACTATTTTATACATCACAGGCCAGACTTGTTCAGAGGTTTCTCCCTCTTGATGTCTGTGGGAAGAATCCTTAGAAGTTGAATTGGTCTTTTTATCCGTAGTGGAAAAGCGCCATATAGGGTCAAAGAAGTAACAGGATACAATGGAAGAGAGAGTTCATGTCTCTGACACTGCCAGCATTTGTGTCACAAAGCCATGTCCAGGGAAACAAATTGAAAATGTCTTTTTGAAGTTAGTTCATATAAATTTTGACATTTCAGTGCAGTTTGGATAATACAAGTAATGACTGAGACTAAGGGATATATTTCAACCACAGTATACATAATTTATTTTTAACTGTTGCACACCATCATGACAACATCACAAACATGATCTAAAAATGTTTTAATGCTGCACTGAAACTGGTTATTTTTAAAGGGCAAAAATGTATTGCAGCTAGGTATTGCTACTTCAAAGTGTCTTTTCATTCTCTAAAGGTTGAGTCTCCAAGACCTCCCAAAAACTTTGAGCTTTTACCGTTTGAAGTAGATAGAATTTATATTTTCCTTCCATACAGAGAACACATATATGTCATAATCCAATAAAAGGGACCAAGTCTTAGAAATTGAGTTGTTCAGCTAGCTAAGCAATCAAGAAGATGCAAATTCAAATGCAACAAACCACATCTTTCTATCATTTAATTTGCCACAGATATACCATTTCAATAAACTAAAAAGTTTTAGTTATAAATAGAACCCAACTGACATTGTTGCCTTATTTCTCAAGTAAGCGTGCATTAAGACTTGGTACTTTTTCTTAGATTGTGACACATATTTCTTCTCATGCATAATTTATCCATAGAGTAACACAAAGAAATTGATCAGTTGTCCCACAATCTCTTAGGCCACCAGAATGCTCTGATTTCTTTCTAGATTTAGCTTATGCCTCTTTGGTAATAATTTAAGGCGCATTACCTTCCAGTTTGTAGTCACACTTCTTCTGAGGCTTAGTGGAGTGAACAGGACTGATTGCAAGGGCATTAGGCACACTAGGCCAAACTTTAGCCTTTCTCAACCATTAGACCCTGTGCTGTCCCCTGAAAAATTATGATTACACTTCCCCCTCTGCGGTTTCCATATCTACGGTTTCGATTATTTGCGATTTTCTGCAAAAATTTATTTTTAATTTTTCGGGCTATTTTAAGCCCTGTGAGCCCCCCTTAAGCCTTACCTGGTGGTCTAGCGGGTTTTCAGGCAGGAGCAATCTTCCCACGCTCCTGCCCCGTGCAGATTGCTCACAGGAAATGGCTCGAGAGATGACGGGAGCTCAAGGCAGCCATTTCCTGTGAACGATCTGCACAGGGCAGGAGCGTGGGAAGATCACTCCTGACAGAAAACCCGCTAGACCATCAAGTAAGGCTTAAGGGGGGGGGGGCTTAAAATAGCCAGGGGGAAGTGGGGGTTAGGGGCAGAACCGGCCAGAATATTATGTGCGGTTTTTTAATATTCGCGGGTCGGCTCTGCCCCTAACCACCGTGGATACGGAGGGGGAAGTGTACTACAATTCTACCCCTTCTAAAATAATCCACAAATAGGCAAATGTATATGCTGATGGGTTTTTAATTTTGTGTGGCTGCTGGTGCAGCTCTTTATCACTCCCTCCCAAAAACTGTTGCCCTACATGGCTGCCTTGTCTGCTTAACTGTTAAGCTAGCCCTGGGACTGGAGAAAGATACTACTTGATAGAGCAGTGGGTTGACATAAGAAGATAAGAATAGCCTTACTGGGTCAGACCAGTGGTCCATCTAGCCCAGTATCCTGTCTTTACGGAGGCCAATCCAAGTCACAAGTGCCTGGTAAAAACCCAAATAGTAGCAGCATTCCATGCCACCAATCCACGGGAAGCTGTGGTTTCTCCCATGTCTGTCTCAACTGCAGTTTATGGACTTTTCCTCCATCGACTTGCCCAAACTTTTTTTAAAACCACCTACATTAACTGCTCTTAACACATCCTCTGGCAACGCATTCCAGAGCTTAACTATTCTCTGAGTGAAAAAATATTTCCTCCTATTGGTTTTAAAAGAATTACTCTAACTTCATCGAGTGTCCCCTAATCTTTATAAATCTTGATGCTGAGGTTCAAATGCATCTAAGTTCAGCTGCTGCTTCTGACTTTGGGCAAGTCACTTCACCTCCATTGCCTTATGTGCAACTTAGATTGTAAGTCCATTTGGACAGGCAAATAACTTGGGGCTAGATTCACTAAGGGCAGCTAATTTTTCTTTTTTTTTTTGACTGGTTTTAACCCGCTTTAAGCCCGTGGGTTAAAACCACGGGCTTGCACTGTGGGGAAGGGCAGGAGAGTCGGGGGAGGCAGGAGAGATTTGGGGCAAGAGCAGGGAGGAGAGTCGGGGTGGCAGGAGAGATTCGGGGCGAGAACACGAGATCGGTGCAGGCAGGAAATAGCAGGAGATTGGGGCAGAGAAGCAGGGCAGGGCAGTCGGAAAGGACCTCAGCGGCTGGTCCTCAGCAGTTGCTTATTTTGAATTGGCCAGCCCAGTTGGTGTTGCTTTTTTATTTTAGTGAATCGTTTCCTGCCTGCATTTGAATGCAGTTCCTCCTCATTTGCATGCGCGGATTGGAGGATGATTGGGACAGAGGTTAGTGAATTGGGTCGGAGGGAAATCGGGTCGCAAAGGGCTCATAAACTGATCGGTACACGATCGGTTTGCTTAGTGAATCTAGCCCTTGGGCACCTGACCGTAACTACCCTTGAGCTCAGATTTGGCAAAGCAAGTAATAAAATTTAAAAGTATTAAGTATTGAAAGGGTACTAACAACAGCAAAAAGCTGGATATCAGAATTTAAACTGAACCTGAATAGGGACAAAACTAACTACCCTTTTACTAAGCTGCAGTAGAGGTTTCTACCATGGCCCCAAGTGCTAAATGCGCCGACGCTGCTCATAGAATTCCTATGAGTGTTGGAGCATTTAGCACTCTGGGCCGTGGTAGAAACCTCTACCATGGCTTAACCGCGGGACCTGGAGTGACCCGCCTCTATATCACACGTTACCCCCTTTTCACCCTACCTTTTACCTATCTCAAAGAGACAAGACACTTTTGTTGGTAAGACCTGGCCGCAGCCCCGTTTATTGAATATTAACATATTCAGATAACATTTTAACATAAAGCAATATATAAATTAACAGCCATAAATAAGCATTAACAATAACCCATAACAATGGTATCACCATTGTGACCTTGATCCCGAGCTACCATTAGATGTAATAGGCCCCCGACCCCGCCGTCTAAGCAAGGGTCCGAGGGGTGGCATGTCCCACACATGCCCCATTATCCCGGGTCATCCGACCCACCAGGCACAGCTCCCAGCCGGCCCACCGCTCATCCCTTGATGAGCCCATTAGCCAGTAGCTCGGGATACCGCCACCTTGACTTCCTTACTCCCCCCCAAAACTAGAGGGCGGGCGGGCGGGAAAGCTGCTTCGGAGGACCCAAACTGTTCAGGTCCTCCGCGAGCCTTGCTTTTAACCCCTCCCTCCCCCACTGTTCCTTTCGGCTGCGACAGCCAATAATCTTCCTTCCGATGGACCGTCCCCCTTTTGGGCACGCTACCCCGACCCCCCCCCCCCCTTCGGCCTTACTAGTCCGATGGGCGATCCCGCGGGCCACCCAGCCCCGCGTTAAGTTCGCCCATCGAGACTAGCTCTCGGGCTTTTAATAACCGCGGGACCTGGAGTGACCCGCCTCTATATCACACGTTACCCCCTTTTCACCCTACCTTTTACCTATCTCAAAGAGACAAGACACTTTTGTTGGTAAGACCTGGCCGCAGCCCCGTTTATTGAATATTAACATATTCAGATAACATTTTAACATAAAGCAATATATAAATTAACAGCCATAAATAAGCATTAACAATAACCCATAACAATGGTATCACCATTGTGACCTTGATCCCGAGCTACCATTAGATATAATAGGCCCCCGACCCCGCCGTCTAAGCAAGGGTCCGAGGGGTGGCATGTCCCACACATGCCCCATTATCCCGGGTCATCCGACCCACCAGGCACAGCTCCCAGCCGGCCCACCGCTCATCCCTTGATGAGCCCATTAGCCAGTAGCTCGGGATACCGCCACAGGCCTGTAACGCGTTACAGGCCCCCCCCCAATAAAAGGAAAACAGAGCTGCGGCTAGGGTACCAACACTCGTTCGCAACAGGAGGCGAAGTCGTCCAACAGCAAATCACAGCCTATATCAGATAGATGCACCCGATCCCTGTAAAATAGTCCTGAACATGACACATCCACCCAATCGTGTCTTATCTGTATACCCCCTTTGGCCTCCACCCATCGACCCACTTGCCGATTGACCTTGCCTAGCCCTCTAGTCCACCGCCGGGACGCCAGCCGGCTCGGCCGAGGAATGATATCCGACCAAACCAGCCGCGTCCCTGGGAACCAGCCCTGCGCCTCCCCCAAATCCCCAATGACAGTGTCAATCAGGTGCTTTCCGCTAAGGGCATCGACATCGTTGCCCCCCAGATGTAGAAATAGTAGATCTGGATGCCGAGAACGCCGCCGAAGGTCGTTCAGCAGGTGTAGCAACTGGTGCCATCGCATGCCCCTTTGTCCCCACCAGGAAACGAACACTCCGCGATGCCCGAGGCCCAAGTGTTGACCGCCGGGTCGGACTATGGCACGTTCCCCAGCCCAATGTACGAAGGAGTGCCCAATAATCCAGACCGACAGGACCCGCTGCACCGCACCTGCAAAGCAAACCCCGCAAATAAGTTACCGATCGCCGTTAGTAGTAAGATTGCCGTGCAGTGTCCCCCCCCCCCTTTCCCGTAAATAATCCCCTTGGAGCATCCCCTTATCCCATCTACTTCCCCGGACAGGCCCTTCCTATCATGTCCCCCCCTAGACCAACCCTCCCGACTGGGAATCCCTACGAGCCGAACTCGTCGGTCGAATATACCCCCGATAGGCGTCCGAAGACCACCTACCCAGTCGTTGGATGACCGCTTCGGGTACCCCCGCCGCAAAGGCACTTGTAGCCGCCCCGATGCGGAAGGAATGAGTGCCGTAACGAGCCGGGTCCGCACCGCACTGTCCCAGGGCTAGCCGCAACACTGCTAGGAACTGATACCGCGTGAGCGGGGTGCCATTCTCATGCACCAACAACGCTAAGGCCGTATGAGGACGGACCGCCATATAGGCAACCAGAGATTGGACGGGGCAAGACGTACATCCCTCCACCTGATGCAGGATTAACGTGCGCCCCCTGCCCAGCTGATCCGACTTCGAACGGGCAATGAAAACTCGCAGCGTGTTCCCCACTATACCCACCTGCCTACCCAGCAGGCCTCGCAGCCCCTGCACGTCCGACGGATGGACGAGCAGCTCGCCCACCCGCAGCGCTCCAAAAAAGGATAACGAGAAAGCCGCCCGAAACAGACACGTTTCGAAACCGGAGTTCGTCACCTGTGGTAGCGCCTTCACTAGCGTGACCAACAGGGCATGCGTAATCGGCAGCCGGGAGTCGGGCACTGGCGGGGTTACCCTCCCCCAGGCCGCCAACATCCTCCGCGGCAGAAAACCCGCCGATGGACAAGTCCAACCGAGGGCTCTGCAGAAGAAAGCGAAGCCCGCAAGATGCCCTGCTGCCGCGCTCCGGGAATAGCCCTGTAGCTGATACGAGGCTAGGAAGTCCGCTAGCAGAATCTCCGACACCGGTCCGGGAGTCCATCCCCGAGACTGAATAAATCTGGACACCAGTGCAAAACCTCGATTGTACCGGGCCCATGTAGACGGGGCTACAGATTGTTGCAGTAAGCGCCAGATCCGTTCTCTGCCAAGCTCCATAAATGCTCCGGCATCTGCAACCCCTCCATCTTCGCTGCCGGCGCCAGCTGCCGAAACTGCAAGAAGTGGAAACGAGAAAGAGCATCAGCAAGCCTGTTTTGCACCCCGGGGACGTGTCGTGCTCGTATGCAAAGGTTCAGTCGCAAGCAGCGCACGACAAGCTCGCGCATCAACGCCGTTACCCGTAGACATTTCGCCGTCTGCCGGTTGACCACCTCTACCACCCCCATATTGTCGCACCAAAACACGACTCGCCTATTCCGCAACCTGTCAGGCCACAGCTCGCAAGCCACCAGCAACGGGAAAAGCTCCAGCAGAGTTATATTACGGGTAATGCCGGCCTGCTGCCAAGCCTTAGGCCAAGCTGCCGCGCACCAATCGCCCTGGAAATAGAGGCCGAATCCAACGCCGCCCGCCGCGTCTGACTGCAGCTCTAGCTCCAAATTAGTCAACTCGGGCTGCTGTATTGGCAGTGACCCGTTGAAGCGTTCGAGAAACAGGGACCACATTCGCAAGTCCGCCCGGATTCCCGCCGACATCCGCACGAAGTGCCTGCGGTCCCTCACTCCGGCTGTCGCCGCTGCCAAATGACGGGAAAAGGGGCGACCCATAGGTAAGACTCTGCAAGCAAAATTGAGAGACCCTAATAGAGACTGAACCAATCGCAGGGTAGGCTTGTGAGCCCCCCGTACCAGTGCTATTAACTCTAACAACTGCCTCACCTTGTCCTGCGGAAGCCTAGTCACCATCGCTACCGTGTCAATCTCAATCCCCAGGAACGTGAGACACGTCGTCGGCCCCTCAGATTTTTCTGCTGACAGCGGAACCCCAAATTCCGCCGCTATGTCCTCAAAAGTGGTCTTCAATAGCCCGCAATCGCCTGAATCCTCTCCTCCCACGAAAAGAAAATCATCTAAATAATGAACTACCGCGTCCCTCCCTGCCCGCCGGACCGTAACCCAGTGCAGAAAGGAACTGAACAATTCGAAAAGGGCGCAGGATATAGAGCACCCCATAGGCAAACATCTGTCATAATAGAAGGCTCCTTCAAATCTAAAACCCAATAATGGATACGAAGCCGGGTGCACTGGCAATAACCGAAACGCTGATTCAATGTCCACTTTGGCCAGTAAAGCCGCTGGGCCCACTCGACGTATGAGACAAAGTGCGCTGTCAAAGGACGCGTAGCACACTGAACATAGGTCACGCGGAATGCCATCGTTCACTGAACGCCCCGCCGGCCTGGATAGGTTGTGTATCAATCGATATTTGCCCGGCTCTTTCTTAGGTATGATCGCCAGGGGAGACACCACCATTACCGGAAACGGTCGGTCCTGAAAAGGCCCCGCAACCCGCCCCCGTTCAAGTTCCTCGGTCAACTTCCGTCGTACCACCACCCGCAGGTGAGAAACGGAGGAAGCGTTGGCAGTCTGTACATTAGTTAATGGCAACGCATACGGAATCGTAAAACCCTCGCTGAAACCCTTTAACAGTACGTCCGCCGCCCGTGCATCGCGATACTGCTCGAGCCACGGACGCAAGACACCCACCTTCACCGGGGTGGGCAGCCTGCGGGACCCCCGCTCACTTAGCCGGGGCTGGCGACAACCCGGCTCCTTTCTTGGGGCACTTGAGTGCTGAGTGACCCTGTGCGCACAGGGAGCAAGCGTGTCGGAAACGGCAATCCGTGAAGGAGCAGACTGATTTATTAAATTGCCAGCACAGGCCCGGACCGCCCCCGGCACCTGGGCCTCCGGGCGGACGAAAGGAACGCGTCCCCCCTGCCCCCTGTGCGGCCGGCTTGCCCATAGGTCCCGTGCTCGAACCTCCCGGCTTCGCCATATGGGTGAGCCAGAGGTTGATGTCCTGCGTGCCCCAGGACATGTGCCGATTCTCCTCCATTTTGTCTCGGAACGCCTCATCGTAATTCAGCCACGCCCAACCACCGAACCGCTGACAAGAATCGAGAATAGTATCGGCATACGCCAGCAACAGACCGTAATCCTGAGGGCGCTCCTGTCCCCATACGCTGGCAAGCCGCAAAAACGCCCGAGTCCAGTTAAGGACGTTGCGGGAAATCGCGCCTACTTTAGGTTTCCCTCCCTCTTTCTTGCTCTTCTTTTTCCGACTCCGCACCCTGCCCTCTAAAAGTTTAAAAATGTCCACGCAAGCACGTCTCCGAATCTTGCGACGCAGTGACCGAGGGACTTTCTCCCACAGCTCTGACAACGCTACGAGTGCGGGGGCGCCCCGATCTGCGCCCTCACGCGCCTGATCCTCCCCATCTACCCGCCGGCGCGACCCTGTAGAGGAAGACGAAGAAGAGGAAGAAGAGGTTGAAGAAGAGGAAGATGATGAAGAAGAATCTCTACCTCCCCGTCTCTTTTTACCCTTGCCCTTTTTCTTCCCCCTTTTTTCCCTTACACTAACCCCAGCCCCTAGGGCCATGTTACCCGTGATCCTGTCGTCTCCCGGTCTGTGTCCGCCTCCAGCCGCTCCCGAAGTGGCGCCTTCCGCAGCAGCCACCATAGCTGGACGCTGTTGGTCTCGAGCATGCTCCCCGCCACCGATCTGTGGCGCTGCAGCCGTTCCTCCGCTAGACAGTCCCGTTGCTGACGTCCCGGCTGTCTCACCAGGTCCCGCAGCGACGTCCTGTGGGAAGAAATCCAAACAGGGGCCAGCCACCGGCACAGTAGGAGGGTAAGTTAACCCAGTATAACCAGCCCCAACCTGAGGTCCCCCGCCGCCCCCCGGCCCCCCAGGCACACCCGGGCCCCAAGGATAAGGAGTAAACGGCGGAGGTATCGGCACCCAGGGATTACTGTTCCAGGAAGCGCCCCAGGGACCTGTAGCCCAAGGGGACCACCAGCCCGCTGGGCCCGCTGGCCCGCTACCCCCCCGTTCCTGATGTATAGGGGACTGCAGGAACGGCAGCAGACACTGGCGCACTCCCCCCTCTGCCCGTTATCATGGGAAACGCTGGCACTGCCGCAGCCTCTCCCCCCGGCGCTCCCCCCCCCATGGGAGTGGGTACCACCGGATGGGCACGCTCCGGACGCTCCACAGCCACCGCCCCCGGTTCCTCGACGACCGTGACTCTCCCGGCCGGCAAGGAACCTGCATTCAGAGCCCCGACTGTAGCTGCAACGCTCCTCCCCCTTCCAGCGGCAGGGTTCTGCCTTCTGCCCCTGCGGGTCGGCCCCGCACCGCGTCCTGCTACCGGCGCCGCCCCCACTACCTCCCGCGCTATAGCCGCCCGTGCCGATGCACGGGAGCGCCTCGGAGGTAACTGCCTGCCCCCCCCCGCAGCCGCACTCACCAAGGGATTTTCGTCCTCGTCGAGGGAGTCGCCTGCCAGGAAGGAAATCTCCGCCGGGTCCGCGGCGGTTGCCTGTGCATGCGCCATGCTCGGCTATCGGCGACACGTGGCAGCGCCGAAAAGGTGATTTTTTTTTTTTTTTTTTCTTCCGCTAGCGCGAATCCGACCAGCAAGCAACTTCGGCGATCCGACACGAGGCAAAGGAAGGTAGGCCTCGCAGTCGAACTCGCACCCGTCGGGAAAGCTGCTTCGGAGGACCCAAACTGTTCAGGTCCTCCGCGAGCCTTGCTTTTAACCCCTCCCTCCCCCACAGTTCCTTTCGGCTGCGACAGCCAATAATCTTCCTTCCGATGGACCGTCCCCCTTTTGGGCACGCTACCCCGGACCCCCCCCCCCCTTCGGCCTTACTAGTCCGATGGGCGATCCCGCGGGCCACCCAGCCCCGCGTTAAGTTCGCCCATCGAGACTAGCTCTCGGGCTTTTAATAGTAAAAAAAGGCCTAAGTTTTTTGTAGCTTCCTTGGCTAAAATTGGAGAAGAAAAAAATTTGATTTTATATGGAATTGAATACCTGCCATTGCCTACCATTAAAATTTTAGGAGTACAACTTGAATGTCATCTCAGGTAAATTTTGTGATCAAGAAAAATTTTGCTATGTTATGGAAACTTAAATCAATCAGATTGTATTTTGACAATTTTATCTTTCAACTAGTCTTATAGCCCGTTACATTAACGGGTGCTAGAATATATGTGTGTGTTTCTGTCTTTATTTCTTTCTCTCTCTCTCCTTAGCCTGTTTCTGTATTTCTGTCTTTCTTTTTCCTTGGCTGTCCACCACCACCCCTTGCCTGCTCCCCCTGTCCATTCTCCCTTCCTTTTACATCCCCTGTGTCTACCACCACCCCTTTACTGCTCCCCTTATCCAGCAGCAGCCCTTCTCCCTTTGTTTTACCTCCCCCCTGTCCAGCAGCACCTCTTTCCTGCTTCCCCTGTCCAGCAGTAGGCCTCCCTTCCTTTTTCTGCCCCTCTCCCCCGTCCATCAGCACCTCTTCCCCTGTCCAGCAGCATCTCTTTCCTGCTCCCCCTGTCCAGCAGTAGGCCTCCCTTCCTTTTTCTTCCCCCCCATGTCCATCAGCACCTCTTTCCTGCTCCCCTAGTCCAGCAGTAGGCCTCCCTTCCTTTTTCTGTCCCCCTTGTCCATCAGCACCTCTTCCCCTGTCCAGCAGCAACCCTTACCTCCGTTTGCATCTGCCCTCCGCTGACAGCCATCTCAAGCCGCCACGGCATGCAGGCACCGACAGCCTCCGTGGCCTGCAGGCGCCGACAGCTGCCACGTGCGCCTGAAGTCAACAGCCGCCGCATGCAAGAACTACCTAAGCACGAGGCGGCGGCTGCGTTGACAGGAGGCGAGGCGGATGCTGTTAGCCCCTCCTCACGCTGGATGGATGACCTGCGCGCTTCCCCGGTGCAGGTGCTATGTGTGCTGAGCAGTCCGTGAAGTGTAAGATGCGTGGTAAACATGTATGCGAACTCCAGTCAACCACAGCCCGACAGATCAGGGATCAGGGAACACGCAGTAAAAGTGCGCATGCGCGCTTAGCATTTTATTATATAAATTATTAGTGCAATTTCTTGTATTTAGCATTTTAGATGCTTGCAATATTACCAAAAATGTTCAAAGACTTCAAATTATACAAAATTCAGCAATTAGGTTGATTTTTAAATTGTCAAAATATGTAACATATAACACCTTATTATTGAAAGCTGCACTGGCTTTCAGCAGAGGGACGAGTTCTTTTTAAATTTGGCTGCCTTTTTATTTTATAAAGCTTTTAATGACTTACTGCCACACTATTTAGTTGATGCATTTTTGTTTGCATCTTCAGAACGTGTATCACAAAGTCCTTCTTTCTTTGCTTTGCTTATGGTGAAAGGTTGCTCACACAAGATATTTTAGCAGGTAACTTGCTTACCAAGCTTCTCTTTGGGACCCTGAATTTCACCCCTTGCTTGTTAATTCTGCTTCATATATGCACTTTAGAAGGTTATTAAAAACTGAATTGTTTGTTAAATATACTAATTGAATATAATTTGAAAATTATGTCATTTCACTGATAACGGTCAGTGTGTTATTTTTGTACATCGCTTTGAACTGAAAGGTTCTGCAATTCGTAAATAAATTTTTACGTTATGTATAAACACAAGGTGAGAGTTTTTGGAATATTACAGATGCAGAGCACAGGAAAACAATCACAGTAACCCCAAACCTATTCAGAACTGATCAAGGAAAGAAATTCAAAGACAAAAATAATTTTAAAAAAATTAATATAAAAGTAGTGCATAAATCTTAAGGGGTTCATAATCAAAAATTAAAAATATCCAAAGAGTGGCGTAACGAGGGTAGTAGGTACCCAGGGAGGTGGTGCCTCCCATATCCTCCTCTCCCCCCCCCCCGCTCCTTCTGCGCCCTCGACGCCACATTCGCACCCTCCCTTACCCTCTTACCTCTTTAAATCTTCACCAGTGCGAGCAGCTTCTCTGGCCTGCTGCTGGTGTTGGCTTTCCCTCTGATGTCACTTCCTAGCCCAACAACCAGGAAGTGATTTCAGAGGGGAGCCAGGCCGGTATGAGCAACAAGCCGGAGACATTGCTCACACTGGTGAAGATTTAAAGGGGTACAGGGAGGAAGGGAGAGCAAGAGGATGGTGGGAGGCATAGAGAGGTACCAGCGCCCCCATCAAGATGGCACCCATGGTGGTCCACCCCCCCCCCCCTTACTATGCTATTGCATTTAAAAACTGTAATAAGTCGGGACATCCAAGTGTCTTCAAAACTGAGTTCCTGGATGTTGAGTGAGGCATTTTTCCTGTTATGCATCCAGAGTTCCAGGGGGCCTGTTATGGGTGTGCTTAACTTGGATGTCTTGCAGTGATAATCAAACCTTTCCCAAGACGTCCTGGATGGAACTTAGACGTTAGCATCTAAATGCCAAAAGATACCCAAACGGAACAGATGACCACTGGATACATGAAATATGACACCCCCCCCATCTGATTCTCACTGATCCCCTCAAAATCTGAATGAAAGAGTACATACAGCAGCACTTTGTATGGGAAAACCTGGGGAAGCCTAGTAAAGCAACACACAAGTGCCTAAAGTAACCTAGTGGATAGGGTAGTGAACCAGAGAGGAGGACCCAGGCCCATAAGCCATTCTACCCACTACATTTATGGTGGAAAGTGTGAGTCAACAAATCCCTACTAGATTATACTGCTATATAGGTGCCACCTGTAGCCATAAGAACTATTGGGGTGATAGACAGGTGGGCATATTAAGTTTGGGGGGAGTTTTGGAGGGCTCACCATAAATTTTAAGGGAGTTATAGTGAGATGCATTTTTGGCACTCTTTATGTAAAGTTCACAGCAGTGCCCTCTAAGGTGTCCCACTGCTCTGTTGGCATGTCTGTGTGGCCAGTACATCACATTGATGACCACACACATGTCCAAATGGTCTGGATTTGGCCATTTTCAACTTGGCCATTTCTATGGTTGAAAATGAGGTATAAAGTTAGGCGTCCTAAGGGTTGGATGTTCTGTCGGCCTAGAAGTCCAAGTAGGTGATTTTCAAAAAGAAAACTTTTTTGGGACGTCTAGTGGTTCGGCTTTCAAAAATGGATGTTTCTGTGCTTCTGGCTTTGGATATTTAATGAGAAACATCCAAGTTGAACTTAGAGGTCCTTTTTGAAAATGGCCTTCCATCTATATACCGCGTGCTTCCCTGATCCCTGATCTGCCGGGCTGTGGCCAGCAAGAGTGCGCATGCGCGCTTACTACGTCACCACAGGCAGCGGAGGGAGCGAACGCAGAGTCCTGCTGTCGCCTTCCCAAGCCTCAACCATCAGTCTCCTCCTTCTTGCCCGCCTCCGGCCTCTGCCCCTCACCATGGCAACTCGGCTTCACTATGTCGC
Source organism: Geotrypetes seraphini (assembly GCF_902459505.1). Classification (NCBI taxonomy): domain Eukaryota; kingdom Metazoa; phylum Chordata; class Amphibia; order Gymnophiona; family Dermophiidae; genus Geotrypetes; species Geotrypetes seraphini. Next base: position 286,288,984 of record NC_047086.1, read on the forward strand.
AGACCCCCAAAGTTTACGATATCCAGGAAAAATGGCACTACCGGCTGAAGTTTATTTTTAAGTTTAAAGGTGCAGCATCGGCTCCTCTCATGAGCCACACCTGCATCAGAGAAGGCTTCCGACGCAGGGGGCAGTCATGAGAGGAGCCGCCGCGGCCCCTTTAAACTTAAAAATAAACTTAGACAGGTAGTGCCATTTTTCCTGCTTTGCCCACTCTTCTCTTCACCGTTCAGACTCCGGAAGAGCTCCTCTGAGGCAATTGGCCATTTATCTGGGATGTCCACAAAGAAACAAACATAGCAAGCCCAGTTAAATGTTTGCCAAATTAGCTCCGCTCTAGCAACAGCGGAAGGTGAGTTTTTCATAATTGTGCGACCGTGGGAAGGGAAGGAGGGATGCCAAGGGACTAGATAGCAGTCCAGAACGTGGGAAGGGAAAGGGGGGGTAGGGGAAAGGATGTGCTATGGCTGCTGCACAGGGAGGGGAGGAATAAATGCTGCTGATGCATAGGGGGCAGGGAGAGAGACAGATACAAAGAAAGACAGACAGACAGCGGGAGGAAGAAAGAAAGGAAGAAGGACACAGGGGCAGGGAGAGAGACAGAAAGACAGACAGACAAAGGGGGCCAGGGAGAGAGACAGACAGAAAGAAAGACAGACCAGCAGGAGGGAGAGAGACAGAAAGACAGATAGACAGACATATTCTAGCATCCGTTAATGTAACGGGCTAAAAGACTAGTGTATATATAAAGAAAGATCTTTTCTAATCTGTGTCTTTAGGAGATTTGGCAATTTATTGCATAACAAATGACTAATTTTGTTTGTTGTGATGAAGAGCACACAGAGAGGGGAGTGTAGGAATCATTCTATCCATAGCAGTGTCAGATATACCTAGTGCAATGGGCAGGGCACTATATAAAAATTGCCAGCTTTGATATATTCTCTGCTCCCCTTCTCTCCAATCCTCTGTCACAGCCCCCTCCCTATACCCTTGACTGTTTTCTCATTCACGCTATGCTCATTGACAACCAATGAACTCTGCCTCATGCATTGCCCAATGATACTGGAATGCGCTTCCAGAGGGCGTGATAGGGCAGAGTACGGTACTGGGGTTCAAGAGGGAATTGGACAACTTTCTGCTGGAAAAGGGAATAGAGGGGTATAGATAGAGGATTACTGCACAGGTCCTGGACCTGTTGGGCCACCGCGTGAGCGGACTGCTGGGCACGATGGACCTCAGGTCTGACCCAGTAGAGGCATTTCTTATGTTCTTATGTTCTTATACAGAATAAGTCGGTGGGAGGCGAACCATATGGAATGAATTCCATTTTGACACTTCTTCTAACCTGTCCTGCCAAAGCAAAAATAAACCTTGTCTCCCACCCCAGCTGGCAACAAAAATGATCCTGAATAGTTCATAAAGAGACTTTAGAGTATTCTTAGACTTGTTAACCATCCCTTTTTTAATAATTCTTTGCATGTTGTTTGCTTTTTTTGCTGCCGCCACTGCACATTGGGCGGAAGGCTTCATCATATTGTCTACAATATAGGTGGACCCTAACATCTGAGAACTATGATCTGGGTTAGTCTTCCCAATGTGCATCACTTTGCATTTGTCCACATTAAATTACATCTGCCATCTTCCAGTTTCCTAAGATCTGTCTGCAAGTTTTAACAAGTTCAAATATTCGATTTAATGTCATTTGCAAATTTAATCACCTCATTCGTTGTTCTAATTTCCAGATCATTTATAAATAAGTTAAAGAGCACTGGTCCCAGTACAGATCCCTGCAGCACTCCACTATTTACCCGTCTCCATTGATAAAAATGGCCATTTAACTTTAACCTGTGTTTTCTATCCAATAACCAATTTCTAATCCACAACTGAACATTGCCTCCTATCCCATGACTTTAATTTTCTCGGCTCAAAATTAGCTATATTAGGTATATTTCCCTGAATGTTAGAGATTTATAATCTAAGGAGCTAATTTTATAATAGGACTCAGAAATCCACGGTATTTTCCGACCGCCTCTTCCTGATACTGAAGTTATGGTTACATGCTTTGACATGCTATCTGGCGTATCAAAGAAGCTCCTGATTGGTGTAATCATGACTTTAGTACCAGGAAGAGGTGGTCAGAAAATGTGCCCGGCTTCATAAGTACAATTTAAGCACCCGCCGGTGTCCCAGCTGACCTATCCTGCCTTTGATCAGCTGAAAAACCGTATTCGTGGTTTTTCAAAATTCGCAGGTGTTCCTGGAACAGAACCCCTGCAGATTTCGGGGGAGTACTGTACATGTGTTTGCCTGTATTAAAAAGACTTAAGAACATAAGAACATAAGCAGTGCCTCCGCCGGGTCAGACCATAGGTCCATCCTGCCCAGCAGTCCGCTCCCGCGGCGGCCCAAACAGGCCACGACCTGTCTGTATCACCAGAAGGGGCTCCCTTGCCACCTTGGTTTCTCATTTAAGTCCTGTCTTCCTATCGAAGTCCTAACCCTCCGGTCTTGCACATGCACGACCTGGTTTGGTTTCTATACTCATTACCTGGTTAGCTTTCTATACTTGTGTTACATCCCAGCTCCTCCCTCAGTATCCCATGATCCCTTTATCCTTCAGGAATCCGTCCAATCCCTGTTTGAATCCCTGTACCGTACTCTGCCTGATCACTTCCTCCGGTAGCGCATTCCAAGTGTCCACGACCCTTTGGGTGAAAAAAAACTTCCTTGCGTTTGTTTTGAACCTATCTCCCTTTAGTTTCTCCGAATGCCCCCTCGTATTTGCTGTCCCCTTCAGTCTGAAGAATCTGTCCCTATCCACCCTCTCTATGCCCCTCATGATCTTGAAGGTCTCTATCATATCTCCCCTGAGCCTCCTTTTCTCCAGAGAGAAGAGCGCCAGCCTATCCAACCTCTCGTCGTATGGGCAGTGTTCCAGCCCTTTTACCATTTTCGTTGCTCTCCTTTGGACTCTCTCAAGTACCGCCATGTCCTTCTTGAGGTGCGGCGACCAATACTGAACGCAGTATTCCAGATGTGGACGCACCATCGCTCGATACAATGGCATGATGACTTCCCGTGTTCTGGTTGTTATGCCCTTCTTTATGATGCCAAGCATCCTGTTGGCTTTTTTCGAGACTGTTACGCACTGTGCAGATTGCTTCAGTGATGCATCCACCAGCACACCCAAGTCTCTCTCAAGTCTGCTGTCTCCCAACAATACCCCCCCCAATTTGTAGTTGAACAACGGGTTCTTTTTCCCTATATGCATGACCTTGCATTTTTCCACGTTAAAGCGCATTTGCCATTTGTTTGCCCAGTCTTCCAGCTTGTCCAGGTCTCTTTGTAGGTCCTCACACTCCTCCCTGGTCCTAACTCTGCCGCACAGTTTGGTATCGTCTGCAAATTTTATAACCTCGCACTTTGCCTCCTTTTCCAGGTCATTGATAAATATGTTAAAGAGTAACGGCCCCAGCACCGACCCCTGTGGCACACCGCTTGTGACTCCCCGCCAGTCAGAATATTGACCCTTTACTCCGACCCTCCGACCCCACTTCCAGAATCATTTCCAGTAGCATATAAAAAACGCTAAACAATAACATAAGTACATTTTCCTTTAATAGAATGCATTAAAATGAATTAATTATATTACATTAGTGATTTCTATTCTGCCTTTACCTTGCTGTTCAAGGCGGATTACATAAGAATTGCTATGATCTTAAGAAGTACATATTGAAGAGATACGAAGAAGTACTTGGGAATAGATTGAACATTATCTAATTTGCTAAGGGGTAGTTGGTAATGTAGGCAGGATTCAGAACATTATTGGTTGTGTTATATTGGTTTTATGTATTTTTTGAAGAGTAGGGTTTTTGTTTCTTTTTGAAGGTTTTGTAGTCAGCAGGTTGGTGAGTTGTCGGTCCAGTTTCGCTGCTCTGGTGGCTAGTAGGTTGTCATACATTTTTCTTCATTTGATATTTTTGGTTGGTGGGTGTGCAAATATTGTGTGGGTTCTTCTATGTCTGTTTGAGGTGGAATGAATTAGTCGATTGTTCCAATAGGTAGGGCTGTTTCCATTTATAGCTTTGAATAGTAGGCAATGGAATTTGAAGTGTACTCTGGCTTGTATTGGGAGCCAGTGTGAGTCGTGATATGCCTCTGTGATGTGGTCGTATTTTCTCAACGAATAGATAAGTCTTAAGGCTGTATTTTGTATTGTTTGAAGTTGTTTTATCATTGTTGCTGGGCAGGGGAGATATAGTATGTTGCAGTAATCTATTAGGCCTAGGATTGGTGATTGAACTATGAGTTGGAATTGTTTTCTGTCGAAGAATTTTCTAACTTGTTTTAGGTTTCTCATAGTGGCAAATGATGTTTATATTATTTTGTTGATTTGTGGTTGCATGGTACTACCTCTGTCTATCAGCACTCTGAGGAGTTTTAGTGTGGGTTGAATGGGGTATGAGATCGAGTTTATTACTAGGTTAGTCAAGATTGGGGTTTTGCTGTTTTCAAGGAGGTTGAAGTTTTAGTTTGTGTTCTTTCATTCATGTTTGCTACTGTTTCAAATGTTCCATGTATTGTGCCTATCATGGAGGGCTCAAGTTGGTCGAAGGGGAGGAGTATGGTGATATCATCTGTGAAGCTGTAGGAGGTAATACCTAGTTTGTCTAGGTAGGAGCTTAGGAAGGCAATATATAGGTTGAAGAGTGTAGGAGATAGGGGAGATCCTTGTGGCATTCCACATGGGTTGGACCATGTTTCAGATTTTTTTCTTTGCTTGTTTTGACTCTAAGTTCTGGATTGTAGGAATCCTTTAAACCATGTTAGAACTTTTCCTGTAATTCCTATTGAGTCTAGAGTTTGTAAGAGGATGTCGTAGATCAAAGGCTGCGGAGAGGTCTAGTTGTATGATCATCATTTTCTTGCCTGTGCAGAGATGTTGTCTCATGATGTCCATGTGTGTTCCTAGTAGGGTCTCAGTGCTGTAGTTGGATCTGAAGCCAGACTGTGTGGGGTGGAGTATGTTGTGGTTTTCTAGGTATACATTTAGGGCTTTAGCTACTAGGCCTTCCATTAATTTGACATAAAGTGGAATTGAGGCTATGGGTCTGTAGTTGGATGGTTGGTCCATTGCTCCTTTGGGGTCTTTTAGGATTGGAGTTATGATGATTTTGCTGAGGTTTTGTGGGAACTGGCCATCTGTGAGTATGGTTTGTATCCATTATAGGAGCAGAGTGGGGAAAAGCATACTGGAGGTTTTCAATAGGTATAGTGGGCAGTGGTTATGTTCACAGGCTGCGTGACTGTATTTGTTATATAGTTTGTTGAAGTCTGACCATTGTATAAGTGAGAAGTGATGCCAGATTCTGTTTGCTGCTATCTATTCTTTTTCTGTGGGAGAAGTTGAGATTTCTTCTAGGTGAGTAGGTGTTCCATTAAATGTGGCTCTGATATATGCGATCTTATTTTTTAAGAATGTGGCTAATACGGTGGTTGAGGGAGGGAGGGAGTAGTTATTGGTCAGATATGGTGTGGTGTCTGTGAGTTCTTTTTGTAACTGGAATAGCTTTTTTGTGTCTTGGGATCCTTCTCCTACTTGCTTTGTGTAGTATGTCTTTCTTTTTTCTTTCAGCTTTTGTTTGTATTTTTGGTGTAGTGTTCTCCATGCTGTTCTTGTGGAGTCTTGGCTACTTTTTCTCCATTTTCTTTCTAGTTGTCTGCATTGTCTTTTGAGTTGGAGTAATTCATTGTCAAACCATTTGTCTGATTTTCTATGGATTCTGGTTTTGGATTGTTCTGGGGCTAGCTCATCTAGGGTATTTAGAAGGCTCCATTGAGAGATGAAGTCTTTGGGGTTGTAGTCTTTGATTATGGTGTCTGTTTTTGTCCAGAATTTGATGGGGTCGATGTGTGGACGTGAGTTGTAAGTTATTTTTTGTGTAATTGGTTTGCTTTTGTATTTGGTCCAGTTGATTTTGAAGGAGTATGAATAATGGTCAGACCATAGGGATCGGTACCAGTGTCCATTTGATATGCGGATTTCTGGTTGATTGGGCTGTTGCGACATGTAGACTGCAATGCCGAGTTGATGTCCTTTTTCTTGTGTGGTTTGAGGGTCTAGTATCTTGTATGTTAGGGCGTCGAGGTATGCTAGAAAGTTTTCAACTTGTTTGTGGGATTGGTTTTCGAGGTGGAGGTTGAGGTCTTCTAGAATTAAGTTGTAGGTTGTTAGTAAATGAAATCTTCAAATTTTGGTTTTGCTGTGTTCAGTTTCCTGGAGTTATGTAGCAGAGCATGCATGTTAGTATTCCTTTGAGTGATGTGCTTGAGAGTTGACAGGCTAGTAGATCCATATATGTGGGGTGGTAGTTTTTTCTTGTGTTTTTAGGTCTAAGGAGGTTTTGTCTTTGATGGCGATTCCTCTTCCTCTTGTTTTCTCTGCAGACCACTATTATTTTGTATCACTTTGGGTAAACTTCTGTTATTCTGGAGTCTGAATCTGAAGTAAGCCAAGTTTCTGTGAGGAAAAGGCAATCTATGTTTTCTTCTTCTATCCAGTTCTTTATGTGTTCTGTCTTGGGGCTCTGATGTTCATGTAAGCACATGTGAGAGTGGTGTAGTCTGTTTGTGTGATTTGAGTTATTTTCGGGTAGATGAGTGATCTTTGGTGCGGTTGCATTTTGTTCTTGTACGGGTTAGTCGGTCTTCTTCCTGTAGTTTGTGTGGTGGATTGGTAGGTGTAGGTCTGATAGTTTGAAATATTATCTATTGATAGCCGTCTGGTATGTTGGGTGATTCCCCTGGAGTTAGATATGGTTGGTATTGGGGAGATGTTGTTTGCTGTTACCTTCCGGTTGGTTAGGAGTAGGATAATCAGTAGGATAGCTTGATATTTTTGTGGTGTAGTTTTCATTGTGGTGCAGAAAGTGGTGGGTATTGTAGTTGAGGGAAGTGGTTGGGAAATTCTTTTCCTTCCTTGGCTTGTTGAGAGTTGTTTCTGGTGATAAAGCGGTTGTTTTGTGGTGTTGTAGGTGGCTAGTGTTGGAGTGTGTTTTCGTGAGGGCTGTTTAAGTGGACTTGAGATGGTTGTGTTTTGGTCTCTTCTTGGTCGCTTCGCAAAGGCGCTCGCTAAGGCGCCTATGATGTGCGCCTTCGGCACACCGAACGGCTGCATGCCGTTGGGCACTGAACCTTTTCAACTGGCTCAGCGGTAGAACGTCGGGGGGAAGGGGCGGAGTGCGCTCCCATGCTTCTTCCCTCTGCTGTCAGTCCAGGTGAGGTGGAGGGGCCGAAGAGAAAAACAAGACTTTTTAAATTAGAGTAGCTGAGCATTGCCGCTGAGCCTTTTCAACTGGCTCAGCGGTAGAACGTCGGGGAGAAGAGGCAGAGTGCGCTCCCATGATTCTACTGCCGGTCCAGGTGAGGTGGAGGGGATGAAGAAAAAAACAAAACTTTTTAACTTTGTAACTGAATATAGAGAGTAAAGGAGAGGGGAAAAGCTTTTGCACTGTAATCACATATGTTTTCACTCTCATGAGCTGTGGTAAAGTAATGGAGTTCCACAAAACAATTTTAAAGTCACAGACATAAATAGTGTAAATTTGATACAGGTATATATTACTGGATCCTTGTGTGCACTGCTTTCAATGCATGGATACAATAAATAATTAATAAAAGTAATTAGAGACTCATTGGGTGAGAGAAAGTTCCTTTCCTGACAGAGCTGATCGCTCTAGGGGGTGAAAAGAGTAAATTCAAAAGAAATGGGTGTAGTTTTTGCTTTTGTTCAATTGCAGAACCATTCTGTTTGGTAATCCTCAAGTCAAGAGCATGAGCAGATCATCACTCATCATTTGAAGGGCTCAGAGGCTGCCTGCCTCTTCTTGTGGTGTGGATTTACATCAAAGACTTGCACTAAAGATAATCCTAGGGTGTTTCTCCTGCTGCCTAAATACTGCTTTTGAACTAACATTGTTAATCCCAATGACGATTCTCCAGGTTAAGATGAATCTAAATTTAAAATGATCCTATCTCATCATCACTCTACAAAATGTAATTTAATTAAGCAACAATCCTGTCTGGAATAAGGCACTACCAGTTGCGAACAATGTTTGCCTCAGGAGGTTGATGCTTGTAGCTTAAGCTATTGTAATGACTGATTTCATAGGGATTTACACTTATCAGAATCTATAATCAATTTCTAATTATGATGCTTGATGTAGAAAAAAAAGCACTGTTTCTTTGTTGAATGAGTATATGTGTATGACAGGTAATAGGTATCCACCTAGACGATACTGTATCATTTCATATGAGCTAAATGTCAGGTGAGATGTTTCATACCTCTGTCATTTTCTTTTTGAATTCTTGGTTTCTTTTGCTAATTATTTGGTTCCGTTTCCTTGTGCTTTGTACTTAAACACAGAGCAGGTGACAGCATGCATTATGCTTGAGATTTCCCAAAGTGGCAGACCAAATAACCCAGTGGTAAGATCTGCCACCTAGTTATAGGGCTGGAATGGTTCATATAGCAGAACTATGAAAAGTTTAATCTTTTTCTGTTCACCGCAATCATTTGAAATTGTTGACTACATATGAAATGTTGAATTAATGAATTTGCTGCCCATATATTGAAGGACTCCTCAACTTTAGGAAAGCAGTAAAAACATAACTCTTCACTTAACTCCCTGTATTGTAAGGTAAAATCTTGTACTATAACTATGGCAAATCCATCATGTGTGTCAATTAGGATAAAACTTGTACTGGAAAACTTGCACTATAAGGATAACCAGGGTAAATTGTAACCAGTAAACTGTATATTATGGAGCTCATAATCAAAATGGAAATACGTCTAAAAAAACGGCCTAAATTGGCACTTGGACGATCTGTAAGACAAGTTGTCTAAGTGCCGATAATCGAACCAGGTTTTAGATGAATCTCAAAACGACTTAGGCCCTTTCAGTGCTGCTGTATGCCCAGAGTTAAAAGGGCATTGTAGGAGGAATGGTGAAGGCAGGATCTGCAAGTATAACTGAAAGTGTAACAAGACTGCCTAGATGGAAATTGTGCGTTGTGACTTAGGCCATGTAAAACCAGGTCTAAGTGCCCAGAAGTCTCCAAAGTGAGTAGATAATCATTGTAGACACAAGGGGCCTGATTCTCTAAAAGTGCGTCCCGATTTTAGGCAGCTGTAGGCGTCCTACAGCTGTCTAATCAGCCAATCGGGATGCACGTTTTTTAAAAAAAATGCTCCCCAGGCAGGCCGCCTATATTGAAGGCGAGGCCCACAAGACACCTAGGCCCTGATTCTGAATAGGACGCCCAGGAGAGGCGTCCTATTCAGAATCGGCCTAAACTAAACCCCGATTCTGTAACCGGCGTCCATGTTACAGACGCGGGTTAGAGAAACGGGTTAGATTAGAAACAGCCCGCTACACTTATCGCGGCAAGGGATCTCTCTGCCGCTATAAGTATAGCGGGCCGAGGCCCCCTGACCAGGAGGGTGCCCAAACCCTCTGCCCGGAGACGCACCCTCCCAACACTATCGCTGCCCCCCCCTGACATTACCGATCCCCCCTCTCCCCCGACACTATCGACCGCCCCCCTTGACATTACCGATCCCCCCCTCCCCCCCGACAATATCGATAGCTGGCAGGAGGGTGCCCAATCCCTCCTGCCCGAAGACGCACCCCCCCCGGTGCTAACCCCCCCCCAAACCTCCACTCCACCAAACCTGTTCTTAGAAGGGTCTTGCACGTCTTGAGCCGGCAGGCACGCTTCGTCGAAATGAAGCGGGCCCGCCCCTTCCCGGCCCATCCCGCCGAAGCCTTCTAGAGCCTGGGCCAATCAGGCCTTAGACATAGCGGGTCCGCCCATCCCCACTAAGTCTAAGGTCTGATTGGCCAATCAGGCCTTAGATTAAGTGGGGATGGGCGGACCCGCTATGCCTAAGGCCTGATTGGTCCAGGCTTCTAGAGCCTGGGCCAATCAGGCCTTAGGCTTCGGCGGGATGGGCCGGGAAGGGGCGGGCCCGCTTCATTTCGACGAGGCGTGCCTGCCGGCTCAAGACGTGCAAGACCCTTCTAAGAACAGGTTTGGTGGAGTGGAGGTTTGGGGGGGGTTAGCGCCGGGAAGGGTGCGTCTTTGGGCAGGAGGGATTGGGCACCCTCCTGCCAGCTATCGATATTGTCGGGAGGGGGATCGGTAATATCGGGGGGGGGGGGGCGGTCGGTAGTGTCGGGGGGAGGGCGGTCGGTAGTGTCGGGGGGGTGCGTCTTCGGGCAGAGGGTTTGGGCACCCTCCTGGTCAGGGGGCCGCGGCCCGCTATACTTATAGCGGCAGTGAGATCCCTTGCCGCGATAAGTATAGCGGCCGCATCTACTTACAATGGAGGCCAGCATTTTGCTGGCCTACATTTTAAGCTTCTCCTCTACTAGGGAGACACTTAGGGCCGCCTAGGTTCAGCCTAAGGCCCGCCTAAGGCCCTTAGACGAGTTTAGGCAACTTGCGGGTCTCCCTAGGCTCCCGGAGGTGCCTTCAGGCTTTTTTTTTAAAAACGTGCATCCCGATTGGCTGATTAGACAGCTGTAGGACGCCTAAAATCGGGATGCACTTTAGAGAATCAGGGCCAAAGTGCAGATCCCCACACACTCCCCCAGTGATCACTGCCCCCCTAACTCCATAAAAAACGGAATAAAAAATTTACATATCTGCCTCCAGAACATCAGCAGCTGGCATAGGAAAGCCTAGTAGAGCAGCATAGAGTCTTAAGTAGTTTGCAGGGTGGCTAGTGACCCATAGAGAGGAGGACCCAGGCTCATAAGCTACTCTAACCACTGCATTCATGGTGAAACATGTGCACCCCAAACACTGCTGTACTTGCACTTTAAGAATTTTACAACATTGTGATGTTTTGGGGAGTTCATTGACGTTATTTAAAATACTTTTTTCATTTCACATACATATTTTTTCTTCTATACTTTAGTGGTCCTCTCCCATGAAGGTAATATTTATTTATTAGGCATTTTTTCTATATCAGTATTAAATAGTGGTTATGTTCAGGTAGACTAAAATGATGTATGGGACGACTCTCATTTGGACTTATGTTCTGGTGCTAGTCACCTATGAGATATAGCTCGAGCCTGTATTTTCGATTGATCTATGAAAGGCTCATCCTGACGTCCATTATTCATCCACTATTTACTATTTATTATTTATTTATTATTACTTAAGTGATCAATTTTCAGTCTTTAATTACTCTTTCTGGGGTTAGGAACCGCTTAGCCAACTCTTTATTTATATTCTGCCATATAGATGCCACCTGCAGCCATGAGGGCCATTGGGTTTGTAGATAGGTGGGTCTAGTAGGTTTGGGGGGTTCTTTCACAAATATGGGTAAATCCACTTCAGAGTGAACTCTATAAAGGAGGGGGGCAGCATATGTAAATCTGATGTTAAAATTGAAAAGGGTTAAATCTTAATCCTTCACCCTTTTGCCACCTTCTTCTTGATGTTATATGAAAATCTTACTGCTACTAGTTTGATTTATGAATAAATTTCAATGAAAATTATCACAGTAGGTTTCATCACTTATCTTTATTATGCAGCATTACTACTGTGTTGCCATGTCTGGATGTCCAGTCCATCACTTTGCTGGCCCCTCACATGTCCAAAAGGTCTTGTTCTAGGTGTTTTTGACTTGGTCAAATTTTGGGACGAGAATAGGGTATAAAGATATACGACTCAGCAGTCTGAACGATCAAACGGCTGGACATATAATTAGACGATTTTCGGAAAAAATATATATATATTTTGGACGTATTTTTCGAGAATGGACTTTAGACACTGCCGACTGTGGGTGATTAGCGACTTAGGCCCAAAACAGACTTAGACGTATCTTTTGATTATGGCCCTCCATGTTAGACCCTTAGGCCCTGATTCTCCAAAGTGCATCCTGATTTTAGGCGTCCTACAGCTGTCTAATCAGCCAATCGGGATGCACGTTTTTAAAAAAAAAATGCTCCCCAGGCAAACCTGAAGGCGCCTCCGGGAGCCTAGGGAGACCCGCAAGATGCCTAAGCTCGTCTAAGGGCCTTAGGCGGGCCTTAGGCTGAACCTAGGCGGCCCTACGCGTCTCCCTAGTAGAGGAGAAGCTTAAAATGTAGGCCAGCAAAATGCTGGCCTACATTGTAAGTAGACGTGGCCGCTATACTTATCGCGGCAAGGGATCTCTCTGCCGCTATAAGTATAGCGGGCCGCGGCCCCCTGACCAGGAGGGTGCCCAAACCCTCTGTCCGAAGACGCACCCCCCCCTCGACACTACCGCCCACCCCCCCCCCGACATTACCGATCTCCCCCCCTAGACAATATCTTTCGCTGGCAGGAGGGTGCCCAATCCCTCCTGCCCGAAGACGCACCCCCCCCGACACTACCGACCGCCCCCCGACACTACCGACCGCCCCCCCCCCGACATTACCGATCTCCCCCCCCCGACAATATCGATAGCTGGCAGGAGGGTGCCCAATCCCTCCTGCCCGAAGACGCACCCCCCCCAGGGCGCTAACAATCCCCAAACCTCCACTCCACCAAACCTGTTCTTAGATGGGTCTTGCACGTCTTGAGCTGGCAGGCACGCCTTGTCAAAATGAAGCGGGCCCGCCCCTTCCCGGCCCATCCCGCCGAAGCCTAAGGCCTGATTGGCCCAGGCTCTAAAAGCCTGGACCAATCAGGCCTTAGGCATAGCGGGTCCGCCCATCACCACTTAATCTAAGGCCTGATTGGCCAAACAGACCTTAGACTTAATCTAAGGCCTGATTGGCCAATCAGTCCTTAGACTTAGTGGGGATGGGCGGACCCGCTATGCCTAAGGCCTGATTGGTCCAGGCTTCTAGAGCCTGGGCCAATCAGGCCTTAGGCTTCGGTGGGATGGGCCGTGAAGGGGCGGGCCTGCTTCATTTTGACGAGTCGTGCCTGCCAGCTCAAGACGTGCAAGACCCATCTAAGAACAGGTTTGGTGGAGTGGAGGTTTGGGGGTTGTTAGCGCCGGGGGGGGGTGCGTCTTTGGGCAGGAGGGATTGGACACCCTCCTGCCAGCGAAAGATATTGTCCGGGGGGGAGATCGGTAATGTCGGGGGGGGGGGGGAGGGGGGCGGTCGGTAGTGTGGGGGGGGTACATCTTCGGGCAGAGGGTTTGGGCACCCTCCTGGTCAGGGGGCCGTGGCCCGCTATACTTATAGCGGCAGAGAGATCCCTTGCCGCGATAAGTGTAGCGGGCCGTGTCTAATCTAACCCGTTTCTCTAACCCGCGTCTGTAACATAGACGCCGGTTACAGAATCGGGGTTTAGTTTAGGCCGATTCTGAATAGGACGCCTCTCTCGGGCATCCTATTCAGAATCAGGGCCTAGGTGTCTTGCGGGCCTCGCCTTCAATATAGGCGGCCTGCCTGGGGAGCATTTTTTTTTAAAAACGTGCATCCCGATTGGCTGATTAGACAGCTGTAGGACGCCTACAGCTGCCTAAAATCGGGACGCACTTTTAGAGAATCAGGCCCTTAATATGTGTCTAGCTAGGAAAAAACTTGTATTGTAATCTTGTACTGAAATTATGGCAAATCTATACTGTATGTTTAACTTGTACCCTGTTTTGAGCTCTTTGGGGACAATAGGTTAGAAAATGAAATAAATTAAAAAAAATTATTTACAGCCTTAAATGTTTACCCCATTAAAAATAAACTGTTGAAATGGAAGCAGACTGTTTTGTAGCTAAAGGCCTTTCTTTATGCGCTGCTTATTTCTGGTAAATTAAGGCAAACTGATAATCTAAGAGATCTATCTTCTTTGGAAAAATACTCTAGGAAATACACATTCTGAATGGGTTCTTTTGGTAGAAAGGAGAGAGATTGCTATTGAGGTGATAGAGAAATTCTAAAAAATTTTTACACAATTAAAGCTTGCAATAGAACATAAGAATCATAGGCAGCGGAACACTTTTTTGTTTGGGGGGCCCGCAAGCTCCACCCCAGACCCTGCCTAATCTCTGCCCCTGACCCTGACCCCATCCCCATAATAGTACTAATTATTATACCATTTTTTCCATTCATTTTTCATATATGCTCACAATGTAATCTTATTAACAATACATAATAGTTAACCACAAAATTAAACTACGCAAAACACACTGTATGTTTTTCAACATTCATTCCTACCAGAACATTTGGCCTTGGTCACACATGCAGAACACAGATAACCCCTATGCAAATACAGGACCACAAACTAAAAGTACTAAAATATGTATAAATAAAACCCTAAGATGCAAGACTCTGCATACAGTACAACCCCCAAAGAAATAGAAACAAATGCATTTCTTCCTGAACAGTGCTAAATATAGACAGCAGATGTAATTTCTCAAAACTGACACAATTCAATCACTAAATTGAAAATAAAATAATTTCCCCTACCTTTCTTGCCTGGTGATTTTGGTTTTCAAACCACCTTTTCCCAGTCTCTGGCTGCATGTCCTTCTGTCTGTGCTCTTAACTGTGTATCCAGGACCACCTTATCCATTTGCTGTTTTTCTCTCCTTCACTTTCTGCCATACAAACATACAGCTTTTGTACAGCCATAACATTTGCCACTCCAGTAGAAGCAAGAATCCTTGCTCCATGCAATGTGTTATGATTAAAATTCAAGCACCTTTCCAGCAACGTTGTACTGCTACTGTGGCGCCTTGCTGAAGAGCTTATGAGCACATTTAAATATTTAAAAGCCTTTAAATGTTATATGATGATATTATTTGAGAAATTTGCCCAGTATTGATGAGATGGGAGTCTTTTGTGTTTTGTTCTATTTTGAAAGTAGTGCCCCCTCGAGTGGACTGCAAGTCAAAATCCCCGGTCTGTTTGGATAAATCCATCTTTAGCATTAACTTTTAACATTCAACTTTCTTCCATTTTTCTGTTTTCTTCTCAAAATCTACTTTCCATGCCTTCCCTTCCCATCTATCCATGTGTACCATCTCCTCCCTCTTTCTTCTCCCCTACTCCCATCTATCCATAAGAAGCATTTATTCTTAAGAACATAAGAACATAAAAATTTCTGCTGCTGGGTTAGACCAGTGGTCCATCGCGCCCAGCAGTCCGCTCAAGCGGCGACCCTTAGATCAAAGACCAGTGCCCTATTTGAGTCTAGCCTTACCTGCATACATTCTGGTTCAGCAGGAACTTGTCTAACCTTGTCTTGAATCCCTGGCGGGTGCTTTCTCCTATAACAGCCTCTGGAAGAGCATTCCAGATTTCTACCATTCTCTGGGTGAAGAAGGACTTCCTTATGTTTGTACAGAATCTATCCCCTGCTGCATCCATTGATGTGCACCATCTCCTCCCTCTGTCTCCCCTTCCCCTCCATCCCTTTGCACCATCTCAACCCTCTCCCATGGCCAGACATCTCTGTCTTCCCCTTCCCCCCTCATATGGTCTGGCATCTTTCTCCTCTCCTTCCCTCCCTCTTCCTGAGGTCTACCATCTCTTTCCTCTCCTTTCTGTGATCTGGCATCTCTCTCTCCCCTACTTCCCTTCCATTCTGTGGTCTGGCATCTCTCTCTCTCTCCTTTCCATTCCAGTGGTCTGATATCTCTCCCTTCTTTGGGTCATCTCTCCTCCCTCCCAGTGTAACATTTCTCCCTCCCTCCTCTCCACCACTATCATGTCCAATAATTCTCCTTCTTTCTTCCTTTCCCCATATGCATTATCTCTTTCCCTCTCACACCACACACCTATGTCCAACAATTCTCCATTCCCTTTCCGTCCCCCAGCAGCAGCATTTTTTTCTCTCCCTTCCCACTACTCCACCTGTGCAGCATCTCTTTTCCTCCTTTCATTCCCCCCAGCCCCTGCATTTGTCCTTCCCAACCCTCTCCCAGTATGTGCAGTATCTGTCTTCCCAACCCCCTGAGCATCTGTCCTCCCTGCATTCCCAACTCCCTACCCCCTGCACTAAGCCTCTCTCTGTCAGGCTTTGTACCCAGCCTCCTTCCCTTCCCCCTCACTGTCAGGCTCTGCACCCAGCCCACTTTTCCTTCCCTCTCCTGTCAGGCTCTGCATCCAGCCCCCTACCCTTCCCCTCCCTGTCAGACTCCAGCCCCCTTCCCTCTCTCCCCTATCAGGCTCTTCACCCGCAGAATCAGATTTTTCAATGAGCATTGCCCTGGCCCCCTTCCTTCCCAACCTCTTTCAGGTTCTGTCTTCACTCATGGAAAAGCGTTTCTTCTGCCACTGAGCTGCAAAGAGCAGGAGCTTGCTTTGGCGTGCCTGCTCGGCGCTGAGCGGCTTCTTGATTGGCTCCTGTGAATTCTTATGGGCCATTCAGCGTGGTTTACCGTGCTACAAATTGCTAGCACAGTTTGATAGAAGAGGACCTTAGTCTTTTTACTATTTGAAAATGTAAACAACCGAATCACATTCACCAATTCCACTCCACTCATGATTTTATAGATCTCTGTCTTATCTCTTCTCAGCTATCTCTTCAACATGAATTTATTTATTTATTTTGGGACATTGCATGGAGTTACAGGTTATTCTGCATTGTACAAAATTATAAGATTACATAATAACATAAAATTACCACATAACGATTGTTCAAAATTACAAGATTATAACATGGCAAGGGCATCATTTGAACAACAATGAAGAGTTCTAATTTCCTTATTCTTTACTCATAGGGTAACCATTTCATCCCTTTTATCATTTTGGTTCCCCTTCTCATTATCTTTTTGGGTTTCCCAGTATCTTTTTTGAATTGTGGTGACCAGAATTGCACACAGTGCTGAATGTATATTTGTATTATAGGGAAATATGCATTACAATAGTCTGTATTTTATTTTAAATATATTTCTTATTTATTGGGGGAGTGGGGTTGCCTTTTTGGCTGCTGCCACACTGAGCTGAAGATTTCAATATATTGTCCAAGATGAGGCCTAATTAATTTTCCTGGGCAGTCGCTACTTATTTGGAGCTCATCATTATGTAGCTATAGTTTGGATTATTTTTCTACACTAACCTGTCCTTTTACAAACCCACGCAAGAGGTTCTTATTGTCAGCCAATGAGCTGAATGCTCTGCGCTGCTCCGATGGTCATAGAGTTTCCATGAGCATCGGAGCAGCGCAGAGCATTCAATGCGCCAGCTG
The DNA here is from genome assembly GCF_902459505.1 of Geotrypetes seraphini. Classification (NCBI taxonomy): domain Eukaryota; kingdom Metazoa; phylum Chordata; class Amphibia; order Gymnophiona; family Dermophiidae; genus Geotrypetes; species Geotrypetes seraphini. The sequence goes on from NC_047086.1 coordinate 286,306,165, forward strand.
GTGCTACAAACCACGGTTTTGTAAAAGGGGAGGGGTAAATTTTAATTCTGCCATTTGGCTGTCCCATATCCTCAAATGTGATCACCTCACTTGTTGTTCCCACTTCCAGATTATGCCTCCTGCACACACAAAAAACACTATATTATGGAGCCTACTAGCTGGTCATAACATACAGTCTATGAATTGTTTGCCATGGAATTTGTTTGGAATAACAAGATAAAAAAGGAATTGAAAGCAGTGTCAGAAAGTTGGTTTTTAGGCAGGATTTGAAAGGGGCCAAAATGCACAGATCTGGAATTTGATTGTGGAGGTGAAAGGTACATCTAATAGCATCTTATTAAAGGCACTAAATTCAGAAGGACGTGTGTTGGAGAAGATGACAGAGGTTAGGTAATGAGCTTCAACTGAATATAGAAGTAGAAAGGGAGCAAGAGTGGTGATTTGAGAAGAGTGGTTACAAGGCCTTAATGGTGCAGGTAAAAGATGAACCATGCAGCTAATGGACTGAGTGATGAGAGATAATTCAGTGGAAATTCTGCAAGGAGCAAGTTGCTATATTTTACATGTTAGAAGATAGACTGGATAAGCTTGGATTCTGAAAATGCTAAAGAGGGGGAGGTGACATCATTGTGCGCTGTTTTAGATATAAACAAAGGAGGATGCAGAAATCAAAAATGACATCACAATTCATATACTATATGTTATGGCCAGCTAGTGTGCACATCATTGTGTGGCTATAGTTTGGATTATTTTTCTACACTAATCCCTCCTTTTACAAAACTGTGCAAGAGGTGTGTTTAATGTCGGCCAGTGAGCTGAATGCTCTGCGCTGCTCCAATGGTCATAGAGTTCCTTTGAGCGTCTGAGCAGAGCAGAGTATTCAGCGCGTCAGCTGGTGATACAAACCTCTTGCACGGTTTTGTAAAAGGGGGGGAGGGGGATTTAAATTCTCACACAAATGAAAGTGAAAGTTGCACAAGAATGATCAGGGATTTGTAGAGGCTCTAAAGGGATCTCAAAGTCCCTCCTTGAGGGCCGCAATCCGGTCGGGTTTTCAGGATTTCCCCAATGAATATGCATTGAAAGCAGTGCATGCACATAGATCTCATGCATATTCATTAGGGAAATCCTGAAAACCCGACTGGATTGCGGTCCTCAAGGAGGGACTTTGAGACCCTGCTCTATAGTGACAGCGCTGACTGAAGAGACTAAAAAATCTAAATATAAAAAAGTAATCTAGTCCAGAGAAGGAGTCATGAGGCATCGAATGAAAGGTGTAGTCAACGGCAGATGGGTGCAAAAGGCTCCACTCGTATCGGTCAATGCCATTTCATTTAGGAGATGCATCCAGGTCAAGTGCACTTTCTTTGTCCTATAAGGAGCAGACAATTTTCTGTCTAACATGGCATCAAAGACCATGTTGAAATCAACCACCCCCCAATAACATAGCCTGATTTTTGTTGAGACAATAACAGAAGAAAGCCTGTATTATTATTATTAGGAATACAGAACAAATATAGAAAACACCACCATACAGCTATAGAGAAAGTGCAGCCACTCCAGATATCAAAGGTTTTCAAAAAAGTGGAGAAAAAAAAGACCTCAGAATACAAATGTCCCCTTTTACTAAGCTGCACTAGCAGTTTTAGCGCGTGCTACAATGCCACACGCGCTAGATGCTAACGCCTCCATTGAGCTGGCGTCAGTTTTTCCGCGTAGCACGGGGATTAGCGCGTACTAAAAACGCTACCGCAGCTTAGTAAAAGGAGCCCTTAGTCCCAACAACTCAGTCCAACTGTCCTGTTTAGGGGATATAGCGTAATCACAGGTCTCAGAAAAAAATCCACTTAAAAACATATATACTTATAGCAATAGGCTTATCTTCATAGCTGTAACCTGGGAACTCTTGAAATAATCCAATCCAGACCAGTTTCAAAATGGCATTTAGTGCCATCATTTCAGATGGAACAGGTGAGAAGTCCCAAGCCCGACAGCGGCCCTGTTTCGCAGAAGCTATTTCAAGGGCAAGGCACAGTTCTTTATCCGGTCAAAAATTACAACTCAAGCAAAAAAAGCCCCCCAGTAAAAATGACTCGCCAAGATGTGGATTCAGCACAAGCCTGCCACGTTTTAATCCAGCAATCGGTTCACACCTGATCCATAGCGTCCTCAAGATGGTACGGGCTCATAATCAAAACATCCAAACGTCCAAAAACCCACCTAAGTCAGCACTTGGACATCCTAATCGACAGGATGTACAAGTGCCAAGTTTTGAAACCAACATTCTGGATGTCCAGTGGGACTTCTAAGCTGCTGCTCATGCAGAACTCAAAGGGACATGTTGGGAGGAGCATTCAGCACTGCATTTGGGTTGACTCTGGTCAGCCTTAGACTTAAACATCCTGATTTAGACCTGTTTTAAAAGGGTATAACTTAAAGGTACCCAAAGTGACCACATAACCACAGCAGAGATAAAGTAAAGACTCCCACACACTTCCCCAGAGCTCACTGACTCCCTCACACCCCACAAAGATCAGAAGATAAAAGTACTGTACATTTCTATTTCCAGAGCAGCAGCACCTGGTATAGGAAAACCTAATAGACCTACACACAGGTGTCTTAAGTAGCTTGGTGAGTGGGCTAGTGAACCATAGAGAGGAGTAGCAAGAACCATAAACCACTCTAGCCACTACATTTATGGTTAAAAATGTGAGCCACCAAAAAACATACCCAAAACCTACTGTACTGCAATGTAAGTGACACCTACAGCCAAACGAGCTATTGGGGTGGTAGACAGGTGGATACTATAGGTTTTGGGGGAGTGTTGAGTTTTGGAGGGCTCACCATACACTAAAAGGGGGTTCTGGTGAAATATGTACCTGACATCCTTTATGTGAAGTTCACAGCAGTACCCTCTAAGGCAGTGGTGTCAAACTCAAACCCTTTGCAGGGCCACATTTTAGATTTGTAGGTACTTGGACGGCCTCAGAAAAAAATAGTTAATGTCTCATTAAAGAAATACAGTTTTGCATGAGGTAAAACTCTTTATAGTTTATAAATCTTTCCTTTTGGCTAAGTTTAATAATAATAATATTGTAATTTATAGTTAAAGAGACATATGATCGAGAAACTGTTTTATTTTACTTTTGTGATTATGATAAACATACCAAGGGCCTCAAAATAGTACCTGGTGGGCCGCATGTGGCTCCTGGGCCACGAGTTTGAGACCACTGCTCTAAGGTGCTTCATAGCCCTGTTGGGATATTTGCGTGGCCAATCCATTAAGATGCTGGTCCCTCCCACGTCTAAATGGGCTTTATTTGAACATGGACGTTTTTATATTTGAAAATGGGCAAAAAAAGTTGGATGTCCTTAGGACCAAAACACCCCAATAGGTCATTTTCCCAGAAAACATTTGGATGTCTAGCGGTTTCAAAAACAGATGTTTCCCTGCCTTGCGGGAAATGTCCAAAGTCTGACTTAGACACACTATCAGAAATGCCCCTCCATGTGTTTAGATCTGTTCTCATAAAGTCCATACTTTTTATATTGTTTTATTCATATGTATTGCTATTGTTTATTTAATTATCTTTAAATTTTCATGTATAAATTTACATCAGGTTTCAGGTTTTTTTTAAATTTGATAATATCACTTATAATATTTCTAAGCGATATACATGGTAAAAACAGGGACATAGTATTACAATTTAAAACATGGACAAAATCAGACGAGGACTAACCTGATGCATAAGGGTCAAGGGTAGAACTACAATAATTAAAGAAAAGGAACAAATATGGGAAATACATGTTTGTGGTATGCAAATATTGTACTTATGATTTTTTTTGTTTGCTTATGTATGGGCATTTTGATATGTTTTTACAGTAGATACATGTGTTTATAATTTAATTGTAGACTCCTGATGCAGGCCTTGTAGTCGAAACACAGCCTATTCGAGTTGCACTAAACATCATTAAAGACATTGGATCATTATTTATCATCTCCACTGTTTGTACTTTCTTGGGACCTTTTGTGGAGTTTGGCTTCTTTCTTTTTGTTGTCAACATATTTTAAAAATAAGGTCATTGACATTCAACAAAATTTGTTGAAAATTCCTGCAATGGAAGGACTTCTTGTTTTCGTGTCTAGTGGTTTAGAAATCCTAGTTAATATAGTATGGAATGAATTTGAAACTTTCTCTGATGATATGATCATCAAGGCTTTTAAGAAATGCAGTTCTGCTTTCTGTCGACTAGACATTTGTCCTTTGGAACTGATGGCTTCTGCTCCTTCTTTTTTCTATGGCTCCAATATATACGGTCTATAAACCATATATCTTCATACCTCATTCACTCCAATATTTTTTGAAACTATTCAATCCTCAGCGAGGCCACCTCCCCACTCAGTATACACTCATAGTGGGCGGCTTTATACCTCAGCTCGTCATTGGACCCTTAATACTTAATACATTTATAGACTTTCCGTTTTCTTGTTATCTTAAATAATTTATAAATATTTATTAAACGTAGTTTACTTAGCTTTATTTAATTTAACTTCTGGTCTCAGTTCACAGAAAGGGGGGAGATAACGAACCTGTTTCACCCATGTATTACCAACGGTTTTCTCAAGGCTATCACTCCCTTGTAACTCACACTCCATTCTGAACAGACCAATTTCCTCTTCTAGAGAGGATCCAATGACAAGCTGAGGTATAAAGCCGCCCGCTATGAGTGTATACTGAGTGGGGAGGTGGCCTTGCTGAGGATTGAATAGTTTCAAAAAAATATTGGGGTGAATGAGGTATGAAGATATATAGTTTATAGACCATATATATTGGAGCCAGCGATATATTATTGCCTCTTTCTTTAATATTTTAATAAATTGAGTGCCTTCTGTTCTAATCCTTCTTTTTTCTAAACATAGGGCTCCTTTTACAAAGGCGCACTAGCGGTTTAACGCACATAATAGTGCGCGCTAAACTGCCAGATGCGCTAGCCACTACCGCCTCCTTTTAAGCAGGCGGTAGTTTTTGGCCAGCGCGGGGGTTAGCGCGTGATGAAAAGTCACGCGCGTTAACCCCGCCAGCGCGCCTTTGTAAAAGGAGCCCATAGTGAGAGACTGGATTCATATTTAATTTTCTAAAGATGATTTTCCCATGGACAAAGGCAATATTCTGTTGATCCTAAGGATAACTTGCAGGATATTTTAAATTATCGACCATTTGCTTCAATCCGTCTCTTTATTAAAATTATGGAAGAGTTAGCAAATGAACAATTACATCACTATTTTGATAATTCCAAAATCTTGCATTCTGCTCAATCTGGATTTCTAGAAGTATCCTAGTATTGGCAACATTAATAACTGAAGGTAGGATGCTGCTTTGTAGGGGGCACAGGGCAGTCATTGCAGTTCGATCTGTCTTGTGCCTTTTACTTGGTTGACCATGAAAATTTGTTGCATATTTTGGATAGATTAGGGGCCCCTTTTACTAAGGTGTGCTAAGCATTTTAGCGCGCGCTAAACACTAATGCGTGCATGTTAGTCTATGGACACGTTAGTGGTTAGCACCTACGTAGATTTATCGCATGCTAAATGTAAAACAGGGGGTAGGTGTTATGGGAAATGTATTGAAATAGTTTAAGAGTTTTCTATCTCACCTTGCTCACCCCTCCCTCTTCCTGTGAAACTGTCATTGAAATGCTTTTAGATTTCACTTATATGTACTGATATTTATCAACATTTGTTTATTTCTGATCTGAAGAAGTTACCTTTGAAAGCTAATCAGAAAATGCATTGTTGGTCCAATAAAAAAGATATTGCCTTATTTCTTTTGTTTTTGTTTTATTTCTATATATTACCTTTAGAAAACATACAAAGGCTTCTTTTGTCTAAGAAATTCTTAATGTATACCTAATAAATAGGTATTAGTTTAGTTGCTTAATCTTTTTTATTAATTGATTGTCTAGTCTCTCTTACCATACATTTTTATTCTATGCTGCAAGTTTTGACTAGGATTCAATGCAGTTTACAATAAGATTTTTGATCACAAGACATGAACACTGGATGAAAGTTAGGTGGGTAGAGTATTGAGTTTGTTATTGGCTCGAGGAGAAAAGGTGAGTTTGTAACCTTTTCCTGAAGACATAGTTCGTGCATGTTTGATGCAGGTGAAGAAGGAGGTCATTGCATATCTTAGGTCCCTGATATACGAACGTGGATTCATGCAGCTTCTTCCGAAGTACTCATGAAGTGGTGGAAGGCTAGTTTGAACCAGTGGTGAGGTCTGGCGGTGAGAAAGGTGTGCGTAACTATGATGTCTGTGCTTAGTCCTGCGGAGTAATTGCCATAGATGGCTTTGTGGACCATGCAAGCTATCTTGTATTGTATTCTCTTCTTTATTGGGAGCCAATGTAAATCTTTCAGGAGTGGAGAGGCACTCTCTAATTTGCTCCATCAGAAAATTAATCTGGCAGCTTTGTTTTGGAGTGGCTGCATAGAACGCAACTGATTTTGTGGAATATAAGTGTATGTTGGTATTGGTAATCCTTGTGGGGAATTCCTTAGCAAAGTGGATCAGTCCATTCTGTTCTGAGAACCTCAGATGTACTCTTACCAGAACATAAGAAATACCTGCACGGGATCAGACCTGGGGGTCCATCTAGTCCGGCGATCCGCACACGCGGAGGCTCAGATTTGTGGACTTTAGTGAAAGGTTCAAAGGTTCTTGTCCCATGCTTATCCCATGCTTTTTAAATTATTTTACTGTGTTTGCCTTTACCCCCCTCTGCTGTAGAAAGTCATATCCTCTCTTCTCTTGCTGTCCATATTTTCTTTCCTTCCCATCAGTTTTTTTTTAACATCCCTCCCCTTACCACTGTTATTTTATTCTTGTCACTGGTGCCATAGGTAAATACAGTTCTGCAAATTTCAAAGCAGTTGCCAGAGCTGCAGAATTGTGAGAAATTGGGGGTTCTGCCTAAGAATCTATAGAGCAGGGGTGTCCAACCTGCAGCCCCGTGAAGTATTTTGTACGGCCCCGGTTGAGGGCGATGCAGTATTTTCCTCTGCTGCCCCCTAGTGTTTACCGTCTTGCCAGCTCCCTCTTCTGTTTTGCTGTAGCGTTTGTGCATTTGTGCGGCCCCAGAAACATTTTTTTTGGCCATTGCAGCCCAGGGAAGCCAAAAGGTTGGACACCCCTGCTATAGAGTATACGGTACATACACAAATTACCTCTAAATTCATCTCAGATATTCATTTATGTTTCTCACAGGCTATGTTATGCATCACAGCATAGAGTAAAGTAAATTCGATAATGATTTTACTTGTTTTCCATTTGCCATTGTGTATGGATGGCACAGAGTAAAGCCCCTAGGCTGGCTCATGAGGAAAAAGACCAAAGATGTAAGAGACGGAAAAACTTGGCAATTTGGATGCAGATGAGTCTAAACTCCCAACTCTGTTAATTCCTGAATACTGATTTCACTCTTCTGTTTCCAAATTCAGTATTTGGCATTCAAAGGAAGTGAAATGCTCCAGGGATCATATTTCTACAAGTCTTCTTAATAGGTTTAGGATTGTTATTCAGATACTGCTAGGTAGGTCAAGGATATTTTGTTTAATAGTCAATGAATATTTTATGAAGACGTAGCATTCTGCTGTAGAAGAATACTAGATATTGTATTTTGACATCCTAAGCCAAATGTTTCAATAAACTTTGTATGATTCATTTTCTGCATTTTAAATGAAAATGTCAGGTCCCTTAGATAAGGATATTTCATATGCACTTATCAGGAAGTGAAAAAGGAAAGTGTTTTGTGTGCATGCGACAGCACAATAAGAGAGGTATTTTTATTGTTCAGCCATTTGAGAGTCCTAACCTCTCCCAATGCCTCAGCACATCTGACACCCCTCCTCCCTAAATATTGGAGCCCTAGGCATGTGCCTGGTTTGACTATAAATAAATCAGGATGTTAGTTGGCAGTACACGTAGCACCTCAATAAGTACCTTAAGTATTTCACCTTATAGACCTTAGCGGTACTGCTGTGTGACAAAAACTTAAGCACACAGATCAAATAGCACCAAAACCGTCATTGGTCTTTTATCTTTTGATGTTTAAAAAAAAAAAAAAAATTATATATATATATATGACATTTAGGGCTCCTTTTTTTAAGCCACGCTAGCGGGGTTAACGTGCGTGACTTTTCATCACGCGCTAACCCCCACGCTGGACTAAAAACTACCGCCTGCTCAAGAGAAGGTGGTAGCGGCTATCGTAGCCGGCGGTTTAGCACGTGGTATTATGTGCATTAAACCGCTAGCGCGCCTTTGTAAAAGGAGCCCTTAATATTGTTAAATAGTATTTTTAAATAGTGTTTTAATACTCCTCTCTTTAGGAGCATAGCAAAGGGGATAATCGTCCGACATAGACTATGTTTCGCCCATAAAGGCTGTGTCAAGGTATTTCCCCTAAGTTGTGCCGGTTCCGTGAATGCTGTCGAGTATATATACATTTTGATATCGCCTCAGTAACGCCAATACATAATCCTGCCAGTACAAATCACTATATATAGTAAAACAAACTGGCTTCAATAGAAGAAAAGGAGTGATTGAGAAGTGACCCAATTAGGCTTGAAAAACTGCTCAGAAATATGAAACTCTGAAGGGAAGGCTGTTAAACCTCCCTTGGAGAAGAGTTCACCTTCCAGTTTATGGGCACACTCAAAAACTCCAAAGATGTTTGAAAAAACAAAGCTGGCAATTTGAGTTTGTTACATGTCAGTCTCCAGAGCCATGATACAACTGAACATCACGACCAGTAAAAGTATTTAGCTAATGAAGAACTGTAGATTCACACATGTCCACATTTGTTACTCTCTGATTTTCATCTACATCGGGTCTCCTGAAGCAGGATTCGAAACGGGGCCACGTTGGGACCCCCAAAGGCAATAAACAGAGCTAAGTAACTCAGTGGTGGCAGTTTTAACTTTTACCAAATGAAGACATTTCTTGCATAAAACAGAAAGACTTTGAAACTTTGTTTTTTCAAACATCTTTGGAGTTTTTGAGTGTGCCCATAAACTTGTTAAGTTTGCAGTGACTGGAAGGTGAACTCTTCTCCAAGGGAGGTTTAACAGCCTTCCCTTCAGAGTTTCATATTTCTGAGCAGCTTTTCAAGCCTAATTGGGTCACTTCTCAATCACTCCTTTTCTTCTATTGAAGCCAGTTTGTTTTACTATATCCAATCCTCTTTCTGGTTTCCATTTTGTTTGTTACACTTCACCCTGTACCTTGCATCTTTGAAAATAAGTACAAATCACTATGCACAAACTTGTGCAACAAAAGAGTTGAAACCTTACTATATCATAATAATATCACTAATTCCAAAAACTCAAAGAGCAGCAACCTTATTTGTGAAAAAAATGCACCACAAATATTACATCAGATCCTAAACAATTAATACGACACCTAGTGAGAAAACAGAACAATGGGACTGCTGCAACATTTCTACACACAAACATTTCAATTAATAAGAACATAAGAATAGCCTTAGTGGGTCAGATCAATGGTCCATCAAGCCCAGTAGGCCGTTCTCATGGTGGCCAATCCAGGTCACTAGTACCTGGCCAAAACCCAAGCTGTAGCAATATTCCATGCTACCAATACAGGGAAAGCAGTGGTTTCCCCATGTCTTTCTCAATAACAGACTATGGATTTTTCCTCCAGGAACTTGTCCAAACCTTTCTTAAAACCAGCTACGCTATCCGCTCTTACCACATCCTCTGGCAACACGTTCCAGAACTTAACTATTCTCTGAGTGAAAAAAAATTTCCTCCTATTGGGTTTTAAGAGTATTTCCCTGTAACTTCATCGAGTGTCCCCTAGTCTTTGTAATTTTTGATGGAGTGAAAAATCGATCCACTTGTACCCGTTCTACTCCACTCAGGATTTTGTAGAATTCAATCATATCTCCCCTCAGCCTTCTCTTTTCCAAGCTGAAGAGCCCTAACCGTTTTAGTCTTTCCTCATACGAGAAGAGTTCCATCCTCTTTACCATCTTGGTCGCTCTTCTTTGAACCTTTTCTAGCGCCACCATATCTTTCTTGAGATAAGGAGACCAGAATTGAACACAATACTCCAGATGAGGTTGCACCGTGGAGTGATACAGGGGCATTATGACATTCTTAGTCTTGCTAACCATCCCTTTTTAAATAATTCCCAGCATCCTGTTTGCTTTTTTGGCCACCGTCGCACATTGGGCATAAGGTTTCATCGTATTGTCTACAATGATTACCCAGATCCTTTTCTTGGGTGCTAACCCCCAAGTTGGACCCTAGCATCTGGTAACTGTGATTCAGGTTATTCTTCCCAGTGTGCATCACTTTGCATTTGTCCATTTAATCTGCAATTTGGGCACCCAGTCTTCCAATTTCCTAAGGTCCGCCTGCAATTTTTAACAATCTGCATGTGTTTTAACAACTTTAAACAGTTTAGTGTCATCTGCAAATTTAATCACCTCACTCGTCATTCCAATTTCCAGATCATTTATAAATAAGTTAAATAGCACCGGTCCCAGTACAGACTCCTGTGGCACTCCACTGTTTATTATCCGATAACCAATTCCTAATCCACAACTAAATAAAATATTTTTCTGAGTATTTTATTTTTCCATCACTTTGATTGCAGTGTGTCTGATTTTTCTTTATTTTTTATTCTATCTTCATATGTTCTCTCTCCATGCCCACCTTCCATCTTCCCTCTACATCTGTCCTGTCCTGCATCTACCCTCTGTGTCCTTTTCCTTTTGAACCTCTGTAATCAGTATTACCCTTGTGTGTCCCCATCCCTCCTCCCTCCATGCCTAGCATCACTTCTATGTGCATCATCTCTCTATTCTTTTCTGCCCCACCCTGTATCTTGCATGTCTCCCTCTCTATTCTTTGCTCTCTCCCTGCAATCTGCATCTCTGCTTCCCTGATCCAATCTCTCTCTTTCTCCACTGCCCTCCCCAGTCCAGCAACACCTTTCCCTCTTCTGCTCTAAGTCCCTGATGTTCAAACGGCTTCCATGCCAGTAAGATTTGTTAAAGCAGTCTTACTGGCATGGAAGCTCTCCTCCTGTACATAAAAGGGCTCTCCGTGGCTCCTATTGATTCTCTTAGCAGCAACCAAGAACCCTAAACAAATGCATTACAAGGAGCTCATTAGTATTCTAATGAGCCCTCCTTGTGATGCACTAAAAGGAACGTCTCCCCCCCCCCTTTTTTTTTACAATAATAATTTTCTGCTGCCGGAAGCTGTTGTGCACTCACACAACAGCAGTGCCTTCCCCAAAAAGAAACAAACAATAAAAGACTTCACATGCCGTATTCTCCTTCTGCCCAGCTGATGGTAGGTCCAGAGCCACAATCAGCTGAGAGCCAGCAGAGGGGAGAGCAGCAACAGCTGCAAGCTTAGCTGATTCATGGATTCCTCTGCAGGCTCTAGAGCCCTAGCTGATTGGGGTTTCCCCTGATGACTAGCTGCGATCAGCTGATTGGGGCTTCCCCTGCTGCTTTTAGAGCTGCCATCAGCTGGGCAGAGGAGAATGGTGGCTGCAGGCAAGAGGAGGAGCTGTGCCTAGCGATTGCTCTTCTGAGAAGGTGCCAGGCTCAGTTTCTCCCCTCTTTTATGGGACTACTCCACACAAATAGCATGCATATGATTTGCATGCCCTGTAAACAAAAATCACTCCCAATGCAGTATTTTTTACCATGTTGTCAGAGCATTGTGTACAGTAGCACCACTCCTCCCTCTTCTGCCCCCAGTCCAGAAGCACCTGTCTCTCTTACCTCCCTCCACCACTAAGCATTTCTCCCTCCCTCTCCAACAAGCATCATTTACATCTTTGATTTCACTTGCCTGCACAGCTACCGTAGTGTTATCTCAGATAGCCTTGGGGCCTTTCCAAGGCCAGGCCCACCTCTGATGATGCAACTTCCTCTTTTCTCAGAGGTGGGCCTGGCTTATCAAAGGCCCCAAGGCTGCCTGAGGGAATTGCTGTGCTAAAGCTATGGCAGCTGTACAGGCAACTCTGCACGCTGCTTCTTCTAGTCTGGGGTGTAGGGGAGTATAGTGGCAATGGTGGCAAGAGGCAGGAGACATACAGCCACTGCATACAACCTGAGAAAAGCAAAAACAGGAAGACCCGATGTTCCACAGAAAAAGGTGCAATCCAATAACAAAACAAACTGTGGACGAAACACAATGTTCTTGACCTTCCTTTATTACTTCAAACAATGTTAAGAAAAATATCCACTTCAACCGTATTAAAAACTAACGGACCTAACACGGGCCGTGTTTTGGTTAACAAAGCCTTTCTCAAGGGGCCGGTATTAAATAATACGCTAGTGTTGTGGAATTGGTTTCCAAGTCGCAAGAGCCGTGTTTAGACCGAGGCAGGGCTAACTGCTAGTACACAGAAACTGCACATTGTCAGGCCCGTTAGTGGATATTTTTCTTAACATTCATTGATGTAATAAAGGAAAGTCAAGAACATTGTTTCGTTCACTGCATACAACCTGCCACTGGTACGCTTATCCCCTGGGGTATGTGTACCACTTGGGATTTTTTTTCACATATTGCATATGAGTAAACACCCTCCCCCTCCCCCACTGTAAAACCTTTGGATCTTAGGCCCAAGGCCGATAGCACTATATTATGACATACATGTGTCCCTAAAAGCTATTCCGTAGCATGCAGAGAAGAGCAACTAAAATGGTTAAGGGGCTAGAGGAGTTGCCGTTCAGTGAGAGATTAAAGAAACTGGGCCTCTTCTCCCTTGAAAAGAGGAGACTGAGAGGGGACATGAACGAAACATTCAAAATACTAAAGGGAATAGACTTAGCAGATAAAGACAGATTGTTCACCCTCTCCAAGGTAAGAAGAACGAGAGGGCACTCTCTAAAGTTGAAAGGGGATAGATTTCGTACAAACGTTAAGAGCATACGAATATAAGAATTGCCACTGCTGGATCAGACCAGTGGTCCATCGTGCCCAGCAGTTCGCTCATGCGAACTGGTCAAAGACCAGCGCTCTAACTGAGACTAGCCCTAACTGCATATGTTCTAGTTCAGCAGGAACTTGTCTAACTTTGTCTTGAATCCCTGGAGGGTGTTTTCCCCTATGACAGACTCCGGAAGAGTATTCCAGTTTTCTACCACTCTCTGGGTGAAGAAGAACTTCCTTATGTTCGTACGGAATCTATCCTCTTTCAATTTTAGAGAGTGCCCTCTCGTTCTCCCTACCTTGAAGAGGGTGAACAACCTGTCCTTATCTACTAAGTCTATTCCCTTCAGTACCTTGAATGTTTTGATCATGTCCCCCTCTCAATCTCCTTTGTTTGAGGGAGAAGAGGCCCAGTTTCTCTAATCTTTTGCTGTACGGCAACTCCTCCAGCCCCTTAACCATCTTAGTTGCTCTTCTCTGGAAGTTCTTCTTCACCCAGAGAGTGGTAAAAACCTGGAACGCTCTTCCGGAGTCTGTTATAGGGGAAAACACCCTCCAAGGATACTAAACTGGAATGTACACAGGTGAGGCTGAACTCATTTAGAGCACTGGTCTTTGACCTGGGGGGCCGCCATGTGAGTGGACTGCTGGGCACGATGGACCACTGGTCTGATCCAGTAGTGGCAGTTCTTATGTAACTGAATCAGATCAAATGTTCCCTTCTATTTGTTTACCAAAAAGTAATTTTCAGCAGACTGTATGCAGATTTGTTGTCATAGCAAAAAATTATGAATGATGAATAATAGCAATATAAATCTGGCAAAAGATTGTGGTGGCTTTCTCAGGAGGCTGTGGTATTGAAGGGGGCTGTTATGATAGATGATGTTTGAGAGCACCCTAAAATCTTTTATGGAGCTATGGAACAGTAATAGAAAAAAATGTTTGTATTCTTTATTGAATTTAGCATTTTAATATAATAACTTTTTGTACTCCTATCCTAGCTATATTTTGAAATTCCTTTCTATTCGTAATGTTTTATGTAAATTGCCTGGACCTGTTTTTGTTTTTTTGTTTTTTTACCAGATTAAGGTCGTATAGCAAATTCAGGGCTTCTTTTATCAAGCAACGGTAGAGCCTTCCACCATGGTGAGGTAAATGTTTTGACATTCAATTCCTATAAACCAGGGATCTCAAAGTCCCTCCTTGAGGGCCGCAATCCAGTTGGGTTGTCAGGATTTCCCCAAAGAATATTCATTGAAAGCAGTGCATGCACATAGATCTCATGCATATTCATTGGGGAAATCCTGAAAACCTGACTGGATTGTGGCCCTCTTTGAGACCCCTGCTATAAACGAAGTTGTTTCCTTGCTGGCCCATGGTAAAAGGCTCTACCACTGCTTGATAAAACAAGCCCTCAATAAATGATAAACATTTTATTGAATTTTATATAAAATTGGCTTATATAGTATTACTGGTATAGCGAAGGTGGGAGGCGCCCAGGGTGGAGGCACCTCCCTTGCCCTATTCTCTGCCCCCTCCCCCCCACCACCATGTGCGTGCCCCTTCCCTTCCCCCGTACCTGTTAAGCTTTCCCGGCACGAGCAGCATCTCCAACTTCTTGCCTACGCCAGCGTCGACTCTCCCCTCCCTCTTGACATCACTTACTAGTCACGGGACCCAGAAGTAACATCAGAGGGGAGCGCCGAGGCTGGAGCGAGCAGCAGAGGTACAGTGAGAGGGAAGTGAAGGCACCCACATGGCAGGGAAGGAGCAGGGGGGCAGAGAGGAGGAGAGGTTCTGGCACCCCCACCAAGACAGTGCCTGGGGTGGTCCACCCCCCTCTCCCCTTACTACGCTACTGTACAGTATAAGAAAGATAACACAAGGCAATAAAAAAAAATTTTCGGAATCATCTGACAACATAGCACATTTTTCATGCTGATTTCAGATCTGTTATTAGGTTTTTTTTTCAGTCATGTAAACTTTTAAAGTTATGGCTATTGTTAATTTATAGCGTTTTAGCATATAGGGTTTTAAGAATTGCAGCATCAACTTAAAGAAATGTTGCAGTATCTTCTGTCCAAAGTCAAAAAAGCACATAGCATAGCATAATTATGCTGGACTGTGTCACTTAGCAACCAATATTTCTTTAAAAATGCTTAGAGTATGATTTCTTTTTCTGAGTTGTGTCTGGATTGTCACGGCACAACATCCAGCAGTAATCAGCCATCATACTCTCATTCCAGAAACCTTGGTAGCGATGCTCCATTAACTGAATGTCCTGGTGAAAATGTTCTACTTACTCGTCACTCACCATACCAAAATTTTCCGGAAAAAAGTCAAGATGTGAGTGCAAAAAGTGTATTTTTAATGACATGCGACTGCTAAGTTTCTGATATGAGTCAAGGAGATTCTGATCTCCTTCCATGTATGGAGACTTATGGTTGCCCAGAAAGTTTTCCACTAACCAGTTGAATGCCTCCCAAGTTTCAAGTTCAGCTGCATAATGGACTTGATCTGTGGGCCTATAAATATCCCTTCCTTCAGTTTTGCAGCGCTGAGTTTTGGAAATTTCTTAAGATATTGAAAACCTGGCAAGTTTGCTTTACCCATGGCCTTTACCAGGTTCTTCATCAATCCCAGCTTGATATGAAGAGGTGGAAGAAATATTGTATGAGGATCCACCAATGGCATAAATTTCACACTGCTTGTCCCTGGGTTATAGGTATCCCTCAGCTGCCAAACACGCTTGACATAATGTTCAGCTGTAGATCTGCTATCCCACAAGCACAGGAAACAGCAGTATTTAGTGAACCCTCCTTGCATTCCCATTAGCATGCCAATGACCTTCAGATCACCACAGATGTTCCACTGGTGTGTTTTATAACTGATTGCTTCTAGTAAATTCTTCATATTATCAAAAGACTCCTCTAGATGAGCAGAATTGGTATACTTGATTTGGAATTTCTGTTGTGCAGTAGCACTGCCTTCAAGCTTCTCAGTGAAGAATCAATGAAGAGACGCCATTCATCTGGACAATGTACTTGTGAAAACTGTTGAAGAGCCCATTGATGTCTTGACAAAAGCACAATGAGCCATTTACAGTGAAGAATTTTGTTATGATTCCTTTTTCTGTAATGAGTTATATTAGAATCTTTTGCAAGCAAGTGTTTTTGCTTTAGCCTTGAAGCAAAAAGTTCTGCTTTTTCTTTTGAAAGATTTAGATCACAAATAAGATCATTGAGCTCAGCTTGTGTAAAGGTCTCTGGTTCTGAATCTGCATCATTCACATCATCAGGATCAGATAATTCTGGATTGTGACCTGTTGCTGCATCATCATCCCATTCTGCATCATATTCCACAGAAGCAAGTCCATCTTGTGGAGGTACAGGGACAGACAGTGAATCATCATGAGGAACAGGCCTAATAGCAGAATCCAGAGTAGGATATATAATTTTGTGCTTAGTTTTGTGCTTAGTTTTAGCCTTGTGTTCCTAAGGCAAAAATAGCAATCTTTAATATGCTATTGCGGTTCCCTCCATATTATTGGGATTGCAAATGGCATTGTTGCCTTTCGTCGATTGAGCCAGTCACGAAGTCCGTTGGAACAACTGGAACAGATGATATGTGGAGCCCCTTGACTTATCCTGGTCACCCAGTGGACAGCCAAAGTACAATCTGTATACTTTCTTCAGAGCTACGATAATTGGGCAACGTTGTGCTTTTGTGCTTTTGTCGTGAATGAACCACAGACTTAACAGAAACTATCTGGATGATTAGTACAATGTCTTGGCATGATAAAGACTGATATTAATCACTGTCTGTAGCATAAAAAAAAACTGAGACAACTGTCGTTAACCCTCCTTATACATTTATCCTATAAGCGCATGATATATCGCTAAATTAACATTTATAATTATATATAATGAGCCTCATTGCAAAAAATGTGACGAGCTAGTGAAAAACTAAACACAGATTTGAAATCAGCATGAAAAATACTACAAAACCCACCCAACATTAACTCTGATGAAAATGATGTGTTGACCTGTGTAATTAACAATCTGACTACTGGAGTAAGCTGAAGAATGAGAAACAAATAGTAGGATAGGCAAGATAGAAGGAAAATAAATTTTATTCAGCTCCTTTGGTTGTTAAAAGAAAATCATTCAGTTTCTCAATTTATATTTTGAGCTTTATTTTAAAATATGAATGAGCTGTAGATTGGGAGTTTTTGAGCAGTTCCTCTACTTAGCCACTCCTACCATATGCAGCAGGTAAACTCTGGTGCTGCAGTGCTGCTCCCTATCAGAACTTTGGAGCAATTTATCCAGATATATTGTCCTGTCTGAAAATTGCCCTTTTCTTGTTCCCCCTGGATTCTATATATGGGGCCCAAATTGGGTGCAAATCCAAGAAATGCATCCAAATTACACCCCCCCCCCCGCTTTTGTTTTGTTTGTTTTTTCAAAACTGCGCAAGAGGTTTTTAGCACCAGCCAGAGTGCTGAATGCTCTGCACTGCTCCGACACTCAAAGGAACTTTATGACTGTCAAAGTAGCACAGAACATCCAGTGCACTGGCCAGCACTAAAAACCTCTTGTGCGGTTTTGTATAATAGGGGAAGGCGGGGGAGTTGTAAATTAGCTAACAAGCCAAACGGCGTCAATAATTGGGAGTTAATTGGCACCAATTTGGATTGCGTGGTTCTATAACAATGAGCATCCAAATTCCAATGGGAGGTCCGTGGGCAGGTCAGTGGCGCTCCTATTATTTGCTCACAGTATTACAGAATACTGGGGATGTGTGTCTAAATTGGACACCAAGAATTACACCTAGGGCTCCTTTTACAAAGCCGCGCTAAGGCCTTAACGCGTGGAATAGCGTGCGCTAAATTGCCGCATGCACTAGCCGCTACCGCCTCCTTTTGAGCAGGCGGTAGATTTCCTGCTAGCGCGCACGCTAATCCGGTGCGTATGATAAAGCCGTTAGCGCGGCTTTGTAAAAGGACCCCCCCTAGTCTCAGCAGGCGTAACTCCTAGCGCCTAAATCGGCACACAATACTAATTCTGTAATTGACACCCATCTTTCAGTGTCCATTCTAGAATAGTATGGAGCACTACTTTTTTTTTTTCGTGCCCAATTTTGGGTGCCATTTTCAGCATGGGAGAATGGTGATACCTCACATGCTTTTGAAAATCCAGTGAACACACATCGTTTTATGACTCTGATTTAGACACATTAAAACATTACTGGAACATATTTCTGCAGATATCTTTCCCCTCGTTAAAAGGCGTTATCTATATTGGAAAATTGGGAAAATCTCTTTACATTAAAATTACTGAGCTTTGGAATAACTTTCTTGTCCAGCTGCGTAACTTGGGCTCTTTCCAATTATTTTGAAAACATCTGAAAACATGGCTGTTTCAAAAATGTAAATTCCATTGCTCTCTATACAATCACTAATTCTTATTATATTTTCCTCTCTTCAAAACTTTTGTAAACCGTGCCGAGCTCTATCCTTATAGAGAAGATGCGGTATATAAGCTTAAGGTTTGGTTTAGTTTGTTACCTAATTATTGGAAAGATCTTTGGAAGAAGGGTGTGTTAGAACTATGCTCTTGGTAACTCTTGTGTTTGCGTCCAATAAAGACTGGATGATGAGACTTTATTGTTGAAATCATGATAAATTGTTTTTGGGTGGAAAGGTATGGGTTTTTTTCCTGATATTTGTGTGGATACACAGAAGAGAAAATGATTTTTATTAATGCGCCACAGGTTTTATTCTTGGGTGCTAATTTCTTCTTACAGTTCATTGGTATGGGCAGACTCGATGGGCTATGGCCCTTTTCTGCCGTCAATTTCTATGTTTCCTTTTAAATGGTTTTTTTTTTTTGATTCTAATAGTTATTTTTTCTATGACCCAAAGCAACTTAAGGCTTGATAGAAAGCATGCTGTTCAACTTTCTGATAAGGATGGGGGATTTTAAATAATGGGATTTAGTTATGGAAGTTAGTATGGACTTTAACAGCTAGGTAATTGCTATAAGATGTAAGTTTTTCTTCTTTTTGTGATTGCCTCTTTTCGTAACAGATCTTTCTTATTAATAGTGGGTTTATAGCAGTGATCTCAAACTCGCGGCCTGGAACCCACATGCGGCCCGCCAGGTACTATTTTGAGGCCTTCAGTATGTTTATCATAATCACAAAAGTAAAATAAAACAGTTTCTTTATCATATGCCTCTTTAGCTATAAATCACAATATTATTATTAAGACTTAGCCAAAAGGAAAGATTTATAAACTATAAAGAGTTTTACCTTGTGCAAAACTGTCATTTCTTTAATAAGACATTAACTTTTTTTTCTGAGGCCCTCCAAGTACCTACAAATCCAAAAAGTGGCCCTGCAAAAGGTTTGAGTTTGAGACCACTGGTTTATAGGGAGTTTATGTCGTTTTTGTTTCATAATCAGATTTTATTATCTGATTTTATTTTTCTTGTTTTAATAATGCATGTGACTTAATTTCCCTAATGCTTACATAATTTTGAATGCAAAAAAAAAGGGGGGGGGAGGTTAGTTAAGGGGAAAGGGAGGCTTTAACCATGGTTTATAAAGGTGCTTGTTGGAGAAGGGGGCAGTTCTGAGTGAAAGACTTTGCTTGTGGGGAGAAGAGGGGAGCAAGTCGCTCTGTATTCAGGTTCAGATCCATCAAGATGGTGCCCAGAAGCATCGAGCTGTGTGCTTACACCCCTATGCTCTCAGGCAGGAAAAATAATGCCAGCTTTGAGCTGGTGTTATTCTTTTCTGAATAATGCAGCTTTGGGCATTCAGCAAAAGCAACACAGTTTGCTATGCATAATAATGAAGTGTTTTGCATACTTTCATCTCAGTATTATGCAGCCCATGGTTATTTATACTAACGTACATTACAATATACAGTACTATACAATTTGGCCATTTAACGTACGTTAGGGATCGAAAATTATACCTTGTTTTCTTAATGCATTTAATAGCTACTTCTCAAAGGGGCCTTTTTGCTAAATCATGTTAAGTGCTAACATGTACATATTGTGGGCAAATTGGTCTAGCGCAGGACACGGTAAAGCATTTTTTATTAGTTATTATCATTGGTGCATGCTAACCGCTTGGTATTTTTTATTATACATTCTTTTCTATAGAGAGGCACATCAGGGACATAGAATGAGCATGGAAGCACTGTTCAGTTAGTGCACTGACATTAGTGCATGCTAAATGAATAATGCCAGCTTAACGCAGGATCCCTTAGAGCAGTGTCTCGTAAACTTTGCGGCTGGCGGCATATTAAATCAAGTGCCCCGGCCGGAAGGCAACCGGAAGGGTGCGGACGTTGATGCGATGACGTCCGCACATGTGCATCTGGCCATGACCCACTTTGGTGGAGGGATCCAGGAGGTACGGGGAAAGGAGGAGAGACGCTGACCAGGAGGAGAGTCATCTGCGCTGGCTGACTTCCTACTGGATGTGCCTCGCGCCGCGAGAGACAAGTCCTGTAGGCAGTCAGGCGGCATGGATGACTCTCCTCCTTGCCAGTGTGTCACGGCACACCTGAAATCTCAGGAGGCCTCCTGAATAGGCTTAGCGTGAAGGAAAGTCCTGCATTGGGAAGCAATAAGCCTGTTTACTAGCACAGTTTAGTAAAAGGGTTCCTTATTCTTAAAAGCAAGTTGCCTAAATATCAACAAAAGAAACCTGGATATGATATCTAAACCAGCAAAAAAAAAAAAAAAAGCCTCATTATTGAAATTCTTTACGTTTCCAGAGAGACAGGGTGAATATCCTGATTATTTGTGAAAATGTATTGCTCTGAAAGTATTAATCAACGTGAAAGCAAGAGCAAAATATGTATTAACAGTGGTTTGAATTAGGTTTGAATAGGTAAATGATTAATTAAAGTGAAGAACGGTGGTACTCAAGAACAGTTTGAATGCATTCATATTGTGACTATGCAGATAGATTATTGTAACTCTGTATTTTCCTCTACTTAATGTATATTACATTACATTACATTAGTGATTTCTATTCCGCCTGTAGCTTGCGGTTCTAAGCAGATTACATAAGAAGATAGCTGGACATTTCCAGGAGATTACATTACATTGGAAGATAGCTGGTTTCAGGTTACATTGAGGTTTCAGGTTATGTTTTGAGACATTGAAGAGACATTTCTAGTAGGTTACATTACATTGGAAGATAGCTGGATTCAGGTTACATATAAAGGTTTCAGGTTACGTTTAGAGACATTGAAGAGATGTTACCAGAGGGGTGGTAAGTTCGCGGGGAATATACAGAGGGGATAGGAAGAGGGGGAAGATTAAGTTGATTGAATGTGTTTTTTGAATAGTAGTGTTTTGATTTCTTTTCGGAATGCTTTAAAGTCAGTTGTTGTGGTCAGCAGTTTGGAGATGGAGGGGGTCAAGTTTCGCTGCCAGCGTCGCTAGAAGGTTATCATATAATTTCTTGCGCTGAGTACCTTTGAGTGGTGGGTAGGAAAATGGGATCTGGATTCTCCTTATTCTGGGTGAAAGGTTTCTGTTTAGGCAATTGTTTAGGTAGGTGGGTGCAGTTCCGTTTGTTACTTTGAATAGTAGACAGTATAATTTGAATTGGATTCTGCTCGTATCGGTAGCCGGTGTGAGTCTAGGTAGGCATTGGTGATGTGGTCGAATTTTCCAAGTGAATAGATTAGTCTGAGAGCTGTGTTCTGCACGGTTTGTAGTTGTTTAATCATGTTAGTGGTACATGGTAGATAGAGGATATCTTTTTATTTTATTTTATTCTGTATGGAAACTTTTTATTTTGCAATTTTATGTATGGAAATTTGTAAGCCGCCTTGGATAAAGACGGATTAAAAATGTTTTAAAAATAAATAAATTAGATATGTTTTATTCTCTCTCATGATGACTGAAGGAAGAGGCTGTAGCTAAAATATAGAAAAACTACATGCACAGCATATGTTTATTAAAATTTGATATACCGCCATAGCATACAACTGTTCACAGTGGTTTACAATAATAAAAAAACATCAAATAAATAGAAAATGAACTCCATTAAATATTAAACAGACCTATCGAAATCTAGAAATATAATTTTACCTTGCTGTGTTTGCAGGTTAAGTCTTGAACATCGCCCAGGTAAACATCAATAAATATGATCATTTTGAGAAATATCATGCCCATTGCTAAACTAAATAAATATGTTTTCAAGGGTGTTTTACAAGCCTTTAAATTTAATTCCAAACAAAATTGATTTGGAAGCTGCTTCCAAAAACTTGGGGCTCCTTTTATAAAGGTGCATTGGGGTCTTAATGCGTGGAATAGCGTGCGCTAAAATGCCACGCACGCTAGCTGCTACTGCCTCCTCTTGAACAGGTGGTAGTTTTTTGGGTAGCGCACGCTAATCCGGTGCGTGCGCTAAAAATGCTAGCGCACCTTTGTAAAAGGAGCCCTTGGTGCTAAATAGAAAAAAAAAACTTTAAATGGGTAAATTCCCAATTAGCCCTTCTGACTGATGATAATACAAACCTATTATCTTGTAATGATCTCAACGTTCGTAGTGGAGAATACCAAATAGTTAAATAATTTAAATAGCTTTTGATGAATGGATCTTGAAAATAAACCTTTAGTCAAAGAACAATCACTGTGTTTAAGAAAAATGTATCTATGAACAGATGTGTTTTAGAGTATTCTGTTCACTATATAGACCAACAGTTCTTGTTTTGTGTTTTTTTATGTATTTTTTTGATAAAAGCAAATTCCCTAAGTTATCTGTATGTAATTTGTATGGAATCGAGGGCTTTCCCACCAAGCTTTGACATGTCATAAAGTGAAATATTGCTCTGATAAAGGGATGCAATTTTTTAAATCATTTTTGGGACCCACTGATATGCAGGATATTAAACAGATGTTTAAGATTGTTGGAACTCTATGGTATTTACATTTTTATGTGGGAGAAGTGATGTCTATGGTCAGAAGGATATATAGCATAGATATTTTAAAAAAGTGAACTAAAGTTAAGTTGCTTAACCCTCTTGGAAGCGTGGGTTCTTCCCTCGTTCTCTTCTTCCCTCTACTTATACTCCTTCCCTTCCAACATAGTAAGTGTATATATTGTTTGAAGTCCCTGAGCGTGATGGCACAGGCAAGAGATAATTAATGAGCTTTCAAGTGAAGTTAATTATATATTGATACAAATTGTTAAAAAATATTGCTGAAGTAAAGAGCCAGACATTTAATTTTTGTCTTTCATTCCAAAGAACTCACAAATAGTGCATGAACATCTTTGTATTATTTCACTTAAGGAATAAAAGTGATTTGAAATAAACAAATACATGCAGTGCCACAGCCAAGAGCTTTACACATTCTTAGCTGGGGAAATATGTGAGAAAGAAATAAAAAAATTAACGATCCACCAGTCCAAAATGGAGGTGTCCATGGAGCCCTTCCCTCAAGGGAACCTCAACTCCTTGGTGGTCTACTGGACTTAATGTCCTCCACCCCAGCCCTAATGTGAAGCTAAATCCTCTAATTCTATAAATGGCAATCAGATTTATTCACTTAATTGTGCATGTAACTTAAGTATTTGCGTGGCTCTTGATTGGCACCTAATTGATGATAACTATCAATAATTGGCCTTCAGTAGCACTAATAAATACTAGTTTGCATTTATGCTTGTGAGTTATGACAATTTTTTATAAAGTGCACACATAAATTAGAGCATAAGACTAGCCTTACTGGGTTAGACCAATGGTCCATCACGCCCTGTAGCCCATTTTCACTGTGGCTAATCCAGGTTACTAGTACATGGCCAAAACCCAAGGTATAGCAATATTCCATGCTACCGATCCAGGGCAAGCAGTGGCTTCCCCCATGTTTTTCTCAATAACAGACTATGGACTTTTCCTCCAGGAACTTGTCCAAACGTTTCTTAAAACCAGCTACGCTATCTGCTCTTACTACATCCTCTGGCAACACTTTCCAGAGCTTAACTATTCTCTGAGTGAAAAAAAATTTCCTCCTATTGGTTTTAAAAGTATTTCCCTGTAACTTCGATTGTCCCCTAGTCTTTGTAATTTTTGACAGAGCAAAAAAATCAAACCACTTGTACCTGTTCTACTCCACTCAGGATTTTGTAGACTTCAATCATATCTCCCCTCAGCCGTCTCTTTTCCAACTGAAGAGCCCTAACCTTTTTAGTTTTTCCACATACGAGAGGATTTCCATCCCCTTTATCTTGGTCACTCCTCTTTGAACCTTTTCTAGCACCACTATATCTTTCTTGAGATAAGGAGACCAGAATTGAACGCAATACTCCAGATGAGGTTGCACCATAGAGCGATACAGGGGCATTATAACATTCTTAGTCTTGTTAACCATCCCTTTTTAAATAATTCCTAGCATCCTGTTTGGTTTTTTTTGGCCGCCACCACACATTGGGTGGAAGGTTTCATCGTATTATCTATGATGATACCCAGATCCTTTTCTTGGGCGCTAATCCCCAAGGTGGACCCTAGCATCCAGTAGCTGTGCTTTAGGTTATTCTTCCCAATGTGCATCACTTTGCATTTGTCCACATTAAATTTCATCTGCCATTTGGCGCCCAGTATTCCAATTTCCTAAGGTCTGCCTCCAATTTTTCACAATCTGCATGCGTTTTAACAACTTTGAACAGTTTAGTGCAGTGGTTCCCAAACCTGTCCTGGGGGACCCCCAGCCAGTCAGGTTTTCAAGATATCCCTAATGAATATGCATGAGAGAGATTTGCATATAATGAAAGTGACAGGTATGCAAATCTCTCTCATGCATATTCATTAGGGATATCTTGAAAACCTGACTGTCTGGGGGTCCCCCAGGACAGGTTTGGGAACCACTGGTTTAGTGTCATCTGCAAATTTAATCACCTCACTCGTCATTCCAATTTCCAGATCATTTATAAATAAGTTAAGTAGAAACAGAAACATAGAAAATGGTGGCAGAAAAGGGCCATAGCCCATCGAGTCTGCCCATTCCAAGTATCCACCCCCCTGAATTTACTCCCTTAAAGATCCCACGTGAGCATCCCATTTTCTCTTAAAATCTGTCACGTTGCTGGCCTCAATCACCTGCAGTGGGAGTCTGTTCCAATGATCCACTACTCTTTCGGTGAAGAAGTACTTTCTGGAGTCGCTATGAAACTTCCCTCCCCTGATTTTCAGCGGATGCCCTCTGGTGGTCGAGGGTCCCACGAGACAGAAGATATTCTCTTCCGACTCATTGCGACCCGTGATGTACTTAAATGTTTCAATCATGTCTCCCCTCTCTCTTCGTTCCTCAAGTGAGTACAGCCGCAATTTGTTTAGTCTTTCTTCATATGTTAGATCCTTGAGCCCCCAAGACCATCCTGGTGGCCATTCGCTGAACTGACTCGATCCTCAGTATATCCTTACGGTAGTGTGGTCTCCAGAATTGGACACAGTACGCCAAGTGAGGCCTCACCATGGATCTGTATAACGGCATGATGACTTCAGGTCTCCTGCTGACAAAACCTCTACGGATACAACCCATCATTTGTCTTGCCCTGGAGGAAGCCTTCTCCACCTGATTGGCAGCTTTCATGTCATCGCTAATGATCACCCCTAAATCACGTTCTGCCGTGGTCGTAACCAAGGTCACACCGTTTAGTGCATAAGATCTGCGCGGGTTTCTCTTGCCCAAGTGCATTACCTTGCATTTTTTAGCATTGAAGCCCAGCTGCCAAGTCGTTGACCATCGTTCCAGCAGCAGTAGGTCCTGTGTCATATTGTCAGGTAACAAGCTTTTGCTTACTAAATTGCAAATTTTGGCGTCGTCGGCGAACAGTGATACCTTTCCTCTAAATCCTTGCGTCATATCTCTTATGAATAAATTGAATAGAATCGGGCCCAAGACCTAGCCCTGTGGCACTCCACTGAGCACGTCCGACGCTTCTGATGGGGTACCGTTCACCACCACCCTCTGTAGTCTACCACTTAGCCTGTCCCCAACCATGTAGTTAGAGTGTCTCCCAGTCCTGTCGATTTTGGTTTGTTCAATAATCTTCGGTGTGGGACGCTATCAAATGCTTTACTGAAGTCCAAATATACCACGTCCAGTGACTCTCCGGCATCCAGTTGTCTAGTAACCCAGTCAAAAAAGCTAATAAGATTGGATTGGCAGGATCTGCCCTGTGTGAACCCGTGTTGGTGGGGATCACGTAGGTTTTCCTCATGAAGGATTGTGTCAAGATTTCATTTAATCAGTGTTTCCATAAACTTACACACTATAGACGTGAGACTCACTGGTCTGTAGTTTGCCGTCTCTGTCCTGCAGCCTTTTTTATGGAGTGGGATTACGTTGGCGGTTTTCCAGTCCAAGGGGACTTTTCCTGTGTGTAGGGAAAGATTGAAAAGCACAGATAATGGTTCCGCCAGGACTTCACTCAACTCCCTGAGCACCCTGGGGTGTAGGTTGTCCGGTCCCATGGCCTTGTTTACTTTGAGTTTCGATAGTTCGTTGTAGACGCTACTGGGCGTAAATTCGAAGTCTTGAAACGGGTCTTGAAACGGTTCTGGTTATCTCCCGTCTGAAGCTGTGAACCTTCTCCCGGTGCTTCACATGTGAAGACTGAGCAGAAGTATTTGTTTAGTAGTTCTGCCTTGGCAGAATCTGATTCTGCAAAGTTACCGTCTGATTGCTTCAGGCGTTCAATCCCATCTTTGCTTCTCTTCCTGTCACTAATATAACTAAAAAAAGATTTATCACCTTTCTTAATGTTTCGTGCTAGCTCTTCTTCCATTCGGAGTTTGGCCTCTCTGACTACTTTTTTGACAGCTCTAGATCTGTCTAGATAGTCCTCTTTCGCCTCCTGTCTTCCTAGACGTTTGTAGGTGATAAATGCTTCATTTTTCTTTTTAACTAGGTCTGAAATTTTGTTGCTGAACCATTGGGGTCTTTTGTTTCTCCTGCGTTTGCTTATTGTTCTTTTGTGGCGAGTTGTTGCATCATGTAGGATGGACTTCAGAGTTGACCACATCTCCTCCACATTGTCTGCTTTTGCATGCTTATGTAGCTCTTGATGGACAAAAACTCCCATGCGGTTGAAGTCTGTGCCTCTAAAGTTGAGAACCCTCGTTGCTGTGTTTGACTTCGAGAAACCTTTCTTGAGGTTGAGCCATACCATATTATGGTCGCTGGAGGCCATGGTCGCTGGAGGTCGCATGGAGACCTCCGAGACGCTATCTCCGTTGGTGAGTACTAGGTCCAGTATTGCCTGGTCCCTGGTGGGCTCCAATACCATTTGCTTGAGACATGCACCCTTTATGGATGTTAGAATTCTTTTGCTGCTACATGTAGTCGCGGAGAGTGTGTTCCAATCTGCATCTGGCATGTTGAAGTCTCCTAGCATTACTGTATCCCCGCGCAGTGTGATGTTTTCTATGTCCTCTATTAATTCCATGTCTTTGTCTTCATGTTGTCTGGGAGGTCTGTAAATCACACCAAGGTAAAGGCATTTTTCATACCCTCTGGCCAGGTTCACCCAGAGGGATTCCCCGGTGTATTTAACATCTGTGATTCTAGTAGTTTTGATGCATTCCTTAGTGCAGTGGTTCCCAACCCTGTCCTGGAGGAACACCAGGCCAATTGGGTTTTCAGGCTAGCCCTAATGAATATGCATGAAGCAAATTTGCATGCCTATCACTTCCATCATATGCAAATCTCTCTCATGCATATTCATTAGGGCTAGCCTGAAAACCCGATTGGCCTGGTGTTCCTCCAGGACAGGGTTGGGAATCACTGCCTTAGTGTACAGTGCCACACCTCCTCCCAATTTACCCTCTCTGTGCAACGAAGTAAGTTGTAGCCCGGTATAACCATATCCCACCCATGCGAGTCCGTGAACCAGGTTTCGGATATCGCTATCACGTCTAGATTGGCATTTATTATTTCAGTCTCCAATTCTAGAATTTTATTGCCCAAGCTGTGTGCATTAACGTACATAGCCCTCCATGTCTGTGAAGAGATTCCCTTATGAGATTGTGCGTCTCCTAAATTATCATTGATAATTTTCCCTGACTTATTGTGGATATCATTGGTACCTACCTCAGATTCAGAATTGCGACATGCCTCTCCAGGGTGGTTTCTTACTGCTCTGGGATATAAGTATGTACCCTCCCCCAACTTACCTAGTTTAAAGCCCTGTGGAGTAGGCGGGCCAGTCGATGTCCAAATACGTTCTTATCTCTCCTGGTCAGGTGGAGTCCGTCTGGTCCTTGTAGTCTCTGGAACTTTTCGCCGTGGTCTAGGAATCCAAAGTTCATCTCTAAGCACCATTCACGGAGCCATTCGTTAGTCTGTTGTATACGCTGTTCTCTAGCTCTGCCTTTGTTTCTTACTGGGAGAATTGATGAGAAGACCACCTGTGCTCCTATCTGCTTCAGTTTCTTTCCCAGTGCTCCAAAGTCTCTGGGAATGTTCTGTGTGGTACTCCTAGCAGTGTCATTTGTGCCTACATGGATAAGAAACATGGGAAAATGATCATTAGATTTTAGAAGTTGGTCTAGACTGGTAGTGATATCCCGGATCCTGGCTCCAGGGAGACAGCAGACCTCTCTTGAGTGCAAATTAGGCCTGCAGATTGGTCCCTCGGTGCCCCTTAGCATGGAGTCTCCAATGACTACCACTCTTCGTTCCTTCCGGGGGGGTCGGTCTGCGTGCCCTGGATTCGAAGTTGTGAGCTGGGTATCCTCCTGAGCTCCGTCTGCTATTTCCTCGGAGGTTCCTTCTTGTAAGATCTGGAATCTATTTCTGAGAGTGAGTTGTGGTATTGTTGTAGAAGTATCCTGTTGGCGAGAAAAAGAAGAAGAAGAAGGTGAGAATGAGTTGGATTTCCTTTGCTTGCCCGTAGAGGAGGTTACCAGTTGCCAAGGGCCGGCATCACTGATCATCTCCTGCACTCCAATCGTTATATTCAGGGCTGTAGTTTTGGGTGTGTCGAGGATGGACCTGCCGTGGGTTCTCTCTGCGATGTGTGACAGTTCCAGGATGGCATCGTCGATAAAGGCCTCGTCATCCCTGATGCTCCTCAGGCGCTTTACCTCCTCCCTGAGGTTAAGCAGTTCTTGTAAGATATCCTCATCTAAGTTTCCTTTTCCCAGCTCCTCTGTCTGCGTATAGACAGTAGTGTACCTTGGGGGGGAAGGGGGGGGAGAGAGGGATGGTCTCGGTCTGCACAGAGACTTCTATCCTCTGATCCGTGTCACCTTCCTCCTTCTGCATACAGACCTTGGCCATCCCCTGGGACCCTCCGGATGCTGGAGCGTTGATCTTGATAGTAGCTTTGGTATTCCGTGTCCTCCCTGCCATTTCCAAGTTTGAGAGATATATATGTGTAAAGAGAAAGGTTGAGATGTCAGAGAGTATGTAAGGAGAGATGAAGATATAAGAGATATATAGATATAGATATAGCACTGGTCCCAGTACAGACCCCTACGGCACTCCACTGTTTACTCTCCTCCATTGAGAAAAATGACCATTTAACCCTACCCTCTGTTTTCTATCTGATAACCAATTCCTAATCCACAACTGAACTTTGCCACCTATCCCATGACACTTTAATTTTCTCAGGAGCCTCTCGTGAGGAACTTTATCAAATTAGATTGTAAGCTTTTCTGAGCAGGGATCATCTATTACATGTTAAATGTACAGCATTGTGTACACTTTTCAGTACTATGTAAATGATAAATAGTAGAAGTAGCTTCAGATATTATAGCTAGTCCTATTGGAACAGCCAAACAGGTTCCTGGCATAGCCTAGTGGTTGGTGAAGTGGCCTATAAAGAAGAGGACCCAGGCCCATATCACACTCCAACTAGTACACCTATGGTAGAAAGTGTGAGCCCTCTAAAATCCACCAAAAACCTACTGAACCAACATATAGGTGACACTTGCAAGCATAAGGGCTATTTGGGTGATATACAGTTGGATACAGTAGGTTTTGGGTGAATTTTGAAGGGCTTCCCATACAATATAAGGGGATTAAGGTGAGATATGTAGCTGTGACCTTGCATGTGAAGTTCACTATAGTGCCCTCTAGGGTGCCCCACGTCTTCGCTGGAATGTTTGTGTGGCCAGTTTACTAAGAATGCTGACCCCCTCCTACGTCCCAGTGGCTGGGTTTTGTGCATTTTTCATTTGGGTGTTTTTTTTTTAAGTGATTTAAAAAGATAGATGCACTGAGGATAAACACATCTAGGAAATGGCTATTTTTGAAACTTAAAAGATACA
This sequence comes from Geotrypetes seraphini, assembly GCF_902459505.1. Taxonomy (NCBI): domain Eukaryota; kingdom Metazoa; phylum Chordata; class Amphibia; order Gymnophiona; family Dermophiidae; genus Geotrypetes; species Geotrypetes seraphini. Next base: position 286,336,455 of record NC_047086.1, read on the forward strand.
TAGATCCAGGCAGCAAGCTCAGTCTTCTTGTCTGACCTTGCTGCCTGGATGTCTCATCAGCATCTGAAACTGACCGTGGCTAAAACTGAACTTCTTAACTCTCCTCTTAAACCCGTCCCTCCCGCTCCCCCATTCTCCCCCATTATGACGAACACATTCTATTTGACTTCTTTCCCTCTTTTTCTGCTCAGATCAACAGTATGCATAAGCTTGTCATTGCTTTTTCCGTAACGTTACCAAAATTCTTCACTTCCTTTATGAGCACACTACTAAAACCCTTATCCACAGTCTCATCACCTCAAAGTAGATGACTGCAACTTGCTTCTCACAGGTCTCCAACTAAACCATCTCTCTTCCGATCAATCTGTTCAAAGTTCTGTTGCATGCCTTATCTTCCATCTTCTACGCTCACTTCAGTGGCTCCCTTTCTATTTCTAGAATCAGTTCAAACTCCACTTACTGACTTACAGTGGCATTCATTCAGCAGCTCCTCAGCATCACTTCTCTCTCTATATATATATACCTTCTCCTGGGACTCTATCTGATAAGTCAATCTTTTCTGGGAATGGGGATTTGGGAAAGGAAACGGGGACTTGTATACCACTTTTTTTGTTGCTTTGGCATTTCAAAGCTGACATTCAAAGTGGTGGGTACATTCTATAAGAAGTGCCCAAAAGTTAGGCGCCGATATAGGCACTATTCAGCGTGATTCAAGTAAAATTAGGTGCTGTTTAGTGAATCACGCTGAGCGGCACCTATTTTGGAGGCGTCCAATAAATAGGACAGCTCTAGGCACAACTAAAAGTTAGGCGCCCATTCGAGCGCTTAAGCATGCTTAAGAGCAGTGATTCTGTAAGAAGGCGCCTAACACATAGCCACGCCCACACCTAACATGCATAGCGCCTATTTTTTTGAAGGCCGCCTAAAGTTTTAGAGGCGCCATGTTACAGAATTGTGCTTTCTTGATAGGCGCCTATGTTTCAATCAGTGCTGATTAAAAAGCTTAATTGAGCTTGTCATTCAATTTAGATAGGCGCCTATCTAGTTGGGGGCCTCCGAAATAGGTGCCTAACATTAGGCATTGGTTAGAGAATTTGGGCCTAAGTGACTTGCCCAGGGTCACAAGGAGCAGCACTGGGATTTGATCTCACAACCTCTGGGTGCAGAGGCAGCACAGCCCTGTACCCTTCTCCATCACCACCAACCCCATTCCTTTCATTTTACCGTGTCATATGCCTGGAATAGACTTTTTGAGTTGGTACGTCATGCACTGTCTCTGGTCTTATTCAAATCTAGGCTAAAACCCACTTTTTTGAGACAGCTTTTAACTCTTAACTCCTTATTCACCTGATCAGTGCCCATGTTTGTTTTGATCGTTCCCATAATAAATAACTTTTTAATCCTTCATTTGTTTTTTTTCTATCTTGAATAGGCTCTGTCAAACAGGGACTGTCTCATATGTGTTTTGTGTACAATACTGTGTACATCTAGTAGCGTTTGAGAAATAAGTAGTAGCAGGATTAATATGGAGGCACTTTTAAAAGTTCTCAGTGTACATTTAAGAGGACTCCATTGTACCAAAATTATTCCGACAGTTATTTTCAGATGTAATAATTCAATATCTTGTAATCTGTGGTGCTGCACCCTGGCGACCTGCCATTGGTGGTGCTTTTACAGCTAGTTGCTATAGCAACCCTCACCATACCATAAGAATGGTAGCAGTGTAAAGCATTCAACATTATATTAAGTCCACATAACATCTTTCTTAGGAATATGTGAGCATGCCTTAGTAAGTGGACATTGCTATTTTTGCAAGAGTTTCACATTCATATCCCTTTTGGTATAGAATGGATAATGCCATTCTTAATACATTCTGCAATGATTGATGAAGGGAGTGTATCTCTTAGAGTTTGGTAAGAAGTATCATGTACAGCTTCCTTTTTTGTCTTCTATGAATCCAAGAGGACTAACATGGAAACAACTTTACCTTTACAAGAAATATACCGGTACATGCAGAATTTAGAACTTCATGGATTACAAACTAGATACAGTAATCCCTGAATGCAGAAGCAGTGAAACACATATACCGGTATTTGAAAGAATACATTTAAATTCAGTTTGATGAGAATGAAAAAAATGAACATTTCTACTACCTCAAAGTAAACTTATTTATCCTTCTGTGCACAAGCTCCCATGTAACAAGCTATGCCTTCTTATGATGTATCTCGATATTTAGGTGCCAATGGATGAATTTTGAAAGTGGACCTTCTGTCTAATGTTGGAGTTAAGTGTCTTGATACCCATGGGATGATTCCCTGCTCTCAGATGCTAAATTTAGCTACTCACAATTTAGAATTATTTTCAGTGAAAGGTTGGCAATTGCAGGCTTAAAATTCTAGGAAGCTTGATTTTGGCCTCCTAATCTTAAAACAACATTCAGCTTCAAATTTAGAGGTCTAAATTCAGCTAGATTTAGGGTGCTGAAACAGACCCTCCCCCCAGTTGAGGTGTTGAAACTTTTTTGAAAATGCACTCCAAAACACTGAGGTGCTTAGAGACCAATCAGAATCTTAGGCTCCTCCCACTGCATCCCAGGTTGCACCGGGAAGAAGGCCCGCCATTTTGAAGAGACAGGCATGCTGGCAGGAAGAAGTAGGCATCTCTCCTTCTCATCGTCTGAATAAGGTATGGGGGGCAGGGTGGGTAGCTGAGGCAGGAGGGAGTGGGCATCCCTCCTGCCCTGCCAAATTTTTTTTTAGGTTCAGGGAAGGGGGTTCCTGGCCCTAGGATTTTTTTAATCTTTTTAAATTTTAATGGGGACAAATATTGTGCATGTGTAATACACGGACAACAGCTGTGCCCCTTAAAAAATCAAGCTGTGCTTTTTTAACACTAACAGCACCTCCAGACCTGTCAGAGATTTCAGAGTGTTAAAAACTGGCACTTCGTTTTGTGCATCATCTGGGCATCGATTGAAGTGCTCATTTTAATACTGCTTAGCTTGTTCTAATCTATTTACATATGATATATCGGAGGCTGCTACAAACCACAGAAAAGACCGCAATTAGCCATTTTGGCAGCGATAGCTGATGTACTTCAATGCTAACCAGTTAAAACTGGTTTAGCGTTGATTGCTAAAGGTATGGTGAGTTTTGAGCAAATGGGCCTAAGTCACAGGCTCACAGCAGGGAAGAAACAATATCTGTCTTCAGACTACATCAGCTTATGATGGAGGGAGAAAGGTGGAGGGTAGGTTGAAGAGCTCTCAACAGAACTACATTTTTTTTTCTTTCCTCCTTCACAGTACTGTACAGTCTGTGCAGAAGCAGGAACCATTCAAGTACCTTCCCATGTAGATCAGCTTCTCTCCCACCCCTGAAGGCGGCTGCTCATCTTCACCATCTTTTGATAATGACAATGCAACAACACCACATATGCTTTATCAGACAAATGTTTGTTAAATAAATCAAAAAGTCAGCTTACATGATTGGCATCAATAAAATAAAATATACATCTATGTGCCAAGGGAAGGAATCAGCACAGAGACTAGCAATCTGTGCCAACTCAGTTCCCTCTGAGTCCATTTCCTTATTCTTGGCCTTTTATCCCTTTAGTCTGGAATGTCAAGGTCTCATTCTGATTGGAGGTTACATTAGCACTCTGGTGGTTACATTTTTAAGTCAGTGATTGGTTGTTTTACAGGTAACTTTGGGTAAATACAAGACTTTCGGGTGTTGCCAAAAATGACTTCCCTATCTCCCATGACAGAGCATTCTTGGTGCTACTCCCAGACCATCTGGGTATGGACCCCTTCCTTCTCTGTGACCTCTCTTTCTGCTTCTTAGGGACTGTGGTTATCAGTGCTTTCTTCATGTTGTGTACTTAGGTCATATGAGTTATTCTTAGCCACTGCCCTTGTGGCTATCTTTCCAGGGCAGGTCATGCTGACCTGCTGTAGTTGTTTATTTTTGTGATCAGTGGTTCTTCATGGAATTTTCCACAGCAGCTGTCTGCATGTTGTTAATAGTTCATGCAGTCTTTGTGTGTCAGAGATGAAGCCTGTTTTTTCTGTTAGGCCTAGTTTCTTAGTCCTGTGCCTCAGGGGTCTCATGAGGGGTCCTCTCTCACCCTCCTGCACAGAAAATGAATTTGCACTGGCTGGTTCTTGATGTTGCACATCAGTTCTTCACCTTAAGTGCAACCTGCCACTGTGAGTAAAAAAAATAAAACAACCTCCACCCCCCCCCCCCCAACAACCTGTGGCACATTTTTGTTCTGTGAAAAGAAGCGGTCAGTGAACATACTTTATGACATACTTTGGAAAGCACATTCAAAATTTATGGTCTCATTGAAGAATGATTGCTGACTTGGAATAAGCAGAACATCAGTACAATTTTACATTTAAGACTTTTGTCATGCAGGGTCTGGAGCAGCTGCCCCTTTTGCATATCAACAAAATTGGCCTGGTTTACTTTTCTTTGCTTCCCAGTTCTTGTCATTCTTTAAGGAGAGGGAAGAATCAGAGTATGAATGGGCACAGCCACTTATCTTCAAGCCTTGCATTGAAGAATGCTGGTGTAGAAGGACTGAGGCTGAGATAGACACTAAAGAATGATATGGGATAGTTTCTCGCAGTTATCTGTCCCCGTGTTATTCTCTACTCAGCTCAAAGTGGGTAACATGAAAGAAAACTAGGAATACTCTAGGAAATGCAACATGATATATAAAAAAATTAAATGAATTTATAATTAGCCATCAGTCTGATATTCTTTTAACAGAAATGTTTTAACTGCTTTTCCCTAGCAACAGCAGCAGATGAATCCAGAGACCAATGGGATAGCCCACATCTACCAGCAGGTGGAGATAGAGAAATTGATTAACAGGTGGTCCTATTGGCTGGCACTCCTCCTGTTTATCCAGTATTCTCTATCTCCCAGCAGGAAAAGGTTGCTATTCAACTAGCTCCTGAATTCTGGCTGTGACTGGAACTTTATTTTCTCCTGTTGAGGTTTCTCTTCAGTGAGACTGCCATTCTATTTCTCCTGTGGAGGTTTCTCTTCAGTGAGCTGGCAATGCTATTTCTCCTGTTGAGATTTTCTCTTCAGTGAGACAGGGGTGTCTGGCTGAACGGTGCCGGCTTTAGGGGTTACACCTGGGCCCCCCAGGTCCCTGCCTCACCCTCCCTCCATTGCTAGAGGGTCTGACTAGGTCTCAATTTTTTTCTTCTTTCCCTTCTCTGTAAAAAAAAAAAAAAAAAAAAAAAGAGACCACAGTTGCTGCATTATGCTCAGTTACTGCTGATCAACCAGCTTTAACTGGCTTCAACCGGCCCTAACACACAAGCTTGTGAGTATGTCTGTTTTTTTTACTGTCGGTTGAACTTTAGGTTCTGTTTGGGAGTCTTAGTAATGTGGGTTCGGTCAACGTATGTTTAAGGAATGGATATTTTATTGAGGCTAAGTTTTATAACTAGAAATCCGTGGAGGGAGCCGGGACTTCCTGCCCTTTTCATGCACGCACTTGGTTTCCTTGTTGGTTACAGCGCGGCAGTAGCGGTGCGATTTCATGCTCGCACTTTTTCTCATTGTTGGGTTTCAGTGCAGCAATAGTCCTGTTTATTCTGGGGCTCTCTTTCATCGGTGTTTGTCATGGCCATGTGCAGCTGATTGTGCAGGTGCTGGTTTATAGCAGCGCGCATGAGATGGGACATGTTTTTTCCAGCACTGTGGGCCGTTCTTCTGGTTATTCCCCGAGTCTTATTTTCTTTCTATGCAAGCCGCGGCAGGGTAAATTTTGCGGGGCTTGAATCCGACTATGTTTCTAGGAGCGTTGATGCAGCGGCCACGTGTCAGCGAGAATCAGGCGTGCGCTTGGGTCTCCAGCGATGGCGGGAGAGCTGCAGCGTTCCGGTAGTTTGTTTCCAGCTGACTTTGGTCAGGGTATGACGGGGCTTCTCTCCTTTCTGGTTCAGACAAGTTGTATGTGTTTCACCAGCTTTGGGACAAGCTTGGGCAGATTTATATGTCTATGTCTGTGTTCCTGCTGTACTCCCTTGAAGGAAGCTACTTGTTTAATCGGACTCTGGGGTTAGCACTCAAGGAGTTTACCAGAGAGACTCTGACCTGTGCTAGGTCACCCAGTCTCGGTTTGTCTCCAGACTGGGGCGACATATGGCAACTCACGGCACGGTGAGGTATCTCATTGTCTCTCTTGGGGTCCCTGCAGATTGAGCCTTTTGTCTGTTGGTAACTGTCCTTATTTGGGCCTCTGTGCTGAGCTGCATGTGTCTAGTAGTGGCACAGGATATATATGCCTAAAGGTTATATAAACAGTTTCCAAGTTCGGGCTGTCTCTATGGGCACAATGACACTGCGCATCTTCCTGCGGCCAGGACTCTCTTTCTCTATTTCTGAGGGGGCCTGGACTTCAGATTTCCATGCTTATCACGCTGGTTTCTCCTGTCGCCATTTTCTCATGGCACATGCTAGACGGGCCCCACGACCAAACAGGAAGGGCTGTACAGCTCCTTTTAACCAGGAGCCAGTTACCTATTCTATCAAACCCGCGGAGGATCACGCGCTATGTGGCTGTTAGCCTCATCCCTGAAGTTCTCATTAGCAATGTGAGCTTTGTCTGATACCTGTAAGGATGCTGTTGTTTTCCACGGGGCGGTAGATGCAGCATCTTGATTGAGTCTAGTACGTATTTACTTTATAGGACATATGTATTTCGCTCATGTTGCATGGGGTTAGTACTGTTTTCATGGTTCCAGTATATTCCTCTTTACATTGTGAAACTTGATTTTTCCTAGGAGAATCTTCTTGCAGATCCTACAGTCTCATCCTGCCATTCCCTGACCTTCTGCACTTCATTCTGAGGGGATCTTGACTTCTTCCAATGACTCTTCAGGCTTTCTCATGAGGGAGAAGACGCTATAATGTCAGGTCAGGGGGCTGTGAAGATTTTTCAGGATGCTTGCATCTTTGCATCCTCCTCAAGTTTCCAGTTCGTTCTTGGAGTCTCTATGTTTTGTGTTTCCCTTTTCAGTGTTACTGGTCCTCAGGACAGTTCTTGTAGTTCTTAGGGAACTAAGGGACGTTGTTCCACTTACTGCATGGTGCCCGAGACGGGGGCATTGGGCAGGCTGGATCCCATTCTGCTGAATTAGTTTCTTGAGGTTACACATTTCTGCAGACAACCTGGGAGTATATTTACCTTTTCTCTATGGACTCCGAATCGGCACTTGGTTTGCCTGCCTCTCTTGGAGCAGCGCTTTCGGTTTTGGCACATGCCATTTCGCCTACCCAAGGCTTCACGAACGTTTTCGGTGATGTGGGCGGTGGTACCGTTTTGGCGCTACCAGGCGATTCATCTAATTTCTTCTTGACTGCCTGCTTGATTCGGACGACTTCTAGTCGGGCCATTTGACTGACACAAAAAGGGTGGTATCTTTTCCTCAGTTCTTTACACGTGCATCTTCGAATTTGCACAGCGCTCTTTTCTCCCACCCAGATTGAGGATTGCTTTGCTACATCCCATTGGTCTCTGGATTCATCTGCTGCTGTTGCTAGGGAAGGAAAAATTATGTTCTTACCTGTTAATTTTCTTTCCCTTAGACGCAGCAGATAAATCCAGAGCCCCACCCTTTCTGGATATTGTCTCTCGGTTTTTTCTTTTTGCAATTTTCGCAGTTTGTTATTATGGCAGGTTGTTTTCTGTATTATTGCATTTTGAGATTTGTTATGGGAAAGAAGTTTTTTACATGCTATGCCTATTGATGGTTACGGATGCTTGGGCAAGGAGCTATACTGGATAAACAGGAGGAGTGCCAGCCAATAGGACCACCTGTTAATCAGTTTCTCTATCTCTGCCTGCTGGTAGATGTGGGCTATCCCATTGGTCTCTGGATTCATCTGCTGCGTCTAAGGGAAAGAAAATTAACAGGTAAGAACATAATTTTTCCTTCTAAATGATAGGTAATCTGTTAAATATCTAATTTCTATAGGAAGGGAATTCCAAATTGTTATAATTCAGTACATGAATGAGGAGTTAGCATGTTTACGAGACTTAATCTCTTTGACTGTCAGAAGACTTAATTTCATCTGGTTCCTAAGGTAATGATGCAAATTACTGGAGATATTAAAACAGAATCTGTTAAATAAGCTGGGGCTGTTGCATATAGAATTTTGAAAGCAATCATCGTAAATCTTAAATTTTATACGAGTCTCAGTCGGGAGCCAATGCAATCAGACAAAGAAAGGAGTTACTCTATCAAATCTATTAGCAGAATTAAAAGTCTAATAGTTTACAATTATGCCAAATTTTAATCTTTCTACATTGGCAGAACTTCATATGATTGTATAGTGTCTGAGTCTGCAGTTTCTCTGTACTTGCAGGGATGTCGGCCAATGGGTTCTGCGGGGGATTTGTGTGCACTTGATTTATTGAAGCATATGGAAGTGTTGACAATTCCTGTTTTGACAAAGATGATAAATTTGTTTCTGACTGAGGGCTTGATGCCAGCCACTTTAAAGTTGGCGACTGTACACCCAATTGTAAAAAAGCCATCCCTTGGCCTTAGAGAGCGCTCCAGTTTTTGCCTGATTTCTTCTCTACCTATGATTGTGAAGCTTGTTGAAAAGTCTTTTTATATGCAATTGGATGATTATTTGACTTCTTTGATGATACCGGATCAATCACAGTATGGCTTCTGCAAGGCACATGTGAGAGATTCCTGGCTGGATTTTCCAGGAATCCTGCACCTTCACACAAACACTTAAGCATAAACGGTTGGAAAGTACAACAAAAGCTTTATTTCTCACAGTTTCTAAGTCTGTTTCTTCACAGATTAAAGGGTTTCAACATAATTCTCACTTCATATGATATCAGTTTATTCCAGCAGACTAGTTCTCTTGTTGTCATATACTTATAAACTCCAATCTATGGCTGTGGTCAATCTCTGCCACGCCCCAACAGTTTATTCATCACAAAAATACTGGCTTACCTTAGCCCAGCTCTCAGTTGTCTCACCTGGACAATCCCACTTACAATTCCATGTCTTCCCAGGGTTCTGGAGTAACCCAAGGCTATGGAAGTGTTTTACCTCTGAGCTTTCTCTGCTCAGGAAAATCTCTCCCTCAGGTACCTCTCTCCCCCACAAGGTCCTCTCTCCCAGGGGACCTCTCTGGTTGATCCCAGACTGGGCATATAAATCTCTTCATGCCTGAGTCCCATCCCATGACTCAGCAGGGTAGCCTGTTCTAGCAGTTTAGCGCCACCTGCTGGATGAGGGTTGAGCTATAGGCTACAGAGCTCAATGCATCCTGGACCCTATAGTTTCCTAATGGGCCAGCTCACACTGTTGCCCAGCGAAAAGATAGCACTAGTATGAGAGAACCCCTTACTCTCTCACAGCACATAATACCAAGGTATTATTGGCAGATATGGTTGATGAAGTTCGTCATGCTTTGGATAGACATGTTGATTGTTTTTTGGTATTTTTTGTTATAATGGCTGTCATTGACTCATTGGATCATGAAATTCTGTTAAGTTGATTGACAGATTGTGGCATTTGGGGGATTGTTCTGCGATGGTTTAAGTTATATGTGAGTGGATGAAGACAATTTGTTTATATTGGGGATACAGTGTCTAGGCTTTTGAATTGCAAATTGGAGTGCCTCAAGATTATGCTTTGTCAGCTGTATTGTTTAATTTGTATTTGATACCTTAGTGTACATTATTGCAATCATTAGGAATTTCCTACAGACTTTATGCAGATGACATTCATTTTTTATTCCATTTCTTATTACCTTACCTGAAGCAGTGGTGTGGCTGCAGGAGGTTTTTTAGGAGGTCCAGGGATGGATGGGGAAGCATCATCTCTGTCTGAATTTTGATAAGACAGAGATCTTATTTGTTTCGTCCACCCAGGATTCTGTTTCTTCTACCTTTGTAACACTAGTGTGGATGCCTTTGTATCACAGTCATTTAGGAGCCTCGGAGTTTTGCTGGATTCAACTCTATCTTTTCATACCCATGTTTAAGCAGTACTAAAAAGCTCCTACTTTAAATTATAATTGTTGAGCAAATTGAAATCTATGTTGCCAGTGGATGACTTTAAGAAGGTCTTATAGGCCATGGTTTTATGCCCTCTTGATTATTGTAACCTCATTTATTTGGGGTTTCCTGGAATTTCACGTGTTGCAAGCGTTACAAGTTGTGTTGAACTCGACAGTGTGGTTGTTTTTTGGATTGTCAAGACCTGAGCACATTATCCCAGATTTACGGAAGTTGGAATGGCTTTAATTAACACAGAGGAGATTGATGCATTTATGTCTATATCATGTGATTCTTCTGTATGTTCAGACTGCAGTACAGCCTTATGTTCGTTGGTGAACTCTTCACTCTTTGACCTCTTACAGTATGACAATACCTAACTTAAAGCAGTTTTGTCTGGCTATAACACATCCTGAGATCTTTCCTGTGACTGGCCCATTGGATTACAATAAATTGCATTGGCCCTTGAAATCAGTGAAAGAACTGGCATCTTTTAAGGCAGGATTAAAATGTTATTTGCTGAGTTGACTATTCAATCTTTTGAATTATGATGTATTACTGATCTTTGTATTGTATATTTATAGTTTGCAATCAGATATTATGGGTTTTTTTGTTACCTGCCTTGTGGAAGGGTGGGATATACACTTCTCCCTCTGTATTAGCTGTGATAGGGGATTAACAGAACCGCAAATATAGAGAAACCGCAAATAACTTTTTCATGTTATTCGCTGTTTTCTATTAAAAACTATTGTGAATATAGTGAAACCCCAAATAACACGGTGGGAGACCTGGTCTGTTCCTGAAGGAGAGGCAAAACATGGGGAAGAAAGTGCTGGGAATCAGGGATTTTCTCTGTAAATGCTTGGAATCAGCGATTTCTCTATGCAAGCTGATGTAATTTTTTTTTTTTGGGGGGGGGAGCCAGCAAGCTAAAAACCATGAATAATGGAAACCGCAAATAGGGAAGGAGAAGTGTAAATAAAGTATCCCAGTACTATGCCAATAATGTATTAATGCTCCTGTTATGTGCCCATTTGAACTACAGGAGCTTTAATCTAGGATCAGTGCTCAGCATTTTCTATTCTGCTCACAGTAATTTAGGCAACTGAAAATGGGGGGAGATTACAGCTAACAACTTTAGAAAAATTGAAGCATAAGGTAAAGAGATAACATCCAAAAGTGTAGTAGTAAAAGAGGGATGTCAGAAGACACTAGTCAGTGAAAATAAAGAAGAAACAACTTGCCTCAAAACTACAAACAGTACAGCAAGAGAGGCAAGGGAAGAGTCCAATCAGCCAAGGAAAACAGTCTTTATTCAAAAATGCAAGCCCCAACAAGGATCCTAGTTTCGGCGTCCAAACGACGCCTTCCTCAAGGGGACACAACTGACGTTGAAACTCATATCGCATGCTTGTAGAGCTTTCTGAGCGTGCCGCGTTAGTTTTCAAGTGTGTGATATGAGTTTCAACGTTAGTTGTGCCCCCCTGAAGAAGGCATCATTTGGACGCCGAAACTAGGATCCTTGTTGGGACTTGTATTTTTGAATAAAGACTGTTTTCCTTGGCTGGTTGGTCTCCTCCCATGCCAGAAGAGACTACTCAGCCATCTACACCCTGTGACAATCACATTCCGGACCATTCTGCAAGTGCTATATGGTTGGGGGGGGGAGCATGGTGGATAATTTCAAAGTAGTGTCTGAGATAATTAGCCTCTACTGATAGGGAGAAAATCACTAGTATTCTGTGATGAAAAATAATATTATTCTTTATTGAATCACAGCTCTATTATTGTATTTAAGTTCTTAACAGGTTTGCATTTAAAAAGCAGACACTTATCCACTATCTAAAGTAGATTCAGTTTCATAAAACGCTGCAACAAGTCACGTGTTTAGATGGAAAAACACATTATCTTCTGCAATTTCCAACCATTTACAGCATAAATGGCAAAACATCAGTAAAAGTCTATAGCAGCGTTAGCAGTCTATAGCAGTGTGCAATTGGTGCAAAGTAGTGCAAAAACATTTTTTTGAAAGTGCTGAGGTGCTATTAAAGTGCAATTTAAGGTGCCATGTACGTTTTACTTCAATGCCTGGCCCCCCGACCCAGGTTTCGTATTCTTCGTCAGGAGGGGTCTATGTCTAAGGGGTTATTACTAAGGGGTATGTCTACCCATGGATGAATAGAAATATCAAAACTAAACGACAACGTAAAAATAACAATATTGCTAAAAAAGTTGGTTTTTCTTTATCCACAAGTGATTCATCGTCTGAAAATGACAATATGGTATCCAATTCATCCAAATCTCCAGCCTTACAAGGATTTACCAATTTATCAGAATCTTTTTTACGCATACCATCAGTGGAAACTTCCAAGAAAGAACTACCCAGAATAGGGACCAGAAGCACCAACAAGCACAAGAAATAGATCCTATAACCAAAAAAGGAATATTTAACCTATCTTCCAGACATCTTAATAATCAAGAAGAAGAACTATTATCTAAAGGGTTATCATTTGTACCTAGCATTAAGTATGATAGTTTTGATATGCACACAAGTTTAAGTAGATTTTTTAGATCATTGAAACTTAAGACATTTTTCCAAGACAAACCAGCAGTTGTGAATGATGAATCTTTACCAGAAGGTTTAATTTATAAATCCTCCTGGCTCCCCCCTGGCCCACCTGATCCAGTAGTTACCACCTTTGAAAGATTAGTTTTAAGAGATGTAAAAAATTTAGAAATTCATAATAATAGATGCAACTCTAATGTGTCCTCAGACCAGATTAAGATCATTCAGGATTTACAAAATGACCAATCTATAATTATAAATAGAGCCGATAAAGGGGGTGGCATCGTCATTCAGGACTATAAGGATTATCAAAGGGAAGCTCTTAGTCAATTGCAAGATATAACTTATTATACCATACTATTGGAAGATCCTACTAATGCTATAAAACAAAGAGTAGACCAGTTAGTTCAATCGGCGAAAACTGAGGAATTGATTTCATTTAAAGAACTCCGTTTTTTGACTAATAATTACCCGAGGACACCACACATATACTTCATCCCTAAAATACACAAATCCAGTACCCATCCACCTGGTCGTCCAATTGTAGTGGGTATTGACTCAGTATTGGAACCATTATCTAAATACCTTGACGGGTATTTAAAGAGATTTGTTCCATATGCTACATCATACATAAGGGATTCATCCCATTTCCTCCAAATTATCAACGGCCTGTGCCAACAATCGTTACCAGATAACAGCATATTGGTGACGGCAGATGTCGTGGCACTGTACACAAACGTCCCCCAACGGGCAGCTATGAAGGTAGTTGAATCTGTATCCTCTAGGTTGAATATTATAGAATCTAAAAAACATTTTCTTATCCAATTAGCTGAAGTAGTTATTTTTAATAATTACTTCAAGTTTGAAAACACTCTCTATTTACAAACCAAGGGAGTAGCGATGGGGGCAGCGGTAGCCCCCACCATAGCTTGCCTCTACATGACTCATTTTGAGGAGACGTTTGTGTACAGTTCCAGCCATTTCTGTCATGTATTGTGCTGGAGACGTTTTATTGATGATGTGTTTTTTGTGTGGACTGGTGGAGAGGCTGAGCTTGATGTGTTTTTAACAGAAATTAATCAGAAGGACCCGAATATTAAATTTACGCACAAGGATAGGGTTAATATATCATTTTTGGATATTGACCTTTATATTCATGATAATGCTATTTCCACCAGTGTACACAGAAAACCACAGAAAACCACAGTGTACACAGATCGCAATGCACTCCTCCAGTATCGAAGCTTTCACCCTCGTTCTCTTAAAAATAGCATACCAGTAGGCCAATTTCTTCGCATATGCCGAATTTGTTCAGACGAAATTGATTTTAATAATCAAGCTATGGATTTGTATTACAAATTTGTAGAACGAGGTTATCCTAAAAAAATAATTAAAAGAGCTTGGAAGCGAGCCAAGAACTGTCATCATTCTTGGCTCATGCAGCCAACGGAGAAGGATAATAACTCTCATACGGTATGCGTATTACCTTTTACTAACAAGAGTAATGCTATTAAAAAAATTATTTTAAAATACTGGCCTATAGTACAGTACTATCCGTCACTCAAAGATAAACCCAAATTTGCTTTTACGAGGGCGCGTAACTTGGGAGAAAAACTTCGATGCCGGAGGGGGACCCATTGCAGACAAAGATTGCCGGCTCATAAACCGTGTGGTCATTGTAGCACTTGTGGCTATATATGGTGCCAACCATTTATACTTATTCCAAATTCACAAGGGAAGAAATTCAATCTTATCACAGGTACTAACTGTGACTCCCAGGCAGTGGTTTATTGCGTGATCTGCCCGTGCGGTTTATTATATATCGGACAAACTAGCAGAAAAATTAAAACATGCATTATTGAACATCTTAGTAATATCCGTAGGGGCAGAGACACAGCACCCCTGGTGGATCATTGGTTGAAGGAAAATCACTCGTTGCAAGATCTTAGATACACTGTGCTCATACATATTAATCAATACGAAGGAGATATCTGCAAACTTTTATTACAGAAAGAACAACGATTAATTTACAATTGGAATACATTAATCCCTAATGGCTTAAATTCAGAAATCGAGTGGTTAAATATATAAATATATGTGTGGTGTCCCCGGGTATTTTGTCATTTCCGTTGTTTTAAGAATAATCTTTTCACCTGTTGAGAGTGTTAGCATAAGTACTTGTATTTATATCCGGGAGTTTCAGTAACTTCAGCCAGTTCCTCTTCCGGTGTCAGTCCCCGATTTAGCTCGCCTGAGAAGATATGTTGAGTAATTTTACATTGTTAAGAGAGAAGTTAAACATTTGATTTAAGAAAGGTTAGATTCGGTTATAATATTGAGTAAAGTTTGTTTTATCTCTAGTCTTGTTTTTAATACTAGTATGCTTTTTACTTAGACCCCTCCTGACAAAGAATACGAAACCTGGGTCGGGGGGCCAGGCATTGAAGTAAAACGTACATGGCACCTTAAATTGCACTTTAATAGCACCTCAGCACTTTCAAAAAAATGTTTTTGTACTACTTTGCACCAATTGCACAACCTATTAACGCTGCTATAGACTTTTACTGATGTTTTGCCATTTATACTGTAAATGGTTGGAAATTGCAGAAGATAATGTGTTTTTCCATCTAAACACGTGACTTGTTGCAGCGTTTTATGAAACTGAATCTACTTTAGATAGTGGATAAGTGTCTGCTTTTTAAATGTAAACCTGTTAAGAACTTAAATACAATAATAGAGCTGTGATTCAATAAAGAATAATGAGATAATTAGCCATCATATATTTGCATGAACAGCTAAGAGGAGACCTTGATCCTTGATGCAATTACTCTCATGTGCTATCTGGACACGCCAACCTTAATATCTGTTTTTTAAAATAAGTGACACAGGATATGGATTTTATGAGTCTAACTTTTCACTTTTTATAGCTCCCACCAATATCCCAGGAGACAGCAGGTAGAATGAGACACACATATACCAACTGAGATATGAAATATGATCTTTTCTCCCGACAGCTCCACCCATGACCAATGACGAAAGAAAACCGCTTTTAAGAAGCGCCTCCCCCCTCCCTCTTTCCCTCCCCTTCTTACCTTCTTTTTTAATTTTTTTTTTACTTCGATGTTATTTTATATAACCTAACCCCAGTACCTCTCGTACTAAATCTGTCTATATTTTGCCAGTCATTCGTGTTTTTCTAGTAAATGACCCCTTTTCTTTTAAAATGTACAGTACTTTTACTTTTAATATTTTACTATTCTAGTATTGTAAACCGACCAGATACCTGATGATGGTCGGTATATCAAATACAGAATAAACTTGGAAACTTGGAACTGAGTCATTGGGCATACATTGAGACTATTAAAAAAATAATTGAATGATGAATGGATGAAGGATTATTTGGCTGGTGCCTTATCATATGGCCCTCCAGAAAGTGACAGAGGTAGTCCTTGTCTGGTTTATACTTCACAAAATCACAGTAAGAAATCTTATTCCACATAATATTAGTTCAGATGTAAAAGAGGCCCTCTGTGGCCCTCTATTGGAGAAAGGGAAACCACAGAGAACAGGAGTGAGCTTAAAACTCATTTGAGAGCAAACTACTCTCCTGTGTTACCTAACTTCACAAAATCATTCCATAACCTTGACAGAGGATAGTACCCACCAGGGCCTAGATGCAAAAAAGTCACTGATCTTCTAACGATTGCTGCTAAATCATTTTGACTAGTTTAGCGACAGATTATATTTGCCAACCTGATGCCCAAAATGGCCCACTGTATGTTTTATTATGCAATCGCTCATTCTCCAATACGAGCATGCAAATGGATTATTAATATTAAAATTCCATGCAAACTAGCCCACCAAGTGATGCTCTAACATCCCACAAAAAATAGTGATCGCTCCTACCAACCTGAAAAAAAATGACAGGACTGCCTGATTTTTTTTTTTCCATTTTTTTTAATGCACAGATATAGTATGTATGTGTGTGTTACACATGTACAATATCTGTACCATTAAAAAGAACCCCCACCACCAATGACAGCCCCCCCTGATGACCCCATGATGAACTGGTACCAAGAACCCCCCTGCGCCAGTGAAAATCAGTAAGAGGGATGCCCACTTCCTCCTGCTAATGGAGGCCCCTTCCCGCACAAATGAAAAATGGCAGGAAGGATGCCCACTCAATCCTGCCAGGTGAACTCCCTCCTCCATGCAAATGAAAAATGGCAGGAGGGTTGCACACTCCCTCCTGCCAATGGAAGCTCCCCACGCACCAGGTGCCCCTACCCCCATGAACCATCCCCTACCCCCCTCCTTTCTCCCCCCAAAAAAGACAAGAAGGATACCCACTTCATCCTGCCACTGAATGCTCCCCCTGACCCTCCCCCTCCCCTTGAACCTCCCTGTACCTTTGTGAGAAGTTGAGAGCAGGAGGGATGCTCGGTCCCTACTGCTCCGAACCGCCAGTCCAAAATGGTGGGCCTTTCCCTCCCTGGTGCATCATGTGATGCAAAGGGAGGGGCCTAAAGCCCTGATTAGCTCAGGTGCTTAAAGGGAGGGGCCTTAGGCTCCTCCCTCTGTATCCCATATACATCAGGGTAATTTTACTGTTAACCCTAGTTATTAGTAACTGGATCTCACTGTATAAAATGGAGCCCGATGTAAAATAGCACTTTAATAGTTGTACATACTATTAACTATACCCTTTATGTGCTCATTTATCATATAAATGTAAGCAACTTGGTATAGACTTGCCCTTCTAGTGACAACTTCTGTTGAGCAGTTGATCTATCACAGCCTTCAAGCAATAGTAACATACAGGCCCACGGTCCTGTAAGAGTTAAAAGAGGAAATGGTAGTAATGAAAATAACCATTTCATTTAGTGCCATAATTTTTGGTACCTGATTTTACATGTATCCAGTTTCTTTCAACTATTATTAGTTAGGTGCCATAATAACCAATTGTTATTACTTCCATTTTATATTTCTAGAAGGTGGTAAGGAACATAAAAAGTAGAGAATGACACGGGGACCGTTTACCACGGTAAACCGTGGTCACCACAGTAATGAGGTTATTTGCAACTGGTTTACCGCAGTAATGATGTTATTTGCAACTGGTTTACTGCAGGAATGGGGACAAGACCTTTCACCGTCGCATGGAAGCGGTGAAAAGTCTTGCTCCTGTGGTAAAAAAAATTGTGCCCTTGTCAGACTCAGCATCTCCTCCCCAGCTCCTCTTGGGCCTATTTTACCTTCCATGCCATGCCACGATGAAGGCAGAAGGAACCCAAAACCAAAGCCTGAGACCAATGTAATTTGAAGAATAAAATTACCAGACAACAAAAGGCAGAAAAAAAAATTATTTTATATTTTGTGATTAGAATATTTCAGATTTGAAATATGTATCCTGCTAGAGCTAGTGTTAGACATAACCGGGTACCAGAAAGCCCAGACTTTGCTTCTTTAGCTTCCAGGGGGCAGATACCCTAGTTGCACTCCCCACTGTTCCTGCCATGTGTGATTGAAGTATTCTGTTAGCTTGATTTTTCTATGTAGCATTCTGTAGTAATTTGGTTTGTTCAGTTTTCACAATAGTGGAGGGGATATTTGTGAAAGGGAGAGGAGACAGGGGTTTTGTTGATCCTTGTTCTCTATTATTTGTGTTTATAAGTTCTGTGTTCGTTGATAAATACAAAGAGAGTCTTAACAAAACTGGAGATTTTTTTTAAAAAAACAAGTAGCAACAATTTATAACGGATACAATACTCAACTGGCAACCAGTGCAAGAACAGAAATGATGTATTCTTCAAATCTAGAAGTTCCAGTTATTAACCTTACCACAGAATTCTGAGCAGCCTGTAAAGATCTCAAATATTTTTTTTCTTTTTTTTCAAAATCTTTATTCATTTTAAAACTTTCATTAAGTGCAAAATATACAATCATATAAATTTTAACATCACTTACTAATCCATCAGAGATTAAATAATATCAATTACCCTCCCTTCTTTACATCCATCATATAACATTAGAATAACCCCTCCCCCCCAACCTGGACCTTAATGTATATAAAAAAAGGGGAAAATATAATAATTATTAATTATATTCAATCAACACAATATTTTTAGGAACACTTATTAGCAAGGAATTACAATAGTCCAAATGTGGAAAAATCAGACTTTTAATAACCAAATGAAAATTAGAACTGGTTAACACTGACTTCAAAGGGCACAAAGCCTCAACTTAAAAAAGAGTTTTTAAATAATATAAGAAGCATGCATCTTCATCTTCAAAGAAGTATCCAAATATAGGGATCCTTTTACTAAGGCGCGCTAAATGCTAATGCGCCCATAGAATATAGTTTAGTGCGTGCTAAATCAGTTAGCGCGCCTTAGTAAAAGGACCCCATACTCCTAAACAGTGGCGTAGCAAGGGTGAATGGCGCCCGGTTATGAGTTCGATTCCCACTGCAGCTCTTGTGACTCTGGGTAAGCCACTTAACATTTCAAGTTTCAAGTTTATTAAAAGATTTTTTAAACTGCTTAATCAGGTTTCTAAGTGGTGTACAAAATAAAATTTACATAAAAAGATATTAAAACTGGGGATACTGGATAAAATCCAAGTGTCATAATAAAAGCACTGATAAGATGCATAGACCTACTTCAAACAATAGGAAAATGGGGGAGAACTACAATAGTAAAAGAAAAGTGCAACAAAAAAGGGAAAATACAATAGGTTAGGGTAAAAAGTAATAATTTTGATTTAATTTTTGTCCTTAAGAGGACAGTTGTTGTCCAAAAGCATGTTTTTAGTTTTGCTTTAAATTGTTTTATATTGGATTCACTACGCAAATGGTTAGGCAGTGAATTCCAGAGAGTAGGGGCAGTGACGGCAAAATTATTGGAGTGCAACATATTGATTAATTTTAAAGTACCTGTCTAAAATATGTAAACTGCTTTGATTGTAACCATTCCCTTTCCCCTTTATTCTATAACAGTGCACATAAATTCTAGGCCTGCCCACAATCCACCTACGCTCCTCCCCCGGCCATGTTCCCTTTTCAGATTCACGTACTAGAACTGGTGCACAGCACTTTATAGAATACGCTTACCAGTGTCAATTACAAGGTGTCAATCCCAATTATGAGCGCCAATTAGACTTATTCAATAAATATGTTGTGCATCATGCCGCTGTATCATGCGATGGTTCGCCCGCATCTGGAGTACTGTGTCCAGTATTGGTCACCGTACCTCAAGAAGGACATGGCAATACTTGAAAGGGTCCAGAGAAGAGCGACGAAATGATAAAAGGTATGGAAAACCTTTCATACGCAGACAGGTTGGGAAGGCTGGGGCTTTTCTCCCTTGAAAAGAGGAGACTCAGAGGAGACATGATTGAGACTTTCAAGATCATGAAAGGCATAGAGAGGGTGGAAAGGGACAGATTCTTCAGATTATTGGGAACCACAAGCACAAGGGGGCACTCAGAGAAGCTGAAAGGGGACAATTTCAGAACCAATACTAGGAAGTTCTTTTTTACGCAGAGGGTGGTGGACACCTGGAATGTGCTTCCGGAGGTTGTGATAGGACAAAGTACACTACGGGGGTTAAAGGAAGGATTGGATAAATTCCTGAACGATAGGGGGATTGAAGGATACAGATAGAGGTAGAGATAGGTTTTAGATAGAGTATGGATAGAAGGATAAAAGGGATTAGAGAAGGATCAATTAGAGGTCATGGGCCTGATGGGCCGCCGCGGGTGTGGACTGCTGGGCACGATGGACCTCGGGTCTGTCCCAGCAGAGGCAACTTCTTATGTTCTTAACTGTGCACAACATAAGGCGCCATATATAGAGTTTGGGGTATATGTACAAAGAAGCAACGAGACAGTAGTATTAATGCTCATGTGACCCACGGTATGATGTCACATTGCAAGCTTCATTTTATATAGCGCATCTAGATTAGAAATGAATTGCTCAGGTTGGAGTGTCCCATGATTTCCAGTCTGTTTTAGAAAAAGCCTGCTAAATGTGGAGTCTTTTGTATAATATGTATGGATTTGCAGGAGCAGCGGTCATTTTACAAGAAAACATGTTTAGAAAAGAGCAGCATCCAGGGCAGGATTAAGGCATAGGCAAGCTAGACTTTTGCCTAGGGTGCAAATGTTTATGAGAGGCCTTCTCTGATTCACAGCTGTCAGAAGGAAAGGGGTGGGGACTTGGGGGGGGGGGGGTGCTCAGAGCTACTGCTGCCCCTAGAGGTCTTTTCTCTTCACGCTCTATGCATTGTCTTTTTGTACTCAGGAGGAGTTAGTGGCTAGCATTTCTTACCTGCTGCTTCCTCCTTTGCTGGTTTTCCCCTGTAGTCAGAAATACATTTCTCCTCCGTATTTGCAGTTTCAGCAATCGCGGTTTCGATTTATTTGCGGTTTTTAGCTTGCTGGCATCTCCCCCAGTTTGCATAGAGAAAATCGCTGATTCCCAGCACTTTCTTCACCGTGTTTTGCCTCTCCTTCAGGAACAGGCCAGGTCTCCCACCGTGTTATTCGCGGTTTCACCATAATCATGATGGTTTTTAATAGAAAACAGCGAATAACATATGAAAAAGTTATTCGCGTTTTTTCTGTATTTGCGGTTCTGTTAATCCCCTATCACAGTGTACATGGAGCCCATTTGTGGGCAAAAGGTTAATCCTGCCTTGGCAGCATCGTGGCTGATTGTTGTAACCTACTGGTTTAAGTACTAGATCTTCCCACATGTAGGTGCCAGATTTCACAAAGCCACACGCATAAAAGTCGCTAATTAAGGAGCCAAACAACTAATATCCAAATTTACCATTGTCTGGCTTAGTTTAAAAACCAGAATCTTAAGTATAATTGCCCCTGTCCCTCCCCCGCCCCCCATCATTCCTAGGAAGCTCTGGCTAAAACAAGCAGTTTGCTGACACTTATGTGTGCATGAGACGGGATGCAAAAACTGATGCAGAAATCAAGACTACATACAGTATATCAATTTTTTAACTTTGCCCAAACCATACCATGAATGTGGCTTCTTTGAATCTGGATGTCCTGCAGCATACACATACGTAAATATTGGCATTGTAAAATTATCATTTACAAGCTTATAACTTTAAAACATGTACATGCCATGCAACTATTCTAAAATGAACACTTTTTTTTAGTACCAGTTTATGAAGTTAGAAATAAATGAATGAAGTAATCGTATGTAGGTTTGAAGTGAATGAAGTAATCGTATATAGGTTTGACTGTACGTAGGAATCTGGAGCACGGTATAAACAAAAGTCCTGAAAAGCCCACACTGTTCTTGCGGTCGTACTTGAAAGTAAGCTCCTATTACCTCCCCAAAGGGAACAGAATAGGAAAGATTCTAGTTTTATGCAGTAATGTTATGTGATCGGATCCCAAAGCAAAGAATCCTTTTATTTTTATAATGTAATCATGAGCAAGTTTATTGGCACCAGACTACATATGTTTTCAATATGGCAAAAGCATCCCATGTGAATAATTTCTTTGTGCCTGTTTGTCATTAAAAAGAAGTATTCTGATCTTTCAGTTAAGCAGTTACCTTGCCTACTAATATTTATTTTTACTTTTCTTGTGACAGATGTTTTCTGTTCACTAATTTAAAAATTGCTCTGAAAGCATAGTGGCCCTGATTATTTGCTTTCAGGAAGCATTTTCCTTGCTCCTTCATTAGCCCACTTGTTTCATTGGTAGCCCTCTGTGAGTGGTGCAGATCATACTACTACTACAACTATATTTATTTCTATAGTGCTACTAGACATACGCAGCGCTGTGTACATCAAAACATAGAAGATACAGTCCCTGCTCAAAAGAGCTTACAGTTGTAAGTGCATGGAGAACATGGCAAGCAGTATAAGCAGTCTTAATTTTTAATTTTTTTGCATTTTTTTTACATCCAATTTTTTACACATGCACTAAGGCCTAGCTAGCTGAAACACCGGTGAGCAGAGAGTCAACGTGTTAATCCCCAAAGGAGATGGATGGAAAAATTCACAGAAATTGTGCAGAAGAATATTTGCCAGCAGGCCTCATTCTCCTTGAACTGTCTTATATTTTTCTTATGACTGTTAATCTGACTTCTGTTCTATCTTTTTTTCAATCATCATGTTCCTTTAGTATAGGCCATTCTCTTTGATCAGGTCATGGAGTGTAGGCCCAAGGTTATTTAATCAGATTGCTTTGCCCCTCAGATAAGGTATAACTGTACTGAACAGGGATTTTGGGGCATGTGGGAGAGTGTGGCACAGTGGTTAAAGCTACGGCTTCAGCACCCTGAGGTTGATATTCTCTCTTTTTGTATGTATGTGAGACGTGGTTCTGGCAATAAAATATTTTCATAGAGAAAAGGTATTGGGTAATTCCTGAGCTCAGATGTGTGTGAAATGTGTGTTAGACGTGCATGTCATGTGTGATATAGCGGCACTAGAAAAGGTTCAAAGAAGAGCATTCAAGATGATAAAGGGGATGGAACACCTCTCATATGAGGAAAGACTAATAAGGTTACGGCTCTTCATCTTGGAAAGAGACGGCTGATAGGAGTCTACAAAATCCTGAGTGGAGTAGAACGTGTACATGTGGATCGATTTTTCACTCCATCAAAGGTTGCAAGGACTAGGGGACACTCAATGAAGTTATAGGGAAATACTTTTAAAACCAATAGGAGGAAATACTTTTTCCACTCAGAGAATAGTTGTGTTCTGGAACGCATTGCCAGAGATTATGGTAAGAGCGGATAACATAGCTGATTTTAAGAAAGGTTTGGATAATTTCTTAAGGAAAAGTCCATAGTCCGTTATTGAGAAAGACACGGGGGAAGCTACTGCTTGCCCTGGATCGGCAACATGGAATGTTGCTACTCTTTGGGTTTTTGCCAGGTACTGGTGACCTGGATTGGCCACTGTGAGGATGGGCTACTGGGCTTGATGGACCATTGGCCTGACCCAGTAAGGCTATTCTTATGTTCTTATTTTGAGCACTGTGAGAGTGTAATGGTTATAAAGGGGCAAGGGATCTTGGGTATTGCTCCTGTGGCCCCTTACACAATCTAGTTAAGACAGACAAACTGGACAAGAAAGTGCATCTATATACAGTGCTCAGGTGGGGGAATTACAGAGAGAATGATAAGACAGATTTTGGTGCTTAGCATGATGCCTTTCGCTACCCAGCTCAGGAACGCTTTTAAACTGTTGAGTGATGGCACTGACCTTGAAGACTCTATTTTAGTTACAGCTATTGGTGATTTCTCAGAAGGAATAAAATTGACTGCTTTTCCCCAAACTATCACACTTCATGAAAAAAGAATGAAATATCTCATTTCACTTATGTCATATGTATGCACCCACTTCAGCAAACCCATGAATTAGCCATTGTTTTGTGAAGTTAGTTTGATGAAACTCTCTTAAAGGAAAAGCTTCTTCTGCTGCAAAATTGCAAAAAAAAAAAAATGGATTCCATGGATATCTTTGCGCTGTCATGCTCTACTGCTACTTATCATTTCTATAGTAGGTCCAGATGCACGCATGCTATACATTACAGTAACCATGTAAGAGACTATCCCTGCTTGTCAGAGCTTACAATCTAATCAGTCCTATGTTAAGTTCCGGGTTAGCATGCACATACCATGTGCTAAAAAAATATTTTTATTTTTACCATGGATGGGGCATATCTGCGGGGGAGAAGTGGGCATTTCTGCACTTGTGGCCATATAAACAGCATCTGTATTCGTTGCCGCTAGGTGCCCTGATTTTAGCCACCAAGTGATGCCTATGCTGGATTTCAGCCAATTTTTTTTTTTTTTTAATTCTTTATTCATTTTCAAAATTACATTAAGTGTTAAATATATTCATTCACATTGACAATAAATACATCACTTACAAACAATCATTGGTAAATTACATAAATTCTTATCTCTTCCTCTTTCCCATCCCTCCCAACCATATATTCCATTATCATATAAATTATGTAATAATAAAATACCCCCCTCCCTACACCTTAAACTGATAAATATAAGGGAAACAATTTTACTTAATCCTTACAATATTTTGTTAATGGTTTCCACACATCCTGAAATTTCTTAAAATATCCCCATTGTAATGCAATAAATCTTTCCATTTTATAGATATGGCATAAAGAGTTCCACCAAAAGTTATAATTTAATCTCCTCCAATCCTTCCAATTATATGTAATTTGCTGAATGGCAACACCAGTCATTATAAGTAATAATTTATTGTTGTTCGCAGAAATCTGACTTTTTGCTCTCATTTCCATACCAAATATCACAGTATCATAGGATAATGCCACTGGATTATCTAATAAATTATTAATTTGGTCCCAAATTGATTTCCAAAAATTCATAATAAATGGGCAATGAAACAATAAATGTGGATTTCAGCCAATTAAAAAAAAAAAAGATTTATTAAACTATTTAAGAGCTCGGCACTGAAGTCTTAGGATGCCTAGTAATGACTAAGTGGAGGTGCTCTCCTATGCCTAAGGGTGTCTATCTCAAACAGTAGGCGTGTTTATGGGCAGAGAGCAGGCATGGTTGAGTTAGGTGTCGTTGGGTGTCACCAAATTAGGCGAGTGAAAAGCTGGCCCAATGGAGCGGCGTCTATGCCTAGGATGCCTAGTGATGCCTAAGTTTGATTCTATAAATAGCGCTGAGTGGTTGACTGTAGGCGCTGTTCGACACGGTTGACAATGTAGGTGCCATTTATAGAATCTGGCCCTTAGTGCAGTTGCAATGCTGCACAGTAATTGATTAGCATGTGATTAGCATGCGAGACCCTATTGCAGTGTATTCCAGGTGTGCCCTGAGATGCTGGCGAAGAGGAGAGGTGCCGGCGCTGGCTGACTGATTACAGGATGTGCCTCTTGTGGCAAAAGGCATGTCCTGTAGGCAGCCAGCCTCTCCTCCTCGCCGGTGCCTAAGCTCCTTATCCTCACCTCTCCTTCTGCAGCACCACCCCACCAGTGCTAATAGGAGGGCATTCATGCATGCGTGGACATCAACGCATGCGCGTGATGACATCACATCAATGTCCGCTTATTTCCGGGTGCCCTCCAGCTGCAGCCCCGAGATTAGAATTCCAGTAGCTTAAAAAGTTTGCGACACACTGCCCTATTGTTATAAAAACAGGTGGCAGGAAGGGTTCACGTGCAAATCTTTTTTAATGACTATGCACTAACGGCATTAACAAATGGCCATTAACACAAAAAATTGAAAATTGACTATTTTATTGCCGTGTATTAAACTGCCTTAGCACAGGAAAGATTTACGTAAGTGTGCACTAAGGCCACTTTCTAGTGCTGCTTTGTAAAAAAAAACAAAAAACCAACCCTTACAAAGCTGAAGAGCCAGAGACGTCATCTCCAGTTTAACAAAAATTATATTATTATGATTTCATAAAATATACTAATGTAATTCTTCTTATAGCTTTCTTGAAATGGCAGTAGTTTTAAAGAATATATCAAGAATGGGTCAAATGCCATCATTACATACCAATACTCATGCTGAAGCTTCTTCAGATCTGCCTGGATTTTCAAGGGAGGTATAAAAAAAATGAATTTGTTCCTTCTTTCTCACATATGTTGTTGTTTTTTTTAAAAATCTTTGTTAAATTTCCAAGCTATCATTGTGCAAACAAACAATTTCAATATACATAATATTACACGAAATGCACATTAAACTTATAGACATTAATGCACAACTATTCCGCCCCAAATAATCATAAAAAGTACATACCTACAGGAAACCCTCCATATATTCCCCGAATGAAATTCCAATGCAATACCCTCCCCCCTCCCACCCACCCTGGATGTGTATGCTTAAGAGTCGATAAAATAAAATCAGTTATCATTCCTTATAGAACTTAGGGCTTCTTTTACAAAGGTGCGCTAGTGTTTTTAGCGCACACACCGGATAGCGCGTGCAAGCTGAAAAACTACCACCTGCTCAAGAGGAGGCGGTAGTGGCTAGCGCACGTGGCATTTTAGCATGCGCTATTCCGCACGTTAAGGCCCTAACGCACCTTTGTAAAAGGAGCCCTTAGATAATGGTTCCCAAACATCCATAAATTTCTTATACTGTCCCTGTTGTACGGCCATCGAACATTCCATTTTAAAAAGTATAACAGAGAGATTTCCACCAGAAAGTGAAATTTAACCTATCCCAGTTCTTCCAATTCTTCAAAATTAGTTGAATGGCAACCCCTGTCATTATAAAGAGAAGTTTATTAATTTGCGCAGATATTTGACTTTTAGCTCTCATTAACGTACCGAACAGGATGGTATCGTACGCCAATGTTCACGCTGAAGCTTCTTCAGATCTGCCTGGATTTTTAAGGGAGATATAATAAAACAATTTGTCCCTTCTTACTCACATATGTTGAAAATTACCTGGTTCAGATTTGATTTCAAGCTGTTTGCAAAACTTGCTTGCAGTTGGGCAGGAACAAGCTTAAGAAGTACTGATGTGGTTAAGCAATCACACAGGATAGCTGAAACAATTTATAAGGTAAAACTCGGGCCAAATATTAAAAAAAATAAAAAAGCATACAACATAAGAACATAAGAAGTGCCATCTCTGGAACAGAACCTAGATCCATCAAGTCCGGCGATCCGCACACGTGGAGAGCCCGCCAGGTGTACCCTGGCATAGTATTAGTCCCCATATCACTCTAAGCTTCTCATAAGAGATGCGCATCTAGTGTGGTCTGACCATCGCTCTATAAAGCGGTAGTATTACTTTCTCCGATCTACTCGTGATTCCCTTTGTTATCATGCCTAGCATTCTGTTCGCTTTTTTTGCTGCCACCGCACATTGTGCCGACGGCTTCAGGGTCCTATCGATTAATATGCCCAGAACCCTTTCCTGTTCGGTTTTTCCCAGAGTTGCACCTGACATACTGTACTTGTGTTCCTTATTTTTTCTTCCTAAGTACATGACTTTGCATTTTTCCACATTAAACTTCATCTGCCATTTATCTGCCCAATTTTCTAATTGGCTCAGGTCGCTCTGGAGCTCCTCGCTGTCCTTCTGCGATTTGATTGCCCGGTATAGCTTTGTGTCATCTACGAACTTGATGATCTCACTGGATGTTCCATCCTCCAGGTCATTTATGAAGATATTAAATAAGATGGGCCCAAGTACCGAGCCCTGGGGCACACCGCTAGTCACAGTCTCCCAGTCTGAGAATTTCCCATTTATGCCCACTCTCTGCCTTCTGTTCTCCAGCCATTTGCCTATCCATCTTAGTATGTCTCCTTCTATTCCATGGCCTTGCAGTTTCCTGAGGAGTCTTACATGTGGAACCTTGTTGAACGCTTTCTGGAAATCCAAGTATACAATATCCACCGGTTCTCCGCTATCAATTTGTCTGTTTACTGTCTCAAAAAATTGAAGTAGGTTCGTTAAACATGACTTCCCCTTCCTGAATCCATGCTGGCTGGCTCTCATCAGGTCGTGTGTGTCTAAGTGCCGGATCAGCGCCTCAACCATCTTCCCAGGGACCGACGTGAGACTCCCAGGTCTATAGTTGCCCGGTACTCCTCTTGATCCTTTTTTAAATATCGGCATGACGTTCACTATCTTCCAGTCGTCCGGTATCTGTCCTGTTTTGATTGACAGGTTGACAAGTTTTTGCAATAGTTCACCGATTTCCACTTTTAGCTCTTTCAAAACTCTCGGATGAATTCCATCCGGTCCAGGAGATTTGTCACTTTTGATGTTGTCGATCTGGCGGTAAATCTGGTCCAAGTTCACTTCTACTGTGGTAAGGCTGTCCTCTGTTGCTCCTTTGAACACTTTCACTGCTTCTGGAATTGTTGCAGTGTCGTCCTTTGTAAAGACAGATGCAAAGAAGGAATTTAGTCTGTCTGCGATTTGTTTGTCATCCTTGATGTACCCTTTCTTTCCCTGGTCATCCAACGGTCCCACCGCCTCTTTTGCAGGTTTTCTCCCTTTCACGTATCTGAAGAAGGGCTTGAAGTTTTTGGCCTCCTGCGCTATTTTCTCCTCATAGTCCTTTTTGGCATCCCTCACCACCCTGTGACACTTTTTCTGATCATCCTTGTGTTTGTTCCAAGTTTCGGTTGTTTTTATGCATTTCCATGCTTTGAAGGAGTCCTTCTTTTCTTTTATGGCTTCCTTAACCTCTTTAGTAAGCCACGCCGGCTCTCTTTTGCCATTTGTTTTCTTTGCTTTGGACATCCGCGGAATGTAGAAGCTTTGTGCTTCCGTGATAGTATTTTTCAGAAGGGACCATGCCGGTTCTACCGTTTTGACTTTGCCCATTTTTTTCTTGATCCGTTGTTTCACCATGGTTCTCATGCTATCGTATCTTCCCCTTTTAAAGTTTAAAGTCGTGGTTGAGGTTTTAATGCCTCTCCCCTTCCCAGCATCGAGTTTGATGTTGATCCTGTTGTGATCGCTCGTCCCCAGCGGGACTGTGACTTCTACATCTTTAGCCGGCCCTGTAATGCTGTTTAGGACCAAGTCCAAGGTGACGTGTTCTCTTGTCGGCTCCCCCACCAGTTGTTCCAGGAAGCAGTCCCCTAGCACTTCCAGGAACATTGCCTCCTTGCCACAATTGGAGGTTCCCAGGTCCCAGTCTATCCCCAGAAAGTTGAAATTCCCCAAGATTACAACATTACCTGTCTTGCATTCGTGTTTAATTTCCTCTATCATTTCCGAGTCTGTTTCCTCCCCCTGTCCTGGCGGTCGGTAGTAAAGGCCAATCTTTGTGTCAGCACCGTTGCGTCTGGGAATCTTTATCCAGAGGGTTTCCAGCTTCTCTTTCTCTTCTGTCATAGTCACTCTCACAGATTCTATTTCTTCACGAACATATAGGGCAATACCTCCATCTTTCTGCCACACTCTATCTCTTCTGTACAGTTTGTATTCCTGTAGTACTGTATCCCATTTGTTTTCGTCATTCCACCAGGTTTCTGTTATGCCAATGATTTCCAGTTCGTCGTTTTTCGCTATTGCTTCTAATTCTCCCATTTTGTTTCTCAAACTTCTAGTGTTCGTATACATACATTTGAGTTCCCTGTGTGTAACCTTCTTGGACTCTTTAAGCTTAGCAGTCTCCCTTGGTTCTTTAACGGTATAGCTTCGTCAACAGGAAACCTGAAGTCATGATGCCATTGTACAGAGCCATGGTGAGACCTCATCTGGAATACTGTGTGCAATTCTGGAGGCCACATTACCGTAAGGATGTGCTCAGAATTGAATCGGTTCAGCGGATGGCCACCAGGTTGGTCTCGGGGCTAAAGGGTCTCCCGTACGAAGAAAGATTGAGCAAATTGCAGCTCTACACTCTCGAAGAGCGTAGGGAGAGGGGAGACATGATTGAGACTTTTAAGTACATCACGGGACGGGTCGAGGTGGAAGAGGATATCTTTCTTCTCAAGGGACCCTCGACCACAAGAGGACATCCGCTCAAACTCAAGGGAGGGAAGTTTCGTGGAGACGCCAGGAAATACTTCTTCACGGAGAGAGTGATTGAGCATTGGAACAAGCTTCCAGTACAGGTGGTCGAGGCACGCAGCATCCCAGACTTCAAGAACAAATGGGATACCTATGTGGGATCCCTACGAAGTCATGCCAAGGGATAGGGTCACTAGGACTTGAATGAGCGGGTCAGTAGAGTGACAGTATAATTATTGTACTTTAGGGGTCAGTAGACTTAAGAGGGTGGGTAAATGGTGTGGGCAGACTTGATGGGCTATGGCCCTTATCTGCCGTCATCTTTCTATGTTTCTATGTTTCTACTTTTCTGTTCCTGTGTCGTTTCTCTTATATACTTTGTGCACGTCCCCTCCTGCTTCTGAGTAGTTGTCCGTAGTTCTTTCTTTGGGACATCCTGTCGCCCGGGCCATTGACTGGTGGTCAACTGTCGGCTTTCCCCTGTCCTTTAGTTTAAAGCCTTCTCGATGGCCTTCTTCATGCTGCCTGCCAATACTCTTGCTCCTTCCTCGTTGAGGTGCATTCCATCCTTCCTGTAGTACTATCTTCTTCCCTAGAACGTTGCCCAATTGCACACGAACTCAAAGCCTTCCTCTTTACACCATCGTCTCATCCAGGCGTTGATCGCTTGCAGTTCCCCTTGTCTCCTTCCATCTGCTCTTGGTACCGGGAGGATCTCGTAGAAGGCCACCTTCACCTCCCTGATCTTCAGTATTCTTCCGAGTGAGCGGAGCTGGCCCTTCATTTCTTCCCTGTCATACTTCCATCTGCTCACATCGTTGGTTCCCACGTGGATAAGTACAGCAGTGTCCTCTCCCCCTGCTCTGTCTATGATCCTAGAGATCCTGTTGGCCACATCTTTCACTCTCACTCCCGGCAGGCAGGTGACGATTCTATCCTCTCTCCCTCCTGTGGTGTGACTGTCCACATGCCATACGATGGAGTGTCCCACGATGATTCCCATCTTCTGTATTTGGTGATTCCTGGGGGGTCGTAAGTCCACATCCATGGTATGGGACCGATCTTCTCCCTCCTGTGATACTCCTGAAGTTGTTTTCTGCTCTTCGGGTGGGGGTGGGGGGGGTGTCCCCATGCAGTCTCCCTCTTGCTCCTGGTGTGTGATCGCCCCTTGTCTCCGCTTCTTTCTCTCCAGAATTTGCAGGGGTGTCTTCTCTCCTCTCGTCCAGGCCTTCTTCCTGAGTTGTTTGGGAACAGTTCTCCACATGCTGCTGGTGTGCTTCCTCGATGTATCTTTCTAGTTCCTTGACCTCTTCGTTTGGACTGAATTGCACTAGAAGCCTCTCCTGTTCGCGGATTTCCTTTTCAAAAGTGAGGAGTTCCTTTAGATTCAGCACTGTCTCCTCTAGCAGCCGGACCTGCCGTTTCAAGCTAAACAGCAACATGCAACGACTGCAAATATATGCCCTAGTCCACGAAGGGAGGTAGTCATACATATTACAGCCGGTGCAGAAGACTGGAAAGCTCACCTTCTGGCTTCCTTGGGCATCCATCTGTTGTCTCCCTTCTGAGTTGCTTGTGCAAATCGGTTGTGGACCTTCTCTCTCTGTCAACTGGATGTTTTCTGGCTTCCTAGTTTCTGCCTTCCTTTATGTTGTGAGTCTGCTAGTGTTGCTGTTTGATCTGCGTCCGCTAATGTTACTGTGTTGGTGTCTGTGAGTGCTTGTTTCCCCTCTAGGTGTGTGGTATGCGAGGGAGTGTGTGCCCTGCTGTGTAACTGGCTAAAGACTGGGTCTTGTGGCTGCCTTCCTGCTTGTTGTGAGTCTGTTTATGTTACAGTGTTGGAGTCTGCTTGTGTTACAGTGTTGGAGTCAGTGATGGAGTCAGTGAGTGAGTGAGTGAGTACTCGTTTCCCCTCGAGGTGTGTGGTATCTGAGAGAGTGTGCCCTGTTGTATAGCTAGCTAAAGTCTAGGATTTGTACCTACCTTCCCGCTTGGTGTGAGTTTGTTGGTGTTACTCTGCTGATGTCCGAGTTTCCCGGCTCCTTCGCAAAGATGAGCTCGCTAAGGCGAGAGCCTTAGTCACTCACCTTCGTCACGCGCCGAATGGCGGCGCGCAGTTGGCTTCTCCCCTTTTAAGGGGGAGTTTGGCTTTGCCTTGCCGACGCGGTGGGGGTGGGCAGAGCTAACTCTCGCCGCTGCCTCCTGATTGCCGCCTCTCTGCCTCCTCCTCTTTGCCTGCCCTTGGTCTCTTTCTCTCTCCCCTACTCCTCGCTGCTCCTGCTCCTCCGCTCGAGCCGCGTGTGTGCTTCCCAAGCTCCTCCCCCTTTTAAGGGGGAGTTCGGTGGTGCCTTGCCGATGCGGTGGGGTGGGCGGAGCTTCCTAACCACGCCCATCACACCTCATTGGCTGTCCTATGGGGGGGTGTTTGAACGTGTTCTACAAGTAGCCTGAAAAGATGTCTTCACCTTACAACATGGCTCCAAAATGGAAATCGAATTTCTTGCATGGAGAGTTGCAGATATGGAAAATGGAGGTGGGGCAGACCATGACATTATGAAAGCAGGGAAAGTGGTGGGTGTGGGCATCTGTGTGTAACCTGACCTGGCCCCTTCTTTTCCCTAACAATTGATTCCCCTCCACACTTAACACAAAACCTAAGTCCTCAACAATCCCTCACACCAACACCCAGAAAAATCCATAAACTAAAGAAATACAGATAATGGGGGTGGGGAGGAGTGTCAAAGGCAGAAGGGAGTATAAAGGAGAACAGGCAAGTCATAGCACAAAGTTTCATCATTGAGGAAACGGAACACCACAAACACCAACTCACATGAGGGGGTCTTACATAGGAAAAATGGCTGTGCCAAAGCTTTCTATATATTAAAGCACGCCTAATTAGCGTCTGACGTCATAGGAACCGTTAGGATTCAAATCTAATTGGATGTGCATTGGATGTCGTTTTGCAATATACAGCTGTAGTGATGTTGTAGTCATTTCCTTCACATCTCTAAGCTTTGATACGAAGCTCTATGTTCTAAACAAAGTTACCTCTATAGCTCTATGCCTTAAGGCATTGCTTTTCATCTTCCATACATCAGGGGGTTCAAGTCTTGAGTAAGGTTAGCAAATAGGTTATATTCATTTCTCAGCCAGGACACCTGGTAACTCTTTAGCCTTGCCTTTACATATCAATATTTTGCTTCAGCTTTTATTATGTGCAGCCCATTGTCTAATATTTAATGCAACCTGTTCTCTCTCATGCTGAACATCCTCCCCCAATAAACAATAATATACAACTGCAGTGTTTTGTCTCACCAAACTGCTATAAGCACAAGAAAGCATTTGTAGCTCAACATGGTAATGCTACTGTTCCGAGCTCTGACCTCTGAAACTCCCCGGTTCGACTCCCACCTTTGCTCATTTTAATAAGGTCCTAGTTTTTTCCTATTAGCTCTTATAACAGGGTCTACATGGTGGACTTTGCCATTTGTAAGGTGCACATTTCCCTTTCCAGGCAAACCTATTTTCAACTTACCATGGCTCGGACATCCTAAGCAGTGATGAGAGGAAACCTTTCCTCTGACAGCAAGATGACATTTGTGGATCGCCTGGTTAACCCTTTCAGGGCCATAAGGATCGTAGGCCAATTTTTGTGGTTTTGATGACATTTTTATGGTAAAAAGGGCTTGCAGATGCCAAAAAATTGATTTTTTTTGTGAAATATCATTATTTTTTTAAAAAAAATCACACTTCTGGCTTATGGACAGTGTGGCAAGTGAATCTTCTCGTCAATCTGGCAACGACGCTAATGAATGAATGTCGGAACCAGTTTGTTTACATAAAGGCAGTATCATATGGAATCCATACATATCAAATTTAGAACTGTAGACTATCCCAATCAAAATTTATAGGATTTTAAAGTTATGGGACAAATATGTCCCTTGGTCCTGAAAGGGTTAATGTGCTCTTCACCATTTCAGAAATGTATACTTTACCATGATAAAAACTAACAAAGTATGCCATGTTTAAAAGGAGAAATATAAGATGAGTTGAACTCAAATTCTTAGCATGGAAGGGGGAAAAGTTTATTTTTCTGCTACACAGCAAAGTTGTACAGTAATATTATATTCAACTCCTATAAGAAGTGGAAAGCATCATCAAAGTGCACCCGGAAGGTAGATATGCCACAAGTAAAATACAGGCTGGGATTTGAACCCTCAAAGCCCGGAAGATTGGTAGAGAGTGCCTTTCCTCACTGAGCTACAGCAACTTTTGCTCCAATGTCTCTGCTCCCTTGTCATATCATATCTTAGTGAAGTGCTAAGGGAAAAGGAGTTTAGCTATAATGTCATAGTAGGCTGAGACAAAAGAGTGGTAGCTCAATGGTTAAAAGCGCTGTTTTCACTGAGCCCCAAACCCATATTCCCAAGTGTGCTTGAATGCATGTGAGGTGAAGCTCCATTTTTCTCACACACTAATCTTCATTCTAAGCACTGTACTAATGCATATATGACTGTAAGTAATCTGTTCCGTTTAGGCGTCATACCGGAAAAGTGGTGTTTTTTTTGCCCTTACCGATCAGCGTCATTTGTGCTGCAATTCTTTAAAACATAGTTGATATTTGTTTTCTACTTGAAAACCTTCCAAATCTTTAGGCATTCCTTTGCTTAAACTTATTTGAGTTCATCCTGATATGATAGCTAATGAGCATAGACAGCTCAGTCAAGTATGATATGAACGGGTGGTGAGATGGACCTTAGTAGAAGCAGCTGTAGCTCTATGTGTTAGGCGCCAGCCTGTGCTCCTAACATCCAAAGGTTGTGAGTTCTACACCCAGCACATCTTTTAATTGTGGCATACTACTTTGAAGGTGCAGATTGATGAGGTCACAATGAGGTCAGTTTTGTGCAACTGAAGACCTCCATTTTGCAATGAGGGAAGCTTGAATGTTAAGGTGTGTATCTGTTTATTCTCTTTTTAAGTGCTGATAATGTGTGCTGTTTTTTCTTTGCTTTCAAAAGAGAGCCGATTGCAGTGCTGTTTGTTGAGAAAAAAAAGGGGGTTGTAAAAGCCATGTGTAAATTATATTATTGTTTGGGCAGAAATGTGGTTTGTTATCCATGCAATATAATGTGTTCCATTATTATGGTGTCATTATATTTATTAGGACAGAGAAAAGATGAAAATTACCTATTCAAACTCACTATTGGAATTATTGATGAAAAAACACAGCGGACGTCTGCCTCGCGTCTAACAAAGAGCTGCAATTACGATAGTTGAAACGGCATTGAAATCCAAGTTAGACCAGGGTTTCTTACGTCTACATAATACACGATATTTAGACGCAGTTGCTCGCTCAGGTAGCGCTCATCTAGCGTCCCCATTTGGCACGCCCACGGAACGCCCACGTCCAGAGCTGGAGACGGGACTATGCTTTCTATAGATGTCAGTTCGTCAACTACGTCTTAGGGACGTCTATGTGTCGTTTATTTCCCAATTAACATTAATTAAGACCCTTAACTCCGTAATTATTCACTTACATCGGATGCCTAAAGCACGCCTAAAATAAACGCAGTAATAGAGAATTTACCCCTTAGTGTCTAGATTTTCAGAACACTTAATTATGTTATTTGACAATATTTGTAATATACTTAAGTGTAATTCCTAGAACTGATTAGCTATTTTTTATTGTAATCCTCATTGAACTATTTTTAGTTGAAGTGGAATATAAAACTTGTGTTTTACTGAATGCTTATTTGGCTGTGTATCAATTTTGCTAACAGAAAACTAATTGAAAGAGTTCATCAGAAATAGGGTTGCCAACTTTTTGAAAGAAAAAAATCTGCTATTTACTACTGTCTGTTTCTGCTTTGCCTCCAAATAACTACAATGATAACAGTAGTGCAAGCTTTAGTGCCTCCAGGTCACATGGCGGGTGTGTATGTGGGGGGGTATAAGTAGGGTTACCAGCGGCAATTCTTATGTTCTTATGTACCAGATTTATGTCCGTAGAAACACGGACACATGGCCCTCCCCCGTTCTGCCCCTAGCCATGCCCCATTCTGCCTCTAACCTGGCCCATTCCACCCCTAGCCATGCCCCATGCAAAGCCTCATCTTTGTTTACCGACCTCCAGCCACTTCTGGAGGATCTCCAAGCATGCACGGATATGTGCGACGTCATCTGCGCATGCTCAGAAGCCCTCCAGATACGGCCGCAAAGTCGTGGCTTACCAAAACCCGGACAAACTACTGGGTTTTGGAAAGTCTGTCTGGGCACCCAAACAGTTCTCTAAAATGAGGACATGTCCGGGTATTCCTGGACATCTGGTAACCATAGGCATAAGAGATTGTACTCTTCAACTTCTATTGAGCCACAGTCTTTTTCTGTCTCCAAACCATATATGCTCTCACCATACAACGTTAAATCCAAATATATATTCTGCCTCCACAGAATCTCCAGCACCTCCCCCCCCAACAATGGGTGCAAAGTAGAGCTAGATCATGTCCTTATAAAATTTAACATACAAAAAACCCATGTCTGATTATAATACCATCTCAGCAGCAGCAACATAAACCCTCTCAGTACCAGGCATGTTGTGAAATAATAGAAAATTCTACAAAAATATAGTCACTTAACCTGGAGAAAATCTACAATTACAGTACTAATTTCCCAAACTTATACAACTAGGACCCTACTTAAGAAAAGTCAACACCCTAAATACTGTAGTAGTACTACTACTACTACTAATAATAATCATTTCTATAACGCTCCTAGACATACACAGTGCTATACATCAAAACACAGAAGAGATAATCCCTGCACAAAAGAGCTTACAATCTAGCCAAGACAGACACACTGGACAAGAATGTGCATCAATACACAGTGCTCAGGCGGGGGAATTACAGAGGTAATGATAAGGCAGATATTGGTGCTTAGAAGGTGGGCTGGAGTTTGGAATTGAAAGCATCTTCAAAGAATTGGGCTTTGAGTCTGGATTTGAATACTGCCAGAGATGGAGCCTGATGTATCAAGTCAGGCACTTTGTTCCAGGCATATGGTGCAGCAAGATAGAAGGGATGGAGTCTGGAGTTGGCCGTAAAGGAGAAGGGTGAACCCTAGAACATCAGTACACCTTTTAGGGAAACTGAACAAGGCAGATTACTATTTCCTCCTGTACTAAACAAAATCTAAAGATAGCAAATGTCAGAGATGGTACTGGGGGGGGGGGATTATTAAGGAAATTATGGGGCAATTATTTATGAAGCACCCTTAGTATGCCAAACTCTTTCGTTTGTAGGATTAAAGAAAGGTATCAGTAACCATGGACATTATGACTCATACAACTAACATACGTTTATAAGTTCTTTATTTCATGTAATACGGGGTGTGTGTGTGGGGGATGTTTTTCTGGTTCATTTCTTGATTAATTTGTTGGATGGGAGGGGAGGGATATTTATTGTCTGCATTGTTATTAATGGAATTTAAGTGCTTATTTTGTTATTAATATATATATATATAATTCATGGAACTTTGTATTAACTTTGAAAATTAATAAAGATTAAAAAAAATTATACAGTTTAAGTAGCTATTTTAATTATGTTTTTGCTAAATAGAAATTGTAACTTTTTACATATATGTTACTCAGTAAGAAGTTATTGCTTCTGTTTGCTCTGACTACTTGCTCAGCCCCTTCCATCCCTGAGAGCCAAGGAATAACAGCTAGACACAACTTAGTGGTAAATCATAAAGGTCTTTATGAGAGAGTGCTTAGAAGGCCTGCACAAATTGGCAGTATCCATCCAACTGTCTCTCTGTGAGCTGTGGACTCCAGACCATTTTATCTTGTGATATTTATTATTCATACGTTAGTTAGTATATTTCCAATTATAGAAGAGTTTCTTAATTAACATCTAATCATAAGTTGCAATTTGTTTTGCATATATTTGGTTAGTCAGTGACCAGTTTTCCTAACACCATTACTTCATTAGTACTTTCCCTCACATTAGCACAAAATAAAACATATGAACGCAATTAGTTTTGCTCCTATTAGCAATTTATGGGGTTGCATCTAAACTATCTGAGATCATCATCTATTTCTGTGCATCTAGACATCTTATCACAGTATAAGCCTTCTCTTACTTCTGTATTATTCTGCCTATGCTTCTAGTCTAATGCTGAACTCTCTGTTCTACCGGTGCAGCACTTCCATTTTACTAGAAAGGGACTTTTCATTACATCATGTCACAGGATACAACAAACGCAACATAAGAACATAAGAATTGCCATACTGGGACAGACCGAAGGTCCATCAAGCTCAGTATCCTGTTTCTAACAGTGATTAACCCAGGTCCTAAGCATCTAGCTAGATCCCAAGTAGCAAAACAAATTCTATGCTGCTTATCCTAGGAACAAGCAGTGGATTTCCCCAAGCTATCTCAATAATGGCCTATGGATTTCTCTTTTAGGAAATTATCCAAACATTTTTTTAAACCCTGCTAGGCTAACTGATTCCACCACATTCTCTGACAACAAATTTGAGTTTAATTACACATTGAGTTTAATTACACGTTTTGTTTTAAATCTACTACTTAGTAGCTTCATTGCATATCCCCTTGTCCTAGTATTTTTGGAAAGAGTGAACAAGTGAACCCTTTCCACTCCACTCCACTTATTATTTTATAGACCTCTATCTTATAAAACTCAGGTCCCAGTGCTTAAGATAATTTCATGTTTTTAATACCCCATCAAACCTCCTCTCGAATAATAGGTCTGTTCAATTGATTCTGCTGATCCTTCAGTAAACGAGGCACACTGACATTTTGAAAAAAAATCCCGCTCCTTCTCATCAAGTGATTTTTGCTCGTACAGCTCCCCATAAAATTTCACAAACTAGTCAACTATTTGAGATTCTGATGTAAAAACATTATCCTTGGCATCTTTAATAGTGGATACCATCTATCTTTTCTGATAGAGCTTCATCAGGATAGCCAATAGTTTACCTGCTTTGCCCCTCCACCTATACAGTTTGTATTTCTGATAATAGATATCTCTCGCTGCCCTGTCCTTTAGAATCTGATCTATAAGTCAGACATCCTGCAGTTTCTGTTTATTACCCTCATCTAGGTGAGATGCATATATTCGTCTCAAAGAACGGAATTCTCCAGATAGTCTGAGGAGTTCCTCCTCTTGCCTCTTCTTTTTAGCCCACAAAACCTTCTTAGAGGCCTCCCAGAAAATTCCGCTGTCAACTTCTATTGTTCGATTATGGTGACCATACTGTTCCCAAAGAAACTTATCAAACTCCCTATCCCATTAAATAACTTGGAAACTTCCAGGTCTTTTCTGTGGCTTCTGGTGTCACATAGAGAGGGAGGAGCACTGAGGTGTGATCCAAGAGAGGAACCTCTTTAATCAAAACTTCTTCCATTATGGGTAAAAATTAGCTACTAACTAACCAATAATCCAGTCTGGCATACACTTCGTGGGATTTGAGAAACCTACTTCCCCCACCCAATCCCTCCTCAGCTTGAGATGTTCTACACTGGACAGATGGGTTTCCTAAATGCAACATCTACCCTTTCCTTTTTAAACTAGTTCAGTATCTTTTTTCTTTTGATCAGGGAGTGTATACCGTCCACATTTAACGTTGCCAATCTCAGTTTAACCATAAGGATCAACAACCAAAAGAAATATCAGAAAGAACCCCTGATTATGATCCAGAGGGAGCCTTGCAAGTTACCCCCCCCCACCCCCACCCCCGGCAGTAATCACCAGAAAAGTTGCATTGATTGAGATGCCCAGTCTAGGGAAAAGGACCCGCCTAACCCTATCTAACCTGACAGAATGTTCACATTCACACCACAACTACTCTCCCTCCACATTCAATCTCACTCCCCCCTTCCCCGCCCACCCTTCCTTCTTTCCCTCCCCCATCCCCAATAACCAACAACTAGATAAGAAAATAACGGAAGGTTTTAGGGGCTCCACAATCGCTCCATCATTGTCGTCTCTAAGTCAGAGCCACTCATGAAGCTATAACAGAGACAGAGTATCAGAAGTTCAAGAAAGGTGCTCTCTACCTACAGGGAAGGAGAAAATGA
The DNA here is from genome assembly GCF_902459505.1 of Geotrypetes seraphini. Lineage (NCBI taxonomy): Eukaryota > Metazoa > Chordata > Amphibia > Gymnophiona > Dermophiidae > Geotrypetes > Geotrypetes seraphini. Next base: position 286,376,650 of record NC_047086.1, read on the forward strand.
CCAGCCCCCCTCCCCCCCAAGCAAGTCCTTGCATCCATATTCCTGAGTCCTGCGTTCCCTGGCCTCCAATTGCAGGCCAGGCATTCATCTGTTCAAGAAACCTCTCAGAAAAGCTAGCAAAGCCAACTTGGACGAGCCAGCCACAGGGGTCCACTTCTCAAGGCCCATGAATTTGTCATTAGTACAAGTCTGCCCAACAGCTGTAGTTGGTGTCTTATGCCCAGCCCATTCTCACTGACTCATGTAATCCCCACGGCCCCAATCCAAACAGTGGGCACAGGAAAAATCATTTGTATTGCCCAACAGGAATTAATCGCACAGTATTGCTAAACACCTCGCCATAAAATATCCATTATCAGGGAACTAAGATGACTACCATTCAAGGTGACTTTCCCTGGACTCAGGATTCCCTTCCACAACTGATGTAGTCCCAGGAGCTTTAACAAGCAGAAGCTCCCCTTCCCTTGTAAGCCCAACACCGCCTGTACTCACACCCCCGTTTCACTGGCTGGCATCATTGGACACATTAATACTGTCCACAGATTTCTTGGTGGCCTCTCGGTCCTCCAAGAAGTGAGATTTTCCATCTTTCCAAACTTGAATCTTTGCCGAGTACACTAAAGTACATCTCAGCCCCTTGTGGTACATGGTAGTGCAGTATGGCACCATTTCTCTTCACTGCGAAGCCACTTGACTGGAGTACAAAAAGGGAGTGATAAAGGAGCAAAAAGAGGTAGCCGACAGGTTAAACAAGTTCTTCTCGTCAGTCTTCACAAGCGAGGACACATCCAGTGTACCGGAACCCGACGTGATCTTCCATGGTGACCAAGAAGAAAAACTGTCAGCAATAGAGGTGGGCCATGAGGATGTCCTCCAACAGATAGATAGATTGAAAAGCGACAAATCACCAGGCCCGGACGGAATCCACCCTAGGGTACTAAAAGAACTAAGAAACGAGATAGCGGGAATACTCCAAAGAGTTTGCAACCTATCCTTGAAAACTGGAGAGATTCCGGAGGACTGGAAGATAGCAAATGTTACACCTATCTTTAAAAAGGGGTCAAGAGGAGACCCGGGAAACTATAGGCCGGTAAGTTTGACATCGGTTCCAGGCAAGATGGTAGAAGCACTGATAAAGGACAGCATCTGTGAGCACATCGAAAAAAATGGGCTGATGAAAGCGAGCCAACATGGCTTCTGCAAGGGAAGATCGTGCCAAACAAACTTACTGCACTTCTTTGAGGGGGTAAACAGCCAGTTGGACAAAGGGGAACCATTAGACATCATTTACCTTGACTTCCAAAAGGCCTTTGACAAGGTACCCCATGAGCGGCTGCTTAGGAAGCTGTGGAACCACGGGGTGGAAGGGGACGTATACAGATGGATCAAACACTGGTTGGCAGGCAGGAGACAGAGGGTTGGAGTGAAGGGTCACTACTCGGGCTGGAGGAAAGTCACGAGCGGAGTTCCGCAGGGGTCTGTACTTGGACCGCTGCTGTTCAATATATTTATAAATGACCTGGAAACGGGGACGAAATGTGAAGTTATAAAATTTGCGGACGACACTAAACTCTGTAGAAGGGTTAGAACTACGGAAGAGTGTGAGGATCTACAAAGGGACCTAAACAAACTGGAGGAGTGGGCGAATAAATGGCAGATGAAATTCAATGTAGGGAAATGCAAGGTCATGCATATAGGGAGAAAAAACCCGATGTTCAGCTACCAAATGGGGGGATTAGTATTAGAGGGAAGTAACCTTGAAAGAGATTTGGGTGTACTGGTGGATACAACAATGAAGTCAACGGCGCAATGCGCAGCAGCCGCGAAGAAGGCAAACAGAATGTTGGGTATTATTAAAAATGGTATTATGACCAGAACAAAAGAAGTCATCCTGCCGTTGTATCGGGCAATGGTGCGCCCGCACCTGGAGTACTGTGTTCAGTATTGGTCACCGTACCTCAAGAAGGATATGGCAATACTTGAGAGGGTCCAGAGGAGAGCGACACGAATGATTAAGGGCATGGAAAACCTTTCATACACTGAAAGACTGGAGAGGCTAGAGCTCTTCTCCTTGGAAAAGCGGAGACTCAGAGGAGACATGATAGAAACCTACAAGATCATGAAGGGCATAGAGAAAGTAGAGAGAGATAGATTCTTCAAAATTTCAAGACAAAAAAGAACAAGAGGGCATTCGGAAAAATTGGTAGGGGATAGATTCAAAACAAATGCTAGGAAGTTTTTCTTTACTCAACGGGTGGTGGATACCTGGAATGCGCTTCCAGAGGACGTAATAGGGCAGAGTACGGTAATGGGGTTTAAGAAAGGATTGGACAATTTTCTGTTGAAAAAGGGGATAGAGGGGTATAGATAGAGGATTGCTGCACAGGTCCTGGACCTGTTGGGCCGCCGCGTGAGCGGACTGCTGGGCGCGATGGACCTCGGGTCTGACCCAGCAGAGGCATTGCTTATGTTCTTATGTTCTTATGTTCTTAATCGTAAAATAACAAGATCTTACTAACCTCATAGTCCAACTCATTCCATTGCTGGTATGCTTTCAGGATCCTCTATTTCCCCGCCCAATTGACAAAGCAGGCTAAGGAGGTGCGAAGTTTCTCATTGCCCTTTCTCTTCTGGCCGATCTGGTAAGCCCTTTCATAGAGAAAACTCAGGGCTTCAGGTTCCAGGTCCAGTTGCGTAGAAAGCCACGTGGAGAAGAGCTGCAGTAAGTCAGCATATGAGACTGACTCCAATAGTCCCACCACCCGCAGGTTGTTCCGTTGATATCTGTTTTCATGTTCCTCCAATCAATCTAATAGTGAGGACACCTTTTTTTGGAGATCCCAATTCTATGTGGCAGATCTGAGGGCTTCATCCAGGGCCATCGTGACTGAGCAGGATATTTCTTGGGCCCACTCCTTTCCTGATAATTCCTAACATTCTACAGTAAAACCTTGGATTGCAAGTAACTTGGTATGCAAGTGTTGTGCAAAACATTTTATTAAATTTTAACTTGATAAACAAGCAAGGTCTTGCTATACAAGTACATACAGTATTTTGTATTAAAGATTTGGGGTTCTGGAGTTTCCATTATTTCTTATGGGGAAATTTGCTTTAATATACGAGAGCTTTGGATTACAAGTATGATTTCGAAAAGAATTATGTTCCCAAACCAAGGTTTTACTGCATTTGCTTTCTTAGCAGCTGACACATTGAGTTGAGAGTTTCAATGTATCCTCAACGACACCCTGATCCTTTTCCTGGGCAGTGACTCCTAACACAGAACCCAGCATCACATGGCTATAATTCGGGTTCCACTTTCCCACATGCATCACTGCCCATGCTCACACTAAACGTCATCTGCCATTTTGACGCCCAGTCTCCTAGTCTCACAAAGTTCTCTTGCAATTTTTCACAATCCTCTTGCAATTTAACAACTTTGAACAACTTTGTGTCATGAGCAAATTTAATTATCTCGCTAGTTATTCCCATCTCTAGATCATTGATAAATATGTTAAAAAGCAGCTGTCCCAGCACAGACCCCTAGGGAACCCCACTATTTACCATATACCATAATAATCATTCATACAAGGAAGAAGAAAGCCTCAGATCCCCGTCCAAAGACAGAACAAATCTTGCTTTAGGACTAGAAAGGGTGAGAACCTCATAGACTTAAAAAAAAAAACAACCCTTCTTGCTTGTAAATTACTTTAAATTTCTGTTATCTTTCTTCTGTGTTATATATCAAATTGTGATTATCATCAGAATAAAATAGTAGCACAGTTCAGTTCAGTGTTTATCAGCCATTTCTACTGAAGTGATTATCAGAAACCATAGGCAAAAGCACTTATCTTGATGGTCTACACCATTCTTTCTTTAAGTCCTTCTGCTGCACTATATAACTTCTGAATTTCTGGACCGGGTCAGCGTCCTCCAATAATTTCCTCCGATATTGGCCAACCACCATTTTGCTGTGAGTTGCGTCAGGGTAGATAAACGTGTTCCTCTAAAACAGAAATTCTGCTTTATTAAATCTGGTAACCACAAAATTTTTTAAAAATTCTCTCATGGTCTAAATTCAACTTACTGCTTGTCGGCATAAATTTTAGTGCTCAGTCCTGCAGTAAAGATGGCTGCGCAGCTTAGCAGCCTCAGTTTAAATATCCTGTGACGTCAGATGTCTTGATGTCACCAGTTCTCCTGCTCTCTCGTTCGATTCTAATCGATTGTCAAAAATGTGTACTGTCATCTCTACTCAGCTGTTCTAACAGAAACTGTTGGTTACATTTTACTGGAATATGTTTCTATTAGTGTATAAGTCCGTTACATTAACAGGTGCTAGTAAAGCTTCCTTCCCTCACATGTCCCCTATTTTCAGCCCCAGCTCCAGATCCAAACCCATTTTTACTCCCCCGGCCCCCTTCTCCCATTTTTTCCCTTTCAGCCCCAGCCCCTTTTCTCACCAGCAGCATTTCCCTCCCCACTCCACTTCCCTGTGCAGTAGCAGCAAAAGCATACCCTCCCCCTCCATTTTCCTGTGCAGCAGCAGCAGCATTTCCCTCCCCCAACCCACTTCTCTGTGCAGCAGCACCTCTTCCGTGCTCCCCCGATCCCTCTTCCCTGCACCCCCTGTCCAGCAGCACCTCTTCCATACTCCCCCTGCCCCTCTTCCCTGCTCCGCTGTCCCTCTTCCCTGGTCCCCTGGCCCAGCAGCACCTCTTCCCTGGTCCCTTGGCCCAGCAGCACCTCTTCCCTGCTCCCATGGCCCAGCAGCACCTCTTCCCTGCTCCCTTTCACTGCCTTCCAGACTTTGTCCCATCCCCACCCTCCGAAGCCAGCTTGCCTGCCATCCCCCTGTGCAGTAGAACTCTCTTCCCTCCCCCACCAGCAGCACCTCTTCCCTGCTCCCTCTCACTGCCTTCCATACTTGGTCCCTCCTGCACCCTCCGAAGCCAACCTGCCTGCCAGCCATCCCCCTATGCAGTAGAACCCTCTCCCCCCTCCGCCACTATCGCTGCTGTGCAGCTGACCCCACTGACCCTCCTACCACGTGACGACCGTCAAACCTCCCGGCTCCAGCAGCGGCCGCATCACACTGAAGACACTGCTTCGCGGCCTTCCCATGCTCTGATTTCTTCTGACGCATCTCTGATGATGTCATCAGAGACGCCGGCAGAATAAATCAGAGCATGGGAAGGCCACGAAGCAGCGTTTTTAGTGTGATGCGGCCGCTGCTGGAGCCGGGAGGTTTGTGCGTCTCGCGGTGGGAGGGTCAATGGGGGTTCTTGTGTGCCGGGAAAGGGTACACGGGGGGGGGGGGGAGGGGGCTACGACAGCGGTGAACGACAGCGGCGAACTTACAGTGAGGGAGGGAGTAGAAGCGCACATGCACACTCTTGCCGGCGGGGCCCTACAGCTCACGGAAAACGGAACCACGCAGGGAACAGTGCGCATGCGCGCTTAGGGTTTTATTATATTAGATAACAGCGTAAGTTCTAATATTGGAATGCTTTTATGTCACAATTTGTTGGTCTAAATCACTGAATGCCACTCAACTTTCAAGTTCAGTCCATTGGGTTCCTCTGTACTCATCCATCAAATCTACTGTTGTTCCATTTTAAGGAGAGCCAACTTTCTATTACCTCCCCTAATCAACGGTGGCACATGATCAATCACACTGCACTTCAGAGCTGTCAATGAATGCTTATTAAACACACAGTGTGGCACTATTGATTCATCCATTTTTCCACATGACAAGCTACTTCAGTGTTCTCCAAAATGCACCATAAAGGGTCTGGTGGTTTGACCCACTTAGATCTTATTACAGGGGCAAGTTATCATATATACCAGTGGTCTCAAACTCAAACCCTTTGCGGGGCCACATTTTGGATTTGTAGGTACTTGGAGGGCCGCAGAAAAAATAGTTAATGTCTTATTAACGAAATGACAATTTTGCATGAGGTAAAACTCATTATAGTTTATAAAACTTTCCTTTAACAGTTAAAAGGAAAGATATATAAACTATAAAGAGTTTTACCTTATGCAAAATTGTCATTTCTTTAATAAGAAATTAACTATTTTTTCTGCGGCTCTCCAAGTACTCTATTTTTTCTGCAGCCCTCACATTTAAAGTTTAATATCTTTTCTTTCTCAAAACTGACACATTTCAATCACTATATTGAAAATAAAATCATTTTCCCTACCTTTGTTGGCTGATGACTTTATTTTTCTGTGCTTTGAACTATGTTTCCAGGGCCTTCTTGTCCTTTGACTGTTTTTCTCTCCGTCTTCACTTTCTGCCTTGTATCCATCTTTGGCATTAACTTAATATTCAATTTTTCTGCTTTCTTTTCAAAATCTACGTTTCCATGTCTTACCTTTCCTTCTATCTCTCTCATCTTCCATCCCTATTTCCATGGTCTGACATCTCTTTCCTTCCTTTTCTCCCTCCCTCCTTCTTTCCTTTTCCCTGGTCTTGCATCTGTCTCCTTCCCTCCCCCCTTGCCCTGACATCTCTCCCTCCCCCTCTATGGTCTGATATCTCCTTTCCTTCCCTCCCTCCCATGAACTTGGCATCTCTTGTTCCTCTCCTCTCCCTTGTCTTCCTTCTCCTTCCTTCCCTCTCTTTCCCCAATTGGGTGCAGCAGCAACAAAAGCAGCATTTCCCTTCCCCCTTTCCTGTGCAGGAGAGGCATTTCTCTTCCACCTTCCCTCCCTCTCCCTTTACCTGTGCAGCAGCAGCAGCATTTCCCTAGGGTCCTCCTTTCCATATGCAGCAGAGCATTTCTTTTTCCCCTCCCCTTCGGTTCCCTTCCTTGTGTAGCAGCAGCGTGTCTGGCCGGCTCCCAATCGATCGTTCCATTCAGAGTCGCGGGTAGCGGCTCCTCGCGAGATCCGCGCCTGCGTCAGAAGCCTCTCTGATGTTGTGACGTCAGAGAGGCTTCCGATGCAGGAGTGGATAGCGCAAGGAGCCGCCACCCGCGGCTTTATACAGATCGATCGACTTGAGCCGGCCAGACACGCTGCTGCTGCACAAGGGAAGGGGGAAGAGAAATGCGCGAGGAGCCGCCACCGCTTTACAGTTGATCATCCCGTCCAGACTGCGGGCTGCAAAATAGCACCTGGAGAGCCACATGCGGCCCATGGGCCGCGTGTTTGAGACCGCTGATATATACCATTTAAGAGGTTTCGCATGATGTCACATGTCTCAACATGTAATCTTCTATTATTGGTTGGATGTACAAATACCCCTTGTAATTCCTGTGTGTTCTCACACATTTTACACTTTCCAAACTTGGAGTGGCTGCCTTGGATTGCAGTATGTTCGCCTGTGGAAGGCAAAACTGAAAGGCATAGCTGTTCTCTTAAATTTTGATTCCTGCTCTAATCCACCCTCATATCTTTATTTTTAAATAGGGGGTGTAGTTGTATAATTGGCCAGTGTTGCCATAATATTGAGGTCACCTATTCTATCAACATGCTATATTTCATAATACATGTAGGTCTTCTGGACTCCTCCTCCATTGGTTTACTTAGAAATAGAAGGTCCTTGTGCATACATCTTGCCCTCTTGTAGGCCTTAGAAACATAGAGTATGACGGCAGAAAAGGGTCGACGGCCCAACAAGTCTGCCCACTCAAAAACTCCCTCGGGAATCCATCTTTTAAGCATTCCTCTGGAGTGACCCCACCTGTCTGTCCTATCGTCCCTTGAAGTCAAGCGTGGTTCTGGCCTCGACTAACTGATGTGGAAGACCATTCCATCAATCAATTACTCTTTCGGTGTAGAAATACTTCCTGGTGTCCCCATGAAATCTTCCCCCCCTGAATTTTAGCAGATGCCCTCTTGTCGCCGTGGGACCTGTAAGACAAAATATTTCTTCCTCCGCATCAATACGGCCCGTGATGTATTTGAATGTTTCTATCATGTCCCCCCTTTCTCTGCGCTCTTCGAGAGAATATAAGCGCAGCCTGCTCAAACGTTCTTCATATGGGAGATTTTTTTAGTCCTGAGACCATCCTAGTGGCCATTCGCTGAATCGACTCCATTCTCTTCACATCCTTTTGATAATGTGGCCTCCAAAACTGAACACAGTACTCCAGGTGAGGTCTCACCATTGATCTGTACAACGGCAGTAGCACTTCAGGCTTGCAACTGATAAAGCTCCTTCTGATGCAGCCCAGCATTTGTCTAGCTTTTGCTGTTGCCTTTTCCACCTGATTCGCAGCTTTCATATCTTCCCGGATGATTACTCCCAAGTCCCGTTCTGCTACAGTTCTGGTTAGGTTTTCACCATTCAGGGTGTATGTTCTGCATGGATTTCTGCTACCAAGGTGCATAACCTTACATTTTTTGGCATTAAAATTCAGTTGCCAAGTACTGGACCATTGTTCTAGTAAAAGTAGGTCCTGCTCCTTAGCGCCGGGCATGATTGCGCTGCCTACAATGTTGCATAGTTTAGCGTCATCGGCGAATAATGTAATTTTACCTCAAAGTCCCTGAGGCAGATCCCTTACAAAGATATTGAATAGTATTGGGCCCAAGACCGAGCCCTGTGGCACTCCACTGGACACTTCTGACGTTTTTGAGGGAATACCATTTACCATTACCCTTTGGAGTCTACCGCTAAGCCAGTCATCTACCCATGCAGTCAGTGTTTCTCCTAGGCCCATCTCGTTCATCTTGTTCAGTAACCTACAGTGTGGGACACTATCAAAAGCCTTACTGAAGTCTAAATATACAGTGTCCAGGGACTCTCCCTTATCCAGTTTCTTTGTTACCCAGTCAAAGAAGTTTATCAGATTGGATTGACAAGACCTTCCCTTCGTAAAGCCATGCTGGTGAGGATTCCTTAGTCCTTCGTCATTCAGAATCGTGTCCAATCTGTTTTTGATCAATGTTTCCATAAGTTTCCATACTATTGATGTGAGACTCGCTGGCCTGTAATTTTTGGCCTCTGACCTGCATCCCTTTTTGTGGAGCGGGATAACGTTGGCAGTTTTCCAGTCCAAGGGAACTTTTCCTTTTGTTAGGGAAAGATTAAAAAGCTCAGCCAACGGTTCTGCCAGAACATCTCTCAATTCCCGAAGTACTCTGGGGTGTAGATTATCCGGGCCCAGGCTTTGTTCACCTTTAGCTTTGATAGTTCATGGTAGACATTGCCCACGGTAATTGCAAAGTCCCGGAATAGTTCCTCCGAGCACCCTTTTGTCTGTGGCTGAGGTCCAGATCCTGGCGCTTCACAGGTGAAGACTGAGCAGAAGTAGTTATTAAGTAGTTCTGCTTTGTCCGCGTCCGAGTCAATGAAGTTGCCGTCAAGTTTCTTTAGGCGCACAATACCACTTGAGTTCTTCTTCCTGTTGCTAACGTACTTAAAAAGGATTTATCCCCCTTTTTAATTTGTCTTGCTAAATTTTCTTCCATCCGGAGTTTGGCCTCCCTGACTGCCATTTTAACATTTCTAGATTTCACCAGATAGGTTTCTTTAGCTTCCGGCCGTTGCGATTGTTTGTAGGTTACGAATGCTTTTTTCTTTTGCTTTACTAGTTCTGAGATCTTTGCTGAGAACCACTTCGGTCTGTTTTGTCTGTGCCGTTTGCTCACAGTTTTTATGTATATGTTGGTTGCTTCTTGCAGGGTTGATTTCAGAGCCGACCATAGCATCTCCACACTGTCTATTGTGCTCTAGTTTTGCAGTGCTTTGTAGACATAGTCCCCCATGCACTGAAAGTTAGTCCCTTTAAAATTTAGGACCTTGGTTGTTGTATTTGACCTAGTGATTCCTTTCTTCAGATGGAATCTAAGTTCCACCATGTTGTGGTCACTGGAGGCCAAAGCTTCTCCTACTGACACTTCTGTGACACTGTCCCCGTTGGTGAGGAGCAGGTCCAGGATCACCTGATCCCTGGTGGGTTCTAGTACCATCTGTTTGAGGTGTGCTAGTAGCCTCTTACTGTCACTTGTTGTAGCTGATAGTTTGTTCCGGTCCACATCGGGTATATTGAAGTCTCCCAACAGCACTGTGTCTCCACGCAGTGTGATGGTCTCAATGTCTTCAATTAGTTCTTGGTCCGCATCGTCCTTTTGTCTTGGTGGTCTGTACACAACCACAAGATAAAGGCATTTGTTATTGCCCCTGGCAAGGTTCACCCAGAGGGATTCTCCCTTATACTTGATGTCTGTGATTTTAGTAACTTTGATGTCTTCATTGTGGACTGGATTCTATAAAGGGCACCGTTATCATCATCTGCCTTAAAAAAATAGCTGTCAATCCATGTCAATCACGCAATGGTGCCGTTTATAGAATTATAGATTCTTGAAAGGTAGATGATGGAAATGTAGGCCAGGGTTTTAAAGGCCTACATTTCCGGCACCTACTTATCATGTGAATTGTGGCTACAGAGGTGCTTTACAACACCTAATGCCACTTCTGGCATTATGTTAAACAAAAATATACAAGAGTGCACCCAGCATATACACTGCAAAGACTTAATACTGAAGTTTTTAGTACTCAGAGTCGAAATGACAACAAGACCGCTGAAGAGCCCCTTAGAGAAGTGGTATCAGTTTCTTAGTCATTGTACTTTCAGTGATTAAATACTTTGATGTATACAAAATTGTGTCATGTTTCAAAATATATTAAATCAAAAAAATGTGAAAACTTAGCTTTTTTTCTTTCTTGGGACCTATCCTTTTTTTTTTTCCAATATCTTTATTAACAATTGCAAAGGAACAAACATCCACAGGCAAAACAACCGGAACAGAGCCATCGACATCCTTTTTAATATCTTCCTCACTCCACTTACATTACTACTTCAGTCTCTTAGGACTCCTTTTACTAAGCTGCGCTAGCGGTTTTAGCGTGCACTTAGCGCGCACTACAATGCCGCACGTGCTAAACGCTAACGCCTCCATTGAGCTGGCGTTAGTTTTTCCGGTTAGCGCGCGCTAATCTGCAGTGCATGCTAAAAACGCTACCGCAGCTTAGTAAAAGGAGCTCTTAGTTTTACTTTTCTCATCTATGTTGATGATATCCAACTTCTTCATCCTTTTGGTTCTCATCTTCCCACTGACGACTACTCTATTTCTGCAAAACTGGATCAGGTAGCTGACACTGAATGGACTAAAAATTAACTCACAAAAAACTGCAACTATGATCTTTTCTCCAGGAATTTGTTCACTTAATCATCCATGTCTAAATCATCATCACTAAAATTCTTGGCGTAACATTGGCCAACACTTTATCATTTCATTCTCGCATCTCTAGAATTGTTTCTTCTTAATTTCTTATGCTTCATCACCTATGTTCTATCTGTTTGCTCTTAAATTGGAAGTCTCTTCAGATTCTTCTGCCCTCCCTAGTTATCTGAAAGCTTAACTACTGAATTCTCTCCTAATTAGTCTTCCTCATGATCAGCTTTGCTGACTTCAGCTTGTAGAAAATACTGCACTTCATCTATTATACCACTGTTCCGAGTTAAACCACATCACTCTTTTACTTAAGTCCGAACACATACTTCCAATCGTCTACAGAATTCCCTTTAAGTACAATGTTCTCTCTTTTCAAATTCAGTCTTCAGGCCTTCCTTCTTTCCTAGCTAGTTTTTTAATTCCCTACTCTCCTCACAAGAATCTTCATTCTTCTCAACAAAATCTTCCTAGGCATTAATAGGGATTCATGGTTTTCTGTAACGGCTCCCACTTTGTTGAACTCGTTCTACTATATCTTAGGAGTGAAACATCATTCAGAAACTTCAAGTCACAAAGACCTACTTTTTCACAATGTCCCTTTCCTTGCTTCTGTATTGTAAACCACCTGGATTTGACTTTTGTTAATATACATGGTATGTCAAATAAACTCAACTGAACTGCTGCACTGCCCTTTTGAGATGGCTTGTGAGCACATCTACTTGAAAAGGAAGGGAAGTCATCAAAAACAAACCCTTGCTTAGGGCAGTGGGTTGCCCTGTATTTACTCTTATTTAAGGTGCTTCCTGTCTTCATTATGATTTAGATATTGATCTCCCTTTTAGCATGGTGCCAAAAAAGAAGAGTTCCAAATTAGTTGGTGGTGTATATGGAATGCATACGCAGTAGCCCTCCCATTTCTTGTCAAAAGTAAATGCTGTATCCCAAAGGAGAGCTAATTATTCCCAGCCTAGATTTCTTTCTGCAGCATGAAAACAGAGTTGCTAGTAGAATTTTTCTTCACCCAGAGTGGTAGAAAACTGGAACGCTCTTCCAGAGTCTGTTTTGGGGAAAACACCCTCCAGGGTTTCAAGACAAAGTTGGACAAGTTAATGCTAAACTAGTGAGACTGGACTCATTTGGAGCACTGGTCTTGACCTTGGGGCCACCGTGTGAGCGGACTGCTGGACAGGATGGACCATTGGTCTGACCCAGCAGCGGCAATTCTTATGCTCTTATGTTATCTCTGGATTTTTGTCTACTTGCAGAGCTCAGAATTTTTGCAGAAACAAGGCCTAAAAGTATAGGGCCTTTCTGATACTTAAAAAGATGTTTTTCAGACTTTCTGCTGACAGAAAAGCAATAAATGAGTCACATCTCATATGGTTCAAATCAAATGAACATACAGGCACTGAAACATTAACCGGTGTTGCCTTGCTATTTATTTATCCAAAGATGTTGTACCAGAAATGAACCTTATTGAAAGGTAACATCTTGCTTTCAAGGCCATTGCGGTTTTTCATCTTAGAATGTTTGTAGCAATACAACAGACTCTAATGCCGAAATAAATTTTCCAGCTGTCGAGGTCAAAGATTGCCTCGTGCTATCCAGCTCCCATTCACCCAGAAAGTACCAGCTCAGCAGAATAGCTACACATACTGCTTACACCCACACTCTTTTTTAAATCCCTGTGTTTCAATAAGGTGATGCTATTAGTCTGACAGTATTGTCTGAATGAGATACCTGAAGAGATAAGGTCCGTGTGGGATATAAACAGACCCAACCAGACCAGAGGTCAAGGAGATCTGAAATGAAAAATAAAGATTTTTCAGATAGCAAAATTAAAGATTTGAAAATCTACGAAAAGTGGCAAACTAGAAAAGAAAGGCTTTGTTTCATAGAAAATATACAACAAGCTACTGGAAACACTAAACTGAATATTTGATTTCACTACATTATATCCCTCTTGGCTAATAGTCAAATGTTATTAAAGGAGTGGCTAGGCTAAAAGAGGAAGGCTTAAATAGTTAAATGCATTTGAATTAAATGTAGAAAAATAATGCACTTTGCCTGTACTTCTGTAAAATGTTGATTGGTTTTATAAACTGGAAGAAGATGGGCAACAAATCTTTATGTACAGAAATAAAGAAAAGGAAACTGATGTGAATTTTGAAGACTGTGGCTGAAAACTTAAAAGCTAAATGATTAGCACTGAAAAACAGCAAATATCTCAAAAAGATGGATACAGGAAAGAATATTTGGTAAAGAGTCATGGATTTGATACACCTATTATCTTATATACAGGTACTTTATCTTTAATGGACTCACAGTCTTCGTTTTGTGCCTGGAGCAATGGAGGGTTGAGTGACTTGTCCAGGGTCACAAGCAACCACAGTGGGCATTTAACCCAAATTCTCAGCCCACTGCACTAACCAATAGGCCACTCCTCCACTTTTGGGTAAAATTAAAAGAGACAAGAAATTGGGAAAGAAGTAGGGGAAAACATTGCTAAAGATGGATGTGGTAAGAGCGGATAGCGTAGCTGGGTTTAAGAAAGGTTTGGACAAGTTCCTGGAGGAAAAGTACATAGTCTGTTATTGAGAAAGACATGGGGGAAACCACTGCTTGCCCTGTATCGGTAGCAAAGAATACTGCTATTCCTTGGGTTTTGGTCAGGTACTAGTGACCTGGATTGGCCACCGTGAGAACGGGCTACTGGGCTTGATAGACCATTGGTCTGACCCAGTAAGACTATTCTTATGTTCTTAAGAGATGTTTTTAGGTAGGAAAATGAGGAGTAAAAGGGACTGAAGAGCAATGTATGGTGAATCACAATGAAAAGACAGGAATACTAAACAGATACTTTTGGTCAGTGTTCAGGGATAACGACTTTGGAGAAGGTTCAAGGATGGTTGGAAAGGGTACATAGAGGTGTGTATTTATGTGTAACTAGCTGAGCTGAAAGTAGACAAAACCCTGGGGCTTGAGGAGATACATCCCAGATAGAATGCTTGAGGAGCTCATCGAAGTTTTGGCAGGTATGCTAAATAGAGTTGGGTTTAGTAGATCTTGGCGATAGGAGCTGCTGCACAGGATTGGAGAGGGGCAGTTTTGGTGCCTCTTCACAAAAGTGGTAACAGAGTGCTGGCATTGAGAATATTAGTGGATAAACTACTATAATCCAATGGGTTGCAAGATGTAAGGCAGCATGTTTTTGACAAAAGCAGATTATTGCAAACAAATGTGAACGTTATTTTTTCAATTGGATCACAAGAGAATTAGATTAAGGGCATATGCTGTTTGCAGATTACTAACTCAACTTCTGGGTCTGAAATTTTAGCACAAAAGGGTGAATCCAAATTTGCTATATAAGCGATCCCACACAAAAAGGCACCCAAACACATAATTGCAGTCTTCTCACTCCGCGACTGAAAAGTGCTCAGAACCGATGTTGATAGAAAGACAACAACCGGGGTCACGCCCTTAAATGTAGCTTTCTTAATCTACCATAGCACAGAGCAGTCTGTATGTTGTTGAAAACTTGCGTACATTGCATGTGTAGAGGGAGATTGTCCAGGTGAGACAGCTACTGATGGCTTGGCTGAGAAAACTTTTTCAATAGCAGAACATCTTATATTCAGATGTGTTCAAACTCTTAAGTAGTGTTCATTTTTAATTTTTTTTTTATTTTTTGGACCTTCGGACTGCAACCAGCCACTTTACTGTCGGTTGCTAAACTCTTCACGAGCCCAATCTTTATTAAAGTATTGTGTTCTATAAAACTACTAAAGTGTTATATTTATATTTTTTATCAACTTATCTTTTAAACTTATAAATTTTTCTCTCTAATGTTACTAGAAGAACATCACTTAACTTAGTGGTGATCAGTTCTTCTTTCACCCCTCCTGACATGCATGTTTCAACAAGGAAACTTTTCTTCAGGGTCGAGGTGAATGTTTGTGGGAGCTCATGATTAAGCTAGCTCCCACAAACGTTCACCTCGACCCTGAAGAAAAGTTTCCTTGTTGAAACATGCATGTTGGGAGGGGTGAAAGAAGAACTGATCACCACTAAGCTAAGTGATGTTCTTCTAGTAACAACATTAGAGAGAAAAATTTATAAGTTTAAAAGATAAGTTGATAAAAAATATAAATATAACACTTCAGTAGTTTTATAGAACACAATACTTTAATAAAGATTGGACTCATGAAGAGTTTAGCAACCAACAGTAAAATGGCTGGTTGCAGTCCGAAGGTCCATACAATTTAAAAAAATTAAAAATGAACATCTGGACATCATCAAGAGGGGCATATCAACCAGGACGCGGGAAGTCATCATGCTGCTGTATCGAGCGATGGTGCGCCCACATCTGGAATACTGCGTTCAATATTGGTCGCAGCACCTCAAGAAGGACATGGCAGTTCTTGAGAGAGTCCAAAGGAGGG
Source organism: Geotrypetes seraphini (assembly GCF_902459505.1). Classification (NCBI taxonomy): domain Eukaryota; kingdom Metazoa; phylum Chordata; class Amphibia; order Gymnophiona; family Dermophiidae; genus Geotrypetes; species Geotrypetes seraphini. Next base: position 286,392,279 of record NC_047086.1, read on the forward strand.
CAACGAAACTGGTAAGAGGACTGGAAAACTGCCCATATGCCGAGAGGCTGGATAAACTGGGGCTCTTCTCTCTGGAAAAGAGGAGGCTCAGGGGGGATATGATAGAGACCTTCAAAATACTTAGGGGCATAGAGAGGGTGGACAGGGACAGGTTCTTCAGACTAAAAGGGACGACAGGTACGAGGGGGCACTCAAAGAAACTGAAGGGAGATAGGTTCAAATCAAATGCAAGGAAGTTTTTCTTCACCCAAAGGGTCGTGGACAAATGGAATGCGCTCCCGGAGGAAGTGATCCGGCAGAGTACAGTACAGGGATTCAAACAGGGATTAGACAGATTGCTGAGGGAAAAGGGGATCGTGGGGTACTGAGGGAGGTGCTGGGTTGTTGCATAAGTATAGACAGCTCACCAGATCGTGCAGGTGCAAGGCCGGAGGGTTAGGACATTGATGGGAAGATAGGACTTCGATGAGAAACCTAGGGGGCAAGGGGGCCCCTTCTGGTGATTAAGGCAGGTCATGACCTGTTGGGCCGCCGCGGGGGCGGACTGCTGGGCGGGATGGACCTCTGGTCTGACCCGGCAGAGGCACTGCTTATGTTCTTATGTTCTTAACACTACTTAAGAGTTTGAACACATCTGAATATAAGATGTTCTGCTGTTGAAAAAGTTACAATAGATAAAAAGACCTAAAGCAATACAATTATATTGAACAAACAGCAAGTGACATATATACTTAGTTGGCTGAGAAAAGCCACTGATTAAGTGTGGATTCATGTTCCATCTCTGGCTAGGGCCAGATCCTGTATTACATGGACTTGGTTAACCTTGTGTGTGAGGCAACTGTAACAAATAAAACCATTTGTTCATGTGCAATGGGTGTCCCAGCTGTATGTGTCCAGACCTGTCTTGGCAATGCAAGCCATAAGAACAAAAGAATTACCGCTGCTGGGTCAGACCAGTAGTCCATCATGCTCAGGAGTCCGCTCACGCGGCGGCACTCTGGTCAAAGACCAGCACCCTGAGACTAGCCCTACCAGCGCACGTTCTTGTTCAGCAGGAACTTGTCTAACTTTGTCTTGAATCCTTGGAGGAGGTTTTCCCCTATAACAACCTCTGGAAGAACGTTCCAGCTTTCTACCACTCTCTGGGTGAAGATGAACTTTCTTATGTTTGTACAGAATCTATCCCCTTTGAACTTTAGAGAGTGCCCTCTCATTCTCCCTACCTTGGAGAGGGTGAACAACCTGTCCTTATCTACTAAGTCTATCCCCTTCAGTACCTTGAATGTTTCGATCATGTCCCCTATCAATCTCCTCTGTTCGAGAGAGAAGAGGCCCAGTTTCTCCAATCTTTCGCTGTACGGCTGCTCCTCCAGCCCATTAACCATCTTAGTCGCTCTTCTCTGAACTGCCTCTCCCCCCTACAATCTGTACAAAACTGTTGCATGAATTACCGTATATACTTGAATATAAACCGAGAGCTTAGGGCCAAAACAATGGCCCAAAAATTGGTGTCTCGGCTTATATTCAGGTCATCACCCACTCGCTCCCCTCCCAAACTTGTAGTAGCCATCCGCTGGGCCTGCCGTATGGCCTGTGGGGTGGGCTGAGACAGGAGGGATCCCTCCCGTCTCCTCTCTCAGCTGACTTTGACAATCTTTTTTACATCCCTCCTGCCTCCCCCTGCGTACCGTTTTGAATCCCTGGTGGTCCACTGGTGTACCAAGCAGGAGCGAGCTTTCCATGCTCTTGCCCCACACTGAGCTCCTCCCTGAATGGCTGCCTCAAGTTCTTGCAGCCCAGCGGTGTACCGGGCATGAGCGAGCTATCCTTGCTCCTGCCTGGCGCTGAGCCGCTCACTGAATGACTGCCCCAAGTTCTCACGGGACTCGTGAGAACTCTCAGCAGCCATTTCTTTTTCTATTCTTTTTCTATTAAAAGCAGCTGCCAATCATGTGTCAATCATGCAACAGCGCCGGAAATTTAGACCATGGTTTTCAAGGCCTTTCAGGCATTCTGATGCCTGCCTTTGACATGAATCATGCCCACAGAGGCGTCTATCAGTAACTAATGCCACTTCTGGCGTTAGCCACACCTACAGTGGCGTTAGACACCTCTGGAGGCGCAAGTCCAGTACCGTTTTTTTAGGCACCAGTAGGCACCTGGAAATCTTTTCTTAAAGAACTCTTAAATGATGCCTCTCTCTCAACTTAGGCACCGGTAGGGCGCCATTTATAGAATATGGGCCTCAGTGTTTTGTACCCAAAGTAATAGGCAGAAGATCTATTTAATGGAGAATTCCAAGTTAGCAGCATTATGTCTGGGCAAGAATGAGACTGATGAGCAATCATCAAAACCTTAGGAGACTCACGAGGGCTAGACTGGCTCTAGAAACTCAATTTGCATTCCGCACAGCTTGAGTCACAAATTAAAAAGTACTCAGTTGCAGACTGTGAAAACTAAGCATTGTCAGGCTTCTGGAATCTAGCCTTTGTTGAGGATTTTCCCCCCAAACAATTGTTAGCAGCAAGTTTGAGACTGGAAAAAGAAATGCATTGTACAGTCTTAACTCTTAGAGTGCTGAATAAGGGAAAGAAGCCCCACTAGATCTTTTACTTGTTATTAATAAGTCCTCTCATTTATCTGGCATGGTCAGGGCTGGCCCAGCCAGTAGGCAAGACCAGGTGGTTGCCTATGGCAACTGCTTCTGAGGGGCAATAAAGAGCAAGTAGCAGTTAAAGCAGAATAGAGCCTGACAGCCAAACAATCTCAGAGCTCTTTACACACACTTATACCTGGATTGGTGTTGGGATGAAGATTGATTTGTAAACCACTGTGATGCCTTTGGATGAAATAAATACATAAAATAAATAATGATGGTTGAGATTATCAAAATCTCTGAGGATGGGAGTGGATGGGGGCATAGGAGTGAAGGTTTGCTTAGGGCATTTGGTATCCTGGCATTGTGTAGGCCCCTGTTCTGCCTATAAGGAAATGAGCAGTAAAGAAAGCTGCATTACTTTGTGGTAGAGATTAAATACTAAAATAATACAATACAATACAGTGTCTTATATAACACAATTTTCTGCAAGGGATGAGTTCTACACAGCCAGCCCTCTGATTTTCTGTGTGGGGGGGGAGGGGGGAGCAAAGGTGGACTGAGGGGGCAGTTCATAGTCTTAAGCACACGAGACAAACGCGCACCGACAAACGAGCGCTGACAATTCAGCACAAGACTTCAGTGTGCCACAGGAAAACCTTCTTTTAAAGGGCTCCAACGGAGGGTGTTGGTGGGGAACCTCCCCACTTTACTTAATAGGGATTGCGCTGGCGTTGGGGTGAGGTTTGGGGGGTTGAAAACCCACATTATACTGGAAACGTAACTTTTTCCCTATTTTTTAGGGAAAAAGTTAAGTTCAGTATAATGTGGGGGGGTTACATCCCCCACGCCCCCCAACATGGCAGTGCAAGGCAGCGCGATCCCTATTAAGTAGCATGGGGGGTTCCCCCCCCCGCGTTGGAGCCCTTTAAAAGAAGGATTTCCTGCAGCGCGCTGAAGTCTTGCGCTGAATTATCGGCGCACGTTTGTCTCACGCACTTTTGTCCCGTCACCATTTTCTGCAAGGGATGAGTTCTACACAGCCAGCCCTTTGATTTTGTGGAGGGGGGGAGCAAAGGTGGACTGAGGGAGCAACATATTCCCTCATCCTCTTTTCCCGGTGCATTAAAAATATAATTTTTGCTGGGTAAACTAAGCATATATGAGGAGTCCCAGCGTCGGCAGCTGGAGGCACCCCTCAAGATTCTAGGTAACTGAAAGCACAGCTAACTATTCTTAAAAACCCACAAATCAGTTCGTCTTTAATTTCATATTGACGATGACATGTTTTTATTTTTGTATTTTTTGGGGGGAGGGGGGTATGGAAAGAAAGGAGGTTTGTCCAGAACAGAGATGTGGATTTAACTATCCCATTGCTTGGATTAGGCTAAAAGTTTAGGTAAGACAGGATAACTTTTCAAAAGATCTCCACTAATGCAAATAGTTTTGATGGTTGCCTTCATGATTAAAATTTTCTACTAAGCCTCTAATTGCTACCTGTTCTCAATCTGTTTAATGAGTACCGACTGTTTGGAAGCAGGGAGACCATGTTGGACATTCTTGCTGTGTGTGGTTAGCCTGTCTGTTACAAAATTTCTTTTGCAGCATGGCAATGCGCTTTCTAGAGTTCACATTCGTATCTGATGACCTTATTCATGAGCCTTTGGGAAGGGCAGAGGTCAGCGTGATTTCAGAGGAATTTTAAATGCAGGTTAACCAATGAGTACTAATAGGCTTTGTTAGGGTTACCAGCCGTCCGGATTTCCCTGAACATGTTCTCCTTTTGAGGACATGTCTGGGGGTCCAGATGGCTTTTCAAAACCCGGCACTTTGTCCGTGTTTTGGAAAACTGTGTTGGGCATGGAGGAAGTCCGCTAATGCGTGGCCGTCATGCGATGATGTCACGCCTGGACTTCCTCCCTGCCCGACAAGATCAGGTAGCGGGGGCAGGACTAGGGCGGGCTTGGGGGCGGGGTGGGTGCAACTAGCGGGGCTAGGAGGTCCGGATTTTCTGAAAGGAAAATCTGGCAACCCTAGGCTTTGTAAATGATAACTTATTCATTTAGGCTCAGATTCTCTAAATGGCATCATTATTGGCAGCCACCTTTGAAGTATCCGCCGATCACATGTCAATCATGCAGTCACAACAAGGAAATCCAACGGTGTCTGCAATTCAAGAACAGCAAGCAAAAAACAAAAGAGAAAACTGCAGACAGTATGTACAAGATGCAGACTGTGTTTATTAAACCAAATATAAAATGTGGTAACTATTGTCACCCTTTTTTTTACAAACCCTAGGACCCGACACGGTCTGTGTTTCGGAGAACACGCCTTCTTCAGGGGTCCATTAGTTGTATGGGTTAAAACAAACCGCAATATAAATTGGTAATAAGCAAAGCGCTTGTGTTAAAGCAATCAATGCGATCCAACTGTACACCACAAAAGCGAGATACTCCAGAAACTAGCCCTTTTACTTGTTTCTGGAGCATCTCGCTTTTGAAGCGTACAGTTGGATCACATTGATTGCTTTAACACAGGTGCTTTGCTTATTACCAATTTATATTGCGGTTTGTTTTAACCCATACAACTAATGGACCCCTGAAGAAGGCGTGTTCTCCGAAACACAGACCGTGTCGGGTCCCAGGGTTTGTAAAAAAAGGGTGACAATAGTTACCACATTTTATATTTGGTTTAATAAACACAGTCTGCATCTTGTACATGCTGTCTGCAGTTTCTCTTTCATTTTTTAATCGTGCAGTCATGCCATTTAGACAACCGCACTTCTGGCAAAGGTAGGCGCCGGAAATGTAGGCCAGAATTTTCAAGGCCTACATTTCTGGTGCCTACCTTTGATGTGAATTGCACCTCTGGAGACGCCTACTTGCCCTTAATGCAACTTCCAGTGATAGCCATATCTACAGTGGCCTTAGGCGCCGGTAAGCACCTCTGGAGGCTCGATTCCGGTGCCGTTTTTTTAGGAGCCTTGTAATTTCTCGTAAGTCTGCTTTTAATCAGTGTTTTGGACTTAGATGCCTAAGTAAGGCGCCATATATAGAATATGGGCCTTACAGAATTTGATACCCATGTTTATTTGATAGTTTGGCACATTAGCATTTTATAAAATAATATTGTCTGCATCATTAAAATTGTTTTTCTGGTATTTTGTGTGTAAGTTTTTCACAATTTATTTTTTTTACTATAATTTACCGTACCTCCTTTTTGAAGACATTCACCCAATGTGTGATATACCTGGCCATAGGCAACAAATGGTTACAATAATTACTAAAATATTCCTGTCTGTGACTATAGCATTTGATTCTGTAAATCATAACATGCTACTGAAGAGGTTGAAGTTACTAGGTCTTGGGAAGTGGTCTTAAAATGGTTATCTTTCTTAGCCGTTACTAATTTCTAGCTGGCATTCCCAGTTTAACCAACTTTATTGTTTAACCTCTCCTTGCAGCCACTTTGTGAGGTTATTAAAACACACAATGTTCAATAGCATTTCTGTGTGAATGATAAAATGACTTATGCACCGTTCGTCATGAATGAGAGCTTGCAAGAATAAGCTATTTATAACGGTTTCCAAGATAATGCATCCTGGTTGGAAGTCCATGGTTTGTTCTTGAATTACAGAAAAACAGAGGCCCTCTTTTCCAGACATGAGAAGTTATTTGTTCATCCTTTAAATAGAAATAATGTGGAAATCTCAGTAAAGGAGGAGTTTGTGTAGTTGGGAGTAATATTGAACCAGCAGCGTACCATCTCTCTTGCATGGTTTTTACCAGCTTCCGCACTCAAATCTTTAGAGTTGGAGTAGAATGCAGTTGTTCTAGGTATGTCTAGATGTGACCATATTACCTCAGCATAGATAGTTTTAATTGTTTGCTAATTTATTATCAAATTAAATACAAAATGCTGATGATAGGTTTTATGCTGTCATATAACCTGGTGGCGGCATGCTTAAACACACTCGTGACAGTGAATGCAGGTTCACAAAATAATTATGCATTGCCCTCTTTCTTTATGGATAGAAACCAAGCTGCAAAGTGATGGGAATTCTTGTGTCTTGTACTACAACTGTGGAATGCCTTATCCGATTAGTTACGGGGACCAGGACTTACAAGAATATAAGAAAACCCTAAAAACTCACCTATTCAGACAAGACTGCAGTTTCTTGGCATGGATTATGCCTCATAATTCGTGCATAGTTGAACATGTTAGGAGTCTACATATGAAAGGTAAGAAGTAGAGAATGACACAGGGACAAATTTATTCCCGTCCCCGTTAGTTTTGTTGCTGTCGTTGTCTCTGCCCCATCCCTGTAAGCTCTACCTTAACCGCACATGTCTCGAACACTTATGATTTTAAAGTGTTTGAGGCTTGTTCAGATGAGGATGGAGTTTGCAGGAATGGGGGAGGGACAGTAAAAGAACTCATGGGGACGGGACGGGAAAATGAGTTCCCGTGAGGATGGGGAAAAATTTGTCCCCATGTCATTCTCTAGTGAGAAGTGATATGCTCAGTTGCTTAGTTTACAGGTAAACTGTGGGATAATGTTCATAATGGATGTATCTGTTCTTGTGGGGATTTTTTTGTATTGCATCATTGTCGGTTATGGCCTTCTACTTGTGAATATTTAATTGTAACTTGCCACAAATCCTGATGATTTGTTGGAAAATAAATGCATTCCAGACAATATTGGTTCTCAAACCTGTCCTGGGGGAGCCAGTCGGGTTTTCAGGATTTCCCTAACGAATGAGAAAGATTTGCATATAATGGAGGTGAGAGGCAAGTAAATCCGGCTCATGCATATTCATTAGGGATATCTTGAAAACCCAACTGGCTAGGGGTCCCCCAGGATGGGTTTGAGAACCACTGTTCAAAATGATTTAAGTGAGCGGAAGGAGTTCTGCCCTCTTAAATCGCTTATCTGTGGCCAGTATTCAGCGGCACTCAGCTAGTTTATGCTGCTGAACATTTGCAGTTAGCACTTGTGCCCAAACCAGCTAACTTGCGAGCATTCTAGGGGTGGAATTGGCACTTATGTAATTAAATGCCAATATTTAGTCCTTGACTGCATAAGATAACTGCTTAAATTGGGCCACATAAATAGGATTCCTATCTTGAAGCAGTTCAGCTTAATCAGTCAAGGGCTGAATTTTGCACTTATCATACAAGCATCAGTGGCCAACCTAGAATTATATACTCAATGCCAGTGCCCAGTCATGGTCCATGAAAGAGGAATGGGACTTGGGTATGATAGTGATGACTGAAAGGTAGCCAAACAAGTTGAAAAGGTAACATGAAAGCTAGGCTAGTAGGAAAAAGGAGGTAATGATGCCCCTGTTTAAGAACATAAGAACAGACCGAAGGTCCATCAAGCCCAGTATCCTGTTTCCAATAGTTGCCAACCCAGGTTCCAAGTACCTAGATAGATCCCAAGTAGTAAAACAGATTTTATGCTGCTTTTCCTAGGAATAAGCAGTGTATTTCCTCAAGCCATCTCAATAATGGCCTGTGGACTTCTCTTTTAGGAAATTATCCAAACCTTTTTTAAACCTCATGTAGAATATTGTGTACAATTCTGGAGACTGCACCTTCAAAAAGATTTAAACACGATAGAGTCTGTCCAGAGGAAGGCTACCAAAATACTTGATGGTCTATGTCATAAGGGGTATGGGGACAAACTTAAAGATCACAGTATGTATACTTTGGAGGAAAAGCAGGAAAGGGGAGTTATGATAGAGACGTGTAAGTACCCATGTGGCATAAATGAGCATGAGGCAAATCTTTCGTTTGAAAGAAAGATCTGGAATGAGAGGGCATAGGATAAAGTTAAGAGGTGATAGATTCAGGGCTAATCCAAGGAAATACTTTTTTACAGAAAGGGTGATAGATATATAGAATAGTCTCCTGGTAGAGGTGGTGGAGATAAAGACTGAGTTAAAGAGAGCATTGGACATTTATTTATTTATTTATTTGTTTGTTTGTTTGTTCATAGCCCATCCTTCCAGAACAGGTTCCAATAAAATAAAATTAGGTACTATAAACTTCCCTCTCTGTCCCGAAGGCTCACAATCTAGCTAAAGTACCTGAATAAACAATTATTAAATAGTAAAGATTTAACAAAATTCAATAATAAATAATTATAAGAAAAATCAATAAGAAAAAAGAAATAAAAGGAGTAAAATAAAATGAAAATACTGAAAGTCCCAAAGCAGCCCAAGATGAGGGCAAGTCTGGCAACGTCAAGATCTCGGCCCCAAAACAGCTCCAGTCTGCATCACGGTCGGGCCGTAGCAGCCCACTAAGCCACGACGAGCCGGCACAACAGGCAGCTGCTCGAACAGGCGGCATTGAACAGGCGGCCGCCCTGGCTGAGGACTTCCATCACACCCGGATGCTCCTCTCCCCTCTCCGCCGGACTTCTTCCGCCGCAGTGGGGTCTCTTAGGGAGAGGAGGAGATAATGGATGCTTTAAATGGGCAGACTGGATGGGCCATTTGGCCTTTATCTGCCAACATGTTTCTATGTTTCTGCTAAATATCTAGTAATACAGCCATCAGCAGACATAAAAATGCTGATGGCTGTATTACTAGAAGACTTGAGGCGGTCCAGAGGAGGGCGACGAAAATGATAGGAGGCTTGCGCCAGAAGACGTATGAGGAGAGACTGGAAGCCCTGAATATGTATACCCTAGAGGAAAGGAGAGACAGGGGAGATATGATTCAGACGTTCAAATACTTAAAGGGTATTAACGTAGAACAAAATCTTTTCCAGAGAAAGGAAAATGGTAAAACCAGAGGACATAATTTGAGGTTGAGGGGTGGTAGATTCAGGGGCAATGTTAGGAAATTCTACTTTATGGAGAGGGTGGTGGATGCCTGGAATGCGCTCCCGAGAGAGGTGGTGGAGAGTAAAACTGTGACTGAGTTCAAAGAAGCGTGGGATGAACACAGAAGATTTAGAATCAGAAAATAATATTAAAGATTGAACTAGGCCAGTTACTGGGCAGACTTGTACGGTCTGTGTCTGTGCATGGCCGTTTGGAGGAGGATGGGCAGGGGAGGACTTCAATGGCTGGGAGGGTGTAGATGGGCTGGAGTAAGTCTTAACAGAGATTTCGGCAGTTGGAACCCAAGCACAGTACCGGGTAAAGCTTTGGATTCTCGCCCAGAAATAGCTAAGAAGAAAAAAAAATAATAATAATAATTTAAATTGAATCAGGTTGGGCAGACTGGATGGACCATTCGGGTCTTTATCTGCCATCATCTACTATGTTACTATGTTACTATGTTACTATGACTACCACAGTTGAATATTATTTACATTACATTAGTGATTTCTATTCTGCCAATACCTTGCGGTTCAAGGTGGATTACAAAAGAAGTTATCTGGCCATTTCCAAAGGAATTGAAGAGTAGAGCGATTTGCTACAGAGAACTGGGAATGAGTCTTGGGGTGTTAGTTTATTTAACCTATTTATATACCGCCTATCAATGGAGGTTGTCTAAGCATTTTACATTCAGGTACCCAAGCATTTTTCTCTATCTGTACCGGCAAGCTCACAATCTACCTAACATACCTGGGACAATGGAGGATTAAGTGACTTGCCCAGGGTCACAAGAAATAGTGCAGGGCTCGACCCACATCCTTAGAGTGCTGAGTCTGTAGCTCTAACCACTAGGCCACTCTGGTTTAAATTTAAAAAGTAATCAAATAAGAGTACACATTATAGCATAGTATTCTATTTATCATGGCAACACTATGGAAATTATAACATTTTAACAGACAGCAAAGGGGACAAGCAGTGATGGAACATTAATCTATATCAGTGGTCTTCACTAATTTTTAAGTAAGGGCCATTTTAGGTTCAAAAGGGCTGAAGGAGAGCTGACACGTATCTTCCTACTTGTGGCTATGATGCCAATAGCACTTTTCGACATTCATTCCTACCAGAACACCTGGCCTTGGTTACACATTGCAGAACACAGATAAATCCTATTTAGGATAAAGTCCTAAAATATACAAACAAAGCCCTAAGATGCCAGACTCCACTTCTTCCCGAACAGTGCAAAATAGAGACAACAGATGTAAATTCTCAAAACTGACATATTTCAATCAGTGAATTGAAAATAAAATAATTTTTCCTACCTTTGTTGTCTGGTGATTTTATTTTTCTAATCTTATTTTTCCCAGTCTCTGGCTGCATTTCCTTTTGTCTGTACTCTTAACTCTGTTTCCAAGGCCTTCTTATACATTTGCTGTTTTTTGCTCCTTCACTTTCTGCCCTACATTCATCTTTGACATGAACTTTTAACATTCAGTTTTTTTCCATTTTTTTGTCTTTCCCTCCTCTCCATCCATATGCCCCATCTCCTCCCTCTCTCTGCCCTTCCTCTCCATCCATGTGCACTATCTTCTCCCTCTTTCTCCCATCTTTCCACCAATCCTAAACAACATTTCTTCAATCTCTCTTCCCCACCCCATCCTTGTGCACCATTTCCTACCACTCCCCTATCTTATGTTCTGACATTTCTGTCTTCCCGCTTCCTATGGTTTGGCATCTCTATCTCCTCCTTCTCTTCCCTCCTCCCCCCTACTGTGGGCTGGCATCTCTCTCTCTCTTCTTCTTCTTTCCCTCCCCCTCTCCTTCTTGTGGTCTGACATCTCTCTCCTCCCCTTAACTCCTTCCTGTGATCTGGTACGACTCTCTTCTCCTTCCTGCAGTCTGGTATATTTCTCTCCCCTTTTTCCCTTCCCTCCTACCGTAGTCTGGCATCTCTCTCTCCTTCCCTTCCCCTTTTCCCATAGTCTGGTATCTCTTGCTTCTTGCATTCTGGCATCTCTCCCTTCTTCCCTTCCCTCCTCCCCCTTCTGTGGTCTGGCATCTCTCTTCTCCTCCTCCTTCCTTTCCCTGGCATCTCTCTCTCCTTCCTTCCCTCCCTCCCTTTTCCCCTATCCTTGGTCCATCTCCCTCCTTCCCTTCTCTCCTTCCTATGGTCTACTATCTCTCTCCTCTCCTCACAATCTGGCATATCTCTTTCCCTTCCTTTTCTTCCATCCCTGCTTTGCATCTCTTTCTCCTTCCTTTCTCTTCCCCTTCCTATGATCGGGCATCACTGTCCTCTCCTTCTCTTTCCCTTCTTTCTTCCCACAGAGGTCTGGCATCTTCTTAACTTTTCCTCCTCATATCCACAGTCTAGCATCTCTGTACTGCCTGTAGCCCAAAGAGTGTAGTGCTAGAAAAAAAAAAAAAAAAAGGGGGGGGGGTGTAAAAGTGCCAGATCTTGCCCGGGGGAGGGAGGATGAAATTCTGGTCGGACTCCGCAGGCCGCCCCAGTGGTCTTGGAGGGCCACCATCAGCTTGTGGGCCTTTCAATGAAGACCACTGATCTCGATTGTACCTTGTGAGTTCTTTTGTACTTTTAGATGGAAAATGTATATAAGCTACAAACTCACATGTTGACTCAGGAAATAGCATACAAGAGATACCTTTAATATGATGCCAGCAGAATAATCAGCTCACACAGCTTCTGGTTACAGATGGATGGTATTCATGGCAGTATCTAACTTTCCACAAACAGAGAGAAGCAATGAGGGTTTGGACTGCAGAGATTTGTGGCTTTATCTCCACAGCACATAGAGATGCAATATCTGAACAAAAGCCAAAGAAATGAAACGAGAAATAAAAGCTCCAAAGAAGTTCTCTATAAACTACTTGTGCATAGTGCAGTTATAATCCTGCTCTGCCCAGGCCAGGTGGGCCAGGACCTGACCAGAATATCAAATCAGATATGTACAGTGAACAGAGCCTGGCCAGGTAACATGCATGTCTACAGAAAAAAGTAATGCTTCTCTCCCTCAGTTACTAACTGATGAGGGAGGGTGAAGGTCTCTGGCTGTTGCAGAATATTCAGAGATAAAACAGTGTAAACATAGGCATGTCAGATGAGAAAACAGATGATAGACCAAAAGGTGATGCCTTGGATACCTAGGGAGGCCTCAAGAAGGCCCAATTCACTGCTACTGTATGTGGGTCCAATTTCCACTGACAAAAGCAGGTTTGTACCATTCTGCATCAAACATACAGATAGATAAGCTAGACTAATAGAAGCTTAGATAGATGATGGAAAAATTACATGTGTAATATGTACTGTATATTATAGCTACTATTTAAATTGTGGTATATAGGTTTTAAGTCAGAACACTATTTTGGTCCAGGAAAACCAACCTTCTTAACATTATTTTATTTATTTTGCAAATTGTGGTATCTTTCTTTTGATCTGCATTAGAATTTTTTTAAAGATATCGCACCTGAACTTTTGAGACCACATAAGTACATTCTTCAAATATGTCACCATCTGAAAGTAGGGTCCTTAGAAAGAGGGAGGAGGACAGAGAAGGGCAACTGCTCATGTAACTAGACCTGGGAAGAGACAAAGCATCTCATTGGGAGATGGGGCATGAGCACTCCTTCCCATTTCTGTTGTGACAGTGGAAGTATGAACTGAAGCAAGGTCACACCTAAGCTCTTATACTGTGACAATACTGTGACCATATCACCAGATGTGGGATGCTGTATCATCTGTGGGGGTCCTGTTACTCCCTGCCACTTAGATTGTATGGTGAAGCGCAGTGAAAGCCTATTGAAAAGAATTATTTTCATTTGGGGAAAAAAGTTCTAGAAGTTCTTTAAAACTGATGCTTCTGGTAGAGATGTTAAGTAGTTTTGAAATAAGGTGCTATATTAATTTTCAAAATTTCTTGGAAACAGGTATTTTCACCATAAACAAGAACTTTAGATAGAAGCCAAAGGGTACAGAACAGCAGAAAACTAAACTTTTAATATGAAGACTTCTCTTGAGAAAGATTGGATCCTAGAGCTTTTTGCCTCGGACCTCTAAGGCAATAAATCTACAGTATGTATCTGTATTAAGCTTTCAAGATGGCTAGGCCTGCTGATGCTATAATTTCCATTTCTCATCTCCATTATTCCTTTCCAGTTACCATTTCCTACTGTCAGTCTCAATGGCATCAATTCTGCATAATTTCTGAGCTGCAGTAAACAGCAAAATCCCTGAAGAAATTCAACCACTGGCATTTTTTTCTCATGCTGCAGAATAAATATATGGATATTTATCTCTGTTCCACAGAGATTTACTCCAATAAATGAATTTCTGTGCACCACTGAATTTTGCAGAATCGAGGCCACTCTCTTTATTATTAACTTCAGCTTTTCTCTTCAAATAGTAGTGTTTCTAAAATCAATAGAGTTAGAAATTTAAGGGATTAATTTGCCCATTTAGAGTTAGTAAGGAAGCTGGGGTGAAAAGCTGCACAAATACCTTGTTCAGTATCCCAGGTTCACAAATAGGATCTTTGTGATCCCAGATAAAGACAAAAAGGTTAATAATGAAAGATCTTATGCAGGCCTCCCTTCATAAGGCAGAATGTCTTAACTGTCTCATTAAAACATATATAAAGATGGTGATTCCTTTTTGAAAATGCAGAGTCAGTCTAATTTCTGAAACATCTGGAACTAGGCAGATGAAGAGCCTAGGAGGCCAGAATAACCCAAGGCAAGAAGCAAAAAATAAAAATCTTTCTGTCTCTTAAATCACAGCTTTTTCTTGTATTGATGTTGCCTCAAAAAAAAATCAACCACAGGGCTCAGAAAGAAAATGTCATGATAGAATCTAAAAAAGACTAGAATAGCATGGAGAATTACTGACATAAACAGTCACTGTGTGTGAAAACAAAGCAAATCCTGTATTTTTCTATACTTTTTGGAAGGCAGTTTTATAACAGAGCACTTAGGCGGGAAAGCAAAATATGCACCTGTGTTGTGCCACTTTTATAAGGCAACATAAGCACCTCTGTGCCTATAGAAAATTACCCTATGTGGGTAATATTGTGTGCCTATATGTGCCAGCAAGAGTAAGCATTGGAGGAAAGCGAGAGGGGAGATATGATAGAGACGTTTAAGTACCTTCGTGGCATAAATGCGCATGAGGCAAATCTCGTTTGAAAGGAAGCTTTGGAATGAGAGGGCATAGGATGAAGTTAAGAGGTGATAGACTCAGGAATAATCTAAAGAAATACTTTTTTTTACAGAAAGGGTGGTAGATGTGTGGAATTGTCGTCTGGTAGAAAGTTGAGTACCTGAATGTAAACTGCTTAGGTTAAAATCAATGCTGCCAAAGTATGATTTTCGGATTGTAGTCCAGACAGCTATTATGGAAAAATTAGATTATTGTAATGCGCTGCATTTGGGGATGATATCTGTGAGACATAAGGCTTTGCAGACTGTTCAAAATGCAGCTGCACGATTAATTTGAGGAGGGAACAGATTTGACCATGTGACACCTTTATTGAAACAGCTCCATTGGTTACCAGTCAAATATCAGATTGGGTGTAAAAGTTCTTGTGCTGATTTTTAAAGTATTACACATGGGATACCTTGGTATTTGACTCAGGTGTTGAAAGTGTATCAACCATGCAGACCTTTAAGGTTGGAGGGGATGTTAAGATTGGCTTGTTAGTGTTCAATACGCAAAAATAAGAGCTTCAATAATCTCTGTGGCAGGAGTGCTTTTATGGAATAATTTGACAGGACTGCTTAGATTGCTTTTTGATATTCCGAAATTTAAGAGCATGTTGAAAGACAACTTTATTTTCAGAGGCTTTTTCTTTAAATTTCTGTATTATGCATTTGCTTTTGAAGAATTTTATATGAATGTAAGTTATTTATTGTTGTATTATTATTACGATTATGTATGTATTCTGTGAACCGCTAAGGTTTAAACGGGATACAAGTTTTTAAATAAATAAATAAATAAAATAGTTATGTGCATGTAGTTTATATAAAGTATGCTCTTAAATGCCAGTACCGCCTATGCCACTAGGAATGCCTATTGATGTAGGATGTTATTTTAGAAGGATTTACCAGAAAGACTGGCAGATACAAGTTGAGATGACTGAAAAACTAACCCACCCCCCCTTTTATAAAACCATGGAAGCGTTTTTTAGTGCAGGCTGGCACGCTGAATACTCTGCGTTGCTCCCAACGCTCATAGGAACTCTATGAGAGTCGGGAGCAGCACAGAGTATTCAGCGCGCTGGCTTGCACTAAAAACCACTTCCGCGATTTTGTAAAAGTGGGGGTATATTTGAAGAGATAAATAGATATTGTTTGGGGGGTTTTCCCCCTTGCATTATTACCTATTCTATCTCTTTAGAAGCTTTGCAGCTGTTATACAGATATATATATAGAGAATTATATATAGAAATAGAATTGTAAAGGTGTAGAATAGCTGCTCATTTCAGGTGATGAAAGAATATCGTTTTGCCAAGCGCAATGTCCTGATGAGTTCAGAAAATACCTCAAAAATTGAAAACTGGTATTCATAATTTCACAGCACATCAAAGGGATGAAAAAAGGAGTTTAGAACTCAAAAGGTATCACAGTCTTTTCTTCAACGTGCTAAAGAAGTTGCTTGCTAGATTACTGCTGAGCCCAAGAAAGAAGATATTTAAAGGGAAGAGCAAGGATAGGTATTATTTTAGGAGAGCATTAGGACGGATTTATCACGTTCTCCAGCAGACGAGGAGGATGAAAATATACTGAGAACAATGAAAAAAAGGTATGGTGTTAGGTTGTGAAGGTAACAATCAGGCTTAAGATTAGTACAGATGTCTGATAATTCCAGAAAGCATCTATAATGATCACCAGGACATTGAAGCCTAAAAAGATGCTGCTGTTTCATGAACCACAGATACCTGGCAGCTTCCACGTGGAGGTATCAGCACTTGTGGAAATGGTAATATCCCATCTTCCAAATGTAAAAGGCACCACTTAGAAACAGAGAAAATGGAGGCAGATAAAGACCATATGGGCCTATCTAGTTTGCCTATCCATGCCATCTAGTATACCTTCCTTAGAGATCCAATGTACTTGTCCCAAGCTTTCTTGAACTCGGATACAATTTTTGTCTCCACCACCTCCACTGGGAGGCCGTTCCAAGCATTCACCACTCTTTCCATGAAAAAGTCTTTTCTGCTGTTACTTCTGAATCTGTCTCCTTTCATTTACATCCTATGCCCCCTCATTCCAGAGTTTCCTTTCAATTGAAAGCGACTCATCTCACGCGCATTTATGCCACGTAGGTATGTAAACATTTCTCACACATAGCAATAAGTCGGCAGCAAAATATATATCATAAGCAATAGTATGTTGCCTACCAGCAGTGGGGATTATCCACAAGAAAAAAGCATTTATAACAACGTGGAGAAAAAGCCTCAAGCGCTATATCAGAGATGGCAATCAACAATGATTTTAGTCCACTCGCTTCTTATCATTGGCTGCAAAAATGTCCACACAATAATGCTAATTTCAATTAGGGACTAAACCCACCACTGTGCACAGGTTGAAAGGAAAAATAGAAATTTTTTTTACTCAGCATAAAGTGCTGGTACTCCCAAATATCGACGGCGTCCTTTCAAGTAGCATTCCAACCTCTGCTATTCTGCTGCACCACTAATAGAGTAACTTCACCCACTGAATTTTTGATCTCCAATCATCTAGCCACCTAGATGGAGCAGCTTAAGTAGAGGTCTATAGCAGTAAGGTAGTCATTTGCAAATTGTTATATATCAGGGCGGTGTTCTCAGAAGGCTCAGATTAACTAAATAAGATCATAAGAATTGCTATGCTGCATCAGACCAAAGGTCCATCAAGTCTAGTATCCTGCTACCAGCAATGGCTATTCTAGGTCATAAGAATCCCAAACAGTAGCAAGATTCTATGCTACTGACTCCAGGGATAAGTTGTGGCTTTCCCCAGGTATACCTTAACAACAGATTATGGAGTTTTCCTCCAGGACCTTGTCCTAGCCTAGTGTCTCTCAATCTGTGTGCCACAGCACAGTGGTGTGCCCCAAAGAGATTCTGTGTGTGCCATGAGAAATTCCAGAATTTTATTTCATTAAAAAAATTCCCTTCATAAAAATACTCTACAATAGACGACATGTACCTCACGTACCCAAGTCTGTCAATGTTATAAGCATCTGTGTGTGCATAATACAACCGCCCTGACAAGCATTTTATTTATATATTTAGATTTCTATCCCGTTCTCCCGGGAGCTCAGAACAGGTTACAATTGACATTCACAGTAAAGTTACAGGACAAAAAAATTATAGGCATTCGAAGAAGAGGCAGGTGAGGGGACATAGAGAGAGAAAGGGAGGGGGAGCAAGGAAAGGGAGGACAGAGAGGTGGAGCAGTAGGGGAGCAAGGCGTCAGAGGAAGGGGAGCAGGGAACAGTGATTAAAATAATGATACTACCCTGGTTCTTATTTTACTTTGCACAACTCCCGATTGAGATCCCAAGCAATAAGTTTTAAAAATGGGATAAGATGCTTCAGTGTTTTATTTGGGGGACAGAAAATTAGCCTAACCCTTTAACTGGCTGATGGTGAAACAGCTGCTTGACATAACTTCATGTTGAACGAGAACAAAAGTGCCAAGTAAACAGGCATTTGGAGATGCAGTTCTCCCATAAGAGCCATAGAAGACGCATGTTGTTTCTAAGTAACAATGCCAAATAAAGGGCTAAGCAAGCTTATGCTACCTAGGGAGGAGGAGGAGCTTGGGTGTCTCCAGTGTATGGCAATATTATAGGGCAGCAATTTTTAAAGCACTTAAAAGTTCTCCATAATCAATTGGTGGAGAAAAACTGGGTGTTCTTGAAGAGTGATTATACCTATCACCATACTCATGGTTTTTGAATCTCAAATAGGTACGACATCCAAAACAAGGGAACATGATTTGGGGGTCTGTAACCACATCTTAGATATGCTCCAGCACCAGTTAGAAGTTTTGGGGGAGGTTCATCCATATAGCTTTCTGAAGGACCATATGTCTTTTTCTATTTGAATGTTTAGATTCTTTGCGAAGAGCACTAGAAAGATTAGATTTTGAGGAACTGTCACATCAACAAATGCAGGAATTGGCGGGACAGAGGAGCCCTATTTTTTTCCAATATTTTCAATTACATGACTTTTTCCATGGGAAAGGAGTGTGACCCAATCTGAATAGGACCTCAAAAAAGCTAGAAGTAATTATACAAACTTATATGGTATCCCTCAAGGCTCAATTTTGTCTCCTCTTTTATTCAATATTTTCCTAGCTCCACTTCTTACACTAAGCCAATCCAGCTTATACATCCATTAAACACTGGCGATTCAAACTAGAGAATGACATGGGGAAAAAATCTGTCCCCGTCACTGCACCGTCCCCGGCCCACCATCCTCTGCACCGCCCCGTCACCGCCGTTCCCTTCACCGCCCTGTCACCGTCACCGCCATCCCTTTCACCGCCCCGTCACCGCCACTGCCATCCCATTCACCGCCCCGTCACCGTCCCCGTCTAGCACCCATCTTCGCTCCCCCATAGTCTGGCATCTGTCTTCTTCCCTTCCAGCGTCTTCTCCCCACTCTGCCTTCCACATTTCCTTTCAGGGTCTGTTCCTCTCTACCCTCTTTCAATGTCTGTTCTATTCCTTTCCACCACCACCCTTCCCTCCCTCCTTTACCATCTGTTCCTTTCTACCACCCTTCTTTCATATCTTCTACCAGTCCCCCCACCATCACTAGCAGTCTCTCTTCTCCCTTACCATGAGCAAATAGAACTTCTGAAAATTGTATTGCTGAGGCATTATTTCTAGTACGCCTTTTTTTCCAGATGGATAATGACATCAATTTTATAATTCTTACTGTCTGCTCTGATTTCATTCACAATTTGGTTTGTGTTTTGTACCTGAGGATTCCATGAGGCATTTAACCTTTTCCTGTCTCTTCTGTGATTTCAAGTTGATTCCTTCAATAATGGAGTCTCAAGGCAGTAGCAGTTTTCTATTTTGGGCTCTTTTGACATTGTTTAAGGGATTTCTTGTACATTTGGTGCTGGTCTTCTTTGATGAGGTCACTTCAGAATCTATTTCCAAGGAAGAGAAACTTTTTCCCTTTCACCCCCTCCTTCCTTGTGTGAGCCGGAACACGCGGTCCCCGCAAGCAAGTAATTTTATATCATTTTCATTCTATTCATTCATAGAAATTAAAGTCTAGATAATGCTAGTCACATAACAAAACATGATTTTACAAAAATAATTCCCTGCACAGTCAAGCCTGCAAGGATTACTAGATGTCTTTCAGCAGCTCCCCTCCCTCCCTCCCCCTTACCTTTGTGGCCAAGTCAAAATGATCTACCAACAATAAAATTTTAAAAACACAAAGCACGCTGTACGCAGAGAAAATGTTAATTATCATTTATATTCCGCGGGTTTTCAAAGAGGTCAAGGCAGATGACTTTATGCAATGTCACCTCAGTAACAACTCTACAAAAATAGACAAATATTCCCCTTCCCTTTTTACTAAACTGCGATAGCAGTTTTTATCGCAGGGAGCTGCGCTGAATGCCCCACGCTGCTCTCGACGCTCATAGGCTCCCTGCGCTAAAAACCGCTATTGCGTTTTAGTAAAAGGGGGCCATAGTGCAAAATATAGACAGCAGATATAAATTCTCAAAACGGACACATTTTGATCACTAAGTTGAAAATAAAATCATTTTTCCTACCTTTTTGTCTGGTGATTTTATGAGTCTCTGGTCCTTCTTCTTTCTTCTCCTGCCCCCTCCCCCCTCTTTCTTTCTCTCTCCCCCTGGCTCCCCTCTTTATTTCTGCCTTTCTTTCTCTCTCCCCCTGGCCCCCTCTTTATTTCTGCCTTTCTTTCTCTCTCCCCCTGGCCTCCCTCTTTATTTCTCTCTCCCCCTGGCCCTCCTCTTTCTTTCTGCCTTTCTTTCTCTCCCCCTTGATCCCCTCTTTATTTCTGCCTTTCTTTCTCTCTCCCTCTGGCCCCCCTCTTTATTTCTGCCTTTCTCTCTCTCTTCCCCTGGCCTCCCTCTTTATTTCTCTCTCCCCATGGCCCTCCTCTTTCTTTCTGCCTTTCTTTCTCTCCCTCTTGACCCCCTCTTTATTTCTGCCTTTCTTTCTCTCTCCCCTTGGTCCCCCTCTTTCTTTCTGCCTTTCTTTCTCTCTCCCCCTGACCCCTCTTTATTTCTGCCTTTCTCTCTCTCTCCCCCTGGCCCCCCTCTTTATTTTTTCCTTCCTTTCTCTCTCCCCCTAGCCCCCACAAAGCCATCGTGCCAATTTCTCCACTTCCACGATTCTTTCCCTACCCTCACCCCCAAGCCAGCAGCCGATTTCTCCCTGCTCCTTCCCCGATGTCCTGAACTTCATCGGGCAGCAGCAGCATTCACAATTCACTGCTGTTGCCCGCTTCAGGTCTTCCTCTCTGTCGGGTCCTGTCTTCATGAAAACAGGAAGTAGGCAGGACCCGGCAGAGAACAAGGCCTGAAGCCGGCAACAGCAGCGAATTGTAAACGCTGCTGCTGCCCGAAGAAGGTAATGGAGCACGAGGCAGACCGCTTCTCCCCCCTCCCAGCCGATCCCCCGCTGACCCTCCTATCTCCCCCCCTCCGTGAACCTTTCCGACCCTCCCAGCGAGAGCAAACCTCCTTCGCGGCTTTCTCCTCCCTCTGCCGCGTCACTGATGACGTCATCAGTGATGCGGCAGAGGGAGGAGAAAGCCGACGCTACTGGAGGGAGGTTTGCTGCTTTCGCTGGGAGGGTCGGAAAGGTTCACTTGGGGGGGAGAGATAGGAGGGTCAGCGGGGGTTCGGCTGGGAGGGGGGAGAAGCGGTCTGCCTCGGTGCTCCAAGGCCTGGCGCCATTACCTTTTTCGCCCCTCCCGCCCCCCCCCCTTGGTACGCTACTGCTCTCCAGCTCTCTTTAGTTTGCCAGTTTTCTTTTTCGGCACGCTTTCAAAGAGCCGCGCATGCGCGGCTGCTCAAAGTTCAATCTTCTGCTCTGCTGCAACTTCCTGTTTCCGGTTGGGTCAGAACAGAAGATTGAATACTGAGCAGCCGCGCGTGCGCGGCTCTTTTTAAAGCGTTCCGGTCGCCGAAAAAGAAAGCCGGCAAACTAAGGTGAGGTGGAGAGAGGAAGCTGGTTAAAAGATCGAGCCGGCGTGCGGGAGGGCGGGTGGGGGCTGCGGGAACCGCACGAACCTTTATGCCTCACTGCGGTGACAAGACCATTCACTGCTCCACGAGGCGGTGATGGCCTTGTCCCCGTCCCCGCAGAGGCTGCTAATTTTCATTCCCCGTTTTTGGCGGGTAAACTGCCACCGTGTCATTCTCTAATTCAAACGAGTTAATGAACATAAATAAAAAGTTAAAACAAATTAGCCAATGGTTAAAAGACAATATGCTATCCCTTAATCCATCTAAATCTTCAATAATGTTCTTGCCATGGAAAAAAGATATTACACTTGCAGCAAAAATTTTTTTGGACAGTTTTCCAAGAGTAACGACGACCAAAATATTGGGAATATTATTGGATCACGAGCTCTCCTACCACGATCAGATTAGTTCCGTAGTCAAGAATTGTTTTTACAAACTTCTTCTTATCAGATCTTTAGCTACAGTTTTAGAACCTAAAGCTCTAAATATTTTAATTCACTCTTTGATAATCTCTAGGTTGGATTACTGCAATACATTATACCAAGGCATAACACAGAAAGAAATACGAAGTTTGCAAATTATACAAAACACTGCAATAAAAATTATTACCAATTCAAAAAAATATGATCATGTCACCCCTCTTCTGCGAGAAGCGCATTGGCTACCGATCCCACATAGAATAACATACAAAATTGCGCTGCTAACATTCAAAATTCAGAAAACTAATACCCCAATATTTTTATATCGATATTTAATACCTTATTCCCCAGCTAGATCTCTTAGATCAGCAGATCAGTATTTGCTGACCATTCCATCATTGAAAGTGATTGGCACTAGAAGAACTACAACCTTTTCTATTTTGGGACCTCAGATCTGGAACAAACTTCCAACCTCTTTACGTGCCGAAACCTCTTTAGAGAAATTTAAAAGTAATTTAAAAAGCTATCTGTATACAGATGCATATGAATCTTAGATTATATAATTTTTTCTCTTTTTATGATCCTCCTACTAACTCTTAGATTAAGCTTTCTTTTAAATATGTATTTTAGACCAAGTTTCACAAAAAATCAATGTTTTTTTGTTTTTTTTTTACCCTTCCTAATGTTGTTCTTCCCTAAATGTTTTTTCTTTTGTTTTTTTTATTTTAAACAAATGTAGTTTATCCTTGTATTCCTTATGTATTTTTAAACATCTATGGATATGTTTGTATGTTTATTGTTCAAATGGTTTTATTTATTTCTCCGAATTTATTTTTTGTTATACGCATTGAAAATATTTGATATTGCGTTTAAATCAAAATCTCAATAAACTTGAAACTTGAACTTGAAACTTGTTTAAAACCAGCTCTCTAAAAAAGTTAACTCACATACAGTGTATAAAGCACTGATGATCTTGTCACCCCCTTTGGAAAAAATGGCTGAAAGGACTTGGGAGATCTGATTTGGAAAATACTGTAGAATCTGCTGATTGGTTTCAGATTTATGATCGCATTAAAAATTGCAGGATGATACTCCAAGATTCAAATTGGCGGGTTTAAGGTCATCTGGAAACACTGGATGAAGGCAGGTATACGTACTTTGGATGATGTTATATCAGATGGTAAGCTGCTTGACTTTTCACGATTGCAACACAAATTTGGTCTTAAATCACAAAATTATAGATGGTTGCAGTTGAAGCAGGCCATTCAGGAGGGGTTCCCTGACTGAAAAAAATCTAACTAATCAGCATAGTTTGTCGATCTTATGTTTTCAGGTGGACTTCCTGGGACACCAGGCCATTCAGTGATATAAATTAATATCTGGATTTTTGAATAAGCAACCAAAGACTGGTCTGGTCTGCGTGACATTTGGAGCATTGAGATAAAGCATCAAATTACTGTGTCTCAATGGCCACGAATTTGGGCTTGGAGGATGAGATGTACGGTGTCGGCATCTATGAGACAAACTTGTTTTTTTCTTGTTACACAGAGCAGTTTGGACCCCAGTTCGTTTACAGAAATTAGATAGCTCTAAGTCTAATAGATGCTGGCACTGTCATCTTGAAGCTGGGACATTAAATCATTTACTATTCTATTGTCCATTGATACTTAGTTTTTGGAAATCCATTTGGGGCCAAATGAATAATCTACTAGAAAATCCAGTGGCATTATCATATGACACTGTGTTATTTGGTACTTCCATGAGAGCCAAGAGTTAAATCTCTTCTAATAATAATAAACTTTTGCTCATCATGACAGGGGTTGCCATACAGCAAATTATGAAAAACTGGAAAATTTAGGATCGGCTGAATTATAATTTTTGGTGGAATGCGTTATGCCAAATCTTTAAAATGGAACGGGTAATAGCCATACAGCAGGGGGATTTTAAGAAATTTAGGAATGTTTGGGAGCCATTAACAAAATATTGTACAGAATGAATATTATTTTTTCCCTTTGTTCATATACGTCCAGGGTGGGGAGGGAGGGAGGGAATAGTATGATTTATTATGCTTAAGTACAATTGTTGGGTATAAAGGGGGGAGGGATATTTGATGTGAGTTAAACTTTGTTAGTGTATTACATTACATTACATTACATTACATTACGGATTTCTATTCCGCCTATACCTTGCAGTTCAAGGCGGATTACAAAAGATTTGACTGGACATTTCCAGTGATGATCACATTACAGAGGATTTTACTGGACATTTTCCAGTGAGGATACAAAATTTTTTTTTTTTTTTTCTTTTTTTTTCTTGGGGAACTTATGGGTTGGATAGAGAACTAACAGTGCTTAGCAGTGTGATATTAGCAAATGGAACACAGTTAGAGTAGGCAAGATTACAATCTTTTTATGGTCTGTTTACTTGAAGGGTGATTAGGTGTGATACTTGGGGGAGGATTGACTGATGGTAGATGAGTTCTGTCGCGGTAGGTGAATTATCTGGAGGTAGGTGAACTTAGCTGGAGGTAGGTGAAGTGGTTTAAGGTTTTTGGATGAATTTTTTAAAAAGCAGGGTTTTGATTTCTTTACGGAATGTTTTGAAGTCGTCCGATGTTGTCAGCAGGTTGGAGATGGAATGGTTGAGTTTTGCTGCTTGTGTTGCCAGAAGGTTGTCAAACATTTTCTTGCGTTGTGTGCCTTTGAGTGGAGGGAAGGCAAAAGGATTTGGGGTTCTTCTTTGTGATGTTAAAGTATAAAATGATTGTATCTTATGTTACACTTGTTGAAAGTTTTAAAAATGAATAAAGAATTTAAAAATAAAACCCAAAAAACCTGCAAGATGGCAACCAATTATCAATAGCTATAATACATGCTGATATTAAGGTCGCATTGGTACCTCACCAAAGTCAAACCTCACTCCTGCGCTAACACAGACGCCTGTCTTGAAGGAGGTGTGAAACTATTGGTAGCTATGAACATTTGTGGTGGGAATGTCACCTTAATATACAAGGTTCAAGAAAATCTTCAATACAAGCATGTTTTCCACTCCATGTTCATCTTTCTAGGCGTAAAAACTTGGAATGACCTTACTGAAAGGACCAGGAAGGAAATTCTGAAAGAAACTGAAAACTCATCTATTTGACACCTAATCACTTGTATCCTCTTCTCCTCCTGTATCTTCCTGCCGTCCATTGTCCTCCCTACCCTTTTCTAACCCCTTCTTCTGTAATGTCGCCAAGAGCTTGTATAAGTATATTCAACGCACAAATGGAAAAAATAAATAAATAAAAATGTTAGTGTGTTCTTTTAGGCTTCCGCAGCTGGCGTCATGATTGTTGCAGTTGTCCGGGTCTCGCGCGTCTGGGTGGGCAGAACTGCAGACCTCGCTGCACACCCTGAAGAAAGCCCCACAGCATAATGGCTGGTGTCAGTTCTACTTAACCAGATGCGGTGAGACCCAGACAACTGCAACAATCAAAATGTTAATAGTAGTTCACCCTATTATCTGAAGGAACTTTGGTCATGAGACTTTACTGCATAAGGAAAGGGTGGGGGGGGAGAAGGGAGTGAGAGGGAGGTTGGTTGGATAGTGAGAGGAGAGAATATATGATATAACATCTGTAACAGACTGAAGCAGTTGGTTGTGTTATTTCTCCTCTTGTGGCAGTTCTAATTTTATGAGTGCTGTAATCTTGTTTCAGATATCAATAAAAATTGCAAATAATTTAAAAAATATATGCACCTACTATTCCACATGTATGTGCTCATACTGTTTTATAAAAAGCTTCTCTTTTGCATGAAGAAAAAGGCTTTATGCAATTAAAAAAAAAAAAGCTTTATAAAATTACCCTCTATAAGCAGTGCCAAGCTTGCTTCTGGAGACCTCTCAAGTCAAATGTTCTATTCTGTTCAGCATACTTATTTTCTTTGTAAATGAAAATCAGGTTTTGTCTGCTAGGTCACACTGTTTCTATGGCTACTAGCAATGCTAATCCACTCACAACTGGTGCATATCTCCCACGTACACAGAGGGAAACCCAACTCAGTCAATCAGCCTGATTCAGCCTTCTTTCAGTGTATGAACTCCATAGTCAAAATTTTTAAACTAAACCGTGTTTATTTTATGCTTTACATTAGTATGTTATGAATATAACCTAAGAATTTAACATAATCTTATTAAACTATCTAAATAAATACTTTGGTGTGTGTTCATAAGCAGCTCTGTCCTCCAAGCTCTGCCGACATTCCTCCTGGAACTTATTTAGACTGGAAATAAAAGGTCTCTGTATGAGGAGTTTTGGTTGGTTGTTTTAAACATTTTACCTTTTATAGGACACTAAAGGGTATAGTTCAGTGTGTTGCAAAATGTGTGCCGCACGAGATTTCAGGTGTGCTGGGGAGGAGGAAAGGCGCCGGGTGACTGCCTACTGGACATGACTCTCATGGTGAGAGGCACATCCTGTAGCCCAGGGGTGCCCAAATGGTCGATCGCAATTGACCAGTAGATCGCAAAGGCAACGCAAGTCAATCGTGTTGCCTTTGCGATCTTGATCTTCCTGCCTCCCCGAGCTAGGCCACAAGACTTCACCTCCGACGTCAATTCTGACGTCGGAAAGGAAGTTCTGGGCCAGCCAATCGCTGCCTGGCTGGCCTGGAACTTCCTCTCCGACGTCTGAATTGACGTCAGAGGTGAAGGCTTGTGGGCCCGGCACTTGTACGCGCCAAGCCTGGCTCGGGGAAGCAGGGAGAAATCGGTGTGGTGGCTTAGGGGGAGGGGGGTGGCAGCAGGGAGCAAGAAAGAATTGGGGAAGTGGAGAAATTGGCTCAATGGCTTGGGGGGCAGGGGGAGAGAGAAAGAAAGACAGACAGGCAGGGGGAGAGAGAAAGACAGAAATAAAGAGGGAGGCAGAGGGAGAGAGAAAGAGAGACAGAAAGAAAAGGGGAGGGGGCAGAAAGACAGAAAGAAATAATTGGATTTACAGAAGAAGGAAGTGCAACTAGAGACTCTTGAAATCACCAGACAAAAAGGTAGGAAAAATGATTTTATTCTCAATTTAGTGATCAAAATGTGTCCATTTTGAGAATTTATATCTGCTGTCTATATTTTGCACTATGACCCCCATTTACTAAACCGCGATAGTAGTTTTTTAGCGTCGGGAGCTGCGAGGGGCATTCAGCGCAGCTCCCTATGCTAAAAACCTCTATCACGGTTTTGTCTATTTTTGTATAGTTGTTACTGAGGTGACATTGCATATTTTAAAGTCATCTGTCTTGACCTTCGAAAAAAAACCTGAATACAAATGATAACTAACATTTTCTCTACGTACAGTGTGCTTTGTGTTTTTAAAAATGTTATTGTTGGTAGATCATTTTGACTTGGTCATTTTAAAAGTAGTTCGCAAGCCAAAAAAGTGTG
The DNA here is from genome assembly GCF_902459505.1 of Geotrypetes seraphini. Lineage (NCBI taxonomy): Eukaryota > Metazoa > Chordata > Amphibia > Gymnophiona > Dermophiidae > Geotrypetes > Geotrypetes seraphini. The sequence goes on from NC_047086.1 coordinate 286,419,796, forward strand.
GGCACCCCTGCTGTAGCCAGTCAACCACCAACAGCACCTCTCCTCCTGGCTGGCATCTCTCCTCCTTTCCATGCCTCTTCTTTTTCTGCACCCTGCCACTGATTCAGGACCTTGTCTGGAGGGCCTCCACTCATGCGCGAACATTGATGGGATGACATCACATATGCACATGACATCATCGCATCAATGTCTGCATACTTCTGGGTGCCACTCTAACTCCAATACTGAACTTTGTACTAAGTATTGGAGTTAGAGTGGCACTCGTTCATTCCATTTATTGCTGTTTGTCTCAATACCTTATCTACTATGGACCCTTGAGGAAGGAGTGTTGTCCGAAACACGGACCATGTCGGGTCCTTTGTTTGGTAATAAGGTTATATACCATTAATTCTGTAATAAACAGTGCCTGCATCTTGTACATCATCTGCAGTTTTTGTTTTATTTTGTACTTGCTGCTTGGTTTGCTGCAGTCTTTGTTGGATCCTGTTTGAAAACTGGCATGGACATCCAAATCCTGATTTTATAAGGTCAGGATATGAATGTCTAAAACTGTTGTATGTCCATATGGCAAGGGGGCTGGACCTGGTGTGTTATGGGCAGGACTAGGGAGTAGCTAAAATAAGGACGTCCTAGTCCAATTGCAAAAAAAGATGGGTATCTGTATTTAGATCTGGTTCTTGGCATGCCCAGGGTTCAGAGAGATGCTGCAATTGAACAATTCTCCACTGAATAGAGCAAGTGAAGTCATAGTAAATATTTTTCTGTCCCTGCAGAAAGCTGCAGTAGGACGTGAACCAACAACCTCTGGTTCTCTGTGTTGGTTCCCAGTTGGCTATTCCTTCACTTTGATTGTCCATATGGCTATTTTATAATATGACAGATATTCATATGGTTAAACCAATTATTCATATGAATTTCATATGAATTTATTTCTGGATTTTTAAACAAAAACCCCAAAATAGTCTGAGAGACATCTGGAGCATCGAGATAAAACAGTATATTTCTGTGTCTCGATGAAATGTACAGCGTCAGCATCTATGAGGCAAACATGGTTATTTTTGTTGCATAGGATTTTTTGGACCCCGGTTCGATTAAATAAAATAGATAGTTCTAAGTCTAATAGATGCTGGCATTGTCATATTGATATAGGAACTTTGGATCATCTGCTATATTTTTGTCCGTTTATATTTATATTTTGGAAGTCAATTTGGGGACAAATAAATTTAGTTTTGGATTCAAACGTTCCACCATCATATGAGGCTATAATTTGTGGAACGATATTACATGTGAAACCCACTCTAGATAAATATAAGAGCCGTCTATTTATGATCATGACAGGTATAGCCATTCAATTGATAACGAGTAACTGGAAGAACAATGGCAGAATAAGTTATACTTTTTGGTGGGTGAACGTGTGCACCACTTACAGATATGAAAGAATTAATGCAGAGTATAGGGGATTTAGTGGTGTATTTAATAAAGTTTGGAGTCCATTGACTAAATTTGTAAAATTATAATAATATATATATTTATCTTATCTTTCCTTTTGTTCATTCACCTTTACACATCCATGGGGGGGTGGGGGTTTGGAGGGAGGGGAATAAATATTGATGGTGACATTTGGGTAACTTTATTCTTCATTTATACTATATATTATGTTATTGTTATATGTAGGAAAACTGAAAATCTTGAATGATATATATGTTACGTACTGTTTGTTCATTTGTATGACACTGTTTTAGATTAAAAATCAATAAAGATTAAAAAAAAAAAAAAGAATTTCAAAAAGAAGACCTCAGCGGCTATTCTTAGAGCACATTATAATTTTGTTTTGCTTTGAGATTTTTGTAGCCAGCCTCTTCATTGGTTTTAAGAACGTTTATCTTTTTTGAAAAGTGCTTAAAACCAATGAAGAGGCCGGCTACAAAAATCTCAAAGCACAACAAAATTATAATATGTTTTGAGAGTAGCCGCCGAGGTCTTCTTTTTGAAATTCATATGAATAATTGGTTGAACCGTATGAGCTGGTGATTACCAAAGGTGAAACTTCTGTTTGAGATCTTTGATTTGTATGTTTTCTCCTTGTTCTCATATATAAAGCCATAATAAGAGTATTTTATAATATGGACATTTCTCTACAGCCACACAGCTGTCCATATCCCTCCTCTTGCCCCATTCGTAGTTTGGACATTTCAGTTTGTAAAATGATGTCCATGCTGGATGTAGCCAGCACTTGGATGTTCATTTTTCATGTAGTTTAGAATGGGCTAGATGCCTGCAGACCTTGTTCTAAAATACAGGAAAAATGGACTTTCATTTACATTTTGTATCGTTTCAATTATTTTTTGACAGCCTTTTCCCACACTTCTATTTTTACTCTTTCCCCTCCATGTTATTCTAACCCTATGGGGCTCATAATAATAAAAAAAAAAAGTCTAAAAAGTGGCCTAAATGGGTACTTGGACAATCAAAAAGCCCTATTGTCCAAGTACCCATAACCAAAGCTGGTTTTAGACGTATCTAAAACCAGCTTAGGCCTTTCCCCTGCCTCTAAACGCGTAGAGCGAAAAGAGGCATTTTTAGAAAAAAGGAAAGGACGGGAGGTGGGCCAACCTAGACATAGTCATACAGCAGGTATAACCAAAGATTTAGGCAGGTTGCCTAGTCGGCACTTATATGTTTTGAATTAGACCAAGTCAAAACAGGTATAAGTGCTGAAAAAGGGGCCGCTGAGCTGATGGCGGCTGCCGCAATCAACTCAGCAGCCCCGGCAACCTGCCTACCCTCCCCCAGCAACGATCGCAGCAGGAGAGATGGCTCATCTCTCCTGCCGCAATAGCAATCACCCACCCCCTTCGAACTGTGGCACTTTGGGGTGAGGATCACGACGGGAGATGCCCTGCCGCGATCCTCACCCCGAAGTGCTGCAGTTGGGGGGAGCAATCACTATTGCGGCAGAAGAGATGAGCCATCTCTTCTGCCACGAACCACCCCCCTCCCCGACACGATTGGGGCAGGAGGGAGCCCATGCCCTCCTGCCTGAAGAACCGCTACCATCCCTGACACAATTAGGGCAGGAGGGAGCCCAAGCCCTTCTGCCCCGGTGACCCCCTCCACCCCCACTAAAATACGGGCAGGAGGGATCCCAGGCCCTTCTGCAACGACGCAGCCCCCCCACGTCCGGCCCCCCGAACCCCTATTCCGGTTAGCCCAGGCATCTAAGGCCCCACCTGTGGGCAGGGCTTGAGGCGCCTGGGCCAATCAGGCCCTAAGGCCCGCCATTCTGAGGATGGCGGGCCTGCCGGACAGACGGGCTTGGGACCTGTCCGTCCATCCAACATTTTTAAGGGGCGGGGGCGGCGGGGGGTCTCGCGGGTCAGTGGATGTGAGGGGGTGTTCGTGGGGGGCCGGCCATGAGGGGGCTGCATTTGGGCAGGAGGGCGTGGGCTCCCTCCTGCCCAGATTGTGTCGGGGAGAGTGCCGGTCTCGGGGGCAGGAGGGCTTGGGCTCCCTCCTGCCACAATCATGTTAGGGAGGGGGATGGATTGCAGCAGGGGAGATGAGCCATCTATCCTGCCGTGATTGTTGCTGGGGGGGGTGTGGATTCTGTAACCGGTGTTCTTTTTGGCAGATACCAGTTACAGAATCCAGGTTTTAGGTGAAGGACTGGCTCCTGGATGCTGCAAGTTTGAACAGGCTCCCTCAATTTGTTTCCCTCGACCCTGAAGAAAGGTTTCACTTTGAAACATGCATGTCGGGAGAGGTGAAGGATGGACACACTATAAAGGCTAAGTGCTGTTCGGTTGATATAAAAATAATAGATATATTTTAAAAAGTAGAAAAAAAGTTTAAAACTGGTTAATTAATAAAGATTGGACCGACGAAGAGTAATACAACTGGTAGCGTTGTGCCTGGCTGTGGTCTGAAGGTCCACACAATTAAGAATAAGAACACGTAAGAATGGTTCTCTGCTTTTGATGAGACCTGAGTAAGACATTTATGATATAATTTGATTGAAGATACAACAGTGGCTTCTTTATTGTAGATTGCCTATTCTGAGTTGGACATCCTTTCTAAAATGCCATTCTTAGTCTCAGTGCATTTACTCACATGCGCCATGCTTCATTTTTTGAAAGGTTTTGGAAAACGTATTTCATTTCACCAGACTAATAACTCTGTTGGCCATATTGTTTTACAGGTGACCTGTAACAGCTTTACCATTAGCGATGGAGAAATGCAAGAAGTTGGCGTTGGCCTGTATCCCAGGTATTATGAATACTTTCATTCGACCTCACAACTAATTATGTTCTCTAGAGCAGTGCTTTTCAACTCAGTCCTGTACCCCCTTGCCAGTCAGGTTTTCAGGATATCCAAAATGAATATGCATGAAAAAAATTTGCATATAATGGAGGCAGGGAAGGCAAATCAAGTTTATGTGTATCCATTGTGGATATCCTGAAAACCTGACTGGAAAGGGGGTACTCCAGGACCGAGTTGAAAAACACTGCTATAGATAGCTAGAGGGGATGTTGAAGCAGGAGGCGCCATAATTTTGCAAAACATTCTCAAAGTATAAAACTTGTTTTACATATAAAAAATAAATATACAGACATAAAAAGTAGCTACACTGTAAGATCCCACATACTTTTATGTAGCTGAGTATAGGAGTTCCCGGGGGCATAGTTTGTAGGAAGCAGGAGCCGAATTGCAATGTACATGTGTATTTTATCAAATGCATTGATACATGCAATAGAGTACATTTATGCCATCTTCAGAGCTAGTATAAATTAATGGGCTACCAAGGGCTATTGGATGAGTCTGTTTTATAAAGGCGCATACTGTAGGTTGTTGACAGTGATTTAAGCAGGCAGGAGCCTCTTCAGCCTGCTTAAAGTGTTTCCCACCACCTAAGTGGGGATATTCAACAGCACTTAACTGGAGATAGATGCTGAATATCCCTACAGACACCCAACCAAAAAGTGGATAGATCAGGGCAGCACTGGGGAGGAGACTGGGGTCATGCAGGTGCCAGCGATACTCAGTGCTGCCTTAAATTATGTGGGTGTTGGCACTGAATATCAGGTTAGTACCCGCATAACTATTTTTAGTTGCTAAAACCCTCCCAATTCCCCTTCCAGCCTCTCTAGTAGCCCCTTTCCTCCCCCTCCCCTGGCTGTGATGCTCTAAGTTTCTCCCCTCCACCCCGAATGAACCCCTGCCTCCACTCCCCAATGTCTATGAAGCCATCCCCAGCCTACCTGTATCCCTGGTGGTTCGGCGTCTCACAATGGCTGCTGCAGCCCCTCACGGCAGCTCACAGAACTTCATGTAGTACTGCTGACTGTCGCCAGCTGAATATCCAGGAAGTAGGTGCTTTGTTGGACATTTCACATAGGTGTCCTGTTATGAAATTACCACCACTTGTAAGCAATTTTGAAACTCTCCTCAGAAACATAGAAACATGAAGGCAGATAAAGGCCATCCAGTCTGCCCATCTGCAACATCAACTATCTCCTCCTCTCTCTAAGAAATCCCACGTGTCTGTCCCTCGCTTTCTTGAAGTCTTGTACTTTGTACCTATGGGACTAGGGTTACCAGATATCCAAGAAAACCCAGACATGTCCTCTTTTCCAAACCCTGCAGTTTGTCCAGGTTTTGGAAGTCCATGAGCTTGGGGCCACATCTGGAGGCCCTCTGCACATGCGTGGACGTTGGCATGATGATGTCATATACACGTACACATGGGGACAGAATGGAGCGGAGCTGTAGGTGGGATCGGGTGGGGCTAGGTGCCCTCTTTTTTTTTTAAAGAAGAAATTTGGCAACCCTATATGGGATTGCAAGCTCACTTTAAAATGCATATACCTTGTGGACTTTCTTCTTGAAAACTGGTCATGATACAAAAGATTTTTTTTTTTAAGTTCAATTAATTTTTATTGAAGTTTTAATACAAAACAAAATAATGATATGCAATTTGAACAGGTATACTGATCAGTAATTAAGCATTGAGTAGGACATAGGGTAATAAAGAAAGAAGGAAAAGATTTTACATATTCTGTGCTTCCGTAACAGCAGGTGTAAAGTAAATGCAAAAACTGGAAAACACAATCCCTAATCACCCCTTCTTTGGTGCAAGACAAAAAATACACAGCAGACACACTTTTATCCACATTGGGAAAAAAGCAACAATCAGAACATTTTTAACTGCATAAAACATTTTGATTATTAACCCCAAGTAAGATAGAAGAAAATGAGAAGTATAATCAAATTTTGAAAATTTCCAATTACTGATTATTAAGATTAATTTAGGTCAGCTCTGTTTATGGTGAGCCACCCCCCCTTCCCCTCCTGCCCCGGCTTACCCTGAAAGGCCTGGGACCTGGCAATATAGTGGCTATTCAGGCAGGAGCGAATTCCACATACAGTGCCTAATTGAAAAATGCTACCGTAACCTCTTGTGGTAGTCTCATGGTACTACTGCTAAAGGATGACCACTATTAATAGTACTGCAAGACTACCGCTAGAGGTCACAGTGGCCGTCAGGAACTGTGAAGCACAGGACAAAGTGGGGTTCTGTCCTGCCCTGATGACAGCTAGACGACTAAGTCTTTCAAGGTAGGCCTGGTTGGGGTGGGGGAGAGGGTTGCCATGTCTTGGGGGAATGACAAGGGAGAGAGAAGGACATTCTCTGCAAGGGGTCAGGAGGGAGTTGGATGACCCTATGTTCTTGATGTCAGGAGGGAGGGGGATGCCACTCTGCTCGGGAGATAGAAGAAGGTAATTGGGAACTCTTATGTGGAACCCAGCTGATATTCAATGCTGGAACACACATAGGTAACCACGCAAAATTAAGACTGCTATTTATATAGCCACTGGCACTGAATAGTGACGGCACCAGTATAACTCCTGCCATAACACCTCCCAAACTCTGTCCCCACAATGCCTTGCTCCTGCCCACTTCGAAAAGGCATTTTAGTGCTAATATTCAGTAGCCCTGCCAGTTAAGTGTCCCTGCCTACTGAAAGTGATTTTAAGTGGGTAGGACTAGGAGCCTCTTCTGCCTGCTTATATCGCTTTTGAATATTGGGCCCAAAAGTTTTGCAAGCCCCCAATTTTCAGCCCAAACAGTTTATGTAGTTAACTCCAAAGTGAAAGCATCAATCATTTTGAGTATTGACCGCCGTATGAAATGTTTTTCCCTTTTAGCATGTCTTTGTTGAATCACAGTTGTGACCCTAACTGTGTGATCATTTTTGAAGGACAGCGTCTTCTCCTTCGCACAATCAAAGAGATCCAGATCAGCGAAGAGGTACTTTAATAAAATTGTTCATTCTTATTTACCCTTCCATCACAGATTCCTGCAGCAATGGTAAGATCCCTGGACAATTTCTAGACCGAGCACTTCTGATCTAAGAGTGGAATGATTTATTGATTCTATGTCCTTATCAAGTATGTGTAATTGTCAGAGAGAGGATGATAAACTGAATCATCTTTTCATACGGGGTTGGTCTCTGTCATTATTTCTCATAAATCATCCTTCTGCATCCATCTCTCTCTTACTCTTCCAATTCTGTTTTAGATTTCTTCCATTTTAGCTTCTTTTATGAACATAAATCTTTTTGTGTTACTGCTTTGTTTGTTTATTAACTTCTATACCGCTCAATCACAATGTTCTAAGCGGTTCACAATCATCTATACACATAACAGAACATGTCGCAAAATTCCTTCTTCTCTCCGGATACAATTAGAATCTACTTGCCAATGCGCATTCTCTCACACAGCCCCCTCTCTTAAGAATTCCTTACCACTATCTTTACACAATATCAGCACACTGAAGGATTGGTCAGAAACATTAATACTTTGATGAATGCATCCTGAATGCAAAAGAACTATTACAGCAAAGGTTGATGGATGTGAAAGTTTAACAATTGTAAAGATTAAATGAGCCTTGTATATAATGAACAAGCCTAAATTAAAGCCCATGTATAAGACATCTTTAATGAATACTGCTTGTATAATTGATTAAATGACTAGCATGTTTTTAATTAGTTTTAAGCTTATGGTTTGTTTGGTTTTTTTTATTTTGCAATTAAATGTCTGTAAGGAAAACAAGCTGTTAAACATTAAGGGGACATGAATTGCGGTTGGGGGGTAATGTCAAGAAGTACTTTTTCATGGAGTAGGTAGTGGATGCTTAGAATGCCCTCCTGTGGGAGGTAGTAGAGATGAAAATGGTGACAGAATTAAAAAATGTGTGGGATAAATACAAATAATTTGTCTATGGAAAGAAAATGGAATCAAAAGAAAACTGAGTGATGTTTAGACTTCAGTAATTGAGAAATAAAGCCAATACTGGGAAGACCTTTACAGTCTGCCCCAATTGAAGCTAGACAGATCTAGATGGGCTGGAGGGGGTTTCGATGGGAGCTCTAGTAGTTGAGGAGTATGTCCAGAGCAGAGCAGACTTCTACAGTCTGTGCTTTGAAAATGGGAAGAGCAAATCAAGATCAAGAATAAATATGTTATATTGCATCATATTCTATGAGTGTATCTTATTGGGCAGACTGGATGGACTCTGCAAGTCTTTATCTGCCATTATCTATTATGTTACCATGTACAACCTCTTAGACCTCGTATCTCTCCATGATGTGGCCGAAGAATGTGGTGAAAGGAGTTAGCTTAGCAGGGTTTAAAAGAGGTTTGAATAATTTCTTTTAGACAAGTCCATAAGTCATTATTAAGATGGACTTCAGGAAATCCACTGCTTATTCCTAGGATAAGCAGTATAAAATCTATTTTACTTTTTTGGTATTTGCCAGGCACTTGTGACCTGGGTTGGTCATTGTTGGAATCAGGATACTGGGCTTGATGGACCTTTGGAGCACATGACATGGTGCAGGAGGTAATAAAGCTGGGATCACTTGATAACAATTATTTTAACATGATCAGATTTGATTATAATACTGGAGTAAGTACACACAGGAAATCTAATGTTAGCATTTAACTTTCAAAAAGAAGACTAGGGTAAAATGAGGACAATGCTTTAAAAAAGTTAAGAGGAACAGCTGCAAAGATCAACAATTTGCATCAGGCATGAATTTTATTCGAAAATTAGCCCAGACTACATATATTCTACCTATTAAATAAAAAGTAAAAGGAAGGCCACACAATGTCTGGGATGTTTAAAAGGTGAAGTGAAGGAAGCTATTAGAACTAAATGAAGATCCTTCAGAAAATGGAAGAAGGTGTCTGTGTGAAGATAACAGGAAGCAGCATAAAGAATGGTAAGTCAAATGCAAAGTCAAATTAGGAAATCAAAAAAGGCTTTGAAAAGAAGATTGTACTGGAGGCAAAAGCACATACACTTCTCCCTCCGTAATCACAGTTTCAGTATCCATGGTTTTGATTATTCATGGTTTTTAGCTTGCTGGCTCCTCCCCACAAATTACATCAGCTTGCATAGAGAAATCACTGATTCCCAGCACTTTCTTCACTGTGTTTTGCCTCTCCTTCAGGAACAGGCCAGGTCTCCCACCATGTTGTTTGCGGTTTCACCATATTCATGATGGTTTTTAATAGAAAATAGCAAATAACATATGAAAAGGTTTTTTGCGTGTTTTCTGTATTTGCGGTTCTGTTAATCCCCTATCACAGCGAATACGGAGGGGGAAGTGTAATACAAACTTTTTAGATATATTAGAAGCAAGAATCTGGTAAAAGAATTAGTCGGACTGCTAGGTGATGAGGAAGATAAAAGGGGCACTCAGGGAATACAAGGCCATAGTGGTGAGACTAAGACCTAGATTCTATAAACTGCGCCAATATTGGTGGCTCCTTGAAAAGCAGCCACCGATCGCGTATCAGTCACACAACATCGCTGTTTACAGAATTGTACCTACATGAAAGATAGGCACCAGAAATGTAGGCCAGGTGTTTCCAGGCCTACATGTCCAGTGCCTATCTTTGAATGAATCATGCCAATGTAGGTGTTTTAGGCTGCCTAACGCCACTTCTGGCGTTGGCCTATAAAAATTGATGCTGGTTCGAGAGTCTGGGCCTAAATGAATTCTTTGCTTAGATCTTTAGCAAGGAAGATGTAGGGGAGATACCAGTACCATAAATGGTATTCAGTAGTGATGAGGTGGAGGAACTGAAACAAATTTATGTAAACCTGGAAGCTGTAAAAGTGCAATTTGATAAATTAAGGCATAGTAAATCATCAGCACCAGATGGAATACATCTCGGAGTTTTGATAGTACTAAAAAATAAACTTGCAGAGCTATTGTTAGTAATATATAATTTATCTTTAAAATCAAGCATGGTACCGGAAGATTGGAGGGTGGTCAATTTTTTTTTAAAAAGGTTCCAGAGAAATTATAAACTGGTGGGCTTGATTGATGTTGGATGCGGGGAAGCCAGACGCCAAGGGGGGGAACCGGACGCCGGGGGGGACCGGACACCAGGGGGGAAACGGGACAGCAGCACTTCACAACTGACCCTCCCCCCTTGCCCTCTAAAGCAGGTACAACAGTGGCTGGCCAACAAGAACAGCGCTGCCGCTCCTGCTTTAGAGGGCGAGGGGGGAGGGTCAGCCGTATCAGGAAGCCAATTTTTTGTTATTTTAAATCGATTCGAATCGATTCACCCAAAGTGAATAGGTGAACCGATTCAAATCGTGAATCGGGCAGCACTAATATATATATATATATATATATCCTATATAATAAAACCCTAGAGCGCGCATGCGCTCTTGAAAAATCGTGATCCCTGGGGCCGTGTTTTCTGATCCGTAGCCGCGTTCCATTTTAGAACACGGCCAGGGATCACTGGCCACTCCCCTCCTCACTCACCAACCTGAAGCAAGCTCCTCACCAACCGGAAGCAAGCACCTCACCTCCCGCCCTCACTCACTGCTGCTGCTGATCCTTCTCTTCGGGGCAGCCTGCGATCGTGGCCGGCTTTGGCGGGCTTCGCGGGCCGCTTTCCGGCCTTGGTGGCACGTTCCCTCTGACGCACGGGATCACATCGGGAGGGAGCGTGCTTCCGGGTGGGGGAGCGGCCTCTGAGGTTCGCTGGGGCCAGCCACCATGATCGCGGCCTGGAGCAGGCCAGAAGACGCCGGGATGCAGGGAGGGTAAGTAGGGGAATAAATACAGGGGGCCAGAGGGAGAGGGAAAGGGGGCTGCTTTAGGGGGAGGGGTGTGCTGAGGGGAGGCAGAAGGGGCCATGGAGAGACAGGGAGAGTGAAAGGGGGCTGCTTTGGGTGAGGGGTGTGCTGAGGGGCGACAGAAGGGGCCATGGAGAGATAGGGAGAGGGAAAGGGGGCTGTTTTGGGGGGGAGGTGTGCTGGGGACAGACAGTTTTACTCTGGGGGGAACACAGAAGGGACCATGGAGAGACAGGGAGAGTGAAAGGGGGCTGCTTTGGGGGAGGGGTGTGCTGAGGGGCGACAGAAGGGGCCATGGAGAGATAGGGAGAGGGAAAGGGGGCTGTTTTGGGGGGGAGGTGTGCTGGGGACAGACAGTTTTACTCTGGGGGGAACACAGAAGGGACCATGGAGAGACAGGGAGAGGGAAAGGGGGCTGCTTTGAGGGAGGGGTGTGCTGGGGGGAGGCAGAAGGGCCATGGAGAGATAGGGAAAGGGGGCTGCTTTGGGGGGGATGTGCTGGGAACAGATAGTTTTGCACTGGGGGGAAGACAGAAGGGGCCATGGAGAGACAGGGAGAGGGAAAGGGGGCTGCTTTGGGTGGGAGGTGTGTTGGGAACAGACAGCTTTGCTCTGGGGGGAAGACAAGAGGGCCATGGAGAGATAGTTAGGGAGAGGGAAAGGCTGCTTTGGGGGTAGGGGTGTGCTGGGGGCAGACAGCTTTGCTCTGGGGTGGAAGACAGAAGAGGGCCATGGAGAGACAGTTAGGGAGAGGGAAAGGGGGCTGCTTTGAGGGGAGGGGTGTGCTGGGGGCAGACAGCTTTGCTCGGTGTGGGGGGAGACAGAAGGACACAGACAGCGGCCAAGGAGAGAGAGATAAAGAAACACAGACAGACAGACACACATATATTCTAGCACCCGTTAATGTAACGGGCTTAACGACTAGTATATATAATAATAATAATAATAACAGCTTATATACCGCAATACCGTGAAGTTCTATGCGGTTTACAAAAGATTAAGCAAAGGTACTTCAAGAGGGGAAGAAGAAAGAGAAGTAATTAGACAGGAAATTCATTGTTGAGGAGAAAAGTGATCAAAAGGATAGTAGGTCGCTATTGAGGGGAAAGAGATAAGTGGATTAGTTGTCAAGATGTTTTAGGAACAGGTGTGTTTTTAGACGTTTCCTAAATTCCTCATAAGTAGAGGGCGAAAGTAATTGTTCTAGGTCTTTTTACCCCATGATGCTGCTTGGTGTGAGAGAAGGAATTCATGGTGTTTTTTCAGTTTGCAACCTCTCACTGGGGGGGAAACGAAGTTGGAATGTGAACTTCTCTTGTGTCTGTTGGTTGAGAAGGAGAAAAGGTCAGTAATGTATTTGGGGGCAAGTCCGTGTAATGCTTTAAAGCAGAAACAGGCAAATTTGAACTTTACGCGTGCTTTCATCGGCAGCCAATGTAGCTGCCGGTAGTAGGGTGTCACGTGGTCAAATTTTTTTAGTCCAAAGATTAGTCTGACTGCCACATTTTGCAACAGTTGTAGGCGTCGCATGTTTTTTTGGGAAATTGCCAAATAGGCGATGTTACAGTAGTCAAGCAGGCTTAGTACGAGGGATTGGACTAGGATTCTAAAAACTGATGTAACAAAATAAGCTTTAAGGGATCTGAGTTTCCAGAGAGTGAAAAATCCCTTTCTGATTAAGGAATCTACTTGGTCATTCATGGTTAGGCATTGATCCAGAGTTACACCTAGCATCTTTATAGAGGGCTGGATAGGGTAACTAAGGTTATTGATACAGAGGGGTGATTTAATGTCAAGTGGATGTGGTGAAGCAATGAAAAAAGTCGTTTTATCTGAATTAAGTTTGAGCCTAAAGTTTGTCATCCATTGTTCCATCATGTTTATAGCTTCTGAAGCTTTGGGAATAGTTTCGGAGACAGAATTGGTGAATGGGATGATAATCGTAAAATCATCTGCATAACTAAATAGTTTTATCCCCAGCTGGGTTAGCTTCGTGCCCAGTGAGGACATGTAGACGTTGAAGAGCAATGGGGATAGTGGAGAGCCTTGGGGCACACCGGATGGATTGCTCCAGGTGTCAGAAAGCTCATAATTAAAACGAACCTGATAGGTGCGGGATATAAGGAAGCCACGGAACCAGTTCAGCACCTTATCCCGGATACCAATGGCATCTAGGCATTGCAGCAGTTTCATGTGGTCCACTAGATCAAAGGCAGAACTCATATCGAATTGCATTATCAGGGCATTAAGGCCTTTACTAAACAGTAGGTGCAAATTGTCTAAGATAGCCGCAATTACTGTCTCCGTATTGAATAATGGCATAAAACCAGATTGAGTTTCATGGAGGCGAGAGAATTGATCAAGATAACCCATCAGTTGGGTGTGAACCAATCCCTCCATAATTTTTATAATAAACGGAATGGAAGCTACCGGTCTATAGTTGGATATAAGGGCTGAGGATACTTTACGATTTTTTAGAATTGGGGTTATAATAATGTGACCATTATTAGAGAGGAACTTCCCATTGTTTAGGTTGTAAGCCAAGTATTGCATCAGTGATAATTAAATTCTAAAGGTGCTGCTTTCATAATTTCTGGGGGGCATGAGTCCAGAACGCAATAGGATCTAGAGTATTTGTTATATAATCTGATATAATCATTCCACTCTAAATCCTGAAAGGAGCTCCAGATCATGTCTGCCGGTATATCATTTCCTTGGGTGTTCGCAATTTGATGATCACAAGAGTCGTTTGTTGAACAATGGATTCTAAGGTTCTTAATTTTAGAATCGAAGTACAGAGCTAAGTCATTTGCAGAGGGTAGTTTAATGTTGTGAGAATGAAAAAAGATCTCCAGATATATATTGATCTATTATTTGTCTCATAAATTATTGAATGTGAATTATAATACAATTCTCATACACTCAAAATTGTGTAATTTGGCCAAGAGCTGAAGCTCCTATAGCCAAACCCACCACCCAATAACTGTGTGTGGAATAATGAATAGTGTTGAATAGTGCAATTCAATTATTAAAATTTTTTATTCAATGGCAAAAAGAATAATTTTCACTTAACTTTTGGGGTTTCAGCAGGTCCAGACATGGGCCATGTTTCGAAAATCTTTTTCAAGGAACCCAAAAGCAAGAGTTAATAACTTGATTGCCAAATGATTCAAAGTGATGTGGTGTCAAAATATGCTATTCTGTCAATAAAAGTTAAAAAATAGTGTTTAAAAAACTCATGCTGTGCAATATATTTAAAGGCAACAAAGGATGGGTACCTGTCATATGTAGAAATAGCGAAGTGAAAAACTTCTCTGCTTCTTCTTTCGTGTAATGGCTAAAAAAAGCAGACATGGATTTAAAAAGGCAGTGTAGTGATGTCATCCCGTACTACGAGGGAGGACGTACATGTCAGCTGAGCGCGGCGAACTGTCAGAAGGAAAATTTAGCTAAAGGAGGCGGGATTTACAAAAATGCTTGCCATTCAAGCTCACTATTAAGTCCTCCGGGGTGTAGAGTATGTAGTTTGAAAATATACTGCTGTTTCCTTTTCCACAGAATACGGGTCAGGTCTCCTCCCCTTTGCAGTTCGGGTACATCTATAATAGAAAACCGGAGATCATCAGTGGTATGCTGCTTTTCTGTCCAATGTTGGACCATTGGGACATCCATCTTGCCAGTGCGTATTTTACTCAAATGCTCCGCAATCCTCAGTTTAATAGTTCGGGTCGTCTGCCCAATGTAATGCAGGGAGCAAGGGCATTGAATAATGTACACCACACCCTGAGTGTTACAATCGGAGGACATATGATTAGCCTTCTTCTTAATCCAACTAGGAACTGAAAGTTGGGATAGTGTGATGCTGTGCTGGCAATACTTACAGCAGCCACACAGAGAATGGCCACTATGTTGAATTGGGTCCTCTAGGGGTGTATATTGTGATTTCACAAGTTGCTGTTTCAAATTGGATCCCTTGGAAAAAGCAAATCTGGGCACGTTTTGGAACACAGGATGGTATTGCATGATAGTCCAGTTTTTTTTAATGATACATTTAATGCTAAACGCATGATGAGAGTGAGGCAGTACACAAACAATCGATGTTTCTTGCTCTCGCTGTTGGGTTGTTGGAACAAAGGAAATTTCTTTACTCAACACTGAACATTCAATATCACTATCATTATGATGCATGTGATACACAGATCTCGCTATATAAATTTATTAGAAAATGTAAGTTAAGGCATTTTTTTCAGGACACTTCAGCAGTTACCAGCAGTGGATTGAGGGCGCCATCCACATGATGTCCTCCAAGACCCACTAATCCACATATCAAAGTTTTTCAGCAACTTAAAATATGGAATCCCAACAATTGAGAATACGTTTAAATCTTACCTATGACCAGCGACAAGCTCTTCACCACATGGCTAGAGACTGTACTATAACCATTCATCTAGCTGTCAAGGGCAGTGGAGTTGTTGTTCTTGACACTGAAGATTATCTGATGCATCATACTATCAGCTCCTTGATCGTGATCCCACAAGTGATCTAGTGGACATGATTTCCTGAATCCTACTGCAAGCTTTGGAGACAGGCACTATTACTGATGGTGAATACAAATACCTGAATAGGAAACATCCCAGGATTCCTTTCATTTATCTGGTTCCTAAAATTCATAAATCCCTCCCCCCCTGGAGACCAATAGTCTCTGGCATTGGTTCAGTTCTGGAGCCTTTGTCAGAGTTCATAGACTTTTTTCTTAAACAAGAAGTCCTCAAAATTGCATGATACGTATATAAAGGATACCACTGACATGATTAACTTTTTGGATCAAATTTGGGAAGTGCCTTCCAATGCCATTCTACTCACCTTAGATATAATTGCGTTATATACAAATATCCCTTAGGCAGAAGCAATTGTTAGAACCCATCTGGAGAATATGAATCTCTCCAGAAATAGAATGGACTTTTTGATTCATCTAGCAAAGATAGCATTGAGTAAAAATTACTTTCAGTTCAGTCATGATTTTTATGTTCAAGTAAAGGGCATCGCTATGGGGGCCAAGATGGCCCCTTCAATAGCATGCCTTTATGTGACTAGCTTTGAAAGTCTGTTTCTGTATCCATCTAATCATTTCAAATGTGTTCTGTGCTGGAAAAGATATATCGATGATATTTTTACAGTTTGGGTAGGGACCCATTCAGAATTAGATGATTTTTTGATTTGGATCAACACCTGTGACACCGACTTGCAATTTACAGCAGAGATTCATCACAGACAGATTTCATTTTTAGATTTGATGATCACTCTCAAGAATGGTTCCTTTTTTACCACCATATACAGAAAACAGACCGACAGAAATATTATGATACGACAGCTTTGACCCTAAACATCTTAGGAGTAACATTCCTACTGGACAATTTCTCAGGCTTAAAAGGCTATGTTCTGTAAAGGATGACTTCAATGAAAAAGCTTGTGACATGACTAATAGGTTTCTAGACAGGGGCTACCCTGGTTCCATCATTAAAAAGGCACCTAAATGATCAGTACTCTTATAGACCCAACATCGTGAGCAAGAAACATCAATTTTTGTGTACTGCCTCACTTTCATCATGCATTAAGCATTAAACATATCATATCATCCTTTGTTGCCTTTAAATATATTGTACAGCATGAGTTTTTTACACCGTGGTTTGTAAGATAATGTTTAACACTATTTTTTAACTTTTATTGACAGAATAGCATATTTTGACCCCGCATCACTTTGAATCATTTGGCAATCAAGTTATTAACTCTTGCTTTTGGGTTCCTTGAAAAAGATTTTCGAAACATGGCCCATGTCTGGACCTGCTGAAACCCCAAAAGTTAAGTGAAAATTATTCTTTTTGCCATTGAGTAAAAGATTTTAATAATTGAATTGCACTATTCAACACTATTCAATATTCCATACACAGTGATTGGGTGGTGGGTTGTAGGTTCGGTTATAGGTGCTTCAGCTCTTAGTCGAATTATACAATTCTGAGTGTATGAGAATTGTATTATAATTCACATTCAATAACTTATGAGACAAATAATAGATCAATATATATCTGGAGATCTTCTTTCTTCTCATAATCAGTCAATTTGATCTCCTAGTTTTTGTTAGCTTTTGCTAAATTGCTTCCCTTCTTTAGCCCATGTGACTGAGACTATATATATGGCATGACACACTAGTGGTATTGGTTTTTTCTTCTTTTGAATATACATTTTCTTACATTTTCATTTAAGTTGAAGCCTTGGTATAATGGTCAGAATAATTTTTGACAGGGCTGATTATTAGAGTACTTTTATTCCCTTTTTTTATTGAACACATTCTCATGAAAAAAAATGTCACCCACACAGATATGAGGGATCTTCAAAAAGTTTCTGCACTTTTATTTTTCTAAACACTATGGGGGTAATAATAATAAAAAAAAGTCTAAAAAGTGTCCTAAGTGGCTACTTGGACGATCAAAATGCCTGATTGTCCAAGTACCCATAACCAAAGCTGGTTTTTAGACGTATCTAAAAACAACTTAGGCCTTTCCCCTGCCACTAAACGCAAAAGAGAGAAAAGAGATGTGTTTAGAGGAGGGGAAAGGGCGGGCAGTGGGCGGGAGGTGGGCCCGACCTACACCTAGGCGTACAACACCTATAACCAAAACAGTTAAAGGTTGCCTAGACGGCACTTAGACCTTTTTCACTTAGACGAAATAAAACCAGGTCTAAGTGCCGAAAAAGGGGCCGCTGAGCTGATGGCCGCTGGCGCCATCAGTTCAGCGGCCCGGCAACCTAACTATCGCAGCAGGACAGATGCCTCATCTCCCCTACTGCGATGCCATCACTCCTCTATCTGAACTGCCGCGACCAGCAGTTTGGCACCCATCTGTCCGGCCAATCTAACAAAGATACAGGGTAGAGGGGTGGTGGGGTGGTGGGGTCGGCTAGGAGGTCAGGGGGCCAGGGGGCTTGGGCTCCCTCCTGGCCCGATCGAGTCAAAGGGGTCGCGGCTGCCGCGGGGCAAGAGGGCTTGGGCTCCCTCTTGCCCCGATCGTGTCGGGGGGTTGCGGCTGCTGCGGGGCAAGAGGGCTTGGGCTCCCTCTTGCCCCGATCGTGTCGGGGGGGGGGGGGGGGTTTGACATGGCAGGAGGTCTTGGGCACCCTCCTGCCTGGATCGTTGTGGGGGGGAGGGGATTCTGTAACCGGTGTTGTTTTTGACAGACACTAGTTACAGAATCCAGCTTTTAGGCGAAGGACTGGCTCCTCCTTCGCCTAAAAGCCCTTCTGTTGGACGTTTGGGGCTTAGGCGTTTTTTTGTTTCATTATGGCTAAAAAGTGTAGACGTGCTGTGGGTGTACTTTTAGACGTAGTGGAGATTGGGCGTTTAGGCAGAGGAAGGCCATAATCAAAATATGGACATTTGTTTTGGTTATGGACACTTTCCCTGCTTCTGGGTTGAACGCTTAAGGACTTAGGCCAAAAAGGGACTTAGACGCTTTTTTTGATTATGCCCCTCCACGTATTAAATATCTCAAAAGCTAATTACATCACTTTTCCACATAATCACCCTGTTTTGCCTGGCTGACTAGTCACATTACATTCTACGCATGCCTTCTTTCCACTTCTCCCGCCCCAACCATGTCCCGCCCCAACCATGAAAAATGAACGTGTGGAAACATTTTGGAGAACCCTCGTACTTTTATTTGTTATATACAAAGAATATGTAAAATGTAGCTAGAATGCTTATCCAAACACATGTTTTTTTAATTCTTTCTTCATCATATGTAGCTTATGATCAGCTATATTGATATAATGATGCCCTCAGCAGATCGACAGATTGAACTGAAACGTCAATATTGTTTTGAATGTAGCTGTCATCGGTGCCAGACGCAAGACAAGGTAAAGTAAACTAAGTTAAGATGTCTCAATATTTTGAATTCAGTTTTCATTGCACCAGAAAATTCCCACAGGATACTTCCATGATTATTCTGGCAATGCTGAATGCGTGTCCTCCTCAACTCTGCAGAATGCAATTATGAAGTGTTCAGCTGTGGCAAAAAAAAGCAAACAGGATGTTAGGAATTATTAGGAAAGGGATGGTAAATAAGATTGAGATTATTATAAAACCTCTTTCATTCCATGGTGTGTCCTTACCACTTCCTGTTTCCGGTAGAGGGGGTGGGATGCTGGTGAAGGAACGCAGCTGTGGTGGCTTATATGAATTGCTGCCATTGCTGGGGACCTTAAAGATACTGTAAAAGCGAATGTTGCACACCTGTAATGGGTGTTCTCGTGGACAACAGGAGGATATAGCAACCAAACATATGGGTGACGTCACAGTCAACGGCGCCGAGCGGCCCTTGTCAAATAGTTCAGATTAGCCCTTAGAAAGACTTCTGAGCATGCGTAATGGTTCCCGCCTAAAGGTGCTTTCTATGACAGATTAGGTGGGCTTTATTTCTAGTTCTCCATATTAAGGACCCCTGAGGAAGGCAACTTCTTTGCTGAAACACGGACTGTGTAGGGTCTGCTGCTTTGATATACAGGGTCTGCTAATTTTTTATATAGCACTATTTTTGTTTGGGGAACGGTTGGCATTGGCCAGAATTGCAAAGTATGTTTTTTTGATAATGAATTGTATTTTATGATACACCAATAAACATTGATTTTTACTCCTGCTATTCTAGGACTTGGTTCCACTTTTTGCTTCTGTCCTTACCTTGAGCATTGCACACAGTTCCAGTCGCCGTATCTCAAAAAACTATATAGCGGAATTAGTAGCAATTTAAAGAAGAGCAACCAAAATTATAAAGGGGATGGAACTACAATCGTATAAGAAAAGACTAAAAAGGTTGGGGCTCTTCAGCTTGGAAAAGAGATGACTGAGGGGGAATATGAAGGAGGTCAACAAAATCCTTAACAGAAACAAGTGAATTGATTTTTCACCTTTTTAAAAAGTACAAAAACCAGGGCACACTCAATGAAACTACAAGGGAATACTTTTAAAACTAATAGGAGGAAATATTTTTTTTAAAGGTTTGGATGAGTTCCTGGAGGAAAAGTCCATTGCATGCTATTGAGACAGACCTGGAAGAAGCCAGTGCTCACCCTAGATCGGTAGTATGGGATGTTGCTACTATTTGGGTTTCTGCCAGGTACTGTGACTGGATGGCCACTGTTGGAAACAGGAGACTAGGCTAGATGGACCATTGGTCTGGCCAAGTATGGCTGTTCTTATGGGGGGGGGGGAGTTTAAAACTTTATTCAAGTCAACTTCAAATAAGGTACAAGCAAAAACATCAATCCACGTTATAAACACAGCAGAAGATTAAAAAAAAAAAAAACTTAGCCAAACTTCATTGAAGTGGAAACACCCGAAAACAAGCAGCACCAGCCTCAAACGAGCCTCATTTTTTACATTTCTCTACCCATCCCCACCCCCAACCCCCTCCCATCTAACAGCTCTCCCCCACCCCCAAAGCTGTAGAGGAAACATTGTAGAGTCCTAAATCGCTGCCAGAGAGAAACATAAGCGTTCATTGGTAGCACCCGCTGTGAGCAGTGGACACACTCCCATGCCGCCTTGTCTAACATACTTTTGATCCATAATGGCAAAGCTGGTGGCTCTGCGGCCATCCACACTTGTAGTATAGCTTTTTTAGCCAGTAAAGTACCCACCATAAGAAGGCGGCATTCAGTCGCTTGGTAGCCTTGCTGTTCCAGTTCAGACGTGATCCCCAACAAGAATATCCTATAAGACCATTCAAGGGTCTCTCTACCACCATCCCCTGCACCTGAAATACCCTGTTCCAAAAACTAGTTAGGGTGGGGCATTCCATAAAATAGTGTAGTAAAGTGCCTTTCCCAATCATGCACTTAGGACAGCTATCATCATCCCATAAATCCATCTGCTGGCCCCTACTTTTACTAATATAAGCATTATGGAGGAGTTTGTATTGAAGCTCCTGGAGCGTTGCATTGGGACCCAGGGAGGCCACCAAGGTGAAGCTGAGAACCAGATCACTATCCAGGACCTCCTCTCCCAGTAAGTTTGTCCAGAAATGCGCAAAGGTGGATAGGGACAGTGCAGGGCGCCTCTCTCATACCATGATACCACACCGACAATTGGTTGTTGGAAAGGGAGTACCCATATACAGGTGATCTAGCTCTGTGAACGTGGGACAGGCAGCTGCCCCCTGACCCAAAGACAACGCATAGTGGCGGGACTGCAGGTAGGCAAAGAAGTGAGTGGAAGGTACTCCCCAAGTCATCTGACAGGCCGAAAAAGAAAGAAGGGTGCCATGATCCATTTGAAACAACTGGCCAATAAATTGACATCCTAGACGCTTCCAGCTTTCAAAGGGTGACCGGGGAAGGCCGGGTTGCCCACCAATTCGGCAAAGAAAGATGACCCGATGGCTCGACAATTGATCTCTGCCACCAGTCCCACGCCCGTTTCAATGCCCAAAGCATGGAGGTTAAGCGGCGATCCCGGACTTGCAGAACAGAAAAGACAAAATATGGGTAAGCCTCCAAATGCTACATGTGAGAAGGAGCAAATTTGTAAGTCACTATATAGAATTCGTGCAGCCAACGCAGCAAAGCCGCCACATTATGTAATTGCAAATCCCCCCCCCCCACACACACACTCTAGCCCTGTCAGCCGCGCCAAAGAAAGGAAGAGATAATACAATGATAGACTTCAACATCTCTGCGCCACACCCAAAGGGGCAACATCTGTACAGGCCTCGTCCAAGGCAGGACAAATGATAGGCTGCATCCGTAGGGGTTTTGTCAGCAGAAAACCTGAAGTCATAATGCCACTATACAGATCCATGGTGAGACCTCATCTTGAGTATTGTGTTCAATTCTGGAGACCACACTACCGGAAAGATGTGTTGAGAATTGAGTCGGTTCAGCGAATGGCTACCAGGATGGTCTTGGGGCTCAGGGATCTCACGTATGAAGAAAGGCTAAAAAAACTGCGGATGTACTCACTGGAGGAGCGAAGAGAGAGGGGGGACATGATTGAGACCTTCAAGTATATCACGGGGCGTATAGAGGTGAAAGATGATATCTTCAGTCTTACAGGGCCCTCGGTAACCAGAGGACACTCGCTGAAAATCAGGGGAGGGAAATTTCAAGGCGATGCTAGAAAGTACTTCTTCACCGAAAGGGTGGTCGATCATTGGAACGAGCTGCCTCAGCAGGTGATTGAGGCCAACAGCGTGTCAGATTTTAAGAGAAAATGGGATATTCACATGGGATCTATAGGGGAGTAAAAGTTGGGGAGTGGGTCATTGGTATGGGCAGACTCGATGGGCTATGGCCCTTTTCTGCCGTCAATTTCTATGTTTCTATGTTTCTATGAAATAGTATCTTTGGTAAGAGGACCATCTTGGTCAGTGCGACCCGCCCCAGAAACGAGACTAGAAGCTCCCTCCACCGCTGACAGAGTGACTTGATAGAATTTAGTTTCTCAAGAACATTTTTACTATAAAGAACAACAGGATCCCTATGAAGATATAGTCCCAGATATTTCAGAGAGCCCGTCGACCATTTGAATGGAAAGGAAGGCAGTGACTGCACCCCACCAGAGGGAGAGATCACCATGGCCTTTGACTTGTCGAAGTTGATGCGCAGTCCCAAAAAGGAGCCAAACTCCTGAATCATTGAAATGAGAATGGGAGCGTCACGAATGGCAGAATCTAAGAAAACAAGCATGTCGTATGCAAAGAGGTTGATTTTATAAATGTGAGGTCCCACTCGTATCCCCTAGAGGCCATCAAATTGGTGGATCTTACAGGCCAGAGGTTCCAAAGCCAGTACAAAAAGCATGAGTGAAAGCGGGCACCCCTGCCTAGTATCCCTATGCAAAGAAAAGGAGGATGTAAGGTCTCCATTAACCAATATTTGAGCCATCGGGGCCCAATACAGGGATCGAATACTGGCCCAAAAAGCACCCATAATTCCAACCTGCAGTAAAAGCCAAAAGAGATGATCCCAAAGGATCTTACCAAATGCTTTCTCCGCATATAAACTGGTGATGATAGCATACCCAGGGATCTCTCCCCCCTCTCTTGCAGAGAGTACAGTATTTAAAAAAGCAAGGAAGAATTTCTACAGTGACATAATCACCAGATCCTATAACCAGAGCAGCACATTGTTTAACATCTGGCGCTCCTTAACCTCTAAAAATGACTCCTCTATTCTCCCCTCTTCTCCAGCAGCGGACGACCTAGCAAAATTCTTCAACGAAAAGGTTGCTACTATAAGAAGCTCTTTTCCATCTGCAGTCACTTACAATTCTCTGGTGCCCAGCGACACTAACCCTATCCCAGTAGACAGATCCTGGACAGTCTTTGAGCATGTATCCGAAGCCCAGGTCTCTAAACTGTGCCACAAATTAAGATCCTACAAATGTTCTCTGGACCTGTTCCCTTCCTACCTTTATGAGAAAATTCCCACGCAGGCTATTTCATCTCTCACCAGACTTATCAATTCAGCCCTACTATCTGGCCTATTTTCTGTACAAATGGGATACATTGCCCTGATCCCACTACTGAAAAAAGCTGATCTAGACCCATCCTCCCCTTCCAGCTATCGTCCTAAAGCAAATATTGCTCTCCTGACCAAAATGCTTGAGGCTATTATATCCACTCAGCTCTCATCTTACTTAGAGAGATTCTCCATTCTATTACCTTGCCAATATGGCTTCAGACCCAATTTCAGCACTGAATCCCTGCTGGCCTCTTTAATCTCAAAGATTCAACAACTTCAATCTCGTAATAAGTTTGCTATCCTACTACAATTTGATCTATCTGTGGCCTTTGATGTTGTCCACAACGATATCCTAATTTGCCAACTTTCTGAGATAGGCATTGATTTCACAGTCTTAGACTGGTTCTCAAAATTTTTACGATCCCGCTGTTAACATGAATGGAACCATGTCTTCTCCTTGGAGACCGCTATGTGGTGTTCCCCAGGGATCACCCCTTTCCCCTATTATTTTCAACATTTATATGTCTTCTTTCAAATTCTTCCATCTATCTCCTTTTGAAACTTTATTTACTTATGCAGATGACATCCTTGTCCTTCTCAAGATAGATTCGAACCTCACCGAAAATATAACAGCTTGCATAACGAAACTCCGATCCCGGGGCCCTCTCTGTACAAATAAAGCTGAATGAGTCCAAAATAAAACTACTCTGGCTTGGCCCAAAATTAGACCAGTTACCCATGCTCATTCCACTACCTTCTGGTTCCACACTGCAGATCGAATTCTCAAGCAAAGTCTTGGGCATCATTATTGACTCTACATTTTCCTTTAATGATTATCTCAACTCTCTGGTAAAAAAATGTTTTTTTAGTCTTCACATGTTGAGGAAAGTGAGATCCTGCTTCCGCCAACAACATTTTGTTGTCCTTGTCCAATCAATCATTCTTTCCAAACTGGACTATTGTAATTCCATCTATCTAAGTCTAACCAAGAAAAATCTTCAAAGACTTCAGCGGTTCCAGAACACTGTGGCTAGGTTGATCTATGTAAAAAGCAAATTCGATCATGTTTCCCCGCTTCTGTCAAAACTTCACTGGCTTCCGGTGATTTCTAGAATTCACTTTAAATGTACCTGCCTAACATTCAAGATCCTACATGGCATTCTTCCTCCCCTAATTCCACTATCCTGGAATTATTCAAACCCTGACACTACCAGATCCGCCCACAAACTTAAACTATCTTTCCCCTCGTTAAAAGGCATCATGTATGCAGGTAAATTAGGGAAATCTCTTTTCTTCAAAATCACTGAGCTTTAGAATAACCTCCCTGCCCCGCTGCGGAACCTAGGCTCATTTCAATTATATTTGAAAATCTGGCTTTTCTCCAAAACGTAAAGTTAGCTATTTAAAATGTAAAGCTAGCTATCCTCTTCATAACCTCTAATTTCTTATTATGTCCTTCCCTCATTTATTAAATTTACCTGTAAACCGTGCCGAGCTCTATCTTTATGGAGATGATGCGGTATACAAACTTAAGGTTTAGATTAGTTTAGTGATTAACAAAAACAACAGTTGCCCTAGTGCCCGAGTGCTCTCCTGCAAACAACAACTTAGCGGGTTTGTGTACCCGACTGTCCAAAAATTATGCACAATCAGGAGACCCAGTCAGTGTCCCTAAAATGCAGGCACCCATATCAGGATGTAATGACCAAACAAGTCCAAAATACCCTGGCCTTCCTGCAAGGCACCGGCTCATCGCTCATAGTCTTGCACCAGGGCCTAGAAGCACAGCAGCCAGCAGTGTCCATGGCTCCCAGTAGCAAAGGTGCATATTGCAGATGCCAAGCCAAGTCCCCTCGAAGGGAGTCAAGCACCGCATTTCCAGCCCAAAACAAAAGCAGGAATGAGTCAGGCAGCTGCCCGGGCAGGTGCTCCACTCAGGCACGCCCTTCAGGAGCACCAGGAAGCATGCTGGAAGGGATCAAGATGGCTGCCGAATCTCTAAGCTGAGCGTCACGCGCTGGTGAGCTCTCCACTTACTTTTGATTCCGTGCCGAATTTTCAACAGGATGCCCAAACGGAGGGATCAGAGCACGGCTGGGGCCTCGCGGAGCTCCGTCGGACCCAGCTTGGGCAACATTGAGGAGCTGTTCCGCCGCATGCAGAGTTCCCTACAGTCGTAGGCGTTCCCGCTAGAGACGCCCCGAACAGGCAGAAAGGAGGCGATCTCTCAGGGACTTGAGACCACGCTAAGCCCCGACACAAGGGCTCCGCCCCCACGCCCTCAGGTTACCAGCTCCCCGCGGGCAGGGGAACTCTCCAAAGAGGGAGTATGTTCAGCCCTGGAGGCCGTTGTCAATCATGGAGGGAGCAGGGATCCAGACTCTCTACATTTTCAAGAGAGTCTGTTTGAAGAAACAGAGGAGTCGACAGCAGAGGGGAACGGACAGATCCAGGAGAGTGCTCAACAGGCAGTTTCACCAGAGAGAGAAGAGTCTGCAGCCTATTCTTTTCATCTTCATAGACCCCAAGAGGTAACACTTGAAACTATCTGGGACCTGGTTGCCAATATTCCTAATTTGTTAAAACCTCAATTAAATCAAATAGAAGGGGAAATAAAACATCATGATAAAGAAATAAAAGAAGTAAAACAGGAAACAACAGAGCTTAGAAAAGAGATTGTCAGCATTAACCAGGAGTCAATTAAGACCAAACAAATTTATGAAACAATAATTAAGGATAATACCAATCTTAGAAGAAAGTTAGAATCCTTGGAAAACTTTTCCCGTGGAAATAATTTAAGATTGGTAAATTTTCCCAAGGTCTTAATGATTACACCTCGGGAGATGCTGAAAAGATATTTAATGGAAATTTTGAGTTTGTCTGAAAATATGATACCACCATTTACACAAGTTTACTATCTTCCTACTAATCAACGGAAACAACAGCAAGAGGTTGAACAGGAAAATTTGGATGTGTCCACTATATTGGAATCCTCGAATACTGAAAAGGCAGTCCCAGCAACCTTATTATTAACAGTGGCATTGGCCCCGGACAAAAACTGGTTACTGAGACTTTTCTTTAAAAATAAAATGAAAACAATTTTAGGAATGCAGATACAAATGTATCCTGATCTTGCCAGAGAAACCCAGAGGCGTCGTAAAGAATTTCTACTATTAAAGCCAGGGGTGTTGGCCCTTGGGGCAACCTTTTATTTACGTCACCCATGTAAATGCATAGTGTATTATTCTTCTCAGAAATTTGTCTTCTTTGATCCTTCACA
The DNA here is from genome assembly GCF_902459505.1 of Geotrypetes seraphini. Classification (NCBI taxonomy): domain Eukaryota; kingdom Metazoa; phylum Chordata; class Amphibia; order Gymnophiona; family Dermophiidae; genus Geotrypetes; species Geotrypetes seraphini. The sequence goes on from NC_047086.1 coordinate 286,446,756, forward strand.
GCTGGTGACCTTCCTGTCGCTGTCTCGCTTGGAAAAAGAAAAGGACAATAAGATCTAGCCCTAGATGGGAAGTTATTAGGGAACTTTGAGCTCAGCTTAGATTAATCTCAGCATTATTTGTTTCTTTTTCTTAATTTAAACTGTCCTTTGTACATCTTGATCCTCAAAGTGGACTTGAGTTAAAATTTAAGTAATATAATGGAGTTTTCTTTTTGTTTTCTCTCTGAAAATATTATTCATTTGTTTCTTTGATTTTTGGACTTTAATATGATGATTATGGCTATGTATCCTTAAACTTAAATTTTTGCTTTCTGTACAAGTTATACTTGATAATTATTTATAAAATGATAAATAAAAATAAATAAAAATAAAAAAAGGAAGCATGCTGCCTGAGCAACAGGCAATGGGCAAAGCAAGAACAAGAGTAGAAATCATGGCTCACCAGCGCGGGAATGCCCTCTGTGAAAAGGATCCCAAAGCTCAAAGTACCAACCTGGTGCATCCGGTCGCAGTGCAGGCAAGAGTCACCTGGATCAAGGGCACTGCCATATCAGTGAGAGCAATAAAAAGGGGAAAAGGTACACACACAACAATAATACAGTACCAGAAGCAAAGTAGTGCAGGATGAAACCAACACCGCTAAATATATTGAATTCAGTAAAAACTTTTGCCGCTCCATAGGCACAAGCAAGCCGTTCACTCAGGAACAGGTGGAAGAGACTCCAAGAAACTCCAGATTTCCTCAGGTTTGGTGGCGGTGAAAGTGCGGTTAAAATGTGTTATGCGCAATTTAACAGGATACTGTAGGGAAAATTTTATTCCCTTAGTAAAAAGTTGTGAATACCACACCGTTGTTCTGCAACCCTCTGAGAGAAATTCTGAAAGAGGAGGATCCGGGCCCCCAAATGATCTAGCGAGCAGGATTTGCAAAACAAGTCCAGCAGCTTTGTTTTGCATAGTTATGAAACCGAGCCAGGACTGCTCTCGGTTTAGCTCCCACCTCCTTATCAAAGCGTGGCTCCTTTCCACCACCACAGGGCCTGTGCTCCCAGGCAGCCCAAGAGTCTAGAGGAACTACGTGTCCATAAAGTGAGTCAAGGCTTCGTCCGTAACACTTTCAGGCAGGCCCACTATTCTGATATTCTTACGTCTGCTCTGGTTTTCCTGGTCTTCAACCTGATCCATGAGAGATTTAATCAGTTCCTCTGCCGCTCGCAGTCTCCCCTCCGAGGAAACCTCATGGACCTCCTGCATAGATACTCGCTCTTCCAATTGCTTGATCTGGGTCACATGGCCCACCAACGCAGTTTTAACCTTCTCCAGAGAGGTAAAGAGCTTGGCCAATTTATCATCCAACAACTGCGACATGCATTTCATGGACACCTATAAAATCTCCGAGGAGCCCGGCATTGCCTCTGCGGTTGGTGAGGTTGTCATTTTAGCGTGGGACGCGGCAGACTTTTCCTTACTAGGCCTGGGCATCTTCACCGACATAACCAGAGCTACGAGCAAAGCCAAATTCACCAACGTGGTGCAGGACCAGCAGAGGATCAGATTGGGCTCTTCAAAATAAAAATTGAGTGGGGTTTAAACAGAAAGTTACAGCGGCATTCTGGTAGGGAGCATGGAGCCGAGCAGTTAAACTTCTGTTCAGGAACCAGCCATCACGTGACCTCCCAGCTGTTCTTATGTTTATCATCCATTCCACTTGTAGTCCTACAAGAGAAGAGTAAAACCATCAACTGAGGGACTGTTTAAATTGTATTCCAAATGCATTCATGCTGTTATTGATCTCTTATTAAAATTTGCTTCATAGCAATTATTTAATGGACTTAACACCAGCTCTCCCTAGGTTTCTTTTTCCAGTCTTTTCATATTGCCATAATTGGAATGTCATGCAAAGATGAACAGCAGCATTGAGTCAGTCAGGAAGTACTAGAGAGCAGTGTAAGGTCAAGTAGAGATTATCAAACTTATTTTTGTAAGCATCTGGGAAAGCGTGTTTGAAGAAATGTGTTTTAAGACAAGCCCTGACAAGGGTTGAAGTGTGAGCCTCTTCTATAATAGGTGGGAAGTTATTCCATAGAAGTAATGCAAGAATGAGTTAAGATTAAAATCTGAAAGGAGTAATAAAATTAGAAACAGCATCAAGGGACCCTATAACTCCCCCACCCCAGGATAAAGGGTCTTTCATTCTTCTACAATAACTGTGTGCAGGCAGTATTATTGAAGAAAAGCAATAAATGAATAAATAAAATGAATAACTAAGTAAAAGTGCATAGGCTGATATTCAAATACAATTTTGGTTTGCTGGTAATTAATACAAATATAATTTCCTTATCTGTGTATTTAAAAATATATATAGCTAATACCGGGCCATTTAAACCTCTAAATAGCCAGATATTTTCTGCAAGTTTGTAGGCTGGTTTCAAAATGAGAGACGGTGAGTCAAAGATTTATCCTCATAGTAGAGATATTCAAGCATTTTTGGAAAAGCTGAACTCTTTATTCTATAACATGGTGTATACTGCTAGGCTTCTCAATACCGCATCCCAATTATAGGCAGCGGTAGGTGTCCTCCTGCCGTCTAACGAACCAATCGGTACACACGTTTTAAAAAATAAAATAAATGTGGCAAATGATGCCTACGGAAGTGCCTAGGCACACCTACGGACACCTAAGAACGGCATAGGTGTGAATTATGCTGGAAGTGTTCTTAGGCATCCAAAGGCATGCTGCCACTAGTTGTAGTTTACACGCGGTTTCATCAGGCAGCCTCAGGGCCTTTGCTAGGCTGGCCCACTTCAATGATGCGAGGTGGGCCAGCCTAGCAAAGGGCTCGAGGCTGCCTGATGAAACTGTGTGCAAATTACTGCTAGTGGCAGCTGTGTGACTAAGTTAAAATCGCACAGTGAGCTGCCACTAGGCTACAGAAGAGAGGGGTATTGCTGGAGAGGGAAGGAGGGAAGGGAGAAGGGGTACTGCTAGACATGGGAAGAGGGAGAGGTGCTGCTGGACAGGAGGGAGGGAAATGGAAGGGAGAAGAGTTACTGCTGGACAGTGGGGGAGAGAAGGGAGGAGAATTACTGCTGGACAGGGGGGGAGGAGGGAAGGGAGAAGGGGTACTGCTGGACAGGCAGGAGGTAAAAGGAAGGGAGAAAATGTGCTGTTGGACCTGGTAGAAAGGGAGGGAAAGGAAAGGTGCTACATACTAGAGGGGAAGGTGTGATGGTGCATGGGGAGAGAGCATGTTGGGTTGGGATGGGAAGGATGGATGCCACTCAAGGGAAGAGGCAAGGACAGAGAGAGAAAGTGTGAAAATGAAAGCGTGCAAGAAAAGTGTTGGACTCATGGAGAGGGCAAGATGGATGGGGAGGACTGAAAGGAAGGGGGAGAGGACATAGAGTGAAAAGTTGGACTCAAGGAGGGAGGGAGAGAGAGAGAGAGATGTTGGCTGGGGAGGGAAGGAGTACCAGAGGAGAAGCATGCAGGAGGAAGAGAAGAAAATGTTGGACTGGTGGATAGGAGGGAGAAATGTTTGACTGGGAGGGAGGCCAGAAAGGAGGAAGGGAAGGGACATGGACTGCAGGGGGCAGAAAGGAGGAAGGGAAAGAAAAATGTTACACAAGGAGAGAAGGAAAGAGATGTCAGACCATGGAAATAGAGAGGTAAGGAGAGAGAGATAGGAAGGGAAGACATGGAAAAGTGGATTTTGAAAAGAAAGCAGAAAAATTGAATGTTAAATTAATGCCAAAGATGGATGCAAGGCAGAAAGTGAAGACGGAGAGAAAAACAGTCAATGGATAAGAAGGCCCTGGAAACATAGTTAAAAGCACAGAAAAATTAAGTCACCAGACAACAAAGGTAGGGAAAATTATTTTATTTTCAATATAGTGATTGAAATGTGTCAGTTTTGAGAAAGGAAAGATGTTAAACTTTGAGGGCTGCAGAAAAAATAGTTAATGTCTTATTAAAGAAATGACAATTTTGCATGAGGTAAACTCTTTTAAATCTTCCTTTAACAGTTAAAGGAAAGATTTATAATCTATAATGAGTTTTACCTCATGCAAAGTTGTCATTTTTTTAATAAGACATTAACTATTTTTTTCTGTGGCCCTCCAAAATGTGGCCCTTCAAAGGGTTGAATTTGAGACCACTGGTCTAGAGGAAAGCTACTAAAATAGTGCATGGTGTTCATCATAAGGTGTATGGGGACAGACTTAAAGATCTCAATATGTTTACTTTAGAGGAAAGGCAGATGAGGAGAGATATGATGGAGACGTTTAAATATTTATGTGGCATAAATGCACATAAGACGAGTCTCTTTCAATTGAAAGGAAGCTCTGGAATGAGAGAGCATAGGATGAAGTTAAGAGATGATAGGCACTGGAATACTTTTTACAGAAAGGGTGGTAGATGTGTGGAACAGTCTCCCAGAGTACAGAGACTGTGTCTGAACTTAAGAAGATGTGAGATAAACACGTGGGATCTCTTAGAGAGAGGAAAAAATAATGGTTACTGCGGATGGGCAGAGTAGATGGGCCATTTGGCCTTTATCTGCCATCATGTTTCAATGTTTCTATGTAACAACATGCAGACTTTTAGTTGAAAAAAAAGCAGGAGGGCACAGAGGCATGTTTAAGCCAGGGGAGGAAAAAAGCAAGCAAGGATTGCATTCTCAATCCTACATATATTATTTTCAAGGATAAAATGCCCATGGATGAAGGAGGCATGAACCTCTACAGCAGGTTGTCTAACGTCAGCCCTCGAGGACCGCAATCCATTGGGATTTTCAGGATTTCCCCAATGAATTTGCATGAGATCTATTTGCCTGCACTTCTTCCATTGTATGCAATAAATCTCATGCATATTCATTTGGGAAATCCTGAAAACTCAACCTGGTGAGGACTGAGGTTGGATACCCCTGTTTTACAGCTACCTTCCTCCATGGCAGCTTTCGTTTTTTGACAATCGCTATGAAGCCTATCAGTAAAAATATCCGCAAATGTTGCATTGGTGTGCTCAGTTTAAAACCTGCCTGCATATGCGCAAACTGCCCTATATGCATAGAATGGTAGAACTCCTATAGTCTTTCCAGATTCACTGAAGGAAAAATATATTCTGATTCTATACTACAGTAGTGCTTTGAACCTAGTTTATGAAAATATATCTTATTAGCTTAGAATGGGGGAAGATATCTGATGATTCAATATCTCAGTGTGAACCCAGTGTGATTGATATGCAGTTTTAGAAATTTTTCTTGGTAATAAACCAGACCTGCAGTTCAGGAAATCACATCTACTGGCTGAATCAAAAGAAGGCCTTATATTGCTGCAGCTCACCTACTAGAAACATTTTGTTTAAATGTAAAAGGCCTACTGTTCTAATCTCAACATCATCATGTACAGCAAATTACAACTAAGGCTTGCTAAGCTACACTGAACACAGCCCAAGATTTAGGAAGATTGAATGCCAATTTATAGAAAAGTGAGATCTACACTGATTTTCTGTATTGGATTTTTATATTCTATTAAATTCTTGATGTAAGCTGTTGTGCGAGTACTGCAAGACTCCCGTTATAGCGGCTTTTTCTACTGTGGAGGCCCCCATCTACACTGGATTACCAGGGAGTGAGATAGGCCTGGGAGGGCCTCCTCTAATTGGAGGGGGAAGAGGGCTGGTCCTTGTGCTGGAGGAATTGGGAGGGAGATTGGTTCTAGAGGGAGGGGGATCAGAACTCATCAGGACTGAAAGGAAGGAGGAAGGGCAGCACAGTATACATTGCAGGCCAGTACCAAGAAATTATGAGTGTTTTTATGTTGCCTTTCATGCCCTGTTAGCTATAGGGGGGCCAAGCACTGAATATTTCTGGCATCCACAGAACTCCTGGCTCCTTTTTATAATGCCGTACCTGTCAATGAGTGCCTATATACAGCTGCAGTGTCTAGACAGGCTAAAATGATTTAAACAGGCAAGAGGCTCTCCTGCCCATTTAAATTGCTTTGAATATTGAGCCCTGAATTTTTTTGTGTTCCTCTTCTTTATGCTGCAGTTCACAGTCCCCCTCTCCCCAAGCAAAAGCACACATATCATAAAAACGCAAATAGGGATGGAGGGTGTGGTAGATTGATCGATTTTCAGAAGATTATTTTTGTGAGGAGCTAGCAAGACGATGTGGACAAAGCGATGGGGCTGGATGGCGTACATCCAAGAGTACTTAGAGAAGTTCTGGCGGCTCCAATGGCTGGAGGACTGGAGAAGGGCAGATGTGGATAGTGACGGGATAATCGTGTGTGAGACACCAGCGCGCCAACAATCCAGCGCTGACAGAATCGCACTGCCAAAAGCCGCCGAAAAACTTATTTTTTAAGAGCTCCGTTGAGGGGGGAATGCTTAGTGTTCGCGCTGCCATTGGGGGGAGGGGTGCAACCCCCCCCCCCCCCCATTATAGACAAAACGGAACTTTTCCTGAAAAAAATCAGAAACTGTTTCATTTTCTCTATAATGTGGGAAGTTGCACCCCCCCCCAACGGCAGTGCGAACATTATGCATTAAAGTGGGGGGTTTCCCCACACACACCCCGTCGGAGCTCTTAAAAAATAAGTTTTTTGGCGGCGCGCTTCTGTCTTGCGCTGAATTGTCAGTGCTGGATTGTCGGCACGCTGGTGTCTTGTGCGCCTCTGACTATGAACCGATGTGGACCCTCTTCCCAAAAGTGGAAGTAAGGAAGAAGTAGGGAACTACAGGCTGAAAAGCTTGACTTCTGTGGTAAGTAAATTAAGGAAACACTTTTAAGACAAAGAATACTGTATTTCCCCATATATAGGCCATGGCCTATACTTGAGTTTTACAAACCTATGTATGGGGGTGCAGCCTAGTTAAATGGGGTGGCCTATACACAACTTTTAAATCATCTCCCCACCCCCGGTACCTTTATTGGACCCCCTCGCTGGTGAACGGCTCGGGTCTCCAGCGGTGCAGGGCAGCCGCGATCTCTTTGGCATTCGACCTGCCCCCACACTGCTTGCTGAGTGGCTGAGGTCAGTTCGTGCAAGTCCCGCGATAGCTGACGTCGGCCATTCAGCGGGCAGTGCGGGGCAGGCCAGATGCCGAAGACACGGCTGGAGACCCGAGCTGCGTGCCAGCGAGGGGGTCCGTAAAAGGTACTAGGGGGGGATGATTTTAAAAGGCAGGGGAGGTACCGGAAGATAAGCCGCGGCTAATACCATGGGGTGTCTTATCTTCCGGTTGTTAAACATAGGCCGCCCTTTTCTGCGGCTTATACATGGGTGTGGCCTGTGCAGAGGGGTGGCCTATATGCGTGGAAATATGGTAGTGATATTGCTGGAATTCAATGGATTGTCAGAGGTTGTGGTAAGAGTGGATAGCATAGCTGGTTTTAAGAAAGGTTTGGACAATTTCGTAGAGGAAAAGTCCATAGTCTGTTATTGAGAAAGACATGGAGGAAGCCACTTCTTGCCCTGGGTCGGTAGCATGGAATATTGCCACTCCTTGGATTTTGGCCAGGTACTTCAACCTATTGATAACAACCCCAGACTACAAGATGTTCAGAAAGGAAGTAAAAACTATACCTTTCAAGAAATCCCTTAATAAAGCTTAATAGCAGGGATACCCCTTCTTACCATCCCCTCCCCAACCCCTGATCCTTTCTTATCCCTCTCTTGGAAATGATCTCTGATCTAACTTTGTAACCCTTCTGCCATAACTCTTTTTGTAATCCGCTTTGAACCGAAAGGTAATGGCTTATAGAAATCTGTAATGTAATGTACTAGTGAACTGGATTGGCCACCGTGAGGATGGGCTACTGGGCTTGATGGACCATTGGTCTGACCCGGTAAGGCTATTCTTATGTTGTGCTAATCCTTGGAACTGATTAAAGTGTAAGTTTAGTATCCCATGGACCTAAGTGAATTCATTATGGGCAATCTGTGAGATGGACATATCGCTGGACCCTGACAAGCTAGAGCTGGAAGGTCGCTGAGGGGGACCTAGGCGTTTGCCTAGGCTGAGAGCCCACAACATGCATTCGCATGTTTTGCATTTTATTACTACATAACCTGTGGTGACTTAAATAACACGGTGTTAGAGCAAGACAAACCTGTGTTTGTGCCCTTTAATTCATGTTATGGGGCAAATAATGCAGGTTATGCCCCAATGCAGCTAGGTAACCTCACTCTTCCCAGTGTTTTAATGACTTCTCTCTTGAGATATTTTAAAAATCCAATAGTCTATGATGTGGGTATAGAAGATCATGACTGAAAACTCAGTCCACAAATCACAAATATGTATCGGGCATTTCCTTAAGTGCTGCTAAAATAGCAAAGAAATGATTTCTTATGGTTTCTCTTGCAGCATTTCAACCTTTCTGCAATTGTAAGCGTGTCACCCCCTTCAACGGTACAATCCATTTTAAAGATGAGCTGCATAAATCAACAGAGTGTGAAGACAGAGAATCAGTTAGAGATGGGCAAGAAAGTGAGAAAAGCTAGTGCTGATATTTTAAAGGACAATCAGAAACAAAAGGGCAGAAAGCAGAACGAGGTAGAAAGTGCTTCCATAAGCATGCTATTCTTTTCTTAGCCCTTACAGTACCTTACTTTGCAATCCTATGTTAAGTTAAATTTAAAAATGTTACTGTAACCTTATGAATTTTTTGATGAACCAGATTACACTAATAAAAAACCAAAAAGCAGATCAGTCCGGATAAAAGAAGCCTGATTTATTTATATCAATAGCCCAACATGGCCTGCTTTTCACTGCCTATGAGTGAGAAACACTCGCGTAGTCTGAAGGAGAAACGCTGATTTGCTTTGTGGATTAGAAGTGTTATGTTAACTAGCAGGGCTGACTTTATCCGAATCTTTCTCTTGCAGTTATTACCGTACTCCTGATGCAGCCTGTGGGTGAAATGTGGCCACGTCGGGTTATTGATATAAATAAATTAGATTTCTTTCATCCACGCTGATCTGCTTTGTGGTTTTGTGTATTAGCTTCTGGCAGGTCATTGCCTTTGGTTTGTGTGTCACTCCACGCTTGACAGTCAAGATGTATAGATTTGTTCAAAACCATATTGAATCATATTCATTTCAGCCTGTTTCGATTCTATAAAAATTCAGGGGGTAATATACAGCTTAAGGCAGTCGTCAAAATTTAAGTCTGGATTTTCAGTGCCGGGCTGTCTTCGGGATCCAGTTATGTGCAGTCACCCAGAAGTTAACCAGGCACCAGCCAATGTTCAGAATGATGCCTGGTTAGCTTGACAGATACAGTTAGGACAGCTTTTTTGCTTTCTTTACTTTATCTCTATCCAAATCTAACCCCAGGCAAAAATTGATTGTTTCCCCGTATTTCTGTTGGGTCTTAACTTTATTCACTTGCTTGCCCATTAACCCATTAAGTACCAGTTCCACTCTGCACTAACTTGGTAGTTCAGGGGTAGTTATTGCTGATGGCAGCTGAATATCAGCATTTAGGCAGGTGATTTAACTGAGTAGGAGGCTCTCCTGTCTGGTAAATTGCTTTGAATATCAAACCCTTAGATCTTCTTTTCCCCAAATTAACTGAAAAAGTATGAGGATTATTTTCAGAAGGGATCAATATGAGGGGGCAAATCCGCTATTAGAATCACTGCACAGGCTGCCCATGAAAAAGCGAATCCAATTTAAGATAGCCTGCATGGTTCACAAAGCGATCGATGGAGAAAACTCTGATGGACTAACTTCGGATAATAAAGTCTCACACTCCTTCAATTCACGTGTATCGCAACGCTTCATACTATCCTTCCCATCTCCTCAACAAGTTCGGCAGAAGAAAATGTTTGAGGCTACCTTTAAATACCAAGGACCTCTTATCTGGAACAAACTGCCCAGAGGCCTAAGACAACCCATCACTTACCTTGACTTCCGGAAAAAACTTAAGACATATCTCCCTTTCTCTATAAGCAGCCTCCTATCCTTCACCTCTCTCCGGGTTAAAAATGTAACATCAATAACTTGATTTAATTCTTATTATAAACCAACATATTATATTATATGTTCAATATATTTATAAATGACCTGGAAACGGGGACGAAATGTGAAGTTATAAAATTTGCGGGCGACACTAAACTCTGTAGAAGGGTTAGAACTACGGAAGAGTGTGAGGACCTACAAAGGGACCTAAACAAACTGGAGGAGTGGGCGAATAAATGGCAGATGAAATTCAATGTAGGGAAATGCAAGGTCATGCATATAGGGAGAAAGAACCCGATGTTCAGCTACCAAATGGGGAGATTAGTATTAGAGGGAAGTAACCTTGAAAGAGATTTGGGTGTACTGGTGGATACAACAATGAAGTCAACGGCGCAATGCGCAGCAGCCGCGAAGAAGGCAAACAGAATGTTGGGTATTATTAAAAATGGTATTACGACCAGAACAAAAGAAGTCATCCTGCCGTTGTATCGGGCAATGGTGCGCCCGCACCTGGAGTACTGTGTTCAGTATTGGTCACCGTACCTTAAGAAGGATATGGCAATACTTGAGAGGGTCCAGAGGAGAGCGACACGAATGATTAAGGGCATGGAAAACCTTTCATACACTGAAAGATTGGAGAGGCTGGAGCTCTTCTCCCTGGAAAAGCGGAGACTCAGAGGAGACATGATAGAAACCTACAAGATCATGAAGGGCATAGAGAAAGTAGAGAGAGATAGATTCTTCAAATTTTCAAAACATAAAAGAACAAGAGGGCATTCGGAAAAATTGGAAGGGGATAGATTCAAAACAAATGCTAGGAAGTTTTTCTTTACTCAGCGGGTGGTGGATACCTGGAATGCGCTTCCAAAGGACGTAATAGGGCAGAGTACGGAACTGGGGTTTAAGAAAGGATTGGACAATTTCCTGTTGGAAAAGGGGATAGAGGGGTATAGATAGAGGATTACTGCACAGGTCCTGGACCTGTTGGGCCGCCGCGTGAGCGGACTGCTGGGCACGATGGACCTCGGGTCTGACCCGGCAGAGGCATTGCTTATGTTCTTATGTTCTTATTACATTAGGGATTTCTATTCCGCCATTACCTCGCGGTTCAAGGCGGATTACAAAAGAGTCATAGAAAGTGGATTACTGTATTGTGTTCTGTTGTGTTCTATTGCTTTATACACTGATCTCAGAAAACTTGATTGTTCAGGTATTTAAAGATTGTTCAGGTATTTAAAGATAGATTATAGGATGTTTGTACCAAGCTGTGGTAAAAAATGATCTTAGCGCTCCCTTATGTGTGTCTTTCGCATGTGCTAAGGCCATTTTTACCACTGCTATAAAATGGCTGATTTTCCATTTTCTGAATTAATGGTCATGCACTAATGTCGCTGTTAGCGTCCGACTGTTATCCAAAATTAGCACATGAGTTATTACCATTACCTATTTTGTAGGCAGTAAGGGCTCACACGCTAATCCTGTGCTGATCAATTAGCATGTGGCCATGTAGCTGTACTAACAGATTAACACTGTCACACCCACTTTCTGCTGCCAGATATACCCACTCTGAGAAAGATTATGGAAAATTATCCAGCGCATGGTTAGCACATTTGGAGTTTACCATGGGATGTCTCAGTACATCTCATGGTAAATCCTTTTAAGCTGCAGTAAGCACATGCTAGTGCTTAGCACACTTTAATAAAAAGAGCCCTATGTAAAGCACTGGCAGTGTAAAAAAAATGAATGACATTTTAAGATATCCTGGTTTTGTGCAAGCTCATCAAATTGTGAACCTCGCAAAAAAAAAAAAAAAAAAAAAAAGGCACTTTAGAGCCACTTTAGATCCCGTTCCATGCGCAGGATCCAAAAAGCAGGCAGAGCTCCGAAGTCTCAATGAGTGGTTTAGACAATGGTGTAGGGATGAGGGATTTAGATTTGTTAGGAACTGGGCAACCTGGGAAAAGAGAAGCCTATTCCAAAAGGATGGACTCCACCTTAATTGGAGACAGGCTGCTGGCATTAACATTTAAATAAGGAGATAGTTTAAAAGCTGATCTAAGATGGGGGAGAAAGCCAACAGTCGCCAGTAGAAGAAAGAAGGTGTTGATACCCCTGTACAGGTCATTGGTGAGGCCCCACTTGGAGAATTTTGTTCAGTTTTGGAGACCGTATCTGCCGAAGGATGTAAGAAGACTTGAAGCGGTCCAGAGGAGGGCAACAAAAATAATAGGAGGCTTGCGCCAGAAGACGAATGAGGAGAGCCTGGAAGCCCTGAATATGTATACCCTAGAGGAAAGGAGGGACGGGGGGGGGGGGGGGGGGAGATATGATTCAGACATTCAACCACTTGAAGGGTATTAACATAGAACAAAATCTTTTCCAGAGAAAGGAAAATGGTAAAACCAGAGGACATAATTTGAGGTTGAGGGGTGGTAGATTCAAGAGCAATATTAGGAAATTCTACTTTACAGAGAAGGTGGTGGATGCCTGGAAAGCGCTTCCAAGAGAGGTGGTGGAGAGGAAAACGATGACTGAGTTCAAAGAAGCGTGGGATGAACACAGAGGATCTAGAATCAGAAAATAATATTAAATATTGAACTAATGCCAATACTGGACAGACTTCCACAGGTATCTCAAAGACCTGGTGGAAAGAGGACCATCGGTGGGACACTGTGTTACCTGGATACAAATTATATCACAAGGATAGAGTAAATCAAATTGGAGGGTGGGGTGGAGGTTGCGCTATGTTAAAGAGGGAATTAAATCAAACAAAATAAACATTTTGTATGATATGGATAGCAGTGTGTGGAATCCATTTAGATAGAAATTCCATGTATGAAGGGAAGAAATATACAGGTAGGGTTCTACTACTGTCCTCCGGGACAGAATGAACAGACAAATGAGATTAGGAAAGCTGGCAAATTGGGTAACAGTATAATAATGGGTGATTTCAATTACCAAATCCACAGGATGAGATAAATCAATGCACTAGCAAACAAAACACTTTTATCCCCTACTGCCAAGAATGGAGAATGATGCTCTACAGCAGGGGTGCCCACACTTTTTTGTCTTGCGAGCTACTTTTAAAATGACCAAGTCAAAATGATCTACCAACAATAAAATTTTTAAAACACAAAGCACATTATACGCAGAGAAAATGTTAATTATAATTTATATTTGGGGTTTTTTTTCAAAGAGGTCAAGGCAGATAACTTTAAAATATGCAATGTCACCTCAATAACAACTATACAAAAATATACCCCCTTCCCTTTTACTAAACCGCGATAGCGGTTTTTAGTACAGGGAGCTGCGCTGAATGCCCTGCACTGCTCCCGACGCTCATAGGCTCCCTGCGCTAAAAACTGCTATCGCAGGGGCCATAGTGCAAAATATAGATAGCAGATGGAAATTCGGACATATTTTGATCACTAAATCTAAAATAAAATCATTTTTCCTACCTTTACTGTCTGGTGATTTTATGAGTCTCTGGTTGCACTTCCTTCTTCTGACTGTAAATTCAATATTTCTTTCTTTCTGCCTCCTGCATTCTTCTTCTTCTCCAGACCTCATTCCATTCCCCAACCAACATCTCTCTCTATTCCTCCATGAGTCTAACATTTTCTTCTTCTCTCCCTGGCCCCTCCCCTTTCTTTCTTTCTGTCTTTCTTTCTTTCTCTCTCCCTGCCCCCTTTATTTCTTTCTTTCTGCCCTCTTTCTTTTTTTTCCTTTCTTTCTCTCTCCCTGCCCCCTTTTCTTTCTTTCTTCCTGCCCCCTTTCTTTCTTTCTTTTTTCCTTTCTTTCTTTCTCTCTCCCTGCCCCTCCCCCTTCTTTCTTCCTTTTTTTAAAAAATTTTATTTTAACAAGTTTTATTGAATTTTCACAATGGAAAATACACCAGATAGCCAAATCCCCACGTTGCCTTTGCAATCTACGGTCAATCGCAATCGACCTTTTGGGCACCCCTGCTCGATAGTAATAAATTATGGGGGAGAAAAAAAGCCTCACCTATAACGAGGTGCTCATCATAACAGCACAAAGCTATAAAAAGAGTAAGCCCTCAGTTCATCATAAGTCATAAAAAAACTCCCCCACAAATAGAGCAAGTCATTTTCCATTCAACGACAGGAAATCACAAAAAGGAAAATCCTTCTATTGCAAAAATTGCAAAATGAGATACAAAGGAGTATGGAAAAGCTAATAGCGTGTTGAGGAGAAGGAAGTCACCAACTTCAATCAGAATATATCCAAAAAATCCAGGAAAAAAATGCATAGGACATCCAAAGTTATCAGTAAAGTTCGCAGTACACAATACTAGATACAGATGACGCTTCTCATGTATATACAAAATACAAAGTACTTATCCAATAGGACGCTTCCCTCCTTGGCTGGAACAAGAATTCTTGCAATTTTCATCGATTGTCCATTACTCCAAACCATGCTAGTACATGGCAATACTCAGCACTGTGTCTCCACTGCAAACCTCCAAGTGCCAGAAAAAGTGATATATTTTTTTTTTAATTCTTTATTTATTTTCCAAACTGCAATAGTGCAATATACAGATACATAACATACAACTAGTCAACAAAAGCACATTCAACTTACAAATATATCTAACCAAACCATTTTTTCCCACCCACCCACTCACCCAATAATTATTCAGTACAACACAAAAACATAGATTTTTCCACTATCCTTACCCTATTCAAATTAATAATGTCCTCCCAACCTCCCACCCATCCCAAATGTAAATATTCAAAGGTCAAAACTAGGACAGAAATATCCTCCCCCCTCCCACCCTTCCCTGGATGTACGAAAATAAACAAAAACTGACTCATAATCAAAGACCTACTATAGTGAAGTAATATATGATGTCAACGGGCCCCAAACCAATTTAAATAACTTACTGTGCCCCAAACTATCGGCATACATTTTTTCATATCTATTGCTGGAGCACAAATTTGCCCACCAGAAAGGGAAGTTTAGGTGGTCATAGTTCTTCCAATTTCAGGTTACCATCTGCATGACAAGAAAAAGACTGCATTTATATCAATCCATAGGGGGTTTAACATGTAATAACGTTCCACATATGACCGCCTCATACGTCAGTGGAATTGATGATTCCAATATGTTGTTAATCTTACCCCATATTGACCTCCAAAAATGAAGTATCATAGGGCAATAGAACAACAGATGATCCAGTATCCCTATGTCCAGATGACAGTGCCAGCATCTATTAGATTTAGAACTGTCTAACTTGTGTAACCTAACAGGGGTCTAAAAAGATCTATGTAACAGAAAAAAACATGTTTGTCTCATAGATGCTGACGCTGTACCTCTCATCCTCCAAGTCCAAATTCATGGCCATTGAGAAGCAGAAATATACTGCTTTATCTGAATGCTCCAAATGTCTCTTAAGACCATTTTTTGTTTTTTTATTCAAGAAGGGTGGATGAATAGCGCTATATATAAAGGACTCCATTCCTTCAACCAGGATGGAAACAACAGTAAGGGCGGACGGCTTGGAATCATTATGGGTTAAGCTGACAGAAGGAAATGGAGCAGACATAAAATTGGGACTGTACTACCGCCCACCAGGACAACTGGAAGCAAACGACCAGGACATGGAGGCTGAATTGAGGCAGGTATGCAAAAGCAGAAGTGTGGTGGTGATGGGGGATTTCAACTACCCTGGGATAGACTGGAACACTGGACACTCAAATTGCATGAGAAAAACAAAATTCCTGGAGGTGGTGAGGGACTGTTTCATGGAGCAGCTGGTCACGGAGCCAACACGAGGAGATGCCACTCTTGACCTAATACTCAATGGGCTAAGGGGACCCGCAAAGGAGGTGGTAGTACTAGAGCCACTAGGAAATAGCGATCACAACATGATCCAGTGCAAGCTAGAAATGGGAACATCAAAGGTGAAAAGAACTACAACGACAGCACTCAATTTTAGAAAAGGAAATTACGAGGCTATGAGGAAAATGGTGGGAAAGAAACTCAGCAACAGCTCAGGGAAGATGGAGACCGTAGAGGAAGCCTGGGCCCTACTCAAGGGCACGGTGCACGAAGCACAAAACCTGTATGTCCCCAGGTTCAGGAAAGGGTGCAAAAAAAATCGAACCAAAAACCTGGCGTGGATAACAAATGCAGTGAGAAAGGCGATAAGTGACAAGAAAACATCATTTAGGAAATGGAAAAAGGACCAAACAAAGGACAACCAGAAGGAGCACAAAAGGCACCAAAAGGACTGTCACTGAGTGGTTAGGAAAGTAAAAAGAGAATATGAGGAGAGGCTGGCGGGGGAAGCAAGAAACTTCAAACCATTCTTCAGGTATGTGAAGGGGAAACAACCAGCTAGGGAGGAAGTGGGACCATTAGACGATGGAGACAGGAAGGGAATGGTAAAGGAGGAAAAAGAGATAGCTGACAGGTTAAACAAGTTCTTCTCGTCAGTCTTCACGAGAGAGGACACATCCAATATCCCAGAACCCGAGGAGAACATAAACGGAGACCGTGATAAGAAGCTGGTCCAACTAGAGGTAAGCAAAGAGGATGTTCTCAGACAGATAGACAGACTGAAGAGTGACAAATCACCAGGTCCGGACGGCATCCACCCAAGGGTATTAAAAGAGCTGAGAAATGAAATAGCGGAAACACTACGCCAAATATGTAACCTATCCTTAAAAACTGGGGAGATCCCAGAGGACTGGAAAATAGCCAATGTCACACCCATCTTTAAGAAGGGATCAAGGGGTGACCCGGGAAACTACAGGCCGGTGAGCTTGACCTCGGTTCCGGGAAAGATGATGGAAGCACTAGTCAAGGACACAATCTGCAAATACATAGAAAGCAATGGACAACTGAAGACGAGCCAGCACGACTTCTGCAAGGGAAGGTCGTGCCTCACGAACTTACTGTATTTCTTTGAGGGAATAAACAGCCAGGTGGATAAAGGGGAATCCATAGACATCATTTACCTTGACTTCCAAAAAGCCTTCGACAAGGTACCTCACGAAAGACTACTTAAGAAGCTGTGGAGCCACGGGGTGCAGGGGGATATCCACCGATGGATCAAACACTGGCTGGCAGGCAGGAAACAGAAGGTTGGAGTAAAGGGCCATTACTCAGACTGGCAATGGGTCACGAGCGGAGTTCCACAGGGGTCGGTGCTGGGACCGCTCCTGTTCAATATATTTATCAACGACCTGGAGACGGGGACAACATGTGAGGTTATCAAATTTGCTGATGACACCAAGCTTTGCAGCAGGGTTAGAAACACGCAAGACTGTGAAGTCCTGCAAAGAGACCTAACAAGACTGGAAGAGTGGGCAAAAAAGTGGCAAATGAGTTTTAACATAGAGAAATGTAAGGTCATGCATGTAGGGAAAAAGAACCCAATATTCAGCTTCAAAATGGGGGGATCACTGCTAGGGGTGAGCAACCTTGAAAGAGACCTGGGGGTGATGATGGACACAACATTGAAAGCATCAACACAGTGCGTGACGACCTCAAAAAAAGCAAACAGAATGTTGGGTATCATTAAAAAGGGTATCACGACCAGGACGAAGGAAGTCATCATGCCGCTGTATCGTGCAATGGTGCGCCCACATCTGGAATACTGTATCCAGTACTGGTCGCCGTACCTCAAGAAGGACATGGCAGTACTTGAGGGGGTCCAGAGGAGAGCAACTAAACTGATAAAAGGTATGGAAAACTTTTCATATGCTGACAGGTTGAAAATGCTGGGGCTGTTCTCCCTGGAAAAGCGGAGACTTAGAGGAGACATGATAGAAACCTTCAAAATCCTGAGGGGCATAGAGAAAGTGGACAGGGACAGATTTTTCAGACTGTGGGGAACCACAAATACAAGGGGTCACTCAGAGAAATTGAGAGGGGACAGGTTTAGAACAAATGCTAGGAAGTTCTTTTTTACCCAGAGGGTGATAGCCCAGAGCACATTGCAGGGTTTCAAGGAAGGTTTAGATAAGTTCCTAAAAGATAAGGGTATTGAGGGTTACAGATAAAAAGAAGAGGTAGGTTACAGAAATGGACAGGAACCACATCACAGGTCATAGACCTGATGGGCCGCCGCGGGAGCGGACCGCTGGGCGCGATGGACCTCTGGTCTGACCCAGTGGTGGCAACTTCTTATGTTCTTAAATCGGATATTAATTAATATCACCGGGCAGCCTGATGTCCTAATGAATCTGTCTGGAAGCATAGAACCTGCTAGTACATGGCAATACTCAGCACCGTATCTCCACTGCAAATCTCCAAGTGCCAGAAAAAGTGATACTTTTCCCAATACCCCGTTTTTGCATCCGCGTCGTCAGGGAATGAAAATTACCAGCACATCTCACTACTGCTTAACTTCTGAAACACAAAGCCAAAATAATGATTTAAGTACTCACAGAACGCCTTCCATTCAACTGCATAATTCAAGCCAGCTGGGGCTAAGGAGCCAAGCATGGATCCAACGCCGCTCATGCTGACATAGCTCACGTCGTGCGTCACTACGTCAAGCTGTCAACCAGACTTGTTCAAGCCCCCGACACTGGAATGAAGTAAAATGTTGATGTTGAATGCAATGTTCTAATAGTGGCTCCATTACTTTCCTGGCAGACTCTCAATGTCTATGTTCTGTTAGGCGAATCTTCAAAGGACGAGATGTCTGTTCTACATAGTGTAAACCACACAGGCAAGTCAATAAATAAATCACATTTTTAGATGAACAAGATGTCAATGCATGAAGTTTAAAAGTCCTGTTACTGCGTTAATCAAAAAATATTTCCCCTTCTACCATCATGGGGCAAGCTATACAATGACCACAACTAAAATGGCCAAATATCGCCTCACTCCTCAAACCCTCAGATTACATTACATTAGGGATTTCTATTCCGCCATTACCTTGCGGTTCAAGGCGGATTACAAAAGATTAATAAAAACGGTGTTACAATGGGAGAACTATTGATTAGCTAGAGAGGTAAGTAGTAGATCTTTTAAACATTTCACGGGTTGTTAAGGGTAAGGCGGTTTGCAAAAGAATTAAGAAGGGGGTCACAATGGAAGCTCTGTTGTTATTACTAGTGAAGTAAAGGGTAGATCAATTGTCAGTTTTAGAGTTATTAAGAGTACGTGGTGTTATGGCTGCTTCAGGAATTTCTTGAAAAGTATAGTTTTTATTTCTTTTCTGAATGTCTTGTAGTCTGGGGTGGTCGTCAGAAGGTTGGAAATCTGGTTGTCCAGCCTTGCGGCTTGAGTGGCTAGGAGGCCGTTGTGTAGTTTTGTTCGTTTTACTTCCTTGATTGGGGGAGGTATGAATGGGGAGTGCGTTTTTCTGTGTCTGGTAGTGGGTGCTTGGATGAGGCGATTGTTCAAGTAAGATGGGCTGTCTCCGTTTAGGGTTTTAAATAACATGCAGTAGAATTTAAATTTGATTCTTTCTTGGATTGGAAGCCAATGTGAGTTGATGTAGGATTCTGTGATATGGTCATATTTTCTCAATGAGTAGATGAGTCTCAAAGCTGTATTTTGGATTGTTTGAAGTTGTCTAATCATAGTAACAGGGCAAGGAAGGAAGAGGATGTTGCAGTAGTCCAGTAGACCTAGTATTAGGGATTGTACTATAAGTTGGAATTGTGTTCTTTCAAAGAATTTCCGGACTAGTCTCAGATTTCTCATGATTGCGAAGGATTTCTGAATTGTTTTGTTTATTTGCGGTTGCATGGTGCAGCATCTGTCTATGGTCATGCCAAGTAGTTTTATGGTGGTTTGGATGGGATAGTTGATTGCGTTGAGTTCTAAGTTGGTTGTGGTTTGGACCTTGTCATTTTCGAGAATGAGAAGGATGAATTTGATTTTGTCTGGGTTGAGTTTAAGTTTGTGATCTTTCATCCAGGTTGTGACTGTTTCAAGTGTTCGGTGAAGTGTGTCTGTCATGGTAGGTTTAGAATGATCATATGGGATGAGGATGGTGATGTCATCTGCATAACTATAGGTGGTTATTCCTAGATTGTCCAGATGTGTTCCTAGAGAAGCAGTGTAAAGGTTGAAGAGGGTAGGGGATAGTGGAGATCCTTGTAGTACGCCGCAGGGGTTTGACCAAGGTTCTGATTTTTCTTTGTTTGATTTTACACTGTAGGTTCTGGATTTTAGGAAGCCTTCAAACCAAGAGTATACTTTATCTGAGATGCCTATTGCATCTATGATCTGTAGAAGGATGTTGTGATCTACTAAGTCGAATGCAGCAGTTAGGTCCAGTTGTATGAGAAGCATTTTCTTCCCTGTACTAAGGTGTTGTCTGACAGTGTCCATAAGGGAGCCTAGTAGTGTCTCTGTGCTGAAGTTGGTTCTGAAGCCTGATTGCATGGGGTGGAGTAGGTTATGGTCATCTAGGTAGTTGGTGAGGAGTTTGGCTACTAGGCCTTCTATAATTTTGACATATAGCGGAATGGTGGCAATAGGTCTAAAGTTAGATGGGTGGTTTTGTGGTACTTTTGGGTCTTTTTGGATTGGGGTGATGACGATTTCACTGAGGTCAGCAGGGAAAATGCCTTCTGTGAGCGTGGATTGAATCCATTGTAGAAGTATGGTGCGGAATTTTACACTGGAGGTAGTAAGGAGATATGAGGGGCAGTGGTTGAGGTCACAGGAGGCATGGCTGTATTTTTTGTAGAATTTATTGAGTTCGGACCATTGTATGTTGGGGAACTGAGACCATGTTCTGTCTGCTGCAGTTGACTCTTTTTCTGAAGGGTGGATTGTGATTGCGTTTTGATGGGGTGGGGTAAGGTTGAGAGTGGCTCTGGTGTTGGTAATTTTGTTCTTGAAGTGTTCTGCTAAGAGGATGGCTGAGGGAGGAGGGGTGTTATTGGTGGTTGTGTAGGGTTTGGTGTCTGTTAGATCTTTCAGGATTTGGAATAGTGTTTTGGAATCTTGGGTTTCCGTGCCTAAGAGATTAGTGTAGTGGGTTTTCCTCTTGTCCTTTAGTAGATTTTTGTATTGTTTGTTGATTTTTTTCCAGTCGGTTTTTGTTTGATCTAGGTTAGTTTTTCTCCATTTTCTTCCAGATGTTCTCAAAACTGCAGGGCACAGGTGGTCTCTAAGATTTCATGTTTCTTATATACGAAAACACACACCTCAATTTACTAAATACTGGGTGTACTGATAAAATATGTAAATGACGTCTCATATCATTTTAACAAATACAGGAGTGTGTTCATTGTATTTAAGCACTCAGGTAAGTGTGTCCGTATCAACTGTGCGTGCTTTATATTCCAAAAGGTGCTCTCTGTGAGTCCATCTTGCCCTGGCAGCTGCTTTGGAAACTACCTTAGTTGGATAGCCCCTCTGACACATTCTATTTTTTAATTTACTGGAGTGATGATCAAATCAGAAATATCTGAGCATAACCTCCGATATCTTAAGAATTGCCCAAATAGAAGTTCCATTTTGGAATGGTGTGGATGCATGCTGATACAGTGTAATGGCGTGTTACGATCTATGGTTTTACGGTACACAGAGGTTTTACAGCGATCCCCCAAGCACTGAATGTTAATTCAAATTTAATAGACTCATGACAGTGATTTAAATGATCTACAAATGACTCTAGCCACTGCTTGTGCCTGTCCAAAAAAAACCAGAATATCATCAATGTATCGCCAACACCCTTGCACCTTTTGAAATGCAGGCAAGGAATAAATCCACACCTCCTCAAAGTGGGACATAAAGAGGTTAGCTATAGAGGGGGCAAAGGAAGACCCCATCGCGACTCCCTTAATTTGAAAAAAGAAACTGTCTTTATAATTTTTAGTTAGAGGTATCATGGTAAGAGAAGTGAGGGACGAGGCCGAGCCTCAAAAATATCTCCCAATAACTTGATGGCCTCATTCTGCACCATGTTGGTGTACAACGACACAACATCAAGAGTGGCAATCAATACAGGACTTGTAAACATTAAGGACTCCAAAATACGGAGCATTTGTGTGGTGTCCTTAATGTAGGAATAGCTTTGGCTGCAAAAACTGATCAATAAATGTGCAGCTACGTTCTGTTTGTAGCTTTGTAAACCGCTTAGGTCTAGGCGGGTTACACACGTTTTAAATAAATAAACCTAAGTGCGGGCATTTAGGCCAAGAAAACCCTGGCATAAATATATAATATCCAAAGGTTGTGAGGCCCAGGGATGCCCAATGACACTTAGGCAGCGCTAAGCATGATTCTACAGAGTGTGCCAATTTGTTAGGCAACCTATATAGAATCAGGGTCAAAGGGCTAGATTCACTTAGCCCACCGATCGTGTTTGCGATCGTGTACCGACCCGATTTTCCTCTGACCCGATTCACTAACCTCGTGGCCGATCAACCTTCGATCCGATCCGTGCATGCAATTGAGGGGAAATGGCATGCAAAGTAGGAAGGCAGCGATTCACTAAAAAGAAGAAGGAACACCGACTGGACTGGCCGATCCAAAAAGAAGCGACAGCTGAGGACCAGTCACTCATATCCCTGCCGACTCTCTTGGTCTCTGCTGCTCCGACTCTACAGTAGTTTCCAAAGCAAAATCCCAAACTGCCTACACAGAAACAGTAATTCCCATCAGCATACAATTTTTTTTCACTCTGCTTCAACGCCAACTGTTCGACTCTCCTGCTCTCTGCTGCCCTTCCCTGCAGTGCAAGCTCGTGGTTTTAACCCGCAGGTTTAAAACGGGGCTGCACTATGGGCACCGGAACCGGCAGAAAAAGGACACTAGGGAGGACAGGGAGAGCGAGTGCTGCTGGCAGGACTCGGTCAGCTGAGCTTGTGGAAAGGGCTCCGGTGGGGAGGACAGGAAAAGGCAAAGGGGTGGTCGGTAGGACTCCCTCACGAGAGCCAAAGAAGCGGAGAGGGAGAGCAGCGGGCACTGATACCACAACTCAGATACCGGAGTCGGGAGGGAAGAAAGGCAGAGGAACCGGGAGCGAGAGGGAAGTCAGGAGAGCAAGCGCATACGCAGACCATCTATAGGCAAAAAGATGGTCTGCGCATGCGTCTGGATCACTGCAGCGATCTGTGCAGCTGCTGTGAGGCATGCCTCCGATCGAGTCAATTTGCATGCAGACTTGTCATGGATCGGTCGCCCGCCCATGGATCGGATCATCCACGGAGCGGAAAGGTTAGTGAATCTATCCCAAAGTATCAAATGTCAGTGCCTGAATAAATCAGTATCAGGGATATAGTGAGGAGTGTACAGCTGCACAGAATACAAGGAAGACAGGGGCACTGTTATTTTCTTTTGATAGCCTAATTGTATTTCCCGTATTTGTACCTTTCCTATAATTATTGTAGTTCTACCCTGTCCCTTTTTTAATCATGTTAGTCCTTGTTTGATTTTGTTTATGTTTTTAACCTGTAATATTGTATCCTTGTTTTTATAATGTACATCACTTAGATTACAGGGGTGTCCAACCTGCGGCCCAAGGGTCACATGCGGCCCTGTGAAGTATTTTGTGCAGCCCCAGTCGAGGGCGATGCAGTGTTTTCCTCTGCTGCCCCTGGGTGTTTACCATCTTGCCGGCTCCCACCTCTGTCTTGATGCAGCGTTTGCATGTTTGTGCGGCCCCAGAAACATTTTTTTCAGCCAATGCGGCCCAGGGAAGCCAAAAGGTTGGACACCTCTGGCTTAGAAGTATTATAAGCGATATTATCAAATTTTAAATAAACCTGTAATCTGGTAGCTGTTAGTGTGCTTCTTCTAACATAATAGATGACGGTAGATAAAGACCCAAATGGTCCATCCTGTCTGCCCCGACTCAATTTAATTTTTTTCTTCTTCTTAGCTATTTCTGGGCAAGAATCCAAAGCTCTGCCCAGTACTGTGCTTAGGTTCCAACTACTGAAGTCTCCGTCAAAGCTCACTCCAGCCCATGTACACCATCCCAGCCATTGATGCCCTGCCCAGCCCATCCTCCACCAAACGGCCATATGCAGACACAGACCGTGCAAGTCTGCCCAGTACTGGCCTTAGTTCTTCAAAATTTACTATTATTTTCTGATTCTAGATCCTCTGTGTACATCCCATGCTTTTTTGAACTCCATCACTGTTTCCTCTTCACCACCTCTCTTGGGAGCGCATTTCAGACATCCACCATCCTCTCCGTAAAGAAGAATTTCCTTACATTACTCGTGAGTCTACCACCCCTTAACCTCAAATTGTGCCCTCTGCAGTTAATGCAACCTAGATTGTACATTAACAGCTTAGCATACTGTCTTCTGAAGAGTCTCAAATGGGAGGAATATTTCATTGTCAGTATTCTGATTAAGCATCCAGAGTTCAATTTAAAATTTTAGTCCTAACTCTTAAAGCAATTACATACCTCTGAACCTAGTTATCTGCAGCCTTTGACAATTGCCTATACGCCAGGTCGTACATTAAGATCTCTGCAGGATAATAGGTTGGTTTTACTATCGGTATCTAGAACTAGATGGGAATTAACTCTTAATAAGACATTCTTTTTCTTTTTTTTTTTTTTTTAGCTCCTAGCCTTTGGAAACAACTTCCAAGTTTGATTCATACAGAAGTTAATCATAAAACTTTAAAAAAGTTATTAAGAACACATTTCTTTCAACAAGCCTTTGGGATTGACTATTTTTCAAATGACCATATTCACTAGTTGAGAGGTTCTCAGGCAATTAGACTACAAAATAATACTATTTTATTGATTGGATGTTCTGTATGTATTCTGTAATCTACGTCTAGTATAGATCTTTTCTATATTTTATGGAGTTCTTTTCTGTTTTATATATGTTTTTATGTAAACCGCCAAGAACTATTGCTAGATTTGGTGGAATATCAAACATAAACATATACTCACGATCTGCCATAATTTCCAATTAATGCTATCATTTAAAAATTTGGGATTTGTTTGACACTGAATTCTCTATTCTGAGTAAGAAATTAAGATTCCAGAATGCCAAATGAGTCATAGACATAATGAAAGGACTGAACTATGGACAAACTAGTAACATAACAAATAAAAAATCATTTACCCCCCTCCTTTACAAAGCCGCACCAGCATTTTTAGCACTGGCCACGGCAGTAAGAATCCCAACGCTTATAGGAACATGTGGTATCACGACAGGCTTGGGGGAGGGGGGACACAGTTAAGAGCGAGTCCAGGAACGAGTGAGGCGAACATGATGGGGCATAAGGAATGATAGGAGAGCCCCAATACCAAAGAGCATGAGAGGATTTTTGAAACAAGCGTTCCTCATGGGTAAGAAAGCTATCCTTCTCAAATGGTTGGAGGCGGCTCCTCCCACTGTGACTCATTGGAGGGCGGCCATGATCCAACTCCTTCAAATGGAGAAACAGATGGTATCTAATATGGATTCTCAGGAGAGTAAAACACTACTATCAGGGAAGCACAAAGCCTCTACATTCCACGGATGTCCAAAGCAAAGAAAACAAATG
The DNA here is from genome assembly GCF_902459505.1 of Geotrypetes seraphini. Lineage (NCBI taxonomy): Eukaryota > Metazoa > Chordata > Amphibia > Gymnophiona > Dermophiidae > Geotrypetes > Geotrypetes seraphini. The sequence continues at coordinate 286,472,186 of NC_047086.1, forward strand.
GCAAGAGAGAGCCGGCGTGGCTTACTAAAGAGGTTAAGGTAGCCATAAAAGAAAAGAAAGACTCCTTCAAAGCATGGAAACGCACGAAAACAACCCAAACTCGGAACAAACACAAGGATGATCAGAAGAAGTGTCACAGGGCGGTGAGGGATGCCATAAAGGACTATGAGGAGAAAATAGCACAGGAGGCCAAAAACTTCAAGCCCTTCTTAAGGTACGTGAAAGGGGAAAAACCCGCAAAAAAGGCAGTGGGACCGCTGGTCAAGGATGACAAGCAAATCGCAGACAGACTAAATTCCTTCTTTGCATCTGTCTTTACAAAGGAAGACACTGCAACAATTCCAGAAGCAGTGAAAGTGCTCAAGGGAGCAACAGAGGACAGCCTTACCACAGTGGAAGTGGACTTGGATCAGATTTACCACCAGATCGACAAACTCAAAAGTGACAAATCTCCTGGACCGGACGGAATTCATCCGAGAGTCTTGAAAGAGCTAAAAGTGGAAATCGGTGAACTATTGCAAAACTTGCCAACCTGTCAATCAAAACAGGACAAATACCGGATGACTGGAAGATAGCGAACGTCATGCTAATATTTAAAAAAGGACCAAGAGGAGTACCGGGCAACTATAGACCTGTGAGTGTCACATCGGTCCCTGGGAAGATGGTTGAGGCGCTGATCAAGGACAGCATAACCCGGCACTTAGACACCCACGACCTGATGAGAGCCAGTCAACATGGATTCAGGAAGGGGAAGTCATGTTTGACGAACCTACTTCAATTTTTTGAGACAGTGAACAGACAAATTGATAGTGGAGAACCGGTGGATATTGTATACTTGGATTTTCAGAAAGCGTTCGACAATGTTCCACATGTAAGACTCCTCAGGAAACTGCAAGGCCATGGAATAGAAGGAGACATATTAAGATGGATAGGCAACTGGCTGGAGAACAGAAGGCAGAGAGTGGGCATAAATGGGAAATTCTCAGACTGGGAGACTGTGACTAGCGGTGTGCCCCAGGGCTCGGTACTTGGGCCCATCTTATTTAATATTTTCATAAATGACCTGGAGGATGGAACATCTAGTGAGCTCATCAAGTTCGCAGATGACACAAAGCTATGCCGGGCAATCAAATCACAGAAGGACAGTGAGGAACTCCAGAGCGACTTGAGCCGACTGGAAAATTGGGCAGATAAATGGCAGATGAAGTTTAATGTGGAAAAATGCAAAGTCATGCATTTAGGCAGAAAAAATAAGGAACACAAGTACAGTATGTCAGGTGCAACTCTAGGAAAAACCGAACAGGAAATGGACCTTGGCGTATTAATCGATAGGACCCTGAAGCCGTCGGCGCAATGCGTGGTGGCAGCAAATAAGGCAAATAGAATGCTAGGCATGATAAAGAAGGGAATCACGAGTAGATTGGAGAAAGTAATACTATCGCTATATAGAGCAATGGTCAGACCACACTTGAAATACTGCATCCAGCACTGGTCTCCATACCTAAAAAAGGATTTAAAAGTACTTGAGAGGGTGCAAAGACGAGCAACGAAGCTAATAAAGGGCATGGAGAACTTGGAATATGAGGAACGACTTAAGAGACTGGGATTGTTCTCCCTTGAGAAGAGGAGACTGCGAGGGGATATGATCGAGACTTTCAAGATACTGAAAGGAATCGACCAAATAGAGCATGATAAAAAATTATTTACAATGTCTAATGTGACACGGACAAGAGGACATGGACTGAAGCTAAGGGGGGACAGGTTCAGAACAGATATCAGGAAGTTCTGCTTCATGCAACCGCGAGTGAGGGAAGCTGAACAAGCGGCTTTAGCAGCAGGAGAGCTGGGCAAGAGCGGGTGAGAGGAAGCAAAGGAGAAAGCAGGGGACGCGAGGAGCGGGTAGCGGCGAGAGTTAGCTCCGCCCACCCGCACCACATCACCACCGACGTCAGCGCCCGGACTCCCCCCTTAATAGGAAGGGAGCTGCGGGCGAAGAACACAGCAACCGCGAGTGAGGGAAGCTGAACAAGCGGCGGCTGTAGCAGCAGGAGAGCTGGGCAAGAGCAGGTGAGAGGAAGCAAAGGAGAAAGCAGGGGACGCGAGGAGCGATAAGCGGCGAGAGTTAGCTCCGCCCACCCGCACCGCGTCACCACTGACGTCAGCGCCTGGACTCCCCACTTAATAGGAAGGGAGCCAACGGCGCGCAGCCATTCGGCGCATGGCAAAGGCGCTCGCCTTAGCGAGTCCGCCTTTGCGAAGAGCCTTAAGAAGAGCCGGACCACTACACCCAAGAACGCAAAGAGAGACAGCACGGTAGGGGGTTGCAGACGCACAGGAGAAAAGACACATACAGGCAAGTGAAGCAAAGGGACAGGAGGCACTGAAGGCAGGGAACAGGCAGGTCCAGGGGGGCCGCACTCACACAAAACCAAAAGAGAAGCAGCAGGCACACAGGGTGCAGAACAAAAGACAGACAAAGGGCAGGCCTAAGAGGTAGCATACACAGAGAGAACACACGTCGGAAAAGAGAGAACGCATACAAACAGAGGGAACACACAAAAACAAAAGGCAACAGTGGAGGGTTAAGAAAAGGCAAACTCAAGCAAAAGGTTCTGACAGGCAGAGAGGGCTAGGAAGAGCAGGGCAGCATGCACGCACAAACGGAAGGAAGCAGAAGACGAGGAAGATCAGGAAGAGCCTAGACCAGGAGTGAGCGCGCAAGCAAGGAGTGTAGGAACTTCTAGAAGGCGGACAAGTATGGAAGCTGCAGGAGCCCAGGGTTTGAGCTTCCCAGTGTACTGCACGGACTGCCACATGTACGACTACCTCCCCTCGGGGAGACAGTCGTATGTGTGCGTATGATGTCAGGAACTGAAGAGCTTGAAGAGTGAAGTCCTTCATCTGAAGCACAGGATCCAGGAGCTGGAGGGACTCTACAGCTCAGAAGACCCATTCCTGACTACTGATTACCCCACGGGAGAGAGGCACATTGAGGAACAGGTCAGGGAACTTGAGAAGTTCATCGAGGACGCCTACAGAAGAGCAGAAGAACAGGAATCCGAGCAACACACATACACGGAGCGGAGGACACGAACTATCCGGCACCAAGGAAGAGGGATCCCAGGGAGAGCACTCGCAGGAGGAAGAGGCAGGAACCTACCAGCACCTGGAGAGAGAAGAAATGATATCCACCAAGGACACTGATCTGCGACCACAGCAGAGACTGAAAGAAGGAAAATCTGCAATCCTGGTGGGAGACTCGATCTTGAGACAGGTGGACAGTCACATAGCAGGAGGGAGAGAGGATCGGCTGGTGACCTGTCTCCCAGGAGCAAGAACCAAGGACATTATCGACAGAATTGACAGGATCCTGGAAGGAGCAGAGACGTAAGAGACGGCAGTGATTGTCCACGTCGGGACAAATGATGTTGCCAGGAGAGACTACAGCAGGAAGGCACTCACCGAACAGTTCAAGATCTTGGGAGGGAAGCTGAAGATGAGGACTCGGAGGATAGCGTTCTCGGAGATTCTACCAGTACCGAGGGCAGATGTGAAGAGGCAGATGGAACTACAATCAATCAATGCGTGGCTGAGGAGATGGTGTGAGGAAGAGGGATTTCACTTCGTGAGGAACTGGACGACGTTCTGGGGCAAGAACAAGCTCTACAGGAAAGATGGACTGCACCTGAGCATGACGGGAACTAGACTACTAGCAAGCAACGTCAGGAGAGGAATAGAGCAAGCTTTAAACTGAGAGGAAGGGGAAAGCCGACAGTCGACCAGATGTTGATGATTTGGAAGACAGTATCCCGAAAAGATACTGAGTGGGAAAAGTGCTGGGAAGACACCATGTACGTCAAGCAAGCAATGAAATACCGATGGAGCCAGACAAATCAGGAAAGGGACAGGAGGAATCTACTCCATGGGGAAGACAATAAGGGCCAAGAAGAAGGGAATGAACGTAAAGAGGAAGCATACCACGCACCACAGGGGGAGGACAAGAGAGACAATCATCAAAAATCTGTAGAACAAGAAGAGGACAGAACAAATGATGAATTGCAAGGGAAAATTCCAAGAAAACAAAACTATCGAGACTTGAACTGTATGTACACTAATGCAAGAAGCCTGAGGAACAAAATGGGATAACTAGAAACCAGGGCCAAAGATGAAAATCTAGACATCATAGCAATCACAGAAACTTGGTGGAACGAGGACAACAAATGGGACACAGCACTACCAGGATACAAGCTATACCAAAGAGACAGGATACACCAGAAAGGAGGAGGAATAGCACTCTACGTAAGGGATACCATTCAATCGATCGGAGTGGACACAGCAACAACAAATGGCCATTTGGAATCAATATGGGTTAAAATACCAGGAAGAAAGGGAACCGAACTAAAGATGGGACTGTACTACCGCCCACCCGGGCAATCAGAAGCAATGGATGAAGAACTGAGGGACGAGTTGAGGCGAGAATGTAAAAACGCAAACACCATAGTTATGGGAGATTTCAACTACCCGGGGATTGACTGGAGACATGGAACTTCAAAATGTTCAAAGGAATCGGAGTTCCTGGAGGCTGTGCGGGACTGCTACTTGGAACAGCTTGTCTAGGAACCAACGCGAGGGACAGCTGTTCTGGATTTAATCCTCAATGGACTGGGAGGACCTGCCCAAGAAGTGGAAATAGTAGGACCTTTAGGGAACAGTGACCACCACACTATCCAGTTCAAAGTGGAACTAAGTATGCCAAAGGGGAGGAGAACCATTGTAACAACGTTCAACTTCAGGAAAGGGAACTATGATACCATGAGACAAATGGTAAAGAGAAAACTCAGGAACAGCTCCAGAAAGGCACAGACGGTGGACCAAGCCTGGACCTTATTCAAGGACACGGTGAAAGAGGCACAAAACCGGTATATACCCAGATTTAGAAAAGGGTACAGAAAGAATCAAACAAAAGACCCAGCATGGTTAACCAAAGAAGTTAAGAAGGTGGTAAGAGATAAGAAAATATCCTTCAGGACGTGGAAAAAGGACAAAACCGAGGAAAGTTGGAAAGAGCACAGGAAGCACCAAAGAGAATGTCACCGAGCAGTCAGAAAAGCAAAAAGAGAGTATGAAGAGAGACTTGCAAAGGAGGCACGGAACTTTAAACCTTTCTTTAGATATGTGAAAGGGAAACAGCCGGCAAGGGAGGAGGTGGGACCCCTGGACGAGGGGGAAAGGAAAGGAGTAGTAAAGGAGGAAAAAGAAGTAGCGGACAGATTAAACACGTTCTTCTCGTCGGTCTTCACAAAGGAGGACACATCCAATGTACCAGAACCGGAAAAATTCTTTAAGGGGGACCAAGAGGATAAATTATCGTGCATGGAGGTAAGCCTCAAAGACGTACTCAAACAGATAGACAAGCTAAAAACTGACAAATCTCCGGGCCCGGACGGAATCCACCCAAGAATACTAAAAGAACTTAGAGATGAAATAGCGGAGTTACTGCAGCAGATTTGCAACCTATCCTTAAAAACGGGGGTAATACCGGAGGACTGGAGGATAGCAAATGTTACACCTATCTTCAAGAAGGGATCCAGAGGCGACCCGGGGAACTATAGACCGGTCAGCTTAACCTCAGTTCCGGGGAAGATGGCCGAAGCACCAATCAAGGACAGTATCAATGAGCATATAGAAAGAAATAAGCTGATTAGAACAAGCCAGCACGGTTTCTGTACTGGAAGATCTTGCCAAACGAACCTGCTCCACTTCTTCGAAGGGATAAGCGAACATTTGGACAAAGGTGACCCCATAGACATAGTATACCTGGACTTCCAGAAAGCCTTTGACAAAGTACCTCACGAGCGCCTACTAAGGAAACTGTGGAACCACGGGGTGGAAGGAGACATACACAGATGGATCGGTAACTGGTTGGCGAACAGGAAGCAGAGGGTAGGAGTAAAGGGATACTATTCTGACTGGAAAGGGGTCATGAGTGGGGTCCCACAGGGGTCAGTGCTATTCAATATATTTATTAATGACCTGGAAACAGGGACAAAGTGCGAGGTTGTTAAATTTGCAGACGACACGAAACTCTCCAGTAAGGTTAGATCTGTAGAGGAATGTGAAGAACTTCAAGGAGACCTGAACAAACTGAGTGAGTGGACAAATAAATGGCAGATGAGCTTCAATGTAGAGAAATGTAAAGTTATGCACATAGGGAAAGGGAACCCGATGTACAACTACACAATGGGGGGGGGGGGGTTGTTCTGGGGGAAGGCAACCTAGAAAAGGACTTGGGGGTTTTGGTAGATAGAACAATGAAACCGGCGGCACAATGTGCAGCGGCTTCAAAAAAGGCAAACAGAATGTTGGGCATTATCAAAAAAGGTATCACTACCAGAACCAAAGAAGTTATCCTCCCGCTGTATAGGGCGATGGTGCGACCGCATCTGGAGTACTGCGTCCAGTACTGGTCGCCGTACCTTAAGAAGGATATGGCGATTCTCGAGAGGGTCCAGAGAAGAGCGACAAAAATGATAAAGGGCATGGAAAACCTCTCATATGCTGAGAGGCTGGAGAAGCTGGGGCTCTTTTCCCTGGAAAAGCAGAGACTTAGAGGGGATATGATAGAAACTCATAAGATCATGAAGGGTATAGTGAAGGTAGAGAGGGACAGATTCTTCAGACTAGCAGGGGCAACAAAAACTAGAGGGCACTAAAAAAAATTGAAGGGAGATAGGTTCAGAACAAATGCTAGGAAGTTCTTCTTCACGCAGAGGGTGGTGAACACCTGGAATACGCTTCCAGAGGAGGTGGTAGAGCAGACTACGACTTTGGGGTTCAAAAGGGGATTGGACGAGTTCATGAAGGAAAAGGGGATCCAGGGGTACAATTAAAGGGTTACTATACAGTACTGAAGGCTGTAAAGTAATAGAGTAATAGATCACTACAGGTCATTGACCTGGGGGGCCGCCGCGGGAGCGGACTGCTGGGTGTGATGGACCTATGGTCTGACTCAGCAGAGGCAATGCTTATGTGCTTATAGTGGACACCTGGAATGCTCTCCCGGAGGAGATAATTGCGGAATCCACCGTTCCATAGTTTAAGGGTAAGTTAGATGTACATCTCCTTATGAGTGGCTTAAGGTAACATAGGTAAAGTTAAGCTAGATGCACATCTCTTATGGGAACTAATACTATGCCAGGGTACACCTGGCGGGCCTCTGCATATGCGGATCGCCGGACTTGATGGACCTAGGGTCTGTTATGGAGATGGCACTTCTTATGTTCTTATGTAAGCCACCTGTGAGCCTTTTTGGACCTCTTTATCTCTTGCTGCTCAAAGCCATCTTTTAAATTTATGAAATATGGTTGCTGGTACCTTACAGATGTTCAGGAGGTTTTTTTTTTTTTGGGGGGGGAAATGAAAATTTTGGCATTGTACTGGTTTGCATCTTTTGGTGCCTTGTATAGCGCTGTATACTGCGCTGTACATTTTGACAGTCCCTGCTCAGAAGAGCTTACAATCTAACTTGGACAGACAGACATGACATAGAGGGTTGGGGATGTAGAACCCAAGGTGAGAAGGGTTAGAAGTTGAAAGCAGTCTCAAAGAGGTGGGCTTTTAACTTGGACTTGAACACTACCAGAGGCGGATTTCACCTTAGGGATTCAGACAGTTTGTTCCAGGCATAAGACGCAGCAAGACAGAAAGGACGAAGTCTGGAGTTGGCAAAGGAAGAGAAGGGCACAGATAGGAGGGACTTACCCGTTGAGAAGAGCTTGGGGGGGAGGACATAGAAGGAGAGACATGAAGAGAGATAATGAAGGGCAACTGAGTGAATGCATTTGTAGGACAGTAAGAGGAGTTTGAATTGGATTCAGAAATGGAAGGGAAGCAAATGAAGTGACGTTAGGAGAGGGATAATGTGAGTATAGCAGCTCTCACAGAATATGAACCGTGCAGCCGAATTCTAGATGGATTGGAGGGGAGAAAGATAGCAGAGTAGAAGAACTGAGAGTGATAAGGGCGTGGATAAGGATTTTGGTAGTGCACTCAGAGAGGAAAGGTCATATTTTGGTAATATTATAGAGGAAGGAGTGACAAGTTTTAGCGATATGTTGTATCTGGATGGAGAAGGAGAGAAAGGAGTCAGAGATATCCCCAAGATTGCGAGCAGACAAGACGGGAAGGATGGAAGTGTTGTCCACAGAGACAGAGAATGGGGGAAGCTGCATCTTGGCACCTAACATTTGGCACTGTTTATAGAATTGCCCCTACCATGTATTTTTCTGATTGGATTAGTCATGCATTTAAACACAAGCTTGTTAAACTTAAGCTGGAGTAGTTGGTGTAATTTTATCGCATATTCTGAAATGCCCTCAAAATTAATTGCAAGACAGTTGTAAAAGTTATTGTTATTCATGAGGGTGAATCTGCAAATGGTACGGGAACACTGGACTATTAGACATAATTGGATACTAATGATGTTTATGAGTTGTGAAACCACGTAGGTGACTTTTTCAGAGGTCACATCCTTGCCATGTGGACAGCAATTTGATTAAAAAGGTACGTGCTCATAAGGCATGTTTTGTGCAGTATACCTGAGGATAGAGCACATAACGATGAATGCTAAAATCTCAACTGGAAATCTGCTCATGGCCAATCACTGCATAACTGAGAAATCTGCTTAACAACCCTGCTTATCATTTTTGTGATTTCTTTAATCTCAGCCCAACTCCACTCAGGATACACATTCATTACCATCATGCTGCAGTGTGCTGGCACTTAATTGAGGCCTATGAAGCTGTAATAGTAAATGTCCCAAAGGTGATTCCACTCTCTCAATGACTGTAGAGTGATTTGGGATATGCTTTATGTGATAGATGCTGCATAAAGAAAAACCACATTTGGCATCCAAGGAAACATTCCAGATTATACTCATAAACTTTATTGGAAGGATCATTTACTGCGTCCAAATGGCATTTTCAATTATATTGATTATAGTTTCCTTATAAATGCAATGAGCTAACCTTCTTCTTTGGTTATTTCATTATTTGTGATTGGACTGGCTAGCTGCTCTGGTTATCTGCCAGCAACTGTCGCAGAAAAGGAATGGAATTAAAAAATCTTGAAACCATTATATTGAAAATGGCAGCTGAAGAAACAGGGACCTTGCAAGGTGAAGACACATATGAACTATTAAAATTAAAATTGAACAGCCTCTTCCTTTCTTAGCTGCCCAACACCCAAAGAAAGCTCATCCATAGCCCTTTTATTTTGTCATCCTTCTCTCAATTTCCTATGTCCCACCTGTGGCTTCAGAACCTCCTATGTACTATCGTAGCATGTTCTGGAAAGTGGAGGGAGCAGTTCCTCAATTCACAGCTTGCTCAGACTCTACTTTGTGTCTCTCCTCTGCCGTCTCTTGCTTTTTCCCTGCTGGGATTGGGAGTCTGCTGTCTGGGCCTGCTGCTATGCCGTACTTGGTCTAATTTAAAACCAATAGGAGGAAATAGTTTTTCATGCAAAGATTAGTTAAGCTCTGGAACTTGTTGCCAGAGAATGTGGTGACAGCAGTTAAATGTAGCTGGGTTTAAAAAAGGTTTGGACAGGTTTCTAGAGGAAAAGTCCGTTGTCTGCTATTGAGACAGACATGGGGGAAGCCACTGTTTGCCCTGGGACTAGCAGGGTTTCTTCTAGGTACATGTGACCTGGATTGTCCACTGTTGGGACAGGATACTGGGCTAGATAGACCATTGGTCTGACCAAGTATAGCTATTCTCATGTTCTTATAAAGTGGTCAAAATATAGCAATGGGCCATCTCCCAGGGAATTGTTCTCAGAACCAGTTATATAGTGGGGAGAAACAACTCTCCAGCAGACAGGCTGAGTCAGGTTATTAAGTCTTATGAATAGTCTCAGAACATGGGCATTGCCTAGAAGATCTTTCGAGAGTGATGTACTGTACTTCCTTGGCAGATCCCTTTATCACTCATTTCAACAATAAGGTTCCTCAGTTCTGTTCCCTCAGACCAGCCTTGGATGCCTTGCTCTGTGACTGAGGCAAGGGCCTTCTGTATTGTCCTCTAACACCTCTCATAGTGAAAACTCTCCTGAAACTCAAGTAGGGCCAGGAAACCATGATACTTTTTGTGCCATACTGGTTAAGGCAGATATGGATCCCTCTTCTTCTGGAGCTCACCTCTTATGAGCCATGTAAACTGGAGTGTTTTCTGACTCTCATAACTTAAAACAAAGAATCCCTATTGTATCCTGACTTCTAGTTCCTAGCCCTCATAGCTTGGATTTTGAGAGTCTAAAGATGCACTCCTTGAACCAGCTGGAGGGTATCTCTCAGGTACAGTTTACTTCCAGAAGGTCATACAGTTTCAAGTGGAAAAGGTTTGCTCTCAGACCTGAGGGCAAGGCCCTATATCCTTTCTCCTTTCCTACACAAAACCTGCTTGAATACCTTCTACATCTGTCTGAGTCAGGTCTCAAGAACCAACTCTGTAAGGGTTCACTCTAGTGCAGTGGTTCTCAGACCTGTCCTGGGGGACCCCCAGCCAGTCAAATTTTGAGGATATCCCTAGTGAATATGCATCTTAGTAACAAATACTAATATGCATCGGGACTTCTCAATTTCTTAACAATAGCATTGAAATATACAATATTTATACAAAACTTGAAAAAGCTATTTATTTCTTTTAAAATGATTTATTACAACCTTTTTCATACATTCATGTTATAAATATCAATCACATAATACAAAAATTTTTTAATATCACCAATCTTTCACCTAATAAGAAGCCCTCCCCGTCTCTCTATAATTATAATTATAAATTTACCCTCAAGTGTCGAGATAGATATTCAATCGTCTTTAACTAGTTATACCACCATCATCCACAACTTTTCATGACAACTTGTCACAGGCCACTCAGTTCATCAAATAAACTGTAATTCATATTTCTCATGCTGAAAGATAGTTCACTAATCAGCCACGCTCTGGAAGCAGTTCTATAATCAGCCGCGCTCGACACAAGCGTCTTTAGGAGCTTAGGCAGGCAAGGACTCCTCTTTCCTACTTCATTTTAATATCAGTTCTATCAATGGCAGCAGCAGGGCAAAACGGTATACCCTAGCGGCTAGGGTTTTCTTGGCCTAAAATACCAGCGCCTAATTCATTCCACATCCAAACTCTGCCCCTAATAATGCTCACTTTTGGGATAGGCATAAGTAGGTTCCTCAGTGTAGATGCCAAACCATGCCTACCCCAAAATTATATTTTGAATGGGTTTTTAATAGTGCTGTTCAATTAACAGCACCACTTGAACCAATTAAAATATTAAGTTAGGCACCTTTATCAGCTAAGCACGTTAATCTAGGCACCTAACTGTAGATGTCTTTTATAGAATCAGGCCCTTTGTTTCTTTTCATCAGTAAGCAGATCCTTTCAAATTGGATTGCAGACTGCATTTCCTAGATATATTTATGCAAAACAAAAAAGTCCACTAATAGTGAAGTTCCACAGGAACACAACCAAGGCAGAGAACAAAAAACTGTGGAACCGATGATCTTAATAAAACCTTTATTTGAACATGGTGCAAAGAAATATCACATTAAAATGTTCAGCAACACAAGGAACGCAATATATAAGTTGTGGCATAGACCCGACAAGGGCCGTGTTTCCGTTGTGAAAACAACCTTCTTCTGGGGTCCTAAAGCAATAAACGGTACTTGCCAAACAAACATAGTCTTCTACTCTTTAGTCGAGTAGAAGACTAAGCTTGTTTGGCAAGTGCACAGTAATCTGTTGCGTTCTTTCACATTTCTTAAATTTGTGGTTTATAGCAGTACCGTTTATTGCTTTAGGATCCCAAAAGAAGGTTGTTTTCACAACCGAAATACGGCCCGTGTCGGGTCTATGCCACAACTTATATATTGCGTTCCTTGTGTTGTTGAACATTTTAATTTGATACTTCTTTGCACCTTGTTCAAATAAAGATTTTGCCAAGATCATCGGTTTCACATAAGACCATAAGAATTGCCGCTGCTGGGTCTGACCAGTGGTCTATCGTGCCCAGCAGTCCGCTCACGTGGCTGCCCCTAGGTCAAAGACCAGCACCCTAACTGAGACTAGCCCTATTTGCGTACGTTCTGGTTCAGCTGGAACTTGTCTAACTTTGTCTTGAATCCCTGGAGGGTGTTTCCCCTATGACAGATTCTGGAAGAGCATTCCAGTTTTCTATCACTCTCTGGGTGAAGAAGAACTTCCTTATGTTCGTATGGAATCTATCCCCTTTCAATTTTCACAGTTTTTTGCTCTTTGCCCAGGCTGGGCTGTCTTTGGAGTGCCATGTGATGTTTCAAAATTCAGAACCATGGTTGCATAGGCAGATCAACTGAGGTCAGCTTCATTGAGGAGATCTGCAGAGCTGCAATATAGATATCCGTCCACACTTTCACATCTCACTGCTGTTTGGAACAGGACTCCCAACATGACCGCTGGTTTGGTCAGACAGTTGAGAATTTATTTGAGGTCTAGAATCCAACTCCACCCCCTTAGTCCCTATCCAGATATTCAATGCCATACCATGAAGGGAAGGAATAAGTGGGCATTGCTCTTGCCCATTAGATCGCCCCCTCTCCCCTCCCCAGACCATCAGGGATATCTAAAGCCCCCTATTCCTGAGACAATAAATTAACAAAAAATACAAAAAGTGGAGAAAAACCTCAGTTCAGCTTCATAGGTTTAAAAAAAAAACCTCCACTTAACCAACCATAATTGTTCTGTTACAAACTTTGTAAGCAACAGCATGGGCTATCCAAGAGAGAGTCACTCAAAGGCAACTCTTCTAGTAATTATGGTTAGGGCAGGATTAACCAATAGGCCAAGTAGGCAAGTGCCTAGGGCCCGAAATGGTCAGGGGGCCCGATGAAGGAGAGCATCAACATTGTTTTTTTCCAAACGGCGATGGACCCCTCCAGCATCGATCGGCAACGCAGGCCCCCCATTGACGAAAAGTAAGACAAGCAAGCAACGCAGGTAAGAAAGGCAACAGGAACTGTAATTTTGCAAGCGGTGCTGCTTGCCCAAAGCTTCCCTCTGATGTAGCTTCCTGTTTCTGCCTGGGCGCATGGTGGGGTGGGGCGGGGCAGGGGGGGCCCAGTGTACTTGTGTGCCTAGGGGCCCTCAACGAATTAATCCTGCCCTGATTATGGTATAAACACAGTGAAAAGGATTTAACTGTATTCCTACTTGAAACTTTTATGCTAACCAATCTTCACTTCAAATTGTCACAGACATAGCAGGAGAGGAATTAAATTTTGCCCAATCCAAGCCATCTGGAAAAATGTTACATGCATTTGCATGTTTTGCATCTCATTACTATACACCGGGCAGTGATATAGCTATCACCACATTACAGGAATTTCAGTCAAGTTAAAGCCCTATAACACGTTAAGGGTCAAATCGTGTAACTTTAAGCCCCAACACAGCTTGATAATTTCCACCCTAAATCTGTAGAAAGATCTTTCGCTCTGTCTTTTCTAATTTGACTGGTAGTGCTGGTAAAGATTCGGTCAGGATTATGACACCAATTGATCAATTAGCCCAATTCTTTAGCTCAAAATTTTCCCATCTATAGTCCTCTATATCTCAAACTAGTCCGATAATTTCCTTAGAGGAGATTTTAGAGAATGCACCTTCTGTGTTCTTTTACTCAAGGGGTATTGTTTCCTATAAATCTGACAATTGTTTCTGTATATCCAGTATTTTGGGGGGGTTGAAATTGCTAAATCATAGTCTCCCGTACGAGGAAATCATAAATCTCCCGTACGAGGAAAGGCTAGATAAATTACAGCTCTACTCACTCGAGGAACGCAGAGAGAGGGGAGACATGATCGAGACGTTCAAGTATCTCACGGGCCGCATCGAGGTGGAAGAAGATATCTTCCTTCTCAAGGGTCCCACGGCAACTAGGGGGAATCCGTGGAAAATCAGGGGAGGAAAACTGCACGGTAACACTGGGAAATTCTTTTTCACTGAAAGGGTGGTTGATCGCTGGAATAGTCTTCCACTTCAGGTCACTGAGGCCAGCAGCGTGCCTGATTTTAAGGCCAAATGGGATAGACACCTAGGTTCTATTCACAGAGTTAGGTAGGGGAGGGTCATTGCGGTGGGCAGACTAGATGGGCCGTGGCCCTTATCTGCCGTCTATTTCTATGTTTCTATAGTCTGCTTCCTTTGGTGCTTTTACCTATAAATCATAGTTTATCATCTGCTTTTGGTGGTATGTGGTCTCTATTCAATGGTCTGTCCTATCTGAAATTCTGGTGTCCCTTTCCTCCTTTAACTTAGCCTGTACAATGCTTTTGGCCTGTCTTCTAGTAAAGGCAGTATGGAAAGTAGCAATCAACTATTTCAAGCTTGTAGTTATTTGCCATCATCGAGGAATCTCATTGCTCAGATGGCTGTCTTTCTCTGAGCTTCCAAGCCTGATTCAATAACATGTAATATATTAGTTAAACACAGAAGTCTGACTCTGAGATGAAAGAAAAAAAAATTAATGGTATAATTACCATAGCAACCTCTTTATCAGATGAGACAAAACTACATTTGAAATAAAAAAAAAAATACCTTTGTATTCTCAGGTGCTTCCGGATAGAGTCTGATTTATGCTTTGTTCTTCTGCTTTATTACAATCACAGATCATGATTTTAGTGAAGGCAGTGACAAATAGGACCGTTTGCAGTAATTAATGACTAAGGACCCCTTTTATCAAGCTGCATTAACAGTTTTTAGCACAAGCTGGTGCGGTAAGTGCTCCGATGTTCATAGGAGTTCTATGAGCATTGGAGCATTTATCGCACCGGCCTGCGCCAAAACCTCTAGCGCAGCTTGATAAAAAGGGCCCTACGCTGGAGAATATTACAGTGACCATAAACCCCAAAATCTCCTGGATAAATGTTGCAAACTCTCAAGACCATTTAATGTGGAATGAGCCAATAGACAATTATTACTACATAATAAATACGTTATAACAAATAAGCACTGATATAATATGTAGTGTTAGCGAGGGTTCTCAGTTCCTAATATAAGTTCACCAAGCACTTATCTTATTAGATTCCCAGCAGAAAATCACAGTGAATATCAGACAATACTTTTTTTTAATATCTTTATTCATTTTGAAGCAAAAAATAAGTGCAACATATTATACAATCATATTACACTATAATAGCACCTAAATTCAATCAAAATTGTACTCTATGACAAATACATATACCACCCCCCACTTCATATTAAAAAATTGCACTCAAATTAAAATTAAAAATATTTTCCAACCCCCCCCCCCTCTTCCACCTACCCTGGATGTGCAAGATCAATAATTTAAAACTGGTGTGTATGCTGAATTTTGATTTATATTAAAACCACTGGTCTGAAAGTCCAAAATCAAAATTCAGCAATATCTTCAAACACACCAGCTTTAAATTATTGTCCGATATTCTCTGTGATTTTCTGCTGGGAATCTAATAAGATAAGTGCTTGGTGATTTACTTGCATATTATTGACAACATTGTATTGGTTATTTTTGATATATTGATATCTATCACAGAGAATATCGGACAATAATATAAAGCTGGCGTGTTTGGAGATATTCTGAATTTTGATTTTGGACTTTCAGACCAGTGGTTATGATATAAGATAAGAATATAAGAAGTTGCCTCCACTGGGTCAGACCAGAGGTCCATCGCGCCCAGCGGTCCGCTCCCGCGGCGGCCCATCAGGTCTGTGACCTGTGAAGTGGTTTCTGACCACTTCTATAACCTACCTCTAGTTCTATCTGTACCCCTCAATCCCCTTATCCTCCAGGAACCTATCCAAACCTTCCTTGAACCCCTGTAATGTGCTCTGGCCTATCATATCCTCCGGAAGCACGTTCCATGTGTCCACCACCCTCTGGGTAAAAAAGAACTTCCTAGCATTTGTTCTAAACCTGTCCCCTTTCAATTTCTCCGAGTGACCCTTAGTACTTGTGGTTCCCCACAGTCTGAAGAATCTATCCCTGTTTACCCTCTCTATGCCCTTTAGGATTTTGAAGGTTTCTATCATGTCTCCTCTAAGTCTCCGCTTTTCCAGGGAGAACAACCCCAGCATTTTCAGCCTGTCAGCATATGAATAATTTTCCATACCTTTTATCAGTTTAGTCGCTCTTCTCTGGATCCCCTCAAGTACTGCCATGTTCTTCTTGAGGTGCGGCGACCAGTACTGGACACAGTACTCCAGATGTGGGCGCACCATTGCATGATACAGCGGCATGATGACTTCCTTCGTCCTGGTTGTGATACCCTTTTTAATGATACCCAACATTCAGTTTGCTTTCTTTGATCACATTTTGATTTAGCACTTATAATAATCCCCCGAGCCAACATTGTGTGAGATGGCACAAACGCGTGCAGTACGGGCGGTCCTAAAAGATTTAGCGACAGTACACTGTTTGTGCTGGGTTCCATGGATGATATCACCCAGATGTGAGAATATACGCTTGCTGTCCTCTGAGAACATTTGCTCTGCTGTACTTCATCCTGTAAAGGGTAATTTTGTATCAGATACCTATCACATATTTATTTATTCAATTTTCTATACCATTCTCCCAGGGGAGCTCAGAACAGTTTTACATGAATTTATTCAGGTACTCAAGCATTTCTCCTAGTTTATAAAAGCATTATAGAGGCCATTCTGCAATTGTGAGCCTATATTTAGACACCTGTTCTATAAAGTAGGTGCCTAATTTTCCTTTTTGAATAGTTTTTGAATAGTTGCACAGATGAACTCATTGTTTAGGTCTCAGGGCTTTAAGAAGAAGACAGACCAGTCATTAAACATTGCTTTTCTTTCAAGGTAATCTAAAGATCTAGGTCAGTGTTTCCCAACCCTCTCCTAAACCCACACCTAGCCAGTTGGGTTTCAGGACTGCCACATTGAATATGTACGAGATAAATTTGCATGCTCTGGGTCTTCAGGGCATGCAAATCTGTCTCCTATGGTACATATTCCTTGTGGACATCCTAAAAATATACTGCTTCGGGGAGGGAGGGGCAACATGCACTGCTGTTAAGACATTATTTTATTCCTAACTTGTGCCATTTTATGCAATTAGACCTAGTTACTAATAACTAAGGTTAACAGTAAAATAACACATCTTAACAGTAGCCTATGTTGATAATATCTGCCTTTAATTTAAGAAAAAATGTCTCTACAATAGAAATCAAAATCACTACTAAACTAAACTAAACTAAACCTTAGGTTTGTATACCGCACCATCTCCGCATGCGCAGAGCTCGGCACGGTTTACAGAGGTTGAGAGGAAAGGAACTACAAAGAAGGGATATAGGAGAGGGACTGAGAAGATAGAGAGGGGCAGGGTACTAGAGAACGGGAGGTTCGGGGCTCTGTCTGCCTCTTGGGTTCTGCACAATTTTTGGAATTCTTCCATTTGTATGTATTTAATTTACTGAAGAGGTAATGGCATGCAAAACCAACAAACAAGAAACCTCTTGTTCTATTAACCCTCGTGATGGTTCTAACTCAGCTCATGAAAGTACCCTTTGAGCCCATGGAATCAGCAGGGCTGAAATGTCCAACTTGAAAAGTTATTTTCTTGGTAGCAGTAACTTTCCACAACAGGATAATCTTTCAAGTTCACTTCAAAATTTCTACAAGAGTTTTCACATCCATTGGTCCATTTTGCTTCTCACTTTTGGAAAAAGCCTCATGGTCAGAAATGTGAACAAGCCCTGCAAACGTGACCATGCTACAGTGGTTTCCAAACTGGGTCCTGGAGGCACCCAGCATATCAGGTTTTCAGAATATATATATTCTCATGCAAATCTCTCTCATGAATATTCATTGTGGATATCCCGAAAACCCAACCGACTAGGGTACCTCCAGGACCAGGTTTGGGAACTGCTGGCTTACTACAAGAACAAACATGCCATACCATGTTCTTTTATATCCTCTTATCTCCTGCCTGCTCAAGCTTTTATATCCTCTTACCATCACATACCATAAAAGCTCATTAGAACAAAGATACTTGGAACTAGGGTGAGATCATTTTTGATTCAGAGTAGTGTCTTTCAAACTGTGTGCCCCGGCACAGTGGTGTGCTCCGAAGACATCCAAGTGAAAATGAGCACAGGAATTTAAATGGTATGTACCGGGCACTTAGGAGGTAGAGTCCAGTGGGCCGCCGCTTTGCGGTGGCAAATAAGAGAAGATCTAAAAGAAAGTATTAAGCAGGTAAGGCAACAAGTAAAAGAAGTTAACAAAACAAAAAACAAACAAAATTACTTAATTAAAACTAAAGGTACTGCGAATTGGTGAAGTGATAGTCTAGTTGCACAGGTGGTAATTCTAAGCAATCCAAGCGAAAGTCATAGGGTGGAGGGTGGAGGGCAGGGAGAGATGGTGAATGGGGAGATAAAAAGAAATGTTGCACATGATAATGAAGGGGGAGGAAAGGAGAGATGCTGCATGGAGGGGAATAGAGAGGTTTGACGCAGGGCACAAGGCAGGGAGAAAGAGAGAGAAGAGAGATGGTAAATAGATGGAAAGAAACAGAAATGGTGGATATGGCAGTGGAAGGGAAGGTACAGAGATGGAAGATGGATGGTGAACACAGAGAAAGAAGAAAACATCAAATGGGTAGGAGACCCTGGTGAGCGACTTAACAGAAGACAAACAGAAACCAGAGCCTGGGACCAATATGACTTCAATAATAAAATAACCAGACAACAAAAGGTAGAAAATATAATTTTATTTTCTGTTTTCTGATTACAGTGTGTCAGATTTGAAATGTGCATCCTGCCAATGCTGGTGTTAGACAGCGAGCATGAGCTATGACCTAAAAGAGAGAGGAAAAGTCTTTTTTGTTTTATTTACACCACATCAATGGCATGGAGTTGGAGAGGGCAAACGGGAGGTGGGATAGGCGAAGAGACTACAAAAATAAACCTGTCAAGCCATTTGAAAAAAAAATGTCCAATTGGCAGGAAAAGTGAATTGAATCAAAAAATCAATTCAATAGGCCAAATCGAATTGAAAAAATTTTCCATGAATCGGGCAGCACTACTATGGAGTCATAGAGGTATTATAATATTCATGGTCTTATTTACCCATCCCTTTCCTAATAATTTCTAGGATCCTGTTTGATTTTTTGGTTACTGCTGCACACTGGACAGAAGATTTCAGCTTAACATATCTAGACACCAATCAGAGAAGGTAATGAAAGTTGAAACCAATTATATTGATAAGTGCCAACCAGTGCTTCCAGATTTCCGATTCGAATCGATTCACCGATTTGAATCGGGTGAATCGATTCAAATCGATTTGCGTATTAAAAAAATTGGCCTCCTGATTTGGTGACCGACCCTCCTCCCCGTGCCTTCCTAAAGCAGGAGCAGCAGTGCTGCCTCTTGCTGGCTGTCCACTGCCACTGCCGCTTTAGGGGGAAAGGTGGGAGGATCAGTCAGGAAGGCCTGCAACCCCCCTCCTCCAAAGGCCCGCATCCTTCCTCCTCCAAAGACCCGCATCCCCCCTCCGAAGGCCTCCATCCCCCTCTTCTGAAGGCCCGCATCACCCCCTCCTCCGAAGGCCTGCAGGATCACAGCAAAGTGAATGTGCCGCTAATGATGACGGCAGCTGCAAGGATTGCTACAGCACCGGCAATCCTGCAGGCTGCTGTATTATGTTAAGGTATGAGCGGGAAAGTTGGCTGAACATGCAGGCCTTCCGGGGCGCAGGCCAGGCCTTGAGGGGAAGCTGGGAGAACATGCAGGCCTTCAGGGAGGAGAGGGCAGGCCTTCGGGGGGGCAGGCCTTCTGGGGAAGCTGGGGGAACATGCGGGCCTTCAGGGGTGGGAGTGGGGTGGGGCAGGCCTTCTGGAGAGGGAGGCCCCGGTGTAGAAGTACACTGAGAGAAGGAATGGGGGGGTTCAAAAAGACATGCATATAATGGAGGGGGGAAGAAATAATGGGTCTAAAAACAGGAGAGAGATGGTGGACAATGGGATTTAAGGAAGGAAGGATCAGAAAGGGAGAGAAGTTGGACACAAGGGATGGTGTGGAGGGGGGGATAGAGATGCCTGATAGGAGGGTAGTTGGGAAGAGAAAGGGAGAGCTGGTGGACTCTGTGGTGGTAGGGAAGGAGGGAGAGATGCTGGATGACGGGTAGTTGAGAAAAAGAGAGATGGTAGATCTGGGGATGGTGGGGTCCATCACTGCAGCTGTGGGGGGAAAGAGATGAAAAAAAGGAAAGATGCCAGACTTCTGGGGGAGGGAAGGGAAATGGAAAGGGAGGACCAAAGATGGATGGTTAGCATGGAGAAAGAAGAAAGAATGAGACCCTGATCAGAAGACAACCAGAGCCTGGGACCAACATGATTTGAATAATGACCAGACAACAAAAGGTAGAAAAAATAATTTTATTTTCTGTTTTTGTGATTACAATAAGTCAGATTTGAAATGTGTTTCTTGCCAGAGCTGGTGTTAGACCGCAAACATGAGCTTGGATTTAACAGAGATAGGAAAATTATTTTTTGTTTGTTTATTTTGTTTACACCACAGCACCAGTGTGGTTAGGAGAAGGCAAAGGGGGGGGTGAAGAGGCTATAAAATAAACCCACCAGGATGTTTGAAAAAAAACAAAACAAAACACTCAAATGGGCAGGAAAATCAAATTGAATTGATTCAAAAAATCGATTCAGTAGGCTGAATCGAATCAAAATGATTTTTTTCCTTAATCGGGCAGCATTAGTGCCAACTTCCTATCTGTGTCAGGGGATATTTACTCCACTCAGGGGTTTATCCTTCACCTGTTCATAAAGGCAAGCATTCAGCACTCAGGGAACCCATAACATCTGAAAGAGAATTAACAGTCACCACCACTGGAATAAGAGCATAGTAACCCTATCACCACCCATTAAGAAAAATATCAGAGGTTCAGTAAGTCAACTAATACTATAACATCTAAACTTAAAGGAGACACTGCCCTTTCTTCTTCTTACCGTCCTATCTCACTGTTGAATGTGGAGGCCAAGATGTTTGCCAAGGTTTTGGCTAATCGATTGGCTTGTGTTCTTCCTGATTTGATTGCTTCCCCTCAGGTGGGATTTGTGCAGGGGCGTACTAGTGTGAAAAACATTAGATCCATACTGGCTTCTTTGGAATTTGTGGAGAGGACCCGTCTTCCTTCCCTATTGGTCAGCTTTGATGCGGAAAAAGCCTTTGACCGTGTTTCTTGGAACTTTTTATTTGCGGTTTTAACTCGGTATGGCATAACAGGGTTTTTTCAGGATGCGATTCGGGTGCTTTATCATTCACCTACAGCCTTCGTTTGGGTCAATGGCCATAGTTCTCCTCTGTTCCCCATCCGCCGTGGTACGCGTCAGGGCTGTCCCCTTTCTCCATTGCTCTTTGCTCTGTCGTTAGACCCCTTGATCCGTGATATTCAACTTAATAGAGCTATTTCAGGTATTCGAATTGGTTCTTCCGAATTCAAGATCTCGGCTTTTGCGGATGATCTCATGGTTCATATTTCAGATCCCATTGTATCTCTTTCCAATCTGATGGCCACTTTTCAGGAATATGGAGATTATTCTGGTTTTAAGCTTAATCTTGACAAATCTTTAGCGTTGGCCACGTCCTCGTCATTACGGGACTCTTGGCCTGGGCCCTTCCCGCTTCAATGGGCTTCCTCTTCGATTCGTTACTTAGGGATCTTGTTGACGCCTTGCACTTCGGCGTTATATCGCGTCAACATTGATTCTTTGTTCTGTTCCTCGACTGAGTACTTTGCTCGTTGGTCTCCTCTTCCACTGTCTTTATTAGGCAGGATCCATTTGTTTAACATGATCCTTTTTCCAAAATGGCTTTATACTTTGCAGTTACTTCCTTTGTGGCTTTTGAAACGGGATATCACTAAATTGCATTCTATGCTTTCTAGATTCTGCTGGGGGGGTCGACGACCACGGGTGGCGTTGCGTTACCTGTTTGGCTCGTGGGGAAGCGGGGGACTGGGGTTACCGCAGTTCCGGTTATACAATGCGGCCTGTTTGTTGTGTTACCTGGGGGAGTGGCTTTCGGATCGCCAGGATTTTACTCCGAAACCCTATGAGAAGGATTTTTTTGCCCCTTGGCATATTTTGTCCTTGGTGCAGTCGCCTCGGTCTGCCTTACCGGTGCCCTTTAGGGGAAGTGTGTTGTTACACTCTCTACGCATCATCTGGTCTTATGTATTGCATTCTTGGAATGGTACTCCCTCGACTACTAGATACTTACCTATTCAGGGGAATCTGCAATTTAGCCCTGGTAGTGAGAATGCTTGTTTTCGTAAACTGGCATCTCGGGATTGTACGCTGCTTGCTCATGTTCTCCAGGCTGATGGCTCTTTAAAATCTTGGGATGTTCTAGTCCGGTCTGGAATTTTTTCTGTGGGTGACTTTTTTGCGTTTCGGCAACTTCATCATTATATCCAATCTCTCCCCCGAGCCGCTTTGGCGTTTCCTATTGAGGATAGATTTGCGACACTACTGGATCCCTATTTGGAGACTGGGTTTACGGTTTCAGGTCTTTATAAAGATCTCCAGCGTTGGTTAGGTCCGGCTGATCGTGCTGCACTCCAAGCTCGCTGGTGTCAAGATTTGGGGATGGCTCAGGACGCTTTGGATCTCCCTTCATTAATTTCCAGAATTCCAGGAGTGTCTGTTAATGCAGATCTCCGGGAGTGTCAATTTAGGGTGATTCATCGCGGCTATTTTACGAAAAGTCAGTTATATTATTCAGGTTATACGGATTCTCCGTTGTGTCCCAAGTGTCTCCAGCAACCCCACTCGTTTATTCATGCCTTTTGGTCCTGTGTGAAAATTAAACTCTTCTGGAGACGGGTTTTATCTTATGTGGAGCGCATTTTTGGTAAGGCACTCCCCCTTTCTGCTGCTGGTCTCCTGCTGGATAAATATGAGGCCTTTTGTTTATCTGATTCGGGTCAGCGGCAGTTTATGAGACAGGTGGGTGTCTTGGGGAAGAAGGTGATTCTGGCCGTTTGGATTGGAGATACCTTGCCCTCCTTTTGGGCTTGGAGGAATCGTTTGCATGCTCTGCTGCTGTTGGAGCGGAAGGATGCGTCTTTTAGCCTGCGAAGAAAACGCCAATTTCTGCGGATCTGGGATTCTTATTTTTTTTCATTATCACCACGGGCTCGAAGTGACATCCTGAATTTATTGTAATTCTCTCTGGGCCCCGAGCTTGTTGTATTTTTGTGAGGGCACCAGGTGCATCTTCTATTCTTTCCCCCCCCTTTTTTTTTTTTTTTTTTCTTTTCTTCTTTCTCTCTTCTCAGTGTTGGAGTTTAGCTTTTCTCGTTGGCAGTGGGTTATCTGAGTCCAAGCCTACTGCACTAGGGTTCTGCTACTTTTCAGATCAGGGAGTTTGGGGTGGGGGTGGGGTGGGAGGGATGTTGAATCCGATCTCATGTATCTGATTATTTTCTTTGTAATTGTGATTCGTGTTTGTTGGTTTGTGTTTTTATATTTTTTGATAATAAAAATCGATTCAACATAAACTTAAAGGAGACAGGATACAAAATAGTTGGAAGTAACTTGGAACTTGACCCTTAAGAGAAAGATTAATCGTATCTACCACCTACTAAATACGCGAGTTGAAAGAGTGTGATGTCTCACCAAGGAGATCCTCTATTTCTTTGCTGAAGTGTTATGACCAATGTTGCTATGAATTTACCCTCAAAAAGAGAGCCAGGAATGGATCTCAATGACGATGAAGGCAAATTCAGAAAAGGGGAAGTTGTGAGGCAAAGGATGTCGAACACTCAGCGATGGGTTATTCCAGAGTGTACTTTAATGGAGAACAGCACTGTTTCAAGTGAGTGAGTCCACTTGTTTGATACAGTGCTGTTCTCCAATAAAGTACACTTTGGAATAACCATCGCTGAGTGCTATGAATTTACCTTAATATTATGCACAATTTGTCTTCTGCTTTTCATTTCTATTATCCAGTACCTACTTGTTAAATACAGATGTGCTCCTTGAAAGGACTTTGTATCATAAATCTGCTCTATTCTCCACCATTCTTTTTGCTTTTGATATTTTTCCTTTTACTCTTACCGTAGTGAGCTCACTAACTAGCAGCAGAATCCTTCGCAGTCTGTGTACCCAGGTTTAAGTTTTCTAGGGAAAGAAAATATTTTAGGCCATAGATACCACATCTTGCTTACCCGCATCTGGGGTGATCCTCAGCCTTGACTACTGAGGAGGCCACCATACACATATGCGGATGCATTTTGGCAATGTACAAATGCAACCCTCCTCTCATGATCCATCCATGGTAACACCTTTATAGATGAATAAAACTATGCTGTCTGGTCTGGAATCTATAACCGGTGCCATTGTTGGCGGCGACCTTAAAAGCTGTCCCCAATCGTGCGATGGCGCCGGATACAGAATCGTGCCTCCAGCAAAGCTAAGCACCAAAAATGGAATCTAGGGTTTTCCTGGCCTACATTTCCGCCATAGAATGCCTATGATATGAATTGCACCCCTGTAGGTGCTTTAGGCCGCCTGACGCCACTTCCGGTGTTAGCCATGCCCACAGTGGCATTAGGCAGCATAAAGTGCCTAAAGAGGCCCGATTCTGGCACCGATTTCTTAGGCGCCAGTATGCACCTTGAAACTCAGTTAAAAACATAATTTAAATGGTGTTTTTTACTGAGTTTGGGTGCCAGCCGGCACCGTTTAGAGAATCCGGGCCTCTATGTGTAAAACTGGGTGATAGATATAGAAAGCCTGGCTAAAATTGCTTTCATATTGTGATTAGGGCAGGATTAATTCATCGAGGACACCTAGGCACACAAGTACACTGGGCCCCCCTGCCCCGCCTCAACCCACCATGCGCCCAGGTGGAAACAGGAAGCTGCGTCAGAGGGACGCTTTGGGCAAGCAGCACTGCTTGCACAATTACAGTTCCCGTTGCCTTTCTTACCCGCGTTGCTTGCTTGTCTTACTTTCCTTCGATGGGGGGGCTGCATTGCCAATTGGGGTGGGGCCCGCATTGCCGATCGATGCTGGAGGGGCCCATCGCCATTTGGAAAAAAACGGCCTCCTTCTTTGGGCCCCCCTGACCATTTCGGGCCCTAGGCACGTGCCTACTTGGCCTATTGGTTAATCCTGCCCTGATTGTGATAAAATATAACAATAAAAAATAAACTCTGTTTCCATCAATGGTTTTTTTTCTCTGTAATCCCCCAACTCCGCCAAGATACCTGTCATTGCTTTTGAATTGCAGAGCAACTGATTTCTGGTGGCAGTGTGTAACTCTCTGTCTATCTCTAGGGAAGCGTGCTGCGTTCCCATCAGTCTCAT
The DNA here is from genome assembly GCF_902459505.1 of Geotrypetes seraphini. Lineage (NCBI taxonomy): Eukaryota > Metazoa > Chordata > Amphibia > Gymnophiona > Dermophiidae > Geotrypetes > Geotrypetes seraphini. The sequence continues at coordinate 286,497,613 of NC_047086.1, forward strand.
TTTCGGCACACTGATGGATGGTTCAGAAACATGTTGATTACACAATGGATGAGGAGTAGACAGGAAATGCGATATTGCAGGCAGAAAAATAACTTAGTTGGAACCAAAATTATTGCACAATGCCTTAAGTTGCTTCCTTTTGCTTGACAGTGTCCAGGCTGGAACAAAATAAGAGTTGTCAAGACTGAATCAGATGCTGTGTTGATGCTCTACTTCAGATGCAGTATCCTGCTTTGGAATTTAAGAAATTTAATACCCTTAAACTCTTTAATTTGATCTATAAATGATGCCATTGTTTTAGTATGTAATCACAAAGCATAAAAGGTAATAAAGTTTTCATATTAATACCTGCACTTTTAGCCCTTATCCTGTGAACAGAATCCAATTGTTCTCTGTGGTTTATGGCTAACCAAAAGAAAACTAGCATGAGCATTTTTAAAGTTGCTTATTCCAAAGTCTTTCTGCCTAGGCTGGACTTTTCTTTGCAAGATCTAAAGACTGAGTGAACAAGTTTAAACATCAGATAACTTTTGAGATTAATGATGTAATCCTTGAAACACGATTCCTATGCCATTCTGCTGTTATTGTATTTCCATAAAACAATACACAAAAGTTTACAGGAACATAGTAAACTGTCTTTCCAGCTGCATTCTATGTGCAAAATCATTTAAAGCAGCAGCATTAGCAAAATAACTAAACAATTATTTTAGCTTGCAGTTAACCAAAATCAATAAGATCCCTTTATCACTCTGAAGAGAGAAGGATAGATGCTGGACCCGGGGGAGAGAGGGGGAAATGGTGGACCTGGAGGGTGACAGAGGGGAAAAGGGGTGAGATGGACATAAGGCAGAAATAAGATGCTGGCAGGCTGGACACAGGGAAGAATAAGATGCTAGCAAGCTATACATGGTGGGGGGGAGGGGGAGGAGAGATGCTAGTAAGCTGGACAATGCGATTAATTGCAATTAAAATTTTTTAATCAAAATGCATCCTTAATCTGAATAGTTATCCAGGAGCATCACTGACCATCACAGGTATAAAGATAACTCCGGTGGTTGGCAAATACTTAGCCATTCAGCACTGCTGTTTGGACAGCAGCTGGTACTGAATATCCAGGAATATTTTAAAATGCTGGCTGCAGAATTTAAATGTTGACCTGACTTGTCCACTTTTCATGCCTTAAGCTTATTATTGGAATGTCCCAGATGATCACAACTTCATTCTCCACAATTTTGACAGGATTGTAGTCCCTGTGTTTTTAGGTATGGAAATATTAGTATTAGCTTAGGGATAAGTATGGCTAGTAGGAAAAAAGGAAGTATTGATGCCCCTGTATAAACTAAACTAAACTAAACTAAAAACTTAACCTTATATACCGGGTCGTCAACCAAAGGAAGCTCGACGCAGTTAACAATAAGTTAAAAGATAAGCTAAAATACAAGAGAATTCGTTTTCAAAATGTTTAGCGAATAAAAAAGTTTTTAAAGATTTACGAAAAGATTGGAAGGAGCTGGGACACCTCAAAATTAGAGGACGTTCATTCCATAATTGGGGAAATTTAAACACCAGAGAAATACTAAAATTCTTAACTCCTTGAATTCCTTTCCTACAAGGGAGAGAAAGTTTAAATCGACGAGAGCCACTCGCATATGAAAATCTATAAACATTCCATAGAAGAGGAACAAGCAGAAAAAAAAATACCATATAAAATTAAAAAAATAATACATAAACATTTAAACTGGATTCTGAGATAAACCGGAATCCAATGAAGACTCAAAAGCAAAGGAGTCGCGTGATCAAATTTACTCTTTCCATAAATCAGCTGTATAAAACTGGTGAGACCTCATTTAGAATATTATGTACAATTCTGGAGACCATACCTTCAAAAAGATATAAAAAGGATGGAGTTGGTTCAGAAGAAGGCTACTAAAATGGTGTGTGGTGTTTGTTGTATGGGGACAGACTTAAAGATCTTAATCTATATACTTTGGAGGAAAGGCAGGAGAGAGGAGATATGATAAAGACATACAAATACCTATGTGGCATAAATGTGCATGAGTCGAGTCTCTTTCATTTGAAAGGAAACTCTGCAATGAGAGGGCATAGGATGAAGTTAAGAGGTGATTGGCTCCGGAGTAATCTAAGGAAATACTTTTTTACAGAAAGGATGGTAGATGCGTGGAACAGTCTCCTGGAAGAGGTGGTGGAAACAGAGACTGTGTCTGAATTCAAAAGGGCCTGGGATAGGCACGTGGGTTCTCTCAGAGAGAGAAAGAGATAATTGTTACTGCGGATGGGCAGACTAGATGGGCCATTTGACTTTTACCAGCCATCATGTTTCTGTTTCTATATAGTTTCAGTGAATGTGTTTTGCTGTTTTGCTATGCTTATCTGTATACAGGTGTTCTGATTTCAGCACTTCACACCCAGCAATGAGCAATGTAACATAAGAACATAAGCAATGCCTCTGCTGGGTCAGACCTGAGGTCCATCGTGCCCAGCAGTCTGCTCATGCGGCAGCCCAACAGGTCCAGGACCTGTGCAGTAATCCTCTATCTATACCCCTCTATCCCCTTTTCCAGCAGGAAATTGTCCAATCCTTTCTTAAACCCCAGTATCGTACTCTGCCCTATTACATCCTCTGGAAACGCATTCCAGGTGTCCATCACACGTTGGGTAAAGAAGAACTTCCTAGCATTCATTTTGAAACTGTCCCCTTTCAACTTTTCTGAATGCCCTCTTGTTCTTTTATTTTTTGAAAGTTTGAAGAATCTGTCCCTCTCTACTCTCTCTATGCCCTTCATGATCTTGTAAGTCTCTATCATATCCCCTCTAAGTCTCCTCTTCTCCAGGGAAAAGAGACCCAGTTTCTCCAATCTCTCAGCGTATGAAAGGTTTTCCATCCCCTTTATCAGACGCGTCGCTCTCCTCTGAACCCTCTCAAGTAACGCCATGTCCTTCTTAAGGTACGGCGACCAATATTGGACGCAGTACTCCAGATGCGGACGCACCATTGTCCGATACAACTATTTCCAATTCAGTGATACAAAGTCTGCATTTGTCTTTTGTACTAGCTTTTTACTGTGCTGGATGTGAACAGTCTTGTTTATATTCCACTATTCTGTGGTTGCAATTATCTGTCTCTTATCTTTGGATTGGAATTTATCTCCCCCGAACCATTCCTATATCAGGATTTGATCTTTCAAGATTTGTAAAGTAACACTTTCTATTTTGCTGCTGGGTTTTTTGCTTCAGCAAGTTGTTTTTTTCTTGTTAGCTGGTCTAATTCTGTAACATTAGAACTATGGTAGGGGTCATTTTTATTGTCCAGGGCCCATTTATCGGATATTGCATTAGATATTTTCTGAGTTATTTGCAAGATTTACTGCAGGATTGTTATGGTGACAGAGTGCAGCTTCCCTAGTTTGGGGGAGCAATGAATAGCTTTGGCCGTCATCGCTTGTGGCAGGAAGTGGAGGAGTAAATTTTTCTGAAGACATGAGATGGGGTAGTAAAAGGATATGTTGGTTCGCTCAAGTGCAACTTTGTCTCGAGTGATTTGGGGATTATTTGGGCTCTGTGGCACTGCGGGTCAGTGGAGTGGGAAGTGTCATAATAGTTAGCTCAATGCCGTCTAGCTGGGCTGGGAAAAGGAGATTTATATTGTTGAAATATTTACTTGGGTTTCCATGATAACAAATTGTAATGTTTTTGAGAGTGTTATTAAGATTAATAATACTGTGACCATGTTTCTGCCACTAGAAACTGAGTCAGTTATGATTTTTGGGATTTGGGAAGAGGGGTCTTGCTGTGGGTGAATGCGAGTGCGTACCAATGCCTAAGTTATGAAATTACCTTTAACTAATTTGTGAGTGAATTATTTCACATATCTATGAATTTTGATGCTCATTGGTATTTCTACATGTCATGTAAGTTTCAAGGAACTTAGGCTCTCTTTTATTAAGTCACAGTACAAGTTTGTACAATGGCCCGGGCTTCTAAATGCTCTGATACTGCTCCAACGTGCATAGAATTTATGAGCATCAGAGCAGCATTGGAGCATTTAGCAATGTGGCTTAATAGTGTGGGGGGGGGAGGGGGGGGAGGAGAGGAGGTTGCTATTGTACTTTCCAAGATATGTGATTACACCTTGAAAAAATGGGATCATATTGACCACTTTGACATTTCAGCTATCTTACTAAGACTCCACAACTTTACCCCTATAGTAAGCCAGTGTGTGGTCCTTTTTTTTTTTTTTTTTTTTTTTTTGCAATACTGTACTATTTCTCAGTCTGGAGAGTGTGAAAAGTCATTAATCTCTTTCTAATTAATGTTGTGCCCTCAGAGGAATAGGAGGAGTGTATGGTGAAACTATTGGTCACTGAATAATTTAAACTTTGAAGTGTGAATGAGGACATTAGCCCTGGGCATCACTTTTTTCTTTTTTTTTTAGCTTTGCTGTACAGATGAGGTTGTTATTCCAGGACACTGATATTTTGATCTTAGGTTTTCCTTTTGTATGAGTGGTTGTCAGGCTTTTTTTATGTTGAGACCTTTATTGCTTTGACCCTGATTCTATAAGTGATGCGTAAAGTTAGGCGTCAAGTTTGGCATGCCTAGCCAATCTAGGTGCTTAACTTAATTGTTTAAAAAGCTTAATTGTCACTGAGAATTGGCAGTTAACAATTCATAATTGGTGTTAATTGTACTTGGATGGAAGGCACCTACCAAGTTAGGCATCTACCACTTTGATGTAGGTGCCTAGTCCAAGGCACCTACCAGAAAGTAGGTGTGGTTAGGGGGCCAGATTTTGGGTGTTTTTTTTTCAATAGGAAAGAGGCACCTACTTTTCTTTACAAAATACTACAGTAACATAAGGTGGCCAGAAACATGCCTGTATTTAAGGCACAGACATTTACACAAGGCGTAGGGAGCCTAACTTAATTGATAAATAAACTTAAGGGTTGCTGATATTGGTACTCAACACCTTAGAATAGGCTTTAATTGGTCTTGATTGAAACTTATAAGATGCACACTACCCATGCTCTACCCAAGTTCCACTCATTTGAATGCCCACTCACATGGTACATTCCATGGCATCTAGGTGTGACTTATAGAATACTGCTTAGATGGAAACTTTATTTCATAAATAACTGGACAAGCACCCTTATGACCTAAAACTAGGTGGCTCCTTGTAGACTTAGCTACTTATGTACATAAATGACCTCTTATAGAATACCAACTAGCGATTAGCATAGCTGGCTTTAAGAAAGGTTTGGACAAACTCCTGGAGGAAAAGCCCATAGTGTCTGCTATTGAGACAGACATGGGGGAAGCCACTGCTTGCCCTGGGATTGGTAGAATGGAAATTATTCTATTATTTTATTTATTTATAGCATTTATATACCACTTATAGTCTATGTAGTTTACATTCAGGTACTCAAGCAATTTTCCCTATCTGTCCTGGTGGGCTCATACTCTATCTAACTCAGGGGTCTCAAAGTCCCTCCTTGAGGGCCACAATCCAGTCGGGTTTTCAGGATTTCCGCAATGAATATGCAGGAGATCTATGTGCATACACTGCTTTCAATGCATATTCATTGTGGAAATCCTGAAAACCTGACTGGATTGCGGCCCTCAAGGAGGGACTTTGAGATCCCTGATCTAACTGAAGAGACCCCTCCACAGCAGCCATTAGGAAATGGCTGCTGTGAGTTCCCATAGTCTCTCGAGACTACGATGGGAACTCCCTACAGCTATTTCCTAATGGCGAGCTGCACGGGTCAGGAGCGTAGGAAGATCGCTCCTGCCCCGAAAGCCCGCTAGACCACCAGATAAGGCTGGGATGCCGGGGGGAAGACTTAAGGATGGTTTTTTTTTTCTTTTTTCCCACTCCCCCCCAAAAATCGCGAATATGTGAAATTGCGATTACTGAAACCGCGAATGGGGAGGAGGAAGCATATATGTTTATAATAAACATATATTATACACAGAAGTATATACAGAAGTCATATATTATATACAGAAGTAATAAACAGAAGTCAGCTTACATGAAATAAGATATGGTACAGCAGTTAGGCCAACAGATGGTAACATACAGAATGCCGGCATCTGTTATGTAAAATTCGTCCTGAAGCTTAAGTCAGCAGGTATGCTACTTAGTGTTAAGAGTGCTACCTGGTTACTAATTACATACTCAGTTTCTATTGGATTGTCACACTTATCATTTTTGTTGATTGGATGGTATACATAATGTCCATTGAGTCATAATGAAGCATGACTTCTCTATTTTCCCTGACAATGCATTCTTAATACTAAGGTCAATAATCCCTGAGAGTGGGCCCCCCTCCCTCCCTCCTAGGCTTGATTGTAGATCGGTGAACTATTTTCACCTGTGGTTAATGCCACTTTGGCCATGTCATCCTGACCTGGAGCTATGTGGTTTGGTTTCTCTGGTGACCCAAGCATTTCTTGGAAAGTCCCAGAATAGAATATCCAATACTTGTCACAGTCAGCAAATGCTTGCCAGCTTCTAGGGCAAAGATGAAATTCTCTCAAAAACATGTTTGTGCTGACGGGGAAATATATGCTTTTTCCACTGTTCATAAATCTTGTTTAAGTTTAATTCAGCAACACGTCTCACCTGGGGGGTCTCATGAAGGTCTTCACCCTCATTCTCATGAGGGTCTTCTCCCTCATAATGTACCTGGGCAATGGGGAATTAAGTGACTTGCCCAGGGTCACAAGGAACAGCATGGGATGTTGCTACTATTTGGGTTTCTGCCAGGTGCTGTGACCTGGATTGGCCACTGTTAGAAACAGGAGACTGGGCTCAATGGACTATTGGTCTGACCCAGTATGGATGTTCTTATGCAGGAATTTTGCCTCTACTTGGGCATTCTTAGCAAAGCAAGAAGCAAGTCTCTGTGGTCATTTTCTAAGAATGCTGCCAGAGAAACATCCTTAGTCCCTGCTTTTTTGCCATCCATCCTCTATAATAAAACCCTAAGCGCGCATGCGCACTTACAACGTCGTGATCCCTGACTCCGTGGCTGTGTTTGATTTGCATCGCATGTGGCTTGCATGCGGCGTATGGCGTGCGTCGGCTTGCAGCACGTGCGGTGGTTTGAGCGGTGCCGAGAGCAACAGCAGGAGGGTGTCCTCCGGCCTGGACAAAGCGGACAGGGTGCAGGTGCTGCGAGGCGTCTGGCTGCTACTACTGCACAGAGAAGTGGAGGGGAAAAGGGAAAGGGGCTGCTTTGGGGGGAGGGGTATGCTTGGAGGCAGGCAGAAATCTTGGTTTGCTCGGGGAGGGGGAGACAGAAGGGGGCCGTGGAGAGACAGGCAGGCATGGCGCAACAGAGAGAGATAGACAGGCAGGGGGCCAGGGAGAGAGACAGACAGAAAGAAGGACAGACAGACACATCTATTATAGCACCTGTTAATGTAACGGGCTTAAAGACTAGTAGTTTATGAAATGGCTGTTCATGTTGCACATTCTCAGCATAAGGATGTCTATCTCAAGTATTTCTGAACAGCTCCTCCCCCCATCGATGAAAACTCCTGTTTAGCATTACAGTATCTATAAATGTAGTATTTCTGCATTATCCAACTATATATCACATGCAGATACTGACCTCTGATATTTTTCTTAATGGGTCGTGACAGGGTTACTGTGCTCTTATTCCAGTGGTGGTGGCTGTTAATTTCAGATGTTAGGGGTTCCCAGAGTGCTGAATGCGTGCCTTCATGTTCAGGTGAAGGATAAACCCCTGGGTGAAGTAAATATCCCCTGACACAGATAGGAAGTTGGTACTTAACAATGTCATTGCTTGGAACCTTCATCACCTTCTCTGATTGGTATCTAGATACGTTAAGCTGAAATCTTCTGTCCAGTGTGCAGTAGTAGCCAAAAAAATCAAACGGGGTCCTAGAAATTATTAGGAAAGGGTTGGGTAAATAAGACCAAGAATATTATAATACCTCTATCATTTCTTGCTAGTGCTACCCAGTTCAGGGAAAAAAAATTAGATTTGATTTGGCCTATTGAATTGATTTATCGATTTGATTTACTTTTCCTGCCTAATCGGGTGTTTTGTTTTGTTTTTTCAAATGGCCTGACCAACACATGCAAAATCTACGTCGGGCTTTCTGAAGCAGCCTTGTCGCGAAACATATCAAAACCAGAACGGCTGCCCAGCATGATATAAGTTTCTTTAAAAAAAAAAAAAAAATCTTGATAAATGCTTTGTCAACAGCTGATGCTTTGTTAATATTATGAAATTACAAAAAGTGCTGTGATTGTATAAAGAAGAGAAATGGACGGCTGGGGGCTGGTGCCCAAAGTCTGGTCTCTTTAAAACACTTTTTTTTCTGAGCACTTGTGAAGATGATACAATGTATATAACTCTTTGACAATCAGGGACTGTTTATTTTGTTAGCTTGTATCAACATTTCCTTAGTGATTATTTAATAACTAGTCTTTAAGCCCGTTACATTAACGGGTGCTAGAATAGATGTGTCTGTCTGTCTTTCTTTCTTTCTTTTTCTCTCTCCTTGGCCACTTTCTGTCTGTCTGTCTTTCTTTCTTTCTGTCTCTCTCTTTCCTCAGCTGTCCACCACCACCCCTTGCCTGTTCCCCCTGTCCAGCAGCAGCCCTTCTCTCTTCCTTTTACCTCCCCCATGTCCAGCAGCACCCCTTCCCTGCTCCCCCTGTCCAGGAGCAGCCTTTCTCCCTTCGTTTTACCTGCCCCATGTATAGCAGGACCCCTTCCCTGCTCCCCCTGTCCAGCAGCAGCCCTTCTCTCTTCGTTTTACCTCCCCCCTGTCCATCAGCACCCCTTCACTACTCCCCCTGTCCAGCAGCAGCCCTTCTCCCTTTGTTTTTCTTCCCCCCCTGTCCAGCAGCACCTCTTCCCTCTCCCCCTGTCTAGCAGTAGGCCTTCTCCTTTCCTTTTACCTCCCCACCTGTCCAGCAGCAACCTTTCCCTCTCCCCCTGGCCCCCTGCCTGTATTTCTCTGTTGTGCCATGCCTGCCTGCTCCGTGGCCCCCTTCTGTTTCCCCCCTCCCAGAGCAAAGCATGATTGTTGTCTGCCCCCAGCACACCTCTCCCCCCCAAAGCATCCCCCTCTCCCCTTCCACTTCGTACCCACACGACACCCTCCTGCCGTTACTGAGTCAAACCGCTGAATTCACTGCACATGCCCCAAGGTGGGACACACGCCACAAGCTGCCCCACGTGCCACAATTGGAATGTGGCCATGGACGCACACATCATGATGGCAGGGATCACGAAACCCTAAGTGCGCATGCGCCCTTAGGGTTTTATTATAGAGTATTCACTTCCCCAGCGAGTGTTGGTTTCTCCCAATATACTGTATATGGATGCCATTAAATTTAGTTTGGTTTGAAGACCTGGCTTTCTCTGCTCTTCCTAGACTTTCTAAAATTTAGTTGCGACCATTTATACCATCTAAAACCTGGTGTAAATGCCTGCACCTAAATTGTTCATGGACTGGGCGCATTCTATAACAGCACATGTAATTTTTTAGGAATGCTCTTGGCCCGCTTTATAGAGTTTGCTTAGAAAGTTGTGAATGTAAATTCTAATTAGTGTCAACTAGTGGGATTTTTTTTTAAACATTTTTATTATTTTATTTAGTTACAATAGTGTAGTACATTTAGATTGAAAATAACAAAATATAACAAAGAATACAGTATCTCAAACAATAATATTATAGAATCATAGCTATACCCAACCCCTTTTCTTCAATTATTAATATTGACAATATTAAATATCTTTAGTATGAAGAATTAATATCTATATTTTCATTACCTTTCCCTACCCTACCCCCCCCCCCCAACCCATCCCAGATGTGTAATGAAAAAACTTCAGAAGGGAACATATTATCTTTTAATGTGAATCAGCAAATAAAGCCAATGGACTCCATATTTTGTTAAATAAAACACTAAACCCTAAACATTCTGCATTCATTCTCTCATATCTATATGTATTACATACATTTGTTCACCAAAATGTATAATTTAACCTATCATGGCTTTTCCAGTTAAAATCAAGAAAAGACGGTTTTTAAATTTATCAAGGGGAGGTTTAATATGTAAAATAGTACCACAGATTATTGCTTCATATGTTAATGGAATATCTGATTCTAAGACTATAGTTAGTGGCCAATTATTGGCATTGATTGGCTTGTTAAACAATTAAGTTGCAAGTGCGCCTTTAGCCACCATATACAGAATCTGGGGGGATAATGCACAAAGGCCAATTGTAACTGAGCTTGGTTTCCAGTGGAGCAAGAAGAAATTGTCAAGTTAAAAATAGATTATAAAATGGAAAGCATAATTGCTACTCAAAAAGGATATTATAATAAATTTAAAAAGATCTGGGGGCCATTGACAACTTACTGTAATGAGTAGATACCATTTTCTATTGAAAGTATATTTGCAAATGGGGGGAGGAGGGTGAATTAAAATTTTACTGTAGGTTTAATCAATAGAAAAGAATATTTATTTTTGTATATTTTTGATTAATTGCTAAAGAAAAGGGTGGGTGGGGAGGGAATAAATTTATTTATTTGATGTTATACTAGAAAGAAATTCAAGTGATGTATTTAATTTTAAATGTTTTATTATTTGTACATTTGTTGTAAGATTAAGAAATGAATAAAGAATTTAAAAAAAAAAGATTTGCTGTAGCTATTCATTACCTCCTTTTCTGGTTATCAAAATCTCTAGCAATTAATATAGAAAAGTAAATCTCTTAAATGATATTAATTTTTAATAACATGCTTACAGCACATTGGCTTTGTAGACGGCTCGTTACCCAAGGAACTGCTGCGCCATTCTGGAACTTTATGGTGCAATCCCCAGTCAGTTCAATTTATTGCAATGGTAAAGGTTAATTAACTTTTTTTGCTCATTATTTCATCATTTTCAACTGTTCCAATTGCCCTTTAGATTATAAGTAGCTGGTTTATTTAAATTATTATTTTCATTAAATGAAGAGTGTTTCTATTATCGATGGATACAAAATGGTTTTCAAAAAAATTGTATGTTGGTAAACTATTGCTTGAGAAAGATCCCAATATACTGCCTTATCTAGTGGCTCAATCCAGCGCTTCCAAGAGAAATCATATGTCAGGCCACGTCTTACTCTGTTACTTCCCATCTATAACATAGTAATTGCTTGTTTCCTGGTGCTTCAACCAGTCTTTTTTTTGTGAACTGCACATCATCAATTCATTGGGAAGTCTAGCACACTGCAAAGTGTTCAGTACATACTGAAAATATTGACATATTTCTAGCACATGGGACTGGAAGTCAGGAAGTACAGGAAAGCAGATTGCTTTTCCAACTAAACTTTCCTTTTAATTAAAACCATCTGAAATTTGTCAAGTGAAAGGCCATCTACATCAAAAGTCTTTGGCATTAGTAGGCACATCTGTTCATGTCTTCCAGATGCAAATCCAAACAATATGAATATTTTTGATCTCTGGACCCAATTGGGAAAGCACTCATTTAATTATAGGAAACACCAGGCTATCTTAATGGTTCCTGGGGTGCCATGAGGTACCTGATCTCCTCATGTAACTTAGCAGACTGAGTGAACTTAGCAGGTTTTCCACTAAATTTGGAAATTCCATAGACTGGAATATGCTTTGAGAGTGATATAAGATCTTTATGTTTGGTGTTAGGTACATGAGACGGTTTAGAAGTTTAGGGAAGGGGTGGGGGGAACCCTACACTTTGGGCCCTATTTTATAAATGGTGCCTAATTGGGGGGGGGGGGTTGTTTTTCATACAATTGTTTATTTGGAGCACTGCTTGTTTGGCTGAATTTCAGTACCTGTGATTTTCGTCTGTTCCAATAAAAATTGTTTTACCATAAATGGTGCCTAAATCATAGGTATCTATCAATCTTAACAGGTGTAATTTATAGAAGCACGTCTAGTGGTGCGTAAAGTAGACTTAGACACCAGTAGGGGCCTGAACCTTAGGAGTCAGTATTTAGGCCAAGAAGCCTTGGCATATATAGGGTATACCTAAGTCCACTTTAGGTGCCTACATGCAAAATTTGTCCACAGTCTGTGAGACCTCGTGGCAGCCAATCAGCTAGCAGCTCTGCACAGGCAGGAGCAAAGAAAGGTCGCTCCTGCCCTGGTTCACTGCTGGACCACCAGGGATTCAAAAGGTACACGGGGAGGCGGGAGAGAGGTAAAAGTTCTTAGAGTCAGCCGGGACAGGAGGTGAGAGGGTTCCCTCCTGTCCCGGCCTACTGCTGGACTACCAGGACTTACGGCAGGCCCAGTGGAGGCCTGCGAGGCATCGGGAGGGAGGGAGGTCAAGGTACAGAACCTGGCAGGGAGAGATAGGGGCTGGGTTCAGAGATGGGCAGAGAGGGAGGGAGGGGGGCTGGGTGCAGAGTTTGGCAGGACAGGGCACTGCACTTGAACCTTTTTTCCTCCTTTTTAGGGAGAAAAGGTTACCTCGGTTTATATTCGGTTCAGTTTATATTTGAGTATATACAGTAATAAAATTGACTGAGACTCTACTATACGCAAAGCTTTCTTTTATTTAGCACCCAGTTTTTGGAACAAACTTCAAAACTATATGCTGTACATCTTGAATTGAATTTTATAGTTTTTAAGACTCTTCTAAAAACTTTCTTTTTTCAGCTTGCTTTTGGTTCCGCTATTCCTCAAAATGATCATATTTATTAACAAGGCACATAAATATTTCTGCATATTGTAGGTCTGAACGGAGGCATACAGGCACATCATTGTTTTCTCTCTTTCCTTTTTGAATAATTGAATTGGTCTTTCCTGTATATTATGGAGTTCCTTTCCTTTTTATGTATTTGTTTTGTTAGCCTCTTCTGAGAACTGTTGTAAGCTTTGGCAGGATATCTCATTTTAATAAACCATAAATATATGGAGGTAGTTGAAATCACCAAAATTTATAGGAGAGAGTACAATAAATCACTGAATAATTAACCACTACATACTCTATATCAGGGGTGCCCAACGCGTCGATCGCGATCGACAGGTCGCTCACTCAGGCGACCCCAGTCGATCGCAGAACGGGTTCCCTTCTTCCCTTCTCTTTTTTCCCCTCCTGACTGGCCCGCTCCTGAATTCTGCTGCTGCCTCCGCTGCTCAACATTTAAAAAAAAACACAAAAAAGGCTTAGAGAACTTATGCTCCGGGGGCTAACATGTGCTTGTACCGGCTTCCCTTCGCTTCCCTCTGAAACCGGAAGTTATGTCCGGGGAGGGGGAGGGGGTAAGAAGGGAAGCCGGCACGCACATGTTAGAGCCCTGTTCGCGGGCTAAAGCGGGAGACAGGTCAGTGAAGCTTGCGATTTGCTCTTCTTGCTGCCAAGTCCTGCCTACTTCTGTTTCCTCAAAGGCAGGACCCGGCAGCATTTTTCCCAAAATGTCGATCTTGGGCCGATCAGCCTTCCTCTTCCCGACCTCAATTGTGCCGTCGGAGAGGAAGTTCTGGCCAGCGGAACTTCCTCTCCGACGGCAAAATTGACGTCGGGGAGAGGAATGCTGGTGGGCCCGAAGCAAAGAGAGCTTGGCCGGCGGCGGGCGGCTTTGGGGGCCTGTTATCCGATGGCAGCGGCAGAAGCAGTGGCTTGTGGGTGAGCAGGGAGGGAGAAAGAGGGCAGGCAGGGAGACAGAAGGAAAGAAGAGAAACAGAAAAAAAGAATGGGGGCATGAAGAGAGAAAGAAAGAGAGGGCAAGGAGAGAAGAAGAAAACATTGGGGGGGGGGGAATGAAGTCAGGAAGAGAGGAAGCATACAGGCTAAAAGAAGGGAAGAAAGATTGGATGCACAGTCAGAAGAAGAAAGTGCAACCAGAGACTCATGAAATCACCAGACAAGGTAGAAAAAATTATTTTATTTTAAATTTAGTGATCAAAATGTGTCTGAATTTATATCTGCTCTCTATATTTTACAATATGGTCCCCTTTTACTAAACCGCAATAGAGGTTTTTAGCGCAGGGAGCCTATGAGCGTCGAGAGCAGCGCTGGGCATTCAGCGCAGCTCCCTGCGCTAAAAACTGCTATCGTGGTTTAGTAAAAAGGGAGGGGGTGGGTATTTGTCTATTTTTGTATGGTTGTTACTGAGGTGACAGTGCATAGAGTCATCTCCTTTGACCTCTTTGAAAAAACCCCAGAATAGGAATGATAATTAACAATTGTATGCGTACAGTGTGCGTTGTGTTTTTTTTTTAAATTTTATTGTTGGTAGATCATTTTGACTTGGTCATTTTAAAAGTAGCTCGCAAGCCCAAAAAGTGTGGGCACCCCTGCTCTATATATTCACTGGAACCCATCTCCCAAACCCATCCAGCAGGGACAGAAAACAAAAACGCAAACAAAAATAGCAAAGTTAAAACAGGTATAAGTGCCGAAAAAGGGGCCGCTGAGCTGATGGTGGCTGCCGCGATCAGCTCAGCTGACCCGGCAACATGCCTACCCCCCCAAACAATGATCGTGGCAGGAGAGATGGCTCATCTCTCCTGCCATGATAGCGATCGCCCATCCCAGCTGAACTACGGCACTTTGGGGTGAGGAACGCGGCAGGGGAGATGCTCTGCCTTGATCCTGACCCCGAAGTGTTGCGGTTGGGGGGCGATCACTATCGTAGCAGGAGAGATGAGCCATCCACCCCCGACATGACCAGGGCAGGAGAGAGCCCAAGCCCTCCTGGCCGAACAACTGCCACACTCCCCGACACGATCGTGGCAGGAGGGAGCCCAAGCCTACCTGCCCCAGAGACCAGCACCCTCCCTGACATGATCAGGGCAGAAGGGAGGCCAAGCCCTCCTGCCCCAGAGACCGTCACCCTCCACGACACAATCAGGGCAGGAAGAAGCCCAAGCCCTCCTGCCCGGCAACCCCCTAACCCCCACCCTCATTAAAATATGGGCAGGAGGGATCCCAGGCCCTCCTTCTCCAATGCAGCCCCCCACATCCGGCCCCCCAAACTCCCGATCGGCCCCCCCAACACCCCTGGACTGGGTTGGGCCCATGTGGGTGGGGCTTGAGGCACCTGGGCCAATCAGGCCCTAAGGTCTGCCATTCTGAGGATGGCGGGCCTGCCGGATGAACGGGCTTGGGACTCATTCATCCAGCCAACTTTCTTAAGGTACGGGGATTGGGGGGGTCGCGGGGTCAACGGGTGGTCTCGCGAGTCAGTGGCTGGGGTGGTATTCAGGGGGGCCAATCGGGGTTTCAGGGGGGCTGGATGTGGGGGGGCTGTGTTGTGGCAGGAGGGCCTGGGATCCAACCTGCCTGTATTTTACTGGGGATGGGGGGTAGGGGGGTCTCCAGGGCAGGAGGGCATGGCCTCTCTCCTGCCCTGATCATGTCAGGGAGGGTGCCGGTCTCTGGAGCAGGAGGGCTTGGCCTCCTTCCTGCCCCGATTGTGTCAGGGAGGGTGTCGTTCTCCGGGGCAGGAAGGCTTGGGCTCCCTCCTGCCCCGGTCGGGGAGGGGGGTGGATTGCAGCAGGGGAGATGAGCCATCTCTCCTGCCGCAATTGTTGCTGGGGGGGTTGGAATCTGTAACCAGTGTTCTTTTTGGCAGATACCAGTTACAGAATCCAGCTTTTAGGTGAAGGACTGGCTCCCCCTTTGCCTAAAAGCTTTTGTGTTGGGCATTTGGGACTTTTTTTTCATTAATTATATGTGGTAAGTATAGACATTGTGGTGGTCTGGGCATTTAAACAGCTGAACGTAGAGGCAGGCCATTATCAAACAAAACCTCCTTTGGACATTTTTTTGAGAATGGACATTTTCCCTGCTTTTACTTTCAGTGTTTAGGGCCTAGTCCAAAAGAGGACTTAGACTTTTTTTATTATTATGCACCTCCACCTCTCCTATATTATTTTTTAGGCTTCTAGCATTTGTATTCATTCACTTCAAACTGTGTTTTTACTTGCATCTACAGGCTGCTTAGAATTTGACAGGGATAATTTGTATCCTTTACTCTTCTCTCCTCTAAAACAATCATGCAGGTTATAACAAATACATTTCTAGCTCTGGCAGAAAGTTAGGTTTTAAAACTATGGGAAAGAATTATGAAAACTAGTTAATAAAGTTTGCTTTTTAATATTCAAACCGTCTTTACCAATAAATCTGCAATTTCTCTTTATCTCCAATCTTTAAATCATCAAAGTGCAGAGCAAAATTTTGATGTACTCTGTACCTAAAGAAATGTCCTCTTTTCTGAGGCTTCTTAGAAAGAAAGTTATTTGGAACTTTCCTCTCTATATAGGTTTGAGTCCAAAGGGACTGCTTCAAATGGTTTTTGTTTTGAATATTGCCTCTACATAATCAAAATAAAACTTGAAAATATTGATAGTGTTTCTGTACATTTAATAATTCTTCTTAAAAGTAATTCTTATTCTTCTCCCTTGTCTTTATTCTGTTTTTACTGCCTATGCAGGATGCTGACATGCTTGCTGGTGACATGGTAGCTTGCAAAGAAGTTAAAGAGTCCATTCCAAAGATGGATGAGCTACAAGCCCAGCAAAGTATCCTTTATAGCCAAGATTTGATGGTTTAGTGAATTAACTAACATTTGTTTTAGTAATTATACCATTGGTCTATAGAAATAGCACTTAAAGGCCCTTTTTGCATAGGGTGTTTATAGAAGAATTGAGATGGTCCAGGTCAAGATGTGCACAATTCCCCTGAACTTTACAAAAGTCTCTCCTGAACACAAAGGGCTCATAATCAAAACTTAGACACGTCTAAAAATTCACCCAAGTTAGCACTTGGATGACCTAAAAGACAGATTGTCCAAGTGCTGATAATCAAACCAACTTTCTGGACGTGCCATAGGACTTTTTATGCCTCTGAATGCTACTGTGCACTCAGAGCTGAAAGGAGTGGTTAGGGCAGTATGTGGGTGGGATGGGGGCCGACCTAGACTTAGCCATCCTGCAGGGATAATCGAATGTTTTACTAGACATCCTGGATAAAACTTAATCGTTGTGAGTTAGATGATGTAAAAACAGGTATAAATGCCAAAAAGGTATCCAAAGTGACCGGATAACCACTGCAGAGACAAAGTAAAGACCCTCACATACTCCTCTAGTGTTCATTGATCCTCTCACATCCCCACAAAGATCAGAATAAAAAAGTACATACTTGTCAGTATCTGAGTCTCAAGTCTCAAAATGTTATGCAGAATTGATGAGGTGTAAATTTATTCTTGATCCTTTTCCCTCTTATCCTTTTCAGAAATCGGCCTTGTTCAAATTGGTCTAGACTGGTTTGCCAAATTTCTATCTTCTCGCTCTTATTCAGTCAATATGAAAGGCTCCAATTCAAAATTGTGAAGAACCCTCTGTGGTGTCCCCCAGGGCTCTCCATTGTCTCCAATCTTATTTAACATCTACATGAGTTCATTGAAACATTACAATTTGAATACCTGAGAAACTTTACTAACATATGCTGATGATCTAATCTAATCTAATCTAATCCTTAGGTTTGTATACCGCATCATCTCCACGTTCGTAGAGCTCGACGCGGTTTACAGTAGGAGAAATAAGAAGGAACTACAACAGAGGGTTAGAGGTAGAAGTGTGAAGAAAATTTAGAGGACTTGATGATATCTTCATATTACTTGAGTTTGATCCACATCTCAATAATTTGATACCCAATATGAACCATTGTATTACTAAACTTCAGTCCTGGGCGACAATGGTCCAGATGAAATTAAATGCTGCAAAGACTAAGCTTTTATGGCTTGGCCCAAAGTTAGATTCTCTCCCTTCTGCTGTGATCTTAGACTCAGGAGAATCTTTGAAAATGGAGTTTTCCTCGTTAATACTAGGTATTGTTATCGATTCTTCACTTATTTAAGGACCAACTAAACTCGCTTATTAAAAAGTGTTTTTTTCAGCCTCCTTGCTCTGAGAAGAGTGAGAGCACTTTTTCACCAACAACAATTCTCTGTATTTGTTCAATCAATCATTTTGTCAAGGCTGGATTTCTGCAATTCAGTGTTTTTGGGTCTTTCAAAGGTCAGTCTGCAGAGACTTCAATTAATACCAAACACTGCAGCTAAACTTATCTTTGGTAAGAGTAAATTTGATCACATAACCCCTTTGCTCAAGGAATTACATTGGCTTCCAATGTATCTCAGAATTCAATTTAAGTGCATTTGTATTGCATTTAAGATCCTATTTGGCATTTTTGCCACTTTGATTCCTTTAGACTGGAATGTTCATAGATCTCATCTTGCCAGAAGTTCTCAAAAATTAAAACTTATATTTCCCTCTCTCAGTGGTAAAAAAACAGAACCTGGGAGGAAGTGACGTCACCCCGGTAGATGGCCGCTTAATTTCGGAGCTCTGATGGGGCTCGCGGTTTCAGATTAATAAACTGCTTCCCGGGACGCAGGGCGCGACACCCGCTGAAAATCAGGATCGCGGATTATATGGCGAGTCGGAGGAGATTGGAGAAATTCCAATTTACAAGCGCTAAGACGGTAAAAACCCGATCGCACGCTCCCAGCTCCCCGAAGGCGTCTCCCAAAATGGCGGAACCGAAAGCAACTTCACTGCCTGAAAATCCCCACAATAATACCTCGGACACGGAACAACTTATAGAGGGGAAAATCGAATTATGGTTCAGAGATCTGAAGGCAGAAATGGTGGGGTTGCGGACGGATGTCAAAGCAGCGCTGGGGGAGCTACGGGCAGAGGTGGGCGAACTAAACAGCAGACTTCTTGTGGCAGAGGGGACGCTAAGCCACGTGGAGACATCGGTGGAGGAAAATACAACAGCAGTAGATTCAGCGGTAGCACAATTAGAGGACTTAAAGAAACAGGTGGAAGACCTGGAAAATCGTTCCAGGAGGAATAATCTGCGCTTCAAGGGGGTTCCAGACTTGGAGAGATATAAAGATGCAAGGGAAGTGGTAACTGATTACTGCAAAACACTACTTGCAGACGAGGGAACCAGGGAAACACCCATGATTGAACTGCAGAGAGTGCATAGAAGTTTGGGACAAATGAGGGGACCAGGCAATAGAGATATAATAGCTTGTTTCAGTGATTTTCAGCTGAAAGAGAAAATCTTACAAGCAGCGCGACGCCGCCCTGACTTTGTATGGCAGGGGTTGAAAATAGCGGTGTATCAAGATCTGGCCCTTGCAACGCTACAGAAGCGCAGAGCCTTTCGAGAAATTACTCAACTACTGAGAGCTGAAGGATACAGATATCGGTGGCTTTTTCCCTTTGGATTACAATTTACCATAAATGGGACACACAGGAAGGTGGACACAGTAACGGATGCATGGATAGCACTGAAAGAATTTGGATGCAGGCGACCGTCTGATTTTTCGGAGGGAAATCGAAAGGACTCGCTACTGGAGACGGGGGAAGGTGATTCCCTAAGCACTGCTGAAGAAGTCCGACCCTCGACATCAGCTACCTGAGGCGGAGTTTGGACCGTTACTTAGACATTTACACTTGGTATTCAGTGGACAGGGGGAGCATGGGGCATCCATGTTAAAAATTGCCTCTGTGCTCCTTACTGTCCTACTCTGTGCTCCCTACTGTCCCATTGGATAAACACTGATGGAAAAGTAATGGCGGTCACAGCTGTTAAACTGCTGTGGGCAGTGGTACCATGCTGATATTCATGATTATCTATATATATGGATGTGACTGAGGTACTTAACGAGCGTATGGTTTTTCTGCGGATGAATGTGAGTATGACAGTGTGCGTGCTGGGGTTAAGCATAGAAAGAGGGGTATTAATGGGCCTTATTGGTATGACTCACTTCTCAATATGGCAGATTCGAAAATGGGTGAATCAGCTAACTGGAGGGGGGGTGGGGGGAGGGGTAAAGATGGGGGTATGGATTCTGGCGGACGGGGGAATATGAAGGCTGGGAGGTCCCTGGGGAAGGACCCGGGGCTGATCATAGGATCATGGAATGTAAATGGGCTTAATAGCCCGGGTAAAAGAAGCATAGTTTTCCGGGAACTCTATAGGATGAAGTGGGATATTTGTCTTCTCCAAGAGACGCACTTGAGACCACGGGATGTATCCTTGATCCAGCGGCCAAAGTTTGATATGCTCTGGACCCATCAGGGTGAGGGAGGATCAAAAAGGGCGGGGGGCTTGGCAATCATGGTGAGAAAGGGCCTAGGCCTGCAGGTGGAAAAGGAATATCGGGATGAAGAGGGCAGGTGTTTGGCAATTCAAGGGGTTCTTCAGGGCCGACCTCTGACCATTATCAATGTTTATGGGCCTAATGCGGGCCAAGAGGCCTATTATCACAAATTGAGAGGAAAACTGGGAAGATTTGTAAAGGGAGCGATATATCTAGGGGGAGACTTTAATATCCCTCCAGAACCGGGGGTAGACCATTCTGGGGGAGGGCGTAGATCACTTCAAAAGCCGGCTGCAGCACTTCGGGCATTAATGGGATCTCTTGGCCTCATAGATGGCTGGCGATTATTGCATGGGACCCAGAGATCCTATACATTTTATTCTCATGCACAGAATGTCTATACGAGATTGGATGGGGTATGGATACATAGGAACCAGGCAGGGGGACTGCGGACAGCGGAGATAGAACCGATGCATGTATCAGACCATGCGCCAGTGTGGCTACAATGTGAAGATATGGTAGATACGGGGGGAGGTAGATATTGGAAGCTTAATGAATCCCTGTTGAGTTCCCCTCTAGTGATATCAGCTGTGGAATCTGTGATTGATGAATACTTAATACTGAATGATACGGGGGCAGTATCTGATGCTATACTTTGGGATGCGCTTAAAGCGGTAGTTAGGGGAGAATTTATTAAATGGGGGGCTAGGTTTAAAAAGCAGAGAGCCCGAGCCTTCCTAAATTTAAGGACTCAGTTAACCGAATTGGAATTGCAACATCAGAGTAAGGGGGAACCCCACGTATTGGCCAAATTGCAAAGAATCAGGGATGACTTGTATCAATTTCAAGTAGAAGAAACGGAACGAGCGCGCGAAAGATTTCAATTAAATATCTATGAACATAGTAACAAAGCTAGCGCGCAACTGGCTAGGTATATACAGATTAAACAAAATCGGAGCACCATAACGAGAATTAAGAAAGGAGTAGGTGGGGAGGTACGGGTAACGGACTCAGCGATACAAAAAGAATTCCTAGCTTTCTATACAGGGCTATACGGACAACCGGAGAACTGGGACAAGGAAAAACAGACTGTCTTTCTGGACTCATTACAGCTACCCGAATTATCAGACGAGGATAAGAATTATTTAAGGGAACCGATTCAACTTACTGAGATCACAGGGGTGATAGACGGGTTGAAGAATGGAAAATCACCGGGATTAGACGGGTACACTAGTCGATATTATAAACAATTCTCGAAACAACTGGGACCCCTTTTGGTAAGAGTGGCTAATGGACTATCTGAGGGAGGTGGGTTACCATCTACAATGGGAGAGGCAGGGGTGGTTGTGTTACCCAAGCCAGGGCGAGATCCTTTGCTATGTGGATCATATAGACCCATATCACTATTGAATCAAGATGCAAAGATTCTGGCTAAGGTTCTAGCACAAAGGTTGGGAAAGGTATTACCAACGCTGATACATCAAGATCAGGCAGGATTTATCCAGAGGAGACAGGTGAGCGATAATATTAGAAGAACTTTAAACATATTATGGGAAGCAGGCAGGGGCCAAGATAAAGCAGTTTTGATATCAGTGGATGCTGAGAAAGCATTTGATAGGGTTATTTGGGGGTTTCTTTGTGATGTGATGGATAGGATGGGACTGGGAGGCATGTTTGGAAAGTGGGTTCGGGCCCTCTATGCTGCACCTAGGGCCTGTTTACGGATAAACCAATCGTACACGGACTTTTTTCCTATCCTTAGGGGAACTCGACAGGGATGTCCGCTCTCCCCACTACTGTTTGCGGTATCGCTTGAACCCCTGGCGTTGGCCATAAGACGTCACACTTCCTTGGTAGGGATCGTTATTGGGGAAGTTGAGCACAGAATAGCGATGTTTGCAGATGATATCCTCTTGTATGTGGGAAAACCTGAGATATCCATACCCCATCTCTTAACGACATTCGATAATTATGGGAAGCTTTCAGGATTCAAAGTAAATCTGGAGAAAACTGAAATTTTGAACCTGACTCTGACACAGAGCGAGGTAAAAGCAATACGAGATGTATTCCCCTTTAAATGGGCTGAGAAAGGAATTAGGTACCTGGGGATCTATATCCCTTCGGATCTCCAAAAACTTTATGAAAAGAATTACTTGCCAATCTACCGCAAAATTAGAACTGATTTACAAAGGTGGCACAGTCTTTGGGTGTCCTGGTGGGGCAGGATAGCGATCATTAAAATGAATGTATTACCCAGGCTGTTATTCCTATTTCAGACTTTGCCTCTGGCGGTCCCTTTGGGAGAGTTAAAGAGACTGGGAAAGGAAATACGCAGTTTTGTTTGGCAACGTAAATCACCACGACTCTCACAATCCTTGTTGTGGGCACCCAGGGAGGTAGGTGGGAGGGGATTACCCAACTTGTTGTGGTATTATCAGGCGGCACAGTTGAAACTAGTGCTAGACTGGGAAATAGGGGAATATAAAAGTGGGATACAATTGGAACAGGTATATAGCGCTGAGGAACCTCTGAAAAACAAGCAGTGGTCCTCTGGGTCGCAGAGTAGATGGGTCCAGAGCATATCAAACCCCTTTGTGCAGCATTTGGCGCGCTTATGGAACCAAATGCGTAAACAGATGGGTGGAGGGGCCAGGGTCTCTTCTATGGCAAATATAAGTACTGAATCATTATTTCCAGCAGGCCGAGACAATCGAGCCTTTCATCGGTGGTCTCAAAAAGGGATCAGAAAATTTAGAGATCTACTGGGGGAGGATGGGATCATGTCATTTACCACTATCCAGCAAAAATATGATATTACAGAGGATGACTATTATGCATACTTGCAAATAAGACACTTTATGGTGGCGCAGGGTTGGGGATCTGGACTCCACTTAGATAAAGAACCGATAGAAAATCTATGGTTATTACTACAGAAAGTTCCGAAACCATTATCCGTGATATATCAGTATAGGAGGGGCTGCTCACAAACCACTTTCCTGTACCGAAAACAATGGGAGAGGGATTTAGACATACGAATGTCTATTAAAGATTGGGATACAATTTGTAGGGAAACCTATAAAGCCTCTTCCTGCGCACTACTACAGGAGAATGCTTATAAAGTTTTAACACGATGGTACTACACTCCAGATCGACTGCATAGAATGTTCCCTGGCACATCTGCACTCTGTTGGAGATGTGGTCTGCATGAGGGGACCTTTATGCATACTTGGTGGGAATGTGGGATCATTCAACCATTTTGGTTATCAGTGACTAACACACTATCTGGATGTCTGGGTGAATGTGTGGGGGTATCCCCTCAGAGCTGTCTCTTGGGGCTACATAATAATAGGGAAAGACCATGGCAAACAAAAATTTTGAGATGGGGCTTGGCGGCAGCGAAATGTCTTATTGCCAACCATTGGAAAAACGTTGCAGCTCCATCACAGACTGCATGGGTAAATCGATTGTTATCAATTGGTAAGATGGAAATAGCACTGGCCAAGAGGAGACATATATACATACCGTACTTAAGTACGTGGAATAAATTGGAAGAAATATTGCGGGCTCTCTAGGAGATCTCTCGAATTTGCATATTTTGTTGTCTGCCAGAAGTATGGGGACCGGGAGGGGGGGGGGGATACGGGGGAAACTGTGGAAGGGGAATTGGAGTTATGGGGAGAAAATTGGGCTTGAATGAGAATAATGGAATGTGTCTTGAGATTATTACAGGGGGCAGGATTAAGTTGTTAGTTAAAAAGCGTGGTTCAAATGTTTGTATTATTTGCTCCTATCCGGTTGATGGGGAGCAGTTGATATTGTATACTGTATAATGGCTGTCATTTGTAATATACAAAGTATTTTCAATAAAAACCTAAATATTAAAAAAAAAAAAAACAGAACCTTTAAGAGATTTAGCTATTCTTTTGCTTTTAAATTAACTGAATTCTGGAATGCTTTACCGCTTACATTAAGAAGTTTAGGTTCTTTTGCTTTATTCCGGAAAGTTCTGAAAACTTTTTTGTTTGCTAAACATTTTGGAAATTAACTATTTCAGTCTACTTTTTCTTGTCAAATTTATGTATTATGTTTTACATTATTGTAAACCGAGTCGAGCTCCTCTTGGTTGATGACTCGGTCTATAAAACTAAGTTTTAGTTTAGTTTTGTCTCCAGAACATCAGCACCTGGTTTAGGAAAGCCTAGTAGAGCTGCACAAAGGTGTCTTAAATATGGGCTAGTGAACCATAGAGAGGAGGACCCAGGCCCATAAGCCACTCTAACTACTACATTTATGGTGGAACATGTGCATCCACAAAAACCCCCAAAACCCTACTCTACTGCCATATAGGTGGCACCTGCAGCCAGAAGGGCTATTGCGGTAGACAGGTGGGTATAGTGTTTTTTGGAGGTGTTTTGGGGGGCTCAACATAACCTATAAGGGAGTTCTGGTGAGATATTTATCTGGCATCTTTTTGTAAAGTTCACAGCAGTGCCCTCTAAGGGGCCCCACTACTCTGTTGCCATGTCTGGGTGGCTAGTCCATTACAAAATTGGATCCTCCCATGTTCAGATGCTCTTGTTCTGGGCGTTTGGGCCTTGGATGAAATTTTGGTTGAAAATGTAGTATAAAGATAGACGGTCTGGCAGTCTGGACGAACAATAGCCTGGACGTTCAGATAGATGATTTTTGAGAAAAAAAATATTCTAGATGTATTTTTTGAAAATGGGCATTTTCCCACTGTCAACTTTGGGCATCTAGCACCATACACCCAAATCGGACTTAGACATATGTTTTGATTATGCCCCTCCACGCCTTTTGTTAAACATCTTTAAAGATGTTCAGAAGTGCACATACATTTTCCTATCATATTCAGTGAGAGCAGTGATTATATACTTTAAAAAGTCCTGATACCTGAAATTATGTATTGTTGTGACCAGAAGTATCATGGTTCCTGACTGTAGCAATGATATAGCAAGTCCTACATTCGGCCCACTTCTCTTCAGGGGCAGATGGTGAGGATCATAATCCCACCCCCACCTCTCAGATACAAATAAAGCCCCTCAGGTTCTCTGGATACGTCCATAGCACAGCTAGAGGACCCCTAAACTCTCCTTCTACCCCTAATCTCTGCTCTCTTCAACGCAAGTAAAGAACTTCTAGACTTTTACACTCCCTGAGTCTTCTGGACCTCACTTGGGGATTTTCTGGAGATCTAGGGAAAGGGATTGGGACCTGTATACTGTCTTTTTGTAGTTATACAACCACACTCAAAGCAGTTTACATATATGCAGATACTTATTTTGTACCTGGGGCAGTAGAGGATTAATGTGACTTGCCCAGGATCACAAGGAGCAGCCCTGGGATTCAGTCCCACAACCTCTGGGTGCAGAGGCAGCAGCTCTACTACTAGGCCACTCCTTATCTCTTCTGTAGTGGTGAACAGGAGTGATCCCAGTTGCTACTGTTTTTTCCAGGCCTGGCTTCAAAATGGTACTTCTTGGAGGTCAAGCTGCCAAATAAAGGTTTTGGCTCATTTTCAAAACAGAAAGACTTCCAAAAAAGTGGCCAGAATTGTAGGCCAGGTCCTTTTCTACCGCTCAAATGGCTTCTACCCCAAAGAAATACAGCTCCTCCTTGGAGAACAGACACCATCTTTGTTACTCTATATAGCTAATACTCCTGGTAAAGGTGCACAAGCTAAGATCATGCTTAATTTCTGGGTTATGTAAATTAGTTTTTCATAGACTCTGCCTCTTAGGCAATTTGGCATTTTCCAGGAAACAGTGGCACATCATTGGGGGGTTTTCTCTTGCCAGCTTCCCTTAAAATAATCTAAAAAACTAGACTGACTCCTTCTGGGTCAAGCAGTTAAATTTTCAGCCCAGCAGCCACAACTCCCCGTATAGAACAACCACTCCCTGTGACTTTACTGTTGTATTCTCTACCCCAGCTGTTCTTTCTAGTTCAAAGAAAAAATTTGAAGGTAGTAAAGGTAAGTATCTTGTCTTTGTTATTCCCTCCTTGGATCAACTCCCAGGCTTTCAGGATCAGACTGTCCTTCATCTGCAGTCTGTAGATCTTCTTCTCCTCCATTTCTCTTTCTGTCTGCTTTCATTCTAGGGACCTCTTTATAGGTCCTTAGTCTCTTAATCACTCCATTCTACTTAACTCCCCACCTATTGGTGAGCTTGTCTCCTCCCCTTCCCAGTTAGGATAAAGGCCTCGCTCCTTCTAGCCTTTCCAAATATGAGCAGTGTTTACTTTTGTTCTTGCAGGCTTTCCTATCCACCACCCTTCCAAGACACTCCTCACATCTATCTTTCAGCTTGGGCCAGAATTTTCTTAGTTGTGCCCCACACATCCCCACGCCCCCTTTCTGAGCTCTTGTGATTTATATTTTCTTCCCCTTTTTTCCCCCTTAAAGGGACATCATCATTTCTCACCATGACAGGTCCTGTACTTGCTATCCCTTAAAGGGGAAACACCATTTCTTTTGCAGCCTTCCCCTCTGGCAATTTCAGTTCCATAACACTTCCCTAGGGCCCCCTCCCCTTTTGCAACCTTCCCCTCTGACAATTTCAGTTCCATAACACTTCCCTAGAGCCCCCTCCCCCCATGACAAGACACACTTGTACCTATCACAAGACGTATCAAACAAGATGATGATGATAACATATGTACCAGAATTAAGATACCACCCAAGGTAACTATCCAAACCAGAAATAAAACTTCAGAGGTGAAGGGCATTACTCTAAAAGAAGAAATGAAATGAAACAGAACAATCTTCTCAAGAACACTGGAAATAAAGAACATGCTAAACATAGGATAGTTAGGAATCTGAGGATCAAAATTAGTTTTGTGTTTGTGTTTTTTTTTGGGGGGAGGGTGTTAAACAGCAATCAAAACAAAGCATTCCTTCTAACAGTTTGGAAAATTGCCTTCTGAAAAGCTGAATTTGGCAAATTCAAGGATAGATTGGAAAAGGCCCATTTCAGGATTTATAATAAAGCTAGATAGGATAGGATTTAGGAAAGATGTCCCTATGGTCTTATGTGCCAAGACCTTAGAAAGATAAGCGAGGGAAAGTTTTAAAGGTATGCCACAATGTTGGGGAAGAAAACCAATCCAACTTTTCAAGACCTATTTGTTTCAGAAAGCATACTCATGACATTTATTCAATTTGGGTTATGAAATATGGATAAAGCTCTCGTGTTCATAGGTGATTGGTGACTCAGGTGATTGGCAACTTGGCTGTTTGGGGATGTTAAAATGGGTGGAGTTAGGTGAGGATATGGGGCATAGCTAGGGTGGGATATGGGAAGGAGTAATAATAATAATAATAATAACTTTATTTTTGTATACCGCAATACCACAAAACAGTTCAGAGCGGTTTACAGGATAAGAGACTGTACATTAACAGTGAAGTTACATCAAGGTTACAGCGAAGTTAACATCGAGGTTACAGCATATCAAGAAGACAGTTCAGGGCGATTTATACAATGTAGGTGTAGAGAGTTAGTTAGCAATTATATGGTAAAAAACCAGTGATAATTACAAAAAAGATTTAGTAACTGTTGCATGGGGGGAGGGGAAGGGAAAGGGAGATAGGCAAGGGATAATTAGTTCGGTAGGGGAGGAGCGGGGGTTAGAGGAATTTGTCAAAGAGGTATGTTTTGAGCGATTTCCTGAACGATTGATAAGTAGGGGCAAGAGAGATGAGAGTGGACAGGCAGTCATTCCATTTGCCAGCCTGGAAGGAGAGGGTCCTGTCGAAGAATCTTTTGTGGATGCATCCTTTTGGGGAGGGGTAGGCAAACAGGTGAGCATTACGTGTACGGTTAGAACCTGGGAAGGTGAAGTGGCGTGACAGATATATCGGGGCTGAGCCAGTTAGGGTTTTGAAGCAGAGGCAAGCGAATTTGAAGATGATCCTTGCTTCGAGCGGTAGCCAGTGAAGTTTCCTGTAGAAAGGGCTGATGTGGTCTGATTTTTTGAGCCCGTAGATGAGGCGGACGGCGGTGTTCTGGATAAGTCGTAGTCGTTTAGTGGTTTTCTTGTAGGAGCCCAGGTATATGATATTGCAGTAATCCAGGGAGTTTAGAATTAAGGATTGGACCAGTAAACTGAAGGTGGGGAAATCAAAGTAATGTTTGATGGAGCGGAGTTTCCAAAGGGTGGAAAAGCATTTTTTGACCTGGGTGTTAGTGTGATCTTCTAGAGTGAGGCATCGGTCCAATATGACTCCGAGGATTTTTATGGTAGCGTTGATTGGATACGTTAAACCATTGAGTTGCAGGGTGGTGGACGTTAGTTTGTGGTTGGGACTTGCAAGGAAGAACTTGGTTTTTTCTGGGTTTAGTTTCAGTTTGAAGCAAGTGGTCCAATTTTCTACCATGGTGAGGACCGTAGAGATGTATTGTTCTGTCTCATATGACAGTGAGGTGATGGGTATGATGATTGTAATGTCATCTGCGTAAATGTAGGATTTCAGGTTACGGTTCGATAACATGTGACCCAGAGATGCCATGTAAATGTTGAATAGTGACGGGGATAGGGGGGAGCCTTGGGGGACTCCACAGGGGTTGCTCCATGTATGGGAGAAGGTTCCGTCATTGTGGACTTGGTAGGTTCGGTTTTTTAGGAAGCCTGTGAGCCAGGTTAGTACTTGTCCGGAGATGCCTATGGAGTCGAGGCAGCTAATCAGAATGTCATGGTCTACTAGGTCGAAGGCACTGCTGAGGTCGAACTGGAGTAGCAGTGCGCTGTTTCCCAGTGAGAATAGTTGGAGGAGGTGATTGGTTAGTGAGGCTAGCACAGTTTCCGTACTGTAATTGGTGCGGAATCCAGACTGGGAGTCATGGAGGATGTTAAATTTCTCTAGGTAAGATGTGAGATGGTTATTGACAAGTCCTTCCATGATTTTTAGGAAGAGAGGAATATTGGCGATGGGTCTGTAGTTGGAGGTTACAGAGGGGGATTCTTTAGGGTTTTTAATTATTGGAGATACGAGGATGTGTCCAAGTTCCAGTGGGAAGTGGCCGGTTGACATGCACAGGGTGATCCAGTTGAAGAGTTCTGCTTTGAAGGGGAGGGGGGCAGTTTTCATGATGGTTGGAGGGCAGTTGTCTAGTAGGCAGTTGGATTTGGAATATTTTGAGTATAGCTTGAGGAATATGCTCCAGTCTGGGTTTTTGAAGTGAGACCAGGTCATGTCTGCTGGTGCGCCATCATTTTCTGGAGAGGGTGGATGAATATTTGGGTAAGTGCTAGTTATTGTGAGTGTTGTTTTCAAGTTGAGAATTTTGTTGGCGAAGTAGTCAGCTAGTTTTGTTGGGGAGGGTGGTAGATCTGTGGGGGAGCTTTTATGTGGGACGGTGTCAAATAAGGAGTTAACTATTTTGAAGAGTTTATTAGTGTTTAGGGATGGGGTGTTGATAAGTTGAGAGTAGTGCTTGTGGCGCTTTTCTTTGATCATTTTTTTGTATTCTGTGACTTTGATTCGCCATGAGTGTCTGTCGGTGTTTGTGCCTGATTTGCACCAGGTTCTTTCCAGTTTGCGTACTTCACGTTTGAGTAGAATGGAACGGAGAAAGTTAAAATCCTTGGGTGCGGGGAAACACCTATGTCAGCAGTAAAAAGACTGGAACATTTTTGAACACTACAAGGAAGAAGTCATTCATTGTGCGGCTCTGGTGCAGTTGTTTTCAGCTGTCTCCCTAGAACCTCTGCTTTGATGTTTATTTGCACACTGAATACACTCCAGGAGTTACATGCCCTCCCAAAAATCAAAATGATTTACCAAATTAATGCAATATATTAAATAAAACAATATTTGCAGTATTTTGACAGACCTTGCTCCCCCCCATCTTCCTGTTGATCATGTGAACCAGATGTTCAGCAGCAGTGTAACAGAAATCATGTGATTTAATGGCAACCATAAAATGATATGCCTATCAGTTATTTTGATAGGTTGCCAAATGACCACCAGGTTTCAGATCTGCTAGTCTTTAGTTTATTGTTGAGTTAAGAAACATGTTTGGAATATATTTTATCTGTATTCTAAAGCTTAAAGCAGCAGGCTGATAACCAGGAAAGCAAGGGTTCACTTCAAATCCCACTGTCACTCCTTGAGATCGTGGACAAGTCACTTAAGTTTCCATAGACTCAGGTTCAAACAAACTGTAAACCCTCCAGAAACAGGAAAATACCTCTTTCACCTGAATATAACTCACATTGAGCTACAACCAAAAGAGGTATGAGTTAAATCAAAATCCAGACGCTAGTACCAGGCATACTGTGAAGATACAAAGCTCTACAAAATCACTCAGACCCTATAGTCAATTCTACTATAATAGTACTAACTTCCAGGGGTCACACCACAACTTCCTAGGACAGGGGTAGGCAATGCCGGTCCTCAAGAGCCAGGGCCCGGTCAGGTTTTCAGGATATTCACGATGAATATGCATGAGACAGATTTGCATCTCAAGGAGGCAGTGCATGCAAATCCATCTCATATATATTCATTGTGGATATCCTGAAAACCTGACCTGGCTCTGGCTCTCGAGGACCGGAATTGCCTACCCCTGTCCTAGGAAAAGGCAGCACCATAAACATTGCAGTAGGCAATAGAACACCAGAAACTAAACAAGCTGGATTAGTACAGATCAATCCTACACACATATTGAATGCTAACAGAATATCCAGCCTTTTTCACACATGAAGGCAGGTAGACCCTCAACTATAGAGTCAGACTGCATACAGTGCAACACCAGAGAAATAGAAACAGATGTATGCCCCTCCGTACTGTGGCAATATACCACCTCCTTTACTAAGGCGCGATAGCCAATTTAGCATGCGCTAAACACTAACACATCCATAGAATATAATGGACGCATTAGCATTTAGCGCACGCTAAAAGGACCCCATAAAAAGAACATGTAAATTTGAAAAATTGACATATTCCAATTGCTACATTATAAATCAACAAACAAAATGGCAATGAAAAATAAGGTGATGCATTTTTTGGCTAGCTTTCTTAGGCCAAAACCTTCTTCAGGTCTGAACAGCATACTGCTGTTAAGTATGCTTAACCAGACATAAGAAGGTGGTTTCGGCTTTAAAAAGCTAGTCAAAAAGGTATTTAGTTCAACAAAAAGGTGTGACCTTTTTTCTTTTATTTCTATTTATGAACTTTTAAAGTGGACTAACACAAGTACCACTTTTAAAGTGGACTAACACAAGTAATTAAAAATAAAATTATTTTTTCTACTTTGCTGTTTAGCCTTTAAATTTTTCTATTTGTATTGGTCCCAGTCTCTGGTAACTGCTTTTCTGTCTTCTTTTGCCCCTTCCTTTACAAAGCCACGCTATCATTTTTAGCACCAACCGCAGTGGTAATAGCTCCAATGCTTATAGAATTCCTATGAGCGTCCAAGCTGTTACCACTGCGACCAGTGCTAAAAATGTTAGTGTGGGTTTTGTAAGGAGGGGGTAGGGGTAATTTTTTCCCAAAGGTCTCCTGTCCATTTGTAATTTTTTTATTCTCCCTGTCTTTTTCACCTCCTACACTACATTCAACTCCAGCATTGATCTGTTCCTTTTAGTTTTCTTCCATTTTTATTTTTTTGCCTATCAATTCAGATTTTAGTCTTCCTCTCTTTACTGTTTCTACCTACAGCTTTCCATTTCTTTCCCTCACTCTGGCCTACCCATTCTTCTTCCTTTTATTCTCCAGTCTTTCAAAAATTCTTTCCTCTTTCCCCCTGCCATCCAGAGGGCTACTTCCTCCGGTCCCTCCACTGGTCACTTGCCAGTCACCTTCAACCAGGATACCACCAGTACACTGGTTCCCCATGGACTCTTCTGTCACTGGTCACTCCCTGAGAACTCTCCTGGTCCCTCAGACACTCTCCACAGCCAGTTGTCAAGTTTTAGCATCCTCTAGACACTCCAAACTCTACTGGGCACAGCCGATCAAGGTTAGGTTTACCAATGGTTAGGCTTTTGCCAACATTCCTTCCCTTGAGGGTCACCTAAGCTCCAGAAGCAGCTTTTCTTTTGTTCAGCTCTTTGTTCTGGAACTCTTGTTTTCAGCTCTTTTCCACTCAAGGTGAGTAGAGAGCTCCCAGGTGTCTTTGCAGCCCCTTCTTCTAATGCTGAAACTTCCCTCTGCTGGCCGGTGATGGATATACACCCCATCTCACATGAATATAAGCTTAAAACTCAAAGGCTTCTTCACATGATATAAAATATATAGGTCCAAGGAGCTGAACAAAAGAAATGCACATTGCCTCACAGGAAACCTAAATGATCTTAGGCTTATACAGTGTAAGGTTAGGAAGCACCATGGCAAACATCATAAAAAAGGATGTGGTAGCAGAAATTTACACATCCTCACTACACTGTTTCCAGGAAAATACTGAACTAGTGAGGGTCCCAAATGGATACTTACACTGAAAAAGAATAAGAATTGAAACAAAATGAAAAAGGAAGGCAGCTGAAAGGACGAGGAGGTAGAGATGAAACGGAGAAAAGATGGAGAGAAAGCAGAGATAAGAAGAGAAATCAAACTGCAGATAAACAGATTGGGAAAACTTTTACTCTACTTTGTTTTTGGCAAGGATTTCCTGCCTAGGTAGCTAGTTTCAAGCAATAGGGTGCTAGAAATAGAGGAAATGAATGTTATGTATCTTCATTTATCTCTATTACCACACATGTAAATAAGAGGGTTTTCTAGAAGGATAATGGAAGGTGGGAGCGCTTCACTATGTGAAGAAAATCTCTCTCTCTCTCTGCAGTTATGCTTGCTTTTATGACCATCTGCCATCCTGGCAGACATCCAATGACAGCTCTTAGCACCTCTGCTTTTCAGCTGCCCTTTTCCAGCTTTTTTTTCTAGTTTAAACTATGCCCAAATTGTTTACACCTGCCTCCCTGGCTCTTGTGCCCTTGGTTCTAATTAGTCATTATCCTATGTCTAGGACATCCCTGCCTTTCCTTTTCTCCTCTGCAGTGCCCTTTGTTCCCTGGACAAGCCAAACATCTGTCTCTGTGACACCACAAGACTCTTGGCTGGCTTCATTATAGACTGCAGCTTCCCGATGCCTCTGTTTTAAAGCCACGCCGCCTTTATAATATTCTTCATGTAGCTTACAATCTTGTCTGTTCTGTATAATTGAAAGGCTGCTTAATGAGCAAGCACTTGATTCCATCTCAGACATCTACAATAGATTCACTGGTTTGAGAATGTCCTTGCACAGCTAAATAACGCTGTCTAGCCTCATTATATTGAACTGTTCGAAGAATGAGCATTTGGGGAAGTTGGCTTGAGTGAGGGCTGTAAACTGTGAGCCTTATATTCCAAGAAAGGTGTATGTTTCGTATTAGTGTATTTTCAACCACAATAGGGGTAGTTCTATACATGGGCACGTCCTTATAGGCGCCTATAGGTGCCTCCAATAGCATGTGGTGAGAACATATTCTTTAAGAGTATCCAGGCATCAAGATTCCATTACAGTATACTAGCATTGGCACACCTTAGATTTACATGCCCATAATTATACCAACTGTTCATAAGAATAGGCTCACTGGGTCAGACCAAAGGTCCATCAAGCCCAGCAGCTCGTTCCCACGGTGGCCAATCCAGATCACTAATACCTGGCCAAAACCCAAAGAGTAGCATGGTTTATGGCTGGCTAGTTGGAATACATAAGAACATAAAAATAGCCTCACTGGCATAACTGCCAACGCCGAAATGTAGCAGGTACCCACATAATGTACAGTATTTTTTGAGTTGCTCAGGTAAATGGCAGCGACCCCCCCCCCCCACCTCATGTGAATGCCCCTTTGCATTTACGCCACTTAGGCACACTTTATAGTGCTGTTCTGTTTAATTTGAGCTGGAGTCTTCCAAGTGTATTGCTGCCAGTGGAGGGGGGAGGTGCTGCGTTAATATTGTGTTTTCAATTGCTAGGGGCAGGCAGGTTCCCTGGAGTTCTACAGAGTTATCTGTCCCTCATGATTGAAAATGAGACAGTGAAACGCCCCCCCCCCCCCTTGCTGGCAGGACTGTAGGTGGCGGACTCACACATCTTTTTATTTATTTATTTAATTTTTTGTATCCTGTTCTCCCCAAAGAGCTCAGAATGGGTTACAGGCTAACATACACAATATACAGTTAACAGATTTTTTCGTTACAAGTTTTTATCCTAACTCGACACATACAGTACTAGGAATCTAATATCAATATGGATAATATACAGTTTACATGTACAATTTTCCATAGTTATAGTTCAAGGTATTTCAATACAAGTTTTTATTCTAACATAGTAACATAGTAGATGACGGAAGATAAAGACTCAAATGGTCCATCCAGTCTGCCCAATCTGATTCAATAAAAAATTTTTTTCTTCTTAGCTATTTCTGGGCAAGAGCCCAAAGCTCCACCCAGCACTGTGCTTGGGCTCCAACTGCTGAAGTTTCCGTCAAAGCTCACTCCAGCCCATCCACACCCTCCCAGCCTTCAAAGCCCTCCCCAGCCCATCCTCAACCAAAAGGCCATATACAGACACATACCATGCAAGTCTGCCCATTACTGGCCTTAGTTCTTCAATTTTTACTATTATTTTCTGCCTATTACTGGCCTTAGTTCTTCAATTTTTACTATTATTTTCTGATTCTCTGATTCTGATCCTCTGTGTTCATCTCACATTTCTTTGAACTCTGTCACTATTTTCCTCTCCACCACCTCTCTCAGGAGCGTATTCCAGGCATCCACCACCCTCTCCATAAAGTAGAATTTCCTAACATTGATCTTGAATCTACCACCCCTCAACCTCAAATTATGTCCTCTGGTTTTACCATTTTTCTTTCTCTGGAAAAGATTTTGTTCTACATTAATACCTTTCAAGTATTTGAATGTCTGAATCATATCTCCCCTGACCCTCCTTTCTTCTAGGGTATACAAATTCAGTATTCAGTGTTTCCAATCTCTCCTCATACGTCTTCTGGCACAAACCTGCTATTATTTTCGTAACCCTCCTCTGGACCACTTAAAGTCTTCTTACGTCCTTCACCAGAACATAACAC
The DNA here is from genome assembly GCF_902459505.1 of Geotrypetes seraphini. NCBI lineage: Eukaryota > Metazoa > Chordata > Amphibia > Gymnophiona > Dermophiidae > Geotrypetes > Geotrypetes seraphini. Next base: position 286,532,865 of record NC_047086.1, read on the forward strand.
ATACTGAAGATCTACGAGTATCAATATACATTTCTTTGTAATCTATCAGTTGTGGGTGGGGGAGTTAGGTGAATAGGTATATTTTTATTGCTTTCCTAAAGTTGAGGAGTACTTCAAGGGATCTGATTCAAGTTTCAAGTTTATTAGGATTTTATATACCGCCTATCAAGGTTATCTAAGCGGTTTTAACAATCAGGTACTCAAGGATTTTCCCTTGATCTGTGGGGGCAGTTGATTTCAGAGGCTCGGTATGAAGTGGGAATAGGTATGTCATTTGGCAGTTTGCAGTTGAAGGGTACGATCAGGGGGCATTTTGAGGTATATTTCATCCTGGAAGTAGAAGGACCTATTTGGCACTTATTGAAGAAGCTTGCTCATTATATAGCCCAGTGCCATATTGTGCAAGGATTTGAACGCTAGTATCAGGCCCTTGAAGACACAACATTTGGCTACAGGCAGCCAGAAGTAGAGACAGGGTTGTGGGCATGGAGGTTTTATAGAAGTCTGATTGCTGCATTTTGTACATTCAGGAGACATCGTATATTCTTCGCCGTGAGTAGTGCATCTCTTTTTCTTTTCTTAACCTTTTGGAAATGATGTTTAGTATGCAATAAAAATGGATTTTTCATGTACTTTGCTTGAGTAAATGCCTTATTAAACATCTTTTTCTGTTATAAAATAGGAGTCCTCTATAGCCCAAAAATAGAAGTTTAGTATGCAATATATATATATTTCTTTCATGTCCTTTGCTTAAGTAATGCATTAGTAAACATATTTTGATCTTAATATCAACTTGGAGTCCTCTATACTCCTATAAATGGACGTCTACAGTATGCCTAAGTGCCACCTAAGTGGCGTCTACTTGACTCATGCCTACCTAGCATCCAGCTCACACTCAAAAGTAGACCTGGTATTGCAATGCCTACATTTTAGGCGTTAGATAGACGCATTCGGGCACTGAGCGGCATGCGATTCTATAAATGGACATCCAAATCAAAGCCACACCCATGCCTATTTTTAGGCGCAGCTTTTTCCAATGGGTGTCCATGAAATTGTGGATGTCTTTTTGTAGAATCGTGCCCAACGTTTGAAAGTCTAAGTTCCAATTAATGCTTATTAAAGTCATTAATTGTACTTATTATCCACTTTATTTGGACACCTAAGTCGATGGACGTCCAGATTGTGGACGCCTAAAATTAGACATCCTTTACAGAATCTAGCCCTATCTGTATAGTTGAAGACTGGAAAGAGGGTGCGACAGGAAAATTATCTGAATAACGGCAATTTTTCAGCCACTTTCTGGATAAGCTTCCTGTTTAATTTAGGTCCGCTAATGCCTAAGGCCATTGCACCAGCCTTGGACTTAGAATCCTTGATTACAAATGCATGATCTGTCATCATAGTGACTGGGCTAAGTGAGCTGGAAATAGAATAGGGGTAAATCCTGGTTGCTTGCAAAAGACACCCTCTGGTGACAGCTCCTGTCCTTGCCTCTGCAGCTAGTTGGGTCTAAATAAATAAATGAAAGTGGATGAAAGTATAGGTAGATGATTTTTACCACTGTCCTAATTGAAGAAAGTTGCTTCAGGTGATCCATCTTTTGCAGGAGAGATGTTGAGATGGGCATTGTCACTGCGAGAGCGCTTCGTCAGGATTCCAGTGATAAAAGTGCTGAGGTGGGGGGCTCAGTAGAGGTAAAAGCAGAGAGGTATGTATAGCTCTTTCAGGACATGGCTTCAGATTTTGAGGGTCATGCAGGTACATTTTGAGCAGCAGCCATGTTATGATCAGGGCACAGGCAAGGGACACACACATGGTGTGTGTCAGGGAGAGCCATGTTAATGGCACTTTGGCTCAGATTCTATAAAATGATGCCTAAAGTTAGGCGCCTAGATTGGTGGGCCTAGCCAATCTAGGCACCTAATGTAATTATTTAAAAAGCATAATCAGTGCTGATAATTGGCAGTTAATAACTTATAATTGACATTAATTGCATTTAATTGGATGGCAAGCACCTAGTCTAAGGCACCTACCAGAAAGAAGGCATGGTTAGGGGGGGCGTATCATGGGCATGTTTTAAATGTAGGTGCCTATTTTGGACTTGGGTGCCAATATTTAGGCCAAGAAAACCCTGACATAAATACGGTGCACCTAAGGATAGGATGCCTATTAACACCTAGGACCACTTTAGGCACCATTAACTATGATTCTATAAATCACGCCTATCTTTGATAGAATTGCACCTAAGTGCCATGCTACTTGACACCTAAAACCACTGGCATAGTAATGGGGGGGTCCGCCCCAGGCACAGTCTTTGTAAAGGCCACAGGCACCCGTTCTCTTCTTGGCCCCCTCCTTCCAAACCCCCCCCCCCACTGCGTGCGTCCACCCCTTCACCCGTACCTCTTTAATTTTTCCTGTGCGAACAGCATAATGAACTTTCTGCCTGCGTCACGTCCCACATCTAGGAAGTGACGTCAGAGGGATAGCCAACACGACGTGGGCAGCAAATTTGTGCTGTTGCTCTCGCCTGGAAAATTAAAAAGGTACGGGGGAAGGTGGTGCACATGTGGCTGAGGGGGTGTCAGGAAGGAGTAGGGGGTGGAGAAGAGGGCGGGGGAGGGGTACCACTTACCCGTGCTATGCCACTGCCTAAAACTTAGAATCAGGCCCTTTGTGAACTCAGGCTTATTTTGCTTGTCCTTAGTGATCTTTTTAATTTTCTTTTTCTGATCTGAAATGGTGTGTCATGAAGAAAAGTAATTGTAGGAGAGGTGCAGAGACTAGTCTGGCAGATTTAAGCAGACTGATGAGGGTGGCAGTTACCTTTACGTGGCTGCATGTTGGCAAATGCTCAAAAAGGTTTCCAGATTTTTCTAAGTTTGGAGGGAGCAAGGTCCGGCTTGGCAACATCATGCAATAATGTCGCCTATGCATGGCTGTTTTATCCTGCTTGTCTACGGAGTGAGTTGGTTAATGAAATAGCAGGCATGATTTAAAGTTGTAAAAATACTGAGACAATGCTTTAAGTGAGACAGGTCTAACAAAAAATTATGCTGCCAATACCTGAAGCATAATTATAGTAGCGGTTTCCCTTCTTTGTGATTCCATAATAATCTACTATCTCACACTGTCACCCTTTTTACCTCCTTGGCATAACATCATTCATCAGAAAATATTATGCAGATGATTTCTTAAGCATAAACAAAATTGTGTTACATTAACATGCCACTTCAAATGTTCAAGGTAGCAGCTCTTATGATATACAGGGGAAAAAAACCCCATTTAACTTGTATTTTTTTCTATTTTCTCTTTCTTTCTTTTGTGTTTCATGACGAATCCTTAACTTAAGAATAATAACAGAATGGGAACAGATTCTGGCTCTGTGCCACTCCTTTATAAATAGCAACATAAACTGCCTTCCAGACACAAATATTTATCAAATGAAAATGCTCGATTATGCCATGGATGCATGCATTAATCTTTGTCTGTGGGAGGAGGCTTTGCTTTATGGCAGCAGAAATCTGAAGCCATACAGGTAAGATTTATAGTGCCAAGCCTTAATCGGTCTGTCTTAAATGGGTGCTTTTGTAATGGAGTGGTCAAGGTTTTATATGCCAAAAGCCCAAGCCTGAGAATTCACAGTGGCAGAGAGCTTCATCTTTGAGGAACAGAAGAATGTGGTACTCTTTCTTCCAACGACAAGAAAACGAAATGCCACAGAAAATAGGAGAATCGAAAAACAAAAGGAACTGTGGGGATGATGTTCTTGATGCAGGTGTTTTTTTATTCAATTGAACATTAACAATAACAATCCACTGTGCATAAGCTGGACCCAACACGGTCCGTGTTTCGACGAACACGTCTTCCTCAGGGGTCCTGGATTATGCTGAGTAATCAAGTAAAAACGTGGATGCTAAAAAGCCGGCATAAAGCCTTCCAAAGAGTCATCTGCAGAGGAAAACACTTTGGTCCTGTAAAGTCTCTAATATTTGCTCCATGTACCTATCATAAAAATTCTAGGACCCCTGAGGAAGACGTTGTTCTCTTTCTTCCACTGCCAAAAAGAAAGGCCAGATTTCTTAACCTATCCCTGGTCCCCACCGGTCTCTCTCTCTCTCTCTCTCTCTCCCTGTCTCACACACACCCACAATGTCCAAATCTTTTCCACACCAGGTTTTTTTTCCTCTAAACCAAATTCCTTTTTCCTCAACAGTCTTAATCTCTTTCTTGCTCTTTCCCTCTTTTAGTCCCTCTACTCCTGTTCCCACTACTCTCTAACTATCTCCTCCCCTCATCCCTTCCAGATTTCCCCTCTCCCTTAACCTTCCCCCATACTCATCTCTACAAATCCCAATCCAACCAACCACTTCTCTTCCTCAGCCAACTAGTTACACCCCTCTCAGCAAACCAACCCAGGTTTCATGTTACCAAATGTTAAAAATATTTTTTTTTAAATATTCAGTTTAGTGACTAATGTCTTTGGTGGTGCCTCTTTCAGAGATTTAGAGTGAGCATCAGCTCCCATGAGTGGTTGACCAGTCATCTTTCATTGTGTTTTTTCAAGTGATGGCTGTCTCGGGCCAAATTTATACTTCCCCCAACTCCAATTTTCAAAGCTATTTAACTGGCCAGAAAAGGCCACTGACTGGTTAAATAGTATTTAACTGGCTTACCACAAATATTATTTCCCTATGAGGAAAGGCTAATGAAGTTAGGACTCTTCAGCTTGAAGAAGAGATTGCTCAGGGAAGATATGATAGAGGTCTATAAAATACTGAGTAGAGTGGAACAGGTAGACGAGAATCACTTATTTACGCTTTTCAAAAATACTAGGACTAGCGCAAAACTACTAAGTAGTAAATTTAACTCAAACCGGCAAAAATATTTCTTCACCCAATGTGCAATTAAATTCTGGAATTTGTTGCCAGAGAATGTGGTGAAAGCAGTTAGCTTAGCAGGATTTTAAAAAAGGTTTGTATAATTTCCTAAAAGTCAAGTCCAAGAGTCATTATTAAGATGGACGGGAAAATCCACTGCTTATTTCTAGAATAAGCAATATAAAATCTGTTTTACTCTTTCAGGATTTTGTCAAGTATTTGTGATCTGGATTGGCCACTGTTGGAAACAGGATAATGGGCTTGATGGATCTTTAGTTTGTCTCAGTATAGCAGCTCTTATGTTCTTAAAAGATTAAAAAATACATAGAGAAAGTGATATTTTCCAGAACAAAGAATAACCCCCTCTTCTACGAAACCACGCTAGTGGTTTTTAGTATAGAGAGCCACGCTGAATGGCCTGCACTGCTCCCAAAGTTCATTGAGTTCCTATGAGCATTGAGGCAGCGCGGGCCATTCAACACGGCTCCCTGCGCTAAAAAACGCTAGCGCGGTTTCATAGAAGAGAGAGTAAGCTTCAGCTTTAAAAAATGGTTCTGAGCAATTAAAGATATGTTGCCTACAAACTAACATGCATTTTATTTATTTATTTTTAATTTTTTTTTATCTTTGTCATTCTCTAGTTCTGAGCGGGTTGCAAGAAAAGCATGCACAATAGTTAGGTGCCATCGACTCATGCTCAAGTCCTAGTGACTTGATGAATTATAGATCTAAAAAGAGATCGTTTTTGTGCTAGTCTGGTAAGGTCTACATGATAAAATAACAAAAACAGCAAATATAACAAATCATCAATCATATAACATACCTAAAAACAAAATATCACAGCATCAAAGAAACAGCTACTAAATCCAGTCCTAAAGTTCACTAGTAAGCACATTCAAAAATAATTGTTTCCTGAACTGTAATACCCCAGACAAAGTTCTGACCTCTACATGTAAGGCATTCCAGAGATAAACACCCTGGATAGAAAATATGGAATGTCGATTGTCACTAACCTACTGTAACGTGCTTGAAAGCAGTGGCATAGTAAGGGATGTGAGGGGGACGGGGTGGGGGCTGTCTGCCCTAGGCGCCGTCTTGATAAGGTGTGACACCCATCCTTCCCTCTGCCCCCTACTCCTCCACTGCTGCACACATGCGCCGCTTCCCTTCCCCATACCTCTGTAACATTTTTAGCAGCAAGCAGCAACCCCTAACCTACTGTTGTGCCTACGTCAGCTCTTCTGACATCACTTCATGGACCCATGCCTAGGAAGTGATGTCAGAGGGAGAGTCCACAGCAAGTTGGAGGTTGTTGCTCGTGCCAGGAATGTTACAGAGGTATGGGGGAAGGGAAACAGTGTGCACACGCAACTGTGGGGTGGGGTGGGGCGGGGAAGGATTGTGGAAGGGAAAAGAAGAGGGCTGGGGAGCCCCAGGCGCCTCGCACTCTCGCTATGCCACTGAAAGATATGATTTCCAGCAACAATTTCTCCACTAGCAAACTAATTCTAACTAAGTCCGTCATGTACATTATTTGTAAAGAGAGTCAATCTGTTCTAACAAAGTTGCAAAAGCACTGGTTTCCAAAATAAGACTACTTTTCCTCTCTTTCCACAGTGAAAAAACTAAGGCCGGCAAATGTCACATCAACAATTGTTACCATAGAGGAAGTGTACAAAATTGTGTTCTGTCAGGCAGAGATGCATTTCTTTTCATTGACGGGATATAGGAGAATAACTACGAAAACAGAAAGATCTGGCTATTGAAAGGACATGGTATATTTTGTTTTCCCAGCTCTGTAGTGAACGATTTAAATTATTGTTAAAAATAATCCATGAATGCTTATGTGAGATGCCATTTGGAAGAATGGATCCAATGGTGGGATAGGATCTTTCTTGGGCGACGGCACTTTCAATTCACTCCGATTCAATATGCTCTGGATTTTGAGCCTGGTCTCAGGGATAATATATTTAAATTGTGGGCAACTCGATCGCTCTGTTCCCTGGGACAACTATGGCATGAGGGAACAATTTGTACATTTGCTGAGCTGCAGGACGAGTTTGGACTTTCAACTGCCTCCTTTTTTCATCAACAGCTTAAAGATTTTCTTAGCCCTAGGGCGGGCAGAGACCTTGCTGGAGAGGAGCATTCTTTTGAAACAGCTTTTCTGACTGCAGTGGGTGGATGGGGGATTTCCCACTTGTATTTGGCTTTAATTTCTTATTCCAACCCCATTTCCAAATATATTGCTCGGTGGGAGGCTTGTTTAGGGAAAAAATTTTCAGTTCCCAGGTAGAAGTGGGGATTTCAAGGATTGTTGCGTTTGTCTATCTCTACCCCATTGGTGGAGAATGGATATAAACTTCTCTACCAGTGGTATTATACTCCTCTGAGATAATGTAAAATGTTTAAATCTGGTGATGGCAAATGCTGGCGTTATTGTGGGCAGTTGGGTTTGTTTATGCATATCTAGTGGGAATGTCCCAAGATAGTTGATTTTTGGAATAAGATTTTGATTAATTTGCTAATATGCACTTCGATCTTTTATCCTAAGAGGTCGGAGAGTTGTTTATTGAACTTTTCTATAGCGGGTATTCCCTGGGAGATATGTCAGTTGGCAAAGCATATTTTCCCTGCAGCCAGGCTGCTACTTGCTAGAGCTTGGAAGACGCCATCTCCTCCTGCCCTGGATTCATCGTACCATAGGCTTGACTATATCTGTTTGATGTCTCAGATGACTGCACATAGGAGGGGGTACCTGAACGCTTTTCATAAAGTATGGGATGTGTATATACAATGGCGGGACTCTATGGTGGATATGGCTGTGAGGAAGAGTTGGGTTCATAGGGTGTTGAGTTGTGGGGGAGGGTCTGTTTGTAAAAATATGGGTATTCTTGTTTGGATTATTGTTGGATATTTTCTATACTATTTATAAAATGATATAAATAAAGTGTGAGAAAAAAAACAATCCATGCACTTGTGTTAGAAATTTTTCCAACAAGCAAATGCATAATGAGGTCAAGGAGCGGTGTTGAGGTTTGATTTAAAAATACTACTCAAACTAATGTTTCCATGAGAAATCAAACAAGTGAGTTGATTAATAAAAAAGATATAGGGTTAATGGTTTATTTGTTCAGTTCCCTTTATTGTGCTTTACTGGGCTTTCAATGCCATGAAATATATTGGGGATCCTAATTCACTACCTGACGGCACTGGTTAATTTGTTTAATATTTATCTATTTTAGTCTAATTTGCTAAAATGCCTTTTTCAATATTATAGTGAGTTACAATACTAAAATACAGGATGCACATTAAAAAAAATTCAGTATTGGTATAAAAACATTACATCAAGGGTATTAATTAAAAACCCGCATGGCAGTAAAACCAAGACCCCAATAACATCTCTGCACCTTAATCTTCTCTCACAAAAAACCAACACAAATAACCATTATATCTGGCAGTCTCAGCAGAAAACTGAAGAGCACAGGTCTGTAGATACAAGGGGAGAATTCAAGTAGGTATGCACATGAAATATTTATTCATGGCAAAGTGACAACTTCTCATTAATGGTCTCAACCAAAATGTTTCTAGCTTTTGATCTGTACATCAGAGTTGGCTAACCAATTTCTTAAGAGTCGCACGTGACTCACTGAACAGGAAAACAACACGGGTAATACATTTTAAAAGAAATAAGTAAAATAAATGCTGGTTTGTAGACAACATATCTTTAGTTGCTCAGAACCATTTTTTTAAAGCTGCAGCTCAGTCTTTGTTCTGGAAAATATCACTTTCTCTGAGTGATTGCAATATTTCTTTTAATGCTATCAACATCAACAGCTGTAGCAGCAGCAGCAAGAGTCATCAGTCCATGCAAAAGGGAGAAGGAAGGCCTAGACAGCTGAACACTGCTTTGTTGGGGGAGGGGAGTACCCAGGAACTCCGCCCTAGCGCACGACCTTTCAATAGCTCCCAAGTCCTCAACCCACATCCTCCCAGTGCTTTAGTTTTAAATATTCAGCAACCGCTGTGCAGTGTCCATGAGCAGGCCTGCCCCCAGAAGTAGAATGAAGGGTTCCAGGGCAGGCCTGCTGTTTGACGCTGTGCGGTGGCTGCCCAAAGATTTAAGCATAACACTGGGAGAAGAATGGGTGGGAGGGCTAAAAACAGTGACCGAGGAGGCCGTGGTCCCTGTGGCCTTCCTCATTCCAACACCTATGGAAGGTATGTATACTGTAGTGTCATCAGCTTTTGTGGCTATAGCAAGAAAGGGTGCCATCATCAGCCATATGGGCCAATAAGAAAAGAAGGCTATTAATTGCCAATATGGCTACAGGCATGTCCGTAACACAGAATGAGCTCTGTCCACCTACTAGCATATGAATTTCAGTACCGACCGCAATGAATACTGTATATACTCGAATATAAGTCGATCCGAATATAAGTCGAGACCCCCTTCCCCCCCAAAAAAGGAGGAAAAATGGTTGACTTGAATAAGTTGGGTGGCTTAATATTTAAGTGTCCTGCCCTGTCAGGCTCTGCGCCCAGCACCCTTCCATCCTTCCCTCCCCTGTCAGGCTCTGCACCCAGCACCCTTCCATCCTCCCCTCCCCTGTCAGGCTCTCCACTCTCCCTCCCAGGCTCTGCCATCTGTTTCACCTCCCTTCCCTAGCTTCATATCTCTGCCGATCTGGTGGAGGTGCAGTGGGTCCTCTGCCGATCGTTGGTGGAGGTGCAGCGGGCAGAAGCAAGCTTTCTGAACTCTTGCCCCGCTGCTAACCGGCTGCGCAGATCCACAGTCCATTTCAGCGGCACGAGCAGCAGCGTGATTTGGCATTGCATCTCGGTGCTGAGCGGCTTCCGTACTGGCTCCTGAATTCTCGCAAGAATTAGCGGGAGCCAGTAAGGAAGCCGCTCAGTGCCAAGAAGTAGCGCCAAATCGCGCTGCTGCTTGTGCTGCTGAAATGGACTGTGGATCCGCGCAACCGGTTAGCAGCAGGGCAGGAGTTCAGAAAGCTTGCTCCTGCCCACTGCACCTCCACCAATGATCGACAGAGGACCCGCTGCACCTCCACCAGATCGGCAGAGGTAGGAAGATAGGGCAGGGAGGAGGAGGAGGGCAGAGCCTGGCTGCGGTGGCCTTAAAAAATTCTGGGAGGGGGTATTGACCTGAATATAAACTGGGACCCCTGTTTTTGGGCCAATTTTTTGGCTCAAAAATCCCGGTTTATATTCGAGTATATATGGTACCTCAAGTAATCCTCATTGCCACCAGTCTCTACAATTAATAGGGGTGGCACAAAAGAATAAGCAATGGCTCCCTCTGAGCCCTGACAGCCATAGTATTGTGGCCACTAAGCCTTAACATTTAAGAGCCCCTCCCCTCCCCCCTGAAAAAAGTAAATTTTTGTTATAATGTTTTCCTTGCTTGTGCGTTATAATGTTTTCCTTGCTTGTGAAAGAGTATGCTACATTTTACATATTCATTTTAATTATTACTGATATTATTATCATAATGCACTAGCTACTAATACACTATTGTATTTTGTTTAAAGTTCTTTGTTTAACTCACAAAGGGGATCATTTTCAAAGCACTTAGATGTACAAAGTGCTATAGGTTTTTATGGTACTTTGTGTACACTAGATAGCGTTTGAGCCCTCCAGGACAGATAGAGAAATATGATAAAGTACCTGAATATAAACCTCTTAGGATATAAGTGGTATATAAATAATAAAATAAACAAAATAAAATAAATAAATGAGCCTCAAAATGTACTACCTGGGTCAACATCCTTACCTTGCCAAATAGGGTTCTACGATTGCTAGACGTTCAACAGCTATTTTTGCCTGGACCAAGACAAGTACACTATGAATGTACCATGCAATCCACCTTTAACTATCTTGCTCCAAAGATGTGGAATGACATGCCCCCATATATCAATTTGAGCACTCTTTTTCCAAATTTATTGTAAACAATATTTGTTTACACATTTGTTTGAATGATGCTAAACTAAACTAAAATGTAACCTTATATACTGGGTCTTCAACCAAAGGAAGCTCGACGTGGTTAACAATAAATTAAAAAATAAAGTGAACTTAAATACAAGAGAGTTAGTTTTCAAAATGTTTAGCGAATAAAAAAGTTTTCAAAAGTTTACAGAAGAGTTGGAAGGAACTGGGACACCTCAAAATTAGGGAAAGTTCATTCCATAATTGGGGAAATTTAAACGCCAAAGAGCTACTAAAATTCTTAACTCCTTGAATTCCTTTCCTAGAAGGAAGAGAACGTTTAAATCGATGAATGCCTCTCGCATATGAAAATCTATAAATATTCCATAGCAGAGGAACAAGAGGAGCAAAGATACCATGTAAAATCTTAAAAACAATACATAAACACTTAAACTGAATTCTAAAATAAACCGGGAGCCAATGGAGAGAAAAAAGCCAATGGTCGAATTTGCTCTTTCCATAGATTAACTTCGTGGCTGTATTCTGAATCAATTGTAGTCTTTGAAGGCAGTTCTTACTGATGCCAAGATAAATGGCATTGCAATAATCTAATCGGGATAATATAATAGATTGGACCAATATGAATGAAGTCACTCTTCCCTAAAATGTACTTCCTTTCCTATGCTGTTCCTATTCTCTTCACCTGTTAAAATCTCATGGCCATCGAGCCGAATGTCTAAGAAGAAAAAAGAACACCCCTTCCTTACTTTCACTTTTTAAGCAGAGATACCAGGAGTACGGCGCCACTCTCAAATGTGCAAAGAAGGAATATTTTGCCAGACATTTCATTTGGATTTTAAAATTTCCACATTTACTCTACAAAACATTTCATGCTATTTCACCTAAATTCTCTTATGATCTGTACATCAGAGTTGGCTAACCAATTTCTTAAGAGTCGCACGTGACTCACTGAACAGGAAACAACACGGGTAATACATTTTAAAATAAATAAGTAAAATAAATGATTGTTTGTAGGCAACATATCTTTAGTTGCTCAGAACCATTTTTTTTTTTAAGTTCAATGTTTTTTTTATTAGTTATAGGCATAAACAGATATGAACATTAGAACAAATATTTGACAGATTCTACAATTGCATAATGAGTCATAAAGCTGCAGCTCAGTCTTTGTTCTGGAAAATATCACTTGAGTGATTGCAATATTTCTTTTAATGCTACCAACATCAAATTAACGCACTCATTTGCTCTTCATTTTTTACCCTCCTTCACATTAAATCCTTTCGCCTCCTGATTCTGTTAGTTCTTTTACATTCACTGTTACACAGATAAATTAAATTGGATGTGCAATTAAAAAATATAATTTTGAACTTAGGAAAGAGAGAAAAGCTTATTATGGATGTAAAATAGCTAAGTCAAGTAATCAGAGTAGTATTCTTTTCAAACTCCTTGACTAACTCCAATCCAAATTTCGATCAACCTGTACTTTGCTTCCAAATGAGTATGTTGCCGGTTTATTTTCAAGGGTCCTTTTATAAAAAATTGAATGGAATTCTCACAAAATTTATTTGGCTGGGTAAAACTGCTAGAATAGCCCTAGTATCTTTGCAAAAACCAATTGTGGCAGGTGAGATAAATTTCCCAAATTTTTATAGATATCACACGTTTATTATGCGACAGGGTATATATTGGATCCTTCCTGAAGTCTTGGAGAATCTTCCGGATTGGCTGATTTTAAAAAGAAAGCTTATGTTCCCATTGAGTATCAAGTTACCTCACCTTTACAAAGATAATAGTTTTTTTTGTGACACATGGAAAACATTAAAATTCGTTAATAATCTAACACTTGTACCAGTGCAACAATCCACATGTCAGTCCTTTGGCTGAACTCCAAGATTCAAATTGGCGAGTCTAAGATCCTCTGGAAACTGCTTGATTTTTCACAACTACAACAATCATTTGGTATTACAAAATCTCAAGCATATAAATGGTTGAAGCTGAAGCAGGCCATTCAGAAAGGATTCCTTAATTGGCGAAATTTAAAAATCAGTATAGCTTGCCAGGCCTATGTTTCCAGACAGATTTCCTAGGACATCAGGCTGCCAAGTGGTATAAATTATTATTGGAATAGTTGAATAAGAAAGCAAAAATGAGCCTAAGGGATATTTGGAGCATTGAGGTAAAGCAAGAGATTTCTGCTACTCAATGGCCACGGATTTGGTCTTGGAGGATAAGATGTACAGTGTCAGCATCTATGAGACAAACTTGTTTTTTTTCTGTTATACAGGATTTTTTTGGACCCCTGTTCATTTGCAAAAATTAGATAGTTCAAAGTCTAATCGATGTTGGCATTGTCATCTTGATATAGGGACACTGGACCACCTGTTGTACTATTGCCCCTTAATACTCGGCTTCTGGAAGTCGATATGGGTGACTATTAATAGGATACTGGATACTTCCATTCATATGACATATGATATGGTACTATTTGGAACTGTATTACAACCCAAGTCTCCAATTTCTGCGGCTAAGAATAGATTACTTCTTGTTATGACTGGGATTGCTATGCAGATGATCACAAAATATTGAAAGAATTGCGATAGACTGAATCATCCATTTTGGTGGGAATCCCTGTGCTTAATCTATCGATATGAATGTATGAATTTGGAACTACATGGTCATTGTAAAAACTTTAATGAGATTTGGGGCCCATTAGCAAATTTTGTAACCACCAATGTAATGTAATGTAATGTAATTTATTTCTTATATACCGCTATATCCTTTAGGTTCTAAGCGGTTTGAAGAAAATATACATCAATAGTATATGCCTTCTTTTTTATTTTTTTAATAGAGGTTTATACACATCCGGGTTCGGTGGGAAAGATATTTTTATTATTATTTGGTAGTTACTAGTGCTGTTTCATTGTACCAATTGTTATAATTTTATATGCACTTTGCATGTTTTAAAATGAATAAAGATTTATACAAATTTTGATCAACTTTCATCTCCTTCTGCTGAAGTTCAAGCTTTTTTTTTTTTAAAGACAAAATCTCTCTTATTAGGCAATCTTTTCCTGTAGGAGATACTGGATATTTTTCTATATACTCTATCAGTGGAGATACCAGTTGATCACTCCTGGTGCTCTTTTAAACCAGTATCTGAAAACCAAAGGCTCCTTTTACAAAGCTACGTTAGGGCATTAACTCGTGGAATAGCGCGTGCTACATTGCCGTGCACACTAGTCGCTAATGCCAGCATTGAGCTGGCTTTAGTTCTAGCTGCGTAGCACGTGGTAATATCCTGCGTGCGCTAAAAACACTAGCGCTCCTTAGTAAAAGGATCCCCAAGTCTCTAAATTGTGTGAAAAGATGTGAAAGTGTAAATGTTCACTAGACCCTTTTCCATTATATCTTTTGCTTAATATCCCCTCTCAAGCGATATCATGGCTGACTACCCTATTGAATTATTCATTGGAAAATGGATACTTCTCAAAATTCATGTAGCAAATAATACTTATTCCTCTTCTGAAAAAAGTAGACTTAGATCCTACCATTCCTTCTCATTATTGACCAATTGCCAACATACCTTTGCTGAGAAAAATGTTAGAATCAATTGTAGTTGGTCAACTTATTAATTATCTGGAGAAATTTTCACTACTTCAACCATTTCAACATGGATTTCGTTCTAATTTTAGCACTGAAACTCTACTGATCTCTCTTCTTTCAAAAATTCAACAATTACAATTACAAAATAAATGTGCAATTTTGCTTCAGTTCGATTTATCTGCGGCATTCGATGCAGTGCATCATGACATTTTGCTTCATTTACTTTCAGATATTGGTCTCAATCAGGTTGTTCTTGACTGGTTTTCTAAATTTTTATTGTCTCATTCATATTCAGTTAATATTGATGGTGATATTTCCAATTTTTGGCGGTCTCCTTGTGGAGTTCCCCAGGGCTCTCCGCTTTCCCCAATCCTGTTTAATCTATATATGACTACTCTGAATTCTTATAAGTTGTCAGCTTGAGAAATGCTTTTCATCTATGCAGATGATATTTTTATTTTGATTGAGATTGAATCGGACATAACCAATTTAGTTTTTAAAATAAACCACTGTATCTCCAAACTTCAAGCTTGGGCTATGTCAGTCCAGATGAAATTAAACGCAGCCAAAACTAAACTTTTATAATTAGGCCCAAAACTGGACTGCCTTCCTCCCACTGTACTTTCAGATTCTGGGGCTTCCCTGCAGATTGATTTCTCTTCTAAGATTTTGGGAATCCTTTTCGATTCCTCTCTTACCTTTAAATTCCTGGAGGTCACGAGAGACTGTTTCATGGAACAACTGGTCACGGAACCAACACGGGGAGATGCCACTCTTGACCTAATCTTCACCGGACTAAGGGGACCCGCTAAAGAGGTGGCGGTACTAGCCCCACTAGGAAACAGCGACCACAACACGATCCAGTACAGGCTAGAAATTGGACCATCAAAGGTGAAAAGAACTACAACGACAGCACTGAACTTCAGAAAAGGGAATTATGATGCCATGAGGAAAATGGTGAGAAGGAAACTCAACGACACCGCAAGGAATATGGAGTCCGTAGAAAAAGCATGGACCTTACTTAAGGGCACGGTGCACGAAGCACAAAACCTGTGCGTCCCCGAGTTCAGGAAAGGGTGCAAAAAAAAATAGAGCAAAAAACCCAGTGTGGATAACAAATGCAGTGAAAAAGGCGATAAGTGACAAGAAGGCATCATTCAAAAAATGGAAAAAGGACCAGTCAGAGGTCAACCAAAAGGAGCACAAAAAACATCAAAAGGAGTGTCATCGAGTGGTTAGGAAAGCAAAAAGAGAGTATGAAGAGAGATTGGCGGGGGAAGCAACAAACTTCAAATCATTCTTCAGGTACGTTAAGGGGAAGCAACCGGCGAGGGAGGAAGTGGGACCCTTGGATGATGGAGACAGAAAGGGAGTGGTAAAAGAGGAAAAGGAGATAGCTGACAGGTTAAACGAGTTCTTCACTTCAGTTTTCACGAGGGAAGACACAACTAACATTCCGGAACCTGAAGGGATCGTAAAAGGAGATCAGGATGAAAATCTGGTCCAACTAGAGGTGAGTAAGGTGGATGTCCTCAGGCAGATAGACAGGCTAAAGAGCGACAAATCGCCGGGACCGGACGGCATTCACCCAAGGGTACTCAAGGAACTAAGGAACGAAATAGCTAAGTCACTTCGACAAATATGCAACCTATCCTTGAAAACAGGAGAGATTCCGGAAGACTGGAAAATAGCAAATGTCAAGCCTATCTTCAAGAAAGGCTCAAGGGGAGACCCAGGAAACTACAGGCCGGTGAGCTTGACATCGGTCCCAGGAAAGATGATGGAAGCGCTGATCAAGGACAGCATCTGGAAACACATCGAAAGCACTGGACAGCTAAAGCCGAGCCAGCATGGCTTCTGCAAGGGCAGGTCATGCCTCACAAACTTATTATACTTCTTTGAAGGGGTAAACAGCCAGTGGATAAAGGGGAATCTATAGACATCATTTACCTTGACTTCCAAAAAGCCTTCGAAAGACTGCTAAGGAAGATATGGAACCACGGGGTGCAAGGGGAGGTCCACAGATGGATCAAAAACTGGCTGGCGGACAAGAAACAGAGGGTTGGAGTAAAGGGCCATTACTCAGACTGGCAATGGGTCACGAGCGGAGTTCCGCAGGGGTCGGTGCTGGGACCGCTCCTGTTCAATATATTTATTAACGACCTGGAGGCAGGAACAAAATGTGAGGTTATTAAATTTGCGGATGACACCAAACTATACAGCAGGGTTGAAAACATGGAGGACTGCAAAGATCTCCAAAAAGACCTGACAGCGCTGGAAGAGTGGGCCAAAAAGTGGCAAATGAGCTTTAACATAGGGAAATGCAAGGTCATGCATGTAGGGAAAAAGAACCTGATGTTTACTTACAAAATGGGGGGATCACCGCTAGGGGTGAGTAACCTTGAAAGAGACCTGGGAGTGATGGTAGACACATCTTTGAAGGCGTCGGCGCAGTGCGCCACAGCCTCAAGGAAGGCAAACAAAATGTTGGGCATCATTAAGAAGGGTATCACATCCAGGACGAAGGAAGTCATCCTGCCACTGTACCGTGCAATGGTGCGCCTGCACCTGGAGTACTGCGTCCAGTACTGGTCGCCGTACCTCAAGAAGGACATGGCGGTACTTGAGAGAGTCCAGAGAAGAGCAACTAAGCTAATAAAGGGTATGTAGGACCTCTCATACACTGACAGACTGAAAAAGCTGGGGCTTTTCTCCCTGGAAAAGCGAAGACTTAGAGGAGACATGATAGAAACCTTCAAGATCATGAAGGGCATAGAAAGAGTAGACAGGGACAGATTTTTTAAATTATGGGGAACCACAAGTACAAGGGGGCACTCAGAGAAATTGAAAGGGGGAAGGTTTAGAACAAACGCCAGGAAGTTCTTTTTCACCCAGAGGGTGGTGGATACATGGAACACGCTACCGGAGGATGTGATAAGCAGGAGCACGCTACAGGGCTTCAAAGAAGGTTTGGATAGATACCTGGAGGACAAAGGGATTGAGGGGTACAGATAGGAGTAGAGGTAAGTTATAGGGATAGGAGTAGAGGTAAGTTATAGGGAGAGGATTAGAGGCAGTAGAAAAATTAGACAGGGGCACTGTTCGGGCAATTAGGCCTGATGGGCCGCCGCGGGTGTGGACCGCTGGGCAAGATGGACCTGTGGTCTGCCTCAGCGGAGGCAACTTCTTATGTTCTTATGTTAAGAATCAAATAAATTCTCTGGTCAAGAAATGCTTTTTCATTTTACGAATGCTGGAGAAGGTGAGATCTCTTTTCCATCAACGCCATTTCTCTGTTTTGGTTCAATCTATTATACTATCTCGGCTAGATTATTGTAATACTATTTATCTTGCTGTTACAAAGACCTGTCTGCAACGATTACAGTTGATTCAGAGTACTGCTGCAAAGCTGATTTTTGGAAAAAGCAAATTTGACCATGTGACTCCTTTGCTGTTGAGCCTTCATTGGCTCCCAGTTTATCTCAGGATTCAATTTAAATGTGCATGCATTACCTTCAAAATCTTACATGGTATTTTCACTCCTCTTGTCCCTCTGCTATGGAACATTTATAGATTTTCCTGTGCTAGAGGTGCTCAACAATTCAAACTCTCTCTTCCATCTAGAAAAGGAATTAAAGGAATCAAGAACTTCAGCCTTTCTTTGGCTTTTAAATTCTCTCAATTGTGGAATGAACTCCCTTTAACTTTGAGAAGCCCTAGCCCTTTCCTATTCTTCCGTAAATCTTTAAAAACGTTTTTATTTGCTAAACACTTCAAAAATTAATCCTCTAATAACTCTTATTGTTTTCTTTTAGTACATTTTTAAAATTATTGTTAACCGAGTTCAGCTTCCTCTGGTTAATGACCCAGTATATAAAGCTAAGTTTTAGTTTAGTTTAGTTTACACAAGCCTGTTATTTCACAAATAGACTACTGCAACTCCTTATATTCAGGAATCTCATTTACCTCTCTCAAAAAACTACAGATCATCCAATCCATGGCCGTTAAACTTCTATACATGTATTCAGCGAAACACTTTGATCATGTTACACCCTTGCTAAAAAAGGAGCAGTGGCTCCCACTATCAAGCTGAATTACCTTCAATCCCTCAGCACTTTCTTACTTCAGTAGACTTATTCCTTATCTGAATCGATCCCTGCATTCTTCAGAAAACTTAGAAAGCTCTTAGAAATCTGTTTAACTTCTTCTCAATGCTCAGCATTTCGATACATTGGCCCCAAATTATGGGATGAGTTACCCTGTTATATTAGGAACTCAGCAAGTTTATTGGAATTTAAGAAGCTGCTTAAAACACACCTCTTTGAAAAATCCTTTGGATCTTGACTTTCAGTTTCCTTAAACTCACCCTTTTTTAAACTATATTCTGTGTTGTTTAATGTTTTATGTATTTGATTTAATTTAATTATGGACTTGTTATCTTGTATATGTTATTTTTTAATTGTAAACCGCTTAGATACCTTTTAGGCTAATTTAACAGTATATCAAATGCTAATAAATACATAAATATGCCCATGTTTATCATTTGAAATGTGCACATGCTGTTTGGTTTTCTAGTTCTTCCCCATGGAGAATAGTATTGTTTCCCCCCCTCAGAGCTGTGTATGAAGAAAAAAATAGAAAGCTGTTGGAGCAGTCAAGCAGTAGATTGATTCAACAAGAGAAATTCAATGCATCACAAAGATTTCCTCGGATCTGATATCCTGCTGTTTAGGGCACAATTTGCTGTAATAAGAAATTGAAGATTTTCTGTCAGGTGTATGAAAGCTTCAACTGATAGCTTGACGGTGAGAAAAAAAAAAGTAAGATGCAGTTGAAATTGTCCTTCTTTAGGAAGCACGTTTATTCTAAAATGAGTGGTGAGGACAACAGCTTTCTCAAGTCACAAAACCGGCTCAAATTCCTTTCTGCTAGCAACAGCCCACAGAAGACCTTTACTTAGAACAAAGAACCACTTACATGGGGTGACCAAACATAAACGCCAAGTGTTCTCAGACAATACATCAGTGAACAAAGAAGTTAATTTTTCTCAGGTTTGCTTTAATTTCTCCTTTCATCTGGAATAGATTGCATGCAGTTAGTTCATTGATCCTGCCCACCTTATTCCAAGTACTAATAAGTAACATAAAATGAGAAGTAGGCCAGAAACTATAGACTGTATATAATTCAGTGTAATCAAAGAGGCCAGATTGTAAGAAACATACAAGCATGAAGGCTGCTATGAGATAAATAAGTTTCAAGTTTCAAGTTCAAGTTTAATAATAATTTGATTAATCGCTTAATCTAAATTCTAAGCGATGTACATGTTAATAAAATTACAAAGTAAGGGGAATAATACAATAAATAAAAAGACTAAGACTAACAAGACTATTGACAAATTTGACAAAACTGGGAACATAAGGGAGGAGATGGGTTAGAATTACAATTTGTATAAAAGTTAAAGAAACAAATAAGGGGGATACATAAGGAGAGGGAAAATAAAAAAGTTACTTCAATAAAATTGTAGAAAGAAAAATAAAATTAGTTTGAAGACTAAATGATTAGTTTACAAAGGCATCTTTAAAGAGAAAACTCTTCAGTTTACCTTTGAATTTTTCTATATTGGGTTCTTCCCTTAAATGGCTAGGGAGAGAATTCCAAGTTTGGGGGGGCCGTAACTGAAAAGATTAACTGTCGTCTAGTATTAATAATTTTAAGGGAAGGAATCGTTATCAAATGCTGTTCAGCGGATCTTAATGTCCTATTGGAGGTGTAAGGAATTAATAACTTGTAGATGAAAGCCAGAGTTTTAGAAAGAAGGGATTTAAATGTAAGCAGACATAGTTTATATGTTACCTGATGGGCAACTGGAAGCCAGTGGGCTTTCTTAAGAAGGGGTGTTACGTGATCGAACTTCTTAGCTTTGAAAATGAGCTTAATGGACGTATTTTGAATGATCAGTATTGTAACAGATTAAGCTTTAGATTTAATTACTTACCTTTTCCAAGTATGACCACAAGGTGAGATACAAATGGTACACAGTTTATTTTCCTGTCCAAATGGACTTACTAAGCTGTATTTCGTATAGAACATCTAAGAGAGAATTGCGATTGAGCTATTTGAATATTAAGATTTTAATGCTAAAATTTAAACGCTAAAATCTGAAGGTCAGGGCAGGATTTGATACTGCTGTTGTATTTTTACACTGAGAAGTTGCACAAAAGGATATATTTTGGAAAAAAAAAGATGACAGTAATTACCATATATATTTGAATATAAACTGGGATTTTTGGGTCATGGAATAGGAGGCAATGTTCTGTTGTGGATTAGGAATTGGTTATTGGACAGAAAACAGAGGGTAGGGCTAAATGGCCATTTTCCTCAAAGGAAGAATGTTAATAGTGGAATGTCACAGGGGTCTGTAGTGCTATTTAACATATTTATAAATGATCTGGAAATTGGAACCACAAGTAAAGTGATAAAATTTTCAGATGATGCTAAACTCCTCAAAGTTGTTAAAATACATGAAGGCTTTGAAAAATTGCAAGAATATCTTAGGAAATTAGAAGACTGGGCATCCAAATGGCAGATAAAATTTAATATGGATAAATGCAAAGTTTATTTACTTTTCCTAATCCTAAAAATTGCCGTTATAAAATATATTTCGATCAATCTTTGGCTTATCGAGTGGGTAAAGTTCAGGTATGGTTAGACGACCTGATTCAACAATCTGCATCTTATTGCACCTTTAGAAAATTGGTTAAGACCTATTTGTTCAAAAAATTTGTTACTTGATTGATGATTATGTCATAGTTTCTTATTGTATTTTTCACTATTGAAATATTGTACTGCTTTTCTGTGTGCTTTGTATCATCACTGGAATGTCCATTCCTCTTATTCTGTGAACCACCTAGAACTTTTTGGGTATTGGCAGTATAGAAAAATAAAGTTATTATTATTATTAGAAAAAGGATGCTAAATAAGACTAAGAATATTATACTGCTTCTGTATTGCTCCATAGTGCGACCTCACGTTGAGTATTGCATTCAGTTCTGGTTGTTGTATCTCAAAAAAGATATAGCGGAATTAGAAAACCTTCAAAGAAGACTGACCAAAATGATAAAAGAGGTGGAATTCCTTTCATATGAGGAAAAGTTAAAGAGGTTAGGGCTCTTCAGCTTGGAAAAGAGATAGCTGAGGGGAGATATGACTGATGTCTATAAAAATTGATTCACTTTTACCCAGTCTACACCACTCAGGATGTTGCTCTTTTCAAAATTACAAAAGCTAGAAAAGTTGCATGGAAATACCTTTAAAACAAATAGGAGGAAATATTATTTTATTCAAAGAATATTTAATCTCTTGTACTCATTGCTGGAGGATGTGGTAACAGTGGTTAATGTAGCTGAGTTAAAAAAAGGTTTGGTAAGTTCCTGGAGGAAAAGTTCATAGTCTGCTATTGAAGCAGACATGGGGGAAGCCACTGATTGGCCTGGATCTATAGCATGGAATGTTGCTATTATTTGGGTTTCTGCCAGGTACTTTTGACCTGGATTGGCCACTGTGGAAACAGCATAGTAGGCTAGACGGAGTATTAGTCTGATCCAGTATGGCTGTTCTAAAGTTCTAAGAATCAAATAATAATAGTAATAATAACAAAAGGTCCAGTATTGAAGGATTTAACCAGTCAGGAGAGGCTGCTGCCCTTTTGAACTCTGCTTCCTTAATCCCTAGGAAGGAAGGATGCCAAATCTCAGATGGGACCCAGATTGGGATGAACTTTTTCCTGCTGTCTTATATAATTCTGACTGGACCACCTCCAAATAGGAAGGGGCAAGGTTCCTCCCTTAACTCAGAGCCAAAAGTTCAAGCATCAGTGATGATGGGCTACTTTCTTAGAATAGACCTCCAGCCCTCTTCTTATTCAGATTTGATTGGTTCCTTTCTGGAGCAGGAGCCTAGAATGTTCTTCCTACAATTGCAAGGAAAGAACATTTTGGTAGCCTGCTACAAATGTTCCAACACACCACTGAAGCTCACAGCTTTTGTAAAACTGGAATTCAGAAGTTTAAAAGGGGGGGGGGGGAGAAATTCAGCAAGGTGTTAATTTCTTTAGATACCGCTGCGCCCCAATTTCTTCCATTAATTGAATATAAAACAAATGAACCATCCAAACTGTTATCCTAATCATTAATTCTCTCTTGCTAGCATCTGTCTATGCTGTAATCGTCCAACTATTCTCAACCACCTCACTGACTCCTTTGTTTCAGATCAAAGTCTGCTCTGTCTGTGACTCTCTTGCTTAACCTCAAAACGATGTCGGTTTGCTGACGAAACTCCCACTTTGCTTCTTCAGCATTTTCTTTCTCTCATCCTCAGCGAGGTATGTCTGCCCTCCTGGGAAATCCTCAAACTACCTTGCCCACTGGCTGGCTGACAGTTCCTGCTTTAGCTCATTTTTTTTCCCAGGCTCCTGGCTTTTATCTCTCATTTTTAACTTATCCCTGTGACAGGAGAGTTAATAAGAGGATCAGTGAACATAGGACTAGACAGAACAAAAAAGGATGACAGAGATCCCCCTGAAATATTCCTCACTAGTTCCTGAACTTGGGATGGCATGTTGATCATCTTTATAGTTCACTATAATTTGCAATGCTTCTATAGTGGACTTGATCAAGCTTGGGTTTATTTTGTACAATTGAAGACTCTTTTGGCCTAATTCTATAAATGGTTCTGAAAATTGCATGCTGAAATTTGGGTGCATACCTAATTTCTGTGTGCAATTTAATAACAAGCCAATTAGAACCAATAATTGGGGTGCTAATAAATCAATTAGCACTAATTGGGATTCATTAAAATGTATACGCATATTTTTAGATGCTGGGATCGAGAGCATTCCTGTAACATATGCATGCTGTTATAGAGAAAGGGGATAACAGAATAATTTAGGCAGGAGGATTTACACCAAGGTGTAGTTGGTGTAAATCCTCATACCTAAAGTTAGGCATGCTTCCTGTCAACAAGTGCTGCTCTATAAATGGTGGAGAGATAGTGCCAAAAAGAAACACAAGTTCTCTTGAACTCTAAACTGTGCAGACTTCAGTCTTAACAGTCATACTTTTTTGATGATAGTTTCAAGATACAGTATTCTTCTCCAGGTGTGGAACTCTATATACTACAAGTTTATACACGTTGTAACCTTTTCCCCATGATGCTGCATGGGCCTCTTGTCTTGTAAATCATCTGAACCTGTGCTGGATAAGTATGATTAAGAAATCCTGATTAGATTAGACTAGATTAGACTCCTTATGCAGGCCATAGTGCCGAAACACGTTCGTGTCGAGTCACTGTAGTGAAGAATAAATCACTCCTACACTATTGGTCATCTTCACTCTTCTTTTTATGTGAGCCTATCTTTGAATGCCATTTATATAATAACGCTTAGCACATTATTTAGTTGGTACTGGCTTTTCGGCGCCATTGATAGAATTCAGTCCTTTATAATCTAAGAGTATTGGATATTATCCTACACTTTCTTCTATAGTAGTTGAACTATGCTCATGGAACGCCCTACCATTTGACATCAGATTAGAGCCCTCCCTGGACAAATTTAAATCCAAAATAAAGACCTTCTTTTTTAAGGATGCCTACAATGCTTGAGATGAGGCCCACCACAGAGAATGCAAAACACTCCAGTAGATAAAGACAAACACTTCCTTGAAACGATCGCCATCCTACTGTACTCTCCTTCCCCTTTTTGATGGTGCATAGTTTGATGGGCTTTCGCAGGGTTGAGCTTGATAAAGCGTGGGCAGAGTATGCAAGTACAAATGTAGATGATAAAATACTATAATTTACACATGTTCGAGACAAATATTGGTCCCAAGAAAAGCAAACGGGCACCCAATCTACAAAATCCAGAATACACAAAAACAGTAGATCAGAGCATAAATCCAACACAATCATTTATTTACCACAAACAATAATAAATACATGAATAATTAAAGCAAGACATGGCCATGTTCTGCCCTTTCAAGGGCTTCCTCAGGGGCTGTAAAAACCAAAAGATGTAATTCGACAAGTATCACATATTGGCAATAGGTTCTGTCCTCTCTCATGCAAACTGCAGCTGTGGTGAAGCTAAATCTGTTGAATTACACCTTTTGGTTTTTACAGCCTCTCATGCAGCCCTTGTAAGGGTGAAATATGGCCGTGTCAGGTTTTTAATTATTCATGTATTATTATTTTATGTGGTGAATAAATTATTGTTTTGAAATTTTGGATTTCTGCTCTGATCTACTGATTTTTTGTATCCTTGACAAATATTGGTGCAGACATTTAAATGCCCAGACCTATCACTTTTGCTAGTGTTTTGTGAAGTCAAATTTGTTTATTTATTTATTTTATTAGGTATTTATATATCGCCTATCAAGGTTATCTAGGCAGTTTACAATCAGGTACTCGAGCATTTTCCCTATTTGTCCCGGTGGGCTCGCAAGGTATCAAATGTACCTGGGGCAGTGGAGGATTGAGTGACTTGTCCAGGGTCACAAGGAGCAGCACGGGGTTTGAGTACACAACCTCAGGGTGCTGAGGCTGTAGGTCTAACCACTAGGCCACGCCTTCTAAATGGACACCTACTTTTTTTTAATAGCATAGGCTTCACATAGGCACCTAGGTACCCCCTAATAAAGTTGCCATACGGGTGGGTTACAGCTTAAAAAGCGTGTCATAATGAGCCAGTTATCAACTGCAAGGTGTAGTCCCTCTAATTCTTCACCCAAAAATATACAATTTAGTTGTTAATTCCTTGATTCTATAAAGTCCGCCTAAAACCTAGGCACCCATTATAGAATCAAGCTTAGGCAGTGCTCATTGTTCTAACATTTAGGCAGACCCAATTTATACCAGGAGTTTCTTTGCCTAAAGTTAGGCACCAATACCATATCCTAATGGCACCTAATTCACGAAGAGGCACCTACTTCAAAAACACGCTCTTGATCCACACTTAACCATCCCATTTTTTAGTATAGGCACTTTGGGCTAGGTGCCTACTTTTTACAGAATCATTTTCTCAAGTTAGGCCCAAGGCTTTCAATTAAGTCCAATTAAAACCAATTGTGAGGTGTTAAGTGCCAATATCGGCATCAATTAAGCCTATTAATTAAGGGGTCCTATTACTAAGGCGCGCTAAAAGATTTAGCGTGCGCTAACTGATTTAGTGTGTACTAACGATTAGCACATGCTAAATGCTAATGCGTCCATAGAATATAATAGGCGTGTTAGCATTTAGCGTGTGCTAAATCAGCTAGCTCACCTTAGTAAAAGAGGGGATAAGTTAGGTACGGGCTTTATAGAATCAGGGCCTAAGTGTTCAACATGGCAGCTAGCACACAGTAACTATTAAGGCTTGTTAAAACTCACATCTAATGTGATTTAGTAAACAGGCCCCTTCAAATTTCTTACTGTGTGTCCCATTTCATCCATTCCAGATCAGTCAGATGAAGTCAGAATAAAACACCTGAGAGCCGACTTTCACTCTCCCTGTAGTGGGCTGGTGCTGCTTCAGCTCCGTTGTATTTCTCTAGCTCCAGTAGATGGTGCAAAAATGTGGCCTGGTGCCATAACTGTAAGTCAATTAAGTAGGCTGAAGGCCCAGAATTCCAGTGGAGCATAGACTGAGTCTAGGGGGATACTGCAGGCAGCAGTCCTTTGAGGCTGATTTCCCTTCTTTCTTGGGAACAGATAAAAGGGCTAGGATTGCTGGATGCTAGTCCACAGGGCCTATGGGTGCTAAACCTGGTGATACTGGGTCCCTCTCCCTGTCCCTCTACAACACTGGTCAACAAAAAAAAAAGTGTTAATTAAAACTGTACTTTTTGACAGATTCATCTCCTAAACAGAAGCTACACCAAATTTATATTTTCCTTCTGTCTATTTCTTGTGTAATATGTTGTACCTTCACTATTTGCATTCTGTAATTCGCTGATTGTCCAGCCCTCTTCGATGTGAACCGCCTAGAAGTCATCTGACTATGGCGGTATAGAAGAATAAAGTTATTATTATTATGTTCTCAGTTAATTTAATGACACTGATTTCAGATCTATAATTGAAATTCAGCTAGCACGTC
Organism: Geotrypetes seraphini; assembly: GCF_902459505.1. NCBI lineage: Eukaryota > Metazoa > Chordata > Amphibia > Gymnophiona > Dermophiidae > Geotrypetes > Geotrypetes seraphini. Next base: position 286,559,439 of record NC_047086.1, read on the forward strand.
AGGTTTCTGAGATACACGTTACTGATTTGCCATATCGGTACAATATTGCAAGTATGAACTGTGTCCCACCAAACTTGTGTTAAGGATTTTACTCTGAAAACAAACACGAAGACAATAAGGAGACATGTTACATCATATATTTACGCCTCTCTTAACTCACACAAAAGTGATGTCAGCATATTCAAAAATGTTTGAGAGACTTGCTTTTATGCTTGTACTGTACATTTGTCTCTCTTTGCAAAAAACAACAATGGTCTCCCATCATACTGGGATTGAACTTTCCCTTAATGAAATCTTTCCCCATGCTCATCGCTGACATCACCAAGATTGGGTGGGTAGAAGTCGAGGTGAAAATGTAAGAAGTGCATTTTAAGTGACATTCTGGCACCCATTAGCTGATACGTTGTCAGCATGTTCTCCACAAGCTCAGCATAATTCTCTGGTCTGTGATTACCAAGAAAATTCTGAACAACCAACACAAATGCCTCCCATGCTGCTGATTCAGTTGGATTCAGCTTCAGTTTGAAAGCATTATCAAGAATCAGTTCACGGGTTTCAGGTCCAACAAAAACACCTTCTTTGATTTTGGCTTCACTTTTCTCAAAACCAAACGTACTTTTTAGGTGCTAATTGTGCAGTAAATTGTCCGCAGATATAACAGAAATTATCAGGATGTTTAACACAGCCTCGTCTGTTCATAATTAAGAACATAAGAACATAAGCAATGCCTCCACTGGGTCAGATCCGAGGTCCATCGTGCCCAGCAGTCCGCTCACGCGGTGGCCCAACAGGTCCAGGACCTGTGCAGTAGCCCTCTATCTATACCCCTCTATCCATTTTTCCAGCAGGAAATTGTCCAATCCTTTCTTGAACTCCAGTACCGTACTCTGTCCTATTACGTCCTCTGGAAGCGCATTCCAGGTGTCCACCACTCGCTGAGTAAAGAAAAACTTCCTAGCATTCGTTCTGAATCTGTCTCCTTCCAACTTTTCCGAATGCCCTCTTGTTCTTTTATGTTTTGAAAGTTTGAAGAATCTGTCCCTCTCTACTCCCTCTATGCCCTTCATGATCTTGTAGGTCTCTATCATGTCTCCTCTGAGTCTCCGCTTTTCCAGGGAGAAGAGCTCCAGTCTCTCCAATCTTTCAGTGTATGAAAGGTTTTCCATGCCTTTAATCATTTGTGTCGCTCTCCTCTGGACCCTCTCAAGTATTGCCATATCCTTCTTAAGGTACGGTGACCAATACTGAACACAGTACTCCAGGTGCGGGCGCACCATTGCCCGATACAACGGCAGTATGACTTCTCTCGTTCTGGTCGTAATACCCTTCTTAATAATACCCAACATTCTGTTTGCCTTCTTCGCGGTAGAAAAAGCAGCACAATCACTTTTTAGTATAAACTTTCAAATTACTGGTATATGTGATTGATGAGCTGTCCTAAAATGCAATATTGTGTTACAGAACCAGTATCTATATTTCAATTTTTCACAGCTATAAATCATTTAAACTCCTAACTTATTGTGGTTATAAAAAATATATTTTCTATAAATAATTTGTGAAGTGCTCAGACCAGATAACCCATATAGTAGTGATGTCACCACAATGAGGTTAACTTAGGGGACCATCATTGCCTTCACTTGTCCCCTACCCTCCCTGGATATTGAATACTAAATCCTATCTAATGGTGGTACTTATCTTCGTTCAGGGGTAGTTCATGTTGAAGATGTTAACTCTCATTGGTGACTTAGTACAAATTAAAGTGCTCGTGCTTCTTTAAAAACTTGTTAGTTCTTTCTTAGGAAAACTCCCGTCCCCCCGACCCGGATTTCATCTCTTCGTCAGGGAGGGACACTAAGAAAAATCGAACAGCAAACTGATATCGGCTCACTATAGTCAGAGAAGTTCAAAGAGGACTGAGCGAATCCTCTTTGAACTTCTCTGACTATAGTGAGCCGATATCAGTTTGCTGTTCGATTTTTCTTAGTGTCCCTCCCTGACGAAGAGATGAAATCCGGGTCGGGGGGACGGGAGTTTTCCTAAGAAAGAACTAACAAGTTTTTAAAGAAGCACGAGCACTTTAATTTGTACTAAGTCACCAATGAGAGTTAACATCTTCAACATGAACTACCCCTGAACGAAGATAAGTACCACCATTAGATAGGATTTAGTATTCAATATCCAGGGAGGGTAGGGGACAAGTGAAGGCAATGATGGTCCCCTAAGTTAACCTCATTGTGGTGACATCACTACTATATGGGTTATCTGGACTGAGCACTTCACAAATTATTTATAGAAAATATATTTTTTATAACCACAATAAGTTAGGAGTTTAAATGATTTATAGCTGTGAAAAATTGAAATATAGTTCCTGTTAGCCACAGATTACTAAGTAATTTATCTCTCTATTAAGTAGTCAAAACAGTTACAGAAACAGTAAAATACAGCTGCTTCACGGTAATGTTATTGACGAAAATGATATAAACACAAACTGACACATAACTTAAAAACAGGATGTGATAGACGAAAACTGTTTTCAGATTTAGAGTCAGAATGTGGCCCTATACCAAAATGCTTGTTGACCAGTGTAATTTTTGTTGGCGGTTTGTGCCTACTGTGCCTACTGTCTTCCTCCCTTACTCTCGGGAGGAAGCCAAAGGTTAGTACCCTGAGTACTAGCGGATTAAAGTTTTTGGAAAATGAAGAAGAAAAATCCTTCACTGCTTTATGTGGATTATGTTGCATTCATGAATTTGATCTGAGTGACAGCAAAAATGTTTATGTATATTAAAATCATATATGTGACATTAATGGGAAAAATTAACTTTTCTTAATTACAAAAATGACTAAAAAATAAACACTAGAGGCCAAGCACTAATAATCACTGAGGTTGGTATTCAAAACCACTTAAGTTGTCAGCATCAGATGTCATTAGCATAAAGTGGTTTCCTAAAGTACACAAACACATGTATGCATAAAGCTAAAATTTATCTGCGTAAATTGAGGGAAGCCAAGGTTGAGGCCAAAAGTTATGCTAAAGAGCAGTGATATGATCCACTATTCATATAATTTATGCACTCAGCTCATGCCGAAATGCCAGTAATAACATTATACAGATAAAGTATATTTATAAACTGCAAGTATATTCAGCATTCACACATATAGGAGTCCTCTTACTAACCTGCAATAAGTACTAAGGCATGCTTACTGCAGCGTGCCACAGGGCATTCTAAGGTTTACCTTGGTAAGATTCAAATTTGCATGCGCTATCCATACGCCAAAAAATATTTACAATTTTTTCACAGAGGCAGCATAACTGGAGACAGAGAATGAGTGTGTCTATGCTAATTAGGGGCAAATTCAATAAACGGTATCCCAATTGCAAGCAGCAGTAGGCATCCTATGTTGTCTAACCAGCCAATCGGACACACATTTTCTAAAAAAACAAAAAAACAAAACCCAGAGGCAGGCCACCTATACTATAAGAAACTGTCACAGGAACAGGGACACTTAAGCACGCCCAAGGCTGGGCACAGGCATGGTTTCGGCCGGAAGTGGCCTTGGGTGAACTTAAGTGGCTCTAGATGTCTCCCTAGAGCCATGATAGGCACCTGAAATGTAGACCATTAAAATGCTGGCCTACATTTCAAATAGATGCGGCTGCTGAGCTGATCTCAGCATGCAAATCTCCCTGCCACGATCAGCTGAGCAACCACAGCAGGGAACCCCCGAATCCCACCGCTGATAGGAGAGATGCCCACTCTCTCCTGCCACCACTCCTGAACATCCCTGACACTGTCTGCGGCAAGAGGAATGCCCAATCCCTCAAGCCACCACTCCCAACACCCCCTCAAAGTCCCCCAGCAGGAGGGGATGCCCCCTCCCTCCTGCTGGGGTGGGGGATTCTGGTCTGAAGATCAGCTGATGGGAAGGGATCAGGCGTGATTCTCTAACCGGCGTCTGTGACATGGGCGCCAGTTAGAGAATCGGGCTGGTTAGGGATCACTGCGAGGGTCATACCAATGAATAGGGTCGCTAGGATATAGACTTAATAGAGCAGGTCAGTAGAATTAAGGGTCCAGTAGACTTAAAAGGGGGTCAATGGTATAGGCAGACTTGATGGGCTGTAGCCGTTATCTGCCGTCATCTTTCTTTCTATGTTTCTATGTAGGGTGTCTGTCCCTTAGGGCAGAAGCAATTTTGTATAGGACACCGGTGTGCGATTCTCACCTGCTTCTTAGGTGGTTGCAAAAACTGGCGTCTTATACAGAATTTTCCCCTTGGTGCATAGACATTGCTGCACACTAATTGATTAAGGCAGGATTCTTGTGTGAGTCCTTAGGGCTGGGTTCTATAAATGGTGCCCAATGGTGCCTACATTGTAGGCACCACTCGGCATGGTTGTCAATCAACCGCTAGGTGCCATTTATAGAATCACACCTAACACTGCCTAAGCAAACTTTGGCATTGGTAGGCGACCTAGACATAGGTGCCACTCCATTAGGCCAGCTTTTCACTCACTTAATTTGGTGGCACCTATATTGGACACCTACCGACACCTAACTCAACCATGTCTATTCGCCACAACCATGCCTACTGTTTGAGATAGACGTCGTTAGGTGTTCTTAGGCTTGGGAGGGGGCCTCCACTTTATGAGTCGCTAGGCGTCCTAAGAGTTTGGCGCTGAATGGTTAAATTGTTTAATTAATGTTCTCATTTTTTTGATTGGCTGAAAATCGGCATAGTTAAGCATCACGCTGATTAAGCCAATTAAAAATAAAATTTAGTCGCAGATCCCAAATGTAGGCGTTGCTAGGCAGCTGCAATTATGACACCTAGCAGCACCTAATGTAGGCGCCATTTATAGAATCTGGCCCTTACCGCCACTACCACTACTATTACTATTTATTATTTATAAAGTGCAACCAGATGCACACAGTGCTGTACAACTGCTCACAAAATAGGTGGCATTAAGGGCCCAGGCGCTAATTGCCGTTAACTAATGGCAATGTTAGCACATGCGAACCTTCAAACACTCCCCAAAATTAGTTTAGTAGGATCGTCAGAATACTGTTTAAAATAATTAACTCCTTGTTGATCCCAAATTTTTCTGTGGCGCGGTGGTTAAAGCTACAGCCTCAGCACCCTAAGGTTGTACGTTCAAACCCACACTGCTCCGGGCAAGTCACTTAATGCCCCCATTGCCACAAGTACATTAGATAGATTGTGAGCCTGCCGGGACAGACAGGGAAAAATGCTTGAGTACCTGAATAAATTAATGTAAACCGTTCTGTGCTCCCCTGAGAGAATGGTATAGAAAAGTGAATAAATTAAATTAATTAATTCATTCATTCATTCATTTTTCAATTATTGTAATCTGTATAATTTTTAAATCTTCAACAGTATTAATAGTGATAGTAATCAATAACTTATCTGAATGTGCGGTTCCAAGGGGGCACAGCAGTGGGAGGGTCATAGGCAGTGGCTTACCTAGCATATGTGACACCCAGGGCCCATCATTTTTTGACACACACCCCTCATCTATATGAAAAGTATGATTTTTAGTAACAATCCACATATTGCACAAGAGCATACCTAGGAAAAGGCAGCATCTTAAACACTGTAGTGAGCACTAGAACACCAACACATACATTATAAAACTAAACAAACCAGATCCCGCCAGTCAATTGATCCTGCACAGTCAATGCCAACTGAAAACTATGTCCTTTTCATACACACAGAACAGATACACCCTCACCCAATATGGAATAATCACAAACTAAAAATAGAAATATGTAGACAAAAGTTAAACTGAATCACCAAGAAACCAGACTCTGCATACAATGCAACACAACACCACAAAAACAGTGACACATGTCCCCTAATACTGTGCAAAATATAAAGACAGTAAATGTAAATTTGAAAAATTGATACTTAACAATCACCACTTTACAAATTAACAAATAAAAAATAAAACAAATAATGAGAAATAAGAAAATACCATTTTATTGGACTAATCCATTTTTCAATTAGCTTTCAGAGGCCAAATCTTTCTTCAGAACAGTACAGTATACTGCTGTTATGGTATCCTGTCCTGACCTGAAAAAAGGGGTTTAGTCCAAAAAATTGCTTTATTTCCATTTCCTATTTATAAACTTTTATCAATACAGTTACAATACTACTTGATTCTAAGTAAAGCAACAAAAAAATCTTTCTACCTTTTGTTGTTTCTGCTTTAATCATCTTCTCTTTGCTCTCTTCTTTCTATACAGCGTTTGTCCTCTCTCCCTTCCATGCAACATCTGCCCTCTCTTTGCCCCTTCCACCCAGCTTCTACCCTCTCTCTACCCCTTCCATCTACTGTCCATTCTCTCTCTCTCTTCCATATGGCATCTTCCCTATTTCTATGTCCCTTCAATAAACTGTATATCCTGTGTCCCTTCTCTCCTTTGCACACGATTCATTTCAGCTTCACCCCCTCTCCATTTTTTGTCTCCACCCCCTCCCCTATGCTTTGGCATCTCTCTCTTCTCCTTTCCTTCCTTCCTTCCCATTTCAAAACCATGGTCTGGTATATCTATCTCCTTCCCCCATGCCATGGCATCTCTTCCTCCCCCCCCCCTTGGTCTGGTATCTCCGTTCCTTTTTTCCTTTCCCTCCCTCCCATGGACTTGGCCTCTCTGGTTCCTCTCCCTTGTCTTACTTCTCCCTCTTTCCCTCTCTTTCCCCAATTGGGTGCTGCAGCAGCAGCAGCAGCATTTCTCTCCCTCCTTGCCTATGCAGCAGCAGCATTTCTCCCCCCCTTGCCTGTGCAGCATTTCTCCCTCCCTTGCCTGTGCAGCATTTCTCCCTCCCCCCCCTTGCCTGTGCAGCATTTCTACACTCCCCCCTTCCCTGTGCAGCAGCAACATTTCTCTCCCCCTTGCCTGTGCAGCATTTCTCCCTCCCATTGCCTGTGCAGCATTTCTCCCTCTCCTTGCCTGTGTAGTATTTCTTCCTCCCTTGCCTGTACAGCATTTCTACCCTCCCACCATCCCTGTGCAGCAGCAACATTTCTACGCTCCCCCCCCCCCCATTCCCTGTACAGCAACAACATTTCTCTTCCCTGCCCAGCATTTCTGGCCGGTTTCCATGCTCAAAGCCACGAGTGTCTCCATCTCACGTGATCTGCATCGGAAGCCTTCTCTCTGACGTCAGAGGGAACGCTTCCGACACAGCCGCAGATCATGCGAGGAGCCGACGCCCGTGGCTTTGAGCAGGGGAGCCGGCCAGAAGCTGAAGAACTGCCGGACACCCCTGTTTACAGTTTACTGCCACTGCTCCTGGTTAAGGAAAGCAGCAGCGGCAGAATAGGGAGGGTGGCCGGCTGTACACCCCTTGGGGCATGTACCTGGGGTGGACCGCCCCCTCTGCCCCCCCCCCCTTGGTACGCCACTGGTCATAAGAAGATCAGAGGCACTTCTGCAATATATGTGCATAGTTAGAGAATAAGGGGAGATCGGCATCTACAGCCTCTTTTACAAAGCCACATTAGCAGAGCGCTGTGCTAATGGCCCCTAAGCCCATAGAGATTTAAAGGGCTTCGGGGCTGTTGCCATGTACAGAATAGCATTCGGTTCTGTTTTTTCAGCACTAATTTTTTTTTAGCGTCATTTATAGAATCTGGTCCTATTTGTATTTGGCAGCTGGCTTAATGTAACATTCCTTGGGGGGTTTTTGTGGGATTTCTGGGTTTGCTTGGATCTGAATTACTTAGCAGTACTAAGCCTTGCATTAGTTTGGTTATATTAGAAAGTACCCATTCCCAGTGGCATACCAAGGGGAGTTGGGGGTGGGGCGGTCCTCCCATGTTGCAGCCCATAAGAAGGAGCTCTGAGGGCCAGCATCATTGTCTGGAAACTTCTTCTGGAAGTGGCAGAGTTCACAATTCGCTGCTCTGTCAATGTCAGGCCTTCTTCTCTGCCAAGTCCTGCCTTCATTTAAACAGGAAGTAGGTGGGACCCAGCAGAGAGGAAGACCCAACGCTGGCAAGAGCAGCAAGTTGTAAAGGCTGCGCTGCTAATGGGGAGAGAAGTTAAAGAGAGGGAGGGGGAGAGAAATGGTCACCTGATTGAGGAGAGGAAGGGAGGGATAAGGAAGACCAGGGAAGGGAGAGGAGAGGAAAGAGAGATACCAGACAATGGGGAAACAAGTGGGGGAGGGAAAGGAAGGAAAGAAAGGAGATGCAATACTATAGAGGGGGAGGGAGAGATGCCAGACCAGGGAGAAAGGAAAGAGGGAGGGAAAGGAAGGAAGGAAAGGAGATGCCAAAGCATGGAAAGGGAGGGAGAAATGGAAGGGAAGGAGAGGAGAGAGATGCCAAGGCATGAGGGGAGGAGGGAAGGAAGGAAAAGAGAGAGATTCCAGGGCATAGGGGAGAGGGTGAGACAGAGAGAAAAATGGAGAGTATACAAGTTTATTAAAAAAAAATTTTTTTTAAGTTCAATAAGTTTTATTAAGTTTCAGCAGAAAGAAAAACAGGGAAAAACAACTGTATACAACAATAACAGTTCATGTTCCCAACAGCAGTAATACAGCTTATGCATACAATCCAGTTCCATTATAGAGAAATTTTTAAGTATCAACCAACAGTATAGCAGTAGGTAAGAGATGGCAGAGAAATAGACAGACATTAATTAAGAGAGTATGAAATAACATTAGACCACATTGAAATAAAAGAATGGTGAGAGGGTCTATCTTTGTCCGCTAGGGACTTTTCATATTTGGCATATAAGCAAAAGGTGTTCCACCATTCATGTACATTGAGAGCTGAGAAGTCTTTCCAATGGGACAATATAGTCTTTATAGCTACCAGTAACATACATTGCAATAGCTTGCTATCTTTCTTATTAAGTTCACAGGACAGCGCAGCACTCCCTACAATAATTATCGCATAAGAGATATTATCAGTGATAGGTAAGATGTCACATATGATAGACCAAACCTTGGCCCAATAAGGACGCAATAAATCACATGAAAATAGCATATGTTCCAATGTGCCAACTTGAGAGGCACAAGACCAACAAAGATTGGAGGAAGTAGCAGACAATTTAGATAGTTTGTGGGGGGTCCAATACGCTTTGTGATACAGGAATAGGACCAATTGTTTGATCGCAGCTGATTTTAGAGCACCATACGATGTGAGCCATATGACTTCCCAAGCTTTGGGAGTTATTGAACACGAGAAGTCTTTGATCCAGATATCATACAAAGCACTGGGAGGTTGAAATTTCGTGAGTTTTAATAACTTGTACCAACGTGAGGCCTCTCCTTTCTTCAAGTTATATTCCTCACACCAGGATAATATAGTGGGAGTATCCGTATGTAGTACAGTTCTTTTCATATAGTCACGTAAACAGTGATGTAATTGAAACCAAGCATAAAATTGCAACGGAGAGAGTTGATACATATCAGATATAATTGCAAATGTGGATAAATTTCCATTTACCATTAATTGTGAAATTGACCATATTCCAGCCTTAATCCAAGACTTCCATTCTATACGTTGACCTTGAATTTTTATTTGAGGGTTGAGCCAAATGGGAGAAAGAGTTGTAGAATTCCATTTAATATGTGCTATATTGTCCAATTCTCTCATCGCTGTAGCAGTAGAGTGTAGGATCGGATTAGTTTTCCTTTTGTTGGACAGAGTCATAAACGGAGAAAGACGCAAAAAGTCTTTGTGGTATAATTGACGTTCCAAAGTGAACCAAGTAGGAACGATAGAAGATTGTCGGTCAGTTATCCATTGAGAACCTTGGCGCCCCAAAAATGCAAGATGATACTCGTATAGACTGGGGAAATTCACACCTCCATGCTGTTTAAGACATTTCAACTTTTTGAGCGCTATTCTGGGAGATTTGTGATTCCATAAAAAGTCTGTTAATCTGGATTCCAGTTTAGCATATGTTGTAATAGGGAAGAGAAACGGTATCATGGAGAGAATATAGGTAAGTTTGGGAGCCAGGACCATTTTAATGGAATCTAAACGGCCCCACCAACTGAGTTTCAGGGGAGACCATTTTGATGTAACATCTTGGACAATTGATAGCAACAAATCTTCATTATAAAGCAATGTTTCTTCTATAGATGGGGCAAAATAAATACCAAGATATTTCAATTTATTGGCTGAGTATTTAAGACCACATTGTCGTACAACATCACTACAATTATCATTAGCCAAAGGCATGACCTCGGTCTTTGTGGAATTCAACTTGTATCCAGATATGGCAGAGTAGTTTGAAATGATCTGCAATAGTGAGGGAATGGAATCCAACGTCGAATAGATCATGATGTCATCCGCATATGCTGAAATCTTAAAGTCACAATCATTAATACGCATTCCAATGATATCAGGCGAAGAACGAATGGCAATTAGTAAAGGTTCCAATGCCATGTTGAATAGAAGCGGGGATAGGGGACAACCCTGTCTTGTGCCCCTGGTTGGTCGGAATGGCTCAGAGAAAACCTCATTAATTCTGATTTTGGTGCTAGGATGTGAGTATAATACCTTTAGCATGTGAATAAAAGCCTCTGGCACACCAAACCACTGTAATATTTTAAACATATAGACCCATTCAACACGGTCGAACGCCTTTTCCGCATCCAAGGCAATGGCTACCATTGGTTTTGAAGACAACGGTGCCTGTAAAAGCATATGAGCAAATAATCTAGTATTGTCACTAGAAAGACGGTTTTTCATGAATCCATTCTGATCTGGAGATATAATGCTGGGCAGTACTTCCGATAACCTATTAGCCAATAGTTTTGCATATATCTTCGCATCAACATTAATCAGCGATAATGGTCTATAATTAGATACTTGTGTCGGGTCTTTACCCGGTTTCGGTAGAACAATTGTAGTTGCTTCAGTGAATGTACCAGATGCTTCTCCTTGTTGAGCTAAGAAACCAAAGTATTGAGATAGGAATGGTAGAAGCTCATTCTTAAAGGCACAGTAAAATTCTACCGATAATCCGTCAGGTCCTGGAGTTTTTTGTTTAGCCATGGATTGTAAGGCCTGTTCTATCTGAATGGATGAAATATCTTCAGCAAGTAGAGCTTGATCCGTATCCTGGAGAGTAGGGTGTTGCAAGCTCGAGAGAAAAGGTTGAAATAAATCAGAATCAGGATTTTCAGAGGTGTAGAGGTCATTATAAAAAGAATGAAATTCTTTACATATGTCCATACTATTATTCAGTATATGACCTCCGGGAGAACAGATTGCCGGAATGGAGGTTTTCTCTGATTGTATTTTTAAGTAATTAGCAAGCTGGCGACCGGATTTGTTCATATTAGTATAATAATGTGCAGATTTCTTAAATATTTCCTTAGAGGCTTCTGAACTCAATAACAGATTATATTGGAATCTAAGTTTGTGTAATGAAGCTAACGTATCAGGATTTGATAAGTCAGATAGGTGTTGTTGTTCCATGTTCTGAATTTGTTGCTCTATTAATCGAATTTCATTTTTGCGCTGTTTGCGTTTGTTTGCCGAGTAAGAGATAATAACACCTCTTATATAGGCCTTGAAGGCATCCCAGGTATATTGCCAAGAAGTATCTGTTACCAAGTTGAAATCAAAGTAATCCATTATATATTTCTTAGTATGTAGTAAAAACTCGTCTTCAGATAACAGGGATGTATTAAATCTCCACTGGTTCAGCTTAGGAGGGTTTCCTAAGTCATTAATTTGGAGTAAGATTGAAGCATGGTCAGAAACCGATATAGAGTTGATCTGCGCATCCATGATGTGTTGAGAAAGAGGAAAACTGATCAAAAAATAGTCTATCCGGGAGTATGAAACATGAGGTGGAGAGTAAAATGTATAAGAACGTTCACCTGGATGTAAAATACGCCATATATCAATCAATTTTGTTTGGGCCATTAGATCTTGAATACTAGACCATGATTTGGTCGTTCTGTAAGTTGACTTAGATTGTCTATCAAGCGTTTTATCTAGAATTTGGTTAAAATCACCTCCCAGTATGCAAGGCAAATCACCAGATGCAGCTATTAGATCAGCAATAGTATGGAAAAAGTTGGGGTCATCCACATTGGGGGCGTATATATTTATGATTTGCAGTTTGGAGTCACCAATCGCCAATGATACAGCAATCCACCTCCCTTTATCATCTGTTTTATGTGATAATATTTTACATCAGATCTTCTTTTTATCAAGATAAGAGTTCCATTTTTTTTGCCCATTGCTGGAGAGAATATGGGGGGATAGGCCCATTTAGGTGAAATCTTTGCGGATTCAACTTGGGTTAAGTGAGTTTCTTGATATAGCACTATATCAGGGTTATAGTGTTCAGTATATCTAAGTATTTTACAGCGCTTTATAGGGTTATTAAAACCTTTTACGTTTAAGGAAAAACAAGTAATAGTCATGACATAAATTATGAAAGAGATGTATTAGTACACGTTAATGGATTTGAACCTGGAATAGAAGCACAGCACTCCAGTATCAGTATGGTTATACAAGGCGTCCAACCCCTCATAGATAATAAAATAAACAAAATTATTAATGGGACATATAAGTCTATAGTATACATTAAGAGCATATTGAAATACTGCAAGCTAAAATGCGACAGCGATACTCTGCAAAGTATAGAACTGCAAATTGACAAATTGATATTGCATATCAAATAAGTACAGCTACTGTTACTAGGAATCAGCAGTGATAGTAATCTCAGACTCTCATTAGCCCATAGACACTTTGAGAACTTTAGTAAAGTGGAAAATTGGCATGTCTGAATATGAACAAAGATCGTAAGTGCACAAATTCTGAGAGAGTAGTAAGGTACATCTGATACCCATAGTGAGATGACAGCTGAAGTTAGACCTTTGATAATGTACATATAATGAAGAGGGGGTACCTTACAGATAGATAAAAATAAGGATTTCCAAACAAGATATATTAAAAAAATGAAAGAAAAAGGAGCAAGGAAAATCCAGGGTGAGATAGGGTGAAAGTAAAGAGAAGTTTGTTTGTTGGTATAGTAAAAGCAGAGAAAATGTATTATATGTAGTGCTACTGGGTTGTAAGCACATGTTTGAAAAAGCATGACTGCTGTGAAAAGGAGAACATGAAATGAACAATAGTGAGTAGAAAATACCATGGGTGAGCGAGCAGTACCTAGGGAGCATGGCAAATGTAACAACAGCTAAAATAACACACACTGTTAGAAAGACATCTATAGGATCAGGGAAGTGCTAGCATAAATGTAGCTCTTGGAAGATATCACAAAGCTCTTCCAAAACAGTAATATGAGCAAACCAGATACCAAACCAATATAAAAGGTCAGTAGCAGGCAGAAGCAATACTCATGCTTAGGTTTTGTCAATAGCAGTAGGCTGAAGACTCTCAATATAGTCGGCAAGGTCTGCTGGGTTAGTAAAGTCTCTGGTGTTATTATTGAAAGTGACACGCAGCCTAGCAGGATACAGGAGGCCATGTTTAGCTCCCATGGCCGATAACTTCTGGCGATAAGCTAATAGCTGCTTTCGTTTCTTGGCTGTTTCTTTCGAGAGTTCAGGTACAAACATCAGTTTATTGCTCTCAAACATATTTGGTGCATGCAGCTTCGCCTTTTGGAGTATAAGCTGAACATGAGCTTGGCGCAAGAACGTAATCACTATCGGTCGGGGAAATTTCGACGGACGAGCCACGTGCTGTGGAACTCGGTAAGCTGTATCAATCTCCAGTTTGACCTCAGGTGGTATTTTTAGGAGCTCTGGGAGCAGCGCAGCTAGAAATTCGGCGAGATCGCAAGCTTCCCTCCCTTTGGGTAAGCCGAGCAAACGCAAGCTGGTGCGTTTCGCTCTATTCTTTTCATCCTCCAAGGCTGCCTCCAGTTGTGTGATACGAGCGGTTTGTTTAAACAGAACCTTAATAGAATCTTCAGAGACCTGTAGTTTGGATTCAAGGGTGTCCGTCCTGCTTTTAACATTTGCAAATTCTTCTTTGAGAGTAGTGAGATCCGACTTCATATCATTTATATCCTGTTTGGTATCCAGGATAAGATCCCGGATCGAGTGCAACCCCACCATGAGGGAGGCCGCAGTTGGTTCTTCAGACTTTTCGTCTGTATTTTTTTGTGGAGACGGCGGCTCAGCGTTTTTACGTTTACCGGGTTTGGAAGTAGCCATCGTGATCTATCGAAATATGTTGCCGGTATAAACAAAGAAGGTGATAAGTAGACGTTTTTCTCGATTTATATTAAATTAGAGCTGGAGCACATTCACCATGCAGCCATCCCAGCCAGTGCTCACCAGCGCCCCCCCCCAAGTTTATTAAAAATTTGATATCCCGCTTAATCGGGCTTCAAGGCGGTTTACATATTAAAACAAAGGGAGATACATAAAATATTTAAAAAAACAAACATATGCATTACAGATAAACATGAATCACACAGACTGGAACAGGAACAAAAGGGAAGAGGGGAAGAGCTACAATATTTGGATAGAAAAGAAAGAGAGGGGAAACTTAAAGGCTGGCGTTGATGCCAGTAAAAAAGTATGTTGTACCTTAAAAAAGTATGTACCTTAAAAAAGTATGTACCTTAAAATGTCAATCATAGGTCAAAGGCGTCTTTGAATAGGAATGTTTTTAAATTGGATTTGAAGGTGTTTAGTGAAGTGCTTTCTCTTAGGTAGTTTGGGGCTAAGTTCCACAACATAGGGGTGGTCACAGAGAAAATTTTAGTTCACATAGTGTTAATGTGTCTTAAAAATGGGACTGAAAGCAAATTTTGATTAATTGATCGGAGAGAACGTTGAGAAGAATGTGGAATTAGTAGTCTATTAATGAAATCTGGTTGACCAGAGAAACATAAGAAACATAAGAAACGCCTTCACCGGATCAGACCCTGGGTCCATCTAGTCTGGCGACCCGCATACGCGGAGGCCAAGCCAGGTGCTCCCTTATGGAGACCTTGATTACCCGTATCCCTCAATGTGATTTGCAAGAAGATGTGCATCCAACTTTCGCTTGAATCCCAGAATGGTAGTCTCTGTCACAACCTCCTCTGGGAGAGCATTCCAAGCATCCACCACTCGTTGTGCGAAACAGAATTTCCTGACATTTGTCCTGAGCCTGCTGCCCCTCAGTTTCATTCCATAACCTCTTGTCCGTGTCACATTTGACAATGTGAATAACGATGTTTCTTGCTCTATTTTGTCGAATCCTTTTAGTATTTTAAAAGTCTCTATCATATCCCCTTGCAGTCTCCTCTTTTCGAGGGTGAACAGTCCCAGCTTTCCGAGGCGTTCTTTGTAGCTCAAATTTTCCATACCTGTTACTAGTTTCGTGGCTCTCCTCTGCACCCTCTCCAGCAGGGTTATATCCTTCTTTAGGTATGGAGACCAGTGTTGGACACAGTATTCCAAGTGTGGTCTGACCATTGCTCTGTAAAGTGGCATTATGACAGTTGCCGATCTACTTGTGATCCCCTTCTTTATCATGCCCAACATCCTGTTTGCTTTCTTTGCCACTGCCGCGCATTGAGCTGACAGCTTCAGGTTCCTGTCTATCAGTACCCCCCGGTCCCTCTCTTGTTCGCTTTTGCCCAATGTTACACCTAACATTTTATATTCATGTTCCTTATTTTTCCTACCCAGATGCATCACCTTGCATTTGTCTCTAGTTTTGTAAGTCATTAACATAATTTTGTACGTAATTCGATGTTCTACTGGTAACCAGTGGGCATTAATCAATAAGCTTTCTTGTATTGGTTATAATTTTAATGGAAGAGTTCTGAACAATTTGTAAGCATCTGATTTCTTTCTTGGTTATTCCTTTATATAGAGCATTATAGTAGCCGATGCAAGAGATTACTAACGAGTGAATGAGAATGTTAAGTGAAGAGTAGTCTAGCAATTGAACATATCAAGTGAACATATCATCTGTAAACAATGAAAGAATTTCTGAACAACTGAGTCAATTTGTTCATATGATAATTTTTCATCAAAGATAACTCCCGCTGTTTGAATTGGGGTAGATTTAAGTTCGATCGGACTGGACTAAGTTAGCCCATCCTTGATGAGGAAAATCATTGTTTTGTATTTGCTGGTGTTAAGAGACAACATATTAGAGCTCAAGATTTTCTTTAATTTTTGATTAATGGTAGATATGTCAATTGGATTGTCAAGATCGATAGGGTGTATTAACTGTATATCATCCGCATAAGTGAATACGGTAAAACCAATGGACTGACCAAGTGTTATTAATGGAGCCAAGAAAATTGTAAATAATAATGGGGAAAGAATTGAGCCCTGAGGAATACCAAAATCAATTGGAAAAGTGTCTGAGGTTTAATCGTTGAAAAAAACTTTTGATGAATGATCTTTTTATTTTTTTTTTTATAAATCTTTATTCATTTTTTAAACTCACAATAAGTGTAACATAAAATACAATCATTTTATACTTTAACATCACTTAATATATGAACACAGAAGATTTAGAATCAGAAAATAATATTAAATATTGAACTAGGCCAGTTATTGGGCAGACTTGCACGGTCTGTGTCTGTGTATGGCCGTTTGGTGGAGGATGGGCAGGGGAGGGCTTCAATGGCTGGGAGGGTGTAGATGGGCTGGAGTAAGTCTTAACAGAGATTTTGGCAGTTGGAACCCAAGCACAGTACCGGGTAAAGCTTTGGATTCTTGCCCAGAAATAGCTAAGAAGAAAAAATTAAAAAAATAAAAATAAAATTTAAATTGAATCAAGTTGGGCAGACTGGATGGACCATTCGGGTCTTTATCTGCCGTCATCTACTATGTTACTATGTATTAGAGAATGACACGGGGAAAAAATCTGTCCCCGTCACCGCCCCGTCACCGGCCCACCATCCTCTGCACCGCCCCGTCACCGCCGATCCCTTCACCGCCCCGTCACCGTCACCGCCATCCCTTTCACCGCCCCGTCACCGCCACTGCCATCCCATTCACCGCCCCGTCACCGTCCCCGCTGCATCCATATAAGCCTTAGTACTGTAATATTTAGCTTATTCCTTTCTTATAAATCAAAGTTCCTGCTGCTGAACTAGAGAAAGAGATGTTCAGCTGGCAGGGCTTTGTTTATAAATTTTTATCAACACAACTAATGTACTATTTTATCCTAAAGCAAAAAATAAATAAATAAATATAATTTTTTTTTCTACCTTTGTTGTCTGGTTTCTGCTTTCCACATCTTCTCATTGAATTCCTTCCATCCACTGTGTGTCTTCTCTCTGCGTCTTCCATTTGCTGTTACTGTGCCTCTCCCTTAACCCCCCCCCCAATTGGTCTAGCACCCATCTTCTTCCCTCCGCTCCCGCATAGTCTGGCATCTGTCTTCTTCCCACTCTGTCTTCCACATTTCCCTTGGGGGTCTGTTCCTCTCCACCCTCCTTCAATGTCTGTTCTATTCCTTTCCATCACCACCCTTCCCTCCCTCCTTTACCATCTGTTCCTTTCTACTACCCTTCAGCTCCTCTCGCGTGGCCTATCTACCTTCCTTCCTCTTATTTTCATGGCACGTTACAATGTAATTTGTGCAAGCCACTGGAGCCTGCAAGCTCAGTCCCTGTCCCATCCCCACAAACCATCTCGCTTCTGTGCTCCTATTTTCTCCATTTCTAATATCTCCCCTATGTATCTGTCATTGCCCCCCCTGTGTCCATATACCATCCCCATGGCATGTCCCCTTTATGTCTCTGTCCCTATGCCCCATGCACATAATTTCCCCTCTTTCTGTTACCTTCCTGTGTCCAGATTTCCCCTATCTTCCTCTTCCATACCAGTGTGTCTCTTCTTTTCAACCCCATCTAGCTTTTTTCCCTCTTTCTTCCCCCCCCCCCCTGCTTCTAGCATCTGGCTCACCTGCCAGTCCTTCCGTTTCTTTCCTGCTGTGGGTTTTTCTTTCCGACTTCATCCCCTTGGCCCAGAATCCTTTTTCCTTTCACTCCCTCCTTCCAATTTGAGCCGGGAACACTAGCGATCGCACGGTCCCCGCGGCCACTACCTGCCTGCCCGGTCGATCCTGGTGTTTGGCCGGCTCTCTCCCTTCTCCTCACCTTGGTTTGTGGGTTTTCTTTTTCGGCAACCTGCGCGCTTTCCCAGGGAGCCGCACACGCGCGGCTGCTCAGTGTTCGATCTTCTGCTCTGCTGCAACTTCCTGTTTCCGGTTGCATCAGAGCAGAAGATCGAGGCTGAGCAGCGGCGGGTGTGCGCGGCTCTCTGGTAGCGTGCGGGTCGCCGAAGAGGAGGATCTGCGGACTGGGGTGAGGAGAGGGGAGAGAGCTGGCTGGACACTGGAATTGATTGGGCGGGCGGGTGTGAGCTGCGGGGACCGCGCGATCCTTCATGCCTCACTGCGGGGGACAAGACCATTCACCGCCCCGCGGGCGGTGAATGGCCTTGTCCCCGTCGCCGCAGCAACTGCTAGTTTTCTTCCCCGTTTTCGGCGGGTGACCCGCGGTAAAATGCGGTGGCCGCGGGTAAACCGCCACCGTGTCATTCTCTACTATGTATCAAATTTGAAATCTCATCAAATATTCCTCCTCCCTTATACCCAACAATTATTCATAAGCAAAAGAAATCATGAAATATTCCCACCCTCCCACCCTGCCCTGGACGTGTATGAACAAAAGGGAAAAAATTAATATTTATTTTATGCAGTAATTTCAATCTTTATAGTATCTTGTTAATGGCTCCCAAATAACCCGAAATTTCTTAAAATTTCCCTGCTGCATGGCAATTATCCTTTCCATTTTGAATATGTGACAAAAGAGTTCCACCAAAAGCTATAATTCAGCCTATCCCAATTTTTCCAATTCGTAATCTGTTGTATAGCAACCCCTGTCACAATGATTAGAAGCTTATTGTTATTAAAGGATATTTGGCTTTTAGCCCTCATTGACATGCCAAACAATACAGTGTCATAGGATAATGCCACCGGATTATCTAACAAATTATTTATTTGACCACATATTGATTTCCAGAAAACAAGTATCAATGGACAATAGAATAACATATGATCTAATGTCCCAGCTTCAAGATGACAGTGCCAAGACTTGATCAGTTATGCGTATTTCCTGCAGTTGATGTAATAATAGGTGATGGTCTATTGTGTTGAAAGCGGAGGATAAGTCTAAGGAGATGAGTAAAATGGATTTATGATGCAAACTTGTAAAACAGGAACAACAAAAGATAGATAAAATATTTTTTGTTGTTATAGAATAAAATAGTATTGTAGCTGTATTTATAAATAGAAAATGGAAATAAGATAATCTTTTTATTGGACTAATTTTAATACATTTTTTTTACTAACTTTCAGAAACCAAAACCCACTTCTTCAGGTCAGGACAGGGCTATACTGACTTGAAGAAGGAGGTTTTGGCATCTGAATGCTAATTGAAAAATTGATTAGTTCATTAAAATGGTATTTTCTTATTTTCCATTTTTTGTTTTATTTCTATTTGTTAATTTGTAAAGTAGTGATTGTTATTTGTCAGGTTTTTTTCTAATTTGCATCTGCTCTCTTTATATTTTGCACAGTATTAGGGGGACATGTGTCACTGTTTCTGTGGTGTTACATTGTATGCAGAGTCTAGCTTCGTGACTGTTCAGTTTAACTTTTGTCTACATATTTCTATTTTTAGTTTCTGAATACTTATTTCATACTGAGCAAGGATGTATCTATGTTCTGTGTGTATGAAAAGGACATAGTTTTCTGTTAGCATTGACTGCGCAAGAACCATCTATATTAATCTGACTTGTTTTAAAACAAGTGTATTGATGGTCTGCCTTTCCCTAGGTGCACCCTTGTTGCGTGACTCATGGATTATTACTAAAAATATTTGTTTTATATAGAGGATGGGAGTGTTAAAAAAAATGATCAGCCCCAGGTGTCAAATATACTAGATACGCATTTGCCCTTTACGAGCAAATGCCTATTCCCAGCATAATATTGAGGGAATATTTTCTCCCTTCTATGTTGGATTTATGCTCTTCATTTTAATTTAAAATAAAAATTCTACATTAATAGTGGAGGCTTCAAGGGCAGACACAAATGCATGGTATCTGGTGGTGTTTTTCTTTTTAACTAAAGGAAAATTTCACTTGCAATCTTTCCATTTGAAATAAAGTGAGGTCTATATTCATGTTTAAATTTCTGTGGCATAGTTTCTGCTCTCCTCTCTGCATTCACATTTAATCCACATACATACAGCTTCCCATTTTTCAAGTGCATACCCCAGCCAGATAACTGATTGCAGTTTTCTGGCATTTTACATCCCAATAATTCATTCCTTCTTTCCCACAGTAACTCAGTCCACTGAGGTTCAAATCCCCTACTGACTTCCTTAAAATAAACAGAAAAGAGAAAAATACTTTTTATGGCAAATAAATAATATTCCAGTAAAAATAGCAGGCTGTTCTTTGATTCATATCTGAACTTCTTCACCTTGAGTGCTTCTCTTTGATCAATGTTTACTTGGCTTTGTTTGGCTGAGGTTTGCTGATGGCTCCAGTAGACAGGTACAATCTTCGCAGAGGTACCAGGTTTCTGACTGTATTATGGAGTTTATGACATTGTGTTTGGAACAATACTGTTGCACATAAATTGTGATTAAGGGCTCCTTTTATCAAGGTGCGGTAGGCAGTTAACGCGCGGAATACCGCGCGTTCAACCGCCTGCCACACTAGTCGCTGACGCCTCCATTGATGAGGCGTTAGTTTTTAGGCTTGCCGCGGGGCTAAGCGTATGATGAAATGTCCAACGCGCTAATCCCCGTAGCGCGCCTTGATAAAAGGAGCCCTAAGTGTCTTTTGAGTTCCATTTCCTTATAAGAGCATGTGTAAGAATCCAAGAATGTATGCCATAAGCAAAGCAAACATTAATCTGTCAGCAGCTAAAGTGTGTTTGGTATACTGCAACAGAAGTGTGCATAGACTGACACGGTGTTTGGTAGCAAGGAGGTTTAAAGAGGCAGCTGGAACTTGTAAAATGGCCTGATTCCATGTCAGCGATATCAAATTAGTCTTTGTTTTGAGTTACAATAACATTGTGCATGTATTTCTGGGTCTCAGTAAAAGATTTTATAGTACCATGTTTTTAGGAAATAAGCATGAATGATGAGGTTTTAATGCAGTGGTCTCAAACTCAAACCCTTTGCAGGGCCACATTTTGGATTTGTAGGTACTTGGAGGGCCTCAGAAAAAATAGTTAATGTCTTATTAAAGAAATGACAATTTTGCAAAAAGTAAAACTCTTTATAGTTTGTAAATCTTTCCTTTTGGCTAAGTCTTAATAATAATATTGTCATTTATAGCTAAAGAGACATATGATCAAGAAACTGTTTTATTTTACTTTTGTAATTATGATAAACATACTGAGGGCATCAAAATAGTACCTGGCGGGCCACATGTGGCCCCCGGGCCGCGAGTTTGAGACCACTGCTTTAATGGAATCTGATCGTTTCTTATGTTGCTCTGCGAATGCTGTTTTTGCTTCTTCCCTGAAGTCATAAAATTTACATTACATCTCTTCTACCCCACACATACCTTTCACAGTTCAGAATAGTTTACAGTAAGATAAACCAGGAATCCTTGGGAACTTACAGATTATATAACAAACATAGCAAGAAGATAATATGTATGTTTGAATTAAATATGTTTTGTGATTTTCAGAATGTTTTTATGATCCATTAACACTTATACTTTCTAGAAGTTTTTTTTCCCATACTTTTGCTGCTTGATTAGCCAAAGTCTTTGACCAAATGGATTTATATCGTACTCCTTTTGGGTAAAGCTAACATATGCGATTTAGTCACCTCTGACTATATAATTTTGGAATGTGATCAGTTCAGTTAAATATAATGGAGCTTGACCAAATAGTATCAGAACAAGCAGCATACTTAGTGGCCCTAGTTTCCATTGATAACCAAAGCACTATGACAAAATAAGGACTTACGGTATTCCTGAACCTGTGAAGAACAGGATCAGACTGAAGTGAAAAATAAAACTTCTTTTGTTCATATGCAAAGTGTGTGTGCAGACCTCTCTTGGAAAATCCTACCCTTATCAACATGGGCTACTTGACAATATTATCTGTAACATTGTTGTATATGTACAGTCTCTTTCTCTGTAAACCGCTCTGAACTGCTTGTGGGATTGTGGTATACAAAAATAAAGTTATTGTTATTATTAATAATTTTATTGTGGGAGTGTGTGGTGCAGTGGTTAGATCTAAACATAGAAACATAGAAATAGATGGCAGATAAGGGCCACGGCCCATCTAGTCTGCCCACCCCAATGACCCTCCCCTACCTTTCTCTGTGAATAGATCCCACGTATCTATCCCATTTGGCCTTAAAATCAGGCACGCTGCTGGCCTCAATAACCTGAAGTGGAAGACTATTCCAGCGATCAACCACCCTTTCAATGAAAAATAATTTCCTGGTGTCCCCGTGCAGTTTCCCGCCCCTGATTTTCCACGGATGCCCCCTTGTTGCTGCGGGACCCTTGAAAAAGAAGATATCTTCTTCCACCTCGATGCGGCCCGTGAGATACTTGAATGTCTCGATCATGTCACCCCTCTCTCTGCGTTCCTCGAGTGAGTACAGCTGCAACTTATCCAGCCGTTCCTCGTACGGGAGATCCTTGAGTCCCGAGACCATCCGGGTGGCCATTCTCTGGACCGACTCCAGTCTCAGCACATCCTTACGGTAATGCGGCCTCCAGAATTGCACACAGTATTCCAGGTGGGGCCTCACCATGGATCTATACAATGGCATAATGACTTCAGGCTTCCGGCTGACGAAACTCCTGCATATGCAACCTTGCAACCAATGATTTGCCTTGCCTTGGATGAAGCTTGCTCCACTTGATTGGCAGTCTTCATGTTCTCACTGACGATCACCCCTAAGTCTCGTTCTGCTTCAGTTCTTGTTAGGATCTCGCCATTAAGGGTCTAAGTCTTGCATGGATTTTGGCTGCCCAGGTGCATGACTTTGCATTTTTTGGCATTGAAACTGAGTTGCCAGGACCTAGACCAACGCTCCAGTAGGAGTAGGTCGTGCATCATCTACAGCCTCAGCACCCTGAGGTTGTGGGTTTGAATCCCGCACTGCTCCTTGTGACCCTGTGCAAGTCACTTAATCCTCATTGCCTCAGGTATATTAGATAGAGTGGGAGCCTACCGGGACAGATAGGGAAAAATGCTTGAGTACCTGAATAATTTGTAATCCATATAGAATTGTAGGATATGCGGAATATAAATTATATTTAAAAAATTGATTTATTTTGTTTTCTATCCCGTTTCCCCCAAAGAGTTCAGAACAGGTTACAGGTAAACATTATATACAGTTAACAGGTTACAATTTGACATAGTTGCAGTACAAGTTTGCGATATAAGGTTGTATCCTAATTCGATACATACTCGGGGTCTAATACCAATGAACATAATTTAGGGCTCCTTTTACAAAGCCGCGTTAGCGACTTTATCGCACGCACCTTTTTAGTGCGCGCTAACCCCCACGCTAGCTGAAAAAGTACCGCCTGCTCAAGAGGAGGCGGTAGCGGCTAGTGCGGCCGTCAAATTAGCACACGCTATTACGCGCGTTAAACCACTAACACAGCTTCATAAAAGGAGCCCTTAGAGTTTACAGGTTACAATTTGAGATAGTTATCCTTACAGTGCAAGGTTTGTTTGTTTTTTTGGGGGGTGGGGGGTTAAATACAAGTCTTTATCCTAACTTGACATACACTAGGGCAGTGTTTTTCAACCTTTTTACACCTAGGGACTGGCAGAAATAAAAGAATTATTCTGTGAACCAGCATCGGTTCGTGGACCAGCGGTTGAAGAACACTGGGCTAAGTTGTGGGCCAGACCCCGCCCATCTCTACCCAATCTCCACCCCAGACCCCGCCTCCATAATAGTACTAATTGCACTTTGCACGTCCTGTGCCTCATCTGGAAGCCTTCCTTCTGACGTTGCAACGTCAGAGAGAAGGCTTCCGGTTCAGTCGCAGGATGTCTGTAGGAGCCACTGCCCATGGCTTTGTGCACTGAATCAGTTAGGAAGAGGGAGCTGGCTCGAAGATAACGCCGCATCGATCGCACTGTGGACCGGCGGTTGAAGAACACTGTGTTGGGCCTGATGCACGTGCTGGCCCTGTGAACCGACAGGAAATTTCTGTGGACCGGCACTGGTCCATGGACCGGTGGTTGAAGAACACTGCACTAGGGATCTAATACCAATACATAATGTACAGTTTACAGGTTAATTTGCCATAATTACAGTGGAAGATTTTTCAAGTTCTTGTCCCAACGCAACATATACCGGGCTCTAGTACCAATATACATTTTTTGTAATCCATTGGTCAATGGATTATTAATTTTCTCTTCCATCTAAATACTATTGCTACAAAATCATCTAAATGCAATTAGAATTAAATTCCAAGTGCAGCTCTAATGTTAGACCATTCCATATTTCCACAACCATTACTGAAAGAGCTCATGAATCATGATCTAACAGGCGAAAGGACCAAACGTTTTAAAGTTGCCTCATATGTATTATGTTTAAAAAAAATTGAATTTTCTTATGATTTGAAGTATCTGCGCATACCTTTCTGGGCATGTAAACTAGTGATGGGTAAATAAAACCGAATTCGGATTTGGACAATCAAAGAAAATACAGGCTCAAGTGATGTCAAAAAAAC
Source organism: Geotrypetes seraphini (assembly GCF_902459505.1). Taxonomy (NCBI): domain Eukaryota; kingdom Metazoa; phylum Chordata; class Amphibia; order Gymnophiona; family Dermophiidae; genus Geotrypetes; species Geotrypetes seraphini. The sequence continues at coordinate 286,584,183 of NC_047086.1, forward strand.
CAGGTGACAGCATCAGAAGTATGGACATTCTACAGTAGAACTGCGAGGATCATATGGTTGGCAATACTTGATGATACAGTGAAAAACATTCATAGCACAGCACTGTCACTAGAGGGATCATCATTTTTCTAGCTCTTATTGTCTTCCTTTCTATAGCTGATAATAAAAAGTCCAGCGCCAATGGAATTTGTTCCACACTACCCTAAAGCATCTAGTGAATATGACCTAGTTGTATTTTATGCAAATCGAGTTACCCATTTGTCTAGCAAGTGTACGCTGTCAGAATAGATGGCAGGAGTCCCAGCCGACAATGATAAATATTCTCTCTGAGTAGACAGACACTGGTTGATGGACAACTAAAGCAATATATAGCCACCTTGAAGTAGGCAGCCAGATGGCATTGTATTCCTGCCAGCAAGCAAAAGGCTGTCGTACATATTTATTTTCTTGCATTCTTTTAAGCTGTCGTCAACAGCATTAGACATACAATATGCTTCGATATTAGAAATACCAACAGTGCCTCTTTTGATGTCTTGTCAGCCAATCCAAATGCTTTCATCATGCCCATGATAAAAATTTAATGCTCGTTTTAAGTGACTGGTGACAGATTGAGCTATGTATGGGGAAGAATATATTGACGCCGATTCCAAAGTAGCAGCAGCATAATGAAAGTCGATGAAAACCCCTCTTTTCAATAAGCATGACTTTTTATTTATTAATTTATACACCTGATAGGTTGAAGGGCACAGACCCATAGTAAGCCTGCAGTTTAACATTATCAACTTAGGGCTTGATATTCAAGCCCAGTTATACAGCTATCTGTGAATTGGATAGTGCTGCCAAAAATTCTTCTGGTGTGCTTTGAGTGGAGCATGGGCATTCTTCCTAATTCTAAGAATAGTTAGCAATATTCAGCATCTAATCGTATAACTGTGCAGAAAGAATTAGGACAGCTAGTATGTGTCGAGTTAGGTTAAAAACTTGGATTGAAAAACCTTGCACTGTAACTATGGCAAATTTAACCTGTAAACTATATACAGTGGAACCTTTGTTAGCGAGTGTTTTGCAAGATGAGCTAAACACTCCCGCAAACCTTAACTCGCAAAATGAGCATGTTCTGATAAACAAGCACCTCCCCCCGCTCTAACCGGCATCGCATACACACACACACACCCCTCTCCCGGAGAGAACGAGAGCCAGAAGGCCTTGAGCATGCGCAGATGCTCAAGGCCCAGCCCAAGCAAGAGGCGGGATCTATCTTTAACTCACACCGGTAAGCAGCAGATGGGGTAAGGAGCTTTTTTGGGAGGGCGGGTGGGCGGATGCCGCTTCCAGCACGGGGGTGCAATGCGGTTCTCGGGGGGGGGGTCATTCATGGGCGGGGATGCGATGCCGGTTTGAGTGGGGGGGGGGTGTTTGAGCAGCGCTGGTAGCCTCGGGGGGGGGGGGGGGGAGGGAGGAGGAGGTGGAACGTATCAAGCGAGTTTCCCTTACTTCCTATGGGGAAGCTCGCTTGGATATACGAGCAATTTGGTTTACAAGCATGCTTCTGGAACGAATTATACCCGTAAACCAAGGTTCCACTGTATTATGCAAATGATACTTGTAAACTGTATATGATATATATATATTGATATTAGATCCCTAGTATGCATCGAGTTAGCATAAAAACCTGTACTGTAACTATGGGCTCCTTTTACGAAGGTGCGCTAAGCGTTTTAGCGCACGCACCAGATTAATGTGCGCTAGCCAAAAATCTACCGCCTGCTCAAAAGGAGGCGGTAGCGGCTAGCACACGCGGAAATTTAGCATGTGCTATTCCGTGCATTAAGGCCCTACCGCGGCTTTGTAAAAGGAGCCCTATGGCAAATTGTAACCTGTTAACTGTACTGTATATTATGTATGTTAACCTATAACCCGTTCTGAGCTCTTTGGGGAGAACAGGATAGAAAATGAATTAAATAAATAAATATCTCTATGGATGTTGGCTGAATATCACTGATGTCTGTATGCCAGCACCAGGCTGCAAAATACATTTAGCACCAGGGCTTTTAAGGATAGTGGCACTGAATGTATGTGAACAATTTAAACAAATAGGGCCTGATTCTGTAAACGATGTCTACCAATGTAGGAACCTAACTTAAATTTTCAGTAGGTTCAGCCAGAGCAACCACACAAAGCACTAAATTGCCCCCTTAACAATAATAATAATAGTAATAATAATGGTACAGTGAAATGTATCCGCAGTGTGAGACAGCGAGCATAAGGAACCGGTAAAGAATAGTCATTCCAACACTTCTATAAGTGGCTCATTAAGCGAGACAGCACTAGCCGCTACTGCCTCCTTTTAAGCAGGTGGTAATTTTTCAGCTAGCATGCGCTATAGCGCACGCTAATCCTATGTGTGCGCTAAAAACACTAGCGCACCTTTGTAAAAGGAGCCCTAAATGTGTTTGTTTGTTTTTTAACTTGTTTCGGGAGCAATTTAGAAACTATATTTCAAAAATATTTATCAGGTGGAACACCGAAGAGATCGCAACCTCCTCCATGTAAGGGATAATCTGTCTAGGACGCCATCTTATTTTCCTCTGTTTTACCTATAATATATTGTAATCTTTACCTCCCTCCATTTTTCCATTTGTGTCTGTTCATTTTGTTTTTGTCTGTTTATTGTTTTTAGAGATATTCCCTTTGCTTTTATATTGTAAACCGCTTAGATTTTACTTTTTTGTTAATATTTGTGGTATATCAAATAAACTAAACTGAAATTAGCAGCTCCATTTTGGACTAGCTGAAGAGTGTCAATCCTACATGCAAGTAATTCCAGTAACAAAGAATTACAATACTGTAATCTAATTTTGTCAGTGCAAGGCTTTGCAAAATTTTTCTGAAATCAAATGGGATAAATATTCAGCCAGTGGCAGCCAACTTCCTCAATGAAAGAAGGGAAGAGCCACCACACTTCTGCCTATGCCTGTTAATGGCCACCCAGTATTCTCAAAGAGTAAAATTTGTTTAAACAGTTAGCAATAGTCATAAACACAAGATAATATGGATCACATAAACATAGAGAAAGAAATGCTTCTTTCTCTGGCCCAAGAAGGAACTAAATGCAGCATCACTACATAGCAGACTTGGGCAAGCTAAAAGTAAAAACTGTTTGTAAATCTAAGCTGTCCTTTGCCTTAGGCAAATAATTGTAAACCTTTTAAGCAGCTGTTAAAGTATGTGCTTGAAGACTTCATGTTGGTATCTGGGCTTTCCTGTCCTGCAGGCACTTGTTATCTTTAAGATATAGGTCCAAAGGTGGGGGAGGGGAGACTTTGTGGTAGATAATCAATTCTGTCTAACTGGGCAGGTGAGGCTTTACCGGATTAAATAGCGCTGACCAGGATGGGACATAATATTGAGCAGCATTTAACTGAATAGTGATGCCGGCTATTATGTCTCACTTCCACATCACTATCCACTTAGAACCAAATTCTATATTTGGCGCAAAAAAAAAAGACACACCTAGTGCTACTCTGTAAATCTCATCTAAAGTTAGGTGTGGTTTATAGAATACACTTAAGCGCCCGGTCCCAGGACTAAATTTAAGTGTGATCATTTACGCCAACTAAAACCCGGTGTAAACGTCGGCATATATCTTAGATGTAGATCGGGAATATTCTATAGTATTGTGCAAAATTTTGTGGCATGTCCGTGACCAGCCCATGCCCCTCCCATGGTCAGACTCACTTTTCAGTTGCACACTAAAGGATTTGCATGCACATCTTTGTAGAAAAAAAAAAATCTTAAGATGCATGCTTATATCCAGATTGTTCCCAATTAATGCCAATAATGGATTAGCATCTGATTATAAGTGCTAATAGGCTTCTTAATTAAATGGTGCGTGTAAATTAAGCACACACCCGCCCAAATTTCCACATGCACCATTTATAGAATTCTCCTGCACATGGGTGTATTTGCAGAACACATATTTGCAGTATTCTAATCAGTTACATGTGTAATTGGTGCATAAACATTAGCATCCACTTTATAGAGAATTACAGCAATTAATTACAGAGATGTACTTTAATTCATTAGACATTTCAAAGTCTTCTCATATTTAACTTCTATAAAACTCGGTATATGAAGTGATAACGTCATTTTTCCATGTTCTGCCAAGCTTAAATGGTTTTATATATCTTTTTCTTTTTTTTTTAACATCATTTTAGAAAGCAAATTGAGTTTGGCAAAATATCCGAAAGTATTTAGAACATTTTGCCTCTAGTTTGGCCAAGCACACTGTGTTGGTTTTACAAAGTGCATAATTTTCTTGGCAGTAAGCTTTACCATAAAAATTTAATTGAAAGAAGGAAAACATATATTCTTGATTATGTAATTCCAAAATGACTTTTAGCCTTTCAAATTCTATTCAGCTGTAGATTTGAGACTGCAAAATATACGGCCTTCTAATGAACATTAGAACATAAGAGTTGCCATACTAGGACAGATCAAAGGTCAATCAAGCCCAGTATCCTGTTTCCAGCAAAGGCCAACCCAAGTCTCATGTAGAAAATGACACGGGGACATATTTTTCCCCGTCCCCACAGGAACTCAGTTTTCCTGTCCTGTTCCCGCAAGTTTTGTCTCTGTCTCTGTCCCATTCCTATAGGCTCAGCCTTAACTGCACAAAATTCGAACATTTTAAAATGTTTGAGACTTGTATAGGTGAGGACAGAGCTTGCAGGAATGAGGCAGGGACAGGAAAAGAGCTCACCAGGACGGGACAGGAAAATGAGTTCCCACGGGGATAGGGAAACATTTGCCCCCATGTCATTCTGTAGTCACAAGTACATGGCAAGATTCTAAGGAGTAAAACATTTTATGTAGTGGATTTCCCCTAGTCCATCTTAATAATGGCTTAGGGAATTATTCAAACCTTTTTTAAACCCTACTAAGCTAAATGCTTTTACTACATTCTCTGGCAATGAATTCTAGAGTTTAATTACACATTGAGTGAGGAAATATTTTCTCTGATTTATTTTAAATTTACTACTTAGGGCTCCTTTTACAAAGCCGTGGTAGCAAGTCCCGGCTTGGCAAATGCAACATAGCCTATAGGAACTGAACAGACTGCGTCACATTTGCCATGTGGGACTACCTACTTTATAGGCAAATCTTGCTCATGCATATTCATTAGGAATATCTTGAAAACCTCACTGACTGGGGGGCCCCAGGACAGGTTTAAGAACCACTGCTTAAGGCATTAAGAATGGGGTATAAAGATTTTAAGCCTCTGTGAGAAGAGCAAAGTGGCACATATAGGATACAAACCTCATGACATAGGAAGACAGTAGTAGCAGCAGCAGAAAATAGCATCAACATTGGCATGGAGGCCCCAAGGTACAAGAAAGGGGCAAAGCAACACCAGTATTAGCAGGAAAACACCAAGGGTAAACAAGCACCAAAATTGACATGAAGATCCCATATCCTTTGGACATAAGGCAAAGAAGCATCAAAAGCATTAAGCTGGGGGTCAAAGATTTATGGGGAAATGAACTCATTTGAGGAGTGCATGGAGAAGTAGCCAAATATCTCCACAACAGGGTTGACTGGAAGAATTTGACAGCAAGTGTGATTTCTATTGCAATGCCAGAAAGAACACATGAAAGGATTAATAGCCCTTTCTTCAAAAGAAAGATTGGTATACAGTTCAGAAGTTAATTTGGGTTCAGTAGCATATGTAGGAGACGGTGCGGGGGGTGCAGACCACCCTGGGTACCATGTCAGTGGGAGGTGTCAGCACCTCTCTGCCCTGATCTGTGATGCCATACTCACACCAACCCTCCCTATACCTCTGTAGATATTTGCTAGTGTGAGCAACGTCTCCTGCCTGGTGCTCGTAACAGCCTGCTTCCCCTCTGAATCACTTCCAGGTCACGGGGCTAGGAAGTAATGTCAGAGGGAAATCCAATACTGGTGCAAGGAGCATGTTGGAGAAAAGCCACTTGTGCTGGCAAAGATTTAGAGGTACGGGGGAAGGGAGAGCGCGAGTGTGGAGTGGGGGGGGGGGGGGCACAGAAGGGTCGGGACACGGAGAAGAGGGTGCGGGGGTTGCCACCACCCCAGGCACCTCCTACCCTTACTACACCACTGTTTGGATTGTTCCACATCCCAGAAACTACTATTTTCCAGTCCCAAACACAGCTTCTAGGACAATATAATTCTAAAATGTTAAATTGGTAAATAAAGAAATGGAGACATAAAAACCCCAAGCCAGGGGGAAAGGAGCAAATGAGCAAAGCAGCACCACCATTGGCAAGATCTGCAAAGCAATGAAGATGTGAAGTTTGGGCATTAGTGTTTAGTGGTGTTAGAAGGTAATCTCCAAATATTTGGCCATAGGAGCTTAGTGTGCAGATCAGCATCTTAATAGCCATTAATCAAAATTTACTGAGATATTTGGGTATACAAAATTTGGTTAGCTTAAGCCTCTTTCTAGATTAAATTGTTTCTTACTATCCAGTCCTCAATTTCCCTCTTTTCATTGTGTCTGCCTATAGCTTGCCACCTCTTTCCATCACCCCTTGCAGTATCTAACTCTATCCTCTTCCCCCAATCCAGCATGTGCCCTTTTTTTTCTCTCTCCTCACCACTTCTATCTAGCATGTTCTCTTTTTTCTCTCCCCTCACCACTTCCATTCAACATCTGCTACCCTTTCTCTCTTTTCCACTCCCCTCCCTCCAGTGTCTGTCCCCTTTTTTCTTCATGCAGTAAACTAAAGTGCCACTCAACCTCTTTCCCTCGCCAGGCCACCTCCCTCCTTTCCCTGATACTTTTCCAAACCAAAGTTCTCTCTCTCAGAGGGGCCCTGATGCAGCAGCCGTTCTCACCAGTTGCATGTGGCCCCTGAAGCTTCTCCTCTGATGCAACTTCCTGTTTCTGCCATATTGCATCAGAGGAGAAGCTTTGGGGCAGCCGTGTGCAACTAGTGAAAACGGCTGCCGCATCAGGGCCCTTCTGAGAGAGAAAAATTTGGTTTGGAAAAGCGCTGCAAAGATGAGGGGAAGGGAGGGAGATGGCCCGACAAGGGAAAGAGATGCTCGAACCATGGGGCCCCCTGGAGCTGTGGAGCCCAGGGAAGCTGCCCTGTTTGCCCTCCCCCAACACTGACCCTGACTGATAGGGAACACCATTCAAGCTTTTGGTGAACAGAATTTTATCATGCACTGTCTTTTAATTTATTTTTTTGTATTTGGATTTATAACATTGTAGGTAATGCAAACCTAGAGTTACCATATGGCTCCAGAAAAAAGGAGGACAGATTGAGACATCCGGGTTTTATTTCCATACGTCTCTATCTGTGCTCCTTACTTCAATTGCTTTCAATGGAAGTAAAACCCGGATATCTAAATCCGTCCTCTCTTTTCTGGAGCCATATGCTAACCCTTTGCATACCAAAATATCTTTAACTGTGCAGCTTGCCACATGAGCATAATTAGGTTAGATTTTATTTCTTAATCCCATTAGTTGTCATTCCTATTAGATTACCTTTCCTAATCAGGAAAGTTATTCAGATATGAAAGTGATTAGCGTACCCTTGCCAGGTATTCTGAAGGGAGAGCAGCAAACAGATCACAGGCTGTAGTACTAATGTTGACACCAATGTGAAAAGACGTGTTTTTATTAGGTTTGTATATTTCTTTATTTCACAAATCAGAAGATGACAAAAAGAATGCGTGTTACATCTTCTTTGAAAACAATGTTTAGATTACCTTTTATCTTTGATATGATTTCACACACATACTGATGGTAGACTACTGACCCAAGAGTACAAAGTAATCTGTTGAAGAAAAGATATAATACAGTGTATTGCATATCAAAACAATGTTCTGATAATTCAAATTCCATCTTCATGACAATATGTGTTTACATGGTGTGGCTTTCTGGGCTGCTCGGTTGACTTGTCATTTGTTGGAAGTCTCAGAGGATATATTTTTTAACTCTGAATACTTTAAAGCAGGGTGAAAAGCAATATTACATATCAATTTGTCAACAAGATGAAAACAGTTCACAATATTCCTTCAAAAATAATTTCCCAGTACAAGTTTCTTTCAATCTGTCTCTTTTCATATACTAATGGGTTTTATTTTTTTTCCTGATCTGTTCTTTGACTTCCTCTTATATGTGCTACTTTTCTTATTAAAAAGGATGCCTAGATTGCTGGAAACGTCATCTTCCCCCCCCCCCCAACAACAACAAAAAAAGAATATCCTATCTTTAAAAAGGGATTGAGAGGAGACCTAGGAAACTACAGGCTGGTAAGTCTGACATCTGTTCCGAGCAAGATGGTAGAAGCACTGATAAAGGACTGCATCTATGAGCACATTGACAAAAATGGGCTAATGAAAGCGAGCCAGCATGGCTTCTGCAAAGGAAAATCGTGCCAAACAAACTTGCTGTACTTCTTTGAGGATGGACCAAGGGGAACCCATAGACATTATTTATCTCAACTTCCAAAAAGCCTTTGACAAGGTGCCCCATGAGCAGATACTTAAGAAGCTGTGGAACCACGGGGTGGAAGGGGACGTGCACATATGTGTTAAGCACTGGTTGGCAGGCAGGAAGCAAAGGGTTGGAGTGAAGGCCCCATTCCTTGGACTGGAGGAGGGTCACGAGCAGAGTTCCGCAGGGGTCAATACTCAGACCGCTGCCTTTCAACATATTTATAAATGACCTGGAAACGGGGACGAAGTGTGAAGTTATAAAATTTGCGGATGACACTAAACTCTGTAGCAGGGTTAGAACTGTGGAAGAATGTGAGGACCTATAAAGAGACCTGAACAAACTGGAAGAGTGGGCGAATAAATGGCAGATGAACTTCAATGTGGGGAAATGCAAGGTCATGCATATAGGAAAGAAGAATCCGATATTCAGCTACCAAATGGGGGGATTAGTACTAGAGGGAAGTAACCTTGAAAAAGACTTGGGTGTGCTGGTGGACACAACAATGAAGTCAACGGCACAATGCGCAGCAGCCTCAAAGAAGGCAAACAGAATGTTGGGTATTATTAAAAAGGGTATTACAACCAGAACGAAGGAAGTCATCATACTGCTGTATCATGCGATGGTGCGACCGCATCTGGAATACTGTGTCCAATATTGGTCGCCGTACCTAAAGAAGGACATGGAGATAATTGAGAGGGTTCAGAGAAGAGCGACAAGAATGATAAAAGGTATGGAAAACCTTTCATACGCTGAGAGGCTAGAAAGGCTGGGGCTCTTCACCCTGGAAAAGCGGAGACTCAGAGGAGACATGATAGAGACTTACAAGATCATGAAGGGCATAGAGAAGGTGGAAAGGGACAGATTCTTCAGTCTATTGGGAACTACCAGAACAAGGGGGCACTCGGAAAAATTGAAAGGTGACAGGTTTAGAACCAATGCTAGGAAATTTTTCTTCACTCAGAGGGTGGTGGACACCTGGAATGCGCTTCCGGAGGATGTAATAGGACAGAATACATTAAGAGAATTCAAAGAGGGATTGGACAAGTTCCTGAAGGATACGCGGATTGAGGGATATAGATAGAGACAGAGATAGGATAATGAAAGGGTATTGAAAGGTTTTAGACAAAGGATCACTTACAGGTCATGGACCTGATGGGCCGCCGCGTGAGCGGACTGCTGGGCGCGATGGACCCCTGGTCTGACCCAGTGGAGGCAACTTCTTATGTACTTATGTTCTTAATAAAAAATGCTCTAATGCAGGGCTGGTTTACAGTGTTTGGGAAGGACTTTGTGCATTCTTGTAAAAAACTGTTATAGTTTTGATATACCACTAAGGACTCCTTTTACTAAACTGCGTTAGGGCTTTAACGCGTGGAATAGCGCAGGCTAGACCTTAACGCTAGCATTGAGCTGGCATTAGTTCTAGAAGCGTAGTGTGCGCTAAAAACTCTAGTGCACCGTAGTAAAAGGAGCCCTAAATGGCCCAAATGACATCACAGCGTTTTATAATGTATCAGAAACAATAAAAAGCAAAACAATAAAACACAATCTGCAAAACAGTTAACATTAGTGCAAAATTCAACACAAACAGAGAATATTAACAGTTTTTAGAGATGGCTATACTGCATCTATCTATCTATATATATGTATCAGATTCAAGACTGAATTGGTTAACATTGCCCCTGACACAGGCAACAAGTTGGGCGTTTTATGAATTCATTTGGCAGTCTGAACTTATGCACCTGGGACCATCTTTATTTGATATTAATGAAGACATTGTTTGGAGCCTATATATATTCTGTTGTTTTTGTTCTGTAGTATTTTATGTTACATGCATGGAGGGCCATTTTGATATTGCATCCAAGTCTGACTTTGTGCATTTCCCTCAAGGCGTCCAAAGTCGGGGATGGAGAAACAGTCATTTTCAAAACCACTAAACAAGCTGCTTTGTCCTTGTCCACCCTTGAATTCATTCTGCCGCATTACTGATGACATCATCAGTAATATGGCAGAGTGAATTCATGGGCGGACAAGGCCGAAGCAGCCTGTTTGGAGTGCTGCCGGCCCGACGCTGCTTAGGGAGGTATGTGGGGCTCACTCGCAGTCGGCGGGGTTCGGATGGGAGGGAGGGAAGGATGGGGGTTTGGCTGTGTGGCAGGGGGAGAACTTGGGGGGGGCGGTGCTTGCTCAAGGGTTCTGCTGCACAAAGGATGGGAGGGAGGGAAGAGAAACTTCCGGCAAATCCTGGGACTAGGGCATATTTTTGGGGTAGGGCTTATATTAAGACCTACCCCGCTGCTCATGTCTTCCCAGAAATTCATTCTGCATGAAGTTCTTGTGAGGAAAAAGCTTATTTTGAAACACTGGACCTCAGAGGACGCCCCCTCCTACCATCTGTGGCTTGCTTTGATGACTCAGCAAGCCCGTTATGAGTTGGACACTTATTTGTCTCGGCCACAGGAGCACTGGAAAGCTTACTGTATCTTATGGCAGCAGATTTTGGACACTACCGCTTGATTGTATGTGTTTGTAATTTATTATTTTTCTCATGCTGCACTCGCTGTACTGTCCCTCCTGTAATAGACCGGTCTTACCGGTTTGACTCACCCATTTGGAGATAGCAACATCCCTCGGCAGAGAGAGAGCACGTATGTGTGTGAGTGGTTGTCTGCTTGAGATGGTGTATATGTATGTAGTGATGTATGGCTCATGCACTTTTGGCATGAGGGTCGAATGAGAGTGTGGAATCGTTTGGGGATTCTGTTCGGGTTTTCACAAAACTGGACGGGTGCTGCTGGACAGAGGGTATTTCTAGGACTCTCATTGTGGTTTTGTTGCTCACTTTTTGGTTTTCTTGTCTGAGTTTCCAGTTTTCCTGCTGGTTGCATTCCTTTGTTCATGTCTGATTTCCTGCTTGTTTTGCCACACTGGGATTGTATTCACTGTTCAGTATGTCTACTGTCTTAATAAAAATGATTAAAAAAAAAAAAAAGACCTACCCCGAAAATCCTGCTAGGGTTTATTTTCGGGGTAGGTCTTATTTTCGGGAAAACATGGTAGTTAGAGTAGCTTATGGCCCTGAGTCCACCTTTCAATGACTCACTAGCCCATTCACTAGGCTACTTAAGATACCTGTGTGATGCTCTACTAGGATTTCCCATACCAGATTCTGCTGTTCTAGAGACAGGTATGTATTGTTTCATTCAGAGTTTTTGGGGGTTGGAGGGGGGTCAGTGACCACTGGGGAATATGTGTGGGGGGTCATTACATAATCCCTTCAGTGGTCATTTGATCAGTTTGGGTACCTTTGCGGTACTTAGATGCTTCTAAAACAGGTCTAGTTCAGAACATCTAAGTTCCATCTTGGGAAAGGTTCAATTATTGCCGCAAGATGTCCAAGTCTAAGCCCTCCAAAAGCATGCCTCCAACATACCCCCTTTTTTCTTGGATGCACTGCCACCAGTTGCATATTGACCGAAATGTGTCAAGATTTGTATTATGCCAATGGAATCTCTTTTTGGTATGCCTAATTATAAATCATATTTCAGTGATCAGATTGGATTTTAAATTTACTACTTTTCCAAATCTGAGATCAAGGCAAACCATATATTCGGGGATCTGAGTTCCTTGCCCAAATTGACTTACATTGCAAACTAGTTTAGGTGAGACAATGGACGATGAAGTGTAATGATGACTTAGGGGGGAATTTATCAAGGGGCATTAACTAATTTAGAACATGCTAACCATGTTATCAGGTGCTTAAGATTAAAGTGCGCTAAATGCTAAGACACCCATTATATTTCTGTGGGCATCTTATTTATTTATTTTAGTATTTATACACTGCTTATAGTCTAAGCGATTTTCATTCAGGTATTCAAGTATTTCTCCCTATCTGTCCTGGTGGGCCCACAATTTAACTAATGTGTCTGGGGAAGTGGTTAAATGACTCGCCCAGGGTCACAAGGAGCAGCGCTGGGCTTGAACCTGCAATCTCAGGGTGCTCAGGCTGCAGCCCTAACCACTAGGCCACTCTTTCACTAATTGTTAGCCTGCCTTGATGAATTCCCCCCATATTGTGTTAGCAACATATACTAATCCATTAAAGCGCATTATTTTCTGCAAGGTTGTCCTTCAACTAATAATGGGCATTAATACCAATAGCATGAACTGTTAGCTTTTGGTTTACTGAATTGTAGAAACTGACACTTAACGATTTAAAGGTTTTGTAGGGTTCAGTAGGCTCAGCAAAAATTTGAAAGAAATCATAAGTCGGGCACCATTTTCTCTTCAAACAATTTTACAATATGGCCTCTCACGGTTACCCTGTGCTGTGATTTTGCCATTACTAAAGGGAAAATTATATTGCCCTTCCTCACAGAATCTAGCAGAAGATGTTCCATAAAATAAGAGCGCGATCTAATTTTATTTTGAATATTTCATTCAGTCCAGTCGTAAAACTAGTTTTCTCTAAACGCCTGATTAAAATTCGTAATGACTTTAAAGTCCCACCCTAATGGTCCTCTCTCGAGTGCCTCACTCAGCAACGGTGAAGGTGAAAGATGAAACTCACACTTTGTTTCTGTTCTTTCCTTCTTTCTTCTCCACCCCCACCCTTCTGCTGCTACCAGTCTGTATTATTCAGGCTTTCATCCTTTAAAGGCTGTTCAGATGATGAAAGTGGGGAAGCTGCAATACCATCAAGGAAAGTTTTCTGAGGCCCTGGAGACCTTGAAGCAGGTCAGTGTGCCCATGGCAAGCTTTTCAATATCAACAGACAGTGGCATAATAAGGGGGGTTGGGGCGGGGGTGCAGACCATCTAGGGCGCTGCCTTCATGGGGGGCACCAGCGCCGATGCCTCTCTTACTCTTCCCCCCCATTACCTCTTTAAAAGTTTCCCGGCATGAACAGCAGTTTCCACTTGCTGCTCATGCTGGCCTCGGCTCCCTTCTGATGTCACATCCTGGTTGTGGGACCAGGATGTGACATCAGAAGGGTGCTGAGGCTGGCATGAGCAGCAGGTGGAGGGTGTTGCTTCTGCTGGCAAACATTTCAAGAGGTACGTAGGGAGGGGGGTGGGGAGCATAGCACGGTGGGAAAGAGTGATGCGGGTACAAGGCAGGGAAGAGTTGGGGGGTTCATGGCACAGTGATGCCGTGCACAACCGCTCCAGGCGCCATCCTCCCTCGTTACGCCACTGTCAAACGATGCATTCTTTTTCTTTATCTTGTTTTCTAGCTTTGCTTATTTATAGTCAGAAGAGATTTACCATTCTACAGTGATATGTGGCCATAATATAAATGGCCACAATTTTGCCCAATAAAACTGACAATCCATTTTTGTTTGGATGTTATTTGATGTTTTACAGCCCATCTGTTCTAGTTATGAACCAAAATGCTCTATCCAAATCCCTCTTCTAAAAATACCTACCCTTGAGTTGCATAAAACTAGGTGTGAATATTCTCCATGCTTAGTTTATGCGTGCATAATTCCTTGAGATAACTTATCTCTTTTCTTTGGTTCAATTTGGGTCTACCTATGAAGAAACATTTATTAAATTGCTCTTTTTAAGGTAAAGAGCCTTAACTGTGGAATTCAATGTCAATATCCCCTCAGAGCGAGAGAAAGGGTTGAAGGCTTTACTAAAGAAATTGAAAATCTGGCTTTCTAAATAATTAGGGTAATATTTCATCAGGAAATGTTTAAGAGAATTTCGTTAGATTTGCAACTCAGAAAGTGTAAGTAGGGATATGTGTAAGAGGTTTTAGGATGGAACAGAGGTTTTTTTTAAGTATATATTGAATAATATAATAACATAATTGCCATTTAATATTAATGCTAATTACAAGCCATCCAATATTCAGTCTGCGGCATCTGAGCCACGGGCTAAACTGACCTTGGGTATTTGGTGTCAGGGCATGCACGGCTTCCAGCATTGAATATCTGGGTATCAGCTGTTACCCGAAAGTTAACCAGGCACTGGCCAGTTCATAGTCATTTGCATGCAAGACACCAGCGCGCCAACAATCAAACACAGACAATTCGGCGCAAGACACCAGCGTGCTGCGGGAGAACTTACTTTTAAAGAGCTCCGAAGCAGGGTGTGAGTGGGAATCGCCCCCACATTACTTCATACTGTTCGCGCTGCCGTTGGGGGGGGGTTTGGGGAGTTGGAACCCTCCATTATAGAGAAAACGGAACTTCTTCAAATTTTTTCGGGAAAAGTTCAGTTTTCTCTATAATGTTGCACCCCCCACACACCCCCAACGGCAGCGCGAACAGTATGAAGTAAAGTGGTGGGGTTACCCCCCCAAATCCCCCCCGTCGGAGCTCTTTAAAAGTAAGTTTTCCCATGGCGTGCTGTTGTCTTGCGCCGAATTGTCTGCGCTCGATTTCGGTGCGCTGGTGTCTCACGCGCTTTGGTCCCATCACCCACTGGCCGATATTTAGAGCAGTGCCTAGTTAACTTTAGCACATAAAGTTAGGACAGCCTATTTGCTGTCTTAAATTTATGCACTTAGCCAGTTAGTGGACTGAAAATCACCACTAATTGGCTAAGTAGGTGCCCCACCCATGCATTCCCCCAGCCCAGCCTTAGTTTAGGTCCTCTTTTACTAAGCCACGGTAGAGGTTTCTACAGTGGCCCAGAGCCTTAAATGCTCTGATGCTCATAGGAATTCTACGAACGTCAGATTATTTAGCACTTTGGGCCACACTAGAAAACCTCTGTCGCATCTTATTAAAAGGGGGGGGGAGGGAATTAACCAGTTAGGAGATGTCCAATTAGTGGCACTAACCAGTAAAGTGCTACCAAATATCACATACTATGTTGCTTTTGAGTATCGGGCAGATGATTTTTATTGGGTTGGATTATATAATTGCTGTTTAATACTCATATTTCATTATTCACAATATCCAGGACATTTTTTTCCGTTTTCTCTCCTTGAATCTAGTGGGTAAAAAAGCATATTATAAATGCTGCTAGTTTTATTATTGAAACACAAAACAAAAACTCCTTTACAGTGTAGTGGTAGGACTGATAACACAATATTTCCTTCACATGAATATAGTAAAGATGGGAGACCATCAGTTAATCTACTGACCAGCAACCATAAGTATATTTGATATCTACCCACCTCTGTTCAAGTAAGTTCTAGAATGCTCCAGGACCTTATACGTATGTTGCTGGAGTTCTTTCAGCCTCTTAAGCACTAGTGTGGTCCATGATTAATCTGTTTGTGGGGGGGGGGGGGGAAGGGAGGGAGGCAGCATTAGGCATATTAAATCTGAACCTTGCTAATTATAAACAGGTTTGTAAATACTTGAATGGTATTCCTGAGCAAACAAATCTTTTTCAAAGACCTATAGAACCAGAGAACATGAAATCAATCTGGAAGAAGGTAAACTTAAAAGCAATAACATGAAATATGTTTTCACCCCAAAGAACGGTGAAGGTAGTTGAGACAAAAATAGTGACAGAATGCAAAAAGACCTGAGATAAATACTGAGGATCCCTATATAGCAAGAGGAACATAAGAACATAAGAACATAAGAAATGCCATCTCCGGATCAGACCTTCGGTCCATCAAGTCAGGCGATCCGCACACGCGGAGGCCCTGCCAGGTGTACACCTGTCGTAATTTATAGTCCACCATATCCTTACATGCCTCTCTTAAGGAGATATGCATCTAGTTTGCTCTTGAAGCCTAGGACGGTCGATTCCGCAATAATCTCATCTGGGAGGGCATTCCAGGTGTCAACCACTCTCTGAGTGAAGCAGAACTTCCTGACATTAGTCCTGAACCTGTCCCCCCTTAGCTTCATTTCATGTCCTCTAGTCCGTGTCAAATTGGACAATGTAAATAATCTTCTCTGCTCTATTTTGTCGATTCCTTTCAGTATTTTGAAGGTCTCGATCATATCCCCACGCATTCTCCTTTTCTCAAGGGAGAACAATCCTAGTGTTATAAGTCTGTCCTCGTATTCCAGTTTCTCCATACCCTTCACCAGTTTTGTTGCTCGTCTCTGCACCCTCTCCAGCAGTTTTATATCCTTCTTTAGGTAGGGAGACCAATGTTGGACGCAGTATTCCAAGTGTGGTCTGACCATTGCCCTATAAAGCGGCATTATAACTTTCTCCGATCTACTCGAGATTCCTTTCTTTATCATTCCCAACATTCTATTTGCCTTCTTTGCCGCTGCCGCGCATTGTGCCGACGGCTTCAGGTTCCTATCTATCAGTACACCCAGGTCCTTTTCTTGTTCACTCTTCCCCAGAGTTGCACCTGACATTGTATACTCGTATTCCTTATTCTTATTGCCTAAATGCATTACCTTGCATTTCTCCACATTGAACTTCATCTGCCATTTCTCCGCCCATGTTTCTAACCGAGACAAGTCGCTCTGGAGTTTCTCTCTATCCTCCTGCGATCTGATCGCCCGGCATAGTTTTGTATCGTCTGCAAACTTGATGATCTCACTGGATGTTCCTTCCTCTAGGTCATTGATATAAATATTAAAAAGGATCGGCCCAAGTACCGAGCCCTGGGGTACACCACTAGTCACTTTCTCCCAGTCGGAGAACTTCCCATTTATGCCCACTCTCTGCTTTCGGTTTTCCAGCCATTTGCCTATCCATCTTTGTATATCCCCCTCTATGCCATGGCTTTGTAGTTTCCTTAGAAGTCTTTCGTGTGGAACTTTGTCGAACGCTTTCTGGAAGTCCAAGTATATTATGTCCACCGGCTTCCCACTATCAATTTGCTCGTTCACGGTCTCAAAAAATTGGAGTGGGATCAAAGCATAACAAATGACAGAGGGTTATAATATGTTAATATGCATAGAGTGGCAGGTATAGTCCTAAACAAAGGCTTAGAGGAGGGAACCTCTGTGTTCTGGCCAGATTGGCAGATATGACTCTAGCCACCTTGCTGGGCAGACTAGATGCACCATGCTGGTGTTTATCTGCCAACTCTTACTATACAGTACTCCCCTGAAATTTGCAGGGGTTCCATTCTAGGAACTCCTATGAATTTCAAAAAACTGCAATTATGGTTTTTCTCCTGTCAAAAGGCAAGAGAGGGCAGCTGTGGCGCCAGTGGGTGTAGAAAATCACTCACGGTTTGCTCTGACCGCCTCTTCCTGTTACTAAAGTCAGGCTGCACAAATCAGGAGCTGCTTTGACATGCTAGATAGCGTGTCAAAGCAGCTCCTATTGGTGCAACCATGACTTTAGTACAAGGAAGTGGTGGTCGGAAAATACCGCTCATTACTGAGTCTGAGATTCGCGAACCACGAATTCGTGGGGGTTTACTGTATTATTATGGTGCTCATTTTCAAAAGAGAAAAACATCTCAAAATTGGCACAAAGCAGCAGATGGACATTTTCTTAACAAAAACATCCAAGTCACAATTTTTGAAACTCTGCAGTTCATCTAAATTGCAAGGGGATGTGTTACATAACATAGTAACATAGTTGGAGGCATGTTTTCAGTGGGCTTAAAATCTGGATCTTTTTCAGTCATAATGGAAAAGGAAAAAAAGAGTCCAGGGCAGAAAAGAAGTACATTTTTACCTAGACCTGTTTCAGACAGTAGCGTGCGATCCGGGCCTTCAGGGGATTCGCCCCACCCCCTAAAGGCCCTGAGGGCACTGCTCTGAATTTGATTGGTCAAGCAGGCAACATGCAGATTCTGCTCAGCCAATCAAATTCAGATCCATACTGTCAGGGCCTTCAAGGGGGTCGGAGAATCCCCAGCTTTTTTTTTTTTTTGGGGGGGGGGCAGAGTTACTTTTTGTTTGATGCAGTTTGACTGGTTAAGCAGGCTGCCTACTCAACAAATCAAACTGCATCAAGCAAAAAGTAAACAAAATCATAAAAAAGCAGGGCAGTAGAGCTGGGGTTTCACTGAATCTCCTGAAAGCCTTCACTGCACGCCACTGTGACTGTCAGAAAAAAGTTCCCTATGTAACCAGCTGACCACTGGAAGAACTAAGGCATGACACCCTCTTAATCTCCCAGTGGTCACTGATCCTCCTCCCAACCTCCAGAGATGTGACAGCAACAGTTGGTACCAAGCTCTTTGACAGCTCCAGCTATTATGGCCATTCATAACATATCAAAAAGCAAATGAAGCAGCCTAGTTTTTAGAACAGATAAAGTGAAAAACAGGACACGTGTTTAATTCTCACTTTAACTCTTTTATTTCAGTATAAATGTGTGAACACCATCTGTATCCTTCAGTAAAGGGCAGTGCACGTAAAAAATATATAGAGCAAACATTGTCATATCAGGCTGTTCATTGAGATGTGTGTGGTTAGAGCTACAGCCTCAGCACCCTGAGACTGTGAATTCATCACCGTTCCCGTCCCCGCGGATAACCGTGGGAAACCATCTTCATGTCATTCTTTAAAGAGAGAGGGAAGAATCAGAATATGAATGGCCACAACCACTGACCCACAAGCTTTGCTTTGAAAAATGCTGATGTAGAAGGACTGAGGTTGAAATAGACACTAGAAAATGACATGGGATTATTTCCCGTGGTTATCCGCAGGGACGGGAACGGTGATGAATTTTGTCACCATGTCATTCTCTGTGAGTTCAAATCCTACGCTTCTCCTTGTGACCCTGGGCAAGTCGCTTAATCCCCCATTTCCCCGGTACATTAAATAGAGTGTGATCCCATGGGCCAAATGGGGAAAAATACTTGAGTACCTGAATGTAAACCACTTGGAGGGGCATAATCGAAAGGGACGTCTAAGTCCGTTTACGTCCATCTCGCAAGTTGTCCAAAGTAAAAAACAGCTTAAGACACAATTTTGAAAAATATGTCCAACATTTTTTTCGTTTCGAAAATTATCTAATTATACGTCCTGCCGATCTAATCGTCCAAGCCACTAAATCGTCCATCTTTATACCATATTTTCATCGAACTTTCTGTTCAAGTCCAAAACACCTAGAACAAGCCCTGTTGGACATGGGAGGGGTCTGCAAAGTGAAAGACTGCATACCCAGACATGCCACCTAAATAGTGGGGTACCTTACAGGGCACTAATGTGAACTTCACAAAAAGGGTGACATGGCTTTTCCTTACTACAGCTCCCTTATAGGTCATGGTGAGCCCCCCAAACCACCTCCAGAATCCCCTAGACCCACTTATCTACCACCCCAATAGCCCTTATGGTACAGGAGCCACTTATATGCCAGTAGAAAAGGGTTTAAGTATCAATGCAGTGATTACAGGGGCTTATGGGAATGGATCCTCCTCTCTATGGGTCCCTAACCCACCCCCAAGATGACTTAAGCCACTTCTGTGCTGGACGACTAGGCTTTCCTATGCCAGGCGGCCAGGTGATGATGGTCTGGAGGCTGAATTTTAAAGGTGTGATTTTAAAGGTGGGGGTGTCGGTGATCATTGGGGTAGTGTGTGGGGGTCTGTATTATGTGTTTTCAGTGCTTATCTGGTGAGTTTAGGTGGGTTTTTGTGACTTAGACCGTGTTTTACATGGTCTAAGTCACAACGTCCAAGTTCCATCGATCGTGGGCTGTATAACTTTCGGTTATACATGCTGTACGACTAAGTCTAAGCTGGCCCACTCCCGCCCTCGACACTCCTCCCGAAATGCCTCATTTAGCTTTGGTCATTCAGCGGCACTATGAAGGCCTAGGTTGTTTAGAAATACGTCCAAAACCCGTTTTTAATATCGGCACTTGGACGTATTTGGGAAATGTTCTTCCAAGTGCCTACTTAGGTTTTTGGACATATTTCTCTTTCGATTATGAGCCCCTTGGGCTATAAATGATATATAAATACTAAAAATAAATACATTATTTAATAATGCTTTCTACACATTCTCTTCATTTTGGAAATCTTTTGAAATCTTACCTGTTTAGGAAGTTTTTAGACTAGTGATATTGATATTAATTTGATATTGTTATTAATGACTTAGGGCTCCTTTTACTAAGCTGCGATAGTGGTTTTAGCGCGTGCTAGATGCTAATGCCACCATAGAGCTGGCATTAGTTCTAGCCGCATAGCACGCTAAAAACGCTATCATAGCTTAGTAACAGGAGCCCTAAGTCTGGTTTTGTAATTTATTGTAATTCACTGTACAGTGTATGTACAATTCTCTTTGCTATGTTACCCGCATTGAACTGAACGATAATGGGGGATAGAAAGTTTTTGGTTTTTTTTTATAGGAATAGTTTTATATTTATTTATTTATTTAAGTGTTAATATACTACTTATAGCTTAAGTGGTTTACATTCAATTACTCAAGCATTTTTCCCTATCTGTCCCGGTGGGCTCACTATCTAATTTACCTGGGGTAATGGTGACTTGCCCTGGGTCACAAGGAGCAGTGTGGGATTTGAACCCACAACTTCAGGGTGCTGAGGCTGTAGCTCTAGCCACTGCATCACACAGTAGCATTTACTTTTTATTAAAATGGTAAAATGGAAAAATAAGTCCAAATCTTCCAAGCTTACCACCTCTATTAGAGTGGGAAAAGGTCCTAAAGACAAACACCTCTCCCTGCCTCCTCCCTCTTCCCCCTACTCTTGGGTCCAACATCTTTCCCACTCCCCTTCCTCCTATTGTCTCCCACCCAACTCTCCCTCCCTCTTCTCTGCTCCTGGATCCAGCCCCCCCCCCCCCTTGCAATCAGGCATTTTTCTCCCTATAGTCCCCCTCACCCATCTTCCATGGGCTGGCACCTCCCTCTCTCTTGCAACCCTCCCCCTGGTCTGCCTTAATACATATCTTCATAAAAGGGGTCACCAGCAGCGACAGAGATTCGCTGCCCAGTGAACCCTTGAGTTTAAAATGACCCAGAGACAAATTTGTCCCTATCCCTACGGGATCTATCTCCATCCCCATCCCATCCCTGTGAGTTCTTTCCCTGCCCCTGCCCTTGCCCTATCTCTGCAAGCTCATCTGCACAAGCCTCGAACACCTATGATTTTAAAGTGTTTGAGGCTTGTGCAGATGAGGACAGAGCTTGCAGGGATGGGACAGGGACAGGGACAGAATCCGTGGGGATGGTATGAGGATGGAGATATATCCAGCAGGGACGGGGACAAATTTTTCCCCGTGTCACTCTCTATCACTCTGATGTGTCGCACCCCCCTCTATTGCAACTTCCTGTTTCCACAATGGCAGAACACATCACAACACATCACAGCGAAAGCTCTGGGGTTTGCTGAACAGCAGCATGATTGAATTGTTGCTGTTTCCAGTTATTTCCTATAATATAGACTCATGTTAAAGGTAGAAACTACTTCTGTTTAGATGACTGCCTCTGAATATTGACCCCTTTATGTTTAACCTGACTTTGTGAAACTAATGTTTAAGAAGTACTTCTGGTCTGAAGAGATATTGTAGAGAATGCTTCCCATCTGTTTGGAACAGTACCACCTCTACTCGTGTTAACCTCTATGCAAGGTCTTCAGAAGTGCCAGTCGATAGCCAAGATTCTTTATAATGACAGGGGTTGCCATACAACTTATATTAAAGAATTGGAAGAACTGGGATAGGTTAAATTACACTTTCTGGTGAGAATCTCTTTGTTATACTTTTAAAATGGAAACGTTTGAATGCTATACAGCAGGGAAGTTACAGGAAATTTCTGGATGTTTGGGAGCCATTGGCTAAATTTTGTAAGGAATTATAACTAACTTTATTTTACTGACCTTTAAACATGCACATCCAAGGTGGGAGGGGGAAGGGGTTTGCATTGGAATTGATTCGGGGATTTTTTTAGATAGTTTCTTATGGGTATTTATTTTCTTGATTACTAGGTGGGAGGGTGGGGGAAAATAATTGCTTATCAATATCTGTAAGTTTATTGTGCTTTTCTTGTAATATTATATGTCCATGAATTATTTGCATACATAATTGTAGTTTGAAAATTTAATAAAGATTTTTTTTTTAAAAAAGATTATTTATCTGAATGAGCACAGATCACACACAAAAAAATTCATAAAATATTAATAATAAAAATAGAACAATGCAGGCCTTAAGACGAGGCCAGTGCCAACGAAGTTGAAAATTAGCCCTTGAAAACACTTGGCTATCGACTGGCACTTCTGAAGACCTTGCATAGAGGTTAACACGAGTAGAGGTGATACTGTTTTAAATTGTGGAGAGTATGAATGAATAAGCGATATCTATACAGTTTTGGCTATTTGAGAGTCCCATCTATTTAGGGAACACATATAAACAGACTATGGGCTCCTTTTACTAAGCTGCGATAGGGCATTAACGCGCAGAATAGCGTGCACTGAATTGCCACACGCACTAAACCTTAACGCCAGCATTGAGATGGCGTTAGTTCTAGCCATGTAGCGTGCGGTAATATCCTGTGTGCGCTAAAAACACTAGAGCACCTTAGTAAAAGGAGCCCTATATGTGATGATAGGTGCTATAGAGTAAACATACTCAAATTATATAAAACAGAGTAGGAAACTGAAATATGATTTTATTCAGTATATAGAGCTTTTATCTTGTTATATGTAGAAACTAGTCTTTAAGCCCGTTATATTAACGGGTGCTAGAATAGATCTGTCTGTCTGTCTTTCTTTGTCTCTCTCTCTCTCTCATTGGCCGCTGTCTGTCTGTCTTTCTTTCTGTGTCTCTCTTGACCACTGTCTGTCTGTCTTTCTGTCTCTCCCTCTCTCCTTGGCCGCTGTCTTTCTGTGTGTCTCCCTCTGTCGTTCTCTGTATGTGTCTGTCTTTCTGTCTCTTTCTCTCTCTCTCTCCTTGGCTTCTGCCTGCCTGTCTTTCTGTCTCTCCCTCTCTTCTTGGCCGCTGTCTGTCTTTCTTTGTGTCTGTGTGTCTTTCTGTCTCTCTCTCTCTCCTTGATCGCTGTCTGTCTGTCTCTCTCCTTGACCGCTGTCTGTGTGTCTGTCTGTCTCTTTCTCGTTGGCAGCTGTGTGTCTGTCTGTCTTTCTGTCTCTTTCTTTCTCTCTCTCTCTCTCTCCTTGGCTGCTCTCTGTGTATGTTTCTGTCTCTTTCTCTCTCTTTCTCCTTGGCCGCTATTTATGTGCCTTTCTGTCTCTTTCTCTCTCTCATTGGCCGCTGTGTGTCTATCTTTCTGTCTCTTTCTCTCTTTCTCTCCTTGGCTGCTGTCTGTGTATGTTTCTGTCTTTTTCTCTCTCTTTCTCCTTGGCCGCTGTTTATGTGCCTTTCTGTCTCTTTCTCTCTCTCGTTGGCCGCTGTGTGTCTGTCTTTCTGTCTCTTTCTTTCTCTCTCTCTCTCCTTGGCCGCTGTCTGTGTATGTTTCTGTCTCTTTCTGTCTCTTTCTCCTTGGCCGCTGTTTATGTGCCTTTCTGTCTCTTTCTCTCTCTCATTGGCCGCTGTGTGTCTGTCTTTCTTTCTCTCTCTCTCTCTCCTTGGCCGCTGTCTGTGTATGTTTCTGTCTCTTTCTCTCTCTTTCTCCTTGGCCGCTGTTTATGTGCCTTTCTGTCTC
This sequence comes from Geotrypetes seraphini, assembly GCF_902459505.1. Lineage (NCBI taxonomy): Eukaryota > Metazoa > Chordata > Amphibia > Gymnophiona > Dermophiidae > Geotrypetes > Geotrypetes seraphini. The sequence continues at coordinate 286,608,143 of NC_047086.1, forward strand.
TTTCTCTCTCTCTCTCTCATTGGCCCCTGTGTGTCTGTTTATCTTTCTGTCTCTTTCTCTCTCGTTGGCCGCTGTCTGTCTCTCTATCTCCTTGGCCGCTGTCTGTATGTCTGTCTGTCTTTCTATCTCTTTCTCTCCTTGGCTGCTGTCTGTGTATGTTTCTGTTTTTTTCTCTCTCTCTTTCCTTGGCCGCTGTTTATGTGCCTTTCTGTCTCTTTCTCTCTCTCTCTCTTTCCTTGGCTGCTGCCTGTGTGTCTTTCTGTCTCTCTCTCTTTGGCCACTGTCTGTCTTTCTATCTCTTTCTCTCTCTCTCCTTGGCCACTGTCTTATCTGTCTCTTTCCTTCCCTCTCTCCCGTTCCCTGCCTGCGCCCCGCTCCCCTTCCTTTGACCGCCCCCCCCAGCCCATCCCACCCTCTGCGGCAGCGCCACCAGCCTCATCCTCAACCCGGAAATTCACCCAGAGGGGGAGAGTGGAGGCAGAGGAGAAGGCTGTGCGACCACGGAGCGGCAGTAGTTGTGGCCTTCCCTCCCCTAGCTCCGTAGCTCGGTCGCCGCCGCCGCCTCCTTCTCTCCCCGAAGTCGGCTCCCAATGTGCGCACGTGCCGTGCACACGCCACACTCTACAACATTTCTCTGCCAACCACAGAGCGACGGACGCACGGAGCCACAAAAATTGAAGTGCACATGTGCGCTAAGGGTATTATTATCTTAGATAGAGAGTGACTAGAATCTCCTCAGAAAATGATCAGTGAGAATACTAATCCAATAGAAAGTAATCAATTTACATTTGAACAGAACAGTGCCATCAGTATAGAAAGCTTTAATGTATAGCTGTTGTATTCCTCAGTGAAAGGATTATAATAAATGTGTATGTTCCTTTTTGTTGTTCAGGCATTCAGCATTATGAAGGTCACTCACGGACGAGACCACAGTCTAATGCAGGATCTCATGGAGCTTCTGGGGGACACTGAAGCAAGCATGAAAACCTTGTGAAGGAAACCTGCAAAAGGACAAAAGATCTTATTGGGCAGATATACAAGATACTTTCACCAATTATTTTCTAAATATTATGCCTTTTCTCTTTGCTTTATTTTGCTAAAATACAGTGTGACTTACAAATTTTGTAAACTTTTTTTGTGCCATATGGTTATAGGAATTGAATTTATAAATCATTTTGTTTACCTTTTGTAGCTTATAAAATTGTTCACCAATCTTTTCTGTTCTCTGAAAACAAGGGAAGATAATACTAACCAGAGACCTTCAAATCACATAGGCCATGTCAAAACTACCGTGTTTCCCTGAAAATAAGACAGTGTCTTATATTAATTTGGGGTTCAAAAAATGCATTAGGGTTTATTTTGGGGGGATGTCATATTTTTTCATGTACAATCATCTCCCTTCCTCTTCTCCACTCCAATTCTTCCTCTTTCATTTCTCCTCCCCCCACGTGAAGCATCTTTCCTCCCCCTCACCCATCCCCTTGTGCAGCATCTTTCTATCACTCCCTCCCATCCCCCTCTGCAGCAGTACCCCACCGACCTTCCCACCTTGAGACTGACATACTGTACCTCTGAGGTCTCCAAAAACAGTCATCAGTGATGAGGCAGAGGGAAGACCCCGGTGGGAAAGGCTGCGAAGCAGCCAGTTCAGAGCGCTGCTGCTGCCGCTGCTTTAGAAGGCCTCGGAGTGGAGGTATGTCAGGTCTCACCCGGGGAGGGGGTTGCTGAATCAACGAGTCCAATTTTTTCAGTGAATTGGGCATGGATGGAGTCAGGGAGTATCGGGGACATTCGGGGGGGGGGTTGTTTCTTTGGGGGTGAATCTAAACTAGGGCTTATTTTGGGGGTAGGGCTTATATTAGGAACATCTTTAAAAATCATGCTAGGGCTTATTTTCGGGATAGGTCTTATTTTCAGGGAAATAGGGTACTGTATTTAGCTGTTAACAATCAGAACATTGCTTATGTTCTAAATCTGTTTCCAAACCAGACTATTTGGGATCTTCCAACTGTCAAGGTTGGTTAAGCTTACGTAGGTTCCAAGATGTCTAACAATGATTCCAAAAACCATGAGGAGAGGAAGAGTCATGGGGTTGTTTCAGTGGCATAGTAAGGGTGAGCAGTGCCCAGGGCGGTGGAGTCCCTCCCCTGCGCATGCCCAGCCCCTCTCCTTTCCCTGTACCTTTTTTACTTCTCTGGCGTAAGCCGGATGCCCACATCAGTGTGGGCTCACCCTTAGACGTCACTTCCTAGGCGTGGGTCCCGGAAGTGATGTCAGAGAGAACGCGGACGCAGGCAGCAATCTCACGCCGGGGAAATAAAAAAATGTACAGGGGAAGGCAAGAGGTGTGCGCCTGTGGCAAGGAGAGGAGCGGGGGGGGGGGGGCAGAGAGAAGGGCTGCCATGCCCTTAGGAAGACCCCACCTGGGGTGGATCGCCCCCCCCCCCTTAACCCTCCTTATTATGCCACTGGGTTGTTTGCTGAGTGTACTATGAGAGACGTTCATAGGAGGTCCCTTTCCAGGAAGGATACTAAGAGCTACTTAGATATACTGTTTGGAAGAGTGTGCAGCAGAGACTGTGAGGGAGAATAAGACAGTTGGGTCAATTTTTAAACCCGAGTCTGCATTTATTTTTTAACACTGCAGCATTGAAATACTTTGGGGCTCATTTTCAAAGCACTTAAGACACACAGAATGCCATAGGTTTCTGTGGTACTTTGTGTGTCTAAGTGCTTTGAAAATGAGCCTCCACAGGTACATTCAACACCTCAATCCCCAAAAGTACAGCAGTAGCACTGAAAATAACATTTAACTGCCCAACTATATAGATAGCAGTGATATTCAGCCACTATCTGGCAAATATTCAGCGCAAGTTAACTGTCCAGGAACAAGCACAGACTGGTTAAGTTGCATCTTGGCAGCTAACCGTGCATTTTCAGTGGCATTTAGCCTATCGCCGCTGAAAATGCCTGGTTATCACCAAAAATTAAGCCGACGATGTTGGGGGTGTGACCACTTAAGCCCCGATATATTCAGAACTCCAGTGGCCAGGCTTAGCAGGCAAATAAGGCTGCATAAAAAGCTGCAAAATCTGAATATCAGCTTAATTGGCCATGTACTAGCTGACTTTGAAAAACCTTGGATATTCAATGCTGGTCACTGGAAATGGTCTGCCATTGAATATCCGGGTTTAGTCCAGTCGGCATCCTATTTTATGTCTATGAGCCAAATGGCATTAGCGCTGGCCATTCCCATGGAGGGTGGCCTAAGGGATCTGGCCAATCGGAGTCTTAGGCCACTCCCAGTGCATCCCAGAATGCAATGGGAGGTAGGCATAAGATTCCAGTTGGCCCAGGCACTAAGCTTTAGTATAATGACCCTTAGGACAGCTGAATATCAGTGGCTTTTCATATAACTGGGTAGAGCATCCTCACTTCACCCTAGCACTATTCAGATAATTCTGGGGCAGTCCGTAAGAATTTTCAGTTTCACTATCCGGATAATGCTGCTGAAAAATCATGGATAGAGGGCATATACTTTCAGCAGCTACTGCTAAATCGATAAGCTACTTTGAATATTTACCCATTTCCCTATTAGAGGTCCCTCTTGCTTCCATATTTAATATAATACATTTTTGTATTCACTATTGCTGGTGTTCAGGTAGTTTGGAGGAATGGAGACTCAGCCGCTTTACATATATTTAAATATATGGCCAGTGTGGTAAAAGATTGTTGTCTACATGATTGAGCTATTAAGATATATAGTAGAAATGTCAAATCAAAAATCTCGATGTTTGTCATACATTTTTATTGATACCCGCTTTTGACTCAATAAATTGAATTTACTGACATTTCCATTAAAATGTTGTTCTGTGTCCTGCCTTGTACATTGGAATACACATGGAACAGCCTTTTAAAAAAAGACATACAAATGGGGGTTGAGATATCCAGATTCAGTGTCTCAAGTTCTGCTAATAGTTTGGAACAGAATCTTTTACTAGCACGCACTAAATTACCTCGTGCTAAACCACGTGGTATGCTTCTAGAATAACGCCAGCTCAATGCTGGCGTTAAGGTCTAGCGTGCGGGGCAATTTAGCATGCGCTATTCCGTGCGTTAAGGCCCTAATGCACCTTAGTAAAAGGAGACCTAAGTCCATAGTCTTTTATTGAGATAGACTTGGGGGAAGCCACTGCTTGCCCTGGATCAGTAGCAAGGAATATTTCTACTCTTTGGGGTTGTTTTTTTTTTTTTTACCAGGTTCTAGTAACCTGGATTGGCTACCATGAGGACAGGCTACTGGGCAATATGGACCACTGGTCTGACCCAGTAGGGCTATTCTTATATTCTGAAGATAATTTCTATTGCTAAGTCAAAGTCATCACTATTGTTCCAAGGGGAAACAAATCTTTTCTTTCGGGACTTGGTTGCCACCTGGTAGGGATGCCACACTGACACAGAATTATTGCTTCATCTCTCTTTTGACCATAAATTACGAGCAGTTCTTGCTAAGATATTGGCATTTGGACTCCAAAATGTGTTAGGTACCCTTAATCATGCAGATGAGATAGGCTTCATGACTATAAAGGTACATACCATAGAACAGTGGTTCATTAACCTGTTCTGGGGGACCCCCATCCATTCGGGTGTCCAAAATATCTCTAATGATATAATATGCTTGAGGCAGATTTGCATGGTCATCACCTCTATTATATGCAAATCTGCCTCATGCATATTTATTACAGATATCCCAAAACTCCGACTGGTTGGGGGGTCCCCCAGGCAGTGGTGTAGTAAGGGGGGAGGTTTAGGGATGCACTGCCCTAGGCACAGTCTTTTTTTTGGGGGGGGGAGCATAGGCACCAGTGCCTATCTTTATCTCCACCCCCTGTACCTCTTGAAATGTTTGCCAGCACAAGCAGCACCTTCCACTTGCTGCTCACACTGGCCTTGGCTCTCTTCTGATGTCACTTCCTGGTTATGGGACCAGGATGTGATGTCAGAAAGGAACTCAGGGTGGTGTGAGCAGCAGGTGGAAGATTCTGCTTGCACCTGGGAACATTTCAAAAGGTATGCAGGGCAGTGGCGCTCAAGTAGTGGGTAAGAATGGGGGGGGGGGGCGCATGGCACAGTGAAGCCGGGCACACCGCCCTGGTCATCAACCTCCTTTGCTATGTTCACTACCCCTCAGGACAGGTTTAAGAACCATCGCCATAGGACATAATTGGTCATTTGTTCCATATTCTTTTGTATGCTGCTGACAGTAGCAATAACCCAGCTGTGGCTATTTCCCTCGATGAGGGAAAAAGCTTTCAATCATGTTGAATGGCCCTATTTTTGGAGAATACTTGATTGGTTTTGGATGTGGGGCAGATTTTGGGCAGTGAATATGGGTATTATATGGTTCTAGACTGTTGATTAACAATATCAAGTTCAAGTGTATTTATATTTGAAATATTTTGCCTCGACTCATTTCATTGTACCCATGTTGCAATGGTCAGAGTTTGCAACAGCATCCCTTGTCATGTTTTATGACTGCATTCTGCATGTTTAAAAGCATTAAAAGATATAATAAAAACATAATAGCTGCAAAAGATGCTTACCAGATCAGAAAACACTCCAGAGAAACAACATTTTCTGTGATCGTTCTCTAAACTCCATGCTCTGTTTTCACGAAGCAGTGTTAATTTATTGCTCTTTGCAATGGGATGCTGCATGCCTTGGAACAAATTCAAGCAACGTGAAAGGAGGTTCTATTTTCTCAACCACGTCTGCCGGCTGTAAATTTCCCCACTGTGTTCATTTTCTCTGTTTTAAAACGTGTGCTCAGTTCTGCAAGAGTAATTAATAGTTTCAAGTTACTGGCGTAAAAGGGACTTTGAATTTACAATGACAACAGATTAATGAAATGAGAGTCACTGGCACAGCTGCAGCAATGAACTGGCCCTGTGTACATCATTTACGAGTGATGCCCTCAGAGTATTTCGATGGTTTGTTTTAGATTACTTCCTTGCTAAGAGTTAGCTTTTTAACATATATTAGAATAGTTCCACTCATACTTAATTGTCCGGTGGCTAGATGACTCATCCTATTCATACTCTTTTTACATGTGGTGTTCCATGGGAGTCCATCAATGTCCCAACATTGTTCAATATCTTCATCTCTCCTTTACTTATAGTCTCTGGCTTTAACCCCATTTGTAAATGCTGATGATATTCAGTTCTTGTCATGTTTAGATTGTAATAACCTCACAGAAATCATTGCCCTCAGTCAAAATCGAACACAGTGCAGAATGGTTAACCATACAAAAACTAAAATTAAATCTGGAAAAATAACTAAAGGTCTTCTCATCGACCAAAGACCTCTCCCCACACATTGGCCCAGATTCTATAAATGGCACCTAGCTGATCTAGGTGCTTAATTTAATTTTTTATAATTAGCTTAATTGACATCGTTGAATGAAAGTGCTATTAAAAATTAATTAGCCAATAGGCACCTACCACTTTGAGGTAGGTGTCTACTGCAAGTCACCTACCAGCAGATAGGCTAGGGGGCATATTCTGGATGAACTCAGGGTGGATTTTGGAGGTGGTTTGACTTAAGCACTGGTAGGCACCAAAACTTAGGCGCACTCATTTAGTCCAAGAAATCCTGGCCTACATGAAAGTTTAGACAGGCAAAAGAACACCTCGCTTTGGACTATAAACAGTCTAGCATAAGGCAAGGGAGATGTCTTTTCAGCCAATGATAAAGTCTTTGTTCAAAAAGCTATGGTCTGAACAACGATCCTAGTTTCAGCGTATTCTAGACGCCTTCCTCAGGGGATACTATGAAAAAACATTTAAAATATAAATATGACATTTTAAAATCATCTAACGTGTAGATTTCAAAAGATTCCTCGACAAGCCACTTTCCTTCCAAGCAGAAATCTGGAACAATACTCTAAGTGACTTACTCCTAAACTCATCGTTATACCAGTCATTCAGAAGATCACTGAAAACTCATTTATTTGACAAATTCATTCAAACTTCCTCAAACGATTTCCTCTACATCTACTTGCATGCTCCAGACTTCTGATATATATAATTATGTTACACGACTGCTTGTGTACTCCTACGTCATGCTCATGATGTAACTTTGCTGCATTCCTGTAGCCTTTCTTGTTGTAAACCATCTTGAACTGAAAGGTATGAAGGGATATAAATAAAGCTATTATTAGAACACTAGTCGTTAAGCCCGTTACATTAACGGGTGCTAGAATTTATGTCTGTCTGTATTTTTCTTTCTGTCTCTTTCCTCCCTCCATTTCCCTGTGTAGCGCTGTCTCTGCTTTCTTCCTCAGTCTGCACTCTCAAGCTGTAACATTACTGCTTAGCTTTTTCTCCCTGCAAGCATCTCTGCTCTCTTTCTCATCCCCAGTCTCTTTGCTATTTTTCTCTTCTTGCAGGGGTCTCTGCTCTCCTTTCTCTATATGTTCCTGATTCCTGCAAACTTCTGTTTTCTCTGTATGCTCTTGATCCTGTGTTTCCCTGTAGGTGTCTTTTCCCTTTTTTTTTTTATTCCTTCTTCATGTATGGTTGATTTATTAAAAGTTTTTTTTATTTTTCCTATTTGTTGCATGCCTGTCTCCTTGGCCGCTGTATGTTTCTAATTTTTTGCTTTGTGTGTTTGTTTGTGTTTTTTTGCTGATTGTCTACTTGGTCGCTGTCAGTCTGTCTGTCTCATTGGCTGCTGTATGTCTGTATGCCTTTTTTTCAGTCTAACTCCTTGGCCACTGTATGTCTGGAAGGTTTTTTTTCCTGAATTTATCCTTGGGCATTGTAATTTTTATTTTTTTCTGTTTGTCTCCTTGGCTGTTTGTATTTTTTTGCTGTCTCTCTGTCTGTCTACTTGGACGCTGTATGTAAGTATGTCTGTCTCCTTGGCTGCTGTATGTCTGTTTGTCATTTTTTTTCCTGTGTCTCTCTCTCCTTGTCCTCTGTGTTTTGTTATTTTTTTCAATCTGTCTCTTTAGCCCCCTGTCCTTCTGTGAGTGTCTGTGTCACTCTCTCTCCTTGTCCTCTGTGTTTTGTTATTTTTTCAATCTGTGTCTTTAGCCCCCTGTCCTTCTGTGACTATCTGTGTGTCTCTCTCTACTTGTGCACTGTTGTTTGTTTGTTTTTTTCAATCTCTCTTTAGCTCCTGATCCCCTCTCACTGACCCTTGCGCGACTGCATGTAATTCCGGTTAGGTTTCCATGGCAACCCTGCTCGCGGGTCTGTGAGTGTAGGGCCGTTTTGTCGGGTCTGGCGGCGCCGGGTTGGGAAGAGTCCTGGCTCCTTTTTTGGTTTGGGCCCGTGCAGAGGGGCTCAACAGCGCACAACCACCTTTCCTTCCCTCCCTCCATCAGGTGCTGTGCAGCTCCACCAATGTTAAAAGCAGCCACATCGAAATCGGAGCCCTGCCACTGCCGTAGCACTTTCCCCTCTGCCTTGGTCCCGCCCCTTCTCTGACATATGGGACCGCGGCAGGGTGTTACGGTGGCGACAGGGCTCCAATTTCAAAGCAGCTGCTTTTAACATAGGCGGAGCTGAACTGTACCTGATGGAGGAAGGGAAGGAACGGTGGGGCAAATTTGGTCAATGGCAGGAATTGTTTGGCGGACCAAGCACCGTGAAACCGTGAGGAAGGCCGCCGCAGCCTCGCAGCTAGGTAGGGGGACAACAATGGCGCTTATGCTCAAGCCCCCGCCGCAGCTCCTCTCTCGATCCTGGTGCGGTTCGAGAGAGGATTCATGGCGGCGGCTTGAGCATAAGCGCGATTGTTGTCCAAGTTGCCGAGTTTGGTGACGTAAACCTGCGCATGCGCACTAAAAAAAACCCGACGGATCAGGGAACACGTTTTTTTTAGTGCGCATGTGCGTCCTACCATTTTATTATATTAGATGATAACATAACATATTTGACATAAAACATATTTAAAATCTAAACTCTAATGTTATAAGGAAATAACAGTGTAGATGATATACGTATCTTAAAACCAGACTGATGTCATAGATAAACAAAAAGTAAAGAAATAATAAAATTAAAAACCATGCTGGTGAGCCATTGTGGACATGAACATTTAGGGCATGAACATTAAGGCCCCGATTCTGTAAAGGGCACCTAAGTCATGCCTAAAGTTAGACGTGCTTTAGGCGTCCAATCTAAATATTTAATGAGCCAATTAAGGGTCTCAAGAAGCAATAATTGGTACTTAGGCGTCAAAAGGATATAGACGCCACTTTGTAGACGCAGCCACAATTTTATGGACGCCATTGTTTAAAACTCGCACCTATTTCAATAGGGGTGGGTGTGGAATGGGCATGGTTTGGGCAATGACTCAATTTGGGTGTCCTTTGATTCACTGGAGGTTTGCAGCTGCACAATGGTGACCTCATTGTGAGATCATCAAGGTGTACCTGCAAGGTAGAATGCCACAATTAAAATATGTGCTGGAGGAGCTGGTTGGGATTTGAACTCATGACCTAAACGGCGTCTAACTTTAGACGCATTTTGCAGAATCAGGGCCTAAATGTGTGTTAAACTGCTGGAGAAAAGAACCAACGACAAGAAATATGCATAAAACAATATATAGCAGCATGGAATGGAATGGAAAACAAAAATGAGAATGTTATAATGCTCCATGGTGCTGCTGCTTCTTGTATACTATGTGCAATTCTGGTGGCCACGTTTCAAAAAAACAGAGAGGAATTAGAAAATGTACAGAGAAAGAACACAAAAATGATAAAAGGGATGGGATGACTTTCCTATGAGAAAGGGCTAAAGTGGCTAGAGCTCTTCAGCCTGGAGAAGAAACAGCTCAGGAGAGATATGATGAAGGTCTATAAAATACTAAGTAGAGTGGATATGAATCACTTGTTAATTCTTTCCAGAAATACCAGGACTAGGGCCTATGCAAAAAGCTACAAGTAGTAGATTTAAAACAAACTGGAGAAAATATTTCTACACTCAACATGTAATTAAACGCTGGAATTTGTCAGAGAATGTGGTGAAAGCAGTTAGCTTAACACAATTTTTTAAAGTTTTGGATAATTTCCTAAAAGAAAAGTCCATAAACCATAATTGAGATGGATGGAAAATCTATTGCTTATTCCTAGGATAAGCAGCATAAGATCTGTTTTATTCTTTGGGATCTTGCTAGGTACTTGAAACCTGGGTTGGCCACTGTTGGGAACAGGATGATGAGCTTCGTGGACCTTTGGTCTGTCCCAGTATGTTTATATGGGAGCCAAGAATAGGACAATTAAGCCATTGTGACATCACTGATGAGGCTGGCTCTTAGGCATTGGTGGAATGAGGCATTATGACATCACAATCTCAGCTCTAACTTGTTGCTACTATTTAGGTTTCTGCCAGGTACTTGGGACCTGGGTTGGCCACTGTTGGAAACAGGATACTGGGCTTCATGGACCTTTGGTCTGTCCCAGTATGGCAACACTGATCCCATACTCGCCTCAAAGAACCTTACGCTCCTCACAACAGCAGTTATTAGTCATTCCCTCACTTAAACAATTTTTCCTGGATTTCCATAGGAATTCTTCATTCTGTGTTATGGCTCCCACTCTCTGGAATTCTTTGCCTTTTTACCTTTGTTCAGAGAAATCATTTGTAACCTTCCTGGTACAATTAAAGGTATACTACTTCTCTTTGGCCTTTAGCTCTTAATTTACTTCCTCCTGAGGGCTACTTTTCTTTTGTGTGGGCAGAATTAAATACTTTGTTTTCTCCCTTACCACATTGTTCATCCCTTTCCCCAACCTTTTTATTTTTATTGTAATGCCTGATTCCCAAGTTCTCAATTGTTTTTCTATATATTTTGTTTTCCTTTTGTTCTTACCCTATTTAATTTGGGGTTTTGGTTTTTTTGTTTTTAATTTTAACTTTTTATTGTAAACCACTTAAATTTTCTTTCTGGTTTTATTTTTGCGGTATATTAAATAAATTGAACTTGAACTTCCTATTTATTTTGGAAACTGACAGGGAAGGAAACTATGGGCTCCTTTTATGAAGGTGCGCTAGCATTTTTAGTGCATGCACTGGATTAGCGTGCGCTATAGCACACGCTAGCCGAAAAACTACTGCCTGCTCAAGAGGAGGCAGTAGTAGCTAGCACGTGTGGCATTTTAGCATGTGCTATTCCACGCGTTAAGGCCCTAATGCGCCTTCATAAAAGGAGCCCTATATAAGAGCAAGCAGCTCTCCAAGCTCTTTTTGTTGGGGATTCTGGGGTCAGGAAAAGCATAGAAGAGGAGACTGGAGGGACAGATATTATAAAACAAATGTCTTCCTTTTACAATACAAGGTGTCAGGATTAACAGAGCATTCCAAGAGGACTTCAACACAGAATTTATGCAGATGGTATCCAAATTTTTTTTCAAACTGAGAAATCTGTGAAGGATGCAATTGAGTCTTTTATATATTCTGAGCACTATCATCTTGTGAATGAGGGCAAATTATCTGAAGTTAAAGCTAACGCCTGAGCGTTAGACACATTTTTCTGGTTTCCTTTCAAGCTATTTTCTTTCTCTTTCTATGATCGATGATGTTGCTATTTCGGTTTGGGTATTTTATTGGATTCTTCTCTTTCTTTAAGGCCTCATTTGTGAAACATTATTCAAGCCATTTTTCATAGATTGAGATTAGTCAGGCATCTGAGGGATTGCTTATTCCCAACCGATTTTAGTTTGGTGATGCAGAGTATGGTTTTTTCCTCATTGTGATTACTGTAACGCTGCTTTCCTTGGGTCGTCCAGCACAAGTGTTGAAAGCTCTGTGTGTGGCATGAAATGCAGGTGCTCGCTTCTTTGTGGTATGTGTGTCTCAGCACGGTGCTATTCACTTACAAGGGCAGGCACTTCAATCATGCCTTTGTCAGCAGGGAGGAAATGTGCAGGTGACAGAGAATGAGAAAAGAAAGAAGAAGGAAAACTATGACTGCTGTAGGTAGCATCAGTAGTAGTAGTCCCCCAACTAGAATTAAGCTTATTTTATCACATTTGTACTTCGCTTTTATAAGGCGGGGGTGTCAAAGTCCCTCCTCAAGGGCCACAATCCAGTCGGGTTTTCAGGATTTCCCCAGTGAATATGCATGAGATCTATTTGCATGCACTGCTTTCATTGTATGCTAATAGATCTCATGCATATTGTGGCGGGGCCGGGGGTAAGCCTAGCGCTGGCAACCCGGCTCCCGCCCCAGGCGTAAGGACGGAGCGCTCCCAGGAGGACTCCCACTAGATAAGCAGTAGAATAATTAGTGGAGACTGCGTTCTTGGTAAAGTTCAGCTTTTATCTTTATTACCCCTAGTTCACAGCACTAGGGTTCCAGTAGTCCCTCTGGTCTGAGGAGACTTAAACAAAACATACTTTCATAAGGTTTCTTCCTTACAATACAGTCCAGCCTGCTGCCCAGGCAGAAAAGCCAAAAAAATAACCAAAACGTTTTCTCCTTAGTTTTGCTCCTTGTGTTTGGAAATACTTCAGGAAGCTCTGTGACCTAACCCACCCGAAGTCCAATGCCCCCCACTACCCTATGCTCCTGGGTAGGGGCTAGGGAACTTTATATAACCCAACTTTTTATGACTGGAGTAAGTTCCCTGCTTCAGGGTTACACAATGTCAGGTCTCTGAGTTCCGTTACACTTCTCGGGGAAGTTAATTAAAGGTTCTCACCTCCTTCCCTTTATCTACATGGCCTCCCTCTCAGGCTCTAAGTGATTCATTCACACATGCTCACAGTTCTGCTACGGGAGAAATAACGCACCACAAAGATACCTTCACTTTCATTCCCCTCCCCCATTCATACCTTGTTAACTGTGATTCTCGAAAAGATCCCATACTGCGAGACTGCACTCCATCTCACTGCTTTCAGATAGCTCTCCCTCTAATTCCATTAGGGAATCTCCGCTTTCTGAGGCAGGGTAAGAACTCCCTTCAGGGACAGCTAACGGCCAGCCCTGCCCTGGAAGTCTTTCTACTCCCCTGCACTTCTGCTTAGGAGTCAGAAGTCTGTTAGCTCGGGAGGGTTGTAAGGCCAGCTGTGCTTTAGCTAGGGTCTGGGACAGAGACCTCCTAGCAGGCTCTTTCCTGCTTAGTACGGCATGTCTCTCCCCTGCATTCCTCCCTACAGTCTTCTCCCCAGTGTTTCCACCTGTGCTCATTTTATGCTGTAAGCCTAATCCCACTCTCCCTCTGGGTTCGTCCTGCTTGCCAGCCACACCCCTCTCATTAACCATGCCTGTGCTGGTTTTCTTTACTAGAGGTTTTGTTGGAGATTTGCCCAAGGTATTATAAAAGGGATTATAGTGCCCTAAACCAGATGTTATGGTTTATGCCCTTCTCTCTCTGCCTTGCCCTGCCTGTTGGCTCTTGGTGATAGGTACAGGATTATTAGGCAGCTTCCTGGGCTTAGGAATAGGGGCCAGCCTTTGCAAGGCAGGGTTTAAAACTGGGTTTAAACTGCTGACAGGCTCTTCCCTGTCACATACCCCCCCCCCCTCAAAACACTATCAGTCCTTTTATCCTTGGGCGGGGAATCTATCCCTTCCTCCAGACGTGACAGAATGTCTGCATTCTTATGCAGAACCCCTGGTCTATGCACTACTGTATATTTATAAGGCTGTAGGGCCAGGTACCATCGGGTAAGCCGTGCATTGTCATTTTTCATTTGAGCTAACCAGGTTAGGGGCGCATATCGGTAACCAAAGTAAAGGCCCTCCCCTCCAGATAGTACCGGGTTGCCTCCACAGCCCACTTTACAGCCAAACACTCCTTTTCAATAGTAGAATAGGCCTGCTCTCGTGGCAGTAGCTTCCTACTGAGGTACATTACAGGATGCTCTTCCCCCTGGATCTCTTGAGAAAGAACAGCCCCCAGACCGACTTGAGACGCATCCGTCTGCAAAATAAAAGGTTGCGTAAAGTCTACCCCTTTGAGCACCGGCTCCCTGCACAAACACCTTTTCAATTGTTCTAAGGCCCTTAGTCCCTCAGGAGCCCATTGAAGCTGATTAGGGCAGTTCTTTTTGAGCATGTCCGTCAGGATGGCCGTTAGATCCGCAAAGTGGGGAATAAATCTACGATAGTAGCCTACAAGCCCCAAGAAACCTCGCAACTGTTTCTTGGTTAGAGGCTGGGGAAAGTCACGGATGCATTCGACTTTACCCACTAAGGGCCTGATCTCCCCTTCCCCCACTTGGTAGCCTAAATATTGTACTCGGGTCTGGGCAAAAGAACACTTTTTAGGATTGACAGTTAGACCCGCTTCCCGCAAAGCTGACAACACTGCTCGTACGGCCCTGATGTGATCCGTCCAATTAGCTGAAAAAATGACGATGTCGTCCATGTAGGCCGCTGCATACTGACCGTGCCCCTCTAATACCCTGTCCATTACGCGTTGGCATGAAGCGGTAGCGCCATGCAAGTCGAAGGGCATGCGCCTAAACTGGTACAATCCCTGTGGGGTTCGGAAGGCCGTTTTATCCCGAGAAGCTGGGTCTAAGGGTATTTGCCAATATCCCTTGCACAAATCTAGAGTCGAAAGATACCGGGCTTTCCCTAGCCTGTCCAACAGGTCCTCTATTCGCAGCATGGGATAGGCATCAAACTCCGATACTGCATTGACACCCCTAAAGTCAATACAGAACCTAGTGGACCCATCGGATTTTGGCACCAGAACAATAGGGCTACACCAGGGACTGTGAGATTCCTCAATTACCTTCAAATCTAACATTTCTTTCACCAACTCTCCCATAGTAACTTGGCGGCTCTCTGGTAACCGATAGGGCCTCTGCCGTACTATCTTCCCCGGGGGTGTGATGACCTTATGCCCCCCTAAGGTGGTACAGCCTGGCTTGGGAGATAAAACCTCCGAAAAATCCTTCAATACTTTCTCCAATTGTACCCTCTGTTCCCCCAGTCCTTCATCTCGGGGCTCTCTCTGTCCTTGTAGTGTCCACCCCTCATTAAGCTTAGACCAGGACATCTCTTCCCGCTCTCTCATACATTCTTGGAA
Source organism: Geotrypetes seraphini (assembly GCF_902459505.1). Taxonomy (NCBI): domain Eukaryota; kingdom Metazoa; phylum Chordata; class Amphibia; order Gymnophiona; family Dermophiidae; genus Geotrypetes; species Geotrypetes seraphini. The sequence goes on from NC_047086.1 coordinate 286,623,192, forward strand.
ACCTGCCCATTCCCTCCCTAATATAAGATCATAGGGAGGTGTTGGCATTACTACTACCTCTAGGGGCTGCCTTTTCCCCCCATACTCCAGCCACACTCTTCGGAGTTCATAGGGAATGGTCGTGCCATGCATACATTGAATTCTAGATATGCCTCTAGGTCTATCCACCTGCCATCCCTTCTTATTTCGTATGGCCCTCCATAAGGCCCGAGAGACTCTTGACTGATTCGCCCCAGAGTCTAATAAAGCAGTAGCTGGAACTCCCCCTACCCTGACTGGCAGAAAGTACTCCCTCCCTTCCCTAGGGCATGGGGATTCCTTCCTACTAGCCAGGTTCAGCTTCCCTTCACACTGTGTGCTCCAGTGACCCATTTTCCCACAGGAGAAACAGCGAAAGGTTGGCTTCCTGGAGGTCCTTTGATCATACCTAATCGGGGTGGTGTGACTAAACCCCCGTGTTCGTGAGGTTTCCTCCCAGGGTGTTCGCCTAGACCCTTGAGTTCTAGAGGGAACCTGAGCCTCCAGGAAGGCTTCAGCGATAGCCACAGTCTGACCCAGGGTTGGAGCTCCCTGCCTGGCTAACCAGTCTCGTAAAGAGCCTGGAACTGCTTCCATGAATTGTTCTCTCACCAGCTCTGCTATCACGGCTGGGAGACTTTGCAGAAAAGGGGTTAACCATCTCTCGCAGAGACGTTTAAGCCTCTGTGCTAGGGCCTTAGGTCGCTCTCCGGGCTCCATTTTTAAGACCCGAAACTGCATTCTGTACTGTTCTGGGGTATGTCCATGATACTCTAGCAGCACTTCTTTTAAGCACTTATAGTCCGAGGCTTGCTCAGCATTTAAAGTTCGGTAAGCCTCTAGTGCTCGTCCCGCTAAGCAGGGAATAAGCTTTATAGCCCACTGGTCCTGAGGCCAGCGAGATGCCCCAGCCACCCGTTCAAAAGCTAATAAAAAATCTTCAATATCGTCCTCCGGTGCTAGCTTATTCAGTCTAATAGGCTCCTAAAAGGAAGCTCCTACCGGGGCGCTGGTGGTTGGTTCAGTCACTTGCCACTGTGCCAGCTTATGCATAGCCTGCACTTGTTCCCCAAGCATATGAAGTAGCTCGGCATGGCGGGTTTGTTGGGCGGTCTGATCGGCTTCCACAAGTCCATCTGTGTCCGTACCGACTCTCGCATCGCCTCTGCAAGCTGTCGCCGCTCGACCTCCCACGCTGCTGTAGGCTTGGCCGACTCCATCTGGAAGGCAAGGGAAACGAGAACACAAACCAAGTGTGGCTCTTTAAACACCTTTCCCCTCTCCCTTCCCGGAAACAGGAAACCTTTTACTTAGAATCCCTCACCAGCACCCTAAGGTACCCTTACCTCAGGCACTGATGAGTCTGCGCCTTTGGGTTTTTTCCTCCCCAGGATTCGATCTCCGTCTCCACATACACTGCTCCTCTGGTCGCCTTTCCACCAGGACGCAGCTGGGCTCACTCCGGACCTCGTCCGCCAACCAGGATCTCCGGCCTCGTAGCCACGCTCTCCAGCAACACCTCTGTGGACTCCACCAATACTCCAAGAAAATGAGACTTTAGTAATCACTGTCCCAAAATTCACAAAAAAAACCTGTAATCCACAGGCAATTCCAAATTATTGTTTCCAGTCTCTTTGGAGGCGTGGGTTCAAATCCCACCACTGCCACCATATTCCGCTCTGTTTCTTCCCAGTGTTTCCACCTGTGCTCATTTTATGCTGTAAGCCTAATCCCACTCTCCCTCTGGGTTCGTCCTGCTTGCCAGCCACACCCTTCTCATTAACCATGCCTGTGCTGGTTTTCTTTACTAGAGGTTTTGTTGGAGATTTGCCCAAGGTATTATAAAAGGGATTATAGTGCCCTAAACCAGATGTTATGGTTTCTGCCCTTCTCTCTCTGTCTTGCCCTGCCTGTTGGCTCTTGGTGATAGGTACAGGATTATTAGGCAGCTTCCTGGGCTTAGGAATAGGGGCCAGCCTTTGCAAGGCAGGGTTTAAAACTGGGTTTAAACTGCTGACAGGCTCTTCCCTGTCACAATATTCATTGGGGAAATTCTGAAAACCCGACTGGATTGTGGCCCTCGAGGAGGGACTTTGACACCCCTGGTATAAGGGGAATAATAAATAAACACACAATACAATACATAGAGAAGTTGGAAGAAGACTGGAGATTCAGCCTTGTAGAGTGGAGGAGTAGAAGACAAGTAGCAGGCAAAGCTAGTATAGTGCTCTTTTCTCAGGTACCCACAGTGGCGTAGTGAGGGGGTGTGGACTAGTGCTGCCCGATTCCCAATTCGAATCACCGATTCACTTTGAGTGAATCGATTCGTTTATACAAAAATCCAAACTCGCCGATTCAAGTTAGCGACTCAGCCCCCTTGTAGAGACCTGTTTGGGCTTTCCCTCTGCTGCCGGAGTCCATCTAATATAACTTCTGCTCTGCACGCGCTGCCTGACCAACGGCTACAGATGAGAGTCCAAAGGCCACTATCGCTTCTGCTCTTTATTCTCACACACTCTCCCCTCAAGTCTCTGAGTACACATCTATCACAGCTACTGCTGTTTTCCACCAATGAGCGCCGAAGTATACCTTCCGTTTCCTTACGCCTGACATCTCAGTCCGCGCACCCTGCCCTGCACACAAATCTCCCAGGAGGAAGGCAGGCTAGGGGTGTGGTTAAGGCTACTGAATACAGAGAGAGACGTCCACAGACTGCAAGGGTTATGAGCTTCGTTCTGGCCCTGGCTCGCGGAAATAAAGAAAGAACATTACTTCCTGAGGAACAGGTCTGATGGTTGTAGGCAGCCCCCCGTGATTTGGTTGAGAGGGATGCTGACGCCACGCGACTTGCTGAGACACCAGTGCAGTACAGTGCTTGTGGTTTTGGGTGGGTTCCTTCTCTGGCCCCGCGGGCACACAGTTAGCTTAGTGCAGGGCAGGCTGCCGTATTAGCTAAAGCTAAGACAGGGATGTCAGGGGGGGAAACATACAGGCCTTCTTTGGGTGGGGGGTGGGGGAGCAGGCCTTCAGAGGGAACACCAGGCCTTCAGGGAACATGCAGGCCTTCAGGGGGGCATGCTTCGGGGAAGGGGGGACACACCAGGCCTTCAGGGGAAGATGCAGGCCTTTGGGGGGGCCTAGTCTAGAAGTACAAGGAGAGAGGGAGGGAAGGGTTGGTTCAAAGAGACGTGCATATACCAGACTTGAGAAGGAGGGAGGGAAGAAATAATGGGTGTAAAATCAGAGGTGAGGGAGAGAGATGGTGGACAATGGGATGGAGGGAGGGAAGGAATAGAAAGAGAAGTTGGACAAAAGGGATGGTATGGAGGGGAGATGGAGATACTGGATAGGAAGGTAGTTGTGAAGAGAAAGGGAAATATGGTGGACCCTGCGGTGGTGGGGAAGGAGGGAGAGATGCTGGATGAAAGGGTAGTTGAGAAAAGGAGAGATGGTGGATCTGGGGATGGTGGGGTCCATCGCTGCAGCTGCAGGGATGGAGGCAAAAAAAAAGGAAAGATGCCAGACCTCTGGGGGAGCGAAGGGGAAAATAGAGATAGAAGATGGATGTTTAGCATGGAGAAAGAAGAAAAAGACAAATGGGCAGGAGACCCTGGCAAGCAAGTTATCAGAAGACAAACAGAAACCAGAGCATGGAACCAACATGATTCAAATAATGACCAAATAACAAAAGGTAGAAAAAATAATTCTATTTTCTGTTTTGTGATTACAATATGTCACATTTGAAATGTGTATCCTGCCAGAGCTGGTGTTAAGACTGTGAATATGAGCTAGGATTTAACAGAGAGAGACAAAGTCATAAGAACATAAGAATTGTCACTGCTGGGTCAGACCAGTGGTCCATCGTGCCCAGCAGTCCGCTCACGTGGCGGCTCCCCCAGTGCTCTAAATGAGTCCAGTCTATTTTGTTTACACCAAAGCACCAGTGTGGGTAAGAGAGAGCAAAGAGGGCGAAGAAGCTATAAAAAGGGTAAAGAGGCTATAAAATATATCCATTGGGATGTTTGAAAAAAAATCCCAAAAAACCCCACCCAATTGGGCAGGAAAATTGAATCGAAAAATCGATTCAATAGGCTGAATCAAATTTAATTTTTTTTGTTTTGCTGAATCGGGCAACACTAGTGTGGACTGTTCCAGGTGCCATCTTGGCCGAGGCACCAGCACCATTCCTCTCTGGGGCTCTGCCCAACCACTTCATCAAATATTTGTCAGTAGCGAGCAGCATTTCCTACCAGCTGCTCGCACCAGCCTTCGCTCTCCTTCTGACATCACTTTCTGGTCATAGGACCAGGAAGTGACATCTGAGGGAGAGCCGAGGCCAACGTGCGAAGCAGGTAGATGATGCTCTCCTTCTGATATCACTTGCTGGTCATTTTAGAGGACTGTCCAGGTGCCCGAACGGACTTTCCAAAACCCGGCAATTTGTCTGGGTTTTGGAAAGCCCTGATGACCTTCGGTTGCATCTGGAGGGCCTTGTAGCATGCAAGGATAATGTCACACACATGCTCCAGGCCCTCCAGACGTGACTAGAGCTCATCAGGGAAGACAAGAGGAGGCTTTGTGGGGATGGGGCGGAGCTAGGGGCAGGACTCAAAGCCCAAGATCTAGCTGATGCATTCAATCTTAAGATAAATAATATTCGGAATTCCTTCACTCAAAGTACATCTACCACTATTTCTAACTCTAATCAACCAAATTTCATTCCGACAGCTAAATGTTCAAACTTTTCAATCCCATCACTAAAAGATATCGAATCCCTCTTCTCCCAAGTTAACACAAAAAGCTCTCGATCGGAAATAATCCCTCCTTTCTATTTGAAAAAATACTTTTCACACTTTGGCCCTTTTATTTTGTCCATTATCCAAAACAGCCTACTTACATCAACAGTACCACCACAGTGGAAGTCTTCATCAATCACTCCAATCGTTAAAAACTATAAATCCAGCATTAATGATTTATCTAACTATCGTCCGATTGCGAATATTCCATTTTTGGCTAAACTTATTGAAAAACTAATATTTAACCAGCTTTCCGATTTTTTTGAAAAAACAAATGCACTACATCCACATCAAACTGGATTTAGAAAACATCATAGCACAGAACACTCTTTAATAGGTCTAACCTCCAACATTCAATACTATCTTGACCATCACAAATCTGTAATCCTTTTTTTCCTTAGACATCTCAGCTGCCTTCGACACCATTGATCACGACTTGCTTTTAAATAGACTAGAAGAAAAAGGTTTAAGCGGCACAGTTCTAGATTGGTTTAAGTCTTATCTTAACAATCGTACTTCATCTGTGAAATTTAATAACGAAGACTCCACTACTTTTACCTCAACATTCGGAATCCCACAAGGATCCATTTTATCTCCATTATTATTTAATATTTTTTTATCGCCATTATTAGAAACTTGTCAGGCCATAGGTTTTATTCCATACGCTTACGCGGATGATATTCAACTAATCCATCCTTTAGATCCCGAAAGTGTCACAGACATTGCCTCCATAAACCATAAACTAGAACAAATACATAATTGGTTGAATTCAAATAAATTATCATTAAATATCAATAAGACCAAATCCATTCTATTCAACTGGAAAAAAGACATTTGTCTTGCAAAACCATTTTTTCTTAATAACTTTCCTATCAGTACTGAAGCTTCAATCAAAATTCTCGGGGTTATACTTGATGACAGTTTATCTTATCATGAACATATCTCTTCTATCGTCAAAAACTGTTTCTTCAAACTACGTCAGATAAGAGCCATTTCCAAATTTCTAAACCCTTCCTCTTTAAAAATCCTAATACATTCATTTATCATTGCAAAAATCGACTACTGCAATGCTTTATTTTTAAACATCACTCAGAAGGAAAGAAGGCGACTCCAAATTATCCAGAATACGGCTATCAAACTTATCTACAACGCCAAAAAATTTGACCATGTATCCCCACTGATGATAGACGCGCATTGGTTACCAATTAACCATAGGATAATGTACAAAATAATGTTTTTAATCTTTAAGACTCTAATATCTAGCGAACCACAATTCATATCAAAATCACTGATCCCTTACAAACCACAACGATCTTTACGTTCATCCGAATCAAATTTACTATCTATCCCTTCTCTAAAAATCATCGGTACGAGAAGAGCAGATATTTTTACTGTCGCAGGTCCACAATGGTGGAACTCCCTTCCCCAGTACATTAGAATGGAACAAGATTTCTCAGCTTTTAAAATTTTTTTTAAATCTTATTTGTTTAGGGATGCCTATGACCTTTAAAAATTCTAATTTATCTACTTTGTTTAAATTAACATTCACAAAGAGTGCCTTGTAATTATTTACCCAACCTTTTGTTTTTCCCTTTTTTCCTATGCCCTTATTGTAACTTTACCCCCTTTTCCTCGCTTTCTTGTTAGTCAATATTGAAAATTGCTGTTTTTAAGTTTATATTAATGTTTTTATGTTTTATTATATTATGTACATCGCTTAGAATATTCAAAATAGGCGATACATCAAGAGTTAAATAAACTTGAAACTTGAAACTTGAAACTTGGAGCGTGGTGGGACTTGTCGCCTGGCTGTCCCCGCTAAGAACAATGCGGTGACCTACCACCAGGCAGCACTGAATACTAGGCCTGCCTCCAGGGCAAGATTAATTCTTCGAGGGCCCCTAGGCACACAAGTACATTGGGCCTCCTAGTCCTGCCCCACCCCACCCCCACCCCGCCCAAACCACACCCCATTTATTTATCTGTTTTCTTATTTACTGCTTTATTTCTACTTGTATTTCTTTTATTATAAAATTCAAAACAAACAACAAAGTTTATCATACCAGTGCCACTGTACAGTTTTAGTTTTATGCAAGCCTCAAACATCTCTGAACAAATCCCCCCTTCCCACCTATTGCCCAGGACATTAACTCTGAACCCTTTCCATACGTATATAAAAGTGTTCAAATGTATAAGTCTATATTAATAACCAAGTTTGCAACTCCTCTCAACTGCCTCACTCTGTCATCCATCTTTAACCCATATGTATGTATAAACAACCAAATCTGTAACTCCTCTGATACGTTCCACTCCACATATGTTAATTTGTAACAAAACAACAAGTCAAGTGATCCACCAAAGAATCCAACATGGAACAAAAGATCAGCAGACAATAAGGAGATTCAAATTAGGTTTATTCAAGGTGCTCCCAGGAACCATGCCTGATGTATTTCGCCAAACAAGGCTGGTCAATGCTAACAGAAAACTATGTCTCTCATACACACAGCCACAGACCCACCCTCACCCAGTATGAAATAAGTAATCACAAACTAAATCTCCCTCCCCCCTTTTTACAAAATCATGGAAGAGGTTTTTAGCACTGGTGGGCTGAATGTTCTGTGCTGTTCTGATGATCATAGGAATTCAGCATTCAGCATGCTGGCTTGTGCTACAAACCGAAGGAACAGTACATTTTAGGGAGGGGGTGAGGAAACACTGGTGCATATCCCCAATACTGAACAAAATATAAAGATAGCATATGTAAATTTTAAAAAAGAGAAATAACATCACTTTACAAAATAAAAATAAAACGAAAAATGAAAAATAAGATAATACCATTTTATTGGACTAATACTTTTTAATTAGCTTTCAGAGGTAAAACCTTCTTTCCATAGGTCAGTAAAGTATACTGCTGTTACATTATCCTGTCCTGACCTGAGGAAGGAGAATTTGGTCTCTGAAAGAGTAAAAAATGTATTAAAATTAGTCCAATAAAATGATCACTGTATTTCCATTTTCTATTTATAAACATTTATCAACACAGCTGCAATACTACTTTATCCTAAAGCAATAAAATAAATAAAAAAAATAGAATTTTTGTCTACCTTTGTCATGTGGTTTCTGCTTTCCTCATCATCTTGTCATTTTCTTCCTTCCTTCCATTTGTCTGTCCCTTCCAGAAATTGTCTGTCTCCCCCTGCCATCTCTCTTCCTGCCCTCCCCCCCTTTGGTCTGGGATCCATCATCTTCCCTCTGTTCCCTCATGGTCTGGCATCTCTCTCCTTCCATCTCTACTTCCCTCCTCCCTGTGGTTTTTAGCATCTCTCTCTTCTCATTTCCATCACTCAGATCTGATATCTCTGCCTCCTTCCTTGTTCTCTGGCATCTCTCTCTCCTCTCTCTTCCCTTTCCTTTTCTTCTCTGGTCTTCCTTCTCTATTTTCTGCCTCTGTCTAAATCAGGGGTGTCCAACCTGAGGCCCGAGGGCCGCATGTGGCCCCTTGAAGTATTTTGTGTAGCTCCGGTTGAGGGTGATGCAGTGTTTTCCTCTGCTGCCCCCGGGTGTTTACCATCTTGCCGGTTCCCTCCTCTGTCTTGCTGCAGCGTTTGCGCAGCCCCAGAAACATTTTTATAGGCCAATGCGGCCCATGGAAGCCAAAAGGTTGGACACCCCTGGTATAAATTAAATTCTTTCTTACTATTCAGTCATCAGTTTTCCTCTTTAGTTTCCCTCTACCCACAGCATGCCACCCTTTTCCTTCACCCCTCCACTATCTCACCACTCACCTTTCTTCCAGATTTTTTTTTTTTTTTTTTCAAATGGCAAGTAAGATTGGCAACGGGCCTTCCCTCCGGCATAAACGGCACTTAAGATCGGCATTGGCAACAGCTCGTCTCCATTCACCTCGCCTTTTTTTTTTTTTTTTCCCAACCAGTGATGGCACTTAAACATGAATTCAGACACAGTCTCCGTTTCCACCATCTCTTCCTCATAGGAAGCAAAGCCGCCCCCTCCCTTCGTGACTCCCATCATAACTGGCATATAAATCACTTTCAACTCAACCAGAGTAACAATTTTAATTCTGAATTTAATACTTTGCTCTTTAAGGATGCATACAACTAATGATTGGTTATGTCATGCCTGTGCTGCTTGCTTAGGAAGTTCCTATAATTGCATGTATTTCCTCTCCATATCTATTGAATAGATTAGATAGAAAGCTCTGAAAGCTTTTCTAGGATAGTATATTCAATGAAACTTGAAGTCATAATATTTTTGGTGGGTGGGAAAGGGGAGTGCACTGGTAATCTCTTAAAGTTCTTTTCTTCTAATGACAACAGTGCACCCAAGCTCTTGATTTCACCAGGCTCTTTACCTCTATGCTCATTCCCTCTCACTTTTTCCTTTTATCACTCTTCCCCCCCCCCCACTATCACCTTTTTTAAAATTCACCCTCTCCATTCAATGAGCAAAGTTTGCAGATGGAGGAGAACAGGGGGCCCGCTGAATGAGGGCAAACAGAGAGCAGCTGCCCTACCGTCTCCCTTCACCTCGTCTTTTTTTTTCAAACTACAATGGCATTTAAGATTGGCAACACCCCCCCCACCCCCCGCATCAACAACACTTAGGATCGGCAATGGGCCCCCTCCCTCTGGCATCAACAGCAAGTAAGATCGGCAACGGAGTCGGTGCTCAGCCCAAAGCTTCCCTCTGATGCATACTGCCCGGGCGGAAACAGGAAGCTGCATCAGAGGGAAGCTTTGGGCTGAGCACCGTGTTGCCAATCTTACTTACTGTTGATGCCGGAGGAAGGAGGGCCAATTGCCGATCCTAAGTGTTGTTGATGTGGGGGAGGGGGGGGGGGCCGTTGCCAATCTTAAATGCCATCGTAGTTTGAAAAAAAAATAAAAAAAATGCAAGGTTAAGGGAGATGGTAGGGCAGCTGCTGTTTGCCCTCCTTCAGTGGGCCCCCTCTGTCAATTTTGGGTCCTAGGCTCCCAGAAGTCACTAAGGCAAGGTTTTAATTGTTGAAAACAAAAGTAGACTTTTATTATGCAGTCTTTGCACAACAAACAAGTTTTCAGGAAAGACAAAATCAATCTCAAAACAGGGCAAAAAGATAAAACAGAAAATATGCAGTGCACAAGAATAAAATAATACAGCACTTGAAACAAACACAAAACAATAAGGGGCTCATAATTAAAAGAGAAAAACGTCCAAAACCCAGCCCAAGTCGGCACTTGGATGAACATTTCTCAAAAACATCCAAGCGCCGAAAATAAAAACGGGTTTTGGACATATTTCTAAACGACTTAGGCCTTCATAGTGCCGCTCAATATCCAAAGCTAAACGGGGCGTTTTGGGAGGCGTGTCGAGGGCAGGAGTTGGGCGAGATGTGGGCTGGCTTAGACTTAGTCGTAGAGCATGTATAACCGAAAGTTATACAGCCCAGGATCGATGGAATTTGGACGTTGTGACTTAGACCATGTAAAACATGGTCTAAGTCACAAAAACCCACCAAAGGTCATCAGATAAGCACTGCAAACACATAACACAGACCCCCACACACTACTCCAGTGATCACCAACCCCCCCAACCCCATACAAATTTTATTCACAACTTTAAATTTCAGCCTCCAGACCATTATCACCTGGCCGCCTGGCATAAGAAAGCCTAGTTGTCCAGCCCAGAGGCAGCTTAAGTCATCTTGGGAGTGGGTTAGGGACCCATAGAGAGGAGGACCCATGCCCATAAGCCCCTGTAATCACTGCATTGATACTTAAACATGTGCACTGCCCTATACCTCCCCAAAACCCTTTTTTACTGGCATATAAGTGGCTCCTGCAGCCATAAGGGCTATTGGGGTGGTAGATAAGTGGGTCTAGGGGATTCTGGAGATGGTTTGGGGGGGCTTACCGTGACCTATAAGGGAGCTGTAGGGAGGAGAAGCCATGGCACCCTTTTTGTGAAGTTCACAGCAGTGCCCTGTAAGGTACCCCACTATTTAGGTGGCATGTCTGGGTGTTCAATCCATCACTTTTCAGACCCCTCCCACGTCCAACAGGGCTTGTTGTAGGCATTTTGGACTTGGATGGAAAGTTGGACAGAAATGTGGTATAAAGATGGATGATTTAGCGGCTTGGACAATCAGATCGGCAGGACGTATAATTAGACGATTTTCGAAAGTAAAAAAAAGTTGGATGTCTCTTTCGAAAATGTGTCTTGGGCTCTTTTTAACTTTGGACGACTTGTGAGATGGATGTAAACCAGTGGTCTCAAACTCGCGGCCCGCCAGGTACTATTTTGAGGCCCTCTGTATGTTTATTGTAATCATATGTCTCTTCAGCTATAAATTACAATATTATTATTAAGACTTAGCCAAAAGGAAAGATTTATAAACTATAAAGAGTTTTGCCTCATGCAAAATTGCCATCTCTTTAATAAGACATTAACTATTTTTTCTGAGGCCGTCCAAGTATCTACAAATCCAAAATGCAGCCTTGCAAAGGGTTTGAGTTTGAGACCACTGATGTAAACGGACTTAGACGTCCCTTTCGATTATGCTCCTCCATATATGTATAGATAATGGCTGACTGCTTGCATTCAGTGGATCTTTGGCTTCCTTCAGCCTGGATAGATGTCACGCCCAGACTCTGCTTAGGCCTTGTTTCTAGGATATCAGGAGGCTCAAAAGAGAGGAGAAAAATAACCTTGAGTAAGTTCCAAACACAAACACCACTTCACAGGTTCATTCATCAGCACTGCCACATAGGTATTGCTTAGTTAACTCCACACAGTGTGTATGGTGCAGCATAGGTTTCACAGTTCAGTAAAGTCTTTCAATGAGCCCCAGCCAAAAAGAAGGAAATAAAACACATCCATGAAACAAAACACAGTTCAAGCTGATTCTTTTCAGGTGAGAGCAATAAAAGTTTACTGCACTATTCCTTTGCAATGAGGCAAGCAAAAAAGGAAAAAGAATCCCTTCTCCAAGAAAGAGAAAAAAAACCAATAAGCAGAGTTCATTCAGCTAATGTCCATATCTTCATTCAGTTCACCTTTCACAGGTACTGCTTCGCACACTTTCATGCATTCCTTAGGAGTAGATAATACAATAAATACCAGTTTCTATATGAATATTCACTATTATCTTAAATACTTAAATTAGCTTATAAAATTTAGTGTGAATATAAAAAGTGCTTAGAGTCTTATCTCTTGCATGCGAGCCAAGCTGAGATCAAAAGGGGACCATCATGACACTTTTATGGGACTTAAAAGTGTAAGTGCAGGGTCTGCCGTTATATATTGGAAGCCACCTTTGTGGAAATACCGTTTTCAGGGGATTTTTCCTTAGTGTCCCTCCCTGATGAAGAGGTGAAACTCGAGTCGGGGGGACGGGATTAGAAGAATGAGTGAACACTTTTAGGATTTTATTGGAGCACATGAATTTTATTAGCAAACAGTCATCAATGAGAATTAACGAAACCAACTACCTCCCTACTCAGATAAGTACTTCAAGTTGATCTGATTAAGTTTTTGAACATTTAGGGAGGGCAGGGGACAGGTGAAGGCGATGATGGTCCCCTTGTTAACCTCATTGTAGTGACTTCACTATATTTTGGGTTACTTGGTCTGAGCACTTCACAATAATATTTAAAATAAATTAATGAAAATAATATTATTATTTATAAAAGATCATAGCTGTGATTATAATACTACATAGTAATTTTTGCCACAGAATACAAAGTTTCTATCTCTCTATTAAGTAAGAATTTTAATCAATGCAATAAAGTTATTGAGCACCACAAGGTCACCTTTATTGTTTCTGTTATCTTTCTACCTTGGAAAGGTAATATCTCCTGTTTTCGAGTAGTCACAAGAAACTGTAACATAGTGCATAGCCCCAGATTCCTGCAACTTCAATGTATTCTGACATAACAATCATGGTATTTGCGGCAGTCACGCCTAATAAATTGAAGCATTCTTTTCTCCACAAATTCCTGCAGATTCTCTGGGCAACAAAATAAAGCCAGATCATATCTAAGCACTGTGGATCATGTTGAGAAGAGCCAGGTCCCAGCCTTCCCTTTTAACTCCTTAGGTGACATGAAGAAAGTTCAATCTTTGCCCAAGGACTGCAATCACAGCAAGAGTGGAAAAAATGCCTGTAGTAGGGATGAGAAGCCCAAAAATGTTTGCTTCGTTTTGCTCCCCATGTCGTTTGCAGCATTGGTTGCTTAGTGTTAGAAACATAGAAACATAGAAATTGACGGCAGAAAAGGGCTATAGCCCATCGAGTCTGCCCATACCAATGACCCACTCCCCGATTCTTACTCTCCTAGAGATCCCACATAAATATCCCATTTTCTCTTGAAATCTAACACGCTGCTGGCCTCAATCACCCTCTGAGGCAGCTCGTTCCAATGATCTACCACCCTTTCAGTGAAGAAGTACTTCCTCGCATCACCCTGAAATTTCCCTCCCCTGATTTTCAGCGAGTGTCCTCTGGTTACTGAGGGCCCTGTAAGACTGAAGATATCATCTTTCACCTCTATACGCCCAGTAATATACTTAAAGGTCTCAATCATGTCCCCTCTCTCTCTTCGCTCCTCCAGTGAGTACATCCGCAGTTTTTTTAACCTTTCTTCATACGTGAGTTCCCCGAGCCCCAAAACCATCCTGGTAGCCATTCGCTGAACCGACTCAATTCTCAACACATCTTTTCGGTAGTGTGGTCTCCAGAATTGAACACAATACTCGAGATGAGGTCTCACCATGGATCTGTACAGCGGCATTATGACTTCAGGTTTTCTGCTGACAAAACCCCTACGGATACAGCCCATCATTTGTCTTGCCTTGGACGATGCCTTCTCTACTTGATTGGCAGCCTTCATATCGTCGCTAATGATCACTCCTAAATCACGTTCCACCGTGGTCCTGGACAAGGTTTCACCATTTAGTGTGTAAGTTCTGTGTGGATTTTTTTTGCCTAGGTGCATTACTTTACATTTTTTAGCATTGAAGCCCAGCTGCCAAGTTGATGACCACTGTTCAAGCTGTCTTAGGTCCTGCGTCATAGAGTCAGGCACACTGCTTTTGCCAACTATGTTGCATAGTTTGGCATCGTCGGCAAACAGTGATACTTTTCCTCTAAGTCCTTGGGTCAAATCTCCTATGAATAAATTGAATAGAATCGGCCCTAAGACGGAGCCCTGAGGTACTCCACTCATCACTGCTGACGTTTTGGAGGGGGTACCATTTACCATCACCCTTTGAAGCCTACCATCTAGCCAATCCCTTACCCATGTTGTGAATGTATCCCCTAATCCCATCGATTTTAGTTTGTTCAACAGCCTGCGGTGTGGAACGCTATCAAAAGCTTTGCTGAAGTCCAGGTATATCACGTCAAGGGACTCACCGGCATCCAGATGACTGGTCACCCAATCAAAGAAGTCAATCAGATTAGATTGGCAGGACCTTCCCCTGGTGAATCCATGTTGATGTGGATCACGTAGATTTTCTTCATCTAGAATTTTGTCAAGTTCATGTTTGATCAGTGTTTCCATGAGTTTGCACACTATGGATGTAAGACTCACCGGTCTGTAATTTCCTGTCTCCGTTCTGCAGCCCTTTTTGTGGAGTGGAATTACGTTAGCTGTTTTCCAGTCTAGGGGTACTACTCCCGTGCGCATGGAAAGATTGAAGAGTACAGATAGTGGTTCAGCCAGAACTTCACTCAGCTCTCTGAGTACTCTGGGGTGTAGATTGTCTGGCCCCATAGCTTTGTCTACTTTGAGTCTTGAAAGTTCGTGGTAGACATTACTAGGTGTAAACTCGTAATCACGAAACAGGTCATTTTGGCTGTTTCTTATTTGTAGTTGCGGACCATCTCCCGGTGCTTCACAGGTGAATACTGAGCAGAAGTATTCGTTTAGCAGTTCTGCTTTGGTAGTATCAGATTCTGCGTAGTTTCCATCTGATTTCCTAAGGCGTTCTATTCCATTTTTGTTTCTCTTCCTGTCGCTAATGTACCTGAAGAAGGATTTGTCCCCTTTTTTAATGTTCCGTGCTAGATCTTCCTCTGTTTGAAGTTTGGCTTCCCTGACTGCCTTTTTGACAGCCTTAGATCTGGCCAGATAGTCTTCTTTTGCTTCCCTTTTCCCCAGATGTTTGTAGGTAATAAATGTTTCTTTTTTCATTTTAATGAGGTCCGAAATTTCCTTGTTGAACCATTGTGGTTTTTTGTTTCTCCGGCGTTTGCTTACTGTTTTTACGTAGCGGCTAGATGCTTCGTTCAGGATGGATTTTAGGTTTGTTAAGTGTGCACTGTTTTGGAGGAGTGCACACTTTATTCAGTAGCCTTCTGACTTTTACACTCAAGTCTTGCAGCTAACTCAAAACATATTTATTTATTTATTTATTGGGATTTAATAACTGCCTTTATGAAGAGATTCACCCAAGGTGGTGTACAGCAAGTATAATTCAACATAAAATTTTCCATTTTGTTAACCGCATATGTTAGGAATAGCTTAGTTCTCTTGTTTTGTGATCCACGTAGAACTGTATATTTCACAGTTCAATTTTATTTAATATACCTCAAATAATATAATATCTAATTGGTTAACATAGCAGTAATTTGAAAATGGGCATAATTATTGGGTAGAAACAATAGATACATGGGGGTACTCGTAAAATCCAAAAGAGTAGTCATTTACTAAAATTAATTAGGTAAGAAGGACAAGTTAAAAGAAGAATATCAGACATAATTGTGAATGCCCAGATTCTCTAACCAGTGCACGTCGGCAGCATCCCTAAAAGCGGCCACCAATCACGTCCTTGGGCGTCAGTAGGGCAATGGTTTTAGAATTTCCCTGGAAGGGAATAGACTCACTGTGAAGGGTAGAAAAGGGGGAGGAGTCACAACTATCCAGAAACTGATAAATAGGTATTTGCAGAATACAAGTACCTTAATTTAATGTGTGCAACTCCTAACTGGTTTTAAATCACATCATTTCCACTCTGTGATCATTCATTGCATATTTCCAATCTAATTTGTCACTCTGCTATTTAAATCTCTGATGACCTGGCAATGTTACCTTTAACAACTGCCCTAATTTAAATATTAGCTGGTGCATAATTTACATTGTTTTGTCCCAGGATATTATAGAGTCCCTTCCCGTCAGGTTGTCACAAAAATCCTATTTCAGGCTCACTCCTTTTCAGGAGCTGTGGATTCCTTTATCCACTAACATGTGTTTAGCGTCTGATCTTACATCCTTCAAGGAACATTAATAGTATGTTTCCTTAATCTTTCTGTTATGGTGGAGGGAATGACTAAGAATGAAACTTGCATTAATGTTGCAGAAGGGAATGCCTTAAGGGATGTTCTGAATGATAGCTCATAAAAAAGATGTGATGAAAAAAGTTTATGAATAATGTTTCTTTTGAAAGTTAATGAAGTGTTAGATACTTTAATGATAATAATAATAATAATAAGTTTTTAAAAATAAGAGATTGTGGGACTTGACAAAGACCTTATAAAAATTCAATCAGACCCTGCCCAGCCAGAAAATATCATGCACCCAGAAACAGAAAAAGTTTGAATTGAAATCCTGATTAAGGATTGGACGATATTCCTGCCATGGTGATTGGACTGGACTTCAAGCCCCCAAAGTCCATAAAAAATGGAATTCACCTATACTTTTTTGCTTTGGATCATTGCTAGACATTCAACACATTCTTGCTGTCATCTCTCCTCTCTGTTCAGCATACCATGTGCTCTGCCATGTGCTCCTGAAAAACTGTTCTACCAGCAAGGCCTGTATCATAGTGGGTTACTTTTAATCCAGCTTAAATTAATCATTCTGCTTCTCTAGCAATATTTTATCTTGTGGCACATTTCCCTTGTGTACAGATCCCTAAATTGTAACTGAATTTACTGCATTGCTTGCTTAACCTTATAAATAAATTTGCTTTGTAAAACTAAAATTTGTATTTCTCTCAGATTATCTAAGTTTATGTTCTTAAACATTAGAACTAAGTTATAAACAGGTAGTGCATTCCCTCAGATTAACATATGTATATTCCTCTCTTCAAATGGTATATTAATTTTTATTGGTGGAGAATTCTTATAAAATTAATTTAATCAGAAGCTAAGGTGCTCATTTTCGAAGCCTGTGGATATCTTAGAAGGTCAAAATGGATATCCACATACTTGAAACATCCAAATCCCAATTTTACAAAGGCAGAATAGGAATGTCCAATAGTGCAGTACATCCAAATAACAAGAGGGTATGTTTTGCAAAGGACTAGGGAGGGCCTGAAATTTGGATCTCCAACAGCAATTATCAAAGGGGAAGAAACATTCATGTTTAAAAAGAAATATGTCCTTATTTAGACCTGTTTCCGATAGAAGCTAACCAAATTTTGGTTTCCCTTTGGTGCCAAAACAAACCTGAAATCTTGATTTGGTTTTTTATTGATTTTAGCCAAAAATATAAGCCCTTGTTCCTTCTCCCTATTCCCCTATGGAGCAGCTTCAGGTCCAAGGCCCCCAATCAAAGATGAGGCCAGAACCCATGGCATTACCTTAAAAATTATTGGTGATACAATAGAGGCAAAAACGATCTGTACTCATCCCTGCTTCTGCTTGCTCCGTTGCCAAAATGGCTACTGCAATTTCTGGTGGCGGTCCCTTCTGCTCCAAGGAGTTATTGAAATAAAAATGTGGATATTTAGATTCTGTTTGTTCTGCTTCCATGTTTTCTCCTCACGGTGGATCGACTGCCTTCTTGTTTTCTCACTCTTAAAGGGTTTAAGGCCATGTTAGCAGAAGGAAGGTACTGTTTGTTGCATTTAGTATAACATGAAATAGTGTTGAGAAGGCATGAGTTTAAATTCAAAATGAAAAAACAAAACCTGGAAGGGTGCAATGTAAATCCAAAATGAAGTCAATAAATACAAAATATTAGCTAAATGATTGAAAATATTTTGATTTTGATTTTCTTTTTTTTCTCTCTCTCTCTTTCATTTTTACTGGAGTGCCAACAATGGTAATTTGTTCAAGAATCTTGCAAGACTTTAAAGAGAGCTTTGCTTCTGGCAATAAGCAACACGAGAAACAGAAAGTAGAGGACTCATTCTCTGCGTGCACAGCGAGACATATGTCAGTGTACCAGCCAAGTTGTTGCTCTTGGCAAATGTGCGATATGCTTCCCACTTTTTGTTTATTGATTTTAGACAAAATTGAAACCGGTGGGCAGAAATGTAATAGGCAGAGATAGATTGCATAGTGGTAGGGAGAAAAGCCGTATATAAAGGACACCAGTGTTCATAAAACCAAGACAGAAACTTCTTCATAAAAACATCTTATACTGTGTTGAAATTCAGAGGTTTACCCCTTCCTCCAGGCCCTCAGGTGTTCTGGCAATGAGATCACATATTATCATCTATATTAGCCTAACTGAGAGGCCAATTCAGAAAACAACATAGTAAAGCTGTGTGCTGCTGGCTCAGCACCATGAAATTACCAATAGAATATACTGTACATTGGTAAGGCAGTAAGCTAATGAGATGGAAATTTCAAGTGTGCAGAACTTGTACACTAATTGGGGGAACATGCTGTGCTGGCGCCTCTCCTCCTCTCCATCCATGCCTAACTCTTTAAATATTCGTCAGTGCCAGCAGCATCATTCACTTGCTGCTCACACCAGCCTTGCCTCCCTCTGATGTCACTTCCTGGTTACAGGACCAGGACGTGATGTCAGAAGGGAGGGGAAGAGTGGGGGGGAGGGTTGCACTGTGCACTAATACCGGGTGCCACTGCCCCGGGCACCAATCTCCATTGCTACATCACTGGATACATGCACACAAAGGGGCTGATATTCAGTCCGTGAGAGGCAGGCCAGCTATCTCCTGTAGTCAGATCTGACTGTGGATGTTTAATGCCAATCCATTTCCAGTGACAGGTTATGTTTCCTCTAAGCAGAGCATGTGAGCAATTGGTCATGCATTCTAGGAGCTTTGCTCAAATATTTTACATGGTTGCTCGAAAAATACTTGCAAATATGTTTTTTTAGAACTTGTTGCTCACATGAAAATTTTTTTAGAACTTTCCACTCACTTTACAAATTTGCATGCACCTGTGAGCAACAAGTTCTAAAAAAAACATATTTGCATAGAGGGAGTATTTGTGATAGGCAATGAATATTGGGGAGGGGAGGGGTGGTGGTTGGCCGGCATTAACTTAACTGGTTAAGTCAATATATAGTACTGTCCAGATAAGTTTATAGCAGCCAAAGATAGGACTGCTATTTATGTGGTCCGATTTAAAACATGCTGAAGAAAATATTTTTCCACTTAGTGCATAAGTAAGCTCTGGAATTCATTGCTGGAGGATGTGGTAAAAGCAGTTAGCATAACTGAGTATAAATAAAGATTTGGATATGTTCCATTGCTTAATTATGTGCTGCAGGAAAGAATAGGCCTTGATATTCAAAGACATTTAGGGTTTGAATCTATAAACAGCACCTAACTCTTTGGCTCTTTTGAGCATGATTGTCAATCATCTACTAGGTGCCATTTATAAAATCACACCTTACGCACAATCTCATTTAGGCCAGGGTTTTCTTGGCCTAAATGAGCGCACCTAAGTTAGGCGCCTAAGTCAAATCACATCTAAAATCCACCCAGAATTTACCCCTAACCACGCCTACTTGCTGGTAGGTGCCTCAGTGTAGATGTCTACCTCAAAGTGGTAGGCACCTACTAGCTAATTCATTTTTATAATGTTTTTTTAGGTGCTTTCAATTAACAGAGCCGATTAAACCAATTAAGAAAATTCTATGAACTTCAGAGCTGCTATCACTGTGGCCAATGCTAAAAACCATGCTACAGTTTTGTAAAAGAGTGGGGTAAGTTAGGCACCTAGATTGGCTAAGCGCTCTGATCTAAGCACATAATTTTAGGCATCATTTATAGACTCAAGGCCTTACTACTTTCCAGATGACTTATGTATTTATTTTAGGCTGTAGCTGGTGTTTAACTTAAGCCGGTCACTGCACTGACTCAAAATTGATCTTTGAATAAACTATTTAACAGCACTCTACCAGGAAAACACTGGGATCATGAGCCTGACAGGATGCTAGAGAATGAAGTAGAGAATGACACAGTCACAAATTTGTCCCTGTCCCTGCAGGAACTCAATTTCCCCATCCTGCCCCTGAAAGTTTTGTTCCTATCCCTGCCCAATTCCTATAAGCTCTGCCTTAATCACACAAGCCTTGAACACTTATGATGTTAAAGTGTTTGAGGCTTGTGCAGATGAGGACAGAGCTTGCAGGAATGGGGCAGGGACAGGAAAAGAACTTGCTGGGATAGGTAGGTGGCTTAGGGAAAAATTTGTCCCTGTGCCATTCTCTAGAATGAAGTTGTCCATCCCAGGATATTGAGGGAGCTCTGAGAGGTTCTGGCGGGTCCTCTTAAAGACTTGTTCAATAGATCTTTAGAGATGGGAGAAGTTCCGCAGGACTAGAGAAGAGTGGATGTGGTCCCTCTTCACAAAAGTGGTTGCAGAGATGAAGCGTGAAATTACAGACCAGTAAGCCTCACTTCACTTATTGGAACAATAATGGAAACGTTGCTGAAGGAAAGGATAGTGAAATTCTTAAAATCTAATGGATTACAAGATCTGAGGCAACATGGATTTACTAAAGGTAAATTGTGCCAAACGAATCTGATTGAATTCTCTGACTGGGTGACCAGAGAATTGGATGAAGGACGTGCGCTAGATGTAATTTACATAGATTTCAACAAAGCTTTTGACACAGTTCTTCATAGGAGGCTCTTAAAAAAACTCCATGGGCTGAAGTTAGGGCCCAAAGTCATGAACTGAATTAGAAGCTGGTTGACAGACAGACGCCAGAGGGTGGTGGTTAATGGAATTCACTCGGAGGAGGGATAGGTGACTAGTGGAATGCCCCAGGGATCGGTGCTTGGACCGATTCTCTTTAATATGTTTGTGAGCGATATTCCTGAAGGGTTAGAAGGTAAGGTTAGCCTTTTTGCGGATGATACCAAGATTTGTAACAGAGTGGATACCCCGGACGGAGTGGAAAACATGAAAAAGGATCTGCAGAAGTTAGAAGAATGGTCTAACATCTGGCAACTAAAATTCAATGCGAAAAAGTGCAGAGTGATGCTTTTCGGGGGTAGAAATACGAGGGAACCGTATGTGCTGGGAGGTGATAGGCTGATAAGCACTGACAGAGAGAGGGACCTTGGGGTGATTGTGTCTGAGGATCTAAAGGTTTTTAAACAATGTGATGAAATGGTGGCTATAGCCAGAAGGATACTAGGCTGTATAGAAAGAGGAATAACCAGCAGAAGAGAGGTGTTAATGCTCCTGTATAGGTCATTGGTGAGGCCGCACTTGGAGTATTGTGTTCAGTTTTGGAGGCTGTATCTGGTGAAGGATATAAAAAGACTTGAAGCAGTACAGAGGAAGGCATCGAAAATGCTAAGGGGTGTGAACCAAAAGGTTGTGGTGAGGAAGACTCAGGAGTAATGTTAGGAAATTCTTTTTCATGGAGAGGGTGGTAGATGCCTGGAATGCCCTCCCACGGGAAGTGATGGAGAGGAAAACAGTGATGGATTTCAAAAAAGCGTGGGATAAACATAGAGGGTCTCTAACTAGAAAATGAAGAATGTAAATTAAAGAGCTAAGGTCGGTACTGGACAGACTTGCATGGTCTGAGTCCCATATGTGATGATTTGGTGTAGGATTGGGCTGGGGAGGGCATCAATGGGAACTCCACTAACTTAGAACATGAGGATGTTACTTGCCAGACTTTATGGTAGATATCCTGCAAACAGGATGGTTGGATAGACTGGAATGAGCTTGAACAATACCAGGTAGACTTTACAGTCTATGACCCAGAATTATCAAAGAAAAGACAAGTTAATTTAATCATGTGTTTTTAATGGGTATAACTAATGGGCAGACTGGATGAACTGTTCAGGTCTTTATCTTTACTATGTTACATGGGATATCCTATTCTAACTGATAAAAATATTTATGCAAGAAGATACACAAGAATCACTACTTACAAAAGTGCTATTACCAAGCATTTCTGTATGCTATCTGCAAGTAATGCGGATAAATTTAGAACAGCACTTATCTAGTTACTGTAGATATACAACTGTCTGGATAGTGGTACTGAATAAGTGAATAATTTAAACTCCACAGCTGGGTTAAAAAAAGAAAAATTGCTGATTACCATGTTTAAATATTGACCTTATTCTTTTTACACTTTGGTTTTCAATCTTCTGGTTCTTGGTTTCATAGAGTGTTCTTTTGTTTCAGTGTGGTTTGAAAGGTTAAACAACTCTCCCCTAATGAACCATTCTACCCCCATTCATTTTATAAACATCTGTCCTTTTACCTCTCAGTCATCCTGTTTCCAAGCTGAGGAGCCATAACATATTTAACCTTTCATCATAAGAGAGGTGGTCCATGCTCATTTTTGTCGCCCTTCTCCAAACAATTTCCAGATCCATTATATCCTTTCTGAGATGGATTGTCTAGAATGGCACAGAACAGTCAAGAAACAGATGGGCATTTGGGGAGAGCAGAAAGCAGAAGGAGGGAGAGGTAAAGTCACATGAAAGAACGAGTTGCTGCCTCTTCATTTGATTCCCACAACTGATTCTGCTTCTTCTTGGACCCTTTGAATCATTCATTGTCTTTCCATTTTCTCTGAATTTTAATTGATCCTCCTTTATATCCACCAAGGAATGCTGTCTAGAGGCTGGATGTGAAGGCCTCTCTAAGCAGATTGGCTGTTTGCCCTTCACTGTACAATTTATTGTTAAAAACGTCCCAACAAGGATCCAAGTTTCAACATAAGGCTATGCCTTCATCATGGGACACTGAATCTTGCTTGAACTGCAAGATAAAAAGATTTCTTTGGCGCGTGTGGCTGAAAACGTCAGCGGTATAAGCATTGGTATTAGAAAAATCCAGGCCGCGTGCACTGCTGCTATATGGGTATCAGGAGCTTGATGACGTGTACAATGAAACTGCAAGAAATAGCTTCAGAGCCATAACAGCAATCCTTGGATGCCGTTCAAGCAAGATTTAGTGTCCCCTGATGAAGCCATAGCCTTATGCCGAAACCTGGATCCTTGTTGGGACGTTTTTAACAATAAATTGATGCTTAGTTATTAGGACATCTCTCTTGCCTTCTTTATTGCTTGTTCACTAAGGTAAAGCAAGTTTTTCTCTTTGCTTGTTTCGTTTGATGCCCTTCACTGTGCACCACCTTTCCTTAGACCTGTGACACTGAGAAATGGTGATCTATGGCTCTTCCTATTTTGTGTCAGTGATACAGGGACACAGCAACTTTTAGATAGCCTGTTTGCAATGGTGGCTTCAGGGAGAGGGTTGTTGTGGTCATTTGAGGGGGCAGGAGTGTTACACCAGATCACTCTTATGCTCCATCTCTTTTCTTCCCTGGAAATAACATATAGAAGTATGCATTAATCAATACCACAAGTTGTTTCTCTTTTTTCCTATTTATGTGTGCAAATAATAAATGGGGACCTTAGTACTGAATTAAGTTGCTTCTACAGATTTCACTTCCTCACTTAAAGGTCAACAAGAGAAGTTGATGAGACATCCAGTGGCATAGCAAGGGTGAGAGGCATCCGGGGTGGTGGCACCCCTCTCCTGTCCTGTACCTTTTTTAAACTTTTTTTATTTTAAACAATTTTACAAGTTACACCACATGTTAATGAAATACAGTGCAGAAAAAAAGGTGACAAAACAATTGTTTTTAGAGGAAAAAAATAATACACTTCCTCAGACCGCTATAATAACGGTGGGGGAGGACCATAAAAAGGTAATAGGTGAACCATTAATAGGTTAACATTAATAAAAGAAAATAGCAAAGATGGATATCTCGGGCTATACTTCTTTTCTTTTTAAACTATGTCAGTTGTTATCTTCTTGAAAGAAGACATACATCAGGCCCAAGTATTTGATTACACATTTGAATGGATATGCCAAGAGGTAACTGGCACCTAATTTCTTTGGGGTCCTTTTATCAAGCCGCGTTAGCGCGTCAGACATTTCATCACGCGCTAACCCCTGTGGCCGGCTTAAAAACTTAACGCCTGCTCAATGCAGGCGTTAGCGGCTAGCGTGGCAAGCGGTTTAACGCATAGTATTACGTGCGTTAAACCCCTACTGCAGCTTGATAAAAGGACCCCTTTGTTTCCTCTCTCATTACCAAAAATTGTTTTCTTCTCTCCTGAGTGGATTTGGTCACGTCAGGATACAGCCATAACCTCTGACCACAGTAAGGAGAAGTAGGATTTTTGAAACATATACTCATGGTAGAATTCAAGTCCTGTTCCAAGGCAAAGTTAACAACAAGGGTAGCCCGTTCTTTGACTTGAGAAAGGGAGTCCTCCCAAATTTCTGTAATATTCTGAAGATCTTTATCTGGTTGTATTGCATTTCATAAGGGCTGAAGTCCTGTACCTTTTTAACTTCTACGTGAGCAGCATACCTGAGGTCAGTGTCAGCTCACCCTCTGATGTCACATTCTAGGCGCGGGACCCGGAAGTGACATCAGAGAGAGCGCCAATGCCGATGTGGACAGCAATGTTGCTCGCACCTGAGAAGTAAAAAAGGTACGGGGGAAGGCAAGGGGTGCACGTGGCAGGAGGAGGTGTGGGAGGGCGGAGAGGAGGGGTGGTGCAGGCGCCCCTAGCAAGACAGCGCCTGGGGCGGACTGCCCCTCCCCTTACTATGTCACTATGTTTCTCTCACCTTTCATCTCTTGGACTTAGTGGGCCAGTTATACCCTGGTTTTCTTCTCTTTTTGTCTAATTGAACATACAAGGTATCTACTACTTCAACTACAATGTGGTGTTCCACAAGGATATATTCTTTCTCCACTTCTATTCAATCTGATTCTAAGCCCACTAGCTACTCTTATTCAATCCACTGGTCTTTCCTTTCATTTCTATGCAGATGATGTACTAATCCTTTATTTTACAAATCCATACTCTCTATCACAGGATTTCCCCAATGAATATGCATTGAAAGTAGTGCATGCAAATAGATCTCATGCATATTCATTGGGGAAATCCTGAAAACCCGACTGGATTCCGGCCCTCGAGGACCTGAGTTGTCCACCCCTGACATAAAACCATTGCAAGATTGTCCCATTCTAGTTTCAGAATGTCTAGCATCACACAAACTTGTTCTTAATGCATGAAAAGCAATCGCATGCTGGTGTACTGGTGGAATCTCGGCTCCACAGTTTGACCTAAATCTTTTCAGTTCTAATATTAAACCTGTTAATTCATTTCATTATCTAGCCATTATATTTGACTCCCAGTTATCGTTTATGAATCAGATATCCTCCCTTTGTAAGACCAGCTTCTTTCTATTATGAGATCTTCGTTCAGCCTTTCCCTCCTCAGTGCATCATGTGACGCACGGGGAGGGGGCCTAAGGCCCTGACTGGCTCAGATGCCTAAGGCTCCTCTCTCTGTATCCAAGGATACAAGGGGGAGGAGTCTAAGGCCCTGATTAGCTTGACTGAGGGCCAATCAGAGCCTGTGATTCCTTCATCTGTATCCTGGGATACAAGAGGCGAGGGACCTTAGGTGTCTGAGCCAATTAGGGCCTTAGGCCCATCACATGATGCACTGGGGAGGGAAAGGCCCGTAATATTGAATTGGCATGCCTATGAGCGGGATAGACTGAGCTTCCTTTCCACTCCAGCTTCTCTAAAAAGGTACAGAGGAGTTCAGAGGGTAGGGGTTCGTGGACCTCTGGTGGCAGGAGGTAGTGGATATCCCTCCTGCCTTTTTTTCAGGGGGGGAAAAGGGGAGAATAGGGAATGTTTGTGGGCACCTGGAACAGGGATGGGCCTTCGGTGGCAGGAGGGAGTGGGCATCCCTCCTGCAGTAATTGCTGTCAAAGAGGGGGTGGGGGGTGATCAGCATGACAGAAGGGAATCGGCATCCCTCCTGCCAATTTTCTATCATGAGGGAGGTTTTGGAATGGTGGAGGAAGTGGGCATTCCTCCTGTCATTTCGCTGCCATGGTGGGGGGGGAGTGAGTTGCCATAGCAGGAGGGAGTGAGCATCCCCCCCTGCAGGGGGTGAAGTTCGACATGGCAGAAGGAAAAGAGAGCATTCCTCCTGCCATTTTCTCTGGTGTCAGGGGGGTTCATGGTGCTGTTTAGTCAGGGAGAGCTGTCATCGGTCGGGGGGGAGGGTGCTTTTTTATAATGGGACAGTAAAATGGAAAGTTGTAATTAGATGAAAGAAAGTGATTAGATTACTGGCTTCAAATTCTGTTCTTTTTTTTTTTTCTAAAGGATTATTCAAGATCCTTAATGTCTGTGCTATGACTAAAATACCCTACAATAAGACCAGATAATTAAACTCAGTTCCTCATGTATGTAATGTATGGGTCATTATTTTTTTGTGGTGATCAATGCATCAGCAAAATCATTATGGACACAAGACAATTTATTTCACAAATAATAGTAACCTTCCTGACCCCAAAAATTCACCAAGCCTTATTTATCAGCCCCTATCAATTAACAACCATGCCAATTACATCTAGGACTCACATTCCCTAGAGCATGGAATTTACCCCTCTTACTGAATAATTCCTACAATTTCTGAAATTAATAAGTGAGCCAAATACAATATTTATGTATAAATACAAATAAATGTTGCAGAATATCTGTATAATCACACTGCTGAAGCTAAATATACTGCATATTGATCCCACAAGAAAAAAAATATGCCCCAAATATTGGGGTCTTTTTACTAAACTGTGGTAAGCATTAATACATGCTTACGATTGGTTAAAAAGGCACAACCATGGGACACGCTCAGGCATCTCACGGTAGTTTTGGAATCGGTGTGAGCTATCCATGTGCTAAAAAATAGGTTTTATTTTTTAGCATGGGGGCATGTTTGGAGGTAGAGAGTAGGCATGTCCTGCTCTAATCAGTTTGCACAGCTATATCACCAGGTCTAACCAGTATATGGTTAGCGTGGAAACCCTTACCAATTAGTGAAGAGGTGACAGTAAGGACTCACGTGGTTATGACCATGCGCTAATTGGGAAATTAGCATGTGATCATTAATAGGAAAATTAGGAAATGCAGCTACTTTATAGCCGTGCTTAAAGTGACTTCAATGCATGGGAAAGCCCTGCGTTATTAATGGTACAGCATAATAAAAGGGCCCCATTGTCTTTTATGTATTTTATTCTAATTCATTTTTATCATTTTTAGTTGAGTTGTACTTGAGGAAAACAGCATAAAAATCCAACATTAGCATTTTCTGTCAGAATTCATTTGCTCATTCTGCTCCTTACCTGGCCGTCTGATCAAGACATCACTATTTAAGCAACAACACACTCTGACGTTATATATGAAGCCATGGATATTTGTTGAAGATGGTATGACTTGAAAATTGAGAGGCTGATATTCACCAGCACCAGGACCATCCACTGTTTTTCAGCAGCATTATCCATATTTATCGTATATTCTCAAATATAAACTGAGATTTTGCGGGGGTCTCAGTTTATATTTGAGTTCTTCCTAGCTCTGCACCAAGAAGCGACCCCTCCCATATCCTTTCCTGGCTGGCTCTAAACCACTATGCCTCTCAGACCCATCCCACGCTTATCCAGGGCACCAGCAATCCTCCTATGTTCCTGCCCTGTGCATTCTCCCTATTAAAAATGGCTGCCACAAGTTCCTATGGCAACCTCGTGAGACTCCAACCAGATATTCAGCATCAGGCCAAACCCAGACACAGGTGTTTAATATCTGGGTATCACTTGAAGAACCCTGGGTATCATAAGTACTCCAATATTTTGGTACTGGTGGATACTCAGACTACTTCCAGTGGCTGCCTTATACCAAGATATTCAACACCAGCATCAGGGTCTGGTACAGCATTGAATATCTGGTTGTAGTTTTAAGCACCATGGTCAGCGTTTGAAGTCAACTCTGACTGCAGAGATTAAATAACAGGAGTGATTAAATGCCTCTTCTGATCCAAAAAGCATGGCAGTTTGCAATCAATAAACAACTGAGAAATGTAAAATGCTATAAATGTATCCCACAAATAATAAGTATGGAGTGAATTGTTTTCAGGTTCTAGTTAACACTCACACATTGCAAAAATTACTTATTTTAATTATCCCCATAGCATTGTTGTCTCTGAACAGATTAGAGCACGCCCTGCCTAACTTCTCTTTCCCAATATCCACATCCTACCCCATCTACAACTGGTAGACAATTTTAAATATTTAGGTGTCATTCTAGATCAGTGGTTCCCAAACCTGTCCTGGAGGATCCCCAGGCCAGTCGGGTTTTCAAGATAGCCCTAATGAATATGCATGACAGAGATTTGCATATAATGGAGATGCCAGGAATGCAGATCTGCTCCATGCATATTCATTAGGGCTATCTTGAAAACCCGACTGGCCTGGGGGTCCTTCAGGACAGGTATGGGAACCACTGTTCTAGATCATCATCTGCAATTTGATCTACACATTTCCTTCATTGTCAAGTGATGGTTTTTTCCTCTTCAGCAGGTTCTCTCAATTCAGGGATTTTTCAGTTCAGCTGATTCACAGATGGTTATTCACACAAGAGGGCTGATTGAAAAGTAATGAGACTGCCTCTGTTTTTCTTTCCAAGAAGTTGATGTGGCAATGCTGTGCTGGTTCTTGTGGATCTCATTCATCAATGTTTCTGAAACTGCAGCTGGACTGCTGGAGTCTTCATTGTTGGGTCTCAGCAAGAGGAAGAATGTTATATGTTTCGTCTTGGCAGATGAGGAAGACATGTCTGTGAGGGTAAGTCAGAGGGTAAGTGTGTGATTGACTTTTGTGCTGTTAAACTTGGAAAGAGCGGTAATGAAACTCTTGAAATATTATGGCAAGCATATGGTGGTGAAACAATTAGCCGTGCTGCAGTATGATGAAGTATAAAAATGCCAAAGCCACAGCCACAGCCACAGTGCTAAAAGTGATGTCACAAAAGAGTCTACTGCACGTCTTTGAATCATTTTTGAAACACTGCAAAAAAAATGTATTGAATTAGAAGGAAGCTATTTTGAAAAATATAAATGTTCAGATCCTGTGGAGTCATCTGATTCTGAATTTAAAAACTGTCTCATTACTTTTCAATCCACCCTTGTATATCGTGCCTTGACTATTTCAACATGATCTTTGCTGGTCTACTGCAATATGCCTCACCTGATTGAGGAGAGGGATGGAGAAGAAAGACCAGGGAAAGGAGATGCCAGACTATGGAGAGGGAAGGGAAGGAGACTGAGAAGCCAGACCATTGGGAAGGAAGGGAGGCAGGGAAAGGAGATGCCAGAGCATAGAAGGAGATGGAGCGATGGAAGGAGAAGAGAGGAGAGAGATCCCAAGGCATTTGAAAAGGGAAGCAAATGCCAGACATGAGGTGAGTTAGGGTGGAAAGGAGGGAAAGGAATAAGAAGAGAAAGATACCAGAGCATAGGGCAGGGAGTGGGGAGTGGAGACAGAAAAAGAAAAATGGAAGGAACAGAGAAAGAGGGCGGATGCTGGACGGAATGGAGAGTGAAGAGAAAATGAGGAAAGCAGAAACCAGAGATGACAAACTCAAGGACCAAATCCAGTCCACCTGGCCATTTTATACAGCCCGTGGTGCGATGCGGCATTTTCATTGCTGCCCCCTGGTATTTTATCTTCTGGTTGGCACCCTCCTCCTTATTTCCACAGTGTGCAGAAAGCTGCAGGCAGCGGCTCATCACGCGTCCTGTGCCTCATCCAGAAATATTCCCTCTGATGTTGCGATGTCAGCGAGAAGGCTTCTGGTTCAGGCGTAGGACACCAAGGCTTTGTGCACACTGCAGCAGTGAGGAGGAAGAAGCTGGCCAGAAGATAAAGTAGTATTGTAGCTGTACTGATAAACAAGTATAAATAGAAAATGGAAATAAGGTAATCTTTTTATTGGACTAATTTTAATACATTTTTAACTAAATTTTGAAGACCACAAATCTCTTCCTCAGGCAATGGCGTACCAAGGGGGGATAGGGGTTACTAAAAATATTTTTTATGGGGGGGTGTTAAAAAAATGATTGGTCCTGGATGTCACATACCTTAGGTACACCACTATTCACCATAGCCCCCTTATATTGTATAGTGAACCCTCCAAATCCAACCCAAAACCCACTGTAACCACCAATAGCCCTTATGCCTCGACCAATAGCCCTTATGCTTAACACCTATATGTGGGTACAGTGGGATTAGAATGGGGTTTAGAAGGCCTACAAATTTCACCATAAATGTAATGGTTAGAGTTGGGTATGGGCCTGAGTCTCCATCTCTGAGGTTCACTACACTGTCCATTAGGCTACTCCAGGAACCTGTTTGCTCTTCTAATAGAACTGGCCATATCTGAAACCATCAAACAGTCAGATTGTACTGTTTCATTCACATCTTTGGGGAGTGGGAGGGAGTGTGTGTGTTTGTATATGAGGGGTGTCATGCTCTCATCCTTCCACTGATTGGCCAATTTGGGCACCTTTTTGGCACTTATTCATTGTTAAAATAGGTGTAACTCAAGACATCCAAACTAAAATGTTTGATTATGACAGAAAAACATCCACGTCATAAGCCTGCCCTAGTCCTGCCTTGCACCATGCCTCTAACATACCCTCATGAGATTCAGACACACTGCAGATGAACAGTACAGATATCCTTCTAAAAAACAGATTTCGGAAATAGCGAATTGGAAGAGTTTGGTGAGAAAAACTCCCATCAGCCCCTTTATACCACTTTTAGGACATTTTTCTTTTTAAAAAATGAGCCCCAAAGACATGTGCACCGTTGAATTCACCAAAGAAGCTCCCTTCTGTTCAAGTTTTTTATTGATCGTTTTGTTTCTGGCATTACTGCAATACAACATGAAAACAAAGTATAAAACCAAAGCATTCACCTACAGCTGTGTTATGTATTTCAACAGCAGCAAGAGAAGAACAAAACACAAAACTGTGAAAATCTTGCACCACCAAGAAATGAGGGCGTGGGATGTGCCACGATGCCCCATTTGCTTTGTATAAGTAGTCGTAAAAGCTGTCGTCATCACAGCAGCAGCTCAGCTATGCGTACATTATGAATTGCACAAATAAATATAAACATCTCCAGCACGTCTTTCTTTCACTCAATGCAGAGCAAATTACAAGGATCAGAGAGAAAAATAATGGAAACAGTTGAATGCCACCGCAAATTTGATTCAAACATCATAATTTTGACAATACGTTGCACATCTCATATGCCACAAAAATAGAAAAGGCTGTAACCAGCAAATAAAACTACATTATTTATTTATTTTTATGGCAAAAGGCTCGATGTATTCATGTGGCCAGCAGTTGGCTGAGATGATTTGTTCATGCAGTTGGGTGTATCATTTTTATGTTATTAAGTCAGCCGACAAACAATACGTGCTACTGATACCCACAATGGATATCCCTCTCAGGGACAATGGAATGAGTTTGCTGGGTGACTGGGGGATTCCTTCTATCCACTGCTGTAGTCCAGTCCCCCAGTTTAACTTTAACCAACTGCCCCAATTACAGTCAGAAAGAAACAGCTACAGCAGCAATGAAATGATCAGCCAATGTGCAATTTCCAAGCAAAGCGCTCAAGAAGAGCAATTACAACCATGAAGCATATAAATAACCCAATTAAAAAACTCAATCAAGTCTAAAGAACAAGAACATCCTGAGTTTACAAATAAATTATAGCCTTCATGTGGAGACCAG
Organism: Geotrypetes seraphini; assembly: GCF_902459505.1. NCBI lineage: Eukaryota > Metazoa > Chordata > Amphibia > Gymnophiona > Dermophiidae > Geotrypetes > Geotrypetes seraphini. The sequence continues at coordinate 286,654,871 of NC_047086.1, forward strand.
GGATGGGAGGCAGAATGGTACGTGGCTTCAGCTCTCACAAGGGTAGGAGTTCAAAGTTTAGAAAAGTTACTTTATAGGAACATATAAAATAGATGTGTATTTAAATATACACATGTATAATATACTGTATATATGGAATACATATGTATCTGTGGTATATAGATTATATGTAAATATAGATATGATATAGCTGAAACTGTCTTAAGAACCATTTAGTATCAATATTAGCAAAATATGCTTGCTGAGTAGGACCACTCAAAGTAAGACTTCATGTTAAGCAGAGGGTAGACCTTATTCAAAAATAACTTTTCCCATTCTGTGTCTAAAAGGAAAAAAAATTGTAATTGAATAAGGCCCATGACTTCTATCCACATATACCTAAATGTCATGTCATATATCTGTTATTTACATACAATTAAATTAAATGATTATTCCTGGCATTTCATCCTCAAATCTATATCAATATCTTAATGTATTAAAGAACCTGGGGAAAGAAGAGGGGACGCAGGAGAGATATTCCTACGTTCCTTCCTTTTTAGGGTTACCATATGGCTCCAGAAAAATGAGGACGGATTGTGATATCTGGGTTTTACTTCCATTGAAAGAAGTGAAAGTAGAACCCTGATGTCTCAATCCATCCTCCTTTTCTGAAGCCATATGGAACCTTATAATCTTTTTCATAGGAACGACAAAAAGGAAATTCTCTATTAGCTTAGGGAAAGCATGATGGTTTATTTGGCTTTGCCAGATTGCCCAACCACATAAAAGGCCCAGATTTGGTTCGTAAATCAGTTGCCTAGCCTTTAGGCTGAAGACGCTGCAAAGACCTTTTCTGCATCTCCCAGAACAGGGGTAGGCAATTCCGATCCTCGAGAGCTGGAGCCAGGTCAGGTTTTTGGGATATCCACAATAAATATGCATGAGATAGATTTGCATCTCAAGGAGGCAGTGCATGCAAATCCATACATCTTATACATCTCATACATCCATAAATCTCATACATATTCATTGTGGATATCCTGAAAACCTGACCTGGCTCCGGCTCTCGAGGACCGAAATTTCCTACCCCTGTCCCAGAAGAAAGTTCTAACCATGATTTAACAGTGACCCCTATTGGCTTGATAAACCCCCATCCCAGCCTGGGTTCAAAGACTCGCACAAGGGCAGAGAGACAGTAAAAGCTAACCAGGTTGGTATGAACGAGAGCTGTGGCTTCTAGGCCTTTGTTGGAGACATAGCCTGTTTAAGCTGGAACAGATTTCCCCAATGAATATGCATGAGATCTATTAGCATACAATGAAAGCAGTGCATGCAAATAGATCTCAGGCATATTCATTAGGGAAATCCTGAAAACCCAACTGGATTGAGGCCCTTGAGGACCGACATTTGACACCCCTGAGCTAGAACTACAGGATCAGCAGGAAGCTGCCAGAACCCTTTGCTGTGTGTGAAATTTATAGCTACTTATTTTAACACTTTCCAACAATCATACTGTCTTACAAAGATTATATCTTGTACAATGCAGCTGACAAAATCAACTCTTGTCCTCGAAAGATCATGCTTCAATAAATCTGTAAGTCCATAAGGTGCCAACAGTCTTTGTCATTTTTCCTGCTACAGACTAACATGGTTACCCTCCCAAAGGGCCTTCAGGAAGTTTTCATTATCTTTACAATATATTTTATACAGGAGAGGGAGGAAGGGAGAGAAAGAGTGAAAGATACAGCTGCATTTTAATAAATTTGAAAGATACATAATGAGAAAGAGACACACATTTTTCAATTCTAGAACAAGATGTCTTGATATGGAAGGAAATATTTTATTATAGGCAACATAACACTAATGGAAAAATTGGGACTGCAATGCAGCGCAATCACTTAGACAAATTTGAAGAGAAATGAAAGGTTATCCGGGAATATCTGCAGCAGTAATTGGGAAGGTGTTGGGGGTATAGGGTGTGGGTTTGAGAGGGCAACTGGAGGTGGTGGTGGGTTTTCATGTTACCACAAATTTTAGGAAGCTAAATATATTAAGATTTTAAAAGTTGAATTTTTCATCTGAGATTTCAGATAAAAATTCTAAGGGGTCCTTTTATCAAGCCGCGCTAGCGGGGTTAGCGCGTTGGACATTTCATCACATGCTAACCCCCGCGGCCGGCCAAAAAACTAACGCCTGCTCAATGCAGGCGTTAGCAGCTAGCGAGGCAGGCAGTTTAACGCACAGTATTACGCGCATTAAACCCCTATCGCAGCTTGATAAAAGGACCCCTAAATGTAGGCCTACAACTATATTTAGTTTCCTAGGGGATAATTTTATAAAGGTTTTCCATTTGTAAACCCTGTTTCTCTCACAGAAAAAGGGCTTTTATAAAATTACCTCACAGCATAGGTGCATGAAAGTAGATATAGAGACAAGAAAGCACACACTTGTACATGACCCATATGCAAGTATGTTTGGAACGGTAGTTTGGGCAGAGTGGTCACTATTCCCTCTAAGCTCCACCTCCACCTCAACTCTAAGCTCCACCTCCACCTACGGTTCTGTCAGTGGGAGATAAGGCATAGGAAAGTTCTGCTAAACTCCAGAGAACCTGGGTCTTTTTAGAAATTGAAAACACAATATTGAAGTACCACCCCCTCCCCCCCTCCTTCATAGTGGTAATAATGCATTTGGACGACTCTTGCTCAGTTTAGAGCAGTGTCTCGCAAACTTTTACAAGTCGCAGCACATTAAATTTGAGGGCCATGGCTGGAAGGTCTCCACACATGCACAGACATTGATGTGATGATATCACACGCATATGTGATGTCATCACCTCAACATCTGTGTATGCACGGAGGCCCTTCAGACAGGGTCCTGAGCTTGTTAACCCTGATATGACTATGTTAGTGGGGAGGTGTGTAGAGCAGGAGAGGCGCCTGCGAAGAGAAGCGCCGGCGAGGAGGAAGCACCGGCTGACTCGCCTACACGACATGCCTCTCGCGGCACACCAAGAATCACGCCAGGGCACACAGTTTGCGATACACTGGTTTAGAGGGAGAAGTGCAAGTGGCATTTATAAAATACATGTATACATTTACGCTGACTCCAAGTGCATTTTAACCATGAGCTTTGCAAGTTTTTTAAAAACACACAGCCACCTAACTTACGTGCCTAAGGGATCCTTTCATTAAGCTATAGTAAGTGCTAGCACATTTATTGCAGCTTAAAATGGCTTACATGGCATGTACTCAGGCATCCTGCAGTAAGTTTGAGATCTGCATGCACAAACCACACGCTAAAAATTTTTTCTGCGGAGAAAGTGTCACTGTACTGATCAGTTAGCGCAGGATCAATGCGTGAGCCCTTACTGCCAACAAAATAGGTACCAGGAAGTGCACAGGTGCTAAATTTTTTAAGGCCATGGCAACATTAGCTCACGGTCATTAATTGAAACAAATTAGCCAATGTGTGCTCAACATATATAATTTGTTATTTAAGTTGTGTTAACTTCCATTTGTTCATTATCACTCTATAATGCCTTTTATTGCTGACCCTTCACTTATAAACGTTTCATAATGTTATAAATTCTCAATAAAAGATTTGAACTAAAAAGAAAAAAGAAAAAAAATCAGCCATTTTTCTAGCCTTAGTGCACGGAAAAAACCCACTTATAGGCATGCTAAGGCCACTTTCTACCTCAGCCTAATAATAGGACTCCTAAATAAGGTACTTGGCCTTTTTTGAATATTGGGCCCTTTTGAGAACAGTTTGTACTAATATTTAATTTGAAAGTTGAAATATGGGTCATCTACTGGTTTGGTTACCTAATATATAGAAATCTTGCATGACCAGCAATGTTAATGCATCAGACAGCACCAGTGGCATAGTAAGGGGAGACAGAACATCCTGGGTGCCATCTTGGCGGGGAGGCACTGGCACCGACGCATCTCCTCCTCTCTGCCTCCCTGCATACTCCTTAAACATTCGCCGGTGCAAGCAGTATCTTCCACTTACTGCTCACACTGACCTCAGTTCTGATGTCATGGAACTAGGATGTGACATCAGAAGGGAGCCATGGCCTGCACAAGCAGCATGTGAAAGAAGCATCTCACTCCAGCGAACATTTCAAGAGGTACGTGGGGTCCGAGGAGCACTCAAGCAGTGGAAAGAGTGGAGGGGGGCTGCATGGTTCAACGATGCAGGGTGCCACCACCCTGGGCACTAATCTCCCTCACTATGCCACTGGATAGCACTCTACAATTCTAGGTTGGAGGAGATGCAAAGAGTGAATGGCTATGCCCTAAAAAGAGGAGTCTACTAGTAGAAGGCAATGTTGAAGGGTTGACAGAGCAACAGCTAGAGGAAGATGACAGAAATTCAATATATGGTGCCCAAAGCTAGGCTCTAAATTTAGAGAGCGACTGGGTCCCCACACAAATACAAAGACAACAAGCATGCAGTGGGAGAAAACGAGATGCATCTCGTTTTCTCCCACTATTTGCTTGATGCTCAAAGCTAGGTGCCAGGATGATCCATGCTATTAGTATCCTATAAAGGGCACTCTGCACGGATGACCTTTACAGATTACTACCTTAGTGCACATTTTGGCCCTGTTTCTATAAACAGCGCCTATAAGATAGGTGCTGAGAAACACTTCACAGAGCGCCTGTCAATCTTCAGTTACGCACTGTTGATAGAATTGCACTTAGTGGCACCTAAAAGGCACCAGTATTTAGGCTATGCAAACCCTGGCATAAGTAGGGGGCACCTAGAGGGTTCAGAGGAGAGCGACACGTCTGATAAAAGGGATGGAAAACCTTTCATACGCTGAGAGATTGGAGAAACTGGGTCTCTTTACCCTGGAGAAGAGGAGACTTAGAGGGGATATTATAGAGACCTACAAGATCATGAAGGGCATAGAGAGGCATAGAGAGAGTGGAGAGGGACAGATTCTTCAAACTCTCGAAAAATAAAATAACAAGAGGGCATTCGGAAAAGTTGAAAGGGGACAGATTCAAAACGAATGCCAGGAGGTTCTTCTTTACCCAACATGTGGTGGGCACCTGGAATGCGCTTCCAGAGGGCGTAATAGGGCAGCGTACGGTACTGGGGTTCAAGAAAGGATTGGACAATTTCCTGCTGGAAAAGGGGATAGAGGGGTAGAGATAGAGGATTACTGCACAGGTCCTGGACCTTTTGGGCCACCACGCGAGCGGGCTGCTGGGCTCGATGGACCTCAGGTCTGACCCGGCAGAGGCACTGCTTATGTTCTTATGTTCTTAGAGTTCAGGCGCTTACCAGTACCTAAGTCCATTTTAGGCACCTACATAGAAAGCATGCCCCAAATCTAACCTTAACCATGCCTACTTTGCAATTCATTTAAATTTTTGCCAATTATGAGCTCCTCGTTGCTCATTAGCAGCGCCAATTAAAAACTTAAGTTAGGGGCCTGGGACAGCTAGGCACGCCGATCTAGCCATCTGACCTCAGGCCCTGTTTATAGAATCTGGGCCTTCACATCTAACTTTGGCCACGAGCATTTATGCCTGCTCAGACTGGTGGAAATGCTTACACCCAACTGAGGGCAGGCATGCAAATGCAGGTGTTCTATAACATTGTGGCCAATTTCTGGGAATGTCCCATGCCCTATGCCCATGCTATGAAACTTAGGTGCCCAGGCTATAAAACAGGTGATACGGCAGATCTGTACATAGCTCTTAATTACTGCCAGCTAAGTGCTTGTTAATGCCAACAATTGATTGTTATTAATTATCGGATTATTTTTTGTATGGATCTGTACTCTGTATCCCAAAACTGCACGGCCAGCTTTGGGCAACCTTTACAGAATCTGGCAGATAAGGTGTAATAATGATGTTGTTATTTGTATTGTATGTGATATATTTTAGAGGACGTTTCGATGATTTGTTTTTAGACATTCTGACACTCAATTTCAAAGCAGATGGACATCTCAAAATGGCCAAAAGAAATCCATCTGCCGAAAACATCAAATTGCAATTTTTGGAACGTCATAATTTGGACATCTTACACTGCGGTTTGTCCAAATAGCAAGGGGGTGTATATTATGGGCATGTTTACAACAGGACTAGGGAGAGTCACAACTGAGGACATCCAACAGCGATAACTGAGCAAGAACAAGTCAAAAAATAAGGGTACCCTATGTTAGACCTGTTTCAATCATGCGCCCTGATTGAGTATCTGACCACTGGAGAGAATAGGGCATGAACTCCTCCTTGAGCCCCCAGTGGATACTGCCCCCCCCCCTTCCTCACCAGACACCGGAAAGGGAAATTGGACACCCTGACATCACATATTGTGGGTAGGTCTAAAGCAGGGGTTGGGAACTCCGGTCCTCGAGAGCCGTATTCCAGTTGGGTTTTCAGGATTTCCCCAATGAATATACATTGAAAGCAGTGCATGCAAATAGATCTCATGCATATTCATTGGGAAATCCTGAAAACCCAACTGGAATACGGCTCTCGAGGACCGGAGCTAATGGTCAGTGGAGTGGACAGTAACCACTAAATCAGGGGACACAGGTTCAAATCCACTTCAACATTTTTTAAATCTTTAAATTGTGAGTCCTTCAGAAACAGATATACCTATTGTAGTAAATATTAAAGACACCTGCAATCCTGAGGGTTATTGAGATGGTGTACATTCAGATACAGGAAGTATTTCCCTGTCTCTGGTGGGCTCACCATTTAAAATAACAGAGTTGCAGGGAAATACGAACCTGGGGTGCCCTGGATTATAATCCACTGCACTGTCCACACTTGTTTTGCAGGACATCTGTGTGGCCATTTTTGTAGAAATGCTGCCACACAGGCGTTCTTCTCCCTGGATTTTTGGCATTCAGAATTTGGATGTTTTATTTGTGAAAATGTCTATTCATTTTGGACATTCTCACCCTTTTGAAAATAACTCCTTCACAAATATTAAGATAATGTACATTTGTTTCTCTGTACCCCACTTAGGTATAAGCGAATGAACCATAACCAGTAACCACAGAAGGGGCTTGAAAAGAGATTAGTTTGGGGGGGGGGAAAGAAAGAAAATAAATTATTCCAGAAACATCTTTCTTAAAAAACGACGACACAAGAATGAATGAGTGAAATATCTATCATATGCTTAAATATGTTGCTATTTTAATTTTGACTACTAGTACTTAACATTTCTATAGTGGTGCTAGATGTACATATATTATTATAATTTTTATTTTGTAAACTGAATGGAGGAGTAGAGTAATGGTTAGTGCGGCAGCCTGAGAACTAGGGAGACTGGGTTCAATTCCCATGGCAATTCCTTGTGACTCTGGACAAGTCACTTCATCCTCCATGGCCCCAGGTACAAAATAAGTACCTGTATATAATATGTAAGCTACTTTTATTGCAACTACAGAAAGGCAGTACATCAAGTCCCATCCTCTATCTTCTCCCCGCCCCCCTTTACTACTGTTAAGAGGTATATTAAGTCAATGAATCAAATAAAACCATGTGGCAGGCACATGCTGTATTTTCCTCCATGCACTCTCTCTATTGTTTAAAAAAGATCTAATTGAACATATAAAACAATACAAATAAAAGTGCAATGCCGAAGGTATTTATTGTCTTGTTTTCACATTACCAAGAAGCTAGAGGACAGAGCAATATGATATCCATGGTGATCAAAGGGAACTGGGATCAAAGCTTGTACCAGGTGGGGATGTGCTGACATGCATCCATTAAAGATGAATTACTGGTGCAGGGATATAAAGCCAAGGTATGGTTCGGTTTTGGTTTGCATTGCTTCCAGGTGATTATTCTGGTTGCGCATAATTACCTGTCCAACGGAAAGCGTAAACCAATTAAAACGGAATAAAGATGTAATCAGAAACTGAAGAAAACAAAAGTACTCTAGAGAGAAAGAAAAAAAAAAAAAAAAGCCAGTACAGGAACCAGATTTGTCAGAATGAACAGGTCAGTCGTGTTGCTAAGCTGGTTGAAATTATGGGATCCTTTTACAAAGGTGCGTTAGGGCCTTAATGCACAGAATAGCATGCACTAAAATGCCGCACACGGTAGCCACTACTGCCTCCTCTTGAGCAGGTGGTAGTTTTTCAGGTAGCGTGCGCTAATCCGGTGCATGCGCTAAAAACGCTAGCGCACCTTTGTAAAAGGAGCCCTATATCATGTGCACCCAAAATATAATGTTATGTAGTATTTGTTTTTTACATTGTCCAGCAGTTTTATGCTTACTGTAACACAGAAACTATGTAGTTATAAAATGCTACACAAAATGTTGGCTTACGTGTTCAGGGCATGCAGCGATTACGGTACAAAGAAAGCATCAGTTCTACAACCAAGAGAACAGATATGAGAAAATGCTTGACAATGTACAGACCAGGTAGATCGTTAAGATTGGAAAATGAGAGGTTACTGGATGTACGGAAAAGTGTGTCGGACATTGGTGCGTCGACAATCACGCCCCGATGTTTGCGCGCAGAACAAATATGTGTCACTGCTTTCTGGCCTTCCCATTTGTGCTCTGAGGGGTGGAGTGGGGGGGAACCCCCACATTCCCTCTCAGAGCGCGAATGGGAAGGCCAGAAAGCGGTGAAAGCGGGGGCGCGCATTTGTACACTTACAAGTTGCACTCTCCTTCCGAAGCCTGGCTCTTCTGCTCTGAGAGAGGGGGGAACCCCCACTAGAATCGTGCCCTCGTTCGGGGGATACCGATGCGGTCTCAATTTTAACATTGATGCAAACCCCTTCCCTACTACACTGACAGTTGTGCTCTGAAAATCCTGCTCCCTTCATGCGTGCTCTTGTTAGTGTGCGCATTTGTCAGAGCGGAATTGTCGGGGCGCAATTGTCCTGCGTGCTATTGACGGTGTACCACGGAAAAAGGATGTAGTGAAATACATAAATATAAGAAAATCCTGTTTTTCAGCTGCAGGTCCAGTTTTATGGAATGGGATACCTGGTGCAATGCATTTTTGTGAAAATGTGCTTAAAACATACTTCTTTGTTCAGGGTTTTACTTAATATTGATAATGTTTAAAAGTGTAATGGTGGGATTAGAATCAGAAGACAAGAGATTAGTGCAATCTGTTCTCTGGGTAGGAAGGTTAGGATTCTTGTTTTGTAAATTTGAATGTTGTAGTGTTTAATGATATTGTGAATATGAGTTTGTAAGTCGCTTAGTTCATTAAGCAGATTATAAATACAGTGGTACCTTGGTTTACGAGCATAATTCGTTCCAGAAGCATGCTCGTAATTCAAAGTACTCGTATATCAAAGCACATGTCCCCATTGGCCACAATGTAAACTGAAACAATTTGTTCCACAACCAAGGTTTACTATGGTGGCCCAGGCGTGGGTACCTGCCTGTGGGTGCTGCAGCCCTTGTAGCGTGGTGGCTTCCTTTCCCTGGGGTACCCGTGCGGCTCTCCTCCCTCTTCGGCCGATGCCTTTTCCGTTCACCAGCACCTCCCGGCTTCTGATTCAAGCCGGCCGCCATCCTTCTAACGCATGTGCAGGACCTCTGAACTCCCCCATCAAGCCGGCGCCACTCCAACAACACGCACACCACGTACAAGCACGCAGGACGTCCTGCGTGATTGTACATGGTGCGCGTATTGTTGGAATGGCGCCGGCTTGAAGGGGGAGTTCAGAGGTCCTGCGCATGCATCTGGATGATGGCCGGCTTGAATCGGAAGCCGGGAGGCGCTGGTGAACGGCGGAGGCATCGGCCGAAGAGGGAGGAGAGCCGCACGGGTACCCCAGGGAAAGGAAGCCACCACGCTACAAGGGCTGCAGCACCCACAGGCAGTTACCCACCTCTGGGCCACCATAGTGAGAGCTCGTGTAGCGAATCAACACTCGTTTTGCGAGACGAAAGTTTGCTGAGTGTTTTGCTCATCTTGCAAAACACTCGCAAACTGGGTTACTCGCAAACCGAGGTTCCACTGTATTTTAAATAAATAAAAATAAATAAAACGAATGCCTTTGCTAGGTTTACGAGCTAAAAAAATGAGTTGAAATACACTTACGTATCCCTATTGCCATAATATGTAATAGGTGCTGGCAGCAGAGTGATTATGACCATGCATGTCATCTCAAATTAATAGCTAAAATGTATCATTGGTGCCATAACATTTTATAATATTTTTTTTTAAGTAATTTGGATGCAAAGCGTCAGTGGGATCTCTAATTCTTCACATGTTGTCATCAAACCTAAGAATGTGAAAGAAAGACATGACAAACAAAGACATACGGATATCTGAACTATTTTTCCCATTAACACTGCAATGACAAAACCAGCTTAACACTTGAAGACTAAATTGATGACAGATTCGCTTGAATGGAAACAACGATCAACACGAACAGATTTAGGTGATACAGAAGGATAAAAGAATATATACAGAATAGGATCATAACATTAATAGACAATGAATCATTTTTTTCATATAACATTGATGGAGTCCATGAGTCTCAGCTCAACAGCAAATCTGAATAGGGAATATAGGGCAAGATGACAGTAATCTATATGAATATGTATATGTAATGTACAACTCGTATGCAAGTATGAAGGCTCATTGTTAAAACTCTTATCGACCCACAAAGTATCATAGGTTTCTTTGGTACATAAGACACATAATGGACCGGATTCTGCAAATGGCGCCGTTATTGGGTGGAGCCTCCAAACATGGTGCTACGTGGGTATCAGTCACACATCAGTGCCATTTGCAGAATTGCAGCCATGTGAAAGGTAGGTGCCAGAAACGTAGGCCAGGGTTTGAAAGGCCTACATGTCTAAGGAGGCACCTAACGATATCTAAGGCCTCTTCCGGCATTAACCATGCCGGTCCATTTTTTTAACGACGTTTTAATTAGGTTTTCTTCAGTGCAGTCAATTACTGCGCTGATTGAACCAATTAAAGCAATTAAGTTAGGTGGCATTAGGGCGCCTAATGCTGCCTAACATACGGCGCCGTTATTAGAGCCTGGTCCATAGTGCTTTGACAATGAGCCCCCATGGAGTAATTTTATAACGTTTTTATGCATCTAAACCTGCTTTACACACAGAAAACGGTGTTACACCGTAAAATTGTGTGAACGTATTTGCATATAAACCCCAAATTCTATAAATGGCGCTGAAAATTGCATTGCAAGAACAGCGCCTAGCAAGATACTCGTATGTGCCTCAATTCAAATTAATGCCAATAATTGATGGCAGCCAATTATTGGTGTTAATTGGCTTGTTACCCAATTAAATTTGTGCGCAAATAAATTCGATAATAAGCTACTTAGTGCCAATTATTGGTGCTAATTGGCAACAACTTGAATTTATGCACACATCTGACTGGAGAACAGAAAGCAGAGAGTGGGCATAAATGGGAAGTTCTCAGATTGGGAGAAAGTGACTAGCGGTGTGCCCCAGGGCTTGGTACTTGGGCCCATCTTATTTAATATTTTCATCAATGACCTAGAAGAAGGAACGTCCAGTGAGTTCATCAAGTTTGCAGACGACACAAAGCTATGCCGGGCAATCAGATCGCAGAAGGATAGCGAGGAACTCCAGAGTGATTTGTGTCAGAGAAATGGGCAGAGAAATGGCAGATGAAATTTGACGTGGAAAAGTGCAAAGTGATGCATTTAGGCAGAAAGAACAAGGAACACGAGTATAGAATGTCAGGTGCAACTCTGGGTAAGAGCGAACAAGAAAAGGACCTGGGTGTACTGATAGGACCCTGAAACCATTGGTACAATGTGCGGCAGCGGCAAAGAAAGCAAATAGAATGTTAGGCATGATAAAGAAAGGAATCACGAGTAGATCGGAAAAAGTTATAATGCCGCTTTATAGGGCAATGGTCAGACCACACTTGGAATACTGTGTCCAACATTGGTCTCCCAACCTAAAGAAGGATATAAAACTGCTGGAGAGGGTGCAGAGACGAGCAATGAAGCTAATAAAAGGTATGGAGAACTTGGAATACGAGGAACAACTTAAGAGACTGGGATTGTTCTCCCTTGAGAAAAGGAGACTGCGAGGGGATATGATCGAGACTTTCAAAATACTGAAAGGCATCGACAAAATAGAGCAGGGAAAAAAATTATTTACAGTGTCCAATGTGACACGGACAAGAGGACATGGACCGAAGCTAAGGGGGGACAAGTCCAGGACAAATATCAGGAAGTTCTGCTTCACACAACGAGTGGTGGACACCTGGAATGCTTTCCCAGAGGAGGTTATTGCAGAATCCACCGTTTTAGGATTTAAAAGCAAACTAGATGCACATCTCCTTACGAGAGGCATAGAGGGATATGGGTGACTAAAACTACATCAGGTGTACAACTGACTGGATCTCCGCGTGTGCGGATCACCGGAATCAATGGACCGTAGGTCTGATCCGGAGATGACAGTTCTTATGTTATGTTCTTATAAATTTTTGGCATGCAACTGAAAATGGGATCACCATGGGAGAGGCACGGGTGGGTCAGGGGGTGGTCCTAGAATTTATGCGCAGTATTACAGAATACAGGAGATCCACGCCTGTCTTGAGGATTTACACCAGGTTTCAGTTGGAGTAAATCTTTGCCAAAACTGGACATGGATCCCGGTGCTACGTGCTATCCTATAAATGGTACCCAACTCAGAGCACAGTGTAATCTTGACGTAGTGAAGTTGTGCTGAGAGATTTTGTTACTGTCTGAGCAAGATTTTTGTGAAGGAATGCACAGTGTGAGCAGTATTTTAAATACATCCCCTGAGGAAGCCATTGTGTGATGCGGACAGGCCACCGTTGGGAGTGAGATAAGTGCTTAGATGTGAAGTTATCTTCAATTGACAACAGTCGCTCAGCCGTTCAGTCAATACGATTGCACTTACACAGCAGTGAAATTTGAAGCAAGACCTTAGGAAAAGTATCACAAAATATAAACGAAAAACAAAAAAAAAGAAAGTCACTAAGTGAAAGTATAATTATAATGAGGTTTTTTGAACAACGATAGTACCTTTTGCCCCACTGAATGTGTCTTTAAAATACTAAAACATTGGGGTATTTGAGGTCTTTTTTTCTCATTATTTTAAATTGATGTCACTGTAAAAGATTACACTGTATTCATAATTTTGTTTGGTGGTAGGAGGGCGTGGCGTGTGATATCCAACGGAGCACCATTTATAGAACAGCATTCAGCACACATTTTGGGGGGCGTTCATATTTGGACACCATTTACCAAATCTGGTCCAAAGAGGGAGTTATAAAATTGTGTGATCATGAATGCACCTAGGCCCTGATTCTATAAAAGATTCCTAACTGATAGGCGTCATTGAGCGCAGTTGTCAATCATCTGCTAGGTGCTGTTTATAGAATCATGCCTAGTGGTGCCTAAGCATTCTTAAGCATCGGTGGGCGTTGAAACTTTAGGCGCACTCCTATTTATGCCACGGTTTTCTTGGACTAAATGAGGGTGCCTAAATTAGGCACCTACCAGTGCCCATGTCAAACCCCACCAAAAGTCCAGCCAGAATTCTCTCCTAACTATGCCTTCTTCCTGATAGGCTCCTTAAAGTGGTAGGCACCTACTGAGTTAAGTGCCTACCAGCTAATTATTTTTTAATGACGCTTTTTAATTATTAGTGCTGACTAAACCTAATTGAATACTTAAGTTAGGCTCCTAGATCAGCTAGGCATGCTAATCTAGGCCCTAACTTCAGGAGTTGTTTATAAAATCTGGGCCATAAACAGTAGATGCACCATAAAATTTTGCCTGCTTTTTACATGATCTGTGCCTAGGCATGCATTCTGGGGGGTTGCAGTTTAGGAGGAGCAGAGGCAGGATAACAATGCACATGTACTGTATATTTTATATAATATGCAGATACATATATTGAGTAGATGCAAAGCTGCGAATGTGCATTTCCATACTATTTGGGCTGGTTCCAAGACCCTATTTTATAAAGGACACATAACCTAGGGAGAAATTCTGTATAGGATGCCGGTTTCTGCAGTCGCCAAAGAAGGGGCTGAGAATCACACACTAGCGTCCTATACTGAATGGCATCTACCGTAAGGGACAGATGTCTAATCCTGCCTAACCACCTCAATTCTCTAACAGGAGCCAGTTAGAGAATCATGATGCCGCTGAGCTGATCATGGCAAGGGAATTTCCCTGATCCAATCAACTGAGCGGCAGCGCCCCCGCCCCTCCCCCTCGACACTGTCTATGGCAGAAGGGATACCCAATTCCTTCAGCCACCCCCCAAAACCCCCACCCAACACTGTCCGCTTGTTACCAAATTTATTTGCATATACAATTTAATTGGATAACAAGCCAATTAGCACCAATAATTGGGATGCCCAATTCCTCCTGCTGCCTTCTCCAAACCTCCCTCGAAGTCCCCTGGCAGGAGTGATGCCCACTCCCTCCTGCCAGCAGGCCCCCCCACCCATGACACCCCCCAATCTATGACCCCCCAGACCTGAACCCTCCAGATCTATGGTTAATGGGACCTAATTCTGAATTGCATCCCAAACCCCCAGCACCCCAAACCCCCTTGACTCTTCTTGTACCTTTTGTAGTACAGCGAGACGGCCGTATAGAAAGTGGCCTAAGACTCCAATTGGTCAGATACCAAACGCCACGCTCATGACCTTTGTTATTTGGCCAATCAGAGTCTTAGCCCCCCCCCCCCCTCCCGGTGCATCCTAGGATGCACTAGGTAGGGGAAGTCCTGCCATTGTGAAGGGGCAGGCCTGGTGGCCAGGAGTAAGCATCCCTCTGACCCACCATACTACAAAAGGTACAGGGGGTGTCAAGGGGGTTTGGCATGCTGGAGTTTAGGGTTTGGGTCTGGGGGATCATAGATTGGCGGGGTCATGGGTTTGAGGGGGCCTGCTGGCAGGAGGGAGTGGGCATCCCACCTGCCTATCACAGTTGGAGGGGTTGTTTCAGGGGTTCCAGCAGGCGGAATTTGGCATCGTTCCTGCCGCGGAAAGTGTTGCATAGGGGTTCTGGAGTTCCAGCAGAAGAAATTGGCCATCCTTCTTGCCGTAGACAGTGGCAAGGTGGGGGGGGGGTGGCAGCAGGACGGAGTGGGCATCTCTCCTGCTGGCCGACTTGTGCTGAGGTTCGGGAGTTTCCTGCCGCAGCAGCAATCAGCTCAGCTGCCACTTCTATTTGAAATGTAGGCCAGCATTTGAAAGGCCTACATTTCAGATGTCTGTTGTGGCTCTAGGGAGATGCCTAGAGTCGCTTAAACTCACCCAAGGCCACTTCCGGGCGAAACCACACCCAGCCCTGGGTGAGCTTAGGTGTTCCTATGCATCTCCCTAGACCCGCAAAAATCCCTACAATGTAGGCCGCCTGCCTCAGGTAGGTTTTCTCTAAAAACGTGTGTGTCCCGATTGACTGGTTAGATAGCGTAAGATGCCTACTGCTGCCTAAAATCAGGATGCCATTTATAGAATTTGCCCCCCCCCTATAGTATGTTGCCGTTATAAGATAGATGCTTTTTTTTTTTTTACTTTTCACATAAGCGTCTTGCTATAAAATTACCCCATAATATCCCAAGCCTCAACTCTTTAATAAGACCCTGTTTCACTTTGCAACTTGGGCTTCTAAAAGTCTAGCAGTGAGCATGAGATAAAAATAGAGGAAGGGATTCTGAATTTAGCTCATGCCTTTTCTAGGTTAGCTTAAGACTAGTTAGATTCAGGAACAGCAAGTATTGCCCTGCCCTTGATGGGCTTACAGTCTCACATTTGTACCCAAGACAATGCAGGGCGAAGCGAGTTGCTCAAGATCACAAGGAGCAGCAGTGGGATTTTAACCCTGGCTCACCTAGTTTTCTGCTCTAACCCTTAGGCTAGGCCTCCATTTCATAAGCATGTCAGTTTATATGTATGGAGGGTGTCTCTTGTTCCTCAACTGCCAGATGTCAGCATATGAACTCATGCAACACTCTGCATATGAGCTACATAACTGTAGCACAAGATGACATGCTGTCTGGTTTATTCCTTGGTTACAGCCAGTGGTGTAGTGAGGGGAGGGAGGGCCCCCGTCCTTTCCACCCCCACTCCTTCCCGACCCCCCTGCCGCACGCCCCTTTCCTTCCCTCCCCTCATACCTCTTTAATTTTCCTGACGTGAGCAGTATCACGAACTTGCTACGTGCGTCAGTGTTGGCATTCTCCAATGTCACTTTCGAGTCCTGCACCTAAGAAGTGACATCAGACGTTGAGCCGACACGACGCAGGCAGCAAGCTCATGATGCTGCTCAAGCTTGGAAAATTATAGAGGCACTGGGGAAGGGGGCCACATGTGCGGCAGGAGGGGGGGTCTGGAAAGAGCAGGGGGGCATAGAACAAGGCAGGGGAGGGGCGCTATCACCCCGGTGCCACGCACCCTCACTACGTCACTGGTAACAGCTCTTAGAATACATACCAGTTGAGCTAAACAATGTATACTTATATAATTTTTATAAATAGGCAGAATGGCTATGGAAGAATACAGTGCTCCCCCGAGATTCGCGGGGGTTCCGTTCCAATCAGGAGCTACGTGTCAAAGCAGCTCCTGATTGGATAAGGCCCGACTTCGTGCAGGAAGAGGCGGTCGGAGCGTACCGCGAGTGATTTCCTGCACTCGTGGCACTCCGGCTGCTCTCTCCTGCCTCTCCCGCTGCCTTCTTCTTGTCGGCGGTTTGCGGTTGGAAATACCGCGAATGACCAGGACCGCGAACCGCCGACTGCGAACAACCGGGGAACACTGTACTGGTTACTTACGACCATACTTTCATCAACCTAATTCAGACAAGCCATTCTCCCACTTTGCATTGATTAAAGAATTGTTCTGAAAATGCCATGCTTTCCTCCTACTTAAGAAGGATTGTCAGGAGCTGCAGAAAACGTAGGGGAGAATGAAAATAACAATGTATGATGATGTAACACACACCTCCCACACACTAATAAAAAAAGAAATAAAACAGAGCAATGAGATCAAATATCACACTCATCATTTTCTAGAGTGGTTTTTCTTCCTCCTCCGTAAATAAGAAAAGAAAGAAATACAGTATGAGGTTGCTTAGCAAAGGGTTTCTAAGAGCAGCAGCAGTTCCACTGCAGAAGATCTGAGGACAACTGCATGTGGGCTCCTTCTTCCTTCACTTCCTTGCCAGGGCCGGCTAAACATATGGACCAAGGGAGACCCTGGCCCAGGATGCTGGTGAAAAATGGCGCCAAAATCCCAGTCTGACATCTCTTCCTCTCTTTTCCCTCCCCTCTGCGGGCGGGAAAGGACAGATGCTGTTCTGAGATTCAGGATTTTGGCGCTCTGTATCACCAGTATTAGGGGAAGGAGATAGAGGAGGAGCTACTAAATTATGGGGGGGGGGGGGGTGTGGCAGGAGGGAGTCACCCATGCAAAAGTTGGCTTAGGGTTCCACAATCCCTTAACTGCACAGTCTGCTTGGGCAGAATTCACGCCACAGCAAAAACCAAGAGCCAGAATGGGTCAGATTTTCAATTAGTTGGGGGCAATCTTAATTTGGATACTAGTTTGGAGTTGTATGACTAGGTGCTTTTGACCCAGTAGCTTCCCTATAATGGCCCCATACAAAACAATGGGCTAGATCTCCTAAAAAGTGCTACTGTATTAGTAATACGCATTAATGTGCATTACTTACCACAGGTCCCATTGCTTGCAATAGGATCAATTACTAACATAAGGGGCCCCTTACTAAAGTGCATTAAGGCGTTAATGCAGGAATACACCCACGCTAAGAGTTTATGCAGTGGCTTGACACTTAACATGCGCTAATTCCAGCTTTAACTGACAAATGTGGAATGGGGCATAGGGTAGGTTGGGATTCTGCCTTTCATTTAACATGCAATCTGCTCTCGCATGTTAACTCTTAACCCAGCAGATAACACCAAACATTTAACACTTCAATGAGTGCTGTCAAGTGCTTCCAAATTAACTCATGGTACATGCACTACCTCTGGCTTAACTGTAGGTGGAGATGCTGAGCCCACCCCCAAAAGTTAACATAAAGGTTTTCTAGTTACTGCACATTCGTTTTGGCAATAAATGTGCAGACACTGCAAAATTTAAACAGTGTGCCATTGTGTGTTGTCTACATTAGCGACCTCTAATACAGTAACACGCTTTAACTAATCTAGCCATAGAGCGATGTCACTTTAAAAGTGTATGTAAATTTCACAATTCAACAGAAAAAAATATATATAAGTTGTCAGCTACCAATCATGAGATTAAAATGTTCTTTGAGTGGCCTTACTCTGTTATCCATAAAAGACAGTAAACATTTATTCATATGCTGTTCCAAATAGCAAATGTCTCTACAAACACAAGTTACTTATAAACAGCAAGTCAGATAAAACACCAAGAGAAAACAAGCTGGTAATACATCTTAAAAAGTGAGTTTGTTCTTTTGATCTTTTTCCTACTAGCACCATCTGTACACAAGAAAGTATGAACATAAATGTTTGGATAATAAAGATTTGCAAGGCACTTAAACAGTCTTTCTGTGTATTATTATTAATATTAATATCTTCAAGCCCTCAGCAGCAGTCCTACACCCAGATCTCCTCTGCTTCTTTTCCAAAGCTAATGCAAGTGGAAGAGGTCCCATCTACCAGTAGTCTGTATTTACAAACACAAGTTCCACAAAGTCTTCTAGACATCTTTACATCTGAACATTTTGTTTTCCATATATATATATGCTCTATTTTAGTTGTTTCTCGATAAATTAAAAAAAAAAGCTCTTTCCTTTCTTTCCTTCTTCTTCTCTCACACGCAATTCAGAGTCACTTATCGCCAACTTTCATCCTCATTCCATTGTCTTTGAATGTTACAACAAGGGGAGGATTTTAGTTTTGGTTGTTTGTTTTGTAGGGTTGAATTATCGGCGTCTGGAAGTGATGTCAAAGCACGTGATCATCATGAGGTGGGCCTTGCAGAAATTGACACGGTTCTCTAGGCGTTCAGTCATGCACTCAAGAGCCTCCAAGTACTCCAGGGAATCTATCTCAAATGCTTGTTCCAGGTCAACTGAACAGAAAGAGGAAGAAAAGGAAAACAAATTAGCCAGCTATTGAGGGCAGTGACAAAAAGGATTAGTATCAGTGGTGTAACATAGAAACATGATAGCAGATAAAGGCCAAATGGTCCATCTAGTCTACCCATCCACAGTAACCATTATCTCTTTCTCTTTCCAAGAGATCCCATGTGCCTATCCCAGCTGGGATTTAATTGTCCCTGGGCAGGAAGACTGAGATGGTCCTCCCCCCAGTGCCCCCCCCCCACTCAGATCTGGTACTCCACCTACTGCCAGTTCTCCATGTGCAATAACGGCAAAGTCAGCGCTAAAGTCTGCCTCTCTGGCTGACAGAACCTTTCATTTGCTGCGTTCTGCCGCTCTGATGCAATTTCCTGTGGGCTGAACATGAAAGAGGAAAGGTTCCACTGGCAAGAGAGGCAGTCTTAGTTTACTAAGATTAAATTCATGCTTTTGCACTTTCAAAGATTTAAGGTTTTTGACACTGGTTGATAAAAGCAGGTTTGGAAAATGGTGCCTGTAACATCTGAGTTTTTTTCCTTCTGAAATAATAACACTGATTTGGAATGTACGTATAAGATTCATTTTAATCTAGCTCAGGGGTTCTCAACCCCAGTCCTCAGGACACATCTAATCAGTCAGGTTTTCAGGATATTTGAAAGGAATACGCATGGACTAGATTTGTATATAATGGAGGACGTGCATGCAAATTGATCTCAGCCATATTCATTGTGGATATCCTGAAAACATGACTGGCTAGGTCTGTCCCAAGGTCTGGGTTGAGAACCCCTAAGCTAGAACACACTAGTGGAGGTGTGTTTTTTTAAAATTTTTTTCTTATTTTGCTTTATTGCAATGTAATATGAAACTGTAAACTAAACTAAACTAAAACTTAAAAGTTGTAGATGTGGTCACCTCCATGGAAAATGGAGCTCGACTTGGTTAACAATCATAAAGTAATAATAACAACAATAATATTAAAGATTTAAAAATCCAAGAAGAAAATAAACTGAAAAACACAGAAGAAACGTTAAAGAAAGTTAAGAGAAGTGAGGTGTTAGATACTTAGAAAATAATAATGTTTTCAGTATTAAATATTCCGTGTCCAATCCGTGTCTGATTGCATGCAGGTCAACGAATTCACAAAAGGCCTGCATGCAAATGGGGGCGATCGTTGGCATGTCCCCCACCGACCGCACGAATTGCTGGAGAGCGATCCTTGAGCATGCGCAGACCATCTTGCTTGACTGTAGATGGTCTGCGCTTGCACTGGCCCTCCGTTCTTGGGAGAGCAGAAAACTTTTTTTTGCTATTTTTTCTTCGCAAGCCCAAGAGACTACGGGAGCTGATGGCAGCCATTTCCTATTGGCGATCTGTACGGAGCAGGAGCGTAGGAAGATCACTCCTGCCCCAAAAGCCCATTAGACCACTAGATAAGGCCGGCACAGGCTGCCCAGCCCAGAAAGTAACGATCTTCGCTCTGCCCGGCCCGACACCGAAGCGGGGAAAGAGGAGCCCGAAGCACCCACACTGGCCCCTGCAAACACGCAACACACATGGAAGGAGGCGATTGGAGGCGGAGACTACCAGGTAAAGTCCAGGGGTGAGTTAGAGCCGGCACAAAGTTATTCGTGATTTTTCACATTTCGCAGTCCGGCTCTACCCCTAACCTCTGCCAATACCGAGGGAGAAGTGTACAATACAAAAAGTACAGCAGTTACAAATACATCTTTGTACTACAACAAAATATACAGCAATACAAAATTTTAGAAAAACTGAAAAACCAGCATAACAAAATGCTAACCAGTTCATAAATCACCACTATCAATGATTCATAGATCCATAATAATGTTGAAAACAAACTGTTTTAAGTGACTTCCGACAAACAAAATAAGACAAATCGTCACAGAAACAAATCTCAAAAAATCAAATTCACGGTGTCTTTCAGTTGCTCTGTGTGTACTTCATTCTTAACGGTTGCAATCTGAAAGCCTACAGATAGAACAGTAGCAATTATCTGGTTATTTTTCTCTGTAAATAATGGCCTGTTAATTTTTTTAAAGACTCGCTAATGAACCAAACGCATGCTAATGATTGCACATCCTACAAAGCAGACGGGCGCCATCTTGTGGAGGGTGCAGGCACTCATCCTCCTCTCCATCCTCCGCTTATTCCCTGCCGCTCTTCCCCCCCCTGTCACACGTGCACACCACTTCCCTTCCCCTGTACCTCTGTAACATTCCTAGCGTGAGCAGCAACCCCCAACCTGCTGTCAAGCTAGCATTGGATCTTCCTCTGATGTCACTTCCTGGACCCCCCGCACCTAGGAAGTAAAGTCAGAGGAAGAGCCGACACTGGTGCGACAGCAGCTTGGGGGTTGCTGCTTGCCCCAGGAATGTTACAGAGGTACGAGGGAAGGGAAGCAGCGCATACACGGCAGGAGGGGTGGGGGAGGAACGTGTGGTGGTGGGGAAGAGGGCGGGGAGGTGCGCCATTGCCCCGGGCACCTCCCACATTCACTACGCCACTGACTGCATACATAAATTGGCTTCAATCTATGAAACGGTTTAAAACACAGTTGTTTGTTACCACATTTTTGTGATTTATTAGTGGTTACCTGAAAAGAAGAAACTATTTAATTATGGAGATTTTAAAATTTTAGTTTGTCTATTATTTTTATGTATGTTTTTATTGATGTAAACCATTTAGGTTTTTCTTTAAATGGTATTAAAAAGTTTTAAATAAATACTGTGGTTTATGCTTTATTTATTTATATTCCGCCTTTATCCAAGGTGGATTACAATTCAACATACATAGTTAAAAACCAAATACAAACACAGTATATGAACAGCAAAATATAAAGAAGTTCAAACAGTGGCATAGTAAGGAGTGGGGGTGGAAGGGGGGGTCTGCCCTGGGCACGGTCTAGGTAGGGGCACTGGCACCGGTCTTCCTCTCTGCCCCCCCTGCTCCTTCTCGACTCCCCCTACCACACATGTGCGCCCTTTCCCTTCCCTTCCCTTTAATTCTCCCTGCTCGAGCAGCATTACGAACTTGCTGCCCGTGTTGATGTCACCTCTCTCTGACATCACTTCCGGGCTCCGGGCCTAGGAAGTGATGTCACAGGGATAGCTGATACAATGCGGGCAACAAGTTTGTGATGTTGCTCGTGCCTGGAAAATTAAAAAGGTACATGAGAAGTGAAGGGGTGTGTGCGTACGGCATGGGAGGGGGCGGAAAGAAGTGGAGGTGGGCGGAGAATAGGGCAGGGGAGGAGTGCCAATATGCGATTTTACAATAGCTAGGTGCACTATATAGAATCGTGATTAGTGGTGCCTAAAGTGAGCTTAGGTGTCGATAGGAGTGACGGGACTAAAGGGCGCGCGGACAAAGGAGCTTAGACAAATGCGTGCAGGACGTCAGCATGCCGGATTAAAAGTTAAATTTAAAGCACTCTGAGGGGAGGTGTGGGGGGGGACCCCCCAGTTTACTTAGAAGTGTTGGTGTTGCTGTTAGGGGTGGGGGGGGGAACACCCCTCCCCGCACACACTTAGAGAGGAAACTAATTTTTCCCTAAAACAGGGAAAAATTACACTTTCCTCCAATGTGGAGGGGGGTGTTTCCTCCTCGAACCCCCAACGGCAGTGCCAACACTTCTAAATAAACTGGGGGGTCCCCCTCACACACCCCCTCAGAGTGCTTTAAATTTAACTTTTAATCCAGCATGTTGACGTCCTGCACGCATTTGTTTAAGCTCCTTTGTCCGAGCGCGATTGTCCTGCGCGCTTTCATCTATGTATCGTTGATAGGTGTCCTAACCTATTTATGCCAGGGATTTCTTTGTCTAAATGAATCTGCCTAAATCCAAAACAGGTGCCTACATGACAAGCATGCCCACAATCTGCCCCCCTAACCACATCTACTTTCTGGTAGGCATCTTAGTCTTCTAGGCACTTACCATCCAATTTAAGTGTAATTTACATCAATTATGAGATGCTAATTAATTATCAGCGCCAATTAAGTCTTTTAAATAAGTTAGGTGCCTAGATCAGATAGGCATGCTGCTCTGAGCGCCTAACTTTAGGCATCATTTATAGAAACAGGGCCTTAGTGCACATTATTTTCTTTTAGCACATACTAAGATTTAGAACAAAGGTCTAAAAGTTAGGACATAAATCTTTTGAATATTGGACCCAAGATTATTTAGACCAGGCTGCCCAAGTCCGGTCCTCGAGATCTACTGTCAGGCCAGGTTTTCAGGATATCCACAATGAACATGCATGAGAGAGATTTGCATACCAAGAAGGCAGTGCAGGCAAATATCTCTCATGCATATTCATTGTGGATATCCTGAAAACCTGGCCTGCCAGTAGATCTTGTGGACAAGACTCGGGCAGCCCTGATTTAGACAATACTTGCTGAAGTAAAAGTTGTAATTTTACCAATATATGCATTAATTTGTATTTGATTTATTGGCTCTGCAAATTTGGGTGCTTTATTGATTCCACCATGTGTCAGATAACCATATAAACTCCAATATACACTGATTCGAATATAAACCTAGGTGACCTTTTTCCCCCCAAAAGGAGGAAAATAGGTCAACTCGAACATAAACTGAGATTAGAATTTCAGAGAAGGTGGGAGCCAGCAGGGCTTGACAATGCACAGACGCTCAAGGCCTCGCATTGGATCAGCATCCACCGTCAGCAGTCATAGCTTTATTCAGCATTGCAGCAGCAACTTTCTTGAGCACAAACTGGTAAGCTGCTAGCTGGGAGGGGGGGGGCATGTATATAGGCTCTGGGGGGGGATGAGTGGAGGAAGAAGTGGAGGATAGCTGCACTGGTGGTTGGGTGGTGGCACGAATATAAAGTAAGATCTTAATTTGGGGAACTTTTTGGGGGCCACAAATCTCAGTTTATATTTGAATATATATGGTAGGTAAATTCTGTTTCAGTAACATGACCATTTATTTTTTTCGTCAAAAGGGGACATCTATTAATTGTCAGTCCCGCCCCCAATCCCGCCCTAGCCCTGCCTCAACCCTGCCCTAGCCCGCCCCCAATCCCGCCCCCAATTTCTTCCATTTATTTTTCATGTACACATAATATCTTCATATTAATTCATAATGGTAACCTTAAAATAAAAAAAAACTACAAAGCACATTATACGCAGAGAAAATGTTAATTATCATTTGGGATTTTCAAAGATGTCAAGCCAAATGACTTTAAAATATGCAATGTCACCTCAGTAACTATAGAAAAATAGACAAATATAGTGCAAAATATAGACAGCAGATATAAATTCTCAAAACTGACAGGTTTTGATCACTAAATTGAAAATAAAATCATTTTTCCTACCTTTGCTGTCTGGTGATTTCATGAGTCTCTGGTTGTGTTTCCTTCTTACTGTGTATCCTTTCTTTCATTTCTTTCTTTCTTTCTGCACTCGGGCCCAACAATTGTCCCTTTCTATTCCCTCCCTCCTTCCTTCCCATGTCCATACTGCCCCCCCAGTGCCTCTGTCCTGTGTCCTTAGTGCCCCAGTGCCTCTGTCCTGTGTCCCGAGTGGCCCCCAGTGCCTTCTTCTCATGTCCATAGTGCCCCCAGTGCGTGTCCTGTGTCCTTAGTGCCCCCAGTGCCTCCTTCCCATGTCCATAGTGCCCCCAATGCTTGTCCTGTGTCCTTAGTGCCCCCAATGCCTCCTTCCCATGTCCATAGTGCCCCTAGTGCCTGTCCTGTGTCCCTAGTGCCCCCAGTGCCTCCTTCCTATGTCTTCTTTTGCCTTTGCCCCTCCCCCGAAGCTAGCCTGCCTGCCTACTTCCTTCCCTCTCTCCAGTGCCTGATTCAAACCCCACACCCGCAGATTCAACCCCCCCACGATTCAACAACCCCCCCTGCAGATTCAACACTCCCCCGTGGATTCAACCCCCCCACCCGCAGATTCAACCCCCCCCCCCCGCGGATTCAAACCCCCTGCCTGCCCGTGTACCACTGCTGCCTGCCAGTCTGCCTCCCTGCCGCGCCGATTGAAACGCTGGGCCACCGCCACTGCTTCTTGGCTTCTTCCCGACGTCAATTTTGACGTCGGAGAGAAAGTTTGGGCCAGTCAGGCAGCGATTGGCTGGCCCCGAACATCCTCTCCGACGTCAAAATTGACATCGGGAAGAAGCCAAGAAGCAGTGGCGGCGGCCCAGCGTTTCAATCGGCGCGGCAGGGAGGGAAAGTGATCGGCTGTCCTGGTGTCACAGCTTCGGGACGCTGTCCCTGAAAACGGGACATTTTGGTGTCCCGAAGCAGTGGGTCGGGACAATGGGACAGTTGGCCCGAAAACGGGACTGTCCCGTTGAAAACAGGACGTATGGTCACCTTATGTTTCAGGGATATTTATTTTACTGAATTTATAATATGAATATTAGGCCTCTATAACCTCCATGAACTGGTATTTCCAGTGAAGCAGAATAAAAAGGCTATAATTAAATTATATTTCCAGAGGGAGTCAAAAGGAAATTGAACTGTTTAGGCTGTCACACTTTTGGCAGCTTATATGTTTTTGTTATAAAATTAGGAAGAATAGAATGCTGAGTCAATTCATCTGACTGCTGATTTGATGTCATTCCTAAATTCAAGAGTTGTGCATAAGATGATAAGATCTGACTTGGGCCTTTATTTATCTTTGTAATACAGCTAAGGTCATAAGTGTTCCCTCAAAGGAGCACAAGACTTTGTGGTCATTCATGTAACCACTGGAAATTCTCTCTCTCGCTTTTGAACCATTCTAGACTGGCTGCAGTTCTTGTGTGCTACACAGATAGCCACATATATCTTAGACCAGCAGTCTCCAACGTGCAACTCCAGGGCTGCATGTGG
The DNA here is from genome assembly GCF_902459505.1 of Geotrypetes seraphini. NCBI lineage: Eukaryota > Metazoa > Chordata > Amphibia > Gymnophiona > Dermophiidae > Geotrypetes > Geotrypetes seraphini. The sequence continues at coordinate 286,680,798 of NC_047086.1, forward strand.
TCCCCAAAATCCTCCACTGAGGCCCTCAAAGATTTGACTAAAATGCTCTTCATATCCTATAAATGAGTTAATTTCAGTCTTGCTCACTTGATATAGTAACTGCAAACAATCTCTTAAGTGTGTTACTCAGGTGTCTCATTTATAGAATTTGACAATCCCTAAAATAAAGTGAGTTTTTAAAATATATCCTTGAAGTGTTGTAGAATCAATATTAGTATTATTTTTTAATGTTTAATACCGTCTGAACAAGCAGATGAAGACAGTTTACAAAATGAGCAGTACGTGTAAAGCTTGAAATCTTTTGGATGGCCTCAGAGCTTTCTCGTATTCACCCTGCAGCCCTTTACATGAAAAAAGTTGGAGACTACCGTCTTAGAAGAAGCAATACTGATGTATATACATTTTGGCAGAGCTATTTGTTGCCCCTTTGCATTAATTCAGTGTTCTTTTCTTTAGGAGGGCAATGTCTCCCTGGGCTAGCTTTCTGCATTCCATGACAGTAATGAACCTCACTCCTAGTCCTAAATATGTGATGTATAATCTCGATCTCTCAAATCTACTATCTTAAAATGGCTATATTTATAATCCCTATTCTGTTATTCAGCTCTCAGGATAGGAGGTATAGTGCTAGCATCACAGTCCAAGATGAATAATAATAATAAAAAATGTTTTTTATTTATAACCCGCTATACTTTGACAGTTTAGAGCGGTTTACATCAAGAAGATCTGCCAAACACAGAAGAAATAACTTACAGAAATATGTCTGTCAAATAAAAATTTCTTAAACAAATTTATTATATAAATAAGTCTTCACACATTTGGTGAGAAATTAAATTCATGAATAAACCACTTATAGTTTTACTCCACTTTTCTAAGAAATACAGACAATGCTGACCTGAGGGTCCTATCAAGTGAACTTCTTTATGCATTTAATTTACTTTCATACGAGATTAGTCCTGCCATATGATACCTGTTCATGGGATGCTACCAACTTGAAAGCTCATGAATTAGCATTAGATAACTTAACCAGGGTTAAGCTTGTCCATTACACCCGATAGGACAAAGCACTTACATTCACTAAGCCATTTATTAGGATCCAGCATCAGGTACTGCTTGGTTACCTCCAGCTCCTTCATCAGCCACTCATATTTAGCTCTGACCTCGCAGATTCTCTGCTGGCGGTGCTCCAGGATTTTCAGCTTGGAATTGAAGCATATCATACCCTGAGGAACAAGCACAAAAGGTGAAATATACAAGAGAATGTTTTGGAGAGCAAAAAAAAAACTTATCCAGGAAAACATTTCAAAACATCACAAAAGTTACCTGTAACAGCCGTATAAAGATGTTAGCCATCAAAATCCACAGTCTACAGTACTGAACAGCACTAAATGTGGAAAAATGTACATCTTGTTGGATTACAGGTCACTCTCCTCAACCAAAGGAGGACATTTACATTTTAGGACAGAGTATCCCTCTAATATCAACCTTTAAATATTTAGGAGTCATGATTGACTTCCAATTAAATTTCAGCTGCCAAGTCTCAAACTTAGTTAAGTCATGTTTTTATACCATGAAAAAATTATGATCTATTAGGGGATTATTTCTGGAACACAATCTGTATACTCTTATCCATGCATTATTGATCGTCAAGTTGGATTATTGCAATATCGTTTACATGGCCACAACACAAAGTAATATTAGGAGATTACAAACTATTCAAAATACCACTATTAAAATGCTGGGATTTAAGAGGAAATTTGATAGGGTCACACCTTTATTCATAAAATTTCATTGGTTACCTATTTACGGTACTATAGGATACAATTTAAAACGCTAACTTTGTTTCATCAGGTTCTGTATTATCAACAACCTGAATATTTACATTCATTAATAAAACCTTATAATCCCAGGAGAACATTAAGATCAATGTAAGATAGCAGACTAGTACTCTGTATTATCACACCTATGGCAAAATTTGAAAACACTGTGTTATCATGTGCTACTGGCTAATCCCAATATTTATCAACACAAGCCTCAGAAAAACAGGCAGGAAAACTTAGTCCATGCCAGACTAGTACCGTATTTTCACGCAGATAACGTGCACCCGTGTATAACGCGCACACGGGTATAGCGCGCAGAAACCACGATATTATGTATAAAAACTTTTGTATACCGCGCTCACGGGTATAACGCGCATGCTGCCCGACTGTCCTGTCGCCCGCCCCGACTCTTCTCTGGCCACCCCGACTCTCCTTTCGCCCGCCCCGACTCTCCTCTGGCCGCCCCAACTCTCCTTTCGCCCTCCCCGACTCTCCGTTTACCCGCCCTGCCCTGCCCCCCCCCAGCAGGACCGCTCGCACCCCCACCCCGAACGACCGCTCGCACGCGCTCCCACCCGCACCCGCGATCGGAGCAAGAGGGAGCCCAAGCCCTCTTGCCCGGCCGACTCCCCGACAATATCGGGCCAGGAGGGAACCCAAACCCTCCTGGCCACGGCGACCCCCAATCAGAATAGGCCCTGGAGCCTTAGGTCCCACCTGGGGGCGCGGCCTAAGGCACATGGTCGGGTTGGGCCCATGTGCCTCAGGCCGCGCCCCCAGGTGGGACCTAAGGCTCCAGGGCCTATTCTGATTGGCCCACGCGCCTTAGGCCCCACCAGTAGGCGGAGCTTTGGGACGGATGGGCCAATCCGGCCTCATTCCATCGTTGGCTGCCTGCCGGACAGGCGGGTTTGGCTCCCGTCTGTCCGGCCAACTACCAAAGGTACGGGGAAGGGGGGTGGGGGTGTCGTGGGGGTCAGCCAGGGGGGTCGCGGGTCGGCTGGGGGGGCGGTCGGAGGTTTTTGGGGGGGGGCGGTCGTTGGAGGGAGGGGGGGTTTGCGTCGAGGGCAGGAGGGCCTGGGATCCCTCCTGCCCGTAATGTAGAGCGGGGTGGGGGTAGGGGGTCGCCGTGGCCAGGAGGGTTTGGGCTCCCTCCTGGCCCGATATTGTCGGGGAGTTGGCCGGGCAAGAGGGCTTGGGCTCCCTCTTGCTCCGATCGCGGGTGCGGGTGGGAGCGCGTGCGAGCGGTCGTTCGGGGTGGGGGTGCGAGCGGTCCTGCTGGGGGGGGTGAATCGGGCGTCGGGCGGGGTGGGAACTATGTAGAAAAACTTTTGTATACCGCGCTCACGCGTATAACGCGCGAGGGGTATGCGCGGTAGGTAAAAACGCGTATAATGCGCGCGTTATATGCGTGAAAATACGGTACTCCCATCAGCAAAGAGTGCCAAATGGGAATCTACTAGAAATAAAGCTTTTTATTTCATCGGCCCCCAATTATGGAATCATCTACAATCAGACATTAGACTAGAAGTAACCACACAGTCATTCAAGACTTGACTGAAGAACTTCCATTTTTAGGGATCATTTGGGAAGAACAGTTTGTCATCAGAAACCCCTGTGGTTTAGTGCAATTATATATACCTATATAAATATATATATTTTTTTCTATCTAGTGCTTTTTATCTAGTGTTTTCCTATCTCTAATGGAGTTCCTTTCATAATTTAATTGTATTTTACTGTAAACCGCTTAGGTCTGTAATATGCTGATAAAATATAAACATAAAACACTCTACAGTACTGCATGCATTAGGCCATCATGGTCATGACCCTATAGAAAAGGTTTATATACCCATATGTGTTTGTTACAGGGCCAAGCTGTCATATCTTTACTTCCCTCTAAAACAGGGGTTCTCAAACCATCATTAGGACACATTGCTGCCAGTCAGATTTTCAAGATATTCACAATATAGCTATTGTTTTTATTGTATACAGTACATGTCATTATATACTTTCTATTTTATTTTGTTTATTCAGATTGCCATTTGCATGAGCTTCTAAACGTTTATGACTCTTATGTATTGATACATCAGGAGAGTAAGGGCCTGTTTTACAAAGCTGTGCTAGCGGCTGCCGCAAGGCAACAGCCCCAAAGTCCTTTAAATCTCTATGGGCTTCGGGGCTATTACTGCGGCTTTGTAAAACAGGCCCTAAATCTTTTTCTATAGTTCACATTTACTAGCAGATGTTATTATATTGTATTTGATTTCATTGTTCCATTTTTATCGATCTTTATTGTTATAATTTTATTGTCAAATTTTTATCACTGTGTATTAATCATTTCCTATGTATTTTTCAGTTTTTCATGTGTGTGTATATATATTAATTTTTAAATTTGTATAATTTATGAGTTTTGTCTTTTTTTTTTGTTTGTTTAGTTTGACTCCTGATCCAGGCCTCTTGGCTGAAACATGGCTTGTGTTGAATCATCTAAGCCTTTGTCACATCATAGTCCAATAAAACCTGGCTGGTAACTTACATCAAGTTTCTTGTTATTCGCTGCCCATTCCTTTGTTGGTGTTTGCTACCTTAATACAAACCACAAATGGTTTTCTTTTCAATATTTCACTGTCTTATTGCTAAACAGAAATGGAAAGCAAGACCCTTTCTATGCTCTCACCTTGCCATCTCCCCCTCTCTTCCGCTGGAGTCTCTCTACATCATCTATCTCATAGACTTTGATCTCAAAGGGCTCACCCATCCCTCTCTGGGCACTTCGCAATGGACCGTCCACCCAGCGGATTCCTGGGCTGTTTGCAGTTTTTCTTACTGGGGAAGTTGCGTCTAGTGATAATGCTGGGATGAGTCTCCGTCTTTGAGAACCTAAGAAAATATATGTGTTTAGTCATTCATTGGTAAAGATATTAAAAATATAATTTAAAAACTCTTCTAGAGCTGCAGCATTTAAAGCATTGTTACAATACTATACTTAACCAGAAAGCTGGTTATGATCTGTTTACTCAACAAGTGAGAAGATTTGAAGAAAATAATAAATCTGGCCACTTGCCAGCACAGTTTTTGATGGCAAAGAAAAACAAAATCCAGTATATAGTTAACATTTACAGGTTCTACTATCCACAATGATAGAGAGATAATTGAAAATATTCCATTGGAACTATTTGGAATTATACACTTTGGCAGTCTCTTCTCTGAAGAACATCCTCTCACTGCTTTGATGTTTTTACTCGAAAGGCAGTATATTAAAATTAATAAACCATGGGGGGTGGAGCTTGGCCATGAATGAAGATGGCAGCATAATCTCACTGCTCTCCCCTGCCTCACACAACTGAACACTCTGAGGGATTGTAAATCATCCTTTTTCTATATTCTTTTTTCAAGCAAAGATATACTAAACTTTAGGGATAGCATCAGGAAAGCAAAATAAGAAAGATGCTGCTTGTTCATCAGGGGGCGAGGCTAAAAGGCTGAAAGCTGATCCCCCTACACCATCAAAGATTCCTCTGCCTAAAGACGCCACTGAACTTTTGGACCAGGTTATTGCAGATCTCCAGATAATAAAAGAACTACTTAAGGACTACATCGAGACTAAATAGACTTCAAATAGAGGTGTCTAATCAATCCCATCAAATGAGAGTAAGCAATGCTAGGGTGGAACAGTTAGAGCAGAGGGTTGTGGCAGTGGAGGAGACTGCTTCCCAGAGTCATTTGGATCTTAAAACTGTTGCTCAGCTGTCTGCCGAGCTGGAGGAGATGGAGAACAGAAGTAGAAGGGATAATATCAGGATTTTGGGGATTCCTGAAGGTTTGGAAGGGAAAAACCCCATTGCTTTCCTTACTACTTTCATCCCAGAAGATCCCTTTCAGCCCGAAGATAACAGGCCAGAAGGCAAGGCACAGCATGGAGGGAGGGAGACAACAATGGTAGGGGGAATGATTTTATTTTTAAATTTAGTGATTGATTTACATTACATTACAGATTTCTATTCCGCCATTACCTTTCAGTTCAAAGCGGATTACAAAAGAGTTATGGAAGAAGGGTTACAAAGTTAGATCAAATGTCGTTTCCAGGAGAGGGGTACATAGGATCATGGGTAAGGGAGGGGAAGGTAGGAAAGGGGTATTCGTGGTATTAAGCTTTGTTAATGGATTTCTTGAAGAGTATAGTTTTTATTTCCTTTCTGAACATCTTGTAGTCTGGGGTTGTTATCAATAGGTTGGAGATTCGGTTATCTATTTTTGCTGCTTGAGTGGCTAGTAGGCCGTCGTATAATTTTTTCCGTTTTACTTCTTTACTTGGAGGGTAGGTGAATGGGGGGGGGGGTGTTTTTCTATGCCTGGTAGAGATTGTTTGGATGAGGCGGTTGTTTAAGTAGATTTACAACTGTTGTCTGTTCAGGAAGAAATACATTTGTTTCTTTTCCTCTGGGGTTGTACTGCATGCAGAGTCTTGCAACTTAGGGTTTGTTTGTATATATTAGTACTTTTAGTTTTTGGTTCCGTATTTGCATGGGGTTATCTCTGTTCTGGCAGGAATGAATATTGAGAAGCATACAATGTGCTTTGTGTAGTTTAATTTTGTGGTTAACCATTATGTGTTGTTAATACGATTATATTGTGTGTGTGTATACAGTATATACGAAAAATGAATGGAAAAAATGGTGTTACATTTAGTACTATTGTGGGGGTGGAGATTGGGTGGAGATGGGTGGGGTCTGGTCCATGACTTAGCCCAGTTTTCTTCAATTGCCAGTCCGTGGACTGATGCCAGTCCACAAAATAATTATTTTATTTCCGCCGATACATAGGTGTCAAAAGGTTGAAGAACACTGAGCTAAGGGACTAAGGGGCATGGAATTCTCCTGCTCTCTGCCCCACCACTCTCTGCCCCAACTCTCCTGCTCGCCCTTCCCCGCAATGCGAAGTAAAAGTTTAAAAAAAAAAAGTTTCCAGCTCTGTAAGATGTGCAGACCATCTACAAGCAAAGAAGATGGTCTGTGCATGTGCCAGGTTTGCTATGTAGCAATCTGTGTGGTCGGTGGGGGGCATGCCTCCGATCGCCCCCATATGCATGAGGACACGTTGAGAATCAGTCGGCCTGCCACGAATCGGGTAGGATCAGTGGGCTTAGTAAATCTAGGCCTAAATGTGAATATTGAGAGTGAGATAACTACCATGTTTCCCCGCATATAGGCCGCCCCTCTGCATAGGCCACAGAAAAGGACGGCCTATGTTTAAAAACTGGAAGATAAGCCATCCCTTGGTATTAGCTGCGGCTTATTTTCCGGTACCTCCCCTGCCTTTTAACATCATCCCCCCCCCCCCCCAGTACCTTTATTGGAGCCCCCTGGACAGCAGACCACGAATCTCCAGCGATTTAGGGCAGCCGTGATATCTTCAGCATCCGTCCTTCCCCTGCACTTCTCGCTGAATGGCCAACATCAGCTCTCGCGAGAACTGACGTCAGTCACTCAGCAAGCGGTGTGAGGGCAGGCTGGATGCTGAAGAGATTGCGGCTGCCCTGCACCACTGGAGATTCGCCGTCCACCGTCCAGGGGACTCCGATAAAGATACCAGGGGTGGGGGGATGATGTAAAGTCTGTACATAGGCTGTCCCATATAACTAGGCCGCACCCCATGGCCTATATATGGGGAAATGTGGTAGTTATCTCCACTGAATCTTCACAGTCACTGACTAAAAGTTAACTGGCTATATCACGCAATAACTGGCAATTTTCAGCACTAACAGCTAAGTTTAGCAGCCATATTGGACTGCTTAAATAGCAGTCCTATATTTGGCTACTATACACTTAACCAGTTAGGGCTTAATGTTGATTTCATTGGTTAACATTTTAGCGGTCAGGAAAACCTGATATTCAATGCCAGACAGCAAGTGCTTACTTTGCCTTATAAATTAGGTTCAGTAGTAGGAGGCACCCAGTTATAGAATTGGTCCCATTATGATTATTTTAACAATTTGCATTTGTTATCCATGATGACTTGAAGCAAAGCTTGATCTTTTTTCTTTGGGGTGCTGAAATGCAACAGCCCATTGAAGTTAGTTTACCACGGTGTAACGCAGACTGTGTGCTATGGCATTAGTGTGCTCCAGAGGATTCCAGGTGTGCCCCGAGATGCCAGCGAGGAGAAGAGGTGCCGTCGCCGTCCGACAGCTTACAGGACGTGCCTATCATGGTGATAGGCACGTCCTGTAGTCAGTCAGCCAGTTCCTGTGCCTCTCCTCCTTGCCGGCGCCTCTGTTCCTTCTCCTCACCTCTCCTGCAGCACTCCCTCTCCCCACCAACGGTAATAGGAGGCTCAAGGCCGTGGCTGGAGGACATCCATGCATGCGTGAACATTGATGTGATGATGTCACACATGTGCATGATGTCATCGCATCGACGTCTGCACATTTCCAGGTGCCCTCCAGCTGCAGCCCTGAGATTAGTGTGCCAGCAGCTTAAAAAGTTTGCTACATTGGTTTACCACTTATTCATAACGGAGTCTGTAAGAACTCTAGTCACAAGGTCAGGGCCTGTTGTCCATTCCTTCTTTGCAACTGGAAGAGAAGTTGCAGACACGGAATCATTCACGTTCAGTTTTGGGGAACTACATTTGGAATACCTTATTTTTAGACCTAAGGTTAATGCCTGATATGTAAAATTTTCAAAAGCTGTCAAAATTTGGGTGTTTGAGATTTGCAGCATAGAATAAATAATTACACTTGTAAGAGTTGGAAGTTTGGATATTAAAACTTTTGACAGCTCTGCTTTACCAGTGATGCATAACAGTGGGGAAGACTAATTGGATAAAACTTGTGCTGAGGGCTTGAAATAATTTGAACAACTGCAATAAGGCATGAATTATGAGATACGTCTTAGATTTAGTCCTGCCACAGACAGAGGAGAATTTTGTTATCTCAAGCCAGTTTTCGTAAATTTTGACATCTCACTATAATGCACAAAAGGCAAGCCTAAATCTTGATAGGGCATTAGATTTAGGACAAAAAGTTCACCTAAATCTGGTCAGCCAAGATTGGATTGTTTAGGTTGGGTTCTTAGCACTTTGGCCCCTTAAAAAATAAACCTTACCCTGGGAAAGATGTACTGCAAATATAGGGAGAGAGTGGGAATTCAAATCCTGATTCCCAGTTTATGAGAGCAGAACATTGGCACTGGGCCTAAGAACATATTTCAGTGTTTCATGATGTGAGACAGTTTGGATAAAATTCAAAACCCATCCAAACCAGGCAAAGAGACTTTCTTTCATCTCAATTTATCTAATTCATCTTTTTCTAATCAGGGCCGATTTTTAGACATGCTGGGTCCCAGGGCAGAAATTAAGGAGGCGACCCCTAATCTTCTCTCCTCTTTGCCTCTCCCTCGATCTCACCACCTGCCATTACTACCACACATAAAACAAATTTTAATGATTTCTTGACACACAAAACACAGACATACCTTTACCAAATACAGAACAAGGGGTCAAAAATAGAAAAAAGAAATTAAACTCAGCAAGTATTGCAATACAGGAGAAATAAAAACAGATGTTTTTGTACTGAACACATTTTGATTTCTGCCAGGTAGTTGTGACCTGGATTGGCCACTTCTGGAAATAGGATATTGGACTAGATAGACCATTGGTCTGACCCAATATGGCTATTTTTACTTACATCTCCCATAAGTAGCTACCTCTCTTGCTGTGGCTGGTGGGGGATCCCCAAGCTCTGCTAGCTGAAGACTTCTTCTTCCAGTCTGGCAGCCAGAAATCTCCAAGCTCTGCAGCTAGTGGCAGCATTCCCAAGCTGCTACCAGCTGCAGAGCTTGGAGCGTTATGGCTGCCAGACTGAAGGAAGAAGTGTTTAGCTGGCAGAGCTTCAGGATCCCCACCAACTTAGGTATTTGTGTTTGGACAAGTGGCTTGGGGGAGGGCAGGGAGAAAATTTGTTGTCTCTCCTGGCCGTTTAAATTGCTTTAACTATCAGGCAGAGAGCGTATATTTCTCCTGGAAGAGCAGTCAAGTTGAAAATCACAACAGACAGTATACGTTTGTTTGAAACATGGGGAAGAGAATGCCACTTTGGGCAACACAGATTTTGGGAAGTTTCTCTTTTTTCCTACTAAATACTGAAAATGCAGTTTTATGTCACTCCTCAGCTCTTGTTTGATGATTATTCCCAGCTGACATAGCAGATAACAGAGGCTTCCTCCAAAATATGTTGTTATTGGCAAGGAGATGTTTTCTTCTGAGCTGGAGAGTGAAGAAGCCACCCAAGATGACATATTGTAATCTCTTCTCTGCATGTTTATCTTTCCTGTTTTAACTTTTCTTTTGCTAAAATGGTTTTTTTATTGTGTATGTTTATTTAGTATTTATAGACCGCACTTTTCTTTAACACCAATGCGCTTTACATAAAAACAATAAGGAAAGGAATGCCATTTCATTTAATTTAAAAGAAAAGATAAAATGACAAAAAATTTTTTTTTTAATCTGCCAGCCAGATAAAGCGGATTATCAGACACAATAAATAATGATGAAATTTGTGATATGTCATGATGGTAATGGAATGTCTTCCACACATTACATAATTCGATGAATTATGCTATGTAATTTCTGCCCTTCCTCCACCCTTTCTCATGCTGGATCCCTAATTGGTCCAAGTACAACTTTTTTTTTCTTCCTGAGCAGTGGGGTTCTCCCCTGCAATGTTTCTCAATATATATATATACGTATATATACAAGGGTTTTTTTCCCCCCCAAATAATAACAAATAACATATTAGTATTATGTTAATACAAAAAAATCCTACACTTCCCTCCCAAACTACCCAACCTCTCAACCCTATCACCACCATTGTCCAAAATAGTACATCCTATGCCAGACTTAAATTTGTAGTTCTTCCACCTTTCCTTCCTTTTCTGTTAGTCAAATGTTTGTTCAGTGGAAATCTATCAAATTATGTCTCCCTCCTTTTAATATAACTTGTAAAACACTTAGAAATCTTGATTTGCATTTAATCAAAATTTTAATAAACTTGAAACTTAGACGCTTGGTGAATTTAGTGCATCTGGGCCTAACAATCATCACTAAACCAATATAAACTGGTTTAGGGATGACCTAATTTGTCGACCAATGTACACAATGGCTCACCGCATGCTTTTCTTTTTTTTTTTAATCTTTATTCATTTTCAAACATATAATAAGTGTATCAATATGTTAAGACAAATTAATCATAAATATATCACTTAATAAACATCAAAATAATAAATAATATGCTATTATTACCCACCCTTCCCACCCCTTCCTATTATATAATCACATATATTGTACAATATATAATAATAAAATTATCCCCCTCCCCCCTCATAATTGAACCTGTAATTTAAGGGAAAAAATGTCATCTAATCAATACAATAATTTGTTAATGGCTCCCACACATCTTGAAATTTCCTAAAACATCCTTGCCGTATTGCAATAAATCTTTCCATTTTATACATGTGACATAGGAAATTGCACCAAAAATTATAATTTAATCTACTCCAGTTCTTCCAGTTATAAGTAATTTGTTGAATGGCAACCCCAGTCATTATAAGTAATAATTTATTATTGTTTGAAGAAATCTGACTTTTTGCTCTCATTGCCATGCCAAACAGCACAGTATCATATGATAATGCCACTGGATTTTCTAATAAACAATTAATTTGGTCCCAAATTGATTTCCAAAAAGTCATAATAAATGGACAACAGAATAATAAATGATCTAGTCCCTGCTTCAAGATGACAGTGCCAACATCTATTAGACTTAGAGCTATCCAATTTTTGTAACCAAACCGAGGTCCATAATGCTCTATGTAACAGAAAAAGCCATGTTTGTCTCATAGATGCTGACACTGTACATCTCATCCTCCAAGTCCAAATTTGTGTCCATTTAGACACAGAAATTTGATGTTTGATCTCTATGCTCCAAATGTCTCTCAGACCAATGTTTGGTTTCTTTTTAATAAGTCCAGTTAATAATTTATATCACTGGGCAGCCTGGTGACCCAGAAAGTCCGCCTGAAAGCATAAGAACTCCATACTATATTGATCACTAAGATTTTTCCATTCAGGGAACCTGGCCTGAATGACATGTTTCAATTGCAACCATCTAAAACTTTCTGATTTATTAAGGCCATATTTATATTGCAACTGTGAAAACTGAAGCAGTTTACCATTAGAGATAACATCATTCAATAAACGTATACCTGCTATCATCCAATGCTTCCAGACGATCTTTTCTCTGCCAATTTGAACCTTGGAGTTTAGCCATATAGATTGATTTGTAGATTTGTAAATTGGAATAGTTGTTAAATTACTTACATAACGCAATGTTTTCCATGTATCAGCTATTATTCTGTTATCTTTACTGTAACTAGGCATTTTGATACTGAGCACATGGCAAAGGCGTAATGGAGACATGAGTTGCCATTCTAACCACAACCAATCTCGGAGTTTTTCCATGATGTCTGGGAGGACCCAGTACATACCCTGGTGCAAAATATAGGCTTGATGATATCTATAAAAATTGGGAAAATTTACCCCTCCCTCTGAAATTGATCTTTGTAAGGATACCAAAGCCACTCTAGGAATTTTACCCAGCCAAATAAATTTTAAAAGAATACTATTTAATTTTTTATAAAAGGACCTTTGAAAATAAACCGGCAACATACTCATCTGATAACAAACCACAGGCCAAATCATCATCTTGATAGTTTGGACTCTCCCCCACTATGAAAGATGTAAAGGATTCCATTGCTCACACATTTCAGTAACCTTCTGTAATAACGATTTTTCATTTATATTCATTATTTATTCCATTGTATTTTTAATCCAAATACTTTATTCCATCCTCCCTCCAAAGAAAGGGAAATGAATCAAACAAACCTTTTGTACAATGGACATTGAGTGGAAGAATTTCTGATTTACTCCAATTTATCTTGTAACCTGAAAATTTTCCAAATTTCTCAATCATTTCAAGTAAGCAAGGAATGGTTGTCTCAGGATTTCTCAAATAGAGCAATATATCATCCGCATAAGCAGAGACCTTATATTCCCGATCTGTACGAGGGATACCCTGAATCTCCTTTGCTTGCTGAATGGCTAATAACAAGGGTTCCAATACAATATCAAAAAGCAGAGGAGATAAAGGACAGCCTTGTCTAACCCCCCTCCGCAACCTAAAACCTTCTGAAAAAATTATTATTAATATACAATTTAGCAACAGGGGAGCTATACAATGTTTGAACCATTTCTATAAATCCTGATCCAATACCAAACCATTCCAACGCTTGATACATGAAGGTCCATTCAACACGATCAAAGGCCTTTTCTGCATCCATGGATACAGAAAAAGCCGGATCATTTAAGGCTTTTGACAAATTCAACATATGCAAGGCAAGCCTAGTGTTGTTAGAAGAATGTCTTTGAGCAACATATCTTTTTTGGTGCATTCCAATAATAAAAGGGAGAGCTTTAGCCAAACGTATAGCCAATGTTTTAGCTAAAAGTTTTCCATCTACATTAATTAAAGAAATATGCCTGTAATTTGAAACCAATGTGGGATCTTTATTTGGCTTTGGCAAGACTATAGTTAATGATTCTGCCATGGTACACGTAGATAGTTGAGTCTGATATAAATTTAACAAATATGGTAATAGGGTAATTTGGAATGATTTGTAGAACTCTACTGTAAAACCATCTCTACCTGGAACGGATCCAACTCTAAGGGACTTCAATGCAGCTTGCAATTCTTTTATTGATATTGGCTTTTCTAAGCTTTCTATTATATGCTCAGGAATTTTCGGCCCCTTAATTAAATTAAAAAATTCCAATCCATCCTTTTCTTTATCTAAATAAGGCTCAGAAGAATACAGATCTTTATAAAAATGTAAAAATTGTTTTAAAATAGGACCAATTTTGAAAAAATACATCTGGATCCAAGATGGCCACTGCATCTCTGCTGCAGTGAGGACGCCGTCGAGATTTACTTACAATAATGCTGAAGAGACGGGGCAGGAATGTCGGAGGAGCCTCCCAGCGACCCTTAACCCCTGCGGTCACCATTGACGATTTTCTTCGGCGCCTACAACGGGAGCAGGAAGAGTCGGGTGCCAGCTCGCTAGGGACACCACCGGAGTAGCGCGGTGGTGAGATCCTCTGGGCTTGATGTCACCCTTAGCCCCGACGTCAGGACGCCACCCCTCCAACCGACGCCGCAAGCAGCTAGCTCTCCACGGGACCAGAATGCACCCAAGGAGGTAGCTTCTTTGTTTCCAGAGGCTATCATGGAGGGTTCGCCGAACAGAACAATGCAGAGTGACATGCTCTCTCTGCTAGGACCTGCGACCGGGACAACAGAGGTTGGGGGAATACAAGACTTCGCTGAGGTAAAACTAACTTCAGAACAGACATACACTACACCATTACAACTTTTTTCTCCTACTAAACCCCCCAAAGTTACACTTGAAGCATTATGGGACTTGGCAGTGAATTTGGGGAATTCCTTAAATCCTCAAATAAAAAGTTTGGACAAAGAATTAAAAGAACAGAAAGAAGAAATAAAAGTGTTAAAACAGGATATATCTCAATTAAAAACAGAGACACAAAATACAAGTAAGGAGCTAATATCATTAAAACAAAATCAAGATTTGTTGGTTAAAGATAATATAATACTCAGGAGGAAGTTGGAAGCTCAGGAGAATAATGGCCGAGCTAACAATTTGAGATTTATAAATTTTCCAAAGATCTTGTCAACTTCTCCTAGAGAAATGGTGAAAAGGTATTTTATGGAAATATTGGAAATTCCTGAAAGCTCTTTACCTCCTCTTACAAGAGTGTATTATCTTCCTGCCAAGCCCCAATCCAAAGAAGAAGAAAAAATCGAGGAATCCCGGGATAGACCATTGAACATTTCCGCAATTTTGGAACAATCGGATAGAGAATTGGCTGTTTCAGCCACTCTCTTGCTGTCTGTGGCCTTGGCTCCAGACAAGGATTGGATATTAAAACTTTTCTTCCAAAATAGGTCCAAGGACTTCCTGGGATATCATATTCAGATTTTTCCTGATGTCTCTAGAGAGACTCAGAAGAGAAGAAAAGAATTTCTATTTCTGAAACCTGGAGTGATTCAAATAGGGGGTATTTTCTTTTTGAGATATTCATGTAAATGTGTAGTCAGATATTTATCTTTGAAGTATATTTTTACAGAGCCATCTCATCAGATAAGTTTTCTCTCAGCGAAACGTCTTGAGAAAGGAATAATAGCGCCCATGGAAGGTTAGCTCCCTGCACTGTAGTAAGACATGGTTTTCCTGTTAACCTATTTGATTTATATTTGCTCTACTCTTTAAATCTTGGATCCAATACATGGAGGACTAGTGTGTGATCAATTAGATCATTTATTACTTCATTTACGTATTTTTATTTTCAAATTGAATTATGCATTATGGTACATCTTAATTCTGGAAACTTAGTTTATTATGTTATTATGTTATTGATCTCACTTTACTGTACAAGATGTATATGCTTGGTAATATTATAAAATTCTATAAATAAATAATAAAAAAAATAGGACCAATTTGTGTAAAAGCATTTCCTCTTTCATCTTTTATTGTCACTACTTTTGTTTTTCGTTTTTTTGCTTTTAAATAATTTGCCAGTAATCTTCCTGCCTTATTTGAATTTGCATAATACAATACCTGTTGAGAAAATAAATCTTTCCTTATCATTTTAGAAGAAATCTCATTATATTTTCTTTTAGCTTTCAAGAGATCTTGTAATGTAGAATATTCCCATTTGTCAATCGATTTTGATTCTAATTTCTTTATATCTTGTTCCAAACTATAAAATTGTTTTTTAATTTGTTTTTTAATGTATGCCGAAAAAGAAATAATTTGACCTCTCATGGTTGCCTTAAAAGCATCCCACAGCATTTCCATAGAAATATCTTCTACATTATTAATTTGAAAATAATCATTTTCAACTATATTTCCTCTATAAAATTTGGTTCCACCAGCAATGTATTATCAAATCTCCATACAGGTCTACTATCATCTTGGTCAATTATTTTAATTTTAATCCACACCCCACCATGATTAGATAAAATAATTGGATCAATGGAGGCTTGTGTTATTTGCTAAATTAATGCATTTGAAGCAAATATATAATCTATTCTTGAAAATGATTTGTGAACATGGGAGCAAAACGAAAATTCCCAATCATTAAAATGAAATATTCACCATATATCTTTCAAGTCACAATTTTGTACCAAATTATCTAATCCAAATGATTTCATAATTCTGCTAGGTTTTTTGTCCATTAAAGAATCCATAACAGCATTAAAATCCCCTGCCACAACTAATTTAGAAGCAGCCAGTGGTAACAACAAATGTTATAGAGATTTAAAAAATTCAATTTGGTTCGAATTAGGTGCATATACATTGAATAGCGCCATGGTAGTATTTCCCATGCTCATGTCTACATGTATCCATCTTCTTGCAGGATCAGCGGCAATCAACTTAAACTTCGCATTACATTTGTTATTCACTAATATTGCTACACCTGTTTTTTTCTTAACAGCTGGGGCAAAAAAGCAATGCTTTACCCAACCTCCTTCTAGCGTTTTGGACTCTATAGCTGATAAATGAGTCTCCTGGATAGAGCATATATCTATATTCTGCTGTTTTAAAAACAAGAGTTTTCTTCCTTTTTATTGGATGGTTGAGACCATTCACATTTAACGAAAATAATTTAAGCTCCATTAATATATTTATACCTATGACACCTGAACTTCAACAAATATTTAATCCTTTTATAATTTTCCTGCATAAAATTATTTTCCCTTAATTTACAATATAGAACATCCTCCCTTATCCTTAATTTTTTAAATTTTATATTTATAAGATTGCAAAATCCCTTCCCTTCACCCTCCCATAATCCTCCCCCCTTATATTACGATAACTTGAAGACATAAGGTCAGACCAGCCACCCACCCCTCCCCCAAGCATCCTAATTTACTATTCTTTTCACTATACACATCAATCAATCTATGTATTAAACCCCCCTTAATTATTCCTTTAACTATATCCCAAACCCATTACATAAAATCTTCATGAATTCATTTCAATAAAGAAATGTGTAATATAAATTACCTTATGTTTACAATATCAATCTAAATATATAAAAAATACATTAGAATTTCCTTTACCCTTCCCTTTAAAAATAGTAAATTAATTTCAAACCATAATTGCATTACAATATTACAATACATCAAATCTCTTAAAACTAGGAATTACATTTCATTAATTTATAAAATTCTTCAATCTTTCATTCAATATATTAAGTATTTTATATAAATTAAATTTTATCCATTCCTCCATTTCATTTTATATATTCATTTTAAGAAACAATTATATAATAAAGTATCTTATAAAATAAAACTTAAATGCATTATAATATTTCATTCTATCTTCACTCCATGTATTATGTATTTCATATAACTCAACCATTCATACATTTTATTTTATTTATTCATTCAAGGTAATGAATCGTAAATAGAAATATACTTATAGATGCAATAAAGTATAATTAGAAACCATCTAAAACAATCAATTACTTTGTTAAGATATTTCTTATTATTAAAATCAGGAGTATGCTATTAAACAAACCTATCATTTCAGTTCTACCTTTGAAAAGAGAATGTACACTTAAGATAGAGCAGCATGCCACAAAATCAAATCTTCAAGGGCAACACAGTTAATCTTTTCACCATGTACACTAGTGGTCTTATATATTAGTATACAAGTCTGCTGACTGTGCATCTTCAGGGGGTCTAAAGATATTGGAAGCCATTCTATTCTTTCTTACTGTCCATTGTGGTGGCTTCCCAGTACCAAGGGTAAAGCTGGACCCCCCACTCGAAGACCGTGTCACTCGGGAGCTGCTCTTCCCCTCAGGATATATCCCGGGTGAGGAGCTGCTCTGGTGGTGGCACCGAGGGCATTTGGAACTGGTTATTCAAGGGGCACGCCTGAGAATTCTGAAAGGAAGCCTGAAAGATGAGGATGGCATGCTTTTCTGTACATTCATACATTCTCCAACTCTGCCATGCAAATGACCTAATTAGTATTAAAACAAGCCCTCTGATGGATACCCTAACATTACTAAGGCATGCACTAAATTTTGCGATGACTGCTAAGGACCTGAAATTATCGACAGGTCTGCCATATTTTTTCTTTTTCTTTTGATGGGTAAAGATGTTTTGCATGTTTTACATACGCACAATATCTGTCCTCATCAAAAAAATAAGTTATACTGCCCCTTCTGATGATGGCGTCTCCCCAATGCCCCTGAACAACAAAACAAGAGAGACAGGAGGGATGCCCACTCCCTTCTGCCTGAAGCCACCCAGACTCCTCCACACTACCAACTCCCCCCCATGAATATCATGCTACCTGGACCCCCACACTACCAACCCTCCCGACACGATTTGCTTTTCAAAACCCATAGTGCCGAGTTTTGAAAAGCCATCCAGACATGCCCTCTAAAAAAAGGACATATCCGGGTAAATCTGGACGTCTGGTAACCCTATCCAACTGTATACCACAATAATAGAATCTATGCCTGCAGGTTTGGACAAGTTCCTGGAGGAAAAGTCCATAGTCTGTTATTGAGAAAGACATGGTGAAGCCACTGTTTGCCCTGTATTGGTAGCATGGCATATTGCTACTCCTTGGGTTTTGGCCAGGTACTAGTGACCTGGATTGGCCACTGTGAGAATGGGCTACTGAGCTTGATGGACTATTGGTCTGACCCAGTAAGGCCATTCTTATGTTCTTATATATAGGTAGAGTAGGATTTTGGGTGGGTTTTGGAGAGCTCAAACTTTCCACCATAAGTATACTAGTTAGAGTAGGATATGGCCTGGATCCCCCTTCTCTGCAGTCTACTGCACTAATCACTAGGATACTTCAGGAACCTGCTTGCTGCTCAAATAGGACTGGCCATAACATCTGCAGCTGTCATAGAGGATAGGTTGTACTGTGGGAAGGGAATCAGTAGCCACTGAGGGATTAAAAGGGGGGTCATGCCTTAATCCCTTCAGTGGTCAGTTTGGGCACCTTTTTAGCAGCTATTAGTTACTGAAGCAAGTCTAGCCTCAAACATCCTCTTTTTTGTTCCTGAACATTTTTACAGTGTTCCATTGTTGCAGAAAAACATCCAAATCATAAGCCTTCCCTAGTCCTATCCAAAACACACCTTCAATATGCCCCCTTGATATTTAGACACACTGCAGATGACTTGCAAATAAAAGCATCTTAAAAAGAGATTTTGAAAATAGCTGCTTGGACATTTGGACAATAGAAATCCATCTCCCGCTTTGTGCCACTTTTTGGACATTTTTCTGTTCTGAAAATGAGCCCCATAATATAATAATTGTTTTATCACAGCAGAGGTCGATTGTTCCAGTACCAATAAGTCAGCAAACAGGAAATGCTGAGGGAGGGAAGACACACCTGCAAAATGAAGACAATAAGATTTGATATGCTCTCAGAATCTCCTAATCAGTGGACACCCACAAAATTGATGGCCTAATATTGCTCCCGCTTCCCCACACTTTATACATTTAGGCCCTGGTTCTATAAAAACAGCATTGGAAGTTAGGCACTTAGATCAGTGCACCTAGCCAATCTAGATGATAACTTAATTTTTTTTAAATTGGCTTAATCAGTGCTGATAAATGAAAGCACCATAAAAAACAATTTAAAAAATGAATTTGCTGGTTGGCACCTAACTCGGTAGGCATAGTAGGCACAGTTAGGGGCAGATTGGGGAGGATTTCTTGGCAGAGTTTGTATATGGATTGACTTAGATGCCAGTAGCTGCCTACCTTCGGCACACTCATTTAGGCCAAGAAAACCTTGAACTACATGAACACCTACCAGTGCCTAAGAATGCTTAGGCTAGGCATGATTCTATTAGTGTCGCCTAGTAGTTGATAGACAACTGTACTGAACAGAACCTAGTGCCATTTATAGAACCAGGGTTTTACTGTTCAGTGCTATGCCCATCTTAAATACTCTAGAAGGGGAAATATAAGCTCAGCAGAGGAACTTATAGTGCAGCTCTTTATGTCCTGAATTAATTAGTTTTGCTGGTGAATTATGGTACATAAAGCTTAGTCTCTGGCAGTATTCAAATCAGTTCCAAACTCCTACCCACCTTCTAAGCATCAATATCTGTCTTTAACCCCCCCCCCCCCATCTGAGCACTGTGGATTGATGCACCTTCTTGTCTAGTTTGTATGTCTTGACTAGATTGAAAGCTCTTTTGAGAAAGGACTGTCTCTTCTGTGTTTTGGTGTATAGCGCTGCATACATATGTCTAGTAGCGCTATAGAAACGATTAGTAGTAGTAGTACTAATTTACAAAAGAGACCATTCAACATCTCCATTGTAATAACCCCTCGATTTCACATCCATCCATCTGCCTGTGTTCTTAAGTTTAGTTAGTATAAATCTGCTTGAAATATCTTGTATACCTGGGAAACTGTACAGTCTTGATCTCTGCCTAAAAACTTGGAATCCTCTACCTGTACTATACCATTTTCTGTCCAGGGTTACCGAGGAGGGGATCTAATATATTGTATTACCTGCAGATAAGCAAAATAATCTGCCTAATTAAGTTGATAATTTGCTTTTAACTGGTCAAGCAA
Organism: Geotrypetes seraphini; assembly: GCF_902459505.1. NCBI lineage: Eukaryota > Metazoa > Chordata > Amphibia > Gymnophiona > Dermophiidae > Geotrypetes > Geotrypetes seraphini. The sequence continues at coordinate 286,701,384 of NC_047086.1, forward strand.
TAAAGGTTTCCTATCTATATCTATAAGATGTTTGATGCCCTTGAGTTCCCAAGTCTGAAAAATTTTACTGGTCATACCTGCCAGGAAATCTAAATTACCACCCAGGGAGCCTACCTGTAACTGTCAGGTTAATATGCTTTTGTTCACAAAGCCAAGTCCAGACTTTCTGAATTCACTGCAGTAAACAACTAGTTTTGATCATCCTGGGAAGCTTTTTAGCTGATGAAAAGTAGAGAAATCAAGGGCTGTTTATACTATCTCAGTGTATGATATGTTGTCTCTGAGAGCCAATCATAGATATGGGAGGTGGCATAAGGGATCTGGATGCACTGCAAATGGGGCCTAAGATTCCGTTTGGCCCAGGTGCCTAAGGCCCCTTCTACTTGAGGGGCCTTAAGCACCTGGGCCAATCAGGGCCTAGGCCCCTTCCCAGTGCATCCCACGATGCACCGGGAAGGGGCAGGCCTGACATTTGTGGGAAGGTGGGCCAGCTGGCTGGAGGCAGGAAGGATGCCTCTGGTTGGCCAATGTTTTAAGTTGGGATGGGTATCCTATATAGAACCCAGCCCTAAATGCCTGCAGCATGATTTTGTGGAGCTGGTCCTAAGTCCAGAGATGCTGGCAACTGCTCTGGGGAAGTTGAAGTGAATTTCTCAAGAATTGTGACCAACTGCTCCTTAGCAGATTGTAGGGTTTCATAGAGAATGGCCATGCTATTTTACACAATTCTGTCAGGAAGAATACTGGAGCATAACATGAACATTATTGCAAATAATTGCTTAAATAGCAGTGCAAAACTGTGGCATTGAGCTGACTCATCCACCAAATAGTCCTGTGATAGGAGAGCTTTCTTGCCTTGATAACAGAACTCCCTTTGTGGTTTTTGATAATTCCACAGCAGCAACTCCTTGTGGGCAAAATTAAGCACACAAGCTATAACTACCAGGGGCCAGTTACCACTATCTGCCCTTCACCCTAGCCTGTGTGTGTACTTTAATGGTCCAAAAGGATTCCTGTCAGCCATTTTTCCAGAAATCCCAGCAGCTCATCATCCTTCAAGGATTCCGGTAACCCCACTAGTTGAATGTTGTTGTGTCTTGACTGATTCACAAAATCCTCCTTTTAGCTTCATATTTCCTGAAGGCAGTTTTTAGAGTAGTTATTTCAGCCTGAGCAGTTGCTGTGAGATCTTCCGTGACACTAAGGCGATGTTTGTACTCAGTTAAGTGACCACCAAAATCATCCACCATTTGCTTAAGAGAATTAAATTCATCTGCAAAATTTGTAAATTTTTCCCCCAATGTGTAGACTACCACCAACATGATTTCCTGAATTAAGCTTGTATTGTTGGCCCCCTTATTTTCTGTGGTGGGCTTTGCCATCTTGAGCCATTCTGGACAGCCTTTTTTATATACCTGACCGTGCATCTGAACTATCTGATATGTTAGGGATCCAGATAGCATAAGATGCGATTGAGAGAGATTCCACCAGCTCAGCAGAAATGCAGTTCCACTGAGTGATGCATCATATAACTTTATTGTTTCTTCTTTAAAGGAATATTGAATTATTTTTCCAGGCAGGCTGTTACTGTGGAACAAAGTCACTCTCTCAGCTGACTAAGCCTGGGATAGCAAGAAATTTTAAGAACATAAGAATTGCCGCTGCTGGGTCAGACCAGTGGTCCATCGTGCCCAGCAGTCCGCTTATGCGGCGGCCCTCTGGTCAAAGACCAGTTCCCTAACTGAGACTAGCCCTACTTGCGTACGTTCTGGTTCAGCAGGAACTTGTCTAACTTTGTCTTGAATCCCTGGAGGGTGTTTTCCCCTATGACAGAATCCGGAAGAGCATTCCAGTTTTCTACCACTCTCTGGGTGAAGAAGAACTTCCTTATGTTCATACGGAGTCTATCCCCTTTCAATTTTAGACAGTGCCCTCTCATTCTCCCTACCTTGGAGAGGGTGAACAACCTGTCCCTTCAGTACCTTGAATGTTTCGATCATGTCCCCTTTCAATCTCCTCTTTTCGAGGGAGAAAAGGCCCAGTGGAGATTGAGAGGGGACATGATCGAAACATTCACTTAACTCCATGCAAGCAGAGCAGGTAGGTTTTAACTCCATCCAACTAACCTGTGCCTGATTCAATTAAATATTGATTTCTGTCTTTAAATCACTCCCCTATGTTTTCAGCCATTACTCTCGCTGCCAGCAGTCAGAAATCAAGCATGTACAAAATGATTACTTGTATCTTTTTCAGTAGAGATATGGTGCATGAAATGACCTAGTTTTGACCTAGGAAAATCAATGCTGTTGTTTTAATGAATGAAAAAGAAAAAAAAAAGTGAGGTGGGGTTATTCTGCCTTCAGGAAACATACTTTCAAGTCTGCTGTCACATGTTAAAAGGGGTCACTGACACACAGATTCATCTCCTCCTTTACTCTGAACACTACATACTAGCAAATTCAAACACAAGTGCAAATCACTATCAAAATACAAAGAAAACTAATGCACTGCTTTATAACTAATAGTGGGCTCTAAGGGCAACTAAGACTTCAATGGAAGATGTGAAACTAGTGTATTTCTTTAGCAGGTCATTACTAATCATAAGTCTCTTTAAAAAAACTCTCCAAAAATCTTGTCACAAATCAGTGTTTAGATCAAAATTGTGTAATTAAGGAGCGCATGCAGAGCCAAACATTTAAATTAGGGCACTTAACTTTATGTCCCAATGGGGCCTGCCTCCGTTTCACGAATGTGTATTGGCTTCGTCAGGGGAATGTTTATGACAAGCCCATTGCTCTGTCTTTTGAATCACCATTTATAGACAGACCTTAGAGGCCACTGAAGTCTTTTTTCCTCTTTTTTTTTTTTTTTACCATTAGATGGCTATTAGTCATAAAACAGTGTACATTTCTCCCTCCGTATTTGCTGTGATAGGTGATTAACAGACCCGCATGAATAACTTTTTCATATGTTATTCACTGTTTTCTATTAAAAACCATCGTGAATATGGAAACTGCGAATAAGAACAGGCAAAACATGGTGAAGAAAGTGCCGGGAATCAGCGATTTTCTCTGTAAACAATTGGAATCAGCGATTTCACTATGCAAGCTGACATCATTTGGGGGGGAGGAGCCAGCAAGCTAAAAACCACAAATAATCGAAACCGCAAATATGGAGGGAGAAGTGTATTAGCTTTTCTTTGTATCCTGCCACTAGCAAATATTTCTGCATTATAATTGGTGTGTGTGTGAGAGAGATAAACTTCTTCAGGAAAAGGTGTTCTCAAGATTCCCAAGAAATGACTGAGAGCAGTTTCTTGTATTTGTGAAACTGATATCTGGAATTTTTGTATATAAAAGACAGATTTTAAAAGAAAGTTTAGATTTTTAAAGGGGATTCCCTGGTTTGGACTAGGGGGCAACAACATGTCTGTGCCCCCACAGCTAGAGGAAGGGAAGATTAGGTGATGGGGGGAGAGGGTCAGCAGCAGCAAGTGCCAGTTGCTGGACAGATTGCAAGTTGGTTGGAGTAAGGGCGAGCTGACCAATGGGAGGGCTTGGAATGTGAAGGGGAATCTATAGGTTTTTATTTTATTTTATTAATTTATATTCCGCATATCCTACAATTCTATGCAGATTACAAATTATTCAGGTACTCAGGTATTTTTCCCTAACTGTCCTGACGGGCTCCCACTCTAACTAATGTAGGGTAGACATTTATTTTGTTTCTGCTTTACTTTCGGGCTTATGGGTGGCTGTGTAGCATGTAGTAGCAGTCAGAAGGTTCCAGGTCTTTCAGTGGCTGGAAGAACGTGCGTCCCAAGTGTCTCTGCATTGCGATGCTTGTTGTAAATAAAAACAGAAGGTTTGGAGACAGATGTGCTGCTGGGAGCACCATTTCTGGGAGGCTGCCAGTGATTGCAGCCTGTGCTGGTGGCTAGTCAGGGATTTTTAAAGGGGCAATATTTTTCATTACAAAATGGGGCAACTAAACATACTGTATAATTAGATAGATATTAATACAGTGTTGCACATGTAGCACTATAGAAAAGATTAGTTGTAATAGTAGTAGGAGTGTGTGGTGCACGGGTTAGAGTTACAGCCTCATTACCCTGAGACTGTGGGTTGAAATCTCTTGCTGCTCCTTGTGACCCTGGGCAAGTCACTTAATCCTAAGGTGACCATACGTCCTGTTTTGAACGGGACCATCCCGTTTTTAGATCCCCTGTCCCATTGTCCCCACACACAGCTTCGGGATGCTGAAATGTCCCATATTCAGAGACAGCGTCCCAAAGCTGTGCGCGGGGACAACAGGACAGGCGATCACTTCCTGTCCTTCCCTGCTGTGCAAAAAAAAAAAGCCTCCCTCCAGCGCCCGATTCAAACCCCCCAGTCCGCTGCCGCTGCTGCTCTCCTTACCTCCCTCCAGCACCAATTCAAACCCCCCGCCGCCGCTGCTAATTGACGCCCAGAAGCCTTCTTCCCAACGTCAATTCTGACGTCAGAGAGGACGTCCCAGGCAGCTAGGCAGCGATTAGCTGGCTCAGAACATCCTCTCCGATGTCAGAATTGATGTCGGAAAGAAGGCTTCTGGGCGGTAATTATCAGCAGCAGCGGCGGGTTTGAATCGGCGCTGGAAGGAGGTAAGGAGAGCAGTGGTGGCAGCGGACCGGGGGGGGAGAAAGGAGGGAGGCTTTTTTTTTTTGCACGGCAGGGAGGGAAGGAGGTAGGCAGGCTGGCTTTGGGGGTGGGACAAAGTCTGGAAGGCAGTGAGGGGGGCAGTGAGAGGAACCTCTCCTGTGATCCGATTTGAATCCGTGCATGCAAATGAGGAGAAATGCATGCAAAGTAGGCAAGGACGCGATTCACAACACAAATTTTCCAAACCGACTGGGCTGGCTGATCATCCCAAGAAGTTACTGCTGGGGACCAGTCGAAAATGTCTTTCCAACTCTCCAGCTCCATAGAAGTCCTGCTCTGCCCCGATCTGTCTCCTGCCTGCTCTCCCCAAATGTTGTCCTGCTTTGCCTCGATCTGTCTCCTGCCTGCTCACCCCGAATGTTGCCTTTCTCTGCCCCGATGTCTCCTGCCTGCTTACTCCGAATGCTACCCTGCTCTGCTCCGATCGCCACCCTGCTCTTCCCCATCTCTCCTGCCTGCTCCTGCTCTTCCCTGCACTGCGAGCCCGTAGTTTTAACCCTACCTTTGTTGTCTCCCTCCCTCCATGCTATGCCTTATCTTCTGGCCTGCTCCCGCCTGGCCATTTTATGCCACCCCCGGTGTTATCTTCAGGCCGGCTCCCTCTTCCTCATTGATGCAGTGCACAAAGCTGTGGGCAGTGGCTCCTTCCTTCTAGAAGCCTTCCCTCTGACGTTACAATGTCAGAGAGAAGGCTTCCAGTTCAGGCACAGGGCAGGCGTAGGAGCCACTGCCCGTGGCTTTGTGCACTGAATCAGTGAGGAAGAGGGAGCTGGCTCGAAGATAATGCCACATTGATCACACTGTGGACCGGCAGTTGAAGAACACTGTTTTGGGCCTGATGCACGTGCTGGCCTTGTGGACCGGCAGGAAATTTCTGTGGACTGGCACCAGTCCACGGACCAGTGGTTGAAGAACACTATTCTAGATGATTTTATGTATTTATTTATTTTTTGACTGTTGCGTTAGAGTTATTTTTTAATTGCCAGGTTAGTGAATCGGGTTGGGTTAGTGAATCGGGTTGGGTTTGCAAAGGGGTCGCAAACTGATCGGTACTCGATTGGTTTGCTTAGTGAATTTAGCCCTAAGTGTTTTCATGTGGATCTGCACAGGAGGAAAGACATGGGTGGATCAGGGGCATTCCCTTAAGATGCACGTAATCTTATAGACTAGAGTGGATCCGCGACCGACTTGTGCACCAGGATTTACACCTGGTTTTAATTGGTGTCGATCATTGCATCCAAAGTTGAGAGCAGATCCCAGCACTACAATCTAGTTTATAAAGGGTATCAATCCTAGAACGCCCTTTGTAGAGTACTATTCAGTGCAGAATTTTTTTTCAGCACTTTATATTGACTCTGGTGCTATGTGCATTAGTTTGAGATCTGTTTTATGGCTGAAACTGTTTTATCTGTTTCACTTGCAGCGCCACTGCTTCCAGAATGTGTGCATGGATGTATGGATCCTCTTATATATTTTGACATAAGCGGTAGAGTCTCACATGGTAGCACATTTGGGATTGGCATTATTAGGAGTTGGAGGGCACTGATTGGGACTGTGAGGAATGACATGGGACCAGGGCAGGATTAATTCTTTGAGGGCCCCTAGGCACACAAGTACACTGCCCTCCCCCCCTGGCCTTGCCCTCCCCTGCCCTGCCCCCATTTATCTATTTTCTTCTTTACTTCTTTATTTCCACTTGTATTTCTTTCTTTTTTAAAATCAAAACAAACAAAGATTAGCATACCAGTGGACTGTTTTTCTTCTATGCCACCCCCAAACATCTCTGAACAAATTCCCCTTCCCACCTACTTACCCAGGACTTTAACTCTGAACCCTTTCCATACGTATATAAAAGTGTTCAAATATATTGTAAAGCAGTAATACTATCCGAAATATGTCTATATTAATAACCAAGTTTACAACGCCTCTCAACTGCCTCACTCTACATAAACCAACTGTAACCCATATGTATAAATAACCAAATCTGTAACTCTTCTCGTACGTTCCACTCCATGTATGTTAACTTGTAATGAAACAACAAGCCAAGCAGTCCACCAAAGAATCCAACAAGAAACAAAAGAAGATTGGCAGACAATAAGGAGATTCAAATCAGGTTTATTCAAGGTGCTCCCAAGCACCATGCCTGATGCATTTCGCCAAACAAGGCTAGTAAACGCTAACAGAAAACCATGTCTTTCATACACACAGAACACAGATACACTCTCACCCAGTATGGAATAAGTAATCACAAACTAAAAATAGAAATATGTAGATAAAGGTTAAATTGATCTGCCAACAAGCCAAACTGCCTACAGTGAAACACCACAGAAACAATGACACATAACCCCCTAAAACTCTGCAAAATATAAATATAGCAGATGTAAATTTGAAGAAACTGACACATTTTGATCACTATTGAAATTAAAATCATTTTTCCTACCTTTGTTGTCTGGTGATTTCATGAGTCTCTGGTTGCACTTCCTTCTGACTGTACATCCTTTTTTCTTCCTCCTGCATGCTTCCTCTCCTCCAGACTTCATCCCAACCAACATCTCTCTCTGTCCCTTCATGAGTCATTTTTCTTCCTCTCTCCCTGCCCCCTCCCCTTTATTTTTTTCTTTCTCTCTTCCTGCCGCATCCCTTTCTTTAACTCCTTGCCCCCTTTCTTTCTTTCTCTCCCTGCTCCCTCTTTCTTTTATTCTCTCTTCCCGCCCCTTTCTTTCTTCCTGCCCTCTCCCCTTTCTTTCTCTTTCTCCGCCCCGCCCCCCATGGCCACTGCCGCTGCTGCTGATTTTGCCAAGCCACTGCCGTCAATCTCTCTCTGCTTCCCTGACGCGACGTGCCCACAAGCCTTCCTGCCCGACGTCAATTCTGACATCAGAGAGAAAGTTCCGAGCCAACCAATCGCTGCCCGGAACTTCCTCGCTGATGTCAGAATTGACATGGGGGGGGGAGGAGGAAGGTTTGTGGCCCGCTGCGTCAGGGAAGCAGGGAGAAAGCAGATGACCATCGCGTCCCAAAACAGAAGGCAAGGGCTTAGGGCAGCTACTCTCCTTGCTCCCCCCTAACGTTGGCCCTGCCTGCCAATACAGCCGAGAAGGGGGGAAAGATGAGGAATTCTGGCCATTAGGGGAGGGAATGCTGAACAGTTCAAGGGAGGAGGCAAGGTAAGAGATCGCTTCTGCCCCACAGCCAAAATTGTATTTTTCTGAGAGTCCCCGACACGGCAGCTGTTCTCACAAGCTGCCGGCGGCTGTCCCAAAGTTTTCCCTCTGCCGCAACTTCCCGTTTCCAACATGGCAGATCATGGCAGAGGGGAAGCTTTGGGATAGCTGCCAGCAGCTTGTGAGAACAGCTGCAGTGTCGAGGCCCCTCTGAAAAGGACAATTTAGGAGTTTAACAAAGAAGTTTGGAGCGTGGGGCCCCTTGGATCTGTTGAGCCCAGGGCAGCTGCCCTGTTTGCTCCCCCCTAACACCGGCCCTGGGGTCTCCCTGACAATTCTGGGCCCTAGGCACGTGCCTCCTGTGCCTATCCTTTAATCCGGCCCTGCATGGGACTAGCTCCTGCCTATCCTGTTGCAAGCCAAACATTTTTTCTTCTGCCATCACAACTGTTAGTGATCTATTTGGGGAGGGGGCAGGGATAGAGTTGATTAGGCAGACAAAATGGGACTTGCAGTTGGTATGTTGCTATTTTCCTGTGGCTAGAATGATATGGCTGTAAATAATTCCCAGGAAGGACTAGATGGAGGCTAAAAAAATTGAAGGCAGTGAACAAGTTGCAGAGAAAAGTAAGGGCTGTGGTATACAATTGTGGTTTTATTGGGGGATTTAGTGGTGCTGCATGACTTACTAACATTAGATTGTTCAGAACTGAACTTTATCATCCGAATGGTGTGCACCTTTGTGATATTGGTTGGATTATTTTTTTTAACTTTAGTTCAAGATATTGAAACATATAAATTAGAACGAATACAGGCAATACATTCAGGGCAATATAAGGAATTTAGGGAAGATGGGCACACGTTGGCAAAATTTTGTAATGAATGAATAAACACTTTTGAATATATACACCTTATCCTGTTAGCTATAACTGCACATCCAGGGAGGGTGATTATGATATGATTTTGGGATTGTGATGTGGGAATATGCAAGTAATATTATTTGGTTTTCATGAGTGTGTTGTAATAGGGGGAGGGAGGAGGGAGAAAATAATTTTAGGTGGAAAAATTCTGTAAAATATCAGTGCTGTTTTTTATAACTGTTTCTGTAAGTATTCCTATATGCACTGTTTTAGTTTCTTTAAAAATGAATAAAGATATTGAAGAAAAAAAAAAAAAGATATTGATTGAGGTGTGTATGAGTGGCAATATATTTGCTGCTTCTGTGCCTGGGAGAAAGGGAACAAGTGGAGCTGTTCTAACTAAGAACATAAGAATAGCCTTACTGGATCAGACCAATGGTCCATCTAGCCCAATATCCCGTCTTCATGGATAATTATCCAAGTCACAAGTACCTGACAAAAACCCAAATAATAGCAGCATTCCATGCCACCGATCCAGGGCAAGCAATGGATTCTCCCATGTCTGTCTCAACAGCAGTTTATGAATTTTTCCTCCAGGAACATGTCCAAACCTTTTTTAAAACCAGCTTCATGAACGCATTCCAGAGTTTAACTATTCTCTTAGTGAAAAAATATTTCCTTCTATTGGTTTAAAAAATATTACTCTGTAACTTCATGAAGTGTGTCCCCTAGTCTTTGTAAATCTTGAATGCAGTAAGGCATGATAGAAAGTAACATATACACAAACTCGGTAACATAGAAATATCAGACAAGAACACATTCAAACATAAATGTAAAACATTAGCACCCTCTGCATATCCATGTGAAAACAACTGGACATGTAATTAGACTGGATGACTAAAGGATCTTGGAGAAAGAGGTTTGTTGGTAGCTGGGAAGAGTCAGAGGGAATGGAGTAAAGCATTGGGCTACTAATACACAGCCCATGCCCCAGTAGAGCATTTATTACAGTAGCTGGTGTGGGGAAAACAGAAGCAGCTTTCCCCTTACTTTTCCAAAAATACTTCGATTCAGTCCTCCCTCCCTCCCCACACATTACATAATGCATCCAAATTATGCCCTACCCAACAAAGAACTGTACCCCCATATTTACTGTAGGCCCCCTCTTACTTAGCTTAAGCCTTAGGGTAGGTTGGGCAATGACAATTCCCAGAAACTCCTTTCCCTGCTGGCACCTTGTTCAAAATGGTGCTCGAGACCCCTGACAGTAGTATCACAAGGTTACCGCTAGAGGTCAGATTGCCTTATAAGAGCCAAGCCTATACTAATATATTATAGTAACCTAATACATGCTATTTCCATTTAAAATGCAGTACCTGGAAAACTGAGCTTCACTTGAGAAAGTGGGTGAATGATTATGATGGGATTGTTGTTTGGGTTATCTTGTATAGGTATTGGGGTGCACATTCCCACCCAGTGATTCTTAGGCTCACTCAGTTGAGGGGAGGAGGTGCCCTAAATTTGAAAATGAAAATAGTCTCACCTCTTCCCACTTACATCATTTTCCTGACCCCTTAGCATTTCTTCCCTCCAAGCTGATTCTCTGTTCTGAGAAATCTCTTTCAGCCCCTTGCTGTTTTAATGCTTTAGGAATGTCTCACAAATGGGCTGCAAGGGAGGTGGATGTGAGAGCAATAGCTACAGTGACAGTGCCATAGTTTTCTCTGCAGCCTATTGGCTAAGGTTCTTTAGTAATTTCTTGCCAAAGGGCTGCAGGGGAGGGGGAGGTGGGAGCAATAACTAGAGACAATGCCTTAGTAACCTTATGTGCTTTTCTTTTTTTTTTCCAGCAGCCTACTGGCTGGCTAAGCTTCTGGGCTGCAGTTATCTTTGTATCACTTTTCATGTCTCGCCCAGCTTGCATTAACTCTTCCCTCAGAACCCCTTAGCTAAAGAGAGAGTGCCTTAGCAACCTTCTGTTCTGGGTTTTTTCTTGCAGCCTATTGGTTACCTAAGCTTCTATATCTCTTCCCTCAATTTAAATTTCACCTGTGTTCTATATCTGTTCCCTCAGCCTCTCCCTCACAATCCCTTATTGGCTGGCTAAGCTTCCTTAGGAATGTATGACCAATGGGCTGCAAGGGGAAGCGGGAACATTACCTATAGCAGTGTATCACAAACTGTGTGCCTCCTGATATTTCAGGTGTGCTGTGGAACACTTGGGAAGTGAAGAGGCACCAGTGCTGCCTGACTGCCTACAGGACGTGCCTCTTGTGGCGAGAGGCACGTCCTTGAGACAATCAGCAGGCACCAGCGCCTCTCCTTCTCTTTGGCCCTTTTCTCTGCTGGCACCCCCACTGGCATTTCAGGGCCCTTCTGGACGGCATTTGCGCATGCACATGCCATCATCAAGGCGATGTCTGCGCACTTCCGGTTGCTTCAAGCCATGGCCATTACATTTAGTGTGTCGCAGCTCGAGAAAGTTTGCAGGACACTGATCTACAGAGACTATGCCTTAGCAACCCTGTTTTTCCCTGCAGTCTTCCTTAGGAATATCTGATCAATGGTTTGCAGGGGGAGGTGGGACCATTGTAAAAATTCCCCTTTTGACCCGCCTAAATGAATTTTGCCAAACTCCAGACCTAGCTAATTAGCTTTCTCACACTGAAAACCATAGATTGACCCAGTTTCATCAAAATCCTTAGAGTTGTGTTCCAAATCACAGTCACAGCTTCCTCACTTTATACAGTAATATAGGAGCCTCGACCCTGAAGAAGTTAATTGAAACATGGACCTGTCGGGAGAGGCGATCTTTGCAACGGTTTAAATTTAGATAAGTGACATCATTGACTCAATTACGGATTATTTATAAAGGATAGAATTAATTTTGGAGAAAAAAGAATAAAATAGTATGATCCAGTGACAAAAGTGGCTGAAGAGTTGAGCATTTGAACATCGTTGAACGCCAGCGAAGCCAGCTGAGGATCGATGAAGTATATACATTAATGTGGGGGGTGAAATTTGTATTGTGCCTTAAGTGACTGTTTTAGATTCTCCTTACTATAGTAGCTTGTGGAAGATTTGGTTCATATCACTGAAGCACACCACTTGCACTTGAGTCATTAAAAGGAGATTTTGTGATATATTTGTGATATATCTACAGTACTATATTTGTCTTTATTATACATTCTATTTTCCTTACAAAAATGTATTAGTTTTACTAACTCCTTACCTTATACCAATATTCCATGTAACGTCTGCAATTACAACAGTCACAAATTTAATGTAACCAATGACCCAATATAGAATAGGTTAAACAAGGCTGATGCGTTTTCTAATTATAGGGGAGTGCTGTATGCATGATGATGCTGTCATTACAGAGAAGAGATTATGGTTTAAAAGAAGGTGTGGAAGAAATGTAAAGACTAATCACCTAACAGATAAAAATGTAACTATCTGGTAACAGAATTCTGCTCATTACTGTATAGATATCTGTATCTCTTTATGTCTAACACTCAGGGCAGGATTAATTCGTCGAGGGCCCCTAGGCACACAAGTACACTGGGCCCTCTGCCCCGTCCCACTCCACCATGCGCCCAGGCAGAAACTGGAAGCTGCGTCAGAGGGAAGCTTTGGGCAAGCAGCACCGCTTGCACAATTACAATTCCCTTTGCCTTTCTTACCTGCGTTGTTTGCTTGTCTTACTTTCCGTCGATGGGGGGGGGGGGGGGGACGACGTGTTGCCGACTGGGGTAGAGCCCGCGTTGCCGATCGGGGGGGGGGGGGGCCCGTGTTGCCGATCGATGCTGGAGGGGCCCATCGCCATTTGGAAAAAACAATGTTGATGCCCTCCTTCATCGGGCCCCTCTGACCATTTCGGACCCTAGGCACGTGCCTACTTGGCCTATTGGTTAATCCTGCCCTGCTAACACTTGATAAAGGGGAAATTAATAATTAATGCAATCCTTGGAAATCTGTCATTGAGCAGATATAGTATTTACTGCTGTGTAACAATTCAAGGAAGGCATTTAACATACTGCAAGTCACGAAGGCTGATGTCCTAACAGCGTAAAGGATGTGAAAAGGTCATTTTAGTCATCCACACCGAGGCACTTACCGGCGCCTACCCAAAAAGTAGACATGGTTAGGGGCGGAGTTTGGTTGTGGACTGCTTTAGGCACCAGTAGGGGGCAAGGTTAGGGGCTGGCAAATTAGGTCAAGAAGCCCTGGCCTAATAAACCAGTGTCTAACGTTTAAACGCCTACCGGTACCTAAGTTGAATTAGCGCACTAGGTGCGATTCTTTTTTTTTTTTTTTTTAATCTTTATTCATTTTCAAACTTACAATAAGTGTGACAATAATTAACAATAAATATATCACTTAATAATCATCAATGGTACAATGATGTGCTCTTATCTCCCACCCTTTCCACCCTTTCTTATCATATAATCAAATACCTTGTACAATCTGTAATAATAAATTACCCTCCCTCCCCCCCTCACAATTGAACTTGTAAATTCAAGGGAAAAAATGTCCTCTAATCAGTACAATATTTTGTTAAAGGCTCTCACACATCTTGAAATTTCTTAAAACACCCTTTCTGTATTGCAATAAATCTTTCCATTTTATATATATGACATAGAGAATTCCACCAAAAATTATAATTTAGTCTACTCCAGTTCTTCCAGTTATTTGATAAATAACAACCCCAGTCATTATAAGTAATAATTTGTTATTATTTGAAGAAATCTGACTTTTTGCTCTCATTGCCATACCAAACAGCACAGTATCATATGACAATTCCACTGGATTATCTAATAAACAATTAATTTGGTCCCAAATTGATTTCCAAAAAGCTATAACATATGGACAATAGAATAACAAATGATCTAAAGCTCCAGCTTCAAGATGACAATGCCAACACTTATTAGACTTAGAGCTATCCGATTTTTGTAACCGAACAGGGGTCCATAATGCTCTATGTAACAGAAAAAAACATGTTTGTCTCATAGATGCTGACATTGTACATCTCATCCTCCAAGTCCAAATTTGTGTCCATCTAGACACAGAATTTTGATGTTTGATCTCTATGCTCCAAATGTCTCTCAGACCAGTGTTTGGTTTCTTTTTAATAAGTCCAGTTAGCAATTTATACCACTGGGCAGCCTGGTGACCCAGGAAGTCCGCCTGAAAGCATAAAAACTCCATACTATATTGATCATTAAGGTTTTTCCATTCAGGGAATCCTGCCTGAATGGCCTGCTTCAATAGTAACCATCTAAAACTTTCTGATTTATTGATGCCTTATTTATGTTGCAACTGTGAAAACTGAAGCAGTTTACCCTTAGAGATAACATCATCCAATAAACATATTCCTGCTTTCATCCAATGCTTCCAGGCAACCTTTTCTCCGCCTATTTGAATATTGGAGTTTAGCCATAAAGATTGATTTGTAGATTTATAAATTGGAATAGTTGTTAAATTACTTACATAACGCAATGTTTTCCATGTATCAGCTAATATTATATTAACTATACTGTACTTAGGCATTTGATACTGAGCACATGACAAAGGCGCATTGGAGGCATGAGTTGCCATTCTAATCACATCCAATCTGGGAGTTTTTCCATGAGCTCCGGGAGGACCCAATACATACCCTGGTGCAAAATATAGGATTGATGATACCTATAAAAATTGGGAAAATTTACCCCTCCCTCTGAAATTGGCCTTTGAAAAGTTACCAAAGCAACTCTAGGAGTTTTACCCAGCCAAATAAATTTTATAAGAATGCTATTTAATTTTTTATAAAAGGACCCTTGAAAATAAACCGGCAACATACCCATCTGATAACAAACCACAGGCAAAATCATCATTTTAATAGTTTGGACTCTCCCCCACCACGAAAGATGTAAAGGATTTCAATGCTCACACATTTCTGTTACCTTCTGTAATAACGATTTTTCATTTATATTCATTATTTATTCCATCGTAATTTTAATCCAAATACTTTATTCCATCCTCCCTCCAAAGAAAGGGAAATGAATCAAATAAATCTTTTGTACAATGGACATTAAGTGGAAGAATTTCTGATTTACTCCAATTTATCTTATAACCTGAAAATTTTCCTAATTTTTCAATCAGTTCAAGTAAGCAAGGAATGGTTGTCTCAGGATTTTTCAAATAGAGCAAAATATCATCCGCATAAGCAGAAACCTTATATTCACGATCTCTATAAAGAATACTAGTTATCTCCTTCTCTTGCTGAATCGCCAATAACAAGGGTTCCAATACAATATCAAAAAGCAAAGGAGATAAGGGACAGCCTTGTCTAACCCCCCTTTGCAATCTAAAACCTCGATCAAAGGCCTTTCTGCATCCAAGAATACAGAAAAAGCCGGATCAACTAAGGCTTTTGATAAATTCAACATATGCAAGGTCAGCCTAGTGTTGTTAGAAGAATGTCTTTGAGCAACAAATCCTGATTGGTGCATTCCAATAATAAAACGGAGAGCTTTAGCCAAACGTATCGCCAATGTTTTAACTAAAAGTTTTACATCAATATTAATTAAAGAAATAGGCCTGTAGTTTGAAACCAGTGTGGGATCTTTATTTAGCTTTGGGAAGACTATAGTTAATGATTCCGCCATGGTACCCATAATACAACTTTTAGATAATTCAGTCTGATATAAATTTAACAAATATTGTAATAGGGTAATTTGGAATGATTTGTACTATAAAACCATCTCAATCTACTGTAAAACCATCTCCACCTGGAGCGGATCCAACTCTAAGGGACTTCAATGCTGCTTGCAATTCTTTTATTGATATTGGCTTTTCTAAGCTTTCTTTTATATCCTCAGGAATTTTCGGCACGTTAATTAAATTTAAAAATTCCAATCCATCCTTTTCTTTATCTAAATAAGGCTCAGAAGAATACAGATCTTTATAAAATGTAAAAATTGTTTTAAAATAGGATCAATTTGTATAAAAGCATTTCCTTTTTCATCTTTTATCGCCACTACTTTTGTTTTTTGTTTTTTTTGCTTTTAAATAATTTGCCAGTAATCTTCCTGCCTTATTTGAATTTGCATAATACAATGCCTATTTAGAAAATAAATCTTTCCTTATCATTTTAGAAGAAATCTCATTATATTTTCCTTTAACTTTCAAGAGATCTTGTAGAGTATTCCCATTTGTCAATCAATTTTGATTCTATCTTTAAATCTTATTCCAAACTATAAAATTGTTTTATAATTTGTTTTTTAATGTATGCCGAAAAAGAAATAATTTGACCTCTGATGGTTGCCTTAAAGCATCCCACAGCATTTCCATAGAGATATCTTCCATATTATTAATTTGAAAATAATAATTTATTTTCAACTGTATTTCCTCTATAAAATTTGGTTCTGCCAGCAATGTATTATCAAATCTCCATACAGGTCTACTATCATCTTGGTCAATTATTTTAATTTTAATCCACACCCCACCATGATCAGATAAAATAATTGGATCAATGGAGGCTTGTGTTACTTGCTGAATTAATGCATTTGAAGCAATTATATAGTCTATTCTTGAAAATGATTTGTGAACATGGGAACAAAACAAAAATTCCCGATCATTAAAATGAAATATTCGCCATATATCTTTCAAATCACAATTTTGTACCAAATTATCTAATCCTAATGATTTCATAATTCTGCTAGGTTTTCTGTCCATTAAAGGATCCATAACAGCATTAAAATCCCCTGCCACAACTAATTTAGAAGCAGCCAGTGGTAACAACAAATGTTGTAGAGATTTAAAAAATTCAATCTGGTTTGAATTAGGTGCATGTACATTGAATATTGCCATTGTAGTATTTCCCATGCGCATGTCTACATGTATCCATCTTCCTGAAGAATCAGCGGCAATCAACTTAAACTTCACATTACATTTGTTACTCACTAATATTGCTACACCTGCTTTTTTCTTAACAGCCGGGGCAAAAAAGCAATGCTTTACCCAACCTCCTTCTAGCTTTTTAGACTCTATAGCTGATAAATGAGTCTCCTGGATATAGCATATATCTATATTCTGCTGTTTTAAAAATAAAAGAGTCTTCTTCCTTTTTATTGGATGGTTGAGGCCATTAACATTTAATGAAAATAATTTAAGCTCCATTAAAATATTTATTCCTATGACACCTGAACTTCAACAAATACTTCATCCTTTTATAATTTTTCTGCATAAAAATCTTTTCCCTTAATTTACAATATAGAACATCCTCCCATATCCTTAATTCTTTAAATTTTATATTTATAAGATTGCAAAATCCCATCCCTTCACCCTCCCATAACACTCCCCCCCCCTTATATTACGATAAATTGAAGACATAAGGTCAGACCAGCCACCCACCCCTTCCCTCAAGAATCCTATTTTACTATTTTTTTCACTATACATAATCAATCTATATATTAAACCCCCCTTAATTATTCCTTTAACTATATCCCAAACCCGTTACATTAAATCTACATAAATTCATTTCAATAAAGAAATGTATAATATAAACTACCTTATGTTTACAATATCAATCTAAATATAAAAAATACATTAGAATTTCCTTTATCCGTCCCTTTAAAAATAGTAAATTAATTTCAAACCATAAATGCATTACAATATTACAATACATCAAATCTCTTAAAACTAGGAATTCCATTTAATTAATTTATAAAATTATTTTAATCTTTCATTCAATATATTAAGTATTTTATATAAATATTAATTTTATCCATTCCTCCATTTCATTTTATGTATTCATTTTAAGAAACAATTATATAATAAAGTATCTTATAAAATAAAACTTAAATGCATTATAATATTTCATTCTATCTTCACTCCATGTATTATGTATTTCATATAATCAATCATTCATACATTTCATTTTATTTATTCATTCAAGGAAACGAATCGTAAATAGAAATATACTTATAGAGGTAGTAAAGTATAATTAGAAACCATCTAAAACAATCAATTAATTTTGTTAAGATATTTCTTATTATTAAAATCAGGAGTATACTATTAAAAAACCTATTATTTCAGTTCTACCTTTAAAAAGAGAATGTACACATAAGATAGAGCAGCATGCCACAAAATTAAATCTTCAAGGGCAACACAGTTAATCTTTTCACCATGTACACTAGTGGTCTTATATATTAGTATACAAGTCTGCTGACTATGCATCTTCAAGGGTCCAAAGATATTGGAAGCCATTCTATTCTTTCTTACTGGCTGTTGCAGTGGCTTCCCAGTACCAAGGGTATAGTTGGAACCCCCACCCGAAGACTGTGTCACTCGGGAGCTGCTCTTTCCCTCAGGATATATCCCGGGTGAGGAGCTGCTCTGGTGGTGGCACCAAGGGCATTTGGAACTGGTGATTCAAGGGGAACGCCTGAGATTTCTGAAAGGAAGCCTGAAAGATGAGGATGGGCTATCCGTTCTAAATACTTTCACAGAGCAAGCTGAGAAATTGTTTCCAATGCGGGTTCGATCCATTTGATAAAGGACTGGAATTTTTAGATACTCATACAAAGTAGCAGTGTAGGAAGTGGGTCTAGAAATCTTCACCAACTGACCTTGCAGCAGCAACCAGGGCCTGACGCACGCTTTGTTCCCCAAAGAGCTTGTGAGAAGCAGGAAACCAGTAATACATGCCTCGAAACAGGTCAGTATCCAGCAACTCCATGTTCAAGACTCTGGTCCGAAGCACACTGCAAATGTCAGGGGAAGGCAACATCGATTCGGCCTCAAGAGCGCTTTGAGACTTAGCTTCAGCGACTGACTGGTGAGAGGACCATTTTGGCCCATAAATTTTGGACCATAAATTCAGATATTGAGTTACTGGGGGCCATCAAAAAAATCCTTCCGTGTTCTCTGCAACTTCCGTTTTCACCTTCCGGTCCGAGGGGCATGAGCATAAACCGGGTAACCAATCAAAATGCTGCAGATCCACCATCCTTCATCCTGGTCTCCTTTTTCCAATCTCTCAGCCACCCCGGCCTTTTTCCGATTCAGTTCGTCGGCAATTAAGCGCACCGCGGCAGTGGATTTATTCCATGCCGCGCAGCTGAGCCCCATATATCACGACCCTGTCCAGTGAACTGTTTCTCTCCCGATCCATCCGATTGGCGCCAATAATCTCTTTCACCGACCCATTTCCTATGGATGGCTTCATACAAACATCCTCCCTTTAATCAACATATCTCCCCTGCCTTGAATCTCTGACAGAGATCAAATGAAGGCATTAGAATCAGAAGATCTTTTGATTCTATCTTAGATTCTTCAGATGTCAGCATGTTCTTGAATAAATTAATTACATCACCAGGTATTTTTGTTTAAACTTAGAATCTTCTCCTGTTTTAAAATGTTTCTAATTCCAACAATTCTAATACAGTTAAAAGTCCGTTATAGCGGCCATATTTAAAGTTAAAAATATAATCTTAATATAAATCTAAAGATCTGAATTTTTAATTTTTTCCAAGCTAAATTTCTCCTCTTCCCAGCATTTTAATTCTTAGTTCATGGGTGTCTCTTGAGAAGATAGGAACTCCTTAAGTTTTTCTGGGTCATCGAAGGAATAAAACTTATCTTTATAGGTGATTTTTATTTGTGCTGGATAGAATATTCCATATTTTGCTCCTATTTCTTTTAATGGTACCCTTAGCTGCAAAAACTTTTGCCTTATGTGAACAGTTTCCTTAGCCAAATCCGGAGTAAAAAACAATTTAGAGTCTTTATATACTATATTTTGTATTTCTCTAGCCGCTTTTAAAATATCCAGAACATGTTGGAATCTCAATAATTTTAGAATTACTGTTCTTGGCTTACCTGAATTTGGGGATTTTTTTGCTCCAATTCTATGAGCTCTTTCTATTTCTATTGGTATTTTTATTCTGAGTGAAAAAACTTTGGAAGCATTTCCTCAAAAAATGAAATCATGTTTTTTCCTTCACTTCCTTCTTTTAATCCTATAATTCTCAAATTCTGTTTCCTAGAACGATTTTCAAGATCTATCATTCTCTTCTGCATTACTTTTAACATCTCATGATCTTCTTTATTTTCTTGTTGTATTTGTTCTATTTTACCTACTCTGATTTCCATATTAATAATTCTGTTGGTAATTATATCCAATTTACTGTTCATCTGATTCATTTCCTTTCTCATCTCCATCAGAGTCAAATTTATGTTTTCCAATTTGTCTATAACATCCAATACATCTATAGATGATGAATTTCCATTGATGTCTGTGGATCCTCCTTTAATCTTTTGATTTTTCCTACAGACTTTGTTGATAATTCCTGTATCTTCTGTTTCATAGATATTATCTTTGAAGATTTTCCCACAAACAAGACAAAAATAATAATTATTGTATATTAAATTCTTGTATCATATGCTCAGAGGAGGGAGCTCAGTCTTTAGCCAGCCATTCACTCAGCCTCCAGATTCCGGAATCACTAGGTTCGATTCTACAAACAGCGCCTAGCGCTTGATTGACGACCACACTAAGTGGTGCCTAGCCGCAGGGTGCCTTTTAGAGAATCAGGGCCATAGAGCTTAAAAACACTCAAAAAACTTAGATTAATCCCAAACACTGCTGTTCGGCTTATTTCTGGACTAAAAAAATGGGAGCATATTATCCCTATCTATCAAAAACTTCACTGGTTGCCGGTAGAGTCCAGAGTTCTGTTTAAGTTTTCCTGTATTTGTTACAAAGCAGTTTTTGGAATGTTACCTGACTATCTTGCTTCCCACTTCTTGTTGAATTATCTTAACAAGAGTACATGTAGAATAAATTTATTTAACTACCCCCTTTAAAATCCTGCCAATACAAAAAGTTTTTTGACAGAATTTTTTTTCCTACCAGGCCGCTAAACTAAATATGTGGTTAGGTTATATTAGAGGCCTCTTCATATTTTGATTTTAGGAAAACATTAAAGACCTGTCTGTTTGACATGTCTATATCCTAGAACCATAACTTTTTAATTTATTTTATTTCTTAAATGATGTACTTCAATTTTATTGTTTCTTAATTGATATATTCCAATTTAATTGATTGTTTTAATATTTTATTGATTGTATGTACTGATTGTAATGTTTTTTATTGATTGTATGTACCGTATTTTATCATGTTGTGAACCGCTTTGAACCTTTTTTTTGGTATAGTGGTATATAAAAATAAATTATTATTATTATTAATATAATAAGAAAGAGTGCCTATAAAATCTAAGGGGGTCTTTTACTAAAGATTAGCAAATATATCTGCTGCAGAGCCCATAGGAATAAAATGGGTCCTGTGGCAGATAACCTGCACAAACCTCTTGGATTTTGTGCCCCTTAGGCATAGAGAAAGTTCCTGCATGTAATGTATGGAAACCACTTTAGTTGTATCATGGAAAGTTGGAATATTAAATCCATGACACTGACCCTAAATTTATCCTCAAAATTTCACTAAACTCTTAGTGGATCTTTTTAAAGTTCAGTGCATGCTATTTACCATATGACCCATTTTTTTTCCTATAGGCCCTGCTGCAGATAACATGCACTAATTGTTAGTAAAAGACCCTCTTATATTTAGGAGCATAAAAAGTAGTTGGCATCAGGGACAGATTTAGGGTGAGAAAAAATTCTAAGAGCTTAGCACTGATTTTCAGCACTAGGCTCATAAAATCCAGACGAATGAATGGCAAATCTAAATTTAAAAGCATACCGGTCAATATTCAGCTAGAAATAGTGAACATTTTAAAAAATATTCACCATCACTCGCCAAATTAAACTTGGATATTCTATGCCAGGGGTGGGCAAACTTTTTGACTCATGGGCCACAATGGGTTCTTAAATTTGAGAGAGAAGAGCGGGGCGACAGGGGGCGACAGGGGGGGCGACCTATGGTGCATGAGGAGTTGCTATGATACTGTCATTTCTGTGAGCCTTTCCCTCTCGCTCCCCGCGCCTCTCTATACCTCTATCTCTGTATTTCCTAAAATTCTTTTAATGTTAAACCTTCCCAAACTTTCACTTATATTTCAATCGTATCTTATTTAAAACACATTGGCATAATTTCCCAACATCAACCGACTTACTTCATTAATTACTTCATGCAGTTTACAAAACTTCCCTGTCACATATGTGAATGTTGTGAAAATATGATTGACAGTGTTTATGAATGGGGCAAGGGGTTTAGATGGCCTAATGGCACCTGCATTACTGAGCTGGGAGTTTTCTGAAGTATGGTTTTCTATGCAGTCTTGTTTCAGAGGGCTCATTCTAGGTTTCAGACTACTCTTAATCCAAACAGAGGTTTTATACATGGGGTTCCAGCTTTTATCCAAAGTTTTGGTCTGAGGAACTGGGAATTCCTAAGGGATATGCATGACCGCTGCTTCCTGTAACTCACTCAATGGCTCATAGTACATATTCAAAATCAAGAGATCAGGCTTACAATCATGCCACAATAAAATGTAACCCTTAAAACCAATAATATTGTTGCACAATGTTCCAAAATACTTTTTTTTTTACAACTACCCCAATGTTTTCTTTCGATCTTCACCTCTGGGCAGTCAGCTGTCTCCATATTCCTGCTTAATATCACAAATATGTGCATCCAGTCTGTATCCAGGAAGGAAAAGCTCAGGTATGGCAGCAATTGCATTCGCAGTAGTCGGCTACCCTCTCCAAGTTTGTGAAGCTGTCAAGCAAGGCCCGCCACCGCCCAGGATCTCCTCCTCCAGCAGCATCTTCACATCCTTAAACCGTTACTGTGGCGTGAGGGCGAGAGTGCCGAGTGAAGAGAATGAAGAGGAGGCGGGACTGGCAAAGCACAAGGGGACATGACATGAATTAGGAACTTCACTTCCCAAAGCTCAAATTCATCCTTGTCCAATGAGATCCAGAAGGAGCTGAAATGCTTCCCTCCTCCCCCCGGTGCTTACGGAGTGGACCTTTTTCTTACTCTTCCCGCTCCAGGGACTATTCTGACCAATCAGCAGTAGAGCCAAGAAGAAAAGATTGGTGCTCCACAGGAAAAGCCCCGCCTAGCCTTGTGCCGAATCCACCCCGCTGGATAAGCTGTGGAGAAGGACTGGACATTTGGCGGGCATTATTAAAATCCTAAACTGGCTGGATATGGCCCGCGGACTGTAGTTTGCCCATGTCTGTTCTATGCCAAGTCATGTCTGGACACAAGCATGGAGAACTAGTCAGGTGAGTGGCAATAACTGAAAATTATATGGGTATGGCCGAAATGCAGTGTTGTACTTGAATAGCTAAATTGGGCAGAGTTAGGATTGCTATTTAAGTAGTCCTACTTACCTGGTTAGCTATACAAAGGGTTACCAGACGTGTGGATTTCCCCTGACATGTCCTTTTGAGGACATATCCAGGGGTCCAGCTGGCTTTTCAAAACCTGGCAATGTCGGTCGCTCCTGCCCGACGAGAGCAGGCAGTGGGGGGCAGGGCTGGGGCATAATGGGACAAGGATGGGTGGAACTGGATTGGCCTGGGGGCGGGTCTGAATTTTCCAAACAGAAAATCTGGTAACTCTAGCTATACAGGTACAGGCCCTGAATATCACATTACATTACATTACATTAGTGACTATTCCGCCTGTACCTTGCAGTTCTAAGTGGATTACATTGGAAGATAGCTGGACATTTCCAGGAAGTTACAATTTAGGAGTTGGATACATAGTAGAGGCTTTGAGGAGATATTGCCCCGAGACTGCCTCAATTCCACCCCCAGATTCCCCCAACATTGCCTACACAGTGCTATGTCAAACGACATATTTAGTGGCATTGCCCAGTTAAGTGTCACCAAATATCTACTCATAGCCTGCTCAGCACGGTTTAACTAAGCAGGAATCTCTCCCATCCAGTTAAATCCTTTAGAATATAGGACCCGCGGAGGAGCATAATTTTAAAAAAAGTCTAAGTCTGTTTTGGGTCTAGGGCTCTAGTCGCCCAAAGTCAGCAGCGTCTAAAGTCCATATGTCCAAAATATTTTTTTTCTGAAAATCGTCTTATACATCCAGCCGTTTACCGTCAAGTCGTCTATCTTTATACAATATTCTCATCTAAAAAATCGTCCAAGTCCCAAACACCCAGAAAAAGACCTTTTGGATGTGGGAGGGGCCAGCAAAGTGATGGCCTAGCCACCCAGACATGGCAACAGAGTAGTGGGGCACCTTACAGAACACTGCTGTGAACTTCACAAAAAGAGTGCCACATAAACATCTCACCAGAACTCCCTTGCAGGTCATGGTGAGCTCCCCAAAACTCACTATACCCACCTGTCTACAACCCCAATAGCCCTTATGGCTGCAGGTGGCACCTATATGGCAATATAGTAGGGCTTGGGGGGGTTTTGGTGGGCTCATATTTTCCATCATGAATGCAGTGGTTAGAGTGGCTTTTCGACCTGGGTCCTCCTTTCTATGGTTCACAAGCCCGCCTCCCAGACTACTTAAGCCACCTCTGTGCAGCTCTACTAGGCTTTCCTATGTAAGATGCTGATGTTCCAGAGGCAGGTATGTATGTTTTTATTCTGATTTTTATAGCAGTGTGAGTTGGTCAATGATCAATGGGGGTAATGTGTGGGGTCTATACTTTGTCCTTGCAGTGGTTATCTGGTCACTTTGGATGACTTCTGGGCACTTATACCTGTTTTTAGATCGCCTAAGTCACAATGTATAAGTTCCATCTAGGCAATCTCATTAAACTTTTGATTATCCCTGCAGCCCACATCCTGCCCACCTCCCATCCTAATCTCTTCTCCCAAAACACCCCTGCAGTAGAGAATGACACGGTGACAAAATTCATCACCGTTCCAGTCCCCGCGGATAACCGCGGGAATCCATCTTCATGTCATTCTTTAATGAGAGAGGGAAGAATCAGAGTATAATTGGGCACAACCACTGACCCACAAGCTTTGCTTTGAAGAATGCTGGTATCGAAGGACTTTGGTTGAAATAGACATAAGAACATAAGAACTGCCATCTCCGGATCAGACCTTCGGTCCATCAAGACCGGCGATCCGCACACGCGGAGGCCCTGCCAGGTGTACACCTGGCGTAATTTATAGTCCACCATATCTTTATATGCCTCTCTTAAGGAGATATGCATCTAGTTTGCTCTTGAAGCCTAGGACGGTCGATTCCGCAATAATCTCCTCTGGGAGGGCATTCCAGGTGTCAACCACTCTCTGAGTGAAGCAGAACTTCCTGACATTAGTCCTGAACCTGTCCCCCCTTAGCTTCATTACATGTCCTCTAGTCCGTGTCAAATTGGACAATGTAAATAATCTTCTCTGCTCTATTTTGTCGATTCCTTTCAGTATTTTGAAGGTCTCGATCATATCCCCACGCAGTCTCCTTTTCTCAAGGGAGAACAATCCTAGTGTTATAAGTCTATCCTCGTATTCCAGTTTCTCCATACCTTTCACCAGTTTTGTTGCTCGTCTCTGCACCCTCTCCAGCAGTTTTATATCCTTCTTTAGGTAGGGAGACCAATGTTGCATGCAGTATTCCAAGTGTGGTCTGACCATTGCCCTATAAAGCGGCATTATAACTTTCTCCGATCTACTCGAGATTCCTTTCTTTATCATGCCCAACATTCTATTTGCCTTCTTTGCCGCTGCCGTGCATTGTGCCGATGGCTTCAGGGTCCTATCTATCAGTACACCCAGGTCTTTTTCTTGTTCACTCTTCCCCAGAGTTGCACCTGACATTGTATACTCGTATTCCTTATTCTTATTGCCTAAATGCATTACCTTGCATTTCTCCACATTGAACTTCATCTGCCATTTCTCCGCCCATGTTTCTAACCGACACAAGTCGCTCTGGAGTTCCTCTCTATCCTCCTGCGATCTGATTGCCCGGCATAGTTTTGTATCGTCTGCAAACTTGATGATCTCACTGGATGTTCCTTCTTCCAGGTCATTGATATAAATATTAAAAAGGATCGGCCCAAGTACCAAGCCCTGGGGTACACCACTAGTCACTTTCTCCCAGTCGGAGAACTTCCCATTTATGCCCACTCTCTGCTTTCGGTTTTCCAGCCATTTGCCTATCCATCTTTGTATATCTCCCTCTATGCCATGGCTTTGTAGTTTCCTGAGAAGTCTTTCGTGTGGAACTCTGTCGAACGCTTTCTGGAAGTCCAAGTATATTATGTCCACCGGCTTCCCACTATCAATTTGCTCGTTCACGGTCTCAAAAAATTGGAGTAAATTCGTCAAACATGATTTCCCTTTCCTGAATCCATGTTGACTGGGTTTCATCAAGTCGTGTGCGTCCAAGTGCCAGACTATGCTATCCTTGATCAGTGCTTCAACCATCTTGCCGGGGACAGACGTAAGACTCACAGGCCTATAGTTGCCCGGTTCCCCTCTCGATCCTTTTTTGAAAATTGGCGTGACGTTCGCTATCCTCCAGTCGTCTGGTATCTGTCCAGTTCTGATTGTCAGGTTTGCAAGTTTTTGCAATAACTCTCCGATTTCAACCTTCAATTCCTTTAAGACTCTCGGGTGAATTCCATCCGGTCCAGGGGATTTGTCACTTTTAAGTTTGTCGATCTGATAGTATATCTGGTCTAAGTCCACTTCAACTGTGGTGAGACACTAGAAAATGACATGGGATTATTTCCCGCGGTTATCCACAGGGACGGGAACGGTGATGAATTTTGTCACCATGTCATTCTCTACCCTGCAGCATTCAGAGGCCTAAAAACTCTCTGGATATGTCTAAAAACCCGTTTCGATTATCAGCACTTGGACGACCTGTCTTTTAGGTCATCCAATTGCTGATTTGGCCGGGTTTTTAGACGTATTTCTGTTTTGATTATGAACCTCATAACTTTTAAGGTCCTAAATTAAGATGAATTTTCAGCTGAAAATGTGGCTAGGCATTTTAGAAAAGACGTCCAACTTAGAATATGAATATCCAAGTCAGATCATCACAAATGAATGCCCATCTCACAATACTGCCAGTTGTAAAAAAACCCAAAAACATGTGAGATGGATATTCATGAGCTGAAAATATCCAGCATGACCATCCATTTTAGAAACTGAAATATCCAATGGGGAAAACGAAGGGCGTGGACATCTGTATGCTAGCATAGGAATGTCCATTTTATGTTTAAATTATTTTTATTAAAGTTTCCAAAATAAACAGCATAAATCATAAATTTACATCACAATTACACTTCACTAGAACTAGAACAGCAACCAACCCCCCCACCTTCCCACCCCTCCCCCCCACCCACGCAGGGAACAGCAGCAATTAAAATCATGGGGGTCTCCCAAACTACAGAAAAGCTAAAGTTTTAATATTCTCAAATCCAAATTTTAGCTTGAAGATATGGGGTCAAAGTCACACAAAATGGTGTCAAACATTGTTCAAACAGACATGTGTCCAGGTCTGCAATGTCTCTCCTCTCCAATAGCACTTGTTGGATCATCAGAGATCTCCATTGCGAAATAGTGGGAGTTGTGGAGAGAGCCAGCATTGTAGGATACTTGTTCTACCCAAAACAATAGTTTTCCGGAGAAAGGCTTTATAACCAGGCCGGATAGGATGCAAGTGAACATTCAATGTGAAAAGGAATCTAGGATGCAGTCGCGAAGTGCAATTCCAAAGGCTCACCACATGCACTATCAGCTGTGTCCAAAACTGAAAAATACAACGGCAGAACCAAAACATATGCCCAAGAGTTGCTTGTTCCTGCAAACATTTAATACAGTGATCTTCCTCACAAATTTGCACTCTATAGGCCCTATTAGGAGCATAGAAGGCCCGCAATAAAATTTATAATTACGTTCCTTCTTCGTAGCTTGTGTGAGATGTTTATTGCCCAGTTGTAGTCCTTTTTTAATCATCTCAGATGTTATGGAAACCCGCAAATCTTGAGTCCATTTCTGAGCTACTGCAATGTAGTCCACTTCTCCCGACAACTCCTGTAGATATTTATGATGGAATCTCAGCGGAATCGGAATTTAGGCTGTAAGACACAGCGCCTCTGACATCTTTTCTTGGACCTAGGAATTTCCATCTTATGAAATGACCACTCAGCTGTCTATGCAGAGCAGAAAGATAACTTAATGGCTAGAGCAGTGGACTGAAAATCAGGGGATCCAGGTTCAAATCCCACTTTGACTGTTTGTAATTTTTTTTTTTTATTGTAAGCTTTCCAGGAATAGAAAA
Source organism: Geotrypetes seraphini (assembly GCF_902459505.1). Taxonomy (NCBI): domain Eukaryota; kingdom Metazoa; phylum Chordata; class Amphibia; order Gymnophiona; family Dermophiidae; genus Geotrypetes; species Geotrypetes seraphini. The sequence continues at coordinate 286,729,336 of NC_047086.1, forward strand.
ACATCTAAGATACCAACAAACCTGAAGGCTACTGAAGTACTGTACATTCAGGTATAGTAGGTATTATTCTCTTCATGGAAGGCTCACAGTAAACAAAAAAATCGCAAACAGTTGAAGTGAGATTTGAACCTGGATCCTTTGGTTTTTAGTCCACTGCACTAATAATTAGTCTACTCCTCAAACCTGTATAACATAGATCCTTGTATCCTTTGCCAGTTTCATATTCAGGGAAGGGGGAGGGGGCAGGGGACAGCAACCACTGAGGGATTTAAGTGCTGCTGCTGGCAATTAAATAACAATGTCTACTTTGGTGTTTAAACATTGGACCAATAGTTACTACAGATTCTCCTCACTTAATGACCATGTTCGGTTCCTACAACTAGATCATTAAGCAAATTGGTCGATAAATGAGGAGCCACCCATGAGGCAAATTTGCCTCTCTCTCCCTTCCCATCCACCCCAGCCCGTGTACTTTTTCTTCAGGTCGCCAGCAGTTGTTCCAGCAGCTGACCCAGACACCTTCCTCTAACACCTTCCTCTAAATGTAAACACGTCAGAGGAAAGGCTTCTGGGTCAGCCACTTGCAGCGAGTAATAATTTAATAATAATAATTTTATTCTTGTATACCGCCATACCCAGCGAGTTCTAGGCGGTTCACATCAATTAAATTAGGATCCGTGTTGACATGCAGATTTACAACAATTTATCGGATTTACAACAATTTAGGAACTGCTGCTGGTGGAATGGTATACTGACTGTTCAGACAGCTGGCCGTAAGTACGTTCATTCATTGAAAAGGTAGGTTGTTAAATGAGGAGGCTCTGTATATCACTGCCATTCAAAATTATGTATGGTACAGTGGTTAAAGCTACAGCCCCAGCACCCTGGAGTTGTGGGTTCAAATCCCACACTGCTCATTATGATCCTGGGCAAGTCACCTAATCCCCCAGGTACATTAGATAGTGTGTGAGGCCACCGGGACAGATAGGGAAAAATGAATAATTTGTAATCCGCATAGAATTGTGGAATATAAATAAATATAGACTAAATTAGAGTTTGCCAATACTAGTTTGCAAAATCTTTCCCTACACTTCTGTGTATAGATGTCTTTTTGTCCAATTTGTCTGTCAAAATTAGATTGTTAGCTCTTTCAAGCAGGGACTGCTTATTCCATGTTTGATGTACAGAAATGATAAGTAGAAGTAGTAGTAGTAGGTTCAGACAAAATTTCTGTTTATTTCTCTATTTGCATTTAGCGACTGGTTCTATCACAGTTCAAAGCACTTTACAATCATCATCTGCAATTAACATAGCTGCAAATTAAACTTAACACATCTAGTTCCCAGCATTAATGTACGCATATACTGTTTGAAATAGCTAAACCCTTCCTCTACTAATCTTTCTATCCTTAGACAACGGCTCAATAAACTCAGCCCTCTGACAGAAAAAGCCCTCCTTTTGATCCCTGTAGGGTACTTTTATTGTGGAAAAATTTTGTAGGAAAATTAGATGTAGTAAATAGTGCATTAAATAAAACCACCCCAAAAAACCTTAGGGAATGTGTTCACGTTTGTGCTGTTTAATGCATCAACCTCATATCGGAACTTCAATAGCAGTTGAGAAATCTGACAAGATGACTTGCAATTCCCTTCTAGCTAATGGGACCTCTTTTCCAGAGCTTCTGTTGATTCATGCCGATTATGTCCGACAGAAAGCATTTCAGTTAATAATAATCATAAATAAGCTGGACAAGGTCGCCTGACCCAAAATGAGCACATCTAGGCCACCATATTCTTTATGGCACAGTGTATTCTGTGATGACAAACCTCAAGGGGGTTCATTGCTCTTGACACCCTCATATCTTGAAAGGCAACAAAATCTTTTCATTGGTACTTTAATTTTTTTTTTTTAAATCCAATTTATGAAAGCATTTCTCAAGGGGACGGATGCTTTTTTCCTTCCCACAGCTCTGTATTAAGGCATCATGAAACTATAAACTCTTGCAGGATTGATTTTTTCATAAAGAAGAGGTAGATAAGAGAGACACTTCATTGTATGTTCAAAGCTTAGACAACACAGGAATTTAAAGAGCCTCATTTCTAATGCCAAATATCACAGGAGCATCTTTCACTAAGCCAAAGTGCAGCATACCAAAGCAATGACAATCCTCAGTCGATTTGACATATATTTAAAAAGACAGAATGAGGGTACATTTTTAAAAGGTTTTAGTCACTAATGCCCTGATTCTATAAACCAGGGGTAGGGAACTCCGGTCCTCGAGAGCCGTATTCCAGTTGGGTTTTCAGGATTTCCCCAATGAATATGCATGAGATCTATTTGCATGCACTGCTTTCAATGCATATTCATTGGGGAAATCCTGAAAACCCAACTGGAATACGGCTCTCGAGGACTGGAGTTCCCTACCCCTGCTATAAACAGTGCCTAGATCGGCATGCCCAGCTGATCTAGGCACCTAACTGAGGGGGGTCTTTTACTATAAAAGGTGCGTTAGCATTTAGCGCACGCTAAATCGGCTAGTATGCCTTAGAAAAGGACCCCTTGAATTTTCTTAATTAGCGCTGATAATTGAAAGCACCATAAAAAAATGTACAATTATTCAAAAATAAATAATCTGGTAGGTGTCTACCAGAAAGTAGGCATGGCTAAGCGCAAAATCTGGGAGAATAGTAGGCATGGTTTCACTTAGATGTCAGTAAGCACCTCGCATGAACTGACGGCAGCCATTCAGGGAGTGGCACGGGGCAAGGCTGGAGCGTGAAAAGATTGCTTCTGCCTTGTGCGCCACTGGCCGCAAGATGTGAGGAGGCAGCCATACAGCAAGGGAGGGGCAGGAGCGCGGAAAGCTCACTCCTGCTGATATATTGCTGGACCACCAGAATTTAAAGGTACCAGAGGGGGGGAGGGACTGGGACTGCCTACCACTTAGACCTGACCTACCAAAATTTAAAGGTGCCGGGGGGAAGGTGCTGGGACTGCCTACCACTTAGACTTGCCCTACTACTAGACCTGCTTTGTACCTCTAGACCTGATCTGTACCCTGTCCTGGCCTACAACTAGACCACCAGAGGGGGGACAGGGTATAGGGCAGGGCAAGGGGACAGAGTGCAGAGCCTGGCAGGGAGAGGGGCTGGCTGCATAGCCTGGTAGAGCAGGGAGGGAAGTGGGCTAGGTGCAGAGCCTGCAGGGAAGGGGGCTGGGTGCAGAGCCTGGTAGGGAGTGAGGGGGCTGAGTACAGAGCTTGGTAGGAGGGGACTGGGTTCAGAGCCTTTCAGGGCAAGAAGGGAAGGGGGCTGGGTGAAGAGCCTTGTAGGGAAGGGGGGACAGGGTGCAGAGCCTGGCAGGGAGGGGGTCAGGGTGCAGAGCCTGGCAAGGAGTGAAGGAGGCTAGGTGCAAAGCCTGGTATATTTTATTAAATATATTAGTACACAATTTGGTTTGGAATGTTTTTTTTCTTGTTTTCCTCCTCTAAACCTAGGTGCGCCTTATGATCAAGTGCGTCTTATAGTGCAAAAAATACAGTACTTGGAGAAAGCCCTTAGTAAAATCCTAATTCAAAACAACTTTATTGGAGTCAATTGGGTTATTGAGTGGAGATTTATGGCTATAAATTATAAGGACGGGAGACAAAATTTTTATCAGGTATATTAGTGAAAGGAGGAAGACAAAAAAATAGAATTACGAGACTGAAAGAAGGTATAAATCGCTATGTGGAGAGTGATGAGGAAAAAGCAAATGTACTAAACAAATACTTCTGTTTGGTGTTCACAGAAGAAAAACATGGAGAAGGACCGTGATTGGTCAGCAAAGTTACACCTGAGAATGGAGTGGATCCTGCACCATTCATGGAAGAAAGTGTTTATGAACAAAATGAAAAATTGAAGGTGGACAAAGCTACTGGACCGGATGGGATTCATCCCAGGATATTGAGGGAGGTTCTGCCAGGTCCTCCTAAAGATTTGTTCAATAAATCTTTAGAGATGAGAAATTCCACGGGACTCGAGAAGAGCGGATGTGGTCCCTCTTCACAAAAGTGGTTGCAGAGATGAAGTGGGAAACTACAGGCCAGTAAGCCTCACTTCAGTTATTGGAAAAATAATGGAAAAGTTGCTGAAGGAAAGGATAGTGAAATTCTTATAATTTAATGGATTTCAAGATACGAGGCAACATGGGTTTACTAAAGGTAAATCATGCCAAACAAATCTGATTGAACTTTTTAACTGGGATGTGCCTAAGGGCTCCTTTTATCAAGCCGTGGTAGTGGTTTAACACGCGTAATAGCACACGTTAAACCGCCGGCCGTGCTAGCCGCTACAGCCTCCTCTTGAGCAGGCGGTAGTTTTTAGCCAGCACGGTGGTTAGCGCATGATAAAAAGTCACGCGCGTTAACCCAACTAGCGCGGCTTGATGAAAGAAGCCCTAAGTTCATGCTCCTAGCTTCAACAGGCTTCTAAATCTAGGATTCTAGAAAAATCAGGCAGCAACAGGAGCAGATTTTACCCAGATAAAAGATTTTGAAAATTGTCCTCAGTAAAAATATTGCATTCTATAACATGGAGGGGATCTTGTTACTTTTGGGGTGGACGATGCACTATGTTTTCCCTCAAACCTTCAATGTTGCCCAAACTGCAATTTTTAGTATTACCAACTGCCCTAGGTTTACCCTGACACACCAATCCTACAACATTTGCATCTATGAACTTGTAGTCTGACTCTCTTTTTCACGACACTCTTTAAAAAAAACACCCAATTGTCTGAGTGTTGCTGAACCCGAGGAAGCAGAACTGATGTTTCAGTCATCATGCTGTGGCTTTCTTCAGGGTGTGAAGTAAGCTGTGGAAGCCTAAGACAACATTAATTGTACATTTCTCAAAAGAAAACATGAATAATATAATACTAAACCAACCTCAACTCTCAAGCATCAAAGCTCATCAGAAAGCAATGAGGAAAAAAAAAAATTAAGATGAGAGGAAAAGAAGAAACAGAAAAGAGTTGTACCTTAAAGAAAATCTAATTACCAGTTCAGAAATGCAATAAGGCAAACCCAGAATTGGTTCAGCCTGTCAAGATTGACAGGGGTCAGGTGGCAGCCTTACATATTACCTCTTGAGGTGCAGTGTCTTGGTTACTGCTTAAAATATACAACTGCATGCATTACCTGGATTTGATCGCTTTTTGGGTGTTTTGAGACTTCGGCACCTCCCGCTTAGAGAACTACTGTTCTCACTCATAGAGTCTTGTGCTGAAGATGCACTCCCTGTTGCTTCACTGTCTCTCATCATGCTCTCATAGCCACTACTTCCACCACTGTGGTAAAACAAGGCAGTTTTCCCCATTGCAGGAGGCAGCTCACCACTCAGAACGCTGCTGTTGTCACTCCCATGGCCACTACTGCAACGGTGTGGTTTCCGAGGAGGGGTGACTTTACTATAAGGTGAAGGCAGTGTGTGGACAGTGGGCTTTTCATCACTATGGAGGCTGCCACGTTCATCTGTCTCTGAGTTTCCTCTCATGTGCAAACTCTTAGCGATAGTGCTTCCTTGCAAAAGTTCTGAAATCCTCCCATTGACTGCTCTGAGAGGAAGTTTTGAAGCAAGTCCAGTGCCTCTGTTTCTGCTTAGAGACTGGGTTGACCAGGATAAATTTTTCCCATTGGGAGGCAGGCTTGAACTTCGGCCTACAGACTGTGGCAAAGACTTGGTAGAAAAGCTGAGAGTTTTAGTGGTGGAGGCAGACAAACTACGAGCCTTAGGATTTGCTAGAAGGAGCTTGCTCACTGCTGATATCTTAGATGGACTGGACTTTGGTGAAGCACCTGCAGACTGGGAAACACAGGAATTAGTAGGTGAAGACAATACACTACGGCTGAGGCTTCTGCCAGTCCGTGGCATGGTGCTGTCTTTAACAGGGCTCATTCTAGAACTTACTGAAGATAAACTGCCAGCTCTTTCTAATGATAAGCATTCATAGTGGCTCCCATTAGACCGTCCTAATGAATTAGTTCTGCTTGCTAGCTGTTCAAGTTTGGCACTGAACAATTTGCTGCTGCTGTTAATACTGGTGTCCACAACCAAACTCTTCAGTTTACTATTGATTTCATCTGGAAAAACAGCTAAAGATGATAAAGGTTGGCTAGATGGACTATCGCTGCAAGTGTTGTGCTGAGGGCTAGCCCTGTTCCTTTGATCTAAACTAGACTTTCTTACAGGAGGCAGTGGTGGCGCACCTTTGGGTCGAGAGAGAAGGCAGTGCTTGGGAGAAGCAACCCTCCTCTCTAAGGTAGACTTAGATGCCTGAGACATAGCAGCAGGGCAATCTCCATTGTTTTCAGCAACAAAATTGAAAGAATTATTCTCTATATCTCCCTGTTTCATAACCTTTGGCAACTCCTGTGATATACTGCCTGTTTTGGAGCCATCATTTGTATGAACGGGACTGTGAGTGGCAGAATTTGGCAATGCCATCTCACACCCATCTACAATCCTTTTCAATCTATCAGACAATGGTGATGTGGCTCCCTCTTCACTGCTGCTGCTAAACCTGTCAGTTGAGTTTTCTTTTCTGCTTTCTTCAGGTTTCATTGCACTGACCACCGCATTAAGCCTTGCTCCTTCACTGGAGCCAATGTGGTCTTTTTTCACATCATCCTCCCGTTTTAGCCAGGGATCTTCAAACGTGATTTCCATCCTGTTGCTGGACTCTTTACTTTCCTGAGGATGGGGGGCATTAATAGGTGAAACATCCGTTGATACAGCATCAGTCTCCTTATTAAAAGAACTCACAGCAATGCATGGGTAAAGGGTAATATTGGTGTTCATAGGGATATAAGCTTCACAACCACTCAAGTTTGATGTGTTTGAAATTGTGACAGTAGTTTTCCCCAAAGATGATATTTTGCAGCCCCTAATGGACGACGCTTTATCGAACATTTCTGCGGATGTTTCTGATAGGATGCACAAATCATCAGTCATGGAACTTTGCATATCAACATTAGTATTTTGTATGGCATTTGCCAACTCGAGGTTGGGAGCATCTGCCATTGCTTCACCATGACCGTAGCATGTCTGTGCAACAAAACTGTGACAGGAATGATCGCCATCACTTCCAGTGCTCATTTCACTTAACCAAGAGCTAATAGATGAGCGTCTGCTGCCATGGTCTCTGACTTTTTCATCTATCCCTGCTTTAGGAAGTGGCAGGAATTGTGTAATACTGACCTCTGAAATGGGTGCTGCAGTAGAGTAGCACTCAAGATCCTCACTGATGCTACTAATAATACTAACAGGTCTGGAACCAGAAGCTAAGGCCTGCACAGAACAGTCACTATTAAAGCTGATGATGCTAGTGGGACGCCCATTCTCAAGGACTCCACTAATAGTTAGCTCTTCAACTAAGGTGAATACTAACTCATCCTCTCCGTTGAGTTCTAACGGCTGCTGCACAGTTACCATGGTGGTGCTAAGAACTTCTTTCTTGGGTTCAAATGAAATTTTTGATTTCTGATCGTCAAATGCAGACTCCACGGAGCCTCCACTAGTGGAAGACAAAGATCTTTTCAGAATTTGAGGACTCATTCCTACTGGTGGTGTTCGAATCTCTGGCTGTAGCAAAGACTCACCAGATGTGATCTGTGTGTCCTTGTTCAAGGATGATGGTGGAACGGGATTGGGCAATACCCCTTTCTGAGTGTAGACCTTGCACCGCTGAGAAGGAGAGTTTGGTGGCTTATATTCTGCAGTTTTGGAGAGACTTGCTATGCCAAGGCGGGGTGAACCCATTGCTCTGGATTTTCCCTCAACAAATCCACAAGTGTTGAGGCCTTCTCTGCTTCCCTGCAGACTTGTACTGTGTACCAACTGTGACTGTGAAGAACTGCCTTGACTGCTACAACTACCAGTTACACTTCTAGGAGATGAAGGGGTTGAAATGTTCGTCAGAGATCCAGTCAAGACAGGTGAGTTATTTCTTTGCATTTTGTTAGCTGCTGGATTAATATTTTCCCTTGCTTCCCTATCAAGATGATGCCTGTCTGTTTCATTATCAGCTTTATTTGAATCTGATAAATACTTTGGTTCTGCCACTTGAGTTGAAATGGGGCACTTTGTTGTGTGGTCTGCACTTAATTGAGCTGGTACTTCTTCAAAGGGGAACCTGTTGGTCTCTTCACTACCATCTATGCAGTCTAGCCTCTCTTGCAGCTCAGCAAAAGTATTGCATTTCAGGCAGTCTCCCTCTGATTTATTGGAAAGAACCTCAGTTGCTTCCTCAAGTTTGATATCACTTTTTGTTTTTTGAAGCACGGGGACTATGGGAACAAAATCAGGTGGCCCTTCGTTATCAGTCAGCTCTTTGTCAGAAAGTGCTGTGCCATTTGGCCCAACATATATGACTGTGTCACAGGATTGCTCACTGCTGGAAGAGTAGTCAGGGTCACTTGATAGGTTCAGAAGTGGAAAGTCAGGGTCATCAACTACATTTCTGGAATGGAACGGTCTCAGTTGGGTTGGTCTGCGCATTCTTCCTTCCTCACAGGAACTTTCTCCTCCAGAAGAGCTTGAAGTATACTATGAATAAAGAGTATGAGATACAAATTAAGTTCTTGATAACAGGAATGAACACTGTCATAACTATAGATGAAATTAAATTCTATAACAGTATTAAAGCCAATTAAATACAGTTCAGTTGTATTTCAGGTCAGGTTATTAATTTGATATACTGTACTGCCTTTCACAATGAAATTAAAAATTACAAAACCTTAGAAGCAATGATTAAATATAAATTAACAGAACAGATTAGACATTATAGAAACATATATCAACAAACTGAAAAAAAAGAAACAAACAAAATTAAAACATAAAGCCACAAATTTAAAAAAAATTGAAATAAAATATAAGGAAAATGAAAAAAAATACACATAATAGCAAGAATTAAAAAGTCAAAGTAAAATATAGCAAAAAATAAAAAGTTAAAATATATATATCATAACAACTAATTATAGATCATAAATCAGAGCCACTATCTTCAGGGTAGGAAGCTAGAATATCCTCAACACTAGCGGCCTCTTTTACAAAGCCGCGCTAGTGGCTGTGCTGCGCTAATGGCCCCGAAACCCATAGAGATTTAAAGGGTTTCGGGGCTGTTGCCATGCGGCTTTGTAAAAGAGGCTGTACATGTTATACAATATACCCTTAAAATCCTGCCTTGAAAAAACTCAGCTCCCTGAAATGTAAATACTACTGTCAAAATTACAGTCGTGAAAAAATTAGGATACCCCATGAAATATTCTTAAGAAATGTTCACATATCAATGTAAAATCTTTTATTTATTTATCTCTGGAAAAGAAAATGATGTAATTGCAGGTAAACAACAAAACTTTTCCTTGATTTAATCAAGATATCCACAAAAATGTATATTCTAACTGAGGAATAAATTAGGACACCCTATACCCTAATAGCTAGTGTTACCCCCCTTTGGCTGAAATAACTGCAGTGAGACACTTCTTGTAGCTATCTATCAGACTCTGACATTGGTCTGAGGAAAGTTTGGCCCACTCCTTAATGCAGAATTCTTTCAGTTGTGAGATGTTTGAGGGTTTTCTTGCATGTACAGTCCGTTTCAAATCACCCCACAGCATCTCAATGGGATTTAGATCAGGGCTTTGACTCGGCCACTCCAGGACTCTCCATTTCTTAGTTTTCAGCCAGTCCTTAGTGGATTTACTGGTATGTTTTGGGTCATTGTCGTGTTGCAGGGTTCAGTTCCATTTCAGCTTTAAATTTCCTATAGATGGTCTCACATGTTCCTCAAGCACCCTCTGATACATGGTAGAATTCATGGTGGATTCTATGATGGTGAGCTGGCCAGGTCCTGCAGCATCCCCAAACCATGACACTTCCACCTCCGTGCTTCACAGTTGGCATGAGGTTCTTTTCCTGGAATGCTGTATTTGGTGTATGCCAAACATGTCCTCTTTTCTGGTGTCCAAATAATTAAATTTTAGACTCATTTGTCCATAGAACACTATTCCAGAAGTCCTGGTGTTTGTCTACATTCTCTGTGGCAAACTTCAGTCTGGTCTTGATGTTTTTCATAGAGAGCAAAGGTTTCCTTTATGCACACCTCCCAGGCAAGTTCAATTTGTGCAGACTTTTTCTGATTGTAAAAGCATGCACTTTCACATTAACAGTAGCAAGAGCCTGCTGTAGGTCCTGTGATGACATTTTAGGGTTTTTGGAGACTTCTTTTAGCATCTTGTGGTCTGGTCTGGGGGGTCAACTTGCTTGGACAGCCAGACCTGGGCATGTTGTAGACTGCATTGGTTGCCATTAAAGTGTGGCTCGTTTGAAGACCTGGCCCTCTCTGCTGTTTCCTTTGGACAGCCTGATGCCTAACCCATGTGAAACACAAATTTTAAATCCACTGTATCTGCTCAATGCTGGTGTTAAGGTCTAGCACGCGGAGCAATGTAGTGCGTTATTCCGCGTGTTAAAGTCCTAACGCAGCTTAATAAAAGGAGGCCTAAGTGTGCTAATGTTGTTTTTAAGAGTTTATATGGGATTTTCTTCACCACTGTTTCCTCTTTCTTTTAATTCGCATCGTCTTCAGTCTACTAGGAATATACATAAATTTAAATTAAAATTTCCATCTGTCAGAGGGATTCAAACTTTGGGTAAATTCTCACATTCTTAGAACTTCTTTATCTTTGACCTATTTTAGAAAAATTTTGAAAACGTATCTGTTTAAGAAATTCCTAACAGATAGTTGAAAGAGAATGTCTCTTTGAGAATTTCTCTAATCAATTGTTGAATGTTAATATTCATTACTGTCTCATTAATGTATTATTAACTTAAAGTTTGTTAACCGGGTCAAGTCCCCTTGGGGAATGATATAAGACTGAAGATTAGATTAATAATAATAATAATGGTTCTAGGCGGTTCACAACAAATAAAAACTGAACATACAGCAAAGAATACAATTTAAAATGGAAGTACATCAGATAATAAAACATAAGACATGCATAAAATTTTAAAAAGATGACAGAATACAATTAGGATACAAATTTATCAAATAATTGGGTCTTCAATAATTTTCTAAAATCAAGATAGGAAGGGGAAAGCAAATATTTATTTATATGTGAAATTAAGTTTGTATTTTGATATTGAATCAATCCTGTGCTATCATCATGTCTAATTAGGAATGGCTACAATGGCTCTCCTATGTCTGCATCTGCCCACACCCTGAAACAGCCATGAATGTAAAACGCTGGTGTAATAGACCTTTCTAACGCAGATAAGCCTTTTTATGTATAAGAACATAAGAACATAAGAAATGCCATCTCCGGATCAGACCTTCGGTCCATCAAGTCCGGCGATCCGCACACGCGGAGGCCCTGCCAGGTGTACACCTGTCGTAATTTATAGTCCACCATATCCTTACATGCCTCTCTTAAGGAGATATGCATCTAGTTTGCTCTTGAAGCCTAGGACGGTCGTGCCTGTTTTGTTTTTTATGACAAGTAGAAGTGTGTTTCGTTATTACAGTATTTTTCTGCAAATCTATGAACATGACATAACAGTCAAATGACAGTATTTTGTATTAATTGAAGCCCTTTAAGAGAATGAACAGTAATAACTGACAGAAGACTAGTTCTATAGTCCAGTGTACTAAGCATCCAGGCATGAAATAACAAGAATAAATCTTTCTAGTCCAAGTAAGGTCACAGTAATCAAATTCCTTGCATGAAATAAAAACAGACCTTAGTCAGTTGAGACGTGTGTCCCTGAAATATCAAATTAGCATCTAGAACAGTGGTCTCAAACTCAAACCCTTTGCGGGGCCACATTTTGGATTTGTAGGTACTTGGAGGGCCGCAGAAAAAATAGTTAATGTCTTATTAAAGAAATGACAATTTTGCATGAGGTAAAACTCTTTATAGTTTATAAAACTTTCCTTTAACAGTTAAAAGTAAAGATATATAAACTATAAAGAGTTTTACCTCATGCAAAATTGTCATTTCTTTAATAAGACATTAACTATTTTTTCTGCGGCACCCACATTTAAAGTTCAATATCTTTTCTTTCTCAAAACTGGCACATTTCAATCACTAAATTGAAAAAAAAATAATTTTCCTACCTTTATTTGGTAATTTCATCAGTCTCTGGTTGCACTTTATTCTTCTGACTGTGCATCCAATACTTCTTCCCTTCTTTCAGCCTCCTGTATGCTTTCTCTTCTCAAGACCTCATTCCCTCCCCCCAACTTTTTCTTTCTTTCTCTATGTCTGTCTTTCTCTGACTCCGTGCCCCATTTTTTGCTTTGTTTCTGGTTCCCTGTCCCCCTCCTTCTTTCTTTCTTCCTTCCTTCCTCTGTGCCCCATTTTTTGCTTTTTTTTCTGGCTCCCTGTCCCCAGCCCACCTTCCTTCTTTCTTTCTTTCTTTCTTCCTTCCTTCCTGCCCTCCCCCATGCCACCGCCGCTGCGGAATAGGCTGCTGCCGCTGCCGCTGTCGGGAATAGGCCGTGATCTCCCTGCTTCTCTTCTGCACAGGGCCGACCAACTCTCACTGCCCGACGTCAATTCTAACGTTGGAAAGGACGTTCCGGGTAGCCAGGCAGCGATTGGCTAGCCAGAACGTCCTCTCGATGTCAAGTTTCAAGTTTCAAGTTTATTTGAATTTGATATTTCGCTTATCAAAAACTAAGCGAATTACATAGTAAAAAGGTTATAGCATAAGACAAAGAGACTAGTTATTTTACATAAAAAATATCAAGGGGCTGTGACAAAACTGACAATACAGACGTACTAATATACACTTAGGAGAGAACATTAGGAAGTAAAAGTTACATTTTGCTGTTTCCCAAAGGGAAGAAAAGGGATATGTGAAAGGTAGGGTCGAACATTAGGTTAGGGTTAGATTTGAGAGGAGATATAGGCAGTTTAGTTCTTCACAGAAAGAGTTGAATGTCAGAATTGATGTCGGGCCGCGAGAGTTGGTCGGCCCCGCAGGAAAGAGAAGCAGGGAGATCAAAGAACACGGTGCCAGCCTGATCCCCGATGGCAGCAGTGAGAAGGGAAGGGAAGCAGGTTGGGCACCACTGCTCTAGACGAGCCGCGAGCCGCACTCTAGGGAGAACAGTGGACCGCTCCCCATCTTGGTACGCCACTGGAGCAGCAGCGTGTCTGGCCGGCTCGTTCGTTCAAAGCCGCGGGTGGCGGCTCCTTGCGAGATCCGTGTGCGTCTGAAGCCTCTCTGATGTTGTGACATCAGAGAGGCTTCCGATGCAGGAATGGATAGCGCAAGGAGCCGCCAACCCGCGGCTTTGAACGAACGAGCCGGCTGCTGCTCCAAAAGGAAGAGAATGATCGCCTCCAGACCGCGGGCAGCAAATAAAACCTGGAGAGCCACATGCGGCCCGTGGGCCGCGTGTTTGAGACTGCTGATCTAGAACTATTCCCAAAACAAACCCATCTGTTTCGTACAAGTTCAGTATCCAAAATAAAAGGAGATAAATTTTCATGTAATGATTGAAACCCCTGGTCTACCTTGACAAACTACAGCTAGATTCTACTGCACGATGCATGAAGTTCTGTGCTCAGATCTGTACATTTTCTGACACTTTTCAAGTGTAAAATAAGCCTACATGTAGACAGTAAGCAGGGAAAGCTCCTTGCATATGAGAAAAATTTATTTCACTAGACTGTAAAATTTCTATTTTGCAAGCTACTTCATTGCTAATGAGTAATCAAGTCAAGGTTCATGCAATACAGTACAATGATATTTGCATAACCTTTGCCAATTGCGATTGTATCAGGAATAATATAGTACTCAAAAGGAAATCCCCAGTAAGAGCAAACTATTTTCACATTCACATTCACTCACTATCTAAAATGCAATGCATTTTTGAACAGATATATTAAACAGTGCTTGATCTTACATACTATATTTTTTTACTTCCTTTTAGAACACCTAAGTACAATCACCAGTGGCATAGCGAGGGTGAGCAGTGCCCAGGACAGTGCCCCTCCCCCATCGTCATGTGTGCATGCTCCTTCCCTGTACCAACTTGAATGGATGGATCTCTACTATAAGTCTCAGATTCTGAAAATTTAGAGGTGTGGGTACTCTATTACTTACAATTAAGTGTTCTTTTATTATATCACAAAAATATCATAAATCTTCTATGACATAATTTCACAATTAAGAAAAATAAAAAAATAAATTGGAGTAAATCAGAGATTCTTCCGCTAAATGTACACTGTCCAAAGGGATTATTTGACTCATTCCCTTTTCTTTGGAAAGAAGAGGGTATAAAATATTTAGGTATTTGGATTCAAAAAACACTGGAAGATACAATGAAAGTAAATGAAAAATCCTTATTGCTAAAGGTCTCAGAAATGTGTGAGCAATGGAACCCATTACATCTGTCTTGGTGGGGGAGAGTTCAAACGGTTAAAATGCTGATTTTTCCTGTGGTTTGCTACCATGTTGCCAGTTTATTTTCAGGGGTCCTTTTATAAGAAATTGAATAGTATTCTTACTAAATTTATTTGGCTGGGTAAAACTGCTCGAGTTGCTTTAGTATCTTTACAAAAACCAATTGTGGCAGGTGGGGTAAATTCCCCAAACTTTTTTAGGTTTCATCAGGCCTATATACTGTGTTAGGGTATGTATTGGATCCTTCCTGAGATCATGGAGCATCTTCCGGACTGGTTTTACTTGGAATGGCAACTCCTGTCTCCATTGCGATTGTGTCATGTTTTAAGTATCAAGTTACCTAGGCTTTATAAGGACAATAGAATTTTAGTTTCCACATGGCAAACATTAAAATTTATTAATAACCTAACATCTATTCTGATTCATCAATCCACATGTCAGTCCTTATGGCTGAACTCCAAGATTCAAATTGGCGAGTTTAAGATCATCTGGAAGCATTGGATACAGACAGGTATATGTACTTAAGATGATGTGTTATCAAATGGGAGACTGCTTGAATTTTCACAACTGCAACAATCATTTGGCATTGCAAAGTCTCAAATATAGAAGTGGTTGCAGTTGAAGCAGGCCATTCATAAAGGGTTCCCTGATAGGCGAAATTTAAAAAATCAGTATAGCTTGCCAGGCCTTTGCTTCCAGACAGATTTCCTAAGGCATCAGGCCGCCAAGTGGTACAAATTAATGTCGGAATATTTGAATAAGAAACCTAAAACTGGCTTAAAAGATATTTGGAGCACTGAGATTAAGCAGCATATTTCTGCGACTCAATGGCCACGGATTTGGTCTTGGAGGATGAGATGTACAGCATCAGCATCTATGAGACAAACTTGTTTTTTTTGTTGCATAGACGTTTTTGGACCGCTGTTAGATTACCAAAGCTAGATAGTTCAAAATCAAATAGATGCTGGCACTGTTATCTCGAGATAGGGACACTGGATCATCTGCTCTTCTTTTGTCTCTTGATACTTAAATTTTGGCGATCCATTTGGGGTCAAATTACTATAATACTGGAAGTTCCATTGGCATTCACGTATGATGTAGTGCTGTTTGGTACGTTATTGAGGACCAAAAATCCAATAACTCCATTTAATAATAGACTACTTCTTATCATGACAGGAGTTGCCATACAACTTATTTTGAAAAATTGGGACAGGTTAAACTATAGTTTTTGGTGGGAATCCTTGAGCCAAACTTATAAATTTGAATGTATAGGAGTTGCAGCTTTCCTCAAGTGGACTGTCCTGATTGCTCTAAAATGTATTTTGTTGAAATGGCTTGAGACTGATGCTCCAGACTATTCTCTATGGCGATGCCGCATGATTACTCTCCCGATGTGGGAGAGGAGGGATGTGAAGGATCTTTCTTCTCTCCCAGGCCGCATTTTTCAGCGCACTTGGGAACCTTTTTGGACTACCTTGACTCCTTTGGCTCGTAGCCGGGTGCTTAACTGTTGATTCTTGTTTTAAGATTCCTTTTGTTTAGTTTGGTGCTCTATTTTCTTTGATATTTCCATGGTAATATATATTTGGATGGAGGACCCGGGGTGGGAGGGAGATAGGGGGGTTGTTTGGGTTTGAATGAGGGCGGGTGTGGGGGGGTTCTTTGGGGGGTATTTTTCTAAACTGTTGAGCTGTTTTGCTTATTGGTATCCTTGCTTTGTTGCAGCTTTGTTTGCTCAATAAAATATATTTGAATATAAATTTGAATGTATGAGTGCGATACTATTGGGACATTATAAAAAATTCAAGGAGGTTTGGGACCCATTGACAAAATTTTGTAAAGATTGAATATTAGTTTTAGCCCTTTGATTATACACATCCGGGGTGGGCGGGAGGGGGGGGATTATGCCTTTAATATATTATTTGATTGTAAGTTTGTCTTGATCACTTGTATTACTCTTGTTTGTCTTTACGCTGTATGGAAGGGTGGAGGGGGGAAGGGATATGTATTTATTATATCATTTGATGGTATTTAAGTGCTGTTTATTTTGTACATGGTTTGATTATATGTTGCACTTGATGTTGGTTTTTAAAATGAATAAAGATATTAAAAAAAGAAGAAAAATACCGATTTGTGAAATGTATAATCCTTTAAGGAATAAGGCAGAGCTTATCTCTAAGATTCTGCTGTTCCAGACTTTTGACTTTATTAGGGGGTTCCAATGACATATTTATATATGTGCCAAGGTTCTTTTATTTTTTGAGTGTATTAGCTAGACCAGAACAACAAACCTTTTGTTGCTTCCTATAATTTAAATGGTCAGGTTGACTTCTATTACAGTATAAGGTGCTGTCAATAATTCATCAGACTATGTATCATGTAGTTCTCACATGTTTTTATGACATACTGGTGGTATATTGTCCTGGGAGGGCATTAAAATCTAAAAGTAATATGAGGCTGTCAGTGGATAAACTAGCCAAGGTACGTAACTCAATGTTTTCAATAGTTGGGATGAAACTTTGGAATACTTTGCTGGGGCAAGTGCATATGTGTGCTGGCAGGCATCTTAAAAAAATTCTTAAAGACACAGTTGTTTGTAAGTGCATTTATGTGAGCAAGCGAATGGTTGAGCAGTTGTGCAGATATTGAGCCGTTTTATTATATGTGTATATGTAATGTCTTTTAATGGATTGTGTATGTTTTTTTGAAACCACCTAGGTTTTAAGCGGGATATAAATTTTTAAATAAATAAATAAAATAAATATTTGGAGGCGAGCCTTTTGCTACTTGAATCCTTCATTGTGGAATATGTTACCAGCTACAATAAGTTGCATTACAACTATTTAGGATTTCGTAAAGAACTAAAGACGTGGAGGGGCATAATAAAAAAAAACGTCTAAGTCCCCTTTTGGCCTAAGGCCTTAAAAGTTAAAAATAGAAGCAGGGAAAATGTCCATTATCAAAAAAAATGTCCAAAAGGAGGTTTTTTTTAAAATAATGGCCTGCCTCTACGTTCAGCTGTTTAAACGCCCAGACCACTACTACATCTAAACTTATACCATATAATCAATCTAAAAAAGCCTAAGCCCCAAACATCCAAAACAAGGGCTTTTAGGCGAAGGAGGAGCCAGTCCTTCGCCTAAAAGCTGGATTCTGTAACTGGTGTCTGTCAAAAACAACACCGGTTACAGTATCCCCCCCCCCCCCCGACGATATCGGGGCAAGAGGGAGCCCAAGCCCTCTTGCCCTGCAGCACCCCCAACCTTCCCGACACTATTGGGGCAGGAGGGAGCCCAAGCCCTCCTGCCCCGTGGCACTCCTGAACCCGATTACGTTTGGGGCAGGAGGGAGCCCAAGCCCTCCTGCCCCGCGGCACTCCCGTACCCCTGATTATGTTTGGGGCAAGAGGGAGCCCAGCCCTCTTACCCTGCAATCCCCAACCTCCCCGATGACATCAGGGCAAGAGGGAGCCCAAGCCCTCTTGCCAAACAGCACCCCAGACTTCCCCGACACTATCGGGGCAGGAGGGAGGCCAAGCCCTCCTGCCCGGTGATCCCCAACCCCCCCCACTGAGTCCAATCCGGCCAGGAGGGAGCCCAAGCCCTCCTGGCCACTCAACCTCCACCCCCTACAAGATCGAGCAGGAGGGAGCCCATCCCCTCCTGCCCAAGTGGACCCCCTACCCTGAACCCCCCCTAAAATAGGGGCAGGAAGGATCCCAGGCCCTCCTGCCCTCGACTCACCCCCCCACGACCACCCCTACGAACCCCCGATCAGTCCCCCGCTGACCCATGACCCCCCCCCACCCCCAATCCCACCCCCCATACCTGGACATCGTTGGCCAGATGGACGGGTGCCAAGCCCGCCTGTCCGGCAGGCCAGCCAGTGCAGGAATGGGGCTGAATTGGCCCAGGTGGCTCAAACCGCGCCCACAGGTGGGGCCTGAGGTGCCTGGGTCAGCCAGAATAGGCCTGGGAGCCTTAGACCCCTCCTGTGGGTGGGGCCTTAGACACATGGACCCAACCCGGCCCATTTGCTTAAGTTCCCGCCCACAGGAGGAGCCTAAGGCTCCTGGGCCTATTCTGGTTGGCCCAGGCACCTCAGGCCCCACCTGTGGGCAGGGTTTGAGCCTTCTGGGCCAATCTGGCCCCATTACTGTGCTGGCTGGCCTGCCGGATGGGCGGGCTTGGCACCTGTCCGTCCGGCCAACGATGCCCAGGTACGGGGGAGTGGGATTGGGGGGGGGGGTCAGCGGGGGGGCGATCGGGGGCGGTTATTGGGGTTGAGTCAAGGGCAGGAGGGCCTGGGATCCCTCCTGCCCCTATTTTAGTGGGGGTGGGGGGGTAGGATGTCTGCCTGGGCAGGAGGGGTTGGGCTCCCTCCTGCCCAATCTTGTAGGGGGTGGGGGTCGAGTGGCCAGGATGGCTTGGGCTCCCTCCTGACCAGATCGGACTTGGCAGGGGGGGATTGGGGATCGCGGGGCAGGAAGGCTTGGGCTCCCTCCTGCCCCGATAGTGTCAGGGAGATCGGGGGTGCCGCGGGGCAAGAGGGCTTGGGCTCCCTCTTGCCCCGATGTCGTCGGGGGGGGGGGTTGGGGTTCGCGGGGCAAGAGGGCTTGGGCTCCCTCTTGCCCTAATGTCGTCGGGGGGGGGGGTGATGTATCACGGTCTGTGAGATTGGCTATTTCCCCTGCCACGATGCGATCACTCCTCTACATGAACTGCCACAACCCGCGGCAGGAGAGATTGGGCATTTCTCCTGCCACGGGTAGCGGTTGTTCAGGTAGAGGGGTGATCGCATCGTGGTAGGGAGATGAGGTATCTCTCCTGCTGCGATGGTTGCGGTGGGGGGGTGGGTAGGTTGACGGGCCGCTGAACTAATCACGCCAGCTGCCATCAGCTCAGCGGCCCCTTTTTCGGCACTTATACCTGTTTTGACTTGGTCTAAGTCAAAACGTATAAGTGTTGACTAGGCAACCTGTCTAATGTTTTGGTTATACCTGTTGTACGCCTAGGTGTAGGTCGGCCCACCTCCCGCCCTTTCCCCGCCTCTAAAAATGCCTCTTTCTCTCTGTGCATTTAGAGGCAGGAGAAAGGTCTAAGCTGGTTTTAGATACGTCTAAAACCAGCTTTGATTATAGGTACTTGGACGATCAGGCTTTTTGATCGTCCAAGTAGCAATTTAGGTCACTTTTTAGATGTTTTTTTTTTATTATGAGCCCCATAGCTGTTTAGCACTACTTTTTATTTTTATCTTTGAAACTGTGAGTTGAATTTTTTTTGTTGTTGCCTTGGATATTTTTTGTATGAATTTTTTTTATGTAAACCCACTTAAATACATTGAGATAAGTGGTATATCAAGTAACTCATCCAGTCCAGTCCAGAAGCTTCTACATGAAGCAGCACATATACACAGAGGTGGTGCATTCACAACTTCCATGCAAATGATTACTCATAATTGGAAGAATTGGGATCACCTTAGTTTTTCCTTTTTTGTAGGCGAGCTTATGTTTAACTTATAAGTATGAGAAAATGAATGTTGACATGCTGGGGCATAATAAGATATTCAAACTAGTTTGGGGTCCATTGAGGTTTTTTGTAGATTTGCAATAGTTGTCCTTTATCTTTATTTTCTGTTGTTTTTTACCCCCCACATCTAGGGGGTATATATTTTGTTTTGGTATTATTCCTGATGTTAATGATGGATGGGGGAGGGAATTTTTATCTTTGTATAGATACTGATTGGTTATAAGTGCTTGGTTGATTATCATTATTGTATTGCACTTTTTGTTGGCATTAAAAAATAAATAAAGTTCACAACTTCCATGCTTCACAAACCAACATTTGTAAGTGCCACCGATTAAGTAGTGAGATTGTAATTTTAAGTGGTTTCAATTTGGAGGTGGACATAAACCATATGGAATGAAAGAGAATGACTCCCTTAATCCCTGATGAGAAATTCTGTCCGTCAACCAACTGTGGATGTTCTCTTGTAACCCATTCTGAACTCTTCTGGGAGGACGGGACAGAAACCAAATAAATAAATAAAACAAGCAAAAAAAAAATCTATACATTCCTAATCTGGATTTGGTGCAAGGAACCTCACCGGTTGGACATAGTGGCCCTGATTCCATAAATGCGCCTAGATTGCTGCACCTAACTGATCTAGGCACCTAACTTAATTTTTTTAATTGGCTTAATCAGTGCTGATAGTTGAAAGTGCCATTAAAATCCAATTAAAAAATGCTTAAAAATTAACTAGCTGGTAGGCGCCTAACTTGGTAGGTGTCTACACCGAGGCACCTAATAGCACAAAGGCATAGTTAGGGGCAGAATTTGGGCATGGATTCATTTAGGTCAAGAAAATGACCTAAATGAATCCAGTCCTGGCTTAAATGGCAGTTTGCCGAAGAATTTAATGCCTACCAGTGCTTAACAATGCTTAAGTGCCACTAGGAGCAATTCTATAGATGGCGTCTAGCAGATGATTGACGGCTACAACTAAGAGCACCTTCAACTTATAAGCCATTTGTAGAATCAGACCCAGTATTTACAAAGAAAAGAGGGGAGGAGGAGAGTTCAAGTTATGGGGTGTTGCTCTTAGGGATGAAGTGAAAGCAAAAAAAAAAAAAGACAAGTAGTGAACAGGTTTCTTATTATGGCCTATAGCTGTTGCTCTTTTATTAGTATTTTTGAAGCTGTTATACTGTTAAAAATAAAATATACAAAAAAAAAGCAACAATTCATATGGATTCACAGTCATAAGCGCACCGGACAAAGGCATGCCGACATTACAGAGCAGACAATTGAGCGCAAGACTCCAGCGCGCTACCGTAAAAGTTTATTTTAAAGAGCTCCGAGGGTGTGTGTGAGGGGGGAACCCCCCAGTTTACTTAATAGTGTTCGCGCTGCCGTTGGGGGGGGGGTTAGGGGTTGGAACCACTGTTCCCTCTAAGCTGAGCAGGAGTCCTCCACCCACAGTCTCACCAATAGAGGGTGCTGTTTTACTGTCACATTTTTCAATTGTGAGGGACAGGCAAGTTCTGCAGGACTCCAGGGAACATACCTGTCCTTAGCGACTGAAAATATTCCACCCCCTAGTGGTAGCAATGCAGCTGGAGGACACCTGCTCAGCTTAGAGGGAACACTCACCCCCATTATAGAGGAAACAACTTTTTCCTTATTTTTTAGGGGGAAAAGTTAAGTTTTCTGAATAATGTGGGGGGTTACACCCCCCCCAATGGCAGTGCGAACACTATTAAGTAAACTGGGGGGGTTCCCCCTCCACGCCCCCACGGAGCTCTTTAAAATAAACTTTTACGGCGGCACACTGGAGTCTTGCGCTCAATTGTCTGCTCTGTAATGTTGGCATGGCTTTGTCCGGTGCACTTTTGTCCTGTCACCATCCATATGTGCCTTTAAGCAAGTATAAATCCCAATATGGAAATTTTCCCTCATAAATGATGATTCCCTAGCCACACCCAAATCATTCCCAAACCTTACCCAAACCATGACCCCCTTGAAATCTACTTGATGTGGATGTCCATGTCCAAACAGCAGCTTTAAGGAGAAGAAAAATCCAAGCCTAAAAACAAGGATGCCCTAAATTAGACCTGTTTTAGTCACGCCCAGGATACAAAAAGGTTTTCTGTTTGAGCAGTTGACCACTGGAGGGTTCACAATTACAAAATAAGAGGAAAGTGGGTCTCTGTTTAATGAGAGCCAAAAGTCAGATTTCTGCAAATAACAACAAATTATTACTTATAATGACTGGAGTTGCCATTCAGAGCAAACAAAACAAAAAACTGCAGACTTTGTACACGATGCAGGCAGCCTTTATTTATAACGAATAAAACATTAGATTAAAAACCTTTTACCAGGCAAGGGACCCAACACGGTCCGTGTTTCGTATAATCTTCATCAGGGGTCCAATAAGTGACGTGCTGAGGAAATCTGAAAAGCTGGTGACACGCTGAAAGTGCTGCCGGCAGCGTGTCACCAGCTTTTCAGATTTCCTCAGCACGTCACTTAATAAATAAAATAAAAATAAAAAAAATAAAGTGCATTGCACTAACCAGTAGGCTGCCTCTCTGTTTTGCAGAGATATCTGTGTGGCCATTCTTCTAAGAATGCTGCAGACAGACATTCTTGCCCTTGCTTTTTTGCCCTTCATTTGTTGGACATTTCCATTTGAAAAATGGCTGTCTATGCAGGACATCTTCAGCACACGGATGTTCATCTCATAAATATTTTCAAACAGGAAGTTTGGACCGATTTCCTGTTGGAAAATCATGTAAGATGGACGTCCATTTTGGATGTTATAAGCTCAGCGTTTCTATTCTAACTTGGACTCCTTTTTGAAAATACCCCTCCACATGTCCAGGGGTTAATCAGCAAAAATCATGGCTAGATTAACACCATGGACATTTATACCTGCTTTCTGATAGAGTTCTTCAGTTTTTTTCTTCCTAATCTAAACAGGTACTAGAAGTTCTGTGTTTTATTCTTACCTTTGTTTTCTTTTTCTTCATCCTTAGGACCCGGGAAGCAAGCTGGATAGTGGACAGTGTCTCTGCATAATTGCCCGCAGCTGCTGAAATGTGAGCAATCATAGTGGTGCGACAGTTCATATTTCCCAAAGACTCCCGGAGCAACATAGTCAATTTGCTCTCCCTAGAAAGCAAAAATTATTCAGGTTATGTTAGCGAACAATGTTTTGCCTCCTAAACAAGCGTATGACAGATAATCCATATTATTCTGTGGTTTAGGGATATGTCTACAGCTAAACAAGTTATTTATTTAATTTTTTTTTTTTAAACCAAAAATAGTCCGCTTAAAACCTAAATGGGTACCATAGCAAACATACATAATAAACACCAACATAAAACATTCTTCACATTTAACATAAGTTAATTAATAATTCTGTAATCACCTAAAAATTAATATTCTGCATACATTAAAAAAAAACCCAAAACGTTTCTGCAAATAAGGAAGTACTGTATTCAAAAACTTTTTGAATTGTTGTATATTGTTTATCATCCATAATTGCTCTAAGTTGTTCCACATTTGCACTCCAGTCACTGAAATAGCCTTAGCTCTAGTATCAGCATATTTAATCTTGTGAAATCAACTAATAAATGCTTCACTACCACAGATCTCAGTAAGCATTGTGGATTATACCATGTCATTACCTGAGATAGATACCACAATATTCCAAAATGAATTGCCTGAAATGTCATTACCAATACTTTAAATACAATTCTACTTTTAACAGACAGCCAGTACAATTGTTTCAAAAAATGAGAAACTACCATCACAGATCAACCGCGCAATAGTGTTCTGAACCACTTGCAATGCCTCACCTTCAGAAGATACCATCCCAAGATACAAAGCATTGCAGTAGTCCAATCTTTGTAGAACTATACACTGAACTACTATTCTAAAATCATAAGTATATGATTCAACCTCCTTAAAGATGCATCTGAAAAAAGAAGGATTTAACAATAGCTAATACTTGTTCTCTTATTGACAAAGTTGAATCCAACCAAACACTTAAAACCTTAATCTTCCTCTTAACTGAAATTATCATAGTATCCACTTCAATTTCCTCTGGCCAGTCTGGATCCTCCACTCTACCCGTCAATAATTCCATAATAGAAACATAGAAAATGATGGCAGAAAAGGGCCACGGCCCATCTAATAGTGCATTTTTCGGACTATAAGACGCACCGGACCATAAGATGCACCCACTTGTAGAGGAGGAAAAACCATGAAAAATTTTTTTCTTCTTAGTTTTTCTTCCTCTACACATAGGTGCGTCTGGTGGTCTGGTAATGGGAAGTCCAAATCCGGCCACAGCCCGAAGAAGCAGCCTGCAGCTCGAAGCCGCCCGCAGCCCGAAGAAGCAGCCTACATCCCGAAGCCCCCCTCCCGGTTACCTTTTTTAAGTAGCGATGGTCCAGCGCAGTCTTCTGCTGGATGGATGCCTTTCTCTGCAGAGCAACACATAACGCAGGAGTGCAACCTTTGCACTTCCTGCCTGGTCCCATGCCGCTCTGTGATTGGCTGCAGTCAGTAACTGCAGCCATTCACATTGCGGTGAGGGACCAGGCAGGAAGTGCAAAGGTCGCGTTCCTACATTGAGCGTCGCTCTGCAAAGAGACAGCCATCCAGCAGGAGACAGCATTGGACCACCACCACTTAAAAAAGGTACCGGGGGGGGGGGGTCGTGCGGTGTACTTGGTCCATAAGACCCTGTTCCAGCCCCTTTTTTGGGGGGTGGAAAAAGTGCATCTTATGGTCTGAAAAATACAGTAATTCTGTTTTAGAGAGATTCAAATCCAATTTCTGATGCTATATCCAAATATTCACCACTCTCAAATAGAGCACCAATTCACACATGCTTGTTGAAGGCCCTCCAGATGCGGCTGGAGCCGAGGGCTTTCCAAAACCCAGACAAACTGCCAGGTTTTGGAAAGTCCATCCAGGAACCCGAACAGTCCTCTATAAAGAGAACATATCCAGGTTTTCCAGGACATCTGGTAACCCTATACATGACCCTCTAAGGCAGGAAGTTACATCACAGGTAGAGGTGCATAACTTGGAAGACCCGGCAGCAGTGTGCACAGGTTAGGTCCCGTGCATTTTCACATTGTTTATGCTACAGCTGGGAAAGCAGCAGGAGAGAGAGAAAGGTCACAGACTGACCTTTCCCTCTCTCCTGAAGTTAAGTCTCTCCCTGAGCTGGGGAGACTTAGCCTTCCAAAGCTTAATGCTTTGTAAACTTCTTAGGGAACATGTGCTTTATAATTTATTAGGACTTGCTATATCGCTGTTGCTAACTAGCAAATCACAATGGTGTACAATATAATGACTAAAAGCAAAAAGGAAGGAAAAGAACTACAATAATTGTCAACAGTAAAGAGAACAGCATTCGTAACCAAAGGGCATTCACACTAGAGAATGACACGGGGAAAAATTCTGTTCCCGTCACTGCCCCATCCCCGGACCACCATCCTCTTCACCGCCCCGTCCCCGCCGTCCCCTTCACCGCCCCGTCCCCATCTCCACCGTCCCCTTTGCTGCCCCATCCCCGTCCCCGTAGCATCCATACAAGCCTCAGTACTGCAATATTTAGCTTATTCCTTCCTTATAAATCAAAGTTCTGGCTGCTAAACTAGAGAAAGAGATGTTCAGCTGGATTGGCTTTGTTTATAAATTTTTATAAACACAATTAATATAGTACTTTATCCTAAAGCAAAATAAATAAATAGAAAATTTTTTTCTACCTTTGTTGTCTGGTTTCTGCTTCCCTCATCTTCTCATTCATTTCATTCCATCCACTGTTTGCCATCTCTCTGCATCTTCCATTTGCTCTGTTACTTTGCCTCTCCTTTCACCCCCCCCCCCCCCAAATTGGTCTGGCACCCATCTTCTTCCCTCCGCTCCCCCATAGTCTGGCATCTCTGCCTTCTTCCCTTCCAGCGTCTTCTCCCCACTCTCTGTTACCCATTTCCCTTCAGGGTCTTCTCCCCACTCTCTCTTCCCCATTTCCCAGCGTCTTCTCCCCACTCTCTCTTCTGGATTTTAGAGGAAGGAGGATCCGCCAGTTCATGCAAAGCAAAAGAAGTGATTTGCCCAGGAAGTGCTTCAGTGTAGAGGAGATGCTGGAGGAGCCCCTGGGGCTTTAGTTAAAGGCAACCAGAGGCATTTTGCACGATTGACTTAGGCGCCTAGATTCTTTGTAAACTCTAAACACCACAAAGAGACACTTTTTTATATACAATCTCTCCACATATGCAGGACCTGGAGAGCCACCATCCTTTGCTCTGTAAATCTTCAATCGGGGCTACGGATGTGGCCCTGTCTCCCGACCAATTTTCCCAATTTTAGAGACCACCTGGGCTTTTCTCTGCTTTCTTTTATCCGTCTTTCTCCGAAAGGCGCTGCTTTGATGTGATCTTGCAGCCAGCACCTTGAAGTCGCATCGTGTTGCCTGCTGGAAAAATCTCCTCCGATGCAACCGGAAACAGGAAGTTGCATCAGAGGAGACTTTTCCAGCATCCACACGCGATGCGACTTCAAGGCTCCGGATGCAATATAGCGTGCAGCCTTATAGAAATCGCCAGTTTCGCCACAAAGAGAAGGTAAGGGAAAGGGAGGGAGGGATGGGGATGCACGGCCGGCGGGAGAGAGGGGGCTACCGGACCGCACGCTCGTTCACTGCGCGTGCTCACCATTCACAGCTCCACGGGGCGGTGAATGGCCTTGTCCCTGATCTCGGGGTGACCTTTTTTTTTTGTCACCATTTCAGCGGGTTACCCACGGCTAGCCGCAGGTAACAACCACCGTGTCATTCTCTAATTCACACCATAGAATGGTAGAGGGTGATGGATAAGGAAAGGGGGAGGAGAGTGGGCAAGAGCACTAATGGTTCGAGCTGCTGCCTCAGCACCCTGATATTGTGAGTTTGATCCCTGCCTGCTCCTTGTGACTCTGGGCATGTTACTTAGCACTCCATTGCCCCAGGTAACACAGTTCGATTGTGAGCCTGCAATGACAGGTTGGGGTGGGGGGAAGGGTAGATTTTGTTTTTTATATAATTATAAGGAATGTTAAGAAGGGAATTTATTGTATGCTTTTATGTGAGTTAAAAATTGTTATGGAATGGGAGGGAGGGGGGGAGATAAGTTTTAAAGTGGATTAATGGAGAATATTAAGTGTTATATTTAAGTTAAAATGTTATTTGCTGTCACACTTATTATAAGTTTTAAAAATGAATAAAGATTAAAAAAAAAAAAAAAAATCAAGAACGTTCATAGCAGAATTAGCTGGTAAAGCATTTATCTACATTTTCATTCAGACCAATAGGAACATATGATTTAAGGTGAAAAATCCAAAAATTTTTCCACTTAAGGAGGTAAGTATGTCTATCGCCATCAAAACTTGTGGGAATCTGTTCCATAATGCACCATTCTAACTGAGAAAAAAACATGTTGGTAAGTCTCTTCCGGCAGTGGCAGTAGCACAACGGTGCACGAGGCAGGCGCGCGCTTTTTGCGTGCGTACTTGGTCCCGCACTGCACTCCGAATAGCTGGGGGTGGAAAAAGTGCATCTTATGAAGCAAAAAAATACAGTAATCATGACAGAGAAACAGTTAGCGGGGGATGGTTAAACTGCTGGCTAGGTTTTAAGTGTTGAAGGCATTCTCGAAAAGGTGGGCTTTCAGTCTGTTTTTGAACAAGGGGTAGGGTAGGGGCATGACGCATGACCTCAAGAAATCTATTCCAGGCATCCTGGGCAAGTGCTGAATACTGACTTAACTGGCCATGTGTTAGCCGGCTCCTCTGAAGCCCAGCACTGACTATCCAGGAAAAACACTGGCGGTGGTCAGCAAAATGCGCACCACCGCCAGGTGACTATTGACCCCAGAGTTTTACTTTAGAAAGGATGTTTCCTGATTCGTGCCTTGAGAAAAACTCTTTATTGAATAAAGCTCTTCAATTTCATAATGCAACAGTATCAGTGGAAGTGTCCATTAAAAATCAAACACATTCAAGCATAGCACAGTACAGTCAATTTTACTTGAGAGGAGAAATATCTAATGCTGTCTCAACCTTCAGGCGCTGCCAGATTATTTGTTATAATTAATGGTTACAGTTAGAAAACACAAACGTATCACTATTTTCCTGTGCCTTAGACATGACAGCTATTTAGGTATTGGTAATCAAGTCAAAAACGTCGGTGCAGAATTAATGAACACTAATTATACATGTAATGAAGTTTAACTATGAGATCATGGAGAGATTTTATGCTATGATTACAAGACACTGAAAGCTTAGTAAGTGGATAATGCCAATCTGCAATGGATATCTCTACGCTGTTAAAACCACTCAAGCTACTATTTTAGACTGCAATTAATTATAGTTGTCAATGTTTTTACAGCAGCTTAAGACTTCAGACGCTGTGCTTAACCTTTACACATCCAAGACTCGCTCCTTCCTAAAGCCATCTCAAAGTGATTAATTTTTTGTCTATCACTAGGCATATCAGATGATGGCAATCCTAAGTAGAACAATTTGAAAAGCTCATGCTATTTAATTCTATATCATTCTGTCTCTAGTGAGATAATTAAATTTTCTGATGGCACAAAGTTGTTCAAAATTGTTAACTTACAAGAGGATTGTGAAAAATTGCATGAGGACCTTGTGAGACAGGGATACTGGATATCAAAACGGCTGATGACTTTTAATGTGAGCAAAGAGATACATGTGGGAAAGAGGAACCTGAACTAAAGCTATGTAATGCAGGGTTCCACTTTAGGAGTCACTGCTCAAGAAAAGGATCTAGGTGTTATCATTGAGGATACATTGAAAACCTTGGCTCAATGTGTAGTGGTGGCTAAGAAAGCAAATAGAATGATAGGAATTATCAGGAAAGGAATGGAAAACAAAGATGAAAATGTTGTAATGCCCTTGTATCGATCTCTGGTATGGCTGCACCTCAAATACTGTATGCAGTTCTGGTCACCATATCTCAAAAAAGATATAGTGAAATTCGAAAAGGTACAGAGAAGGGTGATGAAAATGATAAAAATGGATAGGACAATTTTCCTATGAGGAAAGGGTAAAGCGGCTAGGGCTCTTCAGCTTGGAGAAGGAATGGCTCAGGGGTGATATAATAGAGGTCTATAAAATAATGAGTGGAGTGGAAAGGGTATATGTGAATCGCTTGTTCATTCTTTCCAAAAAGAGTAGGACTAGTGGGCATGCAATAAAGCTACTAAGTAGTACATTTAAAACAAACCAGAGAAAATATTTCTTCACACAATGTGTACTTAAACTCTGGAATTCTTCACCAGAAAATGTGGTGAAATCAGTTAGCTTAACAGGGTTTAGAAAAGGATTGGCTAATTTCCAAAAAGAGAAGTCCATAGGCTATTATTGAGATGACTTCGAGAAATACACTGTTTATTCTTAGGATAAAACTTGGATGTAAGCAAAGACAAATTCTTAGACCTTTTTATCCAAATTCTTAGACCTTTTTCTCCAACCAGAACTTCAGAAAGTGAAATCCTACATCAAAGACACTACTCACATGTTGAGATTACTTAATGAAATTCAGGATGTACAGGATCAATGGCTGTTGGCGACGTTTGACGTCACAGCCTTGTATACGATGATTCCGACGGACCAAGCTCTCACCTTGCTTAAAGAAATATTTAGTCATCAAATGATACGTCCTCATTTATCTACTGATATTTTGATGGAAATGGCAACTCTTGTTTTGACCAAGAGCTATTTTTGGTTTCATGAGGGTTTTTATTTACAACGACATGGTATTGCCATGGGGGCATCCCTGGCTCCGTCTTTAGCCACTTTGTTTATGGCTAGCATGGAGGAGGAGAAGATATATCACATGCCGCTGTTCAGACATGGTCATTTGGAAGCGATATCTTGATGATATCTTTTGTATTTGGTCATCGACTGAAGCCAATTTTGACAAGTTCGTGAATGACCTTAATTCAATAGATGCAAACATTCAATTCACAGCTACAAAGGACTTTCACGAACTAGCCTTTTTAGACATCAGAATTATTAAAGATCATGGGAAATTAATTACTACTCTCCACCGGAAAAGCACAGATCGTAACAGTCTGCTCCTCTTCCATAGCTTTCATCCTATTGGACTTCGGAGGAGTCTTCCTATTAGCCAATTTTTACGCTTGCAGAGGATCTGCTATTCTATAGAAGAATACCGTATGCAGGCTAAAATTATGAAGAGACGCTTCTATCAGCGCGGCTATCCATATGATGTAGTAAAAAGAGCCTACACCCGGGCGAAGTATGCTCACCGTGAATGGCTGTTACAGGAGAACAATCGTTTGTCTAATTCTGATGAGAATATTGTCTTTATTCAACAATATTCTACTCTGGCTCTAAAGATCTCCCAAATCATTACTAAACATTGGCATGTAGCTAGGTTAGCTATTCCCTTGCTCGAAAATCATCCGATCTGTTCCTATAAAAGACAGAAAAATATAGGTGAATATGTTAACCATAGCATCATTAGAAATCCGACACCTAAGATTAAAGGCTGTCACCTTCCCTGCGGACGTTGTCAATGGTGTCCATTCACGATCCCTGGTGAACTATGGACACATCCCATCACAGGGGTCTCTTATTACTCCAAAGCCTTAACAAATTGCAATTCTAGCCAGGTCATTTACTGCATACAATGTCCATGCCCAAAACTTTACATTGGTCGTACTTTAAGATCTATAAAAATAAGGTTGACAGAACACAAATCTCGGGTTCATACCCGAAATGAAACTTCTCCATTGGAAGTTGTGTGGCTATACTTTAAAAGATCTTAAGTGGAGAGTGCTGGATAGGGTGGGAGGGAGGTAACGTTGAAAAAAGCCTCAACTTAAAAGAACTTTGTTGGATGTTCATGTTGAACTCCATGGCCCCGGAGGGATTAAATGAAACAGCTGATTGGCTAGCCCAAGTTGATCTTAGTTACTGACCTGCGGATATGACGTCAGGGGTAGTCACTATTTCAGTGAGTGGAAAAACGCCGCGGCCATCTTTCGGATGCCGCTGGACTTAAAAGTTAGGTACATTTAATGATACAGGTATGTGCTTGTTGATAACGTTTTTCAAAATAGTAATTGAACAGTATTCTCAAGTTTTAATGGTAGGTTTTAACAGTATGCTTTGTGTGTTTTCCCTAGAGCCCCATGCCTTGATAAAGATCGGCGAAACGCATTGGCAGGGGAGCGATCTATTTTGAACACTGGAGAAAGCATATTCAAAACAACATGACCTAAATAATCAATTGAAAGAAGCTAAGTTATTATTTTCTATATAACTTATTATGAATAGTTGAAAAGTGCATTTATATACAAAAAAATGAACGCAAAAAAAGTATAAAAATATGACTATGATAAAGATATAGGGGACGAATGAAGATTTGATAGACCTTTGAGGTGTTTTTCACTTCAAGCGGTCAATCTGACACCCCATATTTAGCTTATTCCATATCACTGGAATTTTGTTATTTTGGGTATTCTTAGGATAAGCATCATAAAATCTATTTGGGTTCTAGTTAGGTACTTGGGATGTAGTGTTCTGCCCCCATTTTATGTGCACATTTACTCAGTTTCTCGTACAAGTAAAGTGTGCTCTGTGGACTTAAATCCCCAGAAAGCTCTGCTTCTCTCACCACAGAGCTTCTGCAGCCACAGAGCTTAAGCTCATCCTTCTTCTTCAGTTTGATAGAGAACAGTTGCCATATTTGTCAGACCGCATGGCTATATGAGAACTTGGGATGCACCCGGGAGTGACCTAGGGCCCTGATTGGCCTGGATACCTGAAGCCCCTCCTATGGGAGGTACCTTAGGTATCTGGGCCAATCAGGGCCTTAGGCCACCTTCCCGCTGCATCCTGGGATGCACTGGGGAGGGATCTAAGACTCAAATTGACTCGGATACCTAAGGCCCCTTCCATAGGAGGGACTTAAGTTATCCAGGCCAATCAGAGTCTTAGGCCCCTCCCAAGTACATCCCAGGATGCACCGGGAAGGGGAAAGCCCACCATTTCGAAGCTATAAACTGTCTAGTAAAATCTATAGTCAGAATACCTGGATTGGCCACTGTTGGAAACAGGATACTGGGCTTGATGGACCTTCAATCTGTCCCAGTATGGCAATTCTTATGTTCTTATGTTCTTATTGATGCTATTATATTTACATACCCATTACCAGGTGAATTCTATATACGGTGCTGAAAGATAGGCGTCACTTCCACATTAAAAATTCAGTGCAGAAAAGCATTCTAAATGATGCAGGGCAGCAAAATGGGACAAAAAGGCAGAGTTGAGTGAAAACATGCTTATGTGCTCATTTAAAGAATAGTGCCTAAGTGTTTTTGTGCAGATCTGTAAAGGGGGCACCAGGCCATGTGAAGAGCATGGATGGGTCAAAGAACTTGTGTACTGGGATTAATTCCTGGTTTTAACTGGTGTAATTCTTCATGTCC
This sequence comes from Geotrypetes seraphini, assembly GCF_902459505.1. Lineage (NCBI taxonomy): Eukaryota > Metazoa > Chordata > Amphibia > Gymnophiona > Dermophiidae > Geotrypetes > Geotrypetes seraphini. The sequence goes on from NC_047086.1 coordinate 286,761,826, forward strand.
AAAGTTGGGTGTACATCCTAGTGCGACATGCTATTCTAGAAAGGGCATCAATCCTGGAACACCCTTCATAGAATACTATTCAGTGCTGATATTTTTTGGCTTCGCATTTGAGTGCCATTTATACAATCCAGCCTCATTCTTAAAAACTTTGTTGTTTCTAAAAGTATTTTTTCATCATACACAGGAAATGTATATACTTTGTGGTCTGTGTAAATTTTCTGGTCAGGTATTAGCATACCAAATATTATAAACCAAATAATTCCCACTTATCCTAACATGTAAATGAAAGTTCTATTCTAATAACAGGAGTCGGCCTCAGTAATGGAGCCTACGCGTAGTCGAAATCAATGACTGGGGTGTTCAGCGTAGTTATTTATGCTCCTTATTCTCCAATCATTGGCCTTACTCCCATTACTTTACTTTATTCAAAAAGATTAAATCTACTGAAAATTAGTTATTTCTTATTTTAAATATAAGTTAATATTTTCTTTTTTCTAGTTTTTCAACTTATTTTTATTAAAACATTCTATTTAATTCATTCATTACACTATCATTCTACTCCTTTCATTACACTATTACATATTTCTCATGAAACTGCATTCTTTCCGTTGTATCTACTGGTGATTTTTTTAAACTAGGCAACATTCATTATTCAAAAAGCCTACTTATCTTGAGTCAGCGCTTGTGTTTCAAAACAGCCAACGTGGCCAGCGTTTCGTGGGCACAAACTCAAACCCACTGCATCAGGGCCAAGTAATTTAGGAAACAAGTCGCTGGAAAAGACACAAAAAAAGTTTATTTAGTGAACAGTACTAAAGTCTTACTTACTATTCACGATAAGCTCACTTACTTGCTGCTCAATATTCATTTGAAAGCGGTCTCAGATCAACAAAATGGCGACAGCCTCGATTTAAAAAGCTTGGTTGTGTACTGACGTCAGTCAGAGTATCAGATTACATTAGTGCAGGAATTCATTGATAAATACCTTGATCTCCACTATAGACTTTAAAGCAAGAAACAGTCTAAAACCACAGGTTGAAAAACGGCTTACATTTAGTAAAAATGTTGCCATTCTATTTGTTTATTCAGGCCATTAGGATACAATGTATTTAATCTACTAATCCAACGCTGTTCATGCTGGGCTAGCATACGTCTAAAATTGCCTCCTCTATTATCGGGTCTGACAATTTCTATGATGACAGCTTTTAATGTCATGAAATCATGTTTCCTTGTAATACAGTGTTTTGCTAATGGTGCTCCCATATTCAGATTTTTAATATTGCTTTTATGCTCAGTCAACCTGACATTTAATTGTCTAGAAGTTTGGCCTATATATAATAGGTTGCAGGGACATCTCAGAGCATAAACCACCCCACGAGTTTTACAATTTGATGTATGATTCAGGATATATTCCCTATTATCTTTGGGGTTCACAAATATTTTGGTGCATTCCATCAGAGCACACATCTGACATTTATTACATGTTTGATGACCCAACATAGAATTGTCTAAGATGGTGGACGTATCTTTAGGACGTGAGGGACATAGTATCTCCTTTAAATTCCTATTACGGCGATAAGCTATCCTGAGAGAATAGTCTTTAAAGGTTCCTGCTACGCTCAAAATCTCCCAGTGTTTTCTCAAAGCTTTAGCAATTTTATAACTCTGGTTAGAGTACGTTAACACACATGTCATAATTTTCTCACATGTTTTATCATTGTTCCTATTTCTAGGGGTTAACAGATGTTCCCTGTGGTTATAAAGAGCCCTTTTATAGGCTCTATTAATAATTTTTTCTGGATAGCCCCTTTGTAGGAATTTGTATTTCAGATTTGTTGCTTGCCTTTTAAAATCAGCATCAGAAGTACAAATTCTTCTAATTCTTAGGAATTGGGAGAATGGAAGACTTTTTCGAAGAGAACTGGGGTGAGCACTTGAAAAATGTAATACCGAGTTACTATCAGTCGGTTTCGTATATACTTGTGTTTTAAATTTCCCATCAACAATTTTAATCAATACATCCAAGAAAGCAAGTTGACAAAGAAATACTGTCGGTACTTTGGGGGTCGTTCTTAAATCCAAGGTTTTATTGATAATCTCTAACGCCTCCTCCTGAGGGATGATGGTATAAAGGGAGCATACATCTATCGTAACTAATATTGAGTGTTCATCCGGTTGAATCAACTCCATTTTCTTCAAAAATTCTGTAGTATCCTGTAGATATGAAACAGTCTGTTTTACAAATATTTGAAGAAATTTATCAATGTAAATTGATGCAGCCTCCAAAAGTGAACCTCTGTTAGAGACAATGGGTCTTCCTGGTGGAGCAGTTAGCGACTTATGAAATAAATCTACCGGAACCATTGGAACAAAGGATAAACCTTTAGACAGTACAGAAATCTCATCATTTGTCAATATATGATTAGATAAATTTACTATCAAAGAACCCTCTGATGTAACGGGGTCAGGTTGTATTCCTTGACATACATACGATGGTTTCACTATGGGAATTGTTGACCCCGCTGCGAGCGGGTCTGTGGTCTTTGATATTGATATGGGCCTTGATTCTGATATTGACCTTGGTTCTGATATTGGCCCTGATTTAAATAATTTCTTCGACCATTGCCTCTTCGTCGCCGACCTCTGCGCTGGAACTGAGGTTTTGGGCCCAAAAAATCCTCCTCAGAACTTGAGCCAAAACTAGAGGATTCAGAAGTATGGTCAAAGGCCAAAGGCTACCCAGAAAAAATTATTAATAGAGCCTATAAAAGGGCTCTTTATAACCACAGGGAACATCTGTTAACCCCTAGAAATAGGAACAATGATAAAACATGTGAGAAAATTATGACATGTGTGTTAACGTACTCTAACCAGAGTTATAAAATTGCTAAAGCTTTGAGAAAACACTGGGAGATTTTGAGCGTAGCAGGAACCTTTAAAGACTATTCTCTCAGGATAGCTTATCGCCGTAATAGGAATTTAAAGGAGATACTATGTCCCTCACGTCCTAAAGATACGTCCACCATCTTAGACAATTCTATGTTGGGTCATCAAACATGTAATAAATGTCAGATGTGTGCTCTGATGGAATGCACCAAAATATTTGTGAACCCCAAAGATAATAGGGAATATATCCTGAATCATACATCAAATTGTAAAACTCGTGGGGTGGTTTATGCTCTGAGATGTCCCTGCAACCTATTATATATAGGCCAAACTTCTAGACAATTAAATGTCAGGTTGACTGAGCATAAAAGCAATATTAAAAATCTGAATATGGGAGCACCATTAGCAAAACACTGTATTACAAGGAAACATGATTTCATGACATTAAAAGCTGTCATCATAGAAATTGTCAGACCCGATAATAGAGGAGGCAATTTTAGACGTATGCTAGCCCAGCATGAACAGCGTTGGATTAGTAGATTAAATACATTGTATCCTAATGGCCTGAATAAACAAATAGAATGGCAACATTTTTACTAAATGTAAGCCGTTTTTCAACCTGTGGTTTTAGACTGTTTCTTGCTTTAAAGTCTATAGTGGAGATCAAGGTATTTATCAATGAATTCCTGCACTAATGTAATCTGATACTCTGACTGACGTCAGTACACAACCAAGCTTTTTAAATCGAGGCTGTCGCCATTTTGTTGATCTGAGACCGCTTTCAAATGAATATTGAGCAGCAAGTAAGTGAGCTTATCGTGAATAGTAAGTAAGACTTTAGTACTGTTCACTAAATAAACTTTTTTTGTGTCTTTTCCAGCGACTTGTTTCCTAAATTACTTGGCCCTGATGCAGTGGGTTTGAGTTTGTGCCCACGAAACGCTGGCCACGTTGGCTGTTTTGAAACACAAGCGCTGACTCAAGATAAGTAGGCTTTTTGAATAATGAATGTTGCCTAGTTTAAAAAAATCACCAGTAGATACAACGGAAAGAATGCAGTTTCATGAGAAATATGTAATAGTGTAATGAAAGGAGTAGAATGATAGTGTAATGAATGAATTAAATAGAATGTTTTAATAAAAATAAGTTGAAAAACTAGAAAAAAGAAAAAAGAAAATATTAACTTATATTTAAAATAAGAAATAACTAATTTTCAGTAGATTTAATCTTTTTGAATAAAGTAAAGTAATGGGAGTAAGGCCAATGATTGGAGAATAAGGAGCATAAATAACTACGCTGAACACCCCAGTCATTGATTTCGACTACGCGTAGGCTCCATTACTGAGGCCGACTCCTGTTATTAGAATAGAACTTTCATTTACATGTTAGGATAAGTGGGAATTATTTGGTTTATAATATTTGGTATAGCTTTTCCACTGGGGAATTTTGTATTCAGGTATTAGCATAGCCACAAAGACTCTGCCTATGTGTGCCCCATCTGTAAAATACACACTGGTCACCATACATGAAGAAGGACACAGCACTTCTCGATAGAGTCCAGATAAGAGCGACTAAAATGGTTAAGGGGCTGAAGGAGTTTCCATACAATGAAAGATTACAGAAACTGGGCCTCTTCTGCCTTGAAAAGAGGAGACATGATCGAAACATTCAAGATAATGAAGGGAATAGACTTAGTAGATAGACAGGTTGTTCACCCTCTCCAATGTAGAGGGAACGAGACAGCACTCTCTAAAGTTAAAAGCGGATAGATTCCATACAAACATAAGGAAGTTTTTCTTCACCCAGAAAGTGGTAGAAAACTGGAAGGCTCTTCCGGAGGCTGTTATAGGGGAAAACACCCTCCAGGGATTAAAGATAAAGTTAGACAAGTTCCTGCTGAATCAGAACGTTCGCAGGTAATGCTAGACTTAGGGTACTGGTCTTTGACCTAAGGGCCGCCGTGTGAGCGGCTGCTGGGCGCGATGGACCACTGGTCTGACCCAGCAGTGGCAATTCTTACGTTCTTATGTATTTACAGAACAGCGCGTAAGCAGATTTTCAGCATTTATATACATACACCCCAGGCATACATGCATATGTGCTGGGTTTATAGTTTATTATGAATATATTTGATGCATTATTTATAGAATTTCCTCCTTATAGTGTGGCACAATGCTTCATTCTTTCTTCTCCCATAAGCAGATGCAGGTATGTCTGTGTACAGTACCCAGTAAAGGAAGAGTCTCAATAAGAAGAAGGAGCTCTGTGGTAGGTGGGTGCAAGGCTGAATGGGCTTTGTGTGAGTGACAGGGCTGTGCATTTGTTAGTGCACATTCGGTTCATGTCCCAATATGAATTCCATAAGGTCCATATTCCCAAGACTCCTATTACTCGTGATGGATGTGTTGAAATAAGGCCAAGATCAGTTTTGTAATTGCATTTTTTTTTTTTAATTATTAGACAGTCATTCATAGGGTTACTATATTTGTTAAGTCAAAAAAAGAGAACACATGCCCAAGCCCTACCCCACTCACAGTGCCCTGCTCCACCCCTGCCTCTCACTAGTCTTGCCCATACTCTCCCCCAAAACTCAGCCTCTCTCTCTCCTCCCCAGCCCCCCATCCAGTTCATCCCTGAGTCAGGTATCGCTCTTTGAGTATCCGCTGTTCCCAGATACCTCTTTCAGTGCTGCAATTTCAAATTTCAGGAAGCCGGCTGCATTAGCGACATGATCCTGCTGCTGTTGGCCTGCCATGGAAGCCTTTGCTCTGCAGTGTCCCAACTACTCGGGAACAGGAAGTCGCTGCAGAATGAAGGCTTCTGGGGCAGGCCAATGGCAGCAGGACCATGTTGCTAATACTGCTGGCTGCCCGAAGTTTGAAATTGCAGCACTGGAAGAAGTACATGGGGACAGGGGAGAGCCATACTCGACTCCAGGGTGAGGGCTGGACTGGAGAGAGTGTGAGTCCAAAACCCGGCCAAACTCCCTCCAGTCCAGGAAACTGTCTGGACAGTCCTCAAGATTCGGTTCTAGGGCCTGTTCTTTTTAACATTTTGTAAGCAATATTGCTGAAGGACTGTCGGGTAAGGTTAGTCTCTTTGCATATGACACTAAAATCTGATGATATGAATAGCATGAGGAAGGACCTAGTGAGGTTTGAAGAATGGTCTGAAATTTGGCAGCTAAGATTTGATGCTCTGAAATGTAAGGTCATGTATTTGGACTGCAAAATCCCAATGGAACGGTTCAGTTTAAGGGGTGAAGAACTTTTGTGCATGAATGATGATGTAGATGTGATAGTATGTGATGAACTTAAGGTGGCCAAACAAGTTGAAAAGGTGACGATGAAAGCTAGAAGGATGCTAGGATACATAGGAAGAGATATTGGCCAGTAGGAAAAAGTAGGTATTGATGCCCCTGTGTAAGACTCTGTTGAGATCTCATTTAGAATATTGGGTAAAATTCTGGAGACTGCACCTTCAAAAAAATATAAACAGGATAGAGTCAGTCCAGAGGAAGGCTACTAAAATGGTGTTTGGTCTTCATCATAAGGTATATGGGGACAGACTTAAAGATCTCAATATGTATATTTTGGAGGAAAGGCGGTAGAAGGGAGATATGATAGAGACGTTTAAATACCTACATGGCATAAATGTACATGAGGCGAGTCTTGTTTGAAAGAAAGCTCAGAATGAGAAGGCATAGAATGAAGTTAAGACATGACAGGCTCAGGAGTAATCTGAGGAAATACTTTTTAACAGAAAGGGTGGTAGATGCATGGAATAGTTTCCAAGTAGAGGTGGTGGAGACAAAGACAGTATGAATTCAAGAAAGCATGGGACAGGCACATGGGTTATCTTAGGAAGAAGAGGAGATAGTGGATGCTACAGATGGGCAGAATGGATGGACTAATTGGCCTTTATCTGCCGTTTTGTTTCTAAAAAGAGGACATATCCGGACGTCTGGTAACCTCCCCTAACAGAGCTTTTTGGAGTCCCAAAATAGCAGAGACCAAGAAGGTATGATTTAGAGCTGGCTCCTTTAGGCCTGAAATAGAGGCAAATGGTGCCAGTCTGATACAGAGATGGCAATTGCAGGCCTACAGTAGAGCCTAGTACTGCAGGGCTGAAAGACCGCATACTTCAGCAGGTCTGAATGAGAGCAGCATTCCACTACTCTAATGGTAGTAGTATTCTGAAACTGAATTTGAACAGGGTTCTACAGTTCTCAAGCAGCAATGGCATATACATGCTGCTGACTCCTCTCCCTGGTGTCTGGCAAAACAGCTGATTGCCGCCACGACCCTAGGGAATTGAAACCACCTACCCCATCCACCCCAAGGGGTGACATGAAGGGCCAAGCTGTCAGGCCCAAACACTGCAGCCGGCGACTTCCTCCTCCAGGTGGGTTAAAAATTATTTTTTTAAAACTGGTTATATAAGGTAGCATGAAAAATATTTGCTCCTTTAGAGTGCTGGAGCTCAAAAAAGAAGTTTGAGAGACATTGTCCTATCCAATTAAATAGCACTGCATATTGATCCAAACATATTTAAATCCCACGACCAAATATTGAGCCATAATGTCTTTATATATTTTTTTCTCTTTTTCTCTTATACCTCTATTTTGATAGTTGTGCTGTTTCTGTGTAATATAAATTTCTACAAAGTATGAAAAATGACAACATAATTCAGTTATAAACCAAAGGGGATATAAAGGAATTAGGAAAATAATTTTCAGATAGCACTATGACTGAAATTCCATTTTTCAAAACTAGGTCAGATCTCCTAGTTTTAGATGACAGCAAAACTTTTATTAATGATTCCTGAAGAAAGAAATCAAACCAGACCTGTTCAGAATCCACTTCTCAAACCGGCATTGTGAGAGCTTGATAATGATTATATCCAGGTAATTAAATCCCTAGGAGGACAAAGCTTAGCTGAACTCAGGTGCCACAGAAATGCTAACCCAATAAACGCCCCATTGTGCATCCCATTGTCTATATAATAACAGGCGCTCTTGCCTTTCAGTCTAGGCTACTATGACCTTGCAAAGAAACGTAGGTTAAGTCAACATAAGAGATCCTTTCATGCAGAGGACTTCGAAAAACTTATCACTAGGCTATTAACAGTTTTTAGCTTTTCTAGTCCTTAATCATGTAGTACAGTGGTTCTTAAATCTGTCCTTGGGGACCCCCAGCCAGTCAGAATTTCAAGATATAAGAACATAAGAATAGCCTTACTGGGTCAGACCAATGGTCCATCAAGCCCAGTAGCCTGTTCTCACGGTGGCCAATCCAGGTCACTAGTATCTGGCCAAAACCCAAGGAGTAGCAATATTCCATGCTACTGATACAGGGCAAGCAGTGGTTTCCCCTATGACTTTCTCAATAACAGACTATGGACTTTTCCTTCAGGAACTTTTCCAAACCTTCCTTAAAACCAGCTATGTTATCCGCTCTTACCACATCCTCTGGCAACGCGTTCCAGAGCTTAACTATTCTCTGAGTGAAAAAAGTTTTCCTCCTATTGGTTTTAAAAGTATTTCCCTGTAACTTCATCGAGTGTCCCCTAGTCTTTGTAATTTTTGATGGAGTGAAAAATCGATCCACTTGTACCCGTTCTACTCCACTCAAGATTTTGTAGACTTCAATCATATCTCCCCTCAGCCTTCTCTTTTCCAAGTTGAAGAGCCCTAATCGGTTTAGTCTTTCCTCATACGAGAGGAGTTCCATCCCCTTTACTATCTTGGTTGCTCTTCTTTGAACCTTTTCTAGCGCCACTATATTTTTCTTGAGATAAGGAGACCAGAATTGAATGCAATATTCCAGATGAGGTCACACCATGGAGCAATACAGGGGCATTATAACATTCTTAGTCTTGTTAACCATCCCTTTTTTAATAATTCCTAGCATCCGGTTTGCTTTTTTGACCGTCGCCACACATTGGGCGGAAGGTTTCATCATATTGTCTACAATGATACCCAGATCCCTAATGAAGATGCATCATATTATGAATAAGCTATTATTTTTTAATTTTCAAAAATATTTTAATTCACCATTAACGTTTTTAATAAATTACATTAAATTTGAAACTTCTTTCTATATGTTTACAAATATAATATACACATATTAAAACAAACATAAAGAGCCCTCTCAATCAAACACCCATGTGATGATCACTAAACCATTAGCTTCTGTAAATAAATGTCCATTGTCCACTGCATATCAACAATTTGTCACAACGAACTGCTAGGCAAATTGGAGGCTCCATTGGTGTCCCACTGGGTGATGAATAGACATGATATTGAGAATTTGCGCGACACAACAAAGGACCCGAGGCTGCCTTCGTGAATCGCTGCGCTGGGAAGTAAGAAGAGCTGCTGGGAGGGGAGAAAACCACTATCAGTCTGGGAAGCTGCTGGGCAGGGGAAAAAAGGGACAGCTGCTACTGGAAAGGGAGAAGGAGAGATGCTTCTGGGAGGGGAGGAGGGAAAGGAATCTGGGAAGCTGCTGGGCCAGGAAAAAAAAGGGACAGCTGCTACTGGAGAGGGAGAAGGAGAAGGAGAGATGCATCTGGGAGGGGAGGAGGGAAAGGAATCTGGGAAGCTGCTGGGCCAGGAAAAAAAAGGACAGCTGCTACTGGAGAGGGAGAAGAAGGAGAGATGCTTCTGGGAGGGGAGGAGGGAAAGGAATCTGGGAAGCTGCTGGGCAAGGAAAAAAAAAGGGACAGCTGCTACTGGAGAGGGAGACGGAGAGATGCTGCTGGGAGGGGAGGAAGGGAAGAGAGTTACTGCTGGACAGGAGGCTGGGAGAAAGAAAGAAAGGGGGCAGGCAGGGAAACAGAAGGAAAGAAGAGAAACAGAAAAAAAGAAAGAAAGGTCAGGGAGAGAGGAAGAAAAAGTTGGGGGAGGGAATGAGGTGTGGAGGAGAGAAAGCATACAGGCTGATAGAAGGGAAGAAAGATTGGATGCACAGTCAGAAGAAGAAAGTGCAACCAGAAATCACCAGACAAGGTAGGAAAAATGATTTTATTTTAAATTTAGCAAAGTGGAGGCAGTATTACCACAGTTTTCAAAGGAATTTGCCCAAATAACTTAATAGTTAACTGGGTAAATTCCCAGAGATGAAAACTTCCCTTCACTTACTATGCACAGTTCTGAATTTATATCTGCTGTCTATATTTTACAATATGGTCCCCTTTTACTAAACCGCAATAGTGGTTTTTAGCGCAGGGAGCCTATGAGCGTCAAGAGCAGTGCTGGGCATTCAGCGCAGCTCCCTGCGCTAAAAACTGCTATTGTGGTTTAATAAAAAGGATGGAGGGTATATTTGTCTATTTTTGTATGCTATAAAAACCAAATACAGAGAGAGACTGAGAGCTGTTGACGAAGAGCTACGTGTGTGTCTTTCTTCCATTCCAGCCAGAATATCAGCTTTGTGTTCAGCCAAACAGGCCCAGGTTTCGCACTGAATAAAGTATTTTATAATTTTTATAATTTTTATTTCATAATAAAGTAATTATAAAATACTTTCTTTGTGTTTATTTGATTCCTATTCAAGAGAATTACTTTATATATAGTCAATATAGGCAGAGAGTTAAATTTTTTAACATTTTCTAATGGTGGTGTGCCTCGTGATTTTTTTCATGAAACAAGTGTGCCTTTGCCCAAAAAAGGTTGAAAAACACTGGTCTAGAAATTGAAAGCATCAAACGTATTGTCTTCTGGACTGTTTTTAATTTACAGTTTACACATATAGATGTAACAGACATAACTACATTTGTTGTAAAACATTTATTAAGATATCATTTCATCCCTACAATTTCTGTGTTCTTAAAAATATTATTTAACGTTATTTAATTTAGCGTGTAGGCCTAAAATTCCTTTGAATACCTCGTCCTCATGTATCAGCAACTTTGACAACATATTTATTTGGCTCATAACTTGCTGGCGCCCGATATTTTTAGCTCACAGTGAAAAAAGTTTGCTCACAACACCCGCCCGCTTAGAGGGAACACTGGTTCTCTTGGTTACCAAATCGCAGGTGGAATTAATTCATCATAATGAGGTTGTTTCCTGTGTAAGGTTAAGTAGAGAGCAGGAGATCCAATGAAGGATAGTAAAAAAAAACAACAAAAACCCTTTGGGTTACTGCAGAATGAAAAACAAAGATACTATCCATAAAGTAAATTGGTTTAAGTGAGGACAGCAAGTCTTGTAGTGTAACTTAGAAACATAGAAACATGATGGCAGATAAAGGTTAAATGGCCAATCCAATCTGCCCATTTGCAGTAACCATTATCTCTTCCTCTCTCTAAAAGATCCCATGTGCCTATCCCAGGCTTTCTTGAATTCAGACACAGTCTTTGTCTCCACCATCTCTTCCTGGAGACTGTTCCACAAATCTACCACGCTTTCTGTCTGCATGGGGAGCACCACTTATTAGTTCTATCATAGCAGAGTCTTTTTCTGGATGATGCTAAGCTATTCTTCCTGAGTACTCTTCTAAGCAGAGCTTCTAGCCTCCAGAGATAATGTAAAAGATTTTCTCCCTCTTTATGACCCGTGTTTCTAAACCTATAATACAGGTGAAGCCAACTTTCTGCAGTGCCAAATGTGCTTTCTAATGCATCTAGGCACTCCTAAGCTGAGGCTTGGTGGTTTTCAGCTTTTACAGCCCCAAAAACCTGTAGAGAAGGGCTTTCGCCTATTCGCTTTTTTTTCCATGGCAGGGCACTCCCATTCCTCCAAGAGAGTCGGGAGGCAGCGGCTGGGCTGGGCAGAGCAGCTGAGGAAATTGCGAGGCAGCGGCTGGGCTGAGGAGAGAGAGAGAGAGAGAAGGCATTGGAGCAGGCAGGACTTAGAGAGGGGCAGGGCGAGAGATAACTCCGCCCACCCTCCCGACGTCAGAGGGACACCACAGCCGAACTCCCCAAGGCACTACAGGGTCAGCACACACCAGAGAGGAGTCGGGGAGAGGACACCAGCAGCAGACAGAGAGTGAGGGAGAGAGGATGCAGCAGCAGCAGGCAGAGTGAGAGAGGACACCAGAAGCAGGAGGGAGCGAAGACCAAAGTAGGAGAGCTGAGAAGGACCAGAGAGCAGAGCAGATAGACTGAAATGGAGGCAGCCGGATCACAGCGGAGCTTTCCAGTGTACTGCATGGACTGCCATATGTACGACTACCTCCCCTCGGGAAGGCGGGAGTACATATGTGGTCGATGTCGGGAACTGGAGAGTCTGAAAAAGGAGGTTGGGAGACTGCAGGCCAGGGTCCAGGAGCTGGAAGGGCTGTACGACCTAGAAGAGCCATGCCAGGCGTCTGAGGAACCAGACACAGCAAGCCCCATCAAGGATCAGGTGAGGGACCTTGAGAGATACATCGAAGAAGCCTACAGGAGGGTGGAGGAGCAGGACCAGCCGCATCACGGACAGGCGTCCCTAGATGATGAGAGCCGCAACCCACCGGAGGATGGACCTAGTGGAGAGGCCGGGCAAACAGAGGGGGCCGAGGCGAACCAGGACCCCGAGGGAGGAGCACCAAGATACACCAAGGATACGGACCTGAGGCAGAGGAGGCTACTGAGAAAGGGGAAGACTGCAATTGTTGTAGGAGACTCGATCCTGAGGGAGGTGGACAGTCATGTGGCTGGAGGGAGAGAGGACCGGCTAGTGACATGTCTCCCAGGGGCTAAGACAAAGGACATCGCCGACAGAATCGAGAGGATCCTGGACGGAGCCGAAACGGAGGAGACAGCAGTAATTATCCACGTCGGAACAAATGATGTGAGCCGGAGGAACTTCAGCATGCCTGCGCTAACGGACCAGTTCAGGGTCCTGGGAAGGAAGCTGAAATGGAGGACACAGAGGATAGCCTTCTCTGAGATCCTGCCGGTCCCGAGGGCAGAAGCAAGGAGGCAGGCCGAGCTCCAGGATGTGAATGCGTGGGTGCGAAGATGAGGGCTTCCACTTTGTGAGGAACTGGTCGTCCTTCTGGGGAAAGAGCAAGCTCTACAGGCGGGACGGCCTGCACCTGAGCACGGCGGGAACAAGAATACTGGCAGCCAACATGAAGAAGGAGATCGAGAGGGCTTTAAACTAAGGAGAGGGGGAAAGCCGACAGCAGACCTGATGACGCTTCGGACAACGGTATCCAGAAAGGATGCTGAACGGGATGACTACAGGGAGGAGGACGGGGAACCGATGGAGCTCGAGATCAGACAGCGAGGGAAGCACCAGGTAACAGCAACTTACTGTGAGGGACTTAAGTGGCAGGGGGATTCAGGGGATTCAGGGGGGCGGGGTGGAACCAGAGTGCAAGCAGAAGGCAATAAGGAGGAACCACAAGGCAAGAGGGATCAAACCAAGGCCCAGGGGACAATAGCATGGGAGGGGGTAGGAAGGGCAGGAAATTTCCGAGGAAAAGCGAGGAAGGGGGGTGGAGGGGACACGAGAAGGCAGAAATTTGTGAGGGTAAAGGATGAGGGTAAAGCAGAGGCACAGTTAACGGGTGAACAGCCCGAAACTCGAGGGAAGGCAGCCCAGGTAAAAGCCCAGGTAAAAGCCGGGACCTACAGTGCTTATACACGAATGCAAGAAGCCTCAGGGCCAAGATGGGTGAACTGGAAGTCATGGCCAAAGGGGAGGACCTGGATGTAATTAGAATTACGGAAACTTGGTGGACAGAGGACAATCAATGGGATGTGGTGCTGCCAGGGTACAAGCTCTACAGGAGGGACAGGACCCACAAGAAGGGGGGAGGCATAGCACTATACATAAAGGACTCTATCTACTTGGTCAGGATGGATACGGCGACAAAGACAGAGGGGCTGGAGTCACTATGGATCAAATTGCCGGGAACCAAAGGTGCAGACATAAAACTGGGGCTGTATTATCGTCCACCTGGTACGCCGGATGCAGTCGGACACGACTTGGAAGCGGAACTGAAGCAGGAATGCAGTACTGGAATTGTAACAGTGATGGGGGACTTCAACTACCCGGGGATAGACTGGAGTACGGGTCACTCCAACTGCGCCAGGGAAACGGAATTCGTAGAAGCTGTGAGGGACTGCTTCATGGAACAACTAGTCAAGGAACCAATGCGAGGGGGAACTACTCTTGACCTCTTCCTTAATGGATTAGGGGGGCCTGCAAGAGGGGTAGAAGTGGGAGGACCACTAGGCAACAGTGATCACAACGCAATCAGATTCACATTAGAAAGGGGGACACCCATAGTGAGGATGATTGCAACGACTGCACTCAACTTCAGGAAAGGGAACTATGTTGCTATGAGGGAAATGGTGGGGAGGAAGCTCAAGAACAGCTTTAGGATGGAGACTGTAGGAAGCGCCTGGACCCTATTCAGGGACACCCTGCAGGAAGCACAAAACCTATACATCCCCAGTTTCAGGAAAGGCTGTAAGAACAAGCGGTCAAAAAGCCCGGTTTGGATGACAACTGAAGTAAAGAGGGCAATAAGTGACAAGAAAGTGTCCTTCCGGAGATGGAAAAAGGACCCAATGGAGGAAAATCACCAGGAGCACAGGAATTGCCAAAAGGAATGCCACCGAGAGGTTAGAAAAGCAAAAAGGGAATACGAGGAGGGGCTGGCCAGGGAGGCGAAAAATTTCAAGGCATTCTTCAGTTATATAAAGGGGAAGCAACCAGCGAGAGAGGAGGTGGGGCCGTTGGATGATGGGGATAGGAAAAGAGTGATTAAGGAGGACAAAGAGGTAGCTGAGAGGTTGAACACGTTCTTCTCGTCGGTCTTAACGTGCGAAGACACATCCAATATACCGGACTCAGAGGAGCTCATGAGTGGGGAACAGGCCGAAAAATTGGAGCATATAGAGGTAAGTCAGGAGGATGTCCTCAAACAGATAGACAGGCTAAAAAGCGGCAAATCACCGGGACTGGACGGGATCCACCCAAGGGTTCTAAAGGAACTAAGACAGGAAATAGCGGGCACAATCCAGCATGTTTGCAACCTATCCCTGAGAACAGGAGAGGTGCCAGAGGACTGGAAACTGGCAAATGTCACACCTATCTTTAAGAAGGGATCGAGGGGTGACCCCGGGAACTACAGGCCGGTGAGCCTGACTTCAGTTATAGGGAAGATGGTGGAAGCGATGATCAAGGACAACATTTGCGAACACATCGAGAAAAATGACTTACTGCGAACAAGCCAGCACGGATTCTGTAAGGGAAGGTCATGCCTTACGAACCTACTGTACTTCTTTGAAGGAATAAGCAGTCAGGTGGACAAAGGGGAACCCATAGACATCATTTACCTCGATTTTCAAAAGGCTTTTAACAAGGTGCCACATGAAAGGCTGCTTAAGAAGCTGTGGAACCACGGGGTGGGCGGGGATGTACACAGATGGATCAAGCACTGGCTGTCGGGTCGGAGTGAAGGGCCAATATTCTGACTGGTGGGGAGTCACGAGCGGTGTGCCGCAGGGATCAGTGCTGGGGCCGCTGCTCTTCAACATATTTATCAACGACCTGGAAACGGAGGCAAAATGCGAGGTTATAAAATTTGCGGACGATACCAAACTCTGCGGCAGGGTTAGGACCAGGGAGGAATGTGAGGACCTGCAAAGGGACCTGGACAAGCTGGAAGACTGGGCAAACAAATGGCAAATGCACTTTAACGTTGAGAAATGCAAGGTCATGCATATAGGAAATAAGAACCCGTTGTTCAACTACAAAATGGGGGGGGGAGGCACTGCTGGGGGACAGCGGACTTGAGAGAGACTTGGGTGTGCTAGTGGATGCATCAATGAAGTCATCCGCACAGTGCGCAGCAGCGTCGAAAAAAGCCAACAGGATGCTGGGCATCATAAAGAAGGGTATCACAACCAGGACGCGGGAAGTCATCATGCCACTATATCGGGCGATGGTGCACCCGCATCTGGAATACTGCGTTCAGTATTGGTCACCGCACCGCAAGAAGGACATGGCGGTACTTGAGAGAGTCCAAAGGAGAGCAACGAAGCTGGTAAGAGGGCTGGAAAACTGCCCATACGCCGAGAGGCTGGATAAGCTGGGTCTCTTCTCTCTGGAAAAAAGGAGGCTCAGGGGAGATATGATAGAGACCTTCAAGATCCTGAGAGGCATAGAGAGGGTGGATAGGGACAGGTTCTTCAGACTGAGAGGGACAACAGGTACGAGGGGGCACTCGGAGAAACTGAAGGGGGATAGGTTCAAGACAAATGCAAGGAAGTTTTTCTTCACCCAAAAGGTCGTGGACACATGGAATGCGCTCCCGGAGGAAGTGATCAGGCAGAATACAGTACAGGGATTGGACGGATTCCTGAGGGACAAAGGGATCGTAGGGTACTGAAACCAAGGGGTGATTCAGACTGGTCATGACCTGTTGGGCCGCCGCGGGAGCGGACTGCTGGGCGGGATGGACCTGTGGTCTGACCCAGCGGTGGCACTGCTTATGTTCTTATGTTCTTATCTGGGCAGCTTGCTTCATCCAATTTTCATAATCATCTTCCCTTCCTAGCACCAGGGAGTGTGCCTGAAAAAGTGTTTAACCTCTTATAGATAGTGTTTTCTCTTTGAGTCTTTTGATTATTTCTAGCACCTTTTATATTGCTAGAATAGAGGCAGTGTCACTAGAACTAGTTTCTCCGAGACTGAGCATTGGTTTAATGTCAGCTACTGTTCTATCTTGCTGATTAAACATTCATGGAGCTCCTTCTCTAGACTTCTGCCCTCTGTTTTGAGGGGTCACCAGCTTCCTTCACTGCCAGAATCTTCCATGGTGTGGCCTCAGTGTATGGTACAATTTCCTTTGGAAATATCCTAGGGTATGTGTCATAAGGACATACATACAGGACTAGTAATTTTTCCTGTGTTGGAAATCCTACTTAAGATTTTTATACCTTCCACTCATGTTTCTCTCCAGTACAGTCTGAATTTCCTGAGAACTAATTCCCAAAGGAACCTCTTTCAACAGAAAGGCCCTTGCAGAATCAATTCTCGCTGCTGAACACCAATTTAGTAAAGTATGCTTTGCCATTTTCACAGTAATATCCAAAAGCACACAAATCAGTTTCTATTTCAGACCTTTTTCTTGTTTTTATTTTATACCTTACAGCAGGGGTATTAAAGTCCCTCCTCGAGGGCCGCAATCCAGTCGGGTTTTCAGGATTTCCCCAATGAATATGCATGAGATCTATTAGCATACAATGAAAGCAGTACATGCAAATAGGCCTCATGCATATTCATTGGGGAAATCCTAAAAACCCGACTGGATTGCGGTCCTCGAGGAGGGACTTTGACACCCCTCCCTGACAGGTACAGCAACCATTGTGCTCCAAAGTGGCTAGAGTGTACTAAAATATACCAAAATTAAGGTAAGCTCTTTGGGATAGGTCCCTGTTTGTGTGCAATTTGTGTAATCCCTGGCCTCCAATGATACCCTATGGTTGGTTATGTGCACAGGAGGCAGGTCAGAAGAACACTATCAGGTAAGAAGATGGTAAATAGGACAAATAGAAATTCTCCCTTTACCAGTATATTCAAGGTTCTGGGACACTGATTCCCAGAGCTATGTACTCGTATATTGAGTTAGTGAAACGCTTCACAGATGGGTCACTAATTAAGACGGTAACTGAAAGAAATGCTAGAAGTGCAGAGGATCCTAATGACCCCTTTCTCACACAACATACACATGATACACATAATGTACTTCCTATACATAGGCCAAAAGTAATGCCAAATTTATCTGAATCAACCAGTGAATCTGAACCTCTACCACAGCTGATAACAATCCCCTTACAAGGGAATATTGGAAGACATTAATGCTCTCATACCTTTAATTGATGCAACTGAGGAAAATGCCGCTGACAGTGAACGTATGCCTGCTATTTTAAATGACTCATCTGGTCAGCATGCTGATGATACTGTAGTTGTATGCAGGTCAGACAGGACCCGTAAGCCTGTCACAAAACTTGTTAATAATGAATTGTGTACCCCTTCTAATCACTCTATACAAATTTCTGCAAAGACTGTATTTGCTGATTGGTTGACAGTTCTTAAATGCCTGGGCAAATATGTTCAACTGGCTAGTCAGGATGAATCTGCCTTATTAGGTAGCAATTGTGCTTACCACAGTTGCCTTACAGGTGGATGTGGGAACCCTTCCAATTGTGGCAGGGGGAGAGTATGAGGAGGAGGAATTCCCGTGTTCACTGAATCTTTCAAGTGCAGAAATTCAGCAAATAGGCTTCTAATGTCATTATATAGACTCCTCCCACTGGCGCAAACCTCCTATCATTTTCAACTCCATCCTCTGGACTGCTTCAAGTCTTCTTTCGTTCTTCGCCAGATACGGTCTCCAAAACTGAACACAATACTCCAAGTGGGGCCTCACCAATGACTTGAACAGGGGCATCAACACCTTCTTCCTTCTACTGGCTACACCTCTCTTTATACAGCCCAGCATCCTTTTGGCAGCCTTGTCACACTGTTTTTCGCCTTTAGATCTTAGGACACTATCTCCCCGTCCGTGCATATCAGCCTCTCACCTACCAGCATATACGGTTCCTTCCAATTAGTCCCCAAATGCATTACTCTGCATTTTTTCGCATTGAATTTTAGTTGCCACACATTAGACCATTCCTCTAACTTTTGCAGATCCTTTTTCATATTTTCCACTCCCTCTTCAATGTCTACTCTGTTACAAATCTTGGTATCATCCGCAAAAAGGCAAACTTTTCCTTCTAACCCTTCAGCAATGTCACTCACAAACATATTGAACAGGATTGGCCCCAGCACCGAACCCTGAGGGACTCCACTACTCACCTTTCCTTCCTCTGAGCAACTTCCATTAACCACCACCCTCTGGTGTCTGTCCAACAGCCAGTTTCTAACCAAGTTCACCACTTTGGGTCCTAACTTCAGCCCTTCAAGTTTGTTCAAGAGCCTCCTATGAGGAACCGTATCAAAGGCTTTGCTGAAATCTAAGTAAATTACATCTAGAATATGTCCTCAATCCAGCTCTCTGGTCACCCAATTAAAAAAATTCAATCAGGTTCATTTGACAAGATTTATCTTTAGTAAAGCCATGTTGCCTCGGATCCTGTAATCCATTAGATTCTAGGACATTCACTATCCTTTCTTTCAGCAATGCTTCCATTATTTTTTCAATATCCGAAGTGAGACTTACCGGCCTGTAGTTTCCCGCTTCATCCCTGTGACCACTTTTGTGAATAGGGACCAAATCTGCTCCCCTCCAATCCCCAGGAACCACTCCCGTCTCCAGAAATTTGTTGAGCAAGTCTTTAGGACCCATCAGAACCTCTCTGAGCTCCCTCAGTATCCTGGGATGGATCTTGTCTGGTCCCATCGCTTTGACCACCTTCAGTTTTTCAAGTTGCTCATAAACACTTTCCTCCATGAACAGCACAGAATCTACTCCATTTTCTCATGTTACTTTGCTAGACAATCTTGGTCCTTCTCCAGTATTTTCTTCCGTGAACACAGAAGTATTTGTTTAGCACGTTTGCTTTTTCTTCATCACTTTCCAGCATCTTTTAGTTTAGCAATTCCAGTTTTCATCTTCCTCCTTTCACTAATATATCTGAAAAATTTTTTGTCTCACTTTGTTACATTTTTAGCCATTTGTTCTTCCACTTGCGCTTTCGCCAGACGTCTCTCTCTCTTAGCTTCTTTCAGTTTCACCCAGTAGTCCTTTCTGCACTCCTCTTCTTGGTTTTTTTAAATATTTCACGAACGCCAACTCTTTTGTCTTTATTTTCTCCGCCACTAGTTTGGAGTACCATATCCAGGGCAGGATTAATTTGTCGAGGGCCTCTAGGCACACAAGTACACTGGGCCCCCCTGCCCTGCCCCGCCCCACCCCACCACGTGCCCAGGCGGAAACAGGAAGCTGCGTCAGAGGGAAGCTTTGGGCAAGCAGCACCACTTGCACAATTACAGTTCCCGTTGCCTTTCTTACCCGCGTTGCTTGCTTGTCTTACTTTCCGTCGATGGGGGGGGGCTGCTTTGCCGATCGATGCTGGAGGGGCCCATCGCCATCTGGAAAAAACAATGTTGATGCCCTCCTTCATCGGGCCCCCCTGACCATTTCGGGCCCTAGACACGTGCCTACTTGGCCTATTGGTTAATTCTGTCCTGACCATATCGATTTCCTTTTTCTCTTTTTATTTATTTATTTTCTTTACATAAAGGTCCGTAGCCATTTTTATCACTCCTTTCAGCTTAGACCACTGGTTTTCCACTTCTCTTATGTCCTCCCATCCTAACAGCTCTTTCTTCAGGTACTCTACCATTTTATTAAAGTCTGTAAGCAACCACATGAACTTATTAAGTAGCCAAGCCTTAATGACGGTTTATACCATGAACTAACTCTATTTACTGTGAAAGTTATGTACTTCATTAAACCTTCTGGTCCCATTCCCTGTAATAATTTACGGTATATATAAGTATAATCAACTTAAAATTCACCCTCATCTTGATCTTCAACCAAAGTAATTGATTCAGAAGAGGAGTAACCCGGTCATATTTTTTTGCTCTAAAAATCAAACATACAATCGAATTCTGAAGCAATTGCTGCATATCTTTCAAATTCAATGCAACACAACAATATAGTTACAATAATCTAACTGAGGCAGTACAATAGCTCTTACCACCAGTTGAAAACTGTCTAAAGAATAGGGTTACCAGATTTTCGGGAACGAAAATCCGGACACATGGACCCGCCCCCAGGCCTGCCCCATTCTACTTGAGTCACGCCCCATTCAACCCACAGCCCCGCCCCCTCAACCTGGTCACTTGTCGGAAGGGCATCTGCACATGCGTTGGTGTGACATGATGACATCACACTCATGCGTTTATGCATGTGACATCATTGTGCTGCACCCATGCATGCGCAGATGCTGTCCCGACATCACTGCTATTTATTTTTAGCATTTATATATCACTTATAACCTAAGTAGTGTACATTTAGGTACTCAAGCATTTTTCCCAATCTTTCCTGGCAGGATCACACTCTATCTAATGTACCTGGGGCAATGGGGGATTAAGTGACTTGCCCAGGGTCACAAGGAGCAGCTGCTACTTGGAAAGCTTTTCAAAACCCAGACAAAATGCCAGGTTTTCAAAAGCCGTCCAGACCCCTGGACATGTCCTCGAAAAGGAGTACATGTCTGAGGAAATACGGACATCTATTAACCCTACTAAAGATATGACAGAACATATTGCCCGTAGTTGACACAAATGAAAAAAATACTCTTTCATCAATCCATTTATTTGATTCTCAAATGTCAAATCACAACCCAAAATAGAATGTTACATACTTTCAAATACTGAAAGGTTTCAACAAAATAGAGCAAGAAACTTCGTTATTCACATTGTCAAAAGTGACTCGAACAAGAGGACATAGACTAAAACTGAGGGGGCGGCAGACTCGGGACTAATTTCAGGAAGTTCTGCTTCACACAGCGAGTGGTGGACGCTTGGAATGCTCTCCCGGAGGAGGTTGTGACAGAGACCACCATTTTGGGATTCAAGGGCAAGTTGGATGCACACCTTCTTGCAAATCACATTGAGGGATACGGGTGAACAAGGTGTCCATTAGGGAACACCTAGCTTGGCCTCCGCGTGTGCAGGTCGCCAGACAGGATGGATCTAGGGTCTGATCCGGTGAAGGCATTTCTTATGTTCTTATGTTCTAAATGTATATACAATATTAGATTTCCAGTGTTGGCACATTTTTGAGAGAAAAATTAGTTGCCATGACTTATGAATCGACCCTCGTATATATGACTTTACTTGAACTAAGGGCTCCATTTATCAAGCCGCGCTAGCGGTGTTAAAGCGCGCGACTTTTCATCGCGTGTTAACCCCCACGCTGGCTAAAAACTACCACATGCTCAAGAGGAGGCGATAGTGGCTAGCGCGGCCGGCGGTTTAGCGTGCAGTATTACGTGCGTTAAACCGCTAGCGCGGCTTGGTAAAAGGAGCCCTAAGTCTAAGGGGTCCTTTTATCAAGCCGCGCTAGCGGGGTTAGCGCGTCGGACATTTCATCATGCGCTAACCTCCGCCGCCGGCTAAAAAACTAACGCCTGCTCAATGCAGGCGTTAGCAGCTAGCGCGGCAGGCGGTTTAATGCGCGGTATTATCCGCGTTAAACATCTACCGCAGCTTGATAAAAGGACCCCTAAGTAAGCAAGTAAGTCACAAAAGAGGCTAATTTTGTATTAAGGTACTATGATGTGACTCATCTTTGTAAACATTTCATTATTGTTTTGCTGTTAACAAAATTGTACGTTGTATGTCAAGCTGAACCTGCCATACATTACTTGGGTGAATTTATACATAAAGGCAGTTAATAAATCCCAATAAACAAACAAATGTATTCTACCCATTTACTCAGACTGCCAATGAACATATTGAAAAATGAGCTGGGTCCTGCACACTTTATTCACTGTCTTACTGGGTATTAACATTTGATGACACATCCAGTTAAGAGCTGATTGAACAGTCTCATTTGCAGAACAATCTGCTTGAACATTCACTGTCTCTTGGAATAAAAATAAAAAGCATAACTAGTCCAATGACTGATTTATTTTCAAGCAAAATGGTCTTATCAAGGTTCCCCCACAGTGAAGTCTGTGTTGGCTTCTAGCCAGCAGTGCAGCTTCATAGCAGAAGATAAGAAATACTGTTTTCTGCTACAAGATAGCCTGTTGCTTGAAGTTTATTTAAGGATCTCTGTTCAAACAGAAATGCAGATAGACAAGAACGTCATCACTCACACTGTTCAACCTTCACGTTACCTTACAACAGCCAGGAAAAGTCTCCACTGTGAAATATGGAATTATTCTCTGCTGAATGAAGTTGTTCATTTAGAATAATAAATAGCGCACTCAGTTGAACTGTGTGGTTTTGAAAGATTAATCAACTCCGGCTCACCCCTACCTTCCATTTAGAAAGCTCAATGGCCAATCTGATCTTATTCTCAAAAATGAACAGACATGATCATGACAGCAGAAAGATGAGTTTTGAAACTGCCTGCCTCAGTGAAATTGTGCCTGCATCAGTGAAAGGATGGCCAGGGGAATAAATGGAAAGAAGCCATTATTAATTACACGCGAGATGGAAAAATCCAGACAAGCCAAATGCAATGAATGGCTGCAAAGAAAATGGGATGAGGCAAATCAGGAGGTTTTAGATAATAAATTTCCTGAGAACAAGGGAAAAATATGATGTCATCTGAACGATCATATTTTTTTTAAATAATGTAGGGATGTTTTTAAGCAGTGAATCCCACATTATTATGCTTGTATTTATTAAAATATTTGCTATACCACCCTGCCTGAAAGAGTGAGTTATATTGCATATTACAGTAAACTAAAAGAAATCCAGACACATAACAGACTGAAGAAAACCCCCATTGGAGCATCCTCAAAGCTTCCTCCTGCCATTCTTCACTGAAAGCTTATGTAAAATTTACCTTTTTAATCCTGATTTAATTTTTAAGGCAGCTTCAGCTCTGAGGCAGTGAACTGCATAAAGCTGGAGGTAAGAAAAATAATGCAGATTTATGGGTAGAATCTAGCTCCATTTTCAGCTGTTGGGTCTAGACAATGTTGATCTTGCAAATAAGAGGACCATCTTATAAAACAGGTTATTATAATCAAACAAATTGGTCAGAAGCCCAGTACAGAAAGTTCTGAGTGCTAATATAAGAATTCTAAATTTGATATGTTAAGTTGCTGATAAGCAATGATGTTCTTTAATTAACAGGGTAACAACGTCCCTGCTGCATGGTCCTCTAGAAGCAAGATCTTGGATTTGCTACAGGAAGAATTGCTCCGGAAATTAGTAACAGAACCCATGCGAGATATAACTATTCTGGCCTTGATGCTTCAAACAGGGAAAGTGTTTCTGAGGTTACAGTGGGTGATCATTTGGCATCTAGTGATCACTGAATGGTGAGGTTCAATATTAAAATGCAGGATGAGAGGACTTACTCAAGTTTGAAGGTTCTAGTCTTCAAAAGAATAACTTTGTCATGATGGGGGAATACCTCAAGGAAGAGTTAGATGGATGGAAATAGCTGAATGAAGTAGAAAAGCATTGGGGGAAACTGAAATAAGCTATTCTAAAGGCAACAAACCTTTATGTTAAGAAAGTACATAAAGTAAAAGGTAAAGAAAGGCTGCTTTTGTTCTCAAATGTAGGCTGAAAAGGTTAGAGGAAAAAAAAAAGGTTAGCCTTAATTATAAGATTTATTTATTTATTTATTTGTTAATTTTTATAGCCCGTCCTCCCCAGGAGCTCAGAACGGGTTACAGTAAAATAAAAATAAAAAAATTAGGTACTTAGAACTTCCCTACCTGTCCCAAAGGCTCACAATCTAGCTAAAGTACCTAAGAAAACAATTAGTAAATAGGAAAGATATAACAATTAAAAAAAAAAAAAAAAAAAAAGAATAGCATTAAAGTAAATCAAAATCTCAAAGACCCAAAGCAGCCCAAGCAAGACAGTGTAGAAGACCAATTGGGCAACAGCAGGATACAATGGCATGGGGAAGATAGAGTGGAGAGAAAACGCTGGGAGGTAATAAGATGGGTACCAGACTAATTGGGGGGGGGGGTGAAGGGAGAGGCACAGTAACAGAGCAGATGGAATGAATTAAATGAGAAGATGAGGGAAGCAGAAACCAGACAACAAAAAGGTAGAAGAATTTTTTTTATTTCTTTTCTTTTTTGCTTTAGGTAAAAGTAGTATATTAGTTGTGTTGATAAAAATTTATAAACAAAGCCCTGCCAGCTGAACATTTCTTTCTCTAGTTCAGCAGCCAGAACTTTGATTTATAAGGAAGGAATAAGCTAAATATTGCAGTACAGAGATGCTGCAGTGACAGGGATAGATTTTTTTTTCCCGTGTCACTCTCTAGCACAATGCAAATATCTTTCATACAGAGTATGAAAGTAAGGCCTGTCCAATGTTCCTGATGGTATATTGTAGACTCTCCTTGAGCTCCAGCGATAGCTGCATTGCAAGTAAGAAGCCTGTTTATCCTCCTTGAATTTGATTACTACTGTACCACCACCTATCTACTTGTTCTTCCAGCAACATATTTCCTAATGTGATCGCTCTATCCTATCCCTTCTGAACATCACAGCAAGATTGAAAACCCCTCCCTAAGAAGCAAACCTAGCACCTTTTTTCTTGCTCCTCCAGGCTATACATTTTTAGGTTTTTAATTCTCCTTTCATAAGGGTTTCAGTGTAGAGCTTGTTCCATTTTGGTAGTAGTTATTTGGACTGCAGTCAAATTTAACACAGTCTAAGCAAGCCACTACAGCAACATTTAACATGGGGCGAGGGACTAAATAAATGACACAAAAAGGGAACAGTTATAAAGATTTGTATTCAACATCGACACTGCTTGAAAATATCATTATGGGAAGCCTAGATCAACATATATTACACACATTAAAGTCAAAAGAAGATTAAACTAGAATTGGTGAGTTGAAAAATAAAGGCCAGTATCTACATGGTGTTCACTAAGGAAAAGCCAGAGAACTTCAGAAACAGACACAAATAAGAATGAATGCGATGTAAACCTCAAATAATTTTCAGAAAACAGAGTTAGCTATGCTAAAATGAGATAAATCAACAGAACCAGATGGTGTATAACGAGCTGAATACAGAACAGGAAAACCAAATCCACAAACTCAAAGACGCAAAGCAAAAATGGAAAGTCCTTTTATTCATCCAAAAACTCTGAATCGACATGTACATGTTTCGGCCAAATTGCCTGCTTCAGGAGTCTTCGGAATCTGGTAATTTAGTTTATCCACAAACGCAAGAACTTCCTCGTTGATAATATCAAATTGAAACCTCTAGGTGAATACGTGCAGGAGGCAACACGTGCCCTCAGTGTTCTCAGGACAAGAAAAGACTTATATGGAATAAACTGAGTCCATCAGTCTTTATGACATTTCCACTTTTGCTTTGTGTATAATGAATATCTGACAGCTCCACTGTCTAATTCTTTCTATATACTTCTTTAGATTTGGGAGGGGTTCCAGAAAACTGGAGCTGGACAGATGTGGTTTTTCTTCACAAAAGTGGAACTAAAGGGGAGGCTTCAAAATTACAGCCAGTTAGTATGATATTGGTGGTAAGTATATTAAGAGAAGAGCCAAAACATAATGCAGTTTCTGGATTTCAGTATACTACAGTAGGGCTTTATAAACCTGTCCTATCTTACAGGTAGTTGGGTTTTCAGGATAGCTACACTGAATATCCATAGCATGAATTCACATATACTGGGTTTTCAACACCTACAGATTTAACTCATACATATTCATGATGGAGGTTTTTTTGACTTAAGAATTGGACCTCACTGTGCAAGCTGTAGTGTATTCTGATTGAAACAAGCCTCTTGTACCAAAACAACAGGCACATTCCTAGCACTGTCTAAAGTCTTATCTAGGTGAGAGTCTACCACCTTAACACCAGGCAGGTCAAATGACCAAGCACACTAAGGAACTACTGGTGCAAGTTCAATTGTACAAAGGGTATTAATTTATAATGCAAGAGAAAGGAAAGGTCAGTAGGAACAAAGTATATATAATTGCATACCTGTTGCTCTGTTCCTGTAATGTATCTATGTGATCTTACCAATACCAAAAGAAAATAAAGCCAAGTTTCACCAGCAGTAGCTGTATAGCTTTTTTAAACACTGCAGGTTATCTACTCCAAAGGGGAATGGAGAAATCCTGGGCACTTCTTTGGCAACTAGATGAAAAGCCCAGCTAAGGGGTGGCAACTGACTGGCACTAACAACAAGGTGGTAAGTAACTAAGGGCTCCTTTTTACTAAGCTGCAGTTGCGTTTTTAGCATGCGCTAACCCCCGTGCTATGCAGAGAAACTAACGCCAGCTCAATGGAGGCGTTAGAGTCTAGTAAGCATGCTAAAACCGCAGAAAGAGGATGACAGGCAAAAATATGTGGAAAAGCTGTTAAAAGTAGGAAAAGCTGTCAGTAAAGCAAAGATGCAAATGGAAGAAAAGATAGCCGATATGGTAAATAGGGGAACAAAACATTTTTTAGAAATGTAAATGATGGGAAGAAGTGTCATAGAGAGGCTCAAGGGTAAAGGGGACAAATATGCAGACACTGATAAGGATAAAACTGAACCGCTTAACAATTACTTCTGTTCTGTATTCACAGATGAAAGACCAAGGGTAGGACCACAGAAAACAAATGCAAATGGGAATGGTTCTGTGGTAAACCAGGGGAGATTCTTAGAAGACTGTGTTTGTGAGCAGATAGCTAAATTAAAAATAGAAAAAGTTATGGAGCCTAATGGGATAAATCCGAGGGTACTCAAAGAACTCAGAGAGGTTCTGATGGCTCCATTGTCTCATCTTTTCAATGCTTCCTTAGAGTCTGGTGTGGTTCTGGGGGACTGGAGAAGGATGGATGTGGCACAAGAGTGGAAGTAAAGAGAAGGTTGGAAATTACCTGCCAGTTAGTCTAACCTCGGTAGTGAATAAACTAATAGAAACACTTCTTAAGTGGAGGATAGTGAGATTTCTACACAGTGAACTGAAAAAAGAAAATCACACCAAAATTTTTTTGTCGTATTTTCCACAGAACTTGACCAATTCTGTGGAAAATACGACAAAAAATACGACAAAAAATTTTTCCACAGAACTCAGCTGATTCTTATGAAATTTAGTACGTAAATATTTCCCACTGCACCACAACACTATCTTGTGAAAATGAAATGTTGCTATGGGATACGCGCAGAAGATAATAGTTTGTAAACAGTTTCTGTATCAAACTGGTTTTCATTACAAAAGACCAAATTCTGATAAAGAACCCACAGAAGGGTTGAAAAACGACCTTGATGTGCTGCTATGCAAGATCCGAGCAACATTGACAGTGTACACAATCTTGTACTGAGCCAGGATGCACCACAAACACACTGAACAACTCGTCAAATAGCAAGAGAAGCAGGAATAAGCCAGGCAACTGTGGATAGGATAATTCATAATTATCTTAAAAAAGTGTTGTGCCCAAGAGTTATTAACTTTACACAACAAAGACACAGGCCTGAAACAGTGCAAACAGCTATTGACCAAGTACCCAGAGTACAGATGAAAAGTTATTTACAGTAGCTCCACCGATTAACACACAGAATGATCGCCTTTATGTGCCTTCAACAACACTAAAGAATGAGGTTAATGCCAAATGCCTACTATGAATCCACCCAATCTTCAAGCAATCAGTCATGGTCTCAGTAGCACTCTCAAAACTTGGATTCACAGATCTGTTCTTCATCAATCCTGGGGTTAAGATCAATGGTGCATACTACCAGGACGTCCTCTTGAAGCTGTTGCCAATGATCCATCGCACGTCAGGAGACTATTTTATCTTCCAACAGGACAATGCCCCATTACATTGGGCAACAGACACCGTAGAACTGCTACATTGGGAGCCCCCAGACTTCATTAGTCCAGACTTCTCACCTGCAAATTCACCAGACCTACCCAGTTGATTTCCAGATCTGGAAGCTCATACAGGAACCCATCTACCAGACAGTGATATCTGACAGCAAAAACCTTAAACAGCATCTCATCTCTGTTTGAGCTGAACTGAAGCAGAGCATCGTTGACAAGTCCATAGATCAGTGGAGGCCAAGGATGAGGGCATGCCTTCATGTAAAGGGAGTGCACTTCAAACATCTGCTTAATCGACTGAGTTCTGTGGAAGATACGACAAAAAACATTTTGGTGTTGTGGGGTTTTTGTTTTTTTTTCGATTCACAGTATAGAATCAAATGGACTGCAGGACCCAAGGCAGCATGGTTTTACAAGAGGCAGGTCTAGTCAGACAAATTTGATTGATTTCTTTGACTTAGCAACAAACAGTTGAATATGGGAAGGGTGCTTGATGTGTACTTGGACTTAGCAAAGCTTTTGACATGGTGCTGCACAGGGGATTGATAAATAAACTGAGTGCATTCGGTATGGGCCCTAATGCGACAAACTGGATTAAAAGCTGGTTAAGTGGAAATAGAGTTTGCTCGGAGGAAAAGGATGTTGTTAGTGGAGTGCCGCAGGGCTCTGTCCTTGGGCAGGTTCAATTTAACATCTTTGTGAGTGATATTACTGGAAGAACTGTCTTGCAAAGTTTGTCTTTTTATGGATGATGCCAAGCTCTGCAATATGTAAACACCCTGGAGAGTGTGGATAACATAAGGCGGGATCTGGCAAAGCTTGAAAAATGCTAATAAAATGCAAGGTCATGTATTTGGGTTACAAAGATCCAGGAGAATGGTATAATATAGGAGGTGAACATAAAGCACAGTTACTTACCGTAATTCTTGACTGATGGGTGACGGCACCGACGGAGCCCCGGTACGGACAATTTTAGAATGATTGCACTCTAAGAACTTGGAAAGTTCTAGCAGGCCGCACCGTGCACGCGCGAGTGCCTTCCCGCCCGACGGAGGCGCGCGGTCCCCAGTTAGGATAAGCCAGCTAAGAAGCCAACCCGGGGAGGTGGGTGGGACGTAAGAATATCTGCCTGCTGTCCCTGGATAACACCTGTTACGGTAAGTAACTGTGCTTTATCCCAGGACAAGCAGGCAGCATATTCTTGACTGATGGGTGACCTCCAAGCTAACAAAAAGAGGGATGGAGGGAAGGTTGGCCATTAGGAAAATAAATTTTGTAAAACAGATTGGCCGAAGTGTCCATCCCGTCTGGAGAAAGCATCCAGATAATAATGAGATGTGAAAGTATGAACTGAGGACCAAGCAGCCTTGCAGATTTCCTCAATAGGAGTGGAACGGAGGAAAGCTACAGATGCTGCCATAGCTTGAACTCTATGGGCCGTGACAGAACCTTCCAGTGTCAGTCCGGACTGAGCATAACAGAATGAAATGCACGCTGCAAGCCAATTTGACAACGTACGTTTAGAAACGGGGCGTCCCAATTTATTCGGATCAAAGGACAGAAAGAGTTGTGGAGTTGATCTGTGGGGCTTAGTACGCTCTAGATAGTAAGCTAAAGCCCGTTTATAGTCCAAAGTATGTAAAGCCTGTTCTCCAGGATGAGAATGAGGTTTCGGGAAGAATACAGGCAGGACAATCGATTGGTTGAGATGAAATTCAGAGACAACCTTAGGGAGAAACTTTGGATGTGTACGCAGAACTACCTTGTCATGATGGAAGACTGTAAAAGGTGGATCAGCAACTAGTGCATGCAGCTCACTGACCCTCCTGGCAGAGGTAAGAGCAATAAGGAAGACCACTTTCCAAGTGAGAAACTTGAAAGGAGCTGTAGCCAAAGGTTCAAACGGAGGCTTCATTAAGGCAGAAAGAACCACATTGAGATCCCAGACTACAGGAGGGGCTTTAAGAGGTGGTTTCACATTGAAAAGACCCCGCATGAATCTGGAAACCAAAGGATGAGCTGAGAGAAGTTTCCCATGAACTGGCTCATGAAAAGCAGCAATAGCACTGAGGTGGACTCTGATGGAAGTAGACTTGAGACCAGCGTCAGACAAAGAAAGAAGATAATCTAATAAGGTCTCCACTGCAAGCAAAGTGGGATCATGATGATGAAGAAGACACCAAGAAGAAAACCGTGTCCACTTCTGATGGTAGCATTGAAGAGTGGCCGGTTTCCTGGAAGCATCCAGAATAGAACGAACGGGCTGAGACAGAAGAGAATCAGTTGAAATCAGCCCGAGAGATACCAAGCTGTCAGGTGCAGAGACTGGAGGTTGGGATGCAGAAGGGTCTCCTGATGCTGTGTAAGCAGAGAAGGAAATAGTGGAAGAAGAATGGGCTCCCTGGAACTGAGTTGAAGTAGAAGGGAGAACCAATGCTGTCTGGGCCACCATGGAGCGATGGTGGCTTGTTCCCTCTTGAGCTTGAACAAGGTTCGTAACATGAGAGGTAGAGGAGGGAAAGCATACAGGAACAGATTGGACCAATCCAGGAGAAATGCATCCGCTGCCAGACGGTGAGGAGAATAAAGTCTGGAGCAGAATAGGGGCAGCTGATGATTGTGAAGAGCTGCAAAGAGGTCTATCTGAGGAGTGCCCCATTGAACGAAAATGGACTGGAGAGTCAAAGGATCGAGAGTCCATTCGTGGGGCTGGAGAATTCTGCTGAGATTGTCCGCTAAAGAATTCTGCTCTCCCTGAATGTAGATAGCCTTTAGGAATAATTGGTGATCTGTCGCCCAAGACCAAATCTTCTGGGCCTCCTGACACAAGAGGCGAGAGCCTGTCCCACCCTGTTTGTTAATGTAGTACATTGCAACTTGATTGTCTGTGCACAGTAGTAGAACTTGAGGAAAGAGAAGATGTTGGAAAGCCTTGAGGGCATAAAACATCGCTCTGAGTTCCAAGAAATTGATGTGATGCTTCTTTTCCTGGGCTGTCCAAAGGCCCTGAGTTTGAAACTCGTTCAAATGAGCTCCCCAGGCATAAGGGGAGGCGTCGGTGGTGATGACTAGTTGATGAGGAGGGAGATGGAACAGAAGACCTCTGGAGAGATTTGAGGATATCAACCACCATTGTAGAGATTGACGAAGAGATGATGTCACAAATATGTGTGGTGAGCAAGGATCCGTCGCTTGGGACCACTGGATAGCTAGGGTCCTCGATGATGGCAACAGGCCCCGCTGGGGCGAACCCGAGAAAAAGAATAAAGATTTTTTTTTTTTTTACGAAAGAAAAACTGAATAAAAGGCAAACAAAAGAAGGAAGAAACTCTTCCTCACAGAATTTTCGCGAGCGGGAAGGCGAAAAAAGTACTTTTCAACGGCCGATGAAAAGAACGCGTCTTCTTAGCTCCGCGGAAACTAAGAAACTGGGGACCGCACGCCTCTGTCGGGCGGGAAGGCACTCGCGCGTGTGCGGTGCGGCCTGCTAGAACTTTCCAAGTTCTTAGAGTGCAATCACTCTAAAATTGTCTGTACCGGGGCTCCGTTGGTGCCGTCACCCATCAGTCAAGAATATGCTGCCTGCTTGTCCTGGGATAACATAATATTGTGCTTATTAACCGCGTAACCGTAAGTTCAATGAGGTTTACAAAAGATTATAAACAATAAACATAGACTAAAAAACAGGAATAAATTAATTGACCAGGTATGAAAGAAGAGCAGAACTTGGAAGTGATTGTATTTGATGATCTCGGGGTGGTAAAAAGTAAAAACCAGGAAGATGCTTGGGTGAATCAGGAGAGGAATGGCCTTAGGAAAAAGGAGGTAATAATGAAATTATATAAGTCTCTGGTAAGGCTCCATTTGGAATACTGTGTACATTTTTGGAGACTGTACCTTCAAAAAGATATAAATAGGATGAAGTCGGTCCAGAGGGCTGCTACAAAATTGGTTAGTGGTCTTTGTCATACATTGTATGGGGATAGAATTAGAGACGTTAATATCAGTGGTGTACCTAGCATATGTGACACCCGGGGCCCATCATTTTTTTGACACCCCCCCATCTATATGAAAAATATGATTTTTAGTAACAATCCACATATCGCACAAGAGTGTACCTAGGAAAAGGCAGCATCTTAAACACTGCAGTGAGCACTAGAACATCAACACATACATTGTAAAACTAAACAAGCCAAATCCTGCACAGTCAATTGATCCTGTACAGACAATGCTATCAGAAAGCCATGTCCTTTCATACACACAGACAGATACACCCTCGCCCAATATGGAATAATCACAAACTAAAAATAGAAATATGTAGACAAAAGTTAAACTGAACCGCCAAGAAACCAGACTCTGCATACAATGCAACACTACACCACAAAAACAGTAATACATGTCCTCTAATACTGTGCAAAATATAAAGACAGCAGATGTAAATTTGAAAAATCTGATACATAACAATCACCACTCTACAAATTAACAAATAAAAATAAAACAAATAATGAGAAATAAGAAAATACCATTTTATTGGACTAATCCCCATAAGCTTGGTTCCCATCCCCGCAAACCACCTGATTCCATCCACACAAGCCTTGAATTGTTTTATATTGAACTTATTATATTAAAGTATAAAAAGAAACAATATTCTTTACAATTGTCAATTTATAAATCAGCGTCTTCTCCCCACTCTCTCTTCCCCATTTCCCATCAGCATCCTCAGCCCACTCTCTCTCCACTTTCCTTCAGCGCATTCACATAAAAAAAGCAAGTAATTTTATATCATTTTCATTCTATTCATAGAAATTAAAGTTTAAATAATGCCAGTCACATAACAAAACATAATTTTACAAAAATAATTCCCTGTACAGTCAAGCCTGCAAGGATTACTAGATGTCTTTCAGCAGCTCCCCTCCCTCCCTCCCCCTTACCTTCGTGGCCAAGTCAAAATGATCTACCAACAATAAAATTTTAAAAACACAAAGCATACTGTACGCTGAGAAAATGTTAATTATCATTTATATTCCGCGGGTTTTCAAAGAGGTCAAGGCAGATGACTTTATGCAATGTCACCTCAGTAACAACTATACAAAAATATACAAATATACCCCCTCCCTTTTTACTAAACCATGATAGTGGTTTTTAGCACAGCATATATATAGGCAGCATATATAAATTCTCAGAACGGACACATTTTGATCACTAAATTGAAAATAAAATCATTTTTCCTACCTTTGTTTGGTAATTTCATCAGTCTCTGGTTGCACTTTATTCTTCTGACTGTGCATCCAATATTTCTTCCCTTCTTTCAGCCTACTGTATGCTTCCTCTCCTCCAGACCTCATTCCCTCCCCAAACTTTTTCTTTATTTCACCCTGCCCCCTCCTTTTTTTCTCTCTCCATGCCCCCTTTCTTTCTGTCTGTCTGTCTTTCTCTCTCTCTCTTCGTGCTCCATTTCTTTCTTTGTGTCACCCTGCCCCCTTCTTTCTTTCTCTATCCATGCCCTCTTTCTTTCTCTGTCTGTCTTTCTCTCTCTCTCTCCGTGCCCCATTTTTTTCTTTTTCTTTGTTATTCCCTGCCCCCTTTCTTTCTGGCTCCCTGTCCCCCCCCTGTTTCTTTCTTTCTCCCTCCCCTCCCCTATGCCACCGCCTTTGGGAAAATGTTGCCACCGCCGCTGGGGAACAGGCTGCCACTGCCACCATTGAGAACAGGCCGGCTCCGAGTTCGCCCTGCTTCTCTTCCCTACGGGGTCGACCAACTCTCGTCGCCCGACGTCAATTCTAATGTTGGAGAGGACGTTCCGGGCCAGCCAGGCAGCGATTGGCTGGCCCAGAACGTCCTCTCCAATGTCAGAATAGACGTTGGGGTCGGCCCTGCAGGGAAGAAAAGAAGGGAGAACTCGGCCGGCTTGTTCCCGATGACGGCAGTGGAAGCCTTTCCATGGCGGCAGCCTATTCCCCGGTGGGTAGCCAGCTGTGCACCCTCTTGGGGCGTGCACCCAGGGAGGACCACACACCCCTCCCTTGGTACGCCACTGGTTAATATGTATACTCTGGGATAAACAAAAATCATCAAAAATTAGGAAACAGCTTACAACCTTGAGGTTGTAAGCTGTTTCCTAATTTTTAATGATTAATGAGTTTCTCAAAAAGCTTAAGATTGAAAATTTATGTGCCTTGGCAAATTTACTCTGGGATAAAGACATTTAAATATCTCCATGGTGTTAATGTAGAGGAGGTAAGACTTTTTCAAAAGAAGGAAAGCTCCAGAAGGAGAAGGCATAGGATGAAGTTAAGAGGAGATAGGCTCAGGAGTAATCTAAGGAAATACTTCTTTACAGTAGTTTCCCAGTAGAGGTGATGGAGACGAAGACTGTATCTGAATTTAAGATAGAGTGGGACAAACATATGGGATCTCTTAGGAAGAGGAGGAGATGGTGGATACTGTGGATGGGCAGACTGGATGGGCCATTTAGCCTTTAGCTGCCATCATGTTTCTATTAGTTAAACTTGGAAATAGCCTTGCAATTATCTAAGCTAATGTTTTAAAACTATCGGAAATTGCATCCTCGTTTCCCTATCCAGAATTGTTCCCTATCTAGATTGTCAAAATTGAGGCTGCAAATTCTGTTGTTTTACTGTTCCCCTTCCCTCTCAGTTGAAAAATGGGGTTTGTGCCTGCAGGCTATCGCTGAGGCTACAATCCACTTTCCAAATTGATTAATAGAAGATTATAATATTCACATAGATGATCTCAAGAAATTTGTAGGCTAAGCATCTTCTTAAATTTTTGACTGACCTTAGCCTCTCCTTAGCTTTTCCAATCCATAAGCCAGGTTATAGACCTTGTTCTTATCTTAGATGAGCCACCTATTTGTTCATAATCTTTTTTTTTATCACACCCACACTCATGGTCTGATCACTTCATTATTTCATTTGAATCTCAAAATCTCATCCCAGTTCACAGATATTGGACTAGACATCTTTCAAAAATTGATATAATTACCTTATTACTTCTACTCTTCTTTTTCCAGCAGATTTCTTGTCAAAATCTCTAAAATGAACAAACTGAACTTTGGTACTCTATTCTGATTGAAGTTTTATACACTGTTGCACCTAAAAAATTCTACTACACACATTGTGAACTTGGCTTATTAAAGCGTCAATATATAGTTGGGCAGAAATAATTTGGTAAAACACAAGGTCTCTGATTGATCTGCAGCATTGTAAATGGCTCCATCGAGAATATAACTGCCAACTTAAAAAAGCTAAGCAGACTTATTTTATCAAGAGCCTTTAGAAATCTCCAAATCCTACCAGGAAACTCTATTCTATTTTCCAACATGTATCAAGTCATCAAAAAAACCCTATCAGTGCTAGGCCATCAGTGGAAGCCCTCTCATAATTTTTTATTAACAAAACTGAAGACTTACTAAAGCCCTTTTCTAATAGTGTGTTATCCACTGTATCGACGGTCAGCCTTCAAGTCACAGCTCAATATCATAAGTGATTCTGTGTCATTCTCATATCCCAATCTGACAGGGTCTTCCATCTGGTCCTTTATTAAAGTCAATCCCTGGTCTCCTTATCGAAAGTTATGGCCAAAATGAAATCAACATACAGCTTAAGTGACCCACTCCCTTCTTCTTGCTTAAAATCATCAAATCTGGATTTACCCCCTAATCTTCTAACCATAATTAATCACATCCATGCAACTGGACATTTTCCTGACCTATCCCATTCTAAAAAAAACCCAACAACACTTAATCCCTCTATTCACAATAATTACCATCCGATAGCAAACCTTTGTTATGGGACTCATTTTCAAAACATTAAGGGTTCCTTTTATGAAGTTCATTAGAGCATTAACGCGCAGAATAGCATGCACTACGTTGCCATGCGCACTAGACGCTAACGCCAGCATTGCTAAAAACGCTAGTGCACCTTAGTAAAAGGAGCCTTAAGACATCCAAAAAAAGGCATAAATTGGTACTTGGCCTTTTTTCTCACCAAAACATCCGAGTGCCAATTTTCGAAAACAACTTTCTAGATGTCTTGCTAGGCTTCTTAGCCGCTGTACATCAAAAGTTTGAAGAGGCATGTTATGGGCAGGTTTTGGCATGCTTAGCACTTGGATGTCTTATGGTGATAATTGAACCTTTCCCATGACGTCCAAGATAGAACTTAGACATCCAGAGCCAGACCTGATTTAAAAGCATCTAAATGCCAAATGCCAAAATGACCAGGTGACCACTGAAGGGATTAAATAATGAAACACCCCCCCCCCCACTCCCCCAGTAGTAAATGACCCCTATCACCCCATAAAGATTTGAATGAAACAGTACATATCTGCCTCTAGAACAGCAGCACATGGTATGGAAAGCCTAGTAGAGAAGTACCCAGGTGTCTTAAGTAGCCTGGTGGATAGGTTAGTGAACCATAGAGAGGAGGGTCCAGGTCCATAAGCCACTCTAACCACTAGATTTATGGTGGAAATTATGACCCTACCGAAACTATACTACTATATACTAGTGGCCAAAACTGTGACAACAACTAGCATTTTAGGAATTACGCTTTAAAAAAAAAACATGGTTTGTATTTATGTTTATGTTTTATTAACATTTGATATACCGCTTAAGCATATTACAGATCTAAGCAGTTTACAGTAAAATACAGATAAATTAGGAAAGAAACTCCATTAGAGATAGGAAAGCTAGAGATAAGCTGAAGATATATACATATATTATCATAAGTGGCTATACACATGGAGGGGCATAATCGAAAGGGACGTCTAAGTCCGTTATGTGCATTTCGCAAGTAGTCCAAAGTCAAAGTCCCATTTTCGAAAGAGACGTCCAACGTCTTTTGACTTTCAAAAATCGTCCAATTATACGTCCTGAAGATCTGATCGCCAAGCTGCTAAAACGTCGATCTTTAAAGCACATTTTCGTCCAACTGTCCGTCCAAGTCCAAAACGTCTAGAACAAGCCCTGTTGGACATGGGAGGGGCCTGCAAAGTGATGGATAGAACACCAGACAGGGCACCTAAATAGTGGGGTATCTTACAGGGCACTGCTGTGAACTTCACAAAAAGGGTGTCATGTCTTCTCCTCACTACAGCTCCCTTATAGATCATGGTGAGCCCCCCAAACCACCTCCAGAATCCCCTAGACTCACTTATCTACCATCCCAATAGCCCTTATGGCTGCAGGAGCCACTTATATGCCAGTAAAAGAGGGTTTTGGGGGTGTATAGGGCAGTGCACATGTTTAAGTATCAATGCAGTGATTACAGGGGCTTATGGGCATGGGTCCTCCTCTCTATGGGTCCCTAACCCACCCCCAAGATGACTTAAGCTGCCTCTGTGCTGGGCGACTAGGCTTTCCTATGCCAGGCGGCCAGGTGATGGTCTGGAGGCTGAATTTTAAAGTTGTGATTAAAATTTTTATGGGGGGGGGGTCAGTGACCACTGGGGTAGTGTGTGGGGGTCTGTTTTATGTGTTTTTAATGCATATCTGGTGAGTTTAGGTGGGTTTTTGTGACTTAGAGCATGTTTAAAATGGTCTAAGTCACAACATCCAAGTTCCGTCGATCGCAGGCTGTATCACTTTTGGTTATACATGCTGTACAACTAAGTCTAAGCCGGCCCACGTCCCACCCAACTCCCGCCATCGACACACCTCTCGAAATGCCCCATTTAGCTTTGGACGTTGAGCGGCACTATGAGGGCCTAAGTCGTTTAGAAATACATCCAAAACCTGGTTTGATTATCGGTGCTTGGACGCTTTTGAGAAATGTTTGTCCAAGTGCCGACTTAGGCCGGTTTTTGGACGTTTTTCTCTTTCGATTATGAGCCCCATAGCACATCTCTTAAATCATACAGTATGTCAAAATAAAAAGACCTTCCTCACAAACTAGCTAATAATATAAAATATAGAATGTGCATCCCCCAGACCCCCTTAAAAGTTAACAAATTAAAACAAGTCATACTAAACCAAAAAATTAAAATTAAAGATAAGTAAATAATATACAGTCAAATTAGATTTTAGTTCCAGAGTCATTGTCCAAAAGAAATCCACTTTAGATCACTTCAGCTTCACTGCAGCCCCTTCAGTTATCACCAGATCTCAGCATAGCAGGCTATAGATCAGGGGTGTCCAACCTGCGGCCCAAGGGCCACATGCAGCCTCGTGAAGTATTTTGTGCGGCCCCAGTCGAGGGCGATGCAGTGTTTTCCTCTGTTGCCCCTGGGTGTTTACTGTCTTGCCGGCCCCCTCCTCTGTCTTGCTGCAGCGTTTGTGCGGCCCCAGAAACATTTTTTTTTCCAGCCAATGTGGCCCAGGGAAGCCAAAAGGTTGGACACCCCTGCTATAGATCCTCCTCCTCATGGACTCAGACTGATATACAGTTCGTGAGCTGGAACAGGCAAACACCAGAAGCAGCAAAAATGAAAATAAGAATAAAGAAAGAAAACCAGGAGGCAATATAATTAAATAGAACTCAACAACAAAAAAAACTCACTAAAAAGAAATAAGTAGAATAAATAAATGAAATCCGGTCAATCTGATAAGAACATAAGAATTGCCGCTGCTGGGTTAGACCAGTGGTCCATCATGCCCAGTAGTCCGCTCAAAAGATGGCCCTTAGGTCAATGACCAGTGCCCTAACTGAGACCAGCCTTACCTGTGTATGTTCTGGTTCAGCAGGAAGTTGTCTGACTTTGTCTTGAATCCCTGGAGGGTGTTTTCCCCTATAACAACCTCCGGAAGAGCGTTCCAGCTTTCTACCACTCTCTGGGTGAAGAAGAACTTCCTTGCGTTTGTACGGAATCTATTCCCTTTCAACT
Source organism: Geotrypetes seraphini (assembly GCF_902459505.1). Taxonomy (NCBI): domain Eukaryota; kingdom Metazoa; phylum Chordata; class Amphibia; order Gymnophiona; family Dermophiidae; genus Geotrypetes; species Geotrypetes seraphini. Next base: position 286,801,020 of record NC_047086.1, read on the forward strand.
TTAGAGAGTGCCCTCTCATTCTCTCTACCTTGGAGAGGGTGAACAACCTGTCTTTATCTACTAAGGCTTCTTTTACAAAGCTGCGTTAAAGCATTAACATGCGGAATAGCGTGCGCTACATTGCCGCGTGCGCTAGACGCTAACATCAGCATTGAGCTGGCGTTAGTTCTAGTCACATAGTGTGCGGTAATATTCTGCGTGCGCTAAAAACGTAGTCTATTCCCTTCAGTATCTTGAATGTTTCTATCGTGTCCCCTCTCAGTCTCCTCTTTTCAAGGGAGAAGAGGCCCAGTTTCTCTAATCTCTCACTGTACGGCAACTCATCCAGCCCCTTAACCATTTTAGTCACTCTTCTCTGGACCTTTTCGAGTGAAGGCCGAGTGAAGGTGGAGGAGCAGGGAAGAAAGATAATTTAATCTAATCTTCTATTTGTGCGTCGCTCATACCTATACAGAAACTCCATTCAAGCCTTCAGGACTCTCCAACCTTGATGCAGGAAAGAGCCAAGAGCACCAGGCAAGATCATGGACACTTGGCTGGCCATCGGCTGTACCACACAACTTCTTCCGATTGTTGCAGGGCCTCTCAGGCTGGCAGCTGACTTAAAGATTTCACCTCTTTCGCCCTCACATGTCCTCTTTGCCAACACGCAACTCTAGTTCATTCTAGCCCAGCGTCCTCCAAGATGCGCTGCTCTTGCAACCTAGATCTCCTACTGACATCACCACCAGTCAGTTCTTCATTGCCCACCAGGCACTGATCATCAAAGAGGCTTGATCTACTGACATAGGACCACTCAATCCCGGTTGTAAAAGGCAAGTAAGAGGCCTGTTGCTGTTTTTACCGTTGGGCCACAAAAATCAACGGTCAAACACGGGGGAGAATAAAGATAATACATTATGCCCTCTAGTCAGCTCAGATCAGGCCCAAAACAAAGTAAACAAGTAAATGAAAGAATGGAAAAGAATGGAAATAAATAGAGTAAAAGAAATGAGGGAGGGAGGCACTAAGTGTGGCGCCATCATGAAAAAAAATAAATTATTTAATGCATAGATTTTTGACTAATAACAGAAACTCTGTAATCACTTAACAAGACCAGCATAATATTTGGCCCATTTCACAAAAATAATGTTGTTCATAAGCTAATGATAATTTGTCCAGTTATCTGATGACTTCAGTCTCACTAGTAGTGCATTTCAAATCCCTCAGTCTTGATTACTGCCTCAAATCTTCTTGGCATGCTGTCTACAAGTCTTTGGAGATAAATAGGTGTTATTATGTGGAATCAGGAGTTGATTATTGCTGCTATCAGCTCATGTTGGTTGGACAGTTGTTGTGCCACTTCTGCTCTCTTTAATTTGTTCCAGAGGTTCTCAATGGGATTGAGATCTAGGCTGTTTCCTGGTCAGTCCAGCAACTCAACTTTGTTCTCAATGAACCAGGAGAGGCATTTCATGGCTGTATAGCCTTCAATCCATAACCCTACTCCCCTCTGCCCACCAACCCAGCCAGTAGATTAAGTGTTCCCCTTAACTGTATCCATGACATCCTGTTTGTCTGTCTTGTCTGTTTAGATTGTAAACTCTTTTGAGCAGGGACTGTCTTCTTTGTGACTCTGTACAGTGCTGCGTATGCTTTTTAGAGGACTGTCCAGATGATTGGATGCCTTCCAAACGCGGCTCAAAGAGATGGGGTTTGTGTGGGGTTAGGGGGAGGGTAGGGGGGTGGAATGTGGAAATGCTATAGAGGGATTGTGGTAGGGCCATGGGTAGAATGGGGTAGAACCAGGGGCAGGGCCACATGTCTTTTTTTTTTTAGGACAAAATTTGGCAACCCTACACATGCCTTGATAATATGTTGTTTATGCTTCTTATCTTGCTTTTAATTGGCTTGCTTAAGCCAGTCTAGATTGTTGTGTGTGTGGGGTGGGGAATTTCTGCCCTGCCACTGGGCTGGTTTAATGCTGGGACATTGACTATGCTTGCGTTTCTGCTTCTGTTTCCTCCCTTGTATCTAGTTTGTTGTCCTATGCCAACCTCTTCTCTAGTTCCTACTCCTGTGTCAGATTCATGCGCAAGCTGTGCCTGGACTCTAGTTTTCATCTTGATCCTTCATCTCCCTAAATACTTATATGTCATGATTCCTTGCTTTGGATTTTTGCAAGGGAAAGTGTTGTTTGAAATTTTCCATTTGTATTAAGGCTAGTGCTAAAACAAATCAGCTCTGCGTGTCTGCATTTTTAAAAATTTTCCTCTAAAGGACCCCAGATCATTCTGGGGCCAATAGCAGAAATAAGTAGTCAGATACCTCTTTCTGCACCGCTCAGTTTCTGAGTGCATTTTTCTCATTATAATCTCTGCCAGAGTCTGTCTGAGAGAAGAACAGCAGGCTGCCTCAGTCAAATGGTCTAGTGAGGATGCAGCTGATGACTTGATACCCCCTTGGCTGCTCTCATCACCAACGGACTGTGCAACACTAACAGTTTCCAATAAACTGAAATTTCAGTGATAACTGCTGGTTGGTTAAAATAAATACCAATGGCAATTAATGGCTGAAGTTTTAAAGATCAATCAGAAGACTCCAGAGGGATAGTAATGATGGATGGGGGAGGGAATTTTTATCTTTTGTATAGATACTGATTGATTATAAGTGCTTGGTTGATTATCATTATTTGTATATAAATTGTATTGCACTTTTTGTTGGCATTAACAACTAAATAAAGTTAAAAAAAAGATCAATCAGATGCAAGCAACAGGATGCTGACATTAAGCATGCCAGGGTTTATAGCTCTTTAACAACAAAAAGCTATTGACTTATCATTTGTTACAACCAATAAAAATCATGCCCTGATATCTTGCAAGCTGCATTGGCATCAACTCAAGGACAAGAGGCAGAGCCATTATCATGAGCATAGTTAGAAACATAGAAACAAAATTTTTCTGTAAATAATAGACTATGTTGGAGCTATTCAGTTTGTTCTGAAAAGCGTTAAGTCAGTGGTCTTTACTAATTTTTAAGCCAAGGCCACTTTGGATCTAAAATGAGCTGAAGGAGAGTCTCCAAATATCTTCCCATGCAAGCCTGTGATACTGCTGACCAGTGTGTGTCAATGACATCTGCCCCACCAGCCTGCCTTCAAACTTTTTATTGGGGGTATCCTCAAGGAGGCAGGCAATTAAAACCGTTCTATTTGGCAAATTCCTTGCTTAATCAGATCACTTCTCTCATGTATTTTTTTTTCTTCCCCTTATAACCCCATTGTATTATGTATCTTTCTTCTCTAATGTATTCTTTCCCCATGCTTCTCCAATTCATAACTTCCTTCTTCTTGCATTTTGTAATTCGCTGATTGTCCAGCCTTCTTTTTATGTGAACCGCCTAGAAGTCAGTTTGACTATGGCGGTATAGAAAAATAAAATTATTATTATTATTATTAAAATGCATTCTCTTCATCTATTGAGAAATGCCTTGTTCTACAAGCAGGCAGTTTTTTCTCCCATGAGAAAAAAAGCCAGAATGATGATAAGGGCCACCACACAGGTCTTCAGGGGCTGCCATTATCCCCTGGGCCTTGCGCTGAAGAACACTGATTTAAGTAGTCATAACCACAGCAGATTTTATAAATTCAATACATTGCAATTCTAAAACTGTGCCTACTGACTTGGTGATTCAGTTGCAATGGTTTACCTGGGTCTTCTTTTCCACACAGGAAGATGAAATCTGACAAATTCACTGAAGCAAAAGGTGTAGGGAAGAAGTCAATGTCATTGTAATGAAAATTGCAACTGCAACTGACTAAGCTCATACAGGAGAAATAGCTGCAATGTTCACTCCGGATGCTGGTCTAAGAGTTTCACGTACAAGATGAAAGTCACAGCACAATGAGCGAACAATTTGCATTCCTCTGTAAGAACTGCGATTCTGCTTCCTTGCATTCATTAAAATGTATTAAAAATGATGACTTCTAAAACTGTATTACTACAAATTATCACCACAGCTGTTGCCTGGTAACCAGAGATTCTTTTTTTTTTTTTTTGAATGGTGATCTCTGTACACTGGTTCTCAAGTTTATGCAAACAGCTAGTCATTTGGGGACTTAAGAGGCATTTATCTTGGAATTCACAAGCAGATAATACAGATGTAAAGTAAATTCTGTAATGTTTTATTCTTTTTACTTGCAGTAAAGATTACCACACAAATCAGAGTAAATACAGTTTTCCCATTAGAGAACAAGCCACATTAATTCAGCAGAATGTAATCATTACTAGCATTTGGATTTCTATCCTTTTCTTCTATAATGGTTTTACAATACAAATTCATTTCCCTTATATTCAGACACTTTGGAGCTGATATACTAAGATATGCTAGAATTACAGCTTACATTAGTGTAGACTGCTAATAACCAGTAATAAGTATTATCTGCATTAACAAGTGCTATTTTTATGCATATTGAAGTTGATCCACATTCCTAAGTAGTGACACCAGTATGGCATGCAAATAGCCTTTAAAATGCTGATGACCTCATTGGGCATTAATATTGAATGTACTATCAAGTGTCAATGGATGTAAGGCTTAACACTATCTAAGGCTACAAAGTCAACTACAGCTTAGAAAGTATACGGTAGTTTAAGTGCCCAACTAAGGGGAAGATTCTCAAAACCCACCATGCCTTAAATGATGGTCGCTAAACTGGTTCCAGCCAGTTTAGCATGGAAGTATTCTACCGGCCAGTTCTCAAACAGGCTCACTATGGATTTTTTCCAAGCTTCCTGGCAGACTCCGACTCTGCCATGCAAATGTATTACAACGAGGTCATTAATATTTAAACGAGCACTCTGGGTGATTCTCTATTATCGCTGTCCTACATTTGTAGGCAAAATTTTCTGACAGGTCTGAGCTGTCATAGCCTTAATTTCTGGTCAGTGCCTGAACACTGATTGGCTCAGGCATTGACAGGAAAGTAAGGCTTTTGACAGCTCAAACCTGCCAGAAAATTTTGCTCCATCTCCATGGCAATACCCGACACCTCCCAGGAGGAAGGATGCCCACTCCCCCTTGCCACCAGTGATTTCCCCCCCCCAGCATGAGGAATGCCCACCCCCTTGCTGCCACTGATGCTCACTACCCCCCCTCCCCATACCTCTCAGTTCAAGGCCAGCCAGAGGGATGCCTGCTCCCTCCAGCCGGCAGGCCCACTTCTTCAAAATAACAGGCCATCCCCTCCCCAATGCTTCCTGGGATGCACTAGGGAGGGGCCTAAGGTTCAACTGACACTGGCTCATGCATATCTGGGATTGAAGGAAGGGTTCTACCTCCTGGCATAGCTGATGGATGGCAGCCTTATCAAAGAGGAATTTTGTAAGGCACTGCTCATGAGTATGATCCAGTAAATGGGCCCTGACCCTGTATATTCTGATAGGGATGTCTCCTGCTCTCTTTCCTATAGGACTCATGAAGCAAGGCCCACACTGCCCAATCATTAATGTTGGTCATGACTACTATCTACACCAGCACCATACCATGTGTTTCACTACCAACTCCACTGTGCTCTTAGACACCAATGGCAACACCTACCAGCACGTATGCACACAGACACAGCACTTAAGTGTGTGTACACACACACACACCACCAAAACTCAGGCACAAACATACATTGGCTGCACATATAGGAAATCACAGAACACAAGGACAATGCCTGACAATGTACAGGCAGGTTAGGGCAGACAATGGGACTGGGGGGCGGGAGGAGATGAACAGGGAAACATATACAGGGTGATTTCATCAATGGGAGACAACATTTTCAAATAAAGACTGTCATTGGTTGAATAGACATTTCCCTTGCCTTTTGTTGGATTGTCTGTATCTCAAGGTTCTTCTTTTGCCTATGTACTCAAAAACAAGAACATCCATCTCATTGATTAGCAATTCTATTCTATCTACTTTATTTTCACCATTGTTACAATTTAGAATAACTCTCAAATTTAAATTTTTGTTGGGTTTGCAAATTTATTATTTCAGTTATAATGTGCCATGAAAACCATTTGCTCTGGTTGGTGTGCCGCAAAAAACCTTTGCTCCCCTAAACCCCTTGTTCTTCTGGATACTGGCAAAGGGCACACAAAGTTTATTTTATTTGTTAAGACCAGAGCTAGGCCCAAATTAGCAGCTGGAGTCCCACAGCAAGCAGGTACCAGACAATCCACTCTCGCATCTCTCAGGAAAAAAAAGGAAGTCCACACCAGTGCTGTAAACATAAGACTTGAACTTTACTCTTCACAAGCTGAAAAGTGGCACTCTCTTGAACAGTGAAAACAATTTCTGGAAAAATACAGTCCTCCTATATTCCTCCAAATGGTGAATGTTATATTTCTTTTCTCCTAACTCCAAATTTCAGTGATCAGAAGGATGGCTCTAACATAGAGAATGACACGGTGGCAGTTACCCGCGGCTAGCCCGCCAAAATGGCGAGGGGGAAAAAGTGCTCACTGTGGGCACGGGGACAAGACTATCCACCGCCCCGTGGAGCGGTGAATGGCCTTGTCCACGCAGTTAAGGGAGGGAAGGCGCGCAGTCACCGATCGCGTGCGGCTCCCTCCCTCCCTCCGGCCAAATCTATCTCCCTCCCTCCCCTTTACCTTCGTGGCGCTTTAGTAAAGAAACTTACTGAAGCTGGCGAAGCCTGTCTGTTTGCAGTCGTGTGTGTGTGGGTGGAAGCTTCTCCTCTGACGCAACTTCCGGCTGCGTCAGAGGGGGGTACACAGTGCAGCGATGCCAGGCGCCATCATACAGGATGCTTCTTTCCCTCGCTACTACTGCCCTTGTGCAAAGCTACATGTAATAACTCATGATAATCTCATACATTACTTGTACCAGTATTGTATGACAATAGTTCCCAAACCTGTCTTAGGGACTCCCTATCCAGTCAGGTTTTCAGAATATCCACAATAAATATTCATGGGAGAGATCTGCATTTACTGCCTCCACAAGCAAGCAAAACAGTGGAGCTGACAAAACCAGTAAACAGAAGGTGCCTAGAAACCCTTAATTGCGATTTTCACTGACGCAACATGGGTCGTGTTTCAGCTAAAGAGCCTGCAAATCTGAAAGTAACGCATCTGGTGGATTCCAAATAAGGCATCAATCTGCCTAATGCATAGAACCACAATCCTATTAAACTTCTGAATCGAATCCCACAGATAAGATGCATAAGAAAAGTGACTTTCTATATCGAAGAATATTCATTGTGTTTATCCTGAAAACCTGACTGGCTGGGGAGCCCCCAGGACGGGTTTGGGAACCACATTTGTAATTTATCTACATATAAGGATAGGATTTCCTAAAACAGTAGCTGAATATTTTTAAAAGACTGGCTGGAATATGTAAGTATGACATGCATTTCTTCAGTGAGTTTTGAGAGTGGTGAACATCTGACTTGTGGTTGAGCGTTATTAACAGATCTCCCACTAGTATTCTGAGTGCAGGCGATGTGTTGGCTTGACCTTAAGAGGGTGCCCCTTGAGTACAGTCAGTGGCGTAGCGAGGGTGAGAAGTGCCTAGGGTGGTGGCGCCCCTCTTTTCTGTACCCCCCACCTCCACACACTCCTTTCCCGCCCCTTCCTGCCACGTGTGTGAGCTGCTTCCCTTCCCCCATATCTCTGTAACATTCCTGGCATGAGCAACTACCCCCAACCTGTTGTCGGGCCAGCGTCGGCTTTTCATCTGATGTCACTTGCTAGACGAGGGTCCAAGAAGTGACATCAGAGGAAGAGCTAATGCTGGTGCAACAGCGGGTTGGGGGGTTGCTGCTCACGCCAGGAACGCTACAGAGGTACGGAAAAAGGGAAACGGTGTGCACGTGCAGCAGTGGGGGTGGGGAAGGAGCAAGGGGCTGGAAAGGAGGAGGGTGCCTGCACTCACACCAAGACGGTGCCTGGGGCGGACCCTGCCCCCCCCCCTTACTATGCCATTGAGTACAGTGAGGGGCCTATTTTCTTCTATGAAAGAGGATAGAAGAGTGCTGGGAGAACTTTTGAAATAATTGTACATAAGCACATAAGCATTGCCTCTGCTGGGTCAGACCAGAGGTCCATCATGCCCAGCAGTCTGCACACGTGGAGGCCCATCAGGTCCAGGACCTGTGCAGTAGTCCTCTAACCGTACTCTTCTATCCCCTTTTCTTCAGCAAGTTGCCCAATCCCTTCTTGAACCCCAATACTAACTATAAACGCCTTCACCGGATCAGACTTTAGGTCCATCTATTTTGGCGACCCGCACACACGAAGGCCAAGCCAGGTGCTCCCAGATGGAGACCCTGATTACCCATATCCCTCAATGTGATTTGCAAGGAGGTGTGCATCCAACTCACGCTTGAAACCCAGAATGGTAGTCTCCGTCACCACCTCCTCTGGGAGAGCATTCCAAGCGTTCATCACTCGCTGTGTGAAATAGAATTTCCTGACATTTGTCCTGAGCCTGCTGCCCCTCAGCCTCAGTCCATGACCTCTTGTCTGTGTCACTTTTGACAATGTGAACAACGGTGTTTCTTGCTCAATTTTATCGAATCCATTCAGTATTTTATAAGTCTCAATCATATCTCCTCGCAGTCTCCTCCTCCCGAGGGTGAACAGTCCCAGTCCTTCGAGTCATTCTTTGTAGCTCAAATTTTCCATACCTTTTACTAGCTTCGTGGCTCGCCTCTGCACCCTTTCCAGCAGGGTTATATCCTTTTTTAGGTATGGAGACCAGTGTTGGACACAGTACTCCAAGTGTGGTCTGACCATTGCTCTGTAAAGCGGCATTATAACGGCCGCCGATTTACTCGTGATCCCCTTCTTTATCATACCTAACATTCTGTTTGCTTTCTTTGCCCCCGCCGCACATTGAGCCGACGGCTTCAGGTTCCTGTCTATCAGTACCCCCAGGTCCCTTTCTTGATCGGATTTGGCCAATGTTACACCTAACATTTTATATTCATGTTCCTTATTTTTCCTACCCAGGTGCATCACCTTGCATTTGTCTGTGTTGAACCTCATTTGCCACTTTTCCGCCCATTCCTCCAGCTGATTTAGATCCTTCTGGAGATCTTCACTTTCTTTTTGTGACCCAACTGCCCGACATAGTTTTGTATCATCTGCAAACTTGATTATAATACTTGTTGTTTCCTCTTCAAGGTCATTTATGAAGATATTGAATAAGATGGGCCCAAGAACCGATCCCTGGGGCACGCCGCTAGTCACCTTCTCCCAGTCCGAGAATTTCCCATTTATGCAGTCTATTCTCTAGCCATTTGCCTATCCATCTAAGTACGTCCCCTTCAATTCCATGGCTTAGTAGTTTCCTTATAAGCCTTGGGTGCGGGACCTTGTCGAATGCTTTCTGGAAGTCCAAGTAAATTATATCCACCGGGTCTCCGTTGTCGATTAGTTTGTTCACCTTCTCGAAAAATTGAAGTAAATTTGTCAAACATGACTTCCCCTTCCTGAAGCCATGCTGACTAGCTCTCATCAGGTCATGATTCTCCAGGTGTTGCACTATGCTATCCTTGATTAGTGCTTCAACCATCTTCCCAGGAACCGACGTAAGACTGACAGGTCTATAATTGCCTGGTTCTCCTCTCAATCCTTTTTTGAAGATTGGGATGACATTCGCTATCTTCCAGTCATCAGGTATTTGCCCGGTTCTAATTGACATGTTAGCTAGGGTTTGTAATAGTTCTCCAATTTCTACCTTTAGCTCCTTTAATACTCTCGGGTGAATTCCATCCGGTCCGGGGTATTTGTCACTTTTTAGTTTGTCAATCTGATAGTATATCATGTCCAATTCCACGTTCACTGAGGTGAGGCTATCCTCTATGTCACCCATGAATACCCTTCTTGTTTCCGGTAATGTTGTTGTGTCCTCATTGGTAAAGACGGAGGCAAAGAATGAATTTAGCCTATCTGCAATTTGTTTGTCTTTTTTAATGCACCCTTTCCTTCCTTGGTCGTCATTTTAACATGTATTTCTATATTTTTATTTTTACAATTGTTTGTATTCCACTGGTGGAAACCAAGGTCTCAGATAAAGTTTGCCTTTCAGTATTTTAGAGCAATTTTCTAGAATTTTTTTTTTTTCTGACATCGAAGTATGATTTAAAGCTTGTTTGTACTTCTGAATTGGTTGAATTTGTGCTCTATCCCTATTATAACAGGGATGATTAATGATGTTGTCTTGATATGTCTATGTTATATGTGATAATCGGAGGGAAACAAGATTCTATGTATGTCATATGGAAACCGCATAGTTGTATGCGGCATATCAATTTTTCAATAAATAAATTTAAAAAAATAGAAAGATGGCTATAGTCATGAACTGCTTTAGTAGAATGATTGCCCTTGGTCTTCAGCAACCGATACAGAAATATCACAGGCTTGAAAAAACAATGGATGAGACTACAGAGGGGGTACTCGAGATTAGAAATGTGAGGTGCTAAAGACCGGGAAACTGAAATATGAAGGTGCTTTATGGTTTGGAAACAGAGTTAATTGCAACACAGAGGCCCAGAGCTCCTGTATAAGTTCCTCCTCTCTTCTTCTTAACATCACTTACTTGTATGGGATGTGTTTGCTGCCATTGACAAGGGCAAGGATGACATTGCCCAAAGCAGAGAGTGAGAGACAAAGCCCTGATCCACCATCCCGATTTTTGCTCAGCACTTTCACACAGCTCCCCAAGTCGATTAGATGTAGGCGACTGCGACCTCCAGACACTGCCATACATGGAAACAAAAAAGCGATTAGCCTCGAGTGGTTCATAAATTGCACTTATCCCTGTTGAAAGGGTTTCCTGATAAAGCACAAGCATTTCTTGTGAGTACTTTCTAAGGCAAAGTATCTTACTAGAGACATTACAGGCAACAGACATAAATTCCATGAAATCTTGAAACAAAAAAAAAACCCCAAACATACCAAATGACCATGAGTTCATGCTCCCATTTCTCTTTTCTATCCACAGTTACCTGATTTATGTGATATCTTAAAATGAAAGAATGTCAGCTTGAAAAGGAAGAGTTCATTCAGTATTGCAAATGAACATGTTAGCCATATTTGGCATTTAATGCCACTGGTTCACATGGTGAGTTTAGTTTTTGAGGTCAATATTCCTTTGAAGGTTTTAAATGCAATTAGATTACATAGTATCACCACCACATTTGAATAAAGAGAGCTTATGTGATAATTTCTTTTTACATCAGTGATATGTTACTCATGTTAAAAAGCTATGTAGTACAGAGGTAATTTTAAAACTTTTTCATGGGTAAACAGCCTTTTTTAAATTTACCCCATGGGTTATAAGTGTAAAAGTATGTGTGCTGCCAATAAGGCATGTACTTTTACGTGACACAGATGTAGGTGTGCTCTGGGATGGAATTTGGGAAAAGAACACGTGAAGTTGTGATTTACGTGCACAGACCCAGATTCTATAAAAGATGCCTAAAACGTAGGCGCTTAAATTGATGTGCCTAGCCAATCTAGGTGCCTAACACATTTAAAAAGCAAAATTGGTGTCAATAATTGGCTTCAATTAAATTTAATTGATTTCTAGGCATCTTGCTTGGTAGGCACTTACCACATACAGCCAGGTGCCTAGTCCAAGGTGCCTAGCAGAAAGTGGGTAGGATTAAAGTCAGTCATGGGCAGATCATGGGTGTGTTTTGCTTGGAGGTGCCTAAATTGGACTTAGGTGAACATAAGAACTTAAGAATAGCCTTACTGCATCAGACCAATGATCCATCAAGCCCAGTAGCTCGTTCTCACGGTGGCCAATCCAGGTCACTAGTACCTGGCCAAAACTCAAGTATTAGCAACATTCCATGCTACCGATCCAGGGCAAGCAGAGGTTTCCCCCATGTCTTAATAACAGACTATAGGCTTTTCCTTCAGGAATTTGTCCAAACCTTTGAAAGATTAGAAGCGACATTTTCAACTTATGTATAATTTTTCTCGTCTACATCACCCAGCAATTATTTCCTTGGCATTTGAAACTAACACCTCTTTTGAGTTCCTTGAAAAAGACCCTCGGGACCTACCAACACTCCTTTAAGTTAAGTAGGAATTGTTTTTCCTTTTATTGCCATTGAAAAATACCTTTATTATTTAAGAAGCACCCCAATATCACCAGCATTATAGTCATACACAGTGATGGGACGGTGGGTTCGGCTATAGGAGCCACGGCGAGTGTCCCCTAGTCTTTGTAATTTTTGATGGAGTGAAAAAACGATCCACTCAGGATTTTGTAGACTTCTATCATATCTCCCCTCAGTCGTCTCTTTTCCAAGCTGAAGAGCCCTAACCTTTCTAGTCTTTCCTCATACGAGAGGAGTTCCATCCCCTTTACCATCTTGGCCGCTCTTCTTTGAACCTTTTCTACTGCCACTATATCTTTCTTGAGACAAGGAGACCAGAATTGAACACAATACTCCAGGTGAGGGCGCACCATGGAGCGATACAGGGGCATTATCACATTCTTAGTGTTGTTAACCATCCCTTTTTTAATAATTCCTAGGATCTTGTTTGCGTTTTTGGCCGCCACCGCCGCACATTGGGCGGAAGGTTTCATCGTGTTGTTACAATTGCCTATAAATAAATAACTCAAATTTCATTTTTTGTTGGTTTTGCAATTTTATAATTTCAATTATAATATGCCACATTCAACATTTGCTCCGTTTAGTGTGCCATTGCTAAAAAAAAGTTTGACACACACTGCTTTATAGAATAGCGCATAGTGCTGATTTCTGCACCTAACTTTAGGACTACTGAAACCTGGTGTAAATGCTGGTGCCCAAGTCAGGTGCACTAACCCAGTATTCTATAAATACGCATGTAACTTTCTGGAGCATCCTTGACACACCTATGCCCCTTTTTTGGCCATTCCCTCTTTGAGATAAACACTATGGGAGTTAGGTGCCATGCCTTATAGGACAGCATGCAGCCGGAGGCTCACACAAATTTTAATGATTGCCAATTTAACATTGTTGGCACACAATTATTGAATTGTTGGCACCCAACATTGCTGCACCCAATTATTAAAGGTTAAGAGCTCATTAACCAATAGAACGATTCTGGAGTCTTCGATTCCGTTGTCTTATGAGGTGGCGATCTGTGGTACATTGTTGGCACCTAAATCTCCATTGGATAGATTTAAAAGTAGACTATTTGTCATACTGACTAGGATAGCCATGCAAATGGTTACTAAAAACTGGAAAATTGGGATAGACTTAATTTCTCCTTTTGGTGGGGTTCTTTATATTTATGTTATAAATATGAGAAAATGAATTCAGAAATTATGTGTAATAATAAGCTATCTAAATTAACGTGGGATCCATTGACAAATTTTGTTAACACTGATTAGCTAGATTATTCCCGTATTTCCTATTTGATTTACACATCCAGGGAGGAGGTGGGGTATTATATTTTCTTCTATTCATTGACCAAATGAAAGTGCTGTTTATGATTTTTACTGTATGTATCCACTTTGTTTTTGTTCTTGAATTAGAGTGGGGGGGATGTTTTGTAGTATTTCTTTGATCGATTGTAAGTGCCGTCTTGAAGTCAATTGTATGTATATTTTAATGCACTGTTTTTGAATGGAAAATTAATAAAGAGTTAAAAAAAAGAGCTCATTAACCAGTTAATTTGCACGCACATCTCAACAGTGCACCCAAATTTGGGCGCCATATATAGAATCTGGGGGATAATGTGAACTCTTATGCAGCATGTGCACTCTTGATGACATTTGTTCCAGAATGAGTAAAACCCCCCAGAAAAAAATAACATGGACATTTTTTGGCTGTGCTTCTTTAGTTACTAATGGTTCATAGACAACGGCGCGAAAGACAAAAGCGCGTGCCGACAATTGAGCGCAGCGCGCGCCGCCACGCCGCTCTAAATTACAGTTTTTAGGGGCTCCGATGGGGGGTTTTGTTGGGGAACCCCCCCAGTTTACTTAATAGACATCACGCCGGCATTATGGGGGGTTTGGGGGGTTGTAACCCTCCACATTTTACTGTAAACTGAACTTTTTCCCTAAAAACAGGGAAAAAGTGAAGTTTTCAGTAAAATGTGGGGGGTTACAACCCCCCACACCCCCCACAACGCGGCACAATATCCATTAAGTAAAGTGGGGGGTTCCCCCCCCCCCACATCCCCCCCTGTCGGAGCACTAAAAACAGTAATTTAGAGCGGCGCGAGCTGCGCTCAATTGTCTGGGCACGCCTTTGTCCCGACGCGCTTTTGACCTGACACCGTTACTAATGTATTAAGGAAATAATGCATGATTTTTGCCAAATGGCACGTTTAATGGCAAAATCGTGTATCATTTTACCATAATGCATATTCCCCCCTCCCCCCTTTTATGAGCGTTGGAGCAGCTTTGGAGCATTTAGCATTCCGGGCCACGGTAAAAACTTCAACCGCAACTTAGTAAAAGGTAGGGATTATTTTACTGCAATAATAATGAGATGCAAAGCATGAGAATACATGAACAGCTTTTCTTTATCATGTAATCAAATAGTACAGCTAGTATTTAATTTTGCAAGCCATGTATGGGTCTGTAGGATGCTGCCAATTCTCTTTAGGAACACTCTATCATAGTGTCAGGGAAAAGGGGAAGGGAAGTTAGCAGAAGTGGCCTCTGAGTGCTCCTACCTTTGCAGCACCCTTAATTAAGGCTTCCATTTTAACTAATGGCGCTGCCAAGGCAGAAGGGGTCCATGGATCATCCTAAGCCCCGGATACATCAGAAAGAGCCTCGATAGCTACCAGAGGGAGTGAGGAGGGTGGGTTCTATGGAGGGACCTCTTCTTAGAAAAGGAATGGAAGGGGGGCTGGAAGTTCCAAAGAGGGAGCTCTTCTTGGAAAAGGGATTGGGAGGAGGGGGAGGAAGTTTTTTTTAAAAGATATTGGGTCTAACATCTTTGATGAAGCAATGCAAAAATAATTTTATGGAGGATTTATCAATAGGTGGTAATAAGTTACTGCATGTAAGTAAATTCCACAGTAAATTTTTGACTAATAAAATAGCACAATATTTTACATAGAGGAAGGATGTAGACACTGAGAGGACAGTTGCTGAACAAACATGCAAAGGCAAACTCATTACTAGAGCAGCCTGTTTGGTTGAACTGAAGCAAAATAGCAACTTCTGGTTGTGGGAGAAAATGCCATCAGCTCAGCAATCTAGCATATCTGACTTAGGGCTCCTTTCACTAAGGGCTCCTTTTACAAAGGCACGCTAGTTTTTTTTAGCGCGAGCTAGCCGCTACCGTTGTCCTTTTAAGCAGGCGGTAGCTTTTCGGCTAGCGCGCACTATAGCGCACGCTAATCTTGTACGTGCGCTAAAAACGCTAGCGCACCTTAGTAAAAGGAGCCCTAAGCTGCGCTAACGGTTTTAGCGCACGCTAGACGCTAACGCCTCCATTGAGCTGTTGTTAGTTTTTGGCACGTAGCGTGGGGTTAGCGCGTGTGGCAATGTAGCGCGCGCTAAAAACGCCAGCGAACCTTAGTAAAAGGAGCCCTTAATATGAATACTGAATGCATCAGCTAGGCAAACCTCAAACCTGCAATTTGTTTCCACAATTTAAAGATAAACTAGATATACATTTATTTATTTATTTTTAAATTTCTATACTGTCTAAGTCCTAGGTGGTTTACAATATATCCACGTACATAATACTTAAAAGCAGTACAAAAGAGAAACAAAACATCAGAATTTAAATTCACAGTTAATCTCCGACCAGGACAAGTCAGACCCTACAAAAAAGAATTGGTTACCCGTAAATCATAGAATTACATATAAAATAGCATTACTTACACACAGAACTTTAATGAACAAAGCTCCTGCATTCTTAGAAAGGCTTTTAATCCCTTATATCCCCACAAGATCTTTAAGATCTGAAGAAAAATCTCTCCTCTTAGTCCCTTCATTAAGACTCATTTATTCAAGGAGGGACACGATCTTTTCTGTCACAGCCCCTCAAATTTGAAATTCGCTCCTAATCAATATAAGGGAAGAAAAATTATTTAGTAAATTCAAAGGTCTCCTGAAAAGCTGGCTTTTTAAGGACGCCTTTAACTGAGTTATTTGAATTCTATATACCGTATTTTCACGCATATAACGCGCGCGTTATACGCGTTTTTACCTACCGCGCATACCCCTCGCGCGTTATATGCGTGAGCGCGGTATACGAAAGTTTTCAAACATAGTTCCCACCCCGCCCGACGCCCGATTCACCCCCCAGCAGGACCACTCGCACCCCCACCCCGAACGACCACTCGCACGCGCTCCCACCCGCACCCGCATCCACGATCGGAGCAAGAGGGAGCCCAAGCCCTCTTGCCCGGCCGACTCCCCGACGTCCGATACATCCCCCCCCCCCGGCAGGACCACTCGCACCCCCACCCCGAAGGACCGCCGACTTCCCAACAATATCGGGCCAGAAGGGAGCCCAAACCCTCCTGGCCACGGCGACCCCCTAACCCCACCCCGCACTACATTACGGGCAGGAGGGATCCCAGGCCCTCCTGCCCTCGACGCAAACCCCCCCCCCCCCCAACGACCGCCCCCCCCCCCAAGAACCTCCGACCGCCCCCCCAGCCGACCCGCGACCCCCCCTGGCGACCCCCACGACCCCCCCACCCCCCTTCCCCGTACCTTTGGTAGTTGGGCCAGAAGGGAGCCCAAACCCTCCTGGCCACGGCGACCCCCTAACCCCACCCCGCACTACATTACGGGCAGGAGGGATCCCAGGCCCCCCTGCCCCCGACGCAAACCCCCCTCCCCCCCAACGACCACCCCCCCCAAGAACCTCCGACCGCTCCCCCAGCCGACCCGCGACCCCCCTGGCGACCCCCACGACCCCCCCACCCCCCTTCCCCGTACCTTTGGTAGTTGGCCGGACAGACGGGAGCCAAACCCGCCTGTCCGGCAGGCAGCCAACGAAGGAATGAGGCCGGATTGGCCCATCCGTCCTAAAGCTCCGCCTACTGGTGGGGCCTAAGGCGCGTGGGCCAATCAGAATAGGCCCTGGAGCCTTAGGTCCCACCTGGGGGCGTGGCCTGAGGCACATGGGCCCAACCCGACCATGTGCCTCAGGCCGCGCCCCCAGGTGGGACCTAAGGCTCCAGGGCCTATTCTGATTGGCCCACGCGCCTTAGGCCCCACCAGTAGGCGGAGCTTTAGGACGGATGGGCCAATCCGGCCTCATTCCTTCGTTGGCTGCCTGCCGGACAGGCGGGTTTGGCTCCCGTCTGTTCGGCCAACTACCAAAGGTACGGGGAAGGGGGGTAGGGGGGTGGGGGGGTCGTGGGGGTCGCCAGGGGGGTCGCGGGTCGGCTGGGGGAGCGGTCGGAGGTTCTTGGGGGGGGCGGTCGTTGGGGGGGAGGGGGGTTTGCGTCGAGGGCAGGAGGGCCTGGGATCCCTCCTGCCCGTAATGTAGTGCGGGGTGGGGTTAGGGGGTCGCCGTGGCCAGGAGGGTTTGGGCTCCCTTCTGGCCCAACTACCAAAGGTACGGGGAAGAGGGGTGGGGGGGTCGTGGGGGTCGCCAGGGGGGGTCGCGGGTCGGCTGGGGGGGCGGTCGGAGGTTCTTGGGGGGGGGGCGGTCGTTGGGGGGAGGGGGGTTTGCGTCGAGGGCAGGAGGGCCTGGGATCCCTCCTGCCCGTAATGTAGTGCGGGGTGGGGTTAGGGGGTCGCCGTGGCCAGGAGGATTTGGGCTCCCTCCTGGCCCGATATTGTTGGGGAGTCGGCGGTCCTTCGGGGGGAGGGATGTATCGGACGTCGGGGGGGGGCATCAGGCTTTCAGGATGGGGACAGACCTTCAAGGGGGGACAGTGCACGGAAGTCAGGGGGGGGTGAACGGAGAGTCGGGACAGCGCACGGAGAGGCGGGGCAGTGCACGGAAGTCAGGGGGGGGTGAACGGAGAGTCGGGACAGCGCACGGAGAGGCGGGGCAGTGCACGGAAGTCAGGGGGGGTGAACGGAGACTCGGGACAGCGCACGGAAATTCAGGGCAGTGCACGGAAGTCAGGGGGGGGTGAACGGAGAGTCGGGACAGCGCACGGAAAGTCGGGGCAGTGCACGGAAGTCAGGGGGGGTGAACGGAGAGTCGGGACAGCGCACGGAGAGGCGGGGCAGTGCACGGAAGTCAGGGGGGTGAACGGAGAGTCGGGCAGCATGCGCGGTATAATCGTGAGCGCGTTATACCAAAGTTTTTGTGCTTATCATCGTGATTTCTGCGCGCTATACACGTGTGCGCGTTTTATACGGGTGCGTGTTATTTGCGTGAAAATACGGTAATCAGGATACTCTTTAGCGGACTAATAATGCTGTTATGTGAAAATTGAACGGGTAACCTTTTCCCATCCTATTGTTTCATTACCTATGCCCTTTTTATTTTGTTTATAAATTGTATTTAATCCTTTTTTTTTCTTTTTCCCTGTTGTGTTTGGTTGGTCAAAAGTTGTGTTAACTGTTTGGTTTAATCAATGTGCTTTTCTTTTTTACCCCGATTTCATCGTTACTTGTAAATTGCATTGGATTATGATTTTGCGATCAAATCAAATTTTTAAATAAACTTGAAATTTGGAACTTATTTTGAGGAGTTTTCTAAATAAGGTAGGATCATACCGAGCTATAGTTTCATCCTATGCAACTTGCCCTCTGGCACCCTGCGGCCGCCCTGCCCCTTCACCACTACAATTGAGAGGGGAGGGTGGACTGGGAGCAATTCTGGAACTCTTCCTTACTTTTTCAATTTTCATTTATTTGCGCCCTGTGCGGACGCACCACTTAACGACTGCACCTGGTACATTTTGAATTTGGCTCCTCTCTTTCCTATGGTTCCACATTTTACCTCCTGTAAGTTTGAGAAACTTCCCTTTACTTACTTCCCCCTTTCCCAGTCTTCTCCATTCGGTACTGGTAAATGTGCAGAGTGAAGAGCATGTGGGAGTTCCTATGGTCTTCCTCATCACAGTCCCGCTGGCTGCTGCGCCGGGAGGCAATGGCGGCGTCCAGGAAGAAGGCAGCTTTCTCCGCTGTGGGAGCACGGAGTTCACTCTGATTCTGAAGCTGCAAGATCATACCACAGAGAAAATGATAGCATTAGAAAAGAAATTGTCTTTCTTCGCCTGTAAGTCTGTTTTACCATGCTAACCATAAAACCGATAGTTTCCATAAAACTGATAGTTTCTAGATTCCGATATTGCCTCCTTTCTTTTCTGCCTCCTATATTCTACTTTCTGTCTCTTTTTATATGTCTTGGAATAACAAGCAGACTGGTTTTCAGAAAAAAAAAGGGCTGAGTGTCAAACTTAGGGCACCTTTTACAAAGGTGCGCTAGCATTTTTAACGCACGCGCCGGATTAGCGCGTGCTATAGTGTGCGTTACCTGAAAAACTACCGCCTGTTCAAGAGGAGGCGGTAGCGGCTAGCGCGCGGGGCAATTTAGCACGCGCTATTCCGTGCATTAAGGTCCTAACGCGCCTTTGTGAAAGGAGCCCTTAAATTGCTACATTTTGGCTCTCTAAAGCAGCCAGAGGTACAGTAGATTTAAAGCTATTATAATGACTTTATTAAGTATTGGCACCAGTAGTTAAATTAATATGTACATGGTGTCCAGATCAAATGGGACCTCTTGACTAGTTTCAAAGTGTTTTGCGATTGGTTTAAACATTTAATATGACCTTTGAAAATACATGGGCTTTTTATTAGTTAATTCATCATTTGTGTTCAAATGTCCTTCTTCAACCTTGACACATTTATGAAGTCTTCGACGCCACTTAGCTTTTGGCTCAATGAATTCTGGGGTTTCATTAATTAAGAGTCCAATTGTTTTGCAAGCTCGATGCACTGGAGCTCCATCCTGTTGAAAAACTAAAGTACTCAGAAATGTCTTGAATTTCAGACAGAGGTTTCTGCTGCAGTAGGACGTTTTGGGTTATTTGGAAAAATAACGTGTTGTCTTTCTGGACATCATGTATATTCAGTGCCACGATCTGTATACAGTGCATTCTTGCTATTCGCACATCCAATATTTACAATTTTGCATATTCACAGGTGCATGAATTGTGACCGCTATTTAACATTTGTGCCACTATGTTTGCATATTCTAGGGTTACCAGACTTCTGGATTTCCCGGACATGTCTTCCTTTTGAGGACATGTCCGGGGGTCCGGCCGGCTTTTCTTTTTTTAAATGGTCAATATTCTCTCTCTTTTTTTAAAAATCTTTATTCATTTTTAAAACTTATAATAAATGTAGTAAAGAAAATAACATTTTAACTTAAATGCAACACTTAATATTCTCTAATAATCCATTTTTAAAAATTATCGCCTTCCCTCCCTCCCATTCCATAACAATTTTTAAATCACATAAAAGCATATAATAAATTCCTTCTTAACATTCCTTATACTTATACAAAGACCAAAATCGACCCCCTCCCCCTCCCCCAACCTTGGATATACACAATTAAAGGGAAAAAAAGGTTACTCATTACAATAATTTGTTAAAGGCTTCCAAACATCCTGAAATTTTTTTAAAGACGCCTGCTGTGTAGCCAACATTTTGTATGGGTTTTGAAAAGCTTTCCTCCACGTTACGTCGGGTAGGAGGTCATCCCCGCATGAGCGGATGTCCTGCCTGACGAGAGCAGGGCAGGGTTGGGACATATTTTGGGGCATGATAGGGCAGGGATGGGTGGAACTGGGAAGCCTGGGGCAGGTCTAGGGGTCTGAATTTTCCAAACGGAAAATCTCGTAAACCTAGCATATTCACGACCTGCACATTTAAAAATCGGCCTTCTTAGATTTCACTTTCACTTCTGAAAAAGGCCACTAAGCATCCAAGGAGTGAATTGTGAACAACAACTCCAAGAAAAAAAAAAAAATGCACAAAGGAACCTAACCCTGTTTTTCTCATAAATGGCTGTAACTTAACATCTATTGTCACATAGACACATTGCTTCGTTATTCGCGAATTTGTAGTTCGCGAAGATTTTTGGAAACCATACTGCCACAAATAGCGAGAACGCACTGTAGATAGAGATGTTGAATTAGGTGGATACTGCAGTGACTGTGCTGCACCGTCTATTTAGTTTCAACATGCTGTTGCTTGGGCCCAAACTCAATGTATAAATTATTATTATAATGACTCTCTCGATTTAGTTTTCAGCCTGCTCTCACACCCACCCCAATCCTGGTCCCCTATAATATGGATAGTATTGTTATGTTTATAGCTTCAAAACAGCTAAATAACTTCTAAAAACACATAACGTTGAATATCATCTTCCAGACATTTAGCTGAAACTCATTTATTTATTTAAAAATATTCCAGAAATCTACATAAGCAAAGCAACAAATCAACATATGACACAATAAACATAAACCACAGAAAATAACAACAAATATCTATCTAAAATCAGCTGAAACTCATTAGCTAATCAGACACATAATTAACCTCTTCAAGTAGGCCCATCAGCTGGACTGCCAGTACAGTTTTTTAAAAGAACACGGTTTACATACAGGTACTTCAAGCATTTTCCCTATCTGTCCCAGTGGGCTCACAATCTATCTTATGTACCTGGGGCAGTGGAGGATTAAGTGACTTGCCCAGGGTCACAAGGAGCAGTATGGGGTTTGAACCCACATCCTCAGGGTGCTGAGCCCGTAGCTCTAACCACTATGGCATGCTCTATAAAGCAGTGAATTTATTTATTTAAAAAAAACTTCACAAATGGTCCATCCAGTCTGCCCAATAACACATACATTATAAATTCACAATTAAATTGTTTTATATTTCTGGGTCATAGACTGTAGAAGTCTGCCCGGTACAGTTCTTAGGTTCAAACTACTGGATTTGCTGTTGAAGCTCATTCCAGCCTATCTAAACTACCCAAATTAAAGGAATTTCCAAAGCCCTCCCCAATCCATCCCAAACCGACTAGCCATAGGCAGGACACAGGCTGTGTAAATCTGCTCAGATTAGCTGTACCTTTCCTTTGCCCCTCTTATGTGAAGTAAAATGAAACTTGGGTGAGTCAGCACCATTTTAAATGATGGCACTTACAAAGCAGGAGCTACTGGGGCATTTGTTCTGCCTGGAACACCCTCTGGCTATCCTGGTTTAAAGATGAACATTTGGGAAGAGGGAGCTGGGAGCCCTTTGCTGCTGAACTAGTGCTAGAGTGACCGGGGAGGGGGGGGAAGTGGACAGCCAGGATGAGGAATGCATGCACTTTTCCAGCTGAACCCAAAGTGGGATTTGTTAAGCTTCTGTGTTTGGTGACCATGAGAACTTGCTTGTATTTTAATTCTTAAAATATTGGTAATTTGCCATTTAAGTGTAGCTTAGTAACAGATCCCTTAGACTCTCAATCCCTTTGAAAATAGATTCTTGTGTGTTTTTTGGCTCTTGATACAAAGAAGTGTTGCACGCTAATTCTAAATTTAAACTGATAATCTCTAGCTGTCAAGTGGGAAATACCACAATCCCCTTCTATTTTCCTTTCACCGTGCTTGCATTTTTAAAAAATTATTATTACCGAAGCTCAACAGCAATTTTTTTTTTCCGTAGGCATCTTTGAAAGCAGACACCAGCCCACTCCATAACAGAGTGCTCCTCTTCTTTTCATTTAAAAATTTTTTTTATTGAAGTTTAACATATAACAAGTGATTAAATAAAATACAATGAGATTTTACAGAACAAATGATTTATAAATGTAAAACATAGATGCAGAGAAGACTAAGGGCTCCTTTTACGAAGGCACGGTAGCGGTTTAACGCGCGTAATACCGCGCGTTAAACTGTCGGATGCGCTAGCCATTACCGCCTCCTCTTGAGCAGGCGGTAGTTTTTGGGCAAGCGCAGGGGTTAGCGCGTGATTAAACATCACGCGCGTTAAAGCCGCTATCATGGCTTTGTAAAAGGAGCCATAAAAGCATCTATGTAGACAATTTTAAATATACAGTGCTCCCCCACGAATTCGAGGTCCCGGTCATTCGCAGTATTTTCCAACTGCGAATGACCGGGCAGGAGAGGGCAGCCGAAGAGGCAGGAGAGGGCAGCCGGAGCGCTGGCGAGTGAAGGAAATCACTCGCGGTATGCTCCGACCGCCTCTTCCTGTGCTAAAGCCAGGCCTCACCAATCAGGAGCTGCTTTGACACGCAGCTCCTGATTGGTGAGGCCCGACTTTAGTACAGGGAGAGGCGGTCGGAGCATACCGCAATTGATTTTCTTCACTCGCCAGTGCTCTGGCTGCCCTCTCCTGTCTCCCCTGCTAAAAACCGTATTTGCAGTATTTCAACATTCGCGGGGGTTCCTGGAACGGAACACCCGCGAATATCGGGGGAGTACTGTACATATGTAACCATACGATTAGGTAAAGACCAAAGATGAGATAAGATTCGATTAGAACTCATTTTAGCAAATTAAGGGCTCCTTTTACTAAGCTGCGATAGATGTTTTAGCGCACACAGAATTGGCCCGCGCGCTAGATGCTAACACCAGCATTGAGCTGGCGTTAGTTCTAGCCGTGTAGCGTGGGTTTAGTGCATGCTAAAATTCTGCGTGCGCTAAAAACGCTATCACAGCTTAGTAAAAGGAGCCCTAAGCATCACCAGCTGAAATGTAACAATTACCTCAAAAATGAGAAGAGACATTTGTTACTGGAAAACATATTTTGTTAGTTTTAAAGCTCCTATTAGTAAGGGAATTCGCTTTGCATTCATATTTATGAATCATCATGACTGTAGCCCACCAAAAAGAGGTGTTTAATAATTGAGCTGACTTCCAGTATGATGGTTTCATGGCTGATATAAGAGCCATTCTATTCAAATATGGTTCTCATCCCTTGATCCTGGGAGGTAAGTTCTTTTTTTTTTTTTAATCTTTATTCATTTTTTAAACTCACAATAAGTATAACACCTGGGAGGTGATTTCAAACTCCCCCTAGATTTAGGGCTGCTTTTATCAAGCCGCGCTAGCGGGGTTAATGCGCGCGACTTTTTATCACGCGTTAACCCCTGCACTGGCCAAAAACTACCGCCTGCTGAAGAGGGGGCAGTAGCGTCTAGCGCGGCCGACAGTGTAGTGCGCGCTATTACGCGTGTTAAACCGTTAGCGCGGCTTGATAAAAGGAGCCCTTAGTATTAGACAGAAAGTCCACTTCCATCTTTCATCCACCCAAGATGTGGTCTGAACTTCACTCTATTATTGTGGATATGGGTCTATCTGACCCATGGAGAATTCATAATCCTACTGGTAAAGAATTCACTTTTTTCTCTGCATTTCATCAAACTTACTCTAGAATCGATTCCTTTCTGGTTTCCAAATTAATTCCTATTTGTCCAATAGTAATTTCGGATCATGCGTTGATCATTATGGATTTACGTTTAGCCTCTCTACTACAGCAAAGAAGTTGGAGATTTCATGCTTCCTGTCTCTCAGATCCTCAATTTATTGAAAGAATAAACAATTTCATAACAGAATTTTATCAAATTAATGCATCAGGCACTGCCCAGGCGAGTTGAGGACGCCCCGACGCTGCGTCAGAAGCAGTGCGCACCGGTAACAGCTGCCGAATACCTCGGCTCTTCGGATCGCGAGTGCGCGTGATGTAGGGGACAAAGTATGGCTGCAGCGGGTTGTAGGAGCAAGGGTCTGCCTCCTCAGCTTGCCAAACCAAAAGGGGGGCGACCTCCCTTCCGCCCTGGCTAAGCTATCCCCCCTTCCGGCCCCTATTCTTCCCTGATTGGCCTTCTTTGTTGACCCTCCCCTATCCCTCGGCCCTCTCTGCCCTAGCCCTTCTTCTCGCCCCCCCCCCCCCTCCCGAGCAACGGCTTCGGCCGATTTGGCCTCGCTCCTTCCTAAACGGGATAGGAGCTTGTTCTTTTTATCAAATTAATGCATCGGACTCTATTTCGCCAAACACGGTGTGGGAGGCATTTAAATCTTGTCTGCGTGGGGAAATTATTAGCTATTCAGTATGGAAAAAGAAAACTGATAATGCAATATTAACCCAATTAGAATCTAAAATCGCTCAGCCAGAACAGGCTCCGCTTCCTTTTGGATGAAATAACATAGGGCTCCTTTTACTAAGGTACGCTAGCATTTTCAGCGCGCGCTAACCATGCCCTAAATGAAAAATACCAACGCAAGCTCTATGGAGGTGTTAGCGTTTAGCACGTGCGGTATTGTAGCGTGCGCTAAAACCGCTAGCGAACCTTAGTAAAAGGAGCCCATAATATACTAACTGGCATGGATCTCACAGAAATTAGATTGAAAAAAACCAAAACAGAATTGGTCGCATCTCAGCTGTGACTGTGGTCGAGAAGAAGTTCCATCATGGAACTTTAGAAAGGTGAATACACTCCTTTTCGGCAAAGGTTATTGTGCCTGGTGAATTAAAACACGCTGCTGGAACGTGACACTTTGGACACTGCTACAAAAGTGGATTATCAATCAGAATATGAGAGGCCTGAGCACCTAGGGTTTTAAGCATTGATAAAAAGTTCTCTTTTTAGCATCTGGCCTGATAGGCAATGTATTTTTATTCTAGAAAGTGTCTCTCAGGCCGTCTAATCCAATCTGACAGTAAGGTTACTGGGTTACCGATATGCACCTGATCTCTAGGGCCATAGACAGTGTTTGTTAAATCTAACCCCCACTCACTTGTAAGGTACCCATGCCTGAGAAACTTCCTAATCCACTACTTGTCCTGTTTGTCTCATTAGATTGTAAACTCTCTTGAATGATTTGTCTGATTAGATTAGAATGTTTGATTAGTTTGTAAGCTGTCTTGAATGTTTAGCGCTGTGTACGTCTAGCAGCGCAATGGAAATGATAAGTAGTAGTATTTATTTTAAAAAATGTATATACCACCTGTTACCAAGCGGTTTCCAATTAAACATACATATAATTAAGACAAATATCATTACGAAGACAAGAACATCTTACTTTATATCTTCATTACTAACTGCTAAGAGATAATAACAAATAACTGTGTTTTCAGCAATTTCTTGAAAAATGACACAATCGGCAGAGTCGCAAGTTCCCTGTTAGTGCACTCCCAATTCAACAACAATTGTAATATACTGAAAATTAAACATTGAATCATTTAAATCACTAATGCCCCCTTTTATCAAGCCATGTTAAGATTTTTTATCGCTGGCAACTCCTATGAGTGTCAGAGCTTTTATTGCAGCGGCCGGCAATAAAACAAACCCTAACACAGATTGATAAAAGGGGGACTAGATGGTCCAATATTATCCATATAAAAATGTGTTTGGGGGTGAGCTGGACACTGTTACCTGAGGGAACGAGGGATCTCGAACGATCTCCTCCCCTTCATCCAGTATCTGCAGGAACATTGTTCCTGCCATATCCCCCGAACAGGCGGTAACCTCCGCTCAGACTAATAAGTTAGTTTACTCTGAAATACCTAAAGTTTTGGACTTTTCTGGTCTAGGGAAGGAACAATCTCCTATGGTGGAAACACAAGATATTACTCTTAAAGATTTGTGGTTAGGTATTACTAGGGTTGAAGGGTTTCTTAGGTCAACGATGAAACAAATGGGGGACTTTTCACAATCTGTTTCCTGTAAATTAGAAAATATGGATTCCAATTTAAGTTGTTTGGATAAACGTTTAAATGTTATGGAAACTCAATGTAATACATTACAAGTTGTCTCAGTCTCTGCTGTTAAAGATTCTACTGTGATACATGCTAAAATAGAATCCATGGAAAATATGAATAGAGTGAGAAATCTCCGCTTGGTCAATTTCCCTGTAACTCATTTATTATCACCTGAAATATTGTTAAAAAAATATTTTAAAGAAATACTGGGATTTCCCAATGCGGAGAATTTTCCAATAAATAATTATTATTATGTACCTCAAAAAAAAAAAGAATCCGCCCAAGAGGTGGACCATCTGGTCACAACAGAAATTAATTTAACTGAATTTTTGGAAGACACCCAAGATGTGATTCAGAGTCGGTCTACCTTGGTGATAACATGCATGAGTGAGATAGATAAAATGTTAATCATGAAACTTTATTTAAAAAATAGATTAACTAAATTTTGCGGTGACTTAGTTAGGATTTTTCCTGATGTCTCTAGAGCTACGCAATGCAGAAGGAAAGAGTTCTTGAGATTAAAACTTAGAGTTTTGGCTCTAGAGGCATCTTTTTATTTAAAATTTCCCTGTAAATGTTTAGTTAAGTTATATGATGTTGAATATGTCTTTTGGGATCCCATTCAATTACAACAATTTTTAGTTGCTCGAGAGCAGAAATGAGTATTATTTTTCTTGTATGTTTCATTGCTTAGATATAGAGGAGGAATGTATCCCTAAAATAATAAGGAATGATACAAGGTTCACGTTGGTGAACTGAGAATTATTTCCTTTATCTTTTCTTTATTTTCTTTGTTGAATGTAGTATCCTGTTCCCCCTGTTTAGTGGGCTTATAAAGGATTTATGTATGGTGTATTATGCATTTTTGATTGTAGATTCTCTTTTTTTCCTTATATTATTGGATAATGTATTATTCAAATTATAATAAAAAACTTATTGAACAAAAATGTGTTTGGATGAGGACTCTGAAAATCTGCTAGGGCTGAGTGCATAACTTTGTACTTGAAATCCCACTAAACTCTTAAATTTAGCAGTATATAAAGTGGGTGGCAACAGGGGCAGATTTAGGGCAGGGAAAAAAGATTAGGAGCTCAGTATGGATTTTCAGCACTATCCCCTAGATTGCATATACCGCAACTACAGCTGTGCACACAAATCTGTGCATATTCCCAATTCGCGTGCACAACTTAATTAGTTAACAAGCCAATCTGCACTGTATAATTGCCAATTAACAAGCAATTATTGGTGAAAATTGTCTAATTAGAATTTAAATTCACACAGCTTTCTAAGTACCGTATTTTCACGCATATAACGCGCGCGTTATATGCGTTTTTACCTACCGCGCATACCCCTCGCGCGTTATATGCGTGAGCGCGGTATACAAAAGTTTTTCTACATAGTTCTCACCCCGCCCGACGCCCGATTCACCCCCCCCCAGCAGGACCGCTCGCACCCCCACCCCGAACGACCGCTCGCACGCGCTCCCAACCGCACCCGCGATCGGAGCAAGAGGGAGCCCAAGCCCTCTTGCCCGGCCGACTCCCCGACAATATCGGGCCAGGAGGGAGCCCAAACTCTCCTGGCCACGGCGACCCCCTACCCCCACCCCGCACTACATTATGGGCAGGAGGGATCCCAGGCCCTCCTGCCCTCGACGCAAACCCCCCTCCCTCCAACGACCGCCCCCCCCAAGAACCTCCGACCGCCCCCCCATCCGACCCGCGACCCCCCTGGCCGACCCCCACGACACCCCCACCCCCCTTCCCCGTACCTTTGGTAGTTGGCCGGACAGACGGGAGCCAAACCCGCCTGTCCGGCAGGCAGCCAACGACGGAATGAGGCCGGATTGGCCCATCCGTCCCAAAGCTCCGCCTACTGGTGGGGCCTAAGGCGCGTGGGCCAATCAGAATAGGCCCTGGAGCCTTAGGTCCCACCTGGGGGCGCGGCCTGAGGCACATGGGCCCAACCCGACCATGTGCCTCAGGCTGCGCCCCCAGGTGGGACCTAAGGCTCCAGGGCCTATTCTGATTGGCCCACGCGCCTTAGGCCCCACCAGTAGGCGGAGCTTTGGGACGGATGAGCCAATCCGGCCTCATTCCGTCGTTGGCTGCCTGCCGGACAGGCGGGTTTGGCTCCCGTCTGTCCGGCCAACTACCAAAGGTACGGGGAAGGGGGGTGGGGGTGTCGTGGGGGTCGGCCAGGGGGGTCGCGGGTCGGCTGGGGGGGCGGTCGGAGGTTCTTGGGGGGGGGCGGTCGTTGGAGGGAGGGGGGTTTGCGTCGAGGGCAGGAGGGCCTGGGATCCCTCCTGCCCGTAATGTAGTGCGGGGTGGGGGTAGGGGGTCGCCGTGGCCAGGAGGGTTTGGGCTCCCTCCTGGCCCGATATTGTCGGGGAGTCGGCCGGGCAAGAGGGCTTGGGCTCCCTCTTGCTCCGTTCGCGGGTGCGAGCGCGTGCGAGCGGTCATTCGGGGTGGGGGTGCGTGCGGTTCTGCTGGGGGGGGTGAATCGGGCGTCGGGCGGGGTGGGAACTATGTAGAAAAATTTTGTATCTCGTGGGCTCTTATTAGACTCTCTGCTGTGTCTTCCAGAAGGGAGGATATTTACGGTAGTGGGCAAGCCATAAGCTTCTAATAAAAGCATTTATGAGGGGGCGGTCGGAGGTTCTTGGGGGGGGGGCGGTCGTTGGAGGGAGGGGGGTTTGCGTCGAGGGCAGGAGGGCCTGGGATCCCTCCTGCCCGTAATGTAGTGCGGGGTGGGGGTAGGGGGTCGCCGTGGCCAGGAGGGTTTGGGCTCCCTTCTGGCCCGATATTGTCGGGGAGTCGGCGGTCCTTCGGGGTGGGGGTGCGAGTGGTCCTGCCGGGGGGGGGGGCAGGGCAGGGCGGGTAAACGGAGAGTCGGGACAGCGCACGGAGAGTCGGGGAGGGCGAAAGGAGAGTCGGGGTGGCCAGAGGAGAGTCGGGGCGGGCGAAAGGAGAGTCGGGGTGGCCAGAGGAGAGTCGGGGCGGGCGAAAGGACAGTCGGGCAGCATGCGCGTTATACCCGTGAGCGCGGTATACAAAAGTTTTTATACATAATATCGTGGTTTCTGCGCGCTATACCCGTGTGCGCGTTATACACGGGTGTGCGTTATCTGCGTGAAAATACGGTATATTCTATAAAGTGGTATGTGTATATTGTATTGCGTAGATCTCAAAAGGGGGCATGGGCGGGTTGTGGGCAGTCATAAAATCTAGGCACACTGTTATAGAAAAAGCCCGATCCACACACAATTTATGCGCAGGCATTTATATCAGATTTTCAATGGCCACACCTACATTTTAGTCACAGGGTAGGGTACTATGGGCCCGATTCACTAACTTGCCCGATCATGACCGATCCATGTCCGATCTGTGGCAGGCCAACCAATTCACGACAGGACACTATTCAAATGGGGGGCGATCGTAGAAATGCCCACCGACTGCACGGATCGCTGCTGAGCGATCCCGACGCACGTGCAGACCATCTTCTTTGCTTGTAGATGGTCTGTACATGCGTTTGCTGTCCGTGCTTATTTTTTTTTTTACTTTACTTTTACTTGCGATCCTGTGGTTTTAACCCGTGGCTTTAAAGTGGGTTAAAACCATGGGCTCGTGCTGCAGAGAAGGGAGGTAGAGCAGGAGAGTATAGGGGCTGCAAAGGCAGGAGAGTCGGGGCTGAGCTGGGTGGCAAAAAGGCAGGAGAATCGGGGCAGAGAGTAGGGTTTTTATACAATTGCTTGTTTTTGGATCAGCCAGCCCAATTGGTGTGCCTGAATTTTGTTAGTGAATTGCGTCCTTCCTACTTTGCATGCCATTTCCCCTCATTTCCATGCACAGATCAGAATTGGATCGGCACAGAGGTAAGTGAATCAGGTCGGAGGAAAATCGGCAAAGGGGGTCGCAAACCGATCGGTACACGATCGGTTTGGTTAGTGAATCTAGCCCTATGTCTGACTTCAGATGTGGTTTTTTTATTTGCAAAATTTCTCAGCCGCCTGTTCCTAGGCAATTTACAAAATACAGGCATAAAATGCAGGCACATACAACAATGTTGCACAAACAAACAACAGATACATCAATTTCTTCAACATGGCCAACGACATATATCAGTAGGAATATCCTCATGGAACGAGAATAAACAATCATTTAAATGCTTCCATGAATAAAGTGGTCTTTAATACCTTCTTAAATTTTTGAAAATCCAAAAGGGCTCTCAATGGTCCAGTTAAATTGTTCCATAAGGTCACTCCTGCTAATGAGATAGCAGATGTTCTTATGCTTTCATAGAATACACTAAGGCCCTGATTCTCCAAAGTGCATCCCGATTTTAGGCGTCCTACAGCTGTCTAATCAGCCAATCGGGATGCACGTTTTTAAAAAAAAAATGCTCCCCAGGCAAGCCTGAAGGCGCCTCCGGGAGCCTAGGGAGACCCGCAAGATGCCTAAGCTCGACTAAGGGCCTTAGGCGGGCCTTAGGCTGAACCTAGGCGGCCCTACGCGTCTCCCTAGTAGAGGAGAAGCTTAAAATGTAGGCCAGCAAAATGCTGGCCTACATTGTAAGTAGACGCGGCCGCTATACTTATCACGGCAAGGGATCTCTCTGCCGCTATAAGTATAGCGGGCCGCGGCCCCCTGACCAGGAGGTTGCCCAAACCCTCTGCCCGAAGACGCACCCCCCCCCCGACATTACCGATCCCCCCCTGACAATATCGATAGCTGGCAGGAGGGTGCCCAATCCCTCCTGCCCGAAGACGCACCCCCCCGGCGCTAACAACCCCCAAACCTCCACTCCACCAAACCTGTTCTTAGATGGGTCTTGCATGTCTTGAGCCGGCAGGCACGCCTCGTCGAAATGAAGCGGGCCCGCCCCTTCCCGGCCCATCCCGCCGAAGCCTAAGGCCTGATTGGCCCAGGCTCTAGAAGCCTGGACCAATCAGGCCTTAGGCATAGCGGGTCCACCCATCCCCACTTAATCTAAGGCCTGATTGGCCAAACAGACCTTAGACTTAATCTAAGGCCTGATTGGCCAATCAGACCTTAGACGTAGTGGGGATGGGCGGACCCGCTATGCCTAAGGCCTGATTGGTCCAGGCTTCTAGAGCCTGGGCCAATCTGGCCTTAGGCTTCGGCGGGATGGGCCGGGAAGGGGCGGACCCGCTTCATTTCGACGAGGCGTGCCTGCCGGCTCAAGACGTGCAAGACCCATCTAAGAACAGGTTTGGTGGAGTGGAGGTTTGGGGGTTGTTAGCGCCGGGGGGGGTGCGTCTTCGGGCAGGAGGGATTGGACACCCTCCTGCCAGCAAAAGATATTGTCGAGGGGGGGAGATCGGTAATGTCGGGGGGGGGGGGCGGTCGGTAGTGTCAGGGGAGCGGTCGGTAGTGTGTGTGGGGGGGGGTGCATCTTCGGGCAGAGGGTTTGGGCACCCTCCTGGTCAGGGGGCCGCGGCCCGCTATACTTATAGCGGCAGAGAGATCCCTTGCAATAAGTGTAGCGGGCCGTGTCTAATCTAACCCGTTTCTCTAACCCGCGTCTGTAACATGGACACCGGTTACAGAATCGGGGTTTAGTTTAGGCCGATTCTGAATAGGACGCCTCTCCCGGGCGTCCTATTCAGAATCAGGGCCTAGGTGTCTTGCGGGCTTCGCCTTCAATATAGGTGGCCTGCCTGGGGAGCATTTTTTTTAAAAAACGTGCATCCCGATTGGCTGATTAGACAGCTGTAGGACGCCTACAGCTGCCTAAAATCGGGACGCACTTTTAGAGAATCAGGCCCTAAGTGTGGATATTTTTCAGTGCCAATTTTTTAGGCGACATAAATAGGTTCATAAATCTAGGCAAATGAATGGCAAACCTAAGAGCCTCTTCTATTAAACTGTGTTAGCAGTTTTCTAGCACAAGGAGTTCCTATGAGCGTCGGGAGCAGCGCGGGCCATTCAGCGCGGCTCTCTGCGCTAAAAACTGCTAGCGCAGTTTAATAGAAGAGGGGGTAAGTTTGAATAACTTTTAAACTCCAAAAGTAAGATGAATTTCAGCTAAAATCATAGAGGTCGATACTTCACGTGAGTTAATTGTGTAAAAGAGGCTCTTATCCAGGTAATTCCCGCTGATCGGGCCCCAAGGGAATATTCTGCAACACTTAACTTGATAGTACCAGTGAATGTCCCCTCGAATCACTAAAGCCAAAACTGGTTATTGTGTGGTTGATCTGGAGGCAGAGGCAGAGCGGAGTTGGCACTTACCATGATAAGCTAACTAGGCAAATAGGACCACATAAATAACTTATCTGGTCAGGAGTTGAATATCGACACTTACTTGGATAAGTGCTGGATGGTGGCAAACATGGCCTGGCATAGAATATCTGGATATAATTTAGGCATTTAAAATAGCGCTGACCACTTCTGGCTGAATATTATCCCCTTAGGCCCCTTGGCTGTAAACGGGCACAAATTTAGGAATCTAACTTTGTAGCATAAATTTACTTAAGAGTTCAGCTTTTTTAGAATATCAGATCCTATCTTATTTAGAGATAACATTCATCATGAAAAATGTTCACACTCATTTTTATGT
The DNA here is from genome assembly GCF_902459505.1 of Geotrypetes seraphini. Classification (NCBI taxonomy): domain Eukaryota; kingdom Metazoa; phylum Chordata; class Amphibia; order Gymnophiona; family Dermophiidae; genus Geotrypetes; species Geotrypetes seraphini. The sequence continues at coordinate 286,834,263 of NC_047086.1, forward strand.
GCTCTGAGTACATGTGTGCTTAGGGGAAGTAGCCCTCACCCCCCTAAGCGCTGCCTTTAGAACAGTGGTGGTCGGGGGGGGAGAGATTGTCTTCAGGCAAGAGCAATGCCCAGTTGTTCCAGCCAAGCCCAGTCCAGTGCCAGCAGCAAAATGGCATCCTAGTGGTAGTCTTGCGTAACTACTACTAGGGGTCATGTTTCAAAGCAATAATACAACAGTAGTCTGCAAGACTACTGCTAGGGATGCCATTTTTCAGCAAGTGTTACTTTTATTATTTTCGGGTATTTTTTATCCGATTTGTGAGGGGGTGAAGGCTACTTCAGAAGGGTGAGGGCTACTTTCCCTAAGCACATCTGTACTCAGAGCACATAATAAAATGAATAGTGCAGATCAGAACACATCTTTTCAACTCGCTTGCACAAGGAAAATCTGAAGAGGGCACTATATACTCCACTGGTGAAGAAGGAGGAGCTGAAAAATGTGTTTGACATTCTTTTTCAGGCAACTCGCAATCAGGGGATAATCAGCTGGAGTACAGACTCCTCGTGTTTTTGCAAGAGAATGCACAATTAGTATGGAATAAAATATCTCTAATGTATGATTTCATGTATTGATGTATTATGTATCACAGAATCATAGCTTCAAATGCCTGACCTAGTGTTGTTGAAACAATGTTGTCCATCTAATTATTCACATAAACAAGATTGTAGGGAGGGGAGAGGTAGTATTAATTTTGTTTAAACGTGCACTTGATTTTCCTATGGTTTCTTTGCCTGTAGACAACCCATCAAAATAATTGTTTTGGAAAATACAGTGTGTGCTTTCTGCCTAGTTTACAGTCCCCCTGGTCTTTTGGCAATGGATTGTTCTAGCTTTTTAGATCTTATTACTCACTTTACTACCAATCTTTCAAAAACTTTTATCCTTGGAGATTTTAATGTTCCTATTTCTCTGAGTAAGGAAATAGATAATGTTTTGACTGATGCTTTGTGTGTCTTTTGATTTTAATCAAATAATAATCTTTACTACATATGTAACAAGTCACATGTTGGATTTGATTTTTGTCCCAACATGCTTTATAAAGACAATTTCTAAATTCTTTGTTACATCTATGCCTTGGTCATATTTAGAGATGTGCACGGGACATATTCTAGTACCTATCCCCAACCGTCCTTGGGTAACTTTTTTCTGTCCCCACCACATCCCCATCATTATTGGTATCATCCCCACACTGTCCCTGTCATATTGGTACCATCTCCGTCATTTTGTTTCCCATCCCCACCCTGCTTTTATCAGGTCTTGCAATGTCTTCCTTTCTTCCACCTCTAGGTCCATCTTCCTCCCTTCCTCTACCCCCAGGTCCAACTCTATCCCTCCCTCCCTCCCTCTCTCCCTCTACCCCCAGGTCCAACACTCTCTCTCCCTCCTTCTATTCCCAGGTCCAGCTCTCTCTCTCCCTGCCCCCAGCCTCAGATACAATTCTCTCTCCCTTCCCCCTCACTTTGCCCCCAGATCCAACTCTCCCTCTTTCCCTCCTTCCACCCTCCTTAGGTTCAACTCTTTTCCTCTCTGCGCCCATCCTCCAGTCCAATCAGTCCAACTCTCTCTCTCTCCCCCTCCCTTCTTCTCTCCCTACCCCAGGTCCAACTCTCCCTCTTCCCTCAGAGGCAACTCTCCCTATTTTCTCCCTCCCATCTTGGCCCTGTTCTGGTTCTTTAATTCCCTCCAACTCACCCCCCCAACACCTATACCCACATGGTCCAGCACCAGTGTTTCCCCGAAAATAAGGCCTACCCCGAAAATAAGCCCTGCATAATTTTCTGGGTAGGTCTTAATAAAAGCCCTACCCTAAAAATAAGCACCTCTTCTCTCCTCTTCCCTATCCACTTCCCTTTGGTATCTTCTGTTGCCCACCACTCCCCCTCCACACAGCATGTCTGTTCTTCCATCCAGCATCTTCACTCTTTCATTCCCCTTCCTCCCATATCCTCCTCTCTTTTCCCTTCCACTAAATATTTCCCCTGTATCACTTTTCTTCCCTTCCATCCAGAATCTCTTTTCTCCGATCCAACTCCCTGCCTTATCTGTCGCTTTCACCCTCCTTCATCTAGAAACCTCAAACTAACATATTTAACCCCATCCTATCCAATATCTGAATTTCTCTAACCCTTTCCTTCTTCCATTCAGAATCTCCTCTCTCTCTCTCTAAATCCTCTCATTCCAACTAGCATAACACCCCTCTCTCTCTTGCCCCTTTCCATCCAGCATCTCCCCTCCCCACCCCTCCTCCCCCTTCCATCCAGCATGCCCTCCTCTCTATCTCTCTACTTCCCTTCCATCCAGCATTTCTTTTTTTCTCTTTCATATCCAGTCCCACCTCCTCTGCATCTTCTACTGCTCTCCCTACCTCACCTCTGCCACTGCTGCTTCCTGAGATCGCTGTGGTAATGGAAAGAAAGTATGCATGGGGCAGAATACTGGAACTGGAAGCACTTCGAGCAGTGGAGGAGGAGGATAGAGAGGCAGAGAATGTCAAGACAGAGGAAACCATTGAGGAAGAAGTCCAGGAGTTAGAGAAGTTCATCGAGGAGGCATACAGGGAGGCTGTAGAAAATTATCAGCGACAGTGGAACTGTCAAGATACACCTACAGGGAGTGAGGACCCCCTGGAGGACAACCACAAGGAAGAAATGGGTGACACAACGAGATCTGGAAACAGCGGAGGGAACCCACACGAAGACGAATCTGGTGCAAGCCAACACCAGGATGAGGGAAGATGGAAGTGCACAGAGGACACGGACCTACGGCTGGAGAGATGGTCATACACCAAGGACACGGACATGCGACTAGAGAGCCAAGAGAAGATAGAGAGGACAGCGATCGTCATAGGGGACTCCATCATCAGACAGGTCGACAGCCACATAGCGGGAGGAAGACAGGACTAGCTGATGACCTGGGAGCCAAGGTAGAAGACAGGATCATCGACAGCGTGGAAGAGCAAGATACAGCGGTGGTGATCCATGTGGGAACAAACAACGTGAGCAAGCGGAACTACAGCAGGGAAGGACTAAAGGACCAGTTCTGGATCCTAGGAGGGAAGCTGAAGACCAGAACGCAGAGGGTAGCATTCTCAGAGATCCTGCCAGAACCCAGGGCCGATGAGAAGAGGCAGATGGAGCTGCAAGCAGTCAACGCATGGATGAGGTACTGGTGTGAGGAAGAAGGATTCCACTTCATGCGCAACTGGAGCGATGAATGGTTAGCACACGCGGTGAACGAGCGTTAACGTGCGGTGAAGAGCATTCGATCCGGCAGCCCCCTCTCTCCCGCCGGCCGTCCAGACATGCATCTCCCTCCCTCCCTCCCTCCTTTTCCCTTACCTTCTCTTGTTGAAACTGGCGATTTCTATAAGGCTATGTGCTGTATTACAGCCGGAGCCTTGAAGTTGCGTCGCGTTGCCTGCTGGAAAAGTCTCCTCCGACGCAACTTCCTGTTTCCGGTTGCATCGGAAGAGACTTTTCTAGCAGGCAACCCAACGCAACTTCAAGGCTCCGGCTGTAATACAGCACTTAGCCTTATAGAAATTGCCAGTTTCAACAAGAGAAGGCAAGGGAAAGGGAGGGAGGGAAATCCACGGCTGGCCGGAAGGGGGGAGCTGTTGGACCGCGATAAGGGTGCTGGGGGTGGGGGGATGGAGAGGAGAAGATGCTGAAGACGGGGACGGAGCGGTGAAAGGGACAGCTGATGGGGTGGTGAAGGGGACGGCAGAGACAGGGACGGGGCAGTGAAGGGGACGGCGGGGACGGGGTGGTGAAGAGGATGGTGGTCCGGGGACGGGGCAGTGACGGGGACAGAATTTTTCCCCGTGTCATTCTCTAGTTTTAATGTTATCCCCTTCTGTTTTTAATAGTTATTATTATACACCACTTAGAGAGCTTGAGTGTGTTTGGTGTATATGAGTGGGGGATGGGTAATACTTGGTGGGAGAGGGGAGGGGGTTCTGTTCGGGTTTCTGGTTTTGGGGTTTTTTTTTCTTTTTTGAAAATGCAATGGGAGTACTCTTCTTCTCGGCTGGGTGAGCATAGTTTCCTGCCATCCTTTTGTTTTGTTTTTTTGACAGCAGAGGTTTGAGTGCTGTTGGTGCCCCATTTAAGGTATCGTAGCATTCTATCTTGTGCCTTATCTATGCTCTGTCTTCTTCTGTTTGCTCTGGCGGGGGGGGAGGGGGGGGTTAATGGCTCACATGATGGTGTTTTTCTGCTGTTGCTTACTCTGTTTGTTGTGCATTATTGTTATCTTTGCAGAGATGTACATTCTTGTTGCTCCAATAAAGAGATTAAAAAAAAAAAAAAAAAGTTTTTTAAGCGGTATATCAAATTTTAAATAAAATTTGAAACTTGGTCGCTTAAGTGCTGATATTCAACCCTTAAGCGGCCAGGCTTACTGCATAAATGGGACTGCATAAAAATCTGTTCTATTTTTATGCAATGCAACCACTGATCCTAGCTCCCTTGACAAGGCAACCCTCATTTCAATCTTCCTTGAAGAATCCCTCACTCACAAGAAGACCTCTCCCTCCTAGGGGTCAGGCTGCCAAATAGTCTTCCTGTTCACACATATTTTTTATTCACATTTGAGGAAGGCAGTTTTTAGACAGGATCTTGCAAATCGTCATCCCTGTTACAAAAAGTTAAAATCAAAAGTTTATTAGGTTAGAAGCTAGTCTGCGTTTAAAAGCTCCAAATCTACCCCAGTGTTTACCTGCATCCCGCAGATTGGGTCCTCACAAAGATAGACCCCTGGGGATTGGCCATCTTGAAGGCTGCCAGTAGCTACTTCAGAAAGCAAATCTTTCAAGTTCTCTTCTTTCCCCCACACTTCCACCGCAGAAACTCGGACTGAGAACCGGGCTCCTGTCTTTTCTTTCCGTTCGTTGATCAACTTAAAGAGCCAAGAAATAGCGCAAGGGATTATTCCAAGGTTCTGCATGGAATCATCTTTCCCCATCATGGTGTATGACTTTCCTAGCAGTCAGAAAGTATAATGAAAATCAGTTTCAGTCACACTCTCGACCATCAGTGAAGTACCGTTGCTCTTTGATGTTGATAAATGATTAAATAGCAACACCAAAAAATTAAACAAACAGAATTTATATGCAAACAATACCATATAAGAAAAATGAGACCAGAGCCAGCACAACACAGTAAGCGTGGTAAGCATAGTGGGAGGGTGTCGATATTTGGGGGATGCCACAAGCTGCCACACTTATCTACTGCACTGACTGTGGAGCATGAGCGTTAGAAGGGAAGGACCACCAGAGTTCTCTACAGATGCTTTTTTAAACACCTGCTTCCCCCTCATGCTTTTCAACCCCCTTCTCCCACAAGCCCTGTAGTTATAAATTGTTTGCAGAGCAATGGGATTGTCTCTTTTTGCTGCCAATGCTCTGCTTATCTTTCATTCGATCTGGCCATTAGGGATTAGCTACTGGAGCTGGAGAGGGGATAAATGGTAGGGAAGGAGCTTTGGATGGCAAGGGGGGTGCCAGCAAGGAAAAGCGGCAGTGGAAGTCTTTGTAGCAGGAGCTTGGCCCTCTTGCTCCTGCCTCCTCACGGCTGTCTTCTAAAATGTCTGCCATGATCTCTTTTGGCATTTTGCGGTACTACAGGAAATGCTACGAGCAGCTGTGAGAGATTGTGGCAGCTATTTTAGAAAGCAGCCATGAGGAGGCAGGAGAGAGTGGGCTACATTCCTGCCACAAATATCACCGCTGAACAGTGGACCACCAGGTACCTCAGTAGGCCCGGGGTGGAATCGTGAGGCTGGGAGGAAGATTAAAGGGGTGGGGCCTGTTGAGGGGAGAGAACCTTGCCCACGGGTTGGGGGAGGGGCAGGGGAGGGATGAGAGATGCAGAGACTTGCAAGCTGTTGAAGGGGAGAAATATGTCAGACCAGTAGAAGGGGAGGGAAGGAGAGAGATTGTGGGATAGGTTGAGAGATTAAAGGGTCGGGGCCTGGAAAGCGATTCCATCAGTCAACTTTGGGGTCTTTGCTAGAATGGCCGCTTCTGAGAAAAGAGGAAGTTGCATCATTAGAGGCAGCCTGCTAGCAAAAGGCCTGAGGCTACTTAATGGAATCACTAAAGTAACGCTATCGGCAGCTGTGTGGGGAAGTTAAGAACACAGTGAGTTGTTGCTGTTACTCTGGGAGGACTGGGGAGAGAAGATGGTGGCAAAATATGAGACAGAAGGAGGATGGGAGACTTACAGTGCTGTGGCATGTACCCCCTGACAATGGTGCGTGTACCCCCTCGGGTACATGTACCACATATTGAGAACCTCTAGAATAAATGAGACATTCACAAGGTTTACTCCCTAATTCCCTAATGTAAAGCACTGGCTAAAATAGTGTGCTGCAAACCTTTTGAAGCTGCAGCATACTAAACGCGGGGCTGCAGCTGGAGGGCATTTGGAAATGCACAAGCATCAATGTAAAGATGTCACGCGCATGTGTGATATCGTCATGTCAAAATCTGTGCATGCACAGATGCCAGCCAGCTGTGGTCCTCAGCCTCCTAGTACCACCAGTTTGGGGGTGCTGGAAAAGGAGAGTTGTGCCAGTGCTAGCTGACTGCCTACAGGATGTGCCTCTCACTGCAAGAGGCAAGCAGTCAGCTGGCGCTGGTGCTTCTTCGTCTTGCCGGTGTCTCACGGCACACCTGGAATCTTGCAAGGCACACAGTTTGTGATACACTGGGCTAAAACAAGCACTTTTTAAAAAAACTGTTCAGGGCTTTGAGCTGGTGTAAAACATTATGGGTCACACATAAAAGGTGAAGATGACCAAAGGTGCTGGGATATTTTATTCTTCAAATAACAGACTCGACACAAATGTGTCTCGGCCTTCAGGCCTGCCTCAGGAGTCTAATTACTTCTGATAATTGATTTAAAGCTACACTTCTTTGGAAATTGGATGATGTCTGTGGTTTTATGTACAAAAACCTTAATCCTTCTAAGTCGAAATATTATGGAGCACATCATTAAGTGGTATCTTGAAAGAAATAATTGCCAATGTATGAGAAACTGAGTCGGCATCAGAGTCATGTTGTGAATGGCTGCTCGTTAGCACTTATTAATCTCCACTGGCCTGGCCCGATCCTTCCACTTATTTTGACATAGAAGGAATAAGGTATGTACATAAACCCTCAGACATCATCCAATTTCCAAAAACTGAAGCCTTAAATCAATGATCATACTCCTGAGGAAGGCCTGAAGGCCAAAACATATTCGAGTCAAGTCTATTATTTGAAGAATAAAATATCTGAGCACCTTTGATTGTCTTCACCTTTTGTGTGTTATTATCCTGTGGAGGTGGTTTCTCTTGTAGTTTTGGTAAAACGTAATGGGGACATTTTTCCCAAATGATGTACGAGTATTTCTTTTCTGAAATAAGGAATACATGTGTAAATTTTTGCCCTGCCCATACTATGCCACCATCACCATGCTCTCTTGAAACCTTTGCATGTCTAAACAGCAGCTTTCTAAAATTGCTCTTTACACATGTACAGAAAATACATGTGCGCATGCTTCTATTTAGACATGGAGATGCTTTAAAAATATAGGCTAATGTCAGTTTATTGGAAGGGGATTTTGGAATTCTGCCCTCAAGCAATCCTTTAGTTTTCTTTTACAATGTTCAATCCCCTCCTCGCCATTATGAGCCATAAAAACTTTCATTCTCTTTTTTGTGGCTTGCTGCTTCATTGGGAACATCTTTTTGTCCTAAAGAGGCACATAATATAGGGTGGTGTGGAAGAATTTACAAAGCAGGGAAATGTAATAAAAGAAAAAAAAAAAAAAGTCAGGCATGCCTTGAAAAATAATTACATTTTATAAAATATTTATTATTTTTTGATGCTTGGCTGCAGCAATACCAACCTAGCCTGGCATGTCCAAAACAAAACACACAGCCATCTGCTCCATTCACCACAGACTGGATGACTTCTGCCACAGTCCCAGCACACACTTCAGCCTGTTGGGAGGAGAAAAGAAGAATGTGAGGTTAGAGATCATGAACTCGGAATATTTGATTCACTGATATTTACCTAAATTTATGACACAACTTGTCCCTGTCGAGGTTTCAAACATAAAATAAGCACTGTGCCCAACAGAAACAGGAAACCTCCAGCTGAGAAAGGAATTCAGCCTGTATGTCTTTGTTTTTTGTGTTGTTGGGGTTTTTTTACTACACAATAAGAAGGAGTTTAAAACATTCAGCCTCCATAAAAGTAGAACATCATTCTGGAAAAAAAGAATACAGTACAAGTGTCTGGCAGATTGTCCAGCTGGTACCACAGATGTTTCCAAAGCAGCAGCCTGGGCACCTGAATACTAATGTGCCACCTGAATGTGGCAAAATAGTGTTTATACATAAACTAGTGTAGTTGCTGAATGTACAGAAATAAATGCTAATAAAGAAATACAAATACAAAAATATAAAACATTTTTTTTTGCTTGCTTTTGAGAGCGAAAACCCCTTTTCCTCAAGTGACACTGTCCTGTACTGAGGAAAGGGGTTTTAGCTCTCAAAAGTTCATTAAAAAAGTATTTAGTCCAATAAAGAGATATATTATATTCTCTTTTGTTATTGTTTTTATTTATTAAGCCTCAATTTTGTTTATTTATATTATTAATCTGATGTTGCCATGCATCAATCTTTAACATGAGATGGATGCAGGGGTTGTTGTCCAATGGGGAGGGGAGGTACTATTCTCCAGGACCTCTCTGATAGAATATAAGAACATAAATAAGAATAGCCTTACTGGGTCAGACCAATGGTCCATCAAGCCCAGTAGCCCGTTCTCATGGTGGCTAATCCAGGTCCCTAGTACCTGGCCAAAACTCAAGGAGTAGCAACATTCCATACTATCAATCCAGGGCAAGCAGTGACTTCCCCCATGTCTTTCTCAATAACAGACTATGGACTTTTCCTCCAGGAAATTGTCCAAACCTTTCTTAAAACCAGCTACGCTATCTGCTCTTACCACAACCTCTGGCAAGGTGTTCCAGAGCTTAACTATTCTCTGAGTGAAAAAAATGTCCTCCTATTGGTTTTAAAAGTATTTCCCTATAACTTCAAGTGTCCCCTAGTCTTTGTAATTTTTGACGGAGTGAAAAATCAATCCACTTGTACCTGTTCTACTTAGGATTTTGTAGACTTCAATCATATCTCCCATCAGCAGTCTCTTTTCCAAACTGAAGAGCCCTAACCTTTTTAGTCTTTCCTCATATGAGAGAAGTTCCATCCCCTTTACCATCTTGGTCGCTCTTTGAACCTTTTCCAGTGCCACTATATCTTTCTTGATATAAGGAGATCAGAATTCAACGCAATATTCCAGATGAGGTTGCACCATGGAGCGATACAGGGGCATTATAACATTCTTAGTCTTGTTAACCATCTCTTTTAAAATAATTCCCACTACTTTTAAAATAATTCCTGTTTGCTCTTTTGGCTGCTGCTGCACATTGAGTGAAAAGTTTCATCATATTGTCTACAATGACACCCAAATCCTTTTCTTGGGGCTAATCCCCAAAATGGACCCTAGCATCTGGTAACTGTGAGTCGAGTTATTCTTTTCAATGTGCATCGCTTTGAATTTGTCCACATTAAATTTCATCTGCCACTTGGATGCTCAGTCTTCCAATTTCATCTGCCACTTGGATGCTCAGTCTTCCAATTTCCAGGTCTGCCAGCAATTTTTCACAATCTGTATGCGTTTTAACAACTTTGAACAGTTTAGTATCATCTGCAAATTTAATCACTTCCTATGGGAGGGGCCTTAGGCAACCCGGACCAATCAGAGCCTCAGGCCACTCCCTGGTGCATTTTGAAGAGGCGGGTCAGCTGGCTGCAGGGAGTAGGCATCTCTCCGGTCAACCAACTAATTCAAGGTAAGGGGGAGAGGGGTCGTAGGCAGGGGAGGGTATTGTGTGGCAGCAGGAGAAAATGGGCATCTCTCCTGCTGCTGTGGGGAGAGGGGGATCACAGCTGCAGGGGGGATGTTGTTTTGGTTAGAGAGAGTGGGCATCTCTCCCGCTGCTGGGTGGAGGGGTTGCCGCTGCAGGGGTGGGAGTTGTTGTTTGTGGTGGGGGAGAGTGGGCATCTTTCCCGCTGCTGGGGGGTTTTTGCCGCTGCAGGGGTGGGGAGTGTTATTTGTGGTGGGGAAGAGTGGGCATCTCTCCCGCTGCTTGGGGGGTCACCGCTGCAGAGGGGTGTTTGTGGCGGGAGAGAGTGGGCATTTCTCCCACTGCTGGGGGGGGCGCAACTTCAGGGGAGGTGTTGTTTGTGGCAGGAGAGAATCAACATCTTTCCCACTGCTGGAGGTGGTTGGTCGTTGGCTTTCTACCAGTCTCCGACACTGCCATGCCACGGTTTTAAATAGTGTTGTCACTGTTCTGACACCCCTGGACCAGTCGCTGATTTTTGTTGCCAAAAGCCGACACTGCTCTTAGAAAATGGTTCAGCAAGTGTTAAGAATCTACCGGAGTACTCAACAGTTTAGTGACGGCCAGGTTAAAGTTTTGATAATCTGGGCCTGTGTGAGTGTAATTGAACCCTGAGAAACATGGCTCATTACATAAATTTCATGCTATATGGGACCCCCTTTTTGATTATTGTCTTCTATAATACCCTAATTAAATATGCTTGTGCTGCACTGTTATGCTGAACACATCTAATGTACATTATCCCATTTCAGGCCTAGTTACTGTACGTCTTGACTATCTGCGTATAGTTCCCCTTTAAGTTGATTACTGGTTTTCCCATAGAAGTTTGTTTGCTGCTTGCCTATTGGGTTGTACCTACCTTTTGGTTATTGCATTATCATGCACTATAGCTGCTTTACCATTGTTATGCTTGACATTAGATTTCTGATGTGTATTTCTGTTACTTTTTTTCCTGCTCAGCACTTCTTTATTTTTCTGTTATTGTTATTTCATGCAATTTTCAATAAATATATTGAACATAAAAAAAGTTTTGAGTTTCTGGGCCTGAATGAATGTAATTGAACCCCAAGACTGTGATCCTTCCGGAATAAGTCTAGCACCCATCTTACACTCAGCTTGAGAGACTTTAAAAAGATCTTGTATTTTATTAACAATTAGAATAGCAATGTTATTAATAATAAAATTCACAGGGATGTCATTTTATGAATAACCTGATAATATCAGGATTTGTGTTTCTGCTATATTTAGCTTCAAATGATTTCCTTTCTTCCAAAGATTAAAAGAATGTAAACACAATAGAGGGGCCCATACCACATTAAATGTTCTTAGTGAACCAGTTTTCACGGCATGTATACACTCGTATTTAATAATGGTAGAGACATTAACCCACCAAGCAGAATAAGAGGCAGATGATAGATCTTTCCAGTTGGTTAATATGACTTTCAATGCTAGGACCAATAAGCGTCGCAACAATAGTGAGTCACTGTAGGTAAGAGGATGAGAGATCGCAGCAGATCCAAAAATTATTATAGCAAAGGAGAGGGGTTGTTTAATGGATAAAATCTCAGTAATCGTCTCCCACATCCTTCTCCAAAATTTCTCTAAGAGAGGACATTCATAGAACATGTGTCAGAAAGAGCCCCCAGTTGCTTTGCAAGACCAGCAGGAATCCAGGTACAAGGATCCAATTTTTGCAAGACGTTGTGGAGTCCAGTATGCTTCATGAAGTGTAAAAAATGCAGTTTGTAACAGTGATGATGAGTGAAGGACCTTACCACAATTCAACCATATAAAGTTCCAGCTTTCATCGTCCAAAATCAGATTCGTTTCTGCTTGCCACATCTCTCTCAAGTGCCGATCTGAAGAAAATTTGCAAAGTTGGAGACACTTGTACCAAAAAGAAGCTTCATGCCTTTTAAAGGAGAACTTATCACAGTATGAGAGAAGTGTGGGGAAAGCAGTGCAAGAGTATAGCGAGAGAAGATCCTTTCTAATAGCATGGGTGAGCTGGAGCCAACGAAAGAACTGTGAAGGAGGTAAGTTATATGTTCTACATATGTCAGCATAAGTGAACCACTGTTTACCATCGTAAAGTTGGTTCACCATCCAGATGTTACAATCTTGCCAAAGCTTCATGATATCGGATTGTTTTGAATTGTAATCCTAGGGTTGTTCCATAAAGGAGCCAAGGAGGAAGATTCCCACTTGATGTCAGAGAAATAATCGACCTCACGTATAGCTTGTATTGAAGAAGATATGATGGGATTCGCCTGGAGCGGTGTTTGGAGTTTCATCTGATGAATATATCTCAATGGTGTAGAACTGAGCAATGATTCCAATGCCAACCAGGGAGGTAACCGGTCACAAGTGTAGACATAATTCCACAGAGCACCCTGACACATCAAGAAGGCCAAACGATAGTCATATAAACTAGGGAATGCCACACCACCATCTTTCTTTAAGCATTTAAGATTTTGTAAACTAATGCGCAGTGCTTTATGATTCCAGAGGAAATCCGTCAGTAAGGATTCAAATTTCTTATAAATGTATTTCTGAAAGAGACAAGGGAGCATTCCCATAACGTAGGTAATCACCGGTACGACCATCATTTTAATGGTATCAAGACGTCTCCACCATGAGAGTTGTAATGGAGTCCAGCCGGCAAGAATACGTCAAATTTTATTTATGACAAAGTCATTATTATAAGAAATGGAATCCTCTAAAGATGGACTACAAAAAACCCCAAGATATTTAAGCTTGTCACAATTTCACTTGAGTCCAAGCACTTTGATATCTGTGCCAACTTCCGGACAATTCAATGGCATACATTCTGATTTGGAAAGATTGAGCTTGTACCCAGAAATGGTAGAATATCTATGTATCGCCTCTAAGATATGGGGTACAGAGGTTGGTGATGCATAAATCAAAACGTCATCCATATATGCAGATAATTTGACTTTGAAAGTGCCCAGTTTAAATCCAGTAATGTGCACATCAGTGCGAATGGCAGTGAGCAAGGGTTCAAGCGCAATATTAAATAAGAGCAGAGACAATGGGCATCCTTGTCTGAAAGGAGCAGAATATATGTCATTGATATATAGTTTAGAGGAAGGATTAGTATAAAGAACCCGAATGAGAGAAATGAAATATGGGGGAAAGCTGTACCAATGAAGTACTTGGAATATATAAGTCCATTCGATCTGATCAAATGCTTTTTCCGCGTCCAATCTAAGAGCAACCAGAGGTGGAGAAGAAGCTTGATGGATAATGTTCGCAAAAAGCCTGGTATTATCACTGGAGAGATGACTATTCATGAATCCCATCTGGTCTGGGGCTATGATGGTATCTAGCACAGTTTGTAATCTCGATGCGATAGCTTTAGCAAAAATCTTGGCATCCGAGTTGATCAGGGATAATGGTCTGTAGTTCCTCACATCCGTAGGGTCTTTATCCTCTTTGGGTAGAACTATTATCATCGCTTCCGTGAAAGTGCCTTTACCACATCCATGTTCAATCAAGGTCATGAAGAAGGCATGGAGGTGGGGTAGTAGGCGAGGCAAAAAGACCTGGTAAAATTCTGATGTAAGCCCATCAGGTCCTGGAGATTTGTTGTGCGCAAGAGATCGGGTGGCTAAAGAGATCTCTTCCACAGAGAGAGGCTGTGAAAGGGCCTCAGCTTGGGAATCAGACAGCGATATCCGAGGAAGAGTTTCCAAGAAATCCGATTCAACTGAAGAAGTATCGATTTCGGAAGAGTACAAGATTGGTAGAATTGCTGAAATGTATGAACTATCGCATCAGAGGCAGTTATAGATCCTCCAGAGTCATCTTTGAGAGCCGCAACATAGGTTTTGGTACGTTTACCCTTAAGATATTGAGCCAGAGAACGGCCACATTTATTATTTTCAAGATAGTAAGTAGCATTTTTGTGGAGTAAGTGATTACTGGCAAGCTGACTCATAATTGTACTATGCTGCAGACGGAGAGATCGGAGCTTTGTCAGAATAGAAAAATCATTTGAATGCAGTATATGGTCTTGTTCTAAATTCTTGATGTTAGTTTCAAGTTCATTCAGCACCCGCAATTTTTGTTTCTTTAGGAAGCTTGAGAAAAATATTATCCTACCACGGATAAAAGCCTTAAATGAATCCCACAAGGTGATCCAATTGGTATCACCTGGTTTGTTCATCAGAAAGAATTCAATAGTAGCATTTATATGTGGTATAAACTCTTCCTTTTGAAAAAGAGAGTCATTAAGTCTCCAGGTCTTATGATGTAAAGTAGCGGAGAGGCCATTGAGTTTCATCAGGATTGTCGCATAGTCGGAAATCACAATTTCTTTAATATGGGTTGATACCAGGTGAGTTGACAAGGAGGCACTGACCATAAAAAAATCTATACGGGAATATGTGGAATATGGCGCTAAGAAGAAAGAAAATTCTCGTGCACAGGGGTGCTGCAATCTCCAAGGATCAACAAGGTCGAATTGCAGAATCAGATCACATAGTTTATACCAGGACCTATATTTTGTATAGGTCGCATGAGATTTCCTATCAGTGCTAGGATCTATGATCATATTGAAGTCACCCCCTAGAACGAGAGGGTATTCCAGGGAAGATGCAATTTGCTCAGATATCCCATCATAAAAGGTTGGAACATCAGAATTAGGAGCATATAGGTTAATGCAGGTGATAGATTTGCCATTGAACTTAAGAGTAGCATTAATCCATCTGCCATGAACATCTGTGTAATGCGAGAGGAGTTCAATGTCAGGTCTGTTACATATTACAGTTATAACACCATTATGTTTGTCTTCTGCAGCCGAAAACAGTATAGGGAGTGCCCAAGGAAAAGAAAGTTTAAGTGAATCAATTTTAGACAGGTGGGTTTCCTGTAAAAAGAATACATCTGGTTGTAATCTGTTAACATAATCCCATATTTTACATTTCTTTAGTGGGTTATTTAATCCCTTAACATTGAGGGAACACAGGGTCAGAGACATACATAAGCAGTTTGCAGAACCTGTGCCTTAAACCGCAGACAAGTAGTGACATCAAGATTAAGAGCTACATCAAGAAAATCCCATATACAAATGACAGACTCAGAATTATGCAATAGTAGTGAAGCCGAACCACAGTCATACAGTGATATATATTGCATATAAAAGAATATACAGCAAAGGGCCTAGAAAGAGACATCCAATAGTACTAATAGTATTGAGCCTATTTGTGATTCAGGACAGTAACAGCAGACGGAGGCAAAGTTAAAAAGAAAAGATGAGATAGAGAGCCGGCAAGGGCAGCGAAGAACCATACCATACCAACCAGTCCTTTCTAGGAGATAAAATTTGTTGTATAGTATAGGAGAGCATAGAAATACTAAGTAAAAGTAAACGGATGAGAACAAATTTATCATCATATAGCAGTAACCATAGGAAGAGTGCAGAGAAGTAAATAACATCTGATATGCATGATATTTGTATCAGGAAAGATGGTACTATAGCAGGAGAAATAGTAATATATCCTCAAAAGGAGAGCAGCAACAAATGGCTAAACAGAATGGTAGTAAATGGGAATATCATACTCAGAGACAAATAGCATTTTGAATACATTATACCCAGGAACAGTAGCTATTGCAAAAGTAGAATGATAACAATAAAGATATCATGTCTTATCTATAGCAGTTGGTGCAAGGCACTCCAGATAATCAGCCAATTCAGCAGGATTCACAAAGTTTTTTGTGCAGTTATTATGAGTGACCCGCATCGTGGCAGGGTAGAGGAGGCCAAATTTCGCTCCAATCGCTTTTAACCGGGGTCGATACGCAAGAAGTAATTTCCTGCACTTGGCTGTCTGTTTAGCCAAATCCGGGACAATCATCAGAGACGAGCCATCAAATTTAAGAGGATGTTTAATCTTAGCTTGACGCATGATTTCTATTACTTGTGCATAACGGAGTAATCTAACCACGATGGGCCTAGGATGGCGTGTGCTGGGATCAACCATGTGCGTCAGCACACAGTGAGCAAGATCGATCTCTAGATCATGTTGGAAGCTCAGATCGAAGATTTTAGAGAGCGTGGTCAGCAGAAAGGCAACAATATCCTTCCCATCCTTCCCAAGGATGCGGAAATTGTTTCTACAAGACCTGTTCTGCGCATCCTCCAGCTCCTGTTCGAGGATCTCCATTTTTTTAATTTGATGCTGCAGAGTCTTAACATTCATCCCTTTGGTCTCCACTCATTGCTCAGCGATGTCAACTCTTGAGTGAAAGACCGCCATTTCGGTGGATAAAGAGGTGAGATCGGTCTTTATATCCTCAGTGTTTTGAACAGCGGTTTAGATGAGATCACGCATGGTTTTTAGTTCCGCCATCATAGACAGCAAGGCCTCATTGTCACCCTCGGGTTTAGTCGATGTTGATTTCTGCGGAGAAATAGGGTCGACACTCTTCCGCTTACCGGATTTACCTGTAGCCATGAGTTATATCTGCCGTTTAATATATAGAAAGCAATATATCTCGAATTCGGAGATTGATAAATCAATTTTTTTTAGAGACTGGTCGGCGGAGCACTGGAACTATGGAGCCATACCTCATCATGCACTCTAGCACAGGTGATTTCAACCCTTGACACTACATAGGCTTTCCCTAACTTTGCTGGTATTTAACACATGGGCATCAATTGTGCTACATTTTATTGTTCTACTTCCCCTTAATGACATGTACATGTATGCAGCAATACTTTCCTTACATAATTTCTTACCTATCTAATTGTACTGAATTTTATTCCTTTTATTCTTTGGACGTTGGCTCTACTTTGCATACCTGATGTTGATGTTTTCCCTGTTTATTGATGTACTTTATTGTACTGTTAAATACTAATAAAAATATTGAACACAAAAAAGAATGTAAACACAAAGATACAACATGTTAAGATCATCTTTCACCGACTTCTCAATGTTCAACAAGAACTAAATGTCTTCGGCATATAGCCTGAATTGTAAATTCAGGCAATTAAGCAAATGATATTCAAAAGTTTAGCTGTATGAAAGATTCTTGAGGGATTCCAGTTGAACAATTAAACTCACTAGCTTTTATTGAGTCTTTCTGTATACAAAACTTTCTACCTAGGGGACTGCTTCCTGGAACAAATGGTGGGAGAGCCGACGAGAGGAAACGCCACCTTGGACTTGGTCCTAAATGGCATTATGGGACCGACAAAAGAAGTAGAAGTCACTGTCCCGCTGGGGATGAGCGATCACAACATGATCAACTTTAAATTTGACATTGGTAAAAGGGAAACATACCAAAACCTTAACCACGACCTTAAACTTCAAGAAGGGAAGATACGATAGCACGAGAGCCATGGTGAAACAACGGCTCAAGAAAAAGATGGACACAGTTAAAACCGTAGATCAGGCATGGTCCCTACTGAAAAATACTATCACGGAAGCACAAAATCTCTACATTTCGCAAATTTCCAAAGAAAGGAAAACTAAAGGCAAAGGAGAACTGGCATGGCTTACTAGAGAGGTGAAGGAAGCCATACAAGAAAAGAAGGATTCTTTTAAAAAATGGAAATGCACAAAAACAACCAAAGCATGGAACAAACACAAAGATGATCAGAAGAAATGTCAAAAGGCGGTGAGGGATGCCAAAAAGGACTATGAGGAGAAAATAGCACAAGAGGCCAAAAATTTCAAGCCCTTCTTTAGATACGTAAAAGGGAAAAAACCCGCAAAAGAGGCGGTGGGACCGCTGGACAACCAGGGAAGAAAAGGGTACATCAAGGAAGACAAACAAATTGCAGACAGACTAAATTCCTCTTTTGCATCTGTCTTTACGAAGGAGGACACCGCAACAATACCAGAAACAGTGAAAGTGTTCAAAGGAGTAATAGAGGACAGCCTCACCACAGTCGAAGTGGACTTGGAACAGATATACTACCAGATCGACAAACTTAAAAGTGACAAATCCCCTGGACTGGATGGAATTCACCAGAGAATCTTAAAAGAACTGAAGGTTGAAATCGGAGAACAATTGCAAAAACTTGCCAACCTGTCAATTAGAACTGGACAGATACCAGACAACTGGAAGATAGCGAACGTCACGCCAATTTTCAAAAAAGGATCAAGAGGAGAACCGGGTAACTACAAACCTGTGAGTCTTACGTCTGTCCCTGGAGAGATGGTCAAAGCACTGATTAAAGATAGCATAGTCCGGCACTTGGATACACATGACCTGATGAGAGCCAGTCAACATGGCTTCAGGAAAGGGAAATCATGTTTGACGAATTTACTTCAATTTTTTGAGACAGTGAACAAACATATTCATAGTGGAGAACCGGTGGACATAATATATTTGGACTTCCAGAAAGCATTTGACAAGGTTCCACATGAAAGACTTCTCAGGAAACTACAAAGCCATGGAATAGAGGGAGACATACTAAGATGGATAGGCAAATGGCTGGAAAACAGAAAGCAGAGAGTGGGCATAAATGGGAAATTCTCAGACTGTGAGAAAGTGACTAGCGGTGTACCCCAGGGCTCGGTACTTGGGCCCATCTTATTTAACATTTTCATCAATGACCTGGAAGAAGAAACATCCAGTGAGATCATCAAGTTTGCAGACAACACAAAGTTATGCCGGGCAATCAGATCGCAGAAGAATAGTGAGGAACTCCAGAGTGACTTGTGTCAGTTAGAGAAATGGGCAGAGAAATGGCAGATGAAATTTAATGTGGAAAAGTGCAAAGTAATGCATTTAGGCAGAAAGAACAAGGAACACGAGTATAGAATGTCAGGTGCAATTCTGGGTAAGAGCGAACAAGAAAAGGACCTGTTTGTACTGATAGATAGGACCCTGAAGCCGTCGGCACAATGTGCGGCAGTGGCAAAGAAAGCAAATAAAATGTTAGGCATGATAAAGAAGGGAATCACGAGTAGATCGGAGAGGGTTATAATGCCACTTTATAGAGCAATGGTCAGACCACACTTGGAATACTGTGTCCAACATTGGTCTCCCAACCTAAAAAAGGATATAAAACTGCTGGAGAGGGTGCAGAGACGTGCAACGAAGCTAGTAAAAGGTATGGAGAACTTGGTATACGAGGAACGACTTAGGAGACTGGGATTGTTCTCTCTTGGGAAGAGGAGACTGCGAGGGGATATGATCGAGACTTTCAAAATACTGAAAGGAATCGACAAAATAGAGCAGGAAAAAAAGTTATTTACAATGTCCAATGTGACACGGACAAGAGGACACGGACTGAAGCTGAGGGGGGACAAGTCCAGGACAAATATCAGGAAGTTCTGCTTCACGCAGCAAGTGGTGGACACCTGGAATGCTCTCCCAGATGAGGTTATTGCGGAATCCACCATTCTAGGATTTAAAAGCAAACTAGATGCACATCTCCTTAAGAGAGGCATAGAAGGATATGGGTGACTAATATTACGCCAGGTGTACACCTGGCTGGGCCTCCGAGTGTGCGGACTGCCGGACTTGATGGACCGAAGGTCTGATCCGGAGATGGCAGTTCTTATGTTCTTATGAATGAAACCAGTCTAACACTAGTCCACCGAAACCGATGGACTGTAACCAAATCGATTAAAATTCTGTGGTCTATAACAGGTTCCAGGCCAGCCAGGCAGCGATTGGCTGCCCGGAACCTTCTTTCCGATGTCAGAATTTATGTCGGAGGGAAGGCTTGTGGGCCAGCCGCATGCATCATGTGAGTCACTGCACGCGCCCTGGCCAGTCCTTGCATGGAGTTGCTGCTGGATGCTGCTGATGGAGCATGTCGGCTCTGGCGAGGTGGCAGGGTCAGCTTCGGGGTGTGGGGTGGTGCAGTGGACAGGCAGACAGGGAGGACTCCCCAGCGGCTTCAGTGCGGGGCAGGCAGGGATCCCCGACGCTGCCTGCGGCTTTTGTGGATGGGTCGGCTTCGGGGGGAGGGGGCACAAACTCAACACAGAAGGAAGGGAAGGGGCATGAACATGGGGGCACTAACTTGGGACATAGGAGAGAGGGAATAGAAAGGGAGAATTGATGGGCATGAATGTGTGAATGAGAGATGGTGCACATGGGAAAGGAAAATTGGGCATTGAGAGAGAAGAGTGAGGTAGAGATGCATGGGGAATAGAAGGAGAAGAGGGAGAAATGTTGGATATGTTAGTGGAGAGGGCAGATTGAAGGGGATGCAAGGGGGAGGAATGTTGAACATAGTGATGGAGGAATGTGGAATTGTGCTGGAGAGGGGTGATAGAAGGAGAAATGGGCATGGGGCTGGTGGGCAGTGATGAAAAATGCTGCACATGATCCAGGGGATGAGAGATGGAGAAATGTTGGATGTGGCAGTAGAGGGGGTGGGAGAGATGCCTGGATCTCTCAAGACAGATGGACAATGAGAGAGAGAAAGAGAAAGACATTTTGCCCATAGGGGTGGAGGAAAGAGGAAGACAAGTTGGACTCATGGAGGGATAGAGTAGTAGTAGTACCGTTCCCACTGCTCAAGAACTCGCTGATTATTTTATCGAAAAAATCAATAACATTAGGAAAACTTTTACAAATAACTTACAGATTACAAAGGATCATGAGCAGGTTAATCCAGAATCACTAACTTCTAAATGTTCAAGATTTAAAATGCCAAGTCAAAAAGAAATTGAATCCACTCTTAAAACTCTGAATATCAAAGGCTCTAAGGCTGATCAAATTCCACCATTCATTCTTAAGCATTATTTTGACATCCTTGGACCTTTCATTCATACATTAGTTATAGAAAGTTTAAGTCAACATACTGTACCCATGGCCTGGAAAAAATCATACATTCGTCCAATTATCAAAGATAAAAACATTGGCTATGAGGATCCATCCAACTATAGACCTATATCAAACATTCCATTTTTGGCAAAATTGACAGAAAAAGTTGTTTTCAATCAAATTTCAGAGTTTGTAGAAAAAACTAACGTGTTACATCCTAACCAAACTGGTTTCAGACAGCACCATAGCACTGAACACTCACTGATTGGCATGACCACTTCTATCCAATATTTCTTAGATCATCATCAATCGGTGCTGTTAATCTCTATTGACCTTTCAGGAGCATTTGACACGATTGATCATCAACTTCTTCTTGGTAGACTTCAATCTATTGGTGTTACAGATCAAGTTCTCTCTTGGTTTACATCATATTTCATTGATCGTACCTCCACTGTTCTTTTCAATGAATCTTCTTCTAAACCTACACAGATTGCACATGGGGTCCCCCAAGGATCTATTCTTTCGCCTTTACTTTTCAAT
The DNA here is from genome assembly GCF_902459505.1 of Geotrypetes seraphini. Lineage (NCBI taxonomy): Eukaryota > Metazoa > Chordata > Amphibia > Gymnophiona > Dermophiidae > Geotrypetes > Geotrypetes seraphini. Next base: position 286,855,565 of record NC_047086.1, read on the forward strand.
ATCTTTCTTGCACCACTAATGACTTTATGCCAATCTGTAGGCTTTCAAGTTTTTGCCTATGCTGATGATTTCCAGCTATTGCATCCATTAAACAATAATGATACCTCTGAAATCTTAGCGATTAATGAAAAACTTGACCAAATTTATCACTGGCTGGATACAAACAGATTTGCTCTTAACATTAAAAAAACTAATGTTATGCTTTTTTCATGGAAAGATAGTTTTCCTCTTGTTACTCCAATTTCTATTCAAAACGTCCCCCTGCAATCAGTTAATAATATTAAAATTTTAGGGGTGATTTTTGATAATAAACTTCATTTTCATGATCATATTAGTAATATTATGAAAACTACCTTTCATAGACTATGTAAAATTCGATCTATTTCTAAATTTCTATGTTCTAAATCACTTAATATTCTCATTCACTCTTTGGTGATTTCTAAAATCGACTATTGTAATTCTCTTTTCAAAGGAATTGCATTACACGAAATAAAACGTCTTCAAATTATACAAAATGCCTCAATTAAGTTTATAACCAAATCTAGAAAGTTTGACCATGTAACACCACTTCTTAAAAATGCACACTGGCTTCCAGTTATTCATAGAATTACGTATAAGCTTTGTATAATTACCTTCAAAACCCTCTATAATAAGACTCCTGCTTTCTTATTCAAATTATTAATTCCATATTCTGTAAAGAGAATTTTAAGATCTAATGAACAAAACCTATTGACTATTCCTTCGTTGAAAATTATAAATACAAGACAACAATTTATTTTTTCAGTTACTGCACCACAGACTTGGAATGCCCTTCCTATATTTTTAAGGGAAGAACAGGAATTCGGAAAATTTAAAAGTAATTTTAAAACATTTCTTTTCAAGGATGCCTTTGATAACTAATTTTAATATCCTACAACCCCATTAAATTTTATCTTATTATATTTGTTATTTTGTTAACCTTTTGTATTTTCCCTTAATGTTTTCTCTTTACTTTAAAGATTTGTATTTCATTCCTCCTTACCTAATGTTATGAGTATGTTAAATTGACTGTAATTTTGTATTTTTTTTAAGTGCTTTTATTTATTGTGTTGTCACCCAACAAATATAATTTTAAACTGTACATCGCTTAGAAGTATGATTAAGCGATTAATCAAAAAACCTATTAAACTTGAAACTTGAAAACTTGATAGAGAGAGAAAAATGTTGGTTGGGGAAGGGAATGGGGTCTGGAGGAGAGGAAGCTTGCAGGAGGCAGAAAGAAAGAAATATTGGCAATGCAACCAGAGACTCATGAAATCACCAGACAACAAAGGTAGTAAAAATAATTTTATTTTCAATTTAGTGATCAAAATGTGTCAGGAGGTGGGGTCAGGGGCAGAGCTTGGGCAGGTCTGGGGCAGAGCTTGGGTGGGGGAACTCGGTTGGTATTTGTTAGGCTTAGGGGGTACTTGGCTTGAAGAAGTTGAGAAACACTGGTCTATAATATCAAAAGCAGAAGAAATATCTACTATAACTAAAAAAAAAAAAAAACAACCTTTATGAAAGCCTGCTCTACCCAGATCTAGCGTAAAAATGACAAGTTATTGTATCATGTTTGTCCTAAAACCAAACTGATTTTTGTTTCAGATATTATGCAAATCCAAAAATCCCAGCAACTGATCATAAATTACTGTGCTAGGAGATCTTGCTTTAGCACTCTAGTTTCTACCCTCCAGAACAATTTGCTTCTGGACATTTCTCTAGAGATTTCACATAAGAAATTGTGATCAGCTCTGCAAACTTACTATTGTGGCCAGGCTTTTTCCTGATTAAAATAAAAATAAATAAAAAACTAAACATTTCTTTTCCGCCTAAAACCTAGGTGAGTTACATATCAACATACATAATTTCATGTCTAAAGCACACTTTTCACAGTAGATATTAGTTACCCCATCTTCCTCAAATAATTGCTTGTACAAATAGCTGTGTTTTAAGCAGATGATGAAACTGGACAATCCATTTGCATAAATGCAAACTACCTGGTAATGTATTCCACAGCCTTACAGCTGCTATGGAAAATGCTGATGAGCTTGTTGTAACATAACGTGCAGGCTCAACCACCATACACATTGCTGTTTCCGATCTTAATCTCCTGTTGGGTGCATACATTCGCACTGCCTGCTGCAGATACCATGGTCCATATAAAATCTGATGCATCACTAACGGTGACGGGATAATCGTGCGCCAGACACCAGCGCGCCAACAATCCAGCGCAGACAATTCGGCGGAAGACAGAAGCTAACGGGGGACAAAATAATTTTTAAAGAGCTCCGACTGGGGGTTTGGGATGGCAACCCACCCACTTTATTAGTTAGTGTTTGTGCTGCCGTTGCGGGGGGGTGTGGGGGGTGAAAACCCCCCCCATTATAGAGAAAACGGAACTTTTCCTGAAAAAAATCTGAAAAACTTCCGTTTTCGCTATAATGGAGGTTTCCAACCCCCCAAACCCCCCTCCAACAGCAGCGTGAACACTAACCAATAAAGTGGGGGGGTTTCCACCCCAAACTCCCCGTCAGAGCTCTTTAAAAATTACTTTTTCCCCCACGCGCTTCTGTCTTGCGCCGAATTGTCGGTGCTGGATTGTCAGCGCGCTAACGTCTTGCACTCCACTGTCTATGAACCATCACTAACAGTAACTTGTAGTTCAGTGGTCTCAAACTCGTGGCTCGGGAGCCACATGTGGCCCGCCGGGTACTATTTTGAGGCACTCGGTATGTTTATCATAATCACAAAAGTAAAATAAAACAGTTTCTTGATCATATGTCTTTTTAGCTATAAATGACAATATTATTATTAAGACTTAGCCAAAAGGAAAGATTTATAAACTATAAAGAGTTTTACCTCATGCAAAATTGTTATTTCTTTAGTAAGACATTAACTATTTTTTCTGAGGCCCTCCAAGTACCTACAAAACCAAAATGTGGCCCTGCAAAGAGGGTTTGAGTTTGAGACCACTTACTGGCAGCCAGAGTAACTGCTTCAAGATTGTTATTATATGTATGGAATGTTCCACACCCATTAGCTCCCTGGCTACTGCATTATGAATTAATTGCAATGTCTTCATTCTATACTTCATAACACCTAAATATAAGGCATTGCAATAATATAAGGCATTTTGTGGCACCAATGGCTTTCCTTACCAATTTTACAGTCATCGTATAACTTGTGTCATCGCATAACTTGTGTCACCTGTGCACTCATGATTAATTGGTAATCCAACACCAACCCTAACAAACGTGATGTTTAGTCAGTTAAGCCCCAGTCACTCCAGTTGATGTTGTCATTCTTCGACTGCTTCTTAAACCAAAACTCATATCCCTTGTGTCTGTAACAACTGACTAACCATTACATCCTATCTAGCCACGTGTCCTTATATATCCACCGTCCGGGTGTGTCAGGGCCTTTCACCCGTCCCTGCTTGCAACCTGGCACACCCAAGGATCCTACCTAAGTTACAATGTCAAAATATAGATACACAGAAATTATATACTTGCAAAATTATATACTCTCTATTCTATTATGACATTTAAACGAAACTTTACTTGATTGCTGTCTACTGTTGCATTTTAAGAATAAGGCTCCTTTTACGAAGGCGCGTTAACGGCTTTAGCGCGCGTGACTTTCCATCACATGCTAACCCTCGCACTAGCCGAAAAACTACCATCTGCTCATGAGGAGGCGGTAGCGGCTAGCGCAGCTGGCGGTATTACGTGCGTTAAACCGCTAATGCGCCTTCATAACAGGAGCCCTAAATGTCTCTTCCAACTGTATATGCGAGCCAAAGGCTCTTTAAAAAGGTTCAAAAAGGGAAGGGTTTAACGAATTACAATACAACAAATATTATTGGAGACTATGGGCTCCTTTTACGAAGGTGCGCTAGCGGTTTTATCGCACGTACCGGATTAGCACATGCTAGCCAAAAATCTACTGCCTGCTCAAAAGGAGGTGGTAGCGGCTAGCGCACGCGGCAATTTAGCACGCGCTATTCCGTGTGTTAAGCCCCTAGCGTACCTTTGTAAAAGGAGCCCTAAGATAGTGGGAATTATCTAACTAGAGGACTAAGGGCTCCTTTTACGAAGGTGCGCTAGGGACGTAACGCGTGGAATAGCGCGCGCTAAATTGCCGCGTGCACTAGCCGCTATTGCCTCCTTTTGAGCAGGCGGTAGATTTTTTGGCTAGCACACGCTAATCCGGTGTGTGTGATAAAACTGCTAGCGCACCTTCGTAAAAGGAGCCCTAAGTGACTGGGGATTAAGTAACTGGGGACTAGGGACTAAGTGACATGGAACAACAAACGTAATTCTTTCTTTACTATAACATCACAACCATCCAACCGCACACTCACAGGCCAATAATTTTCTTCTCTTCTTCCCACAATCATCAATTCCATTTTTGCCACATTCAGGATCATCCTATTCACACTTGTCCAACAGCATCCATACATTCATCTATCCATGTGTACCATATTTCCTTCCCTATTCCCATCTCTCTTCCTTTCCTAGGGTTGCCAGATTTCCTCTTAAAAAAAAAAGAGGTCACTTGGCCCCACCCTGTTCTGCCCCAGCCTTGCCCAATTCCACCTCCAGCTCTGTCCCATTCCCTCTCTCCCCCCTTTCCCCCTTCATCCCTGGTGTACCATCTCTTCTCCTCCCCCCCCTTCCCCTCCATCCCTGGTGTACCATCTCTTCCCTCTCTCCCCCTTCCCCTCCATCCCAGGTGCACCATCTCTTCCCTCTCTCTCCCCACACTTCCCCTCCATCCTTGGTTCACCATCTCTTCCCTTTCTCCCCCTCCCTTCCCTTCCATCCCTGTGCACTATCTTCTTCCTCTCCCTCTCCTGTGGCCTAACATCTTTCTTCTCTCCTTCCCACATCCTGGCATTACTCTCTCCTTCCCTCCCCCTTCTGTGTTTCCCCCCTGCTCTCATCCCTCCCCACCCCCATCCCCTACCCTGGGCTAACTTAAAACAGCTCCAAGGAGCCCTGCGGCTCCTCTCCCTTCCGCTCACCTTTCCAGTCTCCTTTCAATCTTCTTTTTTGGAGGGGCCCTGACACTACAGCCATTCTCATAGGCTGCCGGTGCTGCCCCAAAGCTTTCCCTATGCCTCGATCCACCCAAGTGGAAATAGGGAGTTGTGGCAGAATGGAGGCAGATAATTGCAGAGGGTAAACTTAAGGCAGCACCGGCAGCTTGTGAGAATGGCTGCCATACCAGGGTTCCTCCAAAAAAAGATTAAAAGGAGACCAGGAAAGTGAGGAGAAGGGAGGCAGAGGCAGCTCTGGTCATGAGATCACAAAAATATTGGGGGTGTTTGGGCACCCACAGCACCCACAGAGCTGGCACCTATGCATACAACACATTCTAATATTTGAATTACTGCCCCTCCTAATGTTTCTTAGTATCACTATTGTAATTATCTTATTGTTGTTATTATTATACTATTGTAACCTAAGTCTCCTTGTGTGTTGCTGTGTCTCTCCCCCCCACCCCTGCATTTTAGCTATGAATTGCTTAGATTTGTTATTGACCATTTTGGTACATCAAATACAGTTGAAATGTTGCAATGTGAAACCTCTAAAAGAGCAAAGTCCAAGTGTAACCTAATTAAATCTTGGCGATGTGAGGTGGCAGACCGATACATATACAAGTTTTCACAGTATATGGATATATATTCTATTTTCATGTTGTGGCTTCAGCAACCTGAGGCAAAGGCTCTTGGGAACATATGGAAGAACCCCTAACCTGAAAAGAAAAAGCATAGAATTTGTTCCTTCCACACTTTACTCTTTCACAGCAAGTGCTCGCAGAAAGGATGACTGGCTCCTTTGAGGATTGAGCAGAGCAGAGCTGGCCTCATTACCATTCATGAATTCCAACATCTTAACAATCAACATGAGCACTAACCAGAAGCATTGCACATATACCAAGCACTGGCCTGGCACTTTATTTCAGTAACTCAGATTTATGGAGACCGTTAATGTTAAGGACGGTTATTTAATACCAGAAAAAGCATGCTACTAAAATCCACAGTAATAAGCTCTGATTTAAGGTGTTTGATATTAATGACAACTGTATCTGATATATAATGTTGTTCCTTCATCAGGACTAAATTAGTAATGAGCAGAATAGCCTGTCCTAGCCTTCTGCAGAAAAGCCATTATTCCAACAAATTGCTTACCTGGGAGGCATCCTGGGGAAAGACTGCATCGAATGCAAACATCTTCGGTGGGACCTGGCTGCCCCTTTTTTGGAAAGCACTGGGACCTCCACAAGACAATGGATCATAAAGAGTAATCTGCTTCTTACGGGGATCGATCTTTAAAAAGGAACTGGAGTCTGAGGTGTCCTTGGCTAGTGTGGAACAAATACGCACCATGACTTTAACCTGTAAGCAAACAGAGAGGATAACACAAGTCAGCACTTTTAAGCCTCAAGTTCATTTTTAAGACTGCAAGTTAGGAAGCTAAAGAAAGTAAAAGAGCCAGTCAAATCAAGTACTGATCTTCACTCTGTATAAATAATCACTTATTCTGCAAAATTTGTACTAAGCTGCGGTAGATGTTTCTACCGTGGTCTGCAGCACTAAATGCTCCGACGTTCATAGAATTCCTATGAGCGTTAGAGCGTTAGTGCCCCAGGCTGTGGTAGAAATTTCTACCACAGCTTAGTAAAAGAGGGCCTTAGTTAGCTCACACTTTTTTTCAGTAGTAAGAACATAAGAATTGCCATACTGGGTCAGACCGCGGGTCCATCAAGCCCAGGGTCCTGTTTCCAACAGTGGCCAACCCAGGTTCCAAGTACTTAGATCAGAAGTGGTAAAACATATTTTATGCTGCTTATTCTAGGAATAAGCAGTGGATTGCCCCAAGCCATCTCAATAAAGGCCTATGGACTTTTACTTTAAGAAATTAGCCAAATCTTTTATAAACACTGCTAAGCTAACTGATTTCACCATATTCTCTGGAAACAAATTCCAGAGTTTAATTATATGTTGTGTGAAGAAATATTTATTCTGGTTCGTTTTAAATCTACTACTTAGTAGTCCAAGGAAAGTTACATTTGAGTACAGTACACAGTTTTTTTTGTTCCCCAATGGCTTATTATCTTAAGGATCATAATTCAAAGCAACTTAAAACACTACCTTAATTTTGCTGGTGTGTATTGTCACTCTAATTACTGGGCTATATCTCTGCTCTACTCCAGTCCTCTCAAGTTTCAAGTTTAATAATAAATTTGATTAATCGCTTAATTTTAATTCTAAGCGATGTACATATTAAAATACAGTGTTGGGGAGACAAAACAGTGCATTACAAAAACAGAATCTTGCAGGGTAATTAACAAACTCAACAAAATTAAACACAGAAGGATAAAGGGGTAGAACTACAAATTATTTGAAAGAAAGCAAGACATTTAAGGAAAAAAAACATAGGGAGGGTAAAGTTAAAAAGCTTCAATAAAATGATAGAGTCGAATTAAAATTGACTAAAATAACTAATTTTCAAATTAGTTCATAGAATTCCTATGAGCGTCAGAGCGTTAGTGCCCCAGGCTGTGGTAGAAATTTCTACCACAGCTTAGTAAAAGAGGGCCTTAGTTAGCTCACACTTTTTTTCAGTAGTAAGAACATAAGAATTGCCATACTGGGTCAGACCGCAGGTCCATCAAGCCTTCTGCAGAAAAGCCATTATCCCAACAAATTGCTTACCTGGGAGGCATCCTGGGGAAAGACTGCATCGAATGCAAACATCTTCGGGAAAACTCTTCAATTTACTTTTAAATTTTTCCAAAGTTATTCAAAACATTATTAATTTTAAAAAGCTCTTCTTTCTTGTGTGCAAGTATAAATACTTAAAAAGTAGGCACACTGCAAAACAATGCCTGTTTATGTGATTCATATGTAGGTGTTCCAGGGGCCATAGTCTGGGAGGAGCTTGGAGACAACTACAATCACTCTAAGCTGTGTGGGAACTCTCCAACTACATTGCTGACGGTGGGCAGTTGTGCATCAATATTGTGTTTTCTATCATTAGGAACAGGCAAGTTCCCTGAAGTCCTATAGAGTTTTCCTGTCCCTCACTATTGAAAATGTGATAGTGAAACAGCACCCCCCACTGGCAAGATTGAAGCTGGAGGACTTCCACAAAACTTAGAGGGAGCAATGGCTGCAATATGTGTGTATTTTATAAGATAGGAAATCATTCTATACGATAGGAGATAATTCTAAAGATAAGAGATAATTCTATAAATTAGTGCCTACACATTCATTTTGTGCCTACATATTCATATTCAACTCTGCCCCCAATACAAAATTCACATTCGGCCAAAAAGTGATTTAAATTTGAATACATATGATTCAGTGCTCTACTGTGCTAAATCCTACTGAAATAAAATTAAGCTTCTTTTATTATTTGTTATGCTAAAGATCAATGTCCATTATTCATATTCAGTATTCGTCTGAATAATATTTTTCATTATTTGTATTTGGCCAAATATTAAAATCTGTTATTTAGTACAGCTCTGCATATACTTACCACTTATGTGCATCAAAGGCACCCATAATTGCTAGTTATGCACAAATGTCCACCAGGCGCTATTCTATAAAGTAGCACCTAAGCGCTGTAAGTGTTAAACTGCGGGGGGGGGGGGTATATATGGGTGGAGAATGGGTGCGCCTTTAAGTCAGTGGTGTAGTAAGGATGCAGGGGCAGTCTTGGTGAGGGTACCAGCATACCTCCTTCTCTCCGCCTTCCCGCTCTTTCCCACCCATTCCCCCCCCCCATTGTAACATGAAATGATTTTATAATTCTGATATGATCTTAAAATATGCTGGGGTTATGAATTTTGAATTTGAGTTATTGCCTGACCCAATAGATCATTTATTCTGAGGGACATAAAGTAAAAATGATATGGTTTTACAATTCTGCTTGGAGTTAAAGTATATTAATTTGATGGATTTAAAAGTGAATTTCTGATGTGGTCTTTGAGCCAGCACAGCCATCTGTTCAGAAAGATGTTAAATGCCCCATTCAATAGAGCACAAAAGAAAGGACTGAGCCATCACCTTCAGAAAGTGTTAAGTACACCTATTCAGATAAGACATAAGACATGAACAGGGTGGATAGCAGAGCTAAACAGACCTTTAACAGGATATAGATCAAACAGAAGCCCTTCATACCAAATTCATCTCTGGACTACTCCAATCAGCAAGATCTATAGAAGCTCATCACACCATTTTAAACCACTCAGACATAGATTCACACCACATTCAGCAAAGACAGTAACAATACTCTGTATTGGGACATCCTTTTAAACCATTGTGATTCAATCATAACACCACCTGAGAACAGAGAAAAAGGCTGAACTGCTATGCACCTGGGTCCAGGGACATAGGATTATATTTTTAGAGCAGGTTTCAACCCTATATATATGAAGTAGAATCCTTTCTCAGAGGGGAAGATGCTCTCTCTTCCTCTGGAACCAGCCTGGATCAAGCTACAATTCATCTTCTCCCTGGATCACCATGCTGTTTCACTAGGCCATGCGGCCTCTGCTCCATTTTAAGGACTATTCACATTGTGAGTAACTTTTTGAATCCAGATAAATTAATCCTTCTGCTTTAGCAACATTTGTCTTGTGCAATCCTATTGTGGCTCAAAAGGTCCCATCTGTAACAGCTTTACCTGCTTGATTAATGCTTTTAAATACATTTTCAGTTTGATTATAAATGTTCTGAGTCTTAGTGCTTGAATAAATATTCACATATATTATATTTAATTATTATTACAGAACTAGGTTTTAATCAAGCGAGCTAACTGTCCCAAAATTAATAGTTCTTTATAATCTAATAAAGAAAAATCCGAACCTTGGTCCAACCCATGTGGCGTACCACAAGGATCCCTATTATCCCCTACTCTCTTCAACCTATACACTGCCTCTCTTGGAACATACCTGGACAATCTAGGCATAACCACCTATAGTTATGCAGATGACATTACCATTCTCATATCTTTTGACCAGCCAAAGACTGCCATGACAAACACACTACACCGAACACTAGAAACAGTAGCGACCTGAATGAAAGATCACAAACTGAAACTCAATCCAGAAAAAACTAAATTCATCCTCCTCGAAAATGACAAAGTCCCAACCATAACCAATATTTAAATCAACTCAACCAACTATCCCATCCAAACCACCATAAAACTGCTAGGAATGACTATAGACAGATGCTGCACCATGCAACCGCAAATAAATAAAACAATACGGAAATCCTTCGCAGTTATGAGTAACCTAAGACAAGTCCGGAAATTCTTTGAAAGAACACAATTCCAACTTATAGTACAATCCCTAATCCTAGGCCTACTAGTTTACTGCAACATTCTATAACTACCCTGCCCGGCCACTATGACCAAACAATTACAAACAATCCAAAACACAGCCCTGAGACTCATCTACTCATTAAGGAAACATGACCATATTACAGAAGCATACATCAATTCACACTGGCTACCAATACAAGAAAGAATACTATTTAAATTCTACTGTATGTTATTCAAACCCTAAATGGAGACAGCCCAACCTACCTGAACAATCGCCTCATACAAACCACCTCAATCAGACATAGAAAACCACACACACCATTCACCCCCCCCACCACCACCCCCCCGCCGATCAAAGAAGTAAAATGGAAAAAATTATACGATGGCCTCCTAGCCACTCAAGCAGCAAAGCTAGATAACCAGATCTCCAATCTACCGATATCTATCCCAGACTACAAGATGTTCAGAAAAGAAATAAATACTACAAGAAATTCCTGAAACAGTCCTAACATCACACTTATTGTCCTTCCTCCATCTTCCCACCACACTAAATCCACTGGACTCCTTTAGAAATGACAAATATTCTTGCATTGTAACCCACCATCTATAATTCTTTTGTAATCCTCCTTGAACCGCAAGGTAATGGCGGAATAGAAATATCTAATGTAATGTAATGTAATAATATATCTCTCTCTCTAAGCCAAAGAGGGCTATATATTATTGGTGGAGTTCCCTTCATTTAATATAATTTTTATAACACCACCACCACCACCACCACCACCACTGTACTTCTAGCTCTTTGCTGGCACAAGCAGAAGGTTGGAGTTGCTGCTCGCGTCGGCAGTGAGGGATGATGCATGGGAAATAGCGGAGAGGCAGAGAGGAGGAATGGTGCCGGCACTCTCATCAAGACTGCCTCTGCCTCCCTTACTACACCATTGACTTGAAAGCACACCATGCTCTGCCCATATATACACCCCCCGCAGTTTCATACTACAGCGCCTAGGTGCTACTTTATAGAATAGCGCCTAGTGCACATTTGTGCATAACTACCAATTATGGGTGCCTTTGATGCGCACAAGTGGTGAGTATGTGTAGAGCTGTAGTGAATAACATATTTTAATATTTGACCAAATACAAATAGTGAAAAATATTATTCGGACGAATACTGAATACCTGTAGCACTTCGCCGGCATGAGGAGCAACTCCAACCTGCTGCTCGTACCAGCGTCAGCTCTCCCTCCAACTTCACTTCTGGGTCCCATGCCTAGGAAGTGACATCAGAGGGAGAGCTGACGCAGGCAGCAAGTTGGTGATGCTGCTCATGCCGGGAAAATTAAAGAGGTATGGGGAAGGTATGGGGCAGGTGGGGTGCCACTGCCCTGGATACCTCTCATCCTCACTATGCCACTGCTTCAAGTGACATGCATAACTTATAGAATACCATCAGTTATCCATGCTTAGTGCATGTAGGCTCACACATTTATACCTGCCAACTTACTGTAATGTGAAAAGGTTTTTAACCCCATTCTGATTTCCCCTAGTATTGCATATATGTCACCCTTAATTCCATCTGATCTTTAATTGAAATGTAATATTTGACAAAGGGAACTTGAATAAATTATACAGTTTTAACATTATTACTTCATTTATTTAAGGAACAAAGTTATCCAACACCCTTATCATCCATGTGAAAAAGTAATCGCCCCCTTAATTATCAATCAAAAACTGAGCGAATTTAATTGATAATTAGATTCAACTGATTGAACATAGCCAGGTTGGATTGCAGGCAGTCCTGTTGAATCTCACTATATATTGAACCTTAACAAGATAGTGAAGTAGTTATCACAAAGTTTCTACAAGACCACTATGCCATGGGGCAAAAGAAATTCAAGAAGAGATAAGAAAAAAAAAGTTCTAGATATATATCAGTCTGGAAAGGGTTACAACAGAACCAAAGTGAGAGCCATTATCTCCAAATGAAGAAGACTTAGAGCAGTGATGAAACTTCCTAGGAGAGGCCGGCCTGCCAAAATTACTCTAAGGTTGCAATGACAACTGATCTGGGATGTCACAGAACTTCCCAAAAGAACATCCAAAAACTGTAGGACTCACTAGCCTCTGCTAACGTCACTGTTCATGACTACAATAAGAAAGAGCCTTGGAAAAAATGAGACTCATAGAAGAGTAGGAAAGTGGAAACTGCTACTATCCCAAAGTAACATTAATGGTCATTTCACGTTTGCAAAAATACACCTGGATGATCCTCTTGAATGTGTCTGAATTAAAGCAGCTCTACAAAGAAGAGTGAGCAAAGATTCCTCAACATCGATGTGAAAGACTAATATCAAATTATAGGTATTATTTCGTTGCAATTATTGCTACTAAAGGTGGTGCACCGGCTATTAAGTTCAGGAAGCAGTTACTTTTTCACATGGGTGATATGGATATTATAGGGGTGTTTTTACCTGATGACTATACAAGTTGCTTAACTTTTGTCTATGGTACTTGATGACCAGTCACTTATCTCTTGAATAAGGTCTGGCCTATGAACTGTCAATGGTCACTTAGCCTTTGACTCCAAATAAAGAAAAAATTATTTTAGGACCATTGCCCAAACAATGTATAGTTTAACTGCTACTGCTAAGACAGAAAGAAAATTGACTCATTTGAGCTTTGGTCCTGGAGAAGGATTTTAAGTGTGCCGTGGACCACCAGAAGAACTAACAAATCAATTCTGGAAGAGATCAAACTGGCTATGTCATTCAAAGCCCAAATGATGAAGTTACGACTGTCTTATTTTGGTCACACAATCAGAAGAAAAAGATCATTGGAGAAGGACACCATATTTGGGAAGATCGAAGGAACCAGGCAAAGAGGGCAACCTGCAACCAGATGGCTGGACACATTGAAAACAACCTTGTGGATGATGCTGGAGGAGCTTACTGGACTAGCACAAAACTGATTTCTTTTCAGATCTGTAATTCATCAAGTCACTAGAACTTGAACACGAATCTATGGCACCTAACTAACTCATTTTATTTAGGATGAACATGATTCAACCATTTCTCTTTCCAGCTTAGTTCAATGACTATAGTTTGTATCCATTGTTTTACAACCATAGGGAACATATCAAAGATATCTTATACTACTGTCATAAAACATCTCTTTGATTTGCTCCATGTCAAGCCTACCCATTTCTACTGGGTTCACCATATACTATGTCTATAAGTATATTAGTCTCAATATTCAGCAGCACTAATCTGAGTAGGTGTGGTTTCTACCCAGACACGTGCCATTGACTAAGTCCATACTCAGAATTTCAGCAGCATAAGATGGAAGAACTGAAAGTACAACTAGAAGCTTTAATTGAGAAGCTAAGGGCTCCTTTTACTAAGGTGCGTTAGGGCATTAACGCCTGGAATAGAGCGTGCTGAATTACTGCACGCACTAGACCTTAATGCCAGCATTGAGCTGGCATTAGTTCTGACCGCGTAGCGCACAGTGTAGCATGCGGTAATATCCTGCGTGCACTAAAAACGCTAGCACACCTTAGTAAAAGGAGCCCTAAGGATTCAAGAAGCACGATTCCAGGAGTAGATGGATGCTTTTGCCACAGCCATGGAAGTGATAGGCCAGTTAGCTGAAAAAACACAGGAGACTGTAAGAGTGCCCGAAGTGAGTTCAAATTCAGTGGCTCCAACCAGTGGCGTAGCAAGGATGAGTGGCACCCAGGGAGGTGGTGCCCCTCTCCTGCCCTCTTCCCCACCCCACCCACCCCTTCTCCATACTTGTTTAACTTTGGCGCAAACAGCCACCAACTTGCTGCCCGCATCAGCTTCAACACTCTCTCTGACATCATTTCCTAGGCACAGGTTCTGGAAGTGATGTCAGAGAGAGCGCCGAAGCTGATGCAGGCAGCAAGGTGGTGGCTGCTCATGCAGAAGTTAAAAAGGTATGGGGAAAGGAAAGGGGTGTGCGTGCGGAAGGGGGAGGAGTGGGAAAGGGGGCAGAGAGGAGAGGGGTGCTAGCACCATGAGCAAGACAGCGCCCAGAGAGAACCACCCCCCCCCCACACACACACACACACATCCCCTTACTAAGCCACTGGCTCCAACACAATTTGCAACTTTATATATACCCAGAGATAAGAAAATTCCACATTTTTCAGGTGCACCAGTGAAACAGGGTGATCCAACTGTAGAAGAATGAATAAAACAGACTAAAACTGCTCTAAAAATTTTAAGGATTCTACCTGAAGATCAGGTAGAAATTGTGAAAGATCATTTGAAAGGACAGGCAAAGAAGAAGACTGATAAATTTATGTTAGTCACTGACTCAAACACTTTAGAAGATGTCTTTGAACTGTTGACACGAGTTTATGGGGATCAAATGCCTATCGCTGAAAGATTACAAGAATTCTATGACCGTAAACAATTATATAAAGAATCCAGGAGAGATTATGCATATGCATAGCCCTGAATATGCATACCCTAGAGGAAAGGAGAGACAGGGGAAATATGATTCAGACGTTCAAATACTTGAAGGGTATTAACGTAGAACAAAATCTTTTTCAGAGAAAGGAAAATGGTAAAACCAGAGGACATAATTTGAGGTTGAGGGGTGGTAGATTCAAAGGCAATGTTAGGAAATTCTACTTTACGGAGAGGGTGGTGGATGCCTGGAATGCGCTCCCGAGAGAGGTGGTGGAGAGTAAAACTGTGACTGAGTTCAAAGAAGCGTGGGATGAACACAAAGGTTCTAGAATCAGAAAATAAGATTAAATATTGATTTAAGGCCGGTACTGGGCAGACTTGCATGATCTGTGTCTGTATATGGCCTTTGGTGGAGGATGGGCTGGGGAGGGCTTCAAAGGCGGGGAGAGTGTAGATGGGCTGGAGTAAGTCTTAACAGAGATTTCGGCAGTTGGAACCCAAGCACAGTACAGGGTAAAGCTTTGAATTCTTGTCCAGAAATAGCTAAGAAGAAAAAATTAAAAACTTTAAATTGAATCAGGTTGGGCAGACTGGATGGACCATTCGGGTCTTTATCTGCCGTCATCTACTATGTTACTATGTTGCTTTATAAGACAAGCTTACAAAGATAGTGGCTCAAGATAATTCATAGATTAATGTAAGGGCAGTAGTTTTGTGTGTTTGATTTATTGTTACCACTAGAGAAAATTGCCTTCTCAGTGGCTGTGCCATAGATTTGTAAATAATATGTAGAAGTTTGCCTTCTGATACTGTTATGGATTAGTAATTAAAATTAGCACAGGTGTACTTGAAATATCCTTTAAAAAATAACAATTGAGAGTGAAAGACAACTAAATAAGTATGTCAAAAATTATTGGAAGTTGTTTAAAACAAGGTAATTTACCATTCACATGAGATCAAATTTACACTGACTACACAATTATAGTTAGTGATAATATTCAAACCTCAAACATGTGCTTTTCAGCTTAATGCCAACTTTGTTCTAGGATAACCAAAACCACAGGTAAGTATTTGACTAGGTGACTTTTAAAACCAACAAGTGTTTCTCAGACCCAAAGTTCAATAAAAATACAGTGGTACCTTGGATTACAAGCATAATCCGTTCCAGAAGCATGCTCGTAATCCAAAACGCTCGTTTATCAAAGCAAAGTTCCCCTTAGAAAATAGTGGCAACACTGACGATTCGTTCCAGAACCTGGGGTCTGTACCTGTCGGGTGCCGGGTGCTGCAGCGCCGTCTCCTCTGTCCGCCTCCTCCATCCGTCATCCGAAGAAGAAACCCACAGTGCCGCTTTGGGGGGATGCCTCTAATGTTCGCCAGCCACCAGAGAACCCCGTAGTGCCACTTCAGAGGGATGCCTCCTCCATCCGCCGGCCAGCCCTCCACGTCGAATTCCCCCGCATGCTGGAGAGCTCCCACCCGAGCCCACGCAGCTGAGCGCCACCCCACCTGCACGCCGTGTACGACATGCACAACGCCGATGATTGATGCTGTGTGTGTCACATGCAACACGCAGGCGGGACGGCACCTGGCCGCACAGGCCCAGACAGAGGCCCTCCAACTTACGGAAGGCACCCGACATGGAAGGCTAGCCGGAAGTCGGAAGAGGAATCCCCCGAAGTGGCGCTTCTTGGGCTGTAAGTGCTCGTTTATCGAGGCAGTGCTCGGTTTGCGAGTCAAAAGTTTGCTGAGTGTTTTGCTCGTTTTGCAAAAAACTCGCAAACCGGGTTACTCGCAAACCGAGGTTCCACTGTACAAAAAATGTATATATGTGTGTACACAAAAATAAAGTATAGTATTTTTTTTTAAACTTATTTTCTTGCATTGGGTACAGCCGAGTTATTGTTCTGCCACCCGTCTAGTACTAGCAGCTCCTCTGAAGATCTGGGTGTTTGCTACTATCCTATCTGCAAACAAATGAAAGGAAACAAAACCTTAATCTCCCTAAATGAATGCAGGTTAATCAGTGTCTTCTTAGGCTAAGGCCATGTATTTCTAACTACATGTGCAAAAGAACAGATAATTCTTTTATCCCTTAGCTGACCCTCTCAGGAACCTCCCCCCCCCAAAAAAAAAAATTAAAAAAATGCTTCTGATATGAAATCAGCTCACAGAGTTTCAACACACACATTCACACAATATCTGAGCTACCTCAGCTTTATCACAGAGCTCTCTGCTTTCCTCTCACAATAATGGTTCTCTTAATTATATAGCAGCTATTATATGCTAAGCTTCCTGCTGGAGACTCTGTTTCTCATTTCTATGATCTCCCTACAGCTCACAGGCTCTGTGCATCGGCCCATCCCCCAAGCAGCCCTCAGTATTTCCTCACCAATTTCTCTTCCTGTTACATTTAAAAGTGGAAAGAAGCCTGTGTAGTGGCAGTGAGCTGAATAAGAGCTAAACCAAAAATGAAAGTCACATTGGCACCTCTTTCCAGTTTAAATATAACTTTCCAAGAAAAAGAAACATTGAAAAGCTTACATTTAAAGACACAGAAATCAGGCATCAATGTGTGCTCACCTTTGAGTTTGTCTGGCACATGCACACAAGGGCTAAGCTTACCACACAGTTCTCATGCACATGTGCCAAGCATGTTCCTCCTCCTTAACTTCCTAATGCTTGATACTAACAGCATGCATATAATTTGCATGCCATTAGTCTTGAGCATTGAGAAGTTATTTTGCTGTGCTATTCTCGTGGTATTCTTGGAACTGTTCTATACAGCACTGGAGTTTTGAGCATTGGTCAATGTATCCTGAATAGGGTTACCATATGACCCCAGAAAAAGGAGGATGGATTGAGACATCCAGGTTTTACTTTCATGTCTCAATCTGTCCTCTTTTTACTGGAGCTATATGGTAATCCTAATCCTGAAGCTTTCAGCTCTGATATCTGGACAATGCTGGCAAAATTATTCATTCCCAGCACCCACAGTGCTGGCGCCTATGCTGGAAGCTAAACAATCTTGTTCACACTTAAGGGCATTAAATAGAGAGTTCTATAGCAGTGCTCTAGCCACTCAAACAGCAGCTCTTATTATCCTAATCCTAGAGTTATCAAACATCTGGGTTCCTGGATGGACTTTCCAAAACCTGGCAGTTTGTCCAGGTTTTGGAAAGCCACGACGAGCTCCAGCCGCACTTGGAGGGCCTCTGAGCATGTGTGGATGATGTCACGCACCCTCCAGGCCCTTCAGACGGGGCTGGAGCTCGTCAGGGAAGACAAGAGGAAGCTTTGTAGTGGTAGGGCTGGGGACAGAATTGGGTGGGGCTGTAGGTGGAACTGGGAATGACTGGGGCAGAACTGAAGGTGGAACAGGGCAGGGCCATGTGTCCGGGGTGTTACTGCTCAAAATATGGTAACCCTAACTAATCCTACTTCCACATAGGCAAGTGACCTAACACAGCAATTACAATTCTTCACACCCTTCTTATCCTGCTATGTGCCTGTGTTTACCAGTCTATTACTGCTGGGGTGACCAAGTTTACCATTCCCAAAGGGAGACTTTTTGGCTAGTCCTGGTTCTAAAATTATATTTCAAAGCAGTGTAGTATTTGTAATCCATGGTTTTATCCATTGACATCAGTGTTACAGGTCCCATAATGAACCATGATGAGGTTGTCAAAAATCTAGGACTGGCCAAAAAGTTTCCCTTCTGAAATGGATAACCTGGTCACCCTAATTACTGCTATACTTATACACACAAAGGTTTTCCCCAAGTCAGTTGGCCAAGTCTGGCATGTTGTAAATTCTTCTGCCTGCAGATTCTAGTACAAGTAAGAAAATCAAATCAATCTTCCCGAGCATATAAAGGAAAAACTTGAAGTGCCTATATCATCTGCAGAACTCCAGGCAGCATTGAATCTCTCAGGGTTGGATCCACCCCGGGTAGTGATGGATTCACAGTGGAGTTTTTTAAATCTTTCCAAAATTTATTATTACCTCATCTTTTAAATTTATAGCAATCACAACTGATTAAGGGTTGTATATCAGGTACTATGGCAGAATCATTAACTATTGTTTTGCCAAAGCCAAATAAAGATCCCATGTTAGTTTCAAATTACAGGCCTATTTCTTTAATCAATGTAGAAGGAAAACTCCTGGCTAAGTTATTGGCTCTAAGACTAGCCAAGGCTCTCCCTTATATGATCAGTATGCACCAAACGGGTTTTGTTGCTCATGGACATTCTTCAAATAATACCAGATTGGCATTTCATATGCTAAATTTAGGAAAAAAAGATGGATGATCCGACCTTCTCTGTTTCTTTGGATGCAGAGAAGGCCTTTGATCGTGTAGAATGGACTTTCATGTATCAAACAATGGATTGGTTTGGTTTAGGATCCAGGTTTATTCAAATGATTCAAACCTTGTATAGTTCCCCTTCCACTAGACTATATATTAATAATACATTTTTAGAGCATTTTTCTCTGGAGAGGGGATGTCCCTTATCTCCTTTGCTTTTTTATATTGCTCTGGAACCTTTGTTGTTCCATATGCAGGTCGGGAATATAAGGTCTCTGCTTATGCAGATGATATCTTGCTTCATTTGAAGAATCCTGAATCCACCATCCCACATTTACTGGAATTGATAGATCGATTTGGTAAATTTTCCGGGTGTAAGATCAATTGTAGCTAATCAGAAGTTCTTCCATTAAATGTGCATTGTGTAAAGGGCTTATTTGATTCATTCCTTTTCCTTTGGAAGGAAGAGGATATAAAATATTTGGGTATCATGATTCAGAGAACATCGGAAGATACAATGATAGTAAATGAACAATCCTTATTATTGAAAGTCAAAGAAATGTGTGAGCATTGGAATCCATTTCATCTTTCTTGGTGGGGGAGATTCCAAACCATAAAAATTATGATTTTGCCTGTAGTTTGCTACAAAATGAGTATGAGTATGTTCAAGGGTCCTTTTATAAATTGAATTGGATAAATTGAATTGGATCCTTACAAAGTTTATTTGATTGAGTAAAATTGCTAGAATAGACTACCGCGCGTTAAACCATCTGCCACGCTAGCTGCTAACACCTGCATTGAGCAGGCATTAGTTTTTTAGCCGGCCACGGGGGTTAGCGCGTGATGAAATGTCTGACGCACTAACCCCGCTAGCGCAGCTTTATAAAAGGACCCCTTAGCATCTTTGCAAAAACCACAATCGGTGGGGAGGGTAAATTTTCCAAATTTCTATAGATACCATCAAGCTTTCATAATGCGGCAGGGTATATATTGGATCCTTCCTGAAGTCTTGGAGCATCTCCTGGACTGGCTGATATTAGAATATCAACTCATGTCCCCATTACGATTGTCCCCATTTACAGGGAGACCCTTGATAAAGCACGGTTGTATGAAACATGTCGAGTCATCTTCTCCCGGGTCATTTCAGCTAAATAAGATAAGTAGCTTGAAAATGCAAATGTACACGCAAGTGAAAATAAATAAGTTAATTCAAATATAGTGATAAAAGCTAGCATTTATATTGAGAAAATTGTTATTAACTGGCCGATGATTGAAGGTCCACATAATGCTTCCCGCTGTGAGAGTTCAATAAGCTGTGGAGTGGTGGGGCTGAGGCCATTTAAAAACAATACTAGATTTGGAGATTTTATGTAAGTAAGAGTGCCCATTACGATTGTGCTATATTTTGAGTATCAAGCTGCCAAGGATTTATAAGGACAATAGTGTTTTTTTTGCTACATGGAAAACCTTAAAATTCATTAACAATTTAACATCTATACCAATACAACAATCCATGTGTCAATCCTTATGGTTGAACTCCAAGATTCAAATTGGCGAGTCTAAGATCTTCTGGAAACATTGGCTGCAGGCAGTTATATGTACTTTGAATGATGTATTATCAAATGGGAAACTGCTTGATTTTTCACAACTGCAACAATCATTCTGTATTACAAAGTCTCAAGCATTTAAGTGGTTGCAACTGAAGCAAGCCATTCAGAAAGGGTGTCCTGACTGGCAAAATTTGAATAATCAGTATAGTTTACCGGGCCTATGTTTCCAGACAGATTTCCTAGGGCATCAGTCCACCAAGTGGTTTAAATTAATATCGGAATATTTGAATAAGAAACCAAAAATGAGCCTAAGGGATATTTGGAGCATTGAGATAAAGCAAGGATTTCTACTACTCAATGGCCACAGATTTGGTCTTGAAGAATGAGATGTACAGCGTCAGCATCTATGAGACAAACCTATTTTTTTCTGTTATATATGATTTTTTGGACCCCTGTTCGTTTGCAAAAATTAGATAGTTCAAAGTCTAATAGATGCTGGTATTGTCATCTTGAAATAGGGACACCTGTTGTACTATTGCCCCTTAATACTCAGCTTCTGGAAGTCGAAATGGGTTACAATTAATAGGATACTGGATATTTCCATTCCAATGTCATATGATATTATTTTATTCGGAACTA
The DNA here is from genome assembly GCF_902459505.1 of Geotrypetes seraphini. Taxonomy (NCBI): domain Eukaryota; kingdom Metazoa; phylum Chordata; class Amphibia; order Gymnophiona; family Dermophiidae; genus Geotrypetes; species Geotrypetes seraphini. Next base: position 286,876,854 of record NC_047086.1, read on the forward strand.
TATTACAATCCAAGTCTCCAATTTCTGCAGCTCAGAATAGATTACTTCTTGTTATTATTGGGATTGCTATACAGATGATAAAAAAACTGGAAGAATTGGGATAGGCTGAATCATATCTTTTGGTGGGAATCCCTGTGCTTATTCTATCGATATGAACTTATGAATTCGGAACTAACCGGTCATTATAAAAAAATTAATGAGATTTGGGGCCCATTAGCAAATTTTGTAACAACCATTCACTAGTAGAAGCCTTCCATTTTTAATAGAGTTTTATGCACATCCGGGATGGGTGGGAGGGTGGGGAAAAAGTATTTCTATTACTATTTGTTAGTTATAAGTGCTGTTTTTTTATACCATTTGTTGTATTTTTTAATGCACTTTGTGCATTTTTAAAATGAATAAAGAATTTTAAATAAATCTTCTTGAAATATTCATATGGACCACCTTTTGTGTCATTTCATTTTGCATTTTCACAAACCCTGGCTGTCATTTTTTGGAACTAGTGAAAGATTTGTTTCCCAGTTCTCCCAAGTCCTGCCTCACTGTTCTTTTTCTGATCCTTTATTCTAGAAAAACTCTTCCTGCTTTGTCATTATCTTCTTTTTCACCTCCCTTCAATCCTCATATTCTGCTACAGGCGATATAATTATTCAGTTCTAATGTGCCTTCTCAAGTCACAAAACGCAGATCCAAGACACAGGAGATCAAAGCATGACAAACAAATACACTTGGCTGACTCACCAGGGCATTTGTACTATCTGTTACCAATATAACTAACTTCTAAAGTGTTGCCAGGATGTGTTCTGTCTTTTTTTCTTTTCACTAGGAGGCTTAACATCAAATATTGTGGAAAAATTTGTAATTATATATTAGAGCATTAATTTTGTATGAGCTTAAAATACAGTGCTACTCATCACTGTTCTACCTATTAGCATAACACTGACATTTTTGTACTGTAATTGAATTACTTTTTTAAAGATCTACCTGTCTGTCTTCAAGGGTGGTTATCCTTTTCCCTCTTTTACTAGGCTTGCACACATATCCTGTTTCTAGGCCTCTATTTTTGTCTTTGCATTAACATGAAATTGATTTCTATGGAGATATTTAAAGAAAAGACCATTAAAAAGAAATGTACCAGTTAACATTCAGCTGGTGGAAGTGAACATTTAGCAAATGGAGCTGCCTGTCCACGTAGCATGTTGCATCTCAGGAGATAAAGCAACACCTCAACTAGATTTTTCTTTAAATAATGGTAGTATAAGACTAGTAAACAGTTCCAGGTATTTGGGGATTATAATCGATTGTCATCTAAATTTTCAGGAGCAGGTTTCAAGTGTGGTTTAGAGGTATTAAGACAGCTTAGAGCCATTTGAGATTTTTTGCATTTGATTTGAGAAATCATTGCACACGTTAATTCATGCCTTTGTATTGTCAAAGTTAGATTATGGTAATTTAGTATATGCAGGCATTGGGTCAGGACAGTTGAAGCGCTTACAAACAGTGCAGAATACTGCAATTAGATTATTAGGCCAGGCATATATTCGTGATCACATGAAACCTTTGTAGTTAAAATTCCATTGGTTACCAATGGAATTTAGGATCAAACTTAAGATCCTAATGTTGGCACATGCAGCATTATTTCGGTTACAGCCTTCATATCTTTCTAACTTGGTGCTATTTACGCCCCAAGAAGTCTATTATGATCTCTGAATGATAATAGAGTAATTGTTCCTCACATTTCGAAGGCACATCTTGAGTCAACTAGAGATTGTGCATTCTTTTATTTAGTTCCGCGGTTATGAAATAACTTGCCCATAGACTTGAGAAAAGAAGAATCATATATAAATTTTAAAAGACATTTTAAAGCACATTTTTTTCAATTGGCTTTCTCAACTTAGAATAGAGCTTGAGACTGTGATCTGAGTTTATGTAATGGTTAATTTTGTTATGGGACATTTTTAGCTGTATGTATTACTATGGTTCATTGAGATTTTATTGTTTTATTGTTTTACCGTTAGAATTGTTATTATGGAGATGATGTTTGTTATAATATTTTATGATAATTTTTTTAAACTTTTGTTCTTAATCTTTCCTTTTCTATTTTTAAATGGAGTTCTTTTCTTGATGAATGCGAATTATACATTGTAAACCTCTTGGATCCTTTTAGGACGTTATGTGGTATATAAAGTTTTTAACAAACATAAACATAACGAGATAGGACTTCGGAGACAGAGAAGGTCAGATCAGCCAAACAGAGGGGCCGATGCAGAAAGCTACCTCAAGCTCTGCCACATGAATACCACAAGGATCACCGAACTCTGGAACAGTTTTACTACCCTGCTTCGGAGTCTGACCTCCCTCCAACTCTTCCGAAACCATTTGAAAACTTGGCTTTTCTCCAAAATGCAATGACTTCCCCCTCATCCATATACTAAGTCCCTCTAAACTTCTCTTCTTAGTCCTTCTACTTTCATTGTAGTTCCTTTCTATACCAATTCCTGTAAACCGTGCCGAGCTCTACTTCTGTGGAGATGATGCGGTATACAAACTTAAGGTTTAGTTTAGTTTAGTTTAGCAAACAATGCAGGATCAGACTGAGCATGAGTTTTCCTTGGCATGGCATACTTGGCCACATATTGCATTTAAATTAATGCATATGAGGCCATTAAGTATGCTGCACTGATGCACAAGAAAAAAATCATAGCTTTTACTGTGTGGATATTGAACAAATTTTATCACCAGGTCCAAGGAAGGTATAGCTCAACCAAACTTCCCTGCTGTTTAGATTTCTGCATCAGCTACTGGACCTGGCAACTCTCTATTCTGAATTTTTTTAAAAACCCACACACTTTGGGTTACCAGACATTCAAGTTTCAAGTTTTATTAAAATTTTGATGTATCGCAATATCATAAATTCAAAGCGATTTACAATTAAAAACAGGGTCTTAGTTATTAACTACAACAAACACACGAACATTACAGATTTATACATAGGGGACATGTCTGGGGATCTGGACAGCTTTTCAAAACCCGGCACTTTGTCCAGGTTTTGAAAAGCTTCCTCGAAATTGCATCAAGCAGTAAGGCATCCGTGCATGCGCAGATACCCTCCTGCCTGATTCGAGCAGGCAGCAGGAGGGCGGGACTATGGGCAGGCCTAGAGCAGAGGTGGGTAGAACTGGGCGAACCTGGGGAGGGGCTGGGGGATGGATTTTACTACAGTAAAATCTGGTAACCCTACACAAACTCCCTGGCATCTAGGGCCCACCCCACACGACTGTGGTGTTTAGGGCTCCCTCCAGACCCCCCCCCTCAACTAATGTGGATTTGTTATTGCTAAAGTTGAAAGAAATAGGTTTGAGAAATGAGGTATTAAGTTGGTTGACATATGTGGAAGATCATTATGGATAAAAAATGGTGGAACGGTATCCAAAGCTGTTTTGGTGGAGAGAGGGGTTCCGCAAGGATCGGCTTTGTCGGCCTTGTTGTTTAATATTTGCAAGGCTGGATTGAGTGAAGTGTTTCAAAACTTGGGAGTACAGTATAGAATGTATACAGGCGATACACTGCTTTTTTCCCAATTGCAAAGGAAGAGTTAGGGAGTCATAGATTACAGTTGAATGTTAATAAAACTGAAGTTATGGTAGTCGGGAATGATGATAAAGGGGTTGAGTTGGAGAAGATGAATGTCATGGGAAAGCACTTTTATGTGAAAACGGAGAAGGTGCTGTTATTTTTAAAATAAATAAATAAAATAAAAACTATTTAGACAGGTTACGGACAGTTGCACATGTTGTACAGTGAAGCCAATGTTTGCACCTTATGATTTTAGAACAGTTACAAGCAATGATTTTGGGTAGATTGGATTGCTGCAATGCGCTGTATTTAGGAGTAACAAAATTAAAGTGTAAGAGGGGCAAAATAAAAAAAAACGTCTAAGTTCCCCTTTGGCCTGAGTCCCTAGATGCTGAAAGTAGGTAACAGGGAAATATCCATTCTCATAAAAAACATCCAAAATGAGTTTTTTTTTAGAATGGCCTACTTCCATGTTCAGCAATCTACTCGCCCAGACTGCCACTAAATCTATCCCTACAACACATTCCCGACCAAAAAAATTGCCTAAGTCCCAAACGCCCAAAACCAGACCTTTTAGGCAAAGGAGGGGCCAGTCCTTCGCCTAAAAGCAGGATTCTGTAACTGGTGTCTGTCAACAACAATGCCGGTTACAGAATCTTGTAACTGTCCCCCCTTGCCCCCCACGATCGCGGCAGGAGAGATGCCTAATCTCTCCTGCTGGCACCCCACCCCTCGAACTGCCGCAAACTGGCAGGAGGAATCCCAAACCCTCCTGCCGGCATCCCTACCCGATCGTGATCCCCCCCAATGCCCGGCAGGAGAGATGCCCAATCTCTCCTGCCTGCACCCCACCCCCGAACTGCCACAAACCGGCAGGAGGGATCCTAAACCCTCCTGCCGGCATCCCTACCCAAACCCGCGATCATGGCAGGAGGGATCCCAAGCCCTCCTGCTGAAGGTGCACCCACCCCGACACCCCCAAATACCAGCAGGAGAGATCCTAAGCCCTCCTGCCAAAGGGACACCCAGCCCGACATGCTCCAAAAACCGGCACTGACCCCCGATGCCCCCGAATGCCTCCCACTAATCCCGGCTCCCCCTACCCCGGCCCTCACCCCCACTAACCCTGAAGGTTGGCTAGACGGAGGGGTCCTCCGGCCGGCCGGCATGCCTGCCATCCTCGGAATGGCGGGCCCACCCCTTCCCAGTGCATTATGGGATGCACCCAGGGAGGGGCCTAGGGCCTGATTAGGCATCTCTCCTGCTGCAATCATTGCAGTATGGGGTGGGCAGGTTGCCGGGACTGCTGAGCTGATCGCAGCAGTCATGATCAGCTAAGAGGCCCCTATTCAGAACTTATACCTGTTTTGACTTGGTGTAAGTCAAAACGTGTAAGTTCCATCTGGCAACCTGTCAAACCCTTTTTGTTATAGCTGCCTGACAACTAAGTCTAAGTCAGCCCACTTCCCGCCCTATCCACTCTTCTAAAAATACCCTTTTCGCTCTAGATGTTCAGAGGCAGGGTAAAAGCCTAAGCTGGTTTTAGATACAGGTAAAACCAGCTTTGATTATCGGTACTTGGAAGAACTGTCTTTTTGATCATCCAAGTACCAATTAGGCCACTTTTGGAACATTTATTTTTTTTATTATGAGCCCCTAAGGCTTTACAACTTTTGATGAATTCAGCAACGAGCTTAATAACTGGAGCGCCATGGATAGCCCATGTGATGTCTCTTTTGAGGCAATTGCATTGGCTTCCTGTTCAACAGAGGGTGCAGCATAAGGTGTTGTCAATAACGGTGTATGATTGAGCCCCTACATGTTTTCATGACTTACTGGGAATGTATCATCCTAGGAGGGTATTAAGATCTGAAAGTGGTATGAGATTGTCAGTAGACAAAGTAGCCGGGATAAGTCATGTAAAGATAAGTAATTCAATGTTTTCATTAGCTGGGATAAAACTTTGGAATGCCATGCCAGGGCGAATGTGTTTGTGTGAGGGGAGAGCAACATTTAAAAACTATTAAGGACACATCTGTTTGTAAGAGATTTTATATGAGGGAGTGAGAGGGCTGAGGAGCAGGGCAGCTATTAAGTTGTATTATATATATATGTATATATGTAATGTTTTTTATACAGAATTGTGAATGTTGATTGGAGACCACCTAGGTATTTTAATCAGGGTATACATTTTTCTATAAAAAAATTATTTATTTATTCAATTTTTCAACGGGGTATAAATTTTTAGATAAATAAATCTCTGGTTTCTGGGGCACCTCCCACCCCTGACTAAAAAAAAAAATAAATCAAATTCTCTGGTGTCTAGTGGCACCCTTCCTAGAGTTACCAGACTTATTCATGAAAAAAAGAGGACATGTGACCCTGCCCCATTCCACCTCTAGCCCCGCCCCATTCTGCCTCCAGCCCCGCCCCATTCTACCTCCCTATTGTGCCTCCAGCTCTGCCTCCACACAAACCTCATCTCTTCTTTCCCAAGTACGGCTGCATCTGGAGGGCCTCTGAGCATGTGTGGATGTGACACAATGACATCACATGCATGTGTATCAGTTAAAATCTTGAGTAGATTAAAGCTTGTCTGATCAGTTGCAGTGTTTTTTTGTTTTACTTTCTATAACTTACTTTTCCTTCCTTTTTGTACCTAATCTCTTTGAAACCTTTCATATCTTTCTCTTTTATGAAGTTTAATTGTATTCGATCCTATTATTATTGTAGTTCCTTTTTCTTTATTTTTAGTTTATTATTATACACTGCCGAGATCTATTGTTTATAGCCCAGGCGGTATAGCAAGTTTTAGATAAACCATAAACCATACCCAGGTTTATGGTTTATCTAAAACCATATTTTTTGGTGGTTGGGTTTTTGGTTTTTGTTTGCAGGTATTATCATACATTCGGGGCTTTAAGATAGTTCCTCCCACCCTGCCCACCAGAACACTTTATATTCAGTTTGTACTGTGATTTTTATGTACCCTCCAGGACCATTCTCACCTTACCAAAGGAGGGGCTACATCCCTATTACATGTCTCATCCCAGTTCATTAGCCCAATCATCACCACAAAAGCCCTCAGATGGGTGCCATGCACCAAGGATCATTCCAGAACTCTCCAAACATGGGTTCTAAATGGAGCTCCCAAGTTAGGGTACCAAATACCAACCCCCTCCCCCAGCCTAGGGAGAGAAAGAACTGAGCCAGAAATCTAATGCCACATGTGCTCCTTACAATGAATGTAGTCCATTTCAGTTTATTTAGAAACTTTTTTGTTTTACATCTCTGGTCTTAGAAGTGTAGCTAGTTACAGAGCAATGCATTATATAACATCCTGTAAATCTAACATCTGGAACCAAAAACTCTGTCTCTAACTACAAGCAAAGTGATATATGCATTTTAGAAAAGATGCAACCTCTGCATTATTACGAGGAAAGACTAGGCAAGTTGCAGCTCTACTCTCTAGAGGAGCGCAGGGAGAGGGGTGACATGATTGAGACATTTAAGTACGTCACAGGTCGTGTCGAGGTGGAAAACGACATATTCTTTCATAAGGGACCTTCAGTCACAAGGGGGCACCCACTCAAACTCAGAGGAGGGAGATTTGGTGGTGACACCAGGAAGTATTTCTTTACAGAAAGGGTGATGGATCACTGGAACAAACTACCGGTGCAGGTGATCAAGGCCACTTGCGTACTCGACTTTAAGAATAAATGGGACATCCAGTGGGATCTCTACGTGGGTCGAGCAGCACTCTGACTTAATGGGGTGGGACAGTAGAGTGGGCAGACTTGATGGGCTGTAGCCCTTTTCTGCCGTCATCTTTCTATGTTTCTATGTTTCTATTAATGCCAGCAAGTCTCTGAATATGAAATTCCAAGCAGTCCTGCATTTTCATATTCTAAAACTAAAGACAAAATCCAGGCAATGAATGTTGAATTTGCATGGGATACTGATGGAAAACAAACTTACCAGCTTTGTATAAAGAACAAACGAAGCAAAAAATGAGTAGCGTAGGTTGGAATGATAGAAAGCATTAGATCTAAGCAGCGGGATATTTTCAATGCACTACAATGCTCTTGAATCAAAGCTGCTATCACACATCATGCACAGCAAAGTGCCAAGAATTTACATCCCTAAAGCAACTACATAATCTGTGACTAAACTGTGCTATAGGAGATGTGTCAGACAAAACATTCCGACAATCAATTTAAGCCACGACCTACAGAAGGGTTGTGCTTGAACAAAAGCTGGTGCATTAAGTCTTTTCTAAAAGCCAGAGCCAGATTAAGGAGGATAAGGCAACACCGGGACTGGAGTAGCCAGAGATCCTTCTTCAGGCTAGGCTGGGAGAGTTATTGCTTTCATAAGTAGAAGTCACTAAATTAAGGCTGGCTCAGAATCAGCTTCTCACATTTGGATAAGACATCCATTATAAGGAAGAATCTAATATAATAAAGCCCTAAGCGTGCATGCGCACTCCCACCTGCGTGCTCCCGTTTTCCGTGAGCTGTAGGGACCCGCAGGTAGGAGTGCGCATGCGCACAGCGGCGCGGAGCCTGTCGGCCGCGGCAGCTCTTGCCATCTGAAGGATAAAGCCAAGTAAGTTGCCGCCACCTCTGCCCGGAGAAGACGCAGTCAACCCATCCAGCTGATATCTGCGACAAATCGACACCTGTGCTCTGGCACTTATCTTGAGAGAAAGAGAGAGACTGCGATATCAGCGACAGAGCATAGCAGTATTGGCAAATGGGCGGTTTTCCTGCCAAATGAGGATCCCTTCTAAAAGTTATGGGCTGGATATATTTTTCACTGCGCTCGCGCTGCTGTTCTGAAAGGGCCACCGTTCCCCCTACTTGCTCCCATTGCTACTGAGAGAAGTGGGAAGAAAAGGGAGGGTGCAGCATTCTTCTGTGCATGTGCACCAGCAGGACAACGTCACGAGCAGTGGACAGATAAAAACCTTCAGTAAACCAACCGCTACTTACAGTTCTGCAGTGACTAACATTGCATACGTTAGTCGCAGGCTGCGGTCCACCCTGGTATAAGGCTATGCCAATCAAACCTTTGCCGCGTCTACAGCAGGAGCAGACTGCCCGCTCCTAGAGTGGCTCTGTTCATGTGTTCAGGGCTGCACGTGCACTGTAGGCTGCTGAGGAGCTGCAGTAGCGTGGAAAGTATGCCAAGACTTTAAAGTTAGGGGAGCATAGGCAAAAGAAATAAGGAACTTCAGTCTCCCTCCCTGCCATGTCTGGTCTCCCTTCTCCCGCAGCATTAGCTTCGTTGAGGCTGTTGAGCTTTTCTGTAATCTTCTTTCTTGAAATAGGGGAGGTAAGAATCATCCTCCACCCTTTCCAATCCTCAGCAAATCCTGCAAACAGTTGAATACTGTATATCGGTTCTGGGCCACAAAATGAAATCAGAACTTCACCCTTCCCCTCCCAAACAAACACGAGACAAATTCCCCTGCTTAGAAGGCCAATCGGCTCAAAATTGTGAATCTCCTGAGAACGGGAACAACAGAGTCACTGCTTAGCTTTTTCTCAGTTTGCAGTGGATGAGGCTCTCCTCCCCCAACGGACTTTAATTCCTGCCTCCCTGGCTTCTCCTCCTGCTCCAGCTGGGCCCGCGTAAAAATCCCAAAAACCCCCAGAGCTCGCTTCGGGTCCGGCAAGGGCTGCGGGTCCTGAAACCTTCTGATTCAAGCAATGTCTGCAGCACTCTACACACGCTGCTTCGGGGCCTTCTACTGCCCTGATTTGCTGGCCAGTAGAAGGCCCCGAAGCAGTAGTGTGTAGAGTGCTGCAGACACTGCTGGAATCGGAAGGTTAGTCGGGACCGCGTGAAGGGAAGGGGGGGGGGGGCGGTAAGAGACTAAGGGAGCCGGCCAGACCGCGGGAAGGGAAAGGGGGGTAGGGGAAACGCTGCTGCTGCACAGGGAAGTGGTGTGGGGGGAGGGAAATGGAGGGGGAGGGAATGCTGCTGTGGCTGCTGCACAGGGAAGTGGTGGGAGAGAAAAGCTGCTGCATAGGAGGCAGGGAGAGAGACAGATAGATAGAAAGAAAAGAAGAAAGACACATGGGCAGGGAGAGACACAGAAAGACAGACAGACAAAGGAGGCCAGGGAGAGAGACAAGACAGCAGGAGGGAGAGAGAGGCAGAAATAAAGACACACAGACATATATTCTAGCACCCGTTAATGTAACGGGCTAAAATACTAGTGACAGTATTCTGTTTGGCCCTTAAATATAGCAAACTTTAAAAAAATATGCCAGACAGAGATAATGACATTTTCAAGATAAAACTACACATAAGTAGAGTTGTCAGTTGGCCCAGATTTGTCTTACAGGTTGGTCAAGTTCGGGGTTTACCCCAGTAAATACAGGAACTTGTAATTTTAATAAGTACATAAGTAGTCGCCTCCGCCGGGGCAGACCAGAGGTCCATCCAGCCCAGCGGTCCGCTCACGCGGCGGCCCATCAGGCATATTGCCTGAGCAGCGGTCCCTGACTAATTTTATACCTACCTCTACACTTATCTATAAACCTTCCACTGCTCTTATCTGTACCCCTCAATCCCTTTGTCCTCCAGGAATCTATCCAGGTCTTCCTTGAAACCCTGTACTGTGCTATTTCTTATCACGGCCTCCGGAAGGGTGTTCCATGTGTCCACCACCCTCTGTGTGAAAAAGAATTTCCTTGCGTTTGTTCTAAACCTGTCCCCCTTCAATTTCATCGAGTGACCCCTTGTTCTTGTGGTTTCTTTCAAATTGAAAAATCTGTCCTTGTCAACCTTTTCGATGCCCCTCAGGATCTTGAAGGTCTCTATCATATCTCCTCTGAGTCTCCGCTTTTCCAGGGAGAACAGCCCCAGCTTCTTCAGTCTGTCAGTGTATGTAAGGTTTTCCATACCCTTAATCAGTTTAGTTGCTCTTCTCTGGACTCCCTCAAGCATTGCCATGTCCTTTTTGAGGTACAGTGACCAGTACTGTACACAGTATTCCAGATGCGGGCGCACCATAGCCCGGTACAGTGGCAGGATGACTTCCTTCGTTCTGGTCGAGATACCCTTCTTAATGATACCTAACATTTGGTTTGCTTTCCTCGAGGCTGTGGCGCACTGTGCCGACGCCTTCAATGTCGTGTCTACCATCACTCCCAGGTCTCTTTCCAGCTTACTGACCCCTAGCATTGATCCCCCCATTTTGTAAGTGAACATCGGGTTCCTTCTCCCTATATGCATGACCTTGCATTTCCCTACATTGAAGCTCATTTGCCACTTTTTCGCCCATTCTTCCAGTGTCGTAAGATCCCTTTGGAGATCCTCGCAATCTACCGTGGTTTCAACCTTGCTGAATAGTTTGGTGTCATCTGCGAATTTGATGACCTCACATTTTGTTCCCGCCTTCAGGTCGTCAATGAATATGTTAAACAGGAGCGGTCCCAGCACTGACCCTTGAGGAACCCCGCTCGTGACCCCTTGCCAGTCCGAGTAGTGGCCCTTTACACCAACCCTCTGCTTCCTGTCTGCCAGCCAGTTTTTGATCCATCGGTGGACCTCCCCTCGCACCCCGTGATTCCATAGCTTCCTGAGCAATCGCTCATGTGGTATCTTATCGAAGGCTTTCTGGAAGTCTAGGTAAATTATGTCTATGGGTTCACCTTTGTCCACCTGGTTATTTACCCCCTCAAAGAAGTACAACAAGTTTGTGAGGCACAACCTACCCTTGCAGAACCCATGCTGGCTCGACCTTAGCTGTCCATTTTTTTCGATATGATCACAGATGCTGTCCTTAATCAGCGCCTCCATCATCTTTCCTAATGTTTGTTCTACCCCCATATTCATGGAAACAGGCTGTTTATGTTTAAGTGTATATGTTAACAAACGTGGCCTAAAAAATATTTCATATTGTATGCTGTATCCCATATTACCATATCTACTTCTATAACCAAAGTTAAATGTGTGAATGGACTTCAACTGGCTATGCTCATTATTTTGTGTACATGAGCTTTAAGACGGCATCTCATCATTAGTCCATCAATCACCACAAAGTCTTGCTTTTTTCTTTTCTTTATTATCCCCCTCCTTTACAAAAGCTTGCATTTTTAGTGCATTGGTATCAGCTCTGATGCTCATAGACTCCCCCCCCCCCTCCTTTACAAAGCTGCGCTAGCATTTTAAGTGTCGGCCGCTGGGGTAACAGCTCTGATGCACATAGAATTCCTATAAGCATGGTTTAAAATACCCCCTTCCTTTGCAAAGCCACACTAGCATTTTTAGAACTGGCCGTGACAGTAACAGCTCGAACTGTTACTGTCACGGCCAGCTCTAAAAATGCTAGTGTGGCTTTGCAAAGGAAGGGGGTATATTAAATAAAAAAAATAATGGTTCATTAACCAAAACAGTACTTATCTTCATCCTGGAATCCCAATAATGTCACGAAGAAACAGGAGATATCGCCTTCTCAAAATTGAAAAGTAAAAAAACAACAGCTAAGGTGCTCAGTCACTTTATAATATAATCAAGACTCAACATGATCATGTTTCGTCCTGGAGGACCTGCCTCAGGAGTGTAAAGTGTAAAATAACATGAATATATTTAATTGATACAAATGATATATTATGCATTGTGAATGGTGTGCAAACTATAATATTGAAGTAAAAGATGAACTGCCTCAAATGTATGAAGGCTAAAACAACATAAATATATACAATTAACATCAATGACATAGATATTATGTATAATTAGCAATATAAAACATGAAGTTAGAACTGAGATATTAAGAAATAAACATAGAGGAGCATAATCAAAAGGGACGTCTAAGTCCGTTTACGTCCATTTTGCAAGTCGTCCAAAGTCAAAAAGTGCCTAAGTGACATTTTCGAAAGAGACGTCCAACTTCTTTTGACTTTTGAAAATCGTCCAAATTATACATCCTGCAGATCTGATCTAAAACGTCTATCTTTATAGTCCATTTTCGTAAAAATGTCCATCCAAGTCAAAAACGTCTAGAACAAGCCCTGTTGGACGTGGGAGGGGTCTGCAAAGTGATTGACAGAACACCCAGACAGGGCACCTAAATAGTGGGGTACCTTACAGGGCACTGCTGTGAACTTCACAAACAGGGTGCCATGGCTTCTCCTCACTACAGCTCCCTTATAGGTGACGGTGAGCCCCCCAAACCACCTCTAGAATCCCTTAGACCCACTTATCTACCGCCCCAATAGCCCTTATGGATGCAGGAGCCACTTATATGCCAGTACAAAAGGGTTTTGGGGGTGTATAGGGGAGTGCACATGTTTCAGTAACAATGCAGTGATTACAGGAGCTTATGGGCATGAGCCACACCCTTCCTTACCACCCTGACTCCCTTTCTCACCTTCCACACCCTTCCTTACCACCCTGACCCCCTTTCTCTCCCTTCACCACCCTTCCATACCACCCTGACCCCCTTTTTCTCCTTCCACCACCCTGCTATGCTCCTTTCTCTCTCTATCCAAATCAGCAAGGTCCCACGATGACTACTTCTGCTGCCTCTGCTCCGTAAGAGGTAAGTGACGTCGGAGGGGGGCTGGGCCAGCAGACGCAGGGATTTGTGACAAGATCCCGCGATGACTGCGGCTGCCGGTTCACTCCCCCCAATGTCACTTACCTCTTCCGGAGCAGAGGCAGCAGAAGTAGTCATCGCGGGACCTTCCTGCACTTCAGCACGGCTGCCGACTCTGCTCTGGAATAAGTATAGCAACCACACTGAGGTGCCATTTGAGCGGCGTGGGACGTTCCGAATCTGGCCGGCTGTGCATCCCCTTGAAGCGTGCACCCGGGATGGACCGCCCCCTCCTTGGTACGCCACTGACTACTTGACTTCTTTTCAATCAATACCTAGATATGTTGCTTAATATATAAATAAATATACATTACACTTTATATAACATGAACCTACATTCAAATGTTCCTAATCATCTTCATTCTAATCATAATTATAAGTCTATGGTAATCTTGACTTCATATGTCATAATGTTAATGAAAAATCTTTTAACTTCTAATTATTATTATTATTATATTTTTAGTCCTTTTCTATAGATGAGTAATAAAGGTGGTTTATTTTAATATGTTATTATTATTTATTATCATTATTATCATCTTTATGTTTAATATTTTATGTTTATATTCTGTATAATATTGTAGCTCAATTTTTAATTTTTATGTATTATCATTGTCAGCATTTCATATCTGTACTTCAACTACTTCAGGCTATAATTGACTTGTTTTCAAAAGATGTAAATATTATTTTTAATTTATTTATGTGCCTATATATGGATGTTTATTTCTTAATATTTCAGTTTTAACGTAACATTTTATATTGCTAATAAGACATAATATTATGATATCATTGATGTTAGTTGCACATATTTATGTTGTTTTAGCCTTCATACATATGAGGCAGTTCATATTTTACTTCAATATTCTGGTTTACACCATTCATGATGAATAATATTCATATCATTTGTGTCAGTTGAATATATTCATGTTATTTTACACCATAGACTCCTGAGGCAGGTCTTCTGGGCTGAAACACGATTTTGTGGAGTCTTGATTATATAATAAAGTGACTGAGCACCAGAGATTACCTTCGCTGTTGTTTTTCTGCATCCCAATAACGTCAACATGATCAGGTTTGCATGATTCTTCATAAGGATGTCAAGGAACCCATGTTTATAAAAAAGCTGCTGCTCCATAACAATCCATTCAATCGACTACAAAGAAAATGGCAGCAGCATTATTTTAGGAGCAACCAAAACAAAACTGCAGACTGTGTACAAGATGCAGGCAAATTTTAATATGACAAGAACACAATATAAAAAACTCTTTTACCAATAAAGGGACCCGACACGGTCCGTGTTTCGGACAAACCTTCGTCAGGGGTCCATGGTAAAATAGGGGGGGCTAAAAAATGCCACAAAAAAATGAAGAATCATAAGAACATAAGAACATAAGAAGTTGCCTCCACTGGGTCAGACCAGAGGTCCATCTTGCCCAGCGGTCCGCACCCGCGGCGGCCCATCAGGTCCACGACCTGTGAAGTGGTTTCTGAATACCTCTACAACCTACCTCAAGTTCTATCTGTACCCCTCTATCCCCTTATCCTCCAGGAACCTATCCAAACCCTCCTTGAACCCTTGTACAGAGTTCTGGCCTATCACATCCTCTGGAAGTGCGTTCCATGTGTCCACCACCCTCTGGGTAAAAAAGAACTTCCTAGCATTTGTTCTAAACCTGTCCCCTTTCAATTTCTTCGAGTGACCCCTAGTGTTTGTGGCTCCCCACAGTTTGAAGAATCTGTCCTTATTTACTTTCTCTATGCCCTTTAGGATTTTGAAGGTTTCTATCATGTCCCCTCTAAGTCTCCTCTTCTCCAGGGAGAACAGACCCAGCATTTTTAACCTGTCAGCGTATGAAAAATTTTCCATACCTTTTATCAGTTTAGTCGCCCTCCTCTGCACTCCCTCGAGTACCGCCATGTCCTTCTTGTGGTACGGCGCCCAGTACTGCACACAGTACTCCAGGTGCGGGCGCACCATTGCGCGATATAGTGGCATGATGACTTCTTTCGTCCTGGTTGTGATACCCTTTTTGATGATGCCCAGCATTCTGTTTGCTTTCTTTGAGGCTGTCGCACACTGCGCCGATGGTTTCAGTGATGTGTCCACCATCACCCCCAGGTCCCTTTCAAGGTTACTCACCCCTAGTAGTGTTCCCCCCATTTTGTAGCTGAACATCGGGTTCTTTTTCCCTACATGCATGACCTTGCATTTCTGTACGTTAAAACTCATTTGCCACTTGTTTGCCCAGTCTTCCAGTCTCGTTAGGTCCCTTTGCAGGTCTTCACAGTCTTCCGTGTTTCTAACCCTGCTGCAGAGTTTGGTGTCATCAGCAAATTTGATAACCTCACATTTTGTCCCCGTCTCCAGATCGTTTATAAATATATTGAACAGTAGAGGTCCCAGCACCGACCCCTGCGGAACTCCGCTCGTGACCCATTGCCAGTCTGAGTATTGGCCTTTTATTCCAACCCTCTGTTTCCTGCCTGCCAACCAGTGTTTGATCCATCGGTAGATATCCCCTTGCACCCCGTGATTCCACAGCTTTTTATGTAGCCGTTCGTGAGGTACCTTGTCGAAGGCTTTTTGGAAGTCAAGGTAAATGATGTCTATGGATTCCCCCTTATCCATCTGGCTGTTTATTCCCTCAAAGAAGTGCAGCAAGTTCGTGAGGCACGACCTTCCCTTGCAGAAGCCATGCTGGCTCGCCTTCAGTTGTCCATTGTTTTCTATGTGTTCGCAGATTGCATCCTTTACCATTGCTTCCATCATCTTTCCCGGAACCGAGGTCAAGCTCACAGGCCTGTAGTTTCCCGGGTCACTCCTTGATCCCTTCTTGAAGATGGGCGTGACATTTGCTATTTTCCAGTCTTCTGGGATCTCCCCAGTTTTTAGGGAGAGGTTACATATTTGTTGAAGTGTCTCTGCTATTTCGTTTCTCAGTTCTTTTAGTACCCTTGGGTGGATGCCGTCCGGATCTCGACAGGATGCCTGTGTGTATCAAGTTCGCCAAAAAAGCCAACAGCAGTAAAGCGTATTTTAAACATATCAGCTTTATGTCATTATATCACATGTTCAAATCTTTCAATCACATAGCCTTTGCCACTCTATCATTTTATTCAAACCCTCAGGAAATATCACTTGTAATGTATAAATTCACCATTGATCCTTGTAATTATGAGTTGTAGCTATACTTCTTTGATATGATGTCATATATATGATCAATAATTATCCATCGTATATCCAATAAAGTATGTTGCATTTGCACTCAATGATGCTTAGACAGTGGGTCAGAGTCTTTGTAGATAATCTGCTTTTTTGTTCCATTAACCTATTTTTTTTATTAGAACGACTAATGTAAATCAAGCATCAGGACTTAATATGGCATGAACTACATTCTTGGTTTTACAATCAATGTGATGTTTATGGTAGTCTTCCCCATTCACAGGAGCCACATGAAAAGTGTCCAACATTTACATCCATTAAAGACTGATGACCTCTCTTAAAGCCTAACAGTTCCTCCAAATTGCAGTCATGTTTGCATGTAAACATTAGGTGTCAATAATAAATACAGCTCTCCTATACATTTGTTTAATCACTCTTAAAGACTATCGTCATTGTAGGAATCTCTGTGCTGAATCTCCAGCATGTTGTTTAAATGTGTCAAGAGATGAACAAATTCTTCAAAGTCTAAAAAGTTGGCTCTCAGGAATCTCACATTTCAATCTATATGGATAGTAACCATCAAAACGTAGATAGTAATTCCTCTGAACTCTCTTCTGATATAAAGTTATTTCTAATCTCTACAATGAGTGATTAAGCAAGCACATAGGAGAACTGTATATATCAACAGGGATTTTTTACTGACACCAAATGAATCATTAGCTGATTCAGAAGAAGAAGCTATGATAAAGTTTGGCCATTCATTCACGTATGTGTGATGACTGCATATAAACGTGGTTGCAATTTGGAAGAACTGTTAGGATCTAAGAGAGGACATTAGTCTAATCTTGGACACTTTTTATGTGGTTCCTGTGAATGGTGTACTTCTATGATTAAAGCTTACCCCATATAGAGAAGACTATTTACCAAAGACATTACACTGATTGTAAAACCAAGAATGTAGTTTATGCCATATTATGTCCATGCTCCTTGATTTATATTGGTCATACTAGTAGATCTATAAAAACTAGATTAACGGAACACAAAAGTAGATTATCTACAAAAACACTGTCTGTGCCTCTAGTACATCATTGGGTGCAAATGCAACATACTTTATCGGATGGACAATTATTGATCATATTCTGACATCATATCAAAGATATATAGCTACAGCTCTTAACTACATGCAGTGATATTTCCTGAGAATTTGAATACAATGATAGAGTGGCAGATGCTATAATGTGATTGGAAGATTTGAACTTCAAGGTTTCAAGATTAATCAGTATTTGATCAAATCACTTAACAAGTGTTTCTAAGCGAAATACACTAAAATATAAGAACATAAAGTATCATACAACCTACGAAAACTAATCTTAATAAAAACATTAAAACAAAACAAATACATATACTAACCGGTATTGAAGGAGAAGGGGGGTAGAACTACAATTTGTTATAGAAAAGAGAAAGATAACATATATGGAAAGCACAGTAGGGATAGGGATTGGAAGAATTTAAAAGAGAGGAATTGCAATAGCGTTTTGAGGGAGCTATAGGTCAAAAGCATCTTTAAACAAAAAGCTTTTCAAGGAACTTTTAAAACGTGTAAGGTTTTCTTCTTCTCTAAGATATAATGGCATAGTGTTCCAAAGCCTAGGCGCGTTCAGAGAAAAAATATCTAGTCTTCGAGTTCCTACAGTAACTACCAGCATGCATTAAGTGCCACGGGAAACAGGAATAGGAAGGAGTGGCCTTCGGCATCCCGAGGTTGTGGATTCAAATCCCACGCTGCTCCTTGGGCAAGTCACTCAGTTCTCCATTGCCCCAGCAAAATTCATTGATTAAAAAACAAAAGACATCAGATCAAATGATCGATTCCAAAGTAGGTAAACAAATTAATTTACATTTGTATGCAAAGCAAATCAAATTTAAGCAATTCAGAAATACAAACAGGCTTTAATCATACACCACTCATACTACTATTGCCTCCTGAGGTCTCTGATCTCTGTATTTCCTCTGAATATCTACTTATTGTATTTCGCTGAATGTCCAGCACTCTTGATTGTAAACCGCCTAGAAGTCGCAAGATTGTGGCGGTATAGAAGAATAAAATTATTATTATTATTATTTTCAGTGAAGGGACTGTTAACAGTTTTGATCCATAGACTGAAGAGTTCGAGGGGTAGTATATGGAATAAGCAATTTATCTATGAATTGTGGTTCTTTTGTAGAATGTGTTTTAAATGTTAGAAGCAAGATTTTGAACGTGATCCTATGTTCGAACGGGAGCTAGTGGGATTTTTTTTAAATAATGGGATTACGTGGTTGTATTTCTTGGTGTTGTAGATAAGCTTGATGGCGGTATTTTGCAGTATTTGTAGAGGAGTTTTTTTTGCGATGCCCATGATTAGTGAATGAAGTAGTATATTTAATGGTTTTGGTTCGAGGAATTTGGAAATTGACAGAATCATTCTTAGTCTATAGAAGCATGATTTTACAACATTGCTTATATGCTCGTGATGTAATGACATAAAGCTGATATGTTTGAAATAATGCTGTTGCCATTATTTTTGTTGTCGATTGAATGAATTGATATGGAGCAACAGCTTTTTATCAACATAGGTTTCCTTTATGTCCTGACCAAGAATTATGTGAGACATGATAAACTAAACTAAACCGCTTATAGACCGCATCTTCTCTATAGGAATAGAGCTTGACACGGTTTACAATAAAATTAATAAAATGTACCATTATTTTTGAAAAGTTTGTGACTTTTATATATAATAAGGAAAAGAAAAAAGCAAGACACTGTGCTGATATGGGGGATTTATTAATGGATGAGATGCGGCCTTAAAGCTCATATACAAAAATTAATGAGCATAGCCAGTTGAAATCCATTCACACATTTAAATTTAGTTATAGAAGTGGATAATATGAGATAAAGTATAAGATATGAAATATTTTTTTATTGCTTTTAAATTATAATTTAAAGTACATACTCTGAAAGGAAATTACAAATTTTAAAGCTAATTACATCATTAGCAAGCAATAATAAAGAGAAAATTCTATTAATTATAGTCCACTACTATGGGGAGAGATAAGGAAAAGAAAAATCCATGGGAAATGAATATATTCAAACAATTAATCTAGGAAATAGAGTATAAATCTAAAGCACAACTTTTCTCGACCCTAATTACTGTGTCTCACAATGGGTTGACAAAGAGATTCCTTTACCCTCTAAAAAAAATTGTAATTGAGCATGGTCATAAAAAATATATCTACTATCCATATAGGTTATAATACATTTACAGGGAAATCTCAATTGATACTCTGCTCCCAATGATATAACCACCTGATGATAATTCTAAAATTTCTTCCTTCAAAACTGTGTCCATCTTGGGACATCAGAAAAAATATATATATACTTTCTCCTTTATAGGAGATTTTCTTAAGCTTGGAATATAATTTCAGCAATATTTCTCGAGCTGTTGAAGTTTGACAAAGAGATTTTAAAAAAAACTGAAACAAAATTAACACATACCGAGTGTAAACTCTCAATGGCAGCCCAAAGTAAGTCCAGAGTCACCATCTGTGGTTTTTCCAATGGCTTGAGGGAAAGGGGTGGGGGATAAAGATGCCAAATTTCCAATGGCTACAGTTCCAGATACAGCTGAACCTTGCCTTCCCTCACCCTCACCACCGTTCAACTCCAATAACGATGTTCCTCCGCAAAACACTGATACATTGTTTGGCATCAGGATAGGTGGAGCATTCTCTTCTGGGTTAGATACAGGACTTTGGCACATTACTCTACTACTACTACTACAATAAATTATTTCTATATCGCTACCAGACGCACGCAGCACTATACAGAGTCACATAGAATAAGAAAACAGTCCCTGCTCGAAAGAGCTTATAATCTAAACAGGCAAGACCAACAAACAGGATGTCATGGAACGGTTAATCAGCAGGCTGGGTTGGAGGGCAAACTCCCAGGACCCTCCACTCGTGGCAAAACATCCATTATACTTTCCAAAGCAGGAAATGGATTGGAAATATTCTAATACATTCCCTTATAATATCCAAACTAGATTACTGTAATTCACTTCTAATGAATATTACCCACAAGGATCAAAGACGCCTACAAATAATACAAAATATCGCAATCAAAATAATCCACCAAGGGAAGAAATATGATCATGTAACTCCCTATTTGATAGAATCTCATTGGTTACCCATTAATCAACGAATAACATATAAAATAGCATTATTAGTATTTAAAACAATATCTACTAATGAACCACAGTTTATAGATCGGCTCTTAATTCCTCATACTTCAAATCGTTCACTTCGGTCTAATACACAAGGGCTACTAATGGTCCCCTCACTGAAAATAATAGGAACTAGACGCCATGACATCTTCTCAGTCATGGCACCTCTTATATGGAATACTCTTCCCCTATATATTAGAGAAATCAAAGATCTTAACTCATTTAAAACTAATCTAAAAACATTTCTCTTCAAAGCCTCATTTAATTTTTAGTACAACTTTTAGTGAAGAGCTAAACTGTCAATATCTCTTCACACATCCTACCCCAGCCTAAATGTTATACCCTACCCATCACATACCCCTTTTCTTCCCTTTGGGAAACATCAATTTGTATCTTTTTCTCCCTAATGTCCTTTCCTATGTGTATCTAAGTACATCTGTATTGTGAGTTTGTTGAAGCCCCCTGAAATTTTTAATGTAAAATAACTTGTTTTATTGTTCTATTCTAAAAATTTTTATTATGTAATTCGCTTAGTCTTAATAAGCGAACCATTAAATTCAAAATAAACTTGAAACTTGATCCTTCTGGGCTCAATGAAGGCTCACTGTCCTGACTGGGTTCTTCCTTAACCCAGCAGTGGATTCGCCTGCCATTACTGCATTGACTTTATAAGCAGTTATTACAGTGTGACATGGAAATGAGATTACAGAAATGGGTGAAAGGATAACCCTCTGCCTCCCTCTTCTTTTAGGAACAGGAATTGAAAAAAAACCAAAAAAAACCCCAAA
The DNA here is from genome assembly GCF_902459505.1 of Geotrypetes seraphini. Lineage (NCBI taxonomy): Eukaryota > Metazoa > Chordata > Amphibia > Gymnophiona > Dermophiidae > Geotrypetes > Geotrypetes seraphini. Next base: position 286,898,256 of record NC_047086.1, read on the forward strand.
GTTCAAGGTAATATAATTAAGGTATTAGTCTAAAGAACCAGGAGAACTCATCTACACATCTGCTCTGATGCCATCATGCCTCCATATGAAATTTTTTAAAGTACTTTTTGTTTATATTTGCTTTGAAGGGAATTTGACCTGCTTAGTTTTCAGTAGACTTGATTCTTTAAGTGCATATATTAGTTTGCCTATAGCAGATTTTAGTACCTGTGACTTTAATTACAATAGGACTACTAAGTGATGTAATTGTAGTTCTCTTTGTGATAGGCACTCTTTCTATTGGTTGCTTGCTCTCTAGCATGCCCGGCTAGCGTTCCCCCCCCCCCTTGCTTCTCTATTCTATTCTCTAGGACAGGGGTAGGGAACTCCGGTCCTCGAGAGCCGTATTCCAGTCGGGTTTTCAGGATTTCGCCAATGAATATGCATTGAAAGCAGTGCTTGCAAATAGATCTCATGCATATTCATTGGGGAAATCTTGAAAACTCGACTGGAATATGGCTTTCGAGGACCAGAGTTCCCTAAGATTCAGCCAAACACATGCCTGCAGAGAGCACTGCGCCTTATCAATTTTTCCCCTTCTTAGTACTGTTAGTCTTATTATGAAATACATCATTATCTCCATGAAGTGCTTTCTGACCCCCAGAAAAACACTGAGGGGACTATATGAGGAAGGCAATAATTTTTTACAAGCAGATGAACTGTGTTTTATTTCTCTTGAGAGTCCATCCTGGGAATGTTTTGGAACTATAGTGTTGGGGGTGGGGGGGCATTAGCTGCCTGATAATCCCCAGGGAGAGATCAGAACAGTGGCAACCTGAAATCAATACACTATTCTTAGGGATTGAAATAGGGCAGTGGTTCCCAAACCTGTCCTGGGGGACCCCCAGCCAGTCAGGCTTTCAAGATATCCCTAATGAATATGCATGAGAGAGATTTGCATATAATGGAAGTGACAGGTATGCAAATCTCTCTCATACATATTCATTTGAGATATCTTGAAAACCTGACTGGCTGGGGGTCCCCCATGACAGATTTGGGAACCACTGAAATAGGGGAATTAGACTTGCAAGTCCCTGCATGCAGTGGAGTAAACCCACGAATGGATCAGCCTGACAGATAAACCTAGAACCAGCTGGCAGAAGATTTGTTCATGATCCAGCAATACACCTCTTAAAAGTTAGTATTTATAATAATAATAATAATAATAATAATAACTTTATTTTTCTATACCGCCATAGTCAGGCGACTTCTAGGCGGTTTACATAGTAAGAAGGCTGGACATTCAGCGAATAACAAGTACAGTACAATACTAATACAATACAATAAATCCACATATAATACAGTAGAGTGAGTCCAAATTCAATATCATACAATAAGTTTAAATACAGTACCGAATAAAGAGTCTAGATGCAGTACAATAGTCTGAATGGTAACTTACATATTAATTGGAGGTCTAAGGGTAATGAGTGTCTGAAAGATTTAGAACATCCATGAGAGGGGTCTTAGTGGGGAGGGGACCGTTTTAGCCAAAGAATTTAGCGAATAGGGTGGTTTTGATCGATTTGCGGAAAGTATTATAAGTCATGTTTGGTTCGTTTATGTGGTTTTTCAGCCAGGTTTGCTGTCTGTTCGCTTGGAACTGGAAGGTTCTGTCCAAGAAGGATTTGTATCTGCAGCCTGTAATCTTTGGGTATGCAAAGATGTTTTTGTTTCTGGTCGTTCTTGTGGGGTTGTGTAGGGTGAAGTGAGTTTGTAGGTATGAAGGTGCTAGTCCCCAGGCTTGTTTGAAACAGGTGCAAGCGAATTTGAATAGAATTCGCGCTTCTATTGGAAGCCAGTGCAGCTTTTTATAGTAGGGGCTGATGTGATCGTTTTTCCTTAGTCCGAAAATTAGGCGAACGGCGGTGTTTTGTATTAATCTCAGTTTTATTATTGTTTTTTGTGGGATGCCTAGGTAGATGATGTTGCAGTAGTCAAGAAGGGATAGGATCAGTGCCTGTACCAGCAACCTGAATGAAGAAGGGTCAAAGTATTTTTTTATGGTTCTTAGTTTCCATAGCGTGTAGAAGCATTTTTTCACTAGTGAGTTTGTGTGGTCGGTCATAGTTAGGTGAGTGTCAAGAGTGATGCCCAGTATTTTTATGTTTTTGGAAATTGCGTATTCGTGATTATTTATTTTTATCGATGTTCTCGTAATTTTGTCATTGGGACTAGCCAGAAAGACTTTTGTTTTTTCTGCGTTTAGTTTTAGTTTGAAATTAGTGGTCCATTTATCGATTTCGGTCATTGTGTTTGAGAGATTATCTACAATTTCTTTTGTGATGTCGTTTAAGGGTATGAGGATGGATATGTCATCCGCATAAATGTAGTATATTAAATTTAGTTTTTGTAGTAGGTGACCTAAGGAGGCGATATAGATATTGAAAAGTGTGGGGGATAGGGGGGAACCTTGAGGTACGCCTGAAGGGTTTTTCCATGGTTTAGAGTAGTTTCCATTGCTGATTACTCGGTAGGATCTATTTGTTAGGAACTCTTGGAACCATTTCTTTGCCTTTCCCGAGATTCCCATTGCTTCAAGGCACAGTAGCATGATTTTGTGGTCTACCAGGTCGAACGCGCTGCTGAGATCTAATTGTAGGATCAGTGCGCTTTTGCCCTTGCTAAAGAGATCATAAAGGTGGTTCAGCAAGGAGGCTAGGACAGTTTCTGTGTTGTATCCTTTTCTGAATCCTGATTGGTGATCGTTAAGGAGGTTAAATTTGTCTAGGTAATTGACTAGTTGAAGGTTGACCAATCCTTCCTGTATCTTTGTGAAGAGGGGAATGCTTGCTATGGGTCTGAAATTGGGTGTCAGTGCTGGGGAGGCTTTCTGATCTTTGGGGATTGGAGTGATTAGTATATGTCCCATTTTTTTGTTTAGTGTTTCATTTGCAAGGGCGGATGTTAGCCATGCAAAAAGTTCCTTTTTAAATTCTAGGGGGGCAGTTGTCATGATTTTAGGGGGACATGTATCAAGTAGGCAGTTAGATTTGGTGTACTTGTTAAATAAATTTAGGAATTGCTGCCAGTTTGGGTATTCGAGGTGGTCCCATAACATGTCTACTCTGGTGTCTTGGTCATGGGGATCCAGGAATTGAAGAGCATTTGATGTGGATGTGGGTAGAGTTGCTCTTAATTCGGTGATTTTGTTTTGAAAGAAATTGGCTAGGGTTTGTGCTGATGGAGTTTGCTCAGTGTCCTTTTTCAGTATTTGTGTTGTATCGGTTATAGTTTTTACTAGTTTGAATAATTCTTTGCTGTTTATTTTTGACGTACCGATTTTATTTGCATAATGCTTAGTGCGTTTTTCTTTGATCAGATTTTTGTATATTTTCATTTTTTGTTTCCAGTTTGTCTTGTCTGAGTCATTGTTTGTTTTTTGCCAGATTCTCTCCAATTTTCTTAGTTCCTGTTTGGTGGTTAGAAGTTCACAGTCAAACCATTCGTTTGGTGGTCTATTTTTCTTTTTGTATGTTTTATATGGTGCTATTAGGTCTAAGAGTTCTTTGCTGTAGATTTCCCATGTTGCGGGGAAGTCTTGAATTTCTTTGTTTATGGGTTGTAACTCGTAGCAAATTGCGAAAACCAATGTCATTTTATGTTCAGTTTACCAAATGGGAGAATGTATTACTTTTTCCCCTGGCTCACCAAGTTCCTCTGACTCAATGTGTCTGCAGTGGTTAGCCCCTAGCTTAAGGGCCTGAATTGTGATATAAATGTACCCTGCATCTGTCAACTAGACATCATTACTGGGGGAAAAAAGCCATCTAGGAATTTGGAATGATGCCTCAGCAGCACTTCTAGTCCTAGGTAAGCTAAAAAATCAGAAATAGGATCCTTCAAATAAATATTGGATACATGCCATGCCATTTGACTATGCCATCTGATAATGACGTAGCTGATAACACATAATGCTTCAACTGTCTAATGGAAATCAGAATCTGGATGTCTATAAATAAACTGCAACTAAACACCTCAAAAACAGAAATCCTTTGGATCCGCAAAGAGCACTGAACCTACACCCTGTCACAACCCAGGATCTCTGATGTGCACAGCAGACCACCTGGGCTGCGACAAAATACTGGCCCGGCATGTCCCCTTTAGCTTGGGGTACCCTTTAGGCCTTGAAATGTCTATGCTGTGATCAAACCCCAGTATTTTGGGTAAGTATCTCTCTTTCCAGAAAAAGAAGGAAACTTCCACCAAGGTTCAAGTTCTTAGAAAGATTTCTTATTCTTGGCCACTGGCCAGACTTTGTGTTTGGGTTCAAAGCACCCTGTTTCCCACAGAACAATTCAACTGTTTCAAAAGTAACAAAAGCAAAGAATTTCAGCAGTAAACAAAAATACAACTTTTCCTCCAGCAACTGGCCAACAGCCACCTCAGCTGTTGCAATTCGATCAACTTCCAACAATCTTAGCTTCTTGGCCAGCACTATGCCAGGTACAGATACTGGATACAGAGAGGTACAGTATAGCAATATTTTTAGGCAGGTTCTTAAGATAGCTAGTAGCAATGCTTAGTTTCAGTATTGGCTTTGCCCTATTATGCATGCTGGGCAAGTTATTAGTACAGGACTGATTTGATGTTCCCAGAGGTTTAAATAACTCTCTCTGGATTTAAGTGAAGCACAAGGTACAAATATCAGCTTTACCTCCTTTACAGTCCACAAACTAACAGGCATGAAAAGGACAGATCTTAAACACAGGCTGGCTCAGCATTCAAAACGGCTTCCAGGCACAGCTGTTGCACTGCACTGCTACTAATGAACTGCCTCTGTTCAAACGTACCTCAGTGCCAAAACACCCAGCTAGCAAGCAAAACAAAAATAGCAAAAAACAAACGTTTTCTCTGAGCTGGTTTTGAAAAGAAAAAATTACAGCTCATAAATGTTCCAATTCATAGGCAGGAATGCTCCTGCCAGCACAAGTCACTTTCTTCTAGGCAAAATACTCAACATAAGAACATAAGATTTGCCGCTGCTGGGTCAGACCAGTGGTCCATCGTGTTCAGCAGTCCACTCACGCGGCGGCCCTTAGGTCAAAGACCAGTCTTTGAGTCTAGCCTTACTTGTGTATGATTTGTTCCAATAGGAACTTATGTAACCTTTCCTTGAATCCCTGAAGGGTGCTTTCACCTATAACAGCCTCCAAAACAGATCCAGACAGATTTCTACCACTCTCTGGGTAAAGAAGAACTTCCTTACGTTTGTACAGAATGTTTTTCTTTCTAACTTTAGCGAGTGCCCTCTTGTTCTCTTCACCTTGGAGAGGGTAAACAATCTCTCTCTCTTTACTAAGTCAATTCCCTTCAATATCTTGAATGTCGTTTCAAGGGAGAAGAGGTCCAGGTTCTCTACCTCTCATTGTATGGCAACTCCCCCAGCCCCTTAACCATTTTTGTTGCTCTTTACTGGACCCTTTCGAGTAGTACTATGTCCTTTTTCATGTATGGCAACCAGTGTTGGACGCAGTACTCCAGGTGGGGGCGTCCCATTACCCAGTACAGCGGTATAATAACTTTCTCAGATCTGTTTGTGATCCCCTTCTTAATCATTCCTAGCATTCTGTTTGCCATTTTCGCCGCCGCCACACATTGTGCGGACGGTTTCATTGACTTGTCTACAAGTATTCCCAAGTCTCTTTCCTGGGGGCTCTCTCCGAGTATAGCACCGAACATCCTGTATTCGTGCAAATGATTTTTGTTACCGACATGCATCACCTTGCACTTATCCACGTTGAACCTCATTTGCCATTTTGCAGCCCATTCCTCAAGTGTATTTATGTCTCTTTGTAGGTCTTCGCAATCCTTCTGTGTTCTCACTACTCTGAATAACTTTGTATCATCTGCAAATTTAATCACCTCACTCGTTGTGCCAATTTCTAGGTCGTTTAGAAATATGTTGAAGAGCATGGGCCCAAGCACCAAACCCTGTGGCACTCCACTCATGATGCTTTTCCAGTCCAAGTATTGTCCATTCACCCCCCACTCTCTGTTTCCTATCCGCCAACCAGTTTTTAATCCACGTGAGTATATCACCCTCGATTCCATGGCTCGCAATTTTTCAAAGTAGACGTTCATGTGGAACCTTATCAAACACCTTTTGAAAATCTAGACATACGATGTTGACTGGGTCACCCTTGTCTATCTGTCCATTTACTCCTTCGAAGAAGTGCAGTAAGTTTGTCAAGCAAGATCTTCCTTTGCTGAAGCCATGCTGGCTGGTCCTCATCAGTTTGTGTCTGTCAAGGTGATCGATGATGCAGTCCTTTATCAGCGTCTCTACCATTTTTCCTGGTACTGAAGTCAGGCTCACTGATCTGTAGTTTCCCGGATCTTCTTTCAAACCTTTCTTGAAGATCGGCATAACATTCGCCACTTTCCAGTCTTCCGGAATCTTTCCTGATTTGATCAACAAAAACACAGTTCATGGCAATGTCCTTCTCAGAGAATTACTGGCACAACTCAGCACACTCACACTAGGTTCTGGTTCACTCTCTGCTGTTTCAAAATCCTTAATTTCCACATTATTCACCTGTTCCAGTCCTCCAGCCTCTCACAGTCTGATTGGGAAAAGCAAACGGCCTCCTCTGCCTCTTTCTGTCTCCTGCTCCTTCTGCTGGGCACCTCCATGCTCCTTCTCTTATCACAACCTGGCTTCCATTTAGGGAGCTCAAAACCACGCCCTCTCTGCCTGGCTGGGGGGAAGGTGAATCAGTTCTCTAGCATACTGCTTATGTCTGACAGGAATCAGATTTCCTATCTTAAAGGAACAGCAAGCATTTCAGGTAAAAGTCTCATCCTAGGATTTCAAGGCTCTATACAAGAGTGCAAGCTTTCCTGCAGAACCTTCCCACTCTCAGTCTGGCTATTCCAGTGATAGTCATTAACTGCATGTTCCAGGGCACTGACCTGGTCAGCTCTTCTTCACTGGGGCTGTCTAAACTTTACACCTTTCATAGGAACAAACCCTCTGCAGGCAGTGGGTTTGTTACACTCTGTCCCTCTCTTATTTGGGAAACCACTGCCCTAACCGCAAGACCAAGAATGCAGCCTGGGAATACTTCTTGATGCAAAGCTTTCACTCTCTTGTCACATCTCTCAGGTAGTCTCCTCCTCATTTTATCTCCGAAACTGACTCCACCCAATTTCTCTATGTCTTCATCCTGTCCTGCATGGACTACTGTAATGCGATATTCGACGGATTGACATCAAAAAATCTCCAGCACCTACAACGCATACAAAACACGGCAATTAGACTCCTAAAAAAACCTTCACTCCTGTGTTTCCATCTCAAAAGCACTATCATCAGCCTACCGGCTATCCATTTCCAAAAGTTGTAACTTCAAGGGCCTAGTAATAACATATAAGTCCCATATGGCGCCCAGTTACATATCAACTAAACTTCCTCCAAATGTCCCAATCAGACCACTCCATTCCCAGGAGGAAACATATCTGCAAATACCTCCTGATCATGCCCTCCAACCCCAGGGTACCAGACACCATTCCTACTCTCACTTCCTACCAAGTTATTGAAATCAACTGCCTCCTCACATCAGATCCCTCAAAGGGCTTGTGAACTTCAGGAAAACAATAAAAATTTACCTCTTCCCATAAATGCAGTCACTTCCTTCCAACCATATATATTCTAATATACGCTGATCTAGATCCACTCTGTTAATTGAAGATGGAAATAACCGTGTGTTAACTTAAAATGACCAAATTGTATGCTAAATTTCACTTTAAATTCATAACTTGTTTTATTTATGCATTATGTATGTCAACCTTGTTACTCATTCTGAGCTTGTTAGGGAGGATGGGATATAAAACTAACCAAATAAATAAATAAATGGATAAAATATTCAATACTTACTAAAACCTTATCAATTCTGCAAGGATAGTTAGACTCTAAAAATTCCCCCAGCACCAGAAGGTCAATGAAATCCTTAGTTTGATTGTTTATTGTGATTCAAAATCTTTCAGGGTAGATCATACCAAATCTTGCATTCAGGTCTTTTAAATGTGAATGGTAAGAGGGGCATAATTGAAAGGGACGTCTAAGTCCGTTTTCATCTAAGTCGCAAGTCGTCCAAACTAAAAAACAGCCTAGGACACATTTTCGAAAAATATGTCCAAAATTTTTTTTGTTGGCTGGGTCTGGGGGAGTTAGGCAGGCAGACTGGCTGACTTTGGGGGAGACAGGCAGGCTGGCTTTGGGGGAGGCAGGCAGGCAGGCTCTGGGGGAAATAGGCAGGCAGGCTGGCTGGCTCTGGGGGAGGTAGGCAGGCAGACTGGCTGACTTTGGGGGAGACAGGCAGGCTGGTTTTGGGGGAGGCAGGCAGGCTGGCTTTGGGGGAGGCAGGCAGGCAGGTTCTGGGGGAAATAGGCAGGCAGGCTGGCTGGCTCTGGGGGAGGTAGGCAGGCAGACTAGCTGACTTTGAGGGAGACAGGCAGGCTGGCTGGCTGGCTCTGGGGGAGATAGGCAGGCAGGCTTTTTGGGAGGGGGTGGGACAAAGGCTAGAAGGCAGTGAGGGGACATAGGAAGGAGGGATGAAGAAGGAAAGAAAATGGCAGAGAAGTGGGGGGTTGTAAGTAGAAGAAAGACTAGAGAGATAAAGGGGAAAGACAGGACCAAAGGGACCTGGACCAAAGGGGAAAGACAGGAGGCAGAAGCAGGACTTTGGGAGGTGCAGACAAAGGGGGAGAGCCCCTGAGGAAGAGCAGAGAGAGGCAAGATCATAACAGAGGAGGGAGAGAGGGAGACCTGGAACAAAGGTACAAAGGAGAACTGACACTGGATCTGGGGGCACTAAGGACATAGAAAGGAGGCACTGGGGACACTAAGGACATAGAAAGGAGGCGCTGGGGACACTAAGGACATAGGGAGGCACTAGGGGTACTAAGGACATAGGAAGGAACGAGGGAGGAAATAGAAAGGGACAATTGTTGGGCCTGAGTGCAGAAAGAAATGAAAGATAGGATGCACAGTCAGAAGGAAACGCAATCAGAGACTCATGAAATCACCAGACAAAAAAGGTAGGAAAAATTATTTTATTTTCAATTTAGTGATAAAAATGTGTCAGTTTTGAGAATTTATATCTGCTGTCTATATTTTGCACTATATTTGTCTATTTTTCTATAGTAACTGAGGTGACATCATTGAAAACCCCCCAAATATAAATGATAATTAACATTTTCTCCGCTTATAGGGTGCTTTGTGTGTTTTAAAAAAAATTTTATGGTTACCATTAGGAAATAATAAGATATTGTATGTACATGAAAAATGAATGGAAGAAATTGGGGTGGGGCTAGGGCGGGATTGGGGGCGGGACTGAATAATAGATGTCCTGTTTTGATGAAAAAATAAATGGTCACGTTAGCTATACATCAATCATGAAACAGACATAGGACTAAGGAAGGGCCATGGCTCACTGGTTGAGCTTCTGCCTCTGCACTCAGAGGTTGTGAGATCAAATCCCAGTCCTACTCATTGTGACTCTTGGGCAAGTCACTTAAGGGCAAATTCTCTAAGAAGCACCCAAAAGTTAGTTGCCAATGTAGGCATGATTCAATTAAAATTGGGTGCTGTTTAGTGGAATCACGCTGAGCAGCATCTATTTTGGAGGCGCCCGTTAAATAAGCCAGCTCTAGGCACAACTAAAAGTTAGGCGCTCATGCGAGCGCTTAAGCACGCTTAAGAGCAGTGATTCTGTAAGAAGGCGCCTAACACGTAGCCACGCCTACCGCCTATTTTTTTGAAGGCCGCCTAAAATTTTAGAGGCGCCTTGTTACAGAATCGCACTTTCTTTGATAGGCGCCTAGGTTTCAATCAGTGCTGATTAAAAAGCTTAATTGAGCTTGTCATTGGGCACCTCCGACATAGGTGCCTAACTTTAGGCGCTGGTTACAGAATTTGGGCCTTAATCTTCCAGTGCCCACCACTTTGAAATGCCAAAGCAGCAAAAATGCCTCTTTCCCCTTCCCTAAATTAAGTACATGGAGACCAAATAAAGGCACACTGAGCACCATTCTATAAACAGTTCTCCAAGTTGGGCACCATGTATAAAATAGCATTTAGGATCAATTGTGATATCAAATATTTAAGAGATTTCAATTCAGTCCAACAAGATTTTGATGGTGTCAACCTTCAAAGATAAGTGTTGCCATTTCTTTGAGAAGTTTTGAAACAGACATTCTTGATATTTTGTGCTCTCCTGTGATTTTGTTCACTGAATGAAATTGTTACCATTGTGAGTTAGCAAAGGGATTAGGTATTATAGGATTTAGGCTAAGAATTGAGACTCAGGATGGAGTAACAAAGAAATATAGAGTATGACGGCAGAAGAGGGCCGGCGGCCCAACAAGTCTGCCCACTCAAGAACCCTCCCTCCCTGGAGTAACCATCCTTTATGCATAACTCTGTAGCATCCCCACCTGTTTGTCCCATCGACTTTTGAAGTCGAGCACGCTACTAGCTTCGACCACCTGGCGTGGAAGTTTATTCGATCGATCAATCACCCGTTCAGTGAAGAAGTATTTCCTGGTATCACCATGAAATCTTCCCCCTTTAAGTTTTAGCGGATGCCCTCTTGTTGCCGTGGGACCCGTAAGAAAAAAGATTTCTTCCTTCACTTCAATGTGACCCGTGATATATTTGAATGCTTCTATCATGTCCCCCCTTTCTCTGCGCTCCTTGAGAGAATATAAGCGCAGTCTGGTCGGATATTCTTCATATGGGATGTCTTTAAATCCTGAGACCATCCTAGTGGCCATTCTCTGGATCGACTCCATTCTTTTCACATCCTTTTGATAATGTGGCCTCCAAAACTGGACACAGTACTCCAGGTGAGGTCTCACCATGGATCTATATAACAGTACCATGACTTCAGGCTTTCGGTTGATAAAGCTCCTATATATATGATTAGAGCTAAAATCCCAGGATGGGGTTCTGAAATAAATAAGAGATCCTATGATACGAGTACAATATGCACAATGATATACCCACCCTGGTAGTTGATGGTGGGTGTACCTGTGGAAATAACTTTTTGAAAACAAAACTCTTTTAGGACTGAATTGAAATCTCTTAAATGATAAATATTTGACATCACAATTGATGCATGAACCAAGTTTATTTTTGAGTATGATGTATTTTGCCCTTACATTCTATACTGATTGAGTGATTTTTGTGGGCAAGATTTTTATTGAACCCATTCTTCTGTTCCTAGGATTAGAATAGCATATAGGCCAGGACTTGTGCCCAGCTTTTAGGTGTGAGGATTTACACCATCTGAACCCTGGTAGAAATCCTCGTGCCTAAATTTGGCACAAATCTGAATTCTATAATAGTGCCTGCATTTTTAGTGAACATCCTCGGCCCAACCATGCCCCTCCCATGGTCATGCTTCCTTTTCAGTTGCATGCTAAAGAATTTATACCACATCTCTATAGACTAGAGCTTAGCAAGAAATGCGCATAAATCCAAATTGATTGACAAACTTGATTTGCCTATACTGCCTCCATTCTATGCAAATTTATTTCATTGTAGATATCCTGAAAACCTGACTGGCAAGAGGGTACTCCAGGACCGAGTTGAGAAACACTGCTTTAGAACAACCTAGATGCACCAAGTTTCTTGTAGTATAACACTTCAAGCTTTCTTTTCGGATTTATTCAAATAAACTATACATGGGATGATGGCTTTTCTCTGTCCTAACAAGACATAGCTGAGATTTTGTGCTTGGTTTTTATGTGTCATTATTCCTTCAGTCAAATGTCTCACTTCCTTTGTAATCCCTTGTAATTATAGAGTCTGGAAGATACCATTTATGATTAAGAGGAAAACTCTCACCACATGCCAGGCAATTTTTTTTTTATGTTTCATCATATAATTGCACAGGTTCTTGTCAGTATCAGCGTTCAGCGGGACTCTGACTGATTCTAGTACACTTGCTGCCGTATTTTTTTTAAAGAAAAAACTAATAATGATCATTCTGCTGGGATCGTGACAGTGCTCCTTGCAGAGTCCACTCCCCTGTCGACTTTGCAGAGGCTATATCCAGGAGGCACTGGAGCCATTATTTCACAAAACACTTGCAAGCGTGTACGCCATCTGCAATCATAGTTGGGCAGTAATATATTCCTGGTAATGTATTATTTTTACAAGTAATACATTATTTTTCACAGCAACTTACCTAGACTAGTAACTGTAACATATTCTTGTTTCCTAATGAAACTAGTGACTGTTTTAACTGGTAACTAACATCCACTACTACTTAGACCATCACAAATCCGTTGCCCTTTTTTCGTTGGATTTATCTGCAGCTTTCGATACCATTGACCATGATCTTTTACTGAATCGGTTGGAATCTTTAGGTATAGGTGGTCAAGTTCTGAACTGGTTAACTTCTTTTATTTCCGACCGTTCTTCCAGAGTCAGATTTAATGATGACTATTCTACACCTTACTCTCTTACCTATGGGATACCCCAAGGTTCTATTCTGTCACCTCTCTTATTTAACATTTTTCTCTCTCCACTACTCACCATTGCGCAATCACTAGGTTTTACATCATTCTCCTATGCAGATGATATTTAACTTCTGCACCCTTTTGATCCGGAAAATGATGAAGAAATAACGGCTATCAATAAAAAATTAGACTTGATAAAAAACTGGCTAAGTGCTAATAAATTAGCATTAAACATTCAAAAATCTAAAACTATGTTCTTCACCTGGAAAAAAGACTTACCGTAATGCCAATATCTTCGTTCATCCTAGATAATATTCCCTTAGAGTCAGTACCTACGCTAAAAATTCTAGGAGTAGTGGTTGATGTTGACTTATCAATTCATAATCACATCAGTCAAATAGTTAAATCTTGTTTCCATAAATTACGTCTAATTCGTTCAATCTCTACATTTTTAGACCCTAAATCTGTTAATATATTAATCCATTCCATGATCATAGCTAAAATCGATTATTGTAACTCCCTTCTAATCAACATAACACAAAAAGAAAAAAGACGGCTTCAGATAATCCAAAATACGGCAATAAAACTTATTCATAAAGCGAAAAAATATGATCATGTATACCACTAATGATTAAATCACACTGGCTTCCTATTTCCCACCGTATTAACTTTAAGATATTATTTTTAGTATTCAAAGTTCTAACCTTCAATGAACCACAATTTATGACAAGAATGATTATTCCTTACAATGCCCCTCGCTCTCTTCGATCATCTTCTTTAAATTTATTAACGGTTCCCTCTTTGAAAATCGTGGGCACAAGAAGAAGTGACATGTTTTCTATTATGGCTCCTAAATTGTGGAATCCATTGCCACATTATATCAGAAATGAAAAAGATCTTACCTCTTTTAAAAAATTTTTGAAAACTTTTTTGTTTCAAGACGCTTTTAATATTTAATATGTCTTATTTTGGACCCTTCATACTTTGATACAGATATTAACCCCTTTCCCTCCCTCTCGTTTTTTCCTTTTTATGTAATTTTCAATATAAAATGAATTGTAACTTTTCCCCCCTTTCCCTCTTTGATCATGTCTGTCTTTAATCTGACTGCAAAATTGTCAGTCGGTTTATTTATTTTGTATGTTGTCTTTTATACCCAATTATCTGCGGGACCACTAACTAGTGGCTTTTTAAGTTGTTCATCGCTTAGAAAGTTTGTATAAGCGATTCATCAAATGGTAATAAAACTTGAAACTTGAAACTTTTATATTACTTTTGGAATGTAACTTACTCAACAGTGGGTACTCATACTTTTAAAAGTAATACTCGTATATTACTAGTGAAATGTTACCAGTGATATAATACTACTATTATACAGTATTGCTGCTACTATAACTTTTCTTACCATTTCCTTTCAGATTTAGATCTATCATCTATTATTCACTGCTATGTTATCTCCTCAGGACAGACAGTATATTACAGTGGTTCCCAACCCTGTCCTGGAGGAACACCAGGCCAATCGGGTTTTCAGGCTAGCCCTAATGAATATGCATGAAGCAAATTTGCATGCCTATCACTTCCATCATATGCAAATCTCTCTCATGCATATTCATTAGGGCTAGCCTGAAAACCTGATTGGCCTGGTGTTCCTCCAGGACAGGGTTGGGAATCACTGGTATATTAAATTATAATGAACAATAATCCATAAGATGGTGCAGCTGTTTTCCTACATTTTCTGTGTAGCTGCTTTATTTTATATCAAGGTCTAAATGATCCTTATATTGATCTTCCTAAACTGGAAGCATTTTTGATGAATAGTCTTTATTTATTTATTCCATTTTCTATACCATTCTCCCAGGGGAGCTCAGAACAGTTTACATTAATTTATTCAGATACTCAAGCATTTTCCCCTGTCTGTCCCGGTGGGCTCACAATCTATCTAATATACCTTGGACAATGTGGGGATTAAATGACTTGCCCAGGGTCACAAGGAGAAGCGTTGGTTTGAACCCACAACCCCAGGGTGCTGAGGCTGTAGCTTTAACCACTGCACCACACTCTCCCCTGTATCTATATTAGCATTGATGGGACCTGGGAGAGCAGTTGCATTTCTAGACAGAAATATTTAGGGCGGCAACAAGCAGTGAGCCAGGTATAGGATGGGGTAAGCCAAAGTAACATTTCTGCACATTAAACTCCCTCACCCTTTTACAAAGCTGTAGCATGGCTGTTAGCGCCAGCTACGGCAGTAACATCTCCGATGCTCAAAGACCCCTCCTTTTATAAAACCATAGTGCAGTTTTTAATGCCAGCCATGGTGGTAACCGCGCTGATGCTCATAGAATTCCTATGAGCGTTGGAGCTGGTATCGCCACGTCCTGTGCTAAAAACCACACTATGGTTTTGTAAAAGGGGTGGGTGGGGGGTAAATTAGCAGTATAAGACAATACAGCCTTTTATGCATAAAGAAACCTTCCTACCTCCAGTTAGTTTCAGCTACCAGGTAACACTGCCTTTATAATTGATAGCATCATTCAACAAGGTTAAGGTTAAAATGTATTTCTTTATAAGGGTGGATTACTATAAAAAACAACAACATAAAACTAAAACTTATATATATAACAGATTCCTACAAATCAAACCCATTTAAGTCATAAACTATTTCAATACCCCAAAATAGAACTCATCATACAAAACATTTTCAGATTATGATAATCATCTCAGGAGCAGCACATGCTCCTTCCACTGCCAGACACTTAGGGCTCCTTTTACGAAGGTGCGTTAGGGCCTTAACGCGTGGAATAGTGCGCGCACTAGCCGCTACCGCCTCCTCTTGAGCAGGCGGTAGTTTTTCGGCTAGAGCACACTATAGCGCGCACTAATCCGGTGCGTGCGCTAAAAACGCTGGCGTACCTTCGTAAAAGGAGCCCTTTGTTTAAAGCAGATCGGATTTTGTTTGTGAGGTGACTACAGGATATGGTAACCACTAGCCCAGAGTATTTTTTTATTTTGAGTGACAAGGGCTGCCTTTGGAGGCCCCTGCCCCAGAGCATGCTTCCTCCTTGTCTTTTTTTAAAAGTATTATAAAACTATCAATGGTTGTTCAACTACAAATTGGGGGGGTATTGTTGGGAGACAGCAGACTCGAGAGAGACTTGGGTATGCTGGTGGATGCATCACTGAAGCCATCTGCACAGTGCGCAGCAGCCTCGAAAAAAGCCAACAGGATGCTGGGAATCATAAAGAAGGGCATAGTAACCAGATCACGGGAAGTCATCATGCCATTGTATCGAGCGATGGTGCGTCCACATCTAGAATACTGCGTTCAGTATTGGTCGCCACACCTCAAGAAGGACATGGCGGTACTTGAGAGAGTCCAAAGGAGAGCAACGAAATTGGTAAGAGGGCTGGAACACTGCTCATACGCCGAGAGGCTGGATAGGCTGGGGCTCTTCTCTCTGGAGAAAAGGAGGCTCAGGGGAGATATGATAGAGACCTTCAAGATCATGAGGGGCATAGAGAGGGTGGATAGGGACAGATTCTTCAGACTGAAGGGGACAACAAGTACGAGGGGGCATTTGGAGAAACTGAAGGGAGATAGGTTCAAAACAAATGCAAGGAAATTTTTTTTCACACAAAGGGTCGTGGACACTTGGAATGAGCTACCGGAGGAAGTGATCAGGCAGAGTACGGTACAGGGATTCAAACAGGGATTGGACGGATTTCTGAGGGATAAAGGGATCGTGGGATACTGAGGGAGGAGCTGGGATGTAACACAAGTATAGGAAGTTAACCAGGTAATGAGTATAAACCAACCAGGTCGTGCATGTGCAAGACCGGAGGGCTAGGACTTCGATAGGAAGGCAGGACTTAAATGGGAAACCAAGGTGGCAAGGGAGCCCCTTCTGATGATTCAGACAGGTCTTGACCTGTTTGGGCCGCCGCGGGAGCGGACTGCTGGGCAGGATGGACCTGTGGTCTGACCCGGCAGAGGCACTGCTTATGTTCTTATGTTGTATGTTTGCCGTTTTTTTGAAATAATATTTTTATGTAAACTGCCATGAAGTGTATTACAAATGGTAGTCTATCAATTACTGAATAGATGAAATGAAATAGGGCCAGATCCTTTATGAAAAAACCCCACAAAACTCTGCAAAAAGACACATAGGGCTCCTTTTAGTAAGCTGCGATAGCGGTTTTAGCGCGCATTAAACGCTAACGCCAGCATTGAGCTGGCGTTAGTTCTAGCTGCGTAGCACAGGTTTAGTGCGTGCGGCAATTCTGCGTGTGCTAAAAACACTATCACAGCTTAGTAAAAGGAGCCCTTAAAACCTGCATAGGAAATCTTAAAAGCTCTAACCCATCTATGAATGTACAATGCTTTAAATCAGGGGTGCCCACACTTTTTGGGCTTGCGAGCTACTTTTAAAATGACCAAGTCAAAATGATCTACCAACAATAAAATTTTAAAAAACACAAAGCACACTGTACGCAGAGAAAATGTTAATTATCATTTATATTCTGGGTTTTTTTTTCAAAGAGATCAAGGCAGATGACTTTATGCAATGTCACTTCAGTAACAACCATACAAAAATAGACAAATATACACCCTCCCTTGTTACTAGAAACAAAGAAATGCAGAAGAGACATACCTCCAAGAACTGCCCCATGTGTCACAATGCTCATTAGTGGAACTGAATAAAAGACAAGTACAATGGATTTAGAAGGGGTGCACAGCCGGCCAAGTCCGGGTCATCCTGCCCTTCCTTTCCCCCGGTCTGCGTTCGGGGCTCGCGCCTGCCTGGTCCCGCGCCGACGCTCGAATGGTGCCGTCAACTCCCGCGAGTCTCGCGATAACCAACAGCACAATTTGGGCGGCGGTACAGGACCAGGCAGGTGCGAGCCCCGAGCGCGGACCGGGGGAAAGGAAGGGCAGGAGGACCGGACGGCTGTGCATCCCTCCAAGCCGTGCACCCGGGGCGGGGGCGGACAGCCCCCCCCGGTACGCCACTGTTTGGGAGGCCAATTTTGGGGGTTTTAAAATTGTATATCGGGCAGCACTAGGCCTCGGCTCTTTCCTCAATCATGACAGGCGCTTCTATTTCTTGTGGTGCGCTGAGCTCCATCCCCCACCGACCTTCACCCCGCCCTTCCAGCACTCTGATTGGCCGGCGTTCTTCAAGAGGCGGGCCAATCAGGATGGGAAAAAAAAAGAAGGGAAGAAGGGAACCCGCTCTGCGATCGACTGGGGTCGCCTGAGCGAACGACCTGTCGATCACGATCGACGTGTTGGGCACCCCTGCTTTAAATACTCTACTGAAGCCTAGAGCACTAATATACTTGCTACTAATACAAATTTGTACATGGATACTACATGCATATAGAATATGTACAGGCCCTCACATGATATAAAATAAGGAACCATAAAAAACATAGAGATCCCCCTCCACCCCCACCCCCACCCCCACACAAAAGAAAGCCTGACTCTAAAAGTAATGCAATACTGGTAAAAGAGAAAAGAAATCAATTTTCTCTTCTACTTTGCTAAATATAAAAATAAAATATATGTATATTTCCCAAAGTGGACATATTCTAATCCTTAAAATACATATATTAACCCCCTCTTCTACTAAACCGCACTAGCGTTTTTTGCACGGGGAGCCGCACTGAATGGCCTGCGCTGTTCCCAACGCTCACTGAGTTCCTATGAACGTTGGTAGCAGCGCGACTCTCTGCGCTAAAATCGCTAGCGCGGTTTAGTAGAAGAGACCCTAAATAAAAATACACTGTCTGATATTCAAAGGGATTTAGAACATAAGAACATAAGCAATGCCTCTGCTGGGTCAGACTTGAGGTCCATCATGCCCAGCAGTCCGCTCATGCAGCAGCCCAACAAGTCCAGGACCTGTGCAGTAATCCTCTATCTATACCCCTCTATCCCCTTTTCCAGCAGGAAATTGTCCAGTCCTCTCTTGAACCCCAGTACCGTACTCTTCCCTATTACGTCCTCTGGAAGCGCATTCCAGGAGTCCACCACACTTTGGGTAAAGAAGAACTTCCCAGCATTCGTTTTGAATCTGTCCCCTTTCAACTTTTACGAATGCCCTCTTGTTCTTTTATTTTTCGAAAGTTTGAAGAATCTGTCCCTCTCTACTCTCTCTATGCCCTTCATGATCTTGTAAGTCTCTATCATATCCCCTCTAAGTCTCCTCTTCTCCAGGGAAAAGAGTCCCAGTTTCTCCAATCTCTCAGTGTATCAAAGGTTTTCCATACCTTTTATCAGACGTGTCGCTCTCCTTTGAACCCTCTTGAGTAAAGCCATTTCCTTCTTAAGGTATGGCAACTAATATTGGACGCAGTACTCTAGATGCGGACGCATCATCGCCCGATACAACGGCAGGATAACTTCTTTCGTTCTGATAGTAATACCCTTCTTGATTATACCTAGAATTCTATTTGCTCTCTTAGCGGCTGCTGCGCACTGTGCCGTCGGCTTCATTGTCATGTCCACCATTACCCCCAAGTCCCTTTCTTGGGTACTCTCCTTCAATAATATCCCTCCCATCGTATTGCTGTACCTCGGGTTTCTGCTCCTCACGTGTAGTACTTTACATTTCTCAACTTTGAACTTCATCTGCCATCTCGTCACCCATTCCCCTAGTTTGTTCAAGTCTCTTTGCAATTCTTCGCAGTCCTTGAAATGATCAATGCGAGTTACCATTAGGATGGGTTGTTTAAGGACAGGGTACCATTTTATGCCTGGGCCCCTCAAAAATTCATCATACCTGACCTCATGTACAGCTTTCTCTAAATTGGTTCCCTTATTTTCTAACTCCTATTACTCTCTCTTATCTGACTATGGGGTTCTTTTACTAAGGCGCGCTAACTGATTTATGGCCTCTTTTACAAAGCCGCACTAGCGGCTGCTGTGCGGCAACGGCCCCGAAGCCCTTTAAATCTCTATGGGCTTCGGGGCTGTTAGCGCAGTGCAGCCGCTAGCGCGGCTTTGTAAAAGAGGCCGTAAATCGATTAGCACACGATAACTCGGTTAGCATGCCTTAGTAAAAGGACCCCCTATATGTTCCATCTTTGCTTAAACCCTATGCTGTCCATTAAAATGTTTTATTGTGCATTGTGTTGACATTGTAATGTAGCATTCTATGCCATATTTTGTACTGTTATTTTTTTTTTTTTAAATAAACTTTATTGAATTTTCAGACATTGGCAGTGCATTACAGATAATATAACATTAAAAGCTTGCATAAAATGCACCTTAATACAAAAAATATAAATGAAACAACCATTTCCCCCCATCATCCAATTATTAATACATTAAATCATTTTTTTAATTACAATAATATACTCATATATTTTAACCCCTCAAAATATCCCTCCCTCCCCTCCCCCCCACCCTGGATGTATAAGGAAACCTGAGAAAGAAAAACAAAAATTACATTATTGTATGGTTATTTAAATATTTCTGCTGCTATAATTGTCTATTGACTATGGGCTCCTTTTACTAAGCTGCGCTAGCGGTTTTAGCGCTCACTAGACGCTAACGCCTCCATTGAGCTGGCGTTAGTTTTTCTGCGTAGCGCAGGGGGGCAGCGCTAAAAACACTACCGCAGCTTAGTAAAAGGAGCCCTATGTTTTGACTTATTCTTGCTGTACACCGACTTGAGTGAATTCTTTCAAACCTGGTAAATAAACCCCAATAAATAAATAAATACCATAAGAACACTAACTCCCAGGACTCAAAAAGCAACACTCTTATCCAAGAAAAGGCAACACTGAGTCCTAAAACATGAATGCACCATCTAGGGCTCCTTTTCCTAAGGTGCGTTAGGGCCTTAATGCGCGGAATAGCGTGCGCAAAATTATCGTGCTCGTTGGACCTTAATGCCAGCATTGTGCTGGCGTTATTCTAGAAGCGTACCGTGCGGTAATTTTGTGCGTGCGCTAAAAACACTAGCGCACCTTAGTAAAAGGAGCCCCTAGTGAGAAAACAGAAGCAATAAGGGATCAATTTCTTTTGGTTTTTCCAGCAACAGATCTCTACCAAGCTACATGTTACTTGAAATGAGCAGCTCTGCAACATTTGTTTGGAAACATTCCCCTGAAGAAGCCTCTAAAGTGAAATGGCTGAATCACCATTGGGTGAAAGTTAAGTATTTCTGAAATATTACTATTAAGATGTTATTATACAAGGCACGTTGCAGTTTTTTGTGGACATTCATTATATAAATTAAATTTTCACTTTGGGAGTTAAAAATTTAACAAGGGTTGTGTTGTGTTGCTTTTTTTTTTTTTGTGAATGAATAATAATATACCCAACCCCAGTAAAGACATATAGGGATAAGCAAGGGGTCTGGGTGTTTGAGGTCATTTTTCCTCATTTGTTTTAATATCTCATATAGCACACTGTTAATTGCTCTCAGTTGGGGTGTTATATTTTTGATTTGATCGGCAGCGAAAAGGACGAACAGAATGCTATGAATGATAAAGAAGGGGATGACGAACAGATCGGAGAAAGTTATCATGCTGCTGTACCGGGCCATGGTGCACTCTCACCTAGAGTACTGCATCCAGCAATGGTCGCCATAGCTGAAGAAGGACATGGTACTACTCGAAAGGGTCCAGAGAAGAGCGACTAAAGTGGTTAAGGGACTGGAGGAGTTTCCGTATAGTGAGAGATTGGAGAAACTGGGCCTCTTCTCCCTTGAAAAGAGGAGACTGAGAGGGGACATGATCGAAACATTCAAAATACAGAAGGGAATAGACTTAGCTGATAAAGGCAGATTGTTCACCCTCTCCAAGGTAGGGAGAATGAGAGGGCACTCTCTAAAGTTGAAAGGGGATCGATTCTGTACAAACGTAAGGAAGTTTTTCTTCACCCTGAGAGTGGTGGAAAACTGGAACGCTCTTCCGGAGTTTGTTATAGGGGAAAACACCCTCCAGGGATTCAAGACAAGTTCCTGCTAAACTGGAACTAACGCAGGTGAGGCTGGATTCATTTAGAGCACTGGTCTTTGACCTGGGGGATGCTGCGTGAGTGAACTGCTGGGCACAATGGACCGCTGGTCTAACCAAGCAGCAGCAATTCTTAAGTTTTTGACATATTTACACTAGCTTTTACAAAGCTGCGGTAAAGCACAGTTACTTACCGTAACAGGTGTTATCCAGGGACAGCAGGCAGATATTCTTAACACATGGGTGATGTCACCGACGGAGCCCCGGTACGGACACTTTTTACTAGAAAGTTCTAGTTGGCCGCACCACGCATGCGCGAGTGCCTTCCCGCCCGACGGAGGAGTGCGTGGTCCCCAGTTAAGATAAGCCAGCTAAGAAGCCAACCCGGGGAGGTGGGTGGGACGTAAGAATATCTGCCTGCTGTCCCTGGATAACACCTGTTATGGTAAGTAACTGTGCTTTATCCCAGGACAAGCAGGCAGCATATTCTTAACACATGGGTGACTTCCAAGCTAACAGAGAGGGAGGAGGGATGGTTGGCCATTAGGAAAATAAATTGTGTAACACAGACTGGCCGAAATGCCCATCCCGTCTGGAGAAGGTATCCAGACAGTAGTGATTAGTGAATGTTTGAACTGAGGACCAAGTGGCAGCCTTGCAGATTTCCTCGATGGGCGTGGAACGGAGGAAAGCCACAGAAGCAGCCATAGCTCTGACCCTGTGGGCCATGACAGCACCTTCCAGTGAGAGACCGGCCCGAGCATAACAGAACGCAATGCAGGCAGCAAGCCTGTTGGAAAGCGTCCGTTTAGAGACAGGACGACCCAAACGGTTAGGGTAGAAGGACAAAAAGAGCTGAGGAGACGAGCGGTGACACCTGGTACGGTCAAGGTAGTAAGCAAGGGCACGCTTACAGTCCAGCGTGTGCAATGCCTGTTCCCCAGGATGAGAATGGGGCTTAGGGAAAAAGACAGGCAACACAATGGACTGGTTGAGATGAAATTCCGAGACCACCTTGGGAAGGAATTTAGGATGGGTACGCAGAACCACCTTGTCATGGTGAAAAACAGTGAAAGGTGGGTCGGCAACCAGTGCATGCAGCTCACTAACCCTCCTGGCAGAGGTGATGGCAATGAGGAAAAGCACCTTCCATGTAAGAAATTTGAGTGAAGTTGTGGCAAGAGGCTCAAACGGAGGTTTCATGAGGGCTGATAAAACCACATTCAGGTCCCAGACGACTGGAGGAGGCTTCAGAGGTGGTTTGACATTGAAGCGGCCTCTCATGAACCGGGAAACCAGGGGATGAGCCGTAAGAGGTTTTCCGAGGATAGGCTCATGAAACGCAGTGATGGCACTGAGGTGGACTCTGATTGAGGTAGACTTGAGGCCAGCGACGGAGAGAGAGAGCAAATAGTCCAGTACAGTTTCCACCGCCAATGAGGTGGGATCGTGATGATGTAGTAGACACCAAGAGGAGAACCGGGTCCACTTCTGATGGTAACATTGGAGGGTGGCCGGTTTCTTGGAGGCATCCAAAATGCGACGGACAGGCTGAGACAGATTCTCTGGAGAGGTCAGCCCGAGAGAAACCAAGCTGTCAGGTGGAGCGAGGACAGATTGGGATGTAGTAGAGACTGATGCTGCTGCGTAAGTAGAGTAGGAAACACAGGAAGAGGAATGGGCTCCCTGGAGCTGAGTTGGAGCAGGAGGGAGAACTAGTGTTGGCGAGGCCACCGAGGAGCGATGAGAATCATGGTGGCTCTGTCCCTGCGGAGTTTGGATAACGTCCGCAACATCAGAGGCAGTGGAGGAAAGGCATAGAGGAACCGATCCGTCCAGTCGAGCAGGAATGCATCCGGGGCCAGACGATGAGGAGAGAAGAGTCTGGAACAGAACTGGGGCAGCTGATGGTTGTGAGGAGCTGCAAAGAGGTCCACCTGACGAGTGCCCCAGCGAGCAAAGATGGAGCGGAGTGTGGGAGGATCCAGAGTCCACTCGTGAGGTTGAAGAATGCGACTGAGATTGTCGGCCAGGGAGTTCTGTTCTCCCTGGATATAGACAGCCTTGAGGAAGAGACTGTGGTCCAGATGCGGATGGCCTCCTGACAGAGGAGGGGAGATCCGGTGCCGCCTTGCTTGTTTATGTAGTACATGGCGACTTGGTTGTCTGTGCACAGGAGCAGAACCTGAGGGTAGAGAAGGTGCTGGAAGGCCTTGAGAGCATAGAACATGGCTCTGAGTTCCAGGAAATTGATGTGATGTTGACGCTCCTGAGGGGTCCAGAGTCCCTGGGTGCGAAGATCTCCCAGGTGAGCTCCCCATGCATAGGGGGAGGCATCTGTGGTTATGATCATGGAGTGAGGGGGTAGATGAAAGAGTAGACCCCTGGAAAGATTTGAGGAGTTCAACCACCATTGAAGAGATTGCTGAAGAGACGATGTCACAGAGATGAGATGAGAAAGAAGATCCGTGGTCTGTGACCATTGGTTGGCAAGAGTCCATTGAGGTGTCCTGAGGTGGAGTCGCGCCAGAGGAAGCACATGGACCGTCGAGGCCATGTGGCCCAGGAGGACCATCATCTGTCGGGCTGGAATGGAGTGATGAAGGAGCACCTGACGACAGAGGTGGAGCAGGGTCCGTTGTCGGTCGGAGGGGAGAAACGCCCTCATCAGAGTGGTGTCGAGAACTGCTCCAATGAACTGAAGTCGCTGTGCGAGAAGCAGATGCGACTTGGGGTAGTTGATCCTGAACCCCAGGAGATGGAGGAAAGAGATGGTGTGATGAGTGGCTTGTAGCACAAGCGGAGACGTAGGTGCTTTCACCAACCAATCGTCCAAGTAGGGGAACACCTGGAGGTTGTGAGACCTGAGGAAGGCCGCCACCATAATGAGGCACTTGGTGAACACCCTGGGCGATGAAGCGAGGCCAAAGGGTAGCACTTTGTACTGATAGTGACGGTGCTGTATCTGAAATCGGAGGTAGCGACGTGAAGTCAGATTGATTGGGATGTGAGTGTAGGCCTCTTTGAGGTCTAGGGAACATAGCCAGTCGTGTTGAGAGAGAAGAGGGTAAAGCGTGGCAAGGGAGAGCATTCTGAACTTCTCCTTGACTAGACACTTGTTGAGGTCCCTGAGATCGAGGATGGGACGGAGGTCTCCTGTTTTCTTGGAAACCAGGAAGTAGCGGGAGTAGAATCCCTGACCCCTTTGGTCTGAAGGCACCTCTTCGGTGGCATTGAGAAGAAGGAGGGATTGGACCTCCCTCAGGAGGAGGAGGGATTGGGAGGAGTGAGAAGCGGACTCGATGGGAGGATTGTCTGGTGGAAGAGTCTGGAAGTTGAGAGAGTAGCCGTGGCGAATGATGTTGAGGACCCACTGGTCCGAGGTGATGACCTCCCAACGGCTGAGGAAGAGCTGGAGACATCCCCCAATAGGCTGAGGAAGAGGTAGCGACGGTGGGAGACTGGCTATGCCCTGGAGAAAGGAGTCAAAAGGGCTGAGATGGTTTTGACGGAGGTAGAGGCTTGGCAGGTTGGTGAGATTGAGAGTGAGCCTGAGTTTGATGCTGTTGCCGAGGTCGGCGCAGCTGCTGTTGAGGCTGGTTGAGAGGTCTGGCCGAGAACCTGCGTTGGTAGGAAGACTGCTGTCTGTAGGCGCGAGCAGATGGAGTCTTCTTTTTAGGTTTTACCAGAGTATCCCACCTGGTCTCGTGAGCCGAGAGTTTCTGGGTTGTTGAGTCCAGGGACTCCCCGAAGAGTTCATCACCAATGCAAGGTGCGTTAGCCAGGCGGTGTTGATGGTTAATGTCGAGGTCAGAAACTCTCAGCCATGCCAGACGCCACATGGCAACAGCCATGGCAGATGCTCGAGAGGTCAGCTCAAATGAGTCATAAATAGAGCGCACCATGAATTTCCGGAGTTGGAGCAGACTGGAAATTTGTTGTTGAAAAAGAGGGACCTTACGTTCAGGAATGTATTTTTGTAAGTTTCCAAGTTTCCAAGTTTATTAGTTTTTAATATTCCGACCATCAAGTGAATATCTGGCCGGTTAACAATGTTTTGTATAGGCTAAAAATGTTATAAGCTAAAGTGAACATAGATGACATAGACTAGACAAACTGGATAGTGAGGAAAGTGAGGGGAGGAGGGGAGAAGTTACAAAATTTAGTGAAAGAGGGGGGGAGGGGAAGGGGTAGAACGTGAGGGATAGGGTGGCATTGTTGGAGCAAGTACTTATTCACAGTAAGAGGTAGAAAAAGGGAGAGAGAGAGACAAAAAAAAAAAAGAAGATTTGAAAAGAGAAAAAGAGTGATCTAGGTTCAATTGAAAGCATCTTGAAATAAGAATGTCTTTAAGCCAGACTTGAATTTAATTAGATTTTGTTCGTCCCGTAGAGATTGTGGGAGAGAGTTGTTGCACCAGATACTTCATGTAGAAGGAGAAGTGAAAAGAGTAATTATTTGCCCTGTTGGCCAGCATTGCATTCTGGAAAAGGCGCTTGCCAAACTTATCCATAGTTTTTCCCTCTCTGCCAGGAGGGGTGGAGGCATAGACACTGGAGCCCTGAGTTTTCTTTAAGGTGGACTCCACCAGGAGAGATTCATGGGGCAATTGCGGCTTGTCAAACCCTGGGATGGGAATGACCCGGTACAAGCTATCCAATTTGCGAGGGGCCCCAGGGACAGTGAGGGGGTTCTCCCAGTTCTTATAAAAAGTTTCCCGTAGGATGTCATGTACGGGTAACTTGAGGAATTCTTTGGGAGGTTGCTCAAAGTCTAGGGCATTGAGAAAGGCCTGTGACTTTTTAGAGTCGGACTCTAAGGGAATGGAAAGAGCAGCTGACATCTCCCTGAGGAATTTGGTGAACGAGGACTGTTCAGGTTTTGAAACGGTATCAGCCACCGAGGGTTCCTCGTCCGTCGATGAAGCGTCTTCCTCGGTACCGTGTGGGGAATCTTCCCATAAGTTTGGGTCCCTGATGTCGGGGTGCGCACGGCGGGACATCGGTGTGGAGGGCTCGGCATGGCAGGTCTTAGAGAGAGACTTGCCGGAGCGTATAGAAGTGGTACCGGGAGAGGAAGACCAGTGTCGTTCGTGGTACCGAGAAGGATCGGTATCGGAGCGGGTCTGTACCGCCGGTTGGGAGAGATGTGGTTCAGCCGAGAGGACCGGCATGGAAGTGTTGAGCGGTACCGAGGGGGTCGACACCGAAGGGACGGTGTGAGGCTCGGACCGGTCCTGTACCGGAAGGTGCGGTGCCAGCAACGCCGGCAAGAGTTGTTGGAGTTGTTGCTGCAGCTGCTCCTGTAACTGTGTTTGGAGCATGGCCGCAATGCGGTCGTCCAGAGGGGGCACCGGCAGTGTTCCCGCTAAGGTGCGCTGGCCTGCGCGCGCGCACAAAATATTACATCGCAGCGCAAAGTTTCTCTTCACAGCGCACACACGCGTCGCAAAGGTAAGGGGAGGTAAGGTAAGGGGACGCATTGGGGGGATTGCACTTCCCCACAATTGCCATGCTTCGGTTCCTCTTCTTCCTTCCTTCCTCCCCCCCCCCCCCCGCGGGACCCTGCGGCACCATCAACTCTTACTCCCTCTAATGTCGGCCCTGCAGCTCCAGACTTCCTCGCACCTTCTCCCCTCCCCCTTTGGATCGCTATTATTTTAAATGTTATAGCCGCGGAGCTGTATCCATCAGTGGAGATGTCTAACCTCGGCCTGCCCCGGAACTCTTACTGCAACAGTGACTTCCTGTTCCTGCCTAGACGGGCGGCTGCTGCAGTAAGAGTTCCGGGGCAGGCCGAGGTTAGACATCTCCACTGATGGATACAGCTCCGCGGCTATAACATTTAAAATAATAGCGATCCAAAGGGGGAGGGGAGAAGGTGCGAGGAAGTCTGGAGCTGCAGGGCCGACATTAGAGGGAGTAAGAGTTGATGGTGCCGCAGGGTCCCGCGGGGGGGGGGGGAGGAAGGAAGGAAGAAGAGGAACCGAAGCATGGCAATTGTGGGGAAGTGCAGAGCTGCAGGGAAGAGTGTTGCGGTACCCAGCTGGAGGGAGAAGGAAGATGAGGGAGGGAATTAAAGGAGATGCCAGGGCTTGGAGCATAGGAGGAAGGTATGCCAGTCTAAGGGAAAAGGAAGGGGGAGATGTGAGAGCATGGAGGGGGAACGAAAGATGGAAGAAAAGGAAAGGAGAGAGATGCCAGAGAATCAGGGAAGGGGAGATACCAGACTATGAGGAGAGGTGTGGGAGAGGGAAGGCGAGGAGAGAGATGCCAGACCAATGGGGTGAAAGGAGAGATGGAAGGGGGAGGCATACAGTTTCTGGAAGGGGCATAGAAGGAGAGAAGATGCCATATAGGGGAAGAGAGACGGCAGACAGTGAATGGAAGGAAGAGAGTTACAAGAAGATGAGGAAAGGAGAAACCACAGAAGACAAAGGTAGAAAAAAATTTCTATTTATTTATTGCTTTAGGAGACATGTGTCACTGTTTCTGTGAAGCATTGTATGCAGAGTCCAGCTTCTTGCTGGTTCAATTTAACCTTTGTCTATGTATTTTTATTTTATCCCCCCTTTTACAAAACTGTGAAGCGTTTTTAGCACCAGCCTTGGTGGTAGCAGCTCTGATGCTCAGAATTTTATGAGCATCAGAGCTGTTACCTCCGTAGCTAAAATCCACACTACAGTTTTGTAAAAGAGGGAGGGGTTAGTTTGTGATTACATATTCCTTACTAGGCGAAGGTGTTTTCTGTGTTCTGTGTGTTCGAAAGACATGGTTTTCTGTTAGGATTGACGGTGTAGGATTGATCTGTGCTGGTCTGGCTTGTTTGTTAGTTTTACAATGGGTGTATTGATGTACTGCTCACTGCAATATGTAAGATGCTGCCTTTTCCTAGGTACTCATGTGTGACGTGTGGTTTGTTACTAAAAATCATGTTTTTCTTACAGATGGGGGGGGGGTGCCAAAAAATGATGGGCCCCGGATGTTACATATGCTAGGTACGCCACTGTATGTAAAGATACCAGAAAGCTGGCGTAGCAAAAACTTCTAAGTTTTGAGTATTTAACCCTCCCACAATCTCACGGGCACTCGTTTCAAGTTTATTGAGATTTTGATTTAAACGCAATATCAAATATTTTCAATGCGTATAACAAAAATAAATTTGGGGAAATAAATAAAACCATTTGAACCAGTGTTCCCGCTAAGCTGCGCTGGCGTGCGCTGGCGCACAAAATATTACATCGCAGCGCACACGTTTCTCGTCACAGCGCACGATCGGAAGAGGCGTACGGCAGATGGCAGGGCGGCGAGAGGAGAATCGGGCGAGTTGGCTCATAACTTGCTGGCGCCCGATATTTTTGGCTCACGGTGAAAAAAGTTTGCTCACAACACCCGCCCGCTTAGAGGGAACACTGGGCACCGGTACCGCTTTTTTCTTTTTCGGTACCATAGGTGTCGCTCTACACTCCGGCGATGAGGAGGTCGGTGACGAGGCACTCACCGATATCAGAGCGGAGCGTTTGCGGGATCGGTGCGGTGCCGGGGTTGCCGGTGTCACAACCGTGGCAGGAGGGCGCTCAAGGGAAGTGGAAGGCTTCTTAGCCGGCTTACCTGGGGCCAGCGACCCCGAAGAAGGATCCGGTGGCGTCGAAGTAGTCGGTGTCGACTTTTGGGGTGCCGTCGACGTCGTGGCAGATTCCATGGCAGATCCGGTGCCGAAAAGAATATTTTGTTGGATCTGCCTATTTTTTAATGTGCGCTTTTTAAGAGTAGCACAGCGGGTGCAGGTGTCAGCCCGATGCTCCGGACCCAGGCACTGTAGGCACCAATTGTGCGGGTCGGTGAGAGAGATCGGGCGTACACACCGCTGGCACTTCTTAAAGCCCGGTTGAGGGGGCATGAAGGGAAAGACGGCCTCCGCAAAATCGAAACCAGAGGCTTGTATGGTGGCAACAGGCCCCGCTGGGGCCGGGCTGAAAAAATAAGGAAAACTCGACGAGTTGTTTTTTTTTTTTAAAGTAAAATAAAGATAATCCGAAGGAGAAAATAGAAAAAAAAAAATTAGAAAATACGCGAGCGGGAAGGCAAAAATTTGTTTTTCAACGGCCGTTGAAAACACATGCGTCTTCTTCGCTCCGCGGAAATGAAGAAACTGGGGACCACGCACTCCTCTGTCGGGCGGGAAGGCACTCGCGCATGCGTGGTGCGGCCAACTAGAACTTTCTAGTAAAAAGTGTCCATACCGGGGCTCCGTCGGTGACGTCACCCATGTGTTAAGAATATGCTGCCTGCTTGTCCTGGGATAAAAGTTTCTACTGCGGGCCAGTGAGGTAAATGCTCCAACACTCATAGAATTCCAATGAGCATTGGAGCATTTAACTCGCCAGCCCATGGTAGAAATCTCTCCCGTGGCTTTGTAAAAGGAGTACTTATTTATTTATTTATTGTATTTATATCCCACATAA
Organism: Geotrypetes seraphini; assembly: GCF_902459505.1. Classification (NCBI taxonomy): domain Eukaryota; kingdom Metazoa; phylum Chordata; class Amphibia; order Gymnophiona; family Dermophiidae; genus Geotrypetes; species Geotrypetes seraphini. The sequence continues at coordinate 286,928,194 of NC_047086.1, forward strand.
TCCAATGCTCTTAGCTGGTTATAAGAAAACATTCACAATAAAAATCACAAAAACATACATCATAAATCAGAATAAAATACTTTTTTCTTTCTATGTTGGCTAAGCATTTTAAAAAGAAAGTTTTCCATTCCATTCCCAATGTGGTGTTTTTTCCCCCCTTTCTCTGTTTTTTCCCATTTCTTTACATGGTCTCCTGTCCATTTTTTTCTCTGTGTTCCACCATCTGTCTTCTCTCTGTGTCTCTATCTTTCCTGTAAAACATCTCTACTTCTGTGTCCTCGTCCCTATCCTCCCTTCATATTCAGCAACTCCCCTCTGTATCCTTTTCTTACCCTGTTCATAATCGCCTCTGTGTCATAGGAACATAAGCATTGCCTGAATGGGATGGTTAATCGCAGCAGTTTCATCATGGGATGTTTCAAGGCCACAATAAAACAGTGGCAATGAATCATTCTTATCACGACATTGCGATGAACTGCAATTAATTGTGCCTCTCCTTCTCCCTCCCCCCCCAACTAGTGCCTCTCTTCCTTGCACCAGTGCCTCTCCTCCTCTCTGCCCCACTTGCCAGTGCCTCTCCTCCCCCCACCAATGTGTCTCTTCTTTTCCACCCCCACCCCATGCCAGTGTCATTCCTCTCTGCCCCCCCCCCACATACCTCTTGAAAAATTTGACAGCGCAAGAAGCATCTTGCACCCCCTGCTCAGTTGGCTTTGACTCTCTTCTGACATCATTTCCTAGTTGCAGGACAAGGACATGATGTCAGAGGGAAGACGAGGCTGGCGCCAGCAGGTAGTGGAAGATGCTGCTTGCAGCGGTGAACTTGTCAAGAGGTATGCAGGACAGGGAATGCTCCTACCTTGGGGGGCTTGGGGGATGTGGGGGGCACTTTAACTTTAGGGGGTGCTCCTATTTTTGGGTGTGGGGGAGCACAGCCCCACTCACAAGAGGTCAGATGCTGCCATGCATGATTCACAGTGGCTGATTAAGCGATGAAATGGCCGTGATGAATCATCCTAGATCCAAACATTGGCATACTAAGACAGATCGAAGGTCCATCAAGTCCAGTATCCTGTTTCTAACAGTGGTCAATCCAGATCACAAGTACCTGGCAAGATCCCCAAAAAGTAAAACAGATTTTGTGCTACTTATTCTAGAAATAAGCAGTGGATTTTCCTAAATCCATCTTATTAATGGCTTATGGAATTTTGTTTTAGAAAAATAGCCAACCCTTTTTTAAACTCTGCTAAGCTAACTGCTTTTACCAAATTTTCTGGCAACAAATTCCAGAGTTTATTACATGTTAAGTGAAGAAATATTTTCTATGGTTTATTTCAAATTTACTACCTAGTAGCTTTATTACATGCCTCTTGGTCCTAGCATTTTTGGAAATGGTAAACAAGCGATTCTTGTCTACGTGTTCCACTCCACTCAGTATTTTATAGAACTCTATCATATTTCTCCTAGCTGAAAAGCCCTAGCCACTTTAATCTTTCCTCATAGGGAAATCATCCCATCCCATTTGTCACTTTTGTTGACCTTTTCTGTACCTTTTCTATACATTTTCTGAGCTGCGGTGACCAGAATTACATACAATATTCGAAGTGAGGTTATACCATGGAGCAATAGAGAGGTTTAAAAATGGAGAAAGAAAGCCAACAATGCTTAAAAGGGAAGCAGAGTAAAGATGTCAAGTTATCCCTGTCTTCTTCTCAGCAGCCTGTAGATACAAGGTAAAAACACAATTTGAAGTGTCTGTATTCAAATGCTAGAAGTCTAAAAAATAAAGTAGGATAATTAGAGTATATAGCACTGAAGAAGATGTAAGAGATCTACCTGAACTGGAAATGGTTTTCAAGGGTGATAATGCGGAGGAACTGAAAGAAACCTCGGTGAATCTGGAAGATGTACTAAGACAAATCGACAAGTTAAAAAGTGATAAATCGTCTGGACCAGATGGTATACATCCCAGGGTACTGAAAGAACTCAAATATGAAATTGCTGACCTGCTGTTAGTGATCTGTAACCCATCACTAAAATTGTCTGTAGTACCTGAAGATTGGAGGGAAACCAATATTATGCCGATTTTTAAAAAGGGCTCCAAGGAAGATCTGGGAAATTACAGACTTCAGTGCCAAGAAAAATGGTGGAAACAATTATAAAAAATAAAATTGTGGAATACGTAGACAAATATGATTTAATGGGTCTGAGTCAGCATGGGTTCAGCCGAGGGAGATCTTGCCTCACCAATTTGCTTGACTTCTTTGAAGGTGTGAATAAACATGTGGATAAAGGTAAGCCAGTTGATGTAATGAAGTTTTTCAACTTAGTTCTGGAGTACCCCCTTGCCAGTCAGGTTTTCAGGATATCCACAATGAATATGTATAAACTTGATTTGCATACACTGCCTCCATTATATGCAAATTTCTTGCATTCATATTCATTGTGGATATCCTGAAAACCTGACTGGCAAGGGGGTACTCCAGGACTGAGTTGAGAAACACTGATGTAATGTATCTAGATTTTCAGAAAACTTTTGCTAAAGTTCCTCATGAGAGGATCCTGAGAAAATTAAAGAGTCATGGAATAGGTGGCAAAGTTCAGTTGTGAATTAGGAATTGGTTATCAGATAGAAAACAGAGGGTAGGGTTAAATGATCATTTTTCTCAATGGAGGAGAGTAAACAGTGGAGTGCCGCAGGGATCTTTATTGGGACCAGTGCTATTTAACTTATTTATAAATGATCTGGAAATTGGAATGACGAGTGAGGTGATTAAATTTTCAGATGACCAAAGTGGTGAACTGGGTCAGAAACTGGCTGTTGGACAGACGCCAGAGGGTGGTGGTTAATGGAAGTCGCTCGAAGGAAGGTAAGGTGACTAGTGGAGTCCCTCAGGGTTCGGTGCTGGGGCCAATCCTGTTCAATATGTTTGTGAGTGACATTGCTGAAGGGTTAGAAGGAAAAGTGCGCCTTTTTGCAGATGATACCAAGATTTGTAACAGAGTAGACACCGAAGAGGGAGTGGAAAATATGAAAAAGGATCTGCAAAAGTTAGAGGAATGATCTAATGCCTGGCAACTAAAATTCAATGCAAAGAAATGCAGAGTAATGCATTTGGGGATTAATAATAGGAAGGAACCGTATATGCTGGGAGGAGAGAAGCTGATATGCACGGAAGGGGAGAGGGACCTTGGGGTTATAGTGTCCGAAGATCTAAAGGCGAAAAAACAATGTGACAAGGCAGTGGCTGCTGCCAGAAGGATGCTGGGCTGTATAAAGAGAGGCGTAGAAGGAAGAAGGTGTTGAAGTCCCTGTACAGGTCATTGGTGAGGCCCCACTTGGAGTATTGTGTTCTGTTTTGGAGACCGTATCTGGCGAAAGATGTAAGAAGACTTGAGGCGGTCCAGAGGAGGGCGACGAAAATGATAGGAGGCTTGCGCCAGAAGACGTATGAGGAGAGACTGGAAGCCCTGAATATGTATACCCTAGAGGAAAGGAGAGACAGGGGAGATATGATTCAGACGTTCAAATACTTGAAGGGTATTAACGTAGAACAAAATCTTTTCCAGAGAAAGGAAAATGGTAAAACCAGAGGACATAATTTGAGGTTGAGGGGTGGTAGATTCAGGGGCAATGTTAGGAAATTCTACTTTACGGAGAGGGTAGTGGATGCCTGGAATGCACTCCCGAGAGAGGTGGTAGAGAGTAAAACTGTGACTGAGTTCAAAGAAGCGTGGGATGAACACACAAGATTTAGAATCAGAAAATAATATTAAATATTGAACTAGGCCAGTTACTGGGCAGACTTGCACGGTCTGTGTCTGTGTATGGCCTTGGTGGAGGATGGGCAGGGGAGGGCTTCAATGGCTGGGAGGGTGTAGATGGGCTGGAGTAAGTCTTAACAGAGATTTCAGCAGTTGGAACCCAAGCACAGTACCGGGTAAAGCTTTGGATTCTTGCCCAGAAATAGCTAAGAAAAAAAAAAAAAAAATAATAATAATAATAATTTAAATTGAATCAGGTTGGGCAGACTGGATGGACCATTCGGGTCTTTATCTGCCGTCATCTACTATGTTACTATGTAACTGTTCAAAGTTGTTAAAAGCATGCGGATTGTGAAAAATTGCAGGCAGGCTTTAGGAAATTGGAAGACTGGGCATCCAAGTGGCAGATGAAATTTAATGTGCACAATTGCAAAGTGACGTACATTGGGAAGAATAACCCAAACCACAATTACCAGATGCTAGAGTCCACCTTGGGTGTTAGCACCAAGAAAAGGTTCTGGGTGTTATCATAGACAATACAATGAAACCTTCCACCCAATGTGCGGTGGCAGCCAAAAAAGCAAACAGGATGCTAGGAATTATTTTAAAAAGGGATGGTTAACAAGACTAAAAATGTTATAATGCCCCTTTATTGCTCTATATACTCCTCATCTAGAGTACTGCATTCAATTTGGGTCTCCTTATCTCAAGAAAGATATAGCGGCACTAGAAAAGGTTCAAAGAAGAGCTACAAAGATGATAAAGGGGATGGAACGCCTCTCGTATGAGGAACGACTAAAAAGGTTAGGGCTCTTCAGCTTGGAAAAGAGACGGCTGAGGGGAGATATGACTGAAGTCTACAAAATCCTGATTGGAGTGGATTTTTCACGCTGTTAAAAATTACAAAAACTAGGAGACACTCAATGAGGTTACAGGGAATTACTTTTAAAACCAATAGGAGGAAATATTGTTTCACTCAGAGAATAGTTAAGCTCTGGAATGCATTGCCAGAGGTTGTGGTAAGAGTGGAGAGTGTAGCTGATTTTAAGAAAGGTTTTATTATCTTATTATTATATATGGTACAATGTATTAGATTATATAATGGGAAGGGTGGGTGATAATAGCATATTATTTGTACTCTTGATGATTATTAAGTGATATATTTATGATTAATTTGTTTTAACATATGGATACATTTATTGTATGTTTAAAAATGAATAAAGAATAAAAAAAAGAAAGAAAGGTTTGGACAATTTCCTGGAGGAAAAGTCCATAATCTGTTATTGAGACAGACATGGGGGACGCCACTGCTTGCCCTGGATCAATAGCATGAAATGTTGCTACTCTTTGGCTTTTTGCCAGATACTAGTGACCTGGATTGGCCACCATGAGGATGGCTACTGGGCTAGATGGACCATTGGACTGACCCAGTAAGGCAGTAGCGTACCTAGGGTATGTGGCACCCGGGGCCCATCATTTTTTGACACCCCCTGCCCATCTATATGAAAAATATGATTTTTAGTAACAATCCACATATCGCACAACAAGAGTGTACCTAGGAAAAGGCAGCATCTTAAACACAGTGAGCACTAGAACACCAACACATACATTGTAAAACTAAACAAGCCAGATCCTGCACAGTCAATTGATCCTGTAGTCAATGCCAACTGAAAACTATGTTCTTTTCATACACACAGAACAGAGATACACCCACGCCCCATATGGAATAATCACAAACTAAAAATAGAAATATGTAGACAAAAGTTAAACTGAACCGCCAAGAAACCAGACCCTGGATACAATGCAACACCACAAAAACAGTAACACATGTCCTCTAATACAATGCAAAATATAAAGACAGTAGATGTAAATTTGAAAAAACTGATACATAACAATCACCACTTTACAAATTAACAAATAAAAATAAAACAAATAATGAGAAATAAAAAATACCATTTTATTGGACTAATCCCCGTAAGCTCGGTCCCCATCCCCGCAAACCACCTGATTCCATCCATACAAGCCTTGAATTGTTTATATTAAAGTATAAAAAGAAACAATATTCTGTACAATTGTCAATTTATAAATCAGCGTCTTCTCCCCACTCTCTCTTCCCCATTTCCCTTCAGCGTCCTCAGCCCACTCTCTCTCCACTTTCCTTCAGCGCACGCACATAAAAACAAGCAAGTAATTTTATATCATTTTCATTCTATTCATTTATAGAAATTAAAGTCTAAATAATGCCAGCCACATAACAAAACATGATTTTACAAAAATAATTCCCTGCAGTCAAGCCTGCAAGGATTACTAGATGTCTTTCAGCAGCTCCCCTCTCTCCCTCCCCCTTACCTTTGTGGCCAAGTCAAAATGATCTACCAACAATAAAATTTTAAAAACACAAAGCACGCTGTATGCAGAGAAAATGTTAATTATCATTTATATTCCACGGGTTTTCAAAGAGGTCAAGGCAGATGACTTTATGCAATGTCACCTCAGTAACAACTATACAAAAATAGACAAATATTCTCCCTCCCTTTTTACTAAACCGCGATAGCGGTTTTTAGCGCAGGGAGCTGCGCTGAATGCCCCAAGCTGCTCTCGACGCTCATAGGCTCCCTGCGCTAAAAACCGCTATTGCGGTTTAGTAAAAGGGGGCCATAGTGCAAAATATAGACAGCAGATATAAATTCTCAAAACGGACACATTTTGATCACTAAATTGAAAATAAAATCATTTTTCCTACCTTTGTTTGGTAATTTCATCAGCCTCTGGTTGCACTTTATTCTTCTGACTGTGCATCCAATATTTCTTCCCTTCTTTCAGCCTCCTGTATGCTTCCTCTCCTCCAGACCTCATTCCCTCCCCCAACTTTTTCTTTGTTTCATCCTGTCCCCTTCTTTCTTTCTCTCCCCATGCCCCATTTTTTTCTTTCTTTCACCCTGCCCCCTTTCTTTCTTTCTGGTTCCCTGTCTCCCCCCCCCCTTTCTTTCTTTCTCTCTCCCTTCCCTCCCCCATGCTACTGCCGCCACCACCACCATGCTGCCACCACCGCCGGGGAAAGGTTGCCACTGGCCATTGGAAACAGGCCGGCGCGGAATTCGCCCTGCTTGTTTCCCGCGGGCCAACCAACTCTGGCTGTCCAACGTCAATTCTAACGATGCAATTGGCTGGCCCAGAACATCCTCTCTGACGTCAGAATTGACGTAGGACAGCTAATGTTGGTCGGCCCATGGGAAAAGAAGCAGGGCGAATTCGGAGGGAGGGAGAACTGGTGCCGGCTTCTTTCGCGGCAATGGCAGCCTTTCCCCTGTGGCAGGCCAGCTGTGCACCCCCTTGGGCCCGTGCACCCGGGGCGGACCGCCCCCCCCTAGGTACGCCACTGCAGTAAGGCTATTCTTATGTTCTTATTATAACATTCTCATTTTTGTATTCCATTACTTTCCTAATAATTCCTAGGATTCACCCTCTTTCTCACCTTCCTGTACTCCATCTCTTTTTACTTTTCATCTACCTATTAAATTTTCCATCTCCTTCTCCTCTCACCCTCTAGCTCTCCCATGTCTCATCTCACTCCTTTCCCACCCTCCTATTTCCTTTCATCTTTCAACAATTTCCTCCATTCCCACATTTTTGCCCCCTGTACTCACTATCTTCCTCTGATTTATCAACCCGACAACTCCCCATAGTTCCATTATTCCCAGTATCTCCCTTCCCTCTGCCTACTCTCACCCTTTTATCCCAGCATCCCATCCCTCTCTCATCTCTCCTCCCCAAACTTTACAGCCTGATACCTTCCCTATTCCTTCCACTCCACTCCACTCCACCCCATCCCATTTCTATTCCCTTCTGTTCCCCCTTGATCTAGCATGTATCTTTCTCTTCTCTCTCTCCCTCCATTCCACCCTGAGTCCCACATTTCTCCCCTCTGCCTCTGAGTCTCACAAGTCTCCTCTTCTCTGTCCCTCCCCTCTGCTCCAAGACCCAAATTTCTTCCTCTATCACCCCAGCCCCCCCGATCTAATATCTCTCCCCCCTTGATCCAACATCTTTTGCCCCCCTCTCTCCCCCCAGATGCAACATCTCTCCCTCTCATTCTTTCTACCGTCACCCATACACCATCTTTGCCCCACCTTCACCCAGGGTCAACTGTCTCTTCACCCTTCCTCCACATCTTCACCACCTCTGCTCCCTCCCACCAGGTCCACAATTTCTGCCCCTCCCTATTCCCTGGGTCTACAATCTCTAACCTCCTCCATCCATGTACCATTTTGCTCCCTCTCTCCTTCTCTCCTCCAAGTTCAATATCTCCTCCCCCCTTTAATGTCAATATCTCCCTCTCTCTCTCTCCTCTGTCTCTGAGTCTGACACTTTCCCTCTGTCACCCCCTCCCATGTCTGCCTCAAAAAATCCCTTTCTACATACAGAGCCCCAACATAGGCCAGCTGCTGCTAACCAGAACCTTCTATCTTTCATGCTTCAATTGTTTCTGATGTAACTTCTTGCTTCTGCAAGAGTAGGCTGTAACAGAAAGAAGATCTGTTTAACTGGAGACAGCCAATGTTGGGGCCCTATACAAAGAAAGTTACTTTTGGGGTAAACATGGGGGGGGGGATTTAGAGATAGAGGAGATGTTGGAGCATGGGTGAGAGAGAGGGGGGTGCTGGACCCAGGGTAGGGGGAGAGAGGAGAGAGAAAGAGATAGATATCAAATATGAGGAAGAGGTACTGGGCCCCCAAATGTTCTGGGACCTCAGGCACTGTCCAGTTGCCCAAATGGTCAGTCCACCACTGCTTCTCCTAGGATCTACTCAACAGTTTTATTTTAGTCCCCTCAAATACTAGGATAAGAATAGAAATGAGCAGATGTTCAACATTTGAAGTGTTTGCAGCCAGATTATGGAACAAACTATGCACTAAATTCATCTTGAACAATTCCACAAAAAAAAATAATAATAATAATTCAAAATGGCCTTACAACTTTACGATTTTAGACTCTCATTTCCATCCTGATTCTCCCTGTTGGGGGTGGCATATCTGTAGCCATGACAGTTTGGGGTAGTCTAGGTTGACTAAATAACGAGCAATTCCATACCCTTCCTCCTATGCCTATCCCACCCAACTTTGTCCTGGTTTGCCTCAACAATAAAGATGTTTCTCTTTCTACCATAGATGGCAAGACTCGCTAAAGAACTCACTTATGCAATCTATAGCTACATAGAGCTATACAGCTGTTGCTTTGGTCACTTTGCTGGTTTTTATGAGCTGGTCTAGCCATTTCAGCACATTCTACTGGACATGTACATCATTTGGAGGAGGCAGAAATAGTAAGATACATGAAATGTAAAGATAGGCAAAGCATGACTAGTGAGCTGTGTTAGCATTCCATCAATGGAATAGGAAGCGTAAGGCACAGAATCTACTTTATTAGAGGTTAATGAACAGCAGGCATTGTAATTCCTCACTGTTACTGGTATTTAAATAATGATGGCAGGGTTGGGTGTTTTTTTTTGGCTTTGTAGCCCCTTTCAATACAGTAAAATTTACAACCTGCCCAAACAGGCTTGGAGTCACTCACTGCATCTACAGTTTATTGTAATGTCAAATGATGAATGGGCACACTAGAGTAGTTGCTTGCAGTCAAGCATGTCTTTGGAGGATCAGGTAATACTGTGTTCAGCATTTAAAGGTACATTATGCTATTCTCTTTCTAGATACTTAGAAACGTTACTTGTAATTTAGATCATTAAGGAAGCAATGCAGCTCTCATTTATTGGTATCTGTTGCCTTTTTTTTTTTAATGAACCACTCTTCCATGGTATGAAGGACATTTTGTAAGAGGGTCAATAGTTAAAATGCCTTTCCGAGTGCCTATGTTAAACCTATTTTTAAAATAAGCATCTATTTGTCTTATAAAATATTAGCATAAGTGGCAGGCATAAATATTTACTCCACTCTCGAGTTAGTACAAATGTCTGTGCCAATATTTATTAAGTAATAATTTCAACCGATAGTATAACTTTCCATCAGTTAACTTGCATCCCTTCACTTTCTAACTTATTTAGAACCTCAGCGCCACCACTCAGAGCTCAATTGGATTTCATTGCTCTAAGCTTTATGTGCCAGCTCCTCATCGGTTCCTTAATTTTTAATATCCATTTTTAATTTTTAATATATTAGCTTTTGTATAATTTATTTTACTTATTTAACTTATAAGCATGTACTTAAGCATGTACTTAACTTGCAACTTGTGGTCTCTGGCTAGGGGAAACATCACGCCGACATGTTTCGCTGCTAGAGCTTTATCAAGGCTTTGCCCCTATAAATTCAGCCGTCAACCTGTGACCACAATCTGAGGACAAAGTGGTCACAGGTTGACGGCTGAATTTATAGGGGCAAAGCCTTGATAAAGCTCTAGCAGCGAAACATGTCGGCGTGATGTTTCCCCTAGCCAGAGACCACAAGTTGCAAGTTAAGTACATGCTTAAGTACATGCTTATAAGTTAAATAAGTAAAATAAATTATACAAAAGCTAATATATTAAAAATTAAAAACGGATATTAAAAATTAAGGAACCGATGAGGAGCTGGCACATAAAGCTTAGAGCAATGAAATCCAATTGAGCTCTGAGTGGTGGCGCTGAGGTTCTAAATAAGTTAGAAAGTGAAGGGATGCAAGTTAACTGATGGAAAGTTATACTATCGGTTGAAATTATTGGTTGATAGTTGAAGCTCCCTTTAATTATAGTTAAAGCTGTGCACTAGAGGTAATATTTATTAAGTATGCACACACATTATAGTACTTTATAATCTATGTGCATATTAGCACACTCCACCCACCATTGTTTCAAAGTGTGTACTGTAGGGCTCTTCACTTTGGAGAAGAGATGGCTGACGGTAGTTATGGCATAGAACATGAGAACATAAAAATAGCCTTACTGGGTCAGACCAATGATCCATCTAGCCCAGTAGCCCATCTTCACTAGTATCTGGCAAAAACACAAATAGTAGCAATATTCCATACTACTGATCAGTGGCACAGCGAGGGTAGAAGGTGGACAGAATGATAGTGCCCCCCCCACCCACCCCCGTGCCCTCCTCTGCATCCCCTGCTCCTTCCCTGACCACCATGCCTAACGTGACCATTTATTTTTTTCATCAAAACAGGACATTAATTAACTGTCAGTCCCACCCCCCCAATCCTGCCCTAGCCCCGCCCCAATCCCACCCTAGTTTGTGGGCCGATGCCTGGACCTTTCTTTTCTTTAGTTGCGGCGGGCAGCAGTGGCGGTGGCCCAGGGGGAAGGGGTTTGAAGTGACGGTAGACCAGGCTTCGGCGGACAGGAAGCAGCAGCGGGGGCCGGTTCGGGGTGGGGGTAGGCTTCAGCTTTGGCGCTAGAGGGAGGGAGGCAGGCAGGCTGGCTTTGGCACAGCAGGGAGGGGAAGCGATCGCCTGTCCCGTTATCCCCATGCACATCTGAAAAAGGGACATTTCGGCATCCCAAATCTGTGCGTGGGGACAACGGGAAAGGTGAAAGGTGCTACTGCAAGTAGTGGCTTCCCCCATGTCTGTCTCAATAACAGACTATTGACTATTCCTCCAGGAACTTATCCAAGTCTTTCTTACAACCAGCTACTTTAACCACTCTTACCACATCCTCTAGCAATACATTCTAGAGCTTAACTTTTCTCTGAGTGAAAAGTATCTCCCTGTAACTTCAACAAGTGTGCCTTAGTCTTTGTAATTTTTGATGGAGTAAAAAATCGATCCAATTGTAACTGTCCTATATCACTTCAGGATTTTGTACATTTCAGTCATATCTCCCCTCAGCCATCTCTTTTCCAAACTGAAGAGCCCTAACCTCTTTAGTCTTTCCTCAAAGAAGAGGAGTTCCAACCCCTTTATCATTTTGGTCACTCTTCTTTGAACTTTTTCGACCAGAATTGAATGCAATGCTCAAGGTGAGGTCGTACCATGGAGCAATACAGAGGCATTATATCATTCTTAGTATTGTTAACCATTCCTTTTTTTAAAATAATTCCTAGCATCTTGTTTGCTTTTTTGGCCTCTGCCACACATTGGGTAGAAGATTTCAGCATCTATAAAATACTATGTGGAGTGAAACAGGTAGATGTGAATTGATGCTTACTCTTCCAAAAATACTAGGACTAGGGGATATGCAATAAAGCTACTAAGTAGTAAATTTAAAACAACGCATGGAAAACACTTCTTTACTCAACATGTATTTAAACTCTGGAATTCATTGATAGAGAATGTGGTAAAAGTATCTAGCTTAGCAGGGTTTAAAAAAAAAAAAAAAAGGTTCTTATAATTTTCCCAATAGAAAAGTTCATAAGTCATTATTAAGATGTATTTGGGAAAATCCATTGCTTATAGTATTTTTAGGCCAAGCAGCATAAAATCTGTTTAACTCTTTTGGGATTTTGCCAGGCACTTTTGATCTGGATTGACCACTGTTGGAAACAGGATACTGGTCTTGATTGATTGATCATTGATCCATCCCAGTGTGGCAATGCTTATGTTCTTATGTGACAATTGGTGTTTCATATGTGGTCACATCTGAGCATAAATGACTAAAATACTGCCAATGTGGGTACCAAGTATGTACACCTTATAAAATTATCCTTCACTTGTAGGTTGTATGAGGTAAATCTTTTCCTACATAGAATTCATATTCCCTCTTTTAACATTATATCTTGTGTCTGAAATTAGCTTGGAATAAGGGGAAGCTCAAAAGGTCAAATACTCAGACCATTTCAAAGGTCACATGGAATAAAATAAAATAAATGTGCTCATGAAAAATATATTTCTGATCTGCCTTTGCTATTGGCTGAAATAGAGCAAAATGTTTAGGATGAGGTATGCTGATGCTTTAAACGAAATGGATAGCAGCCCTGAATTAACCATTAAGCAATTTAATCACATGCTTAGGACACCAAAGGAAGGGGGACACCATAGATTTTTTTTTTCCCCTTAGCTGTGATATCCTTAACACTAAGGGCCGTATTCTGTATAGGACACCTGGTCTCAGAAGCCGCCTAAGCAGCTTTTGAGAATCGCACATGGGTGTCCTATATAGAATCGCATCTGTCCGCGTCTAACCACATGATTCTCTAACCAACGTCCATGTCACAGATGGCGGTTAGAAAATCGGGTTGCCGCTGAGCTGATCGCAACACGGGAATCTCCCTGCCGTGATCAGTTTAGCATCAAGGAACCCATCATTCCCCCCTCCCTGTGACGATTGCCAGCAGGAGGGATGCCCAGTCCCTCCTTCCGGAACCCCTGAAGCCGCCCCCCTTTACCCCAAATGTCTGTGGCAGGAGGAGTGCTCAATTCCTCCCCCCACCCCATCCCTAAGACATCCCCCGACAGGAGGGATGACCAGTCCCTCCTGCCGGAAACCCCCTACCCCCTGAGCCATCACCCCCACCCCTGACACATCCCCCGGCCCTGAATGTTGGAATATGCCACCCAGCCATTTCAGAATGCACTATGGAGAAAGTGCACATGCTTTCAAAAGGGTGTGTGGTATTTTTCAATAGAGTGTAATCTTTGGAAGTAGTATGCACTATTTATGGTAAAATGACAAATACGCTGTGTTCTTGCATTTTTTTTATAGGTGTTTTACAAAAGGCTGGAGCTACACACAAATCACATAAGAGAAATTATATCCCTCGATAAATTAAAAAGTAGCTTAAAGGCCTTTCTTTTTAAAGATGCATATGATGTATGATAGTCCTTTTAAGGATGATAATGGAAGTCTGTTTCCTTCCATTAGACTCGTATTTTAGATAATTTGCCTGTTTTTCCCTTCTTTTTTTTCCCCTCTTCCCAGCTTTTTCTATTTAAATATTGCATTTCTGCCCAGTTACCTTTTGTACCCATATGTCATTGTTTGTCAGTGTGTCAGTCTGTTAGTGTTATTTTATTGAAATTTGTTTTTAATATATATTTTTATAATTTCTTTTTTTTTTTTATATTTACTATATAAAACTGCTTTGATATTTGATAAGGTGGTACATCAAATTTTAAATAAACCTGAAACCTAATTCTGTTGAGTGAAGAATTTTGATTTCCTTTAAAGTATTTTCTCATAAAATGTTCGCTATATATCTTATCATCCTAAATAATTAAAAAATTTTCTTGAAACTAGAGTTACTTCCCAGTGAGTATAATTGTTTATACCATATTTTGACCTAAGAACATTTGATGAAAAGTGTGTTATAGATAAAGTGCTTATAGGCCATTTTTCCTCTTTTTTAAATTTTTCTTTAAGATATGGAGGGGCATTTTTGATATGACGTCCATATCCTGTGTCTGAATTCAAGAAGGCCTGGATAGGCACGTGGGATCTCTCGGAGAGAGAAAGAGATTATGGTTGCTACGGATGGGCATGTTTCTATGTTTCTATATCCAAGTCTGGAGTTTTGAGGAAGATGCAAAAAAAAAAAAAAAAAATCCAGAAGTGAACATGACCATTTTCAAAACAGCAACACATCTATCTTTTTGTTTCTGAAATGGGCATTTTTCAGAGTGCTTGTCCTCTGTACATTTATCTTTTAGAACCATTTTCGACAAAAGAAAAACAAACCACGTCCAAAAGAAAAATGCATAAATCGAGTCATTAGGATGTAGGAGAGGCCAGAATTTTAGTTGCCTGCCCATACAGACATCCCAGCAGAGCAGTAGGGCACTTTAGGGGACATTGCGGTGAACTTCACATTAAAAGGCACAGATACACATCTCACTATAACCCCCTAATAGTGCATGGTGAGCCCTCCAAAGCCTACCCAAACACTGGTACACCACACTAATAGTTTTGACCTGGATTCTCTAAATGGTGCCATTTTTTTAAGCTCCAGTAGGTCCCAAACTCAGCATGTTTACTGAGTTTGGGCACCTACTGGGAAAATGCTTGAGTACCTGATTGTAGAACCGCTTAGATAACCTTGATAGGCGGTATATAAAAAAAAAAAAAATCCTAATAAAAAATCCTAATTAATGTGCTTACCGGCATCTAAAAAATTAGCACTGGAATCACGCCTTTGTAGGCGCTTTAGGCTGCCTAATGTCACTGTGGGAATGGGAGGAGGCTATTGATCACTAGAGGGGAGTGTGTGTGTGTGTGGGGGGGGGTCATGCGATCATCCCTCCAGTGGTCATCTGGTAGGTTTGGGCACCGTTTTGGCACTTATTAGTTGTTAAAACAGGTCTAGCTACAAACATAGAAACATGATGGCAGATAAAGGCCAAATGGCCCATCTAGTCTGCCCATCCGCAATAACCATTACATTACATTAGTGACTTTTATTCTGCCATTACCTTGCGGTTCAAGGCGGATTACATAAGAGATTATCTGGACATTTCCAGAAGTGTTACAGAGTAGAGCGGGTTGCTTCGGGGGATTGAGATGCTTCCTGCGGTGTTAGCTTGTTTTAATGGATTTCTTAAATAGCAGGGTTTTTATTTCTTTTCTGAAAGTTTTGTAGTCTGGTGTCATGAACAGTAGGTTGGAGAGTTGGTGTTCTAGTTTCATTGCCTGTGTGGCCAGTAGGCCATCGTACATTTTTTTGCGTTTGATGCTTCTGATTGGAGGGTGTATGGATGGTGTCTGGGTTCTCCTTTGCCTGGTTGTGGTAGTTTCGATTAGGCGGTTGTTCAAGTAGGCTGGGCTGTCTCCATTTATGGCTTTAAATAGTAGACAGTAGATTTTGAATAGTATTCTTGCTTGTATTGGGAGCCAGTATGAGTCGAAGTATGCAGCGGTGATGTGGACATATTTCTTCAGTGAATAGATCAGTCTCAGAGCTGTGTTTTGTACTGTTTGTAGTTGTTTTATCATGACTGCGGGGCAAGGGAAATAGAGGATGTTGCAGGAGTCTAGAAGTCCTATGACTAGGGATTGGACCATGAGCTGGAATTGT
This sequence comes from Geotrypetes seraphini, assembly GCF_902459505.1. Taxonomy (NCBI): domain Eukaryota; kingdom Metazoa; phylum Chordata; class Amphibia; order Gymnophiona; family Dermophiidae; genus Geotrypetes; species Geotrypetes seraphini. Next base: position 286,943,904 of record NC_047086.1, read on the forward strand.
TTTCTGTCAAATAATTTTTGGATTTGCCTTACGATTCACATGACTGCGAATGATTTTTGTATTGTTTTGTTGATTTGTGGTTGCATGGTACAGCATCTGTCTATCATCACTCCCATTATCTCTTTCTCTCTCCGAGAGATCCCACGTGCCTATCCCAGGCCCTTTTGAATTCAGACACAGTTCCTGTCTCCACCACCTCTTCTGGGAGACTGTTCCACGCATCTACCACTCTTTCTGTAAAAAAAAGTATTTCCTTAGATTACTCTTAACTTCATCCTATGCCTTCACATTGCAGAGTTTCCTTTCAAATGAAAGAGACTCAACTCATGCATATATTATGTAGATATTTAAATGACTCATCATATCTCCCCTCTCCCGCCTTTCCTCTAAAGTATACAGATTGAGATCTTTAAGTCTGTCCCCATACGCCTTATGATGAACACCACATACCATTTTAGTAGCCTTCCTCTGGACCGACTCCATCCTTTTTATACCTTTTTGAAGGTGCGGCCTCCAAAATTGTACACAATATTCTAAATGAGGTCTCCATAGCGATTTTTTGTGCCATTTCTGCTTGTCTCCAGTCAGTTCCTACTACATGCTTAAAGACAAGTACACTGTTTTTAGTTCATTTCTCTATTTTTGCATTTGACATCAATTGGACCCCTGAGGGAAGGCGTGTTCGCCGAAACACGGATCGTGTAGGATCCGTTTGGACTTTTCCATATGTATTTTTATGTTGTTATGGTTTTATTGTGAAAGGACATATAATAAATCATTTTCAGAACATCAGAATCCACAGGTTTGTTTTTTTTTCTCACCAAAGTCTTATACAGGGGCATCAATATCTCCTTTTTCCTACTAGCGATACCTCTCTCTATGCAACCTAGCATCCTTCTAGCTTTAGCCGTCACCTTTTCAACCTATTTGGCCACCTTAAAAACCATCACATACAATCACACCCAAGTCCCGCTCTTCTGTTGTGCATATAAGCTCTTCACTCCCTAATCTGTACCGTTCCCTTGGGTTTTTGCAGCCCAAATGCATTTCTTAGCATTAAATGTTAGCTGCCAAATTTCAGACCATTCTTCAAGCTTCGCCAGGTCTTTCTTTGTGTTATTCACATCATCCGGCGTGTCTACTCTATTGCAAATTTTCATATCATCCGCAAAGAGGCAAATCTTACCCAACAACCCTTCAGCAATATCGTTTATAAAAATGTTAAAAAGAAGAGGTTCAAGAACAGAACCATGAGGCACACCATTGGTAACATCCCTTTCCTCAAAGTGATCTCTATTGATCACTGCCCTTGGGATGGGTCCCAAAGTGATGGGCTGGGTCAAGAATTAGTTGAGTGGAAAGTTTATTTATTAGACGTCTGTTTGGAACACTGTCAAAGGCTTTGCTAAAATCTAAATACACTACATCTAGCATACATCCTCTATCCAATTCTCTGGTCACCCAGTCAAAGAAATTGATCAGATTTATCTGACATCAAAGCTGAGCCCTAGATGTTTTCTAAAATGTTTGATTATTGCAGAAAAAGGTCCAAATCATAAGTCCGCCCTAGTCCCACCCAAACCACGCCTCCAACACCCCCCCTTGAAATTTAGATGCGCTGCAGACAACCCCCATAGAAATCCATCTACAAATTGGGTTTTGAAAATGGCAAATAGGAATGGATTGGCAAGAAAAAATATCCATCTGCCCCTTTATGCCACTTTTTGGACTTTTTTTTTAAATGAGCCCCATGGTCTCTCAATATGGTGTTTCCTCTATTATTAGGGATTAAAGAGGAAATAGTATAATTCTTCTGTGGTATTTCATGAAGTATACCATTACTTTATTCTATTTCATTTTCGGACAAGGTGCAGTCCAATTTCAATGTTTTCTCTATATTAGTGAGTTAAGAAGTGCTATGTTGGCAGGGCTGAATGAAGCCTGTTTAAGGCAAAAAGGGAAATACGAAGAGGGGCTGGCCAGGGAGGCGAAAAACTTCAAGGCATTCTTCAGTTACGTAAAGGGGAAACGACCAGCGAGGGAGGAGGTGGGGCCGTTGGATGATGGGGATAGGAAGGGAGTGATTAAGGAGGATAAAGAGGTAGCTGAGAGGCTGAACACGTTCTTCTCGTCGGTTTTCACGAGAGAAGACACATCTAATATACCGGACTCAGAGGATCTCATGAGTGGGGAACAGGCTAAAAAATTGGAGCACATAGAGGTAAGTAAGGAGGATGTCCTCAAACAGATAGACAGGTTAAAATGCGGCAAATCACCGGGTCCGGACGGGATCTACCCAAGGGTTCTGAAGGAGCTAAGACAAGAAATAGCGGGCACAATCCAGCATGTTTGTAACCTATCCTTGAAAATTGGAGAAGTACCAGAGGACTGGAAATTGGCAAATGTCACAGCTATCTTCAAGAAGGGATCGAGGGGTGATCCCGGGAACTACAGGCCGGTGAGCCTGACTTCAATTATAGGGAAGATGGTGGAAGCTATGATAAAGGACGGCATTTGCGAGCACATCAAGAGGAATGGCCTACTGAGAACAAGCCAGCACGGATTCTGTAAGGGAAGGTCGTGCTTAACGAACCTTCTATACTTCTTTGAGGGAATAAGCAGTCGGGTGGACAATGGGGAACCCATCGACATCATTTACCTCGATTTTCAAAAGGCTTTCGACAAGGTGCCACATGAAAGGCTGCTTAGGAAGCTGTGGAACCACGGGGTGGGAGGGGATGTGCACAGATGGATCGAGCACTGGTTGTCGGGTAGACTGCAGAGGGTCGGAGTAAAGGGCCAATATTCTGACTGGCGGGGAGTCACGAGCGGTGTGCCACAGGGATCGGTTCTGGGGCCGTTACTCTTCAACATATTTATCAATGACCTAGAAAAGGAGGCAAAGTGCGAGGTTATAAAATTTGCAGACGATACCAAACTGTGCGGAAGAGTTAGCTCCAGGGAGGAGTGTGAGGACCTGCAAAGGGACCTGGACAAGCTGGAAGACTGGGCAAACAAATGGCAAATGCGCTTTAACGTGGAAAAATGCAAGGTCATGCATATAGGGAAAAAGAACCCGTTGTTCAACTACAAATTGGGGGGGGCATTGTTGGGAGACAGCAGACTTGAGAGAGACTTGGGTGTGCTGGTGGATGCATCACTGAAGCCATCTGCACAGTGCGCAGCAGCCTCGAAAAAAGCCAACAGGATGCTGGGCATCATAAAGAGGGGCATAACAACCAGGACGCGGGAAGTCATCATGCCATTGTATCGAGCGATGGTGCGTCCACATCTGGAATACTGCGTTCAGTATTGGTCGCCACACCTCAAGAAGGACATGGCGATACTTGAGAGAGTCCAAAGGAGAGCAACAAAACTGGTAAAAGGGCTGGAACAGGTTGGATAGGCTGGGGCTCTTCTCTCTGGAAAAGAGGAGGCTCAGGAGTGATATGATAGAGACCTTCAAAATCATGAGGGGCATAGAGAGGGTGGATAGGGACAGATTCTTCAGGCTGAAGGGGACAACAGGTACGAGAGGGCATTCGGAGAAACTGAAGGGAGATAGGTTCAAAACGAATGCAAGAAAGTTTTTCTTCACCCAAAGGGTCGTGGACACTTGGAATGCGCTACCGGAGGAAGTGATCAGGCAGAGTACGGTACAAGGATTCAAACAGAGACTGGACGGATTCCTGAAGGATAAAGGGATCATGGGATATTGAGAAAGCTAACCAGAAAATAAGTATAGAAACCCAGGTCGTGCATGTGCAAGACCGGAGGGCTAGGAAGGGAAACCAAGGCGGCATGGGGGCCCCTTCTGGTGATTTAGACAGGTCGTGACCTGTTTGGGCCGCCGCGGGAGCGGACTGCTGGGCAGGATGGACCTGTGGTCTGACTCGGCGGAGGCACTGCTTATGTTCTTATGTTCTTATGTTCTTAATCCCAGAGGGGTCCCTTTACTACGGTGCGCTAATGAATTTAACACACGCTAATGAATTAGTAAAGTGTGTTAAGTGCCATGCAGCCCATAGGTATATAATGGACTGCATGGCATTTAGCTCATGCTAAACCCATCAGTGCACCTTAGTAAAAGGACCCCATAGACCAGGGTTTTGTGTGATGCCTGGAAGTTGTTTTCACCGAGGGGCAAAGCTAGAGGAAGAGAGGGTAAGGGAGGGGGGCTGCCTGCGTCAATAGTTTCTCACAGCAACCTCTTGTAAACCACTGAAAATACATTTGCCAACAGTGCTTGAAAGGGTTGCTTTTCAATACTAGTTTTAAACAAAAAGAGAAAACTGTCGGCAATGCACAAACATGTTCTAACTAACTTAACGGGTACTATAAAACCATTAATCTGAAGTAAAGAGAAAATCAATGTGTAATGCAAACAATCAAGAAATATACAGAAACAATAGTAAATGAAGCACAATGGAAAATACATCTGAGAAAATTCTCACACGCTGATTTCCCACAAAATACTGAAAAGCACAGCTCACTAAAGGCCAGAACTTCACTACCTTAGACCTTCAGTGGTAGCACCCTATAACTACTGCTAGGATCCTGGCTGTCATATAAGACTGAAGCAGGAGCAATTGGGCCTGCTCTTGAGGGCATCTGGGAAGGGGGCTTGGGAGTTGGGGAGGGAGATAAGTGCTTTGAGGGAGTTGAGGAAGGGGATATTCAGCTTGCTACCAGATTAGGTAACTGGGCTGGGCTGAATAATGCATCTGCCCGCAGATATCCTGGCTGTGACCAGGAGCTAGATATTCAGTGCTTGTATCCGGAAAGGTGGCGGCACTGAATATTGAGGCCTAATTCAGTCCACCATAGTTAGTATGGTGCTGCTGGCACCATACTAACTATGGCTGTATGGTGCCAGCCATAACTGCTGCTGGCTCAATATTACTCATCCTAATTTGTGTGTCCCGAGTGGTAAGGTTGTTTCACCAGCTATTTTCCTTTGATTTATATTTTTTCATCCAAGGCCTCAGCAACACCACTCCACTGCTCAAATCACTCTCATAGCAGCAAGCTTTATGTGTTTGATTGTCACGGGCCCATACACTTTTTATGGGAAACATGTCAGATCTAACCCTCGCAGGTCAGAGAGTGAATGAGCACTAAAGATATGTGATTTGTAAAAAGTAAAATAGAAATCTGATTAAGAGGAGATGAATAGAATATACATTTGATTAGATCTTAAGAAATAAATTAAGATTAAATTTAGATAAAAAAGTGAATGGACCAGTGACGATCAAACACATAAAGCTTGCCGCTATGAAAGTGATTTGAGCGGCAGAGTGGTGTTGCTGAGGCCTTGGCTGAAAAAATAAGAAAAATATAAATCAAAAGAAAAATAGCTGGTGAAACGACCTTACCACTTGGGACACAAAAATTAGGATGATCTACTGATATAGTCTCCAGGTATAAAAGACGTGTGGTCTATATATAGAAGTGAGATACCATCTAGGCTGGAATGGAGGGCTTAATATTACCGACACACATACAGACGCAGTCATCTCATAAGCCTTCTTTTCCTTAATAAAGTAAGCTGAAAAGGGATTATTTGTTTCTCCAAACTGGTTATTTTTTAAAAAACTTCATTCATTTTCTCCATCTCTGGCTTTAAACTGCTAATATGTAGAGACTGATAGCCCCTGTGAGTTATCAGGGGGCACTGAAATCTCATAAACTCTTCCTGAATGATGGAATAATGACAGACACAGACAAAAGCTGCCGCTTGAATCTTCTTACAGTCCCTGTTACACTCACTTAAGGAAAAGGAAAATACACTTAAACTAATCTGATACTGTTCTATATTCTCTACCTTAACATACAGGATATTATTTGGGAGTAGGCACAGATTCATCCTAGAAATCTAAGTCTCCCCAAACTCTCCTCATTTACATTCAACTTAGGGCTCCTTTTACTAAGCTGCGTTAGGGCTTTAACACGGGGAATAGCACGCGCGCGCTTGATGCTAATGCCAGGATTGTGCTGGCATCAGTTCTAGCAGCATAGCGCAGGATTAGCGCGTACTAATCTGCTGTGTGTGCTGAAAACGCTAGCGCCCCTTAGTAAAAGGAGCCCTTAGACTTACGTAATAAATGATATGGTTAGATAAGGGGTTCTCAACCCAGTCGCTGGAACCACCCAGCCAATTGGATAGTCAGTATCTCCACAAAGAATAGGAATGAGATAGATTTGAATTGAACAGTAGTTCCCAATGGGGGCGCTACTTCACGCTGAAAAGTCAAAGGGGGACATTTTGGCTTGGATTCTGTATAGGACGCCCGTCCCAGGTGTCCTATACAGAATCAGAACAAAACCCACCCAAAGTAAACCCGATTCTATAACCGACATCCATGTTGCAGACGCCAGTTACAGAATCGGGTTTTTGGCTCGGATTCTGTATAGCAGTGTTCTTCAACCTTTTTACACCTGTGGACCAGCAGAAATAAAAGAATTATTTTGTGGACCGGCAAACTACTAGGACTAAAATTTAAAAACCCCATTTACGCCCCATCTCCGCGAACTCGGTCCTCGCAAACCATCCGATCCCATCTGCACAAGCCGCAATTATGATTTTATATTGAATGTATTTTATAAAGTATAAAAAGAAACAATATTCTGAACAATTGTGATTTTATAAATACAAATATACAGAGCACGGACCAACAAAACCCCTGTCTCCCTTCCGCTTCACATATATCCCCTCTACTATCAAGAAAACTGAACAAGCCAAGTTCATAGAAATATCATGCTAACAGAATACTGCAGTCCCCAGTTATGTCTCTAGCAGGATATATATTTCAAATCTGATATATTCTAATCACAAAATAGAAATAAAATTATTTGTTTCTACCTTTTGTTGTCTCTGGTTTCTGCTTTCATCTTCTTTTCACTCTCTTCCTTCCAGCGTCTGCCCTCTCTGTCTCTTTAATCCAGCATCTGCCCCTTCCATCTACTGTCTGACCTCTCCCCCTTCCATATGGTATTTATCTTCTTTCTATGCACCTCTCCCCTTTCCATCCAGCCTATGCCCCTCTCTCCTTTTTACACGATTCACTCCAGCTTCACTGCTCACTTCATTTTTATCTCTCCTACACCAGATCTAGCATCTTTGTCCCTCTCAATTTCTCTGCTGACCCCCTTCCCATCTCATTCCTGTCTCTCCCCTTCCCCTCCTCTAATCTCCCTGCAAGCTGTTTCCTTCCTTTTTTCTTCTCCCTTCCCTCCTCCCCCCTGTCCAGCAGTAACTCTCTTCCCTTTCCTTTCTCTCCTCCCCTCCCAGCAGCATCTCTCCTTCTCCCTCCCTCCAGATCCAATAGCAGCTATCCCTTTTTCCCCCTTGCCCAGCAGCTTCCAAGACTCCTTTCCCTCCTCCCTTCCCAGCAGCATCTCTCCTTCTCCCTCTCCAGGTCCAGTAGCAGCTGTCCCTTTTTCCCCCTTACCCAGCAGCTTCCCAGACTCCTTTCCCTCCCCCCTCCCAGCAGCATCTCTCCTTCTCCCTATCCAGGTCCAGTAGCAGCTGTCCCTCTTTTTTTTTTCACCATGCCCAGCAGCTTTCTCTCCTCCCAGCAACTCTCCTTACTTGCCAGCACTGCGATTCAGTAAGGCAGCCTCGGGTCCTTTGTTGGGTTGCACTGCCTCTGAGGAAAGCGGAAGTTGCATCATCAGAGGCGGCCCGACTGAGCAAAAGCTCCAAGGCTTCCTTCTTCAATCGCTGCGTTTGTAAGGAGAGCCGCAGGGAGGGGAGAAAGCACAGTGTGAGGCTCCCTATTATCTCTCCGGCCCTGCGCGAAGGACAGCTCCTCGATCTTGCCGGTCCTGTGTGGACCGGCAGGAAATTGAAGAAGTTGATCTCGCCAGTCCTGCGCGGACTGGCAGGAATGTTCTGCGGACCGGCACCAGTCTGCGGACCGGCGGTTGAAGAACTATGCTGTATAGGATGTGGCCGCTATACTTTATCCTGGCAAGGGATCTCCCTGCCGCGATTAGTATAGCAGCCGCAGCTACAGCCGCCAGTCTCCCCAACCCCCCCCGACATTCGCGGCAGGAGGGTGCCCAACCCCTCCTGCCGAAAGAACTCGCCCCCCAAAGATCGCCGGCAGAAGGGTACCCAACTCCTCCTGCCAGACACCCCCCAATGACCCCCCCAAACAAAATGCCCTAACCGCCCTCCCCGGACCCCCCAACGGTCTCCCTGAAAATCGCTGGCAGGAGGGTGCCCAACCCCTTCTGCCGGACCCCTCAACACCCCCCCGAAGATCGCCGGCAGGAGGGTGCACAACCCCTCCCGCCAGACCCCCACCCTACAAACCCCCCACCCCAGAAACCCCCATAAGCTTACCGCCAAGTTGTCCGGACGGGTCTTTGCACCATCCGGCCAGCAGACCCACCTCTGTCCAATTGAGGTGGGCCCGCCCCTCCCCTGCCCAACCCACAGGATCCTAGGGCCTGATTGGCCCAAGCACCCAAGGCCCCTCCCGCTTCAACTTCTGACACTTCAACTTTTTGCCACCACAGCAATGTTCTCACGTGACTGCCCCAAAGCTTCTCCTCTGATGCAAGCCACCCAGGCGGAAACAGGAAGTGCGTCAGAGGAGAAGCTTTCGGGCAGTCACACAGGACTTGGTGAGAACGTTGCCGCGTCTGGACATCTCCGAAAGAGAAAACTATGAAGAGCGCCTGTGAAGGTGAGGGGAAGGGAGGAAGGTGGATCAATGAGGGGAAGAGGTTGAGTGGCGCTGAAGGAAAGTGGTGGGGGGGAAGAGTAACAGATGCTGAAGGGAAGTGAAGAGAGGGGAAGGAGCAAACGCTGGATGGAAGTTTCATCACATCAAGCTCAGCTCTCTCACTAATAATATTATATTCATTTTTTTAATAACATACTTTTTAAATCATACTGTGAGCAATACATCAATATTATTATTATCTTCTAATAAAATCATTAAAAAAATTTGTCCTTGTTTTTCTCTATATAATATGTACAATATAGTTTACCCAAGGGGGGAGCACTATCAAATCATTCACTGAAAAAGTGGGCTCTGATTCAAAAAAGGTTGGGAACCTATGGAATAGAGAGAGGCCCAGGGAAGACAAGAACAGCCTTCCAGCATATGCCTTCACCACAGATGTGCAAGCAGCAAAAGCTTAATACTGGTAGGTCAAGTTTTACTTAAGAACCTTGTGAAATCCTAATCCTGGACCAGACCTGGTTTTGGTTAATCTTCAAGACAAAGATTAGTGAATACAGCAAATGTGGAGCCTTGTCAGATACAGAGCTGCAGGAATATTAATACTGAATTCCAAGGGATTTTTATACCTAAGTTTAGCAAGCCTGTAAAGGGAACATAACGTTATTTTAAATACAAAAAATAGTGAGCTTTTATCACACAGCGGTAAAAAGAGGCCTTTATTTGTTTGTTTATTTATTTATATTCCACATTATCTTAACATTCTAAGTGGAGAACAATATATAGTCTTAATTAAAACATTGAATAAAAACAAACAATATCCCGATATGACATAATGTAGATATTATAAATCCTCATCAGATCATTCTTCTCATATCAACTCCTTAATTCAAAAATCAACCTAAAAAGCACATGATCAAAAATAGTTGATTTTCTTCAGCTCACATTAAATAACGTAAAATATGATTGATTTAGTCTATCAGCCTTCAGTTTACCCCATAATTTTGTTGCAAAAGGCATGTTTTCAATTCTCTTTTAAATACTCTTACTGTTTATATTTTCCGAAGTGCAGGAAGAAGAGCATTCCATAATCTTGGTCCAGTAATATAAAAAATAGATGTTTGATATTTCTCAAGCCGCACCCAAAGAAAAGAAGGAAGGTCAATAAACCTTTCTTAGTGTGCCCTTACACAGGACTTTCCCGCATGCTAAGCCCAATTTAATGGCCTTGCACTAATTTTGCCATTAGCACATGGACATTACAACTAATTAGCGCACGAGTCCTTACCACCACCCATTATATAGGTGGTAAGTGCTCATGTGCTAATTGGTTAGCATGCGGAATGTAGCTGCATTAACTGATTACTGCAGAACACACCCACTCTCTGCTCCGACATGCCCCACTGAAAAAAATAAACTTTTTTTAGCACATTCTGAAATTATCGCGAGACGTCTCAGTGCTCCATATGGCAGGTAAAGCTCTGAAATGTTTGCTGCTTATAGCAGTGAAGACTATAATACATTAGCAAGCAGGAAGGACTCTACCCAGCTGGACTATAATACCTGATGGAACTTGGGCTGCATCTTTGCTAAATTTGAGAAAATAGCTGCAGAAAAGATGGGTACTTTAATATCTTTTGATAAAGTATAGTCTCCTGTGGGAGAGTATTGCAAGTAGCCATAATTCAAATCTACCATAATATTATATTAATACTGAAGCTTTATTTGAAATCAAATATTACTATACAAGCTCCCTAATTGCATATATGTATAGTGAAGTTTGTATAGCCACTATAAGACTTGTGTGATGTGATGTAATGTTTGTTTACATAAATTAGATAGCTCTAAGTCGGATAGATGTTGGCACTGCAATCTCGAAGCGGGACTCTAGATCATCTATTATTCTATTGTCCATTTATTTTGGATTTCTGGAAATCAATATGGGGCCAAATAAATAGTTTATTGGAGAATCTGGTGGCCCTATCATATGATACTATTTTATTTGGCATGTCAATGAGGGCAAAGAGTCAAATATCCTCAAAAAATAATCAGCTCTTGCTAATTATGACTGAAGTCGCCATTCAACAAATTACTTTTAATTGGAAGAATTGGAGTAGATTAAACTTTAATTTCTGGTGAAATTCTTTGTGTCATATATATATAAGATGGAAAGAATATAAGCCATACAAAAAGGACATTTTAATAAATTCAAGGATGTTTGGGGACCATTAACAGATTATTGTAACGAGTAAAAACATTTTTCCCTTAATTATACAATTGCAAATGAGAGGGTGGGGGTGGGGGGGCTTCTGATCTCATATTAGTTGTTGGGACTAGTAGAAAAGAATATATTATATGTAATACGTGATTGCATATGATATGGTAAGGGTGGGGGGGATAAATTTCATTAATTTAAGATGATTGTAACAGAAATTCAAGTGATGTTTGTAAGTTTAAATGTTATTTCCGATTACACTTCTTGTAAGTTTAAAAATGAATATAGAATTAAAAAAAAAAAGACTTGTAATGCACGATTCATACTTATCTATAATATGAGGGATCTTCAAAAAGGGCTCCTTTTACAAAGCTGCGCTAGCGGTTTTATCGCACGCACCGGATTAGCGTGCGCTATAGTGCGCGCTAGCTGTAAATCTACCGCCTGCTCAAAAGGAGACGGTAGCTATTCCGCGCGTTAAGGCTTTGTTAAAGGAGCCCAAAGTTTCAGCATTTTCATATTTTCATGGGAAATAGTTGGGGTGGGAGAAGTGGTAAGAGGGCGTGTCATAGAATGTCATGTGACTAGTCAGTCAGGCAAGCCAGCTCACCTGTGGAAAAGTGATGTAATTTGCTTTTGAGATATTTAATAATTAGTGTTTAAAAAATAAAAATGCAGAAACTTTTTGAAGAACCCTCATATATTTGGTGTAGCCCTCTTATTTACATGTTTTGTTGTAAGATTAATGTTGATATTGTTATCTTTCCAAGTTGTACGTATGCAAACTACAAAATATTAACAAAGATATTGAACTTAAAATAAATTGAAATGCAGTCTCCCAAAGCTGACATATTACAATTAATAAATTCAGAAATAAAAATGTTTTATACTTTTGATGTCTGAGCATTGCTTTCGTCTACTGCTTTTCTCTATATTGTTTTAAACTCTTTCTTCTTTATGTCCATTATCCATCTTTCTTTCTGTCCTTATCTATTCAGCGTCTTCGCTTTGTGTCCCTGTCCCTAACCTACCCCCCTATTCAGTATCTCTTCTCTGTGTCCCTATCCCTCAGCGTTGCTGTTCCTCCTCTTGTATCCAGCATTGCCTCTCTGTGTCCCTGTCTCTATGCTTCCTCCATGCCCAGGATATCTTTGCTGTCTTCCTATCCCCTCTCCATGTCCACTTTTTCTTCTCCCTCTACCCTTCCATCTGCAACCCAAATCTCTAACATCTTGCCATGGTCCAGCCTCCCTCCTTGGCCAGAATATCTCTCTATTCCTGCTTAGTCCAGGGTATGTGTGTGTCTCTCTCTCCCTCACGCTTTGGTCCAGGATATTTCTCTCCCTCTCCCTCCAACTTTCCTTGGTCTGTGGAGGGTTCTCTCCCTTCTCCCTCTCCCTGCTTGCTCCAGGGTCTGTCTGTCTCCCTCCCTCTTTTCTTGGTCCAGGGTGTTTCTCCCTCCCTTTCCCCTTAGTCCAGGTTGTCTCTCTTGCTTTCTCTCAGCCCTCCTTTATCCAGGGTGTGTCTCTCTGTGATAGGGTGGAGTACCTGTCATTGGCCAGCGGAGGGAGCCTGAATAGTGGAGCTCATTGAGCCTGAGAGAAGAGCTAATCTGCAAAGAGCTGCAAGTGATGCTGGGAGATGGCCACTCACCCTGAGTAGGTGTGGTACTGAAACAAACAGCTCCCAGCACAGAGAGCTCAGAAGGCAAGGAGCTCTTTTGGGAGTAGGAGGAGGAATGCTGGTCTCTGGCCTAAATCCCTGACCAGCTGACAGTGCAGTAGAGTAGAGTGGCCAGGCTGATCAGTACTGACAGGGGGACTGGTGCAGGAGAGTTTCAAGTTTTATTAATAAATTCAAAGTGATGTAAATTAAAATTAATCACATTGAGACATACAATGGACTAACTACAGACATCATACTTGAAAAGGAGGGGAAAAGGGTAGAACTACAATTTCAAAAAGAAAAGAACAATTAAGGAAAACATGAAGGGAGGGGGACTCTGTTGGCTTGAAGTGCCTAGTCTTCAAAAATTACAGCATTAATAGCGCGGCCAAAGAGAACAGAGGTTTTTTCCTAAGCTAATTCCCGAAAGCATCTATGCAGAGGAAGCTTTTTAGTGAACTTTTAAATCGTTCTAATACTGTTTCTTCACAGAGATGAATAGGTCAGTAATTCCATTGCTGGGGTGCTGTGACCGAAAATATTTCATTTCACCTTGTATTAATTACCTTTAAAGAAGGGACTGTAAGAAGATGTTGATTTGTTGATCTTAGATGTAAAATATGGAATAAGGAGTCTGTCCAGGAAAGCTGATAATTTTGATTGCCTGAATGTGAATGTTAAAAGAGCTAATTTATAGGAAATTCTGTGTTGGATTGGGAGCCAGTGAGCTGTTTTTAGTAGTGGAGTAATGTGTTTGTACTTTTTTGAATTGGTAATGATTTTTATTGCAGTGTTTTGTATTATTTGTAACCTCCTTATTACCTTTTGTGAAATGCCTTTATAAAGAGAATTCCAGTAATCTAATTTGGATTTAATTAATGAATGAATGATGATATTTAAAGCGGCTGGGTCCAGAACTTTTGCGCCTGGTAGTGAGAGGGCCTGTGGGGAACCTTTACACTGGCAGAGAGATCTGGAAGAGAGATGTAGCCCCTGTAGTATAGCCCAGTGGTGGAAGGGTCTGCATGGACCTATACACTGGTGGGAAAGAGCTCAGAAGTAGCCAGAGGGCCTAGAGAGCCTGGAGTTGAGGAAGTGACTCAGGCTTGATGACCCGGCAGTGGGACCTCTGAAGAAGAATCCAGGTGGTGGGGAGCCAAGAGGCCAGGGAGTGAAAGACTGGAGGTGGCCCCACAAGAGGCAGCTGAAAGACCTGGCAGAATCCAAGGCTGAGGAGGCTGCCAAAGATGGAGGGCCAATAGAAGGTTGAAGGAAGGACTTGGGAAGACCTGGAGAAGACAGAGTCAATGTTGATCCTTCACGGAGGCCTTAAAGACCCAGACCCCCCCTCCCAACCCAAATCAAACCCCTCCCCCTCCCCCTCCACTCCAGTGTCAAAAGTTCAAGAGAGAACTTCTAGCTCTATGGGACAGACCGTCCCATACAGGGGCCCAGATTCTCCAAAATTTCCACCAGGGACCAGAGCCACCCTTATGCACATCCAAGTATTCAAATTTTAATAAACAGTTCATTTCTCCACATTGTTACCATAGGTGCCACAACACAAGGATACATTTCCTGGCCAATAAGGATGCTTTGTGTAACAGCAAGTTATCCCCTCTAGACAAACCCAAGGAAGTAACTTGGGAAAAAACCAAAATATCCGCCTGCAGAGGAATCGGTTTACTCAATGTTGTTTGTAAATACAAAGCAACAAAAGACCAAAAGGTCTGAAGTCGGTCACAGGACCAAAACATATGAAGTAGGCCCGCTGGGGTGAACTGGCACTTAGGACACCGAGCATGGGATGCAAACCCAGAAACATAGGCCCGGTATGGAGACACATATAGCCGCAGAAGAAACTTGTATTGCTATTTCTGTAAAACTATGGAACAAGTCAGCCGAGGTAAATGTTTCATGAAAATATGGAGGCCCTCCCCTGTGACTTGCTCAGAGGGAGACAAATCCTGGTTCCACACAGCAGCCACGCCTTCATAGTCCCAGGGAGCACTGAAACTCCCCAAACTGGTTTGATAAAAAGACAAACTAGTCCTAGTCAAGCGAGATAAAGTCAGAGTCTCACACACCATATCCGCCATGTGACATCTAAAGATAGGAGGTAGTGAGAAACATGATGATAGTAAAGCCACTCAGTGGCCTCCAGGAATCCAGCTATTTGCAAGTCCAGAAAGAAACAAGGCACTCCCTCCGGCGTCACCACATCACGCACATAACAAAGTCCACGAGCACTCCAGCGCTGTAAGAACCTTTTGGAAGCATCAGGGTCCAGATCTCTATTACCCCAGAAAGGCAACAAAACCGTAGACGTAAACGGCAACTGCATGCACTTGCACAACCATTGCCAACATTGTCGCATGGATCGCAACAAAGGATGACTTCTAGTAGGAAAAATTTGATGTGGGCGCTTCGCATGAAGATAATAAAGCAGGTGCCATCAATTGTTGTTCAAGAGTGACAGGAGTGTAGTGTTGGGTGTTATGTATCCAGTCCACCAGGTATCTGAGAAGGCAGACTATGTTATATCTCCTCAGGTCCGGTAGTGCCAGTCCCCCATGCCCCACAGGCAGAGACAATTGAGTAAGCATCATGCGGGGCTTTCTATTATTCCATAGACATTTGCGCAATACAGAGTGGTACATACCAAGATCCTTGTTGGTAAGATACATAAGAAAGGTCTGCATCACATACACCTACTGGGGGAACAAGACCATTTTAAATAGAGCTATATGCCCCTTTAGTGACAGTGGAAACCGGGTCCACAGACCCAAGAGATCTCTGGTTCTCCCCAGTAACACCGTGAAATTTTCTCTGTAAGCCTGAGCTAAATTACCGGTGATATAAACCCCCAAATATTTTAGTTTACGTGCTACCTTTCGCAAAGGGAAGGGAAGAGACCAATCCGCATAAGCATACCCACCAATGGACAAAGCCTCTGACTTATCCAGCTTTAATTCAAAACCAGACACCGCCCCATGAATCTCAATCAATCTCAAGACCCGCGGAAGAGACCGACCCGGCCGAGTCAACAATAGTAAAATATCATCCACAAATGCCAGACAGCGCACTTCCTCCCATCTCACAGACAACTCCAAGACCAACCTATCCTCTCGAATCTGTCGCAACAAAGGCTCCAACAAGAAAATAAACAATAAAGGGGAGAGGGGACAACCCTGGTGTGTACCACGCTCCACAGAAAAATAAGCTGAAACCTGACCATTAACCAACACTGCCAAGCTAGGATGGGTGTACAAGAGGCAAACCATATCAAGGAAAGGTCCCCCCAACCCAAATCTGTTCAAGACCGCGAACAAATAGTCCCAATCCACACAATCAAATGCTTTACGGGCATCAAGACTGATCAAAAGAGCTAGAAGAGAACGAGTGGCACTATGGCCCAAAGCCGCCATCACCTTTCAAACATTCCAAACCGCCTGCCTCCCGCGGACAAACCCAACCTGATCAGGGTCAATTAACTCAGGCAGCAAAACAGAAAGATGATTGGCCAGGATTTTAGCCAAAAGCTTCAATTCATAATTAATCAATGAAATGGGATGGTAGGAATCCACAAAAGCTGGGTTTTTACCAGGTTTAGGGATCAACACAACATGGGCACAGTTAGCATAGATAGGAAAAGCCCCCTGAGACACCACCCTATCAAAATAGGCCTCCAAGGGGCCCTCGATATGACCCAGTAAAATTTTATAAAATTCAGAAGAAAGACCATCAGGTCCAGGGGCCTTCGCTAGCAGAGAGTCCCGAATCACCTGCCAGATTTCCAAAGCCGAGATAGGAGCATGCAACGCCTCACCCACGTCCCCCAAAACCCGAGGCAAGTGTAAGGAGTCCAAATATGAAACCGTAACATCCGGCGACAAAGGCCTCCCAGAGTAGAAGTCTTGAAAGTGACAATAAAATATCTCAGTAAGTCGGTCCCGGTCAGTAATAAAGGACTGGTTATGCTAAAGCCCCTTACAATATTGAGGGCCCTGCCAAGGGTAGACCAGCCTTGCCAACAATTTGCCCAAACGATTCCCATATATGTATGTGTATTTAACTCTGTTCTTGTTTTAGCAGAGACTCGGAGAATCAAGATGCCTGGGGGTGGATATGTGATGGGTATAACCGCTTGACCTGGCCACATGATCACACTCTCATAACCCCCTTCTTTGTCCAGGTCTCTCTCTTTCTCTCTCCCTGTCCCTTCCACCTTGGTCCAGTGTGTGTGTATGTGTCTGCTCCCTCTCCTTTGGTTCATGCCTCTCTCTCTCTCTTTCTTTCTCTCTTCCCTTTGCTTTGTCTGGGTCTGACATATGTCCAGCTATTCAGCCACCCACCAGTCCTTCACACTGCAGCAGATTGTGGCAGAGGAAGCACTGAAAGCTGCCTCTTTGGCCGATGGAGCTTTTCCTCTGCCATGGCCCACTTCTCTGATGCAACTTCCTGTGGGCAGGACAAGATAGAGGAAAGGCTTTGCCAGCTACAGAAAGGCAGTTTTCAGCGCTCTCTTTGCCGCAGCCTGCTGCAGTGTGGAGGACCAGCAGGTAGATAAAGAGCTGGAGAGATGCTAGACCCAGGTAAGAGAGGATGCAGGGTTCAGCTGCAGGCAGTTCCTACCATTGGATGGCGCCATGCATTTTGCTGGACCCACTCATTGGTAGCTATGCCCTGGACATACCCCTTTATGACAACAAATGAACATTTTTTTTGTTTGTTTATGTGACCCTGTTCGTATTTCACAAACAGCTCCATGCCCAGGAAACCCTATTTTAAAATGCGTTGAAAATTTTGACTATCCTAACTTGGATGTCTCTTTTCCAACCTTCATGCCTTATATAAATTTAGGTCTGATAATGCAATAGCTGAAAGCCAATTAATGATAAACATTTTATATAGTAACCCAATTCATTTTGGTATTCCACTCAGACACCAAATCATTTGCTGTTCATATGAGGAAGAGAAACATAGGCAATTTTGTAAACCTGGTGGGATAAAACAAAGAACATGAGGTGCTGGCAATGTGCACTGTAGAAGGTACAAAGTGAGATTGCAATTTTATTCATTAATAAGCATCCCTACAGCTCCTGACACCAATTAATTAGGCAAGTTCAAAGTATAACTGCTGCTGGATCAACATTTTAGTTCCTCCCCAACACAGGAGTGAGCTATAAAAAGATGAATTATTTGATCGGAGAATTATTCATCTTACTTGCAACCAAAACATGTGAAACGCCTTCTCTCCTTCCACTAATAATTAGCATATTGTATACAAATTCAAAGCTTTCACTCTGCTTTCTTGTACTAGTCAGCACAAAAACCTCCCAAAAAACATGCAAGTTAAAATAAGAATGTTCTTTAGAGGAGGAACATTGAACTAAATTATGCCACCCATTCATTATTGAAAAATTCTGATTGCCAGGAAAAACAATATATTTTGTTGTCACATCAGAGGCATAAGAACATAAGAATTGACATACTGGGACAGACCGAAGGTCCATCAAGTCCAGTATCCTGTTTCCAACAGTGGCCAACCTAAGGGCTAGATTCACATAGCAAACCGATCGTGTACCAATCGGTTTGCGACCCCTTAGCGACCCCGGCCTGATTCACTTACCTGTCTTCCGACCATCCTCCAATCCGCGCATGCAAATGAGGGCAATGGCATGCAAAATAGGCAGGGACGCGATTCACTAAAGAAAACCCTGCAACACCAACTGGGCTGGCTGATCAAAAAAAAGCGACTGCTAAGGCCCAGTCGCTGAAGCCCTTTCTGGCTGCCCTGCCTTCTGCCGCCCTGCTCTCTGCCTTGTCAGTCCCTGTCCTGCAGCCCCGAACACGCTGCCTGCCTGCCCCGAACCTAAACACGCTGCCTGCCCCAAACTGTCCCACTCTTCCTCACACTGCAAGCCCGTGGTTTTAACCCACGGGCTTAAGCGGGTTAAAACCATGCACTCCCAAAAGTTCCTTGAGCACTATTATTTTTTTAATAGGCGATCGAGGAACTTTTGCGAGCCTGTGGTTTTAACCCGCTTAAGCCCACGGATTAAAACCACGGGCTTGCAGTGAGGGGGAAGGGTGGGAAAGTCTGGGCAGGCAGGCAGGGTGTTCGGGCCTGGAAGGCAGGAATGTTCGGGGTAGGCAGGCAGGTAGGCAGCACTTTTACATCCCCTGGCTGGTGTTAAAAAATAGAAGAAGAATAAAAAACCCATAACTCCGACGGCCCGGAGGCCCCACGCATGCTCAGACTATCTACAGATGCTCTGCACATGCGCGGGGATCGCTATAGCGTGATCCGTGCCTGCAAATTGCCCTCATCTGCATGCTAGAGTTTGCAGAATTCATCGGACCTGCCCGGATTGGGCCAGAATCGGCAGGTTAGTGAATCCTGGCCTAAGTCCCAACTACCTAGCTAGTTCCCAAGTAGTAAAACAGATTTTATGCTGCTTATCCTAGGGATACGCAGTGGATTTCCCCAAGCCGTCTCAATAATGGCCTATCCAAACCTTTTTAAACCCTGCTAATCTAACTGATTTCACCACATTCTCCAGCATCGAATTCTGGAGTTTACACATTCTGTGCAGAAATATTTTCTCCATTTTTTATTTTTTTGCTAAATCTACTACTTTGAAAAATAATAATCTTATACAATATTGTACAACGGTTTGAGTTGGTGAATCAGCCCTCGTCCAGCAGCGAGGGACGTGGCAATTAATGTGCACGTTAATCTTCATTCAAGTTAGAGTGGCCAGCATTCATTTAGCACAGGGTTACTACTCTTTGGTGAATAGTAGTGATTTGTACAGACTGTACCACTAAAGGAGGCAATTAACCATAATGACATCATTTAATTTTCAGCTGAGATTATTTGTTGCCCAAAATTACATCACGCTCAAAACATACTTTAATTTACAGTCCAGAGTCAATAAAACTTTCCATTCTTTGCTCCAAGTTCTGAGTGCTTTCACACTGAATAATCCTATTGCTTTCAAACTACCGTAGTTATTCTTGCAGCCCTGCTCTCTCACCTCATACCTGCAGTTAACCAAAGCCACCGTGACAGATTGATCACTTAGCAATTAACACGGTATGAGCTGACTGGTGAGGAATTTACATAATGCACTTGTCCTGCAGATGATTTAACATGACAGTGCTGTGCAACTGGTCAGTATCTGAAGAAAGCCTGTTTGGGAGAGAGCTATCAAAATGACAATGCTGCTCACTGGCATAAAAATACATGAGAGGTTTAATTTGTAAGAACGGCTCAATATTAATCTGGCATGTGTAAACAGACATTACAGGTACACATACAGTATCTTGCTGTTTTTCTTGTATTCACTTCTGTCATACAGAAAACTACTGTATCTTCTGCACCATAGGTCAGGGTTAATCTATTTTTAAGAAAAATAAATTGATTTGGCACTTATTAAGTGGATCTTACTATTTAAAAGCTGTTTTTCCTGCCTTTATCATGCAATATAATTTAGGGGTCTTTTACTAAGCTGCGATAGGTACCTAATACAGAAAAAATGGCCTACTAAAGTGCTCCACATTCATTTTGCCATCTGCACGTGTGGATTCTCTAAACGGCACCTAACTCAGTAGACGCCTAAGAATCACAGATAGGCGCCATTTGTAGAATCGCACCTAGCGGCACCTAAATTGACTTAAGCGCCGGTAGCCATGAATAACTTAGGCGCTGGTATATTAATTCCCTCCCTGGTATCCTGAGGACCTGTTCCGACCACTTACAATTTAGAAAAATGTTGAAGACACAACTGTTTGTTCATATATGCTCATTAATTGTGTTGGGTCGACTTTGCATGAATACTTCAATCACAGATGAACAGGCCAAACTTATATGAATTTTGCTTAACTTAGCAATTAAAATAATTCTTGCTCATTGCCTTACTGGGTCAGACCATCTAGCCCAGTATCCTGTCTTCACAGAGGCCAATCCACCTAGTAGCAGCATTCCATGCTACCATCCAATGTCTGTCTCAACAGCGAACTATGGACTTTTCCTCCAGGAATTTTTCCAAACCTTTTTTTAAACCAGCTACATTAACTGCTGTTACCACATCCTCTGGCAACGCATTCCAGAGCTTAACTATTCTCTGAGTGAAAAAATATTTTTTATCTCGATGTACCTATTCCCTTCCCCCTTTTCCTCCTGGCTTTACGTTAGTTGTGCTTAGTCTGTGCAATTCCCTCAATTTTAATAGAGCTGTTTTTATCTTTTTACTATTAGCCTTATTGTAAACCGTTTAGATATGCATTATAGATGGTATATCAAGTAATTAATAAACTTGAAACTAACCACTACGCCACAATCTCCTAGCGAGGCCTAAGTTTACCACACCTATTCTCTGCCCCTAACCATGCTTACTTTTCAGGTATGCATCATTAGGCATTGGAGTGTGCCTCAGGCATCACTAGGTACCAAGAGGTTATCTGCACATAACTTTAAGTAATTTGGGTTTTTTTTTTACATCTTTAATGGCTTGGCCAATTAACCCATTTATAAACATTAAATTCCGCACCTAGGCACCATTTATAAAAGCCATAAGTGCTTCCACAATAATTATTTGCAGCTCCCATGCACGAATGACAACACTAGCATACAACCTGCAAATTTAAACAAAAACCCTGAAAAAGCCTTACTTTACTGACCCATTAAATATGGGCTTAGCGTGTGGGAAAGCCCCACATTAAAATATACTAAGCCCATGTTTTAATGCATCTTAATAAAAGAGTCCCTTAGATTGTGAGCCCTACCAGGGACAGAGAAATAATTACTATATCTAATTGTAACTCTCCTTGAGCTACCACTGAAAAAGCAATCCAGCATAATCTGCTGCTAGCTTCTGAATGTAAAATAAAATTGAACTTTTGTTTTAAAGCTGCAAGTCTAGGTCTAAACCAAAATGTGCTAACATCCCTTCCTGTTCCTTCTCATACCCCCATTCCCTGAGTTTCTCTTTCTACCACAGACCAGAGTATAGAGATGAAATGAAAAGAGCTGGTTATAATTCATTACACAATGTAGTTTAGGGACTCCTGTGCAATTCCTTCCAGCAACCTTTAATGAATGGCACCTGATCAATAATGTAGAGTTCACCACCTGAAAACGAAAAAGCCTTGCTCGCGAGTTGTGCCGGTGGAAAATATCAAAACCATTTATCATGGATAGAGATGGATAGCCCCTGGCTACCGTCTACCAGCACTATAAAACCTAACATTGCTTTGTCCTGCAAATAGCCTGGACAGATTCCGTTGAATAGAGTCTAATATGATCCCTCAGCTTTCCTCAATAGATGACATCGACAGATATAATTACAACCCTGGAAATACTATAGAATTATAACAGTAATAATTCATTGTTGTGCAGATAACTTTAGCATTAGCCATATGTCTTCTATGTAGTTTGTCTACAATCTCAAATATACTATCAAAGAGTATTCCTGCATATCTGCAGAATACAACGAGCTGACCTATTTTGATCAAACACTACATTTATATTTTACTTATCTAGGAAAGCAGCAATATGGTTAATAGGGGCACATGTGCTAAAGGACTGATATTAACCACCTGCATCTACTCAGGCAGATAAATGAATTAAAAACAAAGCAATCGACTCCGACAAGGCAATGCAGCAATAATGTGTTAATTAGGTATAGGATGATATTGCCTGGACCCATTGTTCCTCTGGCCATTACCATAAGAAACTGTAAAATTATTCTTTTGTAATATCGGAATCACCTACGATACAGTTGTTCCAGTGATACTGTAACTACTGCCTGCAGACAGAGGTGAACAGTGTGTTCGGGAAAAATATGTGTTTATATGGGGGGAGGGCAGAACAGTAGGATGGGCAAAACAGGACTTCAATATGTGGCAGGTAGGGGTACATATGGTAGGAGAGAAGACAAAGGCCCCCAAATCAGAACAACTCCACCAGAAATTACTGGGAAGGGAAATAAACTTAAATGTATGATACTAAATGTGTGGTTGATATTGGCAACTGGCATCTTATTGGGGAATCTCGAAAAATCTGAAAAGCTTGATGGACTCTTTGTAACTGAGGGTCACAATTACAAAGCCATGGTAGCAATTCCTGCATAGCAAATATGATACAGCCCATTCAGTTCCTGTGGGCTGTGTCGCATTTGCCATGCTGGGACTCGTTACTGGTACTTTGTTACTGAGTCTTGGGTGAAAATAGCAACCTGAATAAGGCATACGTACTTATGTCTGCAGGGGTATAGGTACTGACATGTACCATGTAGGGGATCAGAGAAGGGTGGGGTTGCAGTCATAATAAAGAACCTCCTACTGTGGGCTCAGGAAGAACAGGATTCATCAACAGAGCAGATGGCCAATTACTAAAAATGACCTTCTCCATCGAGTTTGGATTTTCTTACCAGTATATTGTCCACCAGCCTTGGCCAAGGATACAAGAAAGAGATCTGTGAGAAAAATCATACTGTTGAGTTTTTGGAAGATCTCAAAGTACATTTTGAAAATTTCTGTGATAGTAGAGCTTCAGTCCTCACAGATATGTTGGTGTTAGGAAACCTTAAACAGATTGTTATGAAACCTACCCACCAGGAAGGACACCTACCAGATCCAAATTTTATTCCTGACTGCTATAGGCTATTAATTGATTGAGAATTTAGTAAACCCTGTCCACACCCTTGGACAGACCTTACACAGGACAAAGACAAGAAGTTTACAATAAAGAGGGAGGACAAGTGGATCACACCAACTCATAGAAGGAGGGCATATTGGGACATTATAAGACACCTGATGCATAAGAACTTGGACTGTTCTAGACCTAGCAGCTTCTAATCATAGTAGGGTTACCATATTATTGACCTGAAAAGAGAGGACACAAGACCCCCACTACGGCTCTGCCCTCATTCCGCCTCATGGCTAGCCCCCGAACCTAGTTTGGCAGGGCCAGTTTATAAGGAATCCAGTGCCCCCCCCCCCCCCCTTACCTCAGCACTGCAATTCTATTTTCTTCAGGCCACCAGTAGCTCAGTGATGTGAGCATGCTTCTGTTAGCCTGACCTGGAAGTCGCCTTTCTGCATGGCCTGCCTCTGTGGAAACAGGAAGTCGTTGCAGAGAGGCAGCTTCTGGGGCGGGTTGATGGCAGCAGGCTCATGTCGCTGAGCTGCCAGTGGCCCAAAGAAAATAGAATTGCAGTGCCGAGGAAGAGAAGGAGATCAACTGGATTCCTTGTAAACCGGCCCTGCCAAACCCAGAAAACCCCACAATTTACAAAACCATCTAAAATGAGGACATGTCTGGGTGTTCCTGGACGTATGGTAACCCTAAGTCATAGGATAGTGGTAAAGGCTACCATCTGAAAGGAATAGTTTACCACAGAACTGAAAAGGCTAGATAGAATGTTCAAATTTTAGGGAGGAGATGGAAAAAGACAAAATTAATGGACAATAGACTTAAATAGTACATGGAACCCAATACCTATTTAAAGAAGGCTCAAAAAGCAAAATCTTTTCTCATGCATAAATTCTGATCTAAATAAGCCTTAGCGATTCTTCTAGGTGATCAATTTACTGCTAGTGAAAGAGCGGTAGGCCCAAAAATCTACTCCAGCTGATCATCTGGCAAACTTCTCTTATAAAGACTTCCCTTAATGAAATGAGAGGAGGCACTGTGACTAAAACTTGTCCTCCTATGATAAGCCTGGACCCTTTCTCCTTAATTACTGAGGACAAAGTATAGAAATGGATTACTTCTTTGAAATCATCCTATATGACCCTAGATCAAATTCCTATCTTTCTCCTCGGGGGCTGTTCCAAGCATTTTGTCGCACACCCGGTATTGGCTAGTCAGAATGGCTACCGGGTGCTGCGCACAAACACAGTTCCTGGACGTGCCTTCGCGAATTGAAAGGCCCTGCTGGTGATAATAATGTCAGGACACCCAAAAATGCTCAGGATATCTGAGTTTTTAAAGATACCACACTTTATTTAATACAGTCTCTGTGCTCATGTCCAAATCAAAAAGTAAAAGAAAACCAAAAAGAAAGCTCAGTAGTCCAGCTTATTCCAGAGCTAAACATAAGCAGCCCTTTCCTCAGGGTAAGTCTTTATCAGGTAGTCCTTATTATTGACACTTAAAGTCAGTTTGTTTTAGCAAGCACACTGTGTTAGCCTGAGTGTATCACAGGCTTCTCCCCTTTTAAACCAGCCAAGCTGGCGGGGGTGGGGAGTTGCTGAATCCACTTAATTAGCTTGCCAGAAAATGGCCCCTCTATCCCAACCTTGGATCTTTGTGGATTCAAACCCCACAACTCCCACTGGAAAACAAACAGTAGCTCCTTATCACCAAGGAAAAAGGAAAAACAAAAACTCAAAACAGAGTTCACAGTCCTTAGAGTTTCTTTAGGGTGAGACTTAATAAAAATGCTCACACACACACAGTCCCAGCCAGCACAAGTCCCAGGTGCCTCAAAACACCAATCAGTTTTGTAAGAGAAGCAAAAACATAGAAAAAACAACTTAACTCTCTTCCATGCAGTCTTCTCCAAGCTCGCAGGTAATATCCATTGCTTCCTCAGGTAGGCTTGCCAAAGGGAAATTACTCAGGTCCTTCATCTCAATCTCGTTCCCTTGCTGAGCCATGGGAGCAGCACCTGGCCATGAGTCTCCTTCCAAGGTTGGATCCAGACTGAATCTTCCCAGCTTGGACTGCTGGTTATGACCAGACTTGAGAAAGCCACGCCCTATCCTGAAAGGGGAATGGGTTGGCTTTTGCTGAGCCTTCTGGTGTTGCTCAATTAGTCTCAGGAGCTGTGTGCTAGATTGATTAAGAGCCTGCCTACCAGAGTGCTTTTTAGCAGGGACTGTTCTAGGTTCAGGGAAGTTCTCAAACTCATCCTGCTTCCCCTCCCCCCAGGGCTCCTGCTCTTGGGCACTCCCATCAGGGCTAGAATCCTGTTCTCCACTGTTAGCACTGTTGCTACATTGATCAGCCCTTTTAAAGATTAGGGGTTTTTGTATTTTCAAAGGCACAAACCTGACCTCAGTAGCGGGTTTGTGACAATTTGCAGGCCTTCTAAATGTATCATTAAGTTAGGACATAGTCCCACCTTCCCTAAAAGAAGCAGTTGAAACCTTTATAGTCAAGAAAGAGGAACAGCGTGGTGACCTGTGCAAAACATTCAGGCATATCTCTAATTTCCCTCTGATTGTAAAATTATTAGAGAAGGATGTATTAATTCACCCAGTACCAATGTAGGCTACTTTTTGTACAGTTTTTTTTATTATTATAAGCCCCATAGTAAAAACGTTTTTAGGTATATTAAAAGCAAGAAGCTGGGAAGACCGCTAGACGAGATGGGAATAGTTAGTGAGATAATTAAGTTTTCTGATGACACAAAGTTGTTCAACGTTGTTAAATTGCAAGAGGATTATAAAAAATTGCAAGAGGACCTTGGGAGACTGGGCATCAAAATGGCAGATGACATGTAATGTGAACAAGTGCAAAGTGGTGCATGTGGGAAAGAGGAACCTGAAGTATAGCTACGTGATGCAGGGTTCCACGTTAGGAATCACTACCCAGAAAAAGGATCTAGGTATCATTGTTGAGGATATATTGAAACCCTCAGTTCAATGTGTGGCGGCAGCTAAAAAAGCAAATAGAATATTAGGAATGATCAGGAAAGGAATGGGAAACAAAGATGAAAATATTATAATGCCTTTGTGTCTCTCTCTTGTATTGCCACACCTTGTGCAATTCATTTTTTTTAGTTATATTTATTAGCTGTACCTCAAAAAAGATATAGCAGGATTAGAAATGGTACAGAGAAGGGCGACAAAAATGATAAAAGGGATGGGATGACTTCCGTATGAGGAAAGGCTAAACCAGCTAGGGCTCTTCAGCTTGAAGAGACAGCTCATGGGTGCTATGATAGAGGTCTATAAAATACTGAGGGCCAGATTCTCAAAACAAAATCTGCCTTTAACGTGCTCGCTAAATAAGTTTACCAAGGTCTTTTGCGAGCTTTCTAGCAGTCTCCGACACTGCTAGGCATATGGGCTCGACAATATTTAAACAAGCAGGTATAGCCATGCAATTGATCTCGAGTAACTGGAAAAACCATGACAGAATAAGTTACACTTTTTGGTGGGTGAATGTATGCACTACATACAAATATGAAAGAATTAATGCAGAATGTAGGGGATTTAGCGGTGTATTTAATAAAGTTTGGAGCACATTGACTAAATTTATGGAGTTATGATAATATTTCCTTTATTTATTTCCTGTACACATCCATGGGGGAGGGGGGTGGAAGGGAGGGAAATAAATAATTACTGATGGTGATATTTAAGTAACTTTATTATTTATTTAAATCATATATTATGTTAAAATGCATTATTATTTAATATATGAAATTTGAAAATCCTGAATGATATATAAATTGCCTGTACAGATAATAGTGCATTGTATGTAATATCTACTGTTCTTTATTTATTGGCACTGTTCTTAGTTTAAAAATCAATAAAGATTTATTAAAAAAAAAAAAATCACTGAGCCATTCTCCAACAGCGGCATCGGCTTTTGGTGACAAAAATCATCGACTAGTCCAGGGTGCCGGTACAGTGCCAGCACTGTGAAAAACACATCTCTGGCATGTGTTTTGACATGCAATTTAAAAAGTTTAAAAAAAAATCCTAAATTAAAGTTCAGCAGGAGAGATGCCCTCTCTCCTGCCACGTTGCCGACAATCAACACCCTCCAACCCCCTCGGCAGCAAGAGAGATGCCCAATCTCTCCCACCCAACCAACACAACCCCTGGCAGCGAGAGAGATCCTTAATCTCTCCCACCACCAACCGACACCCCCCCCCCTGCAGCGGGAGAGATGCCCATTCTCTCTTGCCACCAACTAACACCTCCCCCCCCCCGGCAGTGGGAGAGATATCCATGCTCTCCTGCCGCCATGTAACACCCCCCCCCCCATGCCTCTGATGACACCCATCCTCTCCCACTTACCTTGCTTTAGAAGGCTGGCTGGAGGGAAGCCTAATCCCTCCGTCCAGCTGACCTGCCTCTTCAAAAGGGCGGGCCTTCCCTTCCCCAGTGCATCCTGGTGCACTGGTGAGGGACCTGAGGCTCTGATTGGCCCAGGTTGTTTAAGGCCCCTTCTATGCAGAGGCTCTGAGTGGTCCAGATTGTTTAAGGCCCCTCCCATTGAACGGGCCTTAAACAACCTTGGCCAATTAGAGCCTCAGGCCCAACCCTGGTGCATCCCAGGATGCCCTGGGGAGGGGAAGGCCTACCATTTTGAAGAGGCAGGCCAGCTGGCCAGAGGGAGTAGGCATCCCTCCAGCCAGCCATCTAAAGTAAGGTAAGGGGGAGAGGGTGAGGGTCATTGGAGGCATGGGGGGAGGAATGCATGGTGACAGGAGAGTGTGGGCATCTCCTACTGCCAAGGGGGGTTGGAGGGGATGTTGGTTGGTGGCCGAAGAGATTGGACATCTCTCCCACTGCTGAGAGGTGTGTTCTTGATGGTGGGAGAGATTATGCATCTCTCCCACTGCTGGGGGGAGGTGGTGTTGGTTGGTGGCGGGAGAGACTGGGCATCTCTCCCGCTGGGTTAGGGGTTTTTTTTGCATTTATTCTGCAAATGTGCCCATCACCAGCGATGGGCACATGTAAAATTTAGCGAGTCTTTGCTACTCTCCGCCAACCTCATTTGTATGAACGTTTTTGGAAGAATGACTTGCTTTTTTAAAATCACTACTATAACAGCTGTGACAGCAGCCTATCAGTTTCTTACGTGTTGTTTTTTTTTTGAGAATCTAGCCCTGAGTGGAGTAGAAAGAATAAATGTGACTTGCTTGTTTACTCTTTCCAAAAATACTAGGGGGCATGTGATGAAGCTACTAAGTAGTAGATTTAAAACAAACTGGATTAAGCATTTCTTCACACAATGTGTAATTAAACTCTGGAATTTGTTCCCGAAGAATGCAGTGAAATCAGTTAGCTTTGCAGGAGTTTAAAAAAGGATTGGATAATTTTTTAAAAGGGAGCTCCATAGGCTATTATTGAGGAAATCCACTGCTTATTCCACTGCTTGGGGAAATCACCTGCTTATTCCTAGAATAAGCAGCATAAAATCTGTTTTATTACTTGGTATCTAGCTAGTTACATGGGACCTGGGTTGGCCACTGTTGGAAACAGCATACTGGGCTTGATGGACCTTTGCTCTGTCCCAATATGGCAATTCTTATGTTCTTATGTTAATACTAGCTGATGCCCCGGCGTTGCACGGGTATTTAATTATAGCAATAACACTGTAAATGGATTCAAATAAAGATACTTTATAGTGGTGAAAGAAATTATTTTTTAACAGCTTTATAAAAAGTACTATATTCAAATTATAATGTGAAATATTTGACAAAATGAAGACAATACAACTAACACAAAACTTGATTATAAACAACATTTTTAGTTTCACCTCCAGGAGCAAGAACATATAAATTCATGGGTGAACCCACCCTTGAGCAAGCAACATAGAGTTGTCCATGGGAAAAACAGGGGGATCTTAAATCCACTCCACAGTATGTAATAGTCTGTCCCTGTGATTTGTTGATTGTGATAGAGAATGCAAGGCTCACTGGAATTTGCAATCTCTTAAACTGAAAAGGAAGATCTGTTGGAATAAGTGGCATTCAAAAGTTTCAGTATTGATTTAAACAACTCAATATGTGGAAACTCAGGTTGAAAAGAAACTCCATGCAGTTTTTTCCCGGTTCAGAATGGAACCTGTGTTCCTAGTTCAACATATGTGAGTACTCATGTAATGTAATAACATTATGAACTGGGGTGCATGAAGGAAACAGTTACAAACACAGTTAGAACATACAAACTCTATATGTATGGTGTCCGTGGTAGAATAGAAACGATGTCCCTAGTGGTTATAGTGTCATAGAAAGTGTTTTATAGTTGGAATTACTGTGAGAATGGCAGCTTTTTACATCCTTTCCATTGACATGAATGGGTGAAATCTGATTTTCAGTTTGTAGCTCCGCCCACGTGTGCAGGTGGGCCGCGAGACCCCCAGAACATATCACCCCAGGTAGTGAGGGATCTGCATACCAAGTTTCGTTCAAATCGGTCAAGCCGTTTTTGAATTACTGTGAGAATGGCAGCTTGTTACATTTTTTCCATTGACATGAATGGGTGAAATCTGATTTTCTGTTTGTAGCTCCGCCCACGTGTGCAGGTGGGCCGCGAGACCCCCAGAACATATCACCCCAGGTAGTGAGGGATCTGCATATCAAGTTTCGTTCAATTCGGTCAAGCCGTTTTTGAAGTACTGTGAGAATGGCAGCGTTTTACAATTTTACCATTGACATGAATGGGTGAAATCTGATGTTCTGTTTGTAGCTCCGCCCATGTGTGCAGGTGGGCCGCGAGACCCCCAGAACATATCACCCCAGGTAGTTGGAATTACTGTGAGAATGGCAGCTTTTTACATTTTTTCCATTGACATGAATGGGTGAAATCTGATTTTATGTTTGTAGCTCCACCCACGTGTGCAGGTGGGCCATGAGACCCCCAGAACATATCACCCCAGGTAGTGAGGGATCTGCATACCAAGTTACGTTCAAATCGGTCAAGTCGTTTTTGAATTACTATGAGAATGGCAGCTTTTTACATTTTTTCCATTGACATGAATGGGTGAAATCCGATTTTCTGTTTGTAGCTCCGCCCACGTGTGCAGGTGGGCCGCGAGACCCCCAGAACATATAACCCCAGGTAGTGAGGGATCTGCATACCAAGTTTCGTTCAATTCGGTCAAGCCATTTTTGAAGTACTGTGAGAATGGCAGCGTTTTACAATTTTACCATTGACATGAATGGATGAAATCTGATTTTCTGTTTGTAGCTCCGCCCACGTGTGCAGGTGGGCCGCGAGACCCCCAGAACATATCACCCCAGGTAGTGAGGGATCTGCATACCAAGTTTCGTTCAAATCGGTCAAGCCGTTTTTGAATTACAGTGAGAATGGCAGCTTTGGAGGAGTGTGTGGCGCAGTGGTTGGATCTACAGCCTCAGCACCCTGGGGTTGTGGGTTCAAACCCCGCGCTACTCCTTGTGACCCTGGGCAAGTCACTCAGTCCTCCATAGCCCCAGGTACATTAGCTAGATTGTGAGCCCACCGGGACAGAGAGGGAAAATGCTTGAGTATCTGATTGTAAAACCGCTTAGATAACCTTGATAGGCGGTATATAAAATCCTAATAAACTTGAAACTTTTTACATTTTTTCCATTGACATGAATGGGTGAAATCTGATTTTCTGTTTGTAGCTCCGCCCACGTGTGCAGGTGGGCCGCGAGACCCCCAGAACATATCACCCTAGGTAGTGAGGGATATGTAATGTAATGTAATTTATTTCTTATATACCGCTACATCCGTTAGGTTCTAAGCGGTTTACAGAAAATATACATTAAGATTAGAAATAAGAAAGGTACTTGAAAAATTCCCTTACTGTCCCGAAGACTCACAATCTAACTAAAGTACCTGGAGGGTAATAGAGAAGTGAAAAGTAGAGTTAGAGGAAAAATAAAAATAAAATAAACATTTTAACAAGACAGCATTGATCTAAATACTTTGGAAGGTAGAAGAGAGGAGAGAAAGGAATAGAAGCATGATGAAGTGATGAAGTGGAGCAAGTAAGTTTAGGAGGAGCGATTGACGTTTCCAGAAAGGGCTTCTTCAGGGAAGAGATTTGGCAGACAGTCCCAGGATACCTATGTCTCCTCCCCTGAGATGTTCTCCCATCCATGCATTCCCTCCCAGACACACTGCCCGTGCCCCAGCCTCTCCAAGGAGGCTGCCCCAGATGAGGCCCATGGTGAATGCAGGATTCTCTCCTCTGCGGGAAAGCCGCCCGGAGCCGACAGTCGATCTTCTTAGCGGATTGCAGGGGGGGAAGAGTTAACACTCTTGGTAGTATCGGGTCTGTGTGCTCTCGGTGGTTGTGGCTGGTCTCGTTGCTGCTTAGGTGTAAAAGCAGTTGATCTCCACTGCTGCTGATATTTAAAAGCAGGCAGATTGATCTCTCCAATGGACTGCAGGGGGAGGAGTTCACACTCCTGGCAGGATCGGGTCTGTGGGCTCTTGGTGGTTGCGGTAGGTCTCGCTGCTGCTTGTATGTAAAAGCAGTTGTTTTTCTACTGCTGCTGATATTTAAAGCAGGTAGATTGATCTCTTAAACGGGATATAGGGGGAGGAGCTCACATGCCTGGCTGGATCGGGGCAAGGGCTCCTATTATAGGCAGCTGGTCTTGCTGCTACTTAGGTGTTAAAGCAGTTGATCTTCCTAGTGGACTGCAGGAGGTGTGGAGCTCACACTCCTGTCATGATCTGGTCTATGGGCTCTTGGTAGTTGCGGTTGGTCCCAATGCTGCTTAGGTGTAAAAGCAGTTGTTCTCCCACTGCTGCTGATATTTAAAAGCAGGTAGATTGATCTATCCAATGGAATGCTGGGGGAAGATCTTATATGTGTGGCT
The DNA here is from genome assembly GCF_902459505.1 of Geotrypetes seraphini. Taxonomy (NCBI): domain Eukaryota; kingdom Metazoa; phylum Chordata; class Amphibia; order Gymnophiona; family Dermophiidae; genus Geotrypetes; species Geotrypetes seraphini. Next base: position 286,976,054 of record NC_047086.1, read on the forward strand.
GGATCGTGGCAAAGGGTTCCCGGTAGTGGCGGCTGGTCCTATTGCTGCTTAGGTGTAAAAACAGTTGATCTTCTTATCGGATTGTAGGGGGGGGGCGGATCTCACATTCCTGGCAGGTTCGGGTCTGTGGGTTCTTGGTGGTTGCGGATGGACCCGCTGCTGCTTAGGTGTAAAAGCAGTTGTTTTCCCAATGCTGCTGATATTTAAAAGCAGGCAGATTGATCTCTCCAACAAATTGTATGGTGAAGAGCATATACGACTGGCTGGATTGGGACAAAAGCTCTCGATAGTGGCGGCTGGTCTTGGTGCTGCTTAGGTATAAAAGCAGTTGATCTCCTACTTCTGATGATATTTAAAAGCAAGCATATTGATTTTTCCAACGGAATGCTGGGGGAAGAGCTTACTTGTCTGGCTGGATCAGGGCAAAGGGCTCTCGGTAGTGGTGGCTGGTCCTGTTGCTGCTTAGGTGTAAAAAACAGTTGATCTTCCTAGTGGACTGCAGGGGGAGGTGGAGCTCACACTCTTGGCTGGATCGGGTCTGTGGGCTCTTGGTAGTTGCGGATAGTTCCGCTGCTGCTGAGGTGTAAAAGCAGTTGATTTCCCACTGTTGCTGATATTTAAAAGCAGGTAGATTGATCTCTCCAATGGACTGCAGAGGGAGGAGCTCACATGCCTGGCTGGATCGGGGCAAAGGGCTCTTGGTAGTGGTGGCTGGTCCTGCTGCTGCTTAGGTGTAAAAGCAGTTGATTTTCCTAGCGGACTGCAGGGAGGGTGGAGCTCATATTTTTGCAGGATCGGGACTGTGGGTTTTTGGTGGGTTGGTCCCGTTGCTGCTTAGGTGTAAAAGCAATTGATCTCCCACTGCTGCTGATATTTAAAAGCAGGCAGATTGTCCAGGGAGAGGAGCTCTGCACTCAAACTGCCATCCTCCTCACCTCCAAGTTCCGGAATATGCATACCAAGTTTCGTTCAAATCGGTCAAGCCGTTTTTGAATTACTGTGAGAATGGCAGCTTTTTACATTTTCTCCATTGACATGAATGGGTGAAATCTGATTTTCTGTTTGTAGCTCCGCCCACGTGTGCAGGTGGGCCGCGAGACCCCCAGAACATATCATCCCAGGTAGTGAGGGATCTGCATACCAAGTTTCGTTCAAATCGGTCAAGCCGTTTTTGCGTGATCGCAGCACATACACACACACACACATACATACATACATACATACATACCTCCGATTTTATATATATAGATTATCCTGAAGTGTGTTTCCTGCAGTTGTGGGCTCATGACTAAAGTGTACCCTCCGAGAATGCCACCAAGTAAGTCATCCTCAGAAGGAACTTCCCCAAAATCACAGATTTACGTGCCTACCATTGCATGGAAGGGGATGCGCCTAGGATCCCATATGTGCCCCTCATAATACATGCCAGTTAAGTCTCTAGCTGTGGCCACTAGGGGGTAGAATTCCTCATATTGGCCAATCTCCATACTGTCTTGGTGAATATCCACAAGTTCGGTAACATAATGATTCACTTGCCTATACAAGAACTAGTCAGAGGGAGAGAGGCCTTAAGTGTGTCAAAACCTAATACGTTAATCTTCCAATCTTCCTCCTATGGTAATATAACTCATGTTATTGCCCTTTAGCATATGTTAAGGGGCAAATAACTTAAGTTATGCCTATAGTCCACCTTTAATAACTACATCCTAATTTTAACCACTGTTTCAGGCCAACATAGAAACCTACTTTTTCAGCTGAAAATTAATCTACATTAAGTTATACTTCTAAATTTAGGCTTTTCTTTCATTCCTCCTTTTATGAAGCAATTTTAGGCTTTTTTATCGCTGGTCACAGAAGTAAAAGCTCCAATGATCATATGAGTGTTGGAGCTAATACCGCCATGGCCGGCAATAAAAAAGCTTAACGCGGCTTCATAAAAGGGGGCCTAATTTAGGTGCCTAGTGCTAAAAATCAAAGCTAATCTCTAAATTTTTCAACACCCTAAATTAGCCCTTATTGTTACCCATATACCAAGGGGCTCATAATCGAAAGAGAAAAACATCCAAACACTGGCCTAAGTTGCACTTGGACGGACATTTCCCAAATACATCCAAGTGCCAATAATAAAATCGGGTTTTGGACGTATTTCTAAATGACCTAGGCCTACATAGTGCTGCTGAACAACCAAAGCTAAACGGGGCGTTTCGGGAGGAGTGTCGAGGGCAGGAATTGGGTGGGACGTGGGCCAGCTTAGATTTAGTCATACAGCATGTATCACCAAAAGTTATACAGCCCACGATCAATGGAACTTGGACAAAAACCCACCTAAACTCACCAGATAAGCACTGAAAACACATAACACAGACCCCTACACAATACCCCAGTGACCATCGACCCCCCCCCACCCCCATAAAAATATTAATCACACCTTTAAAATTCAGCCTCCAGACCATCATCACCTGGCTGCCTGGCATAGGAAAGCCTAGTTGTCCAGCACAGAGGTAGCTTAAGCCGTCTTGTGGGTGGGTTAGGGACCCATGGAGAGGAGGACCCATGCCCATAAGCCCCTGTAATCAGTGCATTGATACTTAAACGTGCACTCCCCTATATATCCCCAAAACCCTTTTGTACTGGTATATAAGTGGCTCCTGCAGCCATAAAGACTATTGGGATGGTAGATAAGTGACCTAAGGGAGCTGTAGTGAGGAGAAGACATGGCACCCTTTTTGTGAAGTTCACAGCAGTGCCCTATAAGGTACCCCACTATTTAGGTGGCATGTCTGGGTGTTCAGTCCATCACTTTGCAGACCCCTCCCATGTCCAACAGGGCTTGTTCTAGGCGTTTTGGACTTGGATGAAAAGTTGGATGAAAATGTGGTATAAAGATGGATGATTTAGCGACTTGGACGATCAGATCGGCAGGACGTATAGTTAGACGATTTTCGAATCAAAAACAATTTTGGATGTATTTTTCATAAATGTGTCCTAGGCTGTTTTTTACTTTGGATGACTTGCGACTTAGACGAAAACGGACTTAGGCATCCCTTTCAATTATGCCCCTCCACATTCTTAAATTTAGGAATTTAGTGAAATTTTGAGTAAAAATTGGATGCTCAGCCCTAGCAAATTTTAAAAAAGATCAGTTTAGGGCCTGAACTCTTAAAACCAGGAGCATATCAATCATTTGACTGTTGGCCTCAAAAAAATATATTTCCTCAGTTGGAAAGCTCTTGGCAAACGAATAAGAAGAAAAAATTTCACCTCTGTACTAGAGAGTTGCACGGGGACAGAAATCCCACCCGTCCCCTCCAAAATCCCACCCATCCCCGTGAGAAATCCCTCCGTCCCCGCCCATCCCCGTGAGGAATCCCTCCATCCCCACCCGTCCCCGTGAGGAATCCCCTCTATCCCCACCCGTGTTCGCCTATCGCCCCATTAAAGTTACCTGTCCCCATAAAAAGCAGCAATTACTTCAGAAAGATTTGATTTTTTTAAAGCCTTAGTTTATTTAAACCAACAATAAAATACAATCTTTTTTTTTTTTAACACCCCCCTCCTTTTTTTAATACCCCTCCTCTCCATAAAAGTATATTTTTAATAACAATCCATGAGTCACAAAGCAAGGATGCACATAGGAAAAGAGAGCATCATAAACACTGCAGTGAGCATTAGAACATTAATATACCCATTGTTAAACTGAAGACAGATTAATACAGATCAATCCTGCACAGTCAACGCTAAAAAAAAACAGTCCTTCTCATACATACAGAACACAACCTCCCTACACACCCATACACTTTCTTACACTTTCAGCTAGATAGTTAATCCTCCCTTGAACCTCTCAGACCCTATTAAAAAATAAAAATAAATAAATAAATAAAAATAAAAAAAACCAATTCTCTAACTTCATCCTTCTCCTTACATACTCTCTGACATCTCAACCTTTCTCTTTACAGAAATAAATCTTGGAAATGGCAGGGAGGACACGGAGTACCAAAGCTACTATCAAGATCGACACTCCAGCATCCGGAGGGACCCAGGGGAAGGTCAAAGTCTGTACCCAGAAGGTAGAGGGCGACATGGATCAGAAGGCAGAGGTCTCAGTGCAGACCGAGACCTTCCCCCCCCCCCTCTCAAAGTACACTACAGTCTCTACGCAGACAGAGGAGCTGGGAAACTTAGGCGAGGATATCTTGCAGGAACTACTAAGCCTCAGGGAGGAGATAAAGCGCCTAAGGAGCATAAGGGATGACGAGGCCTTCATCGACGACGCCATCCTGGAACTGTCACACATCACAGAGAGAACCCACGACAGATCCATCCTCGACACGCCCAAACCTACAGCAATGAACACAACGATTGGAGTACAGGAGATGATTGGAGATGCTGGCCCCTGGCAACTAGTAACCTCCTCTACGGGCAAGCGAATTAAACCCACCTCATTCTCACACTCTTCTTCTTTTTCTCTTCAACAGGATAACCATTCACCAATACCACAGATAACTCTAAGAAATAGATTTCAGATCCTGCAGGATGGAACCACCGAGGAAATAGCAGAAGAGGCTCATGAGGATACCCAGCTCACAACGTCAAATCCAGAGCACGCAGACCAGCCCCCTCGGAAGGAACGAAGAGTGGTAGTCATTGGTGATTCCATGCTAAGGGGCACCGAGGGACCAATTTGTAGGCCTAATTTGCAGTCAAGAGAGGTCTGCTGTCTCCCTGGAGCCAGGATCCAGTATATTACCACTAACCTAGACAAAATTCTAAAACCTAATGATCATTTTCCCATGTTTCTCATCCATGTAGGCACAAACGACACTGCTAGGAATGCCACAGAGAACATACCCAGAGATTTTGGAGCGCTGGGAAAGAAGTTGAAGCAGATAGTAGCACAGGTGGTCTTTTCGTCAATTCTTCCAGTGAGAAACAAAGGCAGAGCTAGAGAAGAGCGTATTCAACGAACCAACGAATGGCTCCGAGAATGGTGCATAGAAATGAACTTTGGATTCCTAAACCACGGCGAGACGCTCCGGGGACTACAAGGACCAGACGGACTCCACCTAACCAGAAGAGGTAGAAACGTACTTGGACATCGATTGGCCCGCCTACTCCATAGGGCTTTAAACTAGGTAAGTTGGGGGAGGGTACATACTTATATCCCAGTGCAGTAAGAAACCACCCTGAGGAGGCAAGTCGCACTCACACTACCAAGTCTAAGGTAAGTACCAATGATATCCACAAGTCTAAAGTAGGTACCAATGATATCCACAATAATTCAGGGAGAAATATCACTGATAATTTAGGAGCCACACTAACTAATTCAGGGAGAAATATCACTGATAATTTAGGAGCCACACTAACTCATAAAGTAAACTCTTCACAGATATGGAGGGCTATGTATGTTAATGCACACAGCTTGGGCAATAAAATTCTAGAATTAGAGACTGAGATAACAAACGCCGATCTTGACGTGATAGCAATATCCGAAACCTGGTTCACGGAATCACATGGGTGGGATATGGTTATACCAGGGTACAACCTACTTCGATGCGACCGAGTGGGTAAATTGGGAGGAGGAGTAGCGCTGTACATTAAGGAAAGCATCAAAACCACCAGAATCACAGATGTTAGATACACCGGGGAATCCCTCTGGGTGAATCTGGCCAGAGGGAATGAAAAATGCCTATACCTTGGAGTGATATATAGACCTCCCAGGCAACAGGAGGACAAAGACATGGAATTAATCGAGGACATAGAGAATATCACACTGCGCGGGGACTCAGTAATGCTAGGAGACTTCAACATGCCAGATGCAGATTGGAACACACTCTCCACGACTACGGGTAGCAGCAAAAGAATATTAAACTCCATAAAGGGAGCACGTCTCAAGCAATTGGTATTGGAGCCCACCAGGGACAAGGCATTACTAGACCTAGTTCTCACCAACGGAGATAGCGTCACAGAAGTCTCAGTGGGAGACACACTGGCCTCCAGCGACCATAATATGGTATGGCTCAACCTCAAGAAAGGTTTCCCAAATACAAACACAACAACAAGGGTCCTCAACTTTAGAGGCACAGACTTCAACCACATGGGAGATTTTGTCCATCAAGAGCTACACAAACAAGCAAAAACTGACAATGTGGAGGATATGTGGTTGTCTCTGAAGTCCATACTACACGAAGCAACAGACCGATACATAAAGACAATAAGTAAACGCAGGAGAAACAAAAGACCCCAATGGTTCAGTAAAGAAATTTCAGACCTAGTTAAACAGAAAAAAGACGCATTTATCGCCTACAAACATTTAGGCAAAGAGGGGGCAAAAGAGGACTATCTAGACAAATCTAAAGCTGTCAAAACAGCAGTCAGAGAAGCCAAACTCCGAATGGAGGAAGAGCTAGCACGGAAAATTAAGAAAGGGGATAAATCTTTTTTCAGCTATATTAGTGACAGGAAAAGAAACAAAGATGGGATAGTATGCCTGAAGAAATCGGACGGCAACTTTGCAGAATCAGACTCTGAGAAGGCAGAATTACTAAACCAATACTTCTGTTCAGTGTTCACCCACGAAGCGCCGGGAGCTGGTCCACAGCTGCAGACGGGAGATAGCCGGAAAGACCCGTTTCTAGATTTCGAATTTACACCCAGTAGTGTCTACAACGAACTGTCAAGACTCAAAGTAAATAAAGCCATGGGACCGGATAACTTGCACCCCAGAATGCTCAGGAAGTTAAGGGAAGTCCTGGCAGAACCATTATCTGTTCTTTTCAATCTTTCCCTAAGCACAGGAAGGGTCCCCTTGGACTGGAAAACCGCCAACGTAATCCCACTCCACAAAAAGGGCTGCAGGACAGAGACAGCAAACTACAGACCAGTGAGTCTCACGTCTATAGTGTGTAAACTCATGGAAATACTGATCAAACAGAATATTGACACAATCCTAGACGAAGAAAAACTGCGTGATCCACACCAACACGGGTTCACCCAGGGTAGATCCTGCCAATCTAATCTGATTAGCTTTTTTGACTGGGTTACTAGACAACTGGACGCCGGAGAGTCACTGGACGTGGTATATTTGGACTTCAGCAAAGCATTTGATAGCGTCCATCATCGAAGATTACTGAACAAGCTGAAATTGATAGGATTAGGAGACACTCTAACTACATGGATTGGGGATTAGCTGAGCGGCAGACTTCAGAGGGTGGTGGTAAACGGTACCCCATCCGAAGCATCGGACGTGATCAGTGGAGTGCCGCAGGGATCGGTCCTGGGCCCGATTCTATTCAACTTATTCATAAGAGATATGACGCAAGGACTTAGAGGAAGTGTATCACTGTTCGCCGACGACACCAAACTTTGCAATATAGTAGGCAGATGCTTATTACCTGATAAAATGACACACGACCTACTGCTACTGGAACAATGGTCAAACACTTGGCAGCTAGGCTTCAATGCAAAAAAATGCAAGATAATGCACCTGGGCAAGAGAAACCCGCGTAGAACTTATGTACTAAATGGTGAGACCTTGGTTAGGACCACGGCGGAACGCGATCTAGGGGTGATCATTAGCGAGGACATGAGGTGGCCAATCAGGTGGAGAAGGCTTCCTCCAGGGCAAGACAAATGATGGGGTGTATACGCAGAGGTTTCGTCAGCAGGAGACCTGAAGTTGTGATGCCGTTGTACAGAGCCATGGTGAGGCCTCACTTAGAGTACTGTGTTCAGTTTTGGAGACCACACTACCGAAAGGACGTGCTGAGGATCGAGTCGGTTCAGCGAACGGCCACCAGGATGGTCATGGGGCTCAAGGATCTCAAGTATGAAGAAAGACTGAAGAAGTTGCAGCTGTACTCACTTGAGGAAAGAAGGGAACGGGGAGATATGATTGAAACGTACAAGTACATCACGGGACGCATCGAGTCAGAAGATGATATCTTCTGGCTCATGGGACCCTCGACCACCAGAGGGCATCCGCTGAAAATCAGGGGAGGGAAGTTTCATGGCGACTCCAGGAAGTACTTCTTCACCGAAAGAGTGGTGGATCATTGGAACAAACTCCCACTCCAGGTGATAAAGGCCAGCAGCGTGACGGATTTTAAGAGAAAATGGGATACTCACGTAGGTTCTTTAAGGGATTAAATCCAGGGGGGGGATACTTGGAATGGGCAGACTTGGTGGGCTATAGCCCTTTTCTGCCGCTTTTTTCTATGTTTCTATGTTTCTACCCCTTATACTGGCCAATTGCTTCCTTGTCACCATCACTACACTCTCCCTACCCCTGATCATGTCACCATCATTTCTGTACCCTCTTATGCCTGTTCCAGTCATCAGATTCTCTCCCTTCCCCTTCACCCCATCCAGCCTGCCACTTTACTCTCCCTATATCTCTCTCTGCCCAAGGTGGAAGGCTATCACCTTGGCTGGCCTGTCTGCCACCTTATTATCTAGCCACCTGTCATCCCATGCTCCATGTCACCATTGCCTCATTCGCTCTACCTCTCATGATGGTTGTTATCTGTCCCTTTTGCTAATTCTCATATTAGCTATACTGTCTGCTTACTTGTCTCTGCTATCTTGTGCCCCCCCCGTCTCCTCACTCTCTCCCTTCATGCTAGCTCTCACTCTTTCTTCTCCTTACCCTGGCCTGCCTGTCACTTCCCTCTTCCTTCCCCCTAGCTGTCCCCCCACAATCCCAAGCCCACCCCTGCCTAATTGACTCTCCTCTCTTTCCTCCCCCACCTGTCACATGCAGGCTAAGTCCCAGCACTCACCATGCATTTCCCCCTCCCCCACCCCTACTAACCTGACCTCAGCAGCACCAGCCAGCTCCTGCCAAGTGGTTTGGCAAGGGGAGTAGGCCCTCTCCCAGCCAGCCCACCCCAGTGCCCAGGAGCTGCAGCCATCTTCACTACGGCAGCGGGGAACCCTGGAGGGGGAGGTGCAGGACTCTGGCCTGACCTGCCCCCCCCCAGAGGTCCTTCCCTTCTCCAGACCCAGTGCCCACACTTACCCCATGCAACTTTGGCCAGCTCAGGTGGGGGCAGGGCAGAACACAGCCAGAGAGCCAGAGAGCCATCCTACTCATCGTTTGGGCGGCTGCACAAAGGCAACGAAAAGTGAAACACCCCAGCTCCCCAGAAACAGCAACTCGGCCGTCAGCTCTCCCTCTTCTGCAGCTCATCACGTAGGCAGTAAGCTCAGCACAGACACACATTGGTTCAGCTGCAGCACAATGGGCCAATCATAAATGACATTAGAACTCTGAGGTTGTTTGTGATTGGCCCATTGTGCTGCAGCTGAACCAATGTGTGCCTGTGTTGAGCTTACTGCCATGGATGATCTCCATGGCTATGTGACATGCTGCTGATTCGTCGGGAGCTCAGACCAGCGCCGGACCAGAAATAAGGTAGGCCTCGAGTCAGGATAAGAAGGAACCCCAGTTCCATCCTCGTGGGAGTCCCGCTGACCTAGGGGGGATCCCCATGGGATTCCCGCGGGACCCGTGGGATTCCCGTGATCCCCATTCCCGTGCAGACCTCTACTCTGTACCAAATTCACATTGCCTTCCCTTCTTTTATAGAGATAAGGCTAGCATTCACAGCAAAGACATTCATTGGGCAGATGTATTAAAAGGGTTTTGTCTCTAGGCAAAACTGCATAGCATGTCTGGCTCAATACGAGTATATTCTCAACCCCTGACTTACATGTACTATATCACCCATAATGGCAAACTACTGTGAATCAGTAGATTTAATCATCTTTAGAAAGCCTTACAAATATTTAATGGACATGGTCAGAAATGTATAAATTCAGAGAGGAAAAACCAAATTGTTCCTACTGTGCAGGAACTGGTGCCTTTAAGATATATGGTAAACTATTTTCATTGACTTTTATCAACAAAAAGCTAAAAATAAATAAAAAAAATTAGGAAGAAGAAACCCAAACTTGGCTGCAAGAATAAGCCAACAGTGACTAAAAACAGTCAGGCCATCTGTTTCTGCTCTTGAGCTTCTCTGTGTCAAACAGGCAACACAATTCTGCAGAAAAGTCCTCCCCACTACAAATCTCCCCAGTTCAAACAGGAGTATTTACTTTAGTCTGGCATTTCAGTGTGTTGTTGAAAAGAAGCAGGGGGTTTGACAGAACATCTCAAAACAGTAGTCAGAATTCCTTTAAAGGCTCCCAATTATGCTGCTGTCATTTTCCTGCAAATCACTTCCCAGTTAAGAGTCCACTTTAATTTACAAGCCATCAGTGGCGTACCAAGACCAGGGCGGTGGGTGACGTCCACCCCAAGTGCAGCTGGTAAAGGGGTGCACAGAGAAGCTGTGGGGCCACAGTCCACAAGCACAGCCATCAGTTCTGCTAACCTCTACACCCTCTGGCACAACTTCCTGTTCTGGGGCAGGGGACTGTCAAAGCTGATATTGTGTGCTCACAGATTGCGGCCCCATGACCATCTCACACACACACACACACACACACAATGCCTGGGGGTATGCTCCGCCCTGAGTGGCAACCAAGCCAGGTACGCCATGTTAAAGTGTTTGCCATGAATGGTAGTTTCATGCTTATATGTAATTCAGATCAATACTGTTAATTATGGCGCTGCACAGCTATTCTCGACATTCCACAGATTTTGGTGATGATCAGAAAAATAGTTCAAATTATTACAGGCTGTAATATTTTATCTCTGTAGATTACAGACAACTGAGTAAATGGGCTTGATTTATAAAAGGCGCTCCACCCATTTTGTTCTTACGGGACAACACTATCAGAGATTAAGATTTAGAGGCTCATTTTTAAAAAACAGAAAAACGTCCCACAAAATGGCAGATAATGGCAAATGGACTTCTTTTTTGTAAAAAAAAAGTTCAAATCATTTTTATGACTTCTTCTCCACAGTTTGTCCACTATTTGTCTAAAGCTCAAAGGGGCGTGTTGGGGGTGAGCTTTGGGCAGGACTGGGGCGGGCTTATGATTTCAACATTTTTCTGCAATAATTAAACATTGTAAAAACATCCAGGGCAAAAAATAGGATGCTTTAGGCTAGACTTGATTCAATAAAGATTTTAGTGCTTAAAAGGTGTCCAAATTGACCCGATGACCACTGGAGGGTTAAAGGTATGACCTCCCCTTAATCCTCCAGTGATCACTGATCCTCCCCTTTCCCCCACCTATCCCCCCCAAGAGGTAAAAACTACAGTACATACCAGGCTCTATAACAACTGTAAATATAATGGCCATTCATCTTACCGCAGCAAGTAGGTCCCTGGAGTAGCCTAGTGGCTGGTGCAGTGGACTGTAGAGAAGGAGACCCAAGCCCATATCTCACTTTAACTGGTGCACTTGTGGTGGAAGTGTGAGCACCTTAAATACAAAAAAATATCTAAGGAACCCACAAATAAGTGACACCTGCAACCTTAAGAGCTATTATTGTAGGGTATTATTATATACCGAGAGAGGTGGTGGAGAGGAAAACGGTGACAGAGTTCAAAGAAGCGTGGGATGAGCACAGAGGATCTAGAATCAGAAAATAATAGTAAATATTGAAGAACTAAGGCCAGTACTGGGCAGACTTGCAAGGTCTGTATATGGCCTTTGGTGGAGGATGGGCTGGGGAGGGCTTCAATGGCTGGGAGGGTGTAGATGGGCTGGAGTGAGCTTTGATTGAGACTTCAGCAGCTGGAACCTAAGCACAGTACCTGGCAGAGCTTTGGATTCTTGCCCAGAAATAGCTAAGAAGAAGAAAAAAAATTTATATTGAATCAGGTTGGGCAGACTGGATGGACCATTCGGGTCTTTATTTGCCGTCATCTACTATGTTACTATGTCTAAGCCAGGTGTAGGCAATTCCGGTCCTCGAGAGCCACAGGCAGGTCGCGTTTTCAGAATATCCACAATGAATATGTATCAGATGGATTTGCATGCACTGCTTCTTTGAGATGCAAATCTATCTAAGCAGCTTACACATTCAGGTACTCAAGCACTCTCTCACCCATCTCCAACTTCCATTCAGCATCTGAGTGTGTGGCGCAGTGGTTACATCTACAGCCTCAGCACCCTGGGGTTGTGGGTTCAAACCCCACGCTGCTCCTTGTGACTCTGGGCAAGTCACTCAATCTTCCATAGCCCCAGGTACATTAGATAGATTGTGAGCCCACCAGGACAGATAGGGAAAATGCTTGAATACCTGATTGTAAAAACCGCTTAGATAACCTTGATAGGCGGTATATAAAATCCTAATAAACTTGAAACTTGAATAAACCTAAAGCATCTCTCAACCTCTTCCCCATATCGGGCCATCTCCTTCCCTTCCCCTCACCTTCACAGATGCTTTTCCAAAACCAAAGTTCTCTCTCAGATGAGCCCTGGTGGGGAAGCTGTTCTCATTAGTTGCATGCGGCTGCCCCAAAGCTTCTCCTCTGATGCAACTTCCAGTTGCCGGATTGCGTCAGAGGAGAAGCTTCGGGACAGTCATGCGCATGCAACTAATGAGAATGGCTGCCGCATCAGGGCCCCTCTTTGAGAGAAAACTGGTTTGGAAAAGCCCCGCGAAGGTGAAGGGAAGGGAGGCAGATGGCCCGACAAGGGAAAGAGATGCCCAGACAGCAGGGCCTAGGGAAGCTGCCCTGTTTGCCCTCCCCTAATGCCACCCCTGGTCAAAGCACCACACAGGTGGGCCCCCCTGATGTTTTCAGGCTCGAGGCATGTGCCTACTGGGCCTACTCTTTAATTCGGACCTGGTTACTAGATCATATTTTGAGAGCTCCAAAGTAGATCGAGAGACATCGAGGTGGGCCATTATACATGTGGTCACTGCTCGGTGTGTATCCATGTCATTGTTACAAAATCATTTGTACATCCCCAATTAGGTATGGAACATGGTTTGAAATCCCATACTACTTGTGATACCATTGGAGTAGTATATGTTATTAAATGCCCCTGCCTGCTATTGTACATTGGTCATGACGAGAGCAGTGCAAACCAGAATTATTGAACATTTAAGTAAGATTCGTTGTGGGGGTCAAATGGCCCCTTTAACACAACATTGGATTGAATGTTCTCATGATGTCATGGATCTTCAGTTTCTGGTTCTTGAAGTACCGAAGCTCCCTTGCGGCGGGGAGGGAGGAATCTGCCAGATACCCTATGGAAAAAGTAGCAAGAGTGGATTATTCAACTGGCAGATGGTGCAGCCTCGGAAGTTGAACAAGGAAGTGGAACGGTGGACTTTCCTTCACAAGTAGGGGTGCGGGTCTGATCGGGGGGGGGGGGGTTTAGTTTCATTATTCACTGGATAACAATTTGACAGTTTTCTGCTTTCTCGGGTGAATGATTTCATTTCCGGGTTGGTATATCAGCTAACCTCAGTGTGGATGGCGTCTTTGTAAGCACTGTAAAGAAGTAATACATAGCGAGGTAACCTGAGTTTGTTTGCTTTTTGCAATTTAAGTGAAGATATCGAAAAGAGCATGATGTATTAAGAATACAAACTTATTTTTACTTCTGTTTTCACAGACTGGCATTTTTAAAAAGTCAGCATCAGGTTTTCTGAAGTAGCTAAACATCGGCTAAGTTTTGCCTTGCTCCAGCACAGATAAGTTGTTTCTAACATTACCTATGTTTGATTCAGCAGACGTTTGCCAAATGAGAAGTTATTGCAAGTACTGTGATTGAAAAAGGAGAGATTTCTGTTGTTGGGGCACTGCTCCAAGTCTGGTCTCTTAAAACCTTTTTTCTGAGCACTAATAAACATGATATATTGTATTTGATTTGCTAAGCATCAGGAATTGCAACTGTTGTAACATTAGCACATGGCCATTAATTAGGAAAAATGGCCATTTTTCAGCAGCAGTTAAAATGGCCTTAGCACATGGGAAAGGAAAGGGATTGGGATTTCATATATCGCTTGGACAAGGTGAATTAAGGAGTTTACAGTCAGGTACTCAAGCATTTTCCATATCTGTCACAGCAGGATTATAGAACACTGGCACTTAAACGTGTGTTGGGCACTAAGCTGTAGTCTGCAAACTTAGGGGGGAAGTTATCAAGATACCACACCTTGATTTACCACGGGAGTCAGCTATCTGCAGTATAACAGTCCCGCAGGTTGCTGACTATTGTGGCAAAGGAATAACGCTGCTTGCCCTGCTTTTAGGCACCAAATATGGTCGACTTGCCTTTACACTACTATTTCTATGACTCCCAGGTCCTTGAGTATGATGCGGTTTTAGGCGCAGGCCGGCGCACTGAATGCTCTGTGCTGCTCCCAATGCTCATAGGTACTCTATGAGTGTCGGGAGTAGCGCAAAGCATTCAGCGTGCTGGCCTATGCTAAAAACCACTATTTGTAAAAGGGAAGGGGGGGGATAATAGAGTTAAAACCAGTCATCATTGGATAATCACCATCATCAACATCATAATATATAGTACTGACACCAATCTCTGACTCATAGTCTTAAATGGCTGTTGGGATTCAAAGAGAGACATTTCACACTGCAGAATTTTTAGATCGTAATCAGGAAGAACTAAAAATAATATGTGATATTTACGTTAAACAAAGGTGCCATTTGAAAGAAACTTCCTGATGCTCATCATTCTGTTATAATAGCTCATTGAGTGGTAGCAGGGAGCATCACTGATGCCCTCTACAGGCCAGTGTTTGCAGTGTAAGATCACAAAGCATAAAAAAGACATGCAGGATTTTAGAAAATATACCCCTCCTTTTACAAATTCGCGAAAGCGGTTTTTAGTGCAGGCCAGCATGCTGAATGCTCTGCACTGTTCCTAACGCTCATAAGCGTCGGGAGCAGTGCAGAGCATTCAGCGTGCTGGCCTGCACTAAAAACCACTTCTGTGGTTTTTTAAAAGGAACTAAAAGGGGTTATAGTTGAACTGCTTCAACTAATAGCCATTCTGTCAATCAAATCAGGAAAGATTCTGGAAGACTGAAAAGTGGCGAATGTTACGCCGATCTTCAAGAAAGGTTTGAGGGGAGATCCGGGAAACTACAGACCAGTGAGTCTGACTTTGGTACTGGGAAAGATGGTAGAGGCACTGACAAAGGACTGCATCATCGATCACCTTGACGGACACAAATTAATGAGGACCAGCCAGCACAGCTTCAGCAAAGGAAGATCTTGCTTGATAAACTTACTGCACTTCTTTGAAGGAGTAAATAGGCAGTTGGACAAGGGTGATCCGGTCGACATCATATATCTAGATTTTCTGAAGGCGTTCAACAAAGTCCCGCATGAACGTCTACTTTGAAAAATTGCGAGCCATGGAATCGAGGGTGATATACTCACGTGGATTAAAAACTGGTTGGTGGACAGGAAAAAGAGAGTGGGGGGAAAAGCGTCATGAGTGGAGTGCCGCAGGAGGTGCTCGGGCCTGTGCTCTTCAACATATTTATAAACGACCTAGAAATTGGCACGACGAGTGAGAAGATTAAATTTGCAGATGATACAAAGTTATTCAGAGTAGTGAGGACACAGAAGGATTGCGAAGACCTACAATGAGACATAAACACACTCAAGGAATGGGCCGTACAATGGCAAATGAGGGTCAACGTGGATAAGTGCAAGGTGATGCATGTCGATAACAAAAATCATATGTACGAATACAGGATGTCCTTTGCTATACTCGGAGAGAGCCCCCAGGAAAGAGACTTGGGAGTACTTGTAGACAAGTCAATGAAACCGTCCGCACAGTGCGCGGTGGCAGTGGCAAAGAGGGCAAACAGAATGTTAGGAATGATTAAGAAGGGGATCACAAACAGATCTGAAAAGGTTATCATGCCGTTGTACTGGGCCATGGTACGCCCCCACCTGGAATACTGCATCCAATACTGGTCGCCGTACATGAAGAAGGACATAGTACTACTCAAAAGGGTCCAGAGAAGAGCAACAAAAATGGTTAAGGGGCTAGAGGAGTTGCCTTACAATGAGAGGCTAGAGAAACTGGGCCTCTTCTCCCTTGAAAAGAGGAGACTGAGAGAGGACATGATCGAAACATTCAAGATATTGAAGGGAATTGAATTAGTAGAGAAAGAGAGATTGTTCACCCTCTCCAAGGTGAACAGAACAAGAGGGCATTCGCTAAAGTTAAAAGGGAATAGATTCCGTACAAACGTAAGGAAGTTCTTCTTCACCCAGAGAGTGGTAGAAATCTGGAACGCTCTTCCAGGGGCTATTATAGGGGAAAGCACCCTTCAGGGATTCATGCAAAGGTGGGATAAGTTCCTGCTGGAACAGAACATGCGCAGGTAAGGCTAGACTCAAATAGGGCACTGGTCTTTGACCTAAGGGCCACCGCGTGAGCGGACTGCTCGGCACGATGAACCACTGCAGCGGCAAATCTTATGTTCTTAACTGAATAGCCTTGAAATGCATAAGAGATAAAAACCAACATTTTCATCTGTCAAATAGCATCATGTGATCGGGCATATCATCCCAGAGTACTAACAGAATTGAAAAATGTACTTGCAGTAATTGTTAGTAATTTGTCATTTATATTTAAAATAGAGTGTGGTACAGGAAGACTGGAGGGTTGCCAATGCAACGCCAATTTTAAAAAAGGGTTCCAGAAGTGATCTAGGAAATCATAGACTGATGAATCTGATGTTTGTGCCAAGCAAAATGGTAGTCCAAAACCATCTCAATGTCCTTGATGTTCCTTTAATTTTCTTTTAAACATTTTTTTAGGCCTCAGACTAGCCATTAGGTGCCATGCATTTCTATGGTCACCAAACAAACTTATGGCAATGGCATCTTCATTAGACCCATTATATATTTTTTCACATTTTTCTTATTTAAAGTGCTCAGTGCTATTTTTCTTTAGTGTCTTAATTCTTAACATTATTATAACTTAATTGACTTATCTTAAGTCAGTCTTATCTCGTACTGTCATCGGGAAGGGACCTGTCATCAGGAAGGGACCTATCATCTCAATAAGCATTATACAGATCGGGATGGTGTGAACAAGTTTGAAAAGGGGGAACTTTTCTTGAAACAGCCAGAAGGCGAAACATGTCGGAATGACAGGTCCCTTCCCGATGACAGTATGAGACAAGACTGACTTAAGATAAGTCAATTAAGTTATAATAATTTTAAGAATTAAGTTATATGAGACACTAAAGAAATATAGCACTGAGCACTTTAAATAAGAAAAATGTGAAAAATATATAATGGGGCTAATGAGGATGCAATTGCCATAAGTTTGTTTGGTGACCATAGAAATGCATGGCATCTAATGGCTAGTCTGAGGCCTAAAAAAAGTTTAAAAGAAAATTAAAGGAACATCAAGGACATTGAGATGGTTTTGGATTAGTTATGTTTTCAATGTCTTACATTTGACTGCAGGAGATACTGTTGAAGCAAAATGGTAGAGCATATACTGTATATAAGCATGGATTAATGAGATAAAGTCAATATGGATTTAGTCAAAGGAAATCTTGCCTCATCAATCTACTAGATTTTTACCTACAGTTCAGCAGGACTCATGCTGCAGTAACTACCCTTCTCTACATTTGACTAGCAACGCTTCTTTATTACATCTGCTTCTATTGGACCCCTGCGGAAGGTGTTTCTCCGAAACATGGCTCGTGTTGGGTCCATGAAAAACAAATGTGGAAAGTGTTTTTAGTTTTTTTCCGAAGAAATAAAAAGTTTTTTGAACATTGCTGGTTTCCACACTTTTTGCTTTTGTTTGGTTTGCTACTTTCTCTGTGAAAACCTGGGTCATTCTCTTTGTTTTTGGTTGTTTTCTCTGGATTTTCAAAAGGTATTTGACAAAGTACCTCATGAAAGACTTCTGAGGAAATTAGAAAGTCATGAGATAGGAGGTAATGTTCTATTATGGATTAAGAACCAGTTTAAAAGGTCGAAAACAGAGTAGGGTTAAATGCTCAATATTCTCAATGGAGAAGGGTAAATAGTGGGGTTAGGAAAACAACAAACCCTCAGCTAACAATTATATATCAACAAATCCAATTAGAAGCTGAATACAATTGTAGTATTCAAGTGAGAAACTTGGAGGAAAAAAGCCTCAGAACCCTGTTGGAACCCTCTCCTCATAACTGGAAAGGGCAATTACTTCATAGGCATAAAAACCTTCCAAACTTATACTAACAGTCAATGTTCTCTTTTATTTTGAATATTGTAGTTTTTGCCTTCTTACCTTCTGTTCCTGTTTGTCATGGTTTTTAATGTCTTTGAATGTAGTAGTCATCCCTAGAGACACCTTGTCATTTTAAGTTTGTATTTTAGCCAACGTATGTTTTTATGATTTTGTACACCGCTTAGAAGTCTGATTAGGCAGTTTAAGAAATTTTAAATAAACTTGATTTTTTAAAAGTTATTATTTATAAGTTTTTTTATTATTTATGTTTTACAAATTAAATACCAAGCAATCATTTGTACAGAAAGTAAGTTAGTAATGATATAACAAGTATAAATCTCAATCAAACCTTTAGATAATTAATAATAAAAAAAATTATTTTCAACTAACCCAACTCAAGTCCTCAAAATATTGATCCAAGATTACAAATTAGCGAGCAAAGGAAAATTAATATAGCAAGATATAAACTTGATATGTTATAATTCAACAGGTATACTGTATGTGCAATATGCTAAATGCCATTTTGTGGTGCAAAATACTGGGAGTGGCCCTTCCACCTCATGATGGCCAAGCGTTTCACTTCAAGGCTGCTTCAAGCACTTATCAGGACTGGATTTGCAAAGGCACTGATTCGTGCTCATCAGGGTCAAAAGTAAAATAAACTGTCTTAATGGAAGCCCATATTGATAACTTCCCACTTAGTGGTAAAATAACTCATCTTAACAGTAACCCACATTGATAACTTTCCCCCGAAGCGCTCCTAAGTTAACAATTCTGATGCCTGACTCACTTAGATCCATACAGTTGTTTATATACCAGAAAATACTGCCAGAGCGTAAATGCTCGAAATTGCTCAGTAAATCTTTTTAAACCCGGCAGTGGAGGAAAAAATTCTTATGCTTTGAAATCAATGTTTTTGATATTCAGCCTTCATAGTTCATGCCTGTCATTATCAAATCGCTATTCATCAATTCACGTTTGTTGAGAAGATATAAAACGGGGGAATGGAAATATACACAGCAAGTAAACCAATACAATGCTTGCATTTTAAAATTATTTTCATGTATGGCGTAACTGTCAGCTCAGCACTACAGAAGATTTGGCTATTGTCCAATAATGAAAAGCTAACATTATTTAATGGTTATCTTTCTGATACTGTATTATATTACCGGTACTCCTATTTCTAGGATTCAATCTGCCATTTCTAAGTTTACCTAGTTGATTTATGTTTATGTTTGATCAATTCACTGTTATTATGATGTTAATAAAATTGTAAGTTTTATGTTAAGTGTATCTGCTATATAGTGCCTTGCATGAATCTCTTCATAAGGGCAGTTAATTAAACCCATATAAATAAATATAAAACAACTGCTTTTGAGTGACTGTTGCTTCTGTTAATATACACAAAGCATGTGCCCATTTGTAAAGGGGGGGGGGTTCCTCAAGGTTCTATGCTCTCGGCATTAATGTTTAACTTGTATTTGGTGTCATTAGGGAATGCGTTTTAAGACCTACAAGTGAGCTATCGATTCTATGCAGATGACATTCAGGTGTTGTTTTTTTATATAATGGATGATTGGTCAATTGAGCTGCAGGCAAAATTGTCCATGAGTTTACAAGCTGTCATTACATAGATGATGGATCATAAATTGGTGCTCGATCTTACAAAGACTGGTGTGATGTTGATTGGAAAGGACGAAGACTCTAGGTGGCCAGTGTGTGGCGCAGTGGTTAAAGCTACAGCCTCAGCACCCTGGGGTTGTGGGTTCAAACCCACGCTGCTCCTTGTGACCCTGGGTAAGTCACTTAATCCCCCCATTGCCCCAGGTACACTAGATAGATTGTGAGCCCACCGGGACAGACAGGGAAAAATGCTTGAGTACCTGAATAAATTCATGTAAACCGTTCTGAACTCCCCTGGGAGAACGGTATAGAAAAAAAAAAAAAAAAAATTGAATAAAATTAAAATCAATAATATGAGAATTCCAGTGCAAAAGAAAATTAAGATACTGGGGGTTTGAATAGACTCTACTTTGAGTATGCAGGGACAGGTGTTGGCTGTGATCAGGCCTGCTTTCTTACAATAACCAACGTTGATAACTTCCCCATTAATGGAGGAGCACAATGGAGGAGATTTTGGATACAGGGGAGGAGGAAGTTATTGAAAGGCTGATGAAAAAGAGATGGGGAGTGGCAGTGGCGTACCAAGGGCGGGGCAGGGGGTGCTGACCATCTCGAGTGCCAGCCTTAGGGGGGTGCACAGCCAACTGGCCGGCCAGGTCCAGAACCTCCCACGCTGCTCTAAACCTCACCTCAGCGCAGCTGCTGTACTTTTTCCGAAGCAGAGTCAGCAGCCGCGCTGAAGTGTAGGAAGGTCCCGCGATGACTGCTTCTGCTGCCTCTGCTCCGGAAGATGTCAGTGATGTTGGAGGGGGTGGACTGGCAGCCGCAGTCATCGTGGGACCTTGCACAACTCCCTGCGTCTGCCGGCCCATCCCCTCCAACGTCACTTACATTTGCCAGAGCAGAGGCAGGAGAAGCAGTCATTGCGGGACCTTGCTGGTTTGGAGGGAGAGAGGAGCATAGAAGGGTGGTGGAGGGAGAGAAAGGGGGTCAGGGTGGTATGGAAGGGTGGTGGAAGGAGAGAAAGGGGGTCAGGGTGGTATGGAAGGGTGGTGGAGGGAGAGAAAGGGGGTCAGGGTGGTATGGAAAGGTGGTGGAGGGAGAGAAAGGGGCAGGGTGGTATTGAAAGGTGGTAGAAGGAGAGAAAGGAGGCAGATGCTGATGGAATTGGTGTGCAGGGAAAGGGAAGAGAAACATAAGGGGGAAGGATACTGGAGGGAATTGGGTTGGAGGGAAAGAAAGGGAGCAGATGCTGATGGAAGTGGGGGGAAGGAAGAGGAGAAAGTGAAATGCGAGACCATGGGCGTGTGGAAGAGAGAAGAGGAGAGGAAAGAGATGCCAGTCCATTGGAGGAGAAAAGGGAAGAAGATGGATGCCAGACCAATGGGGGGTGAAGGGAGAGATGGAAGGGCGAGGAGAATAGAAAGAGAGAAGATGCCATATAGAAGGGACAGAGAGAGGGTAGAAAGTGGATGAAAGGAAGAGAGTGACAAGAAGATGAGGAAAGCAGAAACTAGAGAAGACAAGTAGAAAAAAAAAATCTTTTTTTTTTTTGCTTTAGGGGAGATGCATCGCTGTTTCTGTTGTATTGCATTGTATGCAGAGTCCAGCTTCTTGGTGGTTAAATTTAACCTTTGTCTACGTATTTCTATTTTAACCCCCCCCCCCCCCCTTTTACAAAATTTTAGAGCGCTTTTTAGCGCCGGCCGTAGTGGTAACAGCTCTGATGCTCAGAATTGTTTGAGAGTCTGAGCTATTACCACCATGGCTAAAAACTACACTACAGTTTTGTAAAAGGGGGAGGGGTTAGTTTGTGATTACATATTCCATACTAGGCGAAGGTGTATTCTGTGTGTTCGAAAGACACGGTTTTCTGTTAGGATTGACTGCAGGATTGATCTGTACTAGTCTGGCTTGTTTAGTTTTACAATGGGTGTATTGATGTACTGCTCACTGCAGTATGTAAGATGTTGCCTCTTCCTAGGTATACTCTTGTGTGGATTGTTACTAAAAATCAAGTTTTTCATACAGATGGGGGTGTCAAAAATTATGGGCCCTGGGTGTCACATAGGCTAGGTACGCCACTGGGGAGTGGTGGCTAGGATGAGGGAAAGAGATGAAAATCTGTAGGTAGACGCAGTAAGAAGAGTAGATTGAGGAGTGGTAAGGAGGAGGGGTGAAATCTAAGTGGATAGAGAAAAAAAAATAAATGAAGGAAGCTGAGAGGAAGAAATCAATTTCCCCCAGCTTGCATTAACTTCAGCTGTATTCTCCCTTATACATTCCATTGCTTCTCTCTGCCTCTCATAGAGACAGTGCCTTAGCAAATCTCAGTCCTGCTTTTCCCTGCAGCTTATTGGCTGGTTAAGCTTCCATAGGAATGTCTGAACAATGCACTGCAGTTATGTTTGTAACTTTCCATGGCTCCCCCAGTTTGCATTAACTTCAGCTGTGTTCTCCTTTTTACATTCCATATTGATTGGATTGGATTTATTATATTTGATATACCGCTTGTACATGAGTATTAAATGGTTTAGAGTACTAATACATTAGAAATGAGGGTTACATTTTCAATCATTAGAAACCGGGTGGAATTAATATTCAAGTGTAGGGATGGGACACAGCAAACACACACATGCAGGCTAAGAGTCGGAAAGGAGGCATTGCCAGTGGCTAGCTCCGAGTCCCTTTTATTATGCTTCCATGCTAATGACATCATAGTAATTCCCTCAATTACATGTCTAATGATTGATGGATACAAAGGTACATGCTTTTGCATCGTGTCACCCTCAACTCTGCACGTAGGCAAGGGCCTGATTAACATGTGGACAGAACCTGAGTTTTGCACGTATGCAATGCAATGCCTGTCAGCTGATGTCCTTTCCAAATAAAGACAGCTTAAATAAGATAAGGGTTAATGTGTAACAGGTAAGGGGGAGAGAGGGAATGATTCAGTATTCATTCACACAGGCTTAAGATCAGTGTGCTGATCTGGCCTTGTATCAGAACTACGTCCCTTCATTCAAGTGCAGTGCCTTGCCTTGCCCTGCCCTGACAGGCTCTGAACCCTGTTCCACCTCCCTCACTGCTCTGCCAGGCTCTGTATCCAACCCCCTTACTCACTCACTCCCATGCCCTGCCAGTCTCTACACCCAACCCCCCTCCCTCTCTGCCAGGCTCTGTTCCCTTTCCGCCCTCCCTCCTGATCCCTCCCACCTCCTGTCCCAGCCGATTCTAATTATTTTTATCTCCCTCCCACCTCCCCCGCATACCTTAAGTATCCCTGGTTGTCCAGCAGTGAATCACAGCAGGAGTGATCTTCCTTCACTCCTATCCATGCAGAACCGCTAGCTAATTGGCTGCCATGAATTCTTAAGGTATGCAGGGGAGGTGGGAGGGAAATAAAAATAATTAGAATCAGGCTGGGACAGGGGGGCCAGAGGGATCCCTCCTGTCCATCATTGGACCACCAGGACCAAATTCGATATATGTTGCCTGAAAAATCAATGCCAAAAAATCTGCACTTAGCGCTGTTCTATAAACCACCTCAGGTTTATAGAGCACACATAGCACACGTCCACGTGACTAACATTTAGGCACAGCCATTGATGCCAATGAAAACCAGGCACAAATGCCTATGACTGATTTGTGCATGGACTGGATGTGTTCTATAACAGTGTGCCTAACTTTTAGGAATGCCCATGCCCCTCCCTCGCTTTTTGAAATCTGTGCAGTAGAGTTTACGTGCACTTCATACAATATGCTTAGAAAGTTGTGCACATAAATTCTAATTAGTGTCAATAATTGCTTATTAATTGGAAATTGCCAGCACTGATTGATTTGTTAATTAAGTTGTTTGAACCAATCAGCAATGTGCACAGATTTCGCATGAAACTGTGGTCACACTACATAGAATTTGTGGGACAATGTATCACATAAACAAAACTCCACCCAAAAATATTTTTATCAAAAGCAATACAAAAATTCCACTGTATATTATCATCCTGTCAAAAAAGCCTGCATAAATAAATGTCTTTTAAAAATGTTTAAACTGCTGCATTCCACCGCTTAATCTTTTTTTTTTTGTAAATCTTTATTCGTTTTAAAGCCAAAAATAAATGCAACATATTATACAGTCATTTACACTTTAACAGCACTTAGGGCTCCTTTTACAAAGCCGCGTTAGCGGTTTAAATAGCGCGCACTAGTTTGTCAGCCACGCTAGCCGCTGCCGCCTCCTCTTGAGCAGGCAGTAGTTTTTTTGCCAACGCGGGGGTTAGCGCGCGCTAAAAATGTGCGTGCGATAAAGCCGCTAATGCGGCTTCGTAAAAGGAGCTCTTAATCTTAAAGAGCCAGGTAATTTGTTCCAGAGTACAGAAACCGCCACCAAAATGGCTGTGGTCCTGGTTTCAGCATACCATACCTGCACCAGCTTATTAAGAGGCAGCTGTGTGTCTGTCTCAGACCTTAGGCAATGGCAAGGATGGTATAAAACCAATATCTCATACAAATACCAGGGAACTCCCGTACAGACAGCTTGATGAATACGTGCCAAAACTTTGTACAATGTGCAAAATTCCACTGGTTTGCTTCACTATTGGTCCAATGTGATCAAATATGATCCATTTTGCAACTGACATAATTTTGCTAAGAATTGTCTGCCTCATTAGTTTTATAGCCTTGTATGTATTTGTGAATTTTGAGAAAATTCAATATATTGATATCTTTATTACAAATAATGGCCCCTTTTATCAAGCTGCGTTAGGGTTTTTTATTGCCAGTTGCTGTGGTATAAGCTCCAACACTCATAGGAATTCTATGAGCATCGGAGCTTTTACTGCAGCAGTCTGTGATTTAAAAAAAAACCCTAATGCAACTTGATAAAAGGGGGCCAATATCAGATTCTCTTGGACCTTTTATATTAAGCAACTTTTGTATGCCTATGTAGATTACTTATTCTAATTATGGAAATAACCAGCTATCAGGGGGCTCTTTACTGGTTTGTGTGTATTGAGAGTGGTTTTTAAGGAGATTATACATTTTTGCCCTCAACAGCGCTATAATTAGGTACCGACCTCTGGACTCACCCTCAGTCTGAACCTATCTGAGAGGTCCACTACACTTCTATGCTGCATATATGTAGCACAGGAGTTTGACCAAACAACTGTCTTTCACACACACCCCCCTCAAAAAATTAATAACTTCAGCTAATGTTTCTACATTAAACCAAATGTATTTTTATTATCAAAAATAATTAATAAAATACAACCCCTCTTTTTAATCACGGCATTCTGGATTGCTTCCAAAGTCAGCTTTCTCACTGTGCATGTTTTTGACTTGCATCCAGGAAAATCATCTAGAAATATATTCACGTTTGTTTTATTATTATAAGGAATAACACAGAGAAGCGTAAAAGAACTCACATCGAGAGGGAGATACAAATTTATTTTGTGAGAACATAATGTTTCAAGTTTCAAGTTTTATTAAAATATTTTATACCACTCAATCAAATGTAGATTAAAACTTCACAAAAATAGACCTCATGCACAAACTTTAAAGAAAACCATTCTGGATCAGACATTTGCTCCCTAAATCTACAGTATATATGGTGCTCAAAATTGCGTGTGCAAATTGAGGCATGTGCCTTAATTTGCATGTGCAATTTAATTGCCAATTGAGCCAATTAACACTGCTAATTGAGCACTAATTATTAGCACCAATTGGCATTTATTTAAATTTACGCATGCATCATGTGTGTAAATTTTGCATATGGATCTGAAAAGGGAGCAAGGCATAAGAAGATCAGGGACATTCCTGGAATTCATGCAGTGTGACAGAATAAAGGAGATCAGCGCCTGATTTAGGTGTGAGGATTTAAACCAGGCTTTAGTTGGTGTAAATCCTTGTGCCTAAAATTTAGGCATGGGGCTTGGTACCAAACATTATTCTATAACAACACCCAATTTGGAATACTGTTTATAGCAGTGTATGGCAAACTGTGTGTCCCGGAGGATTCCAGGTGTGCCCTGAGATGCCAGCAAGGAGGAGAGGCACCGGCTGACTGCTTAATAGACATGCCTCTCATGGCAAAAGGCACGTCGTGTAGTCAATCAACTGGCACCTGCGCCTCTCCTTGCCGGTGCCTCTGCTCCTTCTCCTCATCTCTCCTTCTGCAGCACCCCACCACCATCAGTGGTAATTGGAAGCTCAGGGCCACAGCTGAAGGACATCTGCACATGCATGGGAGTCGATGTGATGACATCACCAATGCATATGATGTCATCATGTCGACATCCGTGCATTTCTGGGTACCCTCCAGCCTCAGTCTTGAGATTAGTGTGCCAGCAGCTTAAAAAGTTTGCAACACTAGTTTACAGAATAGTGCTTAAAGCTCAGGTTTTTTTCAACCATTGGTGTTCCTGCTGGATTCCACCTTCACTACTCTCTCCTCTGCTCCATCAGGACTTCAATGCTGCTCTCTCCACTAATGTTCCATGATTGCCGCTGTAATTTGAAGGGTCCAAGAGCCCCGAAGTGACTTAATTCACCACTGGTGCTCCTACCAGGCTCCACCTTCACTACTCTCTTCTCCATTCCATCAGAACCTCAATGCCACTCTCGCCTCCTTTATTTCCAAATATTTGATCATCTACTCCTGTAAATTAAAAATCCAAGGCAAGCTACTGTATAGCATACAATGAAATTCATACATAGGACAGTATTCTATAAAAACTCCCAACTCATAAAGCTCTCATCTCCAATCCCTACCTCACTGCAATATCAATATCAATTATCAATTAGTGAGTTTTTACATTCCTATGAAATGTAAGAAGATGTCTGTTTCATGGCCATAAGTAAATTATTCCAGATTTATACTACCTGAAATAGAAATATACAGTTGCCTCATATGGTAGATGGATGAAATTGGGAAATCCAAAGCCTCTTCTAATATCCTGCCAGGTACTTGTGACCTTGATTGGTAACCACTTAAGCAGATGCGGGCTCAATGGACCTTTTGACTTTTTTTTTTTTTAACTTTCCAAATGTATTGCTAAAGGGCTAAACTTTAAAGGATGCCTTCCTTACCAATCCTTTACCAGCTGGAGATGTGAAGAGGCAGAATTCAGCTGTTTGGCAAAGGATATAAGAAGACTTGAAGCAGTCTAGAGGAAGGCGATGAAGATGGTAGGAGGTATGAAGAAAGATTGGAAGCCCTGAATATGTATACCCTAGAGGAAAGGAGGGGCAGGGAATATATGATTCAGACATTCAAATATTTGAAAGGTATTAAAATAGAACAAAATCTTTTTCAGAGAAAGGAAAATGGTAAAATGAGAGGGCATAATTGGAGGTTGACGGACTGTAAACTCAAGAGTAATGTTAAGAAATTCTTCTTTACGGAGAGGGTGGTTAATGCATGGAATGCGCTTCCGAGGAGAGGGTGTTGAGGAAAACGGTGACAGAGTTCAAACAAGCATGGGATGAACACAGAGGATCTCTAATCAGAAAATAGGTATATTTTGAAGCAACTAAAGCCAGTACTGGGCAGATTTGCACAGTCTGTGTCCCGTATATGGCCATTCAGTTGAGGACAGGCTGGGGAGAGCTTCGATGGCTGCGATGGTTTGGAAGGGCTGGAGTGAGCTTTGAAGGAAACTCCAGTAGATAGAACTTAAGCACACTACCTGGCAGAACTCTGGGTTTCTGGCCCAAACATATCTAAGAAAAAGGACCATTTAAATTAAATTATTAGTTTATAGAGCAAGTAGGGTTGGGCAGACTGGATGAACCTGTCATCATTTATTATGTTACTGTGTTTAACATCTTACTTTAAAAAAAAACAAAAAACATAAGCTCCTTGAGGATCCGATACAGTAATTCATTGCTGTATCTGATTTTAAAAGACTATCCAGCTGATATTCAGAGTACAAAAGACAAGTCGGCTAACTTCCACAGTCAATGTTGGTCTATTTCCGGTGACCGGCACTGAATATCCAGTTTATTTTTGGCCAGCATAAACTTAATCAGCTAAGTTAATATTCAGTACTGGCCAGTTAAGTTTATATCAGCCAAAGAAAGGACTGCTTGTGTGCTGCTAAACTTGGTTGGTTGGTGCTGAAAACTGTCAGTTAAAGCGTAACATGGCCAGTTAACTTTTTTGAGAAATATATTTTATTAAATTTTTCAAAAATGAAGAACAAACACTCAAATGTACATGGTGTACAACAAGGAATCATGAATACCAAAGTACAGCTCAAATTCATCATAATCCAAAGCCACCCCCCCCCCCCATGCCACCCCCCCCCCCCCCAACCATCCCTCCCATAGCCCAAACAGAAAAGAAATATAACAAAAATCCACTCCAATACAGTCTCAAATAGATATTCATACATTTAACAAATGACTTCGAGCTCTTGGTGTTAAAGTGTCCCAGAAAGGTGCCCAACATTGACAAAACAACCTGCCCATTGTTGAGTTTAACGTGGAAAAGCATACTCGCTCTATGAAGGTTTGTTGTATCATCAGAGTCCGCCAACGAGAAAGCGTCGGAGAGTCAGACGAAATCCAGTGAAGTAAAATAGTTTTCTTCTCCAATAACACAGAACGAGCGAGAAAGCTCCGAAACCCCTTAGGAGCTGACAGGGGAACATGATCCAGGGTAAACAGCATCATTTGATTCAAGGAAAATTTGTAATTCCACATGGTGTGGATATGAGTACACAGCTGTTGCCAGAAAGCATGAATCCGAGGGCAAGACCAGAACTGATGTCCCAAAGTAGAAGGAGAATGAGAACATTTAAGACAGCGATCTGACAAACACATCTTTGCCCGAAATTGGTATGAAGTAGATCTGTACAACCAGTGCAAAAATTTATAGTTCATTTCAAACAGAATCACATTGTGCGAAACACGAGCAGTCCGAAAGACCCCCCTGCGGATCATATCAGCTGTCACCTCACAAGAAAGGTCCTGTGACCATTTTAAAGCATAGGATTCATAGGGAGGCTCGCCCAGGCATTCCTGAAGATGGCGATGATGAAATCTCAATGGAATCGGTACCTGTGCAGACAGACTCAATGCTTCAGAAAGAGGTTCCATACAACGGTCCGCGATGGAGTCCCGTGGCAAGGAGCTAATGTAAGAAGAAAGTTGAAGGTAAGAAAGCCAGTCAATAGGCCTCCAGCCATGGTTCCGCTGAAGTTCGTCAAATGATTTCAAAGAGCCATTGGAATGTACCAGTTGAAAAATATATTGGTTAGATTGTAATGTCCACACTGGAGAGGAAACGGGGTCCATGCCCGCTGAAAAGTCACCATTACCCCGCAGTGGTAAGTATGGAGTCACCTGAGATGTAATCTGGAGCTGTTTACATAATAATTTCCAAAGGCGTCGCAAGGGTAGTAGAAACAAATCTCGTGCCGATGAAGTTTTCCGTGGCAGGTGAGACACATGCAGCAGATAACTAAAATGGTATGGAGCACAAACTGACAATTCCTGTCTGGAAACCGAAAAATGATTGGTCCCCCGATACCAGTCGTTCAGATGTCTCATCTGGCACACCCGGGACAATAAACGAAGACTACGGAGGCCGAAACCCCCGCGATCCTTAGGGCGCGCCAGATGAGTCAAAGACAAGCGTGCTCTCTTCCCATTCCACAGGAACTTTTGTAAACATTTCCCTTGTAGTTTATCATGACGGGAGGATAATAATACAGGTATCATTTGAAACACATAGAGCCACTGGGGCACAAGTACCATATTATACAATGCTATTCTGCCCATTAAAGAAAGCGGAAAAACCCTCCAATTCTCCAATTTTTGGACTGTGGTAAGAACTAGAGGGTCTATATTATAAGTACATAAGTACATAAGTAGTCGCCTCCGCCGGGGCAGACCAGAGGTCCATCCAGCCCAGCGGTCCGCTCACGCGGCGGCCCATCAGGCATATTGCCTGGTCAGCGGTCCCTGACTAATTTTATTGCCTACCTCTACAGTTATCTCTAAACCTTCCACTGCTCCTATCTGTACCCCTCAATCCCCTTGTCCTCCAGGAACCCATCCAGGTCATCCTTGAAACCCTGTACTGTGCTATTTCTTATCACGGCCTCCGGAAGGGTGTTCCATGTGTCCACCACCCTCTGTGTGAAAAAGTACTTCCTTGCGTTTGTTCTAAACCTGTCCCCCTTCAATTTCATCGAGTGACCCCTTGTTCTTGTGGTTTCTTTCAAATTGAAAAATCTGTCTTTGTCAACCTTTTCGATGCCCCTCAGGATCTTGAAGGTCTCTATCATATCTCCTCTGAGTCTCCGCTTTTCCAGGGAGAACAGCCCCAGCTTCTTCAGTCTGTCAGTGTATGTAAGGTTTTCCATACCCTTAATCAGTTTAGTTGCTCTTCTCTGGACTCCCTCAAGCATTGCCATGTCCTTTTTGAGGTACGGTGACCAGTACTGTACACAGTATTCCAGATGCGGGCGCACCATAGCCCGGTACAGTGGCAGGATGACTTCCTTCGTTCTGGTCGAGATACCCTTCTTAATGATACCTAACATTTGGTTTGCTTTCCTCGAGGCTGTGGCGCATTGTGCCGACGCCTTCAATGTCGTGTCTACCATCACTCCCAAGTCTCTTTCCAGATTACTGACCCCTAGCATTGATCCCCCCATTTTGTAAGTGAACATCGGGTTCCTTCTCCCTATATGCATGACCTTGCATTTCCCTACATTGAAGCTCATTTGCCACTTTTTCGCCCATTCTTCCAATGTCGTAAGATCCCTTTGGAGATTCTCGCAGTCAACCGTGGTTTCAACCTTGCTGAATAGTTTGGTGTCATCTGCAAATTTGATGACCTCGCATTTTGTTCCCGCCTCCAGGTCGTCAATGAATATGTTAAACAGGAGCGGTCCCAGCACCGATCCTTGAGGAACCCCGCTCGTGACCCCTTGCCAGTCCGAGTAATGGCCCTTTACACCAACCCTCTGCTTCCTGTCTGCCAGCCAGTTTTTGATCCATCGGTGGACCTCCCCGTGCACCCCATGGTTCCATAGCTTCCTGAGCAACCGCTCATGTGGTACCTTATCGAAGGCTTTCTGGAAGTCTAGGTAAATTATGTCTATGGGTTCTCCTTTGTCCACCTGGTTGTTTACCCCCTCAAAGAAGTACAACAAGTTTGTGAGGCACGACCTACCCTTGCAGAACCCATGCTGGCTCGACCTTAGCTGTCCATTTTTTTCGATATGGTCACAGATGCTGTCCTTAATCAGTGCCTCCATCATCTTTCCCGGGACCGATGTGAGGCTTACCGGCCTATAGTTTCCCGGGTCGCCCCTCGAACCCTTCTTGAAGATGGGCGTGACATTAGCTATTTTCCAGTCCTCCGGGATCTCTCCAGTTTTTAGGGATAGGTTGCATATTTGCTGAAGTGTCTCTGCTATTTCATTCCTTAATTCCTTGAGCACCCTTGGGTGAATGCTATCCGGACCTGGCGACTTGTCGCTCTTTAGCTTGTCTATC
This sequence comes from Geotrypetes seraphini, assembly GCF_902459505.1. NCBI lineage: Eukaryota > Metazoa > Chordata > Amphibia > Gymnophiona > Dermophiidae > Geotrypetes > Geotrypetes seraphini. Next base: position 287,007,317 of record NC_047086.1, read on the forward strand.
TGCCTGAGGACATCCTCCTGGCTCACCTCTAATTTGACCAGCTTGTTATCTTGATCTCCATTTTCTATTTCCTCTGGTTCCGGAATGCTGGATGTGTCCTCCCTCGTGAAGACCGACGTAAAGAAGTCATTTAACTTGTCAGCTATTTCTTTTTCCTCCCTCACTACTCCCTTTCTATCCCCATCATCCAAGGGCCCCACTTCCTCCCTCGCTGGTTGCTTCCCCTTTACGTACCTGAAGAATGATTTGAAATTTTTTGCCTCTCCCGCTAGTCTCTCTTCATATTCCCTCTTTGCTCTCCTAACCACTCGGTGGCACTCCTTCTGGCTTTCCTTGTGTTCCTTTTGGTTGGCCTGCGTTTGATCCTGTTTCCATTTTTTGAACGATGCTTTCTTGTTACTGATCGCCTTTTTTACAACTGCCGTTATCCATGCTGGGTTCTTTATTCGATTTTTCTTGCACTCTTTTCTGAACCTGGGGACGTACAGGTTCTGTGCTTCGTGCACCGTACGCTTGAGCAGGGTCCAGGCGCTTTCTACGGACTCTACCTTCCTTGTGCTGCCGTTGAGTTTCTTCCCCACCATTTTCCTCATTGCATCATAATTCCCTTTTCTGAAGTTGAGCGCTGTTGTTGTGGTTCTTTTCACCCTGGATGATCCCAGTTCTAGTCTGCACTGGATCATGTTGTGATCGCTGTTTCCCAGTGGGTCTAATACCGCTACTTCCTTTGCAGGTCCCCCCAGTCCACTGAAGATTAGATCAAGAGTAGCTTCTCCTCGTGTAGGTTCCATGACCAGCTGTTCCAGGAAGCAGTCCCTCGTGGCTTCCAGGAATTTGGTCTCTCTCTCGCAACTTGAGTGCCCGATACTCCAGTCTATCCCAGGGTAGTTGAAGTCTCCCATCACCACCACACTTCCATTCTTGCATACCTGCCGCAGTTCCGTCTCCAGGTCCCGGTCGATTTCTTCCGATTGGCCAGGCGGACGATAGTATAGACCCAATTTGATGTCTGCTCCAGATCTTCCTGGTAGCTTAACCCATATTGATTCCAAGCCTTCCGACCTTACTGCTGTTTCCATTTTGGTTGAGGGTATGGAGTCTTTTATGTATAGCGCTATTCCTCCACCCTTCTTGTGTGTCCTGTCTCTCCTGTAAAGTTTGTACCCTGGTATGACCACATCCCATTTATTATCATCAGCCCACCACGTTTCTGTGATTCCAATTATGTCCAGGGCTTTTTGACTGGCTATAATTTCCAGCTCTCCCATTTTGGCCCTGAGGCTCCTCGCATTTGTGTAGAGGCAATATAGGTCCTGATTTGTCGCCCGCCCTGCTGTTTTCTTTCCATGGCTCGGCGCTCCCACCTGGCTTGCCTTTACTCGGTCATCCACCTCCTGTGGCGTGTCCGTTTTGCCCCCATCCAGTATCTCCTTTTTTGGATGGTCCTCTTGCTCCCATTGTTCTCTTTCAACCATGCCTGTTAGGCTCGTTTGTGCACTGGGCCCCTGCATTGCATCTGTGGGCCTTTTTTGTGAAGATTTCCACTCAACCCTTTTGTTTAAAAGTTCCCTCCCAGTCCCTTTGTCCAAAAAGTCCCTCTCAGCCCCTTTGTCCAAGAGTTCCCACTCGGTCCCTTTGCCCAAAAGTGTCTCCTCAGTCCCTTTATCCAAAAAGTCCCTCTCAGCCCCTTTGTCCAAGAGTTCCCACTCGGTCCCTTTGCCCAAAAGTGTCCCCTCAGTCCCTTTATCCAAGAAGCCTCTCATAGTCCCTTTGCCCAAGAATTTTCTCTCAGTCCCTTTGTCCAAAGGATCCCACTCGGTCCCAAGCTCTCTTTTGCAATGTCCTTGTTCGGTATCATTTTTTGATACCAATGTCCGGTGTGTCGAGGCCAGATCGACTTCCGGCTTTCCCCTTCTCTTCAGTTTAAAGCTAGGTCTATGGCGTTTTGGATGTTTCTTGCCAGCTGCCTCGTCCCAGCTGTGCTCAGGTGCAGTCCATCTCTCTTGTAGAGCTTGTTCTTCCCCAAGAAGGTCGTCCAGTTTCGAACAAAGTGGAATCCCTCCTCCTCGCACCATCTCCTCAGCCATCCGTTCATTACTTGTAGTTCGCTCTGTCTTCTTGTGTCTGCTCTCGGTACTGGTAGGATCTCCGAGAAGGCTATCCTATTTGATCTCAGCTTCAGTTTCCGCCCCAGGATCCTGAACTGCTCAGTCAGTGTAGTCCGGTTGAAATTTTTCCTGCTGACGTCGTTGGTTCCAATGTGGATTACAACTGCCGTCTCCTCTGTCTCGGCTCCCTCCAGGATTCTATCAATTCTGCTGATGACGTCCGTTGTTCTTGCCCCCGGGAGACATGTCACTAGTCGGTCCTCCCTTCCTCCGGCAATGTGACTGTCCACTTCTCGCAGGATTGAGTCTCCTACTACAACAGCAGATTTCCCCTTCCTCAGATGTCTCTCTGGTCTCAGGTCCGTGTCCTCCGGGCTCTGCTGGATCTCCGCTGGTCCTTCCGCCAGGTCCTGTTGTGTACCATCATCTGCATTTTCAGACCCTACGCTAGGTCCCACTCCCATGGTGTTTGTTGGTTCCTGACCTCCAGCTGCCGATTCCCGTCTGATACGCTGGTGGTCCTGTGCCTCTGCCATCTGCCAGGCCTCCTCTATGTACTTCTCGAGCTCTCTGACTTGTTCTGAGATGTGGCTCTCTCTGGTAGTCTCCTCCGTTTCCCCACACTGTTCCTCTATTGAGCAGAGTCCCTCCAGCTCCTGGACTCTAACCTGCAGCCTTCCGACCTCCCTCTTCAGGCTATCCAGTTCCTGGCATCGATTGCATATGTATGCCCGCCTCCCAAAGGGGAGGTAGTCATACATATGACATGCGATGCAGTATACTGGGTAGCCCTGCTGGATTCCTGCAGCCTCCATTTCTCTGTTTTCTTTCCTGTGTTCTGTAAGAGAAGAGAGAGAAAGAGAATGAGAATGAATCAAGAATAAATTTGAGAAAATGTACCTCAGGAATTTCTCTACTGGGCTGCCTGTGCTCCTGGCTCCTTCTTAAGGCTCCTCCGCAAAGGCGCTCCCGCTAAGGCGAGCGCCTTTGCCGCTCGCCTTCGCCGCGCGCCGAACGGCTGCACGCCGTTGGCTCCCTGCCTTTTAAGGGGGAGCCCGGCTGAAGTCGCTGACGCGATGTGGGTGGGCGGAGCTAGCTCTCGCCCGCCTCTGGCTCACCGCGTCCCCCTCGCCTTTCTCCTCTCCTGCTCGCTGCCGCTGGAATCGGCAGCGAGCCCTGTAGCTTCTGCCCTCGCCTGCCTGCCTCCTCTCCTGGCCGCGGCTCCCTGCCTTTTAAGGGGGAGCCCGGCTGAAGTCGCTGACGCGATGTGGGTGGGCGGAGCTAGCTCTCGCCCGCCTCTGGCTCACCGCGTCCCCCTCGCCTTTCTCCTCTCCTGCTCGCTGCCGCTGGAATCGGCAGCGAGCCCTGTAGCTTCTGCCCTCGCCTGCCTGCCTCCTCTCCTGGCCGCGGCTCCCTGCCTTTTAAGGGGGAGCCCGGCTGAAGTCGCTGACGCGATGTGGGTGGGCGGAGCTAGCTCTCGCCCGCCTCTGGCTCACCGCGTCCCCCTCGCCTTTCTCCTCTCCTGCTCGCTGCCGCTGGAATCGGCAGCGAGCCCTGTAGCTTCTGCCCTCGCCTGCATATAGTTTGGAAAGGTCAGGGGAAATAGCAATACCCAAATAAGTAAGATATCCCGATGCCCATGTGAGAGGAAAGGGCCCCCTCCACTGTGTCTGTACCTCCGGGGTCAAAGGCAAAACTGTAGACTTTGATTTGTTTAATATCAAGCCCGAGTACATACTAAACTCATCCAGCAAATCTAAAGCTCTAGTAAGAGAGAGTTCGGGAGATCCCAGAGTTAATAAAAGATCATCCGCATAAGCTAAGTCTCTCAGTTGGGAATCTCCCTCTGGTAAGCCCTGGACAATATCATCCCGCATGATAGTACGTAGAAGAGGGTCCAAATATAGTAAGAAAAGAAGAGGGGAAAGCGGGCTACCTTGCTGCGTCCCACGCGCTATCTGGAAAACAGGTGTACAGGTACCATTGATCAAAATGCAAACTGTTGGATCAGTATAAAGCAAGTGAAGCATATCCAGGAACCACCCATCGAAACCCATGTATGTGAGCACTCGGAGTAAATATCCCCAATTAACCTGGTCAAAAGCCTTTGCTGCATCTAAGCCCACCAGTATTCCCGGAAGCTCAGAATCCCTTGAACGCTGTAGAGCAGTGAGTAATCTACGAACATTTAGTACCGAATGACGATGTTGAACAAAACCCACTTGTTCCTGTACTATCAAAGTGGGCAACAGGGTAGCCAATCTATTGGCCAATATTTTGGCCAATATTTTGATATCCACATTGATTAGAGATATGGGTCGATAGGATTCAATATCCGTCTCATTTTTACCCGGTTTAGGTATTAAAGTGATAATGCCTGATTAGCCCCCAACGGAAAGGACCCACCCTCAAGGGCCGCTGTATAATATGCTTCTAAAGGACCACAAATGGAGGGAAAAAGAAGTTTATAGAACTCAGGAGAAAATCCTTCGGGGCCTGGCGATGTGCCTTCCTTAAGCTGTTTAACCGCACCCTGAAGTTCCTTACCCTGTATGGGACAATTCAAGTAAAGACAATCAGGTGAAGTCAATCGGGGAACCCCAGCATCCGTTAAATAGTCCTCCGCGTCTGGTCCCCCCTGCCCATCCCTGGAGGCATAAAATTCCCTATAGTGTTTAAGAAAACCATCTGCTATGGCAGGAGTAGATGTAAGCTCCTCACCCGAACGCAGCAAAATACGGGAAATATGGCGATTAGGGTGGTGAGGTTTAGTCAAATTAGCCAAAAGCCGCCCCGCTCTATTCCCAAACCTGTAGAATTTAAACTTACAATAGTGAAAATAATGTTGCGTGCGTTCATGTAATAAAGTATTCAAAGCATTCTGCGCCGCTACCACAGCCTCCTGAGATTTAGGGGAGGGATGCGCAAGGTGAGCACGCTTCAGACGTTTATATTCACCCTCTAAGTGGAGAAGGCCCCGGGAAAGGCGGGCTCTGTGGGCACTGACATAGGAAATAATATCCCCCTGAAGTACAGATTTGGCGGCCTCCCAAAAGAGCAAGGGTGTGTTCCGATGTTGTGCATTGAAAGCCACATAATCATCCCATTTCTGCGTAAGATATTTCTGAAAATTCAAATTCTTAAATAAGTAGGATGGAAACCTCCAGGTACCCCCGGGCTTGTTATCCGTGCCACCTAAGATATCTATCCAAATAGGACAATGATCCGACACGGAAAGAGGTCCCACTTCGGATGCTTGTATCTTAGACAAATAAGCAGTTGACGTCAGTATGTAATCTATACGGGAAAACGTGTGATGTGCACGGGACTGATGGGTGTAATCCCGTTCCGTGGTGTGAAGTACACGCCACGGATCAATAAGGTCTAAGGTGTCGCATAAGTATGGAATGCCTTCCGTGGGGCCATGTTGCTGAGAGGAGCCCGGTCCCATTCTGTCCAGATTGGGATCCAGGACCTGGTTAAAGTCACCTAACACTATAAGAGGGTTAGTAGGATCACGGACGCCCACACCCGCTATGGAAGTAAAAAAGGAGTGATCATATTGATTAGGGGCATAAAGCATTAATAGATTAATAACGGACCCCGACATAGTGACCTTACACAGTAAAATCCTTCCCAATGCATCCCGGTAAAGCTGTTCCACCTTGCCCGGGAATCCCCTACGTACCAACAGCACCACCCCTGCCTTCTTATTAGAGGAGGAACAAAAAATCTGTCCTACCCGTCCTCTAAGAAGCTTGGCGTGTTCAACATCAGAAAGTCTTGTCTCCTGCAAACAGGCTAAATCAGCTTTATGATGCTGAAGACGCTGAAGAATCTTACTTCTCTTAACAGGGGAGGTTATACCACATACGTTCCAGGATAATATTCAAAAAGTTTGAGAAGTCATGGATAAGGAAATGAGCAAGTAACCACCCAGTTCCACTCACAGGATCTCCCAGGCTCCCAGCCTGACCAAGGAGAACGCAAAACAAAGCTGTCCATAGGTGAAACTAAAGTGAGATCTCAGAAACTGCACTGGAGTGGAAAACACAAAGAAATGCTGCATGTTTGATATTCCAAAACTCAAACCCAACTCCCCCCCACCCCTACACAAACCACCCCAAACCCCCCTCCCTTTCTAACCCTACCATCCCCCCGCCTAAACAGATACTGGGCTAACCTCAAACCCTCCAGGGCCTAAGATCACGTCTGTGCAGGGCCGCCATCAGAAATTTCTGGGCCCCTTACTGAGCAATCCTATTGGGCCCCCCACGCACCCCTTCCCCCCCCCAACACACCCCCCCCTTCTTCCATGGGCCGAATACACACATACTTTTCTGCTAATGCTCCACCTAAGCCAGTCCCGTAAAATCTTCTCACGTGCATTGGGTGATTTGGCATAGAGGAGATATTCATAAAAAGAACGTCCGTCAAGATCTTTACTCATAGACTGTGCCATTTGCTTTAAATCATCTTCCATCATTAATCCAAATTGCACAATTCTTTCTCTGTCTTTGTCCTGAATGGCATCTGGCCATACTGCTGGATCCTTCCAGTCAACAAATTTATGAGCAGGCGCGGAGAACGCATTTTTAAACAAATGTAGTTTATCCTTGTACTCCTTATGTAATTTTAATCATCTATGGATATGCTTGTATGTTTATTGTTCAAATGGTTTTATTTATTTCCCCAAATTTATTTTTGTTATACGCATTGAAAATATTTGATATTGCGTTTAAATCAAAATCTCAATAAACTTGAAACTTGAAACGAGTGCCCATGAGATTGTGGGAGGGTTAAATACTCAAAACTTAGAAGAATAACAATTTACTTAAAGTTTTTGCTACGCCAGCTTTCTGGTATCTTTACATACAGTGGCGTACGTAGCATATGTAACTCCCGGGGCCCATCATTTTTTGGCACCCCCCCCCCATCTGTAAGAAAAACATGATTTTTAGTAACAAACCACACGTCACACATGAGTACCTAGGAAAAGGCAGCATCTTACATATTGCAGTGAGCAGTACATCAATACACCCATTGTAAAACTAAACAAGCCAGACCAGCACAGATCAATCCTACACCGTCAATCCTAACAGAAAACCATGTCTTTTGAACACACAGAACACAGAAAACACCTTCGCCTAGTATGGAATATGTCATCACAAACTAACCCCTCACTCTTTTACAAAACTGTAGTGTGGATTTTAGCCACAGTGGTAACAGCCCTGACGCTCATAGAATTATGAGCATCAGAGCTGCTACCACCACGGCTGGCGCTAAAAAACGCTCCACAGTTTTGTAAAAGGGGGGATAAAATAGAAATACACAGTTTCAACGCTCTAGCTCAGAGGTGCCCAAACTTTTTGAGCTTATGAGCTACTTTAAAATGACCAAGTCAAAATGATCTACCAACAATAAAATTAAAATACACAAAGCACACTATACGCTGAGAAAATGTTAATTATCATTCCTATTCTGGTTTTTTTTCAAAGAGGTCAAGGCAGATGACTCTATGCATTGTCACCTCAGTAACAACCATACAAAAATAGACAAATACACCCTCCATCCTTTTTATTAAACCACAATAGCAGTTTTTAGCGTAGGGAGCTGCGCTGAATGCCCAGAGCTGCTCTTGACGCTCATAGGCTCCCTGCGCTAAAAACCACTATTGCGGTTTAGTAAAAGGGGACCATATTGTAAAATATAGACAGCAGATATAAATTCAGAACTGTGCATAGTAAGTGAAGGGAAGTTTTCATCTCTGGGAATTTACCCAGTTAACTATTAAGTTATTTGGGCAAATTCCTTTGAAAACTGTGGTAAAACTGCCTCCACTTTGCTAAATTTAAAATAAAATCATTTTTCCTACCTTTGGTGATTTCATGAGTCTCTGGTTGCACTTTCTTCTTCTGACTGTGCATCCAATCTTTCTTCCCTTCTTTCAGCCTGTATGCTTCCTCTCCTCCACACTCATTCCCTCCCCCAACTTTTTCTTCCTCTCTCCCTGACCTTTCTTTCTTTTTTTCTTCTTTCCTTCTGTTTCCCTGCCTGCCCCCTTTCTTTCTTTCTCCCTGCCGTTCCCCAAGCCACTGCCGTTGCCATCGGGGAACAAGACCCACCAATGTATAACAGGGCCCAAAGCTGACGCCGACACCGACGCATGCTCTCCCTGCTTCGGGCCAATCAGTCTTCCTCTCCCCGACGTCAATTCTGCCGTCGGAGAGGAAGTTCCGCCCAGCCAGGCAGCGATTGGCTGGCCCGAACTTCCTCTCCGACAGCAGAATTGACGTCGGGGAGAGGAAGACTGATCGGCCCGATAGATTAGATCGCCAAGACAAAGTGAGTCCTGGGTGATCGACTCACTTTGCCTTGGTGAGCTACTGGCGCCCCTGCCTTAGAACACTGCCTAGGACCCTGGGGGAGTCCGGGCCCCCTGTCAGCTCCAGGCCCCTGAATGCAGGACTGGTAGTACTGCCCTGATGGCGGCCCTGCATCTGTGAGGCTATCTGATCCCTGCCTTTCTCAGAAAGTTATACAGACTGCACTTACAGCTTATAAATAACCAGCAATAATTGTAAACCCCCAATACCATCATTGCCATAAATACAGAATATAGTGTTCAAGTAGCTTCAGCAGTGGACTCAGCACGATTAATGAACTCCCCAGCTAAATCTGATCCGATCTGTGTCTGGGGGAATCACGCCCTCAACTGATTGCAGGGATCACTGAATAGTGATCCCGATGTATGCGCAGACCATCTGTGGATGTTATGCGCATGCGCTGGCCTTCCGTGCCTGGCAGAGCTTTTTACTTTTTCGCGAGCCCTTGGTTTTAACCTGCTTTAAACCCACAGGTTAAAACCACGGGCTTGCACTGTGGGGAAGAGAGCAGATGGGGCAGAGAGCAGGAGATCGGGCCGAGAACAGATGGGGCAGAAAGAAGGAGATCGGGGCAGAGAAGCAGGGAAGAGAGCAGGGTGGCAAAAGGCAGGGCAGTCGGAAAGGACCTGAGTGACTGGTCCTCAGCAGTCGCTTATTTTTGGATCAGTCAGCCCAGTCAGTGTCCCTCATTTTTTTTTTTTTAGTGAATCGCTTCCTGCCTACATTTGTATGCCATTCCCCCTCATTTGCATGCGCGGATCAGAGGATGATTGGGACAGAGATTAGTGAATCGGGTCGGAGGGAAATCGGGTTGTAGAAGGGTTGCTAAGTGGTCGGAACTTGATCGGTAGACTTAGTGAATCTAGCCCTTAAACACTAACACTCAAACTCTAGGGAGCCATCATCATTCATTATTCTAAGAAGTGTTTGGTCCCTCTCAATCGTCGTGTGTTGAAAACCCCTTAATTGTTTTTGAATGACATGTGTTTTAAAGAAGCAGAACAACATTCTAAACACATGTGAATTGGATTTAATGCTACTAATTATAGAAACCACTAAAACTAAACAAGAGCTGTTACAAGCCACACTGGATTCTGAATTAGGGTGAATTAAAATGAAAGAAGATGTTGATCATGAGAAACAGTATAAGGATAATCAAGTTAATTAGGACCATTGTCAGTCTGAACTGAAGTCAATTTCATAGAGATGAATGGATTTTAAGAAAGGAGAAATCTATCCCTGGATGAGGATGGTTGATCATACCTGCACATAGAAGGATGATTGGATGGTTAGTTTTAACATACCACCTGATGCCTGATCAAGTAATGAAGAAGATGTTTATGTAAATGTTCCTTTTTAGACAAGGGGAATCATTCATGTTGACAACTTATCTGCAGCCAAGTTCTGTCAGCCTGATTAATTTGTTACATCATGGCTTGACTGAGCCACAGCTACCACGTTTGTCCAGATTACTTCTAAGATCTTTTCCATTTTGTGTTGATTTTGAAAAGTTTATATGAGTTTAAAGCTGAGATTGTACTTTAGCACACAGCTTTTATGAATGGACAGATCATTAGCATATAATAAATCATTGTGGACACCCCCCTGGTCCTTTGGAGCTGTCATTGTTGATTTTTACAACGTAGTCCTTAATCATGTAGTTAAGTTGGAAAAGACATCATGTCAACAAGTCCATAATTTAACAAGGATTGAACGAGCAGCTATTAGTTACAGCAAGATAGCTCACTGACCTTTAAAAGAGCAGATAAAAAGGTAATAATGGGCAAGGCAACACATGAGAGTGAAGTCATGTGACAAGTTGTATAATACTGCACATTACCATCATTATTCTACTGGAATTATTCGACGATAGATAAAAGATGTCAAATAAATCTCTTCTAGTTGACTTCAAAGGAATTTACTTTTTTGAATACTGGTACTTTTATTTCAAGAATACCAATTTTTTTTATGTGTTACTGAAGATGCATAAAATTTTGTATAATCTGCAAGGATGCCTGATTGTTTCCAACAAACTATACATTTCTGGAGAAAGTAAGTCTGTATTTGGATACATTTTTCAGTTCATAGGTTTTGATAATCCTTCTTTTATTAAAGACACAACTTGGGCCTGCTCTTTTTAACATTTTTATAAATGATATTGCTGAAGGGTTGTCGGGTAAGATTTGCCTCTTTGCGGATGATACCAAAATCTGCAATAGAGTAGGCACGCCGGATGGTGTGATTAACATGAAGAAAGAACTGGCGAAGATTAAAGAATGGTCTGAAATTTGGCAGTTAAAATTTAATGCTAAAAATGCAAGATCATGCATTTGAGCTGCAAAAACCAGAGGGAACGGTACAGTTTAGGGGATGAAGAACTTATGTGCATGATGGAAGAGCGGGACTTGGGTGTGACTGTATGTGATGATCTTAAGGTAGCCAAACAGGTTGAAAAGGTGACAGCAAAAGCTAGAAGGATTCTAGGTTGCATAAGGAGCGGTATGGCCAGTAGGAAAAAGGAGGTATTGATGCCTCTGTATAAGACTCAGGTGTACAATTCTGAAGACCACATCTTCAAAAAGATATAAAAAGGATGGAGTCAGTCCAGAGGAAGGCTACTAAAATGGTGTATGGTCTTCATGATAAGGCGTATGGGGACAGACTTAAAGATCTCAATCTGTATACTTTGGAGGAAAGGCGGGAGAGGGAAGATATGATAGAGTCATTAAAGGTTTTTTTTTCAAGTTTTTAGAAGGATTTTATATACCGCCTATCAAGGTTATCTAAGCGGTTTTTACAATCAGGTACTCAAGCATACCTACATAATATAAATGTGCATGAGTCGAGTCTCTTTCATTTGAAAGGAAACTCTGTAATGAGAGGACATAGGATGAAGTTAAGAGATGATGGGCTCCGGAGTAATATGAGGAGATACTTTTTTATGGAAAGGGTGGTAGATGCATGGAACAGTCTCCCAGAAGAGGTGGTGGAGACAGAGACTCTGTCTGAATTCAAGAGGCCTGGGATAGGCACATGGGATCTCTCAGAGAGAGAAAGAGATAATGGGCACACTAGATGGGACATTTGGCCTTTATCTGCCGTCATGTTTCTATTTTTTTGCAAATGCTCTCCATTTTTTTTTTTTTATTATTTTTTCAATAGCTTACATGGTGACTCTTGATGGTCAGTCACTACATCAATTTTACAAACAGCAGCAGTTTAAGTTTTATATGAATATTGGGAGCATTTGAAAGAGACTACACCTTTTCTAACCAAACTTTTATTTTCTTAAAAATATTTTTTTGTTGTTGTTGTGTGGTAGTTCATTTTATTTATAAATATTTGATATAGTGATGAGGGCTACATTTGATCCCTTGATAGCCAATGTATATACGGCAGCTTTGAATATCAGTGGCTACTTTTACCTTTTTCACAACTTATTGGTACTTGGCATCATTATACATTATACTCCTCCCCCTGTACTCTTTTAAACCAGACAGCTGATGCTATGTTTTCTCTGACAGTTTAAATTCACAGCACCGACAGCGTTCTTTTGACGATGTTACCACATCGCAAACTTGAAGCATTCTATCAGCATTGAAAAGGTTTTTCAATTTACATACAATAGGGTCTCCTGAAGAAGGAATCAAAATGGGGCCACATAGAGACCCCGAACCTGTTATAAACTGAATTATCAAACTGCTCTCAATTTTCTCACAGAGCGATGTTCATTTGAAAAGATTTGTAAAGATAAGAAAAAACAAAGTATTTTCATACAAGTGTTTGAAAGACTGTAAAGACATTTATTTATTTATTTACTTTTGTACTCAAACTTGGAGCGTAACCAGAACTAATAAAGTTGCAACGACTGAAAAATATACTTTGGTTCATCACTAGAGGGCGCAACTCTCTTCTTGAAGAACTCTATACCTCTGAGTGACTTTCAAACGTGACGGTTGCAATCCTGAAGTTTGGTTACCAATTTGAATGAGAAGACAGTTCTTTTATTTGAACTCTAATATTTTTCTGACTTCCACTAATATTTAACTATTAGTACCCCAGTGACATTATAAAGAAATCATTATACAGATGGCATGGTTTTGCTATTGTCAGATATGGACATAAATGCAATCTTTTTACTCCTGATTAAACTCTTACTCTCTTGAAATACAGCTATTCAGATATTAATTTATTGGTAAAAGTTTTGTATATGGAGAACTATTTTGTGTTATGAAAATTTTGATCCATGCCAATTGAAAGATAGTTTGCTGTTCTCCCAAATTTGTGTGCTATCAGCTGATATGTTCTTCTACAGCAGAATATTGTATGCAATCAAGACTGCTTCAACAGAAATTATTGGAGAGAGATTATCCAAAGAGTGTCATTCAGCAGGTATATAAATGAGCTTTGCAGTGGCACATAAGAGTGAGCACTGCCTGTGTGGACCACCTGCTGTTCCAGAGAAAATCAAAAAAACTCTGTGGAATGACGATGTTCCTAAATGGACTTTATTTGAAAGTGTCAAAGTTCCAAAGGTACACTGAAATCATCCACATAAAATAATTTTATCCACATAAAAATAAATCATCCACATAAAAGCCTTAAAGGACCTAGTCCGCTAGGGATACAGGGCCCAACATGTTCCGCGTTTTGACAAAAAGTCTTCTTCAGGGGTCCCTGGGGGTCCTATAAAGGTGAATACGTGAGAAACAATTGTGTGGTGAGCCGGAAGTGAGACACTGCTTGCATGCAGGTGATGATCTATAATCACTAATGGGTAACAAACAAATAGCCTCTAGAGCCACAGGGAGTGTGTATTTATCCCAACTGATGGAAGCGTGGTGAAGGATGAGAAAGGGGGTCAGGGTGGTATGGAAGCGTGGTGAAGGGTGAGAAAGGGGCAGATGCTGATGGAAGTGGGGGGAAGAGAAAGGAGTGAGTGAAATGCCAGACCATGGAGGTGTGGGAGAGACAGAAGGGGGAGGCATAAAATTTCTGGAAAGTGAATAGGAGAGAAGATGCCATATAGATGGCCTCTAGAGCCACAGGGAGTGTGTATTTATCCCAACTGATTCCTGACAAGAGTTCATTCTAGTGTTTAATAAACTGTAAAGAACTGATACATTTTGAACATATATAATGAAAACGGAAACAACTAGCAATCAAAAGTTTCATATATATATATATATATATATATATATATATATATATATATATATATATATAATGTAGATATGTATGTGTTGTTTAGGAAATTCTACTTTACGGAGAGGGTGGTGGATGCCTGGAATGCGCTCCTGAGAGAGGTGGTGGGTAACAGCAGCGAATTGTAAACACTGCTGCTGCTTGAAGCACCCGAGGCAGACCGCTTCTCTCCCCTCCCAGCCCAACCCCCGCTGACTCTCCTATCTCTCCCTCCCATACGACTCTACCAGCGAGTGACCTTAACAACAAACTTCCCTCTAGCATTGGCAGCCGCAACATGCTAAACAGGCTGCTTCGCGGCTTTTTCCTGCCGTTGAGTCCCTCTGTCGCGTCACTGTTGATGTCATCATTGATGCGGCAGAGGGACTCATCAGCGTGAGAAAGCCACGAAGCAGCCTGTTTAGCATGCTGCGGCTGCCAACGCTGGAGGGAGGTTTGTGCCGGTATGTGAAGGAGAAGCGGTATGTCCCTCCCCCTCCAGACCCTGTGCAGCACTTGGCGCGGCACCTCCTCCCACGATCCCCGTCTGCATGTGGCTCATTCAACAGATGTGGCTGTGAGTTCGGGCGTGCACTGTGAGTCGGCTACAGTGCTCGAGTACTGGTGAAGCTCTTGAGAGGAGCTGCCGCCGCTCTTAATAAATTCAACAGGTGCGGCTCCTGAGTTCGGGCGTGCAGTATAAAAGAGTCGGCCACAGTGCTCAAGTGTGGGCCCGTTGTAAGCGCTCATGCGCTCTCTTGCCTGCCACGGACCTACGGATCACGAAACACGCAGGTAGGAGTACGCATGCGCGCTTAACATTTTATTATAGTAGATATGCATTCTGATTATTGTTAAGTTCTATTATTCCAATCTGTCGTATTTCATCTGTATTTTATGTACTTGTCCAGTTGTGAACCACCTAGAACTTTTTCGGTATGGCGGTATATAAGAATAAATTATTATTATTATTATATACTGCATACAGTATATATATATATATATATATACATATATATATAATATGTATGTGTATATATATATATATACATACACACACATACATATTATATGTGTGTATGTATATATATATATATATATATATATATACACATACACACACATACATATTATAAGTGTGTATGTATATATATATATATATACACGTATTGTGGCAGGGAGTAGACGAAAGCCTTGGCTTGCCTATACCACAACCAAACACCAGGCCGAGCCTTGGAGTGGCCAAATAGGAACTGAGGTGCAATAAAGAATCCTGCATCCAGAAATCTCTCAATGTTCATTTATTAGGCTTTCTTCTGTGTCAAAGACCAAACAGTTTTCAGGAAAAAATGCCTTCCTAAAGTTCCATAGCTCAGGCAAATCACAGTACAAACAATCATAGGCATAAGGATTCAAACAAAAACTTTTCAGGTAGAAAGCCCCTTTTATTAGAGTTACCATACATCCGGGAAAACCCAGACATCCTCTTTTTAGAGGACTGTCCAGGCATCCAGAGGGATTTCCAAAACCCGGCAGTTTGTCTGGGTTTTGGAAATCCTGAGCTCAGAGGCCATATCTGGAAGCCTTTGCGCATGTGCAGCCATCACTGTGATTACATCATATGCACGTGTGCATGTGTGCAACATCATTGCGTCGACGTCCATGCATGCACAAAGGCTTCCAAAATGCGGCCTTCGAGCTCAGGGAGGTTCATAGAGGGGTAGGGCTGGGGGAGGAATGGGGTGGAGACAGAGTCAGAATGGGGCAGGGCTGGGGACAGAATGGGGCGGGGCCTGGTGTCCTCTTTTTTTCAAAGTGGAAATCTGGCAACCCTACCTTTTTTATCCTGCTTGGCAAGTCTTTTAGCCTTGCTTCTATTAATCCATTGGAAACAATGGGAAAGTAAAGCAGATACCCTTCCCCCACTGTTTCTTACAGCCCTGCACGTGTACAGGCACAATTTAAAACACAGGCAATTTCCTTCTGTATTTAAGCTTTCTTTGGATAGCAAGTTCAGGTTCAAGAGTTTCTTACATTCATGTAAACCAGGGCAGCAAACATCTTTTATTCACACCCAAACTTTAACTCTAAAGGAATTTCTCCTTTCAATCAGTGACACCTGCTTCAGGTTGCCATTGCATTACGGAATCCTCTTCTACATTAGGATCCCATGAAAAGCCACACTCCATGCTATCACTTCCCATATAGTTAGCTTCCCACTTATCAGAGTCTGGGGTTAATTCAGAACTTGGGATTCCAGTGTCTGGAGCCCTAACCTGACTGGCATGCTTAGCTGAAATAAATCTGTGCCACTTAGCAATGTTTCTCTCCCTGTCAAGAATTTGATTCTGACTACTTGCAAACACTCTGGCTTCCTCTTTCCAAGACGTGGGCTTTACATTGAAGCATATAAAAATTTCTTCCTTTGGAAGGCTGTAGAGCTGTGTGTGCTGGAGACTGCTACCGTGTGGTTGGTTGCTTCTGTTGCTGCATTGTGGTTGCCCTTCTGTTACCTTTCCAGCTGCCCTGTCTGTATTGGCTTAGAGATGAAATCTCTGCTTGCTGGATTCAGAGATCTATCATGTAATTCTGTAATTAAGGGCTTTATCTCCCCTCCCCCTCTGGGTTCTGTGCAGAGACCTAGATTACTCTTGTTGCAGGTTGTTCTATAGGGACAGCCTTCTTATCCAGGAATAAATAAGTCTGGCTTGAGGAAATATAGACAGAGCATCTAATGGGTCTGGCAACTGCAAAAATTGTAGAGTGACACCCTCTGTACAATTTATAAATAGCCTCATGCAGAAAGCCACTGAGGCCAATAAGCAGTCCAATCTGCTTAAGCATGCTGAAAACAGATATCCATGTGATTTTCCAACTATGAGGGGGTGACAAACCATCTAATCTGTATATGATTTTGACAACTAGGGAAGTTGGTGACAAGGCTAGCAAAGTGGGACCAGACATCTATTGATTATCCTATGACATACAATTCATACCAGTTACTAGACGCCCTAGGTATAAGCCTGATATAATCAGAAGATGACAGTAGTTCTTTGATAAGAATGGTGTTAGTGCTTCTTCCCTGTCTAGTCTTCTGAAAGTTTATGATACAGACCAAACTACAGAAAGGGTTAATAACAGGCAATATCTAGATCAGTCTAAACCAAGTCTTTCTGTTACTCTGCCTTCAGCAAAATCATTAATTGTTCAAATGTATTCTCAAGTGTGTCCCAATGATTCTTTTGAACACTGTAGAAAGACCAAAAGAAAACCAGCACATGTGTCCAACCAGAAGATGGCTCAGAATGAATGGGCTAAGCTGCCAACAAAAGGGGAGTTATCTCAAGAAGCTGTTGAAACAGGTCAGAGGGCTGACAAAGAGATATTAAAGTACTAGATCTAAAGTATGGGTCTCTAGTGATGTGTTGGGTCAGGCCTAGGTCAGTAGTAAGTGTAATGAAAACTTGAATATGAGTGGTAGGGATGGTCAAAATGAATATTAATATCATCCCGTATGACTCATATCATTGGAACACTTCAGAGTGAGCAATGTCTGAGATGACCACCTGATATTCTAGCCATTCCCAAGGAGGGAGAGATTAGTATCACCCACACAAGTTGTGTAGGTCAACATCTGTAAACACTACTGGGTAACAAACAGGTGACCTGCTGCTGGCCCTTGGTAATTTTATAACTGACGAGTGTGTAGAACATCATTTCAAATCATCTTTCATTATATCATTTATGAACAATATCACAAAAAATCTTGACATTAGCAATCTAACAGCGGAAGCTGGAGCAGCCCGCTACCCTGAAGCATACTCATCCTAGCCTTGAAACTCCAATCCAAACCCCTCCCCCTCCCAAAAAGACACGCACACCAGATTGGTGAAAACTGGCCGCAGCCCTGTTTATTGTGAAATAAACATATTTAAATAACATTTGCATAATAAACCAAATATACAAACAGCATTATATAACAGTTTATCTGATTAAACCCACACAATGGTATCACCATTGTGACCCTGATCCCGAGCTACCGACATAGATGAAAATGGCCCCCGACCCTGCCGTCTAAGCAAGGGTCCGAGGGGTGGCATGACCCCACATGCCCCCTTGTCCAGGGTCATCAGACCCACCAGGCACGGCTCCCAGCCGGCCCACCACTCATCCCATGATGAGACCAGCCGCCAGTAGCTCGGGATACCGCCAACCGAAAACCCAACGCTGCACCCTTCTGAACCAATGGGCGGGAGGGCGGGAAAGCAGCCTCGGAGGACCGGAAACCGTTACGGTCCTCCGAGAGCCCTGCTTATATACCCCCTCCCCACCCTACCCTGCGGCCCCTACCCGACCCTTTTGGAGATCCCTCCCACGGCCGGAAAGACCTCCTCCCCTCGATTCGTCTTCCCTGCCTGCCTAACCACCCCTTCCTAACTTATCCCCGACGGACGGCTCCGCGGGCCTCCCAGCTCCGCGTTAGAGCCGCCCGTCAAGACAAGCTCTCGGGCTTTTTATAACAGCGGAAGCTGGAGCAGCCCGCTACCCTGAAGCATACTCATCCTAGCCTTGAAACTCCAATCCAAACCCCTCCCCCTCCCAAAAAGACACGCACACCAGATTGGTGAAAACTGGCCGCAGCCCTGTTTATTGTGAAATAAACATATTTAAATAACATTTGCATAATAAACCAAATATACAAACAGCATTATATAACAGTTTATCTGATTAAACCCACACAATGGTATCACCATTGTGACCCTGATCCCGAGCTACCGACATAGATGAAAATGGCCCCCGACCCTGCCGTCTAAGCAAGGGTCCGAGGGGTGGCATGACCCCACATGCCCCCTTGTCCAGGGTCATCAGACCCACCAGGCACGGCTCCCAGCCGGCCCACCACTCATCCCATGATGAGACCAGCCGCCAGTAGCTCGGGATACCGCCAACCGAAAACCCAACGCTGCACCCTTCTGAACCAATGGGCGGGAGGGCGGGAAAGCAGCCTCGGAGGACCGGAAACCGTTACAGGCCCCCCCCCCAACAATGAACAGAGCTGCGGCTAGAAGTCTAACACGCGTTCACAGCAAGAAGCAAAATCATCGAGCAATAGGTCCCACCCGATGTCTGACAAATGTACCTGATCTCTAGAAAACAACCCAGAACAAGAAACATCTACCCAAGCATGTCTGATCTGCAACCCGCCCCGAGCCTCCACCCACCTCCCAATTTGTCGATTCACCTTGATAAGCCCCCTGGTCCATCTACGGGATACCAACCGCTTCGGTCGCGGGATAATGTCAGACCAAACAAGCCTAGCCCCCGGGAACCAACCCTGAATCACTCCAAGATCACCTATGACCATATCAATTAAAAATTTTCCACTGAGGGAATCAACATCATTGCCCCCAAGGTGAAAAATTAAAAGATCTGGACGCCGGGCACGACGACGAAGATCGTCCAGAAGAGTGAGCAGCTGATGCCAGCGCATACCCCGCTGTCCCCACCAAGAGACATAGACTCCTCGAAGACGAAGGCCCAAGTGCTGACCACCCGAACGGACCACAGCACGCTCCCCGGCCCAATGGACGAAGGAGTGCCCGATGATCCATACCGACAGGACACGTCGAGCGGCATCTGTAAAGCAAAGCCCAGCAGTCAAGCCAACGTCCCCCAACACTTTAACAGTTAGTAACAGAGAGCCATGCAGGGAACCCATCCAACTGCCCCCCACCAGCAAACAGCCCCCCCCTCCACGGGACACTCCACCCAGCTGCCCTAGACCCCCCCTTGACTCGGAACACCCTTACCCGCTGGACTGACCCGACGGAGAACACCCCCGCCCGTTTCCCGACGAACGAATGTACCCACGATAGGCCTCCGAGGACCAACGACCCAGTCGTCGAATAACCTCAGTAGGCAACCCCGCCTCGAAGGCACTGGTAGCAGCCCCTATGCGAAATGAGTGTGTGCCGAAGCGCATCGGCTCAACTCCGCAACGACCCAGTGCCCGCCGCAACACTGCCAGAAATTGGTAACGAGTAAGGCGAGAGCCGTCTGCATGAATCAACAACGCCAAGTCCGAATCAGGTCGAACCGCCATATAGGCAGCCAAAGATTGGACGGGGCACGAAGTACAACCCTCCACTCGGTGCAATACTATCGTGCGCCCCCTGCCCAGCTGATCCGACTTAGACCGGGCGATGAATAACCTCACTGTATCCCCATCCACGAGCACTTGACTATGCAAGAGACCGCGCATGCCCCGTAAATCGGACGGGTGAACGAGCAACTCACCCACTCGCAAAGCCCCGAAGAACGCCAAGGAAAACGCCACCCTAAATAAACCTGCTTCGAAGCCCGAATGCGCAATCCCAGGCAAAACCCCTAAGATGCGGGATAACAATGCATGCGTTATAGGCAACCGAGGATCCGGCAACCGCGGTGCCACCCGATCCCAGGCCGCCAGCATCCTGCGCGGCAAAAATCCCGACACTGGGCAGAACCATCCGAAGGCTCTACAAAAGAAGGCAAAGCCTGCCAGATGGCCCGCCGCTGAACTGCGTGAACAGCCCGCAGTCAGGGAATCAGCTAAGAAATCCGCTAACAAGACCTCGGTAACAGGGCCAGGTACCCAACCCCGCGAGCGCAGACAGTTAAACACTGTAACAAAACCCCGATTGTAACGGGTCCAAGTAGCAGGAGCTACGGACTGCTGCAGCAGGCTCCAGATCCGCTCACCACCAGGTTCCACAAGTGCTCCGGCATCGGTGACCCATCCGTCTTCGCTGTCGGCGCCAGCTGCCGGAACTGCAAAAATTGAAATCGAGAAAGGGCATCAGCAAGCTTGTTCTGAATCCCGGGGACGTGGCGAGCCCGAATGTATAAATTAAGCTGCAAACAGCGCAAGACAAATTCTCGCAACACTGCGTTCACCTTCAAGCATTTCGCGGCTTGCCGATTCACCACTTCCACCACTCCCATGTTGTCGCACCAGAAAACAACGCACCGATTCCGTAACTTCTCCGGCCACAACTCGCATGCCACCAACAAGGGGAAAAGTTCCAGCAAGGTCACATTGCGAGTAACACCCGCCTGACGCCAACCCTCAGGCCATGCTGCCGCGCACCAATCCCCCTGACAGTAAATACCAAAACCCACACCGCCTGCGGCATCCGATTGCAGCTCGAGATCTACAGTAGAGATGTCGGGAAGCTGAATCGGGAGCGACCCGTTAAACTGGGATAGGAATAAAGACCACATATGCAAGTCCGCTCGAATCCCCGCAGTAATCCGTACAAAGTGTCTACGATCACGTATACCCGACGTCGCAACCGCCAGACGCCGGGAAAAGGCACGTCCCATAGGTAGGACCCGACAGGCAAAATTGAGGGACCCCAACAAAGATTGAACCACCCTCAAAGTAGGCTTACGGGTGTCCCGAACAAGCGAAATCAAAGCTAACAACTGGCGCACTTTACCCGACGGGAGCCGAGTCACCATAGCCACCGAGTCAATCTCGATCCCCAAGAAAGTGAGACAAGTAGTGGGCCCTTCAGATTTAGCAGCTGACAATGGTACCCCAAATTCAGCGGCCATGTCTTCAAAAGTAGATTTCAACAGACTACAATCACCAGAACCTGCCCCACCAACGAAAAGAAAATCATCCAGATAGTGCACCACCGACTCCCTCCCTGCACGACGAACAGTTACCCAATGCAAAAAGGAGCTGAACAACTCAAAGAATGCGCAAGAGACGGAACAACCCATCGGCAGACAGCGATCAAAATAAAAGGCACCTTCGAAACGAAACCCCAGTAGAGGATATGAAGACGGATGAACCGGCAGTAACCTAAAGGCCGACTCGATATCTACTTTAGCCAGCAAGGCACTACTGCCCGCCTTACGAACGAGGTGTAAGGCACAGTCGAAGGAGGCATAGCGGACAGAGCAAAAATCGCGAGGAATACCTTCGTTCACCGAGTGCCCCACGGGCCTGGATAAATTATGGATCAGGCGATATTTGCCCGGCTCTTTCTTAGGGATAATCGCCAGAGGAGACAATACCATCACAGAAAACGGGCGTTCCATAAAGGGCCCCGCAATACGCGCCCGATCTAGTTCTTCACACAACTTGCGTCGTACCTCCCCCCGCAACTGAGACACCGAGGATGCCTTGGACGCCTGCACATTAACCAAAGGAAGTGAGTAAGGAATAGCAAAACCCTCCCTAAATCCCCGTATAAGCGTCGCAGCGGCCCGCCGATCGCTGTAAAGGTCCAACCAAGGCTGCATGGCGCCCACCCGGACCGGGGTGGGCAACCCCTGCACCTTGACCTCACTTGGCCTGGGTGGGAGGCGGCCCAGCTCTCTTCTTGGGGCACTTGAGCGCTGAGTGCCCTTGCCCGCACAAGGAGCAGGCATGACGGAAACGACAGTCCGTAAAGGAACAGGAAGATTTGTTAAACTGCCAGCAGAGGCCAGGGCCCCCCCCAGCCCCCGGGCCTCCAATGGGACGAAAGGAACGAGCCCCCCCAGTGACTTGAGACCCCGGCTTCCCCGACGCACCCAATCCCGACCCAGTTGGTTTCGACATGTGAGTGAGCCAAAGATTGATGTCCTGCGTACCCCAGGACATGTGCCGGTTTTCCTCCATCTTGTCGCGGAACGCTTCATCGTAGTTGAGCCACGACCACCCGCCGAACCGCTGATAAGCATCGAGGATTGAATCCGCATATGCCAGCAAAAGGCCATAGTCCTGAGGGCGCTCCCGCCCCCAGACACTTGCCAACCTCAAGAATGCCCGCGTCCAATTCACGACATTGCGGGACACTAAGCCCACCTTTTGCTTCCCCCCATCCTTCTTACTTTTCTTCTTCCGCCCGTGCACTCTGCCCTCCAAAAGCCTAAAAACATCAACACACGTACGCTTCCGGATCTTACGACGGAGAGAACGCGGAACCTTCTCCCACAGCTCCGACAGCGCCACGAGAGCCGGAGCTCCCCGAATATCCCCCTCCTGCGCTGACTTAACACCCGCCCCCCGCCGCGGAGACCCTGACGAGGAAGACGACGACGAAGAGGAAGAGGTTAAAGAAGATGAAGAGGACGAAGAAGAAGAAGCCCTACTCCGACGACCCCTCCTACCCCTCTTTTTCTCTTTACGCTTCCCCCCTTTGTCCCCGACCCCAGCCTCTAAGGCCATGTTACCCGTGGTCCTGACTCCTCCAGGTCCACTTCCCGCACCTGCCGCTCCAGGAGTGGTGCCCTCCGAAGCAACCACCATAACAGGGCTCTGGCTCGCCTGCACTGGTTCCTCGACTCTGGTCCGCGGGGCTTCCATCCGTCCTCCGGTCGCAACTCCGGCAGAACAAGGCTCCGTGAGGCGCTCACGTCCAGCGGCGGGATCCTGGGGGAAAAAATC
This sequence comes from Geotrypetes seraphini, assembly GCF_902459505.1. Taxonomy (NCBI): domain Eukaryota; kingdom Metazoa; phylum Chordata; class Amphibia; order Gymnophiona; family Dermophiidae; genus Geotrypetes; species Geotrypetes seraphini. Next base: position 287,030,419 of record NC_047086.1, read on the forward strand.
CAAACAGGGGCCAGCAACCTGCACAGTATGAGGAGAGGTTAACCCTGGGGGCCAAGCCCCCGCCAGCTGATCACCCCCCCTTCCAACCTCCGAGACACCCCTCCAAAAGAGGTGCCCGGGCCCCAAGACGGCGAAGGAACCACTCCCGGGAATGGCGAAGAACCCATAGCCCAGGGGCCGGATCCCCAAGGAGAACACCAAGGCCCATACGCCCAAGGCGGCCACCAAGAGGTTGACGGAGACCCACGACCCAACCCGGACGTGGAGGGAAACACGGGGGTATCCACCCCAAACTCACCCCTCACCCCGGAGGAATACGCCGTCCCTCTCTGCTGGCCGGGATCGGACCCGACCCAGTCCCCCCTTGAACCACCCGAAGCTGCTAAAGGCACTTCCGTAGCAGGCACACTCACTTCAGCAGAAGCCCTCCCCGCTCCTACAGGAGCAGATGCTGCAGGCTCTACAGGCACACTGACTGTGTGAGGAACCTCTCTACCCCTCCCACGTCCTCCCTGCGGCCTGCTTCTGCCCCTGCGGGCCGACCCCGCGCGGCCACTAGCAGCCAACCCCTCCCCCCCTGCCTCCAGCGCTATCGCAGTTCGGGCAGCCGAACGCGAGCGCCGAGGAGGCAAATCGCGCCCCCCCGCAGCAGAGGCACTCACCGGTTCGCTGTCTTCCTCGTCCAGCGAGTCTCCGGCCAGCAGGGACAGCTCCGCGGGATCTGCCGCATCGACGGTAGGTGCACGCTCCATCCGCCCGACCCGACACTAGCCTCCGAACCGAAAATGAAAAACGGCCACGTGGCAGGCCGCAGGACACCTCAAACCGCCGACACCAACTAAAGCAGCCTCGGAGGACCGGAAACCGTTACGGTCCTCCGAGAGCCCTGCTTATATACCCCCTCCCCACCCTACCCTGCGGCCCCTACCCGACCCTTTTGGAGATCCCTCCCATGGCCGGAAAGACCTCCTCCCCTCGATTCGTCTTCCCTGCCTGCCTAACCACCCCTTCCTAACTTATCCCCGACGGACGGCTCCGCGGGCCTCCCAGCTCCGCGTTAGAGCCGCCCGTCGAGACAAGCTCTCGGGCTTTTTATTCAATGGAAGTTATTATTAACAGTTACTATACACCAGTGGTTCCCAAACCTGTCCTGGGGGGACCCCCAGCCAGTCAGGTTTTCAAGATATCCCTAATGAATATGCATGAGAGAGATTTGCATACCTGTCACTTCCATTATATGTAAATCTTTCTCATGCATAATCATTAGGGATATCTTGAAAACCTGACTGGCTGGGGGTCCCCCAGGATAGGTTTGGGAACCACTGGTATACACTATGGTAATGCCATTATCACATGTTATCTGCTGCAGAGCCCCTTGCATAAAATAGCAAAACACCAAGCAGAATTTTGAAAATCACATCTATGCATATTGTTTCCTTTCTCCAATGTATCCAATGGGTAATCTAGCCATATTATTCCTCAATCACCTAGGAAGAGGGTATGCAATGAAGCTACTAAGTAGTGGATTTAAAATAAACTAGATAAAATATTTATTTACTCAAAAAAAAATCTTGCTGCTTGGATATATGTCCAGGATTCCTCCTATGGCTGACAGACTTTATCAATGCGTGCTTAAGCAAAGATATACCTTAAGGCACTGTCAGCAATCACACTGATACCTATATCAAAAGCCCCAGGCCTTGAGCTAGCTAAGGTCAAGAATTTCAGGCCAATAGCTGGAATACCTTGGCCTGCAAAGTTACTAGAATTCTGTGCAAATATCCAACTCTCCAACTTTCTCAATCAAGTGGATGGATTCCACAGCTTGCAACATGGCTTCAGGGCTATGCACAGCATTGAATCCTTACTACTGGAGCTAACCTCGATAGCTAAATCCTACCTGATCAAAGGCAAGCAGTCCGTCTTACTACAATTCGACATCTCAGCTACATTCGATGCTGTAGACCACTCACTCCTGCTTCTAAGGCTAAGCAAACTGGGCATGCACGGTACAGTTCTCAGTTGATTCTCACAGCTGTTAAGAAAAAGTCCCCAAACTGGAAATCCTTCTGTGGGGTCCCACAAGGTTCCCCACTTTCACCTTCTCTATTCAATATCTACCTAAGAGCTGCCGATGAATTATTGGACAACACATTACACCTCTTAAAAGCTACTGTTGACAACCAGAGTATGTGGGCTCAGACAAATTTCCGTAAGATCAAAAAACAAAAGGCCAGGGTGCTCTGGTTTGGGGCCTAAAGTTTACTACCTTACAAGGAACTGATGCTATCTACAGATGAGATGCTCATGATAAAGAACTCCTCTAAGGTGCTAGGAGTCACCTTAGACTCCTCACTGTCGTTCACAGATCAAATGACATCCTTTGTAAGGAAGTTCTTTTTCAGAGTAAGACAACTGAGGATAATTAAGAACATAAGAATAGCCTTAATGGGTCAGACCAATGGTCCATCAAGCCCAGTAGCCCGTTCTTACGGTGGCCAATCCATGTTACTAGTACCTGGTCAAAACCCAAGATGTAGCAATATTCTATGCTACTGATACAGGGCAAGCAGTGGCTTCCCTGGGTTTTTCTCAATAACAGACTATGGACTTTTCCTCCAGGAACTTGTCTAAACATTTCTTAAAATCAGCTACGTAAATAATCCAGTCAAATCCAGAAAAATTCTAAATTACATCTCATCATTATCTGCGGATGTAATATTTCTCCAAGAAACCCACTTGGATGCTGCCTCTTCTGCCAAATTATCTCTCCCCTGGGCTCATCCGCCTCAATTTTCCCCTGCTGTTGACAAAAAGAATGGTGTCATTACCTTTATTAGAAACATAAATCACATAAAGATTCTCTCGCATAGAACTGATACTCAGGGAAGATGGATATCTACAAAATTATGTATAAATTCCCAAACTTTATATCTCTTAAATTTATATGGTCCCAACACTGAGGACTGCCCTTTTTTCACCAACATAGCTGATCAACTAAATTCCTATCAAGACACCCCTTTTGTGCTAGGGGGTGACTTCAATCTGATTATTGATCCCCTAAAGGACAGAAAATCTATATATAAACACAAAAAATAAAAAACCTGGTTATGCTTACAAGACATTATTGCTCAATTTCAATTAACTGATCCATGGCGCATAACTCACATGGAAGATAGAGAATACACCTTTTTCTCTGCGCCTCATGCCTCATATTCAAGGATTGATTACTTTCTGATAGGCCCATCTTTAGTTAAATCCATTGTACATACTGATATCAAAGTAATTAGTGTATCGGACCATGCTGCAGTCCTCTTATCCTTGGATACGCTACCTGCCCCCTCTCCACAGAGAACGTGGAGATTAAATACATGTCTCCTGCAGGAAAAGCATTTCTGTGATCACATAGCAACAGCAATTCAAGATTATTTCTCTTTAAACTCACCCCAAGAAAATTCATGGATTTCAGTGTGGGATGCGTTTAAAGCGTATATAAGGGGAGTTATAATCTCTTATAATGCTCACTTAAAGAAAACTAATAAACAGGAAGTAGATACTTATGAAGCTGAACTTAAACATCTAGAGATCCTACATCAAACGAACCCTAGTGACATGCAGACACTGAAGAAACTCCAACATATTAGATTTCAATACAACACATGCCTTAGTAAAACAGCTGCTTCGCAGATTTTCATGAACACTGCCAAATATTATTCTGATAGTAACAAATGTGGCCAGCGTCTTGCTTCATATCTTAAAGGGAAAAGAAATAAGACCACAATTTCAGCTCTAACTACTACTAATGATACATTGGTCACTAATCCCAAAGAGATTCTTACACAATTTCACGAATTCTATTCTACCTTATACTCAACTGAGGCACAACAAGCTAGGGATTCCATCCCCTTTCTTGATGGCCTTACACATAATCTATATATATAAAATCGGAGGTATGTATGTGTGTATGTATGTATGTATGTATGTGTGTATGTATGTATGTGTGTGTGTATGTGCCGCGATCACGCAAAAACGGCTTGACCGATTTGAACGAAACTTGGTATGCAGATCCCTCACTACCTGGGATGATATGTTCTGGGGGTCTCGCGGCCCACCTGCACACGTGGGCGGAGCTACAAACAGAAATTCAGATTTCACCCATTCATGTCAATGGAAAAAATGTAAAAAGCTGCCATTCTCACAGTAATTCAAAAACGGCTTGACCGATTTGAACGAAACTTGGTATGCAGTTCCCTCACTACCTGGGGTGATATGTTCTGGGGGTCTCGCGGCCCACCTGCTCACGTGGGCGGAGCTACAAACAGAAAATCAGATTTCACCCATTCATGTCAATGGAAAAAATGTAACAAGCTGCCATTCTCACAGTAATTCAAAAACGGCTTGACCGATTTGAACGAAACTTGGTATGCAGATCCCTCACTACCTGGGGTGATATGTTCTGGGGGTCTCGCGGCCCACCTGCACACGTGGGCGGAGCTACAAACTGAAAATCAGATTTCACCCATTCATGTCAATGGAAAGGATGTAAAAAGCTGCCATTCTCACAGTAATTCCAACTATAAAACGCTTTCAATGACACTATAACCACTAGGGACATCGTTTCTATTCTACCACGGACACCATACATATAGAGTTTGTATGTTCTAACTGTGTTTGTAACTGTTTCCTTCATGCACCCCAGTTCATAATGTTATTACATTACATGAGTACTCACATATGCTGAACTAGGAACACAGGTTCCATTCTGAACCGGGAAAAAACTGCATGGAGTTTCTTTTCAACCTGAGTTTCCACATATTGAGTTGTTTAAATCAATACTGAAACTTTTGGATGCCACTTATTCCAACAGATCTTCCTTTTCAGTTTAAGAGATTGCAAATTCCAGTGAGCCTTGCATTCTCTATCACAATCAACAAATCACAGGGACAGACTATTACATACTGTGGAGTGGATTTAAAATCCCCCTGTTTTTCCCATGGACAACTCTATGTTGCTTGCTCAAGGGTGGGTTCACCCATGAATTAATATGTTCTTGCTCCTGGAGGTGAAACTAAAAATGTTGTTTATAATCAAGTTTTGTGTTAGTTGTATTGTCTTCATTTTGTCAAATATTTCACATTATAATTTGAATATAGTACTTTTTATAAAGCTGTTAAAAAATAATTTCTTTCACCACTATAAAGTATCTTTATTTGAATCCATTTACAGTGTTATTGCTATAATTAAATACCCGTGCAACGCCGGGGCATCAGCTAGTGATTCATAATGATGCATTGCCTTAGTTTGGAAGCTTGATCTTGTTGTTATATGGTTTTGTTTAATTCTTGAAAAACTTAATAAAACTATTTGAACTTAAAAAAAAAAAAAATCAGCTACGCTATCCGCTCTTACCACATCCTCTGGCAACGCGTTCCAGAGCTTAACTATTCTCTGAGTGAAAATTTTTTTCCTCCAATTGGTTTCAAATTAGGTCGGCTCTGACCCAAGACAGCTTTAGAGAGGTGGTGCAAGCTGTCCTACTGCCCTACCTAGATTATTGCAACTCCCTCAACAGAGAATGAATTGAAGTGACTGCAAATACTCCAAAACGCAGCAGCAAGGCTAATTTTTTGCTCAAGCCGTTTCAAGAGGGCTAGTCCTCTGCTGCTTAAACTATATTGTAAAGCAAAAGAAATCACTCTTAATGATGTTTATAGGTACACTGTGTATGCAGTGTTAATAAATTTTATGCTCAGAATCATGGAGGCGATAACTGGGAAGAATCCCGACACTATCGCCTCACCGCCCAATCATCGCATATACAAAAAATAAAAAGCAACTTCAAATTTGTATACTTGTGTAATCATATGCCACTGGGGCTAGAAATTCTTAACTTGTGTACGTCATATCATTTAAGAAAACAAAGCCAATTTATCTTATAGCTTGCAGGTTCCGACGTGCCACGTTTCGTTCCTGCCTCAGGGAACCAACGATGGTGCTGGGGCCAATCCTGTTCAATATGTTTGTGAGTGACATTGCTGAAGGGTTAGAAGAAAAAGTGTGCCTTTTTGCAGATGATACCAAGATTTGTAACAGAGTAGATACCAAAGAGGGAGTGGAAAATATGAAAAAGGATCTTCAAAAGTTAGAGGAATGGTCTATTGCCTGGCAACTAAAATTCAATGCAAAGAAATGCAGAGTAATGCATTTGGGGATTAATAATCGGAAGGAACCATATATGCTAGGAGGAGAGAAGCTGATATGCACGGACGGGGAGAGGGACCTTGGGGTGATAGTGTCCGATCTAAAGGCGAAAAAACATTGTGACAAGGCAGTGGCTGCTGCCAGAAGGATGCTGGGCTGTATAAAGAGAGGCGTAGCCAGTAGAAGGAAGAAGACCCTGTACAGGTCATTGGTAAGGCCCCACTTGGAGTATTGTGTTCAGTTTTGGAGACCGTATCTGGCGAAGGACGTAAGAAGACTTGAAGTGGTCCAGAGGAGGGCGACGAAAATGACAGGAGACTTGCGCCAGAAGACGTATGAGGAGAGACTGGAAGCCCTGAATATGTATACCCTAGAGGAAAGGAGAGACAGGGGAGATATGATTCAGACGTTCAAATACTTGAAAGGTATTAACGTAGAACATAATCTTTTCCAGAGAAAGGAAAATGGTAAAACCAGAGAACATAATTTGAGGTTGAGGGGTGGTAGATTCAAAGGCAATGTTAGGAAATTCTACTTTACGGAGAGGGTGGTGGATGCCTGGAATGCGCTCCCGAGAGAGGTGGTGGAGAGTAAAACTGTGACTGAGTTCAAAGAAGCGTGGGATGAACACAGAGGATCTAGAATCAGAAAATAATATAAAAAATTGAACTAAGGCCAGTACTGGGCAGACTTGCACGGTCTGTGTCGGTATATGGCCATTTGTTAGAGGATGGGCTGGGGAGGGCTTCAATGGCTGGGAGGGTGTAGATGGGCTGGAGTAGGTTTTAACGCAGATTTCGGCAGTAGGAACCCAAGCACAGTACCGGGTAGAGCTTTGGATTCTTGCCAGAAATAGCTAAGAAGAAAAAAATTTAAAAATTTAAATTGAATCAGGTTGGGCAGACTGGATGGACCATTTGGGTCTTTATCTGCCCTCATCTACTATGTTACTATGATTTACAAAAATTTTTAGTAATGGGCGAAGTTGATTCAAAAAGATAAAGAATGTCTTGACGGAGAGCATAAAATTTATTAACACTGTATATACCATTGACACAGTGGACCTATAAACATCATTAAGAGTGATTTCTTTTGCTTTACATATTCTTTTTTATCACTCTATCTTTGAACGATTTAATTTCATTATCCCCTTCTTTTGTGCTTAAACTACATTGGCTACTAGTGAAAAAAATAATTCATGACAAGATAGCTTGTATGATTTACAAGGCTATCTACGGAGAGAACTGTCAGCCTAGTGTCCAACATGAAGATCTCACACACCTTCCTCAGCTCAAGGTCTATGCAACACTTCAAGATACCATTCCCATTTTCTCAGCAAGTGCGCTGAAAAAAGATGCTTGACTCCACCTTTGAATTTCTAGGACCATACATTTGGAACACATTATTTATATCCTGACCTTTTACAAGGCAGGTAACAGGTAAAAACATACATAATATCAAAAGTACAAACAGAGACACAATAAACAAATCAGAATTACATCATTCAGGCTGGGAAAAGCAAGGTAGAGTAATCAACTCAACAATTAATGTCTCAATCCCTCATTAAAGTATGCCAGATCTTTCATTAATTTCAAAGCCTGAGGCTGCTTGTTCCCATTCAATGGGCCAGCCACAGAAAGGTCTCAGACTGTGTTATGGTCAAATGAAACTGCTTTAAGCTGAGTACAGTTAAGTCACAAGAGGCTAATGAGTGAAGAACCCGCTGAGGAACATAAGGCTCTACTGCAGCCTGGACATACAAAGGGACAAGCAGCAATGACTCTTTGCCTACAATGTGCAATGTACAGGTGCCTGACTTCACATCTACCAACAAAGCACTTTATATAATACAGGGTGCCCACAAAAACACTCCTTGATTTTAAATGGTTACAAAATCAAAAATTATTGGAATATGTTTATAAATAAGATGACAGCAAATACAAGTCCCAAAAGGTACGGTTAGCAAGATCTCACACAATCGCTTGCACTTTCACCCTTATAAGCTGCAATTGGTGAAGAAGTTACAACCTTCAGACAATTCAACACGACAAATGACCAGGTGTTCCTCAAGTGGCCCCTGAGATCACCGGACATTACTGTTTGTGACTTTTTCCTTTGGGGATATGTACCTCCATTACCCGCAACTATGGATGATCTGCAGGAACGCATCACTGAAGCTAAAAACGTGATCACGCCGGATATGATTCAGAGAGTCTGGTCTGAGCTCTATTATCACATTGATGTTTGCCGAGTAACACATGGGTCACACATCGAGTGTATGTAATCAACAGGTACCATATGAAACTTTATGAGTTGAGGAAACTGTAGCCTCAAAGGTGAAAGAATATTCCAATAAATTTTGGTTTTGTAACCATTTAAAATCAAGGAGTGTTTTTGTGGGCACCCTGTATATAATATTATATTATTATAATATTATATAAGACACATACTATATGTAAACTACTTTGGTTGTACCCATAGACAGGCGGTATATCAAATCCCATTATCTTACATGACCTTTTACTCTTTATCTCTATATAGATGAATAAAGTCATTCTATTATTTGTTTAGCATTATATCACTTTCTGATATAGGGATTCAGAGGTGGACTGGATAAAAGGAAGTCCCTTTAGTATCTAAACTGGGAAATATTTTGTTCGCTAATTGCAGCTTCAACACTTTAGCTGAACTTTGCAAACATAAAATCCAAAAGGAAAAAAATAGACTTCACATAGTAGCAGCCTACTTTCTCACTTCATCTGTGCAATCCTACCAGTACCAGACGCTATCTGGGAAACCTTTGAGTGGAAATATTAACGTTCTGCCTTCTGCTATTTGTGCGACTCTGTTTATGTCCCTAACTTAATCTCCACAGTCTAGCCTTCCGAGACAGTGTATGCAGACCATGCCTTATAAGGCAGACTCTGATTAATCACTATATTACAATTACTAGCTGATGCCCCGGCGTTGCACGGGTATTTAATTATAGCAATAACACTGTAAATGGATTCAAATAAAGATACTTTATAGTGGTGAAATAAATTATTTTTTAACAGCTTTATAAAAAGTACTATATTCAAATTATAATGTGAAATATTTGACAAAATGAAGACAATACAACTAACACAAAACTTGATTATAAACAACATTTTTAGTTTCACCTCCAGGAGCAAGAACATATAAATTCATGGGTGAGCCCACCCTTGAGCAAGCAACATAGAGTTGTCCATGGGAAAAACAGGGGGATCTTATATCCACTCCACAGTATGTAATAGTCTGTCCCTGTGATTTGTTGATTGTGATAGAGAATGCAAGGCTCACTGGAATTTGCAATCTCTTAAACTGAAAAGGAAGATCTGTTGGAATAAGTGGCATCCAAAAGTTTCAGTATTGATTTAAATAACTCAATATGTGGAAACTCAGGTTGAAAAGAAACTCCATGCAGTTTTTTCCCGGTTCAGAATGGAACCTGTGTTCCTAGTTCAGTATATGTGAGTACTCATATAATGTAATAACATTATGAACTGGGGTGCATGAAGGAAACAGTTATAAACACAGTTAGAACATACAAACTCTATATGTATGGTGTCCGTGGTAGAATAGAAACGATGTCCCTAGTGATTATAGTGTCATTGAAAGTGTTTTATAGTTGGAATTACTGTGAGAATGGCAGCTTTTTACATCCTTTCCATTGACATGAATGGGTGAAATCTGATTTTCAGTTTGTAGCTCCGCCCACGTGTGCAGGTGGGCCGCGAGACCCCCAGAACATATCACCCCAGGTAGTGAGGGATCTGCATACCAAGTTTCGTTCAAATCGGTCAAGCCGTTTTTGAATTACTGTGAGAATGGCAGCTTGTTACATTTTTTCCATTGACATGAATGGGTGAAATCTGATTTTATGTTTGTAGCTCCGCCCACGTGTGCAGGTGGGCCGCGAGACCCCCAGAACATATCACCCTAGGTAGTTGGAATTACTGTGAGAATGGCAGCTTTTTACATTTTTTCCATTGACATGAATGGGTGAAATCTGATTTTATGTTTGTAGCTCCGCCCACATGTGCAGGTGGGCCGCGAGACCCCCAGAACATATCACCCCAGGTAGTGAGGGATCTGCATACCAAGTTTCGTTCAATTCGGCAAGCCGTTTTTGAAGTACTGTGAGAATGGCAGCGTTTTACAATTTTACCATTGACATGAATGGGTGAAATCTGATGTTCTGTTTGTAGCTCCACCCACGTGTGCAGGTGGGCCGCGAGACCCCCAGAACATATCACCCCAGGTAGTTGGAATTACTGTGAGAATGGCAGCTTTTTACATTTTTTCCATTGACATGAATGGGTGAAATCTGATTTTATGTTTGTAGCTCCGCCCACGTGTGCAGGCGGGCCGCGAGACCCCCAGAACATATCACCCCAGGTAGTGAGGGATCTGCATACCAAGTTACGTTCAAATCGGTCAAGTCGTTTTTGAATTACTGTGAGAATGGCAGCTTTTTACATTTTTTCCATTGACATGAATGGGTGAAATCCGATTTTCTGTTTGTAGCTCCGCTCACGTGTGCAGGTGGGCCGCGAGACCCCCAGAACATATCACCCCAGGTAGTGAGGGATCTGCATACCAAGTTTCATTCAAATCGGTCAAGCCGTTTTTGAATTACAGTGAGAATGGCAGCTTTTTACATTTTTTCCATTGACATGAATGGGTGAAATCTGATTTTCTGTTTGTAGCTCCGCCCACGTGTGCAGGTGGGCCGCGAGACCCCCAGAACATATCACCCCAGGTAGTGAGGGACCTGCATACCAAGTTTTGTTCAAATCGGTCAAGCCGTTTTTGAATTACAGTGAGAATGGCAGCTTTTTACATTTTTTCCATTGACATGAATGGGTGAAATCTGATTTTCTGTTTGTAGCTCCGCCCACGTGCGCTGGTGGGCCGCGAGACCCCCAGAACATATCATTCCAGGTAGTGAAGGATCTGCATACCAAGTTTCGTTCAAATCGGTCAAGCCGTCTTTGCGTGATCGCGGCACATACACACACACACACATACATACATACTTACATACACACATATATACCTCCGATTTTATATATATAGATTACCCTTAGTACAGGCTTAGGGCAGATCTATCCATCTTGCAGCTAAAGTTAACACACATTTCAGGCCTAATTTAGCAATAATGTCCCCTTTCTCAAGATGTGGATGTGAAGCTAAAACAATGGACACATTACTGGCATGATGCTGTACTGTAAAGAAGATAAGAATACTGTATATTCATTTGTGACATTCAAATTCTTATCTGCCTTGAAATCACCTTTTCATAAGGAAAGGGGTAATAATAGAAAAGGTAAGTGATGCCAGTACTTTAATTCCAGTCTAAATATTTGCAAACCCAGCCCACAATACAAAATATTCTCAATAATTTACCATCCTTGTCAGTGTGTAGCAGCTGTAATTTCATTATTTTTCAGAATTACATGCAAATAGATATTAGCAGGTGTTAATACCGTGTTTCCCCAAAAATAAGACAGAGTCTTATATTCATTTGGGGCCCCAAAAAATGCACTAGGTCTTATTTTCGGGTAGGGCTTATTTTTTTCAAGCACATGATCATCTCTCCCTTCCTCTCCTTCACCCCAATTCTTCTTCTTTCCTTTCCCCCACATGTGCAACATTTTTCCTCCCCTCTCACCCATCCCCTTGTGCAGCATAACCATTTCCCAGATTCCATCCTTCCCTCCCTCCCATCTCTCGTGCAGCAGAATCTTTGCCCAGCTTCCATCCTTCCCTCCCTCCCATCCCTTGTGCAGCAGAACCCCTCAGCACCCGCCGCCACCCCCACTGCACAGTCGCCCCCCCCCCCCCGGCTGACCCTCCATCCTTCCCTCCCAACTGATCCCCACCGACTGCAACCATAAACACCTTCTGGTAGAGGAGCGTCGGGCCAGCAGCATTCACAGGCTGCTTTGCGACCTTCTCGCTGGGGCCATCTGTGTACTGTTGACATTATCAGTAATGCGGCACACAGAAGGCCCCAGCGAGAAGGCTGCGGGGATCGGTTGGGAGGAAAGGATGGAGGGTCAGCAGGGGTTTGGCGGTTCAGCTGTGCGATGGGGGCGGGGCGGGGGAAGCACAGCTTCCTACGACTAGGGATTATTTTCAGGGGTAGGGCTTATACTAAGACCTACCCCGAAAATCATGCTAGTGCTTATTTGGGGGGTAGGTCTTATTTTCGGGAAACACGGTAGATCTCTTAACATCTTTCAAAAGCCATTTCTCCCCACTGACACCCTTTATAACCTGCAGCTTGACTCCCACTACTACTAATCATTTCTATAATGCTAATAGAGATACCTAGCACTGTACATCAAAACACAGAAGAGACACTCCTTGCGCAAAAGTGCTTACAATCTAATGCTAGATTCACTAACCTCCTTTTCGTATCCGATCCGTGCCCAATTGCATGCAGGCTGACAAATTCACTAAAGGCTTGCATGCAAATGGGGCCGATTGTTGGCATGCCCCCCAACCACCACATGGATCGCTAGAGAGCTATCCTTGAGCATGCGCAGATCATCTTCCTTAGCCTGTGGATGGTCTGCACATGCTCTCAGTAGGAAACATTTTTTTGCAAGTCCGTGATTTTAACCCACTTTAAGCCTGCGGGTTAAAATCATGGGCTTGCACTGCGAGGAAGGGCAGGAGAGTCGGGGCAGAGATTTGGGGCTGAGAGCAGGAGATCGGTGCATGCAGGAGATTGGAGCTGAAAGCAGAGAGCAAAGGCGGCAGGCAGTTTTTTGATTGGCCTGCCAGTCGATAAGTTTAGTGAATCGCGTTTTCCTGCTTTGCATGCCGATTCCCCTCATTTGCATGCACGGATCGGGATTGGATTGGAGGAGAGGTTAGTGAATCGGGTCGGAGGGAAATCGGGTCTCAAAGGGCTCGCAAACTGATCGGTACACGATCAGTTTGCTTAGTGAATATAGCCCCTAGTCATGACAGACATTCTGAACAAGAAGGTATTACTGCCAAGATATTAGAGGCATGCTTTTCAACCTGGACACCTGAAAAAGCCTGAGTGATTGCTCCCAGATAGACACTAAGAAGACCACTGGTAAAAGCAAGAAGGGTCAGGAGAAGGGGATCATCAAGATGTTAGGGGTATCTGGGTAGGGGGTGGGAGATGGGATATTGAGTTTGTTCAGGGAGATCAAAAGAGGGGTTATTGAATATACTTATGGAGTGGAGCTGGGGGAACAGGGGCATATGTTTGATACTGTGGTGCTCCGACGACTCCTCCGAGTGCCAGCGTCAATAACTTTTTCCTGGCAGCAGTAGCAGCAGTGTTCACAATTCACTGCTCTTATCAGCGTCGGGCCTTCCTCTCTGCTAGGTCATGCTTACTTCCTGTTTCTGCGAAGGTAAGACCTAGCAGAGAAGGCCCGTTGCCAGTAAGAGCATCTAATTATGAACGCTGTACTACCAACTGCAGGGTGACAAAGGGAGGGGAGAGAGAGAGAAATGCTGTACCCAACTGGGGAGAGAGAGGGAGGGAGAAGGAAGACCAGGGAATGGAGAAGAGACAAAAGAGAAATGCCAGACCATGGGGAAGGAAAGGAGGGAGGAAAAGGAAGGAAGGAAAGGAGATGTCAGGCCATAGAGGGGAAGGAAGAGATGCCAGGGTTTAGGGGGTAGGGAAGAGAAGGTGACAGAGATGATAGACCAGGGAGAAAGGAGGAAGAGAGGGAAAGGAAAAAGAGGAGATACCAGCGCATGGAAGGAGAGGGAGAGATGGAAGGGAAGGAGAGGAGAGAGATGCAAGGGCATAAGGGAAGGAAAAGAGACCTGAGATCCCAGACCATGGGGAAGGAAGGGAGAGAGGGAAAGGAAGAAAGGAAAGGAAATGCCAAAGCATGGAGGGAGAGGGAGAGATGGAAGGAGAAGAGAGGCGACAGAGCCCTAGGCATGGGGGAAGAAAAGCAGATGCCAGACCGTGAGGTGAGTTGGAGTGGGAAGCAAGGAGGGAAGGAAAGGAAAGGAGAAGAAATAGATGCCAAAGCATGGGGGAGGGTGTGGAGACAGAAAGAGAAAAATGGAAGGGACAGAGAAAGAGGGCAGACACTGGATGGAATGGAGAGTAAAGATGAGGAAAGCAGAAACTAGAGATGACAAAAGATAGAAAAAAAGATATTTTTTGTTGTTGTTGCTTTAGAATAAAGTAGTATTGTAGCTGTATTGATATACATTTATAAATAGAAAATGGAAATAAGGTAATCTTTTTATTGGACTACAGCTCTCCCTCCGTATCCGCGGTTTTATTACTCGCAATTTCGATTATTCATGATTTTTATCATGCTGGATCCTCCCCCACAAATGGCATCATCCCAGCACTTTCTTCAGCGTGCAGCATTGCCGAGCGGGCACTTTTCCCCATGAAGTTTCACTTATGTCTTTCTTTCTTTCTTACCTTGTTGCTAAGGACAACAAACCACAGTTTACCTTCCTTTCCCTCCTAGCTCCTGCACTCAACAATGACAAGAAGGGAGAATGTGGAACCAAAAGAATCCTGTCAGCCACCGCTTCCGGCTCACCACCCGCCACAACCCACCACCGCCGCTTCCGGCTCACCACCCCTCGCTATCGCTCCAATGGCTGCAGATGTCTTTTGAAAAGGTGCAAGGCGACAGAGGAGCTTGCGTTTCGAAGCAGACCATAAGGGACATGACTTGGGGGATGCACTGTTGCCTTTAAGCCGCAGGGACATGCAGAAGTAATTTACAAAGTTATTCATGGTTTTTCCGTATTCGCGGGTCCGCTCCACCCCTAACCCCTGTGAAGACGGAGGGAGAAGTGTAATTTTAATACATTTTTTTACTAACTTTTGGAGACCAAAATCCCCTTTCTCAGGCAATGGAATACCAAGAGGGGGGGAGGAGGAGGAATGGTCCGCACTGGGTGCAGCTCCTAGGGGGTGTCTTCCGATCCCTTTTTATATTGGGGGGTGGGTGATAAAAAATGGTTGGCCCCAGGTGTCACATACATACCTAGGTACGCTACTGATTTCCACTTAATCAAGGTAGACCTCTAAAATATCACAGCTTAGGGGGCCACAATGTACAGAAATCTGGCCTTGTTCCAGGTCTTTTCACATGCAAGTAGAAGAGGTCTAAAAAAGATATTACAAGTGCAGATATTTAAAAGAGTTTTAACAAACATAAGAGATTCCTGCCTGCTTAAACACCAATTGGCGGGCCAGGAAGGAATGTGACACTGACCTGTGCAGTGCTGCCAAAAATCCCTTTTAACCATTGCAGCACCGTTTGGTTAGTGTCAGGGCGGTCTGGTGGCAGAGTTGGAGAGATGCTGGCAGTTATGAGGACACTAGTCATATTCACTTGAAACACTAGTCATATTCAGTGCAGGTACCTGCATAGTTAAACAGACAGATCTTCACAGCTTAGCTATGCGAGTGTAGGCTCTGACCAGGACCGTCTCAAGAGACTGTGATTCCGTAAGCCAACTTTAGCTTTGGCACCCCACAACACTCCACCTCAGTGTTCCCTCACATCAGCTACCTTCTGGCCAGCTCACCTATATAACCCCCAGAAGCGAGGATGACAGAGGCAGAATGATCCCACTCGTTCTTGCCCTGGTTGCTCCTCCATCAAAATGGTGTTGTTAAGAGGTTCAAACTGCCATATAAAAGAAAGAATAATCTTATAGAACAGCTTGAAACCCCCTCCCCCTCAGCGGTAGTACTGAGAAACTGTCACTAGGGGTCAGTAGTACCATTCTGAAGAAGGGTCTACTGCAAAAACTAAACAAGTCCTCGATCTTTTACATGAACAGGCCTTAAACTATGGAATACATTACCTCTCTCTTTGCATCTGGAATGTAATCTGCAAGTTTATAACAAGAATTTGAAAATGTTCTTATTTTAAAAGACTTTGATGTTGACTTGAACTGAAGTGGTGGTTTTATGTAATGGTCTTTTATTATTTAGTTTTAATTGCAGATGATGTTTATTTTCTCTGTGTATGTTATTTTGTGTGGGATATAAATGGTGTAAATAAATAAATAAAATCCCTACATAATCTCTATGTTAACAGACTATCTGGTCTCAGTCCCGTACTTAAAATACAGACCCTCAGAATACAGAATAAATGACCACAAATTAAAAATAGAAATATATACACAAATTAAACTGAATTTTCAAGAAACTACACTCTGCATCCAGTACAACACCGGAGAGATAGGAGTTGCCACTCCCGGCCTATACTATATTATACTATGCAAAATATAAAATTAGTAGATTTATGAGTCAATATTCAGCTGTGGCACTTAGCATTTTGCTGACTGCTGTCGACATTATGTACAGAAATTCAACGCTGGGCCATGTCCCGGTTTGACACTGAAAATCCGGGTTTCCAGAGCTGGATAATGCATAGCTACTTAACACCACTACCCCCCCCCCCCCCTATCTTTCCAGTACAAAAGGATATGTCTTGAACAATTGGGTTTTACCCTCCATTGGTCGCGAGACCCTCCAGAAGGCATCAATCACATTATTTTCTCTACCTCCACCACTTCCTCAGGTTAAACCAAAGCAATGCAAAACTCTATAAGAATAAACATAAGAAGGAGGGGCACGCGGAACCACCCTATCTACATCAACTCTGTTCTGCACTGTACAGATCAGTGAACAAAACACATCAACTTAAAAACGATTGGTAAACATGGTAGAAAATAAGAACCAAGGTGGAATAACAAACAAGCCACCTAGCTAAGCGCAAACTGCATTAATAACTATGAAGTTTTAAGTTTCAAGTTTAATAGATTGTTTGATTTGTTCGCATAATCCAATTTCAATGCGATTTACATCAGTCAAAAATTAAATAAAATAATAAAATCCACATACATGACAAACACTACTAATTAACAATAGCATTAGGAAGGGAGGTTGCTTAATTACAATAATAATAAAAAAAAAAAAACCTGAAATAAAATCGGGTATAGGTTTAGGACACATGGGTTGGGAAACAAATACCCACATATTTCTAAGACCTCCTCATCCTGACCTAAAGTATAATAAGATTGGTCTATTAAAAAGCGTCTTTAAATAGCCAACTTTTTAGGAGACTTTTAAATTTGTTCAATAGTTTTTCTTCTCTTAGGTTAAGTGGGAGTAAGTTCCAGAATTGGGGAGCTGAAACAGAAAAAATCATTTCTCTCTTAGAATATATAACTTTTAAAGAAGGGACTATTAGTAGGACTTTGTCTTCTGATCTTAAAAATTTTAAGGGGGTGTATGGTATTAAATATCTTTCTAAGAATGCCGGGGCTTTATTTGTGAGTATTTTATGAGTAAGTAGTGCTATTTTATAGGTAATTCTATGGTTTACTGGTAGCCAGTGTTTTTCCTTTAAAAGTGGTGTTACGTGATCAAATTTTTTCTTTTTCATAATTATTTTTATTGCGGTATTTTGAATGATCTGGATTCTGCGTATTTCTTTTAAAGAGGATCCTTTGTATAGGGCATTGCAATAGTCGATTTTTTATATTACCAGTGAGTGTATTAAAATATTTAAAGCTGATTCATCTAGAAAAGCTGATAAAGATCTGATCATTCTCAGCCTATAGAAACAGGCTCTTACTAATGCACTAATTTGTTCATGGTAGCTCAATTTTTGATCTAGTATAACTCCCAGAATTACACTCCCTTATTTGTTTCTTAGTAACTTAATTTCATCTCACACTTCAAACCTGCTTGACAGTGAAAAAGCAAACATCTGGCAATACATGCATGTCTGAGACAGTAAAGTAGGCTAGTTGAAAACTGACAGGACAGGCCTTCAAGACTCATATGCCTTTCTACTAGAAAGAAAATTATCGAGGTAAAAACCTAATCTTCTCTTCTAGCTCAAAAGGCATAAAAGTCTTGAACAACTGGGACATACTGGAGCAGTCCATTGAGTCTAGAGTGGGGCAGATAAGCCTGCTGTTAGCACTGAGGACCCAAATGCAGCATCCAATCATGCCACCACATCCACCCTATAAAATTTTATGAAGGTATGAAAAGTAGATCACGTGGCCACCTTACAATACAGCCCTGGCCTCCACCCATGAAGAGGCCACACTTCTAGTCAAATGCACCCGCAAAGAAATCGGCAATGGTTTTCCACACACAATATTTGCAGATGAGATCACCATGTGAACCCAATGGGAAATGGTAGCTTTGGAAGCCGGTCTACCCTTGATTCGTTAGCACAAACAGATGATCCAGACAGATGAAATTCATTCATCACCTTGAGATAGCGCAGAAGAGTTTTCCTGACATCAAGCCTCTTCAGAGTTTATCCTTACTCTTCAATCCTGTAGAACGAAACATGGGCAGACGAACTTCCTGATTGACATGAAAACCCAAAACCTTCTTCATGGGGTCCGTTAATGGAATCGGATGGCTTTTCAAAATCTGGCACTTTGTCCGGGTTTTGAAAAGTTGTTGAGATTGGCACAGATGCACTCCAGACTCGCCCCGAAGAGACAAGGTTTGCGTGAGCCAGGGTTCCGAGGTAGAACAGGACCAAGGGCAGGCCAGGGCTGGGGGTGGAATGGAGCAGGGCCAAGCCGAACAGATCGGAGAAGGTTATCATGCTGCTGTACCGGACCATGGTGCGCCCTCACCTGGAGTACTGCGTCCAGCACTGGTCGCCATATATGAAGAAGGACACAGTACTACTTGAAAGGGTCCAGAGAAGAGCGACTAAGATGGTTAAGGGGCTGGAGGAGTTACCGTACAGCGAAAGATTAGAGAAACTCGGCCTCTTCTCCCTCGAACAGAGGAGATTGAGAGGGGACATAATTGAAACATTCAAGGTACTGAAGGGAATAGACTTAGTGGATAAGGACAGGTTGTTCACCCTCTCCAAGGTGGGGAGAACGAGAGGGCATGCTCTAAAATTGAAAGGGGATAGATTCCGTATGAACGTAAGGAAGTTCTTCTTCACCCAGAGAGTGGTAGAAAACTGGAACGCTCTTCCGGAGTCTGTCATAAGGGAAATCACCCTCCAGTGATTCAAGACAAAGTTAGACAAATTCCTGCTGAACCGGAACGTACGCAGGTAGGGCTAGTCTCAGGGCACTGGTCTTTGACCAGAGGGCTGCCGTATGAGCGGACTGCTGGACACGTTGGCTCCTGGTCTGACCCAGCAGCGGCAATTCTTATGTTCTCCTCTTTTTCCAGATGCAAAATCTGGTAACCCTAACTGTATACTGCATCATTTCCCACAGATTTTGAGTAACACACTGCCCCCTCCATGTGTGCTGCTATTTAGGATTTCAGTACATCTATGGTAGTGGAGTTTAAAGGGCTGGGGAAAAAATGTTTTCCCTGAAATGACTTTACAAAAGCATCCAGTTGAACCATACTAGCCCAAGTCAGCCAGCACTTCAGATAACAGCTGTTCCACTGACAGGTGTTTTGCAGGACATAATGCTCAGTCCGCATCTATCGCTGTTCCTAGTTTGCCTTCTATAATTAATTCATGTGCTAAATGTGGGTTTTTATTTTTTTTCCTACATTTTCTCTCCTCTTACTGTGAATTACTGAAAATTGTGGAGCCAATGGAAGAGTCTGTCCCATCCTTTTAAATTGCTGAATCATTAATGAAATCTTAATCCCAGAGAGGCCGACATCAGAGTCATTTCCCTGGCAACAGACTGAGAGAGAGCCTGGCAAATGTAGGTCTTTAAATGATTCCCACAATAATAGGGGTCTTCTTGAAAAACAGACAGCAAACATTAGTTAGTTAGAAAATGCTGCTTTGTGTAACATAACCCATTGCAACAGTGCACTGGATTTAAACATCTAGGGCTAGATTCACAAAGCAAACCGATCGGTTTGCGAGCCCTTTGCGACCCGATTTCCCTCCGGCCTGATTCACTAACCTTTCCTGCCATCCACTTCCGATCCCGCATGCACATGAGGGGAACAGCATGCAAAGTAGGCAGGGACCCGATTCACAAAACAAATTTGGGACACCGATTGGGCTAGCCCGTTCAAGAGAGCAAGCGACTGCTGAGGACCAGTCGCACACATCTCTGCAGACTCTCATGCTCCATTGCCGCCCTGCACTCTGCCCCAATCTTCCAGTCAGTCTCGGGGTTTTTTTTCTGTAAGCAAATGGAAGCCTGTCTAGTCCCGATCTTCCAACCCTGCTTTCTCCCCCATGTCCTCTCTGCTCCGAGCCCTGGATCTCTGCCGCCTTCCCTGCAGTGCGAGCCCGCAGGTTTAAAGCGGGGCTACATGCTGCAGTGAAGCCCCGCTTTAAACTCACAGGCTTGCACTGCAGGGAAGGCGCAGAATGCAGGGCATGACCAGCTGGTAGTATCGGCGAAAGGGAAAAGGCTGCTGCCGCCGGGGATAGCCCTTCCCTGGGAGAGCAGGAGAGTCGGGGTCCAAAAAAAACCCAAAACAAAACACAAAATTGGACACAAAATGCATGCACAGACCATCTGCAGGGAAAGCAGATGGTCTGCACATGCGTCAGGATCGCACACTAGCAATCCATGCGGGCAAAGGGGGGCGTTCCTCCGATCGCCCTCATTACAATATTTGGCTGTTGTGAATTGGTTGGGCCTGCTGGAATTGGCCCCGGATCGGACCCGGAAGTCAGGTTAGTGACTTTTAATGTCATTTGTTTCTAAAAGGAAATGGAGCACCTGTAAAAGCACGTGAACAGTGAATTTTCTAATAATGTACACTAAAGTGTTTCTTCAAATGGGTTTCACCTTTACTCCCCTAATATAAGGTGCATGACTTCAGAGTGGAGGGATACCCTAGTGCAGTGTATCGCAGACCGTGTGCCGCAGTAAGATTCTGGGTGTGCCATGAGACGCCGGCAAGGAGGAGAGGCGCCGGCTGACTGCCTACAGCAGTGTTTCTCAACCCAGTCCTGGAGTACCTCCTTGCCAGTCAGGCTTTTAGGATATCCGCAATGAATATGCATGAAAGAAATTTGCATATAATGGAGGCAGTGTATGCAAATCAAGATTATGCATATTCATTGTGGAAATCCTGCAAACCTGATTGGCAAGGGGGGTACTCTAGGACCGGGTTGAGAAACACTGGCCTACAGGACCTGCCTCTCGCGGCGAGAGGCACGTCCTGTAGGAGTCATCCGGCACCTCCTCCTCTCACAACCCACTAGATTATAAACCCTCTGGGAATAGAAAAATGACACTCGTACTGAACTACTTTTGAAAAAGCATGAGCTAAATCCAAATTAAAAGGCATGAGCAAACAAACAAAAAAAAATCATTATGGACTCGATATTCAAAGGATTTATGCTCCTAACTTTGAGAATTATGCTCATAAATTGGCTGTATGCATAAAATTTCACTCAGAATTTCACTGCACTCTTAAATTGAGGAGCATAGGTGGCAACAGGGGTGTGTGTATTGGCTAGAAAGTACATAAAACAGGGGTCCTTTTGCTAAGACGCGTTAGCCTTTTTAGCGCACGCTAAATGCTAATGCGTCCATTATATCCTATGGACACGTTAGCGCACGTTAGAATTTATTGCATGCTAATTTTTAATGCGCGCTAATTTTTTAGCACACTCTATAATGGCTAGCGCGCCTTAGTAAAAGGCCCCTTTAGTTTGTTAAGCACGTCAGAACTTGGTTTTTACTTCGGAATTATTGAACTGGATGCATTATTCTCTATTTCATTTTTATGTGTATTATATTGAATGACCCCCCTGAGGCAGATGAGTATGCCGAAACATGTCCCATGTCAGGTCCATCAATATACTTAACTCTGATTGCTCAGAACATGAAGGACCTTTGTGCTTCTTTTCTTCTTGTGCTTGCCATTAGTGGGCGGCCATTATTTAAAGTGATGTCTGAGCGCTTACCTCCACCCATTTTGTAGGCAGTAAGGCTCACGCAGTATCCATGTGCTAACCAGTTAGAAAGTGACAATGTACATTCACTAACTGTTTAGCGCAGAAATGTTCACTCTCTGCTCCTCATAAAAATCTGAAAAACTGCTTAGCGTGCAGTTAGCGCTCACACATTTCTAAGTTACCATATGATGCCAAAGCAGGTCCCACAATGCTCCACTTTTTGCTGCATTATGCATGCTTTAGTGGCTAACACAGCTTAGTAAAAGGGACTCAGACTCTAAATTTGTTGAAAGTAGGGCACAAATTTAGGGCCCCTTGTACAAAGCCACAGTAGCAAATGTTGACCATAGGATTTGAATGAGATGCATTACGTTTGCTGTATAGGAATCGCTACTAAGGCTTTGTAAAAGGATACCTTAGATGTTTAACAGGAGCATAAATTTATTGGCTTAGTTTTTTATGAATGTCGGGCCCTGGATTTTTGTGTATGTTAGTGTAAGTGAAATCTCCTAGCTTCAGACTGATGCTTAAGCAGTGGGGAAACATGAAGAAATACTTTTCTCCTTTCTGCACAAACAAGGAATCATCTTAATGGGGCCCATTGTGAATAATTAGAATAGTAGGGGTAATTGTATAAAATCATTTTTGCATGTATGTGGCCATAGGAGCTAACTTTTCAAAATGATTGGGGGTGCTCAAAAGCCCCTCCTCAGACCCGATCCCATTCTCATTTTCATATATATGCACAATATAATTTTATAAATAATACATAATGCTTAACCACAAAATAAAACTATATTGTATGCTTCTCAACATTCATTCCTACCAGAACACCTGGCCTTGGTCACACATGCAGAATACAGATAACCCCTATGCAGATACAGTACCACAAACCACCCTCCCCCCCCTTTTTTTTTTTTTACTAAGCTGCGTTAGGCTTTTTGTATCACTGGCTGCAGCAGTATTAGCGTCAACATTCATAGGAATTCTATGAACACTGGTTCTAATACCGCCACAGCCGGCGATAAAAAAGCCTAATGCGGATTCATAAAAGAGGAGGGGGGTAAAGTACTTATATACACTTATATGGTCACGAGCGGTGTTCCGCAGGGGTCGGTGCTGGGACCACTGCTGTTCAATATATTTATCAACAACTTGGAAACGGGGACGAAGTCTGAAGTTATAAAATTTGCTGATGACACCAAACTCTGCAGCAGAGTTAGGAACACAGAAGAGTGCGAAGACCTGCAAAGGAACCTAAGCAAACTGGAAGAGTGGACAAACAAATGGCAAATGTGCTTTAACACAGAAAAATGCAAGGTCATGCATATAGGGAAAAGGAACCCGAGGTACAGCTACAAAATGGGGGGAACATTGCTGGGGGAGAGTAATCTTGAAAAAGACTTGGGTGTGCTGGTGGATACAACAATGAAATCATCAGCGCAATGTGCAGCGGCCTCGAAGAAAGCTAACAGAATGCTGGGCATCATTAAGAAGGGAACTACAACCAGGACGAGGGAAGTCATCATGCCACTGTATCGTGCAATGGTGTGCCCGCACCTGGAGTACTGCGTCCAATATTGGTCGCCGTACCTCAGGAAAGACATGGCGATACTTGAGAAGGTCCAGAGAAGAGCTACGAAAATGATAAATGGTATGGAGGACTGTTCATACGCTGACAGGCTGGACAAGCTGGGGCTCTTCTCCCTGGAAAAGAGGAGGCTTAGGGGAGACATGATAGAAACTTTCAAGATCATGAAGGGCATGGAGAAAGTAGACAAGGATAGATTCTTCAAACTACGGGGAACCACAAGCACAAGAGGGCACTCAGAGAAACTGGAAGGGGACAAGTTTAGAACCAATGCCAGGAGGTTCTTTCACAAAGAGGGTTGTGGACACATGGAACGCACTCCCAGAGGAAGTTGTCAGGCAGAGTACACTATGGGGATTCATAGAGGGATTGGATGGATTTCTGAAGGATAGGGGGACTGAGGGATACAGAAAATGGTAGATATGAGTATGGAAAGAGTATAGATAAAAACAAGGGGGCTATAGGGCTAAATCAAGATAACCTGACAGGTCATGAACCTGATGGACCGCCGCGGGTGCGGACTCCTGGGCGCGATGGACCTCTGGTCTGACCCAGCGGAGGTAAATTTTTATGTTCTTATGAAACTCTAAGATACCAGACTCTACATGAAGAACACCACCAGAGAAATAGAAAGAATTTAATTTATTCCTGAACAGTGCAAAATATAGGCAGCAGATATAAATTCTCAAAACTGACACATTTCAATTACTAAATTGAAAATAAAATCATATTCCCTAATTTTGCTGTCTGGTGATTTTATTTTTCTAATCATCTTTTACCAGTCTCTGGTTGAACTTCCTTCCGTCTGTGCTCTTAACTGTGTTTCCAGGGCATTTTTATCCATTTGTTGTTTTTCTCGCCTTTACTTTTAGCCTTACATCCATCTTTGGCATTAACTTTTAATATTCAACTTTCTTCCAGTTTTCTTCTCAAAATCTAACTACTTTTCCATGTCTTCCTTTCCCATCTACCATTTTCTCCCCTTCCCCTCCATCCCTGTGCACCATCTCCTCTCTCTCCCCCTCCAGTTGTCTGACATTTTTCTCCTCTCCTTCCAACAGCCTGGCATCTGTCTCCATCCCTCCCCCATCTGCATTTCACTCTGCTATCATCCCTCACCGCCCCCACCCCAACCCTTGGGCTAACTTAAAACAGCTCCAGGGGTTTCTGCGTTCTGGGCATCTCTTCCCTTTCTGTCCCTTTCCCTCACCTTCCCAGTCTCCTATCAATCTTTTTGGGGGGAGGAGCCCCAGTGTGACAGCCATTCTCACAAGCTGCCGGTGTTGACCCGAAGCTTTCCCTCTGCCAAGATTCATCCAGGCAGAAACAGGAAGTTGCATCAGAAGAGGGGCGAATCATGGCAGAGAGAAAGCTTCAGGCAGTGCTGGCAGCTTGTACAAATGGCTGCCACACTGGGACCCCTCCCCAAAAAATGATTGAAAGGAGATCGGGAAGATGAAGAGAAGGGAGGGAGTGGGCAGAAGGGGACGAGATGCCCGGACTGTAGGCCGGCCTTTTTCACCAGAGGTTCCAAAAATATTGGGAGTGCTCAGGCACCCACAGCACCCACAGAGCTGCCGCTTATACTTTATCTAAATTATATCTAAATTCTATAACTATATTTATAAATGTATTCTACTGCAGGTTTATTTAGTCATTTATACTAACTAAAGTATGAATATATTGAGATTTTTTTTATGTTTTTTAGGGGGATTGTCCTTGATAAAGCCTGATTAGAGCGAAACATAGTTTCTATGTCAGGAGTGTTTGCCCCCTCCCGCGTAGAGCAAGATGAGTATAACCTTTTGGATATTTAAATTAATAAAGTAGATAAATTAAATATTCATTAGACCGATGACGAATCTGGGTACCATTATTCTGTATGAATAAAAAGTTTATGGCATACAGAAGGTACCACTGAGGTCTACTGAAATCTCTAAGAATATAAAGTTCTATCCATAGAACCCATATATGTGAAGTAGTTTAAACAAAGGGTCTGTGGAGAAATCAACTGTGGAGTGATTTGGCTTATACATGTGGCCACATAGACTTGTAAATGGTCTATTATCAAATTTCAATCAGCATTAAAGGATATGTGTTGACATAATGACATGTACTTGGTCAGTAGGCATCTACAGGGGTAGAGTTCACGCAGCACATAGGCTCTGCAAGTAAACCTGTAAATTATAAAGGGGTCCTGTTACTATACAGCAGTAAAAAATGGCTTTAGCAGGACCTTCCTGAACGCTAAGGACTAACTGCCAGCGTCTAAGTTCCCTCTAGGAAAGCTTGGACTATAGCTGGGGTACGTCCAGGTTGAAGCTCATCTGATTCCCGCCCATAACATACCTCCCAACATACCCCTTTGATCTCTGGACACTCAGTAGCTTAGAAGTGCAGTTGCACGTCCAGAAAGTTTATTTTGATTATCAGCACTTGGACGTCCCTGCTATTAGGACAGCCAAGTGCCGACTTAGGCTGGTTTTGGGATATTTTAAAGTTTTGATTATGAGCCCCAAAGATCAGACAACTTATAAATGACCCACATTTCATATCATCGATGAATGAAATCAAATCATGTGCCTAGTCTTCATTTGTTCTTGCTGTGAAAAACTTTCGTGGCAACAAGAAGGCAGACAACTGCATACACAATTAGTAGTGGATGTGCTCTTTAATTTCAATAAGTTTGGCTGTAACATGAGTGTTAAAGTCCATTATTTGTACAATCACTTAGATCGCATTCCAGAGAACCTTGATGACTTAAGCGAAGAGAAAGGTGAAAGATTTCACCAAGACATAAAAACAATGGAAGCCAGATACCAAGGAAGATGGGATGCACACACGATGGCAGACTATTATTGGAATCTTATGCAGGATTGTCCTGGCAGATCCTACTCTCAGAAGTCTTACAAAAGGAGCTTCTTGCGTGTCAAATGACTGGAAAGTTTTGTATCATAAACTTGTGCTTTTGGTATGAAACACGTAGATTTTCATTGTACACTTTTCTTTTCATTTTTAATATGTTTTTTCATGCTTAAAATATATTAATTTACACATTACATTAAAATATTCTGATTTTTTTAATGGGCGAGCACAGTATATGGCATAAGTACTGTATCTCAAAAACTAGAGCTGACAGGAGAAAACTGGTGCCATTTTTTTTTTTTTTTTTTAAACAGCAGGTCAAACATACCCAGAAACAAGTCTAGCATTTGAGGCACCAAAATGAGTGTTGGCCAGTGAATCTACCTAATGTAAGAACATAAGAACATAAGAAGTTGCCTCCGCTGAGTCAGACCAGAGGTCCATCCTGCCCAGCGGTCCGCTCTCGCGGCGGCCCATCAGGCCTAATTGCCTGAACAGTGTCCCTGACTAATTTTGTAACTGCCTCTAATCCTCTAATCCTATCCCTATTACCTACCTCTACTCCTATCTGTACCCCTCAATCCCTTTGTACATGGAGTAGTGGAGGATTAAGTGACTTGTCAAGGGTCACAAGGAGCAGCACAGGGTTTGAACCGACAACCTCAGGGTGCTGAGGCTTTAGCTGTAACCACCATACTCTGCTGTTTATAGAATCAGCTCCTTCATGCCAGAGGTGAACTGATTATTGAAACAATAGGGCAGTGCCAGAGGCCCCACAGCAGTAAGAGACCCATTCTCCCCTAGCTTCCATCAAATTTAATGGAAATGCAAGGTCATGCATGTAGGGAATAAGAACCTGATGTTCACTTACAAAATGGGGGGATCACCGCTAGGGATGAGCAACCTTGAAAGAGACCTGGGAGTGATGGTAGACACAACATTGAAGGCATTGGCGCAGTGCGCCACAGCCTCAAGGAAAGCAAACAAAATGTTGGGTATCATTAAAAAGGGTATCACGACCAGGACGAAGGAAGTCATCCTGCCACTGTATCGTGCAATGGTGCGCCCGCACCTGGAGTACTGTGTCCAGTACTGGTCGCCGTACCTCAAGGAGGACATGGTGGTACTTGAGAGAGCCCAGAGAAGAGCAACTAGGCTAATAAAGGGTATGGAGGACCTCTCATATACTGACAGACTGAAAAAGCTGGGGCTTTTCTCCCTGGAAAAGCGGAGACTTAGAGGAGACATGATAGAAACCTTCAAGATCATGAAGGGCATAGAAAAAGTAGACAGCGACAGATTTTTCAAATTATGGGGAACCACAAGTACAAGGGGGCACTCAGAGAAATTGAAAGGGGAAAGGTTTAGAACAAACGCCAGAAAGTTCTTTTTCACCCAGAGGGTGGTGGATACATGGAACGCGCTACCGGAGGATGTGATAAGCAGGAGCACGCTACAGGGCTTCAAAGAAGGTTTGGATAGGTACCTGGAGGACAAAGGGATTGAGGGGTACAGATAGGAGTAGAGGTAGGTTATAGGGATAGGATTAGAGGTAAGTTATAAAATTAGTCAGGGACCACTGTTCAGGCAATAAGCCTGATGGGCCGTCGCGGGAGCGGACCGCTGAGCAAGATGGACCTCTGGTCTGCCTCAGCAGAGGCAACTTCTTATGTTCTTATGTTCACTTTTGCTAGGTGGTTAGGGGCCCAGAACAATGTCAGTCTACCCCTGTTGCATGTGTTGTTCAGAGAGAAATTAATTTAAAGAGAATGTTTGTCAGTTTTTCCAACATTGCTAGAGTTTCCTTTTATGATCTCTGGAATAAAAAGGAATTTTTCCCAAAGTATTTTACATCTCTGACAAGCATCATGTCCCAATTGATCTGATTTCTGCTGTCCTTCCACCTTATAAATTACATTCTGATCTTCCTCTCCTCAAACACATTCATAGACACATCGCAAGGAAACTACAGAGAACATTGCACCATGAAATACAGTCAAAACCTTAGCAGCATAAACGGTAGATCTTGTTGTATGGAAAGATTATTACATTTCACACAATTATCAGGAAATATACAGTAAGATAACCATATTTTCCAAAAGTGTATTTTCTTCCTTAACAAAGCATGATGCAGATTAAGCTCTAAAATGAATTCATTAAAGGCATCGCTGGTCTCTCATGCCTCCTATGATTTCCCTTGGATTGGTCACATTATAATTGTCAATTTGTAATCTGATTCTCCTGTATTATTAACAAGCTTGATAAAGGCTATGACAAGTTCTCTGGCATACAGTTTTGGAACAACCTCGTTGCATAATTGTTCTCATAATATATGTCTCCATCCATCACTGAAATAAAGATTTCCAATTGTTCACCGGACAGGGACAAGGACTTGCTGCTAGACAGGGGGGAGGTAAAAGGAAGGAAGATGGCCTACTGCTGAACAGGGGGAGCAGGGAAGAGGTGTTGCTGGACAAGGGGGAGGTAAAACGAAGAGAGAAGGGCTGCTGCTGGACAGGGGAAGCAGGGAAGGAGTCCTGCTGGACACGGGGGAGGTAAAAGGAAGGGAGAAGGCCTATGCTGGACAGGGGGAGCAGGCAAGGGGTGGTGGTGGACAGCCAAGGAAAAAGAGAGACAGAAAGAAAGACAGATAGACATCGGCCAAGGAGAGAGAGAGAGAGAAAGAAAGACAGACACACATCTATTCTAGCACCTATTAATGTAATGGGCTTAAAGACTAGTAAATTCCAATAAGTAAATAAATCTCATATGAAAACTGCCAAATCTATGTCATTCATTTTTTTTATCATGTACATTTGTGAATCAGGCTGCCAAAATGTGCTTCCTATGCAACCACAGGAAGGACATTCTGGGCCCCTGCTCCAGAAAGGTGCTAATAAAATCTGAATAGTGGGAGGTGTATCCTGAGAAAGTGGCCTAACAAGATTGAAGCTTAAGTTTTTGAATGGAATAATAAAACTCTGGTTAAGGAAGGAACCATATTAATTTCTCCCTGAAGTGGTCCAGTAAGAAGCATATAAAAATACAGACGGTGGGTTATTTATTCTGGGGCCCACTGAAGCCTTTGGACTAGATTCACTAACCTCCTTTTGCGATCCATGGCCGTGTGCGATCCATGGCCGAGTCTTGGTGGGCAACCGATTCACTACAGCGTCCTCATGCAAATGTAGTGATCGGACGCAAGCCCCTTACCGACCCTATGGATCGCTGCAGAGCGATCCAGATGCATGCGCAGATCATCCTCTTTGCCTGTAGGTGTGATCCATGCATGCGCCTGCTCTCCGCACAAGCGAGGTCAGCACAAGCAAGGGGGGAAGGGGGCTATGGAACACAACACTTGCCTATTGGACAATGGGACACTCAATGAAGTTTGCTTTCAAGACCAAAATTCAGACAATGCCATAGTGCAGCCCGCTTTTAATCCGTGGGTTAAAAACACGGGCTCGCAGGGCGGCAGAGAGGCAAGCAGGGCGACTCTGCTTTTTAATACTGATGCATATGTAAAGGTAGATTTGCATTTTTTCATTTACCAAACGGTGGGATTAGCTCCCGCCGCCGCTTCTCGTTTGCTTCTCTTTCGGAGCACCTATTGCCCAGTTCCCCCTATGTGTGCATCCAACAGGATAAGTATTTCATTTTGTTATCTATAAATATATTTTTTCTATTGGTTTTCTGGTATGGAAGTGGGTGGGTGTTTGTGTGCTGTCAGTCTAGAGAGGCAGGCAAGGCGGCAGAGAGGCAGTGACGTCGCTTCTTTTTTGATCGGCCAGCCAAGTTGGTTCCTGATTTTGTTTAGTGAATAGCTGCCTTCCTACTTTTGCATGCCATTTCACCTTATTTGCATGCGCGGATTGGATCGGGTGCAGATCGGAACGGGAGGAAGGTTAGTGAATTGGATCGGGGTCACAAACTGGTCGCAAACTGGTTGGGACACGATCGGTGGACTTAGTGAATCTAGCCCTTTGTTTCTACTCTAGGGGGATAATGAAAAGAAGAACAAACACAAGGGTTGCTACCTTGGTCCACAGCTGTCTCCTAATACACACTAAAAGGTGACTGGCAAATTCTATATAGTATAACTAAATGTTAGGCACCTACATTGGCATGCTTAGCCTATATAGGTGCCTAACAATTAGTAGGCTTAATCGGTGCCAATAATTGTCACTTAAGACCTTATAAATTGGCTTTAATTGGACTCAATTGAAATTTAGGCACCTAACTCAAAAAAACACGATTCTATAAAAAGTAGGCACCTAGTCCACAGTGCCTACCTAAAGGCGGGCATGGTTAGGGGTGGATTGTAGGCACTTCTTTGTGAATTAGGCTCCGTTAGGTGCTTAACTTAGGCACAGTATTTAGGTGAAGAAAGCCCTGGCATAAATTGGGTGTGCCTAGTTAGGATACCTAGCGATGCCTAAGCCTGCTTAGGTGGTGCTAAATGTGATTCTATATATTTTTTCTTTTTTTTGTCTAACTTTTATAGAATTGCACTTAGCGTTGTACCAGTTGGCCCAGATTTATTTTAGGCAGACTATACAGAATTGGGCCCAAACTTTGGAATTCTCTACCATTATCTCATAGGTTACTGAATTCTCTTGATAAATTTAAGACTGATCTTAAAACTTTTTTATTTGATGATAACTATAAATTATAAAGTTGTAAGATTAATGCTAAGATAAATAAAAGCGGACCTATCGTTGGTAGAGTTCTGCATAACATAAAATTATCAGATTGTGTTTACCTTTCTCTTCTTTACCACACAATTTTGTAGTTCGATTTATCATAACTTCCTGCGTATGTGAAATCGTTTATTATTTGTATTACCGAATTTTAGATTGTAAGCTACCCAGAAGGATTATCTATGGTGTGGGATAATAACCGCAAATTTGTTCCAAATTTATTAAAATCATATCAGTCTGATCCAAGTTTCAAGTTTATTCAAATGCATTAGATATTGGATATACCACCCATCACAAAGCATCTGAGTTCTAATCCACAGCTCTCCCCTGAAACACAGAAGGGACAAAGCAGAAAGCTGCATGTTAGAGCTGATGACTACATGGCTTCTAACACAAGGTTCCCAGGAGAAAAAAAAAATTATCCACGGGATGCAGTAATCAATGAGCATACAAATTATTGCGTTAAAATAGCAGAAGTAATCTGCAGCTCATTGGGAAATGTCATCCTTTGTGTCATCAGCAAATTTAAAATAATGTTTCAGCAGGCTTACAGCATTTCATAATAATGTAGCTAGAGGAGATTTGCTCAGTTGGAGTCTGCTAGTGATAATGGAGTAAAACTATTTTATTGTGTCTGTCATGTACTGTATTATTTTAATGTATCTAGAGGCTATGCTTGATTGTGTATTAGTTGCAATCTGCCAAGGATTTTTAGATCATGTGAACTATAAATAATATAAATAAATGAACCACCTCACCTGTTATTTCCATCTCCAGATCATTTACAAAAATATTAAAGAAGCAGCAGTACCAGCTCATACCGTTGAGAACCCCATTATCTACCTTTCTCCATTGAGAATACTCTCTGGAAAAAAAAAGTCTATATTCAATTTGAATGTTTCCTGTTAAACATCTAGTCGGAAGCACAAAAACACCCATTTTTGAAAACTGAATTGATAGATGTCCAAAAATATTTTTTTGGAAAATTGCCTACTTGGACATCTTGGCTGCCAAACGTCCATAATGCCAGGACACCTAATTTTATTCGCCAATTTCAACCACAAAAACGTCCAAGTTAGAAACATCCACATCAGCACCATTTAGATGGGGGAGGGTACAAGTGGATCGATCTTTCACTCCATCAAAAATTACAGAGACTAGGGGACACTCAATGAAACTGCATGGAAATACTTTTAAAACTAATATATTTTCACTCAGAGAATAGTTAAGCTCTGGAACATGTTGCCAGAGGTTGTGGTACAAGCGGATAGTGTAGCTGGTTTTAAGAAAGGTTTGGACAAATTCCTGGAGGAACAGTCCATAGTCTGTTATTAAGACATGGGGGAAGCCTCTACTTGCCCTGGATCGGTAGCATGGAATGTTGCTTCTCTTTGGGTTTTGGCCAGGTACTAGTGAGAACAGGCTACTGGGCTTGATGGACTAATGGTCTGACCCAGTAAGGCTATTTTTTTTTCTTTTTTATAATTTTAATGATTACAATATCAAACGATATCTAGAGAAAAAAAGGTTAACAAAATTTTGTGGAGATTTGGTTAGAATTTTTCCAGATGTCTCCAGAGCTACGCAAATGAGAAGGAAAGAATTTTTGAAATTAAAAGTTTGAGTTTTAGCTCTGGAGGCATCTTTTTACCTAAAATTTCCATATAAATGTCTTGTTAAGTCACAACAAAAGCGAAAACCTCCCAAACCCCAAGAACTGTAACTAGACAAGGGGAAGAGACAAGAGCGGGAGCGGCAGAGCTACACACCACAATCTGTAAATAATGATTATAAATACACGGGAGAGCCCTCAGTCACACAGCCACCCACTGGAACTCCCAGTGGTACAGGCTGTCACTTGGCTTACACCCAGAAGAGTGGGTGGCTGTGTGACTGAGGGCTCTCCCGTGTATTTATAATCATTATTTACAGATTGTGGTGTGTAGCTCTGCCGCTCCCGCTCTTGTCTCTTCCCCTTGTCTAGTTACAGTTCTTGGGGTTTGGGAGGTTTTCGCTTTTGTACTGATTTTTTCACCTTCCATTATTTTTGGGTTTTTGTGACTTGTTAAGTCACAAGACATTGAATATGTTTTTTGGGATCCCATTCAATTGCAACAATTTTTGAGTGCTAGATAACAGAAATGAGTTAATAAATAAAGTGGCTTTTCTTTCACTTCTGAGGAATAAGAGGATATAATCAAGATCCAATATAGAGTAAGAAATGGCTTGGATTCGCGAGGATGAATCATGAGTCATGAATCATTTCTTTAGTTCTTTCTTTATAATTTTGTTTATTCGCAATAGTATCATGTCTCCCCTTTGTTGTGGGTTTGGAAAGGAATTGTGTATGAAGGTTTGAATATTGTAAACTTGTAGAGGACTCCTTTTTTTCTCTAAGTATCGTTTGATATTGTAATCATTAAAATTATAAATAAAACAAGGCTATTCTTATGTTCTTATTAGCCCTAGCACAGAACCCCGAGGGACTCCACTACTCACTTTTCCATTCTCTGAGCGAATTCCATTAACCACCACCCTCTGGCATCTCTCCGTCAACCAGTTTCTAATCCAGTTCACTGCTTTGGATCCTAACTTCAGCCCATCAATTTGTTCAAGAGCCTCCTATGCGGGACCGTGTCAAAGGCGTTGCTGAAATCTAAGTAAATTACATCTAGCATATGTCTTTGATCCAGCTCTGTGGTCATCATTTCTACCAACCCACACCAATTCAGTCTTACTTATATTCAATTTCAAACTATGGTGAGTCATCCTGTCTGTCATGTGATTCAAACACTCATTCAATTGTACCTTCCGCTCTGAGCCCTGTATCTCCACTGGGAAGAAAAAAAGAATGTTATTGGCATAAATCCGATAAAAAAAACAACCAAAGATTCAAATAAGGATCCAACAGAAGACAAATAGATATTAAATAGTAAGGCTGAAAGGGTGGAACCCTGGGGACACCCTTCCCAATGGTCACTAACTGAGAAACTATCCCGCCACTGCAACTTGATAAGAACGACCTACTAGGTATGACTTGAACCATTGTAAAACCGTTTCGGTCATTCCCAAAGTTTCCAATTTCGATAATAAAGTTGCAAACCGACAGTCAAACGCACTTGCCACATCCATTAAAACCAGACAAAAAGTCTCATTTCTATCCAGCCCCTCCTTCAAAGTCTCAACCACAGATAATAACAATAGTTCAACACTGTAATACTTCAAATTACTATATCCACATTTGATTCTTCTACTTCTCCAAAATGTGATCATAATCTCTCACTGTCTCCAACTTTGCTCACTCTCTAACGTTCTCCCCATCGGTGCATCAACAATGGCTCTCAACTTCTTTTCTAGAAAATCAGCAAACTCATCAGCATTAAGACCATTGCTCTGCCCAGAACCCTTATAAACTTCAATCAAGTGCCTTACAATATGAAATAGCTCTTGTGAAAAGGCAGGATAGCAAACTTAAAACTAGCATAATCATCACTGAAGATTTAGAATCAGAAAATAATATTAAAGATTGAACTAGGCCAGTTACTGGGCAGACTTGTACGGTCTGTGTCTGTGTATGGCCGTTTGGAGGAGGATGGGCAGGGGAGGGCTTCAATGGCTGGGAGGGTGTAGATGGGCTGGAGTAAGTCTTAACAGAGATTTCGGCAGTTGGAACCCAAGCACAGTACCGGGTAAAGCTTTGGATTCTCGCCCAGAAATAGCTAAGAAGAAAAAAAAAAAAAAAAAAAAAAATTTTTAAATTGAATCAGGTTGGGCAGACTGGATGGACCATTCGGGTCTTTATCTGCCGTCATCTACTATGTTACTATGTTACTATGATACACTGTCACTCAACTTCCTCCATTTACACTCTGCTTTCCTTAGTTCCCGCCTCACTTCTAAAACAGGACCAATTCACCAAGGGCAAGGTTTA
Source organism: Geotrypetes seraphini (assembly GCF_902459505.1). NCBI lineage: Eukaryota > Metazoa > Chordata > Amphibia > Gymnophiona > Dermophiidae > Geotrypetes > Geotrypetes seraphini. The sequence goes on from NC_047086.1 coordinate 287,065,618, forward strand.
TAATCATCTCTGACTTATCAATTTTTCTGAGGCTAAAATATCCAATGCATTTTTCAAAGATTCATTCCATTGTTTTGCAACCAAGGGCTCCTTTTCCAAAGCCACGTTAGCGGCTTTATCACACATGACTTTTTATCACATGCTAACCCCCGCACTAGCCGAAAAACTACCACCTGCTCAAGAGGAGGCGGTAGCAGCTAGAGCGGCATGCAGTTTAGCACATGCTATTACACGAATTAAACCGCTAACGTGACTTCATAAAAGGAGCCCCAAATGAACCAAATTTGACTCATCAGCTTCGAAACCAGGACACCATACCTCTGCTAACAAATTGTGGCCATATCCATCTCTTCAACATCTGCCTCTTCACCTCAGTCTCTCTACACAAAAAGAATGTCAATAAACAATGATCTGTCCATACTACATTAATCACACTGACAGTACTTTCCAATACCTTTAACAATTTCTGTCCAAAAAATATTAAATGTAAAATGTGTCCATCACTGTGGGTTCGCTCTCTAAAAATCTGTGTTAACATACAAGCAGACAACATTGAGAGTAAAATATTTTCTGACTTCAAAAATCTTCATCCTCCACTTCAAAAGTAACATTAAAATCCCCCCAAATACACAATTTTGTAAAATCTATTTGGAGATTCATTAAAAATTCTACAAATGGGAAGCCATGCATTCTCACACTCCCAGGTGGCAAATAAACTACACATAATACCATGCTCTCACGATGGCCTTCTAGCAAAACTAATTTAGTGATAATGATCCCAGACTACAAATCGTTCAGAAAAGAAATAAAAACCATGCTATTCAAGAAATCTTTGAAGACAAACTAACACGCAAGACTCGTCCCAATTCTTTGAAACAACATGGTGCTGAACTTTCGAAAAGGGAATTACGAAGGGATGAGACTCATGGTGGGGAAGAAGATTAAGAAGAGGATAAGCACTTTAAAGACGCTAGACCAAGCATGGTCCCTTTTTAAGGACAAAGTCACCGAGGCACAAAATCTATATATACCGCGTATCAACAAGGGATCCAAGAGGAAAAAGAACAAGGAACCGGCGTGGCTCACTATAGCGGTGAAGGAAGCGATCAGAGACAAGAAGACTTCATTTAAAGAATGGAAAAGGTCGAAAACGGACGAAAACTGGAAAAAGCACAAACAGCATTAAAGCAGGTACCATAAGGCGATAAGAGGGGCCAAAAGAGACTACGAGGAAAAAATAGCCAAGGAGACGAAAAACTTCAAGCCGTTCTATCAATATATTAAGGGGAAAAGACCCAAGAAAGAAGCGGTGGGGCCGTTGGATGACCATGGAATAAAGGGAGTGCTAAAGGAGGACAAAGCCATTGCTAACAAACTGAACACATTTTTTGTGTCTGTGTTCATTGAAGAGGATATACACAACATACCGGAAGCCGACAGGCTATACGCGGGAAACGAAGATGGGAAACTGACAGGGTTGCGGTTAGTCTAGAAGAGGTATGCAGGCAGATTGATAGGCTTAAAAATGATAAATCCCCAGGACTGGATGGCATCAATCCAAGGGTAATCAAGGAACTGAAAGGGGCTATAACTATACTGCTTCAACTAATAGCCAATCTATCGATCAAATCAGGAAGGATTCCGAAAGACTGGAAGGTGGCGAATGTTACGCCGATCTTCAAGAAAGGTTCAAGGGGTGTTCCGGGAAACTACAGACTGATGAGTCTGACCTCAGTACTGGGAAAGATGGTAGAGGCGCTGATAAAGGACCGCATCATTAAGCACCTTGACGGACACAATCTGATGAGGACCAGGCAGCACGGCTTCAGCAAAGGAAGATCTTGCTTGATGAACTTGCTGCACTTCTTTGAGGGAGTAAACAGGCAGATAGACAAAGGCGACCCGGTCGACATTGTATATCTGGATTTTCAGAAGGCGTTCGACAAGGTTTCGACAACTACTTCGAAAAATTGTGAGCCATGGAATCGAGGGTGAAATATGTGAATTAAAAACTGACTGGCGAATAGGAAACTGAGAGTGGAAGTAAATGACAATATTTGGACTGGAGGAACGTCACCAGTGGAGTGCCGCAGGGTTCGGTGCTTGGGCCCGTGCTCTTTAACATATTTATAAACAATCTGGAAATTGGCACGACGAGTGAGGTAATTAAATTTGCAGATGATACTGATAAATGCTGGCGTTAGCATCTAGCGCGTGCTAAAACCGCTATCACAACTTAGTAAAAGGAGCCCTTGGTGTTCAAACATTAGTCATCTTTGCCATATTTTGATCCCATTCTGTTACATTTTCAGAACACAATCTTGACCCGATAGTTGGACAGACTTTTTTAAAACAATTTCCTTCTAGTATTCGATTGGGTTGGAAAGAATGGAAAGGGATCAGTTCTAACTGAAGAGTGGAATCAGTTATTTTCACAGCAAAAAAGAATGGGAGTCCAGTTTACAAGAAAAATTCCTCTGTGCTTTCCATAAACCCGGAAAATACTGGCATACACGAAGTCTGACATTTTGCTTTTCACTTCAGCTAAATGAAAATCTTGATTACACAATATACAGATGCATAAAAAATAAAACTGCCTTGCTGTGAGTAAGACTTGCAGCACAAATTATTATTAATGTAATGTGTGAATTAGCAAACAATCCTTTAGCCCCCCAGGAGGTGTTTGTGTACTAGGGATAAGCATGTATTACATTTATCTTTTCAGCAGCAGGGCACAGATTGTTCAATTATTTCACTTGTTGAACAAACAAATGTCAAACCTTTGCTTAAGCACAATATAATTCCAGTTCCTGCTGTGGCTGCCAAAAAAATCCTATTTGCTTTAACTAAGAAAAATGTATTTTAAATTAGTATCTCTGTCCTCATTCTAGGTTGCTTTTGTCTTCCTCCTATAAAACTCTCAATCTCCAGCTGTGTGTTTCTTCCAAAACACTAACTCAGCAGATTCTCTCACCCCCCAAGAAGAGTGCATTCACAGTATTTTATCCCAATCTCATTTGGCATGGAATATATATTTAGTCTTCACAGAGCCCTCTACATTTTAATTATGGATGCATCTGGTATTCATATGATACTACTGTGCTTCCCATACACAGCCTTTTTCCACCCAGAGCCAACCCAAGGTGGAAAGCAAATCTTCTGCCATATCAATCTCATAATTTAGCATCTCCTCTTCTCTTCCTATCCAAGTGTCCAGCTTCTCTCCTTCAATTCCTTACTCTCACCCCCAAATATTGAGTGTTTCCCATTTCCTTCCCTAAACCACCAGGAGTCCAGCATCTCCCCTTCTATTATCTTCCTCCACATATTTCCTTTTATCCAGCATCTCCCCTTTGCTTCACCTCAGGGGCCCAGCATCTTTTCTTGCCTACCCCCAACTCATGTGTCCAATGTTTTCTCTTTCCTTTGTCAAGTGCATTTGACTTGGTCTTAGATGATCATATTATTTTATTGAATTTACTCAGTTACTATGGGATTGGTGATTGTATAATAAGATGGTTCCAAGGCTTCTTAAGAAATTGATGTTATTAGGTCAAAATGACATTTGGGGCATTGAGATTAAGCAGTAAATTTCTGCTTCTCAATGGCCACGGTTTTGGACTTGGAGGATGAGATGTACAGCGGCAACATCAATGAGACAAACATTGTTTTTTCTGTTACATAGAAGTTTCTGGACCCATGTTCGTTTGCAAAAATTAGATAGTTCTAAATTTAATAGATGCTGACTGTCATCTAGACACAGGGACACTGGATCATTTGTTGTTCTATTAACCTTTGATACTCAACTTTTGGAGGTCAATATGGGGACAGATTAATACCATACTGGAGTCAACAATTCCATTGATATATGATGTAATCATACGTGGGATGATATTGCTTCTTAAACCCCCATTGGACAGATGTAAATGTCGGCTTTTCCTTATTATGACCGGGATAGCCATGCATATGGTTACTCGCAATTGGAAAAATTGGGATTGCCTTAGTTTTACTTTTTGGTGGGCGAATTTATGCTTATGTTATAAATATGAGAAGATGAATGCTGACATGCTGGGGCATAATAAGTTATTCAAATTAGTTTGGGGTCCATTGACATCTTTTGTGGTTTCGTTATAGTTGTCTTTTATTTTTATTTTCCGTTGTTTTAGCACACACACATCCAGGGAAGGGGGGTGGGTATCTCTTTTGTTTGGTTTTATTCCCTGATGGAAAATGTTGGATGGGAGAGGGGTTTCTATTTTTTCTGTATTGTTACTGATAGATTATATGTGCTTATTATGATTATTAATATATGTATGTATATTGTTTTGCACTTGTTGTTAGCTTTGAAAACGTAAAGATTAAAAAATTAAAAAAGGTCAAAATGAATCAGGTTTATTCGACCGCTTGGGCCCCAGGCTGTGGTGTCCCCTAGGGTTCACCACTATCACCCATATTGATCGATGTGTTATGTCTCCATTGGGAAAAAGATTGGAATTTTGTCCATTTATATATAAGTCACAGCATGATGGCTGAAACGTCAGTTCTACCTGACCAGATATGATAAGACCTGGAAAATTTTAACAAGCATGAAGCTAGCCACAGAAGCCTAAGAGAACATATAACCACATGAAGGAAGCTACTGCTTGCCCTGGATCAGTAGCATGGAATGTTGCTACTATTTGGGTTTTTGTCAGGTACTTGGGACCTGGATTGGCCACTGTGGTGTAGCGCTATAGAAATAATTATTATTAGTAGTAGTAGTAACCTAGCATGACTTTTCTTATGTTCTTATATAACAGCTAAAATACAAGCCTATAATTTAGACATGAGTATTTATGCCATCCATAGAGCTAGCATAAGTGTTTGTATCTAAAAACCAGAGATAACATGCATAACTTATAGTATTCTATAAGTTGCATGCGTCAAGTGTGAGTCTTATCCATGCTCTGCCTATGTGTAGACCTACCTGTCAAATACTCGTACATGTTATGTAAAATAGATGTGTATTTACAAAATAGCTATTAACAGGATTTTCTGCATTTACACGTGTATAAATCTATGCAAAAGAGAGGTTACATAGTACCATGGAGCAGAATAAATGCTGAAGGACTGAGATGCCCAGGCCTACCCATGGCTATGCCTCTGCTTTTGATCCTACTAGTCATCTCTAGAAATTCCAATTCCCTAGTCATTGTGGATAATCTATTATTTCCCTCCCCTCTTGGTCACAGATCTCCATTGTGCAAGTTGGCTCACTGATGCCTCTCCTCTCTTCCCCTGTAAGCGCCATTACTTTTTTTTTTTTTTTTTTAACACTCACTAAATTGTACTGAAATGTCTACAGGACTCATTATGCTTGTATTGACCTAGAATCATTACAACACTCTTGATTCCAACTACCTATTGAAAATGAAGAAAGCAAGTCTTCCCATAAACTACTACTATTAATTATTTCTATAGCACTACCAGACGTACGCAGCGCTGTACAGAGTCACAAAGAAAACAGTCCCTTCTAAACAGACAAGACAGACAGACAGGATGACATGGATACAGTTAAAGGAAACTGTTAATCTGATGGCTTGGTTGGTGGGCAGTGGGGAGTAGGGTTATGGACTGAAGGCTATATCAAAAGGTGGGTTTCAGTCTGCTTATAAATATGGAAAGGGAAGGGGTTTGACATAGGGTGCAGCTTCATGAAAGGAACAAAGTATGGAATTGGCAGTGGAGGAAAATGGTACAGTTAAGAGTGGCTTATCTGAAGAGCAGAGTCTTCTGGGAGATGTAAAAGGAGAGAGGAAAGATACTGAGAAGCAGCAGAATTAACACACTTGTAGGTAAGCAAAAGGAGCTTGAACTGTATGTGAAGGCGGATAGAGAGCCAATGAAGTGATTTAAGGAGAGGGGTGACATGAGTGTAGCGAGGTTGGTAGAAGATGAGTCGTGCAGCAGAGTTTTGTTTTGCACGATTGCAAGGGGGAGAGGCGGTACTGCGGGAGACCAGATAGGCCCCCTTTTATCAAGCCACATTAGGGTTTTTTTTTATTGCCGGCCGCTGCAGTAAAAGCTCCAACTGTCATAGAATTCCTTAATTTGGTTTATTTTGCTGTCTAGCAACTTAGCCAGTATGTGTTGTGAGGATATTTCAAAAGATGACTTAGGGTTTCAATAGTGCACAATCCAATTAGCCATATTTATCTGATTCTTTGAAGGTTCTGATACAGGTATCTAAAAATTAAGCCATACATAAACGCTGAAGATTGCATAAATCCCTTCATCACATAGATGAACAAAATTAGGAATTTGGCAAAAGAAAATGGAGTAATCATATTACAGAAAGAATTTTGGTTCAATGAAATATAATTGTAAGCATAATTAGAATGCTTTGAAATGTGAATCTAGAGTAGGTTATTTAAAAAAAAAAAAAACCAACTATAACTGAAAACATTTTTAATAGGTATTCTTAAATTTGTTGGAAACCCTTGTATACAGACTTGATTTACTAATTGCCTTTATTAAACATCTGAGGAATCATTTCATGCTTCAGATGGTATCAGAAGGGGTCCATATGGTCTTCAAAACTCATGCAAACTAGCAGCTTTGGATAATTCTTCTACTGGTCCAATAAAAATATGATAGCCTGAAAGGAATCCAACTGTTATTTCAGAAAATAAAATAGCTTTAGTAGTCAGAGTCAACATTTGCAGTGCTTTCCATAAAATAAGAATATATTGTATGAAAAATATACGAGTATGTACATATCTGTTCATATGTAAAATAGGTTCATTTAAGGAAGACAGGAATTGCTAAATATCGCAGCATCTCTACCACAATCTTCAATACGACATTTCATTTTTAAAGGAAGTCATTGTTTCAGAGGGATCTACCTTGCCCAGTCCTGGGTTGTCCTTCACTTTGTTGACGGCCCGCAGCAGGCAGGGTGGGGCAGGTGGAGGGGATGTCTGCAGGATTCCACTGAAGTTGGTAGAGAAGAGGGGTGGCTCCGATGCAGATGAGGGAGAAGGTCTATGCTTTTTCTTCTTTGAAGACAGGTTCAGCTTCTGAGCAGCCCTAGAGGGAACAAAACCACCAGGTCATATTTATTTATTTATTATAATTTTTATTTTCTAGCTTCATCATAATGGAGCTGTCTCCCTCTATTCCTCCATTCTTAGTCCACTTTATAAAAAATCAGATCATTATTAAAAACTCATTGTTTCACTTTAGCTTTCCTGAATTCAGTCCTTGGCAAATTTTGTGGGCACCACCCTACTCATGAAGTTATGCAGCTTCTAATGGGGCCCTCTAACCAAGCTGTGGTAAGTACTAAAGTATGCTTACCACAGCTTAAAATGGCATACTGCTACTCCTCTCCTGCCTATTAGTGGGAATGGCTCTTTTTTTTTTGTTTTCAATGACACAACACCATTCCTTTGTGATACTAATGAGAAGTAAATTCTTTCTTTTTTATTATTAATCCTTCTTTATTGGGGAACAATGGCCTCAAGTGTCCACAGTTGTTTGACTTAGATCAAGTCTTGTCAAGCCAACCATTTCATGAGCTATCATTGGGGTTACATGAGACCAATGATAGCTCATGAAATGATTGGCTTGACAAGACTTGATCTAAGTCAAACAAATATGGGCACTTGAGGTCACTGTTCCCTAATAAAGAAGGATTAGTAATAAAAAAGAAAGTTTACTTCTCATTAGTACTGTATCAAGGACTAATGTTGTGTCTTTGTTTTTGTTTTTTACTGCTGGATTTCTGGCAGATAGGAGGGGGGAACACATCTTACTTGTATCAGGTTGTTACTGATGAAGGTACTCTGCCAGCACTCTCCTTGTTGCACACTGCTTATGGTTGGGGTAGTCTAGACATATTCTCCTATCTCCAACTTAGACACTATGGGGCTCATAATCAAAACAAAAAAATGTCTAAAAAGTAGCCTAAACGGGTACTTGGATGATCAAAAAGCCTGATCGTCCAAGTACCCATAACCAAAGCTGGTTTTAGACGTATCTAAAAGCAGCTTAGGCCTTTCCCCTGCCTCTAAATGCATAGGGCGAAAAGAGGCATTTTTAGAGGAGGGGGAAAGGGCGGGAGGTGGACCGACCTAGACATAGGCGTACAGCAGGTATAACCAAAAGTTTAGGCAAGTTGCCTAGTCGGCACTTATACGTTTTGACTTAGACCAAGTCAAAACAGATATAAGTTCCGAAAAGGGGCTGCTGAGCTGATTGCAGCAGCTCAGCGGCCCCAGCAATAGAGAATGACACGGTGACAAAATTCATCACCGTTCCCGTCCCCGCGGATAACCGCGGGAAACCATCTTCATGTCATTCTTTAAGGAGAGAGGGAAGAATCAGAGTATGAATGGCCACAACCACTGACCCACAAGCTTTGCTTTGAAGAATGCTGGTGTAGAAGGACTGAGGTTGAAATAGACACTAGAAAATGACATGGGATTATTTCCCGCGGTTATCCGCGGGGACGGGAACGGTGATGAATTTTGTCACCATGTCATTCTCTACCCAGCAACCTGCCTACCCCCTACTGTAATGATTGCGGCAGGAGAGATGGCTCATCTCTCCTGTTGCGATAGCGATCCCAAGTGCTGCGTTTGGCGGCACTTGGTGGTATCGCTATCACCCGACTTCCATCCCCAGCCCCCCTGCCAATTTCAGCTTCCATCCCCAGGCCCCAAGACTCACAAGCCCCCATTCCAATTCTCAGTTTCCATCCCCAGCCCCCCTGCCGATTTCAGCTTCCATCCCCAGCCCCCAAGACTCACCAGCCACCCTACCGATTTCAGTTTCCATCCCCAGGCCCCAAGACTCACTAGCCCCCTGCCGATTTCAGCTTCATCCCCAGCCCCCCAAACTCACCAGCCCCCCTGCCGATTCCCAGCTTCCATCCCCAGCCCCCAAGACTCACCAGCTACCCTGCCAATTCAAAGCTTCATCCCCAGCCCCCCAGACTCACCAGCCTCCCTGCTGATGCCCAGCTTCCATCCCCAGCCCCCAAGACTCACCAGCCCCCCTGCTGATTCCCAGCTTCCATCCCCAGCCTCCCAGACTCATCAGCCCCCCTGCCGATTTCCAGCTTCCATCCCCAGCCCCCAAGACTCACCAGCCTCCCTGCTGATTCCCAGCTTCCATCCCCAGCCCCCCAGACTCATCAGCCCCCTGACGATTTCCAGCTTCCATCCCCAAGACTGGGCCAATTCCCAGCCCCCAAGACTCACCAGCCCCCCCTGCCGATTCCCAGCTTCCATCCCCAGCCCCCAAGACTCACCAGCCCCCTGATTCTCAGCTTCCATCCCCAGCCCCCCAGACTCACCAGCCCCCTGACGATTTCCAGCTTCCATCCCCAGCCCCAAGACTCACCAGCCCCCCTGCCGATTCCCAGCCCCCAAGACTCACCAGCCCCTCTGCCGATTCTCAGCCCCCCCCCTGCAGATTCCAGACCCCCCTGCCGATTCTCAGTCCCCCCGCCGGTTCAGTTACTTACTCGACTGGATGTGGAATCGCGGGGAAGAGAGGAGAAATGCGGAGACAGAGTCAGCAAAAAATATCCTTTGCTTCCGAGGTCCGCTGAACGAGGTCTGCTCGCTCCCCCCTCGACGCTCCCATGTCCTTTGTTTCTTCTGATGTAACTTCCAGTTTTGCAAAACCTGAAGTTACATTAGATGGGAACGAGTCCGGTGGCCGGCGGTGAAAAAAGAATGAACTTGAATCGGGGCTGAATTGGTGAGTCCGGTTTTTTACAAAAACGAACTGATTCGAATCGATTCACTGATTCGAATCGGTGAACCAATTAGAATTGTGAATCGGGCAGCACTACCATCCAGGACATCTTGGGAAATGTTTGATTATCGCTGCAAGAAGTCCAAGTTTAAGCCTGCCGAGAACATGCTTCCAACACCTCTTTAGTTCTGAACACACAGTGGGTAGAACGCCTTGCAAGACGTCCAGAAAGACTATTTTGAAAATCGGCACTTGTCCAAGTGCCGATTTATGCCACTTTTTGGATGTCTTAGATTTTTGAAAATGCCCCTAATAGTAACGTAGTAATTGAAGGCAGTTAAAGATCTGAACAGTCCATCCATTGCCCAACAGTCACATGAATTATTAATTCATGATTAAATTGTCTTTGACATTTCTGGGACATAGACCATAGAAGTCCACCTGGTACTGTCCTTATAATTTATAGTTAATATATCCAGCTTTATGCAACTTTACATACATTACAAACAGATCAGACAAGCAAAACCTATCAGCGACCAGAGATTGCAATTATCATAAAACTTAATTCCTATATTTTATTTTACAAAATAGGTTTCAGTTACTGGAGTTATCATCAAAACTCACTCCAGCCTATCCACACCATCTTGTCATTTGTGGGATATAGACCATAAAAGTCTGCCCAGCACTGTCTTCATGTTTCAAGTTACTGGAGTTTCTGTCAAAGCCCTCCCAGCCCATCCTAAACTGAATTGCCCTGTACAGCACACAGACTGTGCATATTTGCCCAGACCAGCTTTAGTTCTTCACAGCCAGAGGTGGCATCTAAGCTCCATTTGACACTTCAAACACACATGCAACCATTTACATTTTGTTTTTTTATACTATTCATTTTCTAATTAGAGATGCTTTGTGCTCATCCCACGCTTTATTGAATTCCGAAGCCATTTCATCTCCACCACTTCCTTCAGGGGGGTATTCCACCCTCTCCATGAAAAATAATTTCCTGACATTACTCCCCACAACTTCAATTTGTGTCTTCTAGTTTTACCATTTTCCCTTCTCTGGAAAAGATTTGTTTTTATATTAATACCTTTCAAGTATTTTTAAGTATTAAAGGTGCTTGGTGAATTTGACATTAGTGGATAAATCTTTCTGTCCTGGTCCTGCTAAACAGGCTAGCAATAATAAAGCCAGATGATGCGAGGGCCTTCCCTCTTGCCAAATCACTATAGGCTCTGTTGGTCTCAATCCCGCCCTTCAAAATCAGGAAGTAACTTCATAGGGGATATTGAGCGAGGTTATCCTGACGCAACACCTTGCAAAACAAGAACTTGCAAGATCTCTTGTTGAGATTTGATTTGACAGTTTGGTTACCCCTGAGAAGTAATAGAAGGTTTGGCAACCTATGGATTACAATCTTTTGCTTAACGTGGAAGCAGGGGACCTTGAATGAAATGGCAGTACAAGCGAAGGATAGAAGACTACTCTCAAGCTAAGTACTAGCCTCCAATTTCAATAACCTTTTGACATAATACCTGTTTGTGCTGAGTGATCTTTACAGGTCTTGAGATTAAGCCTGGTTGTTTGGACCAGAAAAGTTTTCTCCCATAGGAAGCAGGGAGTTTTTTCTCACTGATATTTTACTGGGGCCAATGATTGTAACAAAGCTCTTCTTAAAGAGCTTTGCTCTTGTGGAGTGTGTATCCGTTGGATTTTGGAGACCCATTTAATAAATATATTTATTACCCTTTCGATCTCTGAGCACAAACAGTAGGAGACATACAAGTTAATGTGTTGCACTCTGGAGTAGTGTGTCTTCTCCTCTTTGGATTTGCATGTAAAAAGCCAGCTTTGCAAAACTTGAATCATATACAAGAAAGTATACACATACCCTGGGATTCTTTAATAGGTGCCCATGTCGGTGGTTGCCTTACAAGCACTCTAGGATGCACTAGGCCTGATTGGCCATTCCAAACTGTTACACAGTGATGATGTCCTCTTCTATCCCATATGTGAAACTCCAACTACCAAAACCACAGGAGCAAAACTTTTTACTGCTCCCTCAGGGCTGTAAAAGGCCTTGCTTCCATTCCCATTATAAACTGGTAATGAGGCAAAAAATGGTCAAAAGGTTCCGTGAGTGATTGCAAAACCATCAACATACAAAGGAATATGTATACTGAAATAATAATAAGAGTGTGACAATGTAAGGTACCCTCAGTGCGCAGGATAAGCGACAAGAGAAAAACTCCAACTCAAGCGAAAAGGTAGAGGCTAGAAAGCCCCCACCTACACACCATCATGGAGTACCTATAGTGTGTTTTGAAATTAAATAGCACAATCCCAAACAAGTGCACAATGAACACAATAAAAAAATGAATTCACAAACTGCAATCACTCAGGGAACCCCCCAGCCAACTCCCAGCAAAAAATCCAAAAAGCAACTTAGCTTGAAAAGTCTTCATTCAACATCCAGAGGTGCAGGAACAACGTAGATGAAACACTGCAAAACCAGGTTCAACCAAGCCTGGTTTCGGGAACAAAATCCCTTCCTCAGGAACCCATGAATCAAGTATCCAAACGGACTTCAAGGCAGGCTGGAGAGAAAGAGAGGAGCTAACGGGGGGGGGGGGGGGGGGGGGGCAGAGGAAAAAGGCCTGAGGAAGGGATTTTGTTCCTGAAACCAGGCTTGGTTGAACCTGGTTTTGCGGTGTTTCATCTACATTGTTCCCGCACCCCTGGACGTTGAATGAAGACTTTTCAAGCTAAGTTGCTTTTTGGATTTTTTGCTGGGAGTTGGCTGGGGGGGGTTCCCTGAGTGATTGCAGTTTGTGAATTCATTTTTTTATTGTGTTCATTGTGCACTTGTTTGGGGTTGTGCTATTTAATTTCAAAACACACTATAGGTACCCCATGATGGTGTGTAGGTGGGGGCTTTCTAGCCTCTACCTTTTCGCTTGAAGCGTTGGAGTTTTTCTCCTGTCGCTTATCCTGCGCACTGAGGGTACCTTACATTGTCACACTCTTATTATTATTTCAGTATACATATTCCTTTGTATGTTGATGGTTTTGCTGTTCTGCAATCACTCACGGAACCTTTTGACCATTTTTTGCTTCATTGTTGGATTCTTTTAAGTTTCGTTGGCAATTCTTTTTTTGGAGTCAGTTGTCATGATAAACTGGTAGCAATTTCTCCTTTTCCCATAGATGTACCGCGGTTTGTTGTGGTTTACCATGGAAACGCATCCCTATGTCATTCTCCAGTTAGGATCACAAATCCCTTAAATATTGGACCCAAGCTCAAAATTGGATCTCAAAGGGCCAATCTATAAATATGGCTCAAGTTACGTAGTAGAGATAAATTGTTATGTGGACTCTTCATTTAACAAGATTTGTCAGTTACTACAGGACATTTGAATGTGTTCTACAGTACACCCTTTTATGCTGTATTATGTGCACATTAATGCTTAATTCAGCTCAGAAAAAAACTCCCATAAGATCACTCCTGTCTTGTCCTTTTTCAGTTTTTTTTAAATGTTCTGTTTTATCAAAGACAGAAAAAAAAAAGCATCAAGAGCCTCAAAAAATGGGGATAGTGTTTATTAAACCTGACTAGGGCTATGTTTTGGTGCACAGTGCCTATGTTAGGATCTCTTCAAAAGAGCAAGATACATATAAATGACAAATGTTATTCTGAAATTGAGCAACAATTTTTTACAAATCAGAATTTATTAATGTAGGAAAAACAAGTACATCATTTTAATGTACAGACTTTTTTTCACCTTTCAACATAGTTGCCATTTCTCTGCACACATTTTTCCCATCATTATGCAAGCTTGAAAATTCCCTTGTGGCAGAACTCCATTCCAACTGACGGAAGACATAGACTCACTATTGGTTGGAGAATTCAAGTGGTGCTATTCCATACTCTGTTGTTTTGTTCCAGGTTCATAATGATGGAACCAGATTTCATCGCCTGTCAGAATACTCATCAAAAAATCATCTCCTTCATTTCGATATCTCTGAAGAAGGTCTTGAGTGATGGTTTTTCTCTGAATTTTGCGGTTTTTCAGTCAACAAAACCCAGCAGGCACCCAGCGGGCACAAACCTTTCAATAGCCTAAGCTTTCAATGATTTCCTGCACTGTATCCTAATCCAAATTTTGCTGCGATTTCATTCACAATGACATGTCTATCTTCTTTAATGATGTCATCAACCCTTTTCTTTTTCCGTTCAGTGCAGGCAGTGTCAGGGCGACCACTATGAGGCTAATCTTGGATGCTCGTGTTTCCATCTTTGAAATGTTTCACCCATCTCCTAACACTGCTAGTGCCCATGCACACATCTCCATATGCACACTGAAGTCTTTGGAGAATTTCTGCAGCAGGGATTTCCTCTTTAACAAGGAATTCAATGACAGCATGTTGATGAAATGAAACATGTCGGCCATTTTGAATCTACTGCCTGTGGTCACGTGATAGAAGCTAATGATGTCACAATACCTCAACATGTAGTGTAAAGTCTGTACATTATGATGTACTTGTTTTTCCTACATTAATAAATTCTGATTTTTAAAAAATTGTTGCTCATTATTTTCAGTATGACACTTATAATAGACTACTTACAAATATAAACAAAAATAAATGTACAGATCACATATATGAAATCATATTAAATTATTGTATGTGAACCACCATAAAATAATTGCTCATTTTGTGGATAGAGTAAAATGCTAACAAAGTAAAAGATTACTGGATATGTGAATGTGATAATAAATCCATACTGCATGAATTAACAAATATAGGGCCACAGTAGCAATTCCCCACACAGCAAATACAATGCAACCCATTCAATTCCTATGAGCTGCATCGCATTTGATGCACTAGGACTCACCACCGTGGCTTTGCAAAAAGAGTCCATAAGAAGTGTTTTTGGGCTATTTTATCAAAGAAACATGAGAAATAAATATTTTAAATGCTTGAGATACCTAAAACAGAAGGTCAATAGTTTTACTTTTATATAGTAGATTCTCAGTTAACCAACATCCATGGGGATTGATAGATGCCAAATAAATGTCGTTTCTGGTTGCTTGAGCGTTATTATTAAAAATAGGTCTAACTAATACTATACCCCATACTATGCCATACCATAAACTGTTCCAGACAAACTACCAGACATGTGGTAGGTGTGGTGTGCCAAGTTTACACTTAAATTTCTGCCCGAAATTGATTTTATCTTCATTTTATTTAAAATATTACTGTATTTCTTAGATTTTATTTTCTGGTTGCTTGAGAGTTCTGGTTAACAGAGAGTCTACTGTACTTTGTTGATTACAATAGCACCCGTTTAACACGTAACATAAATAACTCACCTAACATAAAATAACACTGCACGGTGCCTGCCCATGTCTTGTGCCTTTTTAATAGTGCATGATTAAATCTGTCTTGGAAGCCAGACATATACTGCATTGTTTCATGAATAAATCAACTTAAAGCCCTCAACTTGACTTAAATAAAATCAGGCAGTTATGA
Organism: Geotrypetes seraphini; assembly: GCF_902459505.1. Taxonomy (NCBI): domain Eukaryota; kingdom Metazoa; phylum Chordata; class Amphibia; order Gymnophiona; family Dermophiidae; genus Geotrypetes; species Geotrypetes seraphini. Next base: position 287,080,897 of record NC_047086.1, read on the forward strand.
TTAGTAGAGCATAGGAGGAAAGAGCCACATATGTTAGTAAGTAGCTTAAATCTAATCAGAGAGATTTATCAATTACTGCTATGGTTGCTTAGTAACCTATTTAAATACTACTGGATGAGAACATAATTATATTGTAAGCTTATACCAAAGATTAAGATGTTTAAAAGTAAGACTAAATAAAAGTTAACTGATTCTACAAGGCCTTAAAGACTGGATTGCAGTAATGTATATACATTCTGCCTTGTATCGCAGCCATCTATTTGTGCCAATTCTTTATCCGTTCTGCAGAGGAGGAGTGATGGAATTGCACCTTTTACTGATGAATATTCATATGTTCTCAGGAAATCCTTTCAACAAGATTTTCTTCTGATATTCAGAGGCAGATTTTCCTATGGGGTGTGTGTGTGTGTAGTAAATTAAGATAGTTATGTTATGGATGTAGATCATGAAAGCAGGAGCGTGGGATGAGTGGTGGGTGAGGAGATTATAGTCTGGTGAGTAAGGTAAAGTGTGTAGGTTGGATGGCAGGAGAAGAGGTGGTGGGTGAGGCGTATCTCACCTGCATAGGCAGACCAAGAGTTCCTAGTATTATATAGAAACAGAAAAGGCTGAGAAGAAAATAGATATCCTTCCATATACAAAATAAATGTTTGACAACCCCCCCCCCCCCCCCAGCAATGACAGCGTAATATTATTTATATTTCCACTATATAAAGGATGAAAAAAAATCAAGCATTATTTGCCAGACATGCGACCATTATTGCGATGGTTTACTGTAGTCAAAATGTAACCAATAGTGAAGCAGCTAGGATAAATCTTACTAACCTCACAATGTGCTCTCATTTCACTCAAATTTCCCCCGAGACAGCTGAATCTACAGTGGAAAGGATTAAAGAAGTCCTTTGGAAATTTGCTGTAAAAAATGAGACCTGTGAACTGTTTCTCTGCTCTGTCACTTCAGTTCATATCTGATAGCTCGGTTAAAAAATAACTATCTGGGCCAGTAGTTTTCAAACCAGTCCTCAAGAGACACTTAGCTGGTTTTTGTTTTCATGATATCCTTACAATGAAGATGCATGACAAATATTTGCACACACTGCCTCCTTTGCTCTATTTCATCTATCTTCATTGTGGATATCAAGAAAACCCAACTGACTGAGTCTATCCAAAGACTGGGTTAAGAACTATTGATTTAGACATCCAGTAAAATATGAGGAAACTAAGAATATAAGAACATAAAATTGCCATATTGGGATAGACGAAAGGTCCTTCAAGCCTAGTGTGCTATTTCCAACAGTGGCCAACCCAAGTCTTAAGTACCTAGCTAGTTTCCAAGTAGTAAAACAGATTTTATGCTGCTTACCCTAGGAATAAACAGTGAATTTGCCCAAGCCAAATCAATAGTGGTCTATGGACTTCTCCTTTAGGAAATTATCCAAACCTTTTTTTAAACCCTGCTAAGCTAATCAATTTCACCACATTCTCTGGCGAGGAGAGAGCAAGGCAGTGTCCTGCTGCTTATAAACACTCCATTTACTGAAAAGCAAAGTTCTAGGAGCTTCTTTCAGGAGTTGACAATCCTCCACAGGATGGAAATCATCTAATAACATCAGCTTTAACAAAAATGATTTGCCCTTGTGAAGAATTGGAAGAGGATCTGCTTATAGACCTTGTGAGACTGGAAGACTGAGCATCAAAATGGCAGATGATGTTTAATGTGAGCAAGTGCAAAGTGATGCATGTGGGAAAGAGGAACCTGAATAATGGCTTCGTGATGCAGGGTTCCACTGTTAGGATGTTAGGCGTCACTGCCCAGGAAAAGGATCTAGGTGTTATCATTGAGGATGTGTTGAAACGCTCAGCTCAATGTGTGGCAGTGACACAGAAAGCAAATAGGATGTTAGGAATTATCAGGAAAGGAATGGAAAACAAAAACTAAAATGTATCATTCTATGGTATGGCCACACCTCGAATACTGTTATCTCAAAAAAGATATAGCGGAACTAAAAAAGGTAGAGAAGGGCGACGTAAATGATACAGGGAATGCGATGACTTCCCTATGAGGAAAGGCTAAAGCAGCTAGTGCTCTTCAGCTTACACAAGAGACGGCTCAGGGGTGATATGATAGAAGTCTATAAAATACTGAGTGGAGTGGAAAGGGTAGATGTGAATCACTTGTTTACTCTTTCAAAAAAAAAAAAAATACTAGGACTAGGGGACATGTGATGAAGCTACCAAGAAGTAGATTTAAAACAGACTGGAGAAAATATTTCTTCACTCAACATGTAATTAAACTCTGAAATTCGTTGTCTTATATTTTAAGTTCTTGTAAACCGTGCCGAGCTCCACTTCCGTGGAGAGGATACGGTATATAAACTTAAGGTTTAGTTTAGTTTAGTTTAGTTTAGGCAGAGAATGTGGTGAAAGCAGTTAGCTGATCAGGGTTTAAAAGGTGTTTGGACTATTTCCTAAAACAAAAGAAAAGAAACTCACAGAATTCTTAAATCATCAAGGTAGAATACTTAACGTGACCATTTATTTTTTTTCATCAAAACGGGACATCTATTAATTGTCAGTCCCACCCCCAATCCCGCCCCCAATTTCTTCCATTCATTTTTCATGTACACGTGATATCTTATTAATTCATAATGGTAACCATAAAATTAAAAAACAAACAAAGCACAATATACGCAGAGAAAATATTAATTATCATTTATATTTGGGGGGTTTTCAAAGATGTCAAGGCAGATGACTTTAAAATATGCAATGTCACCTCAGTAACTATAGAAAAATAGACAAGTGTAGTGCAAAATATAGACAGCGGATATAAATTCTCAAAACTGACACATTTTGATCACTGAATTGAAAATAAAATCATTTTTCCTACCATTGCTGTCTGGTGATTTCATGAGTCTCTGGTTGCGATTCCTTCTGACTGTGCATTATTTCTTTCATTACTGTTTTTCTTTCTGCACTCAAGCCCAACAAATGTCCTTTTCTATTCCCTCCCTTCTTCCTTCCCATGTCCTTAGTGCCCCTTCCTATATCCTTAGTGCCCCCAGTGCCTCCTTCCTGTCCTTTGTGCCCCTTCCTATATCCTTAGTGTCCTCAGTGCCTCCTTCCCATATCCCCCTCATTGCCTTCCAGCCTTTGTCCCACCCCTCCCCCGAAGCCAGCCTGCCTGCCTACCTCCCTCCCTGCTGCGCCAAAGCCTACCTGCTGCTGCCTGCTAGCCTCCCTCCTTCCCTCCCTGCAGCGCCGATTCAAACCCACGCCCACCACCACTGCACCTTCACTGCACTGATCAGTAACACGGCAGAGTGAATTCACTGGCGGACAAGGCAAAAGCAGCCTGTTTAGAATGCTGCCGGCCCGACACTGCTTAGGGAGGTATCTAGGGCTCGCTCGCGGTTGGTGAGGTTTGGATGGGAGGGAGGAATGGGGGTTCAGTTGCGGGGGGGGTGCTCGCTCAAGGGTTCTGCTGCACAAGGGATGGGAGGGAGGGAAGGAAAGCTGGGCAAGGGTCCTGCTGCATGAGGGATGAGAGGGAGGGAAGGATAGCAGCTGGGTAAGGGTCCTGTTGTACAAGGGATGGGAGGGAGGGAAGGGAAGCTGGGCAAGGATCCTGAACAAGGGGAGAGATGGGAGGGAGGGTAGGAAAGATGCTGCACATGTGGGGGGAAAAAGGAAAGAAGAAGAATTGGGGTGAAGGAGAGGAAGCGAGAGATGATCATGTACATACCCTGAAAATAAGACCTAGTTGTTTTTTGGGCCTAAAATTAATATAAGGCACTATCTTATTTTCAGGGAAACACGGTTGTAAGAGGTGTTCCCCATGCAGACAGAAGGATCATGCACCTGAGGCTCCATGAAAGGAAAATCTCAGTACTTCCAATCTTCTGTGACGACTACTAAGATATAAGCAATAAGAAGGAATTATATATCCTGGAGAAAAGAACTACTTCATTACAGAAGATTAGAAGTACTGAAATTTATTCAATAACTGAGATAAGTACAGTTTGATACATTCTTTTGCTGCCTCCTTGATGAGTGTTTGCTATTCTAGTTTTAATATTAATTGTGATATTGAGGTTTTGGTATAATTCACACTTAAACCAAGTAGCGAAGAAATAATCTTTTCACTGTATGATTATATATTGTAGCATTCTATAAAATAGGGAAGGTTTATTTTGCTGATGATTGATAAATGGGCAGCTATTCATAATAAGTGCTCTTTAGATCTAATGGTACTCATTGTGGAGACTATTTCAAAGGCACCTAATGATGGTACACAAAAATCAAATATTCATATGGTGAACATGAAAAGTTTAGCAGATCCAGTACAATTCCAAGAATATTTGGAACAAAGTCATAAAACCTTAGACTATAAGAATTGCCATACTGGGACAGACCGAAGGTCCATCAAGCCCAGTATCCTGTTTCTAACAGTGGCCAACCCAGGTCCTAAGTACCTAGCTAGATCCCTTGGAGTAAAACAAATTTTATGCTGCTCAGCCTAGAAATAATTAGTGGATTTCCCTCAAGCTATCTCAATAATGGCCTATGGACTTTTCTTTTAGGAAATGATCCTAACAATTTTTAAACACCGCTAAGCTAACTGATTTCACTACATTCTTCAGAACAGATTTTGAACTCGACGGAGTCTGATGTCATAAAACCACCTACCTACAGAGCTGGCCAATCTGGAAACTGGGCTGGCCATAGTATGAGACCAACCCCTCATATCGACTGCAGGAACTGAAGTTTCTTACTAGCGAATCTGATTTAGACCACATAAGAACATAAGAATTGCCTTTGCTGGGTCAGACCAGTGGTCCATCATGCCCAGCAGTCCGCTCATGCAGCGGCCCTCTTGTCAAAGACCAGCGCCCTAACTGAGACTAGCCCTATCAGCGTATGTCCTTGTTCAGCAGGAACTTTTCTAACTTTGTCTTGAATCCCTGGAGGGTGTTTTCCCCTATGACAGACTCCGGAAGAGTGTTCCAGTTTTCCACTACTCTCTGGGTGAAGAACTTCCTTACGTTTGTACGGAATCTATCTCCTTTCAACTTTAGAGAGTACCCTCTCGTTCTCCCTACCTCTTCTCCCTACCTGTCCTTATTCTTCTAAGTCTATCCCCTTCAGTACCTTGAATGTTTCGATCATGTCCCCTCTCAATCTTCTCTGTTCGAGGGAGAAGAGGCCCAGTTTCTCTAATCTTTTGCCGTACAGCGAAAGATTAGAGAAACTGGGCCTCTTCTCCCTCGAACATAGGAGATTGAGAGGGGACATGCTTGAAACATTCAAGGTAGTTAAAAGGGCTAAGTTCAGTTCTTGGGATCAGTTGCTTCAGTACACTTCCAAAACTGATGATCAAGAGACTGTTGTATGTATATTGAAATTTTCTTTTTCTTTTTAAATCTTTATTCATTTTTAAAACTCACAATAGGTGTAACACAAAATACAATCATATTATACTTTAACATAACTTAATATATCTTCAAATTATAGCTCTCATCAAATATCCCCTTATACCCAACAATTAATCATAAGCAAAAGAAATCATAAAATATTCCCAACCCACCCTGGATGTGTATGAACAAAAGAGAAAAAATTAAATATTTATTCTATACATTAATTTCAATCTTTACAGTATCTTGTTAATGGCTCCCAAATAGCCTGAAATTTCTTAAAATTTCCCTGCTGCATGGCAATTATCCTTTCCATTTTGAATATGTGAAACAAAGAGTTCCACCAAAAGCTATCCCAATTCAGCCTATCCCAATTTTTCCAATTATTCATCATCTGTTGTATGGCAACCCCTGTCATAATGAATAGAAGCTTATTATTATTAGAGGATATTTGACTTTTAGCCCTCATTAACATGCCAAACAATAAGGTGTCATAGGATAATGCCACTGGATTATCTAACAAACTATTTATTTGACCCCATATTAATTTCCAAAAGGCAAGTATCAATGGACAATAGAATAATAAATGATCTAATGTCCCAGCTTCAAGATGACAGTGCCAGCATCTATTAGATTTATAGCTATCTAACTTCTGTAAACGAACCGGGGTCCAAAATGCTCTATGTAACAGAAAAAAAACATGTTTGTCTCATAGATGTAGACACTGTACATCTCATCTTCCAAGCCCAAATACATGGCCATTGAGATGCAGTAATTTGATGCTTGATCTCAATGCTCCAAATGTCCCGAAGACCAGTTTTTGGTTTCTTATTTAAAAATCCAGATATTAATTTATACCACTGAGCAGCCTGATGTTCCAGGAAGTCCACCTGAAAGCATAAGAGTGGCAAACTATTACTGAACCCGTGCCAAGGAAGTGATGTCAGAGAAAGAGCTGACACTGGGGTGAACAGCAGGTTGGGGTTGCTGTTTGCGCTGGGAACTTAAAAAGAGGTACGGGGGAAGGGAAGGGGTGCGGAAGGAACAAATGGGGGAGGAGGGCGGAGAAGAGGGCAGAGGAGGGGCGCCACTGCCCCAGGTACCTCTCACCCTCGCTACACCATTGCCTATATATGACATGTAAACCACTTTGATTAGAACCACAGAAAGACCATACATCAAATCCCATTCCCTTTCCTAGTAAAACTGCTTCACAAAAGGGTCTCATAAAGGAAGTGCCAGTCTGTTTTTTTAACAAACAAACCATGTCCTATTGAAAGCTCCTTCATAGAGGGGGGTTTCGTTATCATACCAATCTTTACTTCATTTTCTGAAGTGTCTTAAAGAGATGTGAAAATTCTCTAAGAAAGTTCAATTTTATTCCCATGTGTTTCTTTTTAAACCATTTATAACTTGATGTTTTCTTTGGCTTAGAAACATCTATTTCATAGACAGCTAGACTTAGAGAGCTAGTCAGATACACCTTTAATTGCAATGCTAAAGATTCCTCTGGGAATTGTGTCATCTTGACTGCTGCCTTCTGAGTCATTCTCCATTATCTGCTTCTTAGTTCAGCTATGGTATTGTCCCTTTGATCATTCTTTTCCATTTTTGGAGTAGCAGAGCCACATACCATGCTAAGTGGCCACTTTAGACCATACTGGGTTTATTTCCTTTTAGTTCTGAATTCCTTGTCTAAAACATGGCCAGTCATTTATAGGAATATATTTACCTCTGCTCCTTTTTGCCACATGTACAATAATTGGAATCTGACCCTCTCCTTTGCAGTATAATTTTGCACTTGTCACAGACAATAGGCAATGCTACTTCCAAATTATAGTGCAGCAGCTTTAGGTTTGACATGTATCTGACACATCCCAGAAGTATTCAAGGTACTATTTTTGTGTAGAATCTCTAGATCAGGGCTGCCCAATTCCAGTCCTCGAGATCCTCCAGAAGCTCAAGATGCGCTAGGGAGACAGAATTCCTGGAGGCTATACAAGATTGCTTCATGGAGCAGCTTGTTAGAGAACCGACGAGAGGAAATGCCACTCTGGATTTAATCCTAAATGGACTAAGGGGACCTGCAAAGGAAGTGGAAGTAGTGGGACCGTTGGGAAACAGTGATCATAATATGATCAAGTTCAAGGTTGAAGTAGGCATACCGAACGGAAAGAGAACCATAGCGACATCTTTCAACTTCAGGAAAGGAAACTATGAAGCAATGAGGGAAATGGTAAGGAAGAAACTTAGGAACACTTCCAAAAAATGGCAAACAGTAGAACATGCCTGGTCTTTTTTTCAAAGACACAGTGAGCGAGGCACAAAATCTGCACATCCCCAGATTCAGAAAGGGGTGCAAAAAGGGTCGAACAAAAGACCCAGTATGGATGACTAAAATAGTGAAGGAAGCGATAGGCAATAAGAAAAATTCATTCAGGGAATGGAAAAAGGACAAAACTGAAGGGAACCAGAAGGAGCACAGGAAGTATCAAAAAGAATGTCACCGTGTGGTTCGAAAAGCCAAAAGAGAGTATGAAGAGAGGCTAGCCCGGGAGGCACGAAATTTCAAACCGTTCTTCAGATATGTTAAAGGGAAACAGCCAGCTAGGGAGGAGGTAGGACTGCTGGACGAAGGAGACAGGAAGGGAGCGGTGAAGGAGGAGAAAGAAGTCGCAGAAAGACTCAACATGTTCTTCTCGTCTGTATTTACAAACGAAGACACAACCAACATACCGGAACCTGAACAAATCTTCAATGGAAATCAAGCAGAAAAATTAACATCCATGGAAGTGAGCCTTGATGATGTACACAGGCAGATAGAAAAACTTAAAACTGACAAATCCCCGGGTCCGGACGGAATCCATCCCAGGGTTCTGAAGGAATTAAAGGAGGAGATAGCGGAACTACTGCAGCAAATTTGCAACCTATCCTTGAAAACAGGCATGATCCCGGAGGATTGGAAGATAGCCAATGTCACGCCCATCTTTAAAAAGGGATCAAGAGGTGACCCGGGAAACTACAGACCAGTGAGTTTGACCTCGGTTCCGGGGAAACTGACGGAAGCACTGATTAAAGAACACATCGATGAACATCTGGAAAGAAACGAACTTTTGAAAACAACCCAACATGGTTTCTGCAGGGGGAGATCGTGCCTAACGAACTTATTGCACTTCTTCGAAGGAATTAACAAACGGATGGACAGAGGAGACCCCATAGACATCATATACCTTGATTTCCAAAAAGCCTTTGACAAGGTGCCTCACGAACGTCTACTCCGGAAACTGAAGAACCATGGAGTGGACGGAGACGTACATAGATGGATCAGAAACTGGTTGGCGGGTAGGAAACAGAGGGTAGGGGTGAAGGGCCACTACTCGGACTGGATGGGGGTCACGAGTGGTGTTCCGCAGGGCTCAGTGCTCGGGCCGCTGCTATTTAATATATTCATAAATGATCTAGAAACAGGCACGAAGTGTGAGATAATAAAATTTGCGGACGATACAAAACTATTTAGTGGAGCTGGGACTAAAGAGGAATGCGAAGAATTACAAAGGGACTTGAACAAATTGGGGGAATGGGCGGCGAGATGGCAGATGAAGTTCAACGTTGAGAAATGTAAAGTATTGCATGTTGGAAACAGAAACCCGAGGTACAACTATACGATGGGAGGGATATTATTGAATGAGAGCAACCAAGAAAGGGACTTGGGGGTAATGGTGGACATAACAATGAAGCCGACGGCACAGTGCGCAACAGCCGCTAAGAAAGCAAATAGAATGCTAGGCATAATCAAGAAGGGTATTACAACAAGGACAAAAGAAGTTATCCTGCCATTGTATCGGGCGATGGTGCGCCCGCATCTGGAATACTGCGTCCAATATTGGTCTCCGTACCTTAGGAAGGATATGGCGTTACTCGAGAGGGTTCAGAGGAGAGCGACACGCTTGATAAAAGGGATGGAAAACCTCTCATACGCTGAGAGATTGGAGAAACTGGGTCTCTTTTCCCTGGAGAAGAGGAGACTTAGAGGGGATATGATAGAGACTTATAAGATCATGAAGGGCATAGAGAGAGTAGAGAAGGACAGATTCTTCAAACTTTCGAAAAATAAAAGAACAAGAGGACACTTGGAAAAGTTGAAAGGGGACAGATTTAAAACGAATGCTAGGAAGTTCTTCTTTACCCAACGAGTGGTGGACACCTGGAATGCGCTTCCAGAGGGAGTAATAGGGCAGAGTACAGTACAGGGGTTTAAGAAAGGATTGGACAATTTCCTGCTGGAAAAGGGGATAGAGGGGTATAAATAGAGGATTACTGCACAGGTCCTGGACCTGTTGGGCCGCCGCGTGAGCGAACTGCTGGGCATGATGGACCTCAGGTCTGACCCAGCAGAGGCATTGCTTATGTTCTTATGTTCTTATGTTACTGGCAGGCCAGGATTTCAGGATATCCACAATGAATACGCATGAGAGAGATTTGCCTGCACTGCCTTCTTGGTATGCAAATTTCTCTCATGCTTAAAGCTTTCTCCATCTCTCTCCACAGCCTGTTGCCGATGCCACTACATTAAATCCTTTTCTTTGCAATCCCTGATGCTGATCAGAGATCAGGGCTCTTATTTGTTCCACAACTGGTGTTAAAAGGGATTGCTGCTATTGAGGCCATATCATCCCTAATAGAAACATTGATGCTGTAATACCATTGCCCTACAGGTTTACATTGATTCTTTTTCCAACCTTTTATCAAATGGGTTTTTGGATGCTCTTTCTCCCACTGTTTCCTTCGTAGACAGCCCTTGACTCAGAAAGAGATCTAGGAGAGGTGAGAGGACTAGGCCATATGGGTGTTCTGTCTAGTTAAGTCACAAGTGCTCCCTACTGTAACACTAAAATTCACAGTAAGAGAGGAGCTCCTGCTCAATCTAGCAATTTTTGGCACAAATATAATATTTGTCATAGTTGACATTGATCGTATCCTTTGGAGATCATGCTTCAAATGAAAACTGGAAAATCTAAAGCAGTGTTTGTTCTCAATAATAGCGCTAAATGTCCTAAACAGGATCTTCTCTCACTGATAAAGTCAGATGCAAACAGGCCAGAGGTTGACAAGTTGGAGATGGCAGAACTGTTGCGACAGATTCCAGCCCAGCTGTCAGAAAGTAAGATTGATATTAAATATATCAACTTGGAGATAACCAATCTCACAGCTAGAATGGCTAACACAGATTCTTGATTGAGACTCATGGAAAAGAAAAGTACACAGAGAGATGGACTCACATCTACTCAACACAGATGGTAAAGCTTTACACAAGGAGACACAGTTTGATGACTTCAGCAATAGATGTAGACGTAACAACTGAAGAATACTAGGCCTTTCTGAAGGATCAGAAGTAAGTGATCCAGTTACATTTTTTGAACAATGGCTACCTCTGTCCTTTATGAGAGATATGAAGGTGGATGCTCCAAAAGGATAGAAATTGAATTCTGCTTTGCTAACAGACTCTGAATTTTTAAAGTCCATTGTGTGATGGACAGAGGAATACCTTCACTTTAATGATTCTGATCCTTTGGACTATCATGTTATCTGGGATGCCTATAAAGCATATCTAAGTGTAGAAATTATAGCTTACAACTCAAAATTAAATAGACTGCGTAAACAAGAACTTGCTCAACTGGATACTGCATCTTAATGGACTGGCCATGTAGACATGCCAACAGAACAGTGGGGCATCTTAGGGGGCACTATGGTGGACTTCACATAAAGAGTGCCAGGTACACATCACCATAACCAACTTATAGTGTCTGGTGAGCCCTCCAAAACCTATTATACCCACTTGTCTATCACCCCTCTAGCCCTTATGGTTGCAGGAATCACCTATATGGCAATACAGTAGGTTTTGGGTGGGTTTTGGTGGGCTCACACTTTCCGCCATAAATGTACTGAGTAGCATGGGATGTGGGCCGGGATCCCCCTCTCTACAGTTCACTACACTTCCCACCAGGCTACTCCTGCTTCCTGCTCTACTATTTATTTATTTAATTTGTTTTCTATCCCGTTTTCCCCAAAGAGCTCAGAATGGGTTACAAGTTAAACATACATAATATACAGTTAACAGATTATGATTAGCACTGGATTTACCATAATTTCAGTAGAAGTTTACGATACAAGTTTTTATCCTAACTTGATACATACTAGGAATGTAATACTAATATACATAATATAGAGTTTACAGGTTACAATTTACTATAGTTATCCTAGGATGTCCCATAATATCTGCAAAAAAAGTTTGATTATCTCTGTGAGATGTCCAAGTATCAAGACCGCCCAAATCCCACCCAAAACAGCCTCTATCACGTCCCCTTAACATTTAGACATTCTGGACGGTAAATGACCTGCAAGATGTTTAAAACTTTGTTTTAAAAATTGGCACTTGGACATTTTGGTGATTAAAACGTAGAAGTGCAAGTTTATACCATTTTCTGGGACATCTTTATTTTTGGAAAATGAGCCCTTTAGGGTTTTCCTGGATTAAATGCCTGTGTTTGCACCTGTTAGGGGCCAATGGCACCTAACTCAAAAACACATCAATGATCCTCCCCTAACCTCACCCGCTTTTAACTATGCACTTTACAATAGGAACCTAACTGTTACAGAATCAAGCCTACCAAGTTGGACACACTTTAAAGAATTTTGGGATAGTTTTTTTGACCCTCCCTTATCCTAAACCCAGAGGCTTTCAAATATGGCAGAATCGGGCCATTCAGTCAGATTTTTTGACCAAACACTATGGTGGAAATTCAATGAATGACACCCAAAGTTAGGTATCAAGATGATCTGCGCTAAGCTTGTAGTCAGTAAAGGGCTCTCTGTGCAGAATGACTTTTACAGAATATTAGCTTAGTGCATATTTTGCACCTAACTTTGCACATAAACATTTATGCCTGTCAAAGGCTGGTGTAAATGTTTGTACAGAACTGAGGGCAATTAGGTGAGCAAATTCTATAGTCTTGTGCCTAATTTCTGGGAACACTCCTGACCTGCCCGTGCCCTTTCCTTAGCCATGCCCCCTCTGGAGTTGCATACTATGAAATTTAGGCGTGCATGTTTGTAGACGTGGAGGGGCATAATCGAAAGGAACGTCTAAGTCCGTTTTTGTCTAAGTCACAAGCCGTCCAATGTAAAAAAAACAGCCTAGGACACATTTCCGAAAAATACGTCCAAAATTTTTATTGTTTCAAAAATCGTCTAATTATACGTCCTGCCGATCAGATCGTCCAAGTTGCTAAATCGTCCAAGTGCTGACTTAGGCTGGTTTTTGGATGTTTTTTTCTTTCGATTATGAGCCCCATTGTCTATAAAGCGCTGTGCGCCAGTTCTAGTGCAGATTTACATATTAAAACAATTAAGCAGTTAAGGCTGAAGGTGTCTAGGTACAGTATATTTTCATGTATAGGCCCCAGGGAATGGAATTAGCTCCCATTGTATATACACCAGCAGAACAATTTGCAGAATTTTTTTAAAAAATTACTAAAAAGACACCTTTTTAGTAAAATGAAGTACGGGATCTGAATTTTGAATTGTACAATAGGTCGCTGGGCGCTTAATTATTTTGTTGTCCGTAACTGTTTTTGTATATGTATTGTTATGATGATGATTGTGTATGTTGTGACCCGCTTTGTGCAAGGTGGGATACAAACCATTATCTAGCCAGCATTAGATCAAATGAAAGCTTCTTGCCTTTTAGAAGGTATTATAGGTGTAAGACTTTTCAGTCAGCTGGCTCTAGAACTGATTTTCTAGTCTCTTCTCCCATTCTGGGGGGGAGGGGGGAGAGGAAGGGGTATTGCTATTTAGACCCAATTCAACTGCTTTTTCTAGACTCTGAACAGAACTGTGGCTGCACATCATGAGTTAACAGGACAGACAGACTTAGGAAAGAGTTCTTTTGCGCAACTCCCTCTCTTTATTCCCTCGTCTTGAATTGCACATCATTATTGTTCAGTGATTTCAATCATTCCAATCAGCTCATTTCTAAAATAAATTATCTCTGTCTCCCTAAGGAACACTGTACTTGGCAACCAATGACTTCATTTATTAGCAGGCATTTGATGGCTTGTGGATTTTTAATATAACTCATTTATGGGAGTATTTTTTAGAAGCTCTGTTTAAATCAAAGATAATGGAAAGATCTGGCTTAGATTTTTTCCCATCCCCGCAGGAACTCATTATCCCGTCCCGGCGAGTTCTTTTCTTGTCCCTGCCCCATTCCTGCAAACTCTGTCCTCATATGCACAAGCCTCAAACACTTTAAAATCATAGGTGTTCGAGGCTTGTGTGGTTAAGGCTGCGCTTACGGGAATGGGACAGGAACAGCAACAAAACATGCGCAGATGGAACGGGGAAATTGAGTTCCTGTGGGGACGGAGAAAAATGTGCTCCAATGTCATTCTCTAATCCGGCTATATTTATCGTTCTGTTCAGTTTTGTTTCATGCAAACCCATCCCATTTTTCAGTCAGCTAGTAGGCAGATTCAGATTTAGGCATAGGCAAGAAGGCAACTGCCTAGGGTGCCAGATTTTGAAATCACCAAATACCTGAACTAAACAGGAGCTTGACTCCACATGCTTTAGGACCATGCTCTATAATCTTTTGGGGAGAAACCTCTCCTTACTGCTATCCAGTACAGCCTACTGGTTTTTTTCCCCATTTTTAGGTGGTGGAAGGGGGTCGTGATCACTGGAGGAGTAAGGGGGAGGGGTCATGCCTTAATGGAATTTAGATGCACCTAAAACAGGTCTAACTCCCTGCGTCTAAGTTCTGCCTAGAACAGTCCTGGATAAATCATGTTTTACCTGCAGAAATTGGCTTTTATAACATTACCTCAGGGGTTATGCACTCATGAGGTAGACGCAATGAATGTTCACACCTACTTTCATGTGATCCAAAGGCTATATTCTATAAATGACGCCATCAATTAGGCGGCAGTAGGCACCCTAAAACTGCCTAACTTACCCCCTCTTTTATGAAGCCACATTAGCCTTTTTTATCGTCAGCCATGGCGGTAAAAGCTTCAATGCTCATAGAATTTTTAAGAGTGTCGGAGCTTTTATCACCGCGGCTGGCAATAAAAAACGCTAACATAGCTTCATAAAAAGGGGGGGAGGGGGATTAATTGTTTTAATTGGCACGGTAATTGACCATGTCATTTAAAATCGATTAAAAATCTCGTTAAAAAAAGTAGGTTCCGGAAGGCATGTACAGTGTAGGCACTTTAATCGTGTCTACAGCAGGATGCCTAACAGTGCCTTACACCTTTTTTTAATATTCTTTATTCATTTTTAAAACTTAAAATAAGTGCAACAGCATATAACATCAATTTATACTTAAATACATCACTTAATATCCTATTAAAATCTAATTCAGATCCCATAACCCTCCCTCCCCCATATTCAATAACTTTCATCAAACATAAGACATATAATAACCCCCTCTCCACATTATTTGCACTCATGAGAAAACCAAAATACACCCCCTTCTCCCCCCTACCTTGGATGTGCATATTTAAGGGAAAAAACTGACACTCATTCATTACAGTATTTTGTTAATGGCTCCCAAATATCCAGAAATTTCTTTAAATTACCCTGCTGCATGGCAATTACCCTTTCCATTTTAAATATGTGACATAGTGAGTTCCACCAAAAGCTATAATTCAGCCTATCCCAATTTTTCATAATATGTTGTATGGCAGCCCATGTCATAATGAGTAATAGCTTGTTGTTATTAGAAGATATTTGGCTCTTAGCCCTCATTGATGTACCAAATAACAGAGTATCATACGATAATGCAACCGGATTTTCCAACAAGCTATTTATTTGACCCCAAATTGATTTCCAAAAGGCAAGTATCAATGGACAATAGAATAGCAAATGATCTAATGTCCCAGCTTCAAGGTGACAGTGCCAGCATCTATTAGACTTAGAGCTATCTAACTTCTGTAAACAAACGGGGGTCCAAAATGTTCTATGTAACAGAAAAATACAAGTTTGTCTCATAGACGCGGACACTGTACATCTCATTCTCCAAGACTAAATTCGTGTCCATTGAGACGCAGAAATTTGATGCTTAATCTCAATGCTCCAAATGTTTTGTAGACCTTACACTTAAATGGGCGTGGATAGGGGGTGGAACAGAACTTAGGCACCGTTAGCCATGATTCTTTAAATGGTGCCTAAGCATGATTGATATGCATCTGGCACCTATGTTGTCTCTGTAGGATAATCCCAAAACAGGTGCCTACTTAGCTTTCACATAGATGAGGCGTATAAAATTATCTTTCCTCAAGACTGCACTTTCACTTTTTTTCCAAATGACAAATAAACAACATTATTTAGATGTGCATTATTCATAAAACCTCAATAAAATGTCTATGAAAAAAAGGATGTGCATTATTAGCCCTTAATGCACTTTTTTTTTTTTACTATAACACGTTAACTAAAAATGAAATGAAAACCATGCTAATGTAAGGAAAACAACTCATTATTATGCAAAATGACTAACATAGCCTGCATGAAACCTCACAAGCCTGTTATTCATAGAAAATACCACATCAAAGAGGTGTTGATATCTTTCCTCGCCAGAAGCAAATTAAAGAGGCCAATGCACTAAAAAAAATGTTCTACCATCTGCCCAATCCTCTCTTAAAATGCCTCACTTCACCAGCAGGTCTTCCTGTTGAGTATGGAGGGGGAAAGGAGCAATCCTTGGGTGCATCTGCTTTGGTGGCCTTATGTTCTCTAGTTGTAGTACTGCTAGGGATTCAGAGTGCCAAAATGTTTTGAAAGAGAAAAAATAAAATTGTGCAAAAATCAGGACTCCCCCCAAATAATTACTTCTGTGCACAAACTGCACATCCCATTTCTCTGAATATCTTCTGTCAAGGTTCCAGAAGAATAAATTGTTTATATGATAAATCTGAGAATCTAGGGCCTCTGAGACATTTCTAAACAATGAAGTTGCTTCATTCAGAACCAATTTTAGCTTACTGCAGATTGAATTATACCAGTATAAAGAACACCAAAGCTCCAAAATTAATCCAAGGTCATGTACATAACTGGTCTTGCTTTTATGTTATCCTGTTATCTGTTCTCTCTATTGGGTATTTTTCGGCTGACATGTTGCATAAATTCCAGAAAGCAAAATAGTTTGTTGGCCTGATAAGGACACAGAAGAAGTGAGAGAATTCACATGTACTACAAAGCACTAACATTCTGCTCTTCTGCAGCACGCTTTGTATCCATCCTGTACCATTTGATATTACAAAATAGGCAACAAAAAAGAACCCAAAAGGTTTGCCAATAATTCAAATATAAATGTACAAAACACAATTGGCCAGGTGAAAAAAGAATTACAAACGTTTTAATCTCCCGGTATCAAAATTCTTAAAAAATTCATCAAAAGTTCATCTGATGTAAAAGTCCCTCCTCGAGGGCCGCAATCCAGTCGGGTTTTCTGGATTTCCCCAATGAATATGCATGAGAGCTATTAGCATACAATGAAAGCAGTATATGCAAATAGATCTCATGCAAGGTCATTGGGGAAATCCGTAAAACCCGACTGGATTGCGGCTTTCGAGGAGGGACTTTGACACATTTTTTGTATAAATTCCTATATCCTGTATACTTGTTTGGATATGTTGATAAAAAAATATATACATATATATATATATACATATACATACATATATATATACATATACATACATATACATATATATACATACACATATATATATATATATATATATATATATATTTGAACTGAACATTGCCTCCTATCCCATGACTCTTTAATTTTCTCAGGAGCCTTATGAGTTCTCATGAGTAACTGTCAAAAGCCTTCTGGAAATTTAGATACACTACATCTAAACTAAACTACTACACTAAACTAAACCTTAAGTTTATATACAGCATCCTCTCCATAATTATAGAGCTCAGCACAGTTTACAAGAGCTTAATATAGGAAGGAATAACATAATGCTAGGTATAATCAAGAAGGGTATTACAACAAGAACGAAAGAAGTTATCCTGCCGCTGTACCGGGCAATGGTGCATCCGTATCTTGAGTACTGCGTCCAGTATTGGTCACCATACCTTAAGAAGGATATGGCGTTACTCGAGAGAGTTTAGAGGAGAGCGACACGACTGATTAAGGGGATGGAAAGCCTTTCATACGCTGAGAGATTGGAGAAACTGGGTCTCTTTTCCCTGGAGAAGAGAAGACTTAGAGGGGATATGATAGAGACTTACAAGATCATGAAGGGCATAGAGAGAGTAGAGAGGGACAGATTCTTCAAACTTTCAGAAAATAAAAAAACAAGAGGGCATTCGGAAAAGTTGAAAGGGGACAGATTCAAAACGAATGCTAGGAAGTTCTTCTTTACCCAACGTGTGGTGGACACCTGGAATGCGCTTCCAGAGGACGTTATAGGGCAGCGTACGGTACTGGGGTTTAAGAAAGGATTGGACAATTTCCCGCTGGAAAAGGGGATAGAGGGGTATAGATAGAGGATTACTGCACAGGTCCTGGACCTGGTGGGCCGCCGCGTGAGCGTACTGCTAGGCGCGATGAACCTCAGGTCTGACCCAGCAGAGGCATTTCTTATGTTCTTATGTTCTTATAATGGGTTTGAAGGTTGAATACAAGGGGGAGGAGAGCATTACATTTTTGTGAAAAGCCTAGATTTCAGGTGCTTACGGAATAGTTTGAAGGAGCTCTGATTCCGTAGTGGGGCAGTAAGATTATTCCAAAACCCTGTGATTCTGAAGAAGAGAGATTTTCCCAATTTTCCCGCATAGAGGATACCTTTTAGTGAGGGGAAGGATATTTTAAGTTTTTGGGTGGACATGGTGGTGTCAGGACTCGAGGAGTTCCAAGATAGTGGGATTAGGGAGGGAGGATGCCGGGTAGGATCTTAAAAGCTAGGCAGGAACATTTAAAATGAACCCTGGAAATTACTGGGAGCCAGTGGAGTTTGGACAGAGTGGGGAAACATGATCAAATTTGCATTTTGAGAAGATTAACTTGGCCGCAGTGTTCTGAATTAGTTGAAGTCTTTGAAGACGTTTTTTTAGTTAGACTTAGATAGATGGAATTACAATAGTCTAGTCTGGAGAGGATGATGGATTGAACAAGGGCGGCAAAATGTTGACGGAAGCAGGATCTCACTTTCCTCAGCATGATTTTACCAAGGAGTTGGGACATCAACTGGCTCGCCTTTATCCACATGTTTATTCAGACCTTAAAAGAAGTAAAGCAAATTGATGAGGCATGACCTCCCTCGGCTGAAACCATGCTGACTCTGTCTCATTAATCATATTTGTCTACATGTTCCACAATTTTATTTTTTATAATCATTTCCACTATTTTGCCCGGCATCGAGGTCAGGTTGTAATTTCCCGAATCTCCCCTGGAATCCTTTTAAAAAATTGGCATTAACATTGGCCACCCTCCAATCTTCGGGTACTAGAGATGATTTTAATGACAGGTTATAGATCACTAGCAATAGACCAACAATTTCTTGTTTGAGTTCTTTCAGTACCCTGGGATCTATACCATCTGGTCCAGGTGATTTATCACTCTTCAACTTGCCAATTTGGCTTAGTACATCTTCCAGGTTCACCAAGATTTCTTTCAATTCCTCCACCTCATCACCCTTGAAAACCATTTCCGGTTCAGGTAGATTTCTTACATCTTCTTCTGTAAAGACCAAAGCAAAGAATTCATTCAGTCTCTCCGCTATGGCTTTATGCTCCCTGAGCATACCTTTTACTCCTTGATCATTCAAAGTTCCCATGGATTCCCTCATAGGTTTTCTGCTTTTGATGTACCTAAAAAAATAGTTACTATGAGGTTTTGCCTCTTTGGTAAGTTGTTCTTCATATTCTTGTTTAGATGTCTTTTTCAATGCTTTGCATCTAACTTGCCAGTGCTTATGTCTCTTCTTATTTTCTTCATTGGGATCACTTTTCCATTCTTTAAAGGATTTTTTTTGGCTGTAATAGCCTCTTTCACTTTGCCTTTAAACCATGTTAATACATGGAATACATCTGGTCTGTGCTTTCACAATGATATTTTTTAACAACATCCACACCTGGTTTACACTTCTGACCTTTGCCACAGACCCTTTTAGCTTCTTTTTAACCATTTTCCTCATTTTATCGTAGTTACCCTTGCAAAAATTAAATGCTGCTATAGTAGATTTCTTTTGCAAAGTCATTCCAGTTATCAGTTCAACTTTGATCATGTTATGATCACTGTTTACGTAACAGTTACCTCCCATACTATGTCCTGCATTCCACTTAGGACCAAATGTAAAATAGCTCCCCCCTTATGGTTCCTGGACCAGTTGCTCCAAGAAGCAGTCATTTATGATGTCTAGGAATTTTACCTCTCTAGCACTCCCTGATACAGCATTTATCCAGTCAATGTTGGGGAAGTTGAAATCACAAAGTTTCTCAAACTTATGTCCTATCAGGAACCAAAGGGCATCCCCAAGACACTGCAAGGTCCACCCACTGTACTAAACCCACACCAACTGTGTACAAACCAACTCATACAACAACACACAGAAAACAAAAAAAAATGGAGAAAAAGCCTCAGTTCAGCTTCATGTGGCAAAAAAACCTCCATTTATAGAACAAGAGCAGGTAAAATCACAAACACACGTGTGGTAACTTATCAGCAGTGGGGAAAACACTCAAGGGAACCACCCAAAAATCATCAGCACGCCAATGCAAACCGTTCCGAGCTCCCTTGGGAGAACAGTATAGAAAATTAAATAAATAAAATTAATTTCACAATTCAAATGTGTGAGCAAAAAAACAGTACATTCACAAAGTCTCAAATAATTTCAAAAGTGAGCAGAAGAAACAAAACTTGAAAACTTAGTTGAAGGCTATCTTCCAAGCACCCAAAAATGTACTAGCCTGCCCAGCCCCCACAGCCAGTCATGCCCAACGGGGAAATCTCTGTTTCGCTATGCTGCATCAGGGGATAAGGTCATCCTGCATCACCAGCAATCATTCAAGGCCCACCATGTACTAAAACTGCATCACATCCAACACATGGACAAACACTGGCGTAGAGAATCTTTGCAACATCTTCAAACATGATCTCAAGCTCCCCCAACACAGGCCACACAGCTGGGTGGACGGCACACAGAGTGTAGATCCACCTCTGTTCTTTCTGATGAGCTGACGCCTCCAATCACCACGTCTAGCTGAATACGGGAGGTGTTCAATCACAACACAACATAGAGACCCAAACTGATGTTTAGCCTCCAAACAATGTACTACAAGGGACTCCTCCAATCATCTAGTATGTAGACATGACATGCTCCAAAAGTCTAGTCTTCAACCTTCTCAAGGTTTGCCCAACATACAGCAAAGGGCAAGTACAATTGGTCATGCTCTTCAGATGAAACACTTGTCCTGACACTGGATGCACAAACTCCCTGGTCGCCAACATTAAGGGACAAAAGGAGCAGTTTCCACATCTCCGGTGCCCCGGCTCCTCAACCTGTGTCCCCTCAGTGTCAGCACACTGGAGCTTAGAATGTCACACAAATTTCTATTCCTCCCGTAGGAAAACAGGATCCTCATATCATGAAAACAGGGATAAACCCGCAACATCTCCGCAAGTCTCTGTATCACCTTCTGTGTCCTAGGTGACATCTGGTTGAATTTAGAAACAAATAGGATCACATCCTGCTGTGGCTGACTTTTGCGATATTCTAATAGGGACTCCCTATGATTGTAGAAAGCTCTTCTAGCTGCTCTAGATACAATGGTTGCTGGGTATCCTCTTTGGTTGAATTTTTCCATCAAAGTGGCTGACTGCCATTCAAATTCACAGTTACAACTACAGATACATCAGTACCGCAGGAACTGGGCAAATGGAATACTAGTCTTAGAAGGGTAAGGGTGCATACTGCTGAACTCCAATAGAGAATTGCGATCAGTTTCTTTAACATGTATGGTGGTACAGAAATGTCCCTCCCGAATCTCCAATTTGATATCCAGGAAAAAGACCTGAGTCTGATGATATGTCATCTCAAATCGGAGAGATGCATGACATAAATTGATGTAATCCTTAAACTGGAACAGATCTTCCAATGAATCTCTCCAAAGATAAAAAATATTGTTAGTGAAGCGGGTCCAACCCAAAATGTCCCGGGAAAACAGAGGAATATACAACCTGTTCCTCATAGTGACTCATGAAAAGGTTAGCAACAGTCGGGGCAAAGGTAGCGCCCATAGCCACCTCAGATAATTGCATAAAGAACTGGTTCTCGAACAAAAAATAGTTCTTCTTCATAGCCAGAGAACTCAGTTCTATAAGAAAATCAGGTGGAATCAACCATGGGCGTGGCAGTTGACATAAGGTATGATGTACTACCTCGAGTGTCTCATCCTGAGGCATGGAGGTATACAGGGCTGCTACGTTGAAGGTCACTAAATAGGTGACCTCCAGCACAAAACACTCCCAATCTTTCAATAATCTCAAAAAGTGTGTGGTGTCTTTCAAAAGGGATCTCACATCTGACAGACAAGGTTGTAAATGAATGTCCACATACTTACAGACTCTTTCAAACAGAGAATCCCTCCCTGAAACTATAGGTCGCCCGGGGGGGATTTAACAGGTTCATGTGGATTTTAGGTAAAAGATAAAACACCTGAACCTTAAACTGACTGAAGGTAAGAAAACTGTATTCGGCTGATGTAACAAAGCCCATTCGTTTACTCCTATTCACCATGTCCACTAACAGAACAAATCAGAAGGGTCCTGATTGAGAGGCAGATAGTTGTTAGCCTCTGTTAAATATTGAGTTTTTCCCCAAATCACAATGGCACTCCCCTTGTCTGCCCGCTGAATAACCACTGAAGTTTCAGAACACAATTTAACCAGCACATCTCGTTCAAAATGGGTAAGATTATGATGAAAAAGATCATCCAAACTCTCTGCCATCTCAGTGTCTTTCAAAACAGCAAGGCGGAACACGGTTAACACAGGGTCAGGCGGACCAGGGGGGGGTCCATGTAGATTTATTCCTAACAACCGAGAGGTCTTCACAGAAACCTTCAGAATGGGCAAAATGTAATTGAAGCTGAAGTTGTCTGATAAAGATCTCTAAATCCACCTGGAACTGAAACGGGGAATGTTTCTCAGTAGGGATAAATGATAACCCCTTAGCCAGCAAACTCTCCTCAGCCCTCAACAGAACATAATCCGAGATGTTCACCACAATTGATCTGTTCGAGATTGGGACCTGGTTTGATGTTTCTTGCCCCAACCCCTGCAATGGCTGCAACGTCCTCTGGGCTGTCTGTACTCTCCCTCCTGCTCACCATCCTGAGATGTATCATCACTACCACTCAATCCCCCTGAGGATAATTGGAACTGGGTAATCTTATTCTTCTGACTCCCTTGCTCAGTTGCACCAGTACCACACTTCATCCATACATATACAAAGCCAGAAGAACACTCCCTCAGGTCTCTATGAAATTTCTTAATTTTCTGTTGACACAATTCTCCCCTAAACCTGTCAGCCTTGATACTCATATCATTCAATTTATTTTCAAAGGACTCAGAATTTTTAAGAGCCTCCAGTGCCTTAGTCTGAATCGGTTGCTCACCCAGAATTCTGCTCTAAGCTGTTTTAATCAGAAGCAACATCAAATCAAGGGAGCAACGATTCAAGATCTTGTTCCATTGATCGACAAACTTTGGGTCATCCTTCGGGTCAAACTTTGGGTCAAACTTCGGGTGCTCGAGTCTATTGGAGCCCCCGAGGAATGATCTCCAATTTACAATATTCAACCAATGAGGCACTGTGCAACTCCAAGCGTATCAGATCTTTCTGTTTGTTGTTTGTGATTTTACCTGTGTTTATCCATGTGTTTGGATGTAATGCAGTTTCAGTACAAGGTGGGCCTCGACTGTTTGCTGGCGATGAGGATGACCTTATCCCCTGATGCAGCATAGTGAAACGAAGATTTCCCTATTGGGCACGACTGGCTGTGGGGGCCGGGCAGGCTAGTACCTTTTTGGGTGCTTGGAAGACAGCCTGGATACTGTCTGCAGCTAAGTTTTCAAGTTTTGTTTCTTCTGCTCACTTTTGAAATTGTTTGAGACTTTGTGAATGTACTGTTTTTTTACTCACACATTTGAATTTTGAAATTGATTGGCATGGTGATGACTTTTGGGTGATTCCGTTGAGGGCTGCTACAGTGTTTTCCCCACTGCGGATAAGTTATCACACGCGTGTTTATGATTTTACCTGCTCTTGTTCTATAGGTGGAGTTTTTTTTGCCATATGAAGCTGAACGGAGGCTTTTTCTCCACTTTTTTCTTTGTTTTCTGTATGTTGTTGTATATGGGTATGCACACAGTGTGTGTGGGTTTAGTGCAGTAGGTGGTTCCCTTTGGTTCCTGATAGGACATAAGTTTGAGAAACTTTGTGATTATATATGTTTTTCCTTAGATATTTTGAGTAGTTGAAATCACCCTGGATCGTATTGGAGAATAAGTAAGGAATTGTCTTAAAATTGATAGTTGAAATGACCCATTATTATACTTTGCCCAATTCGCCAGCTTTCCTAATCTCCCCAAAAATTTCTTCATCTGTCTGCTCATTTTGGCCAGGAGGGACGGTAGTATAACCATTCCTGGCAAGAGCAGCATCCTTCAGGTGCCTACGAGCCTGGGCCAATCACACCTTAGGGTTAGTGGGGATGGGCGGACCTGCTATGCCTAAGGCCTGATTGGTCCAGGCTTCTAGAGCCTGGGCCAATCAGGCCTTAGACTTAGCGGGGATGGGCCGGGCCCGTCTCATTTCGACGAGGCGGGCCTGTCGGCTGGACGGCAGCAAGACCCGTCCAGCCGACCAACATTTAAAGGTTAGTTGGGGGGGGGAGGTTAGGGGAGTCATGAGGGGGAGGTCACTAACATGGGGGGTCCAGAGGGGGTCCGGATTTCCGGCAGGAGGGGTTGGGCACCCTCCTGCCGGCGACTGTGAGTTTGGGGGTGTGGCGGTCCGGCAGGAGCGGTTGGGCACCCTCCTGCCGGCGATTGTGAGCTTGGGGCAGCGGTGTTCCGGCAGTTGGGGTTCGGCACCCTCCTGCCGGCGATCGAACAGGCGGCCGCTATACTTATCCCTTGCCGCGATAAGTGTAGCGGCCGCGTCTAATCTAACCCGATTCTCTAACCGGCGTCTGTAACATGAACGCCGGTTACAGAATCGGGGTTAGTGTAAGCCCGATTCTGTATAGGACACCTCTCCCGGGCGTCCTATACAGAATCAGGGCCTTAGTGTGCAGGAAAGTCCCGTGTAAGAGCATACTGAACCCATTTACTAGCTCAACTTAGTACAAACGCCCCTTAAACTTTAAGAGAAACCTACCAATGACACCTGATACTTAACTGAATTTTGAACTTGCATTTGGAAATGCAAGTAATTAAATACAAATAAATACAATGGAGCCGATATTGAGACCATGAGAGAGAGGCTGGCTAACTCCTAGTTGGCACTGAGCCCAGATATTCAATGCTGGGCCATATCTGGTGACCAGCATTGAATATCTGGTCTATTTTTGGTTGGCTGACACTTAGCCGGCTAAGTTGATTTTAAGCTTTGACAGGTTAAGCTTTAGTTGTCAAAGATAGACCAGCTCTTTGGGTGGCCCAGTTTGGTTGGTCAGCACATTCATTCATTTGATATTTTAGCCTGTCCTCCCAAAGGTGCTCACAATGGGTTACAAATCAGGTATTGAAGCATTTTCCCTATCTGTTCCAGCAGGCTCACAATCTATATAATGTACCTGGGGCAATTAAGTGCCCAGGGTCACAAGGAGCAGTGCAGGGTTTGAACCCATAACCTCAGGGTGCCGAGGCTGTAGCACTAATCACTACACCACATAATCAGCAGCTAAAGTGATATAGCTGACTAAGATGTAGCCACTAACTACTAATATTGTCAAAGTTGTCAAAGATAGTCAGCTATCTCCCTCAGAATATTAGAGCTTAGCCGGCCATACACCATTTAACTGGCTAGAAGCCATTCTTGGCCAGTTATATAGCACTGAATATCAAGCAGAATGTTCTCTATGGCTAGATTAAACTAATCCAGAACAATTACTAGGCTTACACTGTTAGCATTAAGTCCAAACAGGTGTTCTTTCATTCCGCTTAGAAAAAGTAATAGATCACATAATTACAGATTGGATCACACCCAAAAGAGTTGAAAGGGCATGCAATGAGTTTCTCTACATATTCAAGATGCAATTGACTGTCCTTCAATCCAAAGGATAATTTCCTAGGTAATCATGCCTACTGTATATACCAGTCAGGCAAAAATCTAAAGGCAACAGCAGATTAGCCCCTAAACCAGGGGTAGGGAATGAGGGCCACAATCCAGTCAGGTTTTCAGGATTTCCCCTATGAATATGAATTCCCATTCACACTAAGAGGACACTAGAAAATTATTGCTTGTGTGTAAAAACTTTACACCAAAAAACACAAGTCCACTTTCAGATAAGTCAACTCATTCAAAATAATATTTTTTAAAAATAATTTTTTAAAAAATATGATGTGCTCTGACCCATAACCAAAATGCCACAGGATAGGCAAGGGTTACCACGGGACCATCATAGTCATATCAATGTCCCAATCACTCATACCTTATCACACTTTTACAATATTTTTAAAACCATTCCTTATATATATATATATCCAGTGTACTTATCTTTATAGAATGACTGGTGATTCTTCCTTTTTCGAGTTTTGCTGATTTTGGCTTCTTCAGGAGGGGACACCCACTGACGTTACACTCAATCCACCATTCATTTCTCGTCAGGCAAGTGTTGCTTCAAAATCTACAAATATGCATGAGATCTATTTGCATGCCCTGCCTCCTTTGTATGCAAATAGATCTCATGCATATTCATTGGGGAAATCCTGAAAACCCAAGTGGATTGTGGCCACCATTCCCCACCTCTGCTCTAAACTGCACTCCTTATTAGCGGTGTAGTAAAGGGGGGGGCAGTGCACCCCGGGTGCCGTCTTAGTGGGGGCATCGGATATCCTCCTCTTCGCCTCCCCTGCCGCGCGTATGTGCACCCCTTCCCTCCCCCGTACCACTTTCATTTTTCCCACGCGAGCGGTATCACGAACTTGCTGCCCCTGTTGGTGTCGGCTCTCTCTGATGTCACTTCTGGGTCCTTCACCCAGGAAGTGACATCAGAGGGAGAGCCGATACGGCGCAGGCAGCAAGTTTGTGATGCTGCTCATGCCAGGAAAATGAAAGAGGTACGGGGGAAGGGGAGAGGGAGCGGAAAGGAGCAGGGGTGAAGAAGAGAGCGGGGGAGGGGCACCCCCGCCCTAGGTGCCACTCACTCTTGCTGTGCCACTACTCCTTATCGACTGAAGTTATTCATTTCCATGCAAGTGATAAAAAAGAATCAAAGGCAGAAAATGCACATGATTCATTAGAGGAAGAGTCATAATTGTACTACTTACGTCATTGTCCAGTCCATCATCTTTGGTTAAATGAGAGGTTAACTGTTTTAATACTGGGTCCATGTCTTCATACTGGTTTAGGAGAGTACGCCTTTCAAATCATTCCTGCAGATATGTGGTCCTTTCAGTGCATGGTGCAACAGTGGAAGGGGTTGAGCATGAATGAAGCAAGCTAACCACCAACAAGGGCTGCAGGCCCCCGGATGAATCCAGGAATCAAATCTACCCGAGACATTTTTTGTTTGGTGCTAGCTCTGTCCCAGAATCCTAGCCCTCCGTGGCCACTGTGCAACTTCCCAGAAATAGCAGCCTACAGTGATCCAGAAGTGGCGCTGAAGTCTGGCTAACGCAGACAGCCAAGCCTGCTTCACAGACAGAACTGCACTCGCTCTCTGCTCTTCTCCACGTTTTTATGAGAGTGACACTGACAGAAAAAGAGAGAGGCACACAGAACTGCTTGCTGGAACACCCACTGCTCGCATGTTCTATAGTTCCAAGAATTCTCTCATCAAGCAGGACTAAAGTATATTTCAGCGTACGTTTTTAGATATTTTATAAAGGCTTGTAGGCTCCTATTGTCTTTATAAATTTATTCAGTTTCCTATACCATTCTCCCAAGGAAGCTCATGAATTTATTTACATGAATTTATTCAGGTACTCAAGCATTTTTCCCTTTCTCTCCTGGGGAGCTCACAATCTGTTTAATGTACCTGAGGCAATGGGGGAGGGGGATTAAGTGACTTGCCCAGGTCACAAGGTACAGTATGGGTTTGAATCTACAACCTCAGGATACTGAGGCTGCACATTGGTACAAGATGCTTGTTCCCAAACTCTGCCTGAAGCATGCCTATTGTATATGTGTATACAGTATATGTGTATATGTGTATACAGTATACGTGCCAGCTTGTACTGCAGACACTTGTAAGCAGTGGCGTACCTAGGGTATGTGACACCCAGGGCCTATCATTTTTTGACACCCCCTCCCAACCATCATTTTTTGACACACACACATACCACCGGCCCATCATTTTTTTTACCCCCCCTCCCCCCGCCCTTGGTACGCCATTGCTGTGGTTCGAAAAAGGCTAAGAAGCCGGCGGGAGCGGCAAAAGCATCCTTTAAGGAACACCCTCCCGATCTGGCTCTATCCCACCCCCTTCATAACGCCACCGGACAGCGTTCTCAGCCATTGGTCTGCACAGTCACTTAGATTGCTTTCCAGAGAACCTTGGTGACTTAAGCAAAGAGCAATAATAATAATAATTTATTTATATGCTGCCATACCAGGGAGGTTCTTAGCAGTATATGCAATTCTGATAAATACATCAAGGTAAAATACAAAGCATATAAGTAAAATGAATAAAGTTAAAAAGACATGTTAAAAAAGATTTCACCAAGACATACAAACAATGGAAGCCAGATACCAAGGAAGATGGGATGCACACATGATGACAGACTATTGTTAGAATCTAATGTGGGATTGTCCTGGCAGATCCCATTCTCAGAAGTCTTGCAAAAGGAGCTTCTTGTGTGTTGAATGATTGGAAACTTTGTATCATAAACAACAATTGCGTTCCCTAGAAAGAAAATGGCGCCAAAACAAAACAACTGACAATTTACTAAAATACAGAGATAAAGCAATTCATTATAAATCTAAAATTAATCTAACAAAGAAAACTTATTACTCCAAAAAAATTGAGAAAGCGAAAAATTCCTCCATACTCTATAATATTTTAAAATCAATGGACCCTTTACATAAATCAAAAAACTCAATGCAGAAATCAACCTTAAAAGCCCAAGAACTATCGGACGCCTTCATTCTTAAAATTAATAACATCCGGAAATCCTTCACTCAAAATCCATCTGTCTGTACTAACGATTCTGATCAATCTGACCTTATACCAACAGCAAAATGTTCTAAGTTTAAAATTCCCTCTTTACAAGACATTGAATCTTTATTTTCTCAGGTTAATTTAAAAGGCTCCCGATCTGAGTTAATTCCTCCCTTCTATTTAAAAAAACATCTTTCTCATTTTGGCCCTTTTATATTATCTCTTATTCAATGTAGCTTAACTACCTCTATAGTTCCATCACAATGGAAATCTGCCTATATTACTCCTATTGTGAAAAATTACAAAACTAGTATTAACGATTTAACTAATTATCGTCCGATAGCAAACATTCCATTTCTTGCTAAACTAACAGAAAAAATTATATTCAATCAACTTTCTGATTTTATCGAAAAAACAAATGCATTACACCCGAACCAAACAGGATTCAGAAAATTCCATAATACTGAGTATTCCCTAATAGGCTTAACCTCTAACATCCATTACTATCTCGATCAACACAAATCAGTAATACTTTTTTCCTTAGACATTTCCGCCGCCTTCGATACCATTGATCATGATCTTCTCTTAAGAAGCCTAGAAGAAAAAGGAATTAACGAGCAAGTCTTAGACTGGTTTAAATCTTACCTCACTAACCGAACCTCTACCGTTAGATTTAATAATGAGGAATCCGCCCCTTACACCTCAACCTTTGGAATTCCACAAGGATCTATTTTGTCTCCCTTATTGTTTAATATCTTCCTTGCTCCTCTATTAGAACTTTGTCAGGCCATAGGCTTCATCCCCTATTCATACGCAGACGATATCCAACTCATACACCCTTTAGACCCAGAAAACACTACAGATATTTCCTCAATAAATCAAAAGCTAGAGCATGTGCAAAATTGGTTAAACACAAATAAATTGGCATTAAATATTAATAAGACTCAATCCATCCTATTCAATTGGAAAAAAGATATTTTTCTTTCTAAACCTTTTCTTCTTAATAACACCCCCATTAACATGGTATCTTCAACAAAAATTCTTGGTGTTTACATAGATGACAAACTATCCTACCATGAACATATATCTTATATGGTTAAAAATTGTTTTTTTAAATTACGGCAGATAAGATCTATTGCCAAATTTCTCACTCCTTCTTCTTTAAACATACTAATCCATTCATTTATAATAGCGAAAATTGACTACTGTAATGCCCTATTCTTAAACATTACACAAAAAGAAATAAGAAGAATACAAATAATTCAAAATACAGCCATAAAATTAATTTATAATTCTAAAAAATTTGACCACGTATCTCCATTACTGATAGATGCACACTGGTTACCAGTAAATCATAGGATCTGTTTTAAACTAATGCTTCTAATTTTCAAAACTTTAACATCCAATGAACCTCAATTCATCTCTAAAACCCTAATTCCATATAAACCTCATCGATCTCTTCGCTCTACTGATCAATGCTTATTAGCAGTTCCGTCTCTGAAAATCATAGGCACCAGAAGAGCAGATATTTTTACTGTCGCCGGTCCGCAAAGGTGGAATAAACTTCCTCAATTTATTAGAATTGAAAAAAATATCACAACATTTAAAAAACTTTTAAAAACATATTTATTTAAAGATGCCTTTGACTTTTAATAGTTCCTTTAAATTACTTATGTTCTGGTATTATTGTTTATGAAGTATGCTTAAGCCATTTTGTGCTACCTATTTTACCCTACCTTTTGTACTTTCCCTTTTTTCTTACAAAACCCGAAATTGTAACTTTTTATTTTTCCCTTGCCCCTCAAGTACGTTTTGAATGTTTTTATGTTATGTTAATATAATTATTACGTTAAGTTTCTTATCTCTTTTTATTATATTATGTACATCGCTTAGAAATTGTTATAGGCGATCCATCAAAAGATTGAATAAACTTGAAACTTGAAACTTGTGCTTTCGACATGAAATAAGGAGATTTTCATGTTGTACACTTTTTCTTTTCATTTTTAATATGTTTCCATCAGGCTTAAAAGATATTAATTTAAACACTATATTAAAATATCCTGATTTCTTAAGGGGCGAGCAGAGTGAAGAGTGGTTTATAGCACATGTTCTGTATCTCAAAAACTAGAGCTGATAGGAGAAAACCGGTGCCATTTTTGGAATCAGCTGGTCAAATATACCCAGAAACAGGTCTAACACTTGAGCCACCAAAATGAGTGTTGGCCAGTGTTATGTATGTTGGTGAGGACGGGATATAAAACTAACCAAATAAATAAATAAATTTAGGATGAAATTGATTTAAACCCAGTTTCACTTTTGGAAAAATCTGAATAATTTTAAACTGATATAAAGCAAATTGTACTAGAAGCATACTGTTTGACAAGGTTCCTGGTTGTCGGTGTTCAACTGTTTCCCAGACTCTGCTACATTATTGTATCTGATATTTCTGTAAAATGGTTTCTCTTTTAACACCACTCTGTAGTATTCTGATCAGTCAGGAAATATTACACTTCCAAAAGAAGAGCTCAATTTGTCTCTTTAACATACTTACATCTGTTCTCTTAAGTATGGCCAGTGAGGAGCTATAAATTTCCTATTAAGGAGCGCTCTCACCTACTATTCTCCACTTGGTGAAATACTCTTTGATATCATAAAATAATTTAACCATCATTTACAAGATTTTCTCTGATGAGCAGTTTGAGAGTCTTTTAAGAAATTTAGATGTATTATATCAGTTCACATTATGCAAATTATATCTATTTTCTTTTAGATTTTCCCCAGATGAATTTGGTTTCTCGGTTTGATTTGTATTTGCTGTTTTTAATAATTTGCATCGCTTCTTTTTCCTTCATCAGAGGTTCAGCAGAATCCTGGCGTAAAGACTTAATAGTATTTTGATTATCATTGTTGTGTTTGCAGCTACCCTGCCCACGCTATTCTTTTTTTAATCATTGTTTTCAGTTTGGAACTTGCATTTCCACCAATGCAACAGGGGCTCTTACAGGGCTTAACAGGCATGGCCAAGTGAATGCAGGCCAATATTCAGATCGTGGAAGGCAGACCGGCTATCTCCCGTGGTCGTGGCTGACTGCGGATATTCAGTGCCATGCCATTTCTGTTGACTGCCATTGAATAATAACCAGGGTTAGCTAGTTAAGTTTAGTTGCGCGTCCAAATTTGGCCACTAAACATGGTCGGTCAGTGCTGAAAATTGCTGTTTATCGCACATTACAGCTGGCTATAATGGCTATTGGGCCACTAACCACAGCTATTCAGTGGAGATAACAGGCTAGTGTTTGGCCCTGGGAAGAAGGCTGTTTATTTACCTGATCTGGCCAACACAGTTCAATTATACGCCTGGAGATGTGTCCTCTGGGAGCAGAACTCATAGTAACATAGCAGCTGATGTCAGATAAAGATTTGCATGATCCACCCAAGCTGCCCAAGATAGAAACATGACGGCAGATAAAGGCCACATGGCCCGTCCGGTCTGTCCCTCCACAGCATTCACTATCTGCTCCTCTCCCTAAGAGATCCCACATGCCTGTCCCATGCGTGTCTTGAATTCAGATGCAGTCTTCATCTCTACCACCTCCACTGGGAGACTATTCCACACATCAACTGTATATAGTCAAATATAAATTGATAGAAATATAAACCAAGGTATCCTTTTTTCCCTCCAAAAAGGGGGAAAAAAGGTTGACTTGAATATAAACCGAGGTTAGAAATTTGGGTTATCATGATGAGCCAATCTATAAAGACTGGTCACCCTCCCTCCCCATCAGCTATCTCGTAAGTCACTAAACACAAAACAAATATCGGTGATGCATAAATCCCAAAGCTAACATATTCAGAACAAGGCCCCTAAATAGGAAAACGCAACTACAAGCAACCACAAACTTAAATAAATGTAGACAAAATTCAAACTTAAACCTCAAGAAGCCATATGCAGAGAAAGAGAAATAGCACTTTACACTTTGGAATATAAAAAGAAAGCAGTGCAAATTTACAGTAAAACTGCATGTTCTGTTGTCTGACCATTTTATTCATGTTTATCCCAGTTTCTGCTTTCTTCTTCCCAGGGTCTGTAGTCTATCTGCCTCTTCTCTCCTTCATGTCTTCACTTCCTCTCCTACATCCATCTCTGACTTTAACCTTTTCCTTTCAGTTTTCCTACATTTTTTTTCTGCATCTCCGTTTGCTTCTTTCTCCAGTTGTTGGGTTGTTGTTGTTGGTTTTTTTTTTTTTGCTAACTCTTCCTTCTTCCCCCCATTCCAGCATCTCTTTCTCTCTTCCTCTTTATTTTCACTCTTCTAACCAGTATCTACTGTCTTGTCCCCTCCATCCAGCATATCTTTCCCCTCTTTCCTCGAACACCTTATATCTCTCTCTCTCCATCTACATCCAAGATCTCTCCCATCTCTCTCTTTGCTTTTTCCAACAGAGTCACGGGTCAGAAGCAGGCCCGACATGCAAGGCAGGTAGCTAAATACTCCAGACTGCGGCAGCGGTGGTACTCCATGCTGTTTGCTGGCTGCCGGGATGAAGGCGGAGTAAGGAGTCAGTGGCATATCTGGATTGTAGCAGCCCTGCCTTTGGTCCTGTCCCGGTTCCACTAAACTGGCTGGCAATAATGAAGCCAGATGCCACAGGGGCCTTAAAAACATAAGAACATAAGAATTGCCATACTGGGACAGACCGAAGGTCCATCAAACCCATTACAGTATCTTGTTTCCAACAGTGGCCAATCCAGGTCCCAAGTACCTGGCTAGATCCCAAGTAGCATAACAAATTCTATGCTGCTTATCCTAGGAATAAGCAGTGGATTTCCCCAAGCCATTTCAACAATGGCCTATGGACTTCTCTTTTAGGAAAGTATCCAAACCTTTTTTAAACCCCGCTAAGCTAACTAATTTCACTACGTTCTCTGGCAATGAATTCCAGAGTTTAATTGATAAATCACTATAGGCTCTGCTGGTCTTGATTTCGCCCCTCAAAATCAGGAAGTAACCAGAGGGGGGTGGGATCGAGACTGGCACAGCCTATAGTGATCTAGCAAGAGGGAAGGCCCCTGGGCATCTGGCTTTTTTATTGTCAGATGGTTTAGCGGGCCCAGGACAGGACCAAAGGTGCCCTGCTCACAATCCACTGTGCCACTGACTCCTCACCTCTCCCTCTTCCCAGCAGCCGGCAAACAGTATGGAGGACTGCCATGGCCACCGGCGGGAGGAATCAGCTGTCTGCCTCGCATGTCGGGTCTGCCCTTGGCCCATGACTCCATTTCTCCTGTAGGCTAAAATTTTGATATTTATTTAAACTGTGGTAGTTGACTCGAATATAAACCAAGACCCCCTAGTTTTGGGCCATTTTTTAGCCCCAAAATCTTGGTTTATATTTGACTATACAGTATACAGTACTGTACCATACTCAGGTATGATAGGATATAACATATACATACTTGATCTTGCTCTGTCCTTTGCCATTTTTGGGGCAAAGACCAGAGAGGTTTGCCTGGCACGGGTTTTATTCCCCAACTACTGCAG
The DNA here is from genome assembly GCF_902459505.1 of Geotrypetes seraphini. Taxonomy (NCBI): domain Eukaryota; kingdom Metazoa; phylum Chordata; class Amphibia; order Gymnophiona; family Dermophiidae; genus Geotrypetes; species Geotrypetes seraphini. Next base: position 287,115,260 of record NC_047086.1, read on the forward strand.
TTGCCATGGAAGCCTCACTCCAGCCCAACCAGATCTCTCTAACCATAATAGGGGTGAAGAGCATAGAAGTCTGGCCTTATTTCTCAGTTATTAGTTTCCAACTAAGCACTACTAAGGTTGTCTTGCTTCCATTCTTCTTCCATACAGGAAACATTTATGTTGATCCCACACATTTTTTAATTCCAATACATTTTGCCTCTACAATCTCACCAACTATACCAAGGAGAGAGACACTGCTGAGGCCAAGGGAAAGGGGTGAGAGAGAATGCTGGCACTGGAAGCTTGAGAGAGTGCTTACAGGAAATGGATGAACAAAGAGAGAAACTTCTGGGGATTGGGTGTTGGTTGAGAGAGAGAGAGAGACAGAACGACTGCCAAGTATGATGGAAGAAAGAGGGAGAAAGCCAGCACTTGCAGTAACTAAACTAGGAAACTGTGGATAGCAATCTTCAAAACACAGGTCCGTTTAAGCATATTCCAGAATTTAGAGGCAGAGCACTGAAAAGCATAGTGTCAGGAGCATGTCAGTCTCACAGATAGGTCTGATTGGTCAACAGACCCTTTTAGAGTAAGCTCAGAACCTGTGATGTAGTATAATCCATATAGAAAGCACAAGCAAAGAAATCCAACAGAGCTGCAGTAATAAAACCACATTCTAGGGAACCATTTGGTATACAACTGGATAAAACAATGCAATATGGTAGATAAAAACGAATCCAGTAAGCTCCTTCGCTTTACTATACTGAAAACGAAAGTATAGTAAAGCAAAGGAGGTTACCAGATTCATTTTTATCTACCCTATTGCGTTGTTTTATCCAGTTGTATACCAAATGGTTCCCTAGAATGTGGTTTTAATACCTTTAGGACCCCTGAGGAAGGAGTGTTTTTCAAAACATGGACCGTGTCGGGTCCCGGTTTATAACTCAATGTGGTCCATATTCTTTGGCTACAAACTGTTTACTTATTGATTAAAGACTTGGCATTTGGTACATCATCTCTGCAATATAATCCATAAGTAAATTCCTTAGATAACCTGAGCTTGTGCAGGGTTAAAATCTAAACTGTTAAATTTTAAACAAATGAAAGGAGCCTTTTTCATTCTTTATTATGGTTAGGGCTCTTGATTATAGGTTTTAACCAATAAACATATATAAAACACCCTGATGCAAAAAAAAAAAGAAAAAAAAAAGGGGTTTATTGGATAAATACTGGAAAAACATCACTTCCTCCAGTATTCTCTTATCTCTCCCATGTCTTGTCTTGCATCCTCAATTCAGTTTTTGTGCCTTTTCTGTTCTAATAACTCCTAAGTTATGCAAATGGATATGTTTGATTCCACCAGAAAAAAATACTCAGCAATAGACTCTGTGGCACAACCAGAATTTTTTTTTATCTCAACAGTTGTCGGTAGTTTGGCAGGGGTTTTCTGTGTGCCGTTGTTCTGAGCATTGCACATAATCTGCTCATGAGCTTGTTTTAATATTACCTTTTATTTTTCTTTAGGATGAATGTACGTCCCCCTTTTCCTCTTGTGATTCCCCTTCTCTATTCTTTCCTATCAACTGTGTAGTTCTACCCTATTTCCTTTTGTTCCAGTTTGTATTAAGTAACTTACCCCCTCTTTTACAAATGCATAACACAGATTTTAGTAACTGCTCCGACGCTCATAAAATTCCTATGAGCGTTGGAGTAGTTACTGCCACTGCCGCCACTAAAACCCGCATTATGCGTTCGTAAAAGAGTTTGTCTCGATACTAATATGCTGGTATTGTTGTTTGTTTTTATTAGTCTCAATATTAATATGTTTGCTATTTTAATTGTTTTATTAATCATCTATTGATATTCTATGTTATGCCCTTTTAATGTATTGTAGCAGTTTGAATTGGCGGTTTAACAAATTTTTAATAAACTTGGAAACTTTTTTTTTTCTTAAATAAACTTAGCTCATTAGCATGGGACTTTCGGTCACTGCGTCTGTGCACAGTAAAGCAGTCCCCAAATTCCTCTGTGCATCGGCTGCACCATAATGCTTCATTTAGGCTGGCTAAAACCAGTCTAAATGAAAGGTTACAAGCACAGTAACTTTTGAGCGTCTCCCCCTTAATAATATAAAACTGAACGAATTCTGGGGCCGTTTTATCAAATAGCCCCATTGTCACATCAGTTCACTTGGATACAGTATGTAAAAATAAAGGATGACAAACAAGTTGTAGGTGATAGCTTACGTTTGTGACTTGCAGCATGGAGAGCATAATAGAGGACTTTGATCTCTTGCTTTCCTATCATTTTATATTTCTTTTTCTGTCCCTTTGGCTCTTTTTATTGTATTTTATAATTACAATTGTTTATCATTTTGATGGTTTTACCTTAAGCGAGTTACCAAACAAAGGGGACCTTGAATCTTAAACCTTGAACATGAAAGAGCTATTGCCCCTTCCCCAGGTCAAACCAAAATGAGCTGAACATACTGGTCTCAGTTTCACTAACCCCATGTAGAAAACATGACCCTCAAGAAGTTCCAGATCCAGATGTGCCTTCGACTCCTGGTGTCCACACAAGAAAGGAATCCCCCACCTTGTAGTTTTCTTGGCATGATACTGAAGTCATTTGCTTTTGCCTTCTCCTGAGGCAAAGGAGGCTGACGTGTCTTGCCAAGGCCACAAAAAGCTACTGTGGGATTTAAGCCTCGACGCTATGGTTCCCAGTCCACTCCTCTAACCATTATGCTGCTCCTCTATCCCCCTTGTTAAGGGGCACGTTTATTGAAGTGTGCTAAAATTTGCAGTTAACACGTTTTAATGCCACATGAAACAATGAATTTTTATTCTGCAATTTTTGACTGGACTGGACTGGACTGACTGGACTGGACTGCGTACCTTCCCTGATTGTTCTGGAGGTCCAGATTGGGAAGGTGAGGCAGTCAGAAGAAGAAAAAATCCAGTTTTTCCAGCTTCCTGGGTTAATAGATCTCCATGCTTGCTGTTTCATATATAGTTTTGAAATATCTAACACTTCTTCTGAAGTGATCCCCTCCTATTGTTTTTACCACTCCACATTTACCCTCCTTTTCTATTAATTTTACTTCGATGTATTTTAAACAACCTCTCCCTCCCCTACTATCCTTTCATCTCATGTATGTTAATTTAAATTTGTCCAGTATTTTTAACATCTGATAAACTACCATTTTTATTTGCTTCCTTTAATTGTTTTTATAATTTTTTATAATGTACACCGTCTAGACATGTATTTTTATAGACGGTATATCAAAAATAAAGAATCTTGAATCTTGAGGGCTTTCCCACTTCATTTCTGCAGGTCATGCACTAATATGTTCTATGTTAACTCGTGGCACCTGCAGGACGTTAATGAGGGACCATTTATCACTTCCTATTTAGGAGGCCTTAACTGGCAGATTCTATAAATTCCGTTTAAAGTTAGGCACCTAAATCAGCGTGCCTAGCTGATGTAGGCGCCAAACTTAATTTCTTCATAGATGTAATCGGCACCAATAATTGGGAATTAGCACCTTGTAATTGATATAAATCGTGCTCAGTTAGCTGTTAGGCGCATAACTTAGTAGCGCCTACCATTTTGAAATAGGTGCCTAGTCCAAGGCATCTACCACAAAGTAGGCATGGTTAGGGGGCAGATCATGAGAGTGTTTTGCATGCAGGAGTCTCTTTTGGGCTTAGGTACTGGTAAGTGCCTAACTTAGGTGCAGGTATTTAGGCCAAGAAAACTCTGGCATAAATACAGTGCTCCTAAAACTTAGGACACCGAGCAATGCTAAGCGTTATTCTGTAAAGTGCACCTTTAATAGAATCACCCTTAGTGTCGCTCTAGTTGGCACCTAATTTTTCGGTACCATATATGCTCCCACATTAACTCTGCTTTATCTAAATTCTAAATCAGGGGTGTCTAACCTTTTGGCTTCCCTGGGCCGCATTGGCCGAAAAAAAATTTTCTGAGGCCGCACAAACGCTGCAGCAAGACAGAGGAGGGAGCCGGCAAGACGGTAAACACCCAGAGGCAGCAGAGGAAAACACTGCATTGCCCTCGACCAGAGCCACACAAAATGCTTCACGGGGCTGCATGCGGCCCTTGGGCCGCAGGTTGGACACCCCTGTTCTAAATGTTATGCATTAGCTAGCTAATGCTTCCATGCCCAGCTTCTGCCCATGCCACACCCCCTCAGACAAAAATGCAAAGAAATACAATAACAAGCAGTTTGGCAATAAAAGCCAAACCACCACACAACTCCTTAACACATTTGTGCAGTAGCATGTTACCATGTAATAACTGCATATTAGGGGCTTAATGCCCGTTATAGTAAGAGGGTCCCATAGTTAATCCAATTTTTAAAAAGTGTTTCATACACAGCTCAGTTGTTGACTCTAATTTCTATGAATTCTTTCAATGTATACATTGTGAAAGTTTGAAATGTCAATAAAGATTTACAAAAAAAAAAAAGAAAATCCATGTTGAAGGGAAACTGTTTCCACACTGATGGTTATTCTGCATTGTTAATCACTGTTAATTAGCAGGAGAAGGGCTCCCTGTACAGTACACAGTCCAAAAATCCAGATGCCAGAAAACCAAACTGCCTAAGCATCCAAACCCTTTAAAATTTGTAATTCGGGCTCTTGGGGAAAGAGAGAGAGAGAGAGAGAGAGAGACATAGTGATGCTGGAGCTTTTACAATGAATATTCAAAACTAAATTTTATAGTAAAATACCTATGTTTTCTATGACTCTCCTAGATCTGGTCTAATTAAATGAGACATAGAGGGCCATTTGCAATAGGATGTCTAAGTTCAATCCAGGATGTCCAGAACTGGACATCCAAAGTGCAGAGCCCATAATTGAAAAGATGTACAGGAAGAATGGGACATTTTGAAAATAAACTAGTTAAACATCTTAAAAATCGCCATCCAAAGTCCATTCTACTGCATGTCCAAGCATTTTGATTATACAGCCCACAAGACTTCTAAAGTAGACATCCCATTAGTTGTGCCATCAAAATATCCCTGCAGTAGTAACAGGATGTCCCTGACGTCCGGCACATCTATATAAAGTTCTGCACGTGGAATGATGATTCCTTGTGGATGCAGTGAGGAGTTTGGTGGTGGAGAGAGAGTTATTGAAAAAAAGAGTCAGAGAGTAAGAGAGACAGAGAGCGCTAATGTGAGAGACAGAGAGTGTGAGAGAGATTGAGATTAGAGAATGACATGGTGACTGTTCCCCACAGTAAGCCGCAGCAAACCATGGTAAACCTACAGGAACAGGGAAAAAATGTGATCGTTTGCTATGGGTTTGGGAACAAGGCTTTTCACTGCCCCATGGGAGTGGTAAAGGGCCTTGTTCCCGCAGTACAGGATGACTGCCACAAGTCACCTCTATCTCCACCTACCCTAACATAGAAACATAGAAATAGACGGCAGATAAGGGCCACGGCCCATCCAGTCTGCCCACCCTAATGACCCTCCCCTACCTTTACCTTATGAATAGATCCCACGTGTCGATCCCATTTGGCCTTAAAATCAGGCACGCAGCTGGCCTCAATCACCTGAAGTGGAAGACTATTCCAGCGATCAACTACCCTTTCAGTAAAAAAGAACTTCCTGGTGTCACCTCGCAGTTTCCCGCCTCTGATTTTCCACGGAAACTGTGAGGTGACACCAGGAAGTTCTTTTTTACTGAAAGGGTAGTTGATCGCTGGAATAGTCTTCCACTTCAGGTGATTGAGGCCAGCTGCGTGCCTGATTTTAAGGCCAAATGGGATCGACATGTGGGATCTATTCACAAGGTAAAGGTAGGGGAGGGTCATTAGGGTGGGCAGACTGGATGGGCCATGGCCCTTATCTGCCTCACGATCTTGGGTCCTGCAGCCCGGCCCCCTCCCTCACAATTGTGGGTCCAACAGCCCCCCACCCTCCCTCCCTCACAATTGCAGGTCAAATGGCAAAACTCTCCCCTCCCCCAAAACCTGCAACTTCCCTACTGGATCAGCCCCTTTGCGTCTCCTGCCCTGGGCTTCATTGACTCCCCCTCCCCCCAAAACCTGCAACTTCCCTACCGGGTCAGCCCCTTTGCGTCTCCTGCCCTGGGCTTCATTGACAAAGAGGCAATGTCGCAGGCCTATTCTGGGACCTTTTCTCCGGCTGAGTCCCTCCTTCCAATGTAACTTCAGACAAACACATGGCTCTAGCTCTCCAACACAACCAGATCACGAGTGGGTTAAAAAAGACAGCCTGGGACTCACCTTATGCACTTTTGAAACAGTTCTAACTGAACCAAATTATCTTAGTTTCTGTTATCACTCTTGGATGTCCAGTCTCTACGCACGCCCACAGCATGGCCATGTATGACCCACATCTTGAATGTCTTTCACTGAGCATCCAGCACTCCTGGACATCTTTTCAAAAACCCTTTGATTACGTGACCTAGATCAGTATTCTTCAACCACCGGTCTGTGGACTGGTGCCAGTCCACAGAAATTTCCTGCCGGTCCACAGAGCCGGCACATGCATCAGGCCCAAAACAGTGTTCTTCAACCACCGGTCCACAGTGCGCTCAGTGCGGCGTTATCTTTGAGCCAGCTCCCTCTTCCTCACTGATTCAGTGCACAAAGCCACGGGCAGCGGCTCCTACATGCGTCCTGCGCCTGAACCGGAAGCCTTCTCTCTGACATCGCAATGTCAGAGGGAAGGCTTCCAGATGAGGTACAGGACGTGCAAGGAGCCGCTGCCCGCAGCTTTGTGCATTGCTTCAGTGAGGAAGAGGGAGCTGGCCTGAAGATAACACTGGGGGCGGCACAAAATGGCCAGGAGGGAGCAGGCCAGAAGGTAAGGCATAGCATAGAGGGAGGGAGACAATAAAGGTAGGGGGAGAATGATTTTATTTTTGAATTTAGTGATTGAATTATGTCAGTTTTGAAAATTTACATCTACTGTCAGTGTGCTTTGTGTAGTTTAATTTTGTAGTTAACCATTATGTGTTGTTAATAAGATTATATTATGTGTATCTATGAAAAATGAATGGGAAAAATTGTGTTACAATGCTTATGGTGGCGGGGTCTGGGGTGGAGATTGGGTAGAGATGGGCGGGGTCTGGCCCACGACTTAGCCCAGTGTTCTTCAACCATCGGTCCGCGAACCGATGCCGATCCACAAAATAATTATTTTATTTCTACCAGTCCATAGGTGTAAAAAGGTTGAAGAACACTGACCTAGATGATTTTGGCTTTCCTGGACGTCTAGACCGTGTTTCAGATGTCTTTATTTTTTGAAAAGAAGCCCCATGATATGTAAGTTTCTTTGTATGTTTTCCTGTAAATATATTCATTTTGATAAATGAAGCATTCTGTATTTGTTAGTGAATAAATCAACAAAACTGAATTGTTCATCTCTTATTTATTCCTTAAATTTGAATTTTAAAAGTACTCTCTGAGAATCTGGAAAATCTTAAAATCCAGACTGACCCAATCCCTGAGCTGCCTGGAATTTTGGACTTTTATTACATTAAGCGTTAAATCCGCCCACTTTGCAAGAGAAGTCAGTCTGATGTTTCGTCTTGCAGTGCTCTACATGCAATGACTCACATTCTGCAATGCTCAGTATTTGTTCTGCTCTATTTTTATTTTTATTTCCATTCTTTAACTGCTTGCCCAGCCTTCTTATGTGGCTTAGCCGCCAACTGAATTCACGGAAGTATTCTGACCCATCTATAGTCAAGGTTCGGGAAACACAGAAAGGCAGCCAATAAATGCAAGTCGCTTTCAGTTCAACCTCCTCTCATATTGGCCAATGTATTAATTTATGAAGCAATGTTATACAGCAGTGGGACCGAACAATGCTTTTTGTGTGTTTCTGAACTCGTGGGTTCCTGTCCTGTTGGACTTTTGCTTTTTGACAATGTTATACAACACATGGGTCCAAGTTCTGCAGTAATTGGCTGTTAAGACCAATTAGCATCTACGGTAATTATTAAATCATGTACACAACTGACCCTAGTCTATAAATTCCACACGTAAATTTGCATGTTAGTTATAGATCTGCATACTTAGCTTTATACAATTATGGGGATAGTTATCCAGATACCAGCGCTGAGTACTGGTGGTACCCGGATAACTTTAGTTCCTTGGCTCTGCCCCCTGGCCACTTTGGATGCTGCCAAGGAGTTCAGTAATGATGTTAAATGGCAAAGCCTTAATGTGTCTCTCCTACTCAGATAAATGTCACTGAGTATCAGGGTCTACTGTATATTTTCATATTTTTACAGGGAAAATCTATAGACCATGAGATGGCTGCTACTACCCTCATAGCAATATAGAAACATGATGGCAGATAAAGACCAAATGGCCCATCCAATCTGTCCATCCAGAGCATACACTATCTCCTTTTCTCCCTAAGAGATTCCATGTGCCTGTCCCACACTTTCTTGAATTCAGATACCACCTCTACTGGGAGATGACTATTTTACACATCTATCACCCTTTCTGTAAAAAAAAATATTTTTCTTAGATTACTCCTGAGCCTATCACCTCTTAACCTCATTCTATGCCCTCTCTCTGGAGTTTACTTTCAATTGAAAGAGATTCACCTCTTGTTTATTATGCGACATAGGTATTTAGGCGTCTCTATCATATCTCCCTTCTCCCACCTTTCCTCCACAGTATATATAATGAGATCTTTAAGTCTATCCCCGTACACCTTATGACGCAAACCATCAACCATTTTAGTAGCCTTCCTCTGGACTGACTCCATCCTGTTTAAATCTTTTTGAAAATGTGGTCTCCAGAATGGTACACAATATTCTAAATGAGGTCTCACCAGAGTCTTATACAGGGTCATCAATACCTCCTCTTTCCTACTGGCCATTCCTCTCCCTATGTACCCAAGCATCCTTCTAGCTTTTGCTGTCATCTTTTCAACCTGTTTGGTCACCTTAAGACCATCATATACTATCACACCTAAATTACGCTCCTCTTTCATGCACAAAAGTTCTTCACCCCTAAACTGTATCATTCCCTCAAATTTCTGCAGCCCAAATGCATGACCTTGCATTTCTTAGCAATTAAATACTAGCTGCCAGATTTTAGATCATTCCTCAAGCTTCGCTAGGTCATGCACATGTTTTCCATCAACAAACCACAGTCCAGGTCCAAGAAAAGTTGGTGTACAATTTTATTAGTCAAATCACTGTTTTCTGCGGTGGCTCGACATGCACGTGTTTCGGCCTCTACGGCCTGCCTCAGGAGCCTTTGTAAATCATATCCTCAATTTCTCAGTGTACAAGAAAATGATAGGAAAATCAATAGTGTGCCGCGTTGCTGATGACATCATCAGTGATGCGGCAGAGGAACACCGGGGAGGGAGAAGAGAAGGCCTCAAAACAGCCTGATTAGATTTTTGCTGATGCTGCCGTTTGCAAGATATATCGGTCTCACGGTTGGTGGCATTCTAATGGGAGGGAGAGATGGAAGTGTCAGTTGGGGTTTGGCTGCGCAAGTGTGGGATAGAAAGATGCTGCATGGGGAGGATGGGAGGAAGGGAGGGATTGAAGCTGTGCAAGGGTTCTGCTGCACAAGGGATGGGATAGGAGGATGGGAGAGAGGGAAGGCACAAGGGGATGAGTGAGAGGGGAGGAAAGATGCTGCACATGGAAGGGGGGAGAAAGGAAAGAGGAAGAATTGGGGTGGAGGAGAGGAAGGGAGAGATGATAATTGTAAATGAAAAAAAAGAAAACCTACACTGAAAATATGACCTAGTGCATTTTTTGGGCCCAAAATTAATAGAAGACAGTGTCTTAATTTAGGGAAAACATGGTAATATTGAGAGGAAGGGAGAGATGATAATTGTACATGAAAAAAAAGAAAACCTACCCCAAAAATAAGACCTAGTGCATTTTTTGGGCCCAAAATTAATATGACAGTGTCTTAATTTAGGGAAAACATGGTAAAGCCGTTTAAACATCAGCTGTGTCATTTAAATTGTACCCGAATATTCAGCACCGGATGTAATCCAGATACCAGCATTGACTGGGTAAAGAGTCGTTTCCAGAAATTATCCAGGTACTGCCAATATTTATAGCACATTGGGACTCAAGTAGAGGAATATTTATTGGAGCATTTGTTATACTGTCAAATCATCCAGAGATATCAAGGCCACTTACAAAACATCAAAGTCTCAAACAGAATATGGAAAATACTAATATATTAAAGGCAATGAATGGAGAGGAAAAGCAAAGCACAACATAGAAAATAATTACCAGAAGATACATAAATAACAGGACATCTAAGGAAGAGAGAAAAACGAAAGGAACCATGGTAGGAGAAAGGCATCAGGCAGTGGGAAGATGCCATTGAAACACCCATCAAGTAATGAATAACTCAAAGGCCTTGAAGTTTTAAATGCAGGCCGAGATCACTGACACAGATATGTATTTAAGTTTCGGCTAATTAGAGCGGATGCAACCAGGAGCTTCATACATGGTGCATCATTTCATTGCAAGAGTTCGGGAAAGAGTTGCTAAACAGGCTTGTCACTGCATCACAGTATGTGGTTTTACCCAGGATTACCGTATTTCTTAATTTAAAAAAAAGAAGACACGTGGCCCCGCCCCATTCTGCCCCAGCCCTAATGCAGAAATAATGAAGTCGGGATGGTACGGAGAAAAATTGAAGGGGGGACTTCGTTGAAAAAGCCATAAGGCGAAACATGTCAGAGTGATTAGTCCCCTCCCGACTGATGAAAAAGTTATTTTTACAATATTTTTTTTAATTAATAAGCACTTTAAATAAGTTCAGTAAAGAACACAGAGTACTACTAAAGAATAAAGAAAATAATTCTGGCAGATCTAGTGACAATGTATGTGCTTGTTTCTCTATGGGACTAAAGCATTGTGCCTATAGAAAGCACTTCTGAGGATCTAGCTAAATAAAACTTGATTATGTATGTTATTACTGTCGGATTGGGAGTATGTTGATGCAATGACAGTATACAGTTTGCTCTAACATTGGCTGCAAAATTGATTGTTGATTCGTAGGATCCTGACACATGGCTTCGATGTGCGCTAATGGAGGTGCCCTATTTCAGACTTTCTTACAGGGCAGTTGCTGGGCATGACCCTCGCATCTACTGCACAGGGTTTGGACTTACTAGACATTAGCTTTTGCTGGAAAATTACAGTAAGTAGAAAACACGACTACATTTCTGCAGAGGGCCCCACAGTCCCTAAAAATGTTGAAACGCTGCATTCGGCTTCACCGCTTGAGCCTCTTTATTGAGGAGTTTGCAGCAATCTAAAACTGAATCTGTTCTCAAGGATTTGAAAACTGCCACCGTAACAGGATAGGCAGAGAAACAGGAGGAAGCCTTTGTGATCCCTTTCACTTGCTGATATAGAGTATTTGTTATGGTTTTGAGATATATATAAATATACTTCTCCCTCCATATTCGAGGTTTCAGCATTCGCGATTTCAATTATTCACAGTTTTTAGCTTGCTGGCTTCTCCCACCAAATTACATCAGCTTGCATAGAGAAATCGCCGATTCCAAGCGTTTACAGAGAAAATCGCCGATTCCCAGCAGTTTCTCCACCGTGTTTTGCCTCTCCTTCAGGAACAGGCCAGGTCTCCCACCATGTTATTCACATTTTCATCATAATTACGATGGTTTTTAATAGAAAACAGCAACTAACATATGAAAAGTTATTTGCGGTTCTGTTAATTCCCTATCACAGCAAATACGGAGGGAGAAGTGTAAATATTATGTACGATATATGATTTTCCCAGATGGCCAATCAATTTCAGCACTTTCCTATCCCTCTTTTAATCTATTTGCTGTTATCCAGGCAAAAAACTGGAACAGGAATGAAGAGGTACGCTATCTAGCAGTATTCAACAGAATGTCCTTACTCTTTACACCTCTCTCATTCTCTGCCAGCAGCCTATGTATATCTCATGTAATTCCCACAGCTCCTGACCAATCCCACCACTACCTCTACTACCCCTAAGAGACTTTGGCATTTTGGCATACAATAAACTCTCTGTTAACCGGAACTCTCAAGCAACAAGAAAAAACATCTAAGAAATACTGCAATACGTACTTTAAATAAAAATGAAAATATTTCAAATGGGAAAATGCTTGATTTTTCACAACTGCAACAATCTTTTGGTATTTCAAAGTCTCAAAATTATAAGTGGTTGCAGTTGAAGCAAGCCATTCAGAAGGGGTTCCCTGATTGGCGAAATCTAAAAAATCAGTATAATTTGCCGGTCCTATGCTTCCAGACAGATTTCCTGGGACATCAGGCAGCTCAGTGGTATAAATTAATATCTGAATTTTTGAATAAGAAACCAAAGACTGGTCTTCGTGACATTTGAGCATTGAGATAAAGCAGCAGATTTCTGCATCTCAATGGCCACGAATTTGGACTTGGAGGATGAGATGTATGGCGTCTGCATCTATGAGACAAACATGGTTTTTCTTGTTACATAGAGCTTTTTGGACCCCTGTTCGATTACAGAAATTAGATAGTTCTAAGTCTAATAGATGCTGGCACTATCATCTCAAGGTAGGGACATTGGATCATTTACTGTTCTATTGTCCATTGATACTTAAATTTTGGAGATCCATTTGGGATCAAGTAAATAAATTATTGGAAAATCCAGTGGCTTTGACATACGATACTGTGCTATTTGGTATGTTAAAGAGGGCCAAAAGCCAAATATCTTCCCATAATAATAAACTTCTCTGTATTATGACAGGGGTTGCCATACAACTTATTTTGAGGAATTGCAAAATCTGGGCTCGGTTAAATTATACTTTCTGGTGGGAATCTCTATGCCACATTTTTTAAATGACCATACATAGAAACCAGTATGAAGTGTTTTCAAAAAGCTTCAATCGAGTATGAGTATGCCTCAGCCCCACCACTCCACCGCTGAACTAGCTCTTGACTGCGGAGAGATTTATGTGGCACTTCATCATTGGCCGCTCATAATCATTTTAAACCTACTATTGCTATTTTTTCAGAATTGTTTTTTTTATGTATATGTTTTTTTGTGTATTTTCTTATGCATATCTATAAAAACTTCTTAGCTGTAAAGCTCAACTGTGCTTAGTTGTACTTAGCTTGTATTGCATAGCTAATCCAGCCAACGCCAGGGAGTTTAACCCAACGTGTTTCGCACCATACAGGCGCTGTGTCAAGGGTCTCCCGAGGTGCAGCGTGTCATCCGACACGAGTCTACTCCAGACACCAATTGAGTCGGATGACACGCTGCACCTCGGGAGACCCTTGACACAGCGCCTGTATGGTGCGAAACACGTTGGGTTAAACTCCCTGGCGTTGGCTGGATTAGCTGTGCAATACAAGCTAAGTACAACTAAGCACAGTTGAGCTTTATAGCTAAGAAGTTTTTATAGATATGCATAAGAAAATACACAAAAAAACATATACATAAAAAAACAATTCTGAAAAAATAGCATATTCATACTCGATTGAAGCTTTTTGAAAACACTTCATACCGGTTTCTATGTATGGTTATAGTACGTTTAGAGATCTGATTCCGGTGAATTAATATAAGAAAATACAGCCATTTTCTTAGGGACATTTTTAAAATGAAGCATATGATAGCCATACAACAGGGACATTATAAGAAATTTATGGATGTTTAGGAGCCATTGACAGAATTCAGTGAGAAGTGATTGTTGATTTTGCCCTTTGGTCATACACGTTCAGGGTGGGGGAGATACTTTTAATTAGAGTGCAATTGTTGGATACGTATAAAGGGGGGATGATATATGTATTTGCCATAAATATAATTTGATAGAAGTTATAGGGTTTTTAGCGCACGCACAAAATTACTGTGCGCTATAGCGCACTGTAGCTGAAAATCTACCACCTCCTAAAAAGGAGGCGGTAATGGCTAGTGCACTCGGGAATTTAACGCGCGCTATTGTGCGTGTTAAGGCCCTATAGCGCACCTTTGTAAAAGGAGCCCATAGTGTTGTTAAAGTGTAAAATATGTTGCACTTATTTTTGGCTTTAAAATGAATAAAGATATTTTTTTTAAACGAAAATAAAATCAATTTCTGGCGGACGATGGGGAAGAGATAATTTAATTTTCTACTGTAGTTCTTGATATGCAAGCTGAATACATGTAAAGTATAAATCATGAAATATAAAGCTCATTTGGGATGCTAATATAGGAAAACACAGCATAAACCAATCACCATTAGTGGTTTTGTTTTCTAGCCAACAGTGGAAATACTGAGGAAGTCTTTTAAAAACTCATCATTATTTTAATTACAGTTTTAATGACTTGTGAGCAAATGGTTGAAAGTGATCTTTCCTACTAGAAAAATGTCTATAAGAGAAGTTACAACTGCAGCCATAGAAAATGTCTCATTTTGCATCAGTTACAGGTGTAGAGATGCCTTGTTCAGGTCTGTTACATATAGCCTGAAGTAAGCCCCACTGCTGAAGGGAAGAAGACGACTCAGCTATCAGCTAAAACATTACTATGATGTACTCGAGTAGGATCAACTTCATAGCAAACCTTCCTGTCCTCTATGGCTCAGTTATAATCAAAACCTGAATAAATGTGTGCTATTGATTATTTTGTCACACACTAGGGAAATATAAAGGAAACAGAGAACATCCGTGACTTGTTAAAGGGAAGAACAGAAAAGAGCAAAGCTCAGTCGGCTTTCATCAAGAACAGATGCTGTCTGGCCTCTTCGCCTCTGAATCTAAAATACTCATGAGAAGCCCTCTATCCCCGAATAAAAAAAAAAAAAAGACCCACAAGAAAAAAGTGAACTCTACATGTTGTGATGGGGACACAAGAAAGGTGCTATGATGTCCGCATCCATCATTGGGACTGAGAGACACTCTCTGGTTTTAAAAGAGTCATCTGTTCAAATCCTTACCTGTGGTTCTGGATATCCTGGAACAAAGTCAATATTAAGCTAAAAGGCATGACATGTTTGTTTGAGGTTTGAATATTATTACTAACTATAATGTTGTCATTGATGTAAACTTGATCGTATGTGAATGTTAAATTAGCTTTGCTATTCATTTACACTTCCCCCTCCGTATTCATGGTGGTTAGGGGCAGAGCCGGCCCGTGAATATTAAAAAACAGCAAATAATATTCTGGCCGGTTCTGCCCCTAACCCCCGCTTCCCCCCAGCTATTTTAAGCCCTGTAAGCCTTACCTGGTGGTCAGGCGGGTTTTCGGACAGGAGTGATCTGCCCACCTCCAGCCCCGTGCAGATTGCTCACAAGAAATGGCTGCCTTGAGCTCCCGTCGTCTTTCGAGACTATGACGGGAGCTGAAACCAGCCATTTCCTGTGAGTGATCTGCACGGGGCAGGAGCGAGGGAAGATCGCTCCTGCCCGAAAACCCGCTAGACCACCAGGTAAGGTTTAAGGGGGGGGGGGGGCTAACAGGGCTTAAAATAGCCCGAAAAATGAAAATATTTTTTTGGGCAGAAAATCGCGAATAATCGAAACCGTAGATACGGAAACCGCAAATATGTAGGGGGAAGTGTACATTTAAATATAATTTACCTTGTTTAAACAACATCTCATAAAAATTGTTGATTGTACTTATCTAGTTTTCTTTCACCCTCAATTGTTATTGTTTCTTTTGGGTGCAACAAATAAATACAAATATGTAAATGTTTAACCTCTGTGTTGGTGTGAAATGAAGGTTAAACCTATTGAAACATCTGACCGTGATTATAGCATCTCATACATTTAATTGTGATAATTAAATTGTAAATGTAATTGCATCATATCACCATTAGGGGTTTTTTTACAAACTGATTTCGTGCTGAAAAAGATGGACTGGAAACAGTCTGTCTTTAAGCGTATAAAACAGATCACTGCAGGCGAGCCAAAATAACGTGAAAAATGCCCTCTTAGCGTTTTTTCACATCATTTTGGCTCACCTGCAGTGATCTGTTTTATACGCTTAAAGACAATTAAAAAGATAGACTGAAAACAGTCTATTTGTATAATTGAGATCGATTGGACCCCTGAGGAAGGCGTGTTCGCTGAAACACAGACCGTGTAGGGTCCATTGGACTACTATATTTGAACTTTTATGTTTTTAAGTATGAGTGTACAATAAATTTGTCTCAGCACATCAATATCCACAGTTTTTTTTGCTTTTATTGTTTGATTTTTTTTCTACTGTGGAACATTGGGTCTTCTTCCCCCTTTTTTTGTGTGCTTATTCACACAGGCTACAAACAGAAAGTTACCCCTGCCTCAGAGTAGTTGTACCTTGGGGTCCTTCTATTAACTTGCAGTAAGCACTAATATGTACTTACTTCAGCTTAAAAAGGGTTACTACTGGACGCGCTGAGGTGTCCATTGGTAGATTTGGCAATTTGTGCGTGCACACCACACACTAAAAAAATAATTTTTGTTTTCTGGGAAGGGGCAAGTTTGGGGATGAATAGTGAGCATAACAGTGCAAATTAGTTAGCGTTTGGGGCACTGCCGCACGCTGATTAGTGCAGGGTTAGTTTCAAGTTTCAAGTTTAATTACATTTGATGAATCGCTTATTACAATATCTAAGCGATGTACAGTTTAAAAGCCAACAGATTGTGGTAATACATATAGTTTGAATGGGCTAGACAATAGACAGACAATTTGGACAGACATGAATGAGTAGGAAGGAGGGGGAAAGTTACAATTACGATATTTGTTAAAATTTACATAAAAAAGGAAAACACATTAGGTAAAAATGGGGTGAGGCAGGGTAGAAATTTTATTAATTAATAGAAGAGTGCGAAAATTTAGAATAGATCTATCATAAATCAAATGCGTCTTGAAGTAAATATGTTTTTAAAATTTTTTTAAAAGAAATAAGGTCTT
Source organism: Geotrypetes seraphini (assembly GCF_902459505.1). NCBI lineage: Eukaryota > Metazoa > Chordata > Amphibia > Gymnophiona > Dermophiidae > Geotrypetes > Geotrypetes seraphini. The sequence continues at coordinate 287,132,159 of NC_047086.1, forward strand.
TTTCGTTTTTAATAAAATTTGGAAGGGAGTTCCACAATGAAGGGGCCACCACGGAGAACATATCATTTCGTCTTGTGCCGATAATTCTCAACGAGGGGATTGAAAGCAAGTTTGACGAGGATGATCTTAGAGAGCGAGAAGTGTTGTATGGGACAATCATTTTTGATATAAATTGGGGTTCGTTAAAGATTAATGTTTTATAAACCAGAAATATAACTTTAGCGCGGGAGCCTTCCAACTCCAGAGAGCCAAATGCTGTTCCTACTCCCACTTCCTACCAAGCTATTGGAATCAAATGCCTCCTCACATCAGATCCCTCAAAGAGCTTCTGAACTTCAGGAAAGCAATAAAAACTTACCTCTTCCCATAAATCCAGTCATGCTCTTCAAACCATATGTATTCTAATGTACACTGATCTAGATTCACTCTGTTAACTGAAGATGGAAATAACCAAGTCAAACCTTGGTGTGTGAGCATAATTTGTTCCAGAAGCATGCTTGTAATCCAAAGCACTTGTATATCAAAGCGAATTTCCCCATGGGAAATAATGGTAACTCAGACGAATCGTTCCACAACCCAAAAACTTTAATACAAAATACTATACGTACTAGTATTGCAAGACCTCGCTGATTTACTAAACTCTGCAGCGTCAGAGAGAGAAGAACCATCGGCTCAGTTGTGATGCTGTGATGCGTGTATACTGTATGTACTTGTATTGCAAGACATTGCTTGTATATCAAGTCACTCATATTGTTGGTTATTTTTCTTATATTGTACTTCATAAAATCAATAAAACTTATTGAACTGAAAAAAAAAAAAAGTTACTCAAATGTTTTGCTTGTCTTGCAAAACACTTGCAAACCAAGTTACTTGCAATCCAAGGTTTTACTGTAAGTTAAAATGACCAAATTGTATTCTAAACATGACTCTGTATATCAGTGTCCCACAAACATTTCGGCACTGGAGCACACTAAACCCAGTGCTGCAGCCAGAAGGCACCCGGAAGTGCGATGATGTCACACGCATGTGTGTTGTCATCGTGTTGACGTCCACACATGTGGAGGCCTTCTGGCCAGAGCCTAAACCTGTCCCTTTGCTGGTGGTGGAGAGGAGGAGAGTCGTTGGTGCAAGCTGACAGCTATAGGATATGCCTCTCGCACCTTAGTAAAAGGAGCCCATAGTTTGAAGAAATTACCAGCAGTTAAGTAGAAAGTGGTCAATTTTCTGAATTACAGAACCATCTTAAAAACTGTCCATTTTTATCCCTCCAAAAATGAAATACCTCAATAATAAAACAGAGCTATTCCTCCTCAAAGTTTGTTTTAGGAGGCAGCATAGAAATTTGCAAAACTGTATCATATCGTACTAAAAAGCACCTCTGATTTTTATCTTTAATTGATTTTTGGAAACATTGCTGCTACCTGTACTGAAATATGAAATTCCCTTTTGAGCAGCTCACAGTGGCCTCAAAGAGCCCAACCTTTAAGCACTGAGGTAAAATTATACCTCTCCCTTTTTTTATTTTACATGTTCTTTATATATTGAGTGCATCATTTTTAATGTGCATGTGTTCACTGTTTTTATGAGTCCTTCATTAGCCTGTCATTTGAGATTAATTGTTGACCCATATTCAGACTGTGGGAGACAGTCTGGCTAAGTCCCACAGTTGGCAATGAGCCCAGATAATCAGTGCTGAGCTGTTTTCAGTAACCAGCATTGAAAATCTTGAGGGGGGGGTTGGCCATTATTAACTTCCCACCTCCTTTATAAAGCCATGTAAGCATTTTTGGTGCATCCAAGCTGTTACCGCCATAGCCATTGCTAAAAACGCTAGTAAGTCAATATTCAGGACTGGCCAGTAACTTAATAGCGCCAAAGATAAGCCTGGTTCAGGTTTATTAGTATTTATATACCGTTCTTCGTTACAGCATCAGTGCGGTTTACAACAATTTAAAAGGAAAGGAACGCCAATATTTATAGGACAGATAATAGAAAGAAAGAGAAAAAAGAAAATTAATAGTCCATTAGTCACAGCGTAGTCTGTTGCTTGAAATTAAGAAATGTATGATTTTAAATCATATAAAAAAATCTAAAAGCACTAAAATTAAGAAGAAAATGCCAATCCAAATAGGTAAGTCTTTAAGGAGGCTCTGAATTTTGAGTATGTAGGTTCGCAGCATAATTCATTTGGAAGGGAATTCCATAAATATGGAACTGATGCTATTTACGCAGCTAAATTTAACCAACATACTTAGCCGGTCAGCGCTTAAATGTCAGTGGCTAGTTATTTGTGGCTAGTTATTTCCTACTGGATATGAGTGGTTAGCTGGCCAAACGGCCATGAGCCGTTCCTGGTTGGATAAATAAGGGTGAATATTAGGGGTCTGATTTTAATTACTGATTGTGTTTTTATTACATATATTTGTTCTGATCTGTTTCTAGCAGTGTTGCGTGTTCAAATTATAAGGATAAGGATATTACAAGGATTTACTGCTAAAACATATTGAACAATTATTAATATGCCTGTATGGTAGGAAGGAGCGGCCTAGTGGTTAGAGCTACAACCTCTGCATCCTGAGGTTGTGGGTTCAAGCCCTGCATTGCTCCTTGTGACCCTGGGCAAGTCACTCAATCCTCCATTGTCCCAGGTACTTTAGATAGATTGTGAGCCCACCAGGATAGATAGGGATAAATGACTGAGTACCTGAATGTAAACTGCTTAGACAATTAATAAGCGGTACAGTACTCCCCCGAAATTTTCAGGGGTTCCATTCCAGGAACCCCTATGAATTCCAAAAAAACGTGAATGTGGTTGTTTACTTGTCAAAAGGCAGGGGAGGTAGGAGAGGGCAGCTGGAGAGGCAGGAGAGGGCAGCTGGAGTGCCGGTGGATAAAGAAAATCACCCAGGGTCTGCTCCAACCGCCTCTTCCTGTAGTAAAGTCGGGCTACACCAATCAGGAGCTGCTTTGACATGCAGCTCCTGATTGGTGTAGCCCGATTTTACTACAGGAAGAGGCGGTCGGAGCAGACAACAAATGGGTGAGTCCGTGAACCATGAATTCATGGGAGAACACTGTATATAAATAACTAAAATAAAATACAAAACACACTGGGCCCAATATTCAGCTGCCGGGAGGCAGCCTAGCTAACTCCCAGGGTAGGTGCTAATTGCGGATATTCAATGCCAGGCTCTTTCTGGTAACTGGCATTGAATATCTGGGATTTTTTTTGGCTGCTTAAGAGTTAACTGGTTAAGTCAATATTCAGCACTGACTAATTACAATTATAGTGGCCAAAGATATGCTGCTGGATTTGGCCACTAAACTTAGTGTAACCAGGATTAAAAATTTAAAAGTTACCTGAGTGAGAAAAACAGGGTTTAAAAATTTTTTTAAAGGTTTTTAAAAAACAAAGAAAATCTGGAATGTAAGACCTGTGTTTTTTTTTCCTATTTTGAGAAGTTTGGTTTGTGTATTTTTTTATATTGGTGCAGTTTTGGTATTCTGTTGCTGATCTCCAGGTTTGCTGTCCTAGTGCAGAGATCAGCATCAGCTGTCTGAACATTCAGTCAGATTTGACAGCTGGGAGGGTGACTTGGATCTGTGTGCAGGTGTTTTGGTTTCTGTGCCTTGTGAGAAGGTGATTATAGCTGGTTTTATTGAATTTTGAATAGGAATTGGAGGTTTTGGTTGAAGTTGAGGTTTAATTTATAGGTTCTGGTATTTATCCAAAGGTGAAAACATTTCTTTCTTGCTGATGTGAAGAATTGTTTTATCTGTGAAACTGTTTGATGCTGGTAATGTTTGAGAGTCTGGAGAAAGTTTCAGTTTGATATCCTGTGAGAATCTTCTGGGAAATGTTTGAGATTCTCTGAGTAACAAATCTGTGGTGCTGATTTCTGGAGAACTTAATGAGATGTCCTGTGACAAATTTCTGTGGAATGTTGTGAGAGACTATTAGTGAAGCAAAGTTATGAAACTGCCTTGGAAATCTTTTTCTGGGAATATTTTCTGTAAAGATTTTTGGGATTTTGGGAAAAGATTTATATGCATTAAATGTTTAGTGAAAGTATGATTTTTTGTGATTATACAGTATATAGGAAATTTTGGGGAGGGAAATAGTACAGGGAACATCAATTATCTATTTTTTTCTTAGCTAAGGGTTTCTAGATTTAGGATAGGGTTTTTCTTATTGATTTGGTTTTAGTTATAGTAGTAGGTTGGTTTCAGGAAGAGAGAGTCTGCTAGCAAAACCATGCCAACATGGTACCCCCTTGTACAAGGGGGCACTCGGAGAAATTAAAAGGGGGCAGGTTTAAAACAAATGCTAGGAAGTTCTTTTTTACCCAGAGGGTGGTGGACACGTGGAACACGCTTCCGGAGGCCGTGATAGGACAGAGCACGTTACAGGGCTTCAAAGAAGGTTTGGATAGGTTCCTAGACAATAAAGGGATCGAGGGGTACAGATAGGAGTTGAGGTAGGTTATAGGAATAGTCAGGGACCACAGCACAGGTGATAGACCTGGAGGGCCGTCGCGGGAGCGGACCGCTGGGCGGGATGGACCTCTGGTCTGACCCGGTGGAGGCAAATTCTTATGTTCTTACCCCTACACAGAAAATGCACAAAGGAAAAAAGAAAATCCAACGTGGTCTGCAGTGACAAACAGCAAGCAAAAAACAAACAAACTGCATATAATGTACAAAGATGCAGGCATAGTTTATAAATAAATACAGTAACATATACAACCTTAAAGCCAGCCAAGGGTCCCTACACAGAAAAAAACAGAAAGCTTCAAATATACTAACCTGAGGGAAAAAAAAGAGAACTGTCAGGAAGTGAAGCTGAAGCTGAATGTTATTATTTAAAGTGTTTATACAATAACTGGTTATTAAATTTTATTTCTATTTTCAATTTTGAATCCTTAGTGCTTCTTTATATCTATTTTGTTAATGGTTTAATTAATATTTTTATTTCCATTTCCATTTTATTATTACATACATTATTATTTTTTTAATGTAAATCACTCCTTCTCCTGGGGAAAGGTATCAATTTAACCCTCGGTGTTAGCGACTACAAAATAAATCTTATTTCAAGAGGGATACCTTTTAACTTAATCCGAGAAGGAGGGGGTTACATTAAAATGGTGTAGTCGGCAGGATAGATTTTTGCTTATGACATCTGACAAGATATTTTAGTGCATTATTCCAGAAATCTTGAAATCTATTAAAGGACCTGTGAGCAAATCTGAGAAATTAATGTGTTGTTTTATGATGAATTGCATTGTGGTGAATTGCACTGTGGTTAACTAAAATTTTTCCTGGGTAACATTAAATCTTCCTGAGAGACAGGTATTTTTTCTACATTGTAAATGGCAAAATACAGAGATGAAGAGAGCTGTATCTATAGACAGAGACAAGATCAAGAGGAAGAAGAGTTAGAATGGCCAAGATATAAGCAGAAGTTCCATAATGACAGGAGGAAAAGAGGAGATTATTATGATATTTTGTCTGAGCGGCAAGAGTGGAATCGTGAAAAATATTGGCAGCAGAATAGGAGTCAACAGTACTCCCCAGAAAGATATGAAAATGGGAGAAGATATTCCTTCCAACAGAACTGGAGTGAGAGAAAGTTAGTCTATTGTTACTATTGTGGTCAACCAGGACACCTTATCCGGTTTTGTTGTGCTAGGTTAGAAGACCTCAATGTTCAAAAGTCGGCCAGAGATGAAAGCCCGGTTAGGAAGTCATATGCATGCCTGAGAGTCCACAGGAACGGAGCCCAAGTCCAGATAGTCGTGCATGGAGCCCACATCCTGAGAAGTGGTATACTGTTTATGAGAACAGTGTCTGTCTGGGACTTAGAAGAATGCCAAAACAAACCAAAAAACCATCAGAACTTGCAGTAAAAAACAGCAAAAGCAAACAAAAACAATACTGCAAGGAAATGTACAGGGTACAGGAGTTTATTAAAACCGCAAAAACAAAAATATAAAAACATCTACAGCAATTGGTCTCAATATTCCTGTGGACCGGACCCAACACGGTCCGTGTTTGAGGAACCCTCCTTCCTCAAGGGTCCCTACTGGTGTTTCACAGAATATCAGAAAAACAGATTAAATATGGTAAGCTGCTTTATATCTATTTTCTTAATGGTTTAATTAACATTTTTATTTCCAGGTTATATTACATGTTATTATTGCATACATTATATTTTTTTAATGTAAATCACTCCTCCTGGGGAAAGGTATCAATTTAACCCTCGGTGTTCACGACTACAAACGAAGTTTATTTCAAGACCTTTTACCTCAGTCCAAGAAGGAGGAGGTTACATTAGCCACTTAGTGCTGAAAATTGCCAATTATAGCCAGTTAATTTTTAGTCACCAGTGCAAATATTCAGCAGAGATAACCAGTTATCTCACACTGAATACTCACATTTAACCAGTTAAATAGCTTTGAATATTGGCTAGACTCTGTTTATTAAAGGTTGCTTGTTAATAAGAACATAAGAATTACCGCTGCTGGGTCAGACCAGTGGTCCATCATGCTCATCAGTCTGTTCACATGGCGGCCCTTTGGTCAAAGACCAGCACCCTAACTGAGACTAGTCCTACCAACTTGTTCAGCAGGAACCTGTCTAACTTTGTCTTGAAACCCTGGAGGGTGTTTTCCCCTATGACAGTCTCCGAAACAGAGTTCCAGTTTTCTACCACTCTCTGGGTGAAGAAGAACTTCCTTACGTTCATATGGAATCTATCCCCTTTCAATTTTAGAGAATGCCCTCTCGTTCTCCCTACCTTGGAGAGGGTGAACAACCTGTCCTTATCCACTAAGTCTATTCCCTTCAGTACCTTGAATGTTTCAATCATGTCCCCTCTCAATCTCCTCTGTTCGAGGGAGAAGAGGCCAAGTTTTTCTAATCTTTCACTGTACGGTAACTCCTCCAGCCCCTTAACCATCTTAGTCACTCTTCTCTGGACCCTTTCGAGTAATACCATGTCCTTCATGTATGGCGACCAGTGCTGTACGCAGTACTCCAGGTGAGGGCACACCATGGCCAGGTACAGCAGCATGATAACCTTCTCCGATCTATTCGTGCTCCCCTTCTTTATCATTCCTAGAATTCTGTTCGCCCTTTTCGCTGCCGCCATTGGGTGAACTGCTTCATCGACTTGTCTATCAGAACTCCCAAGTCCCTTTCATGGGAGGTCTCTCCAAGTACCGCCCCGGACAACCTGCATTTCTGCATGAGATTTTTGTTACCGACATGCATCACTTTACACTTATCCACCTCATCTGCTATGTCGATGCCCATTCCTCGAGCCTGATTATGTCACGTTGCAGATCTTCGCAATCCCCCTACGTCTTCACTACTCTGAATAACTTCGTATCATCTGCAAATTTAATCACCTTGATCATTGTACCTATGTCCAGATTGTTTATAAAGATGTTGAAGAGCACAGGTCCAAGCACTGAGCCCTGCAGCACCCCACTGGTGACACTCTTCCAGTCCGAGTATTGTCCATTTACCCCCCCCCCCTCTCTGTTATCTAATCTAATCTAATCTAATCCTTAGGTTTGTATACCGCATCATCTCCACGTTCGTAGAGCTTGACGCGGTTTACAGTAGGAGAAATAGGAAGGAACTACAACAGAGGGTTAGAGGTAGAAGTGTGAAGAAAATTTAGAGGACTTGGGATGCCAAGATATAAGAGTTTCCTTGATTCCTAAGTTGGAGGGATACTTACATTTTTTGAGAAAAGCCAGGTTTTCAGATGTTTGCGGAAAACTTGGAGAGAGCTCAAGTTCCGAAGAGGGGAGGTAAGGTTGTTCCAGAGCTCAGTGATTTTGAAGTGGAGGGAGGTCCCTAGCTTTCCTGTGTGGGAAATGCCTTTTAGCGAGGGGTTATATTTCATTTATTTGATAACCACTGATTGGTTCCTTTTGGCTGCTTCTTTCCACATTCTGACTAGAAAGCAAACACGCATAGAAGATTTGATCGCGGGATTTGTCTATTATTGTAAAATGCAAAAGGTCAAAACAAAGACTAAATAGAGGCCTGCACAAATGTTTACAGTAAATACTTCAGAGGTTTTATTTGGTACATGGAGATATAGGGTCCTATTTATTTGTTTAGCTATGTGGGCGCCAGCACTGAATATTACCGACTCCTCCCCAACTCTGCCTCTGAAACACCCCTCTCCAGTGCACTTTAGAAATGACTAGTTAGCATCCATATTCCATGATACTGGCCTGCAGAGTGTGATGAAGTTACTAAGTAGTAGATTTAAAACAAACTAGAGAAAATATTTCTTCACTCAACGTTTAATTTAGAATTTGTTTCTGGATAATGTGGTGAAAGCAGTTAGCTTAGCAAAGTTTAAAGAGGGTTTGAATAATTTCCTAAAACAAAAGTCCATTATTGAGATGGCTTGGGGAAATCCACAGATTATTCCTAGGATAAGCAGCATAAAATCTTTTTTACTGCTTGAGATCTTGTTAGGAACTTGTGTCTTGGGTTGGCCACTGTTGACATTTAAAGTCTCCTCTTTTTTTTTATTCAGAGACAGACCGAGAGATAAGGAGACTGCAGTTTTAGAGGTATGATAATCTGAACAGTATTAATGGAAGAATAATACTGTTGGCTTTTTTTATTTTTTTTTCCTTCTTTCCAATCATGTTGATGGCTGACCAGACAGTCTCTGTAAGTAGCAGCTCTGCTCACTTTCCCCCCCCCCCCTTGTGGTGGTCTTCATTATAACGCGTATACTTTGGAGGAAATGCGGAATAGGGGCAATATTACAGAGCCATTGAAATGCTCTGGCATAAATGCGCATTAGGCAAGTCTCTTTCAGTTGAAAGAAAGCTCTTGAATGAGGAGGCATAGGATAAAGGTGAAAGGGGATAGACTAAGAAGTAACTTCAGAAAATACTTTTTCATGGAAAGGGTAGTGAATTCATAGAATGGCCTCCAGGTAGATGTGGTGGAGATGAAAAATGTATCTGAATTCATGAAAGCTTGGGACGAGTACAATGGCTTTCTAAAGGAGAGGATGGGGTCCTAGATAACAGATAGGCAGACTATATAGGCCTTCCTTTTTCTCTGCTTCTACAGTATGTGGAACAATGCACTCACTTTTATCTACATGGAAGATAGTCAATAGTAAAAAAGCTTATTTCCATGGGTAAAATAGCATTTACCTATAAAAGGGGCTTTCACTATTGTTCTCCCAATCTCCTTCTCTCTTAAGCACACACATTGTGAGCTGTCTGGAGGAGAAACCTATTGTTGGAAAGCAGCCTGATATAGGGCACTCCATAAGTGCTGAAAATAATAACCTCCCCAACGGTCAAGTATAGTAAATCTATGCAGAAAAAAAATATTTATGTAGTTTTGTCACCATCAGCTTCAGGACTATAATGCAATTTTGTCAAATGCAAAGCTTATGGCTAGTAAATGTCTAATCAATGGTCTCTCAATTATATAGAAAAATGAAGTGAAACGTAACTTATCTTAGTGAAACAAAGAAACACCAATATGATCATGTTTCAAGCACTAGCTGTGTTTCAGGGTGAACATTCTTTCACCATCACTAACACAGGCTTTACTTTCAGAATCATCTAGATCAGGGGTGCCCAACACGTCGATCGCGATCGACCGGTAGCTCAGGAAAGCAACGTGAGTTGATCGCAGAGCCCATCCCGGGCTCCGTGATAGACTCGAGTTGCCGTCCCAAACTACCGGGCCTATCAGCCTTCCTCTCCCCGACGTCAAAGACGCCGACGCCGGGCATTAGGCTGTTTTTTTGTCATTTCGGGGGGGGGGGGGGAGCGGGAGCGTGGCAGCAGCAGCCTGAAAAAGAAATCATCCTGGCTGGGGTCGGTGTCATGCTCCGGAGCTTCTACAGCCTTCCTTCTACCTGCTTCCGGCCACACCCCCTGCTCCGCGGCTCTCTTCGGCAACTCAGCAACAGCGATCGATACAAGCTTCTGACGTCGGGGCCTACCCTCTGCGAGTCCCACTTGTTTCAACTTCCTTTTTCCACAAAGGCGGTACTCGTAGAGGGAAGGCCTCGATGTCGGCAGCTTGTTTTGATCACCGCTGCTGACGAGTTGCTGAAGAGAGCCGCGGAGCAGGGGGGTGTTGCCAGGTGCAGGTAGAAGGGAGAGGGCCAGATGCAGGACTCGTGGGTGAGGGAGGAGAAGAGAGAGAGAAAGAGAGAGGGGAGGGAAACAAAAGGAAATATTTCATACTGGGCTGGGCCGGAGTGGAGGGAGGGTGGAAAGATTCTGGCTACCGGGTGCAGTAACAAAGGAAAAGGGGGGAAAGCTGAAAATGGAGATAGTGACACAAAGAAGAGAAAGGGTAAGCAGGACCTACTGAATAAGGATAGAGATACAGAGGGGACATGAAGAGGAGGTGAAATAGAGACATAGAAGTAATGCTGAAAAAGTGGTGGTGGGGGGGGGATAAAGACATTGAAAGGGCAAATGGTGAACATGGGGTAAAGACAAGGACATTGACAAATGAAGATTCTGAAAAAGTGATGAGATAGGGATATAGGTGAGATGGACACAAAGAAGGGGGATGCTGGAAAATAGGTGGAATGGTAATTCTGACAGACACAGAAGGGAAATGCTGGATCAAGGAGAGATGGGGCTCAGGCTGGATGGAATGAGGAGAAATGCATTGTTTTCCCGGAACTTCCTCTCCTACGTCAGAATTGACGCCAGGGAGCAGAATGCTGGTCAGCGCAACGCTTCTGCAGGGAAAGCTTGGGACAGCGGTGGCTTGGGGGCTGTTTCCCGATGGCGGTGGCAGCAAACCGAGTGGCTTGGGGGAGGGCACGGAGAAAGAAAGAAAGGGGGCAGACAGGGAGACAGAAAGAAAAAGTTGGGAGAGAGAATGAGGTCTGGAGGAGAGGAAACATACAGGAGGCTGAAAGAAAGGAAGAAAGATTGGATGCACAGTCAGAAGAAGAAAGTGCAACCAGAGACTCATGAAATCACCAAACAGCAAAGGTAGGAAAAATGATTTTATTTTCAATTTAGTGATCAAAATGTGTCTGTTTTGAGAATTTATATCTGCTGTCTATATTTTGCACTATGGCTCCCTTTTACTAAACCGCAATAGCGTTTTTTAGCACAGGGAGCCTATGAGCATTGAGAGCAGCGCGAGGCATTCAGCGTAACTCCCTGTGCTAAAACCTACTCTTGTGGTTTAGTAAAAAGGGAGGGGGTATTTGTCTATTTTTGTATTTTGTTACTGAGGTGACATTGCATAGAGTCATCTGCCGTGACCTCTTTGAAAAAACCCGGAATATGAATAATTAACATTTTCTCTGCCTTTCAATGTGCTTTGTGTTTTTTTAAAATTTTATTGTTGGTAGATCATTTTGACTTAGTCATTATAAAAGTAGCTCGCAAGCAAATAAAGTGTGGGCACCCCTGATCTAGATTTACAATATCTGACTGTTAGGATGGTGTCATTGTAGACAGTTCGCTGAAATCTTCTGCCCAGTGTGTGGTGGTGTTGGCCCAAAAAAGCAGTCAGGATGCTAGGAATTATTAGGAAAGGATATTAAATGAAACCAAGAATACTATAATGCCTCTGTATCGCTCCATAGTGCAACCTCACCTCGAGTACTGCATTCAGTTCTGGTTGCCATATCTTAAAAAAGATACAGCAGAACTAGAAATGGTTCAAAGAAGAGCAACCAAAATGATAAAAGGGATGGAACTCCTCTCATATGAGGAAAGTCTAAAGAGCTTAGGGCCTTCAACTTGGAAAAGAGACAGCTGAAGGGGGTATATGATTGAGGTCTTCAAAATCCTAGGGTCGGTAGCACAAAATGTTGGTAATGTTTGGGTTTCTGCCAGGTTATTTGTATCCTAGATTGGCCAATGTGGAAATAGGCTAGATGGACCACTGGCCTGACCCAGTTTAATAATAATAATAATCTTTATTCTTGTATACCGCCCAACCATAAGATCCAGGCGGTTCAGAACAAAGAAGGACTTATGGGGGTATTAAAAAAAAACCCAAACGTCTAAAAAGTGTCCTAAGTGGCTACTTTGACGATCAAAAAGCCTGATCGTCCAAGTACCCATAACCAAAGCTGGTTTTTAGACGTATCCCCTGCCTCTAAATGCACAGAGAGAAAAGAGGTGTGTTTAGAGGAGGGGAAAGGGCGGGCAGTGGGCGGGAGGTGGGCCGACCTACACCTAGGCGTACAACACCTATAACCAAAACAGTTTAGTCAGCACTTAGACCTGTTTGACTTAGACGAAAGAAAACCAGGTCTAAGTGCCGAAAAAGGGGCTGCTGAGCTGATGGCCGCTTGCACCATCAGTTCAGCGGACCAGCAACTTAACCATCACGGCAGGAGAGATGCCTCATCTCCCCTACCGCGATGCCATCACTCCTCTACCCAAACTGCAGCGACCCGCGACAGTTCCGATAGAGGAGTGATGGCATCGCGGTAGGGGAGAAAAGGCATCTCTCCTGCCGCGATGGATCACTCCACCCCCCCCCAAACAACATCGGGGCAAGAGGGAGCCCAAGCCCTCTTGCCCTGCTGAAGCCGCGACCCCCCCCGACTCGATTCTGATTGGCCCAGGTGCCTTAGGCCCCACCAGTAGGCGGGGCTTTGGTACGGCTGGGCCAATCCGGCCCCATTCTTCTGTGGGCTGCCTTCCGGACGGACGGGTTTGGCACCCGTCTGTCCGGCCAACGAAAATAAGGTACGGGGAGGGGGGGGGTGGGGGTGAGGGGGTCGTGGGGTCGGCCGGGGGGTTCGCGGGTCAGCTGGTGGGGGGCCGATCAGGGGTTCTGGGGGGGTGGACATTGGGGGGAGGGGCCCTCCTGCCCGTAATGTAGTGGGGGGTGGGGGTAGGGGGTCGCCTGGGCCAGGAGGGCTTGGGCTCCCTCCTGGCCCGATTGAGTCGGGGGGGGGTCGCGGCTGCTGCAGGGCAGGAGGGCTTGGGCTCCCTCTTGCCATGATCGAGTCGGGGGGTTGCGGCTTCAGCAGGGCAAGAGGGCTTGGGCTCCCTCTTGCCCCGATCGAGTCGGGGGGGGGGGGAGGTTGGTGGTTTGACATGGCAGGAGGGCTTGGGCACCCTCCTGCCTGGATCATTGTGTGTGTGGGGGGGATTCTGTAACCGGTGTTGTTTTTGACAGACACCAGAATCCAGCTTTTAGGCGAAGGACTGGCTCCTCCTTCGCCTAAAAGCTCTTCTGTTGGACGTTTGGGGCTTAGGCATTTTTTTCTTTCATTATGGCTAAAAAGTGTAGACGTGCTGTGGGTGTACTTTTAGATGTAGTGGAGATTGGGCGTTTAGGCAGAAGAAGGCCATAATCAAAACATGGACGTTTGTTTTGGTTATGGACACTTTCCCTGCTTCTGGGTTGAACGTTTAGGGACTTAGGCCAAAAGGGGACTTAGATGCTTTTTTTGATTATGCCCCTCCACGTGTTTAGTATATAATTCCCACACCTAGTTTGGAAAATAATAATAATGCATTACCTATCGCGCCTCTGAAACACACTACCTGCCACATAAGATCATTAAAAGGTCTACTGAACTTCAGGAAGGCAATAAAAACTCACCTATTCCTCTGACCCTCTATGAGAGTACGCCTGCTCAAATTCCCCAAACCTTCTGACAAAGTGCCCCAATTCCCCACTGTCACAAGTCTCTAACGCTATGTGCTTCATCCTATGTCTGACCATACCAAGTTTTCTCATACAATGTTCCTCTCACCCCTCCTCCCCCCCCCAGAAATCTAAATGAAGCATACATGCCTGACTCTAGAACAGCAGCATCTGCTATGGGAAATCCTAGTAGAGTATCACACAGGTGTTTTAAGTCGCCTGGTAAGTGGGTCTTAGAGAGTTGGACCCAGGCCCATAAACCACTCTAACCACTATGTTTATGATGGAAAGTGTGAGCCACCAATACCCACAAATCCTAGATGCCACCTTCAGCAATAAGGGCTATTGGAGTAGTAGACAGGTGGGTATAGTAAGTTTTGGGGTTTTTGGAAAGCTCACCATACATTAGAAAGGGGTTATGGTGAGATGTACTTCTGGCACCCTTTATGTGAAATTCAAAGCAATGCCCTCTAAGGTGTCCCATTGTTCTATTGATGTGTCTACTATGTGGCCAGTCCATTTGAAGGATGGCCCCTTCCACCTCCAAATGGCCTGGATTAGGGTTACCATATGGCTCCAGAAAAAAGGATCCGGGTTTTACTTCCATTGTTTTCAGTGGAAGTAAAACCTGGATGTCCCAATCTGTCCTCCTTTTTCTGGAGCCATATGGTAACCCTATGTTAGGACATTTTGAACTTGGACAATTATGTAGTCATAAATGGCAAATAAAGTTGGATGTCCTAAGGTTGGACATGCTTAAAGGAGGGTAGCCCCCCTTTTCTGGGCTACGCCCACACCCCAAAAGTGTGCAAGAATGGTGCTTAAATGGCAGTCCCAGTAGTGAAGACGATGTCGGACGGACTTTCACGGTCTGGGCCCAGTATGTGGCTAGGCTGGAGTTAGCTTGGACAGCGACTGCAACGACGGGGCAGTGTGACCGATGCCGGGCAAACTTCTACAGCTTGTGTCCCGTGTGCAGAAATATCGATCAGGAACAAGAATGCACATTTTTACCACATTCATATAGTCAGGGGAGAAGGGAAAAACATTTTATAGTGGAACTTAGCAAGTAAAATGAATAAGGACTGGATTGTTGGTTTAACATTGTCTCAAAAATGAATGTGACTGTTGGCAGACTGGATGGACCACACAGGTCTTATCTGTCGTCATTTACTATATTGCTAGCAATTAAGACGTCTAAGTAGGCAATTTTTTTTTTTTTTTAATTCTTTATTGATTTTTAATTAAAAACAGTGTCATACAAATGAAAGAACAAAAGATATTCCACATATTCCACTATTATCTATACAGGTAACATAAATATCATTCAATCTTGTGGTATTGCCTGTTTTGAAAATGGTCATTTCTCTACCTCCGACTTTAGATGTCTTGCAGAAAATGTCCAAAGTTGAACTTAGATGTTCTATCGAAAATTCCTCTCCACAAATAGTGTTAAAAACCTGCACGCTAAAAAGACTCATTATTTTGGATGCAGCTTGTTCTTGTTTCTGCAAGTTTGGTTCTTGGGCCTGTTTTTTTTTTTTAAGCATTTTTATAAGTGATATTGCTGAAGGGCCATCTGGTAAGGTTAGTGTAAAAAAAATCAGGCCCAGGATGAACTGCAGAAACAAGAACAACCTGCATTCAAAATAATGAGTCTATTTAGCATGCAGGGTGATTATCAACAGCACAGTGAAGTTTATTATATGCTCAGCAAATAGCAGCAGGTCAGCAGAGAAACAGTGTCAGTGCAAAAAAAAAAAAAAATCACATTTGTGACGCAAAGAGAAAAGCACAAATCAGGAAAAAAAAAAAAAGCCAAAAAATAATTGGTGCCTGCAATGAAAAACTTTTGTAGCTGTTTAAAAATGACTGATTTATCTTTAGCTCATGGGAATGTCAGGGTTTATTTTGCCTCTCGGTGCAGGCAGATGCCCTTCAATTGTCATCTCATGGGTTTAAGTAGGGGTACCAGACGTAAGGATTTACCCGGACATGTCCTCTTTTTAGAGGACTGTCCGGGAGTCCGGATGACTTTTCAAAACTCAGCACTATGTCAAGATTTTGATAAGCTTTCAGCTTGGGACCGAGTTGAGAGGGCATCTGCGAATGTGCAGATGCAACGCAGTGATGTCATACGAATGCGCACCTGCATGTGATGTCATTGTATCACATCTGTGCAAGTGCAGATGCTCTCCAGATGAGGCTCTGAGCATAAGAAGAGATTGGGGGAGGCCAGGGCTGAGGTGGAATGGGGATTGACTTGGACGGAACAGGGCAGGACTGGGTGAGGCTGGGGGCGGAGTCATGTTTCCGGATTTTACGATCGTAAAGTCTGATAACCCTAGGTTTAAGTCAATGTGCCTGGAATCTGCCTAGAGCTCTTTAGCAGCTTGCTGACAATCATGCACAAGTATAACTCATATCAACTAAAAACGTAGCTAATATTTTACATATCCAGGTCATCCTCAGCATAAAAATGCGCTCCTCAGATAGGACCCCTGAATTTGGTGTTGGAGGCAGTGCATACTTAGGCTAATCCCCTAAATCAATAAGTCAATTTTTCGCTCCGTCAAAAACTACAAAGACTATGGAACACTTGATGAAGTTACAGGGCAAAAGGGAGCCCAAGCCCTCTTGCCCCGCCGACTCCCCAACTTCCCGACAATATCGGGCCAGGAGGGAGCCCAAGCCCTCCTGGCTCTGGCGACCGCCCCCCCCCCCCCCCCCGCTAGTTGTTCGGGCCAGGAGGGAGCCCAAGTCCTCCTGGCCCTGGCGACCCCCCCCCCCCCGCTAGTTGTTCGGGCCAGGAGGGAGCCCAAACCCTCCTGGCCACGGCGACCCCCTACCCCCACCCCGCACTACATTATGGGCAGGAGGGATCCCAGGCCCTCCTGCCCTCGACGCAAACCCCCCTCCCCCCAACGACTGCCCCCCCCCAAGAACCTCCGACGGCCCCCGCTGGCCTTGGGCACATGGTCGGGTTGGGCCCATGTGCCTCAGGCCCCACCCCCAGGAGGGACCTAAGGCTCCCGGGCCTATTCTGATTGGCCCAGGTGCTTTAGGCCCCACCAGTAGGCGGAGCTTTGGGACAGATGGGCCAATCCGGCCTCATTCCATCGTTGGCTGCCTGCCGGACAGGCGGGTTTGGCTCCTGTCTGTCCGGCCAACTACACAAAGGTACGGGGAAGGGGGGTGGGTGTGTCGTGGGGGTCGGCCAGGGGGGTCGCGGGTCGGCTGGGGGGGTGGTCGGAGGTTCTTGGGGGGGGGGTCGGTGGGGGGATGGGGGTTTGCGTCGAGAGCAGGAGGGCCTGGGTCCCTCCTGCCCGTAATATAGTGCGGGGTGGGGGTAGGGGATCGCCATGGCCAGGAGGGTTTGGGCTCCCTCCTGGCCCGAACAACTAGCGGGGTGGGGGTCGCCAGGGCCAGGAGGACTTGGGCTCCCTCCTGGCCCGAACAACTAGCGAGGAGGGGGGGTTCGCCTGAGCCAGGAGGGCTTGGGCTCCCTCCTGGCCCGATATTTTCAGGGAGTTGGGGAGTCAGCAGGGCAAGAGGGCTTGGGCTCCCTTTTGCCCGAATCGTGTCGGGGAGTTGGGGGGGGCAAGAGGGATTGAGCTCCCTCTTGCCCCGATCGTGTCGGGGGTGCCGCGGTTGGCTGGGGCAAGAGGGCTTGAGCTCCCTCTTGCCCCGATTGTGTCGGGGAGTCGGCGGGGCAAAAGGGCTTGACGTCAGAGAAAGGGCGGGACCGCCGGAAGAGGAAGCAGCGCAGGGCTCACAGAAGGGCCAGGACCGCCAAGAGGAAGCAGCAGGACACCGGTAGGAGCTTCTACATGATGGGGGGGGTCGGGAGGCTGTGGGGGTGCGAGCGGTCCTTCAGACTGGGGGTGCGGGTGCGGGTGGGAGTGCATGCGAGCGGTCCTTCAGTCTTGGGGTGCGGGTGCGTGCGAGCGGTCCTTTGGGGGGTGAATTGGACGTCGGGGGGGGAACTATGTAAAAAAAATTTTGTACAACGTGCTCACGCGTATAACGCGCAAGGTTATGCACGGTTTGTAAAAATCGTGTATAACGCACGCGTTATATGCGTGAAAATATGGTAGTTCAGTACAGATCCGGCAACAACACAATCTGATGATCAAGGGTATCAAATGCTGCAGAAATCTCACAGAAAAACTAGGAGATAGCTGATAACCTGATCCAACCCCTGATATTAATTTATTTTAAAAATTTATATACCACCTGGAGACTCAGCGGTTTCCAAGATAATATACATAAAAAACATAACAGCATTCACATACAATAATTCAATACAACATAATAAAGTGCAATCTGAGGAATCTTCAATATTATCCATCATTATATCTCATCAAGCATAGTGGCTATCAATCCTTCAGTATTATGGGCCTTTTGAAAGCAATACTGGAAAGAACTCAAACACATCATCTTCGATAGATATTCATCAACTTGATGAAAATCTAATTTCTCAATAACTTTCACCAACTCTGAAAGTTGCAGAGCACACCAAACCCTAAGGCAGGATTTTCAAAATTAGGGTGAACTGTGACTACCTTTAATGCGTCAGGAAAATCCACTCTCCGAAGATTTATTGACCATAATAGTCAATGCTACAAGTATAAAGCTATCCATGTTCCCTTGTACAGTGGTCACCAACCCTGTCCTGGAGGACCACCAGGCCAATCGGGTTTTCAGGATAGCCCTAATGAACATGCATGGAGCAGATTTGCATACCTGTCACTTCTATTATATGCAAATCTCTCTCATGCATATTCATTAGGGCTATCCTGAAAACCCTATTGGTCTGATGGTCCTCCAGGACAGGGTTGGGGTCCACTGCCCTAGTAGATAGGGCCTATAAATATCCATGGCTGATCCTATAGGGCAGGGTTGCCCAAGTCCGGTCTCCGAGATCTACTGGAAGGCCAGGTTTTCAGGATCTCCACAATGAACATGCATGAGAGAGATTTGCCTACACTGCCTTCTTGGTATGCAAATCTCTCTCATGCATGTTCATTGTGGATATCCTGAAAACCTGGCCTGCCAGAAGATCTCGAGGACTGGATTTGGGCAGGTCTGGTATAGGGCAACAAAAGTTCAAGTTAAATCCCACCTCCATCTCACTCAAAGATTCAAGCCTGTCCCAACTATCACCACAGATAACGGCGTGCTTTTCTACACCCCCATTTTTTTGGAAATAAGGCTACCATATCAGAAATTTTAGACACATTAAAAAAAATCTGCAAAATCATTCATGGAAAAAGGTGCGTTAATTTCTAATAGTTTCACTGGCTGCGTCAGTGGGCAAACAACCGGAAACAATTCTTTAAGGCAGTTCAAGGACTCACTGATCCACTTCTGATAGGTTCTTCATTCCCTAGCTAAAACTAGCTTATATTCTTGCAGTTTAATTAAATATCTTGAAAGCCCTTATCCTTCTTCTTCCTAGACTCTTGCTCAGCTTGGCATAATTCATGCCGCAATTGCATCGATCCAGCATTAAACCAAGGCAGAAATTCAGCAATGTTTCTAATTCTTTTTTTTTTGGTCATTTTGGGGCCCTTACCGAGGGCACTCAGTTTATTTACTTTATAACTTTCTATTGAAGAACTCCAATAAATATACAATAATATAATCATTACATAATAAATTTACCATATTAACATTTCATCGCATGTCATTCATTTCTTCAAAATAGTAATTCTTTTTTTTAATTATAATTCTTTATTTTATTAAAAAAAAAAGAAAAAACATACATACAGTATGAAAACCAAATACATTAATTCCAAGAATATCCAACTTGTAACATTTTCACTTTTTTCAATCAGCTGTTATATTTAAAACTTCTCATGAGTAAGAACAATCTGAGGTATGTAGAACACTAAGGGGTCCTTTTATCAAGCCGCGCTAGCAGGGTTAGCGCGTCAGACATTTCATCACGCGCTAACCCCCGCGGCCGGCTAAAAAACTAATGCCTGCTCAATGCAGGAATTAGCGGCTAGCACGACAGGCGGTTTAACGCGCGGTATTATGTGTGTTAAACCCCTACCGCAGCTTGATAAAAGGACCCCTAAGGGCTCCTTTTACAAAGGTACTTTAGGGCCTTAACGCATGGAATAGCATGCAATAAAATGCCACGTGCGCTAGTCGCTACAGCCTCTTCTTGAGCAGGCGGTAGTTTTTCAGCTAGCGTGCGCTAATCCGGTTCGTGCGCTAAAAACGCTAGCGCACCTTTGTAAAAGGAGCCCTAAATAATGATCATAATATCTAATCACATTTATGATTAACAAACCAGGCCTCTACCAATTCCCACCTCTTCTGAAAACTAGTTACAGTGGTACCTCGGTTTACGAGTGCACCGGTTTGCGAGTGATTTGCAAGACGAGCAAAACATTTGCAAACTTGGTGCCTCGTAAACCGAGCGCGCCTCGATTTGCGAACGCCCCCCCCCCCTGCGAACCGGCACCCTCCCCCCCAAAATCCGGCACCCCCCGCCGCCATCAGGCACCCCCCCTCCCGCCGCGACCTGAGGTCCCCCCAATCCACCCGAACCCTCTTCTTACTTTGATGTAGCCTCCACACCGGCACCAGCATGTCCTGTGCTGTGCTGTGCCGGTGCCCGAAGATCTGCCTCCGGTGCTGGGCCTTGAGCATGTGCGCATACTCAAGGCCTGAGAGTTCACGTCGAACGTCCAACGTGAACTCTCAGGCCTTGAGCATGCGCACATGCTCAAGGCCCAGCACCGGAGGCAGATTTTCGGGCACCGGCACAGCACAGGACATGCTGGTGCCGGTGCGAAGGCTACATCAAAGTAAGAAGAGGGTTCGGGTGGGTTGGGGGGACCTCAGGTCACGGCGGGGGGTGCCCGATGGCGGCGGGGGGGGTGCCAGATCACGGGGGGGAGGGTGCCGGTTCGCGGGTGGGGGCTTTCGGGGGGAGCAATGCCGATTCTCGTGGGGGGGAGCAGCGCTGCTGGCCTCGGGGGGTGGGGGGGTCGAGGGTGGGAACCTATCAAAGCGAGTTTCCATTATTTCTTATGGGGAAACTCGCTTTGATAAATGAGCATTTTGGATTACGAGCATGCTCCTGGAACGGATTATGCTCGTAATCCAAGGTACCACTGTACTTGATTTCTACAAATAGCTGTTAGTTGACTAAGATAATATGCATTCCATATACCCTGAATCATCTGGGTTATCGTAGGAATATTAGCAGAAGACCATGTTCTTGCTATTTCGCGTTGTTGTTTTTTTCTTTTTTAAACAATTGTAATTTATCCCTGCCTTCCTTATGTATCACTAATCGATTATGGATAAAATTGTATGTTAATTGTTTCAAAATTGTATGTTAATTGTTTCAAAAAGTTTTATCTGTCCCCCCAAATTATTATTATTGTTATATGCATTGAAAATACTTGATATTGCGTTTACATCAAAATTTCAATAAACTTGAAACTTGAAACTAACAACCCCAGTGCATACACAGACAACCTTAAATACATTTTTATCCATTCCCGCCAATTTATATTGCAGCGTTTCTAATTCTAATTGTTCTCACAAAAGCAATCTTCTCTAAGGCAAGAGTCAGAGTAGTATTCCAATGGTCCACTGCATCATTCACCGGTAGTGCAACCCGATCTATCAGCCAGAAAAGGGCCCAAATATTCATCAGAAACAAAAGGTCAATCTCCCCTCTTATTCACTTAGGCCTGGATTCTCAAAACAGCGCCAGAATCGGCCGGTGATGATCGCACATCACTCAAACTACAGCGCTGTTTTGAAAATTGTGGCCTGCGTTGAAGACAGGCACCGGAAATGTAGGCCAGGATTTTACAGGCCTACATTTCTGGCCCCTATCTTTGATGTAGAATCACGCTTAGTAGCGCCAAACATCAACCCTATCCATAATCACACCTCTTTTGATGTTCAGCACCAGTAAGCATCTGAGTAGATGTGATTCAGGCGCCTTTTTTTTGTAGGTGCCTCGTAGAGCCTATTTTGTTTCTTAATTAGTTTTTAATTGGATTTTAATGGCATGGTCAATTACCACACTGTTAATGGCCAATTAGAACACTTAACTTAGGCGCCTACTGGAGCCTTCTGAACTGCGCCGTTTTGAGAATCCGGGCCTTAGTAACTTCATCTCTCTGGATTTTAATTTCAGTCTCAATCAATGGTAATTAGAAAAGTAATTAATAGTGGTCTGTCCACACTAGCAGCAGTACATCAACGCGGGTTGCCAGAGGATGTGGTAAGAGCGGAGAGCGTAGCTGGTTTTAAGAAAGGTATGGACAAGTTCCTGGAGGAAAAGTCCATAGTCTGTTATTTGAGAAAGACATGGGGGAAGCCACTGCTTGCCCTGAATCGGTAGCATGGAATATTGCTACACCTTTGGTTTTGGCCAGGTAATAGTGACCTGGATTGGACACCGTGAGAACGGACTACTGGGCTTGATGAGCCATTGGTCTGACCCAGTAAGGCTATTCTTATGTTCTTATCTTGCTGAATGAGTGATTTGGTCCACAATCTGAGTAAGCAGATAAAACATCAAATAGTATATGTGAGCATCTCATCCCAAGGATTATGGGCAAATTACAATCACCTACTATCATAAAATTGTTAAACCTACAAATAAAACAACCAAAACATTCAAAAAAATAATGAACAATCATGCCGCAACACAGTGGGAGGATAATAAATCACATATACCACTGTAAATTTTTTAACACCAATACAGTGAGAGATTGGAGAAACTGGGCCTCTTCTCCCTAGAAATGAGGGGACTTGATCGAAGCATTCAATGTACTGAAGGGGATAGACTTAGTAGATAAGGACAGGTTGTTCACCCTCTCCAAGATAGGGAGAATGAGAGGGCACTCTCTAAAGTTGAAAGAGGATAGATTCCGTACAAACGTAAGGAAGTTCTTCTTCACCCAGAGAGTGGTAGAAAACTGGAACGCTCTTCTGGAGTCTGTCATAGGGGAAAACACCCTCCAGGAATTCAAGACAAAGTTGGACAAGTTCCGGCTAAACTGGAACATACGCTGGTGAGGCTGGACTCATTTAGAGCACTAGTCTTTGACCTGGGGGCTGCCACGTGAGCGGACTGCTGGGCACGATGGACCACTGGTCTGACCCAGCAGCGGCAATTCTTATGTTCTTATCAGCTGTGGGACAGGATCCTGGCTAGGCCTAGTTGCTTTGCTGAATCCCAGTCCAAAAGTTTAAATAAAGGTGGTGGAACACAGCACTCAGTGCCTCCCAAGAATTACACACTGAGATTTCCTGGTTGATCAAAACAAAACACTTTAATGGAAAACAAAACTCCAAACACAATTTCAGAAATGGCATGAACACAAAGGACAGGCTTCCATGAATTCAATTCATTCCTCATAGGAAGCAGATAAGTCTCACTTTAGCACAAGCCGTACTTTCAGAGGCAGTCCAGTCCATCAACACAAAAGTCCGTAACTTTTCCTTCTGGCCTTACTCAAGGCCTAACAAAACAGTACATGCACCAAACACTTGTTCTCTGAAAATGCTCTCTCTGACTCTGGCTGTGGCCCTGTTGGGTAGAACCGAATCCCCAACAGGCTGGGAGGAGATAAGCCCATACACCACAGGTGTTGCCGCCCTCCCAATAGACGGGCTCAGGTTTTCCTTCTTCAACCCCCAAGCACAAGTCAGAGCAGTGTACAAACTGCTCCAAAAAAAATAAAAATAAAACACAAACTCAAAACTCCCATGAGGGAAAAGAAAAACTGCTTGGCTTAGCAGCCTACTCACAGTCCATTGAATGTTCTTCCAAATTAGGCAAAACACAGTCCTCCTGGTACTCCATGTCATAGTCCTCAGGCTGGGCTTCTGCGACTGGTTTGGACTGGCTGGCTTCCAGGTTTCCATCTCCCAATCCTCAGGGAAAGTTCCTTGTGCTGGCCATGGTTCAGCTGGAAGGACTGGCTTCCTACCCAGCCTCTGTTCAGCTCCTTGTCCCAGCTGTCTCTCCTCTCTATCTGACGAGGAAAGCTCAGTAAATGGGAATCTCGGCAACAAGCCACACCCCCTCCTAGCAGGGTTAGACAAACTCTTAAAGTGCCCTGCCTTCTCAATATCAGCCTGAGCTCTGGACACTCTTAAAGGGACGGGCTCCTTTCTAATGTTGTGCACAGGATTTTTACACTGTTCAGGATGTTTCCTAAACCTGGTAACAGGGTTTTTAATGGGGCTTACAGGGATTTTTTTCCTTGTTTCTAGTAAGGCTAGCCAGATCCCTGTCACACAGCCCAATATTATCTACATAAACTTTTCCAAAATACAGATTCTCAATAAATCACATACTCACCCTCCTCATTTAACATCACTGCAGACCCAATCCCAATTATATTCCTTTGGACAATAATGTTTTTCTAACTTTATATCAGAAAGCTCTAACCAGGATTCTGTAATAGCAAACACATCCAAGCATGCTGAGAAATAACATATCTTTTATTTGGATTTATTAACCACCTTTTTGAAGAGATTCACTTAAGGTGGTTTACAATGAATAGAGAATGACATGGGAACGGGTACCCGCGATTAACCAGGGACAGAGCCCACAGGGATGAGGATAGGGATAGAGGGGTGACAATGAGGACAGTACCTTAACACATTTTAGACAACTGGCAAGTGAAGTCAATAACAAACTGCAAAAACTGCTTTTAGGTTTAAATGAACTACTGTTCAAATGGCATCATTTGTGTCTTGTCTGCTGATCAGATTCCTACCACCTGTAATGTCCCTCCATCACCTGCTCAAGCTTCTTGCTGTTACTGCAACAGATTCATCCATCATTGCTGGCATCAAGGAGCATTTGCAGCATTTAATAGGCACTTTTTTTCTGTGCATCCACTATACTGTGTTGGTGCTCTTCTACATCCATATCTGATATACAATCTAATTATCTTCCCAGATGATGGAAAAACAGAGGCAACACAATCTTTGTGAGCATTGTACCAAAACCAGATTGAAATGGAAGGCTCTGTTTGTGATTTACAAACAACGGTTGAACAGAATATTGTCCTTTTATATACTTTACTGAAATGTTTTAAATGTAAAATAAGTGTTCGAGGCTTGTGCAGATGAGGACAGAGTCTGCGAAGATGGGGTGGGGACAGGGATAAAGCCCTCAGAGATGGGGGGGGGGGACAAACTTTGTCCCCGTGTTATTCTCTAATTAGAGGTCAGGTACTCAACATTTTCCCTATCTGTCCCAGTGGGCTCACAATCTAACTATGATATCTGGGGCAATGGAGGATTAGGTGGCTTGTCCAGGGTCACAAGGAATGGCATTGGGATTAAACCCACATCCTCAGAGCACATAGGCAGCAGCAGCTCTAACCACTAGACCACGCCTCCACTCAACTCCACTATCATAGATAGGGTTACCAGACAGCTTTTCGAAACCCAGCACTTTGTCCGGGTTTTGAAAAGCTTCTAAGAAATCGCCGACAGGCAGGAGGGCATCCGCGCATGCTCGGATGCCCTCCTGCCCGATGAGAGCAGGCAATGGGGGGCGGGGCTTGGGCAGGATTGGGGGCGGGACTGGGGCATAACAGAGTGGGGATGGGTGGAACTGGGCGGGCCTCAGGGCGGGTATAGGGGTCCAGATTTCCCAAATGGAAAATCTGGTAACCCTACACATAGATTAATATAGTCTTACTGCTCACTGAGCACACATTTAGGAGGTCCATCCATATGGGACAGGAATCCATCTTACTGCACTTGGCAACCACCAAAACAGACACCAAAGTTATTTCCTTTCATCCAGACATAGTAGGACATCGAGGCAACAATACACCATACCATTCATTGCTGGTAATTACTGATATCTTACACATGGCAATATAAATACCAGACAACAACAACAAAAAAAGTCTATTAGTTGAATCATCAGACTTCAGTTGTGCTCTTCCAACATGGGTTGCTTAATTTCAGCTCACCATGGAGTGCTTATAATACATAAGGTGAATTGAAATTAAGCAACCCATGTCGGAAAAGCATAACTGAAATCTTTTCTTTCCTCAATATTAGGACTTGTAAACCGTGTCGAGCTCTATTATTTATAGAGAAGATGCGGTATACTGTATAAGCCTATTTAGTTTTGTTCGATAAGAAAACCCAAAATTAATTTAGTTCTTGTCATGAAGTCCCATCAAGTTAGAGTTGTATGTAGCCACTAATTGATAGGAAGGTTGCCTTTATAACACTCACCGCTGGATTCTGTGTAGGCCACTGAAAATTCGGTGCGCAAATTTGGGCCTGGATCATGGGTTCATGCATAAACTAGTTAGTTAATTAGGTGATTAAAATATGTTATTAGCATTAACAAGGGGATGGGAATTAATTAAACAGTCATAACTGCAGACTAAGATAAGTCCCACTGTTTTTTGAGTAACTTAAACAACAAAAAGTTTTATATGAAAAATGACATTAAGTATATTTATTGATAAAACAAAGTTAAAACACTAATAAAAAAATAAAAATTATATGTTAAAAATAGAGAATTACTCGGAGGTTTTTTGAGTCAATGATAGACACCGGAACCCCATGTAGATACGAACCTAGATTATCCCTGGTGGATGGTTTGTGAGGTTACTGAGACTCTTTTTCCTCTGGTTTAATTACCTATCTTTGACTTACACAAGAGTGTTTAGGATTAGGTTGAAATTAAGCAACCCATGTCGGAAAAGCATAACTGAAATCTTTTCCTTCCTCTATATTAGGACTAGAAATCTGCTGATTCAACTAATTGACTTTCATTTTTTTGTTGTGAGGAAGTTACCAGTTCAGAAAGTCTGAGCCAAGTAGAGTTTGATAGGATATAAATAATAACGGAAAATTATCTGTCGTGGCACCCAAATTCCACCCAAAGAATTGCCCTAAGAAGCTCCTTAGTTATGCTTCTTTGTCGGCACGAGAAAATTGGCATGTTTCCTCTGGTGTGTGATGCCTCTGGCATTGGCCTTCAGCTGTTCACTCCATGCACCTGATGACATCACTGGGGGCAGAGTCAGCAATGAACCTGCTGGACGGTACAATGGATGACAATAGAAAGGAAGAAATGCAGCATAGATGGAACCCAGCACTCAGCACAGCACAAACACCACACCACCTCCGGTGTCAGCCTCCTGATCTTCATTCTGCGTGCCTGATGATGTCACTAGGGGGCGAAACTTGCAATATCCCTGTAGGAGAATCTGGTGGATTACAACCGCACAGCACAAACATCACTCCGCCTCCAGTGTCAGCCTCCTGCTCTTCATTCCACACACCTGATGTCGTTACTAGGGATGAAACCAACAATGTCCCTGCAGGAAGGTCTAGCGCAGGGGTAGGCTACTCCGGTTCTCGAGGGCCAGAATCCAGTCGGGTTTTCAGGATTTCCCCAATAAATATGCATGAGATCTATTTGCGTGCATTGCTTTCAATGCATATTCATAGGGGGAAATCCTGAAAACGCAACTGAATTCCGGCACTCAAGGACTGGAGTTGCCCACCTCTGGTCTAGTGGAATACAAGAAGGGAAAAAATGTAGCACAGATGGAGCCCAGCAGCACTGTCAGCACTGCACTAATAACTTAGAATTCAGAAGATGTGCACCTAATTAAGGCACAGGGATTTATGCCACAATTCAGTTACTGTAAATTGATTGATTGATTAATTAATTACTTCAATAGAATGGGAGGGGGAAGGGGAAGGGGAAAGGAGAAGGGGGGAAGGGAGGTGGGGGGAGTAGGAGGATTGATATGGGTCATATGGAAATATATTTTGGAGGAATGATAGAAATATGTATGAAAATATCATAACTGTGAATCTATTTGAAATGAAAATCTATTTGTATTATATTATATTTATTTATTTCCTTCAATAAAATGTTATAAATTATTTAAAATTGTATACACCACCTATACTCTAAGGTCCTGATTCTACAAAGTGTGTCCCGATTTTAGGCAGCTGTAGGCGTCCTACAGCTGTCTAATCAGCCAATCGGGATGCACGTTTTTTTAAAAAATGCTCCCCAGGCAGGCCGCCTATATTGAAGGCGCCTCTGGGAGCCTAGGGAGACCCGCAAGACGCCTAAGCTCGCCTAAGGGCCTTAGACGGGCCTTAGGCGAACCTAGGCAGCCCTACGCATCTCCCTAGTAGAGGAAGAGACGCTTAAAATGTAGGCCAGCAAAATGCTGGTCTACATTGTAAGTAGATGCGGCCGCTATACTGATCGCGGCAAGGGATCTCCCTGCTGCAATAAGTATAGCAGCCACGGCCGCCTGTCCCATCACCGGCAGGAGGATACCCAACTCCTCCTGTCGGAACCCCGAACCCCCCTCCCTCCCAAACTGGTAATCGCCGACAGGAGGATGCCCAACTCCTCCTGTCGGAACCCCGAACCCCGAACCCCCCCTCCCCCCCAAACTGGTAATCGCCGGCAGGAGGATGCCCAACTCCTCCTGCCGGAAAGCCCGATGACCCCCACCCCCCACCCCCAACTAATCTCCCTCCCCCAACTAACCTTTAAATGTTGGTCGGCTGGACGGGTCTTGCTGCCGTCCAGCTGACAGGCCCGCCTCGTGGAAATGAGATGGGCCCGCCCCTTCCCGGCCCATCCCCGCTAAATCTAAGGCCTGTTTGGCCCAGGCTCTAGAAGCCTGGACCAATCAGGCCTCAGGCATAGCGGGTCCGCCCATCCCCACTAATCCTAAGGCCTGATTGGCCCAGGCTAGGGGAGGTCCGGGGTTCGGGTTCCGACAGGAGGAGTTGGGCATCCTCCTGTCGATGATTACCAGTTTGGGGGGAGGGGGGTCCGGGGTTCGGGGTTCCCACAGGAGGAGTTGGGCATCCTCCTGTCGGCGATTATCAGTTTGGGGGGGAGGGGGGGTTCGGGGTTCCGACAGGAGGAGTTGGGCATCCTCCTGCCGGCGATGGGACAGGCGGCCGTGGCCGCTATACTTATTGCAGCAGGGAGAGATCCCTTGCAGCGATAAGTGTAGCGACTGTGTTTAATTTAACCCGATTCTCTAACCGGCGTCTGTACCATGGACGCCGGTTACAGAATCGGGGTTTAGTGTAGGACTGATTCTGTATAGGACACCTCTCCTGGACGTCCTATAAAGAATCAGGGCCTAAGTGGTTTCCATTAAAATAGACATTCATTATTGCGTCTCAAGACCTAACAAACATCAACTCACTCTGAACTTACAGTATATTCGTGACATAGTTAGTTATCATACTGCCCATTTATAGACTTCAAAAACCATTACAGATAGGACTGATTTCATAAGATTCACACATATCCTAAACTATAATTGCCTCGAGAGAGCCTAGATCCCTGCACTATACACTATTCTATAAGTGGCACTCAACTTAGAGCGCTAATTATAGAATAGCGCTCAGTGTGCATTTTTTTTCAACGTGCCATTTGCTAAATTTTGCCCTGCGCAACTTGCGTGCACCATTACAGAATAGCACTTTGCCAATTACATATGCAAGTGTATATTTACATGTGAAAGTGGCATGTAAATGCAGTCACCCAGTAATAGAATTGCCCTTCACATGTTAAGATTACGTGTAAAAACCAGGAGCACAAAATAATGGATCCTGTTTTGTTAGCGATTAGTATTTAGTAATGCTGAGCATGCTGGTTCAGTAATATGAAATCTGAACACTGCAGCATTTAGAAAATGAGGTCAGGTTTGCTGTTTAGCAGATGCCGTGCTCTGACACATTTTACACTTTGCAAGCTCAACGAATGCAGAAAATATAGCATCTACTTGCCATATGGGCATCTTCATTCTCTGCTCCACTCTTCCCTTCAAACAAGTTTAGAAAACAAGGAATGCTTAAAATGCTAAAATATCTAATTCAGTTCAATCAGAAGTTAATAAGCACAAATAAAACAAAACATGGAAAAGAAAACAAGATGATACCAACGTTAATATATTTTTGGATTAGCTTTGGAAGGCAACACCTTCTTCAGATTAGAAATAAGCAAATTATGACCATTTGTGATATGAAGAAGGTAAAGTTGGCCCTGTGTACTGCAGGGGATTGGTTCTAGGACCCCTGCAGATACCCAAATCTGTGGATGTTCAAGTTTCTTGGTTTCCCCCTCTTCCCCCTCTGCACCATGTGGTCTGGCAGCTCTCTGTATTAGGTCCCCCACTTTCTGTATCAGGTCCCCCACTCCCAGTGCACCTTGTCATCATGTCTTTGGTCCTGCTGGGCCCCTGTAACAACAGCAAGAGCCAAATTCAAAGGGCTTCGCCCTCTGATCTGGTCTGCCCTTTTTGATGCAACTTCCTGGATGGGCCAGGTCCGAGGAAGAGACCTCGCACAAGCTGTAGCCTTTGAGTATAGCTGTTGATGTTACTGCACAGCCAAAGACACAATGCCAAGGTATACCAGGAGGTGAGGGACCTGATACAGAGAGCCATGGTTGGTTGAATCCACGGATCTCAAACTAATAGATACAGAGGGCCAAAGCTAATCAAAAAATGTTTTGTTAGACCAATAAAAAGTTTCATCTTCTTTTCTGTTTTATTTTATTAATATTTATTATCTTTAAAAGAAGACTAACATGGCTACCACTTTACTCAGTTCAATCTGAACAATTCATGTATGCACAAGTATGGCTGTTACAAAAGTGGCAAAGGTTCTAGAAGTATTATGATATTCTTGATTGTGTTCCCCACTCCTTTTCATATACCTAATATTCAATTTTTTTGTCTTGAGCAACAGTGGAATCATGGTATGAAAATGTCAATGTATTGCCCAAATGACTCTAAGACCTTTTGGGGGGTAGAGGGGTGCAGACTCCTAAGAGCCCAATATTTTGTGCCTGTAGTTGGATTATTTTTCTCTGTGTGCATCATTATGCATCAGATCATGTGAAATTTCATCTGCCATATAGATGCCCATTCTCCTAGTCTCACAAGATCTTTCCTTCACAGTCCTATTGGGGCATTTTGCTCACCACAGACAGCACTATTCCCGGTTATTGAAAGCCTGGACCTGTGAAGACTGGCTTTGAATATCTTTTTTTTAAGCCAGCTAACACATAGGGACTCATTTTCGGAACACTTAAGACATCCAAAAAAATGGCATAAATTGGCACTCGGCCATTTTTCTCGCCAAAATCACTTTCTGAATATCTTCCTAGGCTTCTTAGCCACTGCGCATCTAAAGTTCAAGGGGACATTTTGGAGGCATGTTTTGGGCATGCTTAGTGCTTGGACATCTTGTGGTTATAAACGTTTCCAAAGATGTCCAGGACAGAACATAGATGACCGGAGATAAACCTGTTTTAAAACCATCTAATTGCCAAAAAGGTACCCAAACTGACCACTAGAGGGATTAAGTACCGTTCCCTCGGGTTTTTGAAGCCTAAATGTATGACCTTGCATTTCTTAGCATTAAAATTTAGCTGCCAAATTTCAGACCATTCTCTTTCTTCATGTTATTCATACCATCCGGCGTGTGTACTCTATTGCAGATTTTGGCATCATCTGCAAAGAGGCAAATCTTACCCGACAACCCTTCAGCAATATTGTTTATAAAAATGTTAAAAAGAGCATGCCCAAGAACAGAACCTTGAGGCACACCACTGGTAACATCCCTTTCCTCAGAGTGATTTCCATTGATCACTACTACCCTCTGTTGCCTTCCATTCAATCAGCTCTTGACCCAGCCTGTCACTTTGGGACCCATCCCGAGGGCACTCAGTGTATTTATTAGACGTCTGTGTCGATGTAGATGCAGAGATGTGCAAGGGACTGGAAGACTGAGTGCAGAGTTTTCTAGTGCTCAGGCTTTAGCACAAAGTATGAGGAAAAGTAAAGGGTTAGCTCATTCTTCTGTGGTCAGCATTAGTGAGGGTTTCATGCCTGTTTCTTCTCTTTACTGTGGGTATACAAGAGCCACAACTTTTTCTGGCTTCCTTAAAGAGGATAGGTTTAAAACAAACAACCCAATAACAACAAAGAGAAAAAGATCTGAAAAGATGGTATGCTGGAACAAAGAGTAGTAAAGTGCTGACTATTGACAAATGCAACACAATATTGTTGGTATGGTAAAAACATATATATATTATATTGACACTGAGGGTTGTATCTGTACACATCTACACCTAGTGTCGCCTAATGTAGGCACTATTTATAGAATTCCCCAGTTTGTGACGTCCATATGCTTCAAAAATAAGCACTATAGCCAATTAAACATAAATAATTAACAATAGAACAAAACAGATACAAACTTATAACAATACATAAAATACAAGATCATGTATTCAGCACCCACAGGTATTGGATACCAAATAACTGTTTTTCTGGTTAATTGAGAGTGTGTTAGAAACCTTGTCTAACACAGTCTCAATCCCCCCATCCCCCCAGTCCACCCCGAAGCACCAGTGCGGCAGCAGTCCTGAGCTACAAAGCGCTCCTCCCTCCCTCAAGCCCCGAAGTGGCAGAAGCAGGTGGCATCCTGAACATTGAACCCCCTTGCTTCCTTCCTCCATCCCTCTCTCCCTTCCTTACCCAAAGCACAGCCGGTCAGCAGGAGACAGCCTCAAAACAGGCTGCTCACGGAAGTGGCGCATCAGAATAAAGGCCCTGCCGAGTCTGGCTGTGAGCAGCCTATTTTGAGGCGAGCGAGGAAGTTCATGGCTCAGGACCGCTGCCTGCTTCTGCCACTAAGGGATTTGAGGGACGGAGGAGGGCTTTGCAGTTCAGGATCGCTGCCGCACTGGTGCTTCGATACAGGAGGGAGGGGTGTTCATCTCTCAGCTGCTTCAGGGCTTGGGGACTTGAGGGAGGGAGGGGTGATTTGTAGCTCAGGACACTGCCACGCTGATGTTTCGGGTTGGGAGGGAGGTGGGGTTAACGGCTCAGGACTGCTGCTACTTGTAGTTCTTCAGGGCTTAAGGGAAGGAAGGGGATTTGCAGCTCAGGACCGCTGTCGCTTCAGGAGACTTTTTTTTTTCACTGTTGATTTTTTTTTTGCAAGTTGGGTGAGGTGCTGGTTAACCGAGACCCGGTTAACTGAGATTCTACTCTTCCTGTAGTAAAGTTGGGTTACACCAATCAGGAGCTGCATGTCAAAGCAGCTCCTGATTGGTGTAGCCTGACTTTACTAGAGGAAGAGGTGGTCGGAGCAGACCACGAGTGATTTTCTTCACCCGCCGGCGCTTCAGCTGCCCTCTCCTGCCTCTGAAATTTGCGGGGGTTCCTGGAACAGAACTCCCGTGAAATTCGGGGGATTACTGTATCTCTTTTTCCAAAATTTTTAAATGCACATATTGAGAGACAGCAATTGTATTAAATGTGGGCTGCGCATGGCTAATTTGGCCAGTCATTCTGGTCATGTCCAATTACAAAGTAATTTTGACAAGTGTACTCCAGCTTCTTTAGATTTGGGCATTTGATTTTCACTTTTTCCACAGCTGTATTTATTTTGCAGAATTATTATTTTTTTGTTCCTACATCTTCTGCTAAACCAGCGGAAAAAGAACTAATGTTTTGTATATTCACTCTAGCTCAAAAAATTATTTTATTGCAGTGGTGTAATTATGATCACCATCTGTTACACAATGGTTCAATCTTCTTTATACGGTGCTGGTAGTAGAGAAACACAAGGTTGGATGGTATAATACACAGCACTGGATATGTTTTCAAGAAATTTAGGAACCAGTACGGCTTGCAATGCAACACAGAGCACACAGCTGGATTTTAAATACCTAATATTTTTTTCTATGGACAGAATGGACTTACTGGGCTTGCTTAATCGTGGATTCAGTATAAGCACTACCACTGGATTCGGGTGGAGAAGGAGTTTTGTTTTTTAATTTGCTGGAAGGATGGGGAGGGTAGAGAAATATAAAATCACATTGAAAAAATTGTTTTGCTGGAGTTCAATGTCAATGTGTGTCTTGAATTCAATTCAGATATTATTGTTAGTTTTTTCCTTCTGACCTATGGACTGGATCATTTAAAAAATGTACTATATCTGACTTTTCTGTTATATTGTTCATTGCAAAAAAGAACACGTATAAAAAATACAAACACAAAACACATCAACCTAAAACATTTGCAAATGGCATGCTGCCTTTACATAATACCAGTTTAGGGGTCCTTTTACTAAGGGCTCCTTTTACAAAGCCACGCTAGCGGGTTTAGAGCGTGTGACTTTTAATTACGCGCTAACCCCCACGCTGGCCGAAAAACTACCGCCTGCTCAAGAGGAGGTGGTAGCGGCTAGCGTGGCCGGCAGTTTAGCAAGCGCTATTATGTGCGTTAAACCACTAGCGTGGCTTTGTAAAAGGAGCCCTAAGGCGCGCTAACCGATTTAGCGTGTGTTAAAGATTAGCATGCGCTAAATGCTAAGGGGCTCATAATCGAAAGAGAAATACGTCCAAAAACCGGCCTAAGTCGGCACTTGGACGAACATTTCTCAAATGCGTCCAAGTGCCAATACTAAAAACGGGTTTTGGACATATTTCTAAACGACCTAGGCCTTCATAGTGCCGCTGAATGACCAAAACTAAACTAAACCATTTAAAACATGGTCTAAGTCACAAAACCCCACCTAAACTCACCAGATAAGCACTGAAAACACATAATACAGACCCCCACACATTACCCCAGTGATCACCGATCCCCCCAACCCCATAAAAATATTATTCACAACTTTAAAATTCAGCCTCCAGACCATCATCACCTGGCCATCTGGCATAGGAAAGCCTAGTTGTCCAGCACAGAGGCAGCTTAAGTCGTCTTGGGGGTGGGTTAGGGACCCATAGAGAGGAGGACCCATGCCCATAAGCCTCTGTAATCACTGCATTGATACTTAAACATATGCACTGCCCTATACACCCCCAAAACCCTATTTTACTAGCATATAAGTGGCTCCTGCAGCCATAAGGGCTATTGGGGTGGTAGATAAGTGGGTCTAGGGGATTCTGGAGGTGGTTTGGGGAGCTCACCGTAACCTATAAGGGAGCTGTAGGGAGGAGAAGACATGGCACCCTTTTTGTGAATTTCACAGCAGTGCCCTGTAAGGTACCCCACTATTTAGGTGGCATGTCTGGGTGTGCAGTCCATCACTTTGCAGACCCCTCCCACATCCAACAGGCTTGTTCTAGGCGTTTTGGACTTGGACGGAAAGTTAGATGAAAATGTGGTATAAAGATGGACAATTTAGTGGCTTGGACGATCAGATCGGCAGGACGTATAATTAGACAATTTTCGAAACGAAAAAAAAGTTGGACATATTTTTCGAAAATGTGTCTTAAGCTGTTTTTTACTTTGGATGACTTGCGAGATGGACTTAGACGGACTTAGACGTCCCTTTCGATTATGCCCCTCTAAGGCGCTCATAGAATATAATGGGCGCCTTAGAATTTAGCACGCGCTAAATTGGTTAGCGCCTTAGTAAAAGGACTCCTTAGGGTGCATTTCGAACCTGATTCTATAAATGGCGCTTAAAACTTAGGTACTGACTAGTGTGATGCTTAGGCGTTATTTTATAAAAGTTAGGCGCACTTTAAAGAACCATGCCTAGTGGCACCTAAGGTGGACTTAGGCATCAATAGGCATCTCAAGACTGAAAGAATCTATGCTAAAGATATGTTAAGCTGTAAAATGAATGTGTGCTGTTCTTGTTTTTCTTTTGCTGTGTATGTTCATATTGTATGCTGCTTAGTTGTAGGAGGTTTACAAATGTAAAAAAATAAGTAATAAATATGTATGCTAGCTTTCTTGGCCTAAATGAGTACATCTATGTCCAAAAGGGGTGCCTACATAACAAATGCTTCCATGATCTGCCCCTAAACATGCCTACTTTCTGGTAGGTGCCTTGGACTAAGAACCTCCCTTGTAGTGGTAGGTACCTTCCAAATTGGGTGCCTACCGTCCAATTAAGTGAAATTTCGTCAAGTATGAGGTACTAATTTTTAGTTATTGGTGCTGATTAATCCTTTTAAATAATTAAGTTTTAACAATATGTATGTTGTTTTGTACATCGCTTTGATTATAAGCGGTTTATACATTTTTTTAATAAATAAGTTATGCGCCGATACCGATATTGATAACTATACCTATACTGATACCGATATTGGTGCCTATACCGAAGTTAGGCACCAATACCGATATTGACAAGGGTACATTAGGCGTTAGCTGCGTTGGGTGTCAAGGTGTTGAGGACCTCAGTGTCAAGGCATGTCTCAGAGGAGACACCAACTGAAGAGATGGCAATCTGGTATCTGTGCGTCGATGCTTAGAGTGTGTCAAGGGTGATGATGCTTGAGAAGATGCCGATGCATGCTTGGATGGGGAGACATGTTTATACTTCTTAGCTTTCTCATGAAGCTCCCCCGATGATGGTGGCTCTGAAGATGAAGAGGTGGAATGGATTGTAGATGCTGTCAGTGGGAGTGTTGATGTTGGAGTAATTCGAGGTTGAGCATCGGCGTCGACGTCTCCAGTCATAGTCGATATACGTGAAGTTGACTTAAAAAGCTTCTCGAATTGCAACTTCCTGGCTTTAAGCAGCCTCTTCTGTAAATGAGAGCAGCATATACAGGATATGTCTAGATGGACAGGACCTAGGCACTGGAAACATTAATTGTGCGGATCCGTACTGAGGTGGTTTTGTGGCACCGAGTGTACCACTTGAAGCCGCTAGGAGCCTTGGACATTGATGGAAAAACTGCCGATGTGAGGTCAAAGGACTCTATGGTCTGGAAAGGTCTGAAAAAGCGTTGACATTCTGAGTCTGAAAACAGACTGAAAAGAGCCCAAAAGCCCGAAAAACAAAATCAGTAAAAACTCCAAAATTTTTATACCAAATGAAAGAAAAATAAATGAAATAGAAAAATATGACTAAAAGTAAGGGAAAAATGAAACAAAAAGGCACATGCTTGGAGAAACTCTAATGAATAGCTTCTCAGCTCTGTGGAAAACTGAAAACTAACAGTGCCAGGTTCCGTGGATGATGTCACCCACATGTGAGAATATACTGCCTGTTTGTCCTTGGAAAAAGCTGCTAAATCCCTTTTGTTATCTTCTACTCCCATTGTCCACTCTTGCTCTTTACATCTACTACTACTAATTCCTCTGTTATTTATCCCCATGCTTCCCCTATATCAGAGGTATCAAAGTCCCTCCTTGAGGGCCGCAATCCAGTCAGGTTTTCAGGATTTCCCCAATGAATATGCATGAGATCTATTAGTATACAATGAAAGCAGTGCATGCAAATAGATCTCATGCATATTCATTGTGGAAACCCTGAAAACCCGACTGGATTGCGGCCCTCGAGGAGGGGACTTTGACACCCCTGCTCTTTATGAAGACTTTAAATTGAGTTTTGACTGAGTGCAAAGACCTGTGGCTGGGAAGTGGTCATATATCTCATAAATACTGAATTATTACAGCACAGAATTAAGAGTAGTCAGAAGAGGTCTGGGTGACATCAACGATATGGATTCAGAGGTATTTGCTAATGAGATTACAGGTAGTACTGAAAAAATAAGACAAGCTATGGACTTATCTCCAATTGGCAGCCATAGTGTACATACACTTCAATCCTAACAGTTGGACTTGGCTACACTATGGTAGGGTTGCCAGATTTTACTATAGTAAAATCCAGACCCCCTAGACCAGGGGTGCCCACACTTTATGGGCTTGCGAGCTACTTTTATAATGACTAAGTTAAAATGATCTACCAACAATAAAATTTTAAAAAAACACAAAGCACACTGAAAGGCAGAGAAAATGTTAATTATTCATATTCCGGGTTTTTTCAAAGAGGTCACGGCAGATGACTCTATGCAATGTCACCTCAGTAACAAAATACAAAAATAGACAAATATACCCCCTCCCTTTTTACTACCACAATAGTAGGTTTTAGCACAGGGAGTTACGCTGAATGCCTCGCGCTGCTCTCAATGCTCATAGGCTCCCTGCGCTAAAAAACGCTATTGCGGTTTAGTAAAAGGGAGCCATAGTGCAAAATATAGACAGCAGATATAAATTCTCAAAACCTACACATTTTGATCACTAAATTGAAAATGAAAAATCATTTTTCCTACCTTTGCTGTTTGGTGATTTCATGAGTCTCTGGTTGCACTTTCTTCGTCTGACTGTGCATCCAATCTTTCTTCCTTTCTTTCAGCCTCCTGTATGTTTCCTCTCCTCCAGACCTCATTCTCTCCCCCAACTTTTTCTTTCTGTCTCCCTGTTCTCCTTCTTTCTGTCTCCCTGTCTGCCCCCTTTCTTTCTTTCTCCGTGCCCTCCCCCAAGCCACTCGGTTTGCGGCCACCGCCATCAGGGAACAGCCCCCAAGCCACCGCCGTCCCAAGCTTTCCCTGCAGAAGCATCGCGCTGACCAGCATTCCGCTCCCTGACGTCAATTCTGACGTAGGAGAGGAAGTTCCGGGCCAACAAGGCATTTCTCCTCATTCCATCCAGCCTGAACCCCATCTCTCCTTGATCCAGCATTTCCCTTCTGTGTCTGTCAGAATTACCATTCCACCTATTTTCCAGCATCACCCTTCTTTGTGTACATCTCACCACTTTTTCAGAATCTTCATTTGTCTCTGTCCTTGTCTTTACCCCATGTTCACCATTTGCCCTTTCAATGTCTTTATCTCCCCCCCACACACTTTTTCAGCATTACTTCTATGTCTCTATTTCACCTCCTCTTCATGTCCCCTCTGTATCTCTATCCTTATTCAGTAGGTCCTGCTTACTCTTTCTCTTCTTTGTGTCACTATCTCCATTTTCAGCTTTCCCCCCTTTCCCTTTGTTAATGCACCCTGTAGCCAGAATCTTTCCACCCTCCCTCCACTCCGGCCCAGCCCAGTATGAAATATTTCCTTTTGTTTCCCTCCCCTCTCTTTTTCTCTCTCTCTTCTGCTCCCTCACCCACGAGTCCTGCATCTGGCCCTCTCCCTTCTACCTGCACCTGGCAAAACCCCCCTGCTCTGCGGCTCTCTTAAGCAACTCGTCAGCAGCGGTGATCAAGACAGGCTGCCGACATCGAGGCCTTCCCTCTACGAGTCCCGCCTTTGTGGAAAAAGGAAGTTGAAACAAGCGGGACTCGCAGAGGGTAGGCCCCGACGTCAGAAGCTTGTCGATCGCTGCTGCTGAGTTGCCGAAGAGAGCCGCGGAGCAGGGGGTGTGGCCGGAAGCAGGTAGAAGGGAGAGGGCTGCTAGAAGAGGTAGAAGTTCCGGAGAATGACACCGACCCGGGCCAGCATGATTTCTTTTTCAGGCTGTTGCTGCTGCCGCCGCCACGCCCCCCCCCCCTCCCGAAATGACAAAAACAGCCTAATGCCCGGCGTCGGCGTCTTTGACATCGGGGAGAGGAAGGCTGATAGGCCCGGTAGATCAGGACGGCAACACAAGTCTATCACAGAGCCCGGGATGGGCTCTGCGATCGACTCACGTTGCCTTCCTGAGCTACCGGTCGATCGCGATCGACGCGTTGGGCACCCCTGCCCTAGACCCACCACCCAGGGCCACCCAGTTCCACCCATCCCCGCCCCGTTATGCCCCAGTCCTGCCCCCAATCCCTCCCTAGCCCCGGCCCAACTCCACCCACCACTACCTGCTCATTGGGCAGGAGGAAATCCATGCATGCACGGATGCCACGTGATGACATCACGTGCATGCATGCATGGATTTCCTCCTGCCCGACGTGATTTCAAAACCCGGACAAAGTCCCGGTATTGAAAATCCATCCGTGGAAATCTGGACATCTGGCAACCCTATACTGGTATCATCATCAGTCAGCAACCATGAACATAACAGTCAACATACAAAATTATATATTTTCCATTAGTTCCTTGGCAGTTGCCTGCAAACTAGCACAACAGTTTTTTGACAGAGACACTACGTAGCATTATCAGGTCTGCAAAGCATGGACTCATTTCATTAGAGATCCTAAGCTTGTTGGGGCAAGATATTTCTTCCTTGGACAAGTCAACTGAGGCTCGTAACATCATTCTTTTCTGACCTACGCCATCATAAATTATTTATCACTATTATTACGTATATGACTGAACAGAACGTTTTGGCCTTTCGAGTAATCCAGTTGGGATTGGTTTTACCCGGAGGACAGTTCATGTTATCAGACAATGATCCTGTTTTTCCTTATGTCCTCTTGGAGACAGAACTAATTATTTTGTTCGTGATAGTAACCTAGACAGTTATTATGATAATTGCATGCTTAATGGTGTATGAGCCTTTCATCTTTCTAATGATAGTAGTACAGTAGTTCCATATTCTCATTCTTTTTAAGTATTAGAACTACCTGCCCATTAATTATTGCTGATAGTAAATTGTTTGTTGTAATTGATGGGTTGGCTCTAAGTTTATGTGATGTCACTAGGATTACAGGATGTGATTTTTAGCTATTCCAGATTAATGATGCAGGATCTCACGTATGAAGAAAGACTGAATAAACTGCGGCTGTACTCACTTGAGGAACGAAGAGAAAGGGGAGACATGATTGAAACGTTTAAGTATATCACGGGCCGTATCGAGTCGGAAGAAGATATCTTTTACCTCAGGGGACCCTCGACCACCAGGGGGCATCCGCTGAAAATCAGGGGAGGGAAGTTCCATAGCGACTACAGAAAATACTTCTTCACTGAAAGAGTAGTGGATCATTGGAACAAACTCCCACTGCAGGTGATTGAGGCAAACAGCGTGTCAGACTTTAAGAGAAAATGGGATATTCACATGGGATCCCTAAGGGAGTAATTTAAGGAGGGAGGGTATTTGGAATGGGCAGACTTGGTGGGCTATAGCCCTTTTCTGCCGTCTTTTTCTATGTTTCTATGTTTCTATATTTCTACTGACCTATCCACTCCCACTAATACCTATTCCCTTAGGATTTAATGTAACATACTTACAGTTTGAATGGGACTACCCTATTATACAGAGGTCCTTAGAGCAACTTAAAAAGGAAAACAAGATAGTAACTGAGAAAATCACCAAGGGTATAAAGTTAATACATCAGTTAGTGTCAAAAATAAAGAATATAGAAAAGCTTTCATGGTGGGATATACTATTTATTTATTTTAGTATTTATATACCACTTATAGCCTAAGTGGTTCACACTCAGGTATTCAAAGCATTTTTCCCTATCTGTCCCGGTGGGCTCACACTCTATCTAATATACCTGGGGCAATGTGGGATCAAGTGACTTGCTAACAAGGTATAGAAGCAGGGCAGGATTAACCAATAGGCCAAGTAGGCACGTGCCTAGGGCCCGAAATGGTCAGGGGGGGCCTGATGAAGGAAGGCATCAACATTGTTTTTTCCAAACGGCAATGGGCCCCTCCAGCATCGATCGGCAACACAGGCCCCCCTCCGATCGGCAACACAGGCCCCACCCCAAACGGCAACACGCCCCCCCCCCCCCCTATTGACAGAAAGTAAGACAAGCAAGCAACGCAGGTAAGAAAGGCGACGGGAACTGTAATTGTGCAAGCGGTGCTGCTTGCCCAAAGCTTCCCTCTGACGCAGCTTCCTGTTTCTGCCTGGGCACATGGTGGGTTGGG
The DNA here is from genome assembly GCF_902459505.1 of Geotrypetes seraphini. Classification (NCBI taxonomy): domain Eukaryota; kingdom Metazoa; phylum Chordata; class Amphibia; order Gymnophiona; family Dermophiidae; genus Geotrypetes; species Geotrypetes seraphini. The sequence goes on from NC_047086.1 coordinate 287,173,419, forward strand.
GCGGGGCAGGGGGCCCAGTTTACTTGTGTGCCTAGGGGCCCTCAACGAATTAATCCTGTCCTGTATAGAAGATGATAAAGTGAGGTAAACTGGAAAAATCCACAATGGCAAATGGCCCCACTTCTGAGTCTCCAGTATGGAGAAAGATCTCAAGGATCTCCAACACCCACTCAATTCCACACCGATTGTGTGGTACAAACGTTTAGTGGGTAATGATATGTATTCTTGACCCTTATTTCTATCTCCTCATTGATGTCTTGCTAAACATTTACTGTTATTTCATAGTTCAATGAACCAATTGTCTGCAGAGAAAACCTAGCCCCAAGAAAGAAAGGACGCTTGAGTGGAGCACCTTAAGAACCCTTGAAAAAGCCTTTTTGTGGTGAAACGGGTCCTGTCGGGGCAGGCTAGTGATTCTGCACATTAAAAGATTCTGCACATTGTGGTGTTTTATTTGAATTGGTTCATTGAACTATGAAACAACAGTAAATGTTAAGCAAGACATCAATGAGGAGGTGGAAATAAGGGATAAGAATATACATCATTACCCACTAAACGTTTGTACCACACAATCGGTGTGGAATTCAGTTGGTGTTGGAGACTCTTTAGATCTCTCTCTGTACTGAACACTCAGAAGTGGAGTCATTTGCCATTGTGGATCAAGTGACTTGCCCAGGGTCACAAGGAGCAGCACGGGATTTGAACCCACAACCTCAGGGTGCTGAGGCTGTAGCTCTAACCACTGTGCCACACACTCCCTGAAAGCCATATACTAGGAATAGTGTACTGGATAGATTATTCAATCCCATTGCAAATGTTATTAACTAGAAACAAAAAGAGACCCTAGTTTCCACAGAAAACAAAGGCAGAACCAACCAAAGCAAAAACTGTGGAAACAATTTTCAAAATCTTTGTTTTATTTCTTCAAAAAGACTAAAACACTGTGCACATTGGTATGAAATAGACCCAACACGGGCCATGTTTCAGTACAACACCTTCCTCGGAGGTCCTAAGACATTAATATAAAATTACAATATATAATAAAGCACAAATGAATGAATATTGGAGAGCATGTGCCAAACATTGGTCAATGGAAAGTAAACTAAATGGGTGAATGTTAAAAAAAAATGTGTGATAAGACGAAAGGTAGTGATACAAGAAGACTAAGGGCTCCTTTTACAAAGGTGCGCTAGCAGTTTTAGCATACGCACCGGATTAGCGCGTGCTAGCCGAAAATCTACCGCCTGCTCAAAAGTAGGCGGTAGCGGCTAGTGCGCGGGGCAATTTAGCGTGCGCTATTCCGCGCGTTAAGGCCCTAGCATGGCTTTGTAAAAGGAGCGCTAAATTCTAAATTGGAAAACCAAGCACATGAAAAAGTGCCCGTCGGCTAGAGAAGCAATCGAAGGAAAATTAGGATCATTGTTTAAAGGCTGACGATCAAAGAACCCTCCTTTGACTTACTCTTCTTCACCCTCCCCTAAATAATTTTCTTTCTCATCTTTGTGACTTTAGATTCATCATCCACTCACACCCTTCTGTTCTTCTGATTCACTCCAATAGGAACAGCTATCTCATTCACAAAGTGTTTGGGTTGTTCAGACACCCTTTTAACAACTCTAGACCTTCCCAAATCCTCCTGCTGAATCACCACTCTTTGTTTAAAACCAATACTCAAATTAAGTGCTAGATACTTAGGGCCAAATTCATCATATGGTGTCCTGAAGTTAGGTGGCAGTAGCATCCTACCGCCATCTAATGAACCAATCGGGACATACAGTATTTTTTTTTTTATGTTGACGCCTGTCTCGAACTTCCTGGCTTTAAAATGCTGGCCTATATTTAAAGAGCCTATGTTAAAAAAAGATGTTTTTCTGGATGTGGCACCTGCTGGTGATTCCCAATACCAACAACTGGGTAAATAAGTGAACAAAAAATATTCCCAAGATAAATATAGCAACAACATCAAAAAAGGAACAAAAGTAGAAGTTTTTAATACCTTCCAAACCAAAGTGGCGCTCAGAATCCAAGAATGGAATGGAAAAGCTCAACGTGGGGAACAAACCCCTAAAGAGTCTTTCACTGAATCTATCATTGCACCATCTTATTTGATAGAAAGGTGATTAAAATGGCTTCATAAAAAACAGTGTAAATGTCTTATCTAATATAATAAAATGCTAGGCCGCGCATGCGCACTACAAAAACGTGTTCCCTGATTCGTCGCGAAAACATGAGTGCGCATGCGCGCGTTTTACATCATCACCTACTCTCCACCTGGCGCCACCGATCACTGTCATTACCTGCTCTCCACCTCGCGCCACCGATCACTGTTCCTCCTGCACCATGCCACGCCAGGCATGTCCGCCGCCGGCCTCGAGCTCCTGGGGGCCGGCGGCGTGAGCCGCCCGGCGGTGCTGTGCTGAGGTCCCGCCTCCCGCTTCCACCCTACACGGCGTCGCCAGACCCGGCCCTACACTGAGATCCGCGATCAGGGTTGCCATGGAAACCCCGCCGCAGCCTCGCGGCTAGGTAGGGGGACAACAATCGCGCTTATGTTCAAGCCGCCGCCATGACTCCTCTCTCGAACCGCACCAGGATCGAGAGAGGAGCTGTGGCGGGGGCTTGAGCATAAGCGCCATTGTTGTCCCCCTACCTAACCGCGAGCCTGCGGCGGCCTTCCTCACCCGGCTCTCATGGCTGGCGGCCGGCGAACCCTAATGCTGACATTGAATCCAAGTAAACAACCGGGGCTGCCTAAAGAAACAAAGTTTCACAGTGCTTGGCCCGCCAAACAATTCCTGCCGTTGCCGAAATTTGCCCCACCGTTCCTTCCTTCCTCTATCAGGTACAGTTCAGCTCCGCCTATGTTAAAAGGAGCTGCTTTGAAATTGGAGCCCTGCCGCCACCATAACACGTTCCCTCTGCCGCGGTCCCATATGTCAGAGAAGGGGTGGGACCAAGGCAGAGGGGAACGTGCTACAGCAGTGGCAGGCCTCCGATTTCGACGCGGCTCCTTTTAATATTGGTGGATTCACTGCACCTGATGGAGGGAGGGAAGGAAAGGTGGTTGTGCGCTGTTGAGCCCCTCTTTGCCCTCAGACCCTCTCCTAACTGCTCCCTCCTGTCTCAGACCACTGGGGGGAGGTGCCTGTCTTCAGCTGCAGGGATGGAGGGAGGGAAGAAGAAAGAAGGGGCCCTGGCAAGTGAGTTATCAAAAGCCAACCATAGCCTGGGACCCCTACATGGTATGAATAATGACCAGACAACAAAAGGTAAGAAAAATAATTTTATTTTCTGTTTTGTGATTACAATATGTCAGATTTGAAATGTGTCTTGAGGGAGGCTGCCGTTGCAGCTTTGGACAGAGGGGCACCATTTTCATGGGAGCCGGCCTTCGGAGAGGCATGGGACACGGGGATGGATGCGGGAGGGGCTGCCGCTGCGAAGGACTTTGGAGGGGGAGCCAGCCAGACCGCGAGTGTGGGGACGTTGTAAGCGCAGATTGGTCAAGGAGCCGCCGCTGCCGAGGCTTTGAAATTGCTCTCCCACCATCACTCCCTCCCGCCCTGGCTCTGCCTCTGCCCCTGCCCAGGTTCAAAAGCAGGAGACATCTAGCACCCGTTAATCTAACGGGCTTAAACACTAGTATATCCATAAAGTGAATAAAATGTCCAACACCTTGTAACTGCAAAAGGTAGTGTAATCAAAAACTTAGCTTCAATGTCCATACAGCGATGGTCCGGCAGGGTTCTGACGCGTTTCGCCGAACTGGCTTCCTCAGAGAACCCGCTATGCTGTGTGCGACCTCAATTATAAATCCTTCTGGCGGGTTTAGTGCTGTGACGCATGCAGTAGCACACATGCGCAATAGCCTAACTTCTTTTCGCGCGAATTTAATCTTTCCACAAATACATCCACTCAAACCCCAAACCCAACTTCCCCACCACCAACACATCCAAACAAATTAATCCCCTTCTCAGCATTCTGAAATCAGCTTACCTGAAGCTGACCATCAAAACTCTTGAATCACATCTAAAAAAAAACACTGCTTAAATCATCAACAAAGGAAAGCCACCTGGCTGGGGCAGCCGCACAGTACTGACTTGAAAGTAAAGTCTCCTCTTTTCTCTCATGCCTAAAGCCGCACTGCATACAGAGCCCTCAACCAGATATAACTGCCATTAACAGTCACCGCTGAATATCCAGAGACCAGAAAAGGTTACAAACCCAAACCCAATTAGAATTCTATAGTCATCCTAAGCAATTTCTCACTGCCTGTCCAGCTCCTGTCAGAAATCTCAAACTTTCCTCAGACATCAAAAACATATGCACCCAACTGCCAGAAAAACAAACAGATAGTGACTGCCTTCATGACACCATACTCTCTCCAGTTTTTGGTCACCAACCTCTCTCATCACAATCCCCACCCCCATCACTCTACACCTTCCACATGCTATCATATAGCTGATGGTTGGGAGGAATGTTCAGCCCCACTTTAAGAAGCCCCAGATATGTCTGTGGCTTCAATTGTACTGTATTTCTTTTCCTTCAGAGAAAACAAATTACAAGTCCCAAAGTATTCTGGGAATCTAGTTAAGTACAGTATATACGTAAATAGATAAAAATGGTTATTTACAGTTGAGTAGCAAGGAGGTGATGGACTGCCCCGGGCGCCATCTTGGGGGGGGGACACCGGCACCTCTCTACTCTACCCTATGCCATGTTTACACCCTCCCTTCCTCTCCCCCCAAACTCTTTAAATCTTTGCTAGAGCGAGCAAGTTTGGCCTGCTGCTCGCACTGGCTTGGCTCACCTCTGAAATCACTTTCTGGTTATGAGGCCAGGAAGTGACATCAGAAGGAAAGCCAATGCCGGCGTGAGCAGCAGGCCGGAGATGCTGCTCGCACTAGCAAAGATTTAAAGAGGTACGGGAGGAAGTATTAGGGTTACCAGATGTCCAGATTTCCCCGGACATGTCTTCCTTTTCGAGGAAATGTCCGGGGGTCCGGATAGCTTTTCAAAATCCAGCACTTTGTCTAGATTTTGAAAAGCTTCCCATCAAAATCACATCAGGAAAGGGCATCCACGCATGCGTGGATGTCGTGCGGTGATTTCATGTGCACATGTGCATGACATCATTGCATCGTGTCCGCGTATGCGTGGATGCCATCTGGGGGTGGGGCTGGGGAGCAGAATGGGGCATGAAACAGGCAGAATGGGGTGGAAATGGGTGTGCCTGGGGAGCATGGCCATGGGTCTGGATTTTCCTTCGGGAAAATTTGGTAACCCTAGGAAGGATGGTTGCGAGTATGGGGAGGAGAGTGAGGAAGGAGCAGGGTGGCACTGAAGGAGCGGGGCAGCATGGAGGGCGTGGTTGGCACCACCACTCTGGGTGCCTCCTACCATCACTATGCCACTGGTTGTTTGAACACACAGAATCATATAAACCACTTTATGAAAGCTGAAATGAATGGAATTCAACAGATGCCAGAAAGAAATCCTTTAAAAGTCATGAGGTGACAAATGAACCCTTGGAGAGGGATCATGAAGGGTATAGAGAAAGTAGAGAGGGACATATTCTTCAGACTGGCCGGGGAAACAAAAACTAGAGGGCACTCAGAAAAGTTGAAGGGAGACAGATTCAGAACAAATGCCAGGAAGTTCTTCTTCACTCAGAGGGTGGAGGACACCTGGAATGCGCTTCCAGAGGAAGTGGTAGAACAAAGGGGGATTGTGGGATTCAAAATGGGACTGGACAGGTTCCTGAAGGAAAAGGGGATTGAGGGGTACAAATAGAGGGGTACTATGCAATACAAAATGCTTTAGAGTAATAGATGACTAACAGGTCATTTGACCTGGGGGGCCGCCGCGGGATCGGACTGCTGGGCATGATGGGCCTGTGGTCTGACTCAGTAGAGGCGATGCTTATGTTCTTATGAGAGTACGTTTTGGTCTGAGTGCTGCAACAGCAAAGACAGATGTACTGTATCATAGATATGTTATGAAGTCAGATGGAGATTTATTTATGTATTTAATTCGTTTTCTATCCCGGCTTTCTCATCATAATTTCAGTACAGGTTTACGAAACAAGTTTTTATCCTAACTTGACACACAGACAGTTTACAGGTTAGATTTGCCATTTACAAGATAAGTTTTCCTTACGTGACGCATACTGATTCTGGTACCAATATACATTTCTTTATAGTCATTCGGTCAAGGGCGGGGGTTTAGGTGAAGAGGTATGTTTTTATTGTTTTTCTAAAGTTGTGGAGTCCTTCAAGGGATCTGATCTGCGGGGGCAGTTGATTCCAGTGGCTCGGTATGGTGGGAATAGGACCTTCGTTTGGTGCTCTGCAGATGAAGGGCACAACCAGAGGGCATTTTGAGGCGTGTTTCATCCTGGGAGCGGAGCGATCGGTTCGGCACGTACGGAGGAAGCTTAGCCATCACGTAGCCCGGCGCCATGTCTTGCAAGGATTTGAACGCTAGCATCAGATCCTTGAAGGTACAACATTTGGCTATGAGCAGCCAGTGAGCTGATGCTAGAGCCTGAGAGACAGGGTTGCGAGCATGGCGGTTTTTTAGAAGCCTGATGCATTTGCAGCAATTAATCAGAAGGCACTTCAAACAGGAATGTAATTTGAAAAGGACTGCTAGAGTGAAAAGACCTTTCAATTTGTGCCAAAGGGAAGGCACTGGTCAGTGATTTCCCAATGTGGTCTTTAAAGCCCTATCACTTCCCATCAGGTTTCCAGAATGCACACAGTATTCATTAGAAGCTCCTTTTACAAAGCCATACTAACGATTCCAGCACGGCAAATGCGATGAAGCCCACAAGAACTGAATGGATTTTGTCGCATTTGCCATACCACAGTCGCTAGCCTGGTTTTGTAAAAGGTGCCTTAAGTTTGTAACTATTTGGTCTAAAACACAAGTTAATTTGTATATCTGGGCTGTCCTGAAAAATCCAACCTGTTGTGTGAAGAATCCAGGACCAGAACTACGAAGCACCTATCGAGCACATCGTGAACAGGACTTACCAGGTGCCGGTGAGCTGGGGCTTATAGGCCCTAGTTGGCTTTGATTGCATCGTTATTCTTAAATCCAACATTCTTTGTATTTTATGAGTTAAAAGGGGATAATTGTACATGGTTTGTTCATATTATTAAAGAATGTTCTATTTTCATAAACATTATGCAGTCAGTAGTCAAAGCAATTTACCGTAAACGGATAGGAGGAGGTTCCTGCCCATTTTAATCACACTCAGTGGGCTAGCCACCAACAGCCATCACTTAACCTAGTTGTGCTGCTGAATACCTGCACTAACTGCCCATTTCAAATCTGGGCAGGAGTGGAGCATTCTGGGAGTGGTATCACGGAGGAGCTGGAGTTATGCAGGTACTGGCAATATTCACTGCTGGTGGACGCATAGCAGAGGAGGCAGGTAAAACTGCACAAAAGGAGGTCCTAACCATGCCTGCCTAGCTATGTGGGTCCCAGCTTTGAACAGGCCAGCACCATCATATCTACTGGGTACCAATCTGTAATATACAAAACTCTTCCCAACCCCCCCAACATGTCTGTACCCTCCTCTCAACCCCTCCCCCTGGGCCTTTCCTTAACTTCCATGGTGCACCAATAGTTAAGCAGAGCAGAAGCAACTCCCACTCACTCCTGTCCCTGGCGGTACTTCTGTAACAGGTACTGATCACTATTTTAAGCTAGAGCAGCCATGGGCAGGAGAAAATGGGGTTCACTCCTGCACTGCTTCCTCACTGGATCACCATGAAGGAGGCACTGAATTGTGCCAGCACTCAAAGATGTTTTAAACAGGCTGCCCAAAGCTCCCTTGTCTACATTTGTTGATGCATGTGATGCATTCCTGCAGTGTAAGTTAGATGAGAAAAGTCTCATGACCACATTCTGTATCCATAGGGCAGGATAAGATGGTTTAAACCAGTGGTATTCAACCCAGTCCTCAGGTACCACCTGGCCGGTTGGGGTTTCAAAGTCTCTATCATCCATATTCATTGTGGATATCCTGAAAACCTGACTGGCCAGGTGGTCCCTGGGGATTGGGTTGAATATCACTGGTTTAAACTATCATTTGGAGTCTCTAAAGCACTAAATCAATGGAAGCAGCATGAATTTTTGGCTTGGATCAGTGGCACAGACTCAATAGCAGATGATATCATTGGCTGTGGTGACTCTGCTGAGGAAGCAAAACATGACTATGAAAAGCTTTTCACCCTAATGGATTACTGCAGACAGGGGAGCCACACCTCAATATGAAGCAAATATAATTTAAAGTGAAGGAAGTCCATTTCAATGGACATATTCTGTCTTCCAAGACATGAAAGCAGATCCAGAGATGATTAAAGCCATATAGGATATGCCACTGCTTAAAATCAGTGCAGTGCTTTACTGGGTTTATAACATACATAGCAAAATTCATGCCATGCCTGTGAGAGCTATGTGAGCGTTTGAGAAGAATTCTGGATATAGATGCAGTTTGGCACTGGCTTCTAATTCATGGCCAGGCAGAACAGAAAATAAAGCACTTAATCACTGTTGCCCCTGTACTGAGGTACTATGATGTTACCCAGGGCCACCAAGAGACAAAGCCGGGCCTGGGGCAAATGATAATGAGAGTTCAGCCCTGGCCCCTGCCCCACTCCTTGTCCCCATCCTGCCAGCAGTGACTCTCATACTCTGCCTGCAGCTTACCAGGAAACCAAACCTCTGCCGTGTCCTGACCCCCCTCTCATATAACTTCCTGATGCAGTAGAAGGGTGGTTTTCTGATCAGCTGCAGGCAGCATGTGAGAATCACTGCTGCCACTGCCATTAACCCCTTCAGAGAGGCTTGTTAAGGGAAGGAGGGGGAGGGAGATTCAGGATCGTAAAGTCCAGGATGTAATGCCAAATTTACCTATAAGCAGCTCAGGGCCTCACAATCTGCAGGGGTCTTCAAAAGGGTAGGGTTACCAGACATCTGGAAAAACCCAAACATGTCCTCTTTTTAGATGACTGTCTGAGTGCCTGGATGAACTTTCCAAAACCCGGTAGTTTGTCTGGGTTTTAGAAAACCTTGATTTCCCAGCCGCGTCTGGAGGGCCTCATTCATTTGGGCATACTCGGAGACCTTCTAGATGCGACCCGGAGGTCGGAAAACAAAGATGAGGCATTGTGGGAGGTAGGGCTAGAAGCAGAACTGGGCAGGGCTGGAGGCAGAACAGGACGGGGCTAGGGGCGGAATAGGTCGGGGCCATGTGTCCGGGTTTCTCCGGACAAAAATCTGGTAACCCTACACAAGAGCCTCAAAAATATTCTGAATTGGAGAGGAGGGCTCTAGAAATGTTATGTGGCTTTTTATCAAACTTTTTAAATGTTCAAGAGGTGGAATTACTTTCATCTGTACTTTTAAAATGGCTTCATATGTAATGAATTTAGGCAATATTTTAAGTGTAAATTTTCTTGTTTCCAGGCTTAGCAGTTTTCTGATTTTTGCAAATAAGATCATTATTACTTATATTAATAAACTTATCAAAATTACTAAGGGCTTCTTTTAAAAAGTCGCGCTAGTGGCTGCCGTCGGCAAATACCCCAATGTCCATTAATTCCCTATGGATGTCGGAACGATTACAGTACTGCAGCAGCAGTCCTAGCGCTAAAATTATTTTAAAAATTCCATTTATGTATTTGTTTTTACGGTATACAATATGGTGTAACTCAGTGGTCTCAAACTCAAACCCTTTGGAGGACCACATTTTGGATTTGTCGGTACTTGAAGAGCCTCAGAAAAAAAATAGTTAATGTCTTATTAAAGAAATGACAATTGTGCATGAGTTAAAATTCTTTAATAATAAAACTTTTATAGTTTATAAATCTTTCCTTTTGGCTAAGTCTTAATAATAATATTGTAATTTATAGCTAAAGAGACATATGATCAAGAAACTGTTTTATTTTACTTTTGTGATTACGATAAACATACAGAAGGCCTCAAAATAGTACCTGGCGGGCCGCATGTGGCCCCCGGGCCACGAGTTTGAGACCACTGGTGTAACTTATTAACAAGAGACCTCCAAGCGTTATATAGCTTAGGCCCTCACCAAGTCTAAATCTGGCACTGCCAGCCTTGGAGGCCTGGGGGAATCTTGCCCCCTTCTCAGTGACCCTGATGTTACCAAGTCCCTTGTAACACATACTGATTTTAGCAAAATGGGGCTGTCTGTTGCTTAAGAGGATTGGTATGGCTTTTACACGCAGGGCACTTACCACAGCCAAGCAAAATTATGCACAAATTGAAACGACTGTCTCAGCACTGTGTTTGCCTGCAGCACTTTCATTATTACCATTGTGGCTGAGACATAATTACAGCAAAAACTGACCACAGGCCTCTGAAAGCAATCTTCAAAAGTTCCTATTGTGTACAATGAAGTGACTTCAGAGTTGTTTATGAACTGAGTCATGAGATATTTATCAGTGATACACTCAGTCAGCAGAGCCACTGTAGACAACCATCAGCAGTCCAGCGGTACTAAACATCTCAGGGTTTGCTAGGTGCAAGAAGAATAAAGTGACATTGTACAAATCAACTAGGCAGATTATTTGAATGTCAAAGATAGAAGGTTGAATCAGATCATACAGCTCATTGCAGGAGATGAGACCTTGAAAGTACTGACATCTGTAGTCCTGGCTAGATGACAAGACTTGAAGGAGGAAACGCCAGCTGAAACTGGGGAATACTGGTCATTCAGGGATGAAATCAATGGCATACTCGGCTTATTGGTTATCCAGGGCAGAGCACCACCTCCTCCTCCCAGCAACAGGGAAAGTGGAGCGGTCGCAAGGCTGCAGTCCGTATGCGCTTGGCCATTGACTCTGCTAGTCTCCTAGTCTGGAATAGAAAGATGGCGTCAAGGGGGCAGGACCAACGGAGCTGACAGCCATGTACACGTGAACCACAGCCTCATGATCGCTGCTGCACCCACAACTCCTTCCACCTGGGGTGAATCGCTCCCACCACCCTGCCCTTTATATGCTAGAGGATGAAATATGGGGCTCATAATCGAAAGAGAAAAACATCCAAAAACTAGCCTAAGTCAGCACTTGGACAAACATTGTCCAAATACGTCCAAGTGCCGATAATAAAAACAGGTTTTGGACGTATTTCTAAACGACCTAGGCCTTCATAGTGCCGCTGAACGACCAAAGCTAAATGAGGCATTTCAGGAGGAGTGTCGAGGGTGGGAGTTGGGTGGGACGTGGGCCAGCTTAGACTTAGTCGTACAGCATGTATAACCGAAAGTTATACAGCCCAGGATCGACGGAACATGGAAGTTGTGACTTAGACCATTTAAAACATAGTCTAAGTCACAAAAAAACACCTAAAATCACCAGATAAGTACTACAAACACACAAAACACACTACCCCAGTGATCCCCGACCCCCCCTACTCCCATAAAAATCGTAATCACAACTTTAAAATTCAGCCTCCAGACCATCATTACTTGGCCGCCTGGCATAGGAAAGCCTAGTCGTCCAGCACAGAGACGGCTTAAGTCATCTTAGGGGTGGGTTAGAGACTCATGGAGAGGAGGACCCATGCCCATAAGCCCCTGTAATCACTGTATTGATACTTAAACATGTGCATTTTCAAGTTTATCAAGTTTATTATGCAATTTGATTAATCGCCTATTCTACATTCTAGGCGATATACAATCAATAATGAATAAATAAAAACTTGGGGTAGTTATTACATAGACAAATAAAATTACATAATTACAAAAACTTACAATCATGAAACATTAGGAAAATGATATTTAAAGGGTTACATTATGTATCAAATTTTATATTTCAGGATTACAACAATAGGGAGGGAATAAAAACATAAATAAAAATGTAAAAGATAAGAAAGATTATAAAGTTGTATATCAACTAAAAACATCATTGAATATTAATTAAAAGCATCATTGAATAAGAAACTTTTAAGCTTAGTCTTAAAATTAACTAAGTTCTTTTCTTCTCTAATATAAATAGGAAGATTATTCCAAGATTGTGGTGCGGTCACCGAAAAAATAGTAAGCCGTCTAGTGTTTATAACTTTCAATGATGGAATAGCCAATAGATGTTGGTCCTGAGATCTAAGTGTTCTTGAAGTTATATAGGGAATTAGAACTCTAAAAATAAAAGCTGGGGTTTGGGACATTATTGATTTAAACGTAAGCAAACAAATTTTATATAGAATACGATGTACCACGGGAAGCCAGTGGGACTCTTTAAGTAAAGGAGTGACGTGGTCGAATTTCTTAGCTTTATAAATTATTTTTATGGAAGCGTTCTGTATGATTTGAAGGCGTCTAATTTCTTTTTGGGATATGCCCATGAACAATGCATTGCAATAATCTAATTTGGAAATGATAAGGGAATGTATTAGGATATTTAAAGATTTTTCGCATACATTTCCCGATACACCCCCCCAAACGCTTTTTTACTGGCATATAAGAGGCTTCTGCAGCCATAAGGGCTATTAGGGTGGTAGGATAAGTGGGTCTAGGGGATTCTGGAGGTGGTTTGGGGGGCTCACCATGACCTATAAGGGAGCTGTAGTGAGGAAAAGACATGGCACCCTTTTTGTGAATTTCACAGCTGTGCCCTGTAAGATACCCCACTATTTAGGTGCCATGTCTGGGTGTTTAGTCCATCACTTTGCAGACCTCTCCCACATCCAACAGGATTTATTCTAGGTGTTTTTGACTTGGACGAACAGTTGGACGAAAATGTGGTATAAAGATGGACGATTTAGCGACTTGGATGACAGATTATCAGGATGTATAATTAAACGATTTTCGAAAGAAAAAAATTTTGGACGTATTTTTCGAAAATGTGTCCTAGGCTGTTTTTTTACTTTGGACGACTTGCGACTTAGATGAAAACGGACTCAGACGTTCCTTTTGATTATGCCCCTCCACGCATACAAAATGGCATTATATACAGAGGATCCAGGATTATACCCAAATCACTGTGAGCAGAGATTCTAACATGTACCCATTCAAGCCACGTTGATGGCTTAGTGTGATACTAGCTGATCCATGATACCCTTTAGTGGCCTAACATGCAAGCTGAGATCAAGGACTTTGTAAGAATTTGTCTACCTGCAGTGAATATGCATGTGAACAGCAGAAAGAAGTTAAGTGCTGGCTGATATGCAGTTCCACCTAGGATTACCAGACGTCCGGGAAAACCCCAGACATGTCTTCTTTTTAGAGGACTGAACGGGTGCCCGGAAGGATTCTCCAAAACCCAGCAATTGTCCAGGTTTTGGAAAGCTCTGGCCATGTCTGGAGGGCCTCTGAGCATGTGCGGATGATGTCACACGCATCCGCACATGCTCGGAAGCCCCCGGACACGGTCCACAGGACAGAAATTTCAAAATGCGGATTTGGGGGGGACTTAGGGCGGATTGGGGCTGGGGGTAGAATAGGACTGGGCCATGCTTGTCTTGAATCTGCAAAAAAGCTACTGGGATTTGGATTACAGGTACTTCAAGATCACCTACTATAGCACTTACACTCCACAATCAGCCAATTAGACTTTTGGAAAATATGAGATATTTGGGTGTGCGAGTAAATTCCAATTAAATTCCAATTAACTTCTATGGTTAGATTTTGCTTTGTATTGTTATGTCAAATTTGATTGATACGTTCCTACATAGACAAAACTTGTTGTGAATCTTTGATACACACTTTGGTTATCTCAAAGTTGGATTACTGCAATATTATTTACACTGGCCTTCCGAAAATAGCTCTTAAAAAATTGCAGACTATCTAAAATACTGCCAGAGTATTAACAAATGCCTGTAGATATGACCATGTTTTACTCCTCTTCTGAAAGATTTTCTTTGGCTTCCAATAAAGTCGAGACTAATGCATAAAGCTTTGATTCTAACTTTCAAAGCATTACGGAAGGGGCAACCAGAATATTTAGCCAATCTTTTGATCCCATATGGACCAGCTAGAAATTTACATTCCACTAATGGTCATCAATTATCCTTACCTTCAGTCCATTTAGTGAGATTAACCTCTACACGTAATTCTGCCTTTTTTGTTTCTGTACCTTATCTATGGAATTTGTTGCCATTAGAATTACGTAGCGAACTCTCACATATTAAATTTAGAAGTCTGTTAAAAACTTAACTTTTCGATTGACATACTCTTACGCCCTCTTTTACAAAACCGTGCTAGTGGCTGCCGCGCAGCAACAGCCCTGAAGCCCTTTAAATCTCTATGGGCTTTGGGGCCATTTGTAAAGAGGCCATTCGTTATTTTTTAATCAGGGGATAGGAACTCAATGAGCTGAGCGGCGGGAGCAGTGCAGGACATTCAGTGCGGCTCTCTGCGCTATAAACCGCTAGCGCGGTTTCGTAGAAGAGGGGGTTAGTATCATATTGGTACGAGATTTGCAGTTGTAACATTTTATAATTGTATTATAAGTTATATTTTTTTTCTATTTTCTATTTTTTTCTATGAAATCATACTCTATTTTCTATTTTAATTAGAATTTACTTTGTAAATTATTATTATTTTCTTTGTATTTTACTTTCCTATTGATTATAGAGTTCTTTTCTTTTTTGTTTAGTACTATGTAAACCACTATGATGGTGTATTGAATAATGGTCTATAAACACCAATAAACATAAACATTTTATTGAACAAAATATGGCAAGCCTAGTTCCACCACCCACTTGGCTATGCAGGAACCAGCAAGCAATATGGCTGTAGCCCGGCTAACTAGCAGCTCCTCCCTGACTCTACCACAAACTACCTCGGAACTAAACAAGCTGAGATGCAGCAGTGCAGGCTGGTTAAGTGTCTCTGAATACCAATGGCTGGAACTTTGCATGATTTAATTGGGCAGGAGCTTTTCCTTCCTGGTTAAATCGCTTGGAATATCAGACCCTCTCATTTCAGTGAAAAGAAAACAAACCAGTAAGGGTTTACGTATGATACTTTTTGTGTGACACAATATTAAAGAAATTAGGAGATCAAATTTCAGCTTTAAATGAATGTTATTTATTTAAAATTATGCAAATTTTCAACAACCCTAAGTACCATGTTTCCCCATAAATAAGACCTACCCCGAAAATAAGTCCTAGCATGATTTTCAGGGTAGGTCTTAATATAAGCCCTACTTCTGAAAATAAGCCCTAGCCGCCGGCAGCAGCACTTACCCCTGCTCCCCCTCGCTAGCGCGCTCCCCACCAACTCTGCCATCTCTCCTTCCCATGCAAACCCCAACTGCAAGCCGAAATACCTGGAAACAAACGGCAGTGTCGGCAGCACAGGCTGGATTGTGGCCTGCCTTTCTCACGCCCGGCCATTCTATGCCGCGTTGCTGATGACATCATCAATGATGCAGCAGAAGAATGCCCGGACGTGAGAAGGGCAGGCTGTGATCCAGCCTGTGCTGCCGACACTGCCATTTGTTTCCAGGTATTTCAACTCACAGTTATGGTTCACATGGGGGGGGAGAGATGAAAGGGTCAGCAGGGGGGTGTGAGGTGTGTGGCGGCGGGGAGGATAAGAGGGATAGAAATATGCTACACAGGGGGATGGGAGGAAGGGAGGGATAGAAGCTGCAAGGGTTCTGCTGTACAAGGGGAGGGATAGAAGCTGCAAGGGTTCTGCTGCACAGGGGGATGGGAGGGAGGGAGAGAGGGATAGAAAGATACTGCACAAGGGGATGGGTGAGAGGGGAGGGAAGATGCTCACATGTGGGGGAGAGAAAGGAAATAGGAAAAATTGGGGTGGAGGAGAGGAAGGGAGAGATGATCATTGTACATGAAAAAAAATAAGACCTACCTGAAAATAAAACCTAGTGCTTTTTTTGGGCCCAAAATTAATATAAGACAGTGTCTTATTTTCGGGGAAACACAGTATATAAGTAAGATCAATGAAAATTCTTATATAACTTTAATGGATAACAAATCCTTTTCAAGTTACACCAGCTGTTTATATGTTTGATTTAAAATGCATAGGTTTATGTGAATAGTAGCTGATTTCACCACTCTTTCTACTGCTATAAGCCCCATACTCAAAAAAATCCAAAACAAATTATTTTGATTATTTAGGGCCCATTTACTAAATAAGAACCTATTTTCTACTTACCTAACCCCCTCCTTTACAAAATTGCGCCAGTGTTTTTAGAACCGGCCACGGCGATAACAGCTCAGATGCTCATAGGAATTCTAAAAACGCTAGTGCGCCTTTGTAAAGGAGAGGGTAATTTAGCATGTGTTAATTCTGTTAGTAAGGGACCCTTAGTGATTTAATGGCCAAACAGAACTGCTTTTGAATATGAACCTGAGTGTTTTCTATTCTGCTTCGAGCAGTAATAATATCTACCTGTCAGTTATGACTACTTTTCAGTCATTTACAAAGGGGTCAGTATTTTATGACTGAATGAAACACCAAGAATACCAAAGTTGGTCAATATTCAGCATGTAGTGATCAGTGGTTGTAGGGTTGTTGTTTTTTTTTAAAACACTGCCTAACTGGGCAGAATTCGCCCCAGATATTCAATGCAGAGCCATGTCTGGACACCAGCATTGATTATCTGGGGCTAACTGAACATGCACTGGCCACCAGTGCTTATGCAAGTCCCTGTCGATATACAGCCAGGTTCCACATGAGACAGTTATGCAGGCCTGAACTGAATATTGACCTGGAACCACATAAATACAGAATGCCTTAGCTACTCTGACCTCTCCCTCCCTCTGCTGCTGTACCAATTCCCCTCCTTCCCCACTCCCGAATCAACAGGATGGACCTGGTCAATTCCCCTACCCCTCCACCCTAGCAGGGCCCACCTCACCCCTGTAGCACCACTCCCCTCTCCCCCCCCCACCCCCGATATAGTTCCAGCTCCCTGATTGTCTGGGGAAAATATATCAGGAGAAAGTGGGCACATGGTATTATAGGATAAATTCAGATAATTAGATCTTATTTTTAGGACTGAAATATTTTGTATATTGGTTGAAACTTTAGTGTTAGTTCATGTGGACTACTGTAATGTGATTTACGTAGGCTGTGAAGAATCAGTTATTAAGAAACTGCTATATTATATAGTGCTGCTAGATTACACATGGGCAATTCTGGTCCTCGAGGGCCGGAATCTAATCGGGTTTTCAGGATTTCCCCAATGGACATGCATTGAAAGCAGTGCATGCAAATAGATCTCATGCATATTCATTGGGGAAATCCTGAACACCCGACTGGATTCTGTTCCTCGAGGACTGGAGTTGCCCATGTCTGTGCTAGATGCAGTGACATAATAATAATAACTTTATTCTTCTGTACCGCCACAGTCGAATGACTTCTAGGCAGTTCACATCGAAGAAGGCTGGACAATCAGCGAATTACAGAATGCAAGAAGTGAGGGTACAATTTATTACATAAGAAATAGATAAAAGGAAAATATGAATCTTAAGTATGTAGTATAGATCTCTTGTATGCAACCCAAGGAATAAAGCTGGACAATCTGCAAATTTTAGAATAGAGCTGGACAATAAGGCGAATTGTAGAATGAAGCGAATTACAGAATAAAGCGAGTTACAGAATAAAGCATATTACAGAATAAAGCGAAATACTGGATAAAGCGAATTACAGATCATGTAGTAAAGGGGAGGCGGGTTGGGGGGTAGACTGCCCCGGGCACCATCATGGTGGGGTTGCCAGCACCTCTCCTCCTCTCCGCCCTGCTGTGTGCATGCCTTCACTTCCACTCTAGCTCTTCACCGGCGCGAGCAGCAGCTCCAACCTGCTGCTCATGCCAGAACTGGCACTCCCTTCTGACGCCACCTTCCTGGTCCCACGATTAGGAAGAGACATTAGGAGAGCCAAAGCTAGGTTGGAGATGCTGCTTGCACTGGGGAAGCTAAACAGGTATGGGGGGGGAAAGAGCGGGCATGTGCATCAGGAAGGGTAGGGAAGGAGCAGGAGAGGCAGATATGAGGGTGGCGCCACCCCACCCCCACCCGGCACCTCCTACCCTCGCTTCTCCAAAGGCTAGACCAGGGGTAGGTAATTCCGGTCCTCGAGGGCCGGAATCCAGTCGGGTTTCCAGGATTTCCCAATGAATATGCACTGAAAGCAGTGCATGCAAATAGATCTCATGCATATTCATTGGGGAAATCCTAAAAACCCGACTGGATTCTGGCCCTTGAGGACCGGAGTT
Organism: Geotrypetes seraphini; assembly: GCF_902459505.1. Taxonomy (NCBI): domain Eukaryota; kingdom Metazoa; phylum Chordata; class Amphibia; order Gymnophiona; family Dermophiidae; genus Geotrypetes; species Geotrypetes seraphini. The sequence goes on from NC_047086.1 coordinate 287,191,652, forward strand.
GCCCACCCCTGGGCTAGACATATGCAGCGCTGTACGTTAAAACGTTCAATAGACGGTCCCTGCTCAGAACTTAACAATCTAATCAAACAAACAAAGAAGACAAATAGGGGGTTCAGGAATTTCTCAGGCATGAATGCTTTACAAGCGAGTGTGAGTTAGGAGTTTAAAGCAACCTTGAAAAACTGGGCTTTTAGCCTGGATTTGAATACTGTCAGCGACGGAGCTTGGCACCTAACTCCCTCCATTAGTGTGCTTTGGCTCTGACAAAATACTACCCCAATGTGTCCTCTGTAACTAGAGGATCCCTTCAGGACTTGTAAAAGATCCAGGCAACTGCCTAGGAGTGCATATACTGGTACCTGGCCAAAACCCAAGGAGTAGCAATATTCCATACTACCAATCCAGGGCAAGCAGTGGCTTCCCCCTGTCTTTGTCAATAACAGACTATGGACTTTTCCTCCAGGAACCTGTCCAAAACTTTCTTAAAACCAGCTACGCTATCCGCTCTTACCACAACCTCTGGCAATGCGTTCCAGAGCTTAACTATTCTCTGATTGAAAAAATATTTCCTCCTATTGGTTTTAAAAGTATTTCCTTGTAACTTCATCGAGTGTCCTCTAGTTTTTGTACCTGTTCTACTCCACTCAGCATTTTGTAGACTTGAGTCATATCTCTTCTCAGCCATCTCTTTTCCAAGCTGAAGAGCCCTAACCTTTTTCGTCTTTCCTAAGGTAGATAGCTAAAAATAGACTGTAATTCACAAGGTACTGTCCTTTTTTCTTGATCTGTAAACTGTGTTCAACTAGTAATGGCTAACATGGAATAGAACTGAGTAATGTAATGTAACTTTTTTAAAGTGCCTCTGTAACTTTGTCATTTTCCATTTCTGTTCTACAGGGCAGCTGTCTTCACAAGGCAGAAAGCAAGTCATTCTCATTCTAACCAATAAACAACTCAATGCAAGAAAACTGGACAGATTAATAAAACTGAAAAAAACACAAGAATGGCATTTGATAACAGAAGTGCCAGCACTAAATAATTGCTCTGTGCATTATGCGGAGAGAGAAGATTCTCGGATACAAAGAAATGCAGTCAACGACCAAGAAAATGTGGCAGAAAGATACAGAACTATATTTCCCATCATTTTGGGTGCCACATGACTGATCAGGGATGCAATGTACCAATCCTTGGCATATGCCTTGTGGTAGCCTGATATTATATACTTTTTAGACCCAATATCTTGGGGGAGGGGAATGTGGTAGGGGAAGACTTGAAAGTACTTATGTTGGGGCTTGCATGGGGTAGAGAATTTTAGCTGTACCTTTACTAGCCAGGAATGTGGGCCATGGAAGGGATGGAAGTCGGGTAGAGCTACGAAGAATAGTTACAGGGCAGGGGGAAGAAACGATATAAGAAATAAAGACTGTTAGTGAAGTGGGGAGTTCAAATTCTAGGATGTTTGATTGTCTCTATTATGGAAATTTTTTATTGTTGCTAATCTTTATTCCCATATACCAGTGTGTTGCAAACTGTGTGTCGCTGCACACTCCGAGTGTGCCATGAGACGCCGGCGCTGGCTGACTGCTTACAGGTCATGTCGAGAGGCACGTTCTGTAGGCAGTCAGCTGGCACCAGCACCTCTCCTCCTATGCACACCTCTCCCTCTTGCAGTACCCCCACTGGCGACTCAGGGCCCCATCTGGAGGGCCTTTGCGCATGCACGGACGTCGACGTGATGATGTTTACACATATGCGCATGTCATCACATTGGCATCCGCACATTTCCGGATGCCCTCCAGCTGCGGCACCGGGTTTAGTGTGCCACGGCTTCCAGAAATTTGCGAGACACTGCTATATACAGTATTGCTTCATCAGTAAAAAGAGTTGACTTAAAAGCAACTTTCAAGCAATCTTTTTTTTTTTATATAAATCTTTATTGATTTTCAAGTAGTAACAGTGCAATACATATGAATCTGAATGTATAACAAATCAAGAAAAGCACTTTAAACTTACAAATATTCAAAAGTAATCTTTTCCCCACCCCCTTTATTTAATAATATAAATGCAAGTATCCTTCCAATAACCCACTCTTATTTAAAGTGATAGGTTGCCTCCTATACTGTATTTGTTATATCTTTTGAATTGCAGCACAGAAACACATCACTACAGAAAAGAAGGACACTGAAACTTATCAGCTACACGTTAAGCTGGGAGATCATATTCCCAGCTTATTGGAGAGTCAAAGCTAAGTATAATATTGAATTAACTATAAGAAATAGCTTGACAGCCCCTGGATTACTAACATAAAAACAAATAAGAATTTAATAGAGACACTTTGCTTAGTTAAAAAAAATAATTTTTAATTAAATGAATAGTAAAAGATAAAAAAATTAATTAGTCAAAAATAAAAGGGAAAATTAAAAGGTACCAATGATAGCTTGCATTAGGCTGGTATGATAAGCCTTGATCTAAAATCATGCAGCCGCAAGCACTTGAGGTAACCTTTTCCCTGTGAAATATCTATTGAAGCACAGTTATTATAGGGTTAAAGAAAATCATTTTGCAGAAGAAGAACAGACCACACTATAGTGTCTATCAATTCATTTTTTAGCCATATACACCACAGTCATATACATCATAGGTTTGTTTAAGTGTTGGTGAACTATTTGAATAAATTACGGAGATCGGGTCTTTCATGTGGAGTTCGTGATAGAATTCTATCTTTTTTTAATCAATGTGAAGATGTGCCAATTTCAATATCTTTATTGCATAAGTAGTGGTGGAATTTACTTCCAAATCGTACATATGAAAAATTTTTACAAAATTGGAGTGACTCAGATCTCACTTCTTGATTTTAGTCATGCTATTAATAGATTACCAAAAATTATTATGGGTTTTGTTTGGAGGTAATGTACTTATAGGGCTCCTTTTACGAAGGTGCGCTAAGCGTTTTAGCACATGCACCGGATTAGCGCACACTATAGTGCGTGCTAGTTTTACATAGGGCTTATTTTTCCCAAATTCAAGCTTTTCATGCGGGTTTGTTAAAATCCCCAATTTGTATTAAATGTGATAGGGATCTTGGTACATTATCTCATGCTTTTTTGGCTGTGCCCTTTAATTAAGTCTTTCTGATCTGCCATCCTATTATATGTGGGTTCATTATGGGATAGTCCTGTTGTGGGTTCTCCAAGGGGAATAATTTTTGGTAAGGCAGCTGCTTGAGGGGTATTTGGTCAAGGGAGATGTATTTTATTTCAGAAGGCATGTATGATTGGGCATAAATATATTATGCAATTTTGGTTACAGAAAGAATCTTCAAGTTTTTGGCATTGGAGGAACCAATTGCATCGTTTACTTTTATTTGAGGTCTGGGAGGTTCTTTGCTCTCCTAGACGAACTCGTCTTTTTATGAAGACTTGGGATCCCTATGTCCAAACACTTTCACCTAGGGCATGAATTTAATTCTCAATGAATTACATTGAAGTTATGGTTGTCTTAATTGCATTCCAGATCTTGGCTGTTTTTTTGTCACCTTTCATATGGGGAGGGGGAAGGGAAAATGGGATGAAGGGAAGGGGGAATGGGATGGAGGGGGGAAAATAGGAAATTGGTTGGAGGGAGGAGGGATGGGGGGAAAGGATAGGGAGGGAGGGAGGAGGGAAGGGGAGAGAGGGGGGTGATAATGAGGAATCATGGTTTATAATATAAAATGATTGGAGGAATACTAATATTATTTAATAATATGTATTATATGGAATGAAATTTTTAAATTTGTGAATTCATTTGTAAGGAATATCTTTATATATTATATGAATGTATTTTCTTTTTGTTCCTTCAATAAAAATATGTTTAAATCTAAGTGTTGCTTTATCTGTTCTATTACTAGCTGGCTCAGTTTTGTCAGTTTCATTTGTTTGCCGTTTTTATGTTTGGTTTAATTATTCATCCGTAATTTTGTTTCCATGAATCACATTGCTTGTATTTATATGATATTTTGCTGTACTTTTTAAAGTAACTTTCCACAGTGCGCTTTGTCTTCGTATTTTCAGGGGTTTTTACCCTTCATGGTATGGCTTTGTTCTACATGCACTTGTTGTTTTCGGTTCATTTTTATTCATCTTTAGATGCTCTTTCTATTATTATTTATATTTTTTACCTCTCCTTATTTTCTTGTTCTTTCCATGTGCTACATAAAGTTATTTTATGATGTCACAACACCTCAAAATGGCCTCGCGTTGCCCTGCTCCATTTTGCTTTACTTTGTATGGCTCCTTAGCTTGTTATAGACTCATTTGTATAAGTTATGGAGAGTTTTCCTGCCAGTAAGGGATAGATTTTTAAGTGTTACCACAATCAGTATTGTTGGTTTCCAGAATTTTCCCTTTTCCTTTTTCTTTCTGGTGTTATTGTGACATCGGTGGTTCATAATATGACATTTTAGAAGATGCACATCCAGTAAGGTAATTTTTTTTTTAATAGTTCTTTCCAGTTGTTAGACTGCGTGTCTTTCACACGTTGGGTCCTCATTACCCCCTTTTTTTGTTTAGTTTTATTTTTAGCATTTATTCACATGACGTCATTAAAAGTTTTGAGAGGTTCTATTTGTTTTGTTTAGACTGTTTTTAGTGTTGCTTTCTTAGTGTATTAGTATTTCCATCTTTCATCATTGCCTTTTATATGGTTGCCATTTTTTTATCATGCAGGATATCCACAATGAACGTCCATGAGATATATTTACATACCAACAAGGCAGTGCATGTAAATCTATCTTAAGCATATTCTTTGTGGATATAGAAACATGATGGCAGATAAAGGCCAAATGGTCCATCCAGTCTGCCCTTCCATACCATTCACTATCTCCTCTTCTCCCTAAGAGATCCCACATGCCTATCCCATGTTATTTTAAATTCAGAAACAGTCTTCATCACCACCTCCACTGGGAGACTATTCCATACATCTACCACCCTTTCTGTACAGAAGTACAGTAAAACCTTGGATTGCAAGTAACTTGGTTTGCAAGTGTTTTGCAAGACAAGCAAAACATTTGATTAAATTTTAACTTGATATACAAGCAATGTCTTGCAATACAAGTACATACAGTAAGGACAAGCGCCCCACCTTATAGGGGGGCAGCAGAAACAAAATGGCTGAGGCCGTTGCCTAGAGGGGAAGGGAAAGGGGGTGGAATCGGGGTAGAGAGAAATAGGGCCAGGAAGGGGCAGGCCAATCAGAGACAGGGACGCACAGGGGGCGGGGTGAGTGAGGGGAGGCGAGGTCTTGCAATACAAGTACGTATAGTATTTTGTATTAAAGTTTTTGGGTTGTGAAACGAATCGTCTGAGTTTCCATTATTTCCTATGGGGAAATTTGCTTTGATATACGAGTGCTTTGGATTTCAAGCATGCTTCTGGAACGAATTATGCTCGCAAACCAAGATTTTACTGTATTTTCTTACATTACTCCTGAGCCTATCACCTCTTAACTTCATCCTATGCCCTCTCCTCTCGGGGTTTTCCTTTATTTGAAAAAGACTCTCCTCCTGTACATTAACGCCATGGAGATATTTAAATGTCTCTATCATATCCCCTCTCTCCCGTCTTTCTTCCAGAGTATACATATTAAGATCTCTAAGTCTGTCCTCATATGATTTATGACAAGGGCCACTAACCAATTTTGTAGTAGATCTCTGAACCACGCCATCCTATTTATATCTTTTGGAAGCTGTGGTCTCCAAAATTGCACACAGTATTCCACTGCATTAGGCCACTCAAGCCACTATGTGGATAAGTCCTTTTGAATAGCTGACCCATACCTAGGGGAAAAATAACCATAGTCCTGAAATTTCACATCTGAAGGACACAGTTTTCCTAATTTGGATTTATTGGTTCTCAGTCTTGTAACAGTCTGGCATAGTTAGGGTTGAAAGTCTACTGCAGAAAGTGAAAAGCAGTGTGGCGTTATATCCTTATTCCAATTTCTTCCCTCCAGCCCCAGGCTATAGACACAATAAATCAGTCCTTGTCCTGTGCTGAAACTTTATCGGAAATAAGGAATCCACAAAACAATAAATCAACTTCCTGCACTTTCTGTCTTGTGATCGCACAAGGCAGTCATGTCTGTACCAGAATTTAGTGTTCTGCAGTTTATTGTTAAATTTGACAACTCACATAAGATAACATTTCTAAACAAAGAAGAGGAAAGATGGCATGAATGCTCCCCAAGTTATTCTCAAAGTGTTCTTTATCTATAAATTACAAGAACACCCTGAAAGTGAGCAGCAACTGCTATTGGACTCTCATTTTTTTCTATGACTCATTCTCATTAGAATTTGGATCAGTTTGTGAGCACAGGCCTGAAAAAGATTTGTTATACAGCTCCACCCATCACCATAAATTCAAAGGGTCAGAGCTAGTTTAATCATTAGGCAAGGCTAGGAAATTACCTGGGGTGGCAGCTTCTGAAGGCAGCAAGAGGCGGCACATACTAGGTTGTCATAGCTATATGAACTGAACCCTATATGAACTGAAAGAACCATCAGCATCTTTTATTTGCAGGATTGGTGGACAGTTTTGAAATATCTCGTTTTCTTGGATAAATGACTTTTGGAAATTTCCTTCATTGCATGACACACAGGCAAAGCAAAATTCAAATGTCCAATATACCTTTTTACAGGATTACTATGGAAGGACTGGTGCTGGGATGATCATGACTTCTGAGTTTATCAAAATCTTGTGGGGGAGAGCAGAAGATTAATTAAAGAGGGGGGAGAATGAGGCAGAAAGTCTGCCTTGAGTCCCCAATACCCTTGTACTGGTCTGTAAAAGATATCTGTCCTTGGAAACATATGTAATTCCTTCGAGATACTGAACTGAATATTTTTTTGAAGAGATCTCTTAGGGTGATTATTTCAGTGATTTTAAGGACCTTGAATCAAAGTCCCAGAACAGTGAAACAAGAGAGTAGCCAGAGCCAAAGGGTTGGTACATAGTGACAGTAGGAAAAAGGAACCAATTATTTCATCATACAGGCCCTGGAGTACTGGGTCCTGATCTAGAGGTTGTACCTTCATAAAGATATGGATACAGTGGCGCAGTTCAATAAAGGACCACCATTACTGTATAGGGTCTTTATCGAAAACCCTATGAAATGAGACTTAAGGATTTAAATATCTATACCCTAACATAGTGGTTCTCCAATTCGTCAGGTTTTACAGCATGTCCCTAATGAATATGTATCCAAATCACATAAAAATCGGGACAAAATTAGTTTCAATACACCACAGCTTCAGTTAAGTCAATACATCAAATATACAGAAGCTATTAGTTGATAAAAATACTCTGATCAAATCATTTATTTCTCATAACATTTTATACAATCAATACATAAGAAGATATGCAAAACACTTTAAACACTTGAGAGCCTTTCCCTTCCCAACAACTTTGATATCAAACTAATTTTTAACTGGCAAGGGGTGAAGGTTGTCACAACATAGTAACATAGTAGCATAGTAGATGACGGCAGAAAAAGACCCGAATGGTCCATCCAGTCTGCCCAACCTGATTCAATTTAAATTTTCCTTCTTAGCTATTTCTGGGCAAGAATCCAAAGCTTTAACCGGTACTGTGCTTGGGTTCCAACTGTGATTAGGATAATTTGATTTTTCATAATTTTTGAGTGTGTCTAAAATATCTAAAATACCATGATATGTAGATTGAAGAAAATCATCAGGATGCCTGGATATTGTGATGATTCAGAGGCTGCCCCAGGATCCTGCTGCCCTTTTCCCACATGATTAGTTTTAGAGAGTTTAAGGAGAGGTGGGCTAGAGCTCAGGAGGGAAAGAAAATCTGGGGCAGATGGGCTTTTAGTAGCCCAATAGACCCTAGGATAATGGAAGGAATAAGAGTATGTCCCTTTAAAGGCTAGGGGAGCAAAGTCCAAGGTAGACAGTGAACATTCCGGCAAGTTGGTCTCCCGGGCTCCACCCAGGAGGTTTAACACTCCAATCACAGGGGAGAGGGATGTTAGTTCCCCTGTAGGATATATAAACTTCCCTAGGCTGAGAGAAGGATAGGAGGAGAGGGAGGAAAGGAAGAGCCCTACTCAGGACTGAGAAAAAGTATGCTGGATAGTGCTGAGAAAAAATACCCTGCCATGGAAATTCAGAGGAGAAAGGTAAAGTCTTGTCTTCTGCCACAAGCTTTATTGGCAATAAGTTACCATACAGCCCTCAGCCTTGTCTTGAGGTATAAATGTGATATTTTGAACTAAGTTTGATGGTTATGATATGTGTAAATATGGGGTTGTTTATATGCTTCAATAAAGACTTCTTAAATAAATTTAAAAAAAAGAATGCTGGTGCTAATTCATGTTGAACTCTCTTCTAGAGAAGATGGATTTTAGAGAAAAGACAGTTGGAATTGTAAGCAATTTTGCTATGAGAGCAAATGCTCTGGTAGCTTGACTGCACTTTTTGTTTGGGAATGATTACGGAGAAGTTTTTGGCAAAAAAAGCCATCCCCCCTTTACCTGCTTCTACCCTGGGTTTTTCCTAGACCTTCCCTCATCTCTTTTCCCTCCTACCCATATCTTGTTTCCTGTATCTACCTGTGTGTATGATTTCTGTCCTGTCAAATGTCGTAGTTCTTTTCCAACCTCTGATAATATTTTACTCTGTACACTGCTTTGGTCTGCCAGTTAGTAAAGGCGGTTATCAAGTGTTAATAAATAAAGAGCTCTATCAAAAGGGGTACAGCAGAAGAAAGGGGTGTAGTGTTTAAGGAAGTGAAGCCAAGTGGGCTGTATGCTGCTAGTATTTGGAATGGCTGAGTGAAAGCAATAAGGTACATCACTAACAGACCTCAGCGGTGCAGCTTGTATGAATCAAACTTTTTCACATACAGCAAATCAGCACCAAAGTCGTCTTTGGTCTCATTTTATAAATAAATCTTTTATAAATAATTTAAATATACTTTGCTTTAAATTCCAGGTAGAAAAATACTTTTAGAGTAAAACGATACTCATCTTAGGCTACGCGGATGGGGGTTAGTGCTCCGACATAGGACTATGTTTCGCCTGCGAAGGCTGGATCAAGGAATTCCCCCTTTATTCGGCAGACTCATGCTTCCCACATCAGTCAGTTTAAACCAGCCACGGGGAACATGAGTCTGCCGCCTAAAGGGGGAATTCCTTGATACAGTCTTCTAAGGCGAAACACGGTCCTATGTCGGAGTACTAGCCCCTATCCGTGTAGACTAACCTACTCTTCTACGAAACTGCAATAGCAGTTTTTAGTGCGGTGAGCCGCGCTGAATGGCCTGTGCTGCTCCCGACGCTCACAGAGTTCCTATGAGCGTCGGGAGCAGCGCGGGCTATTCAGCGTGGCTCTCTGCGTTACAAACTGCTAGCGCAGTTTAATAGAAGAGGGGATAAGATGAGTATCGTTTTACTCAAAGTATTTTTCTACCTGGAATTTATAAAAGATTTATTTGTAAAATATGAGACCAAAGACGATTTTGGTGCTGATTTGCTGCATGTGAAAAAGTTTGATACATACAAGCTGCACCGCTGAGGTCTGTTAGTGATGTACCTTAAGGCTTTCTGGATTTGATGCATATGCGTTCAGTCTTAAGTGTGAATATTACAGAAAATTTATAACCAGTATTCACTTGAGTGAAAGTAAAGCAGCTGAACTAAAGATCACAAGTTTGGATAATGAAGATGGAATATTGAATGTTTTAAACCTGATAAGAAGCAGCAGGTCACTAAGAAGCCTATGGAATTGCAGAAGTGACACAGCAACCAACAATTTTTGTTTGTGCCTTCCCCAATTGGCAGTATTAGCAGCCATTGAAGAACTAATTTGGATACCTGAAAGGATGCTGGGAAATGATTTGTTGGGATTGTGCGTTGATGTATGTATAAGAAGAATAACTTCAATGGAAATAATGACTGAATGCTTTAATAAATATATTGCTGAATATTCATATGGAATAAGCTGGACTTTTTTTTATCACTCTGACTGTGAAGAGACAATATAGGACAAGCCTTATAAGCTTCAAACTAGCTTAATTCATTTTTCTCTATGGTTTAGGCCTGGAAAAGTTGGTCCACTGATTCTATCTAGCACTGTTGACACAGGCAGATGGCTCAGCACAATATGCACAAAATAAAAACAGATATCAAAAAAAAAAACCAATTTAAAAAGCCACACTAATTCTGTAATACTGTAGCCAGGAGTCTTTTTTCCAATTGTCTGAGACCTCCTTAGAGAGGTGCTCATCACAATAATCAATGCCAAGACATGTCCAGACACCAGCATTGAATATAAACTTCCCTAGGCGGACACCAAACAGCTGTCAAAACTTAAACTGCAAAATGGCAGTAGTAACTACTCTGTACATATATTTAGCACGTTTACTTTTGCAGATAATGGCATAGAATATATAAGAAGTATTTAAATACTGCAGACAGCATTTTAGAAAAACACTATCTGCAGAGTTTACATATGGTTTCAGTAGTATTTATGTTTCCTTAGCATTTTGCACACTAATCATTAGCATGAGCTAAATCCATTACCACATCTTAGTAAAAGGAACCCTTAGTGTTTTATAATGTATACTGACGCTGTCTCATAACCATTTTTTTAAAATTCTTTATTGATTTTCTAAACTTCAAAAGTGCAATACACAAATATATCATATAATAAGTTAATAAAAGCACATTCAATTTACAAATATGCATATCCAACCATTTTCTCCCCCTCACCCATCTCACCCAATGGATTATTCAATAAAACACAGAAACATAGACTATCCAAATAACCTTACTCTATTCAGATTAAAATATCCTCTCACCCCAGGTGGACATACTCAAAAGTCAAATTAGGACAGAAATAGCCCCCCCCCCTTTTTTTTCCTGGATGTGAACAAAAATAAACCAAAACTGACTCATAATCAAAGACCTACTATAGCAGTGGTTCTTAACCTGGGTTCGACCAAACCCCAGGGGTTCGGTGATTCAGTCTCGCGGGTTCGGCGGAGGTCAGAACACACCTCCGACTCATATAGCGCTTCGGTTACGTTCAATCATCTATCAGTTATTCAGTGATTTTGATCAAGACTGATCGTGTACTTGGTTTCTTGATCTATCAATCTGTAACTAAAGCCTTATATACATCAATCAATTCCTGATCAAAATTTGTGATTTAACTGATAGATGATTGAACGTGACCGAAGCGCTTATGATTTGTGATGATACGCCCCGCTTGTCCATAATTGGCTGCAGGTGATCACGCAACATCGCTTGGCCTTTCTGTGCTGCAGGGGATTTGATGCGCACAGTAGTCGAATTGTAACTGTTGTGATGGTACATCGTGTGATACCTATCTTAATATTTTAATCCCTTACTAACTATGTCAAGTAAAATACGAAAGTGGTCGGACGAATATGTATAATATGGATTCACATGTATAACGGAACGTGATGGGAGTCAGCATCCTAATTGCATGATTTGCAATGCCAAGTTGAGTAATTTTAGTCTAGCTCCGGCAAAACTAAGGGAACACTTCCTTAAGCTGCATGGAGATGGAAAATACAAGAACACAACGCTCGCTGAATTCAAAGTGAAGAGAGCAAGATTCGATGAAAAGGCTACTCTGCCTGTTCTCGGCTTTGTACCCATCAACAAACCGATCCTCACAGCATCGTACGAAGTTGCTTACCTGATCGCAAAGCAGGGCAAACTGCACACCATTGGTGAAACACTCATAAAACCAGCTGTGTTGAAGATGGCGAATATCATGCTGGGAAAAGCAGCTGAAGTTCAGTTATCTAAAATTCCTCTTTCAAATGACATCATCAGCAACAGAATAGAGGACATGAGCAAAGACATCTTGGCTCAAGTAGTTGCAGATCTGATTTCAAGCCTGGCAAAATTCAGCCTTCAACTCGACGAGACCACAGACATTTCCAATCTAAGCCAGCTTGCAGTATTCGTGCGCTACGTGATAAAGGAAGATTTTTTATTTTGTAAGCCTCTTACAACAACAACTAAGGCAACTGATGTGAAGAAACTTGTGGATGACTTCTTCAAAGACAACAATCTTTCGTGGGATATGGTTTCTGCAGTTTGTTCGGACGGAGCTCCAGCCATGCTCGGAAGAAAGTCCGGTTTTGGTGCGCTAGTGAATGCCGATGCACCACACATCATTGTTACGCATTGCATTCTGCACAGGCATGCGTTGGCAACAAAAACCTTGCCTCCAAAGCTGGCAGAAGTTTTAAAAATTGTTGTGGAATGCGTGAACTATGAGCAAAATAATGCTCTGAAGCACCCCATCTTCAAGGAGCTGTGTAAAGAATTGGGATCTGAATTCGAGGTACCATTCTAACGTTCGGTGGTTATCCCGGGGACAGGTGCTGAATCGTGTTTTTGCCATGCGTGTGGAATTAGCTCTGTTTTTGCAAGAGCAGCAACATTGTCATGCAGATTGCTTCAAAAATTCTGAGTTCATTCTCATTTTAGCGTACATGGCTGATATCTTTGCAGCTCTCAATCATCTCAATAAGCAGATGCAGGGTGGTGGAGTCAACATCATCGAAGCGGAAGAAAACCTGAAAGCTTTTCAAAAAAAGCTACCCATTATGGAAACGACGAACAGAAAACGATAACTTCGCAAACTTTCCCCTGCTAGACAACTGTGTAAGTAAGATCGAAGATGTATCTGGAATCGGAGACATTTCTGTACCCGCGGAACTGAAGCAAACTATTGCCACGCACTTAGATGAGCTTGCAAAGTCTCTCGACGGATACTTCCCTACAAGAGAGTCATATCCAGCATGGGTGAGACAGCCGTTCACGTTTAGTGTTGAGACAACAGATGTCAATGATGAATACCTCGATGAAATCATTGAAATTCAGCAGAGCAAGGTTCAACAGCAACTCTTCAGAACAACAACGCTCTCAACATTTTGGTGTCAACAATTGGTAACGTACCCTGTTATTGCTAAGAAAGCTCTGGAAATTTTCATACCGTTTGTTACAACATATCTTTGCGAGCAATCCTTTTCGAGGATCCTGGACATAAAAACGAAGAAAAGGAACAGACTTTGTTGCGAAAATGACATGAGAGTGGCACTTGCCAAGGTAAAGCCGCGCATTTCTGAACTGGTCTCTGAGAGGCAACAGCAGAAGTCACACTGATTTGCAGTAAATTTCATTATTATATTATTATTATTCGAAATGTAGGATAACTTTTTTGTTTTCAAAATTGATATTATTTTTTCCCTCACTGTATACCTACGTTTTGAATTTGTAAAAATCATATTTTATTTTTCCAATAAAGAAGAGTTCGGTGAACACGCATATGAAACTGGTGGGGTTCAGAACCTCCAACAAGGTTAAGAACCACTGTACTATAGTGAGTAATATATGATGTCAATGTTCCCCAAACCAGCTTAAATACATTACTGTGCCCCAAACTATCGGCATTCATTTTTTCATATCTATAGCTGGAGCACAAATTTGCCCACCAGAAAGGAAAATTTAGGCAGTCATAGTTCTCCCAATTTCGGGTTACCATGTGCATGGCTATCCCGGTCATTTCTTATTTTAAACGTCAGAATTTTCTACTTTACCTAAAATAGTGGATCAAGCTAGTCATAAATTTAAAATAAATTAAATACGTTTGATTTATTAAGCTTGATATACTGTTTTAGCTAGGATCTGTGGAGGGGCATTTTCAAAATGATGTCTAAATCCAATTTTGGACATTTTGCATAAAATGTCCAAGAATCCAGTAGCAAAAATGAACATTTTCAAACAGGAAAACATATATTTTTGTTTCAAAATTGCCATTTCTTAGATGCTTTTGTGCTCAGTGCATCATTTTGAACCATTTTTGGAAAAAAAAAAATTCCCAAAAATAAATGCACACAAACAAGCGATTGGGATGTTGGAGGGTCCAACATTCCTAGTACATTAGCCACATGGACATCCTAGCATGCATTCATTCAATTTTCTATATCATTCTCCCAGGAGAGCTTAGAATGGTTGACATGAGTTTACACTTTTCCCTCGTTATTCACAGGGTATAGGGGCAGAGCCAGACCGCGAATAGAGAAAAACCGTGAATATCTTCTGGTCCGGCTCTGACCCACCCCGCCTCCCTCCCGCCTTCTCCCCGGCATCCCAGCCTTACCTGGTGGTCTCGCGGGCTTTCGGGGCAGGAGCGAACTTCCTACGCTCCTGACCCATGTAGATCGCCAAAAGGAAATGACTGCCGTGAGTTCCCGTAGTCTCTGCAACCGGGAAGTGACATCAGAGGGAGAGCCAAGGCCGGCAAGTGCAGCAAGTTGGAGATGCTGCTTGTGCCAGGGAACTTAAAGAGGTTTGGGGAAAGAAAGGGGTGCATGGGGGGAGAGCAGAGAAGAGGGCAAGGGGGTGCTACCGCCCAGGGTGCCTCCCACCCTCGCTACACCACTATCTGGATGGAAGACATTGATGCGCCAGAAGAATTACCCATAGTCCTCAAAAACGAGGCAGAAAATTACCAAAATAAAAAAGATTGCTACTGTACACTTAATTGATGTATTCTTATATTACTGAGGTAGCTTTCAATTTTTTTTTCCGTGTCTTTCTCCACCTCCATAGCTTTTGTTTTTAAATGAAAATATTGTAATGAATTAAAAAAAAAAAAGAAAATAATACTTGAAAGTTGCTCTTTTATTACATGTATTTTCTTCTCTACATAGTCACCACCATTTGCCCCTTATTTCTGCCAACGATGGACAAGTTTTCGAAAGCTGTCACAAAAAAACTGCACATCTTGTCTCTCCAACCAGTTGCTCGCACTTCTTTCTACCTGAACAAATGCCCCTGAAGGTATTCCTTCAATTTTTGAAAAAAGGTGGGTATCACATAGCGCTAAGTCTGGGTTGTATGGTAACATTGCACCATATGCTCACTGAATGCCTCCATTTCACAAACAGTAACAAAACAGCCTCTTCACACAGACCCTTCTCGCCAAGTGAGGTGAAGGAAGAGATTTCAAACAACTGAACATGTGTAACATGTCACTGCTGCCATCTGTTGATGAATTATGGAGGTGGAAGCTTAGCCTTTCATTCAACTCTCATACTTAAGTTTATAGCAGTATAAAAGCACAAAATAATATAAGATAGCTTAAAAATAACATAGCATTTTTGCCAAATGAAAGTAGGCCCATATTTTCACAACAGGCACAGAATTACCGTATTTTCACGCATATAACGCGCGCGTTATACGCGTTTTTACCTACCGCGCATACCCCTCGCGCGTTATATGCGTGAGCGCGGTATACGAAAGTTTTAAAACATAGTTCCCACCCCGCCCGACGCCCGATTCACCCCCCCAGCAGGACCACTCGCACCCCCACCCCGAACGACCACTCGCACGCGCTCCCACCCGCACCCGCATCCACGATCGGAGCAAGAGGGAGCCCAAGCCCTCTTGCCCGGCCGACTCCCCGACGTCCGATACATCCCCCCCCCCCGGCAGGACCACTCGCACCCCCACCCCGAAGGACCGCCGACTTCCCGACAATATCGGGCCAGAAGGGAGCCCAAACCCTCCTGGCCACGGCGACCCCCTAACCCCACCCCGCCCTACATTACGGGCAGGAGGGATCCCAGGCCCTCCTGCCCTCGACGCAAACCCCCCTCCCCCCCAACGACCGTCCCCCACCCAAGAACCTCCGACCGCCCCCCCAGCCGACCCGCGACCCCCCTGGCCGACCCCCATGACCCCCCCACCCCCCTTCCCCGTACCTTTGGAAGTTGGCCGGACAGACGGGAGCCAAACCCGCCTGTCCGGCAGGCAGCCAACGAAGGAATGAGGCCGGATTGGCCCATCCGTCCTAAAGCTCCGCCTACTGGTGGGGCCTAAGGCGCGTGGGCCAATCAGAATAGGCCCTGGAGCCTTAGGTCCCACCTGGGGGCGCGGCCTGAGGCACATGGTCGGGTTGGGCCCATGTGCCTCAGGCCGCGCCCCCAGGTGGGACCTAAGGCTCCAGGGCCTATTCTGATTGGCCCACGCGCCTTAGGCCCCACCAGTAGGCGGAGCTTTAGGACGGATGGGCCAATCCGGCCTCATTCCTTCGTTGGCTGCCTGCCGGACAGGCGGGTTTGGCTCCCGTCTGTCCGGCCAACTACCAAAGGTACGGGGAAGGGGGGTGGGGGGGTCGTGGGGGTCGCCAGGGGGGCCGCGGGTCGGCCGGGGGGGCGGTCGGAGGGTCTTGGGGGGGGCGGTCGTTGGGGGGGGGGGGGGGGTTTGCGTCGAGGGCAGGAGGGCCTGGGATCCCTCCTGCCCGTAATGTAGTGCGGGGTGGGGTTAGGGGGTCGTCGTGGCCAGGAGGGTTTGGGCTCCCTTCTGGCCCAACTACCAAAGGTACGGGGAAGGGGGGTGGGGGCGTCGTGGGGGTCGCCAGGGGGGTCGCGGGTCGGCTGGGGGGGCGGTCGGAGGTTCTTGGGGGGGGGCGGTCGTTGGGGGGGAGGGGGGTTTGCGTCGAGGGCAGGAGGGCCTGGGATCCCTCCTGCCCGTAATGTAGTGCGGGGTGGGGGTAGGGGGTCGCCCTGGCCAGGAGGGTTTGGGCTCCCTCCTGGCCCGATATTGTCGGGGAGTCGGCGGTCCTTCGGGGTGGGGGTGCGAATGGTCCTGCCGGGGGGGGGGAGATGAATCGGACGTCGGGGGGGGGGGGGTGAACGGAGAGTCGGGACAGCGCACGGAGAGGCGGGGCAGTGCACGGAAGTCAGGGGGGTGAACGGAGAGTCGGGACAGCGCACGGAAAGTCAGGGCAGTGCACGGAAGTCAGGGGGGGTGAAGGGAGAGTCGGGACAGCGCACGGAAAGTCAGGGCAGTGCATGGAAGTCAGGGGGGGGTGAACGGAGAGTCGGGACAGCGCACGGAGAGGCGGGGCAGTGCACGGAAGTCAGGGGGGGGTGAACGGAGAGTCGGGACAGCGCACGGAGAGGCGGGGCAGTGCACGGAAGTCAGGGGGGGGTGAACGGAGAGTCGGGACAGCGCACGGAAAGTCAGGGCAGTGCACGGAAGTCAGGGGGGGGTGAACGGAGAGTCGGGACAGCGCACGGAGAGGCGGGGCAGTGCACGGAAGTCAGGGGGGGTGAACGGAGAGTCGGGACAGCGCACGGAGAGGCGGGGCAGTGCACGGAAGTCAGGGGGGGTGAACGGAGAGTCGGGACAGCGCACGGAGAGGCGGGGCAGTGCACGGAAGTCAGGGGGGGTGAACGGAGAGTCGGGCAGCATGCGCGGTATAATCGTGAGCGCGTTATACCAAAGTTTTTGTGCTTATCATCGTGATTTCTGCGCGCTATACACGTGTGCGCGTTTTATACGGGTGCGTGTTATTTGCGTGAAAATACGGTAACTGCATTGAAAAGAGGCATTGAGGATACCACACCTAATTTTCACCCTGCTTTGTTTCATCTAAACGTACATTAGTACAGTCGGCCAAATAACAACTTGATTTTCAAATTCAATTCAAGAAAAATCTGCTTGCTGTGTATAGGCAACATTTCCAGTGGGGCGCCCTTAGTTAAAAATATTGGCCTGCATGTTCTTCTTTAAGAGGGAATGGGTAAATATATTAAAAAGTCTGTTGCATCCAGTGGACTATACCAGAATACAACCAACAATTTTTCCATTTGTTATGGTACACTAAATATAATCAGAAACAGATGTTAACACCCTTCCATCAAGATTCAAGTGAAGCAAGTCAGGTAGGGACAAGAGTTCAATATGATTGTGAAACAACCCCCAAGGCATGACACACACTTTAATATCTACAGAATTTTGTACAATAACAAAATAGGACGTTTTTCACAGAGTGTTATTGTTTAATGTTCAACTTCCTGTTCCCTGGTTAATTTGTTAAACTGTGCAGAAAAAAATGTCTTTTATTCTAAACCATAAATTATATCCCAAAAAGAAAACAGTTTGACAGAACTGCACTTAAGGCTGACAGAGGAAAGCATGCAGTTATTATAGGCTATACTGAAATGGGTGAACTAATGACTGTTCTGGAATCAGGTTCCAGAACTGGTGGCCATAGCCACTTTGGCCTTGTCCTTCCTAATATGCAACTGAATACTATAGATCTGGCGTCTAGGTGACAAGTTCAAAAAGACATCTATTGTAAGACTACTGTATAAAAGCTTTTAAAAAAACATTCTGCACAAAAGTGAATCGATTAACCATTAAAAAAAACCACCTTTAAACAAATTCAAATTTTAATCATAAAAATCTTCAACATAATTGAATGGATGAATATAACTTAATAAAGTTTGGGGACCATTATTTCAGAGGCTTAAATTTCTTCATAGATATAAGCATTAGGGACTGCCATCAGTTTCATAAAGCAAAAGCTACCTTGAAAATCTTTATACCAAAAATCATATTCTTTACCAAAAATATTTCAAAAAATTATTTTTTATATATAAACAGTCCAATAATCCCTGACATAGAGTTTATAATTAAAATGTGATCATATTGGTGAGCTCTTGATTCTGATTTAGCTAAGTAAAAGTTGATTTTTTTTTTTCAGCCTATTAAGGGGATTATTGGCTAACTACTCTTATAGCCCATTACATTAACGGGTGCTAGAATATGTGTGTGTGTCTGTCTTTATTTTTTTCTCTCTCTCCTTAGCCGCTTTCTGTATTTCTGTCTGTCTTTTTTTTTTTTTTTTCCTTGGCTGTCCACTACCACCCCTTGCCTGCTCCCCCTGTCCATTCTCCTTTCCTTTTACCTCCCCTGTGTCCTCCACCACCCCATCACTGTTCACCTTATCCAGCAGAAGCCCTTCTCCCTTTGTTTTACCTCCCCCTGTCCATCATCTGTCCAGCAGTAGGCCTGTCTTCATTTTTCTGTCCCCCCTCCCTGTTCATAAGCACCTCTTCCCCTGTCCATCAACCACTTTTCTGCCCCTCCATTTCCATGTGTTGCAGCATTTCCCTCCCACCCCACTTCCCTGTGCAGTATTTTCCTCCCCCCCATACCTTCCTCATACTTTCCTTCCTACTTATGTTAAATTGCTTTGCGGGTTTGGCTGCCGTGGCCTGCAGCCGCCGACAGCCACCACGGCCAGCAGCCGCCGCAGCTGACATCCGACTCGGGCCGCCGCGGCCGACATCTGACTGGGGCCGCCGCGGTCGACATCCGCCTCGGGGGGGGGAGGAAGAGAGAGAGCGGAGAGAGTACTGTAAGGGCATGCGCAGTCCTACCTGTGGGTCCCTACAACGCAGCGACGTCAAGAGCAATAAACGCAGGCGGGGATCGTGAGAGTAGCCACCGCTCACCACTCCAGACTGTAAGCCACGCATGCGCACTTCCTATGTGTCGCTACAGCTCATGGAAAACTGGCGCACACATAGGAAGTACACATGTGTGGCCTAGCGTTTTATTATATTAGATGTAACTTCCTACTTTGGCAAGGGTGGAACATAGCAGACAGCAAGCTCTGGGCTGGGTAGCAGACATTTTATGTGGGCATTTGCTCAGTTAATGTTTGCTTAGATGTGTTTTAATTATGGGTGCTCTGTGGACTCAACTACCCAGAGGGTTTTGTTGTCCAGTGGACTGGGCTACTTCCGCAGTCAGAGGAGAGCAGTGGCCATATTTGCTCAGCACATGCTAGCGTGAGAGCCAGAGAGTGGTGTTCTCCCACCAGGTTTTTTACCCCTTTAATTCTGACAATCAAATACCGTATTTTCGCGGATATAACGCGCACCCGTGTAAAACGCGCACACGGGTATAGCGCGCAGAAATCACGATGATATGTACAAAACCTTTTGTATACCGCGCTCACGGGTATACCGCGCATGATGCCCGACGCTCCTTTCACCCGCCCTGACTTTCCGTGCGCTGTCCCGACTCTCCGTTCACCCCCCCTGACTTCCGTGCACTGCCCTGACTTTCCGTGCGCTGTCCCGACTCTCCGTTCACCCCCCCAGACTTCCGTGCACTGCCCTGACTTTCCGTGCGCTGTCCCGACTCTCCGTTCACCCCCCCTGACTTTCCGTGCACTGTCCCCCCTTGAAGTCCTGTCCCCCCTTGAAGGTCTGTCCCCATCCTGAAAGCCTGATGCCCCCCCCCCGACGTCCGATACATCCCCCCCCCGGCAGGACCACTCGCACCCCCACCCCGAAGGACCGCCGACTCCCCAACAATATCGGGCCAGGAGGGAGCCCAAACCCTCCTGGCCACGGCGACCCCCTAACCCCACCCCCACACTACATTACGGGCAGGAGGGATCCCAGGCCCTCCTGCCCTCGACGCAAACCCCCCCCCCCCAACGACCGCCCCCCCCCAAGAACCTCCGCCCGTCCCCCAGCCGACCTGCGCCCCCCCTGGCCGACCCCCACGACACCCCCACCCGCCTTCCCCGTACCTTTGTGTAGTTGGGCCAGAAGAGAGCCCAAACCCTCCTGGCCACGGCGACCCCCTAACCCCACCCCGCACTACATTACGGGCAGGAGGGATCCCAGGCCCTCCTGCCCTCGACGCAAACCCCCCTCCCCCCCAATGACGGCCCCCCCCAAGAACCTCCGACCGCCCCCCCAGCCGACCCGTGACCCCCACGACCCCCCCACCCCCCTTCCCCGTACCTTTGGTAGTTGGCCGGACAGACGGGAGCCAAACCCGCCTGTCCGGCAGGCAGCCAACGAAGGAATGAGGCCGGATTGGCCCATCCATCCTAAAGCTCCGCCTACTGGTGGGGCCTAAGGCGCGTGGGCCAATCAGAATAGGCCCTGGAGCCTTAGGTCCCACCTGGGGGCGCGGCCTGAGGCACATGGTCGGGTTGGGCCCATGTGCCTCAGGCCGCGCCCCCAGGTGGGACCTAAGGCTCCAGGGCCTATTCTGATTGGCCCACGCGCCTTAGGCCCCACCAGTAGGCGGAGCTTTAGGACGGATGGGCCAATCCGGCCTCATTCCTTCGTTGGCTGCCTGCCGGACAGGCGGGTTTGGCTCCCGTCTGTCCGGCCAACTACCAAAGGTACGGGGAAGGGGGGTGGGGGGGTCGTGGGGGTCGGCCAGGGGGGTCGCGGGTCGGCTGGGGGGGCGGTCGGAGGTTCTTGGGGGGGGCGGTCGTTGGGGGGGGAGGGGGGTTTGCGTCGAGGGCAGGAGGGCCTGGGATCCCTCCTGCCCGTAATGTAGTGCGGGGTGGGGTTAGGGGGTCGCCGTGGCCAGGAGGGTTTGGGCTCCCTTCTGGCCCGATATTGTCGGGAAGTCGGCGGTCCTTCGGGGTGGGGGTGCGAGTGGTCCTGCCGGGGGGGGGATGTATCGGACATCGGGGAGTCGGCCGGGCAAGAGGGCTTGGGCTCCCTCTTGCTCCGATCGTGGATGCGGGTGCGGGTGGGAGCGCGTGCGAGCATTCGTTCGGGGTGGGGGTGCGAGCGGTCCTGCTGGGGGGGTGAATCGGGCGTCGGGCGGGGTGGGAACTATGTTTAAAAACTTTTGTATACCGCGCTCAGGCATATAACGCGCGAGGGGTATGCACGGTAGGTAAAAACGCGTATAACGCGCGCGTTATATCCGCGAAAATACGGTACAGGTTAGATTACTTCAAAGTCTGGAGAACGGTGTCATCTCCACAGTGTGGACATTCCTGGCATAGACATGATATGCTAGTGGAGTGAGAAGGAATGTACAGGCTTGAACTACATTGAACTATCATCTGACTGTAAGTTGTTTGTTTAATTATTAAAGAACTGTTCAATTGATTCAGTCTGGTGACATCAAGATTAAGGAATTAGGAGGGGGTCTTTTCTTTTTGAGATATCCATGCAAGTGTGTAGGCAGATATCGTTCTTTGAAATATGTTTTTGTAGACCCATCTCCTTTGATAAGTTTTCTCTCAATGAAACGTCTTGAGAATGAAATAACAACTGTGCCTAATAAGAATTAGTTCTCTGTCCTGCAGTTATTACGCTTTCTTTTGATAAATATGTGAATTTAATTACTCTACTCTTTAAGTCTTGAATCCAAGATTAGAGAACTAGTGTGTGATCAAGCGAGCTTTTCCTTTTTTTTCTTTTAAATAATTTGAGTAATTTATCTTTCAAGTTTGAAAGTAAATTTAAGTTAATATGTCTTTGATCACACTTTTCTGTACAAGATGTTTATGCTTGGTAATTGTTTAAAAACTGTATAAATAAATAAAATAAAAAGATTAAGGAATTAGGAGTTGGCTGAACAGGAAACTTAAAGTGGCCAGTAATTTAAAGAAGTCTTTGCTTCAGTACAAAAACCTGAGGACTTGCAGAGAGCTGTTTCTGTATAGTAGAAGTTAGACAGCAACAGTGACATTTGCAGATTTTAAGATAGGGAGGAAGATATCAGTTCACAGACAGGAAGAGAGCAGTTGAGTGAGAGGAGCAGTGTCAAACAAGGAAGCAGAAGGAAATAAGAACAAGTGATGTTGGACACATGGGGTGGGGTGTGGTATGTAGAGTGATGGACAGACATTGGACCTGGGATAGCAGAGAGGAAGAGAGAGAACAAAAAGGGAGAGATGTTATATGCAGGGAGGGAGGGAAGGAAGAGAAATGGGAATATGTTGTATCCAAGGACAGAGGTGAAGGACTTGTGGAGTAGGGGAATAGGAGGAAAAGCGATGGAGAAAAGTTGGACCAGGGTGTAGTGGAGAGGAAGAGAGGGAAGGGAGGGGGAGAGATGTTTGACTGTGAGGAAGAAGTGAGGGAGAAAGATGTTGGAGAGAAGAAAAAGGGAAGCAGCATTCAGAACCATGGATGGCACATAAGAACATAAGCAATGCCTCTGCTGGGTCAGACCTGAGGTCCATCATGCCCAGCAGTCCGCTCACGCGGAGGCCCAACAGGTCCAGGACCAGGAACAGGGGAAGGGACAGATAGAAATTAGGATACAAGATTGGGAGGAGAGAGAGAGGGGGAGGAAATGCTAGGTTAGAAAGATGGAGAGAGGAAAGGGAGATACTGGGAATGTTAGAACCCAACGGGAGCTGTCAAGGTGATGAGTGACAGAAGGATAGTGACTACAGAAGACAGAAATGTGGTACTGGGGACTACATGAAAGATAGAATAAAATAGGAAGCTGGGGAAGAAGTGAGACTGGAAATGGAAGAGCTATGGTGTGGTACCATATGTGAGGGCAGGGTCGCAGGGCCAGGTAAGACAAGCCCCACACAATCAACAGCATATATGGATTCCTCATCACACAGCAACAACTCTTGCTGATCTCTGGCCTGGTTTCAGAATCCAGAGTTTCAGCATAGTCTGTAGTAGATACATGAGGTTGACCTGCAGATGGCAAGGTCAAAACAAAAGCTCTTCAAGATTCCAAGCTGAACTTGCCTACCTGATTACAGCTTCTCAGCTTCAGAGTAAAGATATCTGCAGTAGGTATCATAGCATCCCTCTGGGCCCCCCTTAATCTAACTCTTGCCTGTCGTTTTATACTTTCTGGACCATACCCTCCTAGGACGGGACTAGGAGTTTTAAAGTGGTTCTGACAGTGTGAGGGGAGTGCCCTTAAGGGGAAATGTCAGAGTCTTATAGACTCCCTCACATATGGATTAAGAGATGGAAAGTTAGTATGCAGGTGAAAGTGAAAAGAAGATGGAGAACTGGAAGATGAGAAAAGATAGTTTCAGTGGACAAAGAAATAGAAAAGAAAAAAGGGAGGAAAGAA
This sequence comes from Geotrypetes seraphini, assembly GCF_902459505.1. Lineage (NCBI taxonomy): Eukaryota > Metazoa > Chordata > Amphibia > Gymnophiona > Dermophiidae > Geotrypetes > Geotrypetes seraphini. Next base: position 287,215,379 of record NC_047086.1, read on the forward strand.
CTAAAAGGAAATGATCAGTGTTTCAAAGACAGGTATAGTGAGGGAACAGAACAAGGTAAAAGGAAAGAGCAGAAATAACAAATGGACAACAGCTGATGGAAAGAGAGCAGAAGACAAGAAAACAGAAAAGAGAAATGGGGATCAGCATGATGGTACTAAGGAAATTAAAAAAAACAACTTATGTTGTTCTTCTTGTTGTTTTTTGTTTTTTTAATTTAGTAACTGGAACATGTTAGCTTTGGAAAATGTGCATTGTAAATGTCTTTGTATTATGTTCAGTATAAAAGGAAAAATGCATTTCCGTTTTTATTTCTTTAGTGTTGAGATACATGCCATGTTTTACAGTTCATTGTTGTCTTCTTATTTCTGTTTGTATTTTGTATTCTCTTGTTCTGTATTTGAAAAGGGTCTGTCTGATTTGGATAAGACTGAGATGGGGTATTCTTCTTGGTTGTAGTTTCTGTGTAGACCTCATTAGCAGTCCCATTTGTTCTGTTTTACCTGGAGTAGCTGTTTTAGGGAATACTGTAATAGCTGCAGTGCTACCTACTCATAGGTAGGATTTTTGCTGTTTGAATCATATACATCAGCTTTTACAAAGCAGTAGTAGAGGTTTTTACTGTAGGTCAGCGAGATACATGCTCCGATGCTCATAGAATTCCTGTGAGAATCAGAGCGTTTACCTCTACCGCGGCTTTGTAAAAGGAGCCCATAATTAGCACTACTGCCGATGCAGGGCTGTGGAGTCAGAATTAGTGTCGTGGAGTCAGAAGCAATTTTAGGTGGAGTCAGAATCAGTAAAAATGTACCAACTCCAACTCCAGTTTCAAAATAAAAACTTTCAGGATGTGACATTGTAAATTTATCATTTTATATACATTTTTTTCAGATTCTTTATTTAAACTTGAAATATATATATTTTTACATTCTATTAGGCCTTATTTTGTTCATAAAGAAATATCTTATGTTGCTGTAATTAATCAAATTTCTTTTAGATTTGCTATATGTAATAGGAATCGAAATCAGATTTGGATAATAGAAAAACAAAGGAGTTGAAATCAAAGATTTGGTTTACCGAGTCCACAGCCCTGGTTGTATAACACATTTGCTATACTCGTATGTTGAAGATGGAGAGATGTCTGCCAGGCCTGTGCAGAGGGAGGAGGAGGAAGGGACAAGAGAGAGTAAGAGAGGGGAGGGGAGATGCAAGACCTGGGGTGAAGGGAAGGGAAGAGAGAGACCAAACTAAAAAGAGGGGGGAGGAAAGCAGATGAGAGATGCTAGACTAATACAGAGAGGGAGGGAGAGATGCAAGACCACAGGGGGAAGGGGAAGGGTACAAGAGGGACAGATATTGCTCCAAAGTAGGTGGACAGGGTACAGGATGGCAGGAGAGATAGGAGGAGAAAGCCTGTACCTTGGGAAGGGGATACAGGAGGAAAGGAAGAAGCTGGATATGAGGAGAGACATGAAACAGAGAAAAGATGCTGGGCATGAAGGGAGCATAGTAACAGGGACATAAAGGGGCATTACTGGAGAGAAGAATAGAGACAGGGACACAGAAAGGAGATGCTGGATATGATAGATAAAGGATTCAGAGGGAGGATGGATGGTGGATATCAGGGTAGTCCCAAAAAATTAATCAACTCATTCCATTTGTCCATAAGGCTAATTTTATTCTTTTATATAAAAATGAAAAACACGCAAAATTTTACTTAAAACCAACAAAGTTGAAGGGTCACCCCACTTCAGTGTTTTTTAAAACTACCATTAAGCTTTACAGTATATTGTGATTCTTGTGCACTCAACAAATAATGAACAGTCTATAGCATAAGAGCTGCCTTTGATGCAGAAGGAAACTTCTTTCAGTGGCTGGCCACTAGCCAGAGAACAAATTGCTCCTGTACTTCACCTTTTGTCAAAGTATCATTGTGTTTTTTCAGTGAGGTTTATCCTTTGTTCTGCTGCATCATTAACAACAGTTAGTTTGGATGCCCAGTTCCAAAGTTCCTTGAAAACTGGATTGTCAGTCCACTCTGTGGGATGTTTCTTCAGGAATATTTTCATTTTTGTTGATCCTCCTTCAATCAAGAGATCAAAAAATGACTGTGTTCTCTATGTTACAAGACTTTCAAAGGTCACAGATTGTGTTTCATTTGTACGCATAAGACATCGTGGAACGTCTGACAATGGTGGACGCTGTAAGTTTTGCACCATTTGTGGCTTTGTTTCTGGTGCAATTCTGTCATCAAAAAAGGCAAGTGCTGCTAGAAACCATAGATGTCTGGAAATAGCTGTGAGTGCCTTGTTTGCAACAGTTTTATTTGGATATGTGTTGAGAGCAGACAGCAGTTCAACATCATTATATGGTGCCCTAATTCCCATTGGTTCAATCCCATACTGACTCACATGCCAACTTATAGCTTTTCGGTAAAGGTTTTCCTTCATCATAGTGATGAAAATTGACCCTTCGAAGAACATCCAGTCCAGCTGACAGACTGACTTCCCAAGGAGCCAGTTTTCGGGTTCAGATTGCAAACTAGACGACACCATACAAACATACTAACTAATTATACATACTATACTAGCTATAAATATTAATTATGCGCAATCACCTACATACGCAATCACCTACAGCACACAAGCAAACAGTGCATGCTGGGGGTGACCTCTAAATATTGTCTAATCAAGCTGAAATCTGACACATGAGCAAGATATACCAAGTGGACAAAAATAAGCCTTGTGGAGACAAGATTTGACAAGGCTAATTTTTTTTTTTTTTTTTTTTGCATACTACTGTGGACCACCCTAGCGGACATGGAGAGAGAAGAAATTAGGAGACCCTGAAAAGAGTTAAGAAAAAAAGCAGAAAAGAGACACTGGAACCAAACTAATGATCAGACAATGAGAAAATGTATTTTTACTTTCTGAATTTATTAATTGCAATATGTCAGTTTGGGGAAATGTGCATCTCTGATATCTTGCATTTCAGTTTCCATGTCTATTACTATGATAGATTTTCTTTATAAGTGTGGAATATGTTTTTTGTCCCCACTTCCTTGAGAGAGACGGTGTTATAGGGACTCATCTTAATTTTTCTGCCCAAGGCCCATTCAGTCCTGCTGTAGTTAACTCGCTGCAACCAGTTAATTTATTTAAGAACATTTTGGCACACTGCCTTAACTGTAACCATCAGGAACCTCAGAAGACCCTTGTAACAAATTCATGGCACTTTTTTTCTGGCTACTCCTTTTCAAATACCACAACTCTTCACTGTGACTCCAGTGGGGTTCCACTCATTTGCCGACACCTGGTGAAGCTTTTTTTCATTCTTAGATTAGAACAAACAGGCTCAGTTTTAATAGCTAGCAGATGCAATCTCAAAATGAATTTGACAAGCCATCCTCTTCAACTGCAAAAGCACAATCTATAAAAACATGAATAAGATCCAATGCTGACTGTTTTCAACAGTACTGTGTGGGAAGGCGAGAAGAGCCACCACCAGGAAACAACCTCCAATTAAAGAGAAATTATGGCCAACAATACCCACTGTCATATTGCCAGGCCACGGCTTCCTAGGAAAGAGGAGGAAATTCTCCATGGCTGAGGTGATAATGATTTAGCACTGGTTGCTTTCCAACTCCTATCAAACAGTGAAAACCCCCAGATTGGCTCCAGTTCAGTACAGCACCACAAAACCGAATATTCAGTCATCATAGAATATGATGGGAGGTTTTAGTTCTAGGGCAACATAGGAGCCAGCTCTCTGGAAAGGGGCGGCTCAAAGTAATCTGCTGCTAGAAGTATACACACCCAAGTACCTAGCTAGATCCCAAGTAATAAGACAAATTTTATGCTGCTATCCTAGGAATAAGCAGTGGATTTCCCCAGGCTATCTCAATAATGACCAATGGACTTCTCTTTTAGGAAATTATCCAAGCCTTTTATTAAACCCCGCTAAGCTGATTTCACCACATTCTCCGGCAACGAATTCCAGAGTTTACACATGTGTGTATAGAAATATTTTCTCTAGTTTGTTGTAAACCTACTACTTAGTAACTTCATCACCTGTCCCCTAGTCCTAGTATTTTTGGAAAGAGTAAACAAGTGATTCAAATTTACCCTTTCCACTCCACTCATTATTTTATAGACCTCTATCATAGCCCCCCTGAGTCGCCTCTTCTCCAAGCTTAAGAGCCCTAGCCGCTTTAGCCTTTCCTCATAGGGAAGGCATCCCAAACCATTTATCATTTTCTTCGCCCTTCTCTGTACCTTTTCTAATTCCGCTATATCTTTTTTGAGATACGGTGACCAGAATTGCACACAGTATTCGAAGCGCGACCATACCATAGAGCGATACAAGGGCATTAGAACATTTTCATCTTTGTTTTCCATTCCTTTCCTGATAATTCCTAACACACTATTTGCTTTCTTAGCCACCGCTGCACTTTGAGCTGAGCAGCTGCAGTCAAAGCCAAACAACAGTTCTTGCCAGATAAACTCAAAGAACCTTGTTTCTGTATTTCTATCTGCACATACTTTAACCTGCTTTTCTGCAGCAACAGAGCGATGCAAGATGCTCAAACTTAATAACAAGGAGCAAAAAGAGAAAGTGAGCATAAGAACAACTCAGTTTAACTCACAGCTTCAAATGAATTTAACTTTTTGAGACATTTCCACCTTTGAAATAATGTTTTGAATTAAGATTTTGGTTCCCTGACTCAGGATCGAAATGAGCCACGTGATATCAGATAAGTCTGCCTTTTGAATCGGAACCTGTGATTTCAGACAAGTCTGCCTTTTGAATCATTTTTAAACCATTTTTATATGAAAAAGTGATAACCTGTGGGTACACAGCTGAGTGAAGATTTTTGAATATCAACTGAAATATATTGAAAATGTGATGATTGGGTGGTGAGGCGATAGTCTTGGGGTTTGCCCATCGTTTTTGCCTCCATGTCTCTGAGCACTGGTTTCATTATAAGTTGATATGATATCTAATAAATATTATTGAATATATTAGAGTGATTTTGCATCAGATTTTCCATAGCTCCTTTGATCATTCACATAATATCAAGCACCAAACTTGTGGTCCCCCTTACTGATTCAGCGAACCAGATAAGTGCTGATGACAGGGAAATTCTGTAAATGGTGTCTAAAAATATAGGTGCCTATAATGTCCAATGTCTCCCAACAGTGCTGTTTGGTATGTTATTGATGGATAAGAGTCCAATAGCTTCACATAACAATAGACTGCTTTTCATCATGACAGGAGTTGCCATACAACTTATTTGGAAAAATTGGGACAGATTAAACTATAGTTTTTGGTGGGAATCCTTGTGCCAAACTTATAAATTTGAACGTAATAATTTCCAGATAGTATTGTGGGTTTGATTGTGCCTGAGTGTTCCGGGTGGTTGTATACGGGTTGGTGGGGCTATTGGTTTGGGTTTGTGTGTGGGGTGGATGGCAGCATTGGGGGATTTGTTTGGTGAGGTGCTTTTTGTCTTTCTTTTTCTGCTTACCTGTTGGCGTGAGTTGATCTGCTCAGATCGCTTTTCTGTTCTTCCGCTTCCACTCTTCCCTATTGTATACTGTGGAGTTTCGGGTGGACCGCACCTGGTGGTCTCCCGCATATTCGGCCCTGGGGGGCTTTTTGCCCTTTCTTATTGCCTTGTTTTCTCTCTGTGTGTATGGTGGGTGTGTTTGTGTTGTGTTGTCTGCTATGAGTCTGTGGGGTATGCTTGCTAGTGGCTTTGAATGGGAGAGTGTTAAGGGGAAGGGTACCTGTTGGGGGTTGGGTAGGCTTCCTGCAGTGTTTGGGGATTGTTGCTACTCCTTCCTGATTCATGCTAAGTGCATTTTTTTTTTGGGGGGGGGGAGCCGGGGCCCTGCTCACATTCTGACATGACTCTCTCTTTCTGGCTGTGTTGGGCCCATGTACCTAAGGCCCTACCCACAGGAGGGACCTAAGGCTACTGAGCCAATTTTGGTTGGCCCAGGTGCCTCAGGCCCCACCTATGGGCGGGGTTTGAGGCGGCTGGGCCAATCAGGTCCTAAGGCCCGCAATTCGATGGATGGCGGGGCTGCCGGACATACAGGCTTGGGACCTGTCTGGCTGGCCAATGTTTTGACAGGTACGGGGGAGGTGTTGGGGGTAGGGGGTGGTGTCATGGGGTCGGCAGGGGGGTCTCGCAGGTCAGTGGGTAGGGAGGCAATTGGAGGTTTGGGGGGGGCGATCATGGAAGGGGGGTGCGCTGAGGGCAGTAGGGCCTGGGATCCCTCCTGTCCGTATCTTAGTGGGGGTGGGGATAGGAGGGGCGCCTGGGCAGGAAGGGTTGGGCTCCCTCCTGTCCAGATCGAGTGGGGGAGGTCGTCTGGGCAGGAGGGATTGGGCCCCTCCTGCCCGGATCGAGTGTGTGTGTGGGGGGGTTCGCCTGGGCAAGAGGGGTTGGGCTCCCTCCTGCCCAGATCGAGTGTAAGTGAGGGGGTCGCCTGGGCAGGAGGGGTTGGGCTCCCTCCTGCCCGGATCGAGTGTGGGAGGTCGCCTGGGCAGGAGGGGTTGGGCTCCCTCCTGCCCGGATCGAGTGTGGGAGGTCACCTGGGCAGGAGGGGTTGGGCTCCCTCCTGCCCAGATTGAGTGTATGTGGGGGGGGGTTCACCTGGGCAAGAGGGGTTGGGCTCGCTCCTGCCCGAATCAAATGTGTGTGGGGGGTTGCCTGGGCAGGAGGGGTTGGGCTTCCTCCTGCCCGGATCAAGTGTGCTGGGGGGTCACCTGGGCAGGAGGGGATGGGCTCCCTACTGCCCGGATCAAGTGTAGGGGGGGTCACCTAGGCCAGACAGAAAGGGCTTCCTCCTGCCCGGATTGTTTTTGCGTTTGGGGTGTTCGCCAGGGCAGAAGGGCTTGGGCTCACTGCTGCCCAGATCATTTCGGCGGGGTGGATGTTTTTTTTGATAATGGACATTTTCCCTGCTTCTTCATAGGCCTAAAGGGGACTTAGACTTTTTTTGGATTATGCCCCTCCACGGCTATAAATGGTATATAAACACTTAAATAAAAAATGAAAATAAATTATCATGAGCCAATTTTATTCTGCCCTATACATGTTTGATGGTTGTCAAGATAAAGGAAGTATACCTCAATTTATCCACAATTTAACATATCCATTCATCATTACCCAATCCTTCACATACAATATGAAACAAAGAAATTTGTAAGGAAGAAATTAAAAATGCAATAATGGCTTATCACCTTGTAAATCTCCTGAACAGGGCTGATTTACAATGGAGTATTATTAGTACTTTTGTAAGCCTTTAATTATACACTTAAAAAATCTATATCAGACATTTATAACCTTAAGAAACATTAATGGCTCTTTTATAGTAGTCATGGCTGTAATATTAGAAAAACCTGGAAAAGATCTTCTTCAATTTCAAAGCATATTATAGATTAATATCACTGATTAGCATCGATGCAAAAATGTATGCAAAATTCTTTGCTAATCAGTTTCAGTGTGTACCAGGTAAAACAATTTCCACAGATTTGGATCTAGCAGAATCTATATTTAGTAGATTGTGGATAATGCCACTCTCACAATGTTTTTCATGTATCAGAGAGGCTAGATGTTCCTTTCTCTGGATGCAGAACAGGCTTTTGATTGTGTGGAATAGGAATATCTTTTCAGTATTCTTTAATGGTTTAAAATTTGGAATGCATTTATCCAGTGTGGTGAAGGTCCTACCAGTAATCATCTCTTTGAAAGCTTTTTTTTAATTGACATGTTATCATAATAAATAATAAGACCCTGATTCTTTAAAGTCTGCCTAAAGTTAGGTGCCGATATCAACATCAATTCTATTATAGAATCACGCTCAACATCATCTAAGCATGTGATTAGGCGGCACTCAGCATCCTAATATTTAGGCGACCCCAATATATGCCAGGGTTTTCTATGCCTAGGGTTACCATATTTTGAAAACGAAAATCCCGGACACATAACCCCGCCCTGTTCTGCTCCCAGTCCCACCCCATTCTTCCTCCAGCCCCACCCCTAGCATCTGATAGCGCTATAGAAATAATTAATAGTAGTAGTAGCAAGCCTCCTCTCTTCTACAACCAGCTCCGGCCGCTTCTGGGGGGCCCGGAGCATGAGCAGATATGTGTGATATCATCCGCGAATGCTCAGAGGCCCTCTAGGTGCGGCCGGAACTGGTCAGGGTTTTCCAAAACCCGGACAAATGCCAGATTTTGGAAAGTCCATCCAGGAGCCCAGACAGCCCTCAAGTTTCAAGTTTATTCATGGCTTGATATACCGACCCTCACATGTATCTGGCCGGTTTACAATATCACAAATTAAAAGGTTTAATATAAATAGGTAAAATAAAATAATATGGAGTAAACCTAAAACTATGACTTTAGTATAGAAAGTACAATAAATGTTTGTTAACATTTATTGTACTTTCTATACTAAACTCAATAATATTTTTGAACTAAAAAAAAAAAACTATGACAATTGAGACTGATTAGAAACGAGAAGATATTTGGGGATAGGAAAGTAATTAATTACAATGATAAAATAAAAATAAAAGAGGGGGTTGAGGGAAGGGAAGTAATATGAGGAAGACATGTCTGGGTTTTCCCGGGCATCTGGTAACCCTATCTATGCCTAAAGTTAGGCACCAATATCAAAGCCTAATAGCACAAAGAGGCACTTTACTGAAAATCACGCCTATGATCACGCTTTATTGAAAATCACACCTATGCCCACTTTTAGTGTAGGTGTTTTGGGCTAGGCGCCTACCTTTTATAGAATAGAGTTTTTTTGAGTTAGGCAACTTTCAATTGCATCCAATTAAAACTAATTGTAAGGTGTTAAGTGCCAATATAGGCACTGATCAAGCCTATTGCTCAATTAAATTAGGCACTGATATCAGCACCTAAATTTAGGCAGGCTTTATAGAATCAGGACCTACGTCTTTAGGAAAAAGAAGGAAAATACAACCATTATATAAAGAAAAAAAAATACTTCAAGTCCACATCATGGGACATGTTCCACAGATTCAAGAAGTACAATATTAAGGAAATTTTACAAATGGCTAATTATAGTCATCAATAACTTAATCTGAACTAATTTATTCTTATCCTCAAACGACTGATACATTCAGGAAGTAGCAGATCCCACATTACTTAAGTTACTCTTAATTTGCTTACCCACTAGAAAATTTTCCAACTGTAAAGGATCTAAAAAACATAGGGCTGGATTCTGTAAACAGCGCTGTTATTGGCGGCCACCTTAAAACCGGACGCCAATCGCCTGTCAATCATACTACATCGTCATTTACAGAATCACGGCTAAGGGCTCCTTTTACAAAGGTGCGCTAACAGTTTTAGCTTGCGCTTTGCACGCGCTAAAATGCCACGCGTGCTAGCCGCTACCGTCTCCTTTTAAAGCAGGTGGTAATTTTTCAGCTAGCACATGCTATAGTATGCACTAATCCAGTGCATGCGCTAAAAACGCTAGCACACCTTTGTAAAAGGAGCCCTAAATGAAAGGTAGGCACCAGAAATATAGGTCAGGGTTTTCAATGCCTACATTTTTAGCACCTATCTTTCATGAGAATCGCATCCATGGAGGCTCCTTACAACACTTAATACCACTTCCGGCATTAACCACACCTACAGTGGTGTTAGGCGTCATAAGGTGCTTCTGTAGGCATGACAGCGGCACTCTTTTTGGAGGCACCCTTAGGCACCTCCATTTTTAATAGCACTGATTAAACCAATCAAACCCAATTAAGTTAGGCAGTGGTGTCTAAGGGCACCATTTTTAGAATCGGACCCATAATGATTATTCTCAGTCTCTTTAAATGCTTTTTATTGGCCAGAGAAACCCATCAAGGCCGACTTCTGTCTCCTCTTAGGAGGAGTGTGTGGCGCAGTGGTTGAAGCTACAGCCTCAGGGTTCAAACCCCGCGCTGCTCCTTGTGATCTTGGGCAAGTCACTTAATCCTCCATAGCCCATAGTACGTTAGATAGATTGTGAGCCCACTGGGACAGATAGGGAAAATGCTTGAGTACCTGATTGTAAAACCGCTTAGATAACCTTGATAGGCAGTATATAAAATCCTAATAAAACTTGAAACTTGTAATCTCACCTACCACTGTAGTAATCATTACAAAGAACAAACACACATGTGTGTCAGTCATGCGGTGGTGCCTGTTAGAGAATTGCACCTCAAAAATAAAAATAGTCTAGGGCTTGCCATCAGCTGATTGCGGCAAGGGAATCACCAATCAGATGAGCTGGCAGGATTCCTCGTGGGGCTGCCTCTTCAAAATAGTAGCCCTTCCCTCTTCCATTGGCTTAGGGTCTTAGGCCCCTCCCAGTGTATCCCAAGATGCACTGGGAGGGGGGAAGGGCCACCATTTTGATGAGGCAGTCCTATCGTCAGGAGGGAGTGGGCATCCCTCCTGCCAATGTAGGGGAGTATGGAGGGGTATGTGGGGATGTCGGAGGGGTGTTGGGGGGTTTGTGGGGTATTGGGAGGGGGGCTGGGGGTATGTCAGGAGTGTGGAGGAGGCTAGGGGAATTGGTGGATGGAAGGGAGGGAGAGAGGAAATGGGGATCTTCTTGCTGGTTCAGCAGACTGCAGCAGGGAAATCCCCAATCAGCTGAGCTGGCAGATTTCCCTGAAGTTGCAGTTTCAGGGAGTCCTGCCTGCTCAGCTGATGGGATACCCCTACTGTGATCAGCTGATGGCAAGCTGTGTACTACTTTTGGGATCCCCTGGCAAAGATAGGAGCCAGAAATGTAGGCCCGAGAGAGAGAGAGTGAGCCGCCACAAAGGAAGGAGTTGGCCAGACTTTGGAGACCAGCTCCGCCCCCAGTGGCCCTTGCTGTGCCACTTCTTCTTTGGAAAAAAAACCCCCAGCTTCCTTCAGTAGGGCAGCTCCACTGCTATCGGGAGCAGCCCCATCTCCTCACCTCAGCTCCAGTTGCCGCAAGGAAAAGAGTTGGCCAGGTGTGGGAGACCAATACCACCCCCCAAGTGCCTTGTGGTGCTGCCTTTTCAAAGACTTCTTCTGCAGGGCAACTCCACTGCTAGACAAGCTTCTCCACTGGCAGCCCGGCCGAAGGGCTACTAATGCGAACCAAAAAGCCAACCAAAAATCTTCCTTCCAAAGAACAACACCATCTCTATCCTCACACACCACTACTCTCTTTCCCAGGCCTATATTTCTGGTGCCTTTCTTTGCATGAATCGCACCTACATAGGTGCTTTAGGCCACCTAACACCACTTCCGGCATTGGCCTTGCCTACTTTGGCATTTGGCAGGCTAAAGCACCTACATAGACACATTTCCAGTGCCTTTTATTTAGGCGCCGGTAAGTGCTTTATTTTTACTATTTTTCACCATTTTAAATAGCATTTCTCAATTAGCTTAGGCACCGGTAGGCCCATAATTTTTACTGTTTTTCACTGTTTTAAATGGCGTTTCTCAATTAACGTAGGTGCCAGTTACCTAAGTTTTGGCACCATTTATAGAATATCCCCCTTACTGCTTACAAAATAGGTGTCAGCAAATTCTGACAAGCTAATGGCCTCACACTAATGGGAAAATTGGTGTATGGCCATTATTGCAAAAACGTAAAAAAATCAAACGTTTACCAGCAGCACTACAAGTGGCCTTAGTGCACAGGAAAGACCCACATAGGGGTTAGCGCAGGCTAATTTTTAGCATTGTTTAGAAAATGGGCCTCTAAATGGATAAGTTATTTTAGGTCTTAGACCATATTTTGACAACAGATGCTTCGGCCCCAAGCTCGAGGCTTTCCAAAACCCAGACAAAATGCTGGGTTTTGGAAATCCATCAGGACACCTGGACAGTCCTCTAAAAAGAGGATATATCCGGGTTTTCCCAAACATCTGATAACCCTTGAACTAGCATAACTTCCAAGTCCACCGACGACCCAGATATTTAATATCAGAGTCCAGACTGACCACAGCTGGCTGAATATTGACCCGTCCAAAGCTATTAATTTCAGTACATAAGAATCGTTAGCAGTTTTCACCTAAACAACAGTAAAATAATTATTAACCAATCTGATACAATACACATGTGGCCCAAATGATCCTACTGGAAACACCATAATATTTACCAGCTCACATGTGCATTTTTCTTTCAGTCCAGCAGGAATCCTCCATGGCAATGTTTAGCTAATAGAAAATTAGCCAAAAGAAGTGATAGGGCCTTACCTGGCAAAGAAAGAGGCGGCCACTGATGTGCCTGTAGATGTGTCGTTGGCCACATAGCTGCTCTGAGGAGCAGGGAAGCTGTACAAAGCGGGCTTGTCTGCATTGTAGCGGTTCAGCACTGCTTCAGTTAGGCCCTCTCGGCCAGTCTCAGTAATCAGCTGAGAGATCTAGGTAAACAAGAAACAATAGCTGTGATTCTCTTAATCAGCCTTCTTCCTCCTCGCTGTGATCAAGTTCAGTAGTTCAGCTGTTTGCCATTTTATGCACCTCAGACCTTTTTTGTTCTCTGATCGGCCCATGCTCAAAACCTAAAACCAGTGCTAGAGGCGATTAGCACCAGACTAGCGCTGGCGTTGGTGAGTGCAGAGGGCTCTGGCAAGGGAGATAATGTGTGTGCCAAAGATTAGCGCAAGTAGCACACAAATGTAGTCAAATGGATGTTGATGAGGTCATTTCCTGTTCCCTAGTGCAGAAAACAAAGCCACTTAATACCAGTTTGGAGCAGGCATTAGGGTGTTTGAAGAGAGGATTTCCCACAATTCAGTCTGTAAAATTTGCCAGTTTTTATTTAATTTAGAAACAGAAGGAAGCCTGTGCAAGCCCCTAAATCAGGGGTAGGGAACTCCGGTCCTCGAGAGCCGTATTACAGTCGGGTTTTCAGGATTCCCCCAATGAATATGCATGAGATCTATGTGCATGCACTGCTTTCAATGCATATTCATTGGGGAAATCCTGAAAACCCGACTGGAATTTGGCTCTCGAGGACCAGCGTTCGCTACCCCTGCCCTAAATGCTGGCAATGGTAGTGAAACAAATGTGTGCGAGTCAGAACAAACCCAGAACTGAAAGCACACATTGGCGCCTATTTCCAGCTTAAATATAAGCCTTCCAAGAGAAACAAAAAATTGGAAAGCTTATATTTAAAGGCACAAAAAATGGCACAAATGTATGCCTCACCTTTGGGTTTGCTGAGTGCATTCGCATGAGAGCTTACTACAAACTCTTGTGCACATGCACCAGGCACATTCTTCCCCCCCCCCCTTACCTCCTGAATGTTCAACGTTAACAGCCATTATTGGAAAGTTATTATGATGCGCTATTCTCATGTTATTGCTCAGTGCTATTCCACACAACACTGGAGTTTTGAGCATTGGCCTGTAAATGAGCAATACAAGGGGCCACGGACGAAGAGAATGATGTGGAGCCATGAAACTTACAAGTTATTCCACACTTTTCTTGACATGTTTTGTTTCCTTTCAGGCAAAAAAGTGTCAAGGAAAGTGTGGAGTAACTTGTAAGTACATTAGATAGGGAACATACTTGAGTACCTGATTGTAAACCACTTAGATCTTTTACAGTGAATTCATTACTCTCTACCCTTTGGCTAGTTACTAGCAATCCATACCTTTTAATATCTTTAAGGTCATTCTGGCAAGTTTGATACAAAACCTAGAGTTCTCTCCCAGTGGCGTACCTAGGGTATGTGGCACCCGGGGCCCATCATTTTTTGACACCCCCCCCCCCACCCCCCATGTAAAATTTATTTATTTATTTATTTTTTTTGCAATAACCATGAAATGGAATAAATGGTCAGAATAGAAACAGGCAGTGAAAATTTTCTTTTATTGAACCTCATTTATGTAACCATTATTCCAAACATAACATAACATAAATTATGTCTGAATTGTCATGACATCAGAAGTACATATGGAGTAGTTGCAGGTGATGCTTGGGACAGTTCTGATTATGTTAGTTTGGTTTTATGTGTTTTTTGAATAGAAGGGTTTTTATTTCTTTTTTTAAGGTTTTGTAGTTTGTGGTCGAGGTCAATAGGTTGTAGAGTTGGGGGTCAAGTGTTGCAGCTCGAATGGCTAGGAGGTTGTCGAACAGTTTTTTTCTTTTGATGTTTTTGGTTGGAGGGTGTGTGAATGGTGCGTGAGTTCTCCTATGTCTGTTTGAAGTGGATTGAATTATTTAGCTGAAGAAATTAGTTACCCCCCCATTCCACACACATTAATTCTCTTCCATTTTTGTTCCCATTATAAAAAAACACTGATAAGTTCCCAGGAAAAAAAATACATTAAAATAAGAAGTGAAAACAAAGGCCCCTACAGATGAGAACATAACATAAGAATAGCCTAACTGGGTCACACCAATGGTCCATCATGCCCAGTAGCCCATTCTCATGGTAGCCAATAGTGCTGCCCGATTCAGAGAAAAATATTTCATTCGATTCGATTCACCCTGTTGAATCGATTTTTCGATTAGATTCACTGTTAATGACACCGCTTTTTAAGTTTAAACAAAGTATAACAATAAATTTCACAACAACAATAAATTTCACAAAGTACTTAAAAAAAAAAATCACATTTTTCCATTAAAGCAGTTCTGGAGACATTTGCTTGAACAGTCTTTTTTCCCAGTCCATAAGCAAGCAATATGAAAAAGATTTCCTTAATTATCTACTCAAACATTTTTGCTATTTACTTTCATTGTACCTAGACTATTATTCAGTAGAAAAAATTTAGTTTGTTCAATCAAGCAGAACATTCACTCATAGAAGTCCAATGTCCACACAGGATTTGATTGAACAAACCAAATTTTTTCTACTGAATAATAGTTTAGGTATACTGAATAGCAAAAATGTTAAAGCCACACAGAAAAGCAGTAAAAGTCAATAGGTTCTCCAAGTGGGAACAACCTGATGTCTCAGCACTTGAGGAAAAGACCACGTAATAATGTTTATAAGATAAATCATATAAATGATTATACTGAAGCAGGGTGTCCTCAGCGTGAGAGGTAAGCGAGAGGAGAGAATTCTCCAGTGCTTTACACAATAAGGCTCCTCTGCCTGCAGTGCACACCATCATAGGACACCTCAGGTGTGCTCAAATTAATCAATGTGATAAATTAAACAGTGATAAACAATTGGTCAATCACAAGAGTGCAAGATCAAACAGGTTGTTCCCACTCAGAGAACCTATTGACTTTACTGCTTTTCTGTGTGAGTAGATAATTAAGCAAATTTCTGATAGCCTACAGAACTGATTCTCACCTTCCATCCCCAGCCCCCAAGACTTACCAGACCCCCCCTGCCGATGCATTTACTTATTGCCTGAACTGGATATTAAATCGTGGGGAAGAGAGGAGAAATGCGGGGAAAGAGCCAGCCAAAACTAGTATTTGTTGCTGCTGAGTGCACCAATCCAGGGCAAGCAGACGCTTCCCCCATGTCTTAATAACAGACAATGGACTTTTCCTCCAGGAATTTGTCCAAACCTTTCTTAAAACCAGCTACGCTATCTACTTTTAACATAACTTCTGGCCACTTCATTTTTAAGCTTAGATCTTTCCTTCCAAACAGAGACCTTGCTAGATGTCAAATACAGCACAAGGTAACTTCACATGGACTTAACTGTGCAGGAAATGAATCTCCTCATACACCCACCATATAGTGCAAAAATGTGCAAAGGTCTGTTTTTTTCTTTCGATCACTACATAGCCTAATGCCACACAAGCAGCGCTGTTACAAACATATTCTGAAGGTCAATGCTAAGGTTGACAAAGTTTCCTTCCTTGGACCAGAAGGAGATACTGACAAACCACTGGAAGAGATTCTAAAACAACTACCCAGAAATAACACCCAAAGACCCACTCAGTGTGTGAACCAGTTGAGTGGAGTGGACTAACTGGGGGTGGAAATGGGCCCAGAGTTTGCTCAGCAGAATTTCCCAGACTACCTCTTCCTCTCAACACACTGACATGCTACCACCACCACCAACACTAGGAACACCTCACCGAGTATGCCAGCAGTGCTTATAAACTTTATAAAACACATTATTATATTTTCTTATAAAGCATATATTTTAACTGAACTCAGCCTTGCCATTCACAAAAATAGAAAAGTTCCCATTTCAAGCTGTCTCATGTACACTTTTCAAATCTAGCATATTGTAATCACAAAACAGAAAATAAAATTATTTTTTCTACCTTTTGTTCTCTGATCAATATTCAAATCTTGTTGGTCCCAGGCTCTTGTTGTCTTGCTTGCCAGGGTCTCCTTTCTCCGTGCTAACCATCCGTCTGCCATCTCTGTTCTCCCCTTCCGTTTCCCTTCCCTCTCCCGGAGATCTGGCATCTTTCCTTTTTTTTGTCTCCATCCACAGATTCACCTTTTCTCAACTCCCCACCACCCCAGGATCCACCATCTCTCCCTTTCTGTTCCCAACTATCCTCCTATCCAGTATCTCTATCCCCCCTCCACACCATCCCCTGTTTCCAAGTTCTCTCCCTTTCTGTTCCTTCCCTCCCTAAATCCCATTATGCACCATCTCTCTCCCACTCCTCTGTTTTTAGACCCATTATTTCTAACCCCCAAAGTCTGGCATATGCACGTATCTTTGAACCCCCCCTTCCCTCTCTCCCTCTGTGTACTTTTACACCAGGACCCCCCTCCCCCGAAGGTCTGTCCCCCCTCCGAAGGGCTACACCCCACCCCTGAAGACCTGCACCCCCCCGAAGGACTTTACCTCCCACCCGAAGGTCTGTCCCCCTCTGAAGGCCTAAACCCCACCCCTGAAGGCCTGCACCCTCCCCGAAGGATTGTACCCCCCACCCGAAGGTCTGTCCCCCCCTGAAGGCCTGCACCCATCCCGAAGGCCTGCACCCACCCCGAATGCCTGCACCCACCCCGAAGGCCTGCACCCACCCCGAAGGCCTGCACCCCCGAAGGCCTGTCCCCCCCCTTGAAGGCCTGACCCCCCCTTGAAGGCCTGCCTGCTTGTCCCCCCTTGAAGGCCTATCCCCCCTTAAAGGTCTGCCTGTCCCACCCCCTTGTAGGCCTGTCCCCCCTTAAAGGTCTGCCTGTCCCACCCCCTTGTAGGCCTGTCCCCCCCTTGAAGGCCTGTCCCCCCCTTGAAGGCCTGTTTGCTTGTCCCCCCTTGAAGGCCTGTCCCCCCCCTTGAAGGCCTGCACCCCCCCTTGAAGGTTGGCACCCCCCCAAAGGCCTGCACCCCCTTGAAGGCCTGTCCCACCCCCTTGTAGGCCTGTCCCCCCCTTGAAGGCCTGCCTGCCTGTCCCCCCCTTGAAGGCCTGTCCCCTCCCTTGAAGGCCTGCACCCCCTTGAAGGTCTGCACCCCCCCCGAAGGCCTGCACCCCCCCGAAGGCCTGTCCCCCCACTTGAAGGCCTGCCTGCCTGTCCCCCCCTTGAAGGCCTGCACCCCCTTGAAGGTCGGCACCCCCCCTGAAGGCATGCACCCCCCCTGAAGGCCTGTCCCCCCTTGAAGGCCTGTCCCCCCCCCTTGTAGGCCTGCACCCCCTTGTAGGCCTGTCCCCCCCCCTTGTAGGCCTGTCCCCCCCTTGAAGGCCTGCCTGCCTGTCCCCCCCTTGAAGGCCTGCACCCCCTTGAAGGTCTGCACCCCCCCCGAAGACCTGCACCCCCCCTTGAAGGCCTGCCTGCTTGCCTGTCACCCCCCTCCCCCTTGAAAGTCTGCCTGCCCGCCCGCCCGCCCCACCCTGAAGGCCTGATGCCCCGACCCACCCCGAAGGACCATTCGCCCCCCTGGCCTCCCCGCACTACCTATGAAGCAGCCGCAGCAGGATCGCGACGTCAGCTATCTTTGCGCTGCTTAGGAGCTGCTTCCTGCGCCGCGGTCCCGCCCCCTCCTCTGACGTCAGAGGAGGGACGGGACAGCGGCGCAGGAAGCAGCGCCCAAGCAGCTGAGGGATTGCTGACGTCGCGATCCTGCTGCGGGCTGCTTCATAGGTGTGCTGGAAGGTCAGTGGGGCGAGCGGTCCTTCAGGCGTGGGGGGGGACTGAGCGGCAAGGCCGGGAACACCCCCTCAGGGCTGGTACCCGGGGCGGCCCGCCCCCCCCTAGGTACGCCACTGTTCTCTCCATTTTCCTATGTCAACAATATTCAGATAATGATTACCCTAGATCACAGGTACTCAACCCAGTCCTCAAGGCATAACCAGTCAGTCAGGTTTTCAGGATCACCACAATGAATAGGCATGAGGTCAATTTGCATACATTATTTTTATTTCATGCAAATCTATCACATGCCTATTCATTGTGGTGATCCTAAAAACCTGAATGGTTAAGTGTATCCCAGGGACTGGGTTGAGAACCACTGACTTAGATACTCAAAACTCACAAGTAGTTCCTAATGCAGGGGTCTCAAAGTCCCTCCTTGAGGGCCGCAATCCAGTTGGGTTTTCAAGATTTCTTTAATGAATATGCATGAGATCTGTGTGTATGCACTGCTTTCAATGCATATTCATTGGGGAAATCCTGAAAACCCGACTGGATTGCGGCCCTCAAGGAGGGACTTTGAGATCCCTGTCCTAATGTAACCAGTTTCTCAATACTAAGGGGCTAAAATTAGTAGACAGATAACACCATTGAATGCCCCCCCCCCATCCTTCTCTTCTAAAATCCTTTTCCAAAGCACACAGAATGAGTATAAATGTCCCTTCATGGCTGGCTGTATAATATGAGAACTGAGAGTAGAGAACATAAGAGTTGCCATACTGAGACAGACTGAAGGTCCTTCAAGCCCGTTATCCTGTTTCCAACAGTGGCCAACCCAGGTCCCAAGTATCTAGCTAGATCCCAAGTTGCAAAACAGATTCTATGCTGCTTATCCTAGGAATCAGCAGTGGATTTCCCTAAGCCATCTCAATAATGGCCTGTGGACTTCTTTTTTTTTTAGAAATTATCCAAACCTACTCCAGGCGGTTACCAAGCCAGGTACGCCACTGTGCAGCACTGCTTCTGTTCTGCTGTGTCTGCGCTACAAGTTCATGAGGCTTTGGAGCATTTTTAGAAAACAAGAAAAGGTGCCAATACTTAGTATTGGCATGTCTTACTTGAAAAAAAAAAGTTGGGGACTGAACTTGAAATAGTAAGGAACAGCTGCTATTAGAGTTTTTAGTTTAAAAGAAGCAAATTAATAGCCTCATTTACTAACATGAATTAATCAGTAATGCATTAATGTGGTTTAAAAGATGTTTAACACCATGGGGGCTATTTTCTATCTATGTTGTTAAATCAAATTATTCATGTTACTATGTATTAACATGCATTAATTTGGTATTGGGGGTGAGGTGCTTCTTTTCATGGGGATGATGGAACTTAGGATGGTCATATCAGGTGGTCTCGGATGGCAGGGCAGGTTGAAAGGGCAATGATGAGGGCCAGAGGGAAACTTGGGTGTGTAACGCCACCTAGTGGGAGCAGCGATATCACAATTTAGCAATATTGAGCCATTTCTGGAGATCAGTTTCAGATCTAGATAAGATACCCCCCTCCACACACACACACCTTTCCCAGTGAAAATCTTTCAGTGCCTTAGTCATGTCCCTTGCATGTACCATTACAGGCAAATTAACCACATACTATATCATCTGTTGCCATATCTGTTTGAGAAACCTAGCACAGAGACTTCCAGATTTATTGTAAACTTGAGAGACACTAATATTTCTGGGTAGGCATGCCAATGTAAGTGTACAATATTATCTCTGACCTTAACCATAAGGAATTTTTTCATCTGTTTAATATTCAGCAGTTTTTGGCTCACTATGAGATTTCAGGTACATTCTGAATACTCTATATTGCTGGCAGATGTGCCACCAAGGATATCTTTTTAACACCCATATTGAAGTATGAAACATGCATACAGATTACAAGCTTTTGAACTGCAGAAGTTTTAGAAATAGTGGCAAAGAAACGGTAACTCTTTCTTTCAAGAGGGCCCTGAGCAATTGATAGAGACATAGTATCATTTTTCAAGAAAAAAAAAATATGAGTATGTACTCGTACATTACAAAAAATAATCCATCCCCCCTTGATATTCAGCTGGTGGGAGTCACACCAGAAGACAAAACTTTCCCAGCACTCAGCAAGGAGCATAAACTAGCAGGAGCAGAGGCTGAGTGGATCAGGGTGGACTTCCCAGCCTGGAGAATGCTGGAAAGAATATGCAAATGAGCTGCAAAACCTCCCCAGCCATATTCATTTGACTAGTGCCACTGAATATACATATAAGTAGTACCCTTGTCTGGTCTAGACCAAGACACCTACCAGCAATTAGGTGTAGTTAGGGACAGATTTTGGGCATGGTCTGTCTTAGATGCCCATAGGCTCCTAACTTGGTGCACTCATGTAGGCCAAGAAACCCCTAGTCTATATTTATTTATTTATTGAGATTTTATTATCTGCCTTTTCATGACAAGATTCTCCCAATGGCGGTGCACCTGAGGATTCAACATCTAATGATGCCTAAGACTGCTCAGGTGCTTCTACATGCAGTTCTATGAAGGGCACCAGTGGATGATCAGCAATTGCCCTCAACAGTACCTAGGGGTTAGGCACCGTTTATAGGAATCAGGGTCTAAGAGCTTTTCAGACCCTGAAGAGTATTAAGCATTCAATGTAGACTGTTGACTCTATCACTATGAAATCCCAGATCACCGTTATGGAAAATTGGAGACAGCTTAACAAAAACCTGTTAAACTTTTCGGGTAGACCCCCGTCCACCAGAAAATTTTAACAGGTTTTTGTTAAGCTGCCCCCGGCACTAAAGGAAAGGTTCGATTTTTTTTTTTTTTTTTTTAACTCGGGCAATAGTGAAATAGAAACAAAAACATTCGTAGCTTGAACTTAAGCAAATTTTACACTTCTGTTTCTTCTTATTTGTTTAGTTACTGTTCTCCTAGTGCCAACATGATCCACTGTTATTTTAGTAGCTTTCACATCACAGACAGCAATCTGTAAGCCATTGACCTCTCACTCCTTTGTTGACAGTAATGGCAGCTACCAGAGTGTGTCTGCATGTGACCTCTGCCTACAGGGCATTAATGACCCAGAAAACTGCCTCCTTTAGGATAGCCAGGCAACCTGAACCAAGTCTTTCCTAGACAGATATTTTACACACAGAATCATAGGTTGGGCTATCCTTGCACTAGGCTGAATAGGCTCACTAGACAACAAAACACTTTAGATAAAGTTTTAACTCCTGTTCAACGGCTTCTGAAGTTCTTCCAGTAAAAAGGCCTCTTCGCCAACCTGTCAGATAGCTTTTCTGACTATTGTTGTTTTGTTTTGAAATACAGTGGTACCTCAGAATCCGAACTTAATCCATTCCAGAACCCCGTTCGAGTTCCAAGACAATTTTTCCCATTGAAAATAATAGAACCTGGATTAATCCGTTCCTTGCTCCCACAAACTCAGATTTTCAAATAGACAGCAAGATCAGGCACCCCCAATCGGGATAGACACATTGCTTTTTCCCCATAAGTGTCTTATTTACTATCAACAACTTGTATTTCTCTTCCCATTCTTTCCTTTTGTTTTAATATGTTTGTAAGGTTAGTCTTTGTTGTTTATTTTGTTGTCCCCTAAAAATTTGTAATTTTTTGATCTGTACATCGCTTAGAATTTTGAATAAGCGATCAATCAAATCTATAATAAACTTGAAACTTGAAGATTGAGCCCCCGCTGGCATAGGCAGCAAGACTGACAACGGCAACTGCAAGTGGTCCTCAGCCCAAAGCTTCCCTCTGACGCAAACCGCCCAGGCAGAAACAGGAAGTTACATCAGAGGGGAAGCTTTGGGCTGAGCAACGCTTGCAGTTTGGATTCCAAAGCAGGGTTCGGTTTCCGGGGCAAAATTTAATCAAAAAAATAGTTTGGATTCCAAGTTGTTCGAGTTCTGGGGTGTTCAGATTTCAAGGTACCACTGTTTAAGTATCTCCCTAGTGTTAACCCCCCCCCCCAACCCTCCCCCCCAACAAAAAGAAGCATCTCGATATACTTGACTTCTTCTTTGTAGGAGCATTGGCGTAGCAGGTGCCCCCCCTCCCTCCAACTGCACACGCGCCCTTTCCCTTCCCCTGTACCTGTTTAGAATCCCCGGTGCGATCATCATCTCCAACTTGCTGCTTGTGCCAGCGTTGGCTCTCAATCTAACGCCACTAGTCACAGGACCTGGAAGTAACGTCGGAGGGGAGCACTGAGGTCAGCACGAGCAGCAGGTTGTAGGTGCTGCTCGCGCAGGCGAAGAGCTAGAGGAATGGCGGGGAGGGGGGAAGTGAAGGCATGCAAGTGGTGGGGAAGGAGTGGGAAAGAACAGGGGAATGGACAGAAGGAGAGGTGCCAACACCCCCATCAAGTTGGAGCCCAGGGCGATCCGACCCCCCCTTGCCCCCTCCCCCTTTACTACATCACTGTAGGAGCTCTTTAATTTCATGAGTTCACATGCATATTGTGCTGTACAGGCAAGATGTGTTCACACATGCATGTAGTTTGTTTTATTTTATTAATTTATATTCCACCTAAACACTAGGCAGATCATGATTAAACAGTCCGAAAAATTTATACATAACATCAACATTAGGCATAAAATCAAAATAAGCTGCAAAATCTCCCGGCACTATGCCTGTACTACCATTACACCAGTAGATATGTCATCAGAAACAATCCAGATGTATTAACCCCTAATTCTATTTTTTTATTTAATTGAAAACTGCACACACAAATTTGGGTGTGTACCCACTTTGCATGCACAATTTAATTGAATAACAAGCTAACTAGCGCCAATAATTGGCATTTCAACAAGCACTCATTGGCATTAATTAGAATTGATTACAAATTATATGCATAAATTAGGTGCCAGATATGTGCCTATATTTTATGCGCAAGTCAAAAAAGAGGGCACAGAAATGGCGGGTCATGGGGGGATCAGGGGGAGTTCTTTAAATTACACGTATAGTTATAAAATAAGCACAAAAAATAATGAATCTCAAATATAAAATACAAAATATCAGAAAAAATAATAATATATGAAAAAAGGTGCTCAGTAAATAATATAAACCAGGGGTGCGCAAATGGTCAATCGCGATCGACCAGTAGATCGCAAAGGCAACGTGAATCGATCGCGTTGCCTTTGCGATCTTTTTCTCCCTGCTGCTTCCCCGAGCCAGGCCTGGCGCATACAAGCACAGGACTTACAAAACTTCACCTCTGACGTCAAATTCTGGGCCAGCCAATCACTGCCTGGCTGGCCTGGAACTTCCTCCCCAGTATTAGAATTGACATCGGAAGTGAAGTCTTGTGGGCCCGGCACTTTTATGCGCCAGGCCTGGCTCAGGGAAGCAGCAGGGAGAAATTGCATTGGTAGCTTGGAGGTGGGGGTAAGGAAAGAATTGGGGAAGTGGAGAAATCGGCACGATGGCTTGGGGGGGCAAGGGGAGAGAGAAAGAAAGGCAGAAATAAAGAGGGGGGCAGGTGAGAGAGAAAGAAAGGCAGAAAGAAAGAGGGGGGCCAAGGGGAGAGAGAAAGAAAGGCAGAAAGAAAGAGGGGGGCCAAGGGGAGAGAGAAAGAAAGGCAGAAAGAAAGAAATATTGGCTTTACAGAAGAAAGAAGTGCAACCAGAGACTCATGAAATCACCAGACAAAAAGGTAGGAAAAATTAAGTTTTTCAATTTAGTGATCAAAATGTATCCATTTTGAGAATTTATATCTGCTGTCTATATTTTGCACTATGGCCCCCTTTCACTAAACCACAATAGGGGTTTTTAGCGCAGGAAGCTTATGAGCAGCGAGAACAGCGCAGGGCATTCAGCACAGCTTCCTGCGCTAAAAAACGCTATCACTGTTTAGTAAAGGGGGAGGGGGTATATTTGTCTATTTTTATATAGTTGTTACTGAGGTGACATTGCATATTTTAAAGTCCTGTGCCTTGACCTCTGATAAAAACCCCAAATACAAATGATAATTAACATTTTCTCTGCGGGGGGTTATATATCTTTTTGTCACAGATTATAATTGTAATTGTATTTAAGTGCTTTTATAGAGTTATATGATTGTATTATATTTTGCACTTACTTATGGCTTTAAAATGAGTAAATACATTTTTAAAAAACATTTTCTCTGCATACAGTGTGCTTGTGTTTTTTAAAATTTTATTGTTGGTAGATCATTGTGGGCACCCCTGATATAAACCATCTCTCCAGGTAATGATTATAGATATCACATCATAGCATCACCCCCTACCAGCCAATAATTCATAGATGAAAAAAGAAAGAAGTGAGACGTATCTTTAGCTGATGTTCCAAGATGTTCTTTAGTCATAATGCGGCTATGGGTGGTAACCTCGCCATTACCGAGTTCTTCAATCCCCAAACAGTATCAAATGTTATAATCCACAAATTAGTGTCCAAAACACACACTTACACAAAATACACTCTCCAAACTAAGGCATAATCAGTTCATCTTCCTCACCCTGTTCGTTCATGAGGAGTAGCAAGCTTTGCGAGCCGTGCAGTTCCCTGC
Organism: Geotrypetes seraphini; assembly: GCF_902459505.1. Classification (NCBI taxonomy): domain Eukaryota; kingdom Metazoa; phylum Chordata; class Amphibia; order Gymnophiona; family Dermophiidae; genus Geotrypetes; species Geotrypetes seraphini. The sequence continues at coordinate 287,239,971 of NC_047086.1, forward strand.
CAGTCTTACTGCCTTAAATTACTTCATTTAAACGGGACTTTTTCCTTTCTTCCTCCTGAAGAAGCTTGAAATTTTTTTTAAGTAGCATTTTAAATGGCATTTTTTTCACTTAACTTAGGCACCTACCAGCACCTAAGTTAAGGCGCCATTTAGAGAATATGGTCCATAAGCGCTAACATTCTAACCAATTATTATTTTAGGGGGGTTCATTCTAAAGTCTCTAGAAGAAGGCTGGTATCTGGCAGATAAAACAATTGTTGCATGGTCACGATTGGACGCCATTTTCTGAAATTGTGAATAAATATAAACTACCTCAACATCAATTTTACAACTTAAGCACTGGATTCAGCTTAAGCACTGTATTACATCGATCCATCCTCAAATTACGATGCAGAAGGGTCAGCCAGATTATTTGTCTCTTTGCTATGCATTATCCTCTGGCCCAGGTGGTATAAATGTTTGAAGATTAATGTATGTAAACTGCCAAGGGGTTTGCAAGGAACGTGGGAATTTGATTTGTACACCAATTTAGATGGATCACAATGGAAATTAGTATGGAAATCAGTTACCACGTCACTACATTCTGTGTGTATGATGCAGTCCTTTTGGTTTTTTTGTTTCACAAGGTGCTATGGACTCCACTTCGTTTATACAGAATTGATGCATCTAAGGGACAACTTTGTTGGTCATGTAAAGATGCAACTGGTACATTGGAGCATATGCTATTCAAATATCCATATGTTGCCTCTTATTGGGATAAGATATGGACAATTTCACATTTGTTGTCCATAATGGAACCACTGTTTTATCCAATAATTATATTAGGAGGTTTTGGGTTGCAGACTTCTGTAAGTACCCATAAAGCACAGCTGTTAAAGATCTTATTAATGCTAACGCTTAAAACTATTTTCATGAATTGGAAGGACTTTTCTAAATTAGAATACAATACATGGTGGAATATGTTATGTCGTATAGTAAGTATGAGAAGATTTATGCAATTAAGGGCTCTTTTTACGAAGGTGCGCTAGAGTTTTTAGCGTGCGCACAAGATTAGCGCGCGCTAGCCGAAAACTACCAGTAGCGGTTAGCGCGTGCGGAATTTTAGCATGCACTATTCCGCACGTTAAGGCCCTAAATCGCCTTTGTAAAAGGAGCCCTAAATGTGGTAATTTAGCAAAATTTAGGCACATATGGGAATGTTTATTGAAACTTAGGGGTCATTTTACTAACGCGCTCGCTGTTTTAGCATGCGCTAAACGCTAATGCGTCCATAGGATAGAATGGACGCGTTAGCATTCTGCACGCACTAAAACAGCTAGCGCGACTTAGTAAAAGGACCCCTTAATGATTAATGTACAGTATTACGCTTAATTTGGATTCATGTTATATGTTATGACACCATATGACTTTTTCTGTTTTATGCTTTCAGTTTGTTTTTTTGTATTTTTCATTTGATTTGGTATGTTGTATCTTTATAAATTTACCCCCTCTTCTACAAAGCCGCGCAGCAGCTGCTAGCGCGGCTTTGTAGAAGAGGGGGTTAAAAAAATTCAATTAATTATTTAATGGGAAAAACCCCCACTTATACAACACAACTATTGAAGAACTTAATCATGATAACAATTAAAACAATTTTATCTAATTGGAAGGATTTTTCCAAATTGGATTATAACATGTGGTGGAATATGTTATGTTTGTATAGCAAATATGAAAAAATATATGCAGTTAAGTGTGGCAGTTTGAGAAAATTTAAGAAAGTATGGGATTGTTTACTTAAATTTAAGGATTAAATGTTGGTAATTATTTATTTTGGATAATATGTTATGACACCCCATGACTTTTTTTAAATATTTTATTAATACTATTTTATGTTTTAATTTGTAATGATTTCTTTAAAATTTCAATAAAATATTTATCTAATCTAATCTACAATTTGTGAGTCGCTCTATATGTCTAAATAGGTTCAAGGTGACATACAATTCAGGTATTAGAAAAACAGATAGCAGAAAAAGAAGAGAGGGGGCTCTAAGCTGGAAGAGGAGATGGAGGGGGGTAGAGACTTCTTCGGGACAGCATTGAGGAGTTATCAAAACAGTTTGCATTGGATGAGCATTGAAGAGGTATTAAAGAACAGTTTACATAGGATGAGGAAGTAATCTTTGGATTTGAATAAGCTATTGGTTGTCAATGGAGTATATTGTCTCGAAAAGAAAAGTCTTTAATTTTTTATGGGAAAAAAAATTACATGCACAATGCACCTGTAAACATGGGCATCTAGGTTATATAATTTCCCTTTTAGAGGGTAATTCTATGAAGATGCCTATTATTGGGTGCCAAGAATGCACCTATTTGGAGTCTAAGCTATAAAAAAAACTAGACACCTATATTTCTTTATAATATACCAGCATAATATTGGTGTCAATACTTGCACCTAGATCGTGCAAGTACACATGTACCTCCGGATTCTACCGAGGGTTGATTCAAAAATCATGGCAACTATATTTTTTTCTTCTCGAAAATGCGCCAACACTGGAAATCTTTGAAAGTGTGTGGCATGTACTTCTTAATGTTGTCATGCAGTGTACAACATGAACAACAAAGTAATCCTACATGACATTGCTACAGCTCACCGATAAAAACAAAAACTGTGGATACAGATATTCTGGAGATAATTTATTAAACACTGACATCTAAAACCATAAAAATTTAATTTAAAAAGTACAATGATAAAAAATACTGTGATAAAAATCCAACCGGACCCTACACGGTCCGTGTTTCGGTGAATACGCCTTCCTCAGGGGTCCAATGGTTTGCAAACTCACATATAAAGAATTGGACTGAAAACAGTCTATTGTCTTTAAACATGTGAGCAAAGAACACCGCAGACAAGCTGAAGTAGCAAAAAAAAAAAACCCCAAAAAAAAACATTGGACCCCTGAGGAAGGCGTGTTCGCCGAAACACAACGTGTAGGGTCTGGTTGGATTTTTATCACAGTATTTTTTATCACTGTACTTTTTTAATTGAATTTTCATGATTTTATATGTCAGTGTTTAATAAATTATCTCCAGAACATCTATATCCACAATTTTTGTTTTTGTTTTCATCGATGGATTGTTTTCATTGTGGATCATTGGGTCTCCCCATTTTTCTTTGTAATGCTACAGCTCACACAGCAGACACTGCTAAACATTGTTTACAGCATTGGGGATGGGAGATCTCGCAACAACCTCCCTATTCTTTGTTGCTCATGTTGTACACTGTATGCCATAATATATCGATGATTTCAAATGTCATGGGGTTGTTTTTTTTTGCTTCTCCCCTGCTGAAACCACTGCACTCATCTCTCATCTGTTGGCAACATTAAGAAGTACATGCCACACACTTTCAAATGTATACTGTATAATAGATTTCCAGTGTGGGGGAATTTTTGAGAGAAAAAAAAAAATAGTTGCTATAACTTATGAATCAACCCTAGTATAAATGGTACTCAAAGTTGTGTGTGATCCTGAGATCCACATGTAAATAAATTCAATAATGAGCCTTTGACAACCAAATATTGACATTAATTGGCACTAAATTGGATTTTGGCAAGATTGCATCTGCTAGGTTGTAGGCGCTTCCTTTTCCCATTTGTCCTATTTTTGTTCATTATGGTTTACATCCTTCTTCAATGAACGTTCCAATATAGTACATATAAATAATAACTCTTCCGCACCCACAACTAACTCCTATGGTGTCCCTCAAGGTTCTATTCTATCCCCTCTTCTATTTAATATTTTCTTATCTCCTCTTCTCACACTGGCTCAATCCATCGGTTTTACCATTTTTGCTTACGCCGATGACATACAACTTCTTCACCCAATCAATACTTCAAACACTTCAGACATCAAAGACATTAATAACAAACTAAACACAATATATGACTGGTTGTATACAAACAAGCTTTCCCTCAATCTGGACAAATCTCGAAGTCTGCTACTCCCTATCAAATCCACTGAATTTTTACTGGACGACATTTCTATTAAATCTACACCGATCCAAATGGACACAAAGATAAAACTTCTAGGGGTCATCATTGACAGAGATCTTACCTTTCATGATCACATAAGTTCAGTGGTTAAAATCTGTTTTTATAAATTACGCATCATCCGATCTCTTTCTTCCATTCTTGAAACTAATTCAATCACTATTCTGGTACATTCATTAGTAATTTCTCATCTTGATTACTGTAACTCTCTCTTAAATGGCCTCCCCCAAAAAGAAATTTGTCGTCTACAATTAATACAAAATACAGCAATAAAACTTATCCATAAAGTAGGCAGATTCGACCACGTTACCCCTCTTCTAAAAGAAGCACACTGGCTCCCTATTTCTCACCGCATCACCTATAAAATTATCTTACTATCTTTCAAAATAAAGCTCTTTCATTTGCCGTTATTTCTTGACAAACTTCTCATTCCCTACAGCTCCTCACGCGCTCTAAGATCAACTGATCAACAACTTCTATTTATCCCCACCATCAAAGACTTCTACAACACACGTAAAGTAAATTTCGCAGTAACTGCCCCTACTCTTTGGAACTCCCTGCCACAGCAACTCCGTGACGAATCACGACTTGACAAATTTAAAACAGACTTAAAAACGTTTTTATTTCGCGATGCCTTCTCATTAAACTAGAGACGTCTTCCCTAATTACCAAAATCAAAAAATCTAATAATAACCGCTTTCTTTAAAGCGCCCCTCTCCATCATGTTTTATCCTCACCCTACTATCTCCAATTTCTTCTCAAATATGTAACTTTACCCTCCCTTTGCCTTTTACCCTCACTATCTAGTTCGTCTTGTGATGTTATATGTAGATACACAATGCCTCTTTTTTTTTTTCAGTTTTGTATAACTTCTCTTTCTTTTAAACATATTGTTAACCAGCCAGATATTAACTTGATGGTTGGTATATCAAAAGTAATAAAACTTTTACTTTTACATTTTTTATTCAGTTGATCATTTTTTTTTATCGTCATAGTTTTCAATCTTGCTTTATTGGTCCAGAGCTTAAAGCCGTTATTCCTTTCTTTTCTATTTACTTATTCCTCCATTGACCGTTACTCTGGTCCAATGGCTGTAGGCTTCTTACCTGCTGCAGTTTGGATTGTGCTCCTCTTTGGTGTCGGGGAAGATCGGCTCTGTTGAGTGGTGCTGGATATGAGACCCTGTGGTTTCTCTTCTCCGGCAGTGGCAGGACTCCGTTTCGACTAGCTCCTTTTTACATTGGCGGAGCTGCGCTGCACTCTGGGAGATGTAGAGATGCAGGACCTGGGGGAGGGACAGGGCTACCAGATGTCTAGAAAAACCTGGACATGTCCTATTTTTTTTAGTGGACTGTCTGGGTGCCTGGATGGGTTTCCACAACCTGGCAGTTTATCCAGGTTTTGGAAAGCCCCGAACAGCATTATGAACTTGCTGCCCATGTCAGTGTGGCCTCTCTCTGACTCACTTCCAGGCCCTGTGCCTAGACAGTGACATCAGAGGGATAGCCGACACGACACAGGCAGTAAGTTCATGCTGTTGCTCTCACCTGGAAAATTAAAAAGGTATGGGGGAGCGAAGGGGTAGTGCGCACAGCAGGGGGTGGGTGGGAAGGAGCAGGGGAGCGACGCCACTGACATGTATGATAAGCTTGCTGGACATGTTGCAGACTTCTTGTGTGACTTTTTTTTACCCGGTGGGGCATGTAGCTATATTGTGGCATAAACCTGTTGTTCATTGTCTCTCACTAACTCAGTAACTGAGGTCAGAGAAAAGAAAGTAAATGAAAAAAAAAAAAGTTTGTGGGAATTGTACAGTTTTCTTCTCTTTTTTTTTGCAGAATGAGTAATAACCATTAATGTTGACCTTCCTCCCTCCCTCCCCTCCTCCTCCTGTCACTTCTCTCCTCCCTCTACTTCTCTGCCTCTCTCGACCTGTACCTCAGTTTTGAACCTATTTAGGCACAGAGCGAATCACAAATTGTAGATTAGGTTGGATTAGATTTTCTGTCTCTTATCTTTACTAGAGAGTGTCAATAGAGTGATGTCATTCTTCAACTTAGTTTCTGTTTTTGTTTGACTACAACAGCTGAGCAGCCAGGGGACTTTCCTGCTGAGTTTGTTCTAGCAAACAGATTTAATTCCCACATTGTATGCAAATCTCTTTCACACGTATTCATTGTAGATATCCTGAAAACCTGACCTCCAAGAGCCAGATTCACCAACCTGTCCGATCGGGTCCGATCCAGGCAGGTCCGACAAATTCAGCAAACTAAAATATGCAGGTTGGGGCGATCGGAGGAACGCTCCCATCTGCTGGCACGGATCGCTTTTCTGCGATCCCCACACATGCGTAGACCATCTGTAGATGGTCTGCGCATGCCCATCGGAGCCGCAATCTTTTTTTTATTATTATTATTATTAGTTTTTAGCCCTGCCAGCCTGTGGTTTTAACCTTCTTTAAACCCACGGGTTAAAAATACGGCAGGGCAGGAGAGATTTGGGGAAGAAGGGCAGGAGAAAACCGGGACGGCGATGCGGCGAGCAGGCAGGCAGGAGTTTCGGGGAAGGACAGGAGAGATTCAGGGAAGAAGGGCAGGAGAAAACTGGGGCGGTGATGCGGCGATTCAGGGCGAGCAGGCAGGAGAGGGTGGGGAGCAGGGCAGAGAGCAGGGCTTCCAGAGTTGGAAAGACGTTTTCAAATGGTCCCCAGAAGTCGCTTCTTCAGTTGATCAGCCAGCCCAGTCGGGTGTGAAATTTTGTGTTGTGAATTGTGTCCCTGCCTACTTTGCATGCGTTTCACCTCATTTGCATGCACGAATTCGAAGCGGATCGCAGGAGAGGTTAGTGAATGGGGCCGGATGGAAATCTGGTCGCAAAGGTGTCGCAAACCGATCAGTACATGATCGGTTTACTTTGTGAATCTAGCCCCAAGGCTGCCTTAAACAAAATTCTCCCCATAGGCACCCAACTTTGGGCTAAAGCAAACCGATCGTGTACTGATCGGTTTGTGACACCTTAGCAACACCGGCCCGATTCACTTACCTGTCTTCTGACCATCCTCCGATCCACGCTTGCAAATGAGGGCAATGGCATGTAAAATAGGCAGGGACGCGATTCACTAAAGAAAACCCTGCAACACCGACTGGGCTGGACAATTAAAAAAAATGTGACTGCTGAGGACCAGTCGCTGAAGCCCTTTGCGACTGCCCTGCCTTCTGTAGCCCTGCTCTCTGTCCTGTCAGCCTCGATCTCCTGCTGCCCCGAATGCCTCCTGGAGCCCTGAACGTGACTGCCTGCCTGCCTCGAATATGGCCGCGGCTGCCGGGAGCCAAGGGCATACCCATTCGCACCCATCTCCAGGCAATCCAGGCTACCCCTGTAATTGTACGGGCTGGCTGGGCCCCGGGCTGCAGCCCCCTCTCATCTATATCCTTCTGCCAAGCATGGGGAAGCCATGGGGAAGGAAAATATGCGGAATCCCCCCCCCCCCAAACGTGCCTTCCTGCCCCAAACTCTCCCACCCTTCCCCGCACTGCAAGCCCGTGGTTTTAACCCACGGGCTTAAGCGGGTTAAAACCACGGGCTCCCAAAAGTTCCTCGATCTCCGGCCCTGAGGTCCAGCAATCAGGTTCCCTGGCTGTGCTCAGTTAAAAAAAAAATAAAAGAAGAAAAAAAAAAAAAACAACTCCGATGGCCCAGAGGTCCCGCACATGCTCAGACCATCTATAGATGGGATCACTATAGCGCGAACCGTGCCTGCAGATGGGGGTGTTCCTCCGATTGCCCTCATCTGCATGTTAGAGTTTCCTGAATTAGTCGGACCTACCCGGATCGGGCCCGGATCAGGCTCGATCGGGCAGGTTACGGAATCCTGACCTTAATTGTTTAACAAGCTAATCAGTGCTGATAATTGACAATTACTACCTAATAATTGATGCTGATTGGCACTAATTAGAAGTTACATGCACAACTTACCCCCCTGTTTTACTAAGGTGCGCTATGCATTTTAGCGCACGCTATATATACGTGTGCATTAACCACTAATGCGTCCATAGACTAACATGTACGCGTTAGCGTTTAGCGCATGGTTAACGTACGCTAAAATGCTTAGCGCACCTTTGTAAAAAGAGCCCTAAGTGTATTCGATAAAGTGATGCATGTAAATTCTGGTGCACAAATCTCAAAAGGGGTGTGGCTAGGGTATGAGCATGGGTGGAGCTTGGGCATTCCTAAAAGTTAGGTACACTGTTACGGAATAGTACATGATGACACTACAGCTCACACAAGCAGACACTGTTAAATATTATTTACAGCGTTGGGAATGGGAGATCTTGCACAACCTCCTTATTTTGAACACCATATGCCATAATAAAACAATAATTTAAAATATGTTTTTTTGCTTCTCCCCTACCAGAGACCGCTGCACTCATCTCTCATCTGGTGGCAACATTAAAAAAAACAAGTCACACAAATCACTGGCTTCAGGACTCTCCACCCACCATTTGGTATTGGCGCAATAAATTTCATCTTTTAATAGTGTGGGAATCCATGTCAGCTCAGTTTTCTAGACATCGGAGTAAGATTTTTCTATCCGTCTGGTCCTCTTGTTTAGAGTCTTTACCCCCTCTGATTAAAAGTCACGTGGTTAATTTGTAATGGAAGCCAGCGATACCTTTACTGTCAGTTGGTTGAGGGTGGGTTGGGGGATGGTGGGGGTGGGGGGATTTCCAGTGGGGTGGTTGATTAGCTGAGTCTGGGTTATAAGAACCCAAGCCTGGACTCCGTTTGTCTCAGTCTGTTTCATTTGACCACTGTTCTTTTGTTTGTTGGCTATTGAAAAATGCTGTGTCTGCTTTATTTCTATCTTGCCCTTTTTCTAATAAACAGTTTTTGGAGAAAAAAAAATACAAGTCACACACTTTCAAATGTACATACAATATTAGATTTCCAGTGAGCCCGATCCACACACAACTTAGGCACAGATATTTAGGCTTGGTTTTCATTGACCTAAATGGGCGCACCTAAATGTTAGTCATGCGTATGGGTCCTAAGTGTGATTCTATGGCGAGTGCATTTATAAAATCAAGGTAGGTGACATTCTGGTGAGTGCCAACTATTAAGGCATTGTGGGCCTAATTCTGTATTGGACGCTGATATCGGCGGCCGCCGATTGTGTGACAATCACGCATCAGCATCCTATTCAGAATCGTGTCTACTCTCCCGGCCAGACGCCTGAAATGAAGGCCAGCATTTTGCAGACCTACATTTAAGGCATCTGTCTCACGTCTACAGAGACGCGTACTGACATTTAAGCCTGCCCAAGGCCTCTTCTGGGCAAAACCACGTCCATGTCGTGGGTGTTCGTAATCTAGGGTACGCTTCTCCATAGACACACTACAGAGGCCTACAATGTAGGTATCCTGCCTCGGACACTTTTTCTTTTTAACAACGTGTGTCACGATTAGCTGCAAGACAGCGGTAGGATGCTTACATAGTAACATAGTAGATGACGGCAGATAAAGCCTCCAATGGTCCATCCAGTCTGCCCAACCTTATTCAATTTAAATTTTTTTTAAATTTTTCTTCTTAGCTATTTCTGGGCAAAAATCCAAAGCTCTACCCGGTACTGTGTTTGGGTTCCAACTGCCAAAATCGCCATCAAAATCTCTACCGTCGCTTGCAATCAGGAGGACACGCGTTTCGAAAATCAAGCCCCCGTGTGTGTGCACTATTATCATCAAACAATATTTTGATGAAAATGACAGCCTTTAAAAAGCACTTTATTTCAGTAGCTGCATTCGTTATTTTGTATTGGCTTGCAGGTTAGGGAAAACACAAAAACTGCCCGAAAGGCTGATATTCTCAGAAACACCCAGTAGATTCAGGGATAATGCTTGTTTTCTTTCAGCTCTCTAAGAAAACGTACAACAGCCACCCAATACTCTCTGGGAAAACATAACAAAATGAGGATGCCTAAACGTTACATTATCATGAAATGATCCAGCATTTCGAAATACAAGCCGTGACCTTTGCTACCTACACAGGATTTTCTGTGTTTATGTCTGCATGGGGTATCATTTATCTTTTCTCCAACAGTCTTATACCAGGCGTATCATGTTTCCCACGCCTTCCCCCGAGGCTTTGGTTTGTTGAGAAGTTTAAAGAGAGGCTGTCTGCAGATTTTCAACTGAGATTTAGAGAGCACTCGTTCTGCTGGTTGAAGGAAAGATACTTCTACCCATGCTCACCCTAACCAACCACTGGAAAAAGGAACTGTTGACCAAGAATTTATTACAAAGCCATTAAACTAGACATTTCCTACCTTTGTGACTGAGAATATTGGGGGGGGGGAATGCCCTCTAAAGGGGCGTCAAACATATAGCACATCAGTTGTTTCTCCTTTATCAAATTCAGTCATCCAGCAGGCCAAACCTTGCGCCATCTCTGCAAATTCCCACTTGAAGCACTAAGAAGCACCCTCCTGCCATGCCATCGCTGTGGCTCCAAGAATAGAAGCCCCACATGAACCAGCAGGTCTTAGTCCTCCTTTTCATGCATCTGGCTTCTCTTTATCACAGTGTGGGGGAGGGAGGATACTTGGCTCCAGTAATGTGGGCACAATAGCCGAGATGAACTCAGACATGCAGGGCTAAGTAGAAGCCAGAATCAGGTGATGAAGACAGCTGTTTATTGCTACTATGGTAAGATGGAAGCAGGGGCACAGCCAGACACTCAGTTTTTGGCAGGTTTGAGACCAAAGTGGATGGGAAAGAAAAACCCACCCTGTGCTCTGCATCACCCTTCCTCCAAGTTGATCACTTAACTCCACTCCTCCAACATGTTTAAATCATTTAGGTCTTTGCTGGCAGAAAGCAACAATGCATTCTCCTTGTTCACACCAACTCTAAGCCTTCCCTCTGAAGCAACTTCCTGGTTCTGCAAACAGGAAGTTGCATCAGAGGGAAGGCTCGGCCCAGCATGAGCAAGGAATGAGTTCCTGCTCACTGCTGTCTTAGATCTAAAGGATAATGATTTAAAGGCAGGAGAGTGGAGTCCCTGATCTCCTAGAAGGAGAAATACCAGGAATCTTTAGCTGGTGGGGCCTGGGCATCCCTACCAGCCACATCGCTTCTATGCCATTGCTGGGTGGGCCTGAGTTCCAACTGTGTGGGCCTCTACCTACATGGAAAGAAATCAAAGCCACTGTGACCAGGTGTGTGTGTTTCAGTGAAGGAGGACCCAGAAGGTAGGGACATGGCAAAACAATAGGAAAAAATCTGAAATGACGGGGGGCAGATTCTGTGCTATCAATAGTGCACTATTGTATAGCAGTGTGTGGCACAGTGGATCGAGCTACAACCTCAGCCTCCTGAGGTTGTGGGTCCAAATCCTATGCTGTCCCTTATGACCCAGGGCAAGTCACTTAATTCCCCATTGCCCCAGGTACATTAGATAGAGTGTGAGCTTGCCAGGACAGAGAGGGAGATTCTTGAGTACCTGAATGTAAACCACTTAGACCATAAGTGGTATATAAGTACTACAAATAAATAATTAAATAAAATTATTCAACTTTGTGAGCAGTAGTGTACCCTATTAATGACATTGCCCCTGAAATGGAAAAAAAAAACTTTAAAAAATAAAATGAAAGCAACAGAATAGCTACTGCTGTTAAATGCAGATTTTTTTTAAAAAACCAAAAACTTGGGGATTAGCAAATGCAATCAGTTTAGCAACTCCTGGGACTGTGAACCACATCTGATCTATAGGAGCCAAGCTGTCATGAGTTATTTTTTCATGGTGGAACTACCAGAGAGAATAGAACATATGCAGTGTCAAGTTCAAGTCTGTTAGGTTTTTATATACTGCCTATCAAGATTATCTAAGCCAGGGGTGTCCAACCTGTGGCCCGAGGGCCGCATCCAGCCCCTTGAAGTATTTTGTACGGCCCCAGTCAAGGACGATGCAGTGTTTTCCTCTGCTGCCCCCGGGTGTTTACCGTCTTGCCAGCTCCCTCCTCTGTCTTGCTGCAGTGTTTGCGCATTTGTGTGGCCCCAGAAACATTTTTTTTAGCCAAAAGGTTGGACACCCCTGATCTAAGTGTTTTTTTTACAATCAGGTACTCAAGCATTTTCCCTATCTGTCCCGGTGGGCTCACAATCTATCTAATGTACCTGGGGATATGGCGGACTGAGTAACTTGCCCAGGGTCACAAGGAGCAGAGTTTGAACCCACAACCCCAGGGTGCTGAGGTTGTAGCTCTTAAGCACTGCGCCACACACTCCTTCCGCCTCCTGTCCTAAGCAATTCTAAGAATTTTTACTACCCTCCTGCCTCCCCTATGTACCTTTAATATCTCTGGTGGTCCAGCGGTGAATTGCGGCAGGAGCAACCTTCCTTCGTTCCTGCCCGCGCAGAGCCACTAACTGAACTCTCAGCAGCCAATCAGCTAGCAGCTCTGCACAGGCATGATCGAAGGAAGGTCACTCCTGCCCATGCAGAGCCGCTAGCTGATTAGTTGCCGCGAGTTCACGGCAGCCAATCAACTAGCGGCTGTGTACAGACAGGAGAGACTTTCTTTTGCTTCTGCCCATGCAGAGCCACTAGCTAATTGGCAGCCGTGAGTTCTTGCGGTCCCGTAAAAACTCATGACAGCCAATGAGCTAGCAGCTCTGTGCAGGCAGGAGTGAAGGAAGGTCGCTCCTGCTTTGGACCACCAAGGATGCTACAAGTATGTGGGGGAGGCGGGAGGGAGGTAAAAATTCTTACAATCGGTTGGGACAGATGGCGGGAGGGATCCCTCCTGTCCCAGCTACCGCTGCACCACTAGGTCTCACGGCAAGCCTGGAAGAGGCCTGCAACAGGTCCAGGAAAGGGGCAGGTCAGCACTTACCCAAATATAAACCGAGACCCTCATTTTTTGGCCCCAAAATCTCAGTTTATATTTGAGTATATACAGTAAGTAAAAATATAGGGCTCCTTTTACTAAGGTGCGCTAGCGGTTTTAGCGCACGCTTAGCGTGCGCTACAATGCCACACGCGCTAGATGCTAAAACCTCCATAGAGCTTGCGTTAATATTTTTCATTTAGCGCGTGGTTTGCATGCGCTAATCTTCAGCGCATGCTAAAAATGCTAGCGCACCTTAGTAAAAGGAGCCCATAGTGAAGAACACATTTAAAAATTTACTGAAGTAAAAGTAAAAGAAAAAAGTTATTGCTTAATATAATACTTTTTGAATAAAAAGTAAAAATATTACAATGAATGCAACTATTGTTATTGTTTTAATTCAATTTTATTGCTCTACAATTCAATCTACTTTGCTTTTAGTAAAACTAAATTTTCAAAATGAACATCACTCATTAAAGTGTGCTTATTTTTTTTTTTAACTTGAAATTTTATTGAGTTTTTGTGAAATACAAAAAGGAAAAAGGTGTACAAGGGTCATAAGAACAATCAAGGACAATCATATAAAGGCAATATCAAAGAAATCAGGGATTAATGATAATAGCTAATATAATACAGTATGATGGTTAAGCATGTCCAATTATGTTACACAAAAAGGGAAGATAAAAGTGGTAGGAAGAGAAGACAAGGGGGGTGATGGAAAGAAAAGTGTGCTTGTTATCAAACCAGTACAGCTAAGAAGGTGTTCAACAACTGCACTGGCAGAAAGTGGATTGCTCAGTCTGAGTAAAAAGTTCCTTCAAAGCAGGCTTGGCTGCAATATTACTAATGTCTTTTGACTGGGTCTGGAGATACTGATCAAGGGAATCTCTCTCTAAAATACTTGACTTCTGTATAGCAAAGAATACTTCATCATCATCGTCATTATCATCTACGTTGGAAGCAATACAGTCTAATTCATAACTTGCATCTTCATCTCCATTATCATCATCATCATGCTGGTCAACTAAAGAGAAGGTTTTTCACAAAGTTGGAATCATTTTCTGTTGATACTCTTTTTTTTTTTTTTTTTTTAGTTCTCAACATATTTTATTGAATTTAAATAAATTATTACAATTTAATCATAAAATTATTTTTTTTAAAACACAATACAATTTAGGGCTCCTTTTACAAAGGTGCGCTAGCGTTTTTAACGCATGCACCAGATTAGCACACGCTATAGCGCGCGCTAACTGGAAATCTACCACCTGCTCAAAAGGAGGTGGTAGCGGCTAGTGCGCACGGCAATTTAGCATGCGCTATCCCGCACGTTAAGGTCCTAGCGCAGCTTTGTAAAAGGAGCCCTTAGTAACTAAAAAAAAAGTAAGATAACTTATTTAGAACATAAGCATAAGCAGTGCCTCCGCTGGGTCAGACCAGAGGTCCATCATGCCCAGCAGTCCGCTCACGCGGCGGCCCATCAGGTCCAGGACCTGTGTAGTAATCCTCTATCCATACCCTTCTATCCCCTTTTCCTTCAGAAAATTGTCCAATCCCTTCTTGAACCCCAATACCGTACTCTGTCCTATCACACCCTCTGGAAGCGTATTCCAGGTGTCCACCACCCGTTGGGTGAAGAAGAACTTCCTAGCATTGGTTCTGAATCTGTCCCCTTTCAATTTCTCCGAATGCCCTCTCGTTCTTGTAGTTTTTGAAAGTTTGAAGAATCTGTCCCTCTCCACTTTTTCTATACCCTTCATGATCTTGTAAGTCTCGATCATATCCCCTCTAAGTCTCCGTTTCTCCAGGGAAAAGAGCCCCAGTTTCTCCAATCTTTCAGCGTATGAAAGGTTTTCCATACCTTTTATCAAATGTGTCGCTCTCTTCTGAACCCTCTCGAGTATCGCCATATCCTTCTTAAGGTACGGTGACCAATATTGGACGCAGTACTCCAGATGCGGACGCACCATCGCCCGATACAGCGGCAGGATAACTTCTTTCATTCTGGTTGTAATACCTTTCTTGATTATACCTAGCATTCTATTTGCTCTCTTAGCGGCCACTGCACACTGTCGATGGCTTCATTGTCTCATCCACCATTACCCCCAAGTCCCTTTCTTGGGTACTCTCACTCAGTAACAGCCCTCCCATCGTATAGCTGTACCTTGTGTTTCTGTTTCCTACATGCAAGACTTAACATTTCTCTACATTGAACTTCATCTGCCACCTCGTCGCTTATTCTGTTGATATTCTATCAATTTTTCATTTGATGGCAAACTCTATCTTCAAGAACTGATGCAAGAATATCAAATGTGTGGGCACCCTTTAGTTTTAGGGCCAGACAAACAGGCTTACTCTCTACAGATTATGGGCCTGATATTCAATGCTATTTAGATAGCCAGGAATAGCTACCGGCCATCTGCAAATAGCACATAGCCAGTTATCCACCCATATTCAATGGCAGATCTCACACTAAGGGCTCCTTTTACTAAGGTGTGCTAGCGTTTTTAGCATGCGCAAACCATGCGTTAAACGAAAAATACTAACACAAGCTCTATGGAGGCGTTAGCGTCTAGTGCGCGTGGCATTGTAGCGCGCACTAAAACCGCTAGTGCACCTTAGTAAAAGGAGCCCTATTGTCTGGTGACCACCTATATCAAGCGACATAGCAGGAGTTTCACCGGTTCGACAAGCAAAGAAAACTGCCTAAAAGTTATATCTCTGGCCACTGAGATTTAGCCGGCTAGCCGCTTAATATTTGTATAGCCGGCTATGTCCCAGGCAGCCAAAAATAGACTGGAAGCTCAATACCATGGCTGGATAAGGTGCTGGCATTGAATTTCCAGTATCGCCGCCAATTGTGGGAGATTGCTGGTGATCACCCATGGTCTGAATATGATGATCCTGTTATCAACCCAGTGGACAGTCATCCCAGTATAAAATTTTCCTTGGGATAACTAGCAGTCAGTTGTGGTAGAGATATATGTCTGTTCACCAAGAATTGCTACTAGCTTCAGTTTCATCTCTATATCAAAGTGACCCAACTCGTCACTGCTTTGTTTTGGCTGGAGACTAGTAACCAGTTCAAAATAACTCCACTAATCTTATAGGCTATATTTATTGAACAGCAAAATTTAAGATGAAATGATCCATTGTTTGCATGATGGGGTTTGCAATAGCAAAATCATGTTCCAGGTTTTGCTGTTTGATTTGGTTTACTGAGGAATCGTCATTTAAATCTTACTTCTGCATTTACTTTTAACTTTTAACTGCAAGAATCAGAAAAGTGGCAAAATTATTACTTCAGTAAAAGTAACATGTTATGCTGAACTTCTTTACATGAAAAGTAATAAAACTTTATTTAAGTACAGTAATTAGTTACATTTACTCACCTCTCCTTTTACAAAACTGTAGCGTGGTTTTCAACGCCAGCTGTGGCAGTAACAGCTCTGATGCTCATAGAATTCCTATGAGCATCAGAGCTGTCACCGCCAAAGCCAGCTCTAAAAACCATACTATGGTTTTGTAAAAAGAGGAGTTAGTTACTATACAACACTGAACATAGGACAATTGCATGTGTGGGGTCTGCATTATGGACAGGGCCTGGGGTGATAGTTTAAGGCAGGGCTGCCCAAGTCCGGTCCTTGAGATCTACTGGCAGGCCAGGTTTTCAGGATATCCACAATAAATATGCATGAGAGAGATTTGCCTGCACTGCCTTCTTGGCATGCAAATCTCTCTCATGCATATTCATTGTGGATATCCTGAAAACCTGGCCTGCCAGTAGATTTCAAGGACCGGACTTGGGCAGCCCTGGTTTAAGGGTATGGCCGTAAAGAGCAGCTGCAGACAGCAAAACAGTAAGTCCTGACTACTGCACAAACTCAAGGAACCATACTTTTACCTACATGGAGAACAGACAGTTTTAAAATAGCTTATTTACCCAGGTACATATTTTGGTGAAATTGTCCTGCTTATACAATCATATGTATTTATTTTATTTATTGCTCTTATATTCCACCTACAACCTAAGCAGGTTCCAATGTAAAACAAACACAATATAAATATATGAATTTAAAAAATATGATGTTCAATTATGTCTTTTTGTGGGTTTGTTCTGGAAGCAGTTGTATTGGGGTGATCATGCTTCTCAAGTTTAAATCAAAACTTACCCCCCTTTGTTTCAAGCCGGGTTAGGGTTTTATATTTCCGGCCTCGGTGCAAAAACTCAGACGCTCACAGGAATTCTATGAACATCGGCGGAGCTTTCAACGCCATGACCTGCGATAAAAAACCCTAACACGGCTTGATAAAAGGAGGGGTTAGTGGTGTAGGGGGGTGAGTAGCGAGGCTGAAAGTTCATTTAGAGCACCTAATGCTCTTGCACAGGCCCTGAGTATAGGGGCTGATCTAAGAGGAAAATGTGTTGTTTGATTCTCTACCTTGTCATTATACTTCTCCCTCCATATTCGCTGTGATAGGGGATTAACAGAACCGCAAATACAGAAAAACCGTGAATAACTTTTTCATATGTTATTCGCTGTTTTCTATTAAAAAACATCGTTAATATGGTGAAACCACGAATAACATGGTGGGAGACCTGGCCTGTTCCTGAAGGAAAGGCAAAACACAGCAAAGAAAGTGCTGGGAATCAGCAATTTTCTCTGTAAATGCTTGGAATCAGCGATTTCTATATGCAAGCTGATGTAATTGGGGGGGAGGAGCCAGCAAGCTAAAAATCGGGAATAATCGAAACCGCAAATGCTGAAACCGCGAATACAGAGGGAAAAGTGTACTGTTACTATAAGTGAGTAGTAGTGGTGGAGGGGCCCTGCTCCTGGGTTGTTTCCCTCTTCACTGACCTCAGGCTTAGGAGCCAACTTTTGAAAATGATTGGGGGTGCTCAACTCGTAACTAATAACAAATTTCCCCTCGCCCAGCAAATTAAAAAAAAGGAAAAACAAAATACATCTGGTAGCAAATGGTAGTGATGACCAGACTGTATCTAAATGTCAAGAGCAGGGGCAGGGAATGAGGACAAATCAAAAGCTAGGGTTCAGCCACTCTCTCCTTCCTCTCCCAGGTGCCAGCATCATACTCTCCCTCTCTCTCCCTCCCTCCATTCATGCCATTTATAGCACTTTTCTTCAACCAGTCCCTCTTTTCCCTCAGTCCATCTATACCACTCTATTCCCCTAATTTCATCCATGTGCACTTTTTAATTCTTTTCCTACTACATAGGCATAAGGAATTTAATCGCTCTTGGTCTGCTCTACTCCCTAAATCTTTTTAATCTGTTGTACATCTCGGGGTTTTTTCCTTTTCCCAGCCTTCTATTTTCCTCCACTCCTCAGCAAGGTCCAATGCACTTTTCCCTAGCAGATCTCACTCACCCATCTCTAAAGATTCCCACTTCCCACTCTCCTCTACAGGTGAGGCTTCCTTTTGTTTGCACATTTAACTTATCCTCAATTTATGACTTCCCATTGACCACAGGCGTGTATCATTTCCTTGCTCTGCTCTCCCTGGCTCCAGGCACATTCCTTTTTTTCCGGGACTGGTTCCTCATCTCCTTTTGCACTGCAGCACTTAACCCTGGCACTCACACATTCCAGGCCAATGGCCACCTTTCTGCCTGCAGAGTCCACATCAGATTCTTTGCCACATGCTCACCCTGAGCTTTGGAAGCCCAGCAACGATCATAGTGTGAAACCTCAAAGAGAACATGCTACGTGGGAGAACATGTTCTAGCAGCCCAGGGCACAGGAGCATGCACTCATACTAAGCCACTGTGTTCTGAGTAGAGAATGACACGGGGAAAAAATTTGTCCCCTTCCCCGCGAGCTCGTCACCGGCCTGTCCCCACGAGCTCGGTCCCCGTCACTGTCCCATCCCCACAAGCTCGGAACCCATCACCGCAAACCATCTGATCCCATCCACACAAGCCTCGAATAGTTTTACACTGAGCTTATTTTATTAAAGTATAAAAAGAAACAATATTCTGTACAATTGTCATTTTATAAATCAAAGTTCTGGCTGCTGAACTAGAGAAAGAGATGTTCAGCTGGCAGGGCTTTGTTTGTAAATGATTATCAACACACCTTCTCCCCACTGTCTCTTCCTCATTTCCCTTCAGCGTCTGTTCCTCTCCACCTCCTCCCTCTCTCCACCCCCCTTCAGTACCCTTCGTGCGATCTGGGCATCTCCCTCCTTCACTAATCTTCTTTTTTTTGTATATATTTTGTTCAAAAAAACACAAATTACAATATAAAAGCCAAACACCAAAAAAACACCCAAACACAATATCACAGACAAGATAGCAGAGGATCAGATACAATACAATTGATGTACCATAATTCTTTAGTACATGGCAAAAAAAAATAAAAAAATACACAACCCCCAACCCCCTCTTTCACCTTCCACCACCCTATCCCTTCCCTCCAAACAATCCTCACTCCCCACAGCTTAACAAAACTTACAAAGTGGTGCAAGAGGAACAACACAAAGAAAACTCAAAGAATCCGGAGAGGAGCTGAAATCCCCAAAATAACTACTCAAGTAGGTTGTGAATCAGCAAACTCTTTCCAAGAGATAAATCCTTCCCCTTAACTTCAGGCGATTTTGGATTTTTTTTTTTCTACAAGCACCCGGAGCTGCGTGTGACTGCAGGAAAGTCCTCTGACAAAACCGGAAGCTGCGTCAGAGAAGGACTTTCCGGCAGCCACATGCAGTTCTGGCTGTTTGTAGGAAAAAAATTCAAAATCGCTTGAAGGTAAGGAGAAGGGAGAGAGGGAGATGCCCGGACAGACAACGGCAGCGGCGGTCTTTAGGAAGGAGGGAGGGGGCTGCGCGCGATCGGTGAGCGTGCGCTTCCCTCCCTTAACTGTGGAGACAAGGCCATTCACCGCTCCAATGGTCTTCTTCCCGTACCCAAGGTGACCATTTTTCCCCCCACCATTTTGGCGGGTTACCTGAGGTAATAGCCACCGTGTCTATTTCTCTAGTTATAGCTCTAGTTCTGAGCTGCCTTCAGGATATTGCTCCAGTAACCAAGGAATAAGCATCCAGCTTAAGGAGCTGAGACCTGGGAGTAGGGTTACAAGTTGTCCAGATTTCCCGGCACCTGTCTTCCTTTTGAGGACATGTCTGGGAGTCCGGACGGCCTTTCAAAACCCGGCACTTTGGAACAAATCACTGTTGGGCAGGAACATATCCACGCACGTGCAGACGCCGCATGATGTCATTGCATTGCATCTGCGCATGCACGGATGTGCTCCTGCCTGACGAAAGCAGGCAGCGGGGGCAGGGCTAGGGAGGGATTGGGGATAGGGCGGAACTGGGGGCTTAACGGGGCGGGGATGGCTGGAACTGGGTGGGCCTGGGGGCAGGTCTAGGGGTCTGGATTTTCCATACGGAAAATCTGATAACTCTACCTGGGAGGTAGTTGCGGAATTTTACCAAGAATACAGAGGATAGCAAGGATTTAGCAATTAAGCAAGACGAAAGCCAGGGAGCCAAATTAGGAACACGTATAGTTTGTGAGGTAGCACGTTCCTTTGCCCCATTCCCAATACTGCCAATAGTGTCCTGCCACTCTTCCTCCTGCAGCTGCTATGCTACGTCTTTAGGCACACATAGCCCAGTGCCCCCACCATTTCTACCACCTGTGGCATTTACTGGGGAGAAAATATTTTTAAGTTATGTGAGGAATGGGAACATTGCTACTCTTTATTCTCCCTCAGTTCAATCCCTGACCACAGCCCTCTCAAAATCAAAGCTGCCAAGAGAAAGTAAGTTTTAAAAGGTAAATTTTCAGTTCATGGTATTCCATGCTTAGGGCTACCCGATTTCCTCTTTATAAAAGGAGGATACATGATCCCGTCCTGTTCTGCCTCCCACCCCGGCCCCCACACGAGCCTCATGTTTCCTTCCCTGAGCTCTGGGCCACGCCTAGAGGGCCTCCACGTATTTGTGGATGTCGATGTGATGACACACACGTTATAAGAACAATTTTCAAAGCAATTTGCCCAATTGTATAAGTTGTTGCCAATGTAAATTGCCCAGACTTCTATTCAGTGGCCAAAATGAAGCATGAGGTGACTGGATGTAAGGAAGGAAAGACAAAGGGCCCGATATTCAGAAAACGCCGTGCTCCTAAATTGGCCTCCTAAATTTGGGCTCTATTTTCAGCTAAACTTTGGAGCATAACTTTTCAGCTGAAAATTCATCTTCATTTCACCTAAATTACTGCTTAGAATAAATATTCCCTTTTGTTCATACACGTCCAGGGTAGGGTAAGGGGGTGGGAATATTTTATGATTTTTTTATGCTTATAATTCATTGTTGGGTATAAGGGAGGGGGGATATTTGATGTGAGTTAGAATTTGATGATATATTAAGTGATATTAAAGTATAAAATGATTGTATTTTATGTTACACTTATTGTGAGTTTTAAAATGAATAAAGATTTATTAAAAAAAGAAGTTATGCTCATAAATATACAGTACGTCTGACATTTGTTTGCCTGTATTTATGAGTCTAGTGATGAAGCTCAGTGCTAAGCAACCCCCTATCCTAAATCTGCCCTTTGCCATAGACTCTTCATGCTCCTAAATCTAAGAGCTTACTAAAATTTTCAGTAAAAATGTATCCACTCAGGCAGTCAAACCAATAATGCACAGGTCATCTAAATACTTCAAGGGAGGTGTGACTGTAAATACCTTCACCGAAAAAAACCTGTAATTTTTCAGCTAATTATAACAACCTCAGCGGCACCACTCAGGACTCAATATGTCTCATTGTCCCAAGCTTTACGTGTCTAATCCTCATTGGATTTGCTTTTTTAGTCTTCTCTCTTTTAAATCTTATTTAAGAGCTTAACTTTTACTTTTAATTACCGTAATACATTAATTTAGTTTTTGAATAAGCGAAAACTTAGCTTAAACCAAGTGGTCTCTGGCTAGGGACACTGGCCTCAAAGCAGATCCAATGAGGATTAGACACGTAAAGCTTGGGACAATAAGACATATTAAGTCCTGAGTGGTGCGCTGAGAATCCACTCAGGCAGTGGCATAGCGAGGCTGAGAAGCACCCAGGGCGGTGGCGAAAACCCCCCACCCCCACCTCCATTGCTCCTTTCCCCCCCACCCCGTTGTATGCGCGTACCCCTTCCTTACTCCGTACCTCTTTTTAATTTCCCCGGTGCATGCGGCATCACCAATTTGCTGCCCGTGTCGGCATCAGCTCTCCCTCTGACATCACTTCCTAGGTGCAGGACCCGGAAGTGATATCGGAGGCAGAGCTGACGCTGGCACGAGCAGCACATTGGAGTTGCTGTTCATGCCAGCGAAGAGATAGAGGTATGGTAGGGGGTAGTGAAGGCATGCACGCAGCAGGGGGAGAGGAGTGGGAAGGAGTGGGGGGCAGAGAGGAGAAAGGATGCCAACGCCCTCACCAAGATGGAAGGGGGGGGGGGTAATTCATTTTGTATTGTTACTGATGGATTGTAAGTGCTGATTCTGATTATTAATGTATGTACAATTTTATGCACTTTATAATAGCCTTGAAAACTTAATAAAGAATTTTTTTTTTTTTTAAAAAAGGATCCCTTTTACAAAGTCGCAAATGCTCCAACGTCAATTCAATTCCTATAGTTGTCGGAGAATTTACTGCACTGGCTTGTATTGCTGACTTTAGGGCTCCTTTTGCTAAGGTGCGCTAGTGGTTTTAGCGCATGCTTAGCGTGCACTACAATACCACGAGCGCTAAACACTAACATCTCCATAAAGCTTGCGTTAGTATTTTTCATTTAGCACAGGGTTTGCACGAGCTAAAAACGGTAGCGCACCTTAGTAAAAGGAGCCCTTAGTAAAAGAGGGAATTAATCTCCTCACTTGTCATTCCAATCTCCAGATCATTTATAAATATGTTAAATAGCACCTGTCCCAATACAGATCTCTGCGGCACTCCACTATTTACCCTCCTCCATTGAGAAAAATGGCCATTTAATCCTAGCCTCTGTTTTCTGTTCAATAACCAATTCCTAATTTATAACAAATTTATTGCCTTCTATCCCATGAATAATTTTCTCAGAAGTTTCTCATGAGGAACTTTGTCAAAAGCTTTCTAAAAATCTAGATACACTACAACAGCAGGCTCACCTTTATCCACATGTTTATTCACACCTTCAAGGAAATCAAGCAAATTGGTGAGGCAAGACCTTCCTTAGCTGAACCCATTCTGACTCTGTCCCATTAAACTATGTTTGTCTATATGTTCCATAATTTTATGTTTTATAATAGCTTCCACTATTTTGCCCAGCTCTGAAGTCAGGTTTACTGGTCTGTAATTTCCTGGATCGCCCCTGGAACCCTTTTTAGAAATTCATGTAGCACTGGCCACCCTCCAGTCTTAACTACTGGGGTTACAGCATTGGCCACCCTCCAGTCTTCATGTACTACAAATGATTTTTGCGATAGATACAGATCACTAACAGCAGATCATCAATTTCATGTTTGAGTTCTTTCAGTACCTTGGGATGTATACCATCCAATCCAGGTGATTTATCACTCTTTAACTTGTCAATTTGGCTCAGTATGTCTTCAAGGTTCACCAATATTTATTTCAGTTCCTCTGCATCGTCACTCTTTAAAAACCATTTCCGGTACAGATAGATCTCTTACATTTTCTTCTGTAAAGACCGAAGAAAATAATTTATGCAGTCTCTCCGCTATGGCATTGTCCTTCTTTAGTGCCCCTTTTACTCCTTGTTGATTCAAAGGTCCCACAGATTTTCTCAAAGGCTTTTTGCTTCTAATGTACAGTGCCTGAAAAAGTTGTTACTATGAGTTTTTGCCTCTTTGGCAAGTTTCTCTTCATAGTCTTCTTTAGTTTTATCAGTGTTTTGCATCTAATTTGCCAGTGCTTATGTCTCTTCTTATTTTCTTCATTTGAGTCTTTTTTTCCATTCTTTAAAGCAGTATCTCTCAAACTGTGTACCATGGCACAGTAGTATGCTCCAAAGAGATTCCAGGTGTGCCATGAGAGATTCCAGAATTCTACTTTATTTTTTAAAATTCCCTTCATAAGTATATACTAGAATAGATAACATATACGTTGTATATGCAAGAGCCAGTCAAATGTTATGAGCATCTGTGTGTATAAGGATTCAATCATCCAGACAAGCATCAAGCTGATAATGCCATGGTCGTGGGTTCAATAAGGTGGATTCTATTGTGAAGTGTCAAATGGCTTTGAGCTAAATACTACATTTGCTACCCCGTTTGATGAAAAAAACATTTTGAACTGAAAATGAACTTTAAATGAACTTGTATGGTTTAAAGTTTAGTGCTTATTGTCTATTGTAGGAAGAGGAGCATATATAGTTCCCGTTCTTTCTAGTGTGGAGTTTTTTTCTGACCTATGATGAAGAGTGAGCTTACTTGATTTCAGTTATATTATACTCAAATGGTGAAATGTGAGGTTTTTTTCTCCACTACTAAAATGTGGTATTTTTGCTGTCTCTCCCTCATTAAGGGAGAATAGAAAAGTGTGTTATTGAAATATTTTACTATTCAGCCTAGATTAAGTTTATTGTTCACACAGGTAGTTGAAATCACCCATTATTATGTTGTTGCCAAATATGCCAGCTTTCCTAATCTCTGTAAACATTTCTTCATCTGTTTTATCATTCTGTCCTGGGGGCAGTAGTACAGCCCTACGTGTATACTCCTTCCCTTCACAAAAATAATTTCTATCCATAAGGATTCCATGCTGCTATCTATGTCATGCAGAATATCTATTTTGTTTGATTCAATTTCCTCTTTAACATATAGCATAGCCCCTCCTCCAATTTGATCTACTCTATCATTTTGATATAATTTGTACCCTAGTAACACAGTGTCCCATTGATTATTCTTCTTCCACGAGGTCTCTGAGAGGCCTATTATATCTATCTCTTTATCTAGTGCTATATAATCTAACTCTCCTCTCTTATTTTTAGTCTTCTAGAATTTATATACAGGTACTTCAAATTGTATTTTTCCTTGCATCTATAGACTGCTTAGAAGTTGATGGGGATAATTTGCATCCTTTACTCTGCTTTCCCCTTAAACACTCCTGGCTTTCTTTCACCATTATTCAAACCTCTTTATTGGGATTCCCTAAATATTCTGTTTCAATAGTATTCTTCAAGGATACTCCATACCTAACCATCTGCTCCTGGGCCACTGTTGGCTCCTCCACCCCACCCCCACACATCTTAGTTTAAAAGCCAGGTTTTGAGCTGCTCCCTTCTTCCTAGCACTACTTATGTAATGCATAAGTTGGTAGTGTGCCTCCAACTGCTGCCAAGCTTTCTCCTGCCTGCTCAGTTCGCAAACTGAGCATCCACCAGAAATCCCAGTGGCAACTGGAGGCATGTTGCTGATTTCTGCAATAAAGAAGCAATGCCAGGAGAAAGGGAACAGCTCAGAAACTGATCAGTGGGGCTTTGGCATCCCTACCAACAAAGGTATCTTATGAGTACACAAGGAAACATATGAATATGTTGACCCCCAGTCCATACTTGAGTGCTCCCCAAATTGCAGGGCTGGCTATGCCCCTAGATTAAGGACTACTGCCTTAGGGGGGATGATCATCTCTAAAAGTATCCACAGGTCATCTTGTGCCCCTATGAAAATCAGATCTCTTAAATTTCTTCTTGATGATAGATGTCTAAAGACCCTTCTTACCTGATTAGAATACTACATCTCTTTATTAGCTTGTCTACCTCTTTATTCAATCAGGCCTCAATTAATACAAAATATGCTTGTTAAATTACTCTTTGATGCTAGGCATTTCAATCATGTTACACCCCTACTGTGTTCAACACTGGCTGCCTGTTAGTTTTAAGGTCTTGTGGTCTGCGGCAAAACTAGAAATTCAATGCCAGCACCATATCCGATGAGCCGCATGAATTTCTGCTTTACATTTGGCCAGCTGAGACATAGCCAGCTAAGCCTTAGTGGCCAAAGATAGACGTGCATTTTAGGTGGGGCTATCTGGCCACTGAATTTAGCTAACCAGCTGCTGAATATTGGCAGTGACCGGCTATGTTGCATGGCATAGGCAGTCACTGGGCAATCTGCCAGTTGGGATTTTCAGCAGGAGATGGCCAGCCATCTCTCGCTGAATATCAGTAGTTATTTATTTATTTTCCTCAAAAAATGTTTAACCCACTTAGTCCTAAGTGGTTTACAAAATACAAACATTATTGTAATCTGACACACAAAACATTAAGGGCTCCTTTTACTAAGCTGCGATAGCGGTTTTAGCGCACGCTTAGCACACGCAGAATTGCCCCATGCGCTAGACGCTAACGCCATCATTGAGCTGGCATTAGTTCTAGCCACGTAGAGTGGGTTTAGCGCACGCTAACATTCTGCGCACGCTAAAAACGCTATCGCAGCTTAGTAAAAGGAGCCCTAAAAGTTTCCAAGTTTATTTCAATTTTGATATCCTGCCTATCAAAATATATCTAGGCGGCTTATAATTTGAAAATAAGATAAAAACAAAACAAAATAAAAACTGTGGTAAGACTTTACATGACTATGAGGAAAGTAGGGAAAGGAACTCCATTTAAAAAAAGAAAGCAAAACATAACCTAGCTTGCATTCACCTCAACCAGTATTATAATCTAGTTAATTAAAAGCCTCTATAAACAAAGTTGTTTTCAATACCATCTTGAATTTCTGAACATCAGGGAGCAACTTTAATGGTCCAGTCAAATTATTACATAATGATACACCTGCCACCAAAATTACAGATGCCTAATGTACATGTGCTATTTAGCCAGCCAGGAGCTGTTCCCAGCAGGCTAAATGGTGCTGAATATCGACCCCACTAAAATCTGTAGCAGTGCTCCTGCAGAATGTGGTGGCTTGGAAGGGAAGAAAGACTTGACTGGCAGCTGAGCTCTTTCCTTCCTTCTTTCACACAGCTCTCTGCTCCTCCTCCTCCCTTTCCCTTTGCCTGGATTTTGGAATATATACTGCTGCTGCTATCAGGTATGACCTCAATTCTGCAAAATCTCCTGAGCCACTTAAGTGGAAAGAGTAGAGCACTCGGTTCTCTCCCAAGGGGATTTACTCTCGTGCATAACTGTTTGCATACATTCACTGAAACAGTCAGATTAAATTACCTGGAAATTGATGCATGGCTCGAAGGTCTGATCTCCCATTGTTGAAGATGACAGATCATTTTTTATCTCACAGGATGCAAATGGGGGTGATTTTCTAAAGCATCTCCACAGGTGAAACGGTGCAGAAATGAGTTGTCATAAAATTGCCTCCTCACATACTTGATAGGAAGGTAAACTTAGATTCATATATCCTGTGAGCTTTCCTAGACTAAACAAAGACATTCCCTGTACAAGTATTTTGAAACCTCAAGTATATATGTTAGATTAACCCTATAACCCTCAAGTATGTATGTTAAATGAACCCTAAAAATGTATGTTAAAGAAAAGGTGTAAAAGTAAGTGCACTGTTTCTCTGACATAGTTTTCAAAGTGGAAATATATACTTCCTGTTTGAAAATTCATTTAATCCTAAACATTCATATCTCAACATGTATGTTTGTATACGCAGCTGTGCACACCTCTCTCTGTATATCTTGCCTAAGGTG
This sequence comes from Geotrypetes seraphini, assembly GCF_902459505.1. Taxonomy (NCBI): domain Eukaryota; kingdom Metazoa; phylum Chordata; class Amphibia; order Gymnophiona; family Dermophiidae; genus Geotrypetes; species Geotrypetes seraphini. The sequence continues at coordinate 287,267,544 of NC_047086.1, forward strand.
ACCAGATGGGACAGTCCGGTTTTCGGACAGACCGTCCCGTTGTCCCGACCCACCGCTTTGGGACACCAAAATATCCCGTTTTCAGGGACCGCATCCTGAAGCTGTGCGCAGGGACACCGAGACGGGCGATCACTTTCCCTCCCTGCCGCGCCAATTCAAACCCCAGTCTGCCGCCACTGCTTCTTCCCTTCTTCCCGACTTCAATTCTGACATCGGAGAGGAAGTTCCAGGCCAACCAGACAGCGATTGGCTGGCCCGGAACTTCCTCTCCGACGTCAAAATTGACGTTGGGAAGAAGGCAAAAAGCAGCAGCAGCAGACCAGGGTTTGAATCGGCGCGGCAGGGAGGGAAGGAGGGAGGCTAGCAGGTAGCGGCGGTACACGGGCGGGGGGGGAGGTGGTTGAATCAGGCACTGGAGAGAGGGAAGGAGTAGGCAAGCAGGCTGGCTTCGGGGGAGGGGTGGGACAAAGGCTGGAAGGCAAGACATAGGAAGGAGACACTGGGGGCACTAAGGACATGAGAAGGAGGCACTGGGGGCACTAAGGACACAGGACGGAGGCACTGGGGGCACTAAGGACACAGGACAGAGGCACTGAGGGCACTAAGGACATAGGAAGGAAGGAGGGAGGGAGGGAATAGAAAGGGACAATTGTTGGGCCTGAATGCAGAAAGAAAAAAATGAAATAAAGGATACACAGTCAGAAGGAAACGCAACCAGAGACTCATGAAATCAACAGACAGCAAAGGTAGGAAAAATGATTTTATTTTCACTTTAGTGATCAAAATGTGTCAGTTTTGAGAATTTATATCTGTTGTCTATATTTTGCACTATATTTGTCTATTTTGTATAGTTACTGAGGTGACATTGCATATTTTAAAGTCATCTGCCTTGATATCTTTGAAAACCCCCAAATATAAATGATAATTAACATTTTCAATGAAAATAGGAGTTTAAATAGTTAAATGCCTCTATAAAATTAAGAGTGTTATCCCTTATTGATTACTAAATTTTATGTTATTATGTAATATAATTCTTTCTCCTCAATGATGTGGGCTTGATGGGATTTCTGATTTTCTATGACTGATTTAAGTTGTATTAAGAAATAATATTTATATATTTTTTGTGAAAATTCCCATATCCTGTATACTTGTTTGGATACATTAATAAATTTCAATTAAAAAAACAAACATTTTCTCTGTGTATAGTGTGCTTTGTAGTTTTTAAAAATTTTATGGTTATCATTATGAATTAATAAGATATTATGTATATATGAGAAATGAATGGAAAAAAAATGGGGGTGGGATTGGGGGTGGGGCTAGGGCGGGATTGGGGGTGAGACTGGCAATTAATAGATGCCCCCTTTTGATGAGAAAAATAAATGGTCACGGTAATCTTGCCTCATGTGTTGGTTTCTTTGGGGCTAATATTCAGTGACCTCGTCAGTGGTAATAATTAAAAAAAAAAAATCCAAATGGAGAAGTGGAGATGTGGCCTAGTAATTAAAACTGCAGCTTCAGCACCCTGAGGTTGTGAGTTCAATCCCAGCCTGATCCTTGTGACTCTAAGCAAGTCACTTAGGTACCACAGTTAGACTGTGAGCCTGCCAGGACAGAGAGGGAAAATACTTCATGAGCATCAGAGCTTTTACTGCCTCAGCCAGCGCTAAAAACCACGCTACTGTTTTGTAAAGGGAGTGGAGTTAAGAGTACCTGATTGCTATTCAGTGTATTGTAGACTGTATAGGGTGAATCTCTTCATGAGAAAGGCAGTTAAATAAATAAAAAACAGCATTCCAGGAACATAACTGGGTAAATCTCATCACTGGTCAAAAAAAGGGGTTTTCTTAGCTACTGAGAACTTAAGTGTTTTTAGTTAATTTAATGACGCAGATTTCAGATCTGTAATTGAAATTCAGCTAGCACGTCAGGTTTCTGAGATACACGTTACTGATTTTTTAGACAGTTTGCCATATCGGCACAATTTTGCGAGTATGAACTGTATCCCATCAAACTTGTGTTTTGGAGTTTACTCTGAAAACAAACACGAAGACAATAAGGAGACATGTTACAGCATATATTTACGCCTCTCTTAACTCACACAAAAGTGATGTCAGCATGTTCAGAAATGTTTGAGACACTTGCTTTTACGCTTGTACTGTACATTTGTCTCTCTTTGCAAGAACCAATAGTCTCCAATCATACTGGGATTGAACTTTCCCTGATATCTGCTTTCCATCACCTTGATATCTTGATGAAATCTTTCCCCATGCTCATCGCTGACATCACCAAGATTGAGTGGGAAGAAGTCGTGGTAAGAATGTAAAAAGAGCATTTTAAGTGACATTCTGGCCTCCTTTATCTGATATGCTGTCAGCATGTTCTCCACAAGCCATAATTATCTTATTTGTGATTACCAAGAAAATTCTGAACAACCAGCAAGAATGCTTCCCATGCTGCTGATTCAGCTGGGTTCACCTTCTTTGATTTTGGCTTCACTTTTCTCAAAAACAAATGTACTTCTTAGGTGTTGAAACGCATCACCATTTCTGTCCATCGCCTTGACAACATTTTTCAGCAGACTCAGTTTTATGTGAAGTGATGGAAGACAGATTTTCTCACGATGTACTAACGGCAGGTGCTTCACATTGTATTTGCCTATAGTGGTTGGCAACATCACGACTGTTCCAAAAACACAAGAAGCACTTGCATTTGGTGTACCCCAGTTGCAGACCCAGAAGGAGTGATACAACTTTGAGATCACCACAGAGGTTCCACTGGTGATCTGCATAGCATATGAGTTTTAAAAGTATCTCCATCGACTCATACGTTTTCTTCAACCCAACTGCATCAGCAACAGGAATAGATGGCTTCTGGTTTCCATTGTGTAAAAGTACCGCTTTAAGGCTTGCTTTGCTTGAATCAATGAATAGTCTCCATTTATCAGAAACATGTTCATATCCCAGTTCACGCATGAGACCATTAATAACAGTACAGAAACAAATGTTTCCTTCCATTTGGTAAAAGGAAGCCAGGATGGTGTAACGATCACAGAAAAAAAGATATTTTGGTGACCTGCCTTAAAAGATTCCATTGCTTCAGCCTTGAACCCAACAATTCTGCTTTCTCCTTTGACAGACAAGTCTCTAACAAGTCTAACCAGATCATTAAGATCTTCTTGAGTTAGTAAGTGAGGCTGTTTTTCATCCATTTCAGGTTCATACAACTCCTCTACAGCAGCAGAGGCACATTCTTCATCTGAACTTTCGGCACATTGTGCTGCAGATGTGGAAAAGGAATTGGAATTGGATTCTCCGAGTCATGAGGACCGGGTTTAATTGCTAACGGGCAATCAGGATACACAATTTTCTATTTTTTCCTCTTTGTGAATCCAGCAATTTTTGTCATACAAAAATAACAGTCTAAGTGATGATTTGTTGTTTCATGCCATACCATGGGTACAGCAAAAGGCATCTTCTTCCATTTCCCATTCAGCCACTGTGTTAATCCGGAATAGCATACAGTGCAGCACACATGAGATACCCATGCTTTATCTTGGTCACCAACATTACAGCCATAATAATACTTGTATGCACTTTGCATAATAATGCTTGTATGCTGGACAGATTCTTTCGCTGATCTTGTGCAGTTAATTGTCCACAGACATAACAGAAATTATCAGAATGGTTAACACAACCTCGTCTGTTCATAATAATTATAATATCTTAGACAAAACCAAACAAAATATAAAAATTCACAGGTAGAAAAAGCAGCACAATCACTTTTTAGTATAAAAACTTTCAAATTACTGGTATATGTGATCGATGAGCTGTTCTAAAATGCAATATTGTGTTACAGAAACAGTAAAATATCGACGTTTCACAGTAGTGTTATTGATGAAAATTATATAAACACAAACTAACTAATAACTTAAAAACAGCATGTGATAGATGAAAACTGTTTTCATATTTAGAGTCAGCATGTGGCCCTTGTTAAGGTATAGGTGACAGAACTTCAGTAGCAAAATGCTTGTTGACCAGTGTAATCAGTAAAAATTATCTAGAGAGCATTAGCCCTGTAATTCCTCCAACTTAACAGGGTAAAATTACTATTTAAAATAGGGGCAGTATGTGAGAAAAGGGACATCTAGTGTGGGCCATGCACATTTCATCCAATATTTTATAAAATACTAGTCTTTAAGCCCGTTACATTAACGGGTGCTAGAAAGCAGCCCCCTTTCCCTCTCCCCCTCTAGTTCCTCCCTAACTGTCTCTCCGTAGCCCCCCCTTCTGTCTTCCCCCCTAAGCAAAATGATCTGCCTCCCAGCACACCCCTCCCCCCGAAGCAGCCCCCTTTCCCTCTACCCCTCCAATTCCTCCATGACAGTGTCTCCGTGGTCCCCCTTCTGTCTCCCCTCCCAAGCAAAGCTGTCTGCCTCCCAGCACATCCCTCCCCCCCAAAGCAGACCCCTTTCCCTCTACCCCTCCAATTCCTCCCTGACTGTGTCTCCATGGCCCCCCCTTCTGTCTCCCCCCCAAGCAAAGCTGTCTGCCTCCAAGCACACCCCTCCCCCAAAGCAGGCCTCTTTCCCTCTCCCGCTCCAGTTCCTCCCTGTCTCTCTGTGGTCCCCCTTCTGTCTCCCCCCCAAGCAAAGCTGTCTGCCTCCAAGCACAGCCCTTCCCCAAAGCAAGCCCCTTTCCCTCTCCAGCTCCAGTTCCTCCCTGTCTCTCCGTGGCCCCCCTTCTGTCTCCCCCCCAAGCAAAGCTGTGTGCCTCCAAGCACACCCTTACCCCAAAGCAGGCCCCTTTCCCTCTCCAGCTCCAGTTCCTCCCTGTCTCTCCGTGGCCTCCCTTCTGTCTCCCCCCCCAAGCAAAGTTGTGTGCCTCCAAGCACACCCTTACCCCAAAGCAGGCCCCTTTTCCTCTTCCTTCTTCCCAGTTCCTCCCTGTCTCTTCCTGGCTCACGCGATTTTCTCTTCTCGCGGTCTGGCAAGCTCCCCTAGTCCCTTGCCGCCGCCGCCACCCCCTTCCCTTCCCGCGGTTGACAAAACTCTTGCCTCCAGCAGCTGCCGCAGCACTGTAAACACGCTGCTTCGCGGCCTCTACTGCCCCGATTTGCTCTTCCGTGTCCTTGATGACGTCATCAGAGAAACGGAAGAGCAAATGAAGGCAGTAGAGGCCGCGAAACAGCGTGTTTACAGTGCTGCGGCGGCTGCTGGAGGCAAGAGTTTTGTCGACCGCGGGAAGGGAAGGGAAGGGGGTGGCGGCGGCGGCAAAGGACTAAGGTAGCCGTCCAGACCGCGAGAAGGGTGGGCTGAGAGGGACCCGGGACCGTTGCAGAGGCTCGTTGCACAGTGTAAATACAGTTGCTCAGTGTGAGGCTTCCTTCGCTCTTCCGGGTCTGCATTATGACTCCCCAACGCGCCATCTAGCGCATGCGCAGTCGTGCGGCCACATCCCGACAGAAAAGGGATCAGGGAACACGTTTCGCTACTGCGCATGCGCGGGCTAGCATTTTATTATTTAAGATTTTGGACTCAATATTCAGCCGGCGCCAGTGAACATTTTGCATTATTCTCAGATATTTAATGCTAGGACTTCGGCGCTAAAGATCCATTTTATGCAGTGCCAGCTAATACATGGCCAGTTAAGTCAATATTCAGCACTTAAGTGGCTGTGGGTTATCGCAAAATGATAGGACTGTATTTTAGGTGGTGCCATTTATGTGGTTACCCTGGCCATTTAAGTGCTGAATATTGGCACTTAACTGGCCAAGTGTTGACTCTGCCCCTGACAATGCCCCCCAAAATAGCCAGTTTTCACTTAGGTACTAACTGCTAATTTTCAGCATTTTATTAGCTGGTCTATCTCTTTACTCAATCAGACTTCAATTCATATAAAATACACATGTTAAATTGCTCTTTGATGCTAGGCATTTCAATGAAGTTACACCCTTACTCTGTGTTCAATGAAGTTACACCCTTACTCTGTGTTCAACACTGGCTGCCTGTTAGTTTTAGGATCTTGTGGTCTGCGGCAAAACTAGAAATTCAATGCCAGCACCATATCGGATGAGCTACACTGAATTTCTGCTTTACATCCAGTTACATGCTGCTCAAAGTTAGCAGATAGCCCCAAACAAGTGAATTAATCATTAGCCCTTTCTGGCCAGTTAAATTGTTTTGAATTTCAACCAGTTTGCAAATATCTATAAGGCCCTGCAAGAATGCACTATTTGCTGGCTCATATAGCCCAGAGCATCCGTTTTGTAAAGCTGCATTGTACAGCGTCAGCATCTATGAGACAAACTTGAGGTTTAGTTTTTTTGGGGGGAGGGTTTTCAAACAGTGTATTAAAGGTTCATAGACAACGGCGTGAAAGACAAAGGCGTGCACCGACAACTGAGCGCAGCGCAGAGGCGCGCGCCGAAGAAAATTACAGTTTTTAGGGGCTCCGATGGGAGTTTTTGTTGGGGAACCCCCCCACTTTATTTAATAGACATCACGCCGGTGTTATAGGGGGTTTGGGGGGTTGTAACCCTCCACATTTTACTGTAAACTTAACTTTTTCCCTAAAAACAGGGAAAAAGTGAAGTTTTCAGTAAAATGTGGGGGGTTACAACCCCCCAAACCCCCCACAACGCCCCCACAACGCGGTGCGATGTCTATTAAGTAAAGTGGGGGGGTTCCCCCCACGACCCCCCGTCGGAGCCCTAAAAACAGTAATTTTGAGCGGCGCGCGCCTCCACGCTGCGCTCAATTGTCTGGGCGTGCCTTTGTCCCGGCGTGCCTTTGTCTCGGCGCGCTTTTGACCTGACACCGTATTAAATGATAAAGGCCAAATCAACATAGCAGGTAAGATAGCATTTTCAGTTGACTATATATAGAAACAGAAACAACAACAACAAACCACCCAAACGGCGGAGACCAGAAGAGTCCAGATTGGGTTCTTATACCCAGACTCGACCAAGCCCCATCCAACAAGAGAAGCCTCCCCACCGCTCCCCCCCTTAACCCACTGGCAACACAGGTACCACTGGCTTCCCAAACTTGAGTTTTTTTGTTATATAGAATTTTTGGGATCCCGGTTCATTTACAAATGTTAGATAGTTCTAAGTCTAATAGATGCTGGCACTGTCATCTTGACATAGGGACATTGGACCATCTTCTATTCTATGGTCTGTTGATACTCAATTTTTGGAAATCATTTTGGGGCAAAATCAACATGATATTAGGAGTCTCGATTCCATTGTCGTATGACAAGGTCCTATTTAGGACTTTGACACTGAAGAGTCCAATTGATATACATAAAAACACACTTATTATGACGGGGGGTAGCCATGCAGTTAATAACCAGAAATTGGAAGAATTGGGACAGATTCAATTTTTCTTTTTGGTGGGAAACACTTTGTCTGTATTACAGATATGAGAGAATGATTGCAGAAACATTTGGAAATGGGGAAAAGTTTAAAGACATTAATTCTAGATTTCTTAGATTTCTACGCACTTCCAGGTAGGGAGGGAGGGAAAGGGGGGAGGATGGGTTGGGTTAATGTGATCAGTGGCGTACCTAGGGGGGGGCGGGGGGGGGGCGGGCCGCCCCGGGTACCAGCCCTAAGGGGGTGTTCCCGGCCTTGCCGTTCAGTCCCCCGCCACCCCCGAAGGACCGCTTGCCCCACTGACCTTCCTGCACCACCTGTGAAGCAGCCCGCAGCAGGATCGCGAAGTCAGCGTCAGCATCCCTGCGCTGCTTCCTGCGCCGCGATCCCGCCCCTCCTCTGACGTCAGAGGAGGGGTGGGACCGTGGCGCAGGAAGCAGCGCAGGGATCGCTGACGCTGACTTCGCGATCCTGCTGCGGCTGTTCATAGGTGGTGCGAGGAGGCCAGGGGGGCGAGCGGTCCTTCGGGGTGGGTCGGGGCATCAGGCCTTCAGGGTGGGGCGGGCGGGCAGGCAAGCAGGCTTTCAAGGGGGAGGGGGTGACAGGCAGGCAGGCAGGCCTTCAAGGGGGGACAGGCCGTCGGGGGGGGGGGGGTGCAGACCTTCAAGGGGTGCAGGCCTTCAAGGGGGGCAGGCAGGCCTTCAGGGGGGTGCAGGCCTTCGGGGGGTGTAGGCCTTTGGGGGGGGTGCAGACCTTCAAGGGGGTGCAGGCCTTCAAGGGGGGGAACAGGCCTTCAAGGGGGGAAAGGCAGGCAGGCCTTCAAGGGGGGGACAGGCCTACAAGGGGGGGGACAGGCCTACAAGGGGGGGACAGGCCTACAAGGGGGGGGACAGGCCTTCAAGGGGGGGTGCAGGCCTTCAAGGGGGGTGCAGGCCTTCAAGGGGGAGACAGGCCTTCAAGGGGGGGAAAGGCAGGCAGGCAGGCCTTAAAGGGGGGACAGGCCTACAAGGGGGGGACAGGTCTACAAGGGGGGGAGAAGCTACAAGGGGGTGGTACAAGCCTTCAAGTGGGGGACAGGCCTTCGGGGGGGGGGTGCAGACCTTCAAGGGAGTGCAGGCCTTCGAGGGGGGTGGTGCAGGCCTTCAAGGGGGTGCAGGCCTTCAAGGGGGAACAGGCCTTCAAGGGGGGAAAGGCAGGCAGGCAGGCCTTCAAGGGGGGACAGGCCTACAAGGGGGGGGGGAGAAGCTACAAGGGGGTGGGACAGGCCTTCAAGTGGGGGACAGGCCTTCGGGGGGGTGCAGGCCTTCGGGGGGTGCAGACCTTCAAGAGGGGGACAGGCAGGCAGGCCTTCAAGGGGGGGACAGGCCTACAAGGGGAAGGGACAGGCCTTCAAGGGGGGTGCAGGCCTTCAAGGTGGGACAGGCAGACCTTTAAGGGGGGACAGGCCTTTGGGGGGGGACCATGATTTAGAAGTACACGGAGGGAAGAGGGTGTTCAAAGAGACATGCATATGCCAAACTTTGGGGGGGGGGAAGAAATAATGCGTCTGAAAATAGAGGAGAGGGAGAGAGATGATGGACCATGGGATTTAGGGAGGGAAGGAACAGAAAGGGAGAGAAATTGGACACAAGGGATGGTGTGGAGGAGGGATAGAGATACTGGATAGGAGGGTAATTAGGAAAAGAAACGGAGAGATGGTGGACTCTGGGATGGTGGGGAAGGAGGGAGAGATGCCGGATGAAAGGGTATTTAAGAAAAGGTGGATCTGTGGAGGGAGATGAAAAAAAGGAAAGATACCAGACTTCCTGGGAAGGGAAGGGAAATGGAAAGGGAGGACAGAGTTGGCAGATGGATGGTTAGCATGCAGAAAGAAGGAGACCCTGGCAAGCAAGTTATCAGAAGAAAACCAGAGCCTTGGACCAACAAGATTTGAAATATAACCAGACAACAAAAGGTAGAAAAATTAATTTTATTTTCTGTTTTGTGATTATAACATGTCAGATTTGAAATGTGTATCCTGCCAGAGCTGGTGTTGGACTGCAAACGTGAGCTAGGATTTAACAGAAAGAGGAAAAGTCCTTTTTGTTTCTTTATTTTATTTACACCACAGCGCCAGTGTGGTTAGGAGAAGCCAAAGGGGGTGAAAAAGCTATAAAACCCACCAGGAGTTTTGAAAAAAATCACCCAACTGGGCAGGAAAATCGAATTGAAAAACCAATTCAATAGGGCTGAATCGAATCAAAAATTTTTTTTCCTGTATCTGGCAGCATTAGTTTGCGCTACTGTCTTAGACTTTAGGACCTGGGATTGGGGAGAGATGGCATCCTCAGTACTTTATAATGCAAGTGAAACGAGGATTTGGTCAGACTTTTGAAGGGTCTGCAGAAAAAAAATATTGTATAGGCCGGGGACATGAGACAGCAGGAAATGGGAACTTTTCTTCCTTCTATTTTTGTGAATGGAAAGGCTGAGGATGTCAGAGAGGTCAGTTAAAATATGTGCTTTATAAGAAAATATAATAATGTGTTTTATAAAGTTTATAGCATAGCTGGCCTACCCAGTGAGGTGTTCCTAGTGGTGATGGTGGCAGCGTGTCAATGTGTTGAGAGGAAGAGGTGGTCTGGGAAATTCTGCTGAGCAAACTCCGGGCCCATTTCCACCCCCCAGTTAGTCCACTCCACTCAACTGATTCACACACTGAGTGGGTCTTTGGGTGTTGTTTTGGGATCTCTTCCAGTGGTTTATCTCCTTCTGGTCCAAGGAAGGAAACTTTGTTATCCTTAGCATTGACCTACAGAATATGTTTGTAACAGCGCTGCTTGTGTGGCATTAGGCTATGTAGTGATCGAAAGAAAAAAACAGACCTTTGCACATTTTTGCACTATATGGTGGGTGTATGAGGAGATTCACATTTCCTGCACAGCTAAGTCCATGTGAAGTTACCTTGTGCTGTATTTGACATCTAGCAAGGTCTCTGTTTGAAAGGAAAGATCTAAACTTAAAAATGAAGTGGCCAGAAGTTATGGTAAAAGCAGATAGTGTAGCTGGTTTTAAGAAAGATTTGGACAAATTCCTGGAGGAAAAGTCCATAATCTGTTATTAAGACATGGGGGAAGTGTCTGCTTGCCCTGGATCGGTAGCATGGAATGTTGCTACTCTTTGGGTTTTGACCAGGTATTAGTGTCCTGGATTGGCTACCATGAGAATGGGCTACTGGGCATGATGGACCATTGGTCTGACCCAGTTAGGCTATTCTTATGTTATGTTCTCATCTGTAGGGGCCTTTGTTTTCACTTCTTATTTTAATGTATTTTTTTTCTGGGAACTTATCAGTGTTTTTTATAATGGGAACAAAAATGGAAGAGAATTAATGTGTGTGGAATGGGGGGTAACTAATTTCTTCAGCTAAATAATTCAATCCACTTCAAACAGACATAGGAGAACTTGTGCACCATTCACACACCCTCCAACCAAAAACGTCAAAAGAAAAAAACTGTTCGACAACCTCCTAGCCATTCGAGCTGCAACACTCGACCCCCAACTCTACAACCAATTGATATCAACCACAGACTGCAAAACCTTCAAAAAGAAATAAAAACCCTTCTATTCAAAAAACACATAAAACTGAACTAACACAATCAGAACTGTCCCAAGCATCACCTGCAACTACTCCATATGTACTTCTAATGTCATGACAATTTAGACATAATTTATGTTATGTTATGTTTGGAATAATGGTTACATATATGAGGTTCAATAAAAGAAAATTTTCACTGCCTGTTTCTATTCTGACCATTTATTCCATTTCATGGTTATTGCAAAAAAAAAAAAAAAAAAAAAATTTTTTTACATGGGGGGGGGGGGGGGTGTCAAAAAATGATGGGCCCCGGGTGCCACATACCCTAGGTACGCCACTGAATGTGATCCAGTTGATTGCACAAATATAAGTGCTGTTACTTGTTGTTTATATATTTGTTGCACTTTGTATAACTTTTTGAAAAGCAATAAAGTTTATATTTAAAAAAAAAGCTGCATTGTACAGAAACAGAACAGCATTGCTCAGTTCTACGTGCATACACAAAAATATGCTGATTTCACAACCTATACATGCATTCTCCAGTACTTACACATATATGTTGCACAGGGTTACCTTACGTCCAGGAAAACCTGGACATGTCCTCTTTTTAGAGGACTATCCGGGCATCCAGATGGGTTTTCTAAAATTGGGCATCTCTTCCGATGCCTGGGGGCTGTGTCAGTTGGCGGCGGGAGAGATTGGGCATCTCTCTCGCTGCCGGGGGTTGTTGCTTGGCAGCGGAAGAGGGTTACTTGCGGCTCAATTTTTTGCTGTTGTTTTTATTTTTATTTTTTTGCCTTTATTCTGTGCATGTGCCCATCGCTATCACCAGCAAATTTAGCGAATCTTCGCCACTGTCCTCATTTCCATGAGTGATTTTTTTGAGAATGACTCGCATTTTTTTAAATCGCCACATGAACACCTGCGACTGTGCCCCACCAATTTTTGAGAATCTGGCCATAAGAAGATTAAGGCCCTCTTTTACTAAGGTGCATTAATCGAATTAGCGTGTGCTAAATGCTAATGCGTGTATGTTAGTCTATGGATGTGTTAGCATTTAGCACGCTAATTCGATTAGCACGTGCTAATCGCTTAGCGCACCTTAGTAAAAGAGGAGGTCAGAGAATTAATCTGTCTTTCCCTCACCCTCCCCAAGTTGGGAAAGAACCCGTAGCCTTGACACTTTAGAAATGTTTCCATGGCTCCTAAATAATTATTCCAGAGTCTGTGGAAGTGGTGACCCAGGATTACATATTAATTGAACAGCAAGTGGAGAAGAAAGGCTGCATGACAAAAATGTTTTTTTAGCCGCAGACCATTCAACTTATTATTGCACATAATACCTTTTTTTTTTTTTTTTTAAAGCTGGACTTTATACATCCAAAATACTAGTGTTCTTGTATTAGCAATTATCATTCTACAGACCTTTTCAAAAAAATCCTTTACCAAGGACACCAAAACTAAATAATCAGAAATATGTCCCTCAACAAAGAGACTTATAAAAGCATAGTTAAGGCTTTCCAGGACTGTCCTTCAAGCGGTAACCAGGGCTTTTCACAGGATATAATTGCTTTGCTACCTTGTACAGAGGTTTTCAGGAGCATACAATAGCTTTGAACTCTAACAACTACCTTCCTTCAGCTCCAATTCAAACCTTTTTTTTTTTTTAATTGTCTTATCTGGAGTCTCATGGGTACCACGTTTCATTTATCTGCATTAAAATTCAATTTGCTATGTCAGAGCATTCATCAACACAATCCAGTTTCTCTATGATCCACTATTAAAATTTAGCTGCAATCTCAAAGCTAACCCACCAGGCTGAGTTTTTATTTCATCACAAAGTCTGCCCCTCCATATTCATTATCTTGAGATATTAGAAACAGGTGAGCCATTTAAGAAGTGACCTTTTCTAGTCCAGTGTTTTCTGCCTGACGTTGGATTCCATTTCTAAGGCTTATCCTGCTGAAAACAGCATAAACCCACCCAGCTCTGTCATCCAACCTCTGTTCCCAGTGCAGATCTTCAGCTAATTCACTGTATGGTCAGTTGACTGCCCATAGTGTCAATGAGTTGATACCTTCTACTTAAAAAGAGAAAGACAACAGCTTTGTAGGCCAGAATCATCTTCTCTCCTGCCCGGCCCAGAATGTTTTGAGTGGTCCTGGTATGTTTGCATATTTGAACTTTGATCACACCTTTTCAGTGCTAGCTCAAGGTGAATTACCTTCAGGTAAACTGGGTTTTCTCTATCGGGCTTATAATCTAATCTTGTATCCAAGGAAATGGAGAGTAAAGTGATTTACTGTAAAGCTATCTATCTCGGCATAACAAAGACCTGCCTTCAAAGACTCCAACTGATACAAAATACCGCTGCAAAATTAATTTTTGGAAAAAGTAAATTTGACCATGTGTCTCCTTTACTTTTAAACCTTCACTGGCTTCCAGTCTATCTCAGGATTCACTTTAAATGTGCATGTATTACTTTTAAAATTTTATATGGTATCTTCATCCCTCTTGTCCCTTTATTATGGAATGCTTATAGATTCTCCTAATCAAGAGGCACCCAACAATTCAAACTCTCCCTTCCTTCTGTGAAAGGAATCAAAACAGTGGCGCACCTATCATATGTGACACCCGGGGCCCGTCATTTTTTGACACCCCACCCCCCATCTGTACGAAAGACATGATTTTTAGTAATAAGACACACGTCACACATGAGTACCTAGGAAAAGGCAGCATCTTACATACTGCAGTGAGCAGTACAACATCAATACTCCCATTGTAAAACTAAACAAGCCAGACTAGTACAGATCAATCCTGCAGTCAATCCTAACAAAAAACCATGTCTTTCGAACACATAGAGCACAGAAAACACCTTCGCCTAGTATGGAATATGTAATCACAAACTAACCCCTCCCTCTTTTACAAAACTGTAGTGTGGATTTTAGCCACAGTGGTAACAGCTCTGACGCTCATAGAATTCTGAGCATCAGAACTGCTACCACCATGGCTGGCGCTAAAAAACGCTCCACAGTTTTGTAAAAGGGGGGATAAGATAGAAATACATAGACAAAGGTTAAATTGAACCAGTAAGAAGCTGGACTCTGCATACAGTGTACCACAGAAACAGTGATACATGTCTCCTAAAGCAATAAATAAATAGAAATTTTTCTACCTTTGTCTTCTGTGGTTTCTGCTTTCCTCATCTTCTTGTAACTCTCTTCCTTCCATCCACTGTCTGCCATCTCTCTTCCCCTATATGGCATCTTCTCTCCTTCTATGCCCCTTACAGAAACTGTATGCCTCCCCCTTCCATCTCTCCTTTCACCCCATTGGTCTGGCATCTCTCTCCTCTCCTTCCCTCTCCCACACCTCTCCTCTACAATCCCTTTCCCTTTTTTCCCTCATTTTCCTTTTCAATTTATTTCTGCATCTGTCTAGATTACATTCTTACTACCCTCTCAGCAATGTCCTTTTTTACTGTCTACCTAAAGCTTGCCACCTCTTTCCCTCACCCCTTCAGTGTTTCCCTAACTCAATCCTTTTCTCCCCATCATGTGCCCTCCTTTTATTTATCCCCTCCTTCCATCATGTACCTTCTTTCTCCAACCCTTCCATCTAGTACCTTCTCCTCTCTCTGTCCACTTCCATCCAGCGTCTGCTCCCCTCTTTCTCTCCTCCCATTTTCTTCCTGCATTTGCTCCCTTATCTCTCCCATCTGCACTTCCATCCAGCATAGGCTCAATGTCTGCCCTTTCTCTCGCCATCCACCCCTCTTCAATCAGCATCTGCCCCCTTTCTTTCCTCCAATATTATGTCTCTCCCCTTTCTCTGTACATCGATTCTATCAGCACCACCCTTCCATACCACCCTGCCCCCTTTCTTTCCCTCCACCACTCTTCCATTCCAGCAGTCCTGCTCCTTTCTCTCCCTTCATGCGGCAAGGTCCCACGATGACTGTAGCTGCCGGCTGCCAGTCCACCCCACTCCGACGTACTTGCTCTGGAGCGGACACAGCAGCCGCATGATGGAAGGTCCCGCGATGACTCATCTGCTGGCTCTGCTCTGGAAGAAGTAAGTTACGTTGTTGGGGGTGGACACGGCAGACGCAGGGAGCTGTGGCAAAGTCCCGCAATGACTGCGTCTGCCGGGTCCACCCCCTCCGATGTAACTTACTTCTTCCGGAGCAGAGCCGGCAGACGAGTCATCGCGGGACCTTCCTGCACCTCAGCGTGGCTGCTGACTCTGCTGCAGAGAAAATAAGTCAGAGGTAACTTGACCATTTATTTTTTTCATCAAAAGGGGACATCTATTAATTGACTGTGTATCTTTTCTTTCATTTCTTTCTTTCTGCACTCAGGCCCAACAACTGTTCCTTTCTATTCCCTCCCTCCTTCCTTCCCATGTCCTTAGTGCCCCCAGTGCCTCCTTCCTGTGTCCTTAGTGCCCTCAGTGCCTCCGTCCTGTGTCCTTAGTGCCCCCAGTGCCTCCTTCTCATGTCCTTAGTGCCCCCAGTGCCTCCGTCCTGTGTCCATAGTGCCCCCAGTGCCTCCGTCCTGTGTCCATAGTGCCCCCAGTGCCTCCTTCCCGTGTCCATAGTGCCCCCAGTGCCCCTGTCCTGTGTCCTTAGTGCCCCCAGTGCCTCCGTCCTGTGTCCATAGTGTCCCCAGTGCCCCGTCCTGTGTCCTTAGTGCCCCAGTGCCTCCGTCCTGTATCCATAGTGCCCCCAGTGCCTCCTTCCCGTGTCCATAGTGCCCCCAGTGCCTCCTTCCCGTGTCCTTAGTTCCCCCAGTGCTTCCTTCCCGTGTCCTTAGTGCCCCCAGTGCCTCTTTCCCATGTCCTTGGTGCCCCCAGTGCCTTCTTCCTGTGTCTATAGTGCCCCCAGTGCCTCCGTCCTGTGTCCATAGTGCCCCCTTCCTGTGTCCTTAGTGCCCCCAGTGCCTCCTTCTTATGTCCCCCCACTGCCTTCCAGATTTTGTCCACCCCCAAAGCCTGCCTGCCTACCTATCTCCCTCCCTCCCTGCTGCAGAAAAAAAAAGCGCCTCTCTCCTTCCTTTCCCCCAGTCTGCGCCGCTGCAATCTTACTTCCCCGCTGCTGCTGCTAATCGCCAACAAGAAGTCCTCTTTCCGACGTCAATTCTGACGTCAGAGAGGACATTTCGGGACAGCCAATCACTGTAATTTTTCACTAAAACACTGGGAAAAATTACACTTTCCTCTGTAATGGGGGGTGCCCCCCCAAGCCCCTCAACAGCAGCGGCAACTGTTCTAAATAAACTGGCAAACCCCCCTCGGAGCACTTTAACCTTACCTTTTAATTCAGCACGCTGACGTCCTGCGCATATTTGTCTTAGCGGGTTTGTCTACGCACGATTGTCCCGCATGCTTTCATCTATGAACCTGGCAGTACAGTAGCTTAGGTCCATCCTTCTCTGCTGGAAGGCCCAGAAAGTCTCACTTTGAACCATATAGTTTTACACTGTCTTACCCAGAAAGCATGGCTGGTTTTCCTTCATCTCCTTCTTACAGCATGAGTAATGGGGAAAAGGAAAGAGAAGTGCTGTGACAGAACCCTTTGCTCTGGAGAGAAAAGCTGCACTGTAGTGATATGTTCATGTTTGTTAAAATCTCATATCGTGTAGCAATAAAATGACACTTCTCCCTCCGTATTCGCAGTTTCAGCAATCACGGTTTCGATTATTCTTGGTTTTTAGCTTGCTGGCTCCTCTCCCCAAATTACGTCAGCTTGCATAGAGAAATCGCTGTTCCCAAGTGTTTACAGAGAAAATCGCTGATTCCCAGCAATCGCTGATTCTGAAAGCAATCTTCAGGCAATAACTACCCCTCTCACTTTCCCTCCCACTTTCAACTCCTCTTACATTTCCCTCCACTACTACCCTTTCTTCTGTAACTTTCCCCTCATGCATTTGTAATTCGCTGAATGTCCAGCCTTCTTTCGATGTTGAACCACCTAGAAGTCATCTGACTATGGCGGTATAGAAAAATAAAGTTATTATTATTATTATTTCTTCACCGTGTTTTGCCTCTCCTTCAGGAACAGGCCAGATCTCCCACTACGTTATTCGTGGTTTCACCATATTCACGATGTTTTTTAATAGAAAACAGCAAATAACATATGAAAAAGTTATTTGCGATTTTTCTGTATTCACGGGTCTGTTAATCCCCTATCACAGCGAGTACGGAGGGAGAAGTGTAAATAGGAGGTGGTAGATTTTCGGCTACCGCACACTATAGCGCACGGTAATTTTGTGCGTGCGCTAAAAACCCTAGCGCATCTTCATAAAAGGAGCCCTTAGACTCACTTCAAGGCTAAGAATTATCATCCAATCCTCTCTAAGATCTTGGAATCTGCAGTTTTTTCTCAACTACAATCACATGTAAAATCAACTAATGCGTTGCACTCATGTCAGTCAGGTTTCAGGTCTGGCTTTAGCGCAGGGAAGGTTGTTACTGGACTCTTGAGTGAGCTTCATAGTCACTTAGAGTTAGATCAAATTGCACTGGTTGTAGCCTTAGCTCTCTTAGCTGCATTTTGCCTGATTAATCATCATTCACTGCTTCAATGTCTAGCTTCAGTTAGGATTTCAGGAACAGTTTTGAGCTGGTTCTCCTTTTTTAGCACAATGTTCCCTTCACGCTAGACAAAAGTCTTCTCAGTCTTCCATTCCTACTCTTAATTGTGGATTCCCTCAGTTCTCTCGTCACTTCTTTTTAATTTGCTGTTAGTACTTTAGCATTATTAATTCAAACACAAAGGATCAATTTTCATTCTTATGCAGATGAATTTTTACTTACGGGGTCAGACCAATGGTCCATCAAGCCCAGCAGCCTGTTCTCACGGTGGCCAATCCAGGTCACTAGTACCTGGCCAAAACCCAAAGAGTAGCAGAATCTCATAAGAACATAAGAATTGCCGCTGCTGGGTCAGACCAATGGTCCATCAAGCCTAGTAGCCCGTTCTCACGGTGGCCACTAGTACCTGGCCAAAATCCAAAGAGTAGCAGAATCTCAAAGAATAGCAAGATTCTGGAATCCCAGAGAGTAACAAAAGATTCCAGAACCCCAAAGAATAACAACATTCCATGCTACCGATCCAGGGCAAGCAGTGGCTTCCCCTATGTCTTTCTCAATAACAGACTAATAGAGAAGTAATAGATTTGCTACCTCTTCAGATCTGTCTTCAGGAAATCGCAATATGGCTTCATGACCATCGTTTGCTCCATTAGGCTGCCTGATTGTCTTTGCCAGGGGATCTCTCTTTGAACACACATGCAAATATGTGGATAAATTCTTGCAGCCTTGTGTGTGTTCTGTTGGTTCGTATGTGAAAGACAGTACACATATTTTGAGTAATTTATCATTTGAGTCATTTGAGGCTCTTGAGGTGATTTGCGATACATTGGAGGCTACTTCTCATCCCCATTTGATCCCACCAGATTTTTTAGTTGATCTTGGTGAAATGGCTAACATACGGAATTATTTTTTGTTTGACTGGAAATATTATCTGCAAGTTTCTAGAACATGGGGGCAGCATTTGTCCAGGCTATTGTCAATTTGCTCATGTCATTCTTTCAAGAATCGTGGGTGTTCTCTTAATCATGGTGCCAAAACATAGTATGTTGATGATGATATGAAATGGTACGGCAATTCAGCTGCAAGGTTTTCTGGGGGTTTTGAACACTTGTCATCCTACTATAAGGTTTGAGGGATAATGACACACATCCACTGTTACTTTTTTTTTATCTTTTATTTGACTTCAGTGCTTGAAATTTTTTTACATTTGTGTACTGTATACTGTGATTGTGGTTCTTTATCAGGATTTTCTAGTATGCATCCTTTTCATTTCTTTTACTCAGTTTCTCAGGTAGTACCATATTTGTAGTACCACTGAAAATTTTTAACAAAGAGTTCCAGAATTATTAACTAAATTACAAGCCCAAGGTTATTCTTCAAAGATTATGAAGAGGCAGCTAAAAGAGCATTATGGCATTCCAGAGAACATCTGTTAGAATAAGCCATCAAAGATAAGTCATCTCATACAGGGTGCACACAAAAACACTCCTTGATTTTAAATGGTTACAAAACCAAAATGTATTGGGATATTCTTTCACCTTTGAGGCTACAGTTTCATCAACTCATAAAGTTTCATATAGTATCTGTTGATTACATACACTCAATGTGTGCCCCACCCAGGGTCGCCATCAGGGCAGTACCACCAGTCCTGCATTCAGGGGCCCGAAGCTGACAGGGGGCCCGGGCTCCCCCAGGGTCCTAGGCCACAGTCTAGGGGGAGGGGCGGTCCACCCCACGTGGACAGGAGAGAGCTGGACGGGGGACCCGCGGAGTTCAATACATCTCTAGCCGCGAGGCTCGTCTTCTGTTCCTGCCTGCCCTACCCTCACATATAGCCAATCGCAAGTGTTCCCCGATGTCAGCGCTGACGTCGGAGGGAGGGCTTAAGCAAAGCCTGCCCTCCAACGTCAGCGCTGACGTCGGAGAATACTTCTGATCGGCTATTTGTGCGCGGCAGGGCAGGCAGGAAATAGAAGACAAGCCTCGCGGCTTGAGCTTCATTTTGCTGAGAAAGTTGCAAAGATGGGCTGGGAGGCAAACGCGGAACACAAAAGGGGGGAGGGAGTGCATTTGGACACAAGGCATGGACTTGGGAGAGAGGAAGGGAGGGAAAGATGCTGAGGTGGGAGAGGGAATGTGTTTTTGGACACAGAAGGCATGGACTTGGGAGAGAGGAAGGGAGGGAAAGAGATGCTGAGGTGGGGGAGAGAATGGGTTTTTGGACACAGAAGGCATGGACTTGGGAGAGAGGAAGGCAGGGAAAGAGATGCTGAGGTGGGGGAGGGAATGAGTTTTTGGACACAGAAGGCATGGACTTGGGAGAGAGGAAGGGAGGGAAAGAGATGGTTGTGTACACGGGGAATAGAAGAAAGGAGAATTTTTGGTCATAGGGAGGGAGTGAGGTACAGATAGTGGCATACCAGGGTGGGGGGGGGGCGGTCTGCCCCGCCCCGGGTTTACATCCCAAGGGGGTGCACAGCTGGCCACCCTCCAGTGTCCTCCCTAGGCCGGCAAACTGCGGCTCTTTAGCCACTTGAGTGCCACCGCCGCCATCGGGAACAGGCCGGCGCCAAGTTCTACCTGCTTTTCCCTGTGGGGCCGGCCAACTCTCGCCACTCGCGTCAATTCTGACGTCGGAGAGGACGTTCTGGGCCAGCCAATTGCTGCCTGGCTGGCCTAGAACGTCCTCTCCGACGTTAGAATTGACGTCGGGTGGCGAGAGTTGGTCGGCCCCGCGGGAAAGAGAAGCAGGGCGAACTCGGCGCCGGCCTGTTCCCGATGGCGGCAGTGGCATCCTATTCCCCAATGGCGGTGGCAGTATTTTCCCAATGGTGGTGGCATAGGGGAGGGCAGGGAGAAAGAAAGAAAGGGGGGACAGGAAGCCAGAAAGAAAGAAAGGGGGCAGGGTGAAGCAAAGAAAAATGGGGCACGGAAAGAGAGAGAGAGAAAGACAGACATACAGAACGAAAGAGGGTGTGGAGAGAGAAAGAAGGGGGCAGGGTGAGAGAGAGAAAACAGTCATACAGAAAGAAAGGGGGTATGGAGAGAGAGAAAAAGAAAGAAGGGGCAGGGTGAAACAAAGAAAAAGTTTGGGGAGGGAATGAGGTCTGGAGGAGAGGAAGCATACAGGAGGCTGAAAGAAGGGAAGAAATATAAGAAATATTGGATGCACAGTCAGAAGAATAAAGTGCAACCAGAGACTGATGAAATTACCAAAGGTAGGAAAAATGGTTTTATTTTCAATTTAGTGATCAAAATGTGTCTGCTTTGAGAATTTATATATGCTGTCTATATTTTGCACTATGGCCCCCTTTTACTAAACCGCAATAGCGTTTTTTAGCGCAGGGAGCCTATGAGCGTTGAGAGCAGCGTGGGGCATTCAGCGCAGCTCCCTGCGGTAAAAACCGCTATCGCATTTTAGTAAAAAGGGAGGGGGGAATATTTGTCTATTTTTGTATAGTTGTTACTGAGGTGACATTGCATAAAGTCATCTGCCTTGACCTCTTTGAAAACCCGCGGAATATAAATGATAATTAACATTTTCTCTGCGTACAGCGTGCTTTTTGTTTTTAAAATTTTATTGTTGGTAGATCATTTTGACTTGGCCACAAAGGTAAGGGGGAGGGAGGGAGGGGAACTGCTGAAAGACATCTAGTAATCCTTGAAGGCTTGACTGTGCAGGGAATTATTTTTGTAAAATCATATTTTATTATGTGATTGGCATTATTTAGACTTTATTTTCTATGAATGAATAGAATGAAAATGATATAAATTACTTGCTTGTTTTTATGTGCGTGTGCTGAAGGAAAGTGGAGAGAGAGTGGGCTGAGGACGCTGAAGGGAAATGGGGAAGAGAGAATGGGGAGAAGACGCTGATTTATAAATTGACAATTGTACAGAATATTGTTTCTTTTTTATATTCATCCATAGCTGCATGTTAATGATGTGCTCATATGCACTTATTTATCATCATAACATATACATCATCATTAACATGCAGCTGTGGATGTGTAAGGACAGGCTGAGGAGGATGGATGGGAAGGAAGGAAGGTGCACATATCAACATATCGTACATTTTTAACATGCATGATGCAGCTATAGGCAAGCAGAGGAGGATGGGATCATACAGATGTGTATGTTCAGATATGCGCTCAGATGTGTAGTTTTTTCTGATATATTTATTAAGCTTACAGTATTTATAAAACACATTTAATACTTGTTACAAAAAATATTGTGCAATTGTGATCTACTTCTGGCCTACAAAGGTCAAAAGAAATCCTTAACTGAGATTTTACATTCAAAAGTGAATTATAGCTATTAGCACTATTATTTATTAGTTATTTATTATGCAGATGTTTGTTAGTTTGTTATTAGTTCAGTATTAGACATATGTTAGTTTAGAATAGATAGGTATAGATTAGTTTAGTTTAGGTTAGGTTAGGGCTCTGCTGAAAGAATCTACCTTGACGTGGTTGCAGGCTTACAAATCTTTTGGTCAAAGAGTGCGGCGACAGAGAAAAGTATGTGTGTATTCGGCCCATGGAAGAAGGGAGGTCGGGGGGGGAAGGGGTGCGTGGGAGGCCCAATAGGATTGCTCAGTAAGGGGCCCAGAAATTTCTGATGGCGGCCCTGGCCCCACCTGTTACTCGGCAAACATTGATGCGATAATCGAGCTCGAAACAGACTCTCCGAAACATATCCGGCGTGATCGCATTTATAATTTCAGTGATGTGTTCCTGCAGATCATCCATAGTTCAGGGCAGTGGAGGTACATACCCCCAAAGGAAAAAGTCACAATCGCGGGAGCCACTTGAGGAACAATTTTGTCATGTTGCATTGCCTGAAGATTGTAACTTGTGCACCAATTGCAGCTTATAAGGGTGAAAGTGCAAGCGATTGTGTAAGATCTTGCTAACCGTGCTTTTTGGGACTTGTATTTGCTGTCATCTTATTTATAAACATATTCCAATAAGTTTTGATTTTGTAACCATTTAAAATCAAGGAGTGTTTTTGTGGGCACCCTGTATAATAACATTTGTATTGATGTACCCTTCTAGCACTGACATTATCGTTAGATCTATTTTAAAAAAAAAAAAAGCATATGAAATAGTTTCTGTCCTTCTAGCTTTCACTGATGTGGGCATTGTTTTGGTTTGGTTTTTCTTACAATTATAATTTGAGTAATAAATTATGGGTATCTGAAGTATGGAATAGGAGACAAGTTATTCTCGGGGCAGAAGTAGGTCATAGGTAAAGGCAAACTGAAACTGCCTTTTTCAGTTTTAGCCAAAACCAAAACTGCCACTGAAATTATCACACTTTCATCAGAAAAAGAAACTGCAGCCAAAATTCCACCTTGTTTTGACTGAAGCCCAAAATGAAACTAAAGTCTGGTTGTGTGAATGTGGACCAGTGAGGCCCATTAGTCAGAACTTGCAGCCAGCATCTTTCTGCTAAACCCACAGGAGATCATTACCTTCCTGTCCCAGGAACTGCAAGCACAGGCTGACAACTCGGAGAGTTATTTTTAACAAGGACTTCTCAACAAGTCTGGCATGTTTAGATTCCCAAATCAATGCAATGTAGTTAAATATCCTCTGAGACAGGACCTTTGTGAGAAAATGTTTTTTTAAAAATCGTGATCACCAGCTTTTTATGTTTACCTAAACTGCACACGTAACAAGAGAAAGTAGTACTGAGATGCTTTCCGTTTTGTATTTAGTTATAAAACTGATTTAAGGACAAGCATGATCAGTGATGTAGTAAGGGGGGAAGGGAGGGCGGATCGCCCCAAGCGCCCCAAGTGGAGTGGTGCCAACACCACTCCATCCCCCATGCCAATCTTCGCCAGTGCGAGCAACTTCTCCTGCCTGCTGTTCACGCTGGCCTGACTCCTCTCTGACATCACTTCCTGGTCACTGGGCCAGGAAGTGATGTCAGAGGAAAAGACAATGCCGGCACAAGCAGCAGGCTGCAGAAGCTATTCGCCCTGGCAAAGATTTAAAGAGCTACGGGGGGAGAGGGCACGAATGTGATATATGGGGTAGGGAAGGAGGGGGGCAGAGAGGAGAGCAAAGGAGGAGCCACCACCCCGGACACCTACTACCCTTGCTATGCCACTAAGCATGATATAGTTTCTTATTAAGGGCCCCTTTTACAAAGCTCTGGTAATGATTCCGCTGCTGCAAATGCATTGAAGCCCATTCAATTCCTATGGGTTTCAGTGCATTTGCCACGAGAGAATCGCTACTGTTGCTTTGTAAAGGGGGCCTTAAACAAGGGTAAAGGAGTCCAGACACTGGTTTATACTGCAGAGATTACAGTATATTGTACCAGCCTGAAGAACAATCCAGAATTAAAAAAAGCACGTCGATGTTACTGAACATGAGGACTATATGCTCTGAAAACTTACAATCAAGAGCAATACGTTTCTGAAATTATTTTCTAATGCATAAACTTAATTTCATCATAAACATTTCCCTACTAAAACTATGAGCTGACCAGTACTTGCACTTGAAACAATCACTGAAGGTTTCTTTCTCAAAGAATCTAGCTTCTGCCTGCCACAAGTTTGATTAGAATGCTGCATCTTCATCATACCCAACAGAGGCTAGAAATTCTTTAGGATCAGATAGAGAATGACACGAGGACAAAGGGCTAGATTCACTAACCTGCCCGATCGTGACCGATCCATGTCCAATCCGGGCAGGTCCGATGGATTCTTCAACCTCCAATATTCAAATGGGGGCAATCGGAGGAACACCCCAATCTGCCGGCATGGATCACTAGTGTGCGATCCCAACGCATGTGCAGACCATCTGTAGATGGTCTGCGCATGCGTCTATGTCCCATCCGAGCCACAACTTTTAAAAAAAACTTTTTTAGCCCAGCCCATGGTTTTCACCCGCTTTAAACCCGTGGGTTAAAACCACGGGCTCGCAGTGCGGGGAATGGGATGAGTAGGAGAGATCCGGGGACAAGCAGGACGGCAATTTGGGAAACAGCAGGGCGGCAATTCGGGGCACAGCAGGCAGTAGAGATTGGGGAAGAGCATCGGGGCAGCAGGCAGAAGAGATTCAGGGCAGCAGAGAGCAGGGCGTGCAGAATGCAGGGCTTCAATGGAGCTGGAGAGTCAGAAAGACGTTTGCGACTGGTCCCCAGCAGTCGTTTCTTGGGTTGATCGGCCAGCCCAGTCGGTTTCATAAATTTCTTTGGTGAATCGCGTCCCTGTCTACTTTGCATGCGTTTCCCCTCATTTGCATGCACGGATTGGAAGCGGATCGCAGGAGGGAAATCTGGTCGCAAAGGGGTTGCAAACCGATCGGTGCACAATCGATTTGCTTAGTGAATCTAGCCCAAAGTTTGTCCTCATCCCTACCCTGTCACCGACCCATCCCCGCAGACTCCATCTCCATCCTGCCCCGTTCCTGCAAGCTCTGTCCTCATTTGTACAATCGTCAAACACTTATGATTTTATATTTAAATCTTTTTTTATTAAATTATAAAAAGGGACAATATTCAGTACAACTGTTTATAAATCATGTATAGAGCCTTCCATGTCTATCTGGTTTTGGTATAACCTTCCCAAAGATTCAGTTGCCTATGTTTTTACATCATCTGGGAAGGTAATTGGATTGTTGATTACCTTTATATCTAAGACAGGACATATCACCCCAGTATTGAAATGATTACACTGGCTTCCAGTGCAACAGTGAATAAACTATAAAGTGCTTTCAACTGTGTATCAAGTTTTATATTCATTTGAGCCGTTATGTTTTCAAAATCTCTGGAAAATCTATCAACCAAGGAGAAAGATGAGGTCCAAGGGAGGGATGAGGTTGATTACAGATAAGGAGGACAGCGTTTATTATATAAGATCGAGGGTGTCCATGATCTCCATAGCTGGAGTGACACTTTGGAACTTTCTTCCTGGGACCCTGAGACTATGTGCAGACCGCTTAACCTTCATGAAACTGTTGAAAACTAACCCCCTGTTTTACTAAGGCACGCTAAATTTTAACACATCCATCCTATATAATAAAATCCTAAGCGCGCCTGCACACTTAGGGTTTCGTGTTCCCTGCCGCCGTGTTTTCTGTTCCCTGGCCGAATTCTATTTAGAACGCGGCGGCAGGGAATGTTCTGGCCACTCCCCTCCTCCCACCCTCACTCACCAACTGCTGGAGGAAGCCTGGCAAAAGCTCTCTCCCTGCCCGCGTCCTCGGCAGGGAACACACTGGAGCTTCCCCCCTCCCGCCCTCGCTCACCGCTACCGCCGCCGCCGCTGATCCTCCTCTTCAGAGCAGCCTGCGATTGTGGCCGGCTTTAGTGAATCTTGCAGGCCGCTCTCCAACCTCAGTAGCACATTCTCTCTGATGCACAGGATCGCGTCAGAGGGAACGTGCTACCGAGTTGGAGAGCGGCCTGCGAGGTTCGCTGAAGTTGGTCACGATCGCAGGCTGCTTTGAAGAGGAGCAGGCCAGAAGACGCCAGGATGGAGGGAGGGTAAGAACGGGAACAATAGAGGGGACCAGGGTGAGAGGGAAAGGGGGCTGCTTTGGGGGGAGGGGTGTGCTGGGGACAGACAGCTTTGCTCTGGGGGGAAGACAGAAGGGGCCATGGAGAGACAGAGAGAGGGAAAAGGGGCTGCTTTGGGGGGAGGTGTGTGCTGGGGGCAGACAGCTTTGCTCGGGGGGGGGGAGACAGAAGGACACAGACAGCGGCCTAAGAGAGAGAGAGAAAGAAACACAGACAGACAGACACATCTATTCTAGCACCCATTAATGTAACGGGCTTAAAGACTAGTAGAATATAATGGACACATTAGCGTTTAGCATGCCTTAGTAAAAAGACTCCTAAATTATTTGTGGATGCTTTCATGTAAAATATGATGATGGCACATTGTCCTTGATATAGCTATCTTTCATTTCTGAAACTGAAGGATTTATAGCAAGGGAGGATCTTGAATTTAATATAGTAACTTTATAACATCATGTTTGAGAAATGCAAATATTAATGTTATGGTTTGAGATATAGAAACACTGCTGATATTGTTAAAATCTGAGCTATATGTTGTTCGTTACAATTTTGTGTCTGTTCCTAATTAAACAGCTTAGACTTAAGCGGTCTATAAATTTTTAGAATAAATGATAAATAAATTATATTGGGTGTGGATGTAGAAGAGAACCTAAACTGTGTAGTGGTGAACAGGAAAATTAGTGTCTATTAAATGTTAGAAATGTTCTTTGATGCCAGCAATGATAGATGAATCTGTTGCAGTAACAGTAAGATGTTTGAGCAACTGGGCACATGATGGATGTTGCAGATGGCAGACAAGACACAAATGATATCATTTAACAGTAGTTCATTGAAATCCAAAAGCAGCATCTGCGGGGTTTAATCACTGAATTCAGTTGCCAATTGTCTAAGATGTGTAAAGTTTTTACATATTGATCCTAGTTTCAAATTTTTAGAGAATGATATGGGGACTCTGGGCTAGATGCACAAAGCACAGTTGCTAAGACCATGTGGGTCGCTGTGAGCCAATATTTTGGCTGATTCTGGAACAGTGTTCAATGTTCCAACCAGGGCACATTTAACCAATAGGCCAAATAGGCACGTGCCTAGAGCCCGAAATGATCAGGGAGGCCCGATGAAGGAGGGCATCAACATTGTTTTTTCCAAACGCGATGGGCTCCTCCAGCATCGATTGGCAATGCTGACCCCCCCCCCCCCCGATTGGCAACGTGGGCCCCACCCTGATCAGCAACATGGCTCCCCCCCCCCCCACCATCGACGGAAAGTAAGACAAGCAAGCAACTTGGGTAAGAAAGGCAACAGGAACTGTAATTGCCCAAAGCTTCCCTCTGACGCAGCTTCCTGTTTCCACCTGGTCGCATGGTGGGGTAGGATGGGACAGGGAGCCCAGTGTACTTGTGTGCCTAGGGGCCTTCGATGAATTAATCCTGCCCTGGTTCCAACAAGTTTGCATGCAAATGGTTTGCGCGGAGGTTCCCGTTTATCCTGTCCAATCAATGGCTGTGAAAGTGACTTTAACAAATGCATAGAGCCGGTTTGGGGAAGCCTGAACAGCTGAGTGGCAGGGGAAGCCCCAAAGCAGCCTCCTGCCTCTCAGATGTTGGGGCTTTTTTCTTTTTTTAATGGCACAGATGCTGTGCATGTGTTACATTTAAAAAAAAAAAATCGAACTGCCCCCCCCCCAATGACCCCCCAGAACCAAAATAGAGGAAGGAGGGATGCCCAATCCCTTCTGCACCCCCTCCCCCCATACCAATCAAAATCGGAAGGAGGTATGCCCTCTCCCTCTTCCACCATGAGCCCACCCCGCCAAATTGAGCCTCCCTACCAGGACCTCCTCAAACCAGCCCCTCTCCTCTCCTTCCCTTCCTCACTCCCCTTCCTAAGGACACTGCTATAAAGGCAATAATTGTAGTTGACATTTTCAAATTTCTTTATCATTCAGACTCCTGAAGCAGGCCTTAGGGCCGAAACATGTACATGTCGAGTCTTAATATATACGATAAAGAAATTGAACACCAAGGGTCGCCTTCACTGTGTTTCTTGCCATAATGTCATGGCACATACTTTTCAACTGGTTGGTTTGCTGTAAAGGGTCATTCACAAGAGTATGACATCCATGAGTAAATGATTCAATTTTCCCAAAATGGGCACATACTTTACCACTTGAAGTATACAGCCCTATGAGGGAGGGAGTGGCATAATAGCAGATATCCCTAGAAACACTCCCCCACTGATGTGGCAGTTAAGCTACCTTCCAACATGTGGTGATAACTTGAAGAATCAGAAGCTGAAGCAGAGGACAGTTAGGCTGTCTGGCCAGAGGGGCGGGACTAGGGACGGCTTTTCAAAACCCTGACAAAGTGCCGGGTTTTGAAAAGCTGGTGAGATCAGATCCAGGGCTGGAGTGCATCTGTTCACACACAGATGCACTCCAGGCCCGGCCCGAAGAGATGAGGTTTGTGTGGGGCTGGGGGCAGAATGAGGCAGACCCGGGGGTTGGACAGGGTGGGGGTCATACTTCCTCTTTTACCAGATGGAAAATTAGGTGGGACTCAACAGGGTGCCTGGAAGTAAAAACCCTATGGCAGGACAGAATGGAAGGGCCCTGAGGCAGGAAGTCTCCAGGAGAGAGCCTGAGGTAGGTGAGAAGCTGCCCTAGACTTTGGGTCTCCCCTGCTTGTACGTAAGACACTAGAAGCCAGCTAAGGTAAACGGAGCTTTAACTTTGACTATACAAGAATCCTTTTTAGGAAGTTTGGGCCTGTGTTTATACAATCTCGTAAGTAGCTATACATACTGAGAGTTTGAGAATTGTGTAAAGTTTGCCTCTGAACGGAAAGGGACATCATTCTTTATTGACTATGTCTGTAAAGTAACAGAGTTCAGCATTGTTTAATAAAGGGACTTTTGTTTTACTCTGTATCCTTGTCTCACTGTGTTTTATGAAGGCCTTGCTCCCACACCGCTCCCACATTACTACAAGCATCTTAGAGAATTACTCCCTTTAAGTGCATATGCAGCTGGGCAATTTTATTTAAAAAATCAGGCTTTAAATGTAGATAATGCTCTATAAAACTGCTGCCATGTTTCTGTCCCCACTTGCCTAATATGTATGTGTTGGTATGAAATGGTCTTTCCTGGTGTTTTGAATGTCACCCTGCACTTCTGCTGTCTTTATAGTTTTCTGTTCCACTGCGAAAGTAAAATGAATAGATTACACATAAGCAGAAAAACTAAGATTGGCTTTCAAAGCGCTCAACCATTTTTGACAAGTTGTCCAGACTGCCTAAAGGTAATTTACAGTGGGAGAATGACCACACCAGAGCCAGTAAGTCTAGCCAGTTCCATTCGCCCCTGCCTTTTACTCATCACTTTAGGGAGGTTATAAGAACATAAGAATAGCCTTACTTGGTCAGACCAAAGGTCCATCAAGCCCAGTAGCCTGTTCTCACAGTGGCCAATCCAGGCCACTAGTACTAGGTTATGTTAAACTTAAAGGATACTGTACTACTGATGAGGAAGGAATGCATTGTCTTCTGTCATAGAAATACTCCCCCTCCCCCCGAATACTAAGGTAGCACAAAGGCCATTTTACCTGCACTAAAAGAAATGCCACAAACACAGTTACACATTGGTTCAATCATTTGCACTGTGGAATGCAATCTGGCCAATATTCAGCATGAGTTAACTGGCCAGAAATGGCTTCCAACCAGTTAACTCACTGGTCAACAGCTAACTAGTCATTTTCAATAGTGCTTAACTAGCTATTTTCACTGAAAATGACCAGTTAGCACCAAAGCCAAAGTGCAAGCTGGCTATATCTGGGGAGTTACAGGAGCATTTCAGAGGTGGAGCCTGGTAAGCTCCCAGTTTTCAGAGCTAGCCAACTACCCCCGCCCCCACTCCCCCCCCCCCCCTGTTTACTAAATCACGATTGCAGTTATTAGCGCAGGGAACCATGCTGAATGCTCCATGCTGCTCCTGATGCTCTTAGAGTTCCTATGGGCGTCGGAAGCAGCGCAGAGCATTCAGCGCGGCTCCCTGCACTAATAACCGCTATCGCGGTTTAGTAAAAGGGAGGGAGGTTAAATGCATTAATAGGATCTCATAAGTAGCTGTCCTATATTTATGTGCTAATGCTTAGCTGGTTACCTATGAATATTGAATTAATCGGGCATGTACTAGCTAGCCAAAAAAAAAAAAAATAAATCAAATCAGATATTCAATGCTGGCATTCTCTAGGCATTGAATATCCAGGATTAACTCCGCAGGTGGATATCAACAACTCTGCCTGCCGCCAGCTGAATATGTTGGGGAGGAGGGCTACTTTCTAAATATATTATTGCACCAGCAACAAGCAAAGCAGGATTTTAAAAAGGTTTAGATCAGTGGTTCCCAACCCTGTCCTGGAGGACCACCAGGCCAAGCGGGTTTTCAGGCTAGCCCTAATGAATATGCATGGAGCAGATTTGCATGCCTATCACTTCCATTATATGCAAATCTCTCTCATGCATATTCATTAGGGCTAGCCTGAAAACCCACTTGGCCTGATGGTCCTCCAGGACAGGGTTGGGACCACTGGTTTAGATAACTTCCTAAAAGAGAAATACATAAGCTATTATCAAGATGGATGTGGGGGATCTACTGCTTTTTTTCTAGGATATGCAGTATAAAATCTGTTTGACTCTTTGAGATCTTGCCAGGTACTAGAGACCTGGGTTGGCCACTGTTGTAAACAGGATACTCGGCCTGGTGGACCTGTGGTCTGTCCTAATATGGCAGCTCTTATGTTCTTTACTGCTTCAATATTTTCTTTTATGGTGCTTTCGTTATAGGACACATGAGTAATGAAGTCATCAATAAATATGAAAGTCCTGGGGAGATTTAAGAGTGTCCGATTCAAGATAAATTACTTATTTACATGACATAACCAATAAGAAGCATGTGAAGTCTGAATTTTCCATAGGATCTCTAATAAAAATTGGTCATCCAGGTCAGGATAAGCGCAATTTCCAGGGTATTTTACAGAAGGTTTGCTGAACATGGAACCTTTTCTAACATACACGTGAGGATGAGGGAAATGAATGTACTGATTGTGGCTCATACAGTTAAAATGAAGTACTGTATGTTCAAACAAGTGACATTGCTTAGAGAGTGAGTGAAACTGAATCTGTGGCCGAAATTTGCTGTACAGTTTCAGCTTCAGCCTGGCCTATCTCCTTCTTCGGCTTACAACCCACCCACCCCCCGGTCCGCCGCCACTGCCCGCCGCCCGTTGCTGCTTCCTGCCGTCGCTGCAACTGCCAGAAGGGAAGGGCCAGGCGCTGGCTCACAAGCCTTCCCCTGACGTCAATTCTTACGTCAAAGAGAAGGTCTGGGTCAGCCAATTGCTGCTCAGCTGACCCAGAACTTCCTCTCCGACATCAGAATTGACATCGGGGAGAAGGATTGTGGGCCAGCGCCTGGCCCTTCCCTTCCAGCAGTTGCAGCAGCAGCGGGCAGTTAAGTTGGGAGAGATTGTAGGAGATTGGGGAAATCCTGAAAACTCAACTAGATTCTGACCCTCGAGGACCGGAGTTGCCCACCTCTGATCTAGCCCCATATCACCAACATTGCTTCTTGCAACACCCACCCAAAGCTTAGCTAGACATACTTAGAAGGAATAACAGAAAATGGCTCATAGAAGGCTGTGCACACTGCAAGCTGATAATATATCAGACTTGTTAGTTTATGGTGTAAAAAAAGGCATAATGCTCCATATAGCTATCATTAGACTGTATCTACAAAAGAGCACTAAATCTGCATGAGGTTTTGCACATTGATACCCATTTTAACATTTTATTGAATGCTCGATTTGTTCTAATAGAACTTGGTCTGGAAATAACTATATGCATCATTTTTAATCAAGGGCCTGATAGTTACAAAAAGCTGAGCTCCTAAATTTATGCCCTATTTTCAGCTAAGAAGCACAAGTTTTCAGCTGAAACTCCATCTTAATGTTTCTTAACTTTAAAATGGCACCTACCTGATAGGGGTATAGAGTGACCCCGTTTGTTCTTGACAAGGACCAGGTGCCATCTAGGTACTGGTGGGCTTGCAGGGCAACAGAGTTCAGAATATTGCCATTGCTTGGGCTAGTAGCCATCTGGAGGCTGACTTTGGCCTGGTGACCAGGTGAACCATTTTTCTTTTCTTGACTATTGCCAGTTCCAAGAACATTGGGCTTGCCACTATGCTTATTTGTGACAAAGCCTGTGTAGGTAGTTGTGGTGTATGGTGTAGGCATATATACCCAGTCTCTGGGTTGCAGGTTGCCCATGTGGCGGGAGCCCACCATTGCAGGAATGCTGGAGAGTGGTGGTGGGGAGCCTGGCGAACCAGCATCGTAATGCTCAGTGCTGGAGGCCTGCTCAAGTGTCAGCACCATATGAATGGCCTCTTGCTTTAGCTGGTTCAGGTGGGTGGCACAAACATCACACCTATTGTCCCTCTCGTTCCAAGCCTTCCGGATGGTGTTGGGTACTTGAAGCTTGTCATGAATCACGGTGGAGAAAGCCGGGTCCTGAAATAAAATAACAGAACAAGAAACCAGCATTAAAAATCTGCTTGAAGCAGAAGGCTCTCTGAATAACACTGTTGCTGATGATGCATTTAGAAAATCCACTTGAGATGTGCTTACAAAGGCAGAAACAAAGACATCTTGAATGTAATATATTCCCCATGCAACTGTGCTTTGCAAAATAGCTGAAAATGAAAAAGTGAAGACTAGAGGCATAGATTAAATATCATGTAATAAACTGTTTTTCACTGTCTTCAGGGCTGATGGAAAGGTATTAAGACCACCAGGAAAATCTGCAGTCTTGCCCTCTCCCCAATTAATTTTCTAGCCTGTAGATTCCTTCCTGAGATTTTGCTAATTACTTTCAATAATCTTGATCTCCTCAACACTATGGGCTAGATTCACGAACCTGCCCGATCGGGCCTGATTTGGGCCCGATCCGGGCAGGTCCAATGAATTCTCCAAAGTACAATATGCAGATTGGGGTGATTGGAGGAACGCCTTCATCTGCCTGCCCGTATCACTCTAAAGCGATCCCAGCGCATGCGCAGACCATCTGTAGAAGGTCTGCGCATGCGCTGGACCTCTGGGCCCAGCAGATTTTTTTTAAAAAATTTATAATTTGGGGATAGATACTTGGCGGCTCTCCTAATGCAGAGGGTAGACCGCTAGTATGAGTAACAGGAAAATAAAAGGGTAAGGGAGAGCAGCAGCAGTGGAATCACAGCTGTAAATACAGAGGGAGAGAATCAGGCATTAGGGGAGACACTTGCAGGTAGTGGCAACAACAGTAGAGCATGCACACGAACAAGCACCTCCGTCCTCCAGGTACCTGCACCACAGAGCTGTCCAGCGCATGCTCCCATGCTCGCATCAGTGGTGATAGCAGCAAAAGAGCCCGTGGTTTTAACCCGCTTAAAGTCCATGGGTTAAAACCATGGGCTTGCACTGCGGGGAAAGGTAGGAGAGTCGGAGCAGGCAGGCAATCTGGGGCAGCGGGAGAGTCGGGGCTGCAAGAGGCGTTCAGGGCAGCAGGAGATCAGGGTCAACAGGGCAGAGAGCAGGGCTTCAAAAGCGCGGGAGAGTCGGAAAGATGTTTTCGACTGGTCCCCAGCAGTCGTTTCTTGCGTTGATTGGCCAGCATAAAATTTCTTTGGTGAATCGTGTCCCTGTCTACTTTGAATGCGTTTCCTCTCATTTGCATGCACGGATTGGAAGTGGATCACAGGAGAAGTAAGTGAACCAGGCCGGAGGGAAATTTGCTCGTAAAGGGGTCGCAAACCGATCGGTACACAATTGGTTTGCTTTGTGAATCTAGCCCTATCTTTCTTAGAATGAGGTATTTAAGATTGTTGAATGTAATTAGCATAATAATATGAGGCTTAAAACGCACTTAATTGGACATTAATACTTTTAAATATTAAACTGGGCCTGTATATATGTATTGAAGACAAGTTCCAATAGCCATTTACCCGGGCAAATGCCTATTTATCCAGATACAAGGCTCTTTGAAAACTGCCCACTCTTCCTGCAGATAAAAATACATGCTGATGGTTCTTTGAGTTGGTGCTGCTGACTGTCATGACTGCAGCTGCTTTTTTTGTCACCCCCTAGAATCTGCTGCCCCAGGTGATCACCTAGTATGCACAATATTTACGCTGATCCTGGCCCCTCATCTTAATACCCAAGGAGGTTTACATAACAGGAGGCAGCGTCATTGTCATGTGACAATGCTGAAGCCATCTCCTCACGCTGCCACTATCTTGATACACTCAAGACATATTCTCTGATTGATACACTCTCCTGTCAATTAAACCTCTTTGGATTCTAATAGGCTGTATAGGGTGAATCAATATGGTGACAAGCTCTACCTACTGGCTTCGCATGGGGTAATGGACCAAGCCTGCTCCCGCCATCTCCTGATAGTTAAAATTCCTTGTTCAAACTTCACTAAAACCTCCTGGAATACATAATAAACACTGCAGATGCTATTTTTGGCAGTTTCCATGCTTCCTCTAACACACACAACTGTGATGTATCAGACAAGACAGCCAATCTAAAGACCTTTCTCTTTAAGGATGCCTATGACAAGTAGATATCAGACCTTAGGCAGATGGAAGAACATCTCCCCCCTCCTCATGTACTGACCATTTATGTTCTCCTTTCCTGTCGTAGATTGTACTTCTCCCCTTATCATTATGTCTCTATCGGCCTCTTTTACAAAGCCGCACTAGCGGCTGCCCTGCGCTAACGGCCCCGAAGCCCATAGAGATTTAAAAGGCTTCGGGGCTGTTGCCACCGGCAGCCGCTAGCATGGCTGCCGGCTGTCATTAATGTCTTTTGGTTTTAATGTTATCCCCTTTGTTTTTAATAGCTATTATATTGTACACCGCTTACTCAGACAGGTTTTTAAGCGGTATATTAAATTTTAAATAAAACTTGAAACTGTTTAAAACACGACTAATAAAAACTAAAAGCTTTCTAAATAGTAGTAACCTGTGTCTGATTTTTTATCCCCAGTTACTACAAATTTTTGGGAGTGGGAAAGGAGTGACCAGGCTGGGAGGAGCATTGTTAATTATAGCCCATCATTATTACAGTATATGCTCAAGCATTTTGTTTTTACTGTTCAGCAACCATGAACAACTCCTCAGCATGCAGTGCTTAATTGATTTATAAATCATTTTACCGTCCCCCGTATACAGAACAGGGCAAGGAGCAGCTCAGTGACAGAAACCTGACCCAGGCAGGAAACTGATGAAAAACAATGGTGTTGGGGAGATGAAACCCTAAACTCAGTAAACCCTCAGGCTGGCCACTTCTACTGTACTGAAAAGATGACCACAAAGTGGAAAAGTGTAAGGAAAGCATGCTCTCTCCCCTCCATCCACCAGCCCCAGTCCCTCTACTCCACGCCCCTCCCATATTCACAACAGAATCATTAGTGAGAAAGTTAAGGTTGCCCAAACTTTCAATCAGCTTCCATGAGTATGCTGCATTTTTGGAAGAATGCAATATAACTTTGCCATAACCCACTTTTTTCCTCGTTTCAGCAGTGCAAGGAGAGAGTTCTTCAGACACCCTAGAGAACACAGCTAACGAGAATCTATCTATGAACTGAAACTTTGCCTATTTATAAGCAGAAGCGGTAAAGCCTCCTGGCAGCTCTGCTATTCATAGGCCTACTGCACAGTTGGCTATTAATGCTAGTCCATTATTCTTGTCTAGTTCATTAACCACAGGAAATTGGGCTTAAACCTAATGCTATATTTTACACCCCTGGATGAAAATGCTAAAGAGAACCATGTTTAAAAAAAAACAAATTACACATGGGACATAAAGACACTGGAGCTCATGTATTGTAACATTTGAATATAAGAATGTAAGAATAGCTTTACTGGGTCAGACCAATGGCCCATCAAACCCAGTGGCTAGAGAATTCGTTAATTCATGGCACTGAAACCAAACTCACTGTTCCTCACCTAGTAAGGGTATGAGTTTTTTGCATTTGATATACAGTACTCCCCCGATATTCACAGGGGTTCCATTCCAGGAACCCCCGCGAATGTTGAAAAACCGCGAATACAGTTTTTAGCGGGGGAGGCAGGAGAGGGCAGCCGGAGAGCCGGTGAGTGAAGGAAATCACTCGCGGTATGCTCCGACCGCTTCTTCCCGCACTAAAGTCGGGCCTCACCAATCAGGAGCTGTGTGTCAAAGCAGTGGTACAACCAAAGTGATTTCCTAACAGGTTACTAGTCTTAGTTCAAAAATTAAAAACCCAGGGGCTGATATTCAGCCAGTGACATTCAGCATTTGCACCGCCATCTCCAAGCTCAAGCAGTGAATTTCCAAATTTATGGAGCCAATGAAACCATAGCCAGTTACATGCAATATTCAGCACTTAACTGGTTATGGCGAACTGCCTAAAGAAAGGACTGATTTTTATGCAGTCCTATTCATGCAGTTACCATGGCTGAATATTCGGCACATCAGTCAAGTGCTGACTCTGCCCTCAAAATAGCCGGTTATGAGTTGGGTGCTAACTGTACATTTTCAGTGCTGCTAACTGGTTAAAGGGGTTAGAGCTGTTACCTCAGCACCCTGAGGTTCTGAGTTCAATCTCAGCCTGCTCCCTGTGTCTCTAGGCCAGTGGTTCCCAACCCTGTTCTGGAGGACTAACAGCCAGTCAGGTTTTCGGGATAGCCCTAATGAATATGCAAGAGAGAGATTTGCATGTAATGGAGGTGACAGGCATGCAAATCTGCTCCATGCATATTCATTAGGGTTATCTTAAAAATCTGACTGGCTGGTGGTCCTCCAGGATAGGGTTGGGAACTACTGCTCTAGGCAAGTCATTTAACCCTCAACTGCCCCAGGTACCACAGTTACATTGTGATCCTGCCTGGACAGATAGGGAAAATACCCAAGAGTACTTGATTACTATTCAATGTATTGTGGACCACTTTGGGTGAATCTCTTCATGAAAAGGCAGTTAATAAATCCCAATTAATAAATAAAATGCTGCTGAATATGACCAGTTAACCCCAAACAATTTAACTGGCCAGGAGCCATTTCTAGCTGGTTAAATTGCTTTGAATATCAACCCCTTGCTCTTATTCTTTGTGGAAGCAGGATGTATTTAAAATACAGCAAATATATTTACATACTGAGGCACAGTCTCTATAGCAAAGGCAAAATATGTATTGGCAGAGATGTTAATTGTCAGATATACGAGTAATAAACTGACAAACTAAAAAGAGTAACAAATCACCAAGGCTGGATTGGATTTATTTACCCTAGAATTTTAAAAGAACTAAAAAATGGCACCACAGACTTATTACTAACAACTTGTATCCTACTGTATCATTAAAAACAGCTACAGTACCTGAAGACCGAAGGGTGACTACTATAGCATCAGTACTTTATAGAACAGTAAGCCTGATGTTGTCACCAACAAAATAGAAACTATTCTGAAAATCAAAATTACTAGCCTTATGTTTATGTTTTTTGAGATTTGATATACCGCCTTATGAACAGATATAGCTTAATGCATAGGCATCAGAACGGGGAAGGCCACAGGGGCCATGGCATCCCCAAAATCGATGGCTTGATGGGGCCATCTGGGGCTCAGGGGGTGGGTGCAGGGTTTGGAGCTACTTTGGGATGAAACATATGCGGGTCCTGGTCAATATTTAGCTGAGATTAGTGTAAGTATCTTATGAGGGTCCCAGTTGAATATCGAGTGAGATCTGCATAAGTTTTGGTAGCTGCTAGCAGTCTAGTCAGGCCTAGATATTCAATGCTTGTGCTGGCACCTAGACCAGCAATGAATATCCAAGGTTAATATAGCTGGAAACAGCAGTTTGAAAAGGTACTGACCACTGTTGGATGGATATTGACTGGATAGTATTTAGACACATTTGCCCTGAGATTTTACATATCCCTATCTTTTTTTTATATAATTCTTTATTAATTTTCAAGGCAAGTACAAAAGTGCATTAGAATTTACATACAAGAATCTTCAGAAAGAGCACTTACATGCGATCAATGACAATACAAAATATATTTCCCCCCCCCCACTTCCACTATATCCAATCAAAAAATAGTGCAAAATATATTTCCCCCTCCCCCCTCCCTAGATGGGTGTGCAAATCAAATAGAAAATAAAGGCAAAATACAGCTATTCAGAGTTAACAAAATTTGTTAATGGACCCTACGTTGTTTTAAATAATTTATTATGACCCAATATATCTGAATTCATTTTTTCATATCTATAACATAAACATAGTTTCCCACCAAAAGGAAAAATTAAGCCTGTCCCAGTTTTTCCAATTCTTGGTAATCATTTGCATGGCAATTCCTGTCATAATGATAAGGAGTCTGCTTTTATATCTCTCTAATGGAGGTTTAGGTGTCAACAATGTCCCACAGATTACCACATCATAGGACAATGGAATCAATGTTTCCAGTATCATATTAATTTGTCCCCATATTGAGTATCAAGGGAAAATAGAACAACAAATGATCCAGTGTCACTACTTCAAGATGACAATGCCAGCATCTGTTAGACTTTGAACCATCCAACAAAATTCTATGTTTCGACATTGTTTCAGATCATTGATTGAATCATATCTACGTCATTCTCTTCTTGGTTGGCTGAGAACTTTTCAGCAACCTCTCGTACAGAGCCATCTTTGACACCCTATTGTGTAACACGCAAATGAACTAGAGATGTGACATTTTACAATGTAGCTCAGCTTGTTGCACTTATTATGCTTTTAGCTTGCTTTTCCATGTCCCATGACAGTTTTTCTTGGGCTGCAACTCCTGGCCAAAATGACTGTTTTGCGTTATACGGAGTATGGCACTCTAAAGGTGACCTCCATTCTGCTGCCTGTAAGTCTTGAACCAACAGAGATCCAGACAAAAAGTTTTGCATGGTTTTATTTGAGACCCTGAGGAACATCAACATAAAATTTTGTTCAATTTGGAGGAGGTCAAGCATAGATTCCTGGTCCACATGCTATGGAATAACCCATATCTATAACCATCCTGATTGCCGCTTATGCCTGCAGGAACTGGGTTATGAAATTTAAAACAGATGAAGCCCTAGCACTATTTTTTACTTAAATTTCCCTGAAAGTGTTGTGTTGTTTTTTTAGTCAATAGATTTTCTTTAGTATCATACAGACATAGTAGAAGAACTCATCCTTTGTTTAATTTTCCATCTGTCCAGGATTGCAGGAGTAAGAAATTTCTAAGTCATACTTTGGCATCTCAGGCAGCTCTTCATGACAACGAATTCCGAATATTGTTGCTTACCACCTATTCATATGGCCATTTTAGAAAACAATTGAAGACCTAACTTTTTTCTAAATATTTGACTGTTTAATGAATCATCTTATTTCATGTAACATGTTTACTTTTATAACTTTTTGTAAACCACATTGAACTTCTGGTTATGCGGTCAATAAGCACAATGTTATGTTATGTTGTTATGTTATGTAGATTTTGCCTTTTTGATCTGGCAAGCTACAGAAGTTTGTGGAATCATGGAGAACATGTAGAGGAGCTTGATAACCCATCTTGTCTAACTGACAATTGTGTTTGTTCCCTAATTCCCTTTATTATGGGTTGACTTCCTTAAAAGATGAGATGAGCTCTTCACTATGGTCTCTGGGTATTTTTCTCGGCTCCCAATCTCTTTTTCTTTTGATGATTTCTGAAATTGGGTTTGTTATTTCTTGTAGCTTTTATTCTTAATTTCAATTATTTTTCCCCCCTCTTGAATGGTTGTATTGAAGAATGTAAGTTGAAAATGTTTTTTAAATGTCAGAAATGGATGTAGTGAAGACAGGACAGAAAAGTGACAAATAGAAGACCCTGTAAGAAGAATGCAGAAACCAGAAAATAGGACAAACTTAATTAGGAAAAAAAATGTCCTGATTTTATAACAGGGTGCCTACATTATGAAGGCAACATTGGTGTCTATGTTTCTTTATAATATAGGTACCCAGAATGAGCGCCAACATGTAAATGCAGACTTGGTGAGCATTTATGTGCTGGGTATGTAGCAAAGACCAGGTATCCTGTTAATATGTAGTTTCTATGTCTGGATCTGTTGTAACCTGGGTTATTTAATACTCCCAAAGGTATATTGTTCTAGGACCCACTGCAGTGTTTAGGGTGCTACCTTTTCCTAGGTAGTGTCCTTGGTGTTTGAGTTCAGAAAGTTACTGCTATTATACTATGATTGATTTACTCTGTAAGCAGGGCTGGATTAAAAAATAGGCCCAGTAGGCACATGCCTAGGGCCCAAAATGGTCAGGGGGACCCGATGAAGGAGGGTATCAACGCAAAATTTTTTTTTCAAACGGCGACGGGCCCCCCCCATCAACGGACTGATCGGCAATGCGGCCCCCCCATCAACAGAAAGTAAAATCAGCAAGCAACGCGGATAAGATCGGCAACGGCAACTGAAATTTTGCAAGCGATGCTGCTTGCCCAAAGCTTCCATCTGACACGCCCATGCGTTAACAGGAAGCTGCGTCAGAGGGGAAGCTTTAGGCTGAACACCACTTGCAAAATTACAGTTGCTGTTGCCTTTCTTACCCGCTTTGCTTGCTTATCTTACTTTCCGTTTATCGGGGGGGGGGTCCATTGCCGATCGATGCTGGGGGGGCTTTCGCCATTTGAGAAAAAAAAAAATCGGAGTGAAAGGTGAGTAGTGAGATGGACCTGGGGGGGAGGGAGAGAGAGAAGGGAGGGAGAGAGAGAAGGGGGCAGGGCAGATGATGGAAGTTGGAATAAGGGAGACAGAAGGGAGCAGAGCAGATGATGGAAGTGGGGAGAACTTGCGCCCAGCCCTCACCTCCTCACCACTGCTGCTGCTTTCCCACATGCTGGAGGGGGGGGGAACAAGATAGAGTTAGTGAGATAGTGGAGGGGTGAAGGAAAGGGATGGCAAGCTGTGAGTAGACACAATGAAAAGAGAGAAATTGAGGGCTGAATAGTAAGAAAGAATTTAATTTAGACAGAGGCAGAAAATAGAGAAGGAAGACCAGAGAAGAAAAGGAAAGGGAAGAGAGAAGAGAGAGATGCCAGAGAACGGGGAAGGAGGCAGAGATATCAGATCTGAGTGGAGGAAATGAGAAGAGAGAGATGCTAAAAGCCACAGGGGGGAGGGCAGGAGAGATGGAAGGAGAGAGATGCCAGACCATGAGGGGAACAGAGGGAAGATGATTAAGTTTGCAGACGACACAAAGCTATGCCGGGCAATCAGATCGCAGGAGGATAGCGAGGAACTCCAGAGCGACTTGTATCAGTTAGAGAAATGGGCAGAGCAATGGCAGATGAAGTTCAACGTGGAGAAATGCAAAGTAATGCATTTAGGTAGTAAGAATAAGGAACACGAGTATAGAATGTCATGCGCAACTCTGGGTAAGAGCGAACAAGAAAAGGACCTGGGTGTACTGATAGATAGGACCCTGAAGCCGTCGGCACAATGCGCGGCAGCGGCAAAGAAAGCAAACAGAATGTTAGGCATGATAAAGAAAGGAATCACGAGTAGATCGGAGAAAGTCATAATGCCGCTTTATAGAGCAATGGTCAGACCACACTTGGAATACTGTGTCCAACATTGGTCTCCCAACCTAAAGAAGGATATAAAACTGTTGGAGAGGGTGCAGAGATGAGCAACGAAGTTAATAAGAGGTATGGTGAACTTGGAATATGAGGAACGACTCAAGAAACTGGGACTGTTCTCCCTTGAGAAGAGGAGGCTGCGAGGGGACATGATCGAGACGTTCAAAATGCTGAAAGACATCGATAAAATAGAGCAGGAAAATAAATTATTTACATTGTCCAACGTGACACGGACAAGAGGACATGGTTTGAAGCTAAGGGGGGACAAGTCCAGGACAAATGTCAGGAAGTTCTGTTTTACGCAGCGAGTGGTAGACGCCTGGAATGCTCTCCCAAAGGAGGTTATTAAGGAATCCACTGTGCTGGGATTCAAAGGCAAATTAGATGCACATCTCCTTACGAGAGGCATAGAGGGATATGGGTGACTAAAACTACATCAGGTGTATACCTGACTGGGCCTCCGCGTGTGCGGATCGCCGGACTCGATGGACCATGGGTCTGATCCGGAGATGGCAGTTCTTATGTTCTTATGAATGCCAAACCAGGGGGGGGGAGGAGGAGAGATGGCAGAGGTAGATAGACAATTTATGGAAGGGGCAGAGTGTGGATGGAAGGAAGAGAATGACAAGAAGATGAGGAAAACAGAAACCACATGACAAAGGTAGAAAAAAAAATTATTTTTTTGCTTTAGGATAAAGTAGTATTGTAGCTGTGTTGATAAATGTTTACAAATAGAAAATGGAAATACAGTGATCATTTTATTGGACTAATTTTAATATATTTTTGACTAACTTTCAGAGACCAAATGCTCCTTCCTCAGGTCAGGACAGGATACTCTTAACAGCAGTATACTTTACTGACCTAAAGAAAGAGGTTTTGACCTCTGAAAGCTAATTTAAAAATGTATTAGTCCAATAAAATGGTATTATCTTATTTTCCATTTTTTTTGTTTTATTTTTATTTGTTAATTTGTAAAGTGATTTGTTATTTCTCTGTTTTCAAA
Source organism: Geotrypetes seraphini (assembly GCF_902459505.1). Taxonomy (NCBI): domain Eukaryota; kingdom Metazoa; phylum Chordata; class Amphibia; order Gymnophiona; family Dermophiidae; genus Geotrypetes; species Geotrypetes seraphini. Next base: position 287,310,336 of record NC_047086.1, read on the forward strand.
TTTACATCTATCTTTATATTTTGTTCAGTATTGGAGGATATGCACCACTGTTTATTCACCCCCTAAACTGTACCGTTCCTTCGGTTTGTAGCACAAGCCAGCATGCTGAATGCTCTGCACTGCTCCGATGATCACAGAATTCCTATGATCGTCAGAACAGCGCAGAACATTCAGCCCGCCAGCCAGCGCTAAAAGCCTCTTCTGTGCTTTTGTAAAAAAATGGAGGGTTTAGTTTGTGATTACCGTATTTTCGCGGATATAACGCGCGCGTTATACGCGTTTTTACCTACCGCGCATACCCCTCGCGCGGTATACCCGTGAGCGCGGTATACAAAAGTTTTTGTACATATCATCGTGATTTCTGCGCGCTATACCCGTGTGCGCGTTTTACACGGGTGCGCGTTATATCCGCGAAAATACGGTACTTACTCCATACTGGGTGAGGTTTTCTGTTAGCATTGACCAGCTTTGCTTGGCGAAATGCATCAGGCATGGTTCCTGGGAGCACCTTGAATAAACCTGATTTGAAATGATCTCCCTATTGTCTACTGATCTTCTTTGTTCCACGTTGGATTTTTTTAGTGGACCACTTGCCTTGAGTGGAACGTACCAGAGGAGTTACAAATTTGGTTGTTTATACATACATATGGGTTAAAATTGGATGATATAGAGTGAGGCAGTTGAAAGGAGTTACAAACTTTGTTATTAATATAGACTTATGTTTCGGATAGTATTACTGCTGTACAATGCATTTGAACACTTTTATATACGTATGGAAAGGGTTCAGAGTTAAAGTCCTGGGCAAGTAGATGGGAAGGGAAGGAAGGAGGGATTTGTTCAGAGATGGTTGGGGCTTGCATAGAATTAAAACTGTACACTGGCACTGGTATGGTAATCTTTGTTTTGAATTTTATAATAAAAGAAAAAAAGAAATACAAGTGGAAATAAAGAAGTAAATAAGAAAACAGGTAGATAAATGGGGGGCAGGGGTGGGGTGTGGGTGGAGCACGGGCAGGGCTAGGGGGCCCAGAGTACTTGTGTGCCCTAGGAGCCCTCGAATAATTAATCCTGCCCTGTCTGTAGGTCCTGATTGATTGGAGAATGGATACTGTATGCTGCTGTTCCTGAGATGACATCATAATCAAAACATTTGTATGGTGAGTTTTGTTGGGGAATGCCCTCATTTGTTCTGCAACCATTGCTTCAGGAGGGGAGGTTTTTGTGGATACGCTACCATTTAACATTGTATTGGTGCAGTGTGCAATGTGAGGGGGTCAGCATTGCTTTTTCTAGTGTCCCCTGCTAGATAATTAACTTGCAACAGCTGTCTGCTGTCCTGAGTGAAATGCCCACCCCTCCCCCCTTCCTGCTTTATTACTGGCACTCTGAGTAGGCGTCCCTCCTGCCCTTTTAGGCACCTTGGAAGGAAAGGTGCCATTTTGCCCATTGTCTCACAACAGCTTACTGCGTTGAGTTTCTCCTGCCATGGCATCATCACTTATGAATTAACTGTAGCCCTATAATCAATTCAAGGGGAGTGAAACATACCCTTTAGCAATGGGGAGCAATTGTGTATTCTCAATAAACTAGTATTTGTGCAGACACACGTACAGTATACCAGAGCTCAAAATGGTGCAACTCAGTCGAACTTTGGAAAGGAGTGGTTCTATAAAATAGCGGCTAACATTTACATGACTATTATAAATGTAAATGATTAGAATAATGGCATATATACCAAATAGGTGCCTAAGTGCTATTCTGCAAATATGCATATATCTTATATACTAGTATGTATTTTACAGGTAGGAGTACACATGGGAAGAGTCTTGGCAGAGCATAGCTGGGACTCACACATATGAGTAGGGTTACAAGACGTCCGGATTTCCCCGGATATGCCCTCCTTTTGAGGACATGTCCGGGAGTCCGGACGGCTTTTCAAAACCTGGCACTTTGTCCGGGTTTTAAAAAGCCTCCTCAAATCGCATCACGTATTTATTTAAAAAATTTATATACCGCCTAAGATTAAGCGGTTTCCAAGTATACACTTATCTCCAGCATTTAGGTGCAAATGGTTACACCAGCTCTATGGCTAAGCGAACTTCATATGCGTATATATACCCAGTTATGCTAGTATTCTATAAGGTAAGGTAGGCATGTACTTTCCTCTATACGTATGTGCCACATACATGCCCTCTGGGAACTAAGTATAGGCACACTGTTATAAATTTCCACCCACAGTCAGCAAGTGCAAGCATTGAACATCCCCCCCCCAACTAAGCCCCGCCCCTTCCAGTGGCTGTTACTGAAACTCCACTTTTCCAGTGGCTTTTTCACATAGTTTCAGCTGTTGGGCTAGTTCCATGGTGTGCAAAAGCTGCAGGGACCTTAGAGCTCAAACTAAGCATATTAAACTCAGCAGAAGAGGTGACATGGACCTTCCCTAGAGTGCCTTTGCCTTCCTACTAGCTGGGGAAGAGGGAGAGTTGATGACAAGGAAATTGGAGGGGGGGTTGGAAACAGAGGAGGCAAAGGAAAAGGTGAGAGGGCATAAAAAGGAGACGATGAATGGATAAAGATGTAAGAAGCAAAGGGCTAGATTCACAAAGGGCATGGATCCGATCCGATCCGTGAGGGATCCGATCTGATCTGTGTCCGGGGGGCTGATTCACGAATCGTCCTCATGCAAATGAGGGCGATTGGAATCACACCCCCATCCGACTCAGGGGCTTAAAGGTAGAATAACATTGTTCGCCGATGACACCAAACTCTGCAACATAGTAGGTAAAAGCACTTTGCCCGACAGTACGACGCAAGACCTACTTCTACTGGATCATTGGTCCTCGACTTGGCAGCTTGGCTTCAATGCAAAAAAATGTAAGGTCATGCACCTTAGCAGCAGAAATCCGTGGAGAACTTACACACTAAATGGCGAGACCTTAGCCAAGACTGTAGCGGAACGGGATTTAGGAGTGATAATCAGTGAAGACATGAAAATTGCCAATCAGGTAGAGAAGGCTTCATCTAAGGCTAAACAAATGATGGGTTGCATCCGCAGAAGCTTTGTTAGCCGGAAGCCCGAAGTCATCATGCAGTTGTACAGATCCATGGTGAGACCTCACCTAGAATATTGTGTTCAATTCTGGAGGCCACATTACCAAAAAGATGTGCTGAGAGTTGAGTCGGTTCAAAGAATGGCCACCAGGATGGTCTCGGGGCTTAGGGATCTCCCATATGAGGAAAGGCTGAATAAATTGCAGCTATACTCGCTCGAGGAACATAGAGAGAAAGAAGACATGATTGAGACGTTTAAATATATCACAGGCCATATCGAGGTGGAAGATGATATATTCTTTCTTAAAGGACCAAAGGCCACAAGAGGGCATCCGCTGAAAATCAGAGGAGGGAAATTTCATGGCAACATCAGGAAGTATTTCTTCACCGAAAGGGTGGTTGATCATTGGAACGAACTTCCACTGCAGGTGATTCAGGCAACCAGCGTGCCAGATTTTAAAAGTAAATGGGATACACATGTGGGATCTCTAGAGGGGTAAAGTCGAGGGGGTGGGTGATTAGAATGGGCAGACTTGATGGGCTATGGCCCTTTTCTGCCGTCATTTTTCTATGTTTCTATGTTTCATGCGCAGACCATCTGTAGATAGTCTGCGCATGCTTAAGAGCAGTGTTCTTTTTATTAATTTTTTTTTTTTAACTATTTAAAAAACTTTTTTGCAAGCCCGTGGTTTTAATCCACTTTAAACCCACGGGTTAAAACCACAAGCTTGCACTGCGGGAAGGGCAGGAGAGATTTGGGGTGAGTTGGGGCAGCAGGCAGGAAGATTCGGGGCGAGTTGGGGTGGCAGGCAGGAAGATTTGGAACAAGTTGGGGCAGCAGGAGAGAGCAGGAGATTCAGGGTGAGCAAGAGATTTGGGGCAGGCAGGAGAGAGCAGGAGATTCATTCAGGGCAGGCAGGAGATCGGGGCTTATAGCAGAGAAGCAGAAAGGGCTTAAGCGACTGGTCCTCAGCAGTCGCTTGTTTGTGATTGGCCAGCCCAGTCGGTGTTGCAGGGTTTTGGTTAGTGAATCGCGTCCCTGCCTACTTTGCATGCCATTCCCCTCATTTGCATACACGGATCGGAGGATGGTCGGCAGAGAGGTAAGTGAATCAAGCCAGAGTAAAATCAGGTCGCAAAGGGGGTCGCAAACCAATCGGAACATGATCAGTTTGCTTAGAAAGTGTGAGAGTAGAGGAACAGAGAGGAAAGAGAGAATAAGAGATGGGCAGTATGAGAAAGAGGAAGGAAAAGAGAAATTATATAGACTGAAAGAGAGAAGCTCACCACGACTCTCAAAGGTGGGAAAGAGAGAAACCTGGGCAAAGTACTTTCATTTTTTATTAATTTTAATCCCTGAAAAATAAGTCAAAACTTATTGTCAACTTGTAGGAAGGCTCTATAATTGATATAGCACAGCTTCTTCAATGATTTTAAAAGCTCCACAGTTAATTGAAGTTTTTTAAAAGCATTTCATGAAATAATCTACAGCGGGTTGTTGTAGTATCCAGTTCCTTTTCCTGTCTCCCCCAGCCATTCCAAAAAACATAAGTCCCTAACCTGTCTGGTTACTACAGGATGTGAATGGTCTCAGCTGGAAAGCCTTCTCAGCAGGGGCTCAATGAATACATTCAGTGTTGAGTGAGGCCAGTCAGCCACTTCCCAAGCCAGCCCATCCCCCACACTCCCTTCCAAGTCTCCTTTCTCAGACACAATCCCTGCAAATCAGAACAAGAAATATTCATGTAATAGATTCCAAGTACTAAAGCAGCACTGCACTGCTAGCCTTATAGTGCTGATCTCCAAGCATGGGCCAACCTTGCAGCTCTAATATCATTTTGACCTGAGCAGGCCAACCACTGACAAACCCAAGAGAGCACCAACCGCTTGACTTGTGTGGTCTGAAGAGGGCTAAGATTACAAATCTCTTCTAAAATATTCCCAAAGTGACTCTGAACAGGAATAACAAGAAAGAACAGTCGGTGATCTAACCAAGCTCTCAGGTCAGAAATACACCCTAACTTGGGTTTCAGGTGCGCTGAAGGGCCTGCAGAATAGAAAGAGGACAGGAACGTGGGTGGGAGTGGGAGTAGGAAAAAAGCAAGCTATTGTAAGCTGTTGTAATTATGAACTGCTTCCCATCAGTTATGTGAATCCTGCTGCTTCTGTGCTTCCAGACGGCATAATCAAAGAGGAAATGGTAAGGCAAAACGAAGGGGCTCTAGCTCAAGAATTTAACTGAATGTAATAATGAAGCATTTTCAACTTATACCTCCTGACTATTTATCTTCCCTTTCCCCTTTACATCCCGGTCCCACTTTTAAATTCTCTCAATATTAAACAGATTGGTGATTGCTGGAGAACATTTGACCACTACTTGTAACCTGCTCTGAGTTCTTCTGGGAGGACGGGATATAAATCCAAATAAATAAATATTGTGTGGCATAAGAAACTTTCTGCCCATTTATGACTTTCAGCACCTGTGCTGTATCCCCATTAATAGGTCCATGCCAGTTATTACTTGTAAAGAGCTCAAGATCTCTTTTAACATCTTGTTCAACCACAGGGATGCTCTTAATCAACACCTGCCTATTAAAATCTCCTATCAGCAATATCTCCCCTTTCATTGCAATACAATGGATGTCATTAAGGCCCAGATGCACAAAGCTCCAACACCAAGGTAAAACATACCATGGTGGGAGCAATTTTTCTTTTACTAGTAATGCTCAGCACAATAGCATACAAAATATGGTGGGCCTTCCCTTTCCCGGTGCATCTTGGGTTGCACTGGGAGGGTCCTAAGGCACTGATTGGCTCAGGCACCTAAGGTTAAAACCATTCTTACTTGCAAGGAATACTTTTGTACATTGGGGCCTAAGGAGGGAATTCATTAGGGTTACCAGATTTTCCAAAACATTTAGATAAGTCATTTTAAGAAAAAAAAAAAAAGATAGACATTTTGCAGTTTTATAAAGTAATTTTAAATAAATGTAGGCACCTATAAAGAACATCATCCAAAGCCCCTCTATAGAGGCACATAAGTAGGTGTGGTTTGCAACAGAAGTGGATGTAGGTGCCAGTAGACGTGATGCTCATTAAAGGTAAGCGCCATAAATATAGGCCTGTAAAACCCATGGAGGAGGAGGAGTGTATGGTGGGGTGGTCAGAGCCACAGCCTCAGCACCCTGGGGTTGTGGGTTCAAACCCCAAACTGCTCCTTGTGACCCTGGGCGGGTCACTCAGTCCTCCATAGCCCCAGGTACATTAGATAGATTGTGAGCCCACTAAGACAGATAGGGAAAAATGCTTCAGTACCTGATTGTAAAACCACTTAGATAACCTTGATAGGCAGTATATAAAAAACCTAATGAACTTAAAACTTGAAACCCTGCCCTACATTTCCAGCACCTACTTTTGACTTGACACATGAATGGCACACCTTTGTAGGCAGCCACCAATAAGAGCGTCGTTTGCAGAATCCAGCCCTATCTGTGCAACTACTCAAACACTTGTTCCTATGATCTTCTGGTCTTCAAAACTGAGAAAATAAAACATTAGATATAAAACCAAAACATTCCACTACAGGCCCATGCAAATCTTCTGTATTGTACAGACAGAACCAACATGCACAATCCACCCAATATTCAGTGCTTTTTAGCAGGCCAGGAGCTGTTAACTAGCACATAGCCAGCTAAGCGCTAGCTCAGTCACCAGCTATGTCCACTAGACATGCTCTAGTCAATATTCAAAGCAGGCCAGGTGCTGATAATCAGCAGCATCTAAGTGGATAGTGCCACTGTATATCAGCTGTTACCTGCCATTTTTGAAGTGGGCTGGCGAGGAGCATTCCCAAGGCAGAGTCAGGGAGGAGCAGGCAGCTATGCAGATGCTGGCAATATTCTGTACCCATGTGTACTCCTACCTGTAAAATACTTACAATATATGTATATTTGCAGAATAACACTTAGGCACCTATTTAATATATATGCCATTATTCTAATCATTTAAATTCATAATAGACATGTAAATGTTAGCCACTATTTTATAGAACCACTCCTTTCCAAAGTTCGACTGCTTTTGTGCGTTTTTCATCTTTATATTCGAGAATGGCCAAAAAAGATAGACGTACTAAGAGCTAAAACGTCTCCAGCTATGTTGCTCGATGTATCTGGGTAGTACCACTATTCATTGGATAACTGGCTAGGTTTAGCAGCCAGATAAACCTGCATATATAGTAGGTCTATCTTTGGCCTATAACACAGACAGCCAGCCAAATAATGAATAGGGTCTTAGCCAGCTATGCTTTAGCGGCTAAAAATAGACCAGAAATTCAATGCCACTCGCCAGACACAGTCCAGCATTCAATATTTTCAGTCACAACCATGCTCTTATAGAACTCTATGCCTTCATTTCTCCGAGAAGAATCTTTCTTGGACAGATTCAAATCGAATCTAAAGACTTTTTTTATATATTCTTTATTCATTTTCAATACATTCAATAAGTGAAAACAAAATAAAATTAAACATTTTACACTTTAGACATCACTTATGTATAAGTGATGTCTAAAGACTTTTTTATTTTAAGGACGCGTTCAATTTATAAACGACACTATATCTCCTTCTCTCCAACACAGACGTAAAATTCTCTTCCCCACTGTATTAACCTTAATTGTTTTCCCTTTCCAATACAGAATTCTAGTTCTCCCCCTTAACCTCTTGTAATCAATTCTATTTGACATTGTCAATGACCTGTCTGATGTTCGTCCTGTAAGTCCTACTGTTTGTCTTCCCTTTTTTATATTTTTAATATTGTAAACCACCTAGAAATCTCTTATATGGGGGTATAAATATTTTTAAATAAACTTGAAATAAAAATTTCAGGATTCACCGCCAACCACAGGAGTTAGCCTGGCTAACTCCCATGATCTGAATACTGGCCCCAATACCTATAAGGACTAGTCATTTTATGTGGCTCAGGAATTTCACTGAGTTCTTCATTAATACATTTTCTCACAAAGTGAGGATGCAAACAATATTCTGATTGCACAGAAATGACTACAAGAATGTTACTGAAAATAAGATCTGTATACTATTCTCATAGGACCCCATGGAGTAGATCTGAACCAAAGCTGTCCGCAAGCTCCATGGCTCAAGAGGCAGGCCATGAAGTCCCAGTTTTAATCCATAGTCTCTTTGGAGACCTGCAGCTTCTATTTCTAAAAATAAAAAAAAAAGAAAGCAGGACTGGAAGTCCAGACATTCGAAGTGCTGAAAGCAGGCCTGGTGAAGTGAGCCTCCATTAGTATATGGCTTGTTGACAACCCAAATCTGAACCTACAGCCAAGTCCCAGGGGATGCACAGGCAGGTCAAGAATTAACGTTCCACTCTCGGGGGAGCAAAATAAAATCCCATGGTAAGGGAATAGCTTGTGAATTATTTTAACACATACTGCATCAGCAACATCAGCACTAAAATAAAGAGTAGATGTAATTTCAGTCTGGAATTTGCAGTGAGGTCTTTAGCTGGGGTGGTTCCCGTTAGTGTGTCAAAGCTGGAAAAGGAGAGAGTCTCGAGCACATAAAGCTCAAGAACCATTCTTCTGGCTTAATTTCTAGCGTAATGGGATGTTATTTGCATTCGTACATAAGCTAACATCTGGGTAACCAAGCTGAAGCGGTGTTTTGCTGTCTAGCATAATTTCTAGTGTAACAGCAGCATACATACTGTTCACAGTCAAACAGATTAAGGAAATATCCTTGGGGGAATTGAAAGTAAAGAAAACAGCAAAATAACAAAAGCCTAAACAAGGCCTGCTTGTTCTAATGAGCTGGCAGAAAATATACACCACAGAATAAACACTTTAAAGCAGGGGTAGGGAACTCTGGTCCTCGAGAGCCGTATTCCAGTCGGGTTTTCAGGATTTCCTCAATGAATATGCATGAGATCTATTTGCATACACTGCTTTCAATGCATATTCATTGGGGAAATCCTGAAAACCTGACTGGAATATGGCTCTCAAGGACCGGAGTTCCCTACCCCTGCTTTAGAGCTTAGCTGGTTCAATATCCAATACCAGCTCTGACTTTTCTCAGACCATTCAGGAGGGGTTCCCTGATTGGAAAAAATCTTTAAAATCAGTATAGTCTGCTGGTCTTATGTTTTTAGGCGGACTTCCTGGGACACCAGGCCACTCAGTGGTATAAATTAATATCTGGATTTTTAAATAAGAAACCAAAGACTGGTCTTCGTGACATTTGGAGGATTGAGATAAAGCATCAGATTACTGCGTCTCAATAGCCACTAATCTGGACTTGGAGGATGAGATGTACGGTGTCAGCATCTATGAGACAAACATGGTTTTTTTATTACATAGAGCATTTTTGACCCCAGTTCGTTTACAGAAATTAGAAGTTCAAAATCTAATAGATGCTGGCATTGTCATCTTGAAGCTGGGACTTTGGATCATTTACTATATTATTGTCCCTTGATACTTAAATTTTGGAGATCCATTTGGGATCAAGTAAACAATTTATTAGAAAATCCAGTGGCATTGACGTACAATACTATCCTGTTCGGTACGTTAATGAGAGCTAAAAGTCAAATATCAGCTCGAAATAATAAACTTCTCTTTATAATGACAGGGGTTGCCATTCAACTCATTTTGAAGAATTGGAAGAACTGGAATAGGTTAAATTACACTTTCTGGTAGAAATCTCTCTGTTATATTTTTAAAATGGAACTTTCGATGGCCGTACAACAGGGACGGTATAAGAAATTTATGGATGTTTGGGAACCATTGTCTAAGTTCTGTAAGGAATAACTGATTTTATTTTATTGACCCTTAAGCATACACATCCAGGGTGGGTGGAAGGGGGGAGGGTTTTGCATTGGAATTTCATTCGGGGAATATATGGAGGGTTTCCTGTAGGTATGTACTTTTCTGATTATTTGAGGGGGGGGGGAAATAGTTGTGCATTAATGTCTATAAGTTTAATGTGCATTTTGTGTAATGTATATTGAAATTGTTTGTTTGCACAATGGTAGTTTGGAAATTTAATAAAGATTTAAAAAAAAATATATATATATATATATATATATATATTTCAATGAATTACTTATACCACAATCCTAAAATAAACTAAAACATATCCATTATTTATCTGAAGAGTATCAGTCTCTCTCCCCTACTACCACACCAAAACCAGTGACCATGAATTGGTGTCAGGGATCACAGGAGGCAGGGATCTATGACACTATGACCAGCAACAACCACAGTAGAGCACCAAGCAAACACAAAGCAGCAGTAGAAAAACTTTAAAAGCTTTAATACTTCTTCTACTACTGTTTTATGTTTGCTTGGTGGTCTGCTGTCCTTGCTGCTGGCCATGAATTTGTGTCGCTTGAGTTTGTCAAGTCACATGATCATTCTCAGCAAAAGGGGAAGCAGTAGGGTTGCCAGATTTCATCTTTGAAAAAAGGTCCCCACCCCATTCCGCCCCCCAGTCTCGCCCCATTCCACCTCTGCCCCTAGTTTCGCCCTGTTCCACCTCCACCCCTACCCCCACCCCCACACAAACTTCCCCGAGCTCAAAGGCCATATTTGGAAGCCTTCGCGCAATGATGGTACATGCTTGTGTATGATGTCATCACGGTGATGGCCCCGCATGCACAAAGGCTTCCAGACACGGCATCCAAGCTCAGGACTTCCAAAACCCAGACAAACTGCCGGGTTTTGAAAATCCCTCCGGACTCCCGGACAGTCCTCTACAAAAAGGACATGTCTGGGTTTTCCAGACGTCTGGTAACCCTAGGAAGTGTCCTAGTGGTTGAAGAACAGATTGTAAACCAAGGAAGCCAAGATGTAAGAACCTTTTGTTAAAACATGCCAAATTATATGTTAGCTGTTTTTAAATTGTAAAAAAAAAAAAAATTATTTTTTTTACTGGGGGCGTGTCATGTGTGGAGAATGGATGTGGAAATGTTAACCAGCTAAGGCATGTGCATTAGTGCAGTGTGTCTCAACCTGCAGTATGGTACGCGGGCCGCCTGTTGGGGGTATGCAGGCTGGCCACCGCCAGGGGTCTCTCTACCTGCCCCACCCCCTCCCCACTGAAACCACTGCAGCCGCTGCCAATTCCTCCCTACCCTGTGTGGCATCTCTCATCCTAAGCAATCCAGCATCTGTTAATTTCATTCCCCCCCCACCCCCGGTACCTTTTAAATCCTTTAGTGCTGGGCAAGCAGCAAGCAGTAACTCATACAGACTGTCCTGAACCTTCGAGGGTACACTTTGTTGGTAAAGTTTTCAGAATCGCCACAACAAATGTGCATGAGACAGATTTGTATACAGGGATCTCAGCTACAGTTTATCTGGCTAGGTGTGTTTCCAGAAGGTGGGGAAGTAATGCCTTAGAAGACATGTATACACTGTATGCTCTCTTTCTGTTCTTCTACCCCGGATGTCTCTGGGACATCAGTTCAAATCCCAGTGTTCCCAACATTCCCTGGCCAAGTAGCGGATTTTGACACTGCAAGGGGAGAATTCCTTTCTCTGTATGATGCCAGAGACATCCATGAGCTGACTTGGGATACAGCAAAGGTGATATGGCAAGATCAAGCAGTGGTGTAGTAAACGGGGGCGAGGGGGGGCGGTCCGCCATGGGCACCATCTTCCTATAGCACAGAACCCCTCCTCCTTTGCGCCGCCCCTCCCCCACTCCTCTCCTTGCTATATGTCCCTTGCCTTGCCCCGTACCTTTTGACTTCCCCGGTGCGAGGTGGCTGTCTGCGTCGGCATCGGCACTCTCTCTGATGTCACTTTGGGGACCCACACCTAGGAAGCGACGTTAAAGGGCGAGCCAATACGGATGTGGGCATGCTGCTCCCACTGGAGAAGTTAAAAAGGTATGGGGAAAGGGAAGGGGGCGCAGGCAGGGGAGGGGCGCCGCTCACCCTCACTACGCCACGGCATCCAAGGATAAAGAAAGATGTCAGTATTTCTCTTTATGAAACAATTAATAATGTAGGACCCCCAGGGAATCTGGCAAGGTTAGCTGCTGGCAAAGATTCAAAGTGTCCTTAAAAACCTTTTACTGCCATCATCTATAAGCATGTAGAACAGTGTCTGACCTTTCCCAGAGAGCACTAGAACACATACTAAAGTTGCAAAACAAAAGGAGTGTCCAGTCTAATCAGTTGGAGGCTCTGGGGTCAGCAGAATCCTCCTCTGACTATAAAACAAATTCCACCTAGGAGCAATGTCTTAGGTTTTATGCCTCCTAGCCTCTGAAGAGCCTTCAAGTCAAGCCTTATCAAAATAGATCCTAGAGATATTAAGCCCTTTACAGTGTCTGACCTGTACTGCAGGCAAGAAGGTGGAGGCCCTTCTGCATCCCTTAAAATAATGTAGAGGAGATAGGGAGGCTGAGTTACAGTTGTGAATTCCGGCAAGGCACCCTAGCCACAAATCCCTGTGATTCAGGAGCATCTTAAGGCCAAAAGGATAACATCTGTCATCTCTACAGGTTTCTAGAATTCTCAGTCATCTAGGTTCCTAACCAGTGGCTTAACATCAGATCTCAGGCTCCCTGGGGTTCACCATTGTTATGATGCAGAATTACAAAATGAATCTGCCTATCTGCTCCCATAGCGGAATATTATAACTACAGCCTCAGCACCCTGTGATTGTGGGTTCAGGCCTACATTGTCCCCTGTGACCCTGAGCAGGCCACGTGGTACCCCATTTCCCAGGTACATTAGATAGATTGTGAACCCACTGAGACAGGGAAAAATGCTCGAGTACCTGAGTAAATTTATGTAACCATTCTGAGTCTCCCTGGGAGAACGGCATAGAAAATTGAATAAATAAGTGGAGCAAAAGGAAAACTGTGTGTAAACCTAACACTCTGCAGTGGTAGAAACTAAAAAGAGATTAAACACTATTGGTAACAGAAGTGAACTAAAAGATAACTTGTACATACAGTATGTTTGAAAACAGTTTCAGGTTGTTGCTAACTGCTTCTTCCACATTTGAACTTGCATATACCATTCCATCGTGTTTCTTTTACCCCGCAAAGGTCAACTGGGAATCATTGTGGCTTACATAATATTAATAAGGTTAGCAACATAAACATTATGAATCATAGCAAGACCATAATTACATTACATTACATTGGTGTCTTCTATTCCGCCAATACCTTTCAGTTCTAGGCGATTTACAGCAAGAGTTGGCCTGGGCATTCCCAGGGAGAATACATGGTTAATAGGTGTAGTATGCGTCGGGATCTGTGGAGGGTCTATCAGGTTTAGTTAGATCATTTGGCAAATTTCTTGAATAGAAAAGTTTTAAGTTCTTTCCTGAATGTTTTGTAGTCGGGCATCATAGTCAACAGATTGGAGAAGTGGCGGTCTAGTTTTGCTCTGGTGGCTAATAGTCCATCGTATATTTTTTTGCTTTGTATGCCTTTGATTGGGGGGTGGATAAAGTGTGCATGAGTTCTCCTTGGTCTAGATGTGTTTTTCCTGATTAGGCGGTTGCTCAGATAGCTTGGTCTGTTTCCATTTACGGCTTTGAATAGGGTGCAGTAGAATTTGTATTGTATGCGTGCTTGTACTGGGAGCCAGTGTGAATCTCGGAAGGCGGTGGTAATGTGGTCATATTTTTTCAGCGAGTAAATCAGTCTAAGAGCTGTATTTTGGACTGTTTGTAATTGTTTTAGCATGTTGGTTGGGCATGACAGGTATAGGATGTTACAGTAGGCCAGGAGTCCTAGGATTAGCGCTTGTGCGTTTTTAGCACCTTCCTAAATTGAAGATAGGAGGAGGTCTGGCGTAAGCAGGTCAGGAGGCAGTTCCACATTTTGGGACTTGAAACTCAGAGGTGGATTTCAAGAGCGATTTCCTCCAATGCACTGGTCCTCAATTAAACAGCTTTGTGGACTGTTGTTACTGATGGGTGAAGTTGGGTAGAGGTTTTAGCTTGGTCCTACTTGGTCCGCACTTGAATTAGTAAGCAAAACAACATACTGAGAGTTGACTGAATTATTGAGTGGAGCTTTCTAGAAGTCTGAACTGCTTATTTAGCCTCCTGGAGTAATCCAGTCCTGGCTCTGGTCCTTATAATCAACAATTTGTTTGTGTACTTGGCACCACCACTCAGAGCACACACTAGGTACCTGCCTAGGTAAGTACTACAACCTGGGATTACAATAGTTATATAATTGATTGTACAGTGGGACAGGATTGCACTGGAAATATTTGACTAGATTAGAGGGATATTCGAAGTATGTAATAATGTTCCTGCGATCACGTGTGTGTGGTTCTGGTTGCCTCAGCTCAAATAGATATAGCAGAATGTCAAAGAGATACAGAAAGGGGTATCAAATAATAAAAGGATTTGGGTTCTTGCTGAAATGTCAAGATAGAGGTTTATAAAACCTTGTGATTATTATTATTTGTATGTATATTGTATTATATTTTTTGGCAGCTATGAAAACTCAATAAAGATTTAAAAAAAAAAAAGAAAACCCTTGACTAGTGTAGACTAAGTTGCTAGGGAACAGTTACCTACAGTATTAAGATGGGGGAACATTATACAAAATATAAAAATTTAAGGGAGTTTTCTTTTCCAGTCCATGCACAATTAAAACCTGTAGAACTTGTTGTCAGCACAAGTAGTCGGGTTGGATTTATAAAAGATTTTGGCAAGTTTTGGGAGGGCCAATTATATTACCGTAACAATTATTAGCCAGGTAAGGGAAGGGAATGAGGACTTGTATACTGCCTTTCTGTGGCTTTGGCATTCAAAACTGACATTCAAAGTGGTGGGCACTGCAGAATTGAGTAGCTTGCCCAGGGTCAGCGCTTCGATTTGATCTCACAACCTCTCGGTGCAGAGGCAGCAGCTCTGCCAGCGAGCAAACCTGAAAAGTGCCACCTCTCACTTTTGGGAATGAACAACATGGAATTGATCTCCCATAAGGATTTCCTGAGTGTTTCCAAGTGGCCAGGCATGGCTGCTAAGAGAGGCAAAATCCTGGATTCTCTGTTTCTGCCATTATGAATGCGCTATGGCGTGTGGTATGAGTTAGCTGTTAGTGGTTAAAGTTCTCTAACTCTGGCATTGTGAATGTGTTATTACTGGCTTACACACAACTGTGGGCAAGTGTTTAGTGGTCAAAGCTCTGCATTTCTGACATTATGAGTACGTTATCATTGGCTTGTGTGCAGCTGTCGGCAGGTTGCTTTTTAAGTCAATTTGCAGCCTTTCTGAACTGGCCTTTCAACCATTAAGGGCAATTTTCATGCTGTCACCACTGCTGAAAAATCCAATACCCACTGATTTTGCACCTTTTTATAAATGCAAATACTTTGCACATGTATTTTGAAAAATGCCAAAGGATAAAATCCTGCACATACATGCAGCTAGTTTTGGAAATATAATACTATGGAGGTCTTTTACTAAAGTGTGGTAAATTTTGCCACTTACAGGGAGGAAGTGATGTCACACATGGAATGGCTGCCTAGTTAGAAAACTCCGTCAGGGCTGCAGAGATAATATAATAGTGGAGCTATTAGTGGAGCTGGTTTTCAAGCAGAATGGCGAGTCGGAAGAAGCTAGACAAGTTTCACTACACTGGCTCGCAATCGGAGAGAAAAAAAAAAAAAGATGATGCCAACGCAATCAGATACAAAGGAGGAGAATTTCCTCACTCACCCACTGGACAAAAACGAAATTCCAAAAAAGACGATGTATACCTGGTATCAGGAGTTGAAGAAGGAGATAGTGGAGGTTCACAATGATGTCAAAGCCACACTTGAATGGAGGCGAGTGCTCTTGGAGGTTGCATTGCAGCACTGGAGGAGCATGTGTCAACCCTTGCTCAGGCTGTAAAGGAGTCCCGCAGTTCCATGGACCATACTAGTCTGGCATTAAAGGAACTCCAACGCCAAGTGAAAGATTTTAATTTTGACATTTACTCTGCTCTATCAGAGATGCCAAATTACCTAGTTACAGGCTGGAGATTTTGGGACACTTCTAGTTTTGAACTAACATCCCTAAGCAGTGTGGGATTTATAGTACCTGATCCTGTCCATTGAAATCAGTGCCGCAAGCCCAATAATGTACCAGGATTGGGTGTTTAGAAATCAAGGACTGTTCCAGAATCTCCAGCCTGGATCTGGGTAACTTGGCATCTCTGCTCTAACAACAAACATTAATGCATGGTATGCACAAAGGCTGTGCAATAACTGTTAGAAGAATGCTTGGCATGTCCCTTACAGTTTTCGCACATAAAAATTCTTTACCGCAGTATTCAAAATTAGGATCGATGCAGTATCTGTGTATCTGTCTATGTGTGTATGTATGTGTTCTATGTATGTGTCACCAGGACAGATAAGAGGGAGGAACTGTTTAAAAGGATCAATTCCCTATCTGCTAAGTATCAATGTATTGGTATTTCTACAGCATGTTGCAGTTTTAGAATTCGCTCTCTCACATTTGCTTTCAGTCATTTTTGGGTGGTCACTTTAATTCTCTGGAACCCCATTTCTGACCTGCCCCATTTTTGCAGTTGATATATTTTTCCACAGGCAAAGCTTGGTCTTTGAAAGTTTGGAAATTTTCCTTATATGGAAATAAGACCCCTAGCGGTACGCTCGCAAGATGATTGCTAGGGGCGCCATTTTGTTAGTGGCATTGGTCCTGGCTGCCTCCCTGGCCTCCAACGGCTCCCCCCTGAATTGGTAGCCACCAGGGGGTTTGGGGGGGTTGAGGGGCTGGGGGGTGTCTGCCAGTGGTGTCTGACAGGGGAGGGGATTCAACCTCTGGGAGCAGACTGGGAGCATCAAACCACCGCTTTGCATGTCCTGATGCTCCCATGGTAAAATAACCCCAGCATGATGGCGTGGAATATTAGCACTTAGGCCCTGATTCTCCAAAAGTGCGTCCCGATTTTAGGCAGCTGTAGACGTCCTACAGCTGTCTAATCAGCCAATCAGGATGCACGTTTTTTTAAAAAAAATGCTCCCCAGGCAGGCCGCCCGGGAGAGGCGTCCTATACTAAACGCCGATTCTGTAACCAGCGTCTTTAGAGAATCGGGTTAAATTAGACGCGGCCGCTATACTTATGGCAGCAAGGGATCTCCCTTCTGCAATATGTATAGCGGCCGCGGTTGTTGCGGCTGCCTGTCCCATCACCGACAGGAGAATGCCTAACTACTCCTGTCAGAACCCCGAGCCCCCTCCCCCCCAAACTTGTAATCGCCGACAGGAGGATGCCCAACTCCTCCTGCCGGAAAGCCCAACGACCCCCCGCCCCAACTAATCTCCCTCCCCCAACTAACCTTTCAATGTTGGTCAGCTGGACGGGTCTTGCTGCCGTCCAGCCGACGGGTCTGCCTAGTGGAAATGAGACGGCACGCCCCTTCCCGGCCCATCCCCGCTAAATCTAAGGCCTGATTGGCCCAGGCTAGGCACCTTGGCCAATCAGGCCTTAGGATTAGTGGGGATGGGCGGACCCGCTATGCCTAAGGCCTGATTGGTCCAAGCTTCTACAGCCTGGGCCAACTGGCTATGTTTTTAGCAGCCAAAAAACACCCGGAAATTCTTTATACTACTATAATTATTTCTATAGAGCTACCAGACGTACACATATGCTTTTTATCACAAGTGTATGTTTGCATTATTATTTAAACCTACTAAAAATAAAAGAATTGCATTTGAGTGCTTTATTTTTAAAAAACTGAAAATTTACTTTCAGGCTCAGAAAAGTTCAGGTATTACCACACTTTTCTCTCCCTTGATTTAATATACCGGTATGTAAGTTATCCCAAATTGTAAAATGTTCCTGAGAAAAAAGACTAATGCTGTGAATGGAAACATGCCAATAATATTGAATATAAACTCAGGTTCACACACACAAAAAACACGGTGTTCTATACTGGTGTACACAAACAAATGAAAATCTTGGGGGGAAAATCCCATTACATCTGTAACTCACACAATGTAAATTAATACAGCCTCTGGGGCAGCATGACCTCAGGAAGCAGTGGTCTGCCCAGCAGAATCTGATGCTTCCATAATTCTCTTCTAGTGGTCCTGCCCTAAAGGAGAAGAGCATCCTCACGTATCTAATAATTTGTTACAGGGAGACTAGATTCGACCTGTAGAGCTGTGAAGTTTAGCCTCCAGCTAATCATTCCGATCCTGGCACTTGTTTTATATTACACAATAACAGCATCCTTTGTATGAACATCTTCCGTTGTAAACAGGATAGTTTCCTGTACAGCTTAAACACTTGCCAAACTGTGAAATTCTACAATCCATGGCCAAACCAAGGAGCTGGTTTCACTAAACGTCTCCCCCCCCCCCACCCCGCCCAAAAGCATAGACCCTAGAAGGCATGGCAGCAAGAGCAGAAGCTCAAATAATTGTGAGACTGTCCTTGGTGCTATCATTAACCTTTTCTAACAGGTGGTTTCCCTTAGATAATTTTATTTATTTACTTAGGGCCCATAGAAACTGAATGGGCTTCAGTGCATTTACCACAGCAGCAGTACTACCACAGCTTTGTAAAAAGGGCCCTTAGTTATTTACGACTTTTTAAAGAAATTCACCTCAGGCAGTATATAGCAAATACAGCCTAGACAAAAGCAGTAAATCAGTATCTCAAACACTCCATCCTCTGTCTCGCTCTTCCATATCTGGTGGTACACAACTTCAATAATGTGAGATGCTTTCATAATGTGTCATCTCTGAAAGCTACAAGCACCACGTATAATTTTAGAGCTATTTTATTATTATTCTTTCCAGCCCAATGAAAGGTGGAAAGAATTATACAATAGGAGTTGAGAACGTCTGTCGGGGGGCAAAATAAATCGGAAGATTTCACCGAATGGGAAGAAACTTGGCGTGAGGGAAAAAAACAGATAAAAGCACGTCGTGTATGAAAATGGGACAAATCGGACTAAGGGTTCCAGAAAAACTTAAGCCCCCTTCCCCCCTCCCAAATATGGTCCAATTTATTTTCTTAGAAGGAGGTTGTAGATTAAACTAAAACTTAGACTAAAATATAGTAGTTAGAGAACAGGACAAACCAGTTCAGTGGCTTAGCGAGGGTAGAAGGCCTGGGGTAGTATCGCCTTCATGTGCCCATCTCTACACCCCCCCCCCTCCTTCTGCACCACACTCGTGACCTCCCTTCCCAGCCCCATACCTCTTAAAATCTTCGCCAGTGCGAGCAGCTTCTCCAGCCTGCTGCTTGTGCTGGCTTTCCCTCTGATGTCACTTCCTGGCCCCGCATCCCGGAAGTGATTTCAATGGGAGCCAGGCCAGCGTGAGCAGCAAGCTAGAGGTAGTTGCTCGCACTGGCAAAGATTTTAATTAGGTCCTGGGGGTAGGGAAGAGGGGGGGGCACACAGTGCAGTGATGCCAGGTGCCACCACCTCAGACACCACCCTTCCTTGCTATGCCACTAAACCTTCTATTGCCTCAGATGTAAATTTAGATTATAAGCCCTCCAGAAACAGAAAATTACCTATTGTACTTAAATGTAACTCATCTTGAGCTACAACTGAGAAAAGTGGGAGCTAAATCTGAAATCTCAGAAAAGTAGAAAGGATTCAATAGCCAACGATCTGGAGGTTCCTACAGATGTTGGTTATGACTGGATGAAATTCTGGTACAAGATGATTAAGAGTGAAAGTCATCAGATGATGCTCAGTAAGAGGAAACAGAGAACACTGAAGAAATGACCAGGTCAAAGCAGTGGTCATACTGGTAAATGGGGGGGGTGGGGGTGGAAGAGTATAACTGGAGGTCAAATCTCCTATTATACCATGTTTTGATTTCTTACACTGATAATATAATAAATTCCTAAATAAATAACGTGGTTATGGCAAGGAGCTTTGAGGGATATGAGTCACAAGGATCATCAATATAGAAGTCAAGTATCCATGAATAAGGAAAGGAGGAAACAGTTTAAGGAAGGAAAGTCAGGAGTAAAAGGCAGTGAGAAAAGAGAAGAGGGACTTTGCAGGAGATCAACATATGACAGAGGAATAATAGGATGAAAAGAATGAATAAAAGGTGTGGGACTGAGGGGGAAAAGGGGAGGGGCATGAAACCTACAGGAGGAGGAGAGCACAACCCAACATTATCTTTATGGGGCAAAGATATCCTCTATGACAGATAGCAACAACAGAAGCAGTCCTCGGGGGACAATCAGCGGGAAGATGGAGGAAACAGTGGCGTACCTAGCATATGTAACACCCTGGGCCCATCATTTTTTGACACACACCCCCACTCATCTATATGAAAAATATGATTTTTAGTAACAATCCACATATCGCACAAGAGTGTACCTAGGAAAAGGCAGCATCTTAAACACTGCAGTGAGCACTACAACACCAACACATACATTGTAAAACTAAACAAGCCAGATCTCTCACAGTCAATTGATCCTGCAGTCAATGCCAACTGAAAATGTCTTTTTCATACACACAGAACAGAGATACACCCTCGCCCAATATGGAATAATCACAAACTAAAAATAGAAATATGTAGACAAAAGTTAAACTGAACCGCCAAGAACCCAGACTCTGCACACAATGCAACACCACAAAACCACAAAAACAGTGACACATGTCCCCTAATACTCTGCAAAATATAAAGACAGTAGATGTAAATTTGAAAAAACTGATACATAACAATCACCACAAATTAACAAATAAAAATAAAACATATAATGAGAAATAAGAAAATATCATTTTATTGGACTAATCCATTTTTCAATTAGCTTTCAGAGGCCAAATCTTTCTTCAGAACAGTACTGGTGTTATGGTATCCTGTCCTGACCTGAGGAAAGGGGTTTAGTCCAAAACATTGCCTTATTTCCATTTCCTATTTATAAACTTTTATCAATACAGTTACAATACTACTTGATTCTAAGTAAAGCAACCAAAAAATCTTTCTATCTTTTCTCGTTTCTGCTTTAATCATCTTCTCTTTGCTCTCTTCTTTCTATAGAAACATAGAAACATAGAAGATGACGGCAGAAAAAGGCTACAGCCCATCAAGTCTGCCCA
Organism: Geotrypetes seraphini; assembly: GCF_902459505.1. Classification (NCBI taxonomy): domain Eukaryota; kingdom Metazoa; phylum Chordata; class Amphibia; order Gymnophiona; family Dermophiidae; genus Geotrypetes; species Geotrypetes seraphini. Next base: position 287,331,471 of record NC_047086.1, read on the forward strand.
CTCTGCTTACCCACCCCCTGTCTATGCCCTAATGACCCAATTTCCTTATCTTGACCCTCGTAGGGATCCCACATGGGTATCCATTTATTCTTAAAGTCTGGCACGCTGTCTGCCTCCATCACCTGCACTGGAAGCTTGTTCCAATGATCAACCACTCTTTCTGTGAAGAAATACTTTCTGGTGTCGCCATGAAATTTTCCGCCCCTGAGTTTGAGCAGGTGCCCTCTTGTGGTCGAGGGTCCCTTGAGAAAGAAAATATCATCTTCCACTTCGACACGTCCTGTGAGGTACTTAAATGTTTCGATCATGTCTCCCCTCTCCCTACGTTCCTCAAGAGTGTAGAGCTGCAATTTGTTCAGTCTCTCTTCGTACGAGAGACCCTTGAGCCCCAAGATCATCCTGGTGGCCCTCCGTTGAACCGATTCAATTCTGCGCACATCTTTACTGTAATGTGGCCTCCAGAATTGCACACAGTACTCCAGATGAGGTCTCACCATGGCCCTGTACAACGGCATTATGACTTCAGGCTTTCGGCTGACGAAACTTCTATTGATACAACCCAATATCTGCCTTGCCTTAGATGAAGCCTTCTCCACTTGATTGGCAGTTTTCATGTCTGCACTGATGATTACTCCTAAATCTCGTTCTGCTGAAGTCCTAGTTAAAGTTTCTCTGTTCAAGAAGTACGTCCTGCATGGATTTCCGCTTCCGAGGTGCATGACCTTACATTTCTTAGCATTGAAGCCTAGCTGCCAGTTTGAGGACCAACTTTCCAATGTAAGCAGGTCCTGCGCCATATAATTCTGTAAACTGCATTCACTTACTATATTACATAGTTTGGCGTCATCGGCGAATAGTGTTATTTTACCTTGAAGCCCTTGAGTCAGATCCCCTATGAATATGTTGAAAAGGAGTGGACCCAGGACCGAGCCCTGTGGCACTCCACTGGTCACCTCCGATGTTTTAGAGAGGGTACCATTAACCACCACCCTCTGAAGTCTGCCACTCAGCCAATCATTGACCCATGCAGTTAGTGTCTCTCCTAACCCCATCGATTCCATCTTGCTTAGTAGCCTGCGGTGTGGGACACTGTCAAAAGCTTTACTGAAGTCCAGGTACACGACGTCCAAAGACTCTCCCAAGTCCAACTTTCTTGTTACCCAGTCAAAGAAGCATTTGTCCTCTCTCCCTTTCATGCAACATCTGCCCTCTCTTTGCCCATTCCACCCAGATTCTGCCCTCTCTCTCTCTACCCCTTCCATCTACTGCCCACACTCTCTCTGCCCCTTCCATCTACTGTCCACCCTCTCTCTCTTCCATATGGCATCTTCCCTCTTTCTATGTCCCTTTAATAAACTGTATATCCTGTGTCCTTTCTCTCCTTTGCACATAATTCATTTCAGCTTCACCCCCTCTCCATTTTTTTGTCTTCACCCCCTTCCCTATGTTTAGGCATCTCTCTCTTTCTCTTCTCCTTTCCTTCCTTCCTTCCCACTCCACACCATGGTCTGGTATCTCTATCTCCTTCCTTTCCCTCCCCCCATGCCATGGCATCTCTTCCTCCCCCTCCATAGTCTGGCATCTCCTTTCCTTTTTTCCTTTCCCTCCCTCCTATGGACTTGGTATCTCTGGTTCCTCTCCCTTATTTTCTTTCTTCCTCCTTCTGTCTCTCTCCCCAATTGGGTGCTGCAGCAGCAGCATTTCTCTCCTCCACTTCCCTGTGCAGCAGCAGCATTTCTCCCCCCTTGCCTGTGTAGCATTTCTCCACCCCCGCCCCTTCCTTGTGCAGCAGCAGCATGTCTCCCCCTTGCCTGTGCAGCATTTCTACCCCCCTTCCCTGAGCAGCAACATGTCTACCCCCTTGCCTGTGCAGTATTTCTCCACCCCTGCCCCTTCCCTGTGCACCAGCAGCATGTCTCCCCTCTTGCCTGTGTAGCATTTCTCTACCCCCTTCCCTTGCAGCAGCAGCATGTCTCCCCCCCCTTGCCTGTGCAGCATTTCTCCTCCCCTTCCCTATGGAGCAGCAGCATGTCTCCCCCCCTTGCCTGTGCAGCATTTCTCCATCCCCCTTGCCTGTGTAGCATTTCTACCCTCCCCCCCTTCCTTGTGCAGCAACAATATTCCCTGCCCAGCATTTCTGGCCGGTTCCCCTGCTCAAAGTCGCGGGTGTCTACACCTCACGTGATCCACGGTTGCATCGTAAGCCTTCCCTCTGACGTCGTGACGTCAGAGGGAACGCTTCTGATGCAGCCACAGATCGCGCGAGGAGCCGACGCCAGCGGCTTTGAGCAGGGGAGCCAGCCAGAAGCTGAAGAGTCGCCGGAGTGAGCACCCACGGACATCCCTGTTTACTGCCGCTGCTGCTGGTTAAGGAAAGCAGCAGCGCCAGAATAGAGAGGGTGGCCAGCTGTGTACCCCCTTGGGGTGTGCACCCGGAGTGGACCTCCCCCCCCCACACCCCCCTCCTTGGTACGCCACTGGGAGGAAACAAGAGATAATGACATCATAAATTTTGTGGTTCTGGTTACCTTTGATTTGCTTCTTGGACAACTGTAAGATGAAAAAAAATGTGCTCTCTGTGTTAGAATATGCTCAAGATAAGAACATAAGAATAGCTTTACTGAGTCAGACCAATGGTTCATCTAGCCCAGTAGCTCTTCCTCATGGTGGCCAATCCAGGTCACTAGTACCTGGCAAAAACCTAAAGAGTAACAACATTCCATGCTACCAATCAGGGCAAAGAGTGGCTTCCCCCATGTCTGTCTCAATAATAGACAAGGGACTTTTCCTCCAGGAGCTTATACAAACCTTTCTTAAACCAGTTATGTTAACCACTCTTACCACAGCCCCTGGCAACACGTTTCAGAGCTTAAGTATTCACTAAGTAAAAAAAATATTTCCTTCTATTGGTTTTAAAAGTATTTCCCTGTAACTTCATCGAGTGTCCCCTAAAAAGAAAGGAAGAAGGAGGAAGATAGGGATAAGATGGAGACAGTAATGGGTTGGGGAAAAAGTTAAAAAAAAAATTAAATTAAAAAATGTGTAGTCAAATTATTGATTCTGAATATTATTTTCTAGAGAGTTGAATGCAAGGGATTAATTTTTGCAAGTGTTCTGATTTACATCAAGGTCAAAACTCTCATGTCAGAGTTATTCAGATATATTACGTGTGTCCTCCTTCAAAGCAGTATAACATTTTTTACATTTTCAGATTATGTAGAAATAGCAAAATAAGAAAAATAAGGAAAAAAATAAATAAATAAGAAAAAATAAATAACCAAGTTAGTCAGTCCTACTCCTACAAAATTCTTCTGAAGTGTTCAGGGCCGTTGCAGGAGTAGGTTTGCACTAACAGCACACCTCGGGTGGCATCTAAAAAAAAAATTTTTTTAATGCTGAAAGACAGTTCACAGGAGTATTCTAAATGTGGATTCATTGAAACTTGTGCTTTGAAATATCATTTTATCTCACACCAGCAGCTTGCATAACTCTGCCAGGCAAACATTCCATGCCATTCTTCCATGAAACTGCACAAATCACAGAACAGGCACAGCAGAAAAGTAAACGCATCGACTACAAAGTAGAAATGCAGTTGTAACAATGAGGACCAAGGTACCCTCCATCTAGCAACAAAGCTTTATTCCAGCTTGCAAACTGTGGCTAAGCAAGCTGGAATAAAGCATTTCCAGAGATGCCAAGGGTGAATCATCTCAAACAGTCAGATTTGCCACACTAAAGAGTGAGATTTAAGACCAAAGAGAGATTTTTCGAAAGGTACATCCAAGGTATAAATCTAGAATAACTAAAGTATAGTATTGCTTTGCAAATGAATCAAGGCAACATGAAATAATATTGGCTTTTCTTTGGAGCCTCTGAAAGAATATAAAGTGGGAGCAATTTAGATAAATATTTGGAGCTGAAAATTGTCTTCCACCCCAGTGGTGTAGTAAGGGAGGGGCGAGGGGGTAGTCTTCCCCAGGCACTATGTTGGTGGGGGTATCAGCACCCCTCCTCCTCTCTGCTCCCCCCTACCTCTTCCCACTCCCCCCCTCGCCATGTGTGTGCCCCCTTCCCCCGTTCCTCTAGTTGAAATTGTTGCTCGAGGTGGTCAACATGCTCCTCGTGACCTCGTCAGCTCTTCCGCTGATGTCACTTCTAGTGCAGCACATAGGAAGTGACATCAAAGGGAGAGCTGATAGGGTTGCAAGGTGCCACAAGCAATAACTTCATCTCAAGGTACGAGAGAATGGAAGGGGGGGCATGCGCCGCAAGGGGGATCAGGGAAGAAGCAGGGGGGGATGGAGATGAGAGAGGTGGAGGGGTGCCACCACCCCAGGCACCTCTCACCCTCACTAGGCCACTGTTCAACCCAGTAGATAATGGTTACTGAGGACGGGCAGACTGGATAGGCCATGTGGTCTTTATCTGTCATCATGCTTCTATGTAAAGAATGTGTATTGGTTTCAGAGCACTTGTACTTTTGCTGTAAAGAAAAAAGGGACAGGGCAAGGGGACGCTGTAGGCAGGAAGGTGTGCTCAGATTTCTTCCTATTGGTTGGACCACTTGGTTTACTTCTCTATGGCTTCCCTCTCATGAAAGCAATGATCAAGACTAACCTAAAATGGCGGCTTGATGTCTGCAGGGAGATGCCGTCACGGTCTTTTTGAAAATTTCCCTGATTTGCCTAAATGGTGAAGCGTAATCGAAGCCCCGAGTGTTCCCGGAGGAATCAGCTGTTGCACAGACCGGTCCGATAGATCTCTTTGTAGATAGGAGTGTCCGAGCAACACAACCGGAGGATTTTGCCTTGGCTGGAAAGAGCGTGCAGGCTGAACCGCGCAAATTCTCTTTCGAGGGAGCCACTCTGTCCACGGATGAGCGGAGCCCGACAACTCATCCTGTAGTATCGGATGAGCTGTTTCTGACTGAACTGACTCAGGATGTTCTTCTGCCTGACCAGCAGGGCAGAATGGTTGTCCCTGAACGAAGGAGGCAGGAGGAGTTTTTGGTACCATCATTGCAGTCAGCGGGGAGATTGGAACAAGCTCAAAAAAATCCAGTGATTACTTCAGTGGTTAATATTGCGGCAAAAGGTATTGTTGTAGGGCCCAGAACTGAGTTTACCCCCTTATGGAGACCTAAGGTCTTTAATATGGAGTCTCTTTGGGAGGCGATTTCTAATTTACAAATGTTTTTGGGGAATCAAATGGAACAACTTTCCTTGAAGTGTACTATGGTGCTTTCAGAAAACCTGGAACTTAAGACTAATATACTAAGTTTGGAAAATAAATCAGATGAGGTGGAAACCAGGATAAAGACTTTGGAAACGCAAGCTTTGACCTGGGTCAAAGATAGTGCAAGCTTGCATTTTAGACAAGAAATAATGGAGAACTCTATCAGGAGGTGTAATCTTCGGATTATTAACTTCCCAAAAATATTTCCACTAACAGCACTAGTCATGTTTAAAAGATATTTAAATGAAGGTACTGGAGACCTCATATCCCCCTCTCTGCAAAGTATATTATCTACCTAGACAGATTAATTTCTCCTTTTACTAAGCTGCGCTAGCGGTTTTAGCATGCGCTACAATGCCATGTACACTAGACGCTAACGCCTCCATAGAGCTGGCGTTAGTTTTTCATGTAGTGCGGGGGTTAGTGCACACTAATCTGCAGCACACATTAAAAACACTACTGCAGCTTAGTAAAAGGAGCCCTAAGTTTCAAAGTTCTAATCAGCAGAATTTATCTGTGATTAGTCTGGACTAATTTTCCTGGAGAAGTCGGATACTGAGGTCCAGGTTGCGGCTACACTATTGGTACAATTTGCCATAGACTCTGATAGGGAATGAATGCTTAAACTGTTTTTTAAACATAAAGATGTTCCCTTTTTGTGTAACGTGATTAGAATGTATTCAGATGTGTCTCGTCCTACCCAAAGGAGGAGGAAACAGTTTTTGATTATGAGACCTCAAGTTCTTCAGTTGGGAGCAACCTTTGTTTTGAGATATCCTTGCAAGTATGTTGTGGTGTTTAAGAAAAACAGATACCGTATTTTTCACTCCATAAGACACACTTTTTCCCCCCAAAAAAGTGGGTGGAAAAAGGGGTGTGTCCTATGGAATGAATACCCAAATCCCCCCATTACTTTATTTAGATTGCCGCCGTTGCTCACCCTTCGCATGCCGCTGCTTCTGCTATTTGCTCACTGCCACGGAAGGTAGAGGAAGGGAAAGGCCAGGCGGGTGCAGAGATTGCATGATGTCGGCCCAGAAGCCTTACCTCCAACGTCAATTCTGACGTCGGCAAGAAGGTCCGGGCCAGCCAGAATTGACAACGAGAGTAAGGCTTCTGGGCCAGCGTGCAATCGCTGCACCCGCCTGGCCCTTCCAACTAGATCTTCTGTTCCAGGTGCTGTGCTGAGCCAGGAGTTCCCCCCCCCACCCACTGCTGCTGATTCGTCGTCAGGCATAAGGCTTCTGGGTCGGAGGCGTGCAATTGCTGCGCCCGCCCGGCCCTTCCAATAAGATCTTCTGTTCTGGGTGCAGCACTGAGCTAGGAGTTTTCCCCACCCCACCCGCTGCTGCTGCTTCGTCGACGTGTCCTCAAAGCAGCAGCAGCTGGAGGTAATTAAATCAGGCGGGCGGGTGGGCAGGCAGACTTGGGGGTGCGGCGGAAGAGGACAGAGGCTGGAAAGCAGTGAGGGGAACTGGAGGGAGGGAGGAAGGGACAATTGTTGGGCTTGAGTTGTGGGGGAGAAGGGAAGAGGATAAGACTGGAAGGCAGTGAGGGGAACATAGGAAGGGACAATTGTTGGGCCTGAGGAAGGAAAGCGAGAAAGAAATCACCAGACAACAGGGGGAGGAAGAGGACAAAGGCTGGAAGGCATTGAGGGGGAAATAGGAGAGAGGAAGGGACAATTGTTGGGCCTGAAGAAGGAAGGAAAGAAAGAAATCACCAAACAATAAAGGTAGGAAAAATGATGTAATTTTCAATTTAGTGATTAAAAATGTGTCAGTTTTGATAATTTATATCTGTTGTCTATATTTTGCACTGTATTTGTCTATTTTTCTATAGCTGTTACTGAGGTGACATTGCCTTGATATCTGTGCCCTGTCCCTGCCTGCCCTATGCCCTGTACCTACCCACCACTAGACCATCAGAGAGGGTACAGAGCCTGGCAGGGAAGGGGGACAGGGTGCAGAGCCTGGCAAGGAGTGTGGGGTTGGGTGCAGAGCCTGGCAGGGAGAATTTGGTTCAGAATATTTTTTTTCTTGTTTTCCTCCTCTAAATTTAGTGTGCGTCTTATGGAGCGAAAAATACGGGTATGTTTTTTATGAGCCACAGCAATTATCCAGATTTATTTCCACTAAAGGACAAATTACTATTACCTCTTGAGTTATGTTGCCATTTGCTAGCTCAGTAAAGAAAAGCTCTGGACTTATATAGCCTCATCGTTAATTTACCTTAAAAAAATTTTGATGTTGTTAAATTTCAGTTCCTCCTCCTTATATAGTGGAATAACTACAACCTGCAAGTTTAAAGTATTTTTCCGGGGAGCTTGATACCTGCTAGAGGGACACCGGAGGAGACTTCATTGCCGCTCCCGAGCTCTCTGCAGTAGCGCTTGGTTTTTTTGCTCAGCGGGCAGGCACTGAGTGAGATGGACCCCTGACGTCATTGGGTCCATCTCCAACTTCTCAAATTGAAGCTGCTGCCGCGGCTAACCCAGGAGCTTGATACCTGCTAGAGGGACACCGGAGGAGACTTCATTGCCGTTCCCGAGCTCTCTGCAGCAGCGCTTGTTTTTTTTGCTCAGTGGACAGGCACTGAGTGAGATGGACCCCTGACGTCATTGGGTCCATCTCCAACTTCTCAAATTGAAGCTGCTGCCGCGGCTAACCCAGGAGCTTGATACCTGCTAGAGGGACACCGGAGGAGACTTCATTGCCGCTCCCGAGCTCTCTGCAGCAGCGCTTGGTTTTTTTGCTTAGTGGGAAGGCACTGAGTGAGATGGACCCCTGACATCATTGGGTCCGTCTCCAACTTCTCAAATTGAAGCCGCTGCCACGTGGCTCCAAGGGGCGTGCCCAAAGGGGCACGTCTGGCCCCTTGGATCCACGAGGAGCTGGAACTAAAGTTTGTATTTTTTTACTTTATAAATACTTGATAGATTGAACATGGGGAAAAGAAAAATTAAACCAGCCGTATCTGGCCTCATGGATAGGCATCTAACATTATTAACTGAAAATCCTCTTCTTGTAGAGTGAGGTGAAGTTTTGGATTTGTCAAGGTTCGATTTACCTCACTTTCATCTTCATACACTTTTTGAAAAGAAAAATTAAACCAGCCGTATCTGGCCCCATGGATAGGCATCTAACATTATTAACTGAAAATCCTTCAGTACTACCAATTAATATGAATTCCTCTATGTCAGGTGCTTCAATGAGCCCCCTCGAACGGACTCCTCCCCTTCATCCAGTATCAAGTGATAGTGGGAATATAAATCCTACTATATCCACCGAACAAGTGGTATCCCCCACCCAGTCAAATAAATTGGTCTATACTGAAATACCTAAATCACTTGATTTTTCAGGTGTAGTGGAGGAACAACCACTAACGGGGGAAGCACGAGATATTACCCTTAAAGATTTGTGGTTAGGTATTTCTAGAGTTGAAGGGTTTCTCAGGTCAACGATAAAACAAACTGGACTTTTCACAAGCTGTTTCTCATAAACTAGAAAATGTGGATTCCAATTTGAGATGTTTGGATAAACGATTAAATGTGATGGAAGGTCAGTATAATACCCTTCAAGCTGTCTCAGTATCTGCTGTTAAAGATTCTACTGTGATTCATTCTAAAATGGAATTAATGGAAAATATGTATAGAGCGAGGAATCTCCGCTTGGTCAACTCATCTATTATCATCTGAAATCTTATTAAGGAAATTTTTTAAAGAAAGACTGGGATTGCCCAATACGGAGAATTTTCCAATCAATAATTATTACTATGTTCCTTAAAAAAAAATAGAATCTGCCCAGGAGGTGGACCATTTGGTCACAACCGAAATTAATTTGACTGAATTTTTAGAAGATAGTCAGGATGTGATTCAGAGTTGGTCTACTCTGGTGATAACATGCATGAGTGAGATAGATAAGATATTAATAATGAAACTTTATTTCAAAAATAGACTAACAAAATTTTGTGGGGACTTGGTTAGAATTTTCCCTGATGTCTCTAGAGCTACTCAATTAAGGAAAAAAGAGTTTCTGAGGTTAAAAGTTAGAGTTTTGGCCCTAGAGGCATCTTTTTACCTAAAATTTCCATCAAGTTACAAGACATTGAATATGTTTTTTGGGATCCCATTCAATTACAATAATTTTTAATTACTCAAGAACAGAAATGAATTAATTTTTCTTTAAGTTTCAGAGCTGAGAATATGAGGAAGAAAAATTAAGAATCCCTACAAAGTAAGGAATGGTTTAAAACTCACGTGGGTGAGTCGAGAATTATTTCCTTTATCTTTTCTTATAATTTGTTTGTAAAAATTTATCATGTCTCCCCATCTATGTGGGCTTAAAAAGGAATTGTGTACGATTGATTATGTATTGCCTACGAGATCACCTTTTTTTCTTTTGTATTATTGGATATTGTATTATTCAAATTTATTTTAAAAAAAATAAAATTTTTTTCCTTTTTCTGAAATAATGGGAAGGCAATGTAATACATCGTATCAATACGTTTTTCTATTTCAGGCTGTTTTGGGGGTTTTTTAACTTGTAAAATTGTCAATAGTTAAAAATTATAAAGAAAGAAAGAAAGCAGTGATCAAGACTAGTACTGAAGCTATGATGAATGAAAATAGGGCTCACGGAGTGTGATAGTGAGAAAGCTTTCAAATCAGACTTGGCATCTACGCAATCCTCAAGAACCGCAACCCAAATGGTTTTTCAGGATTTCCTTGATGAACGTGCATGAGATCTGTTTGCAGACAATGGAGGCTGTGCTATACAAACAGGACTCAATATTCCGAGTGATTTAAATAAGCATGGGAGACTCCTACTCATTTAAATCTCGGTCAGTGGGTCAGCCGTTGATATTCAATAGCACGGAATGGGACGATTCATCAGGGCTGTTTCATTGTGGGCATTTCAGCACAGCTGCGATGAAACGGCCACACTGAATTGTCCCCTTCTGTCACCATGGGCATAGGAGCACGCGGATCATGGACAAGGAGAAGGCCTTGCTGAATCGTCCCCTTCAAGGAGCAGGGAGAGGTGCCAGTGGATCGTGAACAAGGAGAAGAGGGGGAGGGGAAAACTTTGGGTGGATGGAAGGCATCACCCAAAAGGTGCCAAATCACAAATCATCCCCTTCCAGGTGTGCTGCTAGTAGAACGCAGCGAGGGAGGAGAGAGGAAGGGAAGAATTTGGGGGGAGGCATCTCCCCTCCACAATGTAATCAGCCTGAAATTCCTGCCCTGCTGTAGCTCCCGGGCCCATTGAATCTTCGCGGCTATTTCATCATGGGATGACTATTCAGTGCTGAACTGACCAGTGCTGAAACAGCCGTGATGAACTGGCCACGATGAATTGTCCTAGACTCACAATAGTAGTTAACCAGCAGTGCACTGAATAATCAGTCATTTGCAAGTGGGCAGGAATGGGACATTCCGAAAACATAGTCAGGGAGAAGCTTGCAGCTATGCAGGTGCCACAGTATTCAGTCCACCTAGCTAAACAACCAAAGAAGACTGCAAAAATAGTAGCTCTAACTTTGATCACCTAGCTATGCAGATACCAGCACTGAATATTGGCCAGACTTGTGAATGTGCTCCCTTCCTGACCTCCCTCTCAAAAGCCTACCATACATCTCTGATAGTCCAGTGGGATAGAGTGGGCAAGTAGAGTGTCAGGTCAAAAGCGCGCCGGGACAAAGGCGCGCCCAGACAATTGAGCGCAGCGCAGGCCTTTGTCTTTCGCGCCGTTGTCTATGAACCGGGCAGTAGCAATCTCTAGTTGCTCCTGCCCCTCGTGGCTCCATTTGGTAAATGCAGTACTACATAAGAACATAAAAATGGCCATACTGGGTCAAACCAATTGTCAAACTAGATCAGTATTCTACTTCCAAAAGTGGCCAGTACAAGTCAAAAGAACCTGGCAGAAACTCAAATGCTGCAACATTCCATGCTACTATCATTAGAGGTCAGAAACCAGCTGGCGCTGAATATCCTGATTCTGGGATGACCAGTGATACTAACCATTTAGCAGAAATGTTCAAGCTGCTAACTGGTTAGCCAACTAATTAAGGTTAGGGCAGCCTTTTTGCCTTCCTGTCTTTTCTGGTTTACAGACTACAATATCCTTGCTAATCAGATAACTTCCAGCTTCACCTAAACCTCAGCCCCCAAACTATCCAGATTATGCTGAGATGGTCAGTAGAAACATTCAGTTGCAATATCTGGGACAGTGACAAAACGGTTCATAGTCTAAAGCGCGCGAGGACAAAGGCGTGCCGACATCCGAGTGCGGACAACAGCGCAGGACTTCATCGCGCCGAAGAAAACCCATATTTTAAAGGGCTCCGATGGGGGGTGTTGGTGGGGAACCCCCCACTTTACTTAATAGAGATCACGCTGGCATTGTGGGGGGTTTGGGGGGTTGTAACCCCATTATACTGGAAACTTAACTTTTTCCCTGTTTTTTAGGGAAAAAGTTAAGTTTTCAGTATAATGTGGGGGGTTACACCCCCCAAAATCCCCCAACATGGCAGCATGAGGCAGCACGATCCCTATTAAGTAGAGTGGGGGGTTCCCCCCAACACCCCCCGTCAGAGCCCTTTAAAATACGGGTTTTCTTCAGCGCAATTAAGCCCTGCGCTCAGTTGTCAGCACGCCTTTATCCTTGCGCGCTTTTGACCCGTCTCCGACAAAACTTGCGGGGACGGGATGGGGAAATTGAGTTCCTGCTGGGACAAGGAAAAATGTGTCATTCTCGGGGGAGGGGGGAGGGGCGAATGCCACAGAATCTTAGCCAGAAAGGGAGGGGAGGTCAAACAAAGAAAAGAGAAATGTAAGCAGAAGCACAAAGAGAAATGCTTAAAACCAATGTTATAGGGAAAGAAAACAAACATGGTAATTATCTTACCAAACATAAAAAGGGCAGCTTAGTAAAGAAACCTATGAAAAGGAAAAAAAAAACCCACCTCTGCTTGGAGCTAAACTGCTTCCAAGGCTTGCTGCTGAGCTTGGCATGCATCCAGAAACAACAAAGGTTTAGAGTCACAGAGAATCCAAGCATGGAGACAAACAAGTACACAGGCTATCAGGGGTGAGCAACTCCGGTCCTCAAGGGCCGGAATCCAGTCGTGTTTTCAGGATTTCCCCAATGAATATGCATTGAAAGCAACTAGATCTCATGCATATTCATTGGGGAAATCCTGAAAACCCGACTGGATTCCGGCCCTCGAGGACAAGAGTTGCTCACCCCTAGGCTATCCTCTCCCTGTGTTAACCCGGCCTCTATTACCAACTAAGGCAGGAGTGTCAAAGTCCCTCTTTGAGGGCCACAATCCAGTCGGGTTTTCAGGATTTCCCCAATGAATATGCATGAGATCTATTTGCATGCACTGCTTTCATTCTATGCTAATAGATCTCATGCAAATTCATTGGGGAAATCCTGAAAACCTGACTGGATTGCGGTCCTCAAGGAGGGACTTTGATACCCCTGAACTAAGGGCTAGATTCACTAACCTGAGATCCGTATCCGATCCGTGTCCAATTGCAGGCAGGCCGATTAATTTACTAAAGGCCTGCATGCATATGGGGCAATCGTTGGCACTCCACCCCCACCAACCACACGGATCGCTGGAGAGTGATCCTTGAGCATGCGCAGACCATCTTCCTTGACTGTAGATGGTCTGCGCATGCACTGGTCTTTCGTGCCCGTGTTTTTTTCTTTTTTTACTTTACTGTTTTTTTTACTTCGCAAGCCCGTGGATTTAACCTACTTTAAACCTGTGGGTTTAAACCACAGGCTCGCACTGCGGGGAAGGGCAGGCAAATCAGGGCTGAGCAGGGCAGGAAAGTTGGGGTTGAGCAGGGTTGGAAAGTCGGGGCAGAGAGCAGGGCGGCCAGAGCAGGAGAATCAGGGCAGAGAGCAGGGTTTTAGCACAAGCGACTGGTTCTCACCAGTCGCTAGTTTTTTGATTGACCAGCCAGTCGGTGTGCCAGAAGAAAGTTTAGTGAATCATGTCCTTCCTGCTTCCCCTCATTTGCATGCACGAATCGAGATCAGATCAGTACACAGGTTAGTGAATCGGGTCAGAGGGAAATCGGGTCGCAAAGAGCTCACAAACCAATCAGTACACAATCAGTTTGCTTAGTGAATCTAGCCGTAAAAATCTTGTGCACTCTGATATCCAAGCCCAGGACATGACCATGTTCCTTCGTCTGAAAGTGAAAAGGCTACATTTTGTGATCTGGGAGTTTGCCTCTTGATTTTCTTATTTAATTCCCATCCCCTATGCAATTTAAAAAGAACAATAAAATCTAATTATTAAAGAGTAATAAGGAACTAGAAAGATCCAGCACCCGCCATTTATAAAATGACTTGTTTATCATTTGTACTGGAAAACAGTTCCATAACCATTTCAGTCACAATCTAGTGCCCAGCTGATGTACAAGTACTGCAATATGGACTCAAAGATGTTTGATCTTTTCCACATTGTATTTTTTCTTTTTTTCCTCCTTTCCTATTGTTTCATGTGGTTTGTTACCCCGGTTTGTTTTTTAATTTTAAAGTAATTATTTTTATTTACGATGTATTTGTGATTTAAGAAATCCAATTTTATTTCTTTGTAAAACGCTTTGTATCCTGAAAAGCGTTCAATCAAATAATATAATAAACTTGAAACTTGAAACTTAAACTTGAAACTAAATTCTATATATTTATTTGATCTAAGTATCTCACCTTTGATTTTTTTTTTAAATGTTAACTTATCCAAGTACAGCTTTCTAAGAACATTTTTGAAATCTTCAGCTGGTCTTGGCATACCCCTTCCATTGAGTTGTCTATAACTGTTACATCACAGCACCTCCCTAGATACAGCCAGTGGTGATTAGTTAAAAATTCTTATTCCAAATTTGAAAATATTTGGTTTCCTTACTCACATTACCTTCCTTGCTTTGCTGTCAGTATAATAGTTTCTTACTGGAGCAAGTAGTTACTTTTTACATTTGACCCCCAACTCCCTTCCTACCCTTCCATTCAGCATCTCCTGTCTTTCTCTCCCTCCTTGCATCCAGCGTCTCCCTTCTTTCTGTCTCCATCAGCATTTCTCCTGCTCCCAACAATACAGCTATTCAAGGCATGCTTGCTTTCTGTCTGCAGACATGCAACGGGCAGATATCACCAGCCAATTTCTATAGCATCATGCATGTGCTGGAAAAGATTAATGCCTTCTATCCATCATTTAAGAGCTGATACCAATGTTTTCATTCTCTAAAAGATGTTGTGGAAAGCCACTATTGGTTTGTCACCCACCATACCCATCTGAACGAGCACCATGTTTACCTATCCCTGTCTCCTCTGTCCCTCTGCCCTGACCAGACCATCCCCGCAGAAGCAGAACAATGGTTGTCAACTTCCTCCTGGACATACAAAGGAGCGGCCATCCTCACTCAAAAAATAAACACGGTGTTGCTGCTGCTACCTGCTCACAAGGAGATGACCTGAACAGATTTCCACATGAACCCAAGCAATAGCACTGTGCAGCAAATGGGTAAGAACAGTGTAGGAAGACCAAGATCAACTCTGAGAGGTTGATCCAGTTCTAATTTGTTCCCATTGACTTGGGGGCCATGCTTTTCCTAGAGGAACTAGAAGTTTATACATGCAGTGGTGGCTTGACCTAAGTGAGGTGACAACCCTAAGTAAGAGAGATGATCTAGTGTGCGGCAAGGAGTATAGAAAAAAGGATCTCAGCTTGTAAGAGGGCAAAAAAAAAAAGTCACAAAGGTCACAAAGCTGATTTTTAAAAACTGAAAAGGATGTGTTTGAGGCACTTTGGATTGAAATGAGAATAAAACATAGTAACATAGTAGATGATGGCAGATAAAGACCCGAATGGTCCATCCAGTCTGCCCAACCTGATTCAATTTAATTTTTTTTTTTTTTTTTTTAATTTTTTCTTCTTAGCTATTTCTGGGCAAGAATCCAAAGCTTTACCCGGTACTGTGCTTGGGTTCCAGCTGCCGAAATCTCTGTTAAGACTTACTCCAGCCCATCTACACCCTCCCAGCCATTGAAGCCCTCCCCTGCCCATCCTCCACCAAACGGCCATACACAGACACAGACCGTGCAAGTCTGCCCAGTAACTGGCCTAGTTCAATATTTAATATTATTTTCTGATTCTAAATCTTCTGTGTTCATCCCACGCTTCTTTGAACTCAGTCACAGTTTTACACCAGAATGCACCTTGTATGAACGGTGGATCCAGAGATTGTATCATGGGAGTGAATGATTTCCTCTGATGCGTTGGGGGGGGGTGGATTTGTGCACATGGATGACTTTGGGTCATTTTGAGACTTTATAAAGTTTTTGTAGTGTGGGTGGAGTTTTTTTATGCCTATGACAGTATTAATGACAGCTTGTTTGATCTTTGCTGTCATGTGAGTTGGAGGATTTTTCTCCACCACAGTGTTTTGAAAGCTTTAAAAGTATCTAATGAAGGGTCATCCATTCAACACAGCATAACAGAGATTTGTTTGGAATTTTCTTTGACTTTACTCAGCATTTTGTTAGCCTTTTTGTAGATTAAGTGCAAAACGAACCCATATAGAGACCATTGCCCCTGGACAAAAGGAAAGTCTAAGGAGCAGCACCAGGCAGAGCTGCCATCTCATGCACATTCACCCTTAAGACTGATCGTATCCTGGTTTTATCCAACTGCATGATTGGAGTTTAGATTTTCCTAAGAAGTGGAGCACTATATTTCCATGTATGCAATAGGGCAAAACCAGACATGGACAGTCTGGGTTGATCCCTGGGAAATGGCATCCCTAGCAGCAGATGATAATGGGAAAGAAAGAGATGTCCAAGGAATGGCAGGAGAGGAAGAGTGGATATCCTGAAAACTTGTAATGAAGAATTTCAACAAAATTCTCCAAATCAGTGGCATAGTAAGGGGGGTGCGGACCGCCCTGGGCACCAAATCGGTGGGGGCACTGGCTTCTCTCTGCCACACTCGCGCCATCCTTCCCCCACCCTGTACCTCTGTATTATCTATGCTGGAGCGAGCAACTTCTGCCTGTTGCTCACGCCACCCTAGTTCCCCTCTGAATCACTTCCAGGTCACAGGGCCAGGAAGTGACATCAGAGAGAAATCCAACGCTGGCGCGAGGAGCATGCTGCCAAAGCCACTTGCACTGGCGAAGATTTAGAGGTACATGGGGGTAGGAAGGGAGAGCACAAGTGTGGAATGGGGGGCAGGAAGGAAAGGGGAGATGCAGAAGGACTGGGGGCATGGGGAGCTTAGGGGGGGTACCACAGCCCTGGGTGCCTCCTACCCTTACTACGCCACTGCTCCAAATGTGTTCTGGAATCACTTTAGTTGGAACAGGGAGACTGCAACACCATTTCAGCTTTGATGCTTCAAGTTAACACTTTCTGTAAACCTTTTAAGGAGGCCTGTACTAAAGGGCAGTTCTATAATCTAGACACCTGCAATTATATGCCTCTTTGTGAGGGAGTGGATAGTAAAGAGCATTCCCTCACTGTTAGTGTAGTTCATCCACCTTACAGCAGGAGGCGCTAGCCCACAAAGACTGAGACTGAATCAGAGAGGCAGGATTCAGGCCAGGAAGGAGTTAAATTCCCTGAGTCAATGAGAGAAGAAAAGGTCTCCAAGCAAGAGGACTCCAGTTGAAGCTGAACTATAATACCTGAGGAGAAACTCAGGGAAGCAGTGTGGGAAGAATATTAAATTAGGAGAGAACCTTGAATTGTATTTAGAAAATAATTGCTTTTGTAAGCCACCCTGAGGCTCCCCCTAGGTAGGGTTACCAATTTTCCAAACTGAAAATCTGTACCCATGGCCCCGCCCCCAGGCCTGCCTCATTCCAGCCAGCCAGCCAGCCAGCCAACCGGCCATGCCCAATCAGCCAAACATGTGCATGCATGGATCCCTTGCTGACAGAGGAGAAGCAAAGGGATAAGAACATAAGAATAGACTTACTGGGTTAGAACACAGGTCCACCAAGCCCAGTAGCCCGTTCTCACAGTGGCCAATCCAGGTCACTAGTACCTGGCCAAAACCCAAAGAGTAGCAACATTGCATGCTACTGATCCAGGGCAAGCAGTGGCTTCCCCTATGTCTTTCTCAATAACAGGCTATGGACTTTTCCTCCAGGAAATTGTCTAAACCCTTCTTAAAAGCAGCTATGCTATCCACTCTTATCACAACTTCTGGAAATGCATTCCAGAGCTTAACTATTCTCTGAATGATAAAATATTTCCTCCTATTGGTTTTAAAAGTATTTCCCTGTAACTTCATCGAGTGTCCCCCTAGTCTTTATAATTTTTGATGAAGTGAAAAATCAATCCTCTTGCACACGTTCTACTCCACTCAGGATTCTGTAGACTTCAATCTATCTCCCCTCAGCCTTCGCTTTTCCAAGCTGAAGAGCCCTAACCTTTTTAGTCTTTCCTCATACAAGAGGAGTTCCAAACCCTTTATCATCATGGTTGCTCTTCTTTGAACCTTTTCTAGTACCGCTATATCTTTCTTGAAATAAGGAAACCAGAACTGAACACAATACTCCTGGTGAGGTCATACCATGAAGCGATACAGAGGCATTATAACATTCTTAATCTTGTTAATCATCTCTTTTTTAATAATTCCTAAAATCTTGTTTGCTTTTCTTGGCCACCGCCGCACATTAGAAAGAAGGTTTTATCGTATTGTCTATAATGACACCCAGATCCTTTTCTTGGGCTAACCCCCACAGTGGACCCTAGCATCCAGTAACTGTGATTTGGGTTATTTTTCCCCAATGTGCATCACTTTGCATTTGTCCACATTAAATTTCATCTGCCACTTGGACACCCAGTCTTCCAATTTCCTAAGATCACAATTTGCATGTGTTTTAACAACTTTGAACAGTTTAGTGTCATCTGGAAATTTAATCACCTCACTCATAGTTCCAATTTCCAGATCATTTATAGATAAATTAAATAGCACCGGTTCTAGTATAGATCCCTGCAGCATTCCACTGTTTACTCTCCTCCGTTGAAAAAAATGGCCATTTAACCCTGTCCTCTCTTCTCTATCTCTACTTCACTCTGCCCTTTTTCATCATGTCCAAATATGGTAGGGAAAAAACCCCCCATAAAAGATAACAAACCTTTTAAGGAACCCAGAGTATGATTTGAGGGCAAAGTCTCAATACAGCCATCTTGGCTCTCATGATTTTTATGTTGATTTTATGGATGAAGGTATTTTAACCTTGGATCTGCATTGTGAAGGTAATTTTATAAAGTCATTTTCACATGTTTTGTCAATATACATAAATATAATGCCTCTTATAAAATTAACCTACATAGAAAAATACATGAAATGGCAAGATCACATGTTCTGGGGCAGACTCTGGATGGGCATAGTTATGATTTATGTATATATTCTGTAAAATATGTGCATATATGCATAAGACAATTATACCTGTTGAGCAGACATGAGGTTCACGCCTTCTTTATAGACATGATTTCTGCAGGATTTGTGCTAGTATTTTATAAATGCACATAGGTGTCCAGGTGACATTATAAAACAGCCTAAAAAATAGGCCCCTTTCTGTGCTATGAATCTAGGTGCCCTGTTATAAAATTACCCCTATGTTTTTATTCTGTTGTAACTCGCTGAAAGGATAATTGTAATTCAGTGAAAAATACTGTAGTTGTAAATAAAATACACTAAAAAAAAAGGACAAAAACAGATGTCTTGTTTTGGCATAGGACAAAAGATTGCAATTAACATGTGACCAGAGCCTATCTCACAATCCAAGAAATTGTCAGTGGCTGGAGTTACTCAAAAATAAAATGGGAAGAAAAATATTTACCAGTCAATATTCAGTCAGTGGCAGCCAGCAGTTTTTAAGTGGATAACATATCTGTAGTGGTAGTACTGAGAAACTATCACTAGATGTTGTGGCTGACATTTTTCAGCCAGAGCAACCAGGAGCAACAGTGAGTGCAGTTCACTCAAAAGAACATAAGAATTGCCATACTGGAACAGACCAAAGGTCCATCAAGCCCAGCATCCTTTTTCCCTCAGTGGCCAACCTAGGTCCCATGTACCTAGCTAGACTTCTCTTTTAGGAAATTATTTAAATTTTTTTAAATCCCTGCTAAGCTAACTGATTTCACCACATTCTCCAGCAACAAATTCCAGAGTTTAACACGCGTGAAGAAATATTTTCTCCGGTCTGTTTTAAATTTACTGGTTAGTAACTTCATTGCATGTCCCCTAGTCCTAGTATTTTTGGAAAGAGTAAACAAGCGATTCACATCTACCCTTTCCTCTCCACTCAGTATTTTATAGACCTCTATCATTACATCCATAAGCCCTAGCCGTGTTAACCTTTCTCTGTACCTTTTCTTATTCCTCTACATTTTTATTGAGATACAATGACCAGAATGTCACGCAGTATTTGAGGTGTGACTGTACCATAGAGTGATACCAGAGCATTATAACATTCTCATCTTTGTTTTCCATTCCTTTCCTGACAATTTCTAACATTCTATTTGCTTTCTTAGCCACCACTGCACATTGAGCTGAGGGTTTCAACATATCCTCAACGATGACACCTGGGTAAGCGACTCCTAACATGAAACCCTACATCACATAGCCTGGACCAATCACTAGAACACCAGCGATGTTAGAGTAGGCCTGAGGGGGCCTGCTGGGAGGTTGGAGGAGGGCTTTTCTTATTGGGGGGAATGGGAGGGGGTCAGTTCATATATGGGAGTGTCTCTTGTTAAGGGGGGTCAGGTTATGTGGGGGCAATATCTTGTCAGGGAGGTCGAGAGAGGGTCAGATCTTGTTTTGGGGGGTGGAAGTGTGAGGAGAACAGTGAGAAATGCAGTCTGTGACCTAGAATATAAACTAAACTAAAACTTAACTTTATATACCGGGTCTTCAACCAGAGGAAGCTCGACGCGGTTAACAATAAGTTAAGAAATATGCTAAAATACAAGGGGATTAATTTTTTAAATGTATAGCAAATAGAAAAGTTTTTAAAGATTTACGAAAAGATTGGAAAGAGCCGGGACACCTCAAAATTAAAGGAAGTTCATTCCATAATTGGGGAAATGAGAAAGGCTGAAATTCTTGATTCCTTTAATTCCTTTCCTAGAAGGGAGGGAAAGTTTAAAATGTGAATGAGCCGATATTCAGTGCCAAGAGTCACATAGCTAAGTGACCAAAGACAGGACTGAATCTTGCCAGCACCCGCATAACTCCTGGCTCCTCCCCAACTCTGCCCTCACACCACCCCTCCAATGCCCAGTTTTGACATGGCTGCTTAGTGCTGATATTCAGTGACACTGCCTGGTTAAGTGCTGCTGAATATCAGCAGTTGGACAGTTCAGTGGGGTTTAACAATTTTTTTCGGAATATTGATCCTTTAGGATTAGCTTTGAACTGCCCTCAATGATTGCATTTTTAAGTCGTTCTTTAGGTATTTATTTATTTGGAATACATTATGAAGACAATTTCCAAAACCCACTTGCATAGATACCTATTTACACAGGTAAAACAATTATCTGGAAACTGGTTACCCCATGTGCAATGAACTACTACTACTGATTATTTCTATAGCGCTACTGGGCATATGCAGCGCTGTACACTAGAGAATGACGCAGGGACAAATTTGTCCTCATCCCCGCAGGATCTCATTTTCCCGTCTCATCCCCATGAGTTCTTTTCCTGTCCCTGCCCCGTTCCTGCAAACTCTGTCCTCATCTGCATAAGCCTCAAACACTTTAAAATCATACGTGTTCGAGGCTTGTGTGGTTAAGGCTGAGCTTACAGGAATAGGGCAGGGACAGCGAACAAAACTCATGGGGATGGGACGGAGAAATTGAGTTCCTGCGGGGATGAGGACAAATTTGTCCCTGTGTCATTCTCTACATGGAATAGATAGTCCCTGCTCAAAAGAGCTTACAATCTACAGACAAATTGGACAAAAAGGTGCATCTATATACAGTGCTCAGATGGAGAATTACAGAGGGAATGAAAGACATGGGTGCTAGCAGATGGGTTGTTGTTAGGATCTGAAAGCAGGTATCTTGTTCCTTAACACATACTTTCACCAGCATCCAGCAGGGAGGCTTAGGGCAGAGACTGCTACAATGCGTTGTGTTGGCCAGAAAAAAGCACCTACCGGAAAAGCGGGTGTCAGCTGGTACTTTTTTCTTAGGCAGTTTTCAAAATGAAAATAGGGGTATGCTTTCACTGAAAATTGGCGTGATAGCCATGAGTAAAGAGTACCCAAGGACTTTGATGTAGTGTGAACAGTTTGAAAAATTATACCTCTGTAAACTTAAACTGGCCCGAGTGGTAGAATACACTGTCTAAAGTTGTTTCATGTTGATCTTTGAGGCTGCCACTCTACTGCAGATCCCATTGGAAAAGGTGTTTATTAACCTTGGTCATCCAAGAAAGCAGGGGGTGAGGGAATATAGAGCAATAAAAAAAAAAGGTCAATAAAACCCCCTGTGCTCTCTTCTTCCCCAGCCTTCTCACTCCACTCCCAGCGCTCTCAGCTCCTTACCACCTCGGCCTCTTCAAACTTGGACATTAGGCCTCCAAATTCTGCTTTGTTTTCCTTGCACTTTAGCCCGTTCTCTTTGATGTTGTTTACAAAACTAGACTGCAGAGCCGAGCTTGTCAAAATATAAAACATCTGGAAATCACTTTGATGCTGGGTTGTGGTACAATTATAACACCAATGTGCAAACTGGGGGTCAGAGGTCAGCGTGCAATACCAGGCTAGCTTCTTTTGTATGGCACTGAAAGGTAATTAGGAGCGTAAAGGGAACTTGTAAGATAACCAGACACCAGACTAATGCAAACCCCTCTCAAGGGTGGCAGGTAGTAGAGATGCCAAGAGTGAATCATCTCAAAGAATGAGATTTACCATGCCAAGGAGTGAGATTGAAGATTTTTCAGATGGTACATCCAGGATATAATTCTAGAATGATTTAAGTGTAGTATTGCTTCGCAAATGAATCAAGACAGCATTAAATTATTTGGGGTTTCTTTTGAGCCTCTGAAATAATATAGACAAAGTGAGGAGAAATTGAGGCAAATATTTGAGCTGAAAATTGAGCATACACCATGGTGCAATACAGAGGCATTATAATATTCTTGGTCTTTTTTTTTAAATTCTTTATTGATTTTCCATATATCAACAGTGCAATACAGAAGTATATAAACATATAATAAATCAAGAAAAGCACATTCATCTTACAGGCATACATGAGCCTTTAAACCCACCCACCCATCCAATAACTATTCAACTAAAACATAAATACATAGATTCTTTCAATAACCTTTCCCTATTTAAAGTAGTAATGTATCTCACCCTCCTCCCACCCACCCTGGATGTATGTATTCAAAGGGCTATAATTAAGATAAAAGTATCCCTCCCATCACCCTCACCCTTCCCTGGATGTGTTTGGAAATAAAAATTAAAGATAAAAGACAACTATAATGAAGAAATAAAAGATGTCAATGGTCCCCAAACCAATTTAAATAAATTGCTATGCCCTAACATGTCAGCATTCATTTTCTCATATCTATAACTTGAACATAAATTCGCCCACCATAAAGGAAAATTGAGGCGATCATAATTTTTCCAATTACGAGTTACCATATGCATGGCTATCCCGGTCATAATTTTTAAAACCTGACATTTATAGCGGTCCATGGGGGGCTTAATCACTAAAAATAAAACCCTAAGTGCACATGCGCACTCCTACCTGCGTGTTCTGTGATCCGTAGCTCCGTGGCCCCGCATGTGTAGTAGAAGGAGTCAGCAGTGGTTTCTTCTGCGCATGCAGAGTCACCTTAAGCAGGGACGCATGGAGGCGACTCCCCCCTCCCGCCCTCACTCTGTCTAACAGAATGGCCCCATACTTGCGGCCCCCCAAGTACTGTTCTGCAGCCCGCGGTCTGGCCGACTCTCTTACAGTCCCTGACCACGGCAACTCCTCTCACAGCTGCATCTGACATCACGTCAGAGAGAAGGCTTCCGACAAAGGCAGGGATTGTGAGAGAAGCCGCCGTAGGAAATGGAGGGGGAGGTGAATGCTGCTGTAGCTGATGCACAGGGAGGTGGGGGGAGAGAAATGCTGCTGCTGCACAGGAGGCAGGGAGAGAGACAGAAAGAAAGACAGACAGTGGGAGGGAGAGAGAAAGAAAGAAAGGAAGAAAGACACAGGGGCAGGAAGACAGACAGAAAGAAAGACAGACAGCTGGAGGGAGAGAGACAGAAAGAAAGGAAGAAAGAGACAGGGGCAGGGAGAGAGACAGAAAGAAGGACAGACAGACATATATTCTAGCACCCGTTAATGTAACGAGCTAGTATGCAATAATGTTCCACATATGACTACCTCATATGTCAATGGAATTGATGATTCCAGTATGATATTAATCTGTTCCCATATTGACTTCCAAAAGTTGAGTATCAAAGGACAATAGAACAACAGATGATCCAATGTCCCAATGTCCAGATGACAGTGCCAGCATCTATTAGATTTAGAACTGTCCAAAAAGATCTATGTAACAAGAAAAAACAGGTTTGTCTCATAGATGCTGACACTGTACATCTCATGACCAATTCATGGCCATTGAGATACAGAAATATGCTGCTTTATCTCAATGCTCCAAATTTCTCTAAGACTAGATTTTGTTTTTTTATTCAAAAATTCAGATATTAATTTATACCACCGGGCAGCCTGATGTCCTAGCAAATCTGTCTTGAAGCTTAGGACCTGCAAGCTATAATGATTTTTTTTATTTCGCCAATCAGGGAACCCCTTCTGAATGGCCTGCTTCAACTGCAACCACTTATAATTTAGAGACTTTAAAATACCAAATGATTGTTGCAGTTGTGAAAAACCAAACATTTTCCCATTTGATAAAACATCATCTAATGTGTGTATACCCGCCTGCATCCATTGCTTCCAGAAGATCTTTGATAGAACACAATTCTATCGAAAATTCTTTGATAGAACACAATTCCGGCTCTTGGTACAATCACTAGTCCTAGGTCTTTTTGACTACTGCCACATTCTCTACTTCCCCTGCCCAGCAACAATGATAAAACAACTACAAACAATCCAAAACACAGCACTGAGACTTATCTATTCATTGAGGAAACATCACAGAGGCAAACCTCAATTCACATTGGCTTCCAATTCCATCAAGAATACTATTCAAATTCTACTGTCTACTATTTAAAACCATAAACGGCGACAGCCCAATCTACCTGAACAACCGTCTCATCCAAACTACATCAACTAGATATAGGAAAACCCACACTCCATTCACATACCCTCCAATCAAAGAAGTCAAACGGAAAAAACTATATGATGGCCTCCTAGCCACACAAGCAGCAAAACTCGACAACCAAATCTCCAATCTACTAATTATGACCCCAGACTACAAAACATTCAGAAAAGAAATAAAAACTCTACTCTTCAAGAAATTCCTGCAAATGACTTAATACCGCTAGCTACTTCCTACTTCCCAATACCACTCCCTAATACCATCCCGAATCCCCAAAGCAACCTCATCTACTCCGTATCTCCCCTAGAAATTACCAGATATCTTCTTCATGTAATACCTTTTTTGTAATTCTTTTGTAATCTAGCACAGTTACTTACCGTAACAGGTGTTATCCAGGGACAGCAGGCATATATTCTCACATGTGGGTGACGTCATCTACGGAGCCCCGGCGCGGACAGCTTTTCAAGCAAACTTGATTAAAGTTTCAAGTTTGCACACTGCACCACGCATGTGCGTGCCTTCTCGCCCACTAGAGGGCGCATCCCACCTCGTGGTCCTCAGTTCCATAACTAGCAAGGAAGCCATCCCCGGGGAGGCGGGCGGGTTGTGAGAATATATGCCTGCTGTCCCTGGATAACACCTGTTACGGTAAGTAACTGTGCTTTATCCCAGGACAAGCAGGCATGATATTCTCACATGTGGGTGACCTCCAAGCTAACCAAAAAAGGGCAGGTGGGAGGATGGCAATTTAGGAAAACAGATTTTGCAATACTGACTGGCCAAACCGGCCGTCACTTCTGGATAAAGTGTCCAGACAGTAATGAGAGGTGAATGTATGAACCGAAGACCAAGTGGCAGCCTTACATATGTCCTCCATCGGCGTGGATCGGAGGAAAGCTATCGAAGCTGCCATCGCTCGGACCTTGTGCCCCGTGACTCGACCCGGGGGAGGAAGGCCAGCCTGAGCGTAGCAAAAGGAAATGCAAGCGGCCAACCAGTTAGACAGAGTGCGCTTGGAAACTGGATGCCCTAATCGATTGGGATCGAAGGACAAAAACAATTGAGGAACCTTCCGATGAGGCCTGGTGCGTTGAAGATAAAATGCCAACGCCCTCTTACAGTCAAGCGTGTGAAGCGCCGTCTCGCCAGGATGGGAGTGGGGCTTCGGGAAGAACACAGGAAGGACAATGGACTGATTGAGGTGGAAGTCAGAAACAACTTTAGGTAAAAACTTAGGATGGGTGCGGAGAACCACCTTGTCGTGATGAAAGACAGTGAAAGGAGGGTCCGCGACCAAGGCTTGCAACTCCCCGATCCGCCTGGCGGAGGTGAGGGCAATTAGAAACACCGCCTTCCAAGTCAGAAATTTTAAGAGGGACTTGTTGAGTGGCTCAAACGGGGGTTTCATCAGTTGAGCCAGAACCACATTCAAATTCCACACGACTGACGGAGGCTTAAGAGGGGGACAAACCCTGAGTAACCCTTTCATGAAGCGTGTCACCAAGGGATGGAGTGACAGAGGGCGTCCCTCCAGAGGTTGGTGGAAAGCAGAAATCGCACTGAGATGAACCCGTACCGAAGTGGTTTTCAAGCCGGAGCGCGACAAATGAAACAAATATTCTAAAACCGAGGATACCGGAACTGATACCGGATCCAGGTGAAAAGACGAGCACCAGGTGGAAAACCTGGTCCATTTCTGCGCATAGCAAAGCCTCGTCGAGATCTTGCGGGAGGCTTCCAACACCTCCTTCACCGATTGAGACAGGTCCGGAGGAGTCAGGGAACAAGAAACCAGGCTGTCAGGTGCAATGACTGCAGATTGGGATGTAACATGGATCCTTGACTCTGAGACAGCAGAGAAGGAGAGACAGGCAGGGGGAGAGGCTCTCTGGCACTGAGCTGGAGCAGCAGGGAGAACCAGTGCTGGCGCGGCCACCGAGGTGCTATGAGAATCATCGTGGCCGTGGACGATTTTAGGTGTACCAACGTTCGCATGATCAGAGGGAACGGAGGGAATGCATACAGGAACCTCCCTTCCCAGTCGAGTAGGAAGGCATCCGCTTCCAGACGGTCCTGCGAGTACATCCGAGAACAATATAGTGGTAGTTTGTGTGTCTCCGGAGAGGCAAACAGATCCACCTGTGGCGTTCCCCAGCGAGCGAAGACCTCGCGTAGAACTGCTGAGTGTAGAGTCCACTCGTGCGGTTGCAGAAGTCGACTCAGTTTGTCCGCCAGGCAATTCCGTTCTCCTTGGATGTAGACCGCCCGGAGGAAGATGTTCCGGGAGGTCGCCCACTCCCAGAGGCGAAGAGCTTCGGAGCAGAGGGGCCATGACCCCGTTCCTCCCTGCTTGTTCACATAATACATTGCCACCTGATTGTCCGTGCGGACGAGGACCACCTGGTCCTGCAATATGTGAACGAAGGCTCGAAGTGCTAGGAAGATGGCTCGCAGCTCTAGCACGTTGATATGACACTGGCGGTCTTCTGACGACCACAGGCCCTGCGTGCGAAGACCGTCGAGATGGGCTCCCCACGCGTACTCCGAGGAGTCCGTGGTCAGGACCTTGCGAAAAGGCGGAGTGCGAAACAATAGTCCCATGGACAGATTTGAAGAGTCTGTCCACCAACGCAGCGATTTCCGCAAGGGCGGAGTTACCGAAATGAGGCGAGACGCCGGGTCGCACTCCTGACGCCACTGGGACGCGAGGGTCCACTGAGGGATCCTCAGATGTAGTCTCGCAAACGGCGTGACATGTACCGTCGAGGCCATATGGCCCAGCAGCATCATCATGCGCTTGGCTGACACCTTCGACCGTTGAGAGACCTGGTGGCTCATCCATACCAGGGCTTCCAACCGCTGGGTCGGCAGGTAGGAGCGTAGGCGCACCGTGTCCAGCACCGCACCTATGAATTGAAGAGACTGCGACGGCCTCAACTGAGACTTTGGAAAGTTTATCTCGAACCCGAGGGTTTGCAGGAAGGCAATAGACTGTCGGGTCGCTGAGATAACCCCCTCCCTGGTCGGGGCTTTGATGAGCCAATCGTCCAGGTAAGGGAACACGTGAAGTCCACGCGACCTGAGGGCTGCTGCGACCACCACCATGCACTTCGTGAATACTCGTGGGGACGCGGCTAGGCCGAAGGGCAGTACCCTGTACTGGAGGTGGAGGTCCCCCACCTGGAATCGTAAGAATCTTCGACAGGCGGGGTGCACCGGAACATGGGTGTATGCTTCCTTCAGGTCGAGGGAGCACATCCAGTCCCCTTCCTCCAAGAGGGGATACAGAACCGGGAGAGATAGCATTCGAAACTTCTCCCGGGCCAGGAATTTGTTGAGCTTCCTGAGGTCCAGTATGGGGCGCAGGTCCCCGGTCTTTTTTGGGACCAAGAAGTAGCGGGAGTAAAACCCCGTACCCCACTGGTCCTTGGGGACCGGCTCGACCGCCCGAAGCTTCAAGAGGGCTTTGGCTTCGGTTATAAGGGTCGGTAGCTGCGAACGGTTGCAGGGGACTAAACTTGGGGGACTGTCCGGCGGCGAGGACACAAAGTTGAGCGAGTAGCCCTCTGAGACGATCCGGAGCACCCAAGCGTCTGAGGTAATCCCGGTCCATGCCTCCCGGAAGGACCGAAGACGGCCCCCGATAGGAAGGGGTTCCTGTGAAAGTGCGGAGGGGAACCCGCCCCGTCCGCTCAGCCCGTCAAAAGGAAGGCGCTGGCTTAGAAGGGCCCTGCGCCGGGGCTTGGGGTTGTCCACCTCTGCCTCGCTGAGACGGACGTCTCGGAGGCAGTCTCGAGAAAGCCGGGGTCGACTTCTGAGGGTATCGGCGCGGCGGAGGCCGAAAGGGTTTCTGCGGCGGGGGCCTAGGTTTGGGGCGGACCAGGGATGCTAGGGAGCGCTCCTGTTCCGACAAGCGCTTGGTCGCCGCATCCAATGACTCGTCGAATAACTCGGACCCCACACAAGGCAAGTCTGCCAGGCGTTCCTGCAGGTTTGGGTCCATGTCGAGGGTGCGAAGCCAGGCCAAGCGGCGCATGGCCACCGCGAGGGCCGACACCCTCGAAACCAGCTCAAAGGCGTCGTACACTGCATGGAATAGGTACAACCGCAATTGAGACAGGTTGGACATAAACTTGTCGAATCCTGCTCTTTGGGAGTCCGGTAACGAGTTTCGATATTGAGGAAGGTCCTTCACCATACCACGCAAAAAGGAGGAAAAGGTGAAGGCGTAGTTTAGAACCCTGGTGGCCATCAGGGAATTTGAATAGAGGCGGCGGCCAAACTTGTCCAGGGTCCGCCCCTCCCTGCCTGGTGGAACCGCCGCAGAAACCCGTGAGGGCTGTGATTTTTTAAGAGCAGACTCCACCAGAAGAGACTGGTGTGAGAGCTGCGCCTTATCGAACCCTTTAGGGGGAATCGTCCTATACTTCGATTCCATTTTTGAGGGCACAGACGTGACTGTAAGAGGGTTTGACAAGTTCTTCAGCCAGGTTTGCAGAAGGACACTGTTGAGGGGGAGTCTAGGCACCTCCCTAGGAAGAATGGGGAGGTCCTGTTCCTCCAAAAATTCTTTGGAATACCGAGAGCCTACCATCAGGTCAATCCCCAGGGCTTGGGCCATGTCCTGAACGAAGGATGAAAATGAGGACGGCCTAGCCTGGGGAGAGGGGGTTCTCGACCGCCCCACTGAGGAGAGGGGGGAGGCCTCATGGGAATAATGAGGATCCCTAACCGATCCCGAATCCCAGGATCCCCTCTCGAGGGCCCTCGAGGGGGAAGGGGAAGTTGTCCTCCTCGCAGAGCCCTTGGGTGAGGACCCCGGGGTTCGTGGGACACTCTCCCGTTTCCTCGGCGAGGCGGCCCGGGAAGACTTCCCATGGGGTGAGCGGAGGAGCCTCGGGTTGTCGAGGCGCAACTCCGACACCCGCAACGCCTCGCCCCCGAACGACAAGGAACGGTCGCGCCGAGGCGAGCCTCGGGGCCGCTTAGACTTCCTCGATCGACGCCCCGTCCGAGGTCGCGTCGAGGGCGAGGCGTGTCTGGAAGACCCGGAGGAAGAGGAGGAAAGACGGCGCACTCTGCGCAACTTTTCTTTGGGCCTTATACTCCGCTCAGGGGGTTCCCCCGAGGTCGAGGTCCGGGGCGGGGCCGAGACCGAGGTGAACGGGGTCCCAGTACCCGAGACCGAGGTCGCCGAGGCCGGGGCTCCCGAGGGAGCCGAGGCCGGGGCCTCCGAGACCGAAGGCGTCCAGGCCGAGGTCGAGGCCGCCGGAACCGCAGCACGCTGCAACACTTCCAGGGCTCCCGACAGCTCCGATGAGATCAGAGCTCGGAGGAGATCCTGGAAGGCCGGAATCCCCACGAAGGTGGGGAGTTCCGAGTCCGGGGCACACTCCCTGGAGGGCGACCTCGGTCTCGAGTATTCCCTCGGGGTGTGCGGAGTCGAGGTCCGATGCGGGGCCGGGGTCGACCCACCCGCCTTGGCCTGACTCGAGGATGGCTTCTTTGCTGAAGGGGATGGAACAGAGGACTTACCCGAAGCTTGCTTCACTGACGACGCCTTCGAGGAGGAGGGCCGAGGCGAGGCCGAGGCCCCCGAGGACGCCGAGGCCGAGGTCAAGGCCGGGGCCGAAGCCGGGGCCGACGTCGAGGCCTTAGGCGGCGCGTCGACGGCGAACAATTCGGCCATTCTTGCCTTACGGCGACGGAGGGCCCTGTTTTGGAAGGTAGCACAGCGATCACAGGAGTCTGTCGGATGTTCGGGCCCAAGGCAGACGATGCACCACCGGTGAGGGTCAGTGATGGAAAGCAACCTCTCGCACCGGTTGCACTTTTTGAATCCCGTAACAGGACGGGACATCCACGAAGAAAAAGAAGAAGGCCGGGAACGTACCAACGTCCCGCGGCCACGGATTCCGGGAGCCCCCGGAGTCCGATGAAAAACGAAAGACTTTTTTTTTTTTTTTTTTTTTTGAAGAGAAACGAAAAGAAAGAAACAGCACCGCGAACTAATTCGAAGGAAAACAAACTAAACGCGGCAGCTAGAAGGCAAAAACACTGGAGCTCAGATCCACAGGGCTTTCTTGCTCCGCGGAAAAATTTGAACTGAGGACCACGAGGTGGGATGCGCCCTCTAGTGGGCGAGAAGGCACGCACATGCGTGGTGCAGTGTGCAAACTTGAAACTTTAATCAAGTTTGCTTGAAAAGCTGTCCGCGCCGGGGCTCCGTAGATGACGTCACCCACATGTGAGAATATCATGCCTGCTTGTCCTGGGATAATGCCTAGAACCGCAAGGCAATGGTGGAATAGAAATCTCTAATGTAATGTAATGTAAGATCCCAGACTTGCCAGTTTGAATCTTGGAGTTTAGCCATAAGGATTGATAAGTGGATTTCTCTAATGGAACATCTGTTAATTTGTTAATAAATTTCTTGGTCTTATTTACAGTACCTTTCCTAATAATTCCTTGCATTTGGTTTGCTTTTTATGTCACAGCTGCAAACTGGGCAGAAAATTCCAGCATTGTGCCTACAATGACACCCAGATCTTTTTCTCAGATGCTGACTCCTAAGGTGGACCCTAGCATAAGGTAACTTTGGACTCCTTTTACTAAGTTGCGATAGCGGTTTTAGCGTGTGCTAAATTGCCCTGCGCGCTAGATTTTAACTCCAGCATTGAGCTGGCGTTAGTTCTAGCCAAGTAGCGCAGGGTTTAGCATGCGCTAAAATCCTGAATGTGCTAAAAACGCTAACACAGCTTAGTAAAAGGAGCCCTTTGTAATTTCTCTGTCCTCGTATGTTTTGACAACCTTGAATGGGTTTTTTTCACATCCTTGAATGGTTTTTTTGTCAATCTAATGTCCAGATTATTTATAAATATGTTAAATAGCACTGGTCCCAATACAGATCCCTGTGGCACTCCACTATCTATCTCCTCCATTGAGAGCCAATTAACCCTACCTTCTGTTTTCTGTCTCGTATACATTTCCTAATCCACATTTATTTATTTTTATTTAAGTATTTATATACCACGTATAGTCTAAGTAGTTTACATTCAGGTACTCAAGCATTTTTCCCTCTCTGTTCTGATGGGCTCACACTATCTAATGTACCTGGGGCAATGGGGATTAAGTGACTTTCCCAGGGTCACAAAGAACAGTATGGGATTTGAACCCACAACCTCAGAGTGCTGAGGCTGCACCACGCACTCCACACACACACAGAATATTGCCTCCTATCCCATGACACTTTAATTTTATTAGGAGTCTCTCATGAGGAACTTTGTTAAAAGCTTTCATAAAATCCAGGTACACTGCAACAACTAGCTCATCTTTATCCAATGTTTATTCACACCTTCAAAGAAATGCAGCAAATTGGTAAGGCAAGACCTCCCTTGGCTGAACCCATGCTGACTCTTTCCCAATAAACCATCTTTGTCTACATGATACGTAATTTATTTTTATTTTTTTAAATAATAGTTTCCACTATTTTGCCTGGCACTGAAGTCAGGCATACAGGTCTGTAGTTTCCAGAATCACCTCTGGAACCTTTTTAAAAATTGGTATAACATTGGCATATAACATAATCTTCAGTTACACGGACAATTTTAGTGATAGATTATAGATCGTTAACAGCAGATCAGTAATCTCATGTTCAAGTTCTTTCAGTACCCTGGGATGCATACTATTGATCATTCTTCAGCATGTTGATTTGGACCAGTATGTCTTCCATGTTTACTGAGATTTCTTTCAGTTTCTACACATCACTACCCTTGAAAATCATTTCTGGTTCAGGTAAATCTCTTACATCTTCTTCCATAAGGACTGAAGCAAAGAATTCTATGGCCTTATCCTCCTTGAGTTCTCCTTTTGCTGCTTGATGATCCAATGGTCCCACAAATTTTCTCACAGGTTTTCTGCTTCCGATGTACCTGAAAAAGTTGTTACTATGAGTTTTTTGCCTCTTTGGCAAGATTCTCTTCATATTCTTTTATAGCCTTCTTTATCAATGCTTTATATCTAACTTGCCAGTGCTATCCAGTACACAATGACAAATATTCAGTGCTTATGTTGCTTCTCATTTTCTTTATTTGGATCTTTTTTTCCATTCTTTAAAGAATGTTCTTTTAGCTCTAATATCCTCATTTATTTCACCTTTTAACCATGCTGGCTCTTGTTTTCTCTTCTCTACACCTTTGTTAATAAGTGGAATATATCTAGTCTGGGTTTCCATGATGGTATTTTTAAATAACGTCCATTCTTGATTTAAAGTCCTAGCCTTTGCTGCCAGTCCTCTTAGCTTCTTTTTAACCATTTTCCTCATTTTATCATAGTCACCCTTTTGAAAATTAAATGCTGCTACAGTAGATCATTGTTTCCCAGCAGACTCAACACCATTACCTCTCACACTATGCCCTGCATTCCACTAAGAACTAAATCTAAAATAGCTCCCCCACTTGTCAGTTCCGGGACCAGTTGCTCCAGGAAGCATTCATTTATTACATCTAGGAATTTTACCTCCCTGGCACTCCCTGATATCACATTTATCCAGTCAATATTAGGGTAATTGAAAAGAAAGCCAGAGAAATGCCAGATGAAACAGTCTTCTCCCGAAGCAGCGACAATGAATCGTGAAACAGGAATCCTATCAGGTATGAGAGTGACCATGCAATGGTTTGGAAGATAAGTACATGGCTATTATTTGCCTAAACATAGAAATATGACGGCAGATAAAAGGCCAAATGGTCAATCTAGTCTGCCCATCCACAGTAACCATTATCTCTCTCTCTGAGAGATCCCACGTGCCAATCCCAGGCTCTCTTGAATTCAGACACAGTCTCTGTTTCCACCACCTTGGAGACTGTTCCACGCATCTACCATAGAAGCATAGAAACATGACAGTAGTTGGAATGCAAAGTGGTGTTAGAACCTGTTTGGAGTTTAAAATCATGAGACATTATAATTGAAAAGAGCTATACTTTTTTCATGGTTACATTTTTTCAATTTTTCAATTTATATGTGATGCATAAAATTAAGTGGACAGGAGATAAGTGGAGTTTTTTTCTGCCAGTGAAAGAATAGGAGTAGGTCCATGGCTTGTCTGGGACTTTGACTCTTATTAAACTGAGACTTTTTCTTCACATTTTTCAACTTTTTTCCATGATCATACTTTTTTCGTGATCAAGTTTTCTCTGTTTGACTGGATAATTAGTTGTTATGGTTAGTGAAATATATCCAGGACTCTTGATGTTGTAGGTAATTGAAATCACCTATTATTATACTGTTGCCTAATTTGACAGCTTCCCTAATCTCTGTAAACATTTCTTCACCTATCTGCTCATTATGTCCTGGGGGATGGTTGAATAGACCTACCTGTATATTCCTTCCCTTCACACATGGAATTTCTATCCATATGGATTCCATGCTACTATCTATGTCATAAAAAATATTTATTTTGTTTGATTCAATTCCCTCTTTCCAGTGGCGTAGTAAGGGGGGCAGGGGGGGCAGGGGGGCAGTCCACCCCGGGAGTCATCTTGGTGAAGACACAGGCACCCGTCCCCTCTCCGCACCCCTCCTTCCCCACTCCCCACAGCTGCACATGCATGCCGTTTCCCTTCCCACATACCTTTGTAACATTCCTGGCATGTGCAGCAACCCCCAACCTGCTGTCGTGCCAGTGTCAGCTCTTCCTCTGATGTCACTTCCTGGAACCGCGCCTAGGAAGTGACATCAGAGGAAGAGCTGACGCTGGAGTGACAACAGCTTGTGCTCGCGCCAGGAACATTACAGAGGTATGGGGGAAGGGAAGCGGCACACGTGCAGCAGGAGGGGGGCGGGGAAGGAGCATGTGGAGGTGGGAGGCAGAGAAGAAGGCAGGATAGGGATGCCACTGCCCCGGGTGCCTCTCACCCTTGCTACACCACTGCCTTTTTAATATATAGCATACACACACACACCCTCCAATTTGATCTACTCTATTATTGCAATATAATTTGTACCCTGGTAACACTATGTGGGAATCCTTCAGTCTTAAGGCCAGAGAAGCAGACTTCTTCTCTAAAGACTATCACCCCAATGCAGAATTTTTTATGGGATAATGATCAGTCTGATAGAGATATACTTCTGATCAACAAGAATTCCTACCAGCTTCAGCTTCTTCTCCACTTTAAAGTGATCTAACTCATCACTGTTCTGTTGGGCTGAAGACCTGTAACTAGTTCAACAAAAACACAGGTAACACCACTGTTCTCATAGGCTATATTCACAGCAAAATTTAAGATGAGATAATCCACTGTTTATATGAAAGGGTTTGCAATAGAAAATCTTGTTCCTGGTTTTGCAGTTTCTTTTGGTTTACTAAGGAATCATCATTTACATCTTTTTTTTTTAGTTCAAAAATTTTTTATTGAGTTTAGTAGATGAAGTACAATAAATGTTAACAAGGCAAGAAACATGCATGCCATACGAATGCAAAGATTCACAAAATATTATCTACATAATGTAATACAGCAGGCAGACCTATGCCTATCTATAAGGAGGAAAGTAGCAGCACGACATGCAGCCAAAAGTACATGTAAAATCCAAAACACCGAGCACAGAGAGACACCGGAGCCATACACCTATAGGAACACTGGGAGTGAGCCATAAAGTAAGAGCCAGGTTTAGATGATGATATCCATGTTTCAGCAAATGAACTGAATGTCATCAGCCTGTGTTGCAATAGGAGTTAACCAGACTCCATATTTTAGTGTAGGAACTCATGGCCTTATGTTTTTCTGCAATAACACTTTCATATTTTACTGTAAGGCATAGCGTGTTCCACCATGTGTTGTAATTCACCTTAGACATGTCTTTCCAGCAATGTAATATATTTTTAAGGGCTAGAAATATCAATATGTTGCGCAGTCGCGCATTGTGATCAGGCAGTGCATGCGGGAGGCCATGATGACCTAGTACAATAATGCGCAAACTTAGAGGTTCTGACATGTTTAAGATTTTAGAAATAGTTTCCCATACTTTATTCCAATAACCTACTAAGTGTGCACAATCATAGTGCACAATCATAGATCATATGCATTAAGGTGCCCTCCTGCAAGTTACAAGACCAACACATGGGAGATTTTCGCTACCTTAATTGGGGTCCAGTGAGTTCTATGCAACAGAAAGAACATAGATTGAAGAATGCTGGCAGATCGAGAGGATTTAAACAAATTTTTCCAGACAGCCTGCCAAGTTTCTTCCTCTAATACTAGTCCCAAGTCTCCATGCCATGCATTCATCACCTTTGACAGGGAATAAATTGAAGACTTTCTCAATAGGATATACCATCTCGAGGCGACTCCTTTTTTATTTTTATTAATTAACGATGATTGAGAGATCAATGTCGGAGTAGTTCCCAATTTCCTCACATCCGGATAAAGAGCGGTCAAGCTGTGTCTCAGCTGTATCCAACGGTATTGTTGCTGAGAGAGCAAGTGGTAACGAGTGTGATCATTTGCATCTTACTTCTGCTTTTACTTTATACTTTTAACTGCAAGCATCAGGTGTAACTGACTAAGGGCTCCTTTTACAAAGCTGCGCTAGCGGTTTTAGCACGCGCTAAATTGCCCCGTGCGCTAGACGCCAACGCCAGCATTGAGCTGGCATTAGTTCTAGCCGCGTAGTGCAGGTTTAGCGCGTGCTAAAATTCTGCGTGCGCTAATAACACTATCACAGCTTAGTAAAAGGAGCCCTAAAAGTAGTATAACTTGTCAAAATGATTACTTCGGTAAAAGTAACAAATGTTATTCTGTCCTTCTTTACAAGTAAAAGTGATCAAATATTTACTTAAGTACAGTAACTAGTTACATTTACTTAATTAATATACAGCACTGTAATTCAGGTAAGCAAAGCTTCACAGAATCCGAGTACCCAAGGTTTGCTGAACCCTGGGGATAAGAGTAGAAAAGATTAACAGAAACAACAAGAAAAAAAAACACCAGAAAGCTTGAGTAGAAAGCGTCTCTAAATTACCTTTCAATGAGTTTTATTGCGTTAGCTTTCCCAGCACAGTTTTTAAACATTAAGGGTAATGATTCTTCTCCCAGTAACCTAATAGAGAACCATGATTGATAAATAGGCCTCAGGTGGTGCAAAGAGCTGTGCGAATTTCAGGGAATGTTGGTTGAGGAAAGAGTGCACTTTCAGGCTTTTTCTCTCAAGGCAAGTTGGTCTAAAGGTTGGCATCTGTGTCTGTGTTACATATATTGGTAGCCTGAGGCAGTTTTGATTTAACTACTCTGCACTGCTCTTATTATTATTTATTTACATAAGAACATAAGAATTGCAATACTGAGACTGTCCGAAGGTCCATGAAGCCCAGTATCCTGTTTCCAACAGTGGCCAACCCAGGTCCCAAACATCTAACTAGATTCCAAGTAGCAAAACAGATTCTATGCTGCTTATCCTAGGTATAAGCGGTGGATTTCCCCAAGCCATCTCAATAATGGCCTATGGACTTCTCTTTTAGGAAATGAGCCAAACCTTTTTTAAATCCCGCTAAGCTAACTGATTTCACCACATTCTCTGGGAACAAATTCCAGAGTTTGATTACATGTTGTGTGAAGAAATATTTTCTCTGGTTTGTTTTAAATCTACTACTTAGTAGCTTCATCGCCTGTCCCCTAGTCCTAGTATTTTTGGAACGAGTGAACAAGTGATTCCCACCTACCCTTTCCACTCCACTCATTATTTTATAGACCTCTATCATATCCCCCCTGAGTCATCTCTTCTCCAAGCTAAAGAGCTCTAGCCACTTTAGCCTCTCCTCATAGGGACGTCATCTAGAACATAAGAATTGCCGCTGCTGGGTCAGACCAGTGGTCCATCATGCCCAGCAGTCCGCTCACACGGCAGCCCTCTGGTCAAAGACCAGCGCCCTAACTGAGACTAGCTCTATCAGCGTCCGTCCTTGTTCAGCAGGAACTTGTCTAACTTTGTCTTGAATCCCTGGAGGGTGTTTTCCCCTATAACAGACTCCAGAAGAGCGTTCCAGTTTTCTACCACTCTCTGGGTGAAGAAGAACTTCCTTACGTTTGTACGGAATCTATCCCCTTTCAACTTTAGAGAGTGTCCTCTCGTTCTCCCTACCTTGGAGAGGGTGAACAACCTGTCCTTATCTACTAAGTCTATCCCCTTCAGTACCTTGAATGTTTCGATCATGTCCCCTCTCAATCTCCTCTGTTCGAGGGAGAAGAGGCCCAGTTTCACTGTACGGCAGCTCCTACAACTCCTTAACCATCTTAGTCGCTCTTCTCTGGACCCTTTTGAGTAGTACCATGTCTTTCTTCATGTATGGCAACCAGTGCTATACGCAGTACTCCAGGTGAGGGCGCACCATGGCCCAGTACATCATTTTATAATTTTTGTCGTTCTCTGTACCTTTTCTAATCCACTATATATTTTTTGAGATAAGGTGACCAGAACTGAACACAGCATTCAAGGTGCGGCCATTACCATAGAGCGATACAAGGGCATTAGAACATTTTCATCTTTGCTTTCCATTCCTTTACTGATAATTCCTAACATTCTATTTGCTTTCTTAGCAGCCGCCGCACATTGAGCTGAGGGTTTTAATGTATCCTCAACAGTGACACCTGGATCCTTTTCCTGGGCAGTGACTCCTAACACAGAACCCAGCATTATATTTAGTTTGTCTTTTTAGAAGAAGCTCAACACCAGTTACATCCAGGTACAATGTGGGGGATTTCTCTGTTCTTGGAGCAGTTGCAAAATTAAGACCTTCTTTATTACTCATGATACCCTTTTGCCATATCTTCCACCCCTGATCCCTCTTTGACATATTCAAATTCCCCTTAACCCCCAAACATTTAGACATATCCTTTAAAATAACATATAACTACCGCTCAGGGTGCTGAGGCTTCATTTTGAAGTAGAAAGCTGCTCTCTCCTGCCTCTCCCGCTGCCCTCTCCAGTCTCCCCCATGAAAAACTATATTTGCGATTTTTCAAGATTCACGGGGGTTCCTGGAACAGAACCCCCGCGAATATCAGGGGAGTACTGTATTCCTTCAGCTGTTTTATTTTTCCATAAGTAACACAACTTGCGAGATTTAACACAAACTGCATTATTCATATTGTTAAGGACAAATAAATCACATTCTTGCCATAATGCACTTTAATAAAATGAAAAATGAGATTCACGCCCAGTCTTCAAGGGCCACCAATCAATGAGGTTTTCAGAATATTCCTCATGGATATACATGAAAGAGATTTGCATACTGTTCAATGGAAGTAGCAGATATGTAAATCTCTCTCATGCATATTCACTATAGATATCCTTCAATCCTGAACAACTGGTAGCCCTTGAGGACTGGGAGTAAATACTAAGGAAGCATACCTATAAGTTTAGAGGCAATGGAAAGTTTAGGGCAGGGATGCCCACACTTTTTGGGCTTGCGAGCTACTTTTAAAATGACCAAGTCAAAATGATCTACCAACAATAACATTTTACAAAACACAAAGCACACTCTACACATAGAAAATGTTAATTATCATTTATACTCGTGGGGGGGAGGGGGGTTCTAAAGAGGTCAAGGCAGATGACTTTAAAATATGCAATGTCACCTCAGTAACAACTATACAAAAATAGACAAATATACCCCCTCCCTTTTTACTAAACTGTGATAGCAGTTTTTAGCACAGGGAGCTGTGCTGAATGCTCCGCATTGCTCTCGACGCTCATATGCTCCCTTTGCTAAAATCCGCTACTGCGGTTTAGTAAAAGGGGGCCATAGTGCAAAATATAGATAGCAGATATAAATTCTCAGAATGGACACATTTTGATTTCTAAATTTAAAATAAAATAATTTTTCCTACCTTTGTTGTCTGGTGATTTCATGAGTCTCTGGTTGCACTTTCTTCTTCTGACTGTGCATGCAATATTTCTTCCCTCCTTTATGCCTCCTACATGCTTCGTCTCCTCCAGACCTCATCCATTCCCCAACCAGCATCTCTGTCCTTCCATGAGTCCAACTTTTTCTTCATCTCTCCCTACCTGTCCCCTGCCACCCGACACTCAATTACCTCTCCCTTTTCCTTCCTCTCTCCCTGCCCCCTATCCTTTCTTTCTGTCTCTCCCTGCCCCCCTTTCTTTCTTTTTCTCTAGTTCTGTCTTTCTTTCTGTCTCCCTGTCCCCTTTCATTCTTTCTGTCTCCATGCCCCCCTTTCTTTCTTTCTGTCTCCTTGTTCTGCCTCCCTATCTTTCTTTCTCCCCTTTCTTTCTCCTTAAGCCACCACTGTGGCTGTCGTCTGGAAACAAGCCCCAAGCCACCACTGACATCTTAGAACAGGCCCCCAAACCACTGCTGCCGTTGCTGCTGAGTTCTCCCTGTTTTCCGACACCGCACTAGGCCAGCAGCCTTCCCCCCGACGTCAATTCTGACGTCGGAGAGGAAGTTCCGGGCCAGCCAGGCAGCGGTGTTAAAATCACTTCCTCTCTTGTCACAGGAGCCCTCCCCCACAAAGCAGGACTGTCCAACGGTATCTTTGGGACACCTGCATCACATAGCTATAGTTCGGGTTCCTCTTTCCCACATGCATCACTTTGCACTTGCTCACATTAAACTCATCTTGCCACTTTGACACCCAGTCTCGTAGGCTCACAAGGTCTGCTTCCAATTTTTCACAGTCCTCTTGTTATTTAACAACTTTGTGTCATCAGCAAATTTAATTATCTCACTAGTTATTCCCGTCTCTAGATCATTTATAAATATGTTAAAAGGCAGCAGTCCCAGCACAGATCCCTGGGGGAACACCCCCCCCCCTCACATCACCACCACTATTTACCTTTCGCCATTGAGAATACTGACCATTTAAACCTATGTTTTCTGTCTTTGTTTTCTGTCTGTTTTCTGTCTATGTTTTCTGTCTTTCAACCAGAAGCCTTCTTTCTGATACAAAATGCAAAGTCTAAGACTGCTCTTAGAAGGGACAAAGTATCCTTATTTAGCAGCTGCAAGTGTCTCTCTGTTGGATGAGGGACTGTTGGCGTACTCACTGTTGGATTTTAGTCTTTCACTTCCTCATAACAAAACAAGTTAAAGAGTACCTGTGGGATATTAAGAATACCTCCAAGCAGTATGTCCTGGTCCACCAAATCTCCATCAGAGCTCCAAAGAGGTTCATAAGGGGCCTGGCATGCCCCTTAGGCCAGGGGTGTCAAACTCAATCACATAAGGGGCCAAACTCTAAAACTTAGGCTAAATTGCAGGCCAAATTTTTTATTAAGATATTTAGGGGTCCTTTTATTAATAATAATAATAATCAGTTTATATACCGCAAGGCCGTAAAGTTCTATGCAGTTTACAATAAAAGAAGTTGAATAGAACTAAAAAAGTTAAAAGCCTATAATTAGAGACATTAAAATGATCAAAATAGTGCATAATAAAATTTTTACGAATTAGCTGCCTAAATACTTTGAAAACAGATGTTTTTAGATGTCTCCTAAATTCCCCATAAGTGTCAGTAAGCAAAAGGTACACTAACCAATTTAGCACGCGCTAAATGCACATCTTAATAAAAGTACCCCTTAGTCTTAGTAGAAGTATAGGGTTACAATCTCTCCAACCCCATGTTGGCTCTGTGATGTAAACAAAATAAATAAAAAAGACTTTGCCTCTCTCTTTTAGGTCCTAGTTCACGCTTGCTGTCTAACACCAGCTCTGGCAGGATACACATTTCAAATCTGACATATTGTAATCACAAAACAGAAAATAAAATTATTTTTTCTACCTTTTGTTGTCTGGTCTTTATTCCAGGCCATAGAGAGAAGCACAGCATTACTCTCATTGCACAGTGCACAAACTGAGAAGGTGGTTCTCTTGGACACAGCAGGGTGTTACACTACATAGTTCAAATAAACTCCATTTAATATAGGAAAAGACTACAAGCGACCAGCTCCCTGACAAGGACCAGGTGGATGTGCATGCGAAAGCGAATCAATAAGACTTACTAGTAGCGGCCAAAGCCAGTTTCTCGCTATCCAGCAAAATCCTTCACAGCTACATCTGTCCCACACCCAGAATTATCAGTCCTCCCTTTTCTTTGCCAGGCATCAGACCTGCCAGGCATCAGACCTGCCAGGCATCAGACCTGCCAGGCATCAGACCTGCCAGGCATCAGACCTGCCAGGCATCAGCTCTTATCCTTTCCGGGACCCAGGTCATGTTTCTCTTACCGGTGACACTCACATTTCTCCCTGCTATTCCTAACACAAGAATATTCAATTTTTTGCGCGAACGTCAATGAGGCAACAGCCCGAGGTCAGACTGGACACCTCATGCCTTGGGGCGGACCAGAAAGTGTAGGTAGATTAGAACTATCAAAGAGTGCTCGGTATGTAAACTCTTGTTGTCTACGTTGCTGTACCTGCAGCCATAGTTTTATTGTATTGTAATATGGTGGGTTTTAGTCTGATTCGATATAGGGTTGTTGTTTTTTAACAAAGCTTTGTCGTTACGTGTGCTCCTTCTGCTGGTGGGCCAGCTTCAGTGAAAATTGGTAATCCTCTGGCAGGTCAAATTTTACTACACTGTGGGCCAGAATTTGACATGTCTGCCTTAGGCCATATCTCTTTGGCTACAACCTGTGGCCATGCTATAGAAAACTGCTGCATCATCAGCCCAGGTTGATGATGTTAGCGGGTTGATGCTGGAATGAAGGATGCATGTTGCCAGATGGTGGTAAAGATCTCTAGGTACCTTGGGTCATGTTCCAGGCTCCTCCAGAATTTCTACTCTTTACAGGAGACTGCTGCACTGTATACCTAGTTGGCCCGCATTGATCAAGTTTATTATAAAATTTGATTAATCGCCTATTCCAAAATTCTAAGCGATGAACAAATCGATAAAATTACAAAGTTAGGGGAAACAAACATAACTAACAAAAATACTAAATCTACGAAGCATAATAAAAACCAACTTTACAAACATAATAAAACACAAGGAAAGAATAGGAAAGAAATACAATCTGATTAATAAAAAGATGAAATTAGTGGCCCTCAATGGAATCCTTGGTTCACTCTCCAGGCTCCTCCACTCTACTCCTCCACTGGCAGTTATTCTCCTGAACTATGAATGACTAAAAATTATTTTGAGAAGATAATTTTACACTGAAGTTTATTGAACATAGTAAATGACAGCAGATAAAAACCCGAATAGTCCATCCAGTCTGCCCAACCGTACACTCTCTATAAATTAATGATTTAATTTAAATATTCCTTTTTCTTAGATATTTTTGGGCCAGAAACCCAGAGCTCTGTTTAAGTTCCATCTACTGAAGTCTCCATCAAAGTTCACTCCTGCCCATCTAAATCATCCCAGCCGTCGAAGCCCTCCCCAGGCCATCCTCAACTGAATGGCCATATACAGGACACAGACCATGCAAGTCTGCCCAGTACTGGCCTTAGTTCTTCAATATATACCCATTATTTTCTGATTAGAGATCCTCTGTGTTCATCCCATGCTTTTTTTGAACTGTTACCATTTTCCTCTCCACCACCTCCCTCGGGAGCGCATTCCAGGCATTAACCAGCCTCTCCATAAAGAAGAATTTCCTAACATTACTCTTGAGTCTACCGCCCCTCAATCTCAAATTATGCCCTTTGGTTTTACCATTTTCCTTTCTCTGGAAAAGATTTTATTCTATGTTAATACCTTTCAAGTATTTGAATATCTGAATCATATCTCACCTGTCCATCC
The DNA here is from genome assembly GCF_902459505.1 of Geotrypetes seraphini. Classification (NCBI taxonomy): domain Eukaryota; kingdom Metazoa; phylum Chordata; class Amphibia; order Gymnophiona; family Dermophiidae; genus Geotrypetes; species Geotrypetes seraphini. Next base: position 287,374,798 of record NC_047086.1, read on the forward strand.
TTTCCTCTAGGGCAGGGGTGTCAAAGTCCCTCCTCGAGGGCCGCAATCCAGTCTTTTGAGGATTTTCCCAATGAATATGCATGAGGTTTATTAGCATACAATGAAAGCAGCGCATGCAAATAGATCTCATGCATATTCATTGGGGAAATCCTGAAAACCCGACTGGATTGTGGCCCTTGAGGAGGGACTTTGACACCCCTGCTCTAGGGTATACATATTCAGGGCTTCCAGTCTCTCCTCATACGTCTTTTGGTGCAGACCTCCTACCATTTTCGTCGCCTTTCTTTGGAGCGCTTCAAGTCTTCTTATGTCCTTTGCCAGATACGGTTTCCAAAATTGAACACAATACTCCAAATGGGGCCTCACTAATGACCTGTACAGGAGCATCAACACCTTCTTTCTTCTACTGGTCAAGCCTCTCTCTATACAGTCTAGCATCCTTCTAGCAATAGCCACCGCCTTGTCACACTGTTTCTTTGCCTTTAGATCTTCATGCATTATCACTCCAAGGTTCCTCTCCCCATCCATGCATATCAGCATCTCACCTCCCAGCACATATGGCTCCTTCTGATTTCTAATCCCCTAATTCATTACTCTGCATTTCTTTGCATTGAATTTTAGTTGCCAGATATTAGACCATTCCTCTAACTTTTGCAGATCCTTTTTTATGTTTTCTACTCCCTTCTTGGTGTGTACTCTGTTACAAATCTTGGTTTCATCCTCAAAAAAGGCAAACCTTTCCTTCTAATCCTTCGGCAATGTCATTCACAAACACAATGGATAGGATCGGCCCCAGCATCAATCTTTGAGGGACTCCACTACTCACCTTTCCTTACTCTGAGCGAATTCCATTAACCACCACCCTCTGGCACCTGTCTGTCAACCAGTTTCTAATTCAGTTCACCACTATGGGTCCTAACTTCAGCCTGTCAAGTTTGTTCAAGAGCCTCCTATGAGGAACACTGACAAAGGCTTTGCTGACATCTAAGTAAATTACATCTAGCACATGTCTTTGATTCAATTTTCTGGTCACCCAATCAAAAAATTCAATCAGATTCATTTGGTACGATTTACCTTTAGTAAAACCATGTTGCCTCGGATCCTGTAACGCATTGAATTCTAGGAAATTCACTATCTTTCCTTTAGCAACACTTCCATTATTTTTCCAACAACCGAAGTGAGGTTTACTGGCCTGTTGTTTCCCACTTCATCTCTGCGACCACTTTTGTGAATAGGGATCTGCTCTTCTCCAATCCCTAGGAACCGCTCCTGTCTCCAAAGATTTGTTGAACCAGTCTTTAATAGGACCCACTAGGACTTCTCTGAGCTCCCTCAATATCATGAAATGGATCCTGTCTGGTCCCATTGCTTTGTCCACCTTCAGTTTTTCAAGTTATTCATAAACACTTTCTTCTGTGAACTGTGCAATATCTACTCCATTCTCATGTGTAACTTTGCCAGACAATCTCGGTCCTTCTCCAGGATTTTTTTCTATGAACACAGAACAGAAGTATTTGTTTAGCATGTTTGCTTTTTCTTCTTCACTCTCCACATATTGGTTCAAAGCATCTTTTAGTCTCGCAATTTCATATTTCACAAATGTCAACTCTTTTGCCTTTATTTTCTCTGCCACTAGTTTGGAGAACTATTTCAATTTCCTTTTTCTCTTGTTTTTATTTATTTTCCTCCCATAAAGGTCAGTAACCATTTTTATTGCTCATTTCAGCTTAGACCACTGATTTTCCACTTCTCTTATGTCCTCCATCCTATCAGCTCTTTCTTCAAATACACTCCCATTTTACTAAAGTCCATATGTTTGAAATCTAGGACTTTGTGATTTTGTGTGGCCACTCTCCGCTTTAGCTGTTATATCAAACCAAACTGTTTGATGATCGCTACTTTCCAGGTGGGCACCCACTTGAGCATTAGAGATACTCTCCTCATTTGTGAGGACCAGATCCAGTATCGCTTTTTCCCTCGTAGGTTCGGTCACCATTTATCTGAGCTGAACCTCTTGAAAGGCATCTACAATCTCCCTACTTCTTTCCAATTCCACAGATGGAACTTTCCAGTACACATCCAGCAGATTGAAATCACCTAAAAGAAGCACCTTCTCTTTCTTTCCACTTTTCAATATCTGCAATCAGATATTTATAAATTTGCTGTGATTGAGTCGGAGGTCTGTAGACTATACCCACGTAGATAGAAGTTCCATCTTCTCTTTTCAGAGCGATCCATATTGCTTCTTCCTCTCCCCAGGTTTCCTGCATTTCAGTTGCTTAGATATTGATCCTTACATAGAGAGCTACTCCTCCACCTTTTTGACCATCTCTGCCCTTCCTAAAAAGATTATATTCCAGTATGTTTGCATCCCATCCATGGAAGTCACTGAACCATGTCTCTGTGATAGCAACAATAAGGATAAAACTAGGACCGATGATGATTGTTACATTTTCAGTAAAGTTCACCTTCTGAATGTCTACAAAAATTATATTATATTAAGATTAGTATTGTAATTGTGTTATGATATAATCTACTGATATTTGCTTCTAGTTTGGGGGATTTAAAAGTTTGTGTTAGGCAGCTCTGCATTAAGCTTCAGTGTATTGGTGCAATGCAAATTTAGGGTACTAACCCCTATCCAGCTGGTATCCCCCCCCCACTCCTCCTCCCCCAGTTCTCTGTTCCAGTACATGTCAGTGTAGCCCTACTTAAATTAAGTACCTTTTTATGACAGCAATAGACTTTTCCTATTCTGGTTTTTACCTCCTCTCATTTCAGCCAAAGAAGTCATCTAGTTGCTGGATTTTTTTTCACCTGGCAGTTTCCTGCTGTCACTTTGTACTTCTAGCTCAGTCAGAAGCAGAGATCTGGTGCCATGAACTGTCAGTTATAGCTTCTATTTATATCCACCCTCCCTCCCTCTACCAAACACATTTAGTCTAGTTATTCCAATGTCATTCCTCAGCTGAGGTCCATGCAACTGGACTTCTGAATCTAGCCACTGGAAGTTACCCAGGCCTAGCTACTCAGTAACCACAGGGAACCAGAAGTGGTTTGTACAAGGTGCCAGTGCTGACGTAGAAGCCTTCCCTCTGACACATTTGCATTTTGTGTCAGAGAGAAGGCTTCTGGGTCAGCGTGTAGGAACCGCTGCTAGCGACCTAAAGAAATGGTACATGGGTTGGGGGGCTGGGAAGGGAGGAAGAGAGAAAGGGTCTGCTGCACAGCCTGGGGGAAGGGGGGGGAAGGAGGGAAAGAAAGAGAGATGACCACCCACTTTGGGCTCTGGCCTGTCCAAAATTGGCTGTCTGGACTTAACCCTGGACATTGCCCTTAACCAAGGACATGACTCCCCTCCAGCAAATTAACCACTTCCTGGTCAATATTCAAAGTTTAACACTCCTGTATTATTAAATCACCTGTGGCCAGCTATCCACCAATATTCAGTGACATGCAACTAAGCAGTGCCATTTAATATCAGCACTAACTGCCCATGTTGCAAGTGGACAGGAATGGAGCATTACAGGGGCAGAGTCAGGGAGGAACTGGGACTTATGTCAGTGCCAGCAATAGAGGCCAACTGAATTTCAGATTCAATCAGCACCAAACCTGGTCCAAAATCCAGGACTCTTCCCCATTTCCCTCCACCCCCCTGTGCAGTGGCATAGCAAAAATGCTAGTGCCCGGAGTGGAAGGAAGACGGCATCCACCCCCCCTACCCCCCCGAGAGACTACGGGAACTCCCCACAGCCATTTCCTAATGGCTATTTGCACGGGGCAGGAGCGTAGGAAAATCGCTCCTGTCCCAAAAACCAGATAGACCACTGGGTAAGGCCAGGATGCCGGGGGGAAGACAAAAATATGGGGGGGATTTTCCCTCCTCCTCCCCCCCAAAAAATTTCGATTATGTGAAATCGCGAGTAGGGAAACCGCGAATGGGGAGGGGGAAGTGCATCCTCCACATGTGTAAAAAAACAACGTATAAATAAACATTCACGCCAAATTTGGAGCTGGTTGAAATGTGTGCGTTAGTATTTGTGCATAGATCCCTATGGGATCTTTATAAAAGAGGCATCTCTTTACTACTTGGATATAGGTGTACTGTTCTAAAATTATCTCCACATGCTTAATTTATATTAACACATTACCAACATACATTAGGAGTCAGAACCCTATGTGAATTATTTTATTGAGAAATAGCACTCACAGAAAAAGGAGCATAACAGGCAAGTGGCATTCAGAACACTTTTCTCAGTTTCCTACTATTTGAACCCCACACAGTCTCTCTCTGCCCTCATCTCTTTCTTCAGCCCATCGTTCACCCACTTATCTTTGTATCACAGCCCATGCCCTCCCCCCAAACTTGCATTCATTTCAGCTCTGTTTTCCCTTTCATAGTCCATATTTCTTCCCTCAGCCTCTCCTACCATTACAACCATTCCATCTAGCTCTCAGAGTCTGTGCTACTCTTTGCTTCTTCATTCCTTTCCCAGAGCCTTCCCCAGCATGTCTCCTCCTCTCTATGGTAGACCAAAGGCAGGAAGCCTCTCTGACCTACACTGCATCTCTTCTGTGCTCCCTTCTATTAGCCCATTAGTCAGATATTCCTTAGTCAGCCAATAAGCTGCAGAGGAGGCAGGACCAATAGCTTAGTAAATACCAGTCCTGCTTTCCTTTGCTGGCTGGTTAAAGAATGTCTAACCAATGATGTCTCCTAAGCTATTGGGCCTGCTTCCTTTGCAGCTTATTGGCTAGCTAAGGAATGCCTGGCCAATGGGCTGCAGGGGGAGGCAGAAGCAGTAGCTGTAGCTGTAGAGACACAGCCTTTCTTCCTGCTTTCTCCTGCTGCTCTACATCAGGAAGACTACAGCTCTGATGTCTGGGCAGTGCTCGAAAGAATATTGGGGGTACTCTAGCACCTACAGAGCTTGCGCCAATGGTGGGATAGTTGGGATTTGGTAAGTTGCATAGTGCACTTAAAAAAATTGGATAGTTAAGTTCTGGAAATCTTTGCTAGAGCATGCTAAAAGCAATTAACTAAGCTGGGTTTAGACAGGGTTGCCAGATTTCCTCTTTGAAAAAAGAGGATGCCAAACCCCACCCCACTCCACCCCCAGTCCCACCCCATGCTGCCTAAGGCTCCACCCTGTTTCTCCCTCAACCCCACCTCTACACAAACCTCCCTGAGCTCGAAGGCCGCATTTGGAAGCCTTGCATGTGTGGACGTCGACTCAATGATGTCACACACATGCACGCATGTGTATGACGCCATCATGTGCAAAGGCTTCCAGATGCGGCCTCCAAGCCCCTGAATTCCAAAGCCCGGACAAACTACTGGGTTTTGGAAATCCCTCCGGGTGCCCGGACAGTTCTCTAAAAAGAGGACATGTCCAGGTTTTCTCAGACGTCTGGTAACCCTAGGTTTAGAGAAGTTTTAGACAAATTTCTAAAGGAAAAGTCTACAAATCATTGCTAAGGTAGACCTGAGGAAAGCCACTGCTTATCCCTAGGATTGGTAACATGAAATCTTGCTGTTTTTTGAAACTCTGCCAGATATTTGTGACCTGAACTGACCAGGGTTGGAAACAGGATCCTGGGCTAGATAGACTCTTCATCTGTCCCAATAGGGCAACTCACATTTTTTTTATTTTTAACACATTTTAGTGAATAGAACCTTAAGTGAATTATTTTATTGAAAAGCAAGTATTTCAACAGTACTTCACATCTTAAAATAGTGGTCTCCAATCTTTTCCATATGAATATGAGAAAGGTCTGAGGACCACCAAAAGATTTCAAGCTTGCACATACTATTACTGCTTGTTCAGATTGGATATTAAACATTTAATACTAATATTGATTCTACAACAATTCAAGGATATTAAAAATCTCTTTATTTTGGATTGTCAACAGTAGAAAGTGGCAGTGTTCAAATCTAGACTAACAGCCCACTTTTAACTCCTAACTCTTACCAATGTCTGTTTTATCATTCCCTCTGTGAGAAATTCCCTAACACCTAATTCTCCCATTTGCCTATTTTGATTAGACTATAAGTTCTATCGAGCAGGGATTGTCTCTTACACGTCTGGCAGTTCTATAGAAATTATAAGTAGCAGTAGTAAAAAAAATTCCATCGATGAGACACCTGAGTAACACACTTAAGACTGTTTGCAGTTACTGTATCAAGTAGGTAAGATTGAAATTAACACAGCTTCAGGATTTGAAGAGCATTTCAGCCAACTATTTGAGAGACACAATGGAGAACTTCAGGAGACTTGAGGTGAGAATGTGGCACAATGATTAAAGCTACAGTCTCAACACCCTGAGGTTGGGGGTTCAAACCCACGCTGCTACTTGTGACCCTGGGCAAGTCACTTAATTCCCCCATTATCCCAAGTACATTAGATAGATTGTGAGCCCACCGGGACAGACAGGGAAAAATGCTTGAGTACCTGAATAAGTTCATGTAAACTGTTCTGAGCTCCCTTGGGAGAAAAGTATAGAAAATTGAATAAATAAATAAGGAGTTGCATGTGGCTCTGGGACTGTGCATTGGAGATCACTTAAATAAAGGGTAAAAATGTTTCCTGAACTGCTGTAATGTATTAAATACCTGTCATGTAAGCACTGAACACATTGCTCAGATTTTATAGTAGAACTTTAGCAAAAGCAATGTGAAATGCTCCTTGTGGATATTTACGATCTAGGGAGCCTTGCTAGGTTCCCTCAGAAGGCAAAAAGTCATTTATAAACGGAAAATGATTCTTGCTTTCTAAGGGTGTACTACAAAGCACTATTGCCATAAACTGAGGTGGGGGGTGAAATGCCAGCCTTTCTACTTTTAGGCTGTCAAGGCTGAAGTGTAGCTTCAATTACAAACCTTGGACAAAAGCTGTAAGTGGAAATGACAGTCTTGATTAGTTACCAATCTAGGAGGGTCTAGTAGCTTCACAGAGGCTTGAAACAAACAACAGTCTCCAGAGCTACCTATATTTTGAGTAGCATGCTAAACTCACCAAAATATATGACAGTATCACCAGTGGTCCAGTGATGATGAAGTGTGGCTCTATTCCTTTGTCTTGCCAAGAAATACCATACATAATGTTCTCTTGAGAGTGATAGGTAGGCAAAATGCCAGAAAGATAAAAAAATAACCATGCAGCTGGTGAAAGGTCAGTCATATATATTAGTGGCCCAGCAGATTGTGGGAGTACATGGACACAAGGTCAGATGATAAAAAAAGATACCTAAGAGGAGAAACAGAAGATCAGAGAGCATACAATGAAATGTAACACCCAAGGACGTAGGAGACTCCCGCTTGATGGCGCTGAGTATCTCTGATGAGGCTAGATGTTCTAAGTTGTCTTCAGGTCACCTGAAACATACAACAATTGATGGGGAAGATTCTTCTGTTCTTCCCCCACCATCCTACTTATCATCAAGGTTGCTTCTGGAGGTAGGGAGATGGGGCTAAGATGGGTCAAAGCTTAAATGAATTATGATGCTTATTTAAGTAATAGACCCAATGAAGCATTATAAGTGGAGTAGATGGCTGGGGGGAGATATGATTGAAGTCTACAAAATCCTGAGTAGAGTAGAATGGGTACAAGTGGACACTCGATGAAGTTACAGGGAAATACTTTTAAAACAAATAGGAGGGAAAAAAATTTTTACTCAAAGAATAATTAAGCTCTGGAATGCATTGCCAGAGGTTGTGGTAAGAACGGATAGCATAGCTGGTTTTAAGAAAGGTTTGGACAAGTTCCTGAAGGAAAAGTCCATAGTCTGTTGTTGAGAAAGACATGGGGGAAGCCACTGTTTCCCTGGATCGGTAGCACAGAATATTGCTACTCCTTGGGTTTGGGCCAGGTATTACTGACCTGGATTGGCCACCATGAGAACGGGCTACTGGGCTTGATGGACCATTGGTCTGGCTCAGTAAGGCTATTCTTATGTAGAGGGGTAGCTTAGAGGTTACAGATTAATAACCAGGAAATCCCAGTTTAAAACCCACAGCTGCTCTTTATGATCTTGGGCAAGTCACTTAACCCTTCATTACCTCAAGTACAAAAATTGGACTGTAAGCCCTTCTGGGATAAGTAGTGAGTTTCCCTATATCTACATTAATAGCAGTTTATGGACTGTTTCACTCATTTGGTATATTGCTGGCACTTGTGACCTGGATTGGCCACTGTTGGAAACAGGGTACTGGGCTTGATGGACCTTTGATCTATCCCAGTATAGCAAAGCTTATGTTATATACTTATGACTTCTTCCAGGAACCTTTCTAAACCTTTTTTAAAACACAAATTAGCTAAATGATTTTACCATATCCTCCAGCAACAAGTTCCAGAGCTTAACTATTTGTTGAGTGAAAAAAATATTTTCTCTTATTTGTTTTAAAAATATTACCATGTAATTTCATCAAGTGTCCTCTTGTCCTTGTACTTTTTGAAAGAGCAAAAGATTTTTTTATGTTTACTCATTCTACTCCACATAGGATTTTGTAGACCTCTATAATAGGATTGCCAGATTTCCTCTTTGTAAAAAAGACGACACCTGGCCCTGGCCCGTTCCATTCCAAGCCCCGCCCCCACATGAACCTCCAATCTCCTTCCCAGAGCTCGAGGCCACATCTGGAGGGCCTCTGTGCATGTGCACATATTGACTTGATGACATCATGTGCAAGCACGCATGCATAAGACATCATCAGGTCAACATCCGCACATTCGAAGAGGGCCTCCAGATGCGGCCCCGAGCTCAGGCACTTCCAGAACCCAGACAAACTGCCGGGTTTCGGAAATCCCTCTGGGCACCCAGACAGCCCCCCCCCCACACACACACACACAAAAGAGGACATGTTAGGGTTTTCCTGGATGTCTGGTAACCCTGCTCTATAATATGCCCCCTTAGCTGTCTTTCTCCAAGCTAAAGAGCCCCATCCTCTTAAGCCTTTGCTCATATGAGAGGAGTTCCATTCCCTTAATCATTTTGGTCACCCTTCTTTCAATCCTTTCTAATTCCACTATATCTTAGCTGCTAAATTCTGGACCATTCTTCATGCTTTGCTAGCTCCTTCTTCATGATGTCTACACCTCAGGGGTGTCTACCGTATTGCAGATTTTGGTATCATCAGCAAACAAGCAAACCTTTCCAGACAGCACTTCAAAAATGTTAAACAGAGCCAGGCCCAGTCCTTGCAGAACAAATGTGGTAACTTCCCTTTCCTCTAAGTGAACGTCATTAAGCATCACCCTTATATCACCTTCCACTCAACCAGTTTCTAACTCCATCAGTCACTTTAGGGCCAATACCAAAAGCAAGCAGTTTGTCTCAAAGGTTTTGCTAAAATCTAAATACACCACATCCAGTGCTCCCCCTCAATCCAACTGTCTGGTCACTGGGTCAAAGAAATTATTCAGATTTGTCTGACAAGACCTGCCTTGGGTCCTGCAAACCATTAGATTCCAGAAACCTCACTGTCCTCTATTTTAGAAGTGATTCCATTAATTTACTCACAACAGCCTTCAGACTACTCAGCATCTAGTTACCAACCTGCTCCTTACTTCCATTTTTGCGGAGAGTGACCACATCTGCCTTTCTCCATTCCTTCAGGACCACTCATGACTTTAAAGAAGCATTGAAAAGGTCAGGTAGTGGAGCCACCATCATTTCCCTAAGTTCCTCTGATGTATCCCTTCTAGCCCCGTGCTTTGATCTCAGAAAAGCAGAAAGACTATGGCAAAAATCGGGAATCCCAGAACATAGATTGTCCTGGAGACAAAAACTAAAAAATTACAAAAACCTCACTAATGAAAAAAGAAAAAATTTCTACTCCCACAAAATCGGTAATATCAAAACCAACAGTAGTAACCTCTTCAAACTGGTTAATGACCTATACAACACCGAGACCTTCACAAACACACACGAGGAATCCACTTTAACTGCCAACACCCTGGCTGACTTCTTCAACTTCAAGATCCAAAAACTAAGATCAACATTACCTTCCAGGCCCAATCCCCTCGAGTTGTTTCCCATTCTGCCAGACCCGGATATATCTAACCCAGACCCAGGAACCAGAACAGACCTAAGCTGGAAACAATTCGCAACAATTGACTGGCACACCTTTAATACCTACTACAACAAATATACACACTCCTTCTGCAAATTGGACACATGCCCACCAAACATCATGAAAGCTGCCCCGCTCCACTTCAAAGCAAATATGATGACATGGGTTAACTCCCTTTTAGCCACAGGAAACTTCCCGTCAGAGCAAGGTCAGATTATGATCACCCCAATTATGAAAAACGCGAAAGAACCACCAAATTCCCCATCGAATTACAGACCGATCGCAAGCATCCCCCTATTTACCAAAATAGCAGAAGGGTTGGTAAAGGCAGAACTCGCCGCATACCTATAAAAATTCAACATTCTAAGCGACAATCAATCAGGTTTCCGCGCAGATCACAGCACCGAAACCATCATAGCCTCCCTTCTTGACCACCTCCACTCGCTCTTTAGTCAGGGCTCAAGTGCCTTGATTATACAACTCGACCTGAGCAGTGCTTTCGACCTGGTCGACCATTCCATTCTCCTAGAATGCCTGGCTCACATCGGCATCTCCGACCAGGTCCTCAATTGGTTCCAGGGGTTCCTAAGAAATAGATCCTACAAGGTTCTCAAGAGCAACTCCTTCTCATATAGCTGGGACAACACCTGTGGGGTCCCTCAGGGCTCCCCCCTATCACCCACTCTGTTCAATATCTACCTGGCCTCCCTAGGTAACCTCCTACTTAACCTCAAGCTCAAATTTTTCATCTATGCAGATGACATCACAATAATCATCCCACTAACCAATTTCTCACAAGAACTACTGGACTACACTACAAACATCCTCAACCAGATTGAACTCTGGATGCTATCTTTCAGACTGAAACTCAATCCCGACAAATCAAAATTCTTCCTAGCCACCCCCAACGACAAAATCAAGAACACTACAATTCAACTGAAAGGAACAACTTACCCCCTTGAACCCACCCTAAAAATTCTGGGAGTCACACTGGACAAAAATTTATCCTTAGAAACCACACTGACCTCATTGTCAGGAAAAGCTTCTCCGTACTTTGGAAGCTACGCACCATAAAAAAATACTTTGACGACACCTCTTTCCGCCTACTTGTACAATCTTCCATCCTCAGCATTCTTGACTACTGCAACATCATTTACCTTAACGCCACGAAGAAAACTACCAGGAGACTAAAAATAATCCAAAATACCGCCATGCGTCTCATCTTCGGTCTAAAGAAATGGGAACACGTCACCCCCTTTTACCACCAACTGCACTGGCTGCCATTCGAATCTAGAGTTCTTTTTAAATTCGCATGCTTCTGCTACAAATCGGTAAATGGCTCATCACCAAATTACATCAATCCTCACTTTAACCATTATTGCACAAACAAGAAATCCCGTAGAATTCAGCTGTTCGCCTTCCCCTCGCTAAAACTTTGTCACCTCAAAAGATTCCTAGACAAAACCTTCGCCTTCCAAGCAGCCAAGTTGAACTCATGGCTTGCCCAAATGATACTTGATGCCCCCACTTACCTCAGCTTTAAAAAATCACTCAAAACTTACCTATTCAGCAAACAAAACCCCTAAGGGTCCTCCCCTGATTTCATTACACTTCGCCCCCCCGCACTTCTCCTCCCCCACGATAGCTTCTATTCCCGATCTTCCCCAATCTCCCCTCCTCCTCTATCAAGTTTGGTTAAAATTTGTTATATATCTTATAATTTGTTGTAAATCTGTTGTTATATATCTTATAATTTGTTGTAAATCTGCTTGTCAACGCGGATCCTAATTTAACTGATGTAAACCTCCTAGAACTCGCCGGGTATGGCGGTATATAAGAATAAAATTATTATTATTATTATTACCTTCAGTTTAGCAAGCTCCATGCAACACTCTTGTCATTATTGGCTTCCTATAAGTAGGCAGCTTCTGACTGTGTTCAAGCTGCTTTAGAGCTAGCAGTGCTATATAGGCATCTGTTGGGGGAAGGACTCTGAATTCAGGGTGAACTTGCATAGTGTCCAAATTAAAGAGAAGGGGGCCAATGTAGGCATCTCTCCTGCCTGCTTAAATCACTTCCTGCTAAACTGGAGCGTGCTACTGAATATTTACACAGACCGCTGAGAGGCGGCACTGGAGAGAAGCTGTCCTAAATTAAGATGCTATATTAAATTAGCTATGTGAGTGCTGGCATTGAATATCGGGCCAACACCCGCATAACTATTTTTTTAAACCCTCCTAAGCCCCCCTAGAGCCTCTCTAATCCCACACAAACACGCATACACACTCCCTGCCATGTCCTAAGTCCCATTTCTGCCACTGAATGAACCCCCACCCTTCCCCACCCCTAGATGTCCAGCCAGGCCTTCCTGGGCCTACCTGTTTACCTGGTGGTCCAAGGAGGATTTTTGAGGGGAGTACTGAAGCCCTCTCATTCCTGCCCCCTTGCAGCTGCCTTTGAAAATGGCTGCCATGACCTCTCACAGCAGCTTGTGGTACTTCATGTAGTATTTCACTGCTCTACTGTGGCATCTCATACTTTGTTTCTTTTAGCTAGGAAATGTATTCTTGTCCAATGGTGAAGTAATATCCCACTGATAAACTAAGTTCAGCTATTGGGCATTATCTTGAAAGACTCTGAGTGAGTTGGCATCGATGTTGGACTAAGCCGTACAGCAAAAGATTAGAGAGGACTGGACCTCTTCTCCCTCGAACAGAGGAGATTGAGAGGGGACATGATCGAAACATTCAAGGTACTGAAGGGGATAGACTTAGTAAATAAGGACAGGTTGTTCACCCTCTCCAAGGTAGGGAGAACGAGTGGGCACTCTCTAAAGTTGAAAGGGGATAGATTCTGTACAAAGGTAAGGAAGTTCTTCTTCACCCTGAGAGTGGTAGAAAACTGGAACGCTCTTCCGGAGTCTGTCATAGGAGAAAACACCCTCCAGGGATTCAAGACAAAGTTAGACAAGTTCCTGCTGAACAACAACGTACACTGGTAGGGCTAGTCTCAGTTAGGGTGCTGGTCTTTGACCAAAGGGCTGCCGCGTGAGTGGACTGCTGGGCACGATTGACCACTGGTCTGACCCAGCAGCGGTAATTCTTATGTTCTTAAGATATAGGAGCCAATTTGGACTGGGATGCCCCATCGGGCTGCAGTTGGATCCTCAATTACTAAATTAGAAGGTATCTTGCATATGTTTATTTCTTGGATCCGATACCTGCATAAGGCATCAGATTCCTTGTTGGGGTGGTTACTTGAAGGGTTGATGTGGTTGGGGGGGGAGTGGCTTGTTTCTACTCACTGGAAAAAGTAAAAATTACTTTTGTTCAATGTGTTGCTACAAGGTTTGGTAATTTGTTATTACTCTTTTCATTAGTGTTATCTCAATTTTGGTTATTGCTGTCTTGCATTTGCTCTTCTAAGTTCTTAATAGAAACAAATTACAAATGGAAGAAGTGTTATTTATTGTTTTCTACTCATTCCTATGGCCATTTTAGTAAGCAATTGAAGACCTATCTTTTTCTAAATATTTGACTGTTTAATGAATCATCTTATTTCATGTAACATGTTTACTTTTATAACTTTTTGTAAACCGCGTTGAACTTCTGGTTACGTGGTCAATAAGCACAATGTTATGTTAAGTTATGTTATGTTATGTTATTTAAATGTTGCTTGTTGAAAGTTTGTGCTGCGCATGCACACTGAGAGTATTGCTGCAAGAAAGTGTGTATGATGGAGAAAGCTAAGAGTAATTTGATTGGCTGATGTTTCAAGTAGTATGTTCAAAGAAGACGTTTAGCCAAGACATTTGGGGAGGGCAGAGCTGGACAAAAGAAAGTTGATATCTGTTTATGCTCCTAGAAAATATAAAGAAATAAAACAAAGGAGTCCTTTTACTAAGGCGCGCTAACCGATTTAGCACGCGCTAAATGCTAATGCGTCCATTATATTCTAGCGCACCTTAGGGCTCCTTTTACTAAGGTGCGTCAGCGTTTTTAGCACACGCAGGAAATTACCACGCACTACACATTCTAGAACTAACGCCAGCTCAAGGGCTTTAAGGTCTAGCACGTGCGGCAATGTATTCCGCGCATTAAAGCCCTAGTGCACCTTAGTAAAAGGAGCCCTTTGTAAAAGAGGGGGAAAGGAAATAAGGCGATTTTTTATTGGACTAACTCAATACATTTTATGATGAGCTTTCAAAGGTAACCCCTTCTTCAGATTAGAAAAAAGCAAATGTTGACAAATATCAGTATATATAAAGAAAACATGAAAGCATTTCGGAGATAGGAAGAGGGAGGAGTGGGTGGGCGGGCAGAGACAGAAAAGTGGCAGTTACTCAGGCATATTTGCAACCTATCCTTAAGAACAGGGATAATCCCGGAAGATTGGAGGATAGCAAATGTTACACCAATCTTCAAAAAAGGATCGAGAGGCAACCCAGGGAACTATAGACCGGTGAGCTTGACCTCAGTTCCCGGGAAGATGGTCGAATCACTGATCAGGGAAGGTGTCAATGAGCATATAGAAAAAAATAAACTGATGAGAACAAGCCAGCACGGTTTCTATAAAGGACGATCGTGCCAAACGAATCTACTACATTTCTTTGAGGGGATAAGCAAACATTTGGACCAAGGTAACCCCATTGAAATAGTTTATCTGGATTTCCAAAAAGCCTTCGACAAGGTACCCCATGAGCGCCTGCTGAAGAAACTGTGGAACCACGGGGTGGAAGGGGACATCCACAGATGGATCCAAAATTGGCTGGCGGATAGGAAGCAGAGGGTAGTAGTAAAAGGACACTACTCTGACTGGAAAGGGGTCACGAGTGGTGTCCCGCAGGGGTCAGTGCTGGGACCGCTGCTGTTCAATATATTCATTAACGATCTGGAAACAGGCACGAAGTGCGAAGTTATCAAGTTCGCGGATGATACAAAACTCTCCAACAGGGTCAAAACTGTTGAGAAATTCAAAGAACTGCAGAGCGACCTGAACAAACTGTGTGAGTGGGCAAAAAGATGGCAGATGAGCTTTAATGTGGAGAAATGTAAGGTCTTGCACATGGGGAAAGGGAACCCCATGTACAGCTATACGATGGGAGGGAGGGTGATGGGGAAAGGCACCCTGGAAAAAGACCTGGGGGTTTTGGTGGATACAACAATGAAACCAACGGCGCAATGTGCAGCGGTCTCAAAGAAAGCGAACAGAATGCTGGGCATTATCAAAAAAGGTATCACTACCAGAACGAAGGAGGTTATCCTGCCATTGTATCGAGCAATGGTGTGACCACATCTGGAATACTGTGTCCAATACTGGTCACCGTACCTTAAAAAAGACATGGCGATACTTGAGAGGGTTCAGAGGAGAGCAACTAGGATGATAAAAGGAATGGAGAACCTTTCATATGCCGAAAGATTAGACAAACTGGGGCTCTTTACCCTGGAAAAGCGGAGACTGAGAGGAGACATGATACAGACATATAAAATCAGGAGAGGCATAGAGAGGGTGGAGAGGGACAGATTCTTCAGACTAGCAGGGACAGCAAAAACAAGAGGTCACTCGGAAAAACTGAGAGGGGACGGATTCAAAATGAATGCAAAGAAGTTTTTCTTCACTCAGAGGGTGGTAGACACCTGGAACGCGCTTCCAAAAGAGGTAATAGGACAGAGTACAATACTGGGTTTTAAAAAGGGACTGGATGACTTCCTGGAAGCGAAGGGGATTGCAGAGTATAGATAGAAGGTTACTCTACAGGACAAAATCAAAAAGTGTATGTGAGTTTTAGGGTAGGAGCACTATCAGGTCCTGGACCTGAGGGGCCGCCGCGTGAGCGGACTGCTGGGCACGATGGACCTCCAGTCTGACCCGACAGAGGCAAGTCTTATGTTCTTATGTCTTTATAGTGGGGGAAAAAGTCTCTATCAACAATGGTTACATACAAACATCTATATACAAGAAACCTATGCACAGATGCAGTTACCTCCACAATTCCAGCTTTCATCCTTCACATATAAAAAATCCATTATACACAGCCAAGCCACAAGATACCACCGCATCTGCTCTGACCCACGAGACAGAGATAAACACCTAAAGGCCCTGACTGAATCCTTCAGACAAAAAGGATACAACCCTAAAATAGTCTCCAAGAATATTGCCTAAAACCCTTAAAACACCCAGAGAAAACTTACTACACTACAAGGACAAGAAAAACAAAGACAGGACCCCCTTAGTAGTGACATACAATCCAGAGCTGGAAAAAGCAGCTCCTGATTGGTAAGGCCCAACTTTGGTGCAAGAAGAGGCGGTCGGAGCATACAGCAAGTGATTTCCTTCACTCGCCGGTGCTCCGGCAGCTCTCGCTGCCTCTCCCGCTGCCCTCTCCAATCTCCCCCACGAAAAACCGTATTCACGGTTTTTCAAGATTCACGAGGGTTCCTGGAACGGAACCTCTGTGAATTTCGGGGGAGTACTGTACAGTCCTCACATACTGAAATCTGGTGATTTAAAAGCAATCCTTTAAAATTGTGATTATGCAAAACATTTCTATTCCTTCTTTTAAAAAGAAAAGAAAAACTAGACGATTCCAGTAAGATGTTCAGACTGCTGACATTTTTCTATAACGGTTTGACAAACACTTTCTTTTCATGCATAGCTTTACTTAGATGCTACCGCGCAGGGGTTGTCACACTCTCACCATAAACCAGGAGTGATAAATGGAGAATGACTTTTAGAGGAGGGAAAGATTTGTCTTTTTGACAGTCAAGTCATGAAAGGGGTCATCGGAGTCTCTTCCAACCTTTTCCACAGTTAGCTCTACCCTCTCCAAAGCATATCTCAAGGTCAGCTCTTCTGGTGCATTGTAAAAACACAGAAATCAGACTTCAAAATGTTACTGGTTCCTCCTAGACCAATGTTTCTCAACTCATTCCTGAAGTAACCTCTTGCCAGTCAGGTTTTCAGGATATCCACAATGAATATGCATCAACTTGATTGGCGTACACTGCCTCCAATATATGCAAATTTCTATTATGCATATTCATTGTGGATACCCTGAAAACCTGACTGGCAAGGGAGTCGATAAACACTGCCCTAGACTATATAAAGAATTGGCTGGTACTTGCTATATGACCAAAATGTATACAGTTTCATGCAATCTGCATATGCAGGTACCACTGTTTACATATGCAGATGCTCCTAGCATGACCTCTCTAATGAAAGAAAATGTTAGCAGTACAGCAAATGAGTCAGATAAAATATCCACATAAGTCAGTATGGATAAATATATGATGGTGTTTTCCTAGGACAATTTCAAAGTGAAAGTCTACGACAAGAAAAGAGTGTGCTTTTCACCCATACAGGCAGCTATAAAATGACTGGACTTGATCATTTCATTTAGAAAGTTGGCTCAGTATTCAAAATATAACTAGTATGACAAGGTGAATTGTTCAGTGCTCTTAAGTCAGGAATTTATGTGCCTCCAGAACACAAAACATCAATGGGTGCATTACACAAGACCAGAAGTGATTGTATTTGTATTGTGCTCTCTGTATTTGTACACCAACCACCTATGTATGTCTTTAGATCATTACATGGAGGGGCATAATAAAAAAAAAACATCTAAGTCCCCTTTTGACCTAGACCCTAAACGCTGAAAGTAGAAGTAGGGAAAATGTCCATTCTCATAAAAAACATCCCAAAGGTTTTTTTGGATAATGGCCTGCCTCTATGTTCAGCTGATTAAACGCCCAGACCACCACAACGTCTACACTTACCACATATAATCAATGAAAAAAACCTAAGTCCCAAACGCCCAACACAAGAGCTTTTAGACGAAGGAGGAGCCAGTAGATCGGCGGCTGTTATAATGCCGCTTTACAGAGCAATGATCAGACCACACTTGGAGTACTGTGTCCAACACTGGTCTCCATATCTAAAAAAGGATATAACCCTGCTGGAAAGGGTGCAGAGGCGAGCCACGAAGCTAGTAAAAGGTATGGAAAATTTGAGCTACAAAGAACGACTCGAAGGACTGGGACTGTTCACCCTCGGGAGGAGGAGACTGCGAGGAGATATGATTGAGACTTATAAAATACTGAATGGATTCGATAAAATTGAGCAAGAAATACCGTTGTTCACATTGTCAAAAGTGACACAGACAAGAGGTCATAGACTGAGGCTGAGGGGCAGCAGGCTCAGGACAAATGTCAGGAAATTCTATTTCACACAGCGAGTGATGAACGCTTGGAATGCTCTCCCAGAGGAGGTGGTGACGGAGACTACCATTCTGGGTTTCAAGCGTGAGTTGGATGCACACCTCCTTGCAAATCACATTGAGGGATATGGGTAATCAGGGTCTCCATCTGGGAGCACCTGGCTTGGCCTCTGCGTGTGCGGGTCGCCAAAATAGATGGACCTAAAGTCTGATCCGGTGAAGGTGTTTATAGTTAGTATTGGGGTTCAAGAAGGGATTGGGCAACTTTCTGAAGAAAAGGGGATAGAAGAGTACGGTTAGAGGACTACTGCACAGGTCCTGGACCTGATGGGCCTCCGTGTGTGCGGACTGCTGGGCATGATGGACCTCTGGTCTGACCCAGCGGAGGCAATGCTTATGTGCTTGTGATCCATCCAGTCTGCCCAACCTGATTCAATTTAATTCTTTTTAAATTTTTTTCTTCTTAGCTATTTCTGGGCAAGAATCGAAAGCTCTACCTGATACTGTGCTTGGGTTCCAACTCCTGAAGTCTCCGTCAAAGCTTACTCCAGCCCATCTACACCCTCCCAGCCATTGAAGCCTTCCCCAGCCCATCCTCAACCAAAAGGCCATATACAGACACCTACCGTGCAAGTCTGCCAAGTACTGGCCTTATTTCTTCAATATTTACTATTATTTTCTGATTCTAGATCCTCTGTGTTCATCCCATGCTTTTTTGAACTCCATCACCATTTTCCTCTCCACCACCTCTTTCGGAGTGCATTCCAGGCCTCCACCACCCTCTCCATAAAGAAGAATTTCCTTACATTGCTCTTGAGTCTACCACCCCTCAACCTCAAATTATGTCCTCTGGTTTTTTGTTAATCGCATCAAACCTCACAGTATACAAATAAAATTTTATCTTATGTTATACGAGTACAGTATATGTATCAAGTAGAGATACCAGATGTCCAAGAAAACCTGGACATATCCTTAAGGACTGTCCGGGTGCTTGGAGAGATTTTCAAAACCTAGCAGTTTGTCTGGGTTTCAGAAGGGCCCGAGTTTGGGGCCATGGCTGGATGTCCTCTGCGCATGTGCAGACGCCAACATGATGATGTTACACGCATCATGTTGATGTCCGCGCATGCGCAGAGGATATCCAGATATGGCACCGAGGTTGAGGAAGGAGGCACACAGTTTGAGTGGAGGCAGGGCTGAGGGTGGGGTGGGGCGGGGATGGAGCTGGAAAGGGGCGGGGCCAGGTATTCAAATTATTTTTTTTTAATATGAAATCTGGCAACACTAGTATCAAGTGATAATCTAGCTTGGTGCATAGTATCTATCAGCATCATAGAACAGAAATGTGTGGTCAGGCAATTACTGGTATGCTTCTTTGTATTGTAGAGTATATTGTATTATCAGCCACCACTAAAAACATTTTAATTTTAATGCACTCCAGAATTCTAGAGCAGTCTGCCACACTTGATTCCCTTTATCTGGGATCAGGCATATTGAAATTATTAAGTAGGCAACTTCATTTTAAATACTGAAGGACAGGCAAAAGTATAAGGGGGGGGGAACTTGATATATCGCTTTTTCTTTGTGGTTACACAATCAAAGCGCTTTACATATTTTAGACAACATCAAAGATGGAAACCAACTATAATTTGATGATATATTAAGTGATGTTAAAGTATAAAATGATTGTATTTTATGTTACACTTTTTGTGAGTTTTAAAAATGAATAAAGATTAAAAAAAAAAAAGATGGCAACCAACAAAAACATTGTATATTTTTTAATTCAAATCAAAAATCATTGTATTTCCTCCTTCCTTCCCTCTCTGTTCCCCCTATGGTTCTTTCTGTTCCCTGATTTGATAAGACTTTTTATTGTATGCTGTTTAGAGGTCCTCAATAGGTGGCATTTCAAGCATTGAATAATCTTGAAATTTAAAACTTGTGAAAACAATCGGTACTCTTGTCTTTAGCGACATGTGGAAGTGCAATAATTTCAGTCTTTTGCCAGTTCCTAGTTAGGCATGAATGAAGTTGTAACTTTATCCTGCCTGATTAGGATTTGCAGGACCTTTGTTCTCACTTGTGACAGACCTGCTGCCTGCTCTTTCTGCCTCTGACTTTGTTTAGTTTTATTCATGTCCTATTATATGTCAGTCTGGAAAAATTAGCTGGAAAAAGGACTCTGATGCATATTCAACACGTCTGAGATGGCTGCATAGCGCTTCATGTGCACCAGACTTTATGGAGGCACAGAATTGGAGAAAACACTAATGTGTCATTTTATAGCTGCCTATGGAGCTTATAATCAAAAAATAAAGATGTCCAAAAACAATCATAAGTTGGCACTTGTATGTCCTAATCACAGGGACAGCCAAGTGCTGACTTTTTCAAAGCCAACTTTCTGGATGGCTAGCAAGGCATTTTGCTCACTATGTGTCCAGAGGTCTAGGGAGTGTTTTGGGAGGCATGTTATGGGCAGGCTTTGGGTGGGTTAGACTTGGACGTCATGCAGTGATAATCAAACCTTTCCCAGGACATTCTAGATGAAACTTAGACATTTTGGGCTAGAGATGTTTTAGAAGTGCCACAAAGGTACCAGATGACTGCTGGAGGGATTAAGTAATAACCCTCCACGCGCACACACATACACACACACACACTCCCCCAGTGGTCACTAAGTCCCTCCTACCCCATAAAGTTCTGAATGAAACATTATATACCTGTTTCCAGAACAGCAGCACTTGGTATGGGAAAGCCTAGTAGAGCATCACACAGGTGTATTAAGTAGCCTGATGAGGGCTAGAGAACCATAGAGAGGAGGATCCAGGCCCATAAGCCACTCTAACCACTACATTTATGGTAGAAAGTCTGAGGCCACCAAAACCTTACTGTTATATAGGTGCCACCTGTAGCCATAAGGGCTACTGGGGTGGAAGACAGGTGGATATAGTAGGTTTTGGGTGAGTTGGGGGAGGATCACCATAAATTATAAGGGGATTATGGTGAAGTTCACAGCAGTGCCCTCTAAGGTGCCCCACTACTCTATTGGTATATCTATGTAGCCAGTCCATTACAATGCTGGCCCCTCCCACATTCAAATGGTCTCTTTTTGGACTTGGATGTTTCTGTGGTCAAAAATGGGGTATAAAGTTAGGTGTGCTAAGGTTGGAAATTCTTTGGCCATCTTATTGACCAAAACGTCCAAATAGATGATTTCCCCCCAAAAAAAACAATTTGAACATCTAGCAGTTCACCTTTCAAAAATGGATATTTCTGAGCCTCCGAATTTGGATATCTTGAGGGAATTGCCCAAATTGAACTTACACATCCATTTTGAAAATAGCTCTCCACAGGTGAAAAATACACACACATTTTTCTTGCCACCAGAGTTGGACAAGTACTTTATAAAAATAATACATTAAAGTTATTAGTTACTGCAAGGAAAAAGTAATATATTAAAGTTACTAGTACTTGTTCAGTGAAGTAATATGTAAAGTTACTGTGAAACTAATATGTTACTTTTAGATAATTTTTATTTCTTGGGTATAAACCATTGTTTTGACATTACAGAAAAATAATTCTAGCAGTTGGATTAGAGAATGACACGGTGGCGGTTTACCCGCGGCCACCGCATTTTAGCCGCGGGTCACCCGCCGAAAACGGGGAAGAAAACTAGCAGTCGCTGCGGCGACGGGGACAAGGCCATTCACCGCCTGCGGGGCGGTGAATGGTCTTGTCCCCACAGTGAGGCATGAAGGATCGCGCGGTCCCCGCAGCTCACACCCGCCTGCCCAATCGATTCTAGTGTTTAGCCAGCTCTCTCCCTTCTCCTCACCTTAGTTTGTAGATTTTCTTTTTCGGCGACCCGCACACTATCAGAGAGCCGCGCACCCGCTGCTGCTCAGTTTCGATCTTCTGCTCTGACGCAACCGGAAACAGGAAGTTGCAGCAGAGCAGAAGATTGAACACTGAGCAGCCGTGCGTGCAGGTCGCCGAAAAAGAAAACCTATAAACTAAGGTGAGGAGAAGGGAGAGAGCTGGCTAAACACTAGGATCGATTGGGCAGGCAGGTAGTGGCTGCGGGGACCGTGCGATCGCTAGTGTTCCCGGCTCAAATTGGAAGGAGGGAGTGAAAGGGAAAAGGATTCTGGGCCAAGGGGATGAAGTCGGAAAGAAAAACCCACAGCAGGAAAGAAAGGGAAGGACTGGCAGGTGAGCCAGATGCTAGAAGCAGGGGGGGGGAAGAAAGAGGGAAAAAAGCTAGATGGGGTTGAAAAGAAGAGACACACTGGTATGGAAGAGGAAGATAGGGGAAATCTGGACACAGGAAGGTAACAGAAAGAGGGGAAATTATGTGCATGGGGCATAGGGACAGAGACATAAAGGGGACATGCCATGGGGATGGTATATGGACACAGGGGGGGCAATGACAGATACATAGGGGAGATATTAGAAATGGAGAAAATAGGAGCACAGAAGCGAGATGGTTTGTGGGGATGGGACAGGGACCGAGCTTGCAGGCTCCAGTGGCTTGCACAAATTACATTGTAACGTGCCATGAAAATAAGAGGAAGGAAGGTAGATAGGCCACGCGAGAGGAGCTGAAGGGTAGTAGAAAGGAACAGATGGTAAAGGAGGGAGGGAAGGGTGGTGTTGGAAAGGAATAGAACAGACATTGAAGGAGGGTGGAGAGGAACAAACCCCCAAGGGAAATGTGGAAGACAGAGTGGGAAGAAGACAGATGCCAGACTATGCGGGAGCGGAGGGAAGAAGATGGGTGCTAGACCAATTGTGGAGGGGGGGGGGGTTAAGGGAGAGGCACAGTAACAGCAAATGGAAGACGCAGAGAGAAGACACACAGTGGATGGAAGGAATTCAATGAGAAGATGTGGAAAGCAGAAACCAGACAACAAAGGTAGAAAAAAAAATTATATTTATTTATTTATTTTTTGCTTTAGGATAAAAAAGTATATTAGTTGTGTTGATAAAAATTTATAAACAAAGCCCTGCCAGCTGAACATCTCTTTCTCTAGTTCAGCAGCAGGAACTTTGATTTATAAGAAAGGAATAAGCTAAATATTACAGTACTAAGGCTTATATGGATGCAGCGGGGACGGTGACGGGGCGGTGAATGGGATGGCAGTGGCGGTGACGGGGCGGTGAAAGGGATGGCGGTGACGGTGACGGGGCGGTGAAGGGAACGGCGGTGCAGAGGATGGTGGGCCGGTGACGGGGCGGTGACGGGGACAGATTTTTTCCCCGTGTCATTCTCTAAGTTGGATATCCATCCATTATCAAAGAAAACTAAACAGAAAATGCTCAAGTTCTCAAATACTGTATAGGGATCTAATGCAATTATGGCTCCTTTTACAAAGGCGCACTGCCAAGCAATGAAAGCCCATTCTGTTCCTATAGGTGGCTCAGCTTTTAGCATGTGATGCTTGGCAGTGCACCTTTGTAAAAGCCTGCCTTAGAGGCCTTGGGAGACGCTTGACACGTAAGCCTTTGAACTTGTTTTCCATTGTTCTCATAGCTTTTGTTAACACACTGAGGGTACACATTCACTATATTAATTATATTTGATTTTATTGAGCGTTATCTAAGGGCTCCTTTTACTAAGCTGCGTTAGGGCTTTAACGCGCGGAATAGCGCTCGCTACAATGCCGCACGCGCTGGACGCTAACGCCAGCATTGAGCTAGCATTAGTTCTAGCTGCGTAGCGCGGGGTTAGCGCGCGCTAATCTGCTGCGTGCGCTAAAAATGCTAGCGTACCTTAGTAAAAGGAGCCCTAAGTTGTGTTGACAAGTATACCAATCCTATACATGTAGGGGAATATATATTTTCATTGAGTTCGTGCTCCCCGTTTGGGCTTTCCTGTTGTTTTGCATATTTTCCATGACAAAGTTCATGAAAAGACCATCAATATGAGTCTGTGAAATCTGATGTCAAAGTTAAAATCAACAGTTAATTGAATATGATTTTATTTCTTTGCTATCATTGACTCCAGTTCATCCTCTCAGGCTTGTGGCTTACCAAGCACAACTTGCATTTAACATAAATATTATTATCTTTTTATGCTTACAAAATAAAATTTTAAAAATTGTCATAAACAGCACTAAAATGTCGAAGACCCAGCCATCTTTGTTATTACTTTATGCTGCGCATTTGCACAATTTCACTCAAAAGGAAGTGCCACTTTGAAAATTATGCTAGAGAAGCACTCAGAATCATTTACCCCCGCTGACTTGTGCACATTTTTTTTCCTGAATTAACCCTTCCATGCATACGTTAAATTATCCACAACTTTACACACCTGGGGTCATTTTGACCCCATCACTTATAAGCACTGAAAGTTTCTTCAGCTTAATAATTTAGCAAATTCTCACTGTCATGCACTCAAGTGAAACATTTACCGTATGTTTATAAAATGTATATTTATGCCTACAGCACAACCCGTGAAGTTCCGGTAATGTTTCAAAAATGTTTCTTCTCTTATTCAGCATACTCACTGTACAAATGTAAAAAAAATGGCTGTTGTTAGCAGTGTTTCTTTTACAGCAGAACCTAATAAAATATTTTCACACGTTTTCAACTTCTCTTATCTCATTTGTTGGGCATTACTTTGGAGATTTGGAGATACATTACGACTTTTTCAGTGTTGTATTCCACTGCTGACAATGTTGCCTTCATAAATCTGTGGCTGTGACTCCTAATGTGGAACCTAGCATCATGTAGTAAAAGTCTGGGTTACTTTGCTCTTGTCCACATTAAATTTCATCTATCATTTGATGTCCAGTCCGCCAGCCTCTCAAGGTCCTCCTGCAATTTCATACAGTCCACATGCGATATAACTATTACTATCTATTCAGTCGTGTCCGACCCTTGGATACTCTGTAGGCCAGCCATCTCCATACTTCTCTGTCATGCTTCTCTGTCTTCCATCTCATACTTCTCTGTCTTCTTTCAATTGCTTGATGTCCATTCTCGTGTCCTTCTTGATGGTATCCAGCCAACAGGTCTTTGGTCTCCCCTGCTTCCTTTTACCACTGACCATTCCAAGTAGCACCTCCTGTTCTAGTGAATTTTCCTTCATCACATGTCCAAAATTGGTCAGTTTCTGTCTGGTAATCTTGCCTTCCAGGTAATCTTGCCTTCCAGGGACTTGCCTTCCAAGAACATCTTTGTTGGTGATCCTAGCTGTCCATGTGATTCATAGAAGTCTTCTCCAGCACCACACTCGAAGGCATTGATTTTTCTTCTATCTGCTTTCGTGAGTATCCATGTCCCGCAGCCATATGTCATGATTGGGAGCACAATGGCAGTGATCAGTCTTTGTTTGATGGTGACTGTGATATAACATCTTTGAATATTTTTGTGCCTTCTTCAGATTTGATTACCTCATTCATCGTTCTCATTTGCAGATTATTTATAAGCACGCTGAAAAACATCAATCCTAGAACAGACCCTGAGGCAAACTGTCTCAGCTCTGGCACCCGATATTGTATTCCATCATTCTCTTGGCTATTGTATGGGAGCTTCCTGAGCATCCTCATTGGAATCCCTAGGTCTGTATACAGAAAAGCAGAATAAGGTGGTGGATCTCATCCACTGAAAACTGTAAATATTACAACATTGTAGTAACAGCACACATTAGAATCAGGATCCTAAGAGAATTCTAGAAAATGCAGAGGTTTTGGGGACATTTAAATTCCAATCAATAAAAAAGCTTAATGCAAGAAAACCAGAAATTGTGGTAAAGGAGAAAAACATGAGAACAGCATTGATTCTAGAGGTCTCAGTGCCAAGTGATTATTCTGTGCATTGAGTGAAGAAAGAAAAGATCTTCAAATAGTATGAAAATGTTTCAGAAAGCTATAAAAATATATTTCCCATTGTATTGGGAGCCATAGGCTTGATTAAAAGGATTTTTTTAAGAACACCTGGATAAGTTGCCTATACTGTATACACATGAAGGGGCTTAATCAAAAGAAATGTCTAAGTCCGATTCGGACATATGGTGCTAGATGCCCAAAGACAGCAGTGGTAAAATGTCCATTCTCAAAAATATGTCTAGATTTTTCAAAAATTGTCTATCTGGACGGCCAGGCCATTGATCATCCAGACCACCAGTACTTCTATATTTATACCACATTTTTGACCAAAAATTCATCTAAGTTCCAAATGCCTAGAACTAGACCTTTTGGATGTGGGAGGAGCCAGCATTGTGATGGACTGGCCACCTTGACATAGCAATAGAGCAGTTGGGCACCTTACAGGGCACTGCTGTGAACTTCACAAAAAGGGTGCCACATAAACATCTCACTAGAACTCCCTTAAAGGTTATGGTGAGCCTCCCAAAACCCACCTGTCTACAACCCTAATAGCTCTTGTGGCTGCAGGTGACATTTATATGGCAGCCAAAAACCTCTAAAAACACCTTACAAAATTATAATATAACAAAACAGAAAAAAGATTGGCAGCGTCCTGTACTGATAAATAAAAGGCCAAAAATATGGCTCATAAAAGCCCCGCCTTTTAAATGAATAATTTCAAAAACTAAAAAAATAAGTGCTGCGTGCTAAAGTGCAAAAAATCTAAAAAGATATAAGGGAAATCATTTCATTCACAGTTCTTATATGGATCCCTTTATTTTGCTCTTAAAGCCTCTCACTGAGCGTTTACTCACATTAGTTATTTATTACTATAGAGACCGAATGATGTATGAGGCAGGACTTATTAAGGTTTTCTAAACCTGGTGCTGGTCACCTATGAGTCTTTTGCCCAAGGCCATAAAAAGTTATACAGTAGTATTAATGCATTTAACTTTGGCCCGGACTGAAGTGTCTCATCTTTTCTAATTTTTATTCATTTATAGACAGTGGATGTTCTTTAAGAGCTCAATACAGCGTGAACATAAGAATCGGCACTGCTGGGTCAGATCAGTGGTCCATCGTGCCCAGCAGTCTACACACGCGGCAGATCAGTACCCTAATCGAGCCTAGCTTTGCCTGCGTACTTTCTGTCTAACTTTATCTTGAATACTTGGAGGGTGTTTTCTCCTATAACAGCCTCCAGAAGAGCATTCCAGTTTTCCACCACTCTCTGGGTGAAGAAAAACTTCCTTACGTTTGCATGGAATCTATCCCCTTTTAACTTTAGAGAGTGCCCTCTCGTTCTTTCTACCTTGGAGAGGGTGAACAACCTGTCTCTATCAACTAAGTCTATTCCCTTCATTATCTTGAATGTTTCGATCATGTCACCTCTAAGTCTCCGCTTTTTAATCTAATCTCTAATTTTTTCTCTAATCTCTGACTGTACGGCAGCTCCTCCAGCCCTTTAACCATTTTAGTCACTCTTCTCTGTCCTTCTTCATGTTTGGCGACCAGTGCTGGACGCAGTATTCTAGGTGGGGGCGTACCATGTCCCGGTACAGCAGCATGATAACCTCCGATCTGCTTGTGATTCCCTTCTTAATCATTCCTAGCATTCTGTTTGCCCTTTTCACCGCCATATGGCAGTACAGTAGGGCTTTGGGATTTTTTGATGGGCTCACATTTTCCACCATGAATGTAATGGTTAGAGTGGGTTATTGGCCTGGGTCCTCCACTCTATGGTTCACTGGTTTAGGATGGTATGCACAAAACAAAGCCATATGAAGACACTACTAGCCCAAAAAGAAACCTTAAATTTCCTACCACAAGAGAACTGAGCTAAGGACTAGCAGTGATCCAAATAACTCATTCAGAGAAGCCCTGATACATAACTCATGTATCCTGATAATAAATAAAAATACCCATGTGTAATAAGGCTTATAATGAAAGATAAAATATGAGAAATGCTAAAATGTAGAAAAAAAAAATCATGGATTATTTAAAGAACATAAGAATATAAGAATTGCCGCTGCTGGGTCAGACTAGTGGTCCATCGTGCCCGCTCATGCAGCGGCCCTTAGGTTAAAGACCAGTGCCCTGACTGAATCTAGCCTTATCTGTGTACTTTTTGGTTCAGCAGGAATTTGCCTAACTTTGTCTTGAATCCCTGGAGGGTGTTTTCCCCTATAACAGCCTCCGGAAGAGCGTTACAGTTTTCCACCACTCTGGGTGAAGAAAAACTTCCTTACGTTTATACGGAATCTATCCCCTTTCAACTTTAGAGAGTGCCCTCTCATTCTCCCTATCTTGGAGAGGGTGAACAACCTGTCTTTATCTACTAAGTCTATTCCCTTCATTATCTTGAACGTTTCAATCATGTCCCCTCTGTCTCCTCTTTTCAAGGGAGAAGAGGCCCAGTTTCTCTAATCTCTCAGTGTACAGCAACTCCTCCAGCCCCTTAACTATTTTAGTCACTCTTATCTGGACCCTTTTGAGTAGTACCGTGTCCTTCTTTAAGTACGGTGACCAGTGCTGGATGCAGTATTCCAGGTGGGGGCGTACCAAGGCCTGGTACAGCGGCATTATAATCTTTTCCAATCTGTTCATGATCCACTTCTTAATCATTCCTAACATTCTGTTCGCCCTTTTCGCCGCCGCCTCACATTGCATGGACGGCTTCATCGACTTGTTGACCAATACTCCCAAGTCTCTTTCCTGGGGGGTCTCTTCGAGTACTGCACCAGACATCCTGTATTCGTGTATAAGATTCTTGTTACCGACATGCATCACCTTACACTTATCCACGTTAAACCTCATTTGCCATGTCACAGCCCATTTCTCAAGCATGTTTATGTCACGTTGCAGGTCTTCGCAATCCTTCTGTGTCTTCAGTACTCTGAATAACTTCATATCGTCTGCAAATTTAATCACCTCGCTCGTTGTTCCAATATCGTTTATAAATATGTTGAAAAGCACGGGTCCAAGCACCAAACCCTATGGCACTCCACTCGTGATGCTTTTCCAGTCCGAGTATTGTCCATTTACCCCCACTCTCTTTTCCTATCCGCCAACCAGTTTTTAATCCACGTGAGTATTTCACCCTCGAGTCCATGGCTCGCAATTTTTCAATGCAGTCGTTCATGCAGGACCTTGTCGAATGCCTTCTGAAAGTCCAGATATACAATGTTGACTGGGTCACCCTTGTCTATCTGCCTGTTTACTCCCTCAAAGAAGTGCAGCAAGTTCGTCAAGCAAGATCTTCCTTTACTGAAGCCATGCTGGCTAGTCCTCATCAGATTGTGTCCATCAAGGTGGTCAATGATGCAGTCCTTTATCAGCGCCTCTACCATCTTTCCCGGTACCAAGGTCAGACTCACCGGTCTGTATTTTCCCAGATCACCACTCGAACCTTTCTTGAAGACCAGTGTAACATTCACCACTTTCCAGTCTTCCGGATTCCTTCCTGATTTGATCAACAGATTGGTTATTAGTTGAAGCAGTTCAGCTATAACCCCTTTGAGTTCCTTGATTACCCTCGGATGGATGCCATCTGGTCCAGGAGATTTATCATTTTTAAGCCTATCAATCTCAATCAGTTTCCCGTCTTCGTTTCCTGCATATAGCCTGTCGGCTTCCAGTATGTTGTGGATATCCTCTTCAGTAAATACAGACGCAAAAAATGTGTTCAGTTTGTCGGCGATGGCTTTGATCTCCTTTAGCGCTCCCTTTATTCCATGGCCCCACCGCTTCCTTTGCGGGTTGTGTCCCCTTAATATATTGAAAGAACGTCTTGAAGAAATAAAATTGGGCAGACCTGATGGGTTTTATGATCCCTATCTGACATCATAATCTAAATTTCTAAGGTTCTGAAGAAAGCCACAGCATGATGGCTGAAACATCACTTTATTTCTGCACAGACATGGCAAGACCCGGAAACCTGCTACAATCATGAAGCCAGTCGCGGAAGCCTTAGAGAGCATTTCTAAGGCTCTAATCTCCCAGTGACATCACACATCCCAACTCTTCAACTGCACATCCCAAGAGAATGACGCCATGCCAGCAGCAAAGATGTGAGACATACAGGAAAAGCCAGATAGGGCTCTTCCTGAGCCAGAGATGTGAGGTAACAATGAAGTCAGAAACAATCCCTGGAATTTTCACCTGTCCTTGGCTTCTGGTAACTCTTTTTAGAATTCTCCATTATGTCCCACCTTGTTTAAAGAAAAACAAGCAGACAATAAGAGGCCAGTGAATGTATATTGTTTTATAGCCCCCAGCTATTTCATTGTTCAGAAAAGATTAAAGAGTCACTTCTTTGATGGGTCATATGTTTTCCTAAATACAAGGCATTAGCTGCCCAATGATGTGAGGCTAGCAGGAAAGCGAACTTGGATGCCAGCTGGTACCACAGAGCTTTAGAATGTGCTTTGTGGTTGAAATTTCTGCTTTCACACATCACTTCTCACTTTTTGAGCAGTCTGAAACAAATACATTTAAAGGTGAAGGGCAGAAAGACTGCAGCATTTGTCGGAGCTCCAAAACAAATTAGGGAATTTTTTTTTTTTTTAAGGCTTGTGCATTTATTAAAAATCCTTAAAATTTGCATCTTTTTTGGATCTAATCTCAAGCAAATCATTTCAACGAGATTGTCAGGTTTTTTTGCTATTCTTTGTCAATAGGAAAAAAGTGTAGGATTTATTTTCCAAAGGATCTAGCC
Organism: Geotrypetes seraphini; assembly: GCF_902459505.1. Classification (NCBI taxonomy): domain Eukaryota; kingdom Metazoa; phylum Chordata; class Amphibia; order Gymnophiona; family Dermophiidae; genus Geotrypetes; species Geotrypetes seraphini. The sequence continues at coordinate 287,405,673 of NC_047086.1, forward strand.
ACTTATTCAGGGAGTTATGTGGTTAGATTTAACAACCTGTTAGTTTCTCCCTGAAGAGCATCAAAAGGACAGCCTGGATATGTTTAGCCCATGCAAGCAGTTAACTTGAATTTTCCACACTCATGACACATTATCTACTGCAAAAGAATGGGCTTCACCATAGATAACATGCCATGACACCCTCAGTGCACACTAATCATTAGTAAATAGGGGCCTATATTTCGTGGGCTGAGTCTGAGCACACAAATAGGAGGCATAACCTTAACCTGCTCTAAGGGTCGGTTCTCAGAATTTCAATGGTTCGCAACAAGTGCATGCATTATGAGACAACTATACCCGTCTCCTAACTTCAATGGGGGGGGAGGGCTCAGAGAAATCCAGGGGAGGGCTATAGTGAGGGTCATGGTCCAATAGACCACCATGGATGTTATTTTGGGAGGGGGTGGGGGTTGGAGAAGGGAGGGGTCCACTAGACTACATAGATTTTATTTTGGGTGTCAGGGATGTTGGAGAATGAAGGGGCTATGAGTCAGGGGAGGTGGTCCACTAGACCACCAAGGATTTTGTTGTTTTGGGTATCAGCAAGGGAGGATTGGGATTTGATGGAGATGGGAGATCTGCTGTAGTTCACCTCAAAGGTAGGCCTGGGAGGGGCTAGTTGGGGGATCACAATCCCTTTGGATCGTGGGAGAGAGAAAGTAGATTCAGGGGAGAGGAAGGGAGACTTCAGAGGGAGGCTGAATATTGGCCAGGCATAACTCTAGCACCTACATATACCAAATTAGCCACAGACATGGCCCAGCATTTAATATCTAGGACTAATACCGACCATGACGGTTCACATTTAAAAAATGCTGAATACCATAGGCTGAATATTTTGACCAGCAAGTTTGTACCCTGCGCAAATGGAGGGTTCAGTGACTTGCCAAGGGTTACAAGGGAATATCAGTCAGCAATGGCATAGTAAGGGAGAGCAGGGGACGGACCACCCCAGGCACTGTATTCATGGAGGCACTGGCACTAGCTCCTCTCCTCCTGTCCGTTCCCCCCCCCCCCTCCCCGGTGCCTCTTGAAATGTTCACATGCGGAAGCAGGACCAGGACATGACATCAGAAGGGAGCCGAGGCCGGCACAAGCAGCAGGTAGAAGATGCTGCTCGCACTGGTGAACATTTCAAGAGATACACAGGGTAAGGGGGGGTTGATTCAATCAGTGAGGTTAGGGAGTGCTCAAGTGGCAGGGAAGAGAAGGGGGCACATGGTGTGGGGATTTCAGGAGCCACCGCCCCGGGTGCCAACCTCCCTAGCTACGCCACTATCAGTAGGATACAAACCCTGTTCTCTCTGGTTCACAAATTGCTGCTTTAGCCACTAGGCCTGTCCTCCCCATCTGTTCTGTTTCAAATCCTTTTTTTTATTTTTTTTTTTTTTTTTTGCATAATGGGGGAACAGATTGAGTAAGCTGATAGTCTGGTATCTTATTACCTGTTAATATACACCTCTATACAGTTTTGTACATATACATCGAGAGTAGGTCTGGTTCCTATTACATTACCAGGTTTTCCAACCTCCCTTCCCCCACCCTATATAAAGCTATAATTCAAAATGCAGGATACATTCCGCCGGGGACTCAAGAAACAGAAGAGTGTGGAGAAAGGAAAATAATGTTGGAAGGACTGCACTTTGAAGTGTCCTGGTTTGAGAATAGCCTTTAAAGCCACAGTCAGAATCAATGTTCCCTGTTAAAAGGAAGAGGAGACAACAGTCCTGTTGCTGCTGTGGCAATTAGTTGGAGATGCTCTAGAGAAGATGGAAGCAACGGTGGGCCAAAAGGAAGAAACCTTTGAGACTCCAGAGCAGTGGACAGGGCAGAATTGGCTGTGGTAACAGAATGTGCTAAAGGGTAACAGTGAGATTAAAGTTAGAATTGGTTTGCTGTAGGCTAAAAGGCTGGAAAAAATTGTAATCAGGATGAGAGGCAGCAGAATTATTAGGAAGGGAAGGAAGAGGGAATCTTGTTGATTAAGGGTGATCCCAAACAATTTGCGATCTTTGAGAACTGAGGGCGGGATAATTTTCCGCTTTATGCAATACTGTACAAAGAAAGTTGCATTGTCTGGGGTGGACTTTTAACACAGAAGTACCATTGGTACTTATAAGAATGTGGGGATCAACCATAGTATCCAATAAGAGGAGATGCACATAATCGCTATTGAAACTTTTCTGTTACGGCCCCAAGCCTCTAGAATTCATTACCGCTTTATCTGAGGTCAGAAAACTCCCTCAAAGTTTTCAAGTCACAGCTGAAAGCTTAATCCTTTAGATAGGCATTTGACTGCGAATCGCAATAGACTCTCTGTATTGCAGGAAGAACTTTTTACCTTTTCACCTTTTGTTTTTTTTTTTCCCTTTATTTTTATTTCCCTCTCCCCCGCAAATAACTACCCCTTCCCTGTAAATCCTTTTTCTTAGTATGTCTATTGTCCCTCCCCTCCCCATCCGTTTGGGTTTTTTTAAACCCACTGTTATTAATTTTGTAAACCGCTTTGATTTAACTACATTTGTTAAAAAATCCAGTATATCAAATAAACTAACTGTATAAAAAATCTGTTCCAAATATGTCAGCTGCACAGAGCGGAAAGGGTAAAATTCTAAAGGTGACAAATATCTCCATCACTTCCAATCTTATGCAGCTAAACAGATTTTATGACAATCAGATGCCACTGCCTATCCCTGGGGTATGAGGCATGAAATCCTGCTTCTTCTTCTTTTTTTTTTAATCCTGCCAAGTACTTGTGACCTGGACTGTTAGAAACAGAATACTGGGCTAGATGGCTCTTTGGTCTGACCCAGTACATTTTTCTTAGACGCATTCCACCAAAGTACTACAGCACAGAAGTTAAGCAACACCCTACGACACTGTTTTGGCTGATGTCAGTAATTTCTGATAGTGATACAACACCTACTAGAAGCACCATCTTTTGCTTCAAGCAGCAGGAGCAATTATAGACAAGTGTCATTACAATATAAAAGGGGGAAAATAACTGAGAATTATAAACACTCATTCTTATGAACTGGCATTTAAACCAGACAATAGGCCATACGATCTTGTTTAGAGTATCTCATTAATAAAATCCAAATTGTTTTCTGCAATTATGTTCAGTTATTATCGCTGGCCAAGAAAGAACCCCTTACCACCCACTTCAGCATGTAATTATAATACAAATTGTGACAACCTTTCAAAGCTTCTGGCTTGACACATAGCAATTTTCTCTGCATCCGTCACAGGAAGATATCATACCATTTAAGATGAACACATGCCATGCTAGGTAGGAATTCACAAGAAGGAAAATTTGCATTTTTATTCTTCACTAACCTTTACAACTAGCCTCGATTACAGAGAAACTGAGCAAATAAAAATAGCTATGAACCACATGGTCAGTCTGATCTGTCCCTTTCCTAAGGCAATATGAGAGAGCCTTCCTGCTCTAAGGCTTTGCTTTCAGTAACAGCTCTCCAGCTGAAATGCATGAACTGTGGTCTCCTTTAGAACCTATAAACCCAATCAGACAGACTTTGCAAAAAAGATCTAATCCAACATTAAAGGTAAAGTCGAACAAAAAACATCAACATCTAGTCTCGGTGGCATAGCGAGAGAGAGAGGCAACTGGGGTGGTGATGCTCCTCCCCTGCCCTAGTTCTCCGCCCTCCCTCCGACTCCTTCCCTTCCCCTGTGTCTCTAGTTGTTCACTGCCGCAAGCAACAAGAACTTCATGTTCCTCGTGATCCCGTCGGCTCTCCCTCTGGTTTCACTTCCAATGTGCGGCACCCGGAAGTGGCATCAATGGGACAGACAACGCCAGGAGCACGTTGAAGTTGTTGCTCGCAGCGGTGAACAACTAGAGGTATGGGGGAAGGGAAGTGGGTGCACACATGGCGAGAGGAAGAGTCGGGGGTAGAGAGGAGGAGGGGTGCCAGCGCCTCCACCAAGATGGCACCCGGGGCAGACTGCCCCTCTCCCCTTCTTACTATGCCACTGTCTAGTCCAAGGGTGGGCAACTCCAGTCCTCGAGGGCCAGAATCCAGTCAGGTTTTCAGGATTTCCCCAATGAATATGCTCCTCCGCACAAATTACGTCAGCTTGCATAGAGAAATCGCCGATTCCAAGTGTTTACAGAGTAAATAGCTGATTCCCAGCACTTTCTTCACCCTGTTTTGCCTCTCCTTCAGGAACAGGCCAGGTCTCCCACCAATTTATTTGCGGTTTCACCATATTCACGATGGTTTTTAATAGACAACAACGAATAACATATGAAAAAGTTATTTGCGGTTTTTCTGTATTTGCGGGTCTGTTAATCCCCTTTCACAGCGAATACGGATAGCAAAATGGTGAAGATATAGATAGACAGATATTATAAACTATGGGGCTCATAATTTAAAAAAACAAAAACATCTAAAAAAGTGACCTAAATGGATACTTGGACGATCAAAAAACCTGATCCTCTAAGTACCCATAACCAAAGCTGGTTTTAGACGTATCTAAAACTAGCTTAGGCCTTTCCCCTGCCTCTAAACGCATAGAGCGAAAAGAGGCGTTTTTAGAGGAGGGGAAAGGGCGGGAGGTGGGACGGCCTAGATCTAGGCGTACAGCAGATATAACCAAACATTTTGACAGGTTGCCTAGTCGGCACTTATATGTTTTGACTTAGACCAAGTCAAAACAGGTATAAGTGCCAAAAAAGGGCCCGCTGAGCTGATGGCGGCTGCCGCGATCAGCTCAGCGGCCCGGCAACCTATCCACCCACCCCACCACGGCAGGAGAGATGGCATCTCGCCTGCCACAATGCAATTACCCCTCTACCTGAATTGCCGCAGCAGTTGAGATGCCCAATCTATTGTTTGGATGTGATTGATTCTGCTTGATACATACCCTGTTTCCCTGAAAATAAGACCTAACCCAAAAACATGATTTTTAAAGATGTTCCTAATATAAGCCCTACCCCAAGAATAAGTCCTAGTTAAGATCAACCACCGAAGGTTCCCCCCTGAATGTCCCCAATACTCTCTGACTCCATCCCTGCCCAATTCGCCGAAAAAAAATCAGACTCGTTGATTCAGCAACCCCCACCCCAGTAAGACCTGGCATACCTCCGCTCCGAAGCCTCCTAAAGCAACAGCGGTGGCAGCACTCTGAACGGGCTGCTTCACGGCCTTCCCCGCTGGAGCCTTTCCTCTGTCGCATCACTGAGCTCTGCTGCCGCTGCTGTTTTTGGAGGCCTCAGAGTGGAGGAATATGCCAGTCTCATAGTGAGAGGGTCAGTGGGGTTCTGCTGCACAGGGGGATGGCAGGGAGGGATAGAAAGATGCTGCACAAGGAGATGAGTGAGAAGGAAGGAAAGATGCTGCACATATTGTGAGTTATGAGTTGTCCCCATATCTTCCCCCTCCCCACATATATTGTCGTACCCCTTGTCTCTTCCAGCTTATTTCCCCTTCCATGCATGGTCCATTTATTCATTTCTCCCTCTTCATTTTTTCTTAGGTCCATTTTCTCCCAATACCTTCTTTTCTTATCTTCAGTCTCCAAAATCCTTCTTCCCCAGCTGGCATGACTGTTGTGAGACAGGCTCTCCGTTTCAAATATTGCTTCTGCCACAGCTTTCCTGCATCATGTGGCTGTTCCAGTGTGTGATTAACATGGTCCTGAAAATCCTGTGCTGTTCTTAAGTCTCACAAGAATAGCACATGACTTCCTGCAACAGGCTGATCGCCAGCTGGAATAGTTATGTGGTGCAAAAAGGCTATTGTAGCTCAGGCATTTGAAGCAAAACTTCATATTCCTTCCTCAAGCCAAATTCTGCATGAAACAAGGTAAATTCTGCAATGGGCAATAGCATGAGTAAATGTTTTTCTCTCTCATGGTAAGGACACAGCAGTACTTTGTCTCAACTGTATGTGGATAACTCCCACATCTATGGCTGGTGTAGCTGCGGACATTTAAATGTAAGGCATACTGATGTCAAGTTATAGTAGTACAGTATTTTGTAATGGAATCTGAATGCCCAGATGCTGTTATACAATAGGTTCACATTGTGTGACATCAGAGCACATAAAAGAAGGTACCTACTTATAGAATTCCCCTTAATTTAGTCCAATATAAAAGTATCTTTGACAAGCTTTTTAGTATTATCCTTTCTTCATTCAGGTCTGTTGAAAAGAAGGTAATTCTCAAACTTGTCCAAAATACATCAGGAAATCCAATCCATTAGCATTTAATTTTCAAAAAGGAGACTATGATAAAATGAAGAGAATGGTCAAAAAAAAAACTGTAGCTGCATTGGTCAAAAATTTACATCAGATGTGGATAATATTCAAACATACCATTCTGGAAGCCCAGACCAGATATATTTCATTTATTAAAAAGGAGAAAGGAAGGCCAAACGACAGCTGGCATGGTTAAAAAATGAGGTAAAGAAAGCTATTAGAATTACTCTCTGTTGTCCCAAAATCTTCCCCCACCCTACACTGTGGCACAGTGGTTAGAGCTACAGCCTTAACACACTGAGGCAAGTCACTTAATCCCCCATTGCCCCAGATAGAATGTGAGACCACCAGGACTGAAAAGGGAAAGTGCTTGAGTATCTAAATGTAAACCATGTGGAGGAGCATAATTTTACAAAACCTCTAAGTCCCCTTTTGGCCTAAGCCCCTAAACGATGAAAGTAGCAGCATGGAAATGTCCATTCTCAAAAAATAGTCCAAAATGAGGTTTTGTTTGAGAATGGCCTACCTCTACGTTCAGCAGTTTAATTTCCCAGACCACCACAATGTCTAACATTAAAACACATTCCTAAACAAAAAATCACCCAAGTCTGAAACGAAGGAGGGGCCAGTCCTTTTAACAGCTGGATTCTGTAACCGGCATCTGTCAAAAACAACACTGATTACAGAATTTTCCCACCCGCCCAGGCCCTCCTGCCAAGGCGCACCCCAGGAAACCCCCCCCCCCAACACCAACAGGAGGGATCCCAGGCTCTTCTGCCAAGGCTTATCCCCAGAACCCCCCCCCCCCCGAACAATCCCACCACCACCACAACCACCCCGGACCCAGACTCCCCTCCCTACCACCACGGACCCCCCCACACTAACCTTTAACATTGGCCAGATGGATGGGTCCCTGATCCGGCCGGCCGGCCCGCCATCCTCGGAATGGCAGGCCTGCCCTTTCTCGTTGCATTGTGGGATGCACTAAGGAGGGGCGTAGGGCCTGATTTGCCTAGTCGCCTAAGGCACGCCTATAGGTGGTGGTGGGGTTGTTTAGGGGGGTTCTGGGGGTGTGCCTCGGCAGTTAGGCCTAGGATCCCTCCTGCTGGTGTTGTGGAGGGGGATCCGGGGGTGCACCTTGGCAGGAGGGTCTGGGATGCCGGTATTCGCAGGGGTGGGGCTGTCTGTGGTACACCTCGGCAGGAGAGATTGGGCATCTGTCATGCCGGTATTTGCGGGGGTGGGGGTGTCGGGGGTGCACCTCTGCAGAAGAGATTTGGCATCTTTACTGCTGATATTTGCGGAAGTTCAGGAGGATCATGATCGCGATAGATGGTGGGCAAAGTCAGCAGTGGTAAAATTTCCATTCTCGAAAAATACATCTAGAATTTATTTTTTTTTTTACAATCATCTATCTGGAAGGCCAGGCTATTGATTGTCCAGACCACCAATATGTCTATCTTTATACCACATTTTCAACCAAAAATTTGTCTAAGTTCCAAATACCCAGAACAAGACCATTTGGACATGGGAGGGGCCAGCATTGTGATGGACTGGCTACCCAGACATGGCATCAGAGCAGTGGAGCACTTTACAGGCCCTGCTGTGAACTTCACAAAAAGGGTGCCGCATAAACACCTCACCAGAACTCCCTTATAGGATATGGTAAGTCCTCCAAAACCCACTATACCCACCTGTCTACAACACCAATAGCCCTTACGGCTGCAGGTGGCACATATATGGCAGTACAGAGGGTTTGGGGTTTTTTGGTGGGCTCACATGTTCCGCCATAAATGTAGTGGTTAGAGTATCTTATGAGCCTGGGTCCTCCTCTCTATGATTTACTAGACCCCCCCCCCCCAGGCTATTTAAGAGACCTGCATGCAGCTGTATTAGGTTTTCCTATACTAGGTGCTGATGTTCTGGAGAAAGGTATGTACGTTTTTATTCCGATCTTTGCGGGGGGTTGAGGGGGGTCATTGAATACTGGGGAAGTGTGTAGGGGTCGCTTTGGATACCTTTGGGCACTTATACTTGTTTTTACACCGTCTAAGTCACAATGTATAAGTTCCATCCAGGAAGTCTCATAAAACATTCAATTGTCCCTGCAGGACGGCTAAGTCTAGGTCAGCTCTCATCCCGTTTTAACCACTCCTCCAGATATGCTCCTTTTAGCTGTGGGCACACAGCAGCATTCAGAGGCCTAAAAGGTCCCGGATATATATAAAAAAAAATAAGTTTGATTATCGGTAGTTGGATGACCTGTTTTTTAGGTCATCCAAGTGCCGACTTGGGTGGGTTTTTAGATGAGTTTACGTTTCGATTATGAGCCCCTTAGTATCTAAGACCCTAAATACAATGACATTGAGAATTCACTTTTGACACTATTCCTTTACCATCCAAGAATAATTGCAACTGATATGGCTCAAAAAAATTTCTAACTTCCTGTAGCTTAACTAAGCATTTACAAGGATAGCGCAATTGAAATGTTGCGCCTAAAGCCAAAACTCGATGACTTAAAGCAAGAAAAAGCTTTCATCTGTTCTGTTTCCATATAGATGCATCAGGGCAGCTACTAAAGTAGTTGGTGGTCTTCATCATAAAGTGTTTGGGGACAGACTTAAATATCTCAATCTCTGTACTTTGGAAGAAAGACAGGAGAGGGAGGATATGTTATGCACCTGCAGCATATCTCTTTCAATTGAAAGGAAGCTCTGAAATGAGAAGGCATAGGATATTAATGAAAGGGGACAGTAGGGCTGGCTCATCCTATGGCCAGGTGAAGCACTGGCCTAGGTCGCCAATGATAAAGGACACTAAAATCCCAGTCTGGTCTGCCTTCACACTCCTAAAGGGATATCAGGGGTAGGGAACTCCAGTCCTCGAGAGCCATATTCTAGTCGGGTTTTGAGGATTTCCCCAATGAATATGCATTGAAAGCAGTGCATGCAAATAGATCTCATGCATATTCATTGGGGAAATCCTGAAAACCCGACTAGAATACGGCTCTCGAGGACTGGAGTTCCCTACCCCTGGAGATGATCAGCTGGGATTTTGGCAACCTTTACGATCATTACTACAAGCCACTGTCCCACCTGATTTATCAGGAGGGGGGACTTAAGAGACAGGGGGAGATACCAGTTCACAGGGCAGGGGGTAATGGAGGAATATATATCAGATTGTTGGGGGGATACCAATGCAAAGGTTGGCTTAGGGCACCACAGTTCCTTGAGCCTGCTCTGGGTGACAGACTCAAAAGTAACCTGAGGAAATACTTCTTCACAGAAAGGATGGTGAATTAATGGAATGGCCTTCCATTGGAGATGGTGAAGAAGAAAGCAAAGGATATGCACATAGGATTAGAGAATGACATGGTGACAGAATTCAGCACTGTTCCCATCTCCGCGGATAACCATGGGAAACCATCCCGTGTCATTCTTTCGTGTCTATCTCAACCTCAGTCCTTCTACACCAGCATTCCTCAATGCAAGGCTTGAGGGTCAGTGGTTGTGCCCATTCAAACTCTGATTCTTCCCTCTCTCCTTAAAGAATGACATGGGAATGGATTCCTGTAGTTATCCATGGGGATGGGAACGGTGATGAATTCTGTCACATGTCATTTTCTACACAGGATCTCTGAGGGAGAGAAAGAGATATTAGATGGCATGGATGAGCAGACTATATAGGCCATATGGCCAATTATCTGCCTTCATTTTTCTCTGTTTCTATGGACTAACATTGCACCACAATTACCTGTTTATTTTAGAGAAATATGCTACAATTGCTTCTTAGCATGCTCCTCTGGTCATAATAGCTGTTTAATTCAGCCAAGCCTATCTAACTATACCACCCACAAGGGAGCAAAAGGGTGAATTTAATAAGTAAATGCTCAGTTCTAGCTGAGGGGAGACCCTCTGCACACAGCTACAAACATATTATTTTTCAAAATGCTGCCTCAGTTCATCGGATATATGGATTCCATCATAAAATGTCTGCTCCCCTACAAGCAGGTCTTCTGCTGCCAAAAAAAGGTTTCTCCTTTGTGAACACAAGTGACAAAACTTCTACAATAAGTAAGACGCTCATAAACACTTGTTAAAAATAGGAACATTTTTCACAGCTCTCTCGCCAAGTCCCTGACATCATGAACAGAGGCAGCCAAATCAGATTGTGACTTTGGAAACTAATCCTACAAAGCCAAACTCACGGTCTCCCTCCATTCATTCTTTCCATGCAGCTTAATGAAATAGTTTTCTTTAAAGAAAAAGTGGCACCTGCCTGTTTTATTCAGGAATGCCACAGTCCCACTGCAAATAAATACAAAATTCCATCCCAGGAAAGGAGACTGAGCGCATAAAGAAACCAAATCATGAACGCAAAGCAGCAGGGGGAAAAAAAATCCAAAACAAACCTAACTGCAGAAGGAAATGCTTGTCACACAAAAACATTTCAACAGTCATGGGAAAAGAAATCTTTTGGTAACATTAGATAATATATCTTTAAATAAGCTTCAAAATGCACTGAAAGCTCCTTTAAGAAAGTGTATTATTTTCCTCTGTTCATCCCTTTATTAAAACAATGGTTACTTACGGTAAAAATAATTATGATAAAATTGTTCACTAATAAACTTTAGGGCTTCTTTTACTAAGGTGCGCTAGGGCTTTAATGCAGAGAATAGCGCGTGCTACACTTTAGCGCCAGCATTGAGCTGGCGTTAGTTCTAGAAGCGTAGCGCGCGGTGTAGCATGCGGTAATTTCCTGCGTGCGCTAAAAACGCTAGTGCACCTTACAAAAAGGAGCCCTTAAGTTTCTTTTACAGGAGTCAGCTCTGTGGGTGCAATGGGTGCTGAGCAAGAACTACTGAGCAAGGACTGTGTCTTGAATGCTTTCATGTACAGCGCTGTGTACGTCTAGCAGCGCTACAGACATGATAAGTAGTAGTAGTAGTAGGAACTTCATTGGTGTCCAGGGAGGGATAATGCGCATTGTGTCTGGCACTCCAATTCATATTGAAACGCTGGCACCTATGGTTCCATGAGAATTGGCTCGAGGCTAAAGAAAGAAAATTAATTTACCATTAAATTGTTTGATTCCACAGCACTCAGAGGTCTGAGACCTTTTGACTGTGTAACACAACTATGACTTTAGGGACGGTCAGCTAGTATTGAACCGGTAATGAAGTACCTAGGGTTATCTAGGACGGCTTGCAAGAGGAAACATAAGGTCAACTTGCCTAAAGCTACCTTGGTAGTCCAGGAAAACACAAAAACAGACAGTTCTGGAATGAATGAGGGATTTCTCTCCCCCTCCTTCCATGATTTAATGAAAAGAGGACAGTGGCCACCCGATGAGGCCATCTAGTGGTTGCTGCACATTTCTAAGTCACATCTAATTTATGATCCCCTAAAAGGTTGTCCTGCACACTAGAGAGTCAAATTGAACCTGAACAAAATACCAGAGCAAACTTATTTTTTTTCTCCTGAATTAGAACAGAACTTGAAATATTATCTGAAAGTCTCTTGAACCTGAACCTCATTAAAAAAAAAAAAAAACCTGAGTTACTGCTTCAACAAAAGGATTTGACAACAAAATGTGTTAAACTGTCAAAAGCTCCAGAATCACAATGAATCACAAGAAGTAAGTACATAGTGAGGGTAACTTTGTAGCAGGCCTGTGCATAAGCGACATTAGTTTTCAAAGAGAAAGTATACACATATTTTCCTTTTGAAAATTGCCTCACCAAAACTCTACACATGTTCACAAATGCTATTTAGTATCATAGAATTTTTGCAACAGAACAGGGGAAAACAATATGGCGGCGGCGTGATAGCTGCTTTAACGCGAGTTCTGTTGTGCCTTATAATTTCCCATTAGCCATTTACCTCATCGTTTCGGGGAACCGACAATGCCCCATACCAAACATAAGGGCCCTCTTCGGGTAGACCTCCCCATACCTAGGCAAGCTTCAATGGATCGCTTCTTGACCAGCTCACCGGCCAGTACTGAAGGGGGAAGGAACCCAGCGTTAACTCTGATGGAAGGAGCCACCTGAGGCTAGGGGCTGGAGATCTCATTGTCCCTTCAGGCAGCCCGTTTGCCACTTAACCCAGAGCAGGAGGATATTGAGAGCGTGAACGCCGAGTTCCTGATGAGTCCGACGCCTTCATGCATTGGGGGGGCCTCATGCCGGCCTGATCGCTGAGTTTGTAACATCACAAGAAGCGGGAGAGAACCGCTCTTCGCAGGTGATACTGGAAGGCATTTGGCGAGTGCTCCAGAGGTTGGAAGCTGCTGCTACTAAATCCACTACTGATATGTCCGTGGTCATAAGTAAAATCGATGATCTTTCAACCTATGTTCACAACATTCAAACTAAGACTAATTCTAAGTTTGACAATATCAATAAAGAGATAACCTCTATTCAAAATATGTAAGCAAACTTTTGTTAAGGACAGACTTTTCTTCCAGAAAACAATTGAACAGCTTGAGACTCATAATAGAAGACTTAATTTAAGAATACTGAATTTTCCTAAATCAGCAATTAGAGCTCCTATTGACATGTTTAAAAAATACTTGATTGAAAATTTAAAATTTTCCTCAGACTAAATCCCGCCAATCAATAGGATCTATTATTTGCCTAATAAGTCAGAAAGTTTACCTCCTGATAAACAAGCTGAAAGATTACAAACCTTGGATTTGAACAATTTAACTGATATTTTGGAAAATACACAAGAATAAATTGAATATCGTGGAACAATGATTATAACTTTGGTTTTTGAGCAAGATATTAAAGCTATACTAAGAATTTTTTTCCGCAACTCCCAAACTTTGTTTTTTGGTCAAAAAATTTGGATTTTTCTCGATGTCACAAAGAGCACTCAAAACCATAGGAAGTTATTCTTAGCTATGAGGGAAGAAGTTAAAAGTTTGGGAGCTACATTTATGCTTGGGTATCCTTGTAAATCTTTAGTTAGGTATTCTGGAATTAAAAATGTTTTATTTTTTGTTATTGAGCAACTTCGCACCTTTCTGGACACTAAGAAAATGCTGTAGGGCAGTTTAAAGAAAAATTCTGGATGAATATAAACAACATTAAGCCATTTCTATGATTATGTATTAATGTGAAATATATGACCTCCTTGTCTTTTTCTTTATTATTTTCTCTAGAGAATTGAGGACTTATTAAGAGTTTAAAGATATGAATAATTATAATACAGTAATTGAATTTCAATGATTATCTAATTTACCTTATTTTGTTTTGTCTTATTATTATTTTATGATAATCATATTTTATATATACTCTGTTTTCTGTAACAAGAGTACTCTTGTGGATTATTTTGAAAATGCATAAATAAAATAATTTTTTTAAAAAAGAATTTTTGCAACAACTGATATGCAAACCTTTGAAAATCCACATGTATGTGTATATCCACAACCTCTGTCCTAGAAAATGCCTCTCCTTGTCATGGTTAGAAATATACATGTAAGGCTCGGGCAGACGAGCAGGAGGAAGGAGAATGAGTTTAGAGGGGAAGAAAGCAGACGAACGAGAGAGAGAAGAAGGGGAGAAAAAGCAGAAGGAAACAGAGAGCAGATAGAGAACTAGGGGCAATGGCGAGAGTTAGCTCCGCCTACCCCCAAAGTCACCCACCAGATCTCTCCCTTAAAAGGGGAGGAGCCAACAGCGAACTAAAGGCTCGGGCAGATGAGCATGAGGAAGAAGGAGTTTAGAGGGGAAGAAAGCAGGCAAACGATAGAGAAGAGGGGGAGAAAAAGCAGAAGGAAGCAGAGAGCAGAGAGAGAACTAGGGGCAGCGGTGAAAGTTAGCTCCGCCCACCCTCCGATGTCATCCACTAGTGCTCCCCCTTAAAAAGGGAGGAGCCAACAGCGCTTAGCCATTCAGCGCATGTCAAAGGCGAGCGTTAAATGCGCTCACCTTAGCGAGAGCGCCTTTGCGAAGGGCCTTAAGAAGGGACGAGTCACTGAAGAAGAGCAAGAGAACAGCCACAGCATACACAGAGGACAGCCACAGAGGACAGCCACAGCAGACAACAGACCAGCAAGCGGACAACAATGGAAGCAGCAGACAGAATCAGGAAGTTGAGCTACCCAGTTTTCTGCACCGTCTGCCATATATATATGACTACCTCCCCTCTGGGAGGCGGTCTTATGTATGCACTCGATACGAGGAACTGGAGAGCTTGAAGAAACAAGTCAGACTCCTGGAAGGCAGAATACTGGAATAGGAAGCACTTTGAGCAGTGGAGGAGGAGGACACAGCGGCAGAGAATGTCAAGACAGAGGAAACCATTGAGGAAGTTGGTTGCCCTGTCATGAATTGACAAAGTTAATTTTTTGTTTCATTCCACTTTCTTTGTGTATTTGATATTTGGTTGTGGAATTACTGGTTTTTTGTTGTGTTAAATGACTTGCCCAGGATCACAAGGAGCAGCACTAGGTTTATTAATAATAATAATAATAATAATAATAAATTTATTATTTTATACCGCCATTACCAAGAGTTCTAGGCGGTTTACACCATAAGAAACTGAACAATCAGCGAAATACATTCATACCATGAAAATAAAATCTTACAAAAGTTTAAAAATATGATTACAATCTTAAAAATACCCAACTAAGTAATACATTTGTCAAACAGAGAAGACTTGACTAATTTTCGAAAAGAACAGTAAGACATGGCTTGATGAATACATTCACCAAGCCAGAACTGTAGTTTACCTGCCTGAAACGCTAAGGTCCTATTAAAGAATGTCTTATATCTGACACCATTTGGCTTAGGTTAGGCAAATAAGTGAGAACTTCTTGTATTCCTTGATAGTCTATTTAACTCAAAATGAGGAGACAGATAAATTGGAGACTTTCCCGATATCAACTTAAAACAAATGCAAGAAAATTTAAATAGTATTCTTGCTTCTAGCTTTAACCAATGCAATAAATGATAATATGGGCTAATGTGGTCATTCTTCTTCAGAACAAAAATCAGTCGAACCGCGGTGTTCTGAATTATTCTCAATCTTCTTAAAATTTTTTGGGAGGACCCCAAATAAATGATGTTACAATAATCCAGAATGGGTAAGATCAATGATTGTACCAATAGCCTAAAAGAAACTGGATCAAAATATTTTTTAATGGTCTGTAATTTCCATAATATATAAAAACATTCTTGTACCACTAAATTTGTATGATTGCCAGTCAAGTTTGATTCCCAGAATTTTAATGGAATTGGTTATTGGATAGCCATGTCCATTAAGATAAAGCGATGTTTCTGTTATTTTATCATTAGGCTAAAAAAATTTTAGTCTTTTTTGTGTTAAGTTTCAGCCTGAAATTGATAGTCCATTGCTCTGTCTGAGATAATATAGACGATATCTGATTTATGACTTCCACAGTGAACTTATTTAGAGGAAACAGGATAGAGGAACCTCAGGTTGTAGCCATATCCACTAGGCCACTCTTCCACTCTGTCAACAGATTAATGGCCTTAGGATTCTACCCATTTATATATGCTGATGTGATTATGATTTATATACAATTGATTGGGGATCTTGCTGAAGTCCTACAAGATATTAAAAAGGATTTAACCATATTGGAATGCTGGGCTTCTCAGCTCAGACTTAAGTTCAATAAGGAGAATAATTTTTTATTTTTTAAATGAATTTATTCATTTGTTACAACATATAACAACCTCAGCAATTACAAAATGGTACAAAAAAAATATACCAAACTTAAAAGTATTTATTAATTCCACATTATGGGGGCTGATTATCTCCTGCGGGAATCACATAAAAAAAAAGAAAAATATAAATCATAATCCTCTAATATCAGGCAAAACAAACTATTCTACATAACTCACTCAATCTCAGCCTCTGCATTAGTTACAGGCAATATATCTAATTTAGGTTTATCTTGAAGAAATATTTCTAATTAAGCTGAATCAACAAAAATGTATTTATTATTCTGATAAGTCATTAAACATTTACATGGGAACTTTAGGAAAAATAAAGCTCCCACAGCCAAGACACGAAGGAGAATAAATTTATGACTATAAGCAGTTACTTTAACTGTTTGCCTACTACAGAGTTTACTGTTAAATGCCACAACATATAAGTTAGGAAAATAACTTAAAATTTGGGGAATAATATTTGATAGCACACTTTTTTGGACTCAGAAGTGAAAGTGTTGTCTGTTAAAGTATACAGAATGTTCTGGAAACTTAGGAAGAAAAGAATCAATTTTGGGCCTAAAAGTTATCAAATGATTGTGTAGACACTCAATTTGGTTCTATTGCATTGGTTGTCTATTGAGGCCAGGGTGAGTTTTAAAATATTTGGGTCTTCATGGTCAAGTTCCAGCATGTATGATGGACGTAGTTGAAAATTTGGAAAGAAATTGCAAGGCTATTTTGAAACGATTTCTCCAATAATCTCAAAGGTAAAATATACGGTAAGCACGTTTTCAACTACTTTCAGTTATCGAGCCACTAGCGCTTCATCCCACTTAGCCCGAAGAGAACTGTAGTCGTGTCGAATTTGCAGATAGGCCCAGAACTGAGAGGTAGAGATTCGCCAAGTATCCTTAATATGCTTAAATGTATGGAAAGAAGTACTCTGCCCTTCTAAAAGCTGACCCAGAAACTTACAACCCCTCTTCGCCCTGTCATGAAAACAGGAGCACTCAAATCCTGAAGAGAAATCTCCATATCCCACCATGAAAAGGAACGGAGAGGCCTCTGGAGATTTACATTGCCTTCTCCTCCAAGCATTTCAAAGGGGTAATAGAAAGCAGATTTTGTGAAGAAGGCCTGGTACCTGACTCTTCCTCACATGAATAAGATTCATAAGAGAGTAGGGGGCGTGCCATATCTCCAACCATCCAGCAGGCAAGAATTTTGGTTGCCCATTGATAGCTTCAAAAATAATCCTCATCAAGGCAGCTATATTGTACAGGTGAATATCTGGCAGGCTTAACCCCCCTCGGCAGCAGTCCATAGAGAGTTTCTAATATTTGATTATAGGATTTTTACCTCTCCAGATGAAAGTGGTTATAATAGCCCTAAAAACCCGTTCATAGCCTGAATAGGCTATAGCAATTTAGGAAGCATGACCATCTTTACTAGGGCTATCCTACAGTTTTAAAGGAAGTTCCTTCTACTTTGCATAGAGTACGAATATTTATCAATGTGGTCTAAAATATTAGCTTTGTACATAGCTTGTAAGTTGGTACTGAGATAAATGACCAGATACTACATGGGTTTTCTTACTGGTGGGATAGTCAATTGAGCATGCCAGGGTTCAGGTCTTCCAGACCCTAAGGCAGGGGTACCCAAAAGGTCAATCGCAAGGGCAACGCAAGTCGATCGCGGAGCCCATCCCAGGCTCGGCAATAGATTTGCGTTGCCTTTGCGTTCTCCCTGCTTCCCTGACACACAAAAGCCAGGTCCATGCAATCACTACACAAGCCTTCCCCCCCTCTCCCCCCAACGTCAATCGCTGACTGACAGGTCCGGAACTTCTTCTCCGACGTCAGAATTTACGTCAAGGGGGTGAAACGCTTGTGCAGTGGCTGCACGGGCCTGGCTTTTGTGTGTTGGGGAAGCAGGGAGAAATCGGCAGCAGCAGTGGTGGCTTCGGGGAGCAGAGAGAGAGAAAGAAAGACACAGAGCTTCATGCTTCCTGGAGAGAGACAAGAGAGAAAGAAAGACAGAAACAAAGAAAGGGGGGCAGGGAGAGAGAAAGAAAGTAAGACCAACAGAAAGAAAGAAGGGGGCGGAGAGAAAGAAAGGGGAGGGAGGGAGGCAGGGAGAGAGGAAGAAAAAGTTGAGGGAGGGAATGGAGTGTGTTGGGTGGCAGGGGGCAGGCAGGGAGAAAGAAGGAAAAGTTAGACTCATGGAGGGACAGCAAGAGATGTTGGTTGGGGAATGGAATGAGGTCTAGAGGAGAGGAAGCATGCAGGAGGCAGAAAGAGGGAAAGAAATATTGGATGCACAGTCAGAAGGAAGTGCAACCAGAGACTCATGAAATCACCAGACAAAAAGGTAGGAAAATTATTTTATTTTCAATTTGTGATCAAAATGTGTCCGTTTTGAGAATTTATATCTGTTGTCTATATTTTGAACTATGGCCCCCTTTTACTAAACCGCAATAGTGGTTTTTAGCACAGGGAGCCTAAGAGCGTCGGGAGCAGAGTGGGGCATTCAGCGCAGCTCCCTGCATTTTCTCTGCATACAGTGTGCTTTGTGTTTTTTTTAAATTTTATTGTTGGTAGATCATTTTAACTTGGTCATTTTAAAAGTAGCTCGCAAGCCAAAAAAGTGTGGGCACCCCTGCCCTAAGGGGAGAAGCTCTGATTTAGCACAGTTAACTATAAGTCCAGAGATCACACCAAAATCCCGGACCAATTTCAATGCTTCTTCCAGGTGGATGGGCGCCTGGTCTAAATAAAGCAGGATGTTGTCTGCAAATAAATTAATTCTTCTTTCCTGAGCTCCAATTCGAACACCTGTGAGTTGTGGTTCCTGTCATATCTTAAGGGCCAAGGGTTCAATAGTTAGCAGAAAAAGAAACTGGGATAGAAGGCACCCTTGCTGGGTTCCCTGGCCAGTGGAACACCCCCCCCCCTCCTCCCCAATCAATTTCCCATTGATTAAGAGTTTTGCCTGAGGGGTATGATATAAGCTCTGCACCCAAAATAAAAATTTGACCCCCCATACCATACTCTTGGAGAAGCCCAAAACAGGTATTGCCAGGAGATGCTGTCAAATGCCTTTTCCATATCAAGACCCACAATGCCTGCTTGGCCTCCCTTGCCCCTGTGTTCGTGAATGACCAATAAGGCTCTAGTAAGATTCATAAAGGCATATCATCCAGGGACAAAGCCAGCCTAGTCAGCATGTATAAGTGAGGGGAGGAATGCACATGAATGGCTTTTAAGCTTACTGCCAAAGCATCTGGAAAGAGTTACATTTTATAGCAGACTTCTGTACTTATGAGCAGACTTCTGTACTTTGTCCTCTTCAAAGACTAGGAAGTATCAGGCAGAGACTGGATGAGAGGAAAATTTCCTCTTTGTAGCTGAACTACTACAATGTGCCCTCTATATTCTCACAAAGTCCCTGCTCCTAATCTGACCTGCCTGTAATACAAAGTCATGGAGGTTGGGCGGACTTGCTATTCAATGGTCAGGAGGTACCTCTTTTGCTACTTTTGCAGGGAAAAATGCATAGCCCTGCTGAATTCAGGGTCAAGCGTATTCTTGTGAACTCCACAGAAATCCAGAGAAGGAGAGGATTCAGGAGCCCCAAGCAGCCTTTTTGATGGCCAGCCAGCCTTTTTGAAGGTCATACAAGGCAGGGAGTGCTACAATTATTAAACTGGTTATATATGGACTTACATTAATTGCTAAAATAAAATAGTTTGGAGAGAGGAGAACTGAAAAGGACTTAGAGGGGTTTGAGGGCTGAACTTTCTCAGTGAGGTGAGCAGGACCATTAAGAAGCATCCTATTTCTACTCTTGAACAGCCCAGAACTGAGGAATCAGGGATTGGACATCTCAGTGTATCCCAAATACCCATCCCAGTTTTGAGCATTTTGTAATCTGGATTTTTTTTTTTAACTTTATTCTCTCATTCCATTCTTTTGCATCTTCTTATTTGGCACCAGTTCTGCCATTTTGAACTCAGACCAGCAATTGGGCAGGAGTGTTTAGGGTTCTCTTCAACCTCACCACTAATCCGCATGAGACATTCCTGGTAAGTTCCAGAAAAGGATCAAGTGGGTGGAGGAGAGGGAGTAATCATTTTGTTGCTTGGAGGAATGGGAGGAGGAGGGTGTTCAGGATGCTGCTGGAGAGGACCAGGATTTTTTAAAAACAGGCAGCCATGTTCTGCCTACAGTAGTGACAGCACATAGCAACTTACTGTCTGCTAACTGCAAGAACTGTCTACAGCCAGGGCTGGATTAACAGATAGGCAAAATAGGCGCTTGCATTGGGCCTGAAGGGTTCAGGAGGCCCGGTGTGCTCCCACTCTGGAAGTGAACCAATACAGTCCTGTGTCCCTCTTTTCAAGTTGTACAGGTCCCCAGCAGCAGTAACAATCTCTACATGTTACCTATGGCTGACCAGGGAGATACTTTAAAAACCAATAGAAGGAAATATTTTTTCACTCAGAGAATAGTTAAGCTCTGGAACGCATTGCCATAAGATGTAGTAAGAGCAATTAACGTAGCTGGTTTTAAAAAAAGGTTTGGACAAGTTCCTGGAGGAAAAGTCCATAGTCCGTTGAGAAAGACATGGGGGAATGTTGCTATTTAGGTTTTTGCGGTCTGACCCAGTAAGGCTATTATGTTCTAAATCTTGAATATATTCAGCATGAAAAACAGCCTCAATATAATATCCGCTACTTAACTTCTGAAAAAATAATCCTAAATCCAAAAAAAATCTCCCTTAACAATGCCCAGCCTGTTGGGAATCCCTACTGTCCAACCCCATCCCCCAAATCTGGGAATCTCTATTCTCACTTTTGTCCCTTACCTCCTCTCCCCTCTAATCAAAATCCCATCCAGTCAGAGAGTCTATGTTCTCCTAAGTGTTGTCCAGGTTGTCCTTCCAGGTGCCATCCTCTATTACATTCACCTTTAGTTTTTCTCATTCTTCCCCTTATTTTTCTTCCATTTTTCACAACCCAAAACTCCTAACCTGAGCGTTTTTTCTGTTGTGATGCCAATGCCAGTGCCTCTTCTCTTTCATCCACGTAGTTCGTGCATCGGCTTTGTGAACTGCACAGAACTCATGGACACAGAGTGCTACTACTGAGCACTGAGGTTAGGTGTGGAGAATGGCATGGGGATGGGTATCCACGATAACTGCAGGGCAGGAATTAGGACAGAGCTAGCAGGGATGGGACTTGGACAGAGCCTAGCCCCCACCCGCCCAATTAACCACCTCCTTTGCTGTCAGCTGAAGACCATCTCCTCATTCAGTCTATCCGCCAGAAATCTCCAACCTCTGCAGCCATTAGCAGTATCCTTGAACTGCCACCAGCTGCAGAGCATTGAAAAGATTTGGCTGCCTGACTAGAGGCAGAGGTCTTCAGCTGGTGGGGATTGGGGATCCCTGCCAGATCAGGTATTTATATTTTGCATTTGGGTAGGGGGCATGGAGAAAATTTGGTGCCAGCACCAGTGGCGTACCTAGGGTATGTGGCACCCGGGGCCCATCATTTTTTGACACCCCCCCCCATGTAAAAAAATATTTTTTGTAATGACCATGAAATGGAATAAATGGTCAGAATAGAAACAGGCAGTGAAAATTTTCTTATATTCCAAACATAACATAACATAAATTATGTCTGAATTGTCATGACATCAGAAGTACATATGGAGTAGTTGCAGGTGATGCTTGGGACAGTTCTGATTGTGTTAGTTCGGTTTTATGTGTTTTTTGAATAGAAGGGTTTTTATTTCTTTTTGAAGGTTTTGCAGTATGTGGTCGATGTCAATTGGTTGTAGGGTTGGGGGTCGAGTGTTGCAGCTCGAATGGCTAGGAGGTTGTCGAACAGTTTTTTTCTTTTGACGTTTTTGGTTGGAGGGTGTGTGAATGGTGCGTGAGTTCTCCTATGTCTGTTTGAAGTGGATTGAATTATTTAGCTGAAGAAATTAGTTACCCCCTCATCCCACACACATTAATTCTCTTCCATTTTTGTTCCCATTATAAAAAACACTGATAAGTTCCCAGAAAAAAAATACATTAAAATAAGAAGTGAAAACAAAGGCCCCTACAGATGAGAACATAACATAAGAATAGCCTAACTGGGTCAGACCAATGGTCCATCATGCCCAGTAGCCCATTCTCATGG
The DNA here is from genome assembly GCF_902459505.1 of Geotrypetes seraphini. Taxonomy (NCBI): domain Eukaryota; kingdom Metazoa; phylum Chordata; class Amphibia; order Gymnophiona; family Dermophiidae; genus Geotrypetes; species Geotrypetes seraphini. The sequence continues at coordinate 287,427,811 of NC_047086.1, forward strand.
TAGCCAATCCAGGATACTAATACCTGGTCAAAACCCAAAGAGTAGCAACATTCCATGCTACCGATCCAGGGCAAGCAGACACTTCCCCCATGTCTTAATAACAGATTATGGACTTTTCCTCCAGGAATTTGTCCAAATCTTTCTTAAAACCAGCTACACTATCTGCATTTACCATAACTTCTGGCCACTTCATTTTTAAATTTAGATCTTTCCTTTCAAACAGAGACCTTGCTAGATGTCAAATACAGCACAAGGTAACTTCACATGGACTTAGCTGTGCAGGAAATGTGAATCTCCTCATACACCCACCATATAGTGCAAAAATGTGCAAAGGTCTGTTTTTTTCTTTCGATCACTACATAGCCTAATGCCACACAAGCAGCGCTGTTACAAACATATTCTGTAGGTCAATGCTAAGGATAACAAAGTTTCCTTCCTTAGACCAGAAGGAGATACTGATAAACCACTGGAAGAGATCCCAACACAACACCCAAAGACCCACTCAGTGTGTGAACCAATTGAGTGGAGTGGACTAACTGGGGGGTGGAAATGGGCCCGGAGTTTGCTCAGCAGAATTTCCCAGACCACCTCTTCCTCTCAACACATTGACACGCTGCCACCACCACCACTAGAAACACCTCACTGGGTAGGCCAGCTATGCTATAAACTTTATAAAACACATTATTATATTTTCTTATAAAGCACATATTTTAACTGAATTCTCTGACATCCTCAGCCTTTCCATTCACAAAAATAGAAGGAAGAAAAGTTCCCATTTCCTGCTGTTTCATGTCCCCGGCCTATACAATATTTTTTTTCTGCAGACCCTTCAAAAGTCTGACCAAATCCTCGTTTCACTTGCATTATAAAGTACTGAGGATGCCATCTCTCCCCAATCCCAGGTCCTAAAGTCTAAGACAGTAGCGCAAACTAATGCCAGATTCAGGAAAAAAAATTTCGATTCGATTCAGCCTATTGAATTGGTTTTTCAATTCGATTTTCCTGCCCAGTTGGGTGATTTTTTTCAAAACTCTTGGTGGGTTTTATAGCTTTTTCACCCCCTTTGGCTTCTCCTAACCACACTGGCGCTGTGGTGTAAATAAAATAAAGAAACAAAAAGGACTTTTCCTCTCTCTGTTAAATCCTAGCTCACGTTTGCAGTCCAACACCAGCTTTGTCAGGATACACATTTCAAATCTGACATATTATAATCACAAAACAGAAAATAAAATTAATTTTTCTACCTTTTGTTGTCTGGTTATATTTCAAATCTTGTTGGTCCAAGGCTCTGGTTTTCTTCTGATAACTTGCTTGCCAGGGTCTCCTTCTTTCTTCTTTCTGCGTGCTAACCATCCATCTGCCAACTCTGTCCTCCCTTTCCATTTCCCTTCCCTCCCCAGGAAGTCTGGTATCTTTCCTTTTTTTCATCTCCCTCCACAGATCCACCTTTTCTTAACTACCCTTTCATCCGGCATCTCTCCCTCCTTCCCCACCACCCCAGAGTCCACCATCTCTTCCTTTCTTTTCCCAATTACCATCCTATCCAGTATCTCTATCCCTCCTCCACACCATCCATTGTGTCCAATTTCTCTCCCTTTCAGTTCCTTCCCTCCCTAAATCTCATGGTCCATCATTTCTCTCCCTCTCCTCTATTTTCAGACCCATTATTTCTTCATCCCCCCCCCAAAGTTTGGCATATGCACGTCTCTTTGAACACCCCCTTCCCTCCGTGTACTTCTAAACCAGGGTCCCCCCAAAGGCCTGTCCCCCCTTAAAGGTCTGCCTGTCCCCCCTTGAAGGCCTGCACCCCCCTTGAAGGCCTGTCCCACCCCCTTGTAGGCCTGTCCCCCCCTTGAAGGCCTGTCCCTCCCCCTTGTAGGCCTGTCCCCCCACCTTGAAGACCTGCCTGCCTGTCCCCCCCTTGAAGGCCTGTCCCCCCCTTGAAGGTCTGCACCCCCCCCAAAGGCCTGCACCCCCCTGAAGGCCTGTCCCCCCCTTGAAGGCCTGTCCCACCCCCTTGTAAGCCTGTCCCCCCCTTGTAGGCCTGCCTGCCTGTCCCCCCCTTGAAGGCCTGTCCCCCCTTTGAAGGCCTGCACCCCCCCTGAAGTCCTGCACCCCCCCTGAAGGCCTGCACCCCCCCCTGAAGGCCTGTCCCACCCCCTTGTAGGCCTGCCCACCCCCTTGTAGACCTGTCCCCCCTTGTAGACCTGTCCCCCCTTGAAGGCCTGCCTGCCCCCCCTTGAAGGCCTGTCCCTCCCCCTTGAAGGTCTGAACCCCCCCCCGAAGGCCTGTCCCCCCCTTGAAGGCCTGCCTGCCTGTCACCCCCCTCCCCCTTGATTGCCTGCCTGCCTGCCCACCCGCCCCACCCTGAAGGACCGCTCGCCCCCCTGGCCTCCCCGCACCACCTATGAAGCAGCACTACCTATGCTCCCGGCTTTGCCGTTCAGTCCCCACCACCCCCGAAGGACCGCTCGCCCCACTGACCTTCCTGCACCACCTATGAAGCAGCCGCAGCAGGATCGCGACGTCAGCTATCCCTGCGCTGCTTAGGCACTGCTTCCTGCGCCGCGTTCCCGCCCCTCCTCTGATGTCAGAGGAGGGGCGGGACTGCGGCGCAGGAAGCAGCGCCCAAGCAGCTCAGGGATAGCTGACCTCGCGATCCTGCTGCTTGCTGCTTCACAGGTGGTGCAGGAAGGTCAGTGGGGCGAGCGGTCCTTCGGGGGTGTGGGGGGACTGAACGGCAAGGCCGGGAGCACCCCTTCAGGGCTGGCACCCGGGGCGGACCGCCCCCCCCCCCCCCCCCCTTGGTACGCCACTGGCCAGCACACTTTGGGCTCATACTCCCTCCCAATCAGCTGTCTGGCTGTGCCACTGAACCATACAAAGTTAACATTTTCCAGTTAATAAATTCCAAAATAAAATACCTTTTTTCTACCTTTGTTGTCTGGACATTTTAATTTTCCATCATGTTGGTCATAGTTTGTCTCTTCTGCTTTTCTGTCTCTTCTGCTAATTCCAGCATTCTGCCTTTCTGTCTCTTCTGCTTTTCCAGTGGCTGCAATCCATTTGGCTTTTCTCATCTCTCTTGTTTCATTTCCTCACTATACTTGTCTCTGATATACTGATCATTCCCTTTTAGTTCTTTTCTCCTTTTCTGCCCCTGTCCACTCAAATGTCACCTTCTTTCTTTTTACTTAGAACTTTCTATCTCCTTCTCTCATGCGTTAGTGCTCCCATCTTACTCCTTCCCCAGCCTCCTATTCCCTGCTACCTTTCATCTACACTTCATTACCACACTGCTACCTCTGTACTCACTATCCTTCTCCCACTTATCCCCTCCCCTTGATCTCTCCCACATGGTTCCACCACTTCCAGTATTTCTCATCCCTCCACTCTTGTAGCTCAGCATCTCCTCTCCCCTCATAGCCTCAAATTACCCTGTCCTTTTCCCTCCACTATCTACCAGCCCACCTCTCTTTCCTCCCATTTCCTCCCTTCATGGTCCATCTCTGCTCCTCTCCATGGTCCAACATCTCTCCTCATCCAATTTTTCTCCCTCTCTTTCCTGCTGTTCTATCCTACTCCTGCCCCATTTTCCAACATCTTTCCCTCTTTCCCCTAAGTCCAACATTTCTATCTTTCTTTCATCCTTCCTTCCCTCTTATTGTCCACCATTTCTCCCTCCCTCCTTCCCATCCCCAAGACCAACAACGCTCTTGCTTCCTAAATGTGCTTTCATCCATCCCTATGTCCAATATCTCTCCTTTTCTCTTCCCTCCCATTGTCTACCATATATCTATCTCTCTCTCTCATCCACCTCCCCCTCTTATTTTTGGGCAGATCATTTCTCAAGGCCCCTCCTCCCAGCTTTGATCCAGCATGTCCCTCTCTCTCTCATCCCCTCTCCCCCCTCCCTCCACCACAGCTAACTTAGAAAGGCTCTAGGGTGCCCTGTGGCCCAGCATCACCCACCTTTTCCCTCCTTTACCCCTCACCCTTTCAGTCTACAAAACCCACTTCCCATGTCAGCGACTTCAAATGGCTGCCTTGAAGATTTCTCTCTGCTGCATTCTGCTCCTCTTCCCAACACAATTTCCTATTTTCGACTTGGGCAGAACGTAACAGAGAGAAACCTTCAAGACAGCCATTTGAAATCACTGCCGCAGGAAATGGATTTTGTAGCCTGGAAGGTGAGGGGAAAGGAAGGGAAACATCAGGCTATTCTGAGGAAAAGGTGGGAGATGCTGGGCCATGGGGCCACCTGGAGCTGTGGGGTGGCAGGACAACTGTGTTACAGGATCCGAGGCAACATGGTTTTACTAAGGGCTCCTTTTACAAAGGTACGCTAGTGGTTTTAGCGCGCGCTTAGCACACGCTAAAATGCCACACGCGCTAGCCGCTACCACCTCCTTTTAAGCAGGCGGTATTTTTTCAGATAGCACGTGCTATAGCGCATGCTAATTGTGTGCATGCGCTAAAAACGCTAGCGTACCTTTGTAAAAGGAGCCCTAAAGGTAAATCATGCCAAACGAACCTGATTGAATTTTTTGATTGGGTGACCCATCCCCTTGTGCAGCATTTTTCCATCCCTCCTTCCCATCCCACACAGCAAAACCCCACCGATCCTCCCACCACGAAGCCAACATACCTCTGTTCAAAACAGCGGCAGCGGCAGCACTGAACAGCCTGCTTTGCAGCCTTCCCCGCCAGGACCTTCCCATCAGTACTGGGCAGACTTGCATGGTATGTGTTTGTATATGGCCTTTTGATTGAGGATGGGCTGGGGAGGGCTTCAATGGCTGGGAGGATGTAGATGGGCTAGAGTGAGATTTGACAGACTTCGACAGTTGGAACCCAAGCACAGTACCAGGAAGAGCTTTGGATTCTTGACCACAAATAGCTAAGAAGAAAAAATTTATATTTAAAAAATTTAAATTGAATCAGGTTGGGCAGACTGGATGGACCATCCGGGTCTTTATCTGCCATCATCTACTATGTTACTATGTAAATGCACGCTTTAGTTGGGCTGCAACACCCCAAACACTGAGTGTAACAGTCTTTTAAAAGTTGTCAAAATGGTGCCAGACACTTCAGCAGCACAGGATTCCATTACAGTAAACAGGCAAGTGGCTTATCTTTTGGAGTTGTTTGGTATTGTATTTACCTCAGAAAAGCACATGTATTTTCTGTTCCACAAAAATCTCAAGACTTTTTTATTTCAGAAATGTTATGACATCTGAAATTCAGTTTGTTTAAGGATGATCTGTAATTTGTTTATTTGTTAACCATTCAAAGCTCTATTGTATAAGGAAGATGTGGCATACAAGAACATTGCTTAGATTAGATCTAATGCAACACAATGAAATTGCTTTCGGGGTTCTGCTGCACGGGGGCGGGGGATGGGAGGGAGGGATAGAAAGATGCTGCACAAGGAGATTGGTGAGAGTTGATCATTGTACACCAAAAAAAATAAGACATCCCCCCAAAATAAGCCCAAGTGCATTTTTTGAACCCAAAATTAATATAACAGGGTCTTATTTTTGGGGAAACACGGGGTACTTTGGAGGAAAGGCAGAAGAAGGGAGTACTTAGGAGGAAAGGCAGAAGAGGGGAGATATGACAGAGACATTTAAATATCTATGTGGCATAAATATACATGAGGCAAGTCTCTTTCAACTAAAGAGACTCCAGAGTGAGAGGGCAAAGAATAAGGTAAAGAAGTGATAGACTCAGGAGTAATCTAAGGCAGTAGCGTACCTAGGGGGGGGGGGCGGTCCGCCCCAGGTGCACGCCCCAAGGGGCTTCACAGGAGAGAGAGCTGAACGGGGACGACGGGGGATCTGCGGGGTTAAATATAACTCGAGCCACGAGGCTCGTCTTCTGCTCCGACTACCCTGCCGCTCACATATAGCCGATCGGAAGTCTTCCCCGATGTCAGCGCTGACGTCGGAGGGAGGGCTTAAGCAAAGCCTGCCCTCCGACGTCAGCGCTGACGTCGGAGAAGACTTCTGGTCGGCTATGTGTGCGCGGCAGGACAGGCTGGAAACAGAAGATAAGCCTCGCGGCTCGAGCTCCATTTTGCTGAGAAGGTTGCTAAGATGGGCTGGCAGGCAAACGCGGAACACAAAAGGGGAGAGGGAGTGAGTTTTGGACACAAGGCATGAACTTAGGAGAGAGGAAGGGAGGGAAAGAGATGCTGAGGTGGGGTATGGAATGGATTTTTGGACACAGAAGGCATGGGAGGAAGGGAGGGAAAGAGATGGTTGTGTACACGGGGAATAGAAGAAAGGAGAATTTTTGGCCATAGGGAGGGAGTGAGGTACAGACAGTGGCATACCAAGGTGGGGGTGGGGTGGGGTGGGGGTGGGGGTGGGGGCGGTCCACCCCGGATTTACGCCCCAAGAGGGTGCACAGCTGGCCACCCTCCAGTGTTCTCCCTAGGCCGGCAAACTGCGTCTCTTTAGCCACCTGAGTGCCACCGCCGCCATCGGGAACAGGCCGGCGCCAAGTTCTCCCTGTTTTTCCCTTTGGGGCCAACCAACTCTCGCCACCCACGGCAATTCTGACGTCGGAGAGGACTTTCTGGGCCAGCCAATCGCTGCCTGGCTGGCCCAGAATGTCCTCTCCGACGTTAGAATTGACGTGGGTGGCGAGAGTTGGTCGGCCCCGCAGGGAAGAGAAGCAGGGCGAACTCGGCGCTGGCCTGTTCCCGATGGCGGCAGTGGCAGACTATTCCCCAGTGGCGGTGGCAGCATTTTCCCAATGGTGGTGGCATAGGGGAGGGCAAGTAGAAAGAAAGAAAGGGGGAGACAGGGAGCCAGAAAGAAAAAAAGGGGGCAGGGTAAAACAAAGAAAAATGGGGCACGGAGAGAGAGAGATTAAAACAGACATACAGAACGAAAGGGGATATGGAGAGAGAAAAAGAAAGAAGGGGGCAGGGTGAAACAAAGAAAGAAATGGGGCACGGAGAGAGAGAGAAAAACAGACATACAGAAAGAAAGGGGGTATGGAGAGAGAGAGAAAAAAAGAAGGGGGCAGGGTGAAACAAAGAAAAAGTTTGGGGAGGGAATGAGGTCTGGAGGAGAGGAAGCATACAGGAAAGAAGGGAAGAAATATTGAATACACAGTCAGAAGAATAAAGTGCAACCAGAGACTGATGAAATTACCAAAGGTAGGAAAAATGATTTTATTTTCAATTTAGTGATCAAAATGTGTCCGTTTTGAGAATTTATATATGCTGTCTATATTTTGCACTATGGCCCCCTTTTACTAAACCGCTATCGCGGTTTAGTAAAAAGGGAGGGGGAATATTTGTCTATTTTTGTATAGTTGTTACTGAGGTGACATTGCATAAAGTCATCTGCCTTGACCTCTTTGAAAACCCGCGGGCCTCTCATACGAGGAAAGACTGGGCAAGTTGCAGCTCTACTCTCTAGAGGAGCGCAGGGAGAGGGGTGACATGATTGAGACATTTAAATATGTCACAGGTCGTGTCGAGGTGGAAAACGACATATTCTTTCCTAAGGGACCTTCAGTCACAAGGGGGCACCCGCTCAAACTCAGAGGAGGGAAATTTAGTGGTGACACCAGGAAGTATTTCTTCACAGAAAGGGTGGTAGATCACTGGAACAAACTTCCGGTGCAGGTGATCAAGGCCACCAGCGTGCTCGACTTTAAGAATAAATGGGACATCCAGTGGGATCCCTACGTGGGTCGAGCAGCACTCAGACTTAATGGGGTGGGTCAGTAGAGTGGGCAGACTTGATGGGCTGTAGCCCTTTTCTGCCGTCATCTTTCTATGTTCTATGTTTCTAATATAAATGATAATTAACATTTTCTCTGCTTACAGCATGCTTTGTGTTTTTAAAATGTTATTGTTGGTAGATCATTTTGACTTGGCCACAAAGGTAAGGGGGAGGGAGGGAGGGGAGCTGCTGAAAGACATCTAGTAATCCTTGCAGGCTTGACTGTGCAGGGAATTATTTTTGTAAAATCATGTTTTGTTATGTGACTGGCATTATTTAGACTTTAATTTCTATGAATGAATAGAATGAAAATGATATAAAATTACTTGCTTGATTTTATGTGCTTGCGCTGAAGGAAAGTGGAGAGAGAGTGGGCTGAGGACGCTGAAGGGAAATGGGGAAGAGAGAGTGGGGAGAAGATGCTGATTTATAAATTGACAATTGTACAGAATATTGTTTCTTTTTATACTTTAATATAAACAATTCAAGGCTTGTGTGGATGGAATCAGGTGGTTTGCGGGAATGGGGACCGAGCTTACGGGGATTAGTCCAATAAAATGGTATTTTTTATTTCTTATTATTTGTTTTATTTTTATTTGTTAATTTGTAAAGTGGTGATTTTTATGTATCAGTTTTTTTCAAATTTACATCTACTGTCTTTATATTTTGCACTGTATTAGAGGACATGTGTTACTGTTTTTGTGGTGTTGCATTGTATCCAGGGTCTGGTTTCTTGGCGGTTCAGTTTAACTTTTGTCTACATATTTCTATTTTTAGTTTGTGATTATTCCATATTGGGCGAGGGTGTATCTCTGTTCTATGTGTATGAAAAGAACATAGTTTTCAGTTGGCATTGACTACAGGATCAGTTGACTGTGCGGGATCTGGCTTGTTTAGTTTTACAATGTATGTGTTGGTGTTCTAGTGCTCACTGCAGTGTTTAAGATGCTGCCTTTTCCTAGCTACACTCTTGTTGTGCGATATGTGGATTGTTATTAAAAATCATATTTTTCATATAGATGGGGGGGGTCAAAAAATGATGGGCCCCTAGTGCCACATACCCTAGGTACGCCACTGATCTAAGGAAATACTTTTTTACAGAAAGGATGGTAAATGCTTGGAATACTCTCCCAACAGAGGTGGCGGAGACAAAGACTGTATCTGAATTCAAGAAAGCATGGAACAGGCACGTGAGATCTCATAGGCAGAGGAGAGGATGCTGTGGATGGGCAAACTGGATAGGTCATTTGGCCTTTATTTACCATCATGTTTCTATGTTTAAAACCAGATTGAAATGTAAGGTTCTATTTGTGATTTATAAACAGTTGTACAGAATATTGTTCCTTTTTATACTTTAATAACAAGATTTGAATATAAAATCATAAGTGTTTGAGGCTTGTGCAAATGAGGACAGAGTCCAAGGGAATGGAGCGGGTACAGGGACAGAATTCACGGGGACTGGGCGGGAATGAAGATGGGACTTGCCAGGACAGAGCAGGGATAGGGACAGAGCCAGCGAGGACAGAGCAGGAATAAGGAGAAGACCTGTAGGAATGGGGACAAACTTTGTCCCCATGTCATTCTCTAGTTAGGAGCTCTAAATGAGAGGGGGGGGGGGGCAAAGAGGCAAGCCCAGAAGCAGAACCATCAAGATGATTAAAACTATTGGATCCTTTCTTGTCTTGGTTCCCCCCCACCAACCCCCACAATATGAGGCTGCTTGAGCAGAATTTATGCCATTGCTAAAATTCAAATAATTTCTGAATTGTAAGCATCCACACGCATCAAATGGACCCTAATTTTTTTTTAAATGAATTATCTAACTCATATTTAATGTAAAATTGCCTGGATTGTACAGTGTTGTGAGGTCTTTCAGAGCTTTCGAAATAACAAACAGTAGTAGTAGTTGTAGTAGTAGGATTATAGTGGCAGAAATGGACTTTTCTAGAGATCCTCTTCTCTAAAAACACCTTTCATAAGCATTTCTTCAAAATATGCCCTTTGGTTTAGAGCTGATCTCCCTCGTTCTCTCATTTATGCTAGAAAACCATGTACTCCTGATAAATTCTTATTTCATCTACCATCCACATGATGCATGTGGCTACAATAAAAAGAAAAGAGAAATGGAATTAGCACATGACAAGGAGCTCACATGAATACGATTAATGTGTATTACTGTGTCCAAGAGCACTTTTCTCCGTGTTCTACTGAACAATGACCTTCTAGGCAAAGACTTCCATCTTCTTGAAAATCACCCTGTTTTTTTCACACTGTTTCTGTCTCTTGCCCTACCTCATTCTCTTTCTTCCTATTTCTTCACCGCATGTTTGCTTATGTACAGCTGCAAGACATGGATTTCTAGCAAGGGAGTTAATGGCAGAAAGCGTTCCTGGGATATTCAATTAAATCTTCCTTCCAAGGTCCTAAATGGAAATCTCTGCAGCTGAACTATGAAATAATGTTCCATCCCTCCTCCTCCTTCAACAACTGTTCTCAAGATCACTGGGAAACTGAGCCCTGCAAGGCGTTTCAGCCACCTGGGTGCTTATAAGAATGCTGTACCCAGAGGCAAGAAGGGAGAAATGTAGTAAATGACCTGTAATTTTAAGTCTTAGATCTTTTCACATTACCACCTTAGTAAATGAAAGGGCCTGGAAACATCCACAGTGTTTGAGCCATGTGTTAGACTAGAGGATGGTTTGAAATGGTAACTGGAGAGAAAGTCAGATAGAGACAGAGAGGTGGCTAGAGAAAGATATAGAGGCTTTTAGGTGGGGGAAGGGAGGTAGGGTCACAGAAGCATAAGAAAATGGAAGCACACAGAGAGAGACTGGTGACTTCTGTTTATTCATATTTGTATTCTGCCTTTTTGTTAATTTTTGATACATAAAATAAAAGGCTGAACCTTCACACCAGGACCAATGTTCCCTCTAAGGATTGATGAGGTCTGTGCAAAAAAAAATATGCATGAGCAACAAGTTACATACTCCACAAATTTATGAGCAGGCGCAGAGGACGCATTTTTAAACAAATGTAGTTTATCCTTGTACTCCTTATGTAATTTTAATCATCTATGGATATGTTTGTATGTTTATTGTTCAAATGGTTTTATTTATTTCCCCAAATTTATTTTTGTTATACGCATTGAAAATATTTGATATTGCGTTTAAATCAAAATCTCAATAAACTTGAAACGAGTGCCCATGAGATTGTGGGAGGGTTAAATACTCAAAGCTTAGAAGAATAACAATTTACTTAAAGTTTTTGCTACGCCAGCTTTCTGGTATCTTTACATACAGTGGCGTACCTAGCATATGTAACACCTGGGGCCCATCATTTTTTGGCACCCCCCCCCCCCATCTGTAAGAAAAACATGATTTTTAGCAACAAACCACACGTCACACATGAGTACCTAGGAAAAGGCAGCATCTTACATATTGCAGTGAGCAGTACATCAATACACCCATTGTAAAACTAAACAAGCCAGACCAGCACAGATCAATCCTACACCGTCAATCCTAACAGAAAACCATGTCTTTCGAACGCACAGAACACAGAAAACACCTTCGCCTAGTATGGAATATGTCATCACAAACTAACCCCTCACCCTTTTACAAAACTGTAGTGTGGATTTTAGCCACAGTGGTAACAGCTCTGACGCTCATAGAATTCTGAGCATCAGCGCTGCTACCACCACAGCTGGTGCTAAAAAACGCTCCACAGTTTGTAAAAGGGGGGATAAAATAGAAATACACAGCTTCAACGCTCTAGCTCAGGTGTGCCCAAACTTTTTGGGCTTGCGAGCTACTTTAAAATGAACAAGTCAAAATGATCTACCAACAATAAAATTAAAAAACACAAAGCACACTATACGCTGATAAAATGTTAATTATCATTCCTATTCTGGTTTTTTTTCAAAGAGGTCAAGGCAGATGACTCTATGCATTGTCGCCTCAGTAACAACCATACAAAAATAGACAAATATACCCCCCTTCCTTTTTATTAAACCACAATAGCAGTTTTTAGCGCAGGGAACTGCGTTAAATGCCCAGCGCTGCTCTCGACGCTCATAGGTTCCCTGCGCTAAAAAACACTATTGCGGTTTAGTAAAAGGGGGCCATAGTGCAAAATATAGACAGCATATATAAATTCAGACACATTTTGATCACTAAATTTAAAATAAAATCATTTTTCCTACCTTATCTGGTGATTTCATGAGTCTCTGTTTGCACTTTCATCTTCTGACTGTGCATCCAATCTTTCTTCCCTTCTTTCAGCCTGTATGCTTCCTCTCCTCCAGACCTCATTCCCTCCCCCAACTTTTTCTTCCTCTCTCCTTGCCCTTTCTTTCTTTTTTTTCCTCTTGATGCCCCCTTTCTTTTTTTCTGTTTCCCTTCTGTCTCCCTGCCTGCCCCCTTTCTTTCTCCCTACCCTCCACAAAGCCACTGCTGCCACCATCGGGGGAAACAGGCCCCAAATCCGCCACCGCCGCAACCATTGGGGGAAACTGCCCCAAGCTCTCTCTGCTTCCCACCAGGCCGACCAGCATTCCCCCGACGTCAATTCTGCCGTCGGAGAGGAAGTTCCGCCCAGCCAGGCAACGATTGGCTGGCCTGAACTTCCTCTCCGACTGCAGCCTTAGGGCGGGTGCACAGCCGGGGCGGACCGCCCCTCCCCCCCCTTGGTAGGACACTGAAGACGTGGCAGCGGCTCCTCTCACGAATCCCCACCTGCGTCGGAAGTCCGATGCAATCTGGGATCTTGAGAGGAGCCGCCGCTGCATCTTTTAACTTTAAAATACAGGCCGCCGCCGCCACCACCGCTTCCTCTCACCTCTTCCCGCCCTCGAGTGAGCGACAGAGGAAAGCGTATGAGCGATGCCACTGAAAATAGTGAGCGATCGCTCATGCGCTCACCTTAGAGGGAACACTGAGACAGGACTATTTTTTGTTGTTAGTGCTATTCTGGTTGGCTTTGCCATTAGCTAGATTTACTATTTTGTTGGGGCCTTCCAACCACCCCACACCCTTATGTCAGCATTTCTTTTGTCCTTCCCAATACCCCCTCTACCCCCCAAAAACAGCACCTGTCCCCTCTCTGAATCCCTCTGTCCCTCCCCAGGGTACCTCAAAGGTGTCCCAGCGCCACAATGATCCATCTTCCCTCTGTCACATCCCACCAGTAAGGAAACAGGAAATGATGTCAGCAAGGGTGGAAGGTGACAAAGGAAAGTCTATGAGGGCTAGCACAGGCAATGAAGATAAATTGCTGCAGACACTGGGACATCTCTGAGGGCCATTGGGCCACTGGAGCAGGAGAGGAAGAGAGGTGCCACTGCTGGGTGGTCCTGAGCTAAGAATGGATGGGTCTATGCCAACCCTGTTCCATCTGTGGCTATGACATGCCTTATGTCCTCAATTATTCTCTTTGCTTCTTTCAGACTGCACTCCTTTTGCATTGCCACCCCCACCCTCCTCCAGCTCAACATCTATAGGTATTTTGCTTTCTCCAGAATCATATCTTTGGAACTGTCTTCCATGAGACCTCTGCCTGGAATCTCCTCATCCTAAATTCAAAAAAGCAGTCAAAACATGGCTGTTCCAGCTAGCTTTTGAATAACTTTCTCCAGACTTCTAGGTTTCTGCTTCCCCTCAGATCCTGTCCCTTCCAGCTTTCCCCTGCCTCCCCTTCCCATCCCTGCCACCCCTTCCCATCCCACCTTGAATCCCTCCCTTCACTTTTGGAATTTATTGTAAACTGTTATGTAAAGCCTATGGCATTAACAGTGGCATATCTAGACTGTAAGCCCACCGGGACAGATAGGGAAAATGTTTGAGTACCTGTATGTAAACTGCTTTGAATGGGGTTGTGTAACTACAAAAAGGCAGTATACAAGTCCCTATCCCGTATTCTCTTATATCTAGTGCTTTTAACTAAATAAATACATAAATCAAACATTCATAACAATAAAGTGATCTAAGCAAGCAAATAAGAATAATCAAAATGTTATTTTATTGCCATTGAGGATGGTGCATACCTTTATGTTGGCCATGATTTTCTAAGAGGTCATTTGTGTGCATATGTTAATGTCTAAAATAACCCCTGCAGAGACACATACATTCTATAAATGGCGCCTAAAGTTAGGCACCTAGATCAGCTTATCTAGCCAATCTAGGAACTAGATTCACTAACAATAGCGACCCAATCACTGTTAGCTGATTCTCTAGCCGATTTGCCAACAGCAATTGATTCACTATTAAGTTTGCATGCAAATGATTTGCACGGAGGTGCAAATCATTTGCATGCAAACTTAATAGTTGCTCAGAGAGTGATTGAGTCGGGGCAGAGCCCTGTCAGTAGTGACAGGAGAATCTGTCACTGCTGTCAGGGTCCCTTCCTCCCCCTACCGCTTAAAAAAAATGGCAGGAGGAATGCCAACTCCCTCCTGCCATCGGCGCTTCCCCCACCCTTTAAAAAAAAATGGCAGGAGGGATGCCGACCTTCCTGCCACCGGACGTCCTGGACCTTCCCCTCCTGTAAAGTTGGGAGCAGGAAGGGTGCTCAGTCCCTCCTGCTCCTCTGGCCTCCTATGAACAACTGCAGGCCTTAGGTCCCACCCTAGTGCATCATGTGATGCCTGGGGAGGGGCCTAAGGCCCTGATTGGCTCAGGTGCCTCCGGCTTCTCCCTTGGGAGGGGCCTGAGGCGCCTGAGCCAATCAAAGACTTCCTTAGGGCTAAGTCTAAGGAAGTCCCTGATTGGGAGCCCGAGACACCTGAGCCAATCAGGGCTTTAAGCCCCTTCCCGTGCATCACATGTTTGGAGGAGGCTGGAGAAGCAGGACAGAGCACCCCTCCTGCTCCCAACTTTACAGGTACAGGGAGGGGGAGGGCAGGGGCATCTGGTGGCAGGAGGGAGTTGGCATTCCTACTGCCATATTTTTAATTACGGACCATGTGCCGATGGCAGGAAGGTGTTGGCATCCCTACTGCCATATTTTTAATCACAGACTATGCGCCAATGGCAGGAAGGTGTTGGCATCCCTCCTGATATTTTGGGGGGGAGGGAGTGCTGTTGGGGGGTGGGTGGCTTTTTTTTCATTTTTATTTGCATGATATTTTGCATGTCTAATACACGTAAAATACCAGTGCCATTAAAAAAAACAAAAAAACAGGTCTGCAGCAGTTGGGTTTTAGGATAGTAAAACCCGATTCAAAATAGCCAAGCAATTGTTAGTGAATCAATCACTTAGCTATTTTGCATGGAGTTTTACTAATTTGCATGGGTGGATCAGAAAGGAGATTGATCGGGCAGCAGTTTAGTAAATTGGGTTGGGGAACGATAGCAAAAATTGGTTGTGATTGTCATTACAGGATCGGTAGGTTTAGTGAATCTAGCTCTAGGTGCATAACTTAATTCTTTGAAAAGCTTAATTGGTGCCAATAACAAGCAATTAGCAACTCAAAATTGGCTTAAATTAAATAGGTGGCTAACTTGGTGGCGCCTACCAGTGATGTAGTAAGAGTGAGTGACGCCTGGGGCGGTTGCGCCCCTCCCCTGCCATCTTCCTAAATCCCCCTGCCACACATGTGCCCCTTTTCCTTCCCCGTACCTTTTAAACTTTTCCGACATGAGCAGCATGCTGCCCACATTGATGTCGGCTCCTCTTTGACGTCACTTCCTAGGCACGAGTCCCGGAAGTGATATCAGAGAGCGTCAAAAAGGTACAGGGAAAGCAAAAGGCGCATTTGGCAAGAAGAGGAGTGGGAGCAAGCGAATGGGTGGGTGAGCGAGCGAGCGGAGGCGCAGAAAGGAGGAGAGGTGCCACCGTACCCTTAGGAAGACCGCGCCTGGGGTGGACCGCACCCCCCCTTACTATGCCACTAGCGCCTACCAGTTTCAGGAAGGCTCCTAGTCCAAGACGCCTACCAGAAAGTAGGTATGGATAGGGGTGAATCGTGGGCATGTTTTATATGTAGGTGCCTTAAATAGACTTAGACACCAGTATTTAGGCCAAGAAAACCCTGGCATAAATAGGGTGCACCGACCGGCGCTTTAATTCCACTTTAGGTGCTGCTAGGTGTGATTCTATAAAAGGCGCCTAACTTGAGATTGACATGCACTAAGCGCCACATTCCTAGGTGCCTTCGATTTAGGCGTTGTTTATAGAATCAGGTCCTTTGTGCCTAAAAATAGATGCCCGCTTATAAAATTACCTCCTTAGAGAATCAATAACTCTATGCCTATATACATGTACCTAGAGAGCATCCAATAAACACGCAGAGGGGCATTTTCGATAGGATGTTTAAGTCTGACTTTGCACAAGAAGTCATAGAAACATTACAGCAGATAAAGGCCAAATGGCCCATCTAGTCTGCCCATCCACAGTAACCATTATCTCTTTCTCTCTCTGAGAGATCCAACGTGCCTATCCCAGGCCCTCTTGAATTCAGACACAGTCTCTGTTTCCATCACCTCTTCCGGGAGGCTGTTCTCTCTTTTTTCCCCAAAATGGCCCAGATAGATGTTTTGTTCAGCTAGACATCTTTTTTTTTTTTTTTGCCATTATTAAAAAAAAATAAAAAATCCAAATTAAAAACATCTAAAACAAGTCATTTGCATGTAGAAGGAGCCAGCATTTTTAATGGATTGGCCATAATAATAACAGTTTATATACCGCAGGACCGTGAAGTTACTTAGATTGTATTTCTTTCCTTGCCTTACCTATTGTTTCATTGTGTTCGTAAATGAGTTTTTTTTATTATGTTTTGCAAACTTAGTCCCTTTGTTAGTTTTGTATGTTTATTTTATGTATATTTTAACTATGTATTTTGCTGATTTGTACATCGCTTAGAATTTGGAATAGGCGATTAATCAAATTGTAAATAAACTTCAAACTTGAAACTTCTATGCGGTTTACAATGATTAAAAAATAGTACAGAATGAGTGAACATAACAGAGTTAAAAGCTAGTGATTAACAGCTCTATGGATCAGTTATTGTGGAGAAAGAGTTGTACAGGTCAGATGCCTAGATATTTCAGGAAGAGATATGTTTTTAGGCGTTTCCTAAATTCCCCATAAGTAGTAGGCGTAAGCAATTGTTCTAGATCTTTACCCCATAGTGCTGCCTGATGTGAGAAAAGGTGTTGTTGATGATGTTGTTTGAGTTTACATCCTCTAACTGGAGGGGAAACAAAGTTAAAATGTGAGCTTCTCTTATGTCTGTTGGCTGAGAAAGAGAAAAGGTCAGTTATATATTTAGGGGCTAGACCGAATAGTACCTTAAAGCAAAAGCAACCAAACTTAAACTTCACATGTGCCTCCATCGGCAGCCAATGCAGTTGTCGGTAGTACGGTGTCACATGATCGAATTTCTTCAGTCCAAAAATCAGTTTGACCGCTGCATTTTGCACCAGTTGTAATCGTCGCATATTCTTTTGGGAAATTGCTAAATAGGCGATATTACAGTAATCAAGTTGACTCAGTACAAAGGATTGTACCAGAATTCTAAATGCTGTCAAATCAAAATATGCTCTAATGGACTGAAGCTTCCAGAGAGTGAAAAAACCCTTTCTGATTTAGGAGTCTACTTGGTCTTTTTTTTTTTTTTTTTTTTTTTATTTATTTATAGAATTTTTTACAAAATTTCCAAGCATATACATCTTGTACAGTAAAGTGAGATCACACAACATATTAAATTAACATTCCAAAATTAATATTACTACAAGGAACTTCTAATCTAGCTGATCTCACACTAGTCCTCAATATTATTAGATCCATAATTAAGAGTAGAACAAATATAATTCAAATTAGTTAAATAAGAAAAAAAATCCTTTTCTGACTAAAGTGCAGGGAATTAACCTTAAATAGACGTTATGTTGTTATTATTCCTTTTTCTAGACGTTTCACTGAGATAAAGCTAATCAGCTGAGATGGCTCTGTAAATATATACTTAAATGATAAATATCTAACTACACATTTACATGGATATCTCAAAAAGAAAATACCCCCTATTTGAGTCACTCCAGGCTTAAGAATTAAAAATTCTTTCCTTCTTTTCTGAGTCTCTCTAGAGACATCAGGAAAAATCTGAATATGCTGCCCCAGGAAGTCTTTGGATCTGTTTTTGAAGAAAAGTTTTAATATCCAATCTTTGTCTGGAGCCAAAGCGACAGACAACAAGAGAGTAGCTGGAACAGCCAGTTCCCTATCTGATTGTTCCAGTATTGCCGAAATGTCCATTGACCTCTCCCGGGGTTCCTCAATTTTCCCTTCTTCTTTGGATATGGGCTTAGCAGGTAGGTAATACACTCTTGTAAGAGGAGGTAAGGAGTTTTCAGGAATTTCCAAAATTTCCATAAAATATCTTTTCACCATTTTTCTAGGAGAAGTTGACAGGATTCTTGGAAAATTTATAAATCTCAAATTATTTATACGACCATTATTCTCCTGCACTTCCAACTTCTTCCTGAGTAATATATTATCTTTAACCAACATATCTTGATTTTGTTTCAGTAAGATTAACTCCTTATTTGTATTTTGTGTCTCAGTTTTAAATTGTAACATATCCTGCTTTAAAACTTTTATTTCTTCCTTTTGTTCTTTTAATTCTTTATCCAAACTTTTTATTTGAGGATTTAAGGAATTCCCCAAATTCACTACCAAGTTTGGTCTTTTATGGTTAGGCTCTGGTCTAGTGTTACACCCAGTACCTTCATAGTAGACTGAATAGGATAATTAAGCTTATTGATTCATAGTGGTGTTTTGATGTCAAGTGGGTGTGGCAAAGCAATAAAAAATTTTGGTTTTTTTTAAATTAAGTTTGTCTGAATTCAGTCATCCATTGCTCCATCAAATTTAGTACTTCTGTTGCCTTGGGAGTAACTTCCGAGAGAGAGTTAGCAAATGGTATGATGATCGTAAAGTCATCTGCGTAACTAAATAATTTTATCCCTAGCTGGGTCAATTGCGCACCTAGTGAGGACATGTAGACATTGGAAAGCAGTGGGGATAGTGGATTGCTTCAGGTTTGGGAGAGATCATAATTGAAACGTACTTGATAGGTACGGGACATGAGGAAACCTCGAAACCAGTCTAACACCTCTTCCCTGATACCAATTGCATCTAAGCATTGTAGCAGTTTCCTATGGTCCACTAAGACAAAGGCAGAGCTCATATCAAATTGCATGATCAGGGCATTAAGGCCCTTACTGAACAAGAGACGCAGATTATCTAAGATAGCCGCAGTTACTGTCTCAGTACTGAACAAAGGTCTAAAACCAGATTGAGTTTCTTGTAAGAGAGAAAACTGATCCAGATATTCCATCAATTGGGTATGTACCAATCCTTCCATGATTTTTACAATAAATGGAATGGATGCTACTGGTCTATAGTTGGTTACTAGTGCTGATGATTCTTTACTATTTTTTGGAATAGGGGTTATTATTATGTGACCATTATTAGTGAGGAATTTTCCATTTTTTAGGTTATCAGCTGAGTAATTTAGCAAAGATAGTTTAAAGTCTAGTGGAGCTGCTTTCATAATTTCTGGGGGGCATGAGTCCAGAACACAGTATGATTTAAAGTATTTGTTATATAGTTTGATATAATTATTCCATTTTAAATCTTGAAAGGAACTCCAGATCATGTCCGCTGGTATTTCATTTCCTTGTATGTTAGCTATTTGATGAACATTAATGTCATTTGTCAAACAGTTGTTTCTTAGGTTTTTAATTTTTGAATCAAAATGCTGTGCTAAATCATTTGCTGAAGATAGTTCAATATTGTGCATGAGTTGAGTGTGGCATGTGTTGTCAAATAAATTTGTAACCAAGTTGAACAGCTCTTTTGTATTGATTCCTTTTGAGCTAGTGCTAGATAAGTCGATTTTGGAAGAGTGGAATGCTTTACGTTTGTCTTTTATCAGTTGTTTGTAGATTTTTATGTTGGATCTCCAGTTGTTACGGTCTGCCAATTTTCCTTGTTTTTTCCAAATTCTAGTCATCTTACTAGTTATTTCATTTTTAGAAGTTAATTTTTAATGAATTGGCCATACAGACATGCCAGCAAAGCAGTGGGGCACCCTAAGGGGCACAGCTATGAACTTCACATTAAAGGTGCCAGGTACACATTTCACTATAACCCCCACATATTATATGGTGAGCCCTTCAAAACTCTCCCAAAACCTATTGTACCCACCTGTCTACCACCCCAATAGCCCTTATGCCTGCAGGTGTCACCTATATAATAATATAGTAAATGATGGTAGATAAAGACTTGAACGGTCCATCCAGTCTGCCTATTAGTTATTCTCATTAAAAATGTATGATTAAATTAACTTGTCTCTTCTTAGATATTTCTGGGCCATAGACTAAAGTCCACTTTGTATTGTCCTAGGTTCCACCTGCTGAAGTTGTCATCTAAGCTCACTCCAGCCTATCCAACCATCCCGTTGTTTGCAGGATATCTATCGTAAAGTCTGGCCAGTAACATCCTCATGTTCCAAGTTAGCAGAGTTCCCATTGATGCCCTTCCCAGCCCATATATGGGACACAAACCATACAACTCTGTCCAATACCGGCCTTAGTTCTTTAATTTATACCATTTGTTTCCTAATTAGAAACCCTCTGTGTTTATCCCATGCCTTTTTGAATTCCTCAATACCACCTCCCTCGGGAAGGCATTCCAGGCATCCACCACCCTCTCCGTGAAAAAGAATTTCCGAACATTACTCATTACTATATGACAATACAGTGGGCTTTTGGTGGGCTCACACTTTCCACAAGTATACTAATTAGGGTGGCATATAGGCCTGGGTCCCTTTCTTTGCAGTCCACTGCACTACCCACCAGGGTATTGCACAGACCTACCGTATTTTCACGCATATAACGCGCGCGTTATACACGATTTTACAAACCGTGCATAACCATGCGCGTTATACGCATGAACGCGTTGTACAAATTTTTTTTTACATAGTTTCCCCCCCCCCCGATGTCCGATTCATCACCCCGAAGGACCGCTCGCACCCCCACCCGAAGGACTGCTCGCACCCCCACCCGAAGGACCGCTCGCACCTCCACAGCCTCCCCCCTCCCCCTCCCCCTCCAGCATGGAGAAGCTGCCTACCGTTGTTTCCGGATGCCAGTGAGCCCAGCTGCTTCCTCAGCCGGCAGTCCTGCCCCTTCTCTGAGCCCTGCGCTGCTTCCTCTTCCGGCGGTCCCGCCCTTTCTCTGATGTCAGATTTCTCTGATGTGTAACTGATGTCTGAGAAAGGGCGGGACCGCCGGAAGAGGAAGCAGCATAGTGCAGGGCTCAGAGAAGGGGCGGGACCGCCAGCAGAGGAAGCAGCTGGGCTCACTGGCATCCGGAAACAACGGTAGGCAGCTTCTCCATGCGGGAGGGGGGGGAGGCTGTGAGGGTGCGAGCGGTCCTTCGGGTGGGGGTGCGAGCGGTCCTTTGGAAAGGAGAGTCGGGGCGGCCGACAGGAGAGTCGGGGCGGTGAGAGGAGAGTCGGGGCGGTGAACGGAGAGTTGGGGCGGCGAACGGAGAGTCGGGGCGGCGAACGGAGAGTCGGGGCGGCAAGAGGAGAGTCGGGGGCGGCATGCGCGGTATATGCGTGTGTGCGCTATAGTTAAATTTTTTTACATAAATTTCTGTTCCCCACGCGCTATACCCGTGTGCGCGTTTTACACGGGTGCGCGGTATATGGGTGAAAATACGGTACTAGGACTAGCCACAGTGTCTGCAGCTGTCACAGAGAC
This sequence comes from Geotrypetes seraphini, assembly GCF_902459505.1. NCBI lineage: Eukaryota > Metazoa > Chordata > Amphibia > Gymnophiona > Dermophiidae > Geotrypetes > Geotrypetes seraphini. Next base: position 287,449,316 of record NC_047086.1, read on the forward strand.
AGATATGTACTGTATCATGCAGATATTTGGGGGTTAGGATGGGGGTCAGTGACCACTGGGGGTCTCTGTGGGGGCCATATTTTTATCCCTCCAGCAGTCAGTTTGGGTACCTTTTTGGCCCTTTTTTTAAAAACAGGTCTAGTCCAAAATATCCAAATTGTGCCCTGAATGTTTTGTAAAATGATTCTTTTTCAATACTAAACTCACCTTCAAGCCACGAATCGACTCAGATGTTAGGTCATTTCTCCACGTAATGAAACGCAACCATTCGGTTTGCTCTCTTCTCACTTCCACACCTTTATGGCCATTAATCTACGCATTAGTCATATCACGCTTAGATTACTGCAACTCCTTAAACGCTGGTCTCTCTGTGTCCGCACTCAAAAGGTTACAAATTGTTCAATCAACTGCAGCAAAGCTTCTGCGTTCAGCATGCCATTTTAACCATGTAACCCCATTTCTTAAATCGGAACACTGGCTCCCTCTCTCTCTGCTCATATTACTTTTAAACTTTAAACTTTAGTGTTTTTGTCTCATCTCCCACACACTCCTTTAAATCTGAGTCGGTTTGTTATGCTGTACATTCCCTCATGATCCCTCTGCTCAGCAGACAGCAACCTCCTCTGTCTACAACCTCTTTCAGAAATTCATCTCACCACCTCACGACAATCTGTCTTTTCGTTACATAGGCTCGAAACTATGGAACAATCTCTCACCACATATCAGGAATCAATCTAGTCTGTCCGAATTCAAGAAAACATTAAAGATTGAACTAGGCCAGTTACTGGGCAGACTTGTACGCTCTGTGTTTGTGCATGGCCGTTTGGAGGAGGATGGGCAGGGGAGGGCTTCAATGGCTGGGAGGGTGTAGATGGGCTGGAGTAAGTCTTAACAGAGATTTCGGCAGTTGGAACCCAAGCACAGTACCGGGTAAAGCTTTGGATTCTCGCCCAGAAATAGCTAAGAAGAAAAAAAAAAAAAAAAAAAAAATTTAAATTGAATCAGGTTGGGCAGACTGGATGGACCATTCGGGTCTTTATCTGCCGTCATCTACTATGTTACTATGTTACTTGCAAACTTTCCTGGTTAATTTCATTCATGTTTTTGTCTTAGTTAGCCTGACATTATTGCTTTATGTAATTTATATCCTCTGCTCTGATGCATATTGACCTTTATTTATTTGTATTCGCTGCTCATGATTTCAATTGTTGCTTTATGTGTTGATGTATACCACTGGCCACTTTGCTGTTTATCAAATTTTAAGAAAGATATCGGTGTAAAATGTCTAAGTGCTAAGCCCGCCCTAATCTTGCCCAAAACACGCCTCTAACACACACCCTTAATATTTAGACGCACTGGAGACAAAGAAGTCTAAAATGTCAGTTTCGAAAATGCCCCCTTGGACATTTTGACTAGTAAGATATCTAAGTGCCGGTTTATGCTGTCTTTTGGACACCTATGTTATTTATAATACCCTGTTTCCCCGATGGTAAGACACTGTCTTATTTTTTTTTGGAAGGCCAAAATATGCTCTAGGGCTTATTTTCGGGGGGATGCCTTATTTACATTTTTTTCTAAAAAGGGGGGGCTGTCTTATTTGACGGCTGAAGAATCGGTCGGCCGAAAAATCGTACCGTGTATGGCCAGCTTTATCCATCATACCATATATTGTACCATTTAATGTCCCCAATGTTCTCCATCAGGGAAACACAGTAAAGAGATTATTCTGTAGTGCAGCATCAGAGGGGACTTGACAATGTGAAACCATTGTTTATATACCGTATGCATTTTAAACAGGCTTTATATACAGTAAGTGGTATTGCTCACAGCAAAAGAAACCTGTCTGCGTGTCTCACTTTTGGATGTTCTGGCCGTGAACAAACTCCTGCAGTCTCCGTTAGGGAGGGATGAGGGAAGCTGCCTGTGTTTCCTTGCGCGGAGTCACGTGCACGCGCTGCAGTCCTGTCACTTCCTCCTCTTCACTTCATGACGAGGCGCGGCACGCAGCCATGGAGGCAAATACGGTAGACGGAGGGACCACACGGAGTCACCCACCGTACCACCCGATTCGGGTAAGTGCAGGTATCGGTGGGTGGCTTATTGCGGGGGGTGCCTTATTTTACATTTTTTTCTAAAAAGGGGGGGCTGTCTTATTTGATGGCCCTGCCTTATCATCGGGGAAACAGGGGAAACCCCATATTCTATAAAGGAATATAGACAACCACATTCCTTTATAGAATACAGACAGAAGCAGGTACCGGTATATATGTATGAATTTAGGCCCAAGCACTTACCCCAGCCACAGAGCTAGCATACATGTGTGCATCTATGTGACAGTGATACATGTGTAACTTATAGTAGTCTATACATTACATGTATAAATGTGCACCCTGCTCACCTGTAAAATATGCAAAGGGTCATGGATTTGACATACTGCTTTTCTGAAATACAGCTAAAGTGGTTTACATTTATTATATGCAGGTACTTTCACTGTCCCTACTTGGCTCACAATCTAATTTTTTGTACCTAGGGGAAAGTCACAAGGGGCTACGGTGGGAATTATACAGTCAAATCTCAGTTAAATCCGTCCTCTTCTCTCTGAACACATGACCAAAACCCTTGTCCATGCTCTCGTCACCTCGCGCTTAGACTACTGCAACGTACTTCTCTCTGGCCTCCCATGTACCCACCTCTCGCCTCTTCAATCCGTTCAAAATGCTGCTGTGCGACTCATTTTCCATGAAAGCCACTATTCTCACATTACCTGTCTCCTCAAGTCGCTTCATTGGCTCCCCGTCCATCTACGAATACAGTTTAAACTCCTCTTACAAGTGCGTTCGCTCTGAAGCCCCCCATATCTCTCTTCGCTTATCTCCCCCCATGCTCCTCCCCGTGATCTCCGTTCATCGGGCAAGCTCCTCTTCTCTGTACCCTTCTCTTCCACTACCAACTCCAGACTCCGTCCTTTCTTTCTTGCGGCGCCATATGCGTGGAACAGGCTACCTGAATCAATACGTCATGCTCCCTCCCTGGCAGCACTCAAATCCAAGCTAAAAGCTCACTTTTTGAATCTGTTTTCAACTCCTAACTCCCACTCACTGCTGTCAGATACCTATACCCACTGTATCATTTCCTCTACCATAATCTCCCCAACCCCAAAATGTCCTGTAAGCTCATCAAAGCAGGGACCGTCTATTGTATATTAAAATGTACAGCACTGTGTACACCTTTCAGCGCTTTAGAAATAATAAATAGTAGTAGTAGTATGGAGATTGATGGATGCCGGATAACTGTAGTTTCTAGTTGCTTGAGAGTTACTGTAAAAATAAGTTTGGTCTCTCTTCCCACCTCACTCTTATCATCCTCTCACTCCCACTTGTAGGTACAGCACCAAGATGGCACCCAGGGTGGACCGCACTGAGTCCCCTTCCCTCATTGCCATCAAGAGTTCCTTAGCTTTTGCCTCCCCATTCTCTCACCCCAATCAGGCAAATTACACTGAACGCCCACAGGCAGGGCCAGGCAACATGGCAGGAAGGCCAGGTTCAGAATTCAGAGCTTAGGAGGCTATTCCTCATTGGAAAAGCAGGGGGAATAAGAAGGCACTTAGTCCTGGTAGCTACCATCCAGGTAATTGACATCTTTCAAAATATGATGCCCCCTAGACCAGAGCTTTCCAAACCTGCTCTGGAGGACCCATAGCCAGTCAGGTTTTCAAGCTGTCAGAGCTCTCTGATACACAGTCTATGTTATCTTTACTTACATATAGGAGTCAATATTAAGTTTCAAGTTTTTATTGATATTTGATTAATCGCTTATTCAATTTGCTAAGCGATGTACAACCATATAAAAAAGATACTAAGTTACAACAAAAAAACTAACGAAGTAACATGAATCTTACAATTAAAACAAACATGAATCGGGGAGGAAAAGAGGGAAAAGTTACAATTCTTTCTTAGAAGGAATAAACAAAAAAAGGATAAAAAAAAAGGGAGGGAGAGAGTTAAAAGCCTAAAACATTATATCATGTCTAAAATTTAAATATTAAAAGCGTCTTTAAAAAGAGAAGTTTTTAAAGATTTTTTTAAAAGAAATAAGGTCCTTTTCGTCTTTAATATATTGGGGTAATGAGTTCCACAATTGAGGACCCATTACGGAAAACATATTGTGTCTTCTGGTGCCTACTATTTTCAGAGATGGGATAGCTAAGAGATTCTGAGTGGTTGACCGAAGAGGTCGAGAGGTATTATGAGGGATTAACATTCTGGTTATGAATAGGGGTTCATTGAAGATTAATGTTTTAAATACTAAAAGTATCACCTTAAAGGTGATGCGATGGCTTATTGGAAGCCAATGGGAGCCAATCATTAAGGGCGTGACGTGGTCGTATTTCTTTGCATTGTGGATTAGCTTAACGGCTGTATTTTGAATAATTTATATAATAATTTGTATAATAATTAAAAAGGTTTCACTGACAGGCTCTTGCCTGGTTAAATCCCACTGAGCTAGCTGCCCACCAGTATTCAGGGGCATTTAATTGAGTAGCACTGCTGAATATCTCCACCAACCAGCTTAGTAAGCACACAAAGTTAGGACAGAAAAAAGGCTGTCCTATCTTTAAGCAATGAGTTATCTGGCCTGCAGTCTGAATATTGGTTGGAGACTTCTGGGTCAGTGCACATACCCAGAAATTTGATGTAAGGAGCCCCGCATGCCCCAGCATTGAATATCCAAGGTTAGATCAACTTATAAGCCGCTTACTTCCATGAGCTGAATATTACCACCATAGTGCCAAAACATGGGCTGATGGACTAATATTTTAGGTGCTTTGGACTGATTATAAGGTTGTTTTCAATATTTTTGTGAACTTTAAACAGCTACACACATTATTGTGAACTTTTTTTTAAGTTCAATAAATTTTATTGATATTATATAACAAAACAAAAGAATTTCAAGAGCATAATACACAAGTAACTGACATTATTGTGAACTTTAACTATATAACTACTGGCTTTATATTGCTGCTCTGTGGCGAAGAAGAAGCCATGCTGATTGAGTACAGCTGGACTCAGGTTATGAGACTCTGCAGGATCGATATTGTGACTCTACCTATTCTTGAACTGAAGAATCGGTGTACAGCCCTGGCAGTGGAGGAGATGAGAGCATCCCAGAGAGAAGAAGGACCAAAGCATGAAATCCCCAAACTTGCTGGTTCTGTGACCACTAGGAGGCGAAAGGTAGTGATGATTGGTGATTCCCTTCTGAGGGGTTCAGAGGTGTACATCTGCAGACCACACATCCTGGGAGGTGTGTTGTCTGCCTGATGCCAAATTTGAAGATGTTATGGAGAGCTTGCCATGACTCATAAAGCCTAATGACTATTATCCAATGCTGCTCATCCATGTTGGCACTATGGTACCCATCCAAACATATCAAAAATTACTTTGTAGCTCTGGGAGAGAAGGAAAGCAGTCAGGTGTGCAGGTAGAGTTCTCATCAATCCTCCCTGTCGAGGGTAAAGGTCATGGCAGAGAAACTCACATCCTGGAGATAAATGCGTGGCTGCACAGATTATGAGCGTTTTTGGCTTCCTGGCACATGGTATGATTTTCCAAGGGCTGCTGAGCTGGGATGGTGTGCATTTATCAAAGAAGAAGAAATGTCTTCAGCAGCAGACTGATTAACCTGCTGAAGAGGACTATAAACTTGAAACGTTGGGGTAGGGTAATCAAAGCCCTCAGGTAAGTATAAGCCCTCAAGTAATTGTTTTGACTGTCTTACTAATGTAAATCATCCAATCAATTATATTAGATCAGTCCATTAATGTATGGGAATTGTCCCACCACTGCAAGATGTCTATTATCATTATTAATAGACTCTCTCTATCCATCTTCTCGCTTATCTCTATTACAAGTCTTTCACTAACTTTCTTTAGCTAACTTATACTATGTATGTTAACTTGTAACCCATTCTAGTCTCTTTTGGGAGGATAGGCTAAAAAAGTGATTAAATAAATAGGTGAATCACTAAATATCTTTACACAAATGAGAAAAAAGGACAATGTCTGGAAAGCAGTATATATTTAAGCTTGAAGTATGGGAAAGATGGAAGAGGCTGAGTTGGGTTTAGTGGTGATCACAGAGATGTGGTTCATGGAGAGCCTTGACTGGGATATAGTTCTACCAGGCTATAATCTGTTCAGGAAAGACAGTTTAGGAAGAAAAGGAAGGGGAGTTGCATTATATGTTAAAGATCATATTAAAGTCACACAATTGCAGGATCTACAGGGTAAGGAAGAGGCACTATGGGTCAACCTGTTACACTACACCCCCACCAACACGTTTCGATTCTTCTTTAGGACGGGGAAAGTACCATAACAACTACATTGCTTCTGCTCTTTCAGAATAGAAACTCCCAGCCAACAGCCAAATAGGTCATTGGTGAAGCCCCACCTGAAGTATTATGTTCAATTAGGGAGACTATATCTGGCAAAGGACATAAGAAGACTTGAAGCGCTCCAGAGAAAGGTGACAAAAATGGTAGGATGTCTGCACCAAAAGACGTATAACGAGAGACTGGAAGCCCTGAATATGTATACCCTAGAGGAAAGGATGGACAGGGGAGATATGATTCAGACATTCAAATACAGTGGTGCCTCGCATAACGGCCGCCTCGCACAGCGAACGCTGCGCACAACGAACTTTATGTCTTGATTCGTACAACGGACTTCGTTTCACACAACGAAGTCGCCCGAGCTGCATCCTTCCGGGGTTCCTGCGGGGTTGGATCGCAGCGGGGTTGGTCGAGCCGCGAGGGTAGTCTCCTTCTCCTTACCTGCCCTGTCGCAGCACACAGCCGAACGGAAATCTTCCCGATGTCAGCGCTGACGTCGGAGGGAGGGCTTAAGCAAAGCCCTCCCTTCCTCCGACGTCAGCGCTGACATCAGGAAGACTTCCGGTCGGCTGTGTGCGGCTGCGGCAGGGCAGGTAGGAAGAAGGCAATGGCGAACGAAAGAGGGGGGAGGGGGCGGTCCGCCCCGAAGAATGTGCACAGCTGGTCAGGTCCCCCGATCGACCGACAACAGGCCCGGCCGACAAACCTCCCTGCCCTGTAGCCGCGAATCTAAATTACCTCTTACAGCAGCTTCAATAATCCAGCTGCTGTAAGAAGGTAATTTAGATTCGCGGCTACAGGACAGGGAGATTTGTCCGACCGGGCCTGTTCTGTTGTCGGTCGGGTGCAAAAGCGCCATAAAGGTGGAGGCAGGGAGGGAGGAAAGGTGGAGTGGAGAAGAAAAGACGCTTAAGGGGGGAGAAGGCCGCTGAAAGCACATGTTGGAGCAGGGGATGAGAGGGAGGGAGAGAAGGGGAAATATTGGACAAGGGCAGAAGGGATGCTAAATCATAGGGTGACAGGCAGAGAGAACAACAGGAAAAAGAGTGGAAGCAATCTTGAACCCTGAGGGTGAGGGCAGAGAGAGGTGGTGAGATGATTGATCATGGGGAGAGGGACAAAAGGGAATAGAGATGGGATAGGAAGATAGTGGAAGTAAAAGGACAGGGAGATGTATGTTTTTAGATGTATCTAAATAAAAATAATAACAAAAAATTTATCTTTTTTTATGTCATCTTAGCATATTTTATGCTACAGAACGAATTATTTTTTTTAACATGTATTGTTATGGGAAAACGCGTTTCACATAATGAACTTTTCGCATAACAAACTTGCTCCTGGAACCAATTAAGTTCGTTGTGTGAGGCACCACTGTACTTGAAAGGTATTAACGTAGAACAAAATCTATTCCAGAGAAAAGAAAATGGTAAAACCAGAGGGCATAATTTGAGATCGAGGGGTGGCAGACAAGAATAATGTTAGGAAATTTTTCTTTACAGTGGTTGATCCTGAAATGCGCTCCCAAGGGAGGTGGTGGAGAGGAAAACAGTGACAGAGTTCAAAAAAGCAAGGGATGAACACACAAGATCTCTAATCAGAAAATAATGGTATATATTGAAGAATTAAGGCCCATACTAGGCGACTTGCATGGTCTGGGTCCCATGTATGGCCATTCAGTTGAGGATGGGCTGTGGAGGGCTTCAACAGTTGGGATGGTTTAGATGGGCTGGAGTGAGCTTTGACGGAAACTCCAGTAGATGGAACCTAAGCACAGTACCAGCCAGAGCTCTGGATTTCTGGCCCAGAAATATCTAAGAATAAGGACAATTTGAATTAAATCATTAATTTGTAGAGAGTGTATGGTTGGGTATACTGGATGGACAATTCGGGTCTTTATCTGCCATCATATACTATGTTACTATATTATAAATGGGGAAGGGAGATGACACTCATCCGCACCCATAGGAGGAGACCCATAAAAAAGAAAACACAAAGTTTAAGAAACAGTATGATAGCTGCCACAATATGACTGAGGAGGAGACCAGAGGGGAGTAAGGGAGAGCTGTGAGAAACTGTGACAAAATGCCAAACTAGGCCAATTAGGGGAGCGAGTGTCAGTTAGTTGAATGGCCTGTCTTTTCTGGCACACTTGCCTTTTAATTAGACCTACCCAGGATTGCTGCCTTTGTTCGCTGATGACCTTCTATTGACTCTGGGCTTTTTTATTTTTTTTTTTGCCCTGCACAATCATAACTTGGAAGCCAGAAGGCAATGCTCTGACATCCAAACTTATTGATCCCATAAGGAAAAAAAATACTGTTCAGTTGACTGGAGAGCTCCACAATAAGAGAGAAACTAAAATCATAGGCAACAGGATGGGGCAGGCCACAAGGGCCATGGCCCCAACAATATTTTGTCTAACACAGCATCATCAACTACAAAGATCTGGAGAACAGTATGTTTAGCCTGTCCATCCAAAAATGTGTTCCACAGCTTTTGACAATCCTAGTTTCACCCTCCCCTTTCCCTCCCCCACATTTACAGACATAGTCATGTTGTTCTCAGAGAATTTGGGACTATGTGAGCTACATGTAACCTAAATATGTTCAGTCCATAATAGGACTAGCACTGGGGCGGGGCCCAGTGTGAGATATCAATAAATGAATAAGGAGCTAGTATACCTCATGGCACTTGTCAGGCCAGGGCCTCTGCAGCTGCTACCTTGTCAGCGCATGATGTGGAAAGTTTGGGCACTCTCACAGGATTACTAGATGTCCATGAAAACCCAGAGATGTTTAGGATCCCAGATAGACTTTCCAAAACCCAGCATTTTTTCGGATTTTGGAAAGCCCCGACAAGCTCTGGACTCATCTGGAGGGCCTCTGAGCATGTGTGGATGATGTCACACACATCTGTACATGCTCCAGGCCCTCCAGACACAGCTGGAGCTTGTCCAGAAGAAGAGAGGAGGTTTTGTGGGTAGGGGGCTGAAGGCAGGACTGGTGGGGCTAGGGACGGAACTGGACGAGCCTGGGACAGAACGGTGTGGAGCTGGAGGCAGAACGGGGTGGGGCAGGAGGCAGAATGGGGCAGTTATGTGTCCATGGTTTCTCACAGAAAAATATGGTAACCCTATACTCTCGTGATTTCAGGTTTTCTGAGATTTGAAACCATGAGAGCTCCCAAACTTCCTGCACTGCACAACATAAGCTTGCAGAGAGCAAGAGTTGCAGCAGGAAGCCGAAATTGATGCAGCTTAAGTAAGCAGGGTGAAAGAGAGGCAGGAGGCTTATATGATAGAGAGGCTAGGTGAAGGATAGGAGGGGATACATAAAAGAAAGAGCGGCTAGATGAAGATTAGAGAGGGAATGAAACTCCATCCTATTTTGTCACTATTCAACCTAATATGCGGCAAAATACAGTAGACAACCGGCACCAATGGGGATTGGTAGGTGCCACATAAATGTAGTTTCTGGTTGAGTTACTATTAAAAATAGACCTAACTAATACCATACCCCATATCATACTATAAACTTTGTATTGACTTGATATTAATATTGAAATACAGTAAATAAAAACAAATAAAGTAATTTAAAAAAAAGACAAAAAACAGCTTTATGAATGCAGTGTGCAATTTTAGTTAAATGGCAGTCAATAAACTTTTTCTTCCTCTGTCATACCTCCACCTATAGGTCCAGCATCTCTTTCTCCCTTCCACCCTCCTTTCTGGACTGGGTCACTTTCTCTCCCCCTTCTCCCCATCAATTATGGGTCCAGCATCCATCCATTTTCTCTTCCCTGCCTTCACCCTGCAGGTTCAGTATCCATGTCCTTTCCTCCCCCCCACACACACTTTTGGTCTACATCCCTCCCCCCCTGTCTGCCCTCCCTCCCTCAATGTGAGTCTGGCCTCCAATGTATCCCCTTCACCCTATAGAGCCAGTATCTCTTACCTGCGGCTTTCCAAAAGCAGCAGCTATTCAGCAGAGGCAGCACTGTAAACAGGCTGCTTGCAGCCAGCCTAGGCAGGGCCTTTTCTCTGCCACATCGGAAGTGACACAACAGAGAAAAGGCCCTGCCAGGACTGGAGGAAGAGAGGGAGGGGTGTTGTTGGGTCAGGAACATGGGAGACAATTTTTTTTTGCCAGCAATTTTTTTTTTTAATGGTTGGTTGAGAGTGCTGATTGGTTGAGTGCCGGTTAACTGGGGAGCTGCCGTTCGGGGGGGGGGGGGTTTGAACCCTCCATTATAGAGTAATCTTAACTTTTTCCTGACTTTTTAGGAAAAAGTTAAGTTTTCTCTATAATGTGAGGAGTTGCACCCCACACACACCCCCAACGGCAGCACGAACAGTCTGAAGTAAAGTTGGGGGGGTTCCCCCCCACCCCCCCTGTCAGAGCTCCTTAAAAGTCACTTTTTAGGCAGTACGCTGGTGTCTTGCACCAAATTGTCGCCGCTGCAATGTCAGCCCGCTGAAGTCTCGCGCGCTTTTGTCCCGTCACCGATTCTACTGTATAATTATGTGACAATATATAAAATTTAGCTTTTTTAATATAATGCATCTGCGGATGGTTCGGTGGAACTCAGGTAGGCATCTAATACTAATTAATCCCTTACTTTTTTCTGATAAGATTTTGTGCTGTTCTTTCTGAACATGAGGTTCCTTTCCTAATTCTTTGTTGTTTTTAGTTTTGTAAACCACTGTGATATGACTTGAGGAACGGGGTATAGAAAACACCTAATGAACTATAAACTAAACTAAACTAAACTAAACCTTAAGTTTATATACCGCATCATCTCCATGGATGTTGTGGAGCTCGGCACGGTTTACAAGAACTTAAAATATAGGAAGAGAAGGAAAAAAAAAAGGTTTACATGAACTTATATATAGAAGAGAAGAGTAAGGGGGGATAGAATTACATTTTAGTGAAAAGCCAGGTTTTCAGTTGCTTGTGGAATAATTGGAGGGAGCCCAGGTTCCGCAGCGGGGTAGTAAGGTCATTCCAAAGACCTGTGATTATGAAGAGAAGGGATTTTCCCAGTTTGCCTGCATAGCGAATACCGTGTAGAGAGGGGAAGGATAGTTTATACCTTTGAGCGGGTCTGGTAGAGTCAGGACTCGAGGAGTTATAAGATAGTGGGATTAAGGGAGGAAGGATGCCGTGAATGATCTTAAAAGCCAGGCAGGAGTATTTGAAATGGATTCTGGAAATCACTGGGAAGTTACCAACCTTACTGCCTACAATTAGAAGCAAGTTTTGCATTAGCCATTTGACTGGCATAAGTGCTCACACTTAAAGTTAAATGTATAACTATAGACTTACATTAGTATTCCATAACAGCAACTACAGTTCTAGAATACACACATTGGCCCATATTCTATAAACAACGCTTTAAGTTAGGTGCCTAACTTAAGTGGTAAAGCCATTTAAAAATCATGTAAAAACAAAATATAGGTGCCTATATCATATTTATAGGGGCACCTTAGAACACCTATGGTCACAGTAAGCGTGGCTAACATTGGAAATGACCATAGGCATCCTTAGATGCTGCCCTAGATGTGATTCACATCAAATGCAGGCACCGGAAATGTAGGCCTCGAAAACCCTGGCCTACATTTCTGGTTCCTATGTTTGAGGTAGCCATGATTCTATAAACGGCATCGTTGCGTGTTTGACACATTACATTACAAAGCTTTTTATATTCCGCCATAGCCCTTATGAGTTCCAGGTGGATTACAATAAAGCAGATCACCAGAAACAAACCCGGTTAAACAGGCAATATTGAAAAAAAATCATAAAAAGCAATCAGTTCAAAAATTTCTTGAATAAAACTTTTAAAAGCTTTCTAAAAAGTAAACAATTAGTTTCTGATCTAACAGTGAGAGGAAGCTTTTCCAAATAGTCGGAGCTTGATAACTAAAAGAAGCACTAAATTGACGGAATAGCTTAATTGATTTATGCGATGGAAATTGTAAACAGAATCAATTTTGTTGTATATGACCCTGTCTACCAATTATTAAGGAAACAAAATCCAGCAAATAAAAAGGAGCTAGGCCATGTAAAATATTAAAAACCAATACACAAATCTTATAAGTTATCCTAGCAGAAATTGGTAACCAATGTAATGGAACAAAGGAAGGTGTAATCCATTCATATTTGGGAATCGCGAATATAACTCTAACTGCAATATTTTGAACAGTTTATAATCTCTTTAGGAATCTTGTAGTACACCCAAGATAAACTATAATCCAATTGCGAAAGAATTAATGACTGGACCACTAGTGAAAATGTTGAACTATCAAAACATTTTCTGACTAATCTTAATTTCTTTAAAAACCCCAAAACTTTTTTACTCATTAGATTAACCTGATATTCCATAGTTAACTTATTATCTAGTTGAACTCCCAATACTCTAGTTTGCATTTTGAATTTATAACCATTCTGACAGAAAGAGGACAAAAGACCTGATCTAGCCAAACCTGCCGAACCCAACCAAAGGAATTTGGGTTTTTTTCTGTATTTATCTTCAATTTAAGAGCAATAATCCATTGTTCAACTGTAGTGAGCAAACACTTCAACATCTTCCAATCAAAATCCTTATTATTGAAAGGTAAAAGAATGCTGATATCATCAGCATAAATATAAATGGAAACGTTATGGGCTCCTTTTACTAAGCTGCGGTAGCGTTTTTAGCGCGTGCTGAAGATTAGCGCATGCTAACCCCCGCGATACGCGGAAAAACTCATGCCAGCTCTATGGGGCGTTAGTGTCTAGCGTGCGGCATTGTAGCGCGCACTAAGCACGTGCTAAAACCGTTAGCGCAGCTTAGTAAAAGGAGCCCTATGTCTTTCAAGTTCTTAACCTAACGAGTGCATCATAATACTATGATCAGCGCCATTTTATAGGCGGCCACCGATACCAGTACATTTGTAGAATACGGCTCTTTATGCACAGCATCTTAGTATTTAACTTTAGGCAACTTTTGAGAATTACCCCCTTGTAGCATAGGAATATATCAGTATTAGTATTCTGTACATTTACCATACTAATTCTTATAAATTGGTTCAACATGGAGTACAAATAAGAAACTAGTAAAATGCGTTAGGATTAGGGCTGTACATCGATTAAAATTTTTAATCACATGATTAATCACAATTAAAAAGCATCCCTTGTACAGTGCAATACAGAGATAGCAGATGTACACTCACTTTTTAAAATGTAAGGGCATCCCCGGCACAGCAGCAGTTCTCAAACACTGCCCAGGCACTGAGGAAGTCCTTTCCTTCTTCCCCCTCCTGTCCAAGACCACCCCCCACCTAATCTTTTACAATTTAAGGGCATCCCCGGTGTGGCAGCGGTTCTCAAGAGTTACCCTGGTCTCTTCAGCATTCTTTCTCCATCACAGTCCGCTGAGCCGGAAACAGGAAATTGTATCATAGAGGAGGTGGGCCGTGACAGAGGCAGAACACTGAGGAGGCCCAGGCAGTGCTTGAGAACTGCTATCATGCTGGGGATGCCCTTAAATTTTAAAAGTGAGGTAGGGGATCTTTGGACAATGGGGGGAATAAGGGAAGGACTTCCCTCCCATGGGGATCCCCAGGAGCTACCCTGCTCAACCTTCCCCCAAGGCCTGCACTAATCACTTTATTAACACGTTAATTGTTCAGCCCTAGCTAGGATGTAACAATGCAAAAATTCCTAACATAAAAACTGTAAAAAATAAATACTTTTAAGAAAACCTTTGCAAGAGACATGTCTTCAACTTCCTCTTAAACTGAAAGGGCCCAATACTGAGTCTGTGGGAGGCAACCCAGCTACCTCCCGCAGTCGGTAGTGATCCCGGATATTCAATGCCGGGGCCATATCTGGCCACCAACATCAAATATCCAGGTCAAATTTCACCATCGTGGACTTAACCAGCCAAAACAATATTTAGCAGCTATCCAGCTAAGTTCTAGCGGCCAAAGATAGACCACCTTTTTAGGTGGGTCTATCTAGCCTCTAGCCTTAGCTGGCCAGATACTGAATATTGGCAGTGACCGGCTATGTCACGTGGCATAGCCGACTATCTCCTGCTGAATATAGGCAGATACCTGGCTATGTGCTATTTGACCAGTTAGGAGCCATTCCTGGCCAGCCAAATAGTGCTGAATACTGGCTGGAAAGTAATTTTTATTTTATATTATTAGGTATTTATATATCACTTATCAAGATTATCTAAGCGGTTTACAATCAAGTACTCAAACATTTTCCCTATCTGTCCCGGTGGGCTGACAATCTATCTAATGTACCTGGGGCAATGGAGGATTGAGTGGCTTGCCCAGGGTCACAAGGAGCAGCATAAGGTTTGAACCCACAACCTCTAGGCTACTCCTTCCTAATTAGTTTCTTATCTCAGGTCCACTGAGTCCACTAGGGACAGAGGGTGTACCTGCATATAATACATGTATAATTGCTTTGATTGTACCACAGAAAGGTGATATATCAAATCCATGACCCTTTACTCTTCTTGAAAAGGATTCTTGCACTTCCTAGTTGCTACTCAGTAGAAGGACGTTGTCATCACCTGAACCCAGAGCTAGAAAGCAATATTCTCTCTCAAAAAAGAGAGAGAGAGATCTGTTTCAAAATCATTAATTCTTTCTTCCTTCACCTTACATGTAGCTGGGAAACTAATGGCTCAGCAAAGATTTTATTCACCCAGTGGACCAGAGAATGCTGGGAAATCTCTGCCTGAGAATGTACTCAGGCTATTTGTTGGAGGGAAGCCATTTATCAATGTCATGATCTGAATTACCACAGTTCCTTAACATCAGCCTCTTACAAAATACAAGCCCAGTTGAAGCTCAGGAACGGTCCTTCTTCAATCTCTTCCTGGTGTTTGGATACCAAAAGCCTTTTGTCTTCTAATAGTGCAGATTTTCAGAATGGGGGAGTAGGAATTTAAATTTTCTCTTTACTGATGATAAGGATGAAGAATGAATTCAACCAGCTTTCCTTTTTGTGTAAGTTACTTATATTTAATACAAGAAACATTTCTGCGGAGCCCAGGAATCACTACAATATGTCCGCCTTTTGAGGGCGTGTGCATGTGCCACAATAGCAGTTGCCATTTGCACATCAGCTTATGCGCATGCATGCATATGTCATGTCCGCCTTTTAGGGGCATGCGCATGTGCCACAATATCGGTTAGCATTTAGCGCACCCGGCACGTGCATTTGACCTGCGCACATTTGATCCACGTGCATTTCTGTTGCACGCATGTGACTTGCGCACATATGTCTTGCGTGCGCTTGTCTGCACACATTTGTCTTATGCGCTTTTGACGGGTCACCACAAAATCACTACCCTATTTATTTTTTAGCAACAAGAAGAACACAGGCAGTTTTGAAGTTTCTGTTTCAGTAAAGATATAAATTTAAAACTCTGAGGGAGTAATGCTATAACAGGATGCCTATGTGGAAAATTCAAAAATGCTGATAAGAACATACAAATTGCCATACGGGGACAGACCAAAGGTCCATCAAGCCCAGTATCCTATTTCCAACAGTGACCAACCCAGGCCACAAGTACCTAGGTAGATCCCAAGTAGCAAAACAGATTTTATGCTGCTTATCCTAGGAATAAGCAGTGGATTTCCCCAAGCCATCTCAATAATGGCCTATGGACTTCTCTTTAAGGAAATTATCCAAACCTTTTTTAAACCCTGCTAAGCTGTCCTTTCTGGTTAGACTCATTTAGCTGAGTTTTTCTATCAGCTTTTTTATTTAGCTGAGTCAGTACCTTATTTTATCTGGTTCATTCTGTCATCCTGAGGCTTGAATACTAAACTATATAACAAAACAAGAACTAGGATTGCTCAAGGTAAGTCCTTAAGGTACCTCCAAGAAGTACATCCAGCATAAAGGGTAAACAAGGATTACTGAAAGTAAAGAGCCAGTCAGGAAATAGGAACTAAAATTAACAAAAATACTAGACACAGCTGCAGGGTATGCTCAGATACCACACTAATTTTGGGCTTAGCATGCGCCAACCACATTGGGGCATATTTAGAGGTGTAGGCATGTCCTGAGCTAATTGGTTGGCATGTGGGCACTGGCGCGCAATAGTGCAGGATTAATGGTAAGGGCTCACATGCTAATTTTGAAATTAGCGCATGGCCATTAATGGGAAGAAACAAATTGTGGCCATTTTACAGCCACACTAAAAAGTGGCCTCAGCATGCAGAAAACCCATGCAGTAAAAAAAGCATAGCTTTGTAAAAGGGTCTCTAGGGTGGTTGCTTAGGATTTTATCCTGACTTTAGTTGCTTCCATTGCGTTTCTTCATTAAAGAAAATAATTTATAAAGCCCACATTCATTTTAGCAAACAATTGTTTTTGTTGAATTGAGAGGGGTTTGGAGAGCTTTTGTGAGCTTAAGGTAACCATACGTCCCGTTTTGAACGGGACAGTCCCGTTTTCGGATCCCCTGTCCCGTTGTCCCCACACACAGCTTTGGGACGCCAAAATGTCCCGTTTTCAGGGACAGCGTCCCGAAGCTGTGCACGGGGACTACGGGACAGGCGATCGCTTCCTGTCCCTCCCCTGCCGCACCAAAAAAAAAAAAAAGCCTCCCTCCAGGCCCGATTTAAACTTCCTCCTAGGTCCACCCCTGCTGCTCCTCTGCTGCCACTACTCGCACCCGGAAGCCTTCTTCCCAACGTCAATTCTGACGTTGGAGAGGACGTTCCGGGCCAGCCAATCGCTGCCTGGCTGCCCCAGAACGTCCTCTCCAACGTCAGGCTTTGTTTTCCGGGGGGGGGGGGGTGGAAGGAGGTAGGCAGGCTGGCTCTGGGGGAGGGAGGGAGATAGGCAGGCTTTGGGGGAGGTAGGCAGGCAGGCTCTGGGGGAGGTAGGCAGGCAGGCTGGATGGCTGGCTCTGGGGGAGGTAGGCAGGCAGGCTGGCTGGCTCTGGGGGATGTAGGCAGGCAGACTGGCTGACTTTGGGGGAGACAGGCAGGCTCTGGGGGAGGTAGGCAGGCAGGCAGGCTGGCTGGCTGGCTCTGGGGGAGGCAGGCAGGCAGACTGGCTGACTTTGGGGGAGACAGGCAGGCTGGCTTTGGGGGAGGCAGGCAGGCAGGCTCTGTGGGAGATAGGCATGCAGGCTGGCTGGCTCTGGGGGAGGTAGGCAGGCACAGGCAGACTGGCTGACTTTGGGGGAGACAGGCATGCTGGCTCTGGGGGAGGTAGGTAGGCAGGCAGATTGGCTTTGGGGGAGGCTGGCTTTGGGGGAGGTAGTACAAAACAAGAAAACAGATTAACTGCTATCAACAAGATCCCCAAAAAGGTTAATCTACTGAAGACTACAAACCATTAAATATAATGGTCATTTATAAATGAAGGAAAAGATCTCAGAGTTGCCACTCCCAGGATAATAATGTTATTGTCCAGAAGGGAATTGTGGCTTGTGGTTTCTTTCATTGATCAAAAAACCTTCATTATTGATTATTGTAATATGTTTATTTTTAATTTTTCTTTAAAAATTATTAAATACTACCACTCTAAACTAGTTTTCTCATTTTCTTCGAGGAGTATTAAACTTATAATTTTTTCTTGTTTTTTCAAATTTTTACTGTGCAAAAATGCTTAAAGTGCAAACGTTTCCTAAAGTGGCTAGTGCAAACCTAGCTTATTAATCTAAATAGACTGTGCAAAATAGCAAAAATGAACATAAAACATCATGAAAAGGCCTAAAACTGGCACTTATCTGTTAAACATGATGTTTCAGAAAACGGCACGTTCATCTAGCCGTAGGAGACCCGTATATCCCAACCAACGGGGACCCGTTTCGCCGCACTCATGCGGCTTCCTCAGGGTAATATAAGGCAAACGGGCTGAAAATAGAGATATACATACAAAATAATTGGTTAAAAAGAATCAAAAATATAGGATTGGTAAATATTAAATCAACAAACTTAAAGCACAGCTTACTTACTGATAACGTATAGCAATCTGGGCTGTTGTTACACACACCCGCTTACAAAAATGGCGCTTTTAAGCATAGGACGCCAATGCATGCGCAATGCAACCACCAATCAGATATTTTTAGATGAGGAAACATTGGATGAAATATTGTACAACTATTGTTAAAATGGTATTATTAAAATGATTGAGCAACTAAATCAAATGAATACAGACCAATCTACTGCCATATTTAGACCATATGGGTGCATACTCTTAAGAGCATAGATCCACCTTACTTCTCTTCTTTGAAGTCTTTTAACTCTGTCTCCCCCGCGCTGGATTTTTGGTTCATGATCAATTGCTAAAACTCTGAGGTCAGAGAAAGTATGTTTATATTGCGTACAGTGTTCTACAATGACTTCAGAGCATCGGTTGCGTTTAAGGTTGGATTTATGTTCGTATAGTCTTGTTTTTAAATCACGTGTCGTCATTCCGACATATAGCATCTTGCAGGGGCAGAGAATAACGTATATGATAAAGGTGGACCTGCAGTTCGTAAAATAATTCAATCTGTATTGTTTATTGTTGTTAGGATTAATAAAGATCTTCGTTTGTATAGTGATTTCACATATACTACATGATAAACATTTATAATGGCCTTTAGTCTGCTGAAATGTTGACGGAGATTTCGTTATGGATGGACATAGAATCTCTTTTAAGTTTGAATTTCTTGAGAAAGCAATTCGAAGACCCTTGTTTTCAAAAATAGAATGAAGTTTCATGATGTCCCAATTACTTTTCATGATCTGTGTTACCCTGTTGGAATTAGAGGAATACCTCATTACAAAAGTCTCTACATCATCTTCGAAAGAATTATTCCTTTTCATATCCAGAAGATGGTCTCTGTTGGTGTACTTTGCCCGACGTCTTGCTTTTCTCACAACATGATGTAGATAACCTCGTGATGTCAATCTCTCTTGTAATTTCTTTGATTGTTTTTGATATTCATTTAAGTTGGTACAATTCCTTCGGATTCTCAACATTTGAGAGAAAGGTAAACTTTCCTTCAGTTTCAACGGATGACAACTGTCAAACTGAAGGAAAGTATTTCTATCGGTATTTTTCATGAAGACTTTAGTCACAAACGTATTGTTATCCTGACATATATCTACATCCAAAAAATGTATATTTGTGCTGGAACATTCCACTGAAAATTTGATGTTAGTGTCACAGGAATTTAGCCAGGAAACAAATGAATTTAATTCGCTGTGAGATCCTTTCCAAAGAAGGAATACATCATCGATGTATCTGTGCCATGAATAAATCAAAGAATCAAAAGGGGAATTCCTAATCCAGACCCTTTCAAAATCAATCATGTACAACTGATTCCACAGCGATAATTAATTTATCAGCTAGAGTACTATCAAATTTTGAGGAACAAGTTCTTAACTGTGGACTCTCCTTTGTTCCCTCTAAGCATTTTGACCTGTTCCAGTTCAATATTGACCTAGAGAGGTTCATCAGGAAATTGAATCTAAAGTTATTTTTTCAAGGCAGCACTGATTTTGGAAGTAAATCCATTACGAGACCTCACTCAAGTTGGTTTCCACCTGGTCCTATGGACCAAACTTTGTCAATTTTCAAACAAAAAATCATAAAAGAAGTAGAAGAACTACATTTAGAGAAACAACAAACTTTTAATAATCTAAATAAACAACAAAGGAATGCCCTAAATGATTTGATGGAAGATAAATCCATTGTTATAAGAAAAGCCGACAAAGGTGGAGCTGTGGTCATTCTTGACAAAAATGACTACTTAACTGAGGCATTTAAACAACTAAAAGACACAAACACCTATAGAAATATCAAACTTGATCCCACTAAACGTTTACAAGGCATTATTAAGAGGATCATTAAGGAAGGAACTGAAGCTTGTTTTCTAATCTCCAGAGATGCAAGGTTCTTATTCACAGCTAACCCCACTATTCCAGTTATGTACTTTCTACCAAAAGTACACAAGTGCTTAGTCAATCCACCTGGACGATCGATTATTTCTTCTCGTAATTCACTGCTTGACCCTTTAAGTAAATTTGTGGATTTCTTTTTGAAAGATCTTGTTAGTTCCAGTGATACCTATATAAAAGATACTGCTCATTTTTTGAATATTTTGTCGTCAGTTCCATCTGACGATTTTCCTTTTTAATGGTAACCATGGACGTCACTTCCCTGTATACAGTCATTCCTCAGGACTCAGCAATTCAAATTGTGAAAGAAGCTCTTTTTGCATCAGCTAGGCCTTTCCGCATTCCACCTGAATTCCTTGTTCAATTGACAAGGTTAGCTCTAAAAGAAAATTTCTTTATTTTTGAGAATGAACTGTATTTACAACTTAGAGGGGTAGCAATGGGCGCTACATTTGCGCCTTCCATTGCAAATTTGTACATGATTGATTTTGAAAGGGTCTGGATTAGGAATTCCCCTTTTGATTCTTTGATTTATTCATGGCACAGATACATCGACGATGTATTCCTTCTTTGGAAAGGATCTCACAGCGAATTAAATTCGTTTGTTTCCTGGCTAAATTCCTGTGACACTAACATCAAATTTTCAATGGAATGTTCCAGCACTAATATACATTTTTTGGATGTAGATATATGTCAGGATAACAATACGTTTGTGACTAAAGTCTTCATGAAAAATACCGATAGAAATACTTTCCTTCAGTTTGACAGTTGTCATCCGTTGAAACTGAAGGAAAGTTTACCTTTCTCTCAAATGTTGAGAATCCGAAGGAATTGTACCAACTTAAATGAATATCAAAAACAATCAAAGAAATTACAAGAGAGATTGACATCACGAGGTTATCTACATCATGTTGTGAGAAAAGCAAGACGTCGGGCAAAGTACACCAACAGAGACCATCTTCTGGATATGAAAAGGAATAATTCTTTCAAAGATGATGTAGAGACTTTTGTAATGAGGTATTCCTCTAATTCCAACAGGGTAACACAGATCATGAAAAGTAATTGGGACATCATGAAACTTCATTCTATTTTTGAAAACAAGGGTCTTCGAATTGCTTT
This sequence comes from Geotrypetes seraphini, assembly GCF_902459505.1. Lineage (NCBI taxonomy): Eukaryota > Metazoa > Chordata > Amphibia > Gymnophiona > Dermophiidae > Geotrypetes > Geotrypetes seraphini. Next base: position 287,470,740 of record NC_047086.1, read on the forward strand.
CTCAAGAAATTCAAACTTAAAAGAGATTCTATGTCCATCCATAACGAAATCTCCGTCAACATTTCAGCAGACTAAAGGCCATTATAAATGTTTATCATGTAGTATATGTGAAATCACTATACAAACGAAGATCTTTATTAATCCTAACAACAATAAACAATACAGATTGAATTATTTTACGAACTGCAGGTCCACCTTTATCATATACGTTATTCTCTGCCCCTGCAAGATGCTATATGTCGGAATGACGACACGTGATTTAAAAACAAGACTATACGAACATAAATCCAACCTTAAACGCAACCGATGCTCTGAAGTCATTGTAGAACACTGTACGCAATATAAACATACTTTCTCTGACCTCAGAGTTTTAGCAATTGATCATGAACCAAAAATCCAGCGCGGGGGAGACAGAGTTAAAAGACTTCAAAGAAGAGAAGTAAGGTGGATCTATGCTCTTAAGAGTATGCACCCATATGGTCTAAATATGGCAGTAGATTGGTCTGTATTCATTTGATTTAGTTGCTCAATCATTTTAATAATACCATTTTAACAATAGTTGTACAATATTTCATCCAATGTTTCCTCATCTAAAAATATCTGATTGGTGGTTGCATTGCGCATGCATTGGCGTCCTATGCTTAAAAGCGCCATTTTTGTAAGCGGGTGTGTGTAACAACAGCCCAGATTGCTATACGTTATCAGTAAGTAAGCTGTGCTTTAAATTTGTTGATTTAATATTTACCAATCCTATATTTTTGATTCTTTTTAACCAATTATTTTGTATGTATATCTCTATTTTCAGCCCGTTTGCCTTATATTACCCTGAGGAAGCCGCATGAGTGCGGCGAAACGGGTCCCCGTTGGTTGGGATATATGGGTCTCCTACGGCTAGATGAACGTGCCATTTTCTGAAACATCATGTTTAACAGATAAGTGCCAGTTTTAGGCCTTTTCATGATGTTTTATGTTCATTTTTGCTATTTTGCACAGCCTATTTAGATTAATAAGCTAGGTTTGCACTAGCCACTTTAGGAAACGTTTGCACTTTAAGCATTTTTGCACAGTAAAAATTTGAAAAAACAAGAAAAAATTATAAGTTTAATACTCCTCGAAGAAAATGAGAAAACTAGTTTAGAGTGGTAGTATTTAATAATTTTTAAAGAAAAATTAAAAATAAACATATTACAATAATCAATAATGAAGGTTTTTTGATCAATGAAAGAAACCACAAGCCACAATTCCCTTCTGGACAATAACATTATTATCCTGGGAATGGCAACTCTGAGATCTTTTCCTTCATTTATAAAGGAACTGTACTGGGGTTCAAGAAAGGATTGGACAATTTCCTACTGGAAAAAAAGATAGAGGGGTATAGATAGAGGATTATTGCACAGGTCCTGGACCTGTTGGGCCGCCGCGTGAGCGGGCTGCTGGGCACGATGGACCTCAGGTCTGACCCAGTTGAGGCATTGCTTATGTTCTCATGTTCTTCAAATCTATTTTTACTCCAGTTTCTTTGAGCATGTCATCTGACAGCTTGTCAGTTTCTCTGAGCTATCAGGATAAATGTTTATTTGAGCTTACTTGGGGTTTTTTTTTTTACAGTCACCTGCCATTGTAGACCCAAATGTCTCTTTTGGAGATAATGTCTCCAAATGATTAAATTTTGCACCCACCGTGACAAGAATGGACCTCTCTCCTATGCCAGGGCATGTTGATGACAATTTCCGTTTCAGGTTTATTGCTACTGTTCATTTCTGCATCTTTATTCTAATTTAATTTAATCTAGGCTTCAGTTTATATACCGGATCATTTCTCGAGGGAACTTGATTTGGTTTACAGTTCATTAAAAATAAGATAACAAACTAATAGAAACATAGAAACATAGAAATAGACGGCAGATAAGGGCCACGGCCCATCTAGTCTGCCCACCCCAATAACCCTCCCCTACCTTTCTCTGTGAATAGATCCCACGTGTCTATCCCATTTGGCCTTAAAATCAGGCACGCTGCTGGCCTCAATAACCTGAAGTGGAAGACTATTCCAGCGATCAACCACCCTTTCAGTGAAAAAGAATTTCCTGGTGTCCCCGTGCAGTTTCCCGCCCCTGATTTTCCACAGACGCCCCCTTGTTGCCGCGGGATCCTTGAAAAAGAAGATATCTTCTTCCACCTTGATGCGACCCATGAGATATTTGAATGTCTCGATCATGTCACCCATTTGGAATAGGCCAAATGGAGAGAGTACTATTAATTAAGAATTAGATAGATATTTAAATAGTTGAAAGATAGAGTATACTTAGTTGATGTTCGTCGACTGGTAATCTTAAATAACTATTACATAAACAACCAAGTTTTTAGATCTTTCCGAAATTGATGTAGCTGACCTAACAGTCTTAAAGAATCTGGTAGTTTATTCAAAATCTCCACCAGTTTAGATGCCATAGATTTACTAAGCTTCCCAGCACATTTAAGTCCTCTAGAGGATGGAAATGATAGTTTATAAATTGTTGTAATCCTTGAATGACAGGATCTAATAGCATTCCAATAGAGGGATTGAAGGATCAAATATTCCATATAGGAATTTAAAAAAAAACAAACATGCACATTTAAACTGTATCCTGTGACAACTGTATCCGTCAACAACGGCGATACATGATCGTACTTTCTCTTTCCAAAGATAGGTTTGGCCACTGTATTCTGTGTCAATTGTAGTCGATCTAGACTGCCCTGTATAACACCCAAATATACAGAATTACAATAATCCAACTGAGCAAGCACAGTGGACCTCTGAAGCTTGGAGATGTAACTGTCTATTCCTGTAACCAGGTCGCAAAGATTGTGATTAACTTCTAATAGGATGAAAATATCATCCGCATAAGTATATATGGTCTCTACGGAAGAGAGGCAAAAGTTTCTTAATGAGGTTATATAAATGTTAAATTTGGGTTGTCCATGAAGATGAAACCTCATCCTTTAAACATACCTCATAAGAACGTTGCGAGAGAAATTTATTAAACCAATCCAGGACCACATGAGTCAGATCTATGTCAGCCAACATATGTATCAAATATCATGGTGGACCACATCGAATGCCGCCAACAGATCAAATTGTAACAATACTGCATATTTGTTCTGCATCTGTAAATTTTGAATCTTTGCAATTAATGATATTAAAAGAGTTTCTGTGCTGAAATTTGGCCTGAATCCATGTTGAAATGGTAATAAGATAGAAAATTTCTCTAAGTAGTTGGAAAGTTTAGGGCAATAATGAGAAGAAACCAAAGGATCTAAATCGGCGTTAGGATTATATTACCCATTTTCAGTGAGAAATGACCATTACTAAGAAGGTGGTTTAATAAAAAAAAAAAAGTCAGCTAAGTAATAGCCTGTAAAGGTAAATTGCCATAAAGGTAGGAAGGAAAAGGATCCAAAGTACAACTACACTTCTTCAGTTTCTCACATAATTTTAGAACTTGAAGTTCTGATACAGGGTCAAATACATTCCAAAGACGATCTACATGGGTTAATATAGACCCATTAGAGCCTAAGGAAAAGTCAACAGGATTGATGGCTGGAAAGATATCTCTAATAAAAGCAATTTTGTTGTTAAAAAATTTCGCTAACTCTTCAGCAGTTGGAATACAGTCTTGCTTCGGTTTTGTATTTACTAAAGATAATGAATGCCAAAGTTTAAAAAGAATGTTATTTTGGTTGTTTGATTTAGCTATCTTAATACCATAATAATTTTTCCTTGCAATTCTGATTTCCAGATTATATTTCTTGATATTAACTCTCCAGAGTCTTTTATCTGAATCTAAATTTGTTTTTTCCCATTCCATTCTAATTTTCTACATCCCTGTTTTAATTCCCGATGATACGTTGAATACCAGGGTGCTATACGCATATAACTCATCGCTTTAGTTGTTAAAGGGGATAACATTTGAAATGCACTTTCAGACAATCTCATCCATTCTTTCCAGATGTTATCTGATGATTTGTCTTGTAGTATTTTTATTAATTCGGACCAGAAAGATTCAGAATCAATTTTTTTCCTAGTAGTTATGATTCGTTTTTGCGGCTTATCTTCATTAATAGGGGACATGAATATTGGAAGACAGAAGCGTCCAAGAAAATGATCTGATCAAGGAACCTTTTGCCAATGATACCTCATTTAACTTAGTATGCTCTTTCGTATGATCTGTAAAGCTAATAAGATCTAGCTAAAGAGAGCCTCCATCTGCAGTTCATAAGCTGTAACATGTAGAACATAGCAAGAAAGTGGTGCCCAAAACAGCTGGGACTTTTTGGTCGCATTTTCTTAGTCTTTTGTTACTTTTTAAGGGAGTTTGCTCTATCCGTACATTGTTCATTGCTTATCTCTTCAAGTAGATCTGCTGGGTATAAGTTAGCTGCACTAGTCACTGCTGGAGACAAGTTGCTGAGCTTGATGAAGCTTGATCTGACTCAATATGGCTAATCTCATGTTCTTGTGTATAAAATTGGTGTTTGATATTGATGCTTGTATTAGCAATGCCATTGTTGTGCTTGTCTATTTTACTATGGTGGTTGCTATTCTCGCATCAAGATTTTTTTCAGTAGGAATGGGAGTGTCCCAGTTTAATTTCTAAACACCAAAAGATTGATTCTCCCCTCCCAACTCCTCTACACTAATCTAATCTAATCCTTCATTTTATATACCGCATCATCCCTGGGCTCAATGTGCTAGGAGCGAATGGGAAATAATGGATAAAAGAGAGGAGATGCTGTATGGAAGAGGGATAGAGAGAGAGGATGAATAGAAAGATGATGAGAGAGAGGGGAGACATTGAATGGATGTGGTACTCAGTCCATACATTCACATTTGAATACTGTTTTGGCAGTATACCCAATAAAATAGCCAGTTTGGACAGATAGTGATGCAGAATTTGTTTGGGGACTAGAATCCAACTCCACCCTCCTAGGCCCATTTGGGGCTGGAGGAAGAAAGGGAGGGGGGTTGTTGGGTCAAGGGCACCACTTTGGACGTTGTCTGAGGAGCGCGGGAGACTATTTTTCTTTTCTTTTTTTGGTTGAGAGTACCGGTTAACTGAAATTCTACTGTATATGTTTTTACATGATGTATGTTTTTTATATTTCTAGGCAGTTCCAGGCTGCATCTTCACACCAGGGCTATTTTTTGTTGTTAATTTTATTGTTTATTGTTTGCTTTGGTGTTACAAGACCCTATTAACCATTGTATGTTGCTTTCAGTGAGCCTGGTAGCTAGGGATTCTCACATGTGAAAACTATAGACCTGCTTGTCCTTGAAAAAGTGAAATTACTCACTTATAGCAGGTTTTCTCTGAGGACAGCAGGACATAAGTTCTTGCATATCCTCCCACCTCCCTGTAGTAATTGCATTTTTGAATATATTTGTATTCAACTGAAGGACCTGCACGAGTCAGACATGCACAGTCAGGCCTGACAATGGCTTCCAGAGGCTGAAAGAATCCTGTTCAGCATCCGTGATACACTCACATGTGAGAACTTATGTACTGCTGTCCTCGAACACTTACTACAGATGAATAACTTCACTATATGCATACATGCTTACCTTAAGGACTTTCTTATGCTATATGCATACATGCCTATGTAGTATTCTGTAAATATATGCATATCTATATGAAGCAGAGGAGTAACGTAATGGTTAATTCAGTGGGCTGGGATCCTAGAGAATGACATATTTATTAAAAAATGTATATACCACTTTAAACCAAAGCAGTGTACAATCGACATACAAAATTAAAAAAAAACATACATCATGTAAAAACATATACTGTAGTAGAATTTCAGTTAACCGGCATTCAATTAACCGGCACTCTCAACCAACAAAAAATCTGTCAGCCAAAAAAAAAAGAAAAATTGTCTCCCGCGCTCCTCTAAAATGGTGCTCCTGACCCAACAACCCCCTCCCTTCTTTTCTCCAGTCCCAGAGGTATCAGCAGCAGCCACAAATCTCCCTCCTCCGGCTCCCGAAGCATCGCAACAAACACAAATCTCCCTCCCTCCGTTCCCAAAGCAGCAGGCAACCAGTCCTAACAACTGCCCCTCTCTCCCTCCCTCCATTCCTGAAGCAGTAGAGCCAGTCTTGACAACCTCCTCCCTCCCTCCATTTCCAAAGCAGTAGAGCTGATGCTAACAATCCTCCCTCCCTCCGTTCCTGAAACAGCAGAGTGTCCTGACAACTCTCCTCCCTCCCTCCCTCCATTCCTTACTCACCTGAAGCTGAAGCTGTAGCAGCAGTCGGCGAACAGAGGAAGCACCGGTAAACAGGCAGCTTTACATTAAGACTTTGCACAGTATATTAATTTAAAAATTTGTATGAATTATACTATTAAAAAAAAACTAGTCTGAAATGGCAGAAAACAAGAAAGGCTTTAATCATTTTGAAAAGATTTGATAGTTCATGACTGCAAACTGAACGGTAATTCGTTCCATAGAGTGGTAAATAGAAAAGAGCAAGAACGGAAGACTTCACTCCTTGACTGAACACCTTTAAATGATGGAAAAAACAGCTTATAAGCAGTAGAAGATCTACAGCAACTTTGTCTTGACAGACCTAAAGGCAATGGTACAACTGTGTCACCTAATTGTCCATAAAATTTGTTAAAAACTGCAGAAGCACATTTGAACTTGACTCTTGACTGAATAGGAAGCCAATGTAGAAACATAGAAACATAGAAAGATGACGGCAGAAAAGGGCTATAGCCCATCAAGTCTGCCCACTCCACTGACCCACCCCAATAGTCTAGATGCTAGTGACTCGACTTACGTAGGGATCCCACGTAAGTGTCCCATTTTCTCTTAAAGTCGAGCACGCCGGTGGCCTCGACCACCTGCACCGGAAGCTCATTCCAGTGGTCCACCACCCTTTCCGTGAAAAAATACTTCCTGGTGTCGCTACTAAATTTCCCTCCTCTAAGTTTAAGCGGATGCCCTCTTGTGGTCGAGGGGCGTGAAGATTCTCAGAGGAGAATCCTAGTGTAGGAATAGTGTAGTGGTTAGAGTAGCAGGTTATAAACCAGAGAAAGATACGGGGGGAAGCCACTGTTTGCCCTGGATCGGTAGCATGGAATATTGCTACACCTTGGGTTTTGGCCAGGTACTAGTGATCTGGATTGGCCACCGTGAGAATGGCTATTGGGCTTAATGGACCATTGGTCTGACCCAGTAAGGCTATTCTTATGTTCTTATACCAATACTTTAAGCAAGTGGTCCGATAACTAAATATTTACTATTATATTAAACCCACTGAAATTAGACAAATGTTACTCAACTCCTGCATTCAATTTTCTCTCTGCAAGGTGGAAAATGCCTCAGAAATGGAGCAAAGTGTGGTAGAGGCGCTCCCAATTCGAGTGAAGTAACTATAAAGCTAAGTAAAACTTGACTGATGAATAATTTAAGATAAAAATATAAAAAATATATAATATAAACAATATATAAACAATACATAAATTACTGATTCTATGACGATTGGGTCCGGTGATTATTATCATTAGAACCTATGGGACATTCTAAACCCTCTGAGGATCGTTAAGAATTTATGTTATTTCTTATGAGAATTGTTTGACTGGTGTTGAATTTGAAATAAGTATGCTAGAGTCCAGTCTGGAACAGCCTACAATATAGATTTTGATTTGACCTAATCAAATTATTGGCATAAAAAATCACCTTCCTCACCCTCAACTTTAGACAAAAAACTTTTTTTGTTGTTATTTTCTTTTTTTTCAAATATTTGTTATTTACTTCTTTTAGTCCTATCATGCAATAGCAAGTTTCAAGTTTCTTTAAAATTTGATCGATCACCTAATCATAGATTCAAGGCGATGCACAATTCTAAAAACAGTTTATGACAATGTACAGGGAAACAAAAATTAATATACCAAATACATGACTTACAGGACAAACAGAACCAATACGGAATGTAGGGATGGAAATACAATAATTGAAGGCATATGAGACAATCAAGGAAAACTACAAACAGTATTAGTTCTTGCCTTAATCAATTTCAAGCACAGAGTTCAGTAACAGTTACCCTCCTCTTTTACTAAGGTGTGCTAACCGAATTGCACGCTTTGGTGTTTAGCGCGCGCTAAATCAGTTTGCACGCGCTAACCGGTTAGTGCACCTTAGTAAAAGAGGGAGTTAGTCCTGAGAAACAGCAATCAAAACAGTATAGAGTTTTTCTACGTATAATTTCTCTACGTATAATTTTTCTACGTATAATTAGCTCAGCTCAGCTCACTTATCTTAAATTTCTTCTCTTTATCCTTTGTTCAGAACAAGCCTTCCAGCCTTAATGTGGCGTTGCACATTCACATAAATGTTCTCTCCTGCAGTTTTTGCTTTCCAGCCGCTACACTGCCACCGACGCAGCCAGCATTTTGCAGTGATTATTCTCGTTCCCGCTGCTTCAAGGTAACTCTCTGGTGGTTCTTTTCATTTGTTACAGAAGTTTCATTTGAGTACAGGAGTTGAGTAACATTAGTCTAATTTCAGTGGGTTTAATATAATAATAAATATTTATAAACCAAAGATATCAGGGCTTACATCCCACTAGCACTCTTTGTGGCCTTAACAAAATCACTTAACCTTCCATTAACTCAGGTACAAGCCTAGACCATACATATTCTGTTCTTCCTTATGCATAGAGCACACTGGACTCCAATTTAGGTAAGCTAAGATTTCAAATGGACTCTCTACCATGTGTTGGTCTTGTAACTTACAGGAAGGCACGCTAACTCATATGATCTATGACTGTTCACATCTATCACATCACATCTATTGGAGCAAAGTCTGGGAAACCATTTCTACAATCTTGAATATACAAGAGCCCTTAAGTTTGCGCATTATCATACTGGGTCATCATGGCCTACTGCAGATGCTGACTGATCATTATGCGAGGCTGCTTAACATCTTTCTATTTTTGGCCCTTAAAAATATCTTACATTGTTGGAAAGACCTAAGGGGAATTATATTAATTGGTGGAATATGTTATGCCTTACAGTAAAATATGAAAGTGTCATAGTGGAAAGGCACAAGTCTATGAGCTCATTTATCAAAATCTGGAGTCCGGTCAACTCTTATTGCAATACAGACTGATGGCATTCAGTTATTGTGCTAGGATATAGATATCTACAACAGAACTTATACATTATATCATGGCTCGCTATCCATATTTATACAGGGGTATAACTCCGGTGTTCCTCTGTGCTTTGGATATTGTATATTGTTATGGCTGTAGGTTGTGCTGACACTCTCTTTTTAGATAGGGGCCAGCTTGTTGTATTGCATAGATAATATTTTGTGATTCTTTGCTTTGTACAACTTGTATCATGCCTCATTAACATTTATATTTGTATTACATTTGTATGTTATTAAAATCAATAAAAAAAATCTTTGAACTGGAGAAAATGCCTACTGTACCTGGATGTAACTCACCATGAAGTACCACTGGAAAGGTGTGAGCTAAAAATTAAATACAGCGTCTTTATTCTCTGCAGTTCTTCCAGGGTCACAACCCCACTGTTTTTCTGATACAGCAGTATTATTTTGTAGTTTCCAGATGATCAGCTGTTCTAACTTGTTGTGTCTTTCTATATACAGACTTCTGACATGAGCATGTCGCACCCAGAGGCGAGATGTGCAACACTTTTCAGTTCTGTAATACAGAATATTTGTCTGATTTACTGGACTTTTTTTTCCTGTGATGGCTGTGAACTGTCTTAGCTGCACTTCACTGCCCTCCACTACAATGATCAAGCTCTCATCTTTAATCACTCCTTATACATTCATGTGTAAGGTTTAGATCTACCTGTAGATGATGAAGTTATATGATGTCACTGGTACTGTCATACCTGAGTGGTTAAATGAAACTGGTACAAAAAGGCTTTGGTGTGTCTCGAGCACCTTGTTGTCTGGGATAAGTCAATGTCTTCCACTTAAGTATTTTTCCTACTTGTGTGGCCTGAGGTCCTAGTTACCCTCTGCCATGCTAGTCAACCAAGCATGATTCCCAATACCCTGTGAATAATATTGATCTGCAGCTTTTCTTTTGTCTGTCTTTTTGTGGGCCTTTTACCTTCTTCCTGTTCAGTTGTTGTTGTTAGGTGCCATCGACTCGTGCTCAAGTCCTAGCGACTTGATGAATTGCGGATCTAAAAAGAAATCGCTTTTGTGCTAGTCTGGAGAGGTCCTCCAGTGTCATCCCCATGGTTGTTTTCAACATGTCCAGATATCTGATTGCAGGTCGCCCTCTTCGCCTGGTACCTTCAAGCTTCCCAAACATAATGTCCTTCTCCAGTGATCTTTCTCTTCTGAAAGTATGATCAAAATAAGACAGTCGTAACTTTATCATTTGGGCTTCGAGTGACATAACCAGTTTGACCTCTTCCAGAATCAATTTGTTAGTTCTTCTGGTGGTCCACGGCATGCCTTAAATCCTTCTCCAGCATCAAAGCTCAAATGAGTCAATCTTTCTATCTCGTTTCCGTAGTATTCAGTATCTACATATAATTTACTTACAGTGTGCCCCACCCATATTCATTGAGACTCCACCTATGCACATGCTCACTGGCAAAGTATATATCCAAAATGGTATAGAATTACTCCTCTAATACATTAAACAGACTTTTTAGGGGGGGGGGGGGTTTGCCGTTGAGATTTGGTGGAGGAAGTTAGCTTTTTGGAAACGTCCTCTAATATTTTTGAGACCACACCACCTTGTAAGGTTTTTTGAATGCACAATTCGGTTCCCTGATGCAGGATCGAAACGGGCCATGTCAAAACCCCCGATTAAGATAAGTTCTTTGCTTATGAACTTGTAACAGCATAAGAATAAGTTTGACTGCTTTTTGCAGCGAAGAATTGTATTTTTTACATCATTCAATTATATGCAATGACTGGGTGGTGAGGCGATATTCTTGGGGTTCGCTCCTTGTTTTTGCCTCCGTGTCTCTGAGCATATTTTTTCACTTTAAATGATCACAGTTCTATGTGCATAAAAAGTCTGTTTAATGTATTAGAAGAGTGATTCTATAGCATTTTTTATATACTCCCTTTAATCACTCTTAAGATAGAGTACCAAGGATTTGGTTTTCCCCATTATTTGTTTTCACAAAGTATATATCCAAGCATGACACATAAGTTTCAGCTAGTTGGTATTCTATAAGAGGTCATAATCACATGTAAGAACCCACTGACATGTATAAATGACTAGACTACTACCATCTGTGCACATTCTTGCTGCCTAAACTAGGCAGCTCCTTATAGAATTGCCCTTTAGGACAGCCATTCCCAACCCAGTTCTTGAGGCACACCTAGTCCAATTGGATTTTCAGGAAACCTAAAATGAATATTCATGAGTTACATTTGCATGCATTGTCTTGTAGACAAATTTATCTCATACATATTTACTGTGGATATCCTAAGAACCCAATGGGTTCACTGCCCTCCACTGCAATGATCAAGCTCTCATCTTTAATCACGCCTTATCCATTCATGTGTCAGGTTTAGATTTACCAAACAGGTTTTCGAGCCCACCACTCTACCGAACTTTCACTAATCGGACTAGTTACAAATATCCGCTACTTCCAAGAGCACTGTAAGTCTGTTCTCCTGATATCACTCGATCTGACATCTGCTTTTGATACCATAGACCACACCTTACTGCTTAATAGATTACAAACCATAGGTATCACAGGGACCTCATTACAATGGTTCACATCCTACTTTCAAAATCGTAACTACAAAGTCCAATTTAATATCACATCATCCACAATAACTCAAACCTATGGCGTTCCACAAGGATCCATTCTCTCTCCCCTTCTCTTCAATATCTTTATGAGCCCCCTTCTTACTTTGGCACAATCCATAGGTTTTACTATCTTTGCATATGCTGACGATATTCAATTACTTCACCCCCTAAACACTACTACACTAGCTGAAATAAAAGAAATGAATAATACACTCAACCTGATCAATTCTTGGCTTCGGCAAAATAAGCTTTCTTTAAACATCTCCAAATCCAAGAGTGTATTTTTCTCTACTTCCCCAGAAAGCTTTCTTGAACCATCTGATCAGTATAGATTCATGCAGTATTCAACATGACAAGAAAATCAAACTCCTAGGAGTTATTATTGATGAAGATCTCAACTTTCACTACCAAATCAGCAATGTCATTCAGAAATGCTTTTACAAATTAAGGCTTATCCATTCTATTCTTTCTTTATTAGATCCCCCTCCATCAATATTCTAATTCACTTCCCTTGTCATTTCCATTGACTACTGCAATGCTTTATATCAAGGAATTACTCACAAAGAAATCCGTCGGTTACAACTTTTACAAAATACTGCGGTCAAGCTTATTTACAAAGCTAAACAATTTGACCACGTGACTCCCCTCCTTCGCAAAGCTCACTGGTTACCCATTCCTCACTGCATCACCTACAAAATACATCTGTTAACATTTAAAACCAAGCAGTCCAATTCACCAGCATTCATCGATAAATTACTTATTCTGTATAGCCCTTCCAGGAATCTGCTTTCCACTACCCAAAACCTATTCTCTGTTCCTTATTTCTTGATTCTTCCTGTAAAACCATTTTTTCAGTCACTGTTCCTATGCTATGGAACAACCTTCCATTAGATCTCAGACAAGAAACATCCCTTGAAAAATTCAAATGTAATTTTAAAACATTCCTCTTCAAAGACGTTTTCTCAATTTGACTCTTCTCCATGAGCCCAAACAGCTTCTTTGTATTCGGTAGCACCGAATCAAAAAACACAACACTTCTTCTGAAGTGACCCCTAACCTAATGTATTAATTCCCTCCTGTGTCTTTCCTCCCTTTTCTTCCCTCCCTTTTTATTTTTGCCATTGTATTTAAGCTCTTCCCATCTCCCACTTTTCATTCCAGTATGTCTATATGTCTTGTCATCCCCCCCATACACACTTTTTTTTTTTTCCTATTTTAATTTTAACAATATTCTGATAATTGTAAACCATTTAGGTATGTTTTTGATAAACGGTATATCAAAGAACAAATAAACTTGGAAACTTAGATGTGCCCCGAGGACTGAGTTGGGAATGGCAGCCTTGGGGGCTAGTTGGAGGAAACAGAAAGAAGAAGTGGCTGGGCTTCATTAATAAGGAGCTACCTGTGAGTCGCAACCACAGTGCAGTGGGAAGTGAGAGAACAAGGCTGTGTGGGAATACCGAGGTGAGGTGGAAATGGTGATTTAGGCGTGAGATTCCTGAACATTTTAAGGGAGAAACTTGACAGAAATATATATTAGGAGTTGATATTCAAAGTGATTTAAATGGCCAGGAGAGGCTCCTGGCCATTTAAATTACTTGTCCAGGGCTAACTATGGATATTCAGTGGCACTTAGCTAGGTAATATCACTGAAAATTCACAGTTAGAATCTAAATCAAAACTGGCTAATTTGTGGGTGGTCTGGGGGCAGAATCAGTACTTATGCGGTTAAGTGCTGAGATTTAGTGTTTAACTGTAAAAGGTAACCACAAAAATAGAACTGTATAAAACACATTTTTATGTGGTTCAACTTACGCGGTTAAAAGTGCTGAATATTGCTCTTAATAACAAAAGTGTTAGTTGGCCACATATGCCAAGATATCTTGTGCTGGTGTCCAGACATGGCCTGGTATTGAATATCAGGTGATAAAGCCAGTGGTAGCCAAAATATGCTGATCGCTGCCAGGCTATCCACCCCTTAGAAAACAAATGTTTCAGATTTCCCTATTCTAGACCTACCAAACTGTAATAACAATAAAAACATATGGTCTGATAATTAAGTTCACAAACTTGCCCCTGTGCACTTAAGTTGGCAGCACGGTACAAACAACTCAGTAAGGTTTCATAGTCTTGGAATATCAGTGTCTCACAGCTGTGTTCATGTCAACGTGTGGCGGTGTCTTGCTGAGTGGCGTTCATTATTGTTGCGTGTTTTTATGTGCCATCACGAGAATGTGAGAGCTTGAATTAGATCAACGAACAAACATTAAATTTCTTGTTAAACTTGGCAAGAATGGAAGTGAAATCAGGGAAATGTTTGTCCAAGTTTATGGGGATAATGCCATGAAGAAAACATCAGTGTACAAATGGAATGAATGTTTTTCTGAAGGGAGAGAAAGCGTCACTGATGAAGAAAGGTCAGGGCAGCCAGTAACAAGCAGAACTGGCAAAATCATTACAAAAATTCATCAAAATTTGCGTCAAAATGTCAGCTGACTGTGAGAAACAGTTAGGAAAACCTTAACTGAAAATCTTGGCATGAGAAAGGTGTATGCAAAAATGGAGCTCACTGATGAACAAAAGTAAAGGAGAGTCGAAGTTTGCCAAGTCCCTTAGGAGAAGTAAGATGATATTTTGGGCCATGTTATCACTGGCGATAAAACATGGATGTACCAATGCGACCCTGAAACAAAGTATCAAAGGGCACAATGGATGTCAGCCAATTCTCCACAACCAAAAAAGTTCCGCCAGTCCAAATCAAGAGTCAAAACAATATTGCTAACCTTTTTGATATCAGAGGGATTGTTCATTAAGAATTTGTACCAAATGGACGAACAGTTAACCAAGTTTATTATTTGAAAGTGCTGAAAAGTCTGCGTGAAAAAGTTAGACGAAAACATCTCATGGCTCTTATATCATGACAATGCACCAGCTCACATGGCACTGTCATTTTGATGACATTAAGGTCATCAGGGGTAATACAACAACAGCTCTAATGGGTATTCCATAAAAAGAGTTCCAAAATTGCTTTGAAGGGTGGACTAAGTGCATAGCTTCCCAAGGGGAGTATTTTGCAGGTGACCGTAGTGATATTAAGCAATGAGGTATGTAGCATTTTTCCTAGGATGAGTTTGCGAACTTACACAGAAACATGATGGCAGATAAAAGCCAAATGGCCCATCTAGTCTGCCCATCTGCTAGCTCCTCACGAACACAACCCTCTGAAAATTGATCGGGGTTTACCACTCCACCATCCCTATTCACATTTGTTTTCTGCGGTCCTGCTCCCAGATCTTCAGCCGTGAACAGAGAACTAGGGAATGACACGGTGGCTGTTATCCATGGCTAGCCGCGGGTAACCCGCCAAAACGGGGGAGAGAAAAGAGGTGGTCACCGCAGGTACGGGGAGAAGGTCATTCACCGCCCCGTGGAGCAGTGAATGGCCTTGTCTCCGCAGTAAAGGAGGGAACGCGCGAAGTCACCGATAGCGCTCCCTCCCTCCATACTGATAGTCACCGACACTGCCTGATTGCCGACACCGCCAAAGCATCTCCCTCCCTCTATATCACTGCCACCTGAGCCCGATCGCTGCTGCCTGAGCCCAATCACCACCGCTGCCGCATGATCATCTCCCTCCCTGCTTCTTACCTTCATGGCAGGCAATTTCTAAATGTGTTTCCTACCAGCAGCCGGAGCGTTGAAATCGCTTGCGGCTGCCGTAAAGGTCATCCCTGATGCAAACGGAAGTTGTATCAGAGACGACCTTTCCTGCAGCCATGCACAATTTCAACGCTCCGCTGCTGGTAGGAAACACATTTAGAAACTGCCTGCCGCGAAGGTAAGGGGCAGGGAAGGAGAAAGGGAGGAAAGGTGGGGGTGGAGAAAAACAGATGCTGAAGGGAACTGGGGAAGGTGGCGGAGGAGAGGAACAGACACTGAAGGGAACTGGGGAAGGTGGGCTAGAGAGGAACAGATACTGAAGGGAACTGGGGAAGGTGGGCTAGAGAGGAACAGACGCTGAAGGGAACTGGGGAAGGTGGGCTAGAGAGGAACAGATGCTGAAGGGAACTGGGAAAGGTGGGCTAGAGAGGAACAGATGCTGAAGGGAACTGGGGAAGGTGGGCTAAAGAGGAACAGACGCTGAAGGGAACTGGGGAAGGTGGGGTGGGAGGAACAAACACTGAAGGGAAATGGGGAAGAGAGAGATTCCAGACTATGGGGAAAGCGGAGGGAAGAAGATGGGTGCCAGGCCAATTGGGGGGGTGGGAGGTGGGGGGTGAAAGAAGAGGCACAGTAACATAACAAATGGAAGACACAGAGAGAAGACAGATAGTGGATGGAAGGAATTGAATGAGAAGATGAGGAAAGCAGAAATCACACAACAAAGGTATATAAAATTTTCTATTTATTAATAATAATAACTTTATTTTTATATACCGCCATACCACAAACAGTTCTAAGTGGTTTACAAGGGAAGAGACTGTATACAGACAGCGACATTACAGAGAATTTTCAAAATTACATTGGCATGCTAAGTTTTGTCAGGTTTATCTGGAAGTGTTTTGGAAGTACATCAGGTTGAAGTGGGGTCAGAGAAATTTGTCAAAGAGATAAGTTTTTATTGACTTCCTAAACGTTTGGTACGAAAGTACATTTAAGATGAAGTTGGTTAAACATTTGCTCCATTTGCCTGCTTGGAATGATAGTGTTCTATTGAGGTATCTCTTGTAGGTGGAATGGAATGGAAAAGCAAATAAGTAGGTACTGCATGTATTAGTTGTGCCTGGGAATTCGAATTGGTGAGACAGATAGGATGGGGATGAACCTGTCATGGTTTTGAAGCAAAGACAAGCAAACTTAAAAATGACCCTTGCTTCCACAGGCAGCCAGTGTAGTTTTTTGTAATATGGGATTTCTTGAGGCCATAAATGAGACAGACTGCAGCATTTTGGATGACTCTCAGTCGTTTGATGGTTTTCTTGAGAGATCCTAAGTATATAATATTGCAGTAGTCTAAGGTACTTAAGATCAGGGATTGAACCAGCAGTTGAAAGGGAAAGAAATTGAAGTATTGTTTAATGGTACGAAATTTCCATAGAGTGAGAAATCATTTTTTGACTTGAGCATTAGTATGATCTTCAAACGTCAGGCTTCGGTCCAGGGTGAAACCAAGGATTTTGGTTGTGGGATTAATTGGATAATCTGATCCATTTAGTCTCAAGGAGGTGTTCATGATCTTGTTATTGGGACTTGCCAAGAAGATCTTGTTTTTTTCGGGATTCAGTTTTAGTTTGGAGTGCATAGTCCAATGTTCTACCGTGGTAAGGACAGATGACATGAATTGTTCTGTCTCTTGGGTCAATGAGGTTATGGGAATAATAATTGTTATATCATCCACGTATATGTACGATTTCAGTTTTAAATTGGATAGCATATTTCCCAGTGAAGCCATGTAGATATTGAAAAGTGAGGGGGAGAGTGGGGAGCCCTGTGGCACTCCGCAGGGATTGGACCAAGCTTGAGAGTAGGTTCCTTCGCTGTAGACCTGGTATGTACGTTTTTTTAGGAAACCCATGAACCAATTTAGAACCTGTCCAGAAATGCCGATGGAATCAAGGCACCTAAGCAGGAGGTCATGATCAACAAGGTCAAAGGCACTGCTCAGGTCGAACTGCAGAACCAGTGCGCTTTTTTCCCGGGAAAACAAATGGAAAAGATGGTCAGACATGGAGGCCAAAACTGTTTCAGTGCTGTAATTTGTTCGGAAGCCAGATTGAGAATCAAGTAGAATGTTAAACTTCTCTAAATATTCCGTGAGGTTGATGTTAACCAGACCTTCCATTAGTTTAAGAAATAATGGTATGTTGCCAATGGGTCTGTAGTTGGCTTTCAAGAAAACGGACTTCTTTGGGTTTTTGATAATAGGAGTCACAAGGATATGACCAAATTCCTCCGGGAATTTACCGGTACGCATGCATGATGAAACTCAGTTAAAAAGTTCAGCCTTGAAGGAGATAGGAGCTGTTTTCATAATAGTCGGTGGGCAGTTGTCTAATAGGCAATTGGATTTTACATATTTTGAGTAAAGCTTGAGGAAGTGGCTCCAGTCTGGGTTTTCAAAGTGATTCCAAATCATATCAACAGCTCTACCTTCTTTGTCTAAGGCAGGAAACATGATAGGTAAATCTATGCTTGAACCTGCAAGAGACGATCTCAATTTGTTCATTTTTGTAGCGAAAAAGTCAGCTAAGATCGCCGCAGAGGGTGGAGAGTCTGTATTGGAGTGCTTGTGGAATTCAATATCAAAGAAAGAATTGACTATTTTGAAAAGTTCGTGACTATTTAAAGTAGGAGAATTAATTTTTGGGAGTAATTTATTTATTTCCCTTTTTTTTTTTTTTTTTTTTGCTTTAGGATAAAGTAGTATATTAGTTGTGTTGATAAAAATTTATAAACAAAGCCCTGCCAGCTGAACATCTCTTTCTCTAGTTCAGCAGCCAGAACTTTGATTTATAAAGAAGGAATAAGCCAAATATTGCAGTACTGAGGCTTGTATGGATGCTGCGGGGACGGGGCAGTGACAGGGACAAATTTTTCCCCCGTGTCATTCTCTACACAGAACAGAAATATTTGTTAAGTAATTCAGCCTTTTCTTTATCAGCTTCTACATTGTTAAGCAATTCAGCCTTTTCTTTATCAGCTTCTACATATTCCTCCCCTTCACTTTTGAGACTAACAATGCAACTTTTGTACTTCTTACTATCACTGATATATCTAAAAAATATTTTGTCTCCCCATTTTACCATGTCAACTATTTCTTCTTCCATTTCTATCTTTGCTTTCCTGACTTCTCAACCAGCCTCTCTTAACATTTCCAGATAATTTTGCCTGTCTTCTTCTTTTTTGCGATCTTTTGCAGTTTATGAAAGCTAACCTTTTATTCCTTTCCTTTTCAGCTACTACTTTTGAGAACCAAAGTAGCCTTCTTTCCTCTTACTTTTACTTACTTGCCTCACAAAAAGATTTGTCACCCTTACAATAACTCCTTTCAGTTTTGCCCACCGCATTTCTACTTCCAGACGTTCCCATCCACACAATTACTTGATGTAATCCCCCATCTTAACAAAGTTAGTTTTTTAAAAATCTTGAACCTTTACTTTTGAATGAGCCCTCTCTATACTTGTCTTAATATTAAACTGTACCATGCAGTGATCACTGGAAGGCAGATGATCACCCACTGTTCAGAAACATTTTCCCCATTTGTAAGCACTAAGTCCAGTATGACCCCCATCCCACATGGGTTCCATTATCAACTGCTGGAACAGTTCTTGTAGAGAATCCAGAATCTCCCTACTTCTAGAACACCCTGCAATAGGGATAAACCAATCAACATCTGGCATGTTAAAATCACCTATTAATAAAAAGTCCCTTTTTTTAGATATATTCTGAATGTCTACTATTAAATTTCAGTCCATTTCTTCTGTCTGTGAAGGAGGCCTCTATATCACATCAATGTAAATATATTTATTATTCCCTCTTTCTAAATTGATCCACAGTGCCTTTCCTTGTCGTGCAGATCCTGCAATTGTGTGGCTTCAATATGATCTTTAACATATAACACTACTCCCCCTCCTAATCTTCCTACCCTGTCTTTCCTGAACAGATTATAGCCCGGTATAACTACATCCCAGTCATGGTTCTCCGTGAACCATGTCTCTGTGATTGCCACTACATTCAACTCATCTTCTTCCATCACTGCTTCTAGATCCAGAATTTTGTTTCCCATACTTTGAGCATTAGTATATGTCAGACCTCATATACACTGCAGTGGGGAATAGTAAAATGCTCTCATTAGCTTGTAACTATCTTAGAAATGCTTCTGGTGGAAGGAGAGATGTAACAAATCTTTCTTGGTGCTTTATCATGCTTGGAGTGATTTCCGCCCACACCTTTGTGATGAAGAGTGGCCAACCTGGACGGTAACTTGATTCACTGTGCAAATATTCCCAGCATCTAATCATTTTGTCCTGACTCATTGTAAGGCAGATGGGATTACTGTATTAGAAATGTGAATTTTAAATGGCCTGGGGAAGTCATTTGTCAGCTTCTGGAAAGATTAACTCCATTAAATTTGGACAACTAGAGCTGTTCATTAAATTGTGTCACTGACCACTGTGCTAATATTGGGTGTAACGCAACTGAGATGAGTTGAGGGAAATATAGGGAAAACTAACTTTAGTTATAGAATGGTTCAGAATGAAACTCAGGGTCACATGCGGTGCAATCAGATTTTGCTCTGTAAGACCCTCTTATTCATAAAACCGAGCAGAGTGCAAAAAGAGATCTCAATTGCTCCTGCAGTCTGGGGCTACTAATACCAAACTGAATTGCTTGCTCAGCATTGAAAAGTTGGCATATGTGCAGTTGGCGTCTGAGCCAATAAGGGCCTTAGGCCCCTCCCCATGCATCCCAGGATGCACTGGGAAGGGGAAGGCCCACCATTTTGCAGTGGCGGAGGAACTGGGCATCCTTCCTGCTGTCGAATAATTTCCAGGTAAGAGGGGGGTCAGGGTAGTGGGGGGGTTCAGGGGGCATCCAGTGGCAGAAGGGAATGAGCATCCCTCCTGCTGATTTTTTTTTTCTTTAGGATTGGGAGCAGAGGAGGGAGGGGTCAGTTCAGGGTGGCCTTGCAGGGGAAATTGAGTGCAGGGGAGGGAGTAGGAATCTCTCCTGCCAATTTTGGCTGGTGTGGGGGGGGGTTCCATGGTGATAGGAGGGAGTAAGCATCGCTCCTGCCTCCATTATGGTTCCGGGGAGGGGGGGGGTTGTCAGGAGGAGTCATTATCAGCAGGGGCGGGCCATTTTTTTTTAATGGAGTAAATATTATGCGTGTAGCACACACATATCTGTGCCATTTAAAATGGAAAAAGCGCCAACAGCTGAATGGCAGGAGGTTGGTTTGGGGCTTCCCCTGCCACTCAGCTATTCAGGCATCCCTAAACTGGCTCTGTGTATGTGTCCAGGCGCTCTCAGAGTGAGTGGTCCAACAGGGATTACGGCGAACCTCAGTGCAATCATTTAAATGGAAACTTGTTGGAACATCAATCACTGTTCCGCAATCAGCCAAAATATCGGCCAACAGTGACTCGCACAATCTTGGCGACTATGTTTAGTGCATCTAGCCCGTAGTTATTTGGTAGAACATTAGGTCCTTTTCTGAAGTTGGGTACTTTGTATCTCAGTATATGAGAGAGCTAAGCTGCTCATAGGAGCTGCTATCACTGCGGCCGGAACTAAAAACTGCTACAGTTTTGTAAAAGGGGAGGGGTAAATATTTCTGGTTTTATTTTAAAAGCGAAAATTGTGACACTAGCAGAGGGAAAGCACCACATTCATTTAATGCAATTTACTTCACTGGCAATGTAATTCACTGGCCAGTAGGGACCTTTAAAAGTGTTTTCTTAACTACGGGGTTCTTTTACTAAGGCGCGCTAGCCGTTTTAGTGCACGCTAAACACTAACGCGTCCATTATAGTCTATGGATGTGTTAGTATTTAGCGCGCACTAAAACGGCTAGCGCACCTTAGTAAAAGGACCCCCTATGTGTTGTAACATTTTAATGGGAATTTTTACATATTTATTAATTTTTAAAATTGACTTTTAAAACTTTGAGTGCAATAAATTTCTTTATATGACTGACTGGATTTGTGGAAACCTGATCTTATTCTTTCTTCAAGCTTTAACAAAAGCTCTATTTCACCCATTTTATTATTTGGGTGATCCATTTTTGTTGGTCTGGTCTCCTCTTCCTGGGAGGAGTCCTGCTAACAAACCCTCAACTAAATAACTACAAAGATTGAGAGGCAGTAGGTATTTCTCTCAGGGGTGGAGCGGGGTTACATTTGGCCAAATTGTTTGTATATCTGCCTCTGCAGTATCCCTCAGTTCCACCTACCTTATTATTTTGGGGCCAAAAATGGGGATCTCGGTTTATATTCGAGCCTCCTTTTGATGATGGTGCTTTTTTTCCTCCCCTCCCCAAATGATGACCAATACTACTATCCTCCACCCCCTTCCAATGACCGGCACTCCTATCCTCCACTACCCACTCCCCCCTGCCCCAGACCAACATTACACTTAAAGTTCCAATGCTCTGGAAGACAACACCAGTGCTTTGTGCTGGGCTGAAGGGCCTTGAGCATCTGCGCATGCTCAAGGCCTGCTGGTTCCTGCCCTCTCTGGGATTCTCAAAAGGAGTCCAGCAAGCCTTGAGCATGCACAGACACTCAAGGCCCTTCACCTGCACACAGCATCGGTGACGGTTTTCAAAGCATCAGGCCTGTAAGTGCGATGTCAGTCTGGAGAAGGAAGCGGGTAGTGAAGGATAGGAATGCCTAAGCCACTGTTCTTCAATTCTCCAGCACTGCCAGTGGCCTCCTCTGTAATTTTATTTTGCTGTGGTCCACTCACTTCTGAAACAACTTCCTGTTTCCGCTTGGGTGGACTGAAGCAAAGGAACAATGCAGAGGAGGCCACCGGTAGCGCAAAAGAATCACCGACTTCTTTATAGCTTTCATGGTGAGGGGAGCTTCAAAACAGGTGGAAGAACATTTGGTGGAACTGGAGGGGGAGGGAGGGAGGAAGAAGGGAGAGACGCTGAATGGGAGCAGAGAGAAGAGGAACGGGGGGTGTTCTGCCCTGCGTGCCTTCTTGGTGAGGGCACAGGCACCCATCCTCCTCTCTGCCCCCCACCCCGCGCTCCTTCCCCACTACCACACATGCACACTGCTTCCCTTCCCCTGTACCTCTGTAACATTCCTGGCGCAAGCAGCAACCCCCAACCTGCTGTTGCGACAGCGTCAGCTCTTCCTCTGATGTCATTTCCTGGACCCATGCCTAAGAAGTGATGCCAGAGGAAAAGCCAACACTGGTGTAACAGCAGGTTGGGGGTTGCTGCTCGAGCCAGGAACATTACAGATGTACGAGGGAAGGGAAGCAGCATGTGCGAGACAGGAGGGGGCGGGGAAGAAGTATGTGGAGGTTGTGGGGCAGAGAAGAGGGTGGGGAAGGGACGCCTCTCACCCTCACTATGCCACTGGGCACATGGATAGAAGGAAGTGGAAGAGGAGGGAAGAGATGGTGTACATGGATGGAGGGAAGGAGAAGAGATGGAAAGATAGATTTGAGATGCAGGCAGAAAAATGGAAGAAAACTGAATATGAAAATCAGTGTCAAAGAAGGATGTAGTGCAAAAAATGGAGAGGAAAGAAACAGCAAATGCATATTGAAGCTTTGGAAACAGCGTTAAAAGCACAGATGGAACAAGATGAGCAGAAAAATAAAATCGCCACATAACAAAGATAGAAAAATGTTTTTACTTTGAATTTAGTGATTGAAATATGGCAAATTTGAAAATTTACATCTGTTGTTTTTATATTTTAGACAGTTCAGGAAAAAATGCATTTCTTTCTATTTCTCTTGTGATGTACTGTGTGCAGAGTCTGGCATATTAGGGTTTAATTTGTGTACAACAGTACTTTTAGTTTGTAGGTTTGTATTTGAAAAGTCTTTGGGGTTTTTTTTTTTCTTTTCCGTATGTGTGACTGAGGCCAAGAGTTCCAGTGAGGATAGAAGTCCAGAAACTTTGGTTGGTCTCGTGGTCCCAAGTAGGAAAATATTTGTTGGCTTTCCTTCAGTTTTTTTTTACTTGAAACAGCACCAACTGAAAAATTAGTGATTACTTATGCCATGATCCCTGACAAACAACGCTCAAATACCCAGATTTCTAACCTCGGTGTATATTCAAGTTCCTCCTTTTTTTGGAGAGAAAAAGGTTACCTCAGTTTATATTTGGATTGGTTTATATTCCAGTACATACGGTATTAGAGAGGTCTACCACACACTAAGATATAGTAAGCTGTTCCATAGAAGAAACAGACTCCTTGTCTCTTCAGATCCTGCAGCTCATCTCAAAGTAGACAAAGTAGACAAAGCTATGGGGCCAGACAATCTACACCCCAGGGTACTCAGAGAGCTGAGTGAAGTTCTGGCTAAACCACTATCCGTACTCTTCAATCTTTCCATGCGCACGGGAATAGTACCCCTAGACTGGAAAACAGCTAACGTAATTCCACTCCACAAAAAGGGCTGCAGAACGGAGACAGGAAACTACAGACCAGTGAGTCTTACATCCATAGTGTGCAAACTCATGGAAACACTGATCAAACAGGAACTTGACAAAATTCTAGATGAAGAAAATCTACGTGATCCACATCAACACGGATTCACCAGGGGAAGGTCCTGCCAATCTAATCTGATTGACTTCTTTGATTGGGTGACCAGTCATCTGGATGCCGGTGAGTCCCTTGACGTGATATACTTGGACTTCAGCAAAGCTTTTGATAGCGTTCCACACCGCAGGCTGTTGAACAAACTAAAATCGATGGGATTAGGGGATACATTCACAACATGGGTAAGGGATTGGCTAGATGGTAGGCTTCAAAGGGTGATGGTAAATGGTACCCCCTCCAAAACGTCAGCAGTGATGAGTGGAGTACCTCAGGGCTCCGTCTTAGGGCCGATTCTATTCAATTTATTCATAGGAGATTTGACCCAAGGACTTAGAGGAAAAGTATCACTGTTTGCTGACGATGCCAAACTATGCAACATAGTTGGCAAAAGCAGTGTGCCTGACTTTATGACGCAGGACCTAAGACAGCTTGAACAGTGGTCATCAACTTGGCAGCTGGGCTTTAATGCTAAAAAATGTAAAGTAATGCACCTAGGCAAAAAAAATCCACACAGAACTTACACACTAAATGGTGAAACCTTGTCCAGGACCACGGTGGAACGTGACTTAGGAGTGATCATTAGCGACGATATGAAGGCTGCCAATCAAGTAGAGAAGGCATCGTCCAAGGCAAGACAAATGATGGGCTGTATCCGTAGGGGTTTTGTCAGCAGAAAACCTGAAGTCATAATGCCGCTGTACAGAGCCATGGTGAGACCTCATCTCGAGTATTGTGTTCAATTCTGGAGACCACACTACCGAAAAGATGTGTTGAGAATTGAGTCGGTTCAGCGAATGGCTACCAGGATGGTTTTGGGGCTCAGGGAACTCACATATGAAGAAAGGTTAAAAAAACTGCGGATGTACTCACTGGAGGAGCGAAGAGAGAGAGGGGACATGATTGAGACCTTTAAGTATATTACTGGGCATATAGAGGTGAAAGATGATATCTTCAGTCTTACAGGGCCCTCGGTAACCAGAGGACACTCGCTGAAAATCAGGGGAGGGAAATTTCAGGGTGATGCGAGGAAGTACTTCTTCACTGAAAGGGTGGTCGATCATTGGAACGAGCTGCCTCAGAGGGTGATTGAGGCCAGCAGCGTGTTAGAGTTCAAGAGAAAATGGGATATTCATGTGGGATCTCTAGGAGAGTAAGAATCAGGGAGTGGGTCATTGGTATGGGCAGACTCGATGGGCTATAGCCCTTTTCTGCCGTCAATTTCTATGTTTCTAATGTCACCCCAGCCTGCTCCTGTTTGTAGACTCCAAGCTGCTCATGGCACAGGCCCACATGCTCTTGGCTCCTCTGATGCTAGTGGTCAGCTTTCAGCCTCACACACTTTGTCAGGTTCCCTGAACCTCTTATTATCCTTTCAATTCACTTAACTTCTGCATACTTTTCCTCTGGCTGTGTCAGCCATCCTTTGGGATCTGTGAGTAGAGTGATTTCCTGACCCAGGGGAATACCATATGAAAAGTATTATCTAACAGCTTTATTACATTACAAAACCAAAATAGCCAACAAGTAGGATTACCAGACGTCCAGGAAAACCAGGACATGTCCTCTTCTAGAGGACTGTCCGGGTGCCTGGAGGGTTTTCCAAAACCTGGCACTTTGTCCGGGTTTTGGAAGTCCTGAGTTGGAAGCCGTGACTGGAAGCCTTTGCGCATTCGCAGCCATCACTGTGATGTCATATGCACACGTATATGTGTGTGATGTCATTGCGTCAACATCTGCGCATGCATGAAGACTTCCAAATGCGGCCTTCGACCTCAGGGAGGTTCGGGGCAGGCGAAATTGGGTGGAGCCAGAGAGAGAAGCCCTGGGCGCAGGCACCTGTCCTCCTCTCTGCCACCCCCACTCCTTCCCCGCCCCCACTGATACACTTGTGCACTGCTTCCCTCCCCCCATACCTCTAACATTCCTGGTATGAGCAGCCACTCCCAAACTGCTGTCACGCCAGCGTCGGTTCTTCCTCTGACATCACTTCCTGAACCTGCGTGAGTGGACTGCTGGGCACAATGGACCACTGGTCTGACCCAGCAGCAACAAGTCTTATGTTCTTATGTATAGAGCAGTGGTCTCAAACACGCTGCCCGGGGGCCACAATCAGCCCCCAGGGTACTATTTTGAGGCCCTCGGAATGTTTATCATAATCACAAAAGTAAAATAAAACAGTTTCTTGATCAAATGATAACGAGTTTTACCTCATACAAAATTGTCATTTTTTAAAATAAGACATTAACTATTTTTTTCTGAGGCCCTCTAAATACCTACAAATCCAAAATGTGGCCCTGCAAAGGGTTTGAGTTTGAGACCACTGGTATAGAAGTATGAGGGAAAGGGAAGCAGTGCACACACAGCAGGAGGGGGCGAGGAAGGAGTGTGTTAAGGTGGGGGGGCGGAGAAGAGGGCGGAAAAGCGCCTCTCACCCTCATTACGCCACTGGACATACCCTATAACCATTTGCCCATTCTCCGGGAAGCAAAGGGAGGGATTTGAGGCTTTTTTCTCTTTGCCACTTTTTGGATAGCATGTGCCTTCTAAATACAACTGTTTGATAATAAATTATAGATAATACATTAGAGATGCACATATATCCATCATTTTTTTAATAGATGGAAATGTAGATTATGGAAGTGTGATCATAATGCTTCTTAAAGCACCACTAGTACCTGGCTTATTTATAGTAGAAGAGTTTTTGTATGACTGTTTTGATTGTACCATAGAAAGGCAGTACATAAGAAATCTAATAATAATGATATACAGAGCTCAGTCGTTGATGGCAGTCTCGGTTTTCCTTTTTTCTTCCTCTCCTGATTCACACCAGGCTCCTGAAATAACAGTATTTTGTCCTGTTTTGCTTACTTAACTCTCTTCTCTGGGGAGAGTCTCCCTTGTCTATGTTTGCTCAACGCAAGTGTGAAAAGGTTTTAAAGAGGATCTCAAGGGGTCTTTAATGCCCTGCAGTGAGAGAAGGAAACATCTGGCTCTTGAAAAGAATGTTCTGCTGTTGGACACCCGGGCTAAGCGTAGCTGTATTTTGTGCACACCCCTCTCTGACAGCTGTCTAACCTAGTAGGTGATCCTCAGGCCTTCATTCCATTGGCAGCTCCTTCACAGGCAAGTCGATGCTCAAAACTCTGGCACTATAGAGAACTTAATGCTGGGAAAAGTCTATGGGACAGCGCACAAAGATAACTTCCTAATGCTCAACACCAAAAACATACAGGGGCCTACAGGGGGCATGGGGGAGACTTCATGAGGGGAAGGCATGTTGGAGGGAGCAGGCTGATTGGAGCAGTTTTCCGGGTCTTTGCTGCGTCTGAGTAGCTGTGGCTGAAACGTCGGTTCTTTCTACTCAGATGCGGGAAGACCCAGAAAACTGCTACAATCATGACACCAGCTGCGGAAGTCTAAGAGAATATATGTTTGCTGTTAGTATTGAACATTAGAGGAAGTTATTTTTCTACCGATACCTGGCACGTGTGCACTTTACTGCATAGATCTTGGCAAATGCCCAGAAGGGAGGTGGACCAATCTCCTGCTGGAAGGTGTGATTTCAGTCAAATATGCTGCTACCACCGCAAAATAACTGAGGGGATGAAAGAGCTGAGAACTGCTGGGCAAAATTTGATTTATGTGTGGGTGAGGGGAAAGGGGATTTGCTGTCTTTCTGCTGGCAACCTTCCTTCTGCCCATTTCCTGACACAGCTGTTAGCACAAAACAGGACTCAAGTTATTAAAGAAACCCAGTTGAGCCATTGAGAAACTCACATTCAGACACCCTAATGCCAGCTCTGAGCTGCTGTTAGGTTTTCAGTAGTAAGGGAATATCTAAGGCCTCATTTGTATGCTCTTTGCACTAATCTTCATTTCCCACTCTGTTCCCTCGCTAGTACCCTCTGAACATCCTGAGCACGCCAACACTGGTACTAGTCGCCTCTAGTGCCAGCGTTAGATTCTGAGCATCGGTCTGAGGGTGACTGTGGAAATCTCTTGGCTGTCAGGATTGGGGAATTATTGTTTGGGGATTTTTGGTGTTTAGTGGTTGTATTGCAATATATTCTTTGCCCCTTGCTACCTTGAACTTTTTGGAAAGATGGCATACAAATTAAATAAATTAATTGATGAATGAATGAATATTTCATACACACACAGGACTTTGAAGAAATGCCTGTTCATGTGTCTAGAATGTGTTTTCTATTCTTTTTAACTTAGTAGTTTCTTCCCGCTCCCTTGGACTTCCAGCTCAGTCAGAACCCAGATGGGATTTGGCATCATTAACCTTCATTTGTAGCTAGCTGAGTTTTTCCTTCTGTTGTATAGGGTCTCCTAAGAGGTCTGTCAAGCCCAGTAGCCCGTTCTCACGGTGGCCAATCCAGGTCCCTAGTACCTGGACAAAACCCAAAAAGTAGCAACATTCCATTCTACCAATCCAGGGTAAGCAATGGCTTCCCCCATGTCTTTCTCAATAACAGACTATGGACTTTTCCTCCAGGAAATTGTTCAAACCCTTCTTAAAACCAGCTATGCTATCGCTCTTACCACAACCTCTGGCAATGCGTTCCAGAGTTTAACTATTCTCTGAGTGAAAAAAAATATTTCCTCCTATTAATTTTAAAAATATTTCCCTGTAACTTCATTGAGTGTCCCCTAGTGTTTGTAATTTTTGACAGAGTGAAAATTCAATCCACTTGTACCTGTTCTACTCCACTCAAAATTTTGTAGACTTCAATCATATCTTCCCTCAGCCGTCTCTTTTTCAAAGTGAAGAGCCCTAACCTTTTTAGTCTTTCCTCATACAAGAGGACTTGCATCCCCTTTATCGTCTTGGCCAATCTTCTTTGAACCTTTTCTAGTGCATTTATATCTTTCTTGAGATAAGGAGACCAAAATTGAACATAATACTCCAGATGAGGTCACACCATGGAGCGATACAGAGGCATTATAATATTCTTAGTCTTGTTAGCCATCCCCTTTTTTATACTTCCTAGCATCTTGTTTGCTTTTTTGGCCATAGTAACAGTCCTTGGCTTTAAGCCATACACTAGGGCTCCTTCTGGAACCTGACAATTATTGTTCCCCCACCTCCACCTACAGCAATTGTGAATTAGAGAATGATATGGGGACAAATTTTTCCCCGGCCCCACAGGAACTCATTTTTCCATCCTGGCGAGTTCTTTTCCTGTCCCTGCCCTATTCCTACAAGCTCCATCCTCATCTGCCTAGGCCCTTTAAAATCATAACTGTTTGAGGCTTGTGGGTTAAGGAAGAGCTTACAGTAATGGGGCAGGGACAGGGACAAAAAACACACAGTGATGGGTTGGGGAAATTGAGTTCCTACAGGGATGGGGACACATTTGTCCCCATGTCATTCTCTATTTTGAATGCTTCAAAAAGGTAGGGAGGCAACATTTTGTCTAGTTGTCTGAGAGCCTAGCAGCAGGGATTTTGTAGTAAAACTGCTACTGCCACCCTTAACTTGGCAATGCTAATGTATTTTATGCAGTGAATCACAAAACATTCTCAGTCCTGTCAGCCCTGTCACCATGACGTATTCTGGGAGGTTTTTCTCCCACTTAAGAAAATAAGCATGAAAAATCTGGTAATTGCCATCAATCACACTTCTAGCAGTTCCGGAAAATTTAAGCTTAGTATGCCTGATCTGAGGCATATCTCCTCTCATTCCCTTATTTTAGTATCTGGGTCAGCTTCTAAGCCAGTCGGGGTTGTTCGTACCATCCTTAAGCCGTGAGATCTCCCCATGCCCCCAGCGACCACTTACTATGTACATGCAGAGTGCAAGAACAGAGAAAATAACTGCAGATAAAAATCAAGGCCCTTGGAAGGGCCTTCCAAGGTGCTAAGCTCAGGGGATGCCAGTCTGTATTGGAGAGAGTGAGGTGCCAGAACTCTGCTCCACTGTACGAATGTGACTGGATGCAACCATATTATGGACAAGTCAGGCGGAGGTTTACCAGATGAATATAAGAAAAAAGACATGGCTTGTTCGGTCTGCCCTTCCACACCCCCAGTTTAGCTTTACAGTTCCTTCTTTTCCATCAGAAATCCTTTATGCTTTATTATTATTTTTATTTAGATTTAGGGAAAGGCATTGGGACTTGTATACTGCCTTTCTGTAGTTATTCAACCACACTCAAAGCGGTTTACATACAGATTCTTCAAGCATTTTCCCTATCCGTCTCGGTGGGCTCACAAACTATCTAATGCAGGGGTGTCCAACCTTTTGGCTTCCCTGGGCTGCATTGGCCGAAAAAAATGTTTCTGGGGCCGCACAAACGCACAAATGCTGCAGCAAGACAGAGGAGGGAGCCGGCAAGACGGTAAACTCCCAGGGGCAGCAGAGGAAAACACTGCATCGCCCTCGACCGGGGCCGCACAAAATACTTCACGGGGTCGCATGTGGCCCTCGGGCCGCAGGTTGGACACCCCTGATCTAATGTATGTGGGGCAATGGAGGATTAAGTGACTTGCCAAGGGTCACAGGGAGCAGTGCGGGGTTTGAATCCACAACCTCAGGGTGTTGAGGCTGTAGCTCTAACCACCAGCTCACATCTTTTTCAGTAGTAGGTCAAAGTGAAGTACACTGAAGTACACCAGGTATTTCCCTGTTCCCAGAGGGCTTTCTCGTGCTTTCTTGCATTCTGATTCTTTCCTCGTGTCCACCATACTTTCAGCACTCATTCTGTATATAAATATCTTATTAGCTTAATCTTGGGTATACCCATGGGACCTTTCACCCTACTATCCCATGACCTCTCCTGCCAGAGCTTCTTTTCCAATGAAAGAGACCTTCTTCCTGTACATTTATTCCTTAGACATGTTGCCTCCATCATATGTCCCCTTTCTTCCAGTTTATACTTGTCTAGGATTTTAAGTATGTCAACATGTTCTTTATGATGAAGGCTACTGAATATTTTAACAACTGCCCTCTGTCCAGTTTGTGTCCTTTTTAAAGATGTGGGACCCAATATTCAAAAGGGTTTAACCAGACAGGAGAGAATCTTGCTGATTAAACCACATTGGAGAGACCCACCACTTATATTCAGCAACAGTTAACCAGACAGTACCACTGAATACTGACTCGAACTGGGCATGTCAAAACCAGGCAGTGGAGGGGCAATCCATGGATGGAGTCGAGAGGAACTGGGAGTTATGCAAATGCTGGTGATTTTCAAGGCCAGTGTCCACATAGCTAAGTGATCATGTAGGACCACACAAATCGCTGTCCTAACTTTGGTCATTTAACTATGCAGATGCTGGCTCTGAATACTGGTTGGTACCAGGATAGTGGCCTAAAAATTCTTCTGCTCTCCCATCCTCTCACACACCCCCCCCCAACACACACACACAAGCTATCCACTGTCCTAACCCCATCCACATGAGCATGGTATCCTTCCTGACCCCCCCCCCAACAAAATTGCATCCTTCTCTCAATCCCCTCTCCCCCTAAAGAAGCTTCCCTCCTGTTCTCTTCCATGTCCCTCCCTCTTCATGAAATCCTCCCCAAACTCTGGAACTTCCCTAAGCCTACTTTAGTGTCCCTTGTGGTTTAGGGAGATAGGCTGGGAAGGAACAAACTCCAATCCCTTCTGCTCATGTCAGCTCTGGATGCTAAATGGTGGCCACGACCTCTTGTGGTGGTGCCCTTAAGTGGAAGGCTGCAAAGCTACAACTAGATGTTGTGGCCACTATTTTGCTCCCAGAACCAACATGGGCAGAAGCAATTATGATTCACTCCTGACCAGCCTATCCCCCTTGACCACTTGGGATACTAAAGTGGACCAAAGGAGACCTACAAGGGAATGGGGGAGACTTCATGAGGGGAAGGCATGTTGGAGGGTTCAGGAAGTGGACTTCGCTTAGGGGGAGCAGGCTTTTGTTGGGAAGGAGGTTGAGATTGTACTCGTCTTGCTGGGGAGGTAGGGAAGGACACAATGCTCTTGGAGGGAGGATGGGAGGGGAGAATGCAATTGGAGGGAGGGGGCAGAACAGGCAAGATCGCCTTATGTGGGTCCTGGTTTAATATGGGCTGGAACCCCCATAAGTATCAGCAGTCATCACATATCTAGTCATACCCAGATATTCAATGCTAATGCCTAGTATGGTCCAACATTGAACAGCCGGGTCTAATTTAGCCAGCGACAGTCTGTGCTTAAAATGTATTTACTGCCACTGGTTGAATATTGACATGATGATTTGTAGAATTGTGCATAGTACTCCAAATGAGGTCTCACCAGGGACATTGCACAGAAGCAATATCACTTCTATCTTCCTGCTAGCAATTCTTTGCCTTATGTATCTAAGCATTCCTATGGCTTTCCCTGTTGCCTTATGCTTCCTCTTAGGCCACATTAAGTTTGTCAGATTCAATCATCCCCAAACCAAACAGTTCTGCGCACTAAAGAACTTCATCCCTACACTGTACTGCAACTCAGAGCTTTTACAGCCCAAATGCATGACCCCGCATTTCTCAAAATTAAATCTTAGTTGCCAAACTCAACTTGACTAGATCTCTCATCATGTTCTCCAAACCATCCTCTATATTGTTGGAAGCCTTTCTCAAAAACCTTTCTTACAGGCAAGCATCAGGGCGAGTTACTTTACAGTACGTATTTTTAGGACTAGTTTGTAAAGTCAGGGCCAGGGCTGGGAGGCTGAAAAGCACTGCAGTCGCTTAACTCAGCATTCTCTTCTCATCCAATAAGCCAAGTTTGTAACTTCTGAACCACAGTGATTACTCTGGATGATTTAAAAAAAAAAAAAAAAAAAACCCAACATGGAACTAATGCTCCATATCAATAATTTATAGTCATTAGTAGAATAAAGATAATATCCAACACTTTGGTTTATTTATAACTTTTGCATGCAAATGTAAGCATCACATGTGCAATTTGCTTAGCGGATAAAATGCAAGGGAGGCATTCACAGGGGAGATGCATGAACAGGGTATGAGAAGGACCAGGGTATGAGAAGGACCAGGGTATGAGAAGGACCAACATTTATGCACATAACATACATAATACTGTAGAGTTTGACCACTTGGTTTTGGCAGAAAACAAAGCTAGAAATGAAATGGTCCCTGACCTATTGCCACTGCCACAACTCATAGCCAGTCTCCATCTCCCCAGCTGCCGCTGTTGCTGCATACAGCCTCCTTCCCCCACCAGAAACTTCTCACCCCACCCCCCACTCAGTCTATCTCAGGCACTCTGGCGGTCTAGTGGCCTAATCGGGGCAAGAGCAGGCACTGTTACTCTCACCCCAGCCCTACCAGCTGACAAAATGGCTACCGTGAGCTTTAGGGGCAGTTTTATGAGATAGCCACTGAAGGTTTCGGCGGCCATCTTCAGATAGGAGATGGTATAGGCAAGAACAACAAAGATACTCAAGATGTCCACCAAGACTGCCGATGAAGATCACGGCAGCCACTTTGGCAGCAGATAAGGCTGGGGCAAGAGCTACTGTGAATCAGTCTTGCCTTGATTAGGCCCTAGACCACCAGGACACCTGAGGTATGCCTGGTGGGATGAGCTAGCTAATGGGTAGGTCCAAGAGGGGGAAAAGAAGCTCCAAAAATATTACAGCAAGCTGGCTAGTCAGGTGTCCCTGAGGGCTGATCCTGCTAGCAGAAGACTTCCGCCATGCAAGTCTGCATATTCTCCCAGGCAGAGGTCCTAACAAGAGGAAACCTCTGGGCACCAAGTCTCAAACTTAAAAGGACAGGAAAAAAACCCCAAAAAACGATAAAATTGCAGAGCAGATCAGAAACACATCTGAGCAACTTGCTTGCAGAAGAAAAACTAAGGCGGCAGATGCAAGCCTGCTGGGAAGGAGTGATGAGTGATATGATTCTGCAAGCAACTTGCGGGTTCAGGTGCATAAACCTAGCATTCAGGACTACTAGACACACTGCACTAGAACTTTGAATATTGACTCCTAAATTATTTTGTGCACAATTCCCCCAAGATTATTACTTCCACTATCATAAACAGGAACCAGACTTGCCTATCTCCAGTCCTTTGGAACTACTCCTAACTTAAGTAGGGGTGAACTGGACAGACACTAGAGGAATAAAGTAGAAATTTAGCTTTCAAAGGAGAAAGGAAAATTGTTCACTTATGTTGTCTACTGCTCCCCAGGTGACTGCCACAAGATAATTAGCTTCTCTGGTCTTAAAACAAATCTCATAGATTTTCTGGAGTATGAATTCTAAGACTGGACAGGATATAAACATGTTAAATAATAAGTTTAGTATTCTTAAAGATATGTATTTATTACCTAAAGACAATGGAGGAACTACTCTATCCATGGTTCTAAAATCCAAATAGCTACATGTAAATCCACACCCTGCATCATTCACTGTTTTTTCTTGTTCTGAAAACTGTTTTGATTGGTAAAACGATAGCCATGATTCTTGAAGGGCAATTCTTTAAAATCAACTGCAATGTTTTGTCATGCTTTTTATCATTCATAAACTTTGCTGGAAAGCTGCTGTTGAGTTGACATGTTAGTCACTCACAGTCTCAAATTTCAGGCATTGTTAGCCTGAAGAAAGGTCTTAATGGAGGTCAAGGCAGCTAATAAAGAGGAACATGCAATTAGAAGGGCCTTGGGCAGAGACGGATGGCTGGTTGCCTGGGCAGGCCAGGGCTAGGAGAAAGACGGTCACTCCTTTAGCCCTCCCTCGCATCTGGTTTATAAGCTCTCATTGCAAGAAGGGCAGTAAAATGAAAGACAAAGGTACTCCTTTAGTACTTCTAATAAAGGGGTCTCCTTCATTTATGGAGAAAGAAGCCTATATATTAGAGCATTACAGTAGATGAAGTACAATGCGCCAGCCTCTTGAGATTATGCTACTAAAAATGGTATTTCTCTTTATTTCTTCCTTGCAAACTAGTTCTAAAGAATATTTTTTATTGCAATTGTGGTTTTCATGTGGCTTATTTCAGTAGAGGCCATGTTATTTTCCCCCGTTTGTACATCTGACAAAAATTATGTAACATTATAACGGTGACATAATGCTAACAATCAGAGGCAGCACAGCTGTTTACCAACAGGAAAAGCCCCTCTTAAAACAGATCTAGGATGATTCAGCGTGGCCGTTTCACCATGGCCAGTTGAGCGTAGCCGTTTCACCGCCACGGACACGTGAAACAGCTGCATTGAATCAGCTGGAGTTGCCTTTGCAGCCCTTTACGTTCACCCCAAATACCCCAGCAGTGGCTCGGTTCGTTTGGGGGGTAATGTCCAACCAAGCCCCCCTAAACAACACCCCAGTGGTGGCTCCCACCCCAAAAAACACCCTAGCAGGAGCCCTTTTGGAAGACCAGCAGACCGCGTGCAGAAGCCACCACTCGCGGCTTTGACAACAGAAATGTGGTTGAGAGGAGGGAGCTGGACAGAGGAGGTAAACGCCTGCGGGAGGTATGAATTTGTGACACAGAACGGAAGTGGCCGACGAGGGGCACATTGGAACACGAAAGGGAAGAGGAGGGTCGTGTTTGGACAGAAAGGGAGGAAGAAAGGGCACGTTGACACAGGAAGGGAGAGGTGGTACTCCGGTTCATAAGTATGAGTTTGACATAAGTCAAGAGTTCTTAAATTGGGGACTGCTTGTATATTGTGGGTAAGAGTACTTATTAATACCCTTTCCTTGTTTAATCAAAGTTAGGTGCCATTTGTAGAATCTCACCTACCAGCGCCTAATTCGGACTTAGGCACTGGTAGGCATCATAATGTTAGGCACTGGTATACAGGGTGGGCCAGAAGTAGGTATACAATATTTATTTATTTTAATAATTAGACCACTTATAGCCTAAGTGGTTTACATTCAGGTCCTCAAATATTTCTCCCTATCTGTCCCAGTGGGCTCACAATCTGACTAATGATACCTGGAGCAATGGAGCATTAAGTGATTGCTCAGGGTCACAAGGAGAAGTGCTGGGCTGGAACCTGTGACCCCAGGGTGCTGAGGCTGCAGTTCGAACCAGTAGGCCACTCCTCCATTCCTACTTATTCGTTATTTCTTTTTATTTTACAGGTATCGAATAGGTATAAGACAGTACAGAATGGTAATCAAGTAGAAGCAAAACCATGTAACTGATACAAAAACTTCACACGAATGTTATTCATGACACCTGTAAAATAAAAGGAAATAATTACTCCTGGTGGAATTCTACGCAAATAAATTCAAAATTCTACACACAAAATTAGCAAATTCTGCAACAAAAATGTTTTTCTTCTACCAGTAGGGTCCTTTTATTAAGGCGCCTTAGTAAAAGGACTTCTTTGTTGTCTGGGTGTTTTAGTTTTCCATCATGTTAGTTGCAGTTTCTTTTTTCTGCTTTCCTGTCGCCTACTAATTCTCCTTCAAGTGGCTGCTATCCATTTGTCTTTTCTACTCTCACCTGTCTATTCCCACAATACACCTGCCTCAGACATATTGATCATTCCTTTTTAGCTCTTTTTTGCCTTTCTTACCCTTCTCCTCTTTTTCACTTTTCAGCTATCTATCAAATTTCCATCTTCTCTCCCATTCTCCATCTCATTCTCAAGTTTCAAGTTTTATTAAAATTTGTTATAACACCTAATCAAACTTCAAGGTGGTTTACCAAGGTAAAATATATACAAAATACATAAAATACAAAATCAAATGAAGATGGTACAATGTCATAAAAAATAAATATATGTATATATACAGTATATATATACACCTACATGATGGAAACAATAGGGAAGAGGAAAGAACTACAATGTATAAAGAAAAAGGAGGGAGAAGGGAGTAACGTAAGGGGGGAAGACAAACTGACCAACAGTCGTTCAGAATAAAGTGCATCAACCCTCCATTCCCTTTCATCTTCAATGTACCTCTATTATCATATTTCTACCCTGTTATATCTATCCTCTCATAGGTTTCCTTGCCACCCTCTCCTCCCCCTCAGAGTTCTACCATTCTGTATCTTCCTTCCTCCACCCTTATAGCCCGACATCTGCTCTCTCTTCCTTCCCTCCCCACCCTCATAGTCTGACATCTCCCTATCTCTTCCCTACTGCATTCTCCCCTATGGTCCAGCTTTTCTCCCACTCTCTTCCCTCACTCCCATTTCCATGCATCTCTCTATCACTCCATTCTGCTCCTGGATCCAATATCTCCCTCCTTCTCCCCTTCAAACTCCTGTGTATCTCTCTCTCCCTCTCACCTACGCCCATATCCAACACCTCTCTCTCTCTCTCCCTTCTTTGTGCCCTTTGACAAATCTCTCCCTTCCTACCCTCCATTATGTTCAATTGTATCCTCTCCCCTATCCTCCCCCTGTGTCAGCATCTTTTCTTCCTCTCACCCCTCCCCTGTGCCACCAACTTTCTTTCCTCTCACCCCTTCCCTCCCCCTATGCCAGAACCTTTCCTTCATCTCCTTCCCTGTACTCTAAGGCTTGTTTCTTTGGGTTGCAGTATCGGCAGCAACTCTCACAGGCTGGCTGCCACTAACCCGGAAGCCTCCCCTCTGCAGGAGAAACTTTTGGGTTAGTGGCAGGCAGAGCATGGGAATTGCTGCCGATACTGCAACTCATAGATGTTTGACACAGTTGAGATCGTGGGCAGGAAAAGGGAATTCTGCACGATTGTGCAATGCTGTGGAAATTCTGTATTATGCACAGAATTCCGCCAGGAGTAAATAATGAATAAATACTGTATACCTACTTTTGGCCCACCCTGTAATAAGCTAGAGTTTTCTCGGTCTAATATACCAGTGCCTAACTCAATCCACATCTACACTCCGCCCCTAACTATGCCTATTTTTTGGGTAGGCACCATCAGGCACCGCATTTCAGTGTAGATGCTAACATGGTACCTACTGAGTTAGGCACATAACAGAAGTTATAATATGAAAAAATATATGATATATTTTATATAGGTATATACAAGTAGGTATGTATAAGCAGGTAGATTGATTATATATTACTATTACTATGACTACTAATTGCTTATCCCTCCTTTTACTAAGTTGGCTATCCTTCACTCTTACTTCTTCCAGACGTTCTCATCCAGCAAACTCCTAGAGATAAACCCCTTCTCAACAAATGGGACTTAGCTGGCAAGGAGCCATTCTTGGCTTGCTAAGCCCCGTTGAATATGGTGTGTGTATGGGAGAGGGGGTACATAAAACACTGCACATTAAATTCTATATATGACACCTAAGAATTTGGTGCTGATAAAGTGCTAGTCTATAAACCGTGCTAAAAGTTAGGCACAGTTTATAGAATAGCATATCCAGATGTACCTAACTTCACACACAACTATTTGCGCCAATAAAAATGTTGTGCCAATGCCCACACTTAAGCTTTAGGCACAGATGCCCTCATTCTACAACTATTGGCGTAACTTAAAGAAATGCCCCCGATCCACCCATGACCTGCCCATCTCTGCATCCCCCTTTTTTTTTTGACTCGTGCGTAAAATTTAGGTGTGAATCCTGTGCCTAAAAATCCATGCATATAACTTGTAATTGATTTTAATTAGTGCCAATTATTCAATTAAATTTCACTCGCAAATCGGGTAGGCGTCCAATTTTCTGCACTTTTTATAGAATTAGGGGGAGCGCGCCTGCCTTGTAACGTGCATTTAACATCACACACATCCAATTGCGTACAACCTTACAGCATATTATGTTATAGGAAGTAAAAGAGAAAAAATGTTCATCAATAGCATTTCCTCTGCTGATTTTTTATTAAGATTGTACTCCTTACATCTAATACTGCCACGTGTTTTGGAGTGCTGCGGGTTATTTGCTCATTATCATGATGAACAGACAGTGGCATAGTAAGGGGGGATGGGGTGGTCCTCCCCGAGCATTGTCTTAGTGGGGTCACTG
Source organism: Geotrypetes seraphini (assembly GCF_902459505.1). Lineage (NCBI taxonomy): Eukaryota > Metazoa > Chordata > Amphibia > Gymnophiona > Dermophiidae > Geotrypetes > Geotrypetes seraphini. The sequence goes on from NC_047086.1 coordinate 287,509,731, forward strand.
GGACCCATCCTCCTCTTCACCCCCACTCCTTCCTGCTCCCCCCCTGGCCCCCTTCCCTTCCTTCGTACCTCTTTAATTCTCCTGGAGCGAGCAGCATCACGAATTTGCTGCCTGCATCGGTGTCAGCTGTCTCTGACATCACTTCCGGGTCCCGTGCCTAGGAAGTGACATCAGAGGGAGAGCAGGCATGATGCAGGCAGCAAGTTCGTGATGCTGCTCGCGCTGGAAAAATTAAAGAGGTACAGTGGAAAGGGAAGGGGCACGCACACGGCAGGAAAGGGTTGGGAAGGAGAGGGGGTGGAGAACAGGATGGGGAGGGAAGGGGCGCCACCCACCTTTGCTATGCCACTGTGAACAAATTGTCTTTCTCTTTACTATTAATACTTTATGGGGGGAGGGCTGAAAAGTCTTCCGCCCAACCAACCAACTTCCTAAAGTCGTTAAGTGCCAATTTGCAGAAATGAAATCCTATGTTTTAACATTGTTTCAGATCAGCGGCTGAACTATAGCCGTCGTTCTCTTCTTGATTGGCCTGAGAACTTTTCTGCACCCCCCTCCTATGAGCCATTTTGCTAAGGAGTACTAAGCTTTAGCAGTAGCTAGAGATGCTCTTGCCTAATCCAAGCCCACCCAGTTTGCCAAGCAAATTTCCAGAAGCAGAGAAATAATTCATGTATTCCTTTATCTGAGCTGATCTAAGTGGAGTGTATCAGAACAGTCATAAAATAATAGGCAAAAACATAAAACCACAACAATTGACACACAGTCAGGGCTTGAGTTCTGGAAAAAGCGCAGGAGGGCAAAAATAAAAGTTCTAAAGACTGTGAGATGGTGGCTTGCATGTCTGCTTCTCAAAGACACAGGGCTCCTTTTACTAAGGTGCATTAGCGTTTTTAGCACACGCATGGAAATTACCATACGCTAAATCGCGCGGTACGCTTCTAGAATAACACCAGCTCAATGCTGGCATTAAGGTCTAGCGTGCGCTATTCCGCATGTTAAGGCCTTAATGCACCTTAGTAAAAGGAGCCCACAGTATCTCTCGCCTGCTCTTGAAATATTTCTCCCTTGGAAAGATCTCTATTTAAGATATTCATATCTAGAAGCATGCCAAGATTTTCTGACCACAAGAAATCAGAGCTTTTTTGAAAGGGTACTGAGTATTGACAGTTTTTCCATTACTTGATAAAAATGACCCAGGGTCTCCAAGTATTAATATAAGAGCCAGTGGCCTAGTGAGGGTGGGAAGCACACAGGCAGTGGCGCCCCAGCGCCCTCCTCTCCATCCCCCTGTTCCTTCCACGCCACACTTGTGCCCTCCCTTCCAACCCCCATACCTCTTTAAATCTTCACCAAGACGAGCAACTTCTCCAGCCTGCTCTTCACACTGGCATTGGCATTCCCTCTGATATCATTTCCTGGACTTGTGATCCAGAAGTGATTTCAGAAGGAGCCAGACCAGTGAGAGCAGCAGGCTTGCTCATGCTGGTAAAGATTTTAAAATATATGGGGGCGGGGGAAAGGGAGGATGCGAGTGTGGCATGGAGGGGGGGGGCAGAGAGACTCCAAGACAGCACCCAGTCCACACACAGACACCCTTAATATGTCACTGATAAGAGCTCAATTTCTGCATACTCTGTGCTGCTTTTTCATGGATTCTGTGGCTGGTTACTGTGGGGTGAGTCCCTCAGTGATCACCCCACTCCTGAATAATGGCCTGGTATTTGAGTAATGAGCACCTTTTTTGCCAGAAAAATGCACTGCATGAAATACACTGAAATGAGATTTAAAAAATGACAGCCCTGAAAAAGAGATGCACGCATAACAGTTTGCAAAGAGAGACAGACATTATGCTGAAAATTATAGGCAGCAGGCATCCTCTCCTCCACCTTTGCTACATTAAGCATGTCTGACTATAGGGAGCTCACACGTGCCTTGGTTTAGTAAATAGAATTCTCAAAATACACTTCCTGCGAACCATGCCAGGATTAGAGGGAGGAGAGATGGATTAATAACATCATGGAGAACTGAGGAGACAAGGGGTCTGGGTAAAATTAGGATTCGGTTTTACCTTGTTCCCCAGATACCACCAGAATGTGAGATGCATTGCCAACATCTTCCAAACCCCCCACCCTGCACTGCCCCCGTTACTACCGCTCTGCCCCTTTCTCAGCAGTAATTATTTCAAACGCCTCAGCTTCCTTTCCACTTCACTTTCACCCACCTGCGTAGCTTTGCTGAGCCCTTCCCCCCCCCTCCCCAATTCCCTACCGTGATACCTTAAGCTTGGCCTTGATTACTTGCTCACTTGGTATGCTCCGCCACACCGACGGACCCCATTTGTACCGATCCCTTCGCATGCCATTATGCCCTGCCTCTTTCAAACTTTCAAAGGCTGCTCCGAACCTGAACAAAAGTTGTTTTTTTGTTGTTGTTGTTATTATTATTTTCCCATCGCCCAGATATCCTACAGCTTTATAGAGTTTCTCTGCATGCCTCCTTCCACACTTGGCATCGGTCTGCCGGAGCCCCCTCAACATTACTCCAGATCTCCCACAGCTTTCACCATATAATTTCGCTCCAGAGTCCCTTGGAGCCCGCTTAAAAGCAACAACATCGTGCTGAGGGGGCGGGGCGAGCGAAACCGAGGCTCCCCCTTCCACACAGCCCACATGCAAGTACCAAAAGGGATAATAGGCGCCCAACTCTAATCTCCACCAGGAAATAAACGTGTACCAACCTTGCTGGAGAAGGGCCCCGGGAGGAGCAGTTTCAGCGCCTGCTTCTTTAGCTCCACCAGGCGGGCGGTGCAGTTCTCGCAGCACACCCCGCGGTCGGAGCCCGGGGACGAGCCGCCGCCGCTGCCCGAGCCCGGCGAGCCGGTGCCGAAGCCCGGCGAGCCCCCCAGCGAACCCGGGGAGCTGGTGCCGATGCCCGGGGAGGCGGGTCCGGCCGGCGAGCCCGCCAGCGAGCCGGGCGACGAGGTGCCCGAGCCCGGCGACGGGGTGCCCGAGGAGCCGGGCACCGAGCCCGCTCCCTCGGGGGCGGGGCGGCTGCTGGCCCGGGACTCCTCGTACGCCTTGCGGTACCAGATCTCCGGCGAGAAGGCGGCGGCGGCCTTAGTGGGGGAGCACGCTTCGTTCACCTGAAAGATAGAAGAAAAGAAGAGATGGTGCAAAAATAAATGTAAGGATCGGCGCAACTTCGGGTGTCAAAAAGCCGATCTGCGCTCAGACGCCCGCAATGCAATCGTGCCAAGCTTCAATTTATTTCTTTCATACCCGTATGTGCAAAATATAGCAGTTGCATGCATCCTGCTCACGAGTGCTACAGAGCCTTATGTTATGCATTCATAAGCAGCAAGGTGTTATAGAAAATAAAGCCTCGATAGGTGATGTTAAATCTAGTCCAAAATCGCTTTACGCGTCGATCTTCCAAACAAGCGCTCTCTCGATTCCGGGAAGATCTCGTCCACGGAAAAGGAAGAGCAGGTAAAGATTGCGGAAAATAAACAAAGTTTAAGGGGGATCCGACGAGAAGAATTCGGTCGCGACCGAGAAGGGAAAATGCATTTTTTTTCGTGATAAATTTGTAAAAAAAAAAATAAAATTGGTGGTGGTGGTGGAGGAGCCGTGAACGTTTTACACGCACCTTGATGAGGCGCCTGTACCATTTGTCGGGCTCGGAAAGAGCGAGGACGCAGGAATGTCCCCGCCACGCTATTCCGTGTCAAAAAGCATGCATGCGCGCAGAGCGCACCTCTCTTACCCCACATTTGCGGCTTCTGTTGGTCACCGCAGTTCGCTCTTTATTCCCAGCCACGGAATTCATGGCAATGGCAAAAGAGGAATTCTTCTCTCTGTTGCACTTTTTTTTAAAAAAAAAAGATCCGATTTATGGTTTCGGTCCAATCCGGGCCATCCGCCGGATAAACGCTCGGCAGTGTTATTTTTCCCCTTTTCCCGGAACAAAGAAAAAATGTATTTAAAAACCCTCGAGCTCCTTAAATGCCATTAATTTTCTCCTTCACATCATTTTTTTTTTTCCTCGCGCGCTCCTTTTTTCACTGGAACACTGCATCATCCCGAGCCAGAAAAGCTTGATATCACCGTTCAACAAGGCATCGTATCCCCCCCTCCCTACAGCAACTTAAAATCCAGGGGGGTTAAAAAAAAAAAAAAAGAAGAAGAAATCCCATGGAAAAAGAGATGTGTGGCAAAGAGACAGAGAACTGCGCTGCTCCTAGAAGTGGAGACTTCTCCCCGCCTCTGCCAGTGGCGCTGTGGTAACTTGCTTCCCTCAGCGAGGTTTTCACTGACTTAAGCGGGGGGGATGGGGGGGAAGAAATTCCCTTGAAGAAAAAAAAAAAAAAATTAAAAAATATATATCAGCATCTAGTGTCTGGGAGGAGTCAGTGGTCACTTGGAGCCAATATCCTGAGACAGGGGCTGTGTTTGACAGTCGGGAAAAGGCATATAAAGCTCCCCGCCGCAGCCTTTCCGAGCAGAGGCTGTGAGCCACCTTAACCCTCGCAAACAGAATTATTTTCTTTTTTTTAATCTTTGGGTTGGTTTTGGGGTTAACCCCCCCCCCCCCCAATGCCTTGTACACGCGCACACACAGAGGTTTTATCGGTCGGCAGGATTTCAGATTTCTGTCAGGGCAAAGGTGAAAGTAAATCCCTCCTTCGTGTGCGGTGTTTCACTGCTCCCCTCCCCCACGGTGTAAAATAATAGGAAATGCTAATGTATTCGATCACTTGACAGGTTTTCGGGTTGTTTGGTGGGTTTTTCTTGGGGGGGGGGGTCGTTTCATTATGATTCCCTTCGACCGGAGGAATGATTCCTTTGAGAGCCACGGAATTGCCGGTGGGGGTGGATAAGAAACAGCCTCCAAGCACCCCCTCCCCCCCCCACACACACACACACTTTTTAAAAATCTTATGTATAGGCATACGCATACATTATTTGGTCTTTCGCATACACGTCCGTGATACCTTCTTTCGAGATGGGGGTGTCATGCGGATTTATTGTGGCTGCGAAAAAGTCGCTCAGAGCTGATGCTGCGTCCTTGACAAGTGGCGACCGTGGGGGGCTAGCGCAGAGCTTGCAAGCCATGGGGGGGAGAAGAGGGGAGGATTACAGAACCAAGATGCCCACTGCCCAGCCCGAGCAAAACCTGGGCTCTACAGCAGCGTAGATGCTAATAGTGCCCTCTGCCCCCGTACTTCGTGCCCACATGCTAAGTTGCCAGTTCCTGGGAGTCAAGGCTCTGGACACCTTTATCCTTGGGCGCACTACCTGCCTTTTCTATTTGCGTACCCCAGACTTTGCTTTTACTTTCTTTTTCTTTTTTTTTTCCAATTCTGGTATAAAACATCCTACAACAAATATTACCTGACTTTTATACAGCTATAGCACCCCAACAAAACAAAAAGGGAATAGGTTTTCTGGTGGCTTGATTGATTCACTGAAAGCCAGACCATGACTCGCCATTTCCGGCTCAAAACAGCACAAGGCACATAGGTCTGTGCCACTTGGGCTATATTTAAATTCCGTACTTCTTGTAGCGTGAAGCGGCTTCTGGCTGGCTACCTGGTTGTGCTACTTAAGCCAAATATACTATATACTGTGTTCAAAATTTCCCTAAAGAGCAAAAGGGAGAAAAATCCTGAATACAGCTGATTGCAAGTGCAGTGAGCTTAAATGCACGTTAATGGCGCCCGATACTAATAATGCCAGTTAAATAAACAAACAAACAACCCTTTTTTATCTGTTATTTGGAAAAGCAAGGAGCCGCATTCCTAAGCACCCCCTGTGTAAACTTGGTGTAACGAGTTTGTGGAGAACTGGCGCCCTCTGCTGGTTAGCAGTTACGGACCTAATGAACCGCTACTACCGTATATTATTTTGCATTAGCTACTCTCTAGGTTTCCCACCTAAATACTGCCGAGCTGCACCCCTCTTTATTTTGATGCTTTAGGAAGTCGGCAGCATGTTTCCAGCTGCCAACTCAAGGATTCCCTGAGCACGTTCAGTTCACACAAAAACTGAGCAGGCACAAGGAGTTGGCTACACCCCTGCTGCTCTAAACAAATTGAATGCTCATGGGCCCAAATGCATAAAACTTCAATACATATGGCACCCATTATTTGTCTCTGTGGCCAGAAAAATAGCACTTATTGTTGATTTGGACACCAAGGGCTAGATTCACTAACCTGCCCGATCCGTGTCCTATCCGGGCAGGTCCGATGGATTCACAAACCAGCAATATTCTAATGGGGGCGATCAGAGGAACGCCCCCATCCACCAACAGGGATCACTAGTGTGCGATCCCGACACATGCACAGACCATCTGTAGATGGTCTGCACATGCGTCGAAGACCCGTCTTAGCCGCAACTTTTTTCTTTTTTACTTTTACTTTACCTTTAGTAGCCCAGCGAGCCAGTGGTTTTAATCCGCTTTAAACCTGCGGGTTAAAACCACGGACTCGCAGTGCGGGGAAGGGCAGGAGAGATTCAGGGAAGAGCAGGGCGGCGATTCAGGAGAGAGCAGGGCGGCGATTCGGGGCGACAAGCAAGATAGATTTGGGGCAGAGCAGGCAGGACAGATTCAGGGCAGAGCATCAGGGTGGCAGGCAGGAGAGATTCGGGGCAGCAGAGAGCAAAGCATGCAGAGAGAAGGGCAGCAATGGAGCTGGAGAGTCAGAAAGGACATTTGCGACTGGTCCCCAGCAGTCGCTTCTTGGGTTGATCGGCCAGCCCAGTCGGATCGCAAAATTTGTTTTGTGAATCGTGTCCCTGCCTACTTTGCATGTCGTTCCCCTCATTTGCATGCGCGGATCGGAATCGGATCGACAGAGGTAAGTGAATCGGGCCGGAGTAAAATTGGGTCGCAAAGGGGTCACAAATCGATCGGTACACGATTGGTTTGCTTAGTGAATCTAGCCCCAAGGACCTGATATTCAGTGATATAAGTGGGCAAGAGAAGCCACAACTACAGCTACAGATGGCAGGCTGGTGCTATTCAGTAGCATTTATCTGGGTAGTGCCAGGACCATCCCAAGCAGGAAATGCACCCATTGTGACACGCCCCCTAGAACTCCTATCCCATTCACTGCATTGCCACCAAGCAGGGAAGACAGTGGACAGGACAAAGGTTTGGAGCCTCTGCCCCCTTTGAGCACTATGCGGCCACACTGCCAGCACATAACTCGCTACAGCCCTGGGTAGTGTCATTGAATATTGGCCCTTATTGGCCATCTTAAGTCCCTTAAGAAAAGGGGCATGGGGGGGCAGAGTCAGGGAGGAGCCAACAGTTATGCAGTTGCCACAGAAAGCAGTTCAAACTATGACTGCTTAGCTATGCATCTGCTGGCACTGGATATCTGACAACACCTGCATCACTTCTGAGCAGTAGCCTGGAGCTGATCTTTCTCCCTCTCACATGCTTAACATGCTTTGATCTTTCCTTCTGACCCCTCCAACATTCTCTGATCTCCCTCCCTTCTCCCCCCCCCCCCAAGTCCCAGCAGGCTCTCTTCAGGCCTTCTGAAACATGCCTGGTGGTTGAGTGGTAGCCAGGGAAGGGACAAACCTCTCACTCCGACCCCTTGCAACTCCTGATTAAAATAACTGTCCTGACCTGGCTCTAGCTATAATCACACATACTACTGCTAGAAGCTGACCCCTATTATAATACCGAGACTACTGCTAGAGGTTACAGCAGCCATTTTTAATTAAGAGCTGTGAGGAAGAAATGAGTCAGGTTCACTCCTGCCCCACTTCCTGTCCTGACCACCACTACACTTCTCCCTCCATATTTGTGGTTTCAGCATTCAAGGTTTCGATTATTTGCGGATTTTAGTTTGCTGGCTCCTCCCCCCCAATTACATCAGTTTGCTTAGAGAAATCGCTGATTCCAAGCGTTTACACAGAAAATCGCTGATTCCCAGCACTTTCTTCACCCTGTTTTGCCTCTCCTTCAGGAACAGGCCAGGTCTCCCACCATGCTATTTGCGGTTTCACCATATTTACGATGGTTTTTAATAGAAAACAGCGAATAACATATGAAAAGTTATTCATGATTTTTCTATATTCACAGGTCTGTTAATCCCCTATCACAGCAAATACGGAGGGAGAAGTGTAGATCATATCTGCTAAGTCAAAACATAGGACACCTGCCCCACCTCACCCATGTCCAACACTTTTAATGTGTGCCCTCTTTGCAAACTCATTGTTTACCAGCATCTTACAGAGCTAAATTTAAAACTGTGTTTAATTTTTAAGGTCATCAGACAAAATGGGCCAGAATACAAAGAATATTAGCCCTTTACATACCTTTGAGACCTCCAAGGTCCTCTCAAGTAGTATTGCTATGTGTACCCTCACCAAAAGTAAGTGTATGATATGATGCACCTTTGCACCAGCGGCCATTCTACTCAGCACTTAATTTTAAAGTTGTTTTTACAAGTTTATTTTACTGTGTTCTTATATTTTATTTATATTTTACTTTGTAATCTTGCTTTACTTGTCCTATGCCGCCACAAAGCGGCGGCCCGCCGGACTCCGCCCCCAACCAAGTCAGCCCATGTACTTTAAATTTGGGCTCTCTGCGGTGCACGCCTCAGAGAAGGAGCACACATAAGGAGCAGGACCTGCTCCTTAGTTCGCTCCTTCGTGCGCAAACTGAGGGCGCCCCCACTCTGAAAGCCAAACTGGATATATCAACTGACTCTATAAAGTCATATAGACTTAAAACTCTCCTTATAACTTACACATTACTGGTTGGATTAATGAATCTGTACTCAAGTGCCTTTATCGATCCCATCATGTCTTCTCATCAAACTACCATCCCTGTTCATTGGGGCCACCGACCACTAAATCAAAAGCCCACTAGTTTTCGTTCACCAGCAATTCTGGAAATTTCAACCTTACCTCAGTCTTTGAATCACACACCAGCAGTTACTCCCTCTTCCTCTTACAACAATCAGACTTCATATAACACTTGCTTAAAATTAGGTCTCATTAATGCTAGATCCATTAAAAGTAAATATCACCTTATAAAAGATGCCATCCTTTTACAGGGCCTCCATATTCTATGCATAACTGAAACCTGGCTAACCGAAGGAGACGAAGCTTACCTCTCTTATTGTTGCCCACCAAACTACGCTTATCGATGGAACCACCACCTTAACCGCAAAGGTGGGGGCTTAGCCATAATTTAGCATAACAATTTAATTAAGACCAGTGACTTGTCAACCGGAAACGAGGCTCTCGAATATCTCCATGTCAAACTTAACTTTAATCCCAAAATTGACCTTCTCTTACTTTATATTCCCCCTCCCATAGGACAAAATAATTTATCTCTTCTCCAAAACCTAATTTTTGATTTCTGTTCCGCTACAAACTATCCTTTGATATTAGGAGATTTTAATATTCACTTCGAGGAAATAACTAATCCAACTACCAAAGACATATTAACTCACATTGAGACATTAAATTTACAAACAATAATTCAGGACCCAACGCATTTTGCTAATCATACTTTGGACATGATTCTCGCCGCCAAATCTCAAATCCTCACTTATTCGGTCCCGAATATTTCACCCGTGCCCTGGTCTGATCATTACTTTATTTCATGCAATATCTATTCACATAAGGGCTCACTTATACAAACACCTTTAGAACATAAAAAGATTTCATTTCGTGATTATTCTAAACTAGAACTATCCGATATTCTCCTTTCATTTAATCCGCTCTCTCCAGCACTCAACACTGACTCGCTGGAAGAGCAACTGCTAACTTGGAATTCAACCTTACTATCTTTTCTAGACAATAAAGTTCCATTAATCTTCAAATCAATTCCCCTCCGCAAATTATCGAATCCTTGGTACACTAACGAACTTTCCCTTCTTAAAAAACAATTACAGTCACTGGAAAGGAAATGGTGCCACACTAAATCTGACTTAAACCTAAAATGCTACAAACAACATGCCTCTCTCTACAAAATGAAAATCAACTATGCCAAACGGAGTTATTATTCAAAAAACATTTCTAAAGCAAAAAATCCATCTATTTTATATGTCATCTTGAAATCAATTGCTCCCATGACCCATAGAGATAATAGTAAATAAAAGACTCAACTCACGGCCCAAGAACTGGCCGATTACTTTTGTAAAAAAATTAGTAACATCCGCAATACATTTGATTCTAGCACATCAAGGAACTCAACCAACAGTTCCAAATTTGAATACTTACCTACAGTCAAATGTGCCAAGTTCAAGATTCCTACCCTAACAAATATTGAAGCCCTCTTCAAAAAAGTCAATATAAAAGGATCCGGATCCAAGATGGCTGCCGCTGTCTGATGCTGGAAGGACGCCTGAAAGTGTTTTCCTTACCTTTTTGGAAATGCCGAAAAGAAGGGGCAAGAGTGTTGGTGGTGCCTCCCAGCGCTCAGGACCCACGGTTCCTACAATTGAAGACATCTTCAGACGCCTTCAAAACGAGCAAGTCGGTTCGGGGAATCGCCCGATGGAAGCGTCGGCAGAGAGGGGTGCTTCGACGACATCCCATGGGCTAGACGTGACTCTGAGCCCCGACGTTAGGACGCCTCCCCTCCAGCCGTTGCCGCTGGGAGCTAGCTCACCGCGAGAGGAGAGCACGTCAGACGAGAGTGTGTTCTCCCCTCGAGAGGCCAGCACGTCGGAGGGCTTGCAGCAGGAGACAACTCAGAGGGACTCGCTCCCTTTGGAGAAACCAGAGACTGGGACAACTCGTGCTATGGAGGAACAGGGCACTGAAGAGGTAGACCAGACATCTGAACTATCTTTGCCTACACTAATAATTCCTTTTGTTCCAATTAAACCCCCAGAAGTCACTTTAGACTCGCTCTGGGAGTTAGTTGTGGCTTTGGGTAATTCTCTGACTCCTCAAATTAAAAACTTAGATAAAGAACTTAAAGACCAGAAAGAAGTTATTAAGAATTTGAAAGAAGACATAGAAATATTGAAATCTGATACCCAAGAAGATAAGAAGGACATAAAAATGATAAAAAGTAATCATGACTCATTGGTAAAAGATAACTTGATAATGAGGAGAAAATTGGAAGCACTTGAAAACAATTCCCGGATTAATAATTTGCGTTTAATTAATTTTCCAAAGGTCTCTTCAATTTCCCCAAGAGACATGATAAAGCGTTACTTTCTGGAAATATTAAAAATTCCTGAGAATTCATTACCTCCATTGATAAGAGTATATTATTTACCTATAAAGACTCAGGATGCTTAGAAGAAAGACGTAATTGGAAAATCCCAGGAAAGTTCTGTGGATGTATCTGCTTTATTAGAGCAGTCGGACAGAGAAGTGGCTATTCCAGCCACTCTCCTACTGACTGTAGTTCTGGCTCCAGATAAAGACTGGATCCTTAAACTTTTCTTTAAAAATAGAACCACAGACTTCCTGGGTTTTCATATTCAAATTTTTCCGGATGTCTCTAAGGAGACTCAAAAGAGAAGAAGGGAATTTCTAATGTTGAAACCTGGTGTGACCCAGATTGGGGGTTTATTTTTCCTTAGATATCCTTGTAAATGTGTAGTAAGGTATCATACTTTGAAATATGTGTTCTTTGAACCAGCTCATTTGACAGCCTTCCTCTCCACGAAGCGCCTTGGGAATGAAGGAAAATCAGCATCCAAGGAATAATTAGCTCCTTTTCAGTATCAGATAATGTGATTTCCTTTAGTTGTTATTTTGTATCCTTAAATCACTCCGTTTCTTAAGTCTTGGATCCTAATTTTGAGGACTAGTGTGCGATTAAGTTGAGAGTTATTTCTTCTTTTTTGGATAGAAAGTATTTTTAATGTTGTGTTTAATATTATGTTTTCTTAATTGCACTTTCTGTACAAGATGATATGCTTGTTAAATAATGCAAAAATTTCTAAAATAAAAAATATAAAAGGATCCAGTTCAGAAACCATCCCCCTGTTCTTTCTTAAAAAATTATTTTCTTGCTTCGGCCCATTCATTCACTCCCTTATACTAAAAAGCCTACTTACAAGTACGGTTCCGCAGTCCTGAAAAACTGCAATAATCACCCCAATACCAAAAGACCACAAAATCAGTCTGGACAAAGTATCAAACTATTGTCCCATTGCCAATATACCTTTCCTAACCAAATTAACGGAAAGGCTGGTATTTGAACAACTCTCCGATTTTGTCAAATCCACAAACGTACTTCACCCGAATCAGACGGGATTCAGGAAATATCATAACACAGAATACTCACTGTTAGGATTGATAACGAATACACATTATTATCTAGATCAGGGGTGTCCAACCTGCGGCCCCGTAAAGTATTTTGTGCGGCCCCGGTCGAGGACAATGCAGTGTTTTCCTCTGCTGCCCCTCGGTGTTTACCGTCTTGCCAGCTCCTTCCTCTATCTTGCTGCAGCGTTTGCGCGTTTGTGTGGCCCCAGAAACATTTTTTTCGGTCAATGCGGCCCAGGGAAGCCAAAAGGTTGGACACCCCTGATCTAGATCATCATAAATCCGTAATTCTTTTTTCATTAGACTTGTCTGCTGCTTTTGACACAATTGATCACGATCTACTACTTAAAAGATTAAAATCCATAGGTGTTGCGGATCAAGTTTTAGACTGGTTCATCTCATTTCTTACCATGGTTAGATACAATGATACGTTCTCTAAAGCTTACTCCTTAACTTATGGTATCCCTCAAGGTTCTATTATCTCCCCTTTATTGTTTAATATTTTCCTATCTCCGCTACTGAGCATTTGCCAATCAATAGGCTTCACCACATACTCATACGCTGACGATATTCAACTCTTACATCCATTAAACCCAGAGAACATAGAGGAAATACACGAAATCAATAAGAAACTAGAGACAATAAAAAAATTGGCTCTGCTCTAACAAGCCAGCCTTAAATATCCAAAAAACAAAATCACTGCTTTTTCTGTGGAAAAAAAGACATACATTTGAGCATCCCATTTTCTCTTAACAATATCCACATAGAGTCAGTGACCTCCTTAAAAATATTAGGCGTTGTCATCGATGATAAACTCTCGTTCCATGATCACATAAGTAATACAGTTAAACAATGTTTTTTCAAATTACGTATGATACGTTCGATTTCAAAATTTCTCAAGCCCAAATCTATCAATATATTAATCCAATCTCTGGTCATTGCCAAGCTTGATTACTGCAACTCTTTACTAATCAATATTACCCAGAAGGAAAAAAGACGCCTTCAAATAATACAAAACACTGCGGTTAAACTCATACACAATGGAAAAAAATACAATCATGTCACCCCTTTTTATTGATTAACTCCCATTGGCTCCCAATTAGCCATCGCATTACTTTCAAAATATTACTTCTAAAATACAAAACTTTAACTTTTAAAGAACCTCTATTTATCAACCGAATGCTTATCCCCCACAACACTTCCCGGTCTCTTCGATCGACAGCCCAATATCTCCTAGCTGTTCCTTCTTTAAAAATTATTGGCACTAGAAGACATGATATGTTCTCAGTAATGGCCCCCCAATTATGGAACGCTCTTCCCCAATATATCGGAGAAGAAAAAGACCTTGGTCAATTCAAAAAACTACTAAAAAGTTATCTTTTTAAAGATGCATTCAATCTCTAGCTTTTTTCCTATTAGATGCAGACATTAGGGCTCAGTTTTATTACCCCATCCTATTGTTTCATTCCTTGTTTTGTCTCTTTTCTTAAGCCGAGAAGATGTAACTTTACCTACTTCTATCCTTCTCGTTTCGTGTATGTCTTAATAGTGTTAGTTTTAAGTTATTTGGACTACTTTTATAAACCTGTTCTATGAAGTTGTAAATCGCTTAGTAACTGGAATAAGCGATTCATCAAATATAAATAAAAACTTGAAACTTACCTGCCCCCACATTGTGGAATTTACTCCCAGCGGGGCTATGTCTACCTTCAGACTATCTCTACTTCAGGAAGCAGGTAAAAGCCTGGCTGTTCTCCTAAGCCTTTAATACATAGAGTGACAAAGGGACTCATTTTAAAAAAAGATAGATGTCCAAAAGACAGCACAAACCGGTACTTGAACATCATACTAGTCAAAACGTCCAAGTGGGCATTCTCAAAAAAGACTTTCTAGATGCCTTTCTGGTTGTTTTGTCTCCAGTACATCTAAATCTTAAGGAGGTATGTTAGAGGCAGCCTTAGGGTGGGCTTAGGACTTGGATGCTCAGCAGGGATAATCAAACCTTTAAAAAAAACATCCAGGACTTTTTTAGATGTGTGGAGCTAGACCTGTTTTTAAAAGCATCGAAATGCTATAGAGGTGCCCAAACTGACCAGGCATGACCCTCCCTTACTCCCCCAGTGGTCACCGACTGCCTTCCACCACCCAAAGATGTGAAAAAACCCAGTACTGTCCAGTCTGTATGACAGATGGCTCTCATACATCAGCACAGAGAGTAGAAAGACACTCTAAAAATTACTGCAGAGAATGTCATATTAAAAGTCCCAGGTACAACTGTCACTATAACTTGCTTATATCGTATGGTAAGCTTTCCAAAATCTACTGCACCTACATAAAGCTGGCACTTGTAGGCATAAGAGCTTTTGTGGTGTACAGGTGGGTACAGTAAGTTTTGGGTGGGTTTTGGAGGGCTCACCATATAATATAAGTAAATTATAGTGACATCTGTACCTGGGACTTTAATATGAAATTCTCTGCAGTAATCTTTAGAGTGCCCCTCTGCTGTGCTCAGGAATGCTCAGCTGTCTGTGAACAGTTTGCTAAGAATGCTGGCTGTTTGGACATCTAAAAAGATTGCTTTTGTGTGTTTTTCATGTGGACGTCTTTATATATGAGAATGGCCAAAAAGAAAGACGTACTAAGGACCCAAACGTCTAGATCAGTGGTTCTCAACCCTGTCCTGGAGGACCACCAGCCACTCAGGTTTTCTGGATAGCCCTAATGAATATGCATTGGGCAGATTTGCATGCCTGTCACCTCCATTATATGCCTGTCACCTCCATTATATGCAAATCTTTCTCATGCACATTCATTAGGACTATCCCAAAAATCTGACTGGCTGCTGGTCCCCCAGGACAGGGTTGGGAACCACTGATCTAGATAACACATTTTCAAACAAAAAAGATAGACATCTTGCAGTTTTGAAAATGAACATTTTCTCTACTGGATTTCTGGATGTCTTTCTCAAGATTTCCATGCTCAAACTTAGAAGTCCTATTGAAAATGCCCCTCCACCTGTACACCCATTCTGCACTTGAACTAGCTTGCTGTAACATAGATCAGATCGTTATGTCTTGTTTAACTGTAAAAGCAACTTGCCTTGAGTTTAGCTACCCATCTATTTATCCCAATGGATTCATTACCACCCATCTTGTCCCCATCTATATATCTACTACTATTACTTATCATTTCTATAGCACTGCTAAACATACACAGCATTGTACATTAAAACATTTAAGAGACCATCCCTGCTCAGTAGAGCATACAATCTAATCAAACAGACATACAGGACAAGTAGGGGGTTAGGGAGTTTCTCAGGCATGAGTACTTTATAAGTGAGAGGGGGTTAGGAGTTAAAAGCAACCTGCAGTTGGCCCCTTGGCTATATGATAAGCTGTATTGTCGATCAAATCGTGAAGGACTCTGGAAGACTGGAAAATGGCAAATGTTACGACGATCTTCAAGAAAGGTTCGAGAGGAGATCCGGGAAACTATAGACCGGTGAGTCTGACCTCGGTACCGGGAAAGATGGTAGAGGCGCTGATAAAGGACTGCATCATTGATCACCTTGACGGACACAATCTGAAGAGGACCAGCCAGCACGGCTTCAGCAAGGGGAGATCTTGCTTGACGAACTTGTTGCACTTCTTCGAGGGAGTAAACAGACAGATAGACAAGGGTGAGCTGGTTAACATTGTATATCTGGATTTTCAGAAGGCATTTGACAAGGTCCACATGAATGACTACTACGAAAAATTGCAAGCCATGGAATCGAGGGTGACATAATCATGTTTATAAAAAACTGGTTGGCGGATAGGAAACAGAGAGTGGGGGTAAATGGACAATACTTGGACTGGAAAAGTGTCACGAGCGGAGTGCCGCAGGGTTTGGTGCTTGGACCCGTGCTCTTCAACATATTTATAAACGATCTGTAAATTGGTACGACGAGTGAGGTGATTAAAGTTGCAGACAATACGAAGCTATTCAGAGTAGTGAAGACTCATAAGGACATAAACACACTCGAGAAATGGGCCGCGACATGGAAAATGAGGTTTAACATGGATAAGTGTAAGGTGATGCATGTTGGTAACAAAAATCTTATACACGAATACAGGATGTCCAGAGCGGTACTTGGAGAGACCCCCCTAGAAAGAGACTTGGGAGTACTGGTCGAAAAGTCAATGAAGCCATCTGCGCAATGCGCAGCGGCAGTGAAGAGGGCGAACAGAATGCTAGGAATGATTAAGAAGGGGGATCACGAACAGATCGGAGAAGGTTATCATGCCTCTGTACCGGGCCATGGTACACCCTCACCTGGAATACTGCGTCCAGGACTGGTCGATGTACATGAAGGACACAGTACTACTCGAAAGGGTCCAAAGAAGAGCGACTAAAATGGTTAAGGGGCTGGAGGAGTTGCAAGAGATTAGAGAAACTGTGCCTCTTTTCCCTTGAAAAGAGGAGACTGAGAGGGGACATGATCGAAATATTCAAGATACTGACTTAGTAGATAAAGACAGATTGTTCATACTCTCCAAGGTAGGGAGAACAAGAGGGCACTCTAAAGTTGAAAGGGAATAGATTCCGTATAAACATAAGGAAATTCTGGTGGAAAACTGGAACTCTCTTCCGGAGGTTGTTATAGGGGAAAACACCCTCCAGGGATTCAACACAAGGTTGGACAAGTTCCTGCTGAATCGGAGCATACGCAGGTAGGGTTGATCTCAGTTAAGGCTCTGGTCTTTGACCTGGGGGCCGCCGCAGGAGTGGATTGCTCGGCACGATGGACCACTGGTCTGACCCAGCAGTGGCAATTCTTATGTTCTTATGTAAAAAAGCATTAGCATCATATGTATGTTATTTGAACGTTCTAACGTAGGGATCTCAAAGTCCCTCCTTGAGGGCTGCAATCCAGTCGGGTTTTCAGGATTTCCCCAATGAATATGCATTAAAAGCAGTGCATGCACATAGATCTCATGCATATTCATTGGGGAAATCCTGAAAACCCAACTGGATTGCGGCCCTCAAGGAGGGACTTTGAGATCCCTGCTCTAACTGGTGCTTATTAGGTGTTTCATAAGCATTATGCTGACATAGTGTAGGAATGAGGCTTCATACAGGACTCAGATTGGGATGAGGTGACCCTAAATGGGAGCTTTCTAACCCTTTTATTGAGTATCTTAACTCCCTTAATTACTTATCTAATGCTTTGCAAGGTTACAGTTTCATCATGCATTTACAGTGCGGATTATACTAAGGTAACTCCCTTGTTTACATATCTAATGTGATTCTCAAAGCTACTATCTCACGTGACATCTGAATACATTATAACGGTTACAATAAAGTGATTCCCTTGTGTACACATCTAATATGTCTAAAAGTTTACTATAGCAAACTTTAAGGCTGATCATGAGGTGCTCCTTAAGCACCTCATGATCAGCCTTAAACTCAGCACGTGACAGAGGCCTGCTTTTGCACGTAGACACTGTCTGTTTGCTGCCCATATAAGGAATACTTAAACAAGATAAGGAATAAAATAAGGGTTAATTTGTGACAGGGGTCTTACGAGAAGAGGGGAGGGGGGAATGCCTCAACATTCTGTCACAAGGTGCCAACATTTTCCCTTGCGAATGGCTACTGTAGTATGCGAGGTATGTCTGCTAGGGCTGTTCCTAATATAAAGCCCATTGCTAGAGCAGATAGTGCCCAAGCTACTCTGTTTAAGCCCCAAGGTAACCTTTTGCCTGCCTTGACTCCTGTATCCAGCAGAGGGAGTGCTAGTGCTAAACTGCAGGTTTCCCTTCCCCCACTTAGTCAGGGAAGGAAAGTCAGGATATCCGGCACACCTGAGCGTTTGGGGCGTGGTCCCAAACTTCTAAACCTTAGGTCTGCTTGGCTAGAGGGGGAGAAGGAGAGCTGGAGGCAAGCGAGGCAGTCGCAAGGCTCAGGGCTGGGAGCTCTGCCTAGCTGTTCAGTTCCCGAATCCATGGAACTCGTTGAGGCAGGAGCAGAATCACCGGTAGGCCCTTTGGAAGAAGTCCAGGGTATGGAACTGGATTTGGAGCCGGAGCCAGTGACAGAGTTACCATCCAGCGTGCAGCCCATGGAAGTCAGCTAAGCCAAGGCAAGTGTTTAAAGCCTCTAAGCTGTGGATTATAAATATCCGGGTGTTTGCTGAATGGACTATTTTTGTTTGCATTGCAACTGTTTTGTATCACTGTGGATTACAAGTGCCCAGGTTTTCCTGGAAGGCCTATTGTTTAGCAAGTCAGACTGTTTTTGTAGTCAAGGTGTGGGGGTTAGCCTCACGTTATATGTGGTGGGATAGCGGGCCAATATCTGGCAAAATTTCATCACATGAGGCACACCACCTTGCACCAGCACTTCGGATGCTGGAGGGAATCAGTGCCGTAGCACTGGTTTAAGCTGAGTCTGCTTAGGAGGGAAATAAGGACTTGTGCTGCACCTATTTCCTAATCAGACTAAAAAATACAGATTTTTGGAGTTTGTTTTCCTCTTTACTGTTTTGGCTGTGTTTTTGCTTTTGGAACTCTCTGGTGGGAGAGATTATAAGACTAATGAGTTACCTCCTTTTGAACATTACAAGACTTTCCTATTGATGGTCATTTTCTGACAAGTTTATTTTATGATAACTTTGTTTTGAGGACTGATATTCAAGCTGGAGAGTGATGCAACTATTTTGTTTTTGGAATATTTCACATTAAATCCAGTCCAGGTTTTGGTTTTCTTACTTATCTGTTTGCAGTGTGTTTTTCCTTTTTGTGCGAATCCTGACTTATTTATCCTTGTGTCGCCAGCCGCAGCACACGAGCCAAAATTTCTGTGTCCCAGCGGCTCGGGACCCATTGCCCTGACCCCGCTGGTGATACTACGTGGCAAGAGGGGAGAGGGAATGAGGAATGATTCATAATTCCTTTACAGGGCCTTAGATCAGTAATGTAATGTAATGTAATGTAATTTATTTCTTATATATCAGTGTGCTGATATAGCCTTGTATCAGAACTGCATCCCTTCATTTCCCCTTACTTTACTATTGATAAGTGCTTTATGGAGGTAAGGCAAATCTGCTCGGGATAAATTGCGATATCGACCATAAAATGGACTTATGAATAAGTTAAACAAAGAAGGCAGGCATTGCACAAAACAACAGAGAGCAATTAAGAGACCTATTCCAATGAGGAGATACTGCAAAAGAACCTGGATCCATTGGCCAGACAGGAGCTAGGACCATAAAGCATTCCACCACTGAGGTGAGATGTCTTGATGCATATTAGAGGCCAATATATGTAGTTGCTGAATTTGGTCGTGTACATGGTTGCTGTTATTGGATAGGTTGAAATAGCACATAATTTTAACGGTTTCGCAGCCGTGATGATGTAATAGTAAGAGATAATCTATAGTGGCTCAGTTGTCTAAAACAGCTGTCCGTAGTTCATTTTGTTCTTGATTTAGCAAGCTAAGTGCGTGTGAGGTATGATTAATGTCTTTAGCTAATGCACAAGCTAATTGTGCTAAGGTTTTTTGATTATACAATGCTAACCCAGGTACACCAACTAAACAGATTGTCAAAGAGATAATTTCAGCTTTTGAGAGCAGGTTAACATTACTATCACACTGGTCATTTAAGGCAGAGCGTCTTTCTTTAGTAATCCTGGGATTAATCAATTGCTGTTTATTTACCAATGCTGCCACCAATCTACTAAGGCAGCATTGGGTATTGTGTGTTAAATTAGCAGGAATATAATTTCATGTTCGCTTTCCACAGGTCCAAAACCAACCTGCAGGCAGGACAAGGTGAGCAATAATATATGATATATTTACAAAATGCGAACAGTTTCATAAAGCTAGTCCACTGTTAATGCAATTTCTAGTACAATTCTTAATGCAATTTCTAGTACAATTCTGTACCCTAGCACATGACAGATTTTTGTGATTTGCTATTATGGGGGTATAAATGGTCATGGCATCCAAGGGTAATTTTCGGGCTACTTGTCCCCATGATGTAAACATATGATACTTCATCTTCAGTCATAAAATTGGTGGGTTGGGTAGTATTTACTATTCCCCCCGGCGCTTTACACACTGCATCAGTACTCTGCTGTAAGCAGAAGTTGTCATTCCCTGAAATATCATCTATTTTTTCCCAAATGTTATATTGCATTCTTTGCTCCCATGCTTCCCCAGCAGAAGATAAAGGAAGACTAAGGAAAGTTAACAACCAAATAACAATCATTAAAGAATTACAAGTTAATTGTGCAAAAATAGCAGCTGTAAAATTTTCAGATGTCATTTCTTTATCAGTCTTTTTCAAGGTGAGAATGGCTTGGTCACTCAAGCTTTTAATGTGTCCCCAAGTTTCGGGATCAGTCTTAGAATAACGCTTTCTTCTCCGGTCGTCTTGCCGTGGGATGGGAATTTGTTGTGGTTTCCGTAAGACAAAATTGAATTCAGGAATGGGATTCTGTAAATGCTGTGCTGAAGTTCACCCTGAGTTGAAAGATAATCCCAACTTAAATATCGTAAATATCATAAAGATTATAGGCATTTACCTCCACATCGTAAATGTGGTCACTGTTGTAACTGCAAATATGTTATGGAGCAGGATCAGATTGCAGTTCCCCATTCTAATGGTAAACAATTTAAGCTATCTTCGGGTACTGATTGCGAGTCAGAAGGTATGATATATTGTATTAGTTGTCCGTGTGACAAATTATATATTGGCCAGACGAGTAGGATGATAAAGACTCGCATTACAGAGCATCTTAGTAATATTCGATGTGCCCGTATTACCGCCCCTTTGGTAACCCATTGGTTACAGGAATCCCATACAGTTGACTCGTTACAATATACAGTTTTAATACAAATAAAAAATTTCCAGGGTGATTTAAGTAAATTATTGCATTATAAGGAACAACATTTCATATTTAACTGGAAAACATTCACTGTTACAGGATTGAATATGGAAGTTGAATGGTCAATTTTGTAAAAGTTTAGTTTCCGGTTTAGAGAGAGTCCTTCCGGCTAGGGTAAATAGATAGAATATTTAAAGCCCATTCTGAGTAGAGAGAGTCTCCGGCATTGCTCGTTCTCCCCAGGCAGTGTGAGCCGATTGACAGGTATGAATGTAGATGTATTTATTGAATGTTATTTGATTTAGAAAGATTGTATTGAGTATCAGTAATCAGAGGATTTTGTTAAATCTTTAGAGTAGATAACATCTACTTTTAAGATCTAATAGTAATTAAAGATTTCATAATGCTTTTATGCTCCTAGTACCCCTCCTGACGAATACAATTTCGAAACTCGAGTCGGGGGGTAGATGAAACCCAAAGGAGTCATGTTTACAGCACCATAGCACTTTTTGCACAAGCTCACTTTCACTATTTATCCAGTGGTTATAAAAGAAATCCAACCTAAGGAGAGACTACAGATAAGTAGTACATATTTTTACTATCTGGTAGGATGTTGGTAAAGGGGTAGTAAAGACGATGATGGCCCCAGATTAACCACTGTAGCATGTTATCAGTGCACTAATGGTTATAAGGACTGAGCACTTTACTAAATTATAAGTATTTAAATTATAGTATTGTTTTAACAAAGAAAAACTAATAAAGCTGAGATTTTAGAGAATACAAGTATTAATTATCCAGCAGTACAAGCGTTAACTCCCAACTTTGTGATATATGTGGTTTTATTTGAGACATTGTTGAAACCTAAGAGTCCAATTGATACACATAAAAATAGACATTATTATTATGACGGGGGGGTTGAACTTTTCTTTTTGGTGGGAAACACTTTGTCTGTATTATAGATATGAAAGAATGATAGCGGAACAATCTGGAAATAATAAAAGGTTCGAAGAGATTTGGAGTCCATTGGAGGAATTTGTCAAACAGCAGAATTATTGAATCCTTAATTTCTAGATTTTCTTATATTTCTACACAGATCCAGGGAGGGAGGGAAAAGGGGGGAGATAGGGTAATTTGTTTCATTGTTTGTAAGAATACAAGTGCTGTTATTCTATATATAAGTTTTAAAAATCAATAAAGAATTTAAACTAAATAATTAATTTATGGAGCATGTATGGTTGGGCAGACTGGATGGACCACTCAGGTCTTTATCTGCCGTCATTTACTATGTTACTATAAACAAAATAAAGTTAAACATAATCAGCCAGATAAGTGTTTCTTAAAAAGATAATTATGTTTTATTTTTGTAACACAGTTGAAAACTTACCTAACAATCTAATTTCTTTTTTTTTTTTTTTTTTTACTAATCTCTGATTCCCAGAATGTTTTAATTTCTCATTTTACTAACATTTCTATGCAAAAATAAAAATAATAAAAGTAATATTTTAATAATATACTCTTCAGTTATATAGGGCTAAGAAAATGGCTGCTAACGTAGCTCATATATATGTGCTCTTTTTCCAATCAAAGTGAGGAAGCACCCATTTTCGATCAGTCCACAATATCCCTTGTAGAATCTCAGTTCACAACTCATTTCAAAAAGCATGAGAATTAACCCCCACCCCCATTTACAAAACCGCGATAGCATTTTTGTAGCACAGGCTGGCACACTGAATACTCTGCACTGCTCCCGACACTCATAGAGCTCCTATGAGCTCATGATGAGCCGTGCAGAGCATTCAGCGTGCCGGCCTGTGCCAAAAATTGCTTTTTAAAAAAAAAATTTCTAAGGGTGGTATATTATAAGTTAAAGCTGCTCGATATGCTATTATTTGAGAAAAAAAAGTCTTCTTGTACTTATTCTTTACACCTGGGAAATGAAGCAAAAAGCTTCCTTATTGTAAGTTTCTGAAATAAGAAGGAAATGTTTGCCCATCATTGTGACCTGCTGATGCCTCCCCTGAAGTCACTTTCTTTTCTCCTTGCAAATGTTATCTCCAAATCCCATATTCCATAATTTGAAAATAGAGAACCTCAAAAAAACCTGGGGAAGCACGTACAGCAGATTTCTGACATGCTGTTTGCTATAGACATTCCCTGGTAAGTGTAGCCTGGTGAGATTTAATACTTCTGAATTATCTCATTCTTTTGAACACTTTCTGCACTTTTTCCTGATTTGACACAAGAAGTGTTCATGGCCATTTAGTAAACACTACTATTTATTTCTCCCTAGCTTATCCTGTCATGCTGTAATAGAAATATTCTTTCATCTGCTGTCAGACATGACTCTATTGAAAGAAGCCCTGTTGGCAGAAGGGAAGAGGAGTAGGTCTGTACTTGGGGAACTGAAAGTCAGAGCCAGTCCTGGGATACAAATTTGGATAACACTAGCTCTTTGTATGAGCTTATCCTTTAGTTTACACAATTCTAATTGGATAATAAAAAGTTCCCTTAATACCTTGCTCCTTCTTCCCTTAACTTCTCGTTAGTGACTTTCATGAAGGCCAGGTGCCGGGTCCATGGGCCTCCCATCATAGAAGTTGCTTTGTGTACAATTCTGAAATGTTAAATTATAAGGGGCTTTGGGATCATGTCTGTATGAAAGAAGCCATATAAACCCAAATTACAGATATTTACTGGACATCAATCTATATGTCAAAAATGGATGCATTGTATAAATTTGGATTGAGAACAGAAGGCCTCCAGAACATAGCATATCATTTCTTTTCTGAATTGAAAAAAAAAATAATTCACATACATTTCGCAGAAAAGGCGGTTGTTGTAGGCCTGTAACCGTTACACACTTCTATAAATCTGCCATATGTTCGTTTAGTCAGTTCTCCCTGCTTGCCTGAGAAACAACAGAATACCTTTACTGTTCACTAAGCCATGTAAAAACGTCTGGAACGTTTCCTTTGTTGAATCAGAAAGAAAGGAAGCCTGATAATTAGTTTTTCTTAGGCAGGGAAAAGGGGAAACCTGTAGAAGTCTGATCCCTGATTTGAAAATGCCTCCTGGTTCATTTACAAGTTAACTTGCACTAGCTTTGAGTCTGATCTATATATATATTCAGCCCTGTACATTGGCCTTATGCTAGTGAACAAGTTGCTGGAAATATCAGTGCCATACTTTCCTTAATTTGATTATATTTTCTTGTGCAGTGTTGACAGACTTTTGCTTGTATTTCTCAAGTATTAATCTTCTCAATCCAGTCCTTGGCCAAGACGTCTAAGTAGGCAATTTTCAAAACAAAAAAAAACCCAACTTTGGATGTCTTGTGGTGTTGCCAGTTTTAAAAATGACTGTTTCTCCACATCCAACTTTGAACATCTTGCGGGAAACTTCCAAAGTCGAACTTAGACATAACATAAGAACATAAGCGTTGCCTCTGCCGGGTCAGACCAGGGGTCCATCGTGCCCGGCAGTCCGCTCCCGCGGCGGCCCCCCAGGTCCATGACCTGAAAGTGTTCCCTACCTAACCTAAAATATCCATACCCTATTCGCTCAATGTCCTGTAAGGTAAACCTCTATCTGTACCCTGTTATTCCCTTTGCTTCCAGGAAATCATCCAGTCCCTTTTTGAACCCCAGAATTGTACTCTGTCCTATCACCTCTCCGGGAAGAGCGTTCCAGGTGTCCACCACCCTCTGAGTGAAGAAGAACCTCCTTGCATTCGTTATGAATCTGTCTCCTCTCAGTTTTTCTGAATGACCTCTTGTTTTAGTTGTCCCTGCTAGTCTAAAGAATCTGTCCCTCTCCACCTTCTCTATGCCTTTCATGATTTTATAAGTTTCTATCATGTCCCCTCTCAGTCTCCGCTTCTCCAGGGTAAAGAGCCCCAGCCTGTCCAACCGTTCGGCATATGAAAGGTTCTCCATACCCTTTATCATCCTCGTTGCCCTCCTCTGGACCCTCTCGAGTATTGCCATGTCCTTCTTGAGGTATGGCGACCAGTTGATAATGCCCCTCTGAATCATGTGAAGGCTGTAGTAGCATTTAAAATTTTTTTTTTAGCAATATAGTGTTGTTTAAAAGACAGATTCTCATCAAGAAATACTCCCATTATCTTCATTGAGGAAACAGAGTAGGTTTAAATGGTCTATATTCTCAATGAAAAAGGGTAAATTTTGGGGTTCCCCAGGGGTCTGTGCTGGGACTGCTGCTTTTTAACATATTTATCAATGATCTAAAGATGGGAATAACTAGTGAGATAATTAAATTTGCTGATGACACAAAATTGTGCAAAGTTGTTAAATTGCAAGAGGATTATGAAAAATTGCAAGAGGGCCTTGGGAAACTGGGTGTCAAAATGGCAGATGACGTTTAATGTGATTAATGCAAAGTGATACATGTGGGAAAGAGGAACCTGAACTATAGTTATGTAACGCTGGGTTCTATGTTAGGAGTCACTGCCCAGGAAAAGGATTTAGGTGTCATTGTAAAGGATACATTGAAACCCTCAGCTCAATGTGTGGCGGTGGCTAAGAAAGCAAATAGAATGTTAGGAATTATCAGGAAAGGACTGGAAAGTAAAGATGAAAATGTTATAATACCCTTGTCTCGCTCTATGGTACAGCCGCAACTTGAATACTGTGTGCAGTTCTGGTTGCTGTATCTCAATAAGGATATAGCAGAATTAGAAAAGGTACAGAGAAGTGTGATGAAAATGATAAAAATTTTGGAATGACTTCCCTATGAGGAGAGGCTAAAGCAGCTAGGGCTCTTCAGCTTGGAGAAGAGACAGCTCTGAGATGATATGATAGAGGTCTATAAAATACTGGGTAGATGTGAATTAGAAAATGACACGGTGGCTGTTACCCGCGTCTAGTCACAGGTAACCCACTGAAACAGTGAGCGGGGAAAAAGTGCTCACTGTGGGTACAGGGACAAGGCCATCCACCGCCCCATGGAGCGGTGAATGGCCTTGCCCCCGCAGTTAAGGGAAGGAATGCATGCAGTCACCAATCGCGTGCGGCTCCCTCCCTCCTTCCTACCTACCTGAATCTATCTGTCTCCCTCCCCCTTTCCTTCGCAGCACATTTTGAGTAACTTTCACAAAGCCGTTGGAGCCTGCAGGCAGTAGCGTGTGTGTGTGGGCAGAAGCTTCTCCTATGACGCAGCTTCCGGTTGCGTCAGAAGAGAAGCTTCTGCCCATACACGCATGCTACTGTTTGCAGGCTTCGACAGCTTTGTGTAAATTACTCAAAATGTGCTGCAAAGGTAAAGGGGAGTGAAGGAAATAGATAGATTCAGGTAGGTAGAAAGGAGGGAGGGGGGTCGCTCAAGGGGTGCCGAAGGGCGGAGAAGTGGCGAGAGGGAAGGGTGGTGAAGGAAAGCCCAATCGGAGTGATGTGGCTGCCAGAACCTGAGGTGCACCTGTGCTGAAGTCATCTGCCTGAGACTCACCGCTGCTTAATCCACTGCAGAACCTGGGTTCATTGAGGAGATCAGCAAGTTCAGCCTTTGTTGTGGGGTGGTGAGCCCTGTCTGGAATAATGTGACTGCTAGAGTCTGCAGACAACCAAAGGTGCGTGGCCGAAGGAGGTCCATGGAGTCCTGAGATTATACATTTGTTTTTCTTCATTAAGGGGTTCTACTAGCATGCACCTATGCTCGCCTTTCCCACACATTATGGCCATTTTTATGGCAGCTGTAAAATGGCTGATTTTCTATTTTTTTATATGAGTATCAATATGTAGGATCTCTTAGAGAGAGGAAGAGATAATGGTTACTGCAGGTGGGCAGATTGGATGGGTCATTTGGCCTTTATCTGCCATCATGTTTCTATGTTTCTAGAAAAGACTTTGATGTGACTCTAGCACATTCAATTAAAAATTAATTTAGAGAAAGATGATGATTTCCAAATGTTTGCCGAGGTATCTTCCTCTGAAACATAATTAGTAACAATAGCTGTCTCTATAATAAAGCCTGCTAATCTTGCCTCTTGTGCAAATCTTTTCTGGCTTTTCCACTGTTCCTCCTAAAGAGGTTTCTAATACTGAATTGTGGAAAATGATTGCTAGATTGGATTCTTGCTTTTCTCAATTATGCAATTTTCAGCTGAAGAAGCAGCTAAATTAGCAAGTTATGAGTAAATATTAAGTATATTTCTATTCACAGTGGCCAAATTACTTTATTAGAAGGAGGAAATCAGGTTTTCATGAAAGATATATATGTTTTTGAAATCTAAAATAGATCTTCTTGAAAATAATTTTCATAATAATAATAATTTACATTTCTTTTGAAGAAATTGGTATCTACCAACAAAATCTGAAAATTTTTTTTTAAGGTGGAAATCTCTCCGTGATATCTAGGGCTTGTTATATTCTCACCTCATTTAAAGGAATTCAGGGTCAGACTCCTGAGTTTTAAGCTTTATTAGAGACTTCAGTGGAGGAAACTAATAATGGCGCTATTGTAGTTGCATAGTGACATTCTTGCTATCTTTAACATCTATATGTCCTCCCTGAAACTCCTCCAATTATCCCCCCTTGAAACAATCTACACATACGCTGATGACATCCTTGTCCTCCTTGAGACAGACCAGAACCTCACCAACCTCCACGAGAACATTACAGCTTGCATAATGAGACTCCATTCCTAGTCCTTCTCGGTACAGATTAAATTGAATGAATCCAAAACAAAATTACTCTGGCTCGGCCCAAAATTAGAACACCTGCCCACCCTCTTCGCACTACCCTCAGGCGCTGCACTGCAGCTTGAGTTCTCAAGCAAGGTCCTTGGCATCATTATCGATTCTTCTATCTCCCTCAATGACCACCTCAACTCCTTGGCTAAATCATGCTTTTTCAGCCTCCACATGCTGAGGAAAGTAAGATCCTATTTTCGCCAACAGCATTTCGCCATCGTTGTCCAATCCATCATCCTCTCCAAATTAGACTACTGCAATGCCATCTACTTAAGCCTATCAAAAAAAAGTCTTCAAAGACTCCAGCTAATCCAGAATACTGCAGCCAAGTTGATCTTTGCAAAACGCAAGTCTGATCATGTCTCCCCACTCCTAGCCAAACTTCACTGGCTCCCAGTGATTTCCAGAATCCTTTTCAAATGCTCCTGCCTGGCTTTTAAGATCATTCACGGCATCCTTCCTCCCTTAATCCCACTATCTTATAACTCCTCGAGTCCTGAATCTAACAGACCCACCCAAAGGTATAAATTATCCTTCCCCTCTCTACACGGTATTCGCTATGCAGGCAAACTGGGAAAATCCCTTCTCTTCAGAATCACAGGTCTTTGGAACGACCTTACTACCCCGCTACGGAACCTGAGCTCCTTCCAATTATTCCGCAAGCAACTGAAAACTTGGCTTTTCACTAAAATGTAATTCTATCCCCCCTTACTCTTCTCTTCTATATATAAGTTCATGTAAACCTTTTTTTTCCTTCTCTTCCTATATTTTAAGTTTTTGTAAACCGTGCCGAGCTCCAAAACATCCGTGGAGATGATGCGGTATATAAACTTAAAGTTTAGTTTAGTTTAAATATATAATTTTTGCTTTGTGTTTTAAGCGTCAGCATGAATTGTTTCATGGTTATAAAATATATGTATTTCCAGATTTGGTTCCTGCTACATTAGAAGTGAGAATAGAATTTCTATGCACCCAAGGGTATTAGCTCTTGAGCTGGGTTTCTTTTTAAAGTACAAAAAGTGAGGTCACTGGTGTTTATTTCTTCACTTTATCAAAATATACATGTGGCACAAAAGGTAAAAACTCAACACAGCCATGTTTCAGCAAAATAGTGGATGTGTCAGGAGTTCAGACTCTTCAGTTGAGGCTGACACCTTTTCTCTTCATCACAGCCTATCATAGCTCCACACAGTGCAGAGAAAACCAATTCCCAATCCAGGTATCTGTTTTTTTCTATATCCATAGCCATGTCTTCAGATAACGGTTCCAGCTATGATGTGGAAGTATCCCTTCACTCTGGGTCAGGGAAAGCAGTGGCATACCAAGTAGGGGGGAGTCCACCCTGGGTGCTCTAAGGGGGTGTACAGCCAGCACACTGGGTTCAGGACCCCTTGCCCTACTCTGCCGCTACTTTCCAGAACCAGCAGCAGCAACAGTAAACTTTAAGTTCAGCCATCGCGGGACCTTCCTGCGGCTGCCAGTCCACCTCCTCTGACATTTCTTCCTTGTTCTGGAGCACAGTCAACAGCCACGAGGAGGTGCAGAAAGGTCCCAAGATGGCTGCATTAAGTTTACAGCTGCTGCTGCTGCTGGTTTGAGAAGCATAGAGCAGTGGTGGGAAGGTGAGGGGGCAGGATACCGCATAGCATTAGGGTGAAGGGAGAAGAGAGCAGGATACTGGTTTGGGAGGGGGGTAGAGGGAGAGGGAAGTGGGGTGAAGGGAGAGAGAGGGGGCAGATGCTGATGGAATTGGGGTGAATGGAGAGACAAAAGGGGGAAGAATACTGGAGGGAATTGGGTTGGAGGGAGAGAGAGGGGATAGATCTAATCTAATGTTTGATTTTTTTTTATACCGATTCATCCTAATAGGAGATCTTGACTCAGTTAACAAAATATTAATAAAATTATACAGGAGATTAGAACAGAAACTATGGGCTCCTTTTACTAAGGTGAGCTAGTGGTTTTAGTGCAAGCTAGATGCTAACGCCTCCATAGAGCTTGCATTAGTATTTTCCGTTTAGCGCAGGGTTTGCACACGCTAACCTTCAGCGCGTGCTAAAAATGCTAGCGCACCTTAGTAAAAGGAACCCCATATCTTTTAGGCCAGAATTTTATCTTTTATGATTGATTATTTGAAAAAGAAGGATCATTAGTAAATTTCTGAAATAAATATGTCTTCAGTACTTTACGAAAAGTGGGTAGATGACAGAGAACTCATTATAGAAGAAAGGTCATTCCAAACTTTTACAAATTAAAAAATAATAATAATTGACAATGCATGATAGAAGTGGGGTAGATGGAGAGAAAGAAGGGGGCAGCCATTGGAAGTTAGTGGGGAGGGAAGAGGGGGTGCAGTTGCCGGATAGAAATGGGGAGGGGAGGGGGACCAATGCTGGATAGAAGTGGGGATGGGAGAGAGAGAGGAAAGCAGCTTTTGGATGGAAGTTGGGAGGAGAGTAAGAACATAAGCAGTGCCTCTGCTGCGTCAGACCAGAGGTCCATCATGCCCAGCAGTCCACTCATGCGGCGGCCCATCAAGTCTAGGACCTGTTTAGTAATCCTCTATCTATACCCTTCTATCCCCTTTTCCTTCAGGAAATCATCCAATCCCTTCTTGAACCCCAATACCATACTCTGTCCTATCACACCCTCTGGAAGCTCATTCCAGATGTCCACCACCCTTTGGGTGAAGAAGAACTTCCTAGCATTGGTTCTGAATCTGTCCCCTCTTAATTTTTCCGAATGCCCTCTCATTCTTGTAGTTTTCAAAAGTTTGAAGAATCTGTCCCTCTCCACTTTCTCTATGCCTTTCATGATCTTGTAAGCCTCCACTTTTCCAGGGAAAAGAGCCCCAGTTTCTCTAATCTTTCAGCATATGAAAGGTTTTCCATGCCTTTTATCAATCACGTTGCTCTTTGAACCCTCTCGAGTATCGCCATATCCTTCTTAAGGTATGGTGACCAATATTGGACGCAGTATTCCAGATGCGGGCGCACCATCACCCGATACAACGGCAGGATAACTTCTTTTGTTCTGGTTGTAATACCTTTCTTGATAATACCTAGCATTCTATTCGCCTTCTTAGAGGCCACTGCGCACTGTGCCGACAGCTTCATTGTCTTGTCCACTATTACCCCCAAGTCCTTTTCTAGGGTACTTTCACCCATTACCAGCCCTCCCATCATATAGCTGTACTTTGGGTTTCTGTTTCCTACATGAAAGACTTTACATTTCTCTACATTAAACTTCATCTGCCATCTCGTCGCCCACTCTTCTAGTTTGTTCAGGTCCCTTTGTAAATCCTCAAAGTCCTCTTTAGTCCCAACTCCACTAAATAGTTTGGTGTCATCTGCGAATTTTATTACTTCGCACTTCGTCCCTGTTTCTAGATCATTTATGAATACATTGAACAGCAGCAGTCCAAGTACCGACCCCTGAGGAACACCACTCGTGACCCTCCTCCTACCCTTTATGGCCCTTCACTCCTACCCTTTGCTTCCTACCCACCAACCAATTTTTGATCCATCTATGTACATCTCCTTCCACCCCATGGTTCTTCAGTTTCCATAGTAGGCGTTCATGGGGTACCTTGTCAAAGGCTTTTTGGAAATCTAAATATACGATGTCTATGGGGTCCCATTTATGCATTCGTTTGTTAATTCCTTTGAAGAAGTGCAATAAGTTCATTAGGCACGATCTTCCCTTGCAGAAGCCATGTTGGCTTGTTTTCATCAGTTTATTCCTTTCTAGATGCTCATCAATGCTTTTATCTGCGCATCTGCCATCTTCCCTGGAACCGAAGTCAAACTTACCGGTCTGTAGTTCCCCGGGTCCCCTCTCGAACCTTTTTTAAAGATGGGAGTAACATTTGCTATCTTCCAATCCTCCAGGATCACACCTGTTTTCAGGGATAGATTGCAAACCTGCTGTAGTAGTTCTGCTATTTCCTCCTTTAGTTCTTTCCGTGGATTCCGTCCAGGCCCGGAGATTTGTCAGTTTTTAATCTATCTATCTGCTTGTGTACATCTTCAAGGCTTACTTCCATGGATGTTAATTTTTCTGCTTGATCTCCGTTGAAGATTTTTTCAGGTTCCGGGGGAGCAGATGCAGGAAGGAAGAGGGAAGGAGAGAAAGAGGGGAGCAGACACTAGAAGTGGAAAGAGGGTGCAGACACTGGATGGGAGAGGACAGAGAGGATGGAATGGATGGAAAGGGTAGAAAAAGAGGGCACATGATGGAAGGAGGGAATAAATAAAATAAAGGGCACATGCTGGATGGGGAAAGAGGATAGGTGGCAAGTGGTAGGTAGACAGTGAAAAGAGGGAAATTGAGGACTGGATAGTATGAAAAAATTAATCTAGACAGATGTAGAAAATAAATTGAGAAGGAAGATGAGGGAAGAGAAGGGAAGGGAGAGAGTGAAATGCCAAACCATGGGAGGGGAAGGAGAGGAGACAGATGCCAGACCATTGGGTGAGGGAATGGAAGAAGATAGAAGCCAAACCAATGGAGGTCAACAGAACGGTTAGCTGGGTAACATCATTAAGCATTCCTCATCCTATCTTAGCATTAGAAAAACTAGCTAAAACAAATTTGTTTAACAGATTTGTATCCAAGAACTCTTAAAGCCTTATCTCTGTATTCTACTTACATGTACTCGATGTCCCTACATTGTGACTTTCTCCCTTTCTCTGATTACCTCTTTAACCTACCTACATGTATTCGACGACTTTTATTGTAATTATTTTGCTGATTGTCCAGCTCTTCTTATTGTAAACCGCCTCGAAGTACTATGGCTTTGGTGGTATAGGTATATATGAATAAAATTATTATTATTATTATTATTATTAGGGGGGAGAGATGGAAGGGGGAGGCAGACAGTTTCTGGAAGGGGCATAGAAAGAAAGAAGATGCCACAGTTTTCAACCCTCAGAGTTTTAGATGTACAGTGGTCTCTTCTCTGTTTTCTGGAAGTCATGAATGAGTGCTGATCTCCCATGGTTTCCAGTATCACCTCTATGCTGACGACTCCCAGATCTACCTCTCTGCACCAGATATCTCTACTGAAACCCAGACCTAAGTTTCAGCCTGCCTGTCTGACATTGCTGCCTGGATGTGCCACTGCCATCTAAAACCGAATATGGCTAAAATGGAGCTGCTCATCTTCTGCATAAACTCACCGCCCCGCTTCCCCTGTTCTCTGTCTCTGTAGACAACACTCTCATCCTCCCTGTCTTGTCTTCTTGCAATCTCGGGGGTCATCTTTGACGCCTCTTTTCCTTCTCCAACCAGATACAACATATCGATGATCCATGCTGCTTCTTCCCCTATAATATTACCAAAATCCAACCCTTCCTCTCTGAGCACACTACCAAAACCCTTGTCCACACCATCATCACCTTGTGCTTAGATTACTGCAACTCACTACTCTCAGGTCTTCCGCTCAGCCATCTTTCTCCCCTTCAGTCCATCCAGAATTTGGCTGCACGACTCATCTTCCATGACAGCCACTATAGTCACATTACCCCTCTCCTAAAGTCACTTAATTGGCTTCCCATCCATTTCCAAATATAATTCAAAGTCCTCCTACTGACCTACAAATGCATTCACTTGGCTGCACCTCACTATCTTATTTATTTTTATTTTATTCGTTTTCTATCTCATTTTCCCCAAAGAGCCCAGAATGAGTTACAGGCAGTGGCGTACAAAGGGGGAGGATGTTCCGGGCCAGCCAATCACTGCTTGGCTGGCCTGGAATGTCCTCTCCGACGTCAGAATTGACATTGGAAAGAAGACTTCTTGTCGGTGAATAGCAGCAGCAGCAGCAGCGGGGAGGTAAGATTGCAGCGGTGCGGACTGGGGGAAAGGAAGGAGAGAGGCTTTTGTTTTTCCGCAGCAGGGAGGGAAGGATGTAGGCAGGCAAGCTGGCTGACTTTAGCGCGACAGGGAGGGAGGGAGATAGATAGGCAGGCAGGTTGGCTTTGGGGGTGGATAAAATCTGGAAGGCAGTGTGGGGACATAAGGAGGCACTGGGGGTACTAAGGACACAGGACGGAGGCACTCCCAGGACAGAGGCACTGGGGGCACTAAGAACACAGGGCGGAGGCACTGGGGGCACTAAGGACACAGAACGGAGACACTGGGGGCACTATAGACACAGGACAGAGGCACTGGGGGCACTATGGACACAGGACGGAGGCACTGGGGGCACTAAGGACAGGATAGAGGCACTGGGAGCACTATGGACACGGGACGGAGGCACTGGGGCCACTATGGACATGGGAAGGAAGCACTGGACACAGGATGGAGGCACTGAGGGCACTAAGGAAACAGGACGGAGGCACTGGGGGCACTAAGGACACAGGAACGAGGCATTGGGGGCACTAAGGACATGGGAAGGAAGGAGGGAATAGAAAGGGACAATTGTTGGGCCTGAGTGCAGGAAGAAAGAAAGGATACACAGTCAATTAATAGATGTCCCCTTTTGATGAAAAAAATAAATGGTCACATTACCTCTTTCTCTGCAGCAGAGTCGACAGCTGCGCTGAGGTGCAGGAAGGTCCCGCATTTGCTCCCCTCTTTCTCTCCCATTTCCTTCCTGCATTTGCTCCCTTATCTCTCCCATCTGCACTTCCATCCAACATAGGCTCCCCACTACCATCCAATGTCTGCCCTTTCTCTCTCCATCCACCCCTCTTCAATCAGCATCTGCCCCCTTTCTTTCCGACCAATATCCTTCCCCCTGTCTCTCCTCTTTCTCGGTACATCAATTACGTAAAAGGGGGTGGACCCGGAAGACGCAGTCATTGCGGGACTTTGCCGCAACTCCCTGTGTCTGCCGGGTCCACCACCTCCAACGTAATTTATTTCTTCCGGAGCAGAGCCAGCAGACGAGTCATCGCGGGACCTTCCAGTATGCGGCTGCCGAGTCCGCTCCAGAGCAAGTACGTCAGAGTGGGGTGGACTGGCAGCCGGCAGCTACAGTCATCGTGGGACCTTGCTGCATGAAGGAAGAGAAAGGAGCAGGACTGCTGGAATGGAAGAGTGGTGGAGGGAAAGAAAGGGGGCAGGGTGGTATGGAAGGTGCTGATGGAAATGATGTACAGAGAAAGAGGAGAAACAGGGGGAAGGATAATGGAGGGAAAGAAAGGGGGCAGATGCTGATTGAAGAGGGATGGATGGAGAGAGAAAGGGCAGACATTGGATGGTAGTGGGGAGCCTATGCTGGATGGAAGTGCAGATGGGAGAGATAAGGGAGCAAATGCAGGAAGGAAATGGGAGGAGAGAGAGAGGGGAGCAGACGCTGGATGGAAGTGGACAGAGAGAGGAGAAAGTACTAGATGGAGGAGTTAGAGAAAGAGGGTACATGATGGAAGGAGGGGATAAATAAAAGGAGGGCACATAATGGGGAGAAAAGGATTGAATTAGGGAAACACTGGAGGGGTGAGGGAAAGAGGTGGCAAGCTTTAGGTAGACAATAAAAAAGGAAATTGATGAGAGGATAATAAGAACGTAATCTAGACAGATGCAGAAAATAAATTGAAAAGGAAAATGAGGGAAAAAAGGGATTGCAGAGGAGAGGTGTGGGAGAGGGAAAGAGAGGAGAGAGATGCCAGACCAATGGGGGTGAAAGGAGAGATGGAAGGGGGAGGCATACAGTTTCTGGAAGGGGCATAGAAGGAGAGAAGATGCCATATAGGGGACGGCAGACAGTGGATGGAAGGAAGAGAGTTACAAGAAGATGAGGAAAGTAGGAACCACAAAAAACAAAGATAGAAATTTTTTTTCTATTTATTTATTGCTTTAGGAGACATGTGTCACTGTTTCTGTGGTGCATTGTATGCAGAGTCCAGCTTCTTGCTGGTTCAATTTAACCTTTGTCTATGTATTTCTATTTTATCCCCCCTTTTACAAAACTGTGGAGTGTTTTTTAGTGCCAGCCGTGGTGGTAGCAGCTCTGAAGCTCAGAATTCTATGAGCGTCAGAGCTGTTACCTCCGTGGCTAAAATCCACACTACAGTTTTGTGATTACATATTCCATACTAGGTGAAGGTGTTTTGTGTGTTCGAAAGACATGGTTTTTTGTTAGGACTGACTGCAGGATTGATCTGTACTAGTCTGGCTTGTTTAGTTTTACAATGGGTGTATTGATGTTCTACTGCTCATTGCAGTATGTAAGATGCTGCCTTTTCCTAGGTACTCATGTGTGACGTGTGAATTGTTACTAAACATCATGTTTTCATACAGATGGGGGGTGTCAAAAAAATGATGGGCCCTGGGTGTCACATATGCTAGGTACGCCACTGGTTACAGGTTAAACGCACGTAATATACAGTTAGCAGGTTGCGATTTGCGCTGGATTTGCCATAATTTCAGTACAAGCTTACGATACAAATTTTTATCTTAACTTGACACATACTAGGAGCTAATCCTAATCTACATAATACAGTATACAGTTTACAGGTTACAATTTGCCATAGTTATCCTTAACAGTGCAAATTTTCCAGTACAAGTTTTATCCTAACTTAACACACATAGACAGTTTACAGGTTAGATTTGCCATAGTTATATTGCAAGATTTTTCAATACAAGTTTTCCTTACATGACACATACTGGGCTCTGGTACCAACATACATTTCTGTGTAATCTGTCAATCAAGGGCAGGGGAATTAGGTGAAGAGGTATGTGTTTATTGCTTTCCTAAAGTTGAGGAGTCCTTCAAGGGATTTGATCTGTGGGGAAGTCAATTCCAGTTGCTCAGTATGAAGTTGGGGAGTAGGAATATCGTATGGTGGTTTGCAGTTGAAGGGCACAACCAGGGGGCGTTTTGAGGCATATTTCATCCTGGGAATGGAAGGACCTATTTGGCACATACGGAGGAAGCTTAGCTATCATGTATCCTGGTGCCATGTTGTACAAGGATTCAAACACTAGCATCAGGCCCTTGAAGACACAATGTTTGACTATGGGCAGGCAATGAGTCGACGCTAGAGCCTGAGAGGCAGGGTCACGGGCATGGAGGATTTTTAGGAGCCTGATCACTGCATTTTGTACACACTGGAGATGTCATACGTTCTTCACTGTGAGACCATTGAATAGCAGTAATTCATACATAAGGTGACCATACGGGACAGTCCCTTTTTCAGATCCTCTGTCCCGTTGTCCCCACTCACAGCTTCGGGATGCCGAAATGTCCCGTTATCAGAGAGGGCGTCCTGAAGCTGTGAGTGGGAACAACGGGACAGGGGATCGCAGTCTGGATTCGGCAGTGGAAACATCATTGCTCGGGTCCCGCTGACCCTCCTATCTCTCCCCCCCAAGCGAACCCTTCCGACCCTCCCAGTAACCAGCAAATCTCCCTCCAGGAGCATCGGCAGCCACAGCACGTTAAACAGGCTGCTTCATGGCTTTCTCCTGCCGGTGTCCCTCTGCCGCATCACTGATGACGTCATCAGTGACGCTTCACCGGCAAGAGAAAGCTGTGAAGCAGCCTTTTTAGCGTGCTGCGGCTGCTGACGCTACTGGAGGGAGGTTTGCTGCTCGGTCATCTCGCTGGGAGTGTCAGCAGGGTTTGCATAGGAGGGGGGTTCGGCTGGGAGGGGGGAGAAGCGGTCTGCCTCGGGTGCTACAAGGCCTAGCGCTATTACCTTCTTCGGGCAGCAGCAGCGTTTACAATTCGCTGCTGTTGCCGGCTTCAGGCCTTCCTCTCTGCCGGGTCCTGCCTACTTCCTGTTTTCATGAAGACAGGACTCGACAGAGAGGAAGGCCTGAAGGTGGCAACAGCAGTGAATTGTGAATGCTGCTGCTGCCCGATGAAGGTCAGGACACCAGTCTTTGGGTGACAGAAGGAGGAAAGGGAGCAGAGGGGGAGTTAATTGGGGAGAGGGTTGCTGTACCCAACTGGAGGGAAAAGGAAGATGAGGGAGGGAATGAAAGGAGATGCCAGGGCTTGGAGGGAAGAAGAGATGCCAGGGCATGGAGGGAAGGGGAAAAAGAAGGAGGAGATGTCAGAGCATGGAGGGGAGGGAGAGATGGAAGAAAAGGAAAGGAGAGAGATGCCGGGAATCAGGGAAGGGATGATGCTAGACCGTGGGGTGGGAAGGAAAGAAAGGAGAAGAGAGAAATGCCAGAGCAAAGGGGAGGAGGTGGTGACAGAGAGAGAGAAAAACGGAGAGGTGACAGAGCTGAAATCAATCATGTACAAAGGAGAGAAGGGGCACAGGATAGATAGTTTATGGAAGGAGTATAGAAAGAGGGAAGATGCCATATGGAAGAGAGAGAGAGGGTGGACACTGGATGGAAAGAGCAGAGAGGACAGTGAATGGAAGAGGCGAGATAGAGGGTGAATAGTAGATGGAAGGGGTAGAGAGAGGGAAACAGACACTGAATGGAAGTGTGAGGGATAGGGGGAGCAGACGCTGGAAGGAAGTGGGGAGGAGAAAAAAAAAGGGCACATGCAGGATTGAGGGAAGAGAATAGAGTTAGTTACTGGAAGGGGTGAGGGAAAGAGGTGGCAAGCTATAGATAGACACAATGAAAGAGAGAAATTGAGGACTGAATAATAAAAAATAATTTAGACAGAGGCAGAAAATAAATTGAGGAGGAAGACCAGGGAAGAACAGGAGGAAGGGAGTGGAGAGAGAGATGCCAGAGCAGGGGGGAAGGAGAGGAGACAGATACCAGACCTGGGAGGAGGAAAAAAGGAAGGAGACAGATACTAGATCTGAGGGGGAAAAAGGAGGAGAGAGCTATGCTAAAATCTGCTGGGAGGGAAGGAAGGAAAGAAGGAGAGAAAGAGGCAGAGAAAGAGGGTTGTAAGCACATTAGAAAGACTACAGAGAAAAAGGCTTGGACGAAAGGGGAAAGTCAGGAGGCAGATGCAGGACTATGGGAGGTTCAAACAGAGGGGGAGAGAGAGGGAGACCTGAAACAAAGGTAGAAAGGAGAACTGACACTGAATCTGGGGAGGGTAACAGGGAAAAGAAAGAGAGACCTGGACCCAAAGGGGATGGGGCTGGATTGTGAAAGAAATGTTGAATGCAAAAGAAAGACAGAAAGAAAGAAAGATTGGATGCATAGTCAGAAGGATGTGCAAGCAGAGACTCATGAAATCACCAGACAATAAAGGTAGGAAAAATTATTTTATTATCAATTTAGTGGTCAAAATGTGTCTGTTTTGAGAATTTATATCTGCTGTCTATATTTTGCACTATATTTGTCTATTTTTGTATAGTTACTGAGGTGACATTGCATATTTTAAAGTAATCTGCCTTGACATCTTTGAAAAAACCCTGAAACTCATAAATGATAATTAACATTTTCTCTGCGTACAGTGTACTTTGTGGGGGGGGGGTTATATTTTATGTTTACCATTATGAATTAATAAGATATTGTGTGTACATGAAAATGAATGGAAAAAATTGGGGCGGGGCTAGGGTGGGGATGGGGGTGGGGCTAGAAAGAACTTGAGGACATAGAGAAATCCAAGGTCAAGTAGAGACAAAAGCTAAGCTATAGACATAAAGGTTGGAAAATGGTTTTAGAAAAGATTCCTGTGGCAGCTGGGCTGGATCAAGGGTAGGCAATAGCTATATTTTACCCTTCTCCTCCAGCCCTGTAGTCACCAGAATTCATATGCTACTTTTCTGGAAGAACATGGGAGAGGAGGAAGGGACTGTTCCAGTATTTGATGCCATAGTCAAAAATATATTTAAAATTGCTTCTTGTGGGCAGCTTTGAAATACAGAGACTTATGACTGAGTCTCAAATAGAAAGGGAATAGAGTTGCATCCCCAAAAATAAAACACTCAGGGACAGATTTTCAAAAACTAAAATCTACCTTCAATGTGCTTGCTAAACCAGTTCCAGCCAGTTTAGCATGCACATATTTTAGCGGTGGATTATTAAAATGGTTTACCATGGTCTTTTCTGAATTTTCTAGCAGTCTCTATAACTGCCATGCAAATATATTACAACGAGGTCATTAATATTAAAATGAGCACTCCAAGCAATTCTCTATAATCGCCGAGTGATTCCCTAAACTCATTGTGTCACATTTGCGGCCAAAATTTGCCAACAGGTCTGAGCTGTTGCCTTACTTTCTGATCAGTGCCTGAGCACA
Organism: Geotrypetes seraphini; assembly: GCF_902459505.1. Taxonomy (NCBI): domain Eukaryota; kingdom Metazoa; phylum Chordata; class Amphibia; order Gymnophiona; family Dermophiidae; genus Geotrypetes; species Geotrypetes seraphini. The sequence continues at coordinate 287,549,700 of NC_047086.1, forward strand.
GATTGGCTCAGGCACTAAGGCTTGACAGCTCAGACCTGTCAGAAGATTTGTCGCCATCAAGCAACCCCCAACCCCCTCCCCCAGCAGCAGGAGAGATAGCCACTCCCTCCCGCTGCCAAGCAATGCCCTCCCCCCGACACACACACCCCCAGCAGTGGGAGATATGCCCACTCCTGCCGCCAAGCAACGCCCCCATGACACCTCCCTGGCAACGGGAGAGATGCTCACTCCTTCCCGCCCCCAAGCAACTCCCCTGACAGCCCCCATAGGAGGGGCCAATCAGAGTCTTAGGCCCCTCCCCAGTGCATCCCAGGATGCACTGTGAAGGGGAAGGCAGCCATTTTGAAGAGGCTGGCCTGCTGGCTTTAGGAAGTAGGCATTCTTCCAGCCACCCATCATAAATAAAGTAAAGGAGAGGGAGCGGGGGTTGTCAGAGGCACAAGGGGATGTTGGGGAGTTGCATGACAAAAGGAGGGAATGGGCATCTCTCCCACTGCTGGAGGGTGTTGGGGGGCATTGCTTGGTGGTGGGTGGGAGTGGACATCTCTCCCACTGCCAGGAGGGCATTGCTTGGTGGCAAGAGGGAGTAGGCATCTCTCCTGCTGTCAGAGGGGGGGGGGGTTGTTTTTTGGCGACAGGATGGATTGGGCATCTCTCTCACTGCCATGGGGAGGGTTGCTTGACTTCAGCAGCGGGAGAGAGTGGGCATCCCTCCTGCCAATCTTCGATTTGGGGGAAAGATTTGTTTATTTATTAAATTTTCTATACCGTTCTCCCAAGGGAGCTCAGAACGGTTTACATTCATTTATTCAGATACTCAAGCATTGTTCCCTGTCTGTCCTGGCGGACTCACAATCTAATGTTCCTGGGGCAATTGGGGGATTAAGTGACTTGCCCAGGGTCACAAGGAGCAAGTGGGTTTGAACCCACAACCTCAGGGTGCTGAGGCTGTAGCTTTAACCACTGCGCCACAAACTCCCATGTGTTTATTCTGCACATGTGCCCATCACCATCACCAGCGATGGGCACATGTAAATTTAATGAATCTTCGCTACTCTTCGCCAACCTCATTTGCAAGTGCGTTTTATGGAGAATGACTTGCCTTTATGAAATCAGTACAATAACGGCTGCAACAGCAGCCCATCGGTTTTTACCACAAAGTTGTGAAAATCTAGCTCTCATTCCTTTGTTACATCTTATGGGAGATAGTGGTGAGACTAAGTGGGCTCATTATGCTATATAATCCCAAAGAAATAGCATGGCAGCAGCTGGAAGAGGTTACAGGAGAGATGGGTGAAACTAGAAGGGGTAGGTGGGTTTGGGTTACCTCTTGGCTCAGCTGCTAAGCCCTGTCTTTCCATTCTGTGTCAGCACAGCTCTGCTATAGGCTAGCTTTTGGGAGCTATGACTTTTGTGGCACTGCAGGGCACCATGACTGAGGGGGTACTGGTGTAGTGGTGTGCCACCCCATATCCGTCCACATAATGTGGGCCAGGGAAAGAGGGGAGTTGGGGTATAATGGTGCTGGTTAGAGAATATAGGAGAAAGAAGGGAGTGTTTGGTAAAAGGAGAGAGTAAGAGGGAATCATTAATAAAGAAGTGGGTATTGTGCCAAAGTTGTTACCACTAAATGAGGTGCCAATTTCTATTTCTGCAGAAGGTGCTAGATGCAGTGCTAACTCAATTCACCAAGTCCAGCACTTATTCTGCTAGAGTTATAGCAGGTGGGCTGGCACACAGTGGGTTGATTTCCTTCTCAACATGTGATCTTTGGGATTTTCAGTCTGAGATCAAGAAGCACCACATTCAAATGTAGCCCTAGAGGATGTGGAGCAATTGATTGCTGAGCTTCCAGGGTTTGTGCATTCGGGTAGTGGTGCAGCTCATAGGGCTTTTCTGGATGTGGAACTTGTATTTCAGTCTGTGAGTTCTAGATATGAATGGTATCTGGGACTCTGGGAAGGGGGAGTAAGAATATGATCTTTGCCAGGAAGGGTGGGAATAAAAATTTTGAAATGTACAATATGCTTAGGAAGTATGAGGGTTGGGTGTGCCTAGCCTACAGGTGAAGGGCACTGACTAAGGCAGAGTGACAGGAAAGAATTAGTAGGGAAAGAATTAGTAGGGGGCAAGGAAGGACAAATTAGGAAGAAGTAGAGAACAGAGAAGTAGGGCAGTGCATCGCAAACTGTGCTGCAGCATACTAGTGTGCTATGGTGAAATTCAGGGTGTGCCACTAGAGCCGGAGAGAAGGAGAAGCGCCTTGCTGGCTGACTGCCTACTAGTGCAGCTCAATTCACCGATTCGAATCAATTCACCAATTCACATTGGAGGATCGATTCAAATCGATTCACGTTCTAAAAAAGGACTCACCGATTCAGTGAGTCCTGATACCTCCAGGTCTCCTAAAGCAGCAGGAGCAGCGGCGGTAGCCAGCAGAAAGAGGCAGTGCTTGGAACATGTTGTTCCTGGCCGCCTTCTATCTGCCATGTCACTGATGGTGTCACTGATGACGAGGCAGACAGAAGCTCTGGCGAGGCAGGCCAGAAGCAGCCTGTTCCAAGTGTTGCCTCTTCCTGCCGGCCACCACTGCTGCTGCTGTGGGAGATCTGTATGTCAGATCCATGGTGAAGGGGGTTGGTAAGGAGGTGCTGCACAGGGGGAGGAAGAGGAATGGAAAGCTGCTATACAGGGGGATGGGAGGGAGGGAGGGATGGAATGCTGCTGCACATGGAAGAAGAATTGTTGGACATGGGGTGGAGGAGAGAAAGGGAGAGATGCAAAAAAAGAGGTAGAAAGGGGTGAGAGGGAGAAATCCTGTATATGGTGGAGGGGACGGAGACATGCATGGAGAAGAGAGAGGGAAAAATGTTGGACATAGGCAGGGAGAGATGGTGCATGGGGAGAGAAAGAAATGTTGTACATGATAATGGAGGGGAAGAAGAGAAAGATGCTGCATGGAGGGGAATAGAGAGGTTTGTCCCAGGGCACAAGGCAGGGGGAAAGAGAGATGGTAGACAGTGGGAAAGAAACATAAATATTGGATATGGCAATGGAAGGGAAGGAACAGAGATGGAAGATCAATGGTGAGAAAGAAGAAAACGTCAAATGGGCAGGAGACCCTGGCAAGAAAGTTAACAGAAGACAAACAGAAACCATAGCCTGGGACCAACATGATTTGAGTAATAAAATGACCAGATAATAAAAGGTAGGATAAATAATGGTATTTTCTGTTTGGTGATTACAATATGTCGTATTTTAAATGTATAATCTGCCAGAGCGTGAGCTAGGACCTAACAGAGAGGAAAAGTCTTTTTTGTTTATTTTGTATACACCACAACGCCAGTGAGTTGGAGAGGGCAAAGGGGGTAGATGGGGTGAAAAGGCTACAAAATAAACCCACCAGGATGTTTGAAAAATATGCCTGATTGGGCAGAAAAAGTAAATCAAATCAAATAATTATTTATTATTTAAAATCAATTCAATGGACCAAATCGAATTGAAAATTTTTTCTCTGAGTTGGGCAGCATTACTGCCTACAAGACATGTTCTCTCATGCCTCTGTCCTCACTAGTGCCTCTCTTCATCTCCACACCTCTCCTCCTCTTGCACCCCCTCCCCCCTTCCCCCCCCTCCCCCCCCCCCGGTTGTAGTAATAGCAATCTCAGGGACCCGTCTGGAGATCCTCAGTGCATGCACGGACATTGATGTGATGATATCACACATGTGCAACTTCAAAAGGTTTGCGAGACACTGGAATAGGAGGTTGGAGTAGGTACGGGGTAGATGATATTAAGCATCCTACCCCAAAACAAAAGTCAAACTGCAATGATGTGAGTGAAAAAGAGAATGAGAAAATGAGAGGAGGAAAGGGCATTAAGGCAGGGAGGATCCGAGAAAGAAGAAGAGATGGTCTAAGAGAATTGAAAGTATATGGTGTGCACAGGTTTGTTAGGGAAGAAGGAGAGGGAAAATATGGGTTGTATTATTTAGACCTGGGTGGACTGGATGGCATAGCATGAGTGTGGTGTAGATGGTCTGGGAGTACGATGATAAACTGTGGTGATGAATTGGGCTTGGGGAGGAAGAGACACTGGTGGGACTTGCAGTGCTACCCCTAGCATTCCTCTTACCCACAAGTCCTCCCTGTGTGCCACCACCCTCTGTGCTTTTCATTTAAGAACAGCCTGGCCAGTTGTATTCATAACCCACCATACTTTAATTTCCTAATATGGACTTGAAAAGTCGGCTTTTATAAGTGGTGTAGCAAGGGTGAGAGGTGCCTGGGGCAGTGGTGCCCCCCCTCTTCTCTACCCCCCCCCCCCGCACTTTCTCCAATCCCGCCGGCAGCATGTGTTCCCCCATGAACGCTCCCCTTTCCTCCCCTTGCCCCGTACCTCTAGCTGAAGTTGTTGCTCGCAGCAATCAACAACGTGATCCTTGTGACTCCATCAGCTCTCCCTCTGATGTCACTTCCTATGCACGGCATCCGGAAGTGACATCAGCGGGAGAGCCAATGGGGTCACGAAGAGCATGTTGACCACCGCGAGCAACAACTTCAACTAGAGGTACGGGGAAGGGGGGCACATGCATGGAGGGGAGATTGGGAAGAGGTGGAAGGCAGAGAGGAGGAGGGGTGCTGACACCCCCACTAGCATGATGCCCGGAGTGGACCACCCCTTCGCCTCCCCCTTACTATGCCACTGGCTCTTATAGCTTGTAAAACTTACTGCCATTGGAAGCAGGGCACCTGGCTTCAAAAGATTTGGATTTTTGATTCTTTGGATTTAGCTCACATCTTTCTCTGTAGTATGAGAATAAAATAGATCAGTTATAGGCTATCCGATATAATAAAACCCTTAGTGCGCACTTCAAACTCCGTGATCCGTGCTTCCATGCCATGAATACGCAGTGCCTGCCTCTGCTGATTTCCTGCCCTTATCTCCGATGCCGGCTGACTTTCTGCCTTCTGACTATGCTGCTGCTGCTGAGACGCCTCTTCTCACCCCGGACCAGCAGCGGCAGTTTCATCAAGCAGCTGCAGGGCATTTTCTAGGCCAGCCCACTTCGATAATGCGATAATGCCGGCCTAGCAAAAGCCCCGAGGCTGCCTGGCATAGGGAGCAGGGAAGGGAGAAGGGGTACTACTGGACAGGGAAGAGGTAAAAGTAAGGGAGAAGGGCTACTGTTGGACAGGGGGAGCAGGGAAGGGGTGCTGCTGGACAGGGGGCAGGAGAGAGACAGAAAGAAAGACAGACAGGGGGAGAGAGATAGAAAGATAGACAGGGGGCAGGGAGAGAGACAGAAAGAAAGAAAGGGAGCACGGAGAGAGAAAGAAATACAGACTTACAGAAAGAAAGAAATGCCTAAGTCTACACATCTATTGAAGCACCAGTTAATGTAACAGGCTAAAAAACTAGTTTAACATAATTGGCAAGGATGTCACCCCAGGAAAGCAAATGGAGACTTCACATCTTGTCCTATTTTTCTAAGCACTCTCTACATACCACTGTTACAGAGAGTATGTTGGGCTAGATGGATCTCTGATTTAACACATCTAGGAATTCTTAGGGCTCCTTTTACTAAGGTGTATTATGGCCTTATCACACGGAATAGCGCACGCTAAATTGCTGTGCACACTAGACCTTAACGCCACCATTGAGCTGGTGTTATTCTAGAAGCGTAGCACACGATTTAGCGTGCGGTAATTTTGTGCGTGTGCTAAAAACGCTAGCGCACCTTAGTAAAAGGAGCCCTTAGTTTCCAGTTCAAATCTATTTCCAAAATTTTTGATTGATTCTTGCCCTGGCCCCTACCCTTAAACTGCCCTACATGTGGAACTCATAGACTCCTTGCTGATGTTCTGTTTCAATAGTTTTTAAATTTGCCTCACGTTAGAGAAAAAAAAAACCCCATTAAATTTGTGCTGTTTGATTTCACTGCACACTAATGAAAATGAAGCTTAATTAATCATTAGTGTCATGTAAAATCTGTATTTTATCATGAATTAATAAAGCAATAAAAAGGACTCGAGGCTTAATTAAATGGGAAACCTACTAGTACTGAAGCAAAAGCTTAAATATTTACAAGCTCTTAATCACAAGTGTAATTAAAAACAGAGATCTGAACCTTCAAGAAAGTACTGTATGTTCTTGTTTGAGAGAGGTTATTATGTGGTCTTGGAGTAAATGGAGATTCATGTAAAGTTCAATGACCTAATTTAAGGTCTAGCAAACAAACAAAAAAGTGTGAAAAGTGAGTTTAGTTATCTGTGCAAATTTGAAGTTCTTGCAAACAAAACTTCCCCCATAATTCTTCTTAAAAAGAGCTGCACAATCATGCCTCTATTTCATTTTTTGGGGCAGAATATTACATTTTATTTTTGGAGAAGTAGTAAGATGCAACAAATAAGGGTGTTTTTTGTTTCTGTATCTTTAAGTGAATCTAGTGATCACAGGGGATGCAACGAGCTGAATCCTCATTCATGCACATTTGTTTCTGGCATTATTGCAATACAGCCTATAGGGCCAGCACATCACAGTCGCTTCGGGAGGGGAGAAGGCAGAAACAAATCATTTCACCAATCTCTTCTTTGCTGCCCCCAAATCCCATGACTGATTATGTCACTGCTGGCTTTATCAAATCCTGACTTTATTGCACTTCTAGCTTTATCAAATCAGTGTGGGTAGAACTAAATTTTCTGTTTCCTCCCCTACCATATTGTTCATCCCTTTCCTCCGTCTTTTTTACTTTTATTTTGACCACTGATTCCCTCTTTCCTCATGTTTTCTATTGTATTTTATGTTTTGTTTAATTTTTTGTTATCTACCCTATTTAATTTTTACATTGTTTATTTTAAATTTTTATTGTAAACCGCTTAGATTTACCTTTGGCTTTATATTTATATATTTATATTTATAAAACAAATATCAATACCATACCATTTTCTCTCCTGCATCAACAGAGAGTAAGGTTCTAACTTTAGAAATTATTTTGCTGAAGAATAAAAGAAAACAAATTACATTGCAAGATGTAATCTATATGGACTAGAGGGTAATCCTAAACAAATCCACCATTTTACCACAGGATTACATATTTTAAATATATCCCAAAACCTATTTCCATACACATTTAAGACAGGGTAGGTGGGGGGGGATATTTTTTTGGTTTATTTCTTGATTAAATTGTTGGATGGGAGGGGAGGGATATTTTTCTTCTGCGTTGTTATTGATTATTAATGTCTGTATAATTCCTGGCACTTTGTATTAGTTTTGAAAATTAATAAAGATTTTTTTAAAAAATATATATATATATATCCCAAATCACAAAAAAATACAATGAAAAATTATACAGTAAAGACTACTCAGAGTAATTTATGTAGTGCTCAGACTCACACCTCCAATGTTTCAAATCAATGAATTGAATGCTGTAGGAACCATCACAGCACTCACATGGTCCCATAAACCACATAAATAATGTAATACTTTCAATTCTAATAATAACACCAACTTATCTGATGTATGGCTGTCAATATGCCATCGGCTCCTCCCTGCTTGTATGTAGTCTCTAAATTCCCAACCACCTGTTTCACAGGTTACCCCCTTGACTCGAGTTTTGCTTGTATATTGCTTCATCAGGAGGGGGAAGCCACTACAACACAAACAAACACAGAGTTAATATTAAACAAAGCACCATTCGTTAATACTCTCTAATTATACTTTATACCAATACATTTTAAAGCCAATATGTTAGCATGGGTAAACCTATTACTAACCACTGAAAGTTTCCCAGCAGAACAAGGCCACATCTCAATAACTCCCATCATAAAAAACAAGAAAGAACCATCAAGCACCCCATCCAACTACAGACCTATCGCAAGTATCCCGCTCTTCACCAAAATAGCAGAAGGGGTGGTAAACGCCGAACTTACCACATACCTAGAAAAATTTGACATCCTTAATGACAACCAATCAGGCTTTCGCTCCAATCACAGCACCGAAACAATCATAGCCTCCCTCCTAGACCACATACACACACTCTTCAGCCTGGGATCCAGTGCCCCGATTTTACAACTGGACCTGAGCAGTGCTTTCGATCTAGTCGACCACGACATTCTCCTAGACTGCCTTGCCTACATTGGCATCTCCGGCCAGGCCCTTAACTGGTTCAACGGGTTCCTACGGAACAGATCTTACAGAGTATTTAAAAATGATTCTCTCTCCTACTCCTGGGAAAACTCCTGCGGTGTGCCACAGGGCTCCCCCCTGTCCCCCACCCTGTTCAATATCTACCTCACCTCCCTAGGAAACCTCCTGCAAAGCCTCAAGCTGAAATTCTTTATCTACGCAGACGACATTACCATAGTCATCCCTCTAACCAGTTTCACTCAAGAACTCCTTAACTCCCTCATAAGCATACTTAATCAGATAGAACTCTGGATGCTATCCTACAGACTAAAACTAAACCCAGACAAAACAAAATTCTTCCTAGCAACCCCCAAAGACAAAATCAAGGACACTACAATCCAAGTAAAAGGATCCACATTCCCCCTCGAACAAACCTTAAAAGTACTGGGTGTAACACTGGACAAATATCTAACCCTCGAGAAACACACTGATATCACAGTCAGGAAAAGTATCTCGATACTTTGGAAACTCCGCACCATAAAAAAATACTTCGATGACTCTTCATTCCGCCTCTTAGTACAATCCTCCATCCTCAGCATACTGGACTACTGCAACATCATCTACTTGAGCTCCACAAAGAAAACCCTCAGGAGATTAAGAATGATCCAGAACACCGCTGTCCGCCTCATATTTAACCTGAAAAAATGGGACCATATCACCCCTTTCTACCACAAACTCCACTGGCTCCCACTAGAATCCAGAATCACATTCAAATTCGCCTGTTTTTGCTACAAAACAATATTTGGTTTATCCCCAAGCTACATCACCCCTCACTTCACCCTTAACCACAACTATAAGAACTCCTGAAAAATTCAACTCTTCTCCTTCCCCTCCCTAAAACTATGCCACTCAAAAAAATTCCTCGACAAAACCTATGCCTTTCAAACCGCCAAACTAAACCCTTGGCTAGCCCAAATGGTCCTCAAGGCCTACAACTACCTCGACTTTAGAAAATTACTCAAAACTCACCTATACCAAGACCCTTAATGCCCCTTCAACCCTCCCCTCGCTCTGATCTACTCCCCTCCCCCATCTCCTCCTCTCCCCCCAACTTCTCTCCTTGCTGTTCGCAACTCTATGATTCAATTCGATATGTAACCATTTGTAACTACTCTCGCTTTGCTGTCTGCAACTCTATGTTCAATTTGATATGTAACCACTTGTAATCTCTGTCTAACTAATGTGAACCGCCTAGAACTCTTCGGGGTATGGCGTTATACAAAAATAAAGTTATTATTATTATTATTATTATTATTATTAATGTCTAAACAGTATAATCTTCCAACTAAAACTGTTTACTTTCATACAGTATAGTTTAACAGCCTCACCAGTGGAGGTAACCTACAGGTTCCACACAGAGTGGAAGGTAGGACTCTAGCCACCTTGCTGGACAGACTAGATCAGTGGTCTCAAACTCGCAGCTCGGGGGCCACATGCGGCCCACCAGGTACTATTTTGAGGTCCTCGGTATGTTTATTATAATCACAAAAGTAAAATAAAACAGTTTCTTGATCATATGTCTCTTTAGCTATAAATTACAGTTTTATCATTAAGACTTAGCCAAAAGGAAAGATTTATAAACTATAAAGAGTTTTACCTTATTCAAAATTGTAATTTCTTTAATAAGACATTAACTATTTTTTCTGAGGCCCTCCAAGTACCTACAAATCCAAAATGTGGCCCTGCAAAAGGTTTGAGTTTGAGACCACTGGACTAGATAGACAATGGACTTTATCTGATGTCAGTTACTATATAAACCTTATTTAAAAAATTAATGAAACCATCATAAAAGCACAGACAGGATTATAAGAGAAATAGACAGAGGAAGAGAAAGATAACAGTAATATTGTTTCTCAGAGTGACAGAAAACAGAATTTTATATTAAAAGTTTCTCAGGTTCTCTGGGTGTGGGTCTAACCACACAAAGCATAATGATAAAATAACCCTTTCCCTACCATATATGATTTTGCCAATGTAATTTAGGCCTCTTAATGCTTTCGGAAAATCTAGATACACTACATCAACCAGTTCATCTTTATCCACATGTTTGTTCACATTTTCAAAGAAATTAAACAAATCGGTGAGGCAAGATCTCCCTTGGCTGAACCCATGCTGGTTTAGTCCCGTTAAATCATGTTTGTCTATGTGATTTTATAATGATTGTTTCCACTATTTTTTGTCCGCCACTGAAGTCAGGCTTACCAGTCTGTAATTTCCCAGATCTGCCCTGGAGCCCTTTTTAAAAATTAGTGTAACATTGGCCACCCTCCAATTTTCAGGTACTACAGATGATTTAACTACAGGTTACAGATCACTAATAGGAGGTCAGCAGTTTCATATTTGAGTTCTTTTGGTACCCTGAGATGTATATCAGATGTATATTAAGTGATTTATTACTTTCTAACTTGTCAATTTGGCTTAGTTCATATAGGTAGATCTTCTTTCATAAAGACTGAAGCAAAGAATTCATTCAATCTCTCCGCTATGGCCTTATCCTCCCCGAGTGCCCTATTTGTTCCTTGATCATCCAATGGTCCCACGGATTCCCTCATAGGTTTTCTGCTTCTGATGTACCTGAAAAAGTTGTTACTATGAGTTTTTTGTGTCTTTGGCAAGTTTCTTTTCATATTCTTTCTTAGTTTTCTTTATCAATACTTATTTTGTACATGGGGCAATGGAGTTACCACAGATAAACAAGGTCCTTGAAAGATGTAATTCTTTATTAAAAACTCATTATAAAGTGTATCATTGATAAAAATGGAGGGGAGCATGAGATTTAGCTCAAGACTTTTCAGGAATAGTTCAAGGCAAGTGACATTCAGGTATGCCAATTATTTCCCTGTCCACAGAGAGCTGATGGTCTCAAAGGAAACTATTGGAGCAGAAACTTCCTGATTTACTAGGCATTGCATGAGACGCTCTTAGCATCAAATAAAGCATAACTGTCTTCCAAGATTATGCACTTAAATATTCCTTAGCAAGCATTCAGATGACAGCTTGATTTGTTTCATTAATGTTTCAAAAAAATAATAAGATTGGGGGGGAAGGTGAAGCAAATTTATGAGATGTAATGATGTGCAGATTTGCAGAGGTGGTGCAAGAGGCCTGAACTGGGCCTTTTGACACTGGCTTCTGCTTAGCTCCTGGCAGCCCCTCCCCTTTTCCCCTTGCAAAATACACTTGGAGGTCTCAGTCGAATGCACATGTCTACATGATAAACGCCAAATAATTTACTAAAAGGAAAGCCCAGGAAAATGTCCCTGCAGTGGCCTTTTTATTGCCCCTGCAACCATTTTTCATTATTCCCTCTACTACAAGGAAAGTAAATTATAAAGTTAATTTTTTTTAAGAAAAAAAATGCATGCATTTGTCTGGAACTGATCTCTTCTTTGGGGGGGGGGGGGTGTAAGAATTCATTATCAGATCCATGACTCTGGCTGAGGGCTCACCTGTTAGAACAAAAAGGATTTTTACTTACCAAATGTTTTTCCCACATCCCAGTCCTATAATCTCTGGCTCTCGTCTCTTGCGACTTGTCTGCTTTTAGAAGAGAAGCTGGAGTAAGTTCAGGAAAATGAGACTCATAACAAGCCTACAGATGCAGGGTCACTGCAACCAGTTATGCAAATTGCTCTGAGTGGCACCATTAAGGGAGGGGTGGCAGCTAAAGCTGTTGAAGCTGGCAAGAGTATAAGAACAGAGCCAGCTTTAGCACCAACAGTACTTTGTGTTAGCACAAGGAATGACACCCTTTATGGCTGGGGAGGAGCAAATTACTGTGATTTTCCTGAAGCAGAGCTGACATTGGGTCATCTTTTGTAACCTATGACCCATACCCATGACCCACAGTATGTTTTCCCAGCTCCAGATGCAGTGTCAGCAGATAAGGCTACAATTGACAAATATAGGCCTCTCACCAACAGAGAACAATAGTCCAGCCTCAATAACTATATGCAGTTTAGCACTCTTCACAGACAGCTCTATCCCCTGGTGAACTATTTGTATTAGGAACCTTTCTCACAACCGATTAATCAGCGTTTGCCCGCCTTCATATGATCTGTTATATTTTTGGCGCCATACTGTTCAATCAATTCTTCATCTGACCTTGACTTAAACAGTAGACAACTCAAACAATTCACACAGGCCGCCCAACCAAAAATCTGCTCTCAGTTTGCAGTTCCAACCAATCTGAATGTTTTCCAAGATTTGGTTTTGCCGTCTGCATTTACTTTCAGAACAGAACCATTTCAAATTGCATTATTCTAACTGTCCAATGTCCACAGTTGAGATGGTTTAGTCATTCGTAGATATCTTGACTGATATTTCACTATTCTTACACATAGGCCCAGACTGCCCAGGCCCAACCAATCTAAGCTCAGACCACTAATCAGATTCTTACATGCAGTCAGTCCAGTCCTGCACAACTGCACTCAGCCACCCTCTGCCTCAGCCACCAATGCACAGAACTGGCGTTTTGTTTTTAATGGTGAGTGGGGAGTCCGCGTCGGGGTTGGGCCGCATCTGCTCAGTCGTCTCATTGTGATTTTCTTTCTCCCCATGGGTGCGGCTAAGTTGTGCAGGTATTTCCTGCAGCAGCTTCACGGATCCGTGGTAAATTGTCTCTCCGCAGCCAGCTATATTCTGCAGCAGGCAACAGAACTCAGGCCTCCAGCAGCAGCAGCAGCACTCGACTCCCTACTTCCAGAAGACCCCACAAAAGGGATGCCCCCAATCAACATTTTAGCTAGAATTACTATTTCAAGCCAAATTAGCAACCTATAACAACCTTTCATAGACCCTCAGCTACCTTTCATAGACCCAAGCTACCTTGGAGAATCAAACAGTGTAATAGCCCAATCAACATTTGGCATTTCAAATCTGACCTATTCTAATCACAAAATCTTGTCTGGTCATTTTATTTTTCAAATCATTTTGGACCCAAGTTTTGGTTTCTTTTTCTGTCTTCTCTGAACACACTCAGCAGGGTTTCCTGCCCATTAACATTTCTTCTTTCGGATTCCGGAACTTGGAGGCAGAGTGAATGGCTGGCTGAAAACTGAGTTCCCTCCAATGAACATCTAATATAAGAGATTAATATATAATAAATAATAATTTTTGCCTTGTTTGGGAGAAAATCTTCAAAGATGACAACCACAAAACAGAAGTTACAAGAAATCTCAATAAAATCTTTGGGTAAAAACAAAAGGCTTAAGGAAGATCCACAGACATCAAATGGAGGTTCAACATCTATAGATGCACTGGATGTAATTGATGTTATAGACAAACTGGAAAACATAAGTTTAACTCTGTTGGAGATAAGAAAGGAAATGAATCACATGAACAACAAACTGGATACAATTACTAACAGGATTGATAATATGGAAAACAGAATAGAAAAATTAGAACAAACACAACAAGAAAATAAAGAGGATCATAAAATGTTAATGGAGATGCAGAAGAAGATGATTGATCTTGAAAATCATTCTAGGAAACAGAATTTGAGAATTTTAGGATTAAAAGAAGGGAGTGAAGGAAAAAACATGATTTCATTTCTAGAAGAAATTCTATCAAAGATCCTTCCACTAAAGATAAAAACACCATTAGAAATTAAAAAAAAGCACACAGAATTGGAACAAAAAAAGTTCAAAACCAAGGTAAGACAAGAATAGTTATATTTAAAGTAATGAGGTTCCAACATGTTTTAGACATTTTAAAAGCGGCTAGAGATGTACAAAATATTATGTATAAAGATTCTAAATTGATCTTCATTCCTGACTTGGCTAAGGAATTTGTTCAAATAAGGCAGAGGTTTTTACAACTAAGACAACCGTTAAAAGAAATAGTGCAAAATATGGATTATTTTATCCGGTACAAATGAAAATCACCTATAAAGATAAAACTATTTTATTCGAAGACCCAGAAAAACTTAAAGAGTTCATATCTGCTCAAGAAATACCCATGAACTGAAACTTAAAATGCTGGTAAGGGGAAAATTTAGGTGGAAAAATAGAAAAAATTCAGAATTATAGAAATAAATGAATATATATATTAAGATTTATTTTTAACTCTAAAATGGCTGATATAACTCACTTTTAACTGAAATAGATCTGATGGAACTGGAAACTTTTTAAAACAAGAAAAGATTCTAAGGTTACACATAAATACCTGGTGATGTAATTAATTATTCAAGAATATGATGACATCTGATGAATCTAGGATGGAATGGTAAAATCTTCTGATCCTGATGCCTTCACTGGATCTGTGTTGATGAATGATTGCAGGGGGGGACATGCTGTATAGATGGTGGAATTTCTTTGTGAAGTCATCCTTATGAACAGATCGGAGAAAAGACCGCTGCAGCTGCCTGACTGGCCTGGAAGAGAGGCGATGCATCTGATAGAGCCGTGATCCCTGGAGAATGGCTGCGCAGCTTGGAATAAATCCACCGCCGCAGCGCACTCAAAGGTCGGCGAACAGATGAGAGATGGGGCCGGGGCAGCTGAGAAAATGGATTGTGTGAGATCGGGATAGAGAAAGGCTGATTTGCGGCGTTTGGATATCAAATTTCTGCTCCTTCCGGTGAAGTCTATGGAGTGACAAAAAAGAAACTCGTTGGTTTGTTTACAGCTCATAGTTCCTGGTCACTTCCGGTTCCGGGTTTGAATGGAGAAAACGTCAAGGTAATTCCCTTTGGTCGCACTTCTTCCCTGCTGGCATGGAGAGGTGAGAGTGGGGTTTGAAGATATTGAATGGATCTTTGTCTGAAAAGTTCAAGGTCACCAAGTGTTGTCATACAGCTGCTATTATGTGAACAATTACTGCCTTAGAAGAAATTTCTCTGGTGGTACTGACAGGGAGTTTTGAAATGGAGATATGCAGCTCTGTTTTGCACAAAACTGAAGTGATATTTGATTCATTAACATACATTTGCTTTTAGTAATAAGAATTACTAACAGAATTAAAACTTACAGTTTGGATGGATTCTAAATTATACCTTTTATATATTTTAAATGAAAAGATAACATGAGATGAATGAATGGTTGAATATGGAAGTTATATTGATTACATAATAAATTGTGGGAAGGAAGAATTAAATATTGTAATGCATTCTACTTTATTTTATAATTTATATTACTATATAGCTGTTTTACTAAAATAAATAAAATTAAAAGAAGGATTGTATAAAATTAATAGTTTATGAAATATTTAATAGATTGAATGATTGTTTGAATGAATTTTTATAAATTAATGAAATAGAGTTCCTAGTTCAATGGGATTTAAAACACTATAATATTGTAATACATTTATGGTTTAAAACTAATTTAAGAATTATTAGAGATATGTAATTGGAAATTTTAATATGTTATTGATTTTTAGATTGATATTAATAACAGGATATTTTTAATGTATACTTTTATCTATGGAATTGAATTAATGTAGTTTATATGTAATGGGATAGGGAAATAATTAAATGAATAAGCAAAGGGTTTTTTAAAATATATGAATGGATCAATTTTATATATATATATATATATATATATATATATATATAATGAAGAGAAATAGTAAAGAGGACGTTTGGGGGAGGAGTGTGATAGCTGGTCTGATCTTATGTCTTTAAGTTATCGTATTATAAAGAGGGGAGGGATATGGGAGGGGGAAGGGAAGGGATTTTGTAATCTTATATATATAAATTTTAATGAATCAAGGGTAAGAGGGGATGTTTATTATTGTAATTTAAGGGAAAATAATTTTATACAGGAAAATTATAAAATGATCAAGCTTCTGTTGAAGTTCAAATGTCATAGGAATAAATATTTAAATGGAGCTTAAATTATTCTCATTAAACATTAATGGTCTCAATCACCCAATAAAAAGGAAGAAAACATTATTGTTTTTAAAACAGCAAAACATAGATATATGTTTTATCCAGGAGACCCATTTATCAGATTTAGAGACTAAAAAGCTAGAACGGGATTGGATAAAACATTGTTTCTTTGCCCCTGCTGTGAAAAAAAAAGCAGGTGTAGCAATATTAGTTCATAAAAAATGTAACGCTATATTTAATTTGATTGCTGCTGATCCTGCAGGGAGATTGATACATGTAGAAATGACTATGGGAAATACTACAATGGCGCTATTCAATGTATACACACCTAATTCGAATCAGATTGAATTTTTTAAATCTCTACATCCATTGTTGTTACCACTGGCTGCTTCTAATTTAGTTGTGGCAGGGGATTTTAATGCTGTTATGGATCCTTTAATGGACAAAAAACCTAGCAGAATTATGAAATCATTAGGATTGGATAATTTGGTACAAAATTGTGATTTGAAAGATATATAATGAATATTTCATTTTAATGAACGAGAATTTTCGTTTTGTTCCCATGTACACAAATCATTTTCAAGAATAGACTATATAGGATGGGGACAGGAATGGGTTTGGACTGAACTGTTGTACTCATTTTGTTTACTTGCATTGCACTTTGCGTTCCTGTGTTTTGTATCATTTGGAAAAATTAATAAAATATACTTAAAAAAAAAAAAGAATAGACTATATATTTGTTTCAAATACATTAATTCAGCAAGTAACACAAGCCTCCATTGATCCAATTATTTTATCTGATCATGTGTGGGTGTGGATTAAAATGAAAATAACTGACCAAGAAGATAATAGACCGGTATGGAGATTTGATAATACATTGCTGACGGAACCAAATTTTATAGAGGAAATACAGTTGAAAATAAATGATTATTTTCAAATTAATAATGTAGAAGATATCTCTATAGAAACGCTGTGGGATGCTTTCAAGGCAACCATGAGAGGTCAAATTATTTCTTTTTCGGCATACATTAAAAAGCAAATTAAAAAACAATTTTATAATTTGGAACAAGATATAAAGATATTAGAATCAAAATTGGTTGATAAATGGGAATATTCCACATTACAAGATCTCTTGAAAGCGAAAGGGAAATATAATGAGATTTCTTCTAAAATGATAAAGAAAGATTTATTTTCCCAACAGGCATTGTATTATGCAAATTCAAATAAGGCAGGAAGACTACTGGCAAATTATTTAAAAGCAAAAAAATGAAAAACAAAAGTAGTGACGATAAAAGATGAAAAAGGGAATTTACACAAATTGGTCCTATTTTAAAACAATTTTTACATTTTTATAAAGATTTGTATTCTTCTGAGCCTTATTTAGATAAAGAAAATGATGGATTGGAATTTTTAAAATTAATTAAGGGACCGAAAATTCCTGAGCATATAAAAGAAAGCTTAGAAAAGCCAATATCAATAAAAGAATTACAAGCAGCATTGAAGAACCTTAGAGTTGGATCCGCTCCAGGTGGGAATGGTTTTACAGTAGAGTTTTATAAATCATTTCAAATTACCCTATTACCATATTTGTTAAATTTATATCAGAATCAACTAACTAAAGGTTGTATTACAGGTACCATGGCAGAATCGTTAACTATAGTTTTGCCAAAGCCAAATAAAGATCCCACACTGGTTTCAAATTATAGGCCTATTTCTTTAATTAATGTGGATGGAAAACTTTTAGCTAAAACTTTGGCTATACGTTTGGCTAAAGCTCTCCTTTTATTATTGGATTGCACCAAACAGGATTTGTTGCTCAAAGACATTCTTCTAATAATACTAGGCTGGCTTTACATATGTTAAATCTGTCAAAAGCCTTAAATGATCTGGCTTTTTCTGTATCCCTAGATGCAGAGAAGGCCTTTGATCGAGTTGAATGGACCTTCATGTATCAAGCGTTGGAGTGGTTTGGCATAGGTTCAGGATTTATACAAATGGTTCAAACACAGTATAGCTCCCCTGTTGCTAAACTGTATATTAATAATAATTTTTCAGAAAGTTTTAGGTTGCAAAGGGGGGTTAGACAAGGTTGTCACTTATCTCCTCTGCTTTTTGATTTTGTATTGGAACCCTTGTTATTAGCTAGTCAGCAAACAGAGGAGATACAGGGTATTCCTCGTAGAGATCGGGAATATAAGGTCTCTGCTTATGCGAATGATATATTGCTTTATTTGAGAAATCCTGTGACAACCATTCCTTATTTACTTGAACTGATTGAGAAATTTGGAAAATTTTCAGGTTACAAAATAAATTGGAGTAAATCAGAAATTCTTCCACTTAATGTCCACTGTACAAAAGGTTTATTTGATTCATTTCCCTTTCTTTGGAGGGAAGATGGAATAAAGTATTTAGGTATTTGGATTAAAAATACGCTGGAAGAAACAATGAAAATAAATGAAAAATCTTTATTACAGAAGGTAACAAAAATGTGTGAGCAATGGAATCCTTTACATCTTTCATGGTGGGGGAGAGTCCAAACTATTAAGATGATGATCTTGCCTGTGGTTTGTTATCAGATGAGTATTTTGCAGGTTTATTTTCAAGGGTCCTTTTATAAAAAATTAAATAGCATTCTTATAAAATTTATTTGGCTGGGTAAAACTCTTAGAGTTGCTTTGGTATCTTTACAAAGGCCAATTTCAGAGGGAGGGGTAAATTTTTCCAATTTTTATAGGTATCATCAAGCCTATATATTGCGCCAGGGTATGTATTGGGTCCTTCAGAGCTCATGGAAAAACTCCCAGATTGGTTGTGGTTAGAATGGCAACTCATGTCTCCATTACGCCTTTGCCATGTGCTCAGTATCAAAATGCCTAGTTACGGTAAAGATAATAGAATATTTGCCATTACATGGAAAACAATGCGTTATGTAAGTAATTTAATAACTATTCCAATTTACAAATCTACAAATCAATCTATATGGCTGAACTCCAAGATTCAAATAGGCGGAGAAAGGATTGTCTGGAAGCATTGGATGATTGCAGGTATACGCTTATTAAATGATGTTATCTCTAATGGTAAACTGCTTGAGTTTTCACAATTGCAATACAAATATGGCCTTAATAAATCAGAAAGTTTTAGATGGTTGCAATTGAAGCAGGCTATTCAGGCTGGGTTCCCTGAATGGAAAAATCTTAGCGAGCAATATAGTATGAAGTTCTTATGCTTTCAGGCAGGCTTCCTGGGTCATCAGGCTGCCCAATGGTATAAATTATTAACTGGACTTATTAAAAAGAAACCAAACACTAGTCTGAGAGACATTTGGGGTATAGAGATTAAACATCAAATTTCTGTGTCTAAATGGACACAAATTTGGACTTGGAAGCTGAGATGTACAATGTTAGCATCTATGAGACAAACATGGATTTTTTTCTGTTACATAGAGCGTTATGGACCCCTGTTCGGTTACAAAAATTGGATAGCTCTAAGTCTAATAGATGTTGGCATTGTCATCTTGAAGCAGGGACTTTAGAGCATTTATTGTTCTATTGTCCATTTATTATGGAAATCAATTTAATTGTTTATTAGACAATCCATTGGCATTGTCATATGATACTGTGTTGTTTGGTATGGCAATGAGAGCAAAAAGTCAAATTTCTTCAAATAATAACAAATTATTACTTATAATGACCGGGGTTGCCATTCAACAAATTACGTACAATTGGAAAAACTGGAGTAGACTAAACTATAATTTTTGGTGGAATTCCCTATGTCATATATATAAAATGGAAAGATATATTGCAATACAGCGAGGGTGTTTTAGAAAATTTCAAGATGTGTGGGAGCCATTAACAAAATATTGCAATGATTAAATGATTCTTTTCCCTTGATTTACAGGTTCAATTACGAGGGGGGAGGGGGGATAATTTTATTATTTTATTAATGTATATTGTACATTGTATTTGATTATATAATAGGAAGGGTTGGGGAGGGTGGGGATTAATAGCATTTTATGTGTACTCTTGATGACGATTAAGTGATATATTTATGATCTATTTGTTATATTATATTGATGCACTTATTGTACGTTTAAAAATGAATAAAGAATTTAAAAAACAAACAAACAAACATTTCTTCTTTCTCCATGCTCACCATCTATCTTCCATCTCTCTGTACCTATCTTTCCCCATATTCAGCATCTCCCTTCTCTGTGTCCCCTACACTTTCCTGTCCAGCATCTCCCCTATGTCCATCTCTCCATGTTCTTTATCACCACTGTCCCTATCCCCTCCTCCTGTATCTTGCATCACTCCTCTGTGTCCCTATGCCCTTAAGTCCAGCATCTCCCTTCTGTGTTCCTATTCTCCCCCTTGTCTAGCATCTTCCCTCTGTGTCAGTATACTCCCCTCCCATGTCTGGCATCAGTGGCGTAGTAAGAGGTAGCAGTCTGCACCGGGCGCCGTCTTGGTGGGGCACCGGTACCTCTCTGCCCCCCCCATGCCACGCTCATGCCCTCAATTCCCCATCCCCGTACTTCTTTAAATCCTTGTCAGTGTGAGCAACTACTCTAGCCTGCTGCTTGTGCTGGCCTGAAATAACTTCTGGGTCTAAATTACTTCTGGGACGCGGGGCCATGAAGTGACGTCAGAAGAAAAGCCAGCGCGAGCAGTAGGCTGGAGAAGTTGCTCATGCTGGCAAAGATTTTAAGAGGTATGGGAAGGGAGTGGGTGAGTGTGGCATGGAAGGAGCGGAGGGGGGCAGGGGACATCCCTCTTGCTCCTGCCTCTTCGTGGCTCCCTTCTAAAATGGCTGCCGCAACCTCTCGCAACAGCTTGCTGTACTACAGGAAATACCTTGAGCAGTCATGAATGGTCTCAGCATCCATTTTAGAAGGCAGCCACATGGAAGCCAGAGTGAGAGGGCAGCGCTCATGCCACGAAGACCCCGCTGGACCACCACGTACCTTAGTAGGCCCGAGAGGGGGTCATGGAGTTGAGAGGGAGATTAAAGGGTCAGGGCCTGAAGAGGGGAGAGAACCTTGGTTATGGATTGGGGGAAAGGGACAGGCAGGGGAGGAAGGGAGGGAAGAGAGGTGCAGAGACCTGTGAGGGGTTGGTGGAAAGAAAGAAGGGAGAAAAGCTAGACCTTGGGGAAGGAAGAGAGAGTGAGAGACCTGGAATATCTTAAACTCCCTTTTCTACCCATTGTGACTCTTTGTAAATCTTGGGTCAAATTTATAGGATAAATTGGCTCTTTGCTTTAAAAAGGTTGCCAACCCCTGACCTTGAGCAGTTTCTCTTCTGCAGATGCTCACATCAGCCCCTCCTAGTTGACTATGCAGGAATAGGTCAGAGGGCATCTATTTTTGATTGAAGCTTCTTGTAACCATACACACATCCCAGGAGCTTCACAACTCCTCCCCAGGGCTCCAGCGTACTATGGATTTGGCAGCCTATTCTCCCCTTCCTCAGCAGTCAGAACTATACCTTCTAGGTTCCCTATGAGCAACCTTGTAAAGGTATCAAACAACCAGAGCTGCATATAGCATTTTCTGGCAGTTAACCAAATATCCCTCCCCAAAGCAGGGCTCAGATAATCACCACTTATAAACACCTAAATAAGCTTGGTGCTTAATAGGGAATTGTATTTCTCTGACATTTCAAGGGTGCCACAGGGCAATGTCATTGATAGTGCGCACTAGTGCACAATAATGGACTCTATTGCTCAATAAGAACATAAGAAAATATGTTCTTATGAGATCTGACAGTTAGTTCATGAACTTGCCACTGTGCGCTTACGTTGGCAGCACTATACAAACAGCTTTATAACCTAGTATATCAGTGTCTCACAGCTGTGTTCGTGTCGACGTGTGGTGGTATCTTGCTGAGTGGCATGTTTTTGTGTTCTGTCGTGAGAATGTCAGAGCTTGAATTAGAGCAATGAACAAACATTAAATTTTTTGTTAAACTTGGCAAGAGTGGAAGTGAAATCAAGGACATGTTAGTCCAAGTTTATGGGGATAATGCCATGAAGAAAACGGCAGTATACAAATGAATTAAACATTTTTCTGAGGGGAGAGAAAGCATCACTGATGAAGGGCGACCAGCAACGAGTAGAACTGATGAAAACCATTGCAAAAATTTGTCAAATTGTGAGTCAAAATCATCAACTAACTGTGTGAAGCATAGTAGACCAAGTAAAAATTGATAGAGAAACAATTAGGAAAATCTTAACTGAAAATCTTGGCATGAGAAAGATGTGTGCAAAAATGGTCCCTCGTGGCTCTTGTATCATGAGAATGCACCAGCTCACATGGCACTGTCTGTGAGGGTGTTTTTAGCCAGTAAACAAATAACTGTATTGGAACACCCTTCCTACTCACCTGATCTGGCCCCCAATGAATTTTTTCTTTACCCAAAGATAAAGGAAGACATTTTGAAGACATTCAGGATATCAAGGGTAATACAACGACAGCTCCGATGACCATTCCAGAAAGAGTTCCAAAATTGCTTTGAAGGGTAGACTAGGTGCTGGCGTTGGTGCATAGCTTCCCAAGAGGAGTACTTTGAAGGTGACCATAGGTATGTAGCACTTTTTCTAGGGTGAGTTCATGAACACATCTTTATATATTTTTAATTTTTAATGTACCATTGTTCAATTGTGTGCATTTGTGGACCTGAGTGTTAGTCTTAACAATAAACCTGAGTTCCAGTAGTGGATTTCTGCCAAGTCTATGATCCAGAACCTTCTCCAACTGGCCCAGAACTTTTTTGAAATCGATTCCTTTTCCCCATTGCAGCTGAAGTAGAAATGGGAACCTCCAATCTAGCAAATTTTATTGAACAGATTGTTGCTGGAAGAAAAAGGTATGTGCAATCATTTCTAAAAGTCTGGGCACCTTTGGATGATTTTTTGCAAGCTTGTGTGCATTTAGTTTCTGGAATTTTACAGGGGATGGTAACTGACATCTTTTGTAGATTTGTTATAGATGTCCTTTATCTTTAGCTTTATTTTCCGTTGTTTTGCACCTACACATCCGGGGGAGGGGGGAAGGGGGTATATCTTTTGTTTTGGTATTATTCCTGATGGTAATGTTGGATGGGGAGGAAATTTTATTTTTGTATAGCTACTGATTGATTATTTGATTATTATTATTTGTATGTAAATTGTAATGCACTTTTTGCTGGCATTAAAAACTAAATAAAGTTTTAAAAAAAATTATATCCTGTGGGGAGGTGGGGTTTGAGTTTGTTGTATTCATTTGATTAAATTTAATAAAAATATTTAACTAAAACAAAAAAAAAAGAAAGAAAATTACTGTTGCTTGCAATGATGGCTAGCATAGCATTGTTTTTGCTCATTCACCTTGCTGTAAACAAACTGCCATAGATGAGTTTCCATAGATCTGCTCTGTACGTAGGTTTCGCCATGCATCTTAACTGAGTGATCACTGGTGTTGGACTCATTGAAGCAATACAATTGCCATTCACTGCTTTATCATGAGGTGAAGCTAGCATCTCCTATACATGAATAGGAGGGTTCAGTGGCATTGTAGGAGTCACAGGCTTGATCCACTGGGTCAGAAGCTGTAGCTGATTGTTGAGAGGAAGCTATCTAATTTGACATTTGTAGTAACCTGTTTTATATGCACTAAGTAATATGGTAAAAATTATTTAATCACAATTGCTGGTGTATGCCAGTTTTTCTGACTATCCAGCTTCAGATGAATTTTTCCCTCCCCTTCTTATTATATGGTTAGAATTACAAGTAAAAATGAAAACGACACACATTTGGTTAATTTGAATTGGTAAGTTTCAAAAATTAAGTGAAGCTGTAGAATTTACTAAATAATTATTGCCCCATGATGACCTATAGGCAGCACAAATTCACACTTAGGCATTATGGTTATCATAAGTGTATTTGTCCATAAGAGAAAAGAATATTGGGCGCGATAAACAACCCATGGCAGAACTGACCCCAGATATTCAATGCTGGGGCATATGTAGTTTTTGGCATTAAGTATCTAGGTAGACAAACAGAAAGGCAAGGGAGGCGTCTTTCAACCAATGAACGAGTCTTTATTTGAAATCAAGTAATCCCAACAGGGATCCCAGTGCTCTAGACTTGACTGGCAACAATTGTAACTGCCAGATATATGAGAACAGCAAGTTACTGCCAGATTAATGAGATCTTGAATTTGCATTTTCTGATGTCCCCTGAGGAAGGTGTTTGCTATACGCTGAAACTGGGATCCTTGTTGGAATTACTTGATTTCAAATAAAGACTCGTTTATTGGTTGAAAAGATGCCTCCCTTGTCTTTATGTTTGTCTGCATATATCCCAAGGCATGGCGTTTTTCTGTTTGTCTGTCTAGTGAGTATTCAGGTACCAGCATCACCTGGAAGTTAACCAGACACCAGCCAATATTCAGATTATAGAGCTGCATAGGAATGGGGACTGCGGGAATCTCACAAAACCAGCAAGATTCCCATAGGTATGGAAGAATTTGCCACAAGATTCTCGTGGGATGAAAGAATTCTGCAGGGATGAAAGAAGTTACCATGACATTCCATATGAGTATAGTCAAAATATCTGATAACTCTAGAATGAGGCTTGGAACATACTGAGAGAGACAACTGGAGCACCAGGATGAAGTTTGGAAAGTATGGAGAGAGGCAGTTGAAGCACCAGAATGAAACTTGGAATGCCCAGAGAGGCAGCTAGAACACCAGACTGAGGCTTGGAGCACTCATTAGTTAAATAGTGAATGCTATCCAAAAAACCATGGAAGGATCTTGGGGTTGAGAGGAAACAGAGGGCTGCAAGCAAGTAAATAATAGCATTGATTCCTGCAGGTACAGGTGGGGATGGAGGAGACTACGTAATTATGGGGATGGTTATGGATAGAATGAATCTTAATAGGTACAAGTGGGTATGGGTTAAATTCCATTGGGAATGGATGGGGATAGATGGAATTTCTGTCCCTGGGCAGCTCTCTAATTCAGACTGGTGCCCAGTTAACTATAGAGCACAAAGTTAGGGCAGCTTTTTGTGGTTATTTAGCTGATTAGTGGAATCAAAATTGCCGCTAACCGGCTAAGTAGGCATTCCACCCCCAACCTAAGCAGTTAGGAGATGGCCAGTTAGAAGTGATATTCAGTGGCACTAACTGATAAAGTGCCACTGAATATCAGGTGCCGGGTTGCTCAGTGGGGTTTAGCTGGGCAGGAGCCTCACAAGACAATCATAACTGAGGAGAGTTATAGCAACTGGAGTATTGTGTTCAATTCTGGTCTCCTTATCTCAAGAAAGATATAGCGTCACTAGAAAAGGGCCCATCATTTTTTGACACCCCCCCTTCCCCATCTATATCAAAAATATGATTTTTAGTAGCAATCCGCTTATCGCACAAGAGTGTATCTAGGAAAAGGCAGCATCTTAAACACTGCAGTGAGCACTAGAATACCAACACATACATTGTAAAACTAAACAAGCCAGATCCCGCACAGTCAATTGATCCTGCAGTCAGTGCCAACTGAAAACTATGTCCTTTTCATACACACAGAACAGATACACCCTCACCCAATATGGAATAATCACAAACTAAAAATAGAAATATGCAGACAAAAGTTAAAATGAACCGCCAAGAAACCAGACTCTGCATACAATGCAATACCACAACACCACAAAAACAGTGATACATGTCCCCTAATACTGTGCAAAATATAAAGACAGTAGATGTAAATTTGAAAAAACTGATACATAACAATCACCACTTTACAAATTAACAAATAAAAATAAAACAAATAATGAGAAATAAGAAAATACCATTTTATTGGACTAATCCATTTTTCAATTAGCTTTCAGAGGCCAAATCTTTCTTCAGAACAGTACAGTATACTGCTGTTATGGTATCCTGGCCTGAGGAAAGGGGTTTAGTCCAAAAAATTGCCTTATTTCCATTTCCTATTTATAAACTTTTATCAATACAGTTACAATACTACTTGATTCTAAGTAATGCAACAAAAAAATCTTTCTACCTTTTGTCGTTTCTGCTTTAATCATCTTCTTTGCTCTCTTCTTTCTATAAAGCATTTGTCCTCTCTCCCTTCCATACAACATCTGCCCTCTCTTTGCCCCTTCCACCCAGCTTCTGCCCTATCTCTCTACCACTTCCATCTACTGCCCACACTCTCTCTGCCCCTTCCATCTACTGTCCACCCTCTCTCTCTTCCATATGGCATCTTCCCTCTTTCTATGTCCCTTCGATAAACTGTATATCTGGGGTCCCTTCTCTCCTTTGCACATGATTCATTTCAGCTTCACCCCTATCTTTTTCTGTCTCCACCCCCTCCCCTATGCTTTGGCATCTCTCTCTTTCTCTTCTCCTTTCCTTCCTTCCTTCCCACTCCACACCATGGTGTGGTATCTCTATCTCTTTCCCTTTCCTCATGCCATGGCATCTCTTCCTCCCCATCCATGGTCTGGTATCTCCTTTCCTTTTTTCCTTTCCCTCCCTCCCATGGACTTGGCATCTCTGTTCCTCTCCCTTCTCCCTCCTTCCTTCTCTCTCCCCAATTGGGTGCTGCTGCAGAAGCATGTCTCCCCCCTTGCCTGTGCAGTATTTCTACCCTCCTCCCTTCCCAGTGCAGCAGCAGCAGCATTTCTCCCCCCTTGCGTTTGCAGAATTTCTCCCCCCTTGCCTATGCAGTATTTCTACTCTCCCCATTCCCTGTGCAGCTTTCCTACCCTTCCCCCTTCCCTGTGCAGCATTTCTACCCTCCCTCCTTCCCTGCCCAGCATGTCTACTCTCCCCCCTTTCCTGCCCAGCATGTCTGGCCGGCTCCCCTGCTGAAAGCCGTGAGCATCCGCTCCTTGCGCGATCTGCAGCTGTGTTGGAAGCCTCTGTGACTTCGTGATGTCAGAGGGAATGCTTTTGACACAGCTGCGGATCGCACAAGGAGCGGACGCCCGCGGCATTCAGCAGGGGAGCCAGCCAGAAGATGAGCAATGCCGGTGAGCACCCATGGACACCCCTGTTTACTGCCACTGCTGCTGGTTAAGGAAAGCAGCAGCGGCAGAATAGGGAGGGTGGCCGGCTGTGCACTAGAGAGTTGCGCAGGGACAGAAGTCCCACCCGTCCCCGTGAGGAATCCCTCCGTCCCCACCTGTCCCCATGAGGAATCCCCTCCATCCCCACCTGTCCCTGCGAGGAATCCCCTTCATCCCTACCCATCCCTATAAACTTCAGAAATAGTTATTTAATTTAATTATGCTACTGAATTAAAGGCTCTGGCAGAGATCCATTTACATATAAGCAAATACACTTTATTAATTGGGAAGAATACATATTTTTTAAACAGGTTTCTACCAGAGCCTCTAATGTAAATATAAAATATAAATACTCAGCTGATGAGAACTCCCAAGCTGTCAGCTGAGGACTTCCTTTGCAGTTGGCCGGGAGTCCCTTTTGGAAGAGTGGTGGAGAGAAAGAAAGTGGGCAGGATGGTATGGAAGGGTGATGCTGATAGAATTGATGTACAGGGAAAGGGGAGAGACATAAGGGGGAAGGATATTGGAGGGAAAGAAAGGGGGCAGATGCTGATTGAAGAGGGGTGGAAGGTGAGAGAAAGGGCAAACATTGGATGGTAGTGGGGAGCCTCTGCTGGATGGAAGTGCAGATGGGAAAGATAAGGGAGCAAATGCAGGAAGGAAATGGAAGGAGAGAAAGAGGGGAGAAGACGTTGGATGGAAGTGGACAGAGAGAGAAGGTACTAGATGGAAGGGTTGGAGAAAGAGGGTACGTGATGGAAGGAAGGGATAAATAAAAGGAGGGCACATGATGGGGAGAAAAGGATTGTGTTAGGGAAACACTGGAGGGGTGAGGGAAATAGGTGGCAAGCTTTAGGTAGACAGTAAAAAAGGACATTGATGAGAGGGTAGTAAGAACGTAATCTAGACAGATACAGAAAATAAATTGAAAAGGAAAATGAGGGAAAAAAGGGAAAGGGATTGCAGAGGAGAGGTGTGGGAGAGGGAAGGAGAGGAGAGAGATGCCAGACTAATGGGGGTGAAAGGAGATATGGAAGGGGGAGGCATATAGTTTCTGGAAGGGGCATAGAAGGAGAGAAGATGCCATATAGGGGAAGAGAGACGGCAGACAGTGGATGGAAGGAAGAGAGTTACAAGAAGATGAGGAAAGCAGGAACCACAGAAGACAAAGGTAGAAGAAAATTTTCTATTTATTTATTGCTTTAGGAGACATGTGTCTGTTTCTGTGGTGCACTGTATGCAGAATCCAGCTTCTTACTGGTTCAATTTAACCTTTGTCTATGTATTTCTATTTTATCCCCCCCTTTTACAAAACTGTGGAGCATTTTTTAGCGCCAGCCGTGGTAGTAGCAGCTCTGATGCTCAGAATTCTATGAGCGTCAGAGCTGTTACCACTGTGACTAAAATCCACACTACAGTTTTGTAAAAGAGGGAGGGGTTAGTTTGTGATTACATATTCCATACTAGGCGAAGGTGTTTTCTGTGTTCTGTGTGTTCGAAAGACATGGTTTTTTGTTGGGATTGACTGCAGGATTGATCTGTACTAGTCTGGCTTGTTTAGTTTTACAATGGGTGTATTGATGTTGTACTGCTCACTGCAGTATGTAAGATGCTGCCTTTTCCTAGGTACTCATGTGTGACATGTGGCTTGTTACTAAAAATCATGTTTTTCATACAGATGGGGGGTGTCAAAAAATGATGGGCCCCGGGTGTCACATATGCTAGGTACACCACTGCTCTGCTGGCAGTGCTTGGGGATCCCCACTAGTCACAGCAAGGGTCAGCAAGTACTTCAACACTGTAGAAATAAAACCAGAAATGCATTTCCTTTTCTTTTGAACACAATACAAAGAATTCTGCTATATACATTTCCCAAAGCTAACATATTTTAGTCAATAAATTCTGTTTTTTACCTTTGTTGTCTGGAGACTTATTTCTCCATAAAGTTGGTCCCAGTTTCTCTTTTCCGCTTTCCCATCTTCTGTAAATTCTTCTGTTGCTGTCCATTAGTTCCTCCTACCAGGGTCCAGTATTTATCCCTTTCTCATCTTTCACCCCTGCCCTCCAGTCTCATGCCCAATATTTCTCCTTCTATCACCCCTCTCCAGCACCATGCCACATCTCTCCCTCCATTCCCTTCACCATTATGTCCAACATTCCTCCCTCTTGCATCCATTTCAATCTGTCTGTTCCACCACAACATTTCTCCCTCTCATCTGTACCTCACTCCCTCCCTATGACCAAAAATTCTCCTTTCTTCCATTCCCCATGTACACAACCATCTCTTTCCCTCCCTCTTTCCCAAGTCCATGCCTTCTGTGTCCAAAAATGCATTCCCTCCCCCACCTCAGCATCTCTTTCCTTCCCTTCCTCTCTCCCAAGTTCATGCCTTCTGTGTCCAAAAATGCACTCCCTCCCCCACCTCTTCCCCTTTCTTCCTCCATCCTGTCTCCCAAGTTCATGCTTTGTGTCCAAAAACGCACTCCCTCTACCACCTCATTCCCTCCCTTCCTCCATCCTCTCTCCCAAGTTCATGCTTTGTGTCCAAAAATGCACTCCCTCTCCCACCTCATTCCAGTCGGCTATGTGTGCACGGCAGGGCAGGTAGGAACAGAAGACGAGCCTCACGGCTCAAGTTGTATTTAACCCTGCGGATCCCCCATCATTCCCATTCAGCTCTCTCCTGTGCATCCCCTTGGGTGTGCACCCGGGGCGGCCCGCCCCCCCCTAGGTACGCCACTGGATAAAGGGGATGGAACTCCTCTCATATGAGGAAAGACTAAAAAGGTTAGGGCTGTTCAGCTTGGAAAAGAGACGGCTGAAGGGAGATATGATTGAAGTCTGCAAAATCTTGAATGGAGTAGAACAGGTACAAGTGGATCGATTTTTCACTCTGTCAACAATTACAAAAACTAGGGGACACTCGATAGGAGGAAATATTTTTTTCACTCAGAGAATAGTTTAGCTCTGGAACGCATTACCAGAGGTTGTGGTAAGAGCAGATAGCGTAGCTCGTTTTAAGAACAGTTTGGACAATTTCCTAGAGGAAAAGTCTATAGTCCGTTATTCATAAAGACTTGGGGGAAGCCATTGCTTGCCCTGGATCAGTAGCATGGAATGTTGCTACTCCTTGAGTTTTGGCCACTGTGAGAACGGGCTACTGGGCTTAATGGACCATTGGTCTGACCTAGTAAGGCTATTCTTATGTTCTTATGTTCTAACACAATGGAAAGTGTGGCTCACTGGAAGAGCTGCTACCTCTGCATCCAGAGGTTGTAAGATCAAATCCCAACACTGTTCCTTGTGACCCTGGGCAAGTCACTTAGGCCCAAAGTCTTAAAAGTTTAACATCGTCACTAAACTGTTTTCTGACAGTTTAGCCTGCACACATTTAAGCAGCGGACTATCAAAACGGCTTATCTCTGGTTTTAGTAAGGTTTCTAGCAGTCTCCAACACTGACATGCAAATGGGCTCTTCAACATTAAAATGAGCACTCCGGTGGATTCTTTAAAATCACCGAGCCATTCTCCAAGAGCAGTGTCGGCTTGTGGTGACAAAAATTAGCAACTGGTCCATGGGTGCCGGAATAGTGAAAACCCCAGCATAGCAGTGTTGGAGACTGCTAGAAAAGCCATTTTTAGAAGTGCCTCCCCCAGCACTGGGAGAGAGGCCAATTCTCTCCAGCTGACAAGTGAACTCCCCCAGCTTAGTATAAGGTCCCCACAGATTTTCTCAGAAAAGTCATTTCTGTTACTCACCTGATGTTGTTTTGCGCTGGTGAAAAAAAAGTGGTTCTATTAGGGATGCACATTTATTAGTGTACATTTGATGTATTAATGCTCTTTTTTTAAAAAATTTATGTATAAATTTAATGATTTACAATATCAAAAGATACCAAGGATAAAGGTTACTTACACCAAGATTTAGCAATACTTATACAACACAAACATTCCTTTTCAAGCCCACAAACAATGGGGAGACATGCAACTTTTGAACTAACAAAAATAAAGAAAACTAAGAATTGGTTCTCGATTCATATGAATCTTGACCATTCCCTACTATTTGGGAATCTTACATCCACCAATTTCTCAGTGATGAATCATTTAAGACAATCAGTTCTCGAGCTATTAGAAATTGTTGCAATTGAATAGGATCCCAAAATACATATTCAATGTCTTGTAATTTAACAAACAGCAATACCTTTAAACACTTGGAACAAGAAAAGCTTGAAATCACTTTAGTATGTAGTTTTGGACGCCTCAGCCCCACCACTCCACCGCTGTAATTAAGTTTAGTATTACACCGGGAAGGCTGTGTGGTGCCTCATCATCGGCAGTCCATTAACAAAATTAAAAATTATATATAAAAAAAGATATTGTTAATGGACTGCCGATGATGAGGCACCACACAGCCTTCCCGGTGTAATACTAAACTTAATTACAGCGGTGGAGTGGTGGGGCTGAGGCGTCCAAAACTACATACTAAAGTGATTTCAAGCTTTTCTTGTTCCAAGTGTTTAAAGGTATTGCTGTTTGATTCAATTACACTGGACTTAAGTTTTTCCTAAAAAGCCAGTGTCAGTAGTATTAGCTTGTAATTTAACAAGACATTTACATGGAAATTTTAACATAGTAACATAGTAGATGACGGCAGATAAAGACCCGAATAGTCCATCCAGTCTGCCCAACCTGATTCAATTTAAATTTTTTTTTTTTTTTTTTTTAATTTTTTCTTCTTAGCTATTTCTGGGCGAGAATCCAAAGCTTTATCCGGTACTATGCTTGGGTTCCAACTGACGAAATCTCTGTTAAGACTTACTCCAGCCAATCTACACCCTCCCAGCCATTGAAGCCCTCCCCTGCCCATCCTCCACCAAACGGCCATACACAGACACAGACCATGCAAGTCTGCCCAGTAACTGGCCTAGTTCAATATTTAATATTATTTTCTGATTCTAAATCTTCTGTGTTCATCCCACGCTTCTTTAAACTCAGTCACAGTTTTACTCTCCACCACCTCTCTCGGGAGCGCATTCCAGGCATCCACTACCCTCTCCGTAAAGTAGAATTTCCTAACATTGCCCCTGAATCTACTACCCCTCAACCTCAAATTATGTCCTCTGGTTTTACCATTTTCCTTTCTCTGGAAAAGATTTTGTTCTACGTTAATACCCTTCAAGTATTTGAACGTCTGAATCATATCTCCCCTATCTCTCCTTTCCTCTAGGGTATGCATATTCAGGGCTTCCAGTCTCTCCTCATACATCTTCTGGCGCAAGCCTCCTATCATTTTTGTCGCCCTCCTCTGGACCGCCTCAAGTCTTCTTACGTCTTTCGCCAGATACAGATACAAATTTCCAAAACTGAACACAATACTCCAAGTGGGGCCTCACCAATGACCTGTACAGGGGCGTCAACACCTTCTTCCTTCTACTGACTACGCCTCTCTTTATACAGCCCAGCATCCTTCTGGCAGCAGCCACTGCCTTGTCACACTGTTTTTTCGCCTTTAGATCTTCGGACATTATAACCCCAAGGTCCCTCTCCCCGTCCGTGCATATCAGCTTCTCTCCTCCCAGCATATACGGTTCCTTCCTATTATTAATCCCCAAATGCATTACTCTGCATTTCTTTGCATTGAATTTTAGTTGCCAGGCATTAGACCATTCCTCTAACTTTTGCAGATCCTTTTTCATATTTTCCACTCCCTCTTCGGTGTCTACTTTGTTTCAAATCTTGGTATCATCTGCAAAAAGGCACACTTTTCCTTCTAACCCTTCAGCAATGTCACTCACAAACATATTGAACAGGATTGGAACCAGCACCGAACCCTTTTTAGGTAAAAAGATGCCTCAAGAGCTAAGACTCTTGTTCTTAATTTCAAAAATTCTTTCCTTCTTAGTTCTTAGCAACCTATTTTTAAAGTAAAGTTTCATAATTAACATTTTATCTATCTCACTCATGCATGTTATTACCATGGTGGACCTACTCTGAATAACATCCTGAGTATCTTCCAAAAACTCTGTAAGATTTATTTCACTTGTTACCAGGTGGTCCACCTCCTGGTCGGATTGTATTTTCTTTTGCGGAATATAATAACAATTATTGATTGGGAAATTCTCCGGATTAGGTAATCCCAGTATTTCTTTAAAAAAGCTTCCTTAACAAAATTTCAGGAGATAATAAGTGAGTCACTGGGAAATTAACCAAACGTAGATTCCTCGCTCTATGCATATTTTCCAACATTTCTATTTTAGAATGTAACACCGTAGAATCCTTAACAGCAGATACTGAGACAGCTTGCAATGTATTACTTTGGGTTTCAACCACACTTAATCTTTTATCCAAAGAACTTAAGTTAGAATCCACATTCTCAAACTTTTGAGACACTGAATGTGAAAAGTCCACTGTTTGTTTCACTGACTCTCTGAAAAACCCTTCAACTCTAGAAATACCTAACCATAAATCTTTAAGGATAATATCTTGTTTTTCTACTGCTAGTGATTGATTTTCTACTACACCTGAAAATTCATGTGGTTTAGGTATTTCAGTAAAGTCTAGTTTACTTGTCTGAGTAGATGATACCACTAATTCAGTAGATATAGCGGGCATAGTATTCCCGCTACCACAAGGTACTGGATGAAGGGGGGGTGTCCTTTCGAGGGGGCTCAACGATGCTCCTGATATGGGAGAATTCATATCAGGTAAAGGTCGTGAAGAAATTTCTGTAGAAAATGTCAAATGTCTATCCATAGGACCAGAAACAGCAGGTATTGAGCTCTTAGGCTTAATTTTCCTTTTACCCATAATAACAGATTAAAGTTATACAACCTGAGTTCCCGCTCCCCGGCTCCTTGTTGCTCCAAGGGGCTCCCAAGGGGTGAGACCTGCCCCTTAGGGCACGCCCCTTCGGCCACGCCCTGCAGCCGCAACCGCAGCAGCGATTTCCAATTTAAAGAAATTCACAAAGCAGGAAAGACGGACCCGATGACATCAAGGGTCCGTCTTTCTCAGTGCCTGCCCGATTCCTCCTCTGGGCCCAGCCGCTGCTGCGGGAACACGGGGCAGCGTTCAGGATCTCCTCCTGCGTCCCAGTCAGGTAATCAATGCAGCTCCCCGTATTAATGCTCTTTAAAATGTTCTTAAAATGTTAATGAGTACAAACTTGATTTAATGCATATTAATCTACAATCAATGCACGTATATTCGATTTGCATGCATTTAAAAAGTTCTATGTGTTAAAAATAATTATTAAATGAATGTGAAATCAACAAAAAAGGCACCCCAAAATTGAGAAAAAAAAAACCCCAAATTGAAAATTTTGGGCCTGTACACAATTTTCATTTTAGTAAATGTGCACTCTGTACCTGTTGTCACTCCCTGGTGGTGATGGGAAGCTCCAGGGTCCAGTTGGAATAGTTCAACAAAAAGAGAGAGTGGAACTAGATTACTAGGACGTGCATTCCTTGTTTGTAATGTCTGGTGTCAAGAGCTCTGAAGGGTCCACGCCTGGCTGCTAGCCCATGCTACCATATCCAGATACTTGAATGAGCCCACTAAGGACCCCTGTTGTTACAAAGCTGCGGTAGCAATTCCCCTGCGGCAAATGTACCGAAGCCCATTCAGTTCCTATGGGCTTTGGTGCTTTTACCTCAGGAGAATTACTACTGCAACTTTGTAAAAGGGGTCCTTAATTAATAACTGAACTTGCTAAGGACAGAACAACCAAAGGCAATTGAAGTGACCAGTAATCCAACAAACAGTGGACTTGGGAGGACTGAAAACAAGTCAATTATCCTGCAGCCATGAAGTAATCTCATGCAGGAAAGTACCTGCTTATGATGTGCATAGCACTGCGTATATCTAGCAGCGCTCTAGAAATGAGTAGTAGTAGTAGTAGTAGTACTAGCGTTACCAGATGTATGCAGCGCTGTACAGAGTCACAAAGAAGAAAACAGTCCCTGCTTGAAAGAGCTTACAATCTAAACAGACAAACAGGATGTCATGGATACAGTTACGGGGAATGGTTAAGAAGTTGGCTGGATTGGAGGGCAAAGGAGTAGGGTTAAGGATTGAAGGCTATATCAAAAAGGTGGGTTTTCAGTCTGCTTTTAAACAAGGTAACAAGCAATAGTAGTAGAGAACAGGTGAATATCTTCTGCATAATAGTAAGCTGAGATTCCCTGTGATTGTCCCAGTGTGGCTAACAGACTTAAGAAAACATGAAATAGCAAAAAGACAGCACCAAACCATGATGAATACCACATTATAATAATATCAGTAAGGACCACGAGGGGAGGATTTTGACAGAAAAGGAACACTGGTGGAGAAAAGATGCAAACCATCTGAAAATTGTCCCTGAAAGACCAACATCAGAAAGGCAGAGAAGAGCAAGGAATGGTCAACAAGGATGAACACTGTTGATAACTCTACAGCAGTGTTCTCAAGGTGCCATGGCACAGTGGTGTGCCCTGAAGAGATTCCAGGTGGGCCATGAGAGGTTCCAGAATTTAACTTTATTTTTACAAATTCCCTTCATAAGTATACACTAGAATAGATGACATGTACATCGTGTACGCAAAAGTCTGTCAATGTTAAGAACGTCTGCATGCATAAGGAAACAACTACCCAAACAAGCATCATTCTTTGACGTGATTGGTCCATGAAAACTAACGACAAATAATTTTAGTTTTATTCTTACTTTTTATGCAGTAGTTATCCTAACTTGAGCAATCAAAGCAATCAAGGCATTTGGATCTTCTTATCCTTGTGAACTTGGATTTTCTACTCTGACAGAAATTAAATTAAAAAAAAAAGAGAATGACTACAGATGGTGGATGATGAAATGCATGTTTGCTTGTCGACTATCGAGTCACGTTTTGAGTTAATTTGCACTCAAAAACAAGAACATCCATTGATTAGCAGTTCTATTCTATCTACGTTAGTTTCACCGTTGTTACAATTACCCATGCATAGCTTAAAGAACTTTAAATAAATAACTTTCAAATTTAATATGTTGGTTTTGCAATTATGATTTGCTCCGTTTAGTGTGCCTGAGCTACAAAAAAGTTTGAGAGACACTGCTCTAAAGAGATAACGAAGCAATTCTACTTCCATTGAGAATGCTGTGTAATTTGCTGAGAAGGCCAGCAATAGTTTCAACACTATGACCTGGATGGAATCCTAATTATCTGGGATAAATAATATTCTTATTAGCTGAGAATAACAATCTTCTCCAGAATTTTGAATACATAGAGAAAGATTTGAAATACAAAGACGTATCCAAATTTGACTTCTTAAGAAGGGGACAATAGAATGTCTCCACATATATGAGACTACCCAATCAGACAAACTATTGTTCAGAATCGACTGAAACTCTCAAATTGACCCCCAATGTCAAAATAAAAAATTCTGAAAATGCCGAAACTAAAAGAAACAATCAATTAAGTAAGTAAAGGAAGGGTTCCCATAGTACATTTCTGAGCAATCAATGCAGCCTAATTGGAAAAGCTTGACTCTCGATTCTCATTTTTATATAGTCACTGAGCACCCTCCTAATATATTGTCAGTGCCAACAGTGCAATTGTGTCAACTGTGCAACTATTTAATGAACAATGCACTCTATTAGAGTTACTAATAAAGGGTTCCTTTTACAAAGCAATGCTAGCGATTCTTACAAGGCAAATGCTATGACGCCCATTCAGTTCCTATGGGCTTTGTCACATTTGCCATGCAGGAATCACTAGCGAGATTTTGTAAAAGGAGCTCAAGTTACATATCTCAAAACTGGCTCTTCTCCTCCAAATTTCAAAATAATAATAATAATAATTTATTTTCTTATATACCACCCTACCGATAGTTCTAGGCGGTTCACAGCAGGAAAAAACTTAGACATTTCAGCACATGATACAGTTTTAAAAAACACATTAACTACATATATCAATATAATGTTATAAGTTAATAATAATACAAAATTATTAAAAAGATTAAAACATACTTTAAAAAAAATAAGAACCATAAAACCTCATTGGAAATATCAAAATCAGCATTCTTGTTTGTCAAATAAATAGGTTTTTAATGTTTCCTTGAATGTAAGGTAAGAATAGGATCGGGCTTTAACCAGGAATTCATCTTCCCAGCCTGATACTCCAAAGTCCTGTCTAAAAAAGTCTTATAACGACAGGCCTTTGGGGTAGGGAAGATAAACTTATCTGAATTTCTAGTACCTTTTGTTGAATAAGAAAGTTTCAAATAGGAAGTCAGATATGAGGGCAATAATCCAAAAAGCGCCTTATAGCAGATGCTCCCAAATTAAAAAGCACTCTGGCCCCAAAAGGCAACCAATGGAGTTTTGTATAAAAAGGACTAATATGATCATATTTTTTAAGGTCAAAAATTGCAAAGTTGCAATTATTGTGCAGCCCCCAGAGTCTAACTCAATAAGATTTGTCAGCTATTGCATCAGGGGTTGGGGTAAGATGTATAACGAAAAAAGCTTTGGCATTAGGCTGCTTTTGATTATTTAGGGCCTGATTCTATATATCATAGGCAGCAGAACGCTTTTTGGTTTGTTTGGTTGTTTTTTGGGGGGAACAAAAGTTCCATATCTGACCCTATCTATCCCTGACCCCACCCCCATAATAATGATACTATTAATTGTAATACCATTTTTTCCATTCATTTTTCTTATACACTCACACACAATAATCTTGTTAACCATAAAATTAAACTACACAAAGCACACTATATGCTTCTCAACATTCTTTCCTACCAGAACACCTAGCCTTGATCACCAATGCAGAACACAGATGATAACCCCTAAGCAAACACAGGACCACAAACTCAAAGTACTAATATACACAAACAAAACCCTAAGATGCCAGACTCTACATGCATTATAACACCAGAGAAATAGAAAGAATTTGATTTCTTCCTGAACAGTGCAAAATATAGAAAGCAGATATAAATTCTCAAAACTGACACATTTTAATCAGTAAATTGAAAATAAAATCATATTCTCTACATTTGTTATCTGGTGATCTTTTCCCAGTTTCTGGTTGCACTTTCTTCTGTCTGTGCTCTTGTGTTTCCAGGGTTGCATTATCCATTTGCTGGTTTTCTCTCCTTCTTCACTTTCTGCTCTACATTCATCTTTAAACACTTTCCTGGATATGCAATAGTAATGATTTGACAATGCTATACATATGTAAAGATCAGCTCAAACATATGGAGGGGCTTTTACAGAAGGCAAAACCCCCCTTATACCACCTCACCACCCAATCATTGCTGTATCTTCCATACTTTGAAGCATAAATAGTGCCAATTTGTGCCAAATTAATATCAAATTAGTGTGAACAAATCAAAAAATCAAAGTTGCTTAACTTAAAGCTTGGTTTCTTGGTTTCAACGTGCACACGTTTCGTGCTCCTGCTTCAGGAAACCAAACAGCTTAAAATTTAGCCGCACTCATCAGAACGTGCTGGGCAGCAATAGGTACTTTAAATCTAAATGTAAAACAACAATATATTACTTCTAAGTCAATATAAGCAAACACCTTACATAATAATATTTATGTTGTAAACTCTTCAATTAAAAAGGCATTTCAAAACGCTGGTTACCTTCAATGCAGCTTGAATGTTCAAAAAGACGCTCCCACCTGTGGGAACTGCATTGAAGGTAACCAGCGTTTTGAAATGCCTATTTAATTGAAGTGTTTACAACAAATGCCGCAAAGCTAACATTTCACTACATTCTCCGGCAATGAATTCCAGAGTTTAATTACACATTTTGTGAAGAAATAAACATAAGAACATAAACGCCTTCACCGGATCAGACCGAGGTCCATCTAGTCCGGCGATCCGCACACGCGGCGGCCCATTTAAGTACTCCTTTTTGGAGACCCAGATTTACCGTATCCCTCAATATGATATGCAAGAAGGTTTGTTTTAAATCTACTACTTAGTAGATTCATCAAATGCTCCCTAAACCTAGTATTTTTGTAAAGAGTAAACAAGTGATTCACATCTACCTTTTCCACGCAACTCCGTATTTTATAGACCTCTATCATATCAACCCTGAGTCGTGTCTTCTTCAAGCTGAAGAGACCTAACCACTTTAGCTTTTCCTCATAGGGAAGTCCTCCCATCCTTTTCATCCTTTTTACTGCCCTTCTCTTTACCTTTTCTAATTCTGCTATATCTTTTTTGATATACGGAGACCAGAACTGCACACAGTATTTGAGATGTAACTGTACCATAGAGCAATGCAAGGGCATTGTAACATTTTCATTTTTGTGCATGGATTGGGCATATTCTATGTTTAAATCATTTTTATTAAAGCATAAACATAGCAATTAACAAAGCATAGCACAAAGTTCAAATAGCATACAAAGCCAATCCCCACCCACCCAACCAACCCCCCCCCCTCCCACCCTCCCACCCACCCCGGCAGCAGCGGTAACAAATCAAGAAAGATAAAGCAAAGGGGCAAAAAGAAGTCAATTAAGTACCCCAAAGTTGGTGTTGAACATAAGGAGTAAAAGTCAAGCTAAAAGGGTACCAGCACTGAGTGTATAAACGTCCAGCTTTAGTTGACAAGTCCATCACTTCACGACGTTCCAGTAGCATTTGATGTAACATTAATGCTCTCCATTGAGGGACAGTCGGAGGTTGTGGTGAAAGCCATTGCAACAAGATACATTTTCGTCCCAGCAATACAGTTTTCCTTAAGAATGCTGCACAACCTGATCTAGGTGGATGAAATCGAATCTGCATCGTGAAAAGGAAGTTTGGGTGCAATCTCCAAGAGCAATGCCAAAGTCGTGCCACTAAGGACACTAGCTGTATCCAAAAGGAAGAGATCATGGGGCATGACCAAAACATATGTCCAAACGATGCCATAGAACCAGCACATTTCCGGCAACTGTGATCCGCACTTATCCCAATCACATGCGCCCTCTTGGGCGTACAGAAGGCTCTCAGCATAAATTTGTAATTTCTTTCCCTCTCAATCGAGGACACCGTCGTGTTCCTTCCCGAACGAATGCCTCTGCGAATCACCTCCGCTGCAATGGGCAATTGGAGATCAGCAGACCACCTCTGAGCCAGGGCAAGAAAGTCCAATTCACCCGCCCGTTTCTGTAGCCCCTTATGGAAGAATCTGAGGGACATTGACTCAGGAGCTGTGAGTGCAATCGCTTCTTGCAATCTGTCTTGTATATCCTCCTGCAACCTCCCCGTTGTCAAGGACTGTAAATAATGTGTAAGTTGTCGATACGCAAACCAGTCCATAGGTGATAGCCGAAACTGCGTTTGTAGGTCTCTGAAGGGAATCGGTGAACCATTATCTTGTACGGTCTGTGACACATATTGGAGGCCCTCACGAGACCAGCGTCTGAACACCGCAGAGTCCATGCCAGGTAAGAAATCACCATTTCCAATCAATGGAAGGCAAGGTGTATGATGAGGAGAAATCTGCAAGCCCTTACACAACAACCTCCATGCTGTACGCATCGCTGGCAAAAGTGGATGGGACTTCAGCTGAGGTAAGTCTGGTAACTGAGGAGCATGGAGAAGATAGCTAAAATGATAGGGCTGGAAGGAAAAGTGTTCAATCACAGGCATAGAAAAATCAGAAGTGTCACAGAACCAGTCATGAATGTGACGTAATTGACATGCTAGGTTAAACCGAGATACACATAGTAATCCCAGCCCCCCTTGGTCCACTGGAAGCCTCAACTTAGCCAAAGAAATCCTCGCTCTTTTACCCTGCCATAAATATTTAGAGAGATGGGAGCAATGAAGTGCAGTGTGAGATGTGGTTAACATGAGAGGGAGCATTTGTAGGACATATGTCCATTGAGGCACAACCATCATGTTATAAAGAGCTATTCGGCCTGACAGGGAAATAGGGAATGTCCGCCAGCCATGCAGTGTAGTAGCAGTTCGATGAAGCAGGGGTGTTATATTTGCG
The DNA here is from genome assembly GCF_902459505.1 of Geotrypetes seraphini. Taxonomy (NCBI): domain Eukaryota; kingdom Metazoa; phylum Chordata; class Amphibia; order Gymnophiona; family Dermophiidae; genus Geotrypetes; species Geotrypetes seraphini. The sequence goes on from NC_047086.1 coordinate 287,590,737, forward strand.
GAATAGAGTCTATTCAAATTTTGGGGGATAATTACACCCAAATATGTCAACGAGGAAGTAGCCCACTGTAGGGGAAAGTCACCCGGCCAAGTGTATCTCACCTCTGGAAAAGTGGGTAGTGCTAAAGATTTTTGCTTATTCAACTCCAAGCCAGAATAAATGTGGAACTCATCCAATAGTTCTAACGCTCTTGGTAGTGAGCTGTGTGGAGTATCCAATGCGAGTAAAAGGTCATCCGCAAAGGCCAGCACCCGTAGTTGCGACGTGCCCTCAGGTAAACCCACAAGTATATCATCCTTTTGTATAGTACGCAGCAATGGGTCTAAATACAGCAGAAAAAGCAAGGGGGATAGTGGGCAGCCCTGTCTTGTCCCCCTACCAATGGCAAAGGGAGAAGATCTCACTCCATTAACCAACACCGAGGCCGTCGGGCCATTGTAGAGTGCTTGTACAGAGGAGAGGAAGCTCGCGGGGATCCCGATATAGTTTAAGACCTGAAACAGGTAATGCCAGTTAACTTTATCAAAGGCTTTTGCTGCATCCAACCCGACAAGCAGTCCAGGGCGCTGTTCTAATTGTGCACGGGAAAGAGCTAAAAGTATGCGCCGGACATTAATGGTGGAATGCCTGTTGCGAACAAATCCCACTTGTTCAGGCACTATTATGGAGGGCAGAATAAGGGCCAATCTATCAGCTAGGATTCTAGCTAGGATCTTAACATCAACATTCAGGAGAGATATTGGTCGATAGGATTCTATGTCGTCTGGGGGTTTAGATGGTTTTGGAATCAAAGTAATCAGGGCGTCATTACTATGACGGGGAAAAACCCCCTGTTCCTGTATAGCTATGTAATAATCCAAAAGAGAGTTACCTATACAGGGGGATAAGATCTTATAAAACTCGGGGGAGTAGCCATCCGGGCCCGGTGCTGTACAAGATCGCAGCTTTTGGATTGCCAAGGTCACCTCCTGTACATGTAACGGCCTGTCTAATCTGGATGTCTGGGCCACTGTCAGTCGAGGCAATCCCGCATCCGCCAAATAGTCCTGTACGTCGGGACCCGTGTACAAGCCAGGGGATGCATAAAATGCCTCAAAATATTTCTGAAAACCCGCCGCAATGTCCACCGACGAAGTCAAGAACCTCCCTGAGCTCTCCTTTATCATGGGTATGTATCTGGACCCCTTCCAACTTTTTGTTATAGCCGCTAGTAATTTACCCGCCTTGTTACCATATTTATGAAATTGAAATTTACGGTAAAACAAAAGTTTCTTGGTGCGTTCGTGGATGAGGGAGTTAAGCTCCACCAACGCCGCCCTGTACGCCTCGGTATTAGCCTCAGATGGAGCACGCAACAAATCCTGCTTCAACAGTGTCACTTGTCGTTCCAGGTATATTATGCGGTGTGCTATTCTACGGGTTCTAGTAGTGACATAAGCAATAATATCCCCGCGTAATACCGCTTTGGCCGCATCCCAAAATAAAGTTGGGTGGTCAACATGTTGGGCATTGTGTGTACAATAAGCCTCCCATTTTTCTTGTAAGAATTCCTGAAAATGAACATCTTTGTGTAAATAGGAGGGAAATCTCCATCCAGTTCCCGGACCCTGTTGACCTCCCAGTGCCACGTCAATCCAGATCATATTGTGATCCGATATCTCTAAAGGGCCTATCGTGGCCTCCGCGACCCTAGGAAACAAAGTCTCAGAGAGTAAAATGTAATCTAGTCTAGAAAAAGAACCGTGTGCTCTAGACTGGTGCGTATAATCCCGTTCAGTTGGATGTAATAGTCTCCAGGAGTCCACCAACCCCAAGGCTCTACACAAATAAGGAATGCCCTTTGTTTGTTGTACTCTGGTCATACACGTCGACCCAGAGCAGTCCATAGTGGGATTATGTACCTGATTCAGGTCACCCACCAAAATTATGGGGCAGCCCAGATCCTGCACACAAATATTCACCAGATTCTGAAAAAATGCATGTTGATAGCTATTTGGACCATATCCCACCAATAGTCGGAACGTCCCACCAGGTCCCTCCACCCGCACCAATAGATACCTACCCTGAGGGTCACGTCGCAATACCCGCACTGTACCTAAGAAGCCCTTGCGAATCAATATGGCCACCCCAGCTCTCCTCCCTGGTGCAGAAGCAAAGTGTAAATCTCCGACCCACCCTCTCTGAAGTTTCCGGTGTTCACTATCAGTAAGCCTAGTCTCCTGTAAGCAAGCTATATCTGCAGAGTGATGTTTCAATTGAGAAAGTATTTTAGTGCGTTTTACGGGAGACGTTATTCCTGAAACATTCCAGGAAAGAATACGTAAATTACGATCACCCGTAAGGATCCCTATCCCTTCTATCAATAACACCACTTCTAGTAGTATTAAGAGTCCCGGGACACCCAGCCTCGCCCCGAGACCACACAATCCACTCCCAAGCAGACCACCCTCTCCGCTGGAAACCATGCAATAAAACAGAAAAAGCAGTAAACATACAAATATCCCCAAACCATACCGCTGCTGCCCCCAAGAAATCCCCAACCCCCTCTTCCCCGTTAACTAAGCCCAGAACCCCCATCTGGAGGAACTAGAGTCACAGAAATGATCACCCCCCAGGGCCTCCCTGACCTTCAAGTATCTGTCTATCTAACACAATATATGAAAAACATTGTCCCTGCAAACAGCAATGAACACAAAAGGCTTATGCAGACACCAACCCCACCCAGCCTGTGTCCAAACCCAGGTTAATCCGCTCCCGGCTTCTTAGCGCCCAGTTGCTGCATGTAGACATCCGCCTCCTCTGGGGTCTGAAAAGTTTTCCAGACTCCATTACAGTGAATCCTCAATGTAGCTGGGTAGTTGAATTGAAAACGCTGTTTCAAATCCGCCAGGCGTGCACATAAAGGGTAGTAAGGTCGTCGCCGCTCCTGCAAAGCTATCGAGAAATCCTGGCTCAGTCGGACTGGCTGACCATCATAGTTCAGGTCATCCTTCTTGGCTCTATACTGGCGCAGCAACTCAATTTTGTGTTGGAAATTCAACAATTTCAATATCACAACACGCGGGCGCATGTCTAGGCCAGGTCGGGGGCCCAGCCGATGCGCCCGTTCTATGCGTAAGGGCCCCAGTGACGGTCTCAAAGTGAACTCATCCCGCAGCCAGGTCTCCAGTAATTCGGGTAAGGCTCTCTCCGGTAACGTCTCCGGAATGCCCATCAGACGCAGGTTAGAGCGACGAGATCTGTTCTCAAGATCATCAATCTTTTCATTCTGAGCCCTAACCTGCGCCTGCAGCGTGCTAATATCTGTGTCCCGCGCCGTCGAGGAGTCTTCCAGGTCAGACACTCTACCCTCCAGCTCCGCGGTACGAGCCGCAGCCGTAGCCAACAAAGTCTCAATATGAGCAATTTGGGAGGTGAGTGTCTCCATTTGGGGCCCCAATACCTGTGAGAGCGCTGTTTTAATATCGCTCAAAGCCGACTCAGTCAGGCTGGAGACCGCCGCCGCGGGACTCACCGCCATCTTGGGCTCCACCGGTCTGGCACGTGGTCCGGTTTTTTTCGCCGATTTCTGCTGCATTAATTCCTGGGATCGGGTGAGATAACGATCCATATATGGAGGGATCGTACCCGGCGACTCTCGCTGCGATCGGGTCGGCAGGGTGTCAGGAAATTAGTCCAATTCGGCAGGGCTGCCCCGGAGTGAAACGAGGAGACGTCCTCACTCGTTCATATCATCACGTGACTCCGATTGGGCATATTCTATAATAGTGTGCTTAATTTTCAGGAATGCCTACTACCTGTCCATGCTCCTCCCTGTCTACACTCCCTTTCAATATTCTTGCACTAAAATTGATACGCATCATTTTATTGAACGCATTAAGATGTGCTCATAACTTCTAATTAGTGTCAATTAGCATCAGTTATGAGGTATTAACTGCCAATTACTAGCACCAATTGGTCTTGTTAAACAATTAAGTTGTGTGCATAAATCGGCTGTGCACACTGATTAACACACGCAATGTGGAGGCACTATATACAGAATTGGGGTGTTAGTACCATAATTCACTATGAGAACCCCTCCTCTAATTAATGTTTCTTTAAGTTTTGGCATTTTCAGGATTTTTTATTTTTATTTTCAAAATTGACTGAAGCATAGTGTGACTGGTCTTCCTCTTCTGTTTCAGCAAATGCCCTACTAATTTACCTAGAAATTCTGTAGTCAGTGACAATTACCGGTACCTCAGTTCAAGTGCTGAATTCTGGAGAGGAATGGCACAAACGCAAACCCTGAGAATACAATGCTTTGAAGAAAAACTGGTGGAAATATAAACTGATGTTGGATAGAATTACTTTTGAGAACTTGAAGAAATAAAATGGCAGAATTTTTTTTTTTTTAAGCAACAAATAACTTATTAAGTTTCAAGTTTATTAAAAATTTGATAAAATACTAATCATAAATACTAAGAGGCTCATAATCGAAAGAGAAAAACGTCCAAAACCGGCCTAAGTTGGCACTTGGACGATCATAAACGAAAGACGTCCAAGTGCCGATAATCAAACTGGGTTTTGGACGTATTTCTAAACAACCTAGGCCTTCATAGTGCCGCTGAACAACCATAGCTAAACAGGGCGTTTCAGGAGTAGTGTCGAGGGTGGGATTTGGGCAGGACATGGGCAGGCTTAGACTTAGTCGTATAGCATGTATAACCGAAAGTTTTACTACAGAGCCTAGACGGAACTTGGACGTTGTGACTTAGACCATTTAAAACATGATCTAAGTCACAAAAACCCACCTAAAGTCACCAGATAAGCACTGCAAACACATAATACAGACCCCCACACACTACCCCAGTGATCACCCCCATAAAAATATTAATCACAACTTGAAAATTGTGCCTCCAGAACATCATCACCTGGCAGCCTGGCATAGGAAAGCCTAGTTGTGCTGTACAGAAGTCTCTTAAACCATCTTGGGGTCGGGTTAGGGACCCATAGAGAGGTGGACCCATGCCCATAAGCCCCTGTAATCCCTGCATTGATATTGAAACATGTGCACTCCCCTATATACCCCCAAAACCCTTTTTTACTAGTATATAAGTGACTCCTGCAACCATAAGGGCTATTGGGGTGGTAAATAAGATGCTTTTAAAGCTACCATGAGAGGGCATATAATCTCATATTCAGTACATATTAGGAAACAACTTATTAAGGAATTTACTTATCTGGAACAAAATATTAAACATTTGGAGTCACAATTGGCCTCAAAATGGGAACAACTTACTTTACAGGCTTATGGAAAATCTTACGGATTGGCTATACTTAGAGTGGCAAATTATGTCCCTTTTACAATTATTTCATGTGCTGAGTATCAAGTTACCCAGATATGTTAAGGACAATAGTATTTTATTTGATACTTGGAAAACTTTGAAATGTATTAATAAATTCACAGATGTTCCAGTAGAGAAATCCACTTATCAATCCTTATGGTTAAACTCCAAGGTTCAAATAGGAGGGTCTGGGATCTTCTGGAAGCATTGGATTCAGGCAGGCATTTGTACATTAGATGATGTTATATCTAATGGGAAACTGCTTGATTTTTCATGACTTCATAATAATTCTTGAAAACTATCCTGACTGTCTTTGTGGTCTAACCGTTAAGGCTATTAATAAATCTACCTCAAAAGATTTAAAATTCCCCCAGAAATACATTCATTCACCACTATGTGGCGCCAAAACATTAAAAATGTCCCTCCACCATAATGGATGTATTTATTACATTGCATTTTCAATAGCAATAAACAGCACACACAATGATGGGTATCTTGTGATGGAGTGAATATATCCAGCATACACCCTAACTTTGCACTGATTATCTAATGTGAACTATTTTTGCATGAATTGACTCATGATTTTCAAAAGAATTTCTAAGCTTAAAAGGGGTTTTATACCAATGAGGAGGCACTTCCTATTGTGGTTTGTGAGAACTTTTATCCCAAACCTGTACCCTGAAGCTTTTTCTCCCCAGGTATTTGGAAAAAGTTTATTTTATGCTTAAACACTTACAGAAGTTTATGGTAAGAACTGTTTAAGATTATATTTTGAATGGTGGATTTTATTTATTGGTTACATATACGGGGCTCCTAATTATGAGTATAATTTGCATAATATATAAGCTGCATGTACATTCCTGCCTTACTTGCACCTACATCAGGTCTATGGCTGGTGTAACTGGAGTGCCTAAATGCTAGGCATACTGATACTGAGTTATACTGTTAGGCCCAGATTCTGAATTGTATGATCCAAGTTGCATACCCAACTTAGGGCTAGATTCACAAAGGGCATGGATCGGATCCGATTCGTGAGGGATCTGATCCGATCCATGTCGGGGGGGGCTGATTCACGAATGCAAATGCAAATGCGATTGGAATCATGCCCCCATCCGACTGTCGGGATCGCTCTCTAGCGATCCCGACGCATGCACAGACTATCTGTAGATACCATGCAACAGCCTCTACCTACCATGCCCAAACAACATGATAAAAAAACTACAGACCGTTCAGAACACAGCCATCAGACTCATCTACTGTCTCAGCAAATTTGACCACATCACCCCCGCCTATGTAGACTCACACTGGCTACCGATAAAAGCAAGAACTCAATTCAAGTTCTATTGTCTACTATTTAAAGTAACCCATGGAACTGCCCCCTGTTACCTAAACAACCGCCTATACCGCTACCACTCATCCAGATCAAGGAGAACTCAAAACCTATTCACCTTCCCCCCTCATAATGGTATCCGACGTAACAAACTATACGACAGCCTTCTAGCGACACAGGCAGCGAAAATTGACCCCACCATCACCAAACTAATGATCAACACAACAGACATCAAAGTGTTTCGAAAAGAAATCAAAACATTTCTATTCAAAAAACACATCCCTACTAACTAATCTCCTCCCTTTCGCACAAGCTCTCCCTCTCAACTCTAGAACCTTTCCTTCCAAAAATATTCTTATTCCTAAATAAGCATCTACCTCACTATCCAACAAACTTCTTACGTCATTGTTAGGTAACTTCTCGTCTATAACCCGTATATACTGATATTCTCCACTGTACCCTGTTATCACTTGATTCTGTTATCACTGTTATCATATGATTCTCTGCTATGTAATTCTTATTATTGAATCCTCTACCACACTATGTAAAGTACCCTGTATCACTGTTATGTAATTCTCTAGATAATCTTTGTTACGAAATTCTCTCGGTAATGTCCAGATCTCTTATAATTTGTAATCCGCCTAGAACCGCAAGGCATAGGCGGAATAGAAATCACTAATGTAATGTAATGTAATGTAATTGTATGGATGCTGCGGTGAAGGGGACGGGGCAGTGAAGGGGACGGCGGGAACGGGACGGTCAAAGGGATGGTGGTCTGGGGACGGGGCAGTGACGGGGACAGAATTTTTCCCCGTGTCATTCTCTAATGTGTATCTCAGGTTTTGGGACGTTTACCTCAGCCTACGGAGATACACTGCCCCTTCATACAACTATAGCCAAGGCTGACTGCTTGTTATTAATACCAAAGAATAAAGTTACTTATACTTGCACAAGCATTCTGGTGGTTTACTTTATTAGATAGGATAAAAGCCCCTGCTCACATTCAATTCTGGTCGCTGTATCTCAAAAAGATATAGTAGAATTAGAAAAGATTCAACAAGCAACCAAGATGTTAAAGGGGATGGAGCTCTTCTCATATAAGGAAAGACTAAAGAGGTTAGGATGCTTCAGCTTGGATAAGAGACAGCTTAGGGGAGATATGATTGGAATCTACAAATCCTGAGTGGTATAGAATGGGTACAAGTTAATAAATTTTATACTCCATCAAAAATTACAAAGACTAGGGGACACTCAAGGGCAAATTCTATAAGAAGTGCCCAAAAGCTAGGCACCGATATAGGCACTGTTCAGCGTGATTGAAGTAAAATTGGGTGCCGTTTAGTGAATCATGGAGGCGCCCATTAAATAGGCCAGCTCTAGGCACAACTAAAAGTTAAGCGCCCATGCAAGCACTTAAGTATGTTTAAGAGCAGTGATTCTAACACATAGCCATGCCCACGCCTAACATGCATAGTGCCTATTTTTTTGAAGACCGCCTAAATTTTTAGAGGTGCCTTGTTACAGAATCGCGCTTTCTTGATAGGCGCCTATATTTCAATCAGTGCTGATTAAAAAGCTTAATTGAGCTTATTATTCGGTTTAGATGGGTGCCTATCTAGTTGGGCATCTCCGAAATAGGTGCCTAACTTTAGGCGCTGGTTACAGAATTTGGGCCTCAGTGAAGTTACGGGGAAATACTTTTAAAACTAATAGGAGGAAATATTTTTTCACTCTGAGAATAGTTAAGCTCTGGAACGCGTTGCCAGAGGATGTGGTAACAGCGGTCAATATAGATGGGTTTAAAAAAGGATTGGACAAGTTCCTGGAGGGAAAGTCCATAGTCTGCTATTGAGACAGGTATGGGAGAAGCCAATGCTTGCCCTGAGATTTGTAGCATAGGATGTTGCTACTATTTGGGTTTTTGCCAGGTACTTGTGACCTCGATTGGTCAATGTGAAAACAGGATACTGGGCTAGATGGACCATTGGTCTGACCCAGTATGACTATTCTTACATATGTTCTTATGAGTCTTTTTATTAACTCTTGCTCTTCTGGAAAGAAATCATTGATGGACTTTAAGCCACTTTGGCCAGAATAAACCCTGATAATTTGTGACATTCGGAACCATAATAAATCCCAATCCTCGATTAGCTACTATGGAAACAGGACACTGGCTAGATGACCATTTGGTTTGACCCAGTATGGCTATTCTTACTTATGTTCTTATGAGTCTTTTTATTAACTCTTGCTCTTCAGGAAAGAACTCATTTTGGCCATTTTGGCCATAATAAAACCATGATAGTTTGTGGCATTCAGAAACATCATAAATCCCAATACTATAAGAACCTAATTCGTTGTTAACCTCTGTAAGATAGAATAAATTGTCAACTAAAGATAACAATAATAAAAGAAATGTGAAATGATTCAAGGAAAACTTAAAAGAATACAACATTTAAGAATACAACGGGGTTGCGTGAGGCTATGGTACTGAGCGGTTGCTGAACTGCTTAGCTCCTCCCTTACTTACTCAAGCCCGACCTCTAATTCCGTTCAAATCAATATTTTTACTTTTTTTTTAGCACTACATTACAGTGTTAACTGCCAGTGGAAATTTACAGGGGTAGAATTCTCATGGCGGCAAAATCACTCCAGAAAGAGAAAGAAAAGCTTTGAGGAGGAGGTAAAAGTAAGATGGCGGAACCTGTGGCGTCAACTTCTTTACAGGCTGGAGTTGGGTGGACTGCTGCTGAAATAATGGCAGAAATTACAACATCGGTGGAGGATTCCTTGGACTGGAAATTAAAATCAATTTTAGATAAACTTGTGGAAGTAGGAGATCGAGTGGCAGAGCTGAATCGAGAGGTGGTGGTGATTGGTCAACATTTGGATTTGCTTGGCACAGATGTGGGTCAGCTTAGATGGAAAATCAACGTTTGAGCAATGTATGTCGACAGTTGGAGGAAAAGGTGGATGATTTAGAGAATTGAAGCAGGAGAAATAATTTAAGGTTGATAGGCTTGCCAGAGATTATAATGGACAACATGAGAGGTATAATTGAATCTTGGCTTAAAACTCAATTGGATTTTTCCTGTGAAGATGGCCCTTTGAGAGTTGAGAGGGCACACTATTTAGGGATTCAGTGGGACATTAATCAACGACCATGAGTGGGGGGTTTTGGTTTTGGGTTTTTTAAAAATAATTTTTATTGAACAGAAAATTACTGAACGGACAGAACAAGCAAACAATGCACTGGCAGCAAATGCAGACACAAGGACAAGGAAAACACTTGCACTCTAAGGAGAGGGAGGCCGAAGCCCACACATACCCCCTCAAATACTAGTCCCCACAACAAAAATAATAGCAGATCAGGATCATTGGGCAAAGAATAAACAGACCGTTCAATAAGTTCCAATTTTTAACATCAGAAAGTAATAGCTCCCCAAGCAACCCAGCCATATAACCATGCACACTCACACATCCCCCCATTCATACCACCCCCAGAACCCCCCCCCCCCCCCGCCACCCCCCATCTGGGTGATAGAGAGTAAAAAATGAGGTTATCTATAAGGAACTGACCTCCAACAGTGCCGCCTCCCAGAGAGACCGGTACAATCGGTGAAAGGGAGACCCCCCCCTGAGCTCTACAAAGTTCCCAGCAAGCCCCTTCTGAAAGGGACTGCTTCCACCCCAGTACTGTTTATTGTTTATTGTTTATTTTAATTATTTGATTAAACGCCTTATCGATTCTACAAAGCGTTGTACAGAGTAAAAAAAAAATTTTTTTCCTTTAGACAAACAATATTACAATTAATACATACTTTTTAAAAAACTACAGGCGAACTATAATACATACAAAGTTGTTGTGGACGAACGAACAAAAGACACACATGGTAAAGAGGGAGGAAATACAATAGTTATAGTAAATGGAAGAAACATTAATGGAAAGTACAAAAGGGCAGGGAGATTAAAAAAAAGAGATTAAAAATAAGACGTCAGTTAAAATTAAATTTAAGATAAAGTAAAACTTCAGTTAAAAGCATCATTAAAAAGGAAGCATTTTAATTTGCTTTTGAATGATTTTAAATTATTTTCCATTTTTAAATACAACGGAAGAGAATTCCAAATCGTTGGGGCTGTTACCGAAAAAATGGTAGTACGGCGTGTGCCAATCATCTTTAATGAAGGGATATTAAGGTTAGATTGGGTTATGGATCTCAAAGATCTTGGAGGGTCATAAGGGATCAATAATCTATCAATAAAAGCTGGAGAATTAGTTTGCATGGTTTTAAATGTTAAAAGAGCTATTTTATAAGTTATCCTATGTGAAATTGGCAACCAGTGGGCGTCTTTTAGCAGAGGGGTAACATGATCGTACTTTGATGCTCTTGAAATTAACTTAATGGCCGTATTTTGAATTAACTGTAAACGTTTCAAATCCTTATGATATATTCCTTTTAAAAGTGAATTACAATAGTCTATTTTTGAGATTACGAGTGAATGAATCAGAACGTTAAGGGAACTGGTGTCGAGAAGAGGAGCTAGTGTTCGAATCATTCTTAGTTTGTAAAATCAGTTTTTGACTAAGGGGCAAGTACCTCAGGGGCAAGCTCATCCATCCACATCTGGAGCACTCCCCGTTTAGCCACCAACAGGGCGGTATAGAGGAAGCGCCATTGCTCCATCCCCAAACCCTGATCCTGCACCTCCCCCTCACAGCCCAAGGCCAGGAGCAAATATGACCACTGGAAGGGTGCTCCCACTATCTGGGCCAGAAAGTCCAACACCCCATTCCAGTAAGTACTCAGTATCGGACACTCAAGCATCATGTGCAGTAGGGTCCCTTTCATACACTTGCACTTAACAAACTCATCCGATTCCCAGAGACCCGCCCGCACTCCCCTGTCCCTGGTAAAGTATGTGTGGTGTAGCAATTTAAACTGTATTTCCTGCAATTGCACGAGTGGTTTTAATAAGACTTTTGAATTACTCACACAAATAATTTATTTTGAGAGCATTTCGTTCTGGGAAGAAGATGGATTATCAGTCTCAAAAAATCTTGTTTCAGGATTATTCAAACATTATAGTAGCTAAACAAAAAACTTTTACTTCCATTTGTTCACGTCTAGCTCAGACTAAAGTGCCTTTTTCCTTATTGCTTCCAATGAAATTACGTTTGAATCATCATGGAAAACAACATTATTTCTCTACACTGGCTGATGCTATTCAATTTATTTCATCTCATCATATATCATCTCATCATCTCAACGAAGTGCAGCCTTTTTCAGCTGCCCAGCACCCAGGAGAGGAGCGTGGGAGCCCTTGCTCCGCCCCTCCCCCGGACCGAAACCAGTCTTCGGGAGCCTTGAAAAAGGACTCCCCAACGAAGTGCAGCCTTTTTCAGCTGCCCAGCACCCAGGAGAGGAGCGTGGGAGCCCTTGCTCCGCCCCTCCCCCAGACCGAAACCAGTCTTCGGGAGCCTTGAAAAAGGACTCCCCAACGAAGTGCAGCCTTTTTCAGCTGCCCAGCACCCAGGAGAGGAGTGTGGGAGCCCTTGCTCCGCCCCTCCCCCAGACCGAAACCAGTCTTCGGGAGCCTTGAAAAAGGACTCCCCAACGAAGTGCAGCCTTTTTCAGCTGCCCAGCACCCAGGAGAGGAGCGTGGGAGCCCTTGCTTCGCCCCTCCTCCGGACCAAAACCAGTCTTCGGGAGCCTTGAAAAAGGACTCCCTAACGGCGTGCAGCCGTTCGGCGTGTGCGCCTTCGGGAAGAGCCGACATGGGAAGCGCCCCAACGCTGCACAGGGTGACTAGTGAATCTCCACCACAGTAACCAGCCACCACAGTAACCAGTCTCAGCAGGACTCCCAACAGCCTCAAAAGTCTCCTAGCGATAAGTATAACTAAATAACTATTAACCTCAATAATTTATACTGACTTAACATGACCATACATGACATTGCTTGGCTAGGTTTAACTGCATGACTACACAAACCTCCATGCTACTACGAACCTGCATGATTTTTGCCTGAATATTGTGAAGTTTAATAATTGCCTAAATACTGTGAAGTCTATAACTGCACTGCCTGACTAGGTGAGAGCGCAAGACTACACGAACATACACGATATTGCGATCCTGCTTGTCACTGCATGAATACCGTGAAGTTGCATGAATATTGTGAAGTTTTATCATTATTATTATTGTAAAGTTTTATAATCAGCCTCATATTCATATTTGTACTGCGTCTCTACTATCACCAAGGCCATATCTGTTTCACCCATAGCCAAAATGAGGGCATCAAATACCACACAGATAGTATTATGCATCATCTACCTAACTTACTATAGATGCCAGTGTAACGACAAAAGACCCCCCTGAACAAATCCCAATCCACATCTCCTGGCAAAGGCCACTCAAACAGACAAAACCAACTCCCTCTCCTCAAACCCTTTTTAACTGCTCAGAACTCGGTCCTTTTCAAATACCCGCAGTAAACCCTAAATATAAAGCATCCAAACAACACAGAAACAAGACCAAAAACAAAAAAAACTTAAAACAACTGAAACATATTGAAACCCCCACCCCCAAACAATACAGGAACTTCAAAGGATATTATCTCAACGCCCGGTCGGTGAGAAATAAGGCACACATCATACATGACTGGATAGAACACAAAAACCCGGACATCATATTCCTAACCGAAACATGGATGATCTCAGACACAGATGTCATTATGAAGGAAATGTTACCGCAGGGCTATAAAATCGTCCCAATAACTAGAAGCTGGAAAAGAGGAGGGGGCCTACTGATAATCCTTAAATGCTACTTTGACCTCACCAGAATGGACTCAAAAATCACAGAAGATCTGGAAATCATCACCTGCAAGATCACCAACCCCGAACTGGAAGAATCTCTAATAGCCACACTATTCTACATCCCCCCCAATAAATGGTCAAGTGCAAAAGAAGAATTCTTTGAATACCTTTCATCCAATACCATAAAAGGCCCATACAACTTACTTCTGGGAGACATAAATGTTCACCTAGAGAAAAAGGAAAAACCAGAAGTGACAGAAATCGACTTGTTCCTAAATACCCTGGGCTTTGAAATTCCTGACAAAGAGGAAACACATGAAAAGGGACACCAACTGGACATCGTCACTTTTTCCCACAAAGACCCCGACACAAAAAAAATACAATACCATGCAGGAAAATGGGTTAAGAACATATGGTCAGATCACTATACTTTCAATTTTGAATTATGTTGGCAAAAGAAACACTCAACAGCAAAACATATAAACAAAACCAGTTTGAAAAAAACAGTCACCTGCAGAAACATCACCAATCCAGCAGAATTCTGGACCCATTATGAACTACACCCCAAAATAGAGGAAGAGCAAGACTTCCCCACTAGATGGGACAAATTCACAAAAAACACACTAAATCAAATAGCTCCTGTTCAATCATACAAAAAGAACACAAGGGCATCAAAAGAATGGTATGACGCCGAATTATTAGCCCTCAAACAAGATCTCAGAAAACTGGAAAGAGTATGGCAAAAAACAGACAAAGTGGAAGATAAAATTAAATGGAAACAAAAAATGAAAAATTACAAGAATCGGATCAAAGAAAAGTGTTATAACTGTTATGCACAGAAAATAGGAACAACCAATACAAACAGTAGAGAACTATTCAAACTAGTAAGCAAAATAACAGACACCACACAGATACTACAGAACCATCACGATCAAATCCCAGAGGTCTCCACCCTAGCCAACCACTTTAGGAAAAAAATCACCGACCTCAGAGCCTCAATACCCCCTCCTCCACCCAATCTTGAATTCAACCTCAAAATGCAGAGTAGTGAATCCAAAGGCGATATGAGCTGGAACCACTTCGAGCCCCCAGATTGGAATAACTTCCTTGCACTCTTCAACAAATACTCCAAATCAAATTGTCTACTAGATGAATGTCCATCAGCGAGCACCCCCTTTTTCACCAAAATGCTGGAAGGGCTGGTCAACTTGGAATTAGTAAATCACTTAGATAAGTACTCTCTCCTAAATGACCACCAATCTGGATTCAGAAAAGGATTCAGCACCAAGACAGTCCTAGGCTCTCTCCTTAACCACCTATACGACCTTTTCAATCAAGGTTCCAGCGCCTTGATCCTACAGTTAGACTTCAGCAGTGCCTTCGATCTCGTGGACCATGAAACTATGCTTAGGTGCCTCGACGAAATGGGAATATCAGGAAGAGTGTGGACCTGGTTCCAAGGTTTCCTAACCAAACGATCTTATCAAGTGGTCCATGAAGGAAATTACTCTGAACCCTGGAAAAGCCCCTCGGGAGTCCCACAAGGATCCCCCCTATCTCCCACCTTGTTCAATATATACATCTCTTCTCTAGGCCACCTTTTACAAAAGCTTAACCTAACTTATTATATATACGCAGACGACATCTCCATATTAATACCAATAACAAATGTGACCTCAACCAACTCAAAACATATCTCCTCCATCATGCTCGAAATAGAAAAATGGACTTTAAACTTCAAACTGAAATTAAACTCAGAAAAGACAAAGATTTTCCTTGCTAGCCCAAACGAGAAAATCTCCGCAACTACAATATATGTAAACGGCCAAGATCACCCAATACTAAAAACCATAAAAATACTGGGAGTCACCCTGAATACCCACCTGTCCCTGACCGAGCACATAAACTCGGTGACTAAAAAATGCTTCTCCATCCTTTGGAAACTGAAAACCATAAAAAAATACTTCGACCCGCTATCTTTCAGAATATTGGTACAATCACTGATTTTATCCACCCTGGACTACTGTAACATTGTCTACTTGGGAATATCTAAAAAAAATGTGAAAAAACTGAGAATAGTTCAAAATACGGCCATCCGTCTAATATTCGGACTAAAGAAGAGCGATCATGTTAGTCCATTCTACAAACTCCTTCATTGGTTACCAATTGAAGCTCGAATTCTATTCAAATTCTCCTGCCTCTGCTATAAACTAATCTGGGGACTGGCCCCCGGCTACCTACTACCTCACTTCGAATTCCACTCCTCTATTAGGCCTACCAGAAACCGTAACCTCTTTACCTACCCAAATATCATAGGCTGTAGATATCGCACCTTCTTTGATAGAACATTCAAATTCCAAGCAGGTAGACTGCAAACTTGGACAGGCTACTTCACTTATGCCGCCAGAGAATCATATAGTATCTTTAGGAAAGAACTAAAAACCACATTGTTTAAGAAATTTATAACCTAACCAGACTTCTCCCCTAAAATCGGAGCCTCCTCCCATCCCAAGGAGTCCGTCTACCCTCTTCTGCCAAAATTTCTATCTTTAATTGTTACCAGTTTTTCCCACTGGTGCCCGTCCTTCGTTCAAATGTACCAACTTAACAACTTACTTCTCATCAACATCTTATGTTATCTTTTTCACCTTCGCAGCCTTGCACCTTTGTAACTCAAAGCGCAATCTCCTTTCTCTTCTCCTACTTATACTCTGAATATCGTCGACTGTATAATGCTACTCATTGTGAAACCATGTAATACACAGCCCTGTAACTCTCCTGTTACTATCACTAGATGTTCAATGCTATACTCTGTAATTCGCTGTCTGTACAGTTTCTCTTCATTGTAAACCGCCTAGAAGTTGCAAGATTGTTGGCGGTATATAAGAATAAAGTTATTATTATTATTACTATTATATTACCAGAAGAAAGATTCCAGTGATCTGAGAGCAGCTTAGTGTGACATGTGGTTTTTGGTTTTATATTGCTGGCTTTGCATGCATAATTTAATATCTTTCTTCATTTCATGAGAGAATTGGTGATATTAACAGTTATTATTTGTTATAAACAGTTTTGAAGGCAGTTGGTATGATAACATTTTTAATTCAAAAAGATTTGGAATGCTGGCTCTTCTGGTTTATTTTTTGATTTATCATTCCTAGCCTAATGAAAGATCTTCATGAGTTTTTGAGACTATAATGAATTGATTTATGATTATTTATTAAGGGCTCCTTTTACAAAAGTGCGCTAGAGCCTTAACGCGCGCAATAGTGTGCATTAAATTCCCGAGCGCGCTAACCACTACCGCCTCCTTTTTAGGAGGTGGTAGATTTTCGGCTACTGTGCGCTATAGCGCCTAAGTGATACCTACCGTTAAGGCGTCCGATTTAAGTGGATAATGAGCGATTTAAGGGTCTTAACAAATGTTAATTGGACTTAGACATTTGGTAGGCGTTCTTAGAACATAGACACGAGGTAGACAAGACAACAGGAGGACATGGATATAGATTTACTCGAGGACATTGAGAATATCACTTTGCGTGGAGATACAGTATTGTTAGGAGACTTCAATATGCCAGATGTGGATTGGAACAAACTTTCCGCTATGACCAGCGGCAGCAGGAAGCTATTAACCTCTATAAAGGGTGCTAGACTCAGACAATTGGTATTAGAGCCCACTAGGGACCGGGCGATACTAGACCTAATACTTACCAATGGAGAAAGTGTCACTGAGGTCTCGGTAGGTGATAAGCTAGCCTCCAGTGACCACAACATGATACGGTTCAACCTCAGGAAAGGTTTCACAAAGTCACACACATCAACCAAGGTCCTTAACTTTAAGGGCACAAACTTCAAAAGCATGGGAGATTTCATCCAGAGGGCGCTGCAAAACCAAGTTGAAACAAATAATGTAGAGGTGATGTGGTCAACTCTCAAATCAACCATACGAAAGGCAACCAACCGCTACGTCAAATCAGTAAGTAAACGGCGAAGAAACAATAGACCACAATGGTTCTCTACGGAGATCTCAGACCTCATAAAAAAGAAGAAAAGGGCATTCATCCTCCACAAACAGGGAAGCCAGAATCCAAGGAAGACTATCTGGCCAAGTCTAAAGCAGTCAAAACGGCAGTCAGGGAATCCAAACTCCGAGTGAAGGAAGACCTTGCAAAGAATGTCAAGAAGGGCGATAAATCCTTCTTCAGGTACATTAGTGAAAGAAAAAGAAACACAGATGGGATAGTATGCCTTAGGAAACCCAATGGGAACTTTGTGGACTCGGATTCCGAAAAAGCCAAACTGTTAAATGAATACTTCTGCTCGGTCTTCACTTACGAGGCGCCGGGATCCGGCCCTCAGCTGCCGACAAGGGAAAGCTCGGAAGACCCATTTCAAAATTTTGAGTTTACGCCCAATAGTGTCTATGATGAGCTATCTAGACTCAAGGTGAACAAAGCCATGGGACCGGTCAAACTACACCCCAGGGTGATCAGGGAACTGAGTGACGTCCTGGCGGAACCGTTATCCGCGCTCTTTAATCTTTCCCTAAGTACAGGAAGAGTTCCGTTGGATTGGAAGACGGCTAACGTCATTCCAGGACAGAGGCTGAGAATTACAGACCGGTGAGCCTCACATCGATAATAAGTAAACTTATGGAAATGCTAATCAAACGCAAATTGGATACAATCCTGAACGAGGAGAAACTACGGGATCCCCATCAACATGGTTTTACGAAGGGAAGGTCCTGTCAATCAAATCTGATCAGCTTCTTTGACTGGGTAACAAGGAAGTTGGATACAGGGGAATCCCTGGACATCGTGTACTTGGACTTCAGCAAAGCGTTTGATAGCGTCCCACACCGCAGGTTACTGAGCAAGATGAGTTCGATGAGATTGGGTGTAACATTAATCGCATGGGTTAGGGACTGGCTTGGGGGTAGACGACAAAGAGTAGTGGTTAACGGTACCCTCTCCGATACAACGAAGGTGATCAGCGGAGTGCCGCAGGGCTTGGTCTTGGGCCTGATCCTATTTAACATCTTCGTAAGTGACTTGACCGAGGGGCTTCGAGGTAAAATTACATTATTCGCCGATGAGCCAAACTATGCAACATTGTAGGCAAAAGCACCATGCCCGACAAAATGCCTGACAGTATGACGCAGGACCTACTCCTGCTTGAGCATTGGTCAAAGACTTGGCAACTAAGTTTCAATGCCAAAAAATGCAAAGTCATGCACCTTGGTGGCAAAAATCCATGCAGGACTTACACCCTAAATGGCGAGATCCTAGCAAGGACTGTAGCAGAACACGACTTGGGCATGATCATTAGCGAAGACATGAAGACTGCCAATCAAGTGGAGAAAGCTTCCTCCAGGGCTAGGCAAATCATGGGTTGTATCCATAGAAGTTTCATCAGCCGTAAGCCCCAGGTTATTATGCCATTGTACAGATCCATGGTGAGACCCCATTTGGAATACTGTGTGCAATTCTGGAGGCCGCATTATCAAAAGGATGTGCAGAGAGTTGAGTCGGTTCAGTGAATGGCCACCAGAATGGTTTCAGGTCTCAAGGATCTCCCGTATGAGGAACGGCTGGATAAGTTGCAGCTATATTCACTCGAGGAACGCAGAGAGAGGGGAGACATGATCAAGACGTTCAAATATGTCACGAGCCGTATCGAGGTGGAAGAAGATCTCTTTTTTCTTAAAGGGCCCACGGCGACAAGAGGGCATCCGTGGAAAATCAAGGGTGAGAAATTTCATGGCGATATCAGAAAACACTTCTTCACTGAAAGGGTGGTTGATCGCTGGAATAGTCTACCACAACAGGTAACTGAGGCCAGCAGCGTGCCAGATTTTAAGAAAAGATGGGATTGGCATGTCGTATCTCTTCATGGAGGTAGATAGGGGGTGGGTCTTGGTGTGGGCAGACTGGATGGGCCATGGCCCTTTTCTACCGTCATTTCTATGTTTCTATGACGTGAATTTTCAGACACATATCCATATTTGTAGGCGTTTTCAACAAAAGTCATGCCTAAGTATGTAGATGTGGGTGTAATGTGGGCATAACTTGGGCGTGGTTAAGGATAGGCACCAGATAGATGCTAGTTGGGCGGCAGACCGTGTCTAAACATCGCAAAAATTGTAGGTGAATGAAAAGTTGATATAAGTGTGGTTTCTGCTTGGTTTCTGCTTGGGCTGAACGCAAGTTTCTGTGGGCGGAACATAGACGTGCTTTGGGCTTCCAAACATAGAATTCCGGAATATGTTTTTTCTCTTTTTTTCCCGTCCTAATAGATGTAATAAGCCACCATATCAATAGGGCACATCAATACAAATATATTGCATGCATAACATAGTACTTTTCTGCCCAAACAGCAATATGATTTACTAATTACAACACCTTTGGATTTCCTGCTTAAAAATAACCCCTTTTTTTCTCACCAAACAGTGCTGCAATCAGCTCTTCTTGAAAGCAAAGAAAGAACATGAAAAGGAGATAAATATTGCACACATTACTTCATTTCTCAAAACTTAAAAATAGAAAAACCAGATACAGACCTTAACATGCATGGGCGAGGGAGTTTAGGATGAGAGAACAGGCTGCTTTAGACATCTGAGAATTGCTGCAAATCATTTTAAAGCTCAACCCAAATATGTTTAAGCAAAGGAATGGCCAAAGAGTTTGAAGGTTTTCTGGTAGAAAAATGAATATAAAAAATATTTACTAACCGCACTCAAGACTTGAACCCCTGACGTTTGGAAGACAAAAGCAGTGCTTTGAAGCATAGAGTTATAGAGGGAATTCCTTTCAGAATTTGGTAACAGGAGCCTCTAGAGACTAAGCAGATGACAAATTGCTTCTAGTAAAAGCTTTGAGAAGTGAAGGAAATGATTAAAAGTCAGTACAGCTGTGTTTGGCCAAACCACACCCAAAGCATGCCCAATCAGTTTGAACCTTTTCTGGCGGGAAGTCCTAACAGTGCCTACGACGTCAGATGCCACTTAGGCGTGCTTAGTATAAGAAGGTCCATCAGAGCAGTGTTTTCTCTTTTAGGACTCCCATTCTGTGTTATTGCTTATGCTGATTTCTGAGACCTCACTTTTCCTGATTATCTTTTAACATTTTATTTCCTATACCTGCCACAACTCTCTCCATTCCACAGGACCATTAGCAGCTATAGTAATTTGCAATTGATGTCTTTCTAACATTTTTCATCTTTCCAGATGAATATGCTGCACCTATGCAAGGAACTCCTTGCTAACAGTTCAGATACCAAATCCAGCTGAGAATGATATATTGCTTGCTATTTAGGTGTCTTTATTACAAAAAAGCTCAGGCAGAACTAATTTTTTTCTTTTGGACTCCCATTCTGTGTTAATACTTATGGTGATTCTCCTTTAACTTTTTGTCCCCCTGATATCTGCCACTACTTTCTCCATTCTACAGGGCCATTAGCAGATCTGAGAATTAGTGATGATAAAAATTGATTCCATGTGTGTTTGCTGAAAAAACACCCATGCTGTTTGAAACTTTGGTGCCAGGAAAATGGATATGCAAGTTACATGAATATGTATTAACTGTACCCGAGAGTGGAACCTATGATGTTAGGAAGATGAAAGCAGTGCTTTTACTCATAGAGCTAAAGGTAAATCTTTTTAGTCATAATTGTTAGGCATCCTTATTATAAAAAGAGTTCAGATGCAGCTGCCTCTTCTTTTTAGGATTCCAACAGTGTTTGCGCTTCTGTTCATTCTAGTTGTTATTTTGAGACTGTGCTGTGACATATTCTCTCATAACTTCTGCTTTTTATTTTTGCCACAGATGTCTTTCTAACATATTCACTCTTTTCCCCTGATTTCAGGTTGACTATGCTCATCTCCCCAGGGTGGCTAATGACTCCCCTTGTGTTTCCCAGAGGTCAGAGCAAGTCTGTTAAAACTGGGGTCAGGTAAGAATGATGTATTGCAACCTTTGTTTGCTTATGCTAGATATCCTTTACCTGACTGCAAATTTTGCTTACTATCTGCACTGTTATAACTATACCTTTTCCCTGAGTAGCTCTTGTGATGAATTAAATGCATCTTCACAATGGTAACATGTTTTACACTTTTCCCTGGTGAGTTTTAGGCTCTCTTTTATACAGGTGCGCTAAATCAACGCATGCGCTAACTGCTAACGCATTCATAGATTAACATGCACGCGTTAACATTAGGCACGCGCTAAGGACACCCTGATGGACAATGCGGTTAGCGTGTGGTAAATCGTAATGCGTGCATTAATTTAGCGCACCTATATAAAAGAGAGCCTAAAACACACCAATATACTGTTAATTTATCTCAAACCATTTTCTTGTTTCTTCAGCCTGCCTTCTGCAACCAGAAGATTATGGGATCTTAACAAGTCAACCACAGTTGGACCTAGGAGTGGCTTACGCTGCATACCTGTGATCCATCTCATCGAACTGCAGATGCATGCAGCTTTCCTGGACTATGCAATGATTCTACATTTGAGTGTCTAAGAAGTTACATGATGTTCTACAATAAAAATCTTAAACCATTTTTCACCTTGTGCTTATTTACAAAAGGAAGGCCAGTGCCCATTCAGATACATTGAGTAGCATCCAGGCATTAGTGTTTCCTTAATAAGCACAACTGTAAATTCAGCTACTTCGTCACATTGACCTTTGTCTTATCTAGTGTTTCATGAAGCCCAGGCTGCAAAGGAGAGAAGTGGGGTGACCCTTAGGGGGTGGCAAACAGGGTAGCTGTGCTAAGTTTGGGGGGGGATGAGCTGGCAAGTCTCCCACTTGCTCAACTGTCCAATGAGATGTCTAAACTGCCTCACAGCCTGCAAACAGCATAATATTTGAGAAAATGGCATTATATGAGAGCTGAAGAGGATAGACAAGGTGCCTTAACTTGGTGAGCCAGAAATGGCTTCTTTCAGTCAAGGGAGAGGTTTCCTACCATGACAGCTTAGTGTTAATGTTCTCTCTCTTTTAGTGCTAGGGTTCTCTCTCTCGAGATCTGGGAGGTTTGTCGATCTCCTAGATGAAAGCGTCTTTTTATGAAGACTTAGGGCTCCTTTTACGAAGCCACGTTAGCGGCTTTATTGCATGCACCTTTTTAGTGTGTGCTAACCCCTGTGCTAGCCGAAAAACTACCGCCTGCTCAAGAGGAGGCGGTAGCGCCTAGCGCGGCTGGCAAATTAGCACACTCTATTACGTGCGTTAATCTGCTAACGTGGCTTCTTAAAAGGAGCCCTTGGGATCCCTATGTTCAAAAACTTTCATCTAGAGCAAGAAGTTTAATTCTCAGTGAATTACATTGAAGCTATGGTTGTCTTAAATGCATTCCAGATCTTGGCTGATTTTTGTCACTTTTCTAAGACTCTAAGATCGACAGCCAATAACCTTTTTTCTATTCCATCACTGAAGTATATAAATACAATGAGGTCTACTATCTTCTCTATTACTGCCCCTTCTCTCTGGAATAGTATCCAAAATTACTTACGCGAAGAATCAATTCTTAATAATTTTAAGATGAAGCTAAAGACATTTCTCTTTCTTGATGCCTTCGAGACCTAACTGTCCTTTAAAGGGCAATTGAGTTCAACATTATTTATAGCAGCCCCTCCTATTGTTTTTTCCCTAATTGTTCTCTTTTACTTTGACTATTGTAGTTCTTGCCTTTTTACCTTTTGTTCCTGTTTGTCTTTGTTTTTAAAAGTCTTCATAAATTATTGTTACTGTTTGGTGATGCTTTGTCAGCTTAAATTTGTATTTTAGCTAAAGTATGTTTTTATGATTTTGTACACCACCTAGAAGGTTGATTGGGCGGTATAAGAAATTTTAAATAAACTTGAAACTTGATGGAGGGGGAAAAAGGAAATGGGTTGGAGAGAGGAGGTGATAATGAGGGATTTTGTTTATAATATAAAATGATTGGCGGAATAATATTATTTGATAATATGTATTATAAGGAATGGAATTTTTAAATATGTGAATTTTATTTGTTAAGAATATCTTTATATATTATATGAATGTATTTTCTTTTTATTCCTTCAATAAAAATGTTTGAATATAAAGAATACAACAAGAAAACAGAAGTGACATCTGTTAAACAATAGAAAATAAACAGCTATTTTGGAGAAAGGGACAGATGGAAATAAGATGACTAAGTCATAGTTTCATTAAGCTAAAGAAATATCAGGATGGGCCAGGACCTGTCCATAAGGCAGCCATTGTACCATAAAGGGCACAATGGTTTCACAGGCCAGGGCATGTTCCCAAAATGTCTGCCTCAACACACTGCTAAAATGACATTTCGATAAAGAGATTATGTACTTATACTGGTAAACTCTTCCAGTAGATAGAAGAGCCATTCTAGACAATAGAGTTATTTCCCCCATACTCGCATGCTCTGCAGTAGGAATCCACTCCGGATTTTTCACTCTGCCACGGTAGTACTTCACTGATTGGTTTAGCGCCCTCTACAGTCAGTACCCAAGCACCGAGAGGCATCCATGTATGTGAAGTAGAGGCACCTGTAATAACAGGCCCTGAATCCATCTAAATCTTCAATAATGTTCTTGCCATGGAAAAAAGATATTACATTTACATCACAAATTTTTTTGGACAATTTTCCATTACAACAGGTAACAACGACTAAAATATTGGAAATATTATTGGACCACGAGCTATCATACCATGATCAGATCAGTTCTGTAGTTAAAAATTGTTTTTATAAACTACGTCTCATCAGATCTTTAGCTAAAGTTTTAGAACCTAAAGCTCAAAATGTCTTAATACACTCTTTGATAATCTCCAGGCTGGATTACTGCAATACATTATATCAAGGCATAACTTAGAAAGAAATACGAAGGTTACAAATCATACAAAACACAGCAATAAAAATTATTACTAACTCCAAAAAATATGATCATGTCACTCCACTTTTAAAAGAAGCACATTGGCTGCCGATCTCACACAGAATAACATATAAAATCGCGTTACTAACATTTAAAATTCAGAAAACTAATACTCCAATATTCTTTTATCGATATTTAATACCATATTCCCCAGCTAGATCCCTTAGATCAGCAGATCAGTACTTGTTGACCATTCCATCATTGAAAATAATTGGCACTAGAAGAACTACAACTTTCTCTATCTTGGGACCCCAGCTTTGGAATAAACTTCCAATTTTTCTGCGCGCTGAAACCTCCTTAGAAAAATTTAAAAGCAAACTAAAAAGCTATCTTTATAAAGATGCATATGAATCTTAGATCAGATAATCTTTTTTGATTTTCCTATTTACTTCTAGATTAAGCCTTTTTTTTTTTAATGTTTAAATGATTTTTATTATTCCAGCAGTAAGAAGCAAATACAAACAGTAGTACCATTCAGGAAATAACATTTTCAACAATATAATCAGTTCCCCTCCCATCCCCCCCTCCCCAAGAATCCATGGCCAGTCCAACAGCTGAGAGTGGGAATAAAATCTTAAAGATTCAAAAGTCTACTGCGAGCACGCGGTGTGAGGTCCTGCCAGAAGTGCTCCCACACCTGACAAAATTTGCGACCCGGGCCAAGAGTCAAGTCTCCCACCATGCGTCTCTCCAGTGTTGCGTGCACTATCATTAGGGATCTCCATTGTGCATATGACGGGGGATCATGGGAGAGCCAGTTGGTGAGGATGGCTTTTTTTCCCATCAAAAGGGCTCTGGAGATAAATGCTGACATTCCCCTGGGTTTGGGCGAAGCTATATTATAAAATCCAAATATCGCCCTCGGTTGCGGAAGCCATCGCCTTCCCCAAAGCGATGTGGTTTATAGGCCAAGATGTCTCCAAAACTGTTAGATTGTGAGGCAGGCCCAAAACATGTGACTCAAAGATGCGTGAGCCTGATTGCATTTCGGGCAAGAATGCGACGCAGTAATCCCCATCCGGGCTGCACGTTCTGGTGGAATGTAAAGTCTAAGAACAATTTTCAATTGCATTTCCCAGTGAGTAATATTGGGTGACACATTCTGAATGTTCTTCAGGACCCGTTGTAACTGTTGAGCAGTCAACTGGCAATGCAAGTCCTCAGCCCACGCTGTCGCTAATATATCCAGATTCATACTTGGTTGGCAATCCCGGTTCCCCACAATATGAAATCGTAGAGGAATCCTCTGTTGGGCTGAAAGGCTGAAGAGTTCCGAAAGCGCCTCCCTGCAGACTTCAGTAAGGGCAGCCACTGGGAGGGACTGAACATAGTGACGGATCTGGTAATAGGCGAAGAGATCATTAGCCTGTAGGTCAAAAGTTCGTTGCAGCTCGGCAAATGTGACCAGGCTCCCCTCCTCCGAAAACAGGTGAAAAAGATATTGTAGACCTTGTGCTTGCCAGCTAAGAGAGGTGGCATTTTGCATGCCCGGCTGGAAAGCTCCATTGCCCAGTATAGGCAAATATAAAGACACCCTAGAAGACAATTTGGCTGTTTTACAGACCCATCTCCATGTCCTTCTGGCCGGCATAAAAATGGGGTAGTGAGACACCAAAGGACGCATCCTCGGATCCGCCACATGTAGAAAATAGCTCACATGGAACGGAGCCAGCAAAGATAACTCCAGTGGTGTAGCAGAAAAATCAGATGCGCCTCTAAACCAATCATTAATATGTTTCATCTGACAAGCCATAGCATAGCAACGTACATTTAATAAACCATAGCCCCCCCTATCCCTGGGCAGACACATCCGTAGCAAGGGCATACGTGGTCGCTTACCACCCCATAGAAAACACTGTAGCTCTTTCGTTAAACGAATGTTATGGGCATGGGACAGCAGCAGAGGTAAAACCTGAAAGCGATATAACCATTTGGGAAAGAGCACCATATTAAAAAGGGCTACCTGGCCCGCCACCGATAAGGGAAAAGTGGACCAATTCTGTTAATGTTGTGAGGTGTCTTGAAGCAATGGGGTGATATTGCTGGTGTACAGGGTCGTAAGGTCTCGGGGGATCTGTACCCCCAATAGCGAATTGAAGTCTGAGCCCACGTAAATGGGAAATGACTGCTCCAGGTCTGTTGTAGTGTCAGGGGGCTAGCTAGGGCCATAGATTTCTGGTAGTTCAACGTAAATCCTGAATAAAATTTGAATTCGTCAAGTGCTTGCAATAAATATCGAACAGAGTGAGCAGGGTTAAGCCTTTTTTTAAACATTTTTTCCAAACCAAATTTCATAAAAAAAAATTTTAATACCCTTCCTGATGTTGTTCCTTTCCTAAATGTTTATTTATTTTCTTTTTTTTTTTTCTTTTAAAACAAATGTAGTTTTTCCTGATATTCCTTTAATTAACTATGGATAGGTTTGTATGTTTATTGCCAGTCCAAATAGCACAGCTGAAAACTGAAAGGCAACAACAAACAGAAAATCCAACAAAATTGCAGTGAAGTATTACGTAGAAGAACAAAGGCAAAAACTTCAATAGTGATGTACAAGATGATAAGTCTTTAACTGATCATAAAATGAATATTTAATAAATAATCATAAAACAGTTTGTATCCAATAAGGATGATGAACCTGGACCCGGTCCATGTTTCGAAGAAACACTCCTTCCTCAGGGGTCCTAATTGATATCATAAGCAGAAAACCTGATGGATAACAACTGGAATCGGAAGTGCACAGCCAAACAATCTGTAAAAGCTCCTACACAGTGCAGGACAAAAGCGGAAGCGAAAAACAATCTGATAATGCTGATCCAGTACATGAAATCTCAGGAACTTGCGGTGCCCTGGAAAAATGGGAATGGATAGATACGCCTCTTGAAGATCCAGGGAGGCCAGAAACTCCCCTGGAAACAATGCTACAATGACTGACCTCACGGTCTCCATCTGGAACTGAGGAATCCTGAGAGCTGCATTCATGTTTTGCAGATCCAGATTCTTTGGTACGATAAAGTAAACAGAGTATCTGCCTGATCCCAAAAGATCTCTTGGCACTGGCTCGATTGCTCAAATAACCAGCAAGCGCTGAACTGTAGCCCAGATTTTGCCTGGTCTCCCAGTAGAAGTCACAAAGCAGTTTGTCAGCGGCCGGACAAATTTCAGCTTATAGCTGGATCCAATAATTTCCAAGTCCTACTGGTTTGCAATAATGCACATCCTGGCCGGCAAAAACTCCAAGAGCCGACCCCCTATCTGCAGAGAGACACTTGGCTTCCTGGCGTCATTGTGACTTTCGGGGAGGTTGGGTAGGATGGGCGGAGGCAGGCTGAGAGCACCTGTAGCCTGCAAAGCGACTCCTAGTACCTTGAAAGGACCTCTCGACAAGGAAGGAAAATATGTCCTGTAGTCCCAAAAATTACATCGGGATCCCCCAAAAAAGGAGCTCAGAGAACCCCTAGGTCTTACTTTACTGTCAGGCAGAGTCTTCAGATGCCAATCCATTATCAGGTTCATGAAGTCATCCAGCTCTTTACCAAACAGTAACTTCCCCTTGAAAGGCAGCTGGGCTAGTCGCTTTGGAGGTGGTTTCACCAGCCCACTGCTAAACCCAAAGCATTCAACAGGCTGAAATAGAATAAGGTGAAAGTTTAGCCAGCACTTTCAAAAGGTCATATAAACCATCCACCATATAGTCCATCCCAACCTTAAGAAGCATCAGTCTCCAGTGTATGCAGCCAAGCTAGGCAGGCACACACCACATAGGACATCACCACAGCAGCTTTAACTCCTAAGTTAGCCTTCTCAAAAACTTTCCGGAGAACCACATCCACCTTGCGATGTTGCATATCCTTCAGGTTCACTCCACCGTCACTAGGCAGTGAAGTGCGCCGGGTCACCTGAACGACCAGGGACTCCACCTTTGGTTGCCCCAAAAGCTGCTGACATTCCTGCGCTAGAGAGTACAAGCGTGACATAGCTCTAGCTTTCTTTAAAGCAGCTTCCGGAGAGTCAAACTGCTCCATAACCATGAAACTCATATCTAGATGCCATGGAAAGGTCACAGATTGTGAGCGCACGCTGCAAACCCAGGGAGAAATGGAAGTAGGAGTAGACTTGGCATCCAAGTTCAATTCCTGCAAGGACTCAGCAATCAGATCAGGTAGCGCCACAAATTTAAACAAGTGTACTACAGTCGGATCATCTCCCAGGTCCGAAGCCCCTAAGGGATCCGTGGATCCAGCATCCATACCCAGAACCTTCACCTTGGGCAAGACAGCACCATCAAATAAATGATCAACGAGGTCCAGATCTGCCGCTGGAGCCCCTGCACTGGCTGTGAAGAAGGGACAGATGGAATGGGTGCAGATGCAGAAATCTCTGAGAAGATATTGATGGTCTGTGACAGCACAGGGGGGGCAGAAGAACATCAAGCAGCCAAACCCCTGGATTGAAACTCAAATTACAAAAATCTCATGAACTAAGAAAAGATATCTGGACCCTGGGGCATAGAGTCACCTTTAGATGACTTAGACTTGCGTTTCGTAAGCTGCGGAGGGTCAGTCTTGTGGCAGGCCGCCACCGCAACCTCAGAACTGAGCCCAGCTGTCCCAACAGGCTGGCTTAGCATATTAGCACCTGCTTCGTCAATTCAAAAATCACTGCCATACTGCTGGAAATACTGTCTCCAAGCTGATCTTCGGGCTGCCGGTCAGACTCCACTGTTTGACTATGCCTCCACCTGTTTGGACCATTGAATGTGCACCAGGCCGGGCAGAGGCATGAAAACACAGCCTGCACAACCTGCCCTAAGCATGCTAAAAAGTCTGCGCTCAAACCCCCTGCTTAACAGGGAGTGAGACCAAATCAGGGATGGCCCTGAGCTCCAAGGAAGACTAGCAGACTGACTAACAGGTACCCTGAAGAGATCAGCCTATCAGCTACAGACCGAAATCTGTGAATTCTTAAGCAGGCAGCTCTTCAAATTTGATGGAACACGAAAGAACCACGAAAGGGGATTAAACTATTGAATTAAAAATAATAAATGTGAGAGCAGAACCGAAACACCTTGCAGATATATGCTGAAGAGAAAGACTGATAGGAGGAGCTAAGCTAGCCTGTGAAGTGTACTAGAGGGAGAGTGGAAAACTTGGAGTGGATCTCTTCTGCAGCCCATGTGGGTATAGGGAAATAACCCTATAGTCTAGAACTCAGTCCGTTGCCAGTCAGGTTTTCAGGATATCCACAATGAATATGCATGAAACTATTATAGTGGTTGATGATAATAAGAGACATTTAAAATTAGGCCTATATTAGTTTGCCTGTGACAATCTAATAATAATTTCTTGGAATTTTTTTTTCTTGTTAATTTTTTTTTCTTTTTTATAATTTTGCTATTTTGATGGTACTAGACAGCCCCAATGATGTGGGCTAGGACAGTAACAATATTTTATTTTTTGCGTTAATTTTCCTGATACTTTTGATGTTATGTATTTTATATAACAAATTGAAATAAATAAAAAAACAAGAATATGCATGAAAGAAATTTGCATATAATGGAGGCAGTGTATGCAAATCAAGTTTTTGCATATTCATTTTGGATATCCTGAAAACCTAACTGGCAAAGGGGTACTCCAGGTCTGAATTGAGAAACACTGATCTAGAAGAATGGCTCACCTATAGCACTGGAGATAGTGATAAGTAGATGGGTGGGGATGGGATCAGAGGAACAGGTGGTGAGTTTGGAGGAAAGAAAATATGCAATGTAAAATGTCACATCTCTAGCTCATTTGCATGTTACACAATAGGGCACCAAAGATGGCTCTATATCACATAGGGTATCCACATATGCAAATGATGCATGTCTTTGGGACCTTAATTCTGACCAAAGTAACACTGGGTCCAAAATGAAACAAGGTGACTTTTGAAGCAAAAAAGATGCTTTTTCAAATGACATAAAAAAAAGTGCTTTAAACTCTGCTCCACCACATTAACAAAACAAAACACAAAACCCCACTAAAAATTGTCTTTCCCTCATGCTTTTTTTTTTTTTTTTTTTTTTACTTTAGCCGTCTAAGGCAGATCTGTAGCACAGGAGAACTGCACAGATCAAGAAGTGAAGTGAAGGATATTTAACTGGCTTCTTTTCAGGCCAGGAAGCGATACCATTTTTTTTAATCTTTGCATATGCGCAATAGCCATCCCGGAAGCTCATCCTTCTCCCGCCTACTCGACCTCGAAGGTGCTGCTGCGTGATGTGCGTGCGTGCTCCCGAGACACTCCCCTCCCTCCCTACGTCTGTAGCTTGCTGAAAGGAATTGGCGCAGTTCGTCGACTCCAGGCGGGTCCGCTCTGCAACGCGAGCTCGGAGACCCTCACAGCGAGGCAAACAGCGCGCGCTGAGAGAGGAAGGCAGGAGGGATCCGCGAGCCAGCGAATCCAACCGTTCAGTTGAATTTTATTTTAATTTTTTTTTTTTTTTTTTTTTTGCTTCTTGTTCCTCTACCGTACCCATTACTTTTATTTCATCTAGATTTTTTTTTTCATCCCGAGGGCACACAACTCCTCTGTTCTCATTCGTGCCGACATACTTGTGGGCCGCAAAAAAGGATCCAACGAGGAAAAGTACGAGACAATCGAGTATCGGATCCAAAGAGAAGATACATAAAAATCAAAATGAGTTCGCCCTTGTGCGTAAAAAAGCTGAAAGTGTCCGAGTTGAAGGAGGAGCTCAAAAAACGGCGTCTCTCCGACAAAGGACTGAAGGCCGATCTCATGGAAAGGCTACAGGCCGCGCTCGACGAGGAGCAGGCTGGACGACCTGGCAATGGGGCCGGGGAGTCCGTGGAAGGCGCCGGCGGGGATTCTGCGGAGGCGGGCTTTGAAGAAGAAGAGGAGACCGCTGCGGGTGAAGAAGAGGAGGAAGAGGAGGCCGCTGCTGGTGGCGGAGAGCAAACGGATCCAGGGGAGGAGGCGGCGACCTGCGCGGGAGAGAATGGGTCCCGGCCCAAGGCGGGAGCCCAGAAGGCCGTGGGCAGTGGCGAGGAAACGGCCGATCAGGCGATGGAGGATGAGAATGGTGATGACCAAGGTTTTCAAGAGGGCGAGGAGGAAGAAGACGAGGGTATCCCTATGGGTGAAGAGGACGAGGATGACGACGACGTGGGTGATGAAAACAAGCAGCGCTCGGGAGGCAGTGCTGCGGGAAAGCTTGGAGACAAGAGAGGGCTGCAGAAGGACCGTAAAGCGGAGGCAGGAGGCAGCTCGAAATCTGAAGGTAAGAGGCGATCTCCGCCAATGTGTTTTTGTCTTAGATTGATTTTAATAGCGCCGTATGGGTGAGGGCGGGGGCTGTTAATAGAGCAACGAGGAGACGGCGCGCTTCCGCCGCCATTGGTTTTTGTGGCCTTTTGTTGTCTCGGGGTTTTTTTATTTTTTATTTGTTGATTCCTTATTGTTTATACCTCTAATCACGAAACTTGTTTTTTTAATAACATAGAGTGGGTTTCATTTGAAGTTTATGAAAAGCGAGAGTGTGTTTTCTATTGATACCGAATTAAAGGCATACGGGATAGGTGCCGTTTGGAAGCTCTCGAAGTAGGTCGAGCCTATGTCCCAATGGGCACCCTTATTTAGTTGGCGGGAGGATTAGTTATGTCAGGGCGCGCGACTTTTATCTTGCGGGTATTGTGTGGGGCTCCTGTGACGTCACTAGAACGTTCCTGGGAAGGTTTTCGAACGTTGAGCACGATGTAGGGGAGGAAATAGGGACGCCTCCGGAATTCTCCAGGAGCCGCGCGCCATGTGCGGGACCTGGCGCCCGTTTTGAGTGTCCGAGCCATGCTGCCATATGTATGTGTCATGCTTTGTTTGAAATTGTCTGTAGTTTTAAAGCTGCACTCCACGGGGAATAGAAACGCGCGATTCTCTAGAATGCTTTGTTGTAGGTGGCTTTATGTGGTTGTACAGTACGGAAATATTTATTAGTGCTTGTGTAAAATAAGGGATTATTTTTTTTGTTGTTGTTTTCAAATATTTATTGAAATTGTAAATTGTTACAATACAAAAGATTCATATATATATATATACGAACATAAAGAGAATAAGAAATGTATACGTACTTATTTGTAATAAGGCACCAAAAAATTGAATAAAGAAAATTGTTCCTGAATTATGAAAGAAAACAATCTAGAGACTTCCATTTTCTGATTCTTAAAAAGTAATTTGGAGAGTTATAAGAGATTCATATTTTTTTGTACATCCAGTATTCAGTTACACCATGTGTAATGGTAAATGGGAATTCTCTTTCCAGTTGTTAATGATGTGCAGTTTGTATTGGGTCCAAAGGGAAGGCCGCCCCATACATGAATTTTAATTGTTTATATAGTTTAGCATGGACCTTACTCCGAGATTGTTCTGAAATGTACTATTTTTGAGAGTTCTACAACCTTCTTTTAAGAAAATGCGATTTTTATCTTAGGAGATGGAAAGGGTGAACAGAAGGCAGGAGAGAAGAAAAGGGGCGTTAAGAGACCACGTGAGGATCATGGCCGTGGCTATTTTGAATATATTGAAGAAAATAAGTATAGCAGGTAACAACTATGGATTTCAAATCTATTTAATTTGATATACCACAAAATTACAAAACAATCTTAAGTGGTTAATTTTAATTACAATCACATATTAAACTGTTTTACCAGTACAGTAGTTTTTATTTATGAACATTTAGTTTAGTCTTAAACTTTTATTTTTATTAAATTGTAGAGCCAAATCTCCTCAACCACCAGTTGAAGAGGAGGATGAGCACTTGGATGATACAGTGGTTTGTCTTGATACTTGTAAGTTGTGCTTAATTTTTAACATTTGACTACTTATAGCATGAATATGGGTATTTATGGGAGTGCCATGTCTCCAAAGCAAGAGGTCAAATGTTTGTAGAAAATATATACAAAATAGGTATTTGAGAGGAGAGAAAATAACCATATAGTTGTATGGCCTCAGATTAAAAATGGATGTCTAGCTCATATATTCTACTATCTCTCACTGTTATAGTTGATAATTATTAGTCATTCTTTAATAGACTGATTTGGTGAGGCACTGGGAAGAGTGCCAGTTTATTGCTTTTGAGAGTAATTGTATAAAATTGAAGTAGAATCTTTGCATAAATGTTGGATTTCAGGATTAATTCTCTAAACTATTAGTCATGATGCTCAGTAATCTTGCTCTTTTTCACAAACTTGGAGCTCACAGGTTGCTTTGTTTTTATCACAGGAAGCTCATATATGGAGTGCCAAAGCTTACACAAGCAACCATGATTACTTCTTGTATCATTAATTTCTATATTTGCTTGAGTATTGAAACTGATTAATATTTCTCGTGATATCTTTTGTGTTTGCCACAAAAGTTTAATTGATCAATGGACCACAGCAGGGAATGAGTGGATATTTAGTTTCTTGCTCTAGTCACAGGCAAGAAAGGATGCAATACACTTGTTGGATCAGTGATGAAATATTCTTTTCAAATGATATACTTGCACTTTAAGTGGCATTTTCAGCACAAATTCTGCTGTCTGATAATCTAAATAGAATGCTTGACTGGTGCTCTTTAAATTGAGTAAATGTCTTCTGTTTTTTATCAATAGGACATTTTTTTGGTCTTTAGTTTCACTAAGGAAGGCCAACCTTTTCCCAATGGAAGCAAAAACCTTTCTCTAGTCATAATACATACTATCATTAGATTTATATGGGTCTTAATTATGAAGTGTTAAGATTGAGTGCATGAAATTAAAGGCCCCAATCTTCATCTATAGACCATGTTCATTGTAAAGTATTTGTGATGTAGTTATGTAGAATTTATCTTAAATATTCATTTATATAGTTTCTGAGGCCAGTCCTCTCTGTTAGTATATAAGTTGTAGCATTTCTTTTTTGGGGAAGCCTCTATTGATTGACTTCTAGTGATTAAGCAGTGTGATTACTTGACTGGGG
The DNA here is from genome assembly GCF_902459505.1 of Geotrypetes seraphini. Classification (NCBI taxonomy): domain Eukaryota; kingdom Metazoa; phylum Chordata; class Amphibia; order Gymnophiona; family Dermophiidae; genus Geotrypetes; species Geotrypetes seraphini. Next base: position 287,625,118 of record NC_047086.1, read on the forward strand.
AAAAGTCCTGATGGTTCTCTTGTAACTGCTAATCCCTGAGAGGCAGAAAGACTATATGCTAAGTGTATTTAGTGCTTCATTGTGGAAGTTTAAATATGTGTTAGTATTATCTTAATTCTAAAAAAGCTTGTGATTTATTATGATTAGCATTCTTTTTCTTCTTCTCTACCCACTATTTTAAGTTCTTGTAAACCGTGTCGAGCTCCATTCTCATGGAGATGATGCGGTATATAAACTTAAGGTTTAGATTAGATTAGATTAGCATTACATGCTTGTGAATGGCACATTTAAAAAAAACAAAAACTAGATTCCAAAGTCTGAGGAAGCAGTAGTTCATCTTCACAATGAGTTTTCAGTGTGCAGTTGTATCCTGCATGCAGATATGGGTGTGTCAACCCAGAGGTGTGTGGAAATTAAGCAAGTTCTAGGTATGAAACTTTGCAGTATTGGTGGAAAACTTCTTGTTTTGAAGCTTTATTGGTTTGATATGAGGCCAGAGCAAAAATAATAGTTATGTTGCTTATACATGGAACACGTTCATAAAAAGTGTAAATGTACTTATTGTTTACTTTTTATTTTGTATTTTAATTAATATATTGAAAAGCTACTAAATCTAGTGATATAAAAGCCATGCACATGATTGATTGGTTTCTAAACAGTTGAGAGGTGCACAGCTTCCTAGTCTTAACATCCCTGCAACTGCCAACCTCAATTGGAAGATTTCAGTTTGTAAACTTCTCCAGTATTTCACCCATCAGGGTTCTCCATTTTGTGACAGTTAAAGGTAGGAGTGTCATGCTCCTTCAGAGTAAGCCATGACTTAGACTTAACTAAATTCGGGACATAATTTTCTTTTGCAATCAAAGTAGACATTTTGGGCTATATGTTAAAATTTAGATTTTAACACCCTTTTTCTATCTGTAGGTGTGGTCACCCTTGATGTGGGTGGGAGGGATTTGACAGAACATGTTATGTAACATTTTTTATACTTGAACCAAATAAAATGTCTTGTATAGAAGACAATTTTCCAAATTTACAAAAGTGCACAATAAAGAAGAATTACCATATCAAATCCGCTGTAATTGGAGGGTCTATTGGATGCAGAAGGGAGATAAGAAACAAAGCAAAACCAGGCTATTGGAGGCTCATGTGCTATTAATGATGGCTCTGTCTGGAGAGACTACAAAAGTTTATAATTGAAAAGGAAGAAAAACATTTAACCACACATTTGAAGGGACATTATTAGAAAAAACACCTTCTCTGGGTCTCTATAGAAATATTAGGAAAGGCCAATATTCTCAAAGTATGCTTGTCTGAAATTATTTTATAATCTTAGCTGTAGATCGCAAATGGTTGCTAAATCAAATGTCATGATTTAAGGTGGCAGGTGTTAGAGAATCTATAACAGAAATCTCTCAAAAGAGCTATAATATCCTCTGTGTCTGGTAACACAGCAGAGAGAGATTATGTCCCTTTTCCTGGGGTAAGATATAGTACTTTTTATACATGGAGAAAGCTGGAAAAAATATATGTTTGAGACATTTCACATGGTACCATCATCAAAGACAGGAAAAATTTTAAAAAGCAATTTTCAGATCTGACAGTAGTCCCTAGGTTATCAACCTTACTTCTAAGCAAAGGTTAGTCCTTAAAGGCTGTAGAGTGGAGAATGAGAGTTAAAAGTTTTTTTTTGTTTTTTTTTCCAAAGAATTCAGTCTAGAGGAAACTTGTTTAAACTTCAGCTTTAGACTGCAAGGTCGTAAGAAAAGCCATGCTAGGTCAGAACAGTGGTCCATCTAGCCCAGTTTCCTGTTTCCAACAGTGGCCACAGCATCTATCAGAGACCCAAATAGTAGCAACATTCAATGCTACCAATCCATGAAGCAGTGACTTCCGGCAAACAACAAAACAAATCCAACAGTGTCTGCAGTACAGAAACAGCAAGCAGTGACTTCCACCATATCTGTCTTAACAGCAGACTAATGAATTTTTTTCCTTCAGGAAATTGTCCAAACCTTTCTTAATCCCAGCTATGCTAATCTAACTGCTTTAACCACATCCTCTGGCAATGAGTTCCAGAACTTAACTATAATTTGAATAAAAAAAAGATTCTTTCTATTTGTTTTAAAAGTATTATCATGTAATTTCATTGAGTGTCCCTGGATTTTCTACTTTTTGAAAGGGTGAAAAATAGATTTACGCTTAACCCGTTCTATACCACTCAGGATTTATAGACTTCAGCCATTCCCCTTCAGCCATATTTTTTCCCCCCCAAGCTGAAGAGCCCCAAACTCTTTAGTCTTTCCATATATGAGAAGAATTCATCCCCTTTATCGTTTTGAACCTCTTCTAATTCCACTATCTTTTGAGATACAGCAGCCCAGAACTGTGAGCAGTATTCAAGGTGAGGCCACACCATGGAGTGATGTAGAGGCATTAAAATAATTTATTGTCTTACCATCCCTTTCCTAATAATTCCTAGCATCATGTTTGCTTTTTTTTCTGCCCCAGCTGCAATGTTTACCAAATCTTGGGTGCTGATTCCCAAGTTGGACACTAGTATAAGGTAACTGATTTGGATTATTCCTGAAGTGCATCACTTTGCATTTGTCTACATGAAATTTTATCTTCCATTTGGATGCCCAGTCATCTAATTTACTAAGGTCTTCCTGCAATTTTTCAGTGTCCTTGTGTTTTGATAACTTTGAATAGTTTTGTGTCATCTGCAAATTTAATTACTAATTTGTTCCAATTTCCAGATCATTTATAAATGTTAAATAGCACCGGTCCCAGTACATATCCCTGTGTCACTCTACTAGTAATGTACCCTCCTCAATTGAGAGAAATGGTCTTTTAATCCTACCCTCTCTTTTCTGTCCAATAACCAGTTCATAATCCACAACAGAATATTTGTCTATCCCATGATTCTTTAATTTTCTCAGGAGTCTTTAATGAGGAACTTTGTCAAAAGCTTTCTAAAAATCTAGATACACTACATCAGTGGGCAACTTTTATCCACATTTACTCACACCTTCAAAGAAATCAAGCAGATTGGTGAGGCAAGATCTCCCTTGGCTGAACCCATGCTGACTCTGTCCCATTAAGCCATGTTTGTCTGTTCCGCCCAAAAAAAATTATTTATATATATTAAATAGTTTCCACTATTTTGCCTGGCACTGAAGTCAGGTTTACCAGTCTATAATTTCTCAGATCACATCTGGAACCCTTTTTAAAAATTGGCGTAATACTGGTCACCTTCCAGTCTTTATTTAGGTACTACAGAAGTTTAGTGATTAGGTTGCAGATCATCAATTTCATTTTTCAATTCTGGGATGTATACCATCCAGTCCAGTTGATCTATCGATACTCCTTTAAATTTCTTAACTTGTCTCAGTATATCTTACAGTTCCTGTACATTATCACCCTTGAAAACTATTTATGGTTCAGGTAGATCTCTTACATTATCATCTGTACAATAATTAATTCAGTCTCTTAATTATAGCTTTATCCTCACCGAGTGCCCCATTTGCTTCCTGATTATCTATCAGTTCCACAGATTCCCTCGCAGGTTTTCTGCTTCTGTTGTATCTGAAAACGTTGTTACTATGAATTTTTTACCTCTTGATAATTTTTAGCCTTCTTTGTCAATGCTTTCCAACTAATTTGCCAGTGCTTATTTCTTTATCTGAATCCTTTTTCCATTCTTTAAAGGGTGTTTTCTTGACTGTAATACTCTTTCACTTTGCCTTTAAACCATGCCGGCTCTCATTTTCTCATCGTTCTACTTTTGTTAATATATGGAATACATCAGGTCTGCGCTTCAATGATAGTATTTTTATATAACATTCATGCACGCCTGATTTAAAATTATAACCTTTGCCACCAATACTTTTAGCTTCTTTTTAACCATTTTCCTCATTTTATCGTAATTCTTTTGAAAATTTCTTTAGTGACATCACTCCAGATATCGGCTCAAATTTGCTCATGTTATAATCACTGTTTCCTAGTGGACCCATCAGTTTTGTCTGTACCATTCCCTTCATTCCACTAAGGACTAAATCTAGAATAGATCCCCCTCTTGTTGGTGCCTGAACCAGTTGTTCCAAGAAGCAGTCATTTATTACGTATAGGAATTTTACCTCCCTAGCACTCCCTGATGTAACATTTTATCCAGTCAATATTGGGGTAATTGGAGACAAAGACTTGTCTGAACTCAAAATAGTATGGAGTAGGTACGTGGAATCTCTTAGGGAGAGGAAGAGTTAGTGGATGTTGTGGATGGGTTTACTGGCTAGGCCGTTTGGCCTTTATCTTCCGTCATATTTCTGTGTTTCTAAATTGCCCATTATTATACTGTTGCTCAATTTGCCAGCTTCCTAATTTCTGTAAACATTTCTTCATCTGTCGGCTCATTCTGACCTGGGGGACGGTAGTACAGCCCTTCCTTGTATATAACTTCTCTTCACACATGGAATTTCTACCATATGGATTCCATGCTACCTTGTCAAACAGAATGTTTATTTTGTTGGATTCAATTTCCTCTATAACATATAGCTCAACCCCTTCCCCCAATTTGATTTACTCTATCTTTGTGGTATAATTTAAGAACATAAGAATTGCCGCTGCTGAGTCAGACCAGTGGTCCATTGTGCCCAGCAGTCCGCTCACACGGTGGTCCTCTGGTCAAAGACCAGCGCCCTAACTGAGACTAGCCCTACCTGCATACGTTCCGGTTAAGCAGGAACTTGTCTATCTTTGTCTTGAATCCCTGGAGGATGTTCTCCCCTATGACAGACTCCGGTAGAGCGTTCCAGTTTTCTACCACTCTCTGGATGAAGAACTTCCTTATTTTCTTATGGAATCTATTCCCTTTAAATTTTAGAGTGCCCTCTCGTTCTTCCTACCTTGGAGAGGGTGAACAACCTGTGCTTATCTACCAAGTCTATTCCCTTCAGTACCTTGAATGCTTCGGTCATGTCCCCTCTCAATCTCCTCTGTTCGAGGGAGAAGAGGCCCAGTTTCTCCTCCAGCCCTTTAACAATTTTAGTCGTTCTTCTCTGGACCCTTTCGAGTAGTACCGTGTCCTTCTTCATGTACGGCGACCAGTGCTGAACGCAGTACTCCAGGTGAGGGCGCACCATGGCCCGGTACAGCGGCATGATAACCTTCTCTGATCTGTTTGTGATCCACTTTCGCACGTTGCGTGGACGGCTTCATCGACTTGTCTATCAGAACTCCCAAGTCTCTTTCCTGGGAGGTTTCTCCAAGTACCGCCTCGGACATCCTGTATTCGTGCATGAGATTTTTGCTACCTACATGCATCACTTTACATTTATCCATGTTGAACCTCATCTGCCATTTGGATGCCCATTCCTTGAGCCTGATTATGTCACCTTGCAGATCATCGCAATCCCCCTGTGTCTTCACTACTCTGAATAACTTAGTAACGTCCGCAAATTTAATTACCTCACTCGTCATACCAATGTCCAGATCATTTATAAAGATGTTGAAGAGCACGGGTCCAAGCACCAAGCCTTGCGGCACCCCACTGGTGATACTCCTTCAGTCTGAGTATTGTCCATTTACTCCTCCCCCTCTGTTTCCTATGCTCCAGCCAGTTTTTAATCCATGTGAGTATTTCACCCTCGTTTCCATGGCTTGCAATTTTCCGAAGTAGTCCATGTGGAACCTTGTCAAATGCCTTCTGAAAATCCAGATATACAATATCCACTGGGTTACCCTTGTCTATTTGCCTGTTTACTCTCTCATAGAAGTGCAGCAAGTTCATCAAACACGATTGCCTTTGCTAAAACTGTGCTGACTGGTCCTCATCAGCCCATGTCCGTCAAGGTGGTCAATGATGCGGTCCTTTATCAGCGCCTCTACCATCTTTCCCGGTACCGAGGTCAGACTCACAAGTCTGTAGTTTCCTGGATCTCCCCTCGAACCTTTCTTGAAGATTGGCGTAACATTCGCCACCTTCCCAGTTTTCTGGAATCTTTCCCAATTTGATCAACAGATTGGCTATTAGTTGAAGCAGTTCAGCTAAAATCCCTTATCCCAGGACAAGCAGGCAGCATATTCTCACATGTGGGTGACGCCATCCAAGGAGCCCCGACGCGGACAGCTTTTCAAGCAAACTTGAAAGAAAATTCAAGCTTGCTGTGCTGCACCACGCATGTGCATGCCTTCCCTCTCCACTAGAGGGCGCATCCCCACCTCGTGGTCCTCAGTTCTAAAAGTTCCGCGGAGCCAGAAGCCCTGTTTTTGTGTTTCTCCGGTTACTTGCCTTCTAGCACCGCGGCCTTGTCTTTTTTGTACGGGGTCGCTGTGCGCGTTCGAGTTCGCTCTTTTTTTTAAATGCTCCGGGCTCTAATTTCTTCTGAGTTGTCCTCAGCTTTGGCCCACTTGCAGCCTCCCTCGGCCTCGGACTAGCCTGAGCGGGGCGTTCGGGTGTCTCGGGGCAAGGTGCGCCGGACCCGGCGGCTCTCGTCCTCGGAGTCTTCCCCCAGGGCCTCGGGGGGTTCTTTGCCCTCGGGTCCGCCTCGATCGAAGCGCCATTCTAAGCGTCCTAAACGCTCTCGGGGATCCCCTCCGAGGCGGGGTCGCTCTCCGCCGGCTCGGACCGTCGAGGCACTTCGGGTCTCTGACTTTTCTCTTTTGAATCCTGGGTTGCTTCGGTTGCCTCCTCGGAAGGGTTAGCTCCGGGGCTCTCTGGATCCCTCTCCGAGGCGTCGGAGGGTTTCGGTGCCCCGTACCCCGAGGTCATCCCCGAGGGGCTCCTCAGGACCTCGGTGGTCCTCAACCCCGGCACGTTCTATCGGCGCTGCCTCTTGGGGTTTGGGTCATGGTGCTGGCCGCGAGCCCCGGTATTCTGGCGAGGCCTATCCCTCTTTCTCGGCGGCTCACTGTTCTCGCTTGCCTACCCCGGAGGACGATCAGTCCGGTGTGCGGCCTTCCTCGTTTTCGAAGTTTGTTCTGGATATGGGGCAGGCCTTGGATTTGGACCTTATGGCTGGATCCAAATATTCCAAGGAGTTCCTGGCGAAGCTGGATTTGCCTTCCCCGCCCAGGGAATCTCCCCGCCTCCCATTGAATCCGGTGCTCCGGCAGACTTTTTTGAGAAACCTTGAATCCCCATACGCGGTGACGGCGGTTCCATCTAAAATGGAGTCCAAGTACCGTACTGTGCCCTGTACGGGGTTTGAGCGAGCCCAGTTATCCCACCAGTCGTTGCTGGTGGAGTCGTCGCTCAAGAAATCCCACCCTTCCAGGGTTTCTGCAGCGGTTCCGCCGGGGCGCGAGGGCCGCACGCTTGATAAGTTTGGGCGGAGGCTCTATCAGAACTCCATGATGGCTAATCGGGTTCTGAATTATGCCTTCACTTTTACATCCTACCTCCGCCAGTTGGTGAAGTCATTGCCGACCTTTCAGGGGGTCCTGCCGGCTTTGCACTGGGACGACTTTGGACAGCTGGTCGAGTCCCTCTCCCAGCTCCGTCTTTACCTGTTTCATGCTACCTATGACGCCTTTGAGCTCACCTCCAGGGTGTCTGCTTTCGCTGTAGCTATGCGCCGGCTGGCGTGGCTCAGGATCGTGGATATGGATCCTAATCTTCAGGATCGCCTAGCCAATCTGCCCTGTGTGGGCTCCGAGCTCTTCGATGACTCTATCAAGGCGGCCACGAAGCGCCTCTCGGAGCACGAACGATCTTTTGCTTCCCTGGTGTGTCCTAAGGCAAAACCCGCTGTTCCTAAGACCTACCGGGCTCCGCCTCGGCGCTACCCTCAAAAGACTACGCCAGCTTTCTCAAGACCACCTCCTCGAAGGCCGCCTCAGCAGTCTCGGGCGCAGCAGAAACCTCAAACGCAGGCGGCGTCTAAGCCTGCCCCGTCTTTTTGACGCTCTGAGCGGTTGGGGGCGGGCCGTCTCCGCGAGTTCTATCCCGCTTGGACCCTTATCACCTCAGACGCTTGGGTCCTACGGGTCGTGTCCGAGGGTTACTCCCTCAACTTCCGGGAGGTCCCTCCCGACAATCCACCCGGCGCGTGTCCTTCCAACCGGTCGCAGCTACCGCTTCTGCTGTCGGAGGCCAGAGCACTGTTGCGCCTCCATGCGGTGGAGCCTGTCCCTCCCTGTCAGCAGGGCCGGGGGTTCTATTCCCGCTACTTCTTGGTTCCCAAGAAGACCGGGGATCTTCGCCCCATCTTGGACCTCCGGCGGCTCAACAAGTACCTTGTCCAAGAGAAGTTCAGAATTCTCTCCCTTCCGGTTCTGTACCCGCTGCTCGGCGAGGGAGACTGGATGTGCTCCCTCGACCTGAAGGAGGCTTACACTCATGTTCCGGTGCATCCTGCCTTTCGCAAGTTTTTGCGCTTTCAGGTGGGGGAGTTGCACCTCCAATATCGGGTCCTCCCCTTTGGACTGGCTTCGTCCCCTCGAGTTTTCACAAAGTGCCTAGTGGTTGTCACGACGACGCTGCGGTCCTGGGCCTTCAGGTCTTCCCTTATCTCGACGACTGGTTGATAAAGGCACCATCAAGAGAGGGGGTTATTGCAGCGACCCGACAGACTATTATTTCTCTTCAGGGTCTGGGGTTCAAGGTGAACTTTCCCAAGTCTCAGTTGTGCCCCTCGCAGTCTCTGCAGTTCATTGGAGCCGTGCTGGACACGGTTCAACTTCGCTTGTTCCTGCCTCGACCCCGTCGGGAGGCTCTTGTCAGACTGCGAGCAGCTTTCCCTGCGGTCCTGAGTCTCGCCCAAGCAGATGATGATTCTCTTGGGTCATATGGCCTCCACCGTTCATGTCACACCGTTCGCCCGGTTGCATCCTTCGAGTTCCTCAGTGGACCTTGGTGTCCCAATGGCGGCAGGATCGGGACCCGGTTTCCCGTATCATTGCCGTGACTCCTTCTTTGAGACGCTCGCTCCGTTGGTAGACCGTCTCTTCCAATCTTTCCAGGGGTTTGCTTTTTCTCGCTCCTCTGCATCAGAAGATCCTGACCATGGACTCCTCGGAGTATGCGTGGGGGGCGCACCTCGATGGCCTTCGGACCTAGGGCGCTTGGTCGGCGGCGGATCGCCTTTGCCACATCAATCTGCTGGAGCTTCGAGCGATTTATTTGGCAGTGGTGTCTTTTTGTCATCTGCTTTGGGACAAAGTGGTCCTCGTGCGCACGGACAATCAGGTGGCAATGTATTATGTCAACAAGCAGGGGGGCACGGGGTCCCTGTCCCTTTGCAGGGAGACCCTTCGCCTGTGGGATTGGGCGTTTCGCCACAAGATCTTTCTTCGTGCGGTCTACATTCAGGGAGAACGGAATTGTCTGGCAGACAAGCTGAGTCGTCTTCTCCAACCTCACTAATGGTCTCTTCATTCTCAGACTTTACGTTGGGTATTCGAACGCTGGGGGACTCCTCAGATAGATCTGTTTGCGTCCCACCTCAATCACAAGCTGCCTCTTTTCTGTTCCCGGATATACTCCCCGGATCGTCTCGAGGCGGATGCTTTCCTCCTGGCTTGGGAGGGGAAGTTCCTTTATGCGTTCCCGCCTTTTCCTCTGATTTTGAGAACGCAGGTACATCTCAGTCGACTCATGCCGACCTGATTCTGATTGCGCCTCGGCAGCCCTGGTTCTCCAGCTCAGTGTCAGGGAGCCTCTTCTTCTACCTGTTTTTCCTTCTCTGCTGTCTCAGAGTCGGGGGTCGCTGTTGCATCCCAATCTGCAGTCTCTTCATCTGACAGCTTGGTTCCTTTCCACCTGATTTCTTCTCTTCCGTTATCTCAGTCCGTGCGGGATGTTTTGGAGGCTTCTCGTAAGGCCTCTACGCGGCAATGCTATTCCTAGAAGTGGACTAGGTTCACTTCCTGGTGTGCTTTGCATGCTATTCATCCTTCGTCGGCTGCTTTGTCTTCAGTTTTGGACTATTTGCTTCATTTGTCCCGTTCGGGCCTTAAGACAAATTTTGTTCGTGTCCATCTTAGTGCGATTGCTACCTTTCATCAGCAGCTTGATGGCAAGCCTATTTCGGTTCATCCTTTGGTTTCTCGCTTTATGAGAGGGCTCTTGAATGTCCATCCTCCTCTCAAGCCTCCTCCGGTGGTTTGGGATCTTAACGTGATTCTTGCTCAACTGATTAAGCCTCCGTTTGAACCTCTGGATAAGTCTCACCTGAAGTTTCTTACTTGGAAGGTGATCTTTCTGCTTGCGCTTACGTCTGCACGTAGGACTAGTGAGCTGCAGACTTTGGTGGCGGATCCGCCTTTTACTGTATTCCATCATGATAAGGTGCATGATAAGGTGGTTCTCCGCACTCATCCTAAGTTCTTGCCCAAGGTGGTGTCTGCTTTTCATCTCAATCAGTCCATTGTTCTTCCTGTTTTTTTCCCCAAGCCACATTCTCATCCTGGAGAGGTGGCGTTGCATACTCTTGACTGTAAGAGGGCATTGGCCTTCTATCTTCAACGCTCTCAGTCTCATCGGAGGGTTCCTCAATTGTTTTTGTCTTTTGATCCCAATAGGTTGGGTCAGCCGGTTTCCAAGCGCACCTTGTCCAATTGGTTGGCGGCTTATATTTCTTTCTGCTACGCTCAGGCTGGTCTCGCGCTGCAGGGTCGAGTCACGGGACATAAGGTCCGAGCGATGGCAGCTTCTGTTACTTTCCTCAGGTCTACGCCTATCGAGGAGATCTGCAAGGCTGCCACTTGGTCTTCGGTTCATACTTTTACCTCTCACTACTGTTTAGATACTTTGTCCAGGAGCGGCGGCCGGTTTGGCCAGTCGGTCTTGTGTAATCTGTTTTCCTAAATTGCCATCCTCCCACCTTCCCTTTTTTGGTTGGCTTGGAGGTCACCCACATGTGAGAATATGCTGCCTGCTTGTCCTGGGATAAAGCACAGTTACTTACCGTAACAGGTGTTATCCAGGGACAGCAGGCAGAAATTCTCACAACTCGCCCTCCTCCCCGGGGATGGCTTCTTTGCTGGCTATGTGAACTGAGAACCACGTGGTGGGGATGCGCCCTCTAGTGGAGCGGGAAGGCATGCGCATGCGTGGTGCAGCACAGCAAGCTTGAATTTTCTTTCAAGTTTGCTTGAAAAGCGATCCGCGTCGGGGCTCCGTGGATGACGTCACCCACATGTGAGAATATCTGCCTGCTGTCCCTGGATAACACCTGTTACGGTAAGTAACCATGCTTATCCCAGGACAAGCAGGCATGATATTCTCGTATGTGGGTGACGTCATCTACGGAGCCCCAGCGCGGACAGCTTTTCAAGCAAACTTGATTGAAGTTTCAAGTTTGCTATGCTGCACCACGCATGTGCATGCCTTCTTGCCCACTAGAGGGCGCATCCCCACCTCGTGGTCCTCAGTTCAGTTTTTTCCGCGGAGCCAGAAGCCCTGTGGAAATTGTGCTCTCTCTTTTTTTGCCTTGATACCGCGTCTGAGTCGTTTTTCTCGGTCGCTGTGCTTGCTTTATTTTTTTATTCGTTCGTGTGTTTGTTAATCGTCGAAAAAAAAAAGAAAAGATTTTTCGTTCGGCTCCGGGGGCTCCCGGTAGCCGCGGCCACGGGACCTCATTCCGTTCCCGGCCGTTTTCGATTTCATGTCCCGTCCTTTGACGGGCTTTAAAAAGTGCACCCGGTGCGATCGGCTACTTTCTCTCACCGATCCCCACCGGTGGTGCTTACTTTGCCTGGGTCTCGAGCACCCCACCGATTCCTGTCCCAGGTGCTCGACTTTTCAGCCAAGAGCTCTCCGCCGCCGTCGTGCCAGAATGGCGGAGCTCTTTGCTGTCGACCCCGTGGAGCAGGCCTCGACGAGACATCCTGCTTCCTCGAAGCCGACGGTCTCGACTTCGAAGTCGATGGGGGGTAAGTCCTCTCTTCCTTCCTCAGCTCCAACTTCGAAGAAGCCATCCTCGGGATCCTCGACGGGGGCGGGTGGGTCGTCCTCGGCCCTGCCCCGAGCGTTGAAGTCGGGTGCCCCGCGGGAGCACCCGCCAGCCCCGGATCTACCAGCCATGATGGCGGTGCCGGCTTTTCAGGACTTGCTCCGTGCCCTCATTACCTCGGAGCTGTCCAGCGCCTTAGCGCACCTGCAGCCGGCTTCGGCCCCGAGTGCCCCAGCTTCGGCGGCCTCGGTCTCGGTGCCCTCGACTTCGGCCCCCGGGGTGGTTCCGACCTCGACCCCGACCTTGCCCTCGACATCGGTCGACCAGCCGGAACGGAGTGTGCGGCCTCGGGACAAGGTGCGGAGAGTTCGGAGGATCTCTTCCACTTCTTCCTCGTCGAGGTCCTCCCGGGGCTCCTCGCCCTTGGGTCGGCCTCGGGCGAAGCGCCGGCCGAGGAAGCCCAAGCGTTCTCGCGGGTCTCCTCAGAGACGCGGTCGCTCCTCGCCAACCGGGGCTGAGACGCTACGTGTCTCGGAGCTCCGCCTCGATAATCCGAGGTTGTTCCGTTCCTCCGAGGGAGGGTTGTCGAGAACTCCTCGCCGAAACGGAAGGGGCAGACCTCGGTGCCTCGTACCCCGGGGACTTCACACAGGGATTCCTCGGGGCATAGGCGGTCCCCGACCCCGTCGAGATCGCTCGGGGCAGCCTCTTGGGGCTCGGGGTCTGGTAGGGAACCTCGTTATTCCCGTGAGGCTTCCCCTTCCTTTTTGGAGACGCGGGCCTCTCGATCGCCCTCCCCTCTGTCCAAACCCTCCTCTTTTTCCAGATTTGTGCTGGATATGGGGAGGGCCTTGGACCTGGATCTGGTGTCTGGTTCACAATACACCAAGGAGTTTTTGGAGGAGCAGGATTTACCTTCTCCCCCGAGGGAGACCCCTCGTCTGCCTCTTAATAAAGTCCTACATCAGACCTTCCTGAGGAACTTGGACTCCCCTCTTACAGTCACAGCGGTTCCATCTAAAATGGAGTCGAAGTACCGTACCATCCCAACTAAGGGCTTCGAGAAGGCGCAACTGTCTCACCAGTCGTTGCTGGTGGAGTCGGCGTTAAAGAAGTCCCAGCCTTCTAGGGTCTCCGCTGCGGTCCCTCACGGGCGGGAAGGTCGGACTTTGGACAAGTTTGGTCGCCGCCTCTATTCCAATTCCATGATGGCGGCCAGGGTCCTTAATTATGCTTTCACTTTTTCATCTTATCTGAGGCAGATGGTGAAGGCATTACCCCGTTATCATGGGGTCATGCCGGATTCCCATAAGGGGGACTTTGGTAAATTTATGGCCAACTTGTCACAGCTGCGCCTATACCTTTTTCATGCGGTTTACGACGCATTTGAGTTGGCCTCCAGAGTCTCCACCTTTGCAGTAGCGATGCGCCGTCTCGCATGGCTCCGAACGGTTGATATGGACCCGAACTTGCAGGAGCGCCTAGCCAATCTGCCATGTGTCGGATCGGAATTGTTCGATGAGTCCTTGGAGGCGGCGTCCAAACGCCTGTCCGAACACGAGCGCTCCATCGCCTCCTTGGTCCGTCCGAAACCACGGGTAACGCCGCAGAAGCCGTTTAGACCTCCGCCGCGGCGATACCCTCAAAAGTCTACACCAGCATTCTCGAGGCCTCCGCCCAGGCGCCCACCGCAGCAGGACAGAGGGGCCCAGCCGAAACCTCAGACGCAAGGGGCGTCTAAGCCGGCGCCGTCTTTTTGACGTGATGAGCGGATGGGGGCGGGCCCCCTCCACACTCTCTCCGGACCCCCTGCCCATCGGGGGCCGGCTGCGGGCCTTTCATTCGGCCTGGACTATGATCACGTCAGACGCTTGGGTGCTCCGTCTCGTCTCCGAGGGTTACTCGCTAAACTTCTCGGCCACGCCGCCGGAACAACCGCCGGGGGCATCTTTTTGCAACCGAACCCAGCTTCCTCTCCTACTCTCGGAAGCCAGGGCCTTGTTGAGCCTTCGGGCGGTGGAGCCAGTCCCCCCAAACCAACGGGGGTGGGGGTTCTACTCCCGTTACTTTTTGGTCCCAAAAAAGACCGGGGACTTACGCCCCATTTTGGACCTCCGGAAGCTCGACAAGTTCCTGGTCCGGGATAAGTTCCGTATGTTGTCGCTTCCGGTTCTCTACCCTCTGTTGGAGGAGGGGGACTGGATGTGCTCCCTAGACTTGAAGGAAGCGTATACTCATGTTCTGGTGCATCCCGCCTTCCGCAAGTTCTTACGGTTCCAGGTGGGGGAGTTGCACCTTCAGTATCGTGTCCTCCCCTTCGGGCTGGCCTCGTCTCCTCGAGTCTTCACGAAGTGTATGGTGGTAGTCGCGGCTGCCCTGAGATCTCAGGGGCTGCAGGTCTTCCCCTACCTGGACGATTGGCTGATCAAGGCATCATCCCGGGAGGGGGTTATCTCAGCGACCCGACAGACTATCATCTTCCTTCAACGTCTGGGGTTCGAGGTGAATTTTCCCAAATCGCAGCTGTGCCCTGCTCAATCCCTTCAGTTTATCGGGGCCGTGCTGGACACGGTTCGCCTTCGTGCGTTCCTTCCCTCTTCGAGGCTAGAGGCTCTGCTTTGACTGTGCCGTCAGATTTCTCTGCAGCGCTCTGTCTCAGCACACCGGCTGATGATTCTATTCGGCCACATGACATCGACGGTTCATGTCACACCGTTTGCCCGATTGCATCTGAGACTCCCTCAGTGGACCTTGGCCTCCCAGTGGCGTCAGGATCGAGACCCGCTCTCCCTTCCTGTAACAGTGACTCCTTCCTTGAGACGCTTGCTCCGTTGGTGGACCAACTCTTCCAATCTTTCCGGGGGTTTGCTCTTTCTCGTCCCTCCACATCGCAAGGTCCTGACCACGGACTCTTCGGAGTACGCGTGGGGGGCTCACCTCGACGGTCTGCGGACTCAAGGTCTATGGTCTGCGGAGGACCGTCTTTGTCACATTAATGTGTTGGAGCTTCGCGCCATTTTTCTGGCAGCTCGAGCGTTCTGCCATCTGCTGCGCGATCAGGTAGTTCTGGTACGGACGTACAACCAAGTGGCAATATATTATGTAAACAAGCAAGGGGGGACGGGCTCTTGGTCCCTGTGCCGGGAAGCCTTGCGCCTTTGGGAATGGGCGGTCTCCCAGAACATCTTCCTGCGGGCGGTTTACATTCAGGGAGAGAAGAATTGTCTGGCCGACAAACTCAGTCGTCTTCTCCAGCCGCACGAGTGGTCGCTCAACTCCCGAGTTCTGCGGGAGGTCTTCGACCGCTGGGGGACACCTCAGGTGGATCTGTTTGCCTCCCCGGAGACTCACAAACTGCCCCTCTTTTGTTCTCAGATTTACTCCCAGGACCGTCTCGAGGCCAATGCCTTCCTTCTCGACTGGGGAGGGAGGTTCCTTTATGCGTTTCCTCCTTTTCCTCTGATCTTGAGGACGTTGGTTCATCTCAAGTCATCCAGAGCCACTATGATTCTCATTGCGCCTCGTTGGCCTCGTCAGCACTGGTTCTCCCTGCTCCTTCAACTCAGTGCCAGGGAGCCTCTACTTCTGCCTGTTTTTCCCTCTCTGCTGTCTCAGAGTCGGGGTTCGCTGTTGCATCCCAATCTTCAGTCATTACATCTGACGGCTTGGTTCCTTTCCCCCTGACTTCGGTTTCTGTTTCTCAGTCGGTCAGGGAGGTGTTGGAAGCCTCGCGCAAGGTCTCGACTCGGCTTTGTTATTCCCAGAAGTGGACCAGATTTTCATCCTGGTGTTCCTCGCACCATCTGGATCCGAGTTCGGTTCCGGTGTCCTCGGTTCTGGAATACTTGTTGCATTTGTCCAAGTCTGGGCTGAAGACGACTTCCATTCGGGTGCATCTCAGTGCTATTGCTGCTTTCCATCGGCATCTCGAGGGACGTTCTCTCTCGCTTCATCCTCTGGTGGTTCGTTTCATGAGGGGTTTAGTGAATGTTAATCCTCCTCTGAAACCTCCTCCTGTGGTTTGGGATCTTAATGTGGTCTTGGCTCAGCTGATGAAACCTCCTTTTGAGCCGATTGACAAGTCTCTTCTTAAGTTTCTCACTTGGAAGGTGATCTTTTTACTTGCGCTCACGTCTGCTCGTCGGATTAGTGAGCTGCAGGCTTTGGTTGCGGACCCGCCCTTTACTGTGTTCCATCATGACAAGGTGGTTCTTCGCACCCATCCTAAATTTTTACCTAAGGTTGTGTCTGATTTCCACCTCAATCAGTCAATTGTTCTTCCGGTGTTCTTCCCAAAGCCCCACTCACATCCTGGCGAGGTGGCGCTTCACACGCTTGACTGTAAGAGGGCGTTGGCTTTTTATCTTCAATGCACTCAGTCTCATCGGAAGGTTCCTCAATTATTTTTGTCCTTTGATCCTAATCGGTTGGGACGTCCTGTTTCCAAGCGCACCTTGTCCAACTGGTTGGCTGCTTGTATTTCTTTTTGCTACGCTCAGGCTGGTCTCGAGCTGCATGGTCGGGTTACGGGACATAAGGTCCGAGCGATGGCAGCTTCTGTTGCTTTCCTCCGGTCTACTCCGATGGAGGACATTTGCAAGCCTGCCACTTGGTCTTCGGTTCATACTTTCACCTCCCACTACTGTCTGGATACGTTATCCAGGAGTGACGGCCGGTTTGGCCAGTCAGTTTTGCGAAATCTGTTTTCCTAAATTGCCATCCTCCCACCTGCCCTTTTTTGGTTGGCTTAGAGGTCACCCACATGTGAGAATATCATGCCTTATTGTCCTGGGATAAAGCACAGTTACTTACCATAACAGGTGTTATCCAGGGACAGCAGGCATATATTCTCACAACCCACCCTCCTCCCTGGGGATGGCTTCTTTTCTGGATATGGAACTGAGGACCACGAGGTGGGGATGCGCCCTCTAGTGGGCAAGAAAGCATGCACATGCGTGGTGCAGCATAGCAAACTTGAAACTTCAATCAAGTTTGCTTGAAAAGCTGTCCGCGCTGGGGCTCCGTAGATGATGTCACCCACATGTGAGAATATATGCCTGCTGTCCCTGGATAACACCTGTTACGGTAAGTAACTGTGCTTTTTTAGTTCCTTGATGATCCTCGGATGGATGCCATCCGGTCCCCGGGATTTATCGCTCTTAAGCCTATCAATCTGCCTACACACCTCCTCTACACTGACCGTCAATCCTATCAGCTTTCCGTCTTCGTTTCCAGCATGTAGCCTGATGGGTTCCGGTATGCTGTGTAAATCTTTGGTAAGTACAGATGCAAAAAATGTGTTCAGTTTGTTGGTGATTGCTTTGTCCTCCTTTAGCGCTCCCTTTATTCCATGGTCATCCAACGGTCCCACCGCTTCCTTCGTGGGTCGTTTCCCCTTGATATATTGAAAGAACGGCTTGAAGTTTTTCGCCTCCTTGGCTATTTTTTCCTCGTAGTCTCTTTTGGCCCCTTTTACAGTCCTATGGCACCAGCGTTGATGTTTGTGCTTGCTCCAGTTCTCGTCCGTTTTTGACCTTTTCATTCCTTAAACAAAGATTTCTTGTCTCTGATTGCTTCCTTCACCTCTACAGTGGGCCACGCCAGTTCTTTGTTCTTTTCCTCTTGTATCCTTTGATACGCGGTATATATAGATTTTGCGCCTCGGTGACTGTGTCTTTAAAAAGGGACCAAGCTTGCTCTAGCGATTTTACAGTGCTTATCCTCTTCTTAATCTTCTTCCCTACCATGAGTCTCATCCCTTCGTAATTCCCTTTTCGCAAGTTCAATGCCGTCGTTCGTCGTTCTGGACCAATGTTTCTCCCCTGCATCCAGATCGAAGTGTATCATATTGTGATCGCTGTTTCCCAGCGTCCCTTCTTCTTCTGCATCTTGTGCCAGTCCTCGCAGGCCATTTAGAATTAAGTCCAGAATTGCATTTCCTCTAGTATTTTCCTTGACAGGTTGTTCCAGGAAGCAATCGCCTACAGCATCCAAGAACTTGGTCTTCCTAACGCAGCTGAAGGTGCCTACGTTCCAGTCTATTCCCGGATAGTTGAAGTCACCCATGATAACTGCGTTGCCTCCCTTGCAGTTGTGTTTAATCTCGTCCATCATTGCTCCATCAATTTCTTCGGACTGCCCCGGGGGTAGGTAGTAAATGCCGATCTTCGTTTCCAGGCCACTTGTTCCCAGAATTTTGACCCATAGAGACTCTAACTTATACGTCAGTTGTGGCGTGTTCTCCAGTAGATTCAATTCCTGCTTTGACGTATATGGCAATGCCCCCACCTTTTTGAGCCATTCTATCTCTGCGGTATAGCTTGTATCCTGGTAGCACAGTGTCCCAGATGTTTTCCTCAGTCCACCATATTTCCGTGATGCCTATGATGTCCACGTTATCTTTTTGTGCCATAGCTTCAAGATCCTGAGGGGCATCGAAAAGGTTGACAAAGACAGATTTTTCAATTTGAAAGAAACCACAAGAACAAGGGGTCACTCGATGAAATTGAAGGGGGACAGGTTTAAAACAAACGCAAGGAAGTTCTTTTTCACACAGAGGGTGGTGGACACATGGAACACCCTTCCGGAGGCCGTGATAAGAAATAGCACAGTACAGGGTTTCAAGGATGACCTGGATAGGTTCCTGGAAGACAAAGGGATTGAGGGGTACAGATAAGAGCAGTGGAAGGTTTAGAGATAAGTGTAGAGGTAGGCATAAAATTAGTCAGGGACCGCTGATCAGGCAATATGCCTGATGGGCCGCCGCGTGAGCGGACCGCTGGGCTGGATGGACCTCTGATCTGCCCCGGCGGAGGCGTCTACTTATGTACTTATGTACTTCTAATTCACCCATCTTATTCCTAAGGCTCCTTGTGTTCATGTACATACACTTGAGTTTGCGGCCTGTTCCTTTCTTGCATTTCCTTCCCTCTTGTGTCCTTTTTGATTTGTCTTGTCTGTGATCTGGTGAGTCTTTCCCTCTATCTTCTTGCACGGTATCCTCTGGGTATACCGGTTCCTAAACCATCAACTCTCTCTCGGTTGACTGTCGGCTTTCCCCTTCTTCCTAGTTTAAAAACTTCTCAACCTCTCTCTTGATGTTGCTTGCAAGTAGCCTCGTTCCATGTCTGCTGAGGTGGAGTCTGTCCTACCTGTAACAGTGTCTCACTGATTGTCCTCTTTCCACCAGATCTCTGAGATGTCTATTATATCTACCTTTTCATTTAGTGTTATATACTGTAACTCTCCCATATTTTTTTTTAGAACAATTCAGATTTGTTTTTTTCCTTGCATTTACAGGCTGCTTAGAAGTTGGCAGGAATGATTGTCTGAACAGATTTTGAGACCATTATTTTTTTTTTAATTTCAAAAGTTTGAGAAAATGCAAACAAATACAAGCCAACAAGAAATGCACACAAAAACTGGACAATCCTAGTATCCCTATCCCACCCCTACAGTCCTACATACAAATCAAACAAAACTCTTATCTAAGGGAAAGGATGTGCTTCACCCCTGCTGGGTCTTCCAGGCCGTATAAACGTCCCAGATCTTACTATAATCCAGCAGGGCCGCATGTCTAATTGAAGTCAATTTGGTCATTAACTGGAGATAGTCCAATTTAGCATAAAACAAGGAGAGTCCAGGAGAGGGTGGGTAGCTTCCACTGTGCAGCCACCTCCAGTCGACTAGCTGTGAAAATAAAGGCCACCAAACACTGCTCAGCCCT
This sequence comes from Geotrypetes seraphini, assembly GCF_902459505.1. NCBI lineage: Eukaryota > Metazoa > Chordata > Amphibia > Gymnophiona > Dermophiidae > Geotrypetes > Geotrypetes seraphini. The sequence continues at coordinate 287,644,738 of NC_047086.1, forward strand.
GTTATAACAGATACAGGAACATTCAAGAGACAACAGGCAGGAATCAAAGGACAATGTTTCTTTAGCACTTGTCCCACTTGATGCCAGTAGTGCTGAATAACAGGGCATGTCCACCACATATGAAAGAAATCTCCCCTGTGGCCACATCCCTGCCAACACCACTCAGAAATTGTACTGGCAAAACGGTGAAGCTTGACAGAGGTGAGATAACCAATGTTTATAACATCGGCGCCAAGCCACCAGCCTCCCTCACAATCCCAACATTCCTTCCCAAGCATCCCTATAAGAGTCCTAAGGAGCCTCAGGAAGCAAAAGGGCTCTATACAGGCGGGAGATACTACCCCTACCTGCCCCTGAATGAAGGGCTCTTTCCAGGAAGGTTTCCCCCAGACTGAGGTCCCAAAAAGGTGCGCAACTGGGTAAATACAAAGGTATCTCGTGTCGTAAGCCCATATTCATCACTAAGAAGAGCAAAAGAAAGAACCATCTCATCCTCCCAAACTTGGCCCAATGTGCGAATACCCTCCCGCATCCAGTGACCTCTTAATTTCCTTCCGACCCGCAAAAAAAACCCCTGAGCAGTACAAATGTGGGTATGTGAAAAATAGACCCTCTCCGGGAACATGCACTGGCGCACTTTATACCAGGTGCGTAAGATCACAGCTATATAGGGATTATCATGGCGAAGCCGGTCCCGCCAGGCAGCCATTGGTGCCCATGGCAACTTCCACAACGTGAAATCGGGAATAAAAGACGACCATGGGCAACCAAAGGCGATCTTCATAGGTAACCCACACTGCAATCTCCTATAACAGAGCAGCTTGATAGTATAGACTGAAATTGGAAACTCTCATACCACCCTCTGAGTTTCTTTGAAAGAGGATAGACCGTCTAATTCGGGGAGGCCTCTGTTTCTACATGTAACGAACACCCTCCCATGTAGCCTACAAAAAAAAAACCCACAGGGGAAAGCTATGGGCAAAGCCATAAACAGATACAACAACTTAGGCAAGATAAGCATCTTTACTGCAGCAATCCTACCAAGCCAGCTAACCGTCAAACCCTCCCACAGTTCCAATTCCCCAAAAATGGACTCAAGCAAGGCAGGGAAATAAGCTTGATAAAGCTCTGCTGGGTCAGATGTCAAAGAGACCCTAGATATTTGATGGCCCCCGATGCCCATTGATAGGGGAAGGCGTACTGTAGTGCTTCAACCTGCTCAGGGGGCATGGTGAGGTTCAAAATTTCTGATTTAGTAAAATTGACTTTAAATTCGGAGAGCTCACCATACTCCTGCAGCACCCGAGATACTGCAACCAGGAACACCTCTGGCTCCTGCAAAGTTAATAAAATATCATCTGCATATAACAAAATTTTATGCTGCTGGTTATGGATCTCAAGCCCCCTAATATCCGAGCATTGCCGCATTCCTTACATGCGAAAGGCTCCATTGCAAGAGCAAACGAGAGGAGAAAGTGCACAACCCTGGCGAGTACCCCGGGAAAGACCAAAGAGCTCTGTTTGAGAGCCATTAATCCTTAAAGTTGCCAATGGTGGCATATACAGCGCCGAAATCCAGTCCAAAAATTGACCCCGGAATCCCATTTTATGTAACATGCAAAATAAGGTTCAGCATCCAAGGACAGTATAAGAGAGGGGTGAGCTGGACCTCCGAGCCGCCTAAATAAGATGCAAAGCAGACTTAATGTTATCAAAAGTTTGCCTATTGCAGACAAAGCCTACCTGATTTTTATGGATCAACTTGCAGCCAATATTTTAGTAAAAATTTTATAATCGCTGTTTAAAAGGGAAATCGGCTTATACGATTGACATTCCAAGGAGGATTTGCCCGGCTTCAACAGCAAAATTATTGCCGCCAAGAGTGAGGGAGGGACTGTCCAACAGCTAAAGAATTAAAGACCTGGGTTAATACAGGAGCTAGCAATGATGCAAAGGATCGATAAAACCCATTTGAAAAGCCATCAAGGCCTGGCGATTTTCCCACCTGCAAAGAACGATTAGCTTGTAGCGTCTCTTCCACTGAGATAGGATCCAAGAGTCCCCTAGCTTCCCCCTCAGACAAACTGGACAGCTGGAGAGAATACAAATAGGCGTCCATAGCATCTGCCGATTCCGCCGCTGGCGCCCCATATAAAGATTTATAAAACTGCTGAACTACAGCACTGATACCACTAGCAGAAGTCTGAAGCCGATGCTGACATCATAGATTTGCAAAATAGCAGAGCAGGCTGCCTGCTTCTTCAATTTATTAGCTAACAGGCGACTGGCTTTATTGTTAAACTCAAAATGAGTCTGCTGGACTCGGAGGGCATCACTGATATCCACTAACTCCAGATCACGCAAAGCCTGTGTCAATTTGCGCACCTGCTCCTGTTCCCGAACAACATCCCCCCCAGAGTACACCTATTTTTCGTCTCCCGCAGTTGATGTCTCAAACCCGCTTCCTGCAACTTACGCATTTTGACAAAATGGGCCTGCAGATCTATGATCTTAACTCTCATAACCACCTTACAACCTTCCCATAAGGATCTAGTGAAGATTTCAGGCAAATCATTAAAAGTCAAGTATTCCTGCAGTGCCACCTCCATCTGTTTAACATGCATGGGGTGCGCCAGCAAAAAGTCCGACATCCGCCATGGGAGTCCAATAGGCGAAGCCCCCACTCCCCGCAGAGTTAAAACCACCGGGTCATGATCAGACAGAGTGCTCGCACAAATGTCACACTCTATCATCCATCTTGCTATTTGGCCATCTCCCAACCACAGATCTATGCGTGAACTGGAGGCATGAACGGAAGAATAGTAAGTATATAAGCAGTCCGCTCAGGATGACATCCTTGCCAAATGTCCACCAAGACCCAATATGCTATAAAGAACACCAACTGCTCCCGATCGCCCCCGCGTATGCCACCGATTCCGTAGTATTATTCCATATTGGGTCTATAGTGAGATTAAAATCCCTCCCGATGACAAGCAGGCCCTCAGCATGCCGCAGGAGCACAGTGTCCAGATGTTAAAATTCCCCCTGTCGGACATTAGGAGCATACACATTACGTATTGTGAAAAGAACAGGGACCACAGCCAACTGCAACAACAAATAGCGACCCTCCGGATCTCGCTACAGTTTCCTCACCTCAAAAGGGAGAGAATGGAACATCAGAATACCCACCCCTCTCATTTTTTTCCTTTCCCTAATATTAGAAGCAAAATAAGTATGAGGGTATTTAGGGTGGCGCACCAAGTATTCATGCTTCTGAAGCAGATGAGTTTCCTGAATCAGATCAAGACCCGCAGTCGGAGAGTTTCTTTAAACAACAACTGTTTACGAAAAGGCTGTTCAGGCCTTGAGCATTGCAGGCCAGCAAAGTAATTGGCACCTTACCACTTATTCCCTCCCCCCCCCCAGCAGCTGCCTGCCTCCCAAAATCCTGAAGAAAGAGAAGAACCATCCCTCCCCAGCAGACATAGCATAGTAACATAGTAGATGACGGCATATAAAGACCCAAATGGTCCATCCAGTCTGCCCAACCTGATGCAATTTAATTTTTTTTTTCATTTTTTCTTCTTAGCTATTTCTGGACAAGAATCCAAAGCTCTACCTGGTACTGTGCTTGGGTTCCTACTGCCAAAATCTCTGTTAAAACCTACTCCAGCCCATCTACACCCTCCCAGCCATTGAAGCCCTCCCCAGCCCATCCTCCACCAAATGGCCATATACAGACACAGACCGTGCAAGTCTGCCCAGTATTGGCCTTGGTTCAATTTTTAATATTATTATCTGATTCTAGATCCTCTGTGTTCATCCCATGCTTCTTTGAACTCAGTCACCGTTTTCCTACACCACCTCTCTCAGGAGCGCATTCCAGGCATCCACCACCCTCTCCGTAAAGTAGAATTTCCTAATATTGCCTTTGAATCTACTACCCCTCAACCTCAAATTATGTCCTCTGGTTTTACCATTTTCCTTTCTCTGGAAAAGATTATGTTCTACGTTAATACCCTTCAAATATTTGAACGTCTGAATCATATCTCCCCTGTCTCTCCTTTCCTCTAGGGCAGGGATCTCAAAGTCCCTCCTTGAGGGCCGTAATCCAGTCGGGTTTTCAGGATTTCCCCAATGAATATGCATTGAAAGCAGTGCATGCACATAGATCTCATGCATATTCATTGGGGAAATCCTGAAAATCCGACTGGATTGCGGCCCTCAAGGAGGGACTTTGAGACCTCTGCTCTAGGGTATACATATTCAGGGCTTCCAGTCTCTTCTCATACGTCTTCTGGCACAGGCCTCCTATCATTTTCGTCGCCCTCCTCTGGACGAAAGCCAAGAGAAAGTACCCAAAAAATAAAAAAATTTACCCCAGGCTTAACCACACACCAGAAACCTTGTAAGACTGACCCCCCCTCACAACCCACAAAAACATAACCCCCACGTCTCTCCCTAAGGGAAAACTCCAAAATACAGAAGGAAGTACCCCAGCCCCCTGCTAAACAGACAAAATATAACTTGTTCCCCCCCAACCCGTCATAGCTTCTGCCAAAATCCCCACAACCACATCAAGAACCTCTTTTAGAACTTAAGAGAACCACTCAACAGTTAGAATATGGAGCTCACCAACCATCCCCCCCTCTCAGCAGACCAAACCTCAGTGCCCCCAGTGACCGCTGGAGCCCAGAAGCCACCATAAGCAAGATGACCTCAATCAGTCAAAACAACAACAACCTTTTTACACCCGTGGACCGGCAGAAAAAAAAGAATTATTTTGTGGACCGGCAAACTACTAGGACTAAAATTAAAAAACCCCGTTTCCGCCCCATCTCCACAAGTCGGTCCCCACAGATCATCTGACCCCATCCACACAAGCCTCAGTTATGATTTTATATTGAATGTATTTTATTAAAGTATAAAAAGAAACAATATTCTGTACAATTGTCATTTTACAAATACAAATAATTCAGAGCAGGACCAACAAAACCCCTGTCTCCCCTCCCCTTCACATATATCCCCTCTACTATCAAGAAAACTGAACAAACCAAATTATTACAGAATGCTACACAGAAATATCATGCTAACAGAATACTGCAGTCACACATGACAGAAATAGTTTTAGGGGAGTGCAAATAGGGCAACTGCCCCCTGGTCAGAGAGCGCCCTAAGCCAGCTGGAAGCTAAAGAAGCACTGCCTGGGCTTTGCAGTCCCCAGTTATGTCTAACACCAGCTCTAGCAGGATATATATTTCAAATCTGATATATTCTAATCACAAAATAGAAATAAAATTATTTTTTTCTACCTTTTGTCGTCTCTAGTTTCTGCTTTCAATCTTCTTTTCACTCTCTTCCTTCCAGCGTCTGCCCTCTCTGTCTCTTCAATCCAGCATCTGCCCCTTCCATCCACTGTCTGTCCTCTTCCCCTTCCATATGGTATCTGTCTTCTTTCTATGCCCCTCTCCCCTTTCCATCCAGCTTGTGCCCCCTCTCTCCTTTTTATATGATTCATTCCAGCTTCACTGCTCTCTTCATTTTTATCTCTCCTACACCAGATCTATCATCGTTGTCCCTCTCTGCTTATTTTTCTGCTGACCCCTTCCTATTATCAATCTCTCTACTTTCTCATGCCTGTGTCTCCCCTTCCCCTCCTCTAATCTATCTGCCAGCTGTTTCCTTCCTTTTTTCATTCTCCCTTCCCTCCTCCTCCTGTCCAGCAGTAATTCTCTTCCCTCCCCTCCCAGCAGCATCTCTCCTTCTCCCTCTCCAGTAGCAGCTGTCCCTTTTTTTCCTTGCCCAGCAGCTTCCCAGATTCCTTTCCCTCCTCCCCTCCCAGAAGCATCTCTCCTTCTCCCTCTCCAGTAGCAGCTGTCCCTTTTTTCCTTGCCCAGCAGCTTCCCAGATTCCTTTCCCTCCTCCCCTCCCAGAAGCATTTCTCCTTCTCCCTCTCCAGTAGCAGCTGTCCCTTTTTTTCCTTGCCCAGCAGCTTCCCAGATTCATTTCCCATCTCTCCTTCTCCCTCTCCAGTAGCAGCTGTCCCTTTTTTTCCTTGCCCAGCAGCTTCCCAGATTCATTTCCCTCCTCTCCTCCCAGCATCATCTCTCCTTATCCCTTTCCAGTAGCAGCTGTCCCTTTTTTTCCTTGCCCAGCAGCTTCCCAGATTCATTTCCCTCCTCTCCTCCCAGCATCATCTCTCCTTCTCCCTCTCCAGTAGCAGCTGTCCCTTTTTTCCCCTGCCCAGCAGCTTCCCAGACCAATGTTCCCTCTAAGGATTGATGAGGTGTGTGCAAAAAAAAATATGCATGAGCGACAAATTACATATTCCACAAATTTATGAGCAGGCAGGAGAAAAAATCTGTCCCCGTCCCCGCTATCCCCTTCACCACCCCATCCCCGCAGCATCCACCCTTCCCTCTCACCATCTCACCGCCCTTCAGCGGCCCGAGAATATCCCTCCCTCCCCCTTACCTGCCGGCTTCAGTAAGTTTTTTTACGAAAGCGCCATAAAGGTAAGGGGGAGGGAGGGAGATAGATTTGGCCAGAGGGAGGGAGGGGGCTGCGCGCGATCGGTGACTGCGCGCCTTCCCTCCCTTAACTGCAGGGACAAGGCCATTCACCACTCCACGGGACGGTGGATGGCCTTGTACCCGTGCCCACAGTGAGCACTTTTTCCACCCCACCGTTTCGGTATGTTACCCGCGGGTAACTGCCACCGTATCATTCTCTAGTGTGGATGAAATATCCAACAGGCAATGTATGTTGCATTTCACTAGCTCTGTTCCGGTATTGCTTAATTTAACAATTGCCTTTAATTTTTGATTCACCTTCGTAGTATAACATTTTAATTGGGTTTTATTTCTGTGTTTTATTTTGCCACTGTAATTATGTCTCTGTGGACTCCTATTACTTGTTATATTGGTAATATAATGGGTCTCTGTAGACTTGTTTTGAAGTATGTGGAGTGGAATATTGACACTATAATTTTGCACAAACCATTTCATATGTGTTCCTTTTTAACACAGATTACCATGAGTCTTAAACTTATCTTCCCTTTCAACTTCATGGTTTTTAAGGTTGGCTAGCTACCATGTAGCCAGATTCAACCTACTGTACAGTGAAGTTAAGTGGATCAAGTCCTTTCTCAACATAGTATAGGAAAGTTTAATTTGTGGGCTACCAAGATTTTTAAACTGTATCAGCATAGTGCAAAATCCTGATTTAAGATAATTATTATATAGAATGAGCCCATGGTGCTCTGTTTGAATAGGAAATTCAAATACAGTTAGTCTGTTGTAGGAATACCTTGCCCTCATATGGGAAAGGGGCGGAGTAGTAATGCATTTGTGTAGGCAATGTTGATGTAAATGGTAATTATTGAATTGTCATATAATATTTGGGTTTGTGGTATTTCCTGTTAACAATCAGTGTTTTGAAGTTAAATTCAGACATGCTGATTAGAAAAATATACATTGGTGAAAAGAGATCAATATGTTTTGAAAATGTACATACATACATGTGTGTGTATTAAATGCAGTTTACAAATTGTAAAGGTTCATTGTATTGCTCTTCCTGATTTTCTACTTAGTTTTAGTCTGTGCCAGGCATGTGGTTGCAGTACTAGTTATTTATATACAGGCAATGATATAAAGTGATAAAAGCAATTTTAAGGACTACCATGGAGTCAGCATATAGTAGCTTGATACATTAATGCTGACCTGGACCGCTTGGTTGATTAGTTTTTGCAAACTTCACAATCCTCCTTAAAATATGTTAGAAATGGAGCAGTTTAACAGAAGTACTTTGTATGTTGCATAAGCAGAATATAAAATAGGGTGGTTGTAAAAGGCTTTATTCTAATTTGGGGTAAACTTTTTCCCAGGTGTACAGATCTGACCTGTAGTTCTCTTCATTATAATTAAAACAATGCTAACAATTAAGATCAATACTGTACTAGAAGCCAAGACTACTTCAGCATGCACAATATTGCCTGCCTCTGCAACAACTTGAGATCTATTTAGAGTATAAAGATTGAAGGTCTACATTGTCGGTTTTCATTTGCAGATTTTTTTATTCCAGGCAATTTTTGTTTTCTTAAACTTTCTAGTTATTAAATGCTTCTCCTTCACTGAATGCACTTGTTTGTTACCTATTTTAATACCTTTCATAACCAGTATTTTGGTGGTTTGTTTTCTTTTTATTCATCCAAATCTTTCCCTCTGTTTATATTGACGTTAAGTTGAAAGGCTCTTAAGTGAGGACATGGGCATGCTGTCTTTGTTCTTGTGAGTATGGGATCTCTCAGAAGACCCAGAAGATGAACACACAATTTGATACTAGGGCTCTAATTTAGGGGAGAACATTGCAGCTGTTGACCTTGGGGGTAGATGTGAAATCGTGTGGGTTGTTGGTTTTTTTTGTTTTGGTTTTGTTTAGGTTTAAATTTTTTTTAGGTTTAAATTTTCATATAGTCATTTTATAGATGATGTAGTTTTGGTATAAAATTCTTATAGTGAAAATGTATTCCTTACTACTGCTGCTTTTTTACTTGCTTTAGGCTGCAAATTTGGGTCTGGCATTGTTGATACTATAGACTATTTTGGCCAACTTCTGTTAAAGTAAGAGAGAAAATTGGTCTCAATATTCATTTTTTTGTGGGTTTAAAAAAAAAAAACAGTTTGTAGCTGTTATAACCAGCCTCTGTTAGCTATGATCATTCATCACTATGGAGACATTATTATTATTGTTTTTCTTCTCTGTTTATATTCTCCCCACATCCTTTAGTACTGTCATAGATAAGTGATTATTCATTGGCTAGGAGCTATACAAGAGGACTCCATCCTTAGCCTTGCTTTCATAAGCCCTTGGTCATCTACTGCATGTTGTTGATTAACTATAAGTAGTAGTAGTAACTGGAACACACAATTCCCTGTACTGTGAATGCAATATTTCCAGACTCATCTGTCCCAGGAGTTTAACTCTTTTCCTCCACATGGTAGTGCACAGCCCTCTTACTAATTTGTTGGATATTTAACTCGCTGTGTAAAAACATTTCTGTAGGTTACAGTCTTTGCAGTGCATGCAATTACAGCCAAAATACATGTTTACTAATGATATAGCTTATTAATTTTGAGAGGAGGTATGAATATTTTTGTTTAGACATAGAGAGGCCATGTGAGTGCAGAAATCCTTCTGATATCTCCCTTGATCCATGTGGCCATATAAGCTCCTCCACCACACACATACAAGTTGTACTATATATATTGTTAATCGTTTTTGCTAATGGAATTGTGAAGCATCTAGAAACAAGAGAAATCAGGTATGTAAATTTGTATACATCATCGATGGGGAAAAATAATAGCAAAAAAAGATGACGACATAATGTAAGTACAAATAATGCAGCAAACAAACACAAGAGGACTTCAAGAAATTAAAACAAAATAAACAAAAAAAACAAATTTTGTGTAAATCCAAGTACTGCCAGTCAAAATTTGAGGTAAAGAAAGCATTAGGCTTACATGTCTACCTTTTTTTTTCTTCCTGTAACAGATGGTGTGCTTTAAGCACCAAGCTTATTGCAGTCTTTGTCTGAACTCTGTGTATTGGCTGTGAGCCCTTTTTAAATGCCTGGATTTCCTCTGCTTAGCAGATGACCAAGTTTGTCTATCAAGTTTCACCTTAAGACCACTGCTGGGCCATAAATGTCCACTGGTGACAGAGCAGCTATTTAAAAATAGTGAAGCCTGTATTTGGGCCCACCTAACTTCTGTTTAATCCAATTCAGCCATCTACTTGGGAAAACTACTAGAGACGAAATAATCTGTCATGTTTGTCTTGACAGATAACTGCGATCTTCACTTCAAAATCTCAAGAGATCGTTTAAGTGCATCTTCTCTTACCATGGAAAGCTTTGCCTTCCTGTGGGCTGGAGGAAGGGCTTCCTACGGGGTTTTCTAAAGGCAAAGTCTGCTTTGAGATGAAGGTTGGTCTGTTTAATACAGTATTATATATAAACATATATTACCTACTGGGAGGGTTGGGCAAACTTGAGTTTTTAAAGCCTGACCCTCATGTTTTCTATAGTAACAGATGGGTGATAGCATCCTGCTGTGTCACTGCAGCTGGAGCTTCTCTGACTAGATTGTTGATGGCAGTACTTGGTTCAGAACAATTTTTTTCCCTGTACCCCATTAAATGTAACCTCTGGGTTGATGGAGATGGTTTTAGTGTAGCGCCATACTCCTGCCTAGCTAACAGCTATGCTCAGAGTAATAAACAGAACTTTGGCAGAGTAAATACTTTGTGCATTCTGGTCTCTTGCTTTGTTTGCAGCAGATTTTAAAAGGTTTGCCAACTTGAGGGATGGGGCAGAAGGGGCTTGAAATCTGTGCTTCTCTTTCTTTTTTCTTGAAAAGTCTCTCTTCCCACTGTTTAAATTCCCTGTGCAGTGAGGTTACCATGCCACAACTGTGCAGACAAAAGGTTTCCATCACAGAAGGCTAGCAAGTTTTTAAAATTGCTTTTTCTGAGGCTTTTGCTCCAAATTGATTTGTAGTTTGGTAGCGTATTTTATTTCACTAGTTCTTACTGAGTACCGTTCTTGCACATAAGAACATAAGAAACGCCTTCACCGGATTAGACCGAGGTCCATCCAGTCCGGTGCTCCGCACACGCGGCGGCCCATTTAGGTACTCCTTTTTGGAGATCCGACTTTACCATATCCCTCAATATGATATGCCAGAAGGTGTGCATCCAACTTGTGCTTGAATCCCATGAAAAGCAGTACTTAATTCCAGATAGTACTAAAGTAACTCGGCCACCAAGACATTGTAATTGTGAGGGAGAATATTCAGACTAGGTCCAAAACAGATTCTTTATTATAGAAGGATTTCCATGCTGGATAAACATTATTTCTTTACAAATCTTACAGTTAATATGTAGAAATAAAAACAAAACAAATAGAATCCAAGTAATACCTTTTTGTATTGGACTAACTAGAGCATGGTTAGATTAGCTTTCAAAGGTAATTCTTTTTCAGATCAGAGAATCTTACAGTGAAATGGTAGAAATTATGTAGTATTTCTATAGCAGCAGCCATGAATGCGATAGCAAAACTAAAACCCATTGAAGATTTTCAGAAAACAATTGGTGCCACATGTATTATTCACTTTGCTTCATTTCTAATTATTTGATTTGGTCTGTGCTGCTTCTATTTAAAACAGGTCACAGAGAAGATACCAGTCAAACATTTGTACACAAAAGATATAGATATCCATGAGGTGCGTGTGGGCTGGTCCATGAGTACCAGTGGAATGCTGCTGGGTAAGTGATCTGTAGTCAAGCCACTAGGAAGGGAATTGGTATTTTAAGGTGTCCATATAGTTACTTTTAAATAATTGTCATTTACTATTTGTTGCCCCCTTACTCCCCCTATGCCCTGAAAAAGGGAGTAACCTTAAATTATCTTACATATTAGGTCACAGTTTCTCTTACATTCAGTACTAAGTATTGATCTTATTTACCTAAATTGTCAGAGTATTTTGTAGAGCCTTGGTTTAGGAAATGGGAGGTTGTAAGTGAAATAAAATACTCTGGGTTTATTCATCTATTGTAGCTGTCAAAGTTCTTCAAAAAGATTGTTTGGTGGCTAGTTTCTTTCCTAAAGAAAAAGTGAGCATATTTTGGAAGTGCCTAGTGCAGTGTATCGCAAACTGTGTGCCACGGAGGATTCCAGGTGTGCCCTGAGATGCCAGCGAGGAGGAAAGGCGCAAGCACTGGCTCTTGCAGCGAGAGGCACATTCTGTAGTCGGTCAACCTGTGCCACTGCTCCTTCTCTTCACCTCTCCTTCTACAGCACACCTTCTCCCCCCCCACCCCCCATCGGTAATAAGAGGCTCAGGGCTGTGGTTGGAGGACATCTGCGCATACATCAACGTGATGTCATGCATCTGTGTGATAGCGCATCAACGTCTGCATGTTTCCAGGTGCCCTCCAGCCGCAGCCTTGGGATTAGTATGCCAGCAGCTTAAAAAGTTTGCGACACACTGGCCTAGTGCACAATTATGAACACAAATTGTGTGTAAGAGCTGCATATTTGCAGAATGAAAGAAGGGAGCTATTTGTAGACTGATGGAAAGGAAGCTTTTAAAACAGGAATGTGGTTCATGAGAAACTACCAACCTTTTACATATAAAAAGTGGCTGGGGGGCACATAAACTTGGGAAATAAAAACTGAAAGTGTTATCAATAGAAAAGTAGCAAGAGTGTGTTGGTTGGTAAAGTGGTGTGTTGAGATGGTTTGCTATTTTTTATATGCTAGAGCTTCCTAAAGCTGGATCTGAGTTCAGTAATTTATTCCAGGACAAAACCCCACTGGGGACAGTTGCTGGAAAAGTTCAGGTAACAACATGCAGAACTGCATAGAAGAGTTCCATCTCAAATTCTAGATTGGTTCTGAAAAGTTTTGCAATAACTTTTTTTAAATTAGGCGAGGAGCCAAATTCATACGGTTACTCTATGAAAGGGATAAAAGTAAGCAACTGTGAAACTGAAGACTATGGTGAAAAATTTGATGAAAACGATGTCATCGCATGTTTTGCTGTAAGTTTATTTTTATTTTTTTTAAAAATACTTCACAATTTGCAAAAACTGTTTGGCAAGATAAGAACATTGTAACTGAAACTTTATCAAGTTGATAATACTTAGACGTTACCTGCCATTTATGACATTTCCTTGATAAAGAGAAGGTATGCATTATGTATTGCATTTTGGTGGTGGTAGTTTGAGGAAGTATGTTTACAGCCCTTAATTCCATATTGGCTATGCTTTATTTTTATTCATGCAGTTTTTAACGTAACAGACCAAAATATAATAACTTGTACAGAAATAGGAACAGAGATCACAATATTTAGTAATAAAGTAACTGTTCCAAGGAGAATCCAATCTCAAACTCCTTATAATCCCAGTAACGAAGGATTCCAAGGATTATTAATAAGAAAGAAGAGATGAAAAAACATACTTACTTTCAGCTAAACCATTTCTGTACTAGAATTACTATAATGAACCTTTTAAGTGGCGATTGTAACTAGTCTCCCCAATTTGCCCAGCAGCAAGTTTCTTAATAGCTGACCAAGCAGACAAGTGGGAATAAAAATAGCCCACATATCTTTGTGTATGTAATCTAACCATGCATTAACAAAGTTGCAGAACTTTAAGTTGAAAGAGCAAAAATTGTGTTTGAGTTTCTCTGGAAATGTCAGGAAAAATTCCCACTTTTCTATTGTAGAACAACTTTATCTATTCTTTAACATTCTAAACAGTCAGTCTGCCTATAGATAAAGCCAAAGACTTCATTAGGGTTGAAGGCACAAAAATATCTGGGTTTTATTTTATTTATATACCGCCTATCAAGGTTATCTAGGCCAGTGATTCCCAACCCTGTCCTGGAGGAACACCAGGCCAATTGGGTTTTCAGGCTAGCCCTAATGAATATGCATGAGAGAGATTTGCATATGATGGAAGTGATAGGCATGCAAATTTGCTTCATGCATATTCATTAGGGCTAGCCTGAAAAACCCAATTAGCCTGGTGTTCCTCCAGGACAGGGTTGGGAACCACTGATCTAGGCGGTTTTACAATCAGGTACTTAGAAGATTCCACAATGTCTGTTAAAATAGCCAAATCTAATTCCTGTGCTATGTTTCCAGAAGTTTCCTTGGTGTTCAGAATTCTGTCCTTTCCCTTGATTCAATAGATTTCTTAATGCTTCCATAAGATTTCTGCAGCATCTTACAAGGTTTAAAATGTTTATAGAGTAAGGAAAATTCAACAAATAGCTGCCTTCGCTGTGTGTTCCGCTCAAATTAGTCACATATCTAATGTCCGTTTACACAGTCTTAATATCTTTACATTGTTGTTTTCAACCTCATTGTCAAAAAACCCCAAAAAGAGCACTGGCCTTTCACTTGTACACGAGTAGCTAAAAGCTAAGGAGTTAACTTGAGGAATCATGGCTTTGACCAAGTCTGATAGATTCCGTACAAACATAAGGATGTTCTTCTTCACACAGAGAGTGGTGGAGAGCTGGAACGCTCTTCCGGAGTCTGTTTGTAGGGGAAAACACCCTCCAGGGTTTCAAGACTAAGCTGGACAAGTTCCTGCTAAACTGTTGTACACAGGTGAGGCTGGACTCATTATAGAGCACTGGTCTTTGACCCAGGGGCCGCCGCATGAGCGAACTGTTGGGCATGATGGACCACTGGATCTTGCCAGATAACTTCTAAAGTAATCAATGCAACTTAAAACTACAAGCACTGAATAACTTTCAAAAAGATAATACGGGCAGGGTAATTCAATGGCTATTGACTAAAATAGTTATAAAGGGTCTGTCTACTTCTTCTCTGCCTCGAGCCTAAAGGGGTCAAAGATTTCTGTTCAGCCCCCACCTACTTGAAGTTATGTTGAAGACTAAAAGAGTGAGTAAAAATCAAGAACCTACCATGGAAATTAACATCAATGAACAATGCATGGCAGAGATTTTTTACCAAAAGAAACAAAGGATCTTAGATATTCATACCTATGGTACATAAGTATCAAAAGGAAATTTTGGATGATATCTAGATCCTAAGAGAGATTTTCTTAGGATCTATGATAGATACCATCATCCAAAACTACCTTTTGACACTTATTTATTTATTATTTATTTAATTTAAAAATTTCTATACCGTTTACAACTAAACGACTAACAAGATATACATAATATTAAAACATAATAGAATAAACATACTAAAAGTCTTAGAATTCATAACTAAAAGATACCAAGTTAACTTTGCATAGAACAGAACTTAAAAACAGATAAAAGTTAATAACATGTCATGGATACATCATAACTGTGGATCATAAATAGTTCATAGGTATGAATATCGGAGATCCTTTGTTTCCTTTGGTAAAAAATCTCTGGCCATGCATTAGTCATTGAGTTAGTTTCCATGGTAGGAACTTGATACGACTAGCTAGTTCACATTTTTTGCTTATTGCTATATTGCTTAGAAATCAAGAACCCCCCAATACCCCCTTGAACTTTAGCCAAGTTAGCTTTTCCATATTGTTTGTAAAAAGACTGCTATAGTTATCCCAGGACTAGCAGGCAGCATATTCTCTACACGTGGGTGACATCACCGACATTTTCGCAAACAGACATGCTTGAAGACCTTCAAGCTTGCGATTGGCATGCGCGCGTGCCCCTCCCGCCTAGTCTAGGGCATGCGTCTCCTCAGTGTGGCCTCATTTCTATGTTTTTCGCGGAGCCAGAAGTACTGCTTCCTTGCTTTGCGCGATCTTGTCCCTCTTGCACCGCGGCTTGTTTGGTTAGTTTTAGTTGAGTCGCTGTGCCCGCGGCCGTATTTTCTTCTTATGTCCCGGCCTCATTCTGGGTTTAAAAACTACTAAGTGCAACCAGGTTATCACCATCATCGACCCTCATCGTTGGTGTGTGGAGTGCCTCGGGGCAGAGCACCGCGCTGAGTCGTGTCCCTGTTGTGCGACTTAGCAAACCGTGGGCTCTTCGTAGGAGGGGTGGCCAAGATTCTCCAACTCTTTGGCCCCATGGATCCTGCGGGTACAGGCCTCGAGCTCGGCCATCGGCGCCTTGGTTGGGTGCCTCAGCCTCGAAGTCCCCGGCCTCGGCTCCCCCTGCTACTCCGGCCTCGGGTAAGTCTCCTCTTTCCTCCTCAGGTGTGCCGGCAAAGAAGCCTACCTCGGAGTCTCATGTCAGTGCCACCTCTTCAGCGTCTTCGAGACATCACTCTAAACGTGCCTCCTCACGTAGGGCATACTCTTCCTTGAGGTCGCTCCCGAAGGAGCACACTGCTGCACCTAAGAACCAACCACCATTGGTCTCGGTGCCTATGTTCGAGGACATGCTTAAGGCTATACTTACCACACAGCTTTCCTCGGTGGTTAGCCAACTGGTCCCGACTTCAACGCCTCTGACCTCGGTCTCGACTCAGTCTCGGTCTGACCAGCCTGAGCGTCCCTCGTATCTCAAGGACATGCCCGCAAGACTCGCCGGGTTCCCTCGAGCGCTTCTTCATCCCCTGTGTTACCTGTGACTTTTTGGGGGTCCAGGCCAGGGGCCTGTTTTTCCCCCGCTACTATGTCGCGGCTTGCCCCTCTTAAAAAGCCCTGGTCTTCTCCGCCCCTTCGGGGCAGGTCTCCGACCACAAAATCTTCCAGGCACACGCTTGTCCTTGAGTTGAACTCTAGTGTGTGTTCCCGATCGAGGCAGCTGCCAGCCTCTAAGGGGTCTTCTTTGAAACCGGTGGAGGAATTTTCCTTTGCCCCGTCTTCTCCGAGGCTTCGCCAGCTGTTTCTTCGGACCCCGGGGTCTTCCCCGGTCCACCTTGCACGGGGTCGTTCCTCGACACCCCCCAGACACTTTACTCGAGCCTTTTTGGTCTCCCATTCGCGGGATTCCGAGGCCCCGGCTTACTATTCGAGGGAAATTTCTCTTTCTTTCTCGGCTCGGGGTCTCCTTAGGAGGATGTCTTCTCAAAACTTCTCCTTTACTCGTTTCATCTCTGACACGGGGAGGGCCTTGAACATGGACCTCCAGTCTGAGTCCCGTTATACCCAGGAATACCTGGCGGAAATGGGTGTCGATCATCCGCCCCGTGAGGTGCTATGATTACCATTGCACCAGGTTCTCCGGCAGACTTTTCTCCAGAACCAGGAGACCCCATATGCGGTCACAGCCATTCCCTCCAAGTTGGAGTCTCGTTACCGGACGATCCCGGTTAAGGGGTTTGAAAGTTCTCAGCATTCAAACCAATCCTTCGTGGTTGAGTTTTCCGTGAAGAAGTCTAACCCCTAGAAGGTTTACGCTGCATCCCTCCGGGCAGGGAGGGCCGTATGATGGACAAATTTGGTCGCCGCCTTTTTCAAAACTTAATGATGGCTAATCGTGTCCTCAACTGTAATTTTATCGTCACGTCCTACCTCCGGTTCTGTATGGATGCCCTCCGCTCATTCCGGGAAGCTATGCCGGATTATCCCAGGATAAGCAGGCAGGTATTCTCACTAATGGGTGAACGTGATCCAGCGGAGCCCCGATGCGGACACCTCACAAGCATTTTTGCTTGATGAAACTCGAAGTTTCGAGTCGCCTGCACCGCGCATGCGCGAGTGCCTTCCCGCCCAGACCAGGGCGCGTCTCCTTAGTTCTTACTTTTCTACGGAGCCGAGAAGTCCGTCTTCGACTCTGCGTGAAGATTTTTCACTTGTGCCTTCTAAAGTCCACGGTTTTGGGTTATTTTTTTCTCAATCACTGATTTTTGTCATTCTTTATTGTTTAAAAAAAAATTTCTTCCAACCGGGCAGGCCACGTGGCTGCAGCCCCGCGGCTTCGATCTTGCGGCGGAGCTTTTCTGGCCTATCACCGGTTTTAAAAAGTGTGCCAAGTGCCAGCACGCGATTTCGCTCACGGACCCTCATCGACGCTGTGTTCGATGTCTCGGGCCTGAACACCTTCCGAAATCGTGCTGACCCTGCTCCACACTCACCGCACGTGCTTTCAAGCGCCGTTGCGTCTTGTGGGAGTCGCTGTTCAGTATGGAGTCCTCGACGGAGCAATCGTCATCGAAAGGCTATACTCTATAAACCTTCGACTTCATCCGCTGCTCCTCAGCCTTCCACCTCTGCAGCGCCGAGTCTCATCAAGCCTGCATCGTTTGTGCCGGCCCCGACTCCAGCACCTGCTGCGATGCCTCCCTCAGTCTCTTCAGATCAGGTAGCACAGGACCTATTCCACCGGTAGTGCTAAAAGTGCCCAAGGCTTCTAGGCCCAAGCACTCACACACTACCCCCAAAGAACGCGAACCCCGTGCAGGCGGTCCCATTGCAGATGCGGATCCGTCCTTGCCAGCCTCGTTCCAGACATTGTTAGAGAAGCAATTCATTGAGCTCTTTACCACCATTGGGCTTAAGCTTCTCTCTCAAATCCGGCCTGGGCACGGGGAGGCCTCCCGCGAGGTCGAATTGCCTCCAGTGCCTCAGCGATACACACACTCTCTACAGGGAGCAGAGTCTCTGGTCTGGCTTCAGTGCATGCATTGCAAGGAGCAGAGTCTTTGCGGGTGCCTCCATTGGAACCCATCCACTCGATGCAAGGAGCAGAGTCTTTGCAAGTGCTGCCATTGGAGCCGATCCACCCGATGCAGGAGTTCGAGTCCCTATGAGTACCTCGGGGTGATTCCAGCCATCCACTTGTGCTTCAATCGACTGCTTTCTGCCCCATCCACTACCTGGGGGCCTCAGCGAAGATCCATTCGCCTCGTTCATCGAGGCCGATATCCAAACACAGATCACATCGGTCGAGGCATTCATCGAGGCACTCGTCCAGGCATGCCTCGCCTCGCCTCATCGGAAGCAGCCTTTCCTCGAGTATTCTTCACTGGCTAATTCACCTCCTTCGATGCCGGAGCTCGAGGACACGATGGGGTCTTTATCACCAACACAATCCCCGTCCTCATTGGATCCCGAGGCCTCTACGTCCTCGAGCCCGTCTCGAGGCCCGGCTTCGGCTGACCTGCTGTTGTTCTCCTCGTTCCTTCGACAAATGGCAGACGACCTGGACACAGGTTCCAAATTCTCCAAGGAATACCCGGAGACTATGCACCTCCCTCAACCACCTGCTGAATCCCTCAAACTTCCTCTTCATAAGTTTCAGGATCAGACCTTTATGCGATGCCTTGAAACACCTTATTCCATTCCCGCTGTACTGGGCAAATTGGATACCAGGTACCACACAGTGCACCATAAGGGATTCGATGGTTCCCAACTCTTCCATCAAATCCCTCTTGGTGGAGTCCTCACTGAAGCGGCCTCAACCCTCCCAGGTCTACGCTGCCATCCCACCTGGTAGAGAGGGCAAGACCATGGACTGATATGGCAGGAGGATTTATCAGAACTAATGATGACATCCAGGGTTCTGAATTACAACTTCCATTTTGTCACATATTTCGAGTTCTTCCTGTCGGTACTCCAGAAGTTCTCGCCCTATGTGGACCCTAGGACACAATCTGAGTACCAGGAGGTCCAGGCCTCGCTGTCCCAGCTCCGGTTACAGCTGATGCAGTCATCCTACGATGCCTTTGAGCTCTCAGCTCAGGCTACAGCGTATGCAGTGGCTATGCGCAGTCTGGCATGGCTCAGGACCATCGATATGGACCCTAATCTCCAGGACAGGCTCGCCAATATTCCATGCGCTGGTACTGACCTCTTTGATGAATCCATTGAGGCAGTGACCAAGAAGCTCTCAGACCACGAGAAATCCTTCCAATCCATCCTGCGTCCGAAGCCTAAGCCTGCTCCTCCTCATGCTGCACGCCCACCATTAATATACCAGCGGCGGTACCCACCTAAACAGGCTCCCCCATCCGACAGCCTGTGAAGCGGCAGCATTTCCAAAAACAGCAGCAGAAGCCTCAGCCATCCTCCGTCCCAAAGGCTCCTCAGCCCTTTTTACTGTCTCATAGAGGACATAACTTCAGTCGTCCTGCCATTCTCAGCTGCTCTATCAATTGGAGGTCGTCTCCATCACTTTTACCACCGGTGGACAACTATTACCACTGACCTCTGGATCCTTTCCATCATCAGAGAAGGATACTCTCTCCCGTTCGATCGAGTACCCCCGGAACATCCTCCAAGAGAGTATCCTTCCAACTTGACCCAGACCGCCCTTCTTCTTCAGGAAGCTCAGGCTCTATTACGGCTCGGAGCCATTGAGCCGATTCCTGTATCTCAACAGAACAAGGGTTTTTACTCCGGTACTTCCTTGTTCCAAAGAAGACGGACGATCTGTGACCCATTTTGGACCTCAGGGTGCTCAACAAGTTTCTGGTCAAAGAGAAGTTTCGCATGTTGACCCTGACATCCCTGTACCCCCTCCTCGAGCAGAACGACTGGTTATGCTCTCTGGATCTCAAGGAGGCCTACACCCAAATTCCCGTTCATCTGGCCTCCCGCCAATACCTCAAATTCAGGGTGGGACATCTTCATCTCCAATACCGAGTGCTTCCCTTCGGCCTGACCTCGTCACCCCAAGTCTTCACCAAGTGCCTGGTAGTGGTGGCCGCAGCACTCAGGAACCACGGCCTCCAATTATTCCCCTACCTGGACGACTGGCTCATCAAGGATTCTACATCTCAGGGAGTCGCCCTCGCGACCCAGAAAACGATTTGGTTGCTGCAACATCTGGGATTCGAGATAAACTTTCCGAAATCCCATCTACAACCCTCACAGACTCTTCCCTTCATCAGAGCTGTTCTGGATACTACCCAACTCAGAGAGTTCCTCCCCTCCGAGCGGCAGGAAGCTCTCCTCCATCTTTGCCACTTGGTGTCCTCTCGCTCGTCCATCTCGGCGAGACACATGATGGCTCTCCTGGGCCACATGGCCTCTACAGTTCACTTGACTCCTTTTGCCAGACTTCACCTCAGGATTCCCCAGTGGACCCTGGCATCTCAGTGGACGCAGATATCTGACCCTCTGCCCCGACACATCCGGGTCACTCCTGCTCTGCAACAGTCTCTTCGCTGGTGGATGTTATCATCCAATCTATCCAGAGGTTTGCTGTTCCAAACTCCCCCCCATCAGAAAGTCCTCACGACCGACTCGTCCACTTATGCTTGAGGAGCTCATCTGGACGGTCTATGCACTCAGGGTCACTGGACCAGCACAGACCGCCAGTGGCACATCAATCTCCTGGAACTCAGGGCGATTTTCAATGCTCTCAATACCTTCCAGCACCTGCTCCAAGACGAGGTGGTCTTCATTTGTACGGACAACCAAGTCGCCATGTATTATATCAACAAGCAGGGGGGCACGGGATCGGCCTCCCTCTGCCAGGAAGCTCTGAAAGTTTGGGATTGGGCGATTCGCCACAACACCTTCCTCAAAGCTGTCTAAATTCAGGGGGCGGACAATGCCTTGGCGGACAACCTGAGTCATCTGCTGCAACCTCATGAGTGGACTCTCCACTCAACGCCCCTCCATCACATCTTTTCTCAGTGGGGAACTCCTCAGATCGACCTCTTTGCAGCCCCCCACAACTTCAAACTGCCTCAGTTCTGCTCCAGGATCTACACCTCACCGCCTCGAGGTAGATGCTTTTCTTCTGGATTGGACGAATCTCTTCCTATATGCGTTTCCTCCATTTCCTCTCATCCAGAAGACTCTAGTCAAACTCAAGTCAGACCATGCCACCATTATCCTGATCTCTGCACGGTGGCCCAGACAACCTTGGTACTCCCTTCTACTTCAACTCAGCAGCAGGGAGCCCTTCCCTCTACCAGTGTTTCCATCACTGCTTACGCAGCAGCAGAGATCTCTACTTCATCCCAACCTGCAGTCTCTATACCTGACAGCTTGGTTCCTCTCAACGTAACCCCTCTCCAGTTTTCTCAACCTGTGAGAGAGGTCCTGGAAGCTTCAAGGAAGCCTGCTACTAGACAGTGCCACCACCAGAAGTGGACTAGATTCTCCTTGATGTTTTTCTCATCATCATGAGCCACAACACTCCTCCTTGTCTTCAGGTTTGGATTATCTCTTGCTCCTCTCTCATTCTGGTCTCAAGTCTACATCGATACGAGTCCATCTTAGTGCAATTGTTGCTTTCCATCAGCCTCTCCAAGGGAAACCCCTCTCTGCTCATCCGGTGGTTTCCAGATTCATGAAAGTACTTTTCCATGTCAATCCTCCCCTCAAGCCGCCTCCAGTGGTTTGGGACCTCAATGTTGTTCTTTCTCAGCTTATGAAACCTCCATTTGAACCTCTCCACAAGGCTCATCTGAAGTATCTCACTTGGAAAGTGGTGTTCCTTACTGGCCTCACCTCTGCTCGTCAAGTTAGTGAGCTTCAAGCATTGGTGGCGGATCCACCTTTCACAGTATTCCACCATGACAAGGTGGTCCTTCGCACTCATCCAAAATTCCTCCCCAAAGTGGTCTCAGAATTTCATCTGAATCAATCCATTGTTCTCCCTGTGTTTTTCCCAAAGCCTCATTCTCATCCTGGAGAATCAGCTCTTCATACTCTGGACTGTAAACGTGCCTTGGCTTTCTACCTGGAACGCACCAAGCCACACAGAACTGGTCCTCAACTTTTCATCTCCTTTGATCCAAACAAGTTGGGACGTCCCATCTCTAAGCGCACCAACTCCAACTGGATGGCAGCTTGTATATCCTTCTGCTATTCCCAGGCTCGATTACCCCTTCACAGTAAAGTCACAGCCCACAAGGTCAGAGCAATGGCAGCCTCTGTAGCCTTCCTCAGATCGACACCGATTGAGGAGATTTGTAAGGCTGCCACTTGGTCCTCAGTTTACACCTTCACTTCACATTATTATCTGGATACTCTCTCCAGACGGGATGGAATTGGCCAAACAGTATTACAAAATTTATTCTCCTAAGTTGCCAATTCTCCCACTATCCCATTCTGGTTAGCTTGGAGGTCACCCATTAGTGAGAATACCTGCCTGCTTGTCCTGGGATAAAGCAATGTTACTTACTGTAACAGTTGTTATCCAGGGACAGCAGGCAGCTATTCTCTCGTCCCACCCAGCTCCCCTTGGTTGGCTTCTCTGCTAGCTATCTGAACTGAGGAGACACGCCCTGGTCTGGGCGGGAAGGCACTCGCGCATGCGCGGTGCGGGCGACTCGAAACTTCGAGTTTCATTAAGCAAAAATGCTTGGATCATGTCACCCATTAGTGAGAATAGCTGCCTGCTGTCCCTGGATAACAACTGTTACGGTAAGTAACATTGCTTTCTCGGCGTCTGAAGTTTCGTCTCCTCGAGGAGACCCTCTCCCAGCTCCGCCTTTACATGTTTCAGGTGACCTACGACGCCTTCGAGTTGTCATCGAGGGTCACGGCCTTTGCGATCGCCATGCATCGCTTTGCTTGGCTCCAGATTGTGGATATGGATCCGAATCTACATGATCGTCTTGCCAATCTCTCGTGTGTGGGTCATGAGCTGTTCGATGATTCCATCGAAGTGGCCACCAAGCGCCTCTCGGACCATGAACGGTCCTTCGCCTCTCTGGTGAAACTTAAACCGGCTCGGCAATACAAAATTTCTCTCTGGGGGTACCCACAGAAATCTACTCCTGCCTTCTCTCGGCCTCCTTCAAAGCGGCCGCGGCAACAGCAGCAGCGTCAAACTAAGGCCCAGCAGCCGGTCCAAGCCTTCGGGCTCCCTTCCCGCTGGAGCCTTCCCCCCTCCCCATCAGGGGGTCGTCTCCATCATTTCTATGCCCAGTGGGAAAGTCTTACCACCGACAGTTGGGTGCTTTCTATCATCTGGGATGGGTACTCCCTTCACTTCAGTCACGTACCCCCGGACCTTCCCCCAAGAGAGTTTCCTTCTGCTCCGCTTCAGCTGCCTCTCCTTCTGCAGGAAGCTCAGGACCTTCTTCGCCTTCGAGCGGTCGAGGAGGTTCCCCCAGACCAGTGGAACACCGGATTTTATTCCCAGTGCTTTCTGGTACCTAAGAAGATCTGCGTCCGATCCTGGACTTCTGTGCTCTGAACAAGTTTCTGGTCGGGGAACGGTTCAAAATGCTCACCTTCCTACGTTGTACCCCCTCTTGGACGAGGGGGACTGGCTGTGCTCACTGGACCTCAAAGAGGCGTATACCTTAGTGCCATTACTGCTTTTCATCTGCCTATTGACGGGAAGCCTATCTCTGTTAATCCTTTGGTTTCCCGCTTCATGAAAGGCCTTTTCCACGTTCATCCGCCCCTTAAACCTCCTGTGGTTTGGGATCTTAACGTAGTCCTTGCTCAATTGATGAAACCCCCATTCGAACCGCTTGCGCGGACTTACTTGAAGTTTCTTACTTGGAAGGTTGTATTTCTTATTGCTCTCACTTCTGCCCTTCGGGTCAGTGAGCTTCAAGCCTTGGTTGTGGATCTACCTTTCACTGTCTTCCATCATGATAAGGTGGTTCTACGTACCCATCCTAAGTTCCTGCCTAAGGTTGTTTCTGAGTTTCATATCAACCAATTCATTGTTCTTCCTGTGCTTTTCCCGAAGTCCCATTCTCACCCTGGGAGAGTGGTTCTGCATTCTCTTGATTGCAAGCATTCGCTGGCCTTCTACTTGAAGCGCACTGCTCCTCATTATTCTGCTCCCCAACTATTCATCTCTTTCGATCCTAATCGCTTAGGTCGCTCTGTTTCTAAGCGGACCATTTCTAACTGGTTGACTGCTTGTATCTCTTTCTGTTACGCTCAGGCTGGTCTCTCCCTGCCGGGTCGAGTCACGGGCCACAAGGTCAGAGCGATGGCAGTGTCTGTTCCTTTCCTCCGCTCGATTCTGATTGAGGAAATCTGTAAGGCTGCCACTTGATCCTCGGTTGATACGTTTGCCTCTCACTACTGTCTGGATGCTTTCTCCAGGCCATTTTGGCCAGTCCGTTTTGCAAAATCTGTTCTCCTAAATTGCCAACTTTCCCTCCATCCCATTCTGGTTAGCTTGGAGGTCTCCCACATGTAGAGAATATGCTGCCTGCTTTTCCTGGG
The DNA here is from genome assembly GCF_902459505.1 of Geotrypetes seraphini. Classification (NCBI taxonomy): domain Eukaryota; kingdom Metazoa; phylum Chordata; class Amphibia; order Gymnophiona; family Dermophiidae; genus Geotrypetes; species Geotrypetes seraphini. The sequence goes on from NC_047086.1 coordinate 287,669,320, forward strand.
ATAAAGCACAGTTACTTACCGTAATAGGTGTTATCCAGGGACAGCAGGCAGATATTATCTCAGGACAAGCAGGCAGCATATTCTCACATGTGGGTGATGCCATCCACGGAGCCCCGACGCGGACAGCTTTTCAAGCAAACTTGATTGACGATTTCAAGTTTGCTGGTGCTGCACCACGCATGTGTGTGCCTTCCCGCTCCACTAGAGGGCGCATCCCCTCCTCGTGGTCTTCAGTTTTTAGTTTTCCGCGGAGCCAGAAAGCCCTGTTGTTTTTCTCTCCTTGTTAAAGTGTCTTTCTAGCACCGCGGCTTCTTTGTTTTTCTCTCGGAGTCGCTGTGCCAAATCAAAAGCCGTCAAAACAGCAGTCAGGGAGGCTAAATTCCTCATGGAGGAGTCTCTAGCAAAGAACATCCAGAAGGGAGATAAATCCTTCTTCAGGTATATCAGTGATAGAAGAAAAAACTCAGGCAGGATTGTACGTCTTAGGAAACCAGACGGAGACTATGTGGAAAAGGATTCGGAAAAAGCCCAACTATTAAATGAATACTTCTGCTCAGTCTTCACCCGAGAAGCGCCAGGGCTCGGCCCTCAGCTACAGACAAGGGTTGGCTCAGTTGACCCGTTTAGTAACTTTGAGTTTACGCCCAGCAGTGTCTACGGTGAGCTGTCAAAGCTCAAGGTTAACAAAGCAATGGGGCCGGACAACCTGCACCCCAGGGTGCTTAGGGAGCTGAGTGATGTCTTGGCGGAGCCACTGTCCGCGCTCTTCAACCTCTCCCTTAGTACAGGCAGCGTCCCGTTGGACTGGAGGACGGCTAACGTCATTCCACTCCACAAGAAAGGCTCAAAGATGGAGACAGCAAACTACAGACCAGTGAGTCTAACATCGATAGTGAGCAAACTAATGGAAACTCTAATCAAACACCAATTAGATAAGATCCTGGATGAAGAGAATCTACGGGATCCCCGACAACATGGATTTACTAAGGGGAGATCCTGCCAATCCAACCTGATCAGATTCTTTGACTGGGTAACGGGGAAGCTGGATATTGGGGAGTCCCTGGACATCGTGTACCTGGACTTTAGCAAAGCATTCGATAGCGTACCACACCGCAGGTTACTGAGCAAGATGAGTTCTATAGGATTAGGTAACACATTGACGAAATGGGTTGGGAGTTGGCTTGGAGGTAGGCTCCAAAGGGTGGTGGTGAACGGCACCCCCTCCGAAATGACGGAGGTGATTAGTGGAGTACCAAGGGCTCAGTCTTGGGCCCAATCCTATTCAACATCTTTATAAGAGTCTTGGCAGAAGGGCTTCGAGGTAAAATAACATTATTCGCCGATGACGCCAAACTGAGTAATGTAGTGGGCAAATGCACAACAGACGAAGATTCAGTGCCCGACAACATGATGCACGACCTACTCCTACTGGAGCGATGGTCTAGGACATGGCAACTCAACTTCAATGCCAAAAAATGCAAAGTTATGCACCTGGGCAGCCAGAATCCATGCAAGTCTTATACCCTTAATGGCGAGATCCTAGCAAAAACGGTAGCAGAACGAGACTTGGGGGTAATCGTCAGTGAGGACATGAAGTCTGCCAATCAAGTGGAGCAGGCTTCGTCCAAGGCAAGACAAATCATGGGCTGCATACGAAGGGGTTTCGTCAGTCGTAAGGCGGCAGTCATTATGCCATTGTATAGATCCATGGTGAGGCCCCACCTGGAATACTGTGTGCAATTCTGGAGGCCGCATTATCGCAAGGATGTGCTGAGACTGGAGTCGGTGCAAAGAATGGCCACCCGGATGGTCTCGGGACTCAAGGATCTACCATACGAAAAACGGCTTGACAAATTACAGCTATACTCGCTCGAGGAGCGCAGAGAGAGGGGGGACATGATCGAGACGTTCAAGTATCTTACGGGCCGCATCGAGGCGGAGGAAGATATCTTCTTTTTCAAGGGTCCCACGACAACAAGAGGGCATCCGTTGAAAATCAGGGGCGGGAAACTACGAGGTGACACCAGGAAATTCTTTTTCACTGAAAGAGTGGTTGATCGCTGGAATAGTCTTCCACTACAGGTGATTGAGGCCAGCAGCGTGCCTGATTTTAAGGCCAAATGGGATCGGCACATGGGATCTCTTCACAGAGCAAAGGTAGGGGAGGGACATTAAGGTGGGCAGACTAGATGGGCCGTGGGCCCTTATCTGCCGTCTATTTCTATGTTTCTATGTTTTGCCTTCTGGGTTTTTAAAAAAAAAAAAAAAAAAGGTTTTGACTTCCTTGTCTTCAGCATCCGGGGGCTCCCAGTTTGCCGTGGCCACTTAGCCTCGCTTAGCCGCAGCCAGTTTTTCCCTATGTCCTGGCCTCTTACTGGGTTTAAGAAGTGCACCCAGTGCGGTCGGCTGTTGTCAATCACCGACCCGCATCGGTGGTGTGCCTGGGGGCTGACCATCTGACCGACGCTTGCCCCAGATGTGCTATTTTTCAGAATCGTGCCCTGCGACGACCTGCATGGCTGAACTGTTTGCTGTGGATCCAGCCCTGGCTTCGGCTCCGGTCTTGGCCTGAACCTCGGCCTCGAAGACCTTGGCCTCGAAGGGCTCGACTCTGGTGAAGACCTCGGCTCCGTGTAAGTCCCCTCTTTCTTCCTTTTCAGGGTCAGCGCTGGCGAGGAAGCCAACCTCGGAGTCACCGGCCGTTCATGGTGGGGATGCCCTTCCACCAGCCTCATCGAGATTGGCCAAGCCCTCGAAGCGTGCTTCCACCTCTAGGGAATACTCATCTTTGAGGTCGCCCTCGGTGGAATGCACTGCTGCACCCGATATGCCCTCGATGCTTTCGGTGCCCGTGTTTCAGGAGATGTTAAGGGCTATGATCTCCTCGGAGCTCACCTCGGCTTTGGCCCATTTGACCCCGGCCTCAACCTCCCGTACGCCGGATCAGCCTGAGCGTCGCGTCGATGCCTCTGGGGGCAAGGTGCGTTGGTCTTGGCGCCTTTCGTCTTCGGACTCCTCGCCTTGGGGCGTTCCTTGCCCTTGGGGCACCTGAGATCGAAGCACCGGTCGGAACGTGTCTCGACCCCGTCTCGACATTCGGCGAAGCGCCCCCCCCTGGGACTCTTCCCCAAGGCGGGGTTGGTCCCCGGGGGTTTGCACTGAGAGGGCTCTCCGGATTTCAGAGTTGTCCTTCTCCAACCCCCGGCTGTTGAAGTCGCCTTCCCGGTCTGGGGCTCCGGTCCGGGAGGCCCCGACTTCGAGGGGTTCGCCCACTTCTTCCCGGGACATGTCTCCTCGGCGTCAGTGGGCCGGGGTCTTCGCCTCGGGGGTCCTCGAAGCGCCGCCTGCCCTCGACCCCACCGCGTTCCCTCAGCGGAGCGTCCTGGGATTCGGGCCACAGGGATACTGATCAGCCACAGGGATTATTCTTGGGAGGCTTCTCCCTCCTTTTCGGCGGCGCCTCAATCTCGTTCGACCACCCCCCTGTGGGTCGGTACGAGGGTCGCCCCTCCTCATTCACGAGGTTTGTGCAGGATATGGGGAGGGCACTGGACCTTGATCTCCTGGCCGACTCCAAGTATACCAAAGAGTATCTGGCGGAGATGGACCTGCCGTGTCCTCTGCTGGAGTTTCTGCGGCTCCTGTTGAACCCGGTCTTGCGCAAAGCTTTCTTTCGGAACTTGGAAACCCCCTATGCGGTTCCAGCTATTCCGTCCAAAATGGAATCTAAGTGCTGGACTGTCCCTTGCCCGGGATTTGAGAAGACTCAACAGTCTCACCAGTGTCTGTTGGTGGAGTCTTCGCTTAAGAAGTCCCATCCCTCCCGGGTCTCCGCGGCTGTCCCGCCGGGACGGGAGTGGCGGACCATGGACAAATTTGCCTGCCTGCCTTTCAGGGTGACTTGTCTACCTTCCACCAGGTGGAGTTTGGGCAGTTGGTGGACACTCTTTCTCAGCTTCGGTTGCATCTTTTCCATGCAGCTTACGATGCTTTTGCGCTTTCCTCCCGGATTTCCGCCTTTGCGGTGGCCATGCGCCGGTTGGCGTGGCTCCACATCGTGGACATGGACCCCAACCTGCAGGACTGCTTGGCCAATCTGCCCTGTTTGGGGAATGAGCTCTTCGATTACTCGATCGAGGCGGCCACTAAGCGCCTCTCAGCACGAGCGTTCCTTCTCTGCTTTGGTGCGGCCTAAGCCGAAGTCCACTCCTTCTAAGGCCTATTGGCTTCCGCCCAGGCAGTAACTGCAAAAGTCCACTCCTGCTTTCTTGCGCCCGCCTCCTCGCCGACAGCCGCAGCAGCGGCCTGTTCCGAAGCCTCAGACCCCGGTGGTGTCTAAGCCGGCGCCGTCTTTTTGACGGGCTGAGCGGATGGGGGCTGGCCCCCTCCGCGATGGTTTATGCCCCCCTTCCCATCGGAAGCCGTCTCCGAGCCTTTTACCCACTCTGGGCTCGTATTACCTCAGACACTTGGGTCCTGACCGTGGTCAGGGAGGGGTATTCCTTGAACTTTTGGGAGTTAACGCCGGACAGTCCTCCCGGCGTGTCTCTTTCCAATCGGACGCAGCTCCCCTTACTCCTTCTGGAGGCCCGGGCGCTTCGTCGCCTTCATGCGGTAGAGGTGGTTCCCCCCTCCCAGAGGGGGGCGGGGGTTTTGGGGACCAGGTACTTCCTGGTCCCCAAAAAGACCGGGTACCTCCGGCCGATTCTGGACCTCCGGAGGCTCAACAAATTCCTCGTTCGGGAGAAGTTCTGGATGCTCTCCCTTCCGGTTCTGTATCCCTTGCTCAACAAGGGGGACTGGTTGTGCTCCCTCGATCTGAAGGAAGCTTACACTCATGTTCCGGTGCATCCATCTTGTCGCTGGTTCCTTCGTTTTCAGGTGGGAGATCTGCATCTCCAATACAGGGTCCTCCCATTCGGGCTCGCTTCATCCCCACTGGTCTTCACGAAGTGTCTCGTGGTGGTGGCGGCGGCCCTAAGGTCCCGGGGCCTGCAGGTCTTTCCCTACCTCGACGACTGGCTGATCAAAGCCCCATCGAGGGAGGGGGTTATCTCAGCGACCCGACAGACTATTACATTCCTTCAGAGTCTGGGGTTCGAGGTAAACTTTCCAAAGTCCCAGCTATGCCCCTCTCAATCCCTACAGTTCATCGGGGCCGTGCTGGACACGATTCGCCTCCGCTCATTCCTGCCTCCTCTTCGGCAGGCCACGATAATGCGGCTGAGCAAGCAGGTTTCTCTGCGGGCTACGGTTCTGGCCAAGCAGATGATGGTCCTCTTGGGTCACATGGCCTCCACCGTGTATGTCATGCCATTCGCACGCCTCCATCTAAGGGTCCCTCAGTGGACTCGGGCCTCTCAGTGGCGATAGGATCGGGATCCCGCTTCTCATTGTATTGCGGTGACCCCTTCCTTGAGACGCTCGCTCCGTTGGTGGACCAACTCTTCCAATCTTTCCAGAGGGTTGCTCTTTCTCGCTCCTCGCATCACCGTGTCCTGACAGCGGACTCCTCGGCGTATGCTTGGGGGGCGCATTTCGATGTTCTGCGTACACAGGGTCTTTGGTCGAGTGCGGACCGGCTTTGCCACATCAACGTGTTGGAGCTTTGGGCCATTTACAATGCGGTGGTGGCCTTTCGCCATTTACTTCAAGATCAGGTAGTCCTGGTACGCTCGGACAACCAGGTGACGATGTATTACGTCAACAAACAGGGAGGTACGGGTTCCCTGTCCCTCTGCAAGGAGGCTCTGCGCCTTTGGAATTGGGCGTTGCGTCACAATGTCTTTATTCGTGCGGTTTACATCCAGGATGAGCGAAACTACCTAGCAGACTAAGTTGAGCTGCCTCCTGCAGCTGCACGAATGGTCTCTTCACTCCCAGACTATGTGTCAGGTGTTCCTTCGGTGGGGGATTCCGCGGATAGATCTATTTGTTTCTCCCCTCAATCACAAGCTGCCTCTTTTCTGCTCCAGGGTATTCTCCCAGGACCGTCTCGAGGCCGATGCATTCCTTTTGGATTGGACGGGCAGGTTTCTGTATGCGTTTCCTCCCTTCCCATTGATTCTGAGGATGCTTGTCCATCTCAAATTGACACGCGCCTCCATGTTTCTGATAGCTCCTCGGTGACCTCGGCAGCCCTGGTTTTCCCTGCTCCTTCAACTCAGTGTCAGGGACCCTCTGCTTCTGCCTGTGTTTCCTTCTCTGCTGTCTCTGAGTTGGGGTTCGCTGTTGCATCCCAATCTGCAGTCTCTACATCTGACAGCTTGGTTCCTTTCCACCTGACTCCTTCCTTTGAGTTGTCCCAGTCGGTGAGGGATGTTCTGGAAGCTTCTCGGAAAGCTTCTACTAGGCAGTGTTATGCCCAGAAGTGGACTAGATTCGCCACGTGGTGTGCTTCGAATCAGGTGAAAGCGTGGTTGATCGCTGGAATAGTCTTCCACTTCAGGTTATTGAAGCCAGCAGCGTGCCTGATTTTAAGGCCAAATGGGACAGACACATGGGATCTATTCACAAAGAAAGGTAGGGGAGGGTCTTTGGGTGGGCAGACTTGATGGGCTGTGGCCCTTATCTGCCGTCTATTTCTATGTTTCTATGTAACCTTTGTCTGCTTCTTTGTCTTCGGTTTTGGATTATTTGCTTCATTTGTCTCGGTCTGGCCTCAAGACCAACTCGGTTCGTGTACATCTTAGTGCAATTGCCGCCTTCCATCAGCAGCTTGATGGGCAGTCGCTGTCTGTCCACCTCTTGGTTTCTCGTTTCATGCGGGGGATCTTGAATATCCATAAGAACATAAGAATTGCCACTGCTGAGTCAGATCAGTGGTCCATCATGCCCAGCAGTCCGCTCACGCGGTGGCCCTCTGGTCTAAGACCAGCACCCTAACTGAGACTAGCCCTACCAGCGCACGTTCTTGTTCAACAAAAACTTGTCTAACTTTGTCTTGAATCCTCTCAAGCCTTCCCCGGTGGTTTGGGATCTCAATGTAGTCCTCGCTCAATTGATGAAACCTCCTTTTGAGCCCATGGACAAAGCTCATCTGAAGTTCCTTACTTGGAAGGTGATCTTCCTGCTTGTACTCACGTCTGCTCGCAGAGTGAGTGAGCTGCAGGCTTTAATCTCGGACCCACCTTTTACTGTTTTTCACCATGACAAGGTGGTCCTGCGCACTCATCCCAAGTTCTTGCCTAAGGTGGTGTCAGATTTTCACCTTAATCAGTCTATCATTCTTCCGGTGTTTTTTTCGAAGCCCTACTCTCATCCTGGGGAGGCGGCACTTCATACTCTTGACTGTAAGAGGGCGTTGGCGTTCTATCTCCAGCGCACCCAGTCTCATCGGAGGGTTCCTCAGTTGTTCTTGTCTTTTGATCCTAATCGGTTGGGACATCCTGTTTCCAAGCGCACCTTGACCAACTGGTTGGCTGCTTGTATTTCCTTCTGCTACGCTCAGGCTGGTCTCTCGCTGCATGGTCAGGTCACGGGACATAAAGTCCGAGCGATGGCGGCTTCTGTCGCTTTCCTCAGGTCCACCCCAATTGAGGAGATCTGCAAGGCTGCCACTTGGTCTTCAGTTCATACCTTCACCTTTCACTACTGTCTGGATACTTTGTCCAGGAGCGACGGCCGGTTTGGCCAGTCGGTTTTGCATAATCTGTTTTTCTAAATTGCCAACTTCCCTCCGTCCCTTTTTTGGTTAGCTTGGAGGTCACCCACATGTGAGAATATGCTGTCTGCTTGTCCTGGGATAAAGCACAGTTACTTACCGTAACAGGTGTTATCCAGGGACAGCAGGCAGATATTCTCTCAACCCTCCCACCTCCCCGGGGTTGGCTTCTTTGCTGGCTATCTGAACTGAAGACCACGAGGAGGGGATGCAGTTGCAAATTCGCCTATTGATAGCTTCTTGGTGTCCTCAGGCGCAGGTTTTTCTCCAGGTTTTGGGGTTGATGGCGACTTCCCTGGATGTGATTTGGTGGGCCTGGGCTCACATGCACCTGCTTAAGCATGCTCTGCTTCAGCGGTGGTCGCCCCCAGGTGCATGATTTGGACTCTCTTTCTGGGGTCGGGGAGATTAAAAAGAACAGCGGCTTTGGTGAAGCTGGCGAGCTGTGGGGATGTTTGTTGAAGGGGCTTTTTCTATGCAATTTCCAACAGTATTGTTCTATGTTAGTTGTTACTCCTGTTCGGAGTGTTATTAATATTATACTTAGTACTTCTTAGCTATTCGGCAGACTGAATATATTAGGAGGAAGTACAGCTACTTGTATTGCAGCCAAAAGGTTTTGTCTCCTGCTGGTCATGGTGAGCTGTTACCTATCAGTGAACTGGGCCAGTCTGGAGAGTCTAAAAGAAAGAAAATTAGCAGGTAAGAAGAACCTCATTTCTCCTTATCTGGCTGTTTATATTTGAACTGAAGGAGACGGGTGGTAAGAATTGCGTATTCTATTGGTTGATAAAGAAAAATAAAATATCTAACTGTTGGTCATTATTGATATTTCAAAGGATGAATTCTAAGTTCAACCACAGTTGCCACTATCCAAAGGAAGTTTTGGGGGTTATACACATAGCAACCAGTAGAAAATTGCATAATTTGGTTCTTAGGTATTGTATTGTATTGTATTGTGTGTGTATGTGTATAGATAGATAGATATAGATATATAAAATGTTTCCATAGGCAAAATATAAAAAAAGGAATTACAAAAATAAAGGTGGTATATTTAATTACTAAAAAAGCTATATGATTTAGTCTTCTAGGTTTTACAGTGGAATTTACAATAAAGAAATTATATATACAGCTAAAGCATTAAGAGCCAGCCTAGTAGAAATAGAAAGATAGTAGGGGTGTGGTGAGGAAAGTAAACTGTGTTTTCCAGGTTCCTGTGTGGATTGATATGCATGTGTTTGTGTATTTGTGCTTTGTGTGCTTGTGATTGGAAATAAGCAAGAATGTATTTTGAAAGGTCCAATTACTTCTTTTTTTTTTTTTTTTTTGTAATTCTTTATTCATTTTTATAACTTAATCAAGTGCATCAAAAGGTATCAACCATTATAACTTAAATATATCACTTGAAATTCTACAATTCTTCATATTAAATAGAATTATCCCTTTCCCTCCCATCCTTTCAACATCTCATAACGCTTATACCATATAATAATATCCCCCTACCCCATTGTTACATTTGTACAAATCAGGGAAAATAATACTTATTCTTTGCAATAATTTGTTAATGGCCCCCACACATCTTGAAAGTTATTAAAATTTCCTTTCTGAATAGCTAATGTTCTTTCCATTTTATAAATATGACACACTGAATTCCACCAAAAACTGTTGTTTAATCTATTCCAATTTTTCCAATTGCGTGTTATTTGTTGTATGGCAACTCCTGTTAAAATAAGTAAGAGTTTATTAGTTTTGGAAGATATTTGGCTCTTAGCCCTCATAGACATTCCAAATAGTACTGTATCATACGATAATGCCACATGATTTTCTAATAAACTATTAATTTGGCCCCAAATTGATTTCCAAAAATCCATAATAAATGGACAATAGAAAAATAAATGGTCTAAAGTCCCTGCTTCAAGATGACATCTATCAGACTTAGAGCAATCTAATTTTTGTAAATGAACAGGGGTCCAGAATGCTCTATGAAACAGAAAAAAACCATGTTTGTCTCATAGATGCAGACATTGTACATCTCATCCTCCAAGACCAAATTTGTGGCCATTGAGACACAATAATCTGATGCTTAATCTCAATGCTCCAAATGTCTCTAAGACTAGTCTTTGGTTTTTTATTCATAAATCCAGATATTAATTTGTACCACTGAGCGGCCTGGTGTCCTAGGAAGTCCACATGAAAGCATAAGACTCCAAACTATATTGATTATTTAGATTTTTCCACTCAGGGAACCCCACCTGAATGGCCTGCTTCAGTTGCATCCATCTAAAACTTTGTGATTTATTAAGGCCATATTTATGTTGCAACTGACAACTCAAGCAGTTTACCTTTGGAAATAACATCTTCTAATACACGTATTCCTGCAATCATCCAATGTTTCCAGATGACCTTAAATCCGCCAATTTAAATCTTGGAGTTCAGCCATGTAGTTTGATTTGTGAATTGGAATAAGTGTTATATTACTCACATATCTTAATGTTTTCCAAGTGTCTTTCAAGTGTTTTGAAGAACCTGATTTGTAACAAAAAGATGTGGATGTGGGCTGTTAATGGTCACTTTTCGCTTTATATTTTTAAAGAACCTTGAAGGTGATGAAATTGAACTTTCCTATGCAAAGAACGGACAAGATCTGGGTGTTGCCTTCAAAATCACCAAGGAGACCCTGGCTGATCAGGCTCTGTATCCACACGTACTCTGCCACAACTGTGCAGTGGAATTTAACTTTGGTCAGATGGCACAACCATACTTTCCAGTACCTGAAGCCTACACGTTTATTCAGAAGATTCCACTGGAGAATCGGGTCAGAGGTCCAAAGGGACCTGAGCAGAAGAAGGAATGTGAGGTACTTGTCATAGAAGGGAGTCGTTGATATTTTTTTTTTTAATGTTTTGGAATAAAACACTATTAAATTTCTTTAACAATATTGCATTTAAAGTTTACAAGATAACAGCTTGTACTGCTTTAGCATATCTGGGCCTCTGCTTCCACCCTTCTTTTTGAAAAGGTGTGTTATACGAGAAGTAGTTCAAGGCTATTGCTATGTACCAGGATGGGCAACCTGTGGCTTGTGAGACCATGGGAAGTACACACAAGAAGCATTAACCAGAGGTTTGGCAATTTTAAATACTGCAGCTTGCAAATATTTTCAGAATAACCACACTAGCAGTTTTTTCCCTAGTTTTAGTTACATTTTTATTTATCACAGGTCTGCAGGGTTCTGCATTTTCAGTTCCAACATTAGGTGATGTTGCAGCCCACTAAGGATAGTACTAATGTTCATGTGGTCTTCTATATATAAAAGTTGCCTATCCTGCTATATGGAGTGCTGCAGGCATATGCATAATGCTGCTGTTTCAGAGCTTTATTTTTAATTTATTTACTACCTTTTTGAAGAAAGTCACCCAAGATGGTGATAGAAGATGATCAATCTGGACATAGGCATTAGACAATATTAACAGAAAAAGTATTCAAATAACTTGATATTCTTTAGTACTCTCCAGACCAGTAGAGGTTAATCTTTATGAATGGGTATATATCCAATCATATACCCAGCAGGTGGAGACTGAAAACAAAACTGTGAGATAGTACATAAGATATCCCCTTCTCTATTCTCATCAGTCTACTTCAGTCTCTAGCAGGTGTTGAATGATCTGTATCCATCTCCCTTGGTAGGGCTGTTGAAATTTGTTTAGGGGGTTTCTAGTCCCTGTTTTTGGCCGGACAGAGCTTGGGCGGGCCCTGTTTGGCGGTCCGTCTGACCTCGGGGGTGTCAAATCTGGCGGGTCTCGAGCGGGGTCCCTCCCCCCACTTCCTCTACCTCCCCACATTTTTTTAGAGGAGCCTCAGCATAAAGCCTTGCCCCCTAAATCAACCAAGGCATATTGGTTTGAGAGCCTGTGGAGTCTGTTCTAAAAAAAAAAAAAAAGTCCTGAGGTAGTGTCGGTCTGCAGGATTGCTTCCCTGTCAGTTTACTGTATTTTACTGTATTTTTGCACTAACCGGCACTTTTATTCTAGCTAGGTTGTGTATGGAGCAATTGTGCCCTTCTCCGGGGGAGTGTGACACAATTTGGTCCAGCCGTGAGGCACTTGCGGCCGGCCTGAACTCGGCGGTTTGGGCCGGTGAGGTGGTGGAGCTCCGTCGGCTGCAGGTGCCCAGAGCTCCCCGCTGATGGTACCTTGCGAGTCGGCTGGGTGCAGTGGGGAAGCCTGGTCTTCCCCAACCGCCTACGGAGGGATTCCCCGAACCACCGACGGTCAGGTTGCAAAGGATTCCCTCTCAGCTGATTTTTTTGACAGCTGATGCCGACTTGCCTGTTTTAGCGGCTGTGACAGTTCAGGCTTCTCAGCCGCTACAGGCCATGGAGGGAGCATTTTTGACGGGAACTTCGCCATTTTCTCTGTCTGGCCCCTCCATTTTGTCTTCGACCTCAGGTGACCTTCCCCCTGTATTGCAAACGCAGGGGTAGGTTTCAGCAGGGACCCCTGCTGGGGCAGGGAGTCCCTGGGGACCCCCAGGGTTTTTTTCCCCCTGATTTAATTTCTTTCTTTATGCAGACAGTTGAGGGTCCCACGTGTGCCCGGGGGGTTTGGGGGGTGGTTTTCCTTCCGCACTCCCTGTGGTTTTGCCTCCCTCTTTTTTCGTTTGGCGTCCACTCTTCCTTCTCCCTCATCCATGCGCCCGCGGGAGGGCTTGGATTGCGGATTGGTGGTCGGAGGAGCGTTTTGGCATGAGTGCGGACCTGGCCGCTTTGGTGGGCTTCCAGGATCCTCTAGAGGGGACGGCCGCTGGCAGCGGTGTGTCAGGTTTCCCGTCTTCCAGCGCAGAGGCGTCCGTGGTGCGCTTTTATTTAGAGGGATGCGCTTTTAGACTTGATTTAGCAGGTCTCGGTGCTGCTTTTTTGACGATGCACCACCGGAGACCCCGCGTATGAGGTCCCCTCTGCTTCAAGGGGTCTGTCCTGTTTTTCCGCTCTTTTCCTGTGGATCAGGATTTTTCGGGATATCGTGCTGGCGCAGTGAATTTCGCCAGGGGCGCCATTTCGGTTTGCGCACACCCTGGCTCGTTGGGATCCCATCCCGAGGGGGATCGGGCTACCTTATTTTCGCCAATGGTGGATGCGGTGGTCTCAGTGATTGGTAAGCGGCATACCGTGCCCATTGCGGGCGGTTTCTGCCCTTAGGGTCTCTGAGGAGCGTACATTAGAGACACTTCTTAAGCAGAATCTTGATGTCTCTGCCTTAGGGGTCCAGGTGGCTATTTGTGTGGGGCTGGTGGCTCACACCGTGTTTCGGTGGTCTGAGCTTGTCCTGGATCTTGAGTCTGATGTCTGGTCCTTTGTGGATCAGGAGGTGGTGAAGATTGAGATGGCTGCCTCGTTCCTCTCGGATGCTCTTTCTGACTTGGTGCGGCCTGTGGCTAAGTCTGGGGCTTTTGGTGGCCGTGCGCTGTACCTTGTTGCTTCGTGCTTGGTCGGCGGTTGCCGCGTCCAAATTTAATTTCCAAAAATTTCCCTTTCGGGGGTCGTTTTTGTTTTGAAGAGGACTTAGATAAGTTGGTTCAAACTCTGACGGTCTCTGAGATGCCCCATCTGCCTGAGGACCGTGCCCACCCAGTGTCTCGGGGTGGCACTGCCTGGGGGCGTCTGCGGGTATTTTGCAAGTTTCGCCCTGGGCGTCGGACTGCATCTTTTCAGGCTTCCGGTTTTTCCCCGGGGTCGGTTGGCTCAGCGCATGCAGTCCTTTCGGGGGGCTGAGAGTTCCCCCGCCGGTTTCCCCGCTGCCCGTCCTGCCCGATGGCTCTTTGCTGGCGCCCCTTTGGTTCTGGTGGGTGCCTGGCTGCGCTACTTGTTTCCCAAGTGGGCCAATCAGTGGGTCCTGGGGGTGCTGCGGGACGGTTATGTTCTGGAGTTTGCCGCTCTAGGCCAGATCATATCTTGCCTCTCCGTGTCTGGGAGACACTAGCCTTTTGCCAGACCCTTCAGTACTTGCTAGATTTCAAAGCGATTGTTCCAGTGTCCCCTCAGGAGTGCGGCACCGGCTGGTATGCCATTTCCTTTGTGGTGCCCAAGAAGGAGGGGACCTTTTCAGCCCCTCCTCGATTTAAACAGGGATCATCAGGGCTCTCAGAATTCCCTCTTTTCGCATGGACACACTGCAGTCTGTCCTTCTGGCGGTTCAGCCGGGGGAGTTCCTGACTTCTCTCACTGTGACGGCGGCCTACTTGCATGTTTCCTTTCGGTCCTCTCAACAGCGCTTCCTTCGCTTTGCGATCTTGGGTCAGCACTTTCAGTTCTGTGCGCTTCCCTTTAGCCTGGCCACGTCTCCCCGGACGTTCACCACGGTGATGGTGGTTGTCGCAGTGTGGCCTTGCAGTCGGAGGGCATTCTGGTGCACCCCTACCTGGATGACTCATTGGTTCGGGCACAGTTGGTTCCTCTATACCTTGAGACAACTAAGATTAATCAGACCATATTTTCACCAATACCTCTTTGCCTTAATTGTACAACTGATGATACTACCGCAACTGGACTATTGCAACTCCATCTACATGGGAATCAACACCGCTCTAATCCACAAAATGCAACTCATCCAAGACACTGCTGTTAGACTAATCTTCAACCTGAGAAACTATGACTTGATTACAACCTTCACCAGGCAACTGCACTGGCTACCCATCCCATCACGAATAACCTTCAGAACTTCATGCATCATTCACTGCATACTTTACGGAAACTCCGTGGCTCCTCTCATCCAACTCTTCTCCAAGGCATGGTCTGCTTCCCGCAGAAACTTCAACAGAATACTTTTAAATCTCCCTCCCACAAAAAATCTTCAATACAAACGTGTTTTCCACTCCATTCTTACCTTTCTAGGAGTAAAAACTTGGAATGACCTTACAGAAATGGCCAGAACAGAACCTAACCACAACATATTCCGGAAAAAACTGAAAACTCATCTATTTGATACTTAATCACCTGTATCCTCTCCTTCCCTCACCACCCCTCTCCCTACCCCCTCCTACTTACCTCTTCTCTTCTCCCCCACCTTTCCCCCCTTCTTCCTTGCTCCTCTCTCTAAGTCGCCTTGAGCCTGCCTAGGTATGAGCAATGCAGAAATAGAAGATTAGATTAGATTAGCTCTTCATAAGAACATAAGAAGTTGCCTCCGCTGGGGCAGACCAGAGGTCCATCTCGCCCAGCGGTCCGCTCCCGCGGCGGCCCATCAGGCCTATTGCCTGAGCAGTGGTCCCTGACTATTTCTATAACCTACCTCTACTCCTATCCCTATAACCTACCTCTACTCCTATCTGTACCCCTCAATCCCTTTGTCCTCTAGGAACCTATCCAAACCTTCTTTGAAGCCCTGTAACGTGCTTCTGCCTACCACAGCCTCCGGAAGCGCGTTCCATGTATCCACCACCCTCTGGGTGAAAAAGAACTTCCTAGCGTTTGTTCTAACCTGTCCCCTTTCAATTTCTCCGTGCCCCCTTGTACTTGTGGTTCCCCATAATTTGAAAAATCTGTCCCTGTCTACTTTTTCTATGCCCTTCAGGATCTTGAAGGTTTCTATCATGTCTCCTCTAAGTCTCCGCTTCTCCAGGGAGAACAGCCCCAACTTTTTTAGTCTGTCAGTATATGAGAGATTTTCCATACCCTTTATCAGCTTAGTTGCTCTTCTCTGGACTCCCTCAAGTACTGCCATGTCCTTCTTGAGGTACGGCGACCAGTACTGGACACAGTATTCCAGATGTGGGCGCACCATTGCACGATACAGTGGCAGGATGACTTCCTTCGTCCTGGTCGTGATACCCTTCTTAATGATACCCAACATTTTGTTTGCTTTCCTTGAAGCTGTGGTGCACTGTGCCGACGCCTTCAATGTTGTGTCTACCATCACTCCCAGGTCTCTTTCAAGGTTACTTACCCCTAGCAGTGATCCCCTCATTTTGTAAGTGAACATCGGGTTCTTTTTCCCTACATGCATGACCTTGCATTTCCCTATGTTGAATTTCCCTTGCATTTCCCTATGCATTTGCCACTTTTTGGCCCACTCTTCCAGTGTTGTCAGATCCTTTTGGAGATCTTCGCAGTCTGCCGTGGTTTTAACCCTGCTGTATAGTTTGGTGTCATCTGCAAATTTAATGACCTCACATTTTGTTCCCGCCTCCAGGTTGTTAATGAATATATTGAACAGGAGCGGTCCCAGCACCGACCCCTGCGGAACTCCGCTCTTGACCCATTGCCAGTCTGAGTAATGGCCCTTTACTCCAACCCTCTGTTTCCTGTCTGCCAGCCAGTTTTTGATCCATCAGTGGACCTCCCCTTGCACCCCGTGGTTCCATAGCTTCTTAAGCAGTCTTTCGTGTGGTACCTTGTCGAAGGCTTTTTGAAAGTCAAGGTAAATGATGTCTATGGATTCCCCTTTATCCACCTGGCTGTTTACCCCCTCAAAGAAGTACAATAAGTTTGTGAGGCATGACCTACCCTTGCAGAAACCATGCTGACTCGACTTTAGCTGTCCATTGTTTTCGATGTGTTCACAGATGCTGTCCTTAATCAGCGCTTCCATCATCTTTCCCGGGACCGAGGTCAAGCTCACCGGCCTGTAGTTTCCTGGGTCACCCCTTGAACCTTTCTTGAAGATGGGCGTGATATTTGCTATTTTCCAGTCCTCCGGGATCTCTCCAGTTTTTAACGATAGGTTGCATATTTGTCGAAGTGGCTCTGCTATTTACGTTCCTTAGTTCCTTGAGTACCCTTGGTGAATGCCGTCCGACCTGGCGATTTGTCGCTCTTTAGCCTGTCTATCTGCCTGAGGACATTCTCTTGGCTTACCTCTAGTTAGACCAGCTTATCATCCTGATCTCCATTTACGATCTCTTCGGGTTCCGGAATGTTGGTTGTGTCTTCCCTCGTGAAGACTGACGTGAAGAACTCATTTAACTTGTCAGCTATCTCTTTTTCCTCTTTTACCACTCCCTTTCTGTCTCCATCATCCAAGGGTCCCACTTCCTCTCTTGCTGGTTGCCTCCCCTTAACGTACCTGATTTGAAGTTTGTTGCTTCCCCCGCCAGTCTCTCTTCATATTCTCTTTTTGCTTTCCTAACCACTCGGTGACACTCCCTTTGGTGTTCTTTGTGCTCATTTTGGTTGTCCTTTGTTTGGTCCTTTTTCCATTTTTTGAACGATGCTTTCTTGTCACTTATCGCCTTTTTCACTGCATTTGTTATCCACACTGAGTTTTTTGTTCTTTTTTTTTTTTTTTTGCACCCTTTCCTGAACTTGGGGACGCACAGGTTCTGTGCTTCGTGCACAGTGCCCTTGAGTAGGGTCCAGGCTTTTTCTACGGACTCCATCTTCCTTGTGTTGCCGTTGAGTTTCTTTCCCCACCATTTTCCTCGTGGCATCATAATTCCCTTTTTTGAAGTTGAGTGCCGTCGTTGTGGTTCTTTTCACTTTTGATGATCCAATTTCTAGCCTGCACTGGATCGTGTTGTGATCGCTGTTTCCTAGTGGGGCTAGTACCGCCACCTCCTTTGCGGGTCCCCCTAGTCCGTTGAAGATTAGGTCAAGAGTGGCATCTCCCCATGTTGGTTCCATGGCCAGCTGTTCCATGAAACAGTCCCTCGTGACCTCCAGGAAATTGGTCTCCCTCGTGCAGTTTGAGTGCCCGATATTCCAGTCTATCCCAAGGTAGTTGAAGACCCCATCACCACCACACTTCTGCTTTTGCATACCTGCCTCAGTTCAGCCTCCAGGTCCTGGTCGATTTCTTCCGGTTGTCCAGGTGGGCGATAGAACAAACCCAATTTTATGTCTGCTCCAGTTCCTCCCGGTAGCTTAACCCATAGTGATTCCAAGCCATCCGCCTTTACTGTTGTTTCCATCCTGGTTGAGGGTATGGAGTCTTTTATATATAGCGCTATTCCTCCACCCTTTTTGTGTGTCCTGTCTCTCCTGTAGAGTTTGTACCCTGGTATGGCCACATCCCATTTATTGTCATCAGTCCACCACGTTTCTGTGACTCCAATTATGTCTAGGTCCTTCTTGCTGACTATGACTTCCAGCTCTCCCATTTTGGCTCTTAGGCTCCTAGCATTAGTGTATAGGCAATGTAAGTCCCGGTTGTTTGCCCTCTCTGCTGGTTTTCCTTGTGGTTTGGCACTCCTGCTGACCCCCTCATGGGTTGCCAGTCCCCGAGCCTCGTCTCGGTCATCCTCCTCCTGCGGTGTGTCTGTTTCGTCCTCAGCCTGTTTCCCCATTTTTGGTTGCCTCTCTGGCTCCCGTTGTTCTCTGTTGATCCTGCTTGCTAGTTTCATTTGTGCCCTGGGCCCCAGCATTGCGTCCTTAGGTCCTTTTTCCAAAAATTCCCACCCAGTCCCGGGCCCTATTTTACAATGTCCTTGCTCAGTATCCTTATTTGATACTATTGTCCGATGTGTCGAGGTCAGATCGACTATCGGCTTTCCCCTTCTCCTCAGTTTAAAGCCAAGTCAATGACGCTCTGGACGTTGCGTGCCAGCATCCTCGTCCCAGCCGTGCTCAGGTGCAGTCCGTCTCTCCTGTAAGCCTGTTCTTCCCCAAGAAAGTTGTCCAGTTCCGAACAAAGTGGAACCCCTCCTCTTCGCACCATCTCCTCAGCCAACCGTTTATTGCTTGTAGTTCGCTCTGCCTCCTTGCGTCCGCTCTCGGTACTGGCAGGATCTCTGAGAAGGCTATCTTCCTTGTCCTCAGTTTCAGTTTCCTCCCCAGGATCCTGAACTGGTCAGTTAGTGTAGTCCTGTTGTAGTTCCTCCTGCGGACGTTGTTGGTTCCAATGTGGATTACTACTGCTGTCTCCTCCATCTCGGCTCCCTCCAGGATCCTCTCAATTCTGTCGATGACTTCCTTCGTTCTTGCCCCTGGGAGACATGTCACTAGTCGGTCCTCTCTCCCTCCGGCTATGTGACTGTCCACCTCTCAGGATTGAGTCTCCCACTACGATAGCAGATCTCCCCTTCCTCAACTGTCTCTCTGGTCTCAGGTCTGTGTCAGTGGCACAGTCCGCTAGTCCTTCCTCCGGGGCTCTGTTGGGTCTCCACCTCATCTGCCTGTCCAGATCCTCCGCAAGGTCCTACTCCCATGGCGTCTGGTGGATTCTGTCGTCCAACTGTTGGTTCTCTCCTGGTGTGCTGGTGGTCCTGTGCCTCCACCATCCTGCAGGCCTCCTCGATGAACTTCTCGAGCTCTCTAACTTGTTCCATGATGTGGCTCTCCCTGGTGGTGTCTTCAGTTGACCAGCACTGTTCCTCTATAGATATAAATTATTGCTTTGGATGCCTGCCTAGCACATCTCTGTCTTCGGATGTAGGCTTGTGCTTGGGATGCCTCCTCCGTTTATATCCATCTTCACATATGGCGTGCCGCTTTGTGGACTCCTGTCTTCTGATGTGCAGTGCAGCATTGGTTCTCGTGTCTTCATCTTGGGTATGTTGACTGGATTCTACAGGTTGATCTCCTTTATCACATTCTTATCTTCGCTTCTCTAGGGTGCAAATGCGCACGCCTTTGCTAGCATGGCTTCTTGGACATGGCCTTGCTGGTTGATGGTTTAGGCCAGGAGTGTCGAATGTCGGTCCTCGAGGACTGCAATCCAGTCTGGTTTTCAGGATTTCCCCAATGAATATGCATGCGATCTATTAACATACAATGAAAGCAGTGCATGCAAATAGATCTCATGCATATTCATTGGGGAAATCCTGAAAACCCGACTGGATTGTGGCCCTCAAGGATCAACATTATATATCTTACCTGATGTTCGTTCCTTTAGTCGCAGCAGATGAATCCCCATAGACATGGACTTGTGGCTGACCTTGAGGTGGATTCAACTGCTGTGAGGAGGGAGTCCTCTGCCGAGGAGCATCTTCAGTCGGTGTTTTCTTACGAGGAATACTGGCGTTCTTGTGAGTAAACCATCACATATATGCCAGAGGTCAACTTGTGCTCTCTATGTCTGCCTGCTGGTAGGTGGACTTAACCCACTGGTCTGGATTCATCTGCTGTAACTAAAAGAACAAACACTATCAGGTAAGATATATGATGTTAATATATTTATTTTCATTATGCTCATGGAAGATCAGAGTTTATTCTACACTTTAAATCATTTTGTGCTCATTTCCTGTTCAGAATTTCCCATTGTTTGGCATTCCCTCTGGATCTGGGTAGAAGATTGTCATGATAATTTCTTCTTTAGCTCCATCCTGCTGATGTTTTATTCATTTTTCAACATAGCAACAAGTATCCTCTCACTAAGTCTTTAGTTATAAGAATGATATTCTTTTTATTCCAGAGTAACTAAATTGACCATTGTGTAATGGTAGCCAGTATACTTCATTCTTACATTGCATCAAAGCTTGAACTGCTGCTTCCTATCATTTTTGCCTGTGTATGAGGTCACAAATGGATGAACATGATCTCCCTGAAGGTTCCTGCTATATTTAGTTCAAGGACGCCTACAAATATGATACCTGCAAGCCTTAGGGAGATTTTTGACTAGCTTAGTCTAAAAGTAACTCAAACGTAAGGGTATATGTTGAGCATTTTTTTTTTCTTTTCAATCCAGAACAGGACCTTTTTAATACATACACTCAAGTGTTGTACCTAGATATATATATCTGTATACCATGAATAATAGCAGGTTTGCATGGGGTCTAATTAGTTTTTCTCCTCCCTTCCTCCCAATGTGTGTTGTAAAAGGTTGTGATGATGGTTGGTTTGCCTGGAGCAGGAAAAACAACATGGGTTTCCAAACATGCAGCAGAGAATCCTGGGAAGTACAATATTCTTGGCACAAATACCATCATGGACAAAATGATGGTATGTAATGGAGCTTCCTGTTAAGAGCACATTTTTTTGGTTTAAAATAATTTGGCAGATCAATAGTGTTTTTATTAAGTTAACTAAACCCATATGTAGGAGGTGTTTAGACTGATCTCTTAATCTTCTTGTAACTGCAGGTGGCTGGTTTCAAGAAGCAGATGGCTGAAACTGGAAAATTGAACACACTGCTGCAGAGAGCCCCACAGTGTCTTGGCAAATTCATTGAGATTGCTGCTCGCAAGAAAAGGAACTTTATCCTGGATCAGGTGAAGACAACACCTTATCTATATAGATGATAGTTAAAGGGCAACTGGGGGAATATTCAAATGAAACATTTCTTAGCATCCTCACCAGAACAATCCAAAGCCAGTAGGTTTATGTCCATCCACCATCAGGATGGAGGTAGAGATTATAAGTTTGTGAGCTCAACCCTGAGAGGGCAGTGTACAGCTCCACACTATTTATCTCCAGCAGGTAGAGGATGGCCCTATGTGCATCACTTGAACTTCCCTTCCTTTTGGTCTTCTATATCTCTCTCCTTCCGTAGTCTTGCATTTGTCTCCTTCCTTCTCCTCTCCCCCTCCAGTTTGGCAATTTTCTCATGTGCTGCACCCTATTAGGACGGAGGAGTGTTTCTGTATTGCTCCTCTACCTGCATCATAACCCCCCCCCCCCCTCCCTTTGTGGTATCTGCTACCTCTCTCTTCCCTCTGCTGCAGCTTTTGATCAGCAGCTTAAACTCACTGCTTATCTCAGGACAAGCAGGCAGCATATTCTTAACTGATGGGTGACGGCACCGACGGAGCCCCGGTAGGGACAATTTTAGAGTGATTGCACTCTAAGAACTTAGAAAGTTCTAGTTAGGCCGCACCGCGCATGCGCGAGTGTCTTCCCGCCCGACGGAGGCGCACGGTTCCCAGTTTCTTAGTTTCGCGGAGCTAAGAAGATGCGTTTTTTTCAATGGCCATTGAAAAACTTTTCCTTGCCTTCTCGCTCGCACGTTTTTTTCTTGAGAGTTCCTCTCCCTTCTTTTTTGATTCTCCTTTCTTTTCAAATTAAAAAAAACAAAACAAATTTATTTTTCTTTTTTCCGTCTCGCCCCGTTGGGGCCTGTTGCCACCATCGAAGCCTCCGCCTTCGATTTAGCGGAGGCCGTCTTTACCTTCATGCCTCCGCAGCCGGGCTTTAAGAAGTGTCAACGGTATGCACGTCCCATCTCCCTGACCGACCCCCCACAATTGGTGTTTACAGTGCCTGGGTCCGGATCACAGGGCTTCTTCTTGCACCCCTTGCGCTTCTCTTAAAAAGCGCACCTTAAAAAATAGACAAATTCAGCAAAAACTGCTTTTTGGTGCCGATATGACTGATTCCTCGGCATCCACCCCGACGTCGGCAGCCCCTTCTAAATCGGCACCGACTTCTTCAACACCGCATGACATCGTTCCAGTGTCGCACCCTCCAGGTAAGTCAGCTAAGAAGCCTTCCTCTTCCCTGGAGAGGCCTCCGGTCGCTCCGGCAGAGAGTCCAATCCTGTTGACCTCGAGGCACCCTCGTAAACGCTCCGCCCCTATAGAGGTGAGTGCATCTTCATCGGCCTCCTAATCCTCTGGGCGTCGAGCGGCACCACAGGTACCACAGAAAAAGAAAGCGATACCGGTGCCTTCTTTGGATGATCGTATAGCGGCCATCCTCCAAGTCCAGCTCAAAGAGCAATTACAGCAGCTTCTTCCTGCTCTGTTGGCACCGAACCTTCCAGTCCCGGTCCAGTCTGAGCCTCTGGTACCAGTCCGATCTGATCTGCCGGTACCAGCTACAGAGCAGCCTCTCTTATCAGTTTCCACTCTGTCGGTACCGGTGCATGCCGCCTCTTCGCTTTCTATGCCTGTGTTATCTGCAGAAACCAGAGGCCTGCATCGTGCCGTTCAAACGACATCTGAACAGCCACAGCCTTCTGTACATTCCCGGCACCTGTCTCGTCTCACTTCTCCGGGCACCGCTTCTCTGCGGTCTGGGAAGTCGGTGCGCAAAACTTTACATACTGAGCCTTCGACACTGGGCTCACGAGGTCGAGATTGTCAGGTACGAGATCCTGATCTGTGGGACGACTCCGAAGAACCTCTGGTGTCTGATGAGGAGGCTTCTTCGGCTGAGGATGATCCCTCTATCCGGGAACCTTCTAAACCTGATAAGTCCTCCTTCACACACTTTTTGAAGGAGATGTGTGACTCCCTCTCTATACCTTTGGAGGCTGAATCCAAGAAATCTAACGCATTCCTTGAGGCTTTAGACTTTGATCAGCCTCCAAAGGAATTTCTTAAATTGCCCCTCCATGACATTTTGAGGGAAACTTTTTATAAAAATCTGGAGACACCTTTAACTATCCCTGGTGCTCCTCGCAAGTTAGACACTTTATATAAGGTTATTCCCATTCCGGGCTTTGACAAGCCCCAACTCCCACATGAATCCTTGCTCATAGAGTCTACTCTCAAAAAGACTTCGGGCACTAGTGTCTTTGCTTCTGTCCCTCCTGGCAGAGAGAGAAAGGCCATGGATAACTTTGGCAAGCGATTATATCAAAATGCTATGCTGGCCAATCGCTCAGGTAATTACGCCTTTCATTTCTCTTTTTACCTGAAGCACCTCATTCAACAACTGGCTTCCTTTTAGAAGTATCTCCCTGAACGGAAAACACTTTGATTTCACCAATATACTTCCAGTTTGTTACAGCTCCAAAAGTTCATGGTCCATTCTATTTACGACACCTTTGAACTGACCTCAAGGGCTACGGCATTGGCTGTTGCTATGTGCCGTTTAGCTTGGCTTAGGGTTTCGGAGCTCGATCTCAACCACCAGGACCGCCTTGCCAATGCGCCTTGCCTCGGGGATGAGTTATTTGGAGACTCTCTAGACCAGGGGTGCCCAATAGGTCGATCGCGATCAACCGGTAGCTCGCCAAAGCAAAGTGAGTCGATCACCCAGGACTCACTTTGCCTTGCCGATCTATCGGGCCGATCAGTCTTCCTCTCCACAATGTCAATTCTGCCTTTGGAGAGGAAGTTCGGGCCAGCCAATCGCTGCCTGGCTGGTCGGAACTTCCTCTCCGATGGCAGAATTGACGTCGGGGAGAGGGAATGCTGGTCGGCCCGAAGCAGGAAGAGCATGGGTCGGCGTCGGCTTTGGGGCCTGTTATCCATTGGTGGCGTTTTGGCTCCTGTTCCCCGATGGCAGTGGCAGTGGCTTGGGGAAGGGCAGGGAGAAAGAAAGATAGGGGGCAGGCAGGGAGACAGAAGGAAAGAAGAAAAACAGAAAAAAGAAAGGGAGCATGAAGAGAGAAAGAAAGATAGGTCAGGGAGAGAGGAAGAAAAAGTTGTGGGAGGGAATGAGGTGTGGAGGAGAGGAAGCATACAGGCTGAAAGAAAGATTGGATGCACAGTCAGAAGAAGAAAGTGCAACCAGAGACTCATGAAATCAGCCAGCAGCCTCGTGCTCAACAGCAGCAACCGGTGAAACCTCCTGCCCGACCTAAGTCTACTCAACCCTTTTGACTTAATTCTCCAGGGCCTAGCCAGTCTGCCACCATCTTCCCCTCTGCCTCATCCCATAGGAGGCCGTCTTCCTACTTTCCTCAGCCATTGAGAGCTCATCAGTTCAGACTAGTGGGTTCTAAACATCATTCGCCATGGCTATTCTCTCAACATTCAGACTCTTCCCACCCACAGTCCTCCAAAAGAGTCTGCTTTGAACACATCTCAGTCCTCCCTCCTCCTTCAGGAGGTCCAATCCCTTCTTCTTCTGAACGCCATCAAAGAAGTTCCTCTAGATCAGAAGGGGCAGGGATTCTATTCCCGATATTTTCTGGTTCCCCAAAAAACCGGGGACCTCAGACTCATATTAGATCTCATTGTGGTGGCCGCTTTTCTACGCTCTCACCATCTCCAGGTCTTCCCTTACCTGGACGACTGGTTAATCAAGGCTCATTCGTCTCAGGCAGTGGCTCTGGCTACCAACCAGACCATCCTTTTTCTCCAAATTCTGGGGTTAGAGATCAACCTGCCCAAGTCCCATCTCATCCCCACTCAGCGACTTCAATTCATCGGAGCAATCCTAGACACTGTTCTCATGAGGACGTTTCTTCCATCCAACCGCCTTCAGACCCTTCTTCATCTCTGTCAGCAGGTACTCCCACAGCTTTCTATCTCTGCGAAGCAAATGATGATTCTCTTGGGTCACATGGCTTCGCACATATTCACCTGCGTACCCCTCAATGGGCCCTAGCTACCCAATGGTCCCAGGAGACGGATCCTTGTTCACGATACATATCTGTGACATCGTCTCTTTGACAGTGTCTAGAATGGTGGTTGACATCTTCAAATCTCTCCAGAGGTCTTCGGTTCCATCTGCCTCCTCATCCTCTGGTCATCACCACAGACGCGTCCCCATATGCCTGGGGAGCTCACTTGAACGATCTTCAAACTCAAAGTCTTTGGACTGCCCAGGAAAAGAAACACCATATCAATTTCCTGGAGCTCAGAGCGATGTTTTATGCCCTCAAGGCTTTTCAGCATCTCCTCTTTCCTCAAGTACTACTGCTGTGCACAGACAATCAAGTTGCAATGTACTACATCAACAAACAGGGTGGGACGGACTCTCGCCTGTTATGTCAGGAGGCTCAAAAGATTTGGTCTTGGACGACAGCTCGCCAGTTATTCCTGAAAGCTGTCTACATTCAGGGAGAGTAGAATTCCTTAGCAGACAAGCTCAGCAGAATTCTCCAACCTCACGAATGGACTCTTGATCCCTTGACTCTTCAGACCATTTTCGCTCAATGGGGCACTCCTTAGATGGACCTTTTTGCTGCTCCTCACAATCATAAACTGCCCTGGTTTTGCTCCAGACTCTACTCTCCTCATCGTCTGGCGGCAGATGCATTTCTCCTAGATTGGACCAATCTATTCCTTTATGCCTTTCCCCCTCTACCTCTCATGTTATGAACCTTATTCAAGCTCAAGAGGGAAAAAGCCACCATGATTCTCATCGTTCCACGGTGGCCCAGTCAACATTGGTTCTCCCTTCTTCTTCAACTCAGTTCCAGGGAGCCCATACTTCTTCCAGTGTTTCCTTCTCTGCTTACTCAGCATCAGCAGTCCCTTCTACATCCCAACC
Source organism: Geotrypetes seraphini (assembly GCF_902459505.1). Lineage (NCBI taxonomy): Eukaryota > Metazoa > Chordata > Amphibia > Gymnophiona > Dermophiidae > Geotrypetes > Geotrypetes seraphini. Next base: position 287,695,020 of record NC_047086.1, read on the forward strand.
TCCAGTCTCTGCACCTGACAGCTTGGTATCTCTCGGGCTGAGCTCGTCTCACTCTCTTCTTTCTCAGCCTGTCCGTTCTATTCTTGATGCTTTCAGGAAGCCGGCCACTCTTCAATGTTACCAACAGAAGTGGACCCGGTTTTCTTCCTGGTGCTTTCGGCATCATCATGATCCAACTTCACTAGCAGTAGAACTTGTGTTGGATTATCTTCTTTCTTTGTCTAACTCTGGTCTCAAGTCTACTTCTATCAGAGTTCACCTCAGTGCCATTACTGCTTTTCATGATCCAGTTCAGGGAAAACCTCTCACAGCTCATCCTTTAGTTTCCAGATTCATGCGTGGGCTTTTCAATGTGAAACCACCTCTTAAGCCCCCTCCTGTTGTCGGATCTTAATGTGGTTCTTTCCGCCTTAATGAAACCTCCTTTTGAACCATTGGCTACGGCTCATTTCAAATTTCTCACTTGGAAAGTCATCTTCCTTATTGCTCTTACCTCTGCCAGGAGGGTCAGTGAGTTGCATGAACTAGTTGCAGATCCACCTTTCACAGTCTTTCATCATGATAAGGTGGTTCTCCGTACACATCCAAAGTTTCTCCCTTAGGTTGTCTCTGACTTCACCTTAACCAGTCCATTGTCTTACATGTATTCTTCCCGAAACCTCATTCTCATCCTGGGGAACAGGTCTTGCATACGTTGGACTGTAAGCGTGCTTTGGCTTACTATTTGGAGCGCACTAAACCTCACCGCTCCTCTCCTCAACTTTTTCTATCTTTTGATCCCAATAAATTGGGTCGTCCTGTTTCTAAGCATATGCTTTCCAATTGAAATTGGCTGGCTGCTTGCATCTCCTTCTGTTATGCTCAAACCGGACTGATACTGGAAGGTTCTGTCACGGCCCATAGAGTTAGAGCTATGGCAGAATCTGTGGCTTTCCTCAGATCAACTCCTATTGAGGAAATCTGCAAAGCTGCTACTTGGTCCTCAGTTCAAACTTTTACCTCTCATTATTGTCTGGATGCATTCTCCAGAAGGGATGGTCACTTCGGCCAATCTGTTTTACAAAATTTATTTTCCTAATGGCCAACCTTCCCTCCATCCCTCTTTTTGTTAGCTTGGAGGTCACCTATCAGTTAAGAATATGCTGCCTGCTTGTCCTGGGATAAAGCACAGTTACTTACCGTAACAGGTGTTATCCCAGGACAAGCAGGCAGGTATTCTCACTAGTGGTGGTCATCCAACGGAGCCCCGATACGGACATCTCGCAAGCATACTTGCTTGTAGAAACTTTTAGAAGTTTCGAGTTGCCCACACCGCGCATGCGCGAGTGCCTTCCCGCCCAATGCACCGGGCGTGTCTCCTCATTTCTTTCTTTTCCGCGGAGCTGAGAAGTCTGTCTTCGACTCTCTGCGTGAAGTTCCTTCACTTATGCCTTCTGTGCCCGAGGTTTTGAGTTTTTTGGGCTCATTATCGTTGGCTCACGTTGCGTTTTCTTGTTTAAAAAGGAAAAAAAAATTTCTTTCGACCGGGCAGGCCACGTGGCTGCGGCCCCGCGGCTTTGATCTTGCGGCGGAGCTTTTTCGGCCCATGTCCCGGCCTGTTACCGGTTTTAAAAGGTGTGTCAAGTGCCAGCGCGCGATTTTGTTGACGGACCCTCATCGACGCTGTCTTCAGTGTCTGGGGCCTCAACATCTTCCGAAATCATGTCGGCCTTGCTCCACACTTACAGCACGTGCTTTTAAGTGTCGCTGTGTTTTGTGCGACTTGCTGTTTAGCATGGAGGCGTCCCCGGAGCTGCCCTCATCGCAGAGCGCCACGTCTTCGACTTCCGCTTCAACATCTTCGGCCTCGAGACTGCTGAAGCCTGCCTCGTTCATGCCAGCTTCGACTCAGATGCCTGCTGCGGTGCCTTCCGCTGTCTCCTCCGATCAGGTAGCGCAGCCTCCCATTCCTCCAGTGGTGCTCAAGGTGCCCAAGGCTTCTAAGCCCAAGGCCCCTGGCGGCCGAGTTAGCGATGTCCGTACTGGAGGTCCCATTGCTGATGCGGATCCCTCTTTGCTGGCTTCGTTTCATGCCATGATGGAGAAGCGATTTGTCGAGCTCTTTACTAAGATTGGACCGTCGCTTCTCTCCCAGATCCAGCCTGGGCACGCGGAAGCCTCCCACGAGGTCGAGCCGCCTCCGGTGCCTCCTCGGCACACACTCTCACTGCTGGGAGCAGAGTCTCGGCAAGTATCTGGTCTGGCTTCGGGGCATGCCTCGCAAGGAGCAGAGTCTTTGCCCATGCCACCTTTGGAATCGATACCCTCGATGCAAGGCCTAGTTCTCTTGCCTAGACCGGAGACTTCCTCCTCGATGCCCAGCCTCGAGCCCTGGGGAGTGCCTCATGAGATGCTTCGAGACTCCATACTCCATTCCTGCGATCCCAGGGAAGTTGGATACTAGGTACCGCACGGTACACCATAAGGGCTTCGACGGGGCGTAGCTCTCTCACCAGTCCCTATTAGTTGAATCCTCCCTGAAGCGGTCTCATCCCTCCCAGGTCTATGCCTCCACTCCTCCTGGCTGGGAGGGTAAAACCATGGACAGATTTGGCAGGCGCATTTACCAGAACTTGATGATGGCTTCTCGAGTCCTGAATTACAGCTTTCATTTTGCAACCTACTTTGAGTTTTTTCTATTCATTCTTCAAAAGTTTTTGCCCTATCTGGACTCTCAGGCTCGCTTCGAGTACTCGGAGGTACTGCGTCGTTGTCCCAACTCCGCTTGCAGATGATGCAATGGTCTTACGACGCTTTTGAACTCTTGGCCAGAGCGGCTGCTTGTTCGGTGGCCATGAGACGCTTGGCATGGCTTCGGACCATTGATATGGACCCGAATCTCCAGGACAGGCTAGTGAACGTTCCCTGTGCGGGAGCGGACCTTTTCGACGAGTCCATCGAGGCGGCGACGGAGAAGCTGTCCAAACATGAAAAATCTTTTCAATCTATTCTCCGCCAGAAGCCCAAGCCTGCTATCTCTCGTCCGTCTCGTCCGCCTATGATTTATCAGAGGCGCTACCCGCCGAAGCAGGCCCCCCCACCATCCGCCCGCCTGTGAAGAGACAGCACTAGCTGAAGCCCCAACAAAAGCCTCAACCTTCTGCTGTCCCCAAGGCTCCCCAGCCTTTTTGACTGTCTCTTAGGAAGCATAACTTCCATCGTTCTGCCCTCCCCGCTTTTTCCCATCGGAGGTCGTCTCCATCATTTTTACCATCGATGGACGACTATTACCACCGACCTCTGGGTCCTTTCCCTCTTAAGAGAGGGATACTCTCTTCAGTTCCATCATGTTCCTCCGGAACATCCTCCAAGAGAGTATCCTTCCAACTTAACCCAGACCGCCCTTCTTCTTCAGGAAGCTCAGGCTTTGCTCCGGCTTCGTGCCGTTGAGCAGAACAGGGGTTTTTACTCCCGGTACTTCCTTGTTCTGAAGAAGACGGGCGACCTGCATCCTATTTTGGACCTCAGAGTGCTCAACAAGTTCCTGGTCAGGGAGAAGTTTCACATGTTGACCCTGGCTTCTCTCTATCCCCTCCTTGAGCAGAACGACTGGTTATGCTCCCTGGATCTCAAGGAGGCCTACACTCATATTCCCATCCATCCGGCCTCCCGTCAATACCTCAGATTTCGGGTGGGACACCTTCATCTTCAGTACAGAGTGCTTCCTTTCGGCCCAGCTTCGTCTCCCAGAGTCTTCACCAAGTGCCTGGTTGTGGTGGCCGCAGCACTCAGGAACCATGGTCTGCAGGTGTTTCCCTACCTCGATGACTGGCTCATCAAGGATTCCACGTCTCAGGGGGGCCGTCCGGGCCACTCAGAGGACAATCTGGTTTCTACAGAGTCTGGGATTCGAGATCAACTTTCCCAAATCCCATCTTCAACCTTCACAGACTCTTTCCTTCCTCCTCAGCGCCTGGCGGCTCTTCTTCATCTTTGTCATTCGGTCTCTTCTCACCCGTCCATCTCGGCGAGACACATGATGGTGCTCCTGGACCACATGGCTTCTACGGTTCACGTGACTCCTTTTGCCAGACTTCACCTGCGGATTCCTCAGTGAACCCTGGCTTCTCAATGGTCGCAGATCTCCAACTCTTTGACTCGTCACATTCGGGTCACTCCTGCTCTGATGCAGTCGCTTCGCTGGTGGATGCTCTCTTCCAATCTTTCCAGAGGTTTGCTGTTTCACATGCCTACCCATCAGAAGGTCCTCACGACCGACTCCTCGAACTATGCTTGGGGGGCTCATCTGGACGGTGTCCGCACCCAGGGCTATTGGATGAGTGCGGATCGTCTGTGCCATATCAATCTCCTGGAACTCAGGGCGATTTTCAATGCTCTCACTGCTTTTCAGCATCTGCTTCACGACATGGTGGTCCTCATTCGTACGGACAATCAGGTCGCCATGTATTATGTCAACAAGCAGGGAGGCATGGGCTTGGCCTCCCTCTGTCAGGAAGCTCTGAAAGTTTGGGATTGGGCGATTCGCCACAACGCCTTCCTCAAAGCTGTCTACATTCAGGGGGCGGACAACTTGAGTCGTCTTCTCCAGCCTCACGAATGGACTCTCCATTCCATGCTCCTTCATCAAATCTTCTCCCTGTGGGGAACGCCTCAGATAGAACTCTTTGCAGCTCCCCACAACTTCAAACTGCCTCAGTTCTGCTCCAGGATATACACTCCTCATCATCTCGAGGCAGATGCTTTTCTTCTGGACTGGGGGAATCTCTTTCTGTATGCGTTTCCTCTCATTCAAAAGACTCTGGTCAAGCTCAAGTCCGACCGGGCCACCATGATTCTGATTGCTCCTCGGTGGCCCAGGCAACCTTGGTACTCCCTCCTTCTGCAACTCAGCCGCAGGGAGCCCTTCCTTCTGCCAGTGTTTCCATCTCTGCTTACACAGCATCAGGGATCTCTGCTTCATTCCAACCTGCAGTCGCTACACCTCACAGCTTGGTTCCTCTCAGCGTAACTCCCCTTTAGTTTTCACCAGCTGTGCGGGATGTTTTGGATACTTCAAGGAAGCCTGCAACTAGAATGTGCTATTCCCAGAAATGGACTAGATTCTCTACTTGGTGTTTTTCTCAGCACAAGGAGCCTCAACATGCCTCCTTGTCCTCTGTTTTGGACTATCTTTTGCACCTGTCTCAATCTGGCTTCAAGTCTACATCGATCAGAGTCCACTTTAGTGCAATTGCTGCTTTCCACCAGCCTCTTCAGGGGAAACCTCTTTCTGCTCATCCTGTGGTTTCCAATTTCATGAAAGGACTTTTCCATATCAGTCCTCCCCTCAAACCGCCTCCTGTGGTTTGGGACCTCAATGTCGTTGTTTCTCAGCTCATGAAGCCTCCATTTGAACCTCTTAACAAGGCTCCTCTGAAATTTCTCACTTGGAAAGTGGTGCTTCTCATTGGCCTCACTTCTGCCTGTCGAGTGAGTGAACTTCAAGCATTGGTTGTGGATCCGCCCTTTATAGTGTTTCATCATGACAAGGTGGTCCTTCGCACTCATCCCAAATTCCTCCCCAAGGTGGTCTCGGAATTTCATCTGAATCAATCCATTGTTCATCCTGTGTTTTTTCCGAAGCCGCATTATCATCCTGGAGAATCAGCTCTTCACACTCTGGACTGTAAACGTACTTTGGCTTTCTACCTGGAACGCACCAAGCCTCACAGAACTGCTTCTCAACTTTTCATCTCCTTCTATCCGAACAAGTTTGGACGCCCTGTCTCTAAGCGCACCATCTCCAAATGGATGGCGGCTTGTATCTCTTTCTGCTATGCCCAGGCTGGATTACCATTTCACAGTAAAGTCACAGCCTCTGTAGCTTTCCTCAGATCGACACCGATTGAGGAGATTCGTAAAGCTGCCACTTGGTCCTCGGTTCATACCTTCACCTCACACTATTGTCTGGATACCTTCTCCAGACGGGATGGATAGTTTGGCCAAACAGTATTACAAAATTTATTCTCCTAAGTTGCCAACTCTCCCATCATCCCATTTGGGTTAGCTTGGAGGTCACCCACTCATGAGAATACCTGCCTGCTTGTCCTGGGATAAAGCAATGTTACTTACCGTAACAGTTGTTATCCAGGGACAGCAGGCCACATCACATCCCACCCACCTCCCCTGGGTTGGCTTCTCTGCTAGCTATCTGAACTGAGGAGACACGCCCGGTGCATCGGGCGGGAAGGCACTCGCGCATGCGCGGTGTGGGCAACTCGAAACTTCTAAAAGTTTCTACAAGCAAGTATGCTTGTGAGATGTCCGCATCGGGGCTCCGTTGATGCTGTCACCCACTAGTGAGAATAGCTGCCTGCTGTCCCTGGATAACAACTGTTACGGTAAGTAACATTGCTTTATCCAGGGACAGCAGGCAGATATTCTTACGTCCCACCCTCCTCCCCGGGTTGGCTTCTTAGCTGGCTTATCTTAACTGGGGATCGCGTGCCTCCGTCGGGAGGGAAGGCACTCGCGCATGCGTTGTGCGGCCTAACTAGAACTTTCTAAGTTCTTAGAGTGCAATCACTCTAAAATTGTCTGTACCGGGGCTCCGTCGGTGCCGTCACCCATCAGTTAAGAATATCTGCCTGCTGTCCCTGGATAACACCTGTTACAGTAAGTAACTGTGCTTTTTGGTACCTCTGCAAGCTTTCCCCTCTTCAACTTCCTGTCCCAAGAATCAAAGGCAGTGTGTTTAAGCTGTCGGCAACCTGAAGATTGTAAGCTGCAGCATGGGGAAGGGAGGTGGGGTGCTAAATTGGCAGCAAGCTTGTCTTCCTCTGCAGCACCCTATTGAGTTTGCTGCAGCACTCCACATTGCTATGGCACACAGTTTGGAAAGTGCTGCCCTAAGGAATAATCTGGTACATACATTAAAGTGGCTGAGTTGTAGTGAACTTGTTTTAATCTAGTAGGCTGACTTTTTAGAAAGCTATAAATGGGAGTCTGGTAAAAAGGATGTTTTATATGAAAAGACGTTTGTAGGCATCATTTCCTGAGATGTTCCTTTATTCCCTCAGACTAATGTTTCTGCAGCTGCTCAGAGGAGAAAAATGTGCCTCTTTGCAGGCTTTCAGCGCAAGGCAGTTGTGGTGTGTCCAACAGATGAAGAATACAAGTTGCGGACACAAAAGAAGGCAGAAGTGGAAGGGAAAGATCTTCCTGAGCATGCTGTTCTTAAAATGAAAGGTTAGTATTCCCAGGCTGAGATTTGAAATGTGTGTGCACTGTCTTCTCCCCCACCCAGGAATTGTTATCCATTTTGTGTTCAACAATTGTAGAGGGGCTTTTCTAAGTGAGAGACAGTAGTGCCTATTACCCTGTTTTTCCAGTGCAATAGGTGATAGATTCTAAACCAAGGGTGCCCAAAAGGTCAATCGCGGAGCCCATCCTGGGCTCCGTGATACTCATGTTGCCTTTGTGTTCTACTTGTATCTCGACGTTGTAAACAGGATGCAGAAGCTCCGGGCCGACCAGCCGTCCTCTCCCCGATGTCAATTCTGATGTTGGAGAGGAAATTCTGGGCCAGCCAATTGCTGCCTGGCTGGGCTGGAAATTCCTCTCTGACATCAGAATTGACGTCAGGGAGAGGAAGGCTGGTCGGCCCGGCCCTTCTGCGTCGGGAAGCAGGGAGACCTTGGGGCAGCGGGTGGCTTGGGGGGCCTGTTCCCTGATGAAAGCAGTGGCTTGGGGGAGGGCAGGGAGAAAGAAAGAAAGGGTACAGGCAGGGAGGCAGAAAGAAGGGGGGGCAGGGAGACAGAAAGAAAGGAGGGCAGGGAGACAAATGGGGCATGGAGAGAGAAAGAAAGAAAGGGGGCAAGGAGACAGAAGGGGGGCAGGGAGAAAGAAAGGGGAGGGGGCAGGGACAGAGGAAGAAAAAGTTGGGAGAGGGAATGAGGTCTGGAGGAGAGGAAGCATATAGTAGGCTGAAAGAAGGGAAGAAATATTGGATGCACAGTCAGAAGAAGAAAGTGCAACCAGAGACTCATGAAATCACCAGACAACAAAGGTAGGAAAAATGATTTTATTTTCAATTTAGTGATCAAAATGTGTCCGTTTTGAGAATTTATATCTGCTGTCTATATTTTGCACTATGGCTCCCTTTTACTAAACCGCAATAGTGGTTTTTAACGCAGAGAGCCTATGAGCATCAAGAGCAGCGCAGGGCATTCAGCGCAGCTCCCTGCACTAAAAACTGTTGCGGTTTAGAAAAAAGGGAGGGGGTATATTTGTCTATTCCCTAGCAACAGCAGCAGATGAATCCAGAGACCAATGGGATAGCACACATTTACCAGCAGGCGGAGATAGAGAAACTGATTAACAGGTGGTCCCATTGGCTAGCACTCCTCCTGTATCTCCAGTATTCTCTGTCTCCCAGCAGGAAATGGTCGCTATTCAACTAGCTCCTGAATTCTGGCTGTGATTGGAACTTTATTTTCTTCTGTTGAGGTTTCTGTTCAGTGAGCTGGCAATGCTATTTCTCCTGTTGAGATTTTCTCTTCAGTGAGACAGGGGTGTCCGGCTGAACGGTGCCGGCTTTAGGGGTTTACACCTGGGCCCCCCCCCCCCAGGTCCCTGCCTCACCCTCCCTCCATTGCTAGAGGGTCTGACTGGGTCTCAATTTTTTTCTTCTTTCCCTTCTCTGTAAAAAAAAAAAAAAAGAGACCACAGTTGCTACATTCATGCATGTTACTGCTGCTCAACCAGCTTTAACTGGCTTCAACCGGCCCTAACAACAAGCTTGTGAGTATGTCTCTGTTTTTTAATGTTGGTTGAACTTCAGGTTCTGTTTGGGAGTCTTAGTAATGTGGGTTCAGTCAACGTATGTTTAAGGAATGGATAGTTTATTAAGGCTGTTTTATGACTAGAAATCTGTGGAGGGAGCCGGGACTTCCCGTCCTTTGCATGCACACGCTTGGTTTCCTTGTTGGTTACAGCGCGGCAGTAGCGGTGCGATTTATTGCTCGCACTTGTTCTCATTGTTGGGTTTCAGTGCAGCAGCAGTAGTCCTATTTATTCTGAGGCTCTCTTTCATCGGTGTTTGTCTCGGCCATGTGCAGCTGATTGTGCAGGTGCCGGTTTATAGCAGCGCGCATGAGATGGGACATGTTTTTTCCGGCACTGTGGGCCATTCTTCTGGTTATTCCTCAAATCTGATTTTCTTTCTATGCAAGCCGCGGCAGGGTAAATTTTGCGGGGCTTGAATCCGACTATGTTTCTAGGAGCGTTGATGCAGCGGCCACGTGTCAGCAAGAATCAGGCGTGCGCTTGGATCTCCGGCGATGGCGGGAGAGCTGCAGCGTTCCGATAGTTTGTTTCCAGCTGACTTTGGTCAGGGTATGCCAGGGCTTCTCTCCTTTCCGGTTCAGCTGTGTTTCACCAGCTTTGGGACAAGCTTGGGCAGATTTATATGTCTATGTCTGTGTTCCTGCTGTACTCCCTTGAAGGAATCTGCTTGTTTAATCGGACTCTGGGGTTAGCACTCAAGGGGTTTACCAGAGAGACTCTGACCTGTGCTAGGTCACCCAGTCTCGGTTTGTCTCCGGACTGGGGCGACATACGGCAACTCACGGCACGGTGAAATCAGCACTAAGATAGTGCCCTGTATTTCACACAGGTATCTCATTGTCTCTCTTGGGGTCCCTGCAGATTGAGCCTTTGTCTGTTAGTAACTGTCTTTATTTGGGCCTCTGTGCTGAGCTGCATGTGTCTAGTAGTGGCACAGGATATATATGCCTAAAGGTAGTACAAACAGTTTCCAAGTTCGGGCTGTCTCTATGGGCATAATGACACTGCGCATCTTCCTGCGGCCAGGACTCTCTTTCTCTATTTCTGAGGGGGCCTGGACTTCAGATTTCCATGCTTATCACGCTGGTTTCTCCTGTTGCCATTTTCTCATGGCACATGCTAGACGGACCCCCCGACCAGACAGGAAGGGCTGTACAGCTCCTTTTAACCAGGAGCCAGTTACCTATTCTATCAAACCCGCGGAAGATCACGCGCTATGTGGCTGTTAGCCTCATCCCTGAAGCTCTCATTAGCGATGTGAGCTTTATCTGATACCTGTAAGGATGCTGTTGTTTTCCACAGGGCGGTAGGTGCAGCATCTTGATTGAGTCTAGTGCATATTCACTTTAAAGGACATACGTATTTCGCTCATGTTGTATGGAGTTAGTACTGTTTTCATGATTCCAGTATATTCCTCTTTACATTGTAAAACTTGATTTTTCCTAGGAGAATCTTCTTGCAGATCCTACAGTTCTCATCCTGCCATTCCCTGACCTTCTGCACTTCATTCTGAGGGGATCTTGACTTCTTCCAATGACTCTTCAGGCTTTCTCATGAGGGAGAAGACGATATAATGTCAGGTCAGGGGGCTGTGAAGATTTTTCAGGATGCTTGCAACTTTGCATCCTCCTCATGTTTTCAGTTCGTTCTTGGAGTCTCTGTTTTGTGTTTCCTTTTTCAGTGTTTCTGGTCCTCGGGACAGTTCTTGTAGTTCTTCGGGAACTAAGGGAGTTGTTCCACTTACTGCATGGTGCCCAAGACGGGGGCATTGTGCTGGCTGGATCCCATTCTGCTGAATTAGTTTCTCAGGGTTACACATTTCTACAGAAAAACTGGGAGAATATTTACATTTTCCCTATGGACTCTGAATCGGCACTAGGTTTGCTTGCCTCTCTTTGAGCAGCGCTTTCGGTTTTGGCACATGCCATTTCACCTACCCAAGGCTTCAAGAACATTTTAGAAAATGTGGGCAGTGGTACCGTTTTGGCGCTACCAGGTGATTCACCTAATTTCTTCTTGACTGACTGCTTGATTCGGACGTCTTCCAGTCGGGCCATTTGACTGACACGAAAAGGGTGGTTTCTTTTCCTCAGTTCTTTGGACATGAATCTTCGAATTTGCACAGCACTCTTTTCTCCTGTACTATTTATAGGTATATCGGGGAGGTGTTTTTAATTCATATAGGAGAGAAATGTGTTTCTTCCCAGAGACTAGGGCGATGAGTCACAGTCTCAGGTTTGCATTCTTCTTCGGTCACCATGACCAAGAGTACAGGTTCTAGGATCCATGTTGCTGACTCCACTGGGAACTTCGACTTGCTTTCCCATTATAACGCTACAGCAGTCACTTTTGTTCCGGTGGTATCTCAGGGCTCTAATTATTTGGTAGGCTCCTCATGCATCGCGCTGTATGATTTCATGGCTCAGCGAGATTTCTCTTTTCAAAGGCATGCCTCGGTCTTTGCTGGACTAGCTCATGGCCACCAAACATCCCGGGCTGTCGGGTTGGGGAACTCGGTGCCTTCCATCCTCAGCTCCAGGAATCTGGTCTTAAGAGGCGACTCAGTACTTGTTCATTCTTTTACTCTTGAGCATGGTCAGGCTACCTTTCTGGAGCTTCAGACCATTCTTCCGGAATGCCGCTGAGGGTCCTTTCAGTCAGTATTATGATGGGGGTATTTCTCTACAGCTTGGGCAGTAGATGATGTACTCAGTTGCCAGGTACAGTTGTTGTTCTACTTCAATGGGTGGACCCTCATCTTCCTCTTCTGTTGGCAGATCATTTTAAGGGTCAGGAAAAGAGTTTGGATAGACTTTCTCTTCGCGAAATCTGAGCATGGCCCATTTATTGTATGTTACAGTGTACAGCACTATGTACGCTCTAGAAAGTGTAAACGTTAGTAATAGTGAAATCTTCTACATCCTGGATATTGGGAATTTTGGCTCAGGCGTTCCAGTTCTTTTTATAGATAGAAACATACATAGAATATGACGGCAGAAAAGGGCTGTAGCCCATCAAGTCTGCCCACGCTAATGACCCACCCCCAGACTTCACCCGGCTAGAGATCCCACATACATATCCCATTTCTTTTTGAAATCGAGCACGCTGCTGGCGTTAATCACCTGCAATGGAAGTTCATTCCAATGATCGACTACCCTTTCGGTGAAGAAATACTTCCTGGCGTCGCCATGAAATTGCCCACCTTTGATTTTCAGCGGATGACCTCTTGTGGTTGAAGGTCCTTTAAGAAAGAAGATATCGTCTTCCACCTCGATGCGGCCCGTGATATATTTAAAAGTCTCAGTCATGTCCCCCCTCTCTCTACGTTCCTCGAGCGAGTATAGTTGCAGTTTATTCAGTCTTTCCTCATATGGGAGGTTCTTGAGTCCCGAGACCATCCTGGTGGTCATTCGCTGTACCGACTCAATTCTCCGCACATCTTTTTGATAATATGGTCTCCAGAATTGAACACAATATTCAAGATGAGGTCTCACCATGGATCTGTACAGGGGCATTATGACTTCGGGCCTCCGGCTGACGAAACCTCTACGGATGCATCCCACCATTTGTCTAGCCTTGGATGCAGCTTTCTCCACCTGCTTGGCAGTTTTCATGTCTTCACTAATGATTACTCCCAAATCACGTTCTGCCCTAGTCCTAGCTAAGGTCTCACCATTCAGAGTGTAAGTTCTGCACGGGTTTTTGCTGCCAAGGTGCATGACCTTACATTTTTTGGCATTAAAGCCTAGCTGCCAAGTCGAGGACCAATGTTCCAATAAGAGCAGGTCCTGTTCCATACTGTCGGGCAAGGTGCTGTTATCTACTATGTTGCATAGTTTGGCGGTGTCAGCGAATAGTGTTATTTTACCTTGAAGCCCTTGAGTCAGGTCTCTTATGTATATGTTGAAAAGGATTGGTCCCAAGACCGATCCCTGTGGCACTCCACTGGTCACCTCCGATGTATTGGAGGGGGTACCGTTAACCACTACCCTCTGGATTCTACCGCTTAACCAGTCATTGACCCATGTCGTCAATATCACTCCCAATCCCATTGAAGTCATTTTGCTCAACAATCTGCGGTGCGGGACGCTATCAAAAGCTTTGCTGAAGTCCAAGTACACGACGTCTAGAGACTTCCCCATATCCAGTTTCCTTGTAACCCAGTCAAAGAAGCTGATCAGATTGGATTGACAGGACCTTCCCTTTGTGAATCCATGCTGCTGGGGATCCTGTAGATTCTCCTCGGTCAGAATCGTATCTAATTCGTGTTTAATTAGTCTTTCCATGAGTTTGCTCACTATTGAGGTGAGACTGACCGGTCTGTAATTCGCAGCCTCCGTTCTGCAACCTTTTTTGTGCAATGGAATGACGTTAACTGTTTTCCAGTCCATGGGGACTTTTCCGGTACTTAGGGAAAGATTGAACAGCACAGATAGCGGTTCCACCAGGACATCACACAACTCCCTAAGAATCCTGGGGTGTAGATTGTCCGGTCCCATGGCTTTGTTCACCTTGAGTTTTGATAGTTCGCCATGGACGCTGCTGGGTGTAAACTTGAAATTTTGAAACGGGTCTTCCGAGGTTTGCCTTGCCTGCAGTTGTGGACCGGTTCCCGGCGCCTCACAAGTAAAGACTGAGCAAAAATATTCATTTAGTAGTTTGGCTTTATCAGAATCCGTTTCTGCATAGGTCCCGTCTGTTTTCCTGAGACGTACTATCCCATCTGTGTTTCGTTTCCTGTCGCTAATGTATCTGAAGAAGGATTTATCCCCTTTTTTAATGTTTTTCGCTAGTTGTTCTTCTGTTTGAATCTTGGCCTCTCTGACTGCCGCTTTGACTGCTTTAGACCTGGTCAGATAGTCTTCTTTTGCCACCCTGTTTCTAGTATGCTTGTAGGAAATAAAAGCTTTTTTCTTTTCCTTGACAAGATCCGAGATCTCTGCAGAGAACCACTGGGGCTTGTTCTTCCTCCGTCGTTTGCTTACTGTTTTTGTATAGCAGTTTGTTGCCTCATGCAAGGTGCATTTCAGGATTGACCACATAGCCTCTACATTATTGGTTTCAGCTTGGTTTTGTAGCGCCTGATGGACGAAGTCTCCCATGCGTTTAAAGTCAGTGCCCCGAAAGTCGAGGACCTTTGTTGCTGTGTTTGATCTAGTGAAGCCTATCTTGATGTTGAACCATACCATGTTGTGGTCGCTGGAGGCTAGTGTATCACCTACCGAAACTTCTGAAACGCTTTCTCCATTGGTGAGTATCAGGTCCAGTGTCGCCTGATCTTTGGTGGGCTCCAGCACCATTTGTTTGAGTCGCGCCCCTTTTATGGAGGTTAAAAGCCTTCTGCTGCCGCTGGTAGTAGCGGAAAGTGTCTTCCAATCAGCATCAGGCATATTGAAGTCCCCTAGCAGAACCGTGTCCCCGCGTAAAGTGAGGTTCTCAATGTCTTTGATTAATTAGTTCCATATCCCTGTCTTCCTGCTGTTTTGGGGGCCTGTATACTACACCCAGATACAAGCATTTTTCGTTTCCTCTGGCCAGGTTCACCCAGAGTGATTCCCCGGTGTAGTTGACATCTGTGATTCTGGTGACTTTGATGTTATCTCTAGTGTATAGTGCTACCCCACCCCCTATTCTTCCCTCTCTGTCCCGACGAAGTAAGTTGTATCCTGGTATAGCCATGTCCCACCCATGTGAGTCTGTGAACCAAGTCTCAGATATCGCTATTACATCGAGGTCGGCGTTCGTTATCTCTGTCTCTAATTCTAGAATTTTATTGCCTAAGCTGTGTGTGCATTAACATACATAGCCCTCCATACTTTATGTTTGCTAAGACCCTGTGTAGAATTTCCCACCTGAGTTTGAGTGGCTTTTATATGATTGTTTTTACTGTGTGAACTTACCTCGGTCTCAGAAATGGAGTGTCGATTCACCTCTCCTGGAAAATTACTTACTGCGCTAGTACATGAGTGGGTACCCTCCCCCAACTTACCTAGTTTAAAGCCCTTCGGAGTAGGTGGGCTAGTCGATGTCCGAAGACGTTCTTGCCTCTCCTTGTCAGGTGGAGTCCATCTGGTCCCTGCAGTCCCTTTAGTGCCTCTCCATGGTCCAGGAAGCCGAAGTTCATGTCCCTGCACCATTCATGTAGCCACTCGTTCGTCCTCTGGCTACGCTCCTCCCTGGCTCTTCCCTTGTCTCTTACAGGGAGGATCGAGGAGAAGACCACCTGCGCTCCCATCTGCCTCAGCTTCTCACCCAGGGCTCCAAAGTCCTTAGGTATGTTCTCTGGGGTGTTCCTGGCAGTGTCGTTTGTACCAACGTGAATAAGGAGCATGGGGAAGTAGTCCTCGGGCTTGATGAGTCGGTCCAGGCAGGCGGTTATGTCCCGGATCTTGGCTCCTGGCAGGCAGCAAACCTCTCTCGACTGCATATCTGGTCTGCAGATTGGTCCCTCGGTGCCCCTCATCAGGGAGTCCCCAATGACTACTACTCTGCGCTTCTTTGAGGGGAGCTGATCAGTTGTCTCTGGAACTGGGACTGTCTGAGGGTTGACCTCCTGTGCCTCGCTCACGGGTCCTTCCTGTAGTATCTGGAATCTATTCCTCAAGGTTATTAGTGGGGTCGATGTAGGGCTGCTCTGTGTGCAAGAGAAGGAGACAGGAGAAGAAAAAGAAGAAGGTCTTCCGTGTTTTCTTGTGGAGGAGGTTACCAGCTGCCAGGAGTCAGCATCCCCATCCTCCTCCTGCACCCCAGTCATTGGTGCCAAAGTTGTAGGTTTGGTCAGTTTGGGAGTCTCGAGGATGATCTTGCCTGGCTCCTGCTCGGTGATCTGGGACAGCTCCTGGATGACCTCATCGATGTAGGCCTCGTCCTCCCTGATGCTCCTCAAGCGCTTCACCTCCTCTCTTAGGCTCGTCAGCTCACGCAGGATGTCTCCGTTTAGCTGGTCTGTCTCGTCCGTCTGTGTGGAGGCTGTAGTTGTCTGCTTGGGGATGGGGATGGGGAGGGACTCGGTCTGTGCAGAGACCTCTGTCCTGGTTCTCCCTCTGTCTGCACGTGGACCGAGGCCATCCCCTGGATCCCTTCTGTGACTGGGCT
This sequence comes from Geotrypetes seraphini, assembly GCF_902459505.1. Taxonomy (NCBI): domain Eukaryota; kingdom Metazoa; phylum Chordata; class Amphibia; order Gymnophiona; family Dermophiidae; genus Geotrypetes; species Geotrypetes seraphini. Next base: position 287,710,941 of record NC_047086.1, read on the forward strand.
GCCGGTCTTGATTGTAGTCTTCGCATTCCTCGTTCTTCCTGCCATTTCTAAGAAAAAAAATTTTATTTATTTATTTTTTTAAGATAGTTTGAAAGTGTGAGAGTGAGAGTGGAAGGGGTAGTTTGAGAGTGGGAGGGATAGAGAGACTGGTAGGGTCTGCCTGATGTCTGGTATGAGAGAACTGTCTGCTTGTTTACTAGCTTAGAAGGGTAAGAGTTGAATAGAAAAGATAGAAGGGTATGAGAGTTGAGTAGAAAAGATAGTCTAAATGTATGTGTGGAGTTCTTTCCCTTGGTGGTTGTCCGGAGCCCTCCCTTGAGGCCCTTCTCAAGGCCCTTCTCAAAGGCGCTCTCGCTAAGGCCCGCCTTCGCCGTGCGCCGAACGGCTGTGTGCCGTTGGCTCCTCCCCTTTTATGGGTGGAGCTTGGCTGGTGATGTCGGGGGTGTAGGCGGAGCTTTCACTGCCTCCTCCGCTCTGCTATCCTCTCCCCGAACTCGCCCCTGCAACTTCTCTCTCCAATGCCTCTCTCCTCCTCCCTGCTAGCTCAAGCAGGTCGCTGCATGCTGCCACGTGCTCTGCTAGGCTCAGCTCGCCCTGCACTCCCTGGCTGGCCTAGTGAGATCTCCTGGAACTAGACCTCATGGCCTCGTCTCACAATTCAATGCTTCCTAGCTTCTTCGGTGGGCACAGGGAGTGGGAGTTAGAGGGGGTAACAGCGTGGCTTCTTTCTCACCTCTGGTTTCTCTTTTTCAGTGTTTTCCCCTGGCTGATGATGGCTTGGATTTGCCATCTCAAGCTCGCTTTCCGGGCACAGTATTTGTAGACTCTCTGGCTTGGATGTGCCATCCTTGCTATGCGGATCTGATGAGTCTTTCGACAGCCGGACTAAGAAGTTTCCTGGTATCTCCGGATTTGCTCACCTAGGGTCTATTTGGAACAAGCTTCCAGTGCAGGTGGTCAAGGCACGCAGCATCCCAGACTTCAAGAACAAATGGGATACTTATGTGGGATCCCTACGAGGTCATGCCAAGGGATAGGGTCACTAGGACTTGAATGAGCGGGTCAGTAGAGTGACAGTATAATTACAATTATACTTTAGGGGGTCAGTAGACTTAAGAGGGTGGGTAAATAGTGTGGGCAGACTTGATGGGCTATAGCCCTTATCTGCCGTCATCTTTCTATGTTTCTAACATGGATATTCGTACTACTTTGGTATTACGACCTAGCTTTTGAGAAGTCATGACTGACGTGTAAGGGTTATGCGAAGCAGGTTGTTTCTTCTCTTATCCAGGTGCTACAGACGTCTTCACCTGTGGCTTCTGCTTCCTTTTGGAGGTTTTTCCTTTCTTGGATACTTCTCAACATTTGCACCCTTCCAGAGTTCCTTTTTGGCACAGGTGTATTGCCGAGGGCTTAGCGTTCAATTCCCTTCAGCTTCAAGTGTCATTCTTAGCTTGTTACAAGGGCTAGGTATATTGCTCTTCGATTACTTCTCAGCTTCATGTAGTTCAGTTCCTAAACGGAGTACGGTATATTTATACACCTCTTAGAAAGCCCTGTCCGGAGTACAATCTTCAGGTACTTCTTCGCAGTTTACCGAAGGCTTCATTTCCTCCTTGTGCCGTTGAACACGGGGTTTCTTGTGGCGATGGTTTTGGCTCTGCAGTTTTCCGAGTTGCGGGCCTTGTTCAGCGGGGATTCCTATTTCTGATTTCCAAAATCTGGGGTATAAGTTCGGATGGTACCACATCATTTACCTTGACTTCCAAAAAGCCTTCGACAAGGTACCTCACGAACGGCTGCTTAAGAAGGGGTGCAAGGGGATGTCCACCGATGGATCAAACACTGGCTGGCAGGCAGGAAACAGAGGGTTGGAGTAAAGGGCTATTACTCAGACTGGCAGTGGGTCACGAGCGGAGTTCCACAGGGGTCGGTGATGGGACCGCTCCTGTTCAATATATTTATTAACGACCTGGAGGCGGGAACAAAATGTGAGGCTATTAAATTTGCGGATGACACCAGCAGGGTTAGAACCGCGGAAGACTGCGAAGACCTGCAAAGGGACCTAACGAGGCTGGAAGAGTGGGCAAAAAAGTGGCAAATGAGCTTTAACATAGAGAAATGCAAGGTCATGCATGTAGGGAAAAAGAACCCGATGTTCAGCTACAAAATGGGGGGATCATTGCTAGGGGTAAGCAACCTTGAAAGAGACCTGGGGGTGATGGTGGACACAACATTGAAAGCATCAGCACAGTGTGCGACTGCCTCAAAGAAAGCGAACAGAATGTTGGGTATCATTAAAAAGGGTATCACGACCAGGACGAAGGAAGTCATCATGCCGCTGTATCGTGCAATGGTGCGCCCACATCTGGAGTACTGTGTCCAGTACTGGTCGCCATACCTCAAGAAGGACATGGCAGTACTTGAGGGAGTTCAGAGGACTAAACTGATAAAAGGTATGGAAAACTTTTCATACGCTGACAGGTTGGAAATACTGGGGCTATTCTCCCTGGAAAAGCGGAGACTTAGAGGAGACATGATAGAAACCTTCAAAATCCTGAAGGGCATAGAGAAGGTAGACAGGGACAGATTCTTCAGACTGTGGGGAACCACAAGTACAAGGGGGCATTCGGAGAAATTGAAAGGGGACAGGTTTAGAACAAACGCTAGGAAGTTCTTTTTTACCCAGAGGGTGGTGGACGCATGGAACGCGCTTCCAGAGCATGCTACAGGTGTTCAAGGAAGGTTTAGATAGGTTCCTAAAGGATAAGGGGATTGAGGGGTACAGATAGAAGTAGAGGTAGGTTATAGGAATAGTCAGGGACCACTTCACAGGTCATAGGCCTGATGGGCCGCTGTGGGAGCGGACCGCTGGGTGCGATGGACCTCTGGTCTGACCCAGTGGAGGCAACTTCTTATGTTCTTAAGTCTCTTACTGGACACACGCGGTGCACAGCATCGGACAGGAGGAGCAGCAAGGATAGCTAAGGGAGAGGAAGAGGAGCAGGAGAAAGCTGTTTAAAAACAGTTACAAGTAAAGAAAAGAGCCGAGGAGGAAGAGCAGGAGGCTAGGGGCAGGGCGAGAGTAAGCTCCGCCCACCCCCACCGCGTCGGAAGAGTCAGCGTCCGAACTCCCCTACAAAAGGGGAGGAGTCAAAGACACACGCGGTGCACAGCATCGGACAGGAGGAGCAGCAAGGATAGCTAAGGGAGAGGAAGAGAAGCAGGAGAAAGCTGTTTAAAAACAGTTACAAGTAAAGAAAAGAGCCGAGGAGGAAGAGCAGGAGGCTAGGGGCAGGGCGAGAGTAAGCTTCACCCACCCCCACCGCGTCGGAAGAGTCAGCGTCCGAACTCCCCTACAAAAGGGGAGGAGTCAAAGACACACGCGGTGCACAGCATCGGACAGGAGGAGCAGCAAGGATAGCTAAGGGAGAGGAAGAGGAGCAGGAGAAAGCTGTTTAAAAACAGTTACAAGTAAAGAAAAGAGCCGAGGAGGAAGAGCAGGAGGCTAGGGGCAGGGCGAGAGTAAGCTCCGCCCACCCCCACCGCGTCGGAAGAGTCAGCGTCCGAACTCCCCTACAAAAGGGGAGGAGCTAACGGCGCGCGGCCGTTCGGCGCGCGGCGAAGGCGGGCGGCAAAGGCGCTCGCCTTAGCGAGAGCGCCTTTGCGAAGGGCCTCAAGAAGGGCCAAGTCACTACACCCAGGAGCACAGGGAAGGACTGAAAGGTAAGGAAGCGGCAAGTACAGAAACACAGAAGGTAAGGAAGAAGCAAGCGCAGAAAGAACCAGCACACACAAGAAGCAGTAAAGTAAGGAAGAGCAAAGACAGCACACATAAGAAGGCAGGAAGGCAAGAAGCAGGCACAGAAAGAGCACATAATCTTAACTGTTATCTTAAAAGTAGGAACGACGATGGAAGCAGAGGGAAACCAGAAGATGAGCTTTCCAGTGTTCTGCACAGACTGTCATATGTATGACTACCTCCCCTCGGGGAGACAGTCTTATGTATGCAGTCGGTGTCAGGAGCTGAAAAGCTTGAAGAAAGAAGTCAAGCGACTTGAGGACAAGATACTGGAGCTAGAAGGACTTTACACCACAGAGGACCCTATCAAGGCATTTGAAGACTTCAGGAGTGAGAGACACATTGAGAAGGAAGTCAGGGAGCTCGAGGAATTCATTGAGGAAGCATACAGGAGGAGGGTGGCAGAGAACGAACTCCAGATGAAGGATGAAGTTACACCAATATGGAAGGGGGAGCAAGAAGCAGATGACCTCAAAGAAGACAGCCACGGAGGAATACCACAAGAGGGGGAGAAATTGGCTAGTCGATGCCCAGAAGAGAGAGAGAAGCACACCGAGGACATTGACCTGAGACCGAAGCGAAAACTGAAGAAGGGAAAGTCAGCGATCCTAGTGGGAGACTCGATCCTGAGGCATGTGGACAGCCACATAGCAGGAGGGAGAGAGGATCGACTGGTGACCTGCCTCCCAGGAGCGAGAACCAAGGACATCGTGGACAAAATTGGGATGATCCTGGATGGAGCAGAGACGGAAGAGACCGCAGTAATGATCCACATCGGGACGAATGATGTCAGCAGGAGAGACTACAGAAGAGGCACGCTGATAGAACAGTTCAAGATTCTGGGAAGGAAGCTGAAGATGAGGACCCAGAAGATAGCATTCTCAGAGATCCTACCGGTACCGAGGGCAGATGTGAAAAGGCAGGAGGAACTACAATCAATAAATGCGTGGATGAGGAAATGGTGTGAGGAAGAAGGTTTCCACTTCGTGAGGAACTGGACAACGTTCTGGGGCAAGAACAAGCTCTACAGGAGAGATGGACTGCACCTGAGCGCAGCGGGAACAAGACTTCTAGCAAGCAACGTCATGAGAGGAATAGAACAGGCTTTAAACTAAAAGGAAGGGGAAAGCCGACAGTCGACCTAGAGTCGACGATTCGGAAGAAGGTATCCCATGAAGATACTAAGGGGAAAAAAGGCTGGGAAGAAGCAAGGGATAAATTACAGGAGTCGACTAACCTAGAAGAGGAGGTTAGAAAGAGTGCAGCAAAAGAGAAGACACCAAGGATCGAAGCACAGGGAAAGGTAGTGAAGACAAGAAAATGCCAGGACCTAAATTGCATATATACTAATGCAAGGAGCCTAAGCAACAAAATGGGGGAACTAGAGGCTTTGGCCAATGCAGAGGACATAGACATCATTGGAATCTCTGAAACATGGTGGAATGAGGAAAGCAAATGGGATACAGCACTGCCGGGGTACAAGCTCTATCGCCAGGACAGGTCAGGACAGAAAGGAGGTGGAATAGCCCTATACATAAAAGAAAGCATACAATCGACAAGAATGGACACAGTGGAGATGACCAACAAGCTGGAATCGCTATGGATTAAAATACCGGATAGGAAAGGACATGAAATAAAGATGGGCCTATACTATCGTCCACCCGGGCAAACCGGAGATATCGACAGAGAAATGGAAACCGAGATGAAGCGAGAATGCAAAAGTGGTTACACAGTTATTATGGGAGACTTCAACTACCCCGGGATAGACTGGAAACTTGGAAGCTCCAGATGCGCTAGAGAGACAGAATTTCTGGAGGCTACACAAGATTGTTTCATGGAGCAGCTTGTTAGAGAACCAACGAGAGGAAATGCCACTCTGGATCTAATCCTAAATGGGTTAATGGGCCCTGCAAAGGAAGTGGAAGTAGTGGGACCGTTGGGAAACAGCGATCATAATATGATCAAGTTCAAAGTTGAAGTAGGAATACCGAAAGGAAAGAGAACCATAGCAACAACTTTCAACTTCAGGAAAGGAAACTATGAAGCAATGAGGGAAATGGTAAGGAAGAAACTTAGGAACACTTCCAAGAAATGGCAAACGGTAGAACATGCCTGGCTTTTTTTCAGGGACACGGTGAGCGAGGCGCAAAATTTGTACATACCCAGATTCAGAAAGGGGAGCAAAAAGAGTCGAACAAAAGACCCGGTATGGCTGACTAAAATAGTGAAGGAAGCGATAGGCAATAAGAAAAATTCATTCAGGAAATGGAAAAAGGACAAAACTGAGGGGAACTGGATGGAGCACAGGAAGTATCAAAAAGAATGTCACCGAGTGGTTCGAAAAGCCAAAAGAGAGTATGAAGAGAAGCTAGCCAGGGAGGCACGAAATTTCAAACCATTCTTCAGATATGTTAAAGGGAAACAGCCAGCTAGGGAGGAGGTGGGACCGCTGGATGATGGAGACAGGAAGGGGGTAGTGAAGGAGGAGAAAGAAGTCGCAGAAAGACTTAACATGTTCTTTTCGTCTGTATTTACGAACGAAGACACAACCAACTTACCGGAACCTGAGCAATTCTTCAATGGAAATGAAGCAGAAAAATTAACATCCATGGAAGTGAGCCTTGAAGATGTGCGCAGGCAGATAGAAAAACTAAAAACTGACAAATCCCCGGGTCCAGACGGAATCCATCCAAGGGTTCTGAAGGAATTAAAGGAGGAGATAGCAGAACTACTGCAGCAAGTTTGCAACCTATCCCTGAAAACAGGTGTGATACCAGAGGATTGGAAGATAGCCAACGTCACGCCCATCTTCAAAAAGGGATCAAGAGGTGACCCGGGAAACTACAGACCTGTGAGTCTGATCTCGGTTCCGGGGAAAATGGCAGAAGCGCTGATAAAAGAAAACATCGATGAACATTTGGAAAGAAATGAACTTCTGATACCAAGCCAACATGGTTTCTGCAGGGGGAGATCGTGCTTAACTAACTTATTGCACTTCTTCGAAGGAATCAACAAACGGACGGACAAAGGAGACCCCATAGACATCGTATACCTGGATTTCCAAAAAGCCTTTGACAAGGTGCCTCACGAGCGTCTACTCCGGAAACTGAAGAACCATGGGGTGGACGGAGATGTGCATAGATGGATCAGAAACTGGTTGGCGGGTAGGAAACAGAGGGTGGGGGTGAAGGGCCACTACTCGGACTGGAAGAGGGTCACAAGTGGTGTTCCGCAGGGCTCGGTGCTCGGGCCACTACTATTTAATATATTCATAAATGATCTAGAAATAGGGACGACGTGTGAGATAATAAAATTTGCAGACGACACCAAACTATTCAGTGGAGCTCGGACTAAAGAGGACTGCGAAGAATTGCAAAGGGACCTGAATAAACTAGGGGAATGGGCAACGAGATGGCAGATGAAGTTCAACGTTGAGAAATGTAAAGTACTGCATGTGGGAAGCAGAAACCTGAGGTACAACTATACGATGGGAGGGATGTTATTGAATGAGAGTACTCAGGAAAGGGACTTAGGGGTAATGGTGGACATGACAATGAAGCCGACGGCACAGTGCGCAGCGGCCGCTAAGAGAGCGAATAGAATGCTAGGTATAATCAAGAAGGGTATTACAACCAGGACGAAAGAAGTTATCCTGCCGTTGTATCGGGCGATGGTGCGCCCGCATCTGGAATACTGCGTCCAATATTGGTCGCCGTACCTTAAGAAGGATATGGCGATACTCGAGAGGGTTCAGAGGAGAGCGACACGTCTGATAAAAGGGATGGAAAACTTTTCATATGCTGAGAGATTGGAGAAACTGGGTCTCTTTTCCCTGGAGAAGAGGAGACTTAGAGGGGATATGATAGAGACTTACAAGATCATGAAGGGCATAGAGAGAGTAGAGAGGGACAGATTCTTCAAACTTTCGAATAATAAAAGAACAAGAGGGCATCTGGAAAAGTTGAAAGGGGACAGATTCAAAACAAATGCTAGGAAGTTCTTCTTTACCCAACGTGTGGTGGACACCTGGAATGCGCTTCCAGAGAATGTAATAGGGCAGAATACGGTACTGGGATTTAAGAAAGGATTGGACGGTTTCCTGCTGGAAAAGAGGATAGAGGGGTATAAATAGAGGATTTCTGCACAGGTCCTGGACCTGTTGGGCCGCCGCGTGAGCGGACTGCTGGGCATGATGGACCTCAGGTCTGACCCAGCAGAGGCATTGCTTATGTTCTTATGTTCTTATGTTCTTATTGCTTCTTCTACTACTACGGTGGGGAATCTGATATAGAGTGTGTAAAGTTAGATTCCTCATTTTTACCAAACTACCTTACCTAGCAGAAGTCTGTGACTACCTCTGCTTCTCAAAGGTCTACACTGGGAATCTAACATGGGTGTAGAGTCTGAAAGTTAGATTCCCCCATATCTTTTTCACTACAGATTTTCAGCACACAGCTAACTGTCCATACTTTGGTCCGTTTACAGTGCTTTTGAGTCGATGTACAGAGCTGCTTTTATGTCTGTGACCATTAGATTTTTTTAAAAACACCCATTCCATTAATCCCATCATTGGTGTTTCTGGTGCCTTGGTCTGGATTCTCAAGTTGAGTCCTAGGAGTACATACTTCCTTCTACAGGACAACTTCTTAGGCGCACCTTTTATCATTCATCACTCACTGTGATTACTTCAGGATTCCATCATGGGGTATGGAGCCTATAAGGTGGCTCTTTTTCCTGTTGCTTTGCTACCTTTCTGTCATACTATGGCGATAACTAACAAGGGTGCAGAATCAAACATAAGTTGTCCCAAGTCAAAATGGTGCTTTGGCTAAATCAAACATAAGTTGTCACAAGTCAAAATGGCGCCATTTTGACTTGGAACAACTTATGTTTGATTCTTCCCTTATTACTAAGGAAGGGGAGCTATTCCCTGAAACGGAGTTCTGTTGAGCAAGGACTTCTTTAAAGTTGAAGAGCTTCAACTATTGACTTTATGCACAGCTAAGTACAAACTGTTGTGCTTTCTTACGAACTTTCTTGAAGCAGTGGATGTTAGGGGAGTTTATAAGAACTTTTTTATTCTATTCTTACATGTTTGATCTCGGCGTATGTTTTGCTAAAAACTATTATTGGACATTGGGAGTGGCTATGGTGCTAATATCTAAACAATTTAAGATTTAGAACTGAGAAACAAGAAAAAAGAATAAACGCAATCAGAACACTTTTTCACTGGATTTTATATAGTTGTTTAAGGTCCGAGGATGTTTCACGCTTGAGTACCATGTTGGGTAACATTTGCTCACAACTCTTATTACAGGCTTGTCCTGATTATAGAGGAGTGAATACTGAAGACTTTTACAACTTAATAATTAATTAAATTTGCATTAGCAGTTCAGTGTTTTGAATCTGTGTCATTTGGCACGCTTGCACTTCCCAGTTACAATAAATTACTATAGGATATTTTTTTTTCGTTTTTGTTTATCTAGATTCTTCTTCTTTTGTAGGTTATACTATTGAAATCTAGTACAACTTTGGCCAGTAAAGGGGCTTCTGTATGTGTTTCTGGTGTAGCTGATTCTAGGCCAGGTCCTTCGCAGGATAGTGGCCTATTGAGGTTTGGCAATCTTGTGGCCTTGGATTGGCCGCGTTGTCTTTGGTATGCAGATCTAGTTCAGTTGCTGTGGGACAGCTGTATGACTACTGCTGCACCAGGCTCTTCTGTTCCAGGGGCCCATAGTCCTAGAACATCCGGAATGCTTTTGGCCTTATGGCATGGCTATTGAGCGTACAGTCTTAGCATGGGCAGGATATTCAGGTATGGTTATGACTCTTTTACAATTGAGGAAGCCAGCGACTGAAGCAGCCTATGCAAAAGTGTGGAAACTTTCAGCACTGGTGTAAGGAGAAACAGGCCTCTTCTGGGCTCCAATTTCTGAGGTCCTGCCCTTTCTGCGATTAGATCTCTCAAAGTTCAAATAGCCTTTCTTTCATGTTACAGAGCTCAACTGGTCAGAAAGTAATTTGTCTCTCCTTCAGATGTTTTCAGGTTACTGAAGGGAGCTCTCGGGCTCCACTCAGTATAGCAGGCAGTCCCTACATGGAATCCCAAACATTGTGTTGTGGGACCTCGCTAAAGCCAAGACAAAGAAGAAAACTTCAGACCTATGTACAAGATGCAGGCAACGTTTATTTCAATAAACAATTTGTTATGTCAAATAGACCACCTTTTAACAGGTAAAGGGACCCGACATGGTCCATGTTTCGATCAACACGTCTTCATCAGGAGTCCCTAAGGTGGTTAAAGAGAGAGATACAACAATTTTGCCTGATCTATGGGCTGCGGGTCCCTTTACCTTTTAAAAAGTGATATATTTGACGCAACAAAATGTTTATTGAAATAAACATTGCCTGCATCTTGTACAGAGGTCTGAAGTTTTCTTCTTTGTCTTGGATTCATTGTGCCTTCACTTCAGACTTGTTGGAATTTGTTTCTTTGTCCGATATGTGTTCCTCCCTCACTAAAACACCATATGAGCCTCTGTGGCATCTCTCATGGATCTGTGAAGATAGTCTTCTTGTCACGATATCATCGAGAAGAGTGATGCAATTGCAGGCGTTCTCTTGCAGAAAAGCCTTTCCTTAGTTTTACAGAATCTGCGGGTATTTCTGCACATTATGCTTTCCTTTCTGCTGAAGATGGTTTTGGCATTTCATGTCGACCAGTAAGTGCAGCTTCCTGTTTTTCAGCTCACAGTCAAGAAAAAAACAGAACAAAATATCAAAGTACTGGATGTCAGGAGAGTCCTTATTCATTATCTTGAGGTGACAAATGAGTTCTGCCAGTCGGATAACCTATTTGTCTTGTCCAGTGCTAGCCTTTGGGAAGACCAGCCTCTAAATTGTCTATTTCTTGATGGATTAAGATGGCAATTTCCTTGGCGTACATTGGCTGTGGCAAACAGTCGCCAATTGCAGTGAAAGCTCACTCTACCAGAAGTGTGGATTACTCCTGGGCAGAGTCCAGGGCAGTGCTGCCCGTTGAAATTTATAAGGCAGCCATATGGTCTATTTATTCTCCATGACAAAATTTTCCAGAATGGATATGACGGCACAGGAGGATGGGGCTTTCAGGTTCTCTGGTACATCCCATCCGTAAGGAATCTTATGCTGTTTGCACAGGAAGTAAGAATTATGTTTTCACCTCAATAATCCTCTTTCCTGTAGAATGGCATACGATTCTTTACACCCTGCCCTGTCAGATGTCTGTTATGCCTGCATTGGCTAACAAATTGGGAAGTGTCTTCAGCAACTTAGCTTGAGGCAGCCAAGGAAAAGAATCTGAACCTTTTGAATGGCAGCATATTGGTGCCAAAATCGATATCAGAACATTTTATTATGCTCAGAGCTGTACAAGTGTTAGTGCTGGTTGCACGCAGGTAGGTGGTTTCTTTCTCTACCGTTAATTGTTGCCTTGTTGGGTACTTGTTCGTTGACTCTTATTTACTATTATAGAGAAGATCATACTCATTTGGAGCAGGGAGACCCTGAGATGCCCCCCCCCCCTTGTTTTTATTTCATAGGGTTATTACTCGCTTTGGTATGGACTGAGGAGAAGGGGTGCTTAACCCATCCACAAACAATCATATGCTGTTCTGCAGAAAAGAAGATTAAGGTAAGAGCATAATCCTTCCTTATCCCTCTGCTTTCTATTAAGGGTTTACTTGGATTGTGATTACTATATTCAAAATTTGGTTAACATTGAATCTCTAGTTTCCATATCTAGCATCTGATGCCAGTGCCCTTGTCAGTAAGGGAAACTTTTGCCTGTCTTTGATTTCTGGTTTCTATTTCTCTTGCTCCCTAATACACAGGGAACTTCACGCTGCCTGATGCAGGGGAATGCTTTGATGAAATCATTTATGTGGAGCTACAGAAGGAAGAGGCCCAAAAGCTCTTGGAGCAGTACAAGGAGGAAAGCAAAAAGGCTCTTCCTCCAGAAAAGAAGCTGAACACTGGCTCTAAAAAAAATAATAAAAAAAGCAGCAAAAATCAGTTCAATAGAGGAGGTGGTGGCGGCGGCAGCACTAGTGGGCACAGAGGTCGTGGCGGTGGAGGATATAGCATGCGTGGAGGCAACTTCCGAGGTGGAGGTAAGCTGGTTATAGTGCCTTCAATACTGTACACACCCCTCCATATTCGCGGGGGTTAGGGGCAGAGCCAGCCCGCGAATACCAAAAAATCACGAATAACTTTAGGGCCAAGACTGACCCAACCTCGCCTCCCGGATCTCTCCACTGTACTTACTTTTTAAAGTCTGGTGGTCTAGCGGTTAAGTAGGGCAGGAGTGATCTTCCTATGCTTCTGCTTGTGCAGAGCCAGGAACAAAAATGGCTGTAGCGAGTTCCCGCAACCATGGGAACTTGCGGCAACCATTTTTGTTCCCGGCTGTGCACGGGGCAGGACTGTAGGAAGATTGCTTCAGCCCTGCTTCACCGCTAGACCACCATGTTTTAAAAAGTAAGTGGAGAGGTCTAGGAGGCAGGGGTGGGTCACCCAGATGAAAACCACGAATAAACGAAGTTACGAATTCCAAACCCACAAATATGGAAGGAGATGTGTACTCTAGAAATATTAATACTAGCAAAGCATATGGGGGTTGTTCATTAGTAATTTAAAATCAGCTACATCTGGGATCAAGTAAATTGTTTATTGGAAAACCATGTAGCCTTATCTTATGATACTGTGCTTTTCGGTATGTCTATGAGAAAAGAGTCGGATATCAATGTGTAATAACAAACTTTTATTGATTTTGACTGGAGTTGCCATCCAACATATTACTAATAACTGGAAAGATCATAGTAGGCTCAATTTTAAGTTTTGGTGGAATTCAGTATGTCACATATATAGAATGGAAAGATCAATAGCGGTACAGAATGGAAATTATAAAAATTTTATTAAAATTTGGGAGCCATTAACGTCCTTTTGTCATGATTGATGCCATTTTTCTAATATTTTTCTATTAATTATGTAAGATTTAGGGTTGGGTGGGGGGTGGGTTTCCATTATATGAAAATAAAATAAGTAGAGGGATTCGAGGGTGGGAGGGGGAGGGTTATATTTATAATTATAAGATATAAGAAAGGATTGGATAAATTCCTACTGGAAATGGGGATAGAGGGGTATAGATAGAAGATTACTACACAGGTCCGGGACCTGTTGGGCCACCGCGTGAGCGGACTGCTGGGCATGATGGACCTCGGGTCTGACCCAGCAGAGGCATTTCTTATGTTCTTAATGATAAGATACACAAGTGCTTAGATTTATGTTTATTTATTATAAATTTTTGTACACTTGATGAAAGTTTTAAAATGAATAAAGAATTTATATGAAAAAATAAAATAAAATCAGCTACATCTACCCTCATTTCCACCTCCTTGCTCTGGCTTATTTGTAATTCTTAAGTAGATACACATGGTTTAAAAAAAAAAATGTTCTAGTCACTGAATTTTTGTTAAAATGGGAGTATGATCCTTATTAATCTATAGCAGTGGTTCCCAACCATGTCCTGGAGAACTACCAGGCGAATCGGGGTTTCAGGCTAGCCCTAATGAATATTCATGAGAGAGATTTGCATATAATGGAAGTGAGAGTTTCAGGCTAGCCCTAATGAATATTCATGAGAGAGATTTGCATATAATGGAAGTGAGAGGCATGCAAATCTGCTCCATGCATATTCATTAGGGTTATCCTGAAAACCCGATTGGCCTGGTGGTCATCCAGGACAGGGTTGGGAACCACTGATCTATAGTATAATTGTACTATAGATCATGTACCTTAAGGTAGTAGAAAGGTGTACTATAGATCATGTACCTTATGTACTATAGATCATGTACCTTAAGGTAGTAGAAAGGTGCCTTTAAAAAATATTTCCCCAATGATAGGCCGCCCCATTGTATAGGCCACAGAAAATGCTGAGTTAAGTTTTAAAACTGTTAGTTGATCTGCCCCATGTTACTAGCCGTGGCTTATCTAACAGTTACTAGTCGAATTGAGGCGGGCCGCTGCGTATCTAGAGTAGCTGAACTTTTTAAAAATCATTTCCCCCTCCCCCTCGGTACCTTTTTAAATCCCCTTTAAATACCTCGTTGGATGGCTGGGTGAGCGGCGGAGGGGCCACAGGTGGAGTTCCCCCCCTCCCCCCCCCACCGGCAAGCCCCCCTGAAAGGATTGCATGTGCTGAGAGAAACGGCTCCTGGAAAAAACAGTGGAAGGAAAGGAAGCCACCCCTCAACCAGATTGGTAACAGTGAAAATCACGCAAACACCCCTGAGCTACACCCCCACACATAAACAACGGAGGGTGAGCACAGTCCTTAGGAAGTCAGGATACCTTAGAGTTAGTCAAGGACTGAACAAACATCCAGATCCTCAAACAAGAAAGACCCCTGAAGGAAATTTCATAAGCTTAGCCTTAGACGCTGCGTCTGCTGACCAACCCCAGGGTACGGCGAGAGCCATGGACTTGACCAAAGCCCGCAGCAGATCATACATGGCATCCAAGAGATAAAAAGTGCCCAGCTCAATCTTATCAACCTCCTGATCCACCAAAAGACCAGTCATCAGACTCCCGGTTATGCACACGCTTGGGCCACCGAAAGTAAGTCCGAGCCACCAGACCACCACACTACGCCACCTGGACTGTCAAGGCAGCCACATCAAAACTCTGCTCTATCCTATGATCCTCAGAGTCCCATAAGGCCGAGACCCCTCAATCGGCACCATATGCAGACACACGATGGCCGAGACCACCACATCTACCACAGGAGACTTCAAGGTACCCTAATCCCCCTCTGGGATGGGATACAGGTGAGTCATGGACCGCGCAAGACGAAAAGACATTACACGAGCACTATATCCCAACACATAGGAAAGATACAGGAGGCTGAGCGGAAACCCCGAAGCAGGGGATCCACTACATGCAGAGGCTTCTTTGTGTCCTCCTTGAAATGCAAAACCAACGAAACCTGGAGAATAAGTTCCTGTAGCTCTTCCCGCTGTAAAATGTGCACTACCAATGCATTCTCGCCAGCTGGCGGCTCCGCAAAATGCCCACCATCCATCCCCAAGAGGATCTTGGGGGTTCCACCAAGGGATCCAAGTCCTTATCAGGTGTAAACTCATTTCCAAACAAAAAAATCATCATCCCACGAGACCCTCGGCTGCTGGGACGAAGATGGGAGGGGAGAAAATTGGGTCAGAACCGGCGCTGAGGGGGACTGAATACAGAACCAAAAAGCTCCCTCCCCTACAAACAAAAAACCCCGAGACCCCCAGGTAGGAAACAGGACCCCCGGTCGCCAGAAGGTAAGCCTTGCATAAAGCCAAAACAAAATTGGGGGGGAACCCCCCCCACCCGGTGGCACAGGACTCACTGTCAGCAGGAAACCCAGCAGAAGCCTGCCCCTGACTCTCCAATACAGGGGGAAGGTTACCTGAGGCTGCAGACAAGATGGAGGAGCATCCTGCTAAAACTGGTGCAAAACCTGCTGAAAAAAACCTCCCCCAAGGCCTGCATTGGCAAAGAGGCCTGAACCACCCCAACCACTAAAGCAGGCAAGCCGGCAGCAGTGGTAAGGGAGTCCCCAGTACTATCGACGGTTAGGGAAACATTATTTCCCTGACTGTCAGCGGCTGGGGAAATCCCTATGTGGGCTGTAAGGGAAGCCCGGGCTTCCCTCCTGCCTGCTGCTGAAGAGTGGTGCACGTGCAAAAAGGAACCTTGCTCGCCAGTACCCAAAGCCGGCGAGGATTCCCCTTTCTGGCAGCCAGCACATCTCATGCACATACGCTGGCTGCGTTGACCTTGCGCCGGGAACACAATGAGCACTTTTACCCTTTAAAAGTGCTCATTGCAAAAACTGCTACTCAGAAAAAAAACAAAGTTCTGGTTAGCAATTAAATTTAATTAAACTCAACTGAAGGCTTCCCTTCAGACCGGCACTGCCTCAGGACATTTCTCCCCCCCCCCCCCCCCCCCCTCACATACACACACACACACTGGCTCTCAAAGCTATATGCCTTGCAGATATTGGTGAAAAAGCTTACAGCTGAGGCACCACCACAGAAAAAAATTAGGGGAGGTGGGGGGACGGGACTAGACACGTTAAGTGTGGCACCCCCGAGGTTAAATGGACCCCCTGAAAAGGTCCCCCAAGCTCAATCCGACGCCAGAAGCGGGGACAAGGCTGCAAATTTAAACCAAATCCAACAGCCCTACACTCAACCAGGGAAATCTGCACAGGCTTACCACCTCCACCTGCTGGAGACTGAGAGCAGAATGATTGTACTTAGGACTGCACATCCCACTTGTACTACGGCCAAAAAGTTCGTGTCTCAGTCTCCACCTGCTGGTCATGGTGAGCTGTTACCCATCAGTAGCTGTGCCAGTCTAGAGGGATGATTAAGAACACAGATTGCTTTGCCTGGAGCTTTTCCTGACAGCCCCAATGCATATGAGGATAGTGTCTCCCATGCTCAACTCTTAATGTCTGCAAATCCTGCTTTCACCCACTGCTTCTGGTGAGAACATGAAGCTTGCACTGACCAAACCCCCACTTCTATGGCTCTACCATCTTACCTTGTAGCAATGGTTTTGATTTCTGCTGCTTTGTTTTTCCTTAACTTTATTACTGCTGAAAGCAAACACTGTTGTGCCTTCTCTTTGGCCTTCCTCTTTTTACTTTTTACTCAAGCAGGAAAAAGAAAGGGAGAAGGACTGAAACTTCTTCAAGTGTCATTCTTTGGAACACAGGGTACTCTGCCAGACAAGGCCACAAGGGAAACACCCCCTCCCTGCTGTTTTGTTCTGCTGAATTAGGCAGACATGGTTCTGTATCTGAATCGCAACCAAATCTTCCATCACACTACCACTGCGTATCCATCATCTACTGAAGATAGTCACTGGAAATCCGCAGGCTGTATAGCACCCTAAATAGAAAGAAATTAGGTTCTTACCTTACTAATATTTTTTTCAGTAGATAGGTGTATCATTCTGGACAAGCGGGTTATCTCTCCCAGGCCATGACCCTCTGCAGAAGGAATCCATTCCAGCCCAATGACTCCTTTCGGGCTGTTCCCCTGGTGCTGGTAGGTACCCGGTTGTGGGAGTTTTATCAGGGGTGGGCCGTGATCACGACGGATCAGTGGGTCTTAGAGGTGATTCGGAGATGGATATGTTCTGGAGTTTGCCCAACCCTTGCCAGATCGTTTCCTGTCTTGTCAGACAGCCCGGAAGAAGCGGGTTTTTCATCAGACCCTGCAGCGGTTGCTCAACCTCAAAGTGGTAGTCCTAGTGCCTTCTCTGGAGTTTCGCACCGGCAGGTATTCCATTTATTTTGTGGTGCTCAAGAAAGAGAAGTCTTTCCGGCCCATTTTGTATCTGAAAGGGGTTAACAAGGTATTCTGGGTTCCGTCTTTCCACATGGAGACCCTGAGATTGGTCAATGTGGCAGTCCAGCCAGGGGAATGCCTAACTTCTCTCGATCTGACGGAGGCCTACCTGCATGTTCTCATTCAGGCCTCCCATCAGCGCTTCCTTCGCTTTGCGATTTTGGGAAAGCACTATCAGTTTTGTGTGCTTACTTTTGGTCTGGCCACGGCTCTGTGGATGTTCACCAGAATTATTGTGGTTGTGGCGGCGGCCTTACGCAAGGAGGGCATTCTAGTTCATACCTATCTGGACAACTGATTGATTAAAGCAGTCTTCCGAAGAGCTCCAGCGTTACGGCTCGGTTTGTGGAGTCCCTACAATCGCTGGGATGGATGGTCAACTTGTCCAAGAGCCAGTGCCTGGAGTACCTTGGGGTTCTCTTTGACACCAGCCTGGCTAGGGTCTTACTTCCAGAGGCCCAGTTGTGGAAGTTGCAGTTGCATATTCACTTCCTGATGAATTGTCAGTGTCCTTGGGCGCAAGATTTTCTACAAATCTTGGGGTTGATGGCGACCTCCCTGGACATGGTCCGATGGGCTTGGGCTCACATGTGGCCGCTTCAGTATGCTCTTCTGCAGCGATGGTTGCCTCAGTTGCACAATCTGAACTCTCCCATTCCTCTTTGTGGGTTAGTTTGTCACAGCCTCTGCTGGTGGCTTCAGTCTTCCAATCTGGTGCAGGGAGTGTGTCTGGATCAACCTCAGTGGACAGTGCTTCTCACGGACGCCAGTCTCCTCACTTGGCTCAGGGCAGCTGGTCTCCGGAGGCAGGCATCTTGGTTGATCAATGTACTGGAGTCCAACCGGTTGGCATTGCTAGTGTGCCAGACATTGCTGAAGGGCAAGTCAGTTCAGTTTCTCTCGGACAATGCCACAGTGGTGGCTTACGTCAAACGTCAAGGGGGAACTAGGAGTCATCTGTTAGCGGAGGAGGCTGCTCTGCTCATGGCTTGGGCAGAGGCTCATCTTCTGGACATCTTGGCTTCCCACATAGCGAAAGTGGAGAATTTCCAGGCGGACTTCCTCAGTCATCACCTGTTGGATCCCAGCAGATGGTGTCTAGGTCCAGCAGCCTTCAAGTTGATCAGGCTTGGGGCCGGCGGGTCATGGACCTGATGGCCACGAATGTCAATGCCAAAGCGCCATGGTTCTTCAGTTAGCACAGAGATCTTCAGGCTGAGGGGATGGACGCTCTGGTGCAGCTTTGACCGATGGGCGGCCTCCTGTACTTTTCATAATAATGTTTGCATGCTGGACAGATTCTTTCGCTGATCTTGTGCAGTAAATTGTCCGCAGACATAACAGAAATTATCAGGATGGTTAACACAACCTCTTCAGTTCATAATAATTATATTATCTTATACGAAAACAAACAAAATATAACAATTCACAGGTAGAAAAAGCAGCACAATCACTTCTTAGTATAAACTTTCAAATTGCTGGTAACAGTACTCCTCCAAAATTCGCGGTTGTTCCATTCCAAGACCACCCATGAATTTTGAAAATCCGCAAATATAGGATGTGGTGCTAAAATGGCTGAATATTCCCTCCAAATCAAATTTAAATAGAGTAGAATGTGTTTTCAAAACAAAATGTGTTTCAGGACACCCATCTCCCCTCAGATTTTCTCCGAATTTGTCCTTTTACACAGCCTACTGTTCAAAACAGGGATGGCCCCACCTCTTCCTCTCCTAAGAACCCTAACACATCCCCAAGGATCTATACCCAAATGATCCTTATTGCTATATCCAAGACAACTATAGTGTGAGAGCAGGTTGATATTTGGCATACACACTTAGCTAAGACCCTAGAGAAAATGGCACCTATAGAAACATGATGGCAGATAAAGGTCAAATGGCCCATCTAATCTGCCCATCTGCAGTAACTATTATCTCTCTCTCTTCGAGAGATCCCACATGCCTATCCCAGGGCCTTTTGAATTCAGACACAGTCTGTCTCCACTACCTCTTCTGGGAGACTGTTGCATGCATCTACCACCCTTTCTGTAAAAAAGTATTTCCTCAGACTACTCCGGAGCCTATCACCTCTTAACTTCATCCTATGCCCTCTCAATGCAGTTTCCTTTCAAATTAAAGAGACTTGACTCATGCACATTTACATTAAGCAGTGTCTATCATATATCCCCTTTCCTTTCTGTCCCCATACGCCTTATGATGAAGACCACATACCATTATAGTAGCCTTCCTCTTAATAACTCACTCACGCTTGCCTTGGTTCTTTCCAGAACTTCAGACCCTATGCGTGAAGGATGGAAATGGAGAGAGAGAGGCATAAATCTTGCCTAGATGAGGACAGGCTAAATTGAGGAAATGCATGATAAATGCACTGCCAAGCCTTAGCAACCAGAAAACAAAGCTTCTCTGTCTTGAACAGGCTGCCAGTTCAACCAAGTATCTGTTCATCATTTTAAATTACTTACTGTAACCTCCACCATGGTCTGTATGTTCTGCATGGCTCACGAGCATGTTGAGAATACCCTACAGTCCAGAATGACACATCTATTGCACTAGAAATAGAATTAGATTCTGGCCAATAATTTTCAAACTTGTCCCAGTCAGAGCCAGCCCCTCTGAACTAGCCTGTCCATTCAAAATTCAACTGCAATGATTTTCTTGCCACTAAAACTAAGTCTGCACCAGGATTTACAGGCAACTTCATCTAGTTTCCTCTTATCAATCAGGAGCACACAAACTTGCCTTATTACACAAACATATGGGACTCCCTTAAACCAAAAACAGAGGGCCTGAGAGATCACAGAGGCCAGCTGAAGCCAGAATTCTGAGAGGCCTTCAGCCATCCATCTACTGTCTTGACTCCTGTCCATTAAAGATTGTTTAGCTAGCAAGTGAGGGCCTTAAAAGGCCACAAAAATTGTGAACACCTTTTTCTAATGTCAGGTATCAACACCATTTTGTAAAAAGGTGATAGGACATGCTCTGACTGGGACAAGCTTGAAAATTATTGGCCAGGATCTAAAGGTAGCCCTCCAACTCCACTTTCATCAGTAGGTATCTACCTGACTTGACCCTAATGACCTCCTGCACCTTAGGTTGGAGCGATCGTTCAAAAAAGATCCCACTCCATTTGTTTTATTACCCTTCTTGTTAGAGGCTAAATTCACATAAGGGTATTTAAGAACATAGTGTTCATGGCCTTGAGCCTCCTGCAGGGCAGTAACTTTGAGTTGTAGTATTCATTGCAAAGGATAATCCAAAGGGATAGTGCCAGTGGTACTAAAAATAAGACATTTGGTGACTGGTTTGAATTCCCGCTGCTTACATAAAGTAATGGCAGACACGTCTGTGAAAATCTCCATCTTAGCCCCATCCCACTGAATGGAACCGACTTTCCTCGCCACTGCCAAGATGCTCTCTGATGGGGAAAAGCAGAAAGCAGGCGATTAGGTCTCTTGACCTCCACGGGGTTTCATGTGGTAGTCCGAATCCGAATTTGCTAAGCTCAGAGACTGCTCACATATTGCCTGCATTAGCTCTGCTGGCAAGAGGCCATCTTGCGATTCCGGAGGCCCCCACACCTGCAAGTTGTTGCGGCATGCCCAGTTTTCACCGTCCTCTAGCTTTGCTAGGAGATCATCATGCTTGGTCTCCAATCATTTGCACCTTTTCTGCAGCTCAGTTAAGTCCCCGATATGGTCATTCACTTTTTCTTCAAAGTTGTTCAGCCATTTGCCCATATCCTCCACTGTTTTGCGCACACCATCAAAATCAGCATGCAGATCATGATGCATCGTTTGCATTGCAGATTTTGGTTCATTAATCCATTCACGAAGCTCCATACGCGAGGCCAGTCTTGACACCCCCTCCCATCAATAGGGTCTGCATTTTCCACCACTTTTCGCATCTCCTGCTGATTGGCGCAGGGACACATTTTCCACCTGGGGTGCTTGGAAGGCAAAATGCTTTCAAATCCGGCCATAGTTTTTTGCTGGTCATCCCTTTGGTATAACTAACCTCTAGCGTATCTTTTGTGCCTACTTTATGTGGGGCAATATCGCACATTATCAATTAGTCAGGGTGGCTGGGAGCTCGGGATTCAGGCTGCCATCCTGCTGATGACGTCACCGGAAGTCATCAATATCCTAATTTGACGCATACTAGACCCCTTGTTAGCCAATATACATAGTATACAGTTTACAAGATAAATTTGACAAAGCTACAGTGCAAGATTTATCAATATAAGTTTTTATCCTAATGTGACACATACTAGGGATCTAATACCAATCTAATATAATAAAATGGTAAGCCGCGCATGCGCACTAAAAAAAAACGTGTTCCCTGAGCTGTCGCGAAAAAAACAATTGCGCATGCGCGGCCCCGGCGGCGGCTTTCAAATAAAAAAAAAATTTCCATAGCTGCGGCGGCCTTTCTCACCCCCGGCTCCTCTCTCGAACTGGACGGTCCCCGCATCTGCCTACCCTTCCCCCCCAACACAGCGCATTTCCCCCCCCAACGAATTAATAAATCGAGCCGGGCCGCCCTCCGCAACAGACCAGAGGAGTTCTTTGCCGCTCACCCCCCTTCCCTTGCCGCTGACCCGAATACCTACCCGGCGATTCAAGCAGCCTGTGCAGCAGTCTTCACACGCTGCTTCAGGCCCTTCTACTGCCCTGATTTGCTCTGCCACGTCTCTGATGGTGTCATCAGAGACGCGACAGAGCAAATAAGCGCAGTAGAAGGACCCGAAGCAGCGTGTGAAGACTGCTGCACAGGCTTCTTGAATCGCCGACTTACAAGGGAAAGGAAGGGGGGGGGCGCAAGGACTCTATCCGAGTAATTAAAAAACTCTGCACAGGGGGAGCAGGAAGAGATGATGATGGACGGGGGGGAAAAGGAAGGGAGGCCTATTGTTGGACAGGGGGAGCAGGAAGAGGTGCAGATGGACAGGGGGGGAAATTAAGGGAGACCTGCTGATGGACAGGGGGGGAAATGAAGGGAGGCCTATTGCTGGACAGGGGGAGCAGGAAGAGGTGCTGATGGACAGGGGGAAAAAATTAAGGGAGGCCTACTGCTGGACAGGGGGAGCAGGAAGAGATGCTGATGGACAGGGGGAAAAAAATAAAGGGAGGCCTACTGCTGGACAGGGGGAGCAGGAAGAGATGCTGATGGACGGGGGGGGGAAATGAAGGGAGGCCTACTGCTGGACAGAGGGAGCAGGAAGAGGTGATGATGGACAGGGGGAAAAAGGAAGGGATGCCTATTGTTGGACAGGGGGAGAAGGAAGAGGTACTGATGGACAGGGGGGAGGTAAAACAAAGGGAGAAGGGCTGCTGCTGGATAAGGGGAGCAGTGAAGGGGTGGTCATGGACACAGGGGAGGTAAAAAGAAGGGAGAATGGACAGGAAAAAGTGGCTAAGGAGACAGAGAGAGAAAGAAATAAAGACAGACACACACACATATATTCTAGCCCGAGGGAGGAAAATGCTGCACAGGGAAGTAGGGAGGGGGGAAATGCTGATGCACAAGGAAATGGAGGGGGAGGGAATGCTGATATGGCTACTGTACAGGAAAGTGGACAAGGGGAGATAAATGCTGCATAGGGGGCAGAAAGAGAGACAAATAGAAAGAAAGACAAATAATAGGATGGAGGGAGACAGAAATAAAAGAAGAAAGACACAAGGGCAGGGAGTGAGACAGAAAGAAAGACAGACATACATATATTCTAGCACCCGTTAATGTAACGGGCTTAAAGACTAGTATATATAATATTTCTAGTGCAATAGGTGTGCCATTCTGGACTGTAGGGTATTCTCACCATGTTGTTCTCCGTGTATTTGGGAAACGCTTATTCACATTAAGTGTTTTCACAGTGTTCCCACTGTATTTGGTTTGACATTCTCAGACCAGTGTCCCTGAGGAAGGCGTCGGTTTACACACTGAAACTAGGATCTTTGTTGGGACCATCTATTTCAAATAAAGACTATGATTGGCTGAAAAGACGCCTCCCTTGCCTTTCTTTTGGTTTGTCACCATGCTCGTGAGCCATGCAGAAGGAATCCACTCCAACTTTTCAACTCCTCCCCCTTCACCAGAGGGCTCTGCTGACCCCTTCAGTTTTTCCTTCTGTATGAAAGCCAGAAGAAGTCTTTCTGATCTGCTGTTTATTTATTTTCACATTGTTTTTGGCAGCTTTCGGTGCTCAGAGCTCCCTAGATCAGGAGGAAAACTTTGCCTACATGGAGGAGAAGCAGATTAAGGTCTGCAGCTGTTAGTAAGCCAGCAGTAACCCGTGTGGAGCTCAGGGTTCAATCCCCTAGTAGCTTTGCTTACCTACTGGGTCGCAGGGCCCAGTAGATGTCAATCATCCGTGTAAGGTTCAGCTCTGCAGGGTGCTGGCTGCATTTCACGTTCCCATCCCCCCCTTTCATATATGCGAGTCCACGAGAGATGAAGATCAGTGAGAGACTTTGATTGGCAGCCTGGAGATTTCCGGTTTTTGGAGGACAGTTCCATTGAGGCAGTGGTTTCTTCTCCCAGATCCAGCTACTTTAGGAGCTTAGTCAGGCTGCAGCACATCCACAGCACAGGTCACAGTGGATAACACTGTTAAAGCCTATGAAAGAAATCGAGGGGGTGTTCTTAAAAAGCTAGTTTTAAAGGTTACTACTCTTTTCTTTAAGGTCCTCTACAATCCTTTTTTTCTGAGTTTTTCAACTAAGCTGGGAGTTTTTGGTGCCAAGATGTTGTTGGCCATCTTGGATTTCCTGATAATTTTTTTTTTCCAAAGTTCTCCAGAACCTTCAAAACTCCTCGTTTTGCCTAAAGACTTGCAGGGATGGAGTCTTCAGGCTCTTTTATCCCTAATTTATGTCTAATATGTGCTGAATGGATGCCAAAAGTGTGCCCTTGCACCATGTGCTGCGCAGCGTGTGAAGGAGTGGGAGCTTTGGGCTTAGCCTTCCCTCAGGTCTCTAGGGCTGCAGAGATATTGAAGGGCCTGTCTGCCAGGAGAAAAATCTCTTCCAGAGCCCTGGAACAGTGGCTTACCTAAGCATAGGAGGGTGGAAGCCACGGAGCCAAGAGACACAAGATGGAGACACCTAAAGGGAACACCATACTGCCTAATATTAGATTGGTGACTCCTGTTTTCCAAATCATTTATTTTTTTGCATCAAGGCATTAATAGCTATGTCATGTTTTGTGTCCCTCCAGATCGCCACTATGTCATCCTCTGTGGTTGCAATTCGTTCTGCTGCCAACACCTGACCAGCCATTGCTTGCTGTTCTGAATGGGTACCAAACTCTGTATGCTAGCCAGTTGGGCCTCCAGGCGGGCATTCTCCTCCTGAATAACCTCCAGCACATTTTCCAATGATTTGGCCGGTTCTTCAGGAAACTGTCACTGGAGGTGAGTTAGCAGCGATATCCAGAGAAGGAGTTTGTTCTGGAGAATCTACCCTTTCCTGCTGCGACAAGCATTGTAGCTTGGTGGTTTGTTTGGTAGGTCTTGCCGTTTTGTTTGGAAGATCAGCGAGCTTAAGTTTTTTTGGGCCTTGCCAAGGAGGCATACCCAGTAGCTATAAATATTACTGACTAAAGTGAAAAATGGGCAAAAATTCTCGGTGTGGAACTTAGAAAGCAATAAATTTGGGTTGAAACGTCGGGAGAGCTCCCCCAGTGTGTCATGTGACACCTCCCCGCCCTATACAAGATTTAACCATGATAGAGTACTGCTATGAACTCATCCAGAATTCCTACCCAAAGTTGCATCAGAATGTCACCTCAACCAGTCCATAGTTCTTTCTATTTTCTTTCCAAAACTACATTCCCATCCAGGTGAAGCAGCTCTTCACACCTTGGACTGCAAACTACATGGACCACACTTGCTTCCTAGAGGATCCTCCCAGCTGTGTAACACTGGACCCTAAGAAACTGGAGTTCCTGTTACCAAGGGAACCATCTCTACTTAGCTGGCAGACTTTATCTCCATATATATTCAGGCTGGGTTGACATTGCAGAGCCCTATAACAGCCCACAATGTCCAAGCTATTGTTACCTCTGTAGTTCATTAAGGCTTCACGTCTATTGAGGACATCTGCAAAGCAGCTGCTTAGTTCTTAATCCATACAGTCAACTCTCATTGCTGTTTTGAACAAAACTCCAGGAGAAACTGTCATTTTGAATAAATAGCTCCACAAAATCTTTTTTACTTCCTGAGCACCAACTTTCTCTCCAGTCCCATTTGGGTTTCACAGCATCATGTTGATATGTCCATTATCCTTGTCCAGAGTCATGATTCTGGCAGCTTGGGAGTTCCACATGTGAAAATATGCTTGCTTGTCCTTGGAGAAAGAAAGATACTTACCTGTAGCAAGTGTTCTCTGGGGACAGCAGGCACACAGTCCATTCTCATATTCGCGGTAGTATGGTTCTCAAAAATGTTCACAAACCGCAAAATCACAAATAATGTAAATTTGAGTCTATGGGAAAATAGAACTTAGGTTCCAGCAGTATGTATTGTGCCTCAAAAAGTGGAAAGTGAACAGTGGGTCCTATTGAGAAAATAGGGTTAGGTTCTTGTACGGGACAGCACTATAGGTACTTGTAATTCACTCTCTGGACACTTGAAGGCCATATCTGGAAGTGAACACCAGACGCAAAGTGAAAATGAAAGCACATCCGCGACTACGCAAGCACAGCAGCACAAATGAGGAATGTTGGTCACAATAGATGGTAACCATGGATACATACATTGGAAATGCTTGAATAATGTGAACAGACAGTGTATTTTTGCAACCTGCCCTAATTGGCATCTTAGTTTTGTTACTGAATTGTAAGTCCCAAAATTTGTCGTCAGGTGAGAAGACACTGGTACAGGCACTGACTTAAATTTAAAGTGACAGTGCACTTGGTAGAATCCGTATTGGGTTCCGTGGATGGACACCCACATGAGAATATATGCCTGCTGTCCTCGGAGAACACTTGCTGCAGGTAAGTATCTTTGCTTTTTTTCTTACAGGATGTTTTGGAGAATTCTTTCCAAAAAAAAAAAAATTGAAAAAGAATCCAAATAAAGGAAACAAGAAGCAACATAAGCATCAGTAAGTTGGATGCAAACTGTTGATAAATAGGGTAAAAGAACTACCGGTGGAATTCTGCACAAAAAAAATTCAAAATTCTGCACACAATTAGCAAATTCTGCAAGCTTACTCTGTTAAAATTTAAACAATATTTTTTGCTAACTATCCATATTTCATCTAAAACACTCAAAATACTTTTTTTCAACCTTTATCTGTATGTTTTATTTTTCTATAATGGTTGTTCCAGTTTCCTTCTTTCCTATCTGTCTTGTGACATAGTAATTAGAGCTAAAGTCTCAGTACCCTGAAATAGTGGGTTCAAACCCCACCCTGCTCCTTGATCATCCACTGTAGAGAGTGACACGGGGACTAATTTGTCCCTGCAGGAACTCAATTTCCCCGTCCCTACGAGTTTTGTCGCTGTCTCTGTCCCATTCCTGTAAGCTCTGCCTTAACCACATAAGCCTCGAACACTTTTGAGGCTTGTGCAGATGAGAACAAAGTTTGCAGGAATGGGGCACGGACAGGAAAGAGAACTCGACGGGAAAATGAGTTCCTGCGGGGAAGGGGAAAAATTTGTCCCCATGTCATTCTCTAATCGACTGCCCCAGGTTCATTAGGTAGATTGTGAGCCTACCAGGACAAATAAGGAAAATGCTTGAAGTACCTGTTGGCAAACCACTTTTGAGTGTGGCTGTAAAACTACAAAAAAGTGGTACACAAGTCTCAATCCCTTTCCCTAATTCTGGAAAGAGTGGATGTAAATTACTTATTTACTCTTTCCAAAAGTGCAAGGACTTGGGGGGTCATGCGATGAAGCTACTAAGTAGTAGATTTAAAACAAATCAGATAAAATATTTCTTCACTGTACATGTAATTCAATTCTGAAATTTTGTTGCCAGAGAATGTGGTGAAAGCAGGTAGCTTAGCAGGGTTTAAAAAAGGTTTGGATAATTTCCTAAAACAAGTCTATAGGTCATTAGAGATGGCTTGGGGAAATCTACTTATTCCTAGGATAAGCAGCATAAAATCTGTTTTACTTCTTGAGATCTTGCCAGGTACTTGTGACCTGGATTGGCCACTGTTGGAAACAGGATACTGGTCTTTGATGGACCTGTAGTCTGTCCCAGTATGACAACTCTTACTTCCTTATGTTTTCTATTCCCTCACTATGCCTGCCTCTGTCATATTGATACCGTGTTTCCCCGAAAATAAGGCACTGTCTTGTATTAATTTTGGGCCCAAAAAAGGCACTAGGTCTTTTTTTTTTAATATTTAAGTATTTTTATTGATTTCAATATTATATCAAGTAAACTTGTACAGAAAGCAAATTTAACCAAAGCATATTACAATCGTATAAATCCATACTTAACAATGTTAAGCAATACAAGAAAAACTATTATGGTAAAATTAGCTCAAGTCCTCATTAGATCCAAGAATTAATTGTGAGAACATAAAGAAACAATCAAAAAAGTAATGCTGTTCCTATAGATCGGTAAGGAAGTTACTATTCTCTTTTAGAGCTTAAACTTGAGTTTTCTCCTTGTCCAGATGGGACATTGCCAGAAAATATAGTCAAATGTTGGGGCTCAAAGAATTCATATTTAGTTGAGTGATAACGGACAATGCACTTACAAGGATGTCTCAAATAAAATGTAGCCCCCAATGAGATGATCCCCGGCTTCAAAAGAAGGAAGTCACGTCCTTGTAACATCAGGGAACATTTGAATTTTACAGCCAAGAAATTCCTTTTGTTTATTCTTAAGAAATAGTCTCAATAACCAAGATTTATCAAAAGAAAGCCAAAGTGGCTACTAATGTTGCAGGTGTTATCACTTCCTTATCTGACTTCTCCAGAATCTCTGTAATATTCATTACTTGTCCTTCAGTAGGCTCAGGTTGCTGTTGGTGCGGAATTTTGCTAGGGAGATAATAAACTTGATCAAATGGTGAAAGATTACCTTCCGGAACTTCCAAAATTTCTAATAAATATCTCCTGAGCATATATCTCTAGGTGTTACCATAGTTATTCTTGGAAAGTTTATCAATCTCAAATTATTACTACGTTCCTGATTTTCTAATAACTCTACTTTTCTTCTAAGATTCAAGTTGTCTTTAATTATAGCTTCCTGGAGTTGTTTTATTGAAACCATATCCTGCTGAGTCTTTTCAAGTAAACTATTAGAAGAAGTCATATCCAATTTTAATTTTTCTAATTCTTCTGAGTGGTGGATAAGTTTATTTTCAACCTGTTGGAAATTGGGACTAATTACCTTCCCAAAATTAAGGCACTAGGTCTTATTTTTGGGAAGGTCTTATTTTTTTCATGTCCTGTACAATGATTATCTTTCCCTTCTTCTCCCCCACTCCAATTCTTCCTGTTTTCCTTTCTCTTCCCCACATGTGCAGCATCTTTCCTTCCCTCTCACCCAACCCCTTGTGCAGAATCTTTCTATCTCTCTCCCCTCCCTCCCATCCCCCTGTGCAGCAGAACCCTTGCAGCTTCTATTCCTCCCATCCCCCCATGGAGCATTTTATAATCCTTCCCATCCCCCCGCCACACACCCCCTCTCCTTGCTGACCCTTTCATCTCTCCCACCCATCCAAACCCCAACCGCAAAACCGAAATACAGTACCTTATAACAAACCGCATCATCGGCAGCACAGGCCCCATCGTGGCTTTCTCACGCCCGGGCATTCCTCTGCTGTGTTGCTGATGATGTGAGAAAGCCACGATGGAGCCTGTGCTGCCGACAATGCGGTTTGTTATAAGGTACTGTATTTCGGTCTCGTGGTTGGGGTTCTGATGGGTTGGTGAGATGAAAGGGTCGCGGGTGGAGTGCTGCTGCCACCGGTGACTTGGGCTTATTTTTGTGGGTAGGGCTTATATTAAGACCTACCCTGAAAATCATGCTAGGGCTTATTTTCGGGGAAACACGGTAATTCCTTTTTAACTCTTTTTTTGCCTCTTTCTTACCCTTCTCCTCTCACTTTTCAGCTACCTATCAGATTTCCAACTTCTCTCCCATTCCCCATCTTATTCCTTCCTCAGCCATTCTCTTTCATCTTCAACGTATAGACATATGAAAAAATTAGGACACCCCATGAAATACTCAGTTCTTTCTTAAATGTTCACATATCAATGTCAAATCTTTTTTTTTTTTTTTAATTTATTTCTGGAAAAGAAAGTGATGTAATTGCAGTTAAACAATGAAACTTTTCCTTGATTTACTCATGAAATAAAAGATATCCACAAAAATATGTATTCTAACTGAGGAATAAATTAGGACACCCCCACATATCCTCCCAAATAAAGTAGCTTAAATACACAGGTATATCACATCAGGTGCACATGATTAGAATATCGTTACTCAGCATTTTGAAGGAGGTTTGCCCTACTTAAACCTCAGACATTTAGTTTGATGGGCTCATGACTGCTGTGATAAGAGTGAACACCATGGTGAGATCAAAAGAGCTGTCTGAGACCTTCAGAAAGAAGATTGTAGCAGCTTTTAAGTCTGGTAAGGGATTTAAAAAGATCGCGAAACAATTTGACATTAGCAAGTGTAGGACTTCCCAAACAACTGCCAACATTCCCAGCTCTGGCCGTACAAGAAAGTTAACCCCCCAGAGCAGACTACAAGATGCTAAAAGAAGTTTCCATAAACCCTAAAATGTCATCACGGGACCTACAGCAGGCTCTTGCTACTGTTGATGTGAAAGTGCATGCCTCTACAATCAGAAAGAGACTGCACAAATTTAACTTGCATGGGAGGTGTTCAAGGAGGAACCTTTGTTCTCTAAGAAAAACATCAAGGCCAGACTGAAGTTTACCAGAGAGAACGAAGAAAATTACCAGGACTTCGGGAATAGTGTTCTATGAACAGATGAGTCTAAAATTGAATTATTTGGACATCAGAAAAGAGGACATGTTTGGCATACACCAAATGCAACATTCCAGGAGAACAACCTCATACCAACTGTGAAGCATGGAGGTGGAAGTGTCTTGGTTTGGGGATGCTTTGCTGCAGCAGGACTTGGCCAGCTCACCATCATAGAATCCACCATAAGTTCTACAATGTATCAGAGGGTACTTGAATAAGAAAATTAAAGCTGAAGCAGAAATGGACCCTGCAACACAATGACCCAAAACATACCTGCAGTAGCCGAGTCAAAGCCCTGATTTAATCCCATTGAGATGCTGTGGGGTGATTTGAAATGGGCTATACACGCAAGAAGCCCCTCAAACATCTCACAACTGAAAGAATTCTGCATTGAGGAGTCTGCCAAACTTCCCTCAGACCGATGTCGAAGACTGGTAGATGGCTACAGGAAGCGTCTCACTGCAGTTATTTCAGCCAAAGGGGGTAACATAAGAACATAAGAATTTGCCTCCACTGGGTCAGACCAGAGGTCCATCGCGCCCAGCAGTCCGCACCCGCGGCGGCCCATCAGGTCCATGACCTTTCATGTTATCTTGATTTAGCCCTAGCCCCCTTGTTTTCATCTATACTCTTTCCATACTCTTATCTTCCCTTTATCTGTATCCCTCAATCCCCCTATCCTTCAGGAATCCATCCAATCCCTCTTTGAATCTCTGTAGTGTACTCTGCCTGACCACTTCCTCCGGGAGCGTTTTCCATGTGTCCACAACCCTCTGTGTGAAGAAGAACCTCCTGGCATTTGTTCTAAACTTCTCCCCTTCCAGTTTCTCCCCTTCCAGTTTCACTAGCTATTAGGGTGTAGGGTGTCCAAATTTATTCCTCAGTTAGAATACACATTTTTTGTGGATATCTTTTGTTTCATAAATAAATCAAGGAAAATTTTTGTTGTTTACCTGCAACTATATCACTTTCTTTTCCAGAGATAAATAAAAGATTTGACATCAATATGTGAACATTTCTTAAGAAAGAACTGAATATTTCATGGGGTATCCTAATTTTTTCACATGACTGTACTTTGTGACCATATTTCTACCCTCTCTAATAACTTGTCCTCTCATCTGTTTCTTTGCCACCCCCTTCTGTCCTCTCCCTCAGTTCTACCATTCTCAACATATTTCTTTCTCCACCCTTATAGTCCAACATCTGCTTCCTCTTCCTTACCTCCCCACCCTTCCCAGGTAGCCTTACATTGTCGGGCATCTCTCTACTCCCTTCTGCTCCTGGATTCAATATCTCCCTCTTTTTCCCCCTCCTGTGTATGCCTCCCTCCCTTTCATTCATTCCAATGTGCAACATCTCTCTCCCTCCCTCCCTTGCGCCCTGGGTCTAATATCTCTCTTCTCCCTTCCCCATGTAGCATTCTCTCTCTTTCACAGCCATAACCAACATTTGTTTCTTTCCCACTGTCCACCATCTCTCCCTCTCCCTTGCCTTCTGCCCTGGATCAAACATTTCTCTCCCATCTTCTCCATGCATCTCTTCCTCCCCTTCACGTCATATGCAAGATTGCTCCCTTTCTTACCCCTCTCAACTTCTTTGTTGCATCTCTCCTCCATCCCATGTTGAACACTTCTTTCCCATGTGCAAAAAGTGACGACGACAAAAATACTGGGAGTATTATTGGACCAAGAATTATCTTTCCATGATCAGATTAGATCTGTAGTTAAAAACTGTTTTTATAAACTACGTCTCATTAGATCCTTATCCAAAGTCTTAGAACCAAAAGCTCTTAATGTTCTAACTCATTCTTTGGCTATTTCCAGGCTGGACTACTGCAATACATTGTACCACGGCATAACTCAGAAAGAAATAAGAAGGTTACAAATTATACAAAATACAGCAATAAAAATTATTGCAAACTCCAAAAAATACTATCATGTCACTCCTCTTCTACGAAAAGCACACTGGCTACCAATTTCACACAGAATAATCTATAAAATTGCACTAATAACCTTCAAAATCCAACAAACCAACACACCATTATTTCTACATCGTTATTTGATACCATATTCTTCAGCCAGATCTCTAAGATCAACAGAACAGCATTTGCTGACTATCCCTTCTTTGAAAATAATAGGCACCAGAAGAGTTACAATTTTTTCAATCATAGCACCCCAGCTTTGGAACAAGTTACCAATTTATCTACATGGTGAAACTTCTTTAGAAAAATTTAAAAGCATATTAAAAAACTACCTATTCAAAGATGCATTTGGTCACAGACAGGATAATTCTTTCATCAACAATCTCGGGCTCTAAATTTAACCAGATCTATATATAGATCACAACCTCTCCCTTTCACTTTTTAGGCCTAGCCTTATTTGTAAAACATTTTCAATTACCCTCCTGATGTTGTTTTTTCCTTAAATGTTCTTCTACTTTCTTTAAAATTGTAGTTCACCCTTTTTCCCTTATGTATCGCTAATTAATTGTGTACATAGATTGTATGTTTACCTGTATAAATTGTTTTACTTTGTCCCCTCAAAATTTTTATTGTTACACGCATTGAAATATTTGACATTGCGTTTATATCAAACTTTTAATAAACTTGAAACTTTCCCTCACTGACCAATTTTTGTTGTATCTCTGCCTTCCTCTCCACCCCATGCACAATATATCCTCTCTCCCTTCTGTGTGCAGTATCCTCTCTTCCTCCCCTATCCCACTGACAATTCTGCCCCTCCTAAGGCTTTGCTTCAATGGGTCGCGACATGCAAAATTGATTTTCCAGATACTCCAGTCATTGATGGGTATAGTTCTTATCTTTGGCAGCTACTTCCAAACTTTCCACAGACTGCATTTTAGCTTTCAAGGAATCCAATTGTGAGAAAACTTGACCAGATATCTGAGCTTGAAGAAGAGCAACATCAAAAATGGTCACAGTATTACTAGTAGTCTGTTTTACCATTGCCAATAAAAAGGAATGCTTCCCAATAAAAAGGATAGCTTCCCAAAGTGGCTCCATCACTGCGGCTGGTCTCATTACCCAAGCTCTTAATTCAGGAGTAGCCTGGTTCTTAACACTCCACAGGTTACTTAGTTTCCTGACTCAGACCCTGACAATTGCCTGCAAAGGTAAGTCTTCATTGAGAGTCAAGCCTGATACAGTTACTGGCTGCCCCCTTGCACTCCAAATCTTGTCTCCACTAGGGCCCTTCAGCAGTGCACTGCTCAGCAACAAAGCCACCATCTGGCTACAGGGGAGCCACCCATTCCATGGGGCACAAAACACTCC
Source organism: Geotrypetes seraphini (assembly GCF_902459505.1). Lineage (NCBI taxonomy): Eukaryota > Metazoa > Chordata > Amphibia > Gymnophiona > Dermophiidae > Geotrypetes > Geotrypetes seraphini. The sequence continues at coordinate 287,744,464 of NC_047086.1, forward strand.
CATCTAAACTGCCCAAAGCTTCCATTCCAGGCACAACTAAGTGGTTTGTCTGACAGGAGCTTGAAAACGATCAAACATGGCTGGCTTCATCCCAGGTGCTGCAACCAAAGTTAGGGGAGACTCCCAAACTGTGCCTCTCCTTTTTCCCATCCTACTCGAGGTACAGGCTCAATTCAGCAGCATTTTGCCCTGTCAGAGGAGCTTCTGGTTTTGCGTCCTTTTCTGAAGAATGCTATCTTGGATCTCCTGCTGCTTTTAATTATTTTTTTAATATTCCACTTTATTCCAAAATATCTTTGAATGCTAGAAATGAAATAATTGGCATAGATGAACTGTAATCTGATTAATCATCTCTCTTCAGTTCCAGGGAACCGTGGTGGATACAACAGGCGGGGAAACATGCCACAGCGAGGAGGTGGATCTGGTGGTGGTGCAATTGGCTATCCATATCCTCGTGGTCCTGTTTATCCAAGCAGGGGTGGCTATGCCAACCGAGGAAATTACAGTCGAGGTGGCTTGCCCACCAGGGGGAACTATAACCAGGTAAATGCCATTAATATATGGTCTCAAGTATCATTTGGTATGACACAGTAGGAAAAGCTTTTCCACAAACTAATAGACCAGTAAATGTGATAGGTAGGCCAACAGAACTTGATCATTTCTAAAGTAGACAATGCATGGGGAGAAGAAATAGCCAGGAGTTAGAAAGGGTTTGTTGTTTACCTAGTAATAATAATAATAATTTTATTTCTTATATACCGCAAAAGCCATAGTAGTTCGACCCGGTTTACAACGAAGAAGGGCTGGACAATCAGCGAAAATGGTACAATGTTACAATCAGATAAAATTAGGTGGTAGAGAAAAAAATGGTACAACTGAGAGAAAAAATGGTACAAACAGAAAGAAAGATGGGTACAATTATGGCAGTGAAATGGTACAGTGAAGAAGGTCAAGACAATCTGCGTAAAGGACATAGAGAGATAGAGGGCCAGGGTGGGCATAGGGTCTTAGGGTATGAATCGGGTGAAAAAGCACAGTTACTTACCGTAACAGGTGTTATCCAGGGACAGCAGGCAGATATTCTTAACGCATGGGTGACGTCACCGACGGAGCCCCGGTACGGACCTTTTTAACTAGAAAGTTCTAGTTGGCTGCACCGCGCATGCGCGAGTGCCTTCCCGCCCGACGGAGGAGAGCGTGGTCCCCAGTTAAGATAAGCCAGCTAAGAAGCCAACCCGGGGAGGAGGGTGGGACGTAAGAATATCTGCCTGCTGTCCCTGGATAACACCTGTTACGGTAAGTAACTGTGCTTTATCCCAGGACAAGCAGGCAGCATATTCTTAACGCATGGGTGACCTCCAAGCTAACAGAGAGGGAGGAGGGATGGTTGGCCATTAGGAAAATAAATTTTGTAACACAGATTGGCCGAAGTGTCCATCCCGTCTGGAGAAGGCATCCAGACAGTAGTGAGTAGTGAACGTGTGAACTGAGGACCAAGTGGCAGCCTTGCAGATTTCCTCGATGGGCGTGGAACGGAGGAAAGCCACAGAAGCAGCCATAGCTCTGACCCTGTGGGCCGTGACAGCACCTTCCAGTGAGAGACCAGCCCGAGCATAACAGAACGCAATACAGGCAGCAAGCCAGTTGGAAAGCGTCCGTTTAGAGACAGGACGACCTAGACGGTTAGGATGAGCGGTGAGCCCTGGTACGGTCAAGGTAGTATGCAAGGGCACGCTTACAATCCAGCGTGTGCAACGCCTGTTCCCCAGGATGAGAATGGGGTTTAGGGAAAAAGACAGGCAACACAATGGACTGGTTGAGGTGAAAAGCCGAGACCACCTTGGGAAGGAATTTAGGATGGGTACGCAGAACCACCTTGTCATGGTGAAAAACAGTGAACGGTGGATCGGCGACCAGTGCATGCATCTCACTAACCCTCCTGGCAGAGGTGATGGCAATGAGGAAAAGCACCTTCCATGTGAGAAGTTTGAGCGAAGTTGTGGGAAGAGGCTCAAAAGGGGGTTTCATGAGGGCTGATAAAACCACATTCAGGAGGAGGCTTCAGAGGTGGTTTGACATTGAAGAGGCCTCTCATGAACCGGGAAACCAGTGGATGAGCCGTGAGAGGTTTTCCGAGGATAGGCTCATGAAACGCAGTGATGGCACTGAGGTGGACTCTGATTGAGGTAGACTTGAGGCCAGCGTCGGACAGAGAGAGCAAATAGTCCAGTACAGTTTCCACCGCTAATGAGGTGGGATCGTGATGATGCAGTAGACACCAAGAGGAGAACCTGGTCCACTTCTGATGGTAACATTGGAGGGTGGCCGGTTTCCTGGAGGCATCCAAAATGCGACGGACAGGCTGAGACAGATTCTCTGGAGAGGTCAGCCCGAGAGAAACCAAGCTGTCAGGTGGAGCGAAGACAGATTGGGATGCAGTAGAGACTGACGTTGCTGCGTAAGTAGAGTAGGAAATACAGGAAGAGGAATGGGCTCCCTGGAGCTGAGCTGAATCAGGAGGGAGAACCAGTGTTGGCGAGGCCACCGAGGAGCGATGAGAATCATGGTGGCCCTGTCCCTGCGGAGTTTGGATAACGTCCGCAACATCAGAGGTAGTGGAGGAAAGGCATAGAGGAACCGATCCGTCCAGTCGAGCAGGAATGCATCTGGGGTCAGACGATGAGGAGAGAAGAGTCTGGAACAGAACTGGGGTAACTGATGGTTGTGAGGCGCTGCAAAGAGGTCCACCTGCGGAGTGCCCCAGCGAGCAAAGATGGAGTGGAGTGTTGAAGGGTCCAGAGTCCACTCGTGAGGTTGAAGGATGCGGCTGAGATTGTCGGCCAGGGAGTTCTGTTCGCCCTGGATATAGACAGCCTTGAGGAAGAGATTGCGGGCCGTGGCCCAGGTCCAGATGCTGAGAGCCTCCTGACAAAGGAGGCGAGATCCGGTGCCGCCTTGCTTGTTTATGTAGTACATGGCGACTTGATTGTCTGTGCACAGGAGAAGGACCTGAGGGCAGAGAAGGTGCTGGAAGGCCTTGAGAGCATAGAACATGGCTCTGAGTTCCAGGAAATTGATGTGATGTTGACGCTCCTGAGGGGTCCAGAGTCCCTGGGTGCGTAGATCTCCCAGGTGAGCTCCCCACGCATAGGGGGAGGCATCAGTGGTTAAGATCATGGAGTGAGGGGGTAGATGAAAGAGTAGACCCCTGGAAAGATTTGAGGAGTTCAACCACCATTGAAGAGATTGCTGAAGAGACGATGTCACAGAGATGGGATGAGAAAGAAGATCCGTGGTCTGTGACCATTGGTTGGCAAGAGTCCATTGAGGTGTCCTGAGGTGGAGTCGCGCCAGAGGAAGCACATGGACCGTTGAGGCCATGTGGCCCAGGAGGACCATCATCTGTCAGGCAGGAATGGAGTGATGAAGGAGCACCTGACGACAGAGGTGGAGCAGGGTCCGTTGACGGTCGGAGGGGAGAAACGCCCTCATTAGTGTGGTGTCGAGAACTGCTCCAATGAACTGAAGTCGCTGTGTGGGAAGCAGATGCGACTTGGGGTAGTTGATCTCGAACCCCAGGAGATGGAGGAAAGAGATGGTGTGATGAGTGGCTTGTAGCACAAGTGGAGACGTAGGTGCTTTCACCAACCAATCGTCCAAGTAGGGGAACACCTGGAGGTTGTGAGACCTGAGGAAGGCCGCCACCACAATAAGGCACTTGGTGAACACCCTGGGCGATGAAGCGAGGCCAAAAGGTAGCACTTTGTACTGATAGTGACGGTGCTGAATCTGAAACCGTAGGAAGCGACGTGAAGTCGGATTGATTAGGATGTGAGTGTAGGCCTCTTTGAGGTCCAGGGAACATAGCCAGTCGTGTTGAGAGAGAAGAGGGTAAAGCGTGGCAAGGGAGAGCATTCTGAACTTCTCCTTGACCAGACACTTGTTGAGGTCCCTGAGATTGAGGATGGGACGAAGGTCTCCTGTCTTCTTGGGAACCAGGAAGTAGCGGGAGTAGAATCCCTGACCCCTTTGGTCCGGAGGCACCTCTTCGATGGCATTGAGAAGAAGGAGGGAGTGGACCTCCCTCAGGAGGAGGGGGGTTTGGGAGGAGTGAGAAGCAGACTCTAAGGGAGGATTGTCTGGTGGAAGAGTCTGGAAGTTGAGAGAGTAGCTGTGGCGAATGATGTTGAGGACCCATTGGTCTGATGTGATGACCTCCCAACGGCTGAGGAAGATTTGGAGGCGACCTCCGATAGGCTGAGGAAGAGGCAATGATGGTGGGAGACTGGCTATGCCCTGGAGGAAAAAGTCAAAAGGGCTGAGATGGTTTTGACGGAGGGAGAGGCTTGGCAGGTTGGTGAGACTGTGAGCGAGCCTGAGATTGATGCTGTTGACGAGGTCGGCGAGGCTGCTGTTGAGGCGGGTTGAGAGGTCTGGCCGAGAACCTGCGCTGTTATGAAGACTGCTGTCTGTAGGTGCGAGCAGGTGGAGTCTTCTTTTTAGGTTTAATCAGAGTGTCCCACCTGGTCTCATGTGCTGAGAGTTTCTGGGTTGTTGAGTCCAGGGACTCTCCGAAGAGTTCATCACCCAGACAAGGTGCGTTAGCCAGGCGGTCCTGGTGGTTAATGTCCAGGTCAGAGACTCTCAGCCATGCCAAACGTCGCATGGCCACCGCCATGGCAGATGCGCGAGAGGTCAGCTCAAATGAGTCGTAGATGGAGCGAACCATGAATTTCCTGAGTTGGAGGAGGCTGGAAATATGTTGCTGGAAAAGAGGGACCTTACGTTCAGGAAGGTATTTCTGTAAGGAGGAGAGCTGTTGCACCACATGCTTCATATAGAAGGAGAAATGGAAGGTGTAGTTGTTGGCTCTATTGGCTAGCATGGCATTTTGGAAAAGGCGCTTACCAAATTTATCCATGGTTTTTCCCTCTGCCAGGAGGGGTGGAGGCATATACACTGGAACCCTGAGACTTTTTCAAAGTAGATTCCACCAGGAGGGATTCGTGGGGCAATTGAGGTTTGTCAAACCCTGGGATTGGAATAACCCGGTACAAGCTATCCAATTTGCGAGGGGCCCCGGGAACAGTGAGGGGAGTCTCCCAGTTTTTATAGAAAGTTTCCCGTAAGATGTCGTGGACAGGCAACTTTAGAAATTCCTTGGGAGGTTGCTCAAAGTCTAGGGCATCGAGGAAAGCCTGAGACTTTTTAGAGTCGGACTCTAAGGGGATGGAAAGAGCTGCTGCCATCTCCCTAAGGAATTTAGAAAAAGAGGATTGTTCTGGTTTTGAGGCGGTATCGGTCATGGAGGGTTCTTCGTCGGTTGACGAAGCGTCCTCTTCGGTACCGTGCAGGGAGTCTTCCCACAAGTCTGGGTCTCTAACGTCAGGGTGTGCACGTTTGAATATCGGTGTGGAAGGCTCGGCATGGCGGATCTTTGAGAGAGATTTGCCTGAGCGCACCGAGGCGGTACCGGGAGAGGAAGACCGATGTCGTTCCTGGGACCGGGAAGGGTCGGCAGCAGTACGGGTATGCACTGTAGGTGTTTCAGCCAAGAGCACCGGCATGGAGGTATTAATCGGTACCGAGGGGGTCGACACTGATGGGACAGTGCGAGGCTCGGACCGGTCCCGTACCGGAAGGTGCGGTGCCAGCAATGCCGGCAACAGTTGTTGGAGTTGTTGCTGGAGCTGCTCCTGTAATTGGTTTTGGAGTATGGCCGCGATGCGGTCATCCAGGGGGGGCACCGGTACCGCTTTTTTCTTCTTCGGTACCATAGGTGCCGCTCTACGCTCCGGCGATGAGGAGGCCGATGATGAGGCACTCACCGATATCGGAGCGGAGCGTTTGCGGGGTCGGTGCGGTGCCGGGAGGGCCGGTGTCGCAACCGTGGCAGGAGGGCGCTCAAGGGAAGTGGAAGGCTTCTTAGCCGGCTTACCTGGGCCCAACGACCCCGAAGAAGGGTCAGGTGGTGTCGACGTCGTGGGTGCCGACTTTTGTGGTGCCGTCGACGTCGCAGCAGGTTCCATGGCAGATCCGGTACCGAATAAAAGATTTTGCTGGATCTGCCTGTTTTTTAATGTGCGCTTTTTAAGCGTAGCACAGCGAGTGCAAGAGTCAGCCCGATGCTCTGGACCCAGGCACTGCAGGCACCAATTGTGCGGGTTGGTGAGAGAGATCGGTCGTGCACACCGCTGGCACTTCTTAAAGCCCGGTTGAGGGGGCATGAAGGGAAACACGGCCTCCGCAAAATCGAATCCGGAGGCCTGTATGGTGGCAACAGGCCCCGCCGGGGCCAGCCTGAAAAAATAAAGAAAACTGGACGAGTTTTTTTTGTTTTTTTTTTTTGCAAGTAAAAATAGGGAGTCCGAAAAGAAAAATTAGAAGAAAAACAAAAAATTACGCGAGCGGGAAGGCAGAAACTAGCTTTTCAACGGCCGTTGAAAGCACATGCGTCTTCTTTACTCCGCGGAAACGAAGAAACTGGGGACCACGCTCTCCTCCGTCGGGCGGGAAGGCACTCGCGCATGCGCGGTGCGGCCAACTAGAACTTTCTAGTTAAAAAGGTCCGTACCGGGGCTCCGTCGGTGACGTCACCCATGCGTTAAGAATATGCTGCCTGCTTGTCCTGGGATAAGATTAGTTTTTAGTAGTTTCCTGAAGTTTAAGTAGGATGAAGAGCGTGAGATGATGTGGGCCAGCCAGTTATTGTGATGACCTGCTTGGAAGGCAAGAGTTCTATTTAGATATCTTTTGTAACGGCAGGTCCTTAGGGTAGGGTAGCTAAACAGGTGGGTTCTACGTATGAGTTTGGATGGGCGGTCTAGTAGGCTGTATGGCTTTATGAATTGGGTAGACCAGTAAGCCCTTCACTAACTTCTATTATAGACCATTAGAGTTTGGAATTACACTCCAATTTTACTTTTAGCCGGAGCCTTTCATTGATATGCTGTTCTGTGGTTGAGCTTGTTTGGATCGTACCATACCTCCCCAATTAGTAAAAACCTTTTACTCCTGCCCTGGTGCATTGCTGGACCACCAGGGATTTTAATCTTCCTACGCTCCTGCCCCAGTGGCTCCATGCAGAGCCACTATCTAAATGGCTGCCGTGAGTTCCCACGGTCTCGCAAGGTTACAGCAAGAAGTCACAGCAACCGTTCAGATAGCAGCTCTGCATGGGGTAGGAGCTTAGGAAGAGCACTCCTGCCCTGGTTCACTGCTGGACCACCAGGGATTTTAAAGGTACACTTTTTACTAATCAGGGAGGCAGGAGGGATGTGAGAGTTTAGTCAGCCAGGACAGGAGGTGGAAGGGATCCTGGACCACCAGGGATTTTAAAGGTATGCTTTTTACTAATGGGGTAGGCGGGAGGGATCTCCTGTCCCAGCTGCACCACCAGGGCTTATGGCAGGTATGGTAGAGGCATGCAAGGCATTGGGGAAGGGGGGGGGGGTTACAAGGGACACAGCCTGGCAAGGATGGAAGGGAGGAGAGGGTGCAGAGTCTGGCAGGGCACTTGATAACCCTCACACAAACACCCTCAGGTTTATATATTTAAGTTGGCCCTTTTTTTCTCCTTTTTGGTGAGAAAAAGGGTTATTTCGGTTTATATACAGGTCAGTTTATATACAAGTATATAGGGTATTCTAAAATTAGTAAGCCCTATATGCAGATTATTTTTAACCAGTTAAAAGCAAATCCAGACTGCTTCAAAGCTTGCCTGTATATCCTGTACCAATTTTGACTTGGTAGAAGTAAGTCTGCAACAGAATTTGAACTTTGCTCACCTAGACTTTATATAATATATCAATAGTCTGATTTTTAAAAAAATTCTCTTCCCCCCCCCCCCCCACCAAGCAAGCACACACATTCACTCTCTCCCTTTCTCTTAATTTGTTTGCCGATTCAGTGACACACAAAGAGTGAGACCTGACATACCTCTGGGCCTCCTAAAGCAGAGGGTGGCCGGTTGACAGAGGCAGCACTCTGAACAGAAAGCTTGCGACCTGCCCTGCCAGGGCCTTCCCTCTGCCATGTTACTGATGACGTGGCAGAGGGAAGCACTAGTGGGACAGGCAGCAAGCTGCCTATTCACAGCACTGCTTCTGCTAGACTTCCCACTGCTGCTTTGGGAGGCCCGGAGATATATCAGATTTCACACGGGGGGTAGTGGGTAGCTGCTGCACAGGGGAAGGGGAGAAAAGCTTTTGGACATGGAGCGGAGGAGAGGAAGGGAGAGATGTAACAAAGAGGGTAAAAAGGGGTGAGAAAGAGAAATCCTGCATCTAGTGGAGGGGAAGGAGACATGCATGAAGAAAAGGGAGAAATGTTGGACATAGGGTGGAGGGCAGGGAGAGATGGGTAATTGATCGAAGAATGGTCTTCCACGTCAGGTAATTGAGGCCAGTACTACACTCGACTTCAAGGGACGATGGGACTGTCTAGTGGGGTCACTCCAGAGGAATGCTTAAAAGATGGATTCTCGAGGAGGGAGGGTTCTTGAGTGGGCAGACTTGTTGGGCCGTCGGCCCTTTTCTGCCGTCATACTCTATGTTTCTATGTTGCACATGATAATGGAGGGGAGGAAGGGATAGATGCTGCTTGCAAGAAAATAGAGAAATTTGACCCAGGGCACAAGGCAGGGAGAGAAAGATATGGTAGACAGTGGGAAAGAAAGAGAAATGTTGGCTATGGCAGTGGAAGGTAGAAAAATATTTTCTGTTTTGTGATTACAATATGTGTGATTTGAAATGTGTATCCTGCCAGAGCTGGTTTTAGACAGCAAGCATGAGCTAGGACCCAACAGAGAAGAAAAGACTGTTTACACCACAGTGACAGTGTGGGGTTGGAGAGAGCAAAGGGGGGTGGGGTGGGTGAAAGGATTACAAAATAAACTTACCAGGATGTTGGGGGGGGGGGGGGGGAACCGCATGATTGAGTGGGAAAATCAGTCAAAAAATTGATCCAAAAGGCTGAATTGAAAAAATTTTCCCTAATCAGGCAGCACTAGTGTATATATATGTGTAAGCCTCATTATCCCAGGACAAGCAGGCAGATATTCTTGACTGATGGGTGACGGCACCGACGGAGCCCCGGTACGGACAATTTTAAAGTGATTGCACTCTAAGAACTTAGAAAGTTCTAGCTAGGCCGCACCGCGCATGCGCGAGTGCCCTCCCGCCCGACGAAGGCGCGCGGTCCCCAGTTTCTTAGTTTCCGCGGAACTAAGAAGACGCGCGTTTCCAACGGCTGTTGGAAAATTTTCTTTTTTCGTCGCCTTCCCGCTCGCGCGTTATTTTTCCTCGTGAAATTCTTCACATTATTTTTTTCTTTCCTTTACTTGTAAAAAAAAAAAAAAAAAAGTCTATTTTTTCGACTTTTTTCGATCGGCCCCAGCGGGGCCTGTTGACACCATCGAAGCCTCGAGCTTCGATTTTGCTACTGCCGTTTTTCCCTTCATGCCCCCTTCACCGGGTTTTAAAAAGTGTCAGCGGTGTGCACGCCCTATTTCCTTATCCGACCCGCACAAGTGGTGCCTTCAGTGTTTGGGTCCGGACCATAGGGCTGAAACGTGCACCCGCTGTAGTTCTCTTCAAAAGAGAACTTTGAAGAATCGCCAAATCCAACAGCAGATTCTTTTCGGTGCCGCTATGGAAGTTCCACCGGCATCGACCCCGGCATCGGCAACTTTCTCCAAGTCGACACCGGTGGTTTCGACACCGCAAGATGCAACTTCGGTGTCGCACCCCACAGGTAAGCCGGCTAAGAAGCATCCCCTACTGTTCTTGGCCCGCCAGTCGAGCATGCAGTGAGCCAAGTCCTGCAGACTGCGCGCCAGCCCCGCAAACGCTCCACTCCCATAGAAGTGACTGCCTCTTCATCGGCATCGACTTCGCCTGAGCTTAGAGCGGCACCGTAGGTACCGAGCAAGAAAAAAGCGGTACCGGTGCCATCGGGACCGTCTCTGGATGAGCGCATAGCATCCATTCTCCAGGTCCAGCTTAAGGAGCAATTGCAACACCTGCTTCCGGCTCTCCTGACCCCGAACCTTCCGGTGTCGGTACCTACTGAGCCTACGGTACTGATCGTCGACCAGCCTATTCTGTCAGCATCGACGCTATCGGCACGGCTTAAATCTGCCTCTTCTATATCTATGCCTCTTTTATCGGCAGAGCCAAAGTCTCTTCGTCGAGCTGCTCATGCTGTCTCTGATCTGGTACCGCTCTCCGACACCCGTACCGCTTTACAGTCACCGGGTACGGTGTCGATGCGTTCTGGTAAATCGGTACGCAAGACCAAGCATACCGAATCCTCTACTCCTCTATCTCAGGGCCGTCTTCCATCGGTACGTGACCCTGATTTGTGGGATGACTCCGAGGATCCCCTCGGTACCGAGGAGGATTTTTCATCGGATGAGGATGACCCATCAGTGCAGGATCCTGCTAGTAAGCCAGAGCATTCTTCCTTCACTCAATTTCTTAGGGAAATGTCAGCAACCCTTTCTCTCCCCTTGGAGTCTGATTCTAAGAAGTCCAAAGCATTCTTAGATGCTTTGGACTTTGACCAACCTCCCAAGGAATTTTTAAAATTACCCCTTCACGATATCTTAAGGGAAACTTTTTATAAAAATCTGGAGACTCCTCTCACCATCCCAGGAGCTCCAAGAAAATTGGAATCACTTTACAAGGTGATACCTATTCCAGGGTTTGACAAACCTCAGCTTCCACATGAATCTTTGCTAGTGGAATCAACCCTGAAAAAATCTGCAGGCTCAAGTGTGTATGCTTCTGTCCCTCCTGGCAGAGAGGGCAAGGCTATGGACAAATTTGGTAAACGACTTTACCAAAATGCTATGTTGGCCAACCGTTCAGGTAACTATGCATTCCACTTCTCCTTTTACCTGAAACATCTTATCCAACAGATGGCCACTTTTCAAAAATATATTCCTGACCGCAAGCTTTCTGCTTTTCAGCAATGCACTGCCAGTCTCTTGCAGCTCAGGAAGTTTATGGTCCGTTCCATCTATGACACTTTTGAACTGACATCCCGAGCCACTGCTATGTCTGTAGCGATGAGACAATTGGCATGGCTTCGCATCTCAGACCTTGATGTGAACCACCAGGACCGCCTTGCCAATGCTCCCTGCCTGGGTGATGAGCTGTTTGGAAAATCACCACCACCCAGAAACTTTCGGCTCATGAGACGAGGTGGGATACCTTATTGAAAAATAAAAAGAAACCTCCTCCTCCTCTTCCATTTAGGCAGAAACTTCATACCAGCGCTGGTTCTCTGCTCGACCAATTCAGCCTCATCCTCCTTAGCCTCGGAGACAACGGCAACAACAGCAACAACAGGCTCGGCAACAACAGCCACCTGCAATGAAACCTGTTGCCCAGCCTAAACCAACTCAGCCCTTTTGACTCTTTTCTCCAGAGCATTGCCAGTCTTCCTCCCTCATGTCCTCTTCCACAGCCTATAGGAGGTCGACTAAACATTTTTCTGACTCGATGGGAGGTAATCACCACCGATCAGTGGGTGCTCTCTATCATCGCCCACGGTTACTCCCTCAACTTTCAGACTCCTCCGCCGTTAGGCCTGCCAAAAGAGTCTGCTTCCAACAAGTCTCAGTCCCTCCTTCTCGCTCAAGAGGTTCAATCCCTCCTTCTTCTCAATGCCATCGAAGAAGTTCCTCCAGATCAGCGAGGTCAGGGATTTTACTCCAGGTACTTTCTAGTCCCCAAAAAGACCGGAGACCTCAGACCTATATTAGATCTCAGAGATCTCAACAAATGTTTGGTCAAGGAGAAGTTCAAAATGCTCTTTCTTGCCACCCTCTACCCTCTTCTCACTCAGGGCGACTGGCTATGCTCCCTCGATCTCAAAGAGACCTACACACATATTCTTATCCATCTGACGTCCAGGCAATATCTACGTTTTCTCATCAATCAACATCATTATCAGTACAAGGTGCTACCCTTCGGTCTGGCCTTCTCTCCCAGGGTATTCACCAAGTGTCTGATTGTGGTAGCAGCCTATCTACGCTCTCACAATTTTCAAGTCTTCCCTTATCTGGACGACTGGCTGATCAAGGCTCATTCCCCTCAGGCGGTTCTGCTTGCCACCAACCAGACCATTCACTTCCTTCAACTGTTAGGTTTCGAAATCAATCTACCCAAGTCGCACCTCATTCCAACCCAGCGACTTCAATTCATTGGAGCCATTCTGGACACTGTTCTGATGAGGGCGTTTCTTCCATCCAACCGCCTTCAGACCATCCTTCATCTCTGTCGGCAGGTATTTCATCAGATTACCATCTCAGCAAATCACATGATGGTGCTCTTGGGGCACATGGCTTCGACAGTGCATGTCACACCCTTTGCACGTCTCCACCTGCGCACTCCTCAATGGACCCTAGCGACCCAGTGGTCCCAAGCGACGGATCCTTGCTCACAACACATATCTGTGACATCGTCTCTTCGACAGTCGCTTCTTTGGTGGTTGACATCTTCAAATCTATCCAGAGGTCTTCTGTTCCATTTACCTCCTCATCATATCGTGATCACCACAGACGCATCCCCTTATGCCTGGGGAGCTCACTTGAACGAATTCCAAACTAAGGGGTTTTGGACTGCCCAGGAAAAGAAACACCACATCAATTTCCTGGAACTCCGAGCAATGTTTTATGCCCTCAAGGCTTTTCAGCATCTTCTCTTTCCTCAAGTACTACTCATTTGCACAGACAATCAAGTTGCATTGTACTACATCAACAAACAGGGAGGGACGGGCTCTCGCCTGTTGTGTCAGGAAGCCCAACGGATTTGGTCTTGGGCGACAGCTCATCAATTATTCCTGAAGGCTGTCTACATTCAAGGAGAGCAGAATTCCTTAGCAGACAATCTCAGCAGAATTCTCCAACCTCACGAATGGACTCTCGACCCCTTGACTCTCCAGTCCATTTTCACTCAACGGGGCACTCCTCAAGTGGACCTTTTTGCAGCTCCTCACAATCATCAACTGCCCCTGTTTTGCTCCAGACTCTACTCCCCTCACCGTCTGGCACCCGATGCATTTCTCCTGGATTGGACCAATCTCTTCCTATATGCATTTCCCCCTCTACCTCTCATGCTGCGGACATTGTTCAAGCTCAGGAGGGAACAAGCCACCATGATTCTCATCGCTCCACGGTAACATTGGTTCTCCCTTCTACTTCAACTCAGTTCCAGGGAAACCATAATTCTTCCACTGTTTCCTACTCTGCTTACTCAGCATCAACAGTCCCTATTGCATCCCAACTTACCGTCTCTGCATCTGACAGCTTGGTATCTTTCGGGCTAACTTCGGCTCACTCACTCCTTTCTCAGCCTGTCCATTCTATCATTGATGCTTCCAGGAAACCGTCCACCCTTTATTGTTACCAACAGAAGTGGTCTCGGTTTTCTTCCTGGTGCCTCTTACATCACCATAATCCCACGTCTCTAGCAGTGGGACTCGTGTTGGACTATCTTCTTTCCCTGTCAGACTCTGGTCTCAAATCTACTTCTATCAGAGTTCATCTCAGTGCCATTGCTGCTTTTCATGAGCCAATTCATGGAAAACCCCTCTCTGCTCATCCTTTGATTTCCAGGTTCATGAGAGGCCTTTTCAATGTGAAGCCACCTCTTAAAGCCCCTCCTGTTATCTGGGATCTCAATCTGGTTCTTTCCGCTTTAATGAAGCCGCCTTTTGAACCTCTGGCTACAGCACATTTCAAATTTCTCACTTGGAAAGTGGTCTTCCTTATAGCGCTCACCTCTGCCAGGAGGGTCAGTGAGTTACATGCACTAGTGGCTGATCCACCTTTCACTGTTTTTCACCACGATAAGGTAGTTCTGCGTACACACCCAAAGTTTCTCCCTAAGGTTGTGTCTGACTTTCATCTTAACCAGTCCATTGTCCTACCTGTTTTTTTCCCGAAGCCTCATTCTCACCCAGGTGAACAGGCTTTGCATACCTTGGACTGTAAACGTGCTCTGGCTTACTAGCTCGAGTGCACTAAACCTCACAGATCATCTCCTCAGCTTTTTTTGTCATTTGATCCTAACAAGCTGGGTCATCCTGTATCTAAACGCACTTTATCCAATTGGCTTGCGGCTTGCGTTTCATTCTGTTATGCTCAGTCGGGCCTGATACTGGAAGGTTCTGTCACGGGCCACAAGGTTAGAGCTATGGCAGCGTCTGTAGCTTACCTCCGATCCACTCCCATTGAGGAAATCTGCAAGGCTGCTACTTGGTCCTCAGTTCATACTTTTACATCTCACTATTGTCTGGATGCATTCTCCAGATGGGATGGACACTTCGGCCAGTCTGTTTTACAAAATTTGTTTTCCTAATGGCCAACCTTCCCTCCATCCCTCTTTTTGTTAGCTTGGAGGTCACCCATCAGTCAAGAATATGCTGCCTGCTTGTCCTGGGATAAAGCACAGTTACTTACCGTAACAGGTGTTATCCAGGGACAGCAGGCAGATATTCTTGTGTCCCTCCCACCTCCCCGGGTTGGCTTCTTAGCTGGCTTATCTTAACTGGGGACCGCACACCTTCGTCGGGCGGGAGGACACTCGCGCACGCACGGTGCGGCCTAGCTAGAACTTTCTAAGTTCTTAGAGTGCAATCACTCTAAAATTGTCCGTACCAGGGCTCCGTCGGTGCCTTCACCCATCAGTCAAGAATATCTGCCTGCTGTCCCTGGATAACACCTGTTACGGTAAGTAACTGTGCTGTTTGAGTACCCTATCATGCATGCAACTGCAAAGCATCAAAGGGCCTATATGAATAAGATTACCAGTAACATTAGATTGGGTACTCTTGTTCATACAGCTGTATTGTAATTCCTTGTGAAAGGACTGCAGGGTATAGGACTTTTTCTGCAGATTTCGGCAGTGGAACCCAAGCACAGTACCGGGTAAAGCTTTGGATTCTTGCCCAGAAATAGCTAAGAAGAAAAAATAAAAACAATTTTAAATTGAATCAGGTTGGGCAGACTGGATGGACCATTCGGGTCTTTATCTGCCGTCATCTACTATGTTACTATGTAGACATGGGTGTACAAAATCTCTGGATTCCTATCCCTTCCCCCCCAAAAAAAAAACCCAACCTAAAATCTTACTGTGATCTATTTTCTGCAGAATTTCAGAGGAAGGGGAAATAATCGTGGCTACAAAAATCACTCTCAGGGCTACAGCCAGTGGCAGCAGCAGGGTGTAAGTATTTATTGCTTCGAATGGAGGTTTAGATATGACATTAGTCATCTTATTAGGTGCAGTGAATGGGAAGATGTGCTTAATGTTTATGGTTTTATGCATTGCTTTAAAGAGTGCTGAATTATAGCAGTGCCTCAGGTGTAAAGAGAGGTGCAGTGGAAAAACCTCTAATTTAGAGAGGGGGTGCCAGGAGCATTTCCTTTTTTGTTGATATTCTCAGAGGACAGTGGAGCCTGCATGAGAAGCTACTGTTTTGAATTAACCAAGTTTTTGAGCCAGCATACTGTACATGTACTTAGTTCTCTTGAAACAAAAAGAGGAGATGGAGGTACACCTGATGGTGAACTCCTAGACTGATCTTATGTGTCTGTGCTCTCTCCTAACAATAGTAAGCGTTTGGCTTACTGAGTATGTGCAGAGACTCCCACCTCCTTCCCTAGCCTGTCAGTTTTTTCTTAGCTGATTCTAACTGGTCGCAGCTCTCCCCTCTCTCTCATTCAAACAATTATTTCATATTAATTTAAAAAAAAAATTAATATAGATAGGGTTTCAAAGATTTTTTAAACCTCTGCCTGATTAAAAAATAAGCACATAGATGATCTTCAATCAACCCCTTCCTTCAGAGAAAATAAATGTTAAAAAAAAAATAGAACTGACGAGGGACACTTTCTAAAAATGGGAGAAACTTTTCAACCAGCAGTGATGCGGACACTAGGACCAAGCTGCTCTCACCTGACAGCAAAGCTGCAGCGCAGCTTCTCTCTCTTGGCAGCATGACTGACACAAGCTCCCATAGCCACTGCATACACTTACCTTCCCTCCATCCCCTCTAAATTAGAGGTCTGCATGGGACCGGGGATCGCGGGAATCCCCCGGGTCCCGTGGGGATCCCCCAGTCTACGGGGCTCCCATGGGGAGCCTACCTAATTTCAAATTCAGTCCGGTGCCGCAGCGGGAACGTCTATGCTGAGCACATAGGCAGTGAGCTGAGCCACGTATGCACGCATCATCCGGGGGAGGGGACTCTTTGTGCATAATGCTGAGCTCATTGCCTACATGTTGAGCCTACGAGCTGAGCTCCATGCTCAGCATAGACATTCCCGCCACAGCGCCGGACCTGGACTGAACTTGATCACCTGGGGTCTAGTTAAGGGGGGCAGGAACGATCTCTGGTGTCTCCTCTCCCAATGGTTGCCTCATTCAACATCACAACTCCTCTTTTACGCCAACCAAAATCAACACAGCAACATCCTTCTGTAGACTGCATAAAAGAAAGGTATGCACTTTCTGTTCACATACTTTTTATGTGCAAATGAAGGCACATGTTTTTAAAAGCCCTTTTTTGCATGTAAAACAGCCTTCTCTACAGTATGTGTAATACATTTATTCAATTATCCCGACATGCATAATTTAGAAATGGTTTAATATGCTGGTTTAATACCTCTGAGTTCTCTCTCATTCATTATACAGTATTTTGGAATAATATAAAAATATTTTGTTGCATATAGTACATCAGTAAACTAGAAATGCATAGCTAAAAAAAAAAAACAACAACTTTCTGAGGAGAAAAAGGAGATTGACTTTACTTTCTAGATCTCAAAGAAGCTTACACTCGCATATCCATTCTACCTGCTCACAAGAAGTGTCTACTTCTTCATAAGTCTCAGGCACTTCCAATACAAGGCTTTGCCCTTTGGATGAGCGTTTACTCCTTATGTCTTTATGAAATGCCTAGTGTAGCTGCAGCAGCCTTTCACTCATAGAGTTTCATGTGTGTTCTTACTAGGAGCACTCTTGAACACAGTTCAGAGCAGAGGGTCAAGAATCTCATTTGCCTGTGTCAGTCTTTATCTTCAAGAGCACTTCTGCCCGCCAGATGTTATGCCGCCTTTTTCATATGGCAAGACCCCATTCGCACATCTTCAGTTGAGGATTCTGCAACAGACCTTATCAGCCCACTGGTCCCAAGCCACGGGATCCCTATCTACTCCAGTACAACTTATCCCAGATCTCCAGCACTCTCTCCAATGGTGAATAGTAGCCCACAATCTGGTCTCCCATTCCAGCCACTTTCCCTCCAAAAACTTATGACCATGGACACTTTTGATACTGGGTTACGGAGCTCATCTAGACAGTCTCTATACTTGGGGAGTGTGGTCTCACCATGGACTGACCCTCCATATCAATCTCCTAGAGTTATGAGCAATAAGGAATGTTTTCAAAACATTCCAGGACTACCTCCTTCAGGAAATACAAGGGGGTGCTGAAAAGTTCTCAGCTCAACCAACTTCCTAAATTCTGAGCGTTATTTTGCCACTGTAGCTGAAAAAGGTGTTTTATTTTGCAGAGTGCCAATTTGTAGAATCATTAATGCTATGTTTTGACATTGTTTCAGATCATTGATTGAACCATGTCAACAAAAAAGTGTGGAATTTTTCAAGTGTGGAACTCTGAGTCGTCATGAAGTTCCTTTTCCTGTAGAAGAAAACTCCAAAGGAAATCCATGAATGTATGATGTAAACATTGAATGGCAAATGCCCATCATACTCCACAGTGAAGAAGTTGGTGTGCAAACTTTCAGTGTGGAGATTTTGATACCGAAGATGCAGCAAGGTTGGGAGGCCTCAAGAGTTTCAACTCCTAAAATTGTTGACTACGTCCGTGACCTGATTTTGGTAGATCGGCAAATATCAGCTAAAACAATTGCTGAGACTACAGATATCCAGGGAACCTGGTGGGTGTATAATCCATGATCAGCTGTGTATGCAGAAGCTGTCAGCCAAGTGAGATGAGAAATGAGGTCGAGTGGATACTTCGAAGTTGATTTGCAGCATTTTCAGTGAGCTGGTGTCAAACTTTTGGAACAGCAAGTTACTGTTGTTGAAGCATTATACCACTATGATCTGAGACAAAACAGTCCATACAGTGGCAGCACTCAAGTTCTCCAAGGCCAAAGAAATTCAAGACCCAGGAAGGTGGTGTAGTGGTTAAAGCTACAGCCTTGGCACCCAGAGGTGGTGGATTCAAATCCATACTACTCCTTAAGACAATGGGCAAATCACTTAATACCCCCATTGCCCCATGTACATTACATAGATTGTGAACCCACCGGGATAGACAGGGAAAAATGTTTGAGTACATGAATAAATTCATGTAAACCATTCTGAGCTCCCTGGGGAGAACGGTATAGAAAATTTAATAAATATCTTACAAGAAGCCAATCAGTTACTGTAACTTGCTGTGCTGATTAAATGAGGCATTGAAAGAAAAAAAGAAGAGGGGGAACTTGAAAGGAGTTCTTTTTGCAAGACAATGCATCTACTCACTAGATCTTGCTCTATTTTTCCGTTTCCAAACCTTAAAAAGAATTTGAAAGGGTGACAGTTTGCGAGTGATTCAGAGGCGATTTTATCAGATATCGGAATGTTTTTTAGAAGGGTTACAGAAACTTCAGACACAATGTGCCAGGTGTGTTGAACTTAGGGGTGAATATGTGGAATAACTTGTAAGATTAATTACATTAGTTACTTCTATTCTGCCAATACCTTGCAGTTCTAGGTGGATTACAAAAGAAGGTAACTGGACATTTCCAGGAAAATTACAAATTAGGGTGCTGTTTACATGGCTGAGACTTTGATGGGAAATTTACAAGAGTAGGGATAGTCATGGAGATGTGTTATGATTTCTTGATAAATTTTTTGAATAGCAGGGTTTTATTCGAAATGATTTGAAGTTGGTCATTGTCAGCATGTTGGAGAGGAGGTGATCAAGTTTTGCTGCTTGTGTTGCTAGTAGGTTCTCATACATCTTCTTGTGCTTTGTACCTTTGATTGGGGGGTGGGTAAATGGGGTCTAAGTTCTCATTTGTCTGGTTGATTTGTTCCGGTTTAGGCAATTGATTAGATGTGTGGGCAGTGCCATTCATTACTTTGAATAATAGTCAGTAGAATTTGAATAGTATTCACGCTTGTATAGGTAGCCAGTATAAGTCTAGGTATGTGGTGGTGATGTGGTCATATTTGCTTAGTGAATAGATCAGTCTGAGGGCTGTGTTTTGTGTTGTCTGTAATTGTTTTATCATGTTTGCAGGGCACGGCAGGTAGAGGATGTTGCAGTAGTCCAAAAGTCTTTCTGGATGGTCATCTTGTTTTGAACTTGCATGGTGCAGCATCTATCTATGGCTCCACATCATTCTCTTTGTAGTTAGGCTGAGAACCTTTCAGCACCTCGTCTTAGTACTTGTCCATACAGACAACCAGGTTGTCATGTTTTATTTAAACAAGGAGGCACTTGCTTTTATTCCCTTTGTATGGAGGCAGTCGAAATTTGGAATTGGGCCACTGCTCACAGGATGCTTCTCAAAGAAGTTTTATTTGGTGGGAAATCAGAATGGCAGACAGGTTAAATAGACTTTCCAACCTCGCAATGGTCTTTCACATAAGTCTTGCATCCGATTTTCTCTGAGTGGGGAATGTCAAACATAGTTCTGTTACGTCCCTTCTGGATTCCATATTCTAGTGTTCAATCCCAACCTGCAGTCTGTGTTTTGCAAAATTCACATCTTTTCAGAGCACATGCTGCACACCCTCTAGTGGTAGAAACAGTTTCAACTTCTGCAAGCAGTCTGGGCAGAAGTCTTTTACTGTTACTCTGCTTCTGTTCCTTATTTTTTTGCTTAAAGTTCACTTTGTTCTCGGTGACTTCAGTGCCTTGAAACCCCTCCTCAATGGTCTGCTGTCAGAAAAAAAGGCGCAGTCCTGCGGAGCCAGACTGCAGCTTCACAGAGAAACTCTGGTGGCACTGTGAAGCCAGCCTGCTGTGTGCCACCTTCTGGAAATACCTGGGGTCCCTCCCATGGAGTTTACAGGCCGGTGACCCCACAGTCACAGGTTTCTTGCGCAAGCTGAGTGCGTCTGGATAGAAACCCACTCGGGTTTCAGGGCACAGGTTGCCTTTACCACTCGACCGCATGGCAGAGGATCTGTGGGTGTGGAGGTTGAGGTCGGTCTCTGGCCAGCTGGCAGTCTGAAGATCTCCATTCCTGGGCATTTAGAGCTGTTCTGAGGCAGAAAAGCCTTTTATTCATTCAGCTGCTGATGAGCAGAAGGCATTACAGAGTCTGTGAGTAACGCCATTGTTTCCTATGGGAACTTCAGGGTGGCTTGGAAGACGTTTTAAAATCTGTAATTCTCCCAAGACCCCAAATCACTATTTTTTTAAAAAAATTTTCAGATGTTTGTTATTTTTGCCATTTTTATGGTGTGAATTCATGATGGTGGCCATCTTGGATTTTAAAATTGATCTTTTTTTCTAACTTTAAATTCTGCCTCAAAAACCCCTCAGTTTGACTGAAGCAGATGTTGGCTTCTTAGCTTTGTTACTGAACTCATTGTCCTATGAGCTGGCGTCGGGCAGGAAGTCACGGTATGGGCACTGGTTAAAGTGCACTTGGCAATATCCATACCAGGTTCCATGGATAACGTCACACACATGAGAATATATGCCTGTTGTCCTTGGAGAACTCCGCTAGGAAGATCAACTGCTTTAACACCTAAGTAGCAGCAAGACCAGCTGCCTATAATAGGAGCCCTTGCCCCGATCCAGCCAGGCATGTGAGCTCCTCCCCCTATATCCCGTTTAAGAGATCAATCTACCTGCTTTAAATATCAGCAGCAGTAGAAAAACAACTGCTTTTACATACAAGCAGCAGCGAGACCTACCGCAACCACCAAGAGCCCACAGACCCGATCCTGCCAGGAGTGTGAACTCCTCCCCCTGCAGTCCATTGGAGAGATCAATCTGCCTGCTTTTAAATATCAGCAGCAGTGGAGATCAACTGCTTTTACACCTAAGCAGCAACGAGACCAGCCACAACCACCGAGAGCACACAGACCCGATACTACCAAGAGTGTGAACTCTCCCCCCCCTGCAATCCACTAAGAAGATCGACTGTCGGCTCCGGGCGGCTTTCCCGCAGAGGAGAGAATCCTGCATTCACCGTGGGCCTCATCTGGGGCAGCATCCTTGGAACGGCTGGGGCACAGGCAGTGTGTCTGGGAGGGAATGCATGGATGGGAGAACATCTCAGGGGAGGAGACATAGGCATCCTGGGACTGTCGGCCAAGTCTCTTCCCTGAAGAAGCCCTTTCTGGAAACGTCAATCGCTCCTCCTAAACTTACTTGCTCCACTTCATCACTTCATCATGCTTCTATTCCTTTCTCTCCTCTCTTCTACCTTCCAAAGTATTTAGATCAATGCTGTCTTGTTAAAATGTTTATTTTATTTTTATTTTTCCTCTAACTCTACTTTTCACTTCTCTATTACCCTCCAGGTACTTTAGTTAGATTGTGAGCCTTCGGGACAGTAAGGGAATTTTTCAAGTACCTTTCTTATTTCTAATCTTAATGTATATTTTCTGTAAACCGCTTAGAACCTAACGGATGTAGCGGTATATAAGAAATAAATTACATTACATTACATTACATAAGTATCATTGCATTTTCTAATGAGAAGCTTATTCATAACTAGCTTTGTATTTCTTAACAAGGTGGTATTAATGTTTATTTAGCAGGAGGAGCAAGTTTCATTTGACCATGGGTTAGGTGATGCTTTTTCTTCCAGAAAATTGAGGTTAAATTTATCCAGAATTTTAATCTGATTTTTTCTCCTTTTTTGTTTTTCATTCACAGCAATTTTGGGGTCAGAAGCCATGGAACCAGCAGTATCACCAAGGCTATTACTGAAATACTCAAATATAAATGAACTGATACATATTTCTCTTCAAAACCTTCACAAGAAGTCGACTGTTTTCTTTAGTAGGCTAACTTTTTAAAACATTCCACAAGAGGAAGTGCCTGCAGGTTCCCCCACCCCCATTTCTGGTTTTGTTTCATTTGTTTTAGATACTGTGGGTTGATTTTGAGTTTTCTTTTTTTTGTACATTTTTAATTGCAGTTTTAAAATGAAATCGTAAGAGAACCTCGGCATCATGAACGATAAGAGAATGTCAGTATTTCAGGGTTCTACCTTTTATCTGTAAAATGTGATCTTTCTCTTTTCCCCTTTCTTACCATAACTAAAAGTAAATGATATTGCTTTGTATTTGGTGTCCTTTTTATTAAGGGATTTTACTCCCCTCAAGTTCACAATACAAAATAGTCCCTGTTAACAATAATGGTAATCATGTTGGCAGTCAGCTCTGGAATGATCGTGGATATCTTAGAATTTCTGGAGTTTGTATTGCTTGCATGATCCCACTATCCTTCCTACATAGTTCTTGGGAGCCTAGCAGAGCCTGGCAATAACAAGTGGGGGGAGGGGGGCTTTCAGAATTCTAGGATAGGAGTGGAGATGTAAATTGATCTTTCTAGAGCCACATAAAAGGGGTCTTCAAAAATATAGCATCTTGGTTGGGTTAATCTGTGGATACTGAAACTTGTGAAGGTTGCAACACCATAATTCTCTCCATTTGTTATGCATTTGATTCTGAAAAGAAAAAGGCTGACTTGGCCTGTTTCTTATTAGGGGAAAAAAATTGTTGTAAATCCAGTTGTTTAATGGGATCTATATGAAGTTAGCTCTGTGTGTGTATGTAATCCCCATTCCCTCTAAAAGAAAATAGCATATACCTAGTGTGCTCTACCATCTTTGCAAACTAATATTGTGAGTGACCCATTTCTTATCTAGTATTTTTTTTAAATCATGTCTGTTCTTGAATAGATATCTCCTTTGCCTGCTGATTTTAGGAGGAGGTGAGTGGAGATTAAGCTTAGACCTTCAGTGGCAATAAACATTTCATTTTATTCTGCGTTCTGGGATTCTTAGCATGATGCAAAATCCCTCAAAGTTAAGATGAAAGGAAGGGAATCTGTAACCTGTCTGAAAGTTACTACTGTTAAAATCTTAGTTTATTGGACTGCACAAACTTCAGCAGTGAGAAATATGTTGATGTATAAAGTTTGACAAATGCAGACATGTACATTTGATACTTTTGGCTCTTAGATTGGGCATTTAAGTTGATTTAGCTGTTACCTATCTGAAAAAAGCCATATTTCTTTCCATTGTAGTTGTCCTGGCTTCTTTATCTTGATTTCTGTATCTTGTGAAAAGCTTAAAAAACTTTCACAGGAATTAAAATAGATATGGTACAAGATTTTCTGGAATTTGAGTGATTCCCACCTACCCTTTCCTTTTAAAAGGAATAGTAAATGTGATACTTAAGTAGGGTCATCTTTCTTTTACCATCTGAAAGGTCTGTCTACTCTGGCAAAGATAGGTTGACATTTTTCTTTTTAGATACCAGTGAGCCACTTTTTCCCCTGTTCATAATAACTCATACTTAAGGAAGAGAGCAGAAAATTGTTGTGAAGTATACTGTAGAAAATACAACTTAACAAGTCACTTTGTACATGCTGTGAGTTTCATGTGAGCATGTGAGCATGTGAGGCAAACTTTCCTAAACTGAAAGCCATGAAGCCTATAGCAAGCATAAGAAGAAAGTTGGAAATTTATGAAATCAGTGGAATGATCTTAAATTCTTTCATTTTGTCCTCTTATTTCCTTTACTCATTCACCTCCCATTGGTAACTGCATAAAATGGAATTTCCCTGTTTGCATTCCAATTTGCCTTTATCTACCAACTTGCTTAAAAAGGAACAACAAATTCTGATTTTCAGATCTTGAATACTGGTGCATAATACTCCAGAAGTGTTTTGAATAGAGCAAATAAAAACAAAATTAATTTAGAAAAACAAACAACAAAACAGTAAACAATGGGAACAGATGTTTTCTAGTGAATGATGATGGGAACAGATTTTTTTTTTTTTAACAACTTAATGAAGGCCACCTGCCTGCCCCCCCCAAAAAAAAATCCTAGAATGTAGGAATCATGAAAATTACTTGTTTACATTTCCATGGCTGTATCAGAATTTTAAGGGCCATACAGCTTATATGTAATGGCAGTCTTATACACTGCTGGATCTGGAATTGTTTTTAATTCCAGGAACAAAATTCTTAGTAATATCTATTCTCACGCATGACGCTTTCAATACTCAGTTCAGGATTGCTAGTTTTGAGGTTTTCAGTTTTTGTACTCAAAGGCTTTAAAAAGGGCTTGTTATCAGGGTAAGCAATCAATGCAGGCTAGCCTTGTTTTTGGACCATTGTATGAAGCTACTTCCAACAAATAATCATTCTGGATATCCTAAAAGTCAGACCCATTTGTGGTTTTCTTCTAAGATCTTACATTTAATCTATCATTGGCCATCTCTGGATAACTAATCAAGTGAAGCTATCTTCAGTAGGGTTCATTATCCAGGAATAGCACAAATGTCACATTCTCCTCAGTGTGAATAAAAGTTGCAGCACGTTTAATCCTGCAATAGATAAACATTTAATATAAAGGTGAAAATTATAACAAGCAGTGTGTAATATCCAAGCAGCACTATCTGGAAATGGCAGTGTATAAAGTCACTGGGGGGAGAAGTGTAGTCTAAATGACTTTTCTAATTAGAAGCCAGGATAACTGCTTGGAAGGAAAACAAGAGTGCTTTTAAAATTAAAAGATGTTCCGGTTATGTTTGGGTAATTTGGATTGCATACTTCAGATGTGAGCAGAAGACATGCACCATCCTGAGTCTGATACTTTAATATTTAAAATGTAGATTTGAAATTCAAACTTAATACCTTTTGAAGCCTTATTTTTTTCTTTTTTCACTTCCCGTTAAACTTTTTCATAGCTCCTTGTATCCCATCCAAGTCTGCTTCAAGGTTCTAAGCACGCTGTAAGAGAATGCTTTTTTAAGTATATTAAACTGCATTTTTAGGTCTTGTAGTATTGTCAGAAAAAAAAGCTTAATATGCTGATGGTCTGGAGCTCCTGTTGCTTAAGTGGTTAATACAATTTCTTGCTATGGGAATGTGGTCCCAGCATAAAACTATTGCAATATGGAATTCCCTAAATTGTTCAATAAAGTTTGTAGACTATCAGAACTATTACTGACCAAGAAGCTTTAATGATTTACCTTAGTCTTAGGTAGCAGAGCAAACAAAACTGTATTTCAGGCACCGCTCTGCATCAACATTGTTATATTTTCTTACCTTAAGCTGTTTATAGTTCTGTCCTCCCAAACAACTAACAGCATACAGTATTCTTAAATAAAGATGGTCTTGTCCTTCCCCCTTCCTCCATCAATTAGGATAGAATGCTAGGTTGTCAGGTTCATTTTTTGTTAGCAAGTTATTTCTTCTTTTTTTTTTTTTTTAATTCTTTATTCATTTTACATCTTACAACAAGTGTATCATATAATAACATTTGAACTTATACAATATCACTTGATTCTCTATCAATTTAACTTAAATCATAATATTTAAACCCTCCCTCCCAACCCTACTAATTAATATCTAGTACATATATCATATTATATATTCTGTCCTATTAATCTAATCATTTAATATCAAATCAGAAATTCCCCCCCCCCCCCATATTTTGCAATTATACCTATTAGGGAAAAATGATAATCCAATAACTGCTCATTACAATATTCTATTAATGGCCTCCAAACCTCCTGAAAGTTATTAAAATTACCTTTCTGCAAGGCTAACATTCTTTCCATCTTGTACATGACATAATGAATTCCACCAAAAACTATAATTTAATCTATTCCAATTTTTCCAATTAAATGTAATCTGCTGAATGGCAACTCCTGTCATAATAAGGAATAGCTTATTATTCTTTGCAGAAATTTGACTTTTCTTCCTCATTGACATTCCAAATAATATAGTATCATAGGATAGAGCCACAGGATTTTCCAACAAACAATTTATTTGGCCCCAAATCGATTTCCAAAAAGCCAAGTTATTTCAGGCAGCATGTATTTTCTACCATCTACTTTGAGATTTTTGAAAGACGAGGCTACTGTATTTACCCTTTTACTCAGGCCAGTTTATTTACCCTTTTACTCAGGCCAGTTTATTTACTTCTACTTGAGATATATAGATATATTTTTTATTATTGGTTACTTTTAACAGTGAACTGAATTTAAAAGCTTTTTGCTGTTCAAGAGCCACAGGTGGAATATCACATCCTTAGACTGGCTGGTGGTAGGAGGGATATGGAGATGTATCCTATATTGTTTTGAAAGAAATCTTTCAGTAGCTTGATTACCAGAATCTACAGTTGTACATGATATGGCATCTTCAGAATTTGCTTCTTGTATGGAAAACATTGGCCACCGCTAATTAGCAAGCTTCTGGCTGCCAGTGGTTCCTCTGCAGTCATCCTTTTTGACTCTGTAACGGTTGCAGTTTGTGTTTTCAGCTACCATTTCTCCTGTTACTGTCCTTTTCCCCAGCCTAATGGCCAGCATCATTGAAGGCATGCAGAGTGGTATAGAAAACATTTCAGGCACCTAACTATAGATGAAGGTCACAAAGAAGGGAGCATTTGGTGGTGTGGGGGAGCAACCTGTCAGTATGCATGACTTGATATACCATGAAAGGCTGGAGATAGCTTCTAGGTAGTCAAATTTAGAAAGAAAAACAATATCAGAAGGGAAGGAAGATAGTCAAGGAAGGAGAGAATTGGGGACAGATGAGAGAGAGTGTTCACGTTGCCATACCAAAGATCTTGGTAAAAAGCAATATTTGAGAAAGGATTTGAATTTTGTGTAGGAGGGTTCAAGTCATAGTTGATAGGAGAGGATGAGAAGGAAAGACTGAGATTGGTTGGGGTGAGCAGACTGAAGAAGGAACATATGCAACTTGGAGGGAAGTTTGGCAAAGAAACATGGACAGCTGACTGAGGTTAAAATAAGACAAATGGTAAATTATTGCACGCAATAAAAGTTTAGCAAACTATTTTATTTTTAAAAAAGAACTTTGATAATTGAAAGATCTTCATTTGTATTGAAGTTACATAAAGGTTTGATTTTAGAAGTTGTGACCGCTTGAGACAACAAATCAAAGGTGGCAAAGAAGAAAAAAGGTGTTGGAATTTAAGAGAATGTGGGATAAGCACAGGGTGGTGTGATGTTAATGCCTAGTTTTATATTCCTTGTCATCAGCTGCAGTTGAATGTAGATGAGTGGGTTATGACCAGGCGGAGATAGAGAACACAAAGTTGAGCTCTGCCATATATGCTATGGTTTGCTCACTGTACTTCAATATTCTCTATCTTTGCAGGCGGCTGGATGGTCTCTTCTCCTGGTTTCATCTTTTGTATGGAATGGCAGCGGTTGCTCAATCCATCCTAGCTTGGCTCCTGTTGCGGCTTTCCCGTCTCCATTGAGCATGGGGATTAGGGTGCCTATAGGTATAGCTGGAGGTGCCCTTTCCTTCCCATCCCCTGGACCCCCACTTATCCGGTAGTTCTGCACTCATCTGGATTGGTAGCATGGAATATTGCTACACCTTGGGTTTTGGCCAGGTACTAATGACCTGGATTGGCCACCGTGAGAACGGGCTACTGGGCTTGATGGACCATTGGTCTGACCCAGTAAGGCTATTCTTATGTTCTTATTTCCCTCCTCACTTAAAAAACAAAACAAACCCCTAACTGATTAAACTCAAAAGGAGTGCTAGGATTGGAGGTATTTCAAAAGAACACCAGCAGTCTCGGTTAACTACAGTGAAGAGAGCATCTGCACTCTCAGCTACCCACAGTGAGTAGGTTCCTCAGTCACACTGGGTGTTTGAGTAATATTGATTTACTGCTTTTACTGGGGTTGGAACTTGCAGCAGAACTGGCACCCATCCCACGCAGCATGTCTCGCGGCTGCCGCTAGTGTGTATGCAACCACATGTGTTTTGTTGGGAAGCCGTCTTGAGCACGCCATCCTCTGCGCTAGGCCTCTCCGCGCCAGGACAGAAGGCTTGACTGCCGGCAGAGGAGGAGATCCTTGTTTTTGGTTTAACATTTTACTGAAGTTTTGCAATTATATACAGCATCTCAAGAAATAGACAGAGAACAATAGCAAATTCATGAACAATCCCTCTGGAGGCTGAACTCGTGGGTAAATTGCATCCTTTGTAGCCTTAGCTGTAGGGCTAATTTGTTTCCTCCCCTTCAGGCTACCTGCCTGGGAGCTTCCTGTCATGCTCAGTTTGTTCCTGCAGTCTCACTACAAGGGTAAAATCGGTTTCTTTTGCTCGTGATTTGTTTTCAATTCCTAGTCTTTATTTGATTTGTTTCACGGGTTTGCCCAAGTGCTGCAAATCAACTCTGTGGGAGTAATCCTTCGGCAGGAGATCACAGACATTTTAAATTTTATCTGCTTCTGAAGGGTGCTCTGTGAGCCTAAACTGCAGTAAGCCTTCTAGACAGCCTGCAGATTGGGTTTCCGGGATTGGGAGCCATTTCTCCCCTGGTTCGTCCACAAAGGGGTAGAGCGCAAGCTGCTGCAGTTCCGTGGAGGTACGCCAGGTTCAGAACCAGACCGCGTGTCTTCCCTAATTTCCCTGAGGGGTCCTGGTGGTTGTGATCTGAGGTGACAGGTAAGGTGAGGCGGTCAGAAGACCTGAAAAATCCAGTTTAATCAGCTCCTGAGGTACTGATATCTTTACTTGTACTATGTTTTGCAGACTGCCATAGACTTTCATTGCAGCACAGGTGTCTGTGAGTCACAGAGTTTACCAATTTTGGGGTGTGCTGAAATCTGGGTTTTGGGTGGTTTCCCTGCATGCCCTGGTCTCCCTTCCTCCCCTCCCCCCCCCCCCCCCCCACCTGTAAAATTTATGTTTTTCGTGTTTTCCTGCTTTTTTCCCAGGCGTTTTTAATGCAGAATCGGCACCCACAGCGGCCATCTTGGGCTATCTTCAAAGTATTTTAAAGTATATTTTTTTGACTTAGAAGCTTCGTTTATGCTCCACACTTCAAAGATGGTCACCTCAGGACAGGATAGCGTGGTTCATGCCGTAAATGTGGCAGATGGCTAACGGATTCACAGCCTTATATCACATGACCCGCGAGGAGCGTGGATCCTGCACTATCCTCTGAGAGGCCCTGCTTTCCTCCGATTCTGCCGGAGACATGATTCAGGCATCCGGGATGCCAAATTTGGGTGAGGAGGGCGCTTCCGTGAAACGCAAGCGCAGTTCCGGGGAAAAGTCTCATAAGTCTTCTAAACATACCAAATCGGAGTCCCTCTCTAGCCGCCGGGGACTATTTTCCGCCGGAATTTGTGGATATGATGTATCAGGTTTTCATGAGAAAGAGAGCTATGCCTGTATCTCCCTTTCAGACTCCGGTGCAGCAGTCTGTTCAGCCTTTGGATTTCAGCATGTCCATTTGCTCCCTTGCTGATCCACCTGAAAGTAAGCAACAACTCCCCACCATTGCCTCAGTGCCTGCGTCAATTTATTTGCCGTTGCTGTCACATGGCTCTTCAGCAAGGTCCGCTGATGTGGCTAGCTTAGCGGATCTCGGGGATTCTTAGAACACTGATTTCCATGATCTGGGAGAGGATCAGACGATGCACAGGCTCTTTAAGTCCAGCCGCCTTCCTGATCTTATCTGAGTCACTGCGGACATGGAAACGTGATTCAGACTCAGCAGTTCAAGCAGAGTGTTCCGTCATGACTTCTAAGCGCTCACTTTCTGCTGCATTTTCGGATCATGCGGAAATTCTCGTGGAGGTTTGTGAGGCCCCGGAGGGTCTCCTGAAGTGCTCTAGGGTCATGGCTAAATTGTATCCCATGACATTGGAATTTTCCAAGCACTTAGTCCTGCCGAAGGTGGATTCTGCAGTGGCTCAGATCACTAAACGTACCTCTTTGCCCTCGGATGGAGGGGTTGTCCTGAAGGATGTCCAGGACAGAAGAGTGGATTTTGTCATGAAACATCTTTTTTATTCCACTGTGGCAGGAGTGCGAGCTGCAGCAGCCACTTCCTTTGTGGCCCAGGCATGTCATACCAAATCCGTCAGGATCCTGAGGAGGTTGTCCTTCGGGACCTCGACTTCCTGGTTTCTGGGGTGAATTATTTGGCAGACACACTATATCTTGAAAGCTTTTGCTAAGCTGGGAGCTTATTCGGTTTCTAGAAGGAGAAAGTTATGGATTTGCCTGTGGTTGGGTGATTCTTCATCTAAGGCTACGCTGAGCAAGTTGCCTTTCAAAGGTTCACTCTTGTTTGGCCAGGGTTTGGATGACCTTATGGCAAGTGTGCAGGACCGTAAGCCTAAGGTGCTTCCTGGCTCTAGACCTCGCCCAACCAGGGGGACAGGATGGCCAAATTTTCATCACTTCCAGAGAGCCACACAATACACCACACCCACTGTGGCGGGACAGCGTTTTGGAGCGTCCTCCAGGCGTCACTTTGGAGATGCAGCGCACCAACAGTCTTCCAACTTTCAACCTTCTATCCCACTCAAGAGAAAATTATGATGCCAGGTCTCTGATGAGGCCTGCGCCCCCCCCCCCCCCAAATCGAGGGGTGGCTTTCGGCCTTCCTTCCAAAATGGCTCAAGATAAACTTGGACCAATGGGTCCTAGAGGTACTCGGGGACGGCCTTCGACTACAGTTCTTTCAGCTGCCAGCAGACTTCCTGTCCTCTCCCAAGGAAAATCCGTACAAGGCCAGCAAGGTGCGCCGGTTACTGGATCTGGCAGCCATGGAGCTGGTCCCAAGGGACGACTTGGGCTCCGGGAGATACTTGATTTACTTCATCATGCCAAAGAAAGACTCTGAAGATTGCAGACCAATTCTGGACATGAAAGCAGTGAACGCATTCCTGCACGTTCCACATTTCCGGATGGAAAAAGTGTGTTCTGTAATAGCAGCAGTGGCGCCTGGGGAGTTTGGGGTTTCCTTGGATCTCACGGAAGCACACCTCCACATCCTGATATTTCCAGATCATCGGAGGTTCCTGAGGTTTCATGTTCTTGGGAGGCATTTCCAGTTTGCGGCGCTTCCTTTCGGTTTGGCATCGGCACCCAGATCTTTCACCAAGGTCATGGCGGTGGTGGTGGCTGCTCATCTGCAATCACTGGGTGTGCTCGTTCACCCGTTCGTCAACGACTGGCTGATCAGAGCTCCCTCAAGGGTGCAGAGCCACTTAGTGGTTTGCCAAGTGGTGGCTGCTGGAAAATCTCGGATGGGTGATCAATCTGAAGAAGAGTCAACTCGAGCCGACCCAGGACTTGGTTCCACATGGGACTGAACCAGGTATTTCTTCCAGAATCTAGAAAAATCAAATTCAGGACATGTTAGCAGTCCCAGCACTGATGGCCTGGCAGTACCTGCAGGTGTTGGGTCTCACAGTGGCGACCATAGATGTGATTCCATGGGCGAGACCTCGCCTCCGTCCTCTTCAGTTATCCCTTCTGATGTGGAATCCCGAAAGATATGTGCTGGGGGTGCAGCTGCCTTGGTTGGCAGTGGCGCAGCAGAATGATGTGGTTGAACCCAGTCACTCTGAACAAAGGGCTCCCTCTGCAGGTCTTGGACTGAGTGACCCTGACTACGGATGCGAGTCTCTCCGGATGAGAGCAGTTTGCATGTCTGTCCCAGTCCAGGGCCGCTGGACGGCAAGGGAGAGCAGATGGTCGATCAATCGACTGGAGCTGTGAGCGATCTGGTTAGCTCTGATAAGATTTCAAGGAAGTCTCCACCGGAAGGCTGTTGTGTTCTCAGACAATGTGACAGCTGTTGCCTATGTCAACCGTCAAGGGGGTACGAGGAGTCCCTTGCTGGGCTTGGAAGCGCGGATGCTCCTTGCTTGGGCAGAGCGTCATCTCTTGGCTTTGTGGCTCATGTGGCCAGGGTAGACAACGTTCAGGCAGCCTTTCTCAGTTGTCAGACTCTGGACCAGGGAGAATGGTCCCTGTCTGGGCTGGTGTTCGAGGCCATAGTGCACCGCTGGGATTGTCCCACCTTCAATCTGATGGCATCATCAAAGAACAGGAAGGCAGGCAGATTCTTCAGCTGTAGACAGGAGGTCAGCAGCGAAGGACTCAATGCTCTGTTTCAACCTTGGCCCGAAGGGGAACATCTGTACGTCTTTCCCCCCGACCCATGATTGGGCGAGTGCTGCGCCGGGTGTCCTCTCAAAGGGGTCCGGTGATCCTTGTGGCTCCAGACTGGCCCAGAAGACCTTGGTATGCAGACCATGTGAGGTTGAGCTCGGAGAGAGGTCTGCGTCTTCCTTGCCATCGGAGGTTGCTCACGTAGGGCCCGATTACACTTCAAGATCTGGACCGCATGCGCTAGCTCTTTAGGACTTCACTACATAGAAATGGGGTGGGGTTTAATCATGGACGTCATTGGCGGGCTGCGAATGCGCCTACCGCAAAGCATTGTAAAAAATGCAATATAAGAACTAGTTTTTACCAACCTCTCCTCGGCATACTCATGTTCCAAAAGAAGCAGATAGCGTAGCCGACAAGCGCCGTCCATTTCTCTCAGGAAAAGAACTGTTAAGTTGCTAGAAGGCACAACAGTTAAAAGCAGTTGAATGCGCTGGGATCACATGCTGTTATATACAGTCTACGAATCCCAGGAGGCTGTGTGGCTCTTTCTGCCATGAAGCACGAAGCAACAAAAGGCGACCCTGTGATGTCAGATGCACGCGACAATCTAGCTGGAAGGAAGGGAGGAGGGATAGCTGGCCCTTAAAAGTTATTTTTGATTTTTAAATCAGAGATTCACTCCCACTCTCGCTATGCACATTCCAAAAAACTTTTTGTAACACTTATGTACATGAAAGTTTACATATATTTAAAGTTTAGATATATTTTGGATTTTTTGCAGGGTAGAGATATATTTTTAATGGGGCTCTTAACATGCACGCGGCAGTTGCAAGGCAGGAATAGTCGGCGAGGATGTAAAGCGACTGGTCCTCAGCAGTTGTAACTTTTTGGAACGGAAAGGCCAGTCGGTTTGGACGAAATGGTTTCATGAATCGATGCCTTAAGAAATGTACATGCCTTTTTACTCATTTGCATGCGTAGATCGGATAGGGTGTGGATGGGGTCTAGAGGAAGGTTAGTGAATCGAGCCGTAATAGGAAAGTGAGTGTAAACTGAGCGGTACACGATCGGTTTGCTTAGTGAATCTAGCCCTTAATCCCCCCATTGCCCCAGGTATATTAGATAGATTGTGAGCCCACCAGGACAGACAGGGAAAATGCTTTAGTACCTGAATAATCTCATGTAAACCATTCTTAGCTTTCCTGGGAGAACGGTATAGAAAATTGAATAAATAATACTCTTGGACATTAATGCCGTAGAATTAGTTCCCAGTGACAAATCGGGCTCTGGCAGATACTTCATAGTGCCCAAGAAAGGCACAGAAGATTGGAGGCCTATCCTGGACTAAAGTCAGTAAACGAGGCACTGAGAGTACCATGCTTCCACGTGGAGACGGTCCGGTTAGTGATTGTGGTGGAGGTTCCTTGGGATTTCCTGGCCTCACTGGATTTAATGAAGGCATATCTTGACATTCCCATTTTTCCAGATCACAGAAGATATCTGAGCTTCCATGTTCTCCAGAGGCACTTCCAGTTTGTGGTGCTACCTTTTGGATTGGCCATGGCACCTTCTCACCTTCATAGGATGAGTTTTCAGGTTCACTCATACCTGGATGATTGGCTCATCAGAGCTTCCTCAAGGCATGAAAGTGTGTATGCAGTACAGCAGGTGGTGGATCTCCTCCAGAGACTCGGTTGGATAGTTAATTTAAGAAAGAGTCACCTACAGCTGGCTCAGTACTTGGAATATCTGGGAGTCTGCTTCAACACAGCAAGAGGTTGCATCTTCATTCCTGAGCCACACAAGCTCAGGAAGCAGATCACAGAAGGCTTAGCGTTGCTAAGCCCCCACAGCCTGGCATTACCTTTGGGTATTAGGCTTGATGTTGGTCACCCTAAAGGTCGTCCCCTGGGTGAGAGTGCATATTCATCCGTTCCAGGATTCCCTTCTCTCCAGGTGTCCCCCCCCCCAGCAGCATTCTCTACAGATGCAGCTTTCTTGGTCTTGGGAGGACAAGGGACAACTTAACATTGGTGGCTCCAGGAGGATGCCTTGTCGAAGGGTATGCCCCTCAGAATCACCACATGGGTGATACAACCAATGCTAGCCTGACCAGCTTGGGAGCCTTACTGCTATGGTTACCTGCTCCACGGCCAGTGGATGCCATCAGAAAGCAAGTGGTCCTTAAATCATCTGGAACTGAGAACTATTCATTTGGTGTTGAAAGCACTGGAGACTTTCCTGACAGGCAAAGCGGTCAAAGTATTCTCCAACAATGTCACCACAGTAGCTTATAGGGAGGGACCAGAAGCTCCCTATTACTCTTCGAGTCACAGATGTTCAAGTGGGTGGATGCTGCTCACAGGCACTCTCAGCAGCCCATGTGACGGGAATAGAGATTGTCCAAGCAGGCATACTCTGGATCCAGGGGAGTGGTCCCGGTCCCAGAAGAACATCAAGCCTCGTCAGTGCTGGGGAAGACTAGAGATGGATCTCATGACATCAGGCAAGAACGTGAAAATGGATGTCAGTTGAACAGGGAAGTGCAGGGCTGGATGCCCTGGTTTAGCCCTGGCCTACAGAGAAGCTACTCTGTGTTCCCACCATAGGCTGTGGTGGGCCGGATCATCCACAGAGTTGTGAGCCACCAGGGACTGATAATACTAGTTGCTCTGGACTAGCCTCGTCGGCCTTGGTATGCAGATCTGGCGCGACTGCATAGAGGCAGGTGTCTCAAGCTGCTGATTCATCCAGGACTCAGGGCCCTGTTCCCACAGAGAATCCAGAGTGCTTTGATCTAACGGCATGGCTCTTGAGTGCTTGGCCCATACTCATATGAATTACTCATAGGTAGTCATTGTAATTCTTCTTAGAGCAAAAATGCCTTCAATGTTCGTGGCTTAACGCTAAAACCTGGAAGGCTTTCCAGCTCTGGTGTGCTAAGGAGCAGGTAGAGTTTTGTCAGGCACCAATTTGCAAACCGGACTTGAAAAAAACTTAGCAGTTGAATCTCTCAAAGTACAGGTGGCAGGCCTCTCATGCTTTCGGGCTTTAGGAGGTAAGTAGTCACTGGTGTCTCATCCAGACATCACTCGATGGTTGAGGGGGGCGCTCAGATTGTGTCCTCCATTGTATCGGCCTTTCCTGTCATGCAGGGCAGGATTAATTCTTCAAGGGCCCCTAGGCACACAAGTACACTGGGCCCCCCAGCTCTGCCCTGCCCACACCCGTGCCCTGCCCACATCCCACCCCCATTTATTTACCTGTTTTATTATTTACTTCTTTATTTCCACTCACATTTCTTTTTTTTCTTTTATTATAAAATTCAAAACAAACAACAAAGATTTTCATGCCAGTGCCAATGTACAGTTTTAGTTCTATGCAAGCCCCAAACATCTCTGAACAAATCCCCCCTTCCTTCCCTTCCCACCTATTTGCCCAGGACTTTAACTTTGAACCCTTTCCATACGTATATAAGTGTTCAAATGCATTGTAAAGCAGTAATACTATCCAAAACACAAGTCTATATTAATAACCAAGTTTGCAACTCGTCTCAACTGCCTCACTCTGTCATCCAACTTTAACCCATATGTATAAACAACTAAATCTGTAACTCCTCTGGTACATTCCATTCCATGTATGCTAATTTGTAACAAAACAACAAGGCAAGCGGTCCACCAAAGAATCCAACATGGAACAAAAGATCAGCAGACAATAAGGAGATTCAAATCACTTTACAAATTAACAAATAAAACAAAAAATGGAAAATAAGATATTTTATTGGACTAATACATTTTTAAATTAGGTTTCAGAGGTCAAACCCTCTTTCCTTAGGTCAGTAAAGTATACTGCTGTTACAGTATCCTGTCCTGACCTGAGGAAGGAGAATTTGTCCTCAAAAAGTTAGTCAAAAATACAGTATATTAAAATTAGTCCAATAAAACGCTCATCGTATTTCCATTTTCTGTTTATAAACATTTATCAACACAGCTATACTACTACTTTATCCTATAACAAAAAAATTAAAAATAGAATTTCTTGTCTTTGTCTTGTCTTTTTTTTCTTGTCTTTGTCTTGATTTTCATATAGGCTCTCTATGTGTTTGGGTATTCCCATTTGCACTAGAGTTCTCCATAGTTTATTGTAATCCACACAGTCAATACCTTTGCTGTAGTTAATGAAGCAAAGGTATAGACTAGGGTTTTGGTGTTCTTTGCTCTTCTCCAATATTCATCTAACAATGGACTAGGACTCGAGCACGCGTTGATGGCACTTAACCTTTGTCTCCCAGTTTCTGCTTTCCTCATCTTGTCATTTTCTTCCTTCCTTCCATCCACTGTCTGCCCCTTCCAGAAACTGTCTGCCCAACCCCCTTCCATCTTTCCATTTCTCCTCCTGCCCCCTTGGTCTGGCATCCATCTTCTTCCCTCTGTTACCCTGGCATTTCTTTCCAAGTTTATTATAAGATTTGATTAATCGCCTATTCCAGATTCTAAGCGATGTACAGCTAAAAATTACAAAGTTAGGGGAAACATACATGACTAATTAATATTAAACATATTAAAATATTGTAAAAATACATAACATAAAATAACATGACTAAACATATCTAACAAGACTGTTTAACATACATGATCAAATAAAGGGA
This sequence comes from Geotrypetes seraphini, assembly GCF_902459505.1. Classification (NCBI taxonomy): domain Eukaryota; kingdom Metazoa; phylum Chordata; class Amphibia; order Gymnophiona; family Dermophiidae; genus Geotrypetes; species Geotrypetes seraphini. Next base: position 287,781,314 of record NC_047086.1, read on the forward strand.
AAGTTATAGGGAGAAATACAATTAAATATAAAAGAAACAATTAAGGTAAAATAACATTGGGAAAAGGGGAAGAAATTTAATATAAAATATTAAAAACGAAAAGAATTCAGTTAATCACTAAAAGCGTCTTTAAAAAGGAAGCCCTTAAGTTTGCTTCTTTAAAAAGGAAGCCCTTAAGTTTTCCATTTCCCTCTCTCTTCTCATTTCCTCCACTCAGATCTGATATTTCTGTCCCCTTTCCCCCCATGCTCTGGCATCTCCCTCTTCTCTATTTTCTTCTTCTATCTAAATTCAATTCTCTTACTATTCAGTTCTCAGTTTCTCTCTTTTCACTGTGCCTACCCACAGATTTCCACCCCTTTCCTTCACCCCTCCAATATCTCACTAACTCTCTTCTTCCCCCCATCCAGCATAAGCCTTTTTCTTACTCCCCTCCTTCCATCCAGTATGTGTTCTTTCTCCACTTCCATTCAGCATCTGCTCTCCCCTCTCAACCGACATCCATCTGCCCTCTTCTCTCTCTCCCTTCTCTCCACTTCCATCATCTGCCTAACTGCCCCTTTCTCTCTGTCTCTCTCTCTCTCCCTCACTCTGAACCTCCACCCCAGGCCCTTCTCCCTCCCTTCCCCTCACCTTCGAGCGGGTCACCACTATTCATTATTCTTCGGAGGGTTTGCGGCCTGTAACCCTCCCCACCACCTTCTGTTCTTCTAAGGGTTTCTGACCTCTGCTTCTCCACTTCTCCCCTTCAGCTACTCGGGGTGCTTGCAGCCCGCACTCCTCTCCAGCTCCTTTCCCACTGCATCCAGGCCCTGCACCCCCTCTACGGACTTCTTAGAGGAACTGCAGTTTGTAGTACCCTTGGCGCCACCAGCTACTACTCTTCTTCCTTCCCCACTGTGCCCAACACCTGCAGCAAACACCTCACCACTGGAACTCCCTCTTCACGCATCCCAGAACCACCCCTCCCACAGCGCTCACCTGCTGCAGAGGTTCCCGCATACATCCCATAGACGCAGCAAAGAATGCCAGCGGGTAGCAAGATCAGCCACAGCACCTGCAAGCGGTGCTCAGCCCGTTTCCCCTCTGGTGCGAACTGCTCAGGCGGAAACAGGAAGCTGCCTCAGAGGGGAACTTTGGGCTGAGCACCGCTTGCAGGTGCTGTGGCTGATCTTGATGTCGATGCCGTGGTGGGGCCCAATCTTGCTGTCATCGGGGGAGGGGGCCTGAACTTACTGTCATTGGAGCGGGGGTGGGGGAGGCCCAATTGTGCTGTCATGGCCATTAAAAAAATAATTGGAAAGGTGAAAGTGAGTGGGCCCCCCCTCACAATTTCAGGCTCTAGGCACATGCCTCTTGGGCCTATCCGTTAATCCGGCCCTGCTGTCGTGGGACCTTAATGTCATTCTGAAGGGCCTTTCTCAGACTCCATATGAGCCTTTGCAAAATATGTCTGTTGTAGACCTTACAGTTAAGGCTTATTTCTGGTGGCCATTCTCAGCGAGGTGAATCTCAGAATTAATGCTCTTCTGCAGAGAACCATTCCTCAGGTTTACAGAATCTGGTGTTTCTCTGCGAACGGTTGCTGGTGTCTGTCATGGATTTCTTCTGTCATTTGGATGAGTAAAAAGCCACAGGAGTATGGATAACACTATTCTTAATCTTTGAGGGGTTTAACTGATAATGATAATTGCACATAGGTTGGTTCCTAGATACTCCCAAATCTGAGTTCATATTATTTATTGTTAATTATTCTTTTGTAATAATTTGCAGAACAGAAATGTAGTTTGTATTGGAGAAGTTGCCCATGCCCCTCCTCTTTTGTTTCAGTGGTGTTTGATTGCTTTGGTACTAACTGAAGAGGGAGCTACTGTCCACTGATGAAGGGGAGGAGTTGAAAGATGAGTGGCACCCTGCTGCAAAATTTCAGACTATAGGAGGACAACAGCTTCAGTACAGAATCCTATGTCTTCTAACAGAAAATTACTGAAGTAAGAACTTAATCTTCCTTAACCAGTCACACGGAACCAGTTCAGAAATGATTTCTGGAGCCCAGAAAATATGAATTTAGGAAGATGAAGTTCTTAGACAAACTAAGCTTCATGGAGCCAGCTGGTTCAGGAACTGACAAATGAGTAGAGGGGTGTGCTATTTTAGACCTACTTAGTCCTTGGTGAAACACAAGATTTGGCATATTAGAGAAGTTAGCATAACATGATCAAATTTCTCTTAACTAGAGGAAGGACACTAGAAATTTACTGTGCTCCCATATAATTTTCAAAAAGAAAGACTACAGTAAAATGAAGCAACAGACTAAAATTAAACCCTAAATGGAGTGGTTGCAAAGGTCAAATGAATGTATCAGGTGCGTTCAAAATACCATTTGGGAATTGTATTCCACAATTAGAAAAGGTGGAAAGGAAGGTCAAATGACTGCTGGCATGATTTAAAAGGTGAAGTGAAAGAGGCTAGTCAGAGATGAACAGATTAATGCAGACACACTTGCTGAAGTCTTCAGTTTGATCCTGTAAGTAGTGCTCTCCTCTAGCAATAGTAAGATTTTGGCTTACTGGGCATCTGCAGGGTTGCCTTCAGTGGCTTTGCCACTTTCCAGCTCAGTTTTTCTTCAGCTGCTTCTGACAGGTTGCAGCTTTCTCCTTACTCACACATACACAAAAAAGAACCCTCACAAAGAACTTGAAAATAAGAACCTCACAGAGAACTTGGGGAAAAAAACCCCTCTTAGAAGAATATCATCTAAAGTACTTAAAGCAGCTTTTTTAAAAGGAAAACCCAGCATAAAGACCTCTTTACCACCCTGGACCCTGGTTATGCACCATTGGGAGAGGTAAACCACCACTCCCCAGCATTTTCAGAACTGGGGACAAGTGGCAGAAACCTCAGGACAACTCCAGGAACTGCAACCAAAGGAAGCAGCCAGATATGCTGCACACTGTATCCACCAGCCAGCATGACGCCAATATCTGAGGCAAATCCGAGGCCTGCCTCTGCCTTTAGAACACCGGTAAGGCTCCTGTGGGCCCAGCTTCAGCCTCACAGCCCTCTCCAGTCAAAGGTTATTATTGTCAGCAGTTTAAACCCTCCAGCCCTTGATCATGTACCATTATCCTCAAGGTATATGACCACACTTCTACTTTTCAGGTAAAATCTGTGCATTTCGGGTAAGATTTCTTTTATGATTTGTGACCTGCCTTGCTCACATAAATAGGATATAAGGTACTCTTTACTAATGAACTTCTTCAAGATTATGTGAAAAGCTATATTGCTTTGTGCAATATGCTGATAACTGCTGAGGTCCCAAACAAGCTAGAGAGGACCACAACTAAGGGTTCTTTTGCCTTCCTCATATGTGCTGAGCAAATAATTTTCACTCAGTCACCCCAAGGAATGTTAATCTTACCCCAGGACAAGCAGGCAGCATATTCTTACAGGTAGGTGACGTCTCCCATGGAGCCCAGGTAAGGACAGTACAAAAGTGAAATATCATTATTAAGCCAAAAGGTCTAAGATCATCTATACTGTGCAGGTACCTTCCCAGCTACCGCCAGCTCCCAGGACCACTAGTTTTCTGGGGAACTGAGGAACTCCCCCCCCCCCCCCCCCCAAAAAAAAAAAAAAAAAATTTTTCTTATCTTATAGACAAGTACTGTATATATACTAGTTGTTAAGCCCGTTACATTAACAGGTGCTAGAATATGTCTGTTTTTCTTTCTGTCCCTCCCCCTCCATTTCCCTGTGCAGCGCTGTCTCTGCTTTCTTCCTCACTCTGCGCTCTCCAGCTGTAACATTACTGCCTCGCTTTTTCTCCCTGCAAGCATCTCTGCTCTCTTTCTCATCCCCAGTCTCTGCTTTTCTCTTCTTGCAGGGGTCTCTGCTCTCCTTTCTCTATATGTTCCTGATTCCTGCAAACCTCTAAGCCAGGGGTGCCCAACGCGTCGATCGCGATCGACAGGTCGCTTGCTCAGGCGACCCCAGTCGATCGCAGAACGGGTTCCCTTCCCTTCTCTTTTTTCCCCTCCTGACTGGCCCGCTCCTGAATTCTGCTGCTGCCTCCGCTGCTCAACATTTAAAAAAAAAAAACAAAAAAAGGCTTGGAGAACTTATGCTCCGGGGGCTAACATGTGCTTGTACCGGCTTCCCTTCGCTTCCCTCTGAAACCGGAAGTTATGTCCGGGGAGGGGGAGGGGTAAGAAGGGAAGCCGGCACGCACATGTTAGAGCCCTGTTCACGGGCTAAAGCGGGAGACAGGTCAGTGAAGCTTGCGATTTGCTCTTCTTGCTGCCAGGTCCTGCCTACTTTCTGTTTCCTCAAAGGCAGGACCCGGCAGCATTTTTCCCAAAATGTCGATCTTGGGCCGATCAGCCTTCCTCTTCCCGACCTCAATTGTGCCGTCGGAGAGGAAGTTCTGGCCAGCGGAACTTCCTCTCCGACGGCAAAATTGACGTCGGGGAGAGGAATGCTGGTGGGCCCAAAGCAAGGAGAGCTTGGCGGGCGGCTTTGGGGGCCTGTTATCCGATGGCAGCGGCAGAAGCAGTGGCTTGTGGGTGGGCAGGGAGGGAGAAAGAGGGCAGGCAGGGAGACAGAAGGAAAGAAGAGAAACAGAAAAAAAGAATGGGGGCATGAAGAGAGAAAGAAAGAGAGGGCAAGGAGAGAAGAAGAAAACATTGGGGGGGGGAATGAGGTCAGGAAGAGAGGAAGTATACAGGCTAAAAGAAGGGAAGAAAGATTGGATGCACAGTCAGAAGAAGAAAGTGCAACCAGAGACTCATGAAATCACCAGACAAGGTAAAAAAAATGATTTTATTTTAAATTTAGTGATCAAAATGTGTCTGAATTTATATCTGCTCTCTATATTTTACAATATGGTCCCCTTTTACTAAACCGCAATAGAGGTTTTTAGCGCAGGGAGCCTATGAGCGTCGAGAGCAGCGCTGGGCATTCAGCGCAGCTCCCTGCGCTAAAAACTGCTATCGTGGTTTAGTAAAAAGGGAGGGGGTGGGTATTTGTCTATTTTTGTATGGTTGTTACTGAGGTGACAGTGCATAGAGTCATCTCCTTTGACCTCTTTGAAAAAAACCCAGAATAGGAATGATAATTAACAATTGTATGCGTACAGTGTGCGTTGTGTTTTTTTATTTTTTTTATTTTATTGTTGGTAGATCATTTTGACTTGGTCATTTTAAAAGTAGCTCGCAAGCCCAAAAAGTGTGGGCACCCCTGCTCTAAGCTCTCCTGTTTTCTCTGTATGCTCCTGATCCTGTGTTTCCCTGTAGGTGTCTCTTCCTTTTTTTTTTTTTTCCTTCAGTCTCAGCTCTTCTTTCTCTGAACATTCCCTTCCTCGGTCTCTCCAACTGCAGCTCTCTTGCCCTCTAAGCTCCTGCTGCAAGTGGCTGTGCATGTCGCTCCTGCTCCCCTTTCACTGACCTTTGTGACTGCATCATTTCTGTTCTGCCAGCTGGGTTTCTATGGCAACCCTGCTTGCTAATGCCCCAAATTTACACTTGGTTTTCACTTAGAGTGATCATGGTCTCCTTGCTCTGCCTTTTCGTTGTCAACTGGGAGCCTGGACTCTGAGGCGAGAAGCAAGAGGAATCTTCGAAGCTGCTCTCAATTTCTGCCATGTTTTGTGCTCCCTTCGTTGACGGCCCTGCTGCTGTATTCGAGTGCAGGCAGGTGCTGGGAAACACTTAGGCAAGGGTGACAGGCCCGAGTTCCGGCGCTGCCGGTAGAAGCTGCAAATGCTTCCCCACACCTCCCTTCAAATCAGTGCTGAAACGTGGGTGCTTAACCCTGCAATTGCCACAGCACTGCTGCAGGACAGTCCTTTGTGCCATATGTATCTATTGCAGTACAAGTACCACCCATTGTGCCATCATCACCAACTACCGTATCAGCACCATCAATGCATAAACATGCATGTTACATGGTTTTACATGTAACATGCATGTTACATGGCTGTTACATGCTATTGCTACATGGCTTAGCGGTGCTACAGTCACACTCTGTACAGATATCGGTACTGATGCCTGTGGCCTTGACCCAGTCCAAGCATTGCCCATTGACTCCAGCAAGGCTTTATTTTTAGACTCCTGAGGGCACATCATCTGCTCCTAACACATGCGTTGATTAGATGTGCATGCAAGTGCACTGCTTCAAAAGTGCACTATTTCATCACTTTCGATGCTCTTGATGCAAGCTCTAGATGTTCTGTGATGTATACTAGTCCCTCTCATCAACGTTTTCAGGCTTCGGGGACCCACATTGAGCAGAATGACTCTTCTCTACACTCAGTAGATGATTCTCGGGGTGCAATTTTGGGTTCATCTCCAACTCTGCCAGCACAAACTGCCCCCAGAGACATTTGTACAAAGTTCATCAAAGACATGGTGCAAGTGTGTATTAAAATGGAGTCTACCACAGAGCCAAATGCAATGCTCTAGATCAGGGGTGTCCAACCTTTTGTCTTCCCTGGGCTGCATTGGCCAAAAAAAAATTTTCTGGGGCCGCACAAATGTGCAAACGCTGCAGCAAGACAGAGGAGGGAGCCAGCAAGATGGTAAACATCTGGGGGCAGCAGAGGAAAATACTGCATCGCCCTTGACCAGGGCCTCAGGTTGGACACCCCTGCTCTAGATTATATGTATTCCAATAAATAACTAACTATATGGAGTTATCCAAAAAAACATTTAAAACTTTCCCTGCATGAGCTCATGAAGGAAACCTTATTAAGAAATTGGGAATCTCCACTTTGTGTTTCAGTTGCCCCAAAGAAATTAGACAATCTTTACAAGATTTAGTCTTCTGGCTTTGACACACCACAGTTACAGAACCAATCTCTGATTGTAGAATCTGTCTTGAAGAGAAATAGCAATTTTAAGAATTATGCCAGTTAACCCCCTGGAAAAGAGGGCAGTACTTTAGATAAGTTTGGCCTTAGAAGTTTTCAAAACTCTGCTTGCCAACAAGAATTATAAACTACAATTTTTATGACATTCTACTGTGCATGATGTCTCATACAGAAGATATCTCTATTCCATCTGAGCATCTCCCTGTGTAGCATCTTGAACATGACCTTGGTATGTGCCACATTTTATGCTTTTGACATTACTTATCGAGCCTCTCCAGGATCTATTGCTATGCGCAGACTGGCCTGGCTCAGAATTTCAGATCTTTATACCAATATCCATGACTGTCTCTCCAATATGCCCTGTATGGGAGATGATTTATTTGGAGACTATATAGAGGAGGCTATTAAAAAATTCAGAATACTTGCTGACTGCAGGACAGCTTTGTCCTCCTAAAAGACTAGTCTCATCAATTCAGATTTTCCAACATGTCCAGGTGTACATCTTATTATTCTAGATGTAAATATTGTCAACCTCCTACAGCTTCTCAACCACTGTCTCGGAGAAGACCAAGACAAAGGCAGCAGAAGTCATGTGCACCAACTCAATCTAAACAGCAGTCTTTTTGACTTAATTCTAGAGATCCTAGTCACCTCAGTTATCACCTCTGACTCTTCCTACAGAGACACCTGTTATCAGTGTTGGACCCTGATTACATCAGATCAGTGGGTATTTCAGGTTGTGAGTCGGTGCTGTGCCTTTTATTTGCAAAGCAGACCTCCAAATCTCATTTCATTTTCCAACAAAAGACCCTCCAAGAGCTCTCAGCCCTACTCCTTCCTATTCAGTGCAATAGGACAAGGATTCTACTCCAAGTATTTCCTTAAACCAAAATAAACTAGAGGCATCTATCCAATACTAGACCTCTGAGCTCTCAAATACGTGAAGGAGAAATTTTGTATGATCTCTGGGGAGCCCTTTTATCACTGTTGGAGAGAAACAAATGGCTCTGCTCTCTAGATCTCAAGCGTACACTTGTATATCCATCCTACCATCTCACAGAAAATATATCCACTTTTATCTTGGAACACACTGCCAATACAAGGTGCTTTTCTTTGGACTGGCCTCTGCACCCAGAGTTTTCACACAGTTTTTAATAGTGGTTGCGGTACTTCTCCGCTCAGTTTCCAGGTGTTCCCTTACCTATACAATTGGTTGTTCAGACTCCATGTCTCAACTGGCTCAACATGCCTTGAATGCAACATTTTGTCTAACAGAGCTCCTGGGATTCAAAGTCAGTTACCAGAAATCCCGTCTAGAGCCCACTCAAAGCACTGGAGTTCATTGGGGCCCTTTTAGACACAACTCAAACTTGGGCCTTACTACCTCAGCAAAGACTAGATATGATACTTCAACTTTGCCAGGAGATCTCCTCTTGTCACATTTCTGCATGGCAAATGCTATGACTGCTTGGCCATTTGGCCTTAACAGGTGATGTAACTCCATTTGCCCGTCTCCTGGACACTTATCTCAATGACATCAGACAACAGGTCTTCTATCTCACAAATCAAGGTGACCTTACAACTATGACAGTCACTTCAATGGTGGATGTCTCAAGGGATGTCTCAAATTCATCTCTCTAGGGGACTTCTCTTCCAGACTTTACTGCACCAGAAAGTATTAACAACTAGTGCCTCTCTGGTTGAATGGGGAGTTCACTTTGATGAATTCCACACTCAGGGCTCTTGGAGTCCTGCAGAGACACAGCTCGCAATGCTCTTTGCACTTCCCAGAACCGTCTCACTCAAGTAGTACTGATTCACACAGACAACTTAAGTAGCCATGCTCTTGGTCTCTATGCCAGGAAGCCATTCAAAACTGCCATTCAAAACTGGTTCTCACAATATTTTTCTGATTACAGTTTTCTTAGAAGGAAAACATAATATCTGGTCGGACAAATTGAGCAGATTTCTCCAGCCACTCAACACAGTGACTCTGCATCTTTGCATATTGGGGGACACCAAAGATAGACCTATTTGCTCCACTCCACAATCACAAGCTTCATCTGTACTGTTCCAGGCTCTACACTCCAATCGCTTGGAGTCAGATGCTATTCTATTCAACTGGTGAAACATTCCTATATGCTTTCACTCCAGTTCCTTTAATCAGAAATCTCTACTCATACTTTGCCAAGAGCCAGTCACCATATTACTAACAGCTCATTGGTGGCCACATAAGCCTTGGTCCCTTCTAGTTCTACATTTCAGCAAACAGGAATCCATCCCACTTCAAATCTTTCCCACATTACTACACAGAACAAGGGCTCGTCTGCATCCCAATATGCATTTATTGTCCCTCATAGTATGGTATCTCTCTCCCAGCCAGTAGTTTACCTTTTCGCTATATGCACCTGTGTCGGCCATCATTGTAGCTTCCAGAAAGCCTTCCACACAGTGATGTTACTGCTTCAAATGAACTCATTTTACCATTTGGTGTAATAACTTGCTTGATCCAGTAAACTGTTCTCTCTCATCAATACTGGATTATCTTCTGCATCTCTCCAACTCTGGCCTTAAAGCTACATAGAGTTCATATCAGTTCAATTTCTGTTTTTTTAGGCATCACTAGATGAGAAACCAATGTCTACATCCTCTAGTGACCAGATTCATGAAAGGACTTTATCATACCAGACCACCTCTCAAACCTCCTCCTGTGGCTTTGGACTGCAATGTTGCTTTCCACACTAATGAAACCTCCATTTGAATGATTTTTGGCTTCATCTCTTAAAAATCTTACCTGAAAGTGGTGTACCTCATTGCTTTCACATCTGCATGCTGAGTCAGCGAACTCCAAGCACTTGTTGCAGATCCTCCTATAATATTCTACAACAAAGTAGTTTTTCGCACTCATCCTAAATTCCTTCCAAAAGTTGTCTCAGCATTAACTCAACCAGTCCATAATTCTTCCAGTTCTCTTTTAAAAGGTGTTGAGGCTGCCCTCCATACTTTAGACTATAAATGTGCTCTTGCTTATTTTCTAGAAAGAACTAAACCTCACAGATCATCTACTTGATTGATCCTGCCATTTGATCCTAACAGGCTGAAATTTCCTGTCTCCAAGAGAACCATCTCTACATGGCTAGCAAACTATCTCTTTCTGCTATGCTGGAACTGTGTTGATGCTAGGAGATCATGTTACCGCACATAAGGTGTGAGCAATGGCAACTTCAGAACCCATGTGCATTCCATTCCCATTAAGGATATCTGTAAAGCAGCCACTTGGTCCTCAGTCCACACCTTTATGTCCCATTACTGTTTGAAAAATCTTTCTAGAAGGGACAGCCATTTTGACCAAACAGTTCTACAAAATTTATTCTATATTTAAAAGCCAACTTCCCCCAACCATTTTGGTATCACCAGGCTTATGGTAATAATAAAAATTCTCCTTGCAGAGGCATGATCCTGGCAGCTAAGGAGTCCTATCTGTAAGACTATGCTGCCTGCTTGTCCTGGGATAAAGCATAGTTACTTACCTGTAACAGATGTTATATAGAAACAGCAGGCAGATATTCTTATAACCTGTCGTCCTTCCCTAGTTGGCTTCTTAGCTTTGTTACTGAGCTTGTGGTCCTGCAAGCTGGTGGCAAGCAGGAAGGCACCTGCATATGCGTGGTATGGGCAGCATGACCTTTTGTTTTTAAAGTGATATTTCAGTTTTGTACTGTCTATACCTGGGCTCTGGGGGAAATATCACCCATCTGTAAGAATATCTACCTGTTGGCCCTGGATAACACCTGTTAAACTGCTTTATCTACCTTTCTTAGCAGCAGATGGGAATCCACATACCTAGGTACTCAGGTAAGTCAGGAATAAGCATAAGTGGATACAGCTGCTTTATAGGTATCAACTGGTGACACCCAAATAATAAGTTCTAACTAGTAGGAGTAGCAGAAAACAGAGGAGGGCTCTTCAGCTATCTGTTCTGGGTAATCTTGGAGCAAGGTATATTATAGACCAGGTCTATAGTCAGTCTGCACATGCACTCGGTGCTGGTGTCAGAAAAGTTCTACCAGTTCCTGAATACTTTATTGCAGACAGCCTATGATAAGAGTTGCTACAGTGAAGTCCTGGTGAACAGTTCCCGTGACTTGATTTTCTAATAGAATTTAGTGCCTCAGGAGGTGGGTGGTTTATCCCAGGACATGAAGGCAGCATATTCTCACTGATGGGTGATGGCACCGACGGAGCCCCAGTATGGACACTTTAGAGTGAATTGCACTCTAATAACTTAGAAAGTTCTGGCTAGCCTGCACCGCACATGCGCACGGTCCCTCAGTTTCTTAGTTTCCATGAAGCTAAGAAGTCGCATTTCAACGTCTGTTGAAAATGTTTTTTTCTTTTCTCTGCCTTCTGTTCTCGCGGTTTTTGGTTTTTTTAGTCAGTTTCTTCTTTTCGTTTATCATTAGTAAAAAAAAAAAAAACTCTAAACTTTTATAGTTTATTCCTTTTTTCTTTACCATTGTTGGTTTGGCTTGGGGCCTTATGGATTGCCATTTTGTTTTCTCCCCACTTCATGGCTCTTGTTCCGTGCAGGTTTTTCCTGCTCAATTTTCTTCCACGCGGTTGTTTTGTTGTGGAACCTGTCTTCACAGACATCCTTTTGTGATTTTGGTGTTGTCAGGACATCGACCTTGCCGGTTTTTTTTCCCCCCTTGCTTTTTTCTGCTTCAGTGCATTTTCATGTGGATTCTTCAGCAGTAGTTTCCTGTCGGTGCCGACAAGAATCCGGCACCAGCTGGTGTCGGTGATCCGGTGCCCAGCGTATTCCCAGCACTGCTCCTCCAGTCCGCACCGACTTTGCAGGCCCGATCCTCTTCTGGGTAAGTTGGTGCTATTTCTTCCTTGGGCTTTTGGTCACTGTAGCAGTGAGTCCAGTCCTGTCGACCTCTTTTAGCCCCCTTTTTGGCTCCGCTTCGATGTCGATGGCTGCCTTGATATGGGCATGTTCATCTTGGAAGCGTGGAGCAGCACCGAAGGTACTGGTCATGGTCCAAGGGTACTGGTGTTCTTTTCTTTCTACTCCGGAGCGACACCAATGGTACTGGTCCATGGACCAAGGGTGCCGGTGTCATTTTCTTTCTGCTCCTTTAGTGATGTGTGCCTTGATACTGGCATTTTCATCTCTGGAATGTAGCACGATGATACCGGTACTGCATCCATTGGTACCGATGCTTTCTTTTCAGCAGTGTTTCTTTCATGTCCACGACTTTGGTCAGTATTGGCATGTTTTCACTGTACCTGTCGACTCCTGTGTCGATGTCAATCTCTATGAGGGTGACAACGTCTATGATTAGTGTCGACTTTTCTGATTGATTTCGGCGCCCATGTCGATATCGACATCTCTGATCCATGCCGAAGTCCACATCGACACCCATGTCGATATGTCGGACCTTCTTTCTCCACATCGCCATGTTCAACTGCGTTTCCCGTTGGGGTCATCAGCCATGTCGACACCGTCTCTTCTGGTGCTGATCCAGTTGAGTTGTTAATACCGGTAGCTTTTCCACTGAAGTCTCCTTTATTTTTGACAACTCCTATAACGCATCGCCAGTTGTCATTGAAGTTACCGGTGTTGGTATTGCTCTGGTATGGGAAGGCTTTGCAGTCATTACGCTGTATTCGGCCTTCGACATCGACTCCCTGACTGTATTGGGATTGACTTTCTGAGAGGGTAGCAGTGTCTTTTGGAACTACAACCCATATCTCTTTGAAGCAGTGGGTGCTTCTTCATCACTGTAAAAGCATTCCTTTGGAAGTTGACTCTATACAGTCAGTCATTTCCTTCCCTAAGGATTTTCTTTTCCTTGATTTGTAGTTATCTACTCAAGGTTTGTTTGCTTCCCTTCTGTGATATTTGCGGGAACTTTTTGACACGCCTTTCGAAACAGTCAGCATGTGTCATTGTTTCCTTCCTGGTGCTGTTCATTCTACCGGCTAGTGTGTAGGCCTCTGTCTTTCTGGGCAGAGTGGACAAGGCTAGGGACCGGTTAGCCCCAAATGGGCTTATTAGCTTCCTATACTACCTGAATGCTTTTCCTTGGCATACATTTGTTCACACATTCCATGTAGCCGCTTTTCAATTTCTTTACTTTCACATACGGTGCCTATGTTTTCAGTACCTGTTCTTGCAGATCTGTTTTTTTCCTGATCTGGTCTGCAATTGAATATCTGTTTTAATCATCACTCACCAGGACAGGTTATTGTATATGTCTGATTTGGGGAACATTTTTTGATGTTCCCAGGACTGTCTGGGCCATGTTTCCTCTGCACAAACGACCAGGTCAGTTTCTCTGGTCACCTCAGTTTTATTCATATGGCAGGTTTTATCCACTTAATGTTTTCACCCTGCTCAGATTCTGTTTTCTCTTGAGAGGAGCATGTGGCGCAGTGGTTGGATCTACAGCCTCAGCACCCTGGGGTTGTGGGTTCAAACCCCGCGCTGCTCCTTGTGACCCTGAGCAAATCACTCAGTCCTCCATAGCCCCAGGTACGTTAGATAGATTGTGAGCCCACTGGGACAGATAGGAAAAATGCTTGAGAACCTGATTGTAAAAACCTCTTAGATAACCTTGATAGGCGGTATATAAAATCCTAAGAAACTTGAAACTTGAGAGTCTACGTGGGATCTTATGCAGTCCTTCCTTTTTCTCCTGCTGATTTTTCTTGCAGAATTCTCATCCCTTTTTCATTTGATTTTCAAGGAGACGGGGGGGGGGAGGGGGGGTTCTGGATCTCAGAACTCTTTTATTTTTTTTTTCTAGTTGAGAAAGTTCTTCAGGACTAGTTTCTCCTTCAGACCTCATGGCTCTTCTTTCTGGTTTTCAAGACATTCGCCATATGCTCCAATTCATACGGCTTTCAAACTGTGCTTTTCAGTTCTACTCAGCTGTTCTTCCTAGTATAGGTTTTTTCTTTTTGACTTGCATTTGCTCCAAGATTCTTCAGGAGGTGTCTCATGGTGCTGGCCACATCTGTTCGATTACAGGGCCTTCTCAGTTTTTTCCTTTTTTTAAACATCTGATTTTTCCCCGGCTGTTTTTTTCTTGGGAAATGGTTCAGACACCTTCTCAAATGATCTCATTTTCTTTTGTTTTTGAGTTTACATACCTGAATTCATGTCTGTGTTTCATTGGGGTACTTCTTGAAACCACTCTGGTGAGAGTGCTTCTTCTTTAAGATTGCTTTCAATCTCTCATTCGTCTGGGTCCGCAGTTGTTTCAATCCTTTCCTGCCGGACACATGATGGTTCTTTTGAGCAACAGGGCTTCTCCTTTTTCTGTTATCCCATGGGTCGGACTACCTTTTTGTACTCCTCAGTGGTCTTTTCTTTTCCAGTGGTATCAGGCAGGGCTCATCTCTCAAAGCATGTATATCTGCAGTTGCTTCAATTGGGGCTGCTCTCCTCTACTCTCTACGGAGATTCCCTTTTTTTTTATTTGTCCCTCCTTGCACATCATGCCTGGTGCATCTTTTTCTGCATGGGGGGTTCATATGGGTAATCTGCAGCCTCAATGCCTTTCGATTCTCAAGCAACGGAAATTTACCATCCATTTCCTAATTTTTTGAGTGATGTTTTTAGACCCTCATGGTTTTTCATCATCTCTGTCCTCAAGTCTTCCTCTATTGCACAGTCAATCCAGTGGTTATACACTACATATAATTGAGCTAAGGCTAAGGCTCTCTCCTGTTATGTCAGGAGGCCCTATTTTTATGGACTTGAGGCAACTTGCTATCTGCTCTTGCTACTATATATGGGGAGCTGAATTTCCTGGCAGACAATCTCAGCAGGATTCTTGAATCTCCTGCATGGACTTTCCATTTTACAACTCTAGTCCATTTTTGCTCAAGGGGGCGCTCTTCCAGTGCACTTGTGGGCAACGCCTCACAATCACCAGTTGCCCCAGGTTTTTTGCTCCAGACTTTACTCCCTTCTTCGTCTGCCAACAGCTATTTTTCTCCTGGATTGGACGGGCATGTTTCTATATGCATTCCCTCCACTTCTTCTCCTGTTGAGCATTTTATCTAAGCTCGAGAGAGAAGTAGCCACCATGCTTCTCTTTCCTTCATGGTGGCCCAGGCAACATAGGTTCTCCTTTCTTCTTAAACTCAGTTTTAGGGAGCCCTTTCTTATTCTAATTTTCCTACTTGGTTCAGTCTGACTCAGGAATTTTTGATTTATTCCAATCTCCATTGGTTTTTCCTCGGGCTTCATCCATTTCATTTGCATCTTTCTCAGCCCGTTTGTTATTTCTGGATGTCTCCAGGACACCAGCCACTCAACCATGTTACTATCAAAAGTGGTTTTGGTTTTTTCCTGGTGTCTTTTTTTTGTCTGCATGTTCCACCTTCCTAGCCGGTGGAATCTATCTTACCTTATTTCTCCTTTTGTTTGATTCTAGTCTCGAGTCTATATCTTTTTCCATGCTATTGCATTTTTTCCCCTTTGTCAGTCAAGGATCACCCACTTCTGCTTATCCTGATGGTTTCTATTCATAACAGGGATTTTTTAATGTGTATAACCACACCTCATACCTTCTGTCATTTGGGCTATAGCCTTTTCTACTGGGTTTCCAGGTTTATAATGGAATTTTTATCCCCTGTGAAACCATCTCTACAGTCTCCTCATGTCGTCTGAGCACTTCCTGTAGTTCTTTCCTGTTTGTTGATACTACCATTTATAACAATGGCATCAGCTCAACTTGAGTTTCTCACCTGGAAAGTGTTTTTTTCTTATGTCTCTCACCTCTGTCAGGAGGGTCGGTGAGTTTCAGGCATTACTAGCAGATTCATTCTTAACAGTTTTTTCATCATGACAAGGTGGTTCTGTGTACATGTCCAAATTCTCTTCTACAGTGTTCATCTCACTCAGTCAGTTCTTGTCTGTGTGTTCTCCTGCACCTTGTTCTCCTAAGGAAGCTCTTGCTTTGTATACTTTGGAATGTAATCGGTTTTTTGTCCTCAATTCACCGGTCAAAGCCACAGCGATTTTTTTTTTTTCCCCTAACTTTTCTTTTGATTTAACCCAGTTCGGGTATCCTATATTAATGAGAACGATTTTCACCTGGCTGATTGCCTGCCTTTCGTTCTGCTATACTCAGACCGGACTGGCACAGGGATATCATGTCCCGGTCCCCTGAGTTCGAGTTCTGGCAGTTTTTGTTGTTTTTCCTTTTAACTACATCCTTGAGGAACTCTAAGCTGCCACTTGGTCCTCAGTTCATACCTTCTCACTACTGTCTGGATTTTTTTTCTCCAGACGGGATGGGCACTTCAGCCATTTTGTATTTCACATTATATTTTCTTTGGCCAATACTCCCACTATCCCATCTCTGTTAGTTTGGTGAGAATATGCTGCCTGCTTGTTCTGGGATAGAGCACAGTTACTTACTTTAACAGGTGTTATCCAGGGACAGCAGGCAGATATTCTCACAACCACCCACTTCCCTGGGTTGGCTTCTTAGCTGGCTTATCTTAACTGAGGGACTGCGTGCCTATGTCAAGCGGGAAGGCACTTGGCGCATGCGCGGTGCAGGCTAGCCAGAACTTTCTAAGTTCTTAGAGTGCAATTCACTCTAAAGTGTCCGTACTGGGGCTCCGTCGGTGCCGTCACCCATCAATGAGAATATCTGCCTGCTGTCCCTGGATAACACCTGTTACGGTAAGTAACTGTGCTTTCTAGCCCAGCAGAAATAGACAAATGTAAAAAAACAAATAAAAACTTGTTTATAGCAGATTGCCGGGCTTGCTGAGCACTAAAGCTATACCTTATGTTTTATACAACTGTGATATAATATTCAAGGGCCCAACATGTATTCCAGCTGGGAAACTAGGCAGGGGAAGTTCTCCCTCTTAAGGCAAATATGCTTGTTAGCTGGAGCAGAAAAATATGCTGGTTGTGTGTTAACGAAATGGTCCTGGCAATCAGATGGGCTTTAGAAGCATGATTTTCACCACGACAAGAAGGCTTCTAACGTACATCACTATAGTAAATAATACTGTTGATATAGCCAAAAAAACATGAACCACAGCTCCAGAGATGCAGGAGGGACTGAGGTATAGCCTCACAGAGTTCTCATTAGCTGTAATGTATCAGTCACACCTCTCTTCACACTTCAGACAGAAAAAAAGAAGTATTTTGCATGTGTTCTATATTTTTCTACTATTTCAAAATTGGTTGAGACTACCCTGCTCTCAAGTCCTCCCTACTTTTTGACAAATTACTAGTGTGGAGCTGACTCAGTCACTTCTACCTGGCAAGCCATCATGATGAAGAAATGGGTTCTGGATATTATCTTTCAAGGCTATTGTCTAAATTTCTTTTCAACAGTCCAAATTTTTCAGATGCCCTCATATCCTGCTTCTGGCCGCAGAACTAACCCTTCTCATTTAGATCAATGCAATACAGAAAGTACCGGAATGATGAGAAGACATGGGCTACTATTCAAAATTTCATATTTTATCCCCAAGAATACTTGAGGACCCTATCCCATTCTAAATCTCCTCTCACACAATGTTTATCTCAGGAAGGAAAAGTTCAGAATTATCTCACTCCAAATCACACTCCCTCGCTGAGACCCAAGGACTGGTTGGCTATGCTAGATCTTGATGCTCATACCCATGTCCCCATTCATCCCACTCACTGGCAAATCCTCTGCTAATCGACCATAAACTCACATTTCGCCCACAAATTAGTGCTCTAGTTAAAAACTGTTTTTATAAATTAAGGATGATTAGATCTTTGGCCCCCCCTTCTCGATGCCAAATCCCTTACTACATTAATTCACTCCCTCGTGATATCCAAAATGGATTACATAGAAACATAGAAGATGACAGCAGGAAAGGGCTACAGCCCATCAAGTCTGCCCACACTGCTTACCCACCCCCTGTCTATGCCCTAATGACCCAATTTCCTTATCTTGACCCTCGTAGGGATCCCACATGGGTATCCCATTTATTCTTAAAGTCTGGCACGCTGTCTGCCTCGATCACCTGCACTGGAAGCTTGTTCCAATGATCAACCACTCTCTCTGTGAAGAAATACTTTCTGGTGTCGCCATGAAATTTTCTGCCCCTGAGTTTGAGCGGGTGCCCTCTTGTGGCCGAGGGTCCCTTGAGAAAGAAAATATCATCTTCCACTTCGACACGTCCCGTGAGTTACTTAAATTTTTCGATTATGTCTCCCCTCTCCCTACGTTCCTCAAGAGTGTAGAGCTGCAATTTGTTCAGTCTCTCTTCGTACGAGAGACCCTTTTGAGCCCCGAGATCATCCTGGTGGCCATCCGTTGAACCGATTCAATTCTGCGCACATCTTTACTGTAATGTGGCCTCCAGAATTGCACACAGTACTCCAGATGAGGTCTCACCATGGCCCTGTACAACGGCATTATGACTTCAGGCTTTCGGCTGACGAAACTTCTATTGATACAACCCAATATCTGCCTTGCCTTAGATGAAGCCTTCTCCACTTGATTGGCAGTTTTCATGTCTGCACTGATGATTACTCCTAAATCTCGTTCTGCTGAAGTCCTAGTTAAAGTTTCTCCGTTCAAGAAGTACGTCCTGCATGGATTTCCGCTTCCGAGGTGCATGACCTTACATTTCTTATCATTGAAGCCTAGCTGCCAGGTTGAGGATCAACTTTCCAATGTAAGCAGGTCCTGCGCCATATAATTCTGTAAACTGCATTCACTTACTATATTACATAGTTTGGCGTCATCGGCGAATAGTGTTATTTTACCTTGAAGCCCTTGAGTCAGATCCCCTATGAATATGTTGAAAAGGAGTGGACCCAGGACCGAGCCCTGCGGCACTCCACTGGTCACCTCCAATGCTTTACTGAAGTCCAGGTACACGACATCCAAAGACTCTCCCAAGTCCAACTTTCTTGTTACCCAGTCAAAGAAGCTGATGAGATTGGATTGGCAGGACCTACCCTTGGTGAATCCATGCTGACTAGGATCCCGAAGATTCCCTTCATTCAAGATCGTGTCCAATTTGCTTTTAATTAGTGTTTCCATGAGTTTGCACACTATTGATGTGAGACTCACCGGTCTATAATTCGCAGCCTCTGCCCTGCAACTCTTTTTATGCAGAGGAACGACATTAGCTAATTTCCAGTCCAGGGGAACTTTCCCCTTAGGGAGAGATTGAATAGCTCAGCCAACGGTTTCACCAGGACATCGCTCAATTCTCTGAGCACTCTTGGGTGCAAATTGTCTGGTCCCATGGCTTTGTTCACCTTGAGTCTTTCCAGTTCACTATAAACTTCACCTGGTGTGAACTCAAAATTCTGAAACGGGTCTTCTGTGCTTTGTGTTGCCTTCAACTGCGGACCGTGTCCCGGTGCCTCACAGGTGAAGACCGAGCAGAAGTATTCAGTAATTCGGCTTTATCGGAATCTGCTTCCACGTAACTTCCGTCCGGTCTTCTAAGGCGTACTATCCCGCCTGTGTTCCTTTTTCTGTCACTAATATACCTGAAGAAGGATTTGTCCCCCTTTTTAATGTTTTTTGCCAGAATTTCTTCCACTCGAAGTTTTGCCTCCCTAACTGCCATTTTGACTGCTGTAGACCTGGTCCTATATTCTACTTTTGCCTCTCTTTTCTCCGTGCGCTTGTAGGAGAGAAATGCTTTTTTCTTCTCCTTAATGAGGTGCGAGATCTCCGCGGTGAACCATTGGGGTTTATTGTTTCTTTGTCGTTTATTTACTGATTTTATGAAGCGGCTAGTTGCTTCATGTATGATTGATTTCAGTGTTAACCACTTAGCTTCTACATCATCGGTCTCCGCTTGGTCCTGCAACGTCTGATGGACGAAATCTCCCATGCGTGCAAAGTCTGTGCCCCGGAAATTGAGTACCTTTGTTTTCGTGTTTGATCTAGGGAAGCCTTTCCTAAGGTTGAACCATACTATGTTGTGGTTGCTGGAGGCTAGCGTATCTCCTACTGAGACCTCTGAGACGCTTTCCCCGTTGGTGAGTACCAGGTCGAGGATCGCCTGGGCCCTAGTGGGCTCCGTTACCATTTGTTTGAGACGTGCTCCCTTTATGGAGGTTAAGAGCCTCCTGCTACCGCTGGTTGTCGCTGAAAATGAGTTCCAGTCTGCATCAGGCATATTGAAGTCCCCTAGCAGTACAGCTTCTCCTCGTAGAGTGATATTCTCTATGTCTTCAATTAATTCTGCGTCCATGTCTTCCAGTTGTCTTGGGGGTCTGTATACCACACCTAGATACAGGCATTTTTCTCTGCCTCTTGCCAGGTTTACCCAGAGGGACTCCCCGGTGTACTTGACATCTGTGATCCTGGTGGTTTTGATGTCCTCTTTAATGTATAGAGCTAGGAGATCACGTGATGCGGTGAGTCGGCGTGCACGCAGCTAAACCGGCTCCGGAGCTCGTTCCCCTCCGACTCGTAAAACCGGAACGAACGGCGCAGATTAAAACGCGAATTTCGGCGACTTCAGTTGGGGAAACATATGGACAGATATTTGACCACAAACCCCCCAGCTATGTCTTCAAAATCGACGAAGAAAGACAAAGAAAAAAGTAAACTCACAGAAGACAAGATGGCGGATCCCACTGGCGGCGTGCTGCGACAATTTACGCCGGAGACGCTGGCAGAGTTGAGAACTTTGATCACCCAAGCAATATCTCCTAGCATGGAACAATTGTCTGCACAACTGACAAAAATAGAAAATATACTGGAGGATCATTCAGTGAGGGTGACAGCGCTGGAGGACCGGGTATCCACAACAGAAGATGAGGCCCGCGTTCTCACAACGGACGTGGCACGCATGAAAGAACAATTGGATCAACAACAAGCCAAGCTGGAGGATCTGGAAAATCGGTCCCGAAGGGGGAATTTGAGATTTATGGGGTTCCCTGAGACGATCACTGACTCTTCACTGTTAAATGTGCTGGAAACATGGCTAGCCAGTGAATTACCTATGCCAACAGCCCTGGGCCCAGCACGCTTTGAACGGGTCCACCGTGTGGGTCCCAGAGCAGGGAATGAGCAGAGACCCAGAGTAGTGATTGGGAAGCTTCACAATTATAGACACAAAACAGAGATACTGAAGGAATTTCGCCTTAAAAAAGACAAACTGAACTATGACTCTATTCCCATTCGAATTGGCCAGGACTATTCTGCTGCATTAACTGACAAAAGGAAAGTATTTTATCCTCTCTGTAGGAAACTGGCAGATCTCAAATGTCGCTTCCTATTTCTCTATCCAGCTATCCTGAAAATTCAGTTAGAGGGTAAATGGCATGTGTTTGACTCGGATGTGTTGGCCGGGGAATTCATTAATAGAATGGGGACCCCGGGGCCATCGACAACAACCTGATCTTGGGTATAAGGTCCATATTCACTAGGGATCTTACCCATGCAGATTATGGTTTGCACTGTTTTTCCTGACATGTGTTTTTCATTACATCTAGTGAAGAGGGGAACGGGTTTCCATGCATCAGAGACGTGCTCCTCCTTCCTGTATCCTTGTGTTGCAGGATGGGTTACTGTTTGGGGGGGGATGTTCGGGAACAGGGGGTACATGGGGGGATGGGGGGGACTTTGGGAGGGGAGGGAGGGGGTTTGTATGTTGGGAAGTGTGACTTTTGTGATAAATCCTCCAATGTGATATGGCAAATAAAACTTGGGAATGTAAACGGGTTATATACAAATATCAGCTCTGGTGGTTCCCCAGGCGAAGGCTGGGCGCCTGGGGATCTTCAGGAAACACGGTTGAGACAGGTATGTTTCTATGGTTCAGATGAGTGGTAGGACGTTCAGAATATTGTCCTGGAACGTTGGGGGCATAACTTCTCCAGTGAAACGGACTAAGATCCTAAGTAGACTAAAGCACCATAAAGCAGATCTGGCATGCCTACAGGAGACACGATTAAATATGACCGAGCATGCAAAACTACAAAGGGGATGGGTGGGCCAGATTTTCTCTGCCTCAGCCAATACTAAACATGCTGGAGTGGCCCTCTTGGTGCGAAAAGGATTTCAGGGAAGGGTGGAACAATTATATGCAGACCCACAGGGTAGATCGTTACTATGTAAGGTGACCATGTCGGACCAGGTACTAAATATTCTAATTGTTTATGGCCCAACTCAATATGATCACAAATTTTTTCAAGACCTGGTTAAATTGGGGCAACGTGATCCTAAGAACCCATTACTACTCCTGGGCGATTTCAATCAGGTCCTGGACCCAGAGCAGGACCGTACGGGTCCAGGCACGAGTCAAAGTTCAAATTCACACAAGGGCCTGCCATACTTATGTGACATTCTGGACTTGGTAGATCCTTGGAGATTATTACATCCAAGGGAGAGGGACTTTACACACCAATCTCGAGCCCATCAATCCTTTTCCAGAATAGATTACATCTTAGTGTCCTCACTTTTATTCTCTCGGATTGCAACCTCAGAAATTGGTCCGCTCTCCATATCGGACCACTGCCCGATATGGATGGATGTACTTGAAGAGACATCCCAGGTTTTCAGTGGGTGGCGTTTCCCCTCTTATTTAATCGATAATCCAGACTTTATAACATACCTGACGGAGAAGTGGGAGGACTACCTTCGCTTTAATGCTCAGCATAGGGAGACTCCTCTCCTATTCTGGGAGGCGGCCAAGTCAGTCCTTCGAGGAGATATCATATCTTATGTAGTGGCATACAGAAAACGAGTGGCAAGGGGCATTATCTGCCTTGAGCGGCAATACAAGACCCTTAAAAAACAACATTTAGCGCATCCTACACCACGTTCTAATGAACAATTGCATTCAGCCCAGGTTGCCCTAAATGGCCTTCTTCATGAGCGAACCAAAAAATACTTATATTATACACAACACAAATACTATAGATACGGGAACAAACCGGGCAGGTTACTCGCTTCCCTCACCAAATCAAGGAGGTCTGATAGATATATTCCCTGTTTGCATTTGCCAGATGGAACGAAGGTGACTGGCACAGGGGAAATATCTGACAGTTTTTTACGATATTATAAACATTTCTACTCCTCGGTGGAGGGTGACCAGGGACCAGAGGCTGGGGACTTTTTGGAGGACGCGGGGATGCCTAGATTGTCCTCTCCCATGCGTACTTCCTTAAATAGACCAATACAGGGGAAGGAAATACAATTAGCGGTGAAACAATTAAGGAACCGAACATCCCCGGGCCCTGATGGATATCCCCCCGAATTTTATAAACTTTTACTCACACAACTTTGTGGACCCTTGGAGGCATACTATCAAGCGGCAGAGGAGGCGGGAGCATTTCCAGAGGGAGCTAATCATGCATACATAACATTAATTCCAAAACCAGGGAAACGAGAATCAGATATAGAATCATATAGGCCAATTTCTCTACTTAATGTAGATATTAAAATATTGGATAAGGTACTAGCCAATCGACTGGCCGCATTGCTACCTCAATTGATCGTGTCGGAGCAGGTTGGCTTTGTCAAGCACCGCCACTCGGTCCTCAACGTTCGAAGATTATTGACGGCCATTCACAGAGCTCAAGTAACACATACAGATGGCATATTGGTAAGCTTAGATGCGGCTAAAGCCTTTGATAAGGTCAACTGGAATTACCTATTTTCTGTACTTTCGTACATGGGTTTTACCGGTTGGTTTTATGATATGGTTAGGTTATTATATACGTCACCCACTGCTAGCATTTTGGTGAATGGTACGAGGACGACATCCTTCCAGATAGCACGAGGGACGAGACAGGGTAGTCCTCTCTCTCCCTTGTTATTCCTGCTCTATCTGGATCCCTTTCTGCGAACACTGCAGAGAGACGATGGGATATTGGGTCTTCCGGAAGGGGGATCGCAATTACGTGTCTTGGCATACGCCGACGATATGTTGTTGACCTTAGCTGACCCTCAGGCTTCTCTAAACAGAGCGTTAGCCATCTTAGACGAATTTAGCTTATATTCCGGATTGATACTCAACTTTCAAAAATCCTTGGTACTTCCTCTGTCTCGAGAGCTCCCAGCTAAGTGGAGGGGGCCCTTTCCTCTAAAATGGGCAACCACTTCCTTGACATACCTAGGGATTATAATACCAATGGACATCACCAACTTATATTCAGAGAACGTCCTGCCACTCTTGACTCTCACTAGACAGAAATTGTTAACTTGGAGGGATTTTCCTTTATCGTTAATGGGGAAAATTGCTTTATATAATATGGTGCTCTTGCCCCAGTGGCTATACATATTTCAACTGCTCCCTATTTTATTGTCTTCTAAACATGAGAAAGAGGTGGGGAGATACTTAACTTCTTATTTGTGGAATGGCAAAAGGGCTAGGATTTCCTTGTCCATTTTGATGCTTCCCAGGGTCCAGGGAGGACTGGGCCTTCATAGTATAAGGCTGTTCTCTTGGGCGTGCCAAATGAGACACCTGAGTGATTGGTTCCGGGGGACCAGCCACTTTTCGGCTACTCCGTCGGAACTAGTCCTATGTTCCCCATACCACTTCAGTTATTTATTGCACACATTACATCTCCCTGGAAGACCTCCACCAGTTGGAAAATTTCTTTTTCAACCATTACGCCATATGTGGAGACGTTTATGTAAAATGCTAAAGATTGACCCCACAGCTACAGCTTACCTTCCTTTCCTGGACAATAAAGACTTTCCACCTGGGACTTCCAAATTTCCGGTATCGGTGTGGAGAACGTCTAATCTGCAGTATATTTCTCAGGTGGTAACTGCACAGGGCACGGTTCCACCATTCCTGGTGATGCAGACTGAATATCATTGGACACCTCGGGACTGGTTGGCGTATGTCCAGATGACTTCTTATATTCGCTCTCTCCCATCGGCAGGGCTTACAAACCATACTCAGGAGAAGATTTCGGAAGCTTTATGTTTAACGGCGCAGACTCATATTCCATTGAAATTCCACCTACGCTATCTGCGTGAAAGTTTGGGGTCCATTCCCTATGAAGTATACGCGGCCCGCTGGTCAGGGGACTTGCAGTGTGAGGTGACCGGCCAACATATTCAACAGGGTCTTAAATCCATTCAAACTATAACCTTGCAATCGACCCTTATTGAAACGAACTATAAATTCTACTTACGACTGTACCGATCTCCAACCTATCTATATCGTGCAAAACTTAGCACAACAGATGCTTGCATTAAATGTGCCCAACCAGGATCAACATTGGGTCACCAGTTTTGGACATGCCCATTGGTACAGGGCTTTTGGATACAACTGCAGTTGCATATTGCTTCCATGTGGCACCGAGGATATGTTAGTCGTCCGGAACTGTTGTTTACGATGGACTCACTTCCCCGGGGGCCCCCGAAGGGTTTTCGAGGCTTTATGGCCCGGACTTTCCTCATGGGAAAAAAAACCATACTACATAATTGGATAACTGCAGACCCACCAACGGTATCATTCTGGAGAATTCTGATGCTTCGACAAGCATCACTGGAGCGAATGTCTTTGACTTCCCTGGAATCTCCTGGAGGTCATGCATTTTGTTCTATTTGGGAACCTTTTTGGTTAACGTTGACTCACAGAGCCCGAAGTAACCTGTTGAACCCGTAAAATATTGTCTGCTGGAGGATACTTGTTGTTCTAGAAGGGAGTTGGGGGGGTGGGGTGTTGGGATGAGGGAGGGGGAGGGAGGGGGGATGAAAATGTTTGACTTGTGAATTTCTGCTTTTATTGTAAAATCAATAAACAAATTTAAACATAATGTATAGAGCTACCCCCCCCCCCCCTCCTAACCTGCCCTCTCTGTCCTGATGAAGTAGATTGTAGCCCGGTATAGCCATATCCCACCCATGTGAGTCCGTGATTACTGTAATTCTCTACTGAAAGGGATAAACCTAAAGGATATAAAACGTCTACAATTGATTCAAAATACAGCTATCAAACATATCAGGTTCAAATAAATATGATCATGTCACCCCTCTTCTACAAAAAGCTCACTGGTTACCCGTCATATATAGAATAACATATAAAATAGCACTTCTAACCTTCAAAACCATACAAACACATGTCCCAGCATTTATTGACAGACTTCTTATTCCATATGACCCTCCGAGAGCTCTAAGATCCACCTCACAGCATACTCTTAATATCCCATCCTTAAGAATAATAGGCACTCGATGTAATATAATCTTTTCAGTATCCGCCCCCACAATTTGGAATTCTCTTCCTATATATATACGATCTGAACACAATTTACAGAAATTCAAAAATAGTTTAAAATGTTTCTTTTTTAAAGATGCCTACAATTGACTATTCGTTTCAAGTCCAGTTACTCTTGATTTTTTTCCCATCCCACTGTTCTTTCCTTTGCTGTTATCTTTTCTTAATAAATATTGTAGTTCTCCCCCCCCCTTTTCCTATTGTGTCCTTGTAGATTAATAATAAAAAACAAACAAACCCGAAATATGTTAAAATTGTTAGTCTCTGTGTACTTTTGTTAATGTTTTAATTATTATTGTACAACGCTTAGTATTTTGGATAGGCGTTTAATCAAATAAACTCGCTTCATGTTCCTCAACTACCAGTACAAGGTTATACCTTTTGGTCTTTTTCAGCACCATGAGTCTTCCTGAAGTGATTAGCATTACTAGCAGCATAACTATGCAAGCAGTAGCACTTTTTTTCCTACCTTAATGACTGGCTCCTTGTGGCTTATTCCAGGAATTGCTTGCTTATCACTATCCAGGACACATCCACCCTACTATCCCTGGATTTCATCATCAACTATGAAATGTCTCTTCCTGCTTGCTTGCTCACTTACATTGATGGGAGCTCACATATGCACAATTGCATGCCTATCTTCTGAGGAGGCACAGGACTATGACAAAGCTCTGCACACAGATGAGAGAAGCAACTGCCTGCATGCCACATTTTACACCTGCTTGGCCACGTGGCATTTCTCCATTGTTCATGCAAGACTGCATATGAACAGTGGGGTACCTTACAGGTTGCCACATAAACATCTCACCAGAACTCCCTTATAGGTTATGGTGAGCCCCCCAAAAACCCACCATACCTACCTTTCTACAATCCCAATAGTCCATATGGCTTTAGGTGGTATCTATATGGCAGTATAGTAGGGTTTTGGTGGGTTCACATTTTCCACCATGAATGTAGTGGTTAGAGTTGCTTATGGGCCTGGGTCCTCCTATGGTTTTACTAGCCCATCCCCCAGACTACTTAAGCCACCTCTGTGCAGTTCTACTAGGCTTTCCTATGCCAGGTACTAATGCTCGGGAGGCAGGTATGTATGTTTTTATTCTGAACTTTGTGGGGATGTAACAGAGTCAGTGATCACGAGGGGAGTGTGTGGGGGGTCTACTTTCTCTACAGTGGTTATTTGGTCACTTTCGATACCTTTTGGGCACATATACTGTCTTTACATCATCTCACAACATATAAGTTTCACCTAGGCAGTCTCATCAAACATTCGATTATCCCTGCAGAACTAAGTCAGCCCATATCCTGCCCTAACCACTCCTCCAAAAATGCCCCTTTCAGCTTTGGGCACACAGCGGGCTTCAGAGGCCTAAAATGTCCATGGATACGTACAAAAAGCCATTTCAATTATTGGCACTTGGATGACCTGTCTTTTAGATCGTTCAAGTGCTGACTTGCGCAGGTTTTTAAACGTATTTAAGTTTTGATTATGAGCTCCATATTTATTGGGAGTGTTTGGATGTGAAGGGAAAAAAGATTTCAAGTAGAAATTGATTTTATCACAAACAGTGTTGCATTGCTTGTCTCTAAGAATACTCAGTTAATACCCATTTCAAGCAATCACAATGCCTTCTAGTCAGTGTAATCATTGAGGTGCTTTAGTTCCAAGGCACACCATCTAGAGCAGTGGTTTCAAACTCAAACCCTTTGCAGGGCCACACTTTGGATTTGTAGGTACTTGGAGGGCCGCAGAAAAAATAGTTAATGTTTTATTAAAGAAATGATAATTTTGTATGAAGTAAAACTTTATAAATCTTTCCTTTTGGCTAAGTCTTAATAATAATATTGTAATTTATAGCTAAAGAGACATATGATCAAGAAACTTTTATTTTACTTACGTGATTATGATAAACATACCGAGGGCCTCAAAATAGTACCTGGCGGGCCATATGCAGTCCCTGGGCTGTGAGTTTGAGACTACTGATCTAGAGGTTTAAGGCTTGTCACATCTGTTTTCAGCTTGCTAGTATTAAAGAGGAACTCAGTAAACTTAGAAACTGGATGCAATTAAAGCAGCTTCAATTACCATACAGAATCATACCAATTTACCATCGCTATCTGAAAGAATAAAACAACTCAGAAATAGACAGGTCCCAGTAGGCTTAGGTAGACCAGTGTTTTTCAACCGCTGTTCCGCAGCACACTAGTGTGCCGCGAGATGTTGCCTGGTGTGCTGTACGGTGCAGACACTGATTAGGCCTCAGGCCGGGTCCCGCACGCGCTCCCATGAGACTCCCCCGGTCCCCACTGCTGTTCAGTTTCGATCTTCTGCTCTGACGCAACCGGAAACAGGAAGTTGCAGCAGAGCAGAAGATTGAACACTGAGCAGCCGCGCGTGCGCGGCTCTTTGGGAAAGCGTGCATGTCGCCGAAAAACAAAACCTACAAACTAAGGTGAGGCGAAGGGAGAGAGCTGGCTAAACAGTAGGATCGATTGGGCAGGCGAGTGGTGGCTGCGGGGACCATGCGATCGCTCGTGTTCCCGGCTCAAATTGGAAGGAGGGAGTGAAAGGGAAAAGGATTCTGGGCCAAGGGGATGAAGACGGAAAGAAAAACCCACAGCAGGAAAGAAAGGGAAGGACAGGCAGGTGAGCCAGATGCTAGAAGCAGGGGGGGGAAGAAAGAGGGAAAAAAGCTAGATGGGGTTGAAAAGAAGAGACACACTGGTATGGAAGAGGAAGATAGGGGAAATCTGGACACAGGAAGGTAACAAAGAGGGGAAATTATGTGCATGGGGCATAGGGACAGAGACATAAAGGGGACATGCCATGGGGATGGTATATGGACACAGGGGGGGGGGGCAATGACAGATACATAGGGGAGATATTAGAAATGGAGAAAATAGGAGCACAGAAGCGAGATGGTTTGTGGGGATGGGACAGGGACCGAGCTCGCAGGCTCCAGTGGCTTGCACAAATTACATTGTAACGTGCCATGAAAATAAGAGGGAGGAAGGTAGATAGATAAGCCAAGTGAGAGGAGCTGAAGGGTAGTAGAAAGGAACAGATGGTAAAGGAGGGAGGGAAGGGTGGTGGTGGAAAGGAATAGGACAGACATTGAAGGAGGGTGGAGAGGAACAGACCCCGAATGGAAATGTGGAAGACAGAGTGGGAAGAAGACAGATGCCAGACTATGGGGGAGCGGAGGGAAGAAGATGGGTGCTAGACCAATTGGGGGGGGGGGTGAAGGGAGAGGCACAGTAACAGCAAATGGAAGACGTAGAGAGAAGACACACAGTGGATGGAAGGAATTGAATGAGAAGATGTGGAAAGCAGAAACCAGACAATAAAGGTAGAAAAAAAAAAATTATATTTATTTATTTATTTTTTGCTTTAGGATAAAATAGTATATTAGTTGTGTTGATAAAAATTTATAAACAAAGCCCTGCCAGCTGAACATCTCTTTCTCTAGTTCAGCAGCAGGAACTTTGATTTATAAGAAAGGAATAAGCTAAATATTACAGTACTAAGGCTTATATGGATGCAGCGGGGACGGTGACGGGGCGGTGAAAGGGATGGCGGTGACGGGGCGGTGAAGGGAACGGCTGTTGACGAAGAGCTACGTGTGTGTCTTTCTTCGATTCCAGCCAGAATATCAGCTTTGTGTTCAGCCAAACAGGCCCAGGTTTCACACTGAATAAAGTATTTTATAATTTTTCACTATTCTGTTTACTTAATATTTCATAATAAAGTAATTATAAAATACTTTCTTTGTGTTTATTTGATTCCTATTCAAGAGAATTACTTTATATATAGTCAATATAGGCACAGAGTTAAATTTTTTAACATTTTCTAATGGTGGTGTGCCTCGTGATTTTTTTCATGAAACAAGTGTGCCTTTGCCCAAAAAAGGTTGAAAAACACTGAGGTAGACTACGACATATTGCACAGAAATATTCACCCTTACAATTTTTATCCCCTCCACCATTCATTTGCTCTAGGGAAAAAAACAAACAATTGACAATAGCTCAAGAAGAAAAGCATCCCCCAACCCACAAACAGAAAAGGTCAAACCAGAAAATTATTTCTGCTAAGGAATTCCATTATCAGAGGCATTAACCTTGGAACACAGTGAAATGTCTTCCAGGATCTTCAGCTACCAGAAATACTGATTATAATTAGAGAAAAAAAGCATGGGATGAACACAGAGGATCTCTAATTAGAAAATAAATAGTATAACAACAAAAATAAATTAACAAATGGAATTTAGAAGGTGCACAGAACTAAGGCCAATCCTGGGCAGACTTGCGTGGTCTGTGTCAAAATATAGCAGTTTAGTATAGAATGGACTGGGAGAAGGCTCAATGGAAACCAGTAATTTGGAATACGAGGATAGACTTTTATGGTCTGTTTCCCACAAATGACAAGATGATTTGGATAGGCTGGAGTGAGCTTGATAGCAACTCTAGAACAGTCTTAGGCAGACTCCTATAGTCTGTCCCAGAAAAGTCAAAGAAAGACAATTTAATCATGAATTAATAATGTGGGTTAGTGTTGGGCAGACTAGATGGACCACTTATTTATTCATTCATTTTTCTATACTGCTCTCCCAAGGGAGCTCAGAAAGGTTTACATGAATTTATTCAGGTTCTCAAGCATTTTTTCCGTCTGTCCCAGCGGGCTCACAATCTATCTAATGTACCTGGGGCAACAAGGGGATTAAGTGACTTGCCCAGGGTCACAAGCAGTAGCACGGATTTGAACCCACATCAGGGTGTTGAGGCTGTGTAGTTTTAACCACTGTGCTACACACACAGGACTTAATCTGTCATTTATTGTGTTAGTTTATGAAAAACCAGACATGATTCATATACATTTACCATCCACTGCACAATCTTCACAACCCTGTACTTCTTATTTTTACTTGCTGTTGTCAAATAAATTATATTCAAATGCATTACATGATTCATGGCATTGATTTATATAATATATTCCACACTTTAACAAAAAAAACAGCAATTATAGAAATATCTAAAAAAATAATTAACAAGAATCTAAATTACAAAAAATTTCACCCCCCCTCAATAGAGAAGTTGCACAAGAAGCTTCATTATGTTCTTTTAATAGAAAAACTGACAACCAAGCGGTTAAATTGAGCAACAACTTATGAGATGTGTTGGAATTCTTTTCAATGCTACTTGGACTTTGTCTGAAAACCTCTCATATATGTTAACCTCATTCTACAGTTCCTGACTTATGAATGACTTCTTCTACCTGGGGAGTTGCTTTTGTTTATTTCCTTTCCTTAGAGTTAATGTGGAAGAGGTGTTGAATTGGAAATGCTGATAAGCACATTTAGTTGTAGAGCTTTGTTTAAGTGTTAAAACTTCATCATAAACTAACCCCTTCCTTTTCTAATGTGTAGTGTGGGTTTTAGCGCCGGCAGCTGCTCAAAGGAATTCTATGAGCATCGGAGCAGTTGCTGGCACTAAAACCCATGCTACGTGTTGGTAAAGGAGGGGGTAAATTGTTAAAAAAAAAAAACCCAACTTCACACTCTGTCACAGCAAACTCAGATTACCTCCATTTCCAAAAAACAGCCTTAATAAAGCTGACTTTTAAATTAAAGAGCCCACCTGTATCCAATTACAATTGTTCAGGTGATTCAAAGACTGCTGGATAATGAATTAAACTGTTTGTTTTTTTTTTTCTTATGATATAAATTTTGAAGCAAATAAATGTAAGTAGTGGTGTACCAGGGGGGAGATCCGCCCCGGGTGCAGCCTTAGGGGGGGTGCACAGCCGGACAGGTCCGGAAAATTCCTGGGCTGCGACGGCACTCAGCAGCATCGGCGCCCCCCCCTCCATGAAGGCACTGAGTGGCATCGGCGCCCCATGACAGCACTCAAGTTCGGCCTCCTTTTCCCGGCATCAGCAGAACTTCAGATCGGCAACAGGTGCTCAGTCAAAAGCTTCCCCTGACTGAACTGCCTGGGCGGAAACAGGAAGCTGAGTCAGGGGAAGCTTTTGACTGAGCACCTGTTGCCAATCTGAAATTCTGCTGATGCTGGGAGGAGGCCAAACTTGAGTGCTGTCGTGGGGGGGGCGCCAATGCCGCTCAGTGTCATCGTGGGGGGGGGTCTTGCCGATCTTGTTGCCAAAATCGGAAAGGTGAGGGAGAAAGATGGGCCTGTGGTGGATGGAGAGATTGAGAGAAGGGGACAGATATTGGAAGGGGGGAGAGAGAAGAGGGCAGAAGATGGAAGTGGGGGGAAAGAGAGAGAAGGGGCAGATGATGGAAGTGGGGAGAGAGAAGAGGGCAGATGATGGAAGGAGGGGGGAAAGAGAAAGAAGGGGCAGATGATGGAAGGAGAGAGAAGAGGGCAGATGATGGAAGTGGGGAGAAAGAGAGAGAAGAGGGCAGATGATGGAAGTGGAGAGAAGGGAGAGAGAGAAGACGGCAGAGGATGTAAGGAGGGGATAAATAAAAGGAGGGCACATGATGGGGGAAAAGGATTGAGTTAGGGAAATACTGGAGGGGGTGAGGGAAAGAGGTGGCAAGCTGTAGGTAGACAGTAAAAAAGGAAATTGATGAGAGGGTAGTAAGAACAATCTAGATGGATGCAGAAAATAAATTGAAAAGGAAAATGAGGGAAGAAAGGGATTGCAGAAGAGAGGTGTGGGAGAGGGAAGGAGAGGAGAGAGATGCCAGACCAAGGGGGGTGAAAGGAGAGATGGAAGGGGGAGGTATACAGTTTCTGGAAGAGGCATAGAAGGAGAGAAGATGCCATATAGGGGCAGAGAGATGGCAGACAGTGGATGGAAGGAAGAGAGTAACAAGAAGATGAGGAAAGCAGAAACCAGAGAAGACAAAGGTAGAACAAAAATTTTCTATTTATTTGTTGCTTTAGGAGACATGTGTCACTGTTTCTGTGGTGTTGCATTGTATGCAGAGTCCTGCTGGTTCAATTTAACCTTTGTCTATGTATTTCTATTTTATCCCCCCTTTTACAAAACTGTGGAGCGTTTTTTAGCGCCAGCAGTGGTGGTAGCAGCTCTGATGCTCAGAATTCTATGAGCGTCAGAGCTGTTACCACTGTGGCTAAAATCCACACTACAATTTTGTAAAAGAGGGAGGGGTTAGTTTGTGATTACATATTCCATACTAGGCGAAGGTATTTTCCGTGTTCTGTGTGTTCGAAAAGCACAGTTACTTACCGTAACAGGTGTTATCCAGGGACAGCAGGCAGATATTCTCACATGTGGGTGACGTCATCTACGGAGCCCCAGCGCGGACAGCTTTTCAAGCAAACTTGATTGAAGTTTCAAGTTTGCTACACTGCACCACGCATGTGCATGCCTTCTCGCCCACTAGAGGGCGCATCCCACCTCGTGGTCCTCAGTTCCTTCACTAGCAAAGAAGCCATCCCCGGGGAGGCGGGCGGGTTGTGAGAATATCTGCCTGCTGTCCCTGGATAACACCTGTTACGGTAAGTAACTGTGCTTTATCCCAGGACAAGCAGGCAGCATATTCTCACATGTGGGTGACCTCCAAGCCAACCAAAAAGGGCAGGTGGGAGGATGGCAATTTAGGAAAACAGATTACGCAACACCGACTGGCCAAAACGGCCGTCGCTTCTGGACAAAGCATCCAGACAGTAGTGGGAGGTGAACGTATGAACCGAAGACCAAGTGGCAGCTTTACATATGTCCTCCACAGGAGTAGATCGGAGGAAAGCAACCGAAGCTGCCATCGCCCGGACCTTATGCCCCGTGACTCGACCCGGGGGCGTAAGACCGGCCTGAGCGTAGCAAAAAGAAATACAAGCAGCCAACCAGTTGGACAAGGTGCGCTTGGAAACAGGATGTCCCAAACGATTAGGATCAAAGGACAAAAACAATTGAGGAACTTTCCGATGAGACCTGGTACGTTGGAGATAAAATGCCAACGCCCTCTTACAGTCAAGCGTGTGGAGCGCCGTCTCGCCAGGATGGGAGTGGGGCTTAGGAAAGAACACAGGAAGGACAATGGACTGATTGAGGTGAGACACAACCTTAGGTAAAAATTTAGGATGGGTGCGGAGAACCACCTTGTCATGATGAAACACAATGAAAGGCGGGTCCACAACCAAAGCTTGCAGCTCACTAATCCGTCGAGCAGACGTGAGGGCAATCAGAAATACCACTTTCCAAGTAAGAAATTTCAGGAGAGACTTGTCGATAGGCTCAAAGGGAGGTTTCATCATTTGAGCTAAGACAACATTCAAATCCCAAACTACGGGAGGAGGCTTCAGAGGGGGACAAACATTTATTAGACCCTTCATGAAACGTGTCACCAGAGGATGAAGCGAAAGAGAACGTCCGTCCAAGTGACGATGGAAAGCAGAAATGGCACTGAGATGCACCCGAACAGATGTCGTCTTCAGGCCGGAATTAGACAGATGTAACAAGTAGTCCAGCACCGAAGACACCGGAACCGAATCCGGGTCCAGATGACGCAAGGAGCACAAGGAGGAAAACCTGGTCCATTTCTGGGAATAACAAAGCCTGGTTGAGACCTTGCGCGAGGCTTCCAAAACTTCCCTCACCGACTGAGAAACCTGGACCGAAGTCAAGGAGAAAGGAACCAAGCGGTCAGGTGTAAGGACTGAAGATTGGGATGCAACAGCGAACCCCGACTCTGAGATAGCAGAGAGGGAAACACAGGAAGTAGCAGAGGCTCCCTGACACTGAGTTGAAGAAGCAGGGAGAACCAGTGTTGACGAGGCCACCGAGGCGCAATGAGAATCATAGTGGCTCTGGATGATTTGAGACGAACCAACGTCCTCAAGATCAGGGGAAAAGGAGGAAATGCGTAAAGGAACCTCCCTCCCCAGTCGAGAAGAAAGGCATCCGCTTCTAGACGGTCCAGGGAGTACATCCGAGAACAATACAGGGGAAGTTTGCGAGTCTCCGGGGAGGAAAACAGATCCACCTGCGGAGTCCCCCAGCGGTCGAAGACGTTGCGTAGGACTCTGGAGTTGAGTGACCACTCGTGCGGCTGGAGAAGCCGACTGAGTTTGTCTGCCAAGCAGTTCAGTTCTCCCTGGATATAGACCGCCTGTAGGAAGATGTTCTGGGAGATCGCCCATTCCCAAAGGCGCAGAGCTTCCCGGCAAAGGGACCAAGAGCCTGTCCCACCCTGCTTGTTCACATAATACATGGCCACCTGGTTGTCCGTTCGCACTAGGACTACTTGATCTCGGAGCAGGTGGCAGAACGCTCGAGCCGCCAGAAAAATGGCACGAAGCTCCAACACATTGATGTGACAGCGGCGATCCTCGGCCGACCACAGTCCCTGGGTCCGCAGACCGTCGATGTGGGCCCCCCACGCGTACTCCGAGGAGTCCGTGGTCAGAACTTTGTGATGAGGAGGGACGAGAAAGAGCAAACCTCCGGAAAGATTCGAAGAGTCGGTCCACCAACGGAGCGAACGTCTCAAAGAAGGAGTCACTGCTATGCGACGAGAGACAGGATCGCACTCCTGGCGCCACTGAGAGGCCAGAGTCCATTGAGGAATTCTCAGGTGCAGTCTGGCGAATGGAGTGACGTGGACCGTAGACGCCATGTGGCCCAGAAGCATCATCATGCGCTGAGCCGACACCACAGGAAGCTGAGAGATCAGACGGCCCAACCGAACCAAAGCCTCCAAACGAGGAGGAGGGAGGAATGAACGGAGGCGAACAGTGTCCAGCACTGCGCCTATGAACTGAAGTGATTGGGCCGGGCACAACTGTGACTTGGGAAAATTCACTTCGAACCCTAGTCGCTGAAGGAAGGCGATAGACTGTAGGGTCGCTGAGATAACCCCCTCCCTGGTCGGGGCCTTGATCAGCCAATCGTCCAGGTAAGGGAAGACCTGAAGCCCCCGAGACCTCAGGGCTGCAGCGACTACCACCATACACTTCGTGAAGACTCGAGGGGACGAAGCCAGGCCGAAGGGGAGGACCCTGTACTGTAGGTGTAGCTCGCCCACCTGGAACCGTAAGAATTTGCAGAAGGCGGGATGCACCGGAACATGGGTGTACGCTTCCTTCAGGTCCAGGGAGCACATCCAGTCCCCTTCCTCCAAGAGAGGATACAATATCGGAAGTGACAACATCCGGAACTTCCCCCGGACCAGGAACTTGTTGAGCTTCCTGAGGTCTAGAATGGGACGCAAGTCCCCGGTCTTTTTGGGGACCAAAAAGTAACCGGAGTAAAACCCCCGCCCCCGCTGGTCGGGGGGTACAGGTTCCACCGCCCAAAGCTTCAACAAGGCCCTGGCCTTGGCCATGAGGATGGGGAGCTGGGTCCGATTGTATGGGCAAGCCCCCCGGTGGCTGTTCCGGCGGCGCAGAGCAAAAGTTGAGAGAATAGCCCTCGGAGACAGTCCAGAGCACCCAAGTGTCGGATGTTATCTCGGTCCAAGCCGCGTAAAAGGACCGGAGTCGACCCCCTATGGGAAGGGGGTCCGGCGCGATCGCAGAGGGGGGCCGGCCCCATCCGCCTAGCCCGTCAAAAGGACGGCGCTGGCTTGGCAGGACCCTGCGCTGGAGTTTTGGTTTGTCCCCCTCTGCCCTGTCGAGGGGGGCGCCGAGGCGGTGGCCTAGAAAAAGCCGGGGTCGACTTTTGAGGGTACCGCCTCGGGGGAGGCCGGAAGGGTTTCTGCGGCGTGGCTCGAGGTTTCGGTCGGACCAAGGAGGCCAACGAGCGCTCCTGTTCCGAGAGCCGTTTGGTCGCCGCCTCCAGGGATTCATCAAACAATTCGGACCCCACGCAAGGTAAGTCTGCAAGGCGTTCTTGTAGGTTTGGGTCCATATCGAGGGTGCGTAGCCACGCCAACCGGCGCATAGCTACCGCGAAAGCCGACACCCTCGATACCAGCTCAAACGTATCGTACACCGCATGAAAAAGGTACAGGCGCAATTGAGACAGGTTGGACATAAACCTGTCAAACCCTTCCTTGCGGGAGTCCGGCAAGGATTCGCGATATTGGGGCAGATCCTTTACCATGCCACGCAGATAGGATGAAAAGGTAAAGGCATAATTTAAAACCCTGGTTGCCATGAAGGAATTCGCATAGAGGCGACGACCAAACTTGTCCAGGGTCCGACCCTCCCTGCCGGGCGGGACCGCCGCAGAAACTCGGGAGGGTTGCGTCTTTTTGAGCGCAGACTCGACCAGTAAGGACTGGTGGGAGAGTTGAGCCTTCTCAAAACCCTTGGGTGGAATCGTCCTATATTTGGACTCCATCTTGGACGGGACCGCCGTGACTGTAAGAGGTGAAGCCAGGTTCTTAAGTAAGGTCTGATGAAGGACCTTATTCAAGGTGGAGTGGGAAGGTCCTGCTCCTCGAGGAACTCTTTAGTATATTGAGATCCAGACCCAAGGCACGCGCCATGTCCTGCACAAAGCTGGAGAAGGAGGACGGTCTGGCAGGCGGCGAGGGAGTTCTCGACCTCTCCGCCGAACAGAAGGGGGAAGCCTCGTGAGAATAGCGTGGTTCCCTACCGGACCCCGAGCCCCATGAGGCCAGATCCAATGGCCTCGAGGGGGTCGGGGAACGTCTCCGCCTCGAAGAACCCCTGGGAGAAGTCCCAGGCGTCCGAGGGACCGAGGCACGCCCCCTTTTCCTCGGCGAGGAGTCACGAGAACCCCCTCTCGCAGGGGAATGGAGAAGCCTCGGGTTATCGAGGCGAAGCTCCGAGACCCGCAAGGCCTCGCCCCCGAGCGGCGATGAGCGAGCACGTCGCCGAAGAGAGCCTCGCGACCGCTTAGGCTTCCTCGGGCGACGCCTCGCCCGAGGCCGGCCCGAGGGCGAGGAATCCCAGGAGGACCTCGAGGAGGAGGAGGAGGAAATCCGTCTCACTCTGCGGACCTTGTCCCGGGGCCGTACGCTGCTCTCAGGCGGGGCCC
Organism: Geotrypetes seraphini; assembly: GCF_902459505.1. Taxonomy (NCBI): domain Eukaryota; kingdom Metazoa; phylum Chordata; class Amphibia; order Gymnophiona; family Dermophiidae; genus Geotrypetes; species Geotrypetes seraphini. Next base: position 287,819,356 of record NC_047086.1, read on the forward strand.
CCGAGGCCGAGGTCGAGGGCAAGGTCGAGGCCGATGGTGCCCCAGTACCCGAGACCGAGGGAGTCGAGACCGAGGTCGCCGAGGTCGGCGCCCCCGAGGTCAAAGCAGTCGAGGTCGCAGCCCACTGCAGTTGTTTGAGGGCGCCAGACAGCTCCAAGGAAATCAATGCTCGGAGCAGGTCCTGGAACGCCGGGATCCCGACCATGGTAGGCAGGTCCGAGGCCGGGGGATGCTCCCTGGAGGGCGACCTCGGTCTCGAGTATTCCCTCGGGGCATTAGTGGCCGGAGTCCGGGGCGGGGCCGAGGACGACCCACCCGCAGCAGAGGAGCTCGAGGATGGCTTCTTCGATGACCCTGGAGTCGGGGATGGAAAAGAGGACTTACCCGAGGCAGGTTTGGTCGCAGGCGTCGGCTTCGAGGTCGAGGCCGAGGGACGCGGCGAAGCCGAGGGCGCCGAGGTCAAGGCCGGGGCCGAAGCCGAGGCCGACGTCGAAGCCTTCCCGGGCGCGGAGTCAACTGCAAAAATCTCCGCCATCCTGGTGCGGCGTCGACGGAGCGCTCTGGCCTGAAAAGTGGAGCACCGATCGCAGGAGTCAGTCGGATGCTCGGGTCCAAGGCAGAGCAAGCACCACCGGTGGGGGTCAGTAATAGATAGTAACCTCTCACACTGGGTGCACTTTTTGAAACCCGTCAAGGGACGGGACATGAAAACCGAACCGACCGACAAGGAGGCCGGGTCGCGGCTCATGGGAGCCCCTGGAGCCGACAGAAAAACTTTATTTTTTTTTTTTTGAGTCAAAGACGTAGAAAACTAAAAGAAAAAGAAAGCAAGTACCACGACCGAAGAAAAAACACCGGACGCGGCGACAGAAGGCAAAAATAGCAGAGCTCAAATTCCACAGGGCTTCTGGCTCCGTGGAAAAAACTGAACTGAGGACCACGAGGTGGGATGCGCCCTCTAGTGGGCGAGAAGGCATGCATATGCGTGGTGCAGTGTAGCAAACTTGAAACTTCAATCAAGTTTGCTTGAAAAGCTGTCCGCGCTGGGGCTCCGTAGATGACGTCACCCACATGTGAGAATATGCTGCCTGCTTGTCCTGGGATAAGACATGGTTTTCTGTTAGGATTGATGGTGTAGGATTGATCTGTACTAGTCTGGCTTGTTTAGTTTTACAATGGGTGTATTGATGTTGTACTGCTCACTGCATATGTAAAAACCAATGCCAGGAAGTACTTCATCACTCAGAGGGTGGTGGATACCTGGAATGCGCTTCCAGAAGGTGTGATAGGGTTTCAAGGAGAAATTGGATAAATTCTTGAAAGAAGAAGTTATTGAAGGATATAGATAGGGAAGATATAGGATGAAGAAGGGTACAGTTAGAAGGATATAGATAAGGTAGGATAAAAAAAAAAAGGATTGAAGGGATAGAGGGGTACAGATAGAGGACTACTAAACAGGTCCAAGATCTGATGGGCTGCTGCGCGAGCGGACTGCTGGGCACAATGGACCTCTGGACTGACCCAGCAGAGGCACTCCTTATGTTCTTTTCCTAGGTACTCATGTGTGACGTGTGGCTTGTTACTAAAAATCATGTTTTTCATACAGATGGGGGGGGGGTGCCAAAAAATGATGAGCCCCGGGTGTCACATATGCTAGGTACGCCACTGAATGTAAGCAAATGTCAAAAACATGCCAGAACATCAAGTTGCTTAAAAATTGGGGGGGAGGGGGGGTAATTATTAGAAGGCACACACTTCAAGAAGGGTATAAAAAAACTTAAATGTGCTTGAAAATTAATTGGGGCACTGTCAGATCCATCATTGCAAAGTGGAAACAGTTTGGCACCATCAAGACACACTCGTGCTTAGACCGTCCCTTCCAAATCTGTAGCCAGGAATTAAGGAAACTGCTGAGAGAAGCCACTGTGCACCCTAGATTTTTTTTAAAAGTATGATAGAGGACAATGTTGCCTATTTAACAATTTAAAGATTACTTCACAAACATGGCCTGAATGAGAGGGAGTCGGGAAGTTTGCTGAAGAAAGCTAGTGTTGGCAAAGAAACACAATCTTTTGCATGTGAGCTGTGTCCCTTAATTGGTCTCTGACCTCTGTTTTATGTTATACATAGCATTAACACAGCACTAAAACATCATCACATGGCTGTGGCATCATTAGCTTGTAGCAATGCTTTAAAGAAGTGAGGACAGGGAAAGATGGATGGTGCAAATTACAGGCAGATAGTGAAGAAAAATCTTTTAGCAAGCAAAACAAAAATCCTAAGCACAAAACAAAAACAGTATCAAGCAGCAAGCCCAGCCTAGAATCTTAATATATTCAGGCAAGGCTTGAAGACGGGAGTGTGCAGAAGATCCCTAAACCAACTGACAGAGCTTGAGCTGTTATGCCAAGAAAAAACTGTACCATCCATTCAGCGGAGATATTGTTGGGTGGAGGCCATTAACAAAGTTTGTAGACACTTACCCTTAAATGACGAGTTACTGCTGCAAAAAGGGCTACCCCAAGTAATGGGTAAAAGGGTGTGAAGACTTATGTAATCGGAGATCATTTTGTTGCATATTCTTAATTGCCTTTTGACTATTTGTACAACTGTTTTTCATATTCAAAGTAATATGTTTAAATCAGTAAAATTTCTACTTTAATGTATTTTGAATTGTATTTTTTAAAGAGTAGACTAGGAAAAGACTTTAGCAAGGCCTGGTAACAGTCATTCCTTTGGCCTCAATGCTATTAATTGTTGCCTTGATTATCATCTTTCTGCCTCCTGTCAGGATCCAAGCTTGTGCCTTCATACAGGATCTTATTTTTCATTCCTTTACGAATCATTTTCTGCTGTAATCTTAGTTTTGCATGATTGTATCTGCAGTATAACCTAAAAGAAAAGAACAAACAATATCACAAATATTTTGTCTTGGTATAGTGCATCAAAATATACATAGGTTATGAGATTTTAAATGTATTAATAGTTACCACCAACTTTAGAAAAATAAGCATGTTTGTCTGCCTTTTAATTTTGGATCCAGAACCTTTTCCTCCCAAGATTTACTGTCAGACTCAATTTGGGCTGAGATCTTGGTACCCTGAGGATTACTTCCCAGCTAAATAGACATGTTTCTCCTATGCTATATAAGTATATCCAATATACATGGAAGTCTTATTTATAATTTCCATATAGAAATTCCAGCATTACACATGAATCATCCATATACTGTATAAATGGATAGTTTTACAAAGGACTCAATTACATAAGAACATAAGAATTGCCGCTGCTGGGTCAGACCAGTGGTTCATCGTGCCCAGCAGTCCGCTCACGCGGCAGCCTTTAGGTCAAAGACTAGTGCGTACATTCTGGTTCAGCAGGAACTTGCCTAACTTTGTCTTGAATCCCCTATAACAGCATCCGGAAGAGAGTTCCAGTTTTCTACCACTCTCTGGATAAAGAAGAACTTCCTTACGTTTGTACGGAACCTATCCCCTTTTAACTTTAGAGTGTGCTCTCTCCCTCTCTCTATCTTGGAGAGGGTGAACAATCAGCCTCTATCTACTAAGGGGTCCTTTTATCAAGGCGCGGAAGGGGTTTAACGCGCGGAATACTGCGCATCAAACCACCTGCTGTGCTAGTCGCTAACGCCTCCATTGATGAGGTGTTAGTTTTTTGGCTTGCCATGGGGGTCAGCGCGTGATGAAATGTCTGACGTGCTAACCTCCGTAGCACACCTTAATAAAAGGAGCCCTAAATCTATTCCCTTCATTATCTTGAATGTTTCTATCATGTCCCCTCTGTCTCCTCTTTTCCAGAGAGAAGAGGCCCAGTTTCTCTAATCTCTCACTGTATGGCAACTCCTCCAGCCCCATAACCATTTTAGTCACTCTTTTCTGGACCCTTTCAAGTAGTACTGTGTCCTTCAAATATGGAGACCAGTACAGCGGCATGATAACCTTCTCAAATCTGTTCGTGATCCCCTTCTTAATCATTCCTAGCATTCTGTTCGCCCTTTTCGCCACGCATTGCGTGGACGGCTTCATTGACTTGTCGACCAGTACTCCCAAGTTTCTTTCCTGGTAGGTCTCTTCAAGTACTGCACCGGACATCCTGTATTCATGTATAAGATTTTTGTTACCGACATGCATCACCTTACATTTATCCACGTTAAACCTCATTTGCCATGTCGCAGCCCATTTTTCGAGCGTGTTTATGTCATGTTGCAGGTCTTCACAATCCTCCTGTGTCTTCACTACTCTGAATAAGAACATAACATAAGAACATAAGAATTGCCTCTGCCGAGTCAGACCAGAGGTCCATCGTGCCCAGCAGTCTGCACTAGAGAGCTGCACGGGAACGGGGATGACGGGAATCCCGCGGGTTCCCCCTTTGGGTCCCGGAGATCCCGTGGGGACGCCCCCTAGGGTCGTGGGGATCCCGTGGGGACGCCCCCTAGGGTCGTGGGGATCCCGTGGGGACGCCTCCGAGGGTTGCGAGGTTCCTGCGGGGTTGGATCGCAGTGCACTCGAGCCGCGAGGGTAGTCTCCTCCTCCTTACCTGCCCTGTCGCAGCACACAGCCAATGGAAGTCTTCCCGATGTCAGCGCTGACGTCGGAGGGAGGGCTTAAGCAAAGCCCTTCCTTCCTCCGACGTCAGCGCTGACATCAGGAAGACTTCCGGTCGGCTGTGTGCGGCAGGGCAGATAGGAAGGCAATGGCGTACGAAAGAGGGGGAAGGGGTCGGTTCGCCCCGGGGAATGTGCACAGCCGGTCAGGTCCCCCGATCGACCGACAACAGGCCCGGCCGACAAACTTCCCTGCCCTGTAGCCGCGAATCTAAATTACCTCTTACAGCAGCTTCACTACTCCAGCTGCTGTAAGAAGGTAATTTAGATTCGCGGCTACAGGAAAGGGAGATTTGTCCGACCGGGCCTGTTCTGTTGTCGGTCGGGTGGGAAAGCGCCACAAAGGTAAGGGGCAGGGAGGGAGGAAAGGTGGAGTGGAGAAGAAAAGACGCTTAAGGGCAATGGGTAAAACTGAGGGGGGAGAAGGCCGCCGAAAGCACTGGGGAAGACAAAGGGGTGGAGAAGGACGCTGAAAGGACATGGGGAAAACGGGAGGAGGGGGGGGGAAGGATGCTGAAAGCACATGGGGAAGACAGAGGAGGGAGAAGGACCCTGAAAGCACTGGGGAAGACAAAGGGGTGGAGAAGGCCGCTGAAAGGACATGGGGAAAATAGGGGGGGGAGAAGGCCGCTGAAAGGACATGGGAAAGACAGAGGGGGGAGAAGGACGCTGAAAGCACATGGGGAAGACAAAGGGGTGGAGAAGGACGCTGAAAGGACTTGGGAAGACGGGGGGGGGGTGGGAGAAGGACGTTGAAAGGACATGGGGAAGGCAGAGGGGGGAGAAGGATGCTGCCTGACAGGACATGGGGAAGATGGGGGGGAGAAGGACGCTGAAAGGAAATGGGGAAGAGAGAGTGGGGAGAAGACGCTGGCAGGGAAGAAGACAGAGATGCCAGACTATGGGGGGAGCGGAGGGAAGAAGATGGGTGCCAGACCAATTTGGGAGGGGGAGAAAGGGAGAGGCACAGTAACAGAGCAAATGGAAGACACAGAGAGAAGAGAGACAGTGGATGGAAGGAATTGAATGAGAACATGAAGAAAGCAGAAACCAGGCAACAAAGGTAGGAAAAAAATTCTTTTTTTTTTTTTGCTTCAAGATAAAGTAGTATATTAGTTGTGTTGATAAAAATTTATAAACATTAGAGGCTCTGGTAGAAACCCGTTAACAAAGTATGTATTCTTCCCAATTAATATTTCCAAATTAATAAAGTCTTTTTGCTTATTTTTAAATGGGTTTCTACCAGAGCCTTTAATTCAGTAGCATAATTAAATGAAATAACTATTTCTGTAGTTTATAGGGACGGGCGAGGATGTAGGGGATTCCTCGCGGGGACGGAGGGGATTCCTTGCGGGGACGGGTGGGAGTCCTCACGGGGACGGGTGGGGACAGGTGGGACTTTGGCGGGGACGGGTGGGATTTCTGTCCCCGCGCAACTCTCTAGTCTGCACCCGTGGTAGCCCCCCAGGTCCATGACCTGTAAGTACTCTTATACCTAAATCTTTTATTCCCTAATCGTTTAATTTCCTTTATTGCAGCCCTCTATCTATACCCTGCAATCCCCTTTTCCTTCAGGAAGTCGTCCAATCCCTTTTTGAAACCCAATATTGTACGCTGTCCTATCACCTCCCCCGGAAGCGCATTCCAGGTGTCCACCACCCTCTGAGTGAAGAACTTCCTAGCATTCATTTTGAATCTGTCTCCTTTCAAATTTTCTGAATGACCTCTTGTTTTTTATGTCCCCGCTAGTCTGAAGAATCTGTCCCTCTCCACCTTCTCTAAGCCTCTCATGATTTTATAAGTCTCTATCATGTCCCCTCTAAGTCTCCGCTTTTCCAGGGTGAAAAGCCTCAGCCTCTCCAGCCGTTCAGCATATGAAAGGTTTTCCATGCCCTATATCATCCTCGTTGCTCTCCTCTCGAGTATCGCGATATCATTCTTAAGGTACGGCGACCAGTACTGGACGCAGTACTCCAGATGCGGTCGCACCATCGCTTGATACAGTGGCAAGATAACTTCCTTCATTCTGGTAGTGATACCTTTTTTGATAATGCCCAACATTCTGTTCGCTTTCTTTGAGGCCGCTGCACATTGTGCTGCCGGCTTCATCGTTTTATCCACCAATACCCCCAAGTCTTTTTCTAGGTTGCCTTCGCCCAGTACTCTACCTCACATCGTAGCTGTACATTGGGTTCCCTTTCCTTATATGCAAGACTTTACATTTCTCTACATTGAAGCTCATCTGCCATTTATTTGCCCACTCCCTCAGTTTGTCCAGGTCTCCTTGTAGTTCTTTGCATTCTTCAACAGGTCTGACCCTACTGGAGAGTTTTGTGTTGTCCGCAAATTTTATGAATAACTTCGTATCATCTGCAAATTTAATCACTTCACTCGTCGTACCAATTTCCAGGTCATTTATAAATATGTTGAAGAGCCTGGGTCCAAGCACCGAACTCTGCGGCACTCCACTCGTGACACTTTTCCAGGCCGAGTATTGTCCATTTACCCCTACTTTCTGTTTCATATGCGCCAGCCAGTTTTTAATCCACGTGAGTATTTCACCCTCAATTCCATAGCTCGCAATTTTTCAAAGTAGTCGTTCATACGGAACCTTGTCGAACGCCTTCTGAAAATCCAGATATACGATGTCGACCAGGTCACCCTTGTCTATCTGCCTTACACTTCACTGTCCCATGCAAAGGGCTGGAGACTGAAGAGATAGTTGTATATGGTCAGGGAGAAAATGCAATACAACTTGATATTGAGAATTCACACCAGGCATCAAATGAAAAAACAAACAAACAGGCAGACCTGTCAGTAACACAGTTGCAGATAGGTCTACTGTTGGCTTTTCAGGGTCAGATTTTCCAATCCAATTTTTTTCTTTAGGCACAGATGTCCCCCTACCCCAGTACTAAAAGAGGCAGGAGGAATGCCCATTCCTCCTGCGGTGGCAAAACCCACCCACCAGGGCCCCCAACCAACCCCTCCCCTCTGTTAAAAACAAAAACAAAAAAATTCAGCAGGAAGGATACCCACTCCCCCCTATCACCGCATGCACCCTGACCATGCCCCCCCTCCCCTGTACCTGTCTCAGATGTTGACAGTAGGAGGGATGCCCGGTCGTTCCTGCTGCAAGGCCTGCCACTCCAAAATGGCAGGCCTTCCCCTTCACAGTTTATCATATAATACAAGGGGAGGGGCCTTAGGCATCTGAGCTAGAGAATGACACAGGAACAAATTTGTTGCCGTCCCTGCAGGAACTAAATTTCCCCACTCCTGCAAGTTTTGTTGCTGTCCCATTCTTGTAAGCTCTGCTTTAACCACACAAGCCTCGAACACTTATGATTTTAAAGTGTTTGAGGCTTGTGTAGATGAGGATAGAGCTTAGGATAGAGGAATAGGGCAGGGACAGGAAAAGAACTCATGGGGATGGGACGGGAAAATTCAGTTCCCGTGAGGATGGAGAAAAATATGTCCCCGTATCATTCTCTAGACAGAGTCAATCAGGGCCTTAGTCTCCTCCCCATGCATCACATATTACACCAGGAAGGGAAAAGCCCACCATTTTGGAGTGGTGGATCTTAGAGTAGGAAGGACCAGGCATCCCTCCTGCTTTCAACTTCTGAGACAGGTACAGGGGAGCATCCGGTGGCATGAGGAAGTGGACATATATTGTGCATGTGTAACACACACATCTGTGCCATTAAAAAAAAAAAAAAAATTCCCCAACAGTTGAGTGGCAGGCTTTGGAGCTTCCCCTGTCACTCAGCTGTTAGGGCTTTCCCAAACCAGCTCTGTGCCTGTGTCAGTCACTCAGAGTGACTGATCGGATGGGACCTCTGTGCAAATAATTTGCATGCAAACTTCTTGGAACATTCTTTGACTTGGTGACCAGAGAATTGGATAGAGATGTGGTGTATTTAGATTTTAGGAAAGGCTTTGACTGTTCCACACAAACGTCTAATAAATAAATTGAGTGCCCTTGGGATGGGTCCCAAAGTGACAGACTGGGTCAGGAACTGGTTGAGTAGAAAGCAACAGAGGGTAGTGATCAATGGAGATCACTCTGAGGAAAGGGATGTTACCGATGGTGTGCCTCAAGGTTCTGTTCTTGGGCCTGTTCTTTTTAACATTTTTATAAATGATATTGCTGAAGGGTTGTCAGGTAAGATTTGCCTCTTTACCAAAATCTGCAATAGAATAGACATGCCGGATGGTGTGAATAACATGAAGAAAGACCTGGCGAAGCTTGAAAAATGATCTGAAATTTGGCAGCTAAAATTTAATGCTAAGAAATGCAAGGTCATGCATTAGGGCTGCAATAACCTGAGCGAATGGTACAGTTTAGGGTGTGTAGAACTTATGTGCAAGACGGAAGAGCGGGACTTAGATGTGATTGTATGTGATGATCTTTAGGTGGCCAAACAGGTTGAAAAGGTGATGGCGAAAGCTAGAAGGATGCTAGGTTGCATAGGGAGAGGTATGGCCAGTAGGAAAAAGGAGATATTGATGCCTCTGTATAAGACTCTGGTAAGACCTCATTTAGAATACTGTGTACAATTTTGGAGGCCATACCTTTAAAAAGACATAAAAAGGATGGAGTTGGTCCAGAGGAAGGCTATGGGGACAGACTTAAAGATCTCAATCCTTATACTTTGGAGGAGAGGTGGGAGAAACGATAGAGACGTTTAAATACCTATGTAATGTACATGCGCACGAGTCGAGTCTCTCATTTGAAAGGAAACTGCAATGAGAGGGCATAGGGTGACGCATAGGGTGAAGTTAGGTGATAGGCTCTGGAGTAATCTGAGGAAATACTTTTTTACAGAAAGGGTGATAGATGCATGGAACAGTCTCCCGGAAGAGGTGGTGGAGACAGAGACTGTGTCTGAATTCAAGAGGGCCTGGGATAGGCACATGGGATCTCTTGGAGAGAGAAAAAGATAATGGTTACTGCAGATGGGCAGACTAGATGGGCCATTTGGCCTTTATCTGCCATCATGTTTCTATGAGTTGGCCAAAATAAAACGGCCAACAGCGACCTACAAGGTCTTAACAACTATGTTTTATGTATCTAGCCCCCAAATAGAGGGGCAGGGATTTATGTGTGTGTTTAGAAACTGAAGATGGAAAAGGTGTGGAAAAAGCAGTAAAGAGGTTTTATCTGGTCTCCTTATCTAAAGAAAGATATAGCAGCACTAGAAAAGGTTCAAAGAAGCGCGACCAAGATGATAAATGGCCTGGAACTCCTCTCATCTGAGGAAAGACTAAAAAGGTTAGGGCTCTTCAGCTTGGAAAAGAGATGGCTGAGGGGAGATAGATTGAAGTTTACAAAATCCTGAGTGGAGTAGAATGTGAACACAAGAATTGCCGCTGATGGGTCAGACCTGTGGCCATCGTGCCCAGTACTCCGCTCACGTGGCGGCCCTCTGGTCATCGACCAGTGCCCTAACTGAGACTAGTCCTATCTGCATACGTTCTGGTTCAGCAGGAACTTGTCTAACTTTGTCTTGAATCCCTGGAGGGTGTTTTCCCCTATGACAGACTCCGGAAGAGTGTTCCAGTTTTCTACCACTCCCTGGGTGAAGAAGAACTTCCTTATCTATCAACTTATTTATCAATGACCTAGAAAAGGAGGCAAAGTGCGAGGTTATAAAATTTGCAGATGATACCAAACTGTGCGGCAGAGTTAGGACCAGGAAGGAGTGTGAGGACCTACAAAGGGACCTGGACAAGCTTGAAGACTGGGCAAACAAATGGCAAATGCGCTTTAACGTGGAAAAATGCAAGGTCATGCATATAGGGAAAAAGAACCCGTTGTTCAACTACAAATTGGGGGGGGTATTGTTGGGAGACAGCAGACTTGAGAGAGACTTGGGTGTGCTGGTGGATGCATCACTGAAGCAATCTGCACAGTGCGCAGCAGCCTCGAAAAAAGCCAACAGGATGCTGGGCATCATAAAGAGGGGCATAACAACCAGGAAGCGGGAAGTCATCATGCCATTGTATCGAGCGATGGTGCGTCCACATCTGGAATACTGCGTTCAGTATTGGTCGCCACACCTCAAGAAGGACATGGCGGCAGTGTTCCCGCTAAGCTGCGCTGGCGTGCGCTGGCGCACAAAATATTACATCGCAGCGCACAAGTTTCTCGTCACAGCGCACACACGCGTTGCAAAGGTAAGGGGAGGCTGGGGGAGGAATCGGACGTCGGGGTGGGGGTTTGGTTTCCGACCCTGGCGGTGGAGACATCTAACCTCGGCCTGCCCCGGAACTCTTACTGCAACAGTGACTTCCTGTTCCTGCCTAGACGGGCAGCTGCTGCAGTAAGAGTTCCGGGGCAGGCCGAGGTTAGACGTCTCCACTGATGGATACAGCGCCGCCGCTATAACATTTAAAATAATAGCGATCGGGGGGGGGGGGGAAGGTGCGGGGAAGTCCGGAGCTGCAGGGCCGGCGTTAGAGGGAGTAAGAGTTGATGGTGCTGCAGGGTCCCGCGGGGGGAGGGAGGAAGAAAAAAGAGGAACCGAAGCATGGCAATTTTGGGGGAGCAGGTGTGGGGAAGTCCCGCGATGACTTGTCTGCTGGCTCTGCTCTGGAAGAAGTAAGTTACGTCGGAGGGGGTGGACCCGGCAGACACAATCATTGCGGGACTTTGCCGCAACTCCCTGTGTCTGCCGGGCCCACCCCCTCCAACGTAACTTACTTCTTCCAGAGCAGAGCCAGCAGACGAGTCATCGTGGGCCCTTCCAGCATGCAGCTGCTGAGTCCGCTCTAGAGCAAGTACGTCAGAGTGGGGTGGATTGGCAGCAGGCAGCTACAATCATCGCGGGACCTTGCTGCATGAAGGGAGAGAAAGGAGCAGGACTGCTGGAATGGAAGAGTGGTGGAGGGAAAGAAAGGGGGCAGGGTGGTATGGAAGGGTGGTGCTGATGGAATTGATGTACAGAGAAAGGAGAGAGACATAAGGGGGAAGGATATTGGAGGGAAAGAAAGGGGGAAGATGCTGATTGAAGAGGGGTGGATGGAGGGAGAAAGGGCAGACATTGGATGGTAGTGGGGAACCTATGCTGGATGGAAGTGCAGATGGGAGAGATAAGGGAGCAAATGCCAGAAGGAAATGGGAGGAGAGAAAGAGGGGAGCAGATGCTGGATGATAAGTGGACAGAGAGAGGAGAAGGTACTAGATGGAAGGGTTGGAGAAAGAGGGTATATGATGGAAGGAGGGGATAAATAAAAGGAGGACACATGATGGGGAGAAAAGGATTGAGTTAGGGAAACACTGGAGGGGTGAGGGAAAGAGGTGGCAAGCTTTAGGTAGACAGTAAAAAAGAACATTGATGAGAGAGTAGTAAGAACATAATCTAGACAGATGCAGAAAATAAATTGAAAAGGGAAATGAGGGAAAAAAGGGAAAGGGATTGCAGAGGAGAGGTGTGGGAGAGGGAAGGAGAGGAGAGAGATGCCAGACCAATGGGGGTGAAAGGAGAGATGGAAGGGGGAGGCATACAGTTTCTGGAAGGGGCATAGAAGGAGAGAAGATGCCATATAGGGGAAAAGAGACGGCAGACAGTGGATGGAAGGAAGAGAGTTACAAGAAGATGAGGAAAGCAGAAACCACAGAAGACAAAGGTAGAAAAAAATTTCTATTTATTTATTGCTTTAGGAGACATGTGTCACTGTTTCTGTGAAGCATTGTATGCAGAGTCCAGCTTCTTGCTGGTTCAATTTAACCTTTGTCTATGGGAGGGGTTAGTTTGTGATTACATATTCCATACTAGGCGAAGGTGTGTTCTGTGTGTTCGAAAGACATAGTTTTCTGTTAGGATTGACGGTGTAGGATTGATCTGTGTTGGTCTGGCTTGTTTAGTTTTACAATGGGTGTATTGATGTACTGTTCACTGCAATATGTAAGATGCTGCCTTTTCCTAGGTGACGTGTGACGTGTGGCTTGTTACTAAAAATCATGTTTTTCGTACAGAGGGGGGGGGGGGGGTGCCAAAAAATGATGGGCCCCGGGTGTTACATATGCTAGGTACACCACTGCATTATGTAAAGATACCAGAAAGCTGGAGAAGCAAAAACTTTAAGTAAATTGTTATTCTTCTAAGTTTTGAGTATTTAACCCTCCCACAATCTCATGGGCACTCATTTCAAGTTTCAAGTTTATTGAGATTTTGATTTAAACGCAATATCAAATATTTTCAATGTGTATAACAAAAATAAATTTTGGGAAATAAATAAAACCATTTGAACAATAAACATACAAACATATCCATAGATGATTAAAAATACATAAGGAGTACAAGGATAAACTACATTTGTTTACAAATGCGTCCTCCGTGCCTGCTCATAAATTTGTGGAATATGTAACTTGTCGCTCATGCATATTTTTTTTTGCACACACACCATCAATCCTTAGAGGGAACATTGCATGGCGGTACTTGAGAGAGTCCAAAGGAGAGCAACGAAACTGGTAAAAGGGCTGGAACACTGCCCATACGCCGAGAGGTTGGATAGGCTGGGGCTCTTCTCTCTGGAAAAAAGGAGGCTCAGGGGAGATATGATAGAGACCTTCAAGATCATGAGGGGCATAGAGAGGGTGGATAGGGACAGATTCTTCAGACTGAAGGGGACAACAAGTACGAGGGGACATTCGGAGAAACTGAAGGGAGATAGGTTCAAAACAAATGCAAGGAAGTTTTTTTTCACCCAAAGGGTCGTGGACACTTGGAATGCGCTACCGGAAGAAGTGATCAGGCAGAGTACAGTACAGGGATTCAAACAGGGATTGGACGGATTCCTGAGGGATAAAGGGATCGTGGGATACTGAGGGAGGAGCTGGGATGTAACACAAGTATAGAAACCCAACCAGGTCGTGCATGTGCAAGACCGGAGGGTTAGGACTTCGATGGGAAGATAGGACTTCAATGAGAAACCAAGGTGGCAAGGGAGCCCCTTCTGGTGATTCAGACGGGTCGTGACCTGTTTGGGCCGTCGCGGGAGCGGACTGCTGGGCAGGATGGACCTATGGTCTGACCCGGCGGAGGCACTGCTTATGTTCTTATGTTCATACAGAATCTATCCCCTTTCAATTTTAGAGAGCGCCCTCTCATTCTCCCTACTTTGGAGAGGGTGAACAACCTGTCCTTATCTACTAAGTCTATTCCCTTCAGTACCTTGAATGTTTCAATCATGTCCCCTCTCAATCTCCTCTGTTTGAGGGAGAAAAGGCCAAGTTTCTCTAATCTTTCACTGTACGGCAACTCCAGCCCCTTAACCATCTTAGTCACTCTTCTCTGGACCCTTTTGAGTAGTACCGTGTCCTTCTTCATGTATGGTGACCAGTGTTGGATGCAGTACTCCTGGTAAGGGCTCACCATGGCCCAGTACAGCGGCATGATAACCTTCTCCGATCTGTTCGTGATCCCCTTCTTTATCATTCCTAGAATTCTGTTCATCCTTTTCACCATCGTCACACATTGCGCGGACGGCTTCATCAACTTGTCCATCATAACTCCCAAGTCTCTTTCCTGGGAGGTCTCTCCAAGTACTGACCCAGACATCTTGTATTAGTGCATGAGATTTTTTGTTACCTACATGCATCACTTTACACTTATCCAAGTTGAACCTCATCTGCCATGTTGATGTCCATTCCTCGAGCCTGATTATGTCACGTTGCAGATCTTCGCAATCCCCGTGTCTCCACTACTCTGAATAACTTCATATCGTCTGCAAATTTAATCACCTCCCTCGTCATACCAATGTCCAGATCATTTATAAAGATGTTGAAGAGCACGGGTCCAAGCACCGAGCCCTGCGGCACCCCACTGGTGATGCTCTTCCAGTCCGAGTATTGTCCATTTATCCCCACTCTGTTTCCTATGCGCCAGCCAGTTTTTAATCCACATAAGCATTTCACCCTCGATTCCATGGCTTGCAATTTTCCAAAGTAGTCGTTCATGTGGAACCTTGTCAAATGCCTTCTGAAAATCCAGATAAACAAGGGCGACCGGGTCGCCTTTGTCTATCTGTCTGTTTACTTCCTCAAAGAAGTGCAGCAAGTTCGTCAAACACGATCTGCCTTTGCTAAAATCGTGCTGACTGGTCCTCATCAGCCCATGTCTGTCAAGGTGATCAATGATGCGGTCCTTTATCAGCGCCTCTACGCCTCTACCATCTTTCCCGGTAACAAGGTCAGACTCGCCGGTCTGTAGTTTCCCTGATCTCCCCTCGAACCTTTCTTGAAGATCAGTATAACATACGCCACCTTCCAGTCTTCCAGAATTTTTCCCGATTTGATCGACCAATTGGCTATTAGTTGAAGCAGTTTAGCTATGGTCCCTTTCAGTTCCTTGATGACCCTCGGATGGATGCCATCCGGTCCTGGGGACTTATCGCTCTTAAGCCTATCAATGTAGTGCGGGGTGGGGGTAGGGGGTCGCCGTGGCCAGGAGGGTTTGGGCTCCCTCCTGGCCCGATATTGTCGGGGAGTTGGGGAGTCGGCGGAGCAAGAGGGCTTGGGCTCCCTTTTGCCCCGATCGTGTTGGGGGGGGGGCAAGAGGGCTTGAGCTCCCTCTTGCCCCGATCGTGTCGGGGGTGCCGCGGTTGGCTGGGGCAAGAGGACAAGAGTGCGTGCGAACGGTCCTTCAGGGTGGGGGTGCGGGTGGGAGTGCGTGCGAGCAGTCCTTCAGGGTGGAGATGCGGGTGCGGGTGGGAGCGCGTGCGAGCGGTCCTTCAGGGTGGGGGTGCGTGCGAGCGGTCCTTCGGGGTGGGGGTGCGAGCGGTCCTGCGGGGGGGGGGGTGAATCGGACGTCGGGGGGGGGGGGGAACTATGTAAAAAAAATTTTGTACAACGCGCTCACGCGTATACCGCGCAAGGTTATGCACGGTTTGTAAAAACATGTATAACGCGCGCGTTATATGCGTGAAAATACGGTAAATACACTACATCTAGCGCACATCCTGTATTACCCAGTCAAAGAAATTGATCAGATTTATCTGGCAAAACCTATCTCTGGTGAATCCATGTTGCCTCCGGTCCTGTAATCCACAGGATTCCAGAAACTTGACTATTCTCTTTTTTAAGTGTTTCCATTAATTTGCTTACCACAGAAGTCAGACTTATTGGCCTGTAATTCCCTACCGCCTAGAAGTCACAAGATTGTGGCGGTATAGAAGAATAAAGTTATTATTATTATTATTACTTCTTCCTTACTTCCACTTTTGTGGAGAGGGACCACATCTGCCCTTCTCCAGTCCTCAAGTACCACTCTCGACTCTAGAGATTTGTTGAAAAGGTCAATCAGCAGAGTTGCCAGAACTTCCCTAAGTTCCTTCAGCACCCTCGGATGTACACCATCCGGCCATTCTTATGTTCTGAATTCTGTGTGTGAGTCTGCATGGGGGCGGTTTATAAGGTATGAAAAAGCTGAAGAAGAGAAAGAGAAAAAAACCAGGACAACACCTGTCCCTCATAGATTTGAGTTCCTGGTAGTTTCCAGTATGGCTCTTGATTGACCATAAAGCACAGTACTTACCGTAACAAGTGTTATCCAGGGACAGCAGGCAGATATTCTCTACATGTGGGTGACATCATCCATGGAGCCCCGATTGGATACTCTCGCAAGCAAACTTGCTTGAAGATCTTCAAGCTTGTGAGTGTACCGCGCATGCGCGTGTGCCTTCCCGCCCGAGTTAGGCGCGCTTCTCCTCAGCATAGCCTCAGTTCAGATAGCTAGCAAAGAAGCCAACCTGGGGAGGTAGGTGAGTTGCGACAATATCTGCCTGCTGTCCCTGGATAACACCTGTTACGGTAAGTAACTGTGCTTTATCCCAAGACAAGCAGACAGCATATTCTCTACATGTGGGTGACCTCCAAGCTAACTATAAGGGGATGGAGGGAGAGTTGGCAATTAAGGAGAACAGGATTAGCAAAACCGACCAGCCAAAGTGGCCGTCACGCCTGGAGAAAGACAGTAGTGAGAGGTGAATGTATGAACCGAGGACCAAGTGGCAGCCTTACAGATTTCCTCAATGGGAGTCAAGTGGAGGAAAGCAGATGCCGCCATCGCACGCACTTCGTGGCCTGTGAATCAACCCGGCAAGGAGAGGCCAGCCTGAGCGGAACAGAGAGAGATAGAAGCGGCCAACCCGTTAGAAATGGTCCACTTAGAAACAGAGCGACCCAAGTGAGTAGGATCGAAAGAGAGGAACAGCTGTGGAACAGAGCGATGGGGAGTGGTGCGCTTCAAGTAGAAGGCCAGCGCACGCTTACAAGCAAGAGAATGCAGAGCCACATCTCCAGGGTGAGAAGGGGGCATCGGAAAAAACACAGGAAGAACCATGGATTGGTTGATGGGAAACCCTGAAACAACCTTAACAAGAACGTAGGATGGGTAAGGAGGACCACCTCATCATGATAAAGACAGTGAAAGGTGGGTCCGCTACTAGGGCTTGAAGCTCACTGACCCGACAGGCAGACGTGAGAGTAATAGGAAACACAACCTTCCAAGGAAGAAACTGCAAGTGAGCCCGCGCTAGCGGCTCGAACAGGAGTTACATGAAAGGAGCAAGAACCACGTTAAAATCCCAAACCACTGGAGGAGGTTTAAGGGGCGGACGAACGCAGAAAAGGCTTTACATGAAGCAGGAAATCACAGGATGAACAGAGATAGGCTTCCCGTCAAGCGGCAGATGAAAAGCAGTAAGGGCACCAAGATGGACATGAATCGAAGAGGACTTGAGTCCAGCACCCGACAAGTGCAACAGATAGTCTAAGACAGCAGACAGGGAGGCAGAGGATGGCTCAAGCTGCCGAGTAGCACACCAGGAAGAAAATCAGGTCCACGTCTGATGGTAACAATGTCGAGTGGACTCCTGCCGAGACGCCCTCAGGACGTCCAGCACAGGTTGGGAGAGCTGGAATGAGGGCATTACTTCTCAAGGAACCAGGCTGTCAAGGGCAGAGACTGCAGGTTGGGACGAAGCAGTGAACCCCGACTCAGCGAAAGCAGAGAAGGAAAACAGGCAGAAGAAGAGGCTCCCTGAGTTGTACAGAAGGGAGAATCATGGCTGCCGGGGCCACCGAGGAGCTATCAGAATCATGGTGGCCCGCGAGGACTGGAACCTGACGAGAGTCATCAAAATCAGAGGGAATGGAGGGAACGCATACAGAAAAAGGTACATCCAATCCAGCAGAAAGCATCCGCTTGTGATTGAGGGGGTACACGAACAGATTGACATCCGGAGCTCCCCAACAAGCAAACACCCGACGCAGAGCCAGGAATGGAGGGACTACTCTTGAGGCTGCAGAAGACGGCTCAACCTGTCCACCAGACAATTGTGCTGGTTCGGAATATAGACCGCGCGAAGGAATATATTGCGGCGAATGGCCCAAACCCAGAGCTGCAACGTCCCTTGGCACAGGGACGGGGACCCCGTGCCCTCCCCCCCCCGGTTAGTTGATATAATAGATGGCGACCTGGTCGTCCATGCGGATCAGCACCACTTGGTCGCAAAGCAGGTGGCAAAAAGATTTCAGAGCGAGGAGAATCACACGAAGCTCCAGCAGAGTGATGTGACAAAGGCAGTATGCACTGGACCAAAGACCCTGAGCGTGAAGACCGGCCAGACGAGCCCCCACAAGCATAGGCCGATGAGTCCATCGTGAAGACCTGTCGCGGAGGAGGAACATGAAACAGAAAACCTCAGGAAGGATTGGAAGAGAGCAGCCACCAACAGAGAGAGTTCTCCAACAAAGGAGGCATGAAAACGCGTCGAGAGAGAGAGTCTCGATACTGATTCCATTGGGACACAAGAGTCCACTGGGGAATGCGGAGGTGAAGTCTGGCAAAAGGAGTCACGGGAACCGTAGAGGCCATGTGACCGAGGAGGACCATCAGAAGTCGAGCCGAGGCCGAGACAAGAAGGAGCGCAGACGAACTGTGTCCAGGACCGCTCCGATGAACTCCAGAGACTGGGATGGACAGAGGCGAGACATGGGGAAGTTCACCCCGAAGCCGAGACTTTGAAGGAGCAAAATGGTTTGATGCATTGCTCGCAGAACCTCCTGGCGGGATGATGCTTTGATCAACCAGTCATCGAGGTAGGGAAACACCTGCAGGCCGCGGAACAGCAGCTACCACAACCAGGCAGTTCGTTAAAACCCTCGGAGAGGCCGCCAGGCCAAAGGGAAGAACACGATACTGGAGATGGAGATCCCCCACCTGAAATCTGAGAAACCAGCGTGAGGCCGGGTGAATAGGAATTTGCGTGTACGCCCCTTTGTGGTCCAGTGAGCAAAGCCAGTCCCCTTCGTCCAAGAGGGGGCACAACGCTGGAAGGGTGAGCATACTGGACTAGAAGCTTGCTCAGGGCACAGGGGTCCAGGATCAGACGCAGATCCCCCGTCTTTCTGGGCACCAGAAAATACTGGGAGCATCATCCCGTATGCCACTGATCCTGAGGAACCTCATCGACCGCTCAGAGGTGAAGTAGGGCTCGAGCTTCCAGCAACAGAAGGGGCAGTGGAGATTGGCCCAAAGGACACTCTCCGGGAGGAAGGTCTGGGGGTACGTGACTAAAGTGAAGGGTGTACCCTACCCGGATGATGGAAAATGCCCAACTGTCAGAGGTAAGGATATACCACTGTGCGTAGAAATGATGGAGACACCCCCCCGAAGGGAGGGGAGAAGTCCCCAGAAGGAGAGGAGCCTGGAGGCTCATACTGGAATAGTCAAAAAGACGGTCCAGGTTTCGCCGAAGCAGGCAGCTGGACCGTAGCCTGGCGCTGCTGCAGCTATTGCGGCCGCTGCGAAGGAGGCCGAGAGAATGCAGGAGTGGTATCCTGTGGGTACCTCCGGAGAGGGATTTTATACTGCTGGGCCGGAGGGTCTTCGGCTTAAGGCGCACCAGAGAGGTGAAGGACCGTTCGTGTTCTGAGAGGCGCTTAGTGGCCGCCTCGATGGAATCATCAAATAGCGCAGTACCCACGCAAGGGAGATTGGCTAGATGATTCTGGAGATTCGGCAGCAGTAGTAAGGGAGTCCCCAGTACTATCGACGGTTAGGTAAACATTATTTCCCTGACTGTCAGCGGCTGGGGAAATCCCTATGTGGGCTGTAAGGGAAGCCCGGGCTTCCCTCCTGCCTGCTGCTGAAGAGTGGTGCACGTGCAAAAAGGAACCTTGCTCGCCAGTACCCAAAGCCGGCGAGGATTCCCCTTTCTGGCAGCCAGCACATCTCATGCACATACGCTGGCTGCGTTGACCTTGCGCCGGGAACACAATGAGCACTTTTACCCTTTAAAAGTGCTCATTGCAAAAACTGCTACTCAGAAAAAAAACAAAGTTCTGGTTAGCAATTAAATTTAATTAAACTCAACTGAAGGCTTCCCTTCAGACCGGCACTGCCTCAGGACATTTCTCCCCCCCCACCTCCCCTCACATACACACACACACACTGGCTCTCAAAGCTATATGCCTTGCAGATATTGGTGAAAAAGCTTACAGCTGAGGCACCACCACAGAAAAAAATTAGGGGAGGTGGGGGGACGGGACTAGACACGTTAAGTGTGGCACCCCCGAGGTTAAATGGACCCCCTGAAAAGGTCCCCCAAGCTCAATCCGACGCCAGAAGCGGGGACAAGGCTGCAAATTTAAACCAAATCCAACAGCCCTACACTCAACCAGGGAAATCTGCACAGGCTTACCACCTCCACCTGCTGGAGACTGAGAGCAGAATGATTGTACTTAGGACTGCACATCCCACTTGTACTACGGCCAAAAAGTTCGTGTCTCAGTCTCCACCTGCTGGTCATGGTGAGCTGTTACCCATCAGTAGCTGTGCCAGTCTAGAGGGATGATTAAGAACACAGATTGCTTTGCCTGGAGCTTTTCCTGACAGCCCCAATGCATATGAGGATAGTGTCTCCCATGCTCAACTCTTAATGTCTGCAAATCCTGCTTTCACCCACTGCTTCTGGTGAGAACATGAAGCTTGCACTGACCAAACCCCCACTTCTATGGCTCTACCATCTTACCTTGTAGCAATGGTTTTGATTTCTGCTGCTTTGTTTTTCCTTAACTTTATTACTGCTGAAAGCAAACACTGTTGTGCCTTCTCTTTGGCCTTCCTCTTTTTACTTTTTACTCAAGCAGGAAAAAGAAAGGGAGAAGGACTGAAACTTCTTCAAGTGTCATTCTTTGGAACACAGGGTACTCTGCCAGACAAGGCCACAAGGGAAACACCCCCTCCCTGCTGTTTTGTTCTGCTGAATTAGGCAGACATGGTTCTGTATCTGAATCGCAACCAAATCTTCCATCACACTACCACTGCGTATCCATCATCTACTGAAGATAGTCACTGGAAATCCGCAGGCTGTATAGCACCCTAAATAGAAAGAAATTAGGTTCTTACCTTACTAATATTTTTTTCAGTAGATAGGTGTATCATTCTGGACAAGCGGGTTATCTCTCCCAGGCCATGACCCTCTGCAGAAGGAATCCATTCCAGCCCAATGACTCCTTTCGGGCTGTTCCCCTGGTGCTGGTAGGTACCCGGTTGTGGGAGTTTTATCAGGGGTGGGCCGTGATCACGACGGATCAGTGGGTCTTAGAGGTGATTCGGAGATGGATATGTTCTGGAGTTTGCCCAACCCTTGCCAGATCGTTTCCTGTCTTGTCAGACAGCCCGGAAGAAGCGGGTTTTTCATCAGACCCTGCAGCGGTTGCTCAACCTCAAAGTGGTAGTCCTAGTGCCTTCTCTGGAGTTTCGCACCGGCAGGTATTCCATTTATTTTGTGGTGCTCAAGAAAGAGAAGTCTTTCCGGCCCATTTTGTATCTGAAAGGGGTTAACAAGGTATTCTGGGTTCCGTCTTTCCACATGGAGACCCTGAGATTGGTCAATGTGGCAGTCCAGCCAGGGGAATGCCTAACTTCTCTCGATCTGACGGAGGCCTACCTGCATGTTCTCATTCAGGCCTCCCATCAGCGCTTCCTTCGCTTTGCGATTTTGGGAAAGCACTATCAGTTTTGTGTGCTTACTTTTGGTCTGGCCACGGCTCTGTGGATGTTCACCAGAATTATTGTGGTTGTGGCGGCGGCCTTACGCAAGGAGGGCATTCTAGTTCATACCTATCTGGACAACTGATTGATTAAAGCAGTCTTCCGAAGAGCTCCAGCGTTACGGCTCGGTTTGTGGAGTCCCTACAATCGCTGGGATGGATGGTCAACTTGTCCAAGAGCCAGTGCCTGGAGTACCTTGGGGTTCTCTTTGACACCAGCCTGGCTAGGGTCTTACTTCCAGAGGCCCAGTTGTGGAAGTTGCAGTTGCATATTCACTTCCTGATGAATTGTCAGTGTCCTTGGGCGCAAGATTTTCTACAAATCTTGGGGTTGATGGCGACCTCCCTGGACATGGTCCGATGGGCTTGGGCTCACATGTGGCCGCTTCAGTATGCTCTTCTGCAGCGATGGTTGCCTCAGTTGCACAATCTGAACTCTCCCATTCCTCTTTGTGGGTTAGTTTGTCACAGCCTCTGCTGGTGGCTTCAG
Organism: Geotrypetes seraphini; assembly: GCF_902459505.1. Taxonomy (NCBI): domain Eukaryota; kingdom Metazoa; phylum Chordata; class Amphibia; order Gymnophiona; family Dermophiidae; genus Geotrypetes; species Geotrypetes seraphini. The sequence continues at coordinate 287,841,541 of NC_047086.1, forward strand.
TCTTCCAATCTGGTGCAGGGAGTGTGTCTGGATCAACCTCAGTGGACAGTGCTTCTCACGGACGCCAGTCTCCTCACTTGGCTCAGGGCAGCTGGTCTCCGGAGGCAGGCATCTTGGTTGATCAATGTACTGGAGTCCAACCGGTTGGCATTGCTAGTGTGCCAGACATTGCTGAAGGGCAAGTCAGTTCAGTTTCTCTCGGACAATGCCACAGTGGTGGCTTACGTCAAACGTCAAGGGGGAACTAGGAGTCATCTGTTAGCGGAGGAGGCTGCTCTGCTCATGGCTTGGGCAGAGGCTCATCTTCTGGACATCTTGGCTTCCCACATAGCGAAAGTGGAGAATTTCCAGGCGGACTTCCTCAGTCATCACCTGTTGGATCCCAGCAGATGGTGTCTAGGTCCAGCAGCCTTCAAGTTGATCAGGCTTGGGGCCGGCGGGTCATGGACCTGATGGCCACGAATGTCAATGCCAAAGCGCCATGGTTCTTCAGTTAGCACAGAGATCTTCAGGCTGAGGGGATGGACGCTCTGGTGCAGCTTTGACCGATGGGCGGCCTCCTGTACTTTTCATAATAATGTTTGCATGCTGGACAGATTCTTTCGCTGATCTTGTGCAGTAAATTGTCCGCAGACATAACAGAAATTATCAGGATGGTTAACACAACCTCTTCAGTTCATAATAATTATATTATCTTATACGAAAACAAACAAAATATAACAATTCACAGGTAGAAAAAGCAGCACAATCACTTCTTAGTATAAACTTTCAAATTGCTGGTAACAGTACTCCTCCAAAATTCGCGGTTGTTCCATTCCAAGACCACCCATGAATTTTGAAAATCCGCAAATATAGGATGTGGTGCTAAAATGGCTGAATATTCCCTCCAAATCAAATTTAAATAGAGTAGAATGTGTTTTCAAAACAAAATGTGTTTCAGGACACCCATCTCCCCTCAGATTTTCTCCGAATTTGTCCTTTTACACAGCCTACTGTTCAAAACAGGGATGGCCCCACCTCTTCCTCTCCTAAGAACCCTAACACATCCCCAAGGATCTATACCCAAATGATCCTTATTGCTATATCCAAGACAACTATAGTGTGAGAGCAGGTTGATATTTGGCATACACACTTAGCTAAGACCCTAGAGAAAATGGCACCTATAGAAACATGATGGCAGATAAAGGTCAAATGGCCCATCTAATCTGCCCATCTGCAGTAACTATTATCTCTCTCTCTTCGAGAGATCCCACATGCCTATCCCAGGGCCTTTTGAATTCAGACACAGTCTGTCTCCACTACCTCTTCTGGGAGACTGTTGCATGCATCTACCACCCTTTCTGTAAAAAAGTATTTCCTCAGACTACTCCGGAGCCTATCACCTCTTAACTTCATCCTATGCCCTCTCAATGCAGTTTCCTTTCAAATTAAAGAGACTTGACTCATGCACATTTACATTAAGCAGTGTCTATCATATATCCCCTTTCCTTTCTGTCCCCATACGCCTTATGATGAAGACCACATACCATTATAGTAGCCTTCCTCTTAATAACTCACTCACGCTTGCCTTGGTTCTTTCCAGAACTTCAGACCCTATGCGTGAAGGATGGAAATGGAGAGAGAGAGGCATAAATCTTGCCTAGATGAGGACAGGCTAAATTGAGGAAATGCATGATAAATGCACTGCCAAGCCTTAGCAACCAGAAAACAAAGCTTCTCTGTCTTGAACAGGCTGCCAGTTCAACCAAGTATCTGTTCATCATTTTAAATTACTTACTGTAACCTCCACCATGGTCTGTATGTTCTGCATGGCTCACGAGCATGTTGAGAATACCCTACAGTCCAGAATGACACATCTATTGCACTAGAAATAGAATTAGATTCTGGCCAATAATTTTCAAACTTGTCCCAGTCAGAGCCAGCCCCTCTGAACTAGCCTGTCCATTCAAAATTCAACTGCAATGATTTTCTTGCCACTAAAACTAAGTCTGCACCAGGATTTACAGGCAACTTCATCTAGTTTCCTCTTATCAATCAGGAGCACACAAACTTGCCTTATTACACAAACATATGGGACTCCCTTAAACCAAAAACAGAGGGCCTGAGAGATCACAGAGGCCAGCTGAAGCCAGAATTCTGAGAGGCCTTCAGCCATCCATCTACTGTCTTGACTCCTGTCCATTAAAGATTGTTTAGCTAGCAAGTGAGGGCCTTAAAAGGCCACAAAAATTGTGAACACCTTTTTCTAATGTCAGGTATCAACACCATTTTGTAAAAAGGTGATAGGACATGCTCTGACTGGGACAAGCTTGAAAATTATTGGCCAGGATCTAAAGGTAGCCCTCCAACTCCACTTTCATCAGTAGGTATCTACCTGACTTGACCCTAATGACCTCCTGCACCTTAGGTTGGAGCGATCGTTCAAAAAAGATCCCACTCCATTTGTTTTATTACCCTTCTTGTTAGAGGCTAAATTCACATAAGGGTATTTAAGAACATAGTGTTCATGGCCTTGAGCCTCCTGCAGGGCAGTAACTTTGAGTTGTAGTATTCATTGCAAAGGATAATCCAAAGGGATAGTGCCAGTGGTACTAAAAATAAGACATTTGGTGACTGGTTTGAATTCCCGCTGCTTACATAAAGTAATGGCAGACACGTCTGTGAAAATCTCCATCTTAGCCCCATCCCACTGAATGGAACCGACTTTCCTCGCCACTGCCAAGATGCTCTCTGATGGGGAAAAGCAGAAAGCAGGCGATTAGGTCTCTTGACCTCCACGGGGTTTCATGTGGTAGTCCGAATCCGAATTTGCTAAGCTCAGAGACTGCTCACATATTGCCTGCATTAGCTCTGCTGGCAAGAGGCCATCTTGCGATTCCGGAGGCCCCCACACCTGCAAGTTGTTGCGGCATGCCCAGTTTTCACCGTCCTCTAGCTTTGCTAGGAGATCATCATGCTTGGTCTCCAATCATTTGCACCTTTTCTGCAGCTCAGTTAAGTCCCCGATTTGGTCATTCACTTTTTCTTCAAAGTTGTTCAGCCATTTGCCCATATCCTCCACTGTTTTGCGCACACCATCAAAATCAGCATGCAGATCATGATGCATCGTTTGCATTGCAGATTTTGGTTCATTAATCCATTCACGAAGCTCCATACGCGAGGCCAGTCTTGACACCCCCTCCCATCAATAGGGTCTGCATTTTCCACCACTTTCGCATCTCCTGCTGATTGGCGCAGGGACACATTTTCCACCTGGGGTGCTTGGAAGGCAAAATGCTTTCAAATCCGGCCATAGTTTTTTGCTGGTCATCCCTTTGGTATAACTAACCTCTAGCGTATCTTTTGTGCCTACTTTATGTGGGGCAATATCGCACATTATCAATTAGTCAGGGTGGCTGGGAGCTCGGGATTCAGGCTGCCATCCTGCTGATGACGTCACCGGAAGTCATCAATATCCTAATTTGACGCATACTAGACCCCTTGTTAGCCAATATACATAGTATACAGTTTACAAGATAAATTTGACAAAGCTACAGTGCAAGATTTATCAATATAAGTTTTTATCCTAATGTGACACATACTAGGGATCTAATACCAATCTAATATAATAAAATGGTAAGCCGCGCATGCGCACTAAAAAAAACGTGTTCCCTGAGCTGTCGCGAAAAAAACAATTGCGCATGCGCGGCCCCGGCGGCGGCTTTCAAATAAAAAAAAAATTTCCATAGCTGCGGCGGCCTTTCTCACCCCCGGCTCCTCTCTCGAACTGGACGGTCCCCGCATCTGCCTACCCTTCCCCCCCAACACAGCGCATTTCCCCCCCCAACGAATTAATAAATCGAGCCGGGCCGCCCTCCGCAACAGACCAGAGGAGTTCTTTGCCGCTCACCCCCCTTCCCTTGCCGCTGACCCGAATACCTACCCGGCGATTCAAGCAGCCTGTGCAGCAGTCTTCACACGCTGCTTCAGGCCCTTCTACTGCCCTGATTTGCTCTGCCACGTCTCTGATGGTGTCATCAGAGACGCGACAGAGCAAATAAGCGCAGTAGAAGGACCCGAAGCAGCGTGTGAAGACTGCTGCACAGGCTTCTTGAATCGCCGACTTACAAGGGAAAGGAAGGGGGGGGGCGCAAGGACTCTATCCGAGTAATTAAAAAACTCTGCACAGGGGGAGCAGGAAGAGATGATGATGGACGGGGGGGAAAAGGAAGGGAGGCCTATTGTTGGACAGGGGGAGCAGGAAGAGGTGCAGATGGACAGGGGGGGAAATTAAGGGAGACCTGCTGATGGACAGGGGGGGAAATGAAGGGAGGCCTATTGCTGGACAGGGGGAGCAGGAAGAGGTGCTGATGGACAGGGGGAAAAAATTAAGGGAGGCCTACTGCTGGACAGGGGGAGCAGGAAGAGATGCTGATGGACAGGGGGAAAAAAATAAAGGGAGGCCTACTGCTGGACAGGGGGAGCAGGAAGAGATGCTGATGGACGGGGGGGGGAAATGAAGGGAGGCCTACTGCTGGACAGAGGGAGCAGGAAGAGGTGATGATGGACAGGGGGAAAAAGGAAGGGATGCCTATTGTTGGACAGGGGGAGAAGGAAGAGGTACTGATGGACAGGGGGGAGGTAAAACAAAGGGAGAAGGGCTGCTGCTGGATAAGGGGAGCAGTGAAGGGGTGGTCATGGACACAGGGGAGGTAAAAAGAAGGGAGAATGGACAGGAAAAAGTGGCTAAGGAGACAGAGAGAGAAAGAAATAAAGACAGACACACACACATATATTCTAGCCCGAGGGAGGAAAATGCTGCACAGGGAAGTAGGGAGGGGGGAAATGCTGATGCACAAGGAAATGGAGGGGGAGGGAATGCTGATATGGCTACTGTACAGGAAAGTGGACAAGGGGAGATAAATGCTGCATAGGGGGCAGAAAGAGAGACAAATAGAAAGAAAGACAAATAATAGGATGGAGGGAGACAGAAATAAAAGAAGAAAGACACAAGGGCAGGGAGTGAGACAGAAAGAAAGACAGACATACATATATTCTAGCACCCGTTAATGTAACGGGCTTAAAGACTAGTATATATAATATTTCTAGTGCAATAGGTGTGCCATTCTGGACTGTAGGGTATTCTCACCATGTTGTTCTCCGTGTATTTGGGAAACGCTTATTCACATTAAGTGTTTTCACAGTGTTCCCACTGTATTTGGTTTGACATTCTCAGACCAGTGTCCCTGAGGAAGGCGTCGGTTTACACACTGAAACTAGGATCTTTGTTGGGACCATCTATTTCAAATAAAGACTATGATTGGCTGAAAAGACGCCTCCCTTGCCTTTCTTTTGGTTTGTCACCATGCTCGTGAGCCATGCAGAAGGAATCCACTCCAACTTTTCAACTCCTCCCCCTTCACCAGAGGGCTCTGCTGACCCCTTCAGTTTTTCCTTCTGTATGAAAGCCAGAAGAAGTCTTTCTGATCTGCTGTTTATTTATTTTCACATTGTTTTTGGCAGCTTTCGGTGCTCAGAGCTCCCTAGATCAGGAGGAAAACTTTGCCTACATGGAGGAGAAGCAGATTAAGGTCTGCAGCTGTTAGTAAGCCAGCAGTAACCCGTGTGGAGCTCAGGGTTCAATCCCCTAGTAGCTTTGCTTACCTACTGGGTCGCAGGGCCCAGTAGATGTCAATCATCCGTGTAAGGTTCAGCTCTGCAGGGTGCTGGCTGCATTTCACGTTCCCATCCCCCCCCTTTCATATATGCGAGTCCACGAGAGATGAAGATCAGTGAGAGACTTTGATTGGCAGCCTGGAGATTTCCGGTTTTTGGAGGACAGTTCCATTGAGGCAGTGGTTTCTTCTCCCAGATCCAGCTACTTTAGGAGCTTAGTCAGGCTGCAGCACATCCACAGCACAGGTCACAGTGGATAACACTGTTAAAGCCTATGAAAGAAATCGAGGGGGTGTTCTTAAAAAGCTAGTTTTAAAGGTTTCTACTCTTTTCTTTAAGGTCCTCTACAATCCTTTTTTTCTGAGTTTTTCAACTAAGCTGGGAGTTTTTGGTGCCAAGATGTTGTTGGCCATCTTGGATTTCCTGATAATTTTTTTTTTTCCAAAGTTCTCCAGAACCTTCAAAACTCCTCGTTTTGCCTAAAGACTTGCAGGGATGGAGTCTTCAGGCTCTTTTATCCCTAATTTATGTCTAATATGTGCTGAATGGATGCCAAAAGTGTGCCCTTGCACCATGTGCTGCGCAGCGTGTGAAGGAGTGGGAGCTTTGGGCTTAGCCTTCCCTCAGGTCTCTAGGGCTGCAGAGATATTGAAGGGCCTGTCTGCCAGGAGAAAAATCTCTTCCAGAGCCCTGGAACAGTGGCTTACCTAAGCATAGGAGGGTGGAAGCCACGGAGCCAAGAGACACAAGATGGAGACACCTAAAGGGAACACCATACTGCCTAATATTAGATTGGTGACTCCTGTTTTCCAAATCATTTATTTTTTTGCATCAAGGCATTAATAGCTATGTCATGTTTTGTGTCCCTCCAGATCGCCACTATGTCATCCTCTGTGGTTGCAATTCGTTCTGCTGCCAACACCTGACCAGCCATTTCTTGCTGTTCTGAATGGGTACCAAACTCTGTATGCTAGCCAGTTGGGCCTCCAGGCGGGCATTCTCCTCCTGAATAACCTCCAGCACATTTTCCAATGATTTGGCCGGTTCTTCAGGAAACTGTCACTGGAGGTGAGTTAGCAGCGATATCCAGAGAAGGAGTTTGTTCTGGAGAATCTACCCTTTCCTGCTGCGACAAGCATTGTAGCTTGGTGGTTTGTTTGGTAGGTCTTGCCGTTTTGTTTGGAAGATCAGCGAGCTTAAGTTTTTTTGGGCCTTGCCAAGGAGGCATACCCAGTAGCTATAAATATTACTGACTAAAGTGAAAAATGGGCAAAAATTCTCGGTGTGGAACTTAGAAAGCAATAAATTTGGGTTGAAACGTCGGGAGAGCTCCCCCAGTGTGTCATGTGACACCTCCCCGCCCTATACAAGATTTAACCATGATAGAGTACTGCTATGAACTCATCCAGAATTCCTACCCAAAGTTGCATCAGAATGTCACCTCAACCAGTCCATAGTTCTTTCTATTTTCTTTCCAAAACTACATTCCCATCCAGGTGAAGCAGCTCTTCACACCTTGGACTGCAAACTACATGGACCACACTTGCTTCCTAGAGGATCCTCCCAGCTGTGTAACACTGGACCCTAAGAAACTGGAGTTCCTGTTACCAAGGGAACCATCTCTACTTAGCTGGCAGACTTTATCTCCATATATATTCAGGCTGGGTTGACATTGCAGAGCCCTATAACAGCCCACAATGTCCAAGCTATTGTTACCTCTGTAGTTCATTAAGGCTTCACGTCTATTGAGGACATCTGCAAAGCAGCTGCTTAGTTCTTAATCCATACAGTCAACTCTCATTGCTGTTTTGAACAAAACTCCAGGAGAAACTGTCATTTTGAATAAATAGCTCCACAAAATCTTTTTTACTTCCTGAGCACCAACTTTCTCTCCAGTCCCATTTGGGTTTCACAGCATCATGTTGATATGTCCATTATCCTTGTCCAGAGTCATGATTCTGGCAGCTTGGGAGTTCCACATGTGAAAATATGCTTGCTTGTCCTTGGAGAAAGAAAGATACTTACCTGTAGCAAGTGTTCTCTGGGGACAGCAGGCACACAGTCCATTCTCATATTCGCGGTAGTATGGTTCTCAAAAATGTTCACAAACCGCAAAATCACAAATAATGTAAATTTGAGTCTATGGGAAAATAGAACTTAGGTTCCAGCAGTATGTATTGTGCCTCAAAAAGTGGAAAGTGAACAGTGGGTCCTATTGAGAAAATAGGGTTAGGTTCTTGTACGGGACAGCACTATAGGTACTTGTAATTCACTCTCTGGACACTTGAAGGCCATATCTGGAAGTGAACACCAGACGCAAAGTGAAAATGAAAGCACATCCGCGACTACGCAAGCACAGCAGCACAAATGAGGAATGTTGGTCACAATAGATGGTAACCATGGATACATACATTGGAAATGCTTGAATAATGTGAACAGACAGTGTATTTTTGCAACCTGCCCTAATTGGCATCTTAGTTTTGTTACTGAATTGTAAGTCCCAAAATTTGTCGTCAGGTGAGAAGACACTGGTACAGGCACTGACTTAAATTTAAAGTGACAGTGCACTTGGTAGAATCCGTATTGGGTTCCGTGGATGGACACCCACATGAGAATATATGCCTGCTGTCCTCGGAGAACACTTGCTGCAGGTAAGTATCTTTGCTTTTTTTCTTACAGGATGTTTTGGAGAATTCTTTCCAAAAAAAAAAAAATTGAAAAAGAATCCAAATAAAGGAAACAAGAAGCAACATAAGCATCAGTAAGTTGGATGCAAACTGTTGATAAATAGGGTAAAAGAACTACCGGTGGAATTCTGCACAAAAAAAATTCAAAATTCTGCACACAATTAGCAAATTCTGCAAGCTTACTCTGTTAAAATTTAAACAATATTTTTTGCTAACTATCCATATTTCATCTAAAACACTCAAAATACTTTTTTTCAACCTTTATCTGTATGTTTTATTTTTCTATAATGGTTGTTCCAGTTTCCTTCTTTCCTATCTGTCTTGTGACATAGTAATTAGAGCTAAAGTCTCAGTACCCTGAAATAGTGGGTTCAAACCCCACCCTGCTCCTTGATCATCCACTGTAGAGAGTGACACGGGGACTAATTTGTCCCTGCAGGAACTCAATTTCCCCGTCCCTACGAGTTTTGTCGCTGTCTCTGTCCCATTCCTGTAAGCTCTGCCTTAACCACATAAGCCTCGAACACTTTTGAGGCTTGTGCAGATGAGAACAAAGTTTGCAGGAATGGGGCACGGACAGGAAAGAGAACTCGACGGGAAAATGAGTTCCTGCGGGGAAGGGGAAAAATTTGTCCCCATGTCATTCTCTAATCGACTGCCCCAGGTTCATTAGGTAGATTGTGAGCCTACCAGGACAAATAAGGAAAATGCTTGAAGTACCTGTTGGCAAACCACTTTTGAGTGTGGCTGTAAAACTACAAAAAAGTGGTACACAAGTCTCAATCCCTTTCCCTAATTCTGGAAAGAGTGGATGTAAATTACTTATTTACTCTTTCCAAAAGTGCAAGGACTTGGGGGGTCATGCGATGAAGCTACTAAGTAGTAGATTTAAAACAAATCAGATAAAATATTTCTTCACTGTACATGTAATTCAATTCTGAAATTTTGTTGCCAGAGAATGTGGTGAAAGCAGGTAGCTTAGCAGGGTTTAAAAAAGGTTTGGATAATTTCCTAAAACAAGTCTATAGGTCATTAGAGATGGCTTGGGGAAATCTACTTATTCCTAGGATAAGCAGCATAAAATCTGTTTTACTTCTTGAGATCTTGCCAGGTACTTGTGACCTGGATTGGCCACTGTTGGAAACAGGATACTGGTCTTTGATGGACCTGTAGTCTGTCCCAGTATGACAACTCTTACTTCCTTATGTTTTCTATTCCCTCACTATGCCTGCCTCTGTCATATTGATACCGTGTTTCCCCGAAAATAAGGCACTGTCTTGTATTAATTTTGGGCCCAAAAAAGGCACTAGGTCTTTTTTTTTTAATATTTAAGTATTTTTATTGATTTCAATATTATATCAAGTAAACTTGTACAGAAAGCAAATTTAACCAAAGCATATTACAATCGTATAAATCCATACTTAACAATGTTAAGCAATACAAGAAAAACTATTATGGTAAAATTAGCTCAAGTCCTCATTAGATCCAAGAATTAATTGTGAGAACATAAAGAAACAATCAAAAAAGTAATGCTGTTCCTATAGATCGGTAAGGAAGTTACTATTCTCTTTTAGAGCTTAAACTTGAGTTTTCTCCTTGTCCAGATGGGACATTGCCAGAAAATATAGTCAAATGTTGGGGCTCAAAGAATTCATATTTAGTTGAGTGATAACGGACAATGCACTTACAAGGATGTCTCAAATAAAATGTAGCCCCCAATGAGATGATCCCCGGCTTCAAAAGAAGGAAGTCACGTCCTTGTAACATCAGGGAACATTTGAATTTTACAGCCAAGAAATTCCTTTTGTTTATTCTTAAGAAATAGTCTCAATAACCAAGATTTATCAAAAGAAAGCCAAAGTGGCTACTAATGTTGCAGGTGTTATCACTTCCTTATCTGACTTCTCCAGAATCTCTGTAATATTCATTACTTGTCCTTCAGTAGGCTCAGGTTGCTGTTGGTGCGGAATTTTGCTAGGGAGATAATAAACTTGATCAAATGGTGAAAGATTACCTTCCGGAACTTCCAAAATTTCTAATAAATATCTCCTGAGCATATATCTCTAGGTGTTACCATAGTTATTCTTGGAAAGTTTATCAATCTCAAATTATTACTACGTTCCTGATTTTCTAATAACTCTACTTTTCTTCTAAGATTCAAGTTGTCTTTAATTATAGCTTCCTGGAGTTGTTTTATTGAAACCATATCCTGCTGAGTCTTTTCAAGTAAACTATTAGAAGAAGTCATATCCAATTTTAATTTTTCTAATTCTTCTGAGTGGTGGATAAGTTTATTTTCAACCTGTTGGAAATTGGGACTAATTACCTTCCCAAAATTAAGGCACTAGGTCTTATTTTTGGGAAGGTCTTATTTTTTTCATGTCCTGTACAATGATTATCTTTCCCTTCTTCTCCCCCACTCCAATTCTTCCTGTTTTCCTTTCTCTTCCCCACATGTGCAGCATCTTTCCTTCCCTCTCACCCAACCCCTTGTGCAGAATCTTTCTATCTCTCTCCCCTCCCTCCCATCCCCCTGTGCAGCAGAACCCTTGCAGCTTCTATTCCTCCCATCCCCCCATGGAGCATTTTATAATCCTTCCCATCCCCCCGCCACACACCCCCTCTCCTTGCTGACCCTTTCATCTCTCCCACCCATCCAAACCCCAACCGCAAAACCGAAATACAGTACCTTATAACAAACCGCATCATCGGCAGCACAGGCCCCATCGTGGCTTTCTCACGCCCGGGCATTCCTCTGCTGTGTTGCTGATGATGTGAGAAAGCCACGATGGAGCCTGTGCTGCCGACAATGCGGTTTGTTATAAGGTACTGTATTTCGGTCTCGTGGTTGGGGTTCTGATGGGTTGGTGAGATGAAAGGGTCGCGGGTGGAGTGCTGCTGCCACCGGTGACTTGGGCTTATTTTTGTGGGTAGGGCTTATATTAAGACCTACCCTGAAAATCATGCTAGGGCTTATTTTCGGGGAAACACGGTAATTCCTTTTTAACTCTTTTTTTGCCTCTTTCTTACCCTTCTCCTCTCACTTTTCAGCTACCTATCAGATTTCCAACTTCTCTCCCATTCCCCATCTTATTCCTTCCTCAGCCATTCTCTTTCATCTTCAACGTATAGACATATGAAAAAATTAGGACACCCCATGAAATACTCAGTTCTTTCTTAAATGTTCACATATCAATGTCAAATCTTTTTTTTTTTTTTTAATTTATTTCTGGAAAAGAAAGTGATGTAATTGCAGTTAAACAATGAAACTTTTCCTTGATTTACTCATGAAATAAAAGATATCCACAAAAATATGTATTCTAACTGAGGAATAAATTAGGACACCCCCACATATCCTCCCAAATAAAGTAGCTTAAATACACAGGTATATCACATCAGGTGCACATGATTAGAATATCGTTACTCAGCATTTTGAAGGAGGTTTGCCCTACTTAAACCTCAGACATTTAGTTTGATGGGCTCATGACTGCTGTGATAAGAGTGAACACCATGGTGAGATCAAAAGAGCTGTCTGAGACCTTCAGAAAGAAGATTGTAGCAGCTTTTAAGTCTGGTAAGGGATTTAAAAAGATCGCGAAACAATTTGACATTAGCAAGTGTAGGACTTCCCAAACAACTGCCAACATTCCCAGCTCTGGCCGTACAAGAAAGTTAACCCCCCAGAGCAGACTACAAGATGCTAAAAGAAGTTTCCATAAACCCTAAAATGTCATCACGGGACCTACAGCAGGCTCTTGCTACTGTTGATGTGAAAGTGCATGCCTCTACAATCAGAAAGAGACTGCACAAATTTAACTTGCATGGGAGGTGTTCAAGGAGGAACCTTTGTTCTCTAAGAAAAACATCAAGGCCAGACTGAAGTTTACCAGAGAGAACGAAGAAAATTACCAGGACTTCGGGAATAGTGTTCTATGAACAGATGAGTCTAAAATTGAATTATTTGGACATCAGAAAAGAGGACATGTTTGGCATACACCAAATGCAACATTCCAGGAGAACAACCTCATACCAACTGTGAAGCATGGAGGTGGAAGTGTCTTGGTTTGGGGATGCTTTGCTGCAGCAGGACTTGGCCAGCTCACCATCATAGAATCCACCATAAGTTCTACAATGTATCAGAGGGTACTTGAATAAGAAAATTAAAGCTGAAGCAGAAATGGACCCTGCAACACAATGACCCAAAACATACCTGCAGTAGCCGAGTCAAAGCCCTGATTTAATCCCATTGAGATGCTGTGGGGTGATTTGAAATGGGCTATACACGCAAGAAGCCCCTCAAACATCTCACAACTGAAAGAATTCTGCATTGAGGAGTCTGCCAAACTTCCCTCAGACCGATGTCGAAGACTGGTAGATGGCTACAGGAAGCGTCTCACTGCAGTTATTTCAGCCAAAGGGGGTAACATAAGAACATAAGAATTTGCCTCCACTGGGTCAGACCAGAGGTCCATCGCGCCCAGCAGTCCGCACCCGCGGCGGCCCATCAGGTCCATGACCTTTCATGTTATCTTGATTTAGCCCTAGCCCCCTTGTTTTCATCTATACTCTTTCCATACTCTTATCTTCCCTTTATCTGTATCCCTCAATCCCCCTATCCTTCAGGAATCCATCCAATCCCTCTTTGAATCTCTGTAGTGTACTCTGCCTGACCACTTCCTCCGGGAGCGTTTTCCATGTGTCCACAACCCTCTGTGTGAAGAAGAACCTCCTGGCATTTGTTCTAAACTTCTCCCCTTCCAGTTTCTCCCCTTCCAGTTTCACTAGCTATTAGGGTGTAGGGTGTCCAAATTTATTCCTCAGTTAGAATACACATTTTTTGTGGATATCTTTTGTTTCATAAATAAATCAAGGAAAATTTTTGTTGTTTACCTGCAACTATATCACTTTCTTTTCCAGAGATAAATAAAAGATTTGACATCAATATGTGAACATTTCTTAAGAAAGAACTGAATATTTCATGGGGTATCCTAATTTTTTCACATGACTGTACTTTGTGACCATATTTCTACCCTCTCTAATAACTTGTCCTCTCATCTGTTTCTTTGCCACCCCCTTCTGTCCTCTCCCTCAGTTCTACCATTCTCAACATATTTCTTTCTCCACCCTTATAGTCCAACATCTGCTTCCTCTTCCTTACCTCCCCACCCTTCCCAGGTAGCCTTACATTGTCGGGCATCTCTCTACTCCCTTCTGCTCCTGGATTCAATATCTCCCTCTTTTTCCCCCTCCTGTGTATGCCTCCCTCCCTTTCATTCATTCCAATGTGCAACATCTCTCTCCCTCCCTCCCTTGCGCCCTGGGTCTAATATCTCTCTTCTCCCTTCCCCATGTAGCATTCTCTCTCTTTCACAGCCATAACCAACATTTGTTTCTTTCCCACTGTCCACCATCTCTCCCTCTCCCTTGCCTTCTGCCCTGGATCAAACATTTCTCTCCCATCTTCTCCATGCATCTCTTCCTCCCCTTCACGTCATATGCAAGATTGCTCCCTTTCTTACCCCTCTCAACTTCTTTGTTGCATCTCTCCTCCATCCCATGTTGAACACTTCTTTCCCATGTGCAAAAAGTGACGACGACAAAAATACTGGGAGTATTATTGGACCAAGAATTATCTTTCCATGATCAGATTAGATCTGTAGTTAAAAACTGTTTTTATAAACTACGTCTCATTAGATCCTTATCCAAAGTCTTAGAACCAAAAGCTCTTAATGTTCTAACTCATTCTTTGGCTATTTCCAGGCTGGACTACTGCAATACATTGTACCACGGCATAACTCAGAAAGAAATAAGAAGGTTACAAATTATACAAAATACAGCAATAAAAATTATTGCAAACTCCAAAAAATACTATCATGTCACTCCTCTTCTACGAAAAGCACACTGGCTACCAATTTCACACAGAATAATCTATAAAATTGCACTAATAACCTTCAAAATCCAACAAACCAACACACCATTATTTCTACATCGTTATTTGATACCATATTCTTCAGCCAGATCTCTAAGATCAACAGAACAGCATTTGCTGACTATCCCTTCTTTGAAAATAATAGGCACCAGAAGAGTTACAATTTTTTCAATCATAGCACCCCAGCTTTGGAACAAGTTACCAATTTATCTACATGGTGAAACTTCTTTAGAAAAATTTAAAAGCATATTAAAAAACTACCTATTCAAAGATGCATTTGGTCACAGACAGGATAATTCTTTCATCAACAATCTCGGGCTCTAAATTTAACCAGATCTATATATAGATCACAACCTCTCCCTTTCACTTTTTAGGCCTAGCCTTATTTGTAAAACATTTTCAATTACCCTCCTGATGTTGTTTTTTCCTTAAATGTTCTTCTACTTTCTTTAAAATTGTAGTTCACCCTTTTTCCCTTATGTATCGCTAATTAATTGTGTACATAGATTGTATGTTTACCTGTATAAATTGTTTTACTTTGTCCCCTCAAAATTTTTATTGTTACACGCATTGAAATATTTGACATTGCGTTTATATCAAACTTTTAATAAACTTGAAACTTTCCCTCACTGACCAATTTTTGTTGTATCTCTGCCTTCCTCTCCACCCCATGCACAATATATCCTCTCTCCCTTCTGTGTGCAGTATCCTCTCTTCCTCCCCTATCCCACTGACAATTCTGCCCCTCCTAAGGCTTTGCTTCAATGGGTCGCGACATGCAAAATTGATTTTCCAGATACTCCAGTCATTGATGGGTATAGTTCTTATCTTTGGCAGCTACTTCCAAACTTTCCACAGACTGCATTTTAGCTTTCAAGGAATCCAATTGTGAGAAAACTTGACCAGATATCTGAGCTTGAAGAAGAGCAACATCAAAAATGGTCACAGTATTACTAGTAGTCTGTTTTACCATTGCCAATAAAAAGGAATGCTTCCCAATAAAAAGGATAGCTTCCCAAAGTGGCTCCATCACTGCGGCTGGTCTCATTACCCAAGCTCTTAATTCAGGAGTAGCCTGGTTCTTAACACTCCACAGGTTACTTAGTTTCCTGACTCAGACCCTGACAATTGCCTGCAAAGGTAAGTCTTCATTGAGAGTCAAGCCTGATACAGTTACTGGCTGCCCCCTTGCACTCCAAATCTTGTCTCCACTAGGGCCCTTCAGCAGTGCACTGCTCAGCAACAAAGCCACCATCTGGCTACAGGGGAGCCACCCATTCCATGGGGCACAAAACACTCCCATCTAAACTGCCCAAAGCTTCCATTCCAGGCACAACTAAGTGGTTTGTCTGACAGGAGCTTGAAAACGATCAAACATGGCTGGCTTCATCCCAGGTGCTGCAACCAAAGTTAGGGGAGACTCCCAAACTGTGCCTCTCCTTTTTCCCATCCTACTCGAGGTACAGGCTCAATTCAGCAGCATTTTGCCCTGTCAGAGGAGCTTCTGGTTTTGCGTCCTTTTCTGAAGAATGCTATCTTGGATCTCCTGCTGCTTTTAATTATTTTTTTAATATTCCACTTTATTCCAAAATATCTTTGAATGCTAGAAATGAAATAATTGGCATAGATGAACTGTAATCTGATTAATCATCTCTCTTCAGTTCCAGGGAACCGTGGTGGATACAACAGGCGGGGAAACATGCCACAGCGAGGAGGTGGATCTGGTGGTGGTGCAATTGGCTATCCATATCCTCGTGGTCCTGTTTATCCAAGCAGGGGTGGCTATGCCAACCGAGGAAATTACAGTCGAGGTGGCTTGCCCACCAGGGGGAACTATAACCAGGTAAATGCCATTAATATATGGTCTCAAGTATCATTTGGTATGACACAGTAGGAAAAGCTTTTCCACAAACTAATAGACCAGTAAATGTGATAGGTAGGCCAACAGAACTTGATCATTTCTAAAGTAGACAATGCATGGGGAGAAGAAATAGCCAGGAGTTAGAAAGGGTTTGTTGTTTACCTAGTAATAATAATAATAATTTTATTTCTTATATACCGCAAAAGCCATAGTAGTTCGACCCGGTTTACAACGAAGAAGGGCTGGACAATCAGCGAAAATGGTACAATGTTACAATCAGATAAAATTAGGTGGTAGAGAAAAAAATGGTACAACTGAGAGAAAAAATGGTACAAACAGAAAGAAAGATGGGTACAATTATGGCAGTGAAATGGTACAGTGAAGAAGGTCAAGACAATCTGCGTAAAGGACATAGAGAGATAGAGGGCCAGGGTGGGCATAGGGTCTTAGGGTATGAATCGGGTGAAAAAGCACAGTTACTTACCGTAACAGGTGTTATCCAGGGACAGCAGGCAGATATTCTTAACGCATGGGTGACGTCACCGACGGAGCCCCGGTACGGACCTTTTTAACTAGAAAGTTCTAGTTGGCTGCACCGCGCATGCGCGAGTGCCTTCCCGCCCGACGGAGGAGAGCGTGGTCCCCAGTTAAGATAAGCCAGCTAAGAAGCCAACCCGGGGAGGAGGGTGGGACGTAAGAATATCTGCCTGCTGTCCCTGGATAACACCTGTTACGGTAAGTAACTGTGCTTTATCCCAGGACAAGCAGGCAGCATATTCTTAACGCATGGGTGACCTCCAAGCTAACAGAGAGGGAGGAGGGATGGTTGGCCATTAGGAAAATAAATTTTGTAACACAGATTGGCCGAAGTGTCCATCCCGTCTGGAGAAGGCATCCAGACAGTAGTGAGTAGTGAACGTGTGAACTGAGGACCAAGTGGCAGCCTTGCAGATTTCCTCGATGGGCGTGGAACGGAGGAAAGCCACAGAAGCAGCCATAGCTCTGACCCTGTGGGCCGTGACAGCACCTTCCAGTGAGAGACCAGCCCGAGCATAACAGAACGCAATACAGGCAGCAAGCCAGTTGGAAAGCGTCCGTTTAGAGACAGGACGACCTAGACGGTTAGGATGAGCGGTGAGCCCTGGTACGGTCAAGGTAGTATGCAAGGGCACGCTTACAATCCAGCGTGTGCAACGCCTGTTCCCCAGGATGAGAATGGGGTTTAGGGAAAAAGACAGGCAACACAATGGACTGGTTGAGGTGAAAAGCCGAGACCACCTTGGGAAGGAATTTAGGATGGGTACGCAGAACCACCTTGTCATGGTGAAAAACAGTGAACGGTGGATCGGCGACCAGTGCATGCATCTCACTAACCCTCCTGGCAGAGGTGATGGCAATGAGGAAAAGCACCTTCCATGTGAGAAGTTTGAGCGAAGTTGTGGGAAGAGGCTCAAAAGGGGGTTTCATGAGGGCTGATAAAACCACATTCAGGAGGAGGCTTCAGAGGTGGTTTGACATTGAAGAGGCCTCTCATGAACCGGGAAACCAGTGGATGAGCCGTGAGAGGTTTTCCGAGGATAGGCTCATGAAACGCAGTGATGGCACTGAGGTGGACTCTGATTGAGGTAGACTTGAGGCCAGCGTCGGACAGAGAGAGCAAATAGTCCAGTACAGTTTCCACCGCTAATGAGGTGGGATCGTGATGATGCAGTAGACACCAAGAGGAGAACCTGGTCCACTTCTGATGGTAACATTGGAGGGTGGCCGGTTTCCTGGAGGCATCCAAAATGCGACGGACAGGCTGAGACAGATTCTCTGGAGAGGTCAGCCCGAGAGAAACCAAGCTGTCAGGTGGAGCGAAGACAGATTGGGATGCAGTAGAGACTGACGTTGCTGCGTAAGTAGAGTAGGAAATACAGGAAGAGGAATGGGCTCCCTGGAGCTGAGCTGAATCAGGAGGGAGAACCAGTGTTGGCGAGGCCACCGAGGAGCGATGAGAATCATGGTGGCCCTGTCCCTGCGGAGTTTGGATAACGTCCGCAACATCAGAGGTAGTGGAGGAAAGGCATAGAGGAACCGATCCGTCCAGTCGAGCAGGAATGCATCTGGGGTCAGACGATGAGGAGAGAAGAGTCTGGAACAGAACTGGGGTAACTGATGGTTGTGAGGCGCTGCAAAGAGGTCCACCTGCGGAGTGCCCCAGCGAGCAAAGATGGAGTGGAGTGTTGAAGGGTCCAGAGTCCACTCGTGAGGTTGAAGGATGCGGCTGAGATTGTCGGCCAGGGAGTTCTGTTCGCCCTGGATATAGACAGCCTTGAGGAAGAGATTGCGGGCCGTGGCCCAGGTCCAGATGCTGAGAGCCTCCTGACAAAGGAGGCGAGATCCGGTGCCGCCTTGCTTGTTTATGTAGTACATGGCGACTTGATTGTCTGTGCACAGGAGAAGGACCTGAGGGCAGAGAAGGTGCTGGAAGGCCTTGAGAGCATAGAACATGGCTCTGAGTTCCAGGAAATTGATGTGATGTTGACGCTCCTGAGGGGTCCAGAGTCCCTGGGTGCGTAGATCTCCCAGGTGAGCTCCCCACGCATAGGGGGAGGCATCAGTGGTTAAGATCATGGAGTGAGGGGGTAGATGAAAGAGTAGACCCCTGGAAAGATTTGAGGAGTTCAACCACCATTGAAGAGATTGCTGAAGAGACGATGTCACAGAGATGGGATGAGAAAGAAGATCCGTGGTCTGTGACCATTGGTTGGCAAGAGTCCATTGAGGTGTCCTGAGGTGGAGTCGCGCCAGAGGAAGCACATGGACCGTTGAGGCCATGTGGCCCAGGAGGACCATCATCTGTCAGGCAGGAATGGAGTGATGAAGGAGCACCTGACGACAGAGGTGGAGCAGGGTCCGTTGACGGTCGGAGGGGAGAAACGCCCTCATTAGTGTGGTGTCGAGAACTGCTCCAATGAACTGAAGTCGCTGTGTGGGAAGCAGATGCGACTTGGGGTAGTTGATCTCGAACCCCAGGAGATGGAGGAAAGAGATGGTGTGATGAGTGGCTTGTAGCACAAGTGGAGACGTAGGTGCTTTCACCAACCAATCGTCCAAGTAGGGGAACACCTGGAGGTTGTGAGACCTGAGGAAGGCCGCCACCACAATAAGGCACTTGGTGAACACCCTGGGCGATGAAGCGAGGCCAAAAGGTAGCACTTTGTACTGATAGTGACGGTGCTGAATCTGAAACCGTAGGAAGCGACGTGAAGTCGGATTGATTAGGATGTGAGTGTAGGCCTCTTTGAGGTCCAGGGAACATAGCCAGTCGTGTTGAGAGAGAAGAGGGTAAAGCGTGGCAAGGGAGAGCATTCTGAACTTCTCCTTGACCAGACACTTGTTGAGGTCCCTGAGATTGAGGATGGGACGAAGGTCTCCTGTCTTCTTGGGAACCAGGAAGTAGCGGGAGTAGAATCCCTGACCCCTTTGGTCCGGAGGCACCTCTTCGATGGCATTGAGAAGAAGGAGGGAGTGGACCTCCCTCAGGAGGAGGGGGGTTTGGGAGGAGTGAGAAGCAGACTCTAAGGGAGGATTGTCTGGTGGAAGAGTCTGGAAGTTGAGAGAGTAGCTGTGGCGAATGATGTTGAGGACCCATTGGTCTGATGTGATGACCTCCCAACGGCTGAGGAAGATTTGGAGGCGACCTCCGATAGGCTGAGGAAGAGGCAATGATGGTGGGAGACTGGCTATGCCCTGGAGGAAAAAGTCAAAAGGGCTGAGATGGTTTTGACGGAGGGAGAGGCTTGGCAGGTTGGTGAGACTGTGAGCGAGCCTGAGATTGATGCTGTTGACGAGGTCGGCGAGGCTGCTGTTGAGGCGGGTTGAGAGGTCTGGCCGAGAACCTGCGCTGTTATGAAGACTGCTGTCTGTAGGTGCGAGCAGGTGGAGTCTTCTTTTTAGGTTTAATCAGAGTGTCCCACCTGGTCTCATGTGCTGAGAGTTTCTGGGTTGTTGAGTCCAGGGACTCTCCGAAGAGTTCATCACCCAGACAAGGTGCGTTAGCCAGGCGGTCCTGGTGGTTAATGTCCAGGTCAGAGACTCTCAGCCATGCCAAACGTCGCATGGCCACCGCCATGGCAGATGCGCGAGAGGTCAGCTCAAATGAGTCGTAGATGGAGCGAACCATGAATTTCCTGAGTTGGAGGAGGCTGGAAATATGTTGCTGGAAAAGAGGGACCTTACGTTCAGGAAGGTATTTCTGTAAGGAGGAGAGCTGTTGCACCACATGCTTCATATAGAAGGAGAAATGGAAGGTGTAGTTGTTGGCTCTATTGGCTAGCATGGCATTTTGGAAAAGGCGCTTACCAAATTTATCCATGGTTTTTCCCTCTGCCAGGAGGGGTGGAGGCATATACACTGGAACCCTGAGACTTTTTCAAAGTAGATTCCACCAGGAGGGATTCGTGGGGCAATTGAGGTTTGTCAAACCCTGGGATTGGAATAACCCGGTACAAGCTATCCAATTTGCGAGGGGCCCCGGGAACAGTGAGGGGAGTCTCCCAGTTTTTATAGAAAGTTTCCCGTAAGATGTCGTGGACAGGCAACTTTAGAAATTCCTTGGGAGGTTGCTCAAAGTCTAGGGCATCGAGGAAAGCCTGAGACTTTTTAGAGTCGGACTCTAAGGGGATGGAAAGAGCTGCTGCCATCTCCCTAAGGAATTTAGAAAAAGAGGATTGTTCTGGTTTTGAGGCGGTATCGGTCATGGAGGGTTCTTCGTCGGTTGACGAAGCGTCCTCTTCGGTACCGTGCAGGGAGTCTTCCCACAAGTCTGGGTCTCTAACGTCAGGGTGTGCACGTTTGAATATCGGTGTGGAAGGCTCGGCATGGCGGATCTTTGAGAGAGATTTGCCTGAGCGCACCGAGGCGGTACCGGGAGAGGAAGACCGATGTCGTTCCTGGGACCGGGAAGGGTCGGCAGCAGTACGGGTATGCACTGTAGGTGTTTCAGCCAAGAGCACCGGCATGGAGGTATTAATCGGTACCGAGGGGGTCGACACTGATGGGACAGTGCGAGGCTCGGACCGGTCCCGTACCGGAAGGTGCGGTGCCAGCAATGCCGGCAACAGTTGTTGGAGTTGTTGCTGGAGCTGCTCCTGTAATTGGTTTTGGAGTATGGCCGCGATGCGGTCATCCAGGGGGGGCACCGGTACCGCTTTTTTCTTCTTCGGTACCATAGGTGCCGCTCTACGCTCCGGCGATGAGGAGGCCGATGATGAGGCACTCACCGATATCGGAGCGGAGCGTTTGCGGGGTCGGTGCGGTGCCGGGAGGGCCGGTGTCGCAACCGTGGCAGGAGGGCGCTCAAGGGAAGTGGAAGGCTTCTTAGCCGGCTTACCTGGGCCCAACGACCCCGAAGAAGGGTCAGGTGGTGTCGACGTCGTGGGTGCCGACTTTTGTGGTGCCGTCGACGTCGCAGCAGGTTCCATGGCAGATCCGGTACCGAATAAAAGATTTTGCTGGATCTGCCTGTTTTTTAATGTGCGCTTTTTAAGCGTAGCACAGCGAGTGCAAGAGTCAGCCCGATGCTCTGGACCCAGGCACTGCAGGCACCAATTGTGCGGGTTGGTGAGAGAGATCGGTCGTGCACACCGCTGGCACTTCTTAAAGCCCGGTTGAGGGGGCATGAAGGGAAACACGGCCTCCGCAAAATCGAATCCGGAGGCCTGTATGGTGGCAACAGGCCCCGCCGGGGCCAGCCTGAAAAAATAAAGAAAACTGGACGAGTTTTTTTTGTTTTTTTTTTTTTGCAAGTAAAAATAGGGAGTCCGAAAAGAAAAATTAGAAGAAAAACAAAAAATTACGCGAGCGGGAAGGCAGAAACTAGCTTTTCAACGGCCGTTGAAAGCACATGCGTCTTCTTTACTCCGCGGAAACGAAGAAACTGGGGACCACGCTCTCCTCCGTCGGGCGGGAAGGCACTCGCGCATGCGCGGTGCGGCCAACTAGAACTTTCTAGTTAAAAAGGTCCGTACCGGGGCTCCGTCGGTGACGTCACCCATGCGTTAAGAATATGCTGCCTGCTTGTCCTGGGATAAGATTAGTTTTTAGTAGTTTCCTGAAGTTTAAGTAGGATGAAGAGCGTGAGATGATGTGGGCCAGCCAGTTATTGTGATGACCTGCTTGGAAGGCAAGAGTTCTATTTAGATATCTTTTGTAACGGCAGGTCCTTAGGGTAGGGTAGCTAAACAGGTGGGTTCTACGTATGAGTTTGGATGGGCGGTCTAGTAGGCTGTATGGCTTTATGAATTGGGTAGACCAGTAAGCCCTTCACTAACTTCTATTATAGACCATTAGAGTTTGGAATTACACTCCAATTTTACTTTTAGCCGGAGCCTTTCATTGATATGCTGTTCTGTGGTTGAGCTTGTTTGGATCGTACCATACCTCCCCAATTAGTAAAAACCTTTTACTCCTGCCCTGGTGCATTGCTGGACCACCAGGGATTTTAATCTTCCTACGCTCCTGCCCCATGCAGAGCCACTATCTAAATGGCTGCCGTGAGTTCCCACGGTCTCGCAAGGTTACAGCAAGAAGTCACAGCAACCGTTCAGATAGCAGCTCTGCATGGGGTAGGAGCTTAGGAAGAGCACTCCTGCCCTGGTTCACTGCTGGACCACCAGGGATTTTAAAGGTACACTTTTTACTAATCAGGGAGGCAGGAGGGATGTGAGAGTTTAGTCAGCCAGGACAGGAGGTGGAAGGGATCCTGGACCACCAGGGATTTTAAAGGTATGCTTTTTACTAATGGGGTAGGCGGGAGGGATCTCCTGTCCCAGCTGCACCACCAGGGCTTATGGCAGGTATGGTAGAGGCATGCAAGGCATTGGGGAAGGGGGGGGGGTTACAAGGGACACAGCCTGGCAAGGATGGAAGGGAGGAGAGGGTGCAGAGTCTGGCAGGGCACTTGATAACCCTCACACAAACACCCTCAGGTTTATATATTTAAGTTGGCCCTTTTTTTCTCCTTTTTGGTGAGAAAAAGGGTTATTTCGGTTTATATACAGGTCAGTTTATATACAAGTATATAGGGTATTCTAAAATTAGTAAGCCCTATATGCAGATTATTTTTAACCAGTTAAAAGCAAATCCAGACTGCTTCAAAGCTTGCCTGTATATCCTGTACCAATTTTGACTTGGTAGAAGTAAGTCTGCAACAGAATTTGAACTTTGCTCACCTAGACTTTATATAATATATCAATAGTCTGATTTTTAAAAAAATTCTCTTCCCCCCCCCCCCCCACCAAGCAAGCACACACATTCACTCTCTCCCTTTCTCTTAATTTGTTTGCCGATTCAGTGACACACAAAGAGTGAGACCTGACATACCTCTGGGCCTCCTAAAGCAGAGGGTGGCCGGTTGACAGAGGCAGCACTCTGAACAGAAAGCTTGCGACCTGCCCTGCCAGGGCCTTCCCTCTGCCATGTTACTGATGACGTGGCAGAGGGAAGCACTAGTGGGACAGGCAGCAAGCTGCCTATTCACAGCACTGCTTCTGCTAGACTTCCCACTGCTGCTTTGGGAGGCCCGGAGATATATCAGATTTCACACGGGGGGTAGTGGGTAGCTGCTGCACAGGGGAAGGGGAGAAAAGCTTTTGGACATGGAGCGGAGGAGAGGAAGGGAGAGATGTAACAAAGAGGGTAAAAAGGGGTGAGAAAGAGAAATCCTGCATCTAGTGGAGGGGAAGGAGACATGCATGAAGAAAAGGGAGAAATGTTGGACATAGGGTGGAGGGCAGGGAGAGATGGGTAATTGATCGAAGAATGGTCTTCCACGTCAGGTAATTGAGGCCAGTACTACACTCGACTTCAAGGGACGATGGGACTGTCTAGTGGGGTCACTCCAGAGGAATGCTTAAAAGATGGATTCTCGAGGAGGGAGGGTTCTTGAGTGGGCAGACTTGTTGGGCCGTCGGCCCTTTTCTGCCGTCATACTCTATGTTTCTATGTTGCACATGATAATGGAGGGGAGGAAGGGATAGATGCTGCTTGCAAGAAAATAGAGAAATTTGACCCAGGGCACAAGGCAGGGAGAGAAAGATATGGTAGACAGTGGGAAAGAAAGAGAAATGTTGGCTATGGCAGTGGAAGGTAGAAAAATATTTTCTGTTTTGTGATTACAATATGTGTGATTTGAAATGTGTATCCTGCCAGAGCTGGTTTTAGACAGCAAGCATGAGCTAGGACCCAACAGAGAAGAAAAGACTGTTTACACCACAGTGACAGTGTGGGGTTGGAGAGAGCAAAGGGGGGTGGGGTGGGTGAAAGGATTACAAAATAAACTTACCAGGATGTTGGGGGGGGGGGGGGGGGAACCGCATGATTGAGTGGGAAAATCAGTCAAAAAATTGATCCAAAAGGCTGAATTGAAAAAATTTTCCCTAATCAGGCAGCACTAGTGTATATATATGTGTAAGCCTCATTATCCCAGGACAAGCAGGCAGATATTCTTGACTGATGGGTGACGGCACCGACGGAGCCCCGGTACGGACAATTTTAAAGTGATTGCACTCTAAGAACTTAGAAAGTTCTAGCTAGGCCGCACCGCGCATGCGCGAGTGCCCTCCCGCCCGACGAAGGCGCGCGGTCCCCAGTTTCTTAGTTTCCGCGGAACTAAGAAGACGCGCGTTTCCAACGGCTGTTGGAAAATTTTCTTTTTTCGTCGCCTTCCCGCTCGCGCGTTATTTTTCCTCGTGAAATTCTTCACATTATTTTTTTCTTTCCTTTACTTGTAAAAAAAAAAAAAAAAAAAGTCTATTTTTTCGACTTTTTTCGATCGGCCCCAGCGGGGCCTGTTGACACCATCGAAGCCTCGAGCTTCGATTTTGCTACTGCCGTTTTTCCCTTCATGCCCCCTTCACCGGGTTTTAAAAAGTGTCAGCGGTGTGCACGCCCT
Organism: Geotrypetes seraphini; assembly: GCF_902459505.1. Taxonomy (NCBI): domain Eukaryota; kingdom Metazoa; phylum Chordata; class Amphibia; order Gymnophiona; family Dermophiidae; genus Geotrypetes; species Geotrypetes seraphini. The sequence goes on from NC_047086.1 coordinate 287,866,611, forward strand.
ATTTCCTTATCCGACCCGCACAAGTGGTGCCTTCAGTGTTTGGGTCCGGACCATAGGGCTGAAACGTGCACCCGCTGTAGTTCTCTTCAAAAGAGAACTTTGAAGAATCGCCAAATCCAACAGCAGATTCTTTTCGGTGCCGCTATGGAAGTTCCACCGGCATCGACCCCGGCATCGGCAACTTTCTCCAAGTCGACACCGGTGGTTTCGACACCGCAAGATGCAACTTCGGTGTCGCACCCCACAGGTAAGCCGGCTAAGAAGCATCCCCTACTGTTCTTGGCCCGCCAGTCGAGCATGCAGTGAGCCAAGTCCTGCAGACTGCGCGCCAGCCCCGCAAACGCTCCACTCCCATAGAAGTGACTGCCTCTTCATCGGCATCGACTTCGCCTGAGCTTAGAGCGGCACCGTAGGTACCGAGCAAGAAAAAAGCGGTACCGGTGCCATCGGGACCGTCTCTGGATGAGCGCATAGCATCCATTCTCCAGGTCCAGCTTAAGGAGCAATTGCAACACCTGCTTCCGGCTCTCCTGACCCCGAACCTTCCGGTGTCGGTACCTACTGAGCCTACGGTACTGATCGTCGACCAGCCTATTCTGTCAGCATCGACGCTATCGGCACGGCTTAAATCTGCCTCTTCTATATCTATGCCTCTTTTATCGGCAGAGCCAAAGTCTCTTCGTCGAGCTGCTCATGCTGTCTCTGATCTGGTACCGCTCTCCGACACCCGTACCGCTTTACAGTCACCGGGTACGGTGTCGATGCGTTCTGGTAAATCGGTACGCAAGACCAAGCATACCGAATCCTCTACTCCTCTATCTCAGGGCCGTCTTCCATCGGTACGTGACCCTGATTTGTGGGATGACTCCGAGGATCCCCTCGGTACCGAGGAGGATTTTTCATCGGATGAGGATGACCCATCAGTGCAGGATCCTGCTAGTAAGCCAGAGCATTCTTCCTTCACTCAATTTCTTAGGGAAATGTCAGCAACCCTTTCTCTCCCCTTGGAGTCTGATTCTAAGAAGTCCAAAGCATTCTTAGATGCTTTGGACTTTGACCAACCTCCCAAGGAATTTTTAAAATTACCCCTTCACGATATCTTAAGGGAAACTTTTTATAAAAATCTGGAGACTCCTCTCACCATCCCAGGAGCTCCAAGAAAATTGGAATCACTTTACAAGGTGATACCTATTCCAGGGTTTGACAAACCTCAGCTTCCACATGAATCTTTGCTAGTGGAATCAACCCTGAAAAAATCTGCAGGCTCAAGTGTGTATGCTTCTGTCCCTCCTGGCAGAGAGGGCAAGGCTATGGACAAATTTGGTAAACGACTTTACCAAAATGCTATGTTGGCCAACCGTTCAGGTAACTATGCATTCCACTTCTCCTTTTACCTGAAACATCTTATCCAACAGATGGCCACTTTTCAAAAATATATTCCTGACCGCAAGCTTTCTGCTTTTCAGCAATGCACTGCCAGTCTCTTGCAGCTCAGGAAGTTTATGGTCCGTTCCATCTATGACACTTTTGAACTGACATCCCGAGCCACTGCTATGTCTGTAGCGATGAGACAATTGGCATGGCTTCGCATCTCAGACCTTGATGTGAACCACCAGGACCGCCTTGCCAATGCTCCCTGCCTGGGTGATGAGCTGTTTGGAAAATCACCACCACCCAGAAACTTTCGGCTCATGAGACGAGGTGGGATACCTTATTGAAAAATAAAAAGAAACCTCCTCCTCCTCTTCCATTTAGGCAGAAACTTCATACCAGCGCTGGTTCTCTGCTCGACCAATTCAGCCTCATCCTCCTTAGCCTCGGAGACAACGGCAACAACAGCAACAACAGGCTCGGCAACAACAGCCACCTGCAATGAAACCTGTTGCCCAGCCTAAACCAACTCAGCCCTTTTGACTCTTTTCTCCAGAGCATTGCCAGTCTTCCTCCCTCATGTCCTCTTCCACAGCCTATAGGAGGTCGACTAAACATTTTTCTGACTCGATGGGAGGTAATCACCACCGATCAGTGGGTGCTCTCTATCATCGCCCACGGTTACTCCCTCAACTTTCAGACTCCTCCGCCGTTAGGCCTGCCAAAAGAGTCTGCTTCCAACAAGTCTCAGTCCCTCCTTCTCGCTCAAGAGGTTCAATCCCTCCTTCTTCTCAATGCCATCGAAGAAGTTCCTCCAGATCAGCGAGGTCAGGGATTTTACTCCAGGTACTTTCTAGTCCCCAAAAAGACCGGAGACCTCAGACCTATATTAGATCTCAGAGATCTCAACAAATGTTTGGTCAAGGAGAAGTTCAAAATGCTCTTTCTTGCCACCCTCTACCCTCTTCTCACTCAGGGCGACTGGCTATGCTCCCTCGATCTCAAAGAGACCTACACACATATTCTTATCCATCTGACGTCCAGGCAATATCTACGTTTTCTCATCAATCAACATCATTATCAGTACAAGGTGCTACCCTTCGGTCTGGCCTTCTCTCCCAGGGTATTCACCAAGTGTCTGATTGTGGTAGCAGCCTATCTACGCTCTCACAATTTTCAAGTCTTCCCTTATCTGGACGACTGGCTGATCAAGGCTCATTCCCCTCAGGCGGTTCTGCTTGCCACCAACCAGACCATTCACTTCCTTCAACTGTTAGGTTTCGAAATCAATCTACCCAAGTCGCACCTCATTCCAACCCAGCGACTTCAATTCATTGGAGCCATTCTGGACACTGTTCTGATGAGGGCGTTTCTTCCATCCAACCGCCTTCAGACCATCCTTCATCTCTGTCGGCAGGTATTTCATCAGATTACCATCTCAGCAAATCACATGATGGTGCTCTTGGGGCACATGGCTTCGACAGTGCATGTCACACCCTTTGCACGTCTCCACCTGCGCACTCCTCAATGGACCCTAGCGACCCAGTGGTCCCAAGCGACGGATCCTTGCTCACAACACATATCTGTGACATCGTCTCTTCGACAGTCGCTTCTTTGGTGGTTGACATCTTCAAATCTATCCAGAGGTCTTCTGTTCCATTTACCTCCTCATCATATCGTGATCACCACAGACGCATCCCCTTATGCCTGGGGAGCTCACTTGAACGAATTCCAAACTAAGGGGTTTTGGACTGCCCAGGAAAAGAAACACCACATCAATTTCCTGGAACTCCGAGCAATGTTTTATGCCCTCAAGGCTTTTCAGCATCTTCTCTTTCCTCAAGTACTACTCATTTGCACAGACAATCAAGTTGCATTGTACTACATCAACAAACAGGGAGGGACGGGCTCTCGCCTGTTGTGTCAGGAAGCCCAACGGATTTGGTCTTGGGCGACAGCTCATCAATTATTCCTGAAGGCTGTCTACATTCAAGGAGAGCAGAATTCCTTAGCAGACAATCTCAGCAGAATTCTCCAACCTCACGAATGGACTCTCGACCCCTTGACTCTCCAGTCCATTTTCACTCAACGGGGCACTCCTCAAGTGGACCTTTTTGCAGCTCCTCACAATCATCAACTGCCCCTGTTTTGCTCCAGACTCTACTCCCCTCACCGTCTGGCACCCGATGCATTTCTCCTGGATTGGACCAATCTCTTCCTATATGCATTTCCCCCTCTACCTCTCATGCTGCGGACATTGTTCAAGCTCAGGAGGGAACAAGCCACCATGATTCTCATCGCTCCACGGTAACATTGGTTCTCCCTTCTACTTCAACTCAGTTCCAGGGAAACCATAATTCTTCCACTGTTTCCTACTCTGCTTACTCAGCATCAACAGTCCCTATTGCATCCCAACTTACCGTCTCTGCATCTGACAGCTTGGTATCTTTCGGGCTAACTTCGGCTCACTCACTCCTTTCTCAGCCTGTCCATTCTATCATTGATGCTTCCAGGAAACCGTCCACCCTTTATTGTTACCAACAGAAGTGGTCTCGGTTTTCTTCCTGGTGCCTCTTACATCACCATAATCCCACGTCTCTAGCAGTGGGACTCGTGTTGGACTATCTTCTTTCCCTGTCAGACTCTGGTCTCAAATCTACTTCTATCAGAGTTCATCTCAGTGCCATTGCTGCTTTTCATGAGCCAATTCATGGAAAACCCCTCTCTGCTCATCCTTTGATTTCCAGGTTCATGAGAGGCCTTTTCAATGTGAAGCCACCTCTTAAAGCCCCTCCTGTTATCTGGGATCTCAATCTGGTTCTTTCCGCTTTAATGAAGCCGCCTTTTGAACCTCTGGCTACAGCACATTTCAAATTTCTCACTTGGAAAGTGGTCTTCCTTATAGCGCTCACCTCTGCCAGGAGGGTCAGTGAGTTACATGCACTAGTGGCTGATCCACCTTTCACTGTTTTTCACCACGATAAGGTAGTTCTGCGTACACACCCAAAGTTTCTCCCTAAGGTTGTGTCTGACTTTCATCTTAACCAGTCCATTGTCCTACCTGTTTTTTTCCCGAAGCCTCATTCTCACCCAGGTGAACAGGCTTTGCATACCTTGGACTGTAAACGTGCTCTGGCTTACTAGCTCGAGTGCACTAAACCTCACAGATCATCTCCTCAGCTTTTTTTGTCATTTGATCCTAACAAGCTGGGTCATCCTGTATCTAAACGCACTTTATCCAATTGGCTTGCGGCTTGCGTTTCATTCTGTTATGCTCAGTCGGGCCTGATACTGGAAGGTTCTGTCACGGGCCACAAGGTTAGAGCTATGGCAGCGTCTGTAGCTTACCTCCGATCCACTCCCATTGAGGAAATCTGCAAGGCTGCTACTTGGTCCTCAGTTCATACTTTTACATCTCACTATTGTCTGGATGCATTCTCCAGATGGGATGGACACTTCGGCCAGTCTGTTTTACAAAATTTGTTTTCCTAATGGCCAACCTTCCCTCCATCCCTCTTTTTGTTAGCTTGGAGGTCACCCATCAGTCAAGAATATGCTGCCTGCTTGTCCTGGGATAAAGCACAGTTACTTACCGTAACAGGTGTTATCCAGGGACAGCAGGCAGATATTCTTGTGTCCCTCCCACCTCCCCGGGTTGGCTTCTTAGCTGGCTTATCTTAACTGGGGACCGCACACCTTCGTCGGGCGGGAGGACACTCGCGCACGCACGGTGCGGCCTAGCTAGAACTTTCTAAGTTCTTAGAGTGCAATCACTCTAAAATTGTCCGTACCAGGGCTCCGTCGGTGCCTTCACCCATCAGTCAAGAATATCTGCCTGCTGTCCCTGGATAACACCTGTTACGGTAAGTAACTGTGCTGTTTGAGTACCCTATCATGCATGCAACTGCAAAGCATCAAAGGGCCTATATGAATAAGATTACCAGTAACATTAGATTGGGTACTCTTGTTCATACAGCTGTATTGTAATTCCTTGTGAAAGGACTGCAGGGTATAGGACTTTTTCTGCAGATTTCGGCAGTGGAACCCAAGCACAGTACCGGGTAAAGCTTTGGATTCTTGCCCAGAAATAGCTAAGAAGAAAAAATAAAAACAATTTTAAATTGAATCAGGTTGGGCAGACTGGATGGACCATTCGGGTCTTTATCTGCCGTCATCTACTATGTTACTATGTAGACATGGGTGTACAAAATCTCTGGATTCCTATCCCTTCCCCCCCAAAAAAAAAACCCAACCTAAAATCTTACTGTGATCTATTTTCTGCAGAATTTCAGAGGAAGGGGAAATAATCGTGGCTACAAAAATCACTCTCAGGGCTACAGCCAGTGGCAGCAGCAGGGTGTAAGTATTTATTGCTTCGAATGGAGGTTTAGATATGACATTAGTCATCTTATTAGGTGCAGTGAATGGGAAGATGTGCTTAATGTTTATGGTTTTATGCATTGCTTTAAAGAGTGCTGAATTATAGCAGTGCCTCAGGTGTAAAGAGAGGTGCAGTGGAAAAACCTCTAATTTAGAGAGGGGGTGCCAGGAGCATTTCCTTTTTTGTTGATATTCTCAGAGGACAGTGGAGCCTGCATGAGAAGCTACTGTTTTGAATTAACCAAGTTTTTGAGCCAGCATACTGTACATGTACTTCCATAGCAAAGCAGCAGATGAATCCAGAGACTAGTGGGTATAGCTCACATCGACCAGCAGGTGGAGATAGAGAACTGATTAACAGTTGGCCTTAAAGGCTGGTGTTCCTTTAGTTAATTCAGTTTTGCTCTATCTCCCAGCAGGGTTGGAGCTATACTTCTAGCTCCTGGTCTCTGCCTGCTGCAGGATAGATTAAAGTGGTGTTCTGTTAGGATTCCTCTGTTGAGACTAGTTCTCTTCAGTAGGTGGGGGTGCCTGGCTGATTGGTGCCGGCTTTGGGAGGTACACCTGGGCCCTCCCAGGTCCCTGCTCCACCCTCCCCTCCGTTGGATAGAGGGGTTCCTTTCCAGGTGCAGGATATTGGCTGGCTTCTTCATTCCAGTATAAAAAAAAAAAAAAAAAAAAAAATGGAGCCTTCCTGCTAGTACTGAGCCGGGCAGTGGTTAACTCGGCTTCCAGTACACTTACCAACGATTGCCTGGCTTCGGGAGTAAGCGGCGGACCGGGTGAGTGTTTTCCTTGCCTTTCTCGATTGTGGTCGCGTTTCCCGGGTGCCGGGCGTCTTGGGGGGCGGAGTCGTCTTTCGGCGGCGTTCGCCGCGTGTGTAAAAAAAAAAAAAAAAAAAAAAACCGCGTCGGAGCTGTTTGGCAGGCCGAGGGGGGATGGCTACAGAAGTTAGTCAGCGGTGTTCGCGCTGTGGGGAGCGCCGAACACGGTCGGGTCTTTGTTCTGCCGGGTGCTTGGAAGCACAGGCAGACGACCCGTTTTTGGCGGCTTGCGAGGCGGCCATGTCCCGGGTGCGGGAGTCTTGCGCAATGTCCCCGCCGCTCGGAGCCGATGCAGGGGTGCTGCAAGACTCGGCCATGGAGGACAAGAGTGAGGCGGCGGGGGAACAGGCGAAAGCGCTGGAGGCCGGCGCGGCCCCTCCCCTCGGCTCGGAGCAGGGCGGGGGAGTCCCTCTTAGCTGGGGTGCATTTTCGCCCGAATTTGTAATGTTGCTCCATCAGGCATTTCAATTACAGCGCTCGCAGCCTACCCAGCCGGGGCTGGGGGCCGGGCGGTCCCTTGCAGTTCCCTCTACCTCTAAGGGGGGGGAGGGGACAGAGGCTAGACCCACGGCAGGGGCAACAGGATCCCCGGGGCAGTCGCAGGGGGCTAAGAAGCGCAGGCTAGTGGCTGCGGAGGCAGTGGATATTTTGCCTAGATCTCCTTTTTCCTTGCCGGAGTCTTTGGAGGAAGGGGAGCTCTTGGATTGGGACTCGGAGAGTATCCCGGGTAGGGAGGGGGATGACCCTACGGCTATCCGGTTGTTCCATAGAGAGGAGCTTTCTTCTTTTATTACAAAAGCTTTGCAGAGTTTGAACATTGCTCAGGAAGATGCCACGGGGTCCGGTAACCCCTTGATGGCAGGTACCCGTAGGCCGCCTAAGGCCTTTCCGGTCCATGAGGCCATGCAGGAGCTGATCTCGGCGCAATGGGAGGCGCCGGAGGCCAGTTTGCGGGTGGCAAGGGCCATGAGGCTCTTATATCCGGTCGTTCCGACCGAACTGGACAGGTTTAGATTGCCTAAGGTGGACGCTCTGGTGGCAGCGGTGACTAAAAGAACTACCTTGCCGGTAGAAGGGGGCGTGACACTTAAGGATGCACAGGATAGAAAGGTTGAGGCATCCCTAAAGATGTCCTTTGAAGTGGCTGCTGTTACCTTACAGGCCGCAATATGCAGTTCTTACGCGGCGCGAGCTTGTCTGCAGTGGTCACAAGGGATGACCGATAATTTGCTGGAGTCTGGAGGTTCTATCCCTTCGGAACTGGCTGATTTGGAGTCCGGCTTGGCTTATCTGGCGGACTCCTTGTATGATATTATTAGGGCGTCTGCGAAACAGATGTCTCTGTCTGTGGTTTCCCGCAGGTCCTTGTGGCTCCGTCATTGGGCGGCCGATGCAGCATCCAAGCTCCGACTGGTGAGACTCCCATTTAAAGGGGGGTTATTGTTTGGAGCAGAGTTGGATAAACTGGTAAAGGATTTTGGGGATACCAAAACGCAGCGTTTGCCGGAGGACAGGGCTAGGCCCCCGGTAAGGGCCGCATCGTCTAGGCCGCGGTTCCGGGATGTTAGGCGGGCCAGGGCTGGTAAACCTTTTTCCAGGTCTGCATCTGGCCCGTTTTCTGCTTCGAGACCTCGGTTTCAGCAGAGAAGTTCCTTTCGGACGGCGAGACCCTCTTCAGGGCAGTCAGTCCGTACCCCAGCCAGTCGCCCTCCACAATGACGGGGGCTTGGCTCCCTCCGCCCTGCCCTTAGGGGGTCGGCTTTCGGCATTCCGGGCGGAGTGGGCCAAAGTCACGTCAGACCAATGGGTATTAGACATTGTTCGCGAAGGGTACAAATTAGAATTCGCCGCTCCCGTCGTAGATTCTTTCTTGGTGTCCCCGTGCCGTGGTGCGGCCAAGGGAGCCGAGGTCCGCAGGACACTGCAGGGGCTGCTCGAGCTGGGGGCGGTGGTACCAGTGCCCCCGGAAGAGGTAGGCCGCGGTATTTATTCCCTGTACTTCATTGTTCCAAAGAAGGGGGGGTCCTTCAGACCAGTGCTGGATCTCAAAGGGGTCAACAGATTCCTCAGCGTGCGCCATTTCCGAATGGAAACGGTGCGCTCGGTGATTGCGGCGGTAAGACCAGGCGAGTTTCTCACGTCTCTCGATCTCAAGGAGGCGTACCTCCATATTCCGATATGGCCTCCGCACCAGCGGTATCTGCGGTTTGCGATTCTGGGCCAACATTTCCAGTTTCGGGCTATGCCCTTTGGCCTGGCGACGGCCCCCCGCACTTTTTCCAAGGTCATGGTGGTAGTAGCCGCTTTTCTACGCAAAGAAGGGATTCGGGTACACCCTTACTTGGACGATTGGTTGATACGTGCCTCATCCCGGCAGGAGAGTTGGGCGGTGACGCAGAGAGTGATCTCTCTCCTTCAGTCTTTGGGGTGGATTGTCAACTTTCCCAAGAGTGTTGTGGCCCCATCGCAGTCTTTGGTGCATCTGGGGGTACGGTTCGATACGGCTCTGGGGAAGGTGTTTCTACCCCGAGATCGGGGGGAGAAATTGCAGGCTCAAATTCGCCTCCTTCTCGGGTCACCCAGACCTCGGGTTTGGAATTATGTACAGGTGCTGGGCTCCATGGTGGCGACTCTGGAGGTAGTTCCCTGGGCCCGGTGCCACATGAGGCCCTTACAGCAGTCTCTGCTCTCTCGCTGGTCTCCAGCTTCTCTGAACTACAATGTGCGTCTCCAGTGGAGTCCTCGAGCGGCTCACAGCATGCGCTGGTGGCTCCAGGACTTGCATCTTTGGAGGGGCATGCCGTTGGCCACACCAGATTGGGTGGTAGTGACAACGGATGCCAGCCTGCAGGGCTGGGGAGCCCAGTGCATGCAGACGTCGGTGCAGGGAATTTGGTCTTCCCAGGAGGCTCAATGGCCCATAAACTTGCTGGAGTTAAGAGCGATCCGGTTAGCGCTGCGGGCGCTTCAGGCACTAGTTCACGACAGACCGACCAGGATCTTTTCGGACAGTGTCACGGCGGTCGCGTATGTCAATCGGCAGGGGGGGACCCGGAGCCCGCAGTTAGCCGAAGAGGCAAGACATTTGTTTCAATGGGCAGAGCTGCATGTTCCGCTTCTGTCGGCGGCGCACATTGCAGGGCACGAAAACGTGCAGGCAGACTTCCTCAGCAGAACTCTTCTCGATCCGGGAGAATGGGAGTTGTCGGCTCGAGCATTCGGCCTGTTAGTCCGTCGTTGGGGGTTGCCAGAGATGGATCTCATGGCCTCTTCCCGCAATGCGAAGGTGCCTCGGTTCTTCAGCCGACATAAGGATCAGGGATCGGAGGGGGTGGACGCATTAGCTCTCCCGTGGCCTCCGAATTCCCTTCTTTATGTCTTCCCACCTTGGCCCATGATAGGGCGGGTGTTGCAACGCATCTCTCGATTTCGAGGCAGAGTAATCCTGGTGGCTCCGGATTGGCCACGGCGGCCGTGGTACGCAGATCTGATGCGGCTGTCGGTCGGCGAGCAGGTAGCGTTCCAGGTTACTCCGGACTTGCTAACTCAGGGTCCAATATTAATGGAAGATCCGGGCCGCTTTGGTCTTACGGCCTGGCTATTGAGAGGGCAAGGCTGAAAAAGAAGGGCTATTCAGAACGGGTGATTTCGACCCTGCTTAAGGCTAAGAGGATTTCAACGTCAGCCTCCTATGCGAGGGTCTGGAGAGTCTTTGAGACTTGGTGCGGAAGACACGGAATTGCGCCTTTCCATGCTTCTCTGCCGGCTATTCTTGCGTTCCTGCAGGAGGGCGTAGAGAAAGGGTTAGCATATAACTCTTTAAAGGTTCAAGTATCGGCCATTGCCTGTTACAGGGGCCGGGTGGCTCGCTCGGCTCTCGCATCACAGCCGGACGTGGTGCGTTTCCTCAAGGGGGTTCAACATATCAGGCCGCCGGTTAAGCGAATTTGTCCAACTTGGAACCTTAAGCTCGTCCTTGGGAAATTGCAGGGGGCACCGTTTGAGCCCCTGTCAGCGGCCACGTTGAAAGATGTCACTCTAAAGACAGTTTTTTTGGTAGCGATGGCTTCAGCAAGGCGAGTATCGGAGCTGCAAGCGCTTTCTTGCAGGGAACCCTTTTTGCGTTTCTCGGAGACTGGGGTGACGGTGCGGACGGTGCCGTCCTTCCTGCCTAAGGTTGTTTCGTCATTTCATGTGAACCAGAGTTTGTTCCTGCCATCCTTCAGGAAGGATGATTGGGGGAAGCGTTTTTTGGCGGTACGGCTACTGGATGTGCGCCGTATGCTTCTCCATTATTTGGAGGTGACGAATGATTTTCGCCGGTCGGACCATCTCTTTGTCGCGTTCGCGGGTAAAAACAAAGGGATGGCGGCGTCTAAAGCGTCCATTGCGCGTTGGGTCAAGGACGCTATTGCTTCGGCGTATGTGTTGTCAGGGAAGAAAGTACCGGAGCATCTTCATGCTCATTCCACTCGGGCTTTGGCTACATCTTGGGCGGAGTCCGGGGGGATGTCATTAGAGGAGATTTGCCGGGCGGCCACTTGGTCGTCAGGGAATACTTTTTCAAAGCATTATCGGTTAGATGTAGCGGCCCGTTCAGAGGCGAGTTTTGGCGCAGCAGTGCTGGCAGAGGCGGCATTGGCGTCCCACCCAGTTTGAGTTTGCTTTGCTACATCCCACTAGTCTCTGGATTCATCTGCTGCTTTGCTATGGAAGGTAAAATTATGGTCATACCTGTTAATTTTCTTTCCTTTAGAAGCAGCAGATGAATCCAGAGCCCCTCCCCATATGCACGGACTGGGTGTAGGGTGGTTAGGTCGTTAGGGTAGCCGGGGCTATAGTTGGTAAGTGTATTCTTTCATGACTGAAAAAAAAAAAAAAAAAAAAAATATGTATCAATTCAATTAAAATAAAAAAAGAGAGAAAATATCAATGGGATTCAGAAGAGAAAGACAAATTTGTTACTGGAATGGAGTTTGTGGCTGCTCATTGTCCTTTCGGGATGCTTGGGCAAAGTGCATAACTGAATTAACTAAAGGAACACCAGCCTTTAAGGCCAACTGTTAATCAGTTCTCTATCTCCACCTGCTGGTCGATGTGAGCTATACCCACTAGTCTCTGGATTCATCTGCTGCTTCTAAAGGAAAGAAAATTAACAGGTATGACCATAATTTTACCTTAGTTCTCTTGAAACAAAAAGAGGAGATGGAGGTACACCTGATGGTGAACTCCTAGACTGATCTTATGTGTCTGTGCTCTCTCCTAACAATAGTAAGCGTTTGGCTTACTGAGTATGTGCAGAGACTCCCACCTCCTTCCCTAGCCTGTCAGTTTTTTCTTAGCTGATTCTAACTGGTCGCAGCTCTCCCCTCTCTCTCATTCAAACAATTATTTCATATTAATTTAAAAAAAAAATTAATATAGATAGGGTTTCAAAGATTTTTTAAACCTCTGCCTGATTAAAAAATAAGCACATAGATGATCTTCAATCAACCCCTTCCTTCAGAGAAAATAAATGTTAAAAAAAAAATAGAACTGACGAGGGACACTTTCTAAAAATGGGAGAAACTTTTCAACCAGCAGTGATGCGGACACTAGGACCAAGCTGCTCTCACCTGACAGCAAAGCTGCAGCGCAGCTTCTCTCTCTTGGCAGCATGACTGACACAAGCTCCCATAGCCACTGCATACACTTACCTTCCCTCCATCCCCTCTAAATTAGAGGTCTGCATGGGACCGGGGATCGCGGGAATCCCCCGGGTCCCGTGGGGATCCCCCAGTCTACGGGGCTCCCATGGGGAGCCTACCTAATTTCAAATTCAGTCCGGTGCCGCAGCGGGAACGTCTATGCTGAGCACATAGGCAGTGAGCTGAGCCACGTATGCACGCATCATCCGGGGGAGGGGACTCTTTGTGCATAATGCTGAGCTCATTGCCTACATGTTGAGCCTACGAGCTGAGCTCCATGCTCAGCATAGACATTCCCGCCACAGCGCCGGACCTGGACTGAACTTGATCACCTGGGGTCTAGTTAAGGGGGGCAGGAACGATCTCTGGTGTCTCCTCTCCCAATGGTTGCCTCATTCAACATCACAACTCCTCTTTTACGCCAACCAAAATCAACACAGCAACATCCTTCTGTAGACTGCATAAAAGAAAGGTATGCACTTTCTGTTCACATACTTTTTATGTGCAAATGAAGGCACATGTTTTTAAAAGCCCTTTTTTGCATGTAAAACAGCCTTCTCTACAGTATGTGTAATACATTTATTCAATTATCCCGACATGCATAATTTAGAAATGGTTTAATATGCTGGTTTAATACCTCTGAGTTCTCTCTCATTCATTATACAGTATTTTGGAATAATATAAAAATATTTTGTTGCATATAGTACATCAGTAAACTAGAAATGCATAGCTAAAAAAAAAAAACAACAACTTTCTGAGGAGAAAAAGGAGATTGACTTTACTTTCTAGATCTCAAAGAAGCTTACACTCGCATATCCATTCTACCTGCTCACAAGAAGTGTCTACTTCTTCATAAGTCTCAGGCACTTCCAATACAAGGCTTTGCCCTTTGGATGAGCGTTTACTCCTTATGTCTTTATGAAATGCCTAGTGTAGCTGCAGCAGCCTTTCACTCATAGAGTTTCATGTGTGTTCTTACTAGGAGCACTCTTGAACACAGTTCAGAGCAGAGGGTCAAGAATCTCATTTGCCTGTGTCAGTCTTTATCTTCAAGAGCACTTCTGCCCGCCAGATGTTATGCCGCCTTTTTCATATGGCAAGACCCCATTCGCACATCTTCAGTTGAGGATTCTGCAACAGACCTTATCAGCCCACTGGTCCCAAGCCACGGGATCCCTATCTACTCCAGTACAACTTATCCCAGATCTCCAGCACTCTCTCCAATGGTGAATAGTAGCCCACAATCTGGTCTCCCATTCCAGCCACTTTCCCTCCAAAAACTTATGACCATGGACACTTTTGATACTGGGTTACGGAGCTCATCTAGACAGTCTCTATACTTGGGGAGTGTGGTCTCACCATGGACTGACCCTCCATATCAATCTCCTAGAGTTATGAGCAATAAGGAATGTTTTCAAAACATTCCAGGACTACCTCCTTCAGGAAATACAAGGGGGTGCTGAAAAGTTCTCAGCTCAACCAACTTCCTAAATTCTGAGCGTTATTTTGCCACTGTAGCTGAAAAAGGTGTTTTATTTTGCAGAGTGCCAATTTGTAGAATCATTAATGCTATGTTTTGACATTGTTTCAGATCATTGATTGAACCATGTCAACAAAAAAGTGTGGAATTTTTCAAGTGTGGAACTCTGAGTCGTCATGAAGTTCCTTTTCCTGTAGAAGAAAACTCCAAAGGAAATCCATGAATGTATGATGTAAACATTGAATGGCAAATGCCCATCATACTCCACAGTGAAGAAGTTGGTGTGCAAACTTTCAGTGTGGAGATTTTGATACCGAAGATGCAGCAAGGTTGGGAGGCCTCAAGAGTTTCAACTCCTAAAATTGTTGACTACGTCCGTGACCTGATTTTGGTAGATCGGCAAATATCAGCTAAAACAATTGCTGAGACTACAGATATCCAGGGAACCTGGTGGGTGTATAATCCATGATCAGCTGTGTATGCAGAAGCTGTCAGCCAAGTGAGATGAGAAATGAGGTCGAGTGGATACTTCGAAGTTGATTTGCAGCATTTTCAGTGAGCTGGTGTCAAACTTTTGGAACAGCAAGTTACTGTTGTTGAAGCATTATACCACTATGATCTGAGACAAAACAGTCCATACAGTGGCAGCACTCAAGTTCTCCAAGGCCAAAGAAATTCAAGACCCAGGAAGGTGGTGTAGTGGTTAAAGCTACAGCCTTGGCACCCAGAGGTGGTGGATTCAAATCCATACTACTCCTTAAGACAATGGGCAAATCACTTAATACCCCCATTGCCCCATGTACATTACATAGATTGTGAACCCACCGGGATAGACAGGGAAAAATGTTTGAGTACATGAATAAATTCATGTAAACCATTCTGAGCTCCCTGGGGAGAACGGTATAGAAAATTTAATAAATATCTTACAAGAAGCCAATCAGTTACTGTAACTTGCTGTGCTGATTAAATGAGGCATTGAAAGAAAAAAAGAAGAGGGGGAACTTGAAAGGAGTTCTTTTTGCAAGACAATGCATCTACTCACTAGATCTTGCTCTATTTTTCCGTTTCCAAACCTTAAAAAGAATTTGAAAGGGTGACAGTTTGCGAGTGATTCAGAGGCGATTTTATCAGATATCGGAATGTTTTTTAGAAGGGTTACAGAAACTTCAGACACAATGTGCCAGGTGTGTTGAACTTAGGGGTGAATATGTGGAATAACTTGTAAGATTAATTACATTAGTTACTTCTATTCTGCCAATACCTTGCAGTTCTAGGTGGATTACAAAAGAAGGTAACTGG
Source organism: Geotrypetes seraphini (assembly GCF_902459505.1). Classification (NCBI taxonomy): domain Eukaryota; kingdom Metazoa; phylum Chordata; class Amphibia; order Gymnophiona; family Dermophiidae; genus Geotrypetes; species Geotrypetes seraphini. Next base: position 287,881,652 of record NC_047086.1, read on the forward strand.
ACATTTCCAGGAAAATTACAAATTAGGGTGCTGTTTACATGGCTGAGACTTTGATGGGAAATTTACAAGAGTAGGGATAGTCATGGAGATGTGTTATGATTTCTTGATAAATTTTTTGAATAGCAGGGTTTTATTCGAAATGATTTGAAGTTGGTCATTGTCAGCATGTTGGAGAGGAGGTGATCAAGTTTTGCTGCTTGTGTTGCTAGTAGGTTCTCATACATCTTCTTGTGCTTTGTACCTTTGATTGGGGGGTGGGTAAATGGGGTCTAAGTTCTCATTTGTCTGGTTGATTTGTTCCGGTTTAGGCAATTGATTAGATGTGTGGGCAGTGCCATTCATTACTTTGAATAATAGTCAGTAGAATTTGAATAGTATTCACGCTTGTATAGGTAGCCAGTATAAGTCTAGGTATGTGGTGGTGATGTGGTCATATTTGCTTAGTGAATAGATCAGTCTGAGGGCTGTGTTTTGTGTTGTCTGTAATTGTTTTATCATGTTTGCAGGGCACGGCAGGTAGAGGATGTTGCAGTAGTCCAAAAGTCTTTCTGGATGGTCATCTTGTTTTGAACTTGCATGGTGCAGCATCTATCTATGGCTCCACATCATTCTCTTTGTAGTTAGGCTGAGAACCTTTCAGCACCTCGTCTTAGTACTTGTCCATACAGACAACCAGGTTGTCATGTTTTATTTAAACAAGGAGGCACTTGCTTTTATTCCCTTTGTATGGAGGCAGTCGAAATTTGGAATTGGGCCACTGCTCACAGGATGCTTCTCAAAGAAGTTTTATTTGGTGGGAAATCAGAATGGCAGACAGGTTAAATAGACTTTCCAACCTCGCAATGGTCTTTCACATAAGTCTTGCATCCGATTTTCTCTGAGTGGGGAATGTCAAACATAGTTCTGTTACGTCCCTTCTGGATTCCATATTCTAGTGTTCAATCCCAACCTGCAGTCTGTGTTTTGCAAAATTCACATCTTTTCAGAGCACATGCTGCACACCCTCTAGTGGTAGAAACAGTTTCAACTTCTGCAAGCAGTCTGGGCAGAAGTCTTTTACTGTTACTCTGCTTCTGTTCCTTATTTTTTTGCTTAAAGTTCACTTTGTTCTCGGTGACTTCAGTGCCTTGAAACCCCTCCTCAATGGTCTGCTGTCAGAAAAAAAGGCGCAGTCCTGCGGAGCCAGACTGCAGCTTCACAGAGAAACTCTGGTGGCACTGTGAAGCCAGCCTGCTGTGTGCCACCTTCTGGAAATACCTGGGGTCCCTCCCATGGAGTTTACAGGCCGGTGACCCCACAGTCACAGGTTTCTTGCGCAAGCTGAGTGCGTCTGGATAGAAACCCACTCGGGTTTCAGGGCACAGGTTGCCTTTACCACTCGACCGCATGGCAGAGGATCTGTGGGTGTGGAGGTTGAGGTCGGTCTCTGGCCAGCTGGCAGTCTGAAGATCTCCATTCCTGGGCATTTAGAGCTGTTCTGAGGCAGAAAAGCCTTTTATTCATTCAGCTGCTGATGAGCAGAAGGCATTACAGAGTCTGTGAGTAACGCCATTGTTTCCTATGGGAACTTCAGGGTGGCTTGGAAGACGTTTTAAAATCTGTAATTCTCCCAAGACCCCAAATCACTATTTTTTTAAAAAAATTTTCAGATGTTTGTTATTTTTGCCATTTTTATGGTGTGAATTCATGATGGTGGCCATCTTGGATTTTAAAATTGATCTTTTTTTCTAACTTTAAATTCTGCCTCAAAAACCCCTCAGTTTGACTGAAGCAGATGTTGGCTTCTTAGCTTTGTTACTGAACTCATTGTCCTATGAGCTGGCGTCGGGCAGGAAGTCACGGTATGGGCACTGGTTAAAGTGCACTTGGCAATATCCATACCAGGTTCCATGGATAACGTCACACACATGAGAATATATGCCTGTTGTCCTTGGAGAACTCCGCTAGGAAGATCAACTGCTTTAACACCTAAGTAGCAGCAAGACCAGCTGCCTATAATAGGAGCCCTTGCCCCGATCCAGCCAGGCATGTGAGCTCCTCCCCCTATATCCCGTTTAAGAGATCAATCTACCTGCTTTAAATATCAGCAGCAGTAGAAAAACAACTGCTTTTACATACAAGCAGCAGCGAGACCTACCGCAACCACCAAGAGCCCACAGACCCGATCCTGCCAGGAGTGTGAACTCCTCCCCCTGCAGTCCATTGGAGAGATCAATCTGCCTGCTTTTAAATATCAGCAGCAGTGGAGATCAACTGCTTTTACACCTAAGCAGCAACGAGACCAGCCACAACCACCGAGAGCACACAGACCCGATACTACCAAGAGTGTGAACTCTCCCCCCCCTGCAATCCACTAAGAAGATCGACTGTCGGCTCCGGGCGGCTTTCCCGCAGAGGAGAGAATCCTGCATTCACCGTGGGCCTCATCTGGGGCAGCATCCTTGGAACGGCTGGGGCACAGGCAGTGTGTCTGGGAGGGAATGCATGGATGGGAGAACATCTCAGGGGAGGAGACATAGGCATCCTGGGACTGTCGGCCAAGTCTCTTCCCTGAAGAAGCCCTTTCTGGAAACGTCAATCGCTCCTCCTAAACTTACTTGCTCCACTTCATCACTTCATCATGCTTCTATTCCTTTCTCTCCTCTCTTCTACCTTCCAAAGTATTTAGATCAATGCTGTCTTGTTAAAATGTTTATTTTATTTTTATTTTTCCTCTAACTCTACTTTTCACTTCTCTATTACCCTCCAGGTACTTTAGTTAGATTGTGAGCCTTCGGGACAGTAAGGGAATTTTTCAAGTACCTTTCTTATTTCTAATCTTAATGTATATTTTCTGTAAACCGCTTAGAACCTAACGGATGTAGCGGTATATAAGAAATAAATTACATTACATTACATTACATAAGTATCATTGCATTTTCTAATGAGAAGCTTATTCATAACTAGCTTTGTATTTCTTAACAAGGTGGTATTAATGTTTATTTAGCAGGAGGAGCAAGTTTCATTTGACCATGGGTTAGGTGATGCTTTTTCTTCCAGAAAATTGAGGTTAAATTTATCCAGAATTTTAATCTGATTTTTTCTCCTTTTTTGTTTTTCATTCACAGCAATTTTGGGGTCAGAAGCCATGGAACCAGCAGTATCACCAAGGCTATTACTGAAATACTCAAATATAAATGAACTGATACATATTTCTCTTCAAAACCTTCACAAGAAGTCGACTGTTTTCTTTAGTAGGCTAACTTTTTAAAACATTCCACAAGAGGAAGTGCCTGCAGGTTCCCCCACCCCCATTTCTGGTTTTGTTTCATTTGTTTTAGATACTGTGGGTTGATTTTGAGTTTTCTTTTTTTTGTACATTTTTAATTGCAGTTTTAAAATGAAATCGTAAGAGAACCTCGGCATCATGAACGATAAGAGAATGTCAGTATTTCAGGGTTCTACCTTTTATCTGTAAAATGTGATCTTTCTCTTTTCCCCTTTCTTACCATAACTAAAAGTAAATGATATTGCTTTGTATTTGGTGTCCTTTTTATTAAGGGATTTTACTCCCCTCAAGTTCACAATACAAAATAGTCCCTGTTAACAATAATGGTAATCATGTTGGCAGTCAGCTCTGGAATGATCGTGGATATCTTAGAATTTCTGGAGTTTGTATTGCTTGCATGATCCCACTATCCTTCCTACATAGTTCTTGGGAGCCTAGCAGAGCCTGGCAATAACAAGTGGGGGGAGGGGGGCTTTCAGAATTCTAGGATAGGAGTGGAGATGTAAATTGATCTTTCTAGAGCCACATAAAAGGGGTCTTCAAAAATATAGCATCTTGGTTGGGTTAATCTGTGGATACTGAAACTTGTGAAGGTTGCAACACCATAATTCTCTCCATTTGTTATGCATTTGATTCTGAAAAGAAAAAGGCTGACTTGGCCTGTTTCTTATTAGGGGAAAAAAATTGTTGTAAATCCAGTTGTTTAATGGGATCTATATGAAGTTAGCTCTGTGTGTGTATGTAATCCCCATTCCCTCTAAAAGAAAATAGCATATACCTAGTGTGCTCTACCATCTTTGCAAACTAATATTGTGAGTGACCCATTTCTTATCTAGTATTTTTTTTAAATCATGTCTGTTCTTGAATAGATATCTCCTTTGCCTGCTGATTTTAGGAGGAGGTGAGTGGAGATTAAGCTTAGACCTTCAGTGGCAATAAACATTTCATTTTATTCTGCGTTCTGGGATTCTTAGCATGATGCAAAATCCCTCAAAGTTAAGATGAAAGGAAGGGAATCTGTAACCTGTCTGAAAGTTACTACTGTTAAAATCTTAGTTTATTGGACTGCACAAACTTCAGCAGTGAGAAATATGTTGATGTATAAAGTTTGACAAATGCAGACATGTACATTTGATACTTTTGGCTCTTAGATTGGGCATTTAAGTTGATTTAGCTGTTACCTATCTGAAAAAAGCCATATTTCTTTCCATTGTAGTTGTCCTGGCTTCTTTATCTTGATTTCTGTATCTTGTGAAAAGCTTAAAAAACTTTCACAGGAATTAAAATAGATATGGTACAAGATTTTCTGGAATTTGAGTGATTCCCACCTACCCTTTCCTTTTAAAAGGAATAGTAAATGTGATACTTAAGTAGGGTCATCTTTCTTTTACCATCTGAAAGGTCTGTCTACTCTGGCAGATAGGTTGACATTTTTCTTTTTAGATACCAGTGAGCCACTTTTTCCCCTGTTCATAATAACTCATACTTAAGGAAGAGAGCAGAAAATTGTTGTGAAGTATACTGTAGAAAATACAACTTAACAAGTCACTTTGTACATGCTGTGAGTTTCATGTGAGCATGTGAGGCAAACTTTCCTAAACTGAAAGCCATGAAGCCTATAGCAAGCATAAGAAGAAAGTTGGAAATTTATGAAATCAGTGGATGATCTTAAATTCTTTCATTTTGTCCTCTTATTTCCTTTACTCATTCACCTCCCATTGGTAACTGCATAAAATGGAATTTCCCTGTTTGCATTCCAATTTGCCTTTATCTACCAACTTGCTTAAAAAGGAACAACAAATTCTGATTTTCAGATCTTGAATACTGGTGCATAATACTCCAGAAGTGTTTTGAATAGAGCAAATAAAAACAAAATTAATTTAGAAAAACAAACAACAAAACAGTAAACAATGGGAACAGATGTTTTCTAGTGAATGATGATGGGAACAGATTTTTTTTTTTTTTAACAACTTAATGAAGGCCACCTGCCTGCCCCCCCCAAAAAAAAAATCCTAGAATGTAGGAATCATGAAAATTACTTGTTTACATTTCCATGGCTGTATCAGAATTTTAAGGGCCATACAGCTTATATGTAATGGCAGTCTTATACACTGCTGGATCTGGAATTGTTTTTAATTCCAGGAACAAAATTCTTAGTAATATCTATTCTCACGCATGACGCTTTCAATACTCAGTTCAGGATTGCTAGTTTTGAGGTTTTCAGTTTTTGTACTCAAAGGCTTTAAAAAGGGCTTGTTTTCAGGGTAAGCAATCAATGCAGGCTAGCCTTGTTTTTGGACCATTGTATGAAGCTACTTCCAACAAATAATCATTCTGGATATCCTAAAAGTCAGACCCATTTGTGGTTTTCTTCTAAGATCTTACATTTAATCTATCATTGGCCATCTCTGGATAACTAATCAAGTGAAGCTATCTTCAGTAGGGTTCATTATCCAGGAATAGCACAAATGTCACATTCTCCTCAGTGTGAATAAAAGTTGCAGCACGTTTAATCCTGCAATAGATAAACATTTAATATAAAGGTGAAAATTATAACAAGCAGTGTGTAATATCCAAGCAGCACTATCTGGAAATGGCAGTGTATAAAGTCACTGGGGGGAGAAGTGTAGTCTAAATGACTTTTCTAATTAGAAGCCAGGATAACTGCTCGGAAGGAAAACAAGAGTGCTTTTAAAATTAAAAGATGTTCCGGTTATGTTTGGGTAATTTGGATTGCATACTTCAGATGTGAGCAGAAGACATGCACCATCCTGAGTCTGATACTTTAATATTTAAAATGTAGATTTGAAATTCAAACTTAATACCTTTTGAAGCCTTATTTTTTTCTTTTTTCACTTCCCGTTAAACTTTTTCATAGCTCCTTGTATCCCATCCAAGTCTGCTTCAAGGTTCTAAGCACGCTGTAAGAGAATGCTTTTTTAAGTATATTAAACTGCATTTTTAGGTCTTGTAGTATTGTCAGATAAAAAAGCTTAATATGCTGATGGTCTGGAGCTCCTGTTGCTTAAGTGGTTAATACAATTTCTTGCTATGGGAATGTGGTCCCAGCATAAAACTATTGCAATATGGAATTCCCTAAATTGTTCAATAAAGTTTGTAGACTATCAGAACTATTACTGACCAAGAAGCTTTAATGATTTATCCTTAGTCTTAGGTAGCAGAGCAAACAAAACTGTATTTCAGGCACCGCTCTGCATCAACATTGTTATATTTTCTTACCTTAAGCTGTTTATAGTTCTGTCCTCCCAAACAACTAACAGCATACAGTATTCTTACATAAAGATGGTCTTGTCCTTCCCCCTTCCTCCATCAATTAGGATAGAATGCTAGGTTGTCAGGTTCATTTTTGTTAGCAAGTTATTTCTTCTTTTTTTTTTTTAATTCTTTATTCATTTTACATCTTACAACAAGTGTATCATAAAATAAAATTTGAACTTATACAATATCACTTGATTCTCTATCAATTTAACTTAAATCATAATATTTAAACCCTCCCTCCCAACCCTACTAATTAATATCTAGTACATATATCATATTATATATTCTGTCCTATTAATCTAATCATTTAATATCAAATCAGAAATTTCCCCCCCCCCCCATATTTTGCAATTATACCTATTAGGGAAAAATGATAATCCAATAACTGCTCATTACAATATTCTATTAATGGCCTCCAAACCTCCTGAAAGTTATTAAAATTACCTTTCTGCAAGGCTAACATTCTTTCCATCTTGTACATGACATAATGAATTCCACCAAAAACTATAATTTAATCTATTCCAATTTTTCCAATTAAATGTAATCTGCTGAATGGCAACTCCTGTCATAATAAGGAATAGCTTATTATTCTTTGCAGAAATTTGACTTTTCTTCCTCATTGACATTCCAAATAATATAGTATCATAGGATAGAGCCACAGGATTTTCCAACAAACAATTTATTTGGCCCCAAATCGATTTCCAAAAAGCCAAGTTATTTCAGGCAGCATGTATTTTCTACCATCTACTTTGAGATTTTTGAAAGACGAGGCTACTGTATTTACCCTTTTACTCAGGCCAGTTTATTTACCCTTTTACTCAGGCCAGTTTATTTACTTCTACTTGAGATATATAGATATATTTTTTATTACTGGTTACTTTTAACAGTGAACTGAATTTAAAAGCTTTTTGCTGTTCAAGAGCCACAGGTGGAATATCACATCCTTAGACTGGCTGGTGGTAGGAGGGATATGGAGATGTATCCTATATTGTTTTGAAAGAAATCTTTCAGTAGCTTGATTACCAGAATCTACAGTTGTACATGATATGGCATCTTCAGAATTTGCTTCTTGTATGGAAAACATTGGCCACCGCTAATTAGCAAGCTTCTGGCTGCCAGTGGTTCCTCTGCAGTCATCCTTTTTGACTCTGTAACGGTTGCAGTTTGTGTTTTCAGCTACCATTTCTCCTGTTACTGTCCTTTTCCCCAGCCTAATGGCCAGCATCATTGAAGGCATGCAGAGTGGTATAGAAAACATTTCAGGCACCTAACTATAGATGAAGGTCACAAAGAAGGGAGCATTTGGTGGTGTGGGGGAGCAACCTGTCAGTATGCATGACTTGATATACCATGAAAGGCTGGAGATAGCTTCTAGGTAGTCAAATTTAGAAAGAAAAACAATATCAGAAGGGAAGGAAGATAGTCAAGGAAGGAGAGAATTGGGGACAGATGAGAGAGAGTGTTCACGTTGCCATACCAAAGATCTTGGTAAAAAGCAATATTTGAGAAAGGATTTGAATTTTGTGTAGGAGGGTTCAAGTCATAGTTGATAGGAGAGGATGAGAAGGAAAGACTGAGATTGGTTGGGGTGAGCAGACTGAAGAAGGAACATATGCAACTTGGAGGGAAGTTTGGCAAAGAAACATGGACAGCTGACTGAGGTTAAAATAAGACAAATGGTAAATTATTGCACGCAATAAAAGTTTAGCAAACTATTTTATTTTTAAAAAAGAACTTTGATAATTGAAAGATCTTCATTTGTATTGAAGTTACATAAAGGTTTGATTTTAGAAGTTGTGACCGCTTGAGACAACAAATCAAAGGTGGCAAAGAAGAAAAAAGGTGTTGGAATTTAAGAGAATGTGGGATAAGCACAGGGTGGTGTGATGTTAATGCCTAGTTTTATATTCCTTGTCATCAGCTGCAGTTGAATGTAGATGAGTGGGTTATGACCAGGCGGAGATAGAGAACACAAAGTTGAGCTCTGCCATATATGCTATGGTTTGCTCACTGTACTTCAATATTCTCTATCTTTGCAGGCGGCTGGATGGTCTCTTCTCCTGGTTTCATCTTTTGTATGGAATGGCAGCGGTTGCTCAATCCATCCTAGCTTGGCTCCTGTTGCAGCTTTCCCGTCTCCATTGAGCATGGGGATTAGGGTGCCTATAGGTATAGCTGGAGGTGCCCTTTCCTTCCCATCCCCTGGACCCCCATTTATCCGGTAGTTCTGCACTCATCTGGATTGGTAGCATGGAATATTGCTACACCTTGGGTTTTGGCCAGGTACTAATGACCTGGATTGGCCACCGTGAGAACGGGCTACTGGGCTTGATGGACCATTGGTCTGACCCAGTAAGGCTATTCTTATGTTCTTATTTCCCTCCTCACTTAAAAAACAAAACAAACCCCTAACTGATTAAACTCAAAAGGAGTGCTAGGATGGGAGGTATTTCAAAAGAACACCAGCAGTCTCGGTTAACTACAGTGAAGAGAGCATCTGCACTCTCAGCTACCCACAGTGAGTAGGTTCCTCAGTCACACTGGGTGTTTGAGTAATATTGATTTACTGCTTTTACTGGGGTTGGAACTTGCAGCAGAACTGGCACCCATCCCACGCAGCATGTCTCGCGGCTGCCGCTAGTGTGTATGCAACCACATGTGTTTTGTTGGGAAGCCGCCTTGAGCACGCCATCCTCTGCGCTAGGCCTCTCCACGCCAGGACAGAAGGCTTGACTGCCGGCAGAGGAGGAGATCCTTGTTTTTGGTTTAACATTTTACTGAAGTTTTGCAATTATATACAGCATCTCAAGAAATAGACAGAGAACAATAGCAAATTCATGAACAATCCCTCCGGAGGCTGAACTCGTGGGTAAATTGCATCCTTTGTAGCCTTAGCTGTAGGGCTAATTTGTTTCCTCCCCTTCAGGCTACCTGCCTGGGAGCTTCCTGTCATGCTCAGTTTGTTCCTGCAGTCTCACTACATGGGTAAAATCGGTTTCTTTTGCTCGTGATTTGTTTTCAATTCCTAGTCTTTATTTGATTTGTTTCACGGGTTTGCCCAAGTGCTGCAAATCAACTCTGTGGGAGTAATCCTTCGGCAGGAGATCACAGACATTTTAAATTTTATCTGCTTCTGAAGGGTGCTCTGTGAGCCTAAACTGCAGTAAGCCTTCTAGACAGCCTGCAGATTGGGTTTCCGGGATTGGGAGCCATTTCTCCCCTGGTTCGTCCACAAAGGGGTAGAGCGCAAGCTGCTGCAGTTCCGTGGAGGTACGCCAGGTTCAGAACCAGACCGCGTGTCTTCCCTAATTTCCCTGAGGGGTCCTGGTGGTTGTGATCTGAGGTGACAGGTAAGGTGAGGCGGTCAGAAGACCTGAAAAATCCAGTTTAATCAGCTCCTGAGGTACTGATATCTTTACTTGTACTATGTTTTGCAGACTGCCATAGACTTTCATTGCAGCACAGGTGTCTGTGAGTCACAGAGTTTACCAATTTTGGGGGGTGCTGAAATCTGGGTTTTGGGTGGTTTCCCTGCATGCCCTGGTCTCCCTTCCTCCCCCCCCCCCCCCCCCCCCCCACCTGTAAAATTGATGTTTTTCGTGTTTTCCTGCTTTTTTCCCAGGCGTTTTTAATGCAGAATCGGCACCCACAGCGGCCATCTTGGGCTATCTTCAAAGTATTTTAAAGTATATTTTTTGGACTTAGAAGCTTCGTTTATGCTCCACACTTCAAAGATGGTCACCTCAGGACAGGATAGCGTGGTTCATGCCGTAAATGTGGCAGATGGCTGACGGATTCACAGCCTTATATCACATGACCCGCGAGGAGCGTGGATCCTGCACTATCCTCTGAGAGGCCCTGCTTTCCTCCGATTCTGCCGGAGACATGATTCAGGCATCCGGGATGCCAAATTTGGGTGAGGAGGGCGCTTCCGTGAAACGCAAGCGCAGTTCCGGGGAAAAGTCTCATAAGTCTTCTAAACATACCAAATCGGAGTCCCTCTCTAGCCGCCGGGGACTATTTTCCGCCGGAATTTGTGGATATGATGTATCAGGTTTTCATGAGAAAGAGAGCTATGCCTGTATCTCCCTTTCAGACTCCGGTGCAGCAGTCTGTTCAGCCTTTGGATTTCAGCATGTCCATTTGCTCCCTTGCTGATCCACCTGAAAGTAAGCAACAGCTCCCCACCATTGCCTCAGTGCCTGCGTCAATTTATTTGCCGTTGCTGTCACATGGCTCTTCAGCAAGGTCCGCTGATGTGGCTAGCTTAGCGGATCTCGGGGATTCTTAGAACACTGATTTCCATGATCTGGGAGAGGATCAGACGATGCACAGGCTCTTTAAGTCCAGCCGCCTTCCTGATCTTATCTGAGTCACTGCGGACATGGAAACGTGATTCAGACTCAGCAGTTCAAGCAGAGTGTTCCGTCATGACTTCTAAGCGCTCACTTTCTGCTGCATTTTCGGATCATGCGGACTTGGCGGAAATTCTCGTGGAGGTTTGTGAGGCCCCGGAGGGTCTCCTGAAGTGCTCTAGGGCCATGGCTAAATTGTATCCCATGACATTGAAATTTTCCAAGCACTTAGTCCTGCCGAAGGTGGATTCTGCAGTGGCTCAGATCACTAAACGTACCTCTTTGCCCTCGGATGGAGGGGTTGTCCTGAAGGATGTCCAGGACAGAAGAGTGGATTTTGTCATGAAACATCTTTTTTATTCCACTGTGGCAGGAGTGCGAGCTGCAGCAGCCACTTCCTTTGTGTCCCAGGCATCTTGAAAGCTTTTGCTAAGCTGGGAGCTTATTCGGTTTCTAGAAGGAGAATGTTATGGATTCGCCAGTGGTTGGGTGATTCTTCATCTAAGGCTACGCTGAGCAAGTTGCCTTTCAAAGGTTCACTCTTGTTTGGCCAGGGTTTGGATGACCTTATGACAAGTGTGCAAGACCATAAGCCTAAGGTGCTTCCTGGCTCTAGACCTCGCCCAACCAGGGGGACAGGATGGCCAAATTTTCATCACTTCCAGAGAGCTACACAATACACCACACCCACTGTGGCGGGACAGCGTTTTGGAGCGTCCTCCAGGCGTCACTTTGGAGATGCAGCGCACCAACAGTCTTCCAACTTTCAACCTTCTATCCCACTCAAGAGAAAATTATGATGCCAGGTCTCTGATGAGGCCTGCCCCCCCCCCCCAAATCGAGGGGCGGCTTTCGGCCTTCCTTCCAAAATGGCTCAAGATAAACTTGGACCAGTGGGTCCTAGAGGTACTCGGGGACGGCCTTCGACTACAGTTCTTTCAGCTGCCAGCAGACTTCCTGTCCTCTCCCGAGGAAAATCCGTACAAGGCCAGCAAGGTGCGCCGGTTACTGGATCTGGCAGCCATGGAGCTGGTCCCAAGGGACGACTTGGGCTCCGGGAGATACTTGATTTACTTCATCGTGCCAAAGAAAGACTCTGAAGATTGCAGACCAATTCTGGACCTGAAAGCAGTGAACGCATTCCTGCACGTTCCACATTTCCGGATGGAAAAAGTGTGTTCTGTAATAGCAGCAGTGGCGCCTGGGGAGTTTGGGGTTTCCTTGGATCTCACGGAAGCACACCTCCACATCCTGATATTTCCAGATCATCGGAGGTTCCTGAGGTTTCATGTTCTTGGGAGGCATTTCCAGTTTGCGGCGCTTCCTTTCGGTTTGGCATCAGCACCCAAATCTTTCACCAAGGTCATGGCGGTGGTGGTGGCTGCTCATCTGCAATCACTGGGTGTGCTCGTTCACCCGTTCGTCAACGACTGGCTGATCAGAGCTCCCTCAAGGGTGCAGAGCCACTTAGTGGTTTGCCAAGTGGTGGCTGCTGGAAAATCTCAGATGGGTGATCAATCTGAAGAAGAGTCAACTCGAGCCGACCCAGGACTTGGTTCCACATGGGACTGAACCAGGTATTTCTTCCAGAATCTAGAAAAATCAAATTCAGGACATGTTAGCAGTCCCAGCACTGATGGCCTGGCAGTACCTGCAGGTGTTGGGTCTCACAGTGGCGACCATAGATGTGATTCCATGGGCGAGACCTCACCTCCGTCCTCTTCAGTTATCCCTTCTGATGTGGAATCCCGAAAGATATGTGCTGGGGGTGCAGCTGCCTTGGTTGGCAGTGGCGCAGCAGAATGATGTGGTTGAACCCAGTCACTCTGAACAAAGGGCTCCCTCTGCAGGTCTTGGACTGAGTGACCCTGACTACGGATGCGAGTCTCTCCGGATGAGAGCAGTTTGCATGTCTGTCCCAGTCCAGGGCCGCTGGACAGCAAGGGAGAGCAGATGGTCGATCAATCGACTGGAGCTGTGAGCGATCTGGTTAGCTCTGATAAGATTTCAAGGAAGTCTCCACCGGAAGGCTGTTGTGTTCTCAGACAATGTGACAGCTGTTGCCTATGTCAACCGTCAAGGGGGTACGAGGAGTCCCTTGCTGGGCTTGGAAGCGCGGATGCTCCTTGCTTGGGCAGAGCGTCATCTCTTGGCTTTGTGGCTCATGTGGCCAGGGTAGACAACGTTCAGGCAGCCTTTCTCAGTTGTCAGACTCTGGACCAGGGAGAATGGTCCCTGTCTGGGCTGGTGTTCGAGGCCATAGTGCACCGCTGGGATTGTCCCACCTTCAATCTGATGGCATCATCAAAGAACAGGAAGGCAGGCAGATTCTTCAGCTGCAGACAGGAGGTCAGCAGCGAAGGACTCAATGCTCTGTTTCAACCTTGGCCCGAAGGGGAACATCTGTACGTCTTTCCCCCCGACCCATGATTGGGCGAGTGCTGCGCCGGGTGTCCTCTCAAAGGGGTCCGGTGATCCTTGTGGCTCCAGACTGGCCCAGAAGACCTTGGTATGCAGACCATGTGAGGTTGAGCTCGGAGAGAGGTCTGCGTCTTCCTTGCCATCGGAGGTTGCTCACGTAGGGCCCGATTACACTTCAAGATCTGGACCGCATGCGCTAGCTCTTTAGGACTTCACTACATAGAAATGGGGTGGGGTTTAATCATGGACGTCATTGGCGGGCTACGAATGCGCCTACCGCAAAGCATTGTAAAAAATGCAATATAAGAACTAGTTTTTACCAACCTCTCCTCGGCATACTCATGTTCCAAAAGAAGCAGATAGCGTAGCCGACAAGCGCCGTCCATTTCTCTCAGGAAAAGAACTGTTAAGTTGCTATAAGGCACAACAGTTAAAAGCAGTTGAATGCGCTGGGATCACATGCTGTTATATACAGTCTACGAATCCCAGGAGGCTGTGTGGCTCTTTCTGCCATGAAGCACGAAGCAACAAAAGGCGACCCTGTGATGTCAGATGCACGCGACAATCTAGCTGGAAGGAAGGGAGGAGGGATAGCTGGCCCTTAAAAGTTATTTTTGATTTTTAAATCAGAGATTCACTCCCACTCTCGCTATGCACATTCCAAAAAACTTTTTGTAACACTTATGTACATGAAAGTTTACATATATTTAAAGTTTAGATATATTTTGGATTTTTTGCAGGGTAGAGATATATTTTTAATGGGGCTCTTAACATGCACGCGGCAGTTGCAAGGCAGGAATAGTCGGTGAGGATGTAAAGCGACTGGTCCTCAGCAGTTGTAACTTTTTGGAACGGAAAGGCCAGTCGGTTTGGACGAAATGGTTTCATGAATTGATGCCTTAAGAAATTTACATGCCTTTTTACTCATTTGCATGCGTAGATCGGATAGGGTGTGGATGGGGTCTAGAGGAAGGTTAGTGAATCGAGCCGTAATAGGAAAGTGAGCGTAAACTGAGCGGTACACGATCGGTTTGCTTAGTGAATCTAGCCCTTAATCCCCCCATTGCCCCAGGTATATTAGATAGATTGTGAGCCCACCAGGACAGACAGGGAAAATGCTTTAGTACCTGAATAATCTCATGTAAACCATTCTTAGCTTTCCCGGGAGGACAGTATAGAAAATTGAATAAATAATACTCTTGGACATTAATGCCGTAGAATTAGTTCCCAGTGACAAATCGGGCTCTGGCAGATACTTCATAGTGCCCAAGAAAAGCACAGAAGATTGGAGGCCTATCCTGGACTAAAGTCAGTAAACGAGGCACTGAGAGTACCATGCTTCCACGTGGAGACGGTCCGGTTAGTGATTGTGTGGAGGTTCCTTGGGATTTCCTGGCCTCACTGGATTTAATGAAGGCATATCTTGACATTCCCATTTTTCCAGATCACAGAAGATATCTGAGCTTCCATGTTCTCCAGAGGCACTTCCAGTTTGTGGTGCTACCTTTTGGATTGGCCATGGCACCTTCTCACCTTCATAGGATGAGTTTTCAGGTTCACTCATACCTGGATGATTGGCTCATCAGAGCTTCCTCAAGGCATGAAAGTGTGCATGCAGTACAGCAGGTGGTGGATCTCCTCCAGAGACTCGGTTGGATAGTTAATTTAAGAAAGAGTCACCTACAGCTGGCTCAGTACTTGGAATATCTGGGAGTCTGCTTCAACACAGCAAGAGGTTGCATCTTCATTCCTGAGCCACACAAGCTCAGGAAGCAGATCACAGAGGGCTTAGCGTTGCTAAGCCCCCACAGCCTGGGTATTAGGCTTGATGTTGGTCACCCTAAAGGTCGTCCCCTGGGTGAGAGTGCATATTCATCCGTTCCAGGATTCCCTTCTCTCCAGGTGTCCCCCCCCCCCCCCAGCAGCATTCTCTACAGATGCAGCTTTCTTGGTCTTGGGAGGACAAGGGACAACTTAACATTGGTGGCTCCAGGAGGATGCCTTGTCGAAGGGTATGCCCCTCAGAATCACCACATGGGTGATACAACCAATGCTAGCCTGAGCAGCTTGGGAGCCTTACTGCTATGGTTACCTGCTCCACGGCCAGTGGATGCCATCAGAAAGCAAGTGGTCCTTAAATCATCTGGAACTGAGAGCTATTCATTTGGTGTTGAAAGCACTGGAGACTTTCCTGACAGGCAAAGCGGTCAAAGTATTCTCCAACAATGTCACCACAGTAGCTTATAGGGAGGGACCAGAAGCTCCCTATTACTCTTCGAGTCACAGATGTTCAAGTGGGTGGATGCTGCTCACAGGCACTCTCAGCAGCCCATGTGACGGGAATAGAGATTGTCCAAGCAGGCATACTCTGGATCCAGGGGAGTGGTCCCGGTCCCAGAAGAACATCAAGCCTCGTCAGTGCTGGGGAAGACTAGAGATGGATCTCATGACATCAGGCAAGAATGTGAAAATGGATGTCAGTTGAACAGGGAAGTGCAGGGCTGGATGCCCTGGTTTAGCCCTGGCCTACAGAGAAGCTACTCTGTGTTCCCACCATAGGCTGTGGTGGGCCGGATCATCCACAGAGTTGTGAGCCACCAGGGACTGATAATACTAGTTGCTCTGGACTAGCCTCGTCGGCCTTGGTATGCAGATCTGGCGCGACTGCATAGAGGCAGGTGTCTCAAGCTGCTGATTCATCCAGGACTCAGGGCCCTGTTCCCACAGAGAATCCAGAGTGCTTTGATCTAACGGCATGGCTCTTGAGTGCTTGGCCCATACTCATATGAATTACTCATAGGTAGTCATTGTAATTCTTCTTAGAGCAAAAATGCCTTCAATGTTCGTGGCTTAACGCTAAAACCTGGAAGGCTTTCCAGCTCTGGTGTGCTAAGGAGCAGGTAGAGTTTTGTCAGGCACCAATTTGCAAACCGGACTTGAAAAAAACTTAGCAGTTGAATCTCTCAAAGTACAGGTGGCAGGCCTCTCATGCTTTCGGGCTTGAGGAGGTAAGTAGTCACTGGTGTCTCATCCAGACATCACTCGATGGTTGAGGGGGGCGCTCAGATTGTGTCCTCCATTGTATCGGCCTTTCCTGTCATGCAGGGCAGGATTAATTCTTCAAGGGCCCCTAGGCACACAAGTACACTGGGCCCCCCAGCTCTGCTCTGCCCACACCCGTGCCCTGCCCACATCCCACCCCCATTTATTTACCTGTTTTATTATTTACTTCTTTATTTCCACTCACATTTCTTTTTTTTCTTTTATTATAAAATTCAAAACAAACAACAAAGATTTTCATGCCAGTGCCAATGTACAGTTTTAGTTCTATGCAAGCCCCAAACATCTCTGAACAAATCCCCCCTTCCTTCCCTTCCCACCTATTTGCCCAGGACTTTAACTTTGAACCCTTTCCATACGTATATAAGTGTTCAAATGCATTGTAAAGCAGTAATACTATCCAAAACACAAGTCTATATTAATAACCAAGTTTGCAACTCGTCTCAACTGCCTCACTCTGTCATCCAACTTTAACCCATATGTATAAACAACTAAATCTGTAACTCCTCTGGTACATTCCATTCCATGTATGCTAATCTGTAACAAAACAACAAGGCAAGCGGTCCACCAAAGAATCCAACATGGAACAAAAGATCAGGAGATTCAAATCACTTTACAAATTAACAAATAAAACAAAAAATGGAAAATAAGATATCATTTTATTGGACTAATACATTTTTAAATTAGGTTTCAGAGGTCAAACCCTCTTTCTTTAGGTCAGTAAAGTATACTGCTGTTACAGTATCCTGTCCTGACCTGAGGAAGGAGAATTTGTCCTCAAAAAGTTAGTCAAAAATATATTAAAATTAGTCCAATAAAACGCTCATCGTATTTCCATTTTCTGTTTATAAACATTTATCAACACAGCTATACTACTACTTTATCCTATAACAAAAAAATTAAAAAATAGAATTTTTTTTTCTTGTCTTTGTCTTGATTTTCATATAGGCTCTCTATCAGCTGAATTATGTGTTTGGGTATTCCCATTTGCACTAGAGTTCTCCATAGTTTATTGTAATCCACACAGTCAATACCTTTGCTGTAGTTAATGAAGCAAAGGTATAGACTAGGGTTTTGGTGTTCTTTGCTCTTCTCCAATATTCATCTAACAATGGACTAGGACTCGAGCACGCGTTGATGGCACTTAACCTTTGTCTCCCAGTTTCTGCTTTCCTCATCTTGTCATTTTCTTCCTTCCTTCCATCCACTGTCTGCCCCTTCCAGAAACTGTCTGCCCAACCCCCTTCCATCTTTCCATTTCTCCTCCTGCCCCCTTGGTCTGGCATCCATCTTCTTCCCTCTGTTACCCTGGCATTTCTTTCCAAGTTTATTATAAGATTTGATTAATCGCCTATTCCAGATTCTAAGCGATGTACAGCTAAAAATTACAAAGTTAGGGGAAACATACATGACTAATTAATATTAAACATATTAAAATATTGTAAAAATACATAACATAAAATAACATGACTAAACATATCTAACAAGACTGTTTAACATACATGATCAAATAAAGGGAAAGTTATAGGGAGAAATACAATTAAATATAAAAGAAACAATTAAGGTAAAATAACATTGGGAAAAGGGGAAGAAATTTAATATAAAATATTAAAAACGAAAAGAATTCAGTTAATCACTAAAAGCGTCTTTAAAAAGGAAGCCCTTAAGTTTGCTTCTTTAAAAAGGAAGCCCTTAAGTTTTCCATTTCCCTCTCTCATTTCCTCCACTCTGATCTGATATTTCTGTCTCCTTTCCCCTTTCCCCCCATGCTCTGGCATCTCCCTCTTCTCTATTTTCTTCTTCTATCTAAATTCAATTCTCTTACTATTCAGTTCTCAGTTTCTCTCTTTTCACTGTGCCTACCCACAGATTTCCACCCCTTTCCTTCACCCCTCCAATATCTCACTAACTCTCTTCTTCCCCCCATCCAGCATAAGCCTTTTTCTTACTCCCCTCCTTCCATCCAGTATGTGTTCTTTCTCCACTTCCATTCAGCATCTGCTCTCCCCTCTCAACCGACATCCATCTGCCCTCTTCTCTCTCTCCCTTCTCTCCACTTCCATCATCTGCCCAACTGCCCCTTTCTCTCTGTCTCTCTCTCTCTCCCTCACTCTGAACCTCCACCCCAGGCCCTTCTCCCTCCCTTCCCCTCATCTTCGAGCGGGTCACCACTATTCATTATTCTTCGGAGGGTTTGCGGCCTGTAACCCTCCCCACCACCTTCTGTTCTTCTAAGGGTTTCCGACCTCTGCTTCTCCACTTCTCCCCTTCAGCTACTCGGGGTGCTTGCAGCCCGCACTCCTCTCCAGCTCCTTCCCCACTGCATCCAGGCCCTGCACCTCCTCTACGGACTTCTTAGAGGAACTGCAGTTTGTAGTACCCTTGGCGCCACCAGCTACTACTCTTCTTCCTTCCCCACTGTGCCCAACACCTGCAGCAAACACCCCACCACTGGAACTCCCTCTTCACGCATCCCAGAACCACCCCTCCCACAGCGCTCACCTGCTGCATAGGTTCCCGCATACATCCCATAGACGCAGCAAAGAATGCCAGCGGGTAGCAAGATCAGCCACAGCACCTGAAAGCGGTGCTCAGCCCGTTTCCCCTCTGGTGCGAACTGCTCAGGCGGAAACAGGAAGCTGCCTCAGAGGGGAACTTTGGGCTGAGCACCGCTTGCAGGTGCTGTGGCTGATCTTGATGTCGATGCCATGATGGGGCCCAATCTTGCTGTCATCGGGGGAGGGGGCCTGAACTTACTGTCATTGGAGTGGGGGTGGGGGAGGCCCAATTGTGCTGTCATGGCCATTAAAAAAATAATTGGAAAGGTGATAGTGAGTGGGCCCCCCTCACAATTTCAGGCTCTAGGCACATGCCTCTTGGGCCTATCCGTTAATCCGGCCCTGCTGTCATGGGACCTTAATGTCATTCTGAAGGGCCTTTCTCAGACTCCATATGAGCCTTTGCAAAATATATCTGTTGTAGACCTTACAGTTAAGGCTTATTTCTGGTGGCCATTCTCAGCGAGGTGAATCTCAGAATTAATGCTCTTCTGCAGAGAACCTTTCCTCAGGTTTACAGAATCTGGTGTTTCTCTGCGAACGGTTGCTGGTGTCTGTCATGGATTTCTTCTGTCATTTGGATGAGTAAAAAGAAGAAAAGCCGAAGCCACAGGAGTATGGATAACACTATTCTTAATCTTTGAGGGGTTTAACTGATAATGATAATTGCACATAGGTTGGTTCCTAGATACTCCCAAATCTGAGTTCATATTATTTATTGTTAATTATTCTTTTGTAATAATTTGCAGAACAGAAATGTAGTTTGTATTGGAGAAGTTGCCCATGCCCCTCCTCTTTTGTTTCAGTGGTGTTTGATTGCTTTGGTACTAACTGAAGAGGGAGCTACTGTCCACTGGTGAAGGGGAGGAGTTGAAAGATGAGTGGCACCCTGCTGCAAAATTTCAGACTATAGGAGGACAACAGCTTCAGTACAGAATCCTATGTCTTCTAACAGAAAATTACTGAAGTAAGAACTTAATCTTCCTTAACCAGTCACAAGGAACCAGTTCAGAAATGATTTCTGGAGCCCAGAAAATATGAATTTAGGAAGATGAAGTTCTTAGACAAACTAAGCTTCATGGAGCCAGCTGGTTCAGGAACTGACAAATGAGTAGAGGGGTGTGCTATTTTAGACCTACTTAGTCCTTGGTGAAACACAAGATTTGGCATATTAGAGAAGTTAGCATAACATGATCAAATTTCTCTTAACTAGAGGAAGGACACTAGAAATTTACTGTGCTCCCATATAATTTTCAAAAAGAAAGACTACAGTAAAATGAAGCAACAGACTAAAATTAAACCCTAAATGGAGTGGTTGCAAAGGTCAAATGAATGTATCGGGTGCGTTCAAAATACCATTTGGGAATTGTATTCCACAATTAGAAAAGGTGGAAAGGAAGGTCAAATGACTGCTGGCATGATTTAAAAGGTGAAGTGAAAGAGGCTAGTCAGAGATGAACAGATTAATGCAGACACACTTGCTGAAGTCTTCAGTTTGATCCTGTAAGTAGTGCTCTCCTCTAGCAATAGTAAGATTTTGGCTTACTGGGCATCTGCAGGGTTGCCTTCAGTGGCTTTGCCACTTTCCAGCTCAGTTTTTCTTCAGCTGCTTCTGACAGGTTGCAGCTTTCTCCTTACTCACACATACACAAAAAAGAACCCTCACAAAGAACTTGAAAATAAGAACCCTCACAGAGAACTTGGGGAAAAAAAACCCTCTTAGAAGAATATCATCTAAAGTACTTAAAGCAGCTTTTTTAAAAGGAAAACCCAGCATAAAGACCTCTTTACCACCCTGGACCCTGGTTATGCACCATTGGGAGAGGTAAACCACCACTCCCCAGTATTTTCAGAACTGGGGACAAGTGGCAGAAACCTCAGGACAACTCCAGGAACTGCAACCAAAGGAAGCAGCCAGATATGCTGCACACTGTATCCACCAGCCAGCATGACGCCAATATCTGAGGCAAATCCGAGGCCTGCCTCTGCCTTTAGAACACCGGTAAGGCTCCTGTGGGCCCAGCTTCAGCCTCATAGCCCTCTCCAGTCAAAGGTTATTATTGTCAGCAGTTTAAACCCTCCAGCCCTTGTTCATGTACCATTATCCTCAAGGTATATGACCACACTTCTACTTTTCAGGTAAAATCTGTGCATTTCGGGTAAGATTTCTTTTATGATTTGTGACCTGCCTTGCTCACATAAATAGGATATAAGGTACTCTTTACTAATGAACTTCTTCAAGATTATGTGAAAAGCTATATTGCTTTGTGCAATATGCTGATAACTGCTGAGGTCCCAAACAAGCTAGAGAGGACCACAACTAAGGGTTCTTTTGCCTTCCTCATATGTGCTGAGCAAATAATTTTCACTCAGTCACCCCAAGGAATGTTAATCTTACCCCAGGACAAGCAGGCAGCATATTCTTACAGGTAGGTGATGTCTCCCATGGAGCCCAGGTAAGGACAGTACAAAAGTGAAATATCATTATTAAGCCAAAAGGTCTAAGATCATCTATACTGTGCAGGTACCTTCCCAGCTACCGCCAGCTCCCAGGACCACTAGTTTTCTGAGGAACTCCCGCCCCCCCCCCCCCAAAAAAAAAAAAAATTTTCTTATCTTATAGACAAGTACTGTATATATACTAGTTGTTAAGCCCGTTACATTAACAGGTGCTAGAATATGTCTGTTTTTCTTTCTGTCCCTCCCCCTCCATTTCCCTGTGCAGCGCTGTCTCTGCTTTCTTCCTCACTCTGCGCTCTCCAGCTGTAACATTACTGCCTCGCTTTTTCTCCCTGCAAGCATCTCTGCTCTCTTTCTCATCCCCAGTCTCTGCTTTTCTCTTCTTGCAGGGGTCTCTGCTCTCCTTTCTCTATATGTTCCTGATTCCTGCAAACCTCTAAGCTCTCCTGTTTTCTCTGTATGCTCCTGATCCTGTGTTTCCCTGTAGGTGTCTCTTCCTTTTTTTTTTTTTTTTTTCCTTCAGTCTCAGCTCTTCTTTCTCTGAACATTCCCTTCCTCGGTCTCTCCAACTGCAGCTCTCTTGCCCTCTAAGCTCCTGCTGCAAGTGGCTGTGCATGTCGCTCCTGCTCCCCTTTCACTGACCTTTGTGACTGCATCATTTCTGTTCTGCCAGCTGGGTTTCCATGGCAACCCTGCTTGCTAATGGCCAAAATTTACACTTGGTTTTCACTTAGAGTGATCATGGTCTCCTTGCTCTGCCTTTTCGTTGTCAACTGGGAGCCTGGACTCTGAGGCGAGAAGCAAGAGGAATCTTCGAAGCTGCTCTCAATTTCTGCCATGTTTTGTGCTCCCTTCGTTGACGGCCCTGCTGCTGTATTTGAGTGCAGGCAGGTGCTGGGAAACACTTAGGCAAGGGTGACAGGCCCGAGTTCCGGCGCTGCCGGTAGAAGCTGCAAATGCTTCCCCACACCTCCCTTCAAATCAGTGCTGAAACGTGGGTGCTTAACCCTGCAATTGCCACAGCACTGCTGCAGGACAGTCCTTTGTGCCATATATATCTATTGCAGTACAAGTACCACCCATTGTGCCATCATCACCAACTACCGTATCAGCACCATCAATGCATAAACATGCATGTTACATGGTTTTACATGTAACATGCATGTTACATGGCTGTTACATGCTATTGCTACATGGCTTAGCGGTGCTACAGTCACACTCTGTACAGATATTGGTACTGATGCCTGTGGCCTTGACCCAGTCCAAGCATTGCCCATTGACTCTAGCAAGGCTTTATTTTTAGACTCCTGAGTGCACATCATCTGCTCCTAACACATGCGTTGATTAGATGTGCATGCAAGTGCACTGCTTCAAAAGTGCACTATTTCATCACTTTCGATGCTCTTGATGCAAGCTCTAGATGTTCTGTGATGTATACTAGTCCCTCTCATCAACGTTTTCAGGCTTCGGGGACCCACATTGAGCAGAATGACTCTTCTCTACACTCAGTAGATGATTCTCAGGGTGCAATTTTGGGTTCATCTCCAACTCTGCCAGCACAAACTGCCCCCAGAGACATTTGTACAAAGTTCATCAAAGACATGGTGCAAGTGTGTATTAAAATGGAGTCTACCACAGAGCCAAATGCAATGCTCAAGATGCTCTAGATCAGGGGTGTCCAACCTTTTGTCTTCCCTGGGCTGCATTGGCCAAAAAAAAATTTTCTGGGGCCGCACAAATGTGCAAACGCTGCAGCAAGACAGAGGAGGGAGCCAGCAAGATGGTAAACATCTGGGGGCAGCAGAGGAAAATACTGCATCGCCCTTGACCAGGGCCTCAGGTTGGACACCCCTGCTCTAGATTATATGTATTCCAATAAATAACTAACTATATGGAGTTATCCAAAAAAACATTTAAAACTTTCCCTGCATGAGCTCATGAAGGAAACCTTATTAAGAAATTGGGAATCTCCACTTTGTGTTTCAGTTGCCCCAAAGAAATTAGACAATCTTTACAAGATTTAGTCTTCTGGCTTTGACACACCACAGTTACAGAACCAATCTCTGATTGTAGAATCTGTCTTGAAGAGAAATAGCAATTTTAAGAATTATGCCAGTTAACCCCCTGGAAGAGAGGGCAGTACTTTAGATAAGTTTGGCCTTAGAAGTTTTCAAAACTCTGCTTGCCAACAAGAATTATAAACTACAATTTTTATGACATTCTACTGTGCATGATGTCTCTTATACAGAAGATATCTCTATTCCATCTGAGCATCTCCCTGTGTAGCATCTTGAACATGACCTTGGTATGTGCCACATTTTATGCTTTTGACATTACTTATCGAGCCTCTCCAGGATCTATTGCTATGCGCAGACTGGCCTGGCTCAGAATTTCAGATCTTTATACCAATATCCATGACTGTCTCTCCAATATGCCCTGTATGGGAGATGATTTATTTGGAGACTATATAGAGGAGGCTATTAAAAAATTCAGAATACTTGCTGACTGCAGGACTGCAAGACTAGTCTCATCAATTCAGATTTTCCAACATGTCCAGGTGTACATCTTATTATTCTAGATGTAAATATTGTCAACCTCCTACAGCTTCTCAACCACTGTCTCGGAGAAGACCAAGACAAAGGCAGCAGAAGTCATGTGCACCAACTCAATCTAAACAGCAGTCTTTTTTACTTCATTCTAGAGATCCTAGTCACCTCAGTTATCACCTCTGACTCTTCCTACAGAGACACCTGTTATCAGTGTTGGACCCTGATTACATCAGATCAGTGGGTATTTCAGGTTGTGAGTCGGTGCTGTGCCTTTTATTTGCAAAGCAGACCTCCAAATCTCATTTCATTTTCCAACAAAAGACCCTCCAAGAGCTCTCAGCCCTACTCCTTCCTATTCAGTGCAATAGGACAAATTCCTCTGCAGGAGAGAGGCCAAGGATTCTACTCCAAGTATTTCCTTAAACCAAAATAAACTAGAGGCATCTATCCAATACTAGACCTCTGAGCTCTCAAATGCGTGAAGGAGAAATTTTGTATGATCTCTGGGGAGCCCTTTTATCACTGTTGGAGAGAAACAAATGGCTCTGCTCTCTAGATCTCAAGCGTACACTTGTATATCCATCCTACCATCTCACAGAAAATATATCCACTTTTATCTTGGAACACACTGCCAATACAAGGTGCTTTTCTTTGGACTGGCCTCTGCACCCAGAGTTTTCACACAGTTTTTAATAGTGGTTGCGGTACTTCTCCGCTCAGTTTCCAGGTGTTCCCTTACCTATACAATTGGTTGTTCAGACTCCATGTCTCAACTGGCTCAACATGCCTTGAATGCAACATTTTGTCTAACAAAGCTCCTGGGATTCAAAGTCAGTTACCAGAAATCCCGTCTAGAGCCCACTCAAAGCACTGGAGTTCATTGGGGCCCTTTTAGACACAACTCAAACTTGGGCCTTACTACCTCAGCAAAGACTAGATATGATACTTCAACTTTGCCAGGAGATCTCCTCTTGTCACATTTCTGCATGGCAAATGCTATGACTGCTTGGTCATTTGGCCTTAACAGGTGATGTAACTCCATTTGCCCGTCTCCTGGACACTTATCTCAATGACATCAGACAACAGGTCTTCTATCTCACAAATCAAGGTGACCTTACAACTATGACAGTCACTTCAGTGGTGGATGTCTCAAGGGATGTCTCAAATTCATCTCTCTAGGGGACTTCTCTTCCAGACCTTACTGCACCAGAAAGTATTAACAACTAGTGCCTCTCTGGTTGAATGGGGAGTTCACCTTGATGAATTCCACACTCAGGGCTCTTGGAGTCCTGCAGAGACACAGCTCGCAATGCTCTTTGCACTTCCCAGAACCGTCTCACTCAAGTAGTACTGATTCACACAGACAACTTAAGTAGCCATGCTCTTGGTCTCTATGCCAGGAAGCCATTCAAAACTGCCATTCAAAACTGGTTCTCACAATATTTTTCTGATTACAGTTTTCTTAGAAGGAAAACATAATATCTGGTCGGACAAATTGAGCAGATTTCTCCAGCCACTCAACACAGCGACTCTGCATCTTTGCATATTGGGGGACACCAAAGATAGACCTATTTGCTCCACTCCACAATCACAAGCTTCATCTGTACTGTTCCAGGCTCTACACTCCAATCGCTTGGAGTCAGATGCTATTCTATTCAACTGGTGAAACATTCCTATATGCTTTCACTCCAGTTCCTTTAATCAGAAATCTCTACTCATACTTTGCCAAGAGCCAGTCACCATATTACTAACAGCTCATCGGTGGCCACATAAGCCTTGGTCCCTTCTAGTTCTACATTTCAGCAAACAGGAATCCATCCCACTTCAAATCTTTCCCACATTACTACACAGAACAAGGGCTCGTCTGCATCCCAATATGCATTTATTGTCCCTCATAGTATGGTATCTCTCTCCCAGCCAGTAGTTTACCTTTTCGCTATATGCACCTGTGTCGGCCATCATTGTAGCTTCCAGAAAGCCTTCCACACAGTGATGTTACTGCTTCAAATGAACTCATTTTACCATTTGGTGTAATAACTTGCTTGATCCAGTAAACTGTTCTCTCTCATCCATACTGGATTATCTTCTGCATCTCTCCAACTCTGGCCTTAAAGCTACATAGAGTTCATATCAGTTCAATTTCTGTTTTTTTAGGCATCACTAGATGAGAAACCAATGTCTACATCCTCTAGTGACCAGATTCATGAAAGGACTTTATCATACCAGACCACCTCTCAAACCTCCTCCTGTGGCTTTGGACTGCAATGTTGCTTTCCACACTAATGAAACCTCCATTTGAATGATTTTTGGCTTCATCTCTTAAAAATCTTACCTGAAAGTGGTGTACCTCATTGCTTTCACATCTGCATGCTGAGTCAGCGAACTCCAAGCACTTGTTGCAGATCCTCCTATAATATTCTACAACAAAGTAGTTTTTCGCACTCATCCTAAATTCCTTCCAAAAGTTGTCTCAGCATTAACTCAACCAGTCCATAATTCTTCCAGTTCTCTTTCAAAAGGTGTTGAGGCTGCCCTCCATACTTTAGACTATAAATGTGCTCTTGCTTATTTTCTAGAAAGAACTAAACCTCACAGATCATCTACTTGATTGATCCTGCCATTTGATCCTAACAGGCTGAAATTTCCTGTCTCCAAGAGAACCATCTCTACATGGCTAGCAAACTATCTCTTTCTGCTATGCTGGAACTGTGTTGATGCTAGGAGATCATGTTACCGCACATAAGGTGTGAGCAATGGCAACTTCAGAACCCATGTGCATTCCATTCCCATTAAGGATATCTGTAAAGCAGCCACTTGGTCCTCAGTCCACACCTTTATGTCCCATTACTGTTTGAAAAATCTTTCTAGAAGGGACAGCCATTTTGACCAAACAGTTCTACAAAATTTATTCTATATTTAAAATTTATTCTAAATTTATTCTATATTTACCATTTTGGTATCACCAGGCTTATGGTAATAATAAAAATTCTCCTTGCAGAGGCATGATCCTGGCAGCTAAGGAGTCCTATCTGTAAGACTATGCTGCCTGCTTGTCCTGGGATAAAGCATAGTTACTTACCTGTAACAGATGTTATATAGAAACAGCGGGCAGATATTCTTATAACCTGTCGTCCTTCCCTAGTTGGCTTCTTAGCTTTGTTACTGAGCTTGTGGTCCTGCAAGCTGGTGGCAAGCAGGAAGGCACCTGCATATGTGTGGTATGGGCAGTATGACCTTTTGTTTTTAAAGTGATATTTCAGTTTTGTACTGTCTATACCTGGGCTCTGGGGAAAACATCACCCATCTAAGAATATCTACCTGTTGGCCCTTGATAACACCTGTTAAACTGCTTTATCTACCTTTCTTAGCAGCAGATGGTAATCCACATACCTAGGTACTCAGGTAAGTCAGGAATAAGCATAAGTGGATACAGCTGCTTTATAGGTATCTCAACTGGTGACACCCAAATAATAAGTCCTAACTAGTAGGAGTAGCAGAAAACAGAGGAGGGCTCTTCAGCTATCTGTTCTGGGTAATCTTGGAGCAAGGTATATTATAGACCAGGTCTATAGTCAGTCTGCACATGCACTCGGGGCTGGTGTCAGAAAAGTTCTACCAGTTCCTGAATACTTTATTGCAGACAGCCTATGATAAGAGTTGCTAAAGTGAAGTCCTGGTGAACAGTTCCCGTGACTTGATTTTCTAATAGAATTTAGTGCCTCAGGAGGTGGGTGGTTTATCCCAGGACATGAAGGCAGCATATTCTCACTGATGGGTGATGGCACCGACGGAGCCCCAGTATGGACACTTTAGAGTGAATTGCACTCTAATAACTTAGAAAGTTCTGGCTAGCCTGCACCGCACATGCGCACGGTCCCTCAGTTTCTTAGTTTCCGCGAAGCTAAGAAGTCGCATTTCAACGTCTGTTGAAAATGTTTTTTTCTTTTCTCTGCCTTCTGTTCTCGCGGTTTTCGGTCTTTTTAGTCAGTTTCTTCTTTTCGTTTATCATTAGTAAAAAAAAAAAACTCTAAACTTTTATAGTTTATTCCTTTTTTCTTTACCATTATTGGTTTGGCTTGGGGCCTTATGGATTGCCATTTTGTTTTCTCCCCACTTCATGGCTCTTGTTCCGTGCAGGTTTTTCCTGCTCAATTTTCTTCCACGCGGTTGTTTTGTTGTGGAACCTGTCTTCACAGACATCCTTCTGTGATTTTGGTGTTGTCAGGACATCGACCTTGCCGGTTTTTTTCCCCCCTTGCTTTTTTCTGCTTCAGCGCATTTTCATGTGGATTCTTCAGCAGTAGTTTCCTGTCGGTGCCGACAAGAATCCGGCACCAGCTGGTGTCAGTGAGGTGCCCAGCGTACTCCCAGCACTGCTCCTCCAGTCCGCACCGACTTTGCAGGCCCGATCCTCCTCTGGGTAAGTTGGTGCTATTTCTTCCTTGGGCTTTTGGTCACTGTAGCAGTGAGTTCAGTCCTGTCGACCTCTTTTAGCCCCCTTTTTGGCTCCGCTTCGATGTCGATGGCTGCCTTGATATGGGCATGTTCATCTTGGAAGCGTGGAGCAGCACCGAAGGTACTGGTCATGGTCCAAGGGTACTGGTGTTCTTTTCTTTCTACTCCGGAGCGACACCAATGGTACTGGTCCATGGACCAAGGGTGCCGGTGTCATTTTCTTTCTGCTCCTTTAGTGATGTGTGCCTTGATACTGGCATTTTCATCTCTGGAATGTAGCACGATGATACCGGTACTGCATCCATTGGTACCGATGCTTTCTTTTCAGCAGTGTTTCTTTCATGTCCACGACTTTGGTCAGTATTGGCATGTTTTCACTGTACCTGTCGACTCCTGTGTCGATGTCAATCTCTATGAGGGTGACAACGTCTATGATTAGTGTCGACTTTTCTGATTGATTTCGGCGCCCATGTCGATATCGACATCTCTGATCCATGCCGAAGTCCACATCGACACCCATGTCGATATGTCGGACCTTCTTTCTCCACATCGCCATGTTCAACTGCGTTTCCCGTTGGGGTCATCAGCCATGTCGACACCGTCTCTTCTGGTGCTGATCCAGTTGAGTTGTTAATACCGGTAGCTTTTCCACTGGAGTCTCCTTTATTTTTGACAACTCCTATAACGCATCGCCAGTTGTCATTAAAGTTACCGGTGTTGGTATTGCTCTGGTATGGGAAGGCTTTGCAGTCATTACGCTGTATTCGGCCTTCGACATCGACTCCCTGACTGTATTGGGATTGACTTTCTGAGAGGGTAGCAGTGTCTTTTGGAACTACAACCCATCTCTCTTTGAAGCAGTGGGTGCTTCTTCATCATTGTAAAAGCATTCCTTTGGAAGTTGACTCTATACAGTCAGTTATTTCCTTCCCTAAGGATTTTCTTTTCCTTGATTTGTAGTTATCTACTCAAGGTTTGTTTGCTTCCCTTCTGTGATATTTGCGGGAACTTTTTGACACACCTTTCGAAACAGTCAGCATGTGTCATTGTTTCCTTCCTGGTGCTGTTCATTCTACCGGCTAGTGTGTAGGCCTCTGTCTTTCTGGGCAGAGTGGACAAGGCTAGGGACCGGTTAGCCCCAAATGGGCTTATTAGCTTCCTATACTACCTGAATGCTTTTCCTTGGCATACATTTGTTCACACATTCCATGTAGCCGCTTTTCAATTTCTTTACTTTCACATACGGTGCCTATGTTTTCAGTACCTGTTCTTGCAGATCTGTTTTTTTCCTGATCTGGTCTGCAATTGAATATCTGTTTTAATCATCACTCACCAAGGCAGGTTATTGTATATGTCTGATTTGGGGAACATTTTTTGATGTTCCCAGGACTGTCTGGGCCATGTTTCCTCTGCACAAACGACCAGGTCAGTTTCTCTGGTCACCTCAGTTTTATTCATATGGCAGGTTTTATCCACTTAATGTTTTCACCCTGCTCAGATTCTGTTTTCTCTTGAGAGGAGCATGTGGCGCAGTGGTTGGATCTACAGCCTCAGCACCCTGGGGTTGTGGGTTCAAACCCCGCGCTGCTCCTTGTGACCCTGGGCAAATCACTCAGTCCTCCATAGCCCCAGGTACGTTAGATAGATTGTGAGCCCACTGGGACAGATAGGAAAAATGCTTGAGAACCTGATTGTAAAAACCGCTTAGATAACCTTGATAGGCGGTATATAAAATCCTAAGAAACTTGAAACTTGAGAGTCTATGTGGGATCTTATGCAGTCCTTCCTTTTTCTCCTGCTGATTTTTCTTGCAGAATTCTCATCCCTTTTTCATTTGATTTTCAAGGAGACGGGGGGGGGGGGGGGTGTTCTGGATCTCAGAACTCTTTTATTTTTTTTTTTCTAGTTGAGAAAGTTCTTCAGGACTAGTTTCTCCTTCAGACCTCATGGCTCTTCTTTCTGGTTTTCAAGACATTCGCCATATGCTCCAATTCATACGGCTTTCAAACTGTGCTTTTCAGTTCTACTCAGCTGTTCTTCCTAGTATAGGTTTTTTCTTTTTGACTTGCATTTGCTCCAAGATTCTTCAGGAGGTGTCTCATGGTGCTGGCCACATCTGTTCGATTACAGGGCCTTCTCAGTTTTTTCCTTTTTTTAAACATCTGATTTTTCCCCGGCTGTTTTTTTCTTGGGAAATGGTTCAGACACCTTCTCAAATGATCTCATTTTCTTTCGTTTTTGAGTTTACATACCTGAATTCATGTCTGTGTTTCATTGGGGTACTTCTTGAAACCACTCTGGTGAGAGTGCTTCTTCTTTAAGATTGCTTTCAATCTCTCATTCGTCTGGGTCCGCAGTTGTTTCAATCCTTTCCTGCCGGACACATGATGGTTCTTTTGAGCAACAGGGCTTCTCCGTTTTCTGTTATCCCATGGGTCGGACTACCTTTTTGTACTCCTCAGTGGTCTTTTCTTTTCCAGTGGTATCAGGCAGGGCTCATCTCTCAAAGCATGTATATCTGCAGTTGCTTCAATTGGGGCTGCTCTCCTCTACTCTCTACGGAGATTCCCTTTTTTTTATTTGTCCCTCCTTGCACATCATGCCTGGTGCATCTTTTTCTGCATGGGGGGTTCATATGGGTAATCTGCAGCCTCAATGCCTTTCGACTCTCAAGCAACGGAAATTTACCATCCATTTCCTAATTTTTTGAGTGATGTTTTTAGACCCTCATGGTTTTTCATCATCTCTGTCCTCAAGTCTTCCTCTATTGCACAGTCAATCCAGTGGTTATACACTACATATAATTGAGCTAAGGCTAAGGCTCTCTCCTGTTATGTCAGGAGGCCCTATTTTTATGGACTTGAGGCAACTTGCTATCTGCTCTTGCTACTATATATGGGGAGCTGAATTTCCTGGCAGACAATCTCAGCAGGATTCTTGAATCTCCTGCATGGACTTTCCATTTTACAACTCTAGTCCATTTTTGCTCAAGGGGGCGCTCTTCCAGTGCACTTGTGGGCAACGCCTCACAATCACCAGTTGCCCCAGGTTTTTTGCTCCAGACTTTACTCCCTTCTTCGTCTGCCAACAGCTATTTTTCTCCTGGATTGGACGGGCATGTTTCTATATGCATTCCCTCCACTTCTTCTCCTGTTGAGCATTTTATCTAAGCTCGAGAGAGAAGTAGCCACCATGCTTCTCTTTCCTTCATGGTGGCCCAGGCAACATAGGTTCTCCTTTCTTCTTAAACTCAGTTTTAGGGAGCCCTTTCTTATTCTAATTTTCCTACTTGGTTCAGTCTGACTCAGGAATTTTTGATTTATTCCAATCTCCATTGGTTTTTCCTCGGGCTTCATCCATTTCATTTGCATCTTTCTCAGCCCGTTTGTTATTTCTGGATGTCTCCAGGACACCAGCCACTCAACCATGTTACTATCAAAAGTGGTTTTGGTTTTTTCCTGGTGTCTTTTTTTGTCTGCATGTTCCACCTTCCTAGCCGGTGGAATCTATCTTACCTTATTTCTCCTTTTGTTTGATTCTAGTCTCGAGTCTATATCTTTTCCATGCTATTGCATTTTTTCCCCTTTGTCAGTCAAGGATCACCCACTTCTGCTTATCCTGATGGTTTCTATTCATAACAGGGATTTTTTAATGTGTATAACCACACCTCATACCTTCTGTCATTTGGGCTATAGCCTTTTCTACTGGGTTTCCAGGTTTATAATGGAATTTTTTTCCCCTGTGAAACCATCTCTACAGTCTCCTCATGTCATCTGAGCACTTCCTGTAGTTCTTTCCTGTTTGTTGATACTACCATTTATAACAATGGCATCAGCTCAACTTGAGTTTCTCACCTGGAAAGTGGTTTTTTCTTATGTCTCTCACCTCTGTCAGGAGGGTCGGTGAGTTTCAGGCATTACTAGCAGATTCATTCTTAACAGTTTTTTCATCATGACAAGGTGGTTCTGTGTACATGTCCAAATTCTCTTCTACAGTGTTCATCTCACTCAGTCAGTTCTTGTCTGTGTGTTCTCCTGCACCTCGTTCTCCTAAGGAAGCTCTTGCTTTGTATACTTTGGAATGTAATCGGTTTTTTGTCCTCAATTCACCAGTCAAAGCCACAGCGATTTTTTTTTTTTTCCCTAACTTTTCTTTTGATTTAACCCAGTTCGGGTATCCTATATTAATGAGAACGATTTTCACCTGGCTGATTGCCTGCCTTTCGTTCTGCTATACTCAGACCGGACTGGCACAGGGATATCATGTCCCGGTCCCCTGAGTTCGAGTTCTGGCAGTTTTTGTTGTTTTTCCTTTTAACTACATCCTTGAGGAACTCTAAGCTGCCACTTGGTCCTCAGTTCATACCTTCTCACTACTGTCTGGATTTTTTTTCTCCATACGGGATGGGCACTTCAGCCATTTTGTATTTCACATTATATTTTCTTTGGCCAATACTCCCACTATCCCATCTCTGTTAGTTTGGTGAGAATATGCTGCCTGCTTGTTCTGGGATAGAGCACAGTTACTTACTTTAACAGGTGTTATCCAGGGACAGCAGGCAGATATTCTCACAACCACCCACTTCCCTGGGTTGGCTTCTTAGCTGGCTTATCTTAACTGAGGGACTGCGTGCCTATGTCAAGCGGGAAGGCACTTGGCGCATGCGCGGTGCAGGCTAGCCAGAACTTTCTAAGTTCTTAGAGTGCAATTCACTCTAAAGTGTCCGTACCGGGGCTCCGTCGGTGCCGTCACCCATCAATGAGAATATCTGCCTGCTGTCCCTGGATAACACCTGTTACGGTAAGTAACTGTGCTTTCTAGCCCAGCAGAAATAGACAAATGTAAAAAAACAAATAAAAACTTGTTTATAGCAGATTGCTGGGCTTACTGAGCACTAAAGCTATACCTTATGTCTTATACAACTGTGATATAATATTCAAGGGCACAACATGTATTCCAGCTGGGAAACGAGGCAGGGGAAGTTCTCCCTCTTAATGCAAATATGCTTGTTAGCTGGAGCAGAAAAATATGCTGGTTGTGTTTTAACGAAATGGTCCTGGCAATCAGATGGGCTTTAGAAGCATGATTTTCACCACGACAAGAAGGCTTCTAACGTACATCACTATAGTAAATAATACTGTTGATATAGCCAAAAAAACATGAACCACAGCTCCAGAGATGCAGGAGGGACTGAGGTATAGCCTCACAGAGTTCTCATTAGCTGTAATGTATCAGTCACACCTCTCTTCACACTTCAGACAGAAAAAAAGAAGTATTTTATATTTTTCTACTATTTCAAAATTGGTTGAGACTACCCTGCTCTCAAGTCCTCCCTACTTTTTGACAAATTACTAGTGTGGAGCTGGCTCAGTCACTTCTACCTGGCAAGCCATCATGATGAAGAAATGGGTTCTGGATATTATCTTTCAAGGCTATTGTCTAAATTTCTTTTCAACAGTCCAAATTTTTCAGATGCCCTCATATCCTGCTTCTGGCCGCAGAACTAACCCTTCTCATTTAGATCAATGCAATACAGAAAGTACCGGAATGATGAGAAGACATGGGCTACTATTCAAAATTTCATATTTTATCCCCAAGAATACTTGAGGACCCTATCCCATTCTAAATCTCCTCTCACACAATGCTTATCTCAGGAAGGAAAAGTTCAGAATTATCTCACTCCAAATCACACTCCCTCGCTGAGACCCAAGGACTGGTTGGCTGTGCTAGATCTTGATGCTCATACCCATGTCCCCATTCATCCCACTCACTGGCAAATCCTCTGCTAATCGACCATAAACTCACATTTCACCCACAAATTAGTGCTCTAGTTAAAAACTGTTTTTATAAATTAAGGATGATTAGATCTTTGGCCCCCCCTTCTCGATGCCAAATCCCTTACTACATTAATTCACTCCCTCATGATATCCAAAATGGATTACATAGAAACATAGAAGATGACAGCAGGAAAGGGCTACAGCCCATCAAGTCTGCCCACTCTGCTTACCCACCCCCTGTCTATGCCCTAATGACCCAATTTCCTTATCTTGACCCTCGTAGGGATCCCACATGGGCATCCCATTTATTCTTAAAGTCTGGCACGCTGTCTGCCTCGATCACCTGCACTGGAAGCTTGTTCCAATGATCAACCACTCTCTATGTGAAGAAATACTTTCTGGTGTCGCCATGAAATTTTCCGCCCCTGAGTTTGAGCGGGTGCCCTCTTGTGGCCGAGGGTCCCTTGAGAAAGAAAATATCATCTTCCACTTCGACACGTCCCATGAGTTACTTAAATTTTTCGATCATGTCTCCCCTCTCCCTACGTTCCTCAAGAGTGTAGAGCTGCAATTTGTTCAGTCTCTCCGTACGAGAGACCCTTTTGAGCCCCGAGATCATCCTGGTGGCCATCCGTTGAACCGATTCAATTCTGCGCACATCTTTACTGTAATGTGGCCTCCAGAATTGCACACAGTACTCCAGATGAGGTCTCACCATGGCCCTGTACAACGGCATTATGACTTCAGGCTTTCGGCTGACGAAACTTCTATTGATAGAACCCAATATCTGCCTTGCCTTAGATGAAGCCTTCTCCACTTGATTGGCAGTTTTCATGTCTGCACTGATGATTACTCCTAAATCTCGTTCTGCTGAAGTCCTAGTTAAAGTTTCTCCGTTCAAGAAGTACGTCCTGCATGGATTTCCGCTTCCGAGGTGCATGACCTTACATTTCTTAGCATTGAAGCCTAGCTGCCAGGTTGAGGACCAACTTTCCAATGTAAGCAGGTCCTGCGCCATATAATTCTGTAAACTGCATTCACTTACTATATTACATAGTTTGGCGTCATCGGCGAATAGTGTTATTTTACCTTGAAGCCCTTGAGTCAGATCCCCTATGAATATGTTGAAAAGGAGTGGACCCAGGACCGAGCCCTGCGGCACTCCACTGGTCACCTCCGATGCTTTACTGAAGTCCAGGTACACGACGTCCAAAGACTCTCCCAAGTCCAACTTTCTTGTTATCCAGTCAAAGAAGCTGATGAGATTGGATTGGCAGGACCTACCCTTGGTGAATCCATGCTGACTAGGATCCCGAAGATTCCCTTCATTCAAGATCGTGTCCAATTTGCTTTTAATTAGTGTTTCCATGAGTTTGCACACTATTGATGTGAGACTCACCGGTCTATAATTCGCAGCCTCTGCCCTGCAACTCTTTTTATGCAGAGGAACGACATTAGCTAATTTGCAGTCCAGGGGAACTTTCCCCTTAGGGAGAGATTGAATAGCTCAGCCAACGGTTTCACCAGGACATCGCTCAATTCTCTGAGCACTCTTGGGTGCAAATTGTCTGGTCCCATGGCTTTGTTCACCTTGAGTCTTTCCAGTTCACTATAAACTTCACCTGGTGTGAACTCAAAATTCTGAAACGGGTCTTCTGTGCTTTGTGTTGCCTTCAATTGCGGACCGTGTCCCGGTGCCTCACAGGTGAAGACTGAGCAGAAGTATTCAGTAGTTCGGCTTTATCGGAATCTGCTTCCACGTAACTTCCGTCCGGTCTTCTAAGGCGTACTATCCCGCCTGTGTTCCTTTTTCTGTCACTAATATACCTGAAGAAGGATTTGTCCCCCTTTTTAATGTTTTTTGCCAGAATTTCTTCCACTCGAAGTTTTGCCTCCCTAACTGCCATTTTGACTGCTGTAGACCTGGTCCTATATTCTACTTTTGCCTCTCTTTTCTCCGTGCGCTTGTAGGAGAGAAATGCTTTTTTCTTCTCCTTCTCTGATGGACGAAATCTCCCATGCGTGCAAAGTCTGTGCCCCGGAAATTGAGTACCTTTGTTTTCGTGTTTGATCTAGGGAAGCCTTTCCTAAGGTTGAACCATACTATGTTGTGGTCGCTGGAGGCTAGCGTATCTCCTACTGAGACCTCTGAGACGCTTTCCCCGTTGGTGAGTACCAGGTCGAGGATCGCCTGGGCCCTAGTGGGCTCCGTTACCATTTGTTTGAGACGTGCTCCCTTTATGGAGGTTAAGAGCCTCCTGCTACCGCTGGTTGTCGCTGAAAATGAGTTCCAGTCTGCATCAGGCATATTGAAGTCCCCTAGCAGTACAGCTTCTCCTCGTAGAGTGATATTCTCTATGTCTTCAATTAATTCTGCGTCCATGTCTTCCAGTTGTCTTGGGGGTCTGTATACCACACCTAGATACAGGCATTTTTCTCTGCCTCTTGCCAGGTTTACCCAGAGGGACTCCCCGGTGTACTTGACATCTGTGATCCTGGTGGTTTTGATGTCCTCTTTAATGTATAGATCTACCCCCCCCCCTCCTAACCTGCCCTCTCTGTCCTGATGAAGTAGATTGTAGCCCGGTATAGCCATATCCCACCCATGTGAGTCCGTGATTACTGTAATTCTCTACTGAAAGGGATAAACCTAAAGGATATAAAACGTCTACAATTGATTCAAAATACAGCTATCAAACATATCAGGTTCAAATAAATATGATCATCTAATCTAATCTAATCTAAATCTTGGGTTTATATACCGCATCATCTCCGCAGATGGAGCTCGACACGGTTTACATGGTTAGGGAAGGAACGGAACTCCAGTGGAATTATATAAGTATGAGAGAAGAGAGGTTGGTGTGAGAGTGCCAGGAGCGGGACGGGGTTACGTTCTGGAGAAGAGCCAGGTCTTCAGATGCTTACGGAATGGTAGAAGGGGGCTCAAATTGCGGAGAGGATAAGGGAGACTGTTCCAGAGCTGAGTGATTCTGAAAGGGAGGGAAGAGCCAAGTTTACCAACAAGGGAGATGCCTTTTAAGGAGGGGTAGGTTAGTTTTAATCATGTCACCCCTCTTCTACAAAAAGCTCACTGGTTACCCATCATATATAGAATAACATATAAAATAGCACTTCTAACCTTCAAAACCATACAAACACATGTCCCAGCATTTATTGACAGACTTCTTATTCCATATGACCCTCCGAGAGCTCTAAGATCCACCTCACAGCATATTCTTAATATCCCATCCTTAAGAATAATAGGCACTCGATGTAATATAATCTTTTCAGTATCCGCCCCCACAATTTGGAATTCTCTTCCTATATATATACGATCTGAACACAATTTACAGAAATTCAAAAATAGTTTAAAATGTTTCTTTTTTAAAGATGCCTACAATTGACTATTCGTTTCAAGTCCAGTTACTCTTGATTTTTTTCCCATCCCACTGTTCTTTCCTTTGCTGTTATCTTTTCTTAATAAATATTGTAGTTCTCCCCCCCTTTTCCTATTGTGTCCTTGTAGATTGATAATAAAAAACAAACAAACCCGAAGTATGTTAAAATTGTTAGTCTCTGTGTACTTTTGTTAATGTTTTAATTATTATTGTACAACGCTTAGTATTTTGGATAGGTGTTTAATCAAATAAACTCGAAACTTGCTTCATGTTCCTCAACTACCAGTACAAGGTTATACCTTTTGGTCTTTTTCAGCACCATTAGTCTTCCTGAAGTGATTAGCATTACTAGCAGCATAACTATGCAAGCAGTAGCACTTTTTTTCCTACCTCAATGACTGGCTCCTTGTGGCTTATTCCAAGAATTGCTTGCTTATCACTATCCAGGACACATCCACCCTACTATCCCTGGATTTCATCATCAACTATGAAATGTCTCTTCCTGCTTGCTTGCTCACTTACATTGATGGGAGCTCACATATGCACAATTGCATGCCTATCTTCTGAGGAGGCACAGGACTACGACAAAGCTCTGCACACAGATGAGAGAAGCAACTGCCTGCATGCCACATTTTACACCTGCTTGTCCACGTGGCATTTCTCCATTGTTCATGCAAGACTGCATATGAACAGTGGGGTACCTTACAGGTTGCCACATAAACATCTCACCAGAACTCCCTTATAGGTTATGGTGAGCCCCCCAAAAACCCACCATACCTACCTTTCTACAATCCCAATAGTCCATATGGCTTTAGGTGGTATCTATATGGCAGTATAGTAGGGTTTTGGTGGGTTCACATTTTTCACCATGAATGTAGTGGTTAGAGTTGCTTATGGGCCTGGGTCCTCCTATGGTTTCACTAGCCCATCCCCCAGACTACTTAAGCCACCTCTGTGCAGTTCTACTAGGCTTTCCTATGCCAGGTACTAATGCTCGGGAGGCAGGTATGTATGTTTTTATTCTGAACTTTGTGGGGATGTAACAGAGTCAGTGATCACGAGGGGAGTGTGTGGGGGGTCTACTTTCTCTACAGTGGTTATTTGGTCACTTTCGATACCTTTTGGGCACATATACTGTCTTTACATCATCTCACAACATATAAGTTTCACCTAGGCAGTCTCATCAAACATTCGATTATCCCTGCAGAACTAAGTCAGCCCATATCCTGCCCTAACCACTCCTCCAAAAATGCCCCTTTCAGCTTTGGGCACACAGCGGGCTTCAGAGGCCTAAAATGTCCATGGATACGTACAAAAAGCCATTTCAATTATTGGCACTTGGATGACCTGTCTTTTAGATCGTTCAAGTGCTGACTTGCGCAGGTTTTTAAACGTATTTAAGTTTTGATTATGAGCTCCATATTTATTGGGAGTGTTTGGATGTGAAGGGAAAAAAGATTTCAAGTAGAAATTGATTTTATCACAAACAGTGTTGCATTGCTTGTCTCTAAGAATACTCAGTTAATACCCATTTCATGCAATCACAATGCCTTCTAGTCAGTGTAATCATTGAGGTGCTTTAGTTCCAAGGCACACCATCTAGAGCAGTGGTTTCAAACTCAAACCCTTTGCAGGGCCACACTTTGGATTTGTAGGTACTTGGAGGGCCGCAGATAAAATAGTTAATGTTTTATTAAAGAAATGATAATTTTGTATGAAGTAAAACTTTATAAATATTTCCTTTTGGCTAAGTCTTAATAATAATATTGTAATTTATAGCTAAAGAGACATATGATCAAGAAACTTTTATTTTACTTATGTGATTATGATAAACATACCGAGGGCCTCAAAATAGTACCTGGCGGGCCATATGCAGTCCCTGGGCTGTGAGTTTGAGACTACTGATCTAGAGGTTTAAGGCTTGTCACATCTGTTTTCAGCTTGCTAGTATTAAAGAGGAACTCAGTAAACTTAGAAACTGGATGCAATTAAAGCAGCTTCAATTACCATACAGAATCATACCAATTTACCATCGCTATCTCAAAGAATAAAACAACTCAGAAATAGACAGGTCCCAGTAGGCTTAGGTAGACCAGTGTTTTTCAACCGCTGTCTAGTGTGCCGCGAGATGTTGCCTGGTGTGCCGTACGGTGCAGACACTGATTAGGCCTCAGGCCGGGTCCCGCACGCGCTCCCATGAGACTCCCCCGGTCCCCGCTGCTGTTCAGTTTCGATCTTCTGCTCTGACGCAACCGGAAACAGGAAGTTGCAGCAGAGCAGAAGATTGAACACTGAGCAGCCGCGCGTGCGCGGCTCTTTGGGAAAGCGTGCATGTCGCCGAAAAACAAAACCTACAAACTAAGGTGAGGCGAAGGGAGAGAGCTGGCTAAACAGTAGGATCGATTGGGCAGGCGAGTGGTGGCTGCGGGGACCATGCGATCGCTCGTGTTCCCGGCTCAAATTGGAAGGAGGGAGTGAAAGGGAAAAGGATTCTGGGCCAAGGGGATGAAGACGGAAAGAAAAACCCACAGCAGGAAAGAAAGGGAAGGACAGGCAGGTGAGCCAGATGCTAGAAGCAGGGGGGGGGGAAGAAAGAGGGAAAAAAGCTAGATGGGGTTGAAAAGAAGAGACACACTGGTATGGAAGAGGAAGATAGGGGAAATCTGGACACAGGAAGGTAACAAAGAGGGGAAATTATGTGCATGGGGCATAGGGACAGAGACATAAAGGGGACATGCCATGGGGATGGTATATGGACACAGGGGGGGGGGCAATGACAGATACATAGGGGAGATATTAGAAATGGAGAAAATAGGAGCACAGAAGCGAGATGGTTTGTGGGGATGGGACAGGGACCGAGCTCGCAGGCTCCAGTGGCTTGCACAAATTACATTGTAACGTGCCATGAAAATAAGAGGGAGGAAGGTAGATAGATAAGCCACGTGAGAGGAGCTGAAGGGTAGTAGAAAGGAACAGATGGTAAAGGAGGGAGGGAAGGGTGGTGGTGGAAAGGAATAGGACAGACATTGAAGGAGGGTGGAGAGGAACAGACCCCGAATGGAAATGTGGAAGACAGAGTGGGAAGAAGACAGATGCCAGACTATGGGGGAGCGGAGGGAAGAAGATGGGTGCTAGACCAATTGGGGGGGGGTGAAGGGAGAGGCACAGTAACAGCAAATGGAAGACGTAGAGAGAAGACACACAGTGGATGGAAGGAATTGAATGAGAAGATGTGGAAAGCAGAAACCAGACAATAAAGGTAGAAAAAAAAAATTATATTTATTTATTTATTTTTTGCTTTAGGATAAAATAGTATATTAGTTGTGTTGATAAAAATTTATAAACAAAGCCCTGCCAGCTGAACATCTCTTTCTCTAGTTCAGCAGCAGGAACTTTGATTTATAAGAAAGGAATAAGCTAAATATTACAGTACTAAGGCTTATATGGATGCAGCAGGGACGGTGACGGGGCGGTGAAAGGGATGGCGGTGACGGTGACGGGGCGGTGAAGGGAACGGCTGTTGACGAAGAGCTACGTGTGTGTCTTTCTTCGATTCCAGCCAGAATATCAGCTTTGTGTTCAGCCAAACAGGCCCAGGTTTCACACTGAATAAAGTATTTTATAATTTTTCACTATTCTGTTTACTTAATATTTCATAATAAAGTAATTATAAAATACTTTCTTTGTGTTTATTTGATTCCTATTCAAGAGAATTACTTTATATATAGTCAATATAGGCACAGAGTTAAATTTTTTAACATTTTCTAATGGTGGTGTGCCTCGTGATTTTTTTCATGAAACAAGTGTGCCTTTGCCCAAAAAAGGTTGAAAAACACTGAGGTAGACTACGACATATCGCACAGAAATATTCACCCTTACAATTTTTATCCCCTCCACCATTCATTTGCTCTAGGGAAAAAAACAAACAATTGACAATAGCTCAAGAAGAAAAGCATCCCCCAACCCACAAACAGAAAAGGTCAAACCAGAAAATTATTTCTGCTAAGGAATTCCATTATCAGAGGCATTAACCTTGGAACACAGTGAAATGTCTTCCAGGATCTTCAGCTACCAGAAGTACTGATTATAATTAGAGAAAAAAAGCATGGGATGAACACAGAGGATCTCTAATTAGAAAATAAATAGTATAACAACAAAAATAAATTAACAAATGGAATTTAGAAGGTGCACAGAACTAAGGCCAATCCTGGGCAGACTTGCGTGGTCTGTGTCAAAATATAGCAGTTTAGTATAGAATGGACTGGGAGAAGGCTCAATGGAAACCAGTAATTTGGAATACGAGGACAGACTTTTATGGTCTGTTTCCCACAAATGACAAGATGATTTGGATAGGCTGGAGTGAGCTTGATAGCAACTCTAGAACAGTCTTAGGCAGACTCCTATAGTCTGTCCCAGAAAAGTCAAAGAAAGACAATTTAATCATGAATTAATAATGTGGGTTAGTGTTGGGCAGACTAGATGGACCACTTATTTATTCATTCATTTTTCTATACTGCTCTCCCAAGGGAGCTCAGAAAGGTTTACATGAATTTATTCAGGTTCTCAAGCATTTTTTCCATCTGTCCCAGCGGGCTTACAATCTATCTAATGTACCTGGGGCAACAAGGGGATTAAGTGACTTACCCAGGGTCACAAGCAGTAGCACGGATTTGAACCCACATCAGGGTGTTGAGGCTGTGTAGTTTTAACCACTGTGCTACACACACAGGACTTAATCTGTCATTTATTG
Source organism: Geotrypetes seraphini (assembly GCF_902459505.1). NCBI lineage: Eukaryota > Metazoa > Chordata > Amphibia > Gymnophiona > Dermophiidae > Geotrypetes > Geotrypetes seraphini. The sequence continues at coordinate 287,923,982 of NC_047086.1, forward strand.
TGTTAGTTTATGAAAAACCAGACATGATTCATATACATTTACCATCCACTGCACAATCTTCACAACCCTGTACTTCTTATTTTTACTTGCTGTTGTTAAATAAATTAAAGTCAAATGCATTACATGATTCATGGCATTGATTTATATAATATATTCCACACTTTAACAAAAAAAACAGCAATTATAGAAATATCTAAAAAAATAATTAACAAGAATCTAAATTACAAAAAATTTCACCCCCCCTCAATAGAGAAGTTGCACAAGAAGCTTCATTATGTTCTTTTAATAGAAAAACTAACAACCAAGCGGTTAAATTGAGCAACAACTTATGAGATGTGTTGGAATTCTTTTCAATGCTACTTGGACTTTGTCTGAAAACCTCTCATATATGTTAACCTCATTCTACAGTTCCTGACTTATGAATGACTTCTTCTACCTGGGGAGTTGCTTTTGTTTATTTCCTTTCCTTAGAGTTAATGTGGAAGAGGTGTTGAATTGGAAATGCTGATAAGCACATTTAGTTGTAGAGCTTTGTTTAAGTGTTAAAACTTCATCATAAACTAACCCCTTCCTTTTCTAATGTGTAGTGTGGGTTTTAGCGCCGGCAGCTGCTCAAAGAAATTCTATGAGCTTCGGAGCAGTTGCTGGCACTAAAACCCATGCTACGTGTTGGTAAAGGAGGGGGTAAATTGTAAAAAAAAAAACTCCAACTTCACACTCTGTCACAGCAAACTCAGATTACCTCCATTTCCAAAAAACAGCCTTAATAAAGCTGACTTTTAAATTAAAGAGCCCACCTGTATCCAATTACAATTGTTCAGGTGATTCAAAGACTGCTGGATAATGAATTAAACTGTTGGTTTTTTTTTTTTCTTATGATATAAATTTTGAAGCAAATAAATGTAAGCAGTGGTGTACCAGGGGGGAGGTCTGCCCCGGGTGCAGCCTTAGGGGGGCTGCACAGCCGGACAGGTCCGGAAAATTCCTGGGCTGCGACGGCACTCAGCAGCATCGGCGCCCTCCCCTCCATGAAGGCACTGAGTGGCATCGGCGCCCCCCTGCCCCATGACAGCACTCAAGTTCGGCCTCCTTCTCCCGGCATCAGCAGAACTTCAGATCGGCAACAGGTGCTCAGTCAAAAGCTTCCCCTGACTGAACTGCCTGGGCGGAAACAGGAAGCTGAGTCAGGGGAAGCTTTTGACTGAGCACCTGTTGCCAATCTGAAGTTCTGCTGATGCTGGGAGGAGGCCAAACTTGAGTGCTGTCGTGGGGGGGGGCGCCAATGCCGCTCAGTGTCATCGTGGGGGGGGGCCTTGCCGATCTTGTTGCCAAAATCGGAAAGGTGAAGGAGAAAGATGGGCCTGTGGTGGATGGAGAGATTGAGAGAAGGGGACAGATATTGGAAGGGGGGAGAGAGAAGAGGGCAGAAGATGGAAGTGGGGGGAAAGAGAGAGAAGGGGCAGATGATGGAAGTGGGGAGAGAGAAGAGGGCAGATGATGGAAGGAGGGGGGAAAGAGAGAGAAGGGGCAGATGATGGAAGTGGAGAGAAGGAGAGAGAAGAGGGCAGATGATGGAAGTGGGGAGAAAGAGAGAGAAGAGGGCAGATGATGGAAGTGGGGGGAAAGATAGAGAAGGGGCAGATGATGGAAGTGGGGAGAGAGAAGAGGGCAGATGATGAAGGAGGGGAAAATAAAAGGAGGGCACATGATGGGGGAAAAGGAATGAGTTAGGGAAATACTGGAGGGGTGAGGGAAAGAGGTGGCAAGCTGTAGGTAGACAGTAAAAAAGGAAATTGATGAGAGGGTAGTAAGAACAATCTAGATGGATGCAGAAAATAAATTGAAAAGGAAAATGAGGGAAGAAAGGGATTGCAGAAGAGAGGTGTGGGAGAGGGAAGGAGAGGAGAGAGATGCCAGACCAAGGGGGGTGAAAGGAGAGATGGAAGGGGGAGGTATACAGTTTCTGGAAGAGGCATAGAAGGAGAGAAGATGCCATATAGGGGCAGAGAGATGGCAGACAGTGGATGGAAGGAAGAGAGTAACAAGAAGATGAGGAAAGCAGAAACCAGAGAAGACAAAGGTAGAACAAAAATTTTCTATTTATTTGTTGCTTTAGGAGACATGTGTCACTGTTTCTGTGGTGTTGCATTGTATGCAGAGTCCTGCTGGTTCAATTTAACCTTTGTCTATGTATTTCTATTTTATCCCCCCTTTTACAAAACTGTGGAGCGTTTTTTAGCGCCAGCAGTGGTGGTAGCAGCTCTGATGCTCAGAATTCTATGAGCGTCAGAGCTGTTACCACTGTGGCTAAAATTCATACTACAATTTTGTAAGAGTGAGGGGTTAGTTTGTGATTACATATTCCATACTAGGCGAAGGTATTTTCCGTGTTCTGTGTGTTCGAAAAGCACAGTTACTTACCGTAACAGGTGTTATCCAGGGACAGCAGGCAGATATTCTCACATGTGGGTGACGTCATCTACGGAGCCCCAGCGCGGACAGCTTTTCAAGCAAACTTGATTGAAGTTTCAAGTTTGCTACACTGCACCACGCATGTGCATGCCTTCTCGCCCACTAGAGGGCGCATCCCACCTCGTGGTCCTCAGTTCCATCACTAGCAAAGAAGCCATCCCCGGGGAGGCGGGCGGGTTGTGAGAATATCTGCCTGCTGTCCCTGGATAACACCTGTTACGGTAAGTAACTGTGCTTTATCCCAGGACAAGCAGGCAGCATATTCTCACATGTGGGTGACCTCCAAGCCAACCAAAAAGGGCAGGTGGGAGGATGGCAATTTAGGAAAACAGATTACGTAACACCGACTGGCCAAAACGGTCGTCGCTTCTGGACAAAGCATCCAGACAGTAGTGGGAGGTGAACGTATGAACCGAAGACCAAGTGGCAGCTTTACATATGTCCTCCACAGGAGTAGATCGGAGGAAAGCAACCGAAGCTGCCATCGCCCGGACCTTATGCCCCGTGACTCGACCCGGGGGCGTAAGACCAGCCTGAGCGTAGCAAAAAGAAATACAAGCAGCCAACCAGTTGGACAAGGTGCGCTTGGAAACAGGATGTCCCAAACGATTAGGATCAAAGGACAAAAACAATTGAGGAACCTTCCGATGAGACCTGGTACGTTGGAGATAAAATGCCAACGCCCTCTTACAGTTAAGCGTTTGGAGCGCCGTCTCGCCAGGATGGGAGTGGGGCTTAGGAAAGAACACAGGAAGGACAATGGACTGATTGAGGTGGAAATCAGACACAACCTTAGGTAAAAATTTAGGATGGGTGCGGAGAACCACCTTGTCATGATGAAACACAGTGAAAGGCGGGTCCACAACCAAAGCTTGCAGCTCACTAATCCGTCGAGCAGACGTGAGGGCAATCAGAAATACCACTTTCCAAGTAAGAAATTTCAGGAGAGACTTGTCGATAGGCTCAAAGGGAGGTTTCATCAGTTGAGCTAAGACAACATTCAAATCCCAAACTACGGGAGGAGGCTTCAGAGGGGGACAAACATTTATTAGACCCTTCATGAAACGTGTCACCAGAGGATGAAGCGAAAGAGAACGTCCGTCCAAGTGACGATGGAAAGCAGAAATGGCACTGAGATGCACCCGAACAGATGTCGTCTTCAGGCCGGAATTAGACAGATGTAACAAGTAGTCCAGCACCGAAGACACCGGAACCGAATCCGGGTCCAGATGACGCGAGGAGCACCAGGAGGAAAACCTGGTCCATTTCTGGGAATAACAAAGCCTGGTTGAGACCTTGCGCGAGGCTTCCAAAACTTCCCTCACCGACTGAGAAACCTGGACCGAAGTCAAGGGGAAAGGAACCAAGCGGTCAGGTGTAAGGACTGAAGATTGGGATGCAACAGCGAACCCCGACTCTGAGATAGCAGAGAGGGAAACACAGGCAGTAGCAGAGGCTCCCTGACACTGAGTTGAAGAAGCAGGGAGAACCAGTGTTGACGAGGCCACCGAGGCGCAATGAGAATCATAGTGGCTCTGGATGATTTGAGACGAACCAACGTCCTCAAGATCAGGGGAAAAGGAGGAAACGCGTAAAGGAACCTCCCTCCCCAGTCGAGAAGAAAGGCATCCGCTTCTAGACGGTCCAGGGAGTACATCCGAGAACAATACAGGGGAAGTTTGCGAGTCTCCGGGGAGGCAAACAGATCCACCTGCGGAGTCCCCCAGCAGTCGAAGACGTCGCGTAGGACTCTGGAGTTGAGTGACCACTCGTGCGGCTGGAGAAGCCGACTGAGTTTGTCTGCCAAGCAGTTCCGTTCTCCCTGGATATAGACCGCCTGTAGGAAGATGTTCTGGGAGATTGCCCATTCCCAAAGGCGCAGAGCTTCCCGGCAAAGGGACCAAGAGCCTGTCCCACCCTGCTTGTTCACATAATACATGGCCACCTGGTTGTCCGTTCGCACTAGGACTACTTGATCTCGGAGCAGGTGGCAGAACGCTCGAGCCGCCAGAAAAATGGCACGAAGCTCCAACACATTGATGTGACAGCGGCGATCCTCCGCCGACCACAGTCCCTGGGTCCGCAGACCGTCGATGTGGGCCCCCCACGCGTACTCCGAGGAGTCCGTGGTCAGAACTTTGTGATGAGGAGGGACGAGAAAGAGCAAACCTCCGGAAAGATTCGAAGAGTCGGTCCACCAACGGAGCGAACGTCTCAAAGAAGGAGTCACTGCCATGCGACGAGAGACAGGATCGCACTCCTGGCGCCACTGAGGCCAGAGTCCATTGAGGAATTCTCAGGTGCAGTCTGGCGAATGGAGTGACGTGGACCGTAGACGCCATGTGGCCCAGAAGCATCATCATGCGCTGAGCCGACACCACAGGAAGCTGAGAGATTAGACGGCCCAACCGAACCAAAGCCTCCAAACGAGGAGGAGGGAGGAATGAACGGAGGCGAACAGTGTCCAGCACTGCGCCTATGAACTGAAGTGATTGGGCCGGGCACAACTGTGACTTGGGAAAATTCACTTCGAACCCTAGTCGCTGAAGGAAGGCGATAGACTGTAGGGTCGCTGAGATAACCCCCTCCCTGGTCGGGGCCTTGATCAGCCAATCGTCCAGGTAAGGGAAGACCTGAAGCCCCCGAGACCTCAGGGCTGCAGCGACTACCACCATACACTTCGTGAAGACTCGAGGGGACGAAGCCAGGCCGAAGGGGAGGACCCTGTACTGTAGGTGTAGCTCGCCCACCTGGAACCGTAAGAATTTGCGGAAGGCGGGATGCACCGGAACATGGGTGTACGCTTCCTTCAGGTCCAGGGAGCACATCCAGTCCCCTTCCTCCAAGAGAGGATACAATATCGGAAGTGACAACATCCGGAACTTCCCCCGGACCAGGAACTTGTTGAGCTTCCTGAGGTCTAGAATGGGACGCAAGTCCCCGGTCTTTTTGGGGACCAAAAAGTAACGGGAGTAAAACCCCCGCCCCCGCTGGTCGGGGGGTACAGGTTCCACCGCCCGAAGCTTCAACAAGGCCCTGGCCTCGGCCATGAGGATGGGGAGCTGGGTCCGATTGTATGGGCAAGCCCCCGGTGGCTGTTCCGGCGGCGCAGAGCAAAAGTTGAGAGAATAGCCCTCGGAGACGGTCCGGAGCACCCAAGCGTCGGATGTTATCTCGGTCCAAGCCGCGTAAAAGGACCGGAGTCGACCCCCTATGGGAAGGGGGTCCGGCGCGATCGCGGAGGGGGGCCGGCCCCATCCGCCTAGCCCGTCAAAAGGACGGCGCTGGCTTGGCAGGACCCTGCGCTGGAGTTTTGGTTTGTCCCCCTCTGCCCTGTCGAGGGGGGCGCCGAGGCGGTGGCCTAGAAAAAGCCGGGGTCGACTTTTGAGGGTACCGCCTCGGGGGAGGCCGGAAGGGTTTCTGCGGCGTGGCTCGAGGTTTCGGTCGGACCAAGGAGGCCAACGAGCGCTCCTGTTCCGAGAGCCGTTTGGTCGCCGCCTCCAGGGATTCATCAAACAATTCGGACCCCACGCAAGGTAAGTCCGCAAGGCGTTCTTGTAGGTTTGGGTCCATATCGAGGGTGCGTAGCCACGCCAACCAGCGCATAGCTACCACGAAAGCCGACACCCTCGATACCAGCTCAAACGTATCGTACACCGCATGAAAAAGGTACAGGCGCAATTGAGACAGGTTGGACATAAACCTGTCAAACCCTTCCTTGCGGGAGTCCGGCAAGGATTCGCGATATTGGGGCAGATCCTTTACCATGCCACGCAGATAGGATGAAAAGGTAAAGGCATAATTTAAAACCCTGGTTGCCATGAAGGAATTCGCATAGAGGCGACGACCAAACTTGTCCAGGGTCCGACCCTCCCTGCCGGGCGGGACCGCCACAGAAACTCGGGAGGGTTGCGTCTTTTTGAGCGCAGACTCGACCAGTAAGGACTGGTGGGAGAGTTGAGCCTTCTCAAAACCCTTGGGTGGAATCGTCCTATATTTGGACTCCATCTTGGACGGGACCGCCGTGACTGTAAGAGGTGAAGCCAGGTTCTTAAGTAAGGTCTGATGAAGGACCTTATTCAAGGGCAGCCGAGGGGATTCCCTTGGTGGAGTGGTAAGGTCCTGCTCCTCGAGGAACTCTTTAGTATATTGAGATCCAGCCATGAGGTCCAGACCCAAGGCACGCGCCATGTCCTGCACAAAGCTGGAGAAGGAGGACGGTCTGGCAGGCGGCGAGGGAGTTCTCGACCTCTCCGCCGAACAGAAGGGGGAAGCCTCGTGAGAATAGCGTGGTTCCCTACCGGACCCCGAGCCCCATGAGGCCAGATCCAATGGCCTCGAGGGGGTCGGGGAACGTCTCCGCCTTGAAGAACCTCTGGGAGAAGTCCCAGGCGTCCGAGGGACCGAGGCACGCCCCCTTTTCCTCGGCGAGGAGTCACGAGAACCCCCTCTCGCAGGGGAACGGAGAAGCCTCGGGTTATCGAGGCGAAGCTCCGAGACCCGCAAGACCTCGCCCCCGAGCGGCGATGAGCGAGCACGTCGCCGAGGAGAGCCTCGCGACCGCTTAGGCTTCCTCGGGCGACGCCTCGCCCGAGGCCAGCCCGAGGGCGAGGAATCCCGGGAGGACCTCGAGGAGGAGGAAATCCGTCTCACTCTGCGGACCTTGTCCCGGGGCCGTACGCTGCTCTCAGGCGGGGCCCCCGAGGTCGAGGGCAAGGTCGAGGTCGGTGGTGCCCCAGTACCCGAGACCGAGGGAGTCGAGACCGAGGTCGCCGAGGTCGGCGCCCCCGAGGTCAAAGCAGTCGAGGTCGCAGCCCGCTGCAGATGTTTGAGGGCGCCAGACAGCTCCGAGGAAATCAATGCTCGGAGTAGGTCCTGGAACGCCGGGATCCCGACCATGGTAGGCAGGTCCGAGGCCGGGGGATGCTCCCTGGAGGGCGACCTCGGTCTCGAGTATTCCCTCGGGGCATTAGTGGCCGGAGTCCGAGGCGGGGCCGAGGACGACCCACCCACCGCAGAGGAGCTCGAGGATGGCTTCTTCGATGACCCTGGAGTCGGGGATGGAAAAGAGGACTTACCCGAGGCAGGTTTGGTCGCAGGCGTCGAGGCCGAGGCCGAGGGACGCGGCGAAGCCGAGGGCGCCGAGGCCGAAGTCAAGGCCGGGGCCGAAGCCGACGTCGAGGCCTTCCCGGGCGCGGAGTCAACTGCAAAAAGCTCCGCCATCCTGGTGCGGCGTCGACGGAGCGCTCTGGCCTGAAAAGTGGAGCACCGATCGCAGGAGTCAGTCGGATGCTCGGGTCCAAGGCAGAGCAAGCACCACCGGTGGGGGTCAGTGATAGATAGTAACCTCTCACACCGGGTGCACTTTTTGAAACCCGTCAAGGGACGGGACATGAAAACCGAACCGACCGACAAGGAGGCCGGGTCGCGGCTCACGGGAGCCCCCGGAGCCGACAGAAAAACTTTATTTTTATTTTTTTTTTTGAGTCAAAGACGTAGAAAACTAAAAGAAAAAGAAAGCAAGTACCACGACCGAAGAAAAAACACCGGACGCGGCGACAGAAGGCAAAAATAGCAGAGCTTCTGGCTCCGCGGAAAACACTGAACTGAGGACCATGAGGTGGGATGCGCCCTCTAGTGGGCGAGAAGGCATGCACATGCGTGGTGAAGTGTAGCAAACTTGAAACTTCAATCAAGTTTGCTTGAAAAGCTGTCCGCGCTGGGGCTCCGTAGATGACGTCACCCACATGTGAGAATATGCTGCCTGCTTGTCCTGGGATAAGACATGGTTTTCTGTTAGGATTGATGGTGTAGGATTGATCTGTACTAGTCTGGCTTGTTTAGTTTTACAATGGGTGTATTGATGTTGTACTGCTCACTGCATATGTAAAAACCAATGCCAGGAAGTACTTCATCACTCAGAGGGTGGTGGATACCTGGAATGCGCTTCCGGAAGGTGTGATAGGGTTTCAAGGAGAAATTGGATAAATTCTTGAAAGAAGAAGTTATTGAAGGATATAGATAGGGAAGATATAGGATGAAGAAGGGTACAGTTAGAAGGATATAGATAAGGTAGGATAAAAAAAAAAGGATTGAAGGGATAGAGGGGTACAGATAGAGGACTACTAAACAGGTCCAAGATCTGATGGGTTGCTGCGCGAGCGGACTGCTGGGCACGATGGACCTCTGGACTGACCCAGCAGAGGCACTCCTTATGTTCTTTTCCTAGGTACTCATGTGTGACGTGTGGCTTGTTACTAAAAATCATGTTTTTCATACAGATGGGGGGGGGGGGGTGCCAAAAAATGATGAGCCCCGGGTGTCACATATGCTAGGTACGCCACTGAATGTAAGCAAATGTCAAAAACATGCCAGAACATCAAGTTGCTTAAAAATTGGGGGGGAAGGGGGGGTAATTATTAGAAGGCACACACTTCAAGAAGGGTATAAAAAAACTTAAATGTGCTTGAAAATTAATTGGGGCACTGTCAGATCCATCATTGCAAAGTGGAAACAGTTTGGCACCATCAAGACACACTCGTGCTTAGACCGTCCCTTCCAAATCTGTAGCCAGGAATTAAGGAAACTGCTGAGAGAAGCCACTGTGCACCCTAGATTTTTTTTAAAAGTATGATAGAGGACAATGTTGCCTATTTAACAATTTAAAGATTACTTCACAAACATGGCCTGAATGAGAGGGAGTCGGGAAGTTTGCTGAAGAAAGCTAGTGTTGGCAAAGAAACACAATCTTTTGCATGTGAGCTGTGTCCCTTAATTGGTCTCTGACCTCTGTTTTATGTTATACATAGCATTAACACAGCACTAAAACATCATCACATGGCTGTGGCATCATTAGCTTGTAGCAATGCTTTAAAGAAGTGAGGACAGGGAAAGATGGATGGTGCAAATTACAGGCAGATAGTGAAGAAAAATCTTTTAGCAAGCAAAACAAAAATCCTAAGCACAAAACAAAAACAGTATCAAGCAGCAAGCCCAGCCTAGAATCTTAATATATTCAGGCAAGGCTTGAAGACGGGAGTGTGCAGAAGATCCCTAAACCAACTGACGGAGCTTGAGCTGTTATGCCAAGAAAAAACTGTACCATCCATTCAGCGGAGATATTGTTGGGTGGAGGCCATTAACAAAGTTTGTAGACACTTACCCTTAAATGACGAGTTACTGCTGCAAAAAGGGCTACCCCAAGTAATGGGTAAAAGGGTGTGAAGACTTATGTAATCGGAGATCATTTTGTTGCATATTCTTAATTGCCTTTTGACTATTTGTACAACTGTTTTTCATATTCAAAGTAATATGTTTAAATCAGTAAAATTTCTACTTTAATGTATTTTGAATTGTATTTTTTAAAGAGTAGACTAGGAAAAGACTTTAGCAAGGCCTGGTAACAGTCATTCCTTTGGCCTCAATGCTATTAATTGTTGCCTTGATTATCATCTTTCTGCCTCCTGTCAGGATCCAAGCTTGTGCCTTCATACAGGATCTTATTTTTCATTCCTTTACGAATCATTTTCTGCTGTAATCTTAGTTTTGCATGATTGTATCTGCAGTATAACCTAAAAGAAAAGAACAAACAATATCACAAATATTTTGTCTTGGTATAGTGCATCAAAATATACATAGGTTATGAGATTTTAAATGTATTAATAGTTACCACCAACTTTAGAAAAATAAGCATGTTTGTCTGCCTTTTAATTTTGGATCCAGAACCTTTTCCTCCCAAGATTTACTGTCAGACTCAATTTGGGCTGAGATCTTGGTACCCTGAGGATTACTTCCCAGCTAAATAGACATGTTTCTCCTATGCTATATAAGTATATCCAATATACATGGAAGTCTTATTTATAATTTCCATATAGAAATTCCAGCATTACACATGAATCATCCATATACTGTATAAATGGATAGTTTTACAAAGGACTCAATTACATAAGAACATAAGAATTGCCGCTGCTGGGTCAGACCAGTGGTCCATCGTGCCCAGCAGTCCGCTCACGCGGCAGCCTTTAGGTCAAAGACTAGTGCGTACATTCTGGTTCAGCAGGAACTTGCCTAACTTTGTCTTGAATCCCCTATAACAGCATCCGGAAGAGAGTTCCAGTTTTCTACCACTCTCTGGATAAAGAAGAACTTCCTTACGTTTGTACGGAACCTATCCCCTTTTAACTTTAGAGTGTGCTCTCTCCCTCTCTCTATCTTGGAGAGGGTGAACAATCAGCCTCTATCTACTAAGGGGTCCTTTTATCAAGGCACGGAAGGGGTTTAACGCGCGGAATACTACGCATTAAACCACCTGCTGTGCTAGTCGCTAACGCCTCCATTGATGAGGTGTTAGTTTTTTGGCTTGCCATGGGGGTCAGCGCGTGATGAAATGTCTGACGTGCTAACCTCCGTAGCACACCTTAATAAAAGGAGCCCTAAATCTATTCCCTTCATTATCTTGAATGTTTCTATCATGTCCCCTCTGTCTCCTCTTTTCCAGGGAGAAGAGGCCCAGTTTCTCTAATCTCTCACTGTATGGCAACTCCTCCAGCCCCATAACCATTTTAGTCGCTCTTTTCTGGACCCTTTCAAGTAGTACTGTGTCCTTCAAATATGGAGACCAGTACAGCGGCATGATAACCTTCTCAAATCTGTTCGTGATCCCCTTCTTAATCATTCCTAGCATTCTGTTCGCCCTTTTCGCCACGCATTGCGTGGACGGCTTCATTGACTTGTCGACCAGTACTCCCAAGTTTCTTTCCTGGGAGGTCTCTTCAAGTACTGCACCGGACATCCTGTATTCATGTATAAGATTTTTGTTACCGACATGCATCACCTTACATTTATCCACGTTAAACCTCATTTGCCATGTCGCAGCCCATTTTTCGAGCGTGTTTATGTCATGTTGCAGGTCTTCACAATCCTCCTGTGTCTTCACTACTCTGAATAAGAACATAACATAAGAACATAAGAATTGCCTCTGCCGGGTCAGACCAGAGGTCCATCGTGCCCAGCAGTCTGCACTAGAGAGCTGCACGGGAACGGGGATGACGGGGATCCCGCGGGTTCCCCCTTTGGGTCACGGGGATCCCGTGGTGACGCCCCCTAGGGTCGTGGGGATCCCGTGGGGACGCCTCTGAGGGTCGCGGGGTTCCTGCGGGGTTGGATCGCAGTGCACTCGAGCCGCGAGGGTAGTCTCCTCCTCCTTACCTGCCCTGTCGCAGCACACAGCCAACGTAAGTCTTCCCGATGTCAGCGCTGACGTCGGAGGGAGGGCTTAAGCAAAGCTCTCCCTTCCTCCGACATCAGCGCTGACATCAGGAAGACTTCCGGTCGGCTGTATGCGGCAGGGCAGATAGGAAGGCAATGGCGTACGAAAGAGGGGGAAGGGGTCGGTTCGCCCCGGGGAATGTGCACAGCCGGTCAGGTCCCCCGATCGACCGACAACAGGCCCGGCCGACAAACTTCCCTGCCCTGTAGCCGCGAATCTAAATTACCTCTTACAGCAGCTTCACTACTCCAGCTGCTGTAAGAAGGTAATTTAGATTCGCGGCTACAGGAAAGGGAGATTTGTCCGACCGGGCCTGTTCTGTTGTCGGTCGGGTGGGGAAGCGCCACAAAGGTAAGGGGCAGGGAGGGAGGAAAGGTGGAGTGGAGAAGAAAAGACGCTTAAGGGCAATGGGTAAAATTGAGGGGGGAGAAGGCCGCTGAAAGCACTGGGGAAGACAAAGGGGTGGAGAAGGACGCTGAAAGGACATGGGGAAAACGGGAGGAGGGGGGGAAGGATGCTGAAAGCACATGGGGAAGACAGAGGGGGGAGAAGGACCCTGAAAGCACTGGGGAAGACAAAGGGGTGGAGAAGGACGCTGAAAGGACATGGGGAAAACAGGGGGGGAGAAGGCCGCTGAAAGGACATGGGAAAGACAGAGGGGGGAGAAGGACGCTGAAAGCACTGGGAAGACAAAGGGGTGGAGAAGGCCGCTGAAAGGACATGGGGAAAACAGGGGGGGAGAAGGCCGCTGAAAGGACATGGGAAAGACAGAGGGGGGAGAAGGACGCTGAAAGCACATGGGGAAGACAAAGGGGTGGAGAAGGACGCTGAAAGGACATGGGAAGACAGGGGGGGGGAGAAGGACGCTGAAAGGACATGGGGAAGGCAGAGGGGGGAGAAGGATGCTGCCTGACAGGACATGGGGAAGATGGGGGGAAGAAGGACGCTGAAAGGAAATGGGTAAGAGAAAGTGGGGAGAAGACGCTGGCAGGGAAGAAGACAGAGATGCCAGACTATGGGGGGAGCGGAGGGAAGAAGATGGGTGCCAGACCAATTTGGGAGGGGGGAGAAAGGGAGAGGCACAGTAACAGAGCAAATGGAAGACACAGAGAGAAGAGAGACAGTGGATGGAAGGAATTGAATGAGAACATGAAGAAAGCAGAAACCAGGCAACAAAGGTAGGAAAAAAATTCTTTTTTTTTTTTTTGCTTCAAGATAAAGTAGTATATTAGTTGTGTTGATAAAAATTTATAAACATTAGAGGCTCTGGTAGAAACCCGTTAACAAAGTATGTATTCTTCCCAATTAATATTTCCAAATTAATAAAGTCTTTTTGCTTATTTTTAAATGGGTTTCTACCAGAGCCTTTAATTCAGTAGCATAATTAAATGAAATAACTATTTCTGTAGTTTATAGGGATGGGCGAGGATGTAGGGGATTCCTCGCGGGGACGGGTGGGAGTCCTCACAGGGAAGGGTGGGGACAGGTGGGACTTTGGTGCGGACGGGTGGGATTTCTGTCCCTGCGCAACTCTCTAGTCTGCACCCGTGGCAGCCCCCCAGGTCCATGACCTGTAAGTACTCTTATACCTAAATCTTTTATTCTCTAATCGTTTAATTTCCTTTATTGCAGCCCTCTATCTATACCCTGCAATCCTCTTTTCCTTCAGGAAGTCGTCCAATCCCTTTTTGAAACCCAATATTGTACGCTGTCCTATCACCTCCCCCGGAAGCGCATTCCAGGTGTCCACCACCCTCTGAGTGAAGAACTTCCTAGCATTCGTTTTGAATCTGTCTCCTTTCAAATTTTCTGAATGACCTCTTGTTTTTTATGTCCCCGCTAGTCTGAAGAATCTGTCCCTCTCCACCTTCTCTAAGCCTCTCATGATTTTATAAGTCTCTATCATGTCCCCTCTAAGTCTCCGCTTTTCCAGGGTGAAAAGCCTCAGCCTCTCCAGCCGTTCAACATATGAAAGGTTTTCCATGCCCTATATCATCCTCGTTGCTCTCCTCTCGAGTATCGCGATATCATTCTTAAGGTACGGCGACCAGTACTGGACGCAGTACTCCAGATGCGGTCGCACCATCGCTTGATACAGTGGCAAGATAACTTCCTTCATTCTGGTAGTGATACCTTTTTTGATAATGCCTAACATTATGTTCGCTTTCTTTGAGGCCGCTGCACATTGTGCTGCCGGCTTCATCGTTTTGTCCACCAATACCCCCAAGTCTTTTTCTAGGTTGCCTTCCCCCAGTACTCTCCCTTACATCGTGTAGCTGTACATCGGGTTCCCTTTCCTTATATGCAAGACTTTACATTGAAGCTCATCTGCCATTTATTTGCCCACTCCCTCAGTTTGTCCAGGTCTCCTTGTAGTTCTTTGCATTCTTCAACAGGTCTGACCCTACTGGAGAGTTTTGTGTTGTCCGCAAATTTTATGAATAACTTCGTATCATCTGCAAATTTAATCACTTCACTCGTCTTACCAATTTCCAGGTCATTTATAAATATGTTGAAGAGCCTGGGTCCAAGCACCGAACTCTGCGGCACTCCACTCGTGACACTTTTCCAGGCCGAGTATTGTCCATTTACCCCTACTTTCTGTTTCATATGCGCCAGCCAGTTTTTAATCCACGTGAGTATTTCACCCTCAATTCCATAGCTCGCAATTTTTCAAAGTAGTCGTTCATACGGAACCTTGTCGAATGCCTTCTGAAAATCCAGATATACGATGTCGACCAGGTCACCCTTGTCTATCTGCCTTACACTTCACTGTCCCATGCAAAGGGCTGGAGACTGAAGAGATAGTTGTATATGGTCAGGGAGGAAATGCAATACAACTTGCTATTGAGAATTCACACCAGGCATCAAATGAAAAAAAAAAACAAAACAGGCAGACCTGTCAGTAACACAGTTGCAGATAGGTCTACTGTTGGCTTTTCAGGGTCAGATTTTCCAATCCAATTTTTTTCTATAGGCACAGATGTCCCCCTACCCCAGTACTAAAAGAGGCAGGAGGAATGCCCATTCCTCCTGCGGTGGCAAAACCCACCCACCAGGGCCCCCAACCAACCCCTCCCCTCTGTTAAAAACAAAAACAAAAAAATTCAGCAGGAAGGATACCCACTCCCCCTATCACCACATGCACCCTGACCATGCCCCCCCTCCCCTGTACCTGTCTCAGATGTTGACAGTAGGAGGGATGCCCGGTCGTTCCTGCTGCAAGGCCTGCCACTCCAAAATGGCAGGCCTTCCCCTTCACAGTTTATCATATAATACAAGGGGAGGGGCCTTAGGCATCTGAGCTAGAGAATGACACAGGAACAAATTTGTTGCCGTCCCTGCAGGAACTAATTTTCCCCACTCCTGCAAGTTTTGTTGCTGTCCCATTCTTGTAAGCTCTGCTTTAACCACACAAGCCTCGAACACTTATGATTTTAAAGTGTTTGAGGCTTGTGTAGATGAGGATAGAGCTTAGGATAGAGGAATAGGGCAGGGACAGGAAAAGAACTCATGGGGATGGGACGGGAAAATTCAGTTCCCGTGAGGATGGAGAAAAATATGTCCCCGTATCATTCTCTAGACAGAGTCAATCAGGGCCTTAATCTCCTCCCCATGCATCACATATTGCACCAGGAAGGGAAAAGCCCACCATTTTGGAGTGGTGGATCTTAGAGTAGGAAGGACCAGGCATCCCTCCTGCTTTCAACTTCTGAGACAGGTACAGGGGAGCATCCGGTGGCATGAGGAAGTGGACATATATTGTGCATGTGTAACACACACATCTGTGCCATTTAAAAAAAAAAAAAAAAATTCCCCAACAGTTGAGTGGCAGGCTTTGGAGCTTCCCCTGTCACTCAGCTGTTAGGGCTTTCCCAAACCAGCTCTGTGCCTGTGTCAGTCACTCAGAGTGACTGATCGGATGGGACCTCTGTGCAAATAATTTGCATGCAAACTTCTTGGAACATTCTTTGACTTGGTGACCAGAGAATTGGATAGAGATGTGGTGTATTTAGATTTTAGGATAGGCTTTGACTTTTCCACACAAACGTCTAATAAATAAATTGAGTGCCCTTGGGATGGGTCCCAAAGTGACAGACTGGGTCAGGAACTGGTTGAGTAGAAAGCAACAGAGGGTAGTGATCAATGGAGATCACTCTGAGGAAAGGGATGTTACCGATGGTGTGCTTCAAGGTTCTGTTCTTGGGCCTGTTCTTTTTAACATTTTTATAAATGATATTGCTGAAGGGTTGTCAGGTAAGATTTGCCTCTTTACCAAAATCTGCAATAGAATAGACATGCCGGATGGTGTGAATAACATGAAGAAAGACCTGGCGAAGCTTGAAAAATGATCTGAAATTTGGCAGCTAAAATTTAATGCTAAGAAATGCAAGGTCATGCATTAGGGCTGCAATAACCTGAGCGAATGGTACAGTTTAGGGTGTGTAGAACTTATGTGCAAGACGGAAGAGCGGGACTTAGATGTGATTGTATGTGATGATCTTAAGGTGGCCAAACAGGTTGAAAAGGTGATGGCGAAAGCTAGAAGGATGCTAGGTTGCATAGGGAGAGGTATGGCCAGTAGGAAAAAGGAGGTATTGATGCCTCTGTATAAGACTCTGGTAAGACCTCATTTAGAATACTGTGTACAATTTTGGAGGCCATACCTTTAAAAAGACATAAAAAGGATGGAGTTGGTCCAGAGGAAGGCTATGGGGACAGACTTAAAGATCTCAATCCTTATACTTTGGAGGAGAGGTGGGAGAAACGATAGAGACGTTTAAATACCTATGTAATGTACATGCGCACGAGTCGAGTCTCTCATTTGAAAGGAAACTGCAATGAGAGGGCATAGGGTGACGCATAGGGTGAAGTTAGGTGATAGGCTCTGGAGTAATCTGAGGAAATACTTTTTTACAGAAAGGGTGATAGATGCATGGAACAGTCTCCCGGAAGAGGTGGTGGAGACAGAGACTGTGTCTGAATTCAAGAGGGCCTGGGATAGGCACATGGGATCTCTCGGAGAGAGAAAAAGATAATGGTTACTGCAGATGGGCAGACTAGATGGGCCATTTGGCCTTTATCTGCCATCATGTTTCTACGAGTTGGCCAAAAAAAAACGGCCAACAGCGACCTACAAGGTCTTAACAACTATGTTTTATGTATCTAGCCCCCAAATAGAGGGGCAGGGATTTATGTGTGTGTTTAGAAACTGAAGATGGAAAAGGTGTGGAAAAAGCAGTAAAGAGGTTTTATCTGGTCTCCTTATCTAAAGAAAGATATAGCAGCACTAGAAAAGGTTCAAAGAAGCACGACCAAGATGATAAATGGCCTGGAACTCCTCTCATCTGAGGAAAGACTAAAAAGGTTAGGGCTCTTCAGCTTGGAAAAGAGATGGCTGAGGGGAGATAGATTGAAGTCTACAAAATCCTGAGTGGAGTAGAATGTGAACATAAGAATTGCCGCTGATGGGTCAGACCTGTGGTCCATCGTGCCCAGTACTCCGCTCACGTGGCGGCCCTCTGGTCATCGACCAGTGCCCTAACTGAGACTAGCCCTATCTGCATACGTTCTGGTTCAGCAGGAACTTGTCTAACTTTGTCTTGAATCCCTGAAGGGTGTTTTCCCCTATGACAGACTCCGGAAGAGCGTTCCAGTTTTCTACCACTCCCTGGGTGAAGAAGAACTTCCTTATGTTCATACAGAATCTATCCCCTTTCAATTTTAGAGAGCGCCCTCTCATTCTCCCTACTTTGGAGAGGGTGAACAACCTGTCCTTATCTACTAAGTCTATTCCCTTCAGTACCTTGAATGTTTCAATCATGTCCCTTCTCAATCTCCTCTGTTTGAGGGAGAAAAGGCCAAGTTTCTCTAATCTTTCACTGTATGGCAACTCCAGTCCCTTAACCATCTTAGTCACTCTTCTCTGGACCCTTTTGAGTAGTACCGTGTCCTTCTTCATGTATGGTGACCAGTGTTGGATGCAGTACTCCTGGTAAGGGCTCACCATGGCCCAGTACAGCGGCATGATAACCTTCTCCGATCTGTTCGTGATCCCCTTCTTTATCATTCCTAGAATTCTGTTCATCCTTTTCACCACCGTCGCACATTGCGCGGACGGCTTCATCGACTTGTCCATCATAACTCCCAAGTCTCTTTCCTGGGAGGTCTCTCCAAGTACTGACCCAGACATCTTGTATTAGTGCATGAGATTTTTTGTTACCTACATGCATCACTTTACACTTATCCAAGTTGAACCTCATCTGCCATGTTGATGTCCATTCCTCGAGCCTGATTATGTCACATTGCAGATCTTCGCAATCCCCCTGTGTCTCCACTACTCTGAATAACTTCATATCGTCTGCAAATTTAATCACCTCCCTCGTCATACCAATGTCCAGATCATTTATAAAGATGTTGAAGAGCACGGGTCCAAGCACCGAGCCCTGCGGCACCCCACCGGTGATGCTCTTCCAGTCCGAGTATTGTCCATTTATCCCCACTCTGTTTCCTATGCTTCAGCCAGTTTTTAATCCACATGAGCATTTCACCCTCGATTCCATGGCTTGCAATGTTCCAAAGTAGTCGTTCATGTGGAACCTTGTCAAATGCCTTCTGAAAATCCAGATAAACAAGGGCGACCGGGTCGCCTTTGTCTATCTGTCTGTTTACTCCCTCAAAGAAGTGCAGCAAGTTCGTCAAACACGATCTGCCTTTCCTAAAATCGTGCTGACTGGTCCTCATCAGCCCATGTCTGTCAAGGTGATCAATGATGCGGTCCTTTATCAGCGCCTCTACGCCTCTACCATCTTTCCCGGTAACAAGGTCAGACTCACCGGTCTGTAGTTTCCCTGATCTCCCCTCGAACCTTTCTTGAAGATCAGTATAACATACGCCACCTTCCAGTCTTCCAGAATTTTTCCCGATTTGATCGACCGATTGGCTATTAGTTGAAGCAGTTTAGCTATGGTCCCTTTCAGTTCCTTGATGACCCTCGGATGGATGCCATCCGGTCCTGGGGACTTATCGCTCTTAAGCCTATCAATCTGCCTACATACCTCCTCTACACTGACCGTCAATCCTGTCAGCTTTCTGTCTTCGTTTCCAGCATATAGCCTGATGGGTTCTGGTATGCTGTGTAAATCTTCTTTCGTAAATACAGATGCAAAAAAATGTGTTCAGTTTGTCGGCGATTGCTTTGTCCTCTTTTAGCGCTCCCTTTATACCATGGTCATCCAACGGTCCCACCGCTTCCTTCGCAGGTCATTTTCCCTTAATATATAGAAAGAACGGCTTGAAGTTCTTCGCCTCCTTGGCTATTTTTTCCTCGTAGTCTCTTTTGGCCCCTTACCGGCGTTTATAGATAAACTTCTGATCCCTTATTCATCATCTAGGACCCTCCGATCAAATAATCAAAATTTAGATCCATACCATCAATACGGGAACTATTTTACGATGCTACTCGCAAATCCATCTTTTCAGTTACTGCCCCCTCTCTGTGGAATGCCCTCCCATTAGACGTTCGATTAGAGAACTCGTTTGAAAAATTTAAAGCCAAACTTAAAACTTTCCTCTTTAAAGATGCCTTTATTCTTTGGTATTAGCTTCTGCCTCTTAATTCCTTGATTCATGTTGTGACCAGTCAGGCAAGGTGCCTCCCAAGGTCCCAGTTAGGTCAGGGGAAAAAGTAAAGGGAAAAACCCGGAAGGGAAATTCCAAGGTCCCTCCTGTTCCTGATTCTGATAATATCTCCTTTGACCACCAGAGGGAGCCTGAACTATCTGAGAATGAGCTAGGTGATCTGTACCCAAGCAACCACAGGGGGAGCCCAAGAGCCTCCTGGAACACTGCTGACTCAGCCAGAGTAGGGCGTGGCCCTAGAGTACGTAAGCCAGCAGTTGAGATCAGACAGGCAGGCAGGCCGGCTAGGGAGGAGGTTCAGACCTTGCCTCCCTGAGGAACCCCTGGGCCAAGCAGGTGCAATAGACCCATTCCCATGGAGTTAACAGAAGCTGGACAAACTGAGGACTTGCCTTTATTGGAGGTGGAACCCATGGACTGTCAAGAAAGTTTTGCAGAGTATGATACTGACTTTCCTGAGCCCATGCAGGTGGACTTGATTTCTAGCCACAAAGAGTGAGTGTTTTTGACTGTTTGGACTATTTTGAATGTTTTTGTAAAGCTAGGAGTGTGAAATTGGGGAGAGGTTTTGTTAACACCCTGGGTGGGAGTTTTGTGAGCCATTCCTGTGGCTTTACTTTTGCAAAACCTGAGACACTCTCCTTTCCTGGCAGTAATATAGAGTTGCCAGAGGCTTTACTTATTTTCTTTAATTACTGTGAATTGTGGAAGCCAGTACCCTGAACTGTTGCTGTGAAAATTGAACAAGCTGCTTGGGAGCAGGCTTGTGTTAGCTCTACAGAGAGATGAAGACTTAGCTGCTAATTTGAACTTTATTTTTGGGGCTGTTTGATTTGCTGTCCCCTTTTGGCATTTTTGTTGCTTTATTGCTGTTTTGAATACTGACAATTTTGCAGCTGTATGATGAACTACTTACTTGAATGAAAAGGCTAAGTAAAACTGAACTATTTTGCTACAAACTTTAGTTGTGGTATCTTGGTTTGCTTTATTTTTGAGTTCCTGTCTAATAACAGTTCAATCCTGCAGGGTGACTCCATTTCGGGTCACATGCCAGTGCTGTTTCTCTGAGTAACCACTGAAGGAGCTGTGGAGTCCCGCTCGGTAGAGAGCTGCACGGGAACGGGGACGACGGGAATCCCGCGGGACCCGCGGGTTCCCCCTTCGGGTCACGGGGATCCCGTGGGGATGCCCCTAGGGTCGCGGGGATCCCGTGGGGATGCCCCCTAGGGTCACGGGGATCCCGTGGGGACGCCTCCGAGGGTCGCGGGGTTCCTGCGGGGCTGGATGTACTCAGTTGCGCGGCTCTTCTTCTCCCTACCTTCTCTGCTTGCAGCACAGAGCCGAACGGAAGTCTTCCCGACGTCAGCGCTGACGTCGGAGGGGAGGGAGGGCTTAAACAAAGCCCTCCCTCCCTCCGACGTCAGCGCTGACGTCGGGAAGATTTTCGTTTGGCTCTGTGCTGCAGGCAGTGCAGGTAAGGAGGAGAGTAGCCTCGCGGTTCGAGTGGCTACCAAGGGAGGGAGGGGGCGGTCCGCCCCGCCCCGCCACGCCACACCACACCACACCCCACCCCGGTTGCAGCACAGCCGGCCAGGTCCCCTTACTTTTGTGGCACTTCCCCGACCGACCGACAACAGCCCCGGTCCGAAAATCCTCCCTGCCCTGTAGCCGCGAATCTAAATTATCTTCTTACAGCAGCTGTAATAAGGTAATTTAGATTCGCGGTTAAGGGCAGGGAGGTTTGTCGGACCGGGGCTGTTGTCGGTCGGTCGGGGAAGTGCCACAAAAGTAAGGGGACCTGGCCGGCTGTGCTGCACCCGGGGCGGTAGAGAAGGAGGGGGGAGAAGGACGCTAAAAGGCCATGGGGAAGACGGGAGGGGGGGGAAGGACTCTGAAAGCACTTGAAGACAGAGGAGGGAGAAGGACGCTGAAAGCACATGGGGAATACAAAGGGGTGGAGAAGGCGCTGAAAGGCCATGGGAAGGGCGGGGGGGGAAGACTCTGAAAGCACTTGTGGAAGACAGAGGGGGGAGAAGGATGCTGAAAGCACATGGGGAAGACAAAGGGGTGGAGAAGGATGCTGACAGGACATGGGGAAGACGGGGGGGTGGAGAAGGACGCTGAAAGGCCATGGGGAAGACAGAGAGGGAGAAGGATGCTGAAAGAACATGGGGAAGACAGAGGGGGAGAAGGACGCTGACAGGACATGGGGAAGATGGGGGGAGAAGGACGCTGAAAGGAAATGGGGAAGAGAGAGTAGGGAGAAGACGCTGGCAGGGAAGAAGACAGATGCCAGACTATGGGGGGAGCGGAGAGAAGAAGATGGGTGCCAGACCAATTTGGAAGGGGGAAGAAAGGGAGAGGCACAGTAACAGAGCAAATGGAAGATGCAGAAGGAAGAGAGACAGTGGATGGAAGGAATTGAATGAGAACATGAGGAAAGCAGAAACCAGGCAACAAAGGTAGGAAAAGAATTATATTTCTTTTTTTTTATTTTGCTTCAGGATAAAATAGTACATAAGCACATAAGCACATAAGCAATGCCTCTGCCGGGTCAGACCTGAGGTCCATCGTGCCCAGCAGTCCGCTCACGCGGCGGCCCAACAGGTCCAGAACCTGCGTAATAATCCTCTATCTATACCCCTCTATCCCCTTTTCCAACAGGAAATTGTCCAATCCTTTCTTAAACCCCAGTACCGTACTCTGCCCTATTACATCCTCTGGAAGCGCATTCCAGGTGTCCACCACCCGCTGAGTAAAGAAAAACTTCCTAGCATTTGTTTTGAATCTATCCCCTTCTAATTTTTCCGAATGCCCTCTTGTTCTTTTATGTTTTGAAAGTTTGAAGAATCTGTCTCTCTCCACTTTCTCCATGCCCTTCATGATCTTGTAGGTCTCTATCATGTCTCCTCTGAGTCTCCGCTTTTCCAGGGAGAAGAGCTCCAGCTTCTCCAATCTTTCAGTGTATGAAAGGTTTTCCATGCCCTTAATCATTCGTGTCGCTCTTCTCTGGACCCTCTCAAGTATTGCCATATCCTTCTTAAGATGCGGTGACCAATACTGAACACAGTACTCCAGGTGCGGGCGCACCATTGCCCGATACAACGGCAGGATGACTTCTTTCGTTCTGGTCGTGATACCATTTTTAATAATACCCAACATTCTGTTCGCCTTCTTCGCGGCTGCTGCGCATTGCGCCGTTGACTTCATTGTTGTATCCACCAGTACACCCAAATCTCTTTCAAGGTTACTTCCCTCTAATACTAATCCCCCCATTTGGTAGCTGAACATCGGGTTCTTTCTCCCTATATGCATGACCTTGCATTTCCCTACATTGAATTTCATCTGCCATTTATTTGCCCACTCCTCCAGTTTGCTTAGGTCTCTTTGTAGGGCCTCACACTCTTCCGTAGTTCTGACCCTTCTACAGAGTTTAGTGTCATCCGCAAATTTTATAACTTCACATTTCGTCCCCGTTTCCAGGTCATTAATAAATACATTGAACAGCAGCGGTCCAAGTACAGACCCCTGCGGAACTCCACTCGTGACCTTTCTCCATCCCGAGTAGTGACCCTTCACTCCAACCCTCTGTCTCCTGCCTGCCAACCAGTGTTTGACCCATCTGTGTACGTCCCCTTCCACTCCGTGGTTCCACAGCTTCCTAAGTAACCGCTCATGGGGTACCTTGTCAAAGGCCTTTTGGAAGTCAAGGTAGATGATGTCTACAGGTTCCCCTTTGTCCAAATGGCTGTTTACCCCCTCGAAGAAGTGCAGTAAGTTTGTTTGGCACGATCTTCCCTTGCAGAAGCCATGTTGGCTCGCTTTCATCAGCCCATTTTTTTCTATGTGCTCACAGATGCTGTCCTTTATCAGTGCTTCTACCATCTTGCCTGGAACCGATGTCAAACTTACCGGCCTATAGTTTCCCGGGTCTCCTCTTGACCCCTTTTTAAAGATAGGTGTAACATTTGCTATCTTCCAGTCCTCCGGTATCTCTCCAGTTTTCAAGGATAGGTTGCAAACTCGTTGGAGTATTTCCGCTATCTCATTTCTTAGTTCTTTTAGTACCCTAGGATGGATTCCGTCTGGGCCTGGTGATTTGTCGCTTTTCAATCTATCTATCTGTTGGAGGACATCCTCATGGCTCACCTCTATTGCCGACAGTTTTTCTTCTTGATCACCATGGAAGATCACGTCGGGTTCCGGTACATTGGATGTGTCCTCGCTTGTGAAGACTGACGAGAAGAATTTGTTTAACCTGTCAGCTACCTCTTTTTGCTCCTTTATCACTCCCTTTTTATCTCCATCATCCAACGGTCCTACTTCCTCCCTCGCCGGTGTTGATAAAAATTTATAAACATTAGAGGCTCTGGTAGAAACCCGTTTGCAAAGTATGTATTCTTCCCAATTAATATTTTCAAATTAATAAAGTCTTTTTGCTTATTTGTAAATGGGTTTCTACCAGAGCCTTTAATTCAGTAGCATAATTAAATGAAATAACTATTTCTGAAGTTTATAGGGACGGGCGGGGACGGAGGGGATTCCTCGCGGGGACGGGTGGGGACGGAGGGGATTCCTCACGGGGACAGGTGGGGACGGGTGGGATTCCTCACGGGGACGGGTGGGACTTTGGCGGGGACGGGTGGGATTTCTGTCCCCGCGCAACTCTCTACCGCTCGGTCCACAGTGCTGGTTACAATGTGAAGCTTTGAAACATCTAATACTTCTTTTGAAATGATTCCCCTCCTAATGTTTTTGCCACTCCCCATTTACTGTCTTTTTTTATTAATTTTACTTCGATATATTTAAACAACCTTTCCCTCCCCTACTTTCCTTCCGTCTCATGTACATTAATCCGAATTCGTCTAGTATTTTTAATATTTGATAAAACATTGCTTTTATGTACTATTATAATTGTCTCTTACAATCTTTTTATATTGTACACCGTCTAGACATTTGTTTTGATAGATGGTATATCAAAAATAAAGAAATTTGAAACTTGCATTGTTGTTTGTGCTTGTTCCAGTTTTCGGCCTTTTTTGACCTTTTCCTTTCCTTAAACGAAGTTTTCTTGTCTCTGATCGCTTCCTTCACCTCTACAGTGAGCCACGCTGGTTCTTTGTTCTTTTTCCTCTTGGATCCTTTGTTCATAAGCGATACAAATAGATTTTGTGCCTCGGTGACTGTGTCCTTAAAAAGGGACCAAGCTTGCTCTAGCGTTTTTATAGTGTTTATCCTCTTCTTAATCTTCTTCCCTACCATGAGTCTCATCCCTTCGTAATTCCCTTTTCGGAAGTTCAGTGCCATGGCTTTCGTTTTGGACCTATGTTTCTCCCCTGCGTCCAGATAGAAGCGGCTCATATGTGTACAAGTGGATCGATTTTTCACTCCATCAAAAATTACAAAGACTAGGGGACACTTACTAAATCTGCAGGGAAATACTTTTAAAACCAATAGGAGGAAATATTTTTTCGTTCAGAGAATAGTTAAGCTCTGGAACGCATTTCCAAATTCCTGAAGGAAAAGTCCATGGTTTATTATTAAGACATGGGGGAAGCCTCTGCTTGCCCTGGATCGGTAGCATGGAATGTTGCTACTGTTTGGGTTTTGGCCATGTACTAGTGACCTGGATTGGCCACCATGAGAACGGGCTACTGGTCTTGATGGACCATTGGTCTGAATCAGTAAGAAACATAGCAACATGATGGCAGATAAAGGCCAAATGGCCCATTACATTACATTACATTAGTGATTTTTATTCCGCTTGTACCTTGCGGTTCAAAGCGGATTACATAAGAAGAGAACTGGACATTTCCAGGATGGTACATGACAATAGAGAATACAGTTTGAGGATAGAGACTTAATAACAGAATGATAGTAAAGACTTAATAACATCGGAAGATGTTTTGGACGGCAGTGTTTTGGTTTCTTGGGGGATGGGGTGAGGGAGGTTAGGTAGATTGTATATGCTTTTTGAACAGCAGTGTTTTGATTTCTTTACGGAATGTCTTGAGGTCTGATGTTGCGGTTAACAATCTGGTGATGGAAGGTTCGAGTTTTGCAGCATGTGTTGCCAGGAGGCTATCATAAAGCTTTTTGCGGTGAGTACCCTTGAGTGGTGGGTATGTGAATGATGTCAGTGTTCTTCTTGTTCTGGTTGGAAGGTTACGGTTTAGGCGGTCATTTAGGTAGGTGGGTGCAGTACCGTTAATTACTTTGAAGAGTAGACAGTATAGTTTGAATTGAATTCTGGCTCGAATCGGTAACCAGTGTGAGTCTAGGTAGGCATTGGTGATGTGGTCAAATTTTCCGAGTGAGTAAATTAGTCTAAGGGCTGTGTTCTGAACAGTTTGAAGTTTTTTGATCATGTTTGTGGGGCATGGTAGATAAAGGATATTGCAGTAGTCCACGAGACCTAGTACCAGGGATTGTACAATTATCCTGTAGTGTTCTTTGTCAAAGAATTTCCTTATTTTTCTTAAGTTGCGCATTGTGAAGAATGCTTTTTGGGTAGTTTTGTTGATTTGGGTCTGCATAGTGCAGCATCTGTCTATCAGCACTCCCAAGATTCTGAGTGAGGTCTGGATTGGGTATTTGGTTGCTTTAATTTCTAGGTCTGTTATGGATGGGTTTTTGTCCGTTTCAAGCATTAGGAATTTGGTTTTGTCCGAGTTTAGTTTCAGTTTGTGGTTTGTCATCCATTTTTCTACTTCATCCAGAATTATTTCCAGGTGTCCTGTTGAGGTGTGGTCTTGGATTTCGAAGGGGAGGAGAATAGTTATGTCATCTGCGTAGCTGAATGATGTTACATTTAGGTTGTCTAAAGTGGTGCCGAGGGAGGAGATGAAGAGATTGAATAGAATGGGCGATAGTGGTGACCCCTGCGGGACTCCGCATGGATTTGATCATGGGTTAGATTTCGTGTTGTTTGTCTTAACTCTGTACGTTCTTGTTTTAAGGAATCCTTGGAACCAATTGTAAACCACCCCTGAGATCCCGATTGCATCAAGTATCTGGAGTAATATGGTGTGATCGACTAGATCGAAGGCGGCAGAAAGATCTAGTTGGATAATTAGGATCCTGTGTCCTTTACTGAGGTGTTGACGGGCTATGTCTAGTAGTGTTGCTAGTAGTGTTTCCGTGCTGTGGTGAGATCTAAATCCTGATTGAGAGGAGTGAAGTATATTATGGTCAAATAGGTAGTTGGTGAGGTATTGAGCCACAAGTCCTTCAATCAGTTTGACATATAATGGGATCGAAGCGATAGGTCTGTAGTTGGTAGGAGCGTCTATAGGGCCTTTTTGATCTTTCAGTAGGGGTGTGATTATGATCTCTCCAAGATCTTGTGGGAATTGACCTTCTATGAGAGTGCTTTGAATCCATTGCATGAGGTTGGTTTTGAATTTAAGGGAGGCATTTGTAAGCAGATACGATGGGCAGTAGTTCAAGTCGCATGAGGTGTGGCTGTATTTTTTGTATAGTCGGTTCAAATCAGACCATTGTAGGGTTGGGAATGTGGTCCATGTTCTGTCTGCAGATATGGCTTCTTCCGTTGTGGGGGTTATTATCTCGTAGAGTTTGGTGGTTGAGTTGTTGAAGGTATTTCTGATTGTAGTGATCTTGTGTTTGAAGTGGTCTGCTAGTTGAGAAGCTGTTGGTGGTTTATTGCCTTGAGTGGCAAGGAATGGGTTTGTGTCCGTAAGTTTTTTTACTAAGTTGAAGAGTGTTTTTGTGTCAGAGGTGTTTGTCCCAATTAGTTTAGAGTAGTATGTTTTGCGCTTTTCTTTAAGTTTGATGTTGTATAGTTTGATTTGGGTTCTCCAAGCGGATTTGGTTTGATCATTTTTCTTTTTTCTCCAAGATCTTTCAAGTTGTCTGCAATGCCTTTTTTGTAGGAGGAGTTCGGAGTCGAACCACTTGTCTGAGGATCTGCAGGTTCTATGTTTGGTTTTTTCAGGGGCTAGCTCGTTCAAGGTTGTTTCACTTAGGATGCGCCAGTGATTTACGAAGTCAGTTGGGTCGATGGGGGCGATTATAGGGTCAACTTTAACCCAGAATGTGGCAGGCTCAATTTTCTGTCTAGATTTGAAGGTTGTTTTTTGTGGCTTGGGTTTTGTGTTATTTTGAGGCCAGTTGATGGTGAAAGTGTATTTGTGGTGGTCTGACCAAAGAGAGGGATGCCAGGTACCATTGGTGATATGAATTTTTGGGGTGTGGAGGTTATGAGACGTGAATGCTGCTATATCAAGTTGGTGGCCTTTTTCGTGCGTGGGTTCAGGATTGAGGATCTGGTAGGATAGGGCGTCGAGGTATGAGAGTATATCGTCTACTTGTTTGGATGTGTGGTCCTCGAGGTGGAGATTGATGTCTCCTAGGAGCAAATTGTATGTGGAGGTTAGAGAGTTCTGGAATATGAATTCTTCGAGTTCAAGTTTTGAAGTGTTCCATTTTCCTGGAGTGATGTAGCATAATAGACAGTTCAAGGTGTCTGTGAGTGTATTGTCGGAGAGTTGGCATGCAAGAAGGTCTAAGTGAGGGGTTGAGTGTTTGTGTAGAACTTTTAGGTTGAGGTTGTTTTGTACTAGAATAGCTAGTCCTCCCCTCGTTTGTTTTCTCGACAAACCAGCTCTAATTTGTACCCTTTGGGGCAGAATTCGGTTATGCATGGGTCCGAATTGGATGTTAGCCAGGTTTCGGCTAGGAAGAGACAGCTTAGTTGTTCTTCAGTCAGCCAGTCTTTAATTAGGTTTGCTTTTGGGCTAATTGATCTTATATTCATGTAGGCACAGGTTAACGAGGTATATTTTGTGTTGGAATTAGGATTGCAATTAAGGTAGAGGATATTTTTTGGTGGTGTGAGTTGTTTTTGAGTAGTAGTCTTGTGCTTTGGTGGAGGTCTTTTTCCCCAGGTGGTGGGAATGTGGTCTTGGCTGGTCAGTGGGCAGGATGTTAGGGTTCCCATTTGCAGTCACCATTATCTCTTTCTCCAAGAGATCTCACGTGCCTATCCCAGGCCCTTTTGAATTCAGACAGTCTCTGTCTCCACCACCTTTTCCGGGAGACTGTTCTATGCATCTACCACCCTTTCCATAAAAAAGTATTTCTTCAGATTACGCTGGAACATATCGGCTCTTAACTTCATCCTATGCCCTCATTGCTTAGTTTCCTTTCAAATGAAAGACTCAACTCATGTGCATTTACATTACGTAGGTATTTAAAAGTCTCTATCATATCTCCCCTCTCCCACTTTTCCTCCAAAGTATACAGATTGAGATCTTTAAGTCTGTCCCCATGCACCTTATGATGAAGACCACATACTATTTTAGTAGCCTTCCTCTGGACTGACTCCTTCCTTTTTATATCATTTTGAAGGTGCGGCCTCCAGAATTGTACACAATATTCTAAATGAGGTCTCACCAAAGTCTTATACAGGGGCATCAGTATCTCCTTTTTCCGACTGACCATACCTCTCCTTATGCAACCTATCATCCTTCTAGCTTTCGCTGTTTGGCCACCTTAAGATCATCACTTACAATCACATCCAAGTAAGATCATCACATACAGTCACATCCAAGTCTCGCTCTTCTGTCATGCACATAAGTTCTTTACCCCCTAAACTACCGGTCCCTTGGGTTTTTGCAGCCCAAATGCATGACCTTGCATTTCTTAGCATTAAATTTTAGCTGCCAAATTTCAAACCATTTTTCAAGATTCGCCGGGCTTTCTTCATATTATTCACAACATCTATTGCAGATTTTGGTATCATCCACAAAGAGGCAAATTTTACCCAACAACCCTTAAGCAATATCGTTTATAAAAATGTTAAAAAGAACAGGCCCAAGAATAGAACCTTGAGGCACACCACTGGTAACATCCCTTTCCTCAGAGCGATCTCCCTTGATCATTACCCTCTGTCGCCTTCCACTCAACCAATTCTTGACCCAGACCGAATGCATTTAGTTTATTAGACTTCTGTGTGAAACACTGTCAAAGGCTTTGCTAAAATCTAAATACACTACATCTAGCGCACATCCTGTATTACCCAGTCAAAGAAATTGATCAGATTTATCTGGCAAGACCTATCTCTGGTGAATCCATGTTGCCTCCGGTCCTGTAATCCACAGGATTCCAGAAACTTGACCATTCTCTGTTTTAAGTGTTTCCATTAACTTGCTTACCACAGAAGTCAGACTTATTGGCCTGTAATTCCCTACCGCCTAGAAGTCGCAAGATTGTGGCGGTATAGAAGAATAAAGTTATTATTATTATTATTACTTCTTCCTTACTTCCACTTTTGTGGAGAGGGACCACATCTGCCCTTCTCCAGTCCTCAAGTACCACTCTCGACTCTAGAGATTTGTTGAAAAGGTCAATCAGCAGAGTTGCCAGAACTTCCCTAAGTTCCTTCAGCACCCTCGGATGTACACCATCCAGCCATTCTTATGTTCTGAATGCTGTGTGTGAGTCTGCATGGGGGGCGGTTTTTAAGGTATGAAAAAGCTGAAGAAGAGAAAGAGAAAAAAACCAGGGACAACACCTGTCCCTCATAGATTTGAGTTCCTGGTAGTTTCCAGTATGGCTCTTGATTGACCATAAAGCACAGTTACTTACCGTAACAAGTGTTATCCAGGGACAGCAGGCAGATATTCTCTACATGTGGGTGACATCATCCATGGAGCCCCGATTGGATACTCTCGCAAGCAAACTTGCTTGAAGATCTTCAAGCTTGTGAGTGTACCGCGCATGCGCGTGTGCCTTCCCGCCAAAGTTAGGCGCGCTTCTCCTCAGCATAGCCTCAGTTCAGATAGCTAGCAAAGAAGCCAACCTGGGGAGGTGGGTGAGTTGCGAGAATATCTGCCTGCTGTCCCTGGATAACACCTGTTACGGTAAGTAACTGTGCTTTATCCCAAGACAAGCAGACAGCATATTCTCTACATGTGGGTGACCTCCAAGCTAACTGTAAGGGGATGGAGGGAGAGTTGGCAATTAAGGAGAACAGGATTAGCAAAACCGACCAGCCAAAGTGGCCGTCACGCCTGGAGAAAGACAGTAGTGAGAGGTGAATGTATGAACCGAGGACCAAGTGGCAGCCTTACAGATTTCCTCAATGGGAGTCAAGCGGAGGAAAGCAGATGCTGCCATCGCACGCACTTCGTGGCCTGTGAATCAACCCGGCAAGGAGAGGCCAGCCTGAGCGGAACAGAGAGAGATAGAAGCGGCCAACCCGTTAGAAATGGTCCACTTAGAAACAGAGTGACCCAAGTGAGTAGGATCGAAAGAGAGGAACAGCTGTGGAACAGAGCGATGGGGAGTGGTGCGCTTCAAGTAGAAGGCCAGCGCACGCTTACAAGCAAGAGAATGCAGAGCCACATCTCCAGGGTGAGAAGGGGGCATCGGAAAAAACACAGGAAGAACCATGGATTGGTTGATGGGAAACCCTGAAACAACCTTAACAAGAACGTAGGATGGGTACGGAGGACCACCTCATCATGATAAAGACAGTGAAAGGTGGGTCCGCTACTAGGGCTTGAAGCTCACTGACCCGACAGGCAGACGTGAGAGTAATAGGAAACACAACCTTCCAAGGAAGAAACTGCAAGTGAGCCCGCGCTAGCGGCTCGAACAGGAGTTACATGAAAGGAGCAAGAACCACGTTAAAATCCCAAACCACCGGAGGAGGTTTAAGGAGCGGACGAACGTGGAAAAGGCTTTACATGAAGCGGGAAACCACAGGATGAACAGAGATAGGCTTCCCGTCAAGCGGCAGATGAAAAGCAGTAAGGGCACCAAGATGGACACGAATCGAAGAGGACTTGAGTCCAGCACCCGACAAGTGCAACAGATAGTCTAAGACAGCAGACAGGGAGGCAGAGGATGGCTCAAGCTGCCGAGTAGCACACCAGGAAGAAAATCAGGTCCACGTCTGATGGTAACAATGTCGAGTGGACTCCTGCCGAGACGCCCTCAGGACGTCCAGCACAGGTTGGGAGAGCTGGAATGAGGGCATTAATTCTCAAGGAACCAGGCTGTCAAGGGCAGAGACTGCAGGTTGGGACGAAGCAGTGAACCCCAACTCAGCGAAAGCAGAGAAGGAAAACAGGCAGAAGAAGAGGCTCCCTGGAACTGAGTTGTACAGAAGGGAGAATCATGGCTGCCGGGACCACCGAGGAGCTATCAGAATCATGGTGGCCCGCGAGGACTGGAACCTGACGAGAGTCATCAAAATCAGATGGAATGGAGGGAACGCATACAGAAAAAGGTACATTCAATCCAGCAGAAAGCATCCGCTTGTGATTGAGGGAGTACAAGAACAGATTGACATCCGGAGCTCCCCAACAAGCAAACACCCGACGCAGAGCCAGGAATGGAGGGACTACTCTTGAGGCTGCAGAAGACAGCTCAACCTGTCCACCAGACAATTGTGCTGGTTCGGAATATAGACCGCGCGAAGGAATATATTGCGGCGAATGGCCCAAACAACGTCCCTTGGCACAGGGACGCGGACCCTGTGCCCCCCCCCCCCCCCCCCGGTTAGTTGATATAATAGATGGCGACCTGGTCGTCCATGCGGATCAGCACCACTTGGTCGCAAAGCAGGTGGCAAAAATATTTCAGAGCGAGGAGAATCACACGAAGCTCCAGCAGAGTGATGTGACAAAGGCGGTATGCACTGGACCAAAGACCCTGAGCGTGAAGACCGGCCAGACGAGCCCCCACAAGCATAGGCCGATGAGTCCATCATGAAGACCTGTCGCGGAGGAGGAGCATGAAACAGAAAACCTCAGGAAGGATTGGAAGAGAGCAGCCACCAACAGAGAGAGTTCTCCAACAAAGGAGGCATGAAAACGCGTCGAGAGAGAGTCTCGATACTGATTCCATTGGGACACAAGAGTCCACTGGGGAATGCGGAGGTGAAGTCTGGCAAAAGGAGTCACGGGAACCGTAGAGGCCATGTGACCGAGGA
Organism: Geotrypetes seraphini; assembly: GCF_902459505.1. Classification (NCBI taxonomy): domain Eukaryota; kingdom Metazoa; phylum Chordata; class Amphibia; order Gymnophiona; family Dermophiidae; genus Geotrypetes; species Geotrypetes seraphini. The sequence goes on from NC_047086.1 coordinate 287,956,327, forward strand.
GGACCATCAGAAGTCGAGCCGAGGCCGAGACAAGAAGGAGCGCAGACGAACTGTGTCCAGGACCGCTCCGATGAACTCCAGAGACTGGGATGGACAGAGGCGAGACATGGGGAAGTTCACCCCGAAGCCGAGACTTTGAAGGAGCAAAATGGTTTGATGCATTGTTCGCAGAACCTCCTGGCGGGAGGATGCTTTGATCAACCAGTCATCGAGGTAGGGAAACACCTGCAGGCCGCGGAGCAGCAGCTACCACAACCAGGCAGTTCGTTAAAACCCTCGGAGAGGCCGCCAGGCCAAAGGGAAGAACACGATACTGGAGATGGAGATCCCCCCACCTGAAATCTGAGAAACCAGCGTGAGGCCGGGTGAATAGGAATTTGCGTGTATGCCCCTTTGTGGTCCAGTGAGCAAAGCCAGTCCCCTTCGTCCAAGAGGGGGCACAACGCTGGAAGGGTGAGCATACTGGACTAGAAGCTTGCTCAGGGCACAGGGGTCCAGGATCAGACGCAGATCCCCCGTCTTTCTGGGCACCAGAAAATACTGGGAGCATCATCCCGTATGCCACTGATCCTGAGGAACCTCATCGACCGCTCTGAGGTGAAGTAGGGCTCGAGCTTCCAGCAACAGAAGGGACAGTGGAGACTGGCCCAAAGGACACTCTCCGGGAGGAAGGTCTGGGGGTACGTGACTAAAGTGAAGGGTGTACCCTACCCGGATAATGGAAAATGCCCAACTGTCAGAGGTAAGGCTATACCACTGTGCGTAGAAATGATGGAGACACCCCCCCCCCGAAGGGAGGGGAGAAGTCCCCAGAAGGAGAGGAGCCTGGAGGCTCATACTGGAATAGTCAAAAAGACGGTCCAGGTTTTGCCGAAGCCGGCAGCTGGACCCTAGCCTGGCGCTGCTGCAGCTATTGCAGCCGCTGCGAAGGAGGCCGAGAGAATGCAGGAGTGGTATCCTGTGGGTACCTCCAGAGAGGGATTTTATACTGCTGGGCCGGAGGGTCTTCAGCTTAAGGCGCACCAGAGAGGTGAAGGACCGTTCATGTTCTGAGAGGCGCTTAGTGGCCGCCTCGATGGAATCATCAAATAGCGCAGTACCCACGCAAGGGAGATTGGCTAGATGATCCTGGAGATTCGGATCCATAGCCACACCCTGAGCCAAGCGAGACGACGCATAGCAATCGCAAAAGCTGGGACTCTCGAGGACAACTCAAAGGCGTCATAGGCCGCCTGGAACATACAGAGCCGGAGCTGGGAGAGAGTCTCCTCTAGGAGACGAAACTCCACACTATGAGAATCCGGCGCATCTGCCCAGAGTGAGTGGAGGGCTTCCACACAGAACCGGAGATAGGATGCGAAGATAAAGTTATAGTTGAGGACACGGTTCGCCATCATCGAGTATTGATAAAACAGCGACCAAACTTGTCCATTGGACTGCCCTCCCACCCCAGCGGGATGGCAGCATACACCCTCGAGGGGTTGGACTTCTTCAAGGAAGACTCAACCACCAGGGATTGGTGAGAAAGTTGAGAACCTTCGAATCCCTGAATAGGATCCGGAGACATTGACATAGAGGCACAAATCCCCAGGCGACGTCAAGGCTCAGTCAACGTTGAGGCACAGAGCCCCAGTCAACGTCGAGGCACAGAGTCCCAGTCGACGTCGGGGCACAAAACCTCAGCCGACGTCGAGGCACCAAGCCCCAGTCGATGGCGAGGCACACAGCCTCAGTCGACGGCGAGGCACAAAGCCTCAGTCGAAGCACACAGTCCAAGTCGAGGCACATACCCGCAGCCGACGTCGAGGCACAAAACCTCAGTCGAGGCACACAGCCTGAGTCGACGGCAAGGCATACAGCTTCAGGCAACATCGAGGTACGGAGCCCCAGTCGATGTCGAGGCGCAAAACCCCAGTTGACACCGAGGCACAAAGCCGCAGCTGATGCACAAAGCCTCATCCGACGTTGCTCAGTCGAGGCTTCGAAAGGTGGCACCATACCAATGAAACTGGTAATGAAGGTGCAGCAGTGCGCTCCATAGAGGGCAACCTCGAGGATGAGTATTCCCATGAAAGGAGGCATGCTTCGAAGGTCTCGTAGAGGCTGGCACGACTGCACTCAATGCTTGGAATGCCCGAGTCTCAGCTGGCGGCGTTACTGAGGTAACGCACCTAGGGAGGAAAGAAGAGACTTACCCAAGGATGGAACCCATGAGGCACAGCAGACGGGACCAGAGGGATGAGACGAGGCCGCCACTGGGGATCGATGCCACGGCAGCTCAATTCCAATGAAGGAAAAAGGCCCAGCCGTTCTATTCACACGTGCTGAACACAGTGAGAGGCCAGGGGAAAAAGAAAAACACAGCCGCAGCCAAACAAGGACTAGCGGCAGGGCTGAAGCCCAAGAAAGGCCCGCCGGAGGAAAACCAGCGGGAACACAACAAATTTTTTTTTTTTTTTTTAAATAAGAGGCGGCGCACAGTGACTTAAAGAAAAATAAAATAAAAGCCGCGGTGCAAGAAGGCAAGTAGGAAACAGCAGAGCTGTAGAACAGGGCTTCTTGGATCCACGGAAAAACAAGAACTGAGGCCATGCTGAGGAGCGGCGCACCCTAACTCGGGCGGGAAGGCACACACGCATGCACGGTACATTCGAAAGCTTTAAGATTTTCAAGCAAGTTTGCTTGCGAGTGTATCCGATCGGGGCTCCGTGGATGATGTCACCCGCATATAGAGAATATGCTGCCTGCTTGTCCTGGGATAACTATCTGTCTCTTAAGACTAGGCATCAGGCCTTAGCACATCTGTTGAAATTGTGGAGCCTCCCAGCCCAATGTAAGGATTCCTAGTTAATATTAAGTATTGGTAATTTAGAAGTCATTCTAATGTCTTTCCTGAGACTGAATGACTTAGAGCCCTAAGGTTTATCTGTACTGACATACCCAGGATCAGATCTGTTTAATCTCCCATAGGCCTTTGCTGACATTGGTTAGGCCAACAGAAAATGCTGACAGCTAGCAATGTAAAGCTGACATGTATGACCTAATATTTCCATATGGGGAGTTACAGCTGATCCCAATACATAGTCTAATCTAATCTGAGATTTCTGAGTTGCAGTATGCCTAACTAGGTTCGAAACTTACAATGCTAATTAAATAGATATAATTTAAAAATAAAACAAAAAGTTCTTAGTAGTACATGATAATACAGATGTGAGGGGGTAATATACCGTATTTGCCGGCGTATAAGACGACTTTTCAGTACCTTAAAATCCTCCCCAAAGTCGGGGGTCGTCTTATACGCCGGGTACTGTTTACATGCAGTGGCGTACCAGGGGGGGGGGCGGAGGGGGCGGTGCGCCCCGGGTGCCAGCCCTAAGGGGGTGTTCCCGGCCTTGCCGTTCAGTCCCCCGCCACCCCCGAAGGACCGCTCGCCCCACTGACCTTCCTGCACCACCTGTGAAGCAGCCCGCAGCAGGATCGCGAAGTCAGCGTCAGCGATCCCTGCGCTGCTTCCTGCGCCGCGATCCCGCCCCTTCTCTGACGTCAGAGGAGGGGCGGGACCGTGGCGCAGGAAGCAGCGCAGGGATCGCTGACGCTGACTTCGCGATCCTGCTGCGGGCTGCTTCACAGGTGGTGCAGGAAGGTCAGTGGGGCGAGCGGTCCTTCGGGGTGGGTCGGGGCATCAGGCCTTCAGGGTGGGGCGGGCGGGCAGGCAGGCAGGCTTTCAAGGGGGAGGGGGGTGACAGGCAGGCAGGCAGGCCTTCAAGGGGGAGACAGGCCTATAAGGGGGGGACAGGCCTACAAGGGGGGGGACAGGCCTTCGGGGGGGTGCAGGCCTTCAAGGGGGGGACAGGCAGGCAGAAGGTTGTGCAGAAGGTGTGCGGAAGAAGGGGTAGTCTTATACGGCGAGTATATAACAAACTCTATATTTTAACTGTAAAAGTTGGGGGGTCGTCTTATACGCCCAGTCGTCTTATACGCCGGCAAATACGGTAATTGGAAAGTTAATACTGTATGGCCCAGATTTACTAAAGTCAGCGATCGAAGCTAAACCAGGTATACAAATCATAAGAGGCCCTATGATCTCATGTTTGTAACGTTATGATATGCCCACTACCTATGTAAAAGTTTAGGTGTTCAAAGGAAATGTGTGCAAGTTTGATAGAGGAAAGAATTTGAGTATGATGACAATAAAAACTATTATAAAGATCGTTTTGACCATCCTTTTAACCCACTCTTTCTATAAAAGTTTTGATACAGCTTGGATGTTGTTTTTGAGGCTGTGTTCTTTAGTATGATTGTGTTTTTGGCAGCATTACTTTAAATATGTTTGTTATGTTAATCAAGTTTTCTATTCCACCTTTACCTATTCAGTTTACGGTCAGATTACAAGAGGTTGGGTCAGTTACCCTGGAAGTTATAATGGACAGTTTGACATGAACATTCAATAGAGTTGCTAGTACAGGTAGACCAATACAGTTATTAATACAGTTAGGTTATAGTTACAGATACATAGTTACAAGTTTAAGTAGGTCATCTTTGGATCATCATTATGTCCCAGGAGTTGCATTAAACAATTTAGAAATACATAGAAACATAGAAATAGACGGCAGATAAGGGCCCACGGCCCATCTAGTCTGCCCACCTTAATGTCCCTCCCCTACCTTTGCCCTGTGAATAGATCCCATGTGCCGATCCCATTTGGCCTTATAATCAGGCACGCTGCTGGCCTCAATCACCTGTAGTGGAAGACTATTCCAGCGATCAACCACTCTTTCAGTGAAAAATAATTTCCTGGTGTCACCTCGTAGTTTCCCGCCCCTGATTTTCAACGGATGCCCTCTTGTTGTCGTGGGACCCTTGAAAAAGAAGATATCTTCCTCCGCCTCGATGCGGCCCGTAAGATACTTGAACGTCTCGATCATGTCCCCCCTCTCTCTGCGCTCCTCGAGCGAGTATAGCTGTAATTTGTCAAGCCGTTTTTCGTATGGTAGATCCTTGAGTCCCGAGACCATCCGGGTGGCCATTCTTTGCACCGACTCCAGTCTCAGCACATCCTTGCGATAATGCGGCCTCCAGAATTGCACACAGTATTCCAGGTGGGGCCTCACCATGGATCTATACAATGGCATAATGACTTCCGCCTTACGACTGACGAAACCCCTTCGTATGCAGCCCATGATTTGTCTTGCCTTGGACGAAGCCTGCTCCACTTGATTGGCAGACTTCATGTCCTCACTGACGATTACCCCCAAGTCTCGTTCTGCTACCGTTTTTGCTAGGATCTCGCCATTAAGGGTATAAGGATTCTGGCTGCCCAGGTGCATAACTTTGCATTTTTTGGCATTGAAGTTGAGTTGCCATGTCCTAGACCATCGCTCCAGTAGGAGTAGGTCGTGCATCATGTTGTCGGGCACTGAATCTTCGTCTGTTGTGCATTTGCCCACTACATTACTCAGTTTGGCGTCATCGGCGAATAATGTTATTTTACCTCGAAGCCCTTCTGCCAAGTCTCTTATAAAGATGTTGAATAGGATTGGGCCCAAGACTGAGCCCTGTGGTACTCCACTAATCACCTCCGTCATTTCGGAGGGAGTGCCGTTCACCACCACCCTTTGGAGCCTACCTCCAAGCCAGCTCCCAACCCATTTCGTCAATGTGTTACCTAATCCTATAGAACTCATCTTGCTCAGTAACCTGCGGTGTGGTACGCTATCGAATGCTTTGCTAAAGTCCAGGTACACGATGTCCAGGGACTCCCCAATATCCAGCTTCCCCGTTACTCAGTCAAAGAAGCTGATCAGGTTGGATTGGCAGGATCTCCCCTTAGTAAATCCATGTTGTCGGGGATCCCGTAGATTCTCCTCATCCAGGATATCTAATTGGTGTTTGATTAGAGTTTCCATTAGTTTGCTCACTATCGATGTTAGACTCACTGGTCTGTAGTTTGCTATCTCCATCTTTGAGCCTTTCTTGTGGAGTGGAATGACGTTAGCCGTCCTCCAGTCCAACGGGACGCTGCCTGTACTAAGGGAGAGGTTGAAGAGCGCGGACAGTGGCTCCGCCAAGACATCACTCAGCTCCCTAAGCACCCTGGGGTGCAGGTTGTCCGGCCCCATTGCTTTGTTAACCTTGAGCTTTGACAGCTCACCGTAGACACTGCTGGGCGTAAACTCAAAGTTACTAAACGGGTCAACTGAGCCAACCCTTGTCTGTAGCTGAGGGCCGAGCCCTGGCGCTTCTCGGGTGAAGACTGAGCATAAGTATTCATTTAATAGTTGGGCTTTTTCCGAATCCTTTTCCACATAGTCTCCGTCTGGTTTCCTAAGACGTACAATCCCGCCTGAGTTTTTTCTTCTATCACTGATATACCTGAAGAAGGATTTATCTCCCTTCTGGATGTTCTTTGCTAGAGACTCCTCCATGAGGAATTTAGCCTCCCTGACTGCTGTTTTGACGGCTTTTGATTTGGCCAGGTAGTCTGCTCTAGAGTCCTGCTTCCCTGATTGTTTGTAAGAGATGAATGCTTTTTTCTTCTCCTTGATCAGGTCTGAGATCTCCGCAGTAAACCACTGTGGCTTATTGTTCCTTCGCCGTTTACTTACTGATTTTACATAGCGGTTTGTTGCTTCTTGTATGGTTGCTTTCAAAGTCGACCACATGTCTTCCACGTTATCGGTTTCTTCTTGGCTTTGTAGCGCCTGGTGAACGAAGTCTCCCATTTCTTTGAAATTTGTGTCCTTGAATTTGAGGACTTTGGTTAGTGTAGTAGATTTAGTGAAACCTTTCCTGATATTGAACCATACCATGTTGTGGTCACTGGAGGCCAATGTGTCGCCCACCGAGACCTCTGTGACACTTTCTCCATTGGTAAGTATCAGGTCCAGAATTGCCTGATCCCTTGTCGGTTCCAACACCAGTTGCCTGAGGCTTGCTCCTTTCATAGAGTTTAATAGCCTCCTGCTGCTGCCGGAAGCAGAGGTAAGTGTAACCCAATCCACATCAGGTATGTTGAAGTCACCTAGCAATACTGTGTCCCCACGCAAGGTGATATTTTCTATATCTTCGATTATTTCCATATCCAGATCATCCTGTTGTCTTGGGAGTCTGTAAATTACGCCAAGATACAAGCATTTGTCCTTCCCTCTGGCCAAATTAACCCAAAGGGATTCCCCAGTATACTGGACATCTGAAATGGGCTTTTACAATTACCGGCACTTTACTCTGAGGCTAGATTTGTTAGGAACTGGTCAACCTTCTAGGAAAAGGGGAGCTTGTTCCAAAAGGATGGACTCCACCTTAACTGGGATGTAAGGTGACGGGACAAAAGCATGCCGGACAAAGCCACGCCGACATTTCGGCACAAACAATTGCGCACAAGACTTCAGTGCGCCGCTGTAAAAGTTAATTTTAAAGAGCTCTGATGGGGGGTATGAGGGGTGCAACCCCTCACATTATACAGAAAACAACTTTTTCCTAAAAAATCGGAAAAAAGTTTTCCTCTATAATGGGGGGTTCCAACCCCCCCAACAGCAGTGCGAACACTATTAAGTAAACTGGGGGGTGTTCCCCCCTCACATCCTCTTTTGGAGCTCTTTAAAATTAACTTTTCTGGCGGTGTGCTGGTGTCTTGCGCCCAATTGTCTGGGCTAAAATGTCGGGGCGGCTTTGTCCGGCTCGCGAATGACTGAACCGGGATGTAAACAGGCTGCTGGCACTAACATTTAAAAAAAGAGATAGAGCAGCTTTTAAACTGAGATGGGGGAAAGACGACAGTGGCCCAAGAGCAGATGGTAGAAGGTAGAAGACATAGTGAGCCACATCGACAGGATCATCGACAGTGTGGAAGAAGAAGATACAGCGGTGATGATCCGTGTGGGGACTAACAACGTGAGCAGCAGAAACTACAACAGAGAAGTACTGAAGGACCAGTTCCGGATGCTAGGAAGGAGGCTGAAGAACAGAACACAGAGGATAGCATTCTCAGAGATCCTACCGGTACCCAGGGCCGATGAGAAGAGGCAGATGGAGCTGCAAGCAGTCAACGCGCGGATGCGGTGCTGGTGTGAGGCAGAAGGATTCCACTTCGTGCGCAACTGGACGACGTTCTGGGGGAAGTGCAAGCTGTACAGGAAGGATGGACTCCACCTCAGCAGAGATGGAACAAGGCTACTTGCAAGCAACATAAAGTGAGAAGTTGAGAAATTTTTAAAGTAGGAAGAAGGGGAAAGCTGACAGTCAACCAAGAGAGAGAGTCGATGGTTCAAGAACCAGTATACCCGGAGGATACCGTGCAGGAAGACAGAGGGGAAGACTCACCGGAGGACACCGTGCAGGAAGATATAGGGGAAGACTCACTGGATCACAGGCAAGTAAGACCGAAGGGACACAAGAGGGAAGGAAATGCAAGAAAGGAACAGGCTGTAAACTCAAGTGTATATACACGAACGCAAGGAGTCTAAGGAATAAGATGGGTGAATTAGAAGCTATGGCACAAAAAGATAACGTTGACATCATCAGAATCACGGAAACATGGTGGACTGAGGAAAACGTCTGGGACACTGTGCTACCGGGATACAAGCTATACAGCAGAGACATAGTGGCTCAAAAAGGTGAGGGCATTGCCATATACGTCAAAGAGGGAATTGAATCTACTGGAGAGAACACGCCAGAAATGACGAACAAGTTAGTCTCTATGGGTCAAAATTCCGGGACAAATGGATTGGAAACGAAGATCGGCATCTACTACCAGTCCGAAGAAACTGATGTAGAAATGACGGACGAGATTAAACGCAAATGCAAGGGAGGCAACGCAGTTATCATGGGTGACTTCAACTATCCGGGAATAGACTGGAACCTAGGCACCTCCAGCTGCGCTAGGGAGACCAAGTTCCTGGATTCTGTAGGCGATTACTTCCTGGAACAATTTGTCAAGGAAAATACAAGAGAAAATGCAATTCTGGACTTAATTCTGAATGGACTGCGAGGACCGGCACAAGGTGTAGAAGTAGAGGGGACACTGGGAAGCAGCAATCACAATATGATCCACTTCAACCTAGACGCAGGGGAGAAACACCGGTCTAGAACGACGGCAATGGAAGGGAAATTACGAAGGGATGAGACTCATGGTGGGGAAGAAGATAAGCACTGTAAAAACGCTAGAGCAAGCTTGGTCCCTTTTTAAGGACACAGTCACCGAGGCGCAAAATCTATATATACCGCGTATGAACAAGGGATCCAAGAGGAAAAAGAACAAAGAACCGGCGTGGCTCACTGTAGAGGTGAAGGAAGCGATCAGAGACAAGAAAACTTCATTTAAGGAATGGAAAAGGTCAAAAATGGACGAAAACTGGAATAAGCACAAACAACATCAACGCAGGTGCCATTAGACGGTAAAAGGGGCCAAAAGTGACTATGAGGAAAAATAGCCAAGGAGGCGAAAAACTTCAAGTCATTCTTTCGATACATTAAGGGGAAACGACCCATGAAGGGAAGCGGTGGGTCCTTTGGATGACCGTGGAATAAAGGGAGTGCTAAAAGAAGATAAAGAAATTGCCGACAAACTGAACACATTTTTTTGCATCTGTATTTACCGAAGAGGATATACACAACATACTGGAACCCACCAGGCTCTATGCTGGAAATGAAGAAGGGAAACTGACAGGGCTGACGGTCAGTCTAGAAGAGGTATACAGGCAGATTGATAGGCTAAAGAGCGATAAATCCCCGGGACCGGATGGCATCCATCCAAAGGTCATCAAGGAACTAAAAGGGACTATAACTGAACTGCTTCAACTAGTAGCCAACCTGTCAATCAAATTGGGAAAGATTCCGGAAGACTGGAAGGTGGCGAATGTTACGCTGATCTTCAAAAAGGGTTCGAAGGGGGATCCGGGAAACTACAGACCGGTGAGTCTAACCTCGTTACTGGGAAAGATGGTAGAGGTGCTGATAAAGGACCGCATCATTGATCACCTTGATGGACACGGTCTAATGAGGACCAGCCAGCACGGTTTCAGCAAAGGCAGATCTTGTCTGATGAACTTGCTGCACTTTTTTGAGGGAGTAAACAGGCAGATAGACAAGGACGACCCGGTTGACATTGTATATCTGGATTTTCAGAAGGCGTTCGACAAGGTTCCGCATGAACGACTACTTCAGAAAATTGCAAGTCATGGAATCAAGGGTGAAATGCGTAGATCAAAAAATGGCTGGAGCATAGGAAACAGAGAACATAAGAAGTTGCCTCCGCTGAGTCAGACCAGAGGTCCATCTTGCTCAGCGGTCCGCTCCCGCGGCGGCCCATCAGGCCTAGTGCCTGAACAGTGGTCCCTGATTAATTTTGTAACTTACCTCTAATCCCATCCCTCTACTCTTATCTGTACCCCTCAATCCCTTTGTCTTCCAAGTACCTATCCAAAGCTTCTTTGAACCCCTGTAGCGTGCTCCTGTTTATCACATCCTCTAGTAGCGCGTTCCATGTATCCACCACCCTCTGTGTGAAAAAGAACTTCCTGGCGTTTGTTCTAAACCTCTCCCCTTTCAATTTCTCTGAGTGCCCCCTTGTACTTATTGATCCCCTTAATTTGAAAAATCTGTCCCTGTCTATTTTTTCTATGCCCTTCATGATCTTGAAGGTTTCTATCATGTCTCCTCTAAGTCTCCGCTTTTCCAGGGAGAAAAGCCCTAGCTTTTTCAGTCTGTCAGTATATGAGAGGTCCTCCATGCCCTTTATTAGCTTAGTTGCTCTTCTCTGGACCCTCTCAAGTACCTCCATGTCCTTCTTGAGGTACGGCGACCAGAACTGAACACAGTACTCCAGGTGCGGGCGCACCATAGCACGATACAGTGGCAGGATGACTTCCTTTGTCCTGGTCATGATACCCTTCTTAATGATACCCAACATTCTGTTTGCTTTCCTTGAGGCCGTGGCACACTGCACCGACGCCTTCAATGTTGTATCTACCATCACTCCCAGGTCTCTTTCAAGGTCGCTCACCCCTAGCGCTGATCCCCCCATTTTGTAAGTGAACATCGGTTTTTTTTTCCCTATGGGGGTAAATGGACAATACTCGGACTGGAAGAGTGTCAGCAGTGGGGTGCCGCAGGGCTCGGTGCTTGGACCCGTGCTCTTCAACATCTTTATAAACAATCTGGATATTGGTACGACGAGTGAGGTGATTAAATTTGCGGACGATACGAAGTTATTCAGAGTAGTGAAGACACAGGGGGATTGTGAAGATCTGCAACGTGACATAATCAAGCTTGATCAATGGGCATCTACATGGCAAATGAGGTTCAATGTGGATAAGTGTAAAGTGATGCATATCGGGAACAAAAATCTCATGTACGAATACAGGATGTCCGGGGCAGTACTTGGAGAGACTGATTGACAAGTCAATGAAGCCGTCTGCACAATGTGCGGCGGTGGCAAAAAGGGCAAACAGAATGCTAGGAATGATTAAGAAGGGGATCATGAACAGATCGGAGAGGGTTATCATGCCGCTGTACCGGGCCATGGTACTCCCTCACCTGGAATACTGTGTCCAGCACTGGTCACCGTACATGAAGAAGGACACGGTACTACTCAAAAGGGTCCAGAGAAGAGCAACTAAAATGGTTAAGGGGCAGGAGGAGTTGCCGTACAGTGAGAGATTGGAGAAACTGGGCCTCTTCTCCCTTGAAAAGAGGACACTGAGAGAGGACTTGATCGAAACGTTCAAAATACTGAAGGGAATAGTAGAGAAAGACAGACTGTTCACCCTCTCCAAGGTAGGGAGAATGAGAGGGCACTCTCTAAAGTTGAAAGGGGATAGATTCTGTACAAACGTAAGGAAATTCTTCTTTACCAAGAGAGTGGTGGAAAGATGGAATGCTCTTCCGGAGTCTGTTATAGGGGAAAACACCCTCCAGGGTTTCAAGCCAAAGTTGGACAAGTTCCTGCTAAACTGGAACGTATGCAGGTGAGGCTGGACTCATTTAGAGAACTGGTCTTTGACCTGAGGGCTGCCGCGTGAGCGGACTGCTGGGCAGGATGGACCACTGGTCTGACCCAGCAGCGGCATTTCTTATGTTCTTATGTTTGGTGTAACTTATCCTTGACGGATACTATTGAAACAGGAGATTTAGGGAGTCCCAATAAAAAGGTATCAGTAATAGTGAAAGAAAGCCAGGAGTGTTTAAGAGGAAGGCAAAGTAAAAGACTCTAATTTTTCTTGTTACCTGCTCAGCAGCCTGTAGATACAAAGAAAAAACACAATTTGAAGTGTCTGTATACAGATGCCAGAAGTCTAGAAAATAAATAGGAGAGTTAGAGTATAAAGCACTGAATGATGAGGTAGATATAATGGGCATGTCAGTGGCCTGGTGCAAAGAGGACAATCAATGGGACACTGTATTACCCGGGTACAAATTATATCGCAAGGATAGAGTAGATCAAATTTGGGGTGGGTTGCGCTATATGTTAAAGAGGGAATTGAATCAAACAAAATTAACATTCTGCATGACAGTATGGAATCCATATGGCTAGAAATTCAATGTGTGAAGGGAAGGAATATAAAGGTAGAGTTATACTACCATCTCCTGGGATGTTTACAAATATCACAGGCCTTATCGAAGTGGAAAACAATATCTTCTCTCTTAAAGGACCCTCGACCACAAGAGGGCATCCGCTGAAAATCAAAGGCGGGCAATTTCATGGCGACACCAGGAAGTATTTCTTCACCGAAAGGGTGGTCAATCATTGGAATGAACTTCCACTACAGGTGATCAAGGCCAGCAGTGTGCCAGATTTTAAGAAAAAATGGGATACGCATGTGGGATCTCTAGCGGGACGAAGTTAAGAGGGTGGGTCAATAGGGTGGGCAGACTTGATGGACTGTGGCCCTTTTCTGCCGTCACTTTCTATGTTTCTATGAATTAGTAGACAGATGAAAAATGTTTTCAGAGATTAAGAAAGCTGGCAAATTGGGCAACAGTGTAATAATGGATGATTTCAATTAAACCAGAATCCCTTTGGAAAGGGTATGAAAAACATACCAACTAAAGGTCCAATGATAAGAAAATAGAGGAGCACCTTTCACTAATAGTATATTTCCCAACCATTGCAGACAAGACAACACAAAAATCTAAAACCGAGGATTGGAAGTGGAGAAAAACCTCAATTGTTCTTCATAGGTTAAAAAAACCTCCACACCCATATAATTAATCAGTGTCCATAACACAGTCCCAGTCTCTAACACTGCATGTACAAGGAATACTGCTATCATAGAGATAATTAGTTCCAAACTCAAAATATTGATACAGTAGACAAAAGTTAGACACTTAGCTATGTTCGTCTTCATATCCACAAATGCCAATCAATCCAAACGGCTTACAAAACAACGATGAAAACCCACGTGACAGGAGATCCCTGTATCACCAACGGCTGCATCAGGGGTTTATGTCCATCAAAATAATCTACAGTCCATGTATCACGAAATGATGGCGCTGAAACTTACCAGCACTTATGAATGTCTGCAATTGTTGGGGGGAGATATACTACTAGTGAGAGGTGCTCTCTATTTTCTTGTCATTGGGGTATGGACATTCTTTAAAGAATGGAAAAAGAATCCAAATGAAGAAAATAAAAACAGACATAACACTGGCAAGTTAGATGCAAAGCATCAATAAAAAAAAGCTAAAAAAGAATATGAAAAGAAAGCAAAAGAGGCAAAAAAAGCAGAAAACCTATGAGGGAATCCGTGGGACCATTGGATAATCAAAGAGCAAAAGGGATGCTGAGAGGATAAGGCCATAGTGGAGAGACTGAATGGGTGATTTATAGAGCTTAGGAATTACGCTCAACTCAAACCTATCACTATCCAAACACATCTCACAAGTGGTCTCCTTATCTTTCTACTACCTACACCAGCAACGGAAAATAAGAAATTACTTCACAGAACAAGCCTTCGTCCTTACATGCCTGAACTACTGCAACACATTATTCAATGGTTTAACAGCAAAAAACCACACAACAACTACAGCAAGTTCAAACCCTACAAGTCCTTGGCCCAGTCTCCCCAGCACCGATATCGGCCCACCGGCTGCCCATAATCAAATGCTGCATCTTCAAAGGCCTAATGCTAGCATATAAATCTCTCTACAACAGGGGTGCCCAATACGTCGATCGCGATCGACCAGTAGCTCAGGAAGGCAATGTGAGTCGATCGCGGAGCCCATCCCGGGCTCCGTGATAGACTCGTGTTGCCGTCCTGATCTACGGGACGATCAGTCTTCCTCTCCAGTGTTCTCCCTAGGGCCTTTTAGCTGGGCGGTCCGCCCAGCTGTCATCTGCCCCTGCTGAACATTAAAAAAACCCCAAAAAAACCGGCTTGGAGATTTCAGCCCATAGCGAACTTATGCTCCAGGCTCTAATGTGTGCGTGCCGGCTTCTCTTCTCTTCCCTCCGAAACCGGAAGTTATGTCCGGGGGGGGGGGGGGAGAGAAGGGAAGCCGGCACGCACATGTTGAGAGCCCTGAAGCAAGCGTTCGCTATGGGCTAATGCGGGAGACAGGTTAGTGAAGCATTTGTTCTTCTTCCTGCCGGGTCCTGCCTACTTTCTGTTTCCGCGAAGGCAGGACCCGGCAGCATTTCCCCCAATAGGTTGATCACGATCTTGGGCTGATCAGCCTTCCTCTTCCCGATGGCAGAATTGACGTTGGGGAGAGGAATGCTGGTTGGCTGAAACAGGGAGAGCTTGGGGCCTGTTATTGGTGGCGTTTGGGTCCTGGTTCCCGATGGCAATGGCAGTGGCTTGGGGGAGGGCAGGGAGAAAGAAAGAAAAAGGGCAGGCAGGGAGACAGAAGGAAAGAAGAGAAACAGAAAAAAAAGAAAGGGAGGCAGAGAGAAAGAAAGGGCAGGGAGAGAGGAAGGAAAAGTTGGGGGAGGGAATGAGGCCAGAACTCTGTACAGGGATTCAAGAAGGGTTTGGATAGGTTCCTGGAGGATAAAGGGATAGAGGGGTACAGATAGAACTTGAGGTAGGTTATAGAAGTGGTCAGAAACCACTTCACAGGTCGACCTGATGGGCCGCCGCGGGAGCGGACTGCTGGGCGAGATGGACCTCGGTTTGACCCAGTGGAGGCAACTTCTTATGTTCTAGGTCTGGAGGAGAGGAAGCATACAGGCTAAAAGAAGGGAAGAAAGATTGGATGCACAGTCAGAAGAAGAAAGTGCAACCAGAGACTCATGAAATCACCAGACAAGGTAGGAAAAATGATTTTATTTTAAATTTAGTGATCAAAATGTGTCTGAATTTATATCTGCTGTCTATATTTTACACTATGGTCCCCTTTTACTAAATCGCAATAGAGGTTTTTAGCGCAGGGAGCCTATGAGCGTCAAGAGCAGCGCTGGGCATTCAGCGCAGCTCCCTGCGCTAAAAACTGCTATCGTAGTTTAGTAAAAAGGGAGGGGGTATATTTGTCTATTTTTGTATGGTTGTTACTGAGGTGATAGTGCATAGAGTCATCTGCTTTGACCTCTTTGAAAAACCCTGGAATAGGAATGATAATTAACATTTTCTATGCGTACAGTGTACTTTGTGGTTTTTTTTAAATTTTATTGTTGGTAGATCATTTTGACTTGGTCATTTAAAAAGTAGTTCGCAAGCCCAAAAAGTGTGGGCACCCCTGCTCTACAATATGGTACCTAGATACTTCTCACACATTGGAAAGTTGGTCCTCAACCTGGCAGCTAGGCTTCAATGCTAAGAAATGTAAGGTCATGCACCTCGGAAGCTGAAATCCATGCAGGACGTACTTCTTGAACGGAGAAACTTTAACTAGGACTTCAGCAGAACGAGATTTAGGAGTAATCATCAGTGCAGACATGAAAACTGCCAATCAAGTGGAGAAGGCTTCATCTAAGGCAAGGCAGATATTGGGTTGTATCAATAGAAGTTTCATCAGCCGAAATCCTGAAGTCATAATGCCATTGTACAGGGCCATGATGAGACTTCATCTGGAGTACTGTGTGCAATTCTGGAAGCCACATTACAGTAAAGATGTGCGCAGAATTGAATCGGTTCAGCGGACGGCCACCAGGATTATCTCAGGGCTCAAGGGTCTCTCGTATGAAGAGAGACTGAACAAATTGCAGCTCTACACTCTCGAGGAACGTAGGGAGAGGGGAGACATGATCGAAACATTTAAGTACCTCACGGGATGTGTCAAAGTGGAAGATGATATTTTCTTTATCCCAGGACAAGCAGGCAGGTATTCTCACTAGTGGGTGATGTCATCCGACAGAGCCCCGATACGGACATCTTGCAAGCATGTCTTGCTTGAAGAAACTCAGAAGTTTCGAGATGCCCGCACCGCGCATGCGTCAGTGCCTTCCCGCCCGATGTACCGGGCGTGTCTCCTCAGTTCTTTTCTTTCCGCGGAGCTGAGAAGTTTCACTTCATTCTGCGCTGACTGAATTTCAGTAAATTTGCCTTCTTTGTACCGCGTTTTTTGTTTATTTGATTTATTTCGATTTTACTTTATATTTCTTTCAAAAAAAAAAAAAAGTTAAAATTATTTCTTCCGGCGGTTCGGCCGGGCCGGCCTCGTGGCTTAGGCCTAGCGCCTTCGACCTTGCGGCGACGATTTTCCGGCCTATGTCCCGGCCAATCACCGGTTTTAAAAAGTGCAGCAAGTGCCAGCGTGCGATTTCGTTGACGGACCCGCATCGACGCTGTCTTCAGTGTCTTGGTCCAGAACACGTTCCAAAATCGTGCCGGCCTTGTTCCACGCTCACTGCGCGCTCGTTCAAACGGCGCTGCTTGCTCTGGGAGTCAATGTTTAAGATGGAGACTGCCAAGGAGCCGTCTGCTTCAACGTCTGCTGATGTTTCGCCGGTCCGTTCGAAACCTGCATCGACAACTCCTGCATCTGGCATTGTGAAGCCGGCATCGTTCACTCCGACTTCTGCCTCCAGTTCGACACCGGTGCCTGTCCCCGTCTCCTCGGCTCAGGTACCGCCTTCCACTGTACCTCCGGTGGTCATCAAAGTGCCTAAAGCTAGCAAGCAGAAGCACTTGGCCACAAAGGAGCGCGAAGACCGTGCTGGAGGACCCCCTTTCGGTGCGGATCCCTCCATATCGGCTTCGCTGCAATCCCTGCTGGAAGCTCAGTTTGTCGAGCTTATGCAGTCCATGGGACCCCGGCTTATCGCCTCCATTCAGGGTGACCTCCTGGTCCCGGTCCCGGGGGGCGGACCGCCCCTCCCCCTCCTCCTCGTCGTTCGATCTCTCTGCTCGACGAGGAGGATCGATGGAGGGCGGCAGGAGCCTCCAGGCGGGCTTCATTTAGTGATATGCCGCCTTTGGAGCCCATCACGCCTCCTCGACATCAGAGTACTTTGTCAGCCCCTGATAATCGAAGTCCTGGGCATACCGCATCGCAGGAAGAGTTCTTCCGTACTCCATACCAGACCTGGGTGGCACTGCGTGAGTCCGCATCCTTGCCACCTCTGCGATCCACTGCATCTAGTCCCATTCATTCCTTGGAGGCTTCGGGGGATCGTGCGATGCATAGAAGATCTCGTTCCCCTTCCTGTCACCGGGAGGGGCATCGATCTCGACACTCATCTCGACACTCCTCACGTCATTCGGAGGTGTCCCCACAAAAGAAGATCCAGCGTATGGGATACTCCTCGTCGGATTTATCCCCGCCTGAGGGACCGGAGTATGAGGAACCATCTACCTCCTATTCTCCTTGCCGCTCCCAGCTTTCTCTAGACCCGGAGGCTTCCACTTCTTCTAGTCCGTCTCGCCGGCCGGCGCTGGCGGACCAACTGTCCTTTTCCTCCTTCCTCCGACAAATGTAACTTTGGACACTGGTTCTCGATATTCTAAGGACACAATGCATTTGCCTCACCCTCCGGCGGAGACGCTCCGGCTTCCTCTGCATAAACTGCTTGACCAGACTTTCATGCGTTGTTTTGAGACACCATATTCCATCCCTGCAGTTCCCAGTAAGTTGGATGCTCGATACCGCATCGTCCACCACAAAGGGTTTGAGGGAGCACAACTATCTTATCAGTCCCTTCTGGTCGAGTCCTCCCTCAAACGATCTCATCCCTCCCAGGTTTACGCCTCAGTACCACCGGGCCGTGAAGGGAGGACGATGGATAAATTTGGTAGACGTATCTACCAGAACTCGATGATGGCGACTCAAGTGCTCAATTACAATTTCTTCTTCTCTTCATATTTGGACTTCTTCTTGCCGGTGCTCCGCAAGTTCATCCCTTTTATCGATGCTCAGGCTCGATTCGAGTTTGAAGAGGTGGTGGCGACCCTTTCCCAGTTACGCCTGCAGCTGATGCAATCCTCCTACGATGCCTTCGAGCTCTCGGCACGTGCTGCGGCCTGTTCGGTCGCCATGCGTCGCCTGGCATGGCTTCGTACGATTGATATGGATCCGAACCTCCAAGACAGACTTGCAAATGTGCCTTGTGCGGGGGCGGATCTGTTCGATGAGTCTATCGAGACTGTTACTAAGAAGCTTTCGGACCATGAGAAGTCCTTCCAGTCTATTCTGCGGCCTAAGCCCAAGCCTCAACAGTCTCGTCCCTCTAGGCCGCCTCTGATTTACCAGCGGCGTTATCAACCGAGGCAGACTCCTCCTGCGAGGCAGCCTGCGAAGAGACAGCCTCCCCAGAAGCCTCAGCAGAAGCCTCAGATGCCGGCTGTACCCAAGGCTACTCAGCCTTTTTGACTCTCTTCCAGGGAGCATAACCGACCTCGTTCTGTCTCCTCCCGTTTTTCCCATTGGGGGTCGTCTCCATCATTTTTGTCATCGATGGGAGACAATCACCACGGACCTTTGGGTCCTTTCCATCGTAAGAGAGGGATACTCTCTTCATTTCCAACGGGTCCCCCCGGACCACCCGCCAAGAGAGTATCCTTCAAACTTGACACAGACCGCTCTTCTCCTCCAGGAGGCTCAGGCTCTGCTTCGGCTTCGGGCCGTCGAGCCGGTTCCATTGGATCAGCAAAACCGGGGGTTTTACTCCCGGTACTTCCTGGTCCCGAAGAAGACAGGCGATCTGCGTCCCATTTTGGACCTTCGAGTCCTCAACAAGTTTTTGGTCAAGGAGCGGTTCCGTATGCTGACCCTTGCTTCTCTCTATCCCCTCCTCGAGCAGAACGATTGGTTATGCTCTCTGGACCTCAAGGAGGCCTACACTCACATCCCTATTCATCCGGCCTCCCGCAAGTTCCTCAGATTTCGGGTGGGACATCTACATCTGCAGTATCGAGTGCTTCCATTCGGCCTTTCCTCGTCTCCCAGAGTCTTCACGAAGTGTCTGGTGGTGGTGGCCGCTGCACTCCGGAACATGGGTCTTCAGGTGTTTCCATACCTCGACGACTGGCTCATCAAGGCACCGTCGGCTCCAGCGGTCATTTCGGCGACCTTGACTACAATTTGTTTCCTGCAGAGTTTGGGCTTCGAGATCAACTTTCCCAAGTCACATCTTCAGCCCACCCAGTCTCTCCCCTTTATCGGGGCTGTCCTGGATACCATTCAACTTCGAGCATTCCTTCCTCCTCAACGCATGGATGCTCTCCTTCTACTCTGCCAGTCGGTGTCTTCTCGCCAATCCATCTCAGCGAGACACATGATGGTCCTCTTGGGCCACATGGCATCTACAGTTTGCCAGACTACATCTCAGAATTCCTCAATGGACCCTAGCATCTCAGTGGACTCAGGTGTCCGACCCGTTGTCCCGTCACATTGTAGTCACTCCTGCTCTACGGCAGTCTCTTCTCTGGTGGATGACCTCTTCGAATCTATCCAGAGGTTTGCTGTTTCACTCTCCTCCCCACCAGAAAGTTCTCACGACCGATTCATCGAACTATGTATGGGGGGCCCATCTGGATGGTCTTCGCACTCAGGGGTTCTGGACCAGTGCGGAACGAGTCCATCAAATCAATCTTCTGGAGCTCAGAGCCATCTTCAATGCTCTCCAAGCTTTTCAGCATCTGCTTCACGACATGGTGGTCCTTATTCGCACAGACAATCAGGTCACCATGTATTATGTCAACAAACAAGGGGGCACGGGCTCGGCCCCTCTTTGCCAGGAAGCTCTTCGAGTCTGGGATTGGGCGGTTCGCCACAACACCTTCCTCAAAGCTGTCTACATTCAGGGGAAAGACAACGTCTTGGCAGACAAGTTGAGTCGTCTTCTCCAGCCTCACGAATGGACGCTCCACTCTGACCCCCTTCATCAGATCTTTGCTCAGTGGGGAACGCCTCAGATAGACCTCTTTGCAGCTCCCCACAACTTCAAACTGCCTCAGTTTTGCTCCAGGATCTACACTCCTCATCGCCTCGAGGCAGATGCCTTTCTACTGGATTGGGGGACTCGCTTCCTCTGCGTTTCCTCCATTTCCTCTCATTCAAAAGACTCTGGTCAAGTTGAGATCAGACCATGCCACCATGATTCTGATTGCTCCTCGGTGGACAAGACAACCTTGGTACTCCCTTCTACTTCAACTGAGCAGCAGGGAGCCAGTACTTCTTCCAGTGTTTCCTTCACTACTTACTCAACATCAAGGTTCACTACTTCATCCCAATCTGCAGTCTCTCCACCTGACAGCTTGATTCCTCTCAACGTAACTCCTCACCAGTTTTCTCCAGCGGTGAGGGAGGTCTTGGAGGCTTCCAGGAAGCCTGCTACTCGACAATGTTATTTCCAAAAATGGACTAGATTCTCTTCCTGGTGTATTTCCAATGCCAAGGAGCCTCAAGGAGCTTCCCTGTCCTCTGTGTTGGACTATCTTCTACACCTGTCTCAGTCTGGTCTCAAGTCTACCTCTATACGAGTCCACCTGAGTGCTATTGCGGCTTTCCATCAGCCTCTACAGGGGAAACCTTTGTCTGCTCATCCTGTGGTTTCCAGATTTATGAAAGGTCTTTTTCATGTCAACCCTCCTATCAAACCTCCTCCTGTGGTTTGGGATCTCAATGTTGTCCTGTCTCATCTCATGAAGCCTCCGTTTGAACCTCTCAACAAGGCTCCACTTAAGTATCTCACCTGGAAGGTGGTTTTTCTGGTGGCCCTCACGTCTGCTCGCCGGGTCAGTGTGCTTCAGGCCCTAGTGGCGGATCCACCGTTCACTGTATTCCATCATGACAAGGTGGTTCTTCGTACTCATCCAAAATTCTTGCCTAAAGTGGTCTCTGAATTTCACATCAACCAATCCATCGTGCTTCCAGTGTTCTTTCCAAAGCCTCATTCTCACCCTGGAGAATCTGCTTTACCCACTCTGGACTGTAAACGTGCTTTAGCTTTCTACTTGGATCGCACAAAGCCACACAGAACTGCTCCTCAACTTTTCGTCTCCTTTGATCCAAACAAGTTGGGACGACCTGTATCAAAGCGCACCATCTCCAACTGGATGGCGGCTTGTATCTCTTCCTGCTATGCCCAGGCTGGATTATCCCTTCCCTGTAAGGTCACAGCCCATAAGGTCAGAGCAATGGCAGCCTCTGTTGCCTTCCTCAGATCGACACCGATTGAGGAGATTTGTAAGGCTGCCACTTGGTCCTCGGTTCATACATTCACCTCTCATTATTGTCTGGATACTTTCTCCAGACGGGATGGACAGTTTGGCCAAACAGTGTTACAAAATTTGTTCTCTTAAGTTGCCAACTCTCCCACCATCCCATTGGGGTTAGCTTGGAGGTCACCCACTAGTGAGAATACCTGCCTGCTTGTCCTGGGATAAAGCAATGTTACTTACCGTAACAGTTGTTATCCAGGGACAGCAGGCAGCTATTCTCACGTCCCACCCACCTCCCCTGGGTTGGCTTCTCAGGCTAGCTACCTGAACTGAGGAGACACACCCGGTACATCGGGCGGGAAGGCACTGGCGCATGCGCGGTGCGGGCATCTCGAAACTTCTGAGTTTCTTCAAGCAAGACATGCTTGCAAGATGTCCGTATCGGGGCTCTGTCGGATGACATCACCCACTAGTGAGAATAGCTGCCTGCTGTCCCTGGATAACAACTGTTACGGTAAGTAACATTGCTTTCTCAAGGGACCCTCGGCCACAAGAGGGCACTCGCTCAAACTCAGGGGCGGAAAATTTCATGGCGACACCAGAAAGTATTTCTTCACAGAAAGAATGGTTGATCATTGGAACAAGCTTCCAGTGCAGGTGATCGAGGCAGACAGCGTGCCAGACTTTAAGAATAAATGGGATACCCATGTGGGATCCCTACGAGGGTCAAGATAAGAAAATTGGGTCATTAGGGCATAGACAGGGGGTGGATAAGCAGAGTGGGCAGACTTGATGGGCTGTAGCCCTTTTCTGCCATCATCTTCTATGTTTCTATGTAAACTTCCTCTCTATGCTCCAAGGAGAGAGCTATGTTCCATGGATGAAATACATCTACATAGATCTTCAGGACATGTGCACCAGCTCCAAAAAATGATCTTATTCCTATTTCCTACCAAACCTATGGAATAGCCTACCTCTGCACATCAGATCCCTTAAAGAACGCCTAAACTTTAGAAAAGCTATAAAAACCTACCTCTTTGCCTAGCCATTTCCTCAACTCTAAACTACCCCCATCTTCTCTCTCCATATTTCAACAGAACTCTCCATGGACTATGATTTAAAGATTAGATGCTCAAAGATGCTGATCCTTTGTGTATAAACAACAGGATGCTCAAATCATATGTCATACCCATGTAGACTCAATAATTATTTGTTGAAATTGTGATCAGACTGTACCATATATACCATATGAACTTCTAACATCAGATCCTATTGTCTGACTGGAATTTACTTTATTTCATTTATTTTATTTTATTGTTTTCTCAGGTACTTTAGCTAGATTGTGAGCCTTCGGGACAGCTAGGGAAATCCAAAGTACCATTTTTATTTATTTTATTTTAATCTATCTTCATTGTAAACCGCTTTGAACCTCACGGTCTAGCGGTATATAAGAAATAAAATAAAATAAAATATATACCCTTATTGTACTCCTTACCTGTACTGCTTGTTGATTCTAAAGGGACCTTACCCAAGATTCCTCTAAAACCAAGCAATGTTTACAAGATTGGTTGAAGAATTTCTCTAATTTCATAAATTAGTTTAGTCGTAACCTCACAGCATCAGAGAGTAACATTATGTAACGATATATTGTAACACTATGAATGTAAACTGTAACCTGTTCTGAGAATGGGATAAAACCCCAAATAAATAAATAAGATTTAAGAGATCTACCTGAACCAGAAATGGTTTTCAAGGGTGATGATGAGAAGGAACTGAAATAAATTTCGGTGAAGATGTACTAAGCCAAATTGACAAGTTAAAAAGTGATAAATCACCTGGACTGGATGGTATACATCCCAGGGTACTAAAAGAACTCAAACATGAAATTATTGACTTGCTGTTAGTGATATGTAACCAGGCGCTAAAATCGTCTGTAGTATCTGAAGATTGGAGGGTGGCCAATGTTACACCGATTCAGGAGCTTTCCTCCCGAGAAGAGTCAGTAAAGGGAGCTGCTACTGCTGCTGTTACAGTGCAGGTTCTGTGGCCCCAGAATTATAGCAGGAGGCCACCAGTAATATGATATGAGAAACAACCAAGAGAGAGACATGGGGGAAGCCACTGCTTGCTCTGGTAGCAAAAAATGTTGCTACTATTTGGGTTTTGGCCAGGTACTAGTGACCTGGATTGGCCACTGTGAAGATGGACCCTTGGTCTGACTCAGTAAGGCTATTCTTATGTTCTTATGATTTCAATATGAATAACTGGGAGAAGAGCTGTTATAGCAATATTCAAATACGAGTACCACCAGAATACAAAAACATCAAAATAACCACTTGAGAATTATTTCTTATACTGTAGAAAAAAAGTGTTGGATGCACAAACAATACACACAGAAGACCAAATGGACTCTACAGAACTGCACCGGATAGGAAAATGGATAGACTAGGCAGGTCTAGTGCAATTTTCCATCAATTTCTACATTTATCACACAAAAATAAACATAAAAACCTAGCCACTTCTCACAGAGAAGCTCAGGGGCTCTTTCACTAAAACTTAGTATGTGCTAACTGCCAAGAAGCACATAGATGTAAAATGAGCTTCTTGACATTTAGCATGTGCTAAGCTCCAGTAAGAGGGCCCCTTAGAATGTTTATTTTGAAATAAAGAGGGCTCCAACAATGAAAAAGAGATTCTGGGTTAGACAGCAATAGTATTGTTACCATAACTGAACATTTGAAAAGTGGTACAAGAAGGTACAAGGGTCTGTTTTCTAATGAGTTTTGCATAACCAACAGCGATCAGGCTTCTAAAAAACCTCCATGCCTGCTACCCATAGCTAAACGTTGTATCTTCAAGGGCCTGATTCTAGCATTCAGATCCTTGCACGACATGTCACTAGGCTATGTGATGGCTAAGCTTCCTCCGTATGTACCAAACCGGTCTCTCCGCTCCCAGGCTGAAATACGCCTCAAAACGCCCCCGGGTCATACCCTGCCAACGTTCCTACTCCCACTACATACCGAGCCACTGGAATCGACTGCCCCTGTAGATCAGATCCCTTGAAGGACTCAACTTTAGAAAAGCAATAAAAACATACCTCTTCAACTAACCCCTGTGATGGACTACAAAGAAATGTACATTGGTACCAGAACCCGTTATGTGTCACCTAAGGAAACTTCTAAGGTAAAATCTGGTATTGTAACTATGGCAAATCCAACCTATCTGTCAATTAGGATAAAACTTGTACTCTAGAATAACCAGGGTAAATTATAATCAGTAAACTGTAAATTAATATTAGACCCTAAATATGTGTCTAGTTAGAAAAAACACACAGGATACAAATCATATATATTTTTTTGTAATTCTTTATTCATTTTCAAAATTACATAAAGTGTATGT
Organism: Geotrypetes seraphini; assembly: GCF_902459505.1. Taxonomy (NCBI): domain Eukaryota; kingdom Metazoa; phylum Chordata; class Amphibia; order Gymnophiona; family Dermophiidae; genus Geotrypetes; species Geotrypetes seraphini. Next base: position 287,981,265 of record NC_047086.1, read on the forward strand.
ATATATTCAATCACATTAACAATAAATATATCACTTGCAGTCTATCATTTGTACATTACATAAATTTTTATCTCTCCCCCTTCCCACCCCTCCCTAACATATATCCCATAATCATATAAATACATGTTCATAAAATATCCCCCACCCTACCCAATTGAACTGATACATTTAAAGGAAACAGTTTCAACTAATCCGTACAATATTTTGTTAATGGTTTCCACACATCCTGAAATTTCTTGAAATATCCCCTTTGTAATGCAATACATCTTTCCATTTTATAGATATGGCATAAAGAGTTCCACTAAAAGTTGTAATTTAATCTCCTCCAATCCTTCCAATTATATGTAATTTGCTGAATGGCAACACCAGTCATTATAAGTAGTAATTTATTGTTGTTCGCAGAAATCTGACTTTTTGCTCTCATTTCCATACCAAATATCACAGTATCATAGGATAATGTCACTGGGTTATCTAATAAATTATTAATTTGGTCCCAAATTGATTTCCAAAAATTCATAATAAATGGGCAATGAAACAATAAATGACTAAAGTTCCTGCTTCTAGATGGTAGTGCCAACATCTATTAGACAAAGAACTACCTAATTTTTGCAACTAACAGGGGTCCACAACGCTCTATGCAACAGAAAAAAACAAGTTTGTCTCATAGATGCCGACACCGTACATCTCATCCTCCAAGACCAAATTCGTGGCTATTGAGATGCAGTAATATATATATATATATATATATATATATATATATATATATATATATATATATATATATATATATATATATATATACTAGTGTTTAAGCCCATTACATTAACGGGTGCTAGAATATATGCCTGTCTGTCCTTGTTTATTTATGTCTCTCTCCCTGCTCCTGTCTCTTTCTTCCTTTCTTTCTGTCTCTCTCCCTCCTGCTATTTTTCTCTCTCTCTCCCTGGCACCCTTTGTCTGTCTGTCTTTCTTTCTGTCTGTCTCTCTGGTCCCCTGTCTGTCTCTCTCCCTGGCCTCCTTTGTCTGTCTGTATTTCTTTCTGTCTCTCTCTAGTCATTAAGCCTGTTACTTTAACGGGTGCTAGAATATGTCTGTCTGTCTTTCTGTCTCTCTCCCTCCCGCTGTGTCTCTCTCTCTCCCTGGCCACCTTTCTCTGTCTGTCTTTCTGTCCCTCTCCCTGCCCCTGTGTCTTTCTTCCTTTCTTTCTGTCTCCCTCCCTCCCGCTGTCTGTCTGTCATTATTTCCCTCCTTTTCCCTGTGCAGCAGCAACAGCATTTTCCTCCCCCCCCCAACACACACTTTCCTTTGCAGAAGCAGCAGCGGTATTTCCCTTTCTCTCCAAGTCCCTGTGAAGTAATAGCAGCATTTTCCCCCACCCCCCCATTCCCTTCTCTCTCCCCCACACACTTTCCTTTGCAGAAACAGCAGCGGTATTTCCCTTCCGCTCCAGGTCCCTGTGAAGCAGTAGCAGCATTTTCCCCCACCCCCATTCCCTTCTCTTACCGCGAGCTGTCCTGCTCCATTCGGCCCCTCCCTTCTCTTAACGCAATCTGGCCTGCTCCGTTTGGCCCCTCCCCCTTCCCTTCCCGCGGTCTAGCCTGCGTTCCTGTAGCTGGAGTCCTGTTCTTTTTCGGCCCCCCCTTCCCTTCCCACGGGCTGGCCTGCTGCAGCCGAAGGTTTTTTTAAAGTTTAAAAGTGCCGGCGGCGGCTCCTCTCACGATCCCCACCAGCGTCGGAAGCAGACACCGCAGCTTGAGAGGTGGAGAGCAGGGAGTCCAGCGCTGCCGGCCAGTTTGACGAAGTGAGGACGGGAGGGGGGAGTCGCTGCCGAGACCGCTATGTTAGACGGAGTGAGGGGAAGAGGGGGGAATCACTGGCGTGTTCCCTGCCTCCGTGTTGCAAACGTCGGCCGTGAAGTGTAAGGGAGACGGAGCCGACAAGACCGCACATCACCTGCGAGAGAGGGACCCATGTATGCGCGCATGTGCACTCTGCCGACCACGAAACTACAGATCAGGCAACACGGTGGTAGAGTGCGCATGGCGCGCTTAGCGTTTTATTATATTAGAGATATATATATATATATATATATCATATATATGTAATGTGTGATAAAAGCTTCACTCAATTTTCAGCTCTAAAAAGTCACCAAGTGATCCACACAGGCTACAAACCATTTACATGTGCTCAGTGTAATAAAAGCTTCACTTGGCTTTCATTTACATGTACTGAGTGTAATAAAATCTTCACTCAACTTTCCAACTTTAAAAAGATACAAAGAGATCCATACAGGATACAAATCATATACATGTCTTCTGTGTAATAAAAGCTTCACTCGACTTTCAAATCTAAAAAGACACAAAGAGATCCATACAGGATACAAATCATATACATGTCCTCTGTGTAATAAAAGCTTCACTCGGCTTTCAAATCTAAAAAAGACACAAAGAGATCCATACAGGATACAAATCATATACATGTCCTCTGTGTAATAAAAGCTTCACTCGGCTTTCAAATCTAAAAAGACACAAAGAGATCCATACAGGATACAAATCATATACATGTCCTCTGTGTAATAAAAGCTTCACTCGGCTTTCAAATCTAAAAAAGACACAAAGAGATCCATACAGGATACAAATCATATACATGTCCTCTGTGTAATAAAAGCATCACTCGGCTTTCACATCTAAAAAGCCACCAAATGATCCACACAGGGTCCAAACCATTTACATGTATTGAATGTAATAAAAGCTTTGCTCGGCTGTCGCATCTAAAGTTTCACAAGAATGTCCACATGGGAGACAATCCATATACATGTACTGAGTGTGATAAAAGCTACACTCAACTTTCAGATCTAAAAAGACACAGTGATCCACACAGTGTAGAAACCATTTATATGTACTGAATGTAATAAAAGCTTCACTCAGCTTGAGTTAAAAAAGAAAAAACTTGTATCGGAAACGTACTGAAATTATGGCTAATCTAGTATAAATTGTAACCTGTTAACTATATATTACGTGTGTTGAACCTGTAACCTGTTCTGGGCTCTTTGGGGACAACAGGATAAAAATCAAAATAAATAATAAATTAAATTAAAAAGCCAATTTGAAAAAGCATGCAATTATTATTTCTATAATTTTCAGCTCTAGTTATGACAGTACTCTCCACTGTAAACTCCCCCTCTTCAAAACACACATATTTGGGAGAGCAGCCATTCACAGTTAAGAAAAATTGTTTTTGTCCTGACTTTTAGAGTAAAAGGATACCAGTAGGAAGAATTCAAACAAGAACAAGTTTCAAGTGAAATAGAAAAACAGATTTTATTTTACCAGAATTATACAAGGCCAATTTCTCTGTTTCTTTGTGCACTCCATTATATAGTGCTAAAATTAAATTACCATTTCAGGTAACCATTTTCTGCAGTTGCTGTGCAGAGGTAGCTGCAGGATCAGCACTGCTTGGAACCTTTGTCAGGCTCTGTAGGTTGCCAAATTGAACCCCCCACCAATCAAATTCTCACTTGTGGTTTAATATAAAACTGTAAAAAAAATATAAGACACTGTTTTTCCACCAGCTCCCTAAGATTTTTCAAAACATTTCATTGTTTGCTAATCTTAAATAGTTTTGTTGATACTGTATACTAGTGGTACAATAATCACTATTTGTAAAAGCATTGTTCATTTTAAAAGTTAATTATTTTAAATTCAATAGAATTACTCAAACTGTACATTATTTTGTACCTGAGGGAATGGAGGGTTAACTGACTTGCCCGGAATCACAAGCAGTTGAACTGGGAATAAAACCCAGTTCCTCAGGTCATTGCACTAACCAAACTGCTATAAGAAACTATGGCCCTCTTTTACTAAGGTGCGCAAACCGATTAGCGTGCACTAAACGCTAACGCGTGCATGTCAGTTTATGGATGTGTTAGCGTTTAGAGCGCGCTAATCAGTTAGCACACCTTAGTAAAAGAGGGTATATGTACAACATTTTAAATAAACAAACAGTGACACAGATCTGGTGTGTGATCATAAATAGAGAAAAAATAGCTTTCATACCAACATCCCAGGGTTGTTAAAAGAAAACCTCCAACTCCAAAGTCACAAGATCGTCTCACTTTACCTGGAAAAAGAGAGTTTTCTTTCAAAATGTGATTTGGAAAATTGCACAAACTAAAGCTCTTTTATTCAGAACAATACAGAAATGCTTAATACCAGCCCATATATCTTATGTTAATCAAGACAGAATGGGTTACATGTGTTGCTCCTAAATGGATCAGTTCTGGTTGACAGAAACTACCATCCTGAGAGACAAATCATAAAGCAATAAGATCAAAAGCTAGATGGTTCCTAACCTGGCTCGAGTACCCCTAGATATGTTGGTTTTCAGGAAACACACAATGACTTATGTAAGAGACTACTGCATACAATGAAGATAACACACACAGAGCTCTAAAAAAACAATTGGATAAAAACCACAAGGACTAGCCCAGGGGTCTGCAACCTTTAAGACATAAAGAGCCACTTGGACCCGTTTTCGAAAAGAAAAAAAAAACTTGGAGCCGCAAAACAAATCTAACACTGCATATATTGTTTCTTATCTTAATGCTATATACAGGATCACTAAATTGAAAATAAAATCATTTTTCCTACCTTTGCTATTTGGTGATTTCATGAGTCTCTGGTTGCACTTTCTTCTTCTGACTGTGCATCCAATCTTTCTTCCTTTCTTTCAGCCTCCTGTATGTTTCCTCTCCTCCAGACCTCATTCTCTCCCCCAACTTTTTCTTTCTGTCTCCCTGTTCCCCCTTCTTTCTGTCTCCGTGCCGTCCCCCAAGCCACTCGGTTTGCTGCCACCGCAATCGGGGAACAGCCCCCAAGCCACCACCGTCCCAAGCTTTCCCTGCAGAAGTGTTGCGCTGACCAGCATTCCGCTCCCTGACGTCAATTCTGACGTAGGAGAGGAAGTTCTGGGCCAACAAGGCATTTCTCCTCATTCCATCCAGCCTGAGCCCCATCTCTCCTTGATCCAGCATTTCCCTTCTGTGTCTGTCAGAATTACCATTCCACCTATTTTCCAGCATCCCCCTTCTTTGTGTCCATCTCACCTATATCCCTATCTCACCACTTTTTCAGAATTTTCATTTGTCTCTGTCCTTATCTTTACGCCATGTTCACCATTTGCCCTTTCAATGTCTTTATCTCCCCCCCCACACACTTTTTCAGCATTACTTCTATGTCTCTATTTCACCTCCTCTTCATGTCCCCTCTGTATCTCTATCCTTATTCAGTAGGTCCTGCTTACTCTTTCTCTTCTTTGTGTCACTATCTCTATTTTCAGCTTTCCCCCCTTTTCCTTTGTTAATGCACCCTGTAGCTAGAATCTTTCCACCCTCCCTCCACTCCGGCCCAGCCCAGTATGAAATATTTCCTTTTGTTTCCCTCCCCTCTCTCTTTCTCTCTCTCTTCTGCTCCCTCACCCACGAGTCCTGCATCTGGCCCTCTCCCTTCTACCTGCACCTGGCAACACCCCCCTGCTCCGCGGCTCTCTTCAGCAACTCGTCAGCAGCGATGATCAAGACAAGCTGCCGACATCGAGGCCTTCCCTCTACGAGTCCCGCCTTTGTGGAAAAAGGAAGTTGAAACAAGCGGGACTCGCAGAGGGTAGGCCCCGACGTCAGAAGCTGCTGCTGAGTTGCCGAAGAGAGCCGCGGAGCAGGGGATGTGGCCGGAAGCAGGTAGAAGGGAGAGGGAGATAGGAAGGCTGTAGATCTCCGGAGCATGACACCGACCCCGGCCAGGATGATTTCTTTTTCAGGCACCTTACAAGCCCAGCGTCGCGGCGGGAAATAGCCATGCTGAGCAGTGAGCTCAGCACTACACAGATGAAAGCCTTGCTTGCTGATTGGTCCGGCGGCACGGCGGGGCGGGGCCGCCGGACCAATCAGCAAGCAAGGCTTTCATCTGTGTATGTGCTGACTGCTGAGCTCACTGTTCAGCATGGCTATTTCCCGCCGCGACGCCGGACTTGTAACTGCATGCCTGCGTGACACACTACCGGAGCCGCAGCAAAGGTGGAAAAGAGCCGCATGCGGCTCTGGAGCCGCAGGTTGCCGACCCCCGGACTAGCCTAAGAACCAATGTTATAGCTAAAATAAGAGAAAATGCCTGCAACTAGAGCATATTGAAGAAATACATATGGGACCTCCTGCCATAAGGCTGAACCTGTGCCTTTGCTTCACAACAAAGAGGTAGAGCTGAGGAAAGAGCTGCCCAGAAGGCAGATATACACACTTGGTAATTCATTTCACTGTTGAGCTACACTGATAACAAACAGACACTGAAAGCAGGATAACTGGGGGGAAAGGATTTTTTTTTTTTTTAATCCTCTCAACTCCTCTGAGAAACAGAAAATTCTTCACATCCAGACTGATCCTAAGGCAGAAAGCAGGCAAAGTGCATACACAGGGCGAGGCTTCAGGATCATTAGACATATCTACAAGAAAGAAGATTACCAGTGTGCAATGTGTCTAGTGGTCCCTACCGCTAGGGATGTACCAAACAGTCCCCAGAGTCTAGGGCGGGCCTGCTGAGCCTGCCTTCAAAACAGGACCCGAAAGCGGCATCTTTCCTGGCTGCTACACCACCCAATAGAACCTAGTAAAGATATGAAACATAAACCATGTAGCCGCTCTACAAATCTCCTCAGGCGAGAAAGCAACCCCTCTAGTGGAGTGAGCTTTCAACACAATTGGTGGCTGTTTACCACAGCCCACATACGCAGAGGAACTAACCATTTTAATCCATCTGGAAATCGAGGCTTCAGACGCTGGCCTCCTTTTCTTGGCACAACTGGTCAGAACAAAAATGTGATCCAAATGGCGAAACTCGTTGGTAACTTTGAGGTACCGAAGAAGCACTTGAACCCCTTAGGTCAAAAAGCGAGCAAACGGACTTCCTGACTGACATGGAAGGAGACTACTTTTGGTAAAAAGGACAGAACTATGCATAAGGAGAACCCTGCTTCCGTGATCCTAAGGAATTGCTCCCTACAGGAAAGAGCTTGTAACTTAGAAACCCATCTCACTGACATAATCACCACCAAGAACACTGTCTTGACTGTAAGATCTAAAAGGGAAGCCTCCCGTATATGGAGCAATACTGAGACTTTGCAACATGATAAGGTTCCATGAAGGGAAAGGGGAATGCACTGGAGGGTGCAACCGCAGAGCCTCTAATGAACCTGGTGACATCTGGGTGAGAAAACAAGGATCGTCTTTCCCCCCTGGCTTGGAAATGGAAAGGCCTGCACTTTCAAAGAACCTACCAACAGCCCCTTCTGAAGTCCCTCCTCCAAAAAGTCCAGGATAACCGAAATCAGAGCTCACAAGGGCTCTACATCCTTCACCGCACACCATCACTGAAATGACTTCCACTCTGGACCAAGTTCTGGAGGAATTGCACCACTCTTGAAACCACCAGATCGCCTTCTTCCTTGGACGGAGTTCTGATAAGCCAATTGTCCAAATAGCACAGTTACTTACCGTAACAGGTGTTATCCAGGGAAAGAAGGCAGATATTCTCACGTGTGCGTGACGTCTTCCACGGAGCCCGGATGCGGACAGCTTTGCAAGCAGACTTGCTTGTAGAACTTTAGAAAGTTTGCGATTGCCGCACCGCACATGCGTGAGTGCCTTCCCGCCCAGTACAGGGCACGGCTCTCCTCAGTTCAGATAGCTAGCAGAGAAGCCAACCAAGGGAGGTGGGTGGGTTGTGAGAATATCTGCCTGCTTTCCCTAGATAACACCTGTTACGCTAACTGTGCTTTATCCCAGGACAAGCAGGCAGCATATTCTCACATGTAGGTGACCTCCAAGCTAACCAAAATGGGATGGTGGGAGTGTTGGCAACTTAGGAGAATAAATTTTGTAAAACTGCCTTGGTGAAATGGCCATCCTGTCTGGAAAAAGTATCCAGACAATAATGAGAAGTGAATGTATGAACCGAGAACCAAGTGGCAGATTTGCAGATTTCCTCAATAGGAGTAGATCTAAGGAAAGTCACTGATGCCGCTATGGCTCTGACTTTGTCGGCTGTGACTCGACTCTGTAGATGCAATCCAGCCTGAGCATAGCAGAAAGAGATGCAAGCAGCTAACCAGTTAAAGATGGTACACATGGAAATCGGATGTCCCAACTTGTTTGGATTGAAGGAGACAAAAAGTTGAGGTGCAGAGCTATGTGGTTGAGTGCATTGCAAGTAGAAAGCCAAAGCACGCTTACAGTCCCGAGTATGAAGAGCTGTTTCTCCAGGATGAGAATGAGGCTTTGAAAAAAACACTGGAAGTACAATGGATTGATTGAGATCAAATTCTGAAACCACTTTAGGTAAGAATTTAGGATGAGTAAGGAGGACCACCTTGTCATAATGGAATACCGTGAACGGTGAGTCTACAACCAAAGCTTGGAGCTCGCTGACCCTGCAAGCAGACGTGACAGCAATGAAAAAAAACACTTTCCAAGTGAGATATTTAAGATGAGCTGAATCCATTGGTTCAAAAGGAGACTTCATCAATTGAGCAAGAACAACATTGAGATCCCAAACCATTGGAGGCAGTTTGAGAGGTGGTTTGACATTGAACCTTTCATAAATCTGGAAACCACAGGATGAGCAGAAAGGGGTTTCCCTTCGATAGGCTAATGGAAAGCAGCAATTGCACTGAGATGGACTCGAATGGATGTGGATTTGAGGCCTGATTGAGACAAATGGAACAGGTAATCAATACTGATGACAAGCAGAAAATCTAGTCCATTTCTGATTGTAGCATTGTCTAGTGGTAGGCTTCCTAGAAGCATCTAAAATGTCCTGTACAGATTGAGAAAACTGTACAGTGGCGGCAATTAAGTTGAGAGGTACCAAGCTATCAGTTGTAGAGACTGCAGGTTGTGATGAAGTAGAGACCCATGACTCTGTTTAAGCAGAGAGGGAAAAACTGGTAGAAGCAGTGGCTCCCTGCTGCTGAGTTGAAGTAGAAAGGAGTACCAAGTAGAGAATGACACGGTGGCGGTTTACCCGCGGCTACTGCGTTTAGCCGCGGGTAATCCGCCAAAAACGGGGAATGAAAATTAGCAGCCTCTGCGGGGACAAGGCCATCACCGCCCCGTGGAGCAGTGAATGGTCTTGTCACCGCAGTGAGGCATAAAGGATCGTGCGGTCCCCGCAGCCCCCACCCGCACGTCGGCTCAATCGTTTAACCAGCTTCCTCTCTCCACCTCACCTTAGTTTGCCGGCTTTCTTTTTCGGCGACCGGAACGCTTTCAAAAGAGCCGCGCATGCGCGGCTGCTCAGTATTCAATCTTCTGCTCTGACCCAACCGGAAACAGGAAGTTGCAGCAGAGCAGAAGATTGAACTTTAAGCAGCCGCGCGTGCCGGTCGCCGAAAAAGAAAACCGGCAAACTAAGGAGAGCTGGAGAGCAGTAGCATACCAAGGGGGAGGCGGGAGGGGCGAAAAAGGTAATGGCGCCAGGCCTTGGAGCACCGAGGCAGACCGCTTCTCCCCCCTCCCAGCCGAACCCCCGCTGACCCTCCTATCTCTCCCCCCCAAGTGAACCTTTCCAACCCTCCCAGCGAAAGCAGCGTCGGCTTTCTCCTCCCTCTGCTGCATCACTGATGACATCATCAGTGACGCGGCAGAGGGAGGAGAAAGCCACGAAGGAGGTTTGCTGCTCTCGCTGGGAGGGTCGGAAAGGTTCACAGGGGGGGGAGATAGGAGGGTCAGCGGGGGTTCGGCTGGGAGGGGGGAGAAGCGGTCTGCCTCAGTGCTCCATTACCTTCTTCGGGCAGCAGCAGCGTTTACAATTCGCTGCTGTTGCCGTCTTGAGGCCTTGTTCTCTGCCGGGTCCTGCCTACTTCCTATTTTCATGAAGACAGGACCCGACAGAGAGGAAGGCCTGAAGCGGGCAACAGCAGTGAATGTGAATGCTGCTGCTGCCCGATGAAGTTCAAGACATCGGGGAAGGAGCAGGGAGAAATCGGCTGCTGGCTTGGGGGTGAGGGTAGGGAAAGAATCGTGGAAGTAGAGAAATTGGCACGATGGCTTTGTGGGGCTAGGGGGAGAGAGAAAGAAAGGAAAAAATAAAGAGGGGGACCAAGGGGAGAGAGAAAGAAAGGCAGAAATAAAGAGGGGGTCAAGAGGGAGAGAAAGAAAGGCAGAAAGAAAGAGGAAGGCCAGGGGGAGAGAGAAATAAAGAGGGAGGCCAAGGGAAGAGAGAAAGAAAGGCAGAAATAAAGAGGGGGTCAAGGGGGAGAGAAAGAAAGGCAGAAAGAAAGAGGAGGGCCAGGGAGAGAGAGAAATAAAGAGGGAGGCCAGGGGGAGAGAGAAAGAAAGGCAGAAATAAAGAGGGGGGCCAGGGGGAGAGAGAAAGAAAGGCAGAAATAAAGAGGGGGACCAGGGGGAGAGAGAAAGAAAGGCAGAAATAAAGAGGGGAGCCAGGGGGAGAGAGAAAGAAAGAAGGGGGGCAGGAGAAGAAAGAAGAAGGATCAGAAGAAGGACCAGAGACTCATGAAATCACCAGACAAAAAGGTAGGAAAAATGATTTTATTTTCAACTTAGTGATCAAAATGTGTCCGTTTTGAGAATTTATATCTGCTGTCTATATTTTGCACTATGGCCCCCTTTTACTAAACTGCAATAGCGTTTTTTAGCGCAGGGAGCCTATGAGCGTTGAGAGCAGCGTGGGGCATTCAACGCAGCTCCCTGCGCTAAAAACCGCTATCGCGTTTTAGTAAAAAGGGAGGGGGAAAATTTGTCTATTTTTGTATAGTTGTTACTGAGGTGACATTGCATAAAGTCATCTGCCTTGACCTCTTTGAAAACCTGTGTAATATAAATGATAATTAACATTTTCTCTGCGTACAGCATGCTTTGTGTTTTTAAAATTTTATTGTTGGTAGATCATTTTGACTTGGCCACAAAGGTAAGGGGGAGGGAGGGAGGGGAGCTGCTGAAAGACATCTAGTAATCCTTGCAGGCTTGACTGTGCAGGGAATTATTTTTGTAAAATCATGCTTTGTTATGTGACTGGCATTATCTAGACTTTAATTTCTATGAATGAATAGAATGAAAATGATATAAAATTACTTGCTTGCGGGGACCGCATGTTCCGGCTCACACAAGGAAGGAGGGGGTGAAAGGGAAAAAGTTTCTCTTCCTTGGAAATAGATTCTGAAGTGACCTCATCAAAGAAGACCAGCACCAAATGTACAAGAAATCCCTTAAACAATGTCAAAAGAGCCCAAAATAGAAAACTGCTACTGCCTTGAGTCTCCATTATTGAAGGAATCAACTTGAAATCACAGAAGAGACAGGAAAAGGTTAAATGCCTCATGGAATCCTCAGATACAAAACAAAAACCAAATTGTGAATGAAATCAGAGCAGACAGTAAGAATTATAAAATTGATGTCATTATCCATCTGGAAAAAAAGGCGTACTAGAAATAATGCCTCAGCAATACAATTTTCAGAAGTTCTATTTGCTCATGGTAAGGGAGAAGAGAGATTGCTAGTGATGGTGGGAGGACTGATAGAAGATATGAAAGAAGGGTGGTAGAAAGGAACAGATGGTAAAGGAGGGAGGGAAGGGTGGTGGTGGAAAGGAATAGAACAGACATTGAAAGAGGGTAGAGAGGAACATACCCTGAAAGGAAATGTGGAAGGCAGAGTGGGGAGAAGACGCTGGAAGGGAAGAAGACAGATGCCAGACTATGGGGGAGCGGAGGGAAGAAGATGGGTGCTAGACGGGGACGGTGACGGGGCGGTGAAGGGAACGGCAGTGACGGGGCGGTGCAGAGGATGGTGGGCCGGGGACTGTGCAGTGATGGGGACAGATTTTTTTCCCTGTGTCATTCTCTAGTACCAAGGTTGCCTGGTCCACCGAAGAGCTATCAGAATCATGGTGGCATTTCATGTTTGAGTTTGACAAGTGTCTTGAGAATGAGAGGGAATGGAGGGAATGCATAGAGAAATTGATTTGTCCATTCCAGTAGAAAAGCATCTGCCTCCAGTCGGTGAGGAGAGTATATCTTGGAGCAGAACTGAGGCTGTTTGCTGTTGTGGGGAGACGCGAAGAGATCTATCTGAGGAGTCCCCCACTGAGAAAAAATGTGATGAAGAGGCGAGGAATTGAGTGTCCATTCGTGAGGTTGTAGAAGACGACTCAATTTGTCCGCCAGACAGTTTTTCTCTCCTTGAATGTAGACAGCTTTGAGGAAAGTGTTATGAAGGATTGCCCAATTCCACACCTGTAGAGCTTCCTGGCAAAGAGGGAGAGATCCTGTTCCTCCCTGCTTGTTGACATAGTACATGGCGACTTGGTTGTCTGTCTGAATGAGGACTACCTGGTCATGAAGAAGATACTGAAAAACTTTCAGAGCACTGAAGATCGCTCTGAGTTCTAACAGGTTGAAGAATCTGTCATGAGGATCTTCTGATGAGGGGGCGTGTGGAATAGCAAACCTCTGGAAAGATTGGGGAAAAAGCATCTACTAGTGGAGAGATTGTCTCAACGAAGGAGTTATTGTAATGTGTTGAGAGAGTGGGTCGCAAGCTTGCTGCCATTGAGATGCCAGGGTCAACTGAGGAATTCGGAGGTGAAGTCTGGCAAAAGGAGTCACGTGAACTGTAGAAGCCATGTGGCCTAGGAGAACCATCATGTGTCTTGCTGAAATTGTGGTCAAGGAAGACACTTTGTGGCAGAGATGAATGAGAGCATCCTGACGTTGTTGAGGAAGGAATGCTCTGAGTCGTACAGTATCCAGAACAGCTCCAATGAACTGCAAAGTCTGAGAGGACTGTAGCTGGGATTTGGGAAAGTTGATTTCGAACCCCAAGCTTTGTAGGAACCACATAGTCCATTGGGTCACTACAATAACCCCTTGAGATGTTGAATCCTTGATGAGCCAGTCGTCCAGGTACGGGAACACCTGGAGGCCATGGTTCCGCAGAGCTGCTACTACTACAACTAGGCACTTGGTGAACACTCTTGGAGATGAAGCCAGGCCGAAAGGTAGCATTCTGTACTGAAAATGCAAATTCCCCACCCAAAATCTGAGGAATTGTCGAGAGGCTTGATGAATGGGAATGAGAGTGTAAGCCTCTTTCAGATCTAGAGAACATAATCAATCATTCTGATCTAGGGGTATAAAGATGCCAGAGACAGCATCCAAAATTTCTCTCTGACAAGAAATTTGTTGAGGGCCCTGAGGTCCAAAATAGGTTGCAGATCACCCGTCTTCTTCAGAACTAGGAAATAATGGGAGTAAAACCCCCTGCTCTGCGGTTCCAGAGGAACCTCCTCAATGGCACGGAGATGAAGCAGAGCGGTCTGGGATGGATTGGAAGGATACTCTTTTGGAGGCAGATCTGGAGGAACCTGGATGAAATAACATAAGAACATAAGCAATGCCTCCGCTGGGTCAGACCTGAGGTCCATCGTGCCCAGCAGCCCGCTCACGCGGTGGCCCAACAGGTCCAGGACCTGTGCAGTAATCCTCTATCTATACCCTTCTATCCCCTTTTCCAGCAGGACATTGTCCAATCCTTTCTTAAACCCTAGTACCGTACTCTACCCTATTATATCCTCTGTAAGCGCATTTCAGGGGTCCACCACACGTTGGGTAAAGAAGAACTTCCTAGCATTCATTTTGAATCTGTCCCTTTCAACTTTTCCGAATGCCCTTTTTGAAAGTTTGAAGAATCTGTCTCTCTCTACTCTCTCTATGCCCTTCATGATCTTGTAAGTTTCTATCATATCCCCTCTAAGTCTTCTCTTCTCCAGGGAATAGAGACCCAGTTTCTCCAATCTCTCAGTGTATGAAATGTTTTCCATCCCTTTAATCAGACGTGTTGCTCTCCTCTGAACTCTCTCGAGTAACGCCATATCCTTCTTAAGGTACAGCGACCAGTATTGGACGCAGTACTCAAGATGCGGACGCACCATTGCCCGATACGCGGCAGGATAACTTCTTTCGTTCTGGTTGTAATACCCTTCTTGATTATACCTAGCATTCTATTTGCTTTCTTAGCGGCCGCTGCACACTGTGCCGTCGGCTTCATTGTCATGTCCACCATTACCCCTAAGTCCCTTTCTTGGGTACTTTTATTCAATAACATCCCTCCCATCCTGTATTTGTACCTCGGGTTTCTGCTTCCCACATGCAATACGTTACACTTCTCAACGTTGAACTTCATCTGCCATCTCGTCACCCATTCCCCTAGTTTGTCCAAGTCCCTTTGCAATTCTTTGCAGTCCTTTGTCCGAGCTCCACTATATATTTTGGTGTCGTCCGCAAATTTTATTATCTCACACTTCGTCCCTGTTTCTAAATCATTTATGAATATATTAAATAGCAGCGGCCCGAGCACCGAGCCCTGCGGAACACCACTCGTGACCTTCCTCCAGTCTGAGTAGTGGCCCTTCACCCCTACCCTGTTTCCTACCCTCTAACCAGTTTGTGATCCATCTATGCATGTCTCCGTCCACCCCATGGTTCTTCAGTTTCCAGAGTAGACGTTCATGAGGCACCTTGTCAAAGGCTTTCTGGAAATCTAGGTATATGATTCCTATGGGGGTCTCCTCTGTCCATCTGTTTGTTAATTCCCTCAAAGAAGTGCAATAAGTTAGTCACGATCTCCCTCTGCAGAAACCATGTTGGCTGGTTATCAGAAGTTTGTTTTTTTCAAAATGTTCATCGATGTTTTCTTTTATCAGTGCTTCCGCCATTTTCCCCGGAACCGAGGTCAGACTTACCAGTCTATAGTTTCCCGGGTCACCAGCGGAGCTTCCCAGTATACTGCACCGAGTGTCATATGTATGACTACCTCCCCTCCGGGAGGCAGGCATACATATGCGGTCGATGCCAGGAACTGGATAGCCTGAAGAAGGAGGTCGGGACACTGCAGGTCAGGGTCCAGGAGCTGGAGGGACTTCGCACCACAGAGGAACCGTGCTGGGCAACTGAGGATACCACCAGAGAGAGCCACATCAAGGAGCAAGTTAGAGAGCTTGAGAGATTCATCGAGGAGGCCTGCAGGATGGTGGAGGCACAGGATCACCAGCAATTCAGAAGGGAACCATCAAAAGGAGGACAGAATCCACCAGACACCGGGGGACAGGAACTAATATATGGAGGACAGAATCCACCAGACGCCAGGGGAGAAAGACCTTGCGGAGGAAACGAGCAGGCAGAGGAGGCGGAGACCCACCAGAACCCGGAGGATGGATTAGCGGACCGTGTCACTGATACAGACCTGAGACCAAAGAGGAAGCTGAAGAAGGGGAAATCTGCAATCGTAGTGGGAAACTCAATCCTGAGAGAAGTGGACAGTCACATAGCAGGAGGGAGAGAAGACCAACTAGTGACATGTCTCCCGGGGGTGAGGACAAAGGACATCACTGACAGAATCGAGAGAATCCTTGAAGGAGCTGAGACGGAGGAGACAGCAGTGATAATCCACGTTGGAACCAACGACGTCAGCAGAAGGAACTACAACAGGACTACACTAACTGAGCAGTTCAAGATCCTGGGGAGGAAACTGAAGCTGAGGACAAGGAAGATAGCCTTCTCAGAGATCCTGCCAGTACCGAGGGCGGATGCAAGGAGGCAGACCGAGCTACAAGCAATAAATGGTTGGCTGAGGAGATGGTGTGAAGAGGAAGGTTTCCACTTTGTACGGAACTGGACAACTTTTTTGGGGAAAAACAAGCTCTACAGGAAGGACGGACTGCACCTGAGCACGGCTGGAACGAGGATGCTGGCACACAACGTCCAGAACGGCATAGATATGGCTTTAAACTGAGGAGAAGGGGAAAATCGATAGTCGATCTGACATCGACACATCGGACAAGAGTATCAAACAAGGATACTGAGCCAGGAACATGTAAAAGAGGGCTCGAGACTGAGTGGGAATTTTTGGAAAAAGGACCCAAAGGTGCAATACAGGGGCCCAAGGAACAAACGAAACTAAAAAGCAGGAAGAAGAGAGAACAGCAGGAGCCAGAGGGACATCCAAAAATGGGGAAGCAGGCTGAGGACGAGATAGACACACCACAGGAGGAGGAGGAGGACGAAACAAGACATACCACAGGAGGAGGATGAATGAAACGAGGCTTGGGGACTGGCAGCCCATGAGGGGGTCAGCAGGAGCACCAAACCATGAGGAAAACCAACAGGGAAGGTAAACAACCGGGACTTAAATTGCCTATACACTAATGCAAGGAGCCTAAGAACCAAAATGGGAGAGCTAGAAGTCATAGCCAGTAAGGAGGACCTAGACATAATTAGAGTCACAGAAACATGGTGGTCCGAGGACAATTGGGATGTGGTCATACCAGGGTACAAGCTCTTTAGGAGAGACAGGACATACAAGAAGGGTGGAGGAATAGCGCTATATATAAAGGACTCCATTCCTTCAACCAGGATGGAAACAACAGTAAGGGCGGACGGCTTGGAATCACTATGGGTTAAGCTACCAGGAGGAAATGAAGCAGATATAAAATTGGGACTGTACTATCGCCCGCCAGGACAATCAGAAGCAAATGACCAGGACCTGGAGGCTGAATTGAGGCAGGTATGCAAAAGCGGAAGTGTGGTGGTGATGGGAGATTTCAACTACCCTGGAATAGACTGGAGTATTGGACACTCAAACTGCATGAGGGAAACAAAATTCCTGGAGGCTATGAGGGACTGTTTCATGAAACAACTGGTCACGGAACCAACACGAGGAGATGCCACTCTCGACCTAATCCTCAACGGGCTAGGGGGACCCGCAAAGGAGGTGGTAGTGCTAGCGCCACTAGGAAACAGCAATCACAACATGATCCAGTGCAAGCTAGCAATAGGAACATCAAAGGTGAAAAGAACCACAACGACAGCACTCAATTTCAGAAAATGGAATTACGAGGCCATGAGGAAAATGGTGGGAAAGAAACTCAGCAGCAGCTCAGGGAAGATGGAAACAGTAGAAAAAGCCTGGTCCCTACTCAATGACACGGTGCACAAAGCACAGAACCTGTACGTCCCCAGGTTTAGGAAAGGGTGCAAAAAGAATCGAACAAAAAACCCGGTGTGGATAACAAATGCAGTGAAAAAGGCGATAAGGAATAAGAAAACATCGTTCAGAAAATGGAAAAAGGACCAAACCAAGGACAATCAGAAGGAGCACAAAAAACACCAAAAGGAATGTCACCGAGTGATTAGGAAAGCAAAAAGAGAATATGAAGAGAGACTGGCGGGGGAAGCAAGAAACTTCAAACCATTCTTCAGGTACATGAAGGGGAAGCAACCGGCCAGGGAGGAATTGGGACCATTGGATGATGGAGACAAGAAGGGGAGTAGTAAAGGAGGAAAAAGAGATAGCTGACAGGTTAAACAAGATCTTCTCGTCAGTCTTCACGAGAGAGGACACATCCAATATTCCAGAACCCGAGGAGATCATATGTGGGGATCAGGATGAAAAGCTGGTCCAACTAGAGGTAAGCCAAGAGGATGTCCTCCGACAGATAGACAGACTGAAGAGCGACACATCACCAGGTCCAGACGGCATCCACCCAAGGGTACTAAAAGAACTGAGAAACGAAATAGTGGATACACTTCGCCAAATATGTAACCTATCCTTAAAAACTGGGGAGATCCCGGAGGACTGGAAAATAGCAAATGTCACGCCCATCTTTAAGAAGGGATCAAGGGGTGACCCGGGAAACTACAGGCCGGTGAGCTAGACCTCGGTTCCGGGAAAGATGATGGAAGCACTGGTTAAGGACAGCATCTGCGAACACATAGAAAACAATGGACAGCTGAAGGCGAGCCAGCACGGCTTCTGCAAAGGAAGGTCGTGCCTCACGAACTTACTGTACTTCTTTGAGGGAATAAACAGCCAGATGGATAAAGGGGAATCCATAGACATCATTTACCTTGATTTCCAAAAAGCCTTCGACAAGGTACCCCAAGAACGGCTGCTTAAGAAGCTGTGGAACCAAGGGGATGTCCACCGATGGATCAAACACTGGCTGGCAGGCAGGAAACAGAGGGTTGGAGTAAAGGGCCATTACTCAGACTGGCAATGGGTCACGAGCGGAGTTCCACAGGGGTTGGTGCTGGGACCGCTCCTGTTCAATATATTTATTAACGATCTGGAGACGGGAACAAAATGTGAGGTTATTAAATTTGCAGATGACACCAAACTCTGCAGCAGGGTTAGAACCGCGGAAGACTGCGAAGACCTGCAAAGGGACCTAATGAGGCTGGAAGATTGGGCAAAAAAGTGGCAAATGAGCTTTAACATAGAGAAATGCAAAGTCATGCATGTAGGGAAAAAGAACCTGATGTTCAGCTACAAAATGGGGGGATCATTGCTAGGGGTAAGCAACCTTGAAAGAGACCTGGGGGTGATGGTGGACACAACATTGAAAGCATCAGCACAGTGTGCGACAGCCTCAAAGAAAGCGAACAGAATGTTGGGTATCATTAAAAAGGGTATCACGACCAGGACGAAGGAAGTCATCATGCCGCTGTATCGTGCAATGGTGCGCCCACATCTGGAGGACTGTGTCCAGTACTGGTCGCCATACCTCAAGAAGGACATGGCAGTACTTGAGGGAGTTCAGAGGACTAAACTGATAAAAGGTATGGAAAACTTTTCATATGCTGACAGGTTGGAAATACTGGGGCTATTCTCCCTGGAAAAGCGGAGACTTAGAGGAGACATGATAGAAACCTTCAAAATCCTGAAGGGCATAGAGAAGGTAGACAGGGACAGATTCTTCAGACTGTGGGGAACCACAAGTACAAGGGGGCACTCGGAGAAATTGAAAGGGGACAGGTTTAGAACAAACGCTAGGAAGTTCTTTTTTATCCAGAGGGTGGTGGACACATGGAACGCGCTTCTGGAGGTTGTGATAGGCCAGAGCACGCTACAGGGGTTCAAGGAAGGTTTAGATAGGTTCCTAAAGGATAAGGGGATTGAGGGGTACAGATAGAAGTAGAGGAAGGTTATAGGAACAGTCAGGGACCACTTCACAGGTCATAGGCCTGATGGGCCGCCGCGGGAGCGGACCGCTGGGCGCGATGGACCTCTGGTCTGACCCAGTGGACGCAACTTCTTATGTTCTTACCTCTTGATCCCTTTTTAAAGATGGGCGTAACGTGGGCTATCTTCCAATCCTCCAGGATTACGCCTGTTTTCAGGGATAGGTTGCAAATTTGCTGCAGTAGTTCCGCTATTTCCCCCTTTTAGTTCCTTCAGAACCCTTGGATGGATTCCATCTGGACCCGGGGATTTGTCAGTTTTTAGTTTTTCTATCTGCCTGCGCACATCTTCAAGGCTCACTTCCATGGATGTTAACTTTTGTGCTTGATTTCCATTGAAGATTTGCTCAGGTTCCGGTATGTTGTTTGTGTCTTCGCTTGTAAATACAGACGAAAAGAACATGTTAAGTCTTTCCGCAACTTCTTTCTCCTCCTTCACCACTCCTTTCCTGTCTCCATCATCCAGCGGTCCCATCTCCTCCCTAGCCGGCTGCTATCTAAAGAACGGTTTGAAATTTCATGCTTCCTGGCTAATCTCTCTTCATACTCTCTTTTGGCTTTTCGAACCACACGGTGACATTCTTTTTGATACTTCCTGTGCTCTTTCCAGTTTCCCTCAATTTTATCCTTTTTCTAAATGAATTTTTCTTATTGTCTATCGCTTCCTTCACTATTTTAGTTATCCACGCCGGGTCTTTTGTTCAACTCTTTTTGCACCCTTTCTGAATCTGGGGATATACAGATTTTGTGCCTCGCTCACCGTGTCCTTGAAAAAGACCATAATAACCGTGTTACCACTTTTGCATTCTTGCTTCATCTCAGCTTCCATTTCTTCATCGATATCTCTGGTTTGTCCGGGTGGACGATATTATAGGCCTATCTTTATTTCAGGCCCTTTCCTTCCTGGTATTTTAACCCATAGCGATTCTAGCTTGTTGGTCGTCTATGCTGTGTCCATTCTATTTGATTGTATGCTTTCTTTTATGTATAGTGCTATTCCACCGCCTTTCTGTCCTGACCTGTCCTGGCGATAGAGCTTGTACCCTGGCAGTGCTGTATCCCATTTGCTTTCCTCATTCCACCATGTTTCAGAGATTCCAATGATGTCTATGTCCTCTGCATTGGCCATGGCTTCTAATTCCCCCATTTTGTTTCTTAGGCTCCTTGCATTAATATATATGCAATTTAGCTCCTGGTATTTTGTTGCCTTCATTTCCTTTCCCTGTGCTTCGTTCTTTAGTTTCTTCTCTTTTGCTATAACCTTTCTAACCCCTTCTTCTGGGTTAGTCGACTTCTGCAATTTGTCCCTCGATTCTTCCCATCCTTTTTTCCCCTAAGTATCTTCACGGGATACCGTCTTCCGAATCATTGACGCTTGATCAACTGTCGGCTTTCTCCTTCCTCTTAGTTTAAAGCCTTTTCTATTCCTCTCTTGACGTTGTTTGCTAGAAGTCTAGTTCCCGCACCCAGAGGTCTGATGTAATCATCTCTCAGCGGTGATAAAAATGATGGAGGCGACCTCCAATGGGAAGGGGAGAGGACAGAGGCATAACGATGGAGGTTATGCTCTGTATTAGATGGTCAAAAAGGCTGAGAGGCCTTAGGCGCAGCAGGAGTCTGAGGTTTTTGCTGCCTCTGCTTCTGTTGTGGTTGTTTCTTAGGAGGCGCTCTTGTATAAGGAGCTGCTCTCTGTGGAAAATACCTCTGGTAAGATGGAAGAGGTCTGAAGCCTTTAGAAGTAGAAGGCTTAGGCTTATGGTGAGTGATGGAAGCAAACAATTTCTCATGTTCAGACAATCGTTTAGTAGCTGCCTCAATGGAGTCATCAAACAGTTCACTGCCTTAACAAGGAATGTTGGCTAGACGATCTTGAAGATTAGGGTCCATGTCAATAGTGCGGAGCTAGGCAAGCCTGGGCATTGTCACTGAAAAGGCAGCGACCCTTGAGGAAAGCTCAAAGGCATCATAGGAAGATTGAAGGAGATGCATGCAGAGCTGAGTCAAAGTGGTGATCGTCTGCTGAAACCCTGGAAGACGATATTGAGGAATATATTTGAAATATTCAGGCAGTGTCAACCAAATGCTTGAAATAAGAAACAAAATTGTAATGCAATATTGTAATGAAATAAGAAACAAAATTGTAATGCAAAACTCTAGTTGCCATCAGAGAGTTT
The DNA here is from genome assembly GCF_902459505.1 of Geotrypetes seraphini. Lineage (NCBI taxonomy): Eukaryota > Metazoa > Chordata > Amphibia > Gymnophiona > Dermophiidae > Geotrypetes > Geotrypetes seraphini. The sequence continues at coordinate 288,002,522 of NC_047086.1, forward strand.
TGATACAAACGGTGACCAAATTTGTCCATGGTCTTGCCCTCTCCTCCAGGAGGAACAGCAGCATAAACTTTGGCAGGATTGGTCTTTTTCAGAGAAGACTCCACAAGAAGGGACTAATGGGATAACTGAGATTTCTCGAAGCCCTTGCAGTGGACCATCCTGTAACGAGTCTCCAGTTTTCCTGGTACAGCAGGAATGGAATAAGGTGTCTCAAGATTTCTCTTGAAGGTTTGAGAAAGAAGTCTATTGATGGGTAATTTGAGAGACTCTGCAGGAGTACAAGACATACCCATTTCTTCTAAATACTCCTGAGAGTATTTGGAATCAGAGTCCAAAGTAATATTGAGTTCCTTACTCATTTGACGTAGGAAAGAAGAAAAAGATATCTGCTCAAAGGAAGGTTGACCTCGAGGAGAAGGTTGACCTTGAGGAGAAGGTAACCTCGAGATGCCTCGCAAGGCAGAGAACGAAGGTGAAGCTTCTCTGGAGTACTGATACCTGAGGCCTGAATATGCAGGTATAGACGACTCACTGAGTGAATGGATAGAATCCCTCGCAGGAGAAGAAGCTGCAGTTTCTGGAGGTGGTGTCCTCAACTTCGGAGTTGGAGGCCTTGAAGACTCTCAAGGCCTTGAGAGACGAGTCTTGTCTCGAAGAAGATCTATGACTCGATGAATGCCTCGACTGATGTGGAGAACTGTACCTCAAACCAGGTAGATCTTGCTGAGAAGAAAGTCGAGGAGTCTTTGCCCTATGCCTCAGGAAGGGCAATGCCTTATACGAGGATGGAGGGCTGGAAGCTGGAGATCGAGATCAAGACACCAAAAGGGATTAAACGCCTGGTGTCGAGGTATCTCGAGGCACTGACAAGGACTCGACTCCTTGAGTAGCGTGCTTATGCTCCAGACGAGATACTCACAAAGACTCGACTCCTCGCATAGAATGTGTAGAGTCTTCTTGAGGCACTCCTAAGGACTCGACTCCTTGTATAGAGTGAGGAGGATCAGCTCGAGGCACAGCCAAGGACGCGACTCCTTGTGATACTGCTAAGTGCTTAGGCTGGACTGCAGGAAGCAGAGTCGAGGCAGGAGTATGTTTGGCAAGCATATTACCAAACTGACGATCCAAGATGGTTTTGCTCATAGCCTCCAAATGTGACATCGAGACTTGAGGATCTGGTACATTTGGTGTGGCTATAGTCTCCGAGGAAGAGGCAGAAGAATGACTCTTGGAAACGTGTTTCTTGGGTAGCTTGATAACTACTGCTGGTACCTGACCTGAGGGAGGCAGCAAGGCAAGCGTCTTGTCAGGAGATGACTTAGCAGATTTACTCGAGGTCGAGGCAGAAGGCGGAACCCCTTTAAGCTTGACTGGATTTGAGGTCGAGACTGGGGCAAGTGGATCCATACCTCCAAAGAGTATTTCCACCTGAATTCGACGACGTTTGCGGGCACGAAGTTGAAGGGTAGCGCAACGGGCACACAACTCCAGATGATGGTCAGGTCCCAAACACTGAATACACCACCGATGTGGGTCAGTGAGGGAGATCACGGGCTGGCAACGGCTACACTTCTTGAAGCCTGTGACTTGCCGGGACATAAACGGGAAAATAGCCGCAACTAGGTCGAAGCCCGATGGCTGAAGCCATGAGGCAGGCCCCGCTGTAACCAAAAGAAAAATAAAGTTATTTTTTTTAAAAAAACACAGCGACCCTGAAAAGAAATAAACACGAGCCGTGGTGAGAAAAGGCACAAAGTAGAACTGAGTCTAGCACAGAGTCAAAATAGGACTTCGCGGCTCCGTGGAAAACTGAGAACTGAAGAGAGGCACACCCTGCACTGGGCGGGAAGGCACTCGCATATGCGCAGTGCGGCAGTCGCAAACTTTCTAAAGTTCTACAAGCAAGTCTACTTGTGAAGCTGTCCACATCCAGGCTCCATGGATGTCATCACCCACATGTGAGAATATGCTGCCTGCTTGTCCTGGGATAAATGGGTGCATCTGAATCCTAGCTTTGCAGAGGTGCGCTGCTACCACAACCACCACTGGTGTGAGGTGCTGTGGCCAGGAAAATAGGATTGTGAAGATAAACCTCCATCAGACTGAGGAAGGCAAGAAATTCCCCCAGCGCCACTGCCGCTATGACTGACCTAATAGTCTTCATGCAAAAGTGTGGTATCTTCAGAGCTGCATTGACCGACTTGAGGTCTAGAATCGGTCTGCAGTCATCTGAGCCTCTTTTTGGCAAGATTAAGTATATGGAGTATCTGCCTGAGCCCAAGTCTGTGTCTGGAACTGGCCCTATAGCCCAAAGAGCCAATAGCTTTTTTAACTTAGTCTGAACTTTGAGGGCTCTCGCTGGCCAGCCGGAGAAGTTACAAAGCAGTCTGGCAGAGGGGGAACAGAATTCAATTTTGTACCTCTCCCAGATTACATCTAGAACCCAACAATCTGTGCCAAAAGGCTGACAGTATGCCCCTTATCTGGGGGAGCTCGGCCTCTGGCCTGGCATCATTGTGCTTTCTTAGTGTCTGGTGAGGGGCGAGAGCCTAAGGCTTGCTGTCTGCTGCCCCTGCTGAATTTCTGACACAATCCCTGAAAGAATCTTTGTGTCATTTGGCCTCCCAAATATGTACAAAATCTTCAGGAGCCTCGAAAATTGCCCCATACCAAACTAGACCATCCAGGGTCTGCTATCCGGTAAAGACTTTGTACAACGGTCCATCTAGGCCCTTGCCAAAGAGCATCTGTCCCTAAAAGGGAAGCCTGCCCAGAATAGCTCAGGAGGTAGCATCTCCTGCCCACTGTCTGATTCAGAGCATCCAACGGGTGGAGACAGCATAGGCCAAACCTTGCTCATAACTCTGATAAGATCATACAAAGCATCCACAATATAATTTGCCCCAGAGAGAAGCATTTGGAGATCTTCCCTATCAGGTATGGGGCCCGAGACAAGCAAGTATGACAAGCACATGCCACAAAGGAAGAAATGGCTGTCACCTTAATCCCTAGGGCCAAAGCTTCAAACTGACATTTGAGAAGCAAGTCCACTTTGTGGTCCTGAGGATCCTTTAACATCACCCCTCTTTCACTAGGCAAGGAGATTTGTTTAGTGACCTGCACCATCAGCAAATCCACTTTCAGCTGCTGGAAATCTGGCACCATCAGATACAGCTTGGCCATAGTTTCATCCACTCGAAGAGATCCCTCTGGTGACTCCCAGTTGTCAGTGACCAGCTTAGTGATGTCCAGATGTGAAGAGAAAAGCACGAACGGAACCACAGAACTGCTCATAACTGAGCACTGAGAAAGCTGGTGAGACTTAGCTTTAACTCGTGCAGTGAGAAAGAAATGCTCGAAAGCGTAGAGGCCCTGAATAGCCAATGTACTGTGAGGTTTTCCCCCGATCCAGGATCACCACCACTTTTTCATTGCTGTCCTCCTGCATGGAAGCAGACTATGCTAGGAGACTTCATTCTTCCAGTCCACCTTGATCCAAATCTGTGTCCTCATCTGGTCAGGGCGCCTGTTGAAATCAGCATTATTAGCAATAGAAAATGGAGGATAGTTTTTGCTGTGTATATGTTGTATACACCTGCATCACCTGCAACTACTACATATGAACTTCTAATATCATGACAACTCAGATGTAATCCTTAACAACTCAAAGAAATGTACAAACTACTCCTTAAATACTTCTAATCTCCGGACAAACCATTTGTAATCCACCTTGAACCGCAAGGTAATGGCGGAATAGAAATCCCTAATGTAATGTAATGTATTATTATTTATTTTGTATGTTGTTTTGTAACCTGCCTAGATTTTAGACGGTATATAGAGATTTTAACTAACTAAATAAATCATGAAGTAAAACTGTATTGTGTGCATATTCAGTATACACTCACTTGTTGCTAAGAAATGTCCAAGGCCTGCAACCACTGATCCTGCAGCTCCATATAGCACTGACTCCCGGGCACAAGGTACCTTTTTAACATCTAAGATTCCTAGGAGTTTAAAAGACTTAAGAAAAGAAAGGCATATTTAAAAGCTTGATAATTGTTTTCATAATGATCAAATAGGAATTCTCTCCAATGTTATATTTTCTTCAATGAATATAAATGTGTAATTTGGGGTTGGTGATTTCCTTAAATATTGTAAACTATTGTGTTGTGATTTTATTGTATTTTTTCTGCTTCTCATTTGACACAGAAACTTAAAAAGAAAAAATTATAATGCAACTAATATACACATAAATTGTGAATTATATTTGCTTCCTACATCAACCCGAGCATAGCTGGTGACCACTAATAAAACCCCCTTTTACAAAACCATGCAAGAGGGTTTTAGCACCAGCCAGCGCACTGAATGCTCTATGCTGTTCTGTCACTCATAGGAACTCTATGACCATCAGAGCAGCGTAGAGCATTCAGTGCGCCAGCCGGCACTAAAACCCTCTTACATCAGGGGTGCCCACACTTTTTGGGCTTGCGAGCTACTTTTAAAATGACCAAGTCAAAATGATCTACCAACAATAAAATTAAAAAAAAACACAAAGCACACTGTACGCATAGAAAATGTTAATTATCATTCCTATTCCAGGGTTTTTCAAAGAGGTCAAAGCAGATGACTCTATGCACTATCACCTCAGTAACAACCATACAAAAATAGTCAAATATACCCCCTCCCTTTTTACTAAACCACGATAGCAGTTTTTACCGCAGGGAGCTGCGCTGAATGCCCAGCACTGCTCTCGATGCTCATAGGCTCCCTGTGCTAAAAACCGCTATTGCGGTTTAGTAAAAGGGGACCACAGTGTAAAATATAGACAGCAGATATAAATTCAGACACATTTTGATCACTAAATTTAAAATCAAATCATTTTTCCTACCTTGTTGACTGGTAATTTCATGAGTCTTTGGTTACACTTTCTTCTTATGACTGTGCATCCAATCTTTCTTCCGTTCTTTCAGCCTGTATGCTTCCTCTCCTCCAGACCTCATTACCTCCCCCAACTTTTTCTTCCTCTCTCCCTGTCCTTTCTTTCTCTCTGCCTCCCTTTCTTTTTTTTTCTGTTTCTCTTCTTTCCTTCTGTCTCCCTGCCTGCCCTTTTTCTTTCTTTCTCCCTGCCCTCCCCTAAGCCACTGCCACTGCCATCGGGGACCAGGACCCAAACCGCCACCAATAACAGGCTCGAAAGCCGACGCCGCCCCAACCTCTCCCTGCTTCGGCCCACCAGCATCGCGATTGAGCTGTTGGGAGAAATGCTGCCGGGTCCTGCCTTCGCGGAAACAGAAAGTAGGCAGGACCCGGCAGCAAGAAGAGGAAATGATTCACTAACATGTCTCCTGCCTTAGCCCGTAGCAAACGCTTGCTTCAGGGCTCTCAACATGTGCGTGCCGGCTTCCCTTCTCCCCCCCCCCCCCCCCCGGACATAACTTCCGGTTTCGGAGGGAAGAGAAGAGAAGCTGGCACACACACTTTAGAGCCCAGAGCATAAGTTCGCTACGGGCTGAAATCTCCAAGCCGGGTTTTTTTTTTAATGTTCAGCAGCGGCGGCTGCAGCTAAAAGGCCCTAGGGAGAGCACCGAGGAAGGCTGATCGGCCCGGTAGATCAGGACGGCAACACTAGTCTATCATGGAGCCCGGGATGGGCTCCGCGATCGACTCACGTTGCCTTCCTGAGCTACTGGTCGATCGCGATCGACGTATTGGGCACCCCTGTCTTACATGGTTTTGTAAAAGGGGGAGAAAATTAGCTAAATTAGTTATATATAAGTGTATTAGAATCTGTTTCCTTTGCAAAAAATAGCCCAATGTTATAGCACAGGGAAACAAAAGAACAGAATCTACTCATCAGTATTTGGCTTCCTGTGTACAAATCAAATCTATTTGTATACAAGTGTTTCTGGTATTAAACAGTAGTAAAATCAGGGTTAGGAGTTTATTTTCAGAAATAATCTAAACAAAATTCATAGCTAATAATAACAAGTTAACTGAACAAGTTAACTGTATATCCAGGAGGGCTACACTCTAAATTGTATTTATACACAACATACTTCCAAGATAAATGTAACCCAGTCTGAGCTCTTTGGGGAAAACGACATAGAAAATGAAATAAATAAATAAACTTTCATTATGTGGCTGCCTCTCAGGGATATTGAGGAAGAATGTGTGAGTGAAGCTGCCTGGTCTCAAACATTTGAACTATCTTCTAGCCACATGAAAATAACTTGGTGATAACAAAATTCACTACGAGATCTCTTCAATCCAAGGAGCATCTCTTTTCCTCTGAGAGAAAATGCTGCAGGTGAATAGCCACAATAAACCATCAGAAAACTGAAAGGCGTCCCCTGCTGGAATTTGAGAGGGGTGGGATTCTCATGGTTTGGTTGTTTCCATGATCTAAAATATTAGGAAAAGGGAACTCCCCGTTCACGCAGGGGCCAGTTTTCCCAGAGGTATTAGCCGGAATGTTTCTATAAAGAAGGCAACTCACCATACTACTGGGAACTCTACACCAACCTCTACTTCTTCAACATTTACTAACTAGAGAGGACAGTGAGACAGTAGACTGGGTGAATAGCAGAGTGGTGTATCTGTCCATAGTGCACTCACTCTCCATACACTTCTGCTTCACTCCTTCACTACCCCGCTTTGTTATAAAACTATTTTAAAAATTTGAAGTTACTGTATTCAATAAAGTAACTGTATGCTGAAGCCTTTGTGGACATAAAGCATGAAAACAGAAAAAATATGCCAGCATAACAGTTTATTCAATATTAAAATACATTTCATGAGGTAAAGAAAAAAATGAATAGGTCCCAATAAATAAAATGTAAAGGACTGAAGCATTAACAATTCTTATGAAATGTTACACTATGGGCTCCTTTTACTAAGCTGTGCTAGCGTTTTTAGCGCACACATTTTAGCACGCGCTAAACCCGCACTATGTGGCTAGAACTAACGCCAGCTCAATGCTGATGTTAGCGCACTCTATTCCGCGTGTTAATGCCCTAACGCAGCTTAGTAAAAGGAACCCTATAAAGGAACTATGAATAAATGATCCCTTGTTGAATGCTTACAGAACAGAGCTTCCCAATCTTTTCCTTATGACATTACAACAAGTTGGATTTTTGGAATACCCAAAATCAACATGCAGCTTTAATTTTCTAGAAATGACACTCGTTCACTAATGTGATTTAACTTCTGATTAAAAACAGACTGATACCTCAGTACTTTCCAAAAGACCAGATTCAGAAAGAGAACTGTCTGAAATCTGCAAAACAAGAAACAAACGATATAAAAAATTTGTTTTTCAGCATTTCCATGACAGTGAAGATGTTCTCAGTCCTTAAATCTGCTCAAGCACCTCCGGCTGCCTCTCCACACTTTGCCCTGAAGCCATGGAGCCCTTGAATCTCTACTGCTGCTGAGGAGAAATAAAGAGAGAGTAAATAAGTCTACTAGATATAACAAGACATTTAAGGTCTGTAGCAACCATTTAGCATGCAATCTAAAACCTACCAATAAACATTGGCAAGCTCACTAGCTACACCAATGATTCTCAACATTGTTTTGGAGGTAAAGGTCATTTCTCTAAGATATGCATAATGAATATGGATGAGGTCCGCGCAAACAAATCTCTTTGATATGGAAATTAGGAGTCTCTCTTAACTTGAGGAGTGTGTGGCGCAGTGGTTGGATCTACAGCCTCAGCACCCTGGGGTTGTGGGTTCAAACCCCGCGCTGCTCCTTGTGACCCTGGGCAAGTCACTCAGACCTCTATAGCCCCAGGTACATTAGATAGATTGTGAGCCCACTGGGACAGATAGGGAAAATGCTTGAGTACCTGATTGTAAAAACCACTTCGATAACCTTGATAGGCGGATATAAAAATCCTAATAAACTTGAAACTTGTATGTTTATTCCAATTAAGCAATAAGCCATAGGGACATTCTCATATTATTTACACACTGCCAACCAACAAGATTTAACAGCAACATATAATTATTAGAAGTAGCAATTTTATCCTGGGCAGGCTTGATCTATAAACCAGGTAAAGCTCTGGCATAGGGTACCTGTGACAATCCTAGTCTGGCATCTCTTCCCTCTGAGGGTGGGGAAGGAGAAAGTCAGGATATTTGGCACCCTTTATCACCACCATTAAGGGGGTGGGGAAGACTTGAGAGAGAGGGGGGAGCTACTAGATCATGGGTGGGGAGGGTGCCTTGGTCCCTTGAGCCAGCCCCGATTTTATCTTTTTAAAAAAAACCCAACCAGAAGTGATTACAGGGCAGAGGTCCTCCTTAAACTGTCCTACGATCCTGGCAATAGTATTTCCTCAGAATGCCTTCAATCAACCTAAGCAGGTTCTCAGAGATACCAAGTCACATGCATTTGACTGCCTTCACGCACCAAGCACCCCCCCCCCCCCCCCGGTATTCAGAGAAACACTCCATCCCCCGCGGTCTGACATCTCCCTCTCTCTTTCTTCTACCCTCAGCCCAACATATTTATTCTCCTCCTCCCCATCCACAGTCCGACATCTCTCCCTCGTTCTCAACCTCGTCCCAAACTTGCCTTTGAGGTCATCGGTATTACCACTTTATACAAATTGCCTCAGCTTGGACCCAGAATTTTCCTCCTCCGGCGTCCCGCCTCCCCGTGACGTCACTTCCCATCTCCGGCTGGACTGGACTCTGCAAAAGAAAGGTTCCGGGTATGAACGGAGGTAAAACGCCGTAAGGAAGGTATACGGGCTGCTGCTAAAGGCATCGTAGGCAAAGGTGGGAGGAGGAGATGCCAGACTGGAGGTGGAGGTTAAGTTTGGGTAGTTGCTTTCAACTTTATCCACTTACGGACTTGCAAATGCACTGCAGTTCCTATACCACCTTTGAATCTGTAAAAGCACGACATTTCTCTGCCCTATAACTTAATGTTACTGTTATGATTTTGAAAAAATATTTTTTTTTCCTTTTTACCACTTTGAATATTAGATTTATAAAGTATTTTCTGTGCATGAGGAGCTCTGCAGACAGGTCACAAGCATTTGTTCACATGCAAGTTTTTAATCCAGCACTGCTGACTCCTCTCCTTCACAACCCTCCTCCTTCAGTATCTGTCACTCTCCCTGCCTTCTACAAGGGTTCTTTAAGTTTGCCTTCCTATCTGGTTGGTACTGACAACCACATCACTGAAAGCAGGCTGCCTATGGCCAGTCTGCAGGGCCTTCTTTCTGCTGATCCTGCTTCCTTAATCGCAAGTCCGACAACTATTGAGAATCGGATGACTCTTGATGCAGGCTATAAGCCGAAGCTTGACCAGATATTCCCTTAATAAAACGTGTTGATTAATCATTTGGTGACTCCTTTTTTATCACCTTTATTATTTGTGATCTGAGATTTAGGAATTTTAAATGTGTGTGTGCGGCACATACTAAGGGGCCCTTAAGCACCCCTTTTTTTCCCCACCCCTGTTTTTATTTTATATTGTAGTTCTTCCTCCCCCCCCCCCATCCTCACAGTCATGTCTTGTGTACACACTAGAGAGTTGCACGGGGACAGAAATCCCACCAGTCCCTGCCAAAATCCCACCCGTCCCCGTGAGGAATCCCCTACGTCCCCGCCCATCCCTATAAACTTCAGAAATAATTATTTCATTTAATTATGCTACTGAATTAAAGGCTCTGGTAGAGACCCATTTACAAATAAGCAAAGACACTTTATTAATTTGGAAATATTAATTGGGAAGAATACTTACTTTGTAAACGGGTTTCTACCAGAGCCTCTAATGTAAATATAAAATCTCAGCTGATGAGAACCCCCAAGCTGTCAGCTGAGGACTTCCTTTGCAGTTGGCCAGGGGTCCTTTTGTCAAGCTTGGCAAGAAGTAGTAGCAGTAGATCCTACTGAAAAATACTATCACGGAAGCACAAAGCCTCTACATTCCGCGGATGTCCAAAGTAAAGAAAACCAAAGGCAAAAGAGAGCCGGCGTGGCTTACCAAAGAGGTGAAGGAAGCCATAAATGAAAAGAAGGACTCCTTTAAGACGTGGAAACGCACGAAAACATCCGAAGCTTGGAACAAACATAGAGATGATCAGAAAAAAATGTCACAAGGCGGTGAGGGTTGCCAAAAAGATCTACGAGGAGAGAATAGCGCAAGAGGCCAAAAATTTCAAGCCCTTTTTTAGATACGTAAAAGGGAAAAAACCCGCACGGGAGGCGGTGGGACCGCTGAACGATCTGGGAGGAAAAGGGTGCGTCAAGGATGACAAACAAATTGCAGACAGACTGAATTCCTTCTTTGCGTCTGTCTTTACAAAGGAAGACACCGCAGCAATACCTGACACAGTGAAAGTGTTCAAGGGAGTCGTACAGAAGTGGACTTGGACCAGATTTACCACCAGATCGACAAACTTAAAAGTGATAAATCTCCTGGACCGGACAGAATTCATCCGAGAGTCCTAAAAGAACTGAAATTTGAAATCGAAGAACTATTGCAAAAACTTGCCAACCTGTCAATCAAAACAGGACAGATACCGGACGACTGGAAGATAGCGAACGTCACGCCGATATTTAAAAAAGGATCGAGAGGAGTGCCAGGCAACTACAGACCTGTAAGTCTCACGTCTGTCCCTGGAAAGATGGTTGAGGCGCTGATCAAAGATAGCATAGTCCAGCCCTAGACACATACGACCTGAAAGCCAGTCAACATGGCTTCAGGAAAGGGAAATCATGTTTGACGAACCTACTTCAATTTTTTGAGACAGTGAACAGACAAATTGATAGTGGAAAACCGGTGGATATTGTATACTTGGACTTTCAGAAAGCGTTCTACAAGGTTCCACATGTAAGACTTCTCAGGAAATTACAAGGCCATGGAATAGAGGGAGATATACTAAGATGGAAAGGCAAATGGCTAGAGAACAGAAAACAGAGAGTGGGCATAAATGGGAAGTTCTCAGAATGGGAAAAAGTGACTAGCGGTGTACCCATCTTATTTAATGTTTCCATAAATGACCTGGAAGAAGAACATCCAGTGAAATCATCAAGTTTGCAGACGACACAAAGCTATGCCGGGCAATCAGATCGCAGAAGGACAGCGAGGAACTCCAGAGCTACTTGAATCAATTGGAGAAGTGGGCAGATAAATGGCAGATGAATTTTAATGTGGAAAAATGCAAAGTGATACATTTAGGCAGAAAAATAAAGATCACAAGACTCGCTGCTTCCTTCTTTCCACTTCTCTGTGGCATGTGAGGCACATGCCAGAACCATCTCACCATCTCTCCCGACGTTACTCAGAGCAGCACTTCTTCACAATCACAGGGCAGCAGGCCCTGCACGCTGCACGTAGCTGACAAGAAGCATTCCTCTGACGTCATCTCTGACGTCGGGGGAAGACTTCCGGGTCGGCTATGTGTGGAATCGGAGTGCTGGGAGTGCTGTATGCTACAGGAAGGCAGGAAAAGAAGATGAGCCACTCGGCTCGAGCTGCCTCCAACCCCGCAGGATCCCCGCGACCACAAGGGGCATCCCCACGGGATCCCCGTGACCCGAGAGGTGTCCCCATGGGATCCCCACGACCTGAAGGAACCCACGGGATTCCCGTTGTCCCTGTTCCCATGCAGCTCTCTAGTACACACTCCCCTTTCCCACATAATTAGGAGGGATCTTCAAAACTATTCCACACTTTTATTTTTTTAACACTATTTTTAAACACTATTTATTAACTATCTCAAAAGCAAAATATAATACTTTTCCAAATAATCATAGTAAGGGAGGAGGGCAGACCAACCTGGGTGCCATCTTCAGAGAGGGGGCACCAGTGCCTCTCCTCCTCTCTGTCCCCCCACATACCCCTTTAAATATTTGCCAGCTCGAGCAGCATCTTCTACTTGCTGCTCGCACTGGCATTGGCTTCCTTATGACATCACTTCCTGGTTGCAGGACCAGGACATGATGTCAGCAGGGAGCCAATGCTGGTGTGAGCTGTGGGTGGAAGATGCTCCTCGTGCCAGTAAACATTTCAGGAGGTGCAGGGGGTGCGCCCAAACGGCAGGGAAGAGTTGGAGGGTGCACAATACATAGATGCTGGGCACCATTGCTTTGGGCACCAACCTCCCTCGCTACGTCACTGGGCACCCTGTTGCCTTACTGACTATTCACATGACATTCTATGACACGCCCTCTTACCACTTCTCCCACCCCATCCATTTCCAGTGAAAATATGAAAGTGTGGAAACTTTTTGAAGAACCCTTGTAGATTGTAAGTCACTCAGATGTTGATGTGTGGGGTAAAAAATTCTGAGTAAACTTGGAAATTTATATTGACCTACAGCTAGGTCCTCTTTTTTTTTTAGTTTGGGTGTCAAGTCCTGTGGGTGAGCATTCTTGAAGATTTTATTTAACTGTATTTTATTATTTGATTTTGTCTTGTATAATACTTTTTTATTATGGAGTTCTTTTTTCTAATTTTAGTATGTTTGATACTTTTGAAAGGTGGTATAATAAGTGTTTTAAATGAACCATATACCCATGGGCTTCTTAGAATTTAGCATACACTAAGCTTTAATTTGAAGGCCCCGCTTAGAACCTAACGGATGTAGCGGTATATAAGAAATAAATTACATTACATTACATTACATTAAGTGTTTGCTCTGTCAATCAAAGTCACTTATCTATCGTTTCTTTTTTTTCTTTCAAGGTCTGTTTTACACACATGCGCCAGCCATGAAACAATAGCCCCGCGTAGGACCACCTTTAAATCCTCCCAAAGGATTATGGGTGAGATCTCCAGAGTGTCATTAAACTCCAGATAATCTATATACTCAACCTGGGACGGATCCTGTAGCAATGAGTTGGGATACCCCCAATACCTGGTCCTAATCGGATTACCCGTGAAGATATAGACAACAAGACAGGAGCATGGTCAGACCAGGTATGGAAGCCTATATCAACTTGCTGCACTTGAGATATCAATTCTGTCACTCCCAACCACATATCGATATGGGAATATGTATGATGTACTCTGGCTCATGCTGTCAGTGCATTAATCTTATGCGTTAGTCTTGTGCCGGGAAGGGACTGGCCGACATGTTTCGCCCTTAGGTTTTATCAAGATCAGCCCCCTCTTGGAAATCAATGCGTACCATCCCGACTCAGACTTTTTGATCTTAAGACAGCATGAGCAGAATACATCATACATATTCCCGTTTCAATATGTGGTTGGGAGTGACATAATTGATATCTCAAGTGCAGCAGTTGATATAGGCTCCCATACCTGGTCTGACCATGGTTCTAGAATGTTGCTTGAGTAAGACATGGGCTTCAGTGTTTCGCTCTTATATTTTTAAGTTTTTAGGAATTGCTGACCCGAGCAGAATTATTAACTAAGGTAGGGGTGACCTGGGGAGCGCAGTTTGCGTGTTTTCAAGTGGAACACTATGTAAGATCTCTTGACAGAGCACAATTGAGTAAGCATTTGGGGGCTAGATTGCGAGACATGTTACTAGGGATGAGGGGGTGTCTATTTCAGTGTCTACTATTCATTCTAGCTTACAAAGATTACAACCAGAAAAAGACTACCAGTATATTCGGAATAAATGGGAAAGAGAATTACAACTTAATTTGGAACAATGGAATGTAGCACGTACTTTAAGGGTGACCCTGGGGGTGACATCATGTGCATGTTAAGAGAAACGTATTATAGCGTAACTTTACGTGCTTATTTTATCGTGTACAGTTGTTTTATAGTGGAGGTCTTTCAACTCCACTGTGTCAAATGTGGGAAGGAAAGTCATACTTTTGGACATGCATTTTGGTTTTGTCCCTTTATTCAGCACTTTTGGAAGAGAATAATATCTTATATGTCAGAAATAGTTGGAAGATCTTTGCGATATTCTCCAACCCATTTTATTTTGGATTTACCAGAGGCTTTTGGACACTTACCCAAGGGGCATAAGGCGATGTGTAGGAAGATGAGTTTATTGGCAAAAAAATGTATTCTACAATATTGGACGATCCCTGACCCGCCAAAGTTTTGGCATTGGAGAAACCAGTTACATCAGTTGGCCATCTGCTAGAATGCTGGAAGGGCTAGGAAGCGAAAAATGCTGTTTTTGCAGATCTGGGATCCATATTTGCAAACATTACATCCTAAAGGTTGAAGTGCGGTATTAAGTTGGGTATCCTAATTGGGTTTTTATTTGTTTAGTACAGGGATCTCAAAGTCCCTCCTTGAGGGCCGCAATCCAGTCGAGTTTTCAGGATTTCCCCAATGAATATGCATTGAAAGCAGTGCATGCGCATAGATCTCATGCATATTCACTGGGGAAATCCTGAAAACCCGACTGGATTGCGGCCCTCAAGGAGGGACTTTGAGACCCCTGGTTTAGTAGGATTGAAGTTTTGATGAGATAGGGTAGAGAGTACCATTGGGTGGTTAAGGAAAAGAGGGGGTTTTGGGGAAGGGATGTAGACAGTATTATATGTGTTTGTTATATTACTGTATTTGATGCATCATTATTGTATTTAGCATTTGTGTCTTTTACTATATTTGATATTGTTTGCATCAATCAAAATTGTTTAAACCTAAGTTTTTAGCTCTATTTAGTTTTATTTTATTGGTTTTTACTTTATTTTGTTCCTTTCATCTATCTTATTCATAGTTTTACAGGGTTCTGTACTTTTTTCTTTTAATTTTCACTCGGGCAAATCAGAAAACATCTTAGATAGGAGGAGTTTGACAGTTAGAGAATCACAGCATAATTGTCTACTAACCTAAAGGCCTGGAACGGTTCATTTTCAGCAGAGGCCCTTCCTACCTGCATGTGGTGACTGGAGATCGCTGCGGGGAGATCGTTGCTGGAGGCGGGACCAGTGGAGGCATGGTGGATCACTGCTGGTGGTTGCCTAGGATGGGGCGGCATCTGCTCTCTCATTGGGAAGGAGCTGGTGGTGTCTCCGGATCCGTGGAGTGGGACTGTGCCGTGGACTCCTCCTCCCGGTTGTCCGATGGAGGCAGCATGCTGTATTCTTTGAGAGCTGCCCATGAGCATCTGCCGCCCACCGTGAGCAGTGCGGCCCAGCACTGGATTGTTTTATCTCTGTGCATCTTCTGCCTGGAAATGATGAGTCAGGGCTGCAGCAGCTGGAAAGCCCAAGTGATATCTGTCCTGTCTGGACTTTTGCTGTTGGGATTATTTAAAATATGCTGAGGCAACAGAGCTGCTTCTGGAAATTGGACTTCTGCCAGACTTATTTGATTTTGGTTTTCAATTTTTTCTTCTAGTTTATTAATTATTTTAAATTTTATTCTATTGTTTTTACCCCTATTCTTTTTATTTTATTAACTGAATTATATTGTTTAACGGTTCCTCCCTTCTATTCTTTTTTTACATATTACTTTAATTCATCTAGATGCTCCTATCTGTAAAGTTAAGAATTTCAATGAAATATTCTACATGCTTCTCTCCTCTCCACTCCTTCCTGCCCTCCATAGTCTTCCCTACCCTCTTCTAATCCCTTCCTCTGTAATGTCACCTAGAGCTTGTATAGGTATGTGTGACGCACAAATGGAAGAAATAAAATAAATAAATAAAATAAACGGCTTCAAGCTAAGTAGTTGGTGTTTTCTTTTTGTTTTTGTTTTTTTAAATCATTTTTATTGGGAGACAACAAGAGAAACAAGCATAACACCGAAGAAAAAACAAGCAAACAATGGCAATCAGGAAAAGAGAATAACAAGCAGCACCAAGAAAAGAATATGCAACATGACACTGCAAAACTGGCCAGAAAAAAGAAAACAAAGGCTGCCAATCTCTCATGTCGGCTCCATCATTTTCAATTCCCCAGACAACAGGACATCCCCCCCCAATACCACTAGGAGGGAGAAAGCACACCCACCAGACAACACCACCCATACAGACAAACACACTCAGACCAAGAACACACCGCAGTCACACACACCCCTCCCTATCCCCGCCCCCAACCCCATTCCGAGAGACCAGAGGCAGCTGCAAAAACACCCTCCATAATGCCAGGTATGCCAGCACCTCAGGGTTAGTGGAGTGAACATTATAACATAGTTCAAAGCAGGCCAATTCGATTATCTGGTTGATCCAGTAAGGCAAAGAAATAGAGTCCTCCCGAGTCCAGTGATGCAAAATTGTTCTCCGAACCACCAGTAAGGTCAGATAAATGAAACGCCGCTGAGGTATCGAGAAACCCTGTTCCTCCAACAGGACCTGATCCCCAAGAAGCAAGGTTCTGTAGTCCCACTCAATATCCCGTTGCAAGACCAATTGAAGCTGCGTGAAGGAGGAGTTCCATAGAGACAATGCAGGGCATTCCAAAAAGGAATGTAGGAGCGTTCCCGTGGCCCCCTTGCATCTACTGCATAAAGAGTCCCCCCACAATCCCATAAGGGCTCCCCGTTCTTTAGTGATATAGGCTCTATGTAGGATTTTAAATTGGGTCTCCTGCCAGGCCGCAGATTTCACAAAGGCATATAAGGTATGAAAAAGGTCCAAAAAGGATTCAGAGCTATACTGTGCAGCAAGGTCCCTATTCCACCCGGCGCGTAGAACATCCAGCGACCCGCTGGCAGCAGAGGACTGAACCACCCTATACCAGACTGAAAGGGATCCCTGGGACTCCGGGACTCTAAAAAGGTACTCATCCAAAGATCCGCAAGTCCAGGCCTCCCCAAACCGTTGATGAATGCTCTGATAATAATGCCTTGCTTGTAAATATGCAAAAAAATGGCGATTGGGAATGTCCCATTGGTCCTTAAAGTGAGCAAACGAAACAAAGGCCCCTTTATCTCCATCCACCAGATGAAATAAAGTGGAGGCCCCCCGAGCGGCCCAGGTAGTAAACAGTGATCGACTCAAGCCCGGAGGAAAGCTAGGATTACCCAGGAGTTGCAGAAAAGGGGAAGCCAACGGAGAACGAGCCTGTCTCCTACGCCACCATCTCCAGGCCAGGCAAAATGGGCGCAAGAACCGCAATTTAGAAGAAAGGGTTCCCCCTGTACCTCTGGGCATATGCAAAAGATTCAAAAAAGTAAAGGGTGCACACCAACCCGATATCCACTCCGCAGGAGAAAATCGAGCCACCCCTGTCACTCCCTCATGAACAAATCGCATGAGAGCCGCCACATTATACACTCGGACGTCCGGAAGACCCAGACCCCCCTCCCGCTTAGAGAGGGATAACTTTGCATAGGCAACGCGTGCCGGCCGATGACGCCACAAAAAAGCAGAGAAAAGTGAACGAATTTTCCGAATGTCACGCTGGAGCACCCAAAAGGGAACCGTTTGCAAAGGATACAATAATTTAGGTAGAAACATCATTTTAATCAGGGCAGCCCGCCCTAACAAAGACAACGGGAGATCGCGCCAAGCAGAACAGAGGCTCTGTATTTTGGTTATAGCAGCTGAGACATTACATTTGTACATCATCGCCTGGTCCACATGCAAATAAATACCGAGGTAACGCATCGGCTTACTCACCGGGGGAATCTGCAACCCCGCATGCCAGGGCTCCCAGCCCAAACCCGCCAAGGGCAATAATTCAGACTTGTCACAATTCACCCGAAGGCCCGAGATGGTGCCAAACTCAGCCACCAAATTCAACGCTACCGGTAAGTGAAGAGGTGCTTGGTCCAAAAAGAGCAGGATATCATCCGCAAACAAGGTAATACGACATTCTGCCCGTCCAAGAATAATGCCGCGCAGCTCTGGACAATTTCGAATCTTAATGGCAAGTGGTTCAAGGGCCAAGACAAATAACAGAGGGGAGAGGGGACACCCCTGTCGCGTCCCCCGACACAATGGAAAAGAAGGTGAAATCCCCCCGTTGATAATAAGCCGAGCCTGTGGAGAGGTATAAAGAGCCTGGATCCAGGTGAGATAAGTCCCTTCCAAACCAAACTCCCCCATGACCCAAAATAGATACTCCCAAGAAATACTATCAAAGGCCTTCTCCATGTCAAGACTGACGATCACCGACGTGCCACCATCACCCCTGTGTTCATGGAGTGCCGTCAAGGCCTTAAGGAGATTCATAGACGCGTACCGTTGGGGGACAAAACCCACCTGGTCACTCGCAATTAGCTGGGGTAGAACCAAGTTCAGCCTGGCTGCCATGATAGAGGCCAGCAGCTTAACATCTTGATTAAGTAACGAAATAGGGCGATAGAAGCCCACTTGCGTAGGATCCTTCCCCGGCTTTGGGAGCAGAGTAATATGAGCTAGGTTAGTACGAATACCGAAAGCAGAGGTAGAAAGAAAATTGAAATAGCGCTCCAGAGGCTGAGCCAGAAGGTCCGACAAGAGTTTATAGTATTCAGGGCCAAACCCATCCAGTCCCGGAGATTTGGTAAGTTTCAGCTTCTTGATCCCCTGCCGTATTTCCTCCAGAGAGATAGGAGCATTCAGCTGTGCCACTTGCGCCTCAGATAATCGGGGGACCTGAATGTCCCGAAAAAAAGTGATCCCTATCCTCCTCTGTGAAGTCCCTCCGCGCATAGAGGGTGCTATAAAATTCCACAAATTGTTCTTGGATGTGAGCTTCCTGGGTAAAACTCTCTCCCCGGGAATTCTTTACCAATTTTATGATTTGTTTTTTCCGAAATGGCTGTACCAAATTTGCGAGGAGTTTACCCGCTTTACCCCCCCCCCCCCCCATTGATACAGACGAAACTTCTGATAGAAAATATCTTGGCGAGCTCGTTCATCCAGGATCCCATCGATCTGAAGACGAAGAGATTTAATTCGCTGACCGTCCTCCTTCAGAAGACCAACCCGATGCCTCCGTCGTACTGCTGCCAGTTGTTCTGAAAGAGCGAGAAGTTTCTCCCCCTGCTGTTTCCGTTTAATGGCAACATATTGGATGATATGACCCCTCAGTACTGCCTTGGAAGCCTCCCAAAACACTTCCGGATCCACATCAGAAGTATTATTGTGCGAGTCATACTCCAGCCAGTGAGTACGTAAATATGCCCGAAAGTCCTTATCAGAATATAGAGCAGTGGGGAACTTCCAGGTTCTATTTCCCCCCTGTTCTGTAACTCTCAAAACCAGCACCACCGCCGAGTGGTCCGAAAGCAAAGTGTCTTCGATAGTTACTTTATCCACCCGAGGGAAAGTTGAGGAAGATACTAAGATATAATCCAGACGAGAATACATAGAATGCGGATTAGAATAAAACGTGTATTCCCTGTCAAAAGGGTGGAGAGTCCGCCATGCATCCACCACTGCCAGATGGTCACATAAGAAATTGACCCCCAGACGGGTGGAATTTCGGGGTAGCGGCCTGGCAGGAGAGCAATCTATGGTGGGATTAGCTGTAACATTAAAGTCGCCCCCCACAATCAATTGGTATGTAGGGTATTGTGCTATCAGCCCCAACAGCCCAGAGTAAAATCTGTGATTATAGACATTCGGGGCATAAAGATTACAAAAAAGGAGCTGAGAACCCCAAAGCTCTCCCACAACAATTATGTAGCGACCTTCCTTGTCCTGAATGGTCTTATGAATGCATAGAGGAACCTGTTTATGGATCAGAATCGCCACCCCCCGTTGCCTACTATTATAAGAGGAGTAGCACACGTCGCCCACCCACTCCCTACGCAGCTTCTCATGTTCGCTACTGGTCAGATTAGTTTCCTGTAGGAAGGCTATATCAACCTGGTGTTTCCGGAGCCATGTAAGGATTTTCTTGCGCTTAATAGGAGAGTGTATACCATCTACATTAAGAGTAAGTACAGTCAAGTTAACCATAACTACTCAGCAAAAACAACCACCACTGTGCCCAGGAGACAAAAAAGGGAAAACAGACCAGAGACCAAGCCCCCCAGCCAGGCTCGTCTCCAGAGAATAGCAATGCCCGGACAGCACCTCCAGTCTCTCTACTACAAAGGCCCACCCCCCTACCCCGCTGGTGACCCAGCCACCCCACAGTCATCCACAGCCACCCCACAAACATACTCCCAAACCCGCCCACCCACCCCTCCCCCTCCCCAGAAAGTCTTCCCCTAACCCTCCAAGTCCCCATTCCAAAAAAAAAGGACTACAGCTCTCAGCCCTCTAGCCCCTCACCCGAATCCAGGCCAAAAAAGAAAGATATAAAAAAAATCCCACGGAGCCATAGCAAGCACCCCCCCTGTCCGAACCCATCCCCCAACCTGTGATCAAGATAGGGAACTACCCCTGCCCCAAGAAACCTCCAAGCCTTCCACATCCCACTCATCCCCCAATTAGACCCCCCCACTCAGCCCTGTCCAGTCCGCCCCCCACCCTCCATTCCAGCCTCCCACCAAAAAGCCCCTCCCACTAGGAAAGGGAAAAAGAGCCCCCAGTGCTACATTCCTAACCCTCATACCAAATCCCAAGAGAAAGGAAAAGGAAGGGTCAGAACTGGAATACGGTATGAGTTAAACAAGTTGATAACATCTAGCAAACAGAGACTGCTGAATAACCATGCACAGAATCAATATAACATCACAAAGTTATATGGCATGAAAAGAGCAGTTGGTAGCCCCCAAACCAGCCAAGAAAGATCAGTCATTACATGGGTGGAAAACGGACCCCCGACTGCACCAGCTCACAGGCCCACCTCCCCCACCATGCAGAGACCCAGACCCAGAAAGTGAGAGAGCAAGAAAATAGGAAACAGCACAGAAGGGTCCCAGGGTGCCCAACCAGGGGAGAGCTATATCGCAGCCACAAAGAAAGGGAAGAACCTGTCTCCTGATATGAGGGCCCAGGCAATGAGCACCCCCCTGGCCAGAAAGACGAGAGAGAAAACAAATAAAAAAATGGAAAAAAGCGAACAGATCCCCAGCACCAAGCCGGAAGTGGTAGAGAGAAATAGGAAAGAGAAAGAGAGCAGAAAATTGAGAAAATTTACAGGAGGCCAGGGAAAAGAAAAGAAGATAGGAGATGTGACAAGGCAGCCGAGCGGGGCGGCACCAGAAATAATGCAGCGGTCTCTTATCAGAGAAGCCGCCGAGCTGACTCGGTGTGTGCCACAGAGCAGAACAAGGGCCACCCGCTCAGCGCCTCCCGCCTGGGGGCACAAAGCGCACCCCGCAGCGCACAATCGACTGCCCCACCGTCGGGTGACCACTGCCGGGCCACATACAGAAGAAACAGGTAGAAGCAAAAGGGGACAGAAAGACAAAAGCCTGCTCAGCCCCGCAGAGTCCCCGCACAGCACAGATGGAAGCAGGAGAAAAAGGGGGCAAATGAAGGAGAAGTGGAAGGGCAGGGCCCCCAGTCCAATCCCCACTGGGGAAGATGGTAGTCAGGCACTAGCCGGCTGCAGTCCCAGCGGTACCGAAGTCAGCATGGATGTAAAATAAAGGCTCCTCGGGATTCTCGATCTCAGCTTGCTCATGTCAGTCAGCCCGGTAGTCCCTCCAGAAAGGTGCGAATTTCCGCCGGTGTGGAGAAATATAGTGTCCTGTTGTTATGCCTAACTCTGCCTTCCCTCCTTCCCTGCTCCCTCCCTACCTCGATATGACCCTCTTACCCAATCTCAGTTTTGATCTAAAGGCCCCTCAGGCCTCCTTAGCATATGCCTTTTCACGGCCTTATATTCAACATCGCTGTTAATGTAACACCGTTATAATTTGTAACATCGCTGTAAATGTACAGCCTCTTCTTAGCACATGCCTTTTCACTGCCATATATGCAACATCGCTGTAATTGTAAAAACGCTGTAATATGTAACTTCACTGTAAATGTATGTAACTTCGCTGTTAATTTTCACTGCCATTTATGTAACATCGCTGTAAATGTAACAACGCTGTAATATGTAACTTCGCTGTAAATGTACAGTCTCTTCTATTGTTAACCGCATAGAACTTCCATGGTATTGCGGTATACAAGAATAAAGTTATTATTATGGTGCACTCTGAGCTTAGCGGGGTACTGCAAGGCAAAACGTAGCTGACGCTGATGAAGCTGCGTGCAGTACGGGGCCATCGCTCTTCTCTGCTCCAACACTCGAGGAGAATAGTCCTGGAACAGCAGAATTTTATGCCCCTCATAGGAGATTGTGCTCTTCGCTTTGTAGCTGGCCAGAAGTTGCTGTTTATCAGCAAAGTTCAGGAGTCGAGCAATCACCAGACGCAGTCGTTGAGCTCCCTCCCGGCGGGTCCCCAGCCTGTGCGCTCTCTGAATGGTCAGGGGGAGGCCTCCGGTGTCCATGCCCAATTCAGCAGGCAGCCACGTGGAGATCACGCGGGACAGATCTGCAGGCAGGAGAGACTCCGGTAGGCCGATAAATCAAAGATTGTTCCGACGACTCTGGTTCTCAAGATCTTCCGCCCGCTCCTCCAGCCGACGGCACTTCTCCTCCAGTAATTGGGCTCCCGCTTCTAAAGCCACAATGCGATCTTCCTGTATGGACACCCGATCTTCCACGTGCTGGATACGGGCGGCTTGTCTCTCTACCGTATCTTTGATGCCATCGACGGTATTCTGCAGCCTGGTAAGTTTGTCATCCAGGAACGCGGTCAGGTGTTTTTTGAGCTCCTCAAAAGCATCAGCCGGCAATGTAATGGTCGGGCTTATTTGTACTTGGGCAGGAGACTGTGCCGCCGCCATCTTAGCCGGACTCGAGGGGCCTCTCTGACTTTTAGTAGCCTTCGTGATTTTTGTCGGCATACCGTGTTTCCTCAGCAGAAACTATGAACTGCAGGAACCCTGCAACCTGCTTCAGCCGACTAGGGCAATTTCAGACCCCCCTTAAGCAAGAATGGGCAAAAAAAACAGATAGTGCAGCTCCGAGGTCGGGAGAGGTGGCCAGAAACGTCTGTTCAGGCTGAGAGCATCACGTGACCCCCAGTTGGTGTTTTCTTATATGGATTATTATAGCTAACCGAAGTGGTAGCATTTTAAAAGAGTGAATTTAAGTATAAAACCAAAATAAAAATTAACTAATATTTATAAAAAGTAAAAAAATATATATATAGGAGAGCAGATTGGATGATGAATTTATGCCGTGATTGATACACGCAGCTGATAGAATTATCATATGGCCGGTGGTGGCATACTGACAAATCTGCTTTAGAAAAATAAGATATTTTGAACACTATTAGGAAAATTATTTGAGGGGCTGCCTTAGAAGATATTTGTGTCAACCATTGCAGCACAGAAGTGATTATTTGGGCTAATTATTTATACAATCTCCCAGGGCAGCACATTAGAAAACAAAATACCCACCCCATTTATTTTCCTATTGGAAGATTTATTGGATGCTAAACATACTCGTTTTCTCTGATATCTAATATGGGAAAGAAGGTATTCCCAAGAGGGCAACAATGGGTCACAACAGTTCCCCAAATAATGATCTGTACTTCTGGGGGGGGGTGTAATCCTCTAACATTAAGGGCTCCTTTTACTAAACTGCAATAGCGGTTTTAGCGTGTGCTTTGCGCGCGCTGAATTGCCGCACACGCTAGACCCTAACACCTGCATTGAGTTGGCGTTAGTTCTAGCCACGTAGCGCGGATTTAGCGTGCGTTAAAAACGCTATCGCAGCTTAGTAAAAGGAGCCCTTAGTCTCCATTGGTAATTATGAACAAATAAGCAAGAAAATAAAGAGCGAATTGCATTGCAGCTGTACAAACATTATCAATCACTGCACAATGTTTACCATAAAGAATCCCCAAAAGTTACATAAGTTACATAAAAGTTACATAAGTTACATAAGCGTCGCCTCTTCTGAGTCAGACCATGGGTCCATCTCGCCCAGCAGTCCGCACCCGCAGCGGCCCCCCAGGTCCATGACCTGTAAGTGATCTTTTACCTAAAACATTTTATTCCCTATTCATTTAATATCCTGCATAGTAACCATCTAACTATACCCTTCAATCCCCTTTTCCTTCAGGAAATCATCCAATCCCTTTTTGAAACCCAAAATCGTACTCTGCCCTACCACCTCCTCTGGAAGCGCATTCCAGGTATCCACCATCTTTGAGTGAAGAAGAACTTCCTAGCATTTGTTCTGAAACTGTCACCTTTCAGTTTTTTTGAATGCCCTCTTGTTTTTGTTGCCCCCGCTAGTCTGAAGAATCTGTCCCTCTCCACCTTCTCTATCCCCTTCAAAATCTTATAAGTTTCTATCATGTCCCCTCTAAGTCTCCACTTTTCCAGGGAAAAGAGCCCCAGCTTCTCTAGCCTTTCCACATATGGAAGGTTTTCCATACCCTTTATCATCCTTGTTGCTCTTCTCTGGACCCTCTCAAGTATCACCATATCCTTCTTAAGGTAAGGCGACCAGTATTGAACGCAGTACTCCAGTTGCGGGCGCACCATCGCCCGATACAGTGGCAGGATAACTTCTTTCGTTCTGATTGTGATACCTTTTTTGATAATGCCCAACATTCTGTTCGCCTGTTTCGAGGCCGCTGCACATATCCCCATAGAAAAAAGGAAAAGAAAAACTTATAAAGAAAAAAAAAGAACACCATCTCCCCCTCCCTCCCCAGTGACCCTATAAGCCAAAGGGCCTAGACCAGGGGTAGGCAATTCTGGTCCTCAAGAGCCACAGGCAGGTCAGGTTTTCAGGATATCCACAATGAATATGTATGAGATAGATTTGCATGCCCTGCCTCCTTGAGATGCAAATCTATCTCATACATATTTATTGTGGACATCCTGAAAACCTGATCTGCCTGTGGCTCTCGAGGACTAGAATTGCCTACCCCTGGCCTAGAGAAAGGAAAATCCACTCACTTTTCCATGCCAAGGAGAGAAAGCAACATCTGCAGTACATGGCCTAATAATATTCTTAGTCCAGTGTTCGGAAGTATAAATTTATCCAGTTGGATAGTTCAACATATTCAAATGGTCAGGTTGAAGCCAGTTTTAAATCCAATTTCTGTTGCATTAAACATTTCTTACTACTTTTCACCCGTTGCCATTTGGGACCAGTTTTCAGCACAGGTAGTGCCATAGATGGTGTTGCGTTCTCCGCTCCTTCGATACCAACTAAGATTTGTTTCACTTCATCACATCACTTAATTAGAAAATAGCTTCCCTTGATAATAAAATGACAAACCAAAGGATATATCAATTTCTATTTATGTTCAAACGATTTTATTGATGAAAACAGCAAAAGCAGACAGATGATAAAGTCAAGTAAGAAACACTAGAGCAGCTTCCACAACAGAATAACAGTCATCAACATTTTATAGGTACATAATAATGTAATGTCACCTACCTAAGTAATCCACCTAAAGACCTAGGTCCAGAACACTAACAACACAAACCAGGGCCCTGGACTTTTATGAGCCCTGGAGCAGGCCATCCATCATCCCTCCCCCCACTCGAACCAAGAAACAGAAATCCTAGTATGAACGTAAAAACCATATACCCCCCTCCCCCACCCAAAAGCCCAAACCCAAAATCAACTACCAATAGAACCCAACTCCCATAACTAACCCCCCCCCAGATACTCTCCTCCATTTCTATTTAATATTATTAGATCGTAGATATTCAGTTACTGGTCTGAGATCATGTCTGCATTTCAAAGCTGCCACCTCTAAATCTTGGTAGACTCTATGGGATAAGAATCCCAAACAAGATTATCCATAGTGCAGACCTTATGCAATTCAGATTCTTTAAGTTTAAATTCAGAAAAACATGCAATGATATCTTTAGCCACATTGGACTGTGCTTTGCCCAAGACATGATGTGCTCGATCAATTTTAATCCGGTCGGGCACCAAAGGCACCCCATCTTCGACTAAAATATGGCTCACCAATTTTTTAAAAACCTCTTTGGCATTAGCGTACTCTTGCACATCAGGCAGCCCCCTAAAGTGCAAGTTGGATCTTCTACTCCTATTTCCCAAGTCTTCCGACTTGTCTGATAAATCCTCCTAAAAAGACGTAACTCCTTTCACAGTATCACACAACACTGTCATCGTTGATTGCTGTTCCTCCAACTTTGCTTCGGTCTCTTCAACTCGGCCCCTAGATCTTTAATTTCGGACTGGAGATCCATTGCCAGAGATGTTAATTCAGTGCGGATGGTCCCCAAGCCTGTACAGATCTCCTGCATCCACAAGCGAATCTCATCCTTCAGAGGTTGGGACTCCAGAGTATCCACCAAACCTCCATTGAAAGCTGCAGTGGGTTGTGTTCCCTGCTGTGCCATTATGAGCCCCTGTGACTGCTGTTGTTGCTTTCCTGGGTGAAAGGTATAATCTTGCAATTTCTTGCAAGCATCCACATCAGATAACATCATAAAAAGGTACATAACAGGTTATCCGAAGTATACAGCTATAAGAAAATCTCTTTACTCAATCCAAACACTGGAAAAGCTTAGTTTACTGCTAGGACAGCACGGAGCTCCATGTTCAGGCAGCCATTCAGAGTGCTGACGACACTTCCTCCTTTCCAGGTCTGTTCTGACTGTTAAATGGCTTAATGTCAATGTTCTCCTCTTTTTCCAGATATAATTTAACTAAAACAAACAACAGAAACCCATCTCCCAAACAAGTGTCACATTATGGAATTCTCTCACTTTCTGTATTAAAATTTTCTGAAGTATTTTTACTCAAAATGTTATAGAACTTTTAATATATAAGAGGTGTCACTGTAAATCTCTTCCTTTTATGCTCTTTACCTGGCATTTACTTTTAAATTGTTTATTTCTCTTAATAGCTATAGTAATTACTTTTAAAACTCTGTAAAGTCATGTGACAGAAGGTTAATACTAGTCTGAGGTAATTTTATTTAATATAGAAACATAGAAACATAGAAATAGACGGCAGATAAGGGCCCACGGCCCATCTAGTCTGCCCACCTTAATGTCCCTCCCCTACCTTTGCCCTGTGAATAGATCCCATGTGCCGATCCCATTTGGCCTTAAAATCAGGCACGCTGCTGGCCTCAATCACCTGTAGTGGAAGACTATTCCAGCGATCAACCACTCTTTCAGTGAAAAAGAATTTGAGTCAGATTTGAAAAAGAATTTGAGTCAGATTTGAAAAAGAATATGAGTCAGATTTTTCTTTCTATTAGGCTAAACTACTTTTGAATGTGTAACCACAAAAAAGGCAGTATACATGTCCCTTTCCTTGAAGCTGCATGAACTTTATTTAAAAAAGCATACCTCCTCTTTTACTAAGACTTGCTAGCCGATTTAGCACATGCTGCTAAATGCTAACATGTCCATAGAATATAATGGACGTGTTAGCATTTAGCGCACGCTAAATCAGCTAGTGTGCCTTAATAAAAGGACCCTATAATGACAATAAAATGTTAATAAAATGTGCTATTTTTATTTATTTTTATACTCTCTCTCTTCAGACATCCAGAGCCTCTTAGATTTGCATTGGCCACACACACACACACCTTCTAGCAGTCACAGATTTTTTTAAATTAACAGCAGTAATTTATAAGTGCTTTGTCCATACTTCTTTCCTTCACATCAATTAATTTAGTCAGAGCTTGAGGTTGACCAGATTTCGGTTTTGGATCTGGCACCAAAAATGACCTGAAACTCAGATTTGGATTCTAGCAGAAAATGCCTGAATATTTTCAATGGAACCAAAAACATGGCTATGCCACTCGTAGCTGCCATTTTGGAATTGGGAATGTCATGAAAAGGAGACTTACCGGTACTCCTGATTATGCTATTCCAAGTTTTAAAATGGCAGCTTGAACTCCCACGGCAGTTTCATGAGGTTGCAGTTGTGGTCACCATTTTTAATATAAAGCCACCGGGGGCAGGATCAACACAGGATACTCCTGCCCCAAAGAAGCCATTAGACCACTGGGGTCTTTAAAAGGTAGGCCTGGAGAGAGCAAGGGGAAGGGTGGGCAGATGGAGCTGGTGGTCAGGTCAGATGGGTTTTCCTTTGGGGTTGGAAGACTGGCTTGGGTGAGAGGGGAGAAGTTTCACACTGGCGCCAGGGCCACGGTTTCGGTTCTGATTGAAACTGAGCTGAAGATTGCAGCCATGGATTTGGTTTCAGCTGAAAACAAAACCATCAGTTTCAGTCAGCCTCTAGTCAGAGCACTAAGACATTCATAGCACTGTCACCTCTGAGAGAACCGATGCATGCCAGGTCAGTTTTAATATAACTTGCAAACTTCCTGTCATAAAATAACTTTGCCAATACCCTCTCCTACTCAAGTTTCTCTTTAAATTTTCAATTTTTATCACACAGCATTCAGATATACACTCTCATATGCTGACAGAACACAACAGTTTAGGATCTAAACAAAATTCCTGGAGGCTGTGAGGGACTGTTTCATGGAACAGCTGGTCATGGAACCAACGCGAGGAAATGCCACTCTCGACCTAATCCTCAACAGGCTAGGGGGACCCGCAAAGGAGGTGGTAGTAATAGGGCCACTAGGCAACAGCGATCACAACATGATCCAGTGCAAATTAGAAGTAGGAATATCAAAGGTGAGGAGAACCACAACGACAGCGCTCAATTTCAGAAAAGGGAACTATGATGCTATGAGGAAAATGGTGAGAAAGAAACTCAGAAGCAGCTCAGGGAAGATGAAGACCGTAGAGAAAGCCTGGTCCCTACTCAAGGACACGGTACACAAAGCACAAAACCTGTACGTCCCCAGGTTTAGGAAAGGGTGCAAAAAGAATCGAACAAAAAACCCTGTGTGGGTAACAAATGTAGTGAAGAAGGCGATAGGTGACAAAAAAATATCGTTCAGAAAATGGAAAAAGGACCAAATTGAGGACAACCGGAAGGAACACAAAAAATACCAAAAGGAATGTCACCAAGTGGTTCGGAAAGCAAAAAGAGAATATGAAGAAAGGCTGGCTGGGGAAGCAAGGAACTTCAAACCGTTCTTCAGGTACTTGAAGGGGAAACAACCGGCGAGGGAGGAAGTGGGACCGTTGGATGATGGAGACAGAAAGGGAGTGGTAAAGGAGGAAAAAGAAGTAGCTGACAGGTTAAACATCAGTCTTCGCATCAGTCTTCACGAGCGAGGACACATCCAATGTTCCAGAACCCGAGGAGATCATAAGTGGGGATCAAGATGAAAAGCTTGAGCAAATAGAGGTAAGCCAAGAGGATGTCCTCCGACAGATAGATAGATTGAAGAGCGACAAATCACCAGGCCTGGACAGAATCCACCCAAGGGTACTAAAAGAACTGAGAAATGAAATAGCAGAAACACTCCAGCAAATATGTAACCTATCCTTAAACCTATCCCGGAGGACTGGAAAATAGCAAATGTCACGCCTATGTTTAAGAAAGGATCGAGGGGTGACCCGGGAAACTACAGGCTGGTGAGTTTGACTTCAATTCCGGATAAGATAATGGAAGCACTGGTTAAGGACAGCATCTGCGAGCACGTAGAAAAAAATGGACAGCTGAGGGCGAGCCAGCACGGCTTCCGCAAGGGAAGGTCGTGCCTCACGAACTTACTGCACTTCTTTGAAGGGATAAACAGCCAGATGGACAAAGGGGAATCCATAGACATCATTTACCTTGAGTTCCAAAAAGCCTTCGACAAGGTACCCCACGAACGGCTGCTTAAGAAGCTGTGGAACCACGGGGTGAAAGGGGATAGCTACCGATGGATTAAACATTGGTTGGCAGGCAGGAAACAAAGGGTTGGAGTAAAGGGCCAATACTCAGACTGGCAATGGGTCACGAGCAGAGTTCCACAGGGGTCGGTGCTGGGGCCGCTCCTGTTCAATATATTTATAGACGACCTGGAGACAGGGACGAAATGTGAGGTTATTAAATTTGCAGATGACACCAAACTCTGCAGCAGGGTTAGAACCACAGAAGACTGTGAAGACCTGCAAAGGGACCTAACGAGACTGGAAGAGTGGGCAATAAAGTGGCAAATGAGCTTTAATATAGAAAAATGCAAGGTCATGCATGTAGGGAAAAAGAACCCGATGTTCAGCTATAAAATGGGGGAATCATTGCTAGGGGTGAGTAACCTTGAAAGAGACCTGGGTGTGTTGGTGGATATAACAATGAAAGCATCGGCACAATGTGCGACAGCCTCAAAGAAAGCAAACAGAATGTTGGGTATCATCAAAAAGGGTATCACGACCAGGAAGAAGGAAGTCATCATGCCGCTGTATCATGCAATGGTGCGCCCACATCTGGAGTACTGCGTCCAGTACTGCTCGCCGTACCATAAAAAGGACATGGGAGTCCAGAGAAGAGCGACTAAATTGGTAAGAGGTATGGAAAACTTTTCATACGCTGACAAGTTGGAAAAGCTGGGGCTATTCTCCCTGGAAAAGCAGAGACTTAGAGGAGACATGATAGAAACCTTTAAAATCCTGAAAGGCATAGAGAAGTCTTCAGACTTTGGGGAACCACAAGTACAAGGGGGCACTCGGAGAAATTGAAAGGGGATAAGTTTAGAACAAATGCTAGGAAGTTCTTCTTTACTCAGAGGGTGGTGGACACATGGAACGCGCTCCCGGAGGTTGTGATAGGGCAGAGCATGCTACGGGGGTTCAAAGAAGGTTTAGATAAATTCCTGAAGGATAAGGGGATTGAGGGGTACAGATAGAAGTAGAGATGGGTTATAGGAAAAGTCAGGGACCACTTAACAGGTCATGGACCTGATGGGCCGCCACGGGTGCGGACTTCTGGGCGCGATGGACCTCTGATCTGACCCAGCGGAGGCAACTTCTTATGTTCTTATGTAATTCTCTTTGTTCTGAGCTTATAGACAGCCGAATAGCCAATTAGCACCTATATGGCAGTATAGTAAGATTTGGGTGGGTGTTGATGGGCTTAAACTTAATACCATAGATATTGTGGTTAAAGTGGCTTATAGGCATGGGTCCTCCTCTCTATGGTTCACTAGCCCACCCACCAGGTAACTCTACAAACACCTAATGCTCTACTAGACTTCCCCATATCAGATGCTGCTGTACAAGAGCCAGGCTTTTTATTCTCATTTTTGTGTGGTGGAAGGGGGGTCAGTGAGCACTGGGGGAGTGTGGGGGTGTCTTACTAGATGCATGCAGTGGTCATCTGGTCAGTTTGGGCACCTATGTGGCACTTAGACGCTTCTAAAACAGGTCTGGCTCAGAACGTCTATGTTCTATCCTGGACGGGCTAAAAAACTAGTAATTTATATAATTGACATAATTAACAATAAAACATATACACTAAGGTGCACTAGTGTTTTTAGCGTGCGCAGCATTGTCACACACGGTAACTCTGCGCTACGCACCAAGAACTAACGCCAGCTCAATGTCACAGATGTTTGCCAGCTGCTAGGGCAAAAGATGAAGTCCTCTTACAAAAGTATTATTTGTGCTGACTGGAAAATATGCTGAGGGTCTCCTAAGGGTCTTTTTCCCTCTCATTCCCCTCTTGAAGCCTGAAGAGGCTTCACCAAGATAAGGATGAAAGGTAAGCAGGATCAAAGGCAAAATGATGTACCCAAGGTAGTGTTCACATCCAATGGGAGGAGGCAATGAATTCACCGTCCAGGAATCAAGCTTAGTGAAATTAAGAAGGCACTTGTCATTTCCACCCAATCTTAATAGTGTCCTAGCCCCATTATGACTCATGACAAATCATACCTGCTTATGATAAAAATACATGAAATAAAAAAATAGCATTAATCATAGAAATAATTTACCAAAAATCATCCAGAAAATTTTTGCATTGATTGTACATTTGAATATACTTTATGACTGCATCCTGTCATGAGTCTACCGCACCTAGAGGGATAAATTAACAAAACTCTTCACTTCAAGCAAGATTATTTCCATGCCTTCCCAAAAAAAACTGAGATCAGTGCAGACTTGGTTGACTCCAGATATTATCAGGTCATGCTAACAGGTCAAGGTGGAAGTCCAGGTAAACACATTAAATCCTCTTATGCTATCATGTTCTGCATTGCACTTCTCAATTCAGAAACCTCCTTCCCTGGATCAGAAAAGGTGGTTGGGTTAAAGTCATGAGGCCGTATCACAGCAGCGGTAGTATCGTTACTCTTCCTTCACTGCACTTCACTTCAGCCTAGCAGCAGGAAAGGGGTGGAAAGAATCTGTTGAGGTGAGAAATAATTAGGGTGCAGTTACAGGAGTCAAAACAGGATGAAAATGCATAACAATTTTTTTTCCTAAAAGTTGCAATTAGGCAAAGCACATGAATCTTGTACTAGGCCTGTTGATATCATATTATTGCAAACACATGGTAATATATATAAACTAATACTGCATGAGTCCATAAAAAGGTTAAAGTGCAAATCAACAAGTCCATAGTGGTGAGAAAGCAAAATAAGCTGTAGAGGTTCAAGGTCCTAAAGGTCATTCTGTCATCATAAGTTTGTTATCTTGGTAGCAACAAGAAGGGCTGACATTTTTTCTGTGACAGGTCCCCAATGGTGGAATGCCCTTCCCCAATATATTCGTAAAGAAAAAGATATTTTAGTATTTAAAAAATCTTTAAAATCTTATTTATTTAGAGATGCCTTTAACGTTTAAAACATTGCTTGTTTATAATTGCTGAGTTTTTACGTCCCTTTACCTACTGTTATTTCCACTATTCTACCCCAAATGATAATTGTAACTTTTATCCTTTCCTTCCTAGCTATATGTTTGTTTAAGTTAATTGTTTATTATTAAATTGTGAACCCCTTTTTAATTTTATTATATTTTTGTTATGTACATCGCTTAGTGATTATAATAGGCGATTAATCAAATTTTGTTAATAAACTTGATAAACAATCAATAAGTCTTTACTGGTAAGTTTAGGGTTCCCAAGAACTTATCAAGTTCCTTCTCTGATAGCATGGTCTTTCCTATGTGGGAGAACTCATCCATCATCTGAATCCCAAATGAATGGAAGTCTTCAATAAGTGTTTGACAAATGGTACCTTGAATAGGTCATTCAGTAACTAGCTTCAGTCCATAATTGGGTAAATAAATAACTAATAGCAGAATTGCAACACTGGAAAGTCTGTAATTATAACACCACAAGAAATTTGCATCCAAAAGATGTAAACATAGATTTACACGTAGCAAACAGCGTCATCTGATATGGCAAATGTCTTTATGAAGCGGTCCATAATTAATAAGGAAGAATATTTGTAACATATCATTTAGTTAGCTTCCATCAGTGAGTGCACTGAGTAACATTATTAACAGAATAGGTACAGCATTAAAAAGTGAATACAAACGAATAAAACAAAAGTTAAAACTTAAATGTTGCAATTCAAATAAACTAAGTTCTAATATATTGGCTGAATTATGTTTGACAACCTAAGGAAATTGTTGCTACAATGGCACTGTACTGGCGTGGTAAGTAACCATCTGGCGAGGTAAGTTGCCACTCCATTTCTGAGTCTGAGGTAAGTACACACATTGCAAACAGTACTATAGGAGTCATTCTAACTCAGGCGGGAAAATCTCCACAGAGACCTAGCAAACATAAGGTGTGGAGGGCTATGTACGTTAATGCCCACAGTTTAGGCAATAAAATTCTGGAATTGGAGACGGAAATGAGGAACGCCGACCTAGATGTGGTGGCGATATCCGAGACTTGGTTCACGGATTCCCATGGGTGGGATATGGCTATACCGGGATACAACTTACTTCGTCGAGACAGAGAGGGCAAAATAGGAGCGGGGGTAGAACTATACCCTAAAGAGGACATCAAAATTACCAGAATCACTGATGTCAAGTACACCGGGGAATCCCTCTGGGTGAACCTGGCCAGGGGGAATGACAAATGCCTGTATCTTAGTGTAGTATACAGACCTCCAAGACAACAGGAAGACATGGATATAGAATTAATCGAAGACATAGAGAACATCACCTTGCTTGGAGACATGGTGTTGTTAGGGGACTTAGAAACATAGAAAAAGACGGCAGATAAGGGCCGCGGCCCATCAAGTCTGCCCACCATAATACCCTCCCCTATTTAACTCTGTGCAGAGATCCCACGTGACGATCCCATTTCTTCTTAAAATCAGGCACGCTGCTTGCCTCGATCACCTGAAGTGGAAGTCTATTCCAGCGATCAACCACTCTTTCGGTGAAAAAGTATTTCCTGGTGTCGCCATGCAATTTCCCCCCCCCCTGATTTTCCATGGATGTCCTCTTGTTGCCATCGGACCCCTGAAGAAGAAGATATCTTCTTCTACCTCGATACGGCCCGTGAGGTATTTGAACGTCTCGATCATGTCTCCCCTCTCTCTGCGTTCCTTGAGTGAGTATAGCCGTAATTTGTCCAGCCTTTCCTCGTACGGGAGATCCTTGAGTCCCGAGACCATCCGGGTGGCCATTCGCTGGACCGACTCAAGCCTCAGTACATCCTTGCGATAATGAGGCCTCCAGAATTGCACGCAATATTCCAGATGGGGCCTCACCATAGATCTATACAACGGCATAATGACTTCAGGCTTACGGCTGACGAAACTCCTACGTATACATCCTATGATCTGCCTAGCCTTAGATGAAGCCCGCTCCACTTGATTGGCAGTCTTCATGTCTTCACTGATGATCACCCCTAGGTCCCGTTCTGCAACCGTCCTTGCTAGGATCTCGCCATTTAGGGTGTAAGTCTCGCATGGATTTTGACTGCCAAGGTGCATGACTTTGCATTTCTTGGCATTAAAACTCAGTTGCCAGGTCTTTGACCATTGCTCCAATAGGAGTAGGTCGTGTTTCATATTGTCCGTTGTGCTCTTGCTTGTTATATTACACAGTTTGGCGTCATCGGCGAATAATGTTATTTTACCACGAAGCCCCTCAGCCAGGTCCCTTATAAAGATATTGAAAAGGATCGGGCCTAAGACCGAGCCCTGTGGCACCCCGCTGATCACTGCCGTCATTACGGAGGGGGTGCCGTTCACCACCACCCTCTGAAGCCTACCACCAAGCCAGTCCCCAACCCATTTTGTCAAAGTGTCACCTAATCCCATAGAACTCATTTTGCACAACAACCTGCGGTGTGGGACACTATCAAATGCTTTGCTGAAATCCAAGTATACAATGTCCAAGGACTCTCCAATATCAAGCTTCCCCGCCACCCAGTTAAAGAAGCTGATCAAGTTGGATTGGCAGGATTTCCCCTTGGTAAATCCATGTTGACGGGGATCCCGTAGATTCTCCTCATCCAGGATATTATCTAATTGGTGTCTGATTAGGGTTTCCATTAGTTTGCTCACTATAGATGTGAGACTCACTGGTCTGTAGTTCTCAGCCTCTGTTCTGCAACCTTTTTTGTGGAGTGGAATGATGTTAGCCGTTTTCCAGTCCAATGGGACTCTACCTGTACTAAGGGAGAGATTGAAGAGAGCGGATAGTGGTTCCGCCAGGACGTCCCCTAACTCCCTGAGCACCCTGGGGTGTAGGTTGTCTGGCCCCATTGCTTTGTTAACCTTGAGTTTAGTCAGTTCACAGTAGACACTGCTTGTTGTAAACTTGAAATTACTAAACGGGTCCACTGAGCCATCCTTTTTCTGTAGCTGAGGGCCGGAACCCGGCGCCTCGCAGGTGAAGACCGAACAGAAGTATTCGTTTAACAATTCAGCTTTTTCCGAGTCTGCTTCTACAAAGTTCCCGTCTGGTTTCCTAAGGCGTACTATCCCGCTTGTGCTGCGGTTTCTGTCGCTAATATACCTGAAGAAGGATTTATCACCCTTCTTGATGTTCTTTGCTAAAGTTTCCTCCATTCGGAATTTGGCCTCTCTAACTGCTGTTTTGACAGCTCTTGCCCTAGTCAAATAGACTTCTCTAGAGTCCTGAGATCCTGTATGTTTGTAGGAGATGAACGCTTTTTTCTTCTCTTTTATGAGGTCCGAGATCTCCGCTGAGAACCATTGTGGCTTATTGTTCCTGCGCCGTTTACTCACTGATTTTATATAGCGATTGATCGCCTCCTGAATGGTAGTTTTCAGAGTCGACCACAATTCCTCTACGTTATCTGTTCCTGCTCGGTTTTGTAGTGCTTGATGGATGAAATCCCCCATACCCTCAAAGTTGGCGTTCTTGAAGCTAAGGACCCTGGTCGATGTGTTAGTTTTGGCGAAACCCTTCCTGAGTTTGAACCATATCATGTTGTGGTCGCTGGAGGCCAACTTATCTCCCACTGAGACCTCAGTGACACTTTCGCCATTGGTAAGCAATAGGTCCAGTATTACCTGTTCCCTTGTTGGCTCCAATACCAGTTGCCTCAGTTTAGCTCCCTTCATAGAGTTCAGTAGTCTCCTGCTGCTGCTTGATGCAGAGGAAAGTGTGTTCCAATCCACATCAGGTATATTGAAGTCTCCTAATAACACTGTATCCCCACGTAAGGTGATATTCTCTATGTCACCTATTAATTCTATATCTATGTCATCCTGTTGCCTTGGGGGTCTGTATACTATGCCAAGATACAGGCATTTGTCATTCCCCCTGGCCAAATTTACCCAAAGGGATTCCCCTGTGTACCTGATATCTGTGATTCTGGTGACTTTAATATCATCCTTAGTGTATATTGCTACACCTCCTCCCATTCTGCCCTCCCTGTCTTGGCGAAGAAGGTTGTATCCTGGTATCACCATGTCCCACCCGTGGGAGTCAGTGAGCCAGGTCTCAGTTATCGCCACCACATCCAGGTCAGCGTTTCTCATTTCAGTCTCAAGTTCCAGGATCTTGTTGCCCAGACTATGGGCGTTGACGTACATAGCCCTCCATGTAGTATGTTTGCTATGCCTCCCTGGGGCTGTTCCTGCTTGAGCTGCATGGACCTTTCCAGTACTACTTGGAGTTTGTGTACCTTCCCTAGACCCAGTATAGCAATGTGTACCTACCCTTTGTTTGAAAGTGTTCGTACCCTGTGGTGGAATACCTGTTTGAGCAACCTTAATTCTTTCAGTATAGCTTGCAATGTGTGTATCCTCCCTAGACCCAGAATTACAATGTAAACCTACCTTAGACTTAGAAATGTGTGTACTCACCCCATACTTAGAAATGTGTTTATTCGTCCCAGTCCCAGACCCAGAATTGTGGTGTTTGTTTACCCCAGTCTCAGAAAAGTATTGATGGCATAGCTCGTCAGATAGGTTGTTTGCGCTTGTACCCTCCCCCAACATACCTAGTTTAAAACCTTGTGAAGTAGGCGTGCCAGTCGGTGTCCAAGGACGTTCTTCCCTCTTCTAGTCAGGTGTAGCCCATCTGGTCCCTGTAGTCCTAGTAGTGTCTCTCCATGTTGCAGGAACCCGAAGTTCATCTCCTTGCACCAATCTCGCAGCCAGTCGTTAGTCCTTTGGATGCGATCCTCCCTGGCTCCCTGACTTCAATATGCCTAATGCAGATTGGAACAAACTTTCCGCTACGACCAGCAGAAGCAGAAGGCTATTAACCTCCATAAAGGGAGCACAACTCAAACAAATGGTATTGGAGCCCACTAGGGATTAGGCGATACTGGACCTAGTACGGAGAAAGTGTCACAGAGATTTCAGTAGGCGATACATTGGCCTCCAGTGACCACAACACGGTATGGTTCAACCTCAGGAAAGATTTCACTAGATCAAACACATCAACAAAGGTCTTCAACTTTAAGGGCACTAACTTAAAAAGCATGGGAGATTTTGTCCATTGGGTGCTGCAAAATCAAGTCGAAACAGATAATGTAGAGGTAATGTGGTCAACTCTGAAATCTACCCTACATGAAGCAACAAACCGCTATATAAAAACAGTAAGTAAATGGCGGAGAAACAATAAACCTCAGTGGTTCTCTGCGGAGATCTCGGACCTCGTAAAAAAGAAGAAAAAGCATTTATCTCCTGCAAACAATCAGGAAAACGAGAGACTAAGGAAGACTATCTGGCCAAGTCTAAAGCTGTCAAAACAGCAGTCAGAGAGGCCAAACTCCGAATGGAAGAGAATCTGGCAAAGAACATTAAGAAGGGGGATAAATCCTTCTTCAGGTATATTAGTGACAGAAAAAGAAACACAGATGGGATAGTACGCCTTAGGAAACCAGACGGGAATTATGTAGAATTGGATTCCAATAAAGCCGAACTACTAAATGAATACTTCTGCTCAGTCTTTACCTGCGAGGCGCCAGGGTCCGGTCCACAGTTGCAGACAAGGGAAAGCTCGGAAGACCCGTTTCGAAATTTCGAGTTTATGCCCAGCAGCGTCTACTGTGAACTCCACAAAAAGGGATGCAGGACGGAGGCTGCGAATTACAGACCGGTGAAACTCACATCGATAGTGAGTAAACTTATGGAAACACTAATCAAACACAAATTAGATACGATCCTGAACGAGGAGAAACTGCGAGATCCCAATCAACATGGATTTACAAAGGGAAGGTCCTGCCAATCCAATCTAATCAGCTTCTTTGACTGGGTAACAAGAAAGCTAGATATGGGGGAGTCCTTGGACATCAGTAAAGTTTTTGATAGCGTCCTACACCGCAGGTTATTGAGCAAGATGAGTTTGATGGGATTAGGTGAAACATTAACTGCATGGGTTAAACACTGGCTTAGAGGTAGATTTCAGAGGGTGGTGGTGAACTGTACCCTCTCTGAAACATCGAATGTGATCAGTGGAGTGCTGCAGGGCTCGGTCATGGGTCCGATCCTATTTAACATCTTCGTAAGCGACCTGGCTCAGGTGCTTCGAGGTAAAATTACATTATTCGCCGATGACGCCAAACTATGCAACATAGTAGGCAAATGCACGGTGCCAGACATTATGACGCAGGACCTACTCTTACTGGAACATTGGTCCACGACTTGGCAACTAAGTTTCAATGCCAAAAAGTGTAAGGTCATGCACCTTGGCAGCAGAAATCCATGCAGATCTTACTCCCTAAATGGTGAGACCTTAGCAAGGACTACAGCAGAACGAGACTTGGGGGAAATCATTAGTGAAGACATGAAGACTGCCAATCAAGTGGAGAAAGCTTCATCCAAGGCTAGACAAATGATGGGTTGTATCCGTAGAAGTTTCATCAGCCGAAAGCCCGAAGTCATAATGCCATTGTACAGATCCATGGTGAGACCTCATCTGGAATATTGTGTACAATTCTGGAGGCCACATTACCAAAAAGATGTGCTGAGAATTGAGTCGGTTCAGCGAATGGCCACCAGGATGGTCTCGGGACTCAAGGATCTCCCGTATGAGGAACGGCTGGGTAAGTTGCAGCTATACTCACTCGAGGAGCACAGAGAGAGGGGAGACATGATTGAGACGTTCAAATATGTCACGGGCCGTATCGAGGTGGAAGAAGAAATCTTTTTTCTTAAAGGACCCACGGCAACAAGAGGGCATCCGTTGAAAATCAGGGGTGGGAAACTTCATGGCGACACCAGGAAGTATTTCTTGACCGAAAGGGTGGTTGATCATTGGAATGATCTTCCACTGCAAGTATTCGAGGCCAGATTTTAAGAATAAATGGGATAAGCATGCGGGATCTCTTTATGGAAGAAATTAGGGGGGGTGAGTCATTAGAGTGGGCAGACTTGATGGGCCGTGGTCCTTTTCTGCCATCATTTTCTATGTTTCTATGTTGTAAAGAGAACAGAAATAATGTGTTAAAACATAACTCAGCCAATATATTAGAACTTAGCCTTACTGGATCAGAGCAATGGTCCATTTAGCCCAGTATCCCATCTTCACGGAGGCCAATCCAAGTCACAAGTACCTGGCAAAACCCCAAATAGTAGCAGCATTCCAAGCCAACAATCCAGGGCAAGCAGGGGATTCTCCCATGTCTGTATCAACAGCAGTTTATGGACTTCTCCTCCAGGAACTTGTCCAAACCTTTTTTAAAACCAGCTGCATTAACCACTCATACCACATCCTCTAGCAATGCATTTCAGAGCTTAACTATTCTGAGTGAAAAAATATTTCCTTCTATTGGTTTTAAAAGTATTACTCTAACTTCATCAAGTGTCCCCTAGTCTCTGTAAATCTTGATGCAGTAAAAAATTGATCCACTTGTATCCATTCTTCACCACTCAGGATTTTGTAGGCTTCGATCATATCTCCCCTCAGCCCTTATCTCAAACATGAAGGGCTTCAGACCAGCTGTCAGATGGCTACTACTACTGTATAATCACACAAAACTGAACACAAAATAGATGTTCACCATCCATATATGATTTTTTAAAAATATCTTTATTGATTTTTTTTACATATAAAAAGTGCAACAATTATACAATCAAAAATTCAATAAACAGCACTTACATACTTGCCAAATACTGAAACAATTTACCAATCCCTCCCACCCTCCCTTCCTGGATGTGTATGGAAATAAGATTGAATCTGGTGGATGAATTATGAATCATTAAGATAGTTAACAAATGACTCCAATGGACTCTAAATTTCTTCAAAGTTCCTAATTTTCCCCGATTGTTCCGCTAAGATTCTTTCATAACGGGAATATAAACAAAGTGTTTCCCACCAAAAAGTAAAATTTAGTCAATCCCAATTTTTCCAATTTCTAGTGATCAGTTGTATGGCCACCCCAGTCTTGCTGGGTTTGTACAAGAACAGATCCAAATTATTTTGATTGGCTGAAAGTGAATTGTGCAACAGCTTTGCATAGTATTATGATGTCTCATACTGTAAGCAGGAATGATATCACCAAGGAAAATGTGTCTGTGTAAGGGAAACATAACAGCAGCTAGCAAAAAAAAGGAATAAACCCAGCCCCTGTACTGCAGAGAATCTACACATAATAACGAATTTATTTTCTGAACTTGGCTATCAAATTGAAATAGGAGTTCTAAAGGTGATTAAGATTAACTAAGGTATCACTTTTACTAAGGATTAGGTTATTAAGCTTATTAAAGCATCTGTGATACAAGAATGGTTATTTTCTCTTAACAGGCTTTTTAAAGATTAGTGATGATCTTGCAGAACGATCAGAACTTCATGGGGGTGACCGACTATGTTGACAATGTCCGCGAGAGCATTTTACAGTTATCAGAAGAAATGACTCGGCTGAGGGAAGAAAGCCTGAAGTTGCACAAGGAGCTCGAAGATTTCTTGGACATCAAGCTGAAATTTTGTTCAATATCTGTATGTGATATTGCCGAGGATTCATGCCCTGAAAGGCCTAGTCGCTTCCTAAGACTCTTCAGGAAAAGCCGGAGGGGGAAGGAAGAGAAATATAGAATGCCAAAAGAAAAGATTAAGCCGGTTGAAAAAGGAGGCACCAAAAAGAGCATCTGCATTCATGGATGGGTGACTGGGTGGTGCAGCTGGGGAAGCAAGCATGAAGAAGAGCTGGAAGACTGTGTCCATTACAAACAACAATTTACAAATAATGAGCCAGATTCCATGGACAGGGTTGGCAAGCTATAGATGAAGAGCAGAAAATATCACCTTGGTTTTCTCTGCTGTATTCCAGCCTTCTCTTTTGGTGAACAGATTGAGAACACTGCAGCCACATCCTTCCCCCAAACATAAAGTTGGCTGTTTGTGGAGAAAAGCTTTCCAACTGCTTTTTTACTGTCTCGCGTGTATATCTTCAGCATATCCTAGGCAAACTGGTTCAGAGAAAGCATCAGCAATGTTGCATTTTGCAACCAGGTAAACATATTCTCCACACGCATCGACTCCAAACCATGCATGACCCTTACATTTTTCAACGAATAAATGACATACACAGCTTTAGGGTGGAGTGGAGCCTAAAAGCTACATTTAATGATGTAATCACTATACAATAAGTTGTATTACCTAGATAACAGCTTTGAACAGTTGTTTATTCCTTCCACTGGAAGCAAATGCTCCTTCTGAATAAAATTCAGTGTCTTAGGAGCTTCATCACTCTGGGAAAGCCAGTATGACAAACTTATGCTACCCTTTAGAAACTAAAGGCTCCTTTTTCTAAGGTGCACTATGATTAGCCTTAGGGATAAAATGGGTGTGTCAGCATGTAGCACACGCTAAATTAAGTATTATTGTACTGACTTAGTACATCTGTAATAGACTTAGATTTATGTTCTCTGTCAGGTCGATACAAAGAGGCCTATGTAGTATGTACTAAAGGTATGCTCATTTTTTGTTTGTACAGCAAAAGGGCTTAAGTACATGGGGCCTCAAGTAAAGTACAGGCTGTGATTGAATAGTAACGGTGGTTTTCAAAGCAGTAGGAGTTGAAAATGTCAAATACATAGATTAAGTATATAGCAGAACTATGGTACTTACATTCATAGAGAGTGCTTGCATCACTTCACACAGGAAATCTATTAAGAACATAAGAATTGCCGTTGCTGGGTCAGATCAGCGGTCCATCATGCCCAGCAGTCTGCTCATGCAGCAGCCCTATGGTCAAAGACCAGCGCCCTAACTGATTATTGACATGGCCCACATAGGAGTAATTTATTAATTAAAAAAATCTCATCCATTTAATCTAACATTCTTGTTGGACCACAAAATATACTGTACCTCCATAATCACTAAAACAATAACTCAGTACTAATAACATTACAAAATATGATCCCTAACCTCAAGTAAGATAATAACATAGTAACATAGTAACTGACGGCAGATAAAGACCTATAATAACCCAAATTACATATACTAGATCTAAAACTTAACTTTTCTTCTTCTAATTGGAACAATCTCTGCATTATTTGATGGAAAAGCCTACTTAAATAAATATGTTTGTAGATGTTTCTTAAAAGTTAATATTGACTTCAGTAGATTCCACAGTCATTGGCCTGTCACTTGGAAGGTACCAGATCTTAATTCACGTAAGCTCCTCATACATAAGGGTGGCTCGTCAAGTATATTTTTTTTCCCCCTTGAGCATAAACTAAAATAAACCTTAAATTTATAGACTGTGTAATCTTTAGGAGAGTAAAGCTCGACTGGGTTTGTAAAAAATTAATATAAAAGATAAAAAAGGAAAGCAGATTTACAATTTGGTGAATAACCAGGTTATTAAATGTTTACGGAAGATTTGAAGAATATCCGAATCTCTTAGCCACAAAGGAATATTATTCTATAATTCAGTTAATTTGAATGAGAAGAATTTACCCAATTTACTAGAAGAAACAATACCTTTCAGAGAGGGGAATGATAATTTAAGTTTATGCATAGATCTAACCAGTCCTTTTTTGTTGGTAATCCAAGATAAAGGAATTAGTGGAGTGCAAATGCCAAATAGGATTTTAAAAGTAAAACAAGCACATTTAAACTATTCTGGCGAATACTGGAAGCCAATGTAGTTTAGAAAACAGTGGGGGATACATGTTCGAATTTGCCTTTGCCGAAGATTAGCTTGGCCACAGTGTTTTGAATTAGTTGGAGCCTATGTAAACTGTTTTTGGTTAGACTAAAATAGATAGAGTTACAATAATCCAGCCGTGAAAGAATGATGGACTGAACAAGAACAGAAAAGTGCTTCTGCTGGAAACAAGACCTGACTTTTCTAAGTATGTGGAGTTTGAAAAAGCATTTTTTTAAACTAGAGAATTAATGTGCTTGCTGAATGAGAGTGAAGAGTCTAAAATAATATCTAAGATTCTGGATGAGAAGTCAATTGGTAAAGATACCCCTGAAGGAAATGAAATAGAAAATGGAAGGCCGTCTAGCCTTGGGCCAAGCCAAAGCAATTTGATTTTATTTTCATTTAATTTTATTTGAACTGAAAGAGCCCATGCTTGAAGTTTTTGTATGCACTAAATTTGAGAAATTTGAGTCAACCTCAAGAAGAATGAAAATATCATCAGCGTAGGTGTATAAGGATTCGAGAATATATTTATCGATAAATTTCAGGGTTGTCATGAAAATATTAAAAAGAATAAGGGAAAGAGGAGACTAGTGAGGGATTCCACATGACGGATTCAGAGGAGAAGATTTTGTATCATTCATAATAACAGTATAAGATCGAGAATGCAAAAATTTAGAGAACCAATTTAAGACTGTAAGATCAAGGTCAATTTCAGAAAGCAAAAAAATCAAAATATAACGAACAAGGTCTAAAGTCGGCGGATAGATCGAATTGAATTAGAAAGACAAATTTATTCTTCAAATGTAATTGCTGGACCTTTGAAATTAAAGAAACCAGTAGGGTTTCAGTACTGAAATTTGGCATGAAACCATGTTGGCAAGGAAGTAGAATGGAGAATCTCTCTATATAAGAGGAGAGCTGAACAGAAATTATAGATTCCATCATTTTAGTTAGCAGAGGGATGTTAGCTATTGGCCGGTAACTAAGGGGGACGGAAGGATCAAGATTGACTTTTTTTAACAGAGGGGTGAGAGCTATGTGGCCCATGTCAGAGGAAAATGATCCAGATACTAGTGCTGAGTTTAAAATCTAAGTTAAAAAAGTAATAACTTGAGTAGGGATTCTCTCAAAAAGGTATGATGGAATAGAATCTGATACACTTGCATGTTCTTAATTTATGACACAATTGTAGGATCTGAGCCTCGGTTACAGTTTCGAAAGCGGTCCAAGTTTGATCAGCAGGCTGATACATTTATTATAAAACATATGATGAGAAGTGGTCAGGGTCCATAACACAGGTTAGTGTTGCTGCTCTTGTTGCATGTCTGCTAAGTCCTTCCTCCAGCATGGGGTGGGCAGGTCTTCCATTTCTGCTGCTGCAGCCCATCAAGGAAGTGATCAGAGGTGCACGCAGCAAAGAAGTCAAGTCTGTGGTAGAGAGTTGCTGTTCCAATTCCAAAATGAGAGAAGTTGGGTAGAAGAGGAAAAGAGACACAGATTCTAGGGGCTGTTTATAGGAAGGAAGGCAGCTCTGAGAATTGTATTGTT
Organism: Geotrypetes seraphini; assembly: GCF_902459505.1. Taxonomy (NCBI): domain Eukaryota; kingdom Metazoa; phylum Chordata; class Amphibia; order Gymnophiona; family Dermophiidae; genus Geotrypetes; species Geotrypetes seraphini. The sequence continues at coordinate 288,047,257 of NC_047086.1, forward strand.
ATATTACATTATAAGCTTTTAGCCCACAAAATCCTATCCGAGTGCAATGCGGTTTACAAGTTAAAGAAGTTAGTCATTTTCCAGGAATTACAAATATACAAATAAAATACATTTAATAAAAGAGTTTAAAATATGTGTTTTCAAAGCTTTCCTAAAAGCTCTAAAATTATCCAGCTTCTTTATACTCAGTGGTAAAGCATTCCACCATTTGGTAGATTGATATGAAAATAAATCACTAAACACTGTTTTATACTATATATTTCTAGGACTTGGGTATTGCAATAATAACAGAAGTCCATCCAAATATGCCCTATTTCTATAGGTAAGATTGACCAGATTAAACAGATACCCTGTCGACAGCCTATGTAAAATAAAATATGTCTTTGGAAAGAGGAAGATTTGTGGGATGTGTGTAGAAGAAAGACACTTTGGCCTAGATTCTGTTAAAGTGCGCCTAACTTTAGGTGTGGTTTAGGCATCCAATTTAAGTGGATAATGAGCAATTTAAGGGTCTTAACAAGCATTAATTGGGACTTAGATGGAGTTAGGTGTCAGGTAGGTGTTCTTAGAATATAGACGTGAGGTAGACGAGAGTTTTGAGAAAAGTCGCATCCAAGTATGTAGACTTTGGTGTAATTAAGGTGTAATGTGAGCGTGGTTAAGGATAGGCACCACATAGACGCTAGTTGGACGGCAGACCATGTCTAAACATCGTGGAAAATGTAGGCAAATGAAAAGCTGGTTTAAGTGTGTTTTCTGCTTGGCCTGAACTCGGGTTTCTATGGGCGCAACATAGACGTGCTTTGGGCTTCCGAAATGATATTATCTACCTAGACTTCGGGAATCTTTTTTTTTTCCTTTTTCCCCCCCTCCTAATAGATGTAATAAGCCACCATATCAATAGGGCACATCAATATAAACATATTGCATGGAAAACATAGTACTTTTCTGCCCAAACAGTAATATGATTTACTCATTATACCACCTTCAGCTTTCCTGCTTAAAAAGAACCCCCTTTTTTCTCAACAAACATTGCTGCAATCAGCTTTCTTGAAAGCAAAGAACATGAAAAATATATCATTATTGCACACATTAGTTTATTTCTAAGCACTTAAAAATAGAAAAACCAGATACACACCTTAACATGCATTTTCCCTCATTGCAAAATGGAGCTGTTCAGCTTCACAAAGCTGACCTCATTGTGAGATCATCAAAGTGCATTTTCAAGGTAGTATGCCACAATTAAAAGATGCGCTAGGTGTTGAACTCACAACCTCTGTATAATCAACACAGGATTTTAACACATTGAGCTACATCAACTTCCACTCAGGTGGATCTAACTGCCCTCTCATATCATAGTTGACTGACCTGCCTATGTATCATCTGATTAGCTATCAATCACAATCAGCATAAAGAAGCATTGGTGGCTTACCAAGTTAATGTGCCTTGTTCATCTTCTCAAGCTCACCAGTTCAAATCCTACCTTCACTAATTTTAATAGCTTCCTATTAGCTGTCATAAGAGGGTCTACTCTAGATGGTGGACTTTGCCGTTTTTATCAGCACATTTCCCTTTCTAGGCAAACTTATTTTCTCCTTCCCATGGTTAGGACATCCTAAGCTGTCATAGGAGGAAACTTCTCCTCTAACAGAAAGATGCCATTTGTGGCTCAACAGGTTAATGCACCTTGTTGCACCTTTTTCCATCTTCTCAAGCTCTCCAGTTCAGCTCCCACCCTTATCTTCACTCATTTTAACAGCTCTCATAAGTGGTGGACTTTGCTGTTTTTCACCAGCATTCTGCAGTTTGCAGGCCCATTCATCTGCTCTCAGCTACAAGCCATTGTGGTAGGAATGTGTTTCTTTTTATGCAATATCCGCACAGGGCAACAGGTAGAAGAGTTTACTAAAACTTCAGAGGGCTTGGACAGTTATTGAAGGAAGGTACATATTTTGTAGGTGTACTCTAGAGACATTACTGTTGGTATATTCAGCTTGCCTGGTTGTGGTTTCATGCCTAAGGAGTGTGAGTTGGGGTGGGGGAGGGAGTTTAGGATGAGATAGAACAGGCTGCTTTAGATATCTGAGAATTGCTGCAGATCATTTTAAAGATCAACTCAAATATGTTTAAGCAAAGGAATGGCTAAAGAGTTTGAAGGTTTTCTGGTAGAAAAATGAATATCAAATATTTGCTAACCGCACTCAAGAATTGAACCCCTGACGTATGGAAGATAAAAGCAGTACCTTAAGGCATAGAGCTATAGAAGGAACTTCATTTAAAATTTGGTAACAGAGCCTCTACAGACTAAGCAGATGAGAAATGGCTTTTTGTCAAAGCTTTGAGAAGTGAAGGAAATTATTAAAAGCCAGTACAGGTGTGTTTACCCAAACCACACCCAAAGCAAGCCCAATCATATTTTAAAGTTTTCTTGTGGGAGTCCTAATGGTGCTTATGACGTCAAACGCTACTTAGGCATGCTTAGTATAAGAAGGTCCATCAGAGCAGAGTTTTCTCTTTTAGGACTCCTATTCTGTGTTATTGCTTATGCTGATTTCTGAGACCTTACCTTTCTTGATTATCTTTTAACCTTTTCTTTCCTATATCTGCCACAACTCTCTCCATTTCACAGGACCATTAGCAGCTATAGTAATTTGTAATTTTGATGTCTTTCTAACCTTTTTCATTTTTCCAGGAACTCATTGCTAGTAGCTCAGATAACAAATCTAGGTGAGAATGATATATTGCTAGCTACTTAGGTGACTTTATTAGATAAAAGCTCAGGCAGAACTGATTTCTTCTTTGGGACTCCCATTCTGTGTTATTGTTTATGGTGATTCTCCATTAACTTTTTCTCCCCCTGATATCTGCCACAACTCTCTCCATTCCACAGGGTCATTAGCATGTCTGAGAATTAGTGATAATAAAAATTGGTTTCAGGAGTGTTGGCTGAAAAAACCCCATGCTGTTTGAAACTTTGGTGCCAGCAAAATGGATATGCAAATTACATGAATATGTGGAATCTATGATGTTGAGAAGATGGAAGCAGTGCTTTTCCTCATAGAGCTAAAGGTAATTCTTTTGAGAGTCATAATTGATAGGCATCCTTATTATAAAAATGGAAGTGTGTTTGTGCTTCTGTTCATTCTAGCTGTTATTCTGAGACTGTGCTGTGACATATTCTTCCAAGACTTCAGCTTTTTAATTTTGCCACAGATGTCTAATATGTCCCCTTTTCCCCCTGATTTCAGGTTCCCATAGTTGCTAATGACTCCCCTTGTGTTTCCCAGAGGCCAGATCAGGTCTATTCAAACTGGGTACAGCACACCAGCTTGCACCTGGCCAAAGCTCAAATACCAAAACAGAAAGAATAGGTGAGAATGATGTACTGCAACCTTTGTTTGCCCTTGTGATGAATTATCTACATTATCACAATATTAACATGTTTCACACTTTTCTTTCCTTCAGAAGGGTGTAGTTATAGAAGATTTTCTGAGAGAACGGTCAATTGGTGAGTTTTAGGCTCTCTTTTACAAAGATGCGCTAAATCAACGCATGCGCTATTAACATGTGCATAGGATAACATGCATGCATTAACATTTACCAAGTGCTTAAGCGGCACTGTTTAGGCGCCGTTAGCATGTACTAAAGGTTAACACTTGCATGTTATTCTATGGACGTGTTAATAGCGCATGCGTGGATTTAGCACACCTTTATAAAAGAGAGCCTAAAACTCACCAATTATCTCCTAATTTGTCTCAATCCATCTTCCTTTTTCTTCAGCCTGCCCTCTCCTACCATGAGCAGATTCTGGGACCTTAACAATTCTACCACAGTAACAACTTGGACCTAGGAGTGGCTTACTCTGTTATACCTGTCATCCATCTCATCAAACTGCAGTTGCCTGATATTACACTTGCATGCTGCTTTCCTGGACTGTGCAATCAAAATCTTATACCATTTTTCACCTTGTGCTTATTTACATTGAGTAGCAGCCGGGCAGTAGTGTTTCCTTAATAAGCACCACTTCAGCTACTTCATCACAATGAACTTTGTCTTATCTAGTGTTCCATGAGGCCCAGGTTACAAAGGAGAGGAGTTGGGAGGCCCTTAGAGAGTGGAAAAGAGAGTAGCTGGCATGTCTCCTGCCTCACAGCCTGCAACCAGCATAATATTTGAGAAAATGAGATGAGATGAGATGAGAGCTGGAGAGGATGAAAAGGTGCAACGAGGTGCCTTAATGGTGAAAACCAAAAAAAACTCTGTGGAGTGACGATGTTCCTAAATGGACTTTATTTGAAAGTGTCAAAGTTCCAAAGGTACACTGAAATGCAAGCAGTGTCTCACTTCCGGCTCACCACACAATTGTTTCCCACGTATTCACCTTTATAGGACCCCCAGGGACCCCTGAAGAACACTTTTGTCGAAACGCGGACCTTGTTGGGTCCTGTATCCCTAGCAGACTAGGTCGTTTAAGGCTTTTATAGGGATGATTTATTTTTATGTGGATGAAATTATTTTATGTGGATGATTTCAGTGTACCTTTGGAACTTTGACACTTTCAAATAAAGTCCATTTAGGAACATTGTCACTCCACAGAGTTTTTTTTGTTTCCTCTGTATTTTCTTCTTTGTGGATATTTTGGGGTCAATTCCTTTTGTTTTTTTGCCTTAACTTGGTGAGCCAGAAATGGCTTTTTTTAGTCAGGGTAGAGGTTTCCTACCCTGACAGCTTGAGATATGCTTAACTGCAGCCATTTCGGCATGCTTCGGGCGCTCCGTTACTGAGCCGCAAGTATGCCAAAGCTACTGCCCAAATGACATCTAAATGGAACAGTATAATCAAACTAGAATTGCTATGATTTTATGACTTATTGTGTAGCACAGTGGTTAGAATGAAGGTTGGGGTGTGAGCCTAGTCTGGGTTTGACTCCCTCATGTCCCTCAGCTGACACAATACTCATTTTAATAAAAATTACAAGCTACAGACCAATCCAATCTAATTTTCATCTCAAACAGCACAACATTAGCAATACTAGAAACAATACATTACAAAAGTTGAGTTTGTATTTGATAAAAACAGCAGTATTTGACTCCATGTCACATTTGTTGAACCATACTTGAGATTCTGGCTTTTGGGACAATGAAAGCAGTGCTATAAGCCTATGAGCTACCAGTCTTTTATCTCAACTAACTGTGATATGATAGCTAAGCAGATGATACCTTAGCAGATCACTAAGTTATGATATGACAGGGGAATCAGAGAAACTGGAGTGGAAGATGGTGTAGCTCAGTGAGTAAAAGTGCTTTGCTGATCTTACAGAGGGCGTGAGTTCAACTCCCACCCTGTCTTTTACTTGTGGCATTCTATCTTGCAGGTGCACCTTGATGATGTCACAATGAGGTCAGCATTGTGCAGCTACATACCTCCATTTGCCATGAACTAGAAGCCATATTCAGGTCTGTTCAGTGTTTTATTCTGTTTTTAAGCTTAGCCAAATTAAGTTATGAGCTTTCTCTTTGCTTTGAAGAATGTAGCAATGTTTAATGAGAAAGAGAGTGTTATTTAGAGCAAGGAATCACTTCTAAAAACATCTCTCAAATAACGTCTGTGGGATGCCCAGAGAAAGCTAATTGGATGAGCTAGGCTGCCTAAATAGCTTGTATCCTGCTAAAGCCTTTCTGGAGCTTAAACCACATCTATCTAAAGCCTATACGATGCTCTAAGTCCTATGCTTTACACTTCTTATAGGAGCTAATTATTCTATTGCTATACAAGTTTCTGTGTAGCACAAGAGTGAAGCTTCCACCTTTCTATGCTGATGTTTCCAGTTCAACTCCCAATCAGTACCTCTCAGTCAAAAAGTAATCTTATACTTATCCTTTTAAGCCTGGCACACTGTGTTTTTATTATCCTTTTAACGATGGTATACTTTGTTTTTATTATGTTAAAGCTTACAATCCTGAAATAATGATAACAAATCAATAAAAAAACATTTTTATATAACATCGTAGGGACGTCTATCTGGTGTCTATATTAGGAAAAAGTGGATTTTTGAAAACAGGTATTGGACGCCTACCCGATGCCTAAGTAACACTGATTAGAACTTGCGCCATGAGGACATCTAAAGCACGCCTAAAACTAGACCCAGTTTACAGAATCGGGGCCTTTGGGTATGTATGAAAGGAGGCACTTGGGAAATTTGTGGGAAGATAGAGGGAGAAGGGAGTGGGTGGATGCAAGAAGGTATCCTTGGTCAACTGCCTAGGGTGCCAAGTTAGGAGGGACACCAACTGTTTTTGAGATAGCCTTTTAGTCTACAGGCACATTAGCTTATGTATAAATCTGTTTATTGAAAAATTTCCAGGACAACATAGTAACATAGTGAATGACGGCAGATAAAGACCTGAATGGTCCATCCATTCTGCCCAACCATATATGCTCCATAAATTAATTCCAGTCTCAATACAGAGTCAACAAATATGGTGTAAATAACATTGAATAATTGACCTTTACCCCCAACCAGACTCCCACCACCTTCCTATTCCCATTAGATTAGAACCACTCTTTAACATTGAATGCTATGAGACCAAGAAAAAAACCAAGAAGCAAATGTACAGCATAAACAGGTAATAGAAGCTGAAGATAAAGTCAAATAATCTGCTGCCCAACTTGTGAATCCCACCCTTCATGCCACCCCACCAAACTATCTACAAGGGAAACCATGGGTGGAATACAGGAAAATACAGAATTCTAGTTCAACAATAATTTCAACCTCAGCGATCAAATCAACTCCCCCTATCCCTACCCTAAGATATTCGACATACCAGAAGACCATACTAGGCTCCCCCTCCCCCTGAACAACCATAACACCTGGGGAGTAAGCAACCCAACCCACATCATAAAGTGGCAGTGTAGAGCGTAAAAACAAAAATGATATAATCTTAAAACAAGTTACTGAAAACAAAAGGTCTCCCAACTGGTTTAAAATGTGACCCCTAATTCTTGGTTGCAGCATTTGTATATATGGCCCCAAAATGGACAGAAAATTTTTTTTCCTTTTAAAAGTCAACTGCAAATCTTTAAGTTCCATCAACAAGAGTGCATGAAGTTTGTTCCTCCAATGCCAGAAAGAGGGACCACTAGTCTTGCATCCAATATTGAAGAATGCTTTTTTTCCCTACATTAAAGGTCTCATCACCCAAGTTTTAGGACCTTTCCCATGAACACCCAAAGCAGACGCATGTCCTAATACTATGTCCCCCAAGTGCAACTGGATAGGTTGATGCAACACTCTTCCCAAATATCTCCTCAGCCACCTCCAAAAGGCTGCTATTGGGCCGTACCCCCATAAAGCATGTATCAAAGAATTTGGCTCGAGAGAGCACTTTACACATTGGGTGGGTTCTATACCACCCATCTGATAAAATCTAGTCTGGGACACATACGCTCGAAAGAGGATTCTTTATTGGCACTCTCTCAGTTCAGCAGAAGTAATATAGTACAGAATGTCTCATATCCAGGCAAGAAAATCTTTAGGTTGAATTGTATATGCCAGATCAGCTCTCCTCTGGGCCACCAAAGCCGAAAGAGAATTTAAGGGAAGGGCTAGGGAAAGTTGCCTCTGATAAAAAGAAATGGAGGGGGGAATATCAGAAGGAACGGTAAGTAAGGCCTGAATAGTGCTAGTTAACTCTAAGGAGAACAATAGCAAGTAATGAGCGCATATAGTGCTGAAACTGCTAATAGGCAAAATGATCTTCCCACTGCACCGAGGGACACCATATCGAGTCCAAACTATACAGAAGACCTTCTTCAGTAAGAACATGTTGTAAGAGAACCAAACCCTGAGGAAAAAGTCCCTATTATCCCCCAAGGGAGCATACAACTACTGTGGGGTGAAAACTGCTTCCGACTCGCCAAAGTGAGCCATAGGCCCCTCAGAGACTGAAACACCGGACATGATGTAAGATAGTTGTCAGTTTCGCTAGTGGCCCCCCCAATGTATGGTGGTAGGGGTTAAGTGAAAGGCGTACTGACAAACGCTGGTCCCAGATTCAGTTCCCTCACTGAAGTTTCACCAGGAAGTAGAATCAAATAATAGGCACAGCCAGAGGTGATTGCATAAAGAATATATTATAGAAATAGGCTTACAGAAAAGCAATATTTATAAGCATTACAATTAAGCATTACAATTAAAGAGAGAGCAAAGCAGTTTCCCTGCCTTACAGAGTTCAGAGGAAAAGAGAGACATAAAAGCTTGCAGTTCTAGGGAGAGCCAGAGAGAGAAAAGGGGGATGGTCTAAGCTTCGTGTTCCATAGATAAAGGGAAGGCTAGACAGAGAAAGAGAGAGAGAGTCAAGACCCCTCTCCTCCAGAAATAGATAGATTGATAGATCAGAGAGGAGGCTTTTATACCTTGGAATCTTATTCTGAATATAGAAACTTGTTCTGTTTAGAATTTGTAAACTGTTTGAAACAATGGTTAATTTAATTGCTAAGGAGGGTGTGATATTTGCAGGCATGCTAGATGGGATTAAGTCTCTGGCTTCTTTGTTTCTTGATCTGTGCACCTGGACCCATTGTCCTAAGCACCCTCTTAATCAGACATTAACACCTTTTAGCTAGTCATGATTCAATCAGGGATACTTGAAACAGTTTCCCTGCCCTCAGGGTCTATCTGCATTCCCATGCCAGAGTCAGATTGATATAATTTCCCATAGGCCTTCGCTGACATAAGTAATGCCAACTAAAAATGCTGAATGGTAGCGATAGCTAGGCTGACAATAGTCAGGGAGATTTTTTTTTTTAACCAACTGTTTATTCAAAAAGCAAGATACATGCAAAATAGCAGATACAGCAATTTTAACGGTGAACAAATAAAACTAACAATACAAGTAGAGTCCAGGCTTGGATTCTTATAACCCTGACTCAGTTATACCCCTCCCCGATGAAAACTGCCCCCCCCACACCCTCCCCATTGCTGCCACCAGTACCTCTCAGCCCCCCCCAAGCCCCCTCAACTCACCAGCAAGAGAGGTACCACTGGCTTCCGTAATTTATTGACAACTTGGCTTTTAATTAGAGGGATAAAGTATCCAAACGGATAACATCAGTGTTAGAATCCTTAGTTTTTTCCTTAATTAAAGTCAGTATTTGCCTGGTACTCCTGGGTAGCAAAGGATCCTGGAAAGCATTTCACTATTTTGGTCTCTTGCCCTGTGTTTTAATGTTAATGCCTCGGATGATGGAATCACCCAGCAGCAATAGTTCTCTGTTTTGGTTTGAGCTTTATTTGTGTGTAGGTATGCTTTCTCTCTTGAATTACTTTCACTGGTTCGTCTTACCTCAATTCTATTTTATTTAGTATCGTAATGCACTAATGGAGCAAAGAAACTCTGTAGAGGTAATATTTGTGAAGGTGGATATTTCTGCGTTACATGTTGCAGTCTACCTGAGCCTACTGTGATCCATTTATTCCTGAGTTGTTTTATTCTTTGAGGCAGACATGGTAAATTGGTATGATTTTGTGGAGCGATGAAAGCTGCTTTAATTATATCCAAATTAAGAGATTTTTTGTCTGCTGATAATTTTAAAACTACGATAGTGATGATGTTGGCTCCAGTGTTTGACTACTGCAATGGGCTGTATTTGGGTTTACCTAAGTACGTTGTTAGGGCTCTACATCTTGCTCAGAATGCTGCTGCATGCGTGATCGTTCACATTTCGCATTGTGAGCATATCACCCCAGTCCTGAGGGATTTACATTGGCTTCCTATCAATGTCCGTATTGAATTTAAAGATTTGTGTATAATTTTCAGAATTTTGGATGATGACTGCCTGAAGTCGCTGTGCTTGTTGTTACATTTATATCAGCCAAGGTGGAATCTTCATTCTATGGACAAGTTGTATCTGGAAGTGCCACCTTTGAGTGCAATATGGTTTGCAGGACTTCAGAAAACCATGTTCTCAGTACAGGTGCCTGCTTATTTATTTATTTATTTTGATTTCTATCCCATTCTCCCAGAAGCTCAGAATGGGTTACAAATTGACATTCACAATCGGTTTAAACCCTCTCTAACTGCATTCCATATGTATTTTTCATACAGTTCTTCACTGTCAGTTTAATTTCCATCCTATAAGTTCACATAGAATTTTTTCTTTTTTCAACCATCTTTATTTTCTCTTCTTTATTAATTTCCAGGTACTTTAGTTAGATTGTGAGCCTTCGGGACAGTAAGGGAATTTTTAAGTACCTTCTTACTTCTCATTTATAATCTTAATGTATATTTTCTTCAAAACGCTTAGAACCTAACGGATGTAGCGGTATATAAGAAATAAATTACATTACATTACATTACTAGTCATGACAATGAACAGGTTACAGTTAGACAATCAGATCTTATTCTAGTGTCCAGACTGGTCACAGCAAAGAGATCTTAGGAGAAGTATATATACTGAGAAGGCTCGATCGACAGAAAAGAAAGGTCTTCACCGCTTGTTGGAATATGCTGCCATTGGAGTTGAGGCAGGTCAGTAGAGTGCTGCAGTTTAAGAGGAGTTTTAAGACTGTGTGTTTTGTGTGCTCTTTTGAGGTCTGAATAGGCCTTCTTAGCTGCTTTTTTTCATGCAGCGTATATAAATTATTTGGGGGAGAGTTTGTGGTCTTGTGGTTTGCAGAAATGTTTTGTGTTTATTACATTTGTCAAGTTTTTTGTGATTTTATGTTACTTTGTAATCCGTTTAGAATTGTTGAATAAGTAGAATATATATATATATATATTTAAAAAAATTAAATTTCCATTATTTATCAAGCATTATCATCTTGTACAGAAAAGATTGATAAAGTCACACAACTTCTAGAGAAATACAATAATAAACCAAAAAAATTAAAATTTGACATATCATTCTCAAGTTCACAAATTGGGATCCAGATTTACACTAAGCAGTTTAAAGAAACTCTAAAACATTCTAGATGAAAAGGAGCAGATTGTCTGAAGCCTGAACAGAAAAGTCGTAATCTATTCATAAGAGCTCAACATTCATTCTCCCTTGAGGCATTTCAAGGATAGAGAGGCTCTCAGTTGAGCAGGTTCAAAGAATACAAATTTTACTGAACGATATTTTACTATGCATTTACAAGGGTATCTCAGGTAAAAGGTTCCACTCATCTCCACATTTCAATAATAAGAATTGACGCCTTCGCTTTTGGGCTTCATGGGACACAGCAGGAAATATTTGAATCTTAAGCCCTAAAAATTCCTTATGTCTATTTTTTTAAAATAATTTCAAAATCCATAATTTCTCAGGCAACAATGTCATCACAGTCACCAATAAAGTTGAGGGTTTGGCTGCTTCTTTGTCAGAGAAACATAGAAACATGATGGCAGATAAAGGCCAAATGGCCGATCCAATCTGTCCATCTGCAGTAACCATTATCTCTTTCTCTCTCTAAGAGATCCCACGTGCATATCCCAGGCTTTCTTGAAATCAGACAGTCTCTGTCTCCACCACCTCTACTGGGAGACTGTTTAACGCATCTACCACCCTTTCTGTAAAAACGTATTTCCTTAGATTACTCCTGAGCCTATCACCTCTTAACTTTATCCTGTGCCCTCATTCCAGAGCTTCCTTTCAAATGAAAGAGACTTGACTCATATGCATTGACATCACATAGGTATTTAAACGTCTCTATCATATCTCCCTTCTTCTGCCTTTCATCCAAAGTATACATATTGAGATCTTTAAGTATGTCCCTTATGACAAAGACCACCCAGCATTTTAGTAGCACTGCTTCCATCCTTTTTTTTTTATTTTTTAATTTATTTATTTATAATTTTATACATTATTCCCAAGCATAAACATCTTGTACAGTAAGATTGTTTTGAATACAAAGAAAAAGAAAACAAATTACAATACAATATAGAAGATATTAAATATCATAACATCTTCTCCTTATAAAGACAATCTCTAGTCCACAATAATTGGATCCTAGACTTCAATAGGGTGGATTAAAACAAAAAGATCATAAGATTAATCTTATACTTAAGAAAATCTAAATGGATGAAATCGCGGGGAGCTAATCATATATTTCTGTTGTTACTTTTATTTTTTCACCTTTCTCAAGACGTTTCAATGCCACAAATTTGGTTAGGTGTGTCGGATCAAAGAAAACATATTTATCAGAACCATAATGAACAATACATTTGCAAGGAAATCTAAGGAAAAATTTCCCTCCCACTGAAATTACACCAGATTTTAATAACAAAAACTGCTTTTTTCGTTTTTGAGTCTCTTTGGTAACATCAGAAAAAATTTGTACTTTCTGACCCAGGAACTCTTTAGTTCTATTTTTAAAGAACATTTTCATAATCCAGTTCTTGTCTGGCATCAATACAACTGTTACCAGTAATGTCGCAGGTTTAACTAATTCTTTCATTGAACTTTCCAATAATGTAGTAATGTCCAATTTTGATTCCTGTTGTCCCTCGTTGATCAATTGCTGATACAATTTTCTATCAGGCAGGTAAAAAACTTGTGTAAATGGTGGAATTAATTCTTCTGAAACTGAGAAAATCTCCAAGAAGTATTTTTTTAACATTTCCCTAGGAGACATAGAAGATATCCTGGGAAAGTTTAGGAACCGCAAATTATTGGCTCGTTGGCCATTTTCAATCATTTCCAGTTTCATCCTGATATTTGTACTATCTCTAATCATAGTTTCTTGTATTTGTTTGACCCCTACTATCTCATTTTTATTTCTATCTGAGGTAGCTTTGACTATAGTCAATTCTGATTGCATTTGAGTCAATTCTTGTTCCTGCTTATCAACTTTCATTTCTAGTGCTTTAAGTTGTGGATTCAATGAGTTTCCCAGTTTGACTACTAAGTCCCAGAGAGACTCCATTGTAATTTCAGTGGGTTTTTCAACCAAAAAGAAGGAAGTCTCACCTGCCATACTTGTAGGAATCGAGTCTTGTTGTATCTCCCTTTCCTTTGATGTTCCAGCCGCAGTATCTCTCTCCAGACTTAAAAAGTCTTTTGATAGATCCAATACATCGCTCGAAGATGAACCAGCCTCCTGGGCTACCGGCACTGCCTCTATGGATGTGCCTTGTGCCTGCGGTGAGCTAGTATGCTGCGGTTGGGGGGGAGTATCTCTTTCTTCCGGGCTCAGCGTGACCTCTAGCCCCTGGATTCTGGCGGCGTCACCCCATACCGCCAAGTCCTGCGGGCGATTCCCCGAAGTTGCCGGCTCCCTCTGAAGCCGCGACAAGAGGCGCTCAATAGTGAGTGGAGGAGGAATTACAGAACGCCGCGAGGCTCCGGCGGCACTTCTCCCTCTCCTCTTAGGCATGAGGAAACCTTCAGCTGAATATCCAGAAAAGGTAAATTATAAAATCTACCGAACGCTCAGGAGACGCTCCGAAATTCAACCACTCGCGGCCATCTTGGATCCGGGCACCCTTCCTGCAGTCCTTCCATCCTTTTTATATCTTTTTGAAGGTGCGGCCTCCAGAATTGTATACAATATTCTAAATGAGGTCTTCAAGAGTCTTATACAGGGGCATCAATACCTCCTTTTTTTTCCTATTGGTCATACCTCTCCCTATGTACTCTTGCCACCTTCTAGCTTTCGCTGTCACCTTATCAACCTGTTTGGCCACCTTAAGATCATCATATACAATCACACCCAAGTCCTGCTCTTCTGTTGTACACTTAAATCTTCACCCCCTAAACTGTACCGTGCCCTCGGGTTTTTGCAGCCCAAATGCATAACCTTGCATTTCTTAGCATTAAATTTTAGCTGCCAAATTTCAGACCATTCTTCAAGCTTCACCAGATTTTTCTTCATGTTACTCACACCATCCTGTGTGTCTACTTTGTTGCAGATTTTGGTATCATCCGCGAAGAGGCAAATCTTACCCAAATCTTACCCGACAGCCCTGCAGCAATATCATTTATAAAAATGTTAAAAAGAACAAGCCTAAGAACAGAACCTTGATGCACACCACTGGTAACACCACTGGTAACCCAGAACTACAGTGTGTTCCTATCCCAGATTCGGAAATGTGTGTACCCTGTGGGGGTATTCCCGCTTGGGCTACTTGAACTCCTTTAGTACAATTTGCAATGTGTGTTCTCTTGCTGGACCCAGAATTACAATGTGTACTCCCTCTAGACCCAGAATTATAATGTGTACTCCCCCTAGACCCAGAATTACAATGTGTACTCCCCCTAGACCCAGAATTACAATGTGTACTCCCCTTAGACCCAAAATTACAATGTGACTCAGAATTATAATGTGAGCCAACCCCAGACTCGAAAGTGTGTATACTCTCCCCTGACCCAGATCGGTGTTTACTTACCTTAGTCTCAAAAAAAGTATTGGCAGCTTAGCTCGCCAGGTAGGTTGTTTGTGCCCGTACCCTCCCCCAACTTACCTAGTTTAAAGCCCTGTGTAGAGCGATCTCCATTGATCACTACCCTCTGTCGCCTTACACTCAACCAGTTCTTGACCCAGCCTGTCACTTTAGGACCCATCCCGAGGGCACTCAGTTTATTTATTAGACGTCCATGTGGAACATTCCATGCTACCGATCCAGGGTAAGCAGTGGCTTCTCCCATGTTTGTCTCAACAGCAATTTATGGACATTTACTCCAGGAACTTTTTAAAACCAGGTTTTTTTAAAACCAGCTTCATTAACCACTCATCTCATTCTCTGGCAACGCTTTCAAGAGCTTAACTATTCTCTGAGTGAAAAAATATTTCCTCCTATTGGTTTTAAAAGTATTACTCCAACTTAATTGGGTGAATTGATCCACTTGAACCCATTCTACACCACTCAGGATTTTGTAGACTTCGATCATATCTCCTCTCAGCCCTTATCTCAAACATGATGAAGGGCTTCAGACCAGATGTCAGATGGCTACTATTACTGTATAATCACACATAACTGATCACAAAATAGATGTTCACCATCCATATATGATTTTTTTTAATGTAAGCTATCTAATACAAGGAAATGTAAAGAATTCATAAAATGCCAACATCAAGGTCTCAAAAAGTATGTCTCACATAAGGCTACTTAGCAGCAAGCCAGATGATAAAGTGGTTAGTATGTAATACAGAGCACCAGGGTCAATAACTAACTAGCTCAAAAGGGAGCTACCTATTTACACAGACAAAATGCTTCAGTGATAATCACAGGAGCAGCAAGTCAGGTAATAACTGCTCTCTGCTTCCACCCCTGCTACAGGCTGCACAACTCAAAATGACTGTGATGATTCTAGAGGCCCCACAGCAAGAAAATGCAATGCCTATAGGTGATTCAGCAGTTTCTTGGCATGGGGCCAATTTCCTTTCTAGAACTGCAGAAATTTGAGGTTGCTACTTAGAAGGCTCACATTCAGCTAGCTGCCACTTTAAACACTTCAAACTGGAATGCTAGGTTTGTATAAGAACAGATCCAAATTATTTTGATTGGCTGAAAGTGAATTGTGCAACAGGTATAGTATTATGATGTCTCATACTGTAAGCAGGAGTGATGTCACCAAGGAAAATGTGTCTGTGTAAGGGAAACATAACAGCAGCTAGCAAAATAAAGGAATAAACCCAGCCCCTGTACTGCAGAGAATCTACACATAATAAGGAACTTATTTTCTGAACTTGGCTCAAATTGAAATAGGAGTTCTAAAGGTGATTAAGATTAACTTAGGTATCACTTTTACTAAAGATTAGGTTATTAAGCTTACTAAAGCATATGTGATATAAGAATGGTTATTTTCTCTTAACAGGCTTTTTAAAGATTAGTGATGATCTTGCAGAACGATCAGAACTTCATGGGGGTGACCGACTATGTTGACAATGTCCGCCAGAGCATTTTACAGTTATCAGAAGAAATGACTCGGCTGCAGGAAGAAAGCCTGAAGTTGCACAAGGAGCTCGAAGACTTCTTGGACATCAAGCTGAAATTTTGTTCAATATCTGTATGTGATATTGCCGAGGATTCATGCCCTGAAAGGCCTAGTCGCTTCCTAAGACTCTTCAGGAAAAGCCGGAGGGGGAAGGAAGAGAAATATAGAATGCCAAAAGAAAAGATTAAGCCGGTTGAAAAAGGAGGCACCAAAAAGAGCATCTGCATTCATGGATGGGTGACTGGGTGGTGCAGCGGGGGAAGGAAGCATGAAGAAGAGCTGGAAGACTGTGTCCATTACAAACAACAATTTACAAATAATCAGACAGATTCCATGGACAGGGTTGGCAAGCTATAGATGAAGAGCAGAAAATATCACCTTGGTTTTCTCTGCTGTATTCCAGCCTTCTCTTTTGGTGAACAGATTGAGAACACTGCAGCCACATCCTTCCCCCAAACATAAAGTTGGCTGTTTGTGGAGAAAAGCTTTCCAACTGCTTTTTTTACTGTCTCGCATGTATATCTTCAGCATATCCTAGGCAAACTGGTTCAGAGAAAGCATCAGCAATGTTGCATTTTGCAACCAGGTAAACATATTCTCCACACGCATCGACTCCAAACCATGCATGACCCTTACATTTTTCAATGAATAAATGACATACACAGCTTTAGGGTGGAACATAAGAACATAAGAACTGCCATCTCCGGATCAGACCCATGGTCCATCGAGTCCGGCGATCCGCACACGCAGAGGCCCAGTCAGGTATACACCTGATGTAGTTTTAGTCACCCATATCCCTCTATGCCTCTCGTAAGGAGATGTGCATCTAATTTGCCTTTGAATCCTAGCACAGTGGATTCCTTAATAACCTCCTTTGGGAGAGCATTCCAGGCGTCTACCACTCGCTGTGTAAAGCAGAACTTCCTGGCATTTGTCCTGGACTTGTCCCCCCTTAGCTTCAAACCATGTCCTCTTGTCCGTGTCGTGTTTGACAATGTAAATAATTTATTTTCCTGCTCTATTTTATCGATGCCTTTCAGCATTTTGAACGTCTCGATCATGTCCCCTCGCAGCCTCCTCTTCTCAAGGGAGAACAGTCCCAGTTTCTTGAGTCGTTCCTCATATTCCAAGTTCTCCATACCTCTTATTAGCTTCATTGCTCGTCTCTGCACCCTCTCCAGCAGTTTTATATCCTTCTTTAGGTGGGGAGACCAATGTTGGACACAGTATTCCAAGTGTGGTCTGACCATTGCTCTATAAAGCGGCATTATGACTTTCTCCGATCTACTCGTGATTCCTTTCTTTATCATGCCTAACATTCTGTTTGCTTTCTTTGCCGCTGCCGCGCATTGTGCCGACGGCTTCAGGGTCCTATCTATCAGTACACCCAGGTCCTTTTCTTGTTCGCTCTTACCCAGAGTTGCGCCTGACATTCTATACTCGTGTTCCTTATTCTTGCTACCTAAATGCATTACTTTGCATTTCTCCACGTTGAACTTCATCTGCCATTGCTCTGCCCATTTCTCTAACTGATACAAGTCGCTCTGGAGTTCCTCGCTATCCTCCTGCGATCTGATTGCCCGGCATAGCTTTGTGTCGTCTGCAAACTTAATGATCTCACTGGATACTCCTTCTTCCAGGTCATTTATGTAAATATTAAATAGGATCGGCCCAAGAACCGAGCCCTGGGGCACACCACTAGTCACTTTCTCCCAGTCTGAGAACTTCCCATTTATGCCCACTCTCTGCTTTCTGTTTTCCAGCCATTTGCCTATCCACCTGTGTATATCTCCCTCTATTCCATGGCTTTGTAGTTTCCTGAGAAGTCTTTCATGTGGAACTTTGTCAAACGCCTTCTGGAAGTCCAAATATATTATGTCCACCGGCATTCCACTATCAATTTGCATGTTCACGGTCTCAAAAAATTGAAGTAAATTCGTTAAACATGATTTCCCTTTCCTGAACCCATGTTGACTGGGTTTCATCAAGTCGTGTGTATCTAGGTGCCGGACTATGCTATCCTTGATCAGTGCTTCAACCATCTTTCCAGGGACAGACGTAAGGCTCACAGGTCTGTAGTTGCCCGGTTCCCCTCTCGATCCTTTTTTGAAAATTGGCGTGACGTTCGCTATCTTCCAGTCTTCTGGTATCTGTCCAGTTCTGATTGTCAGATTGGCAAGTTTTTGTAATAGCTCTCCAATTTCAACCTTCAATTCCTTTAAAACTCTCGGGTGAATTCCATCTGGTCCAGGGGATTTGTCACTTTTAAGTTTGTCGATCTGGTAGTATATCTGGTCCAACTCCACTTCAACTGTGGTGAGGCTGTCTTCTATTACTCCACTAAATACTTTCACTGCTTCTGGTATTTTTGCGGTATCCTCCTCCGTAAAGACGGACGCAAAGAAGGAATTTAGTTTGTCTGCAATTTGTTTATCCTCTTTGATGTACCCTTTTCTTCCCTGGTCGTCCAGGGGTCCCACCGCCTCTTTTGTGGGTTTTTTCCCTTTCACGTATCTAAAGAAGGGTTTGAAGTTTTTGGCCTCTTGCGCTATTTTTTCCTCATAGTCCTTTTTGGCCTCCCTCACCGCCTTGTGACATTTCTTCTGATCATCTTTATGTTTTTTTCCATGCTTCGGTTGTTTTCATGTGTTTCCATTTTTTGAAAGAGTCCTTCTTTTCTTTTATGGCTTCCCTCACCTGTCTGGTAAGCCATGCCGGTTCTCCCTTACCTTTTGTTCTCCCCTCTTTGGAGATCCTCGGAATGTGGAGATTTTGTGCTTCTGTGATAGTATTTTTCAGTAGGGACCATGCCTGGTCTACCGTTTCAAGTTTGTCCACCTTTTTCTTGAGTCGTTTTTTCACCATGGTTCTCATGTGATCGTATTTGCCCTTTTTAAAGTTTAAGGTTTTGGTTAAGGTTTTGGCATGTTTTCTATTCCCGATGTCAAGCTTAAAGCTGATCACATTGTGATCGCTCGTCCCCAGTGGTACCGTAACTTCTACTTCTTTTGTCGGACCCGTGAGGCCATTTAGTACCAAGTCCAGGGTGGCGTTGCCTCTTGTCGGCTCTTTTACCATTTGTTCCAGGAAGCAATCCCCTAGCGCCTCCAGGAACTTGGCCTCCTTGCCGCAGTTGGAGGTTCCTAGTTTCCAGTCTATCCTCGGGAAATTGAAGTCTCCCAATATTATTACATTGCCCATCTTGCATTCTTGTTTGATTTCCTCTATCATTTCTGAGTCAGTTTTCTCCGCCTGTCCTGGGGGACGATAGTAAAGGCCAATTTTTGTGTCTGCGCTATTTTGGCCAAGAATCTTGATCCAGAGGGACTCTAGCTTCTCTTTCATTTCCGTCGTAGCCACTTCAACAGATTCTACTCCTTCCTGAACATATAGGGCAATACCTCCACCTTTCTGCCCTACTCGATCTCTTCTATATAGTTTGTATCCCTGTAGCACTGTGTCCCATTTGTTTTCTTCATTCCACCATGTTTCTGTTATGCAAATGATTTCCAACTTATCATGCCTTGCTATTGTCTCTAGTTCCCCCATTTTGTTTCCTAGACTTCTAGCATTCGTATACATACATTTGAGTTCTCTTCGTGTTACCTTTTTGGACTTCCTACTCTTTACTGTCTCTACTGTTTCTTTCACGGTTTCCTTAACCGCTCCAGTATTGTCTCCCTTGTTTGCTGTACGGTCATCCCCTCCTGTGTCTGAGTTGTCCCTTCCTGCCTTGTCTTCCTTATTTGTATTACCTAGATAACAGCTTTGAACAGTTGTTTATTCCTTCCACTGGAAGCAAATGCTCCTTCTGAATAAAATTCAGTGTCTTAGGAGCTTCATCACTCTGGGAAAGCCAGTATGACAAAATTATGCTACCCTTTAGAAACTAAAGGCTCCTTTTTCTAAGATGCACTATGATTAGCCTTAGGGATAAAATGGGTGTGTCAGCATGTAGCACACGCTAAATTAAGTATTATTGTACTGACTTAGTACATCTGTAATAGACTTAGATTTATGTTCTGTCAGGTCGATACAAAGAGGCCTATGTATTGTGTACTAAAGGTATGCTTATTTTTTGTTTGTACAGCAAAAGGGCTTAAGTACATGGGGCCTCAAGTAAAGTACAGGCTGTGATTGAATAGTAACGGTGGTTTTCAAAGCAGTAGGAGTTGTAAATGTCAGCAGATGAAAACGGGGCTGATATGTTAGCAAAGAGGTAAGAAAACAGACAGAGATACATTGAAGTTTACAGATATAACAGGACCAAGTCTTGTACTCAGGTCAAACAATTTTCCTATAATGTACTTTTGTGCTTGCTTCAAAGTGTTCAATAATTATAATTAAAAAATGTAAGGAGTTGACACTGCTCATCCACCAATGGCTTGTCACGCCAGTTCTGACAGGCCGGCAGCTGCATCAGTGAGATCACTGGAATTCAGGTAGCCTCAGAAGACTGCTCTGCTAGTAATAAGCAGTCTATTGCAGATTTAAAGGCAGTTTAATTGTCTCTAGCCTTAAAACACAGAGATTAATTATATAGCAGAACTACGGTACAATGGACCATATATTCACAGAGACGGCTTGCATCACTTCATACAGGAAGCCTATTGATGATTGCCATGGCCCACATAGGAGTAATTTATTAATTAAAAAAATCTTGTCCATTTAATCTAAAATTTTAGTTGGACCACAAAATATACTGTACCTCCGTAATCACTAAAACTAAATAACTAAAAAACAATAACTCAATAATAAAAATATTACAAAATATGATCCCTAACCTTAAGTAATAATAACCCAAATTACATATACTGGATCTAAAACTTCACTTTTCTTCTTCCAATTGGAACAATCTTTGGTAAGAACTATCATTCTGCATTATTTGATGGAAAAGTCTGCTTAAATAAATATGTTTTTAGATGTTTCTTAAAAGTTAATACTGACTTCAGTAGATTTCACAGTCATTGGCCTGTCACCTGGAAAGTACCAGATCTTAATTCACATAAGCTCCTCATACATAAGGGTGGCTCCTCAAGTATATTTTTTTCCTCTTGAGCATAATGTCTTTCCAGGCTGCTACATTTATTACAACACGTATGATGAGAAGTGGTCAGGGTCCATAACACAGGTTAGTGTTGCTGCTCTTGTTGCTTGCCTGCTAAGTCCTTCCTCCAGCATGGGGTGGGCAGGTCTTCCATTTTTGTTGCTGCAGCCCATCAAGGAGCTGATCAGAGGTAAAGAAGTCAAGTATGTGGTAGAGAGTTGCTGCTCCAGTTCCAAAATGAGAGAAGTTGGGTAGGATCTGATATGGAAGAGGAAAAGAGGCATAGATTCTGAGGGCTGTTTATAGGAAGGAAGGTAGCTTAGAGAATTGTATTGTTATATTACATTATATACTTATAGCCCACAAAATCTCATCCGAGTGCAATGCAGTTTACAAGTTAAAGAAGTTGGTCATTTTCCAGGAATTACAAATATACAAATAAAATACATTTAATAAAAGAGTTTAAAATATGTGTTTTCAAAGCTTTCCTAAAAGCTCTAAAATTATCCAGTTTCCTTATACTCAGTGGTAAAGCATTCCACCATTTGGTAGATTGGTATGAAAATAAATAATTGAACACTGTTTTATACTTTATATTTCTAGGACTTGGGTACTGAAATAATTACAGAAGTCTATCCAAATATGCTCTATTTTTATAGGTAAGATTGACCAAATTAAACAGATACTCTGTCAACAGCCTATGTAAAATAAGATATATCTTTGGAAAGAGGGAGATTTGGGGGATGTGTGTAGAAGGAAGACACGGGTGTGTATGAAAGGAGGCACTTGGGATGTTTATGGGGAGAGAGAATTGTGAATGCAAGGAGGTATCCTTGGTCAACTGCCGAAGGTGCCAAGTTAGGAGGGACACCAACTGTTTTTGAGATAGCCTTTGAGTCTGCAGGCATATTAGTTTATAAATATTTTTATTGAAATTTTTCCAGAACAACAACCAGTCTCAATACAGAGTCAACAAACATGGTGTAAATAACATTGAATAATTGACCTTTACCCCAACCAAATCCCCACCCTCTTCCTATTCCCATTAGATTAGAACCACTCTTTAACAGAGAATGCTATGAGACCAAGAAAAAATCCAAGAAGCAAATGTACAGCATAAACAGGTAATAGGAGCTGAAGGCAAAGTCAAATAATCTGCTGCCCAACTTGTGAATCCCACCCCACCAAACCCTCTACAAGGGAAACCATGGGTGGAATACAGGAAAATATAGAATTCCAGTTCAACAATGATTTCAACCCCAGCAATCAATCCAACTCCCCCCTATCCCTACCCTAAGATATTTAACTTACTGGAAGACCATACCACATCCTCCCCCCCCCCCGAACAACTATAACACCTGGGGAAGTGAGAGTAAGCAAACCAACCCATATCATAAAGTGGCAGTGTAGAGCACAGTTCTTCAACCGCCGGTCCGCGGACCGGTGTCGGTCCGCAAAAAAATCTTGCCGGTCCGCGAAGGATTCGGTCCCCGCAGCAACGAAAGGCCGGCGTCAGCTGACTTGCAACTTCCTGTTGCAGTCGCTGTGCCGGGACTCCTGCCTTCCACCGCGTTTGCCTCTTGCCTTGTCTCCTCACCTCCAGACCACCAGCGGCAGCTCTGTTGGCTTTTAACTTCGGCACAGAGCTGCCCCTAAGCAGTAGTTTAGCACGGTTTCATGAGGCAGCCTCGGGAACTTTGCTAGGCCGGCCCACATCGCATCATCGAAGCGGGCCGGCCTAGCAAAGGCTCCAAGGCTGCCTCATGAAACCTCGCTAAACTATTGCTTAGGGGCAGCTCTGTGCCGAAGTTAAAAGTACACAGAGCTGCCGCTGGTGGTCTGGACTCTTGGGCCGCTGAAGGAAGGCAAAGAGCAGCTTCCTGGAGGTCTCCCTTCCTCTCGCCTTTGCAGGTCCCTTTTTTTTCCTTCAAATGGCAACGGGCCCCAGCATCGACATCAATCAAGTAAGTTCCACTGTTCCTTGCAAGCGGTTCTGCTCAGCCAAAGCTTCCCCTCTGACATGAGCCACCCTCAGGGGAAAGAAAGTGACCTGCAAAGGTGAGGGGAAGGGGGGCAGATGAGGGAAGTTGGGGGGGGGGATAGAGAGAAAAGGGGCAGATGATGAAATGGAGGAGATGAGAGAGAGAAGGGGACAGATGATGGAAGTGGGAAGAAGGGAGAGAAGGCAGATGGATGTCAGTTGAGAGGGGAGAGCAGATGCTGAATGGAAGTGGGGAAAGAACACATACTGGATGGAAGGAGGAGATAAATAAAGGGGAAAGAAAATAGTAAGATAATGGAGGGGTGAGGGAAAGGGGTGACAAGCTGTGAGTAGACACAGTGAAAAGAGGGAAACGGGACTAAATAGTAAGAAAGAATTTAATTTAGATGGAGGCAGAAAATAGAGAAGGAAGACCAGAGAAGAAAAGGGAAGAGAGAGCAGAGAATGATATCAGATCTGAGTGAGGGAAATGAGAAGAGAGAGATGCTAAAAACCAAGGGGGGAGGGAAGGACAGAGATGCCAGACCATGAGGGGAACAGAAGGAAGATGATGGATGCCAGACCAAATTGGGGGGGGGGGGCAGGAGGAGAGATGGCAGGGAAAGACAGACAGTGAATGGAAGGGGCAGATGCTGGACTGAAGAGACAGAGAAGGTTATCATGCCACTGTACTGGGCCATGGTACGCGTGAGTGGACTGCTGGTCATGATGGACCTCTGGTCTGACCCAGCAGTGGCAATTCTTATGTTCTTAGGGCAGACACTGGCTGGAAGAGAGTGAAAAGGCAATGAAAGCAGAAACCAGAGACGATAAAAGGTAGAAAAAAATAATTTTATTTCTATCTTGTGATTCAAATATATCAGATTTGAAATATGTATCTTGCTAGACATAACTGGGGAGTGCAAAGCCCAGACAGTGCTTCTTTAGCTTCCAGCTGGCTTAGGGCTCTCTCTGACCAGGGGGCACTTGCCCTAGTTCCACTCCCCTAACACCATTCCTGTCATGTGTGACTGGTATTCTGTTACATGATATTTGTGTAGCATTCTGTAATAATTTGGCTTATTCAGTTTTCTTGATAGTAGAGGGGATATATGTGAAGGGGAGGGGAGACAGGGGTTTTGTTGATCTTTGCCCTGTATTATTTGTATTTATAAAATGACAATTGTATAGAATATTGTTTCTTTTTATACTTTAATAAAATATGTTCAATATAAAATCATAACTATTTGAGGCTTGTGTGGATGGGATCAGATGGTTTGTGGGACAGAGCTCGCGGGGACGGGGCGGCGATGCTTTTTAAAAAAAAAATTTCAGTCTTAGTAGTTTGCCGGTCCACGAAATAATTATTTTATTTCTGCCGGTCCATAGGTGTAAAAAGGTTGAAGAACACTGGTGTAGAGCATTAAAAAAAAATGATATAATCTTAAAACTTAAATTATTTAAAGCAAAGGGTTTCCCAAGTGGTTTAAAATGTGACCCCTAATTCTTGGATTCAGCATTTGTATATATGGCCCCCAAATAGACAGAAAATGTTTTTTTTCCTTTTAAGTCAACTGAGGGGCACTTGATGCTAGGAAGTGAAGTAGTTCTGTGCCTTAGATAAGCCTGGGGAGCAGCTTATTAACCTGGACAGGTGGTTTTTGGTGAAATGAGCAAATATGAAATCAAAATTCAGCATTAATGCTAACTAGTGAATCCTGTGTAAAGTGAGAAAGCGTAATTACACTTTTTCACATTACACAGGATTCACTAGTTAGAAAAACCTGTTGATAGATAGGGCCTAATCCAAGAGCAGGTGAGAATGTGTTATTTGTGGCTATACATATGTATATAAAACCAGAAAATTGGATAAACAGACAATTAAAGTATTCCGAAAAGAAATCAAAACTCATCTCTTCAAAAAACACTTCCCATCATTTTAACCTCACTATAGCACTAGAAAATACTCTCATGAACACCACCACCACCACCACAGCAACACCTTCAACATTGTACAACTCACTACTGTATCCCGATTGTACTATTATTCATCACAGTAACCTATTATATACTTAGGGGTAAATTCTCTATTACTGCGTTTAACTTAGGCGTGCTTTGGACGTCCGATGTAAGTGAAAAATTACGGAGTTAAGGGTCTTAATTAATGTTAATTGGGTAATTAACGACACATAGACGTCCCTATGAAGTACTTGACGAACTGACGTCTATCGAAAGCATAGTCCCTTCTCCAGCTCTGGACGTGGGTGTTCCGTGGGCGTTCCGTGGGCGTGCCAAATGGGGACGCTAGATAGGCGCTACCTGAGCAAACGCCTGCGTCTAAATATCGTGAATTATGTAGACGTAAGAAACCCTGGTCTAACTTGGATTTCAATGCCGTTTCAACTATCGTAATTGCGGCTCTTTGTTACACGCGAGGCAGACGTCCGCTGTGTTTTTTCATCAATAATTCCAATAGTGAATTTCAATAGGTAATTTTTATCTTTTCTCTGTCCTAATAAATATAATGACACCATAACAATGGAACACATTATATTGCATGGATAACAAACCACATTTCAGCCCAAACCATAATATAATTTACACATGGCTTTTACAACCCCCTTTTTTTTCTCAATAAACAGCACTGCAATCGGCTCTCTTTTGAAAGCAAAGAAAAACCAGCACACATTATCAGCACTTAAAAAGAGAATAAACAGATACACACCTTAACATTCCAGCTTCCCTCATTGCAAAATGGAGGTCTTCAGTTGCACAAAACTGACCTCATTGTGACCTCATCAATCTGCACCTTCAAAGTAATATGCCACAATTAAAAGATGTGCTGGGTGTAGAACCCACAACCTCTGGATGTTAGGAGCACAGGCTGGCTCCTAACCCATAGAGCTACAGCTGCTTGACTGAGCTGTCTGTGCTTCATTAGGTATCATATCAGGATGAACTCAAATAAGTTTAAGCAAAGGAATGCCTAAAGATTTGGAAAGTTTTCAAGTAGAAAACAAATATCAAATATGTATTAAAGAATTGCAGCACAAATAACGCCTAAACGGAACAGATTATTTACAGTCATATATGCATTAGTACAGTGCTTAGAATGAAGATTAGCGTGTGAGAAAAACGGAGCTCCACCTCACATGCATTCAAGCAAACTTGGGAATATGGGTTTGGGGCTCAGTGAAAGCAGCTACCACTTTTTTTGTCTCAGCCTACTATGACTTTATAGCTAAACTCCTTTTCCCTTAGCACTTCACTAAGATATGATATGACAAGGGAGCCAGAGGCATTGGAGCTGTAGGTCAGTGAGGAAAGGCACTCTCTACCAATCTTCCGGGCTTTGAGGGTTCAAATCCCAGCCTGTATTTTACTTGTGGCATATCTGCCTTCCAGGTGCACTTTGATGATGCTTTCCACTTCTTATAGGAGTTGAATATAACATTACTTTGCTGTGTAGCAGAAAAATAAACTTTTCCCCCTTCCATGCTAAGAATTTGAGTTCAACTCATCTTATATTTCTCCTTTTAAACATGGCATACTTTGTTAGTTTTTATCATGGTAAAGTATACATTTCTGAAATGGTGAAGAAACAATAATATACAACGGCAGTGTTTTGTCTCACCAAACTGCTATAAGCACAAGAAAGCATTTGTAGCTCAACACGGTAATGTTCCTGTTCTGAGCTCTGACCTCTGAAACTCCCCGGTTCGACTCCCACCTTTACTCATTTTAATAAGGTCTTAGTTTTTTCCTATTAGCTCTTATAACAGGGTCTACATGGTGGACTTTGCCATTTGTAAGGTGCACATTTCCCTTTGCAGGCAAACCTATTTTCAACTTACCATGGCTCGGACATCCTAAGCAGTGATGAGAGCACATTAACCAGGCGATTCACAAATGTCATCTTGCTGTCAGAGGAAAGGTTTCCTCATCACTGCTTAGGATGGTAAGTTGAAAATAGGTTTGCCTGCAAAGGGAAATGTGCACCTTACAAATGGCAAAGTCCACCATGTAGACCCTGTTATAAGAGCTAATAGGAAAAAACTAGGACCTTATTAAAATGAGCAAAGGTGGGAGTCAAACCGGGGAGTTTCAAAGGTCAGAGCTCAGAACAGGAACATTACCGTGTTGAGCTACAAATGCTTTCTTGTGCTTATAGCAGTTTGGTGAGACAAAACACTGCCGTTGTATATTATTGTTTCTTCACCATTTCAGAAATGTATACTTTACCATGATAAAAACTAACAAAGTATGCCATGTTTAAAAGGAGAAATATAAGATGAGTTGAACTCAAATTCTTAGCATGGAAGGGGGAATAGTTTATTTTTCTGCTACACAGCAAAGTAATGTTATATTAAATTCCTATAAGAAGTGGAAAGCATCATCAAAGTGCACCTGGAAGGCAGATATGCCACAAGTAAAATACAGGCTGGGATTTGAACCCTCAAAGCCCGGAAGATTGGTAGAGAGTGCCTTTCCTCACTGACCTACAGCTCCAATGCCTCTGGTGCCCTTGTCATATCATATCTTAGTGAAGTGCTAAGGGAAAAGGAGTTTAGCTATAAAGTCATAGTAGGCTGAGACAAAAAAAGTGGTAGCTCAATGGTTAAAAGCGCTGCTTTCACTGAGCCCCAAACCCATATTCCCAAGTGTGCTTGAATGCATGTGAGGTGGAGCTCCGTTTTTCTCACACGCTAATCTTCATTCTAAGCACTGTACTAATGCATATATGACTGTAAATAATCTGTTCCGTTTAGGCGTTATTTGTGCTGCAATTCTTTAATACATATTTGATATTTGTTTTCTACTTGAAAACTTTCCAAATCTTTAGGCATTCCTTTGATTAAACTTATTTGAGTTCATCCTGATATGATACCTAATGAAGCACAGACAGCTCAGTCAAGCAGCTGTAGCTCTATGGGTTAGGAGCCAGCCTGTGCTCCTAACATCCAGAGGTTGTGGGTTCTACACCCAGCACATCTTTTAATTGTGGCATATTACTTTGAAGGTGCAGATTGATGAGGTCACAATGAGGTCAGTTTTGTGCAACTGAAGACCTCCATTTTGCAATGAGGGAAGCTGGAATGTTAAGGTGTGTATCTGTTTATTCTCTTTTTAAGTGCTGATAATGTGTGCTGGTTTTTCTTTGCTTTCAAAAGAGAGCCGATTGCAGTGCTGTTTGTTGTTCACTTTTGTTTCCTTGCATCCTAACAGTTCTCAGAAGTGGTGGAATTTGCTGTATCTCCTCAGCATTCTGCAACCACAGGTGCATAAGATACTTTCATTTACTCCTAACTACAAGCCATTCTAGTAGGAATGTGTTTCTTTTGATGCAATATAGGCATTGGCCAACAGCTATGAGTTAAATCAAACTTCAGAGGGCTTGGACAGGTGTTGAAGAATGATCCAGTTAGGGGGGGATGTTTTTGGTGGGGGAGGGTGTTCAGCATGAGAGAGAACAGGTTGCATTAAATATTAGACAATGGGCTGCACATAATAAAAGCTGAAGCAAAATATTGATATGTAAAGGCAAGGCTAAAGAGTTACCAGGTGTCCTGGCTGAGAAATGAATATAACCTATTTGCTAACCTTACTCAAGACTTGAACCCCCTGATGTATGGAAGATGAAAAGCAATGCCTTAAGGCATAGAGCTATAGAGGTACCTTTGTTTAGAGCACAGTTCTTCAACCGCCGGTCCGCGGACCGGTGTCGGTCCGCAAAAAAATCTTGCCGGTCCGCGAAGGATTCGGTCCCCGCAGCAACGAAAGGCCGGCGTCAGCTGACTTGCAACTTCCTGTTGCAGTCGCTGTGCCGGGACTCCTGCCTTCCACCGCGTTTGCCTCTTGCCTTGTCTCCTCACCTCCAGACCACCAGCGGCAGCTCTGTTGGCTTTTAACTTCGGCACAGAGCTGCCCCTAAGCAGTAGTTTAGCACGGTTTCATGAGGCAGCCTCGGGAACTTTGCTAGGCCGGCCCACATCGCATCATCGAAGCGGGCCGGCCTAGCAAAGGCTCCAAGGCTGCCTCATGAAACCTCGCTAAACTATTGCTTAGGGGCAGCTCTGTGCCGAAGTTAAAAGTACACAGAGCTGCCGCTGGTGGTCTGGACTCTTGGGCCGCTGAAGGAAGGCAAAGAGCAGCTTCCTGGAGGTCTCCCTTCCTCTCGCCTTTGCAGGTCCCTTTTTTTTTCCTTCAAATGGCAACGGGCCCCAGCATCGACATCAATCAAGTAAGTTCCACTGTTCCTTGCAAGCGGTTCTGCTCAGCCAAAGCTTCCCCTCTGACATGAGCCACCCTCAGGGGAAAGAAAGTGACCTGCAAAGGTGAGGGGAAGGGGGGCAGATGAGGGAAGTTGGGGGGGGGGATAGAGAGAAAAGGGGCAGATGATGAAATGGAGGAGATGAGAGAGAGAAGGGGACAGATGATGGAAGTGGGAAGAAGGGAGAGAAGGCAGATGGATGTCAGTTGAGAGGGGAGAGCAGATGCTGAATGGAAGTGGGGAAAGAACACATACTGGATGGAAGGAGGAGATAAATAAAGGGGAAAGAAAATAGTAAGATAATGGAGGGGTGAGGGAAAGGGGTGACAAGCTGTGAGTAGACACAGTGAAAAGAGGGAAACGGGACTAAATAGTAAGAAAGAATTTAATTTAGATGGAGGCAGAAAATAGAGAAGGAAGACCAGAGAAGAAAAGGGAAGAGAGAGCAGAGAATGATATCAGATCTGAGTGAGGGAAATGAGAAGAGAGAGATGCTAAAAACCAAGGGGGGAGGGAAGGACAGAGATGCCAGACCATGAGGGGAACAGAAGGAAGATGATGGATGCCAGACCAAATTGGGGGGGGGGGGGGGCAGGAGGAGAGATGGCAGGGAAAGACAGACAGTGAATGGAAGGGGCAGATGCTGGACTGAAGAGACAGAGAAGGTTATCATGCCACTGTACTGGGCCATGGTACGCGTGAGTGGACTGCTGGTCATGATGGACCTCTGGTCTGACCCAGCAGTGGCAATTCTTATGTTCTTAGGGCAGACACTGGCTGGAAGAGAGTGAAAAGGCAATGAAAGCAGAAACCAGAGACGATAAAAGGTAGAAAAAAATAATTTTATTTCTATCTTGTGATTCAAATATATCAGATTTGAAATATGTATCTTGCTAGACATAACTGGGGAGTGCAAAGCCCAGACAGTGCTTCTTTAGCTTCCAGCTGGCTTAGGGCTCTCTCTGACCAGGGGGCACTTGCCCTAGTTCCACTCCCCTAACACCATTCCTGTCATGTGTGACTGGTATTCTGTTACATGATATTTGTGTAGCATTCTGTAATAATTTGGCTTATTCAGTTTTCTTGATAGTAGAGGGGATATATGTGAAGGGGAGGGGAGACAGGGGTTTTGTTGATCTTTGCCCTGTATTATTTGTATTTATAAAATGACAATTGTATAGAATATTGTTTCTTTTTATACTTTAATAAAATATGTTCAATATAAAATCATAACTATTTGAGGCTTGTGTGGATGGGATCAGATGGTTTGTGGGACAGAGCTCGCGGGGACGGGGCGGCGATGCTTTTTAAAAAAAAAATTTCAGTCTTAGTAGTTTGCCGGTCCACGAAATAATTATTTTATTTCTGCCGGTCCATAGGTGTAAAAAGGTTGAAGAACACTGGTTTAGAGCATAGAGCTTCATATCAAAGCTTAGAGATGTGAAGGAAATGACTACAACGTCACTACAGCTGTATATTGCAAAACCACATCCAATGCACATCCAATTAGATTTGAATCCTAACGGTTCCATATCTGCAACTCTCCATGCAAGAAATTAGATTTCCGTTTTGGAGCCATGTTGTAAGGTGAAGATATCTTTTCAGGCTACTTGTAGAACACGTTCAAACACCCCCCCATAGGATAGCCAATGAGGTGTGATGGGCGTGGTTAGGAAGCGGGCCAAGGAACCGCACCTGAACGGCGCCCAATAGGCATTGAGAAACTTTTCCCGCCCTACTGACGTCAGACGCTAATTAGGCATGCATGGGTATAAGAAGGTCCAGGTGAGCAGTGTTTCTTTTCTATTCTGTCCTATTCCTTATGCAGATGTTTGAGACTTTACTCTGTCTTAGTCTTTTATTTTTTTTTTTCCTATCTCTGCCTCCCATTTCTCTCTATTCCACAGAGCCATTAACAAGCTACATGTCATTCTAATATGTTGTTTTATCTTTTCTAGAAGCAGCTCAGATAGTAAGTCCAGGTGAGAATTATATTTTGTAAGCTACTTAGGTGTCCTTATGATAGAACTAAAGAAACCAACCAGCAAAAACTGACTTCTCTTTATGGGCTTTCATTGTGTGCAATTGTTTATAATAGTTATTTTATTTCTGATATCTCTTACTCTCCATTCCACAGGGATGACAAAAATGACTGAGAAGACTGATAAAGACTAGAGAATGACACGGTGGCGGTTTACCCGCGGCCACCGCATTTTAGCCGCGGGTCACCCGCCGAAAACGGGGAAGAAAACTAGCAGTCGCTGCGGCGACGGGGACAAGGCCATTCACCGCCCGCGGGGCGGTGAATGGTCTTGTCCCCGCAGTGAGGCATGAAGGATCGCGCGGTCCCCGCAGCTCACACCCGCCTGCCCAATCGATTCTAGTGTTTAGCCAGCTCTCTCCCTTCTCCTCACCTTAGTTTGTAGATTTTCTTTTTCGGCGACCCGCACGCTATCAGAGAGCCGCGCACCCGCTGCTGCTCAGTTTCAATCTTCTGCTCTGACGCAACCGGAAACAGGAAGTTGCAGCAGAGCAGAAGATTGAACACTGAGCAGCCGCGCGTGCGCGGCTCTTTGGGAAAGCGTGCAGGTCGCCGAAAAAGAAAACCTATAAACTAAGGTGAGGAGAAGGGAGAGAGCTGGCTAAACACTAGGATCGATTGGGCAGGCAGGTAGTGGCTGCGGGGACCGTGCGATCGCTAGTGTTCCCGGCTCAAATTGGAAGGAGGGAGTGAAAGGGAAAAGGATTCTGGGCCAAGGGGATGAAGTCGGAAAGAAAAACCCACAGCAGGAAAGAAAGGGAAGGACTGGCAGGTGAGCCAGATGCTAGAAGCAGGGGGGGGGGGAAGAAAGAGGGAAAAAAGCTAGATGGGGTTGAAAAAAGGAGACACACTGGTATGGAAGAGGAAGATAGGGGAAATCTGGACACAGGAAGGTAACAGAAAGAGGGGAAATTATGTGCATGGGGCATAGGGACAGAGACATAAAGGGGACATGCCATGGGGATGGTATATGGACACAGGGGGGGCAATGACAGATACATAGGGGAGATATTAGAAATGGAGAAAATAGGAGCACAGAAGCGAGATGGTTTGTGGGGATGGGACAGGGACCGAGCTTGCAGGCTCCAGTGGCTTGCACAAATTACATTGTAACGTGCCATGAAAATAAGAGGAAGGAAGGTAGATAGGCCACGCGAGAGGAGCTGAAGGGTAGTAGAAAGGAACAGATGGTAAAGGAGGGAGGGAAGGGTGGTGGTGGAAAGGAATAGAACAGACATTGAAGGAGGGTGGAGAGGAACAGACCCCCAAGGGAAATGTGGAAGACAGAGTGGGAAGAAGACAGATGCCAGACTATGCGGGAGCGGAGGGAAGAAGATGGGTGCTAGACCAATTGGGGGGGGGGTTAAGGGAGAGGCACAGTAACAGCAAATGGAAGACGCAGAGAGAAGACACACAGTGGATGGAAGGAATTCAATGAGAAGATGTGGAAAGCAGAAACCAGACAACAAAGGTAGAAAAAAAAATTATATTTATTTATTTATTTTTTGCTTTAGGATAAAATAGTATATTAGTTGTGTTGATAAAAATTTATAAACAAAGCCCTGCCAGCTGAATATCTCTTTCTCTAGTTCAGCAGCAGGAACTTTGATTTATAAGAAAGGAATAAGCTAAATATTACAGTACTAAGGCTTATATGGATGCAGCGGGGACGGTGACGGGGCGGTGAATGGGATGGCAGTGGCGGTGACGGGGCAGTGAAAGGGATGGCGGTGACGGTGATGGGGCGGTGAAGGGAACGGCGGTGACGGGGCGGTGCAGAGGATGGTGGGCCGGTGACGGGGCGGTGACGGGGACAGATTTTTCCCCCGTGTCATTCTCTAATAAAGACCATGCTGGTAGATATTTTGCTGGTAGAAATATGGATATGTAAGTAAAATGGATGTGTTCATACATCTGAGAGGGTTTACTCATAGAGCTAAAGTTAATTCTTTGTAGAATCAAATTACAGGCAAGTTAAAATCAGGTGAGGAATGGTTCTGTGTACTAACTCATTGATAAGAATAGGTTGGGTGTGTTGGGGGGGGGGGGAAACACTGCCATTCAGTGGACATCCAATCAGTGTACATGGTTCAGGTGGAAAACTCCTAATGAGTGGCTAATGGCTGCCATTTTTAATAAGGAGTCTAAAGGTATGTTAGCACCTCTGTTACTTCTAGGTGTGTGTTCTGCCACAACTTCAGTGTTTAATTTTGGAGACATAGGTCTTTGTTAACAGTTTCTCTCTATTCTTCATTTCAGGTTAACTATGCTCATCAGCTCAGCACACCAGCTTGCACCTAGCCAAACAGTTGTAGGTGAGAATGATATATGGTAACCTTTATTTGCTTACTCTACTATTCTTCACTTGAGTCACTCTTCTGATGAGTGAAATAAATGTTTCACACTTCTATTGTTCTCTTCACACAGGTATCCTTGATGACTTTCAGGAACAATAGTAAATTGATAATGCTGGCCTCATAGAACACCATGGCACGCATTCCTGCTGTTATATGCACACAAACGTTTTGTTTTCAGTTAGTCTATTCCCTCACATGAGTTCTAAACAGTAGCAGTGGAGGATTACAGGTGATATTAACCCACACCATCAGCGAGTTAAGGCTATTGCTTTAACAACTCTACCACGGTGACATCTAAGCAGCTCAACATAAATGAGGTTAACACATTGCTTCAGGGAAGGGAGGACAGATATGGACCTTGGGGGTTGAACCCCCTGTTTGTGAACCTTGTGTAAACCAGCTTCTCCTCTTTTCTGTTTTCAGGTGTCTTAGACAGGCAACTGCAGTATTGTCAGATGGAGTTTTGTATTACTGAGAGCAGTGCAGCTGTGAGCATCTTTGTGGTTTCCACACCTGCTTAACCAAAATAGTGCAGCTCAAGAACCAGGAGGATAGATATGTGGCCTTTACTTCCATCACCTTCCGTGAAAGGAAGAAAAACCCACATGTCTCATTTGGATTCTCCTGGTGTGGAGCCAACTCTTACTAGCAGTAACCCTATTCCTCAACAACAAATCTACCACAGTAACTTAGATTCTCTTCCTTATGTAGCCATTTACTTTGGAACAGGGACTCCCTTACTTTGCACATCATAGCTGAGATGTCGTCATCTACCTACAGTTGCATATACCCTTGCATTCACTTACTTTTTTCCTAGATTCTGCAATGATTTGACATCAGAGTGGCTAGCAGGTAATAGAATGAATGACAGACCCCAATAAAGATTGTCAAACTTTCTATATGTCACCTTGTTATATTGAAAAGGGCCCATTCAGCAGTCCCTCCTGAACCCCTATCTACCTTGGACTCTGTCCACTAAACTGCTGATGCTACAAGGTTAAAACCATACAGGAAAGTTTAAACTATAAAAATTTTTTTTATTCCAATAGAAAACTTTTTTAAAAATGTAAACTTTAGAAAAAAATAACTATTTACATAACACATAACGCAGGGAAAGAGGGTGGGTGCCCCCCAAGAGCAGCTTGAGCTACCTCAGGCGAGGGGGGCGGAAGAGGTGCAGTTATTGAGAGGGTGTATGGCTGCTGGCACCATGCCCTCTTTCGGCTACCAGCCGCAAGAGGGCATGTTCCATCCTCTCAACACACCCTCTCAATACCTGCACCTCTTCCAAGATGGAAGAGTAGGCCTCCATCTCCCTGCCTGCCCCCTCCTGAGGCTGGTCGGGCTGCTCCTGGGGGGGAACAGCAAGGAAAGGGGGTGGGATGGGAACAGGAAGGGCAGGAGAGTGAGGGGAAGGGCTATGGGTGGGGGAAGGGGAAGGTCCAACAGGGGATGGTGGTGGTGGTCCTGGAGGTAGTGGTGGGGCAGGCGGTGGGGGTCCAGGGGGCAGTGGTGGGGCAGGCAGTCCAGGGGGCAGTGGTGGGGCAGGCGGTGGAGGTCCAGGGGGCAGTGGTGGAGGTCCAGGGGGCAGTGGTGGGGCAGGCGGTGTGGGTGGTCCTGAGGGCTGCCAGGCCTCTTCCTCCTCCTCCTCCTCCATCTCCTCCGCTGAGGACCAGGGTGGGGCTCCCTCCATTATTTGCGGGGCTTCCTGAGGGGGTGCCTGCGCTGCTGCTTGACAAGAGAGAAATAGGATCCAGTCAGATATGTCCACAACACTTTTGAACATGACATTCTTTACTACGTTATTTTCTTCAAATGCTAATAACAGGATGCAAAGCACCTACTCCACTGTAAACATCAAAATGTAGCGTAAGTAAGTGAGGCAAGTAGAACACCATAACGCCATTGTGACATGATATCACAATAGCAGCTTTACTGCAGATTTTATGATTAAGAATGGTTTACAGCTACTCAAGCATTTTCATCTATTTATTCTGGTAGGCTGATCACAAAGAAACACACGCTGGACTCATTACTCACCGGCTTCAGCGCCCAATTCCTCCCTCACCCCCTCAAGGAAGGCCCGCTCCTGGCGCCTCAGCAGCCGCCCCCTTTTCCTGAGATCCTCAACCTGGATAATAGAGAGAGAGAGAAAGAACAGAGAGGGAGGGATATGATGAGTGCCATCTAGCACTGTGGCATAACATGTTTACTTAAGTATTGACCTCTATAAGCACATAAAAATGGAGTATACTGCCCTCCAAGAGCCCCTATCCGCTTTGCTGCCTGCCTCCACCCTCTTCTGTCACATGTTTTACATGAATGTATTCACGTACTCCAGCATTTTCCCCTTTCTGTGCTGGAGGCATCGCTATCTCTCTACTGTACCTGGGACAGTGGGGGGGGGGGGGGTTTGAGGTGACATGGCCAGCATCACAAGGAGGAGTGTGGGATTGAACTCACAACCCCAGGGTGCTGAGACTGTAGCCTATCAGCACTGCCCCACATTACAGCATGTCCTGGTGAGCTTACAATCATGCAGCAGTGGCAATAAAATAGTTTGGTCAGAAGGAGCAGCGTGGCTTGAAACCCCTGACGTCAGGGTACTGACGCTGTCACTTTAAACGTCATGCCACTATCTCCCTAGACCAGCAGATTGATACAGGAAAGGTGAAGGTATTTGTTTTCCTTTGGCAAAGTTGATTTCAAGATGTTTCTATTACAAATGCGAAGCTTGTGACCCAAAAATTAGTTGTGTGCATTTTGTGAATGGAATAGATGCCTTCTAGGAGCTGAATTTGTCATTTGAAATCCTACTACTGCTCCTTTGGGATGTGTTTTAATTTCAGTATTCAATGTAAAAGATTTATTATGCACAATTGTAGTTTTTAAAAGGAATCAAGATTTACCCAGAAAAACATGACAATTTGATTGAGACAGGTTTCCATCATCATTACATTTGACATGATTATTTGTGAGGGCCTGACTTGGAATACTTACTTCCCTGGGATATGAGGCTCTTTGATTGTACCGCCGGGTCAGGCGGGTCCAGGACACTCTATATTGCAGGTATGTCCTGCGATGTCCCGGTATCACAAAATAATGGTGCTCGCGCACCAAAAACAGCCTTGCCAGGAGTTTACTGTCAGCAGTGCTGAAGTTGGGCTGTCTCCTGGCAGCCATTTTAGGAGAAATAACTGCGTATGAAGAACGGGTGATTCTATGACGTCACAACGCAAAACAACGCGATGACGTTTTTGTGCCGCTTGGGTGTGCTTGCAGCGGCCGACCCGCGCTACATCAACACTGTTGATTACATCCTAAACCACGCCGATATCGCTGTTATACAAAAAAGTATAGCAGAACGCTTCGAAACTTACCATGTAAACCTAATGAAACTTCACCTCCCCCAAACACAATGACAAGTTTAGCTTAGCTATGCATGTTTGGGTGGGTGGAAAAAAAAAGAATATTATGTCTTTGGTAACCTTAGTCAGGACTTGAACCCCTGACCTTTGGAAGATACATGCAGTGCTTTTAAGCACTGAGCTATGTTGGGGATTTGGGAATGGGAGTCTCCAGAAATGGCTTTATGTACAAGCTATGACATCAGACGCTACTTTATGGTTAGGGCTAGAGTTAAGTAGCTCAGTAGCTCAGTGAATAAAACGCGCTGTACTAATCATCCATAGGTTGTGAGTTCAACTCCTGGCTTGTCTTTTACTTGATTATAACATGAGGGGTTTATGCTGCAGGAGTGTGTTGTTGGGGTGTTGCAGGGGTGTCTAGGATGACAGAGAACAGTCACTTGCGTTTTCAACAACGCATTTGAATTTCTTAAGACGAAACCTTAGTGAGCCGGGGGAGGGAGGTCACCGCAGCCTCGCGCCTCAGATGAAAAGGTTCATTTTTTAGGGACCGTGTAAGCTGATCTGGGACAGTCTTCAGCGACTCGGAGCCCTCCTCCCGGCTAGGCAGAAGGAGGAGGCTTTGGCGGTGGTGGTTTTGGTGGTGAGTGAGGGGGGGAGGGGGGAGTCGCCTGGCTGCTGCATCTGGACTCCTGCTGGCCACAGACCTACTGATCACAGAGCAGAGATCACAGAAGCACGCAGGTATGTGCGCATGCGCGACTAGGGTTTTATTATATAGGATATACACCTATCGCATCTCATTTTCATCACAAACACATTAGCGAGACTATACACAATACATTACAAAGTTGAGCTTGGGTTTGATAAAATAAACAGCATAATTTTTACTCTGTATTACATTTATTGAACCATACTTAAGAATATGGGTGTTGCATCCGTGACAACAGTGCTTTACACCATTGAGCTACCAGTCTTTTGCCTCAACTGACTGTGATATGATAGCTAAGTAGAGTATACTTTAGCACATCACTAAGGTATGCTATGACAAGGGAACCAGAGACACAGGTGTAGGTCAGTGAGTAAAAGCACTATATCGATCATCTGTAGGTTGTGAGTTCAACTCCCGGCTTGTCTTTTACTTGTGGCATATCTACATTCCAGGTGCACCTTGATGATGTCACAATGAGATCAGCATTGTGCTGCTTGCTACTTCCTCTTCCTGTGAACTGGAAGCCACATTCATGTTTAATCTGTGTTTTGTTTCTTGTTGTGAAGAATGAGCTGATTGTTGCAATGTTTTAAGACCAGGAGAGTGTTCTTTCGAGCAAGATATCACTTCTAAACTATCCTCTCTGAAATAATGTCTCTGGGAAATCGAGAGAAAGCTTATTGGATGACTTAGGGTGCCTTTCCTGCCAGTCTTTGTGGAAGTTAAACGAAGTTTATAAAAAGTCTATATGGTGTTCAAAGTCCTATCCTTTCCACTTCTAATAGGAGGTGAGTATGACATTCCTGTACAGCTTTCTGTGTAGCACACATCTACCGGTTCCCACCTTCCATACTGATAATGTAAGTTCAACACCCACTCGGTACGTTTCATCTTCTAGTTCTCCTTTGAAACATAACATATTTTTTTTCCTTGTATTAATGGTAAACTGTACAATTCTGATATCCTAGAGGAAAAAGATACAACACGGAAGTGTTCTCTGCTAGATTAACTAATATATAGTTTACAAAATGGTATACTGTGTTTTAGTTATGGTTTTCATCATCCTATACTTACAATGCTGGATGTGTGATAATAAAGAGTATAAATAAAGTATAATTTAAAAAACAAAAAAAAAAAAAAACCGTACCCACGTCTAAAACCTGCGTCTAATTTGCGCGAAGAGGTTGTAGGGACGTCTACCGCACGCCTAAATACCGTTAATTGCCAATTACGTTTACCGGACGTCTAAAGCACGCCTAAGTTAGACGTACTAATAGAGAATTTACCCCTTACTCTTTACTTTATAATTCTACTGGAAATGACCAGACTAACAATTGTAACTTGCTACTTTGTACTGTAATGCTCCTGGAAATGTCCAGACTTCTAATTTGTAATCCGCTTAGAACCGCAAGGCACAAGCGGAATAGAAATCACTAATGTAATGTAATGTAAACCAGAATATTCACAATCAGGGAGGCAAAGGATGGGAAATTATCTTATTGATTTGGAAAACCCACATGTGCTGTGTGCTTGAAGGAGGAGAAATGCAGTTTAGGACATTAGTGTGATTGATAAGCGCCATAGCAAATTTACTCCAGATGGCAAAGCTTAAGTTTCATAAGGTTTCATTGTTCAAATGTGTGTCCAGTCTGGTCTAGAGAGCTCCCTAGGGATGTTATAGGCAGACAGGGGTTGGCCTTTGACCTGGTTGCCTCACATTCCAAGAGGCCCTGATTTTGCAGCATGAAACACTAATTGGATACACATGTGTAGTATTGTATAAATCCAGAATTAAGTTTTAGTACATTTTAGTAAGCCATCAAAACTATACACTAGGAATTTACTTATGCAGCTTCAGGTAACAACTGTAGATTAGAATATATATTTTACTTTGAAAATTGTATTTTGATATATTTTAAACCTGAAGAAATCCTGAGAAGACAACATCTGCAGTTTGACCTCTCTGACCTTTAAGCTAGGCAATTCCCTCTACTCTGTGGAACTCTGGGGGGGGGGGGGGAGAGTAGCCCTTTTTTCTTCTGTTCTGACAAGGGACCAAAGACTTTTCAGCATATGTTGCTAGCAGAAATGCAGGCTGACTGTAATAGAAAGGGTTTAAAGCTTTGTGTATGGATTATCTTTTGTGAGTATATTCCAATATTTGTTTTTGAATTTTTCTTTATAAATCATGTAAGCTTAGTATAAGAATGTAACTTTTTAGGTATAAGAATATAATTTTTAGGAATGCTTTTGTGACACGCCCCCATATGAAGGTATAGAAGCAAGCCTTATATGGAAGCAAATATTTTGACCAGTTAGATGTTAGTGAAGGGATGTTGTCATGTAAGGTATATATGAATGCACAACTAGTATAGAGTCGAGTTGGTTGCCAGAAATGCCATATTTTGTGCGTCTGCAACAAACTTCTGATGCAAATGCCTCTTGAACATTGCGCTGATATTAATAAAAAAAATATATGGTTGGAAATATTTGCATCATTGTCATTATTCCTGAACACCTAAGAGCAGCATTAGCTGCTCAAGTGGCACCCCAGATGGGACTGTCACTTTAGGGCTCGCTTAGGTCAGATTACCCTGCTTAGAAGCTAACCGGATGTGCATCTCAGCAGTTCCGGGCTTTGCTGACATATCTTGCTATCTTAGCCTACAGAAAACTTATCAGAGCTGGGATTGTAACTGTGGATTTTGTAGTCCTCACTTCACTGAGTCTGCCGCAGCAAACCATTTCTAGCGGTAAGCGTGCTATGGCAGCTAAACTGCCCTAAACCGCGAAGGACAAGCAGAAGGTGCTGGATAGAAAGATGGCGGAGACGCATGAGGCACCAGTTTTCACACTAGAGGCTACAGCATCAGGTGGCGATCCAGCACCAAGGGTGAGCAAACGGGGTCCAGAGGGGAGACGGGACGCGTTTGCCTGCTGTGTAGCTGGGCAGGTATGTGCGGGCAGCTGGCCACAGTAGGATTGAGGAAAGGGCAAGGGATCCCTTAGCTGGCACAGGTGGAAGGCGGCCTCAGTGAGGGTTTTGGCAGAAAGAAAGAGCGGGAGGAAGAGAGAAAGAAAGAAAGAAAGATAGACAGTGGGAGGGAGAGAGACAGAAAGAAAGGAAGAAAGAGACAGGGCGCAGGAAGAGAGAAAAAGAAAGAGAAAAAAGATAGACGGGGCAGGGAGAGAAATAAAAAAAGATAGACGGGGCAGGGAGAGAAAGAAAGATAGATGGGGCAGGAAGACAGAAAGAAAGAAAAAAAGATACAAGGGACAGGGAGAAAGACAGAAAGAAAGAGAAAGAAAGAAGGAGGGAGAGACAGAAAGAAAGGGGAGGGAGGGGAAAGCAGGAGGGAGAGAGACAGAAAGAAAGGAAGAAAGACAGGGGGTAGGTAAAGAAAGAAAAAGAAAAAAAGACAGGGCAGGGAGAAAGACAGAAAGAAAAAAGATAGATGGGGCAGGGAAAGAGACAAAGAAAGAAAGATAAATAGCGGGAGAGAGACAGAAAGAAAGGAAGAAAGAGACAGGGGCAGGTAAAGAGACAGAAAAAAAGAAAGACAGACAGACATCTATTCTAGCACTCGTTAATATAACGGGCTTAAACACTAGTTAAGAAATACTTTGAAATAGCATCCTTTAAATTACTAGTACAATCTTGTCTATCCTTGATTATTGTAACATAATCTATTTGGGATCTCCTAAAAAAATTCTCAAAACACTGAAGTATATGCTGCTTATTTTACTTCACTGGAGATCCCTTGTGAAGGAAAACACAGACTTACATTGTATATTCCAAAACCGATCACTTTTTATTCTAGTAATAAAAGTATTATAGTAGCATTGGCAAATCAGAAATAAATCAGTCTGGACATATACAATGGAGAGAAAAAAAATCATAGAGTGCCAGCATATTTCTGTAAGTATGGCACGCTTCTCTAAACACCCTGCCCAAGCATGGGGGTTTTATACAGGAAGTTTCTTTGTCTTATAAGACACACCTCCAACTCTGTTTGTGTACTGCCCTTATTGGAGCAAATCTGCTGCCTATCTAACCCACCCTTAGTCCACACCTTCATTCTTCCATGGAGGGCCAGGACAGGAATGTCTTCTTGAACTTTCTGCTTCTCAAACTGTCCATTCTTCACACTGGTATATCAGTACAGGGTACAACAGTACGTCAGCTAGCCCCCACCTTTTTGTGGCCTGGCATCTCTTATCAGTTCCTGGAGCCCATATATGGAGTGTCCTGCTGACATGGCATGATTTGTTGCATCTTCTGTCTTCAACACATTCATTGTCCTTGAGAGGAAAAGTCTGTTCAGCAGGGAATTGAAACTTACACACTCACATGGCCACACATTAGCATCTGAGCTGAAACCAGTCTGTACTTAGCCCGTGACTTCAGCAAAAAGCAGGAAAAAGGTCTCAAAATCTGTGAAAGTCTCCCAAAGGAAAAAGGTCTCCTGTCATCTCAAGACTGAGAGTAATTCAGAACTCAGCAGTCCGACTGATTTTCGGTTTGAAAAAATATGACCATGTTAGCCCATATTACCGTCAATTACATTGGTTGGTGGTTGAGGCAAGAGTCATGTTTAAATTCGCTTGCATCTGCTTTAAAATATTGTTCGGTCTAGCTCCAGTTTACCTCTCATTTTGAACAGTATAGGTCAACTAAGCCTAGCCAGGTCAATCATTTGTTTGCTTATCCGATAATAAAATCTTATTGTTACAAGAGATTCTTGGATAAGACACTTGCTTTCCAGGTAGGAAAAATGAACGCTTGGTTTGGTAAGATTATTCCATTGGCTCAGTCTTATTATTTCTTTAGAAAATTATTGAAAACCTATTTGTTCAATAAATTTATTACTTTATATTTGGTTCATTATTTGTATTTCCTTATGATTTGTATATCCAATCTTCTTTGTTGTGAACCACCTAGAACTTTATGGTGGGGTGGTATATAAGAATAAAGTTTATTATTATTATGCCTTAAGAACATAAGAATAGCCTTAATGGGTCAGACTAATGGTCAATCCAGCCCAGTAGCCCGTCTTTACAGTAGCCAATCTGGGTCACTAGTACCTGGCAAAAACCAAATAGTAGCAACATTCCATGCTACCAATCCAGAGGAAGTAGTGGCTTCCATATCTGTCTCAATGGCAGACCATGATCACCTTCCACACAAACTTGCCAGTAGAGGTGAATAATCCACTGGTTCAAGACTCATATGCCTTTTGCACTTGACTAGAGACCAATTTAGTCATCTACATGCAAAACATGCCCACAATCTGTCCTTAACCACGCCCACTTTCTGGTAGGCCCAGTGGACTGGGCACCTGGCTGAAAGTGGTACGGGCTTATTAAATTAGGCACCTAGAAAGCTATTAATTTAAGCCAATTATCAATCCAATCAAGCTTGCTACTGGCACCCATCATGCTTTTTAAATAATTAAGCTAGGCACCTAACTTTGGTGTTAGCAGGTGGCTCTATGGCTCCCTGGCCTCTTTGTTTGTAAAGCGGCAGCGTTCTTTTCTGCAGGTAAAGGGACTCAAGATCAGCCTCCAGACCAGGAGAGCTCACGTGCCCCTCTCTTCGGTTTGTGGGGAGCAAGGGCTCCTCTACTGCCGACGGGTTTTGCGTGTGTGCGTTGTCCTAACCAAGATTTCATTCACTTGGGTGCCTTGTTGCTCTCATCCTTTCCTCAGGTGTAGTTTCAGACTGGGGCAAATCTGCAGTTCAGGGAGAGGCAAAGTTGATGGGCTGAGCAGATTGTGTTGACTGCACTGCAGCTCCTCCATGAATAAAGAGATAGGATTTCCTCGAGTAGGAAGTGGGGAGGTACTTGGGAGCTGGGTTACTGTGGGAAACAGGATGTTGGGCTTGA
This sequence comes from Geotrypetes seraphini, assembly GCF_902459505.1. Classification (NCBI taxonomy): domain Eukaryota; kingdom Metazoa; phylum Chordata; class Amphibia; order Gymnophiona; family Dermophiidae; genus Geotrypetes; species Geotrypetes seraphini. The sequence continues at coordinate 288,090,837 of NC_047086.1, forward strand.
TGGACCTTTGGTCTACCCCAGTATAGCAATTCTTATGTTTTTATGAGGCTGAGCCACCTAGGGTTCTGCTTTCTAGCGCCCCCTCCTCCAGTGTCCAGTGCAGCCGAGTCCCAGAGGAAGAAGGATAAATCGCCGCTGCACTGTAAGAGGGAGGAGCTCTTAGGAGCGGAAAAACTGGATGCCGGCACCAAAATAATAGTCTTGGCAGTCGGAGCAGGACATGCCGACCCCTCCCCCCCAAAAAAAAAAACAGTCGCGGCCGCCACAATAAAGTATTTAAGGCCGTTCTCCCCTCCTTCTTCCTAACGTTCAGACCACAGTAGTCGATCGCCGATCTGCAATTGCTTTACAGTAGGACGCGTGGGAGAGAAGGGGACGAGCACGGGTGACTCCTCCTCCGTTTCCCCCGAAGTGTTTTTGTCCGACGCTCGGGAGGAGTCGGAAGCCTTTCGCTGCTGTGGCTATCGGCGAAGCTTCCTGCGGTCCACTGAGGTGAGAGGGGCGCCGCTTCTTTCGAGCCGGTGCGGCGGCGGCGATGGTGGGTCCTGAGCTCCTCTTTGCAGCTGCCCTGGGGCTGGGCCGGAACGCCGCGCACCCCTACTGCTGAGAGCTCGATTGCCTCTTCCGTCCCCCCCCCCCCCCCTCACCTCTGCCGATGAGGAGGACCGTGCACTGAACCGAGGAGCCACGGGGAAGGAGGATGGCCAACCAGCCCGTGATCCTCAACGTGTACGACATGGTGAGGAAAGCCGCTAAAACTTTAGGGGCCCCGCAGGCAACAGCGCTGCTTACCGGCATCAGGGCACTCGGGTAGCACCACCAGAGTGAGCGAGTGGCATAATAGAGTGTTTTGGTAATTTGAGACGGGAGAGGAGGAGGACAGTATGATAGGTTATTAAATCTGTTTTGTGTGTACGTGTAAAAAGATCAGGATGAGTCCCTGTTCTCTTTTTGAGCTTCTTGACATTGCACTTTCTAGACTTTCGGCTGATGCAACAAGTGAGACGGGGTCCACGGTGATAGTAGAAACAATGGAACGTTATTAAGCTAGTAAGGGAGAGGCTTAAGAGAGAAGAAATAGAGGCAGAGTTGTTCTTTTAGACACTTGAAGGTGAAATCATTTCAATGAAAAACTTCTTGGTAGTACCCTGAAAACCTCTTCTTATAGGGTGTTAAATACAGTATTGGCTGCTTATGATAGAAGACAAAAATGAAAGCAGTCCTTATCTTTGTTTGGCACAGTACTGAGATGTATACGCCGACTACATGACTTTGGACATTCTGTAACGTCCTTTAACATAGGAGCCAGCTCTGTGGGTGCTTGGGCACACCCAAATATTGAGCACCCCCAGTATTGAGCAAACTCTTTGATTGTGCCCAGGGATGGGTAGCTTCCATTGGACTTAAAACTATCAATCATTATGAAAAGTTGGCTCTTCTACATTAAAGTACTATTTGTTTTTAGCTTTCTGTGTAATAAAATATGAAACGGAAAAGATGGTATTACCTTTGTATCAGTCATGGTGTGACTTCATCTGTCCTAGATTTTTTTTTTTTTTTTCCGCTCCCATTCTACTTTTAATATATATGCTGATGGAGCTGCCTTCTCTACTGCTATTCATTCCACTTATCGGTTGGTGTATTGGGCCTGTGTCTTGGGACAACTTCTCACGCTGTAACTTTGTTCCCTGGTGCTCTGATCTCCTATTGTTTACAGTACCATTTGTATGCTGACAGCTCCAGGTCATTCTCCATAGCTGGAATCCAGGTCCAAGTCTCAGCCTGCTTCTATGCTTTTGCATGTATATCCTGCTGCCATTTGAAACTGAATGTGGCATAGACAACTTCTTATTACCTCCCCCCGCCAAACCTGCCTTTCTTCTCTCCATTCTCATTTTCTCTGTTTGTCTCCTCAGCTTTCTGAACACTACCAAAACTCTTATTCACCTTTTCATCACCACTATTTATAATTACAACCTAATTGTATTAATAGTTATACTGATCTACCTGTACCAGCAACCATATTGAATGTCCATGGCAAACTGTCCATTGTAACTTCCTGGGTAACTGACCCAACCTGTTGTAATGTAATCTGACCTTGAACTGAATAGGTAAAGGTGGAATAGAAAACCTGATTAACAGAACACTATACTACTGGGAGCTATGCCTTACAGGTCTTCCACTGAACTCTCTGTGCTCAACCTATTCAATATTCTTCTGTGTGACTTTTATATTCCTTCAGTGTAACTGTAACCCCATAAATCCTCTTCTCAAGTCACTTAATTGGCTTCCTATCTGTTTCTTTATACAGTTCAAACTTCTCTTAGACATACAAGTGAATTTATTGTGCAGCTCCTCGGTATCTCTCCTCTTTATCTCTTCCGGAACTCAGCCATTCTTATCTGTGTCCTTCTCTACCATCAACTCCAGACTCTCTTCCTTGCTGTGCCAGATGCCTGGAATAGACTTCCTGAGTTGGTAATTCATATTTCATTTCTGGCCCTATTTAAATCCGAGCTAAAAGCCCATCTTTTTGAAGCTATTTTTAAGTCTTTTGATGTGCTGTTTAATCATAGCAGACGCGTAATAAATAAAACTCCTCTCTTATTTGTCCTGTTAGTTTGTCTTGAATAAATTGTAAACCCTGTTAAACAGGGAAAATCTCTGTGTTGTATGTACAGTGCTGCATATTCTATTTTTATTTATTTTTCATTTTTATGTATTGCTTTTCCACAGAGGCTCTGAGGCAGTTATCAGTGTAAAATAAATGGCACAAAACATATCGGTAAATTTTAAACCACAACCAAATCAAATAGTAAAAGTAGCAACAAAGAGCCATGCTTTACAATCTTTTTGAAGTGCAGCAGGTTCAGAAATCATTTATAATTCCAAAGAGAGCTGGTTCCACTTTCTGGGGCTGGCAGAGGAAAAGCTGTATTTGTAGTTTAACATCAGTGTAATTATCTGCTGACATTTCAGTAATACTGAACCTTGCAAATGGAAAACATAGATTTGGTGTATGTCAGGTACCACTGTACAAATTAGTAGTACTGTAATAACTTTTCATAATTTGTGTAGTTTTGGTTGTTCCCTATGAAGAAATGATAAACAAAGTTATTGCTCTTCAGCATGGAAAACATATTTCTGAGGGTCTGTTTTACAAAGCCGCAGTAGTGAGCCCCAGCATGGCAAATGTGACAAAGCCTTTTTCAATTCCTATGGACTTCATTGCATTTACCACACTGGGGCTCACTACTGTGGCTTTATAAAAGGGGCCCTGAAACTGATAAAGGAAGTTATTTCTGTTTTTCAAGATTTAAAAACTTACCGTATTTTTCGCTCCATAAGACGCACTTTTTCCATCCCCAGAAAGGGGGTGGAAATAAGGGTACGTTTTAAGGAGCGAAAGTAAAAAAAAAAAAAGTACTTTTTTTTTTTTTGCCATTCCAGTGGTCCAGCGTGCTTTCTGCGCTCCTGCCTTGGTTCCCCTGCTCTCTTGTGGCAGAGGCACAGCGGTGCACGAGGCAGGCCCGCACTTTTTTGTGTGCTTGCTTGGTCCCACACTGCACTCCGAATGGACCGCATCTTCTATAAAAATAGATCTCGGCACGGTTTACAAATTTAGAAAAGAGAATAGTACAATATGAATTTGGAATAGTATGGAGAGGAGCGGAATTTACAACTTTGAAAATAGCCAAGTTTTCAGATGTTTTCAAAATAGTTGGAAAGAGTCCAATTATTCCACAACTCAGTAATTTTGAAAAGTAGAGATTTCCCTAGTTTGCCAATGTAGATAATGTCTTTTGACATTAGAAAGGACAATTTTAATTTTTGAGTAGACTTTGTATAATGTAGTATTGGGTTTCCCCCACTCCCTTCTTATTGAGAGTGGAGGAATAAGTTTCATGAGTTGTTTCTTTATGAGATTCTGGGAGCACATGCCACCTTTAGGCGGTAGAAAAGATTTCAGAAGATTTAGGGAACATATTTGGACTTTTTGTCTCCCAGAGCCTGTAGTATAGCTTTGGCTCTTAGGAGCCTTATACTCTGCTGCATATCTGGGGAGAGGCGAGGGTTGGGGTGGCTGCTGATGGGGGGAGGGTTAGAATGTATTGTTTGGTGATGTCTGGGGACTAAGAAACCATTTCCTGGACGTTGGAGTGTGGTTTTACGGGGGGGGGGGGGGGGATTGGAGATGTAACTCTGTTGGGGGTGTTTCATGTTAGGGGGAGGGAGTGGATTATTTTTTGGGGGGCCTTTAGTAAAAGATAAAAATTTTGATGACTTGGCCTCTATGATATGATGCTGGTTGGTTTTGTGTATGATATGCTGTTGGTTGGATATGTATATTTACTATTGGCATTGTGAATTCATTGCTTGTTTGTCATCAATAAAAAAAATTGTTTGAACTAAATTTTTGAGTAGATCTGGTGATAACCAGATTTTACAGAATTCCAAGACAGGGGAATTAAAGGGGAAAGGATGCCATGCAAGATCTTGAATGTTAAGCAGGTGCTTATTGGAAGCCAATTAAGTTTTTTGCAGAAGCAGAGAGACATGATCAAATTTACTTTTTGCAAAGACCAGCCTGGCTGCAGTATTCTGGATCAATTGAAGTCTTTGAAGGCTTTTCTTGGTCAGGCTTAAATAGACTGAATTACAATAGTCCAGTGGTGTGTCGGCCGTCAGGAGCGAGTTCTCTGTGCTCCTGCCTGGGCCGTGCTGCTTTCTGAATGGCTGCCCAGTTCTCACGAGTCCCGCAAAAACTGATGGCAGCCATACAGAAAGCAGCGCGACCCAGGTAGAGCGCAGAGAGCTCGCTCCTGATGGCAGACTCTATGGACAGCAGCTTGAATCTGACTGTGCTTCGCTTCATACTATAAGTGCTACAAGCGCGCCGAGACCGGGCCCATGCTAGGTACTTCCGGGGGAGGGTAACCCTTTGCCACTGCAGCTGACTGACAGGAAAAGAAGTCGGCAAACACAGCTCCGGAGGCTAATAAATCCCTGACGCTGCACTCTTCTCCAGCGGCCCCTTCCCCTCAGGGCCCATGCTAGGTACCATCGGGGGAGGGCAGCCCTTCAATGCTGCTGCTGACTGAGAGAAGGATGTCGGCAACTGCGATCAATGTTAAATGGCTCCGGGGGGCTAACAAGACACCTCCCTTACCAGTTTGTCTGAAGTCAGTGTATGGACATCAAACGGCCTGAGACTCCTGCTTCTGCAAGGTAACTGTAAGGGAGGCCTCCTGCAGGCACTGTGAATGCCTCGCAGTCCTCAATCTTGATACATCTTCTGGGATTAAAAAAAAGGTACGGGGGGGAGCCCTGCCCGCCCTGTCCTGGCCTACTACTAGACTACCAGAGGGGGGACAGGGTGCAGAGCTTGGCAAGGAGTGTTGGTCTGGGTCCAGAGCCTGGCAGGGAGAATTTGTGTAAAATTTTTTTTTCTTGTTTTCCACCTCTAAATCTAGTGTGCGTCTTATGGTCAGGTGCGTCTTATGGAGCGAAAAATACGGTAATTTTGTTTTGGACTCATTCAGCCTCATTTGTGCAGTAAAGACCCATGACTGAAGTTTTGTTATACATTCAATTATATTCCCAACGAGGTTTGAGATTCGAGTTATCTCAAGGAGAACAAAGATGATATCTGCATACATATATAGTGTTTCATAGGGGGATAAACAGAAAAGCTTCAAAGTTGTCGTGTAGAAATTGAAAAGAATAGGTGATAGAGGTGATACCTGCAGGACTCCGCATGATGACTTCCAAGGGGATGATATAATGCCATTCATACTGACAGTATATGAACGCGATCGTAAGAATTTTGAAAACCATTCCAGGGCTGTGGAATCAATACCTATCTCAGAAAGTTGGTAAATCAAAATATCGTGGTGAACGACGTCAAAAGGCCAATAGATTGCATTGTAGCAGAATTGCAAACTTATTACGCGATTACAATTGCTGAACCTTTGAGATTAATGGGATCAGTAGAGATTTGATACTGAGATAGGTCTGAATCCATATTGGCAAGATAAAAGTATTGAAAATCTCTCCAAATATGATGAAAGCTGAGCAGATATAATAGACTCAAACATTTTAGTCAGGGGAATCTATCTAATGTACCTGGGGCAGTTGGGGGGACAACTAAGTGACTTGCCCAGGGTCACAAGGATCAGCGTAGGTTTGAACCCACAACTCAGGGTTCTGAGGCTATAGCTTTGACCACTTCAATGATCTTGCCTTTGGGTATATATAGAGCAGTGACATAGTTGTCTCCATACCTTTTCCTAAGCACTATTGGCTGGATGTTATGGGAGTGAAGCAGCTTTTAGAATCTCGGTAATGGTGGCTATAGGGTCTTTGAATTGCTCCCCCCATACAGATTGTTTTATTATATCTTACAGCTCCTGGATTAATCAGGTGAGGATGCTAATTTTCTTTAATTTCATCAGATTAGTCAGTCAGAGTAAATTTTGGTTACATAACTTGTTCTCTTCAGGTTCTAGCTCTTCCTCATTCCTCTCATTGATATTAAAAAAAATAAAATAAAAATTGAGAAGATATTTTTTTTTCCTTTCCCTTTTTAAGTTTTATTATATGGATTCTGTGAATTATGATTAAATTCATTTCTTAACATATTAATCAATGAAATTGCTCACACAAATTTATAAGAATCCCCCTCCAATAAATTACTTTAGCAGTATTAAATTAATCTTTGAAATATATGTACCGTATTTTCACGCAAATAACACGCACCCGTGTAAAACGCGCACACGGGTATAGCGCGCAGAAATCACGATGATATGTACAAAAACTTTTGTATACCGCGCTCACGGGTATACCGCGCATGATGCCCGACGCTCCTTTCGCCCGCCCTGACTTTCCGTGCGCTGTCCCGACTCTCCGTTCACCCCCCCTGACTTCCGTGCACTGCCCTGACTTTCCGTGCGCTGTCCCGACTCTCCGTTCACCCCCCCTGACTTTCCGTGCACTGTCCCCCCTTGAAGTCCTGTCCCCCCTTGAAGGTCTGTCCCCATCCTGAAAGCCTGATGCCCCCCCCCGACGTCCGATACATCCCCCCCCCCCCGGCAGGACCACTCGCACCCCCACCCCGAAGGACCGCCGACTCCCCAACAATATCGGGCCAGGAGGGAGCCCAAACCCTCCTGGCCACGGCGACCCCCTAACCCCACCCCGCACTACATTACGGGCAGGAGGGATCCCAGGCCCTCCTGCCCTCGACGCAAACCCCCTCCCCCCAACGACCGCCCCCCCCCCAAGAATCTCCGCCCGTCCCCCAGCCGACCCGCGACCCCCCTGGCCGACTCCCACGACACCCCCACCCGCCTTCCCCGTACCTTTGTGTAGTTGGGCCAGAAGGGAGCCCAAACCCTCCTGGCCACGGCGACCCCCTAACCCCACCCCGCACTACATTACGGGCAGGAGGGATCCCAGGCCCTCCTGCCCTCGACGCAAACCCCCCTCCCCCCCCCAACGACCGCCCCCCCCAAGAACCTCCGACCGCCCCCCCAGCCGACCCGCGACCCCCCTGGCCGACCCCCACGACCCCCCCACCCCCCTTCCCCGTACCTTTGGTAGTTGGCCGGACAGACGGGAGCCAAACCCGCCTGTCCGGCAGGCAGCCAACGAAGGAATGAGGCCGGATTGGCCCATCTGTCCTAAAGCTCCGCCTACTGGTGGGGCCTAAGGCGCGTGGGCCAATCAGAATAGGCCCTGGAGCCTTAGGTCCCACCATGTGCCTCAGGCCGCGCCCCCAGGTGGGACCTAAGGCTCCAGGGCCTATTCTGATTGGCCCACGCGCCTTAGGCCCCACCAGTAGGCGGAGCTTTAGGACGGATGGGCCAATCCGGCCTCATTCCTTCGTTGGCTGCCTGCCGGACAGGCGGGTTTGGCTCCCGTCTGTCCGGCCAACTACCAAAGGTACGGGGAAGGGGGGTGGGGGGTCGTGGGGGTCGCCAGGGGGGTCGCGGGTCGGCTGGGGGGGCGGTCGGAGGTTCTTGGGGGGGGGCGGTCGTTGGGGGGAGGGGTGTTTGCGTCGAGGGCAGGAGGGCCTGGGATCTCTCCTGCCCGTAATGTAGTGCGGGGTGGGGTTAGGGGGTCGCCGTGGCCAGGAGGGTTTGGGCTCCCTTCTGGCCCAATATTGTCGGGAAGTCGGCGGTCCTTCGGGGTGGGGGTGCGAGTGGTCCTGCCGGGGGGGGGGGTGTATCGGACGTCGGGGAGTCGGCCGGGCAAGAGGGCTTGGGCTCCCTCTTGCTCCGATCGTGGATGCGGGTGCGAGTGGGAGCGCGTGCGAGCGGTCGTTCGGGGTGGGGGTGCGAGTGGTCCTGCCGGGGGGGGGATGTATCGGACGTCGGGGAGTCGGCCGGGCAAGAGGGCTTGGGCTCCCTCTTGCTCCGATCGTGGATGCGGGTGCGGGTGGGAGCGCGTGCGAGCGGTCGTTCGGGGTGGGGGTGCGAGCGGTCCTGCTGGGGGGGTGAATCGGGCGTCGGGCGGGGTGGGAACTATGTTTAAAAACTTTTGTATACCGCGCTCACGCATATAACGCGCGAGGGGTATGCGCGGTAGGTAAAAACGCGTATAACGCGCGCATTATATGCGTGAAAATACGGGTACATACCCAAGGACCCCTCCACTAGAATATGTATTGCCTAAAAGCAATTTAATTTAAATATAACGCTCCAAATTAATATGGATACCAATATGTCTTTAATTTTATTTCTGTCTTCTATCTTCCCCACTAATCATATGCCCGAAACTGAAATTAAATTTATAGGCATGCCTCCATGTTAACCAGACTCCTCAAATTAAGAATGAAGTAGTGTTGATGGCTAGGGGGTTTTACAGGTTCCGTTGCCTTTTTGTTTAAATACAGGAGGGCACCCATATCCACGAATTCTGTATCTGCTGTTTTACCAGGGGCCCTCTTGTATTCTACCCTACCGTGCTCACAGCGCCCCAACCATCCCCAGGGTACCTGCTCAAATCTTCATCGGCAGCAAGCAACATCTCCTGTCTGCTGCTTGCGCCAGCCTGATGTTGGCAAGTGATTCTAATGTAAGAAAATATACCCATTTTTCCTCTGTATATCTTAATTTGGGTGTCAGAAGCTGCATGGATTCTTTGAGCTTTTACAAGTTTTCATTATGAGCTTTTTGAAATTTTGAATCTGTGTTCATATAATGTTTCCAAATAGTCACTCTGTAAACCATACTTAGAGTTACCACTGCTGAAAGAGTTTACAGATTATATTAAGTTGTATTACACCACAGGGTGGATTTATCTCATTGAAGCCTTCTAACAAACAGGTTGTTAATGGTTTAATGGTGTACTGAGCAACTAAGGGCTCCTTTTACGAAGGCACGTTGGGGCCTTAACGTGCGGAATAGCATGCGCGCTAGCCACTACCGCCTCCTCTTGAGCAGGCGATGATTTTTCGGCTAGTGCGCACTAAAAACACTAGCACACCTTCGTAAAAGGAGCCCTAAGAGCACAATCTAGGTTGAGCATTCTATTCTTAGGGAGTAGAGGGTAAAACTGATCCTAGAGAGAAAATTGAGTAGGTTTTGACGTAGACTTCAGACATACTTTTATTTTAAAAATTTCCCATAATCTATTTTTTTTTTTTACAGATGATTCCAAGCTTTAAACTTGTGAAAAGTAGCACCTTTAACATGACTTTCATAAACATTTCTCATTCAGCTTTCTTAAAAATACAAATAGCCACTTACCTTTATGGTAACAGCACCGAAAATTCTGATTTATAGAAGAGATCAGGGAACAGGAAGGAAGGCATGCTTCCAGTAACTGAATCTGGTCTGGAGAGAGATGCTGAACTATTCCTAAACCTCCCCCTTTCTTGTCTTTCCTGGACAAAAGACAAGAATTTAAAACCCATATGAGATACTTCATTTAAAACAGGGTCATCTTCTGATTTCAGCCGTAATATACAGGGGCACTCCTCCACTGATTTGATGACACAACCCAGGGCACATGTGTCAGGCTCGTGAAGGCTGAATGGAAAATAACCAAGGCTTGAAGGCAGTAGGGATGATGGATGACCGAGGTTGGTGGAAAGGAGGGGGAGGGGCAGTTTTACAGGTGTGTTTCGAATCGGAAACTGCCCTCCCCTCACCTCCTACAGTCTATAATACTTATGTATATATTTTTATTTTAAGTTAAGAGTATTTTAGTTCATCATCTTTAGAGATACCAGCTTGTAAAATTAGGGATAGTATGTATAAATACTAGAAAGCTTTTTTTCTCTGATGTAAAGTTTGTTTGATACAGAAAATGTAGTTTCCAATACCACGTGATGTTCTATCTACCTCTATGCAATTAGCACAGTATTTTAGAGAAGAAATCTGTACTGTAAGATCCCGGTTTGATAAACACACTAAAGAGTTCATACCATTGTTTCTCCACGAGTATAGTGCAGTGCCAGCTGATTTGATCTGGAGTAGTTTTAGGTCAGTTCAGTGGCTAGAGAAATCATCTAATTTAATGAAATTCTATGGCTCAAACTGTCAATTAGATCCTTGGCCAACACGGATCATGAAAACTAGAACTAGAATATTTGAATGGGACATTACCACTTCCTTATCTCTGTGCTTTTCTAGACTCTCTTTAGGTGCTACTATTCTTACTCCTATAATAAAAAGAATCCCATACAGTAATGGGAGCTGCCCTTGAGCATCCGCCCCCCACCGAGAGCAGTGCGGCCCGGCACTAGATTGTTCTATCTCTGTGCATCTTCTGCCTGAAAGCTATGAGTCGGGGCTGCAGCTAGAAAGCCTGAGCTGATATCTGTCCCGTTTGGACTTTTGCTGTTGGGATTATTTAAAATATGCTGAAGCAATAGAGCTGCTTCAGGAAATTGGACTTCTGCCAGGCTTATTTGATTTTGGTTTTCAATTTTTTTCTTCCAGTTTATGAATTATTTTAAATTTTATTCCATTGTTTTTACCCCTATTCTTTTTTTTAACTGAATTCTATTGTGTAAAGGTTCCTCCCTTAAATTCCTTTTTACATATTCCTTTAATTCATTTAGATATCATTTACATAGATGGTGCTCCTATCTGTAAAGTTAGGAATTTCTATGAAATATTCTACATGCTTCTCTCCTCTCCACCCCTTCCTCTGTAATGTCGCCTAGAGCTTGTATAGGTATGTGCGATGCACAAATGGAAGAAATAAAATAACTTCACTTGAAGCCCAAATGATGAAGTTACAACTGTCTTATTTTGGTCACATCGTCAAAAGAGAAAGATCATTGGAGAAGGGCATCATGTTTGGGAAGATCAAAGGAATCAGGTGAAGAGGGTGACCTGTAATCAGAAGGCTGGACTCGTTGAAAACAACAATGGGGATAACTGGAGGACCTTTCCGGACTAGCACAAAACCGATTTCTTTTTAGATCTGTAATTCGTCAAGTCGCTAAGACTCGAACACGAGTTGATGGCACCTGAACACAGCAATAACTAATTAATAAACTAGTGGCCTCAATTCTCTTTTGGCTTACGTAATTCTTGGCGTGTTTGGTAAACTACTCAATTGGCAGATTAACTTGCAAAAATTTTATATTTGCCTAATTGTCAGTTGGGATTTCTTATTAACTTTAGTATAGAGAGGATGTCATATGTTTGGTTTCAGAGGTCAGACTTCTGATGAGTTGGGGGCAGAAAGTTCTTGTCGTGCAGTTCGTCCTCTCAAGCACTTTTGACATGGTGGATCACAATGTGCTGCTGAGTATTCCAAATTCTATCGGTTTGGCGGATAATGTTCTGGATTAGTTTAAGGGCTTTCTAACAAAGAGATCTATATTGTTAAGATGAAGGGAATTGAGCTGCTGGTTGCAGTGTCCCACAGGGGTTACCTTCATTTCCTATTATTTTAAGTTTTCATATTTTCATTGGGATTTCAGTTAGAAAAAGCTAGTTTTCAAATATTTGCATATGTGGATGATATTACTGTTCCAATTCTGACATTTGCTGACATGACAGAAATCATTGAAAATAGGGGGTGTATCTTTCTAATCTCAGTTTGCATGATTCCGTATTGTCTTAAGATTGTGATAAGACTTGGAAGTTCCTTTAAAACAAGTTCAAAAAGAAGATTTATTGGAAATTTCAGATAAAGAGAGAGCCGAACCTTCTACACGTGGCATTACTGCCAGATAAAAACTGGATATTGAAGCTATTCTTCAAAAGTAGACATAAAGAATTTTGGGGCCTAAAAGTCCAGATATTTCTTGATGTATCGCGAGATACTCAAAGACGAAGACGTCAATTTTTGTTGTTAAAACCAGGTGTTATTCTTGGAGGGGTTTTCTATCTAAGATATCCCTGTAAATGCATAATTAGGTATCAATCCACAAAATATGTATTATTTGAACCATCCCACCTGACTGCATTTTTATCTGTGAAGTGCCTTGAGGGAGTTAAAAGGAGAGCTCAAAGATTTAAACTCTCTTGAACACAGTGCTAGTTGCATTTATTCTTCAAAGGTATTCTAATTTGATTTAGTATTTCCTTTAAATCTGCTCTGTTGAAAACTTGGATTAAAAAATTGAGAACTTGAGAATGTTTAGTTAACAAGATTTTTTCTTTTTACTTCCTATTCGTTGACTAACTAAATCTGTACAAGTTTCATGCTTGAGATGTATAATTAAAAATTGATTAAAAAAAAAAAGAAGATTGTGATAAGACTAAGGGCTCCTTTTACTAAGGTGCGCTAGCGGTTTTAGCATGCGCACTAAATGCGAACACCCCCATAGAGCTTGCATTAGTATTTTTCATTTAGTGCATGGTTTGCGTGCGCTAAAAACGCTAGTGCACCTTAGTAAAAGGAGCCCTAAGTTTGTTTTCATTGGGACTAAGAAAATGATTACTTATGAAACCTTTCAATGTGAACAATATGATTTATAAGTTAAGAATACTTGCTGAAATCTTGGGTATTATTTTGGATCAGAACCTATCATATGGAAACAAGGCGAATCTTCTTATTAAAATCTGTTTTTGGATTATGTATAACCATAGAGTTCAGAAGTATTTTCATTTGGAAAAGTTTTGTATGGTTGTTCAGACATTATTGCTGTCATAATTGGATTATTGTAACATTGTTTATCTGGGATGCTCTAAACATCTACTAAGAAAGCTACAAACTATACAGAATTTGTTCATTTAACAAGTATGATAAGGGTATCCTGTCAGGTGCATCCTGTCAAGTTCTTCTATCTCACTTCGTAAGTCAAGTCCAATCATTGCAGGATCCTTAATAGCTTCTAGTTACAGAGACAATATCGCATGTTCAAAAATTATCCATACTGGCTGATGCATCAGGCCGCCTTCCTAGCACATTATACCATCATTTGCTTTACTATAACTGCTTGATTATAGAAGCTTGGAAGAGCAATGCCTTCATTGTCCTGGGGTTTCTTTGAGTTCTCAATTCAATTTGGGGGGGCGTTCACTTCCATATAGATTACATTATCATTGAATTGATTTTCTTGTAGACTGTCTTGCTGAAAACTAGAGGCAGAATTCCTTTGTAGTTAGGAGGGTATATACGCTAATATAAACCTAGATTTTTGGACCCAAAAATGGCCCATAAATGAGGGTCTCGTTTTATACTCCAGTCTTCTCCCTCTTGAATCCATCACAGAGCTCTCCCCGGGCCTATCTTAAGCCCTTCTGGTCCAGTGGTATGCTGGGGCAAAAGCAATCCTCCAATTTTCTTACCCCATGCAGTCTCAGACCTCAAAATAACTGACACAAATTCCCACAGTGTTGCTATGTTATTTACTGCCTTTTAGTGAAGAGATTCACCCAGAGCAGTTGCAATACACTGAATAGTAATCAAGTACTTTCTAAATATTTCCCCCATCTGTCCCTACAGGCTCACAATCTTAACTGTGGTACCTGGAGCAATGGAGGAATTGTGATTTGCTCAGTCACATGTGGCAGGTGGGGATTGAACTCAAACTTCAGGGTGCTAAGGCAGCGGCTTTAACCACTAGGCCACTTGTTCCCATAGTAACCTTGCAAGACTGAGTTTGGTTTATATTCAAGTCAGCCTTTTTTTTTTTTTTTTTTTTTTTTTGGGGGGGGGGGAAGGTTTATGTTCAAGTTTATATGGTAATCATGTGAAAAATTTCAGTCCTACCCCTCCGGTAAAATTATGTTATGATCTTATCTTGATTTTAGAAAATTATTGAAGACCCAACAACTATTTGAAAAATTTGTATCTTAACTGGTTTTCTCTTTTTAAAATTCTATGCTGCTTTTATGTAATGTATCACCTTTTAAATTGCATTTTTTTTTTTTTTTAAATATGTTTATTAAAGGATCAATGCATACGAGAAAATACAAATTATGACCATACAGGAAGGGCATCATGTACAATAATCAAGGGTGCAGGTAAAGAATAAACAATCATAGATAAATCCACAGCATATCATCCCCCATGCAGATCCAATTTTTGAATGAAACACTCCCCTCCACCCCCTCCCCCCCACCACATGCACCCATGATCTCTAACCAGCCCTAAAAGGAACTCCAGTAATTCAAATAGGTCCTAGCTTTCCAGCTCGCAGTCCCCCGGCGGTGCTGCCGCTCCCACCCAGCCATCAGAGACATATTAGCCCGCCACTGTTGCACTGTTGGCCGCGTGGTACCAATCCAGTGGCAAAGAATTAGTTTCTTTGTGATTCCTAAGGCTACTAAAAGAAAGCGCCTTCCAGGATCGCTAACACCCGCTTCCACCAGGGGACCTGTGACACCCAACAGCAACGTCTTATAAGACCAGTCTATAGATAATCCTATAACGTTCTCCAGTTCCCGAAGCACAAAAATCCACAGGGGCCCTACATGTGAACACTCCAAAAAGTGATGTACCAAGGTATCCCGACGGGCCGGACAACGGGGGCAGCAGTCATCGGGCCATAACCCCATCGTTCGTCCCTTACTTCTCGTTAAATAAGATTGGTGCAGAATATGCAGGTGTACTTCCCGCAAACTCACATTAGGGGAGGCTGAGGTGCATTCCTGAAAACACAAAACTAATTCAGCAGCAGTGACCTGCTCTCCCAAAGCCGAAGTCCAATCCGTTGCCATATCATCAAGAAACCTGTCAGATCGTCTTTCCCTCCCCACTTTATACCACTCCGATAGCGTATTAAATTCCAATGGGGCGGACAAAAACTGTTGAGCCAAGGAACTGAAAGTGGGCAAGCTGCCCTCCGGCGAACGGAGCGCCAAACAATAGCTACGCATCTGCAGGTATGCAAACATAGACCCTGCGGTCCAGCCCCAGCGGTCCCGACATGCCAGAAAAGAGGGGACCGATCCCGACCCCACCTCAACAACCTGCCCCACAAAGCGGCACCCAGACGTCCGAACTGAGGCAAAAAATGCATGTAACGAACCAGCAGGAAACTTAGGGTTACCCACCAATTCCGTAAAAGGCGAAGGACCCATCGCGCCCCCCCAAGGAAGACCGCCACTAGCACCAGGCCATTCGTAAGGGTCGAAGCATAGAAGGGCAGGGTCCCGCCCCTTGCCACAGGAGGTTAAAAACTGACACCGGAGCTGACAAAAGGTACCAGAATCCAACCGGGGCGAACCTGGCCACTCCTGTATATAATTCATGCACCCATCTCAACAAAGCAGCAACATTATAAAGATGCAAATTGGGCAAGTTCACACCTCCATGCTCGCGCCCCCTAATTAGTTTGTTATAGCCAATTTTCACCCGGCGAGAGCGCCATATAAAGGATGAAACAACCCCCCCTATAAGCCTGCACATCTTTCTGTTTGATCCAAATGGGCACCATTTGTAGTGGATACAAGAGCTTCGGCAAGAGGACCATTTTAATAAGGGCAACGCGTCCCAGGAGCGAAAGGGGAAACTCCATCCACTTCTTACACAGAGCTCGGACTGCATCCAATTTATCAAGTACATTCTTCCGATAGACCACCCCCGGATCTGCATGCAGATATATTCCCAAATATTTGAGCGTACCCTTAGACCATTGCAGCGGAAAGGAAGGATCATGCCATAGAGTACACGGGGGGCGGACCCCAGGGCCTCTGACTTATCAAAGTTAATTAGCAACCCGGAAAAGGCTCCAAATCTCTGTATAAGATCTATTAATCGAGGAACCCCCTCTTCAGCATCTCCCAGAAAGATGAGCATGTCATCCGCAAACAAATTAATTTTAAATTCCTGGGAACCCAACCAAATACCACGCAAGTCGGTGCTCTGACGGAGCTTAGCCGCAAGAGGCTCTAGAGCCAAGACAAAAAGCATCGGGGAGAGGGGACAGCCCTGGCGCGTCCCCCTCTCGAGTTCAAAAGAAGAGGTAAGCTCCCCGTTAATCAGGATTTGGGCCGTAGGATGAGCGTATAATGATCGAATCCCAGTCAGAAAGCTCCCCATAATGCCGAACTGAGGAAGAACCCAAAAAAGATAATCCTATAACACTTTATCGAACGCTTTTTCCGCGTCTAAACTAACTATAAGAGCGTTCTGCTGTCCTGGGTGTTGCCCAACAAGTCCAGGATTCTGAAGCACCGAAAGCGCCCTCAGCACATTAGCAGATGAATAGTGGCCCGGCACAAAACCTGCCTGGTCCGAATGAATTAAATTGGGCAAAACCCGACCCAGGCGAGCCGCCATAATAGCAGCAAACAACTTGATATCTTGATTGAGCAGAGAAATAGGTCTATAGGATCCCAGCTGATCTTCCGCTCGACCTGGTTTCGGTAGAACCACAATATTGGCGTGAGTTAGTCTATGCGGAGGCAATTCACCTCTACTAAGGGTCCCACATAGGGCTTGAAATGGGCCCACCACACGTACCCCCAACAACTTATAATATTCAGAACCCAGTCCGTCAGGCCCAGGGGCTTTAGCCAATTTTAAGGCTCGAATAGCTTGTTGAATTTCCAACCCTCGCACCGGGGCATTTAACACCTCCCATTGCTCATGTCCCAAGGACGGAAGCTGTAGGTCTTGAAAGAAAGTCGTCCTCTGTCCTGTGTCACAGGTCCCCTTATCATATAGCGCCCTATAGTAGTTAACAAAACTCTGCTGTATCCCAGCTTGGGCAGTTACCTCTCTACCTACTCCACTCCTTTTCAACATATTCATAGGGGATCTGACTCAAGGGCTTCAAGGTAAAATAACACTATTCGCCGATGACGCCAAACTATGTAATATAGTAAGTGAATGCAGTTTACAGAATTATATGGTGCAGGACCTGCTTACATTGGAAAGTTGGTCTTCAACCTGGCAGCTAGGCTTCAAAGCTAAGAAATGTAAGGTCATGCACCTCGGAAGCGGAAATCCATGCAGGACGTACTTCTTGAACGGAGAAACTTTAACTAGGACTTCAGCAGAACGAGATTTAGGAGTAATCATCAGTGCAGACATGAAAACTGCCAATCAAGTGGAGAAGGCTTCATCTAAGGCAAAGCAGATATTGGGTTGTATCAATAGAAGTTTCGTCAGCCGAAAGCCTGAAGTCATAATGCCGTTGTACAGGGCCATGGTGAGACCTCATCTGGAGTACTGTGTGCAATTCTGGAGGCCACATTACAGTAAAGATGTGCGCAGAATTGAATCAGTTCAACGGACGGCCACCAGGATGATCTCGGAGCTCAAGGGTCTCTCGTACAAAGAGAGACTGAACAAATTGCAGCTCTACACTCTTGAGGAACGTAGGGAGAGGGGAGACATGATCGAAACATTTAAGTACCTCACGGGACGATGATATTTTCTTTCTCAAGGGACCCTCGGCCACAAGAGGGCACCCGCTCAAACTCAGGGGCGGAAAATTTCATGGCGACACCAGAAAGTATTTCTTCACAGAGAGAGTGGTTGATCATTGGAACAAGCTTCCAGTGCAGGTGATCGAGGCAGACAGCGTGCCAGACTTTAAGAATAAATGGGATACCCATGTGGGATCCCTACGAGGGTCAAGATAAGGAAATTGGGTCATTAGGGCATAGACAGGGGGTGGGTAAGCAGAGTGGGCAGACTTGATGGGCTGTAGCCCTTTTCTGCCGTCATCTTCTATGTTTCTATGTTTACCATCAGGCGCCCGAATCCTTGAAATAATGCGCTTCGGAGCCCTTGAGGTAACCAAAGATGCAAGCAGTTTCCCCGCTTTGTTACCCCAGCGATGGAGGCGATATTTATACAATCTGATATCTCTAAGGGCTCTTTCTGCCAATAAATCATTAATTTGCCTATGTAGGTCAAAATATTGAGATCGAACTGTCGTGACACCCGGAGCATGTAAACTCCCACGCAGCGCGGCCAAGCATTGTGTCAAGTCCAACAGTGTCTTATCTTGGGCTCTGCGCTTGCGGGTAGTATATTCAATAATTTTGCCACGCAAGACCGCCTTGCTTGCCTCCCAAAATACCACCTCTGATACATCAGAAGCAGGGTTTTTGTTCACAAAGAAATCCCATTGTTGTTCCAGAAAGTCCTTAAACTCATCATCTTCGTATAACGTGGGATTCATACGCCAACCAGTAGTCGACCCCTGGGACCCCGGCCTATCAATGAGCTCCAGCCAAACCAAGTGGTGATCTGACAAAACACCATCTTCAATCACCACTCGTGGAATACCCGCCAGCAGAGAAGGAGCCACCAGCAGGTATTCCAAGCGACTATGAACATCATGCACTTGAGAGTGAAAAGTGAAGTCAGATTCAGTGGGATGCAGTGTGCGCCAGACATCAATCAGACCCAGTTGGTGTAGCACAAAGTTCACCCCTTTGTGATCGCCTCCTTTCAATCGAGGCTTAGGTGGCTTGCAATCAACAAGTGGGTCTGCAGTGATGTTAAAGTCCCCACCTAGTACCAATTGGTATTCAGAAAAAGGCGTCAAAGCCGCTACTAATACAGAAAAAAATCTATGAGAGTATACATTAGGTGCATAAAGAGAACAAAACACATATTTCTTCCCCAAGAAAACTCCTGCCCAGATCACATATCGCCCCTCAGGGTCCTGTATCACCTTGTGCATAGTACAAGGATGCTTTTTATGAAAGAGGAGAGCAACACCCCGCTGTCTGGAGTTATATGAAGCAAAAGCTACTTCCCCTACCCAATCCCTCTTCAGTTTAACATGTTCCGTCACGCTGAGGTGAGTCTCCTGAAGCATTAAAACATCTACTTTTAATTTCTTACAGTATTGAAGTAATTTGCTGCGCTTCACTGGGGAGTGCAAGCCATCAATGTTGAAACTGGCAATCTTAACAGAACTCACAATAGCAGTTGGTAAAAATTAAGTCCCCCCAGAGACAACAGGTCTGTGGGGCAGCAGCGCCGGCCTCCCAGCCAAACCAGCACGCCACCCACTGAATTATCATTACATTACTGATCAGAGACCCTAGGTGCATCCCATCCCCCACCCTGCCCCACCAAAACCCCCCTCCCACCCCAATCCCAACTTCTCTCATCCCCTCAACCCTGCCCCCAGGTCCCCCACGCATCTCAACCATTCTCACACCAAACAATCCCCACACACACATCCAGAACCCCAGCACTACCTCCATTCCCCTCTCCCTTCTCACACGAACACTCTCGTCCTCCCATCCACCACCCAGCCCCCCGACTGAAAACTAAAGTGAGAACCCCCACAAAACTCTAGAGGGCTAAAACATCCAGGTATATGGAAAACACATCAAAACAGTGCAAAGAGAGCTGCATAAACAACCAACTGGCAAATCTCTCAAACAGGCACTCAACATAATCTCAAACCAAGTGTCCAGAGGCCAAAAGTCCTTGCAGTGCAGGTCCCCGACTCCCGATGGGCATCAAAGCGGTATGGCTTCCAATAGCTCAAGGAGACCGTATAGACTGGAGTCATGCCACGCAATCGGGACACACAGGCAGCAGCAAAACATAGGTCCCCAGCATCAGTGATCAGGACAAAGTCAGCACCACAATGTCGGATGACCAAAACGACTTGATAGAAGAAACACCACCAGAAATCACACGACAGAGGCCCATCAGCACTCCTGAGGTGCCGGCAGCTTCTCGAGGAACTTTTTCAGCTCATCCGCCGTGCTCATAGTGAAAGTCCGATTTTCATGAGTTAGTCTCACCTTAGCGGGGTAAAGAAATGCAAATCTTATTCCCCTTGTGACCAACTGCGAGCAATACGGCGTAAGGGCCCTGCGCTGCTCCGCAACTTTGGTGGAGAAATCTTGAAATAGCATAATCTTAGCCCCTTCATAGGACAGAGATCTATTTTTCTTGAACAGGTCTAACAGGTGCGCTTTGATTGCATAATTATGGAATCTGGCCAGCACCGGCCTCGGACGGCCCGGTCCGTCTCCATCGCGACGTTGACCAACACGATGGACCCGCTCTACCACCACCGGGCCAGCCTGCTCCGCCAGGCCCAGTTCTTTCGGCAGCAATCTTTCCACCACGTGGAGAAGCTCAGAATCTTTAACTGACTCCGGGAGCCCTATCAGACGGAGATTCTTTCTGCGGGCCCTGTTCTCCTGGTCCTCCACTCTCTCGAGCAGTTGGCATACTCGGGTCTCCAAGGAGTCAAGCCTGCCATCTGCGACCACCGCTCTGTTTTCTTGTGCCGAGACCCGTTCCTCCACCTGCTGGATCTGCGTCGCATGGCCAGCCAGCACATCTTTGATTTCCTCCATGGACGCATGCAGCTTGGCCAATTGATCGTCTAATAGCTGAGAGAGGTTCCGAATGGATACCTGGAGCACCTCATCCGAGGTGCGGTCCGCTGGCGCCTCCGTTTGCGTCCCCGCCATTTTAAGAACCGGTGCCACGCTGTTTCTTGGGGCCTTCAGGGCTCGAGTCGGCATCCCCCGCGCCGCCACCGTGAGTCACGCGCCAGACGCTCCACCGCTCAGCGGGAGCGATCCCGGAATTGCAGGAGCCGAAATATGCACAAATTTACCGGTGGCGGCATGCGCTAGGGGAGCCGAATGGTGCAGGAAGGACGGAGCTCCGCGTTCAGGCGTCTGATCAGGTGCCGGCCATCACGTGACCCCAAATTGCATTTTTATTGTATGATCGGTTCTTATTTGTTGTAAACTGTTTAGAACCATTCTTTTAAATTGTACTTTCCTTTTAAATCATATTCTCTACTGTAGGATCAGTTCCTATTTTATTGTATTTTCCTTTTAAATTTTACTCTTCACTATATGACTAGTTATTATTTGTTGTAAACCGTCTAGAACCATTTTTGGTTAGGCGGTATATAAAAAAACCCCCAAATAATTATTATCATTCATATTTAAGCACAGGAGACGCCTCCTAGTAATTTGGTCCTTTTTCTTTTGGGACTTCAGAGATAAGTGCCCTGTTATAAAACCAGGTACTAGAACTCGTAGGACTGAGCTAAGCAGGGTCAGCACTTAGACATCTGATAAATAACTACAGTCCCTTTGCTCTCATTGCAGCTGTTCCAGGTCTTTTGCTAGTTAAAACATGGCTAAGAAAGTTATTTATAAAATTTTGCTAATGGACTAATGAAGAATATTGGTGAAGAAATCTTTCCATAGAAAAATTTTGTTTGGAAAACTTCACCTCTGGTGGTCCGAGAATATGTTAGTTTAAATGTTTATGGCTATGCAATTCATATTTATTTAATAAAGAAATTAAACAGAAACACTTTTGTCTGATTATGTTTTTGAAAGTAGGAGAAATAAACATAGACTGAGTTCTTTATGAATGGCATTAACACCCTCATTGTATAAATTTGTGCATATAATTTCACAACTAGTATGTAAAATTGTACATACAGGTTATAAAATAGTGCTGGTTATACATACTGTAGAATTTATTCAGTTAGGTACTAATTGGCTTGTAAGTACCAATAATGGTCCTTCCAATAAAGTTAACTGGTAGTGATTTGCAATTGTGTGTAACGTACTTCTAGTGTAATGTCTAGTGGCCTTGAATGCTAGGTTCTTCTATCTGAACTAACAAGTTGCTTGCAGAAAACTCAATCATGTTTTCAACTCCACCTCCTTCCTGGTATTTTTTTTTTAGCTCAGGGGTCATCACCTGCATAACTGCTCATATCCCTAATTCAGTCAGGAGCTTGAGCGCTGGCTGTTTGGACTCCTTCCCGGCTTGACCAGGACTAACAAACAGTGGGCTGGCTGTGTGGTATTCCCCCCCCCCCCCCACACACACATTTCACGGCGCAGTTTTCCTGGTGTTGAGGTTCAGTCTAACCTCTGTACGACTGGCAGCCAGAAGACCAGTTTCGTCCAGTGAATTTGTGAGGCAGATTTCTTCTTTCTTGATTCCAGCTGAAATTCTTTGCTGAACCAGGTAGGCACCACATGGCACAGTGAATAATAAGGCTATTGAAGCATATGGGGAAAATCAGCCGGTGGGGGGTCCCTTAAGAGTTGAATTTGAGGGTTTCTGATCCCAGCACCTAGGTGTTTCCCCTTCCCCCTCTAAAACCTCTTTCCTTGTGATATTTTTTTTGCCTTCAGGGGGTCTCCAAGGGCCGTGTTTTGTACATATTTTTTTTCTGGTAGCAGCCATCTTGGATTTTAAACATCTATTTTTTTTTTTTTTTTTTGCTTTTCTTTTGCCTCCATCTGACTCAATCTTACTCAAAATCAACTGGGATGAACTCGGGCCTTTTTACCCCTTTTGACACCTATATTGATTTACACTTGTTATAATTGGGCCTTTGGTTGCTGTATGTACATTGTTGAACAATCAAAAATATATGTGAAAAATTCAATTTCCCCAAAAAGACACTAGTTCCACACAAGGCAAATTACTAAAGATCTACTTACAAAAGTGAAGGAAAGTGCCTCAGAATGATCATATAGTCTTTCACCTTTAATTGTTGTGGTGATGGATTTCTATCATCGACCAAACCTTCACAGTTAACTACACAGTTTTAACTACACTATCGTAGCTTATTCAATAATTTAACTTTAAGCTTTTCAGAACAATCCTTTGTGTAAAAAAAAAATTCTCAATTTATTTTATAAATATTTCTCTTTTTGTTTTTTTAAGATTCTTTAAACCAACAGTACTGTGATTATAGCACTTGAAAACAGCAATCTATATATATAAAATCGGAGGTATGTGTGTGTGTATGTGCCACGATCATGCAAAAACGGCTTGACCGATTTGAACGAAACTTGGTATGCAGATCCCTCACTACCTGGGGTGATATGTTCTGGGGGTCTCGCGGCCCACCTGCACACGTGGGCGGAGCTACAAACAGAAAATCAGATTTCACCCATTCATGTCAATGGAAAAAATGTAAAAAGCTGCCATTCTCACAGTAATTCAAAAACGGCTTGACCGATTTGAACGAAACTTGGTATGCAGATCCCTCACTACCTGGGGTGATATGTTCTGGGGGTCTCGCGGCCCACCTGCACACGTGGGCGGAGCTACAAACAGAAAATCAGATTTCACCCATTCATGTCAATGGAAAAAATGTAAAAAGCTGCCATTCTCACAGTAATTCAAAAACGGCTTGACCGATTTGAACGAAACTTGGTATGCAGATCCCTCACTACCTGGGGTGATATGTTCTGGGGGTCTCGCGGCCCACAACTCTATGTTGCTTGCTCAAGGCTGGGTTCACCCAAGAATTTATATGTTCTTGCTCCAGGAGGTGAAACTAAAAATGTTGTTTATAATCACGTTTTGCGTTAGTTGTATTGTATTCATTTTGTCAAATATTTCACATTATAATTTGAATATTGTACTTTTTATTAAGCTGTAAAAAAATAATTTCATTCACCACTATAAAGTATCTTTATTTGAATCCATTTACAGTGTTATTGCTATAATTAAATACCCGTGCAACGCCGGGGCATCAGCTAGTAGCAGCTAAAAAGAGCTGCAGGCTCCCCCGCCATTAACAAGTATATTGGGTGTTGGTTTAAAGAATCTTTAGAAAGAAATCCATCACCACGACAATCAAAGATGAAAGACTGTATGATCCTTTGTGTGGTGCTTTGAGACACTTTCCTTCACTTTTGTAAGTAGATCTGTAGTAATTTGCCTTGTGTGGAACTAGTATTTACTTTGTTGCCATCACTTTTTCACTTTTATTCTATTGTTTATGATTAGGTATATTCCTTATTGTTTTGTGTTTGTTTTGGTAAAATATATGTGCTTGTATGATATTTTTTAGTGAACCTTTTGGTTATTAAACATGATGGCAAACATTAAACATTCTGCAAAACGCGTCTAAAGTTAGGCATCATTTGGATGTCTAAGATAGTTGTCTTTCGTAGAATCGCGCTCAGCATTGTTTAGACGTCTTAGGTTTTTAGCGTCCTTTAGATAATCAGGACCACATTTCTGGGATGGAGAGGGGCAGCCATGTCTTCCTTATCTTTTACCAGGTTCTCTAAGGTGGACATAGCATCCAGGAAAGACACCACTTTTGGGTCTTCTATTTTGAAGGCAGGCTCAGCAGGCCCACCCTAGTCTTTGGGGGGTCTTCTTTGGTACAGTCCTAGCATTCAGGACCACTAGACATATTGCACTAGAAAGAAAGGTTAGGTTCTCATCTCGGTAATCTTCTTTCTTGTAGATGTCTAGTAGTCCTGAAGTCCTGCCCTAGGAATGGGCTTCACCTGCCTTCTGCCTTAAGATTTCTCTGAGAGGATATAAAAATATTATGCATAGAAATGTCCTCAAGCTGATACAATCTGGTTTAAAGTCTCTATTTGATAGTAGGACATATGAGTAGCTATATACATGGTTATAAGTGAGTTTTATATAAGAGCTCTATACATGGTTAGTACTTGGTACACAAGGTTGGATGTTATAATGTTAATTACCATGTTGGTTACAGAGCAGAACAGTATTGCGGTATTGGGGATTTTCCCCGTTTCCCTTGTTTCAGTTAGATCTTTTATTACAATGCTACTTGATTGCTTTTGTACAAACTGAGAGGGCAAGAGCAGCTCCCTGGGAAGGAGGTAGAGTTGCAAGCAACTGGCTAGCTCATATACAAGACCCTAGCGTTCAGGACCGCTAGACTCATCTACAAAAAAAAAGATTACCGAGGTAAGAACCTAATCTTTATTTAGACTCTCTTCTATAAACAGCACTTCCCTAGCAACAGCAGCAGATGAATCCAGAGACCAATGGGATAGCCCACATCTACCAGCAGGCGGAGATAGAGAAACTGATTAACAGGTGGTCCTATTGGCTGGCACTCCTCCTGTCTCATCAGTATGCTCTATCTCCCAGCAGAGGAAAGTCGCTGTTCCACTAGCTCCTGGATTCTGGCTGTGGCTGGATAAATATTTTCTCCTGTTGAGGTTTGCTCTTCAGTGAGGCAGCAATTATATTTCTCCTGTTGAGGTTTCCCTCTTCAGTGAGACAGGGGTGTCCGGCTGGATGGTGCCGGCTTTAGAGGTTACACTTGGGCCCCCCCCTTGTCCCTGCCTCACCCTCCCTCCAGTGATAGAGGGGTTAGCTGGGTCTCTAATTTTTCTTCTTTTCCTTGAAAAAAAAAAAAAGAAAGAGACCATTTGCTATTTGCAGTTATGCATTCTCAGGGATGCTCAACCGGTGTCTGCCGGTGTCTGTCAGTCCTGTAAGCCTGGCTGTGAGTATCCCTTTGTTGCGTTGCCCTGCGGGTTATATTGTTTTGCAGTTGTCTTGGACCTACAGATTTGTGTTGGTTTTGTGCTTGTTCTGGAGTACCTGCAGCTGTGCGGTCGCGTGCCTTCCAACTAGCTTTCCTCATCTTCTAAGCCTTGTTAGGGCAGTGAACACTGTGCAGTATGGGGAGTTTTTCATTTGCAATGTGTGCTTTTTTCAGTTCAGGCTTTCTGTTTGGTGTCTTGGGCACTGTTGTTCAAATCGGTGTTTTCCCGCGCGCTTGTTTTTGTGCGTGGGCGGGAGAGACCTGACTTTTGCGGCCTGTTCGCTGGGGCTGTCCTGTGCGCA
This sequence comes from Geotrypetes seraphini, assembly GCF_902459505.1. NCBI lineage: Eukaryota > Metazoa > Chordata > Amphibia > Gymnophiona > Dermophiidae > Geotrypetes > Geotrypetes seraphini. The sequence continues at coordinate 288,116,817 of NC_047086.1, forward strand.
ATGGGCGCCGCGGTGGTGTTCAAGCCGCCGAGTGAGTCGCGCTTGTGGAGTCAGTGCCTTTCAGCGAGCGGGTGGCTCGCGCTTCTGCTCCGACGCTGGCAGCGGAGCCACTGCGTTATTGGCGCCTGTTTTCAGCTGCAGCCTTATCTCTGCGCCTCCCCAGTCTCCCGGTTCTGGTCTTGACTGTGTCGGGGGTTGCAGGTACAGTTGCTGTTCACGCGGCGGTGGGACTCTCTCCCGAAGTGCTTCTTTGGGGTCCGGGAGCCATCCTGCCTTGCCTGAGGGCGCTGGAGAGGGAGTCCATTTGGCAATTGGCCCCTTGGTTACAGCTTGTCACGGCGCTGGGTCAGCAGGAGGTGCTTTGCCGCTGGGACGGTCAGCGGCGGGGGAGGGATACCCGGTCTTGGTTTGGATCTCTCCTCCTGCATCCTGGGGTCCCGGTATGGTAAGAGTTCTGCATGTTGGCTGTTGCCTCTTATTTGCGCCTTGGGGTCGCGCTGCTGGTATCAGGTGGTGCTATTACAATATTTCCTTGTCATATGTATGTCTATTATATTGCTGGAGAGTTTAAGTGATTTTGTACACTTACTGCTGATAATACAAGAGATATAGAATTTACAAAAAAAAACAACAAAAACCCCCTCAACATAACATAACAATAAACCGCCTTGTACTGGCGTGCTGAGTTTCCTGTTGGGGCTACGCGCTCTTAGTAATGTGGGGTTACCTGGTGGCACCTTCACTTTTCAAGCGGGCAGGACTAGGTTTTGTTTGTATCTGGATCAACGCAGGGTCCTGTGTTTTTCGGGATGCTCAACAGCCTTGTGCGGCTATCGTCTTTTCCTGACGTATGTTAATCAGCTCCCCTATTTCTTTTTTTCCCCTCTTCGCATTGTTATGCGCGGAGTCGTTCCCTGTAGCCATGTGATGAACGGCTCTCTGAGAGGGGAGACAGGGCTGTTTGTCAGTTTGCAACATCCCTGCAGTGTATTTTGGACAGGGTGTTTTCTCTTTCTGCCTGCCAGGTACATGTCCTTCGCTGAGGGACACTGAACTCAATTTTGGGGCGGCAGTGCTAGGTGCCCTGGCGGAAATTATCCGCTTATGGTAGGGGGAATACCTTTCTTCCTTTCCTTTGCTTTTCATGTTCCTCCGCTATTGCACAGGCCTTTCTGGCGTTCCCCTATTTCATGGTAAAGGCTACTCCGCTCCGATTCTTTCTGTATCCAAGCGGCGTGCAGTCTCTCTTTTCCAATCTGGCCCCTAAATGGGACGGTCTAGTGGCCTTGCTGGTATATATTGTGTCCGATATATTTCCATTGGATTGATAGCGCCTCACTCTGGACAACCTGTCATTGCAGCGGTGTCCCAGATGAACGTTTTCCGGTTTCTCTTCCAGTCATTTGTTAAATTGATCTAGCAATTCCTGATTGACCCTCTCTGATCCCGCCACATACCTTTTTTACCCATGTATTCTCCATGGCAGTGCCGAGGCACCATCTTGTTGTAATCCACCTAGACTGAGAGGTATTGGCGGGATAGACTGCATCAGTTTAATGATATAATATGGGGGGGTGGCAATCATGGATTCAATACCTTGGCAGTTAGTTGCTTGTCTCTCTTTGGGCAGCGCTTTCGATTTTGGCACGTGCCATTTCTCCTATCCAAGGTTCAAGAAAATTTTAGAAAATGTGGCCAGAGGTACTGTTTTGGCGCTACCAGGTGATTCATCTAATTTCTTCTTGACTGAATGCTGGATTCGGACGTCTTTCAGTCGGGCCATTTGACTGACATGAACAGGGTGATTTCTTTCCTCAGTTCTTTGGACGTGAATCTTCGAAATTTGCATAGCGCTCTTTTCTCCTGTACTATTTATAGGTATGTCGAGGAGATGTGTTTTTTTTTTTTTGTTCCTATGGGAGAGACATGTGTTCTTCCCAGAAACTTGGGCGATGGGTCACAGTCTCAGGTTTGCAGGCTTCTTTTGTCACCATGACTCAGAGTATGGAATTCTCTTGTTGACCGCACTGGGAACTTCGGCTTGCTTTCCCATTATAACGCTACAGCAGTCGCCCTTGTTCTGGTGGTGCCCGGTTTCTCAGGGCTCCGATTAGTTGATAGGCTCCTCATGCATCGCTCTGTATGTTTTGGTGGCTCAGCAAGATTTCTCTTTTAAAAGGCATGCCTCGGTCTTTGCTGGACTAGCTCATGGCCACCATACATCCCGGGCTGTTGGGTTGGGGGACTCGGTGCCTTCCATCCTCAGCTCCAGGAGTCTGGTCTTCAGGGTCGACTCCGTACTTGTTCATTCTTCTACTCTTGAGCGTGGTCAGGCTACCTTTCTGGAGCTTCAGACCCTTCTTCCGGAATGCCGCTGAGGGCCTTTCAGTCGGTATTTTGATGGGGGTATTTCTTTACAGCTTGGGCAGTAGGTGCTGTACTCCATTGCCGGGTACAGTTGTTATTCTACTTCGATGGGTAGACCCTCATCTTCCTCTTCTGTTGGCAGATCATTTTAGGGGTCAAGAAAAGAGTTTGGATAGACTTTCTCTCCGTGCAATCTGACCATGACCCATTTCTTGTATGTTACAGTGTTCAGCACTGTGTACGCTCTAGCAAGTGTGCACGTTAGTGATAGTGAAATCTTCTACGTCCTGGATATTGGGAATTTTGGCTCAGGCGTTCCAGCTCTTTTTATGGACATGAGATCTCCTGGTACTAGACCTCTTGGTCTCGTCTCACGATTCAATACTTCCTAGCACAGAGAGTGGGAGTTAGAGGGGGGAACCAGCGTGGCTTCTTTCTCACCTCTGGCTTCTCTTTTTCAGTGTTTTCCCCTGGCTGATGATGGCTTGGATTTGCCATCTCCAGCTTGCTTTCCGGGCACTGTATTTGTAGAATTCTGGCTTGGCTATGCCATCCTTACTATGTGGATCGGATGACTCTTTCGACAGCTAGACTATGACGTTTCCTGGTATCTCCGGATTTGCTCACCTAGGATCCGATCGACAGGGATATTCGTACTACTTTGGTATTACAACCTTGCTTTTGAGAAGTCCTGACTGACGTGTAAGGGTTATGCGCTGCGGGTTGTTTCTTCTCTTATCCTGGCGCTACAGACGTCTTCACCTGTGGATTCTGCTTCCTTTTGGATACTTCTCAACTTTGCACCCTTACATAGTTGCTTTTTGGCACAGGGGTATTGCCAAGAGCTTAGTGTTCCATTCCCTTCAACTTCAAGTGTTATTCTTGGCTGGTTACCGGGGCTAGGTATATTGCTCTTCGATTACTTCTCAGCTTCATGTAGTTCCGTTCCTAAATGGAGCATGGTATATTTGTACACCTCTTAAAAGCCCTGTCTGGAGTGCAATCTTCCGGTACTTCTTCGCAGTTTCCCATAGGCGTCATTTCCTCCTTGCGCCGTTGACCACGGGGTTTCTTGTGGCTTTGGTTTCGGCTCTGCAGTTTTCCGGGTTGCAGGCCTTGTTCAGCGGGGATTCTTATTTCTGATTTCCATTATCTGGGGTATCAGTTCAGTCGGTACCACAATTCTTTCTAGGGGGTGTCATCCTTTCTTTTATGACTAGCTCACTTTTCCTTCCTTCTTCCTGGGAGGAGAAATAGGGAGTCGTGCTTTTATTCATTGCATTTTTTTGATAGTACATAGCTTTCTTCGAGAGCAAGGTTTCTAATGCCTTTTGGTTGTTTAGATCACCTGTTTTTGTATTCTTCACGTGACGCCTCGATTTTCTGGCGGCGTCCAAAGCCGCCATCGCTCGATGGATCCAGGAGGACATTCTACTTACTTGATGGCAGGAAAGCGATTGGCGAACGAACTTCATGACAATTCCGCCAGTGCGATGGCTACTTCTTGGACTCGGTCCAGAGGTTTTTTCCTTGGAGGAGTTTTGTCTCGCGGCTGCTTGATCTTCCGAGAGTGTTGTTTCTCAGCATTTCTGGTTGGACGTGGGGACACATGCGGTAGATGTGTTTAGTGCGTTGGTTGTTGCGGAGGCGGTGTTTGCTTCCCACCCAGATTGAGGATTGCTTTGCTACATCCCATTGGTCTCTGGATTCATCTGCTGCTGTTGCTAGGGAAGGAAAAATTATGTTCTTACCTGTTAATTTTCTTTCCCTTAGACGCAGCAGATGAATCCAGAGCCCCACCCTTTCTGGTATTGTCTGTCGGTTTTTTCTTGTGCAACTTTCGCGGTTTGTTGTGGTTGATAGTGGTATTCTATATCATTGCCTTTTGAGATTTGTTCTGGGAAATAAGTTTTTTACATGCTATGCCTATTGCGGGTTACGTGTGCTTGGGCAAGGAGCTATACTGATGAGACAGGAGGAGAGCCAGCCAATAGGACCACCTGTTAATCAATTTCTCTATCTCCGCCTGCTGGTAGATGTGGGCTATCCCATTGGTCTCTGGATTCATCTGCTGCGTCTAAGGGAAAGAAAATTAACAGGTAAGAACATAATTTTTCCCTAAATGCTGTAACTTGCATGTGGGTGGGTCTGCATTATGTCTTTCAGTTACACATGTAAGTTATAAAATAATTTATGCACACAACTGCCAACAGTTAAGCATGAGCATTTACACTAACCTTTGACATGGCATAAGACAAATGTTCATGTCTAAAGGTAGGCACCTGAATGCCAGCTTAATGCTAATATTCTGTAACGTGCAAATTTTGTTGTTATAGAATTGACACCTAGCACCCAAACATTTGGACTTTTTTTGAGTTTACCCATATGTGTACAATCATAGCTGTATGTGTGGCTGTATTGGCACTGTAAAATTAATTTCAGTTGCTTGGGTTCATGGATTTCTCAACCTTTTTTATTTGTGTTTTCTTTTGTTCTTAGTATTGGATTAATGAATACACGTCATCCTTAGGAATTGGAGTTTTCCATTCTGGAATACAAGTATATGGTAGAGGTACGTGACACTTTCTTTTTAATGTGCTTATGTATTTTTATAGTAACAGATACACAGAGCTACACAGCATTCTAAGAAGATATTTTTAACTCAAACATAGATAAGTTTAAAGGGACATATGATGTAGTGAATTGGCACAGGGTAGCAGAAACTTTTAATTTCTAGGTCTTAAAATCCAGCTTAAGTTGGTAATGATCAAGAATTGGTCATACCTGAAATCTGTTTGAAAACTAAAATAAAATGAGTTTCTGATTTTGGTCCTTTTCCTAGTGAATATATGTCACAATCCAAGAAAATGTTCCAGGTCTTAGTTCACGCTTACTTGAGAAATGAATTATATTGTTAATTGAAACAGTATCTCTGGCAAATGAAATGAGAGAAAGATGTGGTTTGTTGCATTTGAATCAGCATCTTTGTGATTACATAGCCAACTGAGTAACTCAGTTTCTAAGGCTTGGTCCCTTTTCTTGGAATATGACACATATATTAATTTATATAGTAATTCAGTTTGGCACCAGTTGGATTCATCTGGCTAGTCACTGCAAGATGACTAAATACTGAGCAGTTATCTGCTATTTTCAGATTAGCAACACATCATTCAAAAGGAATAAGACTGAAAACAAAACATATGGGCTTGGCTGAAATCAGATTTGATCACTTCACACACAGGGCTCCTTTTACTAAGCTGTGTTAGCGTTTTTAGCGCATGCAGCATTTTAGCGCGCGCTAAACCCGCGCTATGTGGCTAGAACTAACTCCAGCTCAATGCTGGTGTTAAGGTTTAGCACACGGGGCAATTTAGTGCGTGCTATTCTGCGCGTTAAAGTCCTAATGTGGCTTAGTAAAAGGAGCCCACAGTACCTTAAGTATTCCACCTTATAGACCTCAGCGATGCTGCCGTGTGACAAAACTTAAGCACACAGATCAAATAACACCAAGATCGTCATTGGTCTTTTTCTTGATAATTTTTTATATATAATATAGCTTTTTAATATTCTTAAATAGGATTTAAATTCTCATCTCTTTAGGAGCATAGCATAGGGGTTATTCATCCAACATAGACTATGTTTCGCCCATAGGGGCTGTATCAAGGTATTTCCCCTTAAGGAAATTATTATTAAGACTGCCTATACTATTTGTGCTGAAATCAGATTTGCCAGAATTTAAGAGACCAGAGACATTTTCAGTTATGGGCTGTGTGGTAGTGTACCTGGACATGACCTCTAGCCACCAGTGAGTTTTTTGGGATTTCCCTTGATGTCTATCCTTTTCTATTTTGTTTTAGTGGAGCAGACAAACATCTTTTTTGCACCTGTGGAATTTACCGTAGTGATGTTTGTGCAAGATAGTTTGTCATTACCTAGGGTAGTGGTTCTTAGTCTCTTTTGGGTCACAGGCCATCTTGAGAATTTGAAAGCTAAGGATCTTTCCCCCAGAAAAATGTACATATACACACAATCTGTTAGCAGGTATGAGCACTCATAAACCATGAGATTAGTCCTGTCCCTCCTCCAGCATGGTCTTCCCTGTTATCAAGATTACCAGTGCAAGGGTCAGGGTTGCTACAGGATTTGTTGGGCTCATGATGGCTAAAAATTTCTGTTCTAGTTCTGCTGCACTGAAGCTGCTGGTCACATACCAACTATATTATCTTTAAATTATACTGTATATACATAATATTACTTTGTACTCCTAACATCACCCAGAAGTATTATTTTAACTAGTGGAATGAAATAATTAGAAAACCACATGAAGAAACTGTATTTTTACCTTAAAATTAATTCATTGTGGCTAGGGGTTTCTGGTATCATCACCAGGCTAAATGGCTAGTTAGAGTAAGAGCTTCTACTTGCCAGAGTAAAAAAAAAAACTTGTATCATCTGTAGAAACCATTCCTTCTATGCTGAGCTTTGCTGCCTACAGTATGTTAGACATTAACTGGGTTGAGAATATGCTAGTGAAAAAGAAAACTGATGATTCTAACCATGAGTCGGAAATTAGAGAAAAGCAGCCTACACCATGTGCTTGTGAGTCGGATGAGATTGTGTTTGAAGAGGAGTTGATGAGGGGCCCCTTGCCTAGACCTCCAAGTCCAGAAACCTCACCTCCGGTCACAAAAGCAGATTTACAGCAATGGGCAGCAGACATTAAGAATGAGTTTGCCTTGGTTAAAGGCAAAATTAAAGATGCAGTTCAATAAATTAAACAAGACCTATTGGGTCGGATAGAGGAAACGGAGAGGTGGATTGGAGACCAAGAGGATATAGTAAAGGAGTTAGACTGTAGCCACTGATACTGAGTGGAAGCTGCAGGACTCTTTATCGATTAGTAGAGGATTTGGAAAATAGATCCTGTAGGCACAATATCTGAATATGGGGGATCCCTGATATGGAGGAGAATCACGACACAGTAAAAGTGGTTCAAGCAATTTATAATCATGTATTGGACATCAAGTCTGAGGAGCCGACAGCTGCTTCTTCTGCTCTTAAAGTAGATAGGGCGCATTGGGCACTGGACCCAAAACTTGGAGACTCTCCCAAATACATTATTGCATGCATCTGCAGAGAAAAGCTCAGGAGAGAAGGGCCCCCTTAGTTGGAACAATCATACAGTGGAAATTTTTTTTACGATCTGTCTTCTATCACTTTATAGAAGAGGCAGGAATTTCATCCTGTAATAACATTTTTGAAGCAGAAATCTTTCCATTTGGATTACTCATCACTATCAATGGGACTCATAAGAGAGTGACAGAAGTGCAGGAGGCTTGAGCCTTGCTTCGCACTTATTTCTGTGGAAGATACCACGCCTCTTAGATCGGCTGTCCAAAATCTAGAGAAATATCGGTGGCAAGCAGCAGCACAATGATCCCGGAAAAGCGTTGCAGCTGGAAAGGGAGATCTGAGCAGCAGTACAGAAACAGTACAGGCCTCGACAGAAACCTGATTGGACTTGATCACTGTTATACAGTTACTGTAGTATCGCAAGTATTGTTTTGGATATCGGGAACAGTATGATTGATGCGTGGTAGTGGTAGATAATAATAGGTGTGAGTGCAATATGAATGAGCAGAGTGGGTAAAATGGGCCTAGTGTTATATGAAGTAGAGAATGACACAGAGAAGAGTTCCTGCTTTAGTCCATGGGAATGGGAAAAAATGGGACCGGTTTACAGTGGGAACAGGAACAAGGATACAAGTGACCATAACCATGGTATGGTTTAACCTTAAGAAAGGCTTCCCTAGATCACAAATAAAAACAAGGGTACTCAATTTCAGGGGCACTGACTTCGCACGCATGGGGGATTTCGTCTACCAGATGCTGCAGGTTCAAGAAGTAACTGATAATGTGGAAGCTATGTGGTCAACCTTGAAATCGATCCTACATGAGGCAACTATCCGCTATATAAAATCGGTAACCAAACAACAAAGAAAAAGGAAACCCCAATGGTTCACGGATGAGGTATCACACCTCGTCAAGGAGAAGAAAAGAGCATTTCTATCATATAAACGCATGGGGGAAACAGAAGCAAACATTGAATACAGGACAAAGTCTGCAGCGGTCAAAACAGCAGTCAGGGAGGCCAAACTTCGTATGGAAGAAACTCTAGCGAAGAACATAAAGAAAAGGGACAAATCCTTCTTCAGATACATTAGCGACAGGAAAAAGAAAACAAACGGGATAGTACGCCTTAGAACGCCAGACGGGAATTATGTAGAAACTGACTCCGATAAAGCCAAACTACTGAATGATTACTTCTGTTCAGTCTTTACCTGCGAGGCACCAGGGCACGGGCCTCGGCTGGATGCAAAGCAAAGCATGGATGACCCATTTCAGAAGTTTGAGTTCACACCAGCTGATGTTTACAAAGAACTGTCAAGACTCAAGGTGAACAAAGCCATGGGACCAGACAATCTGCACCCAAGAGTGCTCAGAGAGCTATGTGATGTTTTGGCAGAACCGTTAGCCATGCTCTTCAATCTCTCCCTAAGTACGGGGAGAGTCCCCCTGGACTGGAAAACTGCCAATGTTGTTCCTCTGCACAAAAAGGGTTGCAGAGCGGAGGCTGCGAATTACAGACCAGTAAGTCTCACATCAATAGTGTGTAAACTCATGGAAACTCTACTTAAAGGGAAATTGGACGCAATATTGGATGAGGGGAATCTGAGGGATCCCTGTCAACATGGATTCACTAGGGGCAGGTCATGCCAATCCAATCTTATCAGCTTCTTTGACTGGGTGACAGGAAAGCTAGACTCGGGAGAGTCTCTGGACATAGTGTACTTGGATTTCAGTAAAGCGTTTGACAGTGTCCCACACCGTAGACTATTAAACAAGATGAAATCGATGGGGTTAGGTGAGAAACTAACGGCATGGGTCAATGATTGGCTGAGTGGAAGACTACAGAGGGTGGTGGTCAATGGCACTCTCTCTAAGACATCGGAGGTGACTAGCGGAGTGCCGCAGGGCTCAGTCCTGGGACCATCCCTTTTTAACATATTCATAAGGGACTTGACCCGAGGGCTTCAGGGAAAAGTAGCACTGTTTGCCGACACCGCCAAACTGTGTAATATAGTAGGTGAAAGCGATATCACGGATGGTATGGCGCAGGATCTGATCAAGTTGGAAAACTGGTCCTCAACATGGCAGCTGGGCTTCAATGCAAAGAAGTGTAAGGTGATGCATCTCGGCAGCAGAAATCCATGCAGAACATACACCTTGAATGGAGAAACACTAGCTACGACCTCAGAAGACTTGATGGGCTATAGCCCTTTTCTGCCGTCATCTTTCTATGTTTCTAAGGAATACCATGATGAACAGCTTTTCCCATGGCAAACCCCCCCCCCCAGGGTCAGCGTAACAATACCACCTCTCCCCACTCCCCTACGTTACCTGAATGAGTCGGCCGTGCCATGCTGAAAAATCTTCAGAGGCCTGCTCTGAGGCCTTCTTTCAACCAACGAGTCCCTCCTTGATGTAACATAGAAACATAGAAAATGACGGCAGAAAAGGGCCACGGCCCATCTAGTCTGCCACACCAATGACCCACCCTCTAACTACGTCCATGAAGTGATCCCACATGCCAATCCCATCTTTTCTTAGTCTGACACGCTGCTGGCCTCAATTACTTGTTGTGGAAGATTATTCCAGCAATCAACCACCCTTTCGGTGAAGAAATATTTTCTGGTGTCGCCATGGAATTTCCCTCCCCTGATTTTCAACGGATGCCCTCTGGTTACCATGGGTCCTTTAAGAAAAAAGAGATCATCTTCTGCTTTGATACGGCCCGTGACATATTTGAACATCTCAATCATGTCTCCTCGCTTTCTGCGTTCCTCAAGTGAGTATAGCTGTAACTTGACCAGCCGTTCCTCATAAGGAAGGTCCTTGAGTCCTGTGACCATCCTGGTGGCCATACGCTGAACCAACTCAACTCTCAGCACATCCTTTTGGTAATGTGGTCTCCAGAATTGTACACAGTATTCTAGATGGGGTCTTACCATGGATCTGTATAGTGGCATTATCACCTCGGGCTTACGGCTGACGAAACTTCTACGGATACAGCCCATGATTTGTCTGGCCCTGGATGAAGCTTTCTCCACTTGATTGGCAGACTTCCGATTTCGCAAAACTGGAAGTTTCATCGATTGAAGGAAGACCTCGGAGCAGGCCTCTGAAGATTTTTCAGCGTAGTGGCGGTTTTACCTGAAGGAGCCAGCTGTACCGAATATTTAAAATAAATAAATAAATAAATAAAAATCTTCAGAGGCCTGATCCGAGGCCTTCCCTCAGTTGACAAGCTGATGTAACTTCCAGTTTTGCAAAATTGGAAGTTATATCAAGGAGGGACTCATCAGCTGAAGGAAGGTGTTGGAACAAGCTTGTGAAGATTTTTCTGCATGGCATGGCTGGCTCATTCAGGTAGTACCAACGCAAGGAGAGCTGGGAAGGAGATTAACCCATGGTGGGGGATGTTGTCTACCTCTATCGCTGTATCTGCAGGGGAGGGGGGGGGTGTTGCTGGCTGGTTCCAGAGCTGAAGGATGGTGCTGATTCTGGGCTGGGGAGAAGAGGTGTTGAACCCATGGGGGGAGTTGAGGTTGGAGGGAAGGGAGAGCGATACTGGACTTATATGGAGGGGGGACTGGAGCTGAAGGGAAAAGAGAGGTGTTGGACCTAAAGCTGGGAGCTGGAGGGAAAGGAGAGGTACTGAATTTGTGGATCAGAGCTGGAGCTAGAGGGAAGGGAGAAAGATGTTGGACCCATGGAAGGAGGGGGCTAGAGGGAAGGGAGAGGTGCTGTATCCTTGGGGAGTTTTGATAGAAGGTAGAGAGGTACTGGACCCTGGGGGAGGGGGGCTGGAGGGACGGGTTAGCTAGGTGTTCAATCCATGGTAGAAGTGCTGAGGGAAGAAAGAGGTGCTGGACCTGCAGGGAGGAGGAGAGGGAATGGAAAGATGCTGAGCCAAGGGGATGAAGAGAGTGAAATATTTAACACAATGGACTAACGTTCTAGGCCCAAAATGGACTTAGATGTTTTTTTGGGGTTTTTTTATAATTTGAAATTTTATTGGTTTTCAACCAAGGAAACAATCCGTATAACACAAGAAAACAACAAGCACACTAATACAAAATCCAGTGCCTACAGAAAACAGTGCAAAAGAACAACATTGTCTACATCCCCCCCACTGCAAAGGACAAACCACAGGATCAAGCATTTCCGTAACCTTTTACAAATTCAATTTCTGGGTAACAGTAGCCCATGTTTTCATAGATTGTCAATAATATCCCCTTCGTTTGGCCACATATAATTCCATTTTCCTCATCAAAGAGAGTTTCACTTTCCACTCAGCCCTGTTAGGTACCAGGGACTGTTTCCAATAAGCAGCAATGAGGCATTTAAATGCTGCCAACCCCATGCGCAGAATTCAAGTTTGCCAAGCGGTCTCGCAGATATTGAACATTCCCAGAAGGCAGGCCTGGGGAGTAACAGGAACTGGAACCCCCAACATTAGTGACAAAGATTCCGTCGCATCCTGCCAGCAAGGCACCAACACCTGACACTCCCACCAGACATTGCCAACAGGTAGCCGACAAATGTAGGATATATCTTATGGAGACGCTCCGGAGTGCAATACCATCTACTCAATACCTTGTAGGCATTTTCCTGAATTAAAGCACAGGTGGAAGCTCTACCCACCTCCCCAAAAATAGTCTCCCAGTCTTTAGATGTAAAAGAGCATTGTAGGTCTCTCTCCCATTGACTTCGAAAACCAAGATGTGGAATCACCCTTTCCCTTAAATATTGATAAATTATGGAGATAGGCTTGGGCACTTTCTGCAAAATTTCCCATAAGTGTTCTAATTGTTCAGCCTCAACTAAGGTAACCTTATCCCAACCATTGGCTACCACAAAGTGTTTCACTTGAAGATAGGCCAAATAGTCCCTAGCGCTCATCCCCGGGTAATGTTGTAAGGCCTCAAAAGATATCATGGACCCTTGTTTCAAAAAGTCCTGAAATTGAAGTAACCCTATGCGTCCCCATCGCTCAAAAACGGGATTAGTTTTCCCCACTCCAAATTGGGGTTCCTCCCGCAAGGAAGCTAAAGTGGAAATAACCCGCCCATTATTACAATTTAGTTTAGTTCTAACCCACAGTTTAACCAGGTGTAAAATATAAGGGTTATTTGTCTCCAACTCCCATTGTTGGACAATCTGGGAGGATCAGAGTTTGGCTGTCAACCGTCCCTGGGACACAACTGAATCCCCCCACTTGTGAAATCCCAGATCCCACTCCAATAACATCCGCAACTGCGCCGCCTGATAATACCAATTGAGATTCGGAACCCCCTTCCCCCCCTGGCTCGATCCAACTACATCACCCGCTGTGAAAGTCTGGACGCTCTATTCTGCCAAATAAAGTTCCGGACTTCCGCTTGTAGCAGTTTAAACGTCTGGGTTGGTATGGGAATTGGCAAAGTCTGAAACAGAAATAATAACCTGGGTAAGATCTGTATAACTGCAATATGGCCTCCCCAAGAGAGCCAAAGCCCCTGCCATCATTGAAGATCCTGCCGGATCTGATGAATGATGGGGCCATAATTAGCCTCATACAAACCCGCCAAGTCCCTAGATAGATAAATTCCCAGGTACCTAAGGCTCTTAGTGACCCACTTGAATGGGAATTGGCTCTGAAGTGCTCGAACTCGATCCTTCCCCAGGGTGAGATCCATCAGTTCAGTCTTATATAGGTTGATCTTAAAACCAGATGCCCTCCCATAATCCTCAATGATACTGAGCAAATGTGATATTGTACATTCTGGAGCAGTCAAGTATAGAAGGATATTGTCGGCGAATAATGCTATGCGGTGTTCCATCTCCCCTACTCGAATGCCTTTTAATTGTGGATGGCTCCTTATCAAGATCACCAGGGGCTCTATGGAGAGTGCAAAAAGCAGAGGGGACAACGGACACCCCTGTCTAGCGCTCCTCGCAATGGAAAAAATTCAGTGTAAGATTGATTAATTTTGAGACACCCTCTAGGAGCATAATACAGAACTCAAACTAGAGAATTGCGTGGGGACAGAAATCCCACCTGTCCCCGCCAAAATCCCACCCATCCCCGCGAGGAATCCCCTCCGTCCCCGCCCGTCCAATAAACTTCAGAAATAGTTATTTCATTTAATTATGCTACTGAATTAAAGGTTCTTGTAGAAACCCATTTACAAATAAGCAAAGACACTTTATTAATTTGGAAATATTAATTGGGAAGAATACATACTTTGTAAATGGGTTTCTACCAGAGCCTCTAATGTAAATATAAAATATAAATACTCAGCTGATGAGAACCCCCAAGCTGTCAGCTGAGGACTTCCTTTGAAGTTGGCCGGGGGTCCCTTTTGCCAAGCTTGGCAGGCAGCAGTAGCGTCCCTGAGTCACAGATGCTGGCACCTCAGTGGCTCATGGATGTCGCCAGCGACTACTGTGCTTGGTGGAGGGGAGTTCTGGCCGTCTCTAGAGGAGGTCCTCTGCTGGCGATGCTTGGGGATCCCCACCAGTCACAGCAAGGGTCAGCAAGTACTTCAACACTGTAGAAATAAAACCAGAAATGCATTTCCTTTTCTTTTGAACACAGTACAAAGACATCTGTGTTTTACATTTCCCAAAGCTAACATATTTTAGTCAATAAATTCCGTTTTTACCTTTGTTGTCTAGAAACTTATTTTTCCATAAAGTTGGTCCAGACTTCATTCCCTCCCCCAACTTTTTCTTTCTTTCACCCTGCCCCTTTCTTTCTCTCTCCCTGCCCCCATTTCTTTCTTTCTTCCTGCCCTCCCCCCAAGCCACCGCCATTGGGGAACAGGCTGCCACTGCTGCTGCAATAGGGGAACAGGCCGCCGCCAAGTTCCGAGCTCTCCCTGCTTCCCTTCCCCGTAAAGAGGATGCTGAAGCGCCGGGCCGACCAACCTTCCAATCTCCACCCCAGACCCCACCCCCATAATAGTACTAATTGTAACAACATTTTTCCATCCATTTTCATATATACACATATACAATATAATCATATTAACAACACATAATGGTTAACCACAAAATTAAAATACAGAAAGCACACTATATGCTATTCAACATTCATTTCTACCAAAAAAACAGATAACCCCATGCAAATGCAGGACCAAAAACTAAAAGTACTAATATTCAAACAAACCCTAAGATGCAAGACTCTTCAAGCAGTACAACCCCCAGAGTAAACCAAGCAAATGCATTTCTTCCTGAACAGACAGCAGATGCAAAATTACTAAATAAAAGCATTTCCTCTACCGTTGTTGTCTCTCTCCCTCCATGTGTCTTGCTTTCTGGCCTGCCCCCCGGTGTTAGCTTCAGGCTGGTCCTTGGTGCGATCAACGCAGGGTCTTCGGGCTGGCTCCCTGAGTGCTGCATTGCACAATGGTGTGGGAAGCGGCTCCTTGCACGTGTCCCACACCTCATCTGGAAGCCTTCCCTCTACTTTGCGACATCAGAGAGAAGGCTTCCGGGTCAGGCGCAGGCCGCGGGTAGAAGCCTTTTTCCATGACTTTGTGCACTGCAGCACTCAGGGAGCCAGCACAAAGATGCCACATTGATTGAACCGAAGACCGGCGGCTACTGAACAATCTCTTGGGCCCTGTGGACCAGCAGAAAATTTCTGTGGACCGGCAGTTGAAGCTGAGCCGCGAGCCGCACTCAAGTGGATAAAGAGCCGCATGCGGTTCGCGAGCCGTGGTTTGCTGACCATTGATGTAGAGTAAACGGCAATCTCTTATGCATTAAGATGGCAACACCCCTTTGCCTCCCACTGAAGGTAGAAGAGTAGACTTCCCCCACCCAACCCCTCAGCAGCTTGGCATACTCGATCTGAGAAAGTGGGTCTCTTACAAATATGCTATATCAGTACCCAGCTTCCTGAGATGAGTCAATATCCTACGCTTAATGGGAGACTTGACTCCATCCACATTAAGCGTAGTCACTTTCAAATCAGCCATAACCACAGACTATCTGGATGCCCAGCTAAACTCCGCTGCAGATTGAGTATGTGCTACCAACCACATCCCACTCCCACACCCACCCTCCCCACACACCCCACAAACATACACAGGCATACCCCCCCCCCCCACCAGACCAGGTGTACCCTGGCATATTTTAGTCCCCATATCACTGTATGCTTCTCAAGGGATATGTGCATCTAGTTTACCCTTAAATCCTAGAATGGTGGATTCTGCAATTACTTCCTCTGGGAGAGTATTCCTCTGAGAGATGTCGGAGGGAGGGAGGGCTTTGCTTAAGCCCTCCCTCCGACGTCAGCGCTGACATTGTGGAAGACTTCCGGTTGGCTGTGTGCTGCGGTAGGACAAGTAGGGAAAAGAAGACAAGCCTCGCGGCTCGAGTGCATCAGAACCCCGCAGGATCCCCGCAACCCTAGGGGGTGGTCCCACGGGATCCCTGCGACCCTAGGGGGTGTCCCCACAGGATCCCCGTGACCCTGTCGTCCCCGTTCCCGTGCAGCTCTCTAGCTCGAACCCACTCACTAAACGGCCCCTCTATTCCCATTTTCCACATTACGGCCCATAAAAAATCCCAAGAAACCCTGCATCCACCGCCATTAACGCAGCCGGGTCTTGCTCCTGCTTTACCTTCCACATCAAATGCAAAGTACGCCGTATATTATCCCCTACTTGCCTTTTTTGAATAAACCCAGATTGATCCATATGTATCACTTTAGGAAGCAGCTTACCCAACCGAAGAGCCAACCCTTTGGCAATAATTTTCGCATATACATTCAACTAGGAAATGGGTCTATAAGACCCGCATAGAGCTGGGTCTCTACCAGGTTTCAATAAAATTGTAATTCCCGCCTCCCTCATTGTGCCAGGCAAAAGGTCCCCCTGCTGAACCCCATTAACTAAGTGTACCAATAAAGGACCCACCTGATCCCCAACCTTCTTATAGAAACGACTCGTATAACCATCTAAACCTGGTGATTTTCCTGGCTGGGCTCCCCGAATAATCTCCAGAACCTCCCTCAAGGTTACCAGTTCATTCAGCTGTGTTTGATCTTCCACAGACAGAACTGGCAGCTCGACCCTGTCCAAGAAATTCTCCTCTGCCCCCTCCTCCCCGGCCCCCCCTGGACTATATAAACTTCTACAGAAATCCAAAAAGGAGTTACCTATATCTGCATCAGTGACCCAGAGAGTCCCACTCCTGTCTCATATATGAGCAATAGTAGCTCGAGCTTGTTTGATTTTAATAAAACGAGCTAGTTGAGCAATTAATTTATTACTATGTTCATAGAGACAGGACTGGAACCGCTCCCGCACTTGATTATAATCTTCCATCTGAAGCTGCATCAGCTCTCCCTGGATTTGGTGCAGTTGCACTAAAATCCGGGGGTCGGGAGAGGTCTTATGAGCCAATTCCAAAGCAATCAATTTTTCACATAAACCCAACTGTACTCACGCTCTACTCTGTTTAAATCTGGCTCCCCATTTAATAAAAATGCCTCTCGACACCGTTTTCAGCGCATCCCATAAAATGCCATCGGACACCTCCCCTGTATCATTTTACTCCAAATAGGTAGCTATAGTTTGAAGCACCTCCGTCACCACCTCAGTAGATTGAAGCTATGAATCATTAAGCCTCCAGTACCGGGTACCACCCCCATGCACCACTCCCTGACAATGGTCCGAAATTTGGATTGCTCCAATCTCAGCCTCCTTGATCTTACTCCACTGATTCCGGGAAGCCCAGATCCCATCCAGGTGAGTGTAAGTATTTTGAGCATGAGAGTAATGGGTAAAATTACGTTGAGAGCCATGGAGGAGGCGCCAGCAATCTACCAACCCCAAGGCGCCCATAAACGCCCGAAATATCTTGGAGGTCCCCCTGCCAGATCCCCTACCCCCTTTGGAATGATCCATTCTCCCATCCGGTATCGCATTAAAATCTACCCCCACAAACACTACTCCCTGAATAAACAACGGCTCATCCTTCAATCCTCTATAAAACGTTGCCTGATCTACATTTGGGTCATATATTTACTAAGATCACCTGTTGCCCATGTAAGGACCCTTGCAAAGCTAAACATCGCCCCTTAGAGTCTCTATAGACCTGATCAACAGCCAATCCCAATCCTCTGTGTGTTAGAATGGCGATTTCCCCCCCTTTTTTTTGTTAGCATGTGGTCTTGATGCTAACATACCTGTCATACCTGTTCATAGGCCGGATGCTGCAATAAAGCCGCATCCCTAGGCCTCAAATACGTCTCCTGTAGCAGACAGATGTCCCAACCCAAGCGCTTCATTTCCCTGAAAACAATACTCCGTTTCCCAGGACTGCTAACCCCATTTTACATTCCATGACCCAATCCTGAGTAATGTCCCATCTGTTCCAATCCCCTTGTTCCCCCCCCTTAGAACTCGTAGATATCCCCAACTGTCCCCCACCCCTCCCCCCCACAGTCGCTGACCTAGCAAATGCCAGACCAGCCAAAGAGAAAAGATGAAGCCTCCCCCAAAAGGCATCTGACACCCCAGCTTTCCCATCAGAGCACATTTCACCACACCATGATAATAACTCCCATGCCCCAAATCCCAGACATGAACCCCATGGATTCCCCAACAACACTCAATACTGCACCATACAAACCTAGCATCCCAAAAGGTATCCCCTATGTGCAGCAATCATACTCACCCCATACATCCCCCTGAATCACTCATCCCCCAGCCCTCATACAATCTCCCACCTGAAGTCATTGGGCCCGCACTCATCCATCCTCCCAGTCAATTCACACCCCACAACCAAGTCCCCAAAGTTCTCAAATGTGGATGGGAGCTGCACCACCAGGCTCCAGGTCTGCAAGAGCGAGTTCCCCATATCACCGTCCATCTCTTAGGTCTCCTGCTGGGTCAGCCTCTTAGTGGCGCAGGTGACCGTGTGCCAGGTCTCCACCGGTCTGCCTCCCTTCGAAGGGGTCACCGCTGGTGATATCACAGGCAAGTTATTACAGCCTAAGTCCTTCAGGGCAAACCAGGCATCTCCCACGGTGTCAACTCTCCAAGACTTGCCATTCACAGTCAGCCAGATACCAAACGGGAACAGCCAACGGTATCTATGGCCCTCCGCTCTCAACACTTGAGTCACATTGCGGAAGGCCCTTCATGTTTGCAAGGTGGTTAAAGCCAAATCCTGAAAGACCCCCACGGTGATTCCATGCCATTGAAATTGTAGCCGTCTCCGAGCTGCCTGCAGTATTTTTTCTTTCACCAAGTAATCTCCAAAGCAGGCAATGATATCCTTAGGCATGCCTGGCTGCCTAGCTCCCAGGCCATGATGACCCCGCAATAGGACAATAGCTCCAGCATCCATTTGCTCTTCCGGCCCCAACAGTTGACTGCAAAAGTCTTGCACCACCGCAGTACAGTCCTTATGACGCTCCTCCTCCGGTATGCCTTTAAATCGTAAATTGCTCCATCTAGATCTGTTTTCCAGGTACTCCACTTGCGCCTGTAAAACAGCCAACTCTTTCACTTGCTGCGCCAGACCAGTTTTAGTTTCCTCCACCGTTACCTCCAAACAGAAAACATGTTGTTCCAAGGCCTCAACCCGACCTCCCAAGTCCCCAACCTCCACCCTGAAGTCTGCCATCGCTGTTTTAACATCCTCCCAGACCGCTTGCATTTCAGCCTTGAGGTCATGAAACCATTTCTCCAGCTTTAATTGCAATGCCGATGCACTATCAGCCGGCACCTCCGAGGTTGGGGACTGCTGTGTCTGTCCTGGGGACTGCGCCATCTTTATTTTCCCTGCAGGCGACGCCGGAGTCTTTACTGATTGTTTCCCACTCATCGATTCACTAAACTGGAACTTCTCCAGGCGCCGGCAACTCACCATACACTCCCCCCTCCACCGCGTCGGTAAGCAGGAGTTAAACCGCGCTTGGGAAGCTTTTAAAGCACTTTTTTATTTAAGCCCTGACGGAGCTCAAATTTTACCCAGCCATTCGGCAGTGTGACGTCACTTCCTCCTAGATGGGTTTTTTTATTATGCCGCTCCATGTGTTTGAAAGCTCACTGAAGCAATTTTTCTTTTAAGAGGTTTTGAACCATTGCAACTAAGGTCCAGAGTGTAAGGCCAAAGCAAGATTTCCCTGGTTACATTACATTACATTAGGGATTTCTATTCCGCCTATACCTTGCAGTTCAAGGCGGATTACAAAAGAGCTGACTGGACATTTCCAGTGAAGATACATTTTTTTTTTTTTGGTTACAAAAGAGGAGAGATAGCTGGATAAATTCCGGAAGAACTTGCAAATTGGATAGTAAATTGACTGTACGTTACTGTGTGATATAACAAATAGATTACAGTTAGAGTACAAATAAGATTACATTACATTTCAGGGATCTGTATACTTGGTTGGTGTTTTGGGGAAGAAGAGATTATCTAAGTGGAGGTTTTGGGGGAGAATTTATCTGGGAGGAGGGGGAAGGGGTGGGTTAGGATATCTGGATGAATATTTTGAAAAGCAGGGTTTTGATTTCTTTTTGGAATGTTTTGAGGTCGCCCGTTGCCGTCAGCAGGTTGGAGATGGAGTGGTTGAGTTTTGCTGCTTGCATCGCCAGAAGGTTGTCAAACATCTTATTGCGTTGAGAGCCCTTGAGTGGAAATCAGGCAAAAGGGTTCAGAGTTCTTCTTTGTCTTGAGGTGAGGATCTGGTTTAAGCGGTTGTTTAGGTAGGAGGGGGCAGAGCCGTTTAATGCTTTGAATAATAGGCAGTAGAATTTGAATTGAATTCGTGCTTGCATAGGTAGCCAGTGAGAATCTAAGAAGGCAGTTGTAATATGATCATATTTTCTCAGGGAGAAGGTCAGTCTGAGGGCGGTGTTTTGTATAGTCTGAAGTTGTTTTATCATGTTGGCAGGACAAGGTAGATAGAGGGAATTGCAATAGTCCAGTACACCTAAGACTAGGGATTGGACAATTAGCCTGAATTGTGCTGGGTCGAAGAATTTTCTTATTTTACGTAGATTTCTCATAATTAAAAAGCTTTCTGGGATGTCTT
Organism: Geotrypetes seraphini; assembly: GCF_902459505.1. Classification (NCBI taxonomy): domain Eukaryota; kingdom Metazoa; phylum Chordata; class Amphibia; order Gymnophiona; family Dermophiidae; genus Geotrypetes; species Geotrypetes seraphini. Next base: position 288,137,350 of record NC_047086.1, read on the forward strand.
ATTGATTTGGGACTGCATTGTGCAGCATCTGTCTATCGTTACTCCTAGGAGTTTGAGTTCGGGCTGTATTGGGTATTTGGTGTTTTTAATTTTCAGTTCTGTAATAGTGGGAGTTTTGGCCTTTTCGAGCAGAAGGAATTTTGTTTTATCTGAGTTTAGTTTCAGTTTGTGATCTACCATCCATTTTTCCACTGCATCTAAGGTTGTTTCCAGCTTTGCTGTTGTGGTGGGCTCTGATGGGTCGAAGGGGAGGAGTATGGTGATGTCGTCTGCGTAGCTGAAGGAGGTAACATTTAAGTTGTCTAAAGTGGCTCCAAGGGAGGAAATAAAGAGGTTGAAAAGCGTAGGTGATAGAGGTGATCCTTGTGGAACTCCACAGGGGTTGGACCATGGTTCTGATTTGATATCATTGGACTTTACCCTGTAGGTTCTTGATTTGAGGAATCCTTGGAACCAATTGTAGACCTTGCCTGAGAGCTGAATGGCGTCAAGTATCTGTAGCAGTAAGGAGTGGTCGACCAGGTCAAATGCTGCGGAGAGGTCAAGTTGAATTAACATCATCTTTTTGCCTTTGCTAATGTGCTGTCGAGCTGTGTCTAGTAGTATTACAAGTAGTGTTTCTGTGCTGTGGTTGGTTCGAAATCCTGATTGTGAGGGGTGAAGTAGGTTATGGTTGTTGGTGAGGTATTGTGCAACTAGACCTTCTATTATTTTAACGTATATTGGTATTGAAGCGATAGTTCTGTAGTTGGAGGGGTTATCTATTGGGCCTTTGTGATCTTTCATGATTGGGGTGATTAAGATCTCTCCAAGGTCCTGAGGGAATTGACCTTCCGTTAATGTAGTTTGAATCCATAGCATGAGGTTGGCTCTGAATGTGGTGGAGGCGTTTGATAACGGGTAGGTGGGGCAGTTATTTAGGTCGCAAGAAGCTTGGCTGTATTTTTTGTAGAGTCGGTTCATATCCGACCAGTGTAATACAGGGAAGTTGGTCCAGCTTCTGTCTGCGGCGATGGCTTCTCCTGTTGAAGGGTTTGTTGTTATCTTGTCGAGGTGTGTGTGTGTATTGTTGAATGCGGTTCTGATCTTGGTGATCTTGTTTTTGAAATGGTCTGCTAGTTGGATAGCTGTCGGTGGGTAGTTTCCTTGTGTAGCTAGGTAAGGTTTGGTGTCAGTGAGGTTCTTTACTAGATTGAATAGCTTTTTTGTGTCTAGGGTTTCCGTGCCTATCATTTTGGAGTAGTAGGCTTTCCGTTTTTCCTTGAGTTTGTTCTTGTATTGGTTGATTTGATTTCTCCATGCTGTTTTGGTGTGTTCTAGGCTCTTTTTTTTTCCATTCTCTTTCTAGTAGTCTGCAGAGCTTTTTTAATTGGAGAAGTTCAGTGTCAAACCATTTGTCTGATGGTCTGCAGATTCTGATTTTGGTTCCCAGTCGTACATGTAAATTGCCTTGGCATCTGTAAAATCTGTAGCTCTCGTCTACAAATCCTGAGCGAAACTTCTTTTTAAAAATAAGTCTTGAAAATGGAATCAATAGCAGCAGTATCCTGACATTTCATTTATCATAGATTTTTATTTAACACAATCCTGAGTGGTGAAGACCAGAGAGCATTGAAAGAAGAAAACTGTTGGGGACAATGGGGATGAGAAAGATTTGATATGGGATTGAGAGAGGTTTGGTGGGGTGAAAGTGAGAGGCCCAGATGCACTAAAGTCAGCAATCATCTAACGATAGTCGCTAAACCAATTTTGACTGGTTTAGTGATGATTGCATTTGCCTACCCGATGCAGAAAATGGCTCTGGTGAGTTTTCACGTGGTTTTCTGCATGATTGCTCATTCTCTGATCTGACCATTCAAATAAGCTCATTAATATTGAAATGCCATGTAAACTAGTAGAACGATTGATGCTATAACATGGCTTCCCGGTTCACACCTTTAGCTATCTGAAAAAAGCGACTGGTCAAGACCAGTCACTTATGTGTCTTATGATAGTTCAGCCTGAAATTAATATAATTTTAATAATATTTATAACATAAATACAGTTTTTACAATAGCAGGGTTGTAAACATGTGTGTTATGCCCGTTGTGAGTTCTTGTGTTGAAGGTGCCTTTTATGCATGCCCGGCAGCGAAAAGATGGGGTAATGAGAGAAGGCTAAAATTTCTGATGATTGTACAGGCTGGGCCAGAGCTTATACAGCAGCAACCTCATTTATGCCCCACATTTGCATAATCTGCTGATACCTTTCCACCCCCTTCATATGGCCTTGATGGTCGCGTGTATATGATGTCACAGTGTTGCATTGGCTGCTACTTTATGGCAAGAGGAAGCGCAAAGCATCAAGGGATTGCCCTCGCTGTACTATTTTAAAGCTCGTGAAATGCCAACGGCACCAAAAGAAGGAAAATCTCTACTGGCCGTATTATAAAGCGCTTTGCGACAACAATGTTTTATGGCTGACACCTTCGACATATGCCAATGATATACGCATGTGATGCGTTACAATAATTCATGCCTACATCTGATGTAGCAAACCTGGTGCTTGCGTATATTGTCGCTGTATCAACTGGACCATTCTGCGCATGTGTGAGAATCGCTCTTGCAATGATCAATCGGACAGAAGAGACGGGGATTACGATGAACCTCTGTGCGAATCATTTGCATGCAAATTTGTTATTGTATCAATAGCTCTTTTGGAATCAGCCAAAAATCAGATTGCTTCAGACCCACACGGTATTACCGACCCAGTTTAGTGCATCTGGCCTAGAGACTGGTTGAGGACATGATAGGAATGAGAGAGATAAGGGAGACTGGATGAGGAGCATAACTGCTGGGGCTGATGGGGTAGATTGGAGGGAGAGTGTACCAATTTTAAAATTGTTGAGAAAAAAATGGAATTGACTTAAAAATGTTAATTTCATGATGCAAAAATATTGATGTATATTAATTATTGGATCCTTCCAGAGCCCCCTAGTTGGCTTGAAAATAAACATCTAACTTTATAAATGTGTAAATCCCTATATTTACAGGGCCTCGATTAGTGCTGCTTATACCAGCCTTCAGGGCGCACCATCCAATTTGAGTTTTCAGGATGTCTACAATGAATATGCATGAGAGACTTGCAATGCTTCCTTGGTATGCAAATGTATTATGCATGTTCACTGTGGACATTCTGAAAACACGACTAGTTGGGAATGTATCGAGAATTAGGTTGAGAAGCATTGGCCTAGATATAGGGGAAAACTAATTGCACTGTAGCCCAACATGGACAGAATTTAGTAAAACTAGAAATCCAAAGCAACAGGAGGAAAATGATAAACTGCAGGTGTGCTGTCTTTTCATCTAATATATTGTAACTGGGAATAATGTGCAAGTTTTATTTGTGTTTCTTTCAGAGTTTGCCTATGGTGGCCATCCTTACCCGTTTTCAGGGGTGTTTGAAATCACACCAGGAGATGCATCTGAATTAGGTGATACTTTTAAATTTAAGTAAGTATAAAAGAGTAATTTTGTTATAACGCATACATTTTTGTGGTTAAAACCAGGCAGCAGCTTAAAATGTGATATATTCTAGTGCAATAGGTTTGTCATTCTGGATAGATGGGTAATATCTCCGTGCTCGTGAGCCATGCGGAAGGAATCCACTCCAGCTTTCGAATCCCTGCTCTTTCACTAGAGGGCTCTGCTGTCCCCTTCAATTTTTCCTTCTGCATATGAGCTGGAAGGAGTCTTTCTGATCTGCTCTGTTTATTTCTTTATTTTTTTCAGTCCTTTTTGTGGTATTTTGACTGATTTTGGTGCTCAGAGTTCCCCTAGTTGAGGGTCCAGCTCTGCCTGCATGGAGAAGAAACAGACTGAGGTCTGCTACTGACAGGTCAATTCCTCTGTTGTACCTGTTGGCCAGCCCACAGAAACCTTTTGGAGCTCGGGATTCATTCCCCTTGTAGCATTGCTAGCTTCTGCATCACAGGACTTGAGCGCAATAGTTTGTTTGCTATGCTATGAGGATTGTTACTGATTTAGGAAATATTTTGCGTCATTCTCATCAGTGCCATAGTACTCTTGCTATTGCTAGCTTCATGGAAGTATGGTTGACACTCTCGCTGTTCTGAAGTTACTTGTGAGAATAACAGGCAGTGCTTCAAATGTCCTTGGTGTAGGAAGAACTCTTTAAGTCAAGATAAGCTCGTGCTGTGTTCTAATTTAAAGAGAAGACATTCGGAGGAGGTGAGCGAAAGAAACTGGGGAGTGATAAAAAGAAGCTTCCGTGAAGAACCATCGCAGATGGCTTTATATTGTCAGTTGTACTGAAGGTTATTGTACTGAAGGTTATTATTTGTATATGTCTGTATTCTGTTAGTGTACACCACTGGAAAACTAATCAAAATTTACATTGAAAACTCCCCAGTGATTTTGTTTAAAATCTGTAAATAATCCTGGCTGGATGAAAGCTTTTGCTCAGTTATGTACATTGAGAGGACGACATGCCTGCAGGGAAGTGTGCATGACAATTATATTACCTGGAGACAGCTAAAAGTCATTTAATTGGCTTATGGTTCAAGTAGTAGGTTCAAATAGGAAGTTTAGCTGAGACTGTAGAAAGAGTTGATGAGTAAATTCTGATTCCCTTTTTCTTGTGGTAAAAGGGAAACAGGTGTGTGTGTGCTGAAAAATACTTATTTCGGAATAAAACATACTCCTTGGATAGGAAGGGTGAGCGATTTTTATGAAAATACATTTTGCAAAAGAAATGATGTGATAGTAGTAAAGGCTGCAACATAAGCAATATCAGCAACTCATTTCTTAGTATTGCAACGGAAAGTGAAACGACACAAAAATCCATACGAAAAAGGAGATTAACGCTGAAAAATAGCTGGAAAGCGATGACCACAAATGCTCGCAGTCTAAGCAACAAAGTTCATGATCTGCAAGCCCTGATGTTAGAGGCAGATCTAGATATTGTTGCTATCACAGAGACATGGTTCAGTGAATCACATGGATGGGATGCAAACATACCGGGATATAATCTTTTTAGGAAGGACAGAGATGGTCATAAAGGTGGAGGAGTAGCTCTCTATGTAAAGATCAATATCCAAGCAACCGAAATGCAAGGGACCTGGGGAGAGGAAGAAGCGATATGGATTGCTCTGAAGAGAAGATGGAACTTCTATCTACGTGGGTGTAGTCTACAGACCTCTGACTCAATCGCAGCAAATTGATAAGGATCTGATTGTGGATATCCAAAAGTTTGGAAGGAAAGAGGAGGTTCTGCTGTTGGGAGATTTCAACCTGCCGGATGCGGACTGGAATGTTCCGTCTGCGGAATCGGAAAGAAGTAGGGAAATTGTGGATGCCTTTCAAGAGGCTCTGCTCAGACAAATGGTGACGGAACCCACAAGGGAAAAAGCGATATTGGATCTGGTCCTCACAAATGGAGAGAGTATCTCTAATGTTCAAGTGGGTGCTCACCTGGGAAGTAGCGATCATCAAACGGCTTGGTTTGATATAACGGCTAAAGTGAAGAGCGGCCGCACGATACTTAAAGTCCTAGATTTCAAACGTACGGACTTTAATGCAATGGGAAAGTACCTGAAGAAAGAGCTGTTAGGATGGGAGGACATAAGAGAAGTGGAAAGACAGTGGTCTAAGCTGAAAGGAACGATAAAAATGGCTATGGACCTTTATGTGAAGAAAATCAATAAAAACAAGAGAAAAAGGAAGCCGATATGATTCTCCAACCTAGTGGCTGAGAAAATAAAGGCGAAAGAGTTGGCGTTCATGAAATATAAAAAAACCCAAGAAGAGGAGAGCAGAAAGGACTACAGTGTGAAACTGAAAGAAGCCAAGAGAGAGATACATTTGGCGAAGGCACAGGCAGAAGAAAAAATGACTAAAAATGTAAAAAAGGGAGATAAAAATTTTTTCAGATATATTAGTGAAAGATGGAAGATAAAAAATGGAATTGCTAGGCTAAAAGATGCTGGGAACAAATATGTGGAGAGTGATGAGGAGAAAGCAAATGTGCTAAACAAATACTTCTGTTCTGTGTTCACAGAAGAAAATCCTGGAGAAGGACCGAGATTGTCTGGCAAAGTTACACGAGAAAATGGAGTAGATTCTGCGCCGTTCACGGAGGAGGGTGTTTATGAGCAACTTGAAAAACTGAAGGTGGACAAAGCGATGGGACTAGATGGGATTCATCCCAGGATACTAAGGGAGCTCAGAGAGGTTCTGGCGAGTCCTAATAAAGACTTGTTCAACAAATCTCTGGAGACGGGAGTGATTCCTGGGGATTGGAGGAGAGCGGATGTGGTCCCTATTCATAAAAGTGGTCACAGGGATGAAGCAGGAAACTACAGGCCGGTGAGCCTCACTTCAGTTGTTGGAAACATTATGGAAGTGTTGCTGAAAGAAAGGATAGTGTACTTCCTTGAATCTAATGGGTTACAGGATCCGAGGTAACGTGGCTTTAAGAACAGAACATAAGAACTGCCATCTCCGGATCAGACCCATGGTCCATCGAGTCCGGCGATCCGCACACGCGGAGGCCCAGTCAGGTATACACCTGATGTAGTTTTAGTCACCCATATCCCTCTATGCCTCTCGTAAGGCGATGTGCATCTAATTTGCCTTTGAATCCTAGCACAGTGGATTCCTTAATAACCTCCTTTGGGAGAGCATTCCAGGCGTCTACCACTCGCTGTGTAAAGCAGAACTTCCTGGCATTTGTCCTGGACTTGTCCCCCCTTAGCTTCAAACCATGTCCTCTTGTCCGTGTCGCGTTGGACAATGTAAATAATTTATTTTCCTGCTCTATTTTATCGATGCCTTTCAGCATTTTGAACGTCTCGATCATGTCCCCTCGCAGCCTCCTCTTCTCAAGGGAGAACAGTCCCAGTTTCTTGAGTCGTTCCTCATATTCCAAGTTCTCCATACCTCTTATTAGCTTCGTTGCTCGTCTCTGCACCCTCTCAAGCAGTTTTATATCCTTCTTTAGGTTGGGAGACCAATGTTGGACACAGTATTCCAAGTGTGGTCTGACCATTGCTCTATAAAGCGGCATTATGACTTTATCCGATCTACTCGTGATTCCTTTCTTTATCATGCCCAACATTCTGTTTGCTTTCTTTGCCGCTGCCGCGCATTGTGCCGACGGCTTCAGGATCCTATCTATCAGTACACCCAGGTCCTTTTCTTGTTTGCTCTTACCCAGAGTTGCGCCTGACATTCTATACTCGTGTTCCTTATTCTTACTACCTAAATGCATTACTTTGCATTTCTCCATGTTGAACTTCATCTGCCATTGCTCTGCCCATTTCTCTAACTGATACAAGTCGCTCTGGAGTTCCTCGCTATCCTCCTGCGATCTGATTGCCCGGCATAGCTTTGTGTCGTCTGCAAATTTAATGATCTCACTGGATACTCCTTCTTCCAGGTCATTGATGTAAACATTAAATAGGATCGGCCCAAGAACTGAGCCCTGGGGCACACCACTAGTCACTTTCTCCCAGTCTGAGAACTTCCCATTTATGCCCACTCTCTGCTTTACAAAAGGTAAATCGTGCCAAACGAACCTGATTGAATTTTTTGATTGGGTGACCAAAGAGCTGGATCGAGGACATATGCTAGATGTAATTTACTTGGATTTCAGCAAAGCCTTTGATACAGTTCCTCATAGGAGGCTGTTGAACAAACTTGAAGGGCTGAAGTTAGGACCTAAAGTAGTGAACTGGGTCAGAAACTGGCTGTCGGACAGACGCCAGAGGGTGGTGGTTAATGGAAGTTGCTCAAAGGAAGGAAAGGTGACTAATGGAGTCCCTCAGGGTTCGGTGCTGGGGCCAATCCTGTTCAATATGTTTGAGTGACATTGCTGAAGGGTTAGAAGGAAAAGTGTGCCTTTTTGCAGATGATACCAAGATTTGTAACAGAGTAGACACCGAAGAGGGAGTGGAAAATATGAAAAAGGATCTGCAAAAGTTAGAGGAATGGTCTAATGCCTGGCAACTAAAATTCAATGCAAAGAAATGCAGAGTAATGCATTTGGGGATTAATAATGGGATGGAACCGTATATGCTGGGAGGAGAGAAGCTGATATGCACGGACGGGGAGAGGGACCTTGGGGTTATAGTGTCCGAAGATCTAAAAGCGAAAAAACAGTGTGACAAGGCAGTGGCTGCTGCCAGAAGGATGCTGGGCTGTATAAAGAGAGGCGTAGTCAGTAGAAGGAAGAAGGTGTTGACGCCCCTGTACAGGTCATTGGTGAGGCCCCACTTGGAGTATTGTGTTCAGTTTTGGAGACCGTATCTGGCGAAAGACGTAAGAAGACTTGAGGCGGTCCAGAGGAGGGCGATGAAAATGATAGGAGGCTTGCGCCAGAAGACATATGAGGAGAGACTGGAAGCCCTGAATATGTATACCCTAGAGGAAAGGAGAGACAGGGGAGATATGATTCAGACGTTCAAATACTTGAAGGGTATTAACGTAGAACAAAATCTTTTCCAGAGAAAGGAAAATGGTAAAACCAGAGGACATAATTTGAGGTTGAGGGGTGGTAGATTCAGGGGCAATGTTAGGAAATTCTACTTTACGGAGAGGGTAGTGGATGCCTGGAATGCGCTCCCGAGAGAGGTGGTGGAGAGTAAAACTGTGACTGAGTTCAAAGAAGCGTGGGATGAACACAGAAGATTTAGAATCAGAAAATAATATTAAATATTGAACTAGGCCAGTTACTGGGCAGACTTGCACGGTCTGTGTCTGTGTATGGCCGTTTGGTGGAGGATGGGCAGGGGAGGGCTTCAATGGCTGGGAGGGTGTAGATGGGCTGGAGTAAGTCTTAACAGAGATTTAGGCAGTTGGAACCCAAGCACATTACCGGGTAAAGCTTTGGATTCTTGCCCAGAAAGAGCTAAGAAGAAAAGAAAAAAAAAAAAAAAAAATTTAAATTTTATCAGGTTGGGCAGACTGGATGGACCATTCGGGTCTTTATCTGCCGTCATCTACTATGTTACTATGCTTTAAAAAAAAATTTAGCAAGTTTACTAAAGTGAGAGACTATCAGTGAGGGATAAATATATAATCCTCACATTCTGAAATCTCATAATTTCAACTGTTTCCTTCTGGCTTTGTCTGTTTTGACCCTTTTGAAATCTGTGAAGCTGTGAGCTTCGTGAAGGGGTAATGGGTTTGAGAAAAGCAGGGGGACATGCTAGAAAGGACATAGAGAGGGAGAATGATGTTGAACCCAGAAGTGGAGAGGAGTAAGTGAGGGAGCAATGTGGTATCCAGCTTCAGCTTATATACATGTTGCAGCATTTTGAGCATTTCTAGTCCTAAAACTGCCCTTGACTTTTATACATGAGATTGACTTATAGACAAGTATATATGTTAAGTAGTTGAGAAATATTGTGTGTTTAGACCTATATTTTTTTTTCTCACACCTACTCCCAGTATCAGCATATTTATTTAGACTATCATCTTCTACTAGAGTAACTGTTTTTACCTATATAAACTACCATTTCAATTGTTCTATCAGGGAAAATGAGACTTGCAAGATGACAGTAGGTCTGACTACCTTCATTGCCTTAGCAACTGTGAATAAAATATTCTCTTACTGACTCTTAGATTTTTATTTTAATATTTTTTTATTATTACTTTTTGTAATCCATTTTTTCAGATGTTAAGATGATGATTTTTGCTATGGATGAATAAGCAATTGGTACACCCTGGTGAATCTCAACCATCCATAAAATAGGAACTTCCAATAAGACTGGGGACTAGTTGCACTAAGGAGGATCTGTAGGACTGTTAAGTCTGCTCCAATCTGATTTTTGGCAGATTCAAAAAGAGCTATTGATGCACTAAAGTTTGCATACAAATGATTATCCCAGGACAAGCAGGCAGGTATTCTCACTAGTGGGTGATGTCATCCGACAGAGCCCCGATACGGACGTCTCACAAGCATGTCTTGCTTGAAGAAACTTAGAAGTTTTGAGATGCCCGCACCACGCATGCGCCAGTGCCTTCCCGCCCGATGGACCGGGCGTGTCTCCTCAGTTCTTTTCTTTCCGCGGAGCTGAGAAGTTTTACTTCAATTCTGTGCTGACTGAATTCCCGTTTTTTTGCCTTCTAATTCCGCGATTTTGGGTTTCTTTTACTCTTTTTCGTGTGTTTTCTTTCTTTTATTTAAAAAAAAAAAAATTTTTTTTCTTCCGGCGAGTTGGCCGGGTCGGCCACGTGGCTCAGGCCCAGCTCCTTCGATCTAGCGGCGGAGCTTTTTCGGCCTATGTCCTGGCCAATCACCGGTTTTAAAAAGTGTAGCAAGTGCCAGTGCGCGATTTCGCTGATGGACCCGCATCGACGCTGCCTGCAGTGTCTTGGTCCAGAACATTTCCCGAAATCATGCCGGCCTTGTTCCACTCTAACAGCGCAAGCGTTTAAGCGGCGCTGTCTGTTGTGGGAGTCGATGTTCAAGATGGAAGCTGCTAAGGAACCTTCAGCTTCGACTTCATCGGCCGCTTCACCTGTCCATGCGAAACCAGCGACTACTCCTGCTATTCCGGGCCTTCTGAAGCCGGCTTCGTTTACTCTGGCTTCGGCCACGAGTTCGACGTCGGTGCCTGTCCCCGTCTCCTCGGCTCAGGTACCGCCTTCCACTATTCCACCTGTGGTCATTAAGGTGCCGAAAGCTTCCAAGCAGAAGCACTCGACCACGAAGGAGTGCGAAGACCGTGCTGTAGGACCCCCTTTCGGTGCGGATCCCTCCATATCGGCTTCACTGCGGTCCCTGCTGGAAGCTCAGTTTGTCGAGCTCATGCAGACTATGGGGCCCAGGTTAATCGCCTCCATCCAGGGTGACCTCCCGGTCCCGATCCCAGGGGGCGGCCCACCCCCTCCCCCTCCTCCTCGTCGATCGATCTCGTTGCTTGACGAGGAGGAGCGGCGAAGGGCGGCTGGTCCCTCGAGGCGGGCTTCCTTTAGCGATATGCCTCCTTTAGAGCCCGTTACGCCTCCGCGCCATCACGGTGCTGTTCCTCCGACTGATAATCGAAGTCCTGGGCATAGTAAATCACAGGAAGAGTTCTTCCGCACTCCATACTAGGCCTGGGCTACATCGCGTGAGGCGGCCTCCATTCCGCCCCTTCGCTCTACCGCTTCCAGTCCCATTCATTCACTGGAAGCTTCGGGGGACCATGCGAAGTATAGGCGTTCTCGCTCTCCCTCCCGGCACCGGGAGGGACATCGATCCAGACACTCGTCTCGGCACTCCTCGTGCCATTCTGAGGTTTCGCCGCAGAAGAAGCTGCCACGTCTGGGGTACTCCTCCTCGGATTTATCTCCCCCGGAGGGGCCGGAGTACGAGGAACCATCTACCTATTATTCTTCTTGTCGCTCCCAAGTCTCCCTGGATCCTGAGGCTTCCACTTCATCCAGTCCGTCTCGGAGGCCGGTACTGGCGGACCAGTTGTCTTTTTCTTCCTTCCTCCGGCAAATGGCTGATGACTTGGATGTGACTTTGGACACTGGGTCTCGGTATTCTAAGGAGTATCTCGACACCATGCACTTGCCTAATCCCCCTGCGGAGTCTCTTCGGCTTCCTCTACATAAATTGCTGGATCAAACATTCATGCGATGTTTTGAGCAGCCGTACTCCATTCCTGCGGTCCCGATCAAATTGGATGCAAGATACCGCATTGTTCATCACAAGGGGTTTGAGGGCGCTCAACTCTCTCACCAATCCCTGCTGGTCGAGTCCTCTCTCAAGCGTTCTCATCCCTCCCAGGTCTATGCCTCTGTGCCACCGGGACGAGAGGGGAGAACGATGGATAAGTTCGGTAGGAGAATCTACCAGAATTCTATGATGGCTTCTCGAGTGCTCAATTATAATTTCTTTTTTTTCTTCATATTTGGAGTTCTTCTTGCCGGTGCTCCGCAAGTTTACTCCTTGCATCGTACGATGCCTTTGAGCTCTCGGCACGTGCTGCCGCCTGTTCCGTGGCCATGCGTCGATTGGCATGGCTTCGAACAATTGACATGGATCCGAACCTCCAAGACAGACTTGCCAATGTGCCTTGTGCGGGCGCCGATCTATTCGACGAGTCTATCGAGACTGTTACCAAGAAACTTTCAGATCATGAAAAGTCTTTCCAATATATCCTTCGGCCTAAGCCCAAGCCTCAGCAGTCTCGACCTTCTAGACCGCCTTTGATTTATCAGCGGCGCTACACCCCTCGTCAAACTCCTGCTGCGAGACAACCGGCGAAGAGACAGCCTCCCCAGAAGGCTCAGCAGAAACCTCAGCCGCCGGCTGCACCGAAGGCTCCTCAGCCTTTTTGACTCTCTTCCAGGGAGCATAACCGACCTTGTTCTGCATCCTCCTATTTTCCCCATCGGGGGTCACCTCCATCATTTTTACCATCGATGGGAGGCTATTACCACCGACCTCTGGGTCCTTTCCATCGTAAGAGAAGGATACTCTCTTCATTTCCATCGGGTCCCCACGGCCCACCCTCCAAGAGAGTATCCTTCCAACTTAACGCAGACCGCCCTTCTCCTTCAGGAGGCTCAGGCTTTGCTTCGGCTTCGGGCCGTCGAGCCGGTTCCGGTGGACCAGCACAACCGGGGTTTTTACTCCCGGTACTTCCTCGTCCCGAAGAAGACGGGCGACCTACGACCCATACTGGACCTTCGAGTCCTCAACAAGTTTTTGGTAAAGGAGAAGTTTCGCATGCTGACCCTTGCTTCTCTCTACCCCCTCCTCGAGCGGAACGACTGGTTATGCTCTCTGGATCTCAAGGAGGCCTACACTCACATTCCCATTCATCCAGCCTCCCGCAAGTTCCTCAGATTTTTCGGGTGGGACATCTACATCTGCAGTATCGAGTGCTTCCTTTCGGCCTGTCCTCGTCTCCCAGAGTCTTCACAAAGTGTCTGGTGGTGGTGGCCGCTGCACTCCGGAACAGGGGTCTTCAGGTGTTTCCCTACCTCGACGACTGGCTCATCAAGGCCCCGTCAGCTCCAGAGGTCATTGCGGCGACCTTGACCACAATCTGCTTCCTGCAGAGCTTAGGCTTCGAGATCATCTTCCCCAAATCTCATCTGCAGCCTACCCAGTCCCTTCCCTTCATCGGGGCGGTTCTGGACACCATTCAGCTTCGAGCATTCCTTCCTCCTCAGCGCATGGATGCTCTTCTTCATCTCTGCCAGTCTGTATCTTCTCGCCAGTCTATCTCAGCGAGACACATGATGGTCCTCCTGGGCCACATGGCCTCTACAGTTCATGTGACACCCTTTGCCAGGCTCCATCTCAGAATTCCTCAGTGGACCCTAGCTTCTCAATGGACTCAAGTGTCAGACCCGTTGACTCGACACATCATAGTCACTCCTGCTCTTCGGCAGTCTCTACTTTGGTGGATGACCTCTTCGAATCTATCCAGAGGTTTGCTGTTTCACACTCCTCCCCACCAGAACGTTCTCACAACCGATTCCTCGACCTATGCCTGGGGGGCTCATCTGGATGGGCTTCGCACTCAGGGATTCGAGACCAGTGCGGACCGACTCCATCAAATCAATCTTCTGGAGCTCAGAGCCATCTTCTTTGCTCTTCAAGCTTTTCAACATCTGCTTCACGACATGGTGGTCCTCATCCGCACAGACAACCAGGTCGCCATGTATTATGTAAACAAGCAGGGGGGCACGGGATCGGCCTCCCTCTGCCAGGAAGCTCTCAGAGTCTGGGATTGGGCAGTTCACCACAATGCCTTCCTCAAAGCTGTCTACATTCAGGGGAAGGACAATGTCTTGGCAGACAACTTGAGTCGTCTCCTCCAGCCTCACGAATGGACTCTCCATTCCAACCCCCTTCATCAGATCTTTGCACAGTGGGGGACGCCTCAGATAGACCTCTTTGCGGCTCCCCACAACTTCAAACTGCCTCAGTTTTGTTCCAGGATCTACACTCCTCATCGCCTTGAGGCAGATGCTTTTCTACTGGATTGGGGGACTCGCTTTCTGTATGCGTTTCCTCCATTTCCTCTCATTCAAAAGACTCTGGTCAAGTTGAAATCTGACCAGGCCACCATGATTCTGATAGCTCCTCGGTGGCCCAGGCAACCTTGGTTCTCCCTTCTACTTCAACTCAGCAGCAGGGAGCCGGTCCTTCTTCCAGTGTTTCCTTCTCTACTTACTCAACATCAAGGATCACTGCTTCATCCCAACCTACAGTCTCTCCACCTGACAGCTTGGTTCCTCTCAACGTAACCCCTCACCAATTTTCCCAGGCGGTGAGGGATGTCTTGGAGGCTTCCAGGAAGCCTGCTACTCGACAATGCTACTCCCAAAAGTGGACTAGATTTTCTTCCTGGTGTGTTTCAAATTCCAAGGAGCTTCAGCGAGCTTCCCTATCCTCTGTGTTGGACTATCTTCTACACCTGTCTCAGTCTGGTCTCAAATCTACATCTATAAGAGTACACCTGAGTGCTATTGCGGCTTTCCATCAGCCTATACAAGGGAAACCTCTTATCTGCTCATCCTGTGGTTTCCAGATTTATGAAGGGACTTTTCCATGTCAATCCTCCTCTCAAACCTCCTCCTGTGGTTTGGGATCTCAATGTTGTCCTTTCTCAACTCATGAAGCCTCCGTTTGAACCTCTCAACAGGGCTCCACTTAAGTATCTCACCTGGAAAGTGGTTTTTCTGGTGGCCCTCACGTCTGCTCGCAGGGTCAGTGAGCTTCAGGCCTTAGTGGTGGATCCACCTTTCACAGTATTCCATCATGACAAGGTGGTCCTCCGCACTCATCCGAAATTCCTGCCTAAAGTGGTCTCTGAATTTCATCTCAACCAATCCATTGTACTTCCAGTATTTTTTTCCAAAGCCTCATTCTCATCATGGAGAATCAGCTCTTCACACTCTGGACTGTAAACGTGCTTTGGCTTTCTACCTGGATCGCACCAAACCACACAGAACTGCTCCTCAACTTTTCGTCTCCTTTGATCCGAACAAGTTGGGACGACCTGTATCGAAGCGTACCATCTCCAACTGGATGGCGGCTTGTATCTCTTTCTGCTATGCCCAGGCTGGATTATCCCTTCCTTGTAAGGTCACAGCCCATAAGGTCAGAGCAATGGCAGCCTCTGTAGCCTTCCTCAGATCGACACCGATTGAGGAGATTTGTAAGGCTGCCACTTGGTCCTCGGTTCATACATTCACCTCTCATTATTGTCTGGATACTTTCTCCAGACGGGATGGACAGTTTGGCCAAACAGTGTTACAAAATTTATTCTCCTAAGTTGCCAACTCTCCCACCATCCCATTGAGGTTAGCTTGGAGGTCACCCACTAGTGAGAATACCTGCCTGCTTGTCCTGGGATAAAGCAATGTTACTTACCGTAACAGTTGTTATCCAGGGACAGCAGGCAGCTATTCTCACGTCCCACCCACCTCCCCTGGGTTGGCTTCTCGGCTAGCTACCTGAACTGAAGAGACACGCCCGGTCCATCGGGTGGGAAGACACTGGCGCATGCGCGGTGCGGGCATCTCGAAACTTCTAAGTTTCTTCAAGCAAGATATGCTTGTGAGACGTCCATATCGGGGCTCTGTTGGATGACATCACCCACTAGTGAGAATAGCTGCCTGCTGTCCCTGGATAACAACTGTTACGGTAAGTAACATTGCTTTCATGCGGAGGTTCATCATAACCCCTGTTTTCTCACATCCGATTGATCACTGTGAGAGCGACTCTCACACATGCACAGAGCCAGCAGGGGAAGCCCAAACAACTGAGAGGCAGGGGAAGCCTCGAAAGTAGCCTCCTGCCCCTCAGCTGTTCAGGGCAGAAAATATTTTTTTCTTTTCTTTTAATGGGCACAGACACTAAGCATGTTACATAAGTACAATATTTGCCCCATTAAAAAAAAAACGCCCTCCTCCCTGCCGATGATGGTCCCTGATGAGTGCGGCACCGGGAATTCCCCCCCCTTCCCTAGGCTAGCGAAAATCGGCAGGAGGGATGCCCATTCCCTCCTGTGATACTCCCTCCCCCGTAAGAAAAAAAGATGGTAGGAGAGGCACCCCTTCCTACCATACTGACCATCCCTTCCCCCCAATGGCAGCAAAACGGCAGGAGGGATGCCCACTCCCTCCTGCCACTGAAGGTCAACCCCTGTACCAGGTGCTCCCCCCAAACATCCCTTTCCCCAGCCTAAACAAGGCAGGAGGAATACCTACTCCCTCCTGCCACCAGAGGTCCACCTAACTCCCCCTTACTTTTCAAAGAAGTTGGGAGCAGGAGGGATGCTCCGTCACTCCTACAGGGCCTGCCTGTCCAAAACAGCGGGCCTTCCCCTCAATGGTGCATCATGTAATGCATGGGAAGGGGCCTAAGGCCCTGACTGACTCATATGCCAAAGGCCCCTCCCCTTAGGAGTGGCTTTAGGCATCTGAGCCAATCAGGGCCTTAGACTCCTCCCTCTGTATCCTGGGATACAAAGGGGAGGAGTCTAAGGCCCTGATTGGCTTGACTGAGCCCCTTTTCAGTGATCCTTTCATTCCTGTAAGCCGGCCTTGAAAAGGGCCTGGTGGTTTCGTCTCTCAAAGTGCAAGTATATTGTATTTTCGGGCTCAGAGAGGCTTGCAGTCTCTGGCGATTCATACAGATGTTATTTGGTTTTTGAGGAGGTCTCAGATTGATACTCCCATTATGCAGACCGTTCCCATCTTGGAACCTCAATTACATAGTAGCATAGTAGATGACGGCAGATAAAGACCCGAATAGTCCATCCAATCTGCCCATCCTGATTCAGTTAAAGGCCTATTTCCTTAGCAACATCAGCAGATGAATCCAGAGACCAATGGGATAACACACTTCCTTAGCAAAGCAGCAGATGAATCCAGAGACCAATGGGATAGCTCACTTCTACCAGCAGGTGGAGATAGAGAAACTGATTAACAGGTGTACTTATTTGCTGGCACTCCTCCTGTCTCATCAGTATTCTCTATCTCCAAGCAGGTGGAAGTCGCTATTCAACTAGCTCCTGGATTCTGGCTGTGGCTGGAACTTTATTACCTCCTGTTGAGATTTTCTCTTCAGTGAGACTGCCATTCTGTTTCTCCTGTTGAGTTTTTTCTCTTCAGTGAGACAGGGGTGTCCGGCTAATCGGTGCCGGCTTTAGAGGTTACACTTGGGCCCCCCCTTGTCCCTGCCTCACCCTCCCTCCTATGATAGAGGGTCTGCCCTGGTCCCTATTTTTCTTCTTTCCCATTTAAAAAAAAAAAAAAAAAAAAGGGGGCCTACACAGCTGACTTTTTTGCCCTGCTCGTGCTGGGCAGCAGGTGTTGCCGGCGTCTACCGGCACTATCCAGTAGATTGTGAGTATGTGTTTTATTCTACTGGTCTCTGAACTTTGTGGTTGTGTGAGAGCTGTGGGTTTTTGACTATGGCAGTTTTGTTTTGTGGTGGAATATGTTTTTGTATGAGCTTGCTTCAGTGAGGTAGGTGGCCTCTGTATTCCTGCGCATAACTAAGGAGCGCTTCTTTTTCTTACCCTAGCGCTTGTGCTGTGGGGTTGGTAGTTTCTGGGACATTGTTTCTTGATACTGCCACGACCCGTGGGTAAATGTAACTGTGTGGCTCTTGATATGGCCGCAAATTGTGAGGACGGCTCCGGGTGTGTTATACATTATCTGAACTGGAGCTGAATCGTTCTATAGCGCGGGTGGTGCGAGCTTGTGCTCCCCTACTGTTGGGAGCCATGCGCCTTTTCCCCTTTCCTCCCCGAGGTGTGTTTTGCATTTTTTATACGCTTCGGTTATGGGCTCCGAGCCGGTGTGAGCGGCAATGTTCTAGGAGCCGGCCTATTTTGGCGCGAAACGGTCCGAGTTTGGGTCGCCAGCACTGCAATACACGGGGAGTTTTTCTGGGCGGCTGCCTTTCTCAGCGCAGGCCTCGCCGTCTGCTTTGCGGAGCGGTGTGCTGCGGTTTTGGCTATGAGCTCCCGGTCTGTTTTGTACAGCGCTGTTGGGGGAGCTAGCCGGTTTTGATTCTGGCAGGAAAGTGCCCGCGCTTGGGCCCCCAGCGCCGCGGGGTTCATTGACTCATGTCCTACAGCTAACTTAAGCGTGTACCGCGGCTTATTTTTGTTTGAAATCAGCTGTGCCCCGTATTGCAGTGCTCCATTTGCTGTGGTGTTGTCCACATGCTTCTCTTAACAAGAAAAAAAAAAAAAAAAAAGGTTGTTATTGGGGGCTGTCCATTTATATCCCTAGGCACTTCCACATTAAGTTTCTGCCCTGAGTTTGGCTGCCTACGCTTGGTTTTGCTGCCTTATGGGTTAGCAAACAGCAAGGTGGAGTAGGTGTCAAGGGCGTGCCAGTGTATCATTCGTGTGGTTCATTTCTTCACTCGGGGTTCCGATAACGTGCGGCGATGTTGGAGGTTTCCTTAGGCCTTCTGCCTGGGTGCTGCGTCCGCCTGCTTGGGCTCTTGACTTGTTTCTGCGGGGTAGTTGCAGGAATTCCGAGTGGAGGGTCTCTCTTGAGGCCTGATGGATCTTTTCTTCTTGCTGTGGGCCAGCTTGTCTGTGAAAACCTGGTGGCACAAGGGTTGTGTGCTGGGTTAGTAACAAGGAGCTGAGGTTCAAGCCCCAGCTAAGGAGTAGAGCTGATATGGCTCCAAAAGAAGAGGCGAAGGTTCAAGTCTATTAAAAAAAAAAAAAAAAAGCTAGACGGCCTTCCGCTCTAGAAGCATGGTCTAGTGGCGGCTGATCCCTAAGGGCAAGATCCTCTGCTTGCGAGGTCGTAGGGTAGCTGGCACTGTATGCCCAATGAATTCTCCCCTTACGCTCTCTTTTGGGGTGGAAACCTGGTCTGTTTTCGGCCAGGTACAGCTCGTTTCTCTGGAGAGGCGTATGCTGCTTCTGGTTTACGCCTGGTGCGCCTTGTCTTTCCTTTGCTTGCGTAAAGCTCAGGCAGGTTGCTGAATGTCCTCATGCTCCCCTTCACATCGCAAGACGGTGTTCTTTTTCCAGGTTGACAGTTTTCTCATGAAGGAGTAGTCGCTTTACTGTCAGGTCAGGGAGCTGTGAACTTTTTTTCAGGATGCTTGCACCTTTGCATCCTCCTCACGTTTCCAGAGTCTCTCTGTGTTGCGTTTCTCTTTGAAGTGTGGCTGGTCCTCGGGACAGTTCTTGTAGTTCTTAGGGTACCACTTATTAGTGGGTGGCCAAGATGGGAGCTTTGGGCAGGCTGGATTCCATTCGGCTGCATTAGTTTCTCAGGGTTACCCATTTCTGCAGTCAACCTGGGAAGATATTTACATTTTCTCTATGGACTCTGAGTCTGCACTAGGTTGGCCTGCCTCTCTCGGAGCAGCGCTTTCGGTTTGGGGCACATTCCATTTCACCTACCCAAGGGTTCGTTGGCACTGCCAGGCGATTTGTCTGATTTATGCTTGACTGCCTGCTTGATTCGGACGACTTCCAGTCGGGTCTTTTGACTGACACGAAGCGGGTGGTTTCTTTTCCTCATTTCTTTACATGCGCATCTTCATATTTGCAGTGCTCTTTTTTCCTATACTAGTTATAGGTATATCGGGTTGAGGCTGTTATTCTTATAGGAGAGACTTGTAATTCTTTCCAGAACCTTGAGTGTGGAGTCTCGATCTCAGATTGGCGTTCTTCGCTTACCATGGCTAAGAGTATGGGATTCTGTTCAGGTTCTAGCATCCATATTGCTGACCCCTCTGGGAACCTCAGCTTGCTTTCCCTTCTAACGCTCAGCAGCCGCTTTTATTCCAGTGGTTCTCGGTATCTCTGGGCTCCTATTAGTTGCTAGGCTTCTCCTGCATAGCTTTGTATGATTTAGGGGCTCAGAAAGATTGTCTTTCCAGGGCATGCCTCGGTCTTTCCTGGACTAGCTTATGACCACCGACTATTCCGGACTGTCGGGTTGGGGGGCTCGGTGGCTTCCATCCTCAGCTTCAGGAGTCTGGTCTTCAGAAGCGACTAAGTTCTGGTTCCTTCTTCTACTCTTGAGCATGGTCAGGCTTCCTTTCTGGAGCTTCAGACCATTCTTCCGGAATGCCGCTGAGGGCCCTTTCAGTCAGTATTATGATGGGGGTGTTTCTCTGCAGCTTGGGCAGTAGGTGATGTACTCAGTTGCCAGGTACAGTGGTTGTTCTACTTCGATGGGTGGACCCTCATCTTTCTATTCGGTTGACCGATCATTTTTCAGGTCAGGAAAAGAGTTTGGTTAGTCTTTCTCTCTGCGAAATCTGAGCATAGCTCATTTATTGGATGTTACTGTGTACAGCACTGCGTACGCTCTAGAAGTGTAGACGTTAGTTATAGTGATATCTTCTACATCCTGGTTATTAGGAATTTTGGCTCAGGTGTTCCACTTTTCTTGTGGTGGAAATAAGATCTCCTGGAACTTGACCTCATGGCCTCGTCTCACAATTCCATGCTTCCTAGCTTCTTAGGCGGGCACAGGAAGTGGGAGTTAAAGGGGGTAACAGTGTGGCTTCTTTCTTAAAGCCATACCACCCTGAATGTGCCCGATCCCGTCTGATCTCAGAAGCCAACCAGGATAGGGCCTGTTTAGTACCTGGATGGGTGACCACCTGGGAATACCAGGTGCTGTAGGATTGAAAAAAAAAAAAAAAAATCCTCTGGTTTCTCTTTTTCACTGTTTTCCCCTGGCTGATGATAGCTTGGATTTGCCATCTCAAGCTCGCTTTAGGGGCACAGTATTGGTACAATCTCTGGCTTGGCTGCGCCATCCTTGCTATGTGGATCTGTTGAGCCTTTCGACAGCCGGACTAAGAAGTTTCCTTTTATCTCCGACTTTGCTCTCCTTGATTGAGATCAACATGGATATTCATACTACTTTGGTATTACGACCTAGCTTTTGAGCAGTCTTGACTGGCATGTGACGGTAATGCGAAGCAGGTTGTTTCTTCTCTTATCCAGGCGCTACAGACGTCTTCTCCTGTGGCTTCTGCTTCCTTTTGGAGGTGTTTCCTTTCTTGAATACTTCTCAACAGTTGCACCCTTCCTGAGTTCCTTTTTAGCACAGGTATATTGCCGAAGGCATAGCGTTCAATTCCCTTCAGCTTCAATTACCATTCTTGGCTTGTTACAGGAACTAGGTATATGGCCCTTCGCTGACTTCTCAGCTTCCTGTAGTTCAGTTCCTAAAGAGAAGGCGGTATATTCATGCACCTCTTAGAAAGCCCGGTTTGGTGTAATTCATTCACGTACTTCTTCTAAGTTACCGATGGCTTCATTTTAGCCTTGTCCTTTGGGGCTCTAAAGAGCTGTGCGGTTGTCCATGGGATTCCTGGTGGTCATGGCTTCAGCTTTGCAGTTGCGATGTTGCAGGCCTTGTTCAACGGGGATTCCTATTCCTTATTTCCGTCATATGGGGTGTCAGTTCGGATGGTACCACTATTTCTTTCTAGGGGGGTGTCATCCTTTCTTTTACATCATGCTCGCTTTTCCTTCCTTCTTCCTGGAAGGAGATAGTGGAAGCAGTACTTTTATTCACTGCATTTTTTGAAACGTATGTAGCGTTCTCCGCGAGATCGGTTTCTAACAACTGTTAGTGGTTTATATCTCCTTTTTGGGATTCTTCAAGGAACGCCTCAGGTGTATGGCGGCGTCCGATGCCTACCTCGCTCAATGGTCCAGGAGGACATTTTTTATACTTGCCTGCTGGCAGGGGAGCGGGTGGCGATTGAACTTCATGACCATTCCGCTGGAGCGATGGCTGCTTCTTGGGCTCGGCCCAGAGGGTTTTTGCCTTGGAGGAGATTTGTCTTACGGCTAACTGGTCTTCCGAAAGTACCTTCTCTCCGCGTCTCTGCATGAATGTGCGGGCACATGCGATAGGGGTTTTTTTGATGCTTCGGTCGTTGCGAAGGCGGCGTTTGCTTCCCACCCAAATTAAGGATTGCTTTGCTACATCCCATTGGTCTCTGGATTCATCTGCTGCTTTGCTAAGGAAGGTAAAATTATGTTCTTACCTGTTAATTTTCTTTCCTTTAGAAGCAGCAGATGAATCCAGAGCCCCACCCTTTCTGGTATCTGGTTGTCAGTTTTTCGTGTACGGCTTTTAGTGATTGGGTGTTGTTCATGATTGCATTCTGTATCGTTGCTGTTCGCGAGGTGTTCTGGGAAAGAAGTTTTTTACATGCTATACCTACTGATGGTTAAATGTGCTTGGGCAAGGAGCTATACTGATGAGACAGGAGGAGTGCCAGCAAATAAGTACACCTGTTAATCAGTTTCTCTATCTCCACCTGCTGGTAGAAGTGAGCTATCCCATTGGTCTCTGGATTCATCTGCTGTTTCTAAAGGAAAGAAAATTAACAGGTAAGAACATAATTTTACCATCTACCAGCAGGCGGAGATAGAGAAACTGATTAACAGGTGGTCCTATTGGCTGGCACTCCTCCTGTATCTTCAGTATGCTCTATCTCCCAGCAGGTGATGGTCGCTATTCAACTAGCTCAGTGGTTCCCAAACCTGTCCTGGGGGACCCCCAGCCAGTCAGGTTTTCAAGATATCCCTAATGAATATGCATGAGAGAGATTTGCATATAATGGAAATGACAGGTATGCAAATCTCTCTCATGCATATTCATTAGGGATATCTTGAAAACCTGACTGGCTGGCTGGGGGTCCCCCAGGACAGGTTTGGGAACCACTGAACTAACTCCTGAATTCTGGCTGTGACTGGATAATTATTTTCTCCTGTTGAGGTTTCTCTTCAATGAGACTGCCATTCTATTTCTCCTGTTGAGGTTTCTCTTCAGTGAGATAGGGGTGTCCAACTGAACAGTGCCGGCTTTAGGGGTTACACCTCCCTTCAATGATAGAAGGTCTGACTGGGTCTCCATTTTTTTTTTCTTTCCCTTCTCTGTTTTAAAAAAAAAAAGGGAGACCACAGTTGCTACATTCTGCTCTGTTAGTGTTGCACAGCCAGCTCTTACTGGCTTCAACCAGCCCTAACAACAAGCTTGTGAGTATGCATGTGTTTTTTACTGTTGTTTGAACTTCAGGTTTTGTTTGGGAGTCTTAGTACTGTGGGTTCGGTCAACGTAGGTTTAAGGAATGGATATTTTATTGAGGCTAAGTTTTATGACGGATGAGATGGATCAGCCAGATGGAAGCATTCTGCAGGAGCTGTGGAGCCTGAGAGAGGAGGTAAAGCGCTTAAGAAGCATCCGAGACGACGAGGCCTTCATCGATGGAGTCATCAAGGAGCTGTCCCAGATCACCAAACAGGAACCAGACAAGACTATCCTCATGATGCCCAAAGCGACCAACCCTGCAACCTTGACACCAACAATCGGGATACAGGAAGAGGCTGGAGACGCTGACTCCTGGCAGCTGGTGACTTCCTCCAAGGGCAAACGAAGAAAACCTTCATCTTCAGCCTCATTTTCTGTCTCTTTCTCTCACATACAGGGCAGTTTTACATCGACCCCACAAATCACCTTGAAGAACAGATTCCAGATGTTACAGGAAGGATCTGACAACAAGACACAGGAAGTTGTCCAGCAGACGGTTCCAGCTCCAGAGACAACAGGACGACTCCCCCCAAAGAAGCGTAGAGTGGTAGTTATTGGAGATTCACTGCTAAGGGGCACCAAGGGACCTGATATGCAATCAAGAGAGGTTTGCTGTTTGCCAGGGGCCAGGATCCGAGATGTAACCGCCTTCCTAGACAGACTCATCAAGCCACAAGACTACTTCCCCATGCTTCTCATCCACGTGGGAACAAATGATACTGCCAGAAACACACCGAAGAGCATACCTGTAGACTTTGGAGCCCTGGGTGAGAAGCTGAGGAGGATGGATGCGCATGTGGTCTTCTCCTTGATCCTCCCGGTGAAGGGCAAGGGAAGAGCCAGGGAAGATCGTATCCAGAGAACAAATGACTGGCTGCACGGATGGTGCAAGGAGATGAACTTCGGGTTCCTGAACCATGGAGAGGCATTGTAAGGACTACAAGGACCAGACGGACTACACCGGACCAGAAGAGGTAAGCATGTCTTTGGACACCGATTAGCCCGCCTACTACATAGGGCTTTAAACTAGGTAAGTTGGGGGAGGGTACTGGCACAAACAACCAACCTGGCGAGGTAAGCTGCCAATCCATTTTTTAGTCTGAGGTAAGTACACATTGCATTTCCAAGTCTGGGGTAAGTACTCATTGCAACTCTAGGTCTGAGGTGAGTACACACATTTCCGAGTCTAGGGTATGTACACATTGTAATTTTGGTTCTAGGGAGGGTACACACCTTGCAAACGGTACTGAAGGAGGCAAGTTAGCTCAGGCAGGAATATTTAGACAGGGACATAACAAACATAAGGTATGGAGGGCTATGTACGTCAATGCCCACAGTTTGAGCAACAAGATTCTAGAATTAGAGACGGAAATAAGGAACGCTGACCTAGATGTGGTGGCGATATCCGAGACCTGGCTCACGGACTCCCATGGATGGGACATGGTCATACCGGGTTACAACTTACTCCGTCAGGATAGAGAGGGCAAAATGGGAGGAGGGGTAGCTCTTTATACTAAAGAAGACATTAAAGTTACAAGAATTGCGGATGTCAGGTACACCAGGGAATCCCTCTGGGTGAATTTGGCCAGGGGGTAGGACAAATGCCTGTATCTTGGCATAATATACAGACCTCCAAGACAACAGGATGACCTAGATATTAAATTAATCGAAGACATAGAGAATATCACTCTTCGTGGGGACACAGTATTATTAGGAGACTTCAATATGCCTGATGTGAATTGGAACAATCTTACCTCTGCAACCGGCAGCAGCAGAAGGCTATTAAACTCTATAAAGGGAGCAAGACTCAAGCAAATGGTACTGGAGCCCACTAGGGATCAAGCGATACTGGACCTGATACTTACCAACGGAGAAAGCGTCACGGAGGTCTCTGTAGGAGACACGTTGGCCTCCAGTGACCACAACATGGTATGGTTCAACCTCAGGAAAGGTTTCACTAAATCAACCACACTAACCAAGGTCCTCAACTTTAAGGGCACAAACTTCGAAAGCATGGGAGACTTCGTCCATCAGGCGCTGCAAAACCAAGTAGAAACAGACAATGTAGAGGTACTGTGGTCAACTCTGAAAACAACCATACACGAAGCAACCAACCGTTATATAAAATCAGTTAGTAAACGGCGCAGAAACAATAAACCACAATGGCTCTCTGCGGAGATCTCAGACCTCATAAAAAAGAAGAAAAGAGCATTCACCTCCTACAAACAATCAGGTAAGCAGGAATCTAGGGAAGACTATCTGGCCAAGTCAAAAGCGGTCAAAACAGCAGTCAGAGAGGCCAAATTTCAAATGGAAGAGAATCTAGCGAAGAACATCAAAAAGGGCGATAAATCCTTCTTCAGGTATATTAGTGACAGAAACAGAAACACAGGTGGGATAGTACGCCTTAAGAAACCTGACGGGAACTATGTAGAATCGGACTCCGATAAAGCCAAAATCTTAAATGAATACTTCTGCTCAGTCTTCACTTGCGAGGCGTTGGGATCCGGCCCTCAGCTGCAGACAAGGGAAAGCATGGAAGACCCATTTTGAAACTTAATGTTTACGCCCAGCAGTGTCTACTATGAGCTATCAAGACTCAAAGTGAACAAAGCTCTGGGACCAGACATACTACACCCCAGGGTGCTCAGGGAGTTGTGTGATGTCCTGACAGAACCGTTATCCGCACTCTTCAATCTTTCCCTAAGTAATGGAAGAGTCCCGTTGGACTGGAAAATGGCTAACGTCATCCCGCTCCACAAAAAGGGATGCAAGATGGAGGCTGCGAACTACAGACCGGTGAGTCTAACATCGATAGGTGAGCAAACTAATGGAAACTCTAATCAAACGTCAATTGGACACGATCCTGTCTGAGGAGTATCTATGAGATCCCCATCAACAAGGATTTACAAAGGGAAGGTCCTGCCAATCCAATCTGATCAGCTTCTTTGACTGGGTAACAAGAAAGCTGGATACCGGGGAATCCCTAGACATCATGTACTTGACTTCAGCAAAGCATTTGATAGCATCCCACACTGCAGGTTATTGAACAAGATGAGTTCGATGGGATTAGGCGACACATTAACTGCATGGGTTAAGGACTGGCTTAGTGGTAGACTTCAAAGGGTGGTAGTAAACGGCACCCCCTCAGAAACAATGGAGGTGATCAGTGGAGTGCCGCAGGGCTCGGTCTTGGGCCCGATCCTATTCAACATCTTCGTAAGTGACTTGGCTAAGGGTCTTCGAGGTAAAATTACGTTATTCGCCGATGACGCCAAACTATGCAACATAGTGGGCGAGAGCACAACAGACAAAAGCACAGTGCTTGACAAAGGCTCAATATCCGACAGTATGACACATGACCTGCTCTTATTGGAGCATTGGTCAAGGACCTGGCAACTAAGTTTCAATGCCAAAAAATGCAAGGTCATGCACCTTGGCAGCAAAAATCAATGCACGCCTTACACCCTGAATGGTGAGACCCTAGCAAGGACTGTAGCAGAACGAGACTTGGGGGTGATCATTAGTGAAGACATGAAGTCTGCCAATCAAGTGGAGAAAGCTTCATCCAAAGCTAGACAAATCATGGGTTGTATCCGTAGGAGCTTCGTCAGCCGTAAACCCGAGGTCATAATGCCTTTGTACAGATCCATGGTGAGACCCCATCTGGAATACTGTGTACAATGCTGGAGGCCACATTACCACAAAGATGTGCGGAGAGTTGAGTCGGTTCAGAGAATGGCCACCCGGATGGTCTCAGGACTCAAGGATCTCCTGTATGGGGAACGGCTGGATAAGTTGCATCTATATTCACTCGAGGAACGCAGAGAGAGGGGGGACATGATCGAGACGTTCAAATATGTCACGGGCCGTATCCAGGTGGAGGAAGATATCTTTTTTCTAAAAGGTCCCATGGCAACAAGGGGGCATCCGTTGAAACTCAGGGGTGGGAAATTTCATGGTGACACCAGAAAATATTTCTTCACCGAAAGAGTGGTTGATCGCTGGAATAGTCTTCCACTGGAGGTGATTGAGGCCAGCAGCATATCAGATTTTAAGAAAAAATGGGATTGGCACGTGGGATCTCTTCAAGGAGGGAGTTAGGGGGTGGGACATTGGTATGGGCAGACTAGATGGGTTTTGGCCCTTTTCTGCCGTCAGTTTCTATGTTTCTATGTTTCCCGCCCTTTGCAAGCATGTGCTTGGTTTCCTTGTTGGTTACAGCGCGGCAGTTGCGGTGCGATTTCATGCTCGCACTTTATCTCCTCGTTGGGTTTCAGTGCAGCAGTAGTAGTCCTGTTTATTACGAGGCTCTCTTTCTTCATTGTTTGTCGTGGCCATGTGCAGCTGATTGTGCAGGTGCCAGTTTATAGCAGCGCGCATGAGATGGGACATGTTTTTTCCGGCGCTGTGGGAAGCACCGCACCGTTCTAGTTATTCCCCAAGTCTGATTTTCTTTCTATGCAGGCTGCGGCAGGGTAAATTTTGCGGGGCTTGAATCCGACTATGTTTCTAGGAGCGTTGATGCAGCGGCCACGTGTCGGCGAGAATCAGGCGCGCGCTTGGGTCTCCGGCGATGGCAGGAGAGCTGCAGCGTTCCAGTAGTTTATTTCCAGCTGACTTTGGTCAGGGTATGCTGCGGCTTCTCTCCTTTCCGGTTCAGACAAGTGGCACATGTTTCATCAGCTTTGGGACAAGCTTGGGCAGATTTATATGTCTGTGTTTGTGTTCTTCTGTATTCACTTGAAGGAAGCTGCTAGTTTAATCGGACTCTGGGGTTAGCACTCGAGGGGATTATCAGAGAGACTCTGACCTGTGCTAGGTCACCCAGTCTCGGTTTGTCTCCGGACTGGGTCGACATAAGGCAAATCACGGCACAGTAAGATATTGCTCTGTATTTCACACGGGTATCTCATTGTCTCTCTTGGGGTCCCTGCAGATTGAGCCTTTGTCTGTTGGTAACTGTCCTTATTTGGGCCTCTCTGCTGCGCTGCATGTGTCTAGTAGTGGCATAGGATATATATGCCTAAAGGTAGTACAAACAGTTTCCAAGTTCGGGCTGTCTCTATGGGCATAATGACACTTCGCATCTTCCTGCAGCCAGGACTCTCTTTCTCTATTTCTGAGGGGACCTGGACTTCAGATTTCCATGCTTATCATGCTAGTTTCTCTTGTCAACATTTTCTCATGGCACATGCTAGACGGACCCCCTGACCAGACAGGAAGGGCTGTACAGCTCCTTCTAACCAGGAGCCAGTTATCTATTCTATCAAGCCCGCGGAGGAGCACGCGCTATGTGGCTGTTAGCCTCATCCCTGAAGCTCTCATTAGCGATGTGAGCTTTGTCTGATAGCTGTTGGGATGCTGTTGTTTTCCACGGGGCGGTAGATGCAGCATCTTGATTGCATCTACTACGTATTCACTTTAAAGGACATACGTATTTTGCTCACGTTGCATGGAGTTAGTACTGTTTTCATGGTTCCAGTATACTCCTCTTTACATTGTGAAATTTGATTTTCTTAGGAGAATTTCAGGGGGGCCTGCAAGAGGGGTAGAAGTGGGAGGAACACTAGGCAACAGTGATCACAACGTGATCAGATTCACATTAGAAAGGGGGTCACCCATAGTGGGGAGGACCGCAACGACTGCGCTCAACTTCAGGAAAGGGAACTATGTTGCTATGAGGAAAATGGTGGGGAGGAAGCTCAGGAACGGCTTTAGGATGGAGACTTTAGGGAGCGCCTGGACCCTTCTCAGGGACACACTGCAGGAAGCGCAAAAACTGTACATCCCCAGTTTCAGGAAAGGCCGCAAGAACAAACGGTCAAAAGACCCGGTTTGGATGGCACATGAAGTAAAGAAGGTAATCAGTGACAAGAAAGTATCCTTCCGGAAATGGAAAAGGGATCCAACGGAGGAAAATCACCAGGAGCACAGGAAATGCCAAAAGGAATGCCACCGAGAGATTAGAAAAGAAAAAGGGAAATACGAGGAGGGGCTGGCCAGGGAGGCGAAAAACTTCAAGGCATTCTTCAGTTACGTAAAGGGGAAGCAACCAGTGAGAGAGGAGGTGGGGCCATTGGACGATGGGGATAGGAAGGGAGTGATTAAGGAGAATAAAGAGGTAGCTGAGAGGTTGAACACGTTCTTCTCATCGGTCTTCACGAGCGAGGACACGTCCAATATACCGGACTCAGAGGAGCTCATGAGTGGGGAGCAGGCCAAAAGATTGGGGCATATAGAGGTAAGTCGGGAGGATGTCCTCAAGCAGATTGACAGACTGAAAAGCGGCAAATCACCGGGACCGGACGGGATCCACCCAAGGGTTCTAAAGGAACTAAGTCAGGAAATAGCGGGCGCAATCCAGCATGTTTGCAACCTATCCTTGAAAACTGGAGAGGTACCAGAGGACTGGAAACTGGCGAATGTCACACCTATCTTTAAGAAGGGATCGAGAGGTGATCCCGGGAACTACAGGCCGGTGAGCCTGACTTCAGTTATAGGGAAGATGGTGGAAGCAATGATCAAGGACAGCATTTGCGAGCACATCGAGAAAAATGGCCTACTGCGGACAAGCCAGCACGGATTCTGTAAGGGAAGGTCGTGCCTGACAAACCTTCTGTACTTCTTTGAGGGAATAAGCAGTCAAGTGGACAAAGGGGAACCCATAGACATCATTTACCTCAATTTTCAAAAGGCCTTTGACAAGGTGCCACATGAAAGGCTGCTTAGGAAGCTGTGGAACCACGGGGTGGGCGGGGATGTACACAGATGGATCAAGCACTGGCTGTCAGGTAGACTACAGAGGGTCAGAGTAAAGGGCCAATATTCTGACTGGCGGGGAGTCGCGAGCGGTGTGCCGCAGGGATCGGTGCTGGGGCCGCTACTCTTCAACATATTTATCAATGACCTGGAAACGGAGGCAAAGTGTGAGGTTATAAAATTTGCAGACGATACCAAGCTCTGCGCCAGAGTTAGGACCAGGGAGGAGTGTGAGGAACTGCAAAGGGACCTCGATAAGCTGGAGGACTGGGCAAACAAATGGCAAATGCGCTTTAACGTAGATAAATGCAAGGTCATGCACATAGGGAAAAAGAACCCGTTGTTCGAGTATAAAATGGGGGGGAGATTGCTGGAAGACACCGGACTTGAGAGAGACTTGGGTGTGCTAGTGGATCCATCCATGAAACCATCCGCACAGTGTGCAGCAGCCTCGAAGAAAGTCAACAGGATGCTGGGCATCATCAAGAGGGGCATATCAACCAGGACGCGGGAAGTCATCATGCCGCTGTATCGAGCGATGGTGCGCCCACATCTGGAATACTGCGTTTAATATTGGTCGCCGCACCTCAAGAAGGACATGGCAGTTCTTGAGAGAGTCCAAAGGAGGGCAACGAAACTGGTAAGAGGGCTGGAAAACTGCCCATATGCCGAGAGGCTGGATAAACTGGGGCTCTTCTCTCTGGAAAAGAAGAGGCTCAGGGGGGATATGATAGAGACCTTCAAAATACTTAGGGGCATAGAGAGGGTGGACAGGGACAGGTTCTTCAGACTAAAAGGGACGACAGGTACGAGGGGGCACTCAGAGAAACTGAAGGGAGATAGGTTCAAATCAAATGCAAGGAAGTTTTTCTTCACCCAAAGGGTCGTGGACAAATGGAATGCGCTCCCGGAGGAAGTGATCCGGCAGAGTACAGTACAGGGATTCAAACAGGGATTGGACAGATTCCTGAGGGAAAAGGGGATCGTGGAGTACTGAGGGAGGTGCTGGGGTGTTGCATAAGTATAGACAGCTCACCAGGTTGTGCAGGTGCAAGGCCGGAGGGTTAGGACATTGATGGGAAGATAGGACTTCGATGAGAAACCTAGGGGGCAAGGGGGCCCCTTCTGGTGATTAAGGCAGGTCATGACCTGTTGGGCCGCCGCGGGGTGGACTGCTGGGCGGGATGGACCTCTGGTCTGACCCGGCAGAGGCACTGCTTATGTTCTTATGTACAGATCCTACAGTTCTCATCCTGCCGTTCCCTGACCTTCTGCACTTAATTCTGAGGGGATCTTGACTTCTTCCAATGACTCTTCAGGCTTTCTCATGAGGGGGAAGATGCTATAATGTCAGGTCAAGGGGCTGTGAACATTTTTCAGGATGCTTGCAACTTTGCATCCTCCTCAGGTTTCCGGTTCGTTCTTGGAGTCTCTATGTTTTGTGTTTCCCTTTTAAGTGTTACTGGTCCTCAGGGCAGTTCTTGTAGTTCTTCAGGAACTAAGGGACGTTGTTCTATTTACTGCATGGTGCCCAAGAGGGGGGCATTGGGCAGGCTGGATCCCATTCTGTTGAATTAGTTTCTTGGGGTTACACATTTCTGCAGAAAAACTGGGAAAATATTTACATTTTCCCTATGGACTCAGAATCGGCACTAGGTTTGCTTGCCTCTCTTGGAGCAGCGCTTTCGGTTTTGGCACATGCCATTTTGCCTACCCAAGGCTTCACGAACATTTTAGAAAATGTGGGCAGTGGTATTGTTTTGGCACTACCAGGCGATTCACCTACTTTCGGGCCATTTGATTGACACGAAAAGGGTGGTTTCTTTTCCTCAGTTCTTTGGACGTGAATCTTCGAATTTGCACAGCGCTCTTTTCTCTTGTACTATTTATAGGTATATTGGGGAGATTTTTTTTATTCATATAGGAAAGAAATGTGTTTCTTCCCAGAGACTAGGGCGATGGGTCACAGTCTCAGGTTTGCATTCTTCTTTGGTCACCATGACCAAGAGTATGGGATTCTGTACAGGTTCTAGGATCCATGTTGCTGACTACACTGGGAACTTCGGCTGTCGCTTTTGTTCCGGTGGTTCCCGGTATCTCAGGGCTCCAATTATTTGGTAGGCTCCTCAAGCAATGTTCTGTATGATTTGCTGGCTCAGTAAGATTTCTCTTTTCAAAGGCATGCCTCGATCTTTGTTGGACCAACTCATGGACACCAAACATCCCGGGCTATCGGGTTGGGGGGCTCGGTGCCTTCCTTCCTCAGCTCCAGGAGTCTGGTCTTAAGAGGCGTCTCAGTACTTGTTCATTCTTCTACTCTGGAGCATGGTCAGGCTGGAGCTTTCTGGAGCTTCAGACCATTCTTCCGGAATGAAGCTGAAGGTCTTTTCAGTCAGTTTGTGGTTGAAGTTGTGGTTCTACTTCAATGGGTGGACCCTCATCTTCCTCTTCTGTTGGCAGATCATTTTATGGGTCAGGAACAGAGTTTGGATAGACTTTCTCTCCGAAATCTGAGCATGGCCCATTTACTGTATGTTACAGTTTACAGCGCTGTGTATGCTCTAGAAAGTGTAAATGTTGGTAATAGTGAAATCTTCTACATCCTGGATATTGATAATTTTGGCTCAGGCGTTCCAGCTCTTTTTATGGAAGTGAGATCTCCTGGAACTAGACCTCATGGCCTCGTCTCGAAATTCTAAGCTTCCTAGCTTCTTTGGCGGGCACAAGGAGTAGGAGTCAGAGGGGGTAGCAGCGTGGCTTCTTTCTCGCTTCTGGTTTTTCTTTTTTCAGTGTTTTCCCCTGGCTGATGATGGCTTGGATTTGCCATCTCAAGCTCGCTTTCAGGGCATTTGTAGAATCTCTGGATTGGCTGTGCCATCCTTGCTATGCGGATCTGATGAGTCTTTCGACAACTGGACTGTTGAGTTTTGTGGTATCTCCGGATTTGCTCACCTAGGGTCCGATCAACATGGATATTCGTACTACTTTGGTATTACGACCTAGCTTTTGAAAAGTCATGGCTGACGTGTAAGGGTTATGCGAAGCAGGTTGTTTCTTATCTTATCCAAGCGATACAAACGTCTTCACCTGTGGCTTCTGCTTCCTTTTGGAGGTTTTTCCTTTCTTGGGTACTTCTCAACATTTGCATCCTTCCAGAGTTCTTTTTTGGCACAAGTGTATTGCCAAGGGCTTAGCGTTCAATTCCCTTCAGCTTCAAGTGCCATTCTTAGCTTGTTACAAGGGCTAGGTATATTGCTCTTCGCTTACTTCTCAGCTTCATGTAGTTCAGTTCCTAAACGGAGTACGGTATATTCGTACACCTCTTAGAAAGCCCTGTCCGGAGTACAGTATTAAGGTACTTCTTCGCAGTTTACCGAAGGCTTCATTTCATCCTTGTCTTTTGAGACTCTAAAGGGCTGTGCCGTTGAACACGGGGTTTCTTGTGGCTATGGCTTCAGCTCGGCGAATCTGGGGTGTCAGTTCGGACGGTGCCACAATTTCTTTCTAAGGATGTGTCATCCTTTCTTTTATGACATTCTCACTTTTCCTTCCTCCTTCCTGGGAGGAGAAATGGGGAGACGTGCTTTTATTCACTGCATTTTTTTTGAACGTGCGTAGTGTTCTCCACGATCTAGTTTTCTAACGATTTTTAGTTGTTTAGATCACCTCTTTGTATTCTTCAAGGGACGCCTCAAACGTATGGCGGCGTCCAAAGCCTCCATCTCTCGATGGGTCCAGGAGGACATTATTTACGCTTGCTTGATGGCAGGGAAGCAGTTGGCGAAAGAACTTCATGACCATTCCGCCAGAGCGATGGCTACTCGGTCCAGAGATTTTTTCCTTGGAGGAGTTTTGTCTCGCAGCTACTTGGTCTTCCGAGAGTGCTCTATCTCAGCATTACCGGTTGGATGTGGGAGTGCATGCGGTGGATGCATTTAGTGCTTCGGTTGTTGCGGAGGTGGCGTTTGCTTCCCACCCAGATTGAGGATTGCTTTGCTACATCCCATTGGTCTCTGGATTCATCTGCTGCTGTTGCTAAGGAAGGAAAATTATGTTCTTAACTTTTCTTTCCTTTAGACGCAGCAGATGAATCCAGAGCCCCACCCTTTCTGGATATTGTCTGTCGGTTTTTTCTTTTGCAACTTTCGAAGTTTGTTATTATTGATGGTTGTATTCTGTATTATTGCCTTTTGAGATTTATTATGGGAAAGAAGTTTTTTTACATGCTATGCCTATTGATGGTTACGGATGCTTGGGCAAGGAGCTATACTGAAGATACAGGAGGAGTGCCAGCCAATAGGACCACCTGTTAATCAGTTTCTCTATCTCCGCCTGCTGGTAGATGTGTGCTATCCCATTGGTCTCTGGATTCATCTGCTGCGTCTAAAGGAAAGAAAATTAACAGGTAAGAACATAATTTTTCTTTATTTTAAAATGGCATTTGAGATTAATTTCTTTATAACTCTATTTTACTTTGGTTAAGATAAGGTTTTCACTTTTTCCCTTTCCCTTTTGTTGTTTTCCTTCTGTTTTTACCTATAATATTTTGTAAATCTTCTCTTTTCCCTTTTACCCATTTGTGTTTGTGTGTTTTGAGGTTTTACCTTGTTATTGATTTTTGAAATGCCAACTTGCTTTTATCCCAGGACAAGCAGGCAGGTATTCTCACTAATGGGTGACGTGATCCAACGGAGCCCCGATGCGGACGCTTCTTTGAAGAAAAACTCGAAGTTTTGAGTCGCCCGCACCGCGCATGCGCGTGTGCCTTCCCGCCCAGACCAGGGCGCGTCTCCTCAGTTCTTACTTTTCCGCGGAGCCGAGAAGTCAGTCTTCGACTCTCTGCGTGAAGTTTTCTTGACTTGTGCCTTCTAAGTCTGCGGTTTTGGTTTTATTTGATCTTAATCACTGATTTTCGACGTGTTTTATTGTTTAAAAAAAAAAAAAATTTAATCGTTCCGTTCGAATGGGCAGGCCATGTGGCCGCAGCCCCGCGGCTTCGATCTTGCGGCGGAGCTTTTACGGCCTATGTCCCGGCCTATCACCGGTTTTAAAAAGTGTGACAAGTGCCAGCGCGCGATTTCGTTAACGGACCCTCATCGACGCTGTATTTGGTGTCTCGAGCCTGAACATCTCCCGAAATCGTGCTGGCCTTGCTCTACACTCACCGCACGTGCTTTCAAGCACCATTGCGTTTTGTGGGAATCGCTGTTCATGGAGTCCTCGACGGAGCCGTCGACCACGAAGGGACCTTCGCCCTCGACATCATCCGCAACTCCACAGCCTACCACCTCTGCGGCGCCGAGTCTCATCAAGCCCGCCTCGTTCTTCCCTGCTCAGACTCCGGTGCCTGCTGTGATGCCTTCCTCAACCTCCTCAGGTCAGGTAGCTCAGCAGCCCATTCCCCCAATAGTGTTAAAAGTGCCCAAGGCCTCGAAGTCCAAGCACTCACACACTGCCCCAAGGGAGTGCGAGGCCCGCGCAGGTGGTCCCATTCAGATGCGGATCCATCCTTGCCGGCCTCGTTCCAGACCATGCTACAGAAGCAATTCTTCGAGCTCTTTACCACGATGGGGCCTCAGCTTCTTTCCCAAATCCAGCCTGGGCACGTGGAGGCCTCACACGAGGTCGAGCCCCCTCCAGTGCCTCAGCGGGGAACACACTCTCAACAGGGAGCAGAGTCTCTTCGAGTGTCTGGTCTGGCAACTATGCATGCATCGCAAGGAGCAGAGTCTTTGCCCATGCCTCCATTGGAACCGATGCACTCGATGCAAGGAGCAGAGTCTTTGCGAGTGCCGCCGTTGGTACCAGTTCACTCGATGCAAGGAGCAGAGTCTTTGCGAGTGCCGCCGTTGGAACCAGTTCACTCGATGCAAGGAGCAGAGTCTTTGCGAGTGCCGCCGTTGGAACCAGTTCACTCGATGCAAGGAGCAGAGTCTTTGCGAGTGCCTCCATTGGAACCGATCACCCCGACGGGGTTCGAGCCTCTACGGCAACCACCCCTGCTTCGATCGACTGCTTCCAGCCCCATCCACTACCTGGGGGCTCAACGAAGACCTACTCGCCTCGCCCATCGAGGCCGACCTCTCGACACAGTCCACATCACCGATCAAAGCACTCCTTGAGACACTCGTCCAGACAGGCCTCGCCTCATCGGAAGCAAGCATACCTGGAGTATTCGCCACCGACTACTACTCCTCCACCGATGCCAGAGCTCGAGGACACGATGGGATCTCTCTCACCTTCTCGATCCCTGTCCCCTATGGATCCGGAGGCTTTGACCTCATCGAGCCCGTCCCGAGGCCCTGCAACAGCCGACCAATTGTCCTTCTCCTCGTTCCTGCGACAGATGGCTGATGACATGGACATCCCCCTGGATACGGGGGTCCAAATTCTCGAAAGAATACCTTGAGACTATGCGCTTCCCTCAATCACCTGCGGAGTCCCTCAAGCTTCCCTTACATAAGCTGCTGGACCAGACTTTCGCACGGTGCCTCGAGACACCTTATTCGATCCCTGTAGTGCCGAGTAAATTGGACACCAGATACCGCACTGTCTCGCAGCTCTCCCACCAATCCCTTTTGGTGGAGTCCTCACTGAAGCGGTCCCATCCTTCCCAGGTCTACGCCTCCGTCCCACCTGGTAGAGAGGGAAAGACCATGGACCGATTCGGCAGGAGAGTGTACCAGAACTTCATGATGGCCTCGAGAGTTCTGAATTACAACTTCCACTTCACAACATATTTGGAGTTTCTTTTGTCCGTACTCCAGAAGTTTACGCCCTACGTGGATCCTAGGGCCCAGTTCGAGTACCAGGAGGCGCTGGCCTCGTTATCCCAACTCCGAGTACAGCTCATGCAATCCTCCTACGATGCTTTCAAGCTTGCGGCTCGGGCCGTAGCATGTTCGGTGGCTATGCGCCGGCTGGCGTGGCTGCGGACCATCGACATGGACCCCAACCTCCAGGACAGGCTTGCCAATGTTCCATGTGCCGGCTCCGACCTCTTTGAGTCCATCGAGGTGGTGACCAAGAAGCTCTCGGACCATGAGAAATTCTTCCTGTCCATCCTGCGTCCGAAGCCCAGGCCTGCTCCTCCTCGTCAATCACGCCCACCGTTGATCTACCAGCAGCGTTACCCCCCGAAACAGGCTCCCCCCCATCAGACAGCCTGTGAAGAGGCAGCACCCGCAGAAACATCAGCAAAAGCCTCAACCATCTGCTGTCCCTAAGGCTTCTCAGCCCTTTTGACTGTCTCAAAGAGGACATAACCTCTGACGTTCTGCCATTTTCAGTGATTCCACCTATCGGAGGTCATTTTTTCCATCGATGGACGACTATCATCACTGACCTCTGGGTCCTCTCCATTGTCAAGGAGGGATACTCCCTTCAATTCCACCAGGTTCCTCCGGAACATCCTCCAAGAGAGTATCCTTCCAACTTGACACAGACCGCCCTTCTCCTTCAGGAAGCCCAGGCCTCGGGACCAACAGAACAAGGGGTTTTACTCCCGGTACTTCCTTGTTCCGAAGAAGACAGGCGATCTGCGACCCATCTTGGACCTCAGGGTGCTCAACAAATTTCTGATCAAAGAAAAGTTTTGCATGTTGACCCTGGCATCCCTGTACCCCCTCATCGAGCAGAACGATTGGTTATGCTCCGACCCATCTTGGACCTCAGGGTGCTCAACAAATTTCTGATCAAAGAAAAGTTTTGCATGTTGACCTTGGCATCCCTGTACTCCCTCATCGAGCAGAACGATTGGTTATGCTCTCTGGATCTGAAGGAGGCCTACACTCACATCCCCATTCATCCGGCCTCCCGCCAATTTCTCAGATTCTGGGTGGGAAATCTTCATCTGCAATACCGAGTGCTTCCCTTCGGCCTGGCCTCTTCCCCCAGAGTCTTCACCAAGTGCCTGGTAGTGGTGGCCGCTGCACTCGGGTGTTTCCTTACTTGGACGACTGGCTCATCAAGGATTCCACGTCTCAAGGAGTCGCCCTCGCGACTCAGAAAACAATTTGGTTACTACAATATCTGGGATTCGAGATAAACTTCCCAAAATCCCATCCACAGCCTTCCCAGACTCTCCCCTTCATCGGGGCGATTCTGGATACCACCAAGCTCCGAGCATTCCTCCCTCCCCCACGCATGTAGGCTCTGCTTCATCTCTGCCAGTCAGTATCCTCTCGCCTGTCCATCCCGGTGAGATAGATCAGTGATTCCCAACCCTGTCCTGGAGGAACACCAGGCCAATCGGGTTTTCAGGCTAGCCCTAATGAATATGCATGAGAGAGATTTGCATATGATGGAAGTGATAGGCATGCAAATTTGCTTCATGCATATTCATTAGGGCTAGCCTGAAAACCCAATTGGCCTGGTGTTCCTCCAGAACAGGGTTGGGAACCACTGAGATAGATGATGGTCCTGCTAGGCCACATGGTCTCTACAGTACATGTGATTCCGTTTGCCAGACTTCACCTCAGGACTCCTCAGTGGACCTTGGCGTCTCAGTGGTCCCAGACGTCCGACCCTCTGACTCAACACATCCAGCTCACTCCTGCTCTGCAACAGTCTCTTCGCTGGTGGATGTTATCCTCAAATCTCTCCAGAGGTTTGTTGTTCCAAACCCCTCGCCATCATAAAGTCCTCACGACCGACTCGTCGACTTATGCCTGGGGGGCTCATCTGGCTTCACCATACAAACACTGCAAACAAACCAAGCAATCAGACAAAATATAACAACATATAACATATAACAGGCACTATCAAACCAAGCTGGAAAAAGCCACACAAAAGATCATACAATGATATATAAATGTAGCTGTGTTAAAAAGTTCATAAATCACTTAGCTTGAGAATTCAAAGTCTTCCTGGAACAATGTGCACAAGGAATAAAGCAAGCAAGCTGATTGTGGGCCATCCAGAAAGGAAAAAGTCAAAAGACCAACATCCCAAACAGATTAGAGTTCAAATCCAACCTTCAAAGTGCAGGTGCAAGTGTTTTTTATATGTTATTCCATGAAAAATTTTGTGATACTTTTGCAAATTTTAAATTAATTAATATGTACAATATTTCTAACTTTGTAATTTGAGTACATTGCTCTGATATTATAGTATTTTTCTGTGGTATATACCCTTTAGGGATTTTTTTTCTTAACTTTATTTGATATACCACAATTATTAACTGTAAGGGCCTGTCCCATGCTCCATATGAGCCTTTGACGGAGGCTTCCCTGCTAGACCTTACAGTTAAGACAGTGATTTTGGTTGCCATAGTCTCAGTGAGAAGAATCTCAGACTTACAGAAGAATCTCAGAAAAACAAAATCACTTGGGGTTTTTCAATGTAAATTTTTATTAGTTTTCCAGTGGTGTACCCTAACAGAATACAGACATATCAGAATTACAGGCTCTCTTGTAGGGAATCCTTTTTCCATTTCATGGAGTTGGGTGTTTCTCTGTGCATAGTTCCTTCCTTTCTTTTGAAGGTAGTTTCTGCCTTCCATGTCAGTTAGGAGATACATTTGCCCACCTTTTATCCTATGGGTTCGGCGAAACATGACAGAGTTATGCAGAAGCTGGATGTGCACAGAGCCCTGCTTATCTATCTGGAGAAGACTAATGATTTCAGACTTTCAGATCATCTTTTTGTACTGACCAGCCATTCAAGATGTGGTAAGCCAGACTACAAGGCTTCCATTGCCAGATGGATTCATATGGCGATTTCTTCCTAAATTGCCTGCGGGAGACAGCTTCGAATCTTTATCACAGCATATTCGATAAGTAGTATAATGGCTTCCTGTGTGGAGTCCCAGGCTGTCTCGCCTGATGAAATCTGTAGAGCAGCTATTTAGGCTGCTCTTCACATTTTTATGAACTTCTACAGAATGGATATGGTGGCTCGAGCAGATGCCACTTTGGGGCCCTTGGTTCTGAGGGCAGGCTCATCTGTCCTTCCCTAGATGTCTGGCTCTGTTTTGGTGCATCAGCTAAAGTACGGACTCCTATGCACATGTAACAGAGTAAAATATTAGGTTCTTACCGTGATAATCTTGTTATACACAGGAGTCCATACAGCCCATCCTACGTGGACTTTGATTTGCCTGATTTCTGCCTCAAGACATTACCAGTGTCTGTCTTGGGACCTCTTCTTCTATATAAGATTCAGCTGAACCCTCCCCCCTTTCCCTTTGGGGGGGTTACTAGTCTGAGACAGCCCGAAGACACTCTTATTCTCATTACATCCCCAGATTATGGAACATCATCCCCCCATCCATTAGATCACTAGACAGTCTTTGGAACTTCAGGAAGGCCATGAAAACCTTTCTCTTTACAAATCTAGCTCCTTAACAACCCATGTCTACACCCCTGATGGATGGATCTCAAAGGCACTGCCTAATACACCAAATGGTACCTCACTAAAACTCGCAGGCCACCACAAATATAACTTGAATTACTACCACATTCTCTGACAACAAAGATGCACCCACCTGCTAAGAAAAGCTATGTTACCTCCATGTTATATCAACACTGTAAACGCTGCAATTTAATCCACCTTATATAACCCCTCCCTTCCCCCCATTTATATATACACTGTAAATGCTGCAATTTACCCCACCCTATGTCTACTAAGTCTGCATTTTTAAGTCTGTATGTTATGTCTTCACTGTAAATGCTGTAATCTAAAACCCCTTTGTCTTTACTGTAAATGCTATAAAGTCTGTATTTCTCACTAAAGTTTGTCCTACCCATACTATGAATGTACTCTTGTAACCTGTTCTGGGCTCCTTTTGGAGGACGGGCTAACTAACTAACTAAATAAATAAATAAATAGTTGCATTTAGCAGGTTGGCTCTTAGCTACTCTTATGCATGATTTATTGTTCACTGTTTGTTTGCATGTTAAGTGTATTTTAATTATTATTCTATTTCCTACATTTCAGAGCAGAATGTTTGCTGCTGGGGAAGTTCCCCGTGCCTCTCCTCCTTTCTTATGTTTCAGTGGAGTTTGTTTGCTTTGGTACCAACTGAATAGGGAGGAGTTCAAAATCTTAAAGTTACACCCTTCTGCAGATTCACGGTTAGTGAGAATCGGCAGCTAAAGTACAGACTCTTGTGTATATTAATAGAAACAAGACTATTGAGGTAAGAACTTAAATCTTTTGTTCAGAATTCTAAGCTTTGCCACAACATGTCTGTGGGTTTTATGACTAACATGGTGTTTTTAGATAATCCAATTTCCATTCACACCAATTTTTTTTTTTTTTTTTTTTTTTACTGAACCGGTCATCTACTATTGCTTCTGGTACCACCAGATTGCCATATGCTTCCTTGTATACACCTTTCTCTGATATGCAGCTGCCAAGCACACCTCTATAGTCAGTAGAACACTGTATATTTATATGTTTTATGTCTCTGGAACATCTGTGCGGGCACAATAGTTTGGTATTTTGTTGTTTGTTTTCTTTGATCTATTATTGGAGAATTTAATTGACAGTGTATAAATAAGAAGTGTACTATGTATTTAACAGCTCAAGGTTTTGTTTTTTGAGGCATGCATTCTTACTACTTATGCATTGCATCAGATAAGTAATGATATTACTGTGCTAAATTTAACAGCACTGATAAGTACTTAAGTAAAGTACTAAGTAGAAATTAGCAGTAAATACAAGTAGTAACCTTTTCTGCTGCCGTTTTAGAGAAGCAATAGCACTTGGAAGTACGGATTTCACAGAAAATGATATAGAAAAAATTGTAGAAGAACTGGGCAAGGAATATAAAGGGAATGCCTATCATTTAATGCACAAGAATTGCAACCACTTCTCTTCAGCTTTATCAGAGGTAAACTGTTTAATCTTAACCTACAAATTTCTTTTGTTGTTTTAATTCTGGCTTTACTTTTTCCTGTGATGGTGTATTGTAATTTCACTGAAGACGCCAGTGCCATAAACATGTGTTATGATCATCAGGCTAGGCATAGGATTTTGGTATCTATAGACACATCATTGTAATAAACCTTAAATGTACACCCTTACAGTGTGACATAATAGTACATTTTCTCTTTTCTCTTTTCTAATTTCTGCTTCATGTTCTGTTCCCCTCTTCCCTTGCCCCATATGATACCACATGTGTAAAGGATTGAAATAGTGAACTTTTCTGAGTAATAGATCAGGTTGCGCCAGTAAAGTGATTTAGAAATTAGACAAATTCCTTCACCCTTGGTATACCAAAGAATTAGGGTGTTAAAACTCTAAATACAGAAAATTAGAAAGTGATTGGTCATCCTCAGGATTGCTGGAAGATAAAAAACTATGTAGAGAAAGTATTAGGAAATATAGGTTTTTAGCATCTATAGAAGCATCATTGTAATAAACCTTAAAGTACACCCTGACAGTGTGATATAATGGTGCATTCTCCCTCTTCTGTCCCCCTCTTCCTTGCCCCTTCTCCTTCGTGTACTTTCCTCTTAGCTTCCCTTCTCAGCTATTATCATACTTCAAATTGGGTTCTATTGGTTCCACTTCAGGTGGAAGATCTGGGCTCTCCACTTTCTGTGTCCTTAATCTGTGCTGGGTGGGATGTTTTGGCAGAAACTGAAGACCCTCACCAGCTGCTTCTTATAAACCTGCTGACACACTCTCATTGTTATGGGTCTCTTGCAAGGCCGGCTCGTGGAACTATGGCATCCTGAGCCACTTTTACATTGGCTCCCTCCTTTCTTGCAATCTGGTATCTCTTTCCCCCTCCACTTAAAAAGTGGGGGAGATACCAGATCACAAGTCTTCTCTCTTGTTGGACCAGGTGAGGCACTGGCTCAGGGCACCGATGATAGAATGCCAAAATCCCAGTCTTAACATCTACCCCTCTAAAAGTTTGAAGATAGACAGGACTGGGATTTGGCACCCTAGACCAGGGCCTCACCTGGTCCATAGATTGAGTCGGCCTTGGTCCCTTGTGCCTTGGTGGTTGTGACATTGATTTTTTTTTTTCCTCCTGCTGATTTTCAGATGGTGTGGTTTGGCCTCCCCACTATCCTACATCTCCTTGCTCATTCCTTACTATTGTTTTTTTCAGCCTTTACGCATTTTATTTGCACAAATGGATGCTAAGGAATTTAGGTAAACTGGCCTTCAAAGTAAGTGCTTTCTGGTTTTAGATATGCTTAAAAATGTTCCTTGGTGGGGCAAATATTTTCCTTAAAAATTGAGAGGGGGGATGGGAGGTCTTCTCTTGAACATTGCAAGCCCTAAAGCATCCTGTTTTCTCACCTTTCCTGCATTCCCCCCTCTCCTTGGCCAGCAGCATTCATCTACCCTCTTATCCCATACCCTTCCAGCACCTCTCTTCAGTGTCTCTATCCTCCCCCTGTTTTTTTGGGTTTTTTCCCCCCAGCCATTGGTGTAGTAAGTAGTGACAGAATGTCCTGGGTGCCATCTTTCTGAGAGGCACTAGTGCCTCTC
Source organism: Geotrypetes seraphini (assembly GCF_902459505.1). Classification (NCBI taxonomy): domain Eukaryota; kingdom Metazoa; phylum Chordata; class Amphibia; order Gymnophiona; family Dermophiidae; genus Geotrypetes; species Geotrypetes seraphini. Next base: position 288,180,636 of record NC_047086.1, read on the forward strand.
CTCTCCATCCCTCCCCCTGCATACCTCTTTAACTGTTTGCCGGCGCAAACAGCATCTTCCATTTGCTGCTTGTGCTGGCTTCGGCTTCTTTCTGATGCCATTTCCTGGTTGCGGGACCAGGATGTGATGTCAAAAGGAGGCCGGCGCAAGTAGTAAATGGAAGATACTACTCATGTCGGAGAACATTCAAGAGGTACGTGGGGGCGGGAAGACTTGGGGGGGGCATGGCGATGCCACTACACCACTGTCTTTTGTCTTCTCTATTCAGCCAGTCCTGTTTCTACGAAGGCAGGACCTAGCAGAAAGGAAGGCCCAAAGCCAACAAGAGCAGCAAGTTGTGAACATTGCCTTGCCAACTGGGGAGGGGAGCGGAGGGAGAGAGAATTGCTGCACCTGACTGGGGGCAGAGAGGGAGAAGAAATATTAGGGGAGGGAGGGAGGGAGGGAAAGAAAAGAGAGAAAAAAGATATCAGACCATGGATTGGGGAGAGAGGGAGAGATGCCAGGGCATGAAGGGAAGGAGACAGAAATGCCAGACTGAGGAGTAAGGAGGGAGGGAAAGAAAAGAGGAGATGCAATAGCATGTAGGGGGATGAAGAGATGGAAGGGAAGAAAAGGAGAGAGATGAAGAGATGGAAGGAAAGGAGAGAGATGCCAGGGCATTGGGGGAGAAACAGGAAGGAAACGTGCCTGACCAAGAGAAATGGAAGGAGAAGAGAGAGATGCCAAGGCATGGGGGGAGAGAAATGATGAGTACAAGGGATGAAAGAAAGGAAAGATGCTGGCACGGGAAGGGGAGGGGTGAGAAGAAGGAAAGATGCTAGCACGGGGAAGAGGGGAGGGAGCCATGTATGGTGAGGGGAGAGGGTGAAATGTTGTATATGATGGAGGATAGGAAGAGAAAGATGGTGCCAGGAGGATAGAGAGATTTGACCCAGGGCACAAGGTGGGGGTGGGGGGGGTGGGGTAGAGTAGAAAAGAATAAGAAATGTTGGATATGGCAGAGGAAGGGAAAAATGCTGCATGGGGAGAGGGATGCAAGGAAGGGGGGAAAAGGTTTTGGCATGGGGGTGAATGAGAGAGAGACATACACACAAAGGAAGTAAAGGGAGAGAAGGAGGGAAATGTTGGATCCAGGAACAGAATGGAGTGATAGAGAGATGCCTGGCAATGGGAGTGAGGGAAGAGAGTGGGAGAAACGCTGGACCAATGGAGAGTATCCAGGAAAGAAGAGGGAGGGAGATATCAGGCTATAAGGGTATGGAAGGAAGGAAAAGGGAGTAGATTCTGGGCTATAAGGGTAGAGAAAGGAAGATGCTGAGAATGATAGAACTCTGAGGGGGAGGAGAGGGTGGCAAGGAAATGGATAAGAGGACAGATATAACAGAGGGTAGAAATATGGTAATGGGGGGGGTACATTGAAGATGAAAGAATGGAGGGCTGTGGAAGGAATGAGATGGAAATCTGATAGGTAGCTGAAAGGTGAAAAAGAGGAGAAGGGTAAGAAAGAGGCAGAAAAGAGTTAAAAAGGAATGATCAATATGTCAGAGGCAGGTGTAGTAAGGGAATAGACAGGATAGTGTAGAAAAAGACAAAAGGATAGCAGCCGCTTGAAGGAGAATTAGCAGATGACAGGAAAGTAAAAAAAAAGAAACTGGAGCCAATATGAAGGAAAACTTAAACATCTAGACATCAAAGGTAGAAGAAAAATTTTATTTTAAATGTTTTAAATGAAATATGGATAATTTTAGCAAAAATATTGTTTAGATTTTTACAAATTTGCAGAATTTTGATATTTTGTGCGCAGAATTTTGAATTTTTTGTGCAGATTTCTGCCAAGAGTAAATAATGATCCTTCTGCTCTTAAACTGAATTTTCTGAGAAAAAATACTGTTGGCATTAGAAGCTAGTTTGTATGTATAGTTAAAGATGACTCAGAATTTATAATTGAGACAGTTACTCAAAACAATTGCCAGGAAATTCCTGTGAATCAGATATGGGAGGAATTTATTCCGGCTTGCTACACTTTTGTGAATAAACTAGTTAAAAAAGTTTGCTTTAACAGTTTATGAAAGCATGACTATTTACTAAATATGTAAGTAAATCTTACTGATTTCTGTTTTAATAATTTTTACTTGCTATTTAATATAAATATTAGGATGTAATTATTCACTTTTATTGTAAACCACATTGAGCTGGTTGAGGTATTCTTATTACTAATTATTTTTAGAGCGCTACCAGATGTACGTAGTGCTGTACAGAGTCACAAAGGAGACAGTCGCTGCTTGAAAGAGTTTCAAGTTTTATTAAAATTTAGATGTATCACAATATCATAAATTCAAAGCGATTTACAATTAAAAACAGGGTCTTAATTATTAACTACAACAAACACACAAACATTACAAACTGATATGTAGGGGAAGCTTACAATCTAAACAGGGGGATAGTTAATCTGCTGGTAGGGTAGTATATAAGACTGAATTATTGCAGGTCTTATCTGCTGACATTTACTATGTTACTATGTAACTTCTACTAGTTTCTCCTTCCCATCAGCCACTCTCATCTGTCCCCCAGTCCCTCCAAGCTAGGTCTCTGACCGTTCCCAGAATTTTACTACAGGCACTTCCTTTGGGACAGCTGATCTGTTTTCTTACAGTATCACATGGCTCTTAGGCCTATATTCTCTAAATGGCGCCTTATCGGCGCCTAAGTTAAGTCCAAAATGCTATTTTAAAACAGTACTTAAAATAAATTTCAAGGCGCCTACTGGCACCTAAATTAAAACAGTGCCGGAATTATGCCTGCGGAGGTGCCTTCCAGTACCTAATGCCACTGTAGATTTGGCTAATGCCAGAAGTGGTGTTAGGAACCGGTAGGCACCTCTGGAGGTGTGACTGGAAACGTAGGCCTTGAAAACCCTGGCCTACATTTCCAGTGCCTACCTTTTGCCAGAGGCACGGTTCTCTAAACAGCACCGTCACATGATTGACACATGATCGGTGGCCGCCATTAACTGTACCATTTGGAGAATCTGTACCTTAGTGCTTGAGACATGGTGTCCAGACTTCCATTTGCAAGGTTTCACAAGAATAGCATGGGAATTCGTACACTGTGTAATTCAAACTTGCTGAGTGCCGCCCAGCCCTGAAAAGAAACGGAGCAGTTCTGGAAACTGTGCCAATAGCAAGCCTATAAACAAGGTGAAGAAAAGTATGTATTAAGAAAGAGTTAAGAGTCACACCTGGAGTTAGTGGGAACCATTGTAGTGAAAATAAAACTAAAGAATCTGCGCAGCACACAGACTTAAAAATACGAGTATCAGCACATGCATGTACCCAGAGAGGGTGGACAATTTTCAAATAGACCATTTACCCAGATAAATAGCTTTAGGAAATTGCTTTCATATACCGTGCAGGCCAAATCATTATGAGTTTTACAAGTTGTTTTTATTGAAAATGATCAGATATTTCATTGCAAAATACAGAAACATGTAAAATTTAACAATAAAATTTATCCCAGGACAAGCAGGCAGCATATTCTCACATGTGGGGTGACGTCATCTACGGAGCCCCAGCGCGGACAGCTTTTCAAGCAAACTTGATTGAAGTTTCAAGTTTGCTACACTGCACTACGCATGTGCATGCCTTCTTGCCCACTAGAGGGCACATCCCACCTCGTGGTCCTCAGTTCAGTTTTTTCCGCGGAGCCAGAAGCCCTGTGGAATTTGAGCTCTGCTAAAATTTGCCTTCTGTCGCCGCGTCCGGTGTATTTTAATCGGTCGTGGTACTTGATTTATCTTTTCTTTTGTTTTGTACTACTTTTAATTTAAAAAAAAAAAAAAAAAAAAGATTTTTCTCTCCGTTCAGCTCCGGGGGCTCCCGTGAGCCGCGACCCGGCCTCCTTTTTCGGTCGGTTCGGTTTTCATGTCCCGTCCCTTGACGGGTTTCAAGAAGTACACCCGGTGTGAGCGTTTACTGTCCATCACTGACCCACACCGGTGGTGCTTGCTCTGCCTTGGACCCGAGCATCCGACGGACTCCTGCGATCGGTTCTCCACCTTTCAGGCCAGAGCGCTCCGTCGACGCTGTGCCAGGATGGCGGAGCTCTTCGCGGTCGACTCCGCGCCGGGGAAGGCCTCGACGTCGGCCTCGGCTTCGGCCCCGGCCTTGACCTCGGCCTCGGGATCCTCGGCTTTGCCGCGTCCCTCGACATCGAAGCCTACGCCTCCGACGAAACCTGCCTCGGGTAAGTCCTCTCTTCCATCCCCGACTCCAGGGTCGACAAAGAAGCCATCTTCGGGCTCCTCGACGGCGGGTGGGTCGTCCTCGGCCCCGCCAAGAACTACGGCCACTAATGCCCCGAGGGAATACTCAAGACCGAGGTCGCCCTCCAGGAAGCATCCCCCGGCCTCGGACCTGCCTGGTGGGGATCCCGGCGTTCCAAGATTTGCTCCGAGCATTGATTGCCACGGAGCTGTCTGGAGCCCTCGAGCACTTGCAGCAGGCTTCGGCCTCGACTGCTTCGGCCTCGAGGACCCTGGCCTCGGCGGCCTCGGTCTCGACTCCCTCAGCCTCGGGTACCGGGGCGGCACCGACCTCGGCCCCGACCTTACCCTCGACCTCGGCCTCGGGGGCCCCGCCGGAGGGTAGCGTCAGGCCCCGTGACAAGGTGCGCAGGGTGAGGCGGATCTCCTCCTCCTCTTCCTCGAGGTCCTCCCGGGGCTCCTCGCCCTCAGGCCGGCCTCAGGCGAGGCGTCGGCCGAGGAAGCCTAAGCGTTCGCAAGGCTCCCCTCGACGACGTGGTCGCTCCTCACCGCTCGGGGGCGAGGCCTTGCGGGTCTCGGAGCTCCGCCTCGACAACCCGAGGCTTCGCCGTTCCCCAGCGAGAGGGGGTTCGCGTGACTCCTCGCCGAAGAGGAGGGGGCGTGCCTCGGTCCCTCGGACACCTGGGACCTCTCCCAGGGGTTCTTCGAAACGGAGACATTCCCCGACCCCCTCGAGGCCATTGGATTTGGCCTCTTGGGACTCAGGGTCCGGTAGGGAACCACGATATTCCCACGAGGCTTCCCCCTTCTGTTCGGCAGAGAGGTCGAGAACCCCCTCGCCGCCCGCCAGACCGTCCTCCTTCTCCAGCTTCGTGCAGGACATGGCTCGTGCTTTGGGTCTGGACCTCATGGCTGGATCTCAATACACCAAAGAGTTCCTCGAGGAGCAGGACCTTCCCACTCCCCCAAGGGAAACCCCTCGGCTGCCCTTGAATAAGGTCCTTCATCAGACCTTGCTCAAGAACCTGACTTCACCTCTTACAGTCATTGCGGTTCCGTCCAAGATGGAGTCCAAGTATAGAACGATACCACCCAAGAGATTTGAGAAGGCTCAACTCTCCCACCAGTCTTTACTTTGCTCAAAAAGACGCAACCCTCCCGAGTTTCTGCGGCGGTCCCGCCCGGCAGGGAGGATCGGACCCTTGACAAGTTTGGTCGCCGCCTCTATGCGAATTCTTTCATGGTAACCAGGGTTTTAAATTATGCCTTTACCTTCTCATCCTATCTGCGTGGCATGGTAAAGGATCTGCCACAGTATCGCGAAGCCTTGCCGGACTCCCGCAAGGAAGGGTTTGACAGGTTTATGTCCAACCTGTCTCAATTGCGCCTGTACCTTTTTCATGCTGTGTACGATGCGTTTGAGCTGGTATCGAGGGTGTCGGCTTTTGCGGTAGCTATGCGTCGATTGGCGTGGCTACGCACCCTCGATATGGACACAAACCTGCAGGAACGTCTTGCGGACTTACCTTGCGTGGGGTCCGAATTGTTTGATGAATCCCTGGAGGCGGCGACCAAAAGGTTGTCGGAACAGGAGCGCTCGTTGGCCTCCTTGGTCCGTCCGAAACCTCGGGCCACGCCGCAGAAACCCTTCCGGCCTCCCCCGAGGCGGTACCCTCAGAAGTCGACCCCAGCTTTTTCTAGGCCACCGCCTCGGCGCCCACCTTGACAGGGAAGAGGGGGACAAACCAAACCTCTGGCGCAAGGTCCGTCCAAGCCAGCGCCGTCCTTTTGACGGGCTAGGCGGATGGGGCCGGCCCCCCTCCGCGATCGCGCCGGACCCCCTTCCCATAGGGGGTCGACTCCGGTCCTTTTACGCGGCTTGGACCGAGATAACATCCGACGCTTGGGTGCTCCGGACCGTCTCCGAGGGCTATTCTCTCAACTTTTGTTCTGCGCCGCCGGAACAGTCACCGGGGGCTTGCCCATACAATCGGACCCAGCTCCCCGTCCTCATGGCCGAGGCCAGGGCCTTGTTGAGGCTTCGGGCGGTGGAACCTGTACCCCCCGATCAGCGGGGGCGGGAGTTTTACTCCCGTTACTTTTTGGTCCCAAAAAAGACCGGGGACTTGCGCCCCATTCTAGACCTCAGAAAGCTCAACAAGTTCCTGGTCCGGGAGAAGTTCCGGATGTTGTCACTTCCGATATTGTATCCTCTTTTGGAGGAAGGGGACTGGATGTGCTCCCTGGACCTGAAGGAAGCGTACACCCATGTTCCGGTGCATCCCACCTTCCGCAAATTCTTACGGTTCCCGGTGGGCGAGCTACACCTGCAGTACAGGGTCCTCCCCTTCGGCCTGGCTTCGTCCCCTCGAGTCTTCACGAAGTGTATGGTGGTAGTCGCTGCAGCCCTGAGGTCTCGGGGGCTTCAGGTCTTCCCTTACCTGGACGATTGGCTGATCAAGGCCCCGACCAGGGAGGGGGTTATCTCAGCGACCCTACAGTCTATCGCCTTCCTTCAGCGACTAGGGTTCGAAGTGAACTTTCCCAAGTCACAGTTGTGCCCGACCCAATCACTTCAGTTTATAGGCGCAGTGCTGGACACTGTTCGCCTACGTTCATTCCTCCCTCCTCCTCGTTTGGAGGCTTTGGTTCGGTTGGGCTGTCTGATTTCTCAGCTACCTGTAGTGTCGGCTCAGCGCATGATGATGCTTCTGGGCCACATGGCGTCTACGGTCCACGTCACTCCGTTCGCCAGACTGCACCTAAGAATTCCTCAGTGGACTCTGGCCTCTCAGTGGCGCCAGGAGTGCGATCCTGTCTCTTGTCGCATCACGGTGACTCCTTCTTTGAGACGTTCGCTCCGTTGGTGGACCGACTCTTCGAATCTTTCCGGGGGTTTGCTCTTTCTCGTCCCTCCACATCGCAAAGTTCTGACCACGGACTCCTCGGAGTACACGTGGGGGGCCCACCTCAACGGTCTGCGGACCCAGGGCCTGTGGTCGGCGGAGGACCGACGCTGTCACATCAATGTGTTGGAGCTTCGCGCCATCTTTCTGGCAGCTCGAGCATTCTGCCACCTGTTCCGCGATCAGGTAGTCCTCGTGCGAACGGACAACCAGGTGGCCATGTATTATGTGAACAAGCAAGGTGGGACGGGCTCTTGGTCCCTCTGCAGGGAAGCTCTGCGCCTGTGGGAATGGGCGATCTCCCAGAACATCTTCCTACAGGCGGTCTATATCCAGGGGGAACAGAACTGCTTGGCAGACAAACTCAGTCGGCTTCTCCAGCCGCACGAGTGGTCACTCAACTCCAGAGTCCTGCGCGAGGTCTTCGACCGCTGGGGGACTCCACAAGTGGATCTGTTTGCCTCCCCGGAGACTCGCAAACTACCCCTGTATTGTTCCCGGATGTACTCCCCGGACCGTCTAGAAGCGGACGCCTTTCTTCTCGACTGGGTAGGGAGGTTCCTTTATGCGTTTCCTCCTTTTCCCCTGATCTTGAGGACGTTGGTTCGTCTCAAATCATCCGGAGCCACTATGATTCTCATTGCGCCTCGGTGGCCGCGTCAACACTGGTTCTCCCTGCTTCTTCAACTCAGTGTCAGGGAGCCTCTGCTTCTTCCTGTGTTTCCTTCTCTGCTATCTCAGAGTCGGGGTTCGCTGTTGCATCCCAATCTTCAGTCGTTGCACCTGACCGCTTGGTTCCTCTCCCCTTGACTTCGGTCCCGGTTTCTCAGTCGGTGAGGGAAGTTTTGGAAGCCTCGCACAAGGTCTCGACCAGGCTTTGCTATTCCCAGAAATGGACCAGATTTTCCTCCTGGTGTTCCTCGCGTCATCTGGATCCGGATTCGGTCCCGGTGTCTTCGGTACTGGACTATTTGTTGCATTTGTCTAATTCCGGCCTGAAGACGACATCTGTTCGGGTACATCTTAGTGCCATTTCTGCTTTTCATTGGCACTTGGACGGACGTTCTCTTTCGCTTCATCCTCTAGTGACGCGTTTCATGAAGGGTCTAATCAATGTTTGTCCCCCTCTGAAACCTCCTCCTGTCGTTTGGGATTTGAATGTTGTCTTAGCTCAACTGATGAAACCTCCCTTTGAGCCTATCGACAAGTCTCTCCTGAAATTTCTTACTTGGAAGGTGATATTTCTGATTGCCCTCACATCTGCTCGCCGGATTAGTGAGCTGCAAGCTTTGGTTGCGGACCCGCCTTTTACTGTGTTTCATCATGACAAGGTGGTTCTCCGCACCCATCCTAAATTTTTACCTAAAGTTGTGTCTGATTTCCACCTCAATCAGTCCATTGTCCTTCCTGTGTTCTTTCCTAAGCCCCATTCCCATCCTGGCGAGACGGCGCTCCACACGCTTGACTGTAAGAGGGCGTTGGCTTTTTATCTCCAACGTACCAGGTCTCATCGGAAGGTTCCTCAATTGTTTTTGTCCTTTGATCCTAATCGTTTAGGACACCCTGTTTCCAAGCGCACCTTGTCCAACTGGTTGGCTGCTTGTATTTCTTTTTGCTACGCTCAGGCTGGTCTTACGCTCCCGGGTCGAGTCACGGGGCATAAGGTCCGGGCAATGGCAGCTTCAGTTGCTTTCCTCCGATCTACTCCTATGGAGGACATATGTAAAGCTGCCACTTGGTCTTCGGTTCATACGTTCACCTCCCACTATTGTCTGGACACTTTGTCCAGAAACGACGGCCGGTTTGGCCAGTCGGTGTTATGTAATCTGTTTTCCTAAATTGCCATCTTCCCACCTGCCCTTTTTTGGTTGGCTTGGAGGTCACCCACATGTGAGAATATGCTGCCTGCTTGTCCTGGGATAAAGCACAGTTACTTACCGTAACAGGTGTTATCCAGGGACAGCAGGCAGATATTCTCACAACCCGCCCGCCTCCCCGGGGATGGCTTCTTTGCTAGTTATGGAACTGAGGACCACGAGGTGGGATGCGCCCTCTAGTGGGCAAGAAGGCATGCACATGCGTGGTGCAGTGTAGCAAACTTGAAACTTCAATCAAGTTTGCTTGAAAAGCTGTCCGCGCTGGGGCTCCGTAGATGACATCACCCCACATGTGAGAATATCTGCCTGCTGTCCCTGGATAACACCTGTTACGGTAAGTAACTGTGCTGTTTAGTATGTTGAAAGAAACTCATAACAATTGTTATAATATTTCTCAAATTTTATGTAAAAATTGAGAAATATCAGTTGGTGTAATGTCATACTTTATCCATCCACTGAGTGCCTCTCTCACTGCCTTTATACAATCTGGCATGCCTTCTATCATATTCCTTGTACACTTTTTTATGATCTTGTTGTAGAACCATTCTTGTATCAGTCTCTACATTAGCTTCTGCTTGTTTAAGGGAAATCTTGCCTTACCAATCTACTGCATTTTTTTTGAAGGGATGAATGAATGTGGATAAAGATGAGCCAGTTGATATTGTGTATTTAAATTTTTAATAGGCATTTGACAAAGTACCTCATGAAAGACTTCTGAGGAAATTAGAAAGTCATGGAATAGGAGGTAATTGCATACAGCATTCAAAGTGCGACCGTACCATAGAGTGATGCAAGGGCATTATAACATTTTCATCTTGGTTTTCCATTCCTTTCCTGATGTTTGCTTTCTTAGCTGCCACCACACACCAAGCTGACACTTAAGAGTCACCGCCCAGGAAAAGGATCTAACGTGGAACCCTGTATCACATAACCATTTTGATGCCCAGTCTCCCAGTATCGCAAGGTCCTCTTAAATGTTTCACAATTCTTTGCAATTTAACAACTCTGAACAACTTTGTCTTCAGCAAATTTATCTCACTAGTTATTCCCATCTCTAGATCATTGATAAATATGTTAAAAAGCAGTGGTCCCAGCATAGACCTCTGGGGAGCGCCACTATTAACTTTCTCCATTAAGAATATTGACCATTTAAACCTACTATTTGTTTTCTCTTTCAACCAGTACTTAATCCATAATAGGACATTCTGGTCACCATATCTTAAAAAAAAAAAAAAAAATTACGGAATTAGAAAAGAGAGAGAGAAGGGCAACAACAATGATAAAAGGGATGGGATGACTTCCCTATGAGGAAAGGCTAAAGCGGTTAGGGCTCTTTGGCTTGGAGAAGAGACTGCTCAGGAGTGATATGATGGGAGGTCTATAAAATACTGAGTGGAATGGAAGGAGTGGATGCGAGTTGCTTACTTATTCTTTCCAAAAATACTAGGACTAGGGAGCCTGTAATAAAGCTACTAAGTAGTAGATTTAAAACAAACCAGAGAAAATATTTCTTCACGCAATTTGTATTAAACTACAGAGAATGTGGTGAAATTAGTTAGCTTAGCAGGGTTTAAAAAAGGATAATTTCCTAAAAGAGGCCATTATTGAGATGGCTTGGGAAAATACACTGTTTATTCCTAGGATAAGTAGCATAAAATCTGTTTCTTTGCAACAGTAGCAGATGAATCCAGAGACTAGTGGGATAACACACATCTACCAGTAGGTGGAGATAGAGAAACTGATTAACAGGTGGTCCTATTGGCTGGTACTCTCCCTGTATCTTCAGTATTCTCTATCTCCTAGCAGGTGATGTATCTTCAGTATTCTCTATCTCCTAGCAGGTAATGGTTGCTTTTCAACTAGCTCCTAAATTCTTGCTGTGACTGGAAAATTATTTTCTCCTGTTGAGGTTTCTCTTCATTGAGACTGCCATTCTATTTTCTCCCGTTAGTTTTTCTCTTCAGTGAGACAGGGGTGTCCGGCTGAACGGTGCCGGCTTTAGGGGTTACACCTGGCCCCCCAGGTCCCTGCCTCACCCTCCCTCTAGTGATAGAGGGTCTGCCTTGGTCTTTAATTTTCTTCTTTCCCTTGTTGTAAAAAAAAAATAAACAAGAGACCAAATGTACTGTCTGGATTTTTTCTGCACTACCAGTACTAAACAACCAGCATCTGCAAGCCCTCACATCATTAAGGTATGTTTTGTTATCAATGACTGCAGTTTCTTGCGTCTGGTGTGGGGTTTATTATGCAGTCTTTACGCTCCAGATTTTTCAATGAGTGTGTGGTTGGTTGTGGAAATTTTAGGCTGTGAGTTCCTCCGGTGCCGCGAGTGAGTTAGTAACAGGCATTTTTGATTGCGAATTGCTGCCTCGAGCGTGTGATACCTGTTTGATAAACCCACTTTCGGTTGCGGTGCTACAAATAACATGCAGCCATATTTCTGGGCGTCTAAATGGCGAACACCTTTTGCCACTGCTCTGTCCGTTAGCTTGGATAGCTCCGGGAGAGCATTGGCACAAAAATTCGAAGTTAGTTATTTGTTGCGCTGCGGGAGGCACGCATATTTGCGACGCTGAGTTCGCAGAGAACAGTTTATTATGGCATTGGAGGCATTGCGTGTTTTTTTTCCCGCTCGCAGGAGGTGCATGGGTGTGTTAGTTTCTTTTGGCGGGCCTTCTCTGGTGGTCGCGGCCTTCCTCCCCATACATGAAAAAAAATCAGAACTTGTTACTCTGTACGGCGGCCGCTGTGTGCTTGGGGGACAACAGTCTTTTCATGAGGTCAACCGATATGGACCATGTAAATTGTCTTATAGCCCTGATTCAATTTTTTCTGCTAATGCTTGCCTGATCTTTGAGCTTTAGCCCAAATACCAGTAAATTAATATGTGTACTACCAACCCTCTCTAATAGAATGCATAAACAAAAAGGACTAGGTTGGTGTATTTCAATGTAGGAATCTTAACCGAAAAACCTCAGCCCCACCACTCCACCGCTATAATGATTTCTAAAGCGGGAGATTTCTGTGGTGCCTCATCATAGGTAATTCATTGTTCACTGCTGTGATTATATTCATATAAATGTTTTTTGTTTCTATTTTTCTTTTTTTACAATGAATGAAATGGTATAAAAGTGTATAAGAGTGTATACTTAACTTCTATACACAGCTGGACCTGGGAGTCTGACCCGACATGTTTCGCACATTCTGTGCTGTCTCAAGGGTCTCCCTGTATAAAAGTAAAACCAAAATACTTAGGGCAGCTGTAATGAGACTTTTCTCAACACAATACCACCCCCCCAAAACCATATAAATCACTATGTGAATCTCTTTTCTCTAACTCACCGAGGTCGCCGTAGTCATCCGACTCGCAAGTACAAAGTCTGTGAAAGATGGCGCCGGCGTCCTCGATCCACAAGATTTGACCCTTTGAAATATGGTAAGAGGGGTGAGTGGGTGAAAGGTTACCATAGCCCTTGCGGCAAATGCCAGTGGTGCTCCTCTACCATCATAGGGGATGTGTGGAGGGTTCCGGGTAGATCATTGAGTCTATATTCTAACACGCTTACGGATTGTACATCACAGGACGTGGTATATGCGATTGTGTGCCCATGTGAGTTGATTTACATTGGCAGGACCAACCGCAAGATTAAAATTAGACTGAATGAGCATAAATCACGCATTATTAACAACGTTACTCAGGCCCCTTTAGTTGCACACTGGCATAGGTATAATCATGGGGTGGATCAACTTAGATGGCGAGTGATTAAGAGGGTTACGGGGAGGGAGGGTGGGAAGGATTTGCAGAGGTTAAATGAGGTAGAACAGAGATTGATTTTCACTCTAGATACAGTAGAAGTAGAACCACGGGGACTGAATGGAGAGATTGACTGGATTACGCTGATTGGAGGATGATTGGACCAATGGGTTTCCTGGGGGGAGTGGTTATGTTAATTTATGTATTTAAATGTGGATCGAGGACGCCGGCGCCATCTTTCACAGACTTTGTACTTGCGAGTCGGATGACTACGGCGACCTCGGTGAGTTAGAGAAAAGAGATTCACATAGTGATTTATATGGTTTTGGGGGGGTGGTATTGTGTTGAGAAAAGTCTCATTACAGCTGCCCTAAGTATTTTGGTTTTACTTTTATACAGGGAGACCCTTGAGTCAGCACGGAATGTGCGAAACATGTCGGGTCAGACTCCCAGGTCCAGCTGTGTATAGAAGTTAAGTATACACTCTTATACACTTTTATACCATTTCATTCATTGTAAAAAAAGAAAAATAGAAACAAAAAACATTTATATGAATATAATCACAGCAGTGAACAACGAATTACCTATGATGAGGCACCACAGAAATCTCCCGCTTTAGAAATCATTATAGCGGTGGAGTGGTGGGGCTGAGGTTTTTCGGTTAAGATTCCTACATTGAAATACACCAACCTAGTCCTTTTTGTTTATGTCTGATCTTTGAGTCATGCAATTCCTTTCTTCCATCCAAGGAGTCTTTGTATCATCATTATTGTGGCCAAGCCACGGGCGTTTTGCTCTGAAGGGGCCAAGTGGATGCACGGTCTGTAGGTCGTGCCCGTTATTGGCTACGGTTGCAACCTACTTTCTTATCTAAGGTTGCAAATTATTTTTTTGAGCTCCTTGTGTCAAGTGCAGCCACAGTGGCATTTGAGCGTTACCATTCCAGTGTTTCTGGATTTAGGGCTGGTAGTCCAGTTTCTCCAGCACATGGTGGCCAGGGATGCTATTTCTGGGTCCTCACCGTGCCCTACAGGGAGTACTTTACAGCGCTCGGTTTTGAAGAAACCTATTTACATCTTTGGATCTAACCACCGCATCAGCAGTGTATTCGCTTTGCGGTCCGCCAGCAATTTTGGTGTCTGTCGATTTTCCATTTGTCCTAGCCCCGACTCTATGGAAATTTTGATGGTGATGGTGGTAGTGATATCATTTATTTGCTAGGCCATGATTCCGCTTAATCTTTTCTTAGCCGACTGGGTCTTTAGGCTTTATTCCACCAATGAGTGATTTTCTTCTTCATTGTTTGAGGTGGATCTTCCATCTTCTAAAGACCTCTCCTATCCCTTTCCATTCATTGTGATTTCTAGGGGGGTACTAGGAGGCATCCTGGTGTTGCATGTGTTTATTCCCAGAGAACGGGGCGACCAGATCCATTCTCAAGTTTTTCTTTAGTCATCATATACAGCAGTATGGTATTATATATAGGTTCCAAGATCCGTAGTGGCGTTTCTACCCGTGGATTCTGGAGATCGGTTTCACTGAAAGCGAAGGCAGCAAGCACTTTTGTCCCGGTGGTTCCGGGGGTCTCAAGGCTGCTACCGTACTCTATATGACTCAGGCATCGCTCAACAGGTGTCAGTGGCGCAATCAGATTATTCTGTTTAAAGGCATGCCAAGTATTCACTCGAATGCCCCCTAGTCTCCGAGGATGCCAGTCTTTTGGTGTGCGGGGCTCCGTGCCTTCAGTTCTCAACACAAGGAGTCGGATTTCAGCAGGAGGCTTCATGCTCGCTCACTCTCCTGTTCTTGTAGATGTTCAGGCTAGCGCTCAGGTGTTTTAATCCTGTTTCGGGGCTGACAGATGAGGTTCTTTTTATGACAGGCCATGGGGTTTGCATTTCTCCGCAGCCAGGAAGGTACACATTGTTCCCCATTGCCAAGAATGGATCCACTTCTTCGGTGGCCGGCAGCTCATCTTCCTATTCTGTAGATGGTTCACATTGCAAGATAGGTAACATGTTTAGGCAGAATTGCTCAACAAACATCTTCTACATCCTTAAAAATGAAACCTGTATGCTCCAGTGTTCTAGTTCATTGTGTAGAGGTGGGGTCTCCTAGTCCATGCCTCATGGCCTCATCTCGATATGTAAATCTTCTCGGTGCTTCTGCAGATGCAGGGAGTGGGAGTCAGAGGGGGTAGACACATTGGCTCTTTTCTGGGCCTGGGTTGTTTTCTTTTAGTATTTCCCCTTTGATGGTAATTATGGGTGTGTTACATCTCTTACCTTGTTTTTACAGCATGGTGATCCTGGTAGCTCCAGCTTTTCTGCGCTGTCCATGGTATATGGTTATCCAGCTTTTGTCAGTGACCGAGCACTTGTTTTCGGTGCCTCCTGATTTGATCTCTCAGGGGTCGTTCAGCATGGAAATTTGTCTCACTTTGCTATTATAGCCTAGCTCCTTACAAATTCATAGCTGCGGTTTAAAGGTTATTCAGAGCAGATTGTTTCTACTCTTCTCCAGGTAAATCAGACATCTACATCTGAGCCTTACGCTAGCATCTGGAGGGTTTTAAGTTCTTGGATAATTCTCTGAGTTTTTCGACCTTCCAGACTTCTTTGGCCTGTCTTCTTGTTTTCCTCCACAATGTGTAGCTAAGGACTTTGCCTATACTTACCTTTACCTTCCAGTGCCAAACCTTAATTGTTTCAGGAAACGAGTGTGTCATTCTTCGCTTGATTCTCGGCCTGCTGTAGTTTGGTTCCTGAAAGGACTACAGCATGTTCATATGTCTTTTGGGAACTCCTGTCCGGACTGGAGTCTTATGATAGTTCTTGTGAGTTTCCAGAACGTTCCATTTTATCCTTCTCTCTTCAGACCCTAAAGGATGTGAGGTTGGCAATGTTCTTTCTTGGGGCCATGCTTTCAGCCCGGTGCTTTTTTGAGTTGTGGACCTTCTCCTGTAGGAATCCTTTTGTTGTGACTTATGGCTTCTGGGGTGTTAGTTCGGACAGTGCCATGTTTTCTTCCTCAGGTGTTATTGACTCTTCATGCCAGCTGCTCTCTCTTCTAATTCTGGTTTCTGGGACGAGAACTCTGGACCGGTAGGTTTATTTTTCTGTCTATCTTAGAAATGATTTTCATTCTTCTACTCTTTCTGTGGGTTTCTCGCTACTTTAACCTTTCTGTTCACCTCTTTGGTTTGTTCACGGGACGCAGTAGCAGTTTGGGAGTGTCCAAGTTGTCCATCGCTTGATGGGTCAAGGAGCCCTTTGCTTACCCTTACTGGTGGACAGGAAAGTGGTTGCCAGAAGAGCTTCTTGCTCATTCATCTAGCCTAATGGCTACTTCAACTCAGTTCAGTGTTTTTTCTTTAGAGATGGTTGTTTTGTGTCTACTTGGTCTTCTATGACTATTTATTCGATGCCTTACTGGTTGGATGTGGTGGCGCGGGACTGTTTTAGATGATTCTGTTTTTACGGAGGCAGCGTTTGTTTCCCACCCAGATTCAGGATTGCTTTGCTACATCCCACTAGTCTCTGGATTCATCTGCTGATGTTGCAAAGGAAGGAAAAATTATGTCCTTACCTGTTAATTTTCTTTCCTTTAGACGCAGCAGATGAATCCAGAGCCCCACCCTTCCTGGATATTGTCTGTCGGTTTATCTTTTGTGTGTTTCAGGCATTTGGTTCTTTCTGGTGGCTATTTCTGTATAATTTCCTTTGCTTTTTGTTATGGGAAAGAAGTTTTTTACATGCTCTACATAGTACTGGTTCCGAATGCTGGGACAAGGAGCAATACTGAAGATACAGGGAGAGTACCAGCCAATAGGACCACCTGTTAATCAGTTTCTCTAACTCCACCTGCTGGTAGATGTGTGTTATCCCACTAGTCTCTGGATTCATCTGCTGCATCTAAAGGAAAGAAAATTAACAGGTAAGGACATAATTTTTCCTTTTACTACTTAAGATCTAGCTAGGTACTTGGGACCTGGTTTAGCCATGGTTGGAAACAGGATACTGAGCTTGATGGACCTTCAGTCTGTCCCAGTACAGTTCTTGTGCCAACTGCCGATTTAGAAGACTGGATACCAGCCAACTTAATGAAGCTTAATCCTGAGAAGAAAGCAAGAGCCCCTGTTTGCTGTCTCGGGTCACCTTTTGAGAGGGTACTTCTCTCCCTTGGATCAAAAATCTACAGTCCTAGGTGTTTTTAAAGCCTCTGTTTAATCTTTGGAATACCAAGTAACATGGGGGTTCTTTTACTAAGGCACGCTAGCTGATTTAGCGCACGCTAAATGCTAACGCGTTTATAGAATATAATGGATGTGTTAGCATTTAGTACGTTAAATTGGCTAGCATGTCTTAGTAAAAGAGGGGGATGGTGAAGTGTCACTTGTTCTCTGGTTAATCTAATCTTCTATTTGTGTGTCGCTCATACCTATACAGTAGGGCTGCCCAAGTCCGGTCCTCGAGATCTACTGGCGGGCCAGGTTTTCAGGATATCCACAATGAATATGCATGAGAGAGATTTGCATACCAAGAAGGCAGTGCAGGCAAATCTTTCTCATATTCATTGTGGATATCCTGAAAACCTGTCCTGCCAGTAGATCTTGAGGACCGGACTTGGGCAGCCCAGCTATACAGGCTCAAGGCGACTGTAAAGAGAGGTAAGAGGTGAGAGAAAGAGGAGGGAGAGGAGGTGGATAGGTGAAGGGGAGAGAAAAAGAGGGGAGAGGAGGAAGGGAAAAGGAGAGAAGAGAGGGTAAAGGAGATTAAGTATCGAACAGATGGGTTTTCAGTTTTCTTCGGAAGATGATGTGGCAAGGTTCAGTTCTGGTCTTTTCTGTAAGTTTATCAAGTAGATTGATTCTTTTTACCTGTAGAGCTGATCTGTAGCAAGCAATGCAGCCAAACTGATTTGACGTAGGTGCAGATGGGATCAGGCTATTCCTCTTCTTTTTATGTTCAGAATCTTGTTAAAGATCCTTATCACTATTATGAGTTTCAGCGACTTTGTTCAACTTACTTGTCTATGGGTATTCATCATTATATGCTCACTCACTGTTTAAGATCAAGCCAAGTATTTAGTTTGGCATTTCCTTAGTCCATGAGATAAAATACTTTGAGGGTAAATGCCCTTTTGCTTTGGAATGTTATCCACCAGAAGATTGGTCTAAAGCCTAATTATATGGCCTTTTGTAAGAAATTTTTAAAAACATAGTTCTTTGAACAATTTAGGGCTCCTTTTACAAAGGTGCGCTAGCGGTTTTAGTGCGCGCTAGCCACTACTGCCTCCTTTTAAGCAGGCGGTAATTTTTCAGCTAGCGCACGCTATAGCATGTGCTAAAAACACTAGCGCACCTTTGTAAAAGGAGCCCTTAATGACTCAAAATAGACTAATTTTGCACATCACAAAATCTTTGCCCTTTAATACAAAAGGATAAGATATCACACAAAGACAATGTTAACAATCCCATCTATTGAATATATTTTTAAAATTTGTGAAAAAGAGTGGGAGAGATCTGAGTATAGGCCCTTATAGAATCAAAAAGCTCAACGGGCAATTTTTAATTCATGGATCTAAAAAAAACTTATAGCCCATCCATTTATATCTGTAATCTCATGCAGTATCCCAAAATGCTCAAAAATAATTTAACATGTACTCTGCAATGTTCAAAGCAACTAAACTACACAAAAATTTACAATAACAGTACTTTATATGACAAAACATTTTTTTGGAATATCTTCTTTCTCAAATGCCCAATGGAGAGACTTTAAGCAAACAAGTCTTGCATCAGGGGTGAAAACTGGTTTTGAAACAGGAGTAATTTTTTAGATCAATGAATAAAAAATTGCCCAAAATGTATATAAGAGAAAAGATTAATATTGTGTGATTTTTATTTAAAAAAAAAAATAAATTTTTTTTGTTCTCTTGCATTAAAGGACAAAGCTTTTTGTCCACACTCTAGTATATGTGCTCTCAGACTTTAATCTACTTTGTTTTTAACATTCTGTATTCTTTAGCGTCGGTCTCCAGCAGGTGCAATGGTAAGCTTGTACAGTCTTTCCTTTGGTTAGCTAGGGCCTGTTGGATATGATTAGTTCCTTTTCTCTTGTCCCTTTTTGCTGTCAGGACAGAGCTTGGGGACCCTCTCAGGGGTCCTACCAACCTTGAGGGTGCCACACTCAAAGGGTCAAGTCCCTTCCCCCATTTCTCCCACCTCCCCCAATTTTATTTTTCTAGAAGAACCTCAACTGTACACCTGGCCACCCTTTAGGCACAGACAACAGTTTTAGAGAGCCAGTGGAGTTTATCAGTCTTGCAGCTGTGGGTTGCAAGTTTTTTGTTTGGTTTTTTGTTTTTTTTTTAAAAAGAGAAAATAAAAAGGCCTGAGGCAGCCATTTTTATATGGCATTTTTGTGTGTAGGTTTCCCACCTGTACGAGATGAGCAGTTTTTAAAAAGCAGTAGTGCATTTTATGTGTGTGCCAAGTGCTGAATGCGGCCGGCATGTGTGTGAAGTGTTCTGGCCATTCTGAGGGGGAACCAGCGTCTGCTTTGGATACCGGCATGCAGGGTTCCCACTCGTCAGCGGGGAGCGCGAGAGAAGCCCGGGCTTCCCCTGCCACTCATGCTGAGGTTTACTCAACCGCCATCTATCGGGGAAAATGGTTTCAACCGCTGTGGGCGCAGGGGATTCCCTTTTCACTGCAGCGGCTGCTGCTTGCGGTTCTGATTTAGCAGTTGGGTCTAGTCAGGCCTTATTACCACCTCTGCGTTTGGGAGACAGTTTTTCGGCAGGCCTTCCTTCAGTTTTGACGGGAAGCACCGCTATTTTGCCCATGGTCTCGGGCAACCTTCCTCCTGTTTTAGATAGACAGGAACAGGTCCTATCTGTTTCTTCTACTCTTGTAGTGAGTTCTGTGGTGCCGCTGGGGGTTTTCTGCCCTGATTTTGTGTTAGCCTTGTGTAAGGCTCATTTACAGTCAGCTGGGGGTCCTGCTTCTTTTCCGGGTCTTTTGGGGGGTCTTTGCCTTCCATCCAGTCTTCTGCAGCATCTACCTCCATCCAGTCTCCCCAGCCATCATCCAAGCAGGGACGAGGACCTTTTTCTGGCTGATCCACCAGAGTCTCTTCGTTGTTTGTTTACTACTTTCTGAGCTTTTGGGAAATTGGTATCTGCTGTTTTCCTAGGATTTTTGGAAATGCCATTTGGCAAGGATGCATCGGTGGTGTACATTTTTTCACCGAGAAGAGCTGCAGGAGCTCATTTTTCAGGTGTCTTCAGTTTTGTGTTTTGAGAAGGAAGCTAAGGATCCCTCTCGAGTTGTGGACCCTCTGCTTTGGGAGATCTGGTCAGCATCCCGCTCTTTCCATATGCATCAGGATATTTGGGATGTGGTGCATGCACAGTGGAAGACGCCGGATGTGCCTTTTTGCTTGGCGCGGTCCATGGCCAGACCTTATCCAATTCCTGATGGGGATTGGGATACCTTTAAGTCTCCTGTGATAGATGCGGTGGTCTCAACTATTGCACGTCAACACACTGTGCCAGTTGAGGGTGGTTTGGCCCTGAGAGACCATTGGGACCGTAAGATGGAGGCTCTCCTTAAGCAGAGTTTTGATGTGGCTGCCTTGACTGTTCAAGCGGTGATATGTGGGAGACTGGTGGCCCGGGCTTGTTTCTGGTGGTCTGAGCAGGTCCTGGACCGGGAGTCGACTGACTTGGTCTTTAGTGGATCAGGAGGTAGCTAAAATTGAACTTGGCACATCTTATCTCTCGGATGCCATGTACGATCTGTTGAGGGCTTCGGCGAAGTCCATGGCCCTCGGAGTAGTGACTTGCTGTACCCTGTGGCTTTGGGGTTGGTTGGCGGATGCAGCCTCTAAGTCTAAGCTCAGTAAATTCCCATTTTGCGGTTCCTTCCTCTATGGGGAGGAGTTGGATAAGCTGATTCAGGCTTTGAGTGGCTCTAAGGTGCCTCGAATTCCAGAGGAACTACCTCACCAAGTACCGCGGGGTGGTGCTACCCGGGGGCTTTTGTGAGATTTTCGTAGGTACTGACCTGGCCGGGGAGCGGCCCCTTTTCCTTTCAGAGGTCACTTCTTTCAGCACATGCAGTCCTTTCGGGGAGTCCGCTGAGGGGTTCAGGACTCCACTGGTGGCTCCCCCTCTACTTGGCACCCAATGACTCACTGTGGGTCCTTCCTCTGGTTCTACTGGGAGCCCACTTGCGGGAATTTTACTGGGGGTGGGCCAAGATCACAACGAATCAGTGAGTCCTAGAGGTGATTCGGGAAGGCTATGTTCTAGAGTTGTCCATCCCTTGCTAGATCATTTCCTTGTCAGGCATTTGGAAGAAGCAGGCATTTCATCAGAAACTGCAAAGGTTGCTGGAGCTAACTCTTCCCTCTCTCTCCCCTTCCAGCATCTTCTCTTTCTCTCTTCCCCCTTTATTCTCACTCTTTTAACCAGTATCTACTGTTTTTCCCCTCCATCCAGCATATCCTCTCACCTCTTTCCTCCAATACACTATTTTTTCTCTGTCCCTCCATGTACATCTAAGATCTCTTCCCCATCACCCTTTACCCTTTGCTTCTTCCTGGACATTCGAGGCTGGCAACTAATTCCTCCAGCCACAGTAGTTCTTGCTGTTTGCTGGCCACTGGGAGGAAGGGGGAATGAGGAGTCGGCAGCATATCCGGATTGTGAGCAGCCCTACCTTCGGTCCTGTCTCAATCCTGCTAAACTGGCTGGCAATAACGAAGTCAGATGCCATAAGGCCATCCCTCTTGCTAAATCTCTATAGGCTCTTCTAGTCTCGATCCAACCCCTCAAAATCAGGAAGTAACTTCAGAGGGGGGCAAGATCGAATCTGGCAGAGCCTTTAGCGATTTGGCAAGAGGGAAGGCCCCTGCGGTGTCTAGATTAGTTATTGTTAGACGGTTTAGCAGGACTGAGACAACATCAAAGGCAGGGCTGCTCAAAATCCGGATGCGCCACCGAATCATCACTCCCCCCTCCTCACAGCAGCCAGCAAAACACCGAAGGATGACCACAGCCACTGGCGGGAGGAATCAGCTGCCTACCTTGCATGTCGGGCCTGCCCCACAGCCCGGTAAGCTTAAATTTGGATTTTTTTTTTTTTTTAAACTATGGTAGTTGACTCAAATATAAACGTAGACTCCCATTTTTTTGGTCCAAATATCTCTGTTTATAATTGAATATATATGATACTTGTCCAGCCCCAAAAATCAGATAACATCTGATAAACTCTTCACTACTCAGTTCTTCCATCAAATGATGAACACAGGACCTATACAGATTATCATACCTAGTTGTGGAGGATTTTATCTGAGGGTAATTTATACCTCTAGAATAAAGGCTGAATCCCATTGATAGGATTTAATGCCACATAGTGCATATCCCATTGATAGGATTTAATGGCACAATGGGATTCTTCTTGGAGTATTCTTTATCCCAGGACAAGCAGGCAGGTATTCTCACTAATGGATGACGTGATCCAACGGAGTCCCGATGCGGACGCCTCACAAGCAGTCTTGCTTGAAGAAACTCGAAGTTTCGAGTCGCACGCAACGCGCATGCGCGCGTGCCTTCCTGCCCAGCGCAGGGCGCGTCTCCTCAGTTCTTTGCTGCGGAGCCGAGAAGTCAGTCTTCGACTCTCTGCGTGAAGTGCTTTCACTTGTGCCTTCTTTAGGTCTGCGGTTTTGGGTTATTTTTCTCAGAAGCGCTGATTTTCGTCGTTCTTTCTTGTTTAAAAAAAAAAAAAAAAATTTTTTTCTTCCGTCCGTTCGACCGGGCAGGCCACATGGCCGCAGTCCTGCGGCTTCAATCTTGCGGTGGAGCTTTTTCGGCCTATGTCCTGGCCTGCAACCGGTTTTAAGAAGTGTTCCAAGTGCAGTGCGTGATTTCCCTGACGGACCCTCATTGACGCTGTCTTCGGTGTCTTGGGCCTCAACACCTCCCGAAATCGTGCCGGCCTTGTTCAACACTTACTGCCCGTGCTTTCAAGCGTTGTTGCATATTGTGGGAGCAGCTTTTCAACATGGAGTCTTCGATGGAGCTTTCGTCATCGAAGGGTGCTTCACCATCGGCCTCACCCGAGGCTCTCCAGGCTTCCACATCTTCTACTCTGAGCCTCATCAAACCTGCTTCGTTTGTACCGGCTCTGTCTTCAACGCAGGCTGCGGTGCCTTCCTCTGTCTCTTCAGGTCAGATAGCACAGCAGCCCATTCCCCTGGTGGTGCTTAAAGTGCCCAAGGCTTCTAAGTCCAAGCACTCTCACACTGCCTCAAGGGAGCACGAAGCCCGTGCAGGTGGTCCCATTGGAGTCGCGGATCCATCCTTGCCGGCTTCATTCCAGACCTTATTGGAGAAGCAATTCATCTAGCTCTTTACCACTATGGGGCCGAAGCTTCTCTCTCAAATTCAGCCTGGGCATACGGAGGTCTCCCGCGAGGTCGAGACGCCTCCTATGCCTCAGTCATACGCACACTTTCTACCGGGAGCAGAGTCTCTGCGAGTGTCTGGTCTGGCATCGATGCATGCATCGCAAGGAGTCAATTCTTTGCCCATGCCTCCGTTGGAACCTATTCACTCGATGCAAGGAGCAGAGTCTTTGCGAGTGCCTCGAGGTTCTTCAACCCAACCACTGTTCCTTCGTTCCACAGCCTCCAGCCCCATCAATTCTCTGGGGGCTTCGACGAGGACACACTCTCCTCGAGTGTCGAGACTTGCTTTGAGGCACAGCTCGCATCATCCCTCGAGGCATTCTTCGAGGCATTCATCCAGGCATGCCTCGCCTCATCGGAAGCAGCCTTTTCTTCAGTATTTCCCACTATCTACCTCGACTCTTCCACTCCCGGATCTCGAGGACCCGGCCGGGCCTTTTTCTCCTTCCAGATCCCTGTCTTCATTGGATCAGGCTGCCTCAACATTCTCGAGTCCCTCTCGGGGCCAGGCTTTGGCTTTTCTACGTCAGATGGCAGCTGATTTGGATATTCAGCTGGACACTGGGTCCAAATTTTCTAAGGAGTATCTCGAGACCATGCATCTCCCTCAGACTCCTGCGGAATCCCTCAAGCTTCCTCTCCACAAGCTTTTGGATCAGGATCGGGAAACACCTTATTCTATTCCAGCTGTTCCAGGGAAATTGGATTCCAGATACAGGACTGTCCATCACAAGGGATTTGACAGTGCTCAATTGTCTCATCAATCCCTTCTGGTGGAATCTTCTTTGAAGCGTTCTCACCCTTCTCAAGTCTATGCCACTGTTCCCCCGGGCAGAGAGGGCAAAACGATGGACAGGTTTGGTCGTCGTATTCACTAGAACTCCTTGATGACCTCCAGAGTTCTCAATTACAATTTTCATTTCATCACCTATTTTGAGTTTTGTCTGTCCATCCTTCCCAAGTTCATGCCCTATTTGGATTCTCGGGCACACTTTGAGTACCAGGAAGTCCTAGCATCCTTGTCCCAGCTTCAACTGCAACTTCTTCAGTCTTCCTACGATGCCTTTGAACTATCTGCTTGGGCTACTGCTTGCTCAGTGGCTTTGTGACGTCTGGCGTGGCTCCGTACCATCGATATGGACCCAAATCTGCAGGACCGGCTGGCTAATGTCCCTTGTGTTGGCACTGACCTCTTTGAGTCTATTGAGGCTGCCACCAAGAAGCTTTCGGACCATGAGAAGTCCTTTCAATCTATTCTCCGTCCTAAACCGAAGCCAGCTCCTCCTCGTCCTTCACGCCTGACTCTGATTTACCAACGGCGTTTTCCACCAAAACAGGCTTCTGCTATCCGTCAGCCTGTCAAGAGACAACATCCTCAGAAGCAGCAGAAGCCTCCGTCACCTGCTGTACCCAAGGCTCCTCAGCCTTTTTGACTGTCTCATCCAAAGCATAACCTCAGTCGTTCTGCCTTTTTCTGGTTTTCCCCCTATCGGAGGTCGTCTCCATCATTTTTACCACCGATGGATGACTAATACCACCTACCTCTGGGTCCTTTCCATCGTCAGGGAGGGATATTCTCTTCAGTTCTACCAAGTTCCTCCGGAACATCCTCCAAGAGAGTATCCTTCCAACTCGACCCAGACTGCCCTTCTTCAGGAAGCTCAAGCTTTGCTTCAGCTTCTGGCTATCGAGCCCATTCCTTTGGCTCAACAGAGCAAGGGTTTTTACTCCCGGTACTTCCTTGTTCCAAAGAAGACGGGCGATCTGCGTCCTATTTTGGATCTCAGGGTGCTCAACAAATTTCTAGTCAGAGAAAAATTTTGCATGTTGACCCTAGCATCCCTGTATCCCCTCCTCAAGCAGAATGACTGGTTATGCTCTCTGAATCTCAAGGAGGCCTACACACATATTCCCGTCCATACCTCAGATTTGGGGTGGGGAGTCTTCATTTTCAATACTGAGTGCTCCCTTTTGGCCTGGCCTTGTCGCCCAGAGTCTTCACCAAGTATCTGGTGGTGGTGGCCGCTGCGCTCAAGAACCATGGTCTACAGGTGCTTCCCTACCTGGACGACTGGCTCATCAAGGATTCCACGTCTCGGGGAGTCGTCCTAGCGACCCAGCGAACTATCTGGTTCCTGCAGAGTCTGGGATTTGAAATCAACTTTCCGAAATTCCATCTCCAACCTTCTTAGACTGTTCCATTCATCGGAGCTGTTCTGGATACTATACAACTCAGCGTTCCTTCCTCAGCAACGTCTGGAAGCTCTTTTCCGTCTTTGTCATTTGGTCTCCTCTCGCCCGTCCATCTCGGCGAGACACATGATGGTTCTTCTGGGTCAAGTTCAAGTTTATTTGTTCTTGATGAATCGCCTATTTAAATTGCTAGGCGATGTACAACATAATAAAATATACAAATAAAATGTTAGTGTTAACATATAAAATAACTTTTGTTATGAGTTAAAACTTAACATACAAAACACGTACATTTAAAATAATTTTTATGGGTTAAAACTTACAAGAATTGTGAGGGTAAGTGGGGAAAAAGTTACAATGTTTGGATAGGAGAGAGGAAAAAACATAAAAGGGAAGAACAAAAAAGGAGGGTAATTTTAGCTGCTTAAAAAAAATCGATAATTAATATACTAGGAGTCATAAGCATCTTTAAAAAGAAATGTTTTTTTTAAATAAGGTTAAAACTTTTAGTTCTCTAATATATTGGGGTAAGAGATTCCATGAATGGGGGGCCATAACTGAAAACATATCGTGCCGTCTGATTCCTATAACTTTCATTGAGGGAACGGAGAGAAGATTGTAAGAGGTCGAGCGGAGAGATCGTGTCGTGCTATAAGGGATTAGCCACCTGTTGATGAATTGGGGTTCATTAAAACTTAAGGCTTTAAAAACTAAAAGCAGTAATTTAAAAGTAATACGATGGCTTACCGGAAGCCAATGGGATTTAATCAACAGGGGGGTAACATGATCATATTTTTTTGCATTGTAGATCAATTTCACGGCAGTATTTTGTATCAATTGCAGCCTTCTTTTTTCTTTTTGAGTAACGTTAAGAAGGAGAGAGTTACAGTAGTCTATTTTAGATATTATTAAGGAGTGAATTAGAATATTAATAGATTCAGGCTGTAAGAATTTGACGAGTGAGCAAATTAATCGTAGTTTATAAAAACATGTTTTAACAATATTGCTAATATAGTCATGATATGTAAGTTTATCATCTATCAAAACGCCTAAAATTTTTATAGTGGTAACCAGTTCTAATTCAGTGTTGTTAATGGAAATTGGAGAGCTTAATATTGTATCTCTTTTCCAAGAAAAGAGCAGTGACTTCGTTTTATTGAGATTTAATGCCAATTTATTTGTGTTGAGCCAGTTTTTTATTATTACAAGTTTATTGTTGATAGCTGCAATGTCATCTACATGGCTTCTACAGTGCACGTAACTCCTTTTGCCAGACTTCACCTCAGAATTCCTCAGTGGACCCTGGCATCTCAATGGACGCAGGTTTTCGACCCTCTGACTCGATACATCCAGGTCACTCCTGCACTGACGCAGTCTCTTCGCTCGCTTGCTTGCTTGCTTTTTCACACGCTCCCTCATCAGAAGGTTCTCATGACCGATTCTTCAACTTATGCTTGGGGGGCTCATCTCAATGGTCTCCGTACTCAAGGCTATTGGACCAGTACGGATTGACAGTGTCACATCAATCTCTTGGAACTCAGGGCGATTTTCAATTCTCTCAATGCTTTTCAGCATCTGCTTCATGACCGTGTAGTCCTCATTCGCACGGACAATCAAGTCGCAATGTATTAAGTCAACAAACAGGGAGGCACGAGATCTGCCTCTCTCTGTCAGGAAGCTCTGAAAGTTTGGGATTGGGAAATTCGCCACAACACCTTCCTCAAAGCTGTCTACATTCAGGGGGCAGACAATGCCTTGGCGTACAACTTGAGTCGTCTTCTACAGCCTCACGAATGGACTCTCCATTCCACGCCCCTTCATCACTCTCTCTGTGGGGAACGCCTCAGATAGACCTCTTTGCAGCCCCCCACAACTACAAACTGCCTCAGTTATGCTCCAGGATCTACACTCCTCATTGCTTCGAGGCAGATGCTTTTCTTCTGGACTGGACGAATCTCTTTCTATATGCGTTTCCTCCGTTTCCTCTAATTCAAAAGACGCTGGTCAAGCTGAAGTCCGACCAAACCACCATGATTCTGGTTGCTCCTCGGTGGCCCAGACAACCCTGGTATTCCCTTCTTCTTCAACTCAGCTGCAGGGAGCCCTACCTTCTACCAGTTTTTCCCTCTCTGCTTATGCAGCATCAGGGATTTCTGCTTCATCCCAACCTGCAGTCTCTACACCTGACAGCTTGGTTCCTCAACTTAGCCCCTCTTCAGTTTTCTTAATCGGTGAAGGATGTTTTGGAAGCTTCACGGAAGCCTACTACTAGACAATGCTATCACCAAAAATGGACTAGATTTTCTACTTGGTGCTTTTTTCATCACAAGGAGCCTCAACATTCCTCCTTGTCTTCAGTTTTGGACTATCTTTTGCACCTTTCTCATTCTGACCTCAAGTCTACATCGATACGAGTCCATCTTAGTGCAATTGCTGCTTTCCATCAGCCTGTTGAAGGGAAACCTCTCTCTGCTCATCCTGTGGTTTCCAAATTCATGAAAGGACTTTTCAATGTCAATCCTCCTCTCAAACCACCTCCAGTGGTTTGGGACCTCAATATTGTTCTTGCTCAGCTGATGAAACCTCCATTTGAACCAATGGACAAGGCTCATCTGAAGTATCTCACTTGGAAGGTGGTGTTTCTCATTGGCCTCACTTCTGCTCGGCGAGTTAGTGAGTTTCAAGCGTTGGTTGCGGATCCGCCTTTTACCATGTTCCATCATGACAAGGTGGTTCTTTGCACTCATCCGAAATTCCTTCCTAAAGTAGTCTCGGAGTTTCATCTCAACCAATCTATTGTACTTCCAGTGTTTTTTCCAAAGCCTCATTATCCCAGGACAAGCAGGCAGGTATTCTCACTAGTGGGTGATGTCATCAGACAGAGCCCCGGTACGGACGTCTCACAAGCACGTGTTGCTTGTAGAAACTTAAAGTTTCTAGATGCCCGCACCGCGCATGCGCCGGTGCCTTCCTACCCGGAGATCCGGGCGTGTCTCCTCAGTTCTTTCTTTTCCGCGGAGCTGAGAAGTTCAACTTCATCATGCGCTAGCTGAATTCAGTTAAATTTGCCTTCCTTGTCCGCGTTTTCGCTTTCTTTTAATTACAGTTAACAGTTCTTTTCTTTTCGTAAAAAAAAAAAAAAAGAAGATTATTTCCTCCGGCGGGTCGAACGGGCCGGCCACGTGGCTCAGGCCCACTGGCTTCGACCTCGCGGCGGAGATTTTCCGGCCTATGTCCCGGCCAATCACCGGTTTTAAAAAGTGCAGCAAGTGCCAACGCGCGATTTCACTCACGGACCCTCACTGGCGCTGTTTGCAGTGTTTGGGCCCTGACCACATTCCGAAATCGTGCAGGCCTTGCTCTACCCTTACGGCACGCTCATTCAAGCGGCGTTGCCTATTGTGGGAATCGATGTTCAAGATGGACGCAGCTAAGGATCCCTCAGCCTCCACTTCATCCGATACCTCCCCGGTTCGGGCAAAACCGGCATCGACCCCTCCTGCATCGAGCGTGGTGAAACCGGCATCGCTCACCCCGACACCATCCACGAGCTCGACGTCGGTGCCTGCCCCGGTCTCCTCGGTTCAGGTACCTCTTCCTTCCACAGTGCCACCAATGGTCATCAAAGTGCCGAAAGCTACTAAGCAGAAGCACTCGGCCTCGAAGGAGCGCGATGTCCGTGCAGGAGGACCCCCTTTCGGTGCGGATCCCTCCTTATCGGCTTCGCTACGGTCCGTGCTGGAAGCTCAATTCGTTGAGCTCATGCAGACCATCGGACCCGGGCTCATCGCTGCCATACAGGGTGACCTCCCGGTACCGATCCAAAGGGGCGGCCCGCCCCCTCCCCCTCCCCCACACCGTTCGACCTCGACAACCGACGAGGACGAACGGGGGAGGGCGGCGATGCCCACGCGGCAAGCCTCGCTTACCGATATGCCGCCATTAGAACCCATTACGCCTCCGCGCCAACATGGGACCAGACCTCCGATCGATACTCGAAGCCCTGGGCATAGTCAGGAAGAGTTCTTCCGTACTCCTTACCAGACTTGGGTAGCATCGCAAGAACCCGCATCGCAAACCCAGTTACGATCCACCGCTTCCAGCCCTGGGGGGGCCTCGGGAGACCATGCGATGCACAGACGATCCCGATCCCCGTCCCGCCACCGAGACGGGCACCGATCGAGACACTCATCCTGGCACTCCTCACGCCATTCGGAAGTGTCACCGCAGAAAAAACTGCAACGTAGGGGATACTCCTCATCAGAGGTGTCCCCTCCGAGGGGCCCGGAGTACGAGGAGACACCGGTGCCCGATTCTCCTTGTCACTCCCCGATGTCCACGGACCTGGAGGCCTCATCATCCTCCAGCCCGTCCCACAGACCGACGCTGGCGGAACAATTGTCCTTCTCATCATTCCTCCGACAAATGGCGGATGATCTGGATGTGACCCTTGACACGGGCTCCAGATACTCCAAAGAGTATCTGGACACCATGCATTTACCTAACCCTCCAACGGAGTCGCTTCGGCTCCCCTTGCACAAATTATTGGACCAGACCTTCATGCAGTGCTTCGAAACGCCGTATTCCATACGGCGATCCCCAGCAAACTCGATGCTCGATACCGCATCGTGCACCATAAAGGGTTCGAGGGCCCTCAACTCTCCCACCAATCCCTACTGGTCGAGTCCTCCCTTAAACGCTCTCACCCCTCCCAGGTCTACGCCTCTGTACCGCCGGGCCGAGAGGGGAGAACGATGGACAAATTTGGTAGAAAATTCTACCAAAACTCCATGATGGCGTCACGGGTGCTAAACTACAACTTCTTTTTCTCTTCCTATCTGGAGTTCTTCTTGCCGGTGCTCCGCAAGTTCACTCCGTTCATAGACAACCAAGCTCGATTCGAGTTCGAGGAAGTGGTAGCCTCCCTCTCCCAATTACGCCTCCAGCTGATGCAATCCTCCTTCGATGCATTCGAACTCTCGGCACGCGCCGCCGCAAGCGCGGTAGCCATGCGTCGCCTGGCATGGCTCCGTACTATCGATATGGATCCCAACCTACAGGACAGACTCGCCAACGTACCATGCGCTGGAGCTGACCTGTTCAATGAGTCTATCGAAACTGTTACCAAGAAGCTGTCGGATCATGAAAAATCCTTTCAATCCATCCTACGGCCCAAACCCAAACCTCAACAGTCCCGACCATCCAGGCCACCCCTGATTTACCAGCGGCGTTACATGCCCAGACAAACGCCTGCTGCGAGACAGCCTGCGAAGAGACAACCTCCCCAGAAGTCTCAGCAAAAACTTCAGCCACCGGCTGTACCTAAGGCTCCCCAGTCCTTTTGACGCCCCTCCCGGGAGCATAACCTCGGCCTCTCCCATAGGGGGCCGCCTCCATCTTTTTTACCACCGATGGGAGGCCATAACCACGGACCTATGGGTCCTCTCCATCATAAGAGAAGGATACTCTCTTCAATTCCACCGGGTCCCCCCGGACCATCCTCCAAGAGAGTATCCTTCAAGCTCGACGCAGACCGCCCTTCTTCTTCAGGAAGTCCAAACCTTACTTCAGCTTCGGGCTGTCGAGCCGGTCCTGTCAGACCAATTGAACCGAGGGTTTTACTCCCGGTACTTCCTCGTCCCGAAGAAAACGGGCGACCTGTGACCCATTTTAGACCTTCGGGCCCTCAACAAGTTCCTGGTCAAAGAGAAGTTCCGCATGTTGACTTTGGCTTCTCTATACCCCCTCCTCGAGCAGAACGACTGGTTATGCTCCCTGGATCTCAAGGAGGCCTACACTCACATCCCCATTCACCCGGCCTCCCGAAAGTTCCTCAGATTTCGGGTGGGAAATCTGCACCTACAGTATCGAGTGCTACCATTCGGCCTATCTTCATCCCCCAGAGTCTTCACAAAGTGCCTGGTGGTAGTGGCCGCAGCACTCCGGGACAGGGGTCTACAGGTATTTCCATACCTCGACGACTGGCTCATCAAGGCCCCGTCAGCCCCAGAGGTCACTTCGGCGGCCTTGGCTACAACCTACTTCCTCCAGAATTTAGGCTTCGAGATCAACTTCTCCAAGTCTCATCTACAACCCACCCAGTCCCTCCCCTTCATCGGAGCGGTCCTGGACACCACCCGACTCCGAGCATTCCTGCCCCGGCAACGCATGGAGTCCCTTCTTCATCTCTGCCAGTCGGTGGCTACTCGCCAAACCCTACCGGCGAGACAACTGATGGTGCTCCTGGGCCATATGGCCTCCACAGTACACGTGACACCCTTTGCCAGACTCCACCTCAGGATCCCCCAGTGGACCCTGGCATCACAGTGGAATCAGACATTCGATCCACTGTCCAAACGCATAGTAGTCACACCTGCTCTTCGGCAGTCTCTACTTTGGTGGATGACCTCTTCGAATCTATCCAGAGGTTTGCTGATGCACTCTCCCCCCCATCAGAAAGTTCTCACAACCGATTCGTCGAATTACGTATGGGGGGCCCACCTGGAGGGTCTCCGCACCCAAGGATTCTGGACCAGTGCGGAAAGACTACACCAAATCAATCTATTGGAACTCAGAGCCATCTTCAATGCGCTCCAAGCTTTCCAACACCGACTCCACGACATGGTAATCCTCATTCGCACAGACAATCAGGCCGCCATGTATTATATCAACAAGCAAGGAGGCACGGGCTCGGCCCTCCTTTGCCAGGAAGCTCTACGAGTCTGGGACTGGGCGGTGCGCCACAACGCCCTACTCAGAGCAGTATACATCCAGGGGGAGAACAACGTCCTAGCAGACAAACTAAGCCGTCTGCTACAACCGCACGAATGGACTCTCCATTCCAACCCCCTTCACCAAATCTTCACGCAATGGGGGACGCCTCAGATAGACCTCTTTGCGGCTCCCCACAACGCCAAACTGCCTCAGTTTTGCTCCAGGATCTACACTCCTCATCGCCTCGAGGCAGATGCTTTTCTACTGAACTGGGGGAAACGATTTCTATATGCGTTCCCACCATTCCCGCTGATCCAGAAGACCCTGGTCAAGCTGAAACTCGAACGGGCCACCATGATTCTAATAGCTCCTCGGTGGCCCTGACAACCTTGGTTCTCCCTCCTACTTCAACTCAGCAGCAGGGAACCAGTACCACTTCCAGTGTTTCCTTCACTACTTACTCAACATCAAGGATCACTACTTCATCCCAACCTGCAGTCTCTCCACCTGACAGCTTGGTTCCTCTCAACGTAACCCCTCACCAATTCTCACAAGAAGTGAGGGAGGTCTTGGAAGCTTCCAGGAAGCCCGCCACTCGACAATGCTACTCCCAGAAATGGACCAGATTCTCCTCATGGTGCGTTTCTAAGTCAAAGGAACCTCAGCGAGCTTCCTTATCCTCCGTGCTGGACTATCTCCTACACCTATCTCAATCTGGGCTCAAGTCCACATCCATACGAGTCCACCTGAGCGCTATTGCGGCGTTCCACCAGCCTCTACAAGGGAAACCCCTCTCGGCCCATCCGGTGGTCGCCAGATTTATGAAAGGACTCTTCCATGTTAACCCTCCTCTCAAACCACCCCCAGTAGTTTGGGACCTCAATGTAGTCCTTTCCCACCTCATGAAGCCCCCGTTTGAACCACTCAACAGGGCCCCTCTGAAGTATCTCACCTGGAAAGTGCTTTTCCTTGTAGCCCTTACGTCCGCTCGCAGAGTCAGCGAACTCCAGGCATTGATGGCGGACCCACCATTCACAGTATTCCACCATGACAAGGTGGTCCTCCGCACTCACCCGAAATTCCTGCCTAAGGTGGTCTCCGAATTTCATCTCAACCAATCCATTGTACTTCCAGTATTCTTCCCTAAGCCTCATTCTCACCACGGAGAATCGGCCCTTCACACTCTAGACTGCAAACGTGCCTTGGCTTTCTACCTGGATCGCACCAAGCCACACAGAACCACTCCTCAACTTTTTGTCTCCTTCGATCCTAACAAGTTGGGAAGACCCGTATCAAAGCGCACCATCTCTAATTGGATGGCGGCTTGTATCTCTTTCTGCTATGCCCAGGCTGGATTATCACTTCCTCGTAAGGTCACAGCCCATAAGGTCAGAGCAATGGCAGCCTCAGTAGCATTCCTCAGATCAACACCAATCGAGGAAATTTGCAAGGCTGCCACCTGGTCCTCGGTTCACACATTCACCTCACATTATTGTCTGGATACCCTCTCCAGACGGGATGGACAGTTTGGCCAAACAGTATTGAAAAATTTATTCTCTTAAGTCGCCAACTCCCCCTCCATCCCACTGAGGTTAGCTTGGAGGTCACCCACTAGTGAGAATACCTGCCTGCTTGTCCTGGGATAAAGCAATGTTACTTACCGTAACAGTTGTTATCCAGGGACAGCAGGCAGCTATTCTCACGTCCCACCCACCTCCCCTGGGTTGGCTTCTCAGGCTAGCTACCTGAACTGAGGAGACACGCCCGGATCTCCGGGTAGGAAGGCACCGGCGCATGCGCGGTGCGGGCATCTAGAAACTTTAAGTTTCTACAAGCAACACGTGCTTGTGAGACGTCCGTACCGGGGCTCTGTCTGATGACATCACCCACTAGTGAGAATAGCTGCCTGCTGTCCCTGGATAACAACTGTTACGGTAAGTAACATTGCTTTCTCATCCTGGAGAATCAGCTCTTCATACTCTGGACTGTAAACGTGCTTTGGCATTCTACTTGGAACGCACCAAATCGCACAGAACTGCTCCTCAACTTTTTGTCTCTTTTGATCCGAACAAGTTGGGACGTCCTATCTCTAAGAGTACCATCTCCAATTGGATGGCGGCTTGTATCTCTTTCTGCTATGCCCACGCTGGGTTTCCTCTTCACAGTAAAGTCACAGCCCATAAGGTCAAAGCAATGGCAGCTTCTGTGGCTTTCCTCAGATCTACACCTATTGAGGAAATTTGTAAGGCTGCCACTTGGTCCTCGGTTCATACCTTCACTTCTCACTATTGTCTGGATACTTTCTCCAGACGGGATGGACTGATTGGCCAAAAAGTATTGCAAAATTTATTCTCCTAAGTTGCCAACTCTCCCACCATCCCACTTTGGTTAGCTTGGAGGTCACCCATTAGTGAGAATACCTGCCTTCTTGTCCTGGGATAAAGCACAGTTACTTACCGTAACAGGTGTTATCCAGGGACTGCAGACAGCTATTCTCACAACTCACCTACCTCCCCTGGGTTGGCTTCTCTGCTAGCTATCTGAACTGAGGAGATGCACCCTGCGCTGGGCGGGAAGGCACTCGCGCATGCGCGGTGCGGGCGACTCAAAACTTTGATTTTCTTCAAGCAAGACTGCTTGTGAGGCGTCCACATCGGGGCTCCGTTGTATCACGTCACCCATTAGTGAGAATAGCTGCCTGCTGTCCCTGGATAACACCTGTTACGGTAAGTAACTGTGCTTTACTGTGCTTGTATATTGGGAATGACGAGCTATCTTCCCTTATTCAGATGGAGTATAGTTTGTCAAATTTTCATGATATGCAAGAGGCACTCAATCCATGATTTTCCCAAGAGTGTGGGATACTTTGTTGATGTTTGTTTGTATTGTTTTTTTAAAAAATCTTTGCAATACTGAGACTTGTATTTTTCTTATCATGTTAGCTTTTACTCAGCATTAACTGGTGTTTGATTCCATATGTTCTCTTTTATTGCCTATCTTTTTTCTTCTGCCAAGTACATCTATTCTCTGCTTCAGGAACACCTACATGTAGAATGCATGAAAGCAGGTGCTCTTTGAGTACCTACTTTTATGCATATAAGCAATTAGTTGAGTGTATAGAACAATTTTATATATTCCAATTGTTCTAAAATTGCCCCCATAGTTTGTAATTTTCTCCTCTCTCTCGTTTTGTAGATTCTGTGTGGGAGAGAGATTCCTCGCTGGGTGAATCGTCTTGCCTATTTCAGTTCTTGTGTACCATTTCTCCAAAGCTGCCTACCCAAAGAATGGCTCACCCCTGCTGCCCTTCAATCTAGCATCAGCCAGGAGCTGCAGGATGGACTGCAAGAGGCAGAGGATATAGCGGTGGCAGCTTCAGCATCAACTTCAACAACTGTACCCAGACCTGGCCGCCACACAAAGCTATAAATGTCCTGTAGAGAATCAAATATGCAGAACTGCAGTATTGAGAATTCTCTCCAGAAAATGACTTGCTGGAACAGTTCCTAAAAGAAGATTTTCCAGCAGCGTTCCTTGTGTGGGAAATAAAATAACTTCCTTCTCACCTCATTTTCTAGCTCAGGATTATATTGTAGTTGGCAGAATCAGTGGGACAAAAGAACTGAGAAGACACCAACTTTACTTTTCTACCTAATTTACTCAATTTTGTAGTTTACACAGTCGGTTTTATGCAAGATCTGTTTGTTTTGAGTATGCAGTATTTTGGATTGTTTACATGTCTTTTGTTAAAACCTGCCAACAGAAGGGGGGAAAAACCGCTAAATAAGGCAGGAACATTTACTTTACCTCGTGCAGCTATAGTTAAGATAGCTGACTGCTGCTTAGCCAAATTTAGATGGACATCGACACATTTGCACAGCTACCATCACCTGTTTTAACAGAAAGAGCAAAGGCTATTTTGTGTTAGAGAAGAAAGGATGTATAATTGAAGGGCTCATTTCCTAAACTGACTAAGGCCATTTTAGTTGCATCAGAGAAAAATCAAGTTTTCATTTCCCACCAGAGGTGGAGCAAATATACAAACCATACTTTTACTCTGCTGGAGGCAAAGGACAAACGCACCTTTTGAGCTCCACAATTAATTACACTGGCAGATATCCTTTGCCATGTAAAACTACCTTATTTTTTTGCCAAAAGTGAACTTGGCAGGTTTAGGAAATAAGTCCTTCAATTGCTTACAGGGAGATCATACTATTCTTTAGCAAACAAAGAAAACTCATAATAAAATGGAAACCAGCATCAATTAAGATTTTTCACAATTGGGTGACAGGGTATATTGTATTTAAATACAAGATGCACATTGAAGAGAGTCGGCATGTTGCCTTTTCGATTGTTTTGAATGTTTGCTGCTCTACAGTGAGTTCTACAGAATGTTAGATCATTCATTGTAGTTTAGTGAAAGTAAGGGCAGAGGTCACTAAAACTCCACAACTCAACTATTACCATTTCATGTAAATCCTATACTGTGGATTTGCTACATTAAAGTTGTAGTTTGGAAATGCCTGAGGAAATATCAGGAATAACTCTGTGTGAGTTGGTCTTTGAGTACTGTAGTGCAGGGCTGCCCAAGTCCGGTCCTCGAGATCTACTGGCAGGCCAGGTTTTCAGGATATCCACAGTGAACATGCATGAGAGAGATTTGCATACCAAGAAAGCAGTGCAGGCAAATCTCTCTCATGCATGTTCATTGTGGATATCCTAAAAACCTGGCCTGCCAGTAGATCTCGAGGACTGGACTTGGGCAGCTCTGCTGTAGTGTGTAGAAAATACCCATATGCATAGCTAATTCCCTTAACTATACTAATGTGTCTGCTTAAAAAGACTTGACTATCTCTATTGCAAATAGCATAGGTATTTTTCTAATGTAACTTACACCATCATACTGGGACTCTTTACCCACAAGCATTGCCATTTGGCAAATGACAAATCACTAAGGGGCCTGTTTACTAAAGTGCACTGAAATCTGGGTTTATCGTGGGACTTTCTTGCACACTAAGCCCAAATTTAATGTGATACTTTTAGGGCTTTTTATTATTACTGTTTGCAGCTTTTATCCTTGTGTGTGTTGTCGTTCCCCTCCCTCTCTTACCAAGTCTTATTCAAATTTTGTAAGTTTTTCCTTTCTTCCATTCCTTTACAGTACTGTACAGCTTATTTGATGTACAAGATAAATGAGATAAAAGTCATATATAAACTTGAAACTTGTCATTAACATGCAAGACCTACAAAAGAAAATTAATTCAGTAGCACTTACTGCCTTTTATTCAGGAGGAATTAAGTGCTTCCACATGAAGTCTGCATTATCCAGCTAGTGCACCGTTTAGAATGCAGTAGCTGGATAGTGCAGGAATGCCCACTCTGCCCATGATATGGCCTTTCTACAAAAATATATTTAAAATAAAACCAAACAACTCATGAGTAGCACATGAAAAGAGGCAAAATACCGTGATAGCCTGTTTCCCTACAATAATGTCACATTAAGGGCTTAATTCCCTTTAGTAAAAGGGCCCCTAAAATTAATTGAAATTCTAGTGCAATAGGTGTATCATTCTGGACAAGTGGGTAATTTCCCCATAGCTGCAAGCCTTGCAGAAGGAATCCATGTGGGATTTTTTTCAGTATCCCTCTTACTTTATAGAGTACTGCCACCTACAGTTTTTTCCTTCTGAATGTGAGCCTGAAGGAATATTTCTGTTCTGCTCTGACTTTTTCTTTATTTTAGTCGTTTTTCTTTCAGCTATTTTCTCCAGTTTTCCCGGTTTGAGAAGAAGTAGATTACAGTCTGCAGCTGGCAGGCCAGTCTCTTGTGGTACCTGTTACCCAGCCTGCAGAAGCATTTTTGGAGCTCAGGGCTGTTTAGCTTGGTCACCTACTGCTTGCAGGAGTTTGAGCACAGGCTGTCAGGCATCCATTGGAGACTTGGTAATGTTTTACAGTGTGCCGACTGCATTTTTCCTTCCCCTTGATTTTTGCGTATCACAGTCTGCGAGGGTGGAGGCTCAATCAGATGCCAGTCTGGTTTGCAACCTGAAGA
Source organism: Geotrypetes seraphini (assembly GCF_902459505.1). Taxonomy (NCBI): domain Eukaryota; kingdom Metazoa; phylum Chordata; class Amphibia; order Gymnophiona; family Dermophiidae; genus Geotrypetes; species Geotrypetes seraphini. The sequence continues at coordinate 288,218,874 of NC_047086.1, forward strand.
TTTAGAACTGGAAGGATTTTTTTTCTGAGGCAGTGATCTCTTCTCCCTGATCCAGCTAACTTTGGAGCCGAGGTAGGCTGCATTAAATTGCCAGCACAGGTTACAGTGAGAAAGGCTGTTGCAGCCCATGAAGTAAATCAGGGGGTGGGGGTCTCTAAATCTGACTTTTAAGGGTTTCTGCATGTTCCCATGCGTTCCCCACCTCTAAAATCCTAAATCACTGGTTTCATTTTTTGTTTGACTGTTTTAAGTATTTTTTGGTGCCAAAACGCTGGTGGCGGCCATCTTCGATTTTTCCCAATTTTTTTTTTTTTAATTTCTCCAAAAGCTTCAAATCACCTTGTTTTGCCTCAAAACTTATAGGGAGAAAGGAGCCTGAGGACTCTATCCCTAATTCCTGATAGGATTGTGCAAGTTGTGTACCTAAGCTCACCCTTGTGCCATGTGCCTTACAGCACGTGAAGGGGGGGGGAGCATCTGGCTTAGCCTCCCCTTTGCACTCTAGGGCAGAGGAAAGAGCTGGAAGCCCCTTGGTTCAGTCCATATTCCTTAATGGCACTCGGAATAGCAGTCATCCTGCACAGAAAGGCATAGAGCCCAAGAGACGCAAGCTGGAGTCATCCTTTGGAGACTCGGTACTGCCTAGTATGGCTTTTTTCCCCAGAATTTGTTAATTTTTCTTTTCAAAGTTTTATTGTATAATTTTTCATATACAATTATATAAACTATACATCACAATTGGTTAACAAGTCCCCACTACCAATGTAGAATTTGTTAACTTGATGTGGAAAGCCTTTCAGAAGACCCATTCTAGACCTCAATCATGTCAGTGCAGCATTTAGGGTTCCACGTTTCCACATGAAGACATCTTGTTCTATCATTGCAACTATGGCTCTGGGAGAGTTTCTTGCCTCTCTGGATATTACGAAGGCCTGTTTGCATATTCCCATCTTCCCGGAACACTGAAAGTTCCTGAGTTTTCATATTCTGTTAAACTATTACCAGTTCTTGACCCCTCCCTTTGGCCTGGCTGCTGCCCCTTGCACCTTCACCAAGGTGATAGTTGTGGTGGTGGCCCACCTGCAAAAGATGGGCTTTATAGGTGCTTCCCTACCTAGACGATTGGCTGATCAGGGCTCCCTCATTTGCCGAAGGGCAGTACATGGTAGCTCAGGTCCTCTTGAGTTCTGGAGAGCCTAGGTTGGATTGTAAATTTGGGAATAGCCATTTGTCACCAACACAGTCCCTGGAATACCTAGGTATCTTGTCCAACACAGTGGATGACCATGTCTATCTTCCAGAAGCATGCAGATGGAAGCTTACTAGCCAATCTGTCTCTATCAGCGTGGCACTATCTCCAAGTGCTAAGATCCATGGCAGCCACAACACATGTTGCTAGCCCAGTGGTCTCCAGAGACACTCTCTGGAGAAATCCTTGCCTTGGATGCCAGAGGCTTGGGCCAGTTTGGACTTGTGGCTCCGCCCTCAGTCTTTCACCAAGGGTATGCCTCTCTGCATAGCTTCCTTGTTAGTTTTAACAATGGATGCTAGTCTCTACAGCTGGGGATCTCACTTCAATCATCAGCCAATTCAGGGGCGGTGGCCAGCCAACCTGGAAAAGTGGTCAGTCAATAGGCTAGAGCTCAAAACCATTTGACTGGCCTTACTGAAACTGCAGAAGACTCTGAAAAGCCAAGCAATTCGAGTCTTCTCAGACAGTGACATAGGCTACAACTGTAGCAATTGCCAGGGGGACGCTAAGAGTGCTCATCTGTGTCTGGAAATCTGCTTGATCTTCAACTGGGTGGAACATTATATTCAGGCACTTTCAATGGCACATGTAGCAAGAGTGGACAGTGTCCAAGCTGATTTCCTCAGCAGAAGGACCTTGGATTTGGGCGAGTGGATGCTGTCTGATTCAGCTTTCCAAACCATTGTTCGGCCTTGTGGCAAGCCATTGTTCTACCAGGCAGTGTTCGACCTTATGGCAATGGCAAACAACAAGAAAGTAGACAAGTTCTGCAGTCAAGGATCTGAGCCCGGAAGCATGGATCTGGATGCGCTGGTTCAACCATAGCCACAGAGTGTGCTGTTATATGTGTTTTCTCCGTAGCCCATGATAGGCTGAATCCTGCAAAGGATTGTGAGTCATTGGGGAAAGGTCATTCTGTTGGCTCCAGACTGGCTACATAGACCGTAGTATGCAGATCTGGTTCATCTTTGGATGGGCCTTGGTCTCAGGCTACAAGTACAACCGGACCTGCTTTCCTAGGATCCATTGATCATAGAAGATCCAGATTGTTTTGCTCTTAAGGCATGGCTATTGAACACAAAGCGTTAGCATGCAAAGGGTACTCGGAAGTGGTCATTACCACTCTCCTCAAATCTAAGATTCTGACAATGGTCTCAGCCTGTGCTAAATCATAGAAGACTTTCCATTATTGGTTTGCCCAAGAAAAGGTGGAGCCTTGAGGCTTCCCTTCAGGTCCAAGTGGCGGGTTTCTTTTGTTTTAGAGCTCGAGACCACAGATCTTTGCTGGCTTCTCATCCAGACATAGCCAGATTTCTGAAGGGTGCCCTACATATCAGGCCTCCGGTGAAACCGCCTTTCCCTTCATGAGATCTTAATGTGGTTTTTTTTGAGGTGTCAGCCATGCTCCTTAAGAGTTACTGAAGGAAGTGTCTTTGATGGATCTGACACTCAAAATGGTTTTTCTAGTGGCTGTGACATCGGCGAGAAGGATCTCAGAACTTCAGGGTTTCCTGCAGGGAGCCTTTCCTTAAAATCATTGACAATGGAGTCTCATTATGCACAATTCCTTCTTTTCTGCCGAAGGTGGTTTTGGCATTTGATGTCAATCAGGAAGTCAGATTGCCATCATTCCAGTCTACAGGAAACAGGACTGGATTCTAAAGAAGCTGGATGTGAGAAGAGTGCTTCTTAAATATCTTGATGTGACCAATGAGTTTAAGCTCTCTGACCACCTTTTGTACTGACCAATCCAGCTAGGCGAGGTGCGCCAGCGTCCAAGGCCACTATTTCCAGGTGGATCCATAGGATCATTTCGTCAGCGTATGTTGTTTGTAGGGAGCAGTCCCCCATTTCTGTTAAGGTGCATTTGACCAGAAGTGTGGCTTTATTGCGGGCTGAAGCCAGGGCAGTCTCCCCCGTGGAGACTTGGTCCACTCTACATACTTCTGCTAAGGTTTTACAGAATGGATGTGGTGGCAAGGGAGGACTCTGCCTTCGGTACTACGTGCCGGTGCAGTCATCCCACCCTAGATTTCTGGGACCTGTTTTGTATGTTCCACTTGTCCAGAATGACACACCTATTGCACTAGAAAAAGAGATTAGGTTCTTAACTTGCTAGTATCCTTTCTAGTAGATAAGTGTCATTCTGGACCTCCGCCCTGTCATTTATTTTCTGTGTCTTCCTACAGTCTCATTCACAATGTTCTTGGATGCCAGTCAGACTTTAAAGCCATGAAGAGTAGTCTATTACTAGTGTAATTTGGGATACTAATTTAGCTCCTTTAATGCTTGTGTTGGCGTGTTTGTTTCCACGTTTGTTGTTGTTTCATATTTGTTTTCTTTCGAGCAGAACAGTCTTATTAGTTAAAGAGGTTTCTCCATACTTCTACTTCTCCTAGGTTTTCAAAAGGGCTCTTGCCTGCTTGAGAACTAACTGTAGGTGGCAGTAGAGCCCTCTGAAGTAGGAGGATACAGAAAAAATCTGGAGTGGATTCCTTCTGCAAGGCTCGCAACTATGGAGAAATTACCCGCTTGTCCAGAATGACACACCTATCTACTAGAAAAGATATTAGCAAGGTAAAAGCCTAATCTCTTTTTAGTCATTAGAGGTTGCTTTATTGAAGTTGTTTTATATGAATGAGTTTGGTTTTGTGGTGTTAGTATTTAGAAAGTGTGTCACACAATCTGTCAATTATTGGTTACATATACAGTTTGTAATTTGAAAAATTAGGCATTGGTGAAATCTCCAAATTTAAATGTTTGCATATTTGATATTTAAATCTTTATAGAGGTTGATAACACACAGGCTGACAGAACTAGTTCTGTAGTTCATTAAGTATATTGGGTATACTGAAGAAAAAATGTTAGATAAATTGGGCTACTGATTAGGTTTGAACAGATGATCAACACAACACCACTTTTTCCTTGCCTTATGATTATTAAAAACTTAAGAACCAACAGTATAGCTTACATCCTTGGTCTTCACTCCCAGTTCTTGAGGGCCTCCAGTAGGCTAGACTTATAAGTGACCCTAATGAAAAGACATGATTGAGATTTGCATACATATATTAGGGGGGTATCCTGAGAACTGCCCTCTTGGTGGCCCTTGAATTGGGAGTGAAGACAAGGGCTTACACGGTAGATTTTTTTTTTTTTTCTTGGAAAAATAACTATATCTTTGAAACATTTCTCATGGAAGATCAAAAGAGAGAACAGGATTTCAATGAAATGTTGTCATCTGTTTATTGTTAGCCTGAAGGGCATATGTTTACCATGTGTACTGAATAAGTCTTCACTGTTTGGGTCTATAAAAACGAAAGTTAGGTTTAGTAAATAAAAACATGCTTATCAATATTCAGCAGCATTGACAATCACATTTTTAAAAAATTTCTGCCCATAACATTTTAAACAGATAATGCATATTCTCATGCACATCATTCTGAACAAGTGGGTCGTGAATCCAAACCCACACACTGCAGAAGGTAAATCACAATTTTTCAGCTCCTCCTCCTTCATCAATGGAGTGTACTGCCCCCTTCAGTTTTTCCTTTTGCACATATATATGAAGATGTGTTTCTTTTGCTGTTTATAGCTTTTTCTTTTTGGCATCAAATTTTGGAGGTTTCTCACATAGGAACTGAAGCAGGCTGAGACACGTTTGCAGCACAGACTGTTACAGTCTTTAGGAAAATCGGGATAGAGGGGTGTCGGCAAACTGAGTTTTTGGCAGTTTCTAAGGTTGCCTCTTCCAAAATACTATATTTCATTTTTGGAGTTTGGCAATTTTCAGCCTTTCTTTGGTGCCAAAATGCTGCTACAGTGGCCATCTTGGATTTCTCTATTTTATTTTTAAAGTTTTCAAAAATGTTGTGTGATCATGGCACTGAGGTCTCTTCAAACCCAGCATGCACCCAAAAATAGGGAGAAAAATCCTTAGACTAATGTAGCAGTATAGAACTAAAAGGTACAAATCAAAACTGCTTTCAATACTTTTCACTGGCAAAAAAACTCCCTCACAGAACAGCTCAGGTTTAGAAAAGGGTAAAGTCACCTGGAGGCATGTTCAAGGACTTAGCTGACAAAAGACGACTTGAGCTCCAACGCTGTCACGTCTTCTCAAAACTTCCCAAAAAGCGACCTTGTTTCACCAATGTTTTGGCTCATCAGGGGAATAAACAAAACACCCTTGAAGAGTGCAGCTAAGCTAATGACATAGTAACTCCCTCGTTTACACACCTAATGATTGATGGGTACAAAGGTACATGCTTTTACATTGGTGGAAACACAGGTACATGCTTTTACATCTTGATCACCTGCCCTTTGCCTCATGCTTTACCTCGTGATCACCCTCCAACTCAGCACTTAGACAAGGGCCTGTTTAACACGTGGACAGTACCTGAGTCTTTGCACGTCCTAAATGCCTGTCAGCTGATGTCCTTTCCAAATAAGGACTGCTTAAGTTAAGGGTTAATATGTGATGGGTCTTGTGACAAGAAAGGAGGGATTGGAATACCTCAGCATTCTGTCACAAAGTGCTAACACTTTCCTTGCTTAATGAGGGGAGAGGGAATGGGAATAATTCATAATTTTTTCACAGGGGTTCATAATTCTTTCACAGGAGCGGTGAAATCAGTGTGCCGATCTCGCTCTGTCTCAGAATGGCAGAATGGCGTCCCTACATCCTGTACGGCTGGGAAGGCCATTAAAACGGTCACACAGGTCAAGGGCGATGGACGCCGATTCAGAGGAAGTGAGCCATCAACAGGCTAGAGCTAAGGGCCATTCAGCTAGCATTGCTAAAGTTGGAGAGATTCTTGAAAGGCAAAGCAGTCGGTCTTCTTGGACAACGCCACAGCAGTGGCTTATGTCAATCAACAAGGAGGCATCAAGAGTGCTTTGCTATGCTGGAACATTTATTTGTTCAGATGGGCAGAGGACCACCTGCAAGCAATATCAGTGGTGCATGTAGTGGGAATTGACAATATACAAGCTGATTTTCTTAGCAGACAAATGCTACATCCAGGAGAGTGGATGCTGTCTCCAGAGGCCTTCCAAATCATTGTGCACTTATGGGACCTCCCAACCTTCGATTTGATGGCCATGGCAGAGAACAAGAAAGTGAAGTGTTTTTTTTTCAGTGGGTTTTTTTTCAGTCACAGATGCAAGCCAGGAAGCACTGGCCTGGATGCCTTGGTTCAACCCTGGCTGGAAAGGGAGCTCTTGTACATGTTTCCACACTGGCCCATGATAGGCTAAATACTACGCAGGATTGCAAATCACCCAGGAATGGTTGTCCTGGTAGCCTTGGATTGGCGTCGGAGACCTTAGTATGTGTATCTGATCCGACTTCATCTAGAGTTGCTGATTCAGGGGTTAGTGGCCTTAGAAGTGCTGGAACGCTTTAGTCTTAAGGCATGGCTCTTGAGCATGGGGAGTTAGCACATGGAAATATTCAAAGGTGGTTATTGCTACCCTACTAAGAGCCAAGAAGCCATCCATGATCTCGGCTTTATGCTAAGGTCTGAGAGATGTTTCAGCACCGGTGTATTAGAGAACAGGTGGAACTGCTGTGAGCTACAGTCTCAGTGGTGCTAGCTTTTTTTTCCAAGCAGGATTCAAAAAGGGGCTAGCAGTAAGTTCTCTTAGAGTAAAAATTTCAGAGCCTGAGGGAGTCTCATTAGCCTCTCATCCAGATGTAATCAGGTTCCTAAAGGGGATGCTCAGGTTGCGTTCGCCTATTCTCCAGCTAGTTATGTCTTGAAACCTTAACATTGCCCTACAGGGACTGACCAAGTCTCCATATGAATCCTTACAGCAGGCATCTTTGATGGATTTCTTGGTTAAGACAGCCTTCTTGGTAGCTATCACTTCAGCAAGAAGGGTCTCAGAGTTGCAGGTGCTTTCTTGCAGAGATCCCTTTCTTAAGATTTCAGACCCAGGGGTTTCCCTGCACATGGTGCCTTCCTTCTTGCTTAAAGTAGTTTTGGCTTTCCACGTCGACCAAGAAGTGTGCCTGCTGGCATTTATCTCCAAGGGGTTGAAGAAGAAAGACAAAGTTCTCAGGTGGTGGATGTGCAGAAAGTATTGCTCCGGTATTTCGAGTTCACTAATGAATTTCACCTCTCCGATCATTTATTTGTGCTCACCAGTCAGGCTAAACTGGGCAAACCGGCTTCTAAGGCTACTATCTCCAGATGGATTTGCAGGGTCATCAAGTCAGCTTTACATTACCTGCAGGAAACAGCTGCCAATAGCTTTGAGAGTGCACTCGACCAGAAGCATTGTTTCTTCATAGACAGAGACCCAAGCGGTTCTCCCTTATGAGATCATTAGGGTGGCCACCTGATCCACCCTTCATACATTTTACAAAGTTCTACAGAGTGAATGTAGCGGTAAGAACGGATGCAGCCTTTGGATCCTCAGTGTTGAAGGCAGGATCTTAAATCCCGCTCTAGGCTCAAGACACTGCTTTGGTATGTCCTACTTGTCCAGAATGACACCTATTGCACTAGAAAGAAAGATTAGGTTCTTACCTTTATAATTTTCTTTCTTGGAAATAGGTGTATCATTCTGGAGCCCCACCCTGTTGTTTCTGTGACTCGCCTACTTACTGCATACTGTCTCAAACAGAAATTACAGTTTCTAGCCTGAAAAAATTCAGGTCTGCCAGAAGATTACAGGAGGGCAGACAACTGTGTGAAAAAAAAAAAATGGTTTTTTGTTGTTGTTTCACATTGTTTATAACTTGTGTTTAGAATATTTATTGCAGAACAGAACTTTTATTAGGGAATGTACCCATACCACTCCTTGTATTTGTTGTAGGGGCTATCGCCTACATTGGTACAAACTGAAGGGGGCAGTACACTCCACTGGGGAATGAGGAGGAGTTCAAAACTGTGATTGATCACTTCTGCATAGTGTGCGGGCTTGGATTCACTACCTACTTGTCCAGAATTATATACCTATTTACAAGAAAAAGATTATTGAGAACCTAATCTTTCCTTCAGCACAGTTGTATGGATAAGTGATAGCACTAATTAGATATAGCTAAGGAGTTTCATTCAGGACTGCTTTTTTTGCAAGCCTTCTTAAATATATGGATAGCAGATGAATATTGGTGCTGTGTGTGCAGTTAAGAGTGGAACTACTAACTTCACCCTCTTTCTTCATGGGTAGTGTTGTGGTCAGAGGGATTTTTTTCTGTCACAGATAGGGGACTTTATACGCTTAGCAGCCAAACATATAAGTTTGTTTGAATGTTGACCTGATGGATATTTTCAATAGAACAAAAGATCATATCCAATCTGACATGCTTTTGTGTATCACTGATACATTTTGCATAACTGCACTGGTTCAACAAAATTGACAATTTTTGCATAAGATGGTCTTTAACTGAGGAATGTGTATGTTGCAAAAGCAGCTGTTATGGTGTGTAATTTTTTTAATTTTTTTTTTTTTTGTGAAGGCTTCAGAACAAACAGATAGGTCTCTTCAGACTAGCAGTGATGCATCTCTTCCCTAGGAGAGAAATATGCTCTGGAACAGCCCAAATGGGCAAATTACCATCTCCATGGGAGATGGAACACTAGCTAGCTGACCTTAAATTAGGCCTAAAATGTTTGCAAGAGGAAATTTGTACTTTGAGAAGTGTCTTATACCCCCTGCAAGAAATGATAAATAAATATGTAAAATAAGGAGAAACAGTGGATACAAATGAGAACTTGAATTTCATTGTTGCTACTGTAAAGTAGGGGATTCTTTTTCTTTTGAGAAGTTCTTTTGTGTGTGGGGGGGGGGGGAGGGGGTAATGTTTGTTTTTTTACAGCATATGCTTATTTTGAAATGTATTAAATTAAAATCCTTTGAATCTTTTGACTGACATTAGTTACACACATCTGTCTATATCCATTCCTTCCAGCTTGTTGCATTATCAAGCAGGTGCTGGTGCTGGTTATGTGATCATGTTTATTAAGTTGAAAGTCTCCACTGAATACCTAAGAACTAGAAACTGTGTCACTCAGTTGTAGTAACACTGTAAGGTACCTTCACCAGCAAAATAACAAGGCAGGGAATACTAACTTTGCAGTCCATTGCTAGCAACCCAGTTGCTCAGAGCTCATGTGGTTTAAAGGGTTCTAGAGTTCTTTTCATTAAGTTTAAATTGATAAATTATTTCTGCGCTAAAACAGGTTGAAAACTTTCAAATGCTTCAGGGTTTAAACCTTCTGCCTTCTTGGTTCTTAGTGCTTATATACTGTATAATGTAGCAGTGGATAACTTGTACTTTTTTTTTTTTTTTTTTTTTTAATATCTGCTGTATTTTTCAAGGCTAAGTACAAAAGGTGCAATAACCTTTTGTTTAAAACAAATTGCATACTTGGTCCAAGGGACTAAAACAATGTCGATGATGCCCTGATAGTACAGCTAGAAATTTTGCGGTTTGAGGAGGGCACTGAGGCCAGATTTTGAATGCCATTTCATTGTAATCATGTTGGAAGAATTTCCACTTTGATAACGCAGTTACAATTATGGAATCTAAGGGCTCCTTTTACTAAGCTGCGATAGCGTTTTTAATGCACGCAGTATTTTAGCGCGCACTAAACCCATGCTATGCAGCTAGAACTAACGCCAGCTCAATGCTGGCATTAGCATCTAGCACGCGAGGCATTTTAGTGCACGCTATTCCGCGCATTAATGCCCTAACGCAGCTTAGTAAAAGGAGCCCTAAGTGACATGGGAGGAGATATTTATAAACTTGCACTAATGAAAGATAACTGGCTTTCATATTAGTTTTCCAGATTAAAATACCATCAAGAAAAAACGTCAACTTGTAATTGGAGTTTCTATCCTAAGCAATTTAATTCTAGCTCTTCTTTTTTTCCCAATATGATTGTAATACTTTTTTTGGTAACCCAGTGCAAAGGTAGCCTGTTGTAGGCTTTTTCAAACAAATTTTGTATTTTTTTAAAAGAAGCATTGTTGTGTTCAATAAAAAAGACAAATCAAAATGTGTTTTATTTGATTTAAGTTCTTGGCAGCAGACAACATTCAATTTTCTATATCATTCTCCCAGGAGAGCTCAGAATGGTTTACATTAATTTATTCAGGTACTAAAGCACTACTGACTTCTGGATTGACTTCAGTCTTCAGGTTAAGAATGAGTTCTGTTTTTTTTTAACTGTTCTTAAGTTGAATTTGTATGTAACAATGGCCAATCAGGGACTTCCTTAGACTCCTCCCTAAGGAAGTCCCTGATTGGTTGAGGCACCCCAGGCCCCTCCAAAAGGAGGAGCCTGAGACCTCAGCCAAGCAGGGCCTTTAGCCCCTCCTGTGCATCTGATGATGCATCAGGGCGTGGCCCAAGGCCACACTTGTGGCGGAGAAGGCCTGGAGTGGGAGGGACAGAGCACCCCTCCTGCTCACAATGATATTACAAAGGGAGGGGATGGGCCAGGATTTAGAGTGGAACAATTACAACAGACTATATAACAAATACTCTAAATCCTATTACGTTCTGGACTCATGCCCCCAGAAATCATGAAAGCGGCACCTTTAGTATTTAAACTATCGTTGATGCAATATTTGGCTCATAACCTAAAAAACTGGGAAGTTCCTCTCTAATAATGATCACATAATAATAACCCAATTCTAAAAAATCGAAAAGAATCTTCAACTATAATATCCAACTACAGACCAGTAGCATCCATTCCGTTTTTGTAAAAATTATGGAGGGATTGGTACACACCCAACTGATGGATTATCTGGATCAGTTCTCTCTCCTACATGAAACTCAATCCGGTTTTAGACCGTTATTCAGTACTGAGACAGTAATTGCGGCTATTTTAGACAATCTGCGCTTACTGTTTAGTAAGGGCCTTAATGCCCTGGTTATGCAATTCGATATGAGTTCTGCCTTTGATCTAGTAGACCATGGGAAATTGCTGCAATGCCTAGATGCCATTGGTATCAGGGACGAGGTGCTGAATTGGTTCCGTGGCTTCCTTATGTCCCGCACTTATCAAGTACATTTTAATTATGAACTTTCAGATACCTGGAGCAATCCATCCGGTGTGCCACAAGGGTCTCAGCTATCTCCATTGCTCTTCAACGTCTACATGTCCTCACTAGGCACGCAGCTAACCCAGTTAGGGATAAAACTATTTAGTTATTCAGATGATTTTACGATCATCATCCCATTCGTTAATTCTATCTCTGAAACTATTCCTAAAGCTTCAGAAGCCATAAACGTGATGGAGCACTGGATGACAACCTTTAGGCTCAAACTTAATTCAGAAAAGACAACTTTCTTTGTTGCTTCACCACATCCGCTTGACACCAAATCACCACTATGTATCAATAATCTTAATTACCCTATCCAACCTACCATAAAGATACTAGGTGTAACTTTGGATCAGTGCCTAACCATGAGAGACCAGGTGGACTCCTTGATCAGAAAGGGATTTTTCACTCTCTGGAAACTCAGATCCATTAAAGCTTATTTCGATACAGCGGCATTCAGAACCCTAGTCCAATCCCTCATACTGAGTCTACTTGACTACTGTAACATTGCCTATTTAGCAATTTCCCAAACGAACATGCAGCATTTACAATTGATGCAAAATGCAGCGGTCAAACTGATCTTTGGGCTGAGGAAGTTTGACCACGTGACACCCTACTACCGGCAGCTGCATTGGCTGCCAATGGAGGCGCGCGTAAAGTTTAAATTTGCCTGCTTCTGCTTCAAAGCACTACACGGACTTGCCCCTAAATATATAACTGACCTTTTCGTCTTCTCAGCCAACAGACACAAGAGAAGCTCACATTCCAACTTCGTTTCCCCCCCAGTGAGAGGTTGTAAACCGAAAAAACATCATGAACATCTTCTCTCGCACCAAGCAGCATCATGGGGTAAAGACCTATAACATTTGCTTTCGCCCACTACTTATGAGGAATTTAGAAAACGTCTGAAAACACACCTGTTCCTAAAGTATCTAGAGTATCTAGACAACTGATCCTCTCTTCTCTCTCCTCTCTATAGCGATTAACTCGTTCTATTGATCACTCTCTCCTCAAAAATGGATTTCCTATCCTATTAACGGTAACCCTCTTTCTTCCTCCCCTCTTCAAGTCAATCAATTTGTACCTTTGCTTAATCTTTGTAAACCGCATAGAACTTCACGGTATTGCGGTATATAAGCTGCTGTTATTATTATTATCCCCTGCAGTACCTTTCCTATAACTCAAAGATTGTAGGATAGCAGCAGATCCATATCGTTACCTGCATGTACGAGCCTTGACAGCTCGGCAGCCAGTTGTTCCAGCCCAGGGTCACAGCTGCACATGTGCTCCCTGCTCTGTCTTAAAATTGTATCACACACTAATCAGGAGATTGCTGAACACAAAGGCATGCATTCATATCCGCCCAACTGTGTGCTAGCCCACTTGCAAAGCTCTAATAACCTGGGAAGCTGAGTTAAAGCATGTGGCACATGGTCCAGCAGCCCCTCATGCTCAGCTACTTAACCTCCCGCTGGGTTCTCCACAGCTACAGCATCAGAGACAGTACTAAAGGATGTCTCTCTGTCCAGCAGGACTTTTCTTTTGCTGCTTCCCACCTACAAGAAGTTGCATCAATGTGGTGGGATGTGGCAAAGGATAGGTCCTGCTGGCCAGAGAGGCAGCCTTTAGCACTGTCTCTGATTTTTTAACTGTGGAGGACCTGGCAGGCAGGTAAGTAGCTGGGGGTGGGGAGGTGCTGGATCTCAGCACATAGAAGAGATGGTTTGGCTGCAAGCAGCCCCTACCGTTGGGTGGCCCTGGGCATTTTGCTGAGCTCACTCAATGGTAGCTATGCCTCTTCTCAGTCCTCAAGGGCCATAACCCAGTTGGGTTTTCAGGATTTCCCCAATTAATACAGATGAGATCTATTTGCATACAACAGAGGCAGTTCATGCAAATAGAATTCATGCATACTCATTGGGGGAATCCTGAAAACTTGACTGGGTTGCAACCCTCGAGAACCAAGGTTTCCCACCCCTGCTCTAGACTAACCTGTGCCTTCTGCAAAACTGAAACTGGCATCTTGTTTGGTAGTACTAGCTTTGGCAGTACATTCTCTCCTTTAGTAGTACTGGTGACTCAAGAGCAGGTCTTCTTTCACCAACATCTCCCAGAAGAGGTGGTGGAAACAGAGACTGTCTGAAGTCAAGAGGGCCTGGGATAGGTACATGGGATCTCTCAGAGAGAGAAAGAGATGATGGTTACTGTGGATGGGCAGACTAGATGGACCATTTGGCTTTTATCTGCTGTCATGTTTCTATGCTTTTCTGTCCAGCACCATTATCTCCTGCTCTCCTTTCCCGCACCCACATACGGAAGGATATAGAGGTGCTGCACCACTGTAGCAGTATACCTTCATTCATGGTACCCTGCACTAGAGCTGACCAAATTTTAGCTTTGGTGACAAAAATCCAGCCTGCAATTCGTATTCAGCCTGATTTTGGTTTTGCACTACAATGCTTGTTCATTTTCAGCTGAAACTTTCCCTCCCTTGACCAAAAGCAGAACCCCGCTCTGTCCATCCCTGAAAAAGGCCCCATTCTGCGGCCCACATTGACTCCATAGTCAAAATGGCTACCATGATTTCATGCAACAGCCTGTGAGAGTGGGATCTGCTTTTGATCAGAGGACGAAGCAGAATGGGGCCCACCTTTGTTAGGGGGGGAGGAGGTATAACTGTACCATTTTTGGTTTTAGAGTGATAAATTTTGGTCATAGATTTGGTTTTAGCTGAAACCGAAAAAAAAAAAAAAAAGTTTGTGTAGCCCTCTATCCTGTATAGCTGCATAGGTTAGCTGAGTCAGAAGTTAAGAAGCAGAGCTGTGCTGTGAGTGAGAAGATAAGCCAGGGGTCAGTAGCTGAGCTAAGAGGGAAGCCAAACCAAGAATTTGCTTCAATTGATAGCAAGTACTACTATTAATTATTTCTATAGCGTTACCAGACGCAAGCAGCGCTGCACAGAGTAGCCAGTAAAGATGTAATAATTAAAAAAAATAAAGAAACACATATAATGTGGGAGTTGTGCACTTGCAAACTCCATCCAACTCTCTTCTTGCTTCTTCCTGCTGACATGCAATTTCTTTGAGCTGATACAGCATGAGTCCACTGTCTCCCACAGGATGTAGCAGGGAGAATAACTTTTATTTTCTGACAGAGGGAGACGTTCCTCTCCATTCTCCTTTCAATTTGCGACTTGATTTGTTTTCTTTATTATAGCGCTACCAAAGAAGAGCAAATTTTTGGTGTGAATAATCTTATTTTATTGTGAAAAGAAAATTTGGATAAATTGTACGGCTTCTACAAACTGGTAGAGATTACATTTAAGAGGAGCAATTTTTAAGAGAATTTTCAGACCATGGAATATGCATACCCACAACTCCCTCATGCTTTCCCATATCCTTCCAGTAAAATAGCAGATTAATCCTGGTGAGATGCAGTGCTGGAGGACATGGGGAAATATAGCTACTCACCTCGCCAGCTAACATAAAATCTGTACTAAAACTAATTTTCTAACCTTTAGCAGGCTTTTACAAAGCTATGCTGCCATGCAGTGCAAGCTAAATGCTGAGCTGCCTATAGAAATAGAACAGGCAGCTTGGCATTTAGCATGTGCTGCTTAGCAGCATAGCTTTGTAAAAGGACTCGTCTGTGGTTAATGTCATGTCTTTGGCCTCTCATTCTCTTTTTTTTTTTTTTAACTTTTTTTTTCTAGTCTTCCTACATTTCATTATAGAGATGTTTGCTCCAAATTGGCAGAGTTATAGGGGAGAATATTGTGGGTATTCAGGCACCCACAGAGCTGGCAGCTATAGGGCCAGCTGGAATGATCTTAAATTTCTACCAAGTACATAGATTTTCAAAATTTCCTTCAGGTGTGTAGGGCCTTTGCACATGATATTAAAAATTAAGAAAAAAAAGCCAGTGTAATTCACCCAATTATGGTGTTACATAATCATACACCTTCCCCAACAATAATCTAGGAGCTATATTCTGAATTGCAACCTATGCTATTGATATTTTGGAAGACAACTACAGATTGAATTACTTTAGTATATTTTTGAGAAAACAAACAAATGCCAGGGACAAAACCACTAAATATTTGCAATAGAGATAGTAACAACAAAGAAAGTAAAAGTTTGCAAATGCTGCATGTACCAAAGATATTAGATCATTAGATATGGGGGACTTTGGAGAAGGAGCAGTGCTCCACAGCACAGTAATTTTTATTTGATGATCCTAGAGCAGTGATTTTTAGGCTTGGGATTCCCTAACTGCAGCTTCCCTGCCCCTGAAGTTCTGAGTTTGGTCAGACACAAGGCTCGATTTGTACATTATACATTGTTACCTGTAAGGGCAATTAGTATTATATGGATGTTCTTATGTTAATAAATTGTCATCACTAAATGGCTCCTGTGACAGCCAGAGACTTTGTTCCATCTTTCTGTTTTTAGATCTACCAGTACTTTTGGGACATAGGTCCTCCTCTTTTCTGATTTGGTTGCTCAATTTGGCAAGACCAGGTCACATGAAATGTATATAATTTATTTTCTTTTAAAGTTGGTGTTAAGACATCAGCACCAAGGTGAAGTGAAATATGGGCAAAAACCCTGGTATAAAGTGTCACATTTTATTTACATAGAATAGGAGGGAGGGAGGAAGGCTAAACAAAGCGAAACACATAAAACGAGGAGGCCTAGTGATTACAGCAGTGGTTAGTGAAGTTTTAGGAAGCCAAGATTCCAATAGCCCTTGTGACCTTGGGCACGTCACACAACACTCCATTATGTCAGGTACAAATATATTATAGTCTAAACTATCTACTAACTGGAGGTCCCTGAATATAACTCACTTCTAGAAAGGCGTAAGCTAAATAACAACCCCCCCCCCCAAATAAAAACAAAACCCAACAACCAAACCCGAAAATAAGGCGCACGGAAGAGTAACAGCCAGGGTGGCAGAAATGCCGCGGACCGGCAGGCGGCAGTCTCCCTCCTTTCTCTCCGTATTTTCTCCTCCTCTGTATGTTTTGTTGTCATCTCCATTGAGGGGCGATTTTTTTTTTTCTTCAGAGCAGGAGGAGGAAGGAAGGAAGGGCTTTACTGTGTCTGAGCGTGCGAGAGCAACCAGGACGTCTGCACCGACCTCCGCCGTCATGTCCTCCGAGAACGGCTCCGCGGCTTCGGCCGGCCGGGTCGCCAACGGCTGCTGCACCCCCGGCCAGGTGGGCAACAAGGTGACCGTGGTGCTGGGAGCGCAGTGGGGCGACGAAGGCAAAGGGAAAGTGGTGGATCTGCTGGCCCAGGACGCCGACATTGTCTGCAGATGCCAGGTAAGCGGAGAGGAAAGAAAAGCAGCCGCGCTCGCCGCCTGTACTTAACGCTGATTAAAACTTTGCTGAAATGTCACCTTGAGCAGTTTTTTTTTTCTGCTGGATGCCAGAAATGAGGACGGGGAAAGCGGGAGCCGTTGATCTTTCGGGACGGAGGAAGTGCGCTGGCAATGGTTTTTGACACCAGCAGCGGCCTGGGCTGCAGATTTGCAGCTTTCTCGGAGATTAGGAAGTGCCGTTAGCGTTGGGCTGTAGCGGCCGGACCTGTACTTGCATCATCCGCTTAAGTTCCCGATCATTGCTTTCGGCTACGGATAAGGCTGGGTGAGGTTGTATTTTGGGAAAACCCTGAGGGGTTCCGGTATCTGCTTTTCTCGCCGGTTCCTGGAGATTGGAGGCCCCTACTGGACGGAAGCGAATCGGCGTGGGCCTGCGGCCCTCGTTACTACGCTGCAGGGCGAGAAGTCATTCATAAAATGCAGTGTGGTAGCAATACGGAGACGCAGCATCTGGCTTGCACTATGTACGCACTAGAGCGGCATTAAATTTGCTCGGTTTCCTTCTGAGTGCATGTTGTTATGTTAAAAAACATAGTTTAGGGACTTGCTTTGATAAAACTGAATATATAATTTGGGTGTGAGCTATTTACACGATCGTGTGCTGTCTTGACTGGAAGGTAGTTGAAATAGATATCCACACTTCCTCAATTGATTCCTGGAAGGTGAAGAAGAAGAAGAAAAAACAAAGCTTTGTTTTGGCGGGAAGCTTGCTTTGTGCGCTTCCTTCGGAGGTCTGAGGGATTTTTCCGCATGTGGTCCTAGGGGTTTTTCTTTTGTGGGCTGGCGTCTTGAGTTAGTTAGTGTCTGGGGCTGACAGCTGTTTTCCAGCGGGGCCTCACTTTTTCCTGTCATGACGTTGAATTAATTCCCTTTTTCTCGCTGTTCTCGTACATTGATTGTAAAACGCCTTGCTATACTTTTGAAAGATGGGTACAGAGAGTGCCTCAAATACTAATAAATAGTGTCTTTTTTGAAGGCAGTAAGCATGTGGTAATTTTTTTTTATTCTTCTCAATCTTTTGTCATAAATAAATGACAAGTCAACATAATTCAGATTGGTAGGGAAGTTGCTGTGGCCCTTTCCTTACAACCTTGAGCTTGATTTGATGTCTTACTGTTCCCTCCCCTTCCTATTTGTTTTACTCCCTCAGTCTTTTTTCTTTACAATATTGTAGTTCTCCCCACTTTACTCTTGTATGCTAGCCCTCCCTATGTCTAGTATGTAAGGTCCTCATTTGGTCCCGTCTGTAATTTGGAGTTGGTTCCCCTTTTTATACGTTTTATTAAATTGTGCAACGCTTATAATTTTATGATTTTAATTTAATCAAAATTTTAATAAACTATGAAACTATATGGTTACCAGACATCCTTGAAAACCTGGTCTTGTCCTCTTTTTAGAGGCCTGTCTAGGTGCCTGGAGAGATTTCCAAAACTTGGCAGTTTGTCTGAGTTTTGGAAATCCCCGAGCTCGGAGCCGCTTCTGGAAGTCCTCTGCGCATGCATGGCCGTCAACATGATGATGATGTGCATGTGCCATCATCATGTCGATATCTGTGCTTGCACAGAGGCCCTTCTGATCTCAGGGAAGGAAAAAGGAGGTTTGGCTGAGGCTGGGTTGGGGGGACAGAATGGATCTAGGTCAGGTGTCTTCTTTTTTTTAACGAGGAAATCTGGCAACTCTAGATTTGAATGAGGTCCTATAGATGAAAGGCAAGGCTCTGGGATGGTGTGATAATTCCCTTGAGCCATTTAGGGCCCAATTCTATATATCACTTCTAAAAAATTGGCGCTGACTAGCCTAGTGCTAACTAAGCTTCTATAAAAGTTATGCACACTTAGCACCACTTATGAGTGATAACTTTTAGGTGCACCCACTTAGACCAGCTAAAACCAGGTCTAAATGTGTCTTAAGTTGTATGCACATCGACGCATATTCAGTAAACTTGCCATAGCTTTAAACCATGCCCATATTTTAGCATCATGCACTGCAACTGGTGCATAACTTTTATAGAATTGTGCCTACCAAGTTATGTGCATAACTGCCAATTAATTTAAATTAACATCAGTTATGAAATGTTAATTGTCAATTATTAGCACCAATTAGGCCTATTCATTTAAGTTGTATGCGTACATCAGCAGTATACACAAAATGTACTTGCACAACTTTAGGTGCCCTTTATAGAATTTTGGGGTTAGTCCCTATCCCTTTCATTCTATAACAGGACACTAATTGTGTTTGACAGAATGCAAAACTATTATAGTCATACCCATAAGTGCTAATCAAGCACTCAGTGATATTCTATAACTTATGTGCACAGTGTGTAAATGCAGGGGGGGCGTGTTCACTGGGGGAGGGGAGCATGGGTGGGTTCAACATTATGTGTGTAACTTACAAAATACTGTAAGTTACATGTTAAAAGTGCTGCATTTGGACATGCACACATTTACACCATGCTACGTATAGGCATGCAAATGACAGCTTATACTGCTATTCTGAAAGAACACTTGGGTTTGCAAGTGCTCTTATAGAATAGGTTCACAGCCTACCTAACTTGTAGCACCAGTTATAGTATTGTCCCCTCTATGCCTTACACTATGACGGTTCCTTTTTTAATTAAATACATTTGTGACTAACTTTTGAAGACTATTCTTCATTGATCCTATAAAAATAAATCCCATATACAGTATATTTATTTATTTGTAGCATTTATATACCACTTACAGTCTAAGTGGTTTACATTCAGGTACTCAAGCATTTTCCCTCTCTGACCTGGCAAGCTCACAATTTACCTAATGTACCTGTATATGCTTGTTTCTAGTGCAGAGGGCATAGCAATTCTGGACAGTAGAGTTTATATCCCATGTTCTCGGGGGGTGGGTTTGGGAGGTTGGATAGGGCTTTGAAAATTGTGGAAATGAGCATTGGAGCTGTACCACACTTGCTCCCCTTTGTTTTGTTACTGGAAGTTGTGGTCAGCCTTTCTGTTATCTTTGAATGTTGTTGTGGCTTCTCATTTCCAATAAACATGATTGAAACATAGCTATACTCGTGAGTAGTTGGAGAAGGCATCCAAAGCTTTCTTCACTTTGCCTCTTTGTTCCTGGGCCTAGCCACCCCTACTGAGGTTTTCCTTCTCCAAGCGAGTTGAGAAGGTGTCTTAGTTCCACTCATCTTCATCCAATACAAAGAAGTTACAATGATGTCTCGCCAGTATCCAAGACTCCCCACATAGGAGGGAAACTTTCAGAGTACTGGGAGGTCTGGGAACAGATAAGCTTGGCACAGATAGGTTTTGGACATCATTTGAGAAGGTTACAAGCTAGAGTTTTGTCTGCTTCAGGAATTCTTTGTGGATTTCATGGTGGGGGGACTGGAGAAAGTGGCCAAAGTCTGAGCGACAGTACAGAGACTGCTGGATATACAAGCAAAAGTCAGACCCAGACGCAGACCCAGACGCAGAAGAGAATTCCAACAGATACTCTATACAGTTTATCATGCTCAAAAAAGGCTCAGAAGATTGCAGACCAACTCTGCTTCTAAAGTCATGCAATGCAGCCCTCAGATTGCCCAAGTTCCAAATGGAAATGGTGTGCTCGGTCATTGCCTCAGTAGCACCGGGAGATTTTCTGGCATCTCTGGATTTTATTTAAGCTTATCTACATCTTCCCATCTAGCTGGGAAGTGCTGGCATGGACGCCCTGGTACAACCATACCCACAGAGGAGCTGTTGTATGTGTTTCCCCTTTGGTCAATGGTAGGTTGGGTCATTCAGAGAATTGTGAACCATCGAAGATGGGTAGTTTTCATGGTGCCATACTAGCCTTGTTGCCCCTGGTATGTGGATATAGTCAGACTACAGCGAGACAAGTGTCTCAAGCTATGGCCTCACACAATCCTTCTCTCCCAGGTACCAGTTGCCCTGGAGGATCTGGAACGCTTTGGGCTTACAGTATGGCTCTTGAGCGTACAGCCCTAGAACAGAAAGGTTATGCAGAGAATGTCATTACTGCACTCCTGAGATTAAAGAACAGTAGCAGCTTATGTGAAAGCTTGGAAAGCATTTCAACACTTGTGCGAAGGGCATAATAAGATTCTAGCAATGTTGGACGTTTGGATACTTCTCTGATACTTAGAGGGGACAAACCAAATTTCATCTAACAGATCATCTCTTTTGATTTGACAAATTTAAGTTGCCTGGGTAGGTTAGCCTCTAAGACTACTATCTTCAGGTGGTTCTGCATGGCCATTATTATGGTGTACATTGGCGGAAACAGCCACGGATTGCATTGAAAGCTTCTTTGTGGGCGGAGTTCTGGGTGGTGCCACCAGAGGAGATATGTAGAGCAGCTACATGGTCCTCCCTCCATTCTTTTACTAAGTTTTGTAGAGTGTATGTGGCAGCATGAAAAGATGACGCTTTGGGGGCTTCAGTCCTGGGAGCAGGCGCATCTGCTTCACTCTAGGTTTTGGGGACTGCTTTATTATGTCCCTACTATCCAGACTACTATGCCCTTCTGCTAAAAAGATTATCAAGATAAGAACCTAATCTTCCCTTCTATTGCAAATGGCATGGTAGTCTGGACATTCTGCCTGACAGTTTTTGGATGGAAGAAATTGCGTTACAATTAGTACTATTATTATGGGGGTGGGGGTCAGGGATGGAGCTTGGGTGGGGGTACTTGGCTTGAAGAAGTTGAGAAACACTGGTGCAGCACACTTGCACTTAATGTCTTCTTGGGGCTGCTGTTTGAGCCATTGAAAGCAGCCTTCCTAAAGGACTTCATACAGGAGGAACCAAGATGGTGATCTGGTAGCACGTATCTGGAAGAGTTTCGGTGTAGTTGAGGAATTTTTGTCTTTTCAATGAGCGACTCCCTAGCCCGATATGGGAAAAGAAGAGGAAAGGTCCAAGGAACTTCCTTTTTCCCCTTACCGAGTTGATGAACAACCCTTAACCAATTCCGGTCTAAGCCAGTTCCAGATAAAGCTTGTGCTTCAGTCTTTCCCACAGAGTTCTCGGCAGGAAGCAGCATAGACAGAGCTTCTCTTAGTCCCATTGTAAGGATGAGACCACCTCAACCTGGAAGCAGTTTTGCTGCAGAGGGTTGACGCTTGCAGAGCCCAGAGTTGGCTGAAGTGGAAGCACTGGAGGGACTTCTGCAGTGATTTCTTTACCTTGTGAACCCACCATGGAAGTTTTTGCTCCTGTTCTTCCTGTAGTTAAAGTTGTGAGTGATGTGATTACTACTACTCATATTTATCACTTATATAGTGCTGAAAGGCATGTGCAGTGCTGTATATTTTGACATTTAATAGACGGTCCCTGCTTACAATTTAACTTGGACAGACAGACAGACATGACATATAGGCCCAAATGCAATAAGCAAACCGGTTGTGTACCGATCAGTTTGCGAGCCCTTTGCGACCAAATTTCCCTCAACCCCATTCATTAAATCCTGTAACGATCCAATCCCGACCCTCCCATGCAAATTAGCAAAACCCCATTCAAAATAGTCAAGCGATTGATTCACTAACAATTGCTTGGCTATTTTGAGTTGGGTTTTACTACTGACAAACCTGACTGCTCAGGCCTGTTAGAAATTGAGTTACCGTCAGGTCTGCAGTTTTTTTGACATGCCTGCCTGTCTTTTTTATTCATTTTTTTCCTTGGCACAGATATTTTGCGTGTGTTAAGCACACAAAATATCTGCCCCCTAAAAAAAATGAATAAAAAAGACAGGCAGGCCTGTCAAAAATATCCCCACACACAAATACGCCCCCCAAGCACGGCTGCCCCCCACCCCTGACCGGTATGACCCTCGCCCTCCCTCTCCGTGACCGGCCCTCGCCTCCCCTCCCACACAGCCCACCCACCCCCTGCACCAAAGAGTTGGGAGCAGGATGGGTGCTCAGTCCCTCCTGCTCCTAGGCTTCCCAGCCCCGCCCATCCTTGTTCGGCCCAGACGGTTGGGCCTGGCCCACCCACCCTGGTAGCTTTAAAATAGTTGAGAGCAGGAGGGGTGCCCGAACCCTCCTCCTATGCCGCACCAATCTTCAGGAACAGGAAGAAAGTCCTCTTGCTCCTGCTGCTCTGGCCGGCTGCCTAGGCCTCGCCTTGGCGCATATATTAGAAGCAAGAAGCCAGTACATGCTGCGTTGCACTCTGTGGATTTTGTGTTCCTTAATATTTACGCTCCTGTTTTGGATCATCCAGATTTTTTCAAAGATCTTCAGCTGGCGTTAGTTGAATATGACTCTTGTTCTCGAATATTGGGCGGAGATTTTAATCAAATTCAAGATATCTATATAGATCGATCATCCTCTTGCAAACCCTCTTGCAAACCCTCAAAATCTAAATCTTTTGCAGCTCTACATGCTTTAAAAGAAGCCTTTTCTCTTGTAGATCCATGGCGTTTACTGTATCCCAAAGGTAGAGAATATTCACACTTTTCACCACCACATAATACCTACTCGAGAATTGATTTCTTCCTTCTCTCCTCCTCTCTCATTCAAGACGTGACAAATACTTTCATACACCCAATAACTCTTACAGATCATGCAGCTATTTCATTACATTTATCTATTTCTGCCTCACGTAAAGAATCTCCCTCTTGGTGACTTAACAATACTCTGCTTTTAGATGAGGTAATAGTAGAAAAAAATCAAATCTTTTACTACCGAATTTTTTGAAATCAACACCAAAGATCCAGAAATTTGTCCTTCTATTATTTGGGAAGCTTACAAAGCTTCTCTCAGAGGTGAATTGATCAAACTTGCTTCCTGGAAAAAAAAACAATCCATCCAAAAAGAAAAAGAACTGGAAACCTCTATTAAAAATTTAGAACTACAACATATGTCCAACCATCTACAAGATCAATCCTTGCTCCAACGTATTCAAAACTTAAAATATGAATACAATACTCTAGTCTCATGTACGGCCCGTCGTGACATTTTCATTTCCAACTCTGGTCACTATATGGGAGATAATCTTATGGGTCGCCCTTTGGCTAGATATCTCAAAACTAAATCAAAACGCTTGCACATCTCAGCTGTTCAAGATTCATCAGGACAATTAGTCAGAACCAGATCTCTGATTTCTTCCCAATTTGAAAAATTTTATACTACCCTATATCAATCTGATTTTTCAGCCTCTGAAATGGATTTAGATTAATTTCTATCCTCACTAGCTCATCCAACTATATCGGAATCTATTAAAGCAAAACTGGATGCTCCTATAACTATATCTGAGATTTTAAATGCTATAACCTCTCTACCCACTGGGAAAGCTCCGGGCCCGGATGGCTTTACAAATGAGTTTTTCAAATGCTTTCGAACCCTATTGACTCCTCAACTCCTTGCATATTATGATTTCCTTCACTCCACTCCGGACAAACAATTTAATTTCGCTGAGGCCACGATTGTAGTTATTCCCAAGCCAGACAAAGATGCTACTCTGGTTAAAAATTTTCGTCCTATCTCTCTTCTTAATTTGGACTACAAAATTATGGCTAAATTACTTGCACTAAGACTCACCACAGTGATCCCATCTCTCGTACATGGAGATCAAACTGGATTCATCAAATATAGATACATTGGGGATAATCTTCGTTTATTTCATCATATCAATGCTCACGCCAAATCAATGTCGGAT
This sequence comes from Geotrypetes seraphini, assembly GCF_902459505.1. NCBI lineage: Eukaryota > Metazoa > Chordata > Amphibia > Gymnophiona > Dermophiidae > Geotrypetes > Geotrypetes seraphini. The sequence continues at coordinate 288,243,224 of NC_047086.1, forward strand.
CCTGTGATTGGTCTAGCCATTGATGCCGAGAAGGCCTTTGACCGAGTGGAGTGGCCTTTCTTATTCCGAGTACTGAAATGGTACAACTTTGGTTCTTTCTTTACAGACTGGATAGAAACATTATACAGACAACCCACGGCTCGTATCTTGATTAACAACTCTCTCTCTAATAGATTTTCCCTCCATAGAGGTACCCGTCAAGGCTGTCCCCTTTCACCATTATTATTTGATTTAGCATTGGAACCTCTATTGACAGCTATCAGACAATGTTCCTTAATTAAAGGTATTCCCTCGTCCAATCGAGAGATTAAACTAGCAGCTTACGCTGACGATGTTCTTCTCTTTCTCAAAGATCCTCTTATCTCTTTACCTCATTTTATCCACATCGTATCTCAATACTCTCAAATATCTGGATATTCTGTTAATTGGGAGAAATCAGAGATTTTTCCGCTAAATGATCACATTTCCTCCTCAGATCTAGCTCAATTTCCTTTTCCATGGTCACAGGGAGCTGTAAAATATTTGGGGATTTTAATACATAAAGACCCATTACTTGCTCAGGATCTCAATATATCTAAAATCAAAAACTTAGTTTCAAGTACTACATCTCATTGGTCCCCGCTTTATTTGTCCTGGTGGGGTAGAATAGCCTCTATTAAAATGACCTTAGCCCCACAAATTAATTATACTCTATCTATGCTTCCCCTTCTCTGCCATAAATCACTCTTTCATTGGCTTAATATGAAAATTACTGAATTTATTTGGAACAAGGAACAAGAAAAAACCTCGTATTGCTCTCGCCAAGCTGAAGGCCTCTAAGATTAATGGGGGCTTAAATTTACCTGATTTTTATTATTACTACATCGCCTCCTTAGCCAAATACGGAGCTTACTGGATTGTTGACTCATATCCACAGGATAAACCAGCATGGTTTGAAATGGAAAGCTTTTTATGTGCACCACTACACATCTCTTGCTTCCTTACAGTGTCGATACCTAGACACTTGAGAAAATATTCTTTGTTGAGTGCAACGCAACATGCTTTTCAACTATTAGATGCAGCGGCTGAGATCTCTGTTGCTGAAGGCCCACTTATGTCCCTTTGGAATAATTCTAAAATTCAAAATAAGGGTAGATCCCTTTCATGGAAGAGGTGGCAACGGGCAGGGGTGTGGTTTGTTCATCAATTGATCTCCTCCACTTCATTTATCCCATTTGATACTTTTTGTTCTGTAAACTCACTCCCATCCTCTATATATCCCCAATGGCTTACGCTTACTGAAATACTAGCTAATGTGCAAATACGCCCTGACTTTATGACCTCTCAACAAACTATTCGTCACTGGTCTACTTTGGCTTTACTGAAAGGTAGGGCAATATCTCTTTTTTATAGCATCTTAAGAGATCACACCTTCACCTTTACACCTCAATCTATGAACCATTGGGGCTCTATTCTAAAGACCACGCTTTCTGAAATAGATTGGGAACTCTTCTGGTCATCTACAAATCGTCCTCTATTATCCTCAAGAGTTTCGCAATCAATGTTCTTTGTTATGTGGAATGTAGTATGGACTCCATTTCGAATGTGGAAAGCGAAACTGAAACAAGACCCTACCTGTTGGAACTGTTTGAAAGAGCCTGGAACTCTTGATCACATGCTTCTACACTGCACTATGGTTCATTCCTTTTGGATTCGTATCTGGGACACCATAAAATCTATTACCAAATGTTCAGAAGCTATTTCCATAGACATTATAATCCTTCGTTCTCAACACCCTTGTTTTGCACTATCAAACTGTCCTCCTAAACTTATTGACACCATGATTGTGACAGCTCTTATGCACATTTTGAAAAATTGGAAGTCACCCACACTACTAGACTACACCTTTTGGTGGAACTCCTTGAGCATGTACCACAAATTCGAATCATATGCATATGAAAAGAACACGATATCTCGTTTATCTACAAATTTGGTGCGAAATAAATCACCTTGGTCATTCTTAGATTCATATGTTCATTCTGCCTTGTAGACACTTCTGCCTCTCTCTCTTTCTTTATCTCTCTTTTTTCTTTTTTATTTCAATTCATCTTCTCTGCTTTTCTATCCTTTCTATTTCTTTTCTTAGCAGTTTCAAATACTCTGAATTTTTCTTACTAATCTACTATATGCAAATAACAGCAATTATGGTTTCTTTTGTTTCTACATCACTATTTCTTATTCAATTTTTATGTATTTGAACTGCTTTCTGTATATTACTTATAATATTCAATAAAATTAATGAACTAAAAAAAAAAAAAGAAGCCAGTAAAAGAATTGGATCACTAGATGACCGAGGGGTAGGGGCACTCTGAGAGGGAAAGGCAATTGTGGAGAGATTAAATGAATTCTTTGCTTCAGTTTTCACTGAGGAAGATGTGGGAGAGATGTACGCTCCTGATTGCTTGGAGTCTGATTCATTTCTCCATAACTGGACAAAGAAGTTTCTATAAGTGTTCCTTCTGATAGCTCTTCTTGGGAAAACTCTGTTCAAACTTCGCTAGAAACAGGCCACTATAATACTCATAGCACCTTGTTCCAAAGAAGACGGGCGATCTGCGACCCATTTTGGATATCAGGACTCTCAACAAATTTCTAGTCAAAGAAAAGTTTTGAATGTTGTCCCTGGAATCCCTTTATCCCCTTCTCGAGCAGAACGACTGGTTATGCTCTCTGGATCTCAAGGAGGCCTACACTCATATTCCCATTCTTCCGGCCTCCCGTCAGTACCTCAGATTTCGGGTGGGGAATCTGCATTATCAATACAGAGTACTTCCATTCGGCCTGGCCTCGTCTCCCAGAGTGTTCACCAAGTGCCTGGTAGTGGTAGCAGCAACTCTAAGGAATCATGGTCTTCAGGTGTTTCCCTACCTCGACGACTGGCTCATCAAGGATTCCACGTCTCAAGGGGTTATTGTAGTGACCCAACAGACTACCTGGTTCCTCCAAAGTTTGGGATTCGAAATCAATTTTCCCAAATCTCAGCTTCAACCCTCACAGACTCTACAATTCATTGGAGCTGTTCTGGACACTGTCCAACTCAGAGCATTCCTTCCACAGCAACGTCTGGAAGCTCTACTTCAACTCTGTCATACAGTGTCTTCCTGATCTTCCATCTCAGCGAGACACATGATGGCCTCCACAGTATACGTGACTTCTTTTGCCAGACGTCACCTCAGAATTCCTCAGTGGACTCTGGCATCTCAATGGACGCAGGTTTGCGATTCTCTTTCTCGACACATCAAAGTCACTCCTTCTTTGAAGCAGTCTGTCCGTTGGTGGATGCTCTCTTCCAATCTTTCCAGAGGCTTGCTTTTTCAAATGCCCCCTCATCAGAAGGTCTTCACGACAGACTCTTTGACCTATGCTTGGGATGCTCATTTCGATGGTCTCCGTACTCAAGGCCTCTGGACCAGTATGGATCATCAGTGTCATATCAATCAGTTGGAACTCAGAGCGATCCTCAAAGCTCTCCATGCTTTTCAACATCTACTTCACGACACAGTCCTCGTTCAGACGGACAACCAAGTCGCCATGTATTATGTCAACAAACAGGGAGGGACAGGGTCTGCCTCTCTTTGTCAAGAAGCTCTGGAGGTTTGGGACTGGGCAATCCACCACAACACCTTCCTCAAAGCTGTCTACATTCAAGGGGCAAAGAATTGCTTGGCGGACAACTTGAGTCGTCTACTGCAACCTCACGAATGGACTCTCCATTCCTCGCCTCTTCATCACACTTTTTCACAGTGGGGAACGCCACAGATAGACCTCTTTGCAACTCCCCACAACTACAAACTGCCTCAGTTCTGCTCCAGGATATACTCTCCTCACCGCCTCGAGACAGATGCTTTTATTCTGGAATAGACAAATCTTTTCCTCTACGCATTTCCTCCATTCCCTCTCATTCTCAAGACTCTGGTCAAATTGAAGAACGATCATGCCACCATGATTCTAATTGCTCCTCGGTGGCCGAGACAACCCTGGTACTCCCTTCTACTTCAACTCAGCAGCAGGGAGCCATACCTTCTACCAGTTTTTCCTTCTTTGCTTACACAGAGTCAAGGATCTCTTTTTCATCCCAACCTGCAGTCTCTACACCTGACAGCTTGGTACCTTGTTATAACATCTGAAATTCAGTTTGTTTAAGGATGATCTGTAATTTGTTTATTTGTTAGCCATTTAAAGCTCTATTTTATAGGGAAGATGTGGCATACAAGAACAATGTTAGATCTAACACAACACAATGAAATTGCTTTTGGGGTTCTGCTGCATGGAGGGGGGATGGAGGGAGGGAGGGATAGAAAAATGCTGCACAAGGGGATGGGTGAGAGATGATCGTTGTATACGCACACAAAAAAAAGGCATCCCCTGAAAATAAGCCCTAGTACATTTGTTGAACTCCAGATTAATATAAGACAGTGTCTTATTTTCGGTGAAACATGGTAGAAGTTACAGAATGCTGGGCAGTGTCCGTACTAGGGCTTCATCAGTGACATACTTGTCCTGCTATCCTTGGAGAATACCTGCTACAGGTGAGTAATTTTGCTTTATGCTGCAATGCTAGATGGGGCTTCAGAGTGGCACTGAGAACCTGTGCTGCTTTGGCAGTGGCATATTGGAGAGTTCCAGATGGCACCAGCCAATGCCCCAGTTATGTCACTAGAGAAATCAGTTCTCCACTTCCACCTGCTGGTTTTCTCTCATGGTTGATGGCAAATGTTTCCGGCCACTAGCATTGAATTTCCAGGCTACATTCAGCTACGTTTGACATAGCTGGCTAAGCCAAGAGGGACTTGATTTTTAGGTGGGTCTAGACCAGTTGCTAGACTTAGCTGATCAGGCAATGAATATTGATGCTGACCAGGATATTTAGCAGGAGATAACCGGCTTTCTCCTGGAATATTGGTGGTTAGCCGGCTTAGCGTTATTTAGCCAACTGGAAACAGTTTCCGGTTGGCTAAATAACGCTGAATTTCAGGTGGCTGCTCATTTTCATGTGCAATAATTATAGGTGAATGGTCATGTTTTGTATTTACGATCAATAACATGTTTTGTATTTATGATCAGAAATGGTGATGTGTTTCAGCACCTAAGAAGTACGTTTGGTTTTGAGAAAAGTGAAGCCACAATCAAAGAAGGTGCTTTTGTTGGACCTGAAATTTGTGAACTGATCCTTGATGATGTGTTCAAACAGAAGCTGAATCAGCAGCATGAGAAGCATTTGTGCTGGTTGTTCAGAATTTTCTTGGTAATCACAGATCAGAGAATTATGCTGAGCTTGTGAAGAACATGCTGACAGCATATCAGCTAATGAGTGCCAGAATGTCACTTAAAATGCACTTCTTACATTCTCACCTCAACTTCTTCCCACCCAATCTTGGTGATGTCAGTGATTGAGCATGGGGAAAGATTTCATCACGATATCAAGGTGATGGAAAGCAGATATCAGGGAAAGTTCAGTCCCAGTATGATGGGATACTATTGTTGGTTCTTGCAAAGAGAGACAAATGTACAGTACAAGCATAAAAGGAAGTGTCTCAAACATTTCTGAACATACTGACATCACTTTTGTGTGAGTTAAGAGAGGCATAAATATGTGCTGTAACATGTCTCCTTATTGTCTTCGTGTTTGTTTTCAGAATAAACTCCTTAACATAGTGGAACACAGTTTATACTCGCAATATTGTGCCGATATGGCAAACTGTCTAAAAAATCAGTAACATGTATCTCAGAAACCTGACGTGCTTGCTGAATTTCATATTACAGATCTGAAATCAGTGTCATTAAATTAACTAAGAACACTTCTTAAGTTCTCAGTAGCAAAGAAAAAACATTTTTTGTTGACCAGTGCTATCAGTAGGCAAATGTCAGATCCAAAGTGCATATAACAATTGGGGAAAACTAAAAATTTCATAGTACCGTACAATAACACACAAGAAAAGTTTCATATTGACTCAGAAGGAGGACACAAACTACTTGGTGGATACCCTGTTCTTACTGATTGTTGCTTCTATCACCCTTGGAGCTTTTGTTCTCTCCTTCCACACTGATTTCTGTTTGTGTTCTGCCAATTTTTATTTATCAAGAGCATAGTAAATCAAGTATATTTTTTAAGCTGATAGATTTGGATACAGCAAGTTTTAGGTTAGTTGTATACTGCTTGAATCTTCTTTAATCAGGTTTTCAACACCTCTGCTAATCATACTAAACTAAACTAAACCTTGGGTTTATATACCGCACCATCTCAGTAAATGCAGAGCTCGGCACGGTTTACAGGAATTAGGATGAAAGAGAACTCCAGTGGAGAGTTTAAGAGTTAGATATAGAATATTTTGGCAACTCCATTGCAGTATCGGACTCTTACTTAGTACTGGACTGTACTTGCAAGTTAAATTTTCTAGGTTTCTGATTAATAGTATATTGCAGAAACTGTTCCTTCTGGGTAGCTCTCCAGCCTCTAGATATGTCTTATCAGAAAGCTTGCAGGTTGAACTTCATAGCAACACCCAGCTGGAAATATATTTACCCTTGAAGTGCAGACACATTAATTTTTATATTTTATTTTGTGTTTCTAAAGAATATAAAATTTAATGCTTCCATGCTGGTGGTAGAGCATGACAAGAATGGCTCAGGAAATAGTTCAGGTTCTCAGTAGACATTTTAAAAATGGCTGAAGTTGACTTCTTGCTAGATTTCCTACTTTCTCAGTGAAAATATGCATTCATTAACATTCTAATTTGTAATTTGTGGGAGATTTTATTCTTTCCATCCCAATAAATGTTAGAAAGAACTTGTATATTATTATTAATTAACCACTTTTTCATGATCACTCAAAGCGGTTTACAATACATATAAAGTCAAGAATGTATGAACCTCTCTATGGGCACAATGTCTGTCCAAAAATTTAGTGGAACAGGACCAAATTTGTCACAGGTGAAACACTAGTGAAAAGTCACAATGGATTCAAAAAGGGACCAGATCAGACCTGAGGTTCCAGAGTAATTAAGCCTCTCCTGCCCCCCACCCCCTCAAAAAAACATGGCCTAATGCAGTGATGGCTAACCTTTTTGAGCCCGAGTGCTCAAACTGCCGCACAAAACCAAAGAATTTCCTCAAAGTGCCAGCACGTCAATTAAACCTTAATAACAAGATTTTAGTATCTAAAAACTATTTATAAAGTTGCCTGAACTATGTAACATCATTTTTAAAGGTTGGAATCTTTGTATTGTCAGAGAATCAATTTGATTCACAATCCTTTGATTTTCATTTCAATTTATTGGCAATTTATAATGTTTTAATGATTTCATTCATGGGCCGAATACACACATACTTTTCTCTGTCGCCGCACTCTTTGACCAAAAGATTTGTAAGCCTGCAACCACATCAAGGTAGACTCTTTCAGCAGCTCCCCTCCCTCCCCCTTACCTTTGTGGCCAAGTCAAAATGATCTACCAACAAAAAAATTTTAAAAACACAAAGCACGCTGTACGCAGAGAAAATGTTAATTATCATTTATATTCTGCGGGTTTTCAAAGAGGTCAAGGCAGATGACTTTAGGCAATGTCACCTCAGTAACAACTATACAAAAATAGACAAATATTCCCCCTCCCTTTTTACTAAACCGCGATAGCGGTTTTTAGCGCAGGGACCTGCGCTGAATGCCCCACGCTGCTCTTGAAGCTCATAGACTCCCTGCGCTAAAAAACGCTATTGTGGTTTAGTAAAAGGGGGCCATAGTGCAAAATATAGACAGCATATATAAATTCTCAAAACGGACAAATTTTGATCACTAAATTGAAAATAAAATCATTTTCCTACCTTTGGTAATTTCATCAGTCTCTGGTTGCACTTTATTCTTCTGATTGTGCATCCAATATTTCTTCCCTTTTTTCAGCCTTCTGTATGCTTTCTCTCCTCCAGACCTCATTCCCTCCCCAAACTTTTTCTTTGTTTCACCCTGCCCCCTTCTGTCTTTCTCTCTCTCTCCGTGCCCCATTTTTCTTTGTTTCACCCAGCCCTCTTTCTTTTTTTTTTTTGGCTCCCTGTCCCCCCCTTTCTTTCTTTCTCCTTGCCCTCCCCTATGCCACCACCATTGGGAAAATGCTGCCACCGCCACTGGGGAATAGGCTGCCACTGCCGCTATCGGGAACAGGCCGGTGCCGAGTTCGCCCTGCTTCTTTTCCCTACGGGGCCGACCAACTCTCGCCACTCGATGTCAATTCTAACATCAGAGAGGACGTTCTGGGCCAGCCAGGCAGCGATTGGCTGGCCCAGAACGTCCTCTCCGACATCAGAATTGACGCGGGTGGCGAGAGTTGGTTGGCCCCACAGGGAAAAGCAGGGAGAACTTGGCACCGGCCTGTTCCCAATGGCGGCGGTGGCACTCAAGTGGCTAAAGAGACGCAGTTTACCAGCCTAGGGAGAACACTGGAGGGTGGCCAGCTGTGCACCCCTTTGGGGCGTAAAACTGGGGCAGACCGCCCCCACCCCCACCTTGGTATGCCACTGTCTGTACCTCCCTCCCTCCCTATGACCAAAAATTCTCCTTTCTTCTATTCCCCGTGTACACAACCATCTCTTTCCCTCCCTTCCTCTCTCCCAAGTCCTTGCCTTCTGTGTCCAAAAACACATTCCCTCCCCCACCTCAGCATCTCTTTCCCTCCCTTCCTCTCTCTCAAGTTCATGCCTTGTGTCCAAAAACCCATTCCCTCCCCCACCTCAGCATCTATTTCCCTTCCTTCCTCTCTCTCTCAAGTTCATGCCTTGTGTCCAAAAACCCATTCCCTCCCCCACCTCAGCATCTATTTCCCTTCCTTCCTCTCTCCCAAGTCCATGCCTTCTGTGTCCAAAAACCCATTCCCTCCCCCACCTCAGCATCTCTTTCCCTCCCTTCCTCTCTCCCAAGTTCATGCCTTCTGTGTCCAAAAACCCATTCCCTCCCCCACCTCAGCATCTCTTTCCCTCCCTTCCTCTCTCCCAAGCCAATGCCTTCTATGTCCAAAAACCCATTCCCTCCCCCACCTCAGCATCTCTTTCCCTCCCTTCCTCTCTCCCAAGTTCATGCCTTCTGTGTCCAAAAATGCTTTCCCTCCCCCACTTCAGCATCTCTTTCCCTCCCTTCCTCTCTCCCAAGTTCATGCCTTCTGTGTCCAAAAACCCATTCCCTCCCCCACCTCAGCATCTCTTTCCCTCCCTTCCTCTCTCCCAAGTTCATGCCTTCTGTGTCCAAAAACCCATTCCCACCCCCACATCAGCATCTATTTCCCTCCCTTCCTCTCTCCCAAGTTCATGCCTTCTGTGTCCAAAAACCCATTCCCTCCCCCACCTCAGCATCTCTTTCCCTCCCTTCCTCTCTCCCAAGTTCATGCCTTCTGTGTCCAAAAACCCATTCCCTCCCCCACCTCAGCATCTCTTTCCCTCCCTTCCTCTCTCCCAAGCCAATGCCTTCTGTGTCCAAAAACCCATTCCCTCCCCCACCTCAGCATCTCTTTCCCTCCCTTCCTCTCTCCCAAGTTCATGCCTTCTGTGTCCAAAAATGCTTTCCCTCCCCCACTTCAGCATCTCTTTCCCTCCCTTCCTCTCTCCCAAGTTCATGCCTTCTGTGTCCAAAAACCCATTCCCTCCCCCACCTCAGCATCTCTTTCCCTCCCTTCCTTTCTCCCAAGTTCATGCCTTGTGTCCAAAACGCACTCCCGCCCCCTTTTGTGTTCCCCGTTTGTCTCCCAGCCCATCTTAGCAACTTTCTCAGCAAAATGTAGCTCGAGCCGCGTAGGCTTGTCTTCTATTTCCTGCCTGTCCCGCCGCGCACACATAGCCGATCGGAAATCTTCCCCGACTTCAGCGCTGACGTCGGAGGGCGGGCTTTGCTTAAGCCCTCCCTCCGACGTCAGCGCTGACGTCGGGGAAGATTTCAGATCGGCTGTGTGAGCTGCAGGGCAGTCGGAGTAGAAGACGAGCCTCGCGGCTCGAGTTATATTTAACCCCGCGGGTCCCCCATCGTCCCCGTTCAGCTCTCTCTCCTGTGCACCCCCTGGTAGTACTGCCCTGATGGCGGCCCTGCGCGTGCCAGCTGCAAGGCCTTCGCGTGCCACAGTTGGCACGCGTGCCATAGGTTCGCCATCGCTGGCCTAATGGATTTCTCTGGGAGAAGCAGTATAGCTTCTGCAGCACAGAAACTTTGATACAATGGAATATAGCTGTTGGACAATTTTGAAAGGAACATTCATGTCGGTGCCACTATTCTACACGATTGGTTTGTTATCTCTTCCTACCAATAGGTGGAGATAGAGAAAACTGAAATCTACTAGTTGCACCACTGGTATAAGCTGTGGTGCTCCCTTGAACAATCCAGTATTTTTCTCTACCTTCAACAGCTGGTAGGTTGTGCTGATGGTGCTCCCGTGGCCCATGGCCTAGCTCCCTGCTTTGCTGTCTGTGGCTGCACAGCCTAACTGCCGCTACTAGGATTCCGGCTTTGGGACCATACCTGATCAAGTGTAGAGTCTGCCTCTGCAGCTTCCATTTGCATCTTTCAGTGTCACTGTGTGAGGCTCCTTTGTTAGAGAATAAAGCTATTGAGGAAAAATAAAATGAAGCACCATTATGCAGCTTGAAGAAAAAAAAAAAACCAGCATGGAATTTTACTAAGCATACCCAAAGAGAGCTGGGGAGCAGTACAGGCCCTGGAACCCTAAGCCAATGTAGGCCTACACATCAGTATGGCTGGGCTTGTTGGCTGGCAGACATGGCAGTGTTTATTGGAACCAGCAGCTCAGATCAGTTGTTGCTCTGGGTGTTTTTTCAGGTCCCAGATTTTCTGAAGTTGGAAACAGCCTGGGAGGAGGGAGGGGGCTGCTGGTGCTGTTTCTTCATTTAAACATTGGGACATGCAGCCTTTTTTTCTTCCCTAGTCAGTGTTTGCACTTGCTGATGTTTTCAGCAATGGAAGAGAAGAGCTTTCAGTCCCACTGGAACTTGGGGGGGGGGGGGGGGTCTCTTCTCCCTACCCACTTTGGGTCCAACTGCAGGGGGAGGGCTCAAGAGCTTAGCCTAGTTCAGTGGTCTTCATTAATTTTTAAGCTGAAGCCTCTTGGATTCTAAGAGCCGCCAGATATCTTCCCATGTGAGACTACAATATTACTGCCCAACATGTGTCAGTGACATCCATCTTCATCAGCCCACCTTCAAATTTTATTGGGGGGGTATGCTCAAATGTTGTGAGCATTGCCAAATTCATTCTCTTTTGTTTATTGAAAAATGGTGTATCCTTCAAACATGTGGCTCTTACATTCACTTTTCCCCTTTCTGTCCTAAGCCTGGGTAGAGAGGCAGAAAAAAAATCCAGAAAGACAATGGGGGTCACCCCAGAGGTTTCTGAGGGCCACCATTGGCTCCTTAGCCTTATATTGAAGACCACTGGCCTATAGTTGGATGGTGGGTGTCCACCTGCTCGAGGCCACTGGGGGGCCCAGATTATAGGTTCTAAGCATGTAGAGCTGAATTGAGAGTTCTGGAGGGGACATTGAACCTGGAGGAGGTGGGGAGAGCTTGGGGATTCTCTCGGGCTCCCATTCCCACACAGAATGGGTTTCTGAGGACCCCCTGCCTCAGGAACCTTCGGAGGAATGGCCTCATGTGATCCAGGATAGGATTTCAGGATAGGGACCCTAGCCATGCTCATGCCTTCTGCTTTGGATTCTGTTGAAGGGGTTCCACTACAGGAGGAGTTCATGGGGTCCCAAAGCATTTTCCTTTTCACAAGGTTCTCATTTGTAAGATGAGTGGGAGAATCTCAATGGTCCCCTTTGGGGGGAGGGGAGCAAGGTTCTTGATTGCTTTTATCTGGGCATTCCCTAAGGGGGATGCACTTGTGATGGTGCCCATTGCTTCGTCCCTGAGGACCTGTTGAATCTTGTGAATCGTTTCCACTTGGGAATCGCCAAGCTTTACACAAAATTTAATGCAGTGGCGTTCAACTTTTTCTGTCATTTTGTCAAAAACGAAAATCCGACAGCGCTCACTTACACTTCATCACTCATCAGCGGTCTGCAGGTGACTGACAGCTTCCATAGGTGGGAAAAAATTCAAGCTTGCGCATTAGAGTCGCCTACATACATGCACCAAACCATACCTCCCTAGCTTTATTTGTTTATGCAAGAAAAATTAAAGTCTGATACTTTCTGAACGGCCCTCGTAAGTTCGCTGCAATGCATTAAATGTACTTAGATGACCCTCTTCTATGAAAACCTGAAATATATATTGCAACCCTCCTGCCCAGATCTTAGTGGGGGATAGGGTGGTCGCCTGGGCAGGAGAGGTTGGGCTCCCTCCTGCCCGATCTTGTGGGGGGGTGTCGCGTTGCCAGGAGGGCTTGGGCTCCCTCCTCGCCCAATGTTGGTGGGGGGGGCGTGGCCAGGAGGGCTTGGGCTCTCTCCTGACCCAATCGTAATCAGCGGGGCCAGGAGGGCTTAGGCTCCTTCCTGGCCCGATGGGGGTGGGGGGGGGGGGGGGTTGCGGCTCGCTGGGGCAAGAGGGCTTGTGCTCCCTCTTGCCCCGATCGTTGTCGGCGGGGCCAGGAGGGCTTGGGTTCTCTCCTGGACCGATCAGATCGGGGGGAGAGGTGGATCGCTGCTGGAGAGATGGGTCATCTCTCCTGTCACTTTAGTGATCCCAAGTGCGGCACTTGGTGGTATTGCTATTGTGGCAGGGGAGATGAGCCATCTCTCCTGCCCTGATGGTTGCGTTGGGGGGTGGGTAGGTTGCCAGTCTGCTGAGCTGATCGCGACAGCTCCCATCAGCTCAGGGGCCCCTTTTTCGGCACTTATACCTGTTTTGACTTGGTCTAAGTCAAAACGTATAAGTGCTAACTAGGCAACCTGTCAAATGTTTTGGTCATACCTGCTGTACGCCTAAGTGTAGGTCGGCCCACCTCCCGCCCTTTCCCCTCCTCTAAAAACACCTCTTTTCGCTCTATGCGTTTAGAGGCAGGGGAAAGTTTAAGCTGGTTTTAAATATGTCTAAAACCAGCTTTGATTATGGGTACTTGAATGATCAGGCTTTTTGATCACCTATTTAGGCCACTTTTTAGATGTTTTTTTTTTTTTTATTATGAGCCCCATATTGTATAGAGATACTCTTCCCCAAGACAGACAGAGGAAAAGTGGACTACAGTTTTAATGTTTGTAAAGTATCTACTAAGAGGGAGTCAAAATTTAAAGCACATAAAGTAGAAAGGACCCTTGGCAAAATCACCCCTAAATATTTAAGGGAGTCTTGGGCCCAAGAGAACGGAAACTCTCCCTCCCAAGAGTCTTGCAGAGTAGATGGAAAACTAATACCAGAGATTTGTGATGATTCAGAGAGAACCCCAAATAGAAATGGAATTCCTCAAGCAATTGAAGTAGATGATGAATGGACCGCTGTGGATGATCCAAAGTGAATATTAAATCATCTGCAAACGCCAATATTTTAACAGTATGATTTGACATGGTGATGCCGGAAATATCTGGATCTTTTAAGATCGTACATAGGAATGGCTTTAAATAGAGGAGGAATAATAGGGGGACAAGGGGCAACCTTGGTGAAAAACAATATTAAAGCAGATGAAATATAGGGGTCTTGGGGAATGGAGGAAACATTATGGATAAGTTTGAAGAGAGAAGACGGAACGTCTATACTTGCAGGGGTCATCTATAGGCCTCCAACACAAATGGAGCAATTGGACAAAGAGCTGGTTGTGTACATCCAAAAACAGAATCTGAAAGCGGAAATGATGTTACTAGGAGATGTCAACCTTCCTGATGTGGACTGGAATGTCCCAACTGCTAAACCAGAAAGAAGCAAAGAGATTGTAGATGCCCTTCAAAGCGCTCTGCTCAGATAAATGGTGATGGAACCTATGAGGAATTTGGTGCTTATGAATGGAGAAAGTGTGCTTAATGTTTGGGTTAGCGCGAACCTTAGTAGCAGTGATCATCATATGGTATGGTTCGATGTAAGAGCTAAAGCAGACAGTGGGCACGCAAAACTCATAGTCAGGGATTTCAAATGTGCAGATTTCATTAAAGTGAGAAAGAACTGGTGAGATGGGAGGATATAAGGAAAGTGGAAAGACTGTGGTCTAAGTTGAAAGGAGCTTTAAAAATAGCGTCTGATCTCCTATATAAGGAAAGTTAATAAAAGCAAGAGGAAAAGGAAACTGTTATGGTTCTCTAAACAGGTGGCTGAAAAAAATAAAGGCAAAAGAGGTGGCGTTCAAGAAGTACAAAGGAACTCAAAAAGAGGAACACAGAAAAGAATACTGGATAAAACTTGAAGAAGTAAAGAGAGAAAAAATGGCTAGAGATGGTAAAAGGAGACAAGACTTTTTTCAGGTATATTGGAGAAAGGAGCAAGACTAGAAATTGAATTGTGAGACTAAAAGATGCTGAGAATTGCTATGTGAAAAGCAATGAGGAAAAAGGAGATCTACTAAACAAATACACTTCCCCCTCCCCATTTGCGGTTTCCCTACTCGCAATTTCACATAATCGTGATATTTTTTGGGGGGGAGGAGGGAACCCCCCCATATTTTTGTCTTCCCCCCGGCATCCTGGCCTTACCTGGTGGTCTAGCTGGTTTTCGGGGCAGGAGCGATGTTCCTACGCTCCTGCCCCGTGCAGATAGCCATTAGGAAATGGCTGTGGGGAGTTCCCGTAGTCTCTCGAGAGACTACGGGAATTCCCCACAGCCACTTGCTAATGGCTATCTGCACGGGGCAGGAGTGTAGGAAGATCGCTCCTGCCCCAAAAACCAGCTAGACCACCAGGTAAGGCCGGGATGCCAGGGGAAGGCGGAAGGGAGGCGGGGGTGGGTCAGAGCCAGATATTCGCGGTTTTTCACCATTCGCGGTCCGGCTCTGCCCCTATCCCCCGCGAATAACGAGGGAGAAGTATACTTCTGTTCTATGTTCATGGTAGAAAAGTCTGGAGGAGGACTTCTATTGGCTGGCAAAGTTATAAATCAAAATGGAGTGGATACCACACAGTTCACGGAAGAACGAGTTTATGAACAACTTGAAAAACTGAAGGTGAACAAAGCCATGGGTTTGGATGGGATCCATTCCAGTATATTGAGGGAGCTCAGAGAGGTTCTGGTGGGTCCTCTTAAAGATTTGTTCAATGAATCCTTGGAGACGGAAGAGGTTCCTTGGAATTGGAGAAGAGCGGATGTTGTCCCTCTTCATAAAAATGGTAGCAGAGATGAATCGGGAAACTACAGGCTGGTACCAAGATTTGTAACAGAGTGGACATACTGGATGGAGTGGAAAACATGATAAATGATCTGCAAAAGTTGTAAGAATGATCTTATGTTTGGCAACTAAAATAAAATGCAAAGAAGTGCAGAGTGATGCATTGGGGAGTAGAAATCTGAGGGAACATATGTGCTTGGAGGTGAGAGACTGATATGCATGGATGGGTAGAGGGACCTTGGGGTGATAGTGTCTGAGGATCTGTAGGTGACAAAACAGTGTGACAAGGCGGTGGCTATACTCAGAAGGATGCTGGGCTGTATAGAGAGAAATGTAACCAGCAGAAGAACATAAGAACATAAGAAGTCACCTCTGCTGGGTCAGACCGGTGGTCCATCGCGCCCAGCAGTCCGCATCTGCGGCGGCCCATCAGGTCCATGACCTGTATGTGATCCTTTAAAATTCACCTTGATACCCTTTCTATATCCTATCTTTACCCTTATCTGTATCCCTCAATTCCTTTATCTGTCAGGAATTTATCCAATCCTTCTTTAAAACCCCCTAGTGTGCTCTGTCCTATCACAACCTCCGGCAGCGCATTCAAGGTGTCCACCATCCTCTGAGTGATAAAGAACTTCCTGGCATTGGTTCTAAACCGGTCCCCCTTCAGTTTCTCCGAGTGCCCCCTTGTTCTTGTGGTTCCCGATAGGTTGAAGAATCTGTCCCTCTCCACCTTCTCTATGCCCTTTATGATCTTGTAAGTCTCTATCATGTCTCTTCTGAGTCTCCACTTTTCCAGGGAGAAGAGCCCCAGCCTTTCTAACCTGTCTGTGTATGAAATGTTTTCTGCAGACAGGTTAGAAAGGAAGTGTTGATGCTCATGTACAAGTTGTTGGTGAGGCCCCACTTGGCATATTGTGTTCAGATTTGGAAGCTTTATCTAAAGATATAAGAAGACTTGAAGCAGTCAAGAGGAGGATGACAAAAGTGGTAAGGAATTTGAGCCAAAAGATGTTAAAGAAGAGACTGGAAGACCTAGAATATGTATGCTCTAAACCAGTGGTTCCGAACCCTGTCCTGGAGGACCACTAGGCCAATCGGGTTTTCAGGCTAGCCCTAATGAATATGCATGAGAGAGAGTTGCATATAATGGAAGTGATAGGCATGCAAATCTGCTCCATGCATCAGTGTTCTCCCCAGAAATTTTTTCCAGCCGGGTGGCATGAAAAAGTAGCCGGGTGGGGCGGGACAGGGAAATTTGGTGGTGAGGAAAATTAAGGGCTCCTTTTACTAAGCTGCAATAGTGTTTTTAGTGCGTGCAGAATTGCCACGCTACACGGCTAGAACTAACGCCAGCTCAATGTTGGCGTTAGCGTCTAGCATGTGCGGCAATTCTGCGCGAGCTAAGCGTGCGGTAAAACCACTATCGCAGCTTAGTAAAAGGAGCCCTAAATGTGTACTATTTGTATTAGTTAATTATTAATAGTTATTTTCCAATGCTCAATATGACTGCCTTTCTTAAGGTTTGACACTTGTTCCATAATATATATATTAAATTTAAGAAGTATCCAATTCTAGAAGTGAATAATTAGATAGTTGCCCGCTTTCAAATGGTATAGAGCAGCGTTTCTCAAACTTTTTTAACTCCGGCACACTAATTGCAGCAAAAGTTTTTCATGGCTGGAAAAAATTTCTGGGGAGAACACTGATGCCGTTAGTTTTCAAGGTCCAATCACGTCAAAGAATGATGCTTATCTGGGTAGTTGTATAATAAAAAGAATGGATAAGGTAACATGAGAAGTGAAATTGTCATGAATCAGAGGGATACATACCCTGTAGGTCCTAAAAGCAGGCTTGTGGATTAGATATAAACTATGAAGGCAGTGGCATACCTAGCATATGTGACACCCGAGGCCCATCATTTTTTGACACCCCCCCCATCTGTATGAAAAACATGATTTTTAGTAACAGTCCACACATCATACAAGGGTGTACCTAGGAAAAGGCAGCATCTTACATATTGCAGTGAGCAGTACATCAATACACCCATTGTAAAACTAAACAAGCCAGACTAGTACAGATCAATCCTACACAGTGAATCCTAACTGAAAACCATGACTTTCGAACACACCTTCGCCTAGTATGGAATATGTAATCACAAACTAACCCCTCTCCCTTTTATAAAACTGTAATGTGGTTTTTAGCCATGGTGGTAACAGTTCAGACTGAGCAATTACCACCAAGGCCGGTGCTAAAAAAAACGCTCTACAGTTTTATAAAAGGGGGAATAAAATAGAAAAACGTAGACAAAGGTTAAATTGAACCACCAAGAAGCTGGACTCTGCATACAATGCAACACCACAGAAACAGCGATGCATCTCCCCTAAAGCTAAAAAATAAATAAATATAATTTTTTTCTACATTGTCTTCTCTGGTTTCTGCTTTCCTCATAGTCTTGACACTCTCTTCCTTTCATCCACTGTCTACCCTCTCTCTGCCCCTTCTATATGGCATCTTCTCTCCTTATATTCCCCTTCCATCTCTCCCTTCACCTCTATTATTCTGGCATCCATCTTCTTCCCTTCCCTCCTTCAATGGTCTGGCATCTCTCTCCTCTTCTTCCCTTCCCTCTCCCACACCCCCATGATCTGGCATTTCACTCTCTCCTCTCCCCCCCACTTCCATCAGCATCTGCCCCTTTTCTTTCCCTCCAACCCAATTCCATCCAGTATCCTTCCCCCTTAAGTCTCTATCTCCTTTCCCTGCATACCAATTCCATCAGCATCTGCCCCCTTTCTCTCCCTCCACCACCCTTCCATACCACCCTGACCTCCTTTTTCTCCCTCCACCACCCTTCTATACTCCTCTCTCCCTCCAAACCAGCAAGGTCCCATGATGACTGCTTCTGTTGCCTCTGCCTCTGGAAGATGTAAGTGACGTTGGAGGGGGTGGGCCAGGAGACATAGGGAGTTGCAGCAAGGTTCCGCAATGACTGCAGCTGCCGATCCTCCCCTTCTGACGTCACTTATGTCTTCCGGAGGCAGAGGCGGCAAATGCAGTCATCGCGGGGCCTTCCTGCACTTCAGTGCGGCTGCCGACTCTGCTTCAGAATAAGAACGGCAGCCGTGCTGAGGTGCAGGTGTCATTTAGAGCAGCTTGCACCCGGGGCGGTCTGCCACTGTATGAGGGGACAAAATATAATAGAAAGAATGGATAACTTGACCGATTTAGACATGTCATACAATTATAACCACAAAAATGTCATAAAATGTAATTCTAAACTCAAAAGACTCAAGACGAAAAGCAGGAAACCAGAAAAGACCAAACCCATAGTACTAAGATCCAAATGCTAAAATCGGACATGTCCATTACGAAGAGACGTGTGGATCACCGCTAATTATAACGAGTGAGTCTTTAAAATATGAGACGGTAACGGATAGCCAGACCTGGTGGACGGAAGTGACAAATACTGGAGCCAAAACCAGAGCACCGTGATGCAACTTGAATACGGATACCTATTTATACTTTTGAGTAAAATTGCGATAAGAACATGTCATAGAAAAGAATAAATAATGTGTAAACTAAAAACCAAGAACAACATATTGTAACACCAAACTCAGAATTAATGAAACAACATGCTAAAAGAAGTTAACCCCCCCCTCACTGCACCACTTGATAAAACTAAGAAGCGATGTTCTAGAGCAGAGGTGCCCACACTTTTTGGGCTTGTGAGCTACTTTTAAAATGACCAAGTCAAAATGATCTGGCATTTCACTCTCTCCTCTCCCCCCCACTTCCATCAGCATCTGCCCCTTTTCTTTCCCTCCAACCCAATAAAATAAAAAAAAACAAAAACACAAAGCACACTGTACGCAGAGAAAATGTTAATAATCATTCCTATTCTGGTTTTTTTTTCAAAGAGGTCAAAGCAGATGACTCTATGCACTGTCACCTCAGTAACAACCATACAAAAATAGACAAATACCCCCCCTCCCTTTTTACTAAACCACAATAGCAGTTTTTAGCGCAGGGAGCTGCGCTGAATGCCCAGCTCTGCTCTTGATGCTCATAGGCTCCCTGCGCTAAAAACCGCTATTGTGGTTTAGTAAAAGGGGACCATAGTGTAAAATATAGACAGAAGATATAAATTCAGACACATTTTGATCAGTAAATTTAAAATAAAATCATTTTTCCTACCTTATTGTCTGGTGATTTAATGAGTCTCTGGTTGCACTTTCTTCTTCTGACTGTGCATTCAATCTTTCTTCCCTTTCAGCCTGTATGCTTCCTCTCCTCCTGACCTCATTCCCCTCCCCAAACTTTTTCTTCCTCTCTTCATGCCCCCTTTCTTTTTTTCTGTTTCTCTTCCTGCCCTCTTACTTTCTTTCTCCTTGCCCTCCCCCAAGCCACTGCCATCGGGGAACAGGCCCCAAAGCCGCTGGCCGCCGCCCCCCCAAGCTCTCCCTACTTCGGGCCGACCAGCATTCCTCTCCCCGATATCAATTCTGCCGTCGGAGAAGAAGGCTGATCGGCCCAAGATCATAATCGATTGGGGGAAATGCTGCCGTGTCCTGCCTTCGTGGAAACTGAAAGTAGGCAGGACCCGGCAGCAAGAAGAGCAAATGGAAAGCTTCACTGACCTGTCTCCCGCCTTAGCCCGTAGAGAACTTATGCTTCGGGGATCTAACATGTGGAAACTGAAAGTAGGCAGGACCCGGCAGCAAGAAGAGCAAATGGAAAGCTTCACTGACCTGTCTCCCGCCTTAGCCCATAGAGAACTTATGCTTCGGGGATCTAACATGTGTGTGCTGGCTTCCCTTCTCTTCTTCCCCCCCCCCGGACATAACTTCCAGTTTTGGAGAGAAGGGAAGCCGGCATGCACACGTTAGAGCCCCGGAGCATAAGTTTGCTATGGGCTAAGGTGAAATCTTTAAGCCGGCTTTTTTTTTTTTTTTAAATGTTGAGAAGCAGCGGCGGCAGCAGAATTTAGCTGGGCGGTCCTCTAAATTACCTGGGCGGACCGCCTGGCTGAAAGGCCCTAGGGAGAACACTGATGCATATTCATTAGGGCTAGCCTGAAAACCCGATTGGCCTGGTGGTTCTCCAGGACAGGGTTGAGAACCACTGCTCTAGACTAGAGCAGTGTTTCTAAATCTTTTCAAACCAAGTTCCCCCTAAGCCTAACAAAAAACAAATAAGTACCCCACCCCATAATAGTACTAATTGTACTGCAATTTCTTCTATCCATTTTTCATATACAGTATACACAGTATAATCTTATATAATACGTAATGGTAACCAAAAAAATTAAAAAACACAAAGCACACTGTATGCACAGAAAATGTTAATTATCATTTATATTCATTTTTAATTTCAAAGAGGTCAAGGCGGATGACTTTAAAATATGCAATGTCACCTCAGTAACAACTATAGAAAAATAGACAAATATAGTGCAAAACATAACACAGCAGATATAAATTCTGAAAATGGACACATTTTGATCACTAAATTGAAAATAAAATAATTTTTCCTATCTTTGCTTTCTGTTGATTTCATGAGACTCTGGTTGCACTTCCTTCTGACTGTGCATCCAATATTTCTTTCTTTCTTCCTCCTGCATGCTTCCTCTCCTCCAGACCTCATGCCATTCCCCAACCAACATCTCTCTCTCTCCCTCCATGAGTCCAACTTTTTCTTCCTCTCTCCCTGCCTGCCCCCTGCCACCCAACATACTCCATTCCCTGCCCCAACTTTAAATTTTTTTCTTCTTCTCTCTCCCTCTTTCTCTCCCTGCCTGCCTCCCCTTCCCCCTCCCCTGAAGCCACCGCTGCTGCAGATTTCTCCCTGCTTCCCTGCCCCACCCCCACCTTGCCCTACTCCATTACCCCCGCTGCCGCCGATGCTGACACAGCAACAGGGACGGGCTAGGCATGTGCAGCAACTGCAGAAGCGGCCGGCCCACAAGCCTTCCCCCTGGAGGGGGGGGAGTGTCGGGTGGCAGGGTTGGTTTCGAGGTTGGAAAGGCAGGGAGAAATCTGACACGGCTTTAGTTTCAGTGGGTGGGAGAGGCAGGGAGAGATCCCTGGTGACGGCCAGCCTGCGTACCCTCAACAGGCGGCCCACATACTCCCTAGGGTACGTGTACCGCAGGTTGAGAAACACTGCTCTAGAGGAGAAGTGAGATAGGAGGTGATGTGATATGCAGATGTTTAAGTACTTGAAAGGTGTTAATATTGAAGCATATTTTTCAGAGACGGGAAAATGCACTACTATTGCACTACTTAAAACTAGTTAAAACGCTTAAGTTAGGCACCAGCAGGCGTGATCTAGGTACCTGCTGGCACCTAACTTTTTTTGAGAATCTGGCCTAAAATGGAAGCAAAGCTTCAGTATACTGGCCTCTAAAGAGTGGAGATGGTGGTAGTTTTATAAGTCAAATACTGTGAAAATGTTAGACATTTCAATTTACTGGGTGATAGAAATGGTGGCAAAACTTGAAATTTTATGCTATCAAAAGCAAGCAGTCCTGGGTGAAATTGAGGGCTGAAACTTGCTACTCCCTTTTGCAGGTAAAAGTAACTGTGCAAGTTCATTACTGCTGCTATGCTGTAAACAAAACAAAGAAATCAATACATCTGTGCATGTGTATATACATTTAGGGGGGAATTCATCAAGTAGTGTTAGGGTTTCTTAACATTTAGCGTATGTTAAGGCCATAATATTGCTTGATAAAATTCCCCTTTGAGATGCAAAATGGCCTGCATTTTCAAGGGAAAATTCTGTGGGGAGTTTCACTTTGAAACTGTTTGCAAGTTCCCCATATATTTTGCAAATTATCCTTGTATAAAAAAAATAGTACAGGCATGTTTAGTTGGCATTGATAAGAACTCAAGAATTTCAGATTGAGTCTGGAATCTTCCTTGCCAGTTAAGTTGGACCACTGAAGTAGAATAGTATCTGCTTCCATACAGGGCTGGCCCAACTATTAGGATAGAGTAGAAGGTTGCCTAGGGCAGCAGTTTCTTGGGGGCAGCAAAGAGCTGCTGCATTCAGAACAGAACAGTAGGATGTTTTTGTGCTGATTATTATTTTGAATTTAATTACCAAAATCTTGGAGAGGCTGCAGACTAGATGCCTGAAAGTTAATCGAGGGAGTAGAGGTTAAGGTTAAAAGTTTGCCTAGGACACCTACAACCATTGGACTGACTCTGCTTCCAGAAAATGACTTGGGCGATGACTGCTGATACATTTTGTTTGTTGGAAAAATAGCAATATTTTAATGTTACCTTGTGCTGCATTTGGAAACAACAAAAATATCTATTTCATTAAGTGTATCATCAAGATAAAGATTACTGGAACCATGATTGAAGTTAGTTTCCTCCAGAAGATTTTATCCTGTATTTCTATTAATCTTTCTGGCTTCTATTGGTTTTAATTCTGTTTTAAAATATACTATGTTTAATTTTCAGGGAGGAAACAATGCTGGTCACACTGTTGTTGTGGATTCTGTAGAATATGACTTTCACCTTTTACCCAGTGGTATCATCAATCCAAATGTCACAGCCTTCATTGGTAAGTAGGCAGTCTTTATGAATCAAACCAAAATTCCTTAGCATAAGCTCCACTGTTATTCCCTCCTACTAGCAGATAAGAGGTAGAGAAAAAATTGAGTTTAACCAGTGACCTCACTGGTATTAACTGTTGGTGCTCCCTGGAAAGATCCAGTATTTTCTTACCTTTGGCTGTGGACCCCTGAATCTTTTCCAAGATTATAGTGGTGGTTGCTGCTTGTCTGTACCACCAGGGAGATCAGGGTATAGCCTTACTTTGGTGATTGACTGATTCGAGCGGACTTAGCAGTAGAGGCCAACCTGGGCACTTCAGCTGGGAGAGGACTTGAGGAGACCCAGGGCTGGGTTGTGAATCAGAGCAAAAGTCACCTGATTCCCTCCCAGGCCCTGGAGTTCACTTTGACAGTGCCCAGAGAATGGTGTTCCTCCTAGAAGATCGGGGTAGAAGCTTCAAACGCAAAAGTGCAGACTGTGAGTGTCCTATTTCCATGGTATGGAACTATTTGCAGCTCTTGGGCTCCATGGAAGTGACACTGGAGGGTAATGCCTTGGACAAGGACTCGCATATGTCCCTGCACTGGATCCTGTTATTTCTTGTGGGTTCCAGTTTCTCAGAACTTCCACCATCCTCTGCCTCTTTTGCCAAAAGCAAGAAACGGTCTGTCCTGGTGGCACACCACAGTTCACTTCCTGAGGTGGATGCTGCTTTATCCCCTCTAGTGGGTGCTTGTAACTACGGATTTGAGTCTCCTCAACTGGGATGCTCATTGCCTGGGCCGTATAACTCAAGGTACATGGATCCTCATGGAGGTGGCTGGGTCCATCAATCGTCTGGAGACCTGGGCAGTTCACCTGGCCCTGTTGGAATTCCTGCTGCTCCTTTGGAGGAAGGCAGTCAGGGTGAAGTCGGACAATGCCACTAAGGTGGTTTACATCAATAAATAGAGGTACAAGGAGTCGGGCGGTAGCGTTGGAAGCAGCGTGCCTCTGTCGGTGAGTGGAGAAACACCTTTAGGCACTCGAAACAGTCCATATTGTGAGTAAGGACAATTTTACAAGTGGACTTTCTCAGTTGCTCTCTCCTAGATCCAGCAGAGTGGTTGCTAGAGCAACAGGCCTTTCAGCTCATCCTGGATTGCTGGTGCTCTCCGCAGTTTGATTTGATGGCTTCTGCAGCCAGTATGATAGCAGAGTGTTTCTTCAGTTGTCAGATGAAATTGGTCTCTCAAGGAATAGGTGCCCTAATTCAGCCTTGGCCGGAGGAGGAACCCCTATACGTCTTCCTTCCTTGGTCTCTGAAAGGCTGTGTGTTGCATCTAATTGCACATCATCCTCATCCGGTCTTGCTAATGGTTCTGGATTGGCCTTCCCAGCCATGGTACACAGACTTTTCCCCTTGTCCAGAAGTTGGGACCTTCTCAGGCAAGGGCTAGTAGAAATGGAAGATCCACATCTTCTTGGCTTAAGGTTTGGCCATGGAGAGGAAACATAGAGAAGCACGTTTTTCTCCCGCAGTGGTTTCTGAACTTCTCTATTCTTGGATGTCTTCCACATCTTTGGCTTATGTCAGGTTATGGAAGGTTTTTGAAATCTGGTGTGCGGATTGTTCTCTGTCCCCTTGAAGGGCTCAGGTGCTCAATATTATAGGATTCTTGAAGCAATATGCTTTCTGAGAGTCCTGGTGCCTGCTCTGTTCAACGTTTGGGGTAAGGTGAAAGGTACCTCTCTAACTTTGCATGGGGAGGTGTCCTGTTTCTTGAGGGGCATTATATATTTATGCTCCCTAATGCGTCCCTCCTTTCCCTCGTGAGATTGCAATCTGGATCTCCAAGTGCTGGCTGAGGCTCTTTTTGAACCTTTGCACTAAGCCTCCATTAAACATCTCACTCTCAAGATGGTCTTTCTGGTTGCCATCATTTCAGCTCGAAAAGTTTCCAGTATTGGATGGGAATTCGAGTCATGGAACCATGATTTTAAGGTTGGTGGAGAACATGACAGCCAAACATTTTTTGTTTATCAGTAGTGATTGAAAACCTGCAGGTATAGCTTATATTAAGTAGGAAGCATCTGCAGCCATGATCCAGGTTTTGGTTAGGCATAAGATTTCTAGTTTATTCTCAAGAATTAAGTCCATAATTAGGTGGAACTTGATATGTAGAGAGCCTGAGGTTTATCATAATATTTTCTCCTGGGAGGAGAAAACCTATAATGAGAGCAGTCTGTAAAAGAGACCCAGATTGGGAATATTTTAATGAAGTTTCTCTGCCTATGGGTAAGGCATGTATGCAAAATGCAAACATTGCAACAAAGAAATGCAAGGCTTGGTGGCCCAAATGAAACAACATCATGGGAAGTGCTTTGATGAAGACAATAAAAGGAATATCTTTGAACAAGCAGGATCTTCAGGTTAGTAAATGTTTTGATTTCATCATATTTCATAAAGACTGCCTTGGGAAACTGTCATATTTGAGCAAAAATATATTTGTTATTATTACTTCATGTTACTGTCATTTTGATACAGTTGTTATGAAGAAATAAAGAGTTGAAACTAGGAGCAGTACTGAGTGGCAGTGAAACAAATAAGCAGAAATGGTATCAATAATAAAATATCATCATTGACTTTTTTGTTTAGGGGAATCTATCATCAACCTAAAGGATTCTGGAAACTATTCATCTTCGTGATAACTCTGAAGCTGTAGAACAGGAGGATGATATTTGTCCAGGATAGTGTTTCAGTCACATCATATACATCACATATACAGTATATCGCCTAAAAGAAAGAAAAAAAAAATCTGATCATCCAGGAACCACCATAGATAAATGTGTGATAAAGGATTAGAAAAAGAGGTAATTGATTAAAAAAAAAAATGCCCCGCTTGTTTATGCGACAAACTCTTCTTTCTATCTGATTGAAATCCCACACTTCATTAATATGGTTCAGTACTGAGACTAGGATTCAGTCCACCAGCAGAGCAGATGTTGCAAGGAAACTGCTGGATAAAGTGTATGATAGAGAAAGCAATGTGCAGTGGGTCTAGAGGGTAAAATTGATAACCTAAGTCTTGATGGGTGGTGTAATATCCCCAATAATCCTGTTGTTTGTGCTTTTTTAACAACAGAAGGAAGGAACTGTCTTTCTTGCAGAAACAATTGATACATCAGGAAATGCACATACATCAGAATACTTACAGGAAGTTGCAGCAAAAGCTATAATAAAATGTGAACAGAAATTCAAATGTCTACGCAATTTAATCATAGACGATGCTGCAAATGTATTCAAGTTAGGAAGAAGTTTAGAAGAACATGAAGAGAATACCAAGCTAACAACATATGGTTGCAAAGACTTCAGTGTCCTTGAAATGAAGACTAATGTTGTTAGAATTGCTAAATACTTCCATAGCAATTCTGAAAAGAATGGGTGGAACTGAACTAACTCTCACACAAGATGTTAGATGGACTCACTAGTGGACTTTTTTTAAGCAGTATATCATGAACTGGCCTATTCTGATAACAGTTTGCGGACAAAATTGTGAGAAAATAGATGGCACTGTTATGACCAAAATCTCAACATTGGGCTTAAGAGAAATGTTGAAGATATGCTGAGAATCCTGAAACTCATTTCTGAAGCTTTAAACAAAATACAGAAAAATAGCTGTTTTATTGCCGATGCTGTTGAAATTTGGAAGGACTTGGTGAACACTTAAAAACAGAATTGCACAATGACAGAATTACAAACATTAAAAGAAAATGAATGGGACAAGAACTGTCTCCAGCTCATTTTCTTGAAAATATTGTCAATATCTGGTACCAGGGTCAAACCTTAAGTGCTGAAGAAGAGGAGGTAGCTATGACATGGGTATTCAGGAATCATCCATCTGCAATGCCAACTATAATAAACTTTAGAGCTAAGGGAAACAATTCAAGAAATATATGTTTGCCGATGGCATCTTAAAGAAAGTCACACCAGTGGAGGTTACTTAAGCAATTGGATTTAGAGACTGTTGAAGTAATGATTTCACTTTTAACAGTAGCTTCTTCTGCTGGCATAGAAAGAATATTCTCTTCCTTTGGACTCATTCATTCCAAATTGAGAAATCATTTGGGATCAGATAAACCAAGAAAGCTTATTTTTCTTTTCCAGATTATGGAACAAACAAGAAGATGAAGATAAGTGAGCTACAGAAGGCAGTATTTTAAGTTTTTCATGTTTGAACCTGGCTAAGAATCTAACCCCTAATAATCAACCTCCCTTTTACTAAGCCACAGTAGAGGTTTCTAGCATGGCCTGGAGGAGCACTAAATGCACAGACACTGCCAGGAGCAGCGTTGGAGCATTTAGCTTTCCGGGCCATGGTAGAAACCTCTACTTCGGTTTAGTAAAAGAGGGCCTAAGTTTTTGTTGTTGGTTTTTTTTTTTTTTTAATATTTTGATTAATTACATCAGTTAACATGGATGTTTAAGCAAATACAAGAAAACATATGCTATAATGTTACTGTTTTGGTTAAATAAAACTATTTAAATTGTTATTAAGATAATGATGATTTTTCTCCTTTCAATAAAGTACAGTAGAAAAGTTGTCCAAATTTGAATGATTAACCTATTAAACTGTAGATAGTTCATCTCACAATAATTTCATAATTATTTATCTATGTATTTCTAATAGTATAACCAAATCAGTAATTGTTTTATATAATTGTAAACAAATCTGAAAAGTTTTTTTTTTTTTAATGTTCAATCATTTTTATTAAATTTCAACCATAAAGAAAGAAAGCAAAATACACAAAACAACCCCCCCCACACCCTGAACAGCAGTTATCAAGCTAAAACAAAAGGAAAACATCAAGTCAACAAATGACTGCGTGCTCTGTGTGTTAAAGTGGTACAGAAAGGTAGCCAACAATTGATATATAAATTCCCCTTTTTGGAATCCAAAGGTCCAACAACCTGACAGTCCATGCCAGCCAACTGGATCATCAAAATCTGCCAATGAGTGAAGGTGGGTTCAAATGGTGTCAGCCAACCTTGTAAAATTGTCTTAATACCCACATAAATTGCTCTGTGGGTGAATGCAGAACAGCCCGCACATCGCGGGACCATAGAGAAAGTCAAGGAGAACAGAGAGCTAGGGTGCAGGTTCCAAGTACAGTTCCAAAGATGACCAATCCACTGGCAAAGATGACGCCAAAAAGGTAAAATGACGGGGCAAGTCCAGAACATATGACCTAGTGTGGCGTGAGGACAAGCATCTGAGGAAATTAAGTGTGCTCGGAATGCCCGATTAGGTGCAAAAAATGCTCGCAGCACAAATTTGTAATAGTGTTCCCTTTCCACCGCAGATATCAACAAAGCAGCACTCAGATGTAAACTCCTCTTCAACAAGTCGACAGTAATAAGTATCTGAAGTTCTCGAGTCCATTTAGCAGCATAAGTACCATAATCCAATTCCTGAGTAGCCTCCAAAAGATAACGGTGATGAAAACGGAATGGTATGGGCACCTGGCCTGTCAAACAAAAAGCCTCTGAAAATTTTTCATGAACGTCTGCAGTTAAACACTCCCTGGGCAGGGAATGCACATAATGTTGTAACTGACGATAAGCAAACCAGTTTGTGGGCAAAAGATGAAAAGATTTTTGTAAAATTGGAAATAATCCAGCGCACCATCTTCCTGTACCACTTGCAAAAGATATCACAGACCCCTAAAGGCCCAGCGACGAAATGTCTCCTGACATAGTCGTGGTGGAAAATCCACATTGCCGAGCAACGACAAACAGGGAGTGACTGTTGAAGAAATCTGCAGCAATTTACACAACCGCTTCCATGCAGTCCTTGACGGAGATAGAAAAAGTTTTCCATAGGCAGCAGAACATTGAGGTAAAGTTACAGCATGCAAAAGAAAACTAACATTAAATGGTAAATAAGCAGCACATTCAGTCGCAGTGAAAGAAAAATGATCAGTCAAACAAAACCAATCAAGCAAGTGCTAGAATTGACAGGCCAAATTGAATCTACCAATAAGAAGTAATCCCTGTCTCCCCTGCTCTCTAGGTAAATTAAAACATGCAAGGGAATACGAGAATGCTTACCCCCCCTAAAAATCCCGCAAGAGATTGATGTAATGAAAGGAGATGTTTATGGGTAATAATCAAGGGAAGGGTTTGCAAAATATAAAGCCACTGAGGCAAGACCATCATATTATAGAGGGCTATCCGTCCTAATAAGGATAAGGGATAGACCCTCCAGGCCAAGAGTTTCTGTCTAGTACTAGCCAGCAAGGGATTGATATTAAGAGTATACAGTAGGGACAAGTCATTAGGCAGAAGTATCCCCAAATAGCGGAGATGAGTGGAGGCCCACGTCAAAGGAAAGGGGCCCGACCACTGATCCCGCACGGTAGTCTGCAGCGGGAGCACCAGGGATTTCTGTCTGTTTTAAAGTCAACCCTGAATAAATGTGGAATTCATCCAGAATATCCAATGCTCGAAACAGCGAGTGGTGTAGGTCCGCCAAGGTGAGTAACATATCATCCGCAAATGCTAAAACCCGCAATTGGGAATCCCCCTCAGGCAAACCGACCAATTCATCATCTCTTAATAGTTCGCAACAGAGGTTCCAAATATAACAAAAACAATAAGGGGGATAAAGGGCACCCCTGACGTGTCCCATGACCGATCGCAAAGTAGGGAGTACAAACACCATTGACCAACACCGAGGCTCTAAAATCAGCATAAAGCATCCGGACCGTAGCGAGAAACCCAGGCCCATCCCTACATATTCCAAAGTAGTGCCAGTTAACTTGATCAAAGGCTTTAGCTGCATGCATTCCCACAAAAATTCCCAGTGTGTGCAAGGATTGCGCCATGGCCAACAGAGCTTGCTGGACGTTCAAAACGGAATGCCTATTCCGCACAAACCCAACCTGCTCTGAAGAAATAAGAGAAGGTAGAAAAGGGGCCAAAAGATCAGCCAACAATCGAGCCAAATTTTTCAAATCCACATTAATAATAATAATAATAATAATAACTTTATTTTTGTATACCGCCATACCCGGAAGAGTTCTAGGCGGTTCACATCAATTAAACAAGGTTACAAGTGGTTTACATCAATTGAGCGGGGTTACAAGCGGTTCAATATCAAATTGATCAAAGTTGCCAGGGGGGGGGGGTGAGGGAAGGATGTAGAGGGGAGAAGGGTTGTTTAGATAGAAGGGGCGTTAGGATCCTGGTCTTGGAAGAGGCGGGTTTTGAGTAGTTTTCTGAAGCCGAGGTAGTTGGGGGCCTTGAGGGCCATTTGGGATAACCATGGGTTTAGCTTAGTGGCTTGGAAGGCGAGGGTTTTGTCGAGGAATTTTTTAGAGTGGCAAAGTTTAAGGGAGGGGTAGGCGAAGAGTTGGATTCTGCGGCAGTCCTTGATGCTGTGATTCAGGGCGAAGTGAGGGATGATGTAGCTTGGGGATAAACCAAATACTGTTTTATAGCAGAAGCAGGCGAATTTGAATAGGACTCTGGATTCTAATGGCAGCCAATGGAATTTGTGGTAGAAAGGGGTGATGTGTTCCCATTTTTTCAGGCCGAATATGAGGCGGACAGCAGTATTCTGGATCATTTTGAGTTGGTTTTTTTTGTGGAGCTCAAGTAAATGATATTGCAGTAGTCCAATATGCTAAGGATGGAGGATTGTACTATCGGGCGGAATGAAGTGTCGTCATAGTATTTTTTTATGGTGCTGAGTTTCCAGAGCACCGAGATACTTTTTCTGACGTTATTGTCCGTGTGTTTGTCAAGGGATAGATGTTTATCTAGTGTGACGCCCAGTATTTTTAGGTTTTGTTCAAGGGGGAAAACAGATCCTTTTACTTGAATTGTAGTGTCTTTGATTTTATCTTTGGGGGTTGCTAGGAAGAATTTTGTTTTATCCGGGTTTAGTTTTAGTCTGTATGATAACATCCAGTGTTCTATCTGATTGAGTATGCTTGAAAGGGAGGTAAGGAGCTCTGATGTGAAACTGGTTAGCGGGATGACTATAATGATGTCATCTGCGTAGATAAAAAATTTGAGCTTGAGGTTTTGCAGAAGGTTTCCTAGGGAGGCGAGGTAGACGTTGAACAGGGTGGGAGATAAGGGGGAGCTCTGTGGCACGCCACAGGAGTTCTCCCAGCTATATGAGAAGGCGTCGCTTTTGAATACCCTGTATGATCTGTTCCGTAGGAACCTGTGGAACCAGTTAAGGACCTGGCCAGAGATGCCTATGTAGGCGAGGCAATCTAGGAGAATGTTGTGAAATAGGATGATATGTTGTGAAATAGGATGATATGAATCCACAGCCTCCTGTGGCTTGTTAGGTTTTGGAATTAAAGTTATCACCGCGTCATTAGCATAGGCAGGAAAACGCCCTTGAGCCATAGCCGAGTCATAAAATTCTGCCAGCGGACCACAAATCTGAAGAGACATCATTTTATAAAATTCGGAAGAGAATCTGTCCGGTTCCATAGCTGTGCAGGAGGTCAAGTTCTTAATAACTCACTGCAATTCCTGCCCCAAGATCGGCCCATTAAGGGCCACATGTTGCTCAGCCATAAGTTTAGGCACAGCAGCGTCATCCAAGTAATCACTGATCTCAGGGCCCTGATAAGATTGCTGTCCTGCATAGAATTCTGAAAAATGACGATAAAAGGCCTCGGCGATATCATCTTGTTTCATGTAAGTAACACCCCCCCCCCAGAGATCCGAGAAATATATCTATTACCCCGCCAATTTTTAGTGACAGTGGCTAACAATCTACCCACCTTATTCCCATATCTATAAAATCTAAATTTACGGTAAAACAAGGACTTGGTAGTGTGTTCATGTAGCAAGTATTAAGCGCTACTTGAGTAGCTTGTAGGTCTTCCTGCAAATGAAGAGAAGGACACCTTAAAAATTGGGCTTTCAAAGTAGTATATTGCTTTTCCAAGTGTATAATGCCCTTAGAAATACGCTTCGTCCGAGCCGATACATACGCGATAACATCCCCTCTGAGAACCACCTTAGCCATCTACAGGGATCATCAGCATGTTGCCCATTAAAGCGCAGGAAATCATCCCACCGAGCCTGCAAATAAGTCTGGAAGTCAGAATCTTCCATCAAATAAGCCGGAAAACGCCATTGCATACCATGTTTAGCAACTCCTCCAAACACCAAATCCAGCCAAATCAAACACTGGTCTGACACTTCTAGGGGACCAATATGGGCTGATTCCACACAGGAAAAGAGAGACTTAGAAACCAGTAGGTAGTCTAACCTAGAAAAGGAACCGTGAGAGCGCGACTGATGAGTGTAGTCACGGTCGGTAGAGTCTCCAGGGATCGACCAAACTAAGAGAAGTACACAAATAAGGAATGCCCCTAGTCTCATTACATCGATATTGAATAGCCGAATTAGACCTATCAAGGATCGGATTCAGGTCACCTGCCACTATCAAAGGAGAAGAGGGATCCGGTTGGTTTTATTTTCCTT
Source organism: Geotrypetes seraphini (assembly GCF_902459505.1). Classification (NCBI taxonomy): domain Eukaryota; kingdom Metazoa; phylum Chordata; class Amphibia; order Gymnophiona; family Dermophiidae; genus Geotrypetes; species Geotrypetes seraphini. The sequence goes on from NC_047086.1 coordinate 288,275,553, forward strand.
CAGCGAAAACATGCCGCTTTAAGAAATTCTTAGATAGGACTCTGGCATTTCAAGCAGGAGTAATGAATTCATGTTTGAATGCTCTTATTACTCCAGCCCTCACTATCAATTTCGGAAAGTTTTTAAAACTTATCTATTTAAACGATACAATATTTAATTGATTTCAAAATTATTATGATATGCAGATTTTTTTTATTATTTTTATGTAATAAATGTTTACAGTTGCTTATCTATCTTAGTATAAATAATTTGTAATGTGCATATTTTACTTTGAATAAGTTAGGGTTGTATTTTGTTGTCAGTATCTTATTTTCTTTTATAAGACATTGTTATTTGGATCTGTATTTTAATTACTTGTTGTAATTACTATTGTGTAAACCACCAAGAACTGATGGTTTGGTGGTATATAAAAATAAACTATTATTATTATCTTTCAATCCTAAACGAATCAAAGATTTATAAAATGCTTGAGAATAGACATTAGGACCATATACTATCAATAAACGAAGCGTGGAATCATGCACCCTAATCTTGGTCAACAAATACCTGCCCTAGGGATCCTGCTGCAAAGGGGAAACCATAAATTGTAAACCCTTGCAAACCAACAGAGTAACTCCTGCTTTCTTATTGGGAGAGGAAGCATAAAACACCTCACTCGCCCAACCCCGTTGTAATTTCTTATGCTCTTCATCAGTTAAGTGGGTTTCCTGCAAACATTCCGGATCTATCTTATGATGTTTCAACTGGGCAAGGATTTTAGTGCGCTTGACCGGTGAGGTAATCCCTGAAACATTCCAGGAGATAATCCGAAGTGGTTTAACCTCCAGGGAACCCCATAAAGGAAGACCAGAAGGAATAATAACCAAACAAATTCCCCAAGGCACCCAGCCTCACCTAAGGGAAAGGACCCACAGCCCAGAATGGAGCCCAACACACGCACACCAGCAACACACGCAAACCAAGTAATCAACAAAGTGTACCATAAAATCAACATATTGAGCAAACCCTCCAACAACTGCTGTGCCAAAACCCTTCCCCACATCCCCCAACAATGTACCCGACATCTCCCCGTAGAGAAATGTAAAAGGCACGTAAAGATACCCAAGAGGGCCCTGCCCTCCCCGCCAAACCAAGACCCCTAGCATCCCTCAACACAATCCAACAACAAAGGGATCACAGTCAGCGGCAGTATTGCCAAATTAGCAGACCAAAAGAAAGTATTAGCTTGTAGAGTCAAGTCGGGCTCACTGCGCCAGAGAAGGAAGTATTGATGTATTCTGCAACCTCCTCCGCCAGTGTGAAAGACTTCCAAGAGCCATCTCGTTGGATCTTCAACAATGCAGAGTAGAAAAACATGAAACGTGCTTTAACATCCACCAATTTAGAACACAAGGGATAAAAAGCCTTCCGCTTTTCAGTCAGGACCGCCAAGTAATCCTGGGTCAGGCGAATAGGAATCTCATGAAATTTCAGTGGGTCTTTGGAACAGTAAAGCTGCAAGATCTCCACCTTATGACGGTAATTGAGAAATTTCACAATTACCACTCTAGGTCTCACCTCCCGACCTGGCCTTGCCCCCAGCTGGTGAGCACGTTCCAGGTGTGTGGGGCCCAGGGAAGCTGCCATTAGAAACTCAGCGGTCAGCCAGCTCTCCAACTCCGGCAACAATAGCGCCTAAGGTAGCGTTTCAGGGATTTCCAAGATACGGAGATTGTTGTGACGCGAGCGATTTTCAAGATTGTCAAGTTTATCAGCTTGTGCGTGTAACAACGCCTGTAGCGCAGCCGTGTGCATTGGTGGCGTCCTCCACATTGGACACCCTTTGCTCCAATTCCGTCGTCCTCGAGGCCATGTCCAATAAAAGTTGTTCTAAACAAAGCATCTGGCTCGATAATGTGGCCATTTGTGGGTCTAAGACTTGCGCCACCGCCTCTTTCAAATCACTTAGCGCCGTGCCTGTAAACTGAGACACAGCCGTACCGGCCGAGTCCGCCATATTGGAGTCCCCCGACTTCGGACATTCTCGTTCTTTTTGGCAGATTTCATGAGGCCAGGAGTCTGAGAACGCATAAGATATCTGTCCATGCAACAGGCAGGTATAAGAAATCAAAGCGGCTGCAAATCGGCTCAAAATCAGCACTTAAAATGCGTAAAGGAGAGCAAGTTCCCAGAGCAGGCAGAGAACACAACCTCACCCGCTCATGGCATCACGTGACCCCCCAAAAAGTTGTTTTTTTAAAAAATGAAACCTTCATATGGTTGTAAATATTAAGATTATACCAACACGAATGCATCTTTCTAACTAGTGATTTAAATCAAATCAACCCTGCCTGGAAGCTTACATTTAAAAGTCTCCTTGTGTTGATGTCACCTCCAGTAGTGAGTGGGGCTTTCTCTTGGCTGCAGTTGTAGCTAGAAACAGAGTATTAGATGACAGCACTACTCGGTTGGTCTTTCTGGTGTCTAGCAAAGTGAGTGGGACTTTGGTGCCCTTCAGTTGCAGCTGGAGACAAGAACTTTGATGGCATGGTCATTCCATGTCAAGTGATCAGATTCTTGGAAAGTGCCCTGCATGACCATCACGGATTTTGATGAAACTTCATATGCAGAGTCCACCATGTCTCAAACAAACTTTTTAGTTTTAGTTTCGCCTGTGGAATATTTGTGGAGATATAGCCATTTGTTTGACCCCATACCACAATGAAATACAGTACGACAATGACATTCTGACAACTTTGAGACACAATATCTCCCGAGCTGTGTTTCCAAAAAAACTGAAACTTAGCTACTCTGCACAACTTTTTGAGCTCTGTTCATTGCTACCAATAACAATTTTTGCCGAGCACTGATTGAATGCCTGAATTACAGTAAACTTGGCCGAAAAAATTAGTGCTCCAAAAAAAGTCAAAGTTTGACATTACTTAGCTCCCACAATAATTGAGTAATAAATGCGAAATTTGGCGCATAATGTCTCAGTACAACGTTGTTTTCAAAAGTACAATTTCAACCTCCAAGCTCTTTCCATTAGTTTACAAATTAAGTGTAAAGTTGCTAATTTGTGTAAAAAGGCCAAAAATAGGGTATTTTCAGCCTGCTTTTACAGAAAAATATCTTTCAGAAACTCTTTCAAATCAGTCTCATTAGAAAGAGCATATTTCAAACCCCCTAGAAAAGTGGACTTCATTTTTCAACGCAGGTTAACAATGGCTGAAAAAGGGGGACAAAGTTGGGAGACGTTGCTACGGCAACAACCTCTATTTCAACATAGTTCTGTCATTTTTAAAGTTACAGTTTTGTATTGACGTAGTATTACTACTACTCTATTGCGTTGGTCCATGGTGACATTGTCACTACCAGTTCAAGAGTTTGAACTGGCAACCCCATCGCCATAGGAGTCACGCCCGATAGCTGTGCAATACCAGCCACGGGTGGGCCACTTCGTCCAGGTTCCCAAGCCTCGCATTTGGTTTCTTTGTCAAGGTTCCAAAGCCTTTTGTTGCTATCTTTCTGGTTCCAAAGCCAATGATTAGGGTGTCTTATCCTAGGTTCCCAAGCCTAAATTGGGTATCTTATATGGTTCCCAAGCCGAAGTGAAGTCCACTTTGATTTTAACTGCCAGCAATCTTTATAACAATCTGTTAAATTTTTGAGTCACTTTCTTCAATGCAGTTTCTGGAAAGTGATATTGGCGGCCGGATAATGTAACTGAAGGGGCACAAAGCATGCAGAGGTGTTGCTCTGGAACCCAACAAACGTCTTGCCTTTCTGGCCAATAAAACGAATGAGCTGGACCGTGAGGATACATAAATTTTATCAATGCATCATTTTGTTCAATTGAGACTTCAACAACGTTGCCTATCCACCATTGATTATCGTAAGTACAGGCAACGTAGCAACCAGGAAAGATTTCGGACACTTTCAAATTTGGAATGGCAGTATCAGAAATTTTGGCAACAAAATTTATTGTGTCATAATTTGAAACTTTGCTGACACGAACCGAGTTTGAGTCGACTGGTACAAATTGGTGGTGCTCTCTGGTACCGGCTACTGTGCTGCTTTCATGCCATCTTTCTTCTTGAAACTTTTTGCTTTCTTCAATTTCTTCTTTTGGAACATAAATGTATTTAACTCCATGTATATCTTGGTCACAAAAGTTAAATAGATCCTTTGGCGTCAATATTTGATCCGTTGAGGGTCTTTTGGAGGCTAGCCCGGGCAGCCAGTCGTTTAGTTGTTCCACCAACTCCATCGCATGGTGATTTTCCGTGGCTAGTTCCAAAAAAATTCCATTCAGCCTCAATGTTGAAATCATTTCTGTGATTGCACAAATTCACAAAGTTCTTGTAGTTTTTATATTGTGCAGCTGAGCCGTCACTGAAGTAGTATATTTTGGTAATGTTTGTTTGAGTTACCAAAAATTCGATCAACTTTTGAATAAACACATGTACAGATATCGTATCATGTTGCATATGATCAGAAATAATGCAACAGTTTACAACTTGCAATGTGCCCACTTCATTGAGGTAATATGCAACAAAAGGATGTACCGTAGCTTGTGAATTTTCCCAGTGAAAGCCTTGTGCGGCATTCTGTACAACAAATGAGTAATTTTCAGTGAAATCCATCAAAACTATCATTTCCGTTTCTTTTAAGCCTGTCTTCAACATCTTCAAATATTCACTTTGATGTTTTGAAATGAAATGGTGGCTTGTCAACTTCCAAATCTTGCTTGCAAGTCTTTCAATAAAGTTGTCCATGGTTAGTACGCTTGTTTCTAATGTTTCACGGTCAGCGTGAACCCATTGCTTAAATTCTTTTGATTCTTCTGGGTCTAAATCCTTGAATATTTCTTCCAGGTATGCTGTTAGTGCTTCTTCACCAGGGCAGTTTTTACATCGTTGTAGCATACAGTCCTTGACATTTAGGTCGCACACAGATTTTTCCATAAGAACTTTGTAGTTCTCTTTGACATTGGCGCCTTGTAGCATAAGCTTTACATTTTGATGTATCGTGCAGACACACACGGAGTGTGCACCTGATGCACCAACGGTTACACACCACTTTGGCCTGAGCTCACAGAATTTGGAAAAACCAATTTCAGTTCCGTATTTGTTACAGTACGCCACGTACAGCTCTTTTAAATTACACAACAGCAGCCGTTTTTGCTTTTGTACTTTTAAACCATTGAGGCGGACTGAAATGCAATCTTTTTTGCCAGTTGATGTATCTGGCTTATATAGAACGAAAAATTTTTTTTACAAGGAAGAGAATACCAATGGTTTATCCAAGGTGATACAATTAGTTCACCCTTTATACCTTGTATCAAAAAAAGTTTCAATGCCAGTCTTTCAGCCCTCAGAGACGCCACCAGAAGAATCGGTACTAAAAAGGTAGGCACGTATGGTTAATATTTATAGTGTGCATGCTGTTGATATTTATACTTAGCGTTTCTCCCACTAAAGTGAGGTTTTCTTATTGCAGGGATAGTAGCCCTGAGGAAACCCCCTCTACGGGTGAAACATGTTGGCTCATTAATCCCTTGCTAACCACCAACCACCAGTTAAGCTAAGTATTTAACTTATATAAAATATTCTTTAAAACTATTTATTGTTTTAAAATAAAATTAAAAAAATAAGAAATTGATATACACACCATATATTGACCCAATGACGATCAGGTGCGTAAAGCCAGAAGATATGATAATGTGATCTTCTGGTGGTGTCTCTGAGGGCTGAAAGACTGGCATTGAAACTTTTTTTGATACAAGGTATAATGGGTGAACTAATTGTATCACCTTGGATAAACCATCTTTTTTGCCAGGACATATTCTGCTGAATTCATCGTCTTCGTAAAAATCTTGAACTCGATTTGCAATTTCTTTTGGAAGGGACTTGCCAATTTTTGCATCAGGTATAGAACAAATGCCTTTCTCTTTCTTTACTTTTTGGGCTGTTCTGACCATGCGCTCTGAAACGCCAAACTTCATTGCTGTTTCCTTTATTGACCAACTTTTTGGGGCCATCGTCAATAATTGAACTTTCATTGACCTGTTGGATATTGCAATTTTCGTTTTCATTTCTTCAATGAGGTCAGTGTAATCTTCACATAACTTGCATTCTACAGATTGACGAGACGGCCCAACTTCTTCAGCTGAAACTCCAGCAGCAGATGTAATCTTCTTGGCTATCACATTCTGCACACGTTCAATTTTTCGTATCACATAGCCGGCTTTATCTCTACTAGCTAACCTTCGAATTTTCAATGGAGAGATTCCTAAAGCAGTCAAGCTTTGATCAACTGCATCGGAGATGCTGATATCAAAATCGTCTGAAGATGAAGATGCTGCAGTAGCTTCACTCATTGAAATGTATTGGGCTTGATATTTATTTTTGCCACTTTTCTAAAATCATTAGACATGGCAAGATCGACTTTTAACAATCCACTTTGAACAATGTGATTTTTTTTTCAAATGGATTACAACACGATGTTTGCTTTAATTCGTATTTGTCGAGATACTTTGCTTTGTGGTGGAGGCAGATTTGGTCTTTATCCATCAGTTCAACTTCAGAGCGCCGAGTGATAAGCAATTTTTCATCGGTTGACAAATTATGTAAAAAAATGAGCCCACATTTTTTAGAATAAAATGTGCCGTCATGAAACTTTGACAACAATTTTTGCCCAATGGCACAGTCTGGCAGTAAAGGATTATTATTAGTCGATTCGTTGGCATCCATTTTAAACTGAATTAATAATAATGTGGATCTGAAAAAGAAAACAAGTTGTAATTTGTGATCTGCATGCAACAAAATTATCACCTCAATTTCTAGTTAGGAATAATCATTAATTAAGAACACTATAATTGTACCCAAAGCTTGAGTAAAAATAAACAGGGAAAAACAGTATGAAAAGTGACATAATTGTAAGTTGAAACGTAGGCCATTGCCATGGTGACATCTCCCAACTTTGTCCCCCTTTTTCGGGCATTGTTAACCTGCGTTGAAAAATGAAGCCCACTTTTCTAGGGGGTTTGAAATATGCTCTTTCTAATGAGACTGATTTGAAAGAGTTTCTGAAAGGTATTTTTCTGTAAAAGCAGGCTGAAAATACCCTATTTTTGGCCTTTTTACACAAATTAGCAACTTTACACTTAATTTGTAAACTAATGGAAAGAGCTTGGAGGTTGAAATTGTACTTTTGAAAACAACGTTGTACTGAGACATTATGCGCCAAATTTCGCATTTATTACTCAATTATTGTGGGAGCTAAGTAATGTCAAACTTTGACTTTTTTTGGAGCACTAATTTTTTCGGCCAAGTTTACTGTAATTCAGCCATTCACTCAGTGCTCGACAAAAATTATTATTGGTAGCACTGAATAGAACTCCAAAAGTTGTGCAGGGTAGCTAAGTTTCAGTTTTTTTGGAAACATAGCTCGTGAGATATTGTGTCTCAAAGTTGTCAGAATGTCACTGTCGTACTGTATGTCATTGCAGTATGGGGTCAAACAAATGGCTATATCTCCACGAATATTCCACAGGCGAAACTAAAACTTTACCAAAGTTCGTTTGATACATGTGGGACTTTGTGCATAAAGTTTTATCAAAATCCGTGATGGTCATGCAGGGAGCCCTTGATCACTTAACATGGAATAACCCCAGCAATACTAAGTTGGAGCTTGAAAAACAACAGAGCAGATAAAGTGAGAAAAGGAAAGATCTCAGGTATTTTCTGGATACAGGAGGGTGAAAGCTGAGGCCCTCAACCTTTCAGCTCCTGGTAGAACAGTAGAAATTCTTCTTTGATTTGATGGCTAAACAGAACATAATGTACCCTTTAGCTGCAGAAAGGAGCAGGGCTTGGCAGGAATCAACAAGGATCAAAAACTTCTGAATGTATTTTTGCCATGACCCGTGATAGTTGAATCCTTTGAGCAAAACACATGTTATCCCAGGAACAACAGGCAGCATATTCTCAACATATGGGTGATGTCAACCACAGAGCCCTGATGTGGACAGCTTCACCAGCAGACTTGCTTGAAGAACTTTTAGAAAGTTTGCAACTGCCGCACTGCGCATGCGCAAGTGCCTTCCCGCCTGACATAGGACACGCATCTCCTAAGCTCTAAGTTTTCCGTGGAGCTGAGAAGCCGTTTCAGCGCTCTGCACGGGATTTAGTTCATAACCATTCCTTCTCATCGCCGCGGCTCATGTTTGTTTCTTATTTTTCTTCACAGTCGTTGCGGTGCTGTGTTTAAAAAAAAACAAACACTTTATTTTTTGGTCGTGTCATGGCGGGGCCTGTTCTGCGGCCTCAGCCTACGGGCTTCGATTTGGCCACAGCCGTTTTCCATTCCATGTCCCGGCTGGTCACAGGTTTCAAGAAGTGTAGCAGGTGTCAACGCGCGATCTCTTATCACTGACCCACATAATTGGTGTATTCAGTATCTAGGACCTGATCATCGTCCGGAGTCATGCACCCGCTGTGCTACATTTCAAAATCGAGCCCTTAAACACCGTCATGTTCAAATTGAAAAGATCTTCGGGGTCATGGATCTTACTTCAAAACTCAACTCTAACCTCGACCTTGTCTGTGACGAAGTCTTCTGTGGGACTTAAAGCGTCGACCTCGGTCTCGCTAAAGCCTCCCTCGCTGGGGAAGTTTTCATCTTCGGGGAAATCTGCAAAATCGTCCCCCGAGGGGCCGCTCTCCTCAGTGTCTCCTTCAGGTAAGATACCGAAGTCAGCCCTTCAGGAGTCACAGTCCATTCCAATAGTGACTCCAATGGGACCCATTGCTTCAAGGCTTCCCAAGAAGCGGGTCTCAAAATTGAGGAAGCAGTCATCCTCGAGGTCTTCTTCCTTGGAGTCCATAGCTGAACCTATTACACCAGCTCCAATGGTCTTGTTGCCGTCTTTGCAGAATATGTTGGAGGCTATTCTGTATCAGGAGTTTGGTAATATGCTTGCCAAATTGACTACTGCCTCGATTCTGCTTCCTGCAGTCCAGCCTGAGCACTCAGCAGTTATACCAGGAGTGGAGTCCTTGAGAGTGTGTCGAGGTCAATCTGGACACTCTATACAAGGCGACGAGTCCTTGAAAGTGTCTCGACCTCGATCTTCAACCTCCAGCCCTACTCTACAACATGAGGCACTGCCTTCGAGTCACAGGATGAGGACATCTCGCCACTCCTCATCGAGGCTGGCTTCAACTCGATCAATACCTCATTGTCCGAGGCATAGTTCACCTCCACACCATCTGTCCAGACATTCGTCTCGACTCAGGTCTTCTTCTCGAGGTAGACCTCGTTCCTCGAGCATCAAGATTCTTCGAGGCCTCCAATTCCCTTATCGAGGAAATCGATTGTAGAACCTCATTTTGACCGCATTCTCGACAGTCGAGTTATTCTCCTGTGAGATTTTCTTCACCTTGTTCATCAAAACAAAAACGTTCAGCTTCTCATGTTCATTCAAGGAGTTGACATTCCTCCATGTCTTTACCTATGGACTCGGATCTTCACTACCAATATTCTAGAGAGGCTTCACCTTCTCTCTCTGCAGTACGAAGAACTTCTCATTCACCTTCACCTCAACATGGTCACCTTTCTTCTGACCCGGTGTCCTTTACCAAATTTCTGTGCCAAATGAGTAAAGATCTCAACATTATCTTGGAGTCTGATTCCAAATACTCTAAGGAGTATTTAGAAGAACTGGGTATGCCTAATCTTAGAGATTCTCTTAAATTACCCATGAATGGCATTCTTTGTCAAACTTTCAAGAGGAGTCTGGATACACCATACTCAATTCCTGCTGTGCCAGGTAAGCTAGAATCTTGATATAAGATGGTTCATTGCAAAAGATTTGAGAAGTCTCAACTATCCCACCAATCTCTTCTCGTGGAGTCTTCTCTAAAACGAACAAAGCCATCCAAAGTTTATGCCACAGTTTTTCCTGGCCGAGAGGGAAGGACCATGGACAAGTTTGGACGTCAGCTGTATCAAAATTCGATTATGACAAATCGGATTTTAAACTATAATTTTGTCTTCACATCTTATCTGTCTTCACGCTATGCCTACTTTTTTCAAGTATCTTCCAAAACATCAGCTCTCAAGAGTTCCAACATATGCATTCTACTCTAGGTCAACTGCACATGCATATAGTTCAGGCTGCATATGATGCGTTTGACATGTTCTCCAGGGTCACTACGTTCTCAGTGGGCATGCATCATTTGGCCTGGTTAAGAACTGTTGACATGGATCCAAACCTGCAAGATCGACTAGCCAACATCCCATGTCAGAGAAATGAGTTGTTTGATGACTCCATCGAGGCAGCCACAAAACGCTTGTCTGAGCATGAGAAATCATTTGCCTCTATTAGGCTGAAGCTGAAGCCTTCCACTGCTAAAAGTTATAGACCTCCTCCATCTTATCAGAGGCGTTATCCTCAGAAGGCAGCACCTTATTCAAGGCCGCCTCCTAAGAAACAACAGCAACAACAACAAATGCAGCGCAAAGCTCAGACTCCTGCTGCGCCCAAGTCCACTCAGCCTTTTTGACCATCTAACACAGGGCATAATTTCAATCATAGTAACATAGTAGATGATTGCAAATAAAGACCCGAATGGTCCATCCAGTCTGCCCAACCTGATTCAATTTAAATTTTTTAATTTTTTCTTCTTAGCTATTTCTGGGCAAGAATTCAAAGCTTACCCTTTACTGTGCTTGGGTTCCAACTGCCGAAATCTCTGTTAAGACTTACTCCAGCCCATCTACACCCTCTCAGCCATTGAAGCCCTCCCCAGCCCATCCTCCACCAAATGGCCATATACAGACACAGACCGTGCAAGTCTGCCCAGTACTGGCCTTAGTTCAATATTTAATATTATTTTCTGATTCTAAATCCTCTGTGTTCATCTCACGCTTCTTTGAACTCAGTCACAGTTTTACTCTCCTCTTTCCATTGGAGGTCGTCTTCATCATTTTTATCAATGATGGGAACTGATTACATCCAACCTCTGGGTCCTCACAATAATCAGGGAAGTTTACTCTATTCACTTCCTTCAGGTTCCACCAGATCTCCCCCAAAGAGAGTATCCTTCCAATCCGTCACAGACCACCTTTCTTCTTCAGGAAGCTCAAGCTCTGCTTTGTCTCCGTGCCATCGAGAAGTTCCTCTGGAACAGCAGAGAACGGGATTTTACTCCCGTTACTTCCTTGTGCCGAAGAAGACAGGGTATCTATAACTTATCTTGGATCTCAGAGCTCTCAACAAATTTCTTGTTAGAGAAAAATTTCAGATGCTGTCTTTAGCATCCTTGTATCCCCTTCTGGATCACAACAATTGGTTATGCTTTCTGGATCTCAAAGAGGCTTGCACTTACATTCCCATTCATCCAGCCTCTCGCAAGTTTCTAAGATTTCGGGTGGGCAATCATCATTTTCAATACAGAGTGCTACCTTTCGGCCTGGCATCATCTCCCAGAGTTTTCACCGAGTGCCTGATTGTAGTAGCAGCAGCCCTGCGCAGCCATGGTCTCCAGGTTTTCCCGTACCTGGACGACTGGCTCATCAAAGATTCAACATCTCAGGGGGTTATTGTAGTGACTCAATGGACTATTTGGTTCCTTCAAAGTTTGGGGTTTGAAATAAACTTTCCAAAATCTCAGCTACATCCCTCTCAAACCCTACAGTTCATTGGATCTGTACTGGACACTCAGAGCATTCCTTTCTTAACAGCGTCAAGATACTATCATTCAACTTTGTTTCAAAGTGTCATCCCTCACTTCACTCTCAGCGAGACACATGATGGTTCTACTAGGTCACATGACCTCTACAGTTCACGTGACTCCTTTTGCCACACTTCACCTCAGAGTTCCTCAGTGGACCTTGGCATCTCAGTGGGTGCAGGCTTCCGATCCACTCTCTCAGCACATTACAGTGACTCCTTCATTGAGACAGTCTCTCCACTGGTGGATGCTCTCTTCCAACCTCTCCAGAGGTTTACTGTTTCAAATGCCTCCTCATCAGTAGGTCCTCACGACAGATTCCTTGACCTACGCTTGGGGGGCTCATCTCGATGGTCTCCACACTCAAGGGCATTGGTCCAGCACAGATCATCAGAGCCACATAAATCTGTTGGAACTCAGAGCTATTTTCAATGCTTTCAAAGCTTTTCAACATCTTCACGATCAAGTAGTCCTCATTCTTACATACAATCAAGTTGCCATGTACTATGTCAACAAGCAGGGAGGAACAGGATCCCTACCTCTTTGCAAGGAAGCTCAGAAGGTTTGGAATTGAGCAATTCTTCACAACATCTTTCTGAAAGCGGTCTACATTCAAGGAGAGAAAAACTTTCTGGCAGATAAATTGAGTCATCTTCTACAACCTCACAAATAGACACTCGATGCATCACCTCTCCATCACATTTTTTCTCAATGGGGAACCCCTCAAATAGACCTCTTTGCATCTCCCCACAACAACAAGCTGCCTCAATTTTGCTCCAGGATCTACTCTCCTCACCGCCTGGAGGCAGATGCTTTTCTCCTGGAATGGATGAGCAAATTCCTGTATGCGTTCCCTCTAATTCTCAAGACACTCGTCAAACTCGAACACTAACATGCCACCATGATTCTGAAAGCTTCTCGCTGGCCCAGACAACCTTGGTTCTCCCTTCTACTTCAACTCAGCAGCAGGGAGCCACTACTTCTACCAGTTTTTCTGTCTCTACTTACACAGAGTCAGGGTTCTCTACTTCATCCCAACCTGCAGGCTCTGCACCTGACAGCTTGTTCAACATAGCTGCAAAGCTACAGTTCATTCAATCTGTCAAGGACATTTAAGAGGCTTCCAGGAAGTCTACTACTAGGCAATGCTACAACCAGAAATGCACTAGGTTTTCTGCTTGGTGCGCCCTTCATCACAAGGAGCCTCAGTCTACCTCCTTGTCTTCAGTTCTGAATTACCTGTTTCACTTATCTCAATCAGGCCTCAAATCAGCATCCATTCGAGTCCTTCTCGGTGCAATTGCGGCTTTTCATCAGCCACAAGAAGGGAAATCACTATCTGCTCATCCTGTGGTTTTCCAGATTTATGAAAGGACTTTTCAATATCAAACCACCTCTCAGACTGCCTCCAGTGGTTTGGGATCTCAATGTTGTTCTTGCTAAGTTGATGAAGCCTCCATTTGAACCAATGTCTTCGGCTCATCTAAAATATCTCACTTGGAAAATGGTCTTTCTCATTGCCCTCACATCTGCTCGCAGAGTCAGTGAGCTATAAGCTTTAGTAGCATACCCACCTTACACAGAGTTCCATCACGACAAGGTGGTCCTCCGTACTCATCTTAAATTCTTACCAAAAGTTGTTTCAGACTTTCATCTTAATCAATCAATTGTATTTCCAGTGTTTTTTCCAAAGCCTCATTCTCACTCTGGAGAAGCAGCTCTTCATACTCTGGACTGCAAGCGTGCTTTGGATTTCTGCTTACAAAGGACTATGCCACACAGATCTTCTCCTCAACTTTTTGTCTCCTTCGATACAAACAAGTTGTGACATCCAGTTTCCAAGAGAACAATCTCCAACTTGTTGGCTACTTCCATCTCTTTCTGCTATGCTCAGGCTGGACTGCATCTAGAGGGTCGAGTCACAGCCTATAAAGTTAGAGCCATGGCAACATTCTGTAGCTTTCCTTAGATCTACTTCTATTGAGGAAATCTGCAAAGCTGCCACTTGATTCTCTGTTCATACATTCACCTCTCATTATTGTCTGGATTCTTTTTCCAGACGGGATGGCCACTTTGGCCAGGCAGTATTACAAAATTTATTTTCCTGAATTGCCAACACTCCCACCATCCCATTCTGGTTAGCTTGGAGGTCACCCATATGTTGAGAATATGCTGCCTGCTTATCCTGGGATAAAGCACAGTTACTTACCTTAACAGGGACAGCGGGCAGATATTCTCACAACCACCCATCTTCCCTGGTTGGCTTCTTAGCTAGCTATCTGAACTGAGGAGACGCTGAGGAGACGCACGCCCTACGTCAGGCGGGAAGGCACTCGCGCATGCGTGGTGCGGCAGTTGCGAACTTTCTAAAAGTTCTTCAAGCAAGTCTGCTAGTGAAGCTGTCTGCATCAGGGCTCCATGGTTGACGTCACCCATATGTTGAGAATATCTGCCTGTTGTTCTGAATAATACCTGTTACGGTAAGTAACTGTGCTTTTTTAGTGATCTTAGAGGCTCCAGAATGCCCTGGCATCTGTGGTAGGGGATCTATAGGTAATTTGTTGTTTGGAAGGCTCCCTGGTTCCATTTCCTGTAGGCCCAGATCTTCTGTAACAAAGGTCGGTCGTGATGTAAAATGTGGATTCTTTTTTGTTGCAGCTAGGCCCTTGAGAGTCAGTATCTGAGGAACAGAAGTTTATTTGGTATTGGTCAATGTGAGGCCCGTAGAAATTCTACAACCTTGGTGTATGTCTGTGTGTGACAGGATTTTGAGTGCTGGTTTATAGAGTGAGAACTGAATCAATGGCATGTGGATTCTGTCATTTCTGCAGGGCGGTATTAATCAGGGTTTGGCTTAACTGTCTATAGATTCTGGTGGCAGCTGTGTTTTGTTTGAGGTTTAAATTGTTCTGCAATGAAATCTTAACATGATTCTTTATTTCTTATTTAATCCACCATTAGATCCCTGAAAGATCGCTCATTAAAGGCAGTTTTTCTAATGGTTGTAAATTTGGTCAGGTGAATCTCTGAATTGCAGGCCTCTCATGTAACACAGTAAATGAAGACAGATAAAGACCACATGGTCCATCCAGTCTGCCCAACAGGATGGCCAAAGCCACTTCCTCAATTCTGCGTGGGCCCCAGTCACCCATGCTTAAACACTGTTTGTCAAGTTTCCATCATGCCAAGCATATAGGCAGCCAACATGATGGGGATAATATGTGGTTATAACCAAGATGTCAACTATTGCTGAGAAAATTCAACTTACCTGTCTTCCTCTCCCACCTGAGCTGCACTGCACCCTTACAGCATGTGACAACAAAGTGACCTATGTAGGGCTTCTTATTTGTCCTTCATGGCCAACTCTTTCCATTTGCACAGAGCCTTTTTTCTTGTTTCTAGAAAGCAAAATTAGGAACCAGCTCAACTCCTACATAAATTTGACTTTTGCAAAAGTTTCTTGTACATTTTGAAAGTAAATACTTCTGATCAGCTCTTTGCTTTGTTTTCAGGGCCACAAAAAGGGGGATTACTTTCAAATCTTCTCTATATTTGGATTAATGTAGCAGTAGAGATCACTTATATCCTCAACCAAAGAGAAGTTCCAGTCAGTTTGTGAGTTTATTTGATAGGAACTGAAGCAGCCTTCTGGTAAAAGGTCAGGTGGTCACCCCAAAGATATATTCAGGGTAACAACTTGGTTTTGCTGCATTCTTTTGAAAAGCACTACAAAGTTGGTGTATAGGTTAGAGGTGAAAATGCTTTTGGCAGAGTGGTATTATGAGGGCCTTGTTTTCTTGCTGCCCTGAGAGAGAAAACTTTGGTACATCCTGTAGTCTGGACTGGACTGGTCTAGCAGGATGAAAAGGTAAAATTTGTTCTTACTTGATAATTTTGTTTACTTGATTCATGCTACACTTGGCCAGGACTCAGTCAGGAAGTCTGTGGTGCTTGGGGATTTCTTTTCAGTGTGTACCTGCCCTTTTAGTATAGTTTTATTGTCGTAAAGAAACAATTCTGATAATCTCATAAGCAATGACCAATTTTTAAATATTTCTTCCACCCTTCACAACAAAACTTAGTCCTTTCTTACAATTTCACTTAAAAATTCCTGTCCCGAACTATCCATTCTTCTAAGATCATCATAAACACCTGACCTTTACTTAATTCGCCTAAGTTTTATGTTTCCTGTCCCCCTTCTGCTCCTTTCTCCCACCCTAACCCATTTCCCTCTCTTTCTTCAAGTCGCCTAGAGCCTGTTTAGGTATGCGCAATACACAAATATTAGATTAGATTAGACCTAGAGAGAGTGATCACTTAAACTTCCAAAGAATTAAGTAAAATTGAACATATTTTAAGGCCCAACTTATGTAACTAAGGGGTCCATATTATAAGAAATGTTTTCTTTGCCATAGTGAGATTGCAATACAGTAGACCAGGTTTCCTTAAATACAGAGCAGGCTGATTTTAAAGATTGCAAATTATCTATGTCAACTGTTGAGCAAATTGTAAATAGATATGACAAACACTGTTTGAAATGTCTGTATGAAAATGCCAGAAGCCTAAGAAACAAGATGGGAGAGTTAGAATATATTGCACTAATGAAAAGATAGATATAATAGGCGTCTGTGAAACCTGATGGAAGGAAGATAACCAATGGGACACTCATACCGGGATACAAGTTATATCATAGTGATAGGCTGGATCAAATCAGTGGAAGCGTAGCATTATATATTAAGGAGGGCCTTGAATCGAACGGACTAAAAATTCTACAGGAGCAGAAACACATCTTGGAATCCCTATGGGTAGAAATTCTGTGTGTAAGGGTGAAAAGGATAGTGATAGGAGTGTACTACCATCTACCACTGGAGATCTACTCCTGATAAACTACAAAATCATCCCGCTATCAAGACATACTAGGAGAGGAGGCGGCCTAGCTATAATCCTTCGAGACCACTTCCAATTCCAAACTCTAGACTCCAAAATGACCAACCACCTGGAAATCCTCTCCTGCAAACTATCCAAAGCAGACTGTAAAGATAACCTGACCATTACAGTATTCTACATCCCCCCTAACAAATGGAACCTAGCCAAAGAAGATCTTTACGAATTCCTCCTCACAAACCCCACCACTGGCACCCACACCCTTCTCGCCGGCGATATAAATCTACACCTGGAGCAGGAAGAGAATTCCAACGTTTCTGATCTCTTCTCCTTCCTAACATCCCTAGGATTCTCAAAACCACCTACAACCAAAACACATTCTAAAGGACATCACTTAGACCTGATCTCATTCCTTCCCAATACCCCCGCTTCCCCCAGCATAAGCTTTGAAGACGAAACCTGGACCACCACCCCTTGGTCAGATCACCTCCGATGCAACTTTAACCTACACTGGCTCAAAAAACAAAACCAAAGGCCGCCAAGAACTACCCATAAAGAAAAAACCATAGGGACTATAGGTCAACTAAACCCTGAAGAATTCTGGGCCCAATGCAACCCAACACCAATTACAGACCCAAACCCCAACTTCATCCCAAGTTGGAATAACTTCAGCATCCAGGTTCTAAATGACTTGGCTCCACTGAAACCCTGCAAGAAAAAACACCGCTCTTCTGCCAACTGGTTTGACGCTAATCTTCTAACTCTGAAACGAGAAGTACGCAAACTAGAAAGAATTTGGTGCAAATCTGGCACAGTCACTGACAGATACTCCTGGCGCATAAAAGTCCTTGAATACAAAAGAATGATCAAAGAGAAACGCTCCAAATACTACGCCCAATTAATCAATACCCCATCCCTGAACAGCAATAAACTATTCAGACTAGTCAACTCCTTATTTGACATCAACTCATATAAAAGCTCCCCCCACAGATCTTCCACCCTCCCCAACAAATCTAGCCAACTACTTCACCAAAAAAATTCATGACTTAAAAACCTCCCTTACAACAACAAACACCAGCCCACCAACCACCTACCAATCCCTAACCGCCGACTTGACTTTGGAATCGCTTTGAAAACCCAGATTGGAACCTATTTCTCGAGCTATACTCTAAATATTCCAAATCCAACTGCCTACTAGATAGCTGCCCACCCTCCATCATGAAAATAGCTCCCACCCCCTTCAAAGTGGAGCTCTTCAACTGGGTCACTCTCTGCCTGCCCACCGGCTACTTCCCGCTGGAACTCGGCCACATCCTCATATCTCCAACTATCAAAAACCCCAAAGAACCACTCTCCACAGCCACCAACTACAGACCCATTGCCAACATACCCTTCTTCCTCAAAATCATGGAAGGCCTTGTCAACCGGGACCTCATGTCATACCTCGAGAAGTTCAACATCCTTCATGACTCCCAGTCTGGATTCCGCACTAACTACAGCACGGAAACTGTCCTAGCGTCACTAACCGACTACCTCCTCCAACTATTCTCCCAGGGAAACAGCGCCCTACTACTCCAGTTTGACCTCAGTAGTGCCTTTGACCTGGTAGACCATGACATTCTGCTTAGTTGCCTCGACTCTATAGACATTTCGGGACAGGTACTAACTTGGCTCACAGGCTTCCTAAAAAACTGCACCTACCAAGTCCACAATGAGGGAACCTACTCCTATACCTGGTCCAACTTTTGTGGAGTTCCACAAGGCTCCGCCCTATCACCTTCCCTATTCAATATCTACATGGCATCACTGGGACACATGTTATCTGCCCGAAAGCTGAAATCCTATACTTATGCAGATGACATTACAATTGTCATCCCCATCTCCTCACTGTCACAAGAAACAGAACAGCACATCTCTTCAGTACTCACCATGGTCGAACACTGGACCACCCGGTTCAAACTAAAACTAAATCCAGAAAAGACTAAACTCTTCCTTGCAAGTCCCAACCACAAATTAACGAACACCACCCTACAACTCAACGGTCTAACTTACCCTATCAATCCCACCATCAAAATCCTGGGAGTCATCCTAGACTGCTGCCTGATCTTCGAAGACCACACTAATGCTCAGGTCAAAAAATGCTTCTACACCCTCTGGAAACTCCGTACCATCAAACACTACTTTGACTTCCCCTCCTTCAGACTGCTAGTCCAATCCCTAATCTTAAGCACCCTGGATTACTGTAATATCAGATATTTGGGCTCCTACAAGAAAACCATCAAACGCCTGAGACTCATCCAAAACACAGCCATCCGCCTAATCTATGGCCTCAAAAAGTCAGACCATATCAGCCCTTACTACAGAAAACTTCACTGGCTACCAATAGAAGCGAGAGTCATCTTCAAATTCGCCTGCCTCTGCTTCAAAACCTTAACTGGCCAGTCCCCAATATATCTGTGTCACCACTTTGCGTTCCCAGGCACCAATCGAACTCGCAATGCCTATCTGTTTACTTACCCATCCCCAAAGGGATGCACCTACAAAAGATTCCTTAATAGAACTCTCTCATTTCAAGCTGGCAAATGGACAGATTGCCTGACCAGCCTCATTTCATCTGCCCCATCTTACTCATCCTTCAGAAAAGCTCTCAAATCTTACCTCTATGATAAATTTCTCGAACCCCTCCCCTCCAATTAACCAAACCCTACCACCTCTCCTTCCCCCGATCTCTCCTATCTTCCCCCTCAATCCAACACTTCCTTCCTTCCTTCCTTCTTACCCCTTCCCCCGGCACCCTCCTGTAACTGATACTGGTTGCTCACTCTGGCCATTCACCACTCTGTATCCTCGCTATATATATGTAACTATCTTTGCATAGTAATCCACTTAACCGCATTATATAGTCTCTTGCATCGTATCGTGCTCTACAAGTCTCTCGCACTGTATTTTCACTATATAAATATCTCCGCTGTATATGTACAGTCTCTTAAATCTAAATCTGCATTGTATCTTCGCTGTATAAACACCTATGCTGAATATGTACAATCCCCTGCATTGTAAACTGCTCTCAACTGCATAATACATTCCCTGGCATTGTATCTTCGCTGTGTATGTACAATCTCTTGCATTGTAAACCGCTCTGAACCACTCTGTTTTTGGTATTGCGGTATACAAAAATAAAGTTATTATTATTATTATCTGACCAGGATGAACGGACAGATTCTGAAATGTTATCAAAAATTAGGGAGGCTAACAAACTGGGTAACACAGTAGTAATGGGTGATCTCAACTACCCTGATATTGACTGGGTAAATGTATCATCAGGGCATGCTAGGGAGATAAAACTCCTTGATGAAATCATGGACTGCTTTATGGAGCAGCTGGTTCAGGAACCGAGAAGAGATGAAGCAATTCTAGATCTAGTTCTTAGTGGAGCACATGAATTGGTAAGAGAGGTAATGGTGCTAGGACCACTTGATAACAGTGATCATAACATGATCAGATTTGATAAGATTCCTGGAATAAGTATACACTGGAAATCCAATACAACAGCACATAATTTTTAAAAAGGAGACTGATAACATGAGGAGAAGGTACAGCTGCAAAGGTCAAAAATATACATTAGGTGTGGATGTTATTTAAAAATACCATCCTGGAAACCCAGACTATATATATTCCATGAATTAAAAAAGGAGGAAGGAAGATCAAACAGCAGCCAACGTGGTTAACGAGTGAGGTGAAGGAAGCTATTAGAGCTAAAAGAGAATCCTTCAGAAAGTGGAAGAAGGATCTGAGTGAAAATAATTGTAAACAGCACAAGGAATGTCAGGTCAAATACAAGGCGCTAATAAGGAAGGTAAAGAGAGATCTTGAACAGAAGATTGCGCTGGAAGCAAAAACACACAGTAAAAACCTTTTTTAAGGTATATTAAAAGCAAGAAGTCAGGAAGAGAATTGGTTGTACTGCTAGATGATCGAAAGATAAAAGGGGCTCTCAGGGAAGGCTTCTATTGCCAGATAGATTCACATGGCAATTTTGTTGATATACATCGGCTGTGGCAATCAGCCACCTCTTTCTCTCAAACCTCATTTGAATAGAAGTGTGGCGTCCTCATGGGTAGAGTCCTGGGTAGTTCCGCCTGAGGAGATCTGTAGAGCAGCTACTTGGTCTACTCTCCATACCTTTAGAAGGTTCTACAGAGTGGATGTGGTGGCTTGAAAGTATATCAATTATGGGTCCTCTGTTTTGCGGGCAGGCTCACCTGTCCCACTTTAGATGTGTGACACTGCTTTGGTATGTCACCTAACATATAGACTTTTGTGTTTTATGTAACAGAATTTCTGACCTAGATAATTTTCTTTCTGTTAATACAGAAGTCTGTACGGCCCACCCCGTTGGTTTTGCAATTTGCCTGCTTTCTGACTCAGACAACTCTATAGTTTGGGACAGGAGTTCTTCTGTCAATTGAATGAACATGTATGAATAAATTATTAATAAAGTATTAAGTTTGTTGAGCTTTAGAGCTCCTTATGTGTTAGTGCTAGTTACACACAGCAAGTTGGTTCATGGATAAATCTCTGTTGCAAGTTCATGCTAATTATTCCTTTTCATGAGTTACAGAGCAGAACAGAAATGCTGGATATCTCCGGGGATGTTCCCCATGCCCCTTCTCTCTTCTGTTACAGTGGAGATAGATTGCTTTGGTACACATTGAAGAGGGCAAAATACTCCACTGGTGAAAGAGTAGTTAAAAGATGTGATTAGACACCCTTCTGCAAGCAGTTTGTGAGCACCTAACGTACAGACTCTTTTGTGTATTAACAGAAAGAAGATTATCCAGGTAAGAACCTAATCTTTCATTGGCTACACTTTTCCACACTAAGTCGAATTCAGAGTGGTGGAGGTGGGAGCTTTGTTGCCATTATATGTTCACTGTTTTAATAAAAATAACATTATAATATTCCCTTTTCTGTCTCTGTCCTTTCAGGCAATGGAGTAGTAATTCATTTACCAGGATTGTTTGAAGAGGCAGAGAAAAATCTGAAGAAGGGAGGTAAGGACAGCTTGTAGATTCATTTAAACTTTTACGTTGGAATCTGAACATGATGAGATTTGTGGGAATATTGTTTCTCAAGAGGTTGAAGTTTTTCTTCTCTTTGTGGGAACTTGGCCCTAAAGCAGCTGTTGATGAAGGAGAATGCTAACATGAAACTTCCCAGGATGGTAGAATATTCTGGATAGAGCTGGAAAACTCATGTTAAAAAAGCATCTTTTGGCAGCCTAAGCATTGAGTAATCTATTTTTGAAAACCTCCAGTGACATGTAATGGACAACCATTCATTCATTAAATCGTTGGATGTTTTTTTTCTGGCAGAGGAAGGCACGTGATAACAAGACAATAGTCAACATACTGTACTTATCACCTTCTGCCTTGCAGGATTATCAGTGTTTATAAAAAAATATATTGATCCAACTTGGGCACAATGTACTGAGGTTCAGATACTAAAAATTCAACAAATACATATTCGAAGAAAAACATTCCATTTTTATATATAGGGAAAGGTTGAGAACAAACTAAGGAGATTACATTTTGTAGCCACTGACAAGGTTACATTTGCTCTGCTGAGCATAATGTTAAGTAGAGTGAGTAACTCATTACAGACTGATTTCCAGCCAAGGCCAAGTCTAATCTGGGCAGTTAAATTTTGGTTGCCTAAATTTAGGAGAATTTTGAGCTGATCTAGGGGACTAGATTTTCAGCTAGAAATTAAAAATTAGTTGGCCAAAATTTGGTCATCTAAAGCAGTGGTTCCCAACCCTGTCCTGGAGGACCACCAGGCCAATCAGGTTTTCAGGCTAGCCCTAATGAATATGCATGAGAGAGATTTGCATATAATGGAAGTGATAGGCATGCAAATCTGCTCCATGCATACTCGTTAGGGCTAGCCTGAAAACCCGATTGGCCTAGTGGTCATCCAGGACAGGGTTGGGAACCACTGATCTAAAGCACATGTGTCAAAACAAGGCCCGCAGGCCGAATCCAGCTCGCATAGCCATTTTATGCAGCCTGCGGTGATTGTGCGCCTGACACTACACTCTCCAGTAACCTCCTTGAGTCCCATCTCCCACCAACCTACCACCTCCCTGCTGCTGAAATATAAAATCTTCAGGCAGCTGACAGGGAAACCAGCCTCCTGCCGTCGGCCTGCCCCAGAAGTGTTGTTTCTACAGCGTCCTACCTCCGTGGGAAGAGGAAGTACTGCAGAAATTCTCAAACTTGAGAGTAGGTAAGTTCTGATCCGGGTCAGCAGTGCTCAGGAATTTTTCACAAATGAAGTGCATTAGCTCCTCCATGGACAAGGATAGAAACATAGAAACTGCCGGCAGAAAAGGGCAACGGCCCATCTAGTCTGCCCACACCAATGACCCACCCTTACCTACCTCTATGAAGAGATCCCACTTGCCAATCCCATTTTTTCTTAAAATCTGGCACGCTGCTGGCCTCAACTACCTGCAGTGGAAGATCATTCCAGCGATCAATCACTCTTTCGGTGAAAAAATATTTTCTGGTGTCACCATGAAATTTCCCACCCCTGAGTTTCAGCGGATGCCCTCTCGTTGCCGTGGGCCCCCTGATAAAAAAGATATCTTCTTCCACCTCGATACGGCCCTTGACATATTTGAACTTCTCGATCTTGTCTCTCCTCTCTCTGCGTTCCTCGAGTGAGTAGAGCTGCAACTTATCCAGCCGCCCCTCATACGGGAGATCCTTGAGTCCTGAGACCATCCGGGTGGCCATTCGCTGAACCGACTCAACTCTCAGCACATCTTTGCAGTAATGTGGCCTCCAGAATTGTACACAGTATTCCAGATGAGGTCTCATCATGGATCTGTACAACGGCATTATGACCTTGGGCTTCCGGCTGACGAAATTTCTGCAGATATAACCTATGATTTGTCTAGCCTTGGATGAAGCTTTCTCCACTTGATTGGCAAAAGCTTCATCCAAGGCTAGACAAAGGATTGCTGTGTTTCCGGGACTCTCCATGCCCAGTTCTCTCCATCTTCTGTCTTGAGCGAAAGCTCATCATATTTGTCCTCCAGGCCCTTGCACCGCTGTTGTAATTGCAGAATCTCTCCATTGTGATCTATAACTCGCTCTTCAAATTCTCTCAGCCTTGTGCCCATAAATTCCACGGTTTTGCAAAGTGCATCCACAACAGTATGACGCTCCCGGTGCATCTCCACCATTGTATTTTTCAAATCGGCAAACCAGCCCTGCATCTCCTTACGGGATGCGGGTCCCTCTTACTGAATTTTGCCATTTGTGCAAACTCCACAGGAGGTTCGCTCATGCCTCACAGTGGGGAGGCCGCTCCAATATGCCGCTGCCTTAGGAGATGTCGGTATCAAAAGGGGTTACCAGAGAGAAAAAGAAAGTCCCCCAATGCACGAAATGTATGCCAATAATTGCTTGGAGAAGAAGAGCTCACAGCTCATGCTGCCATCTTATCGATGATGTCACCGGAAGTCCTTTT
This sequence comes from Geotrypetes seraphini, assembly GCF_902459505.1. Lineage (NCBI taxonomy): Eukaryota > Metazoa > Chordata > Amphibia > Gymnophiona > Dermophiidae > Geotrypetes > Geotrypetes seraphini. The sequence continues at coordinate 288,299,696 of NC_047086.1, forward strand.
TAAATCATTTTTGACAAAAAAATCACCCAAAAGAAATGCGCACAAAACATGCCATTGGGATATAGGAGGGGGCCAGCATTTTAAGTAGACTGGCCACACAGGCATCTCTCTTAGAAAAGAAAAATGATGAAAAACTCCAGACACTCGGGTCAATAAACAAACAACAAAAAGTGGAGTTAAAAATTACCCCAAACAGAATATCTGAGACTAGTGTTTAAGCCCGTTACATTAACGAGTGCTAGAGTAGATGTCATTCTGTCTGATTTTTTTTTTCTTTGGCTCTCTCTTCCTTGAACGCTGTCTGTCTGTCATTCTTTCTGTCTGTGTCTCTCCCTGGCCCCCTGTCTGTCTGTCTGTCTTTCTGTCTGTGTCCCTGTCCCTCTGCCTGCCTATATTTCTCTGTTGCGCCATACCTGCCTGTCTCTCTGTGGCCTCCTTCTGTTCCTCCTCTCCCAGAGCAAAGCATGATTTCTATCTGCCCCCCCAGCATACCCCTCCCCCTAAAGCAGCCCCCTTTCCCTCTCCCCCTGCTTCCTGTTGTGCCATGCCTGCCCCTATTGTGCATGCCGGTTCTTACCCTTCCTCCATCCTGGTTTCCTGGTGTCTTCTGGCCCACTGGCACGAACCACTGCCGCCGCCGCTGCTGTTCCTCTTCAAAGCAGCCTGCTGAGGTTCGCCAGCTGGCTGTAGTGAACCTCGCAGGCCGCTCTCCACCTCAGTAGCACGTTCCCTCTGATGCGATTGCGTCAGAAGGAACGTGCTACCGAGGTAGAGAGCGGCCTGCGAGGTTCGCTACAGCCGGCCGGCGAACCTCAGCAGGCTGCTTTGAAGAGGAACGGCAGTGGTTGGTGAGTGAGCGTGGGAGGGGGGAGTCGCCGGCGTGTTCCCTGTCTGTGTTCAAAAATGGAATTCGGCACGGACCCAGACACCACAGTGGCAAGGAACACACCATCCTAAGTGCACATGCGCGCTTAGGGTTTTATTATAGAGGATGGTATATATGTTGATAGAATATTTTTTAAACCATAAATGCTGACTGAGTTTCAAATAAAGGAGGGAAAAAAGACCTTAGACTCTCTTCAAACATTCATAGGCAAACATTACAAGTCAATTTAATGGGATATCTTATCAGTCATAAAAAAATCGTCCTTGTAATCTGTGATGTCCTGATCCTAACACAGACATCTCAGCAGAGCAGTAGGGCATCCTTGGGGGCACTGCAGTGAACGTCACATAAAATTGAATTTCATCGTTTCCGATCTTAAGATTTAGGAAAAGTCAGGATGTCATCAGAGTTTGTATTGCTGTGTGCCAGAGAACTATCAGAATTTGTGGGAGCTGTATCGGCCGGGGAGAACGTTGAGGGTCAGCAGGTACTATGAGACTGACCTCTTTGAAGGAAAATGTTGTCTGATATGTTAAATTTAGAACAGTAATGATGTCTGTGGCAGGAGTGGAATTGTGGAATCATCTTCCTGGCATTTTGAGGACCTGTTCTGACCGGTCAAAGTTCAGAAAAATGTTAAGACTATATGTTGAGGCCTTTCTCTGATTATGTGCTGTAAGTTAGTCTGGATATTTTGAATTGTGATTAAGATGATTTAATGTAGCATAGTTTAGTAATACACTGCTTCCTCAGATTTTGAGGGATACTGCTAATATGTGATTGTGCTGTAATTGAAGATGTTTATGTATTTTGTCTGGAACTACTGTGAATGTGATCTCAACAAATTGTTGGGTAGACTGTATAACCTTGGAATACATGATGTTGTTCTCAATTGGTTTAAAACATACCTTCTAGGATGCTCTTTCCAAGTGAGAAATGGATGTAGGGCTCAGCGCTCTCTGCCCTATTATTTAACATCTATATGGCTGCTATAGGCAAACTATTTGAATCTTTAGGAGTTGTATATCGAATATATGCAGATGATATTTTTTTCTTTCCAGTAGGCGAATGGGATAAGAATTTTGAAAAATCATTGAGTAAATATATGTGTAAAATTAAGGAGTGGTGGGAGAACAAGGTTTGAAATTAAGGGGTCCTTTTATCAAGACGCGGTAGGGGTTTAATGTGCGGAATACCGCGCATTAAACCGCCTGCCGCGCTAGTCACTAACGCCTGCATTGAGCAGGTGCTAGTTTTTTAGCTTTCCGCGGGGGTTAGCGCGTGATGAAATGTCCGATGCGCTAACCCCACTAGCGCAGCTTGATTAAAGGACCCCTAAATGTACATAAAACTGAAATAATGTTGGTAGGTAAGCCGGATCATCAGTAGCCTACAGAAGTGAAAGTTATTGATGATGTTCTTTCGGTAAATGAGTCTGACCATTTTAGGTGTAAGGCTTGATTCTGACCTAACAATGAAGTTGCAAGTAACAAAGACCATACAAGTATGTTTTGCACAAATGCATTTGTTATACCGATGAAAACCAATGTTAGCGCCATATGATTTCCGTACTGTAGTCCATGCTATGGTTTTGTCGAGACTTGAGTACTGCAATGCCCTGTACCTTGGAATAACAAAAGCAAGATGTAGAGCATTGCAGGTTATACAAAATGCAGCACATCTCCAAAAATTGCATTGGCTACCAGTCGCCTTCAGAGTACAATATAAAGCAGTAATGATTTGTCATCAATTCTTGTATAGAAACATTCCAGAATTGTTTTTAAAACTAATATACGTGGCTATACACCAAAAAGATCATTGCGCTTGGAGAATTTAGCTTTGCTGAAGACGACTCTGAATCCAATGCTTGTTGAGACTGCTAAAATGACTTTTTGTTGTGCAGAAGTTAAGATATGGAACTCCCTGGTGGGTCAGATAAGAAATTGTCAGGAAAGGGGCATGTTTAGAAAATTACTTAAGACTGTTATTTGTAGATGCCTTTCTCTAGCCAGTAATTTTTCTCTCTGGCAGAGTTGATCAACTATTCATGATCTTTATTATGCAAAGCTACAGTTTTATTTTGTAGTCAAGATTTCTGAGGATTGTTTGTATGTTTACTTATCATGTTTGTTTTAAAATTATGTATGTAAATTATGTAAACCGTTTAGTTTTAAACGGTATGGAACATTTTAAAATAAATGTTTTACTGTTAACCACTTAGGGATAGGCGCAGTGGCGTACCTAGGGTATGTGGCACCCGGGGCCCATCATTTTTTGACACCCCCCCCCCCCCATGTAAAAAAAATTTTTTTTTTTTTTTTTTTTTTGCAATAACCATGAAATGGAATAAATGGTCAGAATAGAAACAGGCAGTGAAAATTTTCTTTTATTGAACCTCATATATGTAACCATTATTCCAAACATAACATAACATAAATTATGTCTAAATTGTCATGACATTAGAAGTACATATGGAGTAGTTGCAGGTGATGCTTGGGACAGTTCTGATTGTGTTAGTTCGGTTTTATGTGTTTTTTGAATAGAAGGGTTTTTATTTCTTTTTGAAGGTTTTGCAGTCTGTGGTTGATATCAATTGGTTGTAGAGTTGGGGGTCGAGTGTTGCAGCTCGAATGGCTAGGAGGTTGTCGAACAGTTTTTTTTCTTTTGACGTTTTTGGTTGGAGGGTGTGTGAATGGTGCACAAGTTCTCCTATGTCTGTTTGAAGTGGATTGAATTATTTAGCTGAAGAAATTAGTTACCCCCCATTCCACACACATTAATTCTCTTCCATTTTTGTTCCCATTATAAAAAACACTGATAAGTTCCCAGAAAAAAAATACATTAAAATAAGAAGTGAAAACAAAGGCCCCTACAGATGAGAACATAACATAAGAATAGCCTAACTGGGTCAGACCAATGGTCCATCATGCCCAGTAGCCCATTCTCATGGTAGCCAATCCAGGACACTAATACCTGGTCAAAACCCAAAGAGTAGCAACATTCCATGCTACCGATCCAGGGCAAGCAGACACTTCCCCCATGTCTTAATAACAGATTATGGACTTTTCCTCCAGGAATTTGTCCAAATCTTTCTTAAAACCAGCTACACTATCTGCTTTTACCATAACTTCTGGCCACTTCATTTTTAAGTTTAGATCTTTCCTTTCAAACAGAGACCTTGCTAGATGTCAAATACAGCACAAGGTAACTTCACATGGACTTAGCTGTGCAGGAAATGTGAATCTCCTCATACACCCACCATATAGTGCAAAAATGTGCAAAGGTCTGTTTTTTTCTTTCGATCACTACATAGCCTAATGCCACACAAGCAGCGCTGTTACAAACATATTCTGTAGGTCAATGCTAAGGATAACAAAGTTTCCTTCCTTGGACCAGAAGGAGATAAACCACTGGAAGAGATCCCAAAACAACACCCAAAGACCCACTCAGTGTGTGAATCAGTTGAGTGGAGTGGACTAACTGGGGGGTGGAAATGGGCCCGGAGTTTGCTCAGCAGAATTTCCCAGACCACCTCTTCCTCTCAACACATTGACACGCTGCCACCATCACCACTAGGAACACCTCACTGGGTAGGCCAGCTATGCTATAAACTTTATAAAACACATTATTATATTTTCTTATAAAGCACATATTTTAACTGACCTCTCTGACATCCTCAGCCTTTCCATTCACAAAAATAGAAGGAAGAAAAGTTCCCATTTCCTGCTGTCTCATGTCCCCGGCCTATACAATATTTTTTTTCTGCAGACCCTTCAAAAGTCTGACCAAATCCTCGTTTCACTTGCATTATAAAGTACTGAGGATGCCATCTCTCCCCAATCCCAGGTCCTAAAGTCTAAGACAGTAGCGCAAACTAATGCTGCCAGATACAGGAAAAAAAAATTTTGATTCGATTCAGCCCTATTGAATTGGTTTTTCAATTCGATTTTCCTGCCCAGTTGGGTGATTTTTTTCAAAACTCCTGGTGGGTTTTATAGCTTTTTCACCCCCTTTGGCTTCTCCTAACCACACTGGCGCTGTGGTGTAAATAAAATAAAGAAACAAAAAGGACTTTTCCTCTTTCTGTTAAATCCTAGCTCACGTTTGCAGTCCAACACCAGCTCTGGCAGGATACACATTTCAAATCTGACATGTTATAATCACAAAACAGAAAATAAAATTAATTTTTCTACCTTTTGTTGTCTGGTTATATTTCAAATCTTGTTGGTCCAAGGCTCTGGTTTTCTTCTGATAACTTGCTTGCCAGGGTCTCCTTCTTTCTGCATGCTAACCATCCATCTGCCAACTCTGTCCTCCCTTTCCATTTCCCTTCCCTTCCCAGGAAGTCTGGTATCTTTCCTTTTTTTCATCTCCCTCCACAGATCCACCTTTTCTTAAATACCCTTTCATCCGGCATCTCTCCCTCCTTCCCCACCATCCCAGAGTCCACCATCTCTCCGTTTCTTTTCCTAATTACCCTCCTATCCAGTATCTCTATCCCTCCTCCACACCATCCCTTGTGTCCAATTTCTCTCCCTTTCTGTTCCTTCCCTCCCTAAATCCCATGGTCCATCATCTCTCTCCCTCTCCTCTATTTTCAGACCCATTATTTCTTCCCCCCCCCAAAGTTTGGCATATGCATGTCTCTTTGAACACCCCCTTCCCTCCGTGTACTTCTAAATCATGGTCCCCCCCAAAGGCCTGTCCCCCCTTAAAGGTCTGCCTGTCCCACCTTGAAGGCCTGCACCCCCCTTGAAGGCCTGTCCCTTCCCCTTGTAGGCCTGTCCCCCCCTTGAAGGCCTGCCTGCCTGTCCCCCCCTTGAAGGTCTGCACCCCCCGAAGGCCTGCACCCCCCCGAAGACCTGTCCCCCACTTGAAGGCCTGTCCCACCCCCTTGTAGCTTCTCCCCCCCCTTGTAAGCCTGTCCCCCCTTGAAGGCCTGCCTGCCTTCCTTTCCTCCCTTGAAGGCCTGTCCCCCCTTGAAGGCCTGCACCCCCTTGAAGGCCTGCACCACCCCCCTCGAAGGCCTGCACTCCCTTGAAGGTCTGCACCCCCCCCGAAGGCCTGTCCCCCACTTGAAGGCTTGTACCACCCCCTTATAGCTTCTCCCCCCCTTGTAGGCCTGTCCCCCCCTTGAAGGCCTGCCTGCCTGCCTTTCCCCCCTTGAAGGCCTGCACCCCCTTGAAGGACTGCACCCCCCCCCCCGAAGGCCTGCACTCCCTTGAAGGTCTGCCCCCCCGAAGGCCTGTCCCCCCTTTAAGGCCTGCCTGCCTGCCTTTCCCCCCCTTGAAGGCCTGTCTCCCCCTTGAAGGCCTGCACCCCCCCTTGAAGGCCTGTCCCCCCCCCTTGTAGGCCTGTCCCCCCCCTTGTAGGCCTGTCCCCCCCCCTTGTAGGCCTGTCCCCCCCTTGAAGGCCTGCTTGCCTTTCCCCCCTTGAAGGCCTGTTCCCCCCCCTTGAAGGCCTGCACCCCCTTGAAGGTCTGCACCCCCCCAAAGGCCTACACCCCCCCCCGAAGGCCTGCACCCCCTGAAGGCCTGCCTGCCCCCCTTGAAGGCCTGCACCCCTTGAAGGTCTGCACCCCCCCCCCCGAAGGCCTGTCCCCCCTTGAAGGCCTGCCTGCCTGCCTGTCACCCCCTCCCCCTTGAAAGCCTGCCCGCCCGCCCCACCCTGAAGGCCTGATGCCCCGACCCACCCCGAAGGACCGCTCGCCCCCCTGGCCTCCCCGCACCACCTATGAACAGCCGCAGCAGGATCGCGAAGTCAGCGTCAGCGATCCCTGCGCTGCTTCCTGCGCCACGGTCCCGCCCCTCCTCTGACGTCAGAGGAGGGGCGGGATCGCGGCGCAGGAAGCAGCAGGGATGCTGACGCTGACTTCGCGATCCTGCTGCGGGCTGCTTCACAGGTGGTGCAGGAAGGTCAGTGGGGCGAGCGGTCCTTCGGGGGTGGCGGGGGACTGAACGGCAAGGCCGGGAACACCCCCTTAGGGCTGGTACCCGGGGCGGCCCGCCCCCCCCGCCCCCCCCTAGGTACGCCACTGGATAGGCGGTCTATAAATTTTAGAAATAAATAAATAAAAGCATCACTCTCATTTTTTCCATATTAAGGGCTCCTTTTACTAAGCTGCGTTAGGGCTTTAATGTGCGGAATAGTGCGTGCTAAATTGCCGCCATGCAAGACCTTAGCATTGAGCTGGCGTTAATTCTAGCTGCATAGCGTGGCTTTAGTGTGCGCCAAAATGCTGCGTGCGCTAAAAACGCTAAAGTGACTTAGTAAGTTTTAAGCAATTACTTTGAAGCTATTGTTTCACAATTTATTTATTTAAAAAATTTATATACCGCTTAAAGTTTAGGCAGTTTACAAAACAAAATTCAACATATACCGTATTTTCACGCATATAACGCGCGTGTTATACACGATTTTTACAAACCGTGCATAACCTTGCGCGTTATACACGTGAGCGCGTTTTACAACTTTTTTTTTACATAGTTCCCCCCCGATGTCTGATTCACCCCCCCCGCAGGACCGCTCGCACCCCCACCCCGAAGGACCGCTCGCATGCACTCGCACCCCCACCCCGAAGGACCGCTCGCACCCCCACAGCCTCCCGACACCCCCCCCATCATGTAGAAGCTCCTACCATTGTCCTGCTGCTTCCTCTTGGCGGTCCCGGCCCTTCTGTGAACCCTGCGTCTGCGCTGCTTCCTCTTCCGGCGGTCCCGCCCTTTCTCTGACGTCAGAGAAAGGGTAGGACCGCCGGAAGAGGAAGCAGCGCAGACGCAGGGCTCACAGAAGGGCCGGGACCGCCAAGAGGAAGCAGCAGGACAACGGTAGGAGCTTCTACATGATGGGGGGGGTGTCGGGAGGCTGTGGGGGTGCGAGCGGTCCTTCGGGGTGGGGGTGCGGGTGGGAGTGCGTGCGAGCTGTCCTTCAGGGTGGGGGTGCGAGTGCGTGCGAGCGGTTCTTCGGGGTGGGAGTGCGAGCGGTCCTGCGGGGGGGTGAATCGGACGTCGGGGGGGGGCATCAGGCTTTCAGGGTGGGGACAGGACTTCAAGGGGGAGAGGAGAATCGGGGCGGGCGAAAGGAGAATCGGGGTGGCCAGAGGAGAGTCGGGGCGGGCGAAAGGAGAGTCGGGCGGCGACGGGAGAGTCGGGGCGGCATGCGCGGTATACGGGTGTGTGCGGTATATAAAACTTTATTTACATAAATTACAGTTTCCGGCGCGCTATACCCGTGTGCGCGTTTTACACGGGTGCGCGGTATATGAGTGAAAATACGGTACTCATAGAATCTCCTACATCCTCCACTATGAAAATATTTTGTTCACATAAATGCATTGTCCTATAACTAAATCTTCATGAGTTTTTAAAAGTATCACAGAAATACTTACTGTATTTTTGTTCCCATAAATACATTGACAAATAAATACTCTATCTTCAAAAGTTTCTTAAAAGTATCCCTAGGTTTACATAATTGTAACTGACCTGTTAATGAGTTCCAAAATTTCACCCCTACTATTGAAAACAGAATTCCTGACCCTGGTATGTATCACATTTCTCTCTTTCATCAATGATGATCTCATATCCTGGGGCAGATCTTAATTCCATTCTTGAACAATACAATTCTAACAAATCTCAAAAACATCCAGGGGTGTGATTTTGTATAATTTAATTTGACTTTAAAATATACATATCTCACCATAACTCCCTTATACAGTATGGTTAACGTGACCATTTATTTTTTTCATCAGAATGGGACACATCAATTTTCAGTCCCACCACCATAAGAACATAAGAAGTTGCCCCCGCTGAGTCAGACCAGAGGTCCATCTTGCTCAGCGGTCCGCTCCCGCAGCGGCCCATCAGGCCTAGTGCCTGAACAGTGGTCCCTGATTAATTTTGTAACCTACCTCTAATCCCATCCCTATAATCTACCTTTACTCTTATCTGTACCCCTCAATCCCTTTGTCTTCCAAGTACCTATCCAAAGCTTCTTTGAACCCCTGTAGCGTGCTCCTGTTTATTACATCCTCTGGTAGCACGTTCCATGTATCCACCACCCTCTGTGTGAAAAAGAACTTCCTGGTGTTTGTTCTAAACCTCTCCCCTTTCAATTTCTCTGAGTGCCCCCTTGTACTTATTGATCCCCTTAATTTGAAAAATCTGTCCCTGTCTATTTTTTCTATGCCCTTCATGATCTTGAAGGTTTCTATCATGTCTCCTCTAAGTCTCCGCTTTTCCAGGGAGAAAAGCTCTAGCTTTTTCAGTCTGTCAGTATATGAAAGGTCCTCCATGCCCTTTATTAGCTTAGTTGCTCTTCTCTGGACCCTCTCAAGTACCTCCATGTCCTTCTTGAGGTACGGCGACCAGAACTGAACACAGTACTCCAGGTGCGGGCGCACCATAGCACGATACAGTGGCAGGATGACTTCCTTTGTCCTGGTCGTGATACCCTTCTTAATGATACCCAACATTCTGTTTGCTTTCCTTGAGGCCGTGGCACACTGCGCCGACGCCTTCAATGTTGTGACTACCATCACTCCCAGGTCTCTTTCAAGGACGCTCACCCCTAGCGCTGATCCCCCCATTTTGTAAGTGAACATCGGGTTTTTTTCCCCTATATGCATGACCTTGCATTTCCCTATGTTGAAACTCATTTGCCACTTTTTGGCCCATTTTTCCAGTGTTGTCGGATCTTTTTGGAGATCTTCGCAGTCCTCCATGTTATTGACCTTGCGATATAGTTTGGTGTCATCCGCAAATTTAATAACCTCGCATTTTGTTCCTGCTTCCAGGTTGTTAATGAATATATTGAATAGGAGTGGTCCCAGCACCGACCCCTGTGGAACTCCGCTCGTGACCCATTGCCAGTGTGAGTAATGTCCCTTTACTCCAACCCTCTGTTTCCTGTCCGCCAGCCAGTTTTTGATCCTTCGGTGGACCTCCCCTTGCACCCCATGGTTCCATAGCTTCCTTAGTAGTCTTTCGTGTGGCACCTTGTCGAAGGCTTTTTGGAAGACAAGGTAAATGATATCTATGGATTCCCCTTTATCCACCTGGCTGGTTACCCCCTCAAATAAGTATAATAAGTTTGTGAGGCATGACCTGCCCTTGCAGAAGCCATGCTGGCTCGACTTTAGCTGCCCATAGTTGTCGATGTGTTCCCAGATGCTGTCTTTAATCAGTGCTTCCATCATCTTTCCCGGGACCGAGGTCAAGCTCACCGGCCTGTAGTTTCCTAGATCTCCCCTTGAGCCTTTCTTGAAGATGGGCGTGACATTTGCTATTTTTCAGTCTTCCGGAATCTCTCCAGTTTTTAGGGATAGGTTGCATATTTGTCGAAGTGGCTCAGCTATTTCGTTCCTTAGTTCCTTGAGTACCCTTGGGTGAATGCCATCCGGACCTGGTGATTTGTCACTCTTTAGCCTGTCTATCTGCCTGAGGACATCCACCTTGCTCACCTCTAGCTGGACCAGATTTTCATCCTGCTATCCTTTTACGATCTCCTCGGGCTCCGGAATGTTGGTTGTGTCCTCCCTCGTGAAAACTGACGTGAAGAACTTATTTAGCCTGTCATCTATCTCCTTTTCCTCTTTTACCACTCCCTTTCTGTCCCCATCATCCAAGGGTCCCACTTCCTCCCTTGCTGGTTGCTTCCCCTTAACGTACCTGAAGAATGATTTGAAGTTTGTTGCTTCCCCTGCCAGTCTCTCTTCATATTCTTTTTTTGCTTTCCTAACCACTCGATGACACTCCTTTTGGTGTTTTTTGTGTTCCTTTTGGTTCTCCTCTGTTTTGTCCTTTTTCCATTTTTTGAATGATGCTTTCTTGTCACTTATCGCCTTTTTCACTGCATTTGTTATCCACACTGGGTTTTTTGTTCTATTTTTTTTGCACCCTTTCCTGTACTTGGGGATGCACAGGTTCTGTGCTTCGTGCACTGTGTCCTTGAGTATGGTCCAGGCATTTTCTACGGACTCCATCTTCCTTGCGCTGTCGTTGAGTTTCTTTCCCACCATTTTCCTCATGACATCATAATTCCCTTTTTTTAAGTTAAGTGCAGTCGTTGTAGTTCTTTTCACCTTTGATGATCCAATTTCTAGCCTGTACTGGATCGTGTTGTGATCGCTGTTTCTTAGTGGGGCTAGTACCGCCACCTCCTTAGCGGGTCCCCCTAGTCCGTTGAGGATTAGGTCAAGAGTGGCATCACCCCGTGTTGGTTCCGTGACCAGCTGTTTCATGAAACAATCCCTCGTGACCTCCAGGAATTTGGTCTCCCTCATGCAGTTTGAGTGCCCAATACTCCAGTTTATTCCCGGGTAGTTGAAGTCTCCATCACCACCACACTTCCGCTTTTGCATACCTGCCTCAGTTCAGCCTCCAGATCCTGGTCGATTTCTTCCGTTTGTCCAGGTGGGCGATAGTACAGACCCAATTTTATGTCTGCTCCAGTTCCTCCTGGTAGCTTAACCCATAGTGATTCCAAGTCGTCCGCCCTTACTGTTGTTTCCATTCTGGTTGAAGGTATGGAATCTTTTATATATAGCGCTATTCCTCCACCCTTTTTGTGTGACCTATCTCTCCTGTAGAGTTTGAATCCTGGTAAAGCCACATCCCATTCATTGTCATCAGTCCACCACGTTTCTGTGACTCCAATTATGTCTAGGCCCTTTTTGCTGGCTAGGATTTCTAGCTCTCCCATTTTAGCCCTTAGGCTCCTAGCATTAGTGTATAGGCAAAGTAAGTCCCGTTTGTTTGCCTTTCTTGCTGTTTTTCTTCGTGGTTTGGCGCTCCTGGCCCCCTCGTGAGTTGCCAGTCCCCAAGCCTCGTTTCGGTCATCCTCCTCCTGTGGTGTGTCTGTTTCATCCTCAGCCTGTTCCCCTGTTTTTGGTTGTCCCTCTGGATTCCGTTGTTCTCTATTAATGCTGCTTGCCAGTTTTATTTGTGCACAAGACCCCTGCAATTCTCCTTAGCCCCTCCCCTTTTAAGGGGGCGCTCCGGGTCTGCTGCCGGTGATGTCAGGGAGTGGGCGGAGCTAACTCTCGCCTCAGCCCCTCACCCTCTGCCTCTCTCCTGCTCCTTCCCTTCTGCCTCCACGTGTCTCCTCTGTACTGCCTTCTGCTTCTCTCCTCAGCCCTCTCCTCTGCCTGCCCCGATCTCAGAACAAGCTGAAAGCAAGCTGATCTGCGATCCTTAGCCCCTCCCCTTTTAAGGGGGAGCTCCGGGTCTGCTGCCGGTGATGTCAGGGAGTGGGCGGAGCTAACTCTCGCCTCAGCCCCTCACCCTCTGCCTCTCACCTGCTCCTTCCCTTCTGCCTCCACGTGTCTCCTCTGTCCTGCCTTCTGCTTCTCTCCTCAGCCCTCTCCTCCTCTGCCTGCCCCGATCTCAGAACAAGCTGAAAGCAAGCTGATCTGCAATCCTTAGCCCCTCCCCTTTTAAGGGGGAGCTCCGGGTCTGCTGCCGGTGATGTCAGGGAGTGGGCGGAGCTAACTCTCGCCTCAGCCCCTCACCCTCTGCCTCTCTCCTGCTCCTTCCCTTCTGCCTCCACGTGTCTCCTCAGCCCTCTCCTCCTGCTTCTCTCCTCAGCCCTCTCCTCCTCTGCCTGCCCCGATCTCAGAACAAGCTGAAAGCAAGCTGATCTGCGATCCTTAGTCCCTCCCCTTTTAAGGGGGAGCTCCGGGTCTGCTGCCGGTGATGTCAGGGAGTGGGCGGAGCTCTCGCCTCAGCCCCTCACCCTCTGCCTCTCTCCTGCTTCTTCCCTTCTGCCTCCACGTGTCTCCTCTGTCCTGCCTTCTGCTTCTCTCCTCAGCCCTCTCTTCCTCTGCCTGCCCTGATCTCAGAACAAGCTGAAAGCAAGCTGAACTGCGATCCTTAGCCCCTCCCCTTTTAAGGGGGCGCTCCGGGTCTGCTGCCGGTGATGTCAGGGAGTGGGCGGAGCTAACTCTCGCCTCAGCCCCTCACCCTCTGCCTCTCTCCTGCTCCTTCCCTTCTGCCTCCACGTGTCTCCTCTGTCCTGCCTTCTGCTTCTCTCCTCAGCCCTCTCTTCCTCTGCCTGCCCCGATCTCACCAATTTATTCCATTCATTTTTCATTAACACATAATATCTTATTAATTCATAATGGTAACCATAAAATTTCCTTTTGTCATGCATATCCTGAAGGGAGGAGGATGGGGTCTGTTAGATTAATAAATTTAGATATATTGGGGTTCATTATAGAAATTTTATGTGATTACATTGTGATTGTTCAGGAGGGAGGGGGGACTAATTCTGTAATGGATATTAATAGAATATTAAGTGTGTGTTATTGATGTATAAAATGTGGTATTTATGGTTACACTTACTGTAAGTTTTGAAAATAATAAAGATTTGGAAAAAAAACCCCAAAAAACCCAAAGCACGCTATACGCAGAGAAAATGTTAATTATCATTTATATTTGGGTTTATTTTTTCAAAGATGTCAAGGCAGATGACTTTAAAATATGCAATGTCACCTCAGTAACTATAGAAAAATAGACAAATATAGTGCAAAAATATAGACAACAGATAAACTGACACATTTTGATAACTAAATTGAAAATAAAATCATGTTTCCTACCTTTGCTGTCTGGTGATTTCATGAGTCTCTGGTTGCGTTTCCTTCTGACTGTGCATACTTTCTTTCTGCAGTCAGGCCCAACAATTATCCCTTTCTATTTCCTCCCTCCTTCTTTCCTATGTCCTTAGTGCCTCCTTCTTATGTCCTTAGTGCCTCCTTCCTGTGTCCTTAGTGCCCCTTCCTGTGTGCTTAGTGCCCCCAGTGCCTCCTTCCTATATCGTTAGTGCCCCCTTCCTATGTCATTAGTGCCCCTTCCTATATCTTTAGTTTCCTTAGTGCCCCTTCCTTTGTCCTTAGTGTCCCATCCCATGTCCTTAGTGCTCCCAGTGCTCCTTCCTATGTCCTTAGTGCCCCTTCCTATGTCCTTAGTGTCCCAAGTGCCTCCTTCCCATGTCCTTAGTGTCCCCCAGTGCTTCCTTCCCATGTCCTTAGTGTCTCCCAGTGCCTCTTTCCCATGTCTTTAGTGCCCCCATGCCTCCTTCCTATGTCCTTAGTGCCCCTTCCCATGTCCTTAGTTCCCCCAGTGCCTTCTTCCTATGTCCTTAGTGCCCCTTCCTATGTCCTTAGTGTCCTCCAGTGCCTCCTTCCCATGTCCTTAGTGCCCCCATTTCCTCCTTCCTGTATCCTTAGTGACCCTTCCTGTGTGCTTAGTGCCCCCAGTTCTCCTTCCTATGTCCTTAGTGTCCCCAGTGCCTCCCTCCTATGTCCTTAGTGCCCCTTCCCATGTCCTTAGTGCCCCAGTGCCTCCTTCCAATGTCCTAAGTGCCCCTACCCATGTCCTTGTGTCCCCAGTGCCTCCCTCCTATGTTCTTAGTGCCCCTTCCCATGTCCTTAGTGTCCCCAGTGCCTCCTTCCCATGTCCTTAGTGTCCCCAATGCCTCCTTCTCATGTCCTTAGTGCCCCCAGTGCCCCTTCCCATGTCCTTAGTGCTCCCAGTGCCTCCTTCCTATGTCCTTAGTGCCCCTTCCATGTCCTTAGTGCCCCTTCCCATGTCCTTAGTGTCCCCAGTGCCTCCCTCCTATGTCCTTAGTGTCCCTTCCTATGTCCTTAGTGTCCCCAGTGCCTCCTTCCCATGTCCTTAGTGTCCCCAGTGCCTCCTTCCCATGTCCTTAGTGTCCCCTAGTGCCTCCTTCCCATGTCTTTAGTGTCCCCCCAGTGCCTCCTTCCCATGTCCTTAGTGTCCCCCCAGTGCCTCCTTCCCATGTCCTTAGTGTCCCCCCAGTGCCTCCTTCCCATGTCCTTAGTGGCCCCCAGTGCCTCCTTCCTATGTCCTTAGTGCCCCTTCCCATGTCCTTAGTGCCCCCAGTGCCTCCTTCCTATGTCCTTAGTGCCCCTTCCCATGTCCTTAGTGTCCCTAGTGCCTCCCTCCTATGTCCTTAGTGCCCCTTCCCATGTCCTTAGTGGCCCCCAGTGCCTCTTCCCATGTCCTTAGTGGCCCCCAGTGCCTCCTTCCCATGTCCTTAGTGGCCCCCAGTGCCTCCTTCCCATGTCCTTAGTGTCCCTTCCTATGTCCTTAGTGTCCCCAGTGCCTCCTTCCCATGTCCTTAGTGCCCCTTCCTATGTCCTTAGTGTCCCCAGTACCTCCTTCCCATGTCCTTAGTGTCCCCTAGTGCCTCCTTCCCATGTCCTTAGTGTCCCCCCAGTGCCTCCTTCCCATGTCCTTAGTGTCCCCCCAGTGCCTCCTTCCCATGTCCTTAGTGTCCCCCAATGCCTCCTTCGCATGTCCTTAGTGTCCCCAGTGCCTCCTTCGCATGTTCTTAGTGCCCCCAGTGCCTCCTTCCTATGTCCTTAGTGCCCCTTCCCATGTCCTTAGTGCCCCCAGTGCCTCCTTCCTATGTCCTTAGTGCCCCTTCCCATGTCCTTAGTGTCCCTAGTGCCTCCCTCCTATGTCCTTAGTGCCCCTTCCAATGTCCTTAGTGGCCCCCAGTGCCCCTTCCCATGTACTTAGTGGCCCCCAGTGCCTCCTTCCCATGTCCTTAGTGGCCCCCAGTGTCTCCTTCCCATGTCCTTAGTGCCCCTTCCCATGTCCTTAGTGCCCCCAGTGCCCCATCCCATATCCTTAGTGCCCTCAGTGCCCCTTCCCATATCCTTAGTGCCCCCAGTGCCCCTTCCCATATCCTTAGTGCCCTCAGTGCCTCCTTTTTATGTCCTTAGTGCCCCTTCCTATGTCCTTAGTGCCCCCAGTGCCTCCTTCCTATGTCCTTAGTGCCCCCAGTGCCTCCTTCCCATGTTCTTTTTTATGTTCAAATCTATTTTATTAAGCAACATTAAATACAACAGCAATAATAACCATGGTATGAATTTTCATCAAACACCCGTGGAGGACTGGACTCTTATGTCCTCCCCGGACCCACCATACCCCACCCCTCCCCATCCCCCCACACTTACAGAAAAACTCGTACTTCCCATGTTCTTAATGCCCCTTCTCATGTCCTTAGTGCCCCCAGTGCCGCCTTCTTGTGTCCTTAGTGCCCCTTCCTATGTCCTTAGTGCCCCCAGTGCTCCTTCCTATGTCCTTAATGCCCCTTCCTATGTCCTTAGTGCCCCCAGTGCTCCTTCCTATGTCCGTAGTGCCCCCAGATCCAGTGTCAGTTCTCCTTTGTACCTTTGGATACTCTCTCTCTCACTCCTCTGTTATGATCTTGCCTCTCTCTGCTCTTTCTCAGGATCTCTCCCCCTTTGTCTGCACCTCCCATAGTCCTGCATCTGCCTTCTGTCTTTCCCCTTTGGTCCAGGTTTTTCTCTCTCTAGTCTTTCTTCTGTTTCCAACCCCCACCCCTTTCTCTGCCTCTTTCTCTCCTTCCTTCCTCCCTTCCTATGTCCCTCTCACTGCCTTCCAGCCTTTGTCCCACCCCTTCTCCCAAAGCCTCCCTCCCTGCCGCACCAAAGCCAGCCTGCCTGCCTCTCTGCTGCGCCAAAGCCAGCCTGCCTATCTCCCTCCCTCCAGGGCCCGAATCCTGGCCTACCGCCGATTCAAGCCCCACCTTAGTCTGCTGCCCACAAGCCTTCTTCCTGACGTTAATTCTGACGTCAGAGAAGAAGTTCCGGGCCAGCCAATTGCTGCCTGGCTGGTCCGGAACTTCCTCTCCGATGACAGAATTGATGTCGGGAAGAAGGCTTGTGGGCTGGCGCCTGGACCTTCCTTTTCTGGGTGGCAAGCAGTGGCGGCAGACCGGTAGTGGGGAGATGTTGAATCAGCGCTGGAGGGTGGGAAAGAGGGAGGCTGGCTTTGGCGTGGCAGGGAGAGAGGGGAAGTGATCGCTTGTCCCCGCGCACAGCTTCAAGGCGCTGTCTCTGAAAACGGGACATTTTGGTGTCCCAAAGCTGGGTGTGTGGACAACGGGACAGGGGATCTAAAAATGGGATGGTCCCGTTCAAAACGGGACATATGATCACATTAAGTATGGTGAACCCTCCAAAATCTACCCAAAACTTACTGTTACACAGCTGTACACCACAACAATAGCCCTTATGCCCTCAAGTGTCACCTCTATGGCAGTACAGTAGGATTTGGGTGGATTGTGGAAGGCTTACATATTCCACCGTAACTGTAGTAGTTACAGTATGGTATGGGCCTGAGTCCCCATCTCTATGGTTCATTACACCACCCACTAGGCTACTTCACGAATCTGCTTACTGCTCTACTAGGACTGTCCCTAACATCTGAAACTGTCATGCTTACATCCCTCCAGTTGCTTTCTGGTCAGTTTGGTTACCTTTTTGGCACTTGTTGTAAGAACAGGTCTAGCCTTAAACATCCAAACTATGGCGTGGATGTATTCTAAAATGTTCATTTATTGCAGAAAAAACATAGAAACATAGAAGATGACGGCAGAAAAGGGCTACAGCCCATCAAGTCTGCCCACTCTGCTTACCCACCCTAAATCATAAGCTCGCCTTAGTTTTTTGTCCACACAACGCCTCTAACACACCCCTTTGAGATTTAAATACACTGCAGAGGAACAGGAGAAATCTTTCTAGAAATGGGTTTCGAAAATAATGAATTGGAAGGGTTTATGGAGAAAAATGTCCCTCTTCCCCTTTATGCCACTTTTGGATGTTTTTCTTTTTTGAAAATGAGCCTTATGATCATTTTACACTGGTATTGTTGAACTTTGATTGGCTGTCAGTTTTTTTTTTTTAGATTGAAGTTCAGATTCAGTTTTGGATTGATTTGTGTTTAGTGTTCAGGGGTGTATACAAATTGAAGGAAAATATATTGACCTTTTTATTTGTTCTTCAAATGCCTTTAAGACCTTTATGTTCCAGCATTCATGAACTTCTACTTGTGCTCTAAACAGCGATTATTAAGAATAATGAATTCTAGCTATATGCAAGTTTCTTATTTCCCCATGGTGGGTCCTGTTCTATTGCACTCATTGTCTTAACTTCAACATCAAGAACACTCTTATGTGATATTTTTAAAGAAATTGAGAATCTACTTGTTCAATAAGGCATACAGTTTATTATATTTTACTGTATCATAATCAATAATTGTTCTTACATTAACAATATGGTTTATTTTGCTGTGTTATTAATGTGCTTACTACTTTTATTGTGCTATTATGAGTATACCTGTTTTAAATTGCTTGGATGCGTCACAACATGCAGTCTAAAAATTAATAAAATGAAATTGCTCCAATCCTTGTCATGTTATAAGTAAGCTATAATGGAGAAAATAAAAACCCTATCCTTTGTATTTTGTCTTTGAGGGCTGCGAGGCTGGGAGAAGAGACTTATTATTTCTGACCGAGCTCATATAGGTAAGGCCATTTAAGCATCTTTTTCATATTCTTGTAAATGTTAACCTCCATCTTTGAACTTTTGTCTAGGCTCATGCAGTTTTAGAACAGATAATGATGCTTAGCATAGAAAACATCTGTCAAGAAATGTTACCAACATAATAGCAAAGAAAAAAAATCAGGTCTGAAGCAGCTGCACACTGAATTTTGAAAAGCAGAAAGGCCAGTATCTATAGAATCAAGCCTCACTTTTATTAATAGCAACCATAAGTAAAAGTGGAAACTGTGAATCAGATTATAATGTCCATATGCCCAACATATTTTAACACCTCAGTGCCTGCTTCGGGGACAGTTTTCAAAGTTGCAGGTAGTAATTCCACCTATAAAATACAACAGAAACAGGGACATAAATTATTTTAAAATATTTCCTTTTATAAAATGCCCTATCATGAGAATGAAATGGCATTGTTGTACATCATAGTGACCCCCATATGTGAAAATAAAGAATAATGAAAAATTAGAAAAAGCTTTTACCAAAGGTGACCACTTAAAGTGCTTCTATGGCTGCATGTACTTTAAGGGGTTCTCAAACCCCAGATGATGCCACAAAAATAAAATACATAAATCTTGAATATGTATTAGAACCTTCAGATAGAGAAGTGGTCTCAAACTCAAACCCTTTGCAGAGCCACATTTTGGATTTGTGGGTACTTGTAGGGCCTCAGAAAAAAAATAGTTAGTGTCTTATCAAAGAAATTACAATTTTGCATGAGGTAAAACTCTTTATAGTTTATAAATCTTTCCTTTTGGCTAAGTCTAAATAATATTGTAATTTATAGCTAAAGAGACATATGATCAAGAAACTGTTTTATTTTACTTTTGTGATTATGATAAACATACCAAGGGCCTCAAAATAGTACCTGGCAGGCCGCATGTGGCCCCCGGGCTGCAAATTTGAGACCACTGAGATAGAGGATATGGTTGCCATCAAGAAAACTGAACCAGCTGGTCCTAAGACTATTCCAGAAAAGTGGGTGTAGTGTCCATCGACCAGCAGGTAGAGAAAGAAAATATTGAATGCTAAGAGCCATATATAGAACTTATAGAGCATACCAGGATTTTAAATTTTCTATCTTCAGAAGGTGGGTTGATGGTGTATTTCGCAACTCTTCGATTTGTTTGTGGTGCTTCTGGTCCAGTTAGTCAGCTGGGGGTTGCTGTTGGTATTAGGGTTCATACCTAGAAGTCTCCAGATCACTGTCCTTCCCTCTATCTCTTCGGGCTCCCCTCTCTTTCTCTTTCCTCCTCTTATTTCTTCAGCTACCATCTACCACTTTAAAAAAAGGATTTATAGGAGGAAGAAAAGAAAGAAGAACAACAAAATTGATTCCTTTAATGCAGTAGAGACTTGAGTGGCGGTGATGACAGGACAGCTGTGGTCTGATCTTGCCTTATTGAATTCTTTTTAAAATTATTTTGTGCAGAGCTCTTACTGCTTGTTATTTGGGGTTGTTTTTTGTTTTGTTTTGTTTTTTTTGACCAGCTGGCTTTGTACTGCAATGGCTCTCTGCTTCTCTCTGTAGTGCACCTAGGTTGCACCTACCCTTTGCTGCTGGTGGTGTTTGCTTCTGCTGATGATACCTTTTCCACAACACTGTGGAAGCTTCAGTGGAAACAGCTATTCCCTCTGCAGATTGCTTTGCGTGCCTCCTACAAAAACTGCACTCACACACACAGCCTTTACTCAAACCAGGGGAGGGTGTGTTATAAGAACATAAGCATTGCCATTCTGGGACAGACTGAAGATCCATCAAGCCCAGTATCCTGTGTCCATCAGTGGCCAACCCAGGTCCCAAGTACCAAGCTAGATCCCAAGTAGTAAAACAGATTTTATGCTGCTTATCCTAGGAGTAAACAGTAGATTTCCCCAAACCATCTCACTAATGGCCTATGGACTTCTCTTTTAGGAAATTGTTTTTAGAATTGTGCATCACCTTGAATATATGATTAGGCGATCAATCAAATTTTAAATAAATTTGAAAAACTTGAAATTATCCAAGCCTTTTTAAAACCCTGCCAAGCTAACTGATTTCATCACATTCTCCGCCAACATATTCCAGAGTTTAATTACACATTGCCTGAAGAAATATTTTCTCCGGTTTGTTTTAAATCTACTACTACTACTAATAACTTCATTTTTCTATACCACAGTGCCATAAATAGTTCAATGCGGTTTACAGAGAAATCAATTTTACAGATTTTTTTTTTTTTTTTAATATGTTTATTAAAGGAACAAAGCATAAGAGAAATTTACAGCAATCAAGCCAGGAGCACTACAAAAAGGAAAAAAAAGCAACAGTACAAATGAACAAGGCCATCAGGCAAAAAGACAATCATGTCAAACACAAAGATCTCCCATGCAGAGTCCAATTTTTACAAAAACACACAGGTACAGAAGGCCCCCCTCCCATACCCCACCTCCCCAATGCCCACCTCCCCATCCCCCCCAACCCCCCCCTGCATCCTAGGAAATGACCCACATCAGAAAGATCTCCAACAGTCCAAATAAGCCACCGTCTGCCATCTAGTGGCACCCCTCTTGCGCTGGTGCTCCCAATTGGCCATCTGGGACATAGAAGCTTGCCACTGCTGGATCGTAGGCCGCACCTCACCCACCCAAGTTTGCAAGATAAGCTTTTTGGTAAGCCCCAGAGCGATCAGGACAAAGCGTCGCGAGAGCTCGGCAATGCCAGCCTCAACTAGGGGTCCCGTGACACCGAGCAGCAGAGTCCTATAAGACCATTCCAAAGACTGCCCCAAAACCTCCTCCACCGCCCTAAGCACCTGTACCCACAATGAACCCACAAAAGAGCATTCCAAAAAGTGATGCACCAGCGTACCCCTGAAAGCCGGACAACGTGGGCAAAAAGCATCTGGCCATATGTCCATTGCACACCCTTTACTGCGGGTAATGTAAGCCCGATGCAATAACTTAAGATGAAGTTCTTGCAAAGGCACATTAGGGGCAGCCCCAGCACCCTCCTCAAAGCACAGAGTCAGGTCATCAGCGGTGACGTCCTCACCCAGTTCAGAGCTCCAGGCCTCAGCCAGAGACGTCAAGAACCCGGCAGGCCCAATTTATACCAGTCCGATAACGTGTTAAACTCTAGAGAGAGGGAAAGGAAAGCCCGATCCAACGGGGAAAAAGCAGGCACCTGCCCAGACCTCGATCGAAGTGAGAAACAGTAACTTCGAAGTTGCAAATAGGCCAATATGGATCCCGCATTCCAAGTCCACGAAGTTTGGCAAGTCTGAAAACTAGGAAACAACCCCGACCCCAATTCAGTGACTTGGCCCACAAACCGACATCCGGTTTTGCTAGCCCTCACAAAACTGGGTGTCGGTTTGTGGGCCAAGTCACTGAATTGGGGTCGGGGTTGTTTCCTAGTTTTCAGACTTGCCAAAGAAGGCATGCGCTCCAGCGGGGAAGTTAGGATTAGCTACAAACTCCACAAAGGGAGAGGGGCCTAACGAACCCCCCACTTCCCTACGCCACCAGCACCACGCACTTCGCAAGGGTCTAAACAGAGAAACACAAGCCCAGCTCCTCTCCACAAAACATTAAACACCGACGCCGGAGCTGCCAGCTCTTTCCAGAACCCAGGTGGGGCAAACTTGGACGCACCCGAGTACACCTCATGCACCCATCGGAGCAGAGCCGCCACGTTGTAAAGACGAAGATCAGGCAGATTCATGCCCCCTTGGGCTCGCTCCCTAATCAATTTACAATATCCAATTCTCGCCCTCCGTGAACGCCAAATGAAAGAAGAAACAATACCTTTGTAGATCTGCACCTCCGCGTTTTTTATCCATAAGGGTGCCATTTGCAGAGGATATAGCAACTTCGGCAGGAGGACCATCTTAATAAGGGCAATGCACCCCAGAAACGAAATCGGATAGTCCATCCACTTCCGACATAACCCTCGGATAGCATCCAATTTATCCACCACATTTTTCTGATAGACCACCCGAGAATCTGCATGCAAATAAACCCCCAGTTATTTAATCGAGCCCCGAGACCATTGTAACGGAAAAGCGGGATCATCCCGGAGAGCACAATGCGGATGAAGTGCCAGAGCCTCAGATTTATCAAAGTTAATCCGCAAGCCAGAAAACGCACCAAAATTACGAATAAGCTCTATCAGTACTGGAACTCCCGTAACCGCATCACCCAAAAAGATGAGCATATCATCCGCGAACAAATTGATTCTGAATTCCTGGGACCCCAAATGTATATCCCGTAAGGGCTGATGCTGCCGGATCTTGGCAGCTAAAGGTTCCAGTGCCAACACAAATAGCATAGGCGAAAGCGGGCACCCCTGTCGCGTGCCCCGCGCTAGGGAAAAGGTGGAGGAAAGTGCACTATTCACCAAAATCTGAGCAGTCGGCTGGGCGTAAAGAGAACGAATTCCAGCCAGGAAGCTCCCCAAAATGCCCAGCTGTGGCAGGACCCAAAACAGGTAATCCCATAGAATCTTATCAAATGCCTTTTCGGCGTCAAGACTAGCAATGAGGGCATTCTCCTGGCCAGGATGTCCCTTCAACAGGGCAGGGTTCTGCAACACCGACAATGCGCGTAAAACATTCACGGAGGAAAAACGTCCCGGAACAAAACCTACCTGGTCCGGGTGGACCAGAGAGGGCAAAACCCTACCAAGCCTCGCAGCCAGAATAGCAGCAAATAGTTTAATGTCTTGATTCAATAGGGAAATTGGTCGGTAGGATCCCAACTGGTCATCCGGTCTACCGGGTTTCGGAAGTACAACGATATGCGCATGGGTAAGTCTATGCGGAGGCAAATTCCCCCCACAGAGGGCCTGACAGAGATCTCGGAAAGGGCCCAATATCCTATCCCCTAGCAATTTATAGTATTCAGGGCCCAGGCCATCAGGGCCAGGTGCTTTTGCCAATTTTAGCGCCCTAATAGCCTTCTGAATTTCCACCGCTGGTCTTGCGTCAAAGCAGGAAGAGAAAGGTCTCTGAAAAAGGCATCTCGCTGCTCAGTGTCACAGTCCCCCCGATCATACAGGGCCTGATAGAATGTTACAAAACTTTGTTGGATATCCGACAACGAGGTCGCCTGCGAGCCATCTGGAGTACAGATTTTAGAGATAGGACGCTTGCGGGCTCTCTGGCGACCAGGGGGGCCAGTAGTTTCCCCGCTTTGTTTCCCCAACGATGCATACGATATTTATACATCTGGATGTCCCGCAAGGCCCTTTGAGCCAGCAACTCATTGATTTGGCGTCTCAGCCACAGATATCGAGTCTTAAGTTCCGCAGATCCAGAGTGATGTAATTCCCACCTTACCTGCCCCAATGTGCAAGCCAAATCCAGCAGTGTTTGGTCCTGGACCTTCCGCTTGCGTGTCGTGTAAGCAATAATCTTACCCCTGAGAACAGCTTTACTAGCTTCCCAAAATGTCACCTCAGAAACATCAGAGGAGGGGTTGTCCGCTAGATAAGAATCCCATTGTTCTTCCAAGAATAGCTTGAAATCATCATCTTCATATAAGGTGGGATTCATTCTCCAGCCAGACAACGGCCTCCGTGATACCTGCGGATCAAGTAGCTCCATCCATACCAAGTGATGATCAGAGAGAACACCATCTTCAATCATCACTTGCTTAACTCCGGGCAGGAGGGACGGGGCTGCCAACAAGTAGTCCAATCGACTATGCACATTGTGCACAGGAGAGTAATAGGTAAAATCAGATTCATCGGGATGGAGCGTACGCCACAGGTCCACGAGTCCCAATTGAGAATTAACAAAATTAACACCCTTATGTTACCCTTGATGTAAACGAGGCTTAGGAGGCTTGCAGTCAATAAGAGGGTAAGCAGTAATATTGAAATCTCCACCAAGCACCAGTTGATACTCAGAAAAGGGGGTGAGGGCAGCCACTAAGACAGAAAAGAAGCGGTGGGAATAAACATTGGGAGCATAGATGGAGCAAAAAGCATATTTTGTCCCCAAGAATTCCCCAACCCAAATTACATATCTACCCTCAGGATCTGAAATCAGTTTATGCAGCGTACAAGTATGTTTCTTATGAAAGAGTACAGCCACACCACGTTGTCTATTATTAAAAGAGGCATAAACAAGGTCGCCCACCCAATCCCTCCGGAGCTTGGCGTGTTCAGCAGCGCTAAGGTGCGTCTCTTGAAGCAGCAAGACATCCACCTGCAATTTCCTGCAGTATTGGAGCATCTTGCTGCGCTTTACAGGGGAGTGCAGCCCATCAACATTAAAACTAGCAATTTTAACTCCACTCATGAGGCCAAGAGGCAGCAAGGGTGTACACAAATAACCAGAGACATATGGGGCAGGAGCAATGGCCTCCCAGCCGAGCCTTCGCTCCTCCCACTTACCCATGAAAATAGACGGAGCCAGGCTCCTAGGATGCAGCCCACCCTCCCACCCCTCCCCCAACAAAACTTCCTGTTCCTTCAGACAAACCCCCCACAGATACCTCCCTTATCCAACCCCCCCTTCCGTAACACCCCCCCAACCCACAACCACACTCTCATCCACACTCCCATAGCACCAACCCCAACTATAAGCAAACACAGACGCCCACACTCCCCTCCCCAAAGCTCCCCCCCCCATCTATCCCCATAACCATAGAACAAATACCAGAATTGTCCATAACCTGCATGAAAACAAAGATATGTGCAGGGGCATATAACTGGAAACTGATAACTAGAAACCCGAGAGGGCAACAACAACAGAGCCCCCCCTCAA
Organism: Geotrypetes seraphini; assembly: GCF_902459505.1. NCBI lineage: Eukaryota > Metazoa > Chordata > Amphibia > Gymnophiona > Dermophiidae > Geotrypetes > Geotrypetes seraphini. The sequence goes on from NC_047086.1 coordinate 288,324,720, forward strand.
AACAAAAAGAAGTCTAACAAGAGTCTAACTCAGCCCCCTGGAAGTTCCCGGGGGGGAGGCAGCCCTGCCAGAAAGGTCCTCGTTGCAGGTACTCCCTGAGAGGTCCCCACCCTCCAAAACATCAGGATCAAAAGGTCTCGCACAAATAGTCTCACACGATGATACTTGAGGCATCAGCAGAGACCACGAGGGGCCTCTCCCCTCGAGATGGGGACATAAAGATGAAAAGGGGAACGACACGGTTCATCCAGGTTCAGATCGCCCAGAAGGTAAAGAGCAGTTAGATTTTCAGATGAGGCCTACTGGGCGGGAAGGCTCTAGATAAAGCGCTTGAGTTCCTCCGCCTGGGACACAGTAAAGGTGCGATTCTCATGGGTCAAACACACCTTAGCTGGGTATAAGAAGGCAAATCTGATTCCCCTTGCGACCAGCTGCGAGCAATAAGGTGTGAAGGTTCTGCGCTGTTCAGCCACCTTAATAGAGAAATCCTGGAAGATCAAAATCTTGGCACCCTCATAATCCAGACGCCGGGACTTCTTAAATAGCTCAAGCAGATGGGCTTTGATAGCATAATTGTGAAAGCGGGCCAGCATGGCTCTCGGTCTGCCAGTGCCCTCATGCTCCCATCGCTGTCCCACCCTGTGGACATGTTCCACCACCACTGGGCCCGCGTGCTCTGGAAGGCCCAACTCCTTTGGCAGCCACTTCTCCACAATATGGAGGAGCTCAGAGTCCTTAACAGACTCAGGAATTCCGATGATCCGAAGGTTCTTCCGTCGGGCCCTGTTTTCCTGGTCTTCAACTTTCTCCATGAGCTGCCCAACTCGGGTTTCCAACAAGTCAAGCCGCCCGTCTGCCACCCCAGCGCGATCCTCCTGGGCCGACACCCTCTGTTCCACATGTTGCAACTGAACAGCTTGTCCCGCTAAGGTGTCCTTTAGTTCTTCCATAGAGGCATGCAGTTTAGCTAATTTGTCATCTAGCAACTGCGATAAATGCCTCATGGACACCTGCAGCACATCTTCAGATCGATCCACTGGGACGTCGGTTTGCGTGCCGGCCATCTTTCACGCTGGGCTCCCACACTGCTTCACCGGCCGGGAAATTTTCGGCGGCATGCCCCGCGGCCGAAATGGGAATTCAGCGCCTCCCCAGATTGCAACAGTGCGCCCTTGCACCAACGCCTACACCGGCGATCAAAAAAATAAACTTTCACCCGGCATGGATCGCTGTTAGGGGGGAGAAACAGGGAAGTCGGAGCGGAGCTCTGTGCACGGACGTCTGCTCAGGAACCAGCCATCACGTGACCCCCCAATTTTACAGATTAATCAAATTCAACTTAGAGTATATAAAAATAGCTTCATCGAATGCCCCCTAATCCTAGTATTTTTGGAAAGAGCGAACACGTGATTCACATCTACCCTTTCCACTCCACTCAGTATTTTATAGACATCTATATCACTCCTGAGCCGTCTCTTCTCCAAACTGAAGAGCCCTAGCTGTTTTAGCCTTTCCTCATAGGGAAGGCATCACAAACCTTTAATCATTTTCGTCGCCATTCTTTGAATCTTTTCTAATTCCACTATATCTTTTTTTTTTTTTTTTTTTTTGGAGATACAGCGACCAGAACTGCACACAATATTCAAGTTGCGGCCATACCATAGAGCAGGGGTATGGAACTCCGGTCCTCGAGAGCCGTATTCCAGTCAGGTTTTCAGGATTTTCCCAATGAATATGCATTGAAAGCAGTGCATGCAAATAGATCTCATGCATATTTATTGGGGAAATCCTGAAAACCCGACTGGAATACGGCTCTCGAGGACCGGAGTTCCCTACGCCTGCCATAGAGCAATTCAAGGGGATTTTAAATAAACTTGAAAAAATAAATAAACATTATAACATTTTCATCTTTATTTTTCATCCCTTTCCTGATAATTCCTAACATTCTATTTGCTTTCTTAGCCACCGCTGCACATTGACCTGAGGATTTCAACATATCCTCAACCATGACACCTTTCCTGGGCAGTGACTCCTAACATAGAACTCGGCATCATGTAGCTATAGTTCGGATTCCTCTTTCCCACATGCTCTTTGCACTTGCTCACATTAAAATTCATCTGCCATTTGATGCCCAGTCTTCCAGTCTCACAAGGTACTCTTGTAATTCTTCACAATCCTCTTGCAATTTAACAACTTTGAACAACTTTGGGCAGGATTTGCTAAACCTCCAAACTGTGCACGATCCGTTTCCTATTGCATGCCGGCTGACTGATTCAGTAAAAGCCTGCATGCAAATGGAGATGATCGTTAGCATGCCCCCTACCCACGGCCAAGCAATCCCCGCTCATGTGCACATCCTGACAGTAGTGACAGGAGAAGCGGGCCTGAACTGCGGAGAACGGCAGCAGAGAATAGGAGAATCCGGGAGCAGGCAAGAGAGATCTGCCCGACACCCCCCAGGCCCCAATCTCTCCTGCCTGCCCTGCTGTGAGAAAAAAGCAGGAGGGATACCAACTCCCTCCTGCCATTGGCGTGTTTTTTTTTTTTTTTTTTTAAATGCTCCTCGACTGGCACAGCCCTCGCCCTTCCCCCGCCGACTGACACAGCCCACCCCGGCAGTAAAAAGTTGTGAGCAGGAGGGGTGCTCAGTCCCTCCTGCTCCTAGGCCTCCCACCCCCCGGCCCGGACCTGGTCGGCCCAGGCAGTCGGGCCTGGCCCACCCACCCCAGTACCTGTAAAATAGTTGGGAGCAGGAGGGGTGCCCGGTCCCTCCTCCTTGGGCAAGGCTCCCCAACATCTTAGGGAGCAGGAGGGGTGCCCGGACCCTCCTCCTGCTCCTACGCGCTCCAAAATCTTTGGGAGCAGGAGGAAACTCCTGCTCCTACTCTGCTGCCCGCCGCCACACAATAGCGGCCTTAGGCCCTGCCCCAGCGCATCATCTGATGCACGGGGAGAGGCCTAAGGCACTGATTGGCTGAGGTGCTTCAGGCTCCTCCCTTTGGAGGGGCCGGGGCACCTCAGCCAATCAGGGACTTCTTAGGGAGGATATGGGGGGGGATTTGGGGGGTGCCGGCCCGGTCCGGCTGAGGGGTTGGTGAGCTTAAGGAGCAAGAGAGACCGAGCACCCCTCCTGCTCCCAACGTTTGGTCCATCGGACCTGCGATCTTTTTTTTAGTAGTTTTGAGCCCTGCGAGCCCATGGTTTTAACCCACTTTAAACTCGCAGGTTAAAACTATGGGCTCGCAAGGCGGGGAAGGGCAGGAGAGCTTCAGGGAAGGGCAGGAGAATAGCGATGCAGCAGGAGAGATTCAGGGAAGATCTAGGCAGAGCAGGGCAGCATTCGGGACGAGCAGGCAGGAGAGATTGCAGGGCAGAGAGCAGGGCTTCCAGTCGGAAAGATGTTTTCGACTGGTCCCCAGCAGTCGTGTCTTCAGGTGATCGGCTAGCCCAGTCGGATCCAAAATTTTGTGTAGTAAATTGGGTCGCTGTCCAATTTGCATACGTTTTACTTCATTTGCATGCATGGATTCGAAGCGGATCGCAAGAGAGGTAAGTGAATCAGGCTGGATGGAAATTTGATAGTAAAGGGGTCGCAAACCGTTCGGTACATGATTGGTTTGCTTAGTGAATCTAGCCCTTTGTGTCATAAGCAAATGTAATTATCTCACTAGTTATTCCTATCTCTAGATCATTGATAAATATGTTTAAAAGCAGCAGTCCCAGCACAGACCCCTGGGGAATCCCACTATTTACCCTTCTCTATTGAGAATCCATAAAAGGACATTACCTCCTATCCCATGGCTTTCTTTAAAAAAAATATATATATATATCTGTATTCATTTTTACATCTTACAACAAGTGTATCAATAAATTGACAATTGAAATTAAATATATCACTTGAATTTCTGTCATATTTACCAATAATACATAAAATTTAACCCCTTCCCTCCCAACCCTACCATAACATATGTAATCAAATATATTTTATGAAATATTAATTTTAGTGATCTAAACATTTAATAAAATTCAGAATTCCCTCCCATCCCTTCACTTGTATTGTACTTATAATGGAAAAATGGTATCTACTCATTACAATAATTTGTCAATGGCCCCCCATATCTCTTTAAATTTTTTATAATTCCCTTTTTGTGTGGCTGTTCTCTCCATCTTATAGATGTGACACAATGAGTTCCACCAAAAACTGTAATTAAGCCTGCTCCAATTTTTCCAATTATGCGTGATATGTTGTATGGTGACTCCTGTCATAATCAATAAAAGCTTGTTATTGTTTGATGAAATTTGGCTCTTTATTCTCATTGATATACCAAATGGAATCGTGTCATACGACAAAGCCAGATTGATTTCCAAAAGGTCAAAATAAAGGGACAATAGTATAACAAATGATCTAATGTCCCAATCTCAAGATTACAATGCCAGCATATATTAGACTTAGAGCTATTTAACTTCTGTAATCTAACTGGGGTCCAAAATGCTCTATGTAAAAGGAAAAACCAAGTTTGTCTCATAGATGCGGACACTGCACATCTCATTCTCCAAGACCAAATTTGTGGCCATTGAGACGCAGTAATTTGATGCTTGATCTCAATGCTCCAAATGTCCCTTAGTCCATTTTTTGGTTTTTTTTTTATTTACAAATCTGTTTATCAATTTATACCACTGTGCGGCCTGGTGTCCCAAGAAGTCCACCTGAAAGCATAAAAATTCTAAACTATATTGCGTATTAAGATTCTTCCATTCAGGGAACCTTGCCTGAATGGCCTGCTTCAATTGCAACCATCTAAAGCTTTGTGATTTATTAAGACCATATTTATGTTGCAACTGTGAAAAGTCAAACAGTTTACCATTTGAAATAACATCACCTAAAATCCGTATACTTGCTATCATCCAATGCTTCCAGATGACCTTAAATCTGCCAATTTGAATCTTGGAGTTTAACCATATAGTTTGATTTGTCGATTTATAGATTGGAATAGATGTTAAATTACTAACATATCCCAGAGTTTTCCATGTATCCATAAAAATTCTGTTTTCTTTATACAATCCAGGCATTTTAATACTAAGAACATGACATAAACGTAGAGGGAACATGAGTCGTCATTCCAACCACAACCAATCTGGGGTATTATCAATGAGCTCTGGGAGGGCCCAATACATACAAAATATAGGCTTGATGATACCTATAGAAATTGGGAAAATTTACCCCACCCTCCGCAATTGGTTTTTGTAAAGATACTAAAGCAATTCTAGGAGTTTTGCCCAGCCAAATAAATTTTGTAAGAATACTGTTTAACTTTTATAAAAGGACCCCTTAAAAAAAATGGGAACATTCCCATCTGATAAGAAACCACAGGCAATATCATCATTTTAATAGTTTGAACTCTCCCCCACCAAGACAGATGTAGTGAATTCCATTGCTCACACATTTCTGTTACCTTCTGCAATAAAGATTTTTCTTTTTTTTTTTTTTTAAGTTCAATAATTTTTATTAAGTATTTTAAAGGATACAAGAATCATTTAAAGTACATAGAAACAAAATAAAGCTTTCTGTATATAAAATACATATATAAATCTATGTTTAACTGTATAGGAGCAAAGGCTCCAGTTATTAAAAATGTATGTAAGGGATATATAAGATAAAGATGAGAGAGAGCAGTAAAGAAAAAGGAAAGGAGAATGAAAGAGAGAAGAGAGGAGAAGAAAAGGATAACAGGAGTGTCTAAGAAGATGAGCGTACATAGGAGTCTAAGAATGACCATGGAGATTTGTTGTATTTCAAGTTCATGCAGGTTCGGAATGTAACTCTCTTCTCATATGCATAGGATTCAAATCTATGATACATACTCAGAGAGTTCCACCAAAAGGTATAATCTAATAGCGCGGGTGATTTCCAATTTTTTAGAATGATTTTTCATTCTCTTTCATTGTGTCCTTCCAGCATGTTTTTTATCCAAATTCCCAAGTATTTTAATCCGCCCTCCTTCCATACAAAAGAAAATGAATCAAACAAGCCTTTTGTACAATACACGTTTAGTGGAAGAATTTCAGATTTATATCCCCGATCTGAATAAGGAATACCCTGTATCTCTTTTACTTGCTGAATAGCCAATAACAAGGGTTCCAAAACAATATCAAAAAGCAAAGGAGATAGGGGACAACCTTGTCTAACCCCCCTCCGCAAATTAAAGCGTTCTGAAAAATTATTATTAATATACAGTTGTGTCACAGGGGAGCTATACAATGTTTGAATCATTTATATAAATCTTGAACCTATTCCAAACCATTCCATAGCTTGATACATGAAGGTCCATCCCACCCGATCAAAGGCTTTCTCTGCATCCAAGGACACAGAGAAAGCCAGATCTTTCATGGTTTTTGTTAAATTCAACATATGAAAAGCCAATCTTGTGTTATTAGATGAAAGTCTCTTAGCAACGAACCCAGTTTGGTGCATATCAATAATAAAAGGGAGAGCCTTAGCTAAGCGTAAAGCCAATGTCTTAGCCAAAAGTTTTCCATCTACATTGATTAGAGATAGGCCTGTAATTTGAAACCAACATGGGATCTTTATTTGGCTTTGGCAAAACTATAGTCAATGATTCTGCCATAGTACCTGTAATGCAACCCTTAGTTAGTTGAGTCTGATATAATTTTAATAAATGAGGTAATAGAGTAACTTGAAATGATTTATAAAATTCCACCGTATACCCATCACCACCTGGAGCGGATCCAACTCTAAGAGACTTTAACTGGCTGATTCCACTTCTTTTAATGATATAGGCTTTTCTAAACTTTTTTTTATATGCTCAGGAATTTTCGGCCCTTCTATTAATTTCAAAAATTCTAAACCATCTTTTTCCCTATCTTCATAAGGCTCAGAAGAGTATAGGTCTTTATAAAAATTTAAAAATTGACTTAAAATACTATCAATTTGAGTATGTGTCTCTCCTTTCTCATCCTTTATTGCAATAATTTTTGTTCTTCTTTTCTTTGCTTTAAGATAATTTGCCAATAATCTTCCTGCCTTATTTGAGCTTCCATAATACAGAGTTTGTTGAGAATACAAATCTTTCCTTACCAATTTTGAAGATATCTCATTATATTTACCTTTTCCTTTTAATATAGCCTGCAGGGTACTTTGCTCCCACTTTTCAACTAATTTAGCTTCCAATTGTTTAATTTGTTTTTCCAAATTGAAAAATTGATTTTTAAGTTGTTTTCTAATGTATGCTGAATATGAAATAATATTACCTCTCATAGTGACCTTAAATGCATCCCATAATGTTTCTATGGTAATTTCTTCTGAAGTGTTAATTTGAAAAAATTTAATCATTTTTAATTTAAATTCCTCAAGGAAATTCGAATCCGCAATCAATGTATTATCAAATCTCCATACAGACCTACTATTCTCCTGTTCAGCAAACTTAAATTCAATCTACACACCACCATGATCAGACAGACTGATTGGATCTATGGAGGCTTTTGTCACTTGTTGTACTATTTGATCTGAAACAAAAATATAATCTATTCTTGAGAAGGATTTATGAACTTGTGAGCAAAAAGAAAATTCCCGATCATCAAAATGAAGTAACCGCCATATAGCTTTCAAATCACAAGATTGTACCAAATTATCTAATCCTAATGACTTCATAATTTTACTTGTTTTTTTTATCCATTACTGAATCCATAACAGCATTAAAATCTCCAGCCACTGCTAAATTAGAAGCAGCCAGTGGTAGAATTAATTGTTGTAATTTCTTAAAAAATTCAATTTGATTCGTATTTGGGGCATATACATTAAACAAATCCAGGGTATTTTTTCCCATGCTCATTTTCACATGTACCCACCTACCCAAAAGATCAGAATCAATCAATTGAAAATTAGCGGTGCATTTTTTATTTACTAATATGGCAACCCCTGCTTTTTTGCTAACTGCAGGGGCAAATAAACTCTGCTTTACCCAACCCCCTTCCAGCTTTTTTGATTCCACCATTGATAGGTGTGTCTCCTGTATATAATATATATCAGCATTCTGTTGTTTCAAGAAGGCAAGCATTTTTTTCTTTTTTATTTGATGGTTAAGGTCGTATATATAATATGTTACCTTCATCTTGTCGTAATTTTTCGCTGCCAGTTATTCCTAACAGGTCCTGTCGGAAATTATCTTCTAAAATGTATTTTACTCAACAAATTGTAACTCTATACTAATGCCTCTTAAGGTCTCTGCTCTCTGTATTTCCTCTGATTATCTTCATATTGTATTTCGCTGCATATCCAGCTCTCCTGATTGTAAACCGCCTAGAAGTCGCAAGATTGTGGCGGTATAGAAGAATAAAGTTATTATTATTATTATTATTAACATTTAAGGAGAAAATTTTAATCTCCATTGCTAGTTCTAAGTTTCAGAAATGTAATCAAACATAAAGTCTTTCATGAGGTACTTTGTCAAATGCTTTTTGAAAATTCAAATACACAATATCAACCGGTTCACCTTTATCCATGATTATTCACTCTGTCAAAAGAAATGCAGTAGATTGGTGAGACAAGATTTCCCTTCACTAAAACTATGTTTGCTTTCTCTCATTAATCCATGCTTATATATACTGTATGTTTTGTCATTTTGTTCGTTATAATAGTCTCTACTATTTTTCCTGGCACCGACGTCAGACTCGCTGATTTGTAATTTCCTGGATCACCTCAGGAACCCTTTTTAAAAATCAGTGTCATGTTGGCCACCCTCCAGTCTTCTGGTACTCTGCTGATTTTTAAAGAAAAATAACAAATTACTAACAATAGCTCTGCAAGTTCATTTTTCAATTCTATCAGCACTCTGGGATGTATACCATTCGGTTTAGGCAATTTGCTACTGTTCAATATGTCAAATTGACTCATTACATCATCCATTGTTACAGAGATTTGTATGAGTTTTTCTGATTCATCAGAATTGAATACAGTCTTCCTTGGTAAAGACTGAAGCAAAGAATTATTTTAATCACTCCGCTATGGCCTTGTCTTCCCTGAGAGCCTTCCCTGAGAGCCCCTTTTATCCCTCGGTCATTTAACAGTCCAACCGATTTTCTTTCCGGCTTCATGCTTTTAATATAGCTAAAAAAGCTTTTACTGAGTGTGTTTGCTTCCAGCACATTCTTTTTTTCTGGATCTCTCTTCACCTTCCTAAATAGTGCCTTGCATTTGACTTGACATTCCTTATGATGTTTACAATTATTTTCAATCGGATCCTTTTTCCATTTTCTGAAGGATTCTCTTTTGGTTCTTATAGCTTCCTTCACCTCATTCGTTAACCATGCTGTTTGACGTTTGGTCTTCCCTTCTTCTTTTTTAATACATGGAATATATCTAGTTTGGGCTTCCAAGTTGGTGTTTTTAAATAACATCCATACTTGTATATTTTTGACCTTTGCAGCTGCACCTTTAAGTTTCTTTTTTACCATTCTCCTTATGTTATCCATAGTCTCCTTTTTTAAAGTTAAATGCTGTTATATTGGATTTCCTGTGTAAACTTATTCCAGGGATTTTATGAAATCTGATCATGTTATGATCACTGTTATCAAGCAGCCCCAGCACCATTACCTCCCTCACCAATTCATGTTCTCTACTAAGAACTAGATCTAGAATTGCTTCACCTCTTGTCGGTTCCTGAACCAGCTGTTCCATAAAACAGTTTTTGATTTCATCAAGTAATTTTATCTCTCTAGCATGCCCTGATGATACATTTACCCAGTCAGTATCGGGTAGTTGAAATTACCCATTATTACCGTATTACCCAGTTTGTTAGCCTCCCTAGTTTTTGATAACATTTCAGCATCTGTCTGTTCATCCTGTCCAAGCGGACAGTAGTACACTCTTATCGCTATCCTTTTCCCTCTTACACATGGAATTTCTACCCTAAAGGATTGCAAGGTGTGTTTCTGCTCCTGTGGAATATTCAGTCCATTTGATTCAAGGCCCTCCTTAACATATAACGGTCAGTGCACCCCTGCAGCCTCCAGTTCAGTAGCCATGCCACTGCAGATAAGAGGGAGGTTAATGGTCTATTGGGAGTACTGGGTGCAGATCAGCACAGACTGCTGTGTGCTGGAGATAATACAAGTTGGATACAAATTCAGCTAACCCTAGCGAATTACGTTGTGGACTCTTCAGCTGTACGGCTGAAGAAGGCAGTCAGAGTCTGAGAAATAGTACAAAAGCTTTTAGACATTTGAGCCATAGAAGTCATTTTTTCCTGCAGAATCAGGCATGGGCAGGTACTCTATATACTTCATAGTGCCCAAGAAAGACTCAGACAATTAGAGACTGATCCTAGATCTGAAGTCAGTTAGTGCAGTACCTAATATGCCATGATTCTGCATTGAGACCATTCGGTCATTGCAGCAGTCACACCAGGGGAATTCCTGACATCCCTGGATCTGACAGAGGCCTATATTCCCGGAACACAGAAAGTTTTTGAGATTTCATGTGCTAGGGAGACATTTTCAATTACCTGCACTTCCTTTCAGTCTGGCTCCACATACCTTCACCAAGATGATGGTAGTAGTGGTGGCTCATCTCAGAAAGGAGGGGAATTTGAGTATATCATTATTTAGACGACTGGTTGATCAGAGACAGAAGAAGAGAGCTGTGTCCCAGGTTGGCCAAGTTGTTGTAGGACCTGGGCTGGATAGTCAACTTCCGAAAGAGTCACCTGGAGCTGACCCAAATCCTGGAGTATTTGGGAATCTGTTTCAATACGGCGGAATGTCATTTCTTCCCAAGCCACAAACGGAAGCCTACAAAGTAGATTTCAGACTTCCTGAAGATACCAATTCCTATGGCTTTGCACCATCTCCAGGATCCATAGAAGTACTCCCTTGGGCAAAGGCTCATAGGCATCCTCTCCAGGACTCTCTATTGTCCTGATGGTTTCCACAGACAGATTCACTCCAGAAGCTGCTAGCTTGGAAGGTGGAAGCGCAGTGGAGCTTACTTGGGTGACTCTGACTGGAGTTGTTGGTGAAAGGCTTGCCACTGCGCATTTCATTTTGGGTGATTCTGACCACAAATACCAGCCTCTACAGCTGGAGGGGGAGGGGGGCATTGTCTCTGTCACCCGGTTCAGGATCAATCGACACTGTTGCAAAAGAAGTGGTCCATAAATTGACTGGAGCTGCAAGCATAAGAACATAAGGAATAACCTTACTAGATCAGATCAATGGTCCATCTAGCTCAGTATCCCGTCTTCAAGGAGGCCAATCCAAGTCACAAGTACCTGGCAAAAACCCAAATAGTAGTAGCATTCCATGCCACTGAATCAGAGTAAGCCATGATTTCTCCCATGTCTGTCTCAACAGCAGTTTATGGACTTTTCCTCCAGGAACTTGCAAACCTTTTTAAAAACCATCTACATTAACCGCTCTTACCACATTCTCTTGGAATGCGTTTCAGAGCTTAACTATTCTCTGAGTGAAAAAATATTTTCTCCTATTGGTTTTAAAATTATTATTCTGTAACTTCATCAAGTGTCATCCTAATCTTTGTAAATTTTGATGCAGTAAAAAATCGATCCACTTGTATCCATTCTACGCCACTCAGGATTTTGTAGACTTCAATCATATCTCCCCTCAGTCATCTCTTTTCCAAGCAGAAGAGCCCTAACCTCTTTAGTCTTTCCTTATACGAGAGGAGTTCCATTCCTTTTATCATCTTGGTCGCTCTTCTTTAAACCTTTTGTAGTGCCACTATCTTTTTTTGAGATAAGGAGACCAGAACTGAACGCAATACTCAAGGTGAGGTCGCACCATTGCAGAGGCATTATAACATTCTTAGTCTTATTTACCATCCCTTTTCTAATAATTCTTAGCATCTTGTTTGCTTTCTTGGCTGCCACCACACATTGGGCAGAAGGTTTTAGTGTTTTGTCCACAATGACACCCAGATTTTTTTCTTGAGCGCTGACCCCCAAGGTGGACCCTAGCATCTGGTAACTATGATTTGGATTATTCTTCCCAATGTGAATCACTTTTCATTTGTCCACATTAATTTTTATCTATCATTTGGACACCCAGTCTTACAATGTCATAGGTTTTCCTGCAGTTTTTTACAGTCCGCATGAGTTTTAACAACTTTGAAAGTTTAGTTCAGCTGCAAATTTAATCACTTCACTCATAGTTCCAATTTCTAGATCATTTATGAATATGTTAAATTGCACCGATCCCAGTACAGATCCCTGCAGCACACCACACCACTATTTACCCTCCTCCATTGAGAAAAATGGCCATTTAACACTACCCTTTGTTTTCTGTCCGATAATCAATTCTTAATCCACAATTGAAAATTTTCTCAGGAGGCTCTCGTGAGGAACTTTTTATCAAAGGCTTTCTGGAAATCTAGATACACTATATCAACCGGCTCATCTTTATCCATATGTTTATTCACACTTTCAAAGAAGTCAAGCAAATTGGTGAAGCAAGATCTCCCTCAGATGAACCCATGCTGACACTGTCTCATTAAATCATGTTTGTCTACATGTTCCAAAATGTTATTTTTTTATAATTGTTTCTGCTATTTTGCCTGGCACTGAGGTCAGGCTTACCGGTTAGAGAATGACCCAGGAATAATTTTTTCTCCGTCCCTGCAAGAACTCAATTTCCCCATCCCTGTGAGTTTTGTCGCTGTCCTTGTCCCTACCCCATTCCTGTAAGCTCTGCCTTAATCACACAAGCCTTGAACACTTATGATTTTAAAGTGTTTGAGGCTTGTACAGATGAGGGTAGAGCTTTCAGGAATGGGGCAGGGAAAGGAAAAGAACTCTCTGGGATGGGATGGAGATAAATTTGTCCCCATGTCATTCTCTATTAGTGGTCTATAATGTCCCGGATCTCTCCTGGAACCCTGTTTAAAAATTGGTGTAACATTGGCCACCCTCCAATTTTCAGGTACTCCAGACAATTTAGTGCTCCTTTTACGAAGGTGTGCTAGGAATTTTAGCTCCCGCACAAAATTATTGCGCACTATAGCGTGCGGTAGCTGAAAATCTACCGCCTCCTAAAAAGGAGGCGGTAGTGGCTAGCGCGCTCAGGAATTTAACACGCATTATTGCGAGCGTTAAGGCCTTAGTATACCTTTGTAAAAGGAGCCCTTAGTGATGGGTTACAGATCGCTAGCAATAGATCAGCAATTTCATGTTTCAGTTCTTTCAGTACCCTTATATGTATTCCATCCTTCCAACGTGATTTAGCACGCTTCAGCTTGTCGATTTGGCTTAATATGTCTTAAAAGTTCATCAAAATTTCTTTCAATTCCTTCACTTCATCACCCTTGAAAACAATTTCTGGTACTGGAAGATTTTTTGCATCTTCACTAAAGACTGGCGCCATTTAGAAAATAACACCTCCGGCAAAGGTAGGTGCCGGAAATGTAGGCTAAGGTTTTCAAGGCCTACATTTCTAGTGCCTACCTTTGACTTAAATCGTGCCTCCGTAAGCGCTTTACAGCACCTAACACCACTTTCAGCACTAGATAAGCCTACAGTATTTTATTTTATTTTTTATTTTACAGCATTTATAATCCGCATATCCAACATCTATGTGTGTAACAATACATGCAAAATTAAAATAAAACACACAAAATACAGCATACAGCTTACAACCTGAAACCAATGCCCTAAAAATAAGGCTAAATTACACATTATCCAGTCATGAAAAGACCATTTGGAAAAAATAAGCTTTCAAACTTTTCCGGAATACCAAAAAATCAGAAATTAGACGAATGGACTCTGGAATTGAATTCCATAATGAAGGTCCAGCCACCTGAAACATTTGGGATCGATTTACAACTTTAGTGACTGAACAAAGTGGGGGAACAACCAAGAGGTCTCTAGCTTGTGATTTCAAAGGGCGACCAGGTACATATGTCTGCAATAAGGAGACAATCACCTTAGGCAACAGGTCATGAGCAGATTTAAATACCAAGGTCAATATCTTCGATTGTATTCGCCATGTAACTGGCAACCAATGGAGTTCATCTAGTATAGGTGTGACATGTGAATAGCGAGGCAATCTGGCTATTATCCTGGCAACAGTATTCTGAGCCTCTTGCAAAGCTCTTAAAGAGTTCTTCGGCAAGTCACAAAAAAGGGAGTTACAGTAGTGTAGGTACAGCAAAACATATATTTGCAACAACAGATCTAGTAATTTTAGAACCATCCTGATTTTGAAAAATATAGTCTTAACAACTGAAGAGATATGTCTACGGAAGTTTAAAGATGTATCTAGAATGACTACCAGTAGCGTTAGGCGCCTTAAAGCGCTTACAGTGCTACAGTTTCTGTGCTGGATTTTAGGTGCCAGTAGGCACCTTGAAAATCCATTTAAAACATTGTGTTTTACTTAGCTTGGGCGCCTAAAAAACTGGCGCCGTTTATAGAATATGGGCCTTTATTGATAGGCAGGATAATAAATTCGTATTAAACTTGGAAACATTTGGACATTTTAATCAGATTGCAGTTTCTACTTACGGTTGCTTTTAATAAAATTGAGGATTAAATATGTAGATACTGACCTTTGTGTGCTGCTTTGTGTTTTGAAGAAATTTTACAAGTCACTTTTTTCTTTGTTTCCTGTAAAGGTCAGAGTACTTGTATACTGTGTGGGAAGAAAACATTTGGCTTCTTTTCCCTAAAACTCTCTTGTTAGCTTTAGGGCATCATGTCACTCCTTTGCAGTGAATTTATCTTGGACTGATTTTGACATTTGAGATACATATTATCTCTGCACATTCATGGGGCATTTTTTAAAAGAAAACTAACCTTATCCAGAAATTACATCATCAGTCATAAACAATTCTGCCTTAAAAGAGCACAATACTAAACGACAGCATTGGAAATATATATATTTTTAAACAGATACATTTTGATGGAAAATTTATTTGAAGCCGAGGACTTAAGAATAGTGAAAAATTCTTTTTCTGATTTAGGACCCCTTTTATGAAGCTGTGGTAGAGCGTTTAGCATGGCTGGCGAGGTAAATGCTCTCACGTTCATAGGAATTGAATGAGCGTTGGAGCGTTTACCTCGCCAGTCTGTGCTAAAATGCTCTATTGCAGCTTGATAGAAGGGGGCCTTAACTAGAGAATGATGCAGGGAAAAAATTGGTCCCTGTCCCCATCCCGTCCCTGTGAGCTCAGCCCCGTCCCCACGAGCTTGGCCCTGTCCCCACAAGCTCGATCCCTGTCCCTGCCCCACCCCCACAAGCTTAGTCCCTGTCCCTGCAAACCATCTGATCCCATCCACACAAGCCTGGAATAGTTATGATTTTATCCTTAACTTATTTTATTAAAGTATGAAAAGAAATTATGTTCTGTACAATTGTCATTTTATAAATCACAAATAATACAGAGCAAGGATCAACAAAACCCCTGTCTCCCTTCTGCTCCCCATCACAAATATCCCCTCCACTATCGAGAAAACTGAAGTCAAATTACTACAGATTGCAATATAGAAAAATCAAGCTAACAGAATACTTCAGTCACACATGACAAAAATAGTGTTAGGGGAGTGCAACTACCCTCTGGTCAGAGAGAGCCCTAAGCCAGCTTGAGCTTTGCAGTCCCCAGTTATGAATAATACCAGCTCTAGCAGGATACATATTTCAAATCTGATCTAATCATAAAATAGAAAATAAAATTATTTTTTCTATCTTTTATTGTCTCATCATTTTATTCTTGTTTGTCTCAGGCGCTGGTCTCTGTTTCTTTTGTCTTCACTTGCCAGGATCTTCTTACCATTTGACATTTCTTCTCCATGCTCACATGCTCTTTGTATGTATTGTTCCCCATGTTCAGTGTCTCCCTTCTCTATGTCTCCTATACTTTCCTTTCTAGTATTTCCCCTGTGCCTATCTCCCTGCCTTCATCATCTCTCCATTCTGTGACCCCATCCCGCTGTGTACAGTATCACTCATCTATATCCCCCCTGCCCAGCATCTTCCTTCTGCGTTCTTATTCTCCTCCATGTCTAGTCATATTCTCTCTGCCCATATACTCTCCCATGTTTAGCATTACCCCTTTGTGTCCATATACTTTATTTATTTATGTATATTCCACATATCCTACAATTCTATGTGGATTACAAATTATTCAGGCACTGAAGGATTTTTCCCTAGCTGTCCCGGCAGGCTCATACTAATGTACCTGGGACACCCCCATGCTGCATTACATTACATTAAAATACATTTCTAGACAAATTAGTGATAGCACCTTTTATAGGCTTTTAGACAGTACAGGATTCATTACTTTCAAAGCAAAGCAGTTTCTAATAAATGAACATCCCATAATACCTATGATACATATTTTACCCAGTGTTCATAAGTCACTTACAGACCCTCCAGGCAGACCGATAATCTCAGCTAACGGATCCGTCCTAGAACCCTTATCAGATTTTATATTTTTTTTCTTACGTCCATATGTACCTACAATATCCTCCTATGTAAGGGATTTGGCACACATCATCAATATTTTGGATGAATATGACGGAGACTTAGGAGAATTAATTTTAGTCACTTTGGACATTGAATCCCTATAAACAAATATTCCACAAATGGAGGCAATATATGTCATAGAGAAAACACTGAGTGAAAAGAAAATTTACGATCGGATTCCTAATAGGTTCATTATCACAGTGGCTACTATGGCTCTCACACAAAATTACTTTTGCTTTCAAGATAAATTTTATTTGCAAATTAAGGGTACAGCAATGGGCGCTTCTATGGCCCCTGATATTGCCAATTTATATGTAGTGGAGTTCGAAAAGAAGTTCCTTACCACACATGAGTACCAAAATGAAGTTAGACTATACAAACGGTACATAGACGATATATTCATCTTATGGAAGGGCAATACACGCAGATTACACTTGTTTCTGGAGTGGCTCAATACATGTGATTGTAATCTCAAATTTAAAATGGAATTTCATGATCACCATATTCCATTCCTCGATATCATGATCACTAAGGATCGTTACAGTTTTCGTACTACCATTTATAAAAAGCCTACTGACAAAAATAACTACCGTATTTGCCGGCGTATAAGACGACTTTTCAGAACCTTAAAATCCTCCCCAAAGTCGGGGGTCGTCTTATACGCCGGGTACTGTTTACATCACAGTTCTTCAACCGCCGGTCCGCGGTGCCGGTCCGCAGAAAATTCCTGCCGGTCCGCACAGGACCGGCGAGATGGACCCGTTAAATTTTCTGCCCCGATGGTGTTTGCAGAAATCTTCTGTTCCTCCCAGCCTCGGGCAATCAAGACAGGCGGTCATTCCCTCTGTGAGTCTCGCCTATGCGGAAACAGGAAGTTGAAACAAAATAGGCGGGACTCAGAGAGGGAAGGTCCCGACGTTTGCAGCCTGTCATGATCGCTGCCCCTGCTGAGTCGCCGAAGAGGGCCGCGGGGAAAGTGCAGGCAGAGAGAAGATGGTCAGCGTGCGCGGGGAGGTCAGCGTGTCGATTGGGGCCATCAGCAGCGTTTGTGCTGAGTCTGCCCACGTGCAGGATGCGGCAGGTAGGGGCCTCCGACTCGTCTTGGGCGGCTGGGCCTGCGGTGCAAAGCTGTTTTTGCCGGCTTGGGGGGGGGGGTCGCGAATCGGAAGAAGGGGTAGTCTTATACGGCGAGTATATAACAAACTCTATATTTTAACTGTAAAAGTTGGGGGGTCGTCTTATACGCCCAGTCGTCTTATACGCCGGCAAATACGGTATTTACATTATTTAAGCTTTCATCAGAGACCACTAAAGAGGAATCTTCCCTATAGCCAATTCCTTAGGCTTAAAAGATTATGTACTACACCAGAAGAGTTTGAAAAACAAGCTCCTGGTATGGCTCACAGATTTGCTAAAAGGGGTTATCCCTTGGAGGATATATATAATGGCTACCAATGTTCCAAATTGCTACAGCGTGAAGATTTACTTCAAACTGGAAATAAGACATGTAAGCCACCAGATTTTACTTGCATTTTAAAACATTCATATCTATCAGGCAAGGTCAAACGCATAGTTATGTCCAACTGGTGGATCACTGTTTTAGAGGAGCAAAACCTACTATCGCACTCATGAGGAATCCAAATCTTAAAGACAAACTGGTGCCTTCAGCGCTTCCACATACTATTATGACTCCAACTCATCACACAGGACATCGACCCTGTTCTTCATGTTCTGTCTTTTGTCATTCACTCAATATCATCTCTTTCACACA
The DNA here is from genome assembly GCF_902459505.1 of Geotrypetes seraphini. Taxonomy (NCBI): domain Eukaryota; kingdom Metazoa; phylum Chordata; class Amphibia; order Gymnophiona; family Dermophiidae; genus Geotrypetes; species Geotrypetes seraphini. The sequence goes on from NC_047086.1 coordinate 288,342,982, forward strand.
TCCACGGACCGGAAAAAAGATTGGTTAAATTTTAGTAGTAACTGTGATACCTCACAGGTGATTTACATTATCATCTGTCCATGTCAATTCATCTATATTGGTAAAACCAAGCAGAAAATCAAAACAAGAATCATCAAACACAGGAGCTGCATTTTGAGAGAGGTTCTTACAGCACCTTTAGTCACCCATTGAAAAGAAATTGGTCACACTATCAATGATCTCCGCTTTACTATCCTCAAGACATTTACATTGAAATGGAGAGGGGGAAACATTGACAACATCTTGTTGCAAGCAGAACAAAGAGCAATATATGAATTTAACACTATCACGCCAGCAGGACTGAACCTTGAAATCGATTACCATTCCTTTTTTGTAATATATTTTGTATTCTATATAATCTTATATAACTAGTTAAGATTAGTATCAAGATAATTCTCATAGTTGTAAATTTCTGTATACTGTATTTAGATATGCATAAGCTCCTATTACAAAAGACCACATTTTTAGTACTTACATTTTTATCCAGACTGCTATATTTAAATACATGTGATACTTAAATACATATGTTCCTTAATTATATTAGTTTACCTTATCTCTATTTGTTTAGTTGCTGTTCATATTAATATTAACATAGTTAAACACCGTTTTATAGAATTTGATATCAGTATTAATATAGCTAATACCGTTTTACATAATGGTTTTGCATTATATTTATTTATATATCATATGTTTATATATTTTTATATTTCACAAATGAATATGGGGGTATAAGTTTTAAATATGTGTCTTAATATGTCCACACCAAGATTCGTGTGGCGTATACCATCTTCAAATTACCATAGAACATATATTCCTTATTATGCACTTTGATTGTAAATTATATACATTTATCTTTTATAGTTCAAGTAACTTAATCAGTTTTATATTGCAAATCATATATATTTACCTTTAATAATTCAAGTAATTTAATAAGTTCTTCATAATTCATATGATTTAATAGTTTTGTATTAGATCACAATAGGTATATTTGATACCATTTACAGTTCTTTATGGACTGCATATGGTTTCAAATGGTAAAGTCACTGTTTACCGGTGCTTAATGCCCAGATTTATTGTTGAGACTCCGAGATTATGTTTACATGCTCCCCCCTTTTTTTCTCTCTCCAGATAGCATCTATAAGAAATTGGTTCACTTTTCATTTTTTGTGTTTTATTCCAGCTTTACACTATTTTTGGTTTCCACACACACGGTGCTTTTTGCTTTCTATGAACGAGATATCTCTCTAAGAGATATAATAATTTCTTGGCTTTTTGAGGCAACCAAACAGTTGTTCTTAAACATCTTAAGACATGTGTTTTTTAAGCCTATCGCAGCTATCCATTCCCTCAGCCCGCCCTCCTTAAGAGATACAATAACTTCCTGCCACGACACGTTGTTTAAGCTTATCGTAGCTATCCATTCCTTAAGCCCGCCCTCTTTTCTGATTTGTCAGCTTTTTGCAGTGTCTCCACATTTCTAGCCAATTGCAGTGTTCCACACTCTCAGACTGCCCCTTTATCATCAGCAAGGTCCTCGCAGCATTTTTGCTTTTGCTTGACTATTTTTGTGACACACATTCCAAGTGAAGAAGGATTACAGATAGGAGGTTGGTAAGTCTGCACTTTTATCCTGTCACTGAAACGTTGCTTAGTCTAACTTTAGGTATGGTTCTAAGCCCATGAATTCCCAATGAGTCTTTCAGATTTCGGGTTGGGTGAGCCCTGGCAGGCTCATTTATATTTATAACAATATAAACGGTATATGCCACCCATAGAAGTGTTTTTATAAATACGATGTAATGCAGCGATAGTTTTCCTTTTATGGCACCTAGAATGTGTAGAGGTGCTCATTACTTTTCTTCATTTCTCTCCCCTTCTGTGCTTAGGACGTAATACGTTTGGGCTAATGTGATGGGTTATGCTTCTTCTTTTTTTAACTTACCTGCTTCTTTTAACCTTTATAACTAACCCCTTTTTATTAAACGTTTTATGTTTTAACCATTTCTTCTTCTTATTTTTTTTTACCTTTTACAAGAATTAAAGTTATGACTTTTATTTTATTCATTCGGTTCTTTTCTTTTATTTTAGTTTTATACCTTTTATGCAGCTTATTTTATACCTTAGCAACCATGGTAGGTCATTATCTGTTTCATCTTTCTTTCCCCTTTCATCCTTTTACTTATTTATTGGTAGTCTTTTAGGATTTGTTTTCATAGTCTTCTTTAGTTTTGTTTTCACTCACTCTTTTGTGGTCTCTCTTTGTTTTAAGTTTAGCATATGTATATGCATTTTTTCCAGTCACTTTCTCAAGATATTTTTGTCACATCACATTTAAGCACACATTTGTACCTCTTACAGGTCTCAGTTTCACGTTCACATTCATCAACATTTCTGGTATTACTTATTTAAAAAATTTTTTATGCATGAAATATTAAAATTTTCTCTTCACTGTTCACGATCTAATATATTTGTTCACATGGATTTTTATCTTAATTTTGCACACCATTTCACATGATTTATGTATTATACATATCCCCTTAGCTTTCATATTTATTTTTATTAGGACCTCTGAGGAAGGAGTGTTTTCCGAAACACGGACCGTGTCAGGTCTTTTGGTTTGTTATAAGGTGGTATTTTTGACTGCATAAATGAAATATTTGGTATAATAAACATTGCCTGCATCTCGTACATAGTTGCCTGCAGTTTGTTTTTTGTTTTTGCTTTGGCTGGTGGTACTGCAGTTTTCGTTGGATTTTGTTTTTGTGTTGTTAAGGAATAGATAATGCTGTATTTTGTATTGTCTGAAGTTTTCTATACAATTGTTTTGTGCAGCAATATTACAGTAGTCAAGTTGACTTATAATTGTAGATTATACTAAAATTTTAAATTGATCTTTGTTAAAGAACTTACTTATCTCACTGAGTTTTTTCAGTTAAAGAAAAAGGTTTTTCTAATTAATTGATTTATTTGAGGTTTAAGGTTAACAGGCTGTCTGAGTATGAACCTAAAATTTTAATGGACAGATCCAGCTTGTATGTAGATTGTCCAAAACAAAAAGTTGAAGGAATCATACTCATATTTTTTCTAAAGCATATGAATTTATTTTTTTCAGTGTTTAACTTTAGCATGTATTCACCCATCCACGTGTCAATACCTGTATTCCTTGTTGAACCCTTGATGCTATATATACTCGAATATAAACCGAGATTTTTGAGCCAAAAAATGACCTAAAAATGGGGGTCTCAGATTATATTCTGGTCATCACCCTCCCACCCCCCTCCTGGACATGTTTTAAGCTCCACCGGGTCTACCATATGGCCTGGTGGAGTTGGCAGAGACAAGAGCGATCCCTCCCGTCTCCTGTCCCGGCTGACTCTGCCGATTTTGGTTTTTTACCTCTCTCCCATCTCCCTTTTTGAATCCCTGGTGGTCCAGTGGCATACTGGGCAGGAGCAAGCTTTTCGTGCGCTTGCCCCACACTGAGCCCCTCCCTGAATGGCCGCCTCAAGTGCTCATGGCCCAGTGGTGTACCAGGCATGAGTGACTTTTCCTCGCTCCTGCCTGGCGCTGAGCCGTTCACTGAATGGCTGCCCCGATTTCTTGTGGGAGTCATGAGAACTTGTGGCAGCCATTCAGCAAGCGGCTCAGCGCTGGACAGGAGCGAGGAAAGGTCGCTTGTGCCCGATACACCACTGGGCCACAAGAACTCGAGGCAGCCATTCAGGGAGGGGATCAGCATGGGGCAGGAGCATGGAAAACTCACCACTGCCCAGTACAATGCTGGACCACCAGGGATTCAAAAAGGTACGCTGGCAGAGGTGGGAATGAGGTTAAAAAAATGTTGGCAGAGTTGGCTGGGACAGGAGACTGGAGGGATCCCTCCTGTTCAGCTGACCACTTCATACAGCAGGACATTGGGAGAGAGAGGGGCCAGAGTTCAGGGCAGGGATGGGAGGGGGGACAGGGTGGAGAGCCTGGCAAGGCAGGGAAGGAAGGGAGCTGGGTGCAGAGCGTGGTAGGGAGTGAGGGGGCAGGGTACAGATCTTGCAGGGCACATAAATATTAACTATTAACCCCTCCCACAGGTCTCATATTCCAGTCAACCTTTTTTTTCTCCTTTTTTTTTGGGGGGGGGGGGAAGAGTACCTTGTCTTATACTTGGATCGACTTATATTCAAGTATATATGGTAAGTCCAATTGTGAGAAATTAGTAAATGGGTAGCGTGGGTCCCTTTGTCTTACAGACAGACTGTGGGACTAGCATTGAGATCATCGACATATAAGTATGTTATAAAAACACTTTTTTCAGATTCTAATCTCAGATATGACCTGTTAGTTAAGAATCCTTTAAAACAACTATATACTTGATCTATAATTCTAATTTTTTTTCAAAAATTTGTTGAGAAAAAAGTGTGACTTACCAGTTCAAAGGCACATGAAAGATCAAATTGAAGAAGTGTCTGTTTACCCTCACAAAGATGAGATTGTATATTATTAATTGGAGACCCAATTATTGTTCAGTACTGAACATTGAACGGAATCCAGACTGAGTAAAATGTAAAATATTATACTTACTTATGCTGCTGGTCTGCAATTGGAAATACGAGGGATCTTCAAAAAGTTTCTGCACTTTTATATTTTTAAACACTATTTATTAGTGCTGCCCGATTCAGGAAAAAATGTTTGATTCGATTCAGCTTATTGAATCAATTTTCCTGCAAAATTGGATGTTTTTTTTTTTTCAAACATCCTCTTTGCCTTCTCCTAACATTACATTACATTAGGGATTTCTATTCTGCCATTACCTTGCGATTCAAGGCGGATTACAAATGGATTGTCCGGAGATTAGAAGCATTTAGGGAGTAGTTTGTACATTTCTTTGAGTTGCTAAGGATTACATCTGAGTTGTCATGATATTGGAAGTTCATATGTAGTAGTTGCTGGTGATACAGGCGCTGTGGTGTTAACAAAATAAACAAAAAATACTTTTCCTTTCTCTTGTTAAATCCTAACTCACGTTTGTGGTCTAACACCAGCTCTGGCAGAATACATGTTTCAAATCTGACATATTATAATCACAAAACAGAAAATAAAATTATTTTTTCTACCTTTTGTTGTCTGTCATTATTCAAATCTTGTTGGTCCCAGGCTCTGGTTGTCTTCTGATAACTTGCATGCTAGGGTCTCCTTTTTTCTTCTTTCTTGTGTCCAACTTCTCTCCCTTCCTGTTTCTTCCCTCCCTAAATCCCATTGTCTACCATCTCTCTCCCTTTCTTCTGTTTTTAGACCCATTATTTCTTCCCCCAAAAGTCCGGCATATGACATCTCTTTGAACCCCCCCTTCCCTCCCTCCTTCCGTGTACTTCAACACCAGGGCCCTCCCTCCCCTGAAGGCCTTTGCCACCACCCTCGAAGGCCTGTCTCCCACTCCTGAAGGCCTGCTTGTCCCTCCTAAAGGCCTGTACCCCCCCCTCCCGGAAGGCCTGCATGTTCCCCCTGACCTCCTGCTCATCCGTTTACCTAATTTCAGCAGCCTGCAGAGAGGATCGCCGGTGCTAGCGATCTTTGCAAGCTGCCATAGGCCTTCAGAGCTGTCTTCCCTCTGCCGTGATCCTGCCTCTGATGTCAGATGAGGGGCAGGACCGCGGCAGAGGGAAGACAGCTCCAAAGACCTATGGCAGCTTGCAAAGATCGCTAGCACCGGCGATCCTTTCTGCAGGCTGCTGAAATAGGTAAATGGATGCGCGGGAGGCAAAGGGGGGAAGCCGGACACCAGCACTTTCCAAATGACCCTCCCCCCTTGCCTTCTAAAGCAAACGCAGCAGCGGCCAGCCAGCAAGAGGCAGCGCTGCCGCTCCTGCTTTAGGGGGCGAGGGTAGAAAGTCAGTTACCGAATCGAGAAGCCAACTTTTTTTTGTTTTGTTTTGTTTTAAATCAATTCAAATCGATTCACCCAAAGTAAATTGGTGAATCGATTTGAATCGGGCAGCACTACTATTTATTAAATATCTCAAAAGCAAATTACATCACTACCTGCAAGTTGAGCCAGCTTTCCTGACTGACTAGTCACATGGCATTCTACAACATGCTCTCTTACCACTTCTCCTGCCCCAACTATTTCTCCCGAAAATAAGAAATTGCAGAAACCTTTTGAAGAACCCTCGTAATTTGATTAGATTCTTTCTTATCTTTAGGGTTGGGTATTACAACAATCTCTTCTAAATTGGTGGGAAAAATTCCTAGTTCAACTGAGTTTGGATCCACTCAATTGCATTTTAAAATTTAAAGATGCTGCGTTCATTATATAAGGTGGACAATTATCCAAGCAACACTACACCCAAGCATATTTCTGAAAAAGAGAGAACATTTTCCATTGAATTGGGAAGTCTGTCTACTGGATAAAATTGATTCTTACTTGGAATAATATAATTAATCAGATCTTTTTCTGACTTCTCAAATTGTCTCCTGATGTTCTGCTTTTGAAATATTCAGCAAGCTGTGAGACTGTGGATAATCTATCTGAAATATGAGGTTATACTTGTTGAACATCTGTCAACGAATTTAATATTTGAAATAAGATTTTAGAATCTGGAGTAATTACTCCTATTAAGTTAGAATAGCAATTCATTTTTTAAAGCATCATTTTATATCTATGAATGGCTTTTCTCCAGTTAGCATATTTCCCCTTCAAAAAATGCACAAGAAAAAATTACTCGGATATCTGCATCTGCTTTCCTGGACATACTTTTTCTAGCCAAAACGATATGAATAGATTTGAAATTGTAAGATTACATGCATTATTGTCTCAGCCTCACTCTGTCTCAGGAACATCTCCAGAAAAATTGCTGGTAAAAGCATGTGCTCTGTGGAACAATCTGTGTATTATATTTGAACCCACATAAAGGACAGACAGTGGTCAAAAGTCCTTATAACCAGGAAGATGGCCATAAATGGCTTTTGAAAATTGCCTTATAATGGCAGAATGAACATAGGATTTTGATTCCAAATCCATTCCAATTTTATCTCCTTTGTTGCCATCCAATTAAGAGATATCATTACTACAATTTGTTTGAGATGTTAATAGATTCTGAAACTAGAGTTATAAATTGAGGAAATAAATGCTGTATAAGGTTTAATTACCAAGGATAAGCCAGGCTTTTGAAACTGCAAAAATAGCAAGTGTATAATTAGATTTTTCTATTACAATAAGTAATTAGCAAAGTTTTATTTTAAGACTAGGCTGGTGGCTCAGTTGCAGTACCAGGGAAAGGAGCCAAGGTTCCATTGTTGAGTGAGGTCTTCTACTACCAAAGATTACCAGAATGACATTCATAACCTGAATGACATTCATAACCTGTGGGGAGGCTCTTAGGAATTGGTCTGGTGACCTTTCCCCTAATTAAGTTAGGAGGAGAGCCCTTGTTAAGATTCTGACCTGTGGGTCCCACTCCTGGTGGGTTGCATTGTTGTTGACAGTATGGTCTCGTGAAGCACCTGCTGGGGGCAATGAGAAGAATCCTTAGACGGTCCCACTGGTTCCCCTTACCCTCTTTTCATCCCCTCTCTTTTCTACCCTTGTTTCTGCTCTGGAGATGGCTTTCATCACTTTTCTATCACCTCTGCTATAATAAGGCAGTCCCTCAATTCTCTCTCTCTTTTTAAAGCTTTATGCTTTAGCAATAATCCATGTGAGACTAACTGGGGCACTCAAAAAAAAGAGAAGCTGTTGACATCAGCAATGGCTATGCAAACTGGGAGTGCTGCAGAGTCCTTTCAAAAATACCTCTACTTTGTATTCTTTAAATGTAAACTTTATTAGAGAGAAATGGCGGTGAAAAATCCTCTTCCCCACCTTGTCTCTAATGTGTTTTAGTGCATATAGTCAGCGCAAGAGGCAGCTGAAGGGAGTCAGGAGGGGCTGAACAAAGTCTGGAGCTAGTCCGGTGCGCGTGGCGAGAGGAGCGGAGAGTAGAGAAAGCAGGAGAGGGGAGTAAGTGGAGACAGTGAGAGGAGCAGAGAACACGTGGTGAGAGGAGCAGAGAGGGAGGCAGACAGGACACGGAGAGGGGAGGAGGCAAGAGATAACTCTGCCCACCCCCCTGATGTCACCAGCACACCACAGCCGAACTCCCCCATAAAAGGGGAGGAGCCAATGGCGAAGGGCCTCAAGAAAAGCCGAATCTTTATCCTTTATCCTTAACCACAAGGACTCCAGGGAAGCAGCAAGGAAAGGACACACAACACCACAAGGCAGAGTACAAACCCCAGGCACACACAACTAACTAACTAGCAGGACTCAACACACCACAAGGCAGAGTACAAACCCCAGACACACACAATTAACTAACTAGCAGGACTCAACACACCACAAGGCAGAGTACAAACACCAGGCACACCCAGCAAACCAGGCACACCCAGCAAACCCAGCAAACTCCCAGCAAGTAAGAAACTCAAGAATGGCAGGGAGAACTAGAAGCAGCAAGACAGCAATCAAGACCGGCGTTCCAGTCACTGAAGAGATACAGAGGAAGGCCACAGTTTCCGTGCAGATAGAGGACAACCCAGGTTGGAAGACGGAGGTCTCTGTGCAGACTGAAGCTATACCCCAGCTGAAGACTTCAGTCTCAGTGCAGACAGAAGAGGTCGACCAGCGAGACGAGCAATAGCTAGACAGTGACATCCTGCAGGAGCTGTTGAGCCTGAGGGAAGAGGTGAAGCACCTGAGAAGCATCCGGGAAGATGAGGCCTTCATCGATGGAGTCATCCAGGAGCTGTCCCAAGTCTCCGAGCAGACGCAAGAGAAGACCATCTTCGAGACACCCAGACCAGCCAGACCTACAGCTTCGGAAGCAATGGTTGGGGTACAAGAAGAGGCTACAGATGCTGACTCCTGGCAGCTGGTTACATCTACAAGCAAACACAGAAAGCCTTCCTCTTCTTCAAGCAAACAGAGCAGCTTTACATCAACCCCTCAGATCACCTTGAGGAACAGGTTCCTGCTTCTACAGGAAGGACCTGCCAATGAATCACAGGAGGATGACCAGCGGATGACTCTGGTTCCGGAGGCAACTGATCAGCTCCCCCCGAAGAAGCGCAGAGTGATAGTCATTGGGGACTCCCTGCTGCGGGGCACCGAGGGACCAATATGCAGACCGGATCTACAATCAAGAGAGGTTTATTGTCTTCCAGGAGCCAGGATCCAGGATGTGACCGCCTGCTTAGAAAGACTGATAAAACCCCAAGACTACTTCCCTATGCTTCTCATCCACGTCGGGACGAACGACACGGCCAGGAACATCCCGGAGAAAATACCTGAAGACTTTGGAGCCCTGGGTGAGAAGCTTAAGCGGATGGAAGCGCAGGTGGTCTTCTACTCAATCCTTCCAGTGAGAGGCAAGGGAAGAGCCAGGGAAGATCGTATCCAGAGGGCAAATGAGTGGCTACGCGGATGGTGCAAAGAGATGAATTTCGGATTCCTGGACCATGGAGAGGCACTTCAAGGACTACAGGGACCAGATGGGCTCCACCTGACCAGAAGAGGAAAGAATGTCTTTGGACGACGACTAGCTCACCTGCTCCTAAGGGCTTTAAACTAGGTGAGTTGGGGGAGGGTACCCTCTCTCATACTGGTGTAGTAAGTAACCATCCTGGCAGGGTAAGTTGCCACTCCATTTCTGAGTCTGAGGTAAGTACACACACAGTGCTGCAGGAGACACACTAACTCAAACAGGAAAATCTCCACGGAGACCGGGAGAACATAAGGTATGGAGGGCTATGTACACAGTTTAAGCAATAAAATTCTGGAATTAGAGACAGAAGTGAGGAATGCCAACCTAGATGTAGTGGCAATATCTGAAATCTGGTTCACAGATTCTCATGGGTGGGATATGGCTATACCAGGATATAACTTGCTCCGTCAAGACAGAGAGGGCAAAACAGGAGGAGGGGTAGCACCATACATCAAGAGGACATCAAAGTTACCAGAATCACAGGGGTCAAGTATACCGGGGAATCCCTCTGGGTTAACCTGGCCAGGGGAAATGACAAATGCCTGTATCTTGGCGTTGTATACAGACCTCCAAGGCAACAGGATGACATGGACATAGAATTAATCGAAGACATCGAGACCATCACACTGCATGGAGACACAGTACTGTTGGGGGACTTTAATATGCCTGATGCTGATTGGAACAAACTTTCTGCTACGACTAGCGGCAGCAGGAGGCTACTAACCTCAAACAGATGGTATTGGAGCCCACTAGGGATCAGGCGATATTGGATCTGATACTCACCAACGGAGATAGTGTCACAGAGGTTTCAGTGGACGAAGCGTTAGCCTCCAGTGACCACAACATGGTGTGGTTTCACCTCAGGAAAGGTTTCACTAGATCAAACACATCCACAAACGTCCTTAGCTTTAAAGGTACTAAATTCAAGAGCATAGGAAATTTCATCTACGAGACGCTGCAAAACCAGGACACAAGAGATAGTGTGGAGGTACTGTGGTCTACTCTAAAATCTACACTACAGGAAGCAACCGACCTCTATATAAAAACAGTGAGTAAACGGCGGAGAAATAATAAACCTCAGTGGTTCTCCGCGGAGATCTCGGAACTCGTGAAACAGAAGAAAAGAGCATTTGTACCCTACAAACAATCAGAAAGACTAGAAGCTAAAGAAGACTATCGGGCGAAATCTAGAACTGTCAAAACAGCAGTCAGAGATGCCAAACTTCGGATGGAAGAGAATCTAGCAAAGAATATCAAAAAAGGGGATAAATCCTTTTTCAGGTATGTTAGTGACAGGAAAAGGAACACAGATGGGATAGTGCGCCTTAGGAAACCTGACGGTAAATATGTAGAATCAGACTACAATAAAGCCGAACTACTTCTGCTCAGTCTTTACATGTGAGGCGCCGGGATCTGGTCCACAGCTGCAGGCAAGGGAGAGTTCAAATGACCCGTTCCGGAATTTTGAATTTACCGCCGGCAGCGTCTACCAAGAACTATCAAGGCTCAAAGTGAACAAAGCCATGGGACCGGATAAACTACATCCCAGAGTACTTAGGGAGTTGAGAGATGTCCTTGCGGAACTGTTAGCTATGCTCTTCAATCTTTCCCTGAGTACAGGAAGAGTTCCATTGGACTGGAAAACAGCTAACGTCATTCCGCTGCACAAAAAGGGATGCAAGACAGAGGCTGAAAATTACAGACCGGTAAGTCTCACATCGATAGTATGTAAACTTATGGAGATGATTAAACACAAATTAGATACGATCCTAAACGATGAGAGACTAAGGGATCCCCACCAACATGGATTTACAAAGGGAAGGTCCTGCCAATCCAATCTGATCAGTTTCTTTGACTGGGTAATGAAAAAGCTAGATATGGGAGAGTCCCTGGATATTGTGTACTTGGACTTTAATAAGGCTTTTGACAGTGTCCCACACCGTAGGTAATTGAACAAGATGAGTTCGTTGGGATTAGGGGAAACATTGATGGCATGGGTTAAAGACTGGCTCAGCGGCAGACTTCAGAGGGTGGTGGTAAATGGTACTCTCTCCGAAACATCGGAAGTGATCAGTGCAGTGCTGCAGGGCTCGGACTTGGGTCCCATCCTATTTAATATCTTTGTACAGGACCTGCCTTAAGTACTTCGAAGTAAAATTGCATTATTTGCCAACGATGCTAAACTGTGCAACAAAGTGGGCAAAAGCACAATACCTGACAGTATGATGCAAGACCTACTCTTCCTGGAACAATGGTTCACAACTTGGCAACTGAGTTTTAATGCCAAAAAAATGTAAAGTTATGCACCTTGGCAGCAGAAATCCATGCAGTACTTACACTCTGAATGGTGAGACCTTAACAAGAACTGCTGCAGAACGCGACCTAGGAGTAATCATTAGTGAAGATATGAAGACTGCCAATCAAGTAGAGAAAGCTTCATCCAAGGCTAGGCAAATGCTGGTATGCATCCGAAGAAGTTTTGTCAGCCGGAAGCCTGAAGTTGTAATGCCGTTGTACAGGTCCATGATGAGACCTCATCTGGAATATTGTGTTCAATTTTGGAGGCCACATTATCAAAAGGATGTGCTGAGAGTGGAGTCGGTTCAGTGAATGGCCACCAGGATGGTCTCAGGACTCAAGAATCTCCCATATGAGGAACGTCTAGGTAAGTTGCAGCTATACTCTCTCGAGGAACGCAGAGAGAGGGGAAATATGATAGAGACATTCAAATATGTAACTGGACGTATTGAGGTAGAAGAAGATATCTTTTTCCTTACAGGACCTACGGCAACAAGAGGGCATCCGCTGAAACGCAGGTGGAAGATTTCATAGCAACACTAGGAAGTATTTCTTCACTGAAAGGGTGGTTGATTGTTGGAATGATCTTCCACTTCAGGTAATTAAGGTAAGCAACATGCTCGATTTTAAGAAAAAATGGGATAAGCATGTGGGTTCACTTCATGGAAGTGCTTAGGGGGGAGGGTCCTTAGAGTGGGCAGACTTGTTGGGCCAGTGGCCCTTTTCTGCCATCATATTCCATGTTTCTATAGTGTTTCAAAAGGGGAAGGAGCCTCAGATCCCCGTGCGTTGTGAAGTGTGCTAACTGAACAACCGCACTAGAAAGGGAAAACTCCTCACTGGCTCCACCCCCCTCCGATCTTCTTGGTGGCTATTACTTCAGCTAGGCGTGTTTCTGAGCTGCAGGCTTTCTCTTGTAGGGCTTCTTTCTAGGGAGCAGGTTGTCTTGAGGCCTGTTCCTTCCTTTCTGCCAAAGGTGGTTTCTCCTTTTCATTTCAGTCAGGCAGTGGTCCTCCTGGTGTTGGTAGCCGGGAGGGCTCTTCCAAGCAGAGACAGCTGCGCAAGTTGAATATCAGTCGGGTTCTTCACTCTTATGTGCAGAGAACTCAGGAGATCAGAAAATCAGATTATCTCTTTGTCCTTCTAGTGGGTCCTCGTAAGGGGGATGGCGCTTCTAAGGCTATTATTGCGCACTGGATCAAGGAGATTATTGCTTCCACTTATCTTCTGAAGAAGCCTGTTCCAGAATTTCTTAAGGCTCATTCCACTAGTGGTCAGGCAGCTTCTTCGGCTGAATCTTCTTTGATGCCTCCAGTGGATATTTGCAAGGCTGCAGTTTGGTCTTCTCTGCATTCCTTTGTAAGACACTACCGTGTGGATGTTCAAGCGCACCGGGATATGGTATTCGGTGAACGTGTTCTGGTATCGGCCCTTTGGGGGTCCCACTGCTTTTTAAGTGAAATCTGTTTTTTATTAAGCAACAAGCCATCACAAATACAAACAGCAGACAAAAGTATTGGTAATTGTCCCCCCCCAACAAAAGAAAACAGGGCTCCCCACCTCCCAAGAGGACTGGACTCTGATGTCCTCTCAGGTTACAAAGAACCCCTGACCCCCAACCCCCCCCCAAAACAGACCCCGCCCCCTCCCCCAGATCAGACAGGCAGACTGGAATACAACTGCAGTCTATTCAAAATACTACTATGCACCCTAGGAGACAAACTGTCCAAATAGGGAGTCCAAATATGAACAAAGTCTCTGCTCCTTCGCCGTGAGGAAGAAGCCAGGGTGGCCTCCCAGCTGAGAAGGCTATGTAATTTATTCCTCCAATACCAGAAGGAGGGAGGAACATCCGCCAACCAGAAGTTCAGTATACACTTCTTCCCCAAAATATAACATTTGCTCAAAAACAATTTCTCAGCAGAAGTATACACAGAAAACAAAGAAAAATGTGCGAACAACATATGATATGCAGATACAGGAACAGAAACCCGTAACAGCCCCTGAAGAAAGGAAGCCAAGGCCCCCCAAAAACTCTGAATACTCTCACAACCCCAAAGACCATGATAGTAAGAGTTCACCTCCACATGACAGGTGAGACAGTAGGGGGTATCGACACAACCCATATGATAGGCCCGGCTCTGGGAGGCATACGCTCTCATCAAGGTCCGGAAGTGGCACTCTCGAAGCTCCGCACTATGCACCAAAGCTGGGACAGCACGCAGAGCCCGAGGCAAAAGACCCACCCCAAGCTCCTGCCCCAAATCCTTCTGCCAAGCCTGCAGCACCCAGGAAAAATCCCACGGCGGTCCCAGGGCCCCAAGCTGTTTATGGTATAAGGAGACCGAGATCCGGGAGGCAGGGTCCTCCCCCCTCCAAAAAAGCGCGAAAACTGATCCCAAAATCCAAAGAAAGAGAACCCCGAGGAAGAGACTGAATATAATGCCTCAGTTGGCAATGAGCAAAGAAAAGACCCGAGGGAGGCAGACCACCACGCAACAACTCTTCACAGGATAGAAGCACTCCGTCCTCTCGCAACACCTGAAACAACAACTCAAATCCGTGAGCGCGCCAGCGCCCAAAGACAGAGGGAAACAACCCCGGGAGCACGAATTGCCCACTCCACCTCCTCCGCCATCACAGGACGCTCCAACATTGCAGAGTCCTCGGCCGAGAGATGAGGTAAACCCAAGCTGTCCAGATAGACCCCCCCGTTCAGAAGATCCGGGCCTGGCGAGGCATACAAATCAGCGAAAAAGTCCCACAGGATACGACTCACTGCCTCAGTCTTATGATGGAGCACACCCTGCGCATCGCGCAAAGCGGTGACCCCTGCAGATCCTCTATAGGGACGTGCCAGGCGCGCCAACATCCTGCTACTCTTGTTGGCAAACCGAAAGAGCTGAAATTGAAAATGCTCCCGAGACCGCTGAGCCCCCCTATGTAGGAGCTCATTCAAGACCTGCTGCGCCTCCAAAAGCTGTGTTTTTAGCTCCAACGTGGCGGCACTAGCATAACGGCACCTCAGAACCCGAACGCTATGCTCCAAGGTAAGAATCTCTCTGTGGCGAGTCTTAGCCTCAAAGGCAACAAAGGCCACAATTTCCCCCCGTAACACGGCCTTCGCAGCCTCCCAATAAAGAATAGGATCCTCGCGATGTTGCAGATTAGTACACTGAAAATCCCTCCATTTGGCCAACAAAAAATCCAGAAAGCGGATATTACGATATAAATGGCAAGGGAACCTCCAGGAAACACCCCCCCCCCCCGGGGCGACCCCCAAAGCCAACGGAGGCCCACCCAAGCATGATCTGAGATTTCAATGGGTCCCAGGAGGGCCTCCCGAACCATAGGGAGCAGATCCCGAGAGAGAAGAATAAGATCAATGCGAGAAAGCGTCCCATGCGCTCGGGACAGATGGGAATAATCCCGCTCCACCGGATGAAGGACTCTCCAAACGTCCAATAAGCTCAAAGAAGAAGACAACATTAAAGCCCCAGTGCAGGTCCTCAGTGACTCCCGTCCCACAGAGGAGGAGCGATCCATCCATGGGTCAGGGACCTCATTAAAGTCTCCCCCGAGAATCAGAGGAATATCCCCAAACTGCAACAAAAGGTTACGCAACTTCTGAAAAAATTGGGCAGAAGGATTGTTAGGAGCATAAAGATTACAAAACAATAAGGGCTTATGGTTAAGAGAAACCGAGGCAATAAGGTACCGGCCCCCAGGATCCCGAAGCACCTTGTGAGTTTGCAGATGAAGGCCCTTGCGAAAAAGGATCACCACTCCTCCTTTACCCCCCAGAGCCGGCGCCTCCAAATGTGTACCCACCCACCAAGAACAGAGCTTAGCATGTTCCACCAAGGACAACTGGGTCTCCTGTAGAAAAGCAATGGAGGCTCTCCTACGATTCAACGCTTGTAATATTTTATACCTGTTAACAGGTGAGTGGATCCCCCCCACATTCCAAGAAATCAGATTATGTTCCAGAAAAGATTAACAAAAGAGCCAAATGCAGAGATGTAATATCCCACAATAGAATGCCAGAGGAGTGTCCCAGCCTCCACCTCTCTAACCGCTCACTCATACAGTCCCACCCACCCACCTGCCTGATCCAACCTAGACTCCATTCCCCACACCCCCCACCTCCCCAAATCCCCCCCACCCTCCCCCCAACCCCCAACAACCCATACCAAACCATGTACCACACCTCAATAGGTGCCACTTCCTGAAAGCTAGGTACGCCCACTGCAGGCCACCCACAAAAAACAATCAGCCCCGGAAACCCCCCAGAAACTGGCAACCCAAGAACAACAAGCAAAAGAAACAAAAATAAAAAGAGTAAACAGAGCCAGGGAGCAAAACCCCCCAACAAAGAAGACCGCTACCTCCACCCCAGCCACCCAGCCAACTGACGGGATCTAGAGCAACCCCACCACTGACAAACAGAGCAGAAACACACCAACCACACATCAAACCCCTGTCCATACCCAGACCTACTCAAGCGGCCACACACATACAAATCCCACCACAACCCACTCCAGAGCCACTCCTGCACTCTCATCCACTCTCTAACTCAAAACAAACCTCCAACCCCCCTCCCCCTACCCCTCCATAGAGACCAGACCCAAAATGCAGGTAACCCAACAATAGAAATTCTGCATGAAGTGTGGAGCGCACTCAGGCGAAGTCCCAACTGCAAGAGAGGAAGGTCCACCCGGGAGACAACTCCCCACGCTCAAAGCCTGGAACCCCAGAAGCGAGCGGAGAAGAAAAAGGGCAGAAGATCACGGTGCCACCTCAGGGAACCTCTCCTCCACAAACTGCCGAGCTGCTTCCGGTGTGTCAAAATGATGTGGCCTGCCCGCGTGGAGCACCCTCAACCGTGCAGGATATTGAAGAGAAAAAGGAATACTGCGCCGAACGAGACTGGAACAGAGAGGAGAAAACTTGCGCCGAGCCTGAGATACCTCCGCCGAGTAATCCTGGAAGCAGAGGACCGGTTTATTGTTGTACAGCAGCTTCTTCCCCTGGCGCAGGGCTCTAAGGACCGCAATCTTATGACGGTAATTGAGCAGGCGGCAGATAACCACCCGTGGACGATCCGTATCATCTCTCCGGGACCCCAGACGATGCGCCCGTTCAATGAAGAGGGGGCTCAATTGCTGTGGAAGGGCCAGAGACTCCGACAACCACTTCTCTAGAAAGTCTCCCAGATTGGATTCCGCCAGCGACTCCGGCAAGCCCATGAACCGCAGGTTGTTCCGGCGGGACCGGTTCTCCAGGTCCTCCACCTTGGCCCGAAGCGCTGCTAGTGATGTAGAGTGGGCCGCCTGGTCCTGCGTAAGTCTCTGCATTGCATCCTCAGCAGAGCTGACCCGCTGCTGTGTGTCCCGAACCTCCGACGTCAGAGAAGCAAAACGTTGGTCCAGCGTATCTAACTTGTCTAAGATACGCTGCAGCTTGTCACCCAGGGTGCCTTCCAGTGCTGCCTGCACCTCGGCGGTGACCTCCGCGACCCAGAGGGAGCTGGGGGATTCGGGCGACGCAGGCACCACGTGGGCCGCCATCTTGTTATCGGGCTGCTTCCTGCGCTCGCGTTCCAGCTTTGTTTGACGAGCGGCCATCCCCAGCAAGCCACGAAAACGCTCCCTGAACGCCCGACAGAACTCCCCTGCACGCCGACACCCGGGGCCGAGTTAAAGAAGCCGATCAATAATTAGCGCTGCAGCGGGCGTACCGGAGCCACGAGCCCGTCCTGCTCACAGCCCCATGCTTCCACCGGAAGTCCGGGGGGGTCCCACTGCTTTGATACGACCCATTTGTAAGGACTATACCAGTCTACCAAGTGATACAAAAGGAGAAATTAAGTTCTTACTTGCTAATTTCCTTTCTGTTAGCTTGTAGACTGGTATAGTCCCCCACCCTGTCTGTCTTTGTGCGGTGATTGTGGGTTTTTGTTTTGCTTGCGTGCAGATTTTGTTTTTTCTGCGAGTTCTAGAATTTTTCTAGGGACAGGGAGAAGTAACAACAGCACCTATGGCTCAGCTGGCTTAGCTGGTGAGCTGTGGGGATGTTTTCTATACCAGGATTAAGTTCTACATATGTTCCAACAATAGTTTATAAGTATTTGTTGTTTTTTCCACTCCTGTTTGGAGTGTATTATACTGTTTTAAGTTGAAGTCTTTCCTAGGTTCTGCTTGGCTATTCGGCAGATTGAGTTGCTAGGGAGATTCTAGCCTGATATACATGTTTGTGCTCAGTCTCTACCTGCTGGTAGCAATGAGGCATATAACCCATTCGTAAGGACTATGCTAGTCTACAAGCTAACAGAAAGAAAATTAGCAGGTAAGAACCCAATTTCTCCTTAAAATTGTTTTAAAATTGATCTTTAAATAAATAATTTATTTTCTTTTTTCCATTAAATTATATGAAATAGAGCTATTGAATATTATTGAAACAAGGCAGTATGGTGACTGGGAGCATACATTTTTGATTTCTCAATCTTTGGTTTATTTAGTTTATTTAGAATGGCTTGATATACCACAGTTTGAACAGAAAAAAATACAATATAAGTAAACCAGAACAAAACAATATACAGTAGAATCCCGATTAATTGGTACTCAAGCAACCGGCACACTTGCCCAACCAGCAAAAAAAAAAATCATCTTCCATCTAGCCACCGCAGCAGTCCTGAGCCACAGAATCCCCCCTCAGCCCTGAAGCAGTGGCAGCAGTCCTGAGCCGCAAACTCCCTCCAACCCCAAAACAGCGACAGTGGTCCAGAGCTGCAAGCCTCCACCTTCCCTCCCTCCCTTATCCAAAGTCAGCAGAGGCAGCGGTGAAAATAGGCTGCTTGTGACCAGCCCCGGCAGGGCCTTTTCTTGATGCGTTGCTTCCGACGCAGCAGAGGAAAGGCCCTGCTGGGGCTGGCTGCGAGCAGCCTGCTTACTGCACTGCTTCTGCTGACTGACTGCCTCTGCTGCTTCAGTAAGTATGGGGGGGGGGGGGGTGTCCAGGAAGCCAGATCCGCATAGAGGGAGAGAGGCAAGACCCGGGGTGGGGGGTGGATGTGGACCAGAAGTGCATGTGTGTGTGTGGAGGGTCCAGCAGGGGAGGTTAGATGGATGAATACTGGACCCAAAAGTGGGAGAGAAGGAGGGGGGGATAGAAAGTGGTCCAGACTGAGGGGAGGAACCAGATGCTGGACCTACAAGTGGGGGGATGATAGAGAAAGGAAAAGAGTGAGGTGGGAAGGGAAACAAAACTATTTTTACAGTAACTGTCAAGCAACCAGAAATTACAGTTAACTGGCATCCACCAATCCCCATGGGTGCCAGATAACTGAATGTTTACTGCAGGGGTCTCCAAAGTCCCTCCTTGAGGGCCAAATCCAGTCAGGTTTTCAGGATTTCCCCAATGAATATGCATTGAAAGTAGGTCATGCACATAGATCTCGTGCATATTCATTGGGGAAATCCTGAAAACCTGACTGGATTTGGCCCTCAAGGAGGGACTTTGGAGACCCCTGGTTTACTGTAAAGAGTACGAGGGGCACTAGGGGATAATTCTATAAACACAATGCTAATATTTAGGCACCAAGGCACATAAATGACCAGAATAACAACAAGAATTATTTCTATTGTGCTACCAGGTGCATGCAGTACTGTACATTGTACATGCGAGAGGCTGTCCCTGCTCAGAACAGCCTTTTGTTTTGACTACAACTGTGTACACCTTTACCAAGGTGATGGTAGTGGTAGCGGCTCACCTTCACAGGTTGAGCATTCAGGTCATCCTTACCTGGACAATTGGCCAATCAGAGTCCCCTCACCAGGAGATTGAGCATGCTATGCAGGGGGTGATGGATCCAGAGATTCCTCCTGAGACTTGGCTAGATAGTCAACTTCCCGTAAAAGTCAACTACAGCTGACCCAGTGCCTGAAATATCTGGGAGTCCGCTTTGACATGGCGCAAGACCATGTTTTTCTTCCTGAGCTATGCAAACAGAAGCTTAGGAGGCAGACCATGTACTGGCATTATCTGCAGGTGCTGAGCTTCATTGCAGCCTCCCTTGAAGTTGATCCCTGGGCAAGAGCGCATGTGTCTCCACTCTAGGACTATCTTTTCTCCTGCAAAGACACGCACTACAGACTCAACTCCCCTGGACAATGGAGGCGAAACACAGCTTACATTGGCTTCAGGGGAATGCCTTATCAAGGGGCATGCCTCATTTCATCTCATGGGTGCCAGTCTGAGCAGCTGGGGACTTGGGGAGACCACTGTGGCAGTCACCCTCTTCAGGGCAAATGGACCCCATCGGAGAGCAAGTGGTCTATAAATTGTCTGGAATTCAGAGCCATTCATTTGACACTGAAGGAGTTACAGATATTCCTGTCAGTAAGGGCAGTCAGAGTATTCTCTGACAACGCCATCGCGGTAGCTTATGTGAACAGACAAGGAGGCACCAATGTTATTCCAATGGGTGGAAGTCCACCTGCAAGCCCTCTCAGCTGCCCATGTGATTGGCGTAGAGAAAGCTCAGGTTGATTTTTTTCAGTGAGCAGACTGGATCCGGGATAGTGGTCCCTGTCCTAGTGAGCATTCAGCCTCATTGTGTGAGGGGCTTTAAGCGCCTGGGCCAGTCAGGGCCTTAGGTCTCTCCACAGTGCATCCCACAGTGCTCCGGGAAGGGGCAGGCCGGCCATCTCAATAAGGTAGGGGAGAGGGTGGGGTCCGGGTGGGCTACTTTACGAGGTGGGGGGAGGGGGGTTGCAGCAGGAGGGACTGGGCATCTCTCCTGCTGACGATGTTTGGTGGGGGTAGGCAGGAGAATTTAGGCATCCCTCCTGCCAGCGATCTTTGCGGGGATGGGTTGTGTCTGGCAGGAGGGACTGGGCATCCCTCCTGCTGGTGATCTTTGCGGGGATGAGGGGTTCTGGCAGGAGGGACTGGGCATCCCTCCTGTCGACAATCTTTGTGGGTGTTGGGGGGTGTCTGGTAGGAGGGACTGGGCATCCCTCCTGATGACAATGTTTGGCAGAGGGTGGGGGTGGGGGTTAGGCAGGAGGGACTGGGCATCCCTCCTACTGGCGATCTTTCTGGGGTTGGGGTGTGTCCAGTAGGAGGGATTGGTTATCCCTCCTGCAGGCGATCTTTATGGGGATGAGGGGTTCTGGCATGAGGGACTGGGCATCCCTCATACTGGCGATCTTTGCGGAGGGAGTGGGGGGTTCCGGCAGGAGAGACTGGGCATCCCTCCTGCTGATATCCTTCGTGGGGGGATGGGTTGCAGTGGCTGCTAAACTTATCACGGCAGGGAGATCCCTTGCTAGCCTACATTTCAGGCGCCTGTCACAGGAGGCACCTAGGGCCACCTAAGCTCGCCTAAGGCCACTTCCGGGCGAAACCACACCCAGGCCTAACCTTAGGCGAGCTTAGGCGGCCCTACGGGCCTCCCTAAGCTCACGGAGGCACCTACAATGTAGGTACCTACCCGGGATGATTAAAAATAAAAATGTTTGTCCTGATTGTTGGTTAGATAGCAGTAGGCTGCCTAAAATCGGGACGCCATTTATAGAATTTGCCCCTAACTGTCTTAAGGAGATGTGGCCACTCCAACTGTGTTGTTATCTCAGGATAAGCAAGCAGCCTATTCTCAACATGTGGGTGACATCATCCACGGAGCCCGGATGCGGACAGCTTCGCAAGCAGACTTGCTTGTAGAACTTATAGAAAGTTTGCGACTGCTGCACCGCGCAAGTGCCTTCCCGCCCAGTGCAGGTAGCATGTCTCCTCAGTTCTGAGTTTTCCACGGAGCCAAGAAGTCTTGTTTTCAACGTTCTGCACTAGACTCAGTTCTAAACTTCTTGCCTTCTCTCACCGCGGCTCGTGTTTTGTTATTTTTCAGGGTCACTGTGTTTTTTGTGTGTTTTCATGTCTTAAAAAAAAAAAGAGAGACTTTAATTTTATTTCTTTTGTCAAGGTGGGGTCTACTTTGCGACCTCTGGTGGGTTTCGATTTTGCTGAGGCCATCTTTCTGTCTATGTCCATGCTGGTCGCAGGCTTCAAGAAGTGTAGCTGTTGCCAGCGCGCGATCTCCCTCACTGACCCACATAGGTGGTGTATTCAGTGTTTAGGACCTGACCATCTTCCGGAGTTATGTACTCGCTGTGCTACCCTTCAACCTCGAGCCCTCAAGCGTCGTTGAGTTCAGGTGGAGAAATTCTTTGGTGGTATGGATTCCCTTGCCCCGGTCTCGACCTTGCATCCAGTCAAGCTTCTCACAGAGGTTCCGCCTTCTGTCTCAACCTCGACCTTGTCTTTGATCAAGCCTGCCTCATTTGACGGGACCTCATCCTCAAGTAAATCTGCTAAGTCTTCTCCTGATGAGACACTTGCCTCGCTGCCTCCCTCAGGTCAGATGCCAGAAGTGGTTATCAAGCTGCCTAAGAAGCAGGTTTCCAAGTCAAAGAGTTGTTCTTCCTCTTCTCCTCGGAGACTGTTGCTGCGCCAAAAGTGCCAGATCCTCCAGTCTCGGAGTCACGTTTGGAGGCTCTGATCCAGACCATTTTGGATCATCAGTTGGGCAATATCCTTGCCAAACATACTCCTGCCTTGACTCTGCTTCCTACAGTCCAGCCTGAGTACTCAGCAGTAACACCTGGAGTCGAGTCCTTGACTGGGCCTCGAGCTGAATCTCCTCTCTCTATACAAGGCTACAAGGAGTCGAGTCCTTGGGAGTGCCTTGAGAAGATTCCACACTCTATATGCAAGGAGTCGATTCTTTTGTGAGTGTCTCGTCTGGAGCATAAGCATGCTATTCAAGGAGCCGAGTCCTTGTCAGTGCCTCGAGATGCCTTGACACCAGGAGCTCAATCTCTTGTGGTGTCTCGATCTCAATCTCCAGCCTCCAGCCCTTGTTCCTTGCATAAGTCTTTGCCCTTCCCGAGGCATAGGGCAAAGACTCCTCGACTTTCTGCTCAGCGAGACCTGCCTGGTTCGAGGCACAGTTCTCCACATCAGTCGAGGCATCCATTGAGGCACAGATCCTCTTCTCGAGACATGTCTCGTCTCTCTACACCTCAAGGCTTTCTACTCCGAAGTCGAGGACGCCACCTCCATCTGCTTCTCCTGCGAGGGATTCTTCTCCCAGTGAGTTGTCTATACCTGCATATTCAGGTCTCAGGTGTGAGTACTCCAGGGATACTTCGCCCTCGTTCTCTACTCTTCGAAGCAAGGGTCACCTTCCCCTCGAGGTCAGCCTATCTTAGAACAGATATCCTTTTCTTCTTTCCTACGTCAAATGAGTAAGGAACTCAATATTAATTTGGACTCTGATTCCAAATATACTACTGAGTATTTAGAAGAAATGGGTATGTCTCGACCTCCTGTGGAGTCTCTTAAAATATCCATTAATAGACTTCTTTCTCAAACTTTCAAGAGGAACCTTGGAACACAGTATTATATTCCTGCTATACCAAGCAAGCTGGAATCCCATTACAGAATGGTCCACTGCAAGAGCTTCGAGAAATCTCAGTTATCCCATCAATCCTTTCTCGTGGAGTCCTCTCTGAAAAGGAACAACCCTTACAAGGTTTATGCCACTGCTCCCCCTGGAAGAGAGGGCAGGACCATGGACAAGTTTGGTCACCATTTGATTCAGAATCCTCTGATGGCAACTAGGGTTTTGAATTACAATTTTATCTTCATTTCTTATTTCAAGCATTTGGTTGACACACTGCCTGCATATTTCAAGTATGTTCCTCAACACCGTCTTGCAGGTTTTCAGAATACCATTACCACTTTGAATGAACTCCGCATGCATCTCCTTCAATCTTCCTATGATGCATTTGAGCTTTCCTCAAGGGTCACTGCCTTCTCAGTGTCCATGCGCCTTCTTGCCTGGCTTCGCACTGTTGATATGGATCCTAATCTTCAGGATCGCCTCGCCAATATTCCTTGTCAAGGCAATGACTTGTATATGACTCCATCAAGGAGGCCACTAAGAAGTTGTCTGAACACGTGAAGTCATTTGCTTCCATCATCCGTCCTAAGCCTAAGCCTTCCATCTCTAAGAGCTTCAGGCCTCTACCATCTTACCTGCGGTGTTTCCCACAGAGGGCAGCTCCTTATACCAGAGCGCCTCCTACAACAACAACAGCAGCAGCAACAACAGAGGCAGCAGAAACCTCAGACTCCTGCTGCTCCTAAGGCTGCTCAACATTTTTGACCGTCTAATACAGAGCATAACCTCCATCGTTCTG
Organism: Geotrypetes seraphini; assembly: GCF_902459505.1. Lineage (NCBI taxonomy): Eukaryota > Metazoa > Chordata > Amphibia > Gymnophiona > Dermophiidae > Geotrypetes > Geotrypetes seraphini. The sequence continues at coordinate 288,367,094 of NC_047086.1, forward strand.
CCTCTGTCCTCTCCCCTTCCCATTGGACGTCGTCTCCATCATTTTTATCGATTATATCAGACCTCTGGGTCATGTCTATCCTCAAGGAAGGATACTCTCTTTGTTTTCTCCAGATTGCGCCAGATCTTCCTCCAAGAGAGTATCCTTCCAATCCATCCCAGACTGCCCTTCTTCTTCAGGAAGCTCAAGCTCTGCTTCATCTCCAAGCCATCGAGGAAGTTCCCTTGGAACAGCAGAGCAGGGGTTTTTACTCCCGTTACTTCCTGGTTCCAAAGAAGACGAGCGACCTGCGCCCCATCTTGGATCTCAGGAAACTCAACAAATTTTTAGTCAAAGAAAAATTTTGCATGTTGTCTCTGGCATTCTTATATCCCCTTCTAGATCAGAATGATTGGTTATGTTCTCTAGATCTCAAAGATGCTTACACTCATATTCCCATTCATCCAGCCTCTTGACAGTTCTTCAGATTTCGGGTGGGAAATTTGCATTTCGAATACAGAGTGCTACCCTTTGACCTGGCTTCCTCCCCAAGAGTGTTCACCAAGTGCCTGGTGGTGGTAGCAGCAGCTCTGCGGAGCCATGGTCTACAGGTGTTCCCGTATCTGGACGACTGGCTCATCAAAGCTTCATCATCTCAGGGGGTTATTGTAGCAACCCAACAGACTATTTGGGTCCTTCAAAATTTGGGGATCGATGTCAACTTCCCAAGTCCCAGCTACAGCCCCCTCAACAGTTGCAGTTCATCAGAGCTGTCCTGGACACTATCCAACTATTCCTTCATCAGCAACATCAGGATGCTCTCCTTCGTCTCTGTCACAGTGTCTTCACTGCCGAAAATTTCAGCAAGACACATGATGGTTCTACTAGGTCACATGGCGTCTACCATTCATGTGACTCCTTTTGCCAAACTTCACCTCAGAATTCCTCAGTGGACCCTGGCATCCCAGTAGCCACAGTTTTATAACCCACTCTCTCAACACATCAAAGTGACTTCTTCATTGAGACAGTCTCTCTGCTGGTGGATGCTTTCTTCCAATCTCTCCAGAGGTTTACTGTTTCAAACACCCTCTCATGAGAAGGTCCTCACGACAGATGCCTCGACCTACACTTGTGGGGGCTCATCTCGATGGTCTCTGTACTCAAGGCCTTTGGTCCAGAACGGATCGTCAGTGTCACATCAATCTGTTGGAACTCGGAGCGATCTTCAATGCTCTCAAAGCTTTTCAGCATCTTCTTCATGACCGGGTAGTCCTTATTCGAACAGACAACCAAGTTGCCATGTATTATGTCAACAAACAGGGAGGAACGGGATCTCTCCCTCTTTGCCAGGAAGGTCTGAAGATTTGGAATTGGGCTATCCTTCACAACACCCTCCTGAAAGCTGTCTACATTCAAGGAGAGAAAACCTGTCTGGCGGACAAATTGAGTTGTCTTCTGCAGCCTTACGAATGGACACTCAATTCCTCGCCTCTCCATCACATTTTTGCTCAATGGGGACCTTCTCAGATAGATCTCTTTGCATCTCCCAACAACAACAAACTGCCTCAGTTTTGCTCCAGGATATACTCTCCTCACCGCCTCGACTGTGTTTCTTTATGTGTTTCCTCCATTCCCTCTAATTCTCAAGACTCTTGTCAAACTCAAACAGGAGCATGCCACCATGATTCTGATAGCTCCTCGGTGGCCCAGTCAACCTTGGTACTCCCTTCTACTTCAACTCAGCACCAGGGAGCTTCTGCTTCTACCAGTATTTCCCTCTCTGCTTACACAGAGTCAAAGGTCTCTGCTTTATCCCAACCTGCAGTCTCTACACCTGATAGCTTGGTACCTCTCCACTTGACTGCCTCTCTACAGTTGTCTCAATCTGTACAGGACATTCCAGAAAGCCTGCCACTAGGCAATGTTACCATCAGAAATGGACTAGGTTTTCTGCTTGGTATACCATTTATCACAAGGAGCCACAATTTACTTCCTTAACTGCAGTTTTGGATTACCGGTTGCATTTGTCTCAATCAGGCCTCAAATCCACATCCATTCAAGTCCATCTCAGTGCAATTGCTGCTTTTCATCAGCCTGTTGAAGGCAAACCCCTCTCTGCTCATCCTGTGGTTTCCAGATTTATGAAAGGACTTTTCCATGTCAAACCACCTCTCAAACCACCTCCCGTGGTTTGGGTTCTTCTTGCTCAACTGATCAAGCCTCCTTTTGAACCAATGGCTTTGGCTCACTTGGAAAGTGTTTTTTCTCATTGTACTCATATCTGTTAGCAGGGTCAGCGAGCTACAAGCTTTAGTTGCAGACCCACCTTTCACAGTATTTCATCATGACAAAGTGCTCCTCCATACTCATCCTAAATTCTTACCTAAAGTGGTCTTAGAATTTCATCTCAATAAGTCTATTGTACTTACAGTGTTTTTTCCAAAGCCTCATTCTCATCCTGGAGAATCAGCTCTTCATACTTTGGACTGTAAGCGTGCTTTGGCTTTCTACTTGCAACGTATTCAAGCACACAGATCTGCTCCTCAACTTTTTGTCTCCTTTGATCCAAACAAGTTGGGACATCCAATCTCCAAGCGTACCATTTGCAACTGGTTAGTTGCTTGCATTTCTTTCTGCTATGTTCAGGCTGGACTGCATCTACAAAGTCAGAGCCCACAAAGTCAGAGCCATAGCGGCATCAGTAGCTTTCCTTAGAACTACTTCTGTTGAGGAAATCTGCAAAGCTGCCACTTGGTCCTTGGTTCATACATTCACCTCTCATTATTGTCTGGATACTTTTTCCAGACGGGATAGCCATTTCTGCCAGGCAGTGTTACAAAATTTATTCTCCTGAATTGCCAGCTCTCCCTCCATCCCATACTAGTTAGCTTGGAGGTCACCCACATGTTGAGAATAGGCTTCCTGCTTGTCCTGGGATAAAGCACCGTTATCCAGGGACAGCAGGTGTTATCCAGGGACAGCAGGCAGCTATTCTCACAACCCACCCACCTCCCCTGGTTTTCTTCTTTGCTAGCTATCTGAACTGAGGAGATGCGCTCCCTGCACTGTGTGGGAAGGCACTTGCACATGCGCGTTGCGGTAGTCGTGAACTTTCTAACAGTTCTACAAGCAAGTCTGCTTGCAAAGCTGTCTGCATCCGGACTTTGTGGATGACGTCACCCACATGTTGAGAATAGCTGCCTGCTGTCCCTGGATGACACCGATATGGTAAGTAACTATGCTTTCTAGTCTTTTTTTTTTCAATGGCAGCCTTTGAGGAGCAGTTTATGAGAAAGTTGAAGATTGTATGGAGCATTTCTTTACCTGGCATGAAGCTATTGCTTTGAGTGCATTGATGCAGAGGCTCAAGGTACTGCAGCCAATTCTTGAACCCCATTTATTGCCTGTAGGTGATACATTAACACCAAGGCTTTGAAGAGCATTGGGTTCATTGCAGACTTCTTTGGTGTCAATCTTCAAAGTCAAAGTTAGACAAGTTCCTGCTAGACCAGAACGTATGCAGGTAAGGCTAGATTCAATTAGGGCTCAGGTCCTTGACCTAGGGGCTGCTGCGGGAGCGGACTGCTGGGCACGATGGTCTGACCCAGCAGCGGCAATTCTTATGTTCTTATGTTCAGCCCATCAGGGGAGGAAGCTTTCTCTGTGCAGAGAAGATCCTCATTGTCTTGGTAGTACAGTCCTAGACCTGACCAGGAGTTCAGTTGCTTGAGGCAGGCAGAGACTCGGAACACTTCTACAGAGTACCTTTCTAATCTGCGCAGAGTTTCGCCTATGATTGTTTTTAGCCTCTGATCCATGAGTTTATATATCAGGACCTCTAGGGACCCTTGAAGAAGACAGTTTTGTTGAAACATGGACCGTGTTGGGTCCATAGTCCCCAATGTTCTGGGTCCTAGATATTTCTTCATGCGGATTATTGGATTGTATTTTTAAATAAAAGCCTGCATCTTGAATATCATCCTCTCCACAGTGTTTTTGACCTGAACCCTGAAGTGCAGGAGAAGCTGACAGTTGTACTATGCTGTAGAGAGAATCCCTTCTGAAAGTGTGAGTGGCTGCTACTTTTATCAAGTATCACTTGGACACACTTTTGACCCTCTCCAGGCCCACTATGCTTCCAGAAGTTATGATAGTAGAGGTCAACAACAATTCTAGTAATCTGAAAGATATAGGTATCCTTTGCTCTCTTACTTTTCCCAAATATGTTAGGACCTCACTCTTGGCCAAGATAGCAGAGAGCCTAAAAATCCTAGACAGCTACCCAATTAAAACTAGGAATGAGCTTTTGACGGGCTTTGGCAGAGCATAATTTCAAGCTCTGAAGCCGTCCCAGACAACCTTCCAGAAGGAGAGACTGAATTATTTCCAAGCAAGGTGGCCCCATATAACCTCAGACATGGTGGGTTCTAAAAATTGTCCCTGTAGGTTACCATCTGCAATTGGAATATATTCCTCCAAATTGCTCCCCAAGAGCATCAAGGTTAAGCTCCTAGCATCAGAAGTTGCTTACTTGTTTCCCTTTTGTAGGCCAGTGTGGTTGAGCCCTTTACGCCAGGGAAAAAGAGAGAGGATTTTATTCCAAGTATTTCCTGGCCACAAAAACAAACAAACAGAAGGGGAGGGGGGGGAGGGAAGGTGATTTGTCCCATCCTAGACCTATGGGCCCTGAACAAATATTTATTTAAACAAAAATTAAGAATGGTTTCCTGAGGCACATTCATACTCATGATAAAAGGAGATCAGTTATGCTTTCTGGACTTAAAGGATGCTTATTCAGATACATCTAAGTCAAAGGTAATATCTCCCTAGTTCTGTAGCACTGGTATCCGGAACCTCCCTACAAATTTAATTTTCTGCGAAGATCTTGAGAGTCCTTTTTGATTCCTCGCTCTCTTTTAAGGATTAGATTAGCTCTGTGATTAAGAAATGTTTTTTCAATCTACGTATGCTGAGGAAAATCAGACACCTTTTCCATCAACAACATTTTTCCATTCTGGTTCAGTCGATTATTTTGTCTCATCTCGACTATTGTAATCCTCTCTATCTTAGTATTACAAAAATCTGTCTTTTTAGATTACAGTTGGTCCAGAACACTGCTGATAGATTTATTTTCAGGAAATGTAAGTTTGATCATGTGACACCATTACTCTATAGCCTTCATTGGCTCCCTGTGTATTTTAGAGACCAGTTTAAATGTGCCTGTGTCATTTTTAAAATTCTCTTTGGTATTTTCACTCCTCTAGTTTCTCTATCTTGGCATCTCTATAGATTCTCTTTTGCAAGGGGTGACCAACAACTTAAGTTATCCTGCCCATCTAGTAAAGGTATTAAAAGAACCAAGGCTTTTGGTCAATCTCTGTCCTTCAAGTTCACCCAACTGTGGAATGATCTTCCACTTTTTTTTGCAAAGCTCTAGCTCCCTTCCTCTCTTTCGTAAGTCTCTGAAAACTATCATGTTTACTAAACATTTTGGTAATTAATTTTTTTTTTTTTTTTTTTTTACTTCTATTATATCTTTATTAGCTTATTTAATTTACTGTTTTATATTTTTACTATCTTAACCTAATTTACTGTAAACCGAGTCGAGCTTTCCTGGATTGAAGTCTGTATACAAAACTAAGCATTAGATTAGATTTGTAGTAGGGAAACAGTATTTCCAATATCACTCACTGCCCTTTGGTCTTGTAAGAGTTGAACAAAGTGCCTAGCAGTTGTTGAAGTATCTCTATGCAAACTGGAGGTACACCTGTTTCCCCTATCTGTATGATTGACTGGTGACGAACACAACAGATTATAGGCATCGGAACGGGGGGGGGGGGCACAGGGGCTGTGGCCTCCCCCAAAATTGGCACTGCCCCAGCCCCCTTCCCTCCCTCCCTTTCATGTCAGGCTCTTCACTGGTGGGAACGACTTTCTTCTGCCGCAGAGCAGGAAAGAGCACTGTCCCAGCCCCCTTCCCTCCCATCCCCATCAGGCTCTTCACCTGGGATTGGCTTTCTTCTGCCACAGAGGGACAATGAACACTGCCCCAGCTCCCTTCCCTCCCAATCCCATCAGGCTCTTCACCTGGGATTGGCTTTCTTCTGCCACAGAGCGACAACAAGCACTGCCCCAGCCCCCTTGCCTCCCAATCCCTGTCAGGCTTTTCACCCATGGGATCGGCTTTCTTCTGCTGCTCAGCAGCAACGAGCAGGAGCATGGGAGCCAGTCAACAAGCCGCTCAGCGCCGAGCAGGAGCACTAAAGCATGCTCCTGCTCATTGCCTCTCAACAGCAGAAGAAAGCTGATCCTGCGGGAGAAGAGCCTGACGGGCTGGGAAGAGGATTGGGGTTGGGAGGGAAGGGGGCTGGGGCAGTGCTCGTTGCCACTTTGCGGCAGAAGAAACCCGATCCTGCCAATTTTGGGGGAGCCCACAGCCCCTGTGCCCCCCCCCCTGTTTAGTTTATGGTCACATATTTGCATAGGGGTTATCTGTGTTCTGGTAGGAATGAATGTTGAGAAGCATACATAAAGTGTGCTTTGTGTAGTTTAATTTTGTGGTTAACCATTATGTATTGTTAATTTATTGTGTGCATATATAAAAAATGATATTACAATTAGTACTATTATGGGGGTGGGGTCTGGGGGGTATTGGGCGGGGTCTGGGATGGAGCTTGTGGGTCCCTCCAAACAAAAAAGCGTTCCACTGCCTATGCATCAGAGGAAGGCTCAAAAGAATCTGTGCATGACCATTCAGGTCCTGGAGCTATTTGGGATTCATAAACTACCCTAGATTATAGTTGAGCCTGTCACAGAAATTGGAAATCATAGGAGCCTTGCTAAATATGATTCGGGCATATGCATTTCTTCCAGAGTAGTGAATTTTAATTTTCATATTAGAAGTTTCAGACATGTACCCGAGTCAGTAGGTATCAGCACATCAGATGTTGAGAATCCTGTCTGGTAGTGCTATAGCCAGAGCCGCCAAGTGATCTGAGTCCAAGAGGGAGACTTTTCTGGCCAAGCCTGCTTTTGAACCCACATGTCTGTACAGTTTCTCTTCATTGTAAACCGCCTAGAAGTCGCAAGATTGTTGGCGGTATATAAGAATAAAGTTATTATTATTATTATTATAGACCATATGGCATCCACATTTAATGTGACACACACAGCACACCTCAATTTGAGGCAGGCTCAGAGGACCCTACCAAGTGGACACATACCAAGTTTTCAAGTTTCAAGTTTTATTTGAGTTTGATGAATCGCTTATTTAGTTTTACTAAGTGAGGTACAAAATTGATAAAAATATAAACATATAATTAGACATACAATTTAAAATTTAGAATAATGGGTTAGACCAAGGATCTCCAAAGTCCCTCCTTGAGGGCCGCAATCCAGTCAGGTTTTCAGGATTTCCCCAATGATTATGCATTGAAAGCAGTGCATGCACATAGATCTCATGCATATTCATTGGGGAAATCCTGAAACCTTGACTGGATTGCGGCCCTCAAGGAGGGACTTTGAGACCTCTGTGTTAGACAAATAAACTTACAGACTGACTAATACAAAAGGTAAGAGGGAGCAGAACTACAATTCAGTATTTTTAAAGTACAGAGGAGAACCATATATGGAGAAAACAATAGGGAGGGAAGAGTGCAGAGGGAACAGAACTACAATTCAGTATTTTTAAAGTACAGAGGAGAACCATATATGGAGAAAACAATAGGAGGGAAGAGTACAATCAAAGAAGAAAACTAATTTAAAGATTAAAAGCATCTTTAAAAAGAAAACTTTTTAAATTACTTTTAAAACGACTCAAGTCGTTTTCCTCTCTTAAATGCTGAGGCATGGCGTTCCAAAGCTGCGGTGCCACAGGGAATTTTCTAGACATCACCTCAGTTAATTAAGTACTTGCTGTCCTGATGGATGGTCCAAGCCAGTTTGAGAAAAGGTGTTCCTTTTCTTATTCCTCTAGTTCAAAGGATACTACCAATAACTGTATCCAAACTGGAAAGGAGAATTCATATAGAATGACTTCAAATTCAAGGTCTCTGGCTTAGGAAAAGCTTCATCAGATTAACTTTCTGGAGCTTAAAGTGGTATGGAACATTCTAAAGTCTTTTAGAGATCAGCTATTCATTCAAATAGTTCTAATTCAGAAAGCCAACAAGATTGTAATATACTATATCAATAAGCAAGGCAGGACGGAGGGACACTTTGTATCCTCTGTGGCAGGAAGCCATGGTTTGTGGAAGTGGAACATCTCTCAGGGGATATTACTCAGAGCCATATATCTGACAGGGAAAGAAAACTGTCTGGTGGACGGGCTGAGTTGAATACTGCAACCTCACTAGTGGTCCCTGCATGAAGTGTCGCCAAGAATATCTTTCAAGAGAGGGGCACTCCCTTGATAGATTTTTTGCCACTTATTACAACAGCAGCAGCTCTACTCCAGCCTACAATCATATGGCAGGCTAGCTTCAGATGCCTTCTTCATTCACTGGGGGAAATGTCTTCAGAACACATACCCTCCGATACTTCTCATTGTGAAAACTATTCTGAAACTCAAAGGGATCAAGGTTCTATGATTCCAGTTGCCTCTTACTAGCCAAGGCAGACATGATTTCTTCTTCTTCTGGAACTTACCTCCTGAAATTCATGGAGGCTGGAAATTTTTCTAATAACTTTGGATCAGAGATCTCTGCTACATCCTGATCTCTAGACAGTGACCCTCATGGCTTGGAGAGGATGGTGGTGAATTCACTAAACTTGCGTGATAGTGTGTCTCGGGTGCTTTTGACTTCCAGAAAAGGTTCCACTAGAAGATCCTACATTTTTAAATTGAAGAGGTTTTCCATCTGGTATGAGGGCAAAACTCTAGATCTATTTTCTTGGCCTACACAAAACTGTTTAAATACATTTTATACTTGTCAGAGCTAGTTCTCAAGACCAGTTCTATTAGGGTTCACTTTAATGCAATTGGCACTCATCTTCAAGTAGAAGGTAAATTCATTTCTGCTCAGCCTTCATTTGTTCATTTTATGAGGGGCTTGCTTGTAATTAAAGTGTCCCATCAGGCCTCTTACAATATCATGGAACCTTAATGTCATTTTAACCCCGCTGATGAAAGCTTCTTTTGAACCTCTTGATGCCCTTTATCTTACCTGACCTGGAAGGTTCTATTTTTCATTAGTGATCTTCAGGCTCTAGTAGCTGATTTGCCTTACTTAAAGATTTACAACAATAGATTGGTCTGGTGCATTGCATTTTGAAAAGAGTAAAAGGTGATTTTCAAGTGCAATTCTTATAACAAGAATCTATTTTACATAAAAATAAAACTGGATACGGGCATCCTGCCATGCTTTGCTTTTTAACTGCAGGTGAACAAGATGTGCAAAATTTCAGTTTGGAACTCGAGAACAGGGCTGCCTATCTGAATGAATATTGATGACGTCTGAATCCTCTCTAGTCCACCTGGCAGATTGCATATTCTGATGATTCTTGTAGGTTACCAGAAAGTGTCACAAATGATTATAAATTCCAGGAAGCATCAGATTTAAAAAAAATAAAATGTAATGATTTGAACTGGGTTGGATTTACATTTATGTCTGGGAGGGAAAAATTTTTTTTTTTTTTTTTGCTTTTTCTTCCCATTTAGTTTTCGACTTCCATCAAGCAGCAGATGGTGTGCAGGAGCAGCAAAGACAAGAGCAAGCCGGAAAGAAGTATGTGATTTGTTTTTGATAATAAAAAAAAATACCATGCATCAAGCTAAAAATATTTGAAATATAGAGTATTTCATTTTCATTTGAGAGATGGAAAACTATACTGTATCCATTTTTTCCAAAGTGGGTAATAACAATGTTTTGATTTAACTGGTCCTGAAATTTAGTGCTGGATTTCTTTTCAGGACATAGATGAGAAGAACCAGTTCTTGCTTTCTGTCACTGTGATTGACTCAATGTTATTGACCCAGTGAAAAGAAAAATGCCTTTTCATTTTTTGTCTTGAGTTTTCTGTGAGCCTACAATTTGGAGGCAATTTAAGTTCTTCCAGCCTATTCTGTAAGCCTTTAAACATGTCAATAAGGAAATTAGTGTATATACTCAAATATAAACTCATCCAAATATAAACTGAGATAATATTCCCCCTTTTTAGGGGAAAATGTTAACTCAAGTATGGTATAAATCTGGGATTTATATTCAAGCATTCCTCTCCTTCCTTCTTTCCTCATGGTGTCTGGCGTCCATTTCTCAGGGCATACCCAGCCAGTTAGATTTTCAGGATATCCACTGCATCCTTGGTATGCAAAGCTATCTCATGCATATTCATTATGGATATCCTGAAAACCTGACTGGGTGTGTCCCAAGGACTGGATTGAGAAGCACTGCTCTAGAGTATTACTTTGCTCACATGTATATCTCCCTTGCAGTTATGTGCAAAGTGGGTGACGTCATCTACAGAGCCCCCTAGCGGATGTTCTCGCAAGCAGACTTGCTTGAAGATCTTAAAGCTTGCAAGTGTACCGCGCATGCGCGAGTGTCCATCCCGCACAACCTAGGGCATGCGTCTCCTCATCGTTACCTCAGTTCTAAATTTTCTGTGGAACCAGAAGCCGTGCTCCCGTGCTTCACGCGTATTCGTTGTACCTCTTTGCCCTGCGGCTTGCTTTTTTTTATTTTCGGTGAGTTGCTCTGTTCGCGTCCTTTTTTCTTCCTTCGTGTCTTTTTGACGGGTTACCGGTCTTGGTTAGGCCGCCTGGCCTCGCGGGGCTGCGGCTGCATTTTTTCTTATGTCCTGGCCTCGTACCGGGTTTAAAAACTGCACCAAGTGCAACCAGGTGATCTCCATCACCGACTCCCATCCTTGGTGTGTGGAGTGCCTGGGTGCGGATCACCGTGCCGAGTCTTGCCCGCGTTGTGCGACCTTACAACCGCGGGCTCTTCGTAGGAGGGTGGCCAAGATTCTCCAATTCTTTGGCCCCATGGAACCTGCAGGACAGGGCCAGCAGAATTGCCTGGCGGACAGGTTGAGTCGTCTGCTGTAGCCTCACGAATGGTCTCTCCATTCCTCGACCCTGCATCAGGTGTTTGCTTGTTGGGGGACTCCGGAGGTCGATCTGTTCGCGTCCCTCCTCAATCACAAGTTGCCCCGCTTCTGCTCCAGGGTCTAGGCCCCTCACAGGATTGAGGCGGATGCCTTCCTTCTGGATTGGACGAACCTGTTTCTGTATGCGTTTCCTCTGTTCCCTCTGATTCTATAGATTCTCATCATGCTCAAGTCCACGCACGCCACCATGACTCTGATAGCAACTCGGTGGCCCCTTCTGTTGCGGCTCAGTTCCAGGAGCCTCTTCTGCTGCCTGATTTTCCTTCTCTGCTTACGCAGAGTCGGGGATCTCTACTTCATCCCAACCTGCAGTCTCTGCACTTAACAGCTTGGTTCCTCGAGACTTAATGCCCTCGTTCCAGTTCTCCCAGTCTGTGCTGGATGTCCTGGAGGCCTCTCAGAAGGAGTCCACTCGCCAGTGTTACCATCAGAAGTGGACCCGTTTTTCTTCTTGGCATGCTCAGCTGCGCCAGGACCCGCAGTCTGCCTCCTTGTCTTCTGTCCTGGATTATCTATTGCACTTATCTGGCGCTGGACTCAAGTCCACATCGATTCGAGTTCACCTTAGTGCCATTGCTGCTTTTCATCAGCCGATTGATGGGAAACCTCTCTCTGTTCACCCTGTGGTTTCACGCTTCATGAAGGGCCTTTTTCACGTTCACCCGCCCCTTAAACCTCCTTCTGTGGTTTGGGATCTCAACGTGGTCCTTGCTCAATTGATGAAGCCTCCTTTTGAGCCGCTGGTGCGGGCTCACTTGAAGTTTCTCACTTAGAAGGTTGTGTTTCTTATTGCCCTCACTTCTGCCCGTCGGGTCAGTGAGCTTCAGGCCTTGGTGGCGGATCCGCCTTTCACTGTCTTCCATCATGATAAGGTGGTTCTCCGTACCAATCCTAAGTTCTTGTCTAAGCTTGTTTCAGATTTTCACATCAACCAATCCATTGTTTTTCCTGTGGTTTTTCCAAAGCCCCATTCTCATCTGGAGAAGTGGCTCTGCATTCCCTTGACTGTAAGCGTGTGCTGGCCTTCTACTTGAAGCGCACTGCTCCCCAGCTGTTCATCTCTTTCGATCCTAATTACTTGGGGCGATCTGTTTCTAAGCGGACCATTTCTAACTGGTTGGCTGCTTGTATCTCTTTCTGTTACGCTCAGGCTGGTCTCTCCCTGCCGGGTCGAGGCACTGGCCACAAGGTCAGAGCGATGGTGGCATCTGTTGCTTTCCTCTGCTCGACTCCGATTGAGGAAATCTGCAAGGCTGCCACTTGGTCCTCAGTTCATATGTTCACCTCTCACTATTGTCTGGATGCTTTCTCCAGGCGTGATGGCCATTTTGGCCAGTCAGTTTTGCAAAATCTGTTCTCCTGAATTGCCAACTCTCCCATCATCTCTTTCTGGTTAGCTTGGAGGTCTTCCACATGTTGAGAATATGCTGCCTGCTTGTCCTGGGATAAAGCACAATTACTTACCATAACAGGTGTTATCCAGGGTCAGCAGGCAGATATTCTCACAACCCACCCACCTCCCCAAGTTGGCTTCTTTGCTAGCTATCTGAACTGAGGCCACGCTGAGGAGACGCATGCCCTAGGTCGGGCGGGAGGGGCACTCACGCATGCGCGGTACACTCACAAGCTTGAAGATCTTCAAGCAAGTCTGCTTGCGAGAATGTTCACTAGGGGGCTCCTTAAATGACATCACCCACATGTTGAGAATATCTGCCTGCTGTCCCTGGATAACACCTGTTACGGTAAGTAACTGTGCTATTTGGCATCTAACATTAACATAGAAACTTCACTGGCTACCGATCGAGGCCAGAATCATCTTCAAATTCGGCTGTCTATGCTACAAGACATTATTTGGCACAGCTCCCACCTACATCTTGAGTCACTTTACCTTACAGTACAATCCCCACCTCTCCCGCAAAACATTACTATTCACATTCCCGCCACCAAGAGGTTGCCACTACAAGAAATTCCTTGACCTGACACTATCCTTTCAAGCAGAAATCTGGAACAGTACCCTAAGCGGCCTTCTCCTAAACTCCCTGTCTTACCACTCATTCAGAAAAGCACTAAAAACCCACTTATTCGACAAATTTACTTAATAGCCCAAGTCACTATCTTGTATCTCCTCCTGCACGCCCCCTTCCCAGTACACCTCACTCATATGTTCCCTCTCTAAATTTAATATCTAACTGTAAGTTCTCACTCTAAATTAATGCTGCAATCTCTATGCATACCAATCTCTATGCATACCAATTCTCGATGTAATCCTCTATTATTGTACACTGTCTTGAACTGAAAAGGTGTGATGAGATATAAATAAAGCTAAATAAATAAAAAAATTTAAAAAATGACATAAGTTTTTTATTTATATATCACACAAATGCCTTTCGGTTCAAGGTGGTGAACAACAAGAATACATCAAGGAAAATTGTTAACATTAAAGACCTAAACTACCACGGCACATAGATATTGCTGTCTGTCCCAGACGAGATCACAGTCTATGCTTAGAAGAATAAAATATGTAAATGGTAGGAGCTATGGGGCTCATAATTAAAAAATAAATACGGCTGAAAACCTGCCTAAATCAGTACTTGGACGATCTAAAAGACGAAGTGCCGCTAATCGAAACAGGTTTTAGACATACCTAAAAACATCTTAGACCTTGTCAATGCTGCTGTAAGACCAGAGCTAAGAGGGGAGTTTTAGGAGGAGTGATGAGGGCAGGATTTGGGCAGGATGTGGGCTGATCTAAATTTAGTGTACTGCAAGTATAACCAAAACTTTAACGAGGCTACCTGGACGGAAATTGTACATTGTGACTTAGGCCATGTAAAAACAGGTCTAAGTGGCAAAAAGGTATCCAAAGTGACCAGATAAGCACTACAGATACAAAGTACAGTCCCCCACACACTGCCCCAGTGATCACTGACACCCCCCCCCCCCACCACAACACTATAAAAATCTACCTCCAGAACATCAGCACCTGGCAGCCTGGCATAAGAAAGCCTAGTAGAGCTGCACAGAGGTGGCTTAAGTGGTCTTGGGGGGTGGTCTAGTGAACCATGGGGAGGAGGATCCAGGCCCATAAGCCACTCTAATCACTGCATTCATGGTGAAACACGTACACCCCCTCAAAACCCCCCCAAACCCGTTTGTACTGCCATATAAGTGGCATCTGCAGCCATAAGGGCTATTGGGGTGGTGGATAGGTGGGTCTAGTAGGTTCTGGGGGAGTTTAGGGGGGGCTCACCATGTCCTATAAGGGAGTTGTGGTGAGATGTTTATGTGGTACCCTTTGGTGCAATGTTTGGGTGGCAAGTCCATCACTTTGTTGACCCCACCCATGTCCAAAAGGTCTTGTTCTGGGCGTTTTTGACTTGAACAAATTTTTGGGCGAGAATGGGGTATAACGATAGATGACTTAGCGGTCTGGACGATCAAACGGCTGGTCGTCCAACTAGATGATTTTCGGGGGGTGGGGTGGGGGGGAGGCATATTTTGGACGTATTTTTCAGGAATGGACATTTTACTTAGCCGACTTTGGGCGACTAGCTACTTAGGCCAAAAATGGACTTAGACATTTCTTTTGATTATGCCCCTCCACGTGCATATAATAGAAAAAGAAAAAAATATTAAAATCACAATAAAGGAAGAAAAAAAATTAACATTAAAGACAGGTTATATCATACCACTGCACATAGATATTCCCTGTCTGTCCCAGACAGGATCACAATCTACACTTAGTAGCCTAAAGAGTAAATAGTAGGAACTATATGTATATAGTAGAAGAAGAAAATGGTATTAAAATCACAGTAAAAGAAAAGAAAAATGAAATGGGAAGGAAAGCAGAATGGAATAGAAATTAGAATAAAGCTAAAAAAAGTTCAGTTCGGCTCAGTTCAGTGTAAGTCTATCAGAGGATATGATGACACAGCTGACAAACACACCGCATCCATTCAGCGTGGCAAGCAGGTCAAAGGGAGAAGGCAGAACCTAGATGATCCCTTGTTGTCGATAAAGGAGAAGACTCAGGGACACACAGGCATCCGCTTCCGTCAAGGCCGATCTTCCGGAATGTATCAAAACCTCCACCTTAGACAACAGCTTACAGAATTGCTCTTTATAGATGATTTTTTAAAAATAAAAGACACAAATATATAGAGGAAGCTAATTTCCCAGCCACATGTAAGTATATAACTTCTTTTTCCATAGATTTTCAGCCATTAAGAAGATAATTTTATATTCTAGTGCAATGTGTCTAGTGGTCCTGAATGTTAGGGTTATGCATCTGAACCTGCAAGTTTCTTGCAGAATGCTGTCAATCATCTTTTGAGCTCTACCTCCTTCCCAGGGAGCTCCTGCCCTCTTAGTTTGAACAAAAGCAATCAAGTAGCACTGCAATGACATAACCGGAAGGAGGGAAACATGAAAAATTCCCTATATTACACTTCTGTTCTGCTTTGTAACAAACATTACCAATTACCAATATAACATTCTGTTAAAACATTCTGCTAAAACCAGATACAAAAATCTATATAGAACTTGTTGCTACTCGTATGTCCTACTATCAAGCAGAGGCTTAAACCAGACTATCTTTTTTATATCATCTCAGTTAATCTGAGAGATACAGAATTCTCCAAATTCAGACTGATCTAAAGGTAAAAGGCAGGTAAAGCTCACTGACAGGGTGGGGCTTCAGGACCACTAGACACATCTATAAGAAAGAAGATTATTAAGGTAAGAACCTAATTTTTCTAGTGCAATGTTTCTAGTGATCTTAAACGCTAGGGATGTACCAAAGTAGTCCCTGGAGTGTAGTGCAGGCCAGCTGAGCCTGCCTTCAGAATGGAGGACCCAAAAGTGTCATTTTTCCTGTCTGCTACGTCCAACCTATAGAACCTGGTAAAGGTATGAAGGGTAGACAAAGTAGCTGCTCTACAGATTTCCTCAGGCGAAACCACTTGAGTCTCCACCCATAAAGTAGCAACTCCTCTAGGTAAGTGCACTTTCAGTCCAATTTAGTATATTGTATATCTGGATTTTCAGAAGGCATTCAAAAATGTCATGCATGAACGACTATTTCAAAAAATTGCGAGCCATGGAACTGAGGGTGAAATACTCACGTAGATTAAAAACTGTTTGGCGAATAGGAAACAGAGAGTGGGGGTAAATGGACAATACTCGGACTGGAAAAGCGTCACGAGTGGAGTGCCGCAGGGCTCGGTGCTTGGACCCGTGCTCTTCAACATATTTATAAACGACTTGGAAATTAGCAAGACGAGTGAGGTGATTAAATTTGCAGACGATACTAAGTTATTCAAAGTAGTGAAGACACAGAAGGATTGCGAAGACCTGCAATGTGACTTAAACACGCTCGAGAAATGGGCTGCGACATGGCAAATGAGGTTTAACGTTGATAAGTGTAAGGTGATGCATGTCAGTAACAAAGCTCTTATACACGAATACAGGATGTCTGGTGCAGTACTCGGAGAGACCCCCAAGAAAAAGAGACTTGGGAGTACTGGTCAAGTCAATGAAGCTGACCGCGCAATGTGCGGCGTCAGCGCTTAGGGCGAACAAAATGCTAGGAATGATTAAGAAGGGGATCACGAACAGATTGGAGAAGATTACCATGCCGTTGTACTGGGCCATGGTACATCCCCACCTGGAATACTGCGTCCAGCACTGGTCGCCGTACATGAAGAAGGACACAGTACTACTCGAAAGGGTCCAGAGAAGAGCAACTAAAATGGTTAAGAGGCTGGAGGAGTTGCCGTACAGTGAGAGATTAGAGAAACTTGGCCTCTTCACCCTTGAAAAGAGGAGACTGAGAGGGGACATGATCGAAACATTTAAGATAATGAAGGGAATAGACTTAGTAGATAAAGACAGGTTATTTACCCTCTCCAAGGTAAGGAGAACGAAAGGGCACTCTCTAAAGTTAAAAGGGGATAGATTCCGTACAAATGTAAGGAAGTTCTTCTTCACCCAGAGAGTAGTAGAAAACTGGAATGCTCTTCTGGAGGCTGTTATAGGGGAAAACACCCTCCAGAGATTCAAGACGAAGTTAGACAAGTTCCTGCTAAACCAGAACATATGCAGGTAAGGCTAGACTCATTTAGGGCACTGGTCTTTGACCTAAGGGCCGCCGCGGTAGCAGACTGCTGGGCAAGATGGACCACTGGTCTGATCCAGTAGCAGCAATTCTTATGTTCTTATCTGTTAGGTTTGCTTTTAGCGAGAGTGATTAATGGAGTGAGGGAGGGGTGCTCACTGCCACCTTTGATGGGAGAGGCAGTTATAACAGTGTTATTAAAACCGGGTAAAGATCCTCTGTGGTGTGGAGCTTATCAACCAATGTTGTTAAATGTTGATGCCAAGATACTGGTTAAAGTATTAGCTCTTCTTTGGGGACGCTGCTTCCAGTTCTTATACATGTAGACCAGTTGGGATTTATCCAGAGACAATAAGTAGGGTATAATTTCAGAAGGACGCTACATTTGATGTAGGGTTTCCAACAATCTCGGTACAAGAAAGTGTTATTGGCTAGGGGAAGTGGCCAAGATGGTGGTGCTAATCTGGTAGCATTAAGAATGCTCTTATTGCTTTGAAAGTTTTTCCTGTATTTCAGCGATGCTACACACAAAAAAGAAGGGTAGCATGAGGGTGCCTACCTCCTCAACCCCCTCGCTTGCCCTCACCGAGTGAACTTTAGAGCATTACCTGCCAGCAGTTTGCTCTAGTACGGGCGAATTGACCTCTGCCACAAGACCAAGTAGAGAAGGCTCATACTCGCTGGGGTAGGAGATCTCGCTCTCGCTCACACCGGTTGTCCCGTCTCACTGTCTGGCTGATGCGGCTGCCCTGGAAGTGGAAGGACGAGGAGCCGAAAGTGCATCCAGTCCAACCACGGAGGAAGGTTCCAGGGCAGATGAGCTTCCACTGATGCAGACCAGCTTCGGGGAGTTGTCCCCTGTCAGGGAGGACACTTTAGCGGCAATTTTTAAGACTCTTCAGAAATTGGATATCACTACAACGAAGACGGCAGAAGAGATAAAGGCTCTTGGAGCCAAGCTGGATAACATAACTAAAATTTTTGAACAAACAAACATTGAAACTAAAAATTCAATCATGAAAATACAAACTTAGGTCCAATCACTACAAACATATAGATCATTGGCGATAAAGGATAACGAGTTGCTACAATAGAAAATTGAAAATATTGAAAATTGCAACGTCGGTTGAATGTAAAAATTTTAAACTTCCCTAAGTCTCCAGAGATTTCCCCATATAAAATGTTCAAAAAATATTTAGTAGAAGTATTGAAATATTCCTTGGAACTTATACCTCCATTAAATAAAATGTACTAATTTACTATCTATCGCTTTCTGCAAAAAAGTCCCAGGAGATTATAGAAGGGGAAAATATACAATACTCACAGATTGACTTTAAAAATATATCTGCTATCCTAGAGCAGGGGTAGGCAATTCTGGTCCTTGAGAGCCGGAGCCAGGTCAGGTTTTCAGGATATCCACAATGAATATGTATGAGATGGATTTGCATGCACTGCCTCCTTGAGATGCAAAGCTATCTCATGCATATTTATTGTGGATATCCTGAAAACCTGACATGGCTCTGGCTCTCAAGGATCGGAATTGCCTATCCCTATCCTCTAGGACAGTATTCCTCTAGGACAGGGATAGTTGTTCATGCATGACCTTTTTGAATTCCTTCTGAAAATCCAGATATACAATGTCGACCGGGTCACCCGTGTCTATCTGCCTGTTAACTCCCTCGAAGAAGTGCAGTAAGTTCATCAAGCAAGATTTTCCTTTGCTGAACCCGTGTTGGCTGATCCCAAAACTGTTTGTAAAATCATCTTGTGTACCCATTCAACCCAGGTGGTTTTCCATTCATCTGTTTAATGACCCCCCTCAACCTCCCCAAGAGAAACAGGTTCTTCAAATAAGTCTTTATCTCTCTGCGAAATACTTGGGATAGACAGGGCCTCCAAAAACCGGTTAATATCTGCATTCTCATCCCTTGCTTCTCCACTATAAAGTTGCCTATAAAATTGCATAAATACTCGATGTATCCCCTCATCATTATAGTGGAGGTTACCCTGATGGTCTGGACAGTTGCATGAACCCGTCTGGCTCGCAAAAATGAGCCAACATAGAGCTAGATCTTCCTATATTCAAATAAATTTTGTTTCAATTTAGCTTGCATAAAATCAATCTCCGTCTGCAGTTGGTGGAGGTCCATGCGTGCCTGCCGTAACTGCGCAGCCATCAAGTGATCTGGGGATATCTTATGTTTACTCTCGAAGGCCAATATCTTTTCCCTCAGACCCAAAGACCATCAAGCTCCAAGATGCTTCTTCTGGGCCCCCACTTGATAAAGACCCTCGAACCACTGCTTTCAAGGCATCCCAAAGAATGCCATCCCCCACATCACCAGTGTCATTCTCTTGAAGATACCAAGATATTGCATCTCCAACTTCTTTCAACACCTTAAGGTCCCCTAACAAGGACTCCAAGAATGACTCCCCCTCCCATCTCTCAACCCCTTACACTCTATCCATACTGGTGCATGGTCCGAAACTTGTATGATGTCTATCTCTGTCTGCCCTAGGAAACCCTGCAAATTCCTGTGCCCCCAAATGCCATCTATTCTAGTATGTGCTGCATGAGAAGTGAGTGTAGTTTTTTCTGAGACCCATTCTGCAACCTTCAACAGTCAACAAGTCCCATTTCTTTTATTGTGAGAATGCTCTTCCCCTTAGAATGATCAAAATTATGATCAGGTACTACATTAAAGTCACCCTCCGAAAATACATTCCCCCTCGAAAATTGCATCAAATTATCTTACAAAAAATTATAAAATGTCACCTGGTTAGCATTAGGACCATAGAGATTGATGATAGTAAGTGCCTTTATCCCAGGACAAATACGGACCACTTTAAAAGTGCAATGCCACTTTAAGAGTTTAGAAAGTTTGCAAGAGCCCAAACCGTGCATGCGTAAGTGCCTTCCCGCCCAATACAGGGCCCGCGGTCCCTCAGTTTCTTATTTTCCGCGGAGCTAAGAAGTCACGTTTTCAATGGCTGTTGAAGAATTTTTTCGCTGCCTTCCTGCTCTTGCGGTTTCTGACTTTTCAGTTAGTTTCTTCGTTTATTTCAATTTTAGTTGCAACAGCATCGAGTCCCTTGATGCAGACCAAGCAGCGACGCCAACGTTCTCCACTATTGTGGCTTGTCTCTCCTTCGATGTGTACATCCTCGTCGAGGTCACCCTTTCTGAGATAAGCTGCTGAATCGATGGTACCGGCAGAAAAGCCAACTGGTGCTTTCATTTTGGGAGAAGCTTGATGAGTTCTTCCAAAGAGAGCTTGGTGATATTTTCAAACTCCATGCACCAGTGCTAACATCGACTCCCTTGGTACCAGCCCAGTCACAGCATACTGCCAAGAGGCCCCACAGTACCACAGTCAGCTATCCTTCGGAATGTAGACATGGATCTTCATTGAGTTATCAACGATCCTCGACTCAACGTTCTACTCCCCGATATTGATCATTGCATTATCAGTCCAGTTCTCCATTGGTGCATCGATCCACTACTTCAAGACATCAACGTTCTTTTTCTATTCAACGTTCGAAGTCAAGGAAATATTGATCTTCTTCACAAACTTTGAAGCGCAAAAGAGCTTCACACCGATCTTCATGTTCCTTGGATTGGTACTGAAGTCGTCGAAAGCATCGATCCCCTCAACACACAGCTTCTTCAAAGCTTCTCTACAATTCTTATTTACAATCTGGTTCTTCAAATGAGGCTTAAGATACCCCCTTGGAACCATCTTCTCAGAAAACGCCTCCAAAGACAAGATCTCCTACAGAAAGACTGTCTTTTACTAAATATATTAAGCAGCTAAGCAAAGACCTGCCTATCAAACTGGAAGCTGACTGCCTTCAGTGCTGAATACTTAGAAGCCTTGGACTATGATGAGCCTCCCAAAAAACTCCTTAAATTACCACTGCATGGTATTCTCAAAGAGACTTCACAAAAATTGGGAAACACCCTTGACTGTCACAGTAGCTCCAAGAAAGCTTGATTCTATTTATAGAATCATTTCTTCTCTAGGATTTGATAAGCCATAACTTCAACCTTGAAAAAGTATTTTGCTTCGAGGGTCTATGCCTCAGTGCCACTAGGGCGAGAAGGCTGGACTATGAATAAATTTGGACATCGCTTTTACCAAAATTCTATGCTGGCAAATGGAGTCCTTAATTACATTTTCTACATGTCCTGTTACCTTTAACATCTGGTATGAAAATTACCTTCCTTTGATAAATATATTCCTGCACAACATCTTGAGGAATTTCACAACATCTTTCAAACTCTCTCCCAAACCACAAAGTATTTGTCAAGATCTGCTAATGATGCCTTTGAGTTGTCATCTAGAGCACCTGCTATGTCAGTGGCTATGAGTTGCCTAGCGTGGTTGAGGGATTTGGATATCAACCTCCAAGACAGATTAGCTAATAATCTGTGGTTGGGAGAAGAACTTTTAGGTGATTCTATTGAGGTGGCCACACAAAAGTTAACTCAACATGAAAAGAATTGAAATTCTTTAATCAGAACAGAGTCTAAGCCCTCAGCTTTACTGTCATCTAAATCATCTTCATATCAGAGGTGATTTTCTGCCAAACCTTCTGTCTCCCGTCCACCTCAGCAGAAGAAGCAAAATCGACAGCGACCTAAAATATCTCAACCAGCAGCTCCTCAAAAATCTGCTCAGTCTTTTTGACATGCTCATGGAGAGCATAGCTGCTATTTCTCTCTCTCAGCCTCTTCTTCAGCCAATTGAAGGTCGACTCCAAACTATACCATCCACACTGGATGCTGATAACAACTGACCTGTGGATTCTTAGTCATTCAAGAGGGTTATTCTTCATTTCATCATTACCCCTCCAAATCATCCTTCAAGAAAGTTTTCTTTAAACCCTCAGCAGACGTCCCTTCTACTTCAGAAGATAGAATCTCTACTCCATCTGAATGCCATGGAGATAATAGTTTTCAAGTTTTATTTAAAATTTGATATACCGCTTAAAAAAAGTTGTCTAAACGGTGTACAAACTCATTAAAATCAAAGGGGAAGACATTAAGACAATAAGACTTACCTAAGTGACATATAGAAACAAAAGGATTGGGGGAGAAGTACAATTTGTAATAGGAGAGAGAGACAAAAAAGGTCAGCACAAAAGCTGGGGATATGCTCTTCCTTAAGTCTAGCGTCTACTTATCATAGGCATCCTTAAAAAGAAAGGTCTTTAAATTGGTTTTAAATCTGTCCAAAAATAGTACTTCCTGCTCAAAAGAATCAGGGCTTCTACTCCCGGTATTTTCTCATTCCAAAGAAGACAGGAGGTCTACGTCCAATTTTAGACCTCAGGGACTTGAGCAAATATTTGGTGAAAGAAAAGTTTTTGCATGTTGTCCTTGGCAACTCTATACCCCCTCTTAGATCAAAACGATTGGCTGTGCTCGCTGGATCTAAAAGAAGCTTATACCCACAATTCATCCTGCCCACAGGAAATTTCTGAGATTTCCAGTAGCCCATCAACACTTTCAGTACAAGTTCTGCCCTTCGGCCTGGCATCCTCGCCCAGAGTATTCACCAAGTGCCTGGTTGTAGTGGCAGCAGCTTTAAGGACTCAAGGACTCCAAGTTCTTCCTTATCTCGACTATTGGCTAATAAAAGATGCCTCTCCTCAAGGGGTGCTCTCAGTGACTCAATCAACAATCCTGTTTCTTCAGCAGTTGGGGTTCAAAATCAGCTTTCCAAAATCTCAACTTCAACCCTCTCAAACTCTTCAATTCATAGGGGCTCTGCTCGACACCATTCAACTCAGGGTGTTCCTACCTCAGCAAAGACAAGATAATTTGATTCGGTTTTGCAACCAGGCTTATCACTTCCATCCCTCTCGGCCAGGCGGAAGATGATACTATTGGGTCCATGCTAGCCCCTTTGTGAGACTCCATCTCAGGACACCTCAGTGGTCCCTGGCATCCTAATGATCTCAAGCTCTCGACCTACTCTCACAAGAGATTAGTCATATCTTTACTTCAGCAGTCTCTGCAATGGTGGATGAATTCTTCAAATCTTTCCAAAGGGCTGTTGTTTCAAATCCCTCCACATCAGAAAGTTCTGACTTGTCTAAATATGCTTGGGGAGCTCATCTGGATGGTCTTCGCACACAGGGCCACTAGTCCACCTAAGAGCAGAAATACCACATCAGTCTCTTGGAACTCAGGGCCATTCGCAATGCTCTCAAAATTTTTCTGCACATTATATCCAATCAAGTCCTACTAATATCCACAAACAATCAAGGAGGAACAGGCTCTCTCATTCTTTGTCAAGAGGCCCAAAAGATTTGGAACTGGGTATAGCTCATAACATATTTCTCAAAACGGTCTATATTCAAGAAGATAAGAATTCTTTGCTGATAAACTCAGCAGATTTCTCTGACCACATGAGTGGACACTCAAATCCATGGTCTTGAATCAGATAGACCTGTTCATCCCCCCCCTCCCCCCCACACACACACAATCACAAGGTGCCTCAATTATGTTCCAGACAATACTCTCCATAATATCTAGAGGTGGATGCTTTTCTCCTGGAGTGAATGCACAAATTTCTTTATGCGTTTCCACCAATTCCTCTCATTCTAAAGATGCTAGTCAAGCTCGAGAGAATCGGCATCATGATCCTGATAGCCCCTCAGTGGCCCAGACAACTGCGGTTCTCCCTTCTACTTCAGCTCAATGACAAGGAACCCATATTACTGCAGATCTTTTTCATCTCTTCTCACACAGAGTCAAGGATCTCTTTTACATCCCAATCTACAGTCCTTGGACCTGACAGCTTGGAACCTCTCGGGATGACCTCAGCTGAAACTGATCTTTCTGATCCTGTCTGAATAAATTTGGATGCATCCAGAAAACCACACAGCAGTGCTACCAACAAACGTGGACATGGTTTTCTACGTGGTGTACTCTTCATCATCAATATGCTTCTTCCTCCTCATGCTTCATTCTCCTCTATATCTTCAGTATTGGATTATCTTCTGCATTTATCCAACTCAGGTCTTAAAACCACTTCAGTTAGAGTTCATATTAGTGCTATCAATGCTTTTTTGGACCAGTCAACGGTAAGAACATAAGAATAGCCTTACTAGGTCAGACCAAAGGTCCATCAAGCCCAGTAGCCCGTTCTCACAGAGGCCAATCCAGGTCACTAGTACCTGGCCAAAACCCAAGGAGTAGCAATATTCCGTGCTACTGATCCAGGGCAAGCAGTGGCTTCCCCATGTCTTTCTCAATAATAGACTATAGACTTTTCCACCCGGAAATTGTCCAAACCTTTCTTAAAACCTGCTATGCTATCCGCTCTTACCACCACCTCTGGCAATGCGTTCCAGAGCTTAACTATTCTCTGGGAGAAAATTTTTTTCTCCTATTGGTTTTAAAAGTATTTCCCTGCAACTTTGACTGTCCCCTAGTCTTTGTAATTTTTGATGGCGTGAAAAATCAATCTACTTGTACCTGTTCTACTTCACTTAGGATTTTGTAGACTTCAATCATATCTCCCCTCAGCCGTCTCTTTTCCAAGCTGAAGAGCCCTAATCGTTTTAGTCTTTCCTCATATGAGAGGCATTCCATTCCCTTTGACTGCTCATCCTCTTGTTTCCAGATTCATGAAAGGACTTTTCGATATCGAACCATCTCTCAAACTGCCTCCAGTGGTTTGGGACCTTAATGTTGTTCTCTCTAAACTGATGAAGCTTTCTTTTGAACCAATGTCTTCGGGTCATCTTAAATATCTTACTTGAAAAGTGGTATTTCAAATCTCCATTACTTCTGCTCGTCGAGTGAGTGAGCTTCAAGCACTGGTGGTGGACCCTGCTTTTACAATGTTCCACCATGATAAAGTAGTGCTTCGCACCCATCCAAAATTCCTCCCAAAAGTAGTCACAGAATTTCATTTTAATCAATCGATTTTGCTTCCAGTATTTTTTTCCAAGCCTCATTCTCACCCTGGAGAAACGGCTCTTCATACTTTGAATTGCAAACGAGCCTTGGCTTATTACTTACAGCGAACTCAGTCACATAGAACATCTCCTCAACTGTTCATCTCCTTTGATCTTAACGGGTTGGGACAGCCTGTATCCAAGAGTACCATTTCCACGTGGTTGGCGGCCTGTGTTGCCTTCTGTTTTGCTCTGGCTGGGCTGCAGCTCGGGGGTCATGTAACAGCACACAAAGTCCATACTATGGCAGCTTCAGTTGCTTTCTTATGTTCCACTCCTTTTGATGAGATTTGTAAAGCTGCTACTTGGTCCTCAGTTCATAACATTCACATCTCACTACTGTCTGGAATCTTTTTCCAGATGGGATGGTCACTTTCGCCAAGCAGTATTGCAAAATTTATTTTCTTAATGGCCAACACTCCCTCCATCCTATTGTAGTAAGCTAGGGAGTCCCACATGTGAGAATATGCTGCCTGCTTGTCCTGGGATAAAGCACAGTTACTTACCTTAACAGGTGTTATCCAGGGACAGCAGGCAGATATTCTTACAACCCCCTCTCCTCCCCTGGTTGGCTTCTTAGCTTGCTTACGGAACTGAGGAACTTCGAGCCTATGTCGGGTGGGAAGGCACTTGCACATGTGTGGTGCGGGCAGTCGCAAAGTTTCTAAAAACTTATAGTGGCGATACACTTTTAAAGCTTGTCACCCACAAGTGAGCATATTTGCCTGCTGTCCTTGGATAACACCTGTTACAGTAAGTAACTGTTCTTTCCATTCTCTCTTTCCAGTATGACCCACAGTGCCTCTTCCTTACCCTGTACATCGTACAGTTGTGTGGCTTTAATATGATCTTTAGCATATAATGCTTTTCTTCCTACCCTGTCTTTCCTGAATAGATGTTGCCTTGTATAACTATATCCCAGTCATAGTTCTTTGTGATCAATGTCTCCGTGATTGCCACTAAATCCAAATCAGCCTCTACCATCACAACCTTTAAATCAAAACCTTGCTTTCCATACTTCAAGCATTAGTATATACTGCTTTCCAGACATTGCCTCTTCTTCCCATTCGTGTAGATGTATTTAATGATTCACTTACCTGAGGGCTTATACTTTCCTGGGGACTTTGATCACCTTGCTTCTGAAGGCATTTCTTCCCTTCTTTGATAGATGTGCACTATCCCTGCTCAGCAGCCCTTGGAAAATCATACCATGTTTCAGGAAACCAAAACGCCCATCTGTATAGTCACGTAGTCATCTCCAATATGTGAGCTTCTCTGCTTTGGCCTTTACCCTCAGCAGGGAGGATTAATGAGAATACTACCTGCATACCTGACTGCTTCACTTCTCTCCCAGAACCACAAAGCCACGTTTGATGCATTCAGCGCAGTACCTAGCAGTATCGTTAGTGGCAGTTCATAGCTCATGTAGCTGGAGCGGAAAACATTCAAGCAGGCTTCCTGAACAGGAAACTACTGGACCCAGGAAACTAGAGAATGGGATTGGACACCTTTGCAAAAACAATGAAATGCTGGGAGCAGCTGATAATGGATTTGAAGGCCTTGCAGCCTTTGTCAAGGGTGCCCATATATTTCAGTTGCAGAAGAGATCTGTGGTTGAAGGAATTCAAGTTTATTAAAATTTGATGTCCCGCCTTATCAATATTCAAGGCATTTTACAAAGTTTAAAAATACAGAGAAAGCATAAAAATGGGGAATTTGGTGCACTATCTGAATTGGGGCTATTAGTTAGTCTGCTGTATGTGTTCCTGCTGTAGCCATTGCTGGGCTGGGTCAAATGATAGAAGGAGAACTTGGTGTTGTTTATGGCCCTGGACTGGCTTCAAAGACCCTGGTATAGAGTTCTGATATGTTTCACATTGGAAATTCCATTGAGGTTTCTGTTGGAGGAGGATTTGTTGATTGGGGTGGGTGGGGCCTCTACTGATGATAAACCCATTTTGTCTTATGACAGGGGTCCTCAAATCCAGTCCTCAAACTCTACAATCCAGCCTGTTTTTCAAGATTTCTACAATGACTATGTATGAGATCTTTTGGCTTGCAATGGAAACAGTGAATGCAAATAGATCTATGCATATTCTTTGCAGAAATCCTGAAAACCAGGTTGGGTTGTGGACATTGAGGACTGAATTTGAGGACCACTGTCTAATTACTTGGTTTTTGAGAGGGCAAATGAGGAAGAGAGGATACACTATCAAATCGCTACTATGCTGAGGTTAAGAAGAAAATAAACTTCCTTGGCCCAGAGTGTGACACATTTTTTGAGGATTGGTGTGATGTGGTTCTGCTTCAGGCTCCCATGCTGGAATTTTTTGCAGCATGGTTTGGACAGGCTATTGATGTTGATTTCCCTTAAGATTCATGTGGTAGCATTGTGTGCCATTGAGGCTTGATTCATAGCAAGGCCTTGAAATTCGGTTCCCTGGAGGGGTGTGTGAAGCTAATTCACCCTCCTCATCCAGTGGTTCTGCCTTGTGACTTAATCTCATGTTGTTAGCCTTGATTCAGTCACCCTTAGAGCCATTGAAGGATGTTATGTTGAAGGATTTTTCTTGAAGATGGTTTTCTGGTGGTTATCTGCTTGGTTAGAAAGATTTCTGCAGTGAACCCTCCTTGATTTTTTTTCGAAAGAGAAGGTTTTGCTGTACCCCGTTCCCTCTACTCCCTAATGTGGTTTCTTCTTTTCATGTTAATCAGAGCATCTTTCTCCTGGTGTTGGGGGAAGTGGGAGGGGATGTGGAACAGATGAGGCTTCATCAGCTGGATGTCAGAAGAAAGTGTATATAGAAATCCAACCCAATGCCAACTGAAATTTTTAAATATGTCTCATAGCATTCAGCAGTGACTCTCTTCACACAAACACACAGGCTTGTGGCTCACTTGTGCTCTTCATTGTCTCCCAGTATTTCTGCATTTCAACAAATGCACCTGCACACTGTGCACCTTAACATGTAACAGATTATTATATATCAAGCTTTATTGGCTGAAAATTGTGTTCAGAATTAAGTATAAACTATTACTACTGGTTTACTTGAGTATACAAGGGTGTGCCCTGCGATATCTGATGTACAGTGTATTTCCTTACATTGGGTTTCAAAAGCTGTGCTCGGCAACACAACATGACCTGGTGATTCCATCAAGAAAAGAGATGAGCCTGCAGACTGTGAGAGAGGAGGCATTTTCATGTTGTGGTCCAGAAGAGTGGAATAGGCTCCCATCTTACATTAAACATTAAAAAAATTTGGATGCCTTTAAGAAATTATTAAAAAGACATCTGTTTTGTTGTATGAAATACACAATATGAGATGTTGGCCGTTGAAAACCTGAGTTGTATTAGGTTGCTTGAGATTGATTTTTGGTATAGGAGAAGTGATTGGTGCTGCTATTATTGTCAGGCTGGTATTTTATTTTGATTTTATGTTGAATGTTATGTATATTTTTATTTTTTTGTAAGATGTTTGAAATGTTTGTGAAGTACTATTATGTGTGTTGTACTTTGCCTTGTAAAAGGTTGATTATAAATAAACGAACCATAAACCATAAATTTAATTGTTTTTAAATCCAAACTGTTTATACAGCGTATTTTCAATGATAGTGACACTTATTTTAAGTCAGTGGACCAAACATCAACATGGACTATGTTTCAAACTCTATATCAGGGATTGGTCCTCATTTAACTGACTACAATCGCAAAGGGTTTTCCAGGCCTACATTTCTAGCACCTACTTTTGATGTGAATTGCTCCTCTGTGGGCACTTTAGGGCCTCTAATGCCACATCTGGCGTTAGCAACACCCACAGTGGTGTTAGGTGGCATAAAAAGTGCCTATGGAGGCACAATTCTGGTGCCGATATTGTAGGTGCCAATAGGTGCCTTCAAACTCAAGTTAAAAATATAATTTAAATGGCGTATTTTACTGATATTGGGTGCTGGTTAGAGAATCTGGGCCTAAATGAATAGTTCTGGCATTGTTGACACTCAATATGTACTGTATATTCAGCATCACCACCTACATGGATAGAAATGCTGAATAATGTTGAGCATTGATGCTGGCTGGTGCTAAAAACCACTTGCACAGTTTTGTAAAAAAGATTAATGCTCTAGTACACTGGCCTAATAACTGACCCATTAAATTTAATTTAACCATTTATATTTAGAAATTCCACAATTTAAATATTGTAGTTTTTTTTACCTCTGACTTTTGTTTTTTAAATTTATTTACTGATTTATCTCCTCCTTTACTAACGCATAGCACGGGTTTTAGCGCCAGCAGTATTGGTAACTGCTCCGATGCTCATTGGAATTCTACGAGCATCGGAGCAGTTACCGCAACTGCCGGCGCTAAAACCCGCGCTACGCGTTAGTAAAGGAGAAGGTTATTTTGTATCCTCTTTATTTTTCCATTTTTAGGGGCTAGTAGTGCTATACAATATATTAATGACTGGGTTTTGTGTGTCTGTTTTTATTTCGGTTTTTTAAAGATTCTGTTTGTGTGCTGTTAAATTTAAGTTCAAGTTCATTTATTTCTTTATATACTATAATTCAAATAATAAAGTGGTTTACAATGTAATATCAAAGCAAGGAAGAAAAGGAAAAATGGGGAAGAAAATAAAAGTGAGGAAGAAATATAAAATTATCTGAGGAAAAGATAAAGGTGAAAGTAAGAGTAAATGTAGCTCTACATTGTTCCTCAGATTACTTCCCATTAAGATCTGAGGAGTAGGAACATCATTATTTATTAATCCAAAGGCAGCTCTGAACAAGAAGGTCTTTAATGTAGACTTGAATTTTTTGAGAGATGATTCCTGTCTGAGTTGAGTAAGTAGTACATTCCAAAGTTTGGTTCCTATTACAGAGAAGATAATTTTTCAAATTCCTTCATATGTGATATGTCTAGAACTGGTAATTATAAGTAGGGTTTGTGACTGAAGATTT
Organism: Geotrypetes seraphini; assembly: GCF_902459505.1. Taxonomy (NCBI): domain Eukaryota; kingdom Metazoa; phylum Chordata; class Amphibia; order Gymnophiona; family Dermophiidae; genus Geotrypetes; species Geotrypetes seraphini. The sequence continues at coordinate 288,397,224 of NC_047086.1, forward strand.
CTTCCAGGTGAGTATGGAATTAATAGTTGGTCCAAGTAGGCTGGAGATCTTGTTTGATGAGTTTTGAATATAACTAAGAAGATCTTAAAGGTTAGGTGGTGTGACTGGAAACCAATGAGCTGATTTCAGTAAGGAAGTGACATGATCAAATTTCTTTTTTCTAGTAATCAATTTGATGGCTGTGCTTTGAATCATTTGTAATTGTTGAAGGTCTTTTGTAAGGGTACCATGGTAAAGAGAATTACAGTAATCTATTTTTCTTCTGTATTTAAACATTTTTTCAGTAAATATAAACTTGGCCACTCGCTGGTTAAATAGTGCTTAACTGTCTAAATGCAAATATTCAGTATAAGATCAGCAGAGAAAACCAGTTAATAGTTCCAGTTAGTGGCTAAAAGCGGCAATTTTCAGCTCTGACTAGCTAAGTTTAATGGTCAAATCAGGCTGCACAAATAGCAGTTCTATCTTTGGCCATTGCAAACTTAATCAGCCAATGCTGAAAATTGACTTCGCCAGCCAAAAATAAACCAGATATTCAATGCTGATCACTGCTTTGAATATCTGTGGTCATTGCCGACCACGAGAGATAGCCGGCCTTTGAATATCGGCAGGAAAATATATAAGCTACCCAAATCAGAATATAAAAAATATTTGAGGATATACAGTATTCTCAAAGCAACATATTGCTTTTTCTCTAGGATGGTGTTTTTCAATTCTGTCCTGGAGTAACCAGGACACATCCACAATGAATATTCATGAAAGAAATTAGCATACAATGGAGGCAGTATAGGCAAATCAAGTTTATTTGTATTCATTGTGGATATCCTGAAAACCTGACTGGCAAAGGGGGGTACTCCAGTACTCAGTTGAGAAACACTGCTCTAGAATACCTTGAAAGCAGGATCCATGTTTCAAAGATTTGTGTTTTGGCGAGGGAGATGGTGTGAGTATAAATTTAAAGTGCTTAATTGCCTTTTAGTAGCTATGGAAAAAGGACAGTTCAGATACCTCATAGTAGAGAATGACACGGGGGAAAAATTTGTCCGTCTTCGCCCTGTCCCCATGAGCTCGTCCCCGTCCCGTCCCCGCAAACCATCTGATCCCATCCACACAAACCTCAAATAATTTCATACTGAACTTATTTTATTAAAGTATGAAACGAAACAATATTCGGTATAATTGTCATTTTATAAATCAAAGTTCTGGCTGCCGAACTAGAGAAAGAGATCTTTAGCTGGCAGGGCTTTGTTTATAAATGTTTATCAACACAATTAATATACTACTTTATCCTAAAGGAAAAAAAAAAAGAAAAGAAATATAATTTTTTTTTCTACCTTTGTTGTCTGGTTTCTGCTTTCCTCATTTTCTCATTCAATTCCTTCCAATCACTGTCTGCCTCTTCCAAATGCTCTGTTACTGTGCCTCTCCCTTCCATCTCTCCCTCCACCCCCCCACTTGTCTGCCACCCATATTCTTCCCTCCTCTCCCCCCATAGTCTGGCATCTCTGTTTTCTTCCCTTCCAACTTTCCTTCCCTCCCCCAGGTGATTTTTAGCATCTCTCTCCTTTTCTCCCCTCAGATCTTTTCTCCCCAATCCAGCATGTGGCTTTTTTTTCTTTATCTCCTCCTTCCATCCAGTTCCCTTCAGTGTCTATTCCACTCTCTCCTACCCACTTTCCTTCAGTGTTTTCTCCCCCTCTCTCTCTCCCATTTCCTTTCAGTGTCTTCTCCCCTCTCTCTCTTCCCCATTTCCCTTCAGTGTCCTCTCCCCACTCTCTCCCCTCCACTCCCCCTCTCCACTTCCCTTCAGTGCCATTCATGCGGTCCAGCAGCCCCCTCCCTCCCTCCTGATCACCGCAGTCCGGGCATCTCCCTCCTCCCTTCCCCTCAACTTTGTGGCGATTTTCATTATTTTTGCCTCCTAGCTGCCCAAGCCGGCTTTCATAAAGTCACATGCGGGTGCCCGAAACTTCTCGTCTGACGCAACTTCCTGTTTCTGGTTGCATCAGAGGAGAACTTTCATGCAGCTGCACTCGACTTATTGAAAGATGGCTCGGGCAGCTGGGAGACAAAAAAAAAAGAAAATCGCCACGAAGGTGAGGGGAAGGGAGGGAAGGAGATGGCCGGACAGCAGCAATCAGAAGGAAGGAGGGAGGGGACTGCTGGACCACATGATCGGTGACTGTGTGCGTTCCCTCAATTAACTGCAGAGACAAGGCCATTTACAGCTCCTCAGGGCAGTGAATGGCCTTGTCCCTGTACCTGCGGCGACCACTTTTTTCCTCTCACTGTTTTGGCGGGTTACCCGTGGCTAACTGCAGGTAATAGCCACCGTGTCACTCTCTACCTCATAATCTATCTTATGTTATACATTGATTGATGAATATGAAATGCAGTTCTGTAATCTGGGGATCTGCATTTACACTGCTCTTGTGCATGTACATGTGTGGGACTCCCAATTATGCAGAGTACTGTACACTACAGGTGTCTATGCTGCATTTAGGTGCTCATATTTAAACCAGCTCTATAGTTGGTATAACTGTAGGTGTGTAAATGTTAGATGTGCTGATACCAGGTTATCCTAGTATTCTACAGTGGGAACCTATGTGTTCAGGTGCCATTAAAGATAAGCTCCTACAGTGTGTCCTTGGGGCACCTAAATGGAGGCACCCAGTTGTAGAATTGCCTTCTTTGTGTCTAGAACTGTTGTGCTTGTTGAGGAATACTGTAGCATAACTTGCTGGTGCTTTCTGTTTTTATTTCTAAGTTTGGGAACCACAAAGAAAGGTATTGGTCCAGTGTATTCTTCCAAAGCTGCACGGAGTGGCCTTAGAATGTGTGACCTTGTGTCTGACTTCAGTGAATTTGCTGAGAGGTATGTATGCTGGTGTTTGAAATGTTACTTTTCTGGCATTTGTAGTAGATGGTTTGGAATGTGTTCCTGTTAAACCAGTGGCTGTAGATACGCTTTTACTATGAAATCTAGCTTGTGTTTAGGTTCTGTTAAAATAGTTTTGGCTGGAGTTTAATTGCCAGCTCTTTCAATTTCTTTGAATATATCTATATCATAATTTCCCATTAAAAGAAATTTCATTGGATATATCTGAGACAGTACACTTAGGCCTAGGGAGGGAAGACAACTGTTGCTACAATGCCTGTGAAAGAATCTCTCCATTGACCTGTGCTGACTTGGCAGACTGTCGGTGAGAGATGCAGGCACTGGCAGCTTAGGGGAAGAAACTGAGGAATCATGACACATGCTGGAAAATGCAATACCTAAATCATAAAAGAGCCAATTAACTAAGCTTTATTAAATATTCAGTATAATGTCAGCTTTAACCCATATTAACTGCTAAAGTGGAGTATGAACGGTTCATAGACAATGGCGCGAAAGACAAAGGCGCGCCCAGACAATTGAGCGCAGCGCGGAGGTGCGCACCACTCAAACTTACTGTTTTTAGGGGCTCCGACGGGGGGTTTTGTTGGGGAATCCCCCCACTTTACTTAATAGACATCGCGCCGGCGTTATGGGGGATTTGGGGGGTTGTAACCCTCCACATTTTACTGTAAACTTAACTTTTTCCCTAAAAACAGGGAAAAAGTGAAGTTTTCAGTAAAATGTGGGGGGTTACAACCCCCACAACGCGGCGCGATGTCTATTAAGTAACGCCCCCCCCGTCGGAGCCCTAAAAACAGTAAGTTTGAGCGGCGTGCGCCTCCGTGCTGCGCTCAATTGTCTGGGCGCGCCTTTGTCCCGGCGCGCTTTTGACCTGACACCAGTATGAACAGGTGAAGAGCACTTCTGTAACTATGTGTGAACATTTATGTGCATTTTGCACATGTAAATGTTTAGAATTCTAGTATATAAGCATATAGATGAACAAATTTGTCAGCATGGCAGCTGAACACTATTCCAATGCAATAGGGGAGACATTCTATACAAGTGGATTGTAATGGCTGCATGCCATATGCAGAAGGAATCCAGTCCAAACTTTTTCTGTGACTCTGCTCTACTTCAGTGTGCTCTCTAGCTCCACCTACAGTTTTTCCTTTCTACACATGTGCCAGCAGAAGTGTGTTTGTTCTGCTCTCCTTTTTATCTGGTGTTTTTCATCCCTTATCTCAGGATTTCTTGTACTCTGAGCGATTCTTAAGCTCTGCCTGCATGGAGAACTCACAGGCTTCAGTTTGCAGCTGACAGGCCAATCCCTGGTGGTACCTGTCAGCCAGCCTGCTTCTGAGGAGTTTGGGGCATCCCCGTTTCTTCTACTGCCAAACGAAGTTCAGCGCAGGCTGTTGGGCATCCATATCAGACTGAACGGTGTCTCGCAGGATACCAGCTGCGTTACATGTTTGCGCCTGTTCTGAGCACATCCGTTGTTTCACAGGGGTGTAGCTGCAGTCAGGCATGGAATCTGACTGGCAGCCCAAAGATCAGTATCATGGAGGCATTCCAAGCATCAGGCAGTGGTTCTCTGATTCCAGCTACTGTAAGAGAGCTGTGGCAGGCTTCAGCATATTTCAGCACAGGTCACAAAAGGCTGTTATAGCCTGTGAGGTGAATGGGGGGAGGGGGATCTAAGTTTCACAGTTTTGAAGGTTTCTGCATATCCCCCTGTGTTTCCCCACCTGAAAACCCCTAAAATTGCCATTTTTAATGTTTGTTATATATGAAAAATATCACAATTTTGGTGCAGATTTCTTAGCAGTGGCCATCTTGAATTTTTAATGATTTTGGTTTTTTTTTTCCTCCAAAAGCTCCCTGCTTATCCAAAACTGCAATTTTTGCCACCAAACTTGTTGGGATGGAGTACTTGGGCTCTCCTAGTGTGACTTCTTGCCGGGATTGTGCAAATTGGGTGCCTTTGGAGTGATTTTGTGCCACATGTCACATGGCGCTGCCGGGAGTGGTGACAGCTCAAGGCTTAGCTTCTCCCCTGATTAAACAGGTGACTAAATGCTCGGCTAGTCCAGCGGAGCAGCTTATTTTGTTTTCAGGGCTTGGCACGGCTAATGGTTCCGTACGCAGCCTCAGAACCACATTCTTCCATCATCTCAGGGTAACTCCACCACGGGAGCCAGAGTCCTTTGCAGACTTTGTCATATTTGCAGACTGCATTTTGTAGCAGGCGTTCTTCTCCTGCGTAGTCCCACTCTATCCCCTACTCCGTCTCTAAACAGTGTTGCTTTTATTGGCATGTCTTCCTTTCAGTCCGCTGCTGTTTCAGTGCTCCCTGATCCTTTTCTGGGTGATCCTTTGACTGAGACCAGCTTGCTGGTCCTTTATGCTCCAGCTCAGCCCTTCTGGGCATGGGAGTTCAGGGACTGTATTCTGACTCCTCAGAGTCCTGGGAAGCGGCTTTGCTGGATCTTACCTTCCAAGTTTCCAAGTTTATTTAAGCTTTGATATACTGACCATTGACATATATCTGTTCGGTTTACAATTCTAAAAAAAATATGATACATAAAATTTTAAAAATAAAAGAGGGGTGGTGGGATCAAAGTTAAGACGCTTACATTTGATGTAAGTGATATGAAAGGAGTTAGGGGATGGGTAGAGTAATAATTATATAAAAAAATGAAAATAAGAGGAGGTACGGGGGGGATGGGAAGAAACATCAGGGAATGGGAGGTCACATCACAGAAGTGGTTCCTATTGGAGGATGAAGGAAGGATGTTGCAGTCGGAGAAACAATGTTATCTTGTCTGGAATGTGTCCTGAAACAAAAAGGATTTAAGCATGGTTTTGCATTTATTGAAAGATTTCTCATGATGGAGGTGAGGTGGCATGGCATTCCAGAGTGTGGGAGCTGTGACAGAGAAATTTGTGTTTCTAGTATAATAGAGATCTTTAATTGAAGAGATGATTAACAGGTTTGATCGGCTGATCTGAGGGACTTAGATGAGGAGAAAGGAACGATGCGTTTATTGAAGAAAGCTGGAGAACGGGTAAGTTTGATTTTGAAAAAAAGCAAAAGATTTTTATATGTGAAGCGAAGTGAAATTGGTAACCAGTGTGCTTCTCGAAGGAGAGGAGTGACATGATCATACTTTCTAGCTTTATGGATTAGTTCTTGATATTGCCTTCAACCATAACCCAACTCCCCACTGCCCTCCAACCCAGCCAGCAGATTAACTGTATCCATGATATCCTGTTTGTCTGCTTAGATTGTAAGCTCTTTAGAGCAGGGACTGTCTTCTTTGTGACTCTGTGACGTCTGGTAGCGCTATAGAAATAATTAATAGTAGTAGTAGTTGCTGCTGGAGTTGAATTTGGTCTCTTAGCTGGCTTTGTCCACTCTTTCCTCCTGGCTTTGTGGAGTGCGCTCCTAGTCTTCCACCTTTTCTTGGCACCCTGATATGACCTTTTTAATCTCAGAGCAGTATACCTCTCTGCAAGGAGCTCTTTTATCCGCTGGCACAGGAGTGCCAGCAGCTTTTGGGTCAGCCTAGGGTGAATTTTTTAGTTGCGCAGGTGACTACACGCACCTCTTTTCCCAGAGCAGGTGGTGTGGTGCTTGCGGATATGCAGGATCGTCGGGTAGATGTTGTCCTCCAGAGGCTTTTGATGCAGCTGCTTTAGATATTACAGCTGCTTCTGCAGCATCCTTTGTCCCTAGCACCTATTTGTCTCAGCAGAGCCACTGTGGAGCTTCCTCCGCAACTTCTTTTGGCTTCTTATGCAAGTGCTGACTAAGATGCCGGCGTACTCGGTTTTTGCTTTCAGGATGCTCTGTATATGACCATGAGTTACCCATTCCACTTAAAAGGCTGCTTTGGCTAAACTTTCTTTTAAGGAGTGGGTTTTGTTTGGCAAGGGACTGTACGACTCATGAATTCTGAGGTGGACCATTGCCCTATGTCCCTGCCTGACAGCAGACCCAAAATATTTAGAAATTCTGGTCACTCTGATTTTTTTTTTTGTGGCTCCGGGCGATTCCACCCGTATACAACTGCCATTCCAGGTGATTCCACCCATATACGATTGCCATGTTTCTGAGATTTTCCCACAGCTCCTGGCAGCAGTACTCTGACAGCAGACACATCCAGCCACCTGACTCCTGTTTCGCACACAAAGATGCAGTGTCGCCGGGCCAAAGTATGCCTCTCCACCAATAGGGGGAAGACTCTCAATTGTCTGCTGGCCTGGGCTCACCTTTCGTCCAACCTGTGGGTCTTAGATATTCTTTGGTCAGGCTTCACATTGGACTTTCCTGGCTTCTGATGGATTGGTTTGTAGACTCTCCCTCAGGTCGACCTGCCACAGCGCTCAAGGTGCAAGCCACTATACAATGCTTGCTGGATATTCAAGCTATTAAGCCGGGGCTGCCCGATCTCTCGAGCTCAGGTGGCTACTCCATATACTTCATTGTGCCTATGAAAGGGTCCAACAATTGGGAACCTGTTCTGGTTCTCCAGCATGTAAATGCGGCTCTCTTGGTACCACACTTTCGCATGGAGACAGTGTGATCTGTCATTGCAGCAGTGGCCCTGGGAGAGTTCCTCACCTCTCTGGATATCATGGAAGCTTACATGCACATGCCGATATTTCCAGGCATACCGTTCATGCTTGCTGTTTCATGTTTGTTTGTTGTTTTTTTTAAATCATTGCCAGTTCTCGGCTCTCCATACCTTCACCAAGATGATGCTGGTCATGGCAACTTATTTATGGAACATGGGTCTGCCAAACACCCTTACTTGGACGTCTGCTTGATAAGAGCTCCCTCATTGGCCAAGGGTCACTATACAGTGGATCTGGTGATCACCATTCTGGAGGGCTTTGGTTGAATTGTGAGCTCTGGATGGAGCAGTCTGACGCCCATGCAGCCTCTGGAATATCTGGGTGTTCTGTTCGTTTCGGTAGCATGCCATGTCTATTTTACAGAGGCAAGCTGATGGTAGCTCCATCAGCATGGGGTGGTTTTCAGGTCCTAGGGTCCATGGCAGCTGCATTGGATGTGGTTCCTTGTGCGAGAGTGCAGAGGTGCCCTCTCCATGCCTTTCTGTCTTTTTGGGTTCCACACAAGTCTGTGTTACAGTCCAGTCTTCCCTGGACTCTGGAGACTCGAGCCTGCAAGGCTTGGCGGCTTCTCCCTCAGCCGCTCTTTAGGGGCGTACTGCTAAGGATTGACTCCTGGGTTGTAGTGATGACAGCTGCCAGCTTTTGGGGCTAGGGAGCCCACTTTACTTGTCATCCCATCTAACGGGGTTGGAATCTCTCCCACAGGGCATTGTCGATTGACCAGCTGGAGCTGAGAGCTATGCGGCTGGCTCTGATGCGATTCCAGAAGTTTCTGGAGGTCCAAGTAGTTGGAATCTTCTCCGACAGTGCAATGGCAGTAGCCTATGTCCTTTGCCAGGGGGCCGCCAAGAGAACCTTTCTGGCTTAGAAGGTCCGCCTTCTCTTTCTGTGGACGGTATGTCCTCTGCAGTCATTTTCTACAGCACATGTGACGGAAGTCTACAATGTTCCAGCTGACTCCCTCAGCAGAAAGGCTTTGGATACCGGTAAGTGGAGCTGTCCTCAGCAGTGTTCCAAGCCCTTGTGCAGCACTGGGGGCTGCCCTGCTTTGTCCTCGTGGCCAACAGCACAGAACATGTAGACTCCTTGATTCTTCATTCAAAGATCTGAACCCAGCAGCAACGATCTCGATGCTCTTGTGCAACCATGACCTTGGGATTCTCCTGTATGTCTTTCCTCCCTAGCTTATGATAAGCTGAGTTGATAAAACATACCTGAGATAAGTTTCATAGTTGAGTTCAATGAAGAATTGATCTTTAAGATGGTTATACTGCTGGTTTTGGAATGCGTGACTGTGCTTGAGGCTGAAATGTGTATGTTTGAATTGTATGACTTTTCTACATTCATTTAATTACTCGAACTGACTAAAGATATACAAGTTGAAAGAAGGTTATTTTAAATGAGCATACTGCCAAAAAAGGAAATAGGAATAAATATTGATTGAAGATAGAACCAATTGAATTTAAAAAAAGAATATGGCTTTTTTTGCCGATGACTTCAGCAGGAGCATAGTGACTTGTCATGTGTTAAACCCTGTGGATATACTGTACAGCTCCAGATTCTGAGGCTTTTTTCCCTTATGGCAGTCTTTAAGGTAAATGAGGTAGTAGTAAAACAAATTTAGCCTCAAAAATACATTTAGCCTCTTTGAGTTTCTCTTCACTCTATTATGACCTCCCCCCTAATTGTTGTGGTCTAAGGAAGATAATGTTGAATGCCTTAATTTTGAAAATTTCTTCTTATGATGTTTTTTTCTGTTTTTCTTAAGCAAGAGTTTTCTTGTACATGTATGTTAAAATTGCAATAAAATATAAATTATAATAATAAAAAATAAATTTAACCTCAAGATATCACGATTCACTAGTGGGACATATTTAATGGTATACTATATGGTAGGAGGAGAGAGTAGTACACTTCTCCCTCCGGATTCGCGGGGGATAGGGGCAGAGCCGGACCGCGAATGGTGAAATACCGTGAATATCTTCTGGTCCGGCTCTGACCCACTCCTGCCTTCCCCCTAGCATCCTGACTTTACCTGGTGGTCTAGCGGGCTTTTGGGGCAGGAGCGATCTTCCTACGCTCCTGCCCCGTGCAGATCGCCAATAGGAAATAGCTGCCGTGAGTTCTTGTAGTCTCTCGAGACAACGACGGGAACTCGCCACAGCCATTTCCTATTAGCGATCTACACGGGGCAGGAGTGTAGAAAGATCGTTCCTGCCCCGAAAGCCCGCTAGACCACCAGGTAAGGCCGGGACGCCGGGGAGGAAGGCTAAACTGTGGGTTTTTTTTTCTTTTTTCCCCCTCCCCCAAAAATCGCAAATATGTGAAATCGCGATTGCCGAAACTGCGAATGGGGAGGGGGAAGTGTATACTATATGGTATTGGAGGAGAGTGTGGTGTAGTGGTTAGAGCTACAGCCTCAGCACCCTGAAGTTGTTGGTTCAAACCCTGCACTGCTCCTTGTTACCCTGGACAAGTCACCTAATCCTCCATTGCCCCAGTTACATTAGATTCAGGTTCAGGTTTATTAAAATTTGATATACCACCTTATCAAATATCAAAGATAGATTGTGAACCCACCGGGACAGAGAGGGAAAATGCTTGAAGTACCTGTATGTAAACCACTTTGAATGTGGTTGTAAAACTACAAAAAGGTGGTATACATGTCTCAATCTTAAAAAAAAGAAAAAAAAAAAAAAGAAAAGGTATTCCATGATATGCTGTCATTCAGTGGATAGCAACTCATTCAGGCCATATCGTTCTGGTGGCTCTAGACTGGTCTCACAGGCCATGGTATGCGGATCTGCTGCATCTTCGCAGAGGTTGCAGCCTTCAGTTCATGTCCTACCAGACCTGCTTTCTCAGGATCTGGTCTCTAAGGAGGACGCCGGTTGCTTTGCTCTTAAGGCATGACTTTTTCGTGTGCAGCTTTAGCACACACGGGCTATTCAGTGGTAGTTTTTGCCACGCTTCTCAAGTTTATGAAGTTGACTACTGTGTCTGCCTATGCTAGAGCATGGCAGACTTTTAGCATTGGTGTGACATATTCCGCTCCAATTTCGGTGGTTATCACCTTTCTTCCGGCTAGTCTAGATTCAGGCTTCACTATGGCATCCATTCTAAACTAAACTAACTAAACTAAACCTTAAGTTTATATACCGCATCATCTCCATGGAAGTAAAACTCGGCACATTTTATAAGAACTTAAAAATGAGAAAGGGTAGGAAAAGGTTTACATAAGTTTATAAATCGAGTGGAAAAGTAAGGGAAAAGAAATTACATGTTAGAGAAGAGCCAGGTTTTTAGTTGCTTGCGGAATAAATGGAGGGAGCTCAGGTTCCGCAGCGGGATAGTAAGGTCATTCCAGAGACCTGTGATTTTGAAAAGAAGTGATTTTCCCAGTTTACCTGCATGGAGAATACCATGTAGGGAGGGGAAGGATAGTTTTAATTTATGGGCGGTCCTGGTGGAGTCAGGGCACGAGGAGTTGAAAGAAAGTGGGATTAGGGAAGGAAGGATGCCGTGAATAATCTTAAAAGCCAGGCAAGAGCATTTGAATTGGACTCTGGAAATCACTGGGAGCCAATGAAGATTGGCCAGGAGTGGGGAGACGTGGTCAGATTTACGTTTTGCAAAAATCAGCTTGGCTGCCGTGTTCTGAATAAGCTGGAGTCTTTGGAGGCTTTTTTTTTTGTTAAGCATAGGTAAATGGCATTACAATAGTCAAGTTTGGAGAGGATGATGGATTGGACAAGGACGGCAAAATGTTTTTGGCGGAAGAAGGGTCTTGCTTTCCTTAGCATGTGGAGGCTGAAAAAGTATGATTCATATCCAAATGGCTGGGTTCTCTTATTTCAGAGCCCGGGACCTTCTTTAGTCTTGGGTGTCTTTGCATTAGACTGCCGATTTAACCACTGTTCCTTTTGTGGGACCTCAACCGTGTGCTGTCTATCTTTACCATAGCTTCCTTTGAGCCTATTCGAGATGCTTCCCTCTTGGCCTTGACTTTCCAGACTGTCTTTCTGGTCACTGTTACTTCAGTGAGTCGTGTCTCAGAACTTCAAGCTCTTTCTTATAGAGTGTCGTTCTGTTGATTCTCGGTGTCTAGTCTTTCCTTGCACACAGTTCCTTCTTTCCTGCTGCAGCTGGTTTCGGCTTTCCATGTGAATCTGGAAGTGTGTTTGCCTGTTTTTCAGCTATGGGTTCTAGGAAGCAGAATTGCACTTTGGGGAACCTAGCTGTACGCAGAGTGATCCTTTTCTATCTGGAAGTCACTAATGAGTTTCATCTCTCGGACCATCTGTTTGTGCTGATTCGTTCTGTCAGGCGAGGTGCTCCCGCTACCAAGTCCACGATATCCAGATTTATTTATTTAATTCAATTTCTATCCCATCCTCCCAGTAGCTCAGAATGGGTTACAAGCCAACATTCACAGTGGAATACATTTGGACAGTACAATGACTATATAGCAACTTTAGGACAGCACAACGATTATACATTAGGATAGTACAATGACTATACAGCAGCTTTTTAGTTGAAGAGGAAGGTTTCACTGCTTTCCGGAAGGTCATTAATGAGTTCTGTAATCTGATTTGCGGGGGCAGTTGGTTTCAGAGTTGAGGGATGAAGTGGCTGTTGGAGTGTTTGCGGGTAGTTTCTGACAGGAGAGACCTTCTTGGGGGGATGCACAGGCGTTTCTCCATTTGAGAGCGGAGGAGGTATGTTGGGGTGTACAGGGGAAGCTTGGATCCTATGTAGGTTGGGGTGGTGGTATATATTCTTTTATGTGCTATTACCAGGGCCTTGAATGCATAGTGTTTGTTGATCAGCAGCCAGTGCTCTGCACGGAGGGCTGGGGAGATGGGGTCGTGATAGTTGAGATTGTGTAGTAGGCAGATTGCTGTGTTTTGGACATGCTGGAGGTGTTTGAGATCTTGTTTTGGCCACTCCATTAAATAGGGAGTTGCAGTAATCCATCCTGGAGAGAACATAGGCATAGAGGAGTTCGGCTAGGTCTGGCTTGGAGATGTAAGGTTTGATCCTTCTCAGCTGGCGGAGGTAGTAGAAGAAGGTGGAAACTACCTGAGATATGTGGGAGGCCAGGGACAGGTGGCCGTCTAATGTTACTCCAAGACTGCATACCTGGTTTGCTGCTGTTAGTGAGGTGGAATCCCATGATAGAGTTGGGCGTGTGTATTTGGCACTTTTTCCTGATCCATAAGAGTTCAGTCTTGGAGGCATTCAGTTGTAGTTTGTTGTTTGTCATCTAGGTTTTCATGATCGCGGAAGATAAGTGGAAATGTTTTTCTTCTATCTTTTTTTGTTTTCTATATCAAAGCACAGTATAGAGCTTTTTTCATTTTCATTGAAGGTTTTTTGCTAATGAGGTGACCGCTCAACCACCTTTAGAAAATCACTTTAGTGGAGGTGGGAGGGTCTGAGGCTTTTTCCTTCAGTTTCAATTTGGTATAAGCCTATGCTGTTCTTATGTTCTTATATTACACCATTGGACATTAAGCATCAATTGTAATTAAAAGTGTTACTATATATTATTGACTTTTTCATGATATTTGAGTCATTTTTGCCCTTATACATGCTTTCACATTTCATTACTGTCTGGAGACTCATTCCAGATGGGATATTCGGTTCGGCCAAGCAGTTCTACAGAATTTATTTTCGACTTAAATGCAAGTTTCTCTCCATCCCTTGCTTATCAGATAAGGAGTCCCATATATGAGAATATGCTGCCTGCTTGTCCTGGGACAAAACACAGTTACTTAGCTGTAACAGGTGCTATCAAGGAACAGCAGGCAGATATTCTTACAACCCCCTCCCCTCCTCCCTAGTTGGCTTCCTAGCTGTTTTTTACTGAACTAATGGTCCAGCGAGCTGATGTCAGGTGGGAAGGCTTTCACGGTATGGACTATATTGAGACTTCTGAAGCGTTTAAGTGATATACACTTTTAGACTGTCCATACTTGGCTCTGTGGATGACGTTGCTCACGTGAGAATATCTGCCTGCTGTCCCTGGATAATACCTGCTACAGCAGTAGTCTCAAACTCGCGGCCCGGGGGCCACATCCAGCCTGTCAGGTACTATTTTGAGGCCCTTGGTATGTTTATCATAATCACAAAAGTAAAATAAAACAGTTTCTTGATCATATGTCTCTTTAGCTATAAATTACAATATTATTATTAAGACTTAGCCAAAAGGAAAGATTTATAAACTATAAAGAGTTTTACCTCATGCAAAATTGTCATTTATTTAATAAGACATTAACTATTTTTTCTGAAGCCTTCCAAGTACCTACAAATCCAAAGTGTGGCCCTGCAAAGGGTTTGAGTTTGAGACTACTGTGTTACAGGTAAGTAACTGCTATTTCCTCAGATTACTCTCGAGTCTGTTCATTTTACCTTCATCCTATGTCTCCTCATTCCATTTTCCAATGGAAAGACTCACCTTCTGTCCATTTATGGTCATCTCTATAATATCTTCCCTCTCCCATCTTTCTTTGAAATTATACGTATTAAGTCTGTCCCCACATGGTTCATGATGAAGACAGTTGACTATTTTAGTAACTGTGTCCTTGTCATATTTAGTTTCTCTCACCAGTTTGCTTGCTGGTGGAAATGTGAACATCTAATTGTTGATGTGCACAAACTGGATTATGTTAGTATTCTATAACAGAGTTCAGGTGGCTAGGTTCCCTTATAGAATAGACTCCTACCAGGGTGCCTAAATGAACTAAACTAAATCTTGGACTTGTATACTAAGTCATTCCTGAGAAACAAGGCTCAATTTGGTTAACAATAGTTGTAATTAATAGAAAGAATTGACCTCATAGAAACTTATCTGCTAGAAAATACTGAAACAGAGTAGTTTTCAGAATTTTTCAAAAAATTTGAAGGGATAGATAGGATCTTATTTGAAAAGGTTGGTTGTTTCTAAATTGCTGTTAGTAAATAGGGGAAGGAATGAACAATTTTACTGATAGATCTGGTACCTTTATAGTAGGGAAAGAAAGTTTAAATACATGGATAGTTCTGCAACTTGAAGGACCATGTTTAAAGAATTGCCCCTTAAATTCACTGCATTAACAGTATATGTGAACTACCATGATCAACCCCCAACACTGAAATTCATATTAGGTGGCATGGAAGTGGTATGGAGTATGCCTTTAACTAGCACTCTTAGCCCCACATTAATGGCATGGCTGCCTTCCCCCAAGTTCTGCAAATATAGAATTTGCCAGTCAATATATAAAGTCCGCCCAAAGTTAGGCACCTACATCAGCATGCTTAGATGATGTAGGCACCTAATTTAATTGATTAACAAGCTTTATCTGTGCCAATAATTAGCAATTATACCTCATAATGGACATTAATTGGAATTAATTGATTTTATAAAAGGTGCCTTGTCCAAAATGCCTACCTAAAAGTGGGCGTAGTTAGAGGGCGGATTGTGGGCATGTTTTGGAGTTGGGCACCTATTTTTTTACTTAACATAGGTGCATGCATTTAGGCCAAGAAAGCACCTAAATGTTGGAACACCTAGTGAACCTAACGTAGCTTAGGTGTCACTAAGCATGATTCTGTATAGTGTACCTATCATTTATAGAATCATGCATAGCTCTGCACTAGTCTGTTCTGATTTTGTAGACAACCTATATAGAATTGGACCCTAATTGCAAAACCTAACGTGGTTTGGTAAATAGGCCACAAAAGACCAGGTATAGATTGGGCAGCTTTAGTAAATTGACTGTGGCTTGCATTTAGATGACACATATAACATTTTTTTTTCAGGTTTAAACTTTTGGCTAACCAGTACAAATCTATGTATCCTACTTTGGAGATTAACATTGAAGGTGAACTAAATAAACTCAAGGTAAGGCTGTAAATTTCATATAGTTAGTGAAACAGAAAAACCAAGAATTGCTCGCTCTTGCTTCATCATCATTGCACATCACTTAAGACATGAGAAGAGTAATAAAATGAGATGGGCGAGGGCTGGATAGTCTTTATTTATTTATTTATTTTTCTACTTTGCATTGATTTCTGTTGTAATAGCGTATTGCAAACAGGCTGGATCGCATGAAATCCCTTGTGTTTCATAGGGCTACATAGAAAGAGTGAAACCAATGGTGAGGGATGGCGTGTATTTCATGCATGAAGCCTTGCATGGTCCACCAAAGAAAATCTTGGTAGAAGGCGCAAATGCAGCTTTGCTGGATATTGATTTTGGTAAGTAGTTTATTTTCAGGGCATATAGTTGTGAATAGAAATTCTTCACAGATCCTAAAATTGCTGTTCAATTTTTTCTCCAGTTGCTCCTCTCATTAAAGTTCTCAGACTTTGTGCCTTGGTTGTAATTCTCAAAACTGCATGCAGGTGCAAAGTTCACGTATACTGTGTATGGATTTCTACCATTAAAAAAAATATAATATGAGCAAACCTTCCTTTTGCAAAGCGACCTGAGAAAAACAAGTACATGCAGAAGTTTGCATCTGCTTTTTCTGTGGGTCCTTTTTTCAACCAAAACAAAGCATATGGTTTTGAAAATACAAGTCTATATACATAATTGCCTCCCACACCCCATTTCCAGCCTGAATGCCTCCATGAAGATTACATTACATTACATTACAGATTTCTATTCGCCATTACCTTTCGGTTCAAAGCGGATTACAAAAAGAGTTATGGATGAAGGGTTACAACATTAGGTCAGAGAAGGGAAAAATAGGACCTGGGGTTAGGGAGGGGATGGTAAGAGGGGGGTTAAGCTTTATCATGGTATTCATGGTATTAAGCTTTATTAAGGGATTTCTTGAAGAGCATAGTTTATTTCCTTTCTGAACATCTTGTAGTCTGGGGTTGTTGTCAATAGGTTGGAGACTTGGTTGTCTATCTTCGCTGCCTGTGGCCAGTAGGCCGTCGTATAGTTTTTTCCGTTTTACTTCTTTGATTGGGGGGTAAGTGAATGGGGTGTGTGTTTTTCTATGCTTGGTAGAGGTGGTTTGGATGAGGCGGTCATTTAGGTAGGTTGGGCTGTCTCCATTTATAGTTTTAAATAGTATACAGTAGAATTTAAATTGTATTCTTTCCTGGATTGGAAGCCAATGAGAATTGATGAATGCCTCAGTAATGTGATCATGTTTTTTCAATGAGTAGACGAGTCTCAGAGCTGTATTCTGAATTGTCTGTAGTTGTTTAATCATTATTGCAGGGCAGGGGAGGTAGAGGATGTTGCAATAGTCTAGGATACTTAGGATTAGAGATTGTACTAGGAGCTGAAATTGTGTTTTTTCGAAGAATTTTCGGACATGTCTAAGGTTTCTCATAACTGCAAAAGATTTCTGTATTGTTTTGTTAATTTGTGGTTGCATGTAGCAGCCTCTGTCAATAGTCATACCTAGAAGTTTTAGGGTGGTTTGCAAAGGGTAGTTGATAGAGCTGATTTCTAAGTTGGTTATGGTTGGGATTTTGTTATTTTCTAGGAGGATGAATTTAATTTTGTCTGGGTTGAGTTTCAGTTTGTGGTCTTCCATCCAAGTCGTAACTGTAGCTAAAGTTCTGTGTAATGTGTCTGTCATTAAAAGCATTGGTTGGTCGAAAGGAATGAGGATGGTGATGTCATCAGCATAGCTATAAGAGGTTAGGCCTTGTTTGTTCAGGTAAACGCCGAGAGAGGCCGTATATAGGTTGAAGAGAGTAGGTGGCAGTGGGGACCCTTGTGGAACGCCGCAGGGGTTGGACCAAGGTTTGGATTTTTCTTTGTCTGATTTTACTTTGTATATTCTGGATTTTAAGAAACCTTCAAACCATTTCTGGGATGCCTATTGAGTCCAAGATTTGCAGTAGGATGTTATGGTCTACCAGGTCAAATGCCGCCGTCAGGACCAACTGTATGAGCAGCATTTTTTTTTCCAGTGCTGAGGTGTTGTCTTGCTGTGTCGATAAGTAGTGTCTCTGTGCTGAAGTTAGTTCTGAAGCCGGATTGCGTGGTATGGAGTAAGTTATGGTCTTCGAGATAGTTGGTGAGGAATTTGGCTACTAATCCTTCTGTTAGTTTGATATATAGAGGTATTGAGGCTATTGATCTGTAGTTGGATGAGAGGTCTGTTGGTCCTTTTGAGTCTTTTAAGATTGGGGTTATGATGATTTCGCTGAGGTCATTCGGAAAAATGCCATCTGTGAGCATGGTTTGTATCCAGTGTAGGAGTAAGGTACGGAACTTAGTGCTCGCTGATGACAGGAGATATGGCGGGCAGTGGTTGAGTTCACATGATACATGGCTGTACTTATTATAGAGTTTGTTGAATTCGGTCCAATGTATCTTAGGGAATTGGGACCAGGATCTGTCTGCAGCACAAGATTCATTTTCTGTGGGGAGTATTGTGACTTCGAGTAGGTGGGTTGGGTTACTAATGAGAGTAGCTCTGGTTTTTGTAATTTTATTCTTGAAGTGTTCAGCTAGGAGGGAGGCTGAAGGGGAGGAGTTATTGTTAGTGGTCAAATAGGGTATGGTGTTAGTTAGATCTTTTAATATTTGGAATAGATTTTTGGTGTCTTGGGTTTCCGTGCCTATTAGGTTAGTGTAATGTTTTTTTCTCTTTTCTTTTAATAGAAGTTTGTATTGTTTGTTAATTTTTTTCCAGGCGGTTTTCGTGTGATCTTGGTTGGTTTTTCTCCATTTTCTTTTCCAGATGTGGGCTAAAGTGCAATGCTGTTTCACAATATTTAGGGAGGGACTTGTAGTTGCCTGCTTTACCTTTGTAAAGAGAGATGTGTGCAGGGAATAGAGAACAAAACGTAAGCTCACCTTTCTTTCTCTGTATGCCTCAACTTTGCAGTTTACAAAGACTGGTTCCTTCTAACCCTCGGGTTTTCTTGGTTCCGATTATTGGGATCTTTTATCTGCTTGAGTAGAATCAATTTTTCATCATATAAGATATTGTGACACCTGATGCAGACGACTTTTCACGGAAACATGGCACCATGTCTCGTCTATGTATCGTGTCTATGCTCAAGCTTCAATTTGATTTGTATTGGCTGGGAGACATTGTGGTAGACGCCTCTTTTTGTTTTGTTGTTGGTTTCAAAGTAGGGGGCATTCCTTTTACCATTTTGGTTTTTTTGTTCCACAGTATGGGGCTCATAATAATAATAATAATAATAATAAAAAAAAGGTCTAAAAAGTGGCCTAAATGGATACTTGGATGATCAAAAAGCCTGATCGTCCAAGTATCCATAATGAAAGCTGGTTTTAGACGTATCTAAAACCAGCTTAGGCCTTTCCCCTGCCTCTAAACTCATAGAGTGAAAAGAGACGTTTTTAGAGGAGGGGAAAAGGCAGGCGATGGGCGGGAAGTGGGACGACCTACACCTAGACGTACAGCAGGTATAATCAAAAGTTTAGATAGGTTGTCTAGTCGGCACTTATACGTTTTAACTTAGCCAAGTCAAAAAAGGTATAGGTGCCGAAAAAGGGGCCACTGAGCTGATAGCTGCAGCTCAGTGGCACCAGCAACCTGCCGTGATGGTGATCACATACCCCCCTCTGAACCGCGGCACTTCGGGGTGAGCATCGCAGCAGGGGATCTCCCCTGCCAAGCCCGTCCGTCCGGCAGGCCAGCCATCCATTGAATGGCTGTCCTTAGGGCCTGATTGGCCCAGGCAGCTCAAACCCCGCCCACAGGAGAGGCCTAAGCCTACTGGCCTAATCCGGTTGGCCCAGGCGCCTCAGGCCCCACCTGTGGGCGGGGTTTGAGCCGCCTGGGCCAATCAGGCCCTAAGGCCCTCACCCCCCACTAAAATACAGGCAGGTGGGATCCTAGGCCCTCCTGCCCTCGATGCAACCCCCCCCCCCGCCGACCCCTCGATCCCCCCCACCCCCAATCCCCCCCTACCTTTAAATCGTTGGACGGATGGACGCCAAGCCTGTCCGTCCAACATAACAACATAAGAAACGCCTTCACCGGATCAGACCGAGGTCCATCTAGTCCGGCGATCCGCACATGCGGCGGCCCATTTAGGTACTCCTTTATGGAGATCCGGATTTACCGTATCCCTCAATATGATATGCAAGAAGGTATGCATCCAACTTGCGCTTGAATCCCAGACTACTGTATGAAGAATGGTTAACTGTGGAGGCAGGGGGAAGGAGATGAAGGAAATTAAAATAGAAGGCTGGTAGAGGCAAAGGGTGGAACACATAGAGGTAAGCAAACAGAGACATATAGTTCAGAGTTGAGATGTAGTTCAGTCACATCCAGTATAAATGGCTATGCATAGTTTTTTTGTAGTGAATGAAGTGTGATTGGAGAAGGTAGAACCACAGCCCTGAAGAAGTGGTATGATATCCACAAAATATTAACATTGGTGGGAGGGGCCCATGATTGTTATATTTTTTGTTTTGTGGTTGATCTCTCCCTTATGTAATGAATTTGTTCAATAGACGAAAGTGTTTTATGCCGATGATGTCTGGCAGGTAGAGACAAATTTATACAGAGTGGCTCACCTATGTACTGAGCCTTTTTCTTTCATCTAAGCAGGCGTCTGGCAGAGACAACACATTGTTGTAAGATAATTGAATAGGTTTTTGTATTGCACATAAGCATGTACTTCGGTTTTTAAAATCTCGCACCAAAGTGCTGAGCATTTTCTGAAAATGTATCCCTATGAAGCTGATATTCAGTTTAAATCCACTTGTTTTGAATATCCAGAGTGGTTTAGTTAACTGTTTGGCTAGTCTGAGTTATTCAAACAAATTTGGCTGGTCGATGGCTGACTTGTCCAAGTGAAACCACATCTTGGAAACAATTACTATTGCAGGTTTTGTTTTGTTTTTTTAGGGGGAGGGGGGATGGCTAGATAAATTTTGTTTATACACTTCTCCCTCCAAATCCGCGGTTTCAGTATCCGCGGATTCAGTTATTCGTGATTTTATTTTTTTTTTTTTTAAGAATTTCCTTTTTTAGGCTATTTTTTAGCCGTCTGAGCTTCCCCGGAACCTTACCTGGTGGTCTAGTGGTAAAGCGGGGCAGGAGTGATCTTCCTATGTTCCTGCCCCATGCAGAGCCGTCACCAAAATGGCTGCCGTGAGTTCCCGTTGTAGTCTCGAGCGTCAAAGAATTTTGTAGCGCTTAGAAATAAAGAATGTATTATAGAAATGGAAGGCTTATCCACTCTGTTTTCTTCTAGGAACTTATCCTTTTGTGACCTCTTCAAATTGCACTGTTGGTGGTGTGTGCACGGGTTTGGGTATGCCACCTCATAATGTTGGAGAAGTGTATGGTGTTGTGAAAGCATACACAACCAGAGTTGGAATCGGCGCCTTTCCTACTGAACAAAATAATGTAAGTAGGTGTTACACTGGATGCTTATATAGGCAGTCCTCAGGTTAAGATCGAGCTACATTTTTAAAGCTGTGCTTAAGTTGAATTTGTATGTAACTCAACTTAAACATTTTAAGATTCTTGCTGCTTACCTCTGCTCCCAGCTGACAAAAGGGCCAACTGCCCCTATCCAGTGTTCCCTCTTAAGTTACTACTACTATTTTTCATTTCTATAGTGCTGAAAGGCATACTCAGCGCTGTACATTCAACATGTAATAGAAAGTCACTGCTCAGAAGAGCTTACAATCTAAGGCAGTGGTTCCCAACCCTGTCCTGGAGGACCACCAGGCCAGTCATGTTTTTGGGATAGCCCTAATGAATATGCATGAGAGAGATTTGCATATAATGGAGGTGACAGGCATGCAAATCTGTCCCATTCATATTCATTAGGGCTATCCTAAAAACCCAACTGGCCTGGTGGTCCTCCAGGACAGGGTTGGGAACCACTGATATAAGGTACAGCATGCACACACTGTTCTTAATGTGGCCATGTATCATTCCTGAATCTGCTGTAAGAGAAGTATAGGAGTCTGTGCTAGAAATACTGCTCAGTAAAATTAAATGAAACCGTGACCATCTTCTTAAGTATGAGTTATACTTAAGTTGGGCGTCTGTAACTCGGGGACTGCCTGTGTGTATATAAATAACTTGGGGACTGCCTGTGTGTGTGTATTTATGTGTATGTGTGTGTATATATATCAGGGACGTGCCAGAGTAAATCAGGGCAGTAGCAGGACCTGAAGCAGCGTGTGAAGACTGCTGCACACGCTGCTGGAATCGCCAGGTTCGTAGTTGGGACCAAGGGAAGGGAAGGGGGGGTGGTGGTAAGGGACTAAGGGAGCCGGACATACCGCGGGAAGGGAAAGGGGGGTAGAGGAAACGCTACTGCTGCTGCACAGGGAAGTGGTGTGGGGGGAGGGAAATGGAGGGGGAGGGAATGCTGCTTTGGCTACTGCACAGGGAAGTGGTAGGAGAGAAATGCTGCTGCATAGGAGACAGGGAGAGAGACAGATAGATAGAAAGACAGACAGACAGACAGACAGCAGGAGGAAGGGAGACAGAAAGAAAAGAAGACAGACACAGGGGCAGGGAGATACACAGAAAGACAGACAGACAAAGGGGGCCAGGGACAGAGACAGACAGAAAGAAAGACAGCGGGAGGGAGAGAGAGAGAGAAATAAAGACAGACAGACAAACACACACACACCACACATCACACACACCACACACACACAACACACACACACCACACACACACACACAACATACATCCAAATCTTCCTCAAAAAGGTGGAAGTGGATAAATAAATAATAATGAATGAGACTACTCCACTTGTTCAATGTAAGAGCACTATCCCCAACGGAAGAAAAAACTTCAGGTATTATCACGGCAGAGCTAGAAATGCTCAAACCTCCTCCACCCACATCATTGGCAAAAAACTTCAGAGGAGAGTGTGCAGTTACCACTACTCTATTTTTCCAAGACTGGGTTCATTAGCTGCCTTTAATTTGTGAAGATATAAGTAATGCTGCGTATAGGCCAACGTTTCACAGCGTATGGCCGTTTTTTTCAGGGCTTATTTCACTTCCCCAGAATTATCTGTAAACAAAAGCACAAACAATCGTCTTGTATATCTCATTCTAATATCTTGAACGGTACCAGATGTAAACTCGTTATAGTACTTACTGCGTAAGTTCCTTCATCGCTCTTACTGACGTCCTGTCACTGTAGTGGTTCTCTTACTCCTTTTTATCGAGAGCTACGCCAATCAGTCTGCTCCACGTCACTCACGTGGGAGAAGTAGGCTACTCTTCCCTAATTGGTCAGCCCAACCTGGACCCTCCTGGATTGGTTATCGTAGAAGCACGGTGTGTTTAATCTCATTCTCTGAAACAGTATGTTAAAAACCACAAATTTAGTAGAAATAATACCAGTCTATACTTGTATTTAAACCTTTAGGTATTACAGAATCAAGCTCGTAGATCCAGTGTTGCTCCTTCTGTTGAAGAAACAACTGTCTGTTCCCGCCCTGTTTGTCATATTTCACATGATCCAAGACATAACACTGAAGTTGAAAAAAATCATGATCATGATCCAGACAATGTTGTATCATCGGGGCTTGATTGACCTGTCTGTTAATAGCACTTCTGTGCTCGTTTAACTGGATCTTCAGTTGTCTACTCGTTTGGCCCACATAAACCTTAGAGCAGGGGCACACTATACAGTATACTACAAATTCGGTCACACAAGTTGTCTCATGTCTCAATGCATACCTTTTCTGATTTAAATGATTAATAAACTCAGTAGAGGTCACCATAATGGCACAGTTCTTACAATTGCCACATGAAGAGTGTCCTAGCTGTGTTCTAATTCTGCTCTCCGCACCTCTTAATACCACGTGACTTAATTCTTCCTTTAAATTTTCTCCCCTTCTATAAGCCAACCTTAAAGCATGATCCTTAAACGGTGGCAACATCTGTATTAAGGGCAAGTGTTTGTGCAAAATCTTACCCACTTGGTGTGATTTCTGGTCAAATTTGATTCTACACATCAGTGTATTCTCTCTGGCCAGTGGCCCTTTCTCCATAAACATTAGATCTCTGTTTGCATATAATGTTCTCTTATATGCTTTATGAATGACATGATGCAGATATCCCCGTTGTTTCAATCTAGTCTTCAAGATCTTAGATTGAACTTTATATTCCACCACCGTGCTACACAGTGTTTTGTATCTCAAAAATTGTGAAATGGGTAAATTATTCTTAAAATGCTGCGGATGGAAATTCATAATGTAAAAATATGTTTCTATCCGTTTCTTTTCTGTGTACTGTAGTGAATATTTCATTAGCATGTCATGTGATTTTAATGACTAGGAATGTTATGTTCTTCATGTCACACTGCATGACAAACTTAATATTCGGATGGCAATTGTTCAGCCATATCAGGAACACTTCTAGATGTGCCCGGTCGCCTCTCTAAACCAGTAACACATCATTGATAAACCTAGACCAATTCGAATATTTCTCTACAAATGGGTTTGCTAAAACCCATCTTGTTTCAAAATCGGACATAAATAAATTAGCGATAGATGGCGCCATTGTGGCCCCCATGGCCACCCCTATCTGTTGTTTATAGTAGTTTCCTTCAAAAGTGAAAAAATTTTCACAAATGGCTATCCTCGCTATCTCAACAAGAAAGTCCGTGGGAATCTTCTGACTGTCATCTCGTTGTTCTAGAAATGTACATATCACTTGTAGTGCTTCTTGCTGGGGGATGACTGTGTATAGCGACTGTACATCTAGAGTAACTAACCAGATCTCTTCCGTTTCAGTGAACTGAAAATTCAAAATTTTTTTGAGAAAATCAGCAGAATGTTGAATATAGGAAAAAGAATACTTCACATACGGTTGCAGAAAATGGTCTATGAAATTGTGCAATGGTTCCAATAACGAACCCTGACTAGAAACAATTGCTCTGCCTGGTGGTTGATTTAAAGGCTTATGTACTTTAGGCAGCGTATACAGTGCCGGACATTTCGGGGTCTTTAAATTTAAATACTTAAATTTAGCCTTAGTCAAATATCCTTTTTCTAAACCTCTGGTTAAACTTTCAATCCTCTTCATCAATCCAACAGTAGGATCTTCTAACAACAATAGATAATCATTTTCTTTAGTCAGTTGCTTCTGGACCTCAGTGATGTAATCATGTCTCATCTGTAAAACAATGGCCGCACCTTTATCTGCTTTCTTAGTGATAGACATGGACAGATTTTTCAGATTATGGGGAACCACAAGTACAAGGGGGCACTAGGAGAAATTAAAAGGGGACAGGTTTAGAACCAACGCTAGGAAGTTCTTTTTCACCCAGAGGGTGGTGGATACATGGAACGCGCTTCCGGAGGCTGTGATAGGCCGGAGCATGTTACAGGGCTTCAAAGAAGGTTTGGATAGGTTCCTAGAGGATAAAGGAATTGAGGGGTACAGATAGGAGTAGAGGTAGGTCATAGGGATAGTCAGGGACCACTGCTCAGGCAATAGGCCTGATGAGCCGCTGCGGGAGCGGACCGCTGGGCGAGATGGACCTCTGGTCTGCCTCAGCGGAGGCAACTTCTTATGTTCTTATTTCAAGATCTCCTTTAAGATGTTCTAAGGCTTCCTGCTTTTCCCTACTTAGGTTATATGTCATTCTCACAAGCCACTTTTCCATTTTTGTGATATCTCCTAGCACCAATCCTTTGAACGCTTTTAATAAAGGATCTAATGGGGTGGGCAGAAGTGGCGTCTAAGGCTAAGCTTACAAACTTCCCTTTCAGGGGTCATTCTTGTTTGCTGAGGTTCTTCAGACTTTGCCTGACTCTAAGGTGTCCTGTCTTTCTGAAGACCGTGCTAACCCGTCTGCTTGGGGGGGGGGGTGTTGCTAGGGGGCATTTGTGTGATTTTCACCGTTACTGCCCAGGGGGGTTGCTTTTTCCAGCTTTTGAGTCTTCCAGGGACTGTTTCTTTCTGTGCATGCAGTCCTTTTGGGGGGGCCCACCTGGGAGGGGCGTGACACCACTGGAGGCCTCCTCCATCACCTACCCAGCCCAATGACTCCTTGCGGGCCCTTTCCCTGGTGCCGGTGGACACCCAGTTGCGGGGGTTTTACCAGGGGTGGGTCAGGGTCACATTGGATTAGTGGGTCCTGGAGGTTTCGGGACTGCTATGTTCTGAAGTTTTCCCGACAGCCAGATCGTTTCCTTGCTTCTCCTTGCCATGGGGCTTGGAAGAAGCGGGCCTTTCATTAAACCCTGCAGTGGTTGATCGACCTCAAAGTAGTAGTTCCAGTGCTTCCTCAGGAGTGTCGTACCGGCAGGTATTCCATTTACTTTGTGGTGCCCAAGAAAGAGGGGTCTTTTCAGCCCATCCTAGATCTGAAAGGTGCCAACAGAGCGCTCCGAGTTCCATCTTTTCGTATAGAGATTCTGAGATCAGTCATTTTGATGATTCAGCCGGGGGAATTCCTGACTTCTCTCGATCTGATGGAGGCCTACCTGCATGTTCCAATTCGGGCCTCCCATCAGCAGTTCTTTTGCTTTGCGATCTTGGGAAAGCACTATCAGTTTTGACACTTCTTTTAGGTCTGGCCACGGCTAAGCGGACGTTCACCAAAAATATGGTGGTAGTGGTGACGACCTTATGCAAGTGGGGCATTCTGGTTCATCCCTATCTGGATGACTAGTTGATTCAAGCAAAGTCCTTTCAGGAAAGCTCCTGGGTTATGGTTCGGGTTGTGGAGTTCCTGCAGTCGCTGGGATGGGTGGTCATCCAATCCAAGAGCTGGTTGATTCTGTCTCTGTGCCTGGAGTATCTCGGGGTTCTCTTCGACACTGGTCGGGGGAAGGTCTTCCTTCCAGAGGCCCGTGTGGTCAAGCTGCAGTCCCAGATTCGCCTTCTGATGGCATCCCGGTGTCCTTGGGCACAGGATTTTTTCCAGGTCTTAGGGTCGATAGCGGCCTCACTGGACGTGGTTCGGTGGGTTTGGGCTCACATGCAGCCACTTCAGTAAGCTCTTCTTCAGCGGTGGTTGCCTCAGATGCACAATCAGGACTTGCTAGTTCCTCTTTTGGGGCTTGGTTTGTCACAACCTCTGTTGGTGGCTACACTTCCAATCTAATGCAGGGAGTGAGTCTGGATCAGCCTCAGTGGACAGTGCTTATTTCAGACACCAGTCTCCTTGGTTGGGGAGCTCAATGTCTTGGTTACTCGGCTCAGGGCAGTTGGACTCCGTAGGAGGTGTCTTGGTCGATCATTGGGAGACCAGAGCCATCCAGTTGGCGTTGTTAGCATTCCAGATGTTGCTGACAAACAAGTCAGTTTGGATTCTCTCAGACAATGTCAGGGGGAAACCAGGAGTTGTCTGGTGGCACAGGAGGCTGCTATTCTCATGGCTTGGGCAGACGTTCACCTACTGGACCTCTCGACTTCCCACATTGCGGGAGCAGAGAATGTTCAGGCGGACTTTCTCAGTCGTCATGTGCTGGATCCCGGCGAATGGTGTCTCTGTCACGCAGCCTTTGAGTTGATTTTGTAGGCTTGGTGCCAGCCGGTCATGGACCTGATTGATATGAGTGTCAACGCCAAAACACCACTGTTCTTCAGTTGGTGCAGAGATCTTCAGGCCGAGGGGCTGGATGCTTTGGTGCAGCCTTGGCCTACGGAGGACCTCCTGTACGTTTTTCCCCCGTGGCCGATGGTGGGCAGAGTCCTTCTTTGCATTGCTCAGCGCCTGGTGGCTCCGGACTGGCCCAGGTGCCCATGGCATGCAGATCAGGTTTGTCTTCTCATAGATCCTCTTCCACTGATCCTCTCACCTGACCTTCTGACACAGGGTCCCATTCCAATGTTCGATCCAGGTCCCTTTTGGCTTACAGCTTGGTACTTGAAAGGGAACACCTAAGTAAGAACATTTATTCAGATAAGGTGATTTCACCACTCTCTTGGGTTCCCAGAGACTTCCTACCTCCTGGGCTTATGTGCATGTTTGGCATATCTTTGAGGAGTGGTATTCCGCGTGGGGTGCTTCTTTGCCTCACATCTTGGAATTCTTACAGAATGGCCTGGACAGAGGCCTTGCCTGGTCCTCCCTTTGGGTTCAGCTGCTGACTTTGACTACATTTCGTGATTTGCTGCATAGTAGGCGTTTGACCTCTTTGCTGGATGTGATTCATGTTTTCAGGGCAGCCAAATTGCTCTGTTCTCTGGGATCTCAAATCTGATGCTGTCATACTTGTGCGCCCTCCTTTTGAGCCTCTGGGCTCCTGCACGCTGAAGGACCTTACTCTTAAGGTGGTCTTCTTAGTGACCATTACTTCTGCGAGATGTGTTTCCGAGCTGTAGGCTCTCTCTTGTAGACCTGCCTTCCTGGAATTTTCTAGGGAGCGCATCGTGCTGCGGCCGGTTTCTTTTCTGCCGAAGGTGGTTTCACTTTTGCATGTCAACCAGTCCGGTCTTGGGTAGTTGGGAGGGCACTTTGGAGCAGAGACAGTTGCACAAATTGGATGTCGGTAGGGTCCTTCGCTCTTATGTACAGTGGACCCAGGCGGTCCAGAAGTCGTGTCCTCGTAGAGGAGAAGGTGCTTCCAAGGCTACCATTACGTAGTGGATCAAGGAGATTATAGCTTCACCGCATCTTCTTCAAAAGGAGCCTGTTCCGGAATTTCTCAAAGCTCATTCTACTTGGGGTCAGACAGCTTCTTGGGTGGAGTCTTCCCTGGTGCTTTGGTAGATATCTGTTAAGCGGCAGTATGGTCTTCTCTTGATTTCTTTGTGCGACACTACCTGTGCATGTTCAGGGCACGGTTTTTGGGGGACATGTGCTTGTGGCGGCCCTTCAGGGGTCCCACCCATGATGGGTACTGCTTTGCTATAGCCCATCAGTGAGCTGTGCCGGTCTGGAGAGATGATTAAAGAAGGAGAAATTGGGCTCATACCTGCTAATTTTCTTTCTTTTAGTCTCTCCAGACTGGCACAGCCACCACCTTGTCTGTGTTGTTCGGGATTTGCATGAAGAGTGGGGGGGGGTTTTCTGCGGGATCTCATGTTTTTTGGTTTTTTTTTGGCATGTTGGAGCTTATAAGAAAAAAAAAGAACAGCGGCCTTTGATTCGTATGGCGTAGCTGGCATACAGTGGGGACGTTTCAGAAGGTCTAAACTAAACTAAACCTTAAGTTTGTATACCACATCATCTCCACAGAAGTAGAACTCGGCATGGTTTACAAGAATTGATATAGAAGGAACTACAATGAAAAGTAGAAGGACTTAGAAAGAGAAGTTTAGAGGGACTTAGTATATCGAAGAGGGAGGGGTCATTGCATTTTGGAGAAAAGCCAAGTTTTCAAATGTTTTCGGAAGAGTTGGAGGGAGGTCAGGCTCCGAAGCGGGGTAGTAAAGCTGTTCCAGAGTTCGGTGATCCTGAAGAAGAGAGAAGTCCCTAATTTTCCTGCATGGGATATGCCTTTTAAAGAGGGGAAGGATAGTTTGAATTTTTGAGTGGATCTGGTGGTGTTGGGATTAGAGGAGTTCCAAGATAGTGGAAAAAGGAGAGGCAGGATGCCGTGTAGAGACTTGAAGGTTAGGCAGGCGCATTTGTAGTGAACCCTAAGGATTACTGGGAGTCAGTGAAGCTTAGACAGAAGCGGGGAGACGTGGTCAAATTTGCTTTTTGTAAAGATTAGTTTAGCCGCGGTGTTCTGAATCCGCTGGAGTCTATGAAGGCTTTTCTTTGTTAGGTTTAAGTAGATGGAGTTACAGTAATCCAGTCTGGAAAGAATGATGGATTGTACGAGGACAGCAAAGTGTTGATGATGGAAGCAGGATCTCACTTTCCTTAACATGTGAAGATTGAAAAAGCATTTTTTTAACTAAGGAATTGAGGTGGTCGTTGAAGGACAGTGTGGAATAAATGATGATGCCCAGAACTTTGCATGAGTGCTCAAGCTGCAATATGGTGCCAGAGGATAGTGGGATGAGGGTGGGTAGCTGATCTACTTTTGGGCTGAACCAAAGTAGTTTTGTTTTGGTCTCTTTTAATTTCATTTGTACGGTGAGGGCCCAGGATTGGAGGTTCGATATACATGAAGAGATGTTCTCAGAGAGATTGGTGAGGTTAGAGTCGGTCTCGAGGAGGACAAGGATATCATCGGTGTAAGGGTAAAGTGTTTCCAAGGGGGACAGTTGGAGGAGTTTCAGGGAGGACATATAAACATTGAAAAGAATCGGGGATAGAGGTGAACCCTGAGGAACTCCACAAATCGGTTTCCACGGGAGGGATGAGGAGCCATTCATGTTAACGAAGTAGGAGCGGGAACGTAAGAATTTTGAGAACCAATCTAAGACTGTTGAGTTTATGCCAATTTCAGAAAGTTGGAGAATTAGTATATCATGATGGACAATGTCGAAAGCTGCAGAAAGGTCGAATTGAAGAAGAACAGCGAACTTATTGCAAGAGTGAAGTTGTTGGACCTTTGAGATTAATGAGGCCAATAGGGATTCGGTGCTGAAGTTGGGTCTGAAGCCATGTTGGTAGGGTGGGAGAATGGAGAATCTCTCAAGATAGGATGAAAGTTGGGTAGATATGATGGATTCCAGCAACTTGGTCAGGAGAGGAATATTTGCTATTGGGCGATAGCTGGATGGTATGGAGGGGTTTAGATCAGCTTTTTTTTTCCAGTAGTGGGGATAGGGCAATGTGTCCATTTCTGCAGAGAATAGGCCTGAAAGTAAGGCAGAGTTTATAAGTTTGGTGAGAGATGAGATGACTTGTATGAGAATTTTCTCGTATACGTAGGAGGGGAAAGGGTCCAAGGTACAATTGCAGGATTTCAACTTGAGGCAGAGTTTGGCGACCTGGGAATCAGATATGAGTCGAAGGCGGTCCAGGATCAGTCGACTGGAATATGGTTGGCGACGGTTAGAGTAGGGTTGGAGTCAGTGGACACCAGAGAGTTGTAAGAGGGTGCTGGTGGGAACGAGCATCGTAAGGTAGTGACTTTCTCATTGAAGAATTTTGCTAGATCATCTGCAGATGGAGAGGAGGGGAGTGTGGTGGCGTCATGTTTAGAGGATATGGAGCGCCAGATGTTAAACAATGTATTACTTTGGTTGTTGGATCTGGAAATTTTGTTACCGTAGTAGTTCTTCCTTGCTTTTTTTTAGTTAAGTATTGTAGGACTTAATATTAACCCTCCAGGACTGTCTGTCTGTGGGGGATTTAGATTTTTTTCCATTTGCGTTCCAGTATTCGACATTTCTGCTTCAGTTCTCTGTGGTATGGAAGGTACTAAGGGGCCTTGCGGGAGTAGGAGACAGTTTTAGTGGATAGTGGTGCGAGGGAGTGGTAGGTGGTCTCAGAGAGGGTGATCCAGTTGTGCCAGTTAGATTCAGGGTTTGGAGGGTTAGGAATGGTGGAAATTAGGTTGAGGAATTTAGTCCAGAACAGTTCGCTAGCAATTTTTTTTCGTAAGGTAATGGAGTTTGAGGAACAAGGTGGGGACCCAAGGTGAGACATGAAAATGGGGAGGCAAAAAGCCCCTAGGAAGTGGTTGGACCAAGGAACATGTTCCCAATGAGTGTCATCAACCAAAGTTTTGTAATCGGTGAGATCGAGGAAACTGATGATGTCTAGCGTGTGCCCCTTTTCATGAGTTGGAGAGAGTGCCGGGGGTGGGGGGGGGGGGGGAGGGGAAGCCTAAAGAAGTGAGGAAGTTATTGAAATCAGTTGCATCCTTGTTGGTGGTATTATTTAGGTG
This sequence comes from Geotrypetes seraphini, assembly GCF_902459505.1. NCBI lineage: Eukaryota > Metazoa > Chordata > Amphibia > Gymnophiona > Dermophiidae > Geotrypetes > Geotrypetes seraphini. The sequence continues at coordinate 288,428,423 of NC_047086.1, forward strand.
GAGATTAATATCCCCAATGATTAGTAATTTATGAAATTTGAGGAAGGCGTTTGTAATGGTCTCAAGGACGTGTTCAGAGGATTTGTTCCAGGGGGTTGGTGGACGATATAATAGCAGGATACCCAGTGGGTGAGGATGGAGTTCGTCGTTGACAGAGACTAGCATATATTCTAGAGAGGCATGGCTGCCCTTTTCGAGAAGCTGGACATTGAAGAATGATTTGTGGAGGAGTGCCAAGCCACCTCCTTTTCGGTTAATTCTGGGGGAGAAGAGGCCTTGGTAACCGTGAGAACAAAGCTCGTTTTGTGAAAATATGTCGTCTTTTGCAATCCATGATTCTGTGATGAATAGGAATCCGGGGTCAAGTAGGTCCTTCAAAATTTGGACTTTACTGCCATGCTGACCTGGCATTGCAGTAAAGTGACGGGACTGGGGTGAGAGAGTCAGAGGCAAGGTTGGGAAGGTTGCCAGGGGGAATGGGCTTTAAGGAGGCATGATTAATTCTTCGTGGGGTTTTTTTGAAAGGATGATTTCTGGTGCGCAATAGCGTGGTGATTTTGACGCCTGGGCAAATAGTACTGACATTTATGGGGTCGGGTAAGTTGGTAGAGGGAGGTTTCAGGCAGAGGGTGATATTGGAGGATGTGCAGAGAAGGAGAAGAATCCACGGGTGTGGCTTCATGGTGGGGTTGGGGAAGCCTTTGGGAGGGATAGAAGGCAGGAATAGAGGAAAGTCTTGGCAATTGGATAGGACTAGAGCAGTGGTCTCAAACTCAAACCCTTTGCAGGGCCACATTTGAATTTGTAGGTACATGGAGGGCCGCAGAAAAAAAAGTTAATGTCTTATTATAGAAATGACAATTTTGCATGAGGTAAAACTCTTTATAGTTTATAAAACTTCCCTCCTCAAAGGCCTGCATGTTCCCCCCTTCTTTGAAGCGTCCTCCAGCTTCTCCCCTGGCCTCCCGGTATTAGTTTCACCTAATTACCATTCCTGTAGAGAGGATCGCTGGTGCTGTCACATTCCTTGCAGGCTGCCACCGGCCTCCGCAGCACATTCCCTCTGCCACGGTCCCGCTCCTCCCCTGACATCGGGGGCAGGATCGCGGCAGAGGGAACTTGATACTAAGGATGACGGCAGCCTGCAAGGATCGCTACAGCACTGGCAATCCTCTCTGCATGCTGCAGTAATTATCTGAAGGTAAGAGCTGGAGGCCAGGAGGGAAACCAGAGGACGCTGCAAAGAGCGGGCAGCACTAGTACAGACCGCGGGCTGCAAAATAGTACCTGGCGGGCCGCATGTGGCCCCCGGGCCGCGAGTTTGAGACCACTGGACTAGAGCAATTAAAAAGAATCTGGTAGAAATTAGCAATTAGGCAGAGCATATACAATTAGATAGAATCTAGTGAACCCTAGTGATTGGGCAGAACTTAAACAATTAAATAGGCTTGGCAATTGGGCAGAACTAGAACAATTAAATGGAATCTGGTGAACCTTAGCAATTGGGCACAGCTTAAACAATTAAATAGACTAGGCAATTGGTCAGAACTAGAACAATTAGATAGAATCTGGTGAATTCATAGCAATTTGGTAGAACTTAAAACAATTAAATAGAATCTGGTGAACTTAGCAATTGGGCAGAACTTATCCTTATCCTATTCAATATCCAACAGTGTTTCTATATGTTAGTTGTTTTCTCTTCTTCTAGGAGTGTTGTTGGTTAGAAACATGGAAACATAGAAAGATGATGGCAGAAAAGGGCTACAGCCCATCAAGTCTGCCCACTCTACTGACCCACCCCATTAAGTCTGAGTGCATATGACTTAGTTCCTTAGCTCGACCTTCGTAGGGATCCCACGTGGATGTCTACGAAGGTCGAGCTAAGGAACTAAGTCATATGCACTCAGACTTTAGCTCGACCTTCGTAGGGATCCCACGTGGATGTCTACGAAGGTCGAGCTAAGGAACTAAGTCATATGCACTCAGACTTAATGGGGTGGGTCAGTAGAGTGGGCAGACTTGATGGGCTGTAGCCCTTTTCTGCCGTCATCTTTCTATGTTTCTGTGTTTCTAACCAAGAAACTAATAACTGTGAATTATAACAGCAACAACACTCCTAGAAGAAGAGAAAACAACTAACATATAGAAACACTGTTGGATATTGAATAGGATAAGGATAAGTTCTGCCCAATTGCATAAGTTCACCAGATTCTATTTAATTGTTTTAAGCTCTACCAAATTGCTATGAATTCACCAGATTCTATCTAATTGTTCTAGTTCTGACCAATTGCCTAGTCTATTTAATTGTTTAAGCTGTGCCCAAATGCTAAGGTTCACCAGATTCCATTTAATTGTTCTGCTGGGCTATTCGGTAGACTGATTGTATTTGGAAAATCACAGCCCACTTGTACTTCAGCCAAAAGTTTATGTCTCAGTCTCCACCTGCTGGTCATGGTGAGCTATTACCCATCAGTGAGCTGTGCCGGTTTGGAGAGACTAAAAGAAAGAAAATTAGCGGGTAAGAACCTAATTTCTCCTTGTCAGCCCACTAGGTACATGTACCTGCATATATTGTATATAGCACTGTGTAAGTCAAGTAGTGCTATAAAAATGATTAGTAATAGTAGATTTCAGGAATTTTTTGTATTTTCTTTAAAAAAAAAAAATCTTACATAGTAATGCACAGCATGATTAATCACAATTAAAATTTTTAATCTTCCTGCAGCCCTAATATTTGTGCTTTCAAGTTATACAATCACATCATACAGTGTAACTGAGGAAAAGAGAAAAATTAATCAGAAATTTACTTTATAATATAGATCAGGGGTGCCCACACTTTTTTGACTCGCGAGCTACTTTTAAAATGACCAAGTCAAAATGATCTACCAACAATAAAATTTAAAAAAACACAACCACACTGTATGCATAGAAAATGTTAATTATCATTCCTATTCCGGGGTTTTTTCAAAGAGGTCAAAGCAGATGACTCTATGCACTGTCACCTCAGTAACAACCATACAAAAATAGACAAATACCCACCCCCCTCCCTTTTTACTAAACCACAATAGTAGTTTTTAGTGCAGGGAGCTGCGCTGAATGCCCAGCGCTGCTCTCGACGCTCATAGGCTCCCTGCGCTAAAAACCACTATTGCGGTTTAGTAAAAGGGGACCATATTGTAAAATATAGACAGCAGATATAAATTCAGACACATTTTGATCACTAAATTTAAAATAAAATCATTTTTTCTACCTTGTCTGGTGATTTCATGAGTCTCGGGTTGCACTTTCTTCTTCTGACTGTGCATCCAATCTTTCTTCCTTTCTTTCAGCCTCTATGCTTCCTCTCCACATCTCATTTCTTCCCCCAACTTTTTCTTTTTCTCTCCCTGACCTTTCTTTCTTTCTCTCTTCATGCCCCCTTTCTTTTTTCCTGTTTCTCTTCTTTCCTTCTATCTCCCTGCCTGCCCCCTTTCTTTCTTTCTCCCTGCCCTTCCCCAAGCCATTGCCGCTGCCATCGGGGAACAGGACCCAAACCGCCACCAATGGATAACAGGCCCCAAAGCCGATGGATGCCTCCGCCGCCCCAAGCTCTCCCTGCTTCGGGTCGACCAGCATTCCTCTCCCCGACGTCAATTCTGCCATCGGAGAGGAAGTTCCGCCAAGCCAGGCAGCGATTGGCTGGCCTGAACTTCCTCTCCGACGGCAAAATTGATGTCGGGGAGAGGAAGATTGATCGGCCCAATAGATCGCCAAGGCAAAGTGAGTCCTGGGTGATCGACTCACTTTGCCTTGGCGAGTTACTGGTCGATCGCGATCAACCTATTGGGCACCCCTGATATAGATGAAAAACTCAACTAACAATTGTCCACAATTTTAGGTAATCAGGTTCAAGATTGAGAAATATAATGTAAAGGACATAATCAAGAACAGATATACAAATTTTCAAAGACCTCTGCCAGCCTAAACAATGATCCCTATTAAACTATGTGGTAACTGTTAACATACAACTATGTTAAGTGTTATTCATGTTAGGGGCATTGCATTGCAGACAAACGGCATGAACGTTTTAGTCTACTACAAATGTGTCAAACACAAGGCCTGCCTGGCTTTTTTATGCAGCCCGCATTTTAGGGCTGGCATTATGGCGGAGTAAACAAGGCTTCATGATGTTGCCTTGCTTTCTGTTTTGGGCCGCGGTGATCATCAGCTTGTGCGTGTCGGCAACACAACAAAAACTACCCCAGCAACGCACCCCATTGCCGGCCAATAATTTACACAACCGGTGTGATTGTCAACTTGTGTGCCGGCAGCACAGCAGACATGAATTTAACTATGCCGGCCCCAGCTGGGAAGCATCGCTGGGGCAGTCACAGTTAAATTAATTTCTGGTGCACTACTGACATGCACAAGTTGACACCACACCAGCGTTGTAAATTACTGGCCGGCACTGTTAAATTACTGCTGAAGAGAGGAGGAAGCCAGACCATAAGAGAAAATTGAGGCAGCGAGGCTTGCCCTCTTGATTTCCACCTCGAGTTCCACCTCCCCTCCTGACTTCCTCCTCCAGCTCTACCTCTTTACTTGTCTGGCCCAGCAGTACAATGTGCACAGGGGTGGGGAAGCATGAGTACCTCTCCTGCCTCCAGTAATATTCTGCAGAGCCCCAGTGATGAGGGAAGGAGACAACAAAGGTAGGAGGAATTATTTTATTTTCAATTTAGTGTTTGAATTGTGTCAATTTTGAGAGTTTTAATCTGTTATCTTTTGCACTGCTCAGGAAGAAATGCATTTGTTAATTTTTCTCTGAGGTTGTACTGCATGCAGAGTCTTGTATCTTAGGGTTTCATTTTTATATATTAATACTTTTAGTTTTTGGCCCTGTATTTGCATAGGGGTTATCTATGTTCTGGTAGGAATGAATGTTGAGAAGCATACAGTGTTTTGTGTTGTTTAGTTTTGTGGTTAACCATTACCATTATGTGTTAATAAAATTATATTGTGTGTGTGTGTATATATGAAAAATGAATGAAAAAAATGGTGTTATAATTAGTACAATTATGGGTGTGGGGTGTGGGGTGGAGATTGGGCGGAGTCTGGCCCGTGACTTTGCCTGTGTTTTGGATTTTGACTCCTTAGTCTGATTGAGTTTGACACCCCTGGTCTACTAGCTTACTACGCACTAACTGGCTAATAAACAGTTTATGTGAGAGCATTTATTGCATCTTAAATAGTACTATGTGCTTCTGCATTAACTGGTACTATGAGCTAATTTGCACTTTAACTCAGGACCAGAATAAGAAAATGCTATTTCAACTCCTATTGGTTACTATTCAAAATTGCAGCTACTAAGTGATATATTCTGGAATTAAGTGATGATCATTACAAATTTTAATATGGTTTAGTAAAAGGGTCCCTTTGTTGCTCTCAACCATATTGACTGTGTACTATTTCATTGCCCTATGATTTAGTATTTTTTCTTACTAACATAACTAGCAAGTAGACCCTTGCACTTAACATTTTTATCCATTCAAGTCACTTGACTACCAGTCTACCACTGGACCCTCAGCCTTAATTAGGTTGTAAATTCTTTCTGGCAGTAATTTGACTCATAAACCTTATGCATATATGACTCCTGTGCCTCACTTACCCCCATTTTTACAAAACTGCACAAGAAGTTTTTAGCGCCAGCTGGCACGCTGAATGCTCTGTGCTGTTTCGACCCTCATAGGAACTCTATGACTATCAGAGCAGCGCAGAGCATTCATTGTGTTGGTCGGTGCTAAAAATCTCTTGCATGGTTTTGTAAAGGGGGGGGAGGTTAATGTTTCCTTGTTAATATCTTTCTTAATTGTATCATATTGTGTGCCCTTTAATAGAAAATTGGAGAACTTCTGCAGACACGAGGCCACGAGTATGGGGTAACAACTGGCAGGAAAAGAAGATGCGGCTGGCTTGATCTTGTATTACTGCGCTATGCTCATATGATTAATGGATTTACTGCGTGAGTAATTTTCAGTGGTGAAAATGTAGGCATATTGTGTGTGGGAGCAGGGGGTTTAATTATTTTAGAAAGCCTTTTCCACAATTAAAACCTGTTCTATATGTGGAAAATGACATATATGACTGTTATAGAATCACTTCCTGTGTAAAATTATGTGTAGTGACAAGAACATATGTACTGAATTAATTTAGCTCAAATACACTTCCCCCCTCAATATTCGCGGGTGTTAGGGGTAGAGCCGGCCCGTGAATATTGTAAAAATGCAAATAACTTTTAGGACCGGCTCTGACCCATCCCTTTCTCCCTCCTGCCTTCCAGACCTCTCCACACCTTACCTGGTGGTTTAGCGGTGAAACAGGGCAGGAGCGATCATCCTATGCTCATGCCCTGTGCAGAGCATCCACAAAAATGGCTGCCGTGAGTTCCCACTGTAGTCTTGTGATACCACGGAACTCCTGCACGGGGCAGGAGCATAGGACGATAGCTCCTGCCCTGCTTCACCGTTAGACCACCAGGTAAGGTGTGTAGAGGCCCGCTTGTTCATGTATTTCTATATGTGGAAAATCTATTCTCAAGCAGTAATTTCAGCAAGATTTATGATATTATTTTATAAAGACACTTAGGTGACTGTATTGATGCCCACTTAGCTTTCCAATTAGGCATACTGAGTATTCCTACTTTTATGTGATATACATGTAGGCATTTCCAGAGGTGTTGTCTGGGTGGAGTTGCAATGTTTGTTAAAAAACCTTGATTTTCTGCCATTGCTAAACACAGATCAAAGCGCCAGATTCACTAAAGATAATGATTCAATCCCTGTTGGCTGATTTTGAAACAGCGATTGATTCACTATCTTTGTTGCATGCAAATCAGTTGCATGCAAACTCCCCGACTCAGTCACTCAGTGAGCGATTGAGTCAGGGCAGCCCTGACAGTAGTGACAGGAAAAGCAGCCTCCTGCCACTGCTGTCAGGGCTTCTGCCGGGTTTTTTGTTTTGTTTTTATAATGGCAGAGATATTTTGCAAAATATTTTGCCAATGAAAAAAAAAAGCCTCCCCCCTCCGACAGCGCCCCCAACCCCAAAAAAAACCAGCTGCTACACCCGAGGCTGCCCTCCCCACCTGTGCGAATATGGCAGGAGGGATGCCAACTCCCTCCTGCCCTTGGGACCCCCTCCCGAAATTACCGATGCTGCCCCCCACCCATCCACACAAATATGGCAGGAGGGACTGCCAACTCCCTCCTGTCATGGAAACCCCCCCACCGCCATCAACCCATGCTCCCCTCCTCCCCTCTCCATACCTTTAAACGTTGGGAGCAGGAGGAGTGCCCAGTCCATCCTGTTGCGTAGGCCTCCAATGATCTTTGGGAGCAGAAGGAAGTGCAAAGTTCTGCTCCTGCTGCTCTGCCTACCACAACGCAATGCCGGCCATGTGATGCACGGAGAGGGGCCTAAGGCCCTGATTGGCTCAGGTGCCTCAGGCCTCTCCCAAGGGAGGAGCCCAAGGAGCCTGAGCTAATCAGGGACTTCCTTAGGGCTGAGCCTAAGGAAGATCCTGATTGGCTCAGGTGCCTCAGGCCTCTCCCAAGGGAGGAGCCCTAGGAGCCTGAGCCAATCAGGGCCTTAGACCCTTCCCTGTGCATCACATGATGCACCGGGGCGGGGCCTAAGGCCGGCATTGCATCATGTCAGCAGAGCAGCAGGAGCAGGTGGACTTTGCGCTTCCTCCTGCTCCCGAAGATCACTGGAGGCCTATGGAACAGGAGGGACTGGGCACCCCTCCTGCTCCCAACGTTTAAAGGTACGAGGAGGTAAGGGGAGGGAGGATATGGGTCAACGGTGGTGGGGGGGTTTCCACTGCAGGAGGGAGTTGGCATCCTTCCTTCCATATTTTTAAGCGGCTTTGTGGGAGTGGCGGGGGGAGTGGGCATCCTTCCTGCCATTTGTGTGGGGGTGGGGGAGTTGTCGGAGGGGGGGCAGCGTCGTCGTTTATTTGACAGGTCTGTCTGTTATTTTTATTTATTTATTTTTTTTTAATGGAAAAAAAAATGAATAAAAAAGACAGGCAGACCTGTCAAAAAAACGGCAAACCTGTCAGTAATACAGTTACCAAAAGGTCTGCAGCAGTTGGGTTTTAGGCTAGTAAAACCCGATTCAAAATAGCCAAGCAATTACTACTGAATCAATTGCTTTGCTATTTTACAAGTGGTTTTACTAATTTACATGTGTGGGTTGGATCGGGTCAGTGATTCATTGCACAGTAATTTAGTGAATCAGGTCAGGGAACAATCGCAACCATCAGTACAGGATTGGAAGCTTTAGTGAATCTAGCCCAAAGTGGCTTACAATAAAATATAACTCTAAAATTTGGAAAAGAACGCCAGTTAAATACTGGAAGATTAGGTTTTCACCTTCGTTAATCTTCTTTCTGTTAGTCTCTGGAGGATTCAGTACGCTAGATTGTCAATCCCTTCCTGCAATTAGGGAGTTTCAGAAATCCAAACACTTTTCTGAGCTTGTGCTCCTCCTACCTTAGAGAGAGAGTTAGAGCCCCCTACATTTCAGTCCCAAAGCCAAGCAACGTACCGGAACATATCCATGACAAAATAAGGGGGGTACAGGGGAACCTCTCTGTTCTAGGCTGCTCTGCATAACATGAAAACAAATAATAAACAGGCAAAAGGCAACACAGAAAAAACATTGAAGAACAATGTAGAGCTAACCTGCTGTGTGCAGTGAGCACCCACATGAAGCAGCCTTCGGTAATATGCATATTCACAGAAGAACAAACATCCCACAGGACCCATCTACTGGCTGTAAGATCCTGAAGCCTGTAAGGAGAATAACTGAGGCCAAAGAAAGCAGGCAATTCAGAACAACTGAGCTTACACAGAGAGGACAGGCCATACTGAATCCTCCAGGGACTAATAGAAAAAAGAATAATGAAGGTGAAAACCTAATCTTCCTTTCTGTTATATCCCTTCTGGATTCAGCTCGCCAGGCAACATACCAAAGCAATGGCAGCATCTAGGGAGGCCTGTAACAAATATTAAACGTATTTCTTCTTTTATAAATTTTCAGTAACATTCACTAAAACAGACTCCTTCAAGTGTATAAGCACATAAGCACATAAGCAATGCCTCTGCCGGGTCAGACCTGAGGTCCATCGTGCCCAGCAGTCCGCTCACGCGGCGGCCCAACAGGTCCAGAACCTGCGTAATAATCCTCTATCTATACCCCTCTATCCCCTTTTCCAACAGGAAATTGTCCAATCCTTTCTTAAACCCCAGTACCGTACTCTGCCCTATTACATCCTCTGGAAGCGCATTCCAGGTGTCCACCACCCGCTGAGTAAAGAAAAACTTCCTAGAATTTGTTTTGAATTTGTTTTGAATTTGTTTGTTAAAAATCATGAACGTTCTTGCATTTCAGGGCATAATATCAGATTAGGGCAAAAATAGCTGTTGAGGAAAGGCTCTGGTGTTAATTTAATTCCCTCTCGCCTACCCCAAGTTAGAGCTTTTTGATTTATAGGCTCTTCAGCCTACCAGGAACAGGGCATTACTTTGGTAGCATTTTTCTGCCCTTTCTTTATTTTTCCAGGTGTAAGTACTTTTGCAACCGCAATATGGCTAGGAAACATCGTATCACCAAAACTGCTGCTCAGGTTACTAACTTCTGTCTCTGTGCAGACAGAAAATGTTACCCAAGCAGAGGGAGTGGTTCCATGTGCAAGCTTTCTTCAGCTTGAATCTCTCATGAAAGAAGTAAAGGAACTGAGAGAGGAGGTGGAAAGATTGAGAAGCATCTATGAGAATAAGAGGTACATTGATTAAATGGTTCATGAGGCATCAAAGATTTCCAGCAGTGGGGAAGAAGAGGCTGTGCTTAGGGGAAGACAGCTGGACTCAGATTAAGGAATACTGTTGGGGGGGGGGGGGGGGGTCATGTGATGCGCTTATTGTGAACATACGTGCTTGCTGTGCTCTGCGATCCAACTCTCCAAAAACATGCTATAAATCTCTCCAAACAGCGCGATTTGAGTTATCAAAGTGGCAATTGCGGAGATCGATTATTGCTGCGGGAAATAGTGCTACTTTCCTTACTGGCAGGGCTAAGGTATGCCCACTAAGCCTGCAAAAACTCTTAAGGGCAGATTCAGCATGCCGAACTTAAGATGGCGGTGGCCCCCATACTCGCACCTCTGGAGTTAGGAGAATTGGCCCAGGAGATATCCTGCCTCGTCACCACCACCCTCAAGGACTGCCTAAATAAGTTACATTTATGCGGTGGAATAAGTTACATTTATGCGGTGGAAGGCATAAATGAAAAGTTTGATGCTTACCCCCAGAGGATCACAGAGACAGAACAGAGAATCTCTGCGGGAGAAGACGAGGCCCAACGAGTACAGGTGCAGATGGACAGCCTGCAATCACAGGTGGCAGCCCTCACGGACAAACTTGAGGACACCGAGAACCGCCAGCCCTGCAACAATCTGAGGGGTGTGGGGCTCCCGGAGCTGCAGAATACCAGCGATCTTTATCACTTCTTTCAGTCTTGATTGCCCAATCACCTGGGCCTGGAGGCCATAACAGATACCTTTGTATGCAAACGAGCGCACAGACTGGGACCCAACTTGTGGAATAAGCCTAAGCCTAGAGCAGCAATAGCCCAATATGTAAACTGGCGGGAGAAAGAACTACTCTTAAAAGCTTACCGCACCGCAGGCAGTCTGCTGTATGAGGGGAAAAGTCTGCTTCTGTTTAATGATTATTTGGTACGCGTCTCCTTACAGAGGCAGGAAATGGCGCCAATTTGTACTTCCCTGCACCGAAAAGGCATGAGGTTCGCCTTAGTTTACCCTGCGAGCCTGAGGATCTATCAGGAGGGCAAGGTGCATACCCTTGAGACTAAAGTGGAAGCGCAACAGTTCCTGGATACCATCAACATTGCAAGAGGCCCTGAGGAGCGCAGAGAAGGTCCAGTGGAGTGAGGGTGGCTGCGGCTCTTCCCTGAGAGCCGGTGTATGGGGCCCTGTTGTTTCCTCCGTTGCCCTCCTGTGGTTTGCTGACCTGCCGGATTGGAGGTACGGGTTGGTGGCGCAGCCTAACTCCCCCCTTGCTCCAGAGGCCTCTTGAGTTATGTGGCCTATTTTCTGGTTACACTGTTCTGGGAGTTCATTCAGGCTGTTGCTCAGATGATCGGTGGGATGGAAGCTGTGCAGTGTGGCCCACCTGTGGACTTGGGCCTGGATTTCCAGTTTTCCTTTGGGGACCTGTGGCGTGGGATTGATATCCCCAGTCCGGGAGACTGAGCGGTTTGGTGCCCTGTTCCACCGGATGGTTATATTTAGTATACTATTATGGAGTCTTGTGTTATCATGAGAGTGTTGGATCACGGATACCCCGGATCCATGATCTCTATTTTTCTTGCTAACTGTCTTCCATTATGGGAGTACTACTTTTCTTGTTCTTATTTTTTCTCTACTGTTTGGGGGGTGGGAAGTATCCTGGGGAAGTTCTCTATGGAGGTGGGGGGAGAGGGGTTGTGGCTTGGGGGAGTGAGTGAATGAGTGGAATGAGTGGTATGATTGGAGGGGTGTATGGATGTGGTTGGGGGGGCGGGTTGTGGAGAAGAGTGTTGGGGCTGCCCCGTTATTCACATTCTTGCTGCTGTTGTATTATGGGCTGGACTTGGGAGGTGAGGGGTAGACTATAGCTCACATATCCTTTATAGGAAATGTCTAGGATGGGGGTGGGGGAAGGGCTAGCCTGGGGGCCCTCTTTCTGTCTGTCTCAATTCAAGGGTTCCATGTTGGTTCTTCTAGAGCTGACTTTGATAAAGATTAAGCTCTGAATCGCAACGTTCAATGTGGATGGGATTCACTCTCCCATTAAGAGAAAGAAACTATTGAATTGGTTCAAGAAAGAGCACATTGATATAGCCTATCTCCAGGAAACCCATCTCTCTGCAGCTGTTCCTCTTCCTTTAATTCCAGAAGGAGAGGAGTGGCGATCCTGTTTCATTGCTTTTTAGAATTTTTCTGACATCAATATATGATTTAAAGTTTGCTTGTATTTCTGAATTGATTGAATTTGTGCTCTATCCCTATTATAACAGGGACGATTAACGATGTTTAGACATGTCTATGTTATATGTGATATGGAAACCACATAGTTGTATGCGGTATATAAATTTTTAAATAAATAAATAAACAACTGTCGTTAAATATACATAAAGTCCTACAGGATAAGGAGGGGAGATATGTGATAGTTTGGGGGGAATTGTGGGGTCAGAAATGGATGTTTGTAACCTTTATGCTCCCAACATGTATAGTCACCGTTTCTTCTCTGAGTTGCTTGCCAAGGTAGCCATGTATTCCAAGTACCAACTCCTTGCGGGGGGAGATTTCAATATAACGGCAGATCTGACTGTGAATTGTAGATCAGCTAAATCATGCCATGGAGCCAAGGGGGGGGGTCAACTTTTTATTTTACCAATTGCATCTGTTAGATCTGTCGCAGACCTTGCACCCTACTGAACACAACTATACTTTTTATTCACAGCCTCATGATGTTTATGCTCGCTTGAATTATTTCTGGCGTCACCCTCTTTGCTCCCCCGGGTAGTTGCTACTACCATTGAGGATGTTTTCTTATCAGACCATTCGCTGATGATAATGTCGGTCTGGATCACGGCAGAGCCTTCTATGTGCGGCTGGCGGCTCCCGAGCCATCTGTACAAGGATCTGGAGTTTCGTCGGTACCTCCAAGACCATTGGCTGGAGTATTGTCGCAATAATCAGACACCTGACATAGACCCAGTAGTCTTCTGGGAGGCTTCCAAAGCAGTGATTCATGGATTCATTATAGCTTACGTGTCTAGCAAACAGAAGCCGCAGGATGCTGATCTTTTGAGGTTATCCCTGGAATTGCAAGGTCTGAGACGGAGACACGTAGCTATATTATCTGAGGAAGATAAAGTTCATTTGCGGGATGTGCGACACCAGGTGGATACCATCTTGAACCAGGGGGCTACTAGGGTTATTTATTTCCAACGTTATAAGTTGTATAGGTGGGGGTGGGAAGACGGGATGGCTTCTGTCTAATCTAGTGCGCCCATCGAGAAAGCATCAGGTAATCCTGTCTATTAAAGATAAAAGGGGAATTTTATATACGAGAGAGGAGGAGTTTCGGCAACAATTTGTCAAATTCTATGAGACCCTCTATTCGCAACAGGAGACAGGGATGACTTCTTTTAAAATATTGCATTGCCTCAATTGATGGCAGAACATCTCGATATTTTGAATGCCCTATTTATGACGGGAGAGATCCAGGCTGGCATCAAAGCTCACGAAAGCACCTGGTCCAGATGGATTTGGGCTGGAGTACTATAAAATCCTGGTGGATTTTATACCCACTGCGCTGGGGGACGCTTATAATGCGATGCATTTGGGGAAGGGACTCGGGCACCAGAATATGGCACATGTGGTTTTGCTGCCTAAACTAGGGAAGGACCCTGCTCAGGTGGGATCGTACTGCCCAATTTCCCTGCTTAACCAAGATGCCAAGCTCTTGGCCGCAATCCTGTTCCAACATTTGAATGCCTTTCTTCCAATCTTAATCCATGAAGACCAGGTAAGTTTTATCTCTATGAACCTTACCAGGCACTGATGGCACTATACTTGAGGAAGGTTGACAGAAGGTAAATTGGCTATAATGGGGCTGGATATGGAGAAGGCCTTTGATAGTATATCTTGGCAATATCTATTTTGGGTCTTGCAAAAAATTTGGACTGGTAGGCCGCATACATGAATGGATTCGTAGTTTATATCTTAGTCTGCAAGCTCGCTTGTTGGTGAATGGGGGGCTTACAGATCCTTTCTTGCTTGGCAGGGGGACCTGGCAGGGATGTTACCTCTTCTTTTCGTACTGGCCCTAGAACCCTTGGCGGTCAAGCTTAGAGGCGATCCTCACCTTCAGGATATTCGGATAGGAGATAGGGAGAGTCATATTAATCTCTTTGCCGACAACATCCTGCTCTATCTCGACAGACCCCATGTGGACCTGGACCAGCTGCTGGCGGTGGAGCGCTCCTTTGGCAATATTTCTGGCTTGCGAGGCAATTGTGCAAAGTCTGAGCTTTTGCCTTTGGGCACCACTGACAGAGAGGCCTGGCATTCTGCTCTTTCTATACCTCTAGTTTGTGGGCCGATGCAGTACCTTGGGGTGTATTTGAGTCCTAATTTTTCCCTCATGTACCAATATACTGTCCACCGCCATATTGATCAAATCAGGGACCTTTGTACTAGATGGAGAAAGCTTCTGCTGGGCTGTGGGGCAGTGAGCCTTGACTAAAACTCTTGTAATAATAATAATAGCTTTATTCTTCTATACCGCCATAGTCGAAAGACTTCTAGGCGGTTCACCCATTGCAGTCTCTCCCTATTTGGATAACTACTAGGGATGAGAAGGCCTTTCGCTTCATTATTTCAACCTTTATTTGGCACCACAAAAAGAGCTCGCATTAGCTATAATAAGCTAGTGTTGGATCGACATAGGAGCGGGTTGAATCTTCCGGATATCAAACTTTATAATGTAGCGGCTTTGTTTCGCTTTATCCATGAGGGGTAGGCAGGTCATTTCAATTACTCCCCAGGGGGGTGGTTTACCTCTTGGTGTGCACCACATTCATTTTTGGCTTTACTACACATGCAGCCATTGGCAGTCCTGGGGGATCCCCTAAAATGCTTCTTCTGCACCCGCTTCGGATAGCGTGGAAGTGGTGGAGGAGAAATCAGCAGAAAACACCTGATGCGTCGGTACTGCTGCCCTTGTGTGGCAATCTTGCCTTTCTCCCAGGGATGGGCCCTTCAAGGTTCCGGGACTGGGAGCGGAGAGGGTGTAAGACACTGAGAGAGGTATGGGATGGGTGGGTGGGAGTATTCCCTACCTTTGCCCAGCTTCTGGAGCGGTGAGATATGCCTTTGAGCTATTTTTGGGCATATCTTCAGGTCTGCCACTATTATACTTCATTACAGCAGAAATAGGAAGCTTGGCTCTGTGGTCCCCTGGAGGCACAAATTCTCTTGATACCCCCTGCAATGAATAAACTTTCTACCTGGTATCAGGTGTTATGGGCGGCCTCATCTATGGGTCCTATTGACGGAGTAGCCTCTGTCTGGCGGGGGGAGTTGGATCTTCTGGGTGATCAGAAAGAGTTCCTTGATTTGTTTGGTCATGTCCATGCTGTGGGCAGTTCTAAGGAGCTGCAGGAGATACAATTTAAGATACTACACAGGGCATATATATTTCAGAAACAGGGGGCCCGTATGGGTCTTTGGGAGGGGGATATTTGCACTAAGTGTAATTGCTCTTCTGGCACTCTGGTCCATCACTTCCTGGAGTGCCCTACTACAGCATTTCGGTTGCATGTTCTTCCTTTTTTGGAGAAGATAGTTCAATGCGCTATCCCCTGGGATTATGGTATGCTCTTACTGGGAGACCAAAGGGGATTATTGGAGGCAGGATTCTCTTTCCCTCAGAGGAAAGTCATTTACATGACTGTCGTGGTAGTGAAAAAACTTTTATTGCACCATTGGGAGTCTGATCGGGTGGCCTCCTTTACCCATTGGCTCAATAGAATTGCTCAGGTGGCCCGGTATGAAATACAACAGACTCCCAAAGGGAGGAGGGTGGAACATCAATGTTATGTGGGTCTTTGGAAAGCTGCCTTGTTACTATGCCCCAGTGACCAGCAGGGGCAGACCAGAATTTCCCTATTCCATTTGGGTCCTCCTGGGTTGTTCATTAGTGGATAGCGGGGTGTGTGACTGAACGTGGTACGCATGTTGAGTTTTGGATGGTGTGATTGCGGCTTGTAAAGGTGAATTGCAACTGGGGGGGGGTCTTATATAGAAAATTGTTGATTGCAACTGGACTGTACTTTGATACAATATATCTTTCCTGTATATTGCCTGTTTTTCTCTGTACTGAGCATTGCACCTTTGTACTGTTGGTTGCTTGTACACTATGTTGGAATTGATAATAAACATTACATTACATTACATTACATTAGGGATTTCTATTCCGCCATTACCTTGCGGTTCAAGGCGGATTACAAAAGGTTAATTTAAAAAAAACAGAGTTACAATGATTAGCTAGAGAGGTAAGTTGTAGATCTTATAAACATTTAATGGGTTGTTGAGGGTGAGGTGGTTTGTAAAAGAATTAATAGGTGGTCATAGCGGAGGTTCTTTTGTTATTATTAGTGCGGTAATGGGTAGATCAAATGTCAGTTTTAGAGTTACTAAGAGGTCGTGATGTTATTGCTGCTTCAGGAATTTCTTGAAAAGTATGGTTTTTATTTCTTTTCTGAACGTCCTATAGTCTGGGGTGGTCATCAGAAGGTTGGAGATCTGGTTGTCCAGCCTTGCGGCTCGAGTGGCTATGAGGCCGTCGTGTAGTTTTGTTCTTTTTACTTCCTTGATTGGGGGGGGTATGAATGGGGAGTGCGTTTTTCTGTGTCTGGTAGTGGGTGCTTGGATGAGGCGATTGTTCAAGTATTTACACATTTACAAAAAAAAAAAGAAGAGGAACATTGCTGACCTGGAAGTGGAAGAGATGAGAGCATCCCAAGGAGAGGAAGGACCAAAGCTTGAAATCCCCCAAATTACTGGATCCTTGACCACTAGGAGGCATAAGGTAGTGGTAGTTGGCGATTCCCTTCTGAGGGGTACAGAAGCATCTATCTGCAGAACAGACATAATGTCACGAGAGATATGCTTTCTGCCTGGTGCCAAAATACAAGATGTTATAGAGAGCTTTCCGAGACTCATCAAGCCTGATGACTATTATCTGATGCTGCTCATTCACTTTGGCACTAATGATACACGATGGCACTAATGATAATGTCACGAGAGATATGCTTTCTGCCTGGTGCCAAAATACAAGATGTTATAGAGAGCTTTCCGAGACTCATCAAGCCTGATGACTATTATCTGATGCTGCTCATTCACTTTGGCACTAATGATACTGCCAGGTACCCCTGTGAACGTATCAAAAGCGACTTTGTGGAAGGTGAAGCAGTTAGGTGCACAGGTGGTATTCTCTTCCATCCTCCCTGTCGAAGGTAAAGGCCAGGGCAGAGAAGCTCGCATCCTGGAGATGAATGTGGGGCTACATGAATAGTGTTGTCAAGAGTGTTTTAACTACCTGGACCATGGGATGATTTTCCAAGAGATGGTGTACATATATCAAAGAAAGGAAGAAGTGTCTTTGGCAGCAGGCTGGCTAATCTACTGAAGAGTGCTTTAAACTAGAAGTGATGGGGCAGGGTGATCAAAGCCTCCAGGTGAGTATAAGCCCTCAGGTAAGTAAATCACTGAATATCTCTACACGGATGGGAAAAGGGAGCAATGTCTGGAAAGCAGTATATACTAATGCTTGAAATATGGGAAACAAGATTCTGGATCTAGAAGCTGTGATGGAAGAAGATGAGTTGTTATAGTGGCAATCATAGAGACGTGGTTCATGAAGAACCATGACTGGGATGTAGTTATACTGGGCTATAATCTGTTCAAGAAAGACAGGGTAGGAAGATGTGGACAGAGATTTAATAGTAGACATTCAGAATATAACCACTTCTTCCGTCTGTGAAGGAAGCTTGTATATCACACCAGTATAAATATATTCACCATTCCCTCTTTCCAAATTGATCCACAGTGCCTCTTCCTTGCCCTGCAGATCCTGCAATTGTGCGGCTTTAATATGATCTTTAACGCTACTCCCTATCCTTTTCTTCCTACCCTGTCTTTCCTGAACAGATTATAGCCTGGTATAACTACATCCCAGTCATGGTTTTTCGTGAACCATGTCCCGTGACTGCAACTCATCTTCTTCCATCACAGCTTCTAGATCCAGAATCTTGTTTCCCATACTTCGAGTTAAATACTAAGTGAAGTAAAAGGCTGCTTACTTTCCCTCACTGGGGATCCGTCATGAAGGAACCCCCCCCAATAAAAATAAAACCCAAAAGATTACATTGTATATTCCAAAGCAAATAACTTTTTATTCTAGTAATAAGTATTATAGCAGCATTTGTCAAATCAGAAATAAATCAGTTTGTTCATATACAATGGAGAGAAAAAACCTCATACAAACAGTGCCAGCATATTTCTGTAAGTATGGTGCAGCTTCTCTAAAAAAACTGCCACAGCATAGGGGCTTTATACAGAAAGATCATTCCCCTGGCTGTGAATATGTATCATCCTATTGGAGCAGACCAACTGCCTGTCTAACCCTCTCCTAGTCCATGCCTCTATTCTTCCCTGGGGGGCCCTGTACAGGCATAGCTTAGGGAACTTTCTTCTTTTTGAAGTTTCCATTCTTCACACGGGTACATCAGTATCAGTGCATTAGCCTGGCATCACTTTATCAGTTCTTAGGTTCTCGGATGGAGTGTCTTGCTGACTTGCATTTGCTTTCAGCACTGTCAAATAGCTCATTGTCTTTCCAGCACTGGTTGGTGTCCTTGAGAAACTTCACAGCAAGAAATCTACACACTCACATGCCACACATTAGCATCTCCCAAGAACGCTATGGCATGAGTTAGGATATTTCTTAAGGTCCAGTCCTGTCTCATATAAACTTTTAATCACCTGGACTCTAAATAGTTGACATCGTTAATGAATCTCAAAGGGAAGCCTCAGCCCCACCACTCCACCGCAAAGCCATTTTTCAAATTGCGGGAAGCTTTACGCCACGCCTCATCATTGGCTGTCCGCTTTTTTGTAGTGACATTTTCATTGTTCTAATTTTTTTATGCAGTGTAAGTATACAAAGTTTTTTTTTTGCGTTGTTCGCATTTCCTCTAATAAATATATATAAATATAAAGTGCTTGTAAATTTGTACTTAGCTTGTGTCACAGCCAAAACCCAGGAGTCTGACCCGACATGTTTCGCATATACTGCTGTATCAAGGGTCCCCCGAGGCCGCTGCTGTCGTCCGACTCCAAAGTTTTAAGAGAAAGATCTTAAAACTTTGGAGTCGGATGACAGCAGCGGCCTCGGGGGACCCTTGATACAGCAGTATATGCGAAACATGTCGGGTCAGACTCCTGGGTTTTGGCTGTGACACACGCTAAGTACAAATTTACAAGCACTTTATATTTATATATATTTATTAGAGGAAATGCGAACAACGCAATGAAAAACTTTTTATACTTACATTGCATAAAAAAATTAGAACAAAGAAAACGTCACTACAAAAAAGCGGACAGCCAATGATGAGGCGTGGCGTAAAGCTTCCCGCAATTTGAAAAATGGCTTTGCGGTGGAGTGGTGGGGCTGAGGCTTCCCTTTGAGATTCATTAACGATGTCAACTATTTAGAGTCCAGGTGATTAAAAGTTTATATGACACATTAGCATCTCAGCAGCTGAACTGAAACCAGTTCGTACAAGCCCATGACTTCAGCAACTCCAGCAAAATGCAGGAATAGATCTCACAACCTGTAAATGTCTCTCATAGGCTCCTGTCATCTATCTCAGTGTTTTTCAACCTTTTTTGGGCAAAGGCACACTTGTTTCATGAAAAAAAATCACGAGGCACACCACCATTAGAAAATGTTAAAAAATTTAACTCTGTGCCTATATTGACTATATATAAAGTAATTCTCTTGAATAGGAATCAAATAAACACAAAGAAAGTATTTTATAATGCTGCCACCGCCAACAACACCGTTGGCGGCGGTGGCACTCAAGTGGCTAAAGAGCCGCAGTTTGCCGGCCTAGGGACAACACTGGAGGGTGGCCAGCTGTGCACCCCCTTGGGACGTAAACCCGGGGTGGGGCAGACCGCCCCCCCCCACCCTGGTATGCCACTATCTGTACCTCACTCCCTCCCTATGACCAAAAATTCTCCTTTCTTCTATTCCCTGTGTACACAACCATCTCTTTCCCTCCCTTCCTCTCTCCAAAGTCCATGCCTTCTGTGTCCAAACACTCATTCCCTCCCCCACTTCAGCATCTCTTTCCCTCCCTTCCTCTCTCCCAAGTCCATTTCTTCTGTGTCCAAAAACGCATTCCCTCCCCCACCTCAGCATCTCTTTCCCTCCCTTCCTCTCTCCCAAGTCCATTTCTTCTGTGTCCAAAAACGCATTCCCTCCCCCACCTCAGCATCTCTTTCCCTCCCTTCCTCTCTCCCAAGTCCATTTCTTCTGTGTCCAAAAACGCATTCCCTCCCCCACCTCAGCATCTCTTTCCCTCCCTTCCTCTCCCCCTCCCTTCCTCTCTCCCAAGTCCATGCCTTCTGTGTCCAAAAACCCATTCCCTCCCCCACCTCAGCATCTCTTTCCCTCCCTTCCTCTCTCCCAAGTTCATGCCTTGTGTCCAAAACGCACTCCCTCCCCCCTTTTGTGTTCCGACTTGCCTACCAGCCCATCTTTGCAACTTTCTCAGCAAAACGAAGCTCAAGCCGCGAGGCTTGTCTTCTGCTTCCTGTCTGCCCTGCCGCACACAAATAGCCGAACGGAAGTATTCTCCGACGTCAGCGCTGACGTCGGAGGGCAGGCTTTGCTTAAGCCCTCCCTCCGACGTCAGCGCTGACATCGGGGAACGCTTGCGATCGGCTATATGTTAGCTGCAGGGCAGGCAGGAACAGAAGACGAGCCTTGCGACTCGAGATGTATTGAACTCCGCGGGTCCCCCGTCCAGCTCTCTCCTGTCCACGTGGGGCGGACCGCCCCTCTCCCTAGACTGGTGGTACTGCCCTGATGGCGGCCCTGACCGTACGGCACACCAGGCAACATCTCGCGGCACACTAGTGTGCCGCGGAACAGCGGTTGAAAAACACTGATCTATCTCATAAAGCATCTATTATATCCTATGGGCATCTAAGCATTTAGCTTGCGCTCATCTTTAGCATTCTAAATTGTTAGCGCACTTTAATAAAAGGATCCCATAGTAAAGGGAAACCAAAATATTCTTTCTCACTATACTAAATGTTGCTGTTTATTCAATATAAATCTCTAATTATACTAATCTTTATCTATGGTCTATCAGCAGCTCACCCTTCTGGATCTAAGAAAATATAATTAGTTTCTTGAAATGTAGTCAAACACTTGTAGCGGATTTCCAAAAATCAGCCAGTATAATGTCAGATCTCAGTCCTTCTACACCAGCATTCTTCAATGCAAGGCTTGAGGGTCAGTGGCTGTGTCAATTGATACTCTGATTCTTCCATTTCTCCTTAAAGAATGACACGGGGATGGTTTTCACGGTTAACTGTGGGGATGGGGACAAATTCTGTTCCCATGTCATTCTCTATGTAGGAGCAAAGACCAAATCAAGGCATAGCACTGGATAAAGTATTTTATTCCTGGAGATAAGGATTTAGGAGTCTTAGTTGATACATTTCCAACAACTCTAAATGGGTGTGGAAGAACATAAGAGAACCTCCCTTGGAGATATTTAAGGAGACATAGATAAGGGTGGACCCCTGCTACCAGACTAAGAGAAATACCAGAGTTAGAATTAGGAGTGGAAGATGTTTCCACAGAATTTGTTGAGGCTGCTTTTGCCTGTGCATGTTTGTTCACTGGACTAATAGCTTTGTGGAAGGTGTGGAGCCATCTTTGTTCTTCTCTTTCTTCCCTGTAGTTAGGAAAAATTAGGGCAGAGTGTCTGCCTTCCCATGGCCTTCTTTGAACTCCAGAGGTATGTGCCTCTTTGTCATACTTCTGTACTGCGTCTCCAGCCACGCACTGTAAACACTGCAATGCTATTGTGACTGCCTATCAAGGATTTTCCGCTGACATAACGGAGGTCCTGACCCAGGTTGTCCTGGCAGTGCCTGCTCCTCTCAGCACTCCTCCGTACACAGTTGTCAGCCAACGAACCCCTGACTCCTGAGTTAAATGTGTCTTGCATATGCAAGTGATGCCTTAATTAGCACTTATGTGTGCAAATGCAGTATTTCCTATTATACAAGAGTGCACATAAGTTCTGGGGGACATACAGGTGGGTAGAAAATGAGTGTGTCTTCTATTTATGTACATAGCTTATAGAATATCAAAAGTTGTGCTGTCTGCATGACCTACTTAGGTGTCTCAGTTTACACCTGCCACAGACCTTCTAAATTTAGGCATATTATACCAATTTGACCAGTATTCTACAACGGAATTGTGGCATTGAGATGCCATTTATAGAACTGGCACTCAGTGTGCAGCATTGAGGCACCATGTTGAAGAATTGCTTGCTAACTATATAGAGTAAAACAGGACTGGGAATGAGCTTGATTGTACCTTGCAGTTAACTTATACTAACCCAGGGGTGGGCAACTCTGGTCCTCGAGGGCCGGAATCCAGTTGGGTTTTCAGGATTTCCCCAATGAATATACATTGAAAGCAGTGCATGCAAATAGATCTCATACGTATTCATTGGGGAAATCCTGAAAACCTGACTGGATTCCGGCCTTTGAGGACTGGAGTTGCCCACCTCTGCACTAACCTACTGTGAAATAACTTTTACTACAGTGGATAATGCAGGTTCATTAACACAATTTGAATGAATAGCATTAAGTGCATCCATGTTGCGTGCTTAACATAGGTAAATGTATTTTCTCTTTATTAACTAAATGGATGCATACTGATAATGGCCCCAGTAATTTACATAGAGCATTTGCAGTTATGCAGCAATTTTGGCTATTACCTTATGGAACCTGCAAACCTTTACCATAATGTACTAAAAGGTCCCTTAAGCTTGTTAGAGGAGATGCCCATTCTAATTTTCAGTGGTTTCCTCATAAATGTATTTGACATCTTTTTGGAAAAATGATTATCAAATTTGTAGTATTTTAAATGCAAAAGACTGAAACAGATACTTGATGTTACAGGAAGGCTGTTATAGCGTAGTAAAGAAGTGCTGTTATTTATATGTATGGTCAGTTCTAAATTCTGGACTAGTGCCACCTAAACTTTTATTTTCATCCCTTTGTTATAGTTTCACAGTGACAGTTGAATACAGTATGCATCTGCTATGTGGCTGGACTCCAGTTACATTCTGTGGAGGAGAAGGCACTGGTAGATGTGAATAAAAAATTCTGTAATAAACTTATTGTTTTCTCTCCTTTTGTAAACAGATTGGCACTTACCAAATTGGATATTTTGGATGTGTTTTCAGAAATCAAAGTTGGCGTTGCTTATAAGTTGGATGGCAACACTATACCTCATTTTCCAGGTAAGGCTTTGAGCTTTTGTGTGCTGGAAGTTATCACAGCTATAACACTTGAGCTAGGGAGAATTATCTTAAGATTCATCTCTATGGGAAAAATAGTTCATTGCTTGCAGAAACGACCATTTATAAAATTGCCCTATGTGCTAGTGCCTGAACATGAGTAAGGTTGTTTGTATTTTGAAGATGAATTCCCAGGGTTAAGTTAGAGAAGAATTTGTGCTTAGACACATACTTTTACATTTTTAACAGCATGCAAGTAGTTTTCCTGTCATACTTATAATCTGCATTAAATAGGAAAGAATACATGAGAAGTGCAAGCCACAAACAATAG
Organism: Geotrypetes seraphini; assembly: GCF_902459505.1. Lineage (NCBI taxonomy): Eukaryota > Metazoa > Chordata > Amphibia > Gymnophiona > Dermophiidae > Geotrypetes > Geotrypetes seraphini. Next base: position 288,451,989 of record NC_047086.1, read on the forward strand.
TTTAAAATTATCCCTTAACAGTTATGCCTTCTACCCATGGTAAGTCCAAGAAACAGAAATCTTAAAAAAGAAAAATAAGGTATAACATAGGAAGAAGGTTTGGCCTGCAAAAACCAGTCAAAATGTATTGTCCATTAAAAAGGTATTACTTTATTTTCCATTTAAAATTTTATTTTTATCAACCTAGAGTAAATTAATACAGCTACTACACAACCGTATCCTAAATTTAATACAAAGTTCTTTTTTCTACCTTTGATGTCTGGTCATTAAATTTTTCTAATTGTGTCGGTCCTGTCCTTAACTTCTGCTTTCCTTTCTTCTCTTCTTTCTTGTCAGGGTTTCCCATCCTTTTGTCATTTTCAGTCTCCTTCTATTTTCTCTTCACTATATCTTTCTACAACATTGATCTTATCTGCTTTCTTTTATTTATTTTTCTGCCTCTCTGTCCAGATATCATTTATTTGCACTATCCATCCTTTAATTTCCTTATTTTCACTTAATCTACCTACAGTTTCCAACCCTTCCCCCTACCCAGCTCTTCTATTCCCTTCCTCTTATTCCCTGGTCTTTCACTATCTTTTTCATTCAACATCTCCCCCTCTTCTCTCTACTCCATTTCATCCAGCATCTCCCCTCCCCATCTACCCTCAGTATCTTTTGTTCCTGTTCCATCCAGCATTTTTCCTCTCTTCCCTTCTCCAACCAGCATCCCTTTTCACCTTCCATCCTGCAATCCCCCTCCCCCTTCTTTCTATCTGGCATCTCCCCCTCTCTCTTATCACTACTACTACTACTATTTCCAATGCAATAGGTGTGTCATTCTGGACAAACAGGTTATCTCCCCTTGGCCACAAGCCATATGCAGAAGGAATCCACTCTAGATTTTTTTCTGTGACCTTTCTACTTCACTGGGAGATCTACTGCCACCTGCCAGTGAACCGGAAGGAGTGTTTGTTCTGCTTTCTCCTTTTTCTTATTGTACCCGTGTTTTTTTATTTTTATTCGGTGTTTATAAGTGCTTGGAGCTTATCACCTTTAGTGTTAGTTCTTCCTGTGTTGAGAAGAAGCAAACTGAGGTCTGTAGCTGACAAGCCGATCCCTGGTAGTACCTGTTAGCTAGCCTGCATAAGTATTTTAGAGCTCGGGGCCATCCCCACTTCCCTCATCTACTGCTTAACAGGGGTTTGAGTGCAGGCTGTTAGGTATCCGTAGGAGGCTTAGTGGTGTCTCATAGGCTGTATTTTTCACCTCCCCCCTTCTGGTAGTGCATCCTTCAGTCTGCAGGGGTGGGGGTATGGTCAGACACCGTGTGTGGCTGGCAGCCTGAAGAACAGTATTGAAGAGGAATTTTCAGCATGAGGGAGTGATTTTTCTCCTTTCCAGCTACTGCAAAGAGCTGAGGCAGGCTGTAGCACATTGCCAGCACAGGTCACAGTGAGTAAGGCTGTTACAGCCTCTGAGGTAAATAGATGGGGGGGATGTCTGAAAATCAGATATTTGAGGATTCCTGCATGTTCCTCTATGTTCCCCCTCCTCAAAAATCCTAAATTCACAGATTTTTGACTTTAGTTAGTTTTGTTTGGGTTGGTTTTTGTTTTTTGCAATATTAGGTACAAAAATCTTGATATTGGATTTTTAGCTTTTTTTCAAAAGTTTCCTGCACTTCCAAAACTCAAATTTTTGGCCTCAAAATTGGATGGGATGGAGTCCTTGGACTCTCTTACCTCACATTCATGCCAGGATTGGACAGATGCTACGCTGCACAAACCAGAGAGGCAGGAGCAGGCCAGCTTAACCTCTCCACTGCATGCTCAGCTGACAAAAAGAGCGGCCTTTTCTGTTTTCAGGGCCTGGAAATAGTGACATTTCCACGCAAAAAGACACTGACGCCCTGCAGCCCAAGAAACATAAAGTAGAGTCATCACAGAGTGACTCCTTGCTCCCTGGTACAACTTTCTTCTCAGAATTCATGAATTTTTTGTGGAAGGCCTTTCAGGAGAGCCATGCTCCTGCGCAGTCCCGCTACTTGACGGACTTGCCTCATCCAGGCATAGCCTCTCGGGGCACATCTGCTTCTCAGTCTGCCGCTGTTTGGGACTCGGGAGACCTGTTTTCAGGGGACACTGATGATGATGATAATTTTACTGTTCCTTTATTGTCTATGGATGCTCCTTCCGTGGCAGGGGACCAGGGGATGTATGCTGGCACTGGATCCTATTTGGTCTCTAGAACCTGGAGACGATACCATGGTTCTGCGTTTGTTTCAGTCTGCTGCCTTACCGGACCTCTTTTCAGAGTCTCTGCATGAGCTGAATTTAGGCAGCCAGCTCCTTCTACCTCCTCTTCTCTTGTGTGTGGAGTTAGGGTTCAGTCATTTGTGTTTCCCTGACATCAAGACATTAATATCTTGATTTTGGAGAAGTGGGATTCTCCTGAAGGGACTCTCAAAGTAGCAAGAACCATTTTGAGGCTGTTTCCTATGACACATGAGTGTCAGCAACTTTTTAGTCAGCCTAAAGTAGATTCATTGGTTGAACAGGTTAACTAAGCACACCTCCCTTCCGACTTTGAGGCAGTGGCACTTTGGAAAGTGAGGGAGATGAATCTCCTCAGCTACTTTTATCTGGTCTGCATTATGTAGCTGATGATCTATATCTTTATGTAGCTGATGCTCTGTATCAAATTCAAACCCTTGGCAGGGCCACATTTTGGATTTGTAGGTACTTGGAGGGCCGCAGAAAAATAGTTAATGTCTTATTAAAGAAATGACAACTTTACATGAAGTAAAACTCGTTATAGTTTATGTGTCTTTCCTTAATTGCTTCTGATAATTTCAGCTATATCCAGCTGAAAGCAGTGCAACATACAGAAAGTGAATTTAAATAGTTTTTCACTTTCTGCATGTTGCACTGCTTTCAGCTGTGTATAGCTGAAATTATCAGAAGCAATTAAGGAAAGAGTTTTACCTCATGCAAAATTATGATTTAGATTCTAATCTAAGGTATCAACTGCAAGAGACAAGATTTTGGTGTACTCCTCTAGCCTTTTTGTAGAGGGGAGAATCAATATCCGACTTGTGCCTTAAGTGTCTGGTGATCACGTCCACAACTGCCTTCAGCTCTCACCTCCTCCAGCACCGGACACAACAATCATCTTACATCAAGCAGTCACCGCCAGGAGAGGTGCTGAATTTTGCAAGAGTTCAAGAGATTACGTACACAAGCACAAGCTGCACTGCCTCCAATGTTTACCTTATGTTGTAGAACAGGGCTGCCCAAGTCTGGTCCTCGAGATCTACAGGCAGGCCAGGTTTTCAGGATATCCACAATGAATATGCATGAGAGAGATTTGCCTGCACTGCCTTCTTGATATGCAAATCTCTCTCATGCATGTTCATTGTGGATATCCTGAAAACCTGGCCTGCCAGAAGATCTCGAGGACCGGACTTGGGCAGCCCTGCTCTAGAATGTTGCCCACCTCACTGCTGTAAACTCATGCATGCGCTTTCCTGCTTCTTTATGCATTTGTCCTCTCCACTGCACCTCACAATTGCGTACAGATGCAGGAAAGCGCTTGCATGAGGTTACAACAGTGAGGTGGGCAACGTTCCAGAACAATGGCAACATACTGAGGGTCTCAAAATAGTACCTGGTGGGCTGTAGGGAGGGCAGTGTTCATGGGGGGGGGGGGGCAAAAAAAATTTTGTGTAACAGATAATTGTAATAAACTTTATTGCAATTGCCTGTCCCACATAATTTTTTTTTTTTACCCCCCCCCCCCCCCCCTATAATTTCTTCTGTGGTTCTACTTGTCGTTTTTTTCTCTGCCATGTCGGCTTCCCAACAGTTGTTAGGCTTAATTTGTCTGCCAGTTGTTAGGAACTGGGCAACATACTGGGGAAGGGGGAGCCTATTCTGCAAAAATGGCCTCCACCTTAACCAGGGTGGAACCAGGCTGCTGGCAACAACATATAAAAAGGAGATAGAGCATGAGGAAGTGACGTCACTAGTATAGATGGCTGCCTGACTCTTGGGCTCCACCTGTAGCCACACTAACCCCTGTTAAAAAGGAGTGATTTTTACCTGCCCGAAGAGCAGAGGCTGCTGAATCCTGTTGCTGAATCATGTCGCCAGTGAACCATAGTGTCTAAAAAGAAGAGCAAGGGGGAGAAGTTAGGGAGCTGATATGTGGACCGTTTGATGCAGCAGCAACCATGTGGAAACAGATTTGGGCACTGGTGGAGTTGGAGTCTGGTGAAGGGCAGTGGCATGTGGTGCAGATGGAGTGTGCTAGCGGGGAGCCCCTAACCAAGGAGGATATGGGTGCCTGGATCACAGAAGTAAAAACGGAGATAACAGCGGTGGCGATGAAAGAGATCAAATCAGATCTGACAGAACTGGGCTCCATAATTGATGTGGTTGAATCCTGTATTCACACCTGTGCAGAGACAGCAGTGGGTGCCCAGCAGAGTGTCGAGGATGTCCGGGCAGAGCTGCAGGAGTTGGTCAACAAGGTTGAGGATCTCAATAGAATGCAGCGCAATCATTTTCGAGTACGAGATTTTCTGGACACTGTTCCTTTTTTGGTATCTTCAAGAGGTGGTGATCAATTTGTTGCGCTGTCTGATGGCTCAAGACAATTTGTATGTGGGAATAGAACAGGCACATCAGGCTCTTGAACTGTGTAATGGGGACAGACCTAAAGATGTTGTGGTCTGTGTGCAGAGCTTTGCTCTCAAAGAGGACCCCCTCATGTGGAATGGCCGCACGATTGAGCGCTATCAGGATCTGGTGGCCAGCACCTTTCAGAAGTGCAGAGCATTCCGAGAAGTGACCAGAGCACTTTCTAAGACCAATTTGAGATATCATTTGACCTTCCCTTTTGGTCTTTTGATTACCATCAGTGGAGTGTACAAGAGAGTTACCTCAATTGCAGATGCGCGTGCACTCCTACAGAAAGAATCGATTGAAATTCCAGAGATCCTTGACAGTGGCACAAGATATCAGGCGATTCAGGAGCAACTAGAAGAATTTCGATGGCGGAGAGTTGGCGAGGCTTCTGGTACATCTGGGAGATCCACTGGATTCGCGGGACCGTGAGAACTCCCGGCAGCCAATTAGCTAGTGGCTCTTCATGGGCAGGAGCGAAGGAGGATCGCTTCTGCCATGGTTCACCGTTGGATCACCAGGGACTTAACAGCTAAGTGGAGGGGCGGGAGGGAAATAAAAGTTGTTTAAAGTCAGCTGGGGCAGGAAATGGAAGGGATCCCTTCTGCCCCAGTCTACTGCTGAACCACCAGGTCTTACCACAGGCCTGGAAAAGTCCTAACAACAGGTTCGGGAGGGAGGGGGACAGGTCAACGCTGATCCAAATATAAACCGAGACCCCCATTTTTGGGCCATTTTTCTGGCCCAAAAATCTCAGTTTATATTTGAATATATAAGGTAAGTTCTTGTTGTTAGAATGTTGACTTTTCATCTGTACCTGTTCTGTTCAGGAAACTTTCATCCTAGATTCTTACATCATTCTTTCTCAGCAGTAGGGATAAACTTGAAGAAGCAATGCGATAGAACATCTTTATTTTCATTTGAGTCACCTTTGAGAGTTTCTGTCTGTAATGGTAGTACACAAGACTGCCTGAGTCATGAGGGAATCATCTATCTCTTACTCAGACCTGAGCACTGCCTAAGGCAAATATGAGTACCTGCACAGAAGCCTAAGAGCTCCAGATGCTGTCACCAGCAGCCTTAGGGCAATGGGTCCTAGGGCACCAGTAGCAAGAGAAAACTCTTGTGAGCCGCTATGGGCAGCACAAGGAAAGAAAAAAAGGTTAACAGAAGCGAACACCACCACACCAGGTAAGTATTGTATCAAGCAATAACTGTTTTTATTCTTCAAAACAAAACATTCAACCCAGCTTGCTTGTCTCAGGTTCAATCAGTTCCACATTGGAAAAAAACACAATCTTGTCAGGATATTCCAGATATAAAATAAAGTCCCAAAACAAACAAAATACACTGCTAAACAGTCTCTTGGTTAATGTCAGTCAAATAAAGTTCAAAAACGTATAATTCAAGCTTTTCCAAAGTTGCTGCTGGCTCTCCAGCCGATTAATAGTCCAAACTTTCAAAGCCTTCAAAAAAAGCAGACTTTTGGGCTGATATCCTCAGCCTGTGCTTGTGCTAGTGCATTCTGCAACCTCATGAATGGATGCTCAATTCACCAGCTCTCTATCAAATTTTTTCCCAATGGGGGAACTCCTCAAATAGACCTTTCTGTGTCTCCCCATAAGAACAATCTGCCCCAGTTCTGTTCCAGACTCTCCTCTCCTTATCATCTGGCGACAGATGCTTTTCTCCTGGAATGGACAAACAAATTTCTCTATGCGTTCCCTCCATTTCCACAATTTATTAGAATTGAAAAAAATATCACAACATTTAAAAAACTTTTAAAAACATATTTATTTAAAGATGCCTTTGACTTTTAATAGTTCCTTTAAATTACTTATGTTCTGGTATTACTGTTTATGAAGTATGCTTAAGCCATTTTGTGCTACCTATTTTACCCTACCTTTTGTACTTTCCCTTTTTTCTTACATAACCCGAAATTGTAACTTTTTATTTTTCCCTTGCCCCTCAAGTACGTTTTGAATGTTTTTATGTTATGTTAATATAATTATTACGTTAAGTTTCTTATCTCTTTTTATTATATTATGTACATCGCTTAGAAATTGTTATAGGCGATCCATCAAAAGATTGAATAAACTTGAAACTTGAAACTATTCTCAGAACACTTTTCAAACTCAAACAGGAATCTTCAACCATGATTCTGATAGCTCCTCGGTGGCCCAGACAACCTTGGGTTCTCCCTTCTACTTCAACTCAGCAGCAGGAAACCTCTTCTACCAGTATTTCTGTCTCTACTTATACAGAGTCACGGTTCTCTTCTTCATCCCAACCTGCAGTCTCTACATCTGACATCCTGGTTCCTCTCGGCATAACTTCACACCTTCAGTTTTCTCAATCTATCAGGGACAATTTATATGCTTCCAGAAAACCAGCCACCAGACAATGTTACAACCAGAAGTGAACTAGGTTTTCTGCTTGGTGCGATCTTCATCACCAGGAGCCTCAGTCTACCTCCTTATCTTCAGTTCTGGATTATCTATTTCAATTACATTCAAACCTCGGTTTGCGAGTAACCCGGTTTGCGAGTGTTTTGCAAGACGAGCAAAACATTCTCGCAAAACGTGTCTCGCAAACCGAGTGTTGACTCGATTTGCAAGCACCCCCCGATAACCGGCATCGCTCCCTCCCCGCTCGCAAAGGGCCCCCTCCCGCTCGAATCGGAACCCCCCGCCTGACCAACTTTAACTCACCCCCCCCTTTGGCACTGGCACGCAGCCCACAAGTGCCGGTGCCGCTTGAAGATCTTCTTTCCAGTCTCTGCCGGCTTTGAGCATGCATCTGCGCATGCTCAAGCCCTTCTAATTCTCCCTCTCGCTCAGAATCTCGGTTTTTTGGGCTCATTATCATTGGCTCACGTTGCGTTTTATTGTTTAAAAAAAAAAAAAAGATTTATTTCGACCAGGTAGGCCGCGTGGCCGTGGCCCTGCAGCTTCGACCTTGCGGCGGAGCTTTTTCGGCCTATGTCCCGGCCTGTTACTGGTTTTAAAAAGTGTGTCAAGTGCCAGCGTGCGATTTCATTGATGGACCCTCATCGACGCTGTCTTCAGTGTCTAGGGCTTCAACATCTTCCGAAATCGTGCCGGCCTTGCTCCACACTTACAGCACGTGCTTTTAAGCGTCGCTGTATTTTGTGGGAGTCGCTGTTTAGTTGGAGCGCCACGCCTTCGACTTCCGATCCAACATCTTCGGCCTCGAGTCTGCTCAAGCCTGCCTCGTTCGTGCCGGCTTCGACTCCGATGCCTGCTGCGGTGCCTTCAGCTGTCTCCTCAGGTCAGGTAGCGCAGCCTCCCATTCCTCCAGTGGTGCTTAAGGTGCCCAAGGCCTCTAAGTCCAAGCCCCCTGGCGGCCGAGTTACCGATGTCCGTGCGGGAGGTCCTATTGCTGATGCGGATCCCTCTTTGCCGGCTTCGTTTCACGCCATGATGGAGAAGCGATTTGTCGAGCTCTTTACCAAAATTGGGCCGACGCTTCTCTCCCAGATCCAGCCTGGGCACGCGGAAGCCTCCCGCGAGGTCGAGCCGCCTCCGGTGCCTCCTCGGCGCACACTCTCGTTGCTGGGAGCAGAGTCGGCAAGTGTCTGGTCTGGCTTCGGGGCATGTCTCGCAAGGAGCAGAGTCTTTGCCCATGCCACCTTTGGAACCGATACCCTCGATGCATGGCTTGCCTGGACCGGAGACTTCCTTCGCGATGCCGAGCCTCGAGCCTTGGGGAGCGCCTCGGGGGGGCCTCGTCTCAGCCTCTGTTGCTTCGATCCACAGCCTCCAGTCCCATCTACTCGGTGGCTGCCTCGTCTGGGCTTCGCTCGTCTCGTCGCTCGAGGCCTGCTTCTCGACACAGCTCCGGTCGTCGATCAAGGCATTCATCAAGACACGCCTCGCCTCGTCGGAAGCAACCTTTCCGGGAGTTTTCCCCAGAGTACTCGCCTCCTCCTCTGATGCCAGAACTCGAGGACTGCGGGGGTTCGTTCTCCCCTTGCCGGTCCTCGGCCTCGGCGGACCAGGCCGCCTCATCTTCTTCGAGCCCGTCTCGAGGCCTGGCTCATTTTTGAGCAAAATTAGTTTCTCTACGGAGCTTCGTTCAGAGAATTGATCCCCTTCTTCAGGAGCTGGCACTGGATACTGGCAGGAAAATCGTTGGGGGAGAAACTACTCTGAATCTCAAAGCAAAATGGCCTGGGATAAAGCACAGATACTTACTGTAATAGGTGTTATCCAGGGATAGCAGGCAGATATTCTCACAATTCACCCACCTCCCCTGGTTGGCTTATCTGAACTGAGCAGACATGTGCCTATGTTGGGCAGGCAGGCGTATGCACGGTGTGGTCCGTCGCAAACTTTCTAAAGTTCTTAAAGCAAAAGCGCTTTTGCAGCTGTCTGCATTGGGGCTCCGTGGATGACGTCACTCATACATAAGAATATCTGCCTGTTGTTCCTGGATAACATCTGTTACAGCAGGGGTTTCAAAATTCCTCCTCGAGGGCCGCAATCCAATCAGGTTTTCAGGATTTCCCCAATGAATATGCATGAGATCTATTTGCACGCACTGCTTTCATTGTATACTAATAGAGCTCATGCATATTCATTGGGGAAATCCTGAAAATGCGATGATTGCGGTCCTCGAAGAGGGACTTTGACACCCCTGTGTTACAGTAAGTAACTGTGCTTTCTGCGAAGTCTTAGCAAAGCTCCATTCAAGCCGCTTGAAGTGTCCCTTTTGGACAACACTAAAAGTGTTTTCTGGTAGCTGTCACCTCAGCAAGATGAGTCTCTGAGCTCCAGGCTCTTTCGTGTAGAGAGCCTTTCTTTAAAATCTTGGAGACTGGAGTCTTTTATGCACTGTTCCTTCTTTTCTGCCGAATGTAGTTTCGGCGTTTCATATTAATTAGGAAATCCACTTACCTGTATTCCAATCCACTGGTTGTAAGAAACAGGATTACATTTTGAAGAAGTTCGATGTGAATTTAGATTCTCTGATCATCTGTTTGTACTGACTAAGCGAGGTGTGCCTGCTTCTAATTCCACAATCTCCAGATGTATCCGTAAGGCCACATTATCTGTGGGAAACAGTGCCCTGTTTCTGTTAAGGCACATTTGACCAGAAACATAGGTTCATCGTGGGCAGAGGCTAGGGCAGTCTCTCCAGCGAAGATTTGTAGATCTGCGACTTGGTCCACTCTACGCACATTTGCAAAGTTTTACAGGGTGGAGGTTGCGACAAGGGAGGACTCTGACGTTGGTTCCTCAGCGTTACGAGCAAGCATAGTCAGCCCACCCTAGATTTCTGGGGCTGCTTTTGTATGTCCCACTTGTCCAGAATGACACATCTATTGCACTGGAAAAAGAGATTGTTCTTACCTCGATAATATCTTTCTCCATTTTGGACCCCCACCATGTCCTCTCTTCACCTGCCTATTGTCTTATTCATTCTTCTCCAAGAATGTATCTTGGATACCTGTCAGCCCTTTGAGCCCCGAAGAATGCCGTATAATATGTTTTTAGCATCTACAGGAGTACTACTTGAGCTCCTTTGATGCTTCTATTGGCTGTTGTTCATTGATTGTTCAAGTGTTATTATGTTCGAGCAGTTTATTGGTTTGGGAAGTTTCCCATTTTCCCTTACTTCACATAGTCTCGATAGAGCTTTTGCAGGCTTGGGTACTAACTGCAGGTGGCAGTAGATCTCCTGGTTAAGTAGAAAGGTCATAGAATAAATCTTGAGTGGATTCCTTCTGCATATGGTTCGCGACCATGGGAAGATAACCCAATTGTCCTGAATGACACACCTATCTACTGGAAAAGATATTATCAAGGTAAGAGCATAATCTCTTTTGTTATTTATATAGCACTACCAGATTCATATGCTGTACATTAAACACGCTCTTCCATTCAGCTTCTTTCTACCCCTCCCTTCTGTCATCTCCCCTTTCTCTCCTCCCCTTTCTTTCTAGCATGTTTTGAAAGTTGGCCCCTATTTTAAAACAGAAAAAAAAGAAGTTTCTGGAAATAAGTAGATTTCAGGACCCAAAGCAACTTAGATTCACTAGAGGCAGGTCTTGTTAGACAAATATGATCAATTTCTTTGACTGGGTGACCAGAGAATGGGATAGAGGGATAGCACTAGATGTGGTGTATTTAGATTTTAGCAAAGCCTTTGACAATGCTCCACACAAACGTCTAATAAATAAACTGTGTGCCCTCAGTAAGGGCCCTAAAGTGGCAAACTGGGTGAAGAACTGGTTGAGTGGAAGATGACAGAGGATAGTGCTCTGTGGAGATCGCTCTGAGGAAAGGGATGTTACCAGTGGTGTGCCCCAAGGTTTGGTTCTTATGCCTGTTCTTTTTACCATTTTTATAAGCGATAATTGCTGAAGGGTTGACTGGTAAGATTTTCCTCTCTGCAGATGATACCAAAATCTGCAATAGAATAGATACTTACCACCCGATGGTGTGGAAAACACAAAAAAGGACCTAGTGAAGCCTGAAGACTGGTCTGAAATTTGGCAGCCAAGATTTAATGCTAAGAAATGCAAGGTCATGCATTTGAGCTGTAAAAACCCGAGGGAACAACACAGTTTAGGGGTTGAAGAACGTTTGTGCATGAAAGAGGAGTGGGACTTGGGTGTGATAGTTTGTGATGAATTAAGGTGGCCAAACATGTTGAAAAGGTGACAATGAAAGCTAGGATGGTTGGGTTCATAGTGAGCGGAATGACCAGTAGAAAAAAGTAGGTATTGATGCCCCTGTATGACTCTGGTGAGACTTCATTTAGAATATTGTGTACAATTTTGGAGACTGCACCTTCAAAAAGATATAAACAGGATGGAGTCAGTCCAGAGTAAGGTTACTAAAATGGTGGTGGTTTGTCACAAAGCATATGGGGACAGACTTAAGATATGTATAATTTGAAGGAAAGGTAGGAGATATAATAGAGACATAAATACCTACTTGAAATAAATGCGCATGAGGCAAGTCTCTTTCAATTGAAAGGAATCTCCAGAATGAGAGGACATAAGATGAAGTTAAGAGGTGATAGGCTCAGGAGTAATGTAAGGAAATACTTTTTACAGAAAGGGTGGTAGAGGTGGTGGAGACAGACTAATCTGAATTCAAGAAAGCATGGGACAAGCATGTGGGATATCTTATGGAGAGGAGGAGATAGTGAATACTGTGAGTGGGCAGACTGGATGGGCTATTTGGACTGTTTCTTTGTCATAGTTAGTCCTAGAGATGAGGTGTTAATGCACAGTGCTGTGTAGCACATGGTCACCTCTTGCCTTCTGAGGCTTTTTTCCTCCATTTTTATATGATAGATTGAGATAATTGCTTGTTTGTTGTGTTTTATATATTTAAGGGTACATAGAGCAGTGTTCTCCCCAGGGCCTTTTAGCCAGGCGCTCCGCCCATCTAATTTAGATGATTGCCCGGCGAACCCTGCTGCTGCCGCTGATGCTCCTTCCCAGACTGACTTGCCGCCGAAAATTTTGTTTGACGCCTGCCTTTTTTTTTTTTTTTTTTTTTGCCAGCATGCTTTTACTTGCATTCGGGCCTTCCTCGTTGCCGGGTCCTGCCTACTTTCTATTTCTGTGAAGACAGGACCTGGCAGCGAGGAAGGCCCGAAGCAAGTAAAAACAGCAAGTTGTAAGCTTCCCTCCGGGCGCGGCCTGAGGCACATGGTCGGGTTGGGCCCATGTGCCTTAGGCCGCGCCCCCAGGTGGGACCTAAGGCTCCAGGGCCTATTCTGATTGGCCCACGCGCCTTAGGCCCCACCAGTAGGCGGAGCTTTGGGACGGATGGGCCAATCCGGCCTCATTCCGTCGTTGGCTGCCTGCCGGACAGGCGGGTTTGGCTCCCGTCTGTCCGGCCAACTACCAAAGGTACGGGGAAGGGGGGTGGGGGTGTCGTGGGGGTCGGCCAGGGGGGTCGCGGGTCGGCTGGGGGGGGCGGTCGGAGGTTCTTGGGGGGGGCGGTCGTTGGAGGGAGGGGGGTTTGCGTCGAGGGCAGGAGGGCCTGGGATCCCTCCTGCCCGTAATGTAGTGCGGGGTGGGGGTAGGGGGTCGCCGTGGCCAGGAGGGTTTGGGCTCCCTCCTGGCCCGATATTGTCGGGGAGTTGTGGAGTCGGCCGGGCAAGAGGGCTTGGGCTCCCTCTTGCTCCGATCGTGGATGCGGGTGCGGGTGGGAGCGCGTGCGAGCGGTCGTTCGGGGTGGGGGTGCGAGCAGTCCTGCTGGGGGGGGTGAATCGGGCGTCGGGCGGGGTGGGAACTATGTAAAAAAAATTTTGTATACCGCGCTCACGCGTATAACGCGCGAGGGGTATGCGCGGTAGGTAAAAACGCGTATAATGCGCGCGTTATATGCGTGAAAATACGGTACTAAACGAGAATTATTGTCTACGGTTTATACGTTAGACTCTCAAATGGTGGTACCTCTTAAATTTCATCATCAGTATCTAAAAGATGAGACTCCATCTCTTGACTATACAAAATACCAGATCGCTTGGGCTCAAGATCTTAATATTACTATCTGATGATATTATTCTCTCTGCTGTAACCAGATTACCTTCCTTAAGAAAATACATATATTTTTTTGAAATGCAATATAAAGTTTCAAGTTTCAAGTTCAAGTTTATTTAGCTCTTGATGTATCGCCTATTTTAAATTTTCTAAGCGATGTACATAATATAATAAAACAATTATAAACATAAAAACATCAAATTCCAGTAATAACTAACATGAAAACGAGGAAAGGGGGTAAAGTTACAATAAGGGCATAGGAAAAAAGGGAAAAACAAAAGGTTGGGTAAATAATTTCAAGGCACTCTTTGTGGATGTTAATTAAAACAAAATAGATAATTTTAGAATTTTTAAAGGTCATAAGCATCCTTAAACAGATAAGTTTTTAAGAAATTTTTAAAGGCTGAGAAATCTTGTTCTATTCTAATGTACTGGGGAAGGGAGTTCCACCATTGTGGACTTGCGACAGTGAAAATATCTGCTCTTCTCGTTCCGATGATTTTAAGAGAAGGGATAGATAGTAAGTTTAATTCAGATGAACGTAAACTATTATTTCGACTATATGTTTCACCTAAATGGGCATATCGAGCTAAATTATGTTCTTCTTCATGCTGTATGACATGTGGATTTCAGGAAGCTACTCTTGGCCATATGTTTTGGTCATGTTCGGCTGTTCAATCTTATTGGTCTAGCTTATTTGCCTTTATTGAACGTATCTGGAAGTTGAAAATACGTTTTACACCAGAAATACTTTTTGGAGTAATACCTTCTTATCACCCTAGATTACCTGGAGCTAGAATCTTCTTGAGATGGTCAATCTTGTCTGCTATAAAATGTATTTTATTGTTATGGTTAGAACCAAATGTTCCAACGCTTTCCTTTTGGAGGTCTCAGATGATCACCCTGTTAGCCTGGGAACGTCGAAGTATTCGTGACCTCTCTTCAACAGATGGTCTCCACTTTATAACTATATGGGAGCCATTCTGGAATACCATGACACCTGTGGCTAGGAGTCATATATTGAATTTCTGATACCTGTCTAGTTATCTATACTTAAGTTTATTTCTTGGGACTCCGGACAGGGGGGGTAGGGGGTGAGGTAGGGAGGGGAGGGATGTAAGGTATAATGTATAAATGAGCTTTGTTTACTGTGAATCACTGGACTGTTTATTTGCTCAATAAAAAATTATTTAATCATAAACATTAAGTAGGGAAACTAGAAGCAGACTTGAGATATCAGCATTTGAAAAAAAATATTAAGATTTCTTTTTAGCAGATAAATGTAAAAAGCTTCAGAACCTTAGGGTTTAAACCAAAGGTTGCTCAGGGATTTCCAGAGGTTCTTTGGAGGAGTAGGAGTCGTACCTTTCTTTAGTAAAAACTAAAGAACAAAATCAGGCAACTGGCAAATTGTCATCTTGACATTTATAGCTGAGAACATTGGAACAAGTAGAGAAAGAAAACATAACAGCATCTCACAGAATGAAGAATAAAAACTGTAACTTTAAAAAGATTCAGAGAAAATTGATTTTCAGAGGGATTGGGACTTTTTTTTTTTTAAGAGTTCTAGAAGAGAAAAATAGTTCTGGTGTTATGGGGAACTGTGCAATAGAGCATCGGACGGTGGGGCAATAGCTCACATTGGGAATTGTTTTATAAAGCATTTAACAGTGTTCTCCCCAGGGGATTTTAGCCGGGCACTCCGCCCGGCTAATTTAGATGACCACCCGGCGAAACCTGCTGCTTCCACCAATGCTCCTTCCCGGGCTACTCGCTGCCAAAAATTTTGACGCCTGCCTTTTTTTTTTTGCCAGGCTTTCTGTTTCTACGAAGGCAGGACCCAGCAGCGAGGAAGGCCCAAAGCAAATAAAAGCAGCAAGTTGTAAGCTTCCCTCCGGGGCTCTAACATGTGCATGCCGGCTTCCCTTTTCTTCTCTCCCCCCCCCCCCCCCCCCCCCCCCACAGGATGTAACTTCCGGTTTCGGAGGGAAGAGAAGGGAAGCCGGCACACACACGTTAGAGCCCCGGAGGGAATCTTACAACTTGCTGCTTTTACTTGCTTCGGGCCTTCCTCGCTGCTGGGTCCTGCCTTTGCGGGAACAGAAAGCAGGCAGGACCCGGCAACGAAGAAGGCTCGAAGCAAGTAAAAGCAGCAAGTTGTAAGCTTCCCTCCGTCGCTGATCTATGGAAGATAGGTCAGCGATGGAGGGAAGCTTACAACTTGCCTAG
This sequence comes from Geotrypetes seraphini, assembly GCF_902459505.1. Taxonomy (NCBI): domain Eukaryota; kingdom Metazoa; phylum Chordata; class Amphibia; order Gymnophiona; family Dermophiidae; genus Geotrypetes; species Geotrypetes seraphini. Next base: position 288,467,415 of record NC_047086.1, read on the forward strand.
CGACTCTGCCGATGGGTGTGTGAGCTGGGAAGGATGGGAAGAGAAATGCTGCTGCTGCACAGAATGGGGGAGGGGAGGGGGAAGAGAAATGTTATGCTCCTGTACCTATTTTGGGGGGGAAGGGGAAGGGAAGAGAAATGTTGCTGCTGCTGCACCCAATTGGGGAGGGGAAAAGAAGTGCTGCAGCAGCATCCAATTGGGGAGAGAGAGTGGAAGGGAGACCAGGGAAGGGAGAGGAGAGGCAAGAGATGCCAAGACCATGAGAGAGAGGGAGAGGAAAGTAGCTACCAGACCATGGAGGGGGGTAGAGATGTCAGCGCATATGGTGGGAGGGGGAGGAGGGAGATGCCAGGGCATGGAGTAGAGAAGGGAAGGAGATAGAGATGCCAGATCATGGGTTGGAGTGGGAAGGAAGGAAGGAAAGGAGAAGAGAGAGATGCCAGAGCATAGGGGAGGAGGTGAAGCTGAAATGAATAATGTACAAAGGAGAGAAAGGGCACAGGATATACAGTTTATTGAAGGGACATAGAAAGAGGGAAGATACCATATGGAACAGAGAGAGGGCGGACACTGGATGGAAAGGGCAGAGAGGGTAGATAGTGGATGCAAGGGGCAGAGAGAGGGTGGACTGTAGATGGAAGGGGTAGAGAGAGAGGGCAGAGACTGGGTGGAAGGGGCAAAGAAAGGACAGATGTTGCATGGAAGGAAGCAAGGATAAACACTGAATAGAAAGAAGAGAGCGAAGAGAAGATGATTAAAGCAGAAACGACAAAAGGTAGAAATTTTTTTGTTGTTGTTGCTTTACGTAGAATCAAGTAGTATTGTAACTGTATTGATTAAAGTTTATAAATAGGAAATGGAAATAAGGCAGTTTTTTGTGACTAAACCCCTTTCCTAAGGTCAGGACAGGATACCATAACAGCAGGGGTGCCCAAATGGTCGATTGCGATCGACCAGTAGATCGCAAAGGCAATGTGAGTCGTTACCTTTGAAATCTTTTTCTTCCTGCCTCCCCGAGCCAGGCCAGGCGCGTACAAGCGCCTGACTCACAAGACTTCATCTCTGACGTCGGAGAGGAGGTTCTGGGCCAGCCAATCGCTACCTGGCGGGCCTGGAACTTCCTCTCTGACGTTAGAATTGATGTCAGAAGTGAAGTCTTGTGAGTCCGGCGCTTGTACGTGCCTGGACTGGCTCGGGGAACCAGGTGGGAGAAATTGGCGTAGTGGCTTAGGGGGTAGGGAAAGAATTGGGGAAGTGGAGAAATCGGCACGATGGCTTGGGGGAGCAGGGGGAGAGAGAAAGACAGGCAGGCAGGGGGGAGAGAGAAAGAAAGAGAGACAAAGAAAAGGGGAGGGCAGAAAGAAAGAAATATTGGATATACAGTCAGAAGAAGGAAGTGCAACCAGAGACTCATGAAATCACCAGACAAAAAGGTAGAAATGATTTTATTTTCAATTTAGTGATCAAAATATGACCGTTTTGAGAATTTATATCTGCTGTCTATATTTTGCACTATGGCCCCCTTTTACTAAACCGCAATATCGTTTTTTAGCGCAGGGAGCCTATGAGCATCGAGAGCAGCGCAGGGCATTCAATGCATCTCCCTGCACTAAAAACCGCTATTGCGGTTTAGTAAAAAGGGAGGGGGTATATTTGTCTATTTTTGTATAGTTGTTCCTGAGGTGACATTGCATAAAGTCATCTGCCTTGACCTCATTGAAAAACCATGGAATATAAATGATAATTAATATTTTCTCTGCTTACAGTGTGCTTTGTGTTTTTAAAAATTTTATTGTTAGTAGATCATTTTGATTTGGTCATTTTAAAAGTAGCTCGCAAGCCCAAAAAGTGTGGGCACTCCTGCTGTAGAGCCATTTCTTGTATGACTGGATGAGCTATATTTATCTTTTTTTTTTAAGTTGTTTAAATTTATGCAGAAATAAATGGCTAGATTGAACCTAATGACTTCATTAATACCTTTCCCTTTTTTAAACCTCTATACCATTTGAAAGAGGGCAAATATCTAATTATTCCCTTCTAGAATAGGATACTTCTTAAATTTAGTAAAAATATTTTGGCACAAGTGTCAAACCTTAAAAAAGGAAGTCATATTGAGCATTGGAAAATAATAATAATTAACTAATAAAAATAGTACACATTTAGGGCTCCTTTTACTAAGTTCGATAGTAGTTTTAGCGTGCGCAGAATTGCCACATGCGCTAGACGCTAATGCCTGCATTGAGCTGGTGTTAGTTTTCCCGCATAGTGCGGGGGTTTACACGCATTAAAAATGCTAACGCACCTTAGTAAAAGAGGGGGTTAATTTTCCCCACCACCAAATTTCCCAATCCTGCCCCACCTGGCTATTTTTTCACACCACTCGGCTGGAAAAAATTTCTGGGGAGAACACTGTAGAGATAATGTTGCTGATATAGTCAATCCTCAATTTAACGGTCTAATTGTGGGGATGAGGTGTCCATTAAATTGAAATGTCCAAAAAATTGCATCTGTGCAGAACCAAAAGTTTGCTAACTATTGAATTTTATATTTTGAAGTGAAAAAATATCAGTTTTCATATTAAAAACTACAAATTTAGCATTGACCATCAAATAACTAATGTCAGCACTGTTGTTACAGTAGATAGCCATTGGCAATTTATGCTAAAAAATAATGGGGAAGTACCAAACTTCATATAACTTGATGAACTCCCAACTTGTCCATTAAATCCAAAGTCAGTTAAATTGAGGGTTGACTGTACCTCTCCTGTATATAATTGCACAAATCATAACTTTGAACTGTAAATTTTCAGCCAATCAAGAGGTTTTAAATAAAGTGGAGGTGAAGTATGAGACCCTACCAGGATGGAACACAGATATCTCTAATGCAAGGACTTTTAAAGAACTGCCTGAGAATGCTCAGAGATATGTTCGATTTATAGAAGAGGAGCTTGGTATTCCTGGTAAGTGATGTTGGCTTTCTCTTTTTGTTATTCCTACATTTGTGATTTCCCAAAACGATTGCTTTGTAATCAGTTTGGTAAAACAAATCATCCTTTTGAAGCTGGTAGTACTGCATGTAGACATGGGTAGGAGAATTTTCAAAGGTGCTTAACTGGATTCATAGGTATTTAACCATGTAAAATATCTTAACTGAAAGTTGTTGTTTTTTTCTTCCAACATATCTAAATGTTTGTACAGCTTCTATAGCTCCTACACTGTTACAACATTAAAAGAAAGCATTCACGAGTTATGGAAGTAAAATTATGCCTATACAGGTGACTTTCAACTCTATGTGTGCTATTTGCTGAACAAATAACAGGGTGAAAATACATAGCTTGAGGCCAGCACCAACTGATACGGTGTTCCTCCCAAACCCATTGGGGAAAGAAGCAACCCAAGAGGGCAGGACAGGACCCATACCCTAGCACTCTCACCCAGAGCTTGGCACAGTGTCCAGTAGATCAAGGCAGGCGCAGACTTTGACTTCCCACAAATAATATTATAGAGTCAGTTGGATCGCTCTTGGGAATCTGATGTAGAGCCAGAGGATCTCTTGAAGGAGAGATCCCTTAACCTACCTTCAGATCCCTCCCCACTACAGGAGAGGAGGAAGTCTCCTTTGTTGTTTTGAGGGAAATGGCCGAGGTCATTCCATTTAAGTTGGAAGTTGAGGACAAGCCCAGGGCTGAAATGTTGGGATCTTTGATTATGATTCCCCTCCTAAGGAAGCTGTAACAAAGCTGATGCACAATCTCCTCAAGAATGCACAGTTGAAGAATTGGGAGACCCTACTGTGCAGGTTCTACCTAAGAAGGCAGATTCAATGTATAGAGAGCCCAGAAAGCTCATTGATATGAGAAGCTGCAGCTTCCACACCATTCCATAGTGGTCAAATCTGCTCTTAAAGACCCATGCCTTAGTTCTCCCAGGTATGGATGCTCATACTCTGTAATCTTTTGGGAGGAAGGTTTTTCAAGGCTTAATGCTCATTTCCTGCATCCAGTTGTACCATCTCTACCCAAGCATTTGCTTGAAGAACTTGGTGAGCAGTGTAGTTGAGTTTGTTGATACTCTCTAACTGGAGCAGGTCACAGAACATCATCAGATAGCCACTAAGCTGGAGGAGTACAGAAAATACCTGGCTCGGGCCATTTTTGATGTGGCATACAGACTTTCTCCTATTGGCATTGGCATGCGCAGACTCTCATGGCTGCATGTTTTGGATCTTGAACTAGCAGTTCAGGAAAAGTTGACAGATGTCCCTTGCCAAGCGATAACATTTTTTAGGGTTGGACCTCATAAAAAGAGAACTGCTCCTTTTGTGGCCTCCACTTCTCCACTGCTTGCCCTGAATCGGTAGCATGGAATATTACTACTTTTTGTTTTTTTGCCAGGTACTAGTGACCTGGATTGGCCACTTTGAGGACAAGCTGCTGTGCTAAGGCTATTGGTCTGACCTAGTCAGGCTATTCTTATGGTCTTATGTCTCTCTAAACACTTGTTACACTTTTTCACCTTTTATTTGTATTGGACAGCTGCATCTTAGGTTAGTAAGGCATCTTGCACCAGCACCTATGTTGCACAAATACACCACTACTTCAGCTTGCACTAGTGCACAATGGCTTCAACTAGCTGTAAGGAAACAGCAAGGCAAACAATTTGTTAGATTGTCTCCCCCTTGATATTCATTCAGCAGTGGTGATTTTGTTTTACTGCTCACCGCTGGTGTTATCCCAGATATTCAATGCTGGGCTCTGGGCTTTGGCATTGAACATCTAGGCTTTTAGAGGCAACTTACACATAGCCAACTAAGTCAATATTCAGCCTTTGACTGTTTAAGCCAAACTGTGGTATAACAGAACTAAACAGGAAAGGGAGAATATGAAATGGGCAGCCTGCAGTGGGAGAGGGTAATGGAGAGCCTAATGGGTTTGAACATGGTTTGGGCAAATATTGATTGGTGGGGGGTTTTCATTAGGCCACATGAGGTTCAAGTATGTTTATTTGCATGCTATGGGTCTTCTACATGTCCACTAGCTGCTCCACTTTTGACATAGACATGGTCTGGCAGTCACAATTAGTTTCCCTTGCTTTGTTTTTATTATTTTTTTGCAGGGGGGAGTAATTTTATGTTCAGCGCATGAGCTCAGTACCCTCAATCATTTTCAAAGGTTGGCTTCTATGGCTTTGCCACAATGAAAGTAAATACTATGTAGCATGAGTGACTGCATACATCAATAACATGGGACCTGTAGAGGGATCCAAAGAGGATGGGATTTGATTTACTGCTTTTTATCCTAGAACAAGCAGGCAGCATATTCTCACATGTGGGCAACGTTATCCACAGAGCTCCGGCATAGACAGTAAATAGTGCATTGGCACTTTAAGAAATTCAAGCATGCAGACTGCCCGCTACTACACATGTGCGAGTGCCTACCCAACCGTCAAAGACACTCGATACCCTAGTTCCATAAACAAGCTAAGAGGCCAACCAGGGAAGGTGGGAGGGATGTGAGATTATCTGCCTGCTGTCTCTGGATAACACCTGTTACGGTAAGTAACTGTGCTTTATACTAGGACAAGCAGGCAGCATATTCTCGCATGTGGGGGACTCTCTAGCTGAACCTAATGGGATGGAGGGAGTAGTTGGCCAATAAGAATTAAATTAATTTTGTAACACTACTTGGCCGAAATGACCATCTCATCTAGAATAAGATTCTAGACAGTAATGAGATGTGAATGTATGAATTGAGGATCAAGTGGCTGCTTTGCAAATCTCATCAATAGGAGTAGAACGTAAAAAAGCTACTGAGGTCAACATTGCTTGAAGTTTGTGTGCCATAACACGTTCCTCGAAGTGCAAACCAGCCTGAGTGTAGCAGAAGGAAATACATGTTGCCAACCATGTAGAAATAGTTATCTTGGAAACAGGATGGCCAAGTCTATTAGGATTGAAGGAGATGAACAGTTGAGGTGAAATCCTATGCGTCTTAATTCTTTGAAGAAAGTACACTAGAGCACGCTTAGAGTCCAACGTATGAAGAGCTGTTTCTCCAGGATGAGAAGGAAGACTGGATGAAGTCATCAGTGACGCAGAGGGAAGACCCCGGTGAGGAAGGCAGTGAAGCAGTCTGTTCAGTGCTACCTCTGCTGTTTCAAACGGAGGCATGTCCTCGCTGTGGGAGGGTCGGTGGAGTTCTGCTGTGCGGGATGGGAAGGAGGGATGGAAAGATGTGGCACAAGGGGATCTCTCGCGGCCTGGCTATCAGACGGTTGCGAACCAGGGGTTGGGGACCCCTATCTTAGAGAGAGGAAGAGATAATGGTTACTGCGGATGGGCAGACTGGATGGGCCATTTGACCTTTATCTGCCATAATGTTTCTATGTTTCTTTTTCAGAGGTCAAGAATTGGACGTATGCCTTCCGTCTTCTTCGAAATTAGGAAATACTTTGAATAAAAACCTTGATTTTTTTGGGGAGGAGAAGGAGGAATTTCCTCTATTGCATTCAGTTGAAGTATATCTTCTATTTCCTGAAGAAGAAAGGACATCTGAGACATAATGGAGAGTAATATGGAGGAATAGAAAGAGCATGAAGAGAGTACACTTCCTTTATGATTCTTAAGATCCAGGAATCAGTTGTAATGAGATTCCAACATAGGCAGGGCAGGATTAATTATTCGAGGGCCCCTAGGCACACAAGTATACTGGGCCTCCTAGCCCCACCCCTGCTCCACCCACAAACTAAACCCCTTTTTTTACAAAAGCACGGAAGAGGTTTTTAGCACTGGCTGGCGGGCTGAATGTTCTGCACTGTTTTGGCGATCATAAGAATTCTATGACCATTGGAGCAGTGCAGAGCATTTAGCATGCTGGCTTGTGCTACAAACCAAAGGAACAGTACAGTTTAGGGGGTGAAGAAACAATGGTGCATATCACCCAATACTGAACAAAATATAAAGATAGCAGATGTAAATTTGAAAAAAGAGAAATAACAAATCACTTTACAAATTAACAAATAAAAATAAAACAAAAAATGGAAAACAAGTGATACCATTTTAATGAACTAATACATTTTTTAAATTAACTTTACAGTATCCTGTCCTGACCTGAGGAAGAATTTGGTCTCTGAAAGTTAATAAAAAATGTATAAAACTTAGTCCAATAAAAGGATCACTATTTCTATTTCTAAACATTTATCAACACAGCTACAATACTACTTTATCCTAAAGCAAAAAAATATATATATATAATTTTTTTTCTACCTTTGGCATGTGGTTTCTGCTTTCCTCATCTTCTTGTCATTCTCTTCTTTCCATCCACTGTCTGCCCCTTCCAGAAAATGTCTGTCTCCCTCTGCCATCTCTGCTCCTGCCTCCTCTTCCCCTTGGTCTGGCATCCATCATCTTCCCTCTGTTTCCCTCATAGTCTGGCATCTCTCTCCTTCCATCTCTCCTTCCCTCCCCCCCTGTGGTTTTTAGCATCTCTCTCTTCTCATTTCCTTCACTCAGATCTGATATCTCTGTGTCAGCCCCCGTTCTTTGGCATCTCTCTCCTCTCTCTTCCCTTTCCTTCTCTGGTCTTCCTTCTCTATTTTCTGCCTCTGTCTAAATTAAATTCTTTCTTACTATTCAGTCCTCAGTTTTCCTCTTTTCACTGTGTCTACTCACAGCTTGCCATCCCTTTCCTTCACCCCTCCACTATCTCACTAACTATCTTCTTCCCCCCATCCAGCATGTGGGAAAGCAGTAGTAGTGGTGAGGAAGTGAGGGCTGGCACAAGTTCTCCCCACTTCCATCATCTGCCCCTTTCTTCCCACATTTATCATCTGCCCTGCTCTGCCTTGCCCCCTTCTCTCTTTCCCTCCACTCCAGGCCCATCTCACCACTCGCCTTTCACTCAGATATATATATATATTTTTTTAGAACGGCGACACCCCCCCAAGCATCGATCAGTAACGTGGGCTCCCCCATCGACGGACCGATCGGCGACGGACCTCCCCCACATCAACAGAAAGTATGACAAGAAAGCAACGTGGGTAAGAAAGGCAACAGGAACTGAAATTTTGCAAGCGGTGCTGCTTGCTCAAAGCTTCCCTCTGACGCGCCCAGGTGGAAATGAAGCTGCGTAAGAGGGAAGCTTTGGGCAAGCAGCACCGCTTGCAAAATTACAGTTCCCATTGCCTTTCTTATCCGCGTTGCTGCCTTGTCTTACTTTCTGTTGATGGGGGGGGCCTGCGTTGCCGATCCGGGGGGGGCCGCGTTCCCAATCAATGCTGGAGGGGCCCATCGCCATTTGGAAAAAAACAATGTTGATGCCCTCTTCATCGGGCCTCTGTGACCTTTTTGAATCCTAGGCATGTGCCTACTGGGCCTATTGGTTAATCCGGTCCTGAACGTAGGTAAAATGCTGGAAGATGACATAAGAATATAAGAATAGCTTTACTGGGTCAGACCAATGGTCCATCAAGCCCAGTAGCCTGTTCTCAGGGTGGCCAATCCAGGTCACTAGTACCTGGCCAAAACCCAATGTATACAACTTAAGATTTTATCAAACCGAGTGGCCAAAATATTCAATATATCACCCTATACAATAATCCACTCAATCAGAAAAGTGCATATCTTATTCTAATATTACTATATAATCTCCTCTTAGTTCAGGAAAAAGGCCTCAGAAAAGGAGCCTAAGCACAGTCTTATCATAGACTACAATAGTCCGCATAGTTTATAATGCTCCAGTCATCAGCCAAAAACCTGAATTCTTTATTAAATCTTTTCTTTCATTTTTTTTATATCATTTTCTTAAAACATTTTCCCAAATTTTTCTTAAATAATTTATTTAATGAAAGAATTGAATAATTTATATAAAAAATACATTATAAAAAATACATTATAAAAAAAATACATTATAAAAAAATGAAAGAAAAGATTTAATAAAGAATTCAGGTTTTTTGGCCGATGACTGGAGCACGGAGCATTGTAAACTATGCGGACTATTGTAGTCTATGCTAAGACTGTGCGTAGGCTCCTTTTCTGAGGCCTTTTTCCTGAACTAAGAGGAGATTATATAGTAATATTAGAATAAGATATGCACTTTTCTGGTTGAGTGGATTATTGTGCAAAACCCAATATAGCAATGAGAAGAGGAAATGGTTTTACATTATATTTGTGATTTCTATTCCAACGTTACCTTACGGTTCAAGGCGGATTACACAAGAATTGTCATGATATTACAAAATACATTTGGTGGATTACAAGAGAATTGTCAAGATACTAGTAAATGTCAAATGAGTGGTTTGAATATTTTTTTATTTGCTATGTAGATGGTGTTTTGGGTGAAGTTTAGGGGGATCTGGTTCTGTTATAAAGGTTTATTGTACTTTTTGAAGAGTAGGGTTTTTGTTTCTATTTTGAAGGTTTTGTAGTCTGTGGTCGAGGATAGCAGATTTGTGAGTTGTCTGTCCAGTTTTGGTGCTCTGGTGGCTAGTAAGTTGTACATTTTACTTCGTTTGACATTTTTGGTAGGTGGGTGAGTGAATAGTGTGTGGGTTTTCCTGTGTCTGGTTGAGGTAGTTTGAGTTAGTCGGTTGTTCCAGTAGGTTGGGCTGTCTCTGTTTATAGCTTTAAATAGTAAGCAATAGAATTTGAAGTGTACTCTTGCTTGTATTGGGAGCCAGTGTGAGTTGTGTTATGCTTCTGTTATGTGGTCGTATTTTTTCAGCGAGTAGATGAGTCTTAGGGCTGTGTTCTGTATTGTTTGTAATTGTTTGTTGCTGGGCAGGGGAGATATATAATATGTTGCAGTAGTCTATTAAGCCTAGGATTAGAGAGTGTACCAAAAGTTGGAATTGTTTTCTGTTGAAAAATTTTCGAACTTGTCTTAGGTTTCTCATAGTTGCGAATGATTTTTTTAATTATTTTGTTGATTTGTGGTTGCATGGTACATCCTCTGTCAATTAGTATTCCAAGGAGTTTTAGCGAGGGATGAATGGAGTACGAGATCGAGTTTATAACTATGTTTGTTAAGGTTGGGGTTTTGCTGTTTTCCAGGAGGATGAAGTTTGTTTTATCCGGGTTAAGTTTTAGTTTGTGCTCTGTCATCCATGTTGCTACTGTTTCAAGTGTTTTGTGTATTGTGCCTATCATGGTGGGCTCCGGTTGGTCGAAGGGGAGTAGAATGGTGATGTAATCTGCATAGTTGTAGGAGGTTAGGCCATGTTTGTCTAGGTAGGAGCTGAGGGAAGCAATGTATAGGTTGAAGAGTGTGGGAGATAGAGGTGATCCTTGGGGTACTCCACAGGGGTTGGACCATGGTTCTGATTTTTCTTTGTTTATTTTAACTCTGTATGTTCTGGATTGTATGAAGCCTTTGAACCAGGAAAGTACCTTGCCTGAGATTCCTATAGAGTCCAGTGTTTATAGAAGGATGTCGTGGTCTACCTTGTCGAAGGCTGCTGAGAAGTCTAGTTGTATGAGCACCATTTTCTTTCCTATACTGAGGTGTTGTCTAGTGGTGTCCATGAGTGCTCCTAGTAGGGTCTCCGTGCTGTAGTTGGATCTGAACCCAGACTGTGTGGGGTGGAGTAGGTTGTGGTTTTCTAGGAATGAAGTTAGGGTTTTAGCTACAAGGCCTTCCATAAGCTTGACGTAAAGTGGGATTGAGGCTATGGATCTGTAATTGGAAGGTTGGTCCGTTGTTCCTTTGGTGTTTTTTAGGATCTGAGTTATGATGATTTTGCTGAGGTCTTGTGGGAATAGGCCATCTGTGAGTAAAGTTTGTATCCATTGTAGGAGTAGGGTACGGAATAGTGTACTGGAGGTTTTCAGTAGGTATGGGGCAGTGGTTAAGGTCACAGGCTGCATGGCTGTATTTATTATACAGTTTGTTGAAGTCTGACCATTGTATAGGTGAGAAGTGAGACCAGGTTCTGTCAGCTGCGACTGCTTCTTTCTCTGGGGGGGGGGGTGATATCTCTTCTAGGTGCATAGATGTTCCATTGAACGTGGCTCTGATAGTTGCGATCTTATTTTTGAAGAATGTGGCTAAGAGGGTGGCTGAGGGAGGGGGGAGTTATTATTTGTCAGATAGGGTGTGGTGTCTGTAAGTTCTTTTAGTATTTGGAACAGCTTTTTTGGGTCATGGGATCCTTCTATTTGCTTTGTGTAGTATGACTTTCTTTTTTCTTTCAGTTTTTGTTTGTATTTTTGGTTCACTGTTCTCCATGCTTTTTTGGTAGATTCTTGGCTACTTTATCTCCACTTTCTTTCTAGTTTGTCTGCATTGCCGTTTGAGTAGGAGTAGTTTGTTGTCTAACCATTTGTCTGATTTTCTATGGATTCTGGTTTTGGGGTTAGTTCATCCAAGGTTGTTGTACTTAGATGGTTCCTTTGTGGGATGAAGTCTATTGGATTATGGTGTCTGCTTATGTCCAGAATATGGTGGGGTCAATGTATTTAAGTGAGTTGTATGTTATTTTTTGGGTAGTCGGTGTGTTTTTGTTGTTGGACCAGTTGATTTTGAAGTAGTAAGTGTAGTGATCTGACCAGAGGGAACGGTACCAGTTTCCGTTTGATGTTTGGATTTCTTGTTGAGTGGGTTGTTGGGACATGAATGCTGCGATGTCGAGTTGGTATCCTTTTTCACGTGTGGCTTGAGAGTCTAATATTTTGTATGTTAAGGCCTTGAGGTATGATAGTAAGTTTTCTACTTGTTTGCAGGATTGGTTTTTGAGGTGGAGATTGAGGTCTCCTAGGATTTCTAGGAATTCTCTTCCTGAGGATGTTGTGGCGGAGACTACTCTTCGGGGTTTCAAGCACAAGTTGGATATACACCTTCTTGCAAATCATATTGAGGGATACAGTAATTTCAGGTTTTCATACTAGAGAACCTAAATGGGCCGCCGCGTGAGCGGATCGCCGGACTTGATGGACCTCGGTCTGATCCAGTGAAGGCATTTCTTATGTTCTTATGTTAAGTTGTAGGTTGTCGTTAGTGAGTTTCGGTATATAAAGTTTTAAAGTTGATATCTTGGCTATGCTCTCTAGCTTATGATGACTGTATCGAGGTGATGAAATTGATGAAAGGGAACGACGATACCTCAATGAATGTTTAGAACATGAATATTTTGAATGAGAACATCAATGTTTAGATGAATGTCGATGTTTCATCGAAGAACATCGACGTTTTGATGAATCGCCCTGATGATCTTTGATGCAGAGCCTCAATGAGATGACGAACGATGATATCTCGAAGCAGAATCTCGATGTACTGATGTTCGATGATGCTCCAGTGATTCGACGCTTGGTACAAGAGTGTTGATGTCCCCTGGAAAAAGACCTACACTCTGAAGATGAACATCAACGAGTTGGGGATTGACACGAAGCCGAGTGTTGTTTTGATGCAGGCCTTGAGGTGGTATCCTATGTCCCATGAGAACTGCATTCAGATTGTGCTTATACTGACGATGTTGGTGCTGACATTTGGGTGGAGGCAAGTTTAATAATGTTACTAAACTCCACAGGAAGTCATCGACCTGAGATTGAAAGTCCTGTACGATACCTGAAACTGAGTAGGTATCAGGATGTCTGGGAGTGGGAGACCTCAAAGAGGATGGCCCCATGGGAGACTCCCAGTAGAGAAGGAGACCTGCATCAAGGGACTCGATGATGAAGAGGTCAGCTACACTGGTTTGGAGGTGGAAGGCTTCTTAACAGGTTTTTTGGATGAGGGAAGTCCCGATGTCGATGTAGAAGCCGATGGTATCGATGACAGAGATATATCCGGCATATTAGGACCAAACAATCTTTCCTGTTGAATCTTTTGAGTTTTAAGAGAACGCTTCTAAAGGGTGGAACAACGTATACAGGAATCAACTCTGTGTTCGGGCCCCAAACACTGGATACACCAGCTATGTGGGTCGGTGATAGAAATTTTAAACCCCATCAATGATTTCGACATGGACTTGAACACCTGCTCGGCTAAATTAAATTAAATTATATTAGTTCAAAGAAAAACCATTAACCGACGGCCGATCTTCCACTTTTTTTTTTTAACAAATACCAATAAAATAAATTAAGAAGAACTAAATATTTCACAAACTAAATACATGCTGGGAAGGCACTTAAGAAAAAAGACACACAGCTAACAGAAACACGTCTTCTTCTCTCCGCGGAAAATATCACCCACATGTGAGAATATCTGCCTGCTGTTTCTGGATAACATCTGTTAGGGTTAGTAACTGTGCTTTCTATGTGGTTTACATGGGGTAATGAAGTGTTAAGTGACTTGCCCAGTATTGCAAGGTGCTGCAGTGGGAATCAAACTCATAACCTCTGGGTGCTGAGGCAGCTGCTCTAACCACTAGGCCACTCCTCCACTCCATGTTTTAAGTATCCAGGTGGGAGAAGGAGAAATGGGGAAAACTTTCAGAAAAACCCTCTTTCCTTATCATCCTGGTAGACCAAGTTGGGTAACTTCAGTCCTCGAGTGCTGCAATCCAGTTGGCTTTTCAGGATTTCCCCACTGAATATGCAGGAGATCTATTTCCTTACAGTGAAAGCAGTACTTGCAAATAGATGTCCTGCATATTCAATGGGGAAATCCTGAAAACACAACTGAGTTGCAAACTGAGGGTGCCCAACCCTATTCTAGACTACGCCAGAAGAGTGGGGCTGCAGAAACATGTAAAAAAAAAAAAAGCAGGGTTTGCAGCTTAGAACGGTCTTGTTTCTCTATAAAGTTAGTTTTTTAAAAAAAAGGAACAAAGAATAAGTAAATCTTAGAGACACATACAGCAAATTGCTTTTTTCTGGGAATGGCCAGAAGCACATGAGCGTGCTGAGTGGCTGATTGGCATAATGCCGGGAGCGTGTTTCTACAGCGTGTGTGGGGAGTGGTGCTTTTGTTTTGCAGAGTAAAACCACTAATTTACACCTTTGGAGATGTAAATGTCTGCAGTGGCATTTGCACACTACTGAGGCTGAATCTAGGAGCCTAAAACAGGTACCTTTTTGACATTCTTAACATTGGCATCCTGTTAAAAAAAAATAACTCCTACATTAAATGTTTTTGCTGTTTAAAATCTTCCACTGAACTTCTTTTTGAACACAACTTCCCTCTTCTCACTGTGTTCAGTATTTTCCTTTGTATATTCATGGTTTGTTCTCCAAGAAAACAATGCTATAACTAATCCAAACGATGAACATATTAAAATAATTTCTTTCTTTTTATTTCCCCAGTTAAATGGATTGGTGTAGGTAAATCCAGAGAATCCATGATTCAGCTATTTTAAGGATTACAGACGCACACTCCTCACAAGTGTCTTATCCTTAAATTGTATCATTAGTAACTTGCCAAGAAAAGAAGATGGATGCACAGGGCACTGCATGAGAAGCAAATGCCAGAGTTGGGATTTCTGATACCTGCTGTTGGCCTCCAAGGGTGCCAATGATAATTTTGCTTTGAAAAAAAAAAACCATGAACAAATACCTTTCAAAATATTCCAGGCCTTTGGCACTCATATTTTCTCACAATGCTGCTTGCTATTCTAATGTCATCTTATGTTTCATTCATGGGGGAAACCCCCAATTCTCTTGACATTCTCACTTGAAATAACATTCAACACTATGGTTCTCTTTTTTACATTCTCTTTGTTGTCTTTTCTGCCCTTGGTGGTGTTATTTCTTTTGAAATTTTAGGCTTTCAAAAATAATGAATGCAGTTTTGCACAGATAGTTTACCTCCTCATTCTCTGGATTCTTTACAGCAGTTGCTCCTCTGACTAATCATTAAGGAAAAAGGGTGGGGGATGGGTGAGGGAAAGGAAGACGGGAGCTTGATTTTATAATGCCATCCAAATCGGTGTGATATATCCTGTTCAGTAAAGCACTGCACTGGATCCTTGATTATAAGTGTACAGCATATAGAAAACTATCCTTTGTAAATTATTTAATAGAAGACACTGAAGTGTTTTAAGAAAAAAGCAAATAAAAGGTGTGCCCTTGAGTCTCAATATTGTATAAAGGCCATTTAAAGTCATTAAAGTACTATTCTGATAGATTGGAGGTTGGCTTGATTCTCTTATCTTCTAAATGTGTTTGTTTTGATAAGCTACATGATGTCATGATGGGCAGATTTTATGTTTCTCTCAGTGTTACTTTGTTCAGATATGTGAAAGGAAATTTTGATATATCATAGATACTCACATAGGTTGTCCCCGCATAAGTCATATCTCTAACTTTCCTTTTAAGTACTGAGAAAATGCGATGACTTGTGTATAAGTTGCATGAAGTCTCATGGCTAGCATCTCCCCTTCCCCTCCCATGGAGTCTAATCTAATCTCCTAGTCTCTCTATGTGTCTTGTGGGCAGCATTATCTTCCTCTTCCCATCCCTTTATAACAGGGTTCTCAAAGTCCCTCCTTGAGGGCCGCAATCCAGTAGGGTTTTCAAGATTTCCCCAATGAATATGTATGAGATTTATGTGCATGCACTGCTTTCAATGCATATTCATTGGGGAAATCCTGAAAACCCGACTGGTTTGTGGCCCTCAAGGAGGGACTTTGAAATCCCTGCTTTATAACCACTGTCCCCCATACCTCTTCTGGGTCTTCAAAGGTGGTGTGTACAGATGCAGCCTGCAAGCTGCTATTAGCAGTCACAACCTTACCATGCACAGATGACTGAACATCTTCATCAGGATCTTAAGGAGACCATTCTTACAGCAAGAGAGAAATCCAGTGATAATTAGGATTATACATTTGTTAGTATGCCTTAAAATTAGCATATGGTAAATTGATTTACCTTTGAATTAACATGTTAAGCTAATTAGCGTGCACTAAAAGATTTTTAGTAGAACAATTATGTGAAATAAACTTGAAAATAAGTTTAGACTAAAAATATTTGCCCTGTTCACATTCCTACTGACAATATTGCCCTCATTTTACAAACCCTGTTCGCATTTGATACTTGCATTAACTAGCACTTAAATATTTATCTTCTCTAAATGTCTGAATTCATTTTACAAAGCTGGGATATGCACATCTCAACCCAAGAGCATGCAGATGGCAAGGGGGGCATGGTCTGGCTGTGTTTTGGGCAGGACAAAGACGTGGCAAATTCAAAGACATTTATCTTTCAGAAGGGGACCAAATGTTTATATCCTAAAAGATTAACATCAGAAGCTACATCTGCTACCAAAAACATTTAGAATTTGCTAAACAGCTGCTATTGAGGAATACTCCACTGGAGATATTAAGGGGGTTGTGCCCTAAATCTCCCAGTACCCCCCTCCAATTGGTGAGAGAAACTGGTGACTTTGACAATGTTGAGATAATTCTCAGTTATGTTTCTAAGGTGTAAAGATAACCAATTACAGTATGTGCCGGCACATACCTTGTTATGATGTCGCCGTACAGTAGAGAATGACACGGGGAAAAAATTTATCCCTGTCCCTGCTAGCTCGACCTCGTCATCGTCCTGTCCCAGTGGGCTTGGTCACCATCCCGTCCCCACAAGCTCGGCCCCCATCACCACCCCGTCCCCGCAAACCTAGAGAGAAGAAGATTGTTCTTTAAGTAGGAGTTAACCAAAGTGGATGGGATTGGGGAAGGGAGCTGGGGAGGTAGGGAGTAAAGGCAGGGGAGATTAATAGGGAAGAGTCAAAAGGGGAAAATGATACCTAGTGATAGCAAGACAAATATTCTTAATCTAGCCTCTTTCCCAGCGTCTTCTCACCTCTCTCTCTTCCCTAGTTCCCTTCAGGCTGCTTCAGCTTCTTCTCCCCCCCCCCCCCCACCCCCCCAGCACCCTTCGCACGGTCCAATAGCTCCCTCTCACCAGCCAGCCATGCATCTCCCTCCCTCCCTTCCCCTTACCTTCATGGCAATTTCTACAAGGCTATGTATTCTATTGCAGCCGGAGCCTTGAAGTCACTTCGCCTGTGGCTGCTGGAAAGATCTCCTCTTACGC
This sequence comes from Geotrypetes seraphini, assembly GCF_902459505.1. Taxonomy (NCBI): domain Eukaryota; kingdom Metazoa; phylum Chordata; class Amphibia; order Gymnophiona; family Dermophiidae; genus Geotrypetes; species Geotrypetes seraphini. The sequence goes on from NC_047086.1 coordinate 288,484,380, forward strand.
AACCGGAAACAGGAAGTAGTGTCAGCGGAGACCTTTCCAGCAGCCACATGCGACATAACTTCAAGGCTCTGACTGCAATAGAATGCATTGCCTTGTAGAAATCACCACAAGGGGAAGGGAGGGAGATGCCCAGATGGAAGGTGGAAGAGAGGGGGCCACTGGATCGCACGTTCGTTCACAGCGCATGCTCACTCCCTTAACTGCGGAGACAAGGCCATTCACTGCTCCATGGGGAAGTGAATGGCCATGTCCTCGTACTCATGGTGACTTTGTTTTTTGTCACTGTTTCGCGGGTTACCCGCGGCTAAACGCAGGTAACACCCACCGTGTCATTCTCTACCATACAGTACAAGTTATGTGCTAGCTATGAACTCACTGATGATATATGCATTCATTTTTCTAAAATGGATATGTATGCAGCAGGCACCCAATGCCTAAACATCCATTTCTCCTGAATTTTAAAATGGACTCTACGTTAGCAAATTCTGTTCTAAAATACTGGTGAACCTTGAGATGCACTATCCTACATGTCTTGATTCCTCCTTGTCCAAAAGGGGGCTATACATGTTCATTAATAGCAAGATAAAAAGATAACTAAAAATGCTCATTTAAAAATATTGCAAAATAATGTATACATTGATAATAAAAAACATGTAATCTCTTTTTTTTAACCAGAAAATGGAATATTCAAAGGCACATTCTGATGTCATTATAAATGATTGTTTGTAAAATGCAATTACTTGTAGCAGGTGTTTACCAAGGACAGTGGTATAGGAGTCCTCACACATGAATGATGTCATCTGATTGTGGCAGCATGGGAACTTTTCTCCAATACTTTTTGCAGAATTTAGAGAAAGTAGCACTCGTTATGCACACCTGTTTCCATCTGCTGGGACCCCTTGAGTCCATTGCAGGCTTCTTATAATACAACTTCTCAGGGAGGAGAGAGTACTGTTAGGATTCCTACCTTAGTGTTCTCATAGAATACCTCAAACAAATACCAAAAAACGGGACAAAAATCTATTTTAATGCATTTGAACCAAGAAGGTGCTCAGATTCCATGAATGGAACGGAAATTCTCAAAGCAGGGGACAAGCCCCTATAGAGTCTTTCTCAGAGTCTATCACTGCACCAACCTCTGAGGTAGAAAGGTAGTTAAAATAATGTCCATTATAACAATTCTGTTGATTTGAATATAGCTGATTTTTCTTTTTTCTTTTTATAAATCTTAGTGCAATAAGGTGAATTTAACTTAAATATCCTTGCAGCATGATCCGGCCAGGTTCTAACGCGTTTCGCCGATATGGCTTCTTCAGAGAACCTGCTAGTGCTGGATGTAGCTCCAATTTAAATGCTTCCTAACAAAAGAAGAAGGAGAAGGTCATGTCAAAACTTAAAACAAAAACTATTTTCATGACAAGGCTCACGACGCTGTCGGCGGATACCTGACTCTCTGCCCATAGCTTCTCATTTCCTGTGAAACCAGGAAACAGTCGATGCCTCAGTGTTTCAAAGGGACCTAACTGTCAATCACCGATGTAGAAACGCCCACCACTCGACTTCCCGATTTAACCCTGTAGGAACCACTGTCTTCCAATGAAAAATCCATGCTTGTTCCTTCTTCCATAACCAGGCTTGCTTGTTCCCTCCTCTCCTCAGAATTGGGACTTCCAACACCACAAACTTGAGATCCTTTAATTCATGAGATGCATTCTGCCAGTGTTGAACTAATGGAGCGCCTGTATCGCTCCTGCGAATTTTACTAAGATGCTCAATAATTCGTACATGGATATTCCTGGTGGTATGTCCAATATATAACAACTTACATGGGCAAATTATCATGTAAACTACCCCCTGGGTGTCACAATCTGTATGTTGTTGCAACTTATGAAATTTCGATAATTGGGGGTATACAATTTGGGATATTTCCATGGCATAAGGGCATATAGTGCACCGGCCACATTTAAAATGACCCTTAGGGAGCTGAGAAGAACAAGTGGCTGAGCTCACGAATTGAGAGGAGGAAATCCAATCACGTAAGTTCTTGCCCCTGGAATAAGCAAACATGGGGGGCTATTCCAACTCGTTATGAACTTGCAAAATATGCCAGTGGTCTTCAGCTTCCCTCCTAGCTTCTGAAACTGGTCCTTCAGTGTTTCCCTGCTATAGTTCCTGTTGCTCACGTTTTTGGTCCCTATGTGGATCACCACCGCCGCATCTTCCTCCCACACTGTCAATGATCTTATCGATGTGGCTCACTATATCTTCTACCCTGGCTCCCAGTAGGCAGGTCACCATCCGATCCTGTCTTCCTCCCGCTATGTGGCTGTTGACTTGTCTGATGATGGAGTCCTCCACGACGATTGCTGTCCTCTCTATCTTCTCTTGTCTCTCCAGCCGCAGGTCCATGTCCCTTGTGTGTGTCCATCTCTCCAGCCATAGGTCTGTGTCCTCTGTACACTTCCATCTTCCCTCATCCTGGCGTTGGCTTGCACCGGACTTGTCTTCCTGTGGGTTCCCTCTACTGTTTCCAGGTCTCGCTGCTGTGTCACCTATTTCTTCCTTGTGGTTGTCCTCCAGGTGGTTCTCACTGTAGGTATATCTTGGCAGTTCCACTGTTGGTGATTTTCCATGGCCTTCCTGTATGCCTCTTCGAGGAACTTCTCTAACTCCCGTACGTTTTTCTCAATGGTTTCCTCCGTCTTGAAGTTTTCTGCCTCTCTGTCCTTCTCCTCCACTGGTCGAAGTGCTTCTAGTTCCAGTATTCTGCCTTCCAGGAGTCTGACTTGCTTCTTCAGGCCCTCCAGTTCCTCACATTGAGTGCATACATAAGACCGCCTCCCAGAGGGGAGGTAGTCATACAAATGGCAAACAGTGCAGAAAACTGGGTAGCTCAACAATCTGCTTCTGTCTGCTGCTTCCATTGCTGTCCGCTTGCCGGTCTGCTGTCTGAAGTGGTTTTCCTTGTGTAGGATTCTGTGTAGCATCCTTTGTATTACTGTGAAGTCCCTCTCCTGATTTTAAACATGCTACCCTTGTTTGTTGCTTGTGTGTCCTCTGTCTGCTGCACTCCACTCAGTATTTTATAGATTTCTATCATATCCCCCCGAGCCGTCTCTTCTCCAAACTGGAGAACCTTAGCCACTTTAGCCTCTCATCATAGGAAAGTCGTCTCAAATCTTTTATCATTTTCATTGCCCTTCTCTGTACTAGAGAGCTGTACGGGAACGGGAACAACGGGAATCCCGCGGGTTCCCCCTTCGGGTCACGTGGATCCTGTGGGACGCCCCCTAGGATGGCGGGGATCCCATGGGGACGCCCCCTAGGGTCGCGGGGATCCCGTGGGGATGCCTCCAAGGGTCGCTGGGTTCCTGCGGGGTTGGATGCGAGGCTTGTCCTCTCCCTACCTGCCCTGCCGCAGCATACAGTCGATTGGAACAGAAGTCTTCCACGATGTCAGCGCTGACTTCGGAGGGAGGGCTTAAGCAAAGCCCTCCCTCCCTCTGACGTCAGCGCTGACATCAGGAAGACTTCCGTTCTGATCGGCTGTGTGGTGCGATCGGCAGTGGTGTACCAAGGGGGGGCGGGGCGGGGAGGGCGGTCCGTCCCGGGTGCAGCCATAGGGGAGGTGCACAGCCGGCCAGGTCCCCTTACCTTTGTGGCACTTCCTCCGACCGACCGACAACAGGCCCAGTCTGACAAACCTCCCTGCCCTGTAGCCGCGAATCTAAATTACTTTCTTACAGCAGCTTCAATACTCCAGCTGCTGTAAGAAGGTAATTTAGATTCGCGGCTACAAGGCAGGAAGGTTTGTCGGACTGGGCCTGTTCTGTTGTCAGTTGGGTGGGGAAGTGCCACAAAGGTAAGGGGCAGGGAGGGAGAAAGGGAGGAAAGGTGGAGTGGAGAGGAAAAGACACTTAAGGTAAAACTGAGGGGGGAGAAGAATGCTGAAAGCACTGGGGAAGACAAGGGTGGAGAAGGATGCTGAAAGGACATGGGGAAGATGGGGAGAAGGACGCTGAAAGGACATGGGAAGACAAAGGGGGGAGAAGGACGCTGAAAGGACATGGGGAAGACGGGGGGAGAAGGACGCTGAAAGGATATGGGGAAGACGGGGGAGAAGGACGCTGAAAGGACATGGGGAAGACGGAGTGGGAGAAGGACGCTGAAAGGAAATGGGGAAGAGAGAGTGGGAAGAAGACGCTGGCAGGGAAGAAGACAGAGATGCCAGAATATGGGGGGAGCGGAGGGAAGAAGATGGGTGCCAGACCAATTTGGAAGGGGGGAGAAAGGGAGAGGCACAGTAACAGAGCAAATGGAAGACGCAGAGATAAGAGAGATAGTGGAATTGAAGGAATCAAATGAGAACATGAGGAAAGCAGAAACCAGGCAACAAAGGTAGGAAAAAAATTCTATTTCTTTTTTTTTTTTTTGCTTTAGGATAAAGTAGTATATTAGTTGTGTTGATAAAAATTTATAAACATTAGAGGCTCTGGTAGAAACCCATTTACAAAGTATGTATTCTTCCCAATTAATATTTCCAAATTAAATAAAGTCTTTTTGCTTATTTGTAAATAGGTTTCTACCAGAGCCTTTAATTCAGTAGCATAATTAAATGAAATAACTATTTCTGTAGTTTATGGGGACAGAGGGGATTCCTCGCGGGGACGGGTGGGGATGGAGGGGTTCCTCGTGGGGACGGGTGGGATTCCTCACGGGAACGGGTGGGACTTGCTTGTAGAACTTTCAAATAGTTTGCGAGTGATGCACTGCGCATGTGCGAGTGCCTTCCCGCTGAACCGTAGGTCTTGCGTCTCCTCTGAGGTACCTCAGTTCTTAGTTTTCCACGGAGCCAAGAAACCCTATTTCTACAGCTCTGCCATTTTTATAGTTGCCTTCTCGCACCGTGGCTTTCTTTATTCTTTTATTTCTCTTGCAAGTCGCTGTGTGGCGCATCTTAAAAAAAAAGACAAAAAAACTTTTTACCGCCGGTTTTTTATCCGGCGGGCCTTGGGCTTAGGCCCTGCTGTCGTCCCTCGTTCATCTGCGGCTATATTTTTCTTCTATGTCCCTGCCTCTTACCGGGTTTAAAAAGTGTAGCCAGTGTGGCTGGGCCATTTCTTTGATTGACTCCCATCGTTGGTGTATAAAGTGCTCAGGACTTGAACACTGTCCTAAGTCCTGCCCATGCTGTGCTACCCTTCAGAAATGAATCCTTCGTAGACGTGCCAAAATTCTTGAGCTTTTTAGCCCTATGGAGCAGTCTGCGGAGAAGGCCTCTGCCTCGACCCCAGTGGCGGCCTCGTCTTCCAAGACCTCAAGCAAGTCGCCCTCAACTTTGAAGGCCTCGTTTGCTTTGCCTTTGAAGGTCTCATCCTCAGGCAAGTCTCTTCCCTCCGTAGGTACGCTAACTAAGAAGCCTCCAACTGAGTCTCAGGCAATCCAGGCAAGAAGGGCAGTTGTGCAGGCCTCTACAAGATCTCCTCCCTTGCATGCTTCCAAACAGAGAATACTCATCTTCGAGGTCGTCCTCAATGGAGCGCACTGCTGCAACTACTAGACCAGATCCATTAGTCTCGGTGCTTGTCTTCGAGGATATGCTGAAAGCCGTATTGACCACAGCTTGCCTCGGTCTTGGCTCAGCTTGCTCCTGCCTTGACCCTGCTTCCTGTGAGCCAATCTGAGCATTCTATCGAGGCCTCCCGAGACAAACCTCGTCAGTCTCAACCATTGTCCTCCAGTGACTCCTCGCCTCGTTCTTCCAGGTCCAAGTCTCCAGCTGCTCATCCTGTTCGAGACGTGGTGGACAAGCCTTGTTCGAGGCTTTACTTGAAGCACTCCTCGTCCTCAAGGCACCTTCAAAGAAGACTAAAGAGTCTCGAAAGAGTTCAGTGTCTCCTCTGCCTTGTTCCTCGAGGCCCATCAAGACCCCTTCCAAACCCAGGCATAGGTCTCGAACTCCAAAGCTTTCAACACCTCGAGCTTCCTCACCTCAAAGCACTTCCAAGCCCAGGACTCCTCTCGAGACCATCTTCACCTAGTTCTTCAAGGCATGAATTGAGACTCTTGATTTCTCATACTCCTGCATCTTGTCCATCGAGGCTTCTTAAATGTAAGCACTCTCTGACTCCGCCTATATCACATAGTGGAGCTTCTTCAGTCACTCTTACGTTGGACACAGACATGCTTTCTCAATACTCCAGGGAAGCTTCTCCATCTTATTCTGAGGCGCCTAGGTCCCGTTCCACTTCACTTTCTGGAGAATCTTCTGCTTCCAAATTGACATCTTTTTCAAGATTTATTTTCAACATGAGCAAGACTTCAACTTGATCTTCAGTCTGAGTCTAAGTATACTCCTGAATATCTAGCTGAGATGGAAAAATTACCACATCCACTGAAAGACTCTGAGTCCTCAGGAATCTTGAGACTCCTTATTCAATTCCGGCTATTCCCTCTAAAATGGAATCTCGTTACCATACAGTTTCTTGCAAGGGGTTTGAGAAGCTGCAATTGTCTCACCAATCCTTGGTTGTGGAATCCTCTCTTAAGAAATCTAATCCAGCCAAGGTTTATGCAGCAGTCCCTCCAGATAGGGAGGGCCGCACCATGGATAAGTTTGGACGCCGTCTTTATCAAAATTCCATGATGGTGAATAGAATCCTGAATTACAACTTAATTTTTACTTCCTACATGAAGTACTGTATTAAAACCATGCTGTATTTCTTTTCTGACTTGCCTGTCCATCGGCTGCCTGCATTTCAACAACTACAGCAGACTTTTCCCCAGATATGACTGTTCATGCTCCAAGCCACTTATGATGCTTTTGAGATGTCATCTAGGGTGACTGCTTTTGTGGTGGCAATGTGACGTCTGGCTTGGCTACGCATTGTGGACATGGATCCCAACTTGCAAGATCATCTAGCAAATTTACCTTGCCAGGGTAATGAACTTTTTGACAATTCCATTTAGGCTGCTACCAAGCGCCTTTCTGAACGTGAGCGCTCATTTGCCTCTTTGGTTCGGCCTAAGGCTCAAACTCCATCTTCCAAGCCACCTCCTCATCGTTTCCCTCAAAAGTCCACTCCTGCTTTTTCCAGGCCTTCGTCTAGGAGACAACAGCAGCAACAGCGTCAACAAAAGCCCCTGACTCCTGCGACAGCCAAGCTGGCGCAGTCTTTTTGACAATCTAAGTCTGAGCATACCGTCCACCTGCATCCATCAGACTTCTCTCCTTCCCATAGGAAGTCGGCTCCATCACTTTTACCAGCAGTGGGAGTGGATTACATCAAACCTCTGGGTTTTAAACTAAACTAAACCTTAGGTTTATATACCGCACCATCTCCAGGGTTGTGGAGCTCGGCACGGTTTACAGGAATTGTAAAGAGAAAGGAATTACAAGGAGAGGGTTAGAAGAGGATCAGAGGAAAGAAGGAAGTTAGCGGGCTAGGATGTCAAAGAGGAGGGAAGTGTTAGATTTTTGAGAATAACTAGGTTTTCAGTTGTTTACGGAAGGGTTGGAGAGCACTCAGGTTGCGAAGGGGGGAGGTAAGGTTGTTCCAGAGCTCGGTGAGTCTGAAGTGGAGGGAGGTTCCTAGTGTTCCTGGGAGGGAAATGCCTTTTAGTGAGGGGAAGGATAGCTTCAGTTTTTGGGTGGGTCTGGTGGTATTAGGATTTGATGAGTTCCAAGAAAGCGGAATTAATGGGGGGAGGATGCCATGGATGATCTTGAAAGTTAGGCAAATGCATTTGAAATGGACTCTGGGAATTATCGGAAGCCAGTGAAGCTTGAGAAGGAGCGGTGAGACATGATCATATTTACTTTTTGCAAAGATAAGCTTGGCTGCGGCATTTTGAATCCGTTGGAGTCTGTGGAGGTTTTTCTTTGTTAGGCTTATGAAGATAGAATTGCAATAGTCCAGTCTGGATAGAATGATGGATTGGACAAGAATGGCAAAATGATTTTGGTGAAAACAAGATCTTACTTTCCTCAGCATGTGGAGGCTGAAATAACATATTTTTACCAGGGAGTTGAGGTGGTCATTGAAGGACAGTGTAGAATCGATAATGACATCCAGGACCTTGCTGGAGAATTCGAGCTGCAGTGTGGAGCCAGAAGACAATGGGATTGAGGTGGGAAGCTGAGCTAAGTTTGGGCCGAGCCAAAGAAGTTTTGTCTTGGATTCATTCAGTTTCATTTGGACGGTGTGGGCCCAAGATTGGAGGTTCGAGACACAAGCGGAAATGTTCTCTGAGAGATTGGTGAGGTTTGAGTTGGTCTCAAGAAGGACAAGGATGTCATCAGCGTAGGTATAAATTGTTTCAAGGGAGGATAGACTAAGGAGTTTTAGAGAGGACATATAGATGTTGAAGAGGATAGGAGATAGAGGAGAGCCTTGCGGGACTCCGCAGGTTGGTATCCAGGGAGAGGATGAGGTGCCATTCATGTTGACAGTGTAGGATCGGGAACGAAGGAATTTTGAGAACCATTCAAGGACTGTAGATGTGATGCCAATCTCAGAGAGTTGGAGGATTAGAATATCGTGGTGAACGACGTCGAAAGCGGCAGAAAGATCGAATTGCAGGAGGACGGCGAACTTGTGGGAGTGAAGTTGTTGAATCTTGGAAATTAGGGAGGTCAGTAGGGATTCAGTACTGAAATTGGGGCGAAAGCCATATTGGTAAGGTAGGAGAATGGAGAATTTCTCGAGGTAAGATGAAAGTTGGGTCGATATGATGGACTCAAGCATCTTAGTTAGGAGAGGGATATTTGCTATTGGGCGATAGCTGGCTGGAGAAGAGGGGTCGAGGTCGGGTTTTTTCAATAGAGGGGATAAGACAATATGGCCCATTTCTGGGGAGAATAGGCCCGAATGTAGGGCGGAGTTTAAGAGTTTGGTGATGGAAGAGATGGCCTGAGAGGGTATTTCCTCGTAGAGGTAAGAGGGAAATGGGTCTAAAGAACAATTGCAAGATTTCAGTTTGAGACAGATTTTAAGAATGAGGGATTCGGATACGTGCTCAAAGGTAGTCCAGAGTCTATCGGCTGGGATAGCGATAGAGACCATTGAAGTGACTATTGGAGTGGGGTTGGGGTCCGTGAGCACCAATGAGTTGTAGGAGACTGTGGGTGGGAAGGAGCATCGCAGGGAAGTGACCTTTTCATTGAAGAATTTTGCAAGGACTTCAGCTGAGGGAGAGGAGGGAAGAGAAGTGGAGTCCGTTTTGGAGGTTAGAGAGCGCCAGATTTTGAAAAGTGTGCTACTCTGGTTATTGGATCTGGAGATTTTCTAGCCATAGAAGTTCATCCTTGCTTTTTTTAGTGCTGAATTGTAGAGCTTAATGTTGGCTCTCCAGGCTTGTCTATCTAAGGGGGAGTTAGATTTTTTCCATTTGCGCTCCAGGGCGCGACATTTCTGCTTCAGTTCTCTGTGATAAGGGAGGTACCAGGGGGCTTTGCAAGGATAGGAGATAGATTTGGTTGAAAGGGGGGTGAGGGAGAGGAAGGTGGATTCGGAGAGGGCGATCCAGTTATGCCAGTTGGATTCAGGATCTGCATGCTTAGGTGCAGAGGAGAATTTTTTGAGGAGTTTTGACCAGAACAGGTTGCTTGAAATTTTTTTGCGAAAAGTGATGGAATTAGTGGAGCGGGGAGGGGTCCCGAGGTGCGACATGAAAATGGGGAGGCGGAGGGTCCCAAGGAAGTGGTCAGACCAGGGGACCTGTTCCCAAATGATGTCGCTGACTGAGGTTTTGTGGGTGGTAAGGTCCAGGAAACTGATGAGGTCTAGGGTGTGTCCCTTTTCATGGGATGGGGAGGGTTACTCACTTCAATTCCTTCATGTGTCACCAGATCTCCCTCCAAGAGAGCTTCTCTCCATTGTGTCGCAACTTCCCCTTCTTCAGGAAGCTCAGGCTCTTTGCCTTCGAGCTGTCAAGGAGGTCCCTTTGACCCAACGGGACAAGGGATTTCTGGTCCTGAAAAAGACGGGATTTGCGACCAATTCTAGACCTCAGAGCCCTCAACAAGTTTCTTATCAAAGAGAAGTTTCGGATGCTCTCTCTTCCAACACTATATCCCCTGATGGATCCAGGGGATTGGTTATGCTCTCTAGATCTTAAAGAGGCTTATACTCATATCCCAATTCATCCAGCCTCTCACAGATTCCTAAGATTTTGGGTAAGGAATCTTCATTTTCAGTACCGAGTTCTTCCTTTCGGACTCACCTCATCTCCCAAGGTTTTCACAAAATGCTTGGTAGTGGTGGCGGCAGCCCTGCGGATGCAGGGTCTTCAAGTCTTTCCATATCTGGATGACTGGCTCATCAAAGCCTCCTCTCAACAGGAAGTTATTGTAGCGACCCAATGGACTATACTGTTTCTTCAAAGTCTTTGGTTCAAAATCAATTTCCCAAAGTCCCAGTTACATCCTTCTCAAACTCTATAGTTTATCGGAGCCATACTGGACACTATCCAACTCAGAGCATTCCTGCCTCAAACACGCTAAGATGCTCTCATTCACCTGTGTCAGCGAGTATCTTCCCTCACGTCAGTCTCTGCAAGACAAATGATGGTGGTTCTGGGTCACATGGCCTCTACAGTTCACGTGACTCCTTTTGCCAGACTTCACCTCAGAATTCCTCAGTGGACCCTGGCTTCTCAATGGTAGCAAGCTTGCGACCCACTCTCAACACATTACAGTGACTCCTTCATTGAGAAAGTCTCTCCACTGGTGGATGCTCTCTTCCAATCTTTCCAGAGGTTTGCTTTTCCACACGCCCCCTCATCAGAAGATTCCACACGCCCCCTCACAACAGATTCTTCAATCTACGCTTGGGCTCATCTCATCAATCTTCGTACTCAAGGCCATTAGTCCCACACGGACCATCAATGTCACATCAATCTGTTGGAACTCAGAAATTTTCAACGCTCTCAAAGCTTTTCAACATCTTCATGACCAGGTAGTCCTTATTCGAACAGACAACCAAGTTGCCATGTCCTATGTCAACAAACATGGAGGAACAGGATCTCTCTCTCTTTGTCAAGAAGCTCTGAAACTTTGAGAGTGGGCAGTCCTTCACAACATCTTCATGAAAACTGTCTACATCCAAGGCCGACAAAACTGGCGGACAAATTGAGTCATCTACAGCCCCACGAATAGACACTCAATTCCTCACCTCTAAATCACATTTTTGCTCAGTGGGAAACTCCTCAGATAGATCTCTTTGCGTCTCCCCACAACAACAAACTGCCTCAGGTCTGCTCCAGGATATACTCCGTTTTGAGGCAGATGCTTTCCTTCTGGAATGGGTGAATCATTTTCTTTATGCGTTCTGATTCTCAAGACTCTTGTCAAGCTCAAGGAAGAGCATGCCACCATGATTCTGATAGCTCCTCAGTGTCCAAGACAACCTTGGTTCTTCCTTCTACTTCAACTCAGTGCCAGGGAGCCTCTACTTCCAGTTTTTCCCTCTCTACTTACACAGAATCAAGGGTTTCTGCTTCATCCCAACCTACAGTCTCTACACCTGACAGCTTGGTTCTTGTCAACTTAACTGCCACTCTGCAGTTTTCTCAATCTACAGGACATTCTAGAAGCTTCCAGAAAACCGTCCACTAGACAGTGTTACAGCCAAAAATGGACAAGATTTTCTTCTTAGTGTACTACTCATCACAAGGACCCGCAATCTACCTCCTTGTGTTCAGTTCTGGATTACCTGCTGCACTTATCTCACTCTGGTCTCAAATCTACATATATTAGAGTCCATCTAAATGCCATTGCTGCTTTTCATCATCCTATTGAAGGGAAACCCCTCTCTGCTCATCCTGTAGTTTCCAGGTTTATGAAAGGACTTTTCAATGTCAACCCACCTATCAAGCCGCTTCTGGTGGTTTGGGGATCTCAATCTTGTTCTTACTCATTTGATGAAGCTTCCTTTCAAACCAATAGATACGGCTCATTTGAAATATCTTACTTGTAAAGTTGTTTTTCTCATAGCACTCACCTCTGCCAGACGAGTCAGTGAGCTTCAAGCCCTAGTAGCTGACCTACCTTTCACAGTTTTCCATCATGACAAGGTGGTCCTCTACTCATCCTAAATTCTTACCTAAAGTGGTTTCGGAATTTCATCTCAACCAATCCATTGTGCTTCCAGTGTTTTTTCCAAAGCCTCATTCTCATCCTGGAGAAATAGAGCTTCGTAACTCTGGACTGTAAAAGTGCTCTAGCTTTCTACTTGCAACGTACTCAACCTCACAGAACTGCTCCTCAACTTTTCATCTTCAATCCTAACAAGTTGGGGCATCCTGTTTCCAAGCGTACCGTCTCCAACTGGATGGCTGCTTGCATCTCTTTCTGCTATGCTCAGGCTGGTCTCCCTCTGCAGGGTCGAGTCACGGGCCATAAAGTCCGAGCTATGGCAGCATCTGTAGATTTCCTCAGATCAACTCCTATTGAAGAAATCTGCAAGTCTGCCACTTGGTCCTCAGTTCATACATTCACCTCTCATTATTGTCTGGATGCTTTCTCTAGACAGGACAGCCATTTTGGCCAGTCTGTTTTACAACATTTATTTTCCTAAATTGCCAACACTCCCACCATCCCATTCTGGTTAGCTTGGAGGTCACCCACATGTTGAGAATATGCTGCCTGTTTGTTCTGGGATAAAGCACAGTTACCGTAACAGTTATCCAGGGACAGCCACCTCCCCTGGTTGGCTTCTTAGCAAGCTATCTGAACTGAGGTACCTCAGAGGAGACGCATGACCTATATTCGGTGGGAAGGCACTCATGTATGTGCGGTGCAGCACTCATGAACTCTTTGAAAGTTCTACAAGCAAGTCTGCTTGCGAGGCTGTCCGCTATGGGCTCCGTGGATGACGTCACCCATATGTTGAGAATATCTGCCTGCTGTCCCTGGATAACAACTGTTACGGTAAGTAACTGCGCTGTCCAGGTGATTTGCTACTGTTCAGTTTGCCAACTTGACCTATTACATAATCCAGTGTTACAGATATTTGTATGAGTTTCTCTTATTCATCAGAATTGAATACCATTTCTGGCACCAGTATCTTCCTCGTGTCTTTCTCAGTGAAGACTGAAGCAAAGAATTCATATAATCTCTCTGCTATGGCCTTGTCTTTTGTCCCTTGGTTGTCTGGTGGTCCAACAATTCTCTTCCCTGCATCTTGCTTTTAATATACCTAAAAAGTTAACTGATTTTGCTTCCAGTGCAATCTTCTTTTCAAGGTCTCTCTTCACCTTCCTTATTAGTGCCTTGCATTCGATGACATTCCTTGTCCTGTTTACAGTTATTTTCAGTCAAATCCATTTTCTGAAGGATTCTCTTTTAGCTCTAATAGTTTCCTTCACCTCACTTGTTAACCACGCTGGCTGATGTATATTTTTGACCTTTGCAGCTGCACCTCTAAGTTTCTTTTTTTACCATTCTTCTCATGTTGTCAGTCTTCTTTTTTTAAAAAGTTAAGTGCTGCTGTATTAGAATTCCTGTGTTAACTTATTCCAGGGATTATATAAAATCTGATCATGTTATGATCAGTGTTCTCAAGTGGCCCCAGCACCATTACCTCCCTCACCAATTCATGTGCTCCATTAAGAGCTAGATCTAGAATTGCTTCACCTCTTGTTGGTTCCTGAACCAGCTGCTCCATAAAGCAGTCCATGATTTCATGAAGTAATTTTATCTCCCTAGCATGCCCTGATGATACACTACCCAGTCAATATTGGGGTAGTTGAAATCACCTCTAAATACCACACATACTATATAAAACACCCTAAGGGACTCTCTAAATCCCTCCCTACAGCAGCTACCAAATAATCCCAAACCGACCATATATACAATAGTGAAAAGAAGTGGAGAAAAACTTGTGCTTCATAGTTAACCCCCCCCCCCCCAAAAAAAAAAAAAAACCTCCACTTCAAGAAAAGATTAATATTTCTTCCACAAGCCACATGCTGCACAAACTGGCAAAAAAAGGGAGGTGGGGCTAGGATTTCAAATGGATAGCAGGCTCCTAATAATAACAAAAGCACAGTTCAAACTAACTTCAATATCTTTTAGATTGTTAGTACAGGCATTGGTACTATCTATATTGGACTACTGTAATATTGTTTATTTGGGCATACCAAAGAAAGTTGTGAGAAAATTGAGAATAGTGCAGAATATGGCTGTTCACCTGATATTTGGGCTGAAGAAAAGCGATCATATCAGTCCTTATTATCGATCATTGCACTGGTTGCCAGTGGACGCACAAGTAATGTTCAGATTTTCATGCCTTTGTTTCAAGTTAGTCTGGGGATTGGCCTCTACCTACTTGTTATCTCATTTCGTGCTATATAACCCTATGAGGGTAACCAGGAATTGTAACCTATTTGCATACCTGAAGATTTTAGGCTGTAAAATTAGGTCTTTTTTAGACAAGATGCTTGCATTTCAAGCAAGTTAACAGTCCTGGTTGGGTAACTATATTAGCGGAGCCATGCTGTCCTACGGCACCTTCCGAAAAGAAATTAAGACAGTACTATTTGATAAATTTATCTCCTAATTCGAGATTTTATTCACAACATAATTTTACTGTATTAACTTAAATTTTTTACTGTCCTTTTCCCATTACTATATTGTATTTCGCTGATTGTCCAGTTTTTCTTTTTTGTGTAAACTGCCTAGAATTCTTTTGATTGAGGCGGTATAGAAAAATAAAGTTATGTTATATCAGTGCCACAATGAAACAGCTACAGTTTCTGCTCTACTAGAACTCCAGAGCTTCACAAAAATCACACTCTAGTCCAGGGCACTGCTTCATAGATCTGACAGGGAAATCCCTGTTTTGCTGAGGGCTACATCAGGGGTCTGTCCTTATTGACAATCTCTGTCGCTATTCACACAGCAGTGTCCTTCATTTTTCTCTGTTTCTAATATTGTACATTACTTGTAATATGCTGTTTTTAATTATAGTTTCTTAGAGGGTTATTTTTAATACTTTAAATGAACAGAGTTAAAAACCTGCCATATATCATGCTTGCTGCCGAAGGACCACCTGTTTCAATCAGGAGTCATGATTGAGAGAGAAAATATGTACAGACTTCCAAGAACAACAGAGAAGACCTGAAGCCCAACTGAGGAATTAGTCCCCTGACTAAAGAAATGAGGGTGAGGGGAAGGAGATGGGATGAAGGGCAAGGATGCACTCTTGTTTCACAGAAAGCAGCCAATCTAGTTCACAAGCTGTGGAAGATAAGGGCTGGGGATTCTGATAAAGAGAGCTCACATCAAGAAAATCTGGTGAGGAGGGTTATGGCTGTATGTAACTGCTGTTAATATTCAGATTTTATTATTTCTTTGAAGGAGCTTAAACTAGCTAAGTACTGCACTATATAACTAGGTAAAGAGGTTCCAGTTTGGGCTGAAATCAACTACAGTATTTCCAACAGAAGTCAGCAGCACGGAAGCTAGACTACTACATGAAATGCAGTGGTACAGCACGCCTAAAAAATTGCATCCAGGACAACACTCAGGCTGCCTTATCCTAGTTCTTGACTTGAGAGTCAGGCATATGATTTATGTTATTGTAGAACCTAATATTAAAATGGAGGTATATATTCACCAGTGGTTGGTGAAAATGGACCTCTTCTAATTTACTGTATATTTTCAATCAATGAATGTAGATAGAGCTGGGTCAAAATTCCTTCTAAGCAACCCAATACTATCCATATAGTGAAGGGGAGAATCAGTAAAATAATCCAGATAATAGTGCTCTTCAGATAATCTATCCATTATATGGGTGTTACTGGGCCACCTTTGTGGGCCTGAAGACTACTTTCTGCTCTGAACCATGTTCTGTTTTATTGTTATGGTTTCTGCAATAATTGCTGATTCAGCTTTTTGGGAGCTGTGCTGAACCATCAAGGACATGCTGTTTGTAGAGTCAGTGGCGTACCTAGGGTATGTGGCACCCGGGACCCATCATTTTTTGACACCCCCCCATGTAAAAAAATATTTTTTGTAATAACCATGAAAAATAAATGGTCATAACAGAAACAGGCACTGAAAATTTTCTTTTATTGAACCTCATATATGTAACCATTAATCCAAACATAACATAAATTATGTCTGAATTGTCATGACATCAGAAGTACATATGGAGTAGTTGCAGGTGATGCTTGGGACAGTTCTGATTGTGTTAGTTCAGTTTTATGTGTTTTTGAATAGAAGGGTTTTTATTTCTTTTTTGAAGGTTTTGTAGTCTGTGGTCGAGGTCAATAGGTTGTAGAGTTGGGGGTCGAGTGTTAGGAGGTTGTCGAACAGTTTTTTTCTTTTGACGATTTTGGTTGGAGGGTGTGTGAATGGGGCGCGAATTCTCCTATGTCTGATTGAAGTGGATTTAATTATTTAGCTGAAGAAATTAGTAAACCCCCCCCCATTCCACACACATTAATTCTCTTCCATTTTTGTTCCCATTCTAAAAAACACTGATAAGTTCCCAGAAAAAAAATACATTAAAATAAGAAGTGAAAACAAAGGCCCCTACAGATGAGAACATAACATAAGAATAGCCTAACTGGGTCAGACCAATGGTCCATCATGCCCAGTAGCCCATTCTCATGGTAACCAATCCAGGTCATTAGTACCTGATCAAAACCCAAAGAGTAGCAACATTCCATGCCACCGATCCAGGGCAAGCAGACACTTCCCCCATGTCTTAATAACAGACTATGGACTTTTCCTCCAGGAATTTGTCCAAACCTTTCTTAAAATCAGCAATGCTATCTGCTTTTACCATAACTTCTGACCACTTCATTTTTAAGGTTAGTTCTTTCCTTCCAAACAGAGACCTTGCTAGATGTCAAATATAGAAAGAACAAGGTAACTTCACAAGGACTTAGCTATGCAGGAAATATGAATCTCCTCATACACCCAACATATAGTGCAAAAATGTGCAAAGATCTGTTTTTTCTTTCGATCACTACATAGTCTAATGCCACACAAGCAGCGCTGTTACAAACATATTCTGAAGGTCAATGCTAAGGTTAACAAAGTTTCCTTCCTTGGACCACAAGGAGATACTGACAAACCACTAGAAGAGATCCCAAAACAACTACCCAGGCACAACACCCAAAGACCCACTCAGTGTGTGAACCAGTTGAGTGGAGTGGACTAATTGGGGGGTGGAAATGGGCCCAGAGTTTGCTCAGCAGAATTTCCCAGACCACCTCTTCCTCTCAACACATTGACATGCTGCCGCCACCACCACCATTAGGAACACCTCAACGGGTAGGCCAGCAATGCTTACAAACTTTATAAAACACATTATTATATTTTCTTATAAAGCACATATTTTAATTGAACTCTCTGACATCCTCAGCCTTGCCATTCACAAAAATAGAAGGAAGAAAAGTTCCCGTTTCCTGCTGTCTCATGTCCCCGGCCTATACAATATTTTTCTTCTGCAGACCCTTCAAAAGTCTGCCCAAATCCTCGTTTCACTTGCATTATAAAGTACTGAGGATGCCATCTCTCTCCAATCCCAGGTCCTAAAGTCTAAGACAATAGTGCAAACTAGCGCTGCCCAATTCAAGAAAAAAAATTTTTTTGATTCGATTCAGCCTATTGAATTGGTTTTTCAATTCGATTTTCCTGCCCAATTGGGTACATCCTGGTGGATTTATATTATAGCTTTTTCACCCCCCTTTGGCTTCTAACCACACTGGCGCTGTGGTGTAAATAAAATAAAGAAACAAAAAGGACTTTTCCTCTCTGTTAAATCCTAGCTCACGTTTGCGGTCTAACACCAGCTCTGGCAGGATACACATTTCAAATCTGACATATTGTAATCACAAAGCAGAAAATAAAATTAGTTTTTCTACCTTTTGTTGTCTGGTTATTTTTCAAATCTTGTTGATCCAAGGCTCTGGTTTTCTTCTGATAACTTGCTTGCCAGGGTCTCCTTCCTTCTTTCTGCATGCTAACCATCCATCTGCCATCTCTGCCCTCCCTGTTTCTCTTCCCTCCCCAGGAGGTCTGGCATCTATTCTTTTTTCGTCTCCCTCCACAGATCTATCTTTTCTTAACTACCCTTTCATCCAGTATCTCTCCCTCCTTCCCCACCATCCCAGGGTCCACCATCTCTCCCTTTCTTTTCCCAACTACCCTCCTATCCAGTATCTCTATCCCCCCCTCCACACCATCCCTTGTGTCCAACTTCTCTCCCTTTCTGTTCCTTCCCTCTCTAAAAACTATGGTCCATCATCTCTCCCTCTTCTCTATTTTCAGACCCATTATTTCTTCTCACCCAAAGTCCGTCATATGCGTGTCTCTTTGAACCCCCTCATTCCCTCCGTGTATTTCTACACTAGGGCCCCCCTCCCTGAAGGCCTGTCCCCCCCTTAAAGGTCCGCATCCCACCCCTGAAGGCCTGCATTCCCCCCCGAAGGCCTGCACTCCCCCCAAAGGCCTGCACCCCCCTTGAAGGCCTGCCTGCCTGCCTGTCCCCCCCTGAAGGCCTGCCTGCCTGATCCCCTTGAAGGCCTCTCCCTCCCTTGAAAGCCTGCCTGCCTGTCCCCCCCTCTTGAAGGCCTGTCCCTCCCTTGAAAGCCTGCCTGCCTGCCTGTCCCCCCTTTGAAGGCCTGCCTGCCTGTCACCCCTCCCTCCCCCTTGAAGGCCTGCCTGCCCGCCCCACATCAAAGGACCGCTCGCCCCCCCGGGCCTCCCTGCACCACCTGAATCAGGCCTTGAGAGGGTGCTCCCGGCCTTGAGTTCAGTCCCTCCCCCTGAAGGACCGCTCGCCCCCCTGGCCTCCCTGCACCACCTGAATCAGCCAGCAGCGGGATCGCGATGTCAGTGATCCCTTTGCTGCTTCCTCTGCTGCGGTCCCGCCCCTTCTCTGATGTCAGAGGAGGGGAGGGACGGGACTGCGGCGCAGGAAGCAGCATCGAAGCAGCTCAGGGATCGCCGACATCGCGATCCCGCTGCAGACTGCTTCATAGGTGGTGCAGGGAGGCCAGGGGGCGAGCGGTCCTTCGGGGGTGGGGTGGGACTGAACGGCAAGGCCGGGAGCACCCCCCTCAGGGCTGGCACCCGGGGCGGACCTCCCTCCCCTTAGTACGCTACTGTGTAGAGTGAATATTATATTTGTTCATTATGTGGACATGGGGCAAATGAAGTTACCAGCTTGGGAGTCATTGTAAATGGGACATTCAATAATTTATCTACCTGAGTATGAAAGAAAGCAAGAGTGTTTAAACAAGTCTGTGCATGTTGTGACATGTCTCAAGGTTACTCATGCACAGTTGCTGCTTAGTGCAAGTCTAACAGTCCAAAAGACAGGATGTCAGGAGAGTCGTACGAATCAAGTAAGAAACTGCTAGATTTGTAGCACCATTCAGGGATAAAATGTCTCACAAAAGGGGGGGGGGACCCAAAGGAGATGCATGACTACAGTTTATGTTGAGTTTGCCCCATCCTACAAAGTAAAATTTTAGAGCAAACAGTTTAATTGGGGTAGATAGTCCATTAAAGACCCTCACACTGGGCAACCTGTGGAAGCAACTTTCATAGAAATGTGCAAGAAAGTTGAGGATTTAATTTTGTCAGACTAATTAAGGTTTCCCAAATAGCTTAAGAAATGGGCATTGCAGGAAGTTAGTAAATTATTTCATGAAAGTTGGACATGTCTAAGGTTAGTACAAGATGGGTTCCAAGAATGCTGATGCCATGTCAGAAGGCCATGAATCTCCAGTGCTGTCAGGAGAATTTGGAGATGTTCCTTGAAGACCAAGTGAATTTTTTTCATTGTTTGGTGACCGGAGATGAGACTTGGATCTATCACAGAGATCCTGAGTCCAATATGGAGTCAATGCACTGGAAGCACAAGCCATCCTTCCCCCCCCCCCAAAAAAAAAAAAAAAAAGTGTTCAAGACAGAAACATCTGCAGGCAAAGTCATGGCAATTGTTTTCTGGGATGATGAAAGACTTTTTCTTTTGGAGTTCATGACACATGACAACCATAACTGGGGAGACTTACACCAACACACAATGATCACTTTTTGGGAGTCAAGGAGAAAACATAGTAACATAATAGATGACGGCAGATAAAGACCCGGATGGTCTATCCAGTCTGTCCAACCTAATTCAATTTAAATTTATTTATTTATTTATTTTTCTTTGCTATTGCTGGGCAAGAATCCAAAGCTCTACCCAGTACTGTGCTTGGGTTCCTACTGCCAAAATCTCTGTTAATACCTGCTCCAGCCCATCTACACCCTCCCAGCCATTGAAGCCCTCCCCAGCCCATCCTCCACCAAATGGCCATATACAGACAGAGACCGTGCAAGTCTGCCCAGTACTGGCCTTAGTTCAATTTTTAATATTATTTTCTGAAAATAAAATGAGAAAAGCTCATAACAATGCTCCAGTGCACTTGTCACAACAATCACAGGCTGCCTCAGATTATTTCCTGTTTGAGTTTTGAAGAAATCTCTTCATAGACAGCGGTTTTCAAGTGATGAAGACATCAAGGAAGCTTCGACATCCTGGTTTGAAGGTCAAACAGAATTCTTTTCAAAGGGGTTAAAGTTGTTGCAGGAAAAGTGGATGAAGTGTATGGAACTATCGGGGGACTATATTGAAAAACATTTTTTTAAAAACTTTTCTTTCCTACCAAGATAGATAAATTATTTAAAACCCCTCACATTTGCACCAGTTTAGAACCAGTTCTGGTATACAGTACTTGACTATCTTGGGGGAAGCATATGGACCAATGGTTATTGTGGAACTTGTTTCCAGACTCTTGAGAGTAGTGCTGCCCGATTCAGGAAAAAAAATTTTGATTCGATTCAGCCTATTGAATTGGTTATTTGATTCGATTTTCCTGCCCAATTGGGTGTTGGTTTTTGGGGTTTTTTTCCCAAACATCCTGGTGGGTTTATTTTATAGCCTCTTCACCCTCTTTGCCTTCTCCTAAACACACTGGCACTGTGGTGTAAACAAAAGAAACAAACAAAAAAGACTTCCTCCCTCTGTTAAATCCTAGCTCATGTTTGCAGTCTAACACCAGCTCTGGCAGGATGCACGTTTCAAATTTGATATATTGTAATCAGAAAACAGAAAATAAAATTAGTTTTTCTACCTTTTGTTGTCTGGTCATTATTCAAATTTTGTTGGTCTCAGGCTCTGGTTGTCTTCTGATAACTTGCTTGCCAGGGTCTCCTTTCTTTCTCTGTGTTAACCATCCATCTGCCATCTCTGTCCTCACCTTCTGTTTCCCTTCCCTCCCCAGGAGGTCTGGCATCTGCTTTTTTTTGTCTCCCTCCACAGATCCACCTTTTCTTAACTACCCTTTCATCCACCATCTCTCCCTCCTTCCCCACTACCCCAGGGTCCACCATCTCTCCCTTTTTTTCCCAACTACTCTACCCCCTCCACACCATCCATTGTGTCCAACTTCTCTCCCTTTCTGTTCCTTCCCTCCCTAAATCCCATTGTCCATCATCTCTCTCCCTCCTCTATTTTAAGACCCATTATTTTTCCCTTAAGACCGGCATATGCACATCTCTTTGAACCCCTCCTTCCCTCCCTTCCTCTGTACTTCTACACCAGGGCTCCCCTCCCTTGAAGGTCTGTCCCCCTGAAGGCCTGCATCTCCCCCTGAAGGCCTGCATCCCCCCTTAAAAGTCTACATCCCACCCCTGAAGGCCTGTTCCCCCCTTGAAGGCCTGCATCCCCCTCTTGAAGGCCTGTCCCACCCCCCACCCCAAAGGACTGCTCACCCTCCCCCCCCAGGAAGGCCTGCGTGTTCTCCCTGGCCTCCCACTGGTGTCCGGCTTCCCCCTGGCGTTCCCGCAGCGTTTACCTTTGAGGAGCAGCCTGCAGACAAGATCGTGGTGCTAGTAATCTTTGCATTGCTTCGGAGCTGTTTCCTCTGCCGCGGACCCATCTCTCCTCTGACGTCAGAGGCAGGATTGCGGCGGAGGAAACAGCTCTGAAGCAGTGCAAAGATCACTAGCACCACGATCTTGTCTGCAGGCTGCTCCTATAAGGTAAATGGTGTGGGGAGGCCAGGGGGGGAAGTGGGACGCCAGGGGGATACTGGATGCCAGTGGGAAGCCGACAGCAGCACTTCCTGACACCCTCCCCCCTCGCCCTTTAAAGCAGGTGCAGTAGCGGCCGGCCAGCAACAGCAGTGCTGCTGCTCCTGCTTTAGGGGGCGAGGGGGGAGGGTCAGCCAAATCGGGAAGCTGATTTTTTTGTTTTGAATCAATTCACCTGAAGTGAATCGGTGAACACTAGTGCAGAGTAAGTTCCAGAGTCTCAGTTAGTCAGAGAAGCTGTTCCCATCCTGTTTGTCATTAGACATATACTCAGAGGACTTGCAAGAAGGAATTAGTGTCTTTCAATATAGATGACAATAACTCTAGGCTGTCGTCTTGGAAAAAGAGTTAGAACAAGGTCACATGATGTAATCATCAAAAAAGTTTTTTAAATTTTCTTCTTGTAACAACAGCTCAGGGCGGCTGGTTAAGAAGCTACATTAAAGCTAAGTAATGCGCTATAGATAATTTACCATCTACAGATGCATGGCATCTATTGCCTTTCATATATTTATAATTAAGAAGAAAATTTAAAAGAAAAATTTTAGAATTTCATAAAATAGACAATTGGATCAATGATAGTCTGCAGAGCAGGTGTTCACCGAGACCAGTTCCGAGGGTGACACCAGCAGACACTTGAGTTCCGTGGTCTACATACATATAATATAGAGATTTTTCAATATGGCAACAGCCTGTAAGTATTTGGAGAATTTGTGTGACACACTAAATAATTAAAGGTTTTAAGATCATCAAAAAAGTTACAGTATTTAAATAAATTAAGCATGGGTAGACCATAAGAGATGGGCCTCCAGTGTTTCTTTTTGAGCTTGTATTATCTATGAGCCAGCTCCTGGATCCAGGGCTGTTGTGTTTTTGTTTAGTTTATTTGGGGGGTATGGGGGTTGCACTATTGTATATGGTAGACAGACTGTACATACTATAGCAGGGCTGTTTGTCTTGATATGGATTCTTTATATGCATTGTATATGATTTGTTTATCAATAAAAACATTTGACAGTAAATAAATTAAGCAAAGATAGAAACAGAAACATAGAATATGACGGCAGAAAAGGGCCGACGGCCCAACAAGTCTGTCCACTCAAGAACCCTCCCTCCCAACTAGCCTGCCTACTCAAGAACCCTTCTTCCCCGGAGTATCTATCGTTGGAGCATAACTCTGTAGTACTCCCACCTGTTTGTCCCATCGACTTGAAGTCGAGCACTCTACTGGCCTCGACCACCTGGTAGGGAAGATCATTCCATCGATTAGTCACCCGTTCGGTGAAGAAGTATTTCCTGGTGTCACCATGAAATCTTCCTCCCTTAAGTTTTAGTGGATGCCCTCTTGTCGCCATTGGACCTTTTAGAAAAAAAGATTTCCTCCACTTTGATGTGACCCATGATGTATTTAAATGTTTCTATCATGTCCCCCCTTTCTCTGCGCTCCTCGAGAGAATATAAGCGCAGACTGATTAGGCGTTCTTCATAATGGATGTCTTTAAATCCTGAAACCATTCTGGTGGCCATTCTCTGTATTGACTCCATTCTCTTCACATCCTTTTGATAATATGGCCTCCAAAATTGGACACAGTACTCCAGGTGAGGTCTCACCATGGATCTGTGTAACGGTAGTATGACTTCCGGCTGTCAGCTGATAAAGCTCCTGATGCAACCCAGCATTTGTCTGGCCTATGCTGAAGCTTTCTCTACCTGATTAGCAGCTTTCATATCTTCCCGGATGAGAACTCCCACGTCCCTTTCTGCAGTAGTTCTTGTTAAGTTTTCACCGTTCAAGGTGTATGTTTTGCATGGATTTCTGCTCCCAAGGTGCATTACTTTACATTTCTTGGCATTAAAGTTTAGTTGCCAAGTACTGGACCATTTTTCCAATACAAGCAGATCTTGCTCCATAGTGTTGGGCCTGGTTGCGCTGTCAGGTTCTGATGCCCTGCCCACAATGTTGCATAGTTTAGCGTCATCGGCAAATAGTGTAATTTTGCCTCGAAGTCCCTGAATCAGATCCCCTACAAAGATATTAAATAACATCGGGCCCAAGACCGAGCCCTGCGGCACTCCACTGGTCACTCTCGACGTTTTTGAGGGGATACCGTTTACCACTACTCTTTGAAGCCTGCCGCTAAGCCAGTCTTGTACCCATGCTGTCAGTGTTTCTCCTAGTCCTAGCGAGTTTATCTTGTTTAATAACCTACGGTGTGGAACACTATCAAAAGCCTTATTAAAGTCCAAATACACTATGTCCAGGAACTCACCCTCATCCAGTTTTTTTGTTACCCAATCATAGAAGTTTATCAGATTGGATAGACAAGACCTTCCCTTTGTAAAGCCAAGCTGGTGGGGATCTCTTAATCTTTCATCATCCAGGTACGTGTCTAATCTGTTCTTAATCAATTTTTCCATGAGTTTACTCACTATTGATGTGAGACTCACCGGTCTATAATTTTCAGCCTCTGACTTACCTCCCTTTTTGTGGAGCAGGATAACGTTGGCAGTTTTCCAGTCTAGGGGTACTTTTCCCTTGCTCAGGGAAAGATTGAAGAGCACGGCCAACGGCTCTGCCAGGACATCGCTCAATTATCAAAGTACTCTAGGGTGTAGACTGTCCGGGCCCATAGCTTTGTTCACTTTTATTTTTAATAGCTCACGGTAGACTTTGCTTGCAGTAAATTCCATGTTCCGGAATGGGTCTTCCGAACACCCCCCCCCTTGTCTGACCGGATCCTGGCACTTCGCAGGTGAAGACTGTGCAGAAGTAGTTATTGAATATTTCTGTTTTGTCTGCGTCCGAGTCTGAGTCTGTAAAGTTGCCGTCAGGTTTCTGTAGGTGCCCTATACCGCTTGTGTTTTTCTTCCTGTCGCTAACGTATTTAAAAAAGGATTTCTGAAGGTGGAGTCCGCTTCCCCAGTTTTTATGAATACCATACTTCATTTCTGCTCCGCCAGGGCTCTTATTGGCTTCATAATACCCCCTCGAACCCTCACCCTGTGTGGATTGACCTTGAGAAAACATATGTTGACAATCACGACCTACAATGTTTTACTTTCACATGCTCTACAAATACTGCTAATCCCTTTGATATACTCAGCTCGACTAAAACTGCATTGCGTGATCTTGATTCTCTGATGGATATCACTTGGAATGATTCCGCCTTGGTATATATATGGAACAACCCGAAAATTCTTATACAAAAGAAGATGATAGATTGGTCGTTGTGGAAAACTACAGGTATATGGTTTATAAGTCAACTTTTTGACTCAGCAGGATGGATCCCCTTCAATCTCCTTTCAAACACATATGGTCTTCCTTCCTCACATCTATACCGCTGGATGCAATTGTGTCATGCTATCAAGGATCACTATAACATCAAATCTCCTGCATCTGATAAACCCTCTATTCTGCCACTCAGTGAATTTGTCATGACTAAGACTAAGGGTCAATCTGCCCTTTGGTACAAAACATTGTTATCTTATAAATTTACCTCAAAATTAGGAGTGCTTGATCTATGGTCCACTGATATTGCTCTACACCAAGACCTCAATACGTGGCAAAAGATTTGGATTGAATCATTGAACACGCTGCATTCCTCCTCCTTTACACAGACCATGTTTTTTCTACTTCACCGAGCATTTTGGACCCCTTATAAATTATCCAAGCTCCCTAACAATAGCAATAATCGTTGCTGGTCTTGCTCATCGTCAGTTGGCACTTTAGATCATATGATCTTTCATTGTGTTTTTATTCGCTCCTTTTGGGAACAAATATGGAAGACCATTTCAGAAATATTTGACATTACTGAAAACATATCACTTGCTATTGTTATTTATGGCACTCATGGTCTGACTTCACCTCTCGTTGTCTCATCTGCTAAACTACTAAAATGTCTTTTACTCATTGCTCTAAAGTTAATTTTAACTAATTGGAAAAACGCTGACAATCTTAATTATAACTTATGGTGGCACAATGTATGCCTAATCATGAGATATGAGAGGTGCTTTGCTGAAAAACGTGGCTATTTACATCTCCATGAAAAGAGATGGGCTCCTGTTACATCCTATTGTGCTCTGTACTGATTGCTTCATTTTTGAACTTCACTGTACATCTTGCTGTGTGCCCTTATGTTTACTTTCTATTGCAGTCATACTATATTTTTTCACAGTTTACACATTTCAGGTGTTATGGTATTGCAGTATCGAGAAATTTATTTCTGACTTATGCAGATTGTTGTTGATTGTGTTCTTGTTATCTATGATACCTAGGTACTTGATTTTATTGTACTGTATTTATATAAATTCAATAAAAATATTGAACATAAAAAAGGATTTCTCCCCTTTCTTTACCTGCCTAGCTATGTTTTCTTCATCCGTAGTTTAGCCTCTCTGACTGTCGTTTTAACTTTTCTGGATTTAGCCATATAGGTTTCTTTAGCTTCTGATTGCTGTGATTGTTTGTAGGTAACAAACGCTTTTTTTGTTTTTTTTGTTTTACTAGTTCTGAGATCTCCGCGGGAGAACCACTGTGGTTTGTTGTTCCTGCGTCGTTTGCTCACGGTTTTTATGTATATGTTGATTGCTTTATGATTCCAACCTACAGGGCTCACTGCATTTACAGTCATGTGAAAAAATTAGGACACCCCATGAAATATTCAGTTCTTAAGAAATGTTCACATATCAATGTCAAATCTTTTTTTTTATCTCTGGAAAAGAAAGTGATGTAATTGCAGGTAAACAACTAAAATTTTCCTTGATTTACTCATGGAACAAAAGATATCCACAAAAATGTGTATTCTAACTAAGGAATAAATTAGGACATCCTACACCAGGGGTGTCCAAATGGTTGATCGCAATCGACCAGTAGATCGCAAAGGCAACGAGAGTCGATCGTGTTGCCTTTGCGATCTTGTTCTTCCTGTTTCCCTGAGCCAGGCCAAGCGCCGAACCCACAAACCTTCACCTCCGACGTCAATTCTGAAGTTGGAGAGGAAGTTCTGGGCCAGCCAATCGCTGCCTGGCTCTTCCTCTCTGATGTAAGAATTCATGTCAGAGGTGAAGGTTTGGGTGGCTCAGGGAAGCAGTGAGAAATCGGCGCAATGGCTTGGGCAGGGGGGAGAGAAAAAGAATTGGATAAGTGGAGAAATCGGCATGATGGCTTTGGGAGGGGCAGGGGGAAAGAGAAAGATAGGCAGACAGGGGGAGAGTGAGAGAAAGAAAGACAGAAATAAAGAGGGGGGCAGGGGGAGAGAGAGAGAGGGAGAGAGAAAGACAGAATGCAAAGTGATGCACTTAGGCAGAAAAAATAAGGAACACAAGTATAGTATGTCAGGTGCAACTCTGGGAAAATCTGAACAGGAAAGGGACCTGGGAGTATTAATCGATAGGACACTGAAGCCGTCGGTGCAATGTGTGGCAGCAGCGAAGAACGCGAATAGAATGCTAGGCATGATAAAGAAGGGAATCACAAGTAGATCGGAGAAAGTCATAATGCCGCTTTATAGAGCGATGGTCAGACCACACTTGGAATACTGCGTCCAGCATTGGTCTCCATACCTAAAGAAGGATATCAAACTGCTACAGAGGGTGCAGAGACGAGCAACAAAGCTGGTGAAAGGTATGGAGAACCTGGATTACGAGGAAAGACTTAAGAGACTGGGGTTGTTCTCCCTTAAGAAGAGGAGACTACGAGGGGATATGATCGAGGCTTTCAAAATACTGAAAGGAATCGACAAAATAGAGCATGAAAAAACATTATTTACAATGTCCAATGTGACACGGACAAGAGGACATGGGCTGAAGCTAAGGGGGGACAAGTTCAGGACAAATATCAGGAAGTTCTGCTTCACGCAACGAGTGGTGGACACCTGGAATGCTGTCCCAGAAGAGGTAATTGCGGAATCCACCATTCTAGAATTTAAGGGTAAGTTAGATGTACAGCTCCTTATGAGTGGCATGAAATGACATGGGTAAGGGTAAGCTAGATGCACTTCTCTTTACGAGAAGCTTAGAGCGATATGGGGACCAAAACTATGCCAGGGTACACCTGGCGGGGCCTCCGCCGGACTTGATGGACCTAGGGTCTGTTCCGGAGATGGAGCTTCTTATGTTCTTATGTTAGAAATAAGGAGAGACAGAAATAAAGAAATATTAGATTTACAGAAGGAAGTGCAACCAGAGACTCATGAAATTACCAGACAAAAAGGTAGGAAAAATGATTTTATTTTCAGTTTAGTAATCAAAATGTGTTTGTTTTGAGAATTTATATCTGCTGTCTATATTTTGCACTATGGCCCCCTTTTTCTGAACCGCGATAGTGGTTTTTAGTATCAGAAGCCTATGAGCATTGGGAATTGTGAGGGGCATTCAGTGCAGCTCCATGCGCTAAAAAGCTATCACGGTTTAGTAAAAGGGGAGGGAGTATATTTGTCTATTTTTGTATAGTTGTTACCGAGGTGACATTGCATATTTTAAAGTCATCTGCCTTGACC
This sequence comes from Geotrypetes seraphini, assembly GCF_902459505.1. Lineage (NCBI taxonomy): Eukaryota > Metazoa > Chordata > Amphibia > Gymnophiona > Dermophiidae > Geotrypetes > Geotrypetes seraphini. Next base: position 288,512,979 of record NC_047086.1, read on the forward strand.
TCTGAAACCCCCCCGAATACAAATGATAATTAACATTTTCTCTGCATACAGTGTGCTTTGTGTTTTTTAAAATTTTATTGTTGGTAGATCATTTTGACTTGGTCATTTTAAAAGTAGCTCGCAAGCCAAAAAAAGTGTGGGCACCCCTGCCCTACACTCTAATAGCTAGTGTTACTTCATGATTGGTAAACTCCATTTTACATTACTTGGATGAAAGGATTGGGAGTTTAAAAAGAATTGGCATCAGTTAGTTTATGATACACTATAGTTTGTTTATTTATTAAAAACTTTATATACCGCATAACAGCCTAAAAAGGATCCAAGCGGTTTACAATGTATAGTTCACATTCATTAAGAAAAGAACTCCATTTAAAAATAGGAAAGGAGCAAAAGGTTTTTTTTTTCCATAAAATACTATAACAATCAATATCTCAATAATAACAATTCTAATAATAAAACAATCCACATCTCAATAAACCATAACTAATACATACAATTAAAAATTTCCATAACAGAGATTCATCATTACATAAATACAGATTACAGTCCCAAACTGAATTCTTCAATTTGAGAAAGCCAATTGAAAAAAATGTGCTTTTAAATGTCTTTTAAAATTTATATATGATTCTTCTTTTCTCAAGTCTATAGGCAAGTTATTCCTTAGCCGCGGAACTAAACTAAACTAAACTAAACCTTAGGTTTGTATACCGCGCCATCTCCGCAAACGTAGAGCTCGGCACGGTTTACAGAAATTAGGATAGAAAGGAACTCCAGAAGAAGAGGGGTTATAGGAAAAAGAGGGTAGAGAGGGGCCATGGTACCAGAGGGTACTAAGAGGGTAGAGAGGGGCCATGGTACCAGAGAGCAGGAGGTGTTAGATTTTTGAAAAGAGCCAAGTTTTCAGGTGTTTGCGGAAGAGTTGGAGGGAGCAGGGATGTGAGGTTGTTCCAGAGTTCTGTGATTCTAAAGGGGAGAGATGTTCCTAGTTTTCCTGCGCGGGATATACCTTTTGTAGAGGGGAATGATAGTTTCAGTTTTTGGGAGGATCTGGAGGAGTTAGGGTTTGAGGAGTTCCAAAGGAGTGGAATAACGGGAGGAAGGATGCTGTGTAGGATCTTGAATGCTAAGCAGGCACATTTAAAGAGGATTCTGGAATGTACTGGAAGCCAGTGAAGCTTGGACAGAAGTAGAGAGTCGTGGTTGAACTTGCCTTTTGCGAAAATAAGCTTAGCCGCGGCATTCTGAATTAGCTGAAGTCTGTAGAGGTTTTTCTTAATTAGGCTTATATAGATGGAGTTGCAATAGTCCAGTCTAGAGAGGATGGTGAATTGAACAAGGACAGCGAAGTGAGAATGATGACAGCAGGATCTCACTTTCCTCAGCATATGAAGGCTAAAGAAGCATTTTTTTATCAAGGAGTTGAGGTGGTCATTGAAGGAGAGAGAAGAGTCTATGATGATGCCCAGGACTTTGCTTGAAAATTCAAGATGAAGAGTGGGGCCAGAAGATAATGGGATGGAGGTGGGTAAATGATCTAATATTGGGCCAAGCCAAAGTAATTTGTTTTGGACTCATTCAGTTTCATTTGTACAGATTGGGCCCAAGATTGGAGGTTCGTTATACATGCGGATATGTTTCCAGCGAGGTTAGTGAGGTTCGAGTCGGTCTCGAGGATGATGAAGATGTCATCGGCATAGGTATAGAGAGTTTCAAGGGGGGAAAGATGGAGGAGTTTCAGAGAGTTCATGTAAATGTTGAAAAGGATAGGAGAGAGGGGTGAGCCTTGCGGGACTCCACATATCGGATTCCAGGGGGAGGATGAGGTACTGTTTATATTAATGGTGTAGGAGCGGGAACGTAGGAATTTCGAGAACCAATCTAGGACTGTGGAGCTTATGCCTATTTTGGAGAATTGGAAGATTAGGATATTATGATGGACGACGTCGAAAGCTGCGGAGAGGTCGAATTGTAGAAGCACAGCGAATTTGTTGCGAGAATAGAGTTGTTGCACTTTAGAGATTAGTGAAGCCAATAGGGATTCGATGCTAAAGTTGGGTCTGAAGCCGAACTGGTGGGGTAAGAGAATAGAGAATCTTTCTAGATAGGATGAGAGTTGAGTGGATATGATAGATTCTAACATCTTGGTTAGGAGAGGGATATTTGCTATTGGACAGTAATTGGATGGTATGGAGGGGTCAAGGTTGGTCTTTTTCAGTAGAGGAGTCAGAGCAATGTGTCCCATTTCGGAGGAGAAAAGGCCCGATGATAGGGCAGAGTTTATAAGATTGGTGAGAGAAGCGATGGCCTGTGTAGAGATATTCTCAAATAGGTAGGAGGGGAAAGGGTCCAAGGTACACTTGCAAGTTTTTAGTTTGAGGCAGAGTTTGAAAACTTGTGATTCGGAGACAAGCTCAAAGACAGTCCAGGTTCTGTCGGCTGGAATGGGATTGGAGACAGGTAGGGTAGGGTTGAGGTCAGTAGAAGCCAGGGAGTTGTAGGAGACTGTAGGCGGAAAGAAACATCTTAGGGTGGTAACCTTTTCATTGAAGAATTTTGCTAGGGCGTCGGCTGACAGAGACGAGGGGAGCAAGGATGGTTCCTTTTTTGTAGTTAAGGAGTGCCAAATGTTAAACAACGCAGTGATCTGGTTGTTGGAATTGGAGATCTTATCTCCAAAGAAGTTCTTCCTGGCATTTTTTAGTGTTGAATTGTAAAGTTTGATATTGACCCTCCAGGTCTGTCTATCTGAAGGGGATTCAGATTTTTTCTATTTGCGCTCTAAAGCATGACATTTCTGTTTCAATTCTCTGTGAAGTGGGAGATACCAGGGGGACCTTTCGGAGGTAGGAAATGGTTTTAGTGGATATTGGAGCAAGGGAGTGGTAGGTGGATTCGGAGAGGGAGATCCAGTTGTGCCAGTAGGATTCTGGACCTGTATGCGTAGGTTTGGAGGAGAGTTGGTTGAGGAATTTGGACCAGAATAGATCGCTCAAAGTTTTTTTGCAGAAGATTATGGAGTGGGAGGAGCGGGATGGAGATTCAAGTTGTGGCATGAAAATGGGGAGACAGGCAGCCCCTAAGAAGTGGTCAGACCAAGAGACTTGTTCCCAACGAGTGTCGTCGGTTGAAGTTTTGAAAGCGGTAAGATCAAGGAAAGTGGTGAAGTCTAGTGTGTGCCCCTTTTCGTGGGTTGGAGAGGAGGTAGGTGGGAAAACCTAGAGAGGTAAGGAAGTTGTTAAATTCAATCGTGTCCTTGCTGGTGGTATCGTCAAGGTGGAGATTAATATCACCAACGATCAGTAGTCTTTGAAATTTAAGGAAGGCTTTGTTATGGCCTCAAAGACGAGATCGGAGGAGTTGGTCCAAGGAGTAGGTGGGCGGTATAGTAACAAGATGCCCAATGGGTGAGTGCGGAGTTCATCGTTGACCGAGGCAAGCATATATTCTAGAGAGGCGTGAGTGCCCTTCTCGAGGAGCTGGACATTAAAGAAAGATTTAAAGAGGAGTGCCAGTCCACCTCCTTTTCGATTGGATCTGGGAGAGAAGAGACCTTGATAACCGTGGGGGAGGAGTTCGTTTTGTGTGAATAGATTGTCTTTGGCGATCCATGATTCTGTGATACACAGGAATCCAGGGTCAAGCTCATCTAGAAGGTCCTTCAAGGTTTGGGTCTTGTTGCATGCGGATCTGGCATTGCAATAAAGTGTCGGAACTGGGGTGAGAGAGTCGGAGGCAGCATTGGGAAGATTGGCAGGGGGCAAGGGTTTTAGTGAATCGTGGTTGATTTTTCGGGAGTTTTTCTTGAAAGGGTGATTTCTGGTGCGTATCAGAGTGGGGAATCTGAGGCCAGGGCAGATATTATTGGTGTTTGCGGGATTGAGTAGGTTGGGAGAGGGAGGTTTCAGACACAGGGAAGTATAGAGAGGTGAGCAGAGTAGGAGGAGAAGGAGCCAGAAGGATGGATTCATGGCGGGGTTGGGACTAGATGGTTGGTGCGTGAGAGTCTGCAGTAGGGGGGGGGTTGGTGATTAGCTAAGGGAGGAGCAGGGGACTTAATTAGGCTGGCTGAGTGAAGAGCTAAGAGTAGGGGAGAGGTTTTTTTTGGTTTTTTTTAGGGGTAGATCGGAGGAGGAACCTTAGCGGTGAAAGCAATTAGCGGCTAGACACTTTTCATATGGAAACCTGAGACGGAGAGACTTGGGACAAATAGGTGATTGACAGGAAAGATTGTACAGCCAAGGTTTGCTGTAGCCCAAGGATGTGTTGGGGGGAAACTAGTGAGTACTAGGCAAGACCTTTAGCGGTAATACAATTTAGCACTAAACAGGAGCAAAAACAGTAATAAAATTTGGCATCTAGACAAGAGCATAGACAGTAGTAAAATTAGACACTAAATAGGAGCATAGATAGTAATAAAGTTTGGTATCGGGCAGTATCTGGGTAGGCTGCAGAGGATGCAGGAACTCAGAGAAGAGCAAGGCAGGGCTGATCACCCCTGCTCCAGCGGCGTCGGGTGGAGGAAGGAGGGACAAGATGGTGGAAGCTTCCTCCTTCCTCTGCCTTGAAGAACTGTTAGTGAACCCAAAACATTCGGCGGCTCAGAGTGGGCTGGAAGGAGACCGGCCGTTGGGTGGGCAAAGGCAAGTCCGACTGGTGGAAGCGGTCTTTGGCAGCCCTCGAATGGGCTGTGGGAGGCAGAGCTCAGGAGGCTTTTGGCGGCCCTCAAAAGGGCTGGGGAGACGATTTGGCTCAGAAAGAGGGCCGAGGCAGGGTTGGTCTTTGTGGCGTCAGGCACTCTTTGGCGGCTGTATTACTATTTAAAAGGGGTTTTCAAAAAAACAAACCTTCAGTCACTTTTCCTCACTGGAAAGAATACCAGGAGTTCGAAATAGTATACAAATTAAGTTTTATTACATAAATATAGTATTTTTAGCCATAATCATTAATTAAGTACAGAGTTTGAATCAATACGTTACCGGTTATTGCATCATCACTCCGTCGGGGGACCACGATCAGGAGGCTTATTCAATATGTCATCACACAGCTCGTCAGCAGTGGAAAAGTCCCTACCTTTTTTCAGGGAAAGCACCATTTATATTGTACTTTTTACCCATCCCCTCCTTTAGGGTTGGATAATCAGACGCATGCTAATTGCATGCTGAGATGATGTTTACCAATCAGTAGGTGTTAAAAACATCTGGCCTTACTCGTGAGCTGATTACCCATCTCCTCATTGTGGATTGGATAATCAGACGCATGCTAATCGCATGCTGAGATGATGTTTACCAATCAGTATGTGTTAAAAACATCTGGCCTTACTCGTGAGCTGATTACCCATCCCCTCATTGTGGATTGGATAATCAGACGCGTGCTAATCGCATGCTGAGATGATGTGTTTCTGTGATCACCAATCAGTATGTGTTAAAAACACTTGGCCTTACTCGTGAGCACCACGTATCTAAGGCAGTCTCACTCAATATCAATATTCCTTACATACCATTCGTTTCTCATTTGTATCACAGCGGCATGGACTGGTTCCCGCCACCGAATCTCGATGGAAAAAAGTCTCCTCTCCCGGATGGCTGTGGGGAGGAGGCGGAGCGGGGCACGCTCACCCTGCAGGCAGGGCCGATGGTGTCTCTCGTTCTCTTAGGTGGTGTGGGCTGGTTCCCGCCGCCGAATCTCGACGGAAAAAAGTCTCCTCTCCCGGCTGGCTGTGGGAGGAGGTGGAGCGGGACACGCTCACCCTGCAGGCAGGGCCGATGATGTCTCTCGTTCTCTTAGGCGGCGTGGGCTGGTTCCCGCCGCCGAATCTCGATGGAAAAAAGTCTCCTCTCCCGGCTGGCTGTCTAAATAAAAGAACGCACAATCTCTGGTTCACACAAGATGTGCCTTTGAGATATGAGTAACAACTACCCTATTGTCATTCAAAGATCGTAGTAACAGCCTTGGGGCATAAAATAACACCAAGTTAGAAAGATATGAAGGCTGTAGCTGAAATAATGCTCTATGTGCCAACATTGGATCTTAGATTTGATCCTAAATTCTATTGGTAATCAATAGAATTTTAAATGCAAAGGTGTCACATCACGAATATATGAACAGCCTAATAATCTAATTGCAGCATTTTGTACTGTTTGTAAGTGCTTCAACTGTCCTGATCCAATACTTGTATATACTAAATTACATAATCTAGCTTTGACAATACAAAGGCATGAATTAACGTGTACAATGATTTCTCATCCAAAAAATCTCAAATGGCTCTAAGCTATCTTAATGCCCCAAAACCTTTAGCAACCATGGTTGAAACTGCTCCTCACAATTTAGATGACAATCGATTATAATCCCCAAGTACCTGAAACTATCTACTAGCTATATACTATAATTATTTAAAGAAAAATCTAATTGAGGTATTGCCTTATCTCCTGAGATACAACATGCTATAGTCTTGGACATATTTAGAACCAATTTATGTTCACTCAAACATTCTTCTATTTAAGCCAACTAAGAGGACCTAAATCTAAAGTTGCAGGTGATAGACTAATAAGATGTCATTTGCATAAATATATGTACTGATTACTAGTTCCTGAATTCATCTTGCCAAGTACTAAGTATGCCATTAGAATTACAGTATGCGTATATTAACACATCTCAAGAAAGGCAGACGTTCCCTATTGCATTGTATTTTCAAATATAAATTCAGATCTTATTCATTGAGCCACTGTAAAAACTCCTGTAAATGTCTTTCAGTAGATATCCAAATGAAAAATGTCGTCAATGCAACAATACTGTATACTAGGGAGATTTAAATTACCCAATGGTGATAAACTAATAACTCTATCACTGATCACCTTAAATAGTGTAATTTTATTATATATATGTATTATCATCTATCAAACTGGCTTCAAAAAGTGCTATTAAGTGAACGCTCAGCCCCACAACCGTGATTTTTCACGGAGCCAGTTGCATATGAGACCATCAAAGCATGTTCACTGTCTCTGTCACCTGCTTCCCATTGCACCTAAAAACTCTACATAGATAAGAAGATTGTTACTTATCTGTATTGCATGGTGGCAAAATTCAGCTCTGCAACTGCTCCGGGTACATTCTTAAATTCTAAACTGCTGTCATACTCTCTCTGACTTCCCAACCTAGGTTTCACAGTTGGCTTCTTCAGGAGGGGACACTGAAGAGATAAAACATAATCAATCAGACTACCACCCAGTGAAAAAAAGATCCTACCATCCAGTAAGCACAAGAAGCACTAAAGTATACCCAAACCTTATAACATTCACTAAACTTCCAAATCATGGCTTACCGAGTAACAGGAATCCTCCACCCAGCTAACAGACAGCTCCAGCAACTCGATTCCAACACAGGTCACGCCCACTAAGTACCTCCCAATCTCTGACATCACTCAGAACATCAGAAGATGGACAACCCTCTTAACCAATCAGAAAGGCACAAAAATGGACTTTGAATCTCAAAGTTTAAACCAATCAATCTCATTGTTCAACCCCATGGGAGCTAGAGTGTGCCACTGAAAAATAAATCTATGCTCATGTTGTAACAAATACTGTGACATATTAGCTTTCAGTAATATAATGTATTTAACATCTTCCACCATGTGTCCATTCTCCAGCCAATGACTGACTAGGGGCTGTAAGACGCTGGCATCGAATATTACTAAGATGCTCAGCGATACGTAATTTTATGACTTGTCTAGTGTACCCAACATAGAATTTGCCAAAGGGACCCAACATAGAACTTGCCAAAGGGGCACACTATGCAGTATATCACTGCCCGAGATGAACAATTAGTTCCGGATCGCAAATAGAATTTCTTACCCCCTGATCTCGGTATTGTCAGCCAATCAGTGATTAAAACCTGCTGACAATACACACACTGGCCACAGCTCTTATGGGGCTCCTGATCACGCCCCCGCAGAGTGCCTCTATGCTTTAAAATCTCTGCTAAATTACGTCCTCGCGTGAATGCAAACCGCGGGACCTCCCGCATATAATCATGCACTTGTAATACCGGCCAGTGCTTTAAAATAATCTGTTTGATTTTATAACTTTGGCTGGAGAAGGGTAATACACACACTGTGGCACAATCTCCTCCACGATTCTGTTCATTACGGTAGTTTTCACCCGAAACCCCTATGGGACAGCATCCCAGTAGGCCAATTCCTTAGGCTGAGGACGGTATGCTCTATTGATGGTTTCCATCAATAGGCTAAGCATATGTACAGTAAGTTCATTGAACGTGGGTATCCTCCCAAGATAGTCAAAAACGATTGGAAGCGAGCTTGCAGTTGTCAGCGTGAGTGGTTTTTTTCACCCCCAGAGTTGCGAGGTCAGCAGCATGCGTCTATCCTCGCAGCTATCTTGGATTAAAATATCCAGATTTTTTAATGGGCAAGCAGAGTGAAGAGTGATATATGGCACATGTTCTGTATCTCAAACTAGAGCTGATAGGAGAAATCTAGTGCCATTTTTTGAATCAGGAGGTCAAATATACACAGAAACAGGTCTAACATTTGAGGCACCAAAATAAGTGTTGGCCAGTGTTATCAATTAATGACTACAAACAAATGTTTTTAACAGATAAATTACCAAGTTTCTAAGATAGTTGAAAATGAGAATTAATATGATTTGTTGGGAAAAAAGTTTACTAAACCTTATGGTCCCATACCATATAGCAGGGGTGCCCACACTTTTTGGGCTTGCGAGCTACTTTTAAAATGACCAAGTCAAAATGATCTACCAACAAGAAAATTTAAAAAAAAACAAAGCACACTATATGCAGAGAAAATGTTAATTTTCATGTATATTCTGTGGGTTTTCAAAGAGGTCAAGGCAGCTGACTATGCAATGGCACCTCAGTAACAACTATACAAAAAAATAGACAAATATACCCCCTTCTTTTTTACTAAACCGCAATAGCGGATTTTAGTGCAGGGAGCTGTGCTGAATGCCCTGCGCTGCTGATGCTCATAGGCTCCCTTCGCTAAAAAACGCTATTGCGGTTTAGTAAAAGGGGGCCATAGTGCAAAATATAGACAGCAGATAAAAATTCTCAAAACGAACACATTTTGATCACTAAATTGAAAATAAAATCATTTTTCCTACCTTTGTTGTCTGGTGATTTCATGAGTCTCTGGTTGCACTTTCTTCTTCTGACTGCGCATCCAATATTTCTTTCCTTCTTTCAGCCTCCTGTATGCTTCCTCTCCAGACCTCATTCCCTCCTCCAATTTTTTCTTCCTTTCTCCCTGCCCTCCTCCACTTTCTGTTTCCCTGCCCCCTTTATTTCTGTATGTCTGTCTTTAATCTAATCTAATCTAAGAACATAAGAAACGCCTTCACCGCATCAGACCGAGGTCCATCCAGTCCGGTGATCCGCACACGCGGTGGCCCATTTAGGTACTCCTTTATGGAGCCACGGATTTACCGTATCCCCCAATGTGATTTGCAAGAAGGTATGCATCCAACTTGCGCTTGAAACCCAGAACAGTAGTCTCCGCCACAACCTCCTCCGGGAGAGCATTCCAAGCGCCCACCACTCGTTGTGTGAAACAGAACTTCCTGACATTTGTCCTGAACCTGCCTCTGCACCCTCTCCAGCAGAGTTATATCCTTCTTAAGGTATGAAGACCAGTGTTGGACACAGTATTCCAAGTGTGGTCTGACCATTGCTCTATAAAGTGGCATTATAACATCTTCCGATCTACTCGTGATCCCCTTCTTAATCATGCCCAACATCCTGTTTGCTTTCTTTGCCACCGCCGCGGTTTGTATACCGTATCATCTCCACGTTCGTAGAGCTCGGCGCGGTTTACAGTAGAAGAAATAGGAAGGAACTACAACAGAGGGTTAGAGGTAGAAGTTTGAAGAAAATTTAGAGGACTTGGGATGCCAAGATAAAAGAGTTTCCTTGATTTCTAATTTGGAGGGAGATTTACATTTTTTGAGAAAAGCCAGGTTTTCAGATACTTGCGGAAGATTTGGAGAGAGCTCAAGTTCCAAAGAGGGGAGGTAAGATTGTTCCAGAGCTCAGTGATTTTGAAGTGGAGGGAGGTCCCTAGCTTTCCTTTGTGGGAAATGCCTTTTTGTGAGGGAAAGGATAGTTTTAATTTGTGGGAGGACCTGGTGGTATTAGGGTTTGAGGAATTCCAAGAAAGAGGGATAAAGGGAGGGAGGATACCGTGTAGGATTTTGAAAGCTAAACAGGTGCATTTATAGTGGACCCTGGCGATTATCGGAAGCCAGTGGAGCTTGGCCAGGAGCGGGGAGACATGGTCAAATTTGCTTTTAGCGAAGATGAGCTTGGCCGCGGCATTCTGAATCCGTTGGAGTTTGTGGAAGTTTTTCTTGGTTAGGCTTAAGTAGATAGAGTTGCAATAGTCCAATCTGGAGAGGATGATGGATTGGACAAGGAGGGTAAAATGTTTTTGATGGAAGCAGGATCTAACTTTCCTCAGCATGTGAAGGTTGAAAAAGCATTTTTTTTTTTTTACCAGGGATTGGAGGTGGTCATTAAAGGACAATGTGGAATCAATGATGACGCCCAAGACCTTGCTCGAGAACTCAAGTTGCAGAGAGGAGCCAGAGGGTAGTGGGAAGGAGGTGGGTAGGTGGTCTAGTTGTGGGCCAAGCCAAAGGAGTCTTGTTTTGGACTCATTCAATTTAATTTGCAGTGTGGTCCCAGGATTGTAGGTTCATTATACAAGAGGATATGTTCTTAGCCAGGTCGGTGAGGTTCGAGTCAGTCTCGAGGAGGACGAGGATATCGTCTGCATAAGTGTAAATTGTTTCAAGGGGGGATAGGTGGAGGAGTTTCAGGGAGGACATATAGATATTGAAAAGGATAGGGGATAATGTAGAGCCTTGTGGGACTCCACAATTCGGTTTCCAGGGGGAGGATGAGGTGCCATTCATGTTGACAATGTAAGAATGAGAGCAGAGGAATTTCGAGAACCAGTCTAGGACTGTGGAGTTAATGCCTATCTCGGTGAGTTGATAAACAAGTATATCATGGTCTTTCTCTCTCCATGCCCCCTTTCTATTTCCCTCTCTTTCTCTCTCCATGCCCCCTCTGTCTTTCTGTCTCCCTGCTCTCTCCCAAGCCATCACCACTGCCGCAATTGGAACAGGCTGCCACCATAAAGAGGACACTGAAGCACCGAGCCATCGACCTTTCCCACCCGACGTCAATTCTAATGTCGGAGAGGAAGTTCTGGGCCAGCCAGGCAGTGATTGGCTGCCTCGGAACTTCCTCTCCGATGTCAGAATTGACATCGAGTGAGGAGCCGGCGCTTCAGCATCCGCTTTACAGGGTTGGGAAGCAGGTAGAATGGAAAGCAACACGAGTCTATCACAGAGCCCAGGATGAGCTCCGCGATCGACTCACATTGCCTTCCCGATCTACTGGTTGAGCGCAATTGACCTTTTGGGCACCCCTGCCATATAGCCATTTATATATCAAAGTAACTACCTTGAAATTTCCTCTTTTTTTCAATCGGTAGCTAATTTTTTTTGCTTTGAAAATCAGACAAGCTGCCATATTCTGAAGCAGCTGCAATCTGTTCCTCAAGTTCAGCATTATGCCACTATATAAGGAGTTACAGTAGTCTGATTGTGGTAAGTTAAGTGCTTGAACCACAGTTTGAAAACTGTCAGACAGAACTGGGTAAATTGCTCTCAATTGACATTATTGGAAAACAATCTTTAGAACAAATTCATTTATCTAATTCTCAAAAGACAATTTGTAATTATTATTTCCCAAACCCTAGATTTATCCTATACAAGTAACTCTGCAGAACATAATGAAATCCTTTGTCGAACAAACTTCTTTGAATTTCCAAAACAAACTTAATTTTGTTTGTTGAATTTCAAAAAAATGATTAAACACTCGCAAATGATTAAACACTCGCAAATGATTAAAAACTCGCAAAAAGAAGTGGGGCTATTGTGCATGTGCAGTACCACACATGCGCAATAGCCCCACTTTTTTCATGCCCTTTTTTTAAATCGGGCCTTAGCTCTGCTTTACGCATGCATCACAGCACTAAACCCTTTAAATTTCACGCAGTTTTCCAATTTCAGTTCTACTTTCGTTCCACACTAGAGCCAGCAGAGGGTAAGTGTTTGGCTATGAGTAGTAACTGTTCAATTGGTTTTAGCTTAGTTTTTTAATTTTCCCTTTACTGATTGATATTTCCGTTGCAATTTTTTGGACCTTTGTTAGAAACTTGTGCCAATATTTAAGTACCACTGAAATTGAATTTATTCTGTAGTATAATTTGAAATAGTGGATGTTTCTCCAGCAATTCAACTTTATGAGTCTCTTCCATTAAATTGCACTTCTATTAAACTGCAGTTTCTAGTGCGGGGAGCCGCACTGAATGGCCCAAGCTGCTCCTGACTCTCATGAGTTCCTATGAGCGTTGGTTGCATTGTGGGCCATTCAGCGCGGCTCCCGGCGCTAGAAACTGCAGTTTAATAGAAGTACAGTTTAATGGAAGAGGCCCATAAAGTATGTATGTATGTATCACCAGCAGTCCAGTTACATTTGTATCATTTTGTATGTTAAGTACAATGCTGCAGCCCCCCGGCCTCCCGCTCGTACCTAAATTATCGTAGCCGGTCACATGACATACAATTCTGTCCGTGATGTGCTGAGCTTTCTACTTTATAAATTGCACAATAGAATGTCTTAGTTTGCTCCTCAAAATGTTCTTTTGTTGTGAAAACTTGGCAAAAATATTGCTGATTGTCCAAACCTTTTACTCTCGCTGCTTCTTCCAATCAGCATTTCTTAACCCTCTTTTATTAACAAATGATTAATATTACTTCCCTTACATCTGTGTTACTATTGTGTACTTTTTTATTTTTTCAGATTACCCACTTTTTCTGTCCCCCATTCTTTTCACATAAAATTTATTGCTTATTTGCAATATGACGTTGCTGTACTGTCCTTTTAAATGCTTCACTTTCATCACGCTCTTTCTACCAGTGAACTTGAGTTTTGCTTCTATTTTTTGCTCTTATCAACATGTAAGTTGCTTCCCTATATGCAGTACCACACATGCGCAATAGCCACACTTCTTTTCACGCCCTTTTTGATACCGGACCTTAGCTCTGCTGTACGCATGCGTCACAGCACTAAACCCGTTAAATTTCATGCAGTTTTAGATTTCAGTTCCACTTTCGATTCCACACTACAACGGCGCAGAGGGTAAGTGGGTGGCTACATGTCTTGACTCCAGTAGGTCTATTTTTATTTTTAAAGTAAGCTAATATGAGTAGTAATTGTTTCATTGGTTTTGGCTTAGTTTTTTAATTTTCCCTTTACTGATTCACATTTCCGTTTCAATTTTCTGGACCCTTGTTGGAAACTTGTGCCAATATTTAAATACCACGGAAATTGAATTTATTCTGTAGAATAATTTGAAATAGTGGACATTTCTCCAGCAATGCAACATTATGGGCCTCTTCCATTAAACTGCACTAGCAGTTTCTAGCGTGGGGAGCCACGCTGAATGGCCTGCGCTGCCCTGATTTTCTCTGCCGTGTCTCTGTTGATGTCATCAGGGACATGCCAGAGTAAATCAGGGCAGTAGAAGGCCGTGAAGCAGCGTGTTTAGAGTGCTGCGGACGTTGCTGGAGACAGGAGGACCACGGGAAGGGACCACGGGAAGGGAAAGGGGGCGGCAAGGGACTAAGGGAGCCGGCCAGACCACTGGAAGGGAAAGGGGGGTAGGGAAAAACGCTGCTGCTGCTGCACAGGAACGTGGAAGGGAAATACCACTGCTGCACAGAGAAGTGCAGTGGGAGGGAAATACTGCTGCTGTTGCTGCACAGGGAAGTGGTGTGGGGGAGGGAAATGGACGGGGAGGGAATGCTGCTGTACAGGGAAGTGGGGGGAGGGAAATGCTGTTGCTGCAGCTGCTACACAGGGAAGTGGGGGTGGAGAAGGGAAATGCTGCTGCACAGGGAAATGGAGGGGAGGGAATGCTGCTGTGGCTGCTGCACAGGGAAGTGGGGGGAGAGAAATGCTGCTGCATAAGGGGCAGGGAGAGAGACAGATATAAGGGAGGGAAACAGAAAGAAAAGAAGAAAGACACAGGAGCAGGGAGAGAGACAGAAAGAAACAGCGGGAGGGAGAGAGACAGAAAGAAAGACAGATATATATTTTAGCACTTGTTAATGTAACGGGCTTAAAGACTAGTATATATATTGTGACAGGGACCTGCGGCTGGCCAAGTGGAGACCCGTGCTCAGTCCCACAATCACAAAAGTTAGGATGGCTATGTGGTCTTATTCCCAATTTTCCTTCCCCCGGTATCTCCCCAGGCATACCAGAAAACTTGGTAAGGAAAATAAGATTGGTTTATTAGCATTCCAAAAAAACCACCAACAATTTCTCTTTGTCAAGATATCAGGTTTTCAGAATTATCATACATAAAGGCCAACAAGAAAACAAAGTCCAGCAAAACTACTTTGCAAAAGAAATTCACAGAGTCTCCCTCTGCTTTAGCAAAACTACAGTTCTCAGCTCACACATCTCAGTTCAATTGCCTCTGTTAAGGCAGACAGGTTTAACCAATGAAAAGAAATTTCACACAAGAAAAAAATGCTTCTCTTTTTTTCCAACTCCGCCCTTAGCAAGGCAAGCTTCTTTGGCTATGTCAGCTTCCAGCCCTACAAAGTCCTTACTGGTAGCTTTTAAGCCGAGCAAAGTTTTCTTCAGGAAAAAAAAAACGCTTAGCAAAAAGTTCACATGGAGCATAAAAGTTCCTTCCCTAGGTTTTATCCTTATCAGTTAATTAGCTTCAAACAGTCCTTTCACACAGTAAAGCAACAAGGAAAAATTGAAATCAGCTTCAGTCTTTTCACAAAAAACCCATTACTCACAGTCTTCCATCTTGTAACACAGTTCATAAGTCCATGCTTTCCTCAGTATTATCGGGCAATTCAAAAGCTGGCTGCCAGTCCATACCTTCTCCTTGTGGGTCACAGACCCCCCTTCTCTGAATCCAAGTCCTGCATTTCAATATCAGAAACTTCTACCTGCTCCAGCTTTCTCTCCAGAAATTTCCTTAGCAATTCCATGTATGGCTTCCTGGGCTGGTTCCTCTTTGGCCAGGTGCTGCTCCTCTCCTCTTAGGTTCTGCTTCTCCTTTGCTAGGTGCAGCTTCTCTCTCTAGCAACCAGGGCTGCACCTTAAAATTCCGTTCTCCAGGGCCCCTCCCCCTCCCTCTGGGACAGGAGAAGATTTAAAGGGACCTGCACACTTAAACTGAGACTCAGCTTTTACAGCCTTTAAAGGGGCAGTTTTCTATCTAGCATTTTTAAATAGGTTCTGTCTTTCTCTCAGGGGTTCTAAACCTTCCCTTTCTAAGCTGCCGGTAGGACAAGACTGATATTCCTGAGGTTCAGGCTCAGGGTTGGCAGAGTCCCTGTTATTATATATATATATTTTGTAAATCTTTATTAATTTTCAAATATTAACAGTGCAATACAATGAATTTAAACATAAACACTTCACAAAATGCACTTTAAATACACAAATAATTCAAAAAACAAATTTTCCCCCTCCTCCCCTTAACTAATAAAAGTAGAAGTACATGATTAATTTCAATAATATAAATAAATTAAGTATAGCAAACAACACTTTCCCCTCCCCCACTCAACCACCCTGGATGTGTAAGGAAGTCAGATAAAAAGAAAGGTACATGATAATTATTGTGACTCAATAAATGCAGTCAATGGGCTCCACACCAGTTTAAATGCATTACTATATCCCAAACATTCCGTGTTCATTCTTTCATACTTATAATTGGAACATAAATTTGCACACCAGAAAGTGTAATTAAGCTGATCATAACTCTTCCAGTTACGTGTTACCATCTGGATGGCTATTCCTATCATTATTTTATTTTATTTTTAATATTTATTCATTTTTAAACCTTTCAACAAGTGTAACATAAGATGCAATCATTTTATACTTTAACATCACTTAATATACCATCAAATTTTAACTCATATCAAATATCCCTCTCACTTATACCCAACAATTGTTCTTAAGCATAAAAAATCATAAAATATTCCCACCTCCCTCCCCACCCTGGATGTGTATGAAGAAAAGGGAAAACAAAAAAATTATATTCATTCTGTTCAGTATTTTGTTAATGGCTCCCAAACATCCCTAAATTTCTTAAAATACCCCTGCTGTATGGCTAGCACCCTCTCCATGTAAAAAATTTGGCATAACGAATTCCACCAAAAATTATAATTCAGCCGATCCCAATTTTTCCAGTTTTTCATAATTTGCTGTATGGCAACCCCTGTCATGATGAGCAAAAATTTATTATTATTAGAAGAGATTTGACTCTTAGCTCTCATGGAAGTACCAAATAATACAGTGTCATGATAATGCCACCGGATTTTCCAGTAGATCATTCACTTGGCCCCCAAATGGATTCCCAAAAACTAAGTATCAATGGACAATAGAATAGTAATTGATCTAATGTCCCAGCTTCCCATCATTATTAAGAAAAGCCAGCTTTTATGCCGATCCAGAGAAGGTTTAATATGTAATAGAGTACCACATATTATGGTTTCATAAGGCATTGGTATCGATGACCCAAGTACAACATTGATTTGTCTCCAAATTGACTTCAAAAAATTAAGTATCAATGGACAATAAAACAACAGATGATCCAAAGTCCCAATATTAACATGACAATGCCAGCATCTATTAGATTTAGAACTGTCTATCTTTTGTAAACGAACTGGGGTCCAAATCATCCTATGCAACAAGGAAAAACAAGTTTGTTTCATAGATGCTGGCGCTGTACATTTTAACCTCCAAATTCATGGCCATCGTGAAGAAATACAGTATACTGATTTATCTCGATGCTCCAAATGTTTCTAAGACTATTTTTTGATTTCTTATTCAAAAATTCAGAAATTAATTTATACCACCGGGCTGCCTGATATCCTAATAAATCTGTCTGGTAGCATAGGATCTGCAAGCTAAAATAAGTTTTTAAGTTTTGCCAATCAGAGAACCCACTCTGAATGGCCTGCTTCAACTGCAACCATCTATAATTTTGAGACTATAAAATAACAAATGATTATTGCAGTCATGAAAAATCATGCAGTTTCCCACTAGATATAACATCATCTAATGTACGAATACTTGCCTGCATCCAATTTTTCCAGGAGATCCCAGCACCGCCTATTCGAATCTTGGAGTTTAGCCATAAGGACTGAAAAGTAGATTTCACCATTGGAATTTCTGTTAATTTATCAATAAATTTAAATGTTTTCCATGTGTCCAAAAGAATACTATTGTCCTTAGCATATCTAGGTAATTTGATACTCAACACATGAGATAGTCTTTCTTTCTTGCTGTCTATCTCCCTGGCCCCCTGTCTTTCTGTTTCTCTCCCTGCCCCATCTGTCTGTTTTTCTGTCTCCCCTGCTTAGCAAGGATTTCAACACTGCTACCCCACTCCTCCTGTCCAGAAGTAGCCCATCTCCCTTCCGTTTACCTCCCTCTGTCCAGCAGCACTGCTTCCCTGCTCCCTCTGTCCATCAATAGCTCTTCTCCCTTCCTTTTACCTTCCTCTTGTCCAGCAGCACCCCTTCCATGCTTTCCCTGTCCAACAGTAGCCCTTTTCCTTTCCTTTTACCTCCCCATGTCCAGCAGTACCCCTTCCCTGCTCCCCCTGTCCAGCAGTAGCCTTTCTTCCTTCATTTTACCTCCCCGTGTCCAGCAGCACCCCTTCCCTGCTCCCCCTGTCCAACAGTAGCCCTTCTCCCTTCCTTTTACCTTCCCCTGCCCAGCAGCACCTCTTCCCAGTTCCTCCTGTCCAGCAGTAGCCCTTCTCCCTTCCTTTTACCTCCCCTATCCAGCAGTAGCCCTTTTCCTTTCCTTTTATTTCCCCCCTATTCAGCAGTAGCCCTTCTCCCTTCCTTTTACCTTCCCCGTCCAGCAGTTTCCCTTTTCCCTTCATTATATTTCACATCTATCCAGCAGTAGCCCTTCTCCATTCCTTTTACTTCCCCCAGTCCAGCAGCACCCCATCCCTGCTCCCCTTATCAAGCAGTAGCCCTTATCCCTTCTTTTTATCTACCCCTTGTCCAGCAGTACCCCTTCCATGCTCCCCCTGTCCATCAGTAGCCATTATTTCTTCCTTTTACATTTGCCTTGTCCAGCAGCACCCCTTCCCTGCACCCACTGTCCAGCAGTAGCCCTTCTCTCTTCCTTTTACCTCCCCTCTGTCCAGAAATACCCCTTCCTGCTCCCCCTGTCCATCAGTAATAATAATAATAATAATAATCATTTTATTTCTTATATACCGCTATACCATAAGTTCAAAGCGGTTTACAACAAGAATCGTGCAGTGAGAGAATGCAGTGATTACAGCGAGAGACATATGTTTACAACAAGATACATATGTTTGGAACAGGATACATATGTTTACAACAAGATACATATGTTTGGAACCGGATACATAAGATTAGGGCTGCTTGCAAGAAGATATATGCAATGAGAAAACAGGAAGTTTGCAACATGAAGCAAATGTTTTAGATCAGGTTACAGTACGAAATGGTTAGGACAGGGTACAAGAGATTAAAGCTGTTTACAGGAAGATATTTGCAATGTGAATAAGAGAGGATTACAGCAATATATGTTGAAAGGGGAAGGGTAAAGAGAGAGAAAGGGCTTTTGGGGAGGTAACATTGGCAGAGGGGGAGAACTCAGGTCGTGTTAAAGAGACGAGTCTTCAGTGATTTTCTGAAGTCAGCGTATGATGTGGTATCGAGTATTGGTTTTGCTAGCCATGTGTTCAGTTTAGATGCTTGGAATGATAGCATTCTGTCTAGGTACTTCTTGTAGTGACATGATTTCAGAGATGGGTAATTAAAGACGATTGCTCTGCGAGAGGTCTTATTCGGGCAGTTGAAGAATTGGGAGGCGAGGTAAGTTGGTAGCATCCCGAAGACCGCTTTGTAGCTGATGCAGGCAAACTTGAAGAGCATTCTGGATTCTACTGGCAACCAGTGGAGTATTTGGAAGTATGGGGTGATATGTTCCCATTTTTTAATCCGAAGATGAGTCGGCCTGCAGTGTTTTGGATTAATCTTAGCTTGTGAAGTGTCTTTTTATAAGCTCCCAGATATATGATGTTGCAGTAGTCCAGTGTACTCAAGATGGAAGCTTGTATGAGTAGTCGAAAGGATGATTCGACTACTCCTTCTCCAATCCTTTTACCTCCCCCTGTCCAGCAGCACCCCTTCCCTGCTCCTCCTGTCCATCAGTAGCCCTTCTGCATTCCTTATATTTCACACTGTCCAGCAGTACCCCTTCCCTTCTTCCCCTGTCCAGTACTAGTCCTTCTCCCTTCCTTTTACCTTCCATCTGTCCAGCAGCACCCCTTCCCTGTTCCCACTGTCCAGCAGTAGCCCTTCTCCCTTCCTTTTACCTTCCCACTTTCCAGCAGCAGCCCTTCCCTGCTCCTACTGTCCAGCAGTAGCCCTTCTCCCGTCCTCTTACCTTCCCCCTGTCCAGCAGCACCCCTTCCCTGCTCCCACTGTCCAGATGTAGCTCATCTCCCTTCATTTTACCTTCCCCCCTGTCCAGCAGCACCCTTCCCCTGCTCCCCCTGACCAGCAGTAGCCCTTCTCCCTTCCTTTTATCTTCCCCCTGTCTAGCAGTAACCCTCCCCTTCCTTTTACCTCCCCCTGTCTAGAAGCACCCTTTCCCTGCTCCCCTTGTCCAGCAGCACCCCTTCCCTGCTCCCCCTGTCAATCAGTAGCCCTTCTCCCTTCCTTTTACCTTCCCGCTGTCCAGCAGCACCCCTTCCCTGTTCCCCCTGTCCAGCAGTAGCACTTATCCCTTCCTTTTACCTTCCCGCTGTCCAGCAGCACCCCTTCCCTGTTCCCCCTGTCCAGCAGTAGCACTTATCCAGCAGCACCCCTTCCCTGCTCCCCCTGTCCAGCAGCACCCCCTCCCTGCTCCCCCTGTCTAGCAGTAGCCTTTCTCCCTTCCTTTTACCTCCCCCTGTCCAGCAGCACCCCTTCCCTGCTCCCCTTATCCAGAAGTAGCCCTTTCCTTTTTCCTTTTACTTCCCCCTGTCCAACAGCACCCCTTTCCTGCTCCCCCTATCCAGCAGTAGCCCTTCTCCATTTCCTGCTCCCCATGTCCAGCATGCGCTTGCAGTTTCATCAGGCAGCCTTTGGGCTTTTGCTAGGATGGTCCGCCTCACATTGAAGTGGGCCGGCCTAGCAAGTGCTCTGCGGATGCTTGATAAAACAGTGGCTGCTGCCGCTGCTGGTCCAGGGGTGAGAAGAGGTGTCCCGGCAGCGTAGGAAGAAGGCAGGAAGTCAGCGGCATCAGATAGTGGAGCAGAAAATCAGCTGAGACAGGCACGGGTGATCGGCAGCAGGCGAATTATTGTACTGCACATGCACAGCACTGAAGCATGGAGCACGGACACATGGATTTTGAACTGTGCATGCGCGCTAAGGGTTTTATTATAGCGGATGATTAATATTTCTGTTTTGATTGATATGGTTTCTTTATCGGTCTTGTATTCGCATCTAATAGCTCAGCTCCCCTTTGTTATATGTTTATAAGCTTTTATTGTGTTTTTAATTATGCCATGCTTCTATTCAATTTAAATGTCATGTTTTTATCTAAGCTAAGAAAACATTCATATATGTGTTTTTATGCTTTTGTTTGGTTTTATACATACTGTCTTTGAACATGCTTCAAATCACACTTTTTTTATTCACGATGTTTTCATTCACATTATGTTCTGATTATTTGATGCTTTATATTATATTATAGGTATATAAACCTAAGGCTTAGTTTAGTTTAGTTTATATTACAGGTGTCAAACTGAAGGCCTGCTGGCTGAATCTGGTCCACCTCGCCGTTTTATGCAGTCTGCGGAGTGATGCGGCATTTTCATTGCCACCGCCGGTGTTATCTTCTGGCAGCTCCCTCCTCCTCACTACTGCAGTGCACAAAGCCACGGGCACATCCTGCACCTGAACCGGAAGCCTTCTCTCTGGCATCGCATCAGAGGGAAGACTTCCGGATAAGGTGCAGGACATGCAAGGAGCCCCTGCCCGTGGCTTTGTGCACACTGTGGCTGTGAGGCAGAGGGAGCCTGCCAGAAGATAACACCGAGGGCATCAATGAAAACGCGCATCACATCGCAGGCTGCATGAAACGGACAGGCGAGAACCATCCAGAAGGGAAGACACTCGCCAGAGGGAGACACCTAGTTGAGGCACAGCGTGGAGGGAGGAAGACAACAAAGGTAGGGGGAATGATTTTATTTTCAATGTAGTGATTGGATTGTGTCAATTTTGAGAATTTTCATCTGCTGTCAATATTTTGCACTGTTCAGGAAGAAATGGAATTGTTTCTTTTTCTCTGGGGTTGTACTGCATGCAGAATCTTAAATTTTAGGGTATTGTTTATATATAATAGTACTTATAGTTTTTGGTCCCATATTTGCATAGGTAGGAATGAATGTTGAGAAGCATACAGTGTGCTTTATGTAGTTTAATTTTGTGGTTAACCATTATGGAGCTCATAATAATAAAAAAACATCAAAAAAGGGGCCTAAATTGGTACTTGGACAATCAAAAAAGTCAGATCGTCCAAGTACTGATAATCAAAGCCGGTTTAACCAGTTTAGGCCTTTCCCCTGCCTCTAAACGCCTAGAACGAAAAAAGGCATTTTTAGGGGAGGTGAAAGGCGGGAGGTGGGCTGACCTAGACCTAGTTGTACAACAGGTATAACCAAAAGTAGAGTAGGTTGCCTAGTCGGAATTTACACATTTTAACTTAGACCATGTCAAAACAGGTATAAGTGCCGAAAAGGGGCCACTGAGCTGATCGTGGCTACCACGATCAGCTCAGCGGCCCCGGCAACCTGTTCACACCCCACTGCAACGATCGTGTCAGGAGAGATGCCCATTCTCTCCTGCCATGGTTCATGCCAGTTCAGGGGGAAGGGTGATCACACTTGCTGCTGGAGAGATGCCCAATCTCTCCTGCCGCGATCCACCCCACCCCACCCCACCCCAAACCAATACAGACAGGAGAGAGCCCAATCCCCTCCTGCCTACGACAACCCCCATCCCCGAAACAATATGGGCAGAAGGGAGACCAACCCCTCCTGCCCACTGCGACCCCCCTAAAATATGGGCAGGAGGGATCCCAGGCCCTCCTGCGCACAATACCCCTGAACCCCTGATTGGCCCCCCAAACCCTGTGACCCTGGCCCCGTGATCCTGTTCCCTGTCCAGCAGCACCCCTTCCTTGCTCCCCCTGTCTAGCAGTAGCCCTTCTCCCTTCCTTTTTCCTCCCCCTTCCCTGTTGCTCCTGTCCAGCAGTAGCCCTTCTCCCTTCCTTTACTTCCCCCTGTCCTACAGCACCCCTTCCCTGCTCCCCCTGTCCAGAAGTAGTCCATCTCCCTTCTTATTACCTTCCCCCTGTACAGCAGCACCCCTTCCCTGCTCCCCCCTGTCCAGCAGTAGCCCTTCTCCCTTCCTTTTACCTCACCATGTCCAGTAGTACCCCTTCCTGTTCCCACTGTCCAGCAGTAGTCCTTCTCCCTTTTTACCTCCCCCTGTCCAGCAGCACCCCTTCTCTGCTCCCCTGTCCAACAGTAGCCCTTCTCCCTCCTTTTACCTCCCCCCTGTCCAGTAGTACACCTTCTCCCTTCCCTGCTCCCCATATCCAGCATCTGCTTGCAGTTTCATCAGGCAGCCTCGGAGCTTTTGCTAGGCCAGCCTGCCTTGCATTATCATAGTGGGCCAGCCTAGCAAAGGCCCTGTGGCTGCTTGATGAAACCATGGCTGCTACCGCTGCTTGTCCGGGAGTGAGAAGAAGAGGCATCCCAGCAGTGTAGACAGAAGGCAGGATGTGAGTGGCATCGGAGATCAGAGCAGAAGATCAGCTGAGGCAGGCACGGGTGATCAGTGGCAGGTGAATTATTGTACTGCGAATGCGTGGCACAGAGCACAGACACGGATTTAGAAGTGTGCATGTGTGCTAAGGGTTTTATTATAGCAGATGATTAATATCTCCATTTTGATTGATATAGTTTCTTTATCACTCTTGTATTCGCCTCTAATAGCTCAGCTCCTCTTTGTTATATGTTTATAAGCTTTTATTGTGTTTTTAATTATGCCATGCTTCTATTCATGTTATGTTTTAAATGTCATGTTTTTATCTAAGCTAAAACATATTTATACATTTTTTTTATGCTTTTGTTTGGTTTTATACCTACTGTCTTTGAACATGTTTCAAATCACACTGTTTTTATTCACAATATAAAGTCAGGTCTTTCCCGGGTTTTGGTAGAACTGTAATTCCTGCTTCCAGCATAGATTACAGGACTATACCCTTTTTAAGATGTCATTAAATACTTCTTGTAGTATTGGAGATAATATACCTATAAATTGTTTATAAAATCTTGCTGTGAGGACATCAATGCCTGGTTTCTTTCCTGATGGTAAAGATCTAATTGCTCCTTGTACTACTTCCAATGATATCTCCTTCTCCATTTGATCACATTGATCTACCTCTAACTTTTTTAGAGCAGCCTTTTCTAGTTATTGCAATACTAGTTTATGATCATGTTTTACTTCAGATGTATATAACTTTTGATAAAACATTGAAAAGTTATCCCTCAGCTCTCCTATCTCAGACATTACCTGACCCCTTTATATTTTTCAAGTGTGTAATATGTTTGAGCTCTTTTTGCTTTTAATTGATGTGCTACTAATCGGTCTGCCTTATTTCCCTCCTCAAAAAAGGACGTTTAGCTAATTGCAGTTCATATTGTACTTTTATCTGTGTATAACTGTTTTAAACTTGTTCGTATTAATTCTAACTTAGATTTTCAAAGAATTTTTTGGTGTTTTAATAAATTGTTCTTCAAATTCCCTAAGTTGTGTCTAACTGAGTGTTATTTTGAGTTTTTTTTACAGTCTAGCAGCCCATTTTAATAAATGGCCTTGAGTAAAAGCTTTAAAAGTATCCCACACCGATTTCAAAGCCACTTAAAATGTATTATTCAAAATAAAATATTCTGGAATAAGTTGGTCTAAGTCTGCTAGAACTGCCTCATTATTTAATACACTTTCATTTATTCTCCAAAATTGGAGAGATCTATCTAATTTCTTTAATTTCAGTGACACAACCACTGGTGCATCATCTGACCACAACTGTGCCTCAATTTCTACTTTCTTCATAGCTGAGGAGATGCTTATCCAAAAAGATAAAATCAATTCTTGAATACGAATTATGTACATGAGAGTAATACATAAATTGAGTTTTCCCCGGATGACCTTACCTCCAAGCATCAAACGATCCCAGGCTATGCATCATCCCTTGTAATTCTTTCTGATCTTTTCTACAATAATTAACCCTCCTAGTATTATCTAATGGAAGGAATAAAGTAATATTAAAATCTCCCCCTACTA
Source organism: Geotrypetes seraphini (assembly GCF_902459505.1). Lineage (NCBI taxonomy): Eukaryota > Metazoa > Chordata > Amphibia > Gymnophiona > Dermophiidae > Geotrypetes > Geotrypetes seraphini. The sequence goes on from NC_047086.1 coordinate 288,537,509, forward strand.
TCCATATTCCAATTGACATACTTATCATCTTATCTTATAACTGATTTTAAAAATTCACTGGTTTTCATTTGGTGCATACACTGATACTATATTATACAATTTTCTATAAAAAGATACATGAAGTATAAAAAATCTACCTTCCACATCAACATAGTGTTCTATAATTGATACCTGAATTTTCCCTGAGATCATAATAGCTACCCTAAAGATTTTCTTAAATGGGTGTGATGCTTCTTTATAAATAGGATATTGCCTAGTATTCAATAAGTGCTGATGTTTTCTCTTCAAATGTGTTTCTTGAATCAAACATATTGATGCTTTTAAATGCAATGCCTACTTTACTAGGCATTTTCTTTTAAAGGGAGAATTCAGGCCTCTAGCATTGATAGTTACCACATTCAACTCAAACATCTCAGATTTACTTTTACCCCTCCTGTTAACCATCCATTTACAACATCAGATATCCCAATCATACCCACATTTATCACTCCCACAAAACCTATGCATAAAATCACATAACCACAAATCAAATAACACCCAACCACCCATCTCTCCAGACCTTCCCCAACCATCTCACAAATTCCTCCTATCCCCTGTCTTGAAGACATCTCTCCACAGGAAGGATCCCCGCTGGAGTGCTCTTTATTTATTTTCCCTCCTTATTTCTCTAGAGATTATAAGATATAAAATGTATCATACTTATAAATTCTACCTAAAACTCCTCTTTTAGTATTCACATCATATAATCTATTCCCATAGCAAATTAATGTCTGATTTTCATTACTGACAATCTTAATCATCTTATTTCTTAACAGCAAAGCGAAGTCTGCCCTTACAAGCTCCAACTTCTTGCCATTTCGATATTTTTGTTTCTTATTTCTTCTCCTGTCCTGCAACAGAATTTTCTTCTCCCCATCCTAAAAATTGAAAGGTTTGAAGGGCTGCAGCTTTAGTTGAAAAGCAGTTTGATGCTCCCTTCGCATTAAATTGTAATCCAAATGGAAATGTCCATCTATAATGAATCTGTTATTCTCTGAGTTTTACTGTTAATTTATAATGAACTGCAAAGTGAATGCTTCAGTTTTACACATTGAGCAAGAACATAGTTTCAGAAGTGTCCCTGAAGAGAGCCAGAAGTAACAAGAAATGAGAGTTGGATTTGTGTCAGTGCAGAGGAATTATAAATTTAGCTGCTTTGTAGTTCATTTGTACATTTAGCTGGTTTGTAGCTCATTGTAGATTTAGCTGTTATTTCTCTCTCTACCTCCTCCCTCTTTTATCTTCCCAAACTCCTTCCTAAAGCATTTGAACCTACCTCATTACCAATTCCCCTGCACCGACATAAATCCAACTCTCATTCCTTGCCACTTCTGGTTTTCTTCATGGACATTTCTGAAACTGTGTTCTTGCTCAATGTATAAAACTGCAGTTTTACTTTGTAGTTCATTGTAAAAGGCATGGAGATTTGGGTACAGCAATAAGGGGAAATGAGGCCACAAAAAAACAGCTAAATTTACAATGAACTACAAGCAGCTGAATTTACAATTCCCCTGCATTGACAGAAATCCAACTCTCTTCTCTTGTCATTTCTGGCTCTCTTCAGGGACACTTCTGAAACTGTATGTTCTTGCTCAATGTGTAAAACTGCAGCAATCACTTTGTAGTTCATTATAAATTTAGCTGCTTTGTAGTTCATTTGTAAAAGGCCCAGAGGTATGGGTGTGGCTATAAGGGGAGATGAGGCGGTCACAACAGCTAAATTTACAATGAACTACAAAGTGAATGCTTGGTTTTTATTTCTCTACCTCCTCCCTGTTTGTCGTCCCAGACTCTTGCTTAAAGCCTTTGAACCCACCCCATTAACAATATACCTTCAGAGGCATAAATCCAGCTCTTGTCTCTTGCCACTTCTGTCTCTCTTCAGAGTCACTTCTGAAACTGTATGTTCTTGCTCAATGTGTAAAACTGTAGCATTTAATTTAGTTCAGTGTGAATTTAGCTGCTTTGTAGTTCATTGTAAATTTAGCTGTTGTTTCTCTATTTCCTCCCTCTTCTGTATTCCTAGACTCATAAGAACATAAGAACATAAGAACATAAGAACTGCCTTCTCCGGATCAGACCTTCGGTCCATCAAGTCCGGCGATCCGCACACGCGGAGGCCCTGCCAGGTGTACACCTGGCTTAATTTATAGTCCACCATATCCTTATATGCCTCTCTTAAGGAGATATGCATCTAGTTTGCTCTTGAAGCCTAGGACGGTCGATTCCGTCATAATCTCCTCTGGGAGGGCATTCCAGGTGTCAACCACTCTCTGAGTGAAGCAGAACTTCCTGACATTAGTCCTGAACCTGTCCCCCCTTAGCTTCATTACATGTCCTCTAGTCCGTGTCAAATTGGACAATGTAAATAATCTTCTCTGCTCTATTTTGTCGATTCCTTTCAGTATTTTGAAGGTCTCGATCATATCCCCACGCAGTCTCCTTTTCTCAAGGGAGAACAATCCTAGTGTTATAAGTCTGTCCTCGTATTCCAGTTTCTCCATACCCTTCACCAGTTTTGTTGCTCGTCTCTGCACCCTCTCCAGCAGTTTTATATCCTTCTTTAGGTAGGGAGACCAATGTTGGACGCAGTATTCCAAGTGGGGTCTGACCATTGCCCTATAAAGCGGCATTATAACTTTCTCCGATCTACTCGAGATTCCTTTCTTTATCATGCCTAAAGACTTTGAGCCTACCTCATTAATTCCCCTGCACTGACATAAATCCAGCTCTCATCTCTTACCACTTCTGCCCGGAGGTTTGAGTGTGGCTATAAGGGGAGAGGAGGAGGCCACAACAGCTAAATATACAATGAACTACAAAGTCAATGCTTGTATTTCTTCTTTCTCTCCCTCCCTCTTCACTCTCTTGTCTTCCCAGACACTTGCCCTAAGCCTTTAAACCACCCCACTAACAATTTTCCTGCATTAATATAAATCTAACTCATCTCTTGCCACTTCCAGCTCTCTTCACAGATTTATATCAGTTCAGGAGAATTGTTAATGGTGTGGGTTCAAAGGCTTGAGGCAGAAGTAATTTCAGAAGCGTCCCTAAAAAGAGCCAGAAGTGGCAAGAGATGAGAGTTGGATTTATATCAGTGAAGGGGAATTGTAAATTGTGTGTGATCAAAGGCTTGAAGCAGGAGTACTTTTTCACATTGAGCAAGAACATACAGTTTTAGACTACATCAGTTTTATACTTCTTTAACTACTCCTGCCTCAAGCCTTTGAATCCCACCATTAACAATTTTTCTGCACCAAAATAAATCCAACTCTCATCTCTTGCCACTTCTGGCTCTCTTCAGGGACACTTCTGAAACTACTCCTGCCTTTAAACCCACACCATTAAAAATTCTCCTGTACTAATATAAATCTAACTCATTTCTTGCCACTTTTGGCTCTCTTTAGGGCCACTTACACATTGAGAAAAAGCATACAAATTCAGAAAACTGAAGTGTTCACTTTGTAGTTCACTGTAAATTTAGCTGCTTTGTAGTTCATTGTAAAAGGCCCAGAGGTATGGGTGTCGCTATAAGGGGAGATGAGGCCACAACAGCTAAATTTACAATGAACTACAAAGTCAATGTTTGTATTTCTTCTTTCTCTCCCTCCTTCTTCATTCTCTTGTCCTCCCAGACACTTGCCCTAAGCCTTTGAACCCACCTCACTAACAATTTTCTTGCATTGATATAAATCTAACTCTCATCTTTTGCCACTTTTGACTCTCTTCACAGATTTATATCAGTTCAGGAGAATTGTTAATGGTGTGGCTTCAAAGGCTTGATGCAGGAGAAATTTCAGAAGCCCTGAAAAGAGCCAGAAGTGGCAAGATGAGAGTTGGATTTATATCAGTGAAGGGGAATTGTAAATGGTGTGTGATCAAAGGCTTGAAGCAGGAGTAGTTTTTCAAATTGAGCAAGAACTTACAGTTTTAGACTACATCAGTTTTACACTTCTTTAACTACTCCTGCCTCAAGGCTTTGAATCCCACCATTAACAATTTTCCTGCACCGGAATAATCCAACTCTCATCACTTGCCAAATTGGCTCTCTTCAGGTACACTTCTGAAACTATTCCTGCCTCAAGCCTTTGACCCCACACCATTAAAAATTCTCCTGAACCGATATAAATCTACCTCTCATTTCTTGCCTCTTCTTGCTCTCTTTAGAGACGAAGAGGCCACAACAGCTAAATTTACATGGTGAATGCTTGTATTTTTATTTTCCATCCTCCTCCCTGTTTGTCTTCTCAGATTCCTGCTTAAAGCCTTTGAACCACCTCCCTTAACAATTCCACTGCACTGACATGAATCCAACTCTCATCTCTTGCCACTTCTGGCTCTCAGGGTCACTTCTGAAACTGTATGTTCTTGCTCAATGTGTAAAACTGTAGCATTTACTTTAGTTCATTGTAAATTTAGCTGCTTTTTAGTTCATTGTGTATTTAGCTGTTATTTCTCTCTACCTCCTTCCTCTTTTGTATTGCTAGACTCCTGCTTAAAGCCTTTGATCCCACCCCATTAATTCCCTTGCAGTGACATAAATCCAGCTCTCATCCTCTGCCACTTCTGGCTCTCTTCAGGGACACTTCTGAAACTGTATGTTCTTGCTCAATGTATAAAACTATCATTTACTTTAATTCAGTGTAAATTTAGCTGCTTTGTAGTTCATTGTAAAAGGCTTGGAGGTATGGGTGTGGCTATAAGGGGAGATGAGGAGGCCACAATAGCTAAATTTACAATGAACTACAAGGTGAATGCTTGTTTTTATTTTCCATCCTCCTCCCTGATTGTCTTCCTAGACTCCTGATTAAAGCCTTTGAACCTCCCATTAACAATTCTACTGCACTGACATAAATCCATCTCATCTCTTGCCACCTGTGGCTCTCAGGGTTACTTCTGAAACTGTAAGTTCTTTCTCGATGTCCAAACTAGCATTTACTTTAGTGCATTGTAAATTTAGCTGCTTTGTAGTTTATTGTATATTTAGCTGTTATTTCTATCTCTACCTCCTTCTACTTTTGTTTTCCTATACTCCTGCTTAAAGCCTTTGAGCCCACCCTAATAATTCCCTTGCAGTGACATAAATCCAGCTCTCATCCTCTGTCACTTCTGGCTCTCTTCAGGGACACTTCTGAAACTGTATGTTCTTGCTCAATGTATAAAACTGAAGAATCCACTTTATAGTTCATTTGTACATTTAGCCGCTTTGTGGTTAATGTGTATATTTAGCCACTTTTTAGTTCATTTGTACATTTAGCCGCTTTGTGGTTCATTTGTACATTTACCCACTTTGTGGTTCATGTGTACATTCACCTGCTTTGTGATTCATGTGTACATTTAGCTCTAATTTCTCTCTCTACCTCCTCCCTCTTTTGTATTCCCATACTGCTGCCTCCAGCCTTTGAACCCACCCTATTAACTATTCCCCTGTAGTGACATAAATCCAGCTCTCGGCCCTTGCCACTTCTGTCTCTCTACAGGATCATTTCTGAAACTGTATGTTCTTGCTCAATGTGTAAAACTGAAGCATTCACTTTAATTCATTGTAAATTTATCTGCTTTGTAGTTCATTGTAAAAGGCTCAGAGGTTTGGGTATGGCTATAAGGGGAAATGAGGCCATAACAGCAAAATTTATAATGAACTACAAAGTGAATGCTTGTTTTCTATTTCTCTACCTCCTCCCGGTTTGTTGTTTGAGACACCTGCTTAAAGCCTTTGAACCTACCCCATTAATGAAACCCCTTCAGAGGCATAAATCCAGCTCTCGGCTCTTGCCACTTCTGGCTCTCTTTGGGGACACTTCTTAAATTATGTTCTTGCTCAATGTTTAAAACTGAAGCATCCAATTTGTGGTTCATTGTAAATTTAGCTGTTATTTATCTCTTTACCTCCTTATTTTGTATTCTTAGACTCCTTTCAGTACACCTCATTAATTCCCCTGCACTGATATAAATCCAGCTCTCATCTCTTTCCACTTCTGGCTCTCTTTAGGGACACTTCTGAAACTACTCCTGCCTCAAGCTTTGACCCCACACCATTAAAGATTCTCCAGTACCAATATAAATCAAACTCTCATTTCTTGACATTTTTGGTTCTTTTCAGGGAGACTTACACATTGAACAAAAACATACAGATTCAGAAAACTAAAGCATTCACTTTGTAGTTCATTGTAAATTTAGCTGCTTTATAGTTCATTGTAAAAGGCCCGGAGGTATGGGTGTAGCTATAAGGGGAGATGAGGAGGCCACAACAGCTAAATTTACAATGAAATACAAAGTCAATGCTTGTTTTTCTTATTTTTCTCTCTCCCTCCTCACGTTCTTATCTTCCCAGACTCCTGCCTCAATCCTTTGAACCCACACCACTAACAATGCTCCTGCATTGACATAAATCCAACTCTCATCTCTTGGCAGTTCTGGCTCTTTTCAGGGACACTTCTGAAACTACTCCTGCCTCAAGCCTTTGAACCCACACGATTAACAAGTTTCCTGTATTGATTTAAATCTAACTCTCATTTCTTGCCAGATCTGGCTTTCTTCACTGCTTTATATCAGTTCAGGAGAATTGTTAATGGTGTGGGTTCAAAGACTTGAGGCAGGTGTAATTACAGAAGTGTCCCTGAAGAGAGCCAGAAGTTGAAAGAGAAAAGAGTTGGATTTATATCAGTGCAGAGGAATTTGTAAATGGTGTGTGATCAAAGACTTGAAGCAGGAGTAGTTTTCACATTGAGCAAGAACATACAGTTTTAGACTAGTTCAGTTTTACACTTCTTTAACTACTGCTGCCTCAAGCCTTTGAATCCTACCATTAACAATTTTCCTGCACCAATATAAATCCAACTTATCTCTTCCCACTTCTGGCTCTCTTCAGGGACACTTCTGAAATTACACCTGCCTCAAGTCTTTGAACCCATACCATTAACAATTCTCCTGCACTGGCATAAATATCCAGTTCTCATCTGTTGCCACTTTGTAGGTTATTGTAAATTTGGATGCTTTGTGGAGTATTGTAAAAGGCTCGGAGGTTTGGGTATGGCTATAAGGGGAGATGAGGAGGCCACAACAGTTAAATTTACAATGAATTACAAAGTGAATGCTTGTTTTTTATTTCTCTACCTTCTCCCTGTTTGTCTTCCCAGATTCCTGCTTAAAGTCTTTGAACCCACCCCATTAACAATACCCCTACATGGACATACATCCAGCTCTCTGCTCTTGCCACTTCTGGCTCTTTTCAGAGACACTTTTGAAACTGTATGTTCTTGCTCAATGTGTAAAACTCAAGCATCCACTTTATAGTTCATTGTAAATTTAGCTGATTTGTAGTTTATTGTAAATTTAGCTGATATTTGTCTCTCTATCTCTTCCCTCTTTTGTATTCCTAGACTCCTGCCTAAATCCTTTGAGCCCACCCCATTAATTCCCTTGCAGTGACATAAATCCAGCTCTCATCTCTTGCCACTTCTAGCTCCCAGGGCCACTTCTGAAACTGTATGTTGTATGTGTAAAACTGAAACATCCATTTTGTAGTTCATTGAAAATTTAGCTGCTTTGTATTTCATTGTACATTTAACCATTATTTCTCTCTTTGTACAGAGAAACGACTGCAGCTGGAAGGAGGAGGGAGCCAGCCAGAAGAAGGTAAACACCTGCCGGAGGGAGGCACATATTTGGGGCACATAATTTAGCTGTCAGCTGTGTGAGCTTGCACAGAATGAACGTTTGCAGTAGAGAGAGTATTTAGGTGGTGTGGCCTGCTGGTGTGTAACGTGATGGCAAAGTGCTCTGTGTGCTGAACGAAGGAAGTTGCTTCTCCAGGTAAGCCTGTAGCTAGTTTTGTAAGAAGTATAATTTGAAGTTGACTGAGCTTCTCTATTACAGTATATGATTCAGTGCGTTTGGTGAACTTTGCTTGGTTTGGTGAGATGAGTGAGTGACAGGGTATAATTTTGTTTTGTAGTACCCCTCCTGATGAAGCCAACCGGTGAAACCTGGGTTGGGGGGTCGGTGAACATGCATTTTGTGCAGTTGTGGTGATTAAGGATATATCCGGAGTAGCTGTAAAGACTACAGAACCACCTTACTAAGATAAGTAGTTTTTGTTCCTAGTTCAGGAGCTGTGGATGCAGTTAAGATCTAATGTTATATGTAATGGTGGGAGAGACTGTGAACAAGTAATGATGGTCTCTTTACACAGCTTCTCCGTGATATTTCACTGGGATATAAGAACATAAGAAATGCCTCCGCTGGGTCAGACCTGAGGTCCATCGTGCCCAGCAGTCCGCTCACGCGGCGGCCCATCAGGTCCAGGACCTGTGCAGTAATCTTTTATCTATACCCCTCTATCCCCTTTTCCAGCAGGAAATTGTCCAATCCTTTCTTAAACCCCAGTACCATTCGCTGCCCTATAACGTCCTCTGGAAGCGCATTCCAGGTGTCCACCACACATTGGGTAAAGAAGAACTTCCTAGCATTCGTTTTGAATCTGTCCCCTTTCAACTTTTCCGAATGCCCTCTTGTTTTTTTATGTTCTGAAAGTTTGAAGAATCTGTCCCTCTCTACTCTCTCTATGCCCTTCATGATCTTGTAAGTCTCTATCATATCCCCTCTAAGTCTTCTCTTCTCCAGGGAAAAGAGACCCAGTTTCTCCAATCTCTCAGCGTATGAAAGGCTTTCCATCCCCTTAATCAGTCGTGTCGCTCTCCTCTGAACTCTCTCGAGTAACACCATATCCTTCTTAAGGTATGGTGACCAATACTGGACGCAGTACTCAAGATGCGGACGCACCATTGCCCGGTACAGCGGCAGGATAACTTCTTTCATTCTTGTTGTAATACCCTTCTTGATTATCCCCAGCATTTTATTCGCTCTCTTGGCGGCCGCTGCGCACTGTGCCGTCGGCTTCATTGTCATGTCCACCATTACCCCCATAGTTGTGGGTCTGAGCGTTCACCATTAAGCATGTATTATACTGTGTGGTCATTTTATATATAAAGAGATTTACAGATTTGTCAGGGGTGACTAATTAAAGCAATAGAATATATGAGACCATGTTGTCCAAGAATAATAATTTTAAGATTTAGGGTTCATGAATATTTAGAATGGTGGATATGGTGCTCCAGACTTTATCCCAATACAATTTAATATGTGAGCATTGGTATAACATGTGCGGCACTGTACCTTTGAATTTTCCACAGGACCAGCATAGATTCTTTGGAAAATTTAGCGAGTTTATGTGGCGTCCAGTGGGATTGATGTAGTAGAAAGTATACTGATTGAAGGACTGGAGCCGATCTAATAGATTTGAATACTTTGGTCCACACTTTCTGCCAAAGCTCATCATCAGCGGAAATGTCTAAATCCGGATGCCATACACTCATCATTAGTGATATAGACACAGGTGAAGTTTGTCTCAAAAAAGTGTACCATTTAGAGGCAACACCTTTAAGAGGAGCTATAGTAATAATATTTTGAAGGAGATCAGGTATTGATTTCAATTTTAGAAATTATAGGGACAAGGAGATCAGACATGTTCACAGTGATGGGACCACAATGGTGGAATGCCCTTCCCCAGTATATTAGAGCTGAACACGACATTGTAACATTTAAAAAACTTTTAAAAACTTATTTATTTAATGATGCTTTTAATTCTTGAAACTTTTATTTGCTTTAGGGAAACTCCTTAAATTGTGCTTTGGTTTTTAAACTCTTACCTTCTGTTTTTTCCTTTTTTACCTAACCCAATATTGTAACTTTAATTTCTTTCCTCACCCCTCATGTACGTATTTTATGTAATTATATTGTTAATGTGTTAGTTTCTTTGTTTTCTTTACTTGGACTATGTACATCGCCTAGCAATTCTAATAGGCGATTCATCAAATGCTTTAATAAATTTGAAACTTGAAACTTGAGGGGCTATCCCCCTGCTCTGAAAAACTGGTTCAGTGTTTCTGATTCTAACTATTTCCAGATGTTCTCAGAATTCTCCTTAGAGTTTCTTGCATCTTTAAAATATATAAAATATTGGAAATTAAGTACACACCATTCTTTTACATATCTTTCATACATCATTCATTCAGGGCCCCTTTCATCCACAGATCCACACCATATATTTCATTCATATTTAATGCAAGAAAGCTTTTCTTCTATGCCCAGTATACCCAGCTCAAGCCCATCTGGTATCAATTAAAACCACGAGGGAAGCTGAACAAAGGCTCAGAAGGGACATAGGCCAAACACAAAATGGAGTAAAGCCAAGCAGAAGATACAGAAAGACAGAGAACAAAATGGAATAATTAGAGTTCTTTACCTGATTTCCTCTATGATTCTGGCCCACCTAACACCTTACACAAATAGTGAATTCCCCTTTTCCTATGCTATATATCGGTTTCCTGATCTTTTGTTTATTATCCTGACTTTTTCAAAGCTTTAAATGTGTTTGCATATATATAAGAACCTCTGATCAGAACTAGGGAGTTCTCTGTCACGCCCTGCTAACACTTCTGTGTAGTATGCGCCAAACCAGGCCTCTTCATGGGAGACCCCATAGAAATCCTTCCGGGTTCACAGATCTCCTGCTCCAGCGTGCCGGTAGTGGCTAGACATGGGGGCTCGAAGGGCACTGGAGGAGACAAAGATGTTTTCATTCCCGATAGGGGAAGAGGCTCTCCAATACCACTACCCAAAGCCGGGTCCACTGGAATAACGCACAGCTGCTGGCAAAGCTGTGAAGAAACGGTCCACAGTCTGCAGTACTGGGGTGGAAGTAAGTGCTGGCAAGGGTGTTGCTCTAACCATTCCTTTCCTCTTTGTGTGCGGTATTATTTGAAAAGCCGCCGTCAAACTCCGCTTATATGAAAGAGTCAAAAATTCCTCCAAGGCTCAAAAAGGAAAATTGCCAACAAAGCAGTGCAGCAGCTTTCAGTTTGTGGTAATGAGAGGGACGGTAGAGACTGTTAAATCCGTGTTCCTAGTTGCTTCTCATACCACCACCATCTTGACTCTCAGGATGCCTTTTTCGATGTCTGACAAATTGCGCTTTTACCACATGACTCCCATGATTGCTATAATGGCAACTTGCTGACATCCCAGCTTATATACCCACAAAGTCTGTATGCGACATGTGCATTTGTTCATTGGCTGTGTGTCTCTGATGTTAGAGGTAGGCGGTGGTTATACTAATGTGACTCGACTGTGTAAATAATAATAATAACTTTATTCTTGTATACCACCATAACCAAAAGTTCTAGGCGGTTTACACTAAAAAGAGCTGGACAATCAGCGAAATACAATAATACAGTAAAAAAATACAAATATTTGTAAAATAGAATTTCAATAATAAAACTCACTAAGTAATAAATTTATCGAACAAAGTAATCTTAATTAATTTCCGAAAACTACAATAGGATAACATAGCTTGCTGAATACATTTACCTAACCAAGATTGTTGCCTACCAGCTTGAAATGCTAGGGTCCTATCTAAGAAAGTCTTATATCTACATTCATTAATTTTTGGATAAGCAAATAAGTAGAAATTTCTAATTTCTCTTGATGGTCTATGCAACACAAAATGAGGAAAAAGGTAACCTGGAGACAATCCTGATATCAGTTTAAAGCAGATACAGGAAAATTTGAATAATACTTTTGCCTTCAACGGTAGCCAATGAAGTAAACGATAATATGGAATAATATGGTCTTTTTTTTTTAAACCAAAAATCAATCAAACAGCTGTTTTCTGAATTATCCTTAATTTCCTTAGACTTTTTTTGGGTGCTCCTAAATAGATGATGTTACAATGGTCTAAAATAGATAAAACTAATGCCTGCACCAATAGTCTGAACGATAAAGGCTCAAAATATTTTTTTATGGTTTGTAATTTCCACAGTGTAAAAAAGTATTTTTGTACCACTAATAATAATAATAATAATAATTTTATTCTTATATACCTCCAAAGCCATAGTAGTTCGAGGTGGTTTACAATAAGAAGAGATGGACAATCAGCAAAATAATTACAATGAAAGTCATCGAATACATGTAGGCAGGTTATAGAGGTAATCAGAGAAAGGGAGAAAGTCAGAGAAATAGTCACAATGTAGGGTCATCGAGTACATGTAAGTAAAATACAGAGATAAGGCTTTAAGAGTTCTTAGGTTACAAATCGGTTAAACAAGTTTATTTTAACTAGTTTTCTAAAGTTAATTTAGGATGAGGAGTGCTTAATGATGTTACCCAGCCAATCGTTCTGTTGACCTGCTTGGAAAGCAAGAGTTCTGTCCAGGTATCTTTTGTATCGGCAGCCATTATTGTTGGGTGGCTAAACATATGAACTCTGCATGTAGGCCTGATGGAACAGTCCAAATTAAAATGAGAAACCAGGTATATAGGAGGCCAAACTTAAAATAGATTTGAAACAAAGACAACCAAATTTGACAAAGACAAGCAAACTAGTGTGTGTTCTGCTAGTGTTAAATGTCGGTCTAGTATGACTCCCAGAATTTTGATAGATTTAATAATCGGGTAGTCATGACCATTAAGATGAAGCAATGAGTTTGTTATTTTGTCGTTGGGACAAGCTAAGAAAAGTTTTGTCTTTTCCGTATTGAGTTTCAGTTTGAAATTAATTGTCCACTGTTCTATCTGAGTCATAATAGAAGATATCTGGTTTAAAATTTCAGTGGTAAAATTATATAGAGGGATTAAAATAGAAATGTCATCTGCGTATATATAAAATTTTACATTTAAACTCTGTAATAAATGTACTAAAGGGGAAATGTAGATGTTGAATAAGGTAGGCAATAGCGGAAAACCTTGGGGCACACCAGATGGGTTGATCCATGAATGAGAATAGTTATCGTCACAAATCACTTGATAAGATCTTTTCTTCAAAAAACCTTGAAACCAGTTCCAGACCCTTCCTGAAAATCCTATTGTGTCTAAACAACTCAACAATATTTCATGATCTACTAGATCAGGGGTCTGCAACCTTTAAGACATAAAGAGCCACTTGGACCCGTTTTCAAAAAGAAAAAAAAACTTGGAGCCGCAAAACCATTATAAAATAAATCTAACACTGCATATATTGTTTCTTATCTTAATGCTATATACAGGATCACTAAATTGAAAATAAAATCATTTTTCCTACCTTTGCTATTTGGTGATTTCATGAGTCTCTGGTTGCACTTTCTTCTTCTGACTGTGCATCCAATCTTTCTTCCTTTCTTTCAGCCTCCTGTATGTTTCCTCTCCTCCAGACCTCATTCTCTCCCCCCAACTTTTTCTTTCTGTCTCCCTGTTCCCCCTTCTTTCTGTCTCCGTGCCGTCCCCCAAGCCACTCGGTTTGCTGCCACCGCAATCGGGGAACAGCCCCCAAGCCACCGCCGTCCCAAGCTTTCCCTGCAGAAGTGTTGCGCTGACCAGCATTCCGCTCCCTGATGTCAATTCTGACGTAGGAGAGGAAGTTCCGGGCCAACAAGGCATTTCTCCTCATTCCATCCAGCCTGAGCCCCATCTCTCCTTGATCCAGCATTTCCCTTCTGTGTCTGTCAGAATTACCATTCCACCTATTTTCCAGCATCACCCTTCTTTGTGTCCATCTCACCTATATCCCTATCTCACCACTTTTTCAGAATCTTCATTTGTCTCTGTCCTTATCTTTACGCCATGTTCACCATTTGCCCTTTCAATGTCTTTATCTCCCCCACACACTTTTTCAGCATTACTTCTATGTCTCTATTTCACCTCCTCTTCATGTCCCCTCTGTATCTCTATCCTTATTCAGTAGGTCCTGCTTACCCTTTCTCTTCTTTGTATCACTATCTCCATTTTCAGCTTTCCCCCCTTTTCCTTTGTTACTGCACCCTGTAGCTAGAATCTTTCCACCCTCCCTCCACTCCGGCCCAGCCCAGCCCAGTATGAAATATTTCCTTTTGTTTCCCTCCCTTCTCTCTTTCTCTCTCTCTTCTCCTCCCTCACCCACGAGTCCTGCATCTGGCCCTCTCCCTTCTACCTGCACCTGGCAACACCCCCCTGCTCCGCGGCTCTCTTCAGCAACTCGTCAGCAGCGGTGATCAAGACAAGCTGCCGACATCGAGGCCTTCCCTCTACGAGTCCCGCCTTTGTGGAAAAAGGAAGTTGAAACAAGCGGGACTCGCAGAGGGTAGGCCCCGACGTCAGAAGCTGCTGCTGAGTTGCCGAAGAGAGCCGCGGAGCAGGGGATGTGGCCGGAAGCAGGTAGAAGGGAGAGGGAGATAGGAAGGCTGTAGATCTCCGGAGCATGACACCGACCCCGGCCAGGATGATTTCTTTTTCAGGCGTGCACCTTACAAGTCCAGCGTCGCGGCGGGAAATAGCCATGCTGAGCAGTGAGCTCAGCACTACACAGATGAAAGCCTTGCTTGCTGATTGGTCCGGCGGCACGGCGGGGCGGGGCCGCCGGACCAATCAGCAAGCAAGGCTTTCATCTGTGTATGTGCTGAGCTCACTGCTCAGCATGGCTATTTCCCGCCGCGACGCCGGACTTAAGCTGCATGCCTGCGTGACACACTACCGGAGCCGCAGCAAAGGTATAAAAGAGCCGCATGCGGCTCTGGAGCCGCAGGTTGCCGACCCCCGTACTAGATTAAAGGCACTACTAAAATCTAGCTGAAGAATTAAGGCACTAGTGCCTTTGCTAAATAGACCATGAAGATAATCAAGCATTGAAGTTAACATGGTCTCCGTACTATAATCTCTTCTAAATCCCGACTGATGGTCATTAAGGATATTAAATTTTTCCAAATAACTTACTAATTCTAAATTAACTAAACCTTCCAGTAATTTGGTAAACAAAGGAATGCTTGCTATGGGTCTATAATTGAATTTCATGGCAATTGGTACCTTCTGATCTTTAAGAATAGGGGTAACCAAAATTTGACCGAATTCATCAGGCAACAGTCCCTTAATCAAAGAAAAAGTAGCCCATTTAAATAAATCCACTTTAAAAGTAGATGAAGCATTTTTCATTACGTTTGGGGGACAATTGTCCAGCAAACAGTTCAATTTGACATATTTATTGAACAACTTTAAAAACTGTTGCCAGTCTGGGGTTTGGAAATGATCCCAGGACATATCAACTCTTGAGCCATCTTCCAAGTAACTAAGGGCTCTTTTTGCAAAGGTGTGCTAGTGTTTTTAGTGCACGCAGAGTGCATGCTATAGTGTGCGCTAGCCGAAAAAATACCGCCTGCTTAAAAGGAGGTGGTAGCGGCTAGCGCGTGCACTAAAACCGTTAGCGAACCTTTGTAAAAGGAGCCCTAATTTGAGAAGCATCATAGTTGCAAGTAGGAGATTGTAATGCTGCTCTCAAATCTAAAATTTTATTATTGAAGAACTCTGCAAGAGTATCAGGAGATGGCGAGCACTCATTATCCGCTTTTAAAACCAGTGTAGTATCGGTTAAGTTATTAACCAGTTTAAATAATTCTCTACTATTTATCTTGGCTGACCCTATTTTCTGTGCATAATGGTTTGAATGTTTTTCTTTAATCAGGAGTTTATAGCTCTTTAATTTAAGTCTCCAATTTACCTTGTCCTCCTCCCTATTTGATTTCAATCAAATCCTTTCCAGTTTTCTTAATTCCAGTTTAAAAACCAATAGATCAGTATCAAACCATTCATTGGAGGATCTCTGTCTCTTTTATACGTTTTTAATGAAGCTATTTGATCTAATACTTGCTTACTGAACTTTTTCCATCTTGTTGGAAAATTTGAGTTTTCCTCACCTTTAGGATTTAGCTCGTAATGAGACCAGAATTCTGTTGGATTTATACTTCCTCTATTGGGAATTAATTTTACTTTTTTATTTTTATTATCCAATTTTGAAAGAGGCTGTTTTTCCTGCCAGCAAAGTTCAAAATTGCATAAGTAATGATCTGACCAAAAAATGCACTAGGGCTTATTTTCGGGGATGTCTTATTTTTCCATAGAAACACAGAAACATGATGGCAGATAAATAATAATAATAACTTTATTCTTGTATACCGCCATACCCAGTGAGTTCTAGGCGGTTCACATTAATTTAAACATAGTTACATGCAGTTAAGTATTAATTGAACAGATTTACATAGAGTTAAGTATTAAATTGAACAGGGATGCAGGCAATGAAGTAGATGAAATTGGGGGGCAGGATAGAGTGGATCAGGGGGTGGCCCATCTAGTCTGCCCATCCACAGTAACTATTATCTCTTTCTCTCTCTGAGAGATCCCACGTGCGTTTCCAAGGCCCTTTTGAATTCAGACATTCTCTGTTTTCACCACCTCTTCCAGGAGACTGTTCCATGCATCTACCACCCTTTCTGTAAAAAAGTATTTCCTTAGATTACTTCGGAGCCTATTACCTCTTAACTTCATCCTATGCCCTCTCATTGCAGAGTTTCCTTTCAAATGAAAGAGACTCGACTCATGCGCATTTACATTACGTAGGTATTTAAATGTCTCTGTACAACGATCATCTCTCTCTTCTTCTCCTCCACCCCAATTCTTGTGCCACATTGCGGAAGGTTGTGTACCTTAATAATCTGTCCCCCTTCCACATTTGCTTTGGATGAAGGAAACAAAATCAAACAAAAAAAAGTCAAAGCAAAAGCACTTCAAGAGCCTTTGTAAGTGCCCCGTTGAAGTTTGTACCCAAGAATAAGGACGAAGAGGAGAGGGCTACAGGGTAGAAACTCCCTTATCCCCTAGCCCCGATTTATCTTCTACTCTGTCTTCCATCACCTAGTCCCATATATATATATATGCATGATACCCCAACTATCGGCTGATCGGCAACCTCTGCGCCCTGCTTGTCTGACCCACAATCCTGCCTAATAAACGCACTGACCCTCCCACCGCGAGACTGATATACTATACCTCCGTTCCCTTCAGCATTGGCAGCAGCACTCTGAACAGGCTGCTTTGTGGCCTTCCCTACTGGGGCCTTCCCTGTGCTGCCACGTCACTGATGATATCATCAGTGATACGGCAGAGAGAAGGCCCCGGCAGGGAAGGCAGCAAAGCAGCCTGTTCAGAGTGCTGCTGCCGATGCTGTGTGCTTTCCTGTTTAGTAGTTCAATATCACTTGTACACAGAAGACATTCAATTTTATTTTCCAGTAAAAGAATCAGCCTCAAGTTTCCTTTGCTTTTTTGGTATCATGTATGCAAATTTTGAAAGCTTGCCTTACTGAGAATGGGCTGAAAATGAATATGGTGCCAAAACAGATATTGTTTCTTTCTAATTGGTCATTGATTATGCAACTACTCAGGTTAGTTAAGTTGGAGGACAGTGAAATTGTAATTCAAGGTTTTCATTTAGGACAAAGATAAAAACTGTCATCCAGAATAGTTTCTGTAGATTGCAGCTCCTGAGACATCTTAAAAAACACTTGTTTTCACTGGAGAATTTTCATTTAGTATTGCAGGCACTAGTTTTGTCCAAGCCTGATTATTTTAATTTGTTGTACTTTAGACTTTCTGTGACCATGGTTCATTCATTGTGGCTAGTTCAGGCTATTATTGGGCTTCTCTAGACTGGATCATGTGTCATCTGCATTACAGAGATTGCATTGGTTTCCAGTCGCTTGGCACATTAAATTTAAAGTTCTGGCAATCATTTTTAAAACCTTGAGCAGTGACATCCCACCACTTTTAGGCCCCCTTTTATCAAGCTTCATTAGGGTTTTTTAATCCCAGGTTGCTGCGGGAAAGGCTCCAAAGCTTATAGGAATTCTATGAGCGTCGGAGCTTTTACCACAGCAACCTGCAATAAAAATCCCTAATGCAGCTTGATAAAAGCAGGTCTTAGCTTCAATGCTCAAGCCTTAATGTCTGGTATGTGATTTGAAATCATCTCAGAAAATATTGTTGCATGTTTCATCATTTAAACAACTAAGATTGCTAAGGAATCATGTTGCTATGTTCCAGATTGAGGGCACATGAATTTGGAATGCATTCTCTTAGAACTGCATCTGATGACAACTGTACTTCAGTTTAGGAAACATTTGAAAACTTTTTTTTCCCCCCCAGGCTTTTGCATAATAGATAACTAGTGCACAGTGTTTGTCATCTTTTTGGATTGTATGAAGACTGTTCCTCCCCCCCTTTATAAAATGACAAAAACGGTTTTTAGCACAGGCCAGCATGCTGAATTATCTGGGAGCAGTGCAGAACATTCATTGTGCAGGCCTGCACTAAAAACCACTTCCATGGTTTAGGAAAAGGGGGTGGGGTAGGTGGTATATGATTTTTGCTTTTATTTATGTCTTGCTGTTCTGATTAATATTGTATATATTTATTGTAAACTGCCAAGAACTACAGGATGGGGTGGTTAAAAAATATTTCAAAAAATAAATGTGCGGCGGTGACCCAAAAAAGCAAATGAGGTGCTAGAAATTATTAGGACATGGGATGGTAAATAAGCCCAAGAATATTATAATGCCTCTGTATCCGCTCCATGGTGTGACCTAATCTTGAATACTGCATTCAGTTCTGGTCAATGTATCTCAAAACAGATGTAGCAGTATTAGAAAAGATTCAAAGAAGAGTGAGCAAAATGATAAAAGGGATGGAAGTCCTCTCATATGAGGAAAGACTAAAGAGGTTAGGGTTCTTCATCTAAGAAAAGAGACTGCTGTGGGGGTTATGATACAATAAATACAATACAATAAATCAATTTCTAGACCTCATAACCAAGTAGTTCAATGCAGTTTACAAAAGATTAGTAATACGTATAGGATGAAATAGTTAGTTGCTTATGAATTTTTTGAAAAGATGAGTTTTCAACTGCTTTCTAAATTGAAGATAAGAGAAAGAGGTTAGGAACAGATTCTTAAAGTCATTATCATGCAATGCAACTTGAAAAGAAAGTTGTCGCTCACAAAATGCTTTGTACTTGCATCCACTAACTGAAGGGAAAACAAATATAGCGTGAGTTTTTCTTGGATTTTTCTGAGTTGAAAAGACAAATGAATTGGTCAAATATTGTGGAGCTTGACTAGTAGCGACTTTATAATAGAAACAGCCCAGCTTAAATACAATATGCGCCTCCACTGGGAGCCAATGCAGCTCTCGATACAGTGGAGTAACATGGTCATACTTCCTTTGATTATATATAGGTTTAATTGTCGTGTTCTGAATAATTCACATTCTTAGGATGTTTTTCTTGGTTCCTGTAAGATGTACTATGTTGCAGTAATTGAGTTGACTCAGAATTAAAGATTGAACCAGAGGTCTACAAAATCTTGAATGGTGTAGAATGGGTAAAAGTGAAGACTAGGGAACACTAAATGAAATTACATTGAAATACCTTTTTAGACAAATAGGAGTAAATATTTATTACTCAAAGAATAGTTAAGCACTGGACAGCACTGCTGGAGGATGTGGTAACAGTGGTTAGTGTAGCTGGGCTTAAAAAAAAGGTTTGGACAAGCTTCTTGAGGGAAACTCCATAGTCTGCTATTGAGACCAACATGGGGGAAGCCACTGCTTGCCCTGGGATTAGTAGCATGGAATGTTGCTACTATTCAGGTTTCTGCCAGGTACTTGTAACCTGGTTTGATATCTGTGGAAACAGGATACTGGGCTAGACCACTGTTTTGACCCAGTATGGCTATTTTTATGTTACGGGGTAACCTAATGGTTAAAGCAGATTCTCTTCCCTGAGAACCAGGGAAGCCAGGATTCACATCCTACTTGTGAATTTTGCTCTCCCTTGTGATCTTGAGCAAATCATTTAACCCTCCATTCCCTTGGGTACAAACTTAGGGATCCTTTTACTAAGATGCAGTAACAGATTTAGTGTGTGCTAACGGTTAAATGCCACACAGCCAATTATATACCTATGGGCTGCTTGACACTTAATGCACATTAATTTATTAGTGCACTCTAAATCCATTAGCACACCTTAGTGAAAAGACTCCTTAGATTGTAAGCCCTCTGGACAAAGGAAAATATCTACTGTAACTGAATGTAACTTGCCTTTTACAACTGTTGAAAAGGCAAGAGGTACAACCCATCCCTCAAAACTTACAAAATACCTAGTTTGAGTATGTATAACATAATCTATAATTTGACCAGAAGATGGCACTGCAACACCAGAGACAGAGGGTGTAACATTATACTATGAAACACTAGAGGGTCCTAGTTAGCCGTTGCTTGGAAAGAATGAAACCTTTCTTTGCCATCAATGAAAGAATATTTGAAGTTTTGGGGTTTTTAAAACAAGAGCTAGAATTCTAATGATCAAGGACTTCTTTTTTTTTCTCTATTTTTTCTATGAAGATGAAAATGCAATGGGTGCTCTGAACAGTGCAGCCTAAGTGAAGCTGCACTCATTATACGTTCACTCCGATCTACAACTCAGGGATTGCTAATGGTTCCTTCTTTGAAAATTATTGGAACCAGACGTCACGATATATATTCTGTAATGGCCCCTTTAACCTGGAACGCCTTGCCTTTATATATAAGAGAAGTTAAAGATCTCAGCAGATTCAAAAATAATTTAAAAACTTTTCAATTTAAAGACGCATTTAATGTTTAAATAATTCATTTCTAACAATCTTAATCCCATTCCATATGTTCTTCCCTTATTTGGTTTTTCTTTTCTTCCCAATTATGAAAAATATTAACATTGTAACTGTCTTCCCTTCCTTTTCCTTTCCCTTATGTATCCAAGTCTGTCTATTCTGTCAGTTTGTTTTTAACCCCATTTAAAGCTGTATAATGAACTCTAGATCTATCTTATATTTTAATGTTAGTCGCTTTAGCGATTTATCAAATTTAAATAAACTTGAAAAAATACAATGGCATTAGATCTAACCCAAGGTAAGAAAAAGAGTGGGATGATAGCACATTGATCCAACATTTGATTTTAAATGATGAAATAATATTGAATTAAACAGCAGTAAATGAGATTGAGACAAAAGACTACTTCCAGGATTTTGGTAGCTTTCCCCGTCTTCACTTTTATTCTGTTGAAAACCAGGTACTTTCTTACCCTAGTTATCAGTGGACGCAACATGTTGTAATAAATGCAGATATGGAAAATTGAGCATTCGTTTACAACTAGAGCAAATCATGGGATGCAGCTCTGCTCCGAACAAGTCATTCCCCCCACTGTTTCCAGGTAATTATTAGATACTAACAACATACAGTATGTAGTGTTGTGAGTAATTCAAAAGGAGATGCAAAACTGCACAGTGCAACAGCCAAAGAGCAGCACAAATGTGCCTGCAGCTATATGCACTATAGATCTGTAGCATACTATGACTGCCATCCTAGCATAATATCCACTACGACAGAAATCACAGCTCCATGAATAGGGCTGAGATTTGCCCCAGGAATTTCTCCATTGATAATCCTTGAGGATACTTTTGCTGCTTTGGAGTAAAACATTTTGAGCAATTGCTGCCAAACTATTGTAGAGCATCTCATACAATAGGCTGAACTGACAGAGGAAATATAGACGATGGTAGAAAAGGACCATGCAACCTACATAGAACAGCCTGCGAGTTTGTAAATATAATCAACCTATATATGCAAATAGTAAACATAAACTGTGTAATTCAGGACTGATTGCAATCAAACAAACCCACCTTTGCATATATTATAAGTCCCGTGGACTACAGTTTATACATGGAAAGATTTAAGTATTTAGGAATTTAAGTTTTCACATAGATACTAGTCAGGTTTTTCAGAATTTCAACTCTCTCCTGACTTTAATGTGCTTCTTTTATATGTCAAACTAGACATTTCTAGCAGCCATATTGTTTTGAAGTAAACAGGAGTCCTCATAGTTTGTGCCTCTAAATCTATTCATATAGTATTTTTACAGTTTTTAAATAAACAACGCACATTTTTAAAAATGGAGGTTGTGGCCTAGTGATTAGAGTTGCTGCCTCAGCACCCTGAGGTTGCGAGTGTGATCCCAGCCTGCTCCTTGTGACTCTGGGCAAGTCAACTATTTCTTGATATCTACAGAAATTCATCTTTCTCAGTCATGGCTCCAGTTTTATGGAACTCATTTCCATTTTATCTTTACACTGAAAGTTCATTCATAAAGTTCAAAGCCCAACTGCAAGCTTACTACTTTTCACAAGCTTTCAATGCGTAATTTTTCTTCTCTTTCCATGGTTAAATTCATCCTGCTGAATATTAGTTATCCCCAAGATCCTAATATTTTTTTCCTTTCCCCAAGAACCTTGAAATTATTTTAACCAATCATCCTTGGTTTTTCCTTTGTGTTTCCTTGTGGTTTTTCCCTTGTGCTTTGGATGAATCTCTTCATAAAAAGACAGTTAATAAATCTAAAATAATAAATGAAAAAATGGAAAAAAAAAATGCTCTCTTTAGTCTTACTTTTCAATAACTCATTCTGGTGCAATTTTATAAATCAGCATTAAAAAATGGCCTTACATGGGTTTTTCCTGTGTGCTTTGGCCGATTTTAAACACTTGTAATTAATACCCACGTGCTAATGAGCGCATAGTCATTAGAAAGATTAAAATACGAGCCCTTCAGGGGTATCAAAGTCAGTCCTTGAGGGCCGCAATCCTGTCAGGTTTTCAGGATTTTCCCTAATGAATATGCATGAGATCTATTTGCATGCACTGCTTTCATTGTATGCTAATAGATTTCATGCATATTCATTGTGGAAATCCTGAAAACCTGGCTGGATTGCGGCCCTCGAGGACCGACTTTGACACCTGTGCCTTAAAGCCACTGATTTTGTAGGTGGTGAGCAGTGGCATAGTGAGGGTGATAGGTCCCCGGGGCGGTGGCACCCCTCCGCCCCTGCTCTGTCGCTGACCCCTTGCTGAGCACAACCCCTTCCCTTCCCTCGTACCTGTAGTTGTTCACCGCCGTGACTAACAACGTCAACGTGCTCCCGGAAGTGACATCAGCAGCGGTAAACATCTAGAGGTAAGGGGAAAGGGGGCGAAGAGGCAGAACGGTGCCAGCCACCACCATGATGGCGCCTGGGTCAGACTGCCACCCCTTACTATGCCACTGGTGGTGAGGGCTCACACACCAATCAAGCATTAATCAGCATATCGCAAACTGTGTGCTGCCTGAGATTTCAAGTGTGCCATGGTACACTAGGGAAGAGGAGAGATGCCAGTGCCAGCTGACTGTCTACAGGACGTGCCTCTCGTGAAGAGACTATCAAGAACAATTCTGGCACTACGTACAATATATAGATATCAATAATCGTTCTTTAAGAGCTCATTCCTCAGACATATTCCTACATATATTCACCGTAGTTCTTCAGATTACCACACTTGCACTATATATTTGGCAAGACTTGTGTGGTGGTTCTCCTCACCAGAACTATCCAAATCGGTGCAATATAGATTATTTCTTATTTTCAAATTTTTGGAAGTGCCCATACTTATTTCCTTTCTTTCAATAAATAAATATCTATCTATCTATCTATCTATATATATGAACTTAGCTTTTAATTGATCTGATTAGTTTGGGGAGTGAGGCAGTAACTGTTCACAAACTAACCAGATCAATTAAAAGCTAAGTTCATATATATATATATTTTGAATGAAAGGAAATAAGTATGGGCACTTTAAAAATTTGAAAATAATAAATAATCTATATTGCACTGATTTGGATAGTTCTGGTGAGAAGAACCACCACACAAGCCTTTGCCAAATATATAGTGCAAGTGTGGTAATCTGAAGAACTACGGTGAATATATGTAGGAATATGTCTGAGGAATGAGCTCTTAAAGAATGATTACTGATATTCGATATCTCGTGAAGAGAGGCATGTCCTGTAAGCAATTTCCCGACGCTGGCACCTCTTCTCTCTGCCGGCCCTTCTCTCTAGCTCTTCTTTCTTCTCGCTGGCTCTTCTCTCCTTCTCTCTGCCGGTCCCTCTCCCCTGTCAGTGCAAGGCCCGTTTGAAGGGCCTTTGCGCATGCGCTGATGTCAACATGTGATGTCATCATGCTGATGCCAGCGTACTTCTGGGTGTCTCGAGCCAGGGACACTAGGTTTAGTGTGCACCGGCTTGAAAAAGTTAGCGAGACACTGGGCTAAACAGATGGGAGACTAAACTCAAGGCAATTTGTTTATACAGTTAGACAAGGTATGTGTGTTTGAGTCCTAGCAATTTGATGAACATATCAAGTTCTCATGGCAGACTATACAAGTAGATTGCTAGGCCTTTCTGCTGTGCAGTATAAATTTGACGATGTCACTGTTGTTGCATCAAATGTGATCATCCGCCTCCAACACATCCCATCTGCTGCTGCCCAAATGGGTGATACATCGTTAGTCTGACATCTCCGCTGAACCCTGTCTGCCTTGGTAGGCCCTGCTGGAAGTGAAACTAGCGACGACATAGCCCATCTACCATGACTGGGTTAGACAAGGTATAATGTATGTAGCAAGTTAATCCTGGTGCAGAATGAGTGTATAGTCAATCAACCTAAGTATTTAGGCAATATGTTTCTAGGCATTTAAACTTAAAGATGGGGGTGGCATTAGGATGCAGGTCACTTCTGGTGGCCACCCCAGCAAAAGACAGGATGTCACAGTGGTAAAGATAGCAATGTAAATAAAAATCTTAGCAATTCATTTCTTTACTAGGCAACAAATGATAGTGTCACTGAAAAGTAGCTGGAAACCAATGACAACAAATGCTCGCAGTCTAAGCAACAAATTCATAATCTGCAGGCCCTGATGTTAGAGGCTTAGATGTTGTCGCTATCACAGAAAAATCACAAAACCCGAAAATAGCTGGGAGGTAAAGAAATCACAAGAAAAGCAAAAACCTCCCAGACCCCAAGAAGTAAAACCAGATAAGGGGGAGAGACAAGAGCAGGAATGGTCAAGCTACACAACACAATCTGCAAATAATTTTTATATATACACGGGAGAGCCCTCAGTCACACAGCCACCCACTGGAAACTCCCAGTGGTACAGGCTGTCACTTGGCTTACACCCAGAAGAGTGTTAACTGTGAAACATCCCCGGGCTCTACTCCGTGTTTTTTGGTGATAAAGTGCACCCAACAGTGCTAAGTGTGAAAAAAGATATAAATAAATCAAAAAAACACACTCTACCATTCACTGCAATTGTCTCTACCCCTTATCCAGGGGCCAAAGTATCAAACGTCCATATCCAGCAAAGCAAAAAGTGCCAACAGGAAGTACTTAGCTTCTCCGTGGAAACAAACAGCCAGCAGATGTCTTAATTCGTCCGACGGGACTCCGTTTCGGGGGTGCACACCCCCTTCCTCAGGAGCAGCTGGACTGCGCTGTGACCCTCCAAATCATCCGGCACAGCTTAGATTGACAAAGCGGGAAATGGCAGTGAATGGTAGAGTGTGTTTTTTTGATTTATTTATATCTTTTTTCACACTTAGCACTGTTGGGTGCACTTTATCACCAAAAAACACGGAGTAGAGCCCGGGGATGTTTCACAGTTAACACTCTTCTGGGTGTAAGCCAAGTGACAGCCTGTACCGCTGAGAGTTTCCAGTGTGTGGCTGTGTGACTGAGGACTCTCCCGTGTATATATAAAAATTATTTGCAGATTGTGTTGTGTAGCTTGACCATTCCTGCTCTTGTCTCTCCCCCTTATCTGGTTTTACTTCTTGGGGTCTGGGAGGTTTTTGCTTTTCTTGTCGCTATCACAGAGACATGGTTCAGTGATTTGTTTCTATACTAATACCTTTCAAATATATAAATGTCTGTATCATATCTCCCCTGTCCCTCTTCTCCTCTAGAATATACATATTCTGATCTTCCAAACTCTTTATGTACGTCTTTTGGTGCAAGCCCCAAACCATTTTTGTCACTTTTCCCTGAACCGCTTCAAGTCTTTTTACATCCTTAGCCAGAAACAGTCTCTAACACTGTACACAGTACTCCAGGCGAGGCCTCACCAATGGCCTATACAGGGGCATCAACACCTCCTTTTTTCTGCTGGTTATGCCTCTTTCTATACAGCCCAGCAACCTTCTGGTTACAGCCACTGCTTTGTCACACTGTTTCATTGCCTTCAGTTCCTCAGATACTATCACCCATGGTCGCTTTCCCCATCCATGCATATCAGCCTCTCATCTCTCAGCACATACGGTTCCTTCGGATTTGTACTCCCCAAGTGCATCACTCTGCACTTCTTTACATTGAATTATAGTTGCCAAATATTACACCATTCTTCTAACTTTTATAGATCCTTTTTCATGTTTTCCACTCTCTTTGGTGTGTCCACTCGGTATCATCTGCAAAAAGGCAAACCTTACCTTCTAACCTTTCAGCAATGTCGCTCACAAATATATTGAACAGAATTGGCCCCAACTGCAATTCTTGTGGCACTCCACTATTCGCCTTTCAAGCAAATTCCATTAGCCACTATCTTCTGCCTTCAGTCCTTCAACCAGTTTCTAATCCAGTTCACCACTTTGGGTCCAAAATTATGCATGTCAAGTTTATTCAAGAGTCTCCTATTAGTAATCGTGAAATCTAAGTAAATTACATCTAGTGCACAACCTGGTCGCCCAGTCAAATAATTCAATCAGATTTGTTTGATCTTGTTGCCTTGGATCTTGTAACCCATTGGATTCTAGGAAATTCACTATCCTTTCCTTCAGTAACACTTCCATTATTTTTCCAACAACTGAAGAGAGGCTTACTGGCCTATAGTTTCCCACTTCATCTGTGTGACCACTTTTGTGAAGAGGGACCACATCTGCTCTTCTCCAATCCCATGGAACTTCTTCTGTCTCCAAGGAGTTATTGAGCAAATCTTTAAAATGACCCTCCAGAACCTCTCTGAGCTCCCTCAATATGCTGGACATGTGTTTGATTTTTGCATTTAAGTCTTACATTTAGGGCTCCTTTTACAAAGGCGCGCTAGCGGTTTTAGCGTGCATGCTAGCCACTACCGCCTCCTCTTGAGCAGGTGGTAGTTTTTCAGGTAGCACACGCTACAGCGTGTGCTAAAAACATTAGCACACATTTGTAAAAGGAGCCCTTAGTGTCTGTTTTAATGTGCATGGGTAGACCAACATGACATTGCTAATTGCAGTCTGCATGAAGCCACTGCTGTCATGTGATAAAAAAGAGCAACTCGTATGATTGGTTGCTTCCGGAGTCTGCTTCTGGAGTCTGTTATAGGGGAAAACATCCTCCAGGGATTCAAGACAAAGTTGGACAAGTTCCTGCTAAACTAGAATGTACGCAGGCGAGGCTGGATTCATTTAGAGCACTGGTCTTTGACCTGGGGGCTGCCACGTGAGTGGACTGCTGGGCAAGATGGAACACTGGTCTGACCCAGCAGCGTCAATTTTTATGTTCCACAGCACAGGGACT
The DNA here is from genome assembly GCF_902459505.1 of Geotrypetes seraphini. NCBI lineage: Eukaryota > Metazoa > Chordata > Amphibia > Gymnophiona > Dermophiidae > Geotrypetes > Geotrypetes seraphini. Next base: position 288,564,890 of record NC_047086.1, read on the forward strand.
ACAGTATTATGCAGTAGATTTTAAACCACCAGGTGGTTAAAATTCTTGACATTACATTACATACTGGCAATTTGCAAAATAAAATGACAGTCTTTTCAGCTACAGTGGCAAAATAATGCTCAGAATTTAGGAAGTTGGTTGGGCTAAGAACTTTTCAGCACACCCCCCACCCACCCATACATGGAGCGACATTTGTTGGAGGAAGTCTTTGTCATTTACTATGGGTACTGACTGGGGATAAAATGTTTTGTGGCATTATGTGAGGAGTGATATTAAGCGGGATTGACTATACTTTTACAAAAAAATCTCATGAAACAATTATGTCTTCCTGACATTTCTCATTAAAAAACACACCTTAAAATCTTTAAGGGTTGATATTTCCTAGAAAGTAGACCACAAGTTTAAAAAAAAATGAAGGTGTCAGAGCAGACACGGTAATGGCAGCAAGGAAGAATTTCATGTAAATAAGAACATAAAAACATAAGCAATGCCTCTGCTGGGTCAGACCTGAGGTCCATCGTGCCCAGCAGCCCGCTCACGCGGCGGCCCCAACAGGTCCAGGACCTGTGCAGTGATCCTCTATTTATACCCTTCTATCCCCCTTTCCAGCAGAAAATTGTCCAATCCTTTCTTAAACCCCAATACCGTACTCTGCCCTATTACGTCCTCTGGAAGCGCATTCCAGGTGTCCACCACACGCTGGGTAAAGAAGAACTTCCTAGCATTTGTTTTGAATCTGTCCCCTTTCAGTTTTTCCGAATGCCCTCTTGTTCTTATATTTTTTGAAAGTTTGAAGAATCTGTCCCTCTCTACTCTCTCTATGCACCTCATGATCTTATAAGTCTCTATCATATCCCCTCTAAGTCTCCTCTTCTCCAGGGAAAAGAGACCCAGTTTCTCCAATCTCTCAGCGTATGAAAGGTTTTCCATCCCTTTTATCAGACGTGTCGCTCTCCTCTGAACCCTCTCGAGTAACGCCATATCCTTCTTAAGGTACGGCGACCAATATTGGACGCAGTATTCCAGATGTGGGCGCACCATCGCCCGATACAGTGGCAGGATAACTTCTTTCGTCCTGGTTGTAATACCCTTCTTGATTATACCTAGCATTCTATTCGCTCTCATAGCGGCCGCTGCGCACTGTGCCGTCGGCTTCATTGTCATGTCCACCATTACCCCCAAGTCCCTTTCTTGGGTACTCTCGTTCACTAACATCCCTCCCATTGTATAGTTGTACCTCGGGTTTCTGCTTCCCAGATGCAATACTTTACATTTCTCAACGTTGAACTTCATCTGCCATCTCGTTGCCCATTCTCCTAGTTTGCTCAAGTCCCTTTGCAATTCTTCGCAGTCCTCTTTAGTCCGAGCTCCACTAAATAGTTTGGTGTCGTCTGCAAATTTTATTATCTCACACTTCGTCCCTGTTTCTAGATCATTTATGAATATATTAATAAATTAATGAATAAAATAATTCAATACAGAATGCCCAGCACAGCTGTATTTCACCCAGCAGGGGGTGCTTCAGGGGGCTCAACATTACTGTTAAAATACATAAAATCAATATATATATATTTTTTATTATTATTTATTTATAAATTTTTGAAATTTTTAACAAGCATACCATCTTGTACAGAAAAGTGCAATCAAGAAAACATATCTTTGATTATTCTCAAAATTGAAAATAAACCAAAATTACATAAAAGGTAATAATTCCAACTTAATCGTACACTAGTCCTCAACAATGGATCCAAGATTCAGGAATTAGGAGTGAATATAATACAATAACAAAATTAACCAAAACACGTCATCTGTGCTGAAAGAGAGCTTAATAATTAAGACACCGATGTTCCTCCTTTTTCAAGGCGCTTCATGGAGAGGAAAGCAGTCAAATGAGACGGTTCAAAGAAAATATATTTGAGGGAATTATACCTTATTACACACTTACAAGGGTATCTAAGAAAAAATAATCCCCCCATCTGGGTCACACCTGGTTTTAACAATAAAAATTCCCTCCTTCTTTTCTGAGTTTCTCTCGAAACATCAGGAAAAACTTGAATATGGAAGCCAAGGAAATCTCTGGATCTATTTTTAAAGAAAAGTTTAAGAATCCAATCTCTGTCTGGAGCCAAAGCTACAGTCAGTAAGAGAGTGGCTGGACTAGCCACCTCTCTATCAGATTGTTCCAATAAAGCAGTAACATCCAAAGAATTTTCCTGTGGACTACCATCCTCATCTTTTTTTGAGAATCCTGATTTTTTTTAGTAGGCAAATAGTACACTCTTGACAATGGTGGCAGTGAACTCTCAGGAATTTTTAAATTTTCCAGAAAGTATCGTTTTATCATTTCTCCTGGAGGAATTGAGACAACCTTTGGAAAATTGATCAAACGTAGATTGTTAAACCGATTATTGTTTTCAAGTACTTCTAATTTTCTTCTCAAATTAAGATTATCTTTCACAATCAAGTCTTGGTTGCTCTTAAACATTTTAAAGTCCTTCTTTTCTTCTTGTATCTCAGTTTTTATGACTACAATGTCCTGTTTCACATTTTTAATTTCTTCTTTCTGAAATTCTAATTCTTTTTCCAAATTCTTTATCTGAGGACTGTGAGAGTTACCCAGACTAGAAACCAAGTCCCATAAAGATTCCAGTGTAACCTCTGGGGGTCGGATAGGGGCAAAGGAAAGTATTGGTGCACTGTTAGTTAGTTCATCTGAGTGTTTTACCTTCCCTGTGCCTTGTAGACCCTTAAGCACAGTTGTCCCGGTCGCTGGTTCTTTTACAAGGAGAAGTTCCCCTTGTGCTGTTCCCTGCAGCGAGCCCTCCACTTCACTGGCCTCTCGAGAAGAAAACTCTGCCTCTTTGGACATGCTCTCCTCCCTCGGAGAGCTGGCTCCCAGCGGCAACGGCTGTAAGGGAGGCGTCCTGACGTAGGGGCTCAGCGTGACGTCTAGCCCGGGGGTATCCGCCGAGACACTCCTATCAACCGGCGCTCCCAACGGGCGATTCCCCAAGCGACTCGACTCACTTTGAAGACGCCGGAAAATGTCGTCGACGGTGAGAACTGCGGGGCTCGAGCGCTGGGAGGCTCCACCAACGCTCCTACCCCTTCTCTTCGGCATTGTTCTAGTAGGTAGGAAAGACACACTCCAGTGTCTTGTCAGCAACAGATAGCGGCAGCCATCTTGGACCGACTCCACCTTTCTTTCATAAAATCAATATTTGAGGATAAAACAAACAGAATAATAAAAAAATTAACTTCAATAAAATTATATGTATTAGAATTGCATAAAAATAATAACTGCATAAATAATAAAAAAAATTATCTCAAAATACTCTACATGAAACTTAAAACATGCACAGTGACAAACTACCTTAAAAAAAACACAAAATGCATGTGGGGGAATGCAAAATTCAAAATGTACCCTTATAGTGTAATTGCTATCATAACCGTATCTACTTTGATACTTTCCCATTATTGGTAGGACATATCAAATGAGGACACTGTGGGACCTATAAAAACATAGTTGAAATTTACTAGTCTCATGGATATCAGAGTTTATGTTTAAAAAGGGGGGGGGGGTGTACAAATTAAGGGGACAGTATTTAGTGGCAGCAGAGGCCATAGTGATTTAAGTACCAGCCTTTGAATTAATATGTATATTCAGAGCTGTTCTATGTCAATTTATTATTTATTTATTTTTAAATTTTATTTCCCACCTAAAACCTAGGCAGGTTACTGTGTGAACATATATAAAAATTCATGTCACACATATCACATAAAACACCCGATTTTCACATTCGTAACACACATATTTAACAGAAAAATGCCTGCACAAATAAATGTGTTTTAAGCAATCTGCTCAATAGTCCTACATAAATGTAGGCTTCCTGGCAACCAGTCAGAGGTGCTGAATATACATGCACCGGCTGCCTATCCGAAAACGATGCATCTTTAAAGCCCTGGTTCTAGCTTTCAAGACATTCCACAAGATGACACCAAGCTACATAGCATCAAAACTACAAATTTATGTCCCCAACCGATCACTGAGATCCCAAGCAGAAAAACAGCTAGACATTCCACCTGGTCGCTCACTCACATCTGAAACAGCCTGGAAATGCTCTTATTCCCATTTCACTCCCAGATTATGGCACACCAACCCCCCATCTGTCAGATCTGTAAACAGTCTATGGAACTTCAGGAAGGCCATGAAAACCTTCCTCTTTACAAACCTAGCTCCTTAGCTTACATCTGCATCCCTGACTGACCTTTGACCAAAAGCCCACCATATTTCAATGACGCACAAACCTACAAAGCTATTTTACCTTATGTTAGGCTTTGTCCATAGGCTATGTCTTCTCGGAAAATACTGCAATTTTTAAATCACCCTATGTCCACTGTCTATATCTCCAAATCTGTATGTTATGACTATACTGTAAAAGCTGAAATTTATACCTCTATGAACACCAAGTTTATTTTTCCCACCAAAGTTTGTCTTACTTATACTGTGAATGTAATCTTGTAACCCGTTCTGTGCTCCTTTGGGAGGACGGGCTAAATAAATAATATATAAATAAAATATTGTCACCACTCGGCCACTGTAGGTATAGTTTAGGCATGTTATTTAGCCGGCCTAAATTAAGCAAGTAATTTATTTGGATAGTACTGTAGCTGAAAATTGTCACTGTCTGAATAATCTGAGAACCTTCTTTCATTCTATCTCAAACCCAGCCCCTTACTATACTGATAAGATGGATTTTCAGCCCAATACTGTCTGCGTAAGAGCCAAAAATCCACAGATAGCCAAGTTATATGTTTACTGGCTGCTAGTGAACGTATAACTTGTTTTGAATATCAACCCATACGATCTTACTATGAATGCTGGTATACCAAACTGTAATAAACATAAAAATCAGGAATGAACTTCAAATCAGAATTGATAAAAAGGAGGCTCTTAATGGTTTTATATGAATTGCTTAATGGTTCAGGGTGAGATTAACTACTGCACTGACATACACTAAACATCGTTAATGCACATTACTAGTAAATAGATCCCATTGCATACAACGGGATCTGTGGTAAATAACACACAATACTGCACAATTGTACAAGCTAACATGATAGCACGCTTTAGTAAATTTAGCCTTTAGTCACCTTACTGATGCTGATATATAACGTCCATCATTCTGGTTCATTTCCCTATCTCTTGTTTGTTGATCTCGTATCTTTACATTTGTTCCGTCATTTTGACATGTATGTTATGATTTTTCCCCCCTTTTACTAAACCGCGATAGTGGTTATTAGCGCAGGGAACCGCGTGGAATGTTCCGCACAGCTTCCGACGCTCATAGAGTTCCTATGAGCATCAAGAGCAGTGCGGCTCCCTGCGCTAATAACCACTATCGTGGTTTTAGTAAAATGAAAGGGGGGGGGGTTGTTAGGACTAGTTATTTTAGTATCATGACCCTGTCTCTTTGGAGCTCTATTCCACAATATCACCGTCTAGAAAATTCATTAGATAAATTCATATCAGTTCCGAAAGATTTTCTTTTTACAGATGTATTTGGTACTTAGCCCCAATTCTGAGAGTTGATGGGACACCTTTTGATTTGCAGTGTTCATTCCTACTTCATAGATACTTTCCTTTTCTTTTTGCTTTCCTTTTTATTGATGGACTAGTGTTGAAGCCCGTTACATTAAAGAGTGCTAGAATAGATGTCTGTCTGTCTTTTTTTTTTTCTTTGTCTCTCTCTCTCCTTGGATGCTGTCTGTCTGTCTGTCATTCTTTATGTCTGTGTCTCTCCATGGCCCCCTGTCTGTTTGTCTTTCTTTCTGTCTGTCATTATTTCTTTCTCTCTCTCTCCTTGTCCACTGTTTGTCTGTTTTGTTTTGTTTTTTCTTTCTGTCTCTCTCTCCCTCTCTTTGGATGCTGGCTATCTATCTGTCTCTCTGGCCCTCTGTCTGTCTGCCATTCTTTCTTTCTCTCTCTCTCCTTGGCTACTGTCTATCTGTCTGTATTTCTTTCTGTCATTCTTTCTTTCTCTCTCTCCTTGTCCGCTATCTGTGTTTTTTTTTTCCTTTTTCTCCTTGGACGCTCCTTGGATGCTGGCTGACTGTCTGTCTTTTTTTCTTTGTCTCTCTCTCCTTGGCTGCTGTCTGTCTGTCTTTCTTTCTGTCTGTCTCTCTCCCTGGCCCCCTGTCTGCCTGCCTGCCTGACTGTCTCTCCTTGGTCCCCTTCTGTATTCCCCCCCACCGAGCATAACTGTCTGCCCCCAGCACACCCCTCCCCTCATAGCAGCCCCCTTTCCCTCTCTCTGACTGTCTCTCCGTGGCCCCCTTCTGTCTTTCCCCGCCAGAGCACCTTTTCTGTTAGTCTGTCAAAGTCCCGTCTGTTTGGCTCCCTGTCCTTCTGTGTCTTTCACTGCCACCTTTTCTGTCAGTCCCGTCTGTTTGGCCCCTGTCCATGTGTGTGGAGATGTCAGGGATGTCATGTCTGTGGAGGTCGGGGATATCGGGGGAATATTAGGGATCTTACGGGGATTGCGCGCCTTCTCCCACCTACCTTTTTTTTAATCAAATGGCAACCGCGGCAACCGGCACATAATAGCCGCTGCTGGGAGAAGAAAATGGAACGCACGCACCTTGCGCGTTATAAGCGCCGCACACGCGCGCGCTCGCGGACACTTTACCAACTTTTTTTTCTACTATTTCTCTGCCGACCACGGAGCTACGGACACATGGAGCCACCAGGTTAGAAGTGCGCATGCGCACTAAGGGAATTATTATTATTGATTTCTTTTATCACTTTGTTTTTATTACATTTTATGCACTATTCTAAACTGCCTTGAAAGTTACCTTATTAGGAAGTATATTAAGATTTTAATAAACTTGGAAACGTAGCTAAAAAGCTTTAGAAATAGCTGCTGCTATGCCTGGCAATAGAAAATCAACTCATTTCATTCTGCATTTCAAAGCAGACTGTTTCAGGTATTGGATTACTACCTTAATTATTTTCTAAAGCTAATTGACTCTTTGCTTAGGTGTTAAGTGTAATGATAGAATCTCCATGTTATCTACCCTTGTATACAGCCCACATTAAATTCAAGATTAATCTCCAGTATTTATGCCTTTAAATAAAATTATTCACTTCTGTAGCTTCCTCTTGGAATGAAATCTAATGAAACAAAAGTGTAACCACCAGCAAGGAAGAAAACAGGAGCGTTGTTTCCATGTGCCAATAAACACAGTGTGGCAGGCCGATGAGCGAAGCCTCAGACAGCTTATGTCCCACATGCATCTGATTACTTTCCAGAGCTCAGTCAGGGCGGATGGTGGGGTGAGGTGTGGATGGTAAGAGGAAAAGGGACATGAGTGCTGGGCGATGTGTGCCTGGATTGCAATTTTGTGAGAGAATATTGATGAGCAGGAATGTAATTTTAGAGGTCTTTAGCAGTTCTTTAAAAAATACCTTTCTTGCTGTAGTGTGTGAAAGCAAAAATAGTGAATGCTCTAGAACAGTGTCTCGCAAACTTTGTGAAGATGCGGTACACTAAATGTGGTGGCTGCGGCTCAAGGCATATGGAAGTGTGTGGATGTTGACAGGATGATAAAAACATGGAAACATTTTGAACCTGCCCAATTAGGTTTTTTCCTTGAAGGTAAAGGTATCTCTACGCAGTCCGAATGATACAGGTTAATAATGCGGTTAATTTTATTTTGGATAGGTAAGATCTGACTGCTCTATTTCTCAATGTTTTCAGTTTCCTTTGCATATTTTCCCTTTCCCGAGGGGTTTTATTTTCATCTTGTCTCTTCTCCCCAAGTTGTGGACTGTATTAGATGATTTATTATGGATGTTTAAATTTCAATTCTTAGTTTGTATTATGACTAAGAGAATATTATATTTCTGTATTTCTTTAAACATCTTTGTATATAGGATGCATTAAAATGATAAATAAATAAGAAAAAACAAACAAACATGGAAACATAGATAAATGATGGCAGATAAAGGCCAAATGGACCATCCATTCTGCCCATCCACAGTAACCATTATCTCTTCCTCTCTCTCTAAGAGATCCCATGTGACGATACCAGGCTTTCTTGAAATCAGACGCAGTCTATGTCTCTACCACCTCTACTAGGAGACTGTTCCACGCATCTACCACCCTTTCTGTAAAAACGTATTTCCTTATATTACTTCTGAGCCTATCACCTCTTAACTTCATCCTATGCCCTCTCATTCCAGAGTTTCCTTTCAAATAAAAGAGACTTTATTCATCTGTATTTACATCACGTAGGGATTTAAATATCTCTATCATATCTCCCCTCGCCTACCTTTCCTCCAAAGTGTACAGATTGAAATCTTTAAGTTTGTCCCCATACGCCTTATGTCAAAGACCACACAACAGCATGCAAGTTTTTAAGATCATTTGGGATGCTCATGTCGGATCTCTTCGAGGGAAAAGGTCATCAGAGAGCAATTAACTAGGGGGGTGGGTCAATGGAGTGGGCAGACTCGATGGGCCTTGGCCCTTTTCTGCCGTCACTTTCTATGTTTCTATGTTTCTAACATTTTAGAAGCCTTCCTCTGGACTGACTCCATCCTTTTTATATCTTTTTGAAGGTGCTGCTTCCAGAATTGTACACAATATTCTAAATGAGGTCTCACCAGAGTCTTATACAGTGGCATCAATACCTCCTTTTTCCTACTGGCCATACTTCTCCCTAAGCACCCTAGCATCCTTTTAGCTTTAACCATCACCTTTTCAACCTGTTTGGCCACTTTAAGATCATCGCATATAATCACACCCAAGTCCCATTCTTTTGTCGTACACTTTAAGTTCTTCAATGCCTAAACTGTACTGTTCCCTTGGGTTTTTGCAGTCCAAATGTATAACCTTGCATTTCTTAGCATTAAATTTTAGCTGCCAAATTTCAGACCATTCTTCAAGCTTCACTAGGTCCATCCTCATGTTGTTCACACCATCAGGGGTGTCTATTCTATTGTAGATTTTGGTATCATCTGCAAAGGGGCAAATCTTACCATTCAGCCCTTCAGCAATATCAGTTACAAAAATGTTAAAAAGAGTAGACCCAAGAACTAAACCTTGAGGCACACCACTGGTAACATCCCTTTCCTCAGAGCGATCTCCATTGACCAATATCCTTTTATTGCCTTCCACTCAACCAGTTCCTGACCTAGTCCATCACTTTGGGGCCTATCCAGAGGGCACTCAGTTTATTTATTACATGCCTGTGTGGAATACTGTCAATGGCTTTGCTAAAATCTAAATATGCTACATCTAGAGCACTCCCTCTATCCAATTCTCTGGTCACCCAGTCAAAGTGATCAGATTTGTCTGATAAGACTTACTTCTAGTGAATCCATGTTGCCTCCGTCTTGTAATCCACAGAATTCCAGAAACTTCACCATTCTCTGTTTTAAAAGCGTTTCCATTAATTTGCTTACCACAGAAGTCAGACAGCGGGGATGTTTCAGGAAATTTCAAGATGTGTGGGAGCCATTAACAAAATATTGTACTGTTTAGATGAAATTGTTTCCCTTAAATTTACAAGTTCAATAGTGAGGGGGGAGGGGGGGTTATTTTTTACTTTTACATATTCTATAAGATATTTGATTATATGGTAGGAAAGGGTGGGAAGGGAGGGTGATAAGAGTTTATGTTTTGTAACAATGATGATTATTAAGTGATGTATTTATTATTAATTTGTTTGAACATATGCCACACTTATTGTAAGTTTGAAAATGAATAAAGAATTAAAAAAAAAAAAAAAAAGAAGTCAGACTTACTGGCCTTGAGGAGTAGTGGCTCGTGGCCAGTAGGGGCTGATGTCTATGGGACGGTAATGGAATGGACATCAGGACATGATAGTGCAGTATTTTTGTAGAGTTTTTCTACAAAAGGGCCTGGTTTTCGTATGATTCTGGGTAACTCTAGTTAGATACAAGCATGTGTTAGTTAAGGCCACGCCCAATAGAAGCGTACGAAAAACTGGTGAATAAAAATCTAAATATTAGCCAAGGCCAGAAAAACACACTACAGATTAATATTAAGGGAAAGTATAATAATATTCTTTTTATATACTTTGCTATTAGGCTAAATCATGGAGGAAATCAGGATATACATGGATTCCATTTTGTTCTCTGTCTTTTCTATATCTTCTGTGTCTTGGACTCCATTTTGTGTCAGTGACTTTTCTGTCTTCTTTGTTCTCTCTGTCTTTGTTCAGATTTTCCGCTTCTAAGCCACTTGGTTCTAATTGATACCAGATGTACCTTAGGCTGGCTAGGAAGAAGTATCCTAAACTGAGATATAACATTTATGAAATATGAATGACCAAGTTATGTAAACCGCTTAGAACCTAACGGATTAGCGGTATATAAGAAATAAATTACATTACATTACATTATGAATCAAGTTATGAATGTTGGGCCCAAGTATGAATGGATGGATGAATTTTGTATTAAAAATGAAATGGAAGAATACTAAGGAAAAAATCCTGAACACAATATCCAGAAATGGTTAACTTAGAGCCAGAGACTGCTGTTCCAGTCTCTAACATAGGAAGGCTTCTGTGTGAAGATCAATGAAATTTGAAACTGTCAGCTCAGGGAGAGCCCTCTTTTCCTCTAAGGCTGACCAATTTTCAGCACTGTTTGTAGGTAACATGAAACTTAGCTGTTCAAAGCAGGCTTAGAACATTTCAGCAGCTTGCTTGATACATAGACAAAATATCTGAAATAAGTTTTGACAAGGATAAAAAGAATATTGGATATGTTATAAAAGGATAATGTATATTCAGAAATGAATGTAAACAGAACAAATGTAATTTCTGAAACTTTTAAACGCAGAGGAATTTCTTTGTCTAACTTTAAACACCACCTCTGTTTTTGGATGGCCCACAGGCCAATGATGTTACCCTGAGCCAAAGGTATATAATGGGGTGTTGCAAAATATATAGCTGAGCTCGATATCGGAAGGCCAGCATTTTGGCAGCTATAATGACCTCCCGCTAATGCAACTGCTAACGCAATTATGCTTTATTCTTTTGGTTTCATGATTGAAAAATAGAAACAATAAAATACATAATTATATTTTGGTAAAACCTTTGCATTAGCGTCAATTTTTCATGTTTTTTGTTATTTTTCACACCTTGAGTGAAAGCTAGCAGCTTAATTGGCAGCTGCAGCTTTATGAGTGTGCAGGCGTCCAATTCCCATGCTCACCTGTAATTCCCTACTTCTTCCTTACTTCCACTTTGTGGAGAGGGACCACATCTGCCCTTCTACAGTTCTCCGGTACCACTCCCAACTCTAGAGACTCATTGAAAAGGTCAGTCAGTGGAGCCAACAGAACTTCCTGAAGTTCCTTCAGCACCCTTGGATATACACCATCCGGCCCCACCGCTTTATTTACTTTAATTTTAGCTAGCTCCTCATGAACATAACCCTCTGAAAATCGATCAGGGTCTACCACTCCTATATCCCTTTTCATGTTTGTCCAATTCCCATGCTCACCTGTAATTCCCTACTTCTTCCTTACTTCCACTTTGTGGAGAGGGACCACATCTGCCCTTCTACAGTTCTCCGGTACCACTCCCAACTCTAGAGACTCATTGAAAAGGTCAGTCAGTGGAGCCAACAGAACTTCCTGAAGTTCCTTCAGCACCCTTGGATATACACCATCCGGCCCCACCGCTTTATTTACTTTAATTTTAGCTAGCTCCTCATGAACATAACCCTCTGAAAATCGATCAGGGTCTACCACTCCTACATCCCTTTTCATGTTTGTCTATCAGCGTTTCAGCTGTGAACACAGAACAGAAATATTTGTTAAGCAATTCAACCTTTTCTTTATCAGCTTCTACGTATTTCTTCCCTTAATCTTTGAGTCTCATAATGCCACTTTTGCACTACTTCCTATCACAAATATATCTACTCATGCACATTTATATTACATAGATATTTAAACGTCTCTATCATATTTCCCCTCTCCCACTTTCCTCCAAAATATACAGATTGAGATCTTTAAGTCTGTCCCCATACACCTTAGGATGAAGACCACATACCATTTTAGTAGCCTTCCTCTGGACCAACTCTATCCTTTTTATCTTTTTGAAGGTGCGACATCCAGAATTATACACAATAATCTAAATGAGGTCTCACCAAAGTCTTATATAGGGGCATCAATACCTCCTTTTTCCTACTAGTCGTACCTCTCCCTATGCAACCTAGCATCCTTCTAGCTTTCGCTGTCACCTATTTGGCCACCTTAAGATCATCACATACAATCATACCCAAGTCCCATTCTTCTGTTGTGCACATAAGCTCTTCACTCCCTAATCTGTACCATTCCCTCGGGTTTTTGAAACCCAAATGCATGACCTTGCATTTCTTAGCATTAAATCTTAGCTGCCAAATTTCAGACCATTCTTCAAGCTTCGCCAGGTATTGTTATTCACACCATCCAGCATGTCTACTTTATTGCAGATTTTCGTATCATCCACAAAGAGGCAAATCTTACCCGACAACCCTTCAGCAATATCGTGTATATATTCCTCCCCTTAACCTTTGAGTCTCACAATGCCTTTTTTGCACTTCTTCCTATCACTAATACATCTAAAAAATGTCTTGTCATTTTACTGTGTCAGCTACTTTGTCTTCCATTTGCAATTATGCTTTCCTGACTACAAGACCAGCCTCTCTTAACTTTTCCAGATATTTTTGCCTGTCTTCCTCTTTCTGCGATATTTTGAAGTTTATGAAAGCTAACCTCTTATTCCTTACCTTCTCAGCTACTACTTTTGAGGACCAAAGTGGCCTTCTTTTCCTTTTCCTTTTACTTACTTGCCTCACAAGGTTTGTCGCTCTTACAATCGCTCCTTTCACTCCTTCCAGACATTCCCATACAGATAATAATTCCTTGACATAAACCCCCATCCAAACAAAATTAGTTTTTTTAAAGTCTAGAACCTTTGCTTTTGAATGAGCCCTCTCTATACCCATCTTAATGCCAGATGATCACCCACTGTAACATCAGAAACACTTTCCCCATTTGTAAGCACTAAGTACAGTATGACCCCATCCCGTGTGGGTTCTATTACCAACTGCTGGAACAGTTCTCCTTGTAGATAATCCAGAATCTCCCTACTTCTAGAATACCATGCAATAGGGATACATCAGTCAACATCCAGCATGTTAAAATCACCTGTTAGCAAGACTTCCCCTTTTTTACATATATTCTGAATATCTACTATTAAATCTCTATCTACTTTTTCCATCTGTGAAGGAGGCCTGTATATCACACCAATGTAAATATATTCACCATTCCCTCTTTCCAATGGATATGGTTCAATCAATGATTTGAAACAATGGCAAAACATAGAATTTAGGGCTCCTTATATGAAGCTGTGTTAGAGCATTAACGCACGGAATAGCGCGCACTACATTGCCGCACACTAGACGCTAATGCCAGCATTGAGCTGGCGTTAGTTCTAGCTGCATAGCGTGCAGTAATATCCTGCATGTGTTAAAAATGCTAGTGCACCTTAGTAAAAAGAGCCCTTAGTTTCTGCAAATTGGCACTTTACAGAATAAGATAACACTCTTTTTAGCTACAGTGGTAAAATAACGCTCAGAACATAGGAAGTTAATTGGTTGGGCTGAGAACTTTTCAGCTCCCGCTCGTATGTCAAATATGGAATCAGAGTAATACAGCAATTCACTAAAATCAAAACTTAAATGACTAAATAGATGATTTCAATTACCTCCAAATAATAAAGCAACAGAAGACTAAAGCAATGCATCCAGCTATTAACTGCAGTCATTGCCTACAACTATGGTAAATTGTATCCGGTAAACTGTATATTAGTATTAGATGCCTAGTAAGTGTCAAGTTAGGATAATAAACTTGTACTGAAATTATGGCAAATCCAGTGCAAATTGTAACCTGTTAACTGTATGTTTAACCTGTAACCTGTTCTGAGATCTTTGGAGACAATGGGATAGAAAATGAATTAAATAAATAAATAAGATGGACTACAAAATCTTGAGTGGAGTAGAACGGGTACAAGTGGATTGATTTTTCACTCTGTCCAAAATTACAAAGACTAGGGGACACGTAATGAAGTTACAGGGAAATACTTTTAAAACCAATAGGAGGACATTTTTTTTTTCACTCAGAGAATAGTTAAGCTCTGGAACGCATTGCCAGAGGCTATGGTAAGAGCGGATAGCGTAGTTGGTTTTAAGAAATGTTTGGACAATTTCCTGAAGGAAAAGTCCATAGTCTGTTATTGAGAAAAACATGGGGGAAGCCACTGCTTGCCCTGGATCAGTAGCATGGAATGTTGCTACTCCTTGGATTTTGGCCAGGTATCAGGGCCATTGTGAGAATGGGCTACTGGGCTTGATGGACCATTGGTTTGACCCAGTAGAGCTATTCTTATGTTCTTATGACTTGAGAAAATCCACTGCTTTATGGATCTTGCCAAAACAGGATGCTAGGCTTGATGAACCTTTGGTCTGTCCCAGTATGGCAAGTCTTTTGTTTTTATGTAAATGGTGGCCAGATGTAGGCACTGAAAAAATAAGTGCTCAGCACTGTTTTCTGTTCTCTGAATGGTGTCTGAATCTGGACACCATTTATAGAATAGCACACAGTGCTAAGATCATGCCCAATTTTGGGTTCAAAGATTTACATCAGCTGAAACCTGCTATAAATCCTCATGCCTAAATTTGATGCCGATCTGCCATATTCTGTAACCCTGTGCACAAATTTGTAAGAGTACTCCGATCTGTTCATTCCCTTCCTATGGCCACATCCTATTTTTTTGGATCTGCTCAGAAAATTTATGCACACACCTTTATCAAATCCTGACTAGAAGATGCATACTTAAATTTGAATTGTTGCCAATCTAAGCTAATACAAGATTTCTGAATCGCTCTAATACCATTTGGTTCAAGATGATTTATATCAAAAAGAAGCCATAATAATTATAAGGGAAATATAATTCCATAGCTAAAAAGATGTCCTTACAATTTTTTAACTAAAATTACTAACTTTATAATCTATCATATACAAATGTTTTCAACATTCTATGAAATTTCCAGTAACTAACTTCTGTCCTTATTTGTATAGGTAAATCATTCCAAATAACAATAGCAGCATACGTAAAAGAAGAATTAAATTGACCTTTAAAACATATACAGTAAAAACGTTCCAGAAGCATGCTTGTAATCCAAAGCACTCGTATATCAAAGCAAATTTCCCCATAGGAAATAATGGAAACTCAGACGATTCGTTCCACAACCCAAAAACTTTAATAACAAATACGTATTGCAAGACCTCGCTCATTTAGAACAGTTACTACAGTCTTGCAGCGTCAGAGAGAGAAGAACCATCGGCTCAGTTGCGATGTGTGTATACTGTATGTACTTATATTGCAAGACATTGCTTGTATATCAAGTTAAAATTTAATCAAATGTTTTGCTTGCCTTGCAAAACACTTCCAAACCAAGTTACTTGCAATACAAGGTTTTACTGTACACTGGAACCTTGGTTTACGAGTATAATTCGTTCCAGAAGCATGCTCGTAAACCAAATTACTCATATATCAAAACAAGTTTCCCCACAGAAAGTAAGGGAAACTCACTTGATTTTTTCCTACTCCCCCATCCCCCTGAGGCCAGCGGCACTGCTCTACCCCCCGGAGAACCGGCATTGCTCCCCCTGCTCTCGAAGGCCCCCCTATGTGATCCGCCCCCCCACGATCCGGCACCCCTCCGCTCACGTCACCCCCCCCGCCACGATCCGACATCCCCCCCGCACCCATCCACCCACCCGAACACATCGCTTACCCCCCATCTGGCACCCGGCACCAGCACCAACACACAGGACATGCTGGTGCTGGTGCCGAGAGATTCGGAGAGTGCGGGAACTCGAAGGCCTTGAGCATATGCAGATGCTCAAGGCCCAGCAAAAAGAAGGAGGCAGATCTTCGGGCACCGGCATGTCCTATGTGTTAGTGCCGGTACCGGGTGCCAGATCGGGGGTAAGTGATGTGTTCAGGTGGGTGGATGGGTGTGGGGGGATGTCGGATCGCGGCAGGAGGGGGGGTGTCGGAACACGAGGGGGAGGCGCTCGTACATCGAGGCAAGCTCGGTTTCCGAGGTGCCGATTTTGCGAATGTTTTGCTCATCTTGAAAAAACACTTGCAAAACCGGTGCACTCATAAACCGAGGTACCACTGTACTTCTAAAATGAGGAAACTGCAATAAAGATGTATTACTCAATTAGCACCAATAATTGAATATTAGCACCCAATTATTGACACTAATTGGCTCATTATTCAATTAAATTACACATTCAAATGGGACATATGTCCAAATTTGTATACACAATTTTGAGTGCCATATATAGAATTTTGGGGTTAGTGCTGAGTATCACCAAAATATAGTACAAAATACACCTCAAAATAGGTGCAAAGACCTCAGTGATAAATGACTTCAACAAGAAACATACTACAATCAGGTGGCTACAGCTATTTAATCATAGGTCTTACACTTCTGTGTTGTGGAGAAAAACCACTATATTGCAAAAAAAAACAACAAAAAAAACCCCCAAAACAAACCAACCCAAAAAACTATATAGAAAATTCCCCCCTCCCATGGAAACCTTCATCCTTATCTAATGTCCACAATGTGGAAAAAAAGCTACAGTATAAAAATTACAGCAAAAACCCTGCAAAAATATATAAAATGTCAACCTAACTGGTAAAATATTACTATAGTCTTCTAAAAATGTGCTTCATGCATCTGAGTATCTTGCCAAATACTTATGTTTATATATAAAATCAGTTCTACTTATCTATACAGAATTCACATTTAATAGAAACATGCATTCAGTCCATTCAGTTCAACTTGATAAGAGCTCCTGGTTTCACAGAAGCTGTGTCAGGTGTCTATTCTTTCAATTCATAAGAACAATGACTATTCAAAATGGGGTCCTATAAGTATAAACATCGTAAAAAAAAAATTGGCCAGTCACATAAGGAAGAAATTGAAGGCTAGAAGCAGTGGAATTGTAAGAGAAATGGTTACAGTTACAGCGTCCAAATTGTGTAATGATAGCACTATGATATCAGGATTTTCTATGCCACGCACCCCTAACGATGTGAATCTGAATTCTTAGCACGGAAACCCTGTTAGCTACACTGCTTGATATAGCCAGACAGTATCTCAGCCAAGGACGCAGGATCCTAATTATTCAATTAGATCTCTCAGCAGCTTTCAATCTTGTTGACCATTTCATTCTACTCCAGATACTAGATGTCATTGGGATCTCTGGTGGGGTTTATAACTGGTTCCAAGGATTCCTGAAAGCAAGAACTTATAGAGTCAAGCTAAAAGACATTAAATCTGACCCATGGACTAATCCTTGTGGAGTACCTCAGGGGTCTCCACTTTCACCCATTCTATTTAATCTCTTCATATCATCTCTCGGTGCCACTTTAGACAACCTAAAGGTAACATCTTTCAGTTATGCAGATGACATAACCATTCTCTTCCCCTTTGATACCCTAGATCACAACTCATCAGGCCACCTGGAAACAATATTGGAGATAGTTGAAAATTGGATGACCAACCACAAATTGAAGCTGAACGCAGAAAAAACCAAATTCCTTGTGCTAGAATCAGACAAAAACCGATCCATAACAGACCTGAAAATTAAAGCAACCAAGTATCCAATTCAGAGTTCACTCAAAATCCTGGGAGTACTGATTGACAGATGCTGCACAATGCAAACTCATATAAATAAAACTACCCAAAAAGCATTCTTCACAATGCGCAATCTAAGAAAAATTAAAAAATTATTTGATAAAGATCAATTTAAGATTATCATTCAATCCCTTTTATTAGGACTTCTATATTATTGCAATATTCTCTATCTACCATGCCCCATTAATATGATCAAACAATTACAGACAGTTCAGAATACAGCTCTCAGGTTAATTTACTCGCTCAGAAAATTTGACCACATCACCAATGCCTACTTAGATTCACATTGGCTTCCGATTAGAGCCAGAATTCAATTCAAACTTTACTGTATATTCTTCAAAGTAATTTATGGTATGGCACCCATCTACCTCTACAATCGCCTAAATCGTCTTCTACCAACAAGAACAAGAAGATCACAGAACATATTTTCCTATCCATCACTAAAAGGCATTCAGCGTAAAAAGCAATATGATAACCTCCTAGCAACACATGCAGCAAAACTAGAATCCTCTATCTCCAAATTGTTATCTACAACATCTGACATTAAAGTATTCCGTAAAGAAATCAAAACTTTCTTATTCTTAAAGTATATTCAACCTACTTAAACTCCTCCTTCACCTACCCTCTTTATAACATTCTCATGTATAGTCTACTCCCTGGTATCATCCTCTCAATGTCCTAATAAGCAATAGGCGTTCCAAATAATCAACTTAATTCCTATTATCTTCTACTATAACCTTCTACTTAACATTTTAAGAAAATCAGATTAGCCTTTATGCAATGTAACCAGAATTAATTTTCCCATGAAATGTAATTTATTATGTTATGTAATTCCTATGTAACGTTATTTCTTATGAAATATAATCAGAAATAATTTCCTATGTAACATATCCAGAAATAATCTCTGATATATTGAATCTATGTCTTTATCTATTCTATCTTCTTATCTAATAATTATTTTTCTCGGGTACTTTAGCTAGATTGTGAGCTTTCAGGACAGTCAGGGAATTTCTAAGTACCTTTTCTCATTTAATTTCAATTTTTATTGCATATTTATGGTATCTATACTGTAAACCGCTTTGAATTTCATGGTATAGTGATATACAAGAAATAAAATTATTGTTATTATTATTAACTCCTAAAATCACTGACAAACAACTGACATAAAGGCCCAAATATTACAAAAATAAAAACTGATTATTTACAAGTAAGTCAAACAACCCCAAGTGAAAATGGGAATAAATAATATATAAGAATTATTTCAAAATGCAAGGTAGCACAAAAAGAAATAATAGATGTTCGTACCAACAATCAGAGTAAACGTACGAACTTCCTAGGCCCATCAATCGGACCACGTGTTTACTCACTAGCACAACAGAACCTGCGTTTATATAACCTGGCTGTACGTGTACAGTGAATTTCTCCTCCTTGCTTATGCTGGTGCAGATCAGCAGATGAATGGCTGGCAGGGCACGCTGTGAAGTCCCTCATTGGAGAAATGTCTGCCATGCTATGCTTGCATGTTTAATACAATATCTGCCATGCTATGTTTTACCATGCTTTGTTACCTATATAAACTTGTAACCAATTCTGAGTTTTCCTGAGAGGACGGGTTATCAACCAAATAAATAGACGAGTCACAAAAGTTCCATGGAGTTCACGAGCTGGAAGGATCTTGAGATGATGACAGCTTGGGATCGGATAATGTCACTAGAACCTTTTGGTCCCGGGAAGGCCTCTTTTATATATGGTTATGACAAGGGCACAACTCCTAAGATAAAGTAAACAATTCATTTTGATTTGAACACTCTGACTTCAAAAATCACAAGAATGTCCATTTTTACATCTTTCTGGAAAGTCCTTGGACCCAGGCACCATAGTGTCTGGGGTAAAGTAACCAGAGATCTTTATCTCTGTATAAGTTCAGTGCACAATGGTTGCAAGGAGATTGCATCAGCTAAGTGGCCATAAGCAGTTTCTCGCTGATGTGCAGCCTTGCAGATCAGAGCAAAGTTTGTCCTGCAATGTATGTGTTTAGCCAAATTCTGTTTATAGTTACAGAATCATAAGTGCCAACTTTCTAGAAGTATCAGGGAATCATTCACCACCCATGGGCTTATTCTTAATCTATTCACAAGGTAAGCTTTCAGCACTCAGGGAACACAAGTAACATCTAAAGGAGAATTAACTACGAACCCTACTGGGATATGAGCATAGTAACTGTCATCATTCAACAGAGAGATGCCAGAGGCTTAATAGTAGAGAGCTGCATGGGAACGGGGCTGACAGGAATCCCGTGGAAGCCACAGGGTTCCTCCTAGGTCCACAGGGATACCCCTGTGCTCACAGGGATCCCATGGGGAAGGAAGTACCTCTTTCAGGGCTCCTGCGAGTGTGTATCAGCCTCTGGGCCAGTTCCAAGAGGTACACATAGTGCTTGCTCCAATTGTTTTCATAATCCACGCTGGCGCACTTCTTCAAAAAGCAGCAGGCAGTAGTTCCTACATACTGTCTGCAGCTGACCCGAAAGCCTTCTGACCTGGAAGACTTCTCTCTGCCACATCCCATAATCTCCCAAACTTTCACTCCACCTACTGTCCCAGGCTGTTCACAGCTTTTCTCTCTCTCTCTCTCTCCTTGCGGTTCAATGGTGCCATCATGCCTCGGTTGCTACCAGCAGGGACAACACAGTGATTGAAAGGAGCTGCAATTTTCTGTTCTGTGTGGGCAGGATGCATCACAGGGAAGATGGAGGCCTCAGGACAGCTCCTTTCAATCGCTGCAGTGTCTCTGCCGATAGCAATTGAGGCACAGTAGCACCATTGGAGCACAGGGTGCCAGTGGGAGGAAGAGATGCTAGAACCATAAGGAGGGGAAAGGGGGAGAAATGCTTGACCTGTAGGGGAGAGGGAAGGGGAACTAAATGCTGCTTTGCTAGACTGGGAGGGGGTGGGAGGGAAAGACAGAAAAATGTGCTGAAGGGAGAGGGAGAGAGCGAGATGCTGACTGGTAGACTGTTTAGGGGAAGAAAGGGGAAAAGATGCTGCATGGAAGAGGGGGGCACACTCAGGAGACCTTTGAGGGAGATATACAGAACTGGGGGGAGGGAGTAAGATGGGAGAGATCCTGTTCCCAGGGTGAGGGGTGGGAAGTGGGAAGAAGGAAAGAGAGGGGAGGGACTAGAAGAAAGTGAAGAGATGCTAGGTATGGAGGGAGAAGGGATAGGGACATGGGGGGATAGGAACACAGGAAAGGATAGGGACAAAAAGGGGAATACAGGACAGGGCAAGACAGAAACACATAGGAGAAACTGACGAATATAATGGCTGTATCAGGACACTGAGGACAAATTCTGAAACTGGAGGAAGGAAAGGGACAGGGACACAGAGGGGAGATATCGAACAGGACAGATAAGGATGTAAGAGGATGGGGGACATGGAGCGAGAAGCAATGTCAAATAGAAAGAAGATGTTACAAAGATAAGAAAAAAAGAAAAGAAAAGCATAAAAGACACTGGGACCAAAGCAAAATAGAAAACCAAAATACTCAGACAACAAAGATAGAAAAAAGTATTTTATTCAGAATTTATTAATTAGAATATGCCAGCTTATGGAAATATGCATCTCTGATTGCATTTTAGTTTGTTTCTCTAGTATTGCTGGATGCCAAGTCTGATTTCTTGAAGTTTCCAGTCCAAATTTTTGCCTTCATTGGGTTACCATATGTCTGATTTTTCCCAGACATGTCCTCCTTTTTAGGCAACTTTTGCGCATCCAGGTGATTTTAGTGATTTTCACCATTTGTCTGGGTTTCCACCAGATGGGCTGCACCTGCATCTGCCTGCACCCAGCAGTGGTGCATCTTGAACGTACCGTTGTGGAGAAAACAGGCTGGACTCCAGCAGTGCTCTATTCAGTGGGTCAGTGGAAGGCCAGCAGCGAGTTTTACACAATACCTTCCGATAACCTGGAAGCTTATCCTCTGCCATGTTCTGCCCCTCTTTGGCAATTTTCTATTTATGTGGCTGGCCTGCTGATGACCCATTGAAGAGAGCACCCTGGGGAGTACAGCCTGTTTTCTCCACAATGGTGATTTTAAGGTGTACCGATTGCCCCAGGTACAAAAACTTAATAAGCCCATTAGGGACAAAGAAGGAAGGATGGGGGAAAGAAAATGGGGAACCTGAATGGAAAATGGGAAGAGAGGAGATGCTGGATGGAAGGGTGCTGGCAGGAGAGAGAGGGAGGATATGAGAACTGGAAGCATTAGGAGAGAAAAAGGGGACACTGGATGGAAAAGAGATAGAGTGGAAAAGCTCGATGGGGGAGAGAGAGGGGACATGCTAAATGGAAGGATGGGGAGGGAAAAAGTGACCTTGAATAGAAAAGGGATAGAATGGGGATGCTGGATGGAAGTATGTGGAGAGAGGGGAGATGTTGGATGAAAGAATGAGGGAAAGAGAAGGGGGACATGTTAAATGGAAGGATGAGGAGAGAAAGAGAGGACACTGGATAGGAAAGAGGTAGAGGGGATACACTGGATGGAAGGATGTGGAGAGAGAAGAGATGTTTGGAAGGATGAGGAGAGAGCGTGCTAGTAGGAAGGATAAGGAGAGAAAAAGGGGACATGCTGGATAGAGAAGGCACAGAGAGATGCTGGATGGAAGTCAGGAGAGACCCGAGAGAAATGCGATACACTGAATGGGAAAGAAAGGTGGGGGGGACACTGGATGGAAGTTGGAAGAGAGAGAGAAGGACCTGCTGGATGGGACAGGGTAGAAGCTAGAGTTAGTATGTATGTGTGTGGGGGGGGGGGCTAATGGTGGAACCTTGTGTCTTCTTTTGTATCTTCACAAATATGGTAACCCTACGATCCAATATCATTTTCTTTTCCCTCTCCCTGTGTAGCAATGGAAAGAATGAGAGAGAGAGAGAGAGAGAGATGGTGATAATGAGAGAGAAGGAGACATGTTGTATAGGGGAGTGGAGGAGAGAGAGGAAGAAATACTATATAGGAAGGGGAAGGGTGAAAGAGGGAGATGTTGGATTCAGGGGCAGAAGGGAGTGAGGATGCTGTGCAATGGGAGCGAGGGGCAGAAGAGAGGAAGAGACATGCTGGACCATGGTAGGAGGGACAGGAAATAAAGATAGATGAGACAGGAGGATGCTAGTGGGAGGAGGAGGGGGTGGAGTGGAAGGTACAGGGAGATTTCAGACTTCAAGGGTAGGTAAGGGAAAAAGAGGGAGCAGATGCTGGGCAGGAAGAGTGAAGGAAGAAAGAAGCTGAGAATGATGGCACCATGTGGGAGAGGTGGGGTGGGGGGAGGTTGACAGGGAAATGAATGAGCAGTGGTAAAAATATGGTAATAAGGAATAGGCTGACGTTGGAAGGGAAAAGAAAGTGGGTGAGAGAATAAGATGGAAATTTGTTAGGAAGCTGAAAAGTAAAGATGAGAAGGGAGAAAGGGTGAAATCTGAGTGGACAGGTAGAAAAGCAAAAAAAGAAGAAAAGAGATCAATGGAAAGGTTAATTTGTCAGAAGCAGTTGTAGATTGCTACAACTTGTAGTGAAGGAATGGAACAAGACAAGAGAGATGAGAAAAGACAAATGGCCAGCAGACACTTGAAGGAGAATATATAAAAGACGAGAAAGCAATAAAGAGAAACTGGAACCAACTTGAAGGAAAAATAAATCTCTAGACAAAAAAAGGTGAAAAAAAGCATTGTTTTTTATTGACTGAAATATATTAGCTTTGGGAAATGTGTATAGCAGTTCTCTTTATATTATGTTCAATAAAAAAGGAAATGCATTCCTGTTTTTATTTCTCTACTGTTGAAGTACTTGCTAAGTTTAACTTTTTGGGGTTTCCAGTTCAATTTTTGTCTACTTATTTTTGTTTCTAATTTGTGACCTCTTGTTCTATATTTGGTGAGGGTCTCTCAGTGTGATAGTAATGGCAGGTGGGGAGCTTGGAGGAAAGGGGATTAGAGGGGCCCTCCTTTATTTTCTGAACTCTAGCATGTCCAACACTGGCCCTGACCCTTGCTGTAGCTGGTGGGGATCGCCAAACACCACCAATTGAGGATTTGCTCCAAAGATGGCTGGAACTCCCTTCTAAGTGTAGCAGTCACCTGCAGCATCCTTGAACCACTGAGGTGCCAGCATCTGTGGCTTAGGGACATTGCTGCTGCCTTCCAAGCTTGGTAAAAGGGACTTTTGGCCAACTTCAGAGGAAGTCTTCAGCTGCATAGCTTGTGGGTCCTCATCAGCTAGAGTATTTATATTTTATATTGACATTAGGGGCTTTGGTAGAGACCCATTTACAAAGAATGGGCTCTTCCCAAATAATATTTCCAAATTAATAAAGTATCTTTGCTTACTGTACTTGTAAAAGGGGCTCTACCACAGCCTCTAACATAGTTCAGTACCATAAATTAAATAACTACTTCTGAAGTTTATGGGGTTGGGCTTGGATGGAAGAGATTACTTGCGGGGACAGGTTTGATTCCAGCAGGGATGGACAGGGACAGATTTAGTTCCAGCAGAGATAGATAGTGCCCAATTTGATTCCAGTGGGGTTGGGAGGAGATGGGTTTGATTTCTATCCCATGCAACTCTCTACTCAATAGTTTACATCTGTAATTATGCAAAAGGTATTTTGATACACCCTGGACTAATTTAGAGCACTGGTCTTTGACCTCAGGGCCGCCGCGTGAGCAGACTGCTGGGCAGGATGGACCACTGGTCTGACCCAGCATCGGCATTTCTTATGTTCTCACCAGGTATAAGATAAGACTACAGGCTTGAGGTGACAGAGTATCCCACAAATGGGACAAGATGTCCTGGTACAATCTCCATATTTTAGGAGAGCCCTGCCTAGCATTCAAGTACTCCATTTTCAACATATAAAATATTTCATTTCTCCCCAATGTAATCGAGGGGGCATTCGACCTCCTCCAGCCTACAAAGCTAATGCATATAACTTTTAGGTGTAGACCACAGGGATAGGAGTGAGGAAGCTTTTCCATCTTTATGGTTGCTAAACATATAAAAGATGGTGGTATTGGAAGTGTGTGAAATTCCTTCAAAGAGACCGATTAATGTTTCTTGGATGAAGTGTTATGACTAATGTGGCAACCAATTTGCCTTAATCCTGTGGGCAACATGCCTTCTACTCTTCATAACGCAAATACTATACACACTAGTTACCTACTAAAGTTTTAAATTCTTTTTTTCACCTGGTTTGATTTTATGCTTATGGTTTTTATGGATTTTTGCACTAATAAATTTAATTAAATAAATTTAAAATTATTGGACATAATGATGTATGGGGCAGGCCTTATTTAGACCTTGAGTCTGGTGTTTGTCATCTATGAGACCTTGCCCAGGGTTAAATCTTGCTTTTATTAGTGATCTTTACCCGTACTGATGTCCTATTATTATTGCCCTAGATATTTTTTTTAGTATCATATTTTTTTTTTAATCTTTATTCATTTTTAAACTTATAATAAATCTTATAACATATCCATACAAATAACCATAAATATATCACTTAATAATCAACAATGATACATATAATATTCTCTTATCTCCCCCCCTCCCCACCCTTAAGTATCTTTTTGAGTCTCCCATTCTGGCATACTCTCACCAGGTGATAAAAAGATTTTTGCCAATTGTGTTTTGTATACATTAGGGACTTTGTCTTAAGTCACTCTTATCTCCATTACTCTTTTTACCTTGCTTTTCTAGGCTTAACTCTTACTACATACTGTAGTAAGCTGGTTAAATTGAAGAAGAATCCTTAATAGCCTATGTGCCATGAATTAAAGCTAAGAAGGGAAAGGAGTACATTGTCTATAGACACTTCAAATTGATTATGTACTAGCTTTAGGGCTGAACCTCAGCCCCATTACAGAAGGGGACCACACACTAGTCTAAAATGGGGTGCCCCAAAGTGATTGCAACAAAGGTCAGCTACCACTAGATGGTCAGGAGTAGAGAATGACATGGGAATGTCACAACAACTAGTAAGGACTAACACTGATAGCATATGCTAACAATTAGAAAATGGCTCCCTTTATTCACTGTGGTGGAACACTACCTATCTGGCAAGTTCTGCTGAATTTAGAATGAGGTCAAGCATTCATCCAGGTGTGATGTCTGCTCTACAAGACTCCTGACCAGAGAATTACGTGAGGACAAATTTGTCCCTGTCCCCGCGGGATCTCAATATCCCCATCTCATCTCTGTGCATTCTGTCACTATCTCTGTCCCATTCCTGCAAGTTCTGCCTTAACCGTACAAGTCTCGAACGCTTATGATTTTAAAGTGTTGGAGGCTTGTGCATATTGGGACAGAGCATGCGGAGATAGAGGGATCCTGTGGGGATGGGGAAAATGTATCCTTATGTCATTCTCTAGTCAGGAATCTTGAAGAGCAGACATAACAGCAACCCTTCCTCCAAAGGTGGCCAAAAGTCCCTTTTACCAAGCTGGGCAAGCAGCAGCAATATCCCTAAGCCACAGATGCTGGCATCTCACAGGCTCAAGGATGCTGTCAGTGACATATTTTTGTAATCGATTTGCCTGCTGCTGTGGGTTGCTTTTGGTGTTCTGTCATCCACAACTGTGACTTTTTTTTTTTTTTAATTTGTACGTTCATCTGGGTATTGGTGGCACTATCTCTAAACCAGTGGTTCTCAACCCAACTTTTGGAACACATCCAGCCAATCTGGTTTTCTGCTTAAGATAGCTGCTATCCACCAACAATATGCATGGAATAGTTTTGCATGCACTGCTTCCAAAATATGCAAATCTATCTCATGCATGTTCATTCATCATAAGGCATATGGGGACAGACTTAAAGATATCAATAGGTATACTTTTGAGAAAAGGCGGGAGGGGGAGATATAATAGAGACGTTTAAATACCTACGTGTTGTAAAGGCGCATGAGTCGAGTCTCTTTCATTTGAAAGGAAGCTTTGGAATGAGAGGGAATAGGATGAAGTGAAGAGGTGATAGGTTCAGGAGTAATCTAAGGAAATACTTTGATTACAGAAAGGGTGGTAGATGCATGGAACAGTCTCCCGGAAGAGGTGGTGGAGACAGAGACTGTCTGAATTCAAGAAAGCTTGGGAAGAGGAAGAGATAATGTTTACCGCAAATGGGCACTGGATGGGCTATTTGGCTTTTATCTGCCATCATGTTTCTATGTTTCTATATCCTGAAAATCTGAATGGCTGGAAGTGTACTGAGAAATGGCTTGAGAACTACTGCTCTAAAAACTACTAACTCAGACAGGGCCCAGATTAAAACTAGGCCAGACCTCTAGCTGTCCCTGAACATACCATGAGAGAGCACAGAATGATCCATTTCCTTGTTCATCCAACACACATGGTAGCACAAATGGAGCCCAGTATGAATTATTAGTGAAAACCATCTCCAAAAGTCAAAAGCATTAGACTTTAAAATCTGTTTCTTCAGTGTTTTGACTGTGTGGGTGGTTTCTGGATAGAATGTGTGTAAAATGAAAGAAAAAAAACAGGAGAAACAGTTGGGTTATTACAGCGTTGCTGGAGTGCATCTAGAGAATTGGTACCCAGGGGAAAATTAATTGGTGTTCTCTGATGTCGTCGCATCTGCCAAGTACTATAATTTAACTGGCGGCAACAAATTTTTGATATACAGTATGGAGAAAGGAGCAAAAACCAAATCATGGAACACAGAACTGTACAATATTCTCAAGTTGATGCCTGCTTGCAAAATAATATTAAATTATTCTAGCTAAACTATGAATGCAAAAGCACTGGCTGGATTTCTCACAATATCAGTCTGCAATTCTTGAATTTATTACATTTTCTGTCCACTGTGGGCTCCTTTTACAAAGTTGCACTAAAGTCTTAACACGTGGAATAGCATGCACTAAATTGCCATGCACACTAGCTGAGCAGGCAGTAGATTTTCAGCTAGCGCACACTAGAGCGCACGCTAATCCGGTACGTGCGCTAAAACCACTAGCGCGGCTTTGTAAAAGGAGCCCTGTATATCTAGATCTCTTTGTTATTGTCCAATTTTTTTTTTCTGTTAATCTTTTCCTTCAGAATTAAGAGTGTCCCTTTTCTGATGGCCATGATCTCTGTTCATTAAAATCTTTTTAATCCCCATTGATGCAGCACCTGGATTTCAGTTCTCTCCTGTTGCATTTATGCTCGATATGTGCCAGTGTGATATCTACATGGGGGCTCCAGAGAGTCAGTGCTCCAGCACCCTGATCTCCTTAAACTCATCAGGGCAGGTGAGATTATGGAGGAATTTTCAGGCTCTGGAAAAGATAACTCTACAGGTTAAATAATAACATTTACCTTCAGGTGCCAATTCTGTGGATGTAGCAATTGTTTAAGCCCTCTCCAAAGTATTGAGCAAACTCCTTCACTGTGTGGCAGGAGAGGTAATATGTATTGACTTAATATCCCCAATCAGCTTGATAGCCTGTCTTCTATGTATACAGGAATGGACTGTTCGAAAATACTCCCTCCCTCCTTCCTTTCAGGTAAAAGCACTCACAACACTTCATATCACTTGCAATTTTACTCATGTTGTCTGGAGGCATTTCCCACAGCGAGCTTAAGTGGGAGAGATGACAAAAAGAAACATATGGCAATTTTCAAATCTATGCACCCTATTTCCAAAGGACAAAGTACTCAGTAAATAAATAGGTGCAAATTTTGGAGGTACGTTTTCCTGGAGCAATGGTCAAAACAAAAGTATGTGCACATTTTTGCATTGATGAAATAAGCCTGTAGGTTAAAACTACCTGTAAAATGTACATCTATATGGGCAATTTGATTATTACCCCCACTGATACAGGTATCTCTTGTAGAATGAAATATGAATTGGAGAGGGAAAAAAAAAGGAGCACAATTGATATGGATTTTCAAAGCTGGTTAGCTGGCTAATTCCTGAAGCTAATGTCCTAGTATAATCTCCTTCTTTTGGGAAAGCCCGGCCTAGCATTCAAGTACTCTATTTGCAACATATAAAACATTTCATTTCTCCATAGTGTAATTATGGGGGCATCCAACTTCCTCCAGCCTAAAAATTTAATGCATATATTGTAACTTTTAGGAAAGCCCACAATCCACCCACGATCCGCCCCTGGCTGTGCCCCCTTTTCAAATTCATGCACTGCAACTGGCACATACTTTTTATAGAATCACACTTTTCAAAATTGTGTGCATAACTTTTAATTAGTGCCAATTAGCATTAATTATGAGGTATTAATTGCCAATTATCAGTATCAATTAGGCCAATTAATCAAGTTGTGCATGTAAATCACAATCTGCGTGTACAACTTAAGGCACCATATAGAATTTGGGAATAGGTGTGTAACACACATGCATCGGGTCCCTTCGCCAGCTTACATGCCCAGTGGCATAACTGGCTTGCTGGCTACACAGAGAGGGGCACCCCATCCTCTAGTTGAAGCACCCCTCTCCTCCAGACAGCAGTTGTAGGCTGCAGTCCGCATATGCATGGCTGTCGGCTCCACCGGTCCCCTGCCCTGAAACAGGACGTTGACATCAAAGGGGGTGGGGGAGGGGCTGGCGAAGTTGACAGCCACACACATGCAGACCGAAGCCCTGTGACCGCTCCAGCACCTGGGGTGGATCACCCTCACTGCCCTGCCTTTGGTACGCTAGAGCACATGCCTAAATGCAATCTTCACATACATTGGCAAGTCCTAGCTCCCTGTTCCCCCCCACCTCTTGCAGTCTGGTATCTTTCTTTCCCCCTCCCACATTTCAGTATCTCTCATTCTTCCCTCCTCCACGGCCTGTGCCAACCTTGTCTGTGTGACATGCTTCTTACTACTTTTCCCTCTTGTCGCATACTGCCTATCATTGGAGGTTGTCTAAGCGGATTTTATATTCAGGTACTCACACATTTTTCCTTGTCTATCCCAGCTGGCTCACAATCTACCTAATGTACCTGAGGCAGTGCAGGATTAAGTGACTTGCCCAGGGTCACAATGAGCAGCACTGGGTTTGAATTCACAACCTCAGAACCACTGGGCTACTCTTCCCTCCTTGCTTCCTTCAGTACCCTTTGTGACCTGCACTGTATCCTAGTCTCAGGCTCTGGCCCTATTGGTCCCTTTACTCTCCTTGTGGGTCTTATTCTTGCCCTTCCTCCCTGTAAGACAAAGAAACCTCCTCTTCTCTTCCCTTGCAATGCTTCACCTCATTTTCCTTTTTTCTGCCCAACTTCTCTCTTTCTCAGCTTTATGCTCTACATTATTCCACCTCTAAAATTAATCAACTCATGAATCAGAAAGCCCATAACTACTTCTCTGCCATACTATACCTAGCTCGCTGGCTAAGGCCAGCATGAATGAACAAGGGCGCAGGCTGATAGAAGACCCCTTTGGACTCCTAAAATCATAAATAGGTATTTCCTTTTCCCAAATCCTAAACTGTGAACATCCAGACCTGAATGTCTCCAATCTCATCTCACTATTAACTATAAAAGGAAGGGTAGACACATTACTTAACAGTAAAACACCTGAATTCACAGTGTCTACTTACATTTGTGCCAAGTGGTCTATAGAGCTGGAAACACGCTACAAAATTGGCCTCAAAATCACAAAGGATCACGACTCAAAAAGAGCATAAGCTCCCATTAGAGTCTTTCTTATTATCATTGGCCTGCGACCAGAAAAAAGCCAGAGAATAAAAAACTCCCTTCTAAATAAGGAAGAAAAAATTCTCTGACCAAAAAACTGGACTGATATCCACTACTTCAATAGGGCACTGGGCACAAATAGTTCAATCAAAGGGTTATTAAATAGCAGTTACTTAGCTGCTAAGTAGTCATGAAGCTTTAAAGTATTACTGCTTCTTCATGGGTCCATCAGTGAATACATCAAAAATCCATTTTGCCAGTCAAACGATGGTTGTAATCCCCCAAATGGAAAAAAAATCTTAATTTTCAAAAATCACAAAAATCTCAACAAGACACTTTGCAAGGCCTTGTTTCGTGGATTGCTGCATCATGAGAATAACCTCTCAAACATCCAAAATTGGCCCAAAAATGGGAGTCCTGGTTTATATTCGGGTCATCCACCAGTGACCATCCAAAACCCTTCCGGACGTCCTGCAGGCCTGCCTTAGGCCGAGACAGGAGGGATCCCTCCCATCTCCTGTCTTGGCCAACACTAACAATTACCACCCTTACTCCTTTTCTCCCTCGCGTACCTGTTTGTTCCCTGGTGGTCCAGCGTGTATCCCCCGCTGAAATCCTCCAGAAAATTGTAAAGGTAAGTAGCTAGCGGTGCACCCAGGCCAGCAGCAGCGAGCTTTTCATGCTGCCGGCCGGCCCTGCACCGCTCCTTGATAGGCTGCCGTGAGAACCGTAAATCCTGCGAGAACTTGCGGCAGCCTATCAAGGAGCAGTGCAGGGCCGGCCGGCAGCACGAAAAGCTTGTTGCTTCATGCTGGCCTGGGTGCGCTGCTGGCTACTTACCTTTACAATCTTCTGGAGGATTTCAGCGGGAGATACATACTGGACCACCAGGGAAC
Source organism: Geotrypetes seraphini (assembly GCF_902459505.1). Taxonomy (NCBI): domain Eukaryota; kingdom Metazoa; phylum Chordata; class Amphibia; order Gymnophiona; family Dermophiidae; genus Geotrypetes; species Geotrypetes seraphini. The sequence goes on from NC_047086.1 coordinate 288,596,267, forward strand.
AAACAGGTACGCAAGGGAGGGAAGGAGACAGGGTGGTAATTGTTATTGTTAGCCGGGGCAGGAGACGGGAGGGATCCCTCCTGTCCCGGCTTACCACTAGGTGGTTTAAGTTAAGGGGAATGGTTACCAGTAATTTATTGGCTAGGATAGAGGGCAGAGGGGAGTACAGGACAATCAAGCCATTGTGACATCACTGATGAGGTTGGCTCTTTTTTTAGGGGGAAGAGGGTACAGGGAAGGAAGGTGGGACAGTGTTCAGAGCCTGGCAGGGAGAGGGGACAGTATTCAGAGCCTGGCAGGGAAGGGGGCTTGGTTCACAGCCTGGAAGGGAATGGGACTAAGTGCAGGGCAGAGAGGGAAGGGGGCTGGGTGCAGAACTTGGCAGGGAGGGGGGCTGAGTGCAGAACCTTACAGGGGAGGGCATAACGGAGGGGACACTGGGTGCAGATCCTGGCAGGGCATGGCACTTGAATATTAAGTCCCCAACTTATATTCAAGTTAACCATTTTTCCTCCTTTTTGGGGGGGAAATGGGGGTCTTGGCTTATATTCAGATCGACTTATATTCAAGTATATATGGTAGTAAGAACAGTTAATGTAGCTGGTTTTATTTTTATTTATTTATAAGTTTTAGTAATCATATTACAAGAATCCTCTTGTTAGAGAAATTCAGAGATAATGTTAAACGAATAATCCAAAATATTATAGATATTGCATATTATAATAGGAATAACAAAGAATGATAATAAACATATAAAAGATTCCCAATAGTCAATTATATACTCTTCCTTAGACCACTCATTGAAGACAAGATGATAAAAGAGATAAGGAGATCTCACACCTATGTAGACTACTTTTTAGGTAAAAGGCTTAACATGGTTTCCCGGAATAATCTTATCTAGCAGCTCTTATTTATTTAGTTGTTTTAATCAATTTTTGAGAGTGTAGAAAACTACGAAGTTGTTCCGGTGCAAAGTATATATATTTGTTCCCTGCATATTTTATCACACATTTACAGGGATAACTTAATAAGAAAGTCCCTCCCATTTTTGTTATTTCTTCCCTTATACTTAAGAATAATTTCCTCTGCTCTTGAGTAGATTAAGTTACATCAGGGAAAATGTAGATTTTTTTCTCCAAGAAACAAATTTTGGGAGAGATGAAAATAGTTCTTCATTATCATATTTAAGTCCTGCTCAAACACTAATGAAACAATCATGGTTCCTCTATATCAGGGGTCTCAAAGTCCCTCCTTGAAGGCCACCATCCAGTCGGGTTTTCAGGATTCCCCCAATGAATATGCATGAGATCTGTGTGCATGCACTGCTTTCAATGCATATTCATTGGGGAAATCCTGAAAACCCGACTGGATTGCGGCCCTCAAGGAAGGACTTTGAGATCCATGCTCTATATAGAATTTCCTTCTGAGTAGTTTCAAGAATAGCAGTCAAATTTTTCAAATCTAATTCTTGAGGATGAAAATTCTGTGTTTTTCTTGGAAGGTAATAGATTTTATTTATAGGCAGGATACACTCAGATGAAATTTTTAAAGACTCAAGAAGATATCTTTTGAAAACTTCAGTAGGTGTCCCAACAGCTTATTTAGGAAAATTCAAAACTCTTAAATTCAATTTTCTACTGAAATTTTTAATTTTTCGTTGAAGATAAGTTCTATCTCGAACTATTGTAGAAGATAAAGATTTTAATGAGGAAATCTCCTTATCCACCAGATCAAACTTTATCCCAGAACAAGCATTCTCACATATGGGTGACATCATCTGACGGAGCCCCGATGCGGACACCTCACAAGCAGACTTGCTTGAAGAAACTAGAAGTTTTGAGTCGCATGCGCGAGTGCCTTCCCGCCCAGCACAGGGCGCGTCTCCTCAGTTCTTAGTTTTCTGCGGAGCCGAGAAGTCCATCTTTGACTCTCTGCGTTCAACTTCGTTCACTTTTGCCTTCTCTACAACCGCGGTTGGTGTATTTTCTTCACGAATCGCTGTTTTATTTTGTTTTATATTGTTTAGTTTAAAAAATAAAAATTTTTTATCTTCCGTCCATTCTCTGGGACGGGCCACTTGGCCGCAGCCCATGAGGTTCGACTTTGCAGCGGCTATTTTTCAGCCTATGTCCCGGCCTGTTACAGGCTTTAAGAAGTGTAGCAAGTGTCGGCGCGTGATCTCTATCACAGACCCTCACAGACGCTACCTCAAGTGCCTTGGGCTTAAACATCTTCCCAGGTCGTGCCTGCCTTGCCAAACACTTCAACCTCGTGCTTTTAAGCGTCGTTGCATTCTGGTGGACAAGCTCTTCGAGATAGAGTCTTCGACTGATCCCTCGACTTCGAAGGCGTCTCCGGCCTCGACTTCCATCGAGCCTACTTCTGCGCCTCCTGCTTCCACCTTGAGTCTCATCAAACCTTTATCGTTTGCAGCGGCTCTTGCTTTGATGTCATTTGCTGTATCTTCCCCTGTTTCCTCAGGTCAGATAGCTCAGCAGTCGGTTCCACTGGTGGTGATTAAAGTGTCTAAGACTACTAAGTTGAAACACACTCACACTGCCTCGAAGGAACCTCCAGCCAAGGCAGGTGGTCCGGTTTCAGACGTGGATCCCACCTTGCTGGCTTCTTTCCAGACCATATTAGAGAAGCAGTTTCTTTAGTACCTTACTATTATGGGTCCTAAACTGCTTCCTATTATCCTGCCTGGGCATTCAGCAGACTCCCGCGAGGTCGAGCCACTTCCTATGTCCCAGTCAAAGTCACACTCTTTGCAGGGAGCAGAGTCTCTGTGAGTCTGCCATCCAAGCACGAAAAGCAAGGAGTAGATTCTTTGCGAGTGCATCGACGGGAATCCTCACACTCTCAGCAAGGAGCAGAGTCTTTTCGAGTGCATCGAGGTTCCTCCTCCAAGCCTCTGGAGCTTCGATCTACAGCCTCTAGTCCTATTCATACATTGGCATCGGCTGCTTCTGTCTCCGAGGCGAAATCTCCTCGATCCTTGAGATCTGGTTCTAGACACAGTTCTCACCATCGTTCGAGGCCTTCATCGAGGCATTCTTCCAGGCATCGTTCTTCACAGGATAAACCATCTTCCTCGCAGCCTCGCTCTACTCCAACCTCGACCAGACCACCGACTCCTCATTCGAGGTCTCCGATGTCGGACCTCGAGGATATTCCGGTCTCAATTGCCTCGTCCAAGTCACCGGGTTCCTATGAGGCTTTTTTCCATGCCGAAGCTTCTTCTTTGACACATGCTGCCTTGATGTCCTCGAGTCCTTCTCGAGACAAGGCATTGCCAGATCAGCTATCTTTCTCGTCTTTCCTGCGACAGATGGCTGTAGACTTGGATGTACAATTGGACACTGGCTTCAAATATTCTAAGGAATATCTCAAAGTCATGCGTCTTCCTCAGCCTCCGGCAGAGTGTCTCAAGCTTCCGCTTCATAAGCTTTTGAATCAGACTTTTGCTCGATGCATGGAGACTCCCTTTTCCATACCAGCAGTTCCAGGAAAATTGGACTCAAGGTATAAGACGGTGCATCACAAGGGATTTGACAACTCACAGTTATCTCATCAATCCCTGCTAGTTTAATCTTCCTTGAAGAGATCCCATCCTTCCAAGGTCTATGCCACAGTCCCTCCTGGAAGGGAGGGGAAAACTATAGACAAATTTGGACGTCACATCTACCAGAATGCTATGATGTCCTCTAAAGTCCTCAATTATAATTTTTATTTCATCACTTATTTTGAATTTCTTCTTTCTCTTCTACAGAAGTTTTTGGCTAAGATGGATAACCACATGCTTTTTTAGTTTCAAGAGGTCATTGCTTCTTTCTCTCAGTTACGTGTCCTTCTCCTGCAATCATCTTACGATGCCTTTGAATTATCTGCCCGAGCAGCTGCTTGCTCTGTGGCTATGCGTCATCTTGCATGGCTTCATACCATTGACATGGACCCTAACCTTCAAGACCGCCTGGCTAACATTCCTTGTCAAGGCAATGACCTCTTTGACGAGTCAATCGAAGCAGCCACTAAAAAATTATCTGACCATGAAAAATAATTTGCTTCAGTCGTCAGACCTAAACCAAAGCCAGCTCATGCCAAGCCTGCATGCCCTGCTGTTATCTATCAAAGGCATTTTGCTCCAAAGCCAGCTCCTTATACTCGCCCTCCTCTGAAAAAACAGCAACCTCAGAAGCAACAGAAATCCCAACCTTCTGCTGCACCTAAGGCTTCTCAGCCTTTTTGACTGTTTACAACAGAGCATAACCTCCACCATTCTGTCTCTGTCCCCTTTTCCCCCTATAGGAGGTCTTCTCCATCATTTTTACAACCGATGGATGTTAATTACCTCCGACCTCTGGGTGCTTACCATCATCAGGGAAGGATACTCTCTTCATTTCACTCAGGTTCCACCAGAGCTTCCTCCAAAAGAGTATCCTTCCAATCTGTCTCAGACTGCCCTTCTTCAGGAAGCTCAAGCTCTGCTTCATCTCCATGCCATCGAACCGGTTCCCTTGGAGCAGCAGAACAGGGGGTTTTACTCCCGTTACTTCCTTGTTCCGAAGAAGACGGGCGATCTGCGACCCATTCTGGATCTCAGGGCTCTCAACAAATTTCTAGTCAAAGAAAAGTTTCGAATGTTGTCCCTGGCATCCTTTATCCCCTTCTCGAGCAGAATGACTGGTTATGCTCTCTGGATCTCAAGGAGGCCTACACTCACATTCCCATTCATCCGGCCTCCTGTCAATATCTCAGATTTCGGGTGGGGAATACAGAGTTCTGCCCTTTGGCCTGGCCTCGTCTCCCAGAGTGTTCACCAAGTGCCTGGTAGTGGTAGCAACAGCTCTACGAAATCATGGTCTTCAGGTATTTCCTTACCTCGATGACTGGCTCATCAAAGATTCCACATCTCAAAGGGTTATTGTAGCAACCCAATGGACTACGTGGTTCCTACAAAGTTTGGGATTCGAAGTCAACTTTCCCAAATCCCAACTTCAGCCCTCACAGAATCTACAATTCATTGGAGCTGTCCAACTCGGAGCATTCCTTCCGCAACAACATCTGGAAGCTCTTCTTCAACTCTGTCACACTGTGTCTTCCCGCTCGTCCATCTCAGCGAGACATGATGGTACTTCTGGGTCACATGGCCTCCACAGTACACGTGACTCCTTTTGCCAGACTTCACCTCAGAATCCCTCAGTGGACCCTGGCCTCTCAATGGACACAGGTTTGCGATCCTCTTTCTCGCCACATTACAGTCACCACTTTGAAGCAGTCTCCGTTGGTGGATGCTATCTTCCAATCTTTCCAGAGGCTTGCTTCTTCAAACGCCTCCTCATCAGAAGGTCCTCACGACAGACTCTTCGACTTATGCTTGGGGCGCTCATCTCGATGGTCTCCGTACTCAAGGCCTCTGGACTAGTACGGATCGTCAGTGTCATATCAATCAGTTGGAACTCAGAGCGATCCTCAGAGCTCTCCATGCTTTTCAACATCTACTTCACGACACAGTAGTCCTTGTCCGCATGGACAACCAGGTCGTCATGTATTTATGTCAACAAGCAGGGAGGGACAGGGTCTGCCTCCCTTTGTCAAGAAGCTCTGGAAGTTTGGCACTGGGCAATCCGCCACAACACCTTCCTCAAAGCAGTCTACATTCAAGGGGTGAAGAATTGTTTGATGGACAACTTGAGTCATCTCCTGCAACCTCACGAATGGACTCTCCATTCCTCGCCTCTTTACCACATTTTTTCACAGTGGGGCACTCCACAGATAGACCTCTTTGCAGCTCCCCACAACCACAAATTGCCTCAATTCTGCTCCAGGATATACTCTCCTCACCGAGGCAGATGCTTTTCTTCTGGAATGGACGAATCTTTTCCTATATGCATTTCCTCCATTCCCTCTCATTCTCAAGACTCTGGTCAAGTTGAAGAATGATCAAGCCACCATGATTCTAATCGCTCCTCGGTGGCCGAGTCAACCATGGTACTCCCTTCTACTTCAACTCAGCAGCAGGGAGCCATACCTTCTACCAGTTTTTCCTTCTCTGCTTACACAGAGTCAAGGATCTCTACTTCATCCCAACCTGCAGTCTCTACACCTGACAGCCTGGTACCTCTCAACATAACCCCTCTTCAGTTTTCTCAATCTGTACGGGATGTTTTAGAAGCTTCTAGAAAGGTTACAACTAGACAATGCTAGCACCAAAAATGGACTAGATTTTCTACATGGTGTTTTTCTCATCATACGGAGTCTCAACATTCCTCCTTATCTTCTGTTTTCGACTACCTGTTGCACTTATCCAATTCTGGCCTCAAGTCTACATTTATCCGAGTCCATCTCAGTGCAATTGCGGCTTTTCATCAGCCTATTGAAGGGAAACCTCTCTCTGCTTATCCGGTGGTTACCAGATTAATGAAAGGACTTTTCAATGTCAAACCTCCTCTCAAACCACCTCCTGTGGTTTGGGACCTCAATGTTGTCCTTACTCAACTCATGAAGCCTCCATTTGAACCAATGGATAAGGCTCATCTGAAGTATCTCACATGGAAAGTGGTATTTTTCATTGCTCTCACTTCTGCTCGACGAGTCAATGAGCTGCAAGCTTTAGTTACTGACCCACCATTAACGTGTTCCATCATGACAAGGTAGTTCTTCATACTCATCCGAAATTCCTACCTAAAGTGGTCTCAGAATTTCACCTCAACCAATCCATCGTACTTCCAGTTTTTTTTCCAAAGCCTCATTCTCACCCTGGAGAATCAGCTCTTCATACTCTGGACTGTAAACGTGCTTTGGCCTTCTACTCGGAACGCACCAAACCACACAGAACCGCTCCTCAACTTTTTGTTTCTTTCAATCCCAATAAGTTGGGACATCCAATTTCTAAGCGCACCATCTCGAACTGGATGGCGGCTTGTATCTCATTCTGCTATGCCCAGGCTGGATTACCCCTTCACAGTAAAGTCACAGCCCATAAAGTCAGAGCAATGGCAGCTTCAGTAGCTTTCCTCAGATCTACACCTATTGAGGAAATTTTCAAGGCTGCCTGCTGTCCCTGGATAACACCTGTTACGGTAAGTAACTGTGCTTTCTATGCATTTCAGCTTGAATATTTTGCGCTGACAAAGATAAATCATCTAATTTAGTTGCTACCTTGGATATATCTTCAGATGATTTTGTGACTGCAACTTCGAGTCTCTGAAGACTCTTCCAAATAGCTCCAAGAGTCACTGCAGAGGGGTCTGAGTTCTCTTCGAACCCAGAGAATGTTGCCTTGGCGTCCTGTCCAGCGCTACAGCTCCCTCCGTGTGAGGATGCTGAGCTCATCGATCGCTCGGTTCTCTCACGCAAAGCACTGTGCTGCGCCGGATTCGGCAGTGAACACGCTGCTGGAGGGAGAGAGATGTTTCCAGGCCCAGCGCTCCGGCAATTCTTTCCATCTGGGCTTCAGCGGGCACGATTCCTCCTCCTTCAATTGCCGAGGAGCTCATCAGGAACCGATCCATCAGCGATTGTCTGGGGGCAGAGGAGTCCTCCCGGAGAACACCCTTGCATTTAGTATGGGGCATTTTCCTTTTTCAGTGAGGAAAAAAACGTTTAGAAGACAAAACCAGCAAGGTAAGATGGGAACATCAGTTCCGAGTGCGATCACGCTGCCGCCATCTTGTCGCTTCAATGTAGCTGGTTTTAAAAAGGGTTTGGACAAGTTTCTGGAGGAAAAGTCCATAAACTGCTGTTGAGACAGACATGGGTAAAGCCACTTCTTGCCCTGGATTGGTGGCATGGAATGCTGCTATTATTTGGATTTTTGCCAGGTAGTTGTGACTTGGATTGGCCTCTGTGAAGACAGGCTACTGGGCTAGATGGACCATTGGTCTGACCTAGTAAGGCTATTCTTATGTTCTTAACCAATGGGAAACAAATGCAAAATAGTAGCATTAGTTTTGTTTTATTTTGGATGGGATGTTGAAGCAACCAGTTCTATTTATTTTTTGTTTCAGTGTTTCTACTTAACTTCTGTTAACGCATGTTGATTTTGTTTTAATGTTTATGTTTTCATTTTGTAAACCATGTTGGTGTTTTATTGGCAAAAGACAGTATAAAAATGTATTAAACTGAACTAGATTAAACAAGTAGTATAACAACCCTTGTTATATTTTGTATTTTTCTTACAGATTATAGAATTATACAGTTCAGTGGAACTTATTAAGATAGGAACAACTCACACCTGGATAAGTCCTGTTCACTGGGTCCAACCAAGTTGAATGTTCAGTGGTACAATCTGGATAATGATACTGAAAAAATAGCCACCTGAACATGTGCCCTAGATATTTGTTAGCTCCATCCACCCAAGTCAAAGGAAACTCTCCCCTCTTCGGATCTATCGGGAGGACAACAGATTTATGTTTATTTAACTGGAATCCGGAATAAAAACTGAATTCAACCAAAACGCCCAATATAGTGTTACATGAGATAGGACCAGTAATACATCATCAGCGAAAGCCAACGCTTTAACACTCTAGCTCCCAAGTCAACCCCATGTATGTCTTTATCTAGCAACACTGAAGAAGGAGCTCTAGATATAACAAAAAAAGTAACGGCAATAGGGGACACCCCTGACAAGTGCCCCATCTGATGGGAAAGGAAGGGGTCTCCTGACCATTGACCAAGACAGAGGCTTCTGGACAGTGATAAAGGGTCTTAAGCACCTGAAAAAACCACACCGAAATGCCTATATAGGTTAAGAGGTTCAACAAGTAATCCCAATTATTGACTTTATCAAATGCTTTTTCAGTGTCTAAGCTGACTAAAGCCGCCGAGGTAGATGCATGTGTACAATGAGCTAGAGGGGCTCATAATCAAAATGGAAAGACATCTAAAATCCCACCTAAATCAGCACTTGGATGATCTACAAGATAAGTCGTCCAAGTGCCGATAATCGGAACGGGTTTTAGACGTACCTAAAAATAGCTTAAGCCTTTTCAGTGCTGCTGTATGCCCAGAGCTGAAAGGGGCGTTTTAGGAGGAGTGATGAGGGCGGGATTTGGGCAGGACGTGGGCTGACCTAGACTTACTATATAAACAGTAATCTAGTTTGAGATAAGTAATCTAGCTGCCTGCTAAACAAGTAGTACACTTTGTATTATACTCGTTAAGACTGAAGTTTTATTACATATATTTAAGTTGCACTTAGGAAAAGTTTGGACTTTTTATCACAATATTTAAGCTACACTCTTTGAAAAAATAAAAAAATAAAAAGTCCAGGAAGTTGGGCCTATGACTGGCGTATGGAGCTATAAAAATACGCTGACCGTTCAGTCCATGATAGGACTACGCGTAGGCTCCGAATCTGAGGCCCCGGTTTGATACATTGTGTATTCTTTACATGGAGTGGTAATTACTGACCTAGACTTAGTCATACTGCAAGTATAACCAAAAGTTTAACGAGGCTGCCTGGATGGAACTTGTACGTTGTGACTTAGGTGATGAATGATGAGACCCTAACCAGAACTGTGGCAGAACGGGACCTGGGAGTAATCATTAGTGAAGATATGAAGGCAGCCAATCAAGTAGAGAAAGCCTCATCCAAGGCTAGACAAATGCTGGGTTGCATCCGGAGAAGCTTTGTCAGCCGAAAGCCCGAGGTGGTAATGCTGCTGTACAGATCCATGGTGAGACCACATCTGGAATACTGTGTACAATTTTGGAGGCCACACTATCGGAAGGATGTGCTAAGAATGGAATCGGTTCAGCGATTGGCCACCAAGATGGTCTCAGGGCTCAAGGATGTCCCTTATGAAGAACAACTAGGTAAGTTGCACCTTTACTCTCTCGAGGAACGCAGAGAGAGGGGTGACAAGATAGAGATGTTCAAATACGTTACTGGCCGTATTGAGGTGGAAGAAGACATTTTCTTCCTTACAGGCCCTACGGCGACAAGAGGGTATCAGCTAAAAATCAGGGGCGGGAAATTCCATAGTGACACTAGGAAGTACTTCTTCACCAAAAGGGTGGTTGACCGTTGGAATGATCTTCCACTTCAGGTAGTTGAGGCCAGTAACGTGACTGACTTTAAGAACAAATGGGTTCAACACGTGGGCTCACTTCAAAGAAGAACTTAGAGGGGAGGGTTATTTGAGTGGGCAGACTTGTTGGGCCGAAGGCCCTTTTCTGCCGTCATATTCTATGTTTTTATGACATGGGAAATGTGTGTGTGTGTTAGAGACAATATGAACTGACATGGGAAATGTTATTTCAAATGAATAATGCACATCCTAATTAGTGTAACATATTGCCAAAAAAAGAAAAAGTTAAGTACTGTATGTTTGTGCTTATGGTACTGTATATACAAGGAATCATCCACAATGCTGCCCTTGTTTATTGGATCCATTAATAAAGAAATTTATACCGAATAGCAGGCAAAAACACATGTAGAAATCAAGCTCAAAGCAAGTTCTAATGACTAGCGTAAAAAATATTCCAAACACTCAAAAACCATGATTAAATACTGTCACACAGAGAACCACAGTCATTGAACAGGGCAGATTTAAGCTGCTCCACTAAAGAAGCTGAAAGGACAAGAGGATAGGCAGCGCTGCATTCAAGTAACGCAAAATCCAGCAGAAGTGAATTCTCATCAGAACATTCCAAAAGAAATGAATGCCATAGATACTAGATTGCCCGGTAGTTAATGCAGCATTTGTGTACCATCCTTCTCCTGGCAGTGAAGCAAAAAGCATGATAAAGTGTATTGTTAATTTAGTGAGAAGGTTGAGTGATGTTCCTGGGACCCTGTGGTCTCGAATGCTCCTGAACGACATCTTTCCATTATTCTTACACTGATTTGATACTAGGCATCGCAACCTAGAGAAGATCCAGGGGAAAATATGTAATGGCTGAGAGAGAAAAGTTTTTAAAAAACCCTTTCATTCTAAGGGACAACCAGCTTGATCTTGGATAAAGCACAGGGCTGTCAGTGTCCAGAATACACAGGGCATCATTTGATTTTAAACGAGAATCATCTGCCACAGAATAACTGATAGGATAATCGATTCTAAGAAATGGATAATGGTACTTCAAAGTAATTGGCATCTCATCCTATATGAAAAGCAGTATTTTCAGTCACAGGAGGAGGAACTTGCTTCTCAGTCTTCTGGTTACTCAGCTAGGCTGACCTTCAGAATATCCACAATGAATAAATATGCATGAGATGGATTTGCATGCACTGCCTGCACTCTATGCAAATCCATCTCATGCATATTTATTAAGCATAGCCTGAAAACCAAACTGGCCAGGTGTGTCCTGGAGACTGGGTTGCAAACTCAAAGCCTGGAAGTATCAAAGGGGCTGATAGAGCCATTTAAGCCTGTTGATGCCCAACCACCAATATTCAGCAGCACTAAACCAGGCAGTACCACTGAATATTGTCTCTAACTAGCCCCAAAAAAGTGGGCTGGTCAAGGGCAAGCCAGAGGGCAGTGTTGGGGAGGAGCTGAGGCTTATGCAGGTGCTGGCAATATTCAGCCGAGGTCCGCCTAAACTAAGAGGGTGAATTTAGGACAGAAATTCAACTGCTTAACTTATTTGAGCCCCAGCTGAATATTGGGCCTGGACCTGCTTAGGCCTTTTGAAAAAAAATATGAGCCCCCTGCCCCCCGAGCCCCTGACAGCATCATCTTTCTCCCTAAAAGCCATTTTTCCACCAACTCCAATCCTAGCCTCTCAATAGTTCAGGTAGGCCTTCCCCCCGTACCTACCTTGATCCTTGGTGGTCCAGTGGGGTTCATTGAAGGCAGAAGCAGAGCCACCTTGCTCCTGCCCCTTGCAGCTGCCAGCTCTAATCCTCTCTGCTCCTGCCCCCAACAACCACTACTGGACCATCAGGGATCAAGATAGGCCCAGTGGGATCTAACTGAACTACTGAGAGGTAGAGTTAGGGTTACCAGATGTCCGGATTTCCCTGGACATGTCCTCCTTTTCAAGGACATGTCCGGGGGTCTGGATGGCTTTTCAAAATCCAGTACTCTCAGCATCAGTAAACTGCAGAGCCTTGAGGAAATGATTTTGTAATCATGAAACGTAGGCTTTCATCGGCTGTTTGGAGAGGAAGCTTTCATTAGTGCCTGTACCACATTAGCAAGCCTGTCTGCCATGAAGCAACAGATAAGTGTGGCTTGCTCTTTGTTAGATTAATATTTAATCACCTTACCGTTATAGTAGGCACAGTGGGGTTGCCTATGATAGAATATTAAAGGTTAACTAATGAGGAATTTGGGTTCTCCTTCCCAGCTCTGGAGCAATGACTGCCCGGTAGCTTCTGAGGCAAATTCCCCTGCATATGTGCTTCAACTGTATGCTTTAGGTATAAAATAGTTAAGCCTTGAGCTTTAGCTTCAGCGTTTGAACTGGAGGATATAAGTGTTGTGTTTGGGTAACTTTGTATTTGGTCACATTCACTTTCATCTGCCATTTGGATGCCAAGCCTGCCAATTTCCTAAATATGTTAAAGAGCACCGACCCCGGTAAAGATCCCTGAGGCACTCCACTATTTACCCTCCTCGATTGAGAAAAATGGCTATTTAACCCTACCCTCTGTTTTCTTTTCAATAACCAATTCCTAATCCACAACAAAACATTGCCTCCAATCCCATTACTCTTTAGTTTTCTCAGGAGCCTTTCATAAAGAACCTTGTTGAAAGCTTTCTAAAAATCTAGATAGACTACATCAACTGGCTCTGCTTTATCCACATGTTTATGCACATCTTCAAAGAAATATAGCAAATTGGCGAGGCAAGACCTCCCTTGGCTGAACCCATGCTGACTTTGTTTGATTAAAACATATTTGCTTACGTGTACCACAATTTTAGGGCCCAGTGTTCTAAACTTACCATGCCTTTAATGACTGATGTTAAACCAGTTCTAATTGGTTTAGTGTCAAAGTATTTTAGCTCTGCACGGTCTTTTCCATGCTTCATAACATCCTCCAATAATACTATGTAAATATAGTACAGTGAGGTCATTAATATTAAAATGAGCACTCTGGACAATGCCCAGACATTGCCTACTAATGCATGAAATGAAGAACTGACTTTTAACACTCCAAAATTACCAGCAGGTCTGGAGGTGCCGGAGTGTGTTAAAAGCATGTCTTAGGCATGTGTGTTAAAGGCACATCTCATGTGCGTGCATCAAAAGTTCTTACCGGCTTGAGAGATGAAGATACATTTATCATACTTGATGGGGGAGTGCCATATATTTATGTGTTAAAAGTGTGTCTCATGCATGTGTCTTAAAGGAGAATCTCATGCATCTTCATTAAAAGCATTTGCCAGCAGGTCTGGGGCTGCTGATTGCATGAGAATTAGAAATAAAAATAATTTTTTTTAAAAAACAATTAAATATATATATATTTGGGGGCAGCATATATATCCCGCAGAAGCAGTGTAGAAAAAAGCATTTGCATGGCTTGCTGGTAGTTTTCTGCTCCTCCTCTCTGCCTATGGCATCAGGGATGCTTATGACGTACGCCCATGATACGCCACAATCAGGCACACCTGTGATTGCTACTCATACATGCCTACGACGTAGTATTTCCTGGTGCATGTGTACATTTATTATCAGATGGAATTTCTGTGTACCTCTGTGGAGCTCATTTGCATGCAAAGTTTTTGCAGCATTGTTCATCTTTTTGAAACTGGAAAATTTACTAGCCCTATAACGACCTACAGGATTTTAACTTTAAGTTTAGAACATCGGGGGGCTTAGTTTTTTAATGGTTTCAACTATTTTTCCTGGCACTGAAGTCAGGCTCACCAGTCTGTAATTTCTTGGATCACCTCTGGAACCCTTTTAAAAAATTGGCGCAACATTAACCACACTCCAATCTTCATGTACTACAGATGATTTTAGCGATAGGTTACAGATCATCAATTTAATGTTTGTGTTCTTTCAGTACCCTGTGATGTATGCATCCAGTCCAGGTGATTTATCACTCTTTAACTTGTGGATTTGACTCAGTCAGTATGTCTTACGGGTTCACTGAGATTTCTTTCAGTTCCTTTGTATTGTCACTCTTGAAAAAAATTTCCGGTTCAAGTAGATCTCTTACTTCTTCTGTAAAGACTGAAGCAATTCATTCATTTAGTCTCTCCTATGGTCTTTTCCTCCCAAACTGTTCCTTATTCTCCTTGATGTTTTACCACTACTACCTCCAACAGTCAAAGGGTCCAACATTTAGATAAAAGTGAGCACTCAAATTTGTGCCCTTTTTGTGTTCTATTTTTAGCCCAACTTAGGAGCCTACATTTTCAGCTGAAAATTTATCTTAATTTAAGAGCTAAGAAATTGTTTACATATTTAGTCCTAGAATCTTTGAACCTAATTTATGAACCTAGTGCTGAAAACAAGTGCTAACCACCTATATTTTTGCTCCCTCCTGATGTATACCTTTATTGCCACTCACATATCTGGACCTGCCAACTCCTGCATGTAGTGGGAAACTCCTACTTTCACAGATCATCTCCTGCACTCCCACTGGGGAGAGAAGAACTCAGCCTTACTCTCCATTGGCATCAGGGGATGTGTTGTCATCTCCTGCATTATGAGCTGCAAAATCTCACAGCTATTACTATGAGATTGGTCTCATGTAGGATTACCATATGGCTTCAATCCGGGTTTTACTTCCATTGCTTTCAATCGAAGTAAAACCCAGATGTCTCAATCCATCCTCCTTTTTCTGGAGCCATATGGTAACCCATGCAGCAGGAGATGACATTTTGTGCAGGAGGACATTTTGCAGCAGGAGATGCTGGAGTGGGTGGAGGCTTATTGGTACTATCATAGGCCTCCCCAAAAATTAGCACTGCTCCAGCCCCCTTCCCTCCCTCTCGTCAGGCTCTTCACTCGCGGAATTGGGTTTCTTCTGCCGCAGAGCAGCAACGAGCAGCCCCAGTACTGAGCGGCAACCAGCACTGTCCCAGCCCCTTTCCCTCCCAACCCCTGTCAGGTTTTTCACCTGCAGGATCGGGTTTCTTCTGCCGCTGAGTGGCAATGAGCAAGAGTGCGCTTTGGCGTTCCTCCTCGGCACTGAGCGATTTCATGACTGGCTCCCGCAAATTCTCGGGTCTAAATGTCTGGGTCTAATTTAGCCAGCGGTGGACAATGTTTAAAGATATGCTGACTATGGCTGCCTGAACATTGACTGTGGGAATGGTGAATTTCCAAGATCCCCTGCCAAAAACTCTAGAGGTAAAAGAGACAAGGGAGAAACCGATCCCAGTTCTCCTGCTACTTTAATCAAGGTGCTTGAGAAGTTCTAATAATTTTGGGTTGTTAAATTAAAGCGGCTATTACTAATGGGGTTCATAATCGAAACAGAAATATGTCTAAAAAACGGCCTAAATCGGCATGATCAGAAACACAAGTAGTCCAAGTGCCGATAATCGAACCGGGTTTTAGAAGTATTTAAAAATGATTTAGGCTTTCACAGTGCTGCTGAACGACCAAAGCTAAAAGGGGCATTTCAGGAGGAGTGTCGAGGGTGGGATTTGGGCGGGACATGGGCCATTCTAGACTTAGTCATACTGCATGTATAATTGAAAGTTTTACAACACTGCCTAGACGGAACATGGATGTTGTGACTTAGGCTATCTAAAACCAGGTCTAAGTCCACAGAAGGTATCCAAAGTGACCAGATAAGCACTGCAGACACAAAGTACAGACCCCCATACACTGCCCCAGTGATCACTGACCCCCCCCCCCCATAAAATTCATAATAACAACTTTACATATCTGCTTGCAGAACATCAGCACCTGGCAGCCTGGCATAGGAAAGCCTAGTAGAGCTGCACAGAGGTGGCTTAAGTGGTCTTGGGGGTGGGTTAGTGAACCATGGAGAGGAGGATCCAGGCCCATAAGCCACTCTAATCACTGCATTCATGGTGAAAAATGTGCACCCCCCAAAAAAATCCCCAAACCCTTTTGTACTGCCATAAAAGTGGCTCCTGCAGCCATAAGGGCTATTGGGGTGGTAGATAGGTGAGTCTAGTAGGTTCTGGGGATGTTTTGGGGGGCTCACCATGACTTATAAGGGAGCTGTAGTGAGATGTTTATGTGGCACCCTTTTTGTGAAGTTCACAGCAGTGCCCTGTAAGGTACCCCACTACTCTGGTGCCATATTTGGGTGTCCAGTCCATCACTTTTCTGGCCCCTCCTGCGCCCAAAAGGTCTTTTTCAAGGCGTTTGTGACTTGGATGAATTTTTGTATGAAAATGGGGTATAAAGATGAACGACTTAGCGGTCTGGACAATCAGACGGCTGGATGTACAGTTGGACGATTTAAAAGAAAAAAAAAAAAGTTGGACGTATTTTGTGAAAATGAACTTTTTCCCATGTCTGACTTTGGGTGACTTGCAAAGTAGGCCCAAAATGGACTTAGAAGTTTCTTTTGATTACGTGTTTTGTTTTGGTTTTTTTTTTACTGCTGACACTTCCATTTTATGTTTGGGAAACTGATTTGTTTCGAACAACACTGATTGCAGAAAGTCTATGTGAGAGATCACATTGCTTGAATCTGATTCTAAATTTGCATCAGTTTTTTCCTACTCCTTTAAAGTGGGTCATGTGGAAAAGGGGCTTACACTTAAAATGTTGACAGATGTTAGCACACCCTTCCACTGGCCAGTCAGGGCTGAATTAACATTTGCCTATGCTTTAATACCAACTAAAGCTTTACAATGGCAGTCTTGTTTCCATTTAGGAAATTATAATTTGGGATTATGTCTCACTACACAGCTGCTCGAATAGTAGCTGGGTAACTGGAAGAGAGCAACTTAAAGAATTTCTGGAATAATACCTTAAAATCTAACCCCCCTTTTATCAAGCTGTGCTAGATAAAAGGTAAATGCTCCAAGAATCATAGAATTTCTATGAGTATCGGAGCACTTACCTTGCTGGTCCATGCTAAAAATCTCTAGTGCAACTTGCTAAAATGTGTATGTAAATTTTTAGCTTTTGTTTTCAAATGTTCCTGACTGCTTAGTTATCAAATTAATTGAAACATTTCCAGCTAGAAAAGTGGACATAAGGACAAGAAAACTAACTCCAGAAGAGCATTTCATTGAAATTTAGCCATATGTTACATTTTTGAATCTCTATCTCTCTGCGCTTTCTTCAATAGAATTTTTTTTTTTTTTCATATACACAAATTGGAACTAAGTCCTTTAAAAACAATGATTTATCTGTATACATGACACAAAAATATATTTTCAGTTTTATTCAGAGAAGGGTGACAAAAATGATAAAAGGGATGGGACATCTTCCCTATGAGGAAAGGCTAAAGCGGCTAGGGCTCTTCAGCTTGTAGAAGAGACAGCTCAGGGGTGAAATGATAGAGGTCTATAAAATACTGAGTGGAGTGGAAAGGGTAGATGTGAATCGCTTGTTCAGTCTTTCCAAAAATACTAGGACTAGGGGCCTAGGACTAGGGGCCATGCGATGAAGCTACTAAGTAGTAGATTTAAAACAAATTGAGAAAAATATTCCTTCACACAACGTGTAATTAAACTCTGGAATTCGTTTCCAGAGAATGTGGTGAAATCAGTTAGCTTAGCAGGGTTTGAAAAAGGTTTGGATAATTTCCTAAAAGTGAAGTCCATAGGCCATTATTGAGATGGCTTGGGGAAACCCACTGCTCATTCCTAGGTTAAGCAGCATAAAATCTGTTTTTACTACTTGGGATCTAGCTAGGTACTTGGGACCTGAATTGGCCACTGTTGGAAACAGGATATTGGGCTTGATGGACCTTCCGTCTGTCCCAGTATGATAATTGTTATGTTCTTATGAGTGCTATATCTGTTGCCAGCGTAGGCCCATTTTGTATAGAGGGAGGCTTCTTCACATTTGGGAACCTGAACGTTCTTCTACCCCAGATGGTAGAGAACTAAAGAGAAAGAAAAGAAAATCTTAGATAAGAAACAACATCATACAAGTGGCTAAGCACCTAGAGCTGGCAGCTGGGATCTATCCTTAGCCGTAAGTCATATAAACAGGACAGAGTTTTTGAGTCAGTTGGTCTTTATTGCTATATGGGAAATTTTGTAGCAGGGTGTCTAAAAAAAAGTGATTAGTGCGCCTAATTTATGCTTCAATAGCAAGCAAATCCAGAACCATTAATTTACACTTTCTTTGGGTCAGGTTGAAATGTGGACATATACGAGGGGCTGCTGAAAAGTTCTCTGCCCAGCCAACAAAGTTGGGACAGTCTCCATTGAGGGCTATACTACTTTTTTATTCTGTATTTTTCCGACAGAATGACTGTACACGTCTATAACCCTTGATGGAGACTGCCCCAACTTTGTTGGTTGGGCTGAGAACTTTTCAGCGGCCCCTCGTATTCTATGCATTATTTATGTCTTTGAAGTATCTGAATGTCTCTTCCTTCTCTCAAAGTTTAGATATATATTTTGGACCAGAGATTCTGAGTGAGGGCACAAAAAAGATAACTCTTAAATATTTCAGGGATGTAAAATGGAAGGGTAGGGGAAGAAATCTTTTTCTACAAAGATTTGGCAGCACCAACTGAGCCCTTACACTATTTCATTTCATTTTATTTAATATGACTTTTACCTCACCTCGTACATTCTGCTCAGTAGTCTATAGACATAATCTTTGATCTGTATATGGTATCATAATGCACTTAAAATCCTCCACTTTTGTGTATTCTTCAATCAGCTTGTTCTGTAGTTTATTTTATCAAGCTTTAGATCCATATTTTTCAATTCCTTATTTTGTCAATGTCTTCGAACAAGAACATTCAGGCTGTGTTTCTGCCTGGCGTGCCAGAGAAGCCCATATGTATAAACACTCTACATCCTGCAACATGTCAGACTGCCGGGGAAAGAAATCTGAATCACAGCACCACATGATTCCAGATTTCTAGAGATCGAGACACGCAAAGAGTCCATTATGAAAAGAAAACTTGCTATCACTTAATATTTAGAGGGCATTTTTCAAAACTGTGCATACTTTTCCCCTTTCAGTACTATCTTTTTAAAACAGCAATTCCTAGCACAGTCCTCAGGATACACCTTGTCCCATTGGATTTTCAGGATATCCACCACGAACATTCATTAGACAGATTTCCATGCACTACCTTAACTGCATACAAATCTAACTCATGAATATTCACTGTGGATATCTTGAAAATCCAATGGGACCAGGTGTGCTTCCCAATGACTGGGTTGAGAATGGCTGCTTTAAAATGTACACAAAATAAAAAGCACCAATGCCCAGATTCACTATACGGTGCTGATCACATGTCCAACAAGTGACGGCACTGTGTAAAGAATTGCGCCTTTGGGAAAGATAGATGCCGGAAATGTAGGCCAGGATTTTCCAGGCCTACATTTCCGGCACCTGTCTTTGTTGTGAATTACACCTACGTAGGTGCTTTATGACTCCTAATGCCACTTCTGGCATTAGCCACACCCATAGTGGTGTTAAGCACCATAAAAGTGCCTACTTTGAGGTTTTGTTTTGTTTTTATAGAAAATGTGCGTCCCGATTGGCTGGTTATGTTTATTGTTCATTTGATATCCTGCCAAGTTCAAAAGGTCTAGGAGGCTTACAATTAAAACCAAAGGAAAGGAACAACATAAAATTATAATAAAAGTCTACTTTCATACAAGTAACCAATTATATATAAAATCAATCATATATAAAATCCAATTGTGTTATCTTATTCAGATCAGTCTTCCCGAAGGGAACAGTTAAAAGCCATTTTTTAAAAATGCGTTTTTAAAAGAGACTTAAATTTGGGAAAAGATTGTTCCATCTTGATCGGAGGTGCAAACCATTCAATAGAAAAGATGAGATGAAAAAGTAAGCTGATTTTCTTGTAGATTCATAATGAGCTAGTTTGGGAGAGGGAAGAAGTAGTCTGTTCGCATCAACTGACTTCAGTCACTGGAAGGAGTATATGGTATAGCAGTGATTCCCAACCCTGTCCTGGAGGACCACCAGGCCAATCGGGTTTTCAGGCTAGCCCTAATGAATATGCATGAGAGAGATTTGCATATGATGGAAGTGATAGGCATGCAAATTTGCTTCATGCATATTCATTAGGGCTAGCCTGAAAACCCAATTGGCCTGGTGTTCCTCCAGGACAGGGTTGGGAACCACTGTGGTATAGTGACGGATGCGAAGTAAACTGGTTGAGAATGGTGGAGTGCTTTGAACGTTAGACAGTGGTAGGACGCCTACTGCTGCCTACAATAGGGACGCTGTATATTGAATCTCCCCCTTTATATATATTGGTATTAGATCCCTAGTATGTGTCAAGTAAGGATAAAACTTGTATTGAAAAATCTTGTACTGTAACTATGGCAAATTGTAACCTGTTAACCAGTGGCATAGTAGGGGTGAGTGGTGCCTGGGGCAGTGGCACCCCTCCCTAGCCTCCCCTGCCGCTTATGCGCCCCCTTGCCTTTTCCCATACCTTTTAAAATTCACTGGTGTAAGCAGCATGCCCTTTGATGTCACTTCCTAGGTGCGGGGGTCCTGGAAGTGACATCAGAGATAACACTGATGCCAATGCAGGCAATAACCTCACGCCGGGGAAGTAAAAAAGTTATGGGGGAAGGCAAGGGGCATGCGTGCATGGGGCAGAGAGGAAGAGGGGTGCTGTGCTCTTAGGAAGACCATGCCCGGGGAGGACCGTGCCCTCCCTTACTATGCCACTACTGTTAACTGTATATTGCGTATGTCAACCTGTAACCTGTTCTGAGGTCTTTGGGGAGAACAGTATAGAAAAACGAATTAAATAAATAAAGTGCCTAAGTAGGTGTGATTCTGGCACCTTTAATTTAGGATAATAATATAATAAATACCAGCTTCTATGTTTCACTATAAACTTGAATTCTTAAAATAATTTATAAATATTTCTAAATAACTAATTTTATCTCTTGCATGCGAGCCACACTGAAATCATAGAGGGACCATCATGACACTTTTATGTCTCTTATTTAGTGTGTTATATAGCCATCACTCTAAGACTTATATGAACATCCCTCTAGTGCTTTCAAATTATCATAAGTTGTTAAAGCAATTATTAAACATGTTGCACTTATCTTAGAGGATGGTTTGTTCTTGTGACTCTGCAAGCTGGTTTTTCAAATAATACGTGCTTTGATAAAGTTTCTTTAACCCCTCAACTCAGTCCTGAGTTTCGCCAAAACTGGCTTCTTCAGGAGGAGTGTATACTAAAATAAAAAAGATAAAATAATCAAATACCTTACTTGCCCAACTTAAAATTGAAGAATTATAATGAAGCACTTCTCCTTATTATCTCAATATTACTTATCATTGTGCTTAACCTTAATTACATCTTTTCTCATTACTACAATAGTCTTTATCATATACGTCTGTGGCCACAACTAGGATTCTCAGGGGGAAAAATTAAACTACTTCACCCCAGACTGTTACTCAAAAAATCTATCATAACTGTTTCAAGTCAGGAATATTCTGATTATAAACCCTATTATAAACCCAAATGTAATCATGTTCTTAACTGGTACAATCCTCAACTCGGTCATTGTTAGTTTAATCCATGATATAAAGTTTATTAAGTGCTATACAATAAAAATGTATTACCTTATGATCGTGAGATCTTACCCGACCATCAACGCTAATTCTCAGTGGCGTCCAACCATTAAAGATGGCGGCATGACAGAAATGACGTGTTTTATGGGGCACAGAGAAATTTGATAGGGTTATTCTCACCCACGAGAAAATTAGAAAATCCACGGTTCTTCACCACCTGGTTCCTAGCAATGGATCCAGATTTCCTGATTTTCAATGGAGCCTAAAAGTAAAAGCTACATATGCATATCACCTTTTCTTCTCCATTATTTAAATTATACCCATTCAATATCAGGCACACAAAAAAAGTGGAATGCAACAAAAATTAACTTTGTCAGTTCAACTGCACTGATAGATCATAAATGGAAGAAGGCAAAACCTCAGACCATATTGCTGCGTCTCATAACAGCCGAGGGCTATTGACAAATGCAATATTATGGTTTCAATCATTGGTCCGCCTCCATCCTTTTCATGTGAATGCAATAATACATTAAGTGCTATAATTGATATTTAAAAAAAAATTTCAGTAAATTTTATAATTTTGTATAAATAAAGTTATTGTGATTTTAAAAATATCAATTATAGCACTTATTGTATTATTGCATTCACATGAAAAGGAAGGAGGCGGACCAATGATTGAAACCATAATATTGCATTTGTCAATAGCCCTCGGCTGTTATGAGACGCAGCAATACGGTCTGAGGTTTTGCCTTCTTCCATTTATGATCTATTAGTGCAATTGAATTGACAAAGTTAATTTTTGTTTCATTCCACTTTTTTGGTGTATTTGATGTTTGGTTGTGGAATTACAGCTTTTTTTGTTTTGTTATTTGACCCTTAATTTAGGGGCCAGTAGGCACTCTAACTGTAATGTTTTTGCCATTTTAAATGGCGTGATTCTATAATGGGTGCCTAACTTCTGTAGAATTGTGCTTAGCGCCATATTAGTTGGCACTGATTTTTTTTCTGGCGACATATATAGAATCGGGCCCTAACTGCGGATATTCAGCGGCACTAATCAGTTAAATGCTGCTGCATAGTCACAGTTAGCCCTGAACAAGTGATTTAAACAGCCAGAATCTTCTCTGGGCCATTTAAAACGCTTTGAATATCAGACAGTTTGAATTTAATATATTTCCAATGAATTCTGGGCTAAGAATTTTACAACTTTTTTCCCCCCAAACTGTGAAGAAGCAGACTGCGCTGCTTCTCCTTTTACACTTTTACTTATCCTCATTTAAAAATGTGCACTCAGCCCAACCCCATTAATACAAGGAAATGTGTATACATTTCTACTTTAACAAGCTTAAGGAGTCCACATGAGTTTTGGAAACCTCAGTCTTCTGAATTAAGAACCCTCTTTGAGTTTATGTAAAAGAAATGACTATTATGTTAAACAAATATTTTGCACTGGCTATACAGCGATACCTTGGAATCCAAACTTAATCCGTTCCACAACCCTGTTCGAGTTCCAAATCGTTCAAGTTCCAAGACAATTTTTCCTTTTTAAAATATTAGAATCTGGATTAATCCATTCCTGGGTCCAACAAACAAGGCAGGATTAACCAATAGGCCAAGTAGGCACATGCCTAGGGCCCGAAATGGTCAGGGGGGCCCGATGAAGGAGGGCATCAACATTTTTTTTCCAAACGGTGATGGGCCCCTCCAGCATCGATCGCCAATGCGGGCCCCCCCGATTGGCAACGTGGGCCCCACTCCGATCGGCAACTCTCCCCCCCCCCCCCAATCGACAGAAAGTAAGACAAGCAAGCAACGCGGGTAAGAAAGTCATAATGCCGCTGAACAGATCCATGGTGAGACCTCATCTGGAGTATTGTGTTCAATTCTGGAGACCACACTACTGGAAAGATGTGTTGAGAATTGAGTCGATTCAGCGAATGGCTACCAGGATGGTCTTGGGGCTCAAGGATCTCACGTATGAAGAAAGGCTAAAAAAACAACGGATGTACTCACTGGAGGAACGAAGAGAGAGGGGAGACATGATTGAGACCTTTAAGTATATCACGGGACGTATAGAGGTGAAAGATGATATCTTCTGTCTTACAGGGCCCTCGGTTACCAGAGGGCACTCGCTGAAAGTCAGGGGAAGGAAATTTCAAGGTGATGCCAGGAAGTACTTCTTCACCGAAAGGATAGTCGATCATTGGAACGAGCTACCTCAGCAGGTGATTGAGGCCAACAACGTGTCAGATTTTAAGAGAAAATGGGATATACACATGGGATCTTTAGGGGAGTAAAAGTCAGGGAGTAGGTCATTGGTATGGGCAGACTTGATGGGCTGTGGCCCTTTTCTGCCGTCAATTTCTATGTTTCTATGAACTGTAATTGTGCAAGCGGTGCTGCTTGCCCAAAGCTTCCCTCTGATGCAGCTTCCTGTTTCCGCCTGGGCGCATGGTGGGGTGGGGCGGGAAGGGGGCCCAGTGTACTTAGGTGCCTAGGGGCCCTCGATGAATTAATCCTGCCCTGCCAACAAACTCAAATTTTAACAGTAAATACACTAGATTTCAAGGTAAAATATTAACAAATAATAATAATACAATATAGTAGTTTATTCACTACACTACACAAAGGCGAAAATCACATGAGATGCTTTCACTACAGCTTCCAACAATGAACTAAACGACGTATGGGTGGCCTTAGCGCTGGGGAAATGTACGCACAAACACACACGAACAATGTGCAGGGCGTTCAGATTCCAAAGCAGCGTTCGGATTCCAGGGCAAATTTTGCTTGAATTTTTTGTTTGGATTCCAAGGTATCATTGTATAGATTACAGAAGGAAATCTACCAGCCAAACAGAAGCCAGAGGAATGAACAGTTATTCCTTTCATGAATATAAAGTAAGATCATTATACCATTTCTGCACTTATGTAACTTTATATGCACAGAATTGTCATTGGTTCTGCTAGCATTATATATAAATGGGAGGCAGTGGCATAGTAATGGGGAGGGGAAGGGGGGTGTACTATCCCAGGCATTGTCTTGGTGGAGGTGCTGGCACCCTTCCTCCTCTCCATTTTTGCTCCTTCCCACCCCTCCCCCGTCGCACATGTGCCTTCGCTTCTCCCTTCCCCCACACTTTGCTGGCGCGAACAGCAGCTCCAACTGCTGCTCACGCTGGCCTCCCTCCCTTCTGATGTTACTTCTGGGTCCCGTGACTAGGAAGAGATGCCAGAGGGAAAGCTGATGCCGGTGCGGGCAGCAAGTTGGAGACGCTGCTCATGCCAGGGAAGCTAAACAGGTACAAGGGAAAGGATGCGCACACGGCAGTGGTGGGGGTGGGGGTGGAGGTGGGTGGAGAAGAGGGTGAAAGGGGTGCCACCACCTGTGCCAGTAGTGAGAGGTAATGTGTAAATGTGAAGTCCCTCATTGTATGGTCGCCAGGGCTCAATTCTGATTTAAGGGTGTATCTGGATCTAGAATATATAAATGGACCTTCGCTGTGGGAGGTATATAAGGGGAATATAAATCGCTGTGTTGAAGGGGTGTTTTGCGTGTGCTGAAACTCAGTGGTGGCACCTGGACTTCTAGGAGAGAATTCTGAGGGCCCAGGTGAAATAGAGTCAGAAAAGGAAGTGTCCGTTGTGTTTGAACCTGTCATTCAGCAATTTTATTTATGTACAATATTTTCTGTTTGAACTTACCCCCTCTTTTACGAAACTGCGATAGCAGTTTCTAGAGCGGGGAGCCGCACTAAATGTCCCGCACTGCTCCTGATGCTCATAGGAACTTAATGAGCGTCAGGAGCAATGCGGGTCATTCAGCGTGGCTCCCCGCGCTAGAAACTGCTATCACAGTTTCGTAAAAGGAGGCTTTAGTATCCTTGGCAGGCAACAATATATAAACATAACAAAATTTAAAAAAATAACTTTTACAAAATACAGGGGAACAGAAACCCAAAACATTAAACTTTGTACAATTGTTATTGACAATAAAGTCCAGCAATATAATAAAATCTCTTAATTTTGTTTTGCGTTTTATTAAAATTTTGATTCAATCGCAATATCTTAATTCAAAGCGATATACAGTTTAAAAAAAAAAAGGGGGAAGACCAACGTATTTAAGTATTCCTAGAAACAAACACATTTCGAACTTATATTAGAGGAAAGTGGGAAGAACTACAATGTATCTGGAAAAGAAGCACAAAAAGGATAAAACTAAAGTAGGGATATAAAAGTTTCATTATTTATTTGGTTGAGCTAATGAAGCGGTGAGAATGGACATAGTTTTTTTTTTTTTTTTTTTTTTTAATTGAGCCCACAGGATTTCATAATAGTTTCACTAGTTTCCTACCCCCTTTTCTATTAAACTACACTAGCTGTTTGTAGCGCAGAGGGCCACGCTGAATGGCCCGCTCTGCTCCCATCATTCATAGGAACTCTATGAGCGTCAGGAGCAGCGTGGGCCATTCAGCGCTGCTCACCGCTGCTCCTGACGCTCATAGAGTTCCTATGAATGATGGGAGCAGAGCGGGCCATTCAGCGTGGCCCTCTGCGCTACAAACAGCTAGTGTAGTTTAATAGAAAAGAGGGTAGGAAACTAGTGAAACTATTATGAAATCCTGTGGGCTCAATTAAAAAAACAACAAAAAAAAACTATGTCCATTCTGTTTAGCTCCTAATTCTTGCACAGACACGTGGAGGGGCATAATAAAAAAAACGTCTATTTCCTCTTTTGGCCTAAGGCCTTAAACGTTGAAAGTAGAAGCAGGGAAAATGTCCATTACCAAAAAAAACGTCCAAAAGGAGGATTTTTTTGATAATGGCCTGCCTCTACGTTCAGCTGTTAAACGCCCAGACCACCACTACGTCTAAACTTACACCTTATAATCAACCTAAAAAAAGCCTAAGCCCCAAACGTCCAAAACAAGAGCTTTTAGACGAAGGAGGAGCCATAGGAGATAGCAAGGACCAAAAAGAGATAGGCCATCTCATGTCAGGTGTCTGAGGTCAACAGAGGAAAAAAGCTGGCATGTAAGTCTAGTCATTTTGTCTGGAAGATTCTACTAGAGTGTGAAGAGCCAAGGAAATTACAAAAGCTAGGGGATCAACTTTTTGTTTTTCCATGTGTGTATTCCTATTTTGTGATGTGATTCTGTTAAAGAACTCTTTGCCTTTGTACTGACGATGAAAAAGAAATTTCAGTAAAATTCCCTTTTGTTTTGATTAGCCATTCAGATTGGACAGTTGCCTTTTTTTTTTATGTGACTGTTACCTGTTGTTTGATACTCAGGAGATGAGAAGAGTTTCCAAAAGGTAGGGATGGCAAGCTTGCTTTTTTCCCTTTCAACATGACCCCATGGGTAAAGGGTATGGAGTAACAGCTTCTACCTACTCAAATACCTTGAATTCTGCCTAAGAGGTACCTCAGGGCTATAAGGCCCTGATTCTCTAAAGTCCGCCTAAATATAGGTGCTGATACCAGCGCAAAACTTAATTGAGCAATAGACTTAATTGGTGCTGATATTGGCACTTAACAGCTCACAATCAGCTTTGGACTTAATTAGGGTTACCAGACGTCCGCATTCCCATGGATATGTCCTCCTTTTGAGCATGTGTCTGGGGATCTGGATGGCTTTTCCCAAAACGCGGCACTTTGTCAGGGTTTTGAAAAGCTTCTGTCAATAAGCGATGTCAGGACAGCATTCATGCCTGCGTGGCTACAACACGGTACATCACGTGCATGGGCATGACATCATTGCATCACACCAGCACATGCGCGAATGCCGTCCGATGTCGCTCATTGCTTATGCATGTTGAGGGGGCAGGGTGTGGGACGGGCTTGGGATATTCAAAGGGGTTTAGTTGAGCAATCTTCTTGATTTACTATTAGGATTTAATAATTAATATTAAAGTTACATTTGTGCAAGGATAATATAATAATAATAGTCTTCATTGTTTAATATTAAAACAAGGGATATATTATGAGGCTTAAAGGAGGTAGATTGAAGAGTAACATAATGCAGTGAATGCTTTGAAAAGCTTTGCTAAAGAGGTTGGGACAAAAGCAGTTACAGAAGTAAAGAAGACAGGAGAAATTCTCAGATCTATAACTGTGGCCCGTAGTTTCGTTGCAGTAATAATAACATTATGGGCTCTTTTTACTAAGGTGCACTAGCGTTTTTAGCGCACGCACAAAATTACTGCGCGTTAAGCTGCACGGTACACTTCTAGAATAATGCCAGCTCAATGCTGGCATTAAGGTCTAGCGTGCACGGCAATTTAACGTGTGCTATTCCACGCGTTAAGGCCCTAACGCACCTTAGTAAAAGGAGCCCTAGGTAACAACATTTTTTTTTTGTTCCAGGGTAATAAGTGTTCTTTCTTAATTGCCTATGCCATAAAAGTATAGAAAATGGCTTTCATTCCCCTCAGACTTTGCTTTTGTGACCAGGACATTGATATTTTGCAAAACATTCCAGATTGATTCCAAGCTGAGCAAACTTGGAGGCCTTTTACTAAGGCGCAAAGATCCGGCAGATGCAGTGGCATAGCGAGGGAGGTTGTCTCCTGAGGCAGTGGCAACCGGCATTGCCATTCCGTATGCGCCCCCAAGCCCTCGTATACCTGCTGCTCGTGATGGCCTCGGCTCCCTTCTGACATCATTTACTGGTCCCGCGATGAGAAAGTGAGGTCAGAAGAGAGCGAGGCTGGCACGAGCAGTAAACAGAAGATGCTGCTCATGCCAGTGATTCTCTAAACAGCACCATTGTTTTGACTGACGCTTGATTGGTGGCCGCCAACAAAAGTGTTGATTAGAGAATTTGGGCCTTAGGTGCTGCCCTATAGAATACTGCCTAGTGCATATATGCATGTCACGGCTAATTATTGGTGTCATTGGAGCTCATAATTCTAGGTGCCCATTTATAGAATTGCCTACCATATGTGAAATTGTGCCATGCTCACTGTGACTGCTGATCTCTTTGCAGTCTTTCTGGCTCCTGGTCCCTCTTGATTGATTGCTGTGATTTTTTTCAATTAGCATTTAATACCTCCTTTTCGTAAATTTGTAGTCCTGCCGTGTGAGTCCAGCTGCTACTGGGGCCAGGCGTTCTCAGAATAGCACGTCACTGCTTCTTGTGAATGTCTATCCAACCTTGTTTGATTGGCTCTTTCTTTTCCTATTTTAACTGGCATTCCTTTATTGCCTCACTTTATTGTAAGCTGATTAGTATTTGCGGCAAATCAAATATTTTAATAAACATAAATAATTGTTTTCTCCAGAGAAACATTGACACATAGAAAACGACGAAAGATAAAGACCATCCAGTCTGCCTGTCTACACCAACTACTAAGCTCTATAATATTGTCCTCTCTTTCAGAGATCCTCTCTAGTTGTCCAGTGGTTTCTTGAATTCAGATATTAACCTTATCCCCACCATTTCTACTGGGATACTCCTCCTTGCATCTACCACCCTTCCCTTAATGTTTTTCTGTGGCACACCCACAACTCCATCCCGCTCTTCCCCCAGTCCCGCCCTACACAAACCTCATCTCATTTTATCTGAGCTCAGAGCCATCTGGAGAGCTTCCGAGCATGCGTGGATGTCAATGCGATGACATCACACATATGCGTGCATGCATACAACATCATCACGTCGACATCTGCGCACGCTCAGAGGCCCTCCAGACCTGGCCCTGAGCTCAGGGAAAACGAGACGAGGTTCATGTGGGAGCGGAGAAGAGGAGAGGTGCCGATGCTGGAAGTGACACTTGGTATACATCATGTATCCTTCAATCCCTGGTGGCACACCTGGAATCTCACCGTGGCACACAGTTTGCGCTTCACTGCCTTAATGAAATATGTGGCTAAGAGTGTAAAATTGAGATTGTACTCTTTATAATCCATCAGAGGGTCTCTAAAAAGAATAATTTTGCTAGTTTCTATACATATTCTATGGTAACGTTGTTTAGCACAGATTCATCTGCTGGGTAT
This sequence comes from Geotrypetes seraphini, assembly GCF_902459505.1. Lineage (NCBI taxonomy): Eukaryota > Metazoa > Chordata > Amphibia > Gymnophiona > Dermophiidae > Geotrypetes > Geotrypetes seraphini. Next base: position 288,625,868 of record NC_047086.1, read on the forward strand.
TTTTATTTCTATTGATTTTTTTTTACATCATTTGTACCCTGCAATGCAAAGGGTTATGTGGCTCAAGTAAATTGATTCCTCCCTATAGAAGGCATACCCTAGGGGTACGCATACCATGGGTTGCAAAACCCTTGGCTTATATTGCTCTGAGAAGCAAAACCGCTCAGGTCACCTTGGTTCTTCTTAGTGAAGAAGTTATTAATACAATCATATCCCAATGTTGCCACTCGTATAGCAAACCCAGAGCAATCAATGTTCGTTTTCATGCAATTAATGGATACTTGTGTGCTAATCTATATATTAACTGCCTATGTGAATTTTTAATGTGTTGAATCGTTCTTCAGATTCCTGAGCTATAATGGGATTTTTAATAATGACAGGCTGTATAAATCATTGCTTAATTAGGATCAGTATGCGTCCTTTCCTACAAGGAAGCACAGCATGCTACACTGATCTTATGGAAACAGCCCCGCAGCTTACAGGACACAAAGACCCTCGGAGCTAGGGAGATCAAACTGGCATGGCACGTTTCTTACGCCAATACCACAGGCAACTGAAAAGACCGTTGTACTTCAGTGGGTTCAGGAGGCTGTGTAAAGATGCTGAAAACCTTCTTATCTGCATGTGCTGTGTTGTGAATTGACAGATGCTGTGACAGAGCTCTGTGAAGGAGCTCTAGGACATAAAGTTCTGGGAGGAAGGGAATGTGCCAGTGAGATCTGTAAATTTCCCCTAATAATAAATCTTGGATGATGACAGACCTTAAACAGCTATTGCATAGGAAAGCACAGGAGGTAGCTTTGAGAGAGAACATGTGAAAATGGTTTGGATTCCAAGAGAGCTGCATTGAGAAATCAAGAAATGCAAAACAGCCTGGGAGTGAAAAAAAAAAATCAAAGATGTTTTAAAGAATATTAATATTCATGGTAAAATTGGTAATAATTATTCTGATATAAGATGCTTAGTTCTGTTTCCAGCTGTGAAAATCTTGCAGACCCTGCACATCCTGGAGAAAACTAAATTCTAAAGCAATGTAAAAATGATAACAAGATCACTGAGAAAACTTCTTCAAATTATCTTCAAATTGTATTGAAATTGCATGGAAATCAACAACCCTAATGCTAAACCTAGGAGAAAGGGAGCTGATTAAGCCATCTAGATTCCCACCACTTCCAAAATTCATGCGGGAGGCAGAGAATTGTGACTGCTATGTTAGTCCACTTCGATGTGTGAAAATAAGTGGCCAATAACCAAGATCTGGGTGATATCATTTTACTGGAATAACTTCCTTTGAAACTATTCACTAAATATGCAAAGTCATTTTGTCCTTTAGTCAACTGTCCCCCACTATCTTGAAACTTGCTCCTTTAAAATTTCAAAAAGAAATTTTTGATTGGATTCGTCTACTACTATATAAAGGGATATTTCCCACAGAGTTAGGACATTTAATAATTACACCTATAGTCAAAAATCCCAAAGAATCTGTCACATTCACTAGCAATTATAGGCCTATAACTGCTATCCCCCTCTTAATTAAACTAATGGAAGGTTTGGTAAATATCGAACTGACTGAATATCTCGAACAATATGGTATTTTACATAAGTCTCAATCGGGTTTCCGGTCCTGTTACTGTACAGAGATGTTTCTTACATCTCTTATCGACCATCTCTATCAGCTATTTAGTAAAGGAATAAGTGCCATGATTCTACAATTAGATCTCAGCAGTGCTTTTGATTTAGTTGACTACGATATTTTATTAAAATGCATAGATTTGGTAGGAATTTCAGGGTATGGTTTTTTAAATTTGCAAACCTATCAGGTTCGTTGTAATGGCTGTTGCTCCTGTAAATGGAAAAATTTATGTGCAGTCTCTCAGGGTTCGCTACTATCTACATCTCTTTGTAATCTTTATTTAGCGTCATTGGAAAATAAACTCAATTCTTTTAGAATCAAATTTTATAGTTACGCAGATGACATTGCAATAGTCGTCCCTATCGCTTCCTTATCATCAGATGTTTTGCAAATGCTAACGGCTATCATGGAAACAGTGGAAACCTGGATGAGAGATTTTAAATTAAAACTTAATACAGAAAAAACTAAAAAAAATTTTGGACTCTCTCCATAACAAAATCCAAGAAGACATATTAATATTGAAAGGACTCTGTCGTCCTATTATCCCCAAAATTAAAATTTTGGGTATTCTTCTGGATCGTAATTTAACTTTAGATGCTCAAACGAATGCTGTGGTTAAGAAAGGCTTTGGAAGCTTAGGACAATCAGAGCAGATTTTGATTTTCCTGCATTCAGACTTCTTGTTCAGTCTTTGATTTTGAGTCTTGTAGACTATTGTAATATTATTTATCTAGCCTCTCATAAAAAGAAGATCAAAAGAATGCAGCTTATCCAGAATACAGCTGTTTGGCTGATTTTCAAGTTGAAAAAATCAGAGCATGTGACAAAGTACTACTGGATGTTGCACTGGCTTCCAGTCGAGGCATGAATATTCTTTAAATTGGGATGCTTTTGCTTTAAAATGTTATTGGGCCTTGTGCCAAATTATTTCATTGATCACTTCATTTCACCAATAGAAAATTAACACTACATAAGCTTACTACATTTGTATTTCCTTCAGTTAAAGGTTGCGTCTATAAGCGGGTTTTTTTTTCAAAGAATTTTAGCTTATCAGGTTGCATTATGGGAAAGGAATTTTGGTAAACTGATACAGGATTCTAGTTCTTATCAGGTTTTTAGAAAGACATTGAAGACTTATTTGTTTGATAAATTTTATAAATGAATATATAATCTGTTATGCTTGTATCACTTTCTTACTTTGTGAACTACTTTAAACTGAAAGGTACAGCGCTATATAAGTGCATTTTATGCTATGTTAAGCTTTTATGTTATCCTCTTCATCAGGTCAGTGGAGAAACAATGCAGTTACACTGGGTTTAACTAGTGAAAGGTCTTCTAGGTTATGAGTTACCTGCATTTGCTATTACAGCTCTTCTGTGACCAAAAGGCCTCAGGAGGTAGCAGAGAGACATTGCTAGGTATTTAAAACTCTGGGAATAAGCTTATCTTATTTAGGCCCCCTTTAATCAACTAGGCTAGAGGTTTTTAGCGTGGGCTGGCGAGGTAAGTGCTCTGTTACTTATAGGAATTTTATGAGTGTCGGAGCATTTGCCATGCCAGATCGCAATAAAAACCTCTAGCCCAGCTTGATAAAAAGGGGGGGGGGGGTATTTATTATAATTTAATTAATCCCCCCTTTTGCGAAGCTGCGTTAGACTTTTTTTTTATCACTGGCTGCAGCAGTATTAGCTCATAGAATTCCTATGAGCCTCGGAGCTAATACCATCATGGCTGGCGACAAAAAAAAATCCTAATGCAACTTCTTAAAAGGTGGTGGGGGGGGGGGGCGGTTAATGACTTAATTTACTGCTTGATAGAATAGTTTTAAAGAGATTTTACACAGCTAAAACAAAAATCAATACAGTTATTTTAAATAACAGTATTAAAAAAATTCATACTAAATTTACAATACGATAAAAAGAGCAAATTGAAACACCTAAAGTCCAGTAAAAGCAAATTCAAAAACCCATGTCCTCAGTGTCTTTCAAAATCCATGAAAGCCTGGTAGATCAGAAATATTAGAAGGTAGAAAGTTCCATAAAAATGGACCAGTATAACAAAAAGCTCCGTTTTGAGTGCCAGATAATTTCATAACCTGAAGAGAAGGAAGCAACGATAAACAACACTAGGAGACGCACAAAAGACAAAAAAGATCTTGTTTTTGTAATTTGTTGCAGAGAAACAACAGTGCTTTGAAATGAAAAGCCTTAAAAACCATGTACAATAACTTGAATATTATTCTGGCAGAAACTAGCAGCCAGGGCAAATCCTTTAACAATGGCATGAAACGATCAGTTTTTTTCCCTTATTGGCTATTAACCCCAACTTTTACTAAGCTGCGGTAGAAGTTTCTTCTGCGGCCTGGAGTATGAAATGCTCCGATGCAGCATCAAAGCATATAGTGCTCTGGTCTACAGTAGAAAAAACCTCTACCATGGCTTAGTAAAAAAAATTAAAAGGGGGCGGGGTGTAAATGAGCTGCAGTGTTTTGGACTAGCTGAAGCCTTTTCAGAATGGTTTTGTAAGGCCTGCATATATGGAATTACAGTAGTCCAGCCTACTAATAACAAGGGTATTTACCAAGATTATCTTTGATTACCAGATTATCTTTGATCAGAAAAGGCTTCAACTGCTGAATCAGTCTTAATTGAATTCATATTCTTCATATTTATAACCTGTCCCTCCCTAGAAGTCTCTTGTATGAATGTGTTGTAGTAGCTAGGATAAATCTGTTTGATTTTTTATGGAGTTCTTTTCTTTATTATTATTTGGACCTGTCGTAAGATTAAGCGGTATATCAAGTTTTAATAGATATAAATATACTTGGTGGTTTATATGTCAACAGGGCACAGAATTGCCCTTCACATACTGTAGAAAATTGTTTCCCAAATCAATCTTGGAGTACCCCCTTGCCAGTCAACTTTTCGGGCTATCCACAATGAATATGAATAAAAGAGATTTACATACAATGGAGGTAGTGCCTGGAAATCAAGTTCATGCATATTCTTTGTGAGTATCCTGAAAACCTGATTGACAAGGGGGTACTCCAGTACTGAATTGGGAAACACTGCTGTAGATGGTGTCTCTGAATATCCTGGCCAGCAGTGGTGGTGTAGTGAGGGTGAGAGGCACCCGGGTGGTGGCACCCCTCCCCTGCCCTCTTCTGCGCCCCAACCCCCACCTCCACACGCTCCTTTACCGCCCCCTCCTGCTGTGTGTGAGCCGTTTCTCTTCCCCTGTATCTCTGTAACGTTCCTGGCATGAGCAGCATGGGTCCAAGAAGTGACATCAGAGGAAGAGCTAACGCTGGCACAACAGCAGCTTGGGAGGTCGCTGCTTGCACCAGGAATGTTTTAGAGACATGGGGGAAGGGAAACGGCATGCAAACGTGGCAGTGTGTGTGTGTGGGGGGGAGGGGGCAGAGAGGAGGACAGGTGCCTGCACGCTCACCAAGACAGCACCTGGGGTGGACCTCACCTCTTACTAAGCCACTGGTCAGCAGCACTTATCTGGATAGGATGTGCTGTCTGGGTAAATACTTTTCAATACTGACCTGATCTGTCAGTGTTTAGCTTATTATTTAGAGTTAAAGGTTCAGTTAATTTATGATCTTTGTTTGCTACCTTAAGCAGTTATGAATATGACAATTTCTAATCTGAATAGAATAAACAAATACATATATAAATTCTTTTAAGAAGTTTGATCTGCAGGTATCAGTTCAGAAAATAGATCTCATTAGTATAATAAAATGCAAGATTGGATCGAGGATCCAAGATGGCCGCTGCTTGTGTGATCGGGTAACATGCTACCGACCGAAGCGCTCTATTTACCTGTTTTGTTGGTTTTTAAAAAAAATCTTTATTCATTATTAAATCTTATAATAAGTGTGACAACAAATCATAACATTTTAACTTAAATACAACACTTAATATTTTTCAATAATCCATCATAATACTTATCTCCCCCTCCCCCCATTCCATAACAATTTTTAACATCACATAAAAGCCTATAATAAAATCCTTCTAGACATTCCTTATTATTATATAAAGATTAAAAATCACCCCTTCCCCATCCATGAATATACACAATTAAAGGGAAAATGTTTACTCAATATAATAATTTACCTTTTTTTGTAGCTGGTGACTGCTGTTTCCAGCTTAGTTGTGCTTGTTGTTTGGACGCGATGCCGAAGAGGAGAGGCTGGAGCGTTGCTGGTGCCTCGCGTCGCTCCAAGGGGCCGACTCTCAGCAACATTGAGGATTTGCTTTGGAGGATGCAGGGAGATGCGTTCATGACTTCGGCTGCTAGGATCCCGGGTGTGAGTGAGACCGGTGGGATCTCTCTTGGGCCAGACACCACCCTTAGTCTGGAGATTAGAGCACTGCCTCCTCCACCACAGTCATCCAGTTCTCCCAGGGGTCAGGAAACCCCGAAAGAAGAGGCGGTACTATCTCCAGAGGCGGACGATTCAACATCGGGGAGCCTGGAAATGGAGATCCCGATTTGGGTAATCTCTGAAGAAGATTCTTTGGGAATTACAACAGTAGGAGGAGGATTGATCCAGAAGGAACAAAACCCAGGATATCCTAAGGAAGGTGAGAGACTATGCACTTCAATACAAGTTTCCTTTTGGGACAGGCCTGCTGAGGTGACCTTAGAAGCCCTTTGGGACCTGGTAGCAAATTTTGGGAAGACAATTAGTCCCAATTTCCAACAGATTGAAAATAAACTAATTCACCATTCAGAAGAATTAGAAAAATTAAAATTGGACATGATTTCTTCAAACAATTCACTTCAAAAGACTCAGCAGGATGTGGTTTCAGTAAAACAACTCCAGGAAACTATAATTAAAGATAATTTGAATCTTAGAAGAAAAGTAGAGTCATTAGAGAATCAGGCGCGTATTAATAACTTGAGACTGATAAACTTTCCAAGAATAACTATGGTTACACCTAGAAATATGCATAGGAGATATTTATTAGAAATTTTGGAAGTTCCGGAGGGTAATCTTCCACCATTCTCTCAAGTGTATTATCTCCCTAGCAAAACTCTGTGTCAACAGCAACTTGAACCTACTGAAGGACAAGTACTGAATATCACTGAGATTCTGGAGAAGTCAGACACGGAGGTGGTAACACCTGCAACATTAGTTGTTACACTGGCTCTTTTTATTGATAAGTCATGGTTATTGAGACTATTTCTAAAGAACAAACAGAAGGAATTTCTTGGTTGTAAAATTCAAATGTTCCCTGATGTTTCAAGGGAAACGCACAAACATTGACGCAACTTTCTTCTTTTAAAAACGGGGGTCATCTCATTAGGGGCTACATTCTACTTATGACATCCCTGCAAGTGCATTGTCCGTTATCCCTCAACTAAATATGTATTCTTTGAGCCTCAACACTTGACCAATTTTGTGGCTATGTCCCGTCTGGACAAGGAGAAAATTCAATCTTGAGCTCTAAAAGGAAAATAGTAACACCGTGCCCGATCTATAGGAACAGCATTACTTCCTAGTATTGGTTATCTTTTATTTTTCTTGCTAGTACAATTCTTGGATCCAAAGAGGATTTGAGCTAATTTCACCATAATAATTCTTCTTGTAATTTGCTTAACATTTGTTAAGTATGGATTTATATGATTGTAAAATGCTTTTGTTAAATTTGCTTTCTGTACAAGTTATACTTGATAATATATTGAAATCAATAAAAAATACTTTAACATAAAATGCAAGATTCAGTACGTAGAGATTTCAGAATATCAATGTTAACTGAGTTTCAAAACCATTTTTCAACTATTTATGTCACCTCTTACCACCTATTCCTGTACAGTTCTTTAAGTGTTGTTTTCAGGTGTTAGATCCTTGGCTTCTAAAGATTATCCAGTCTTTTTTAGCTCAGGGTAGATATCAATCCTGAAAACGCATGTATTGGACTCCTTAGTTTACCAATGTTAGGTAAGCATATCAAAAAGATAGTATTTAATCAAATAGGGGATTTTTTGAATGTCACAGCGTTTCCACCAGTGACAGGCTAAATTTTGACAACATTCACCGTACTGAATCTTTTTTGGTAGCCATAACCGATGAAGTTTGAAATCATTGGGACAAAGACCATGATTCTTTTTTGGGTTATATTGGACATGCCTTCCACCTTTAACATAGTCATAGAAACATGATGGCAGATAAAGGTCAAATGGCCCATCCATTCTGCTCATCTGCAGCATCCACTATCTCCTCCTTTCCATATGGTCCCATGGGTTCATAGGCAAAACTGCGTCGACAAAGGCGCGGAAGACAAAGGTGTGCGCCGACAACTGAGCGCAAGATGGAAGTGCGTGCCGAAGAAAAAGAGTGTTTTTAGGGGCTCCGACGGGGGGTTTTGTTGGGGAACTCCCCCACTTTACTTAATACAGATCGCGGCGGCGTTGAGGGGGGTTTGGGGCGTTGTAACCGCCCTCATTTTACTGGAAACTTAACTGTTTCCCTGTTTTTTAGAGAAAAAGTAAAGTTTTCAGTAAAATGTGGGCGGTGGATCTGTATAAAGTAAAGTGGGGGGTTCCCCCCCACACCCCCCGTTGGAGCCCTTTAAAACAGTCATTTTCTTCGCCCCCATGCCTCCATGTTGCACTCAGTTGTCTGTGTGCGCCTTTGTCCCGGCGCGCTTTTGACCTGACACCAGTCCCATGTGCCTGTTTCACACTTTTTTGAATTCAGCCAGTCTTTGTCTCCACCACCTCTACAGGATACTATTCCATGCATCTACCACCCTTTCTGTAAAAAAGTATTTCCTTAGATTACTCCTGAACCTATCACCTCTTAACTTCATCCTATGCCCAGTGGCGTACCTAGGGTATGTGGCACCCGGGGCCCATCATTTTTTGACACCACCCCCCCCCCCATGTAAAAAATTTTTTTTTTTTTTTTTTTTTGCAATAACCATGAAATGGAATAAATGGTCAGAATAGAAACAGGCAGTGAAAATTTTCTTTTATTGAACCTCATATATGTAACCATTATTCCAAACATAACATAACATAAATTATGTCTAAATTGTCATGACATTAGAAGTACATATGGAGTAGTTGCAGGTGATGCTTGGGACAGTTCTGATTGTGTTAGTTCGGTTTTATGTGTTTTTTGAATAGAAGGGTTTTTATTTCTTTTTGAAGGTTTTGCAGTCTGTGGTTGATATCAATTGGTTGTAGAGTTGGGGGTCGAGTGTTGCAGCTCGAATGGCTAGGAGGTTGTCGAACAGTTTTTTTCTTTTGACGTTTTTGGTTGGAGGGTGTGTGAATGGTGCACAAGTTCTCCTATGTCTGTTTGAAGTGGATTGAATTATTTAGCTGAAGAAATTAGTTACCCCCCCATTCCACACACATTAATTCTCTTCCATTTTTGTTCCCATTATAAAAAACACTGATAAGTTCCCAGAAAAAAAATACATTAAAATAAGAAGTGAAAACAAAGGCCCCTACAGATGAGAACATAACATAAGAATAGCCTAACTGGGTCAGACCAATGGTCCATCATGCCCAGTAGCCCATTCTCATGGTAGCCAATCCAGGACACTAATACCTAGTCAAAACCCAAAGAGTAGCAACATTCCATGCTACCGATCCAGGGCAAGCAGACACTTCCCCCATGTCTTAATAACAGATTATGGACTTTTCCTCCAGGAATTTGTCCAAATCTTTCTTAAAACCAGCTACACTATCTGCTTTTACCATAACTTCTGGCCACTTCATTTTTAAGTTTAGATCTTTCCTTTCAAACAGAGACCTTGCTAGATGTCAAATACAGCACAAGGTAACTTCACATGGACTTAGCTGTGCAGGAAATGTGAATCTCCTCATACACCCACCATATAGTGCAAAAATGTGCAAAGGTCTGTTTTTTTCTTTCAATCACTACATAGCCTAATGCCACACAAGCAGCGCTGTTACAAACATATTCTGTAGGTCAATGCTAAGGATAACAAAGTTTCCTTCCTTGGACCAGAAGGAGATAAACCACTGGAAGAGATCCCAAAACAACACCCAAAGACCCACTCAGTGTGTGAATCAGTTGAGTGGAGTGGACTAACTGGGGGGTGGAAATGGGCCCGGAGTTTGCTCAGCAGAATTTCCCAGACCACCTCTTCCTCTCAACACATTGACACGCTGCCACCATCACCACTAGGAACACCTCACTGGGTAGGCCAGCTATGCTATAAACTTTATAAAACACATTATTATATTTTCTTATAAAGCACATATTTTAACTGACCTCTCTGACATCCTCAGCCTTTCCATTCACAAAAATAGAAGGAAGAAAAGTTCCCATTTCCTGCTGTCTCATGTCCCCGGCCTATACAATATTTTTTTTCTGCAGACCCTTCAAAAGTCTGACCAAATCCTCGTTTCACTTGCATTATAAAGTACTGAGGATGCCATCTCTCCCCAATCCCAGGTCCTAAAGTCTAAGACAGTAGCGCAAACTAATGCTGCCAGATACAGGAAAAAAAAATTTTGATTCGATTCAGCCCTATTGAATTGGTTTTTCAAATCGATTTTCCTGCCCAGTTGGGTGATTTTTTTCAAAACTCCTGGTGGGTTTTATAGCTTTTTCACCCCCTTTGGCTTTTCCTAACCACACTGGCGCTGTGGTGTAAATAAAATAAAGAAACAAAAAGGACTTTTCCTCTGTCTGTTAAATCCTAGCTCACGTTTGCAGTCCAACACCAGCTCTGGCAGGATACACATTTCAAATCTGACATATTATAATCACAAAACAGAAAATAAAATTAATTTTTCTACCTTTTGTTGTCTGGTTATATTTCAAATCTTGTTGGTCCAAGGCTCTGGTTTTCTTCTGATAACTTGCTTGCCAGGGTCTCCTTCTTTCTGCATGCTAACCATCCATCTGCCAACTCTGTCCTCCCTTTCCATTTCCCTTCCCTTCCCAGGAAGTCTGGTATCTTTCCTTTTTTTCATCTCCCTCCACAGATCCACCTTTTCTTAAATACCCTTTCATCCGGCATCTCTCCCTCCTTCCCCACCATCCCAGAGTCCACCATCTCTCCGTTTCTTTTCCTAATTACCCTCCTATCCAGTATCTCTACCCCTCCTCCACACCATCCCTTGTGTCCAATTTCTCTCCCTTTCTGTTCCTTCCCTCCCTAAATCCCATGGTCCATCATCTCTCTCCCTCTCCTCTATTTTCAGACCCATTATTTCTTCCCCCCCCCAAAGTTTGGCATATGCATGTCTCTTTGAACACCCCCATCCCTCCGTGTACTTCTAAATCATGGTCCCCCCCCAAAGGCCTGTCCACCCTTAAAGGTCTGCCTGTCCCATCTTGAAGGCCTGCACCCCCCTTGAAGGCCTGTCCCTTCCCCTTGTAGGCCTGTCCCCCCCTTGAAGGCCTGCCTGCCTGCCTTTCCCCCCCTTGAAGGCCTGCCCCCCCTTGAAGGACTGCACCCCCCCCCCCCGAAGGCCTGCACTCCCTTGAAGGTCTGCACCCCCCGAAGGCCTGTCCCCCCCTTGAAGGCCTGTCCCACCCTTGAAGGCCTGTCCCACCCCCTTGTAGGCCTGTCCCCCCCTTGTAGGCCTGTCCCCCCTTTAAGGCCTGCCTGCCTGCCTTTCCCCCCCTTGAAGGCCTGTCTCCCCCTTGAAGGCCTGCACCCCCCTTGAAGGCCTGCACCCCCCCTTGAAGGCCTGTCCCCCCCCTTGTAGGCCTGTCCCCCCCCTTGTAGGCCTGTCCCCCCCTTGAAGGCCTGCCTGCCTTTCCCCCCTTGAAGGCCTGTTCCCCCCCCTTGAAGGCCTGCACCCCCTTGAAGGTCTGCACCACCCCGAAGGCCTACACCCCCCCCGAAGGCCTGCACCCCCCTGAAGGCCTGCCTGCCCCCCTTGAAGGCCTGCACCCCTTGAAGGTCTGCACCCCCCCCCCGAAGGCCTGTCCCCCCTTGAAGGCCTGCCTGCCTGCCTGTCACCCCCTCCCCCTTGAAAGCCTGCTTGCCTGCCCGCCCGCCCCACCCTGAAGGCCTGATGCCCCGACCCACCCCGAAGGACCGCTCGCCCCCCTGGCCTCCCCGCACCACCTATGAAGCAGCCGCAGCAGGATCGCGAAGTCAGCGTCAGCGATCCCTGCGCTGCTTCCTGCGCCACGGTCCCGCCCCTCCTCTGACGTCAGAGGAGGGGCGGGATCGCGGCGCAGGAAGCAGCGCAGGGATGCTGACGCTGACTTCGCGATCCTGCTGCGGGCTGCTTCACAGGTGGTGCAGGAAGGTCAGTGGGGCGAGCGGTCCTTCGGGGGTGGCGGGGGACTGAACGGCAAGGCCGGGAACACCCCCTTAGGGCTGGCACCCGGGGCGGCCCGCCCCCCCCGCCCCCCCCTAGGTACGCCACTGCCTGTGCCCTCTCATTTCGGAGCTTCCTTGCAATTGAAAGAGACTCACCTCATGCACATTTATGCCATGTAGGTATTTAAACGTCTCTATCATATCTCCTTTCCTCCAAAGTATACGTATTGAGATCTTTAAGTCTGTCCCTTTATGCCTTATGATGAAGTCCATCGACCATTATAGTTGCCTTCCTCTGGACCGACTCCATCCTGTTTATCTTTTTGAAGCTGCAGTCTCTAGAATTGTACACAATATTCTAAATGAAGTCTCAACAGTGTCTTAAACAGGAGTATCAATACCTACTTTTCCTACTGGCCATACCCCTCCCTATGTACCCTAGCATCATTCTAGCTTTTGCTGCTGCCTTTTCAGTCTGTTTGGCCACCTTAAGATCATAAATTCAAAATAAATAATCCCTTATATGAAAAACTTATTGAAACCAAATACAAAATTGGTGCAATGCACGAGAATAATCTAATTTAAAAATAATTTAAACACTTTATTAATTTCATTCTTTTCATCAAATTTGCATTAAGACACTCAAGACACATACATATACATAAACTAAACAAAAGGTAAGCTAAAAAACATACATCAGTGCAAATACAAAAGCCAGCCAAAAGGGTTCACTCTGTTCATAGGGTAAATGTTCAAAAGATCACTTAGCTTGAAAATCCGATGAAACCAGTACAGCAGGTGAGCACCCCGGCCATCTCAAAGTTAAGTGAAACAAATCCAAGTCGAATCCAGGTTCAAAGCAAAACCAAGTCCTAAAGTGCTGGAGTGCAGTTGTAAATCCAATGAAAAAGCAACAATACTTCAAAAAACGTTCCACAGTGTTTCCAAGTGTGAAATAGAGGCCAAAAGACAGCCAGTCTTCTCACCTTTCCTCTCACCTTAAGATCATCACATATTATCACACCTAAGCAGGGCCGCCATCAGAAATTTCTGGGCCCCTTACTGAGCAATCCTATTGGGGACCCCCCCACGCACCCCTTCCCCCCCCCCCAACGCCCCCCCTTCTTCCATGGGCCGAATACACACATACTTTTCTGCTAATGCTCCACCTAAGCCAGTCCCTTAAAATCTTCTCACGTCCATTGGGTGATTTGGCATAGAGGAGATATTCATAAAAAGAACGTCTGTCAAGATCTTTACTCATAGACTGTACCATTTGCTTTAAATCATCTTCCATCATTAATCCAAATTGCACAATTCTTTCTCTGTCTTTGTCCTGAATGACATCTGGCCACATTGCTGGATCCTTCCAGTCAACAAATTTATGAGCAGGCACGGAGAACACATTTTTAAACAAATGTAGTTTATCCTTGTACTCCTTATGTAATTTTAATCATCTATGGATATGTTTGTATGTTTATTGTTCAAATGGTTTTATTTATTTCCCCAAATTTATTTTTGTTATACGCATTGAAAATATTTGATATTGCGTTTAAATCAAAATCTCAATAAACTTGAAACTTGAAATGAGTGCCCGTGAGATTGTGGGAGGATTAAATACTTAAAACTTAGAAGAATAACAATTTACTTAAAGTTTTTGCTACGCCAGCTTTCTGGTATCTTTACATACAGTGGCGTACGTAGCATATGTAACACCCGGGGCCCATCATTTTTTGCCCCACCCTATCTGTAAGAAAAACATGATTTTTAGTAACAAACCACACGTCACACATGAGTACCTAGGAAAAGGCAGCATCTTACATATTGCAGTGAGTAGTACATCAGTACACCCATTGTAAAACTAAACAAGCCAGACCAGCACAGATCAATCCTACAACGTCAATCCTAACAGAAAACCATGTCTTTCGAACACACAGAACACAGAAAACACCTTCGCCTAGTATAGAATATGTCATGTCATCACAAACTAACCCCACCCCCTTTTACAAAACTGTAGTGTGGATTTTAGCCACAGTGGTAACAGCCCTGACGCTCATAGAATTCTGAGCATCAGAGCTGCTACCACCACGGCTGGTGCTAAAAAACGCTCCACAGTTTTGTAAAAGGGGGGATAAAATAGAAATACACAGTTTCAACGCTCTAGCTCAGAGGTGCCCAAACTTTTTGAGCTTGTGAGCTACTTTAAAATGACCAAGTCAAAATGATCTACCAACAATAAAATTAAAAAACACAAAGCACACTATACGCTGAGAAAATGTTAATTATCATTCCTATTCTGGATTTTTTTCAAAGAGGTCAAGGCAGATGACTCTATGCATTGTCACCTCAGTAACAACCATACAAAAATAGACAAATATACCCCCCATCCTTTTTATTAAACCACAATAGCAGTTTTTAGCGCAGGGAGCTGCGCTTAATGCCCAGCGCTGCTCTCGACGCTCATAGGCTCCCTGCGCTAAAAACCACTATTGCGGTTTAGTAAAAGGGGACCATATTGTAAAATATAGACAGCAGATATAAATTCAGAACTGTGCATAGTAAGTGAAGGGAAGTTTTCATCTCTGGGAATTTACCCAGTTAACTATTAAGTTATTTGGGCAAATTCCTTTGAAAACTGTGGTAATACTGCCTCCACTTTGCTAAATTTAAAATAAAATCATTTTTCCTACCTTGTCTGGTGATTTCATGAGTCTCTGGTTGCACTTTCTTCTTCTGACTGTGCATCCAATCTTTCTTCCCTTCTTTCAGCCTGTATGCTTCCTCTCCTCCACACTCATTCCCTCCCCCAACTTTTTCTTCCTCTCTTCATGCCCCCTTTCTTTTTTTCTGTTTCTCTTCTTTCCTTCTGTTTCCCTGCCTGCCTCCTTTCTTTCTTTCTACCTGCCGTTCCCCAAGCCACTGCCACTGCCGCTGCCATCGGGGAACAGGACCTACCAATGGATAACAGGCCCTAAAGCCGACGCCGACGCATGCTCTCCCTGCTTCGGGCCGATCAGTCTTCCTCTCCCCGATGTCAATTCTGCCGTCGGAGAGGAAGTTCCACCCAGCCAGGCAGCGATTGGCTGGCCCGAACTTCCTCTCCGACTGCAGAATTGACGTCAGGGAGAGGAAGACTGATCGGCCCGATAGATTAGATCGCCAAGACAAAGTGAGTCCTGGGTGATCGACTCACTTTGCCTTGGCGAGCTACTGGCGCCCCTGCCTTAGAACACTGCCTAGGACCCTGGGAGAGCCCGGGCCCCCTGTCAGCTCCGGGCCCCTGAATGCAGGACTGGTAGTACTGCCCTGATGGCGGCCCTGCACTTAAGTCCCACTCCTCTTTCATTCACAAAAGTTCTTCACCCCTAAACTGTAAGAAAACAAAAAAATAATTGGGAAAACCTATTTGAGAAAAAAAAGAAATGCATAAAGCTGAGGAATCATGAATTAAAATTTGGTTGAACCAAAAACCGAAAACTAAAATGAAAACAAAAGTGAAAATAACAGAATCGAATGGAAAAAACAAAGAAGTCTGCAGAAAAGTTTGCTATATGGACAAGAGAGAGGCCTTCTGTAACTGTAAGTGTTTAATGAGGATGAAATAACAGAATACAGATGTGAACAGAAATGAATCAATGAAAAAATAATGTGGCATCTAAAAAATGTTATATATCAAGGGCTCCTTTTACAAAGGTGCGCTAGCGTTTTTAGCGCATGCTATAGCGCGCACTACCCGAAAAACTACTGCCTGCTCAAGAGGAGGTGGTAGCAGCTAGCGTGCGCTAAAACTGCTAGCGCGCCTTTGTAAAAGGAACCCCAAGTGTGTGAAGGTTTAAAACCTAGTAGGTGGAAGTGACAGGAGCAGCAAAGTGAAATTTGAAAGCATGAATATTTACATGAAATGCATTGTGAAAATGAAATTTACAAAACAACACCACTAAAATGGAAATAAAAACCAACCTTATTTAAAATATCCATAAGAGTAAATATAAACATGAAAAGAATAAACCATTAGATTCCAACATGTGAACAAAAATGAAGTGTTATATCACCAAAAGTAAACGTAAGCATGAGAAAAATAAACATGTGATTTCTCATGCTTATGTTTACTTTTGTCGACATAACGCTTCCTTTTTGTTTAAACCACACTGGAAATGGCAGTAGCCTGGAATTCTGGTACATTTTCTCCTATCACCTGTGTGATGGTTGAAGCAATGTCTGTACTTAAATCTCTCTCCAATTACAAAATCAAACAGCAGCTCACAGGCTCGAAAAGCCAATTTTATTAGAGGCATCTCCCTGTCATCTTTGAAAGTCCTGATCATGGTGGGTGTGAAAAAGCTATGAACTGAATATATTTGGGGCTGTTTTGCCCTTTGAATAATCCTCCCAGTTTCTGAAACCAGATAATATGTAAACATAAGACAGACAAAAAAGCAGGATGCAAGTATTCAGAAGTCACAACATACAGGCAAACTTCCGAAGTGTTCAAAGTTGACTCCTTACAACCATGCACAGTAAGGTCATTAAGAAGATTTACTTACCAACAGTCTCTGGGCCAGATTGCAATCTTTTCATTCAGAACAGCCCTTCAGGAGGAAGCAAAGAAAAAAAAAAGTATCAGGAAAAGTTACAGTTGCAATGCGAGTTCTTGGCATGCTGTAAAAATGCAAGTCATGTGGCGGAATAGACTTTTTTCGGTGACCAGCTCCGGCCTGCCTGCCGGCAGCACCACTTCTGCCTCAAGCTCCTTGTCCTTGGACACCTGCCATAAGTCCGGGCTCTTCCAGGCCTTCCTCTTCATGGTGGCCCCCACAATCCACTTCTTCCTCCATACCGTGGAGCTCATGGGTGAGAAGAGCAAAAGTGGCACATGGTTGCCCCAGGGTTTCACCTGGTGCATGCTGCTGAGAGAGGGCACAGGGACAGTGGGCACATGGAACACTACATTGGCTGCTAATGGTAGCTCCCTCAAGTCTACTCCTTCCGTCTGTCCTGTCTGCACCTGAAAACTGAAATGCAGCTTTGCTTCCACCTGCCTGCCCCACCCACCATTAACAGAACACCTTTTCCTTGCCTGAGCTCAAGGAGTACTGGAGCTGAGCTGGCTTAGATCAGTATGCCTAGCCTAGCTTAATTTTTAATTGGTTCATTAGACGCTGTTAATTGAACAGCACCATTAAAAACCAATTAATTTTCAGGTAGTTACCTACACCAAGATACCTAATAGTGCCTACCCAAAAAATTGAGCATGGTTAGAGGTGGAGTTTGGGTTTCAGAGTAGGCACTAGTAGGCACTTACCTTAGATGCTGGTATTTTAGGCCAAGAAAACCCTGGCCTAACATACCAGCACCTAAGTTAGATGCCTACTGGTACCTACCTAGACTTAGACGCTGCTAGGCCTGATTGTATAAAAGGCGCCTAACTTTGAATGACATAGATTAGGTGCCGTTTTCAATCTGCGCCTACAAATTTAGGCACATGTATAGAATCAGGTCCCAAATCAATATCAAATAGAAGTCAATAATACAGTTTTTCTGATAATTTAGCATTTGACTGTGATGTTGGAGAGATCTCATAAAAAATAATTCATAGAGTGCTGTTATTGGTGTCTTTGTATTTCATCAATATAAGGACAACACAACACAAAGGGATCCACAAATGCACAAACAACAACAAATCAAACAAAGAGTATACAGGCCTGCAGAACTGGGACACAAATTTTCTTTATTCACAAAAGACTCGACATTGCCAGTGTTTTGGCTACAAGCCTGCGTCAAGGGTCTATACGGTTGTCTGATGTATATTCCTCAACTCAAACAAGTACCAAATTAAGGTAATCCAAATGATTTTCACATGGAAAAAAGTCAACATAAATATTGTTCTTAGTAGTGGAGCAATGAACGCTGTTTATGTTGAGGGGTTTTCATGTGCAAATTATTTGGATTACCTAAATTTGGGACTTGTTTAAGTTAAGAAATAAACGTCAGACAACCATACAGACCCCTGATGCAGGCTTGTGGCTGAAACACTGACAGTGTCAGGTCTTTTGTGAATAAAGAATATTTGTGTCCCAGTTCTGCAGGCCTGTGTACTCTTTGTTTGATTTCAAGATAAAGAGCACTTCTGTGGTTATGTTTTATATCAGTGGTTCTTAAACCTGTCCTGGGAACCCCCATCCAACTGGGGTTTCAAGATATCCCTAATGAATTTACCTATAATAGAGGTAACAGGAATGCAAATCTGCCTCATGCATATTAATTAGGGATACCTTGAAATTCAACCAGCTGAGGGGTCCCCCAGCTAAGGTTTAAGAACCACTGCTTAGATTACCTGGGACATAGGCATCAGAATGGGAGAAGCCACAGGTGGCACTCCCAAAAATCCAGAGGGGAAGGAGACCACCAATATTTCCCCACTACCAACACACTATTCCTGCTGATCTACAGAGGCAACAGCAAAGAAAAAAACTTTGCAGGGCTGTACTGTTCAAGCTCTTGGCTGCTGGCCCAGCTCCAGAATAGGAAATGATGTTAGAGAGGGCAGGACCGGCAGCCAAGAGCTTGACCAGTGCAGCCCCGCAAAGTCTTTTTCTTTGGTTTTGCCATTTCACACCAACAGCAGCAGCTGCAGGATGGATGAGGGGAGAAGGAGAAATGCTGGATGAGGGAGAGGGAGGGGCAGATGCCACTTGGAGGGAGAAGAGGAAACAAATGCTGCATAGAATGGGGAAGAGGGGGCAGATGCTGGATGAGGAAGAGAGAAGGGACAGATGCTAGATAGAAAGGGAGGAGGAGGGGACAAATGCTGGATAGAAGGGGGAAGAGGGAGCAAACACTGAATGATATGGGGAGAAAGAAGGCAGATATTGGATGAGGGTAAGGAGAGAGAACAGACATCAGATGGAGGAGGAGAGGCAACAAAAACTGGATAGAAAGGGGGAAGAGAGAGGCAGATACTGGATGACATGGTGGGATGGGAGTGGGGAGAGAGAAGGACCAGATGCTGGATAGGGGGCAGAGAGAAAGAGGACAGACTCAAAGTGTAAATGAGGAGAGAGAGGGGGGCCAGACCCTGAATAGAAGAGACACTGGATAGACAAGGAGCAGAGAAAACAGGATGGAAGTAGGGAGAGAGCGAGCGAGCAGAGAAAGAGGGCAGATAATGTATGGAGAAGGGAGCAGAAAAAAAGGGCAGATGCAATACACAAGATGGGGAAAAGAGGGCACACGCTGGAAGGAAGGGAGAAAAAAAGGGCATAAGCTGGGAGGAAAAGGGGCAAATGCTTGATGGGGGAGGAAAATTAAGAGGATAGAGTTAGTGAGAGACTGGGAAATAAGAGGAAGTGAAATAAAGAGAGCCAGTGTGAAGGAAAAAGATAGCAAACTGTAGGTAGATGTAATATAAAAAAGGGAAACTGTAGACTGTATAATAGGAAAAAATTAAATCTGGACAGAGGCAGAAAAATAAATTGAAGAAAGCTGAATGGAAAAGGAGAAAAGAAGACAGAAAAGAAAAATGACAAACTGACAGGAAATTTTGGCAAGAGAGTTAAGAGAAAAATAAGGAACGCAATAACCAGAGACTGGGGTCCAACATATTTAGAAAAAGTAAATGGCCAGACAACAGTGGTAGAAAAAAGTTTAGGATAAAGTAGAGTGGTAGCTGTGTTAAAATACCTTACCCCTTCCTTTGTGTGCCGATTGTTTTGCTGTATAACATCTAACATAATATTGCGTATTAGATATTGTACAATCATCAAGGGTGTCTCTTGAAAAAGGCATTTTGTGCCGAAACACAGGCTGTGTTGAGTCCAGACTAGTGCTGCCCGATTCACGATTTGAATCGATTCACCGATTCACTTTAGGTGAATCGATTCGAATCGATTTGTATTTTAAAAAAATCGGCATTGCCGATTCGGGGCCCAACCCTCCTCCCTGCGCCGCTAACCTATAGCTGCTCTTGGACAGTTTCTGTCTCTGTTTCAGCGCTATTAGCAGTAGTAGTAGAGACGTGGCGAAATCTGCACCAACCATCTCTCCTGCTCACTGGAAGCAGATGCCTGCCGACGGGAAGTCGGGGATGGCTCACATCAGCTCACGGACGAACTTCAGCTTCTGCTCCAAACTCTTTCTGCTCGTGTCTGCGCGCGATGAAACGCCTGCACTGCTGCGAAAGAAGTTAGAGCCCGGGGCTGCATGCACATGGACAAGATCAAAAAGAAGGGGCGAATGTAGGCTCTAGCGCAGCCATGACGTCAAAGCTAATAGGCTAAAGAGCAGAGAGGAGGAATGTCTAAAACCGAGCCGATAGGTCTGGTTTACAATCTCCCCCTGCAGCTGGGTAACTTGGAAGCTCTGATACTTTCTTATTACATGCCATAAATACATAGGAGTTGCCATACTGGGACAGACCGCAGGTCCCTCAAGCCCAGTATCCTGTTGCCAATAATGGCCAACCCAGGTTACAAGTACCTGGCAACATAGGCACCAGCTCTGTGGCTGCATGAGCCATGGGGCCAGACAATCTACACCCCAGGGTACTCAGAGAGCTGAGTGAAGTTCTGGCTGAACCACTATCCGTACTCTTCAATCTTTCCATGCGCACGGGAAAAGTACCCCTAGACTGGAAAACAGCTAACGTAATTCCACTCCACAAAAAGGGATGCAGAACAGAGACAGGAAATTACAGACCGGTGAGTCTTACATCCATAGTGTGCAAACTCATGGAAACACTGATCAAACAGGAACTTGACAAAATTCTAGACGAAGAAAGTTTACGTGATCCACATCAACACGGATTTACCAGGGGAAGGTCCTGCCAATCTAATCTGATTGACTTCTTTGATTGGGTGACCAATCATCTGGATGCCGGTGAGTCCCTTGACGTGATATATTTGGACTTCAGCAAAGCTTTTGATAGCGTCCCACACCGCAGGCTGTTGAACAAACTAAAATCAATGGGATTAGGGGATACATTCACTACATGGGTAAAGGATTGGCTAGATGGTAGGCTTCAAAGGGTGATGGTAAACGGTACCCCCTCCAAAATGTCAGCAGTGATGAGTGGAGTACCTCAGGGCTCCGTCTTAGGGCCGATTCTATTCAATTTATTCATAGGAGATTTGACCCAAGGACTTAGAGGAAAAGTATCACTGTTTGCCGACGATGCCAAACTATGCAACATAGTTGGCAAAAGCAGTGTGCCTGACTTTATGACGCAGGACCTAAGACAGCTCGAGCAGTGGTCATCAACTTGGCAGCTAGGCTTCAATGCTAAAAAATGTAAAATAATGCATCTAGGCAAAAAAAATCCACACAGAACTTACACACTAAATGGTGAAACCTTGTCCAGGACCACGATGGAACGTGATTTAGGAGTGATCATTAGCGACGATATGAAGGCTGCCAATCAGGTAGAGAAGGCTTCATCCAAGGCAAGACAAATGATGGGCTGTATCCGTAGGGGTTTTGTCAGCAGAAAACCTGAAGTAATAATGCCACTGTACAGATCCATGGTGAGACCTCATCTCGAGTATTGTGTTCAATTCTGGAGACCACACTACCGAAAAGATGTGTTGAGAATTGAGTCGGTTCAGCGAATGGCTACCAGGATGGTTTTGGGGCTCAGGGATCTCACGTATGAAGAAAGGTTAAAAAAACTGCGGATGTACTCATTGGAGGAGCGAAGACAGAGAGGAGACATGATTGAAACCTTTAAGTATATTACTGGGCGTATAGTGGTGAAAGATGATATCTTCAGTCTTACGGGGCCCTCGGTAACCAGAGGACACTCGCTGAAAATCAGGGGAGGGAAATTTCAGGGTGATGCTAGGAAGTACTTCTTCACCGAAAGGGTGGTCGATCATTGGAACGAGCTGCCTCAGCGGGTGATTGAGGCCAGCAGCGTGTTAGATTTCAAGAGGAAATGGGATATTCATGTGGGATCTCTAAGAGAGTAAGAATCAGGGAGTGGGTCATTGGTATGGGCAGACTCGATGGGCTATAGCCCTTTTCTGCCGTCAATTTCTATGTTTCTATGTTTCTATCCCCAATAATTTGGGGCCCTCACATGACCAGAGCTAATGTGCAGTCCATCCGGGCATCTCTTCCTCTTCTGTCCCTCTACATCCCTTCCCAGACTTGTTTGGAGAGGCCCCAGCGGGGCAGCCATTCTCACAAGCTGCCGGTGCTGGCCCGAAGCTTTACCTCTACTGTGATCTACCCAGGCAGAAATAGGAAGTTGAGTCAGGGAGATGGTGAATCACAGCAGAGGGAAAGCTTCAGGGCAGCGCTGGCAGCTTGTGAGAATGACTACCACACTGGGGCCCCTCTGAACAAGAAGAGTGAAAAGAGACCGGGAAGGTGAGGGGAACGGAGGGAGAGGGACAGAAGGGGAAGAGATGCCCAGACCTTGGGGCCCCTGGAGATGTTTTAAGTTAGCCTAAGGGAGGGGGGGATAGAGATACTGGATAGGAGGGTAGTTGGGAAGAGAAAGGGAGAGCTGGTTGACCCTGGGGTGGTGGGGAAGGAGGGAGAGATGCTGGATGAAAGGGTAGCTGAGAAAAGGAGAGATGGTGGATCTGGGGATGTTGGGGGTCCATCGCTGCAGCTGCGTGGATGAAGATGAAAAAAGGGAAGATGCCAGACCTCCGGAGGAGGGAAAGGAAACAGAAGGGGAGGACAGAGATGGAAGATGGATGGTTAGCATGGAGAAAGAAGAAAGGAGACCCTAGCAAGCAAGTTATCAGAAGACAACCAGAGCCTGGAACCAATATGATTTGAATAATGACCAGACAGCAAAAAGTAGAAAAAATCATTTTATTTTCTGTGTTGTGATTACATGTCAGATTTGAAATGTGTATTCTGCCAGAATTGGTGTTAGACCGCAAACTTGAGCTAGGATTTAACAGAGAGAGGAAAAGTCTTTTTTGTTTGTTCATTTTGTTTACACCACAGCACCAGTGTGGATAGGAGAGGGCAAAGGGGGTGAAAAGTCTATAAAAGGGGTGAAGAGGCTATAAAATAAACCCACCAGGATGTTTGAAAAAAACACCCAATTGGGCAGGAAAATCGAATTGAATCAAATCGAAAATTAGATTCAATAGGCTGAATCGAATCAAATTTTTTTTCCTGAATCGGGCAGCACTAGTCCAGACAACCCCCCCCCTCAATAAAGAACTCATGTGATGAACATATCCTGGTTGGTGACATCTTTTCCTCATGACTCTTATATTTGGTTTATAGCCCATTATCATTGTAAAATAAATATTTTTAGTAGACTGAAAATTTTCATTTCCATTTTTCAAGTGCCACATGCACTTTCTTGAGTTAAATATACATGGTACGGTACAGCTGAATTCCTATTAAAACAGCAGTCATTGGGGAGAAAGGAGAGGCTTTTTATGTGATGATCTGGGTGTTTGATTTTTATTACATTTTAAATATAGGTAGATTAGCATTGTATTAGCTGCTTTAAGTGAGAGAGAGGAAAAATTTATTTCAGAATGTGGCATTAAGGCAGGTAGATGTTTCAGAGTGCTTTATGCAGTTTAATTTTGTGGTTACCATTATATATTGTTAATAAGAATACTTTGCATGTATATGAAGAATGGAGTGGAAGAAATGGCATTAAAATGAGTACTATTATTATGGTGCAGAATCTGGGGCAGAACTTGGGCACCCCACAAGGCTTTCTGCTGCTCCTGATCTGGGGTGCCATTTATGGGAGTGATAATCCAAGTCATAATAGAAGTTTTTCAATGGACTGAAGAGACGAGGAAGAAGTTCCTGTCTACTATATGCTCTAAGAAGCGGTTTCAGTTCCACTTTCTGTGTAAATGCATGATTACTGTGGCTAATATAACATATTTCTTTGAACCTGTCAATTGCATTTGTTATTGGATAACAGAGCATGTTTGTAATAACTGTGTAGATTGAGATTATGGGACTATGTTTTTTTTTTAAAAAGAGATATTCTTATCCTTTAGTCATAAATTTTTAGTATCAGCTTTCCATGATTTGTCCATTCCCCCTATCCCCTTTATGTGGACTACTGAGCTCAATGTTATTTCCTATATCAGATATGAAGATATATTTTTGATTTTTCTCTGGGCAGACTTTCTGTACAAAGAAGTTCTTTGATTTTGTGTAAATATAATAATGATAATACAACAATATCAAACAGAACCATCATAAAACATTATAAAAATGCAAAATAAATCAATGGACTTAAATACCATTATTACAACTGAAAACGTATTAAAATATTGAAATTAAAAACCGTGCCTCAGTATGTTTTCAAAATGTCAAATAATCATCTATCTTTCTGAGATCTTCTAGTTGTGAATTTCATAATGCTGGACCTGCATAAGAAAATGTTCTTTTCCGAGTTTCTGTTAGTTTAATTACAGAGACAGATGGTAGATTCAATAAATAACTCAGAGAAGGTCTGAATAACCTAACAGATACACAAAAAGGAAAGATGGTATTTTGATGCCGTCTAATTCATATTTTAAAGGCCAACAAAAGAACCTTACTCCACATGTTTTCACTGATCACCAATAAGTCAGTCGATTTTAACCCAACAATAAGTGAATTGCAGTGTTCTGGACACAGCATGGCACTACAGTTGCTGATTTGGAAGATCTACCAGAAGGGCATTGCAATAATCCATTTTTGAAGTCACAGTGGCATAATTAACTCTAGCCAGATCATCTCAATTAAGAGAAAGTCACAGTTTACAAATCACATGAATTTGAAAGGACAACCCGACCATAGAAATGCTATTCAGTCTCATAGAGAGACAACATTCAATAGTCATTCCTAATATATTCATTTCATTGTGAATAACAAGGGGACCACTGGCCATAGAACGATCTGGATCTGAGATTTTAATTGAAGATTTAGTATTCCATATGGTTTCAGTCTTATGATGATAGAATTTCCATTTATTAAGATCATCCAATCCTCAATCATCCTCATATATTCCCCAAATGTTCCTAACATTTCTGAGTGAAGCCATCTAAGCAGTTTACAATCAATTCACAATCTAATCAGGTCTTGTTATGTATTTTCCCTATCTGTCCCAGCAAGAAAGAATCCTTCAGCTCAAAATATAACTGTCATTGGCATACATTAAACATTTAATATAAAACCACCTAATGGCCAGAAGAACTAACAAATCAATTCTAGAAGAGATCAAATTGGCTATGTCACTTGAAGCCCAAATGATGACTGCCTTATTTTGGTCACACCATCAGATGAGAGAGATCACTGGAGAAGGACATCATGTTTGGGAAGATCGAAGGAACCAGGCAAAGAGGGCGACCTGCAATCAGATGGCTGGATATGTTGAAAACAACCCTGGGGATGGCGCTGGAGGACCTTTGTGGACTAGCATAAAACTGATTTCTTTTTAGATCTTCAATTCATCAAGTCGCTAGGACTCGAGCACGAGTCAATAGCACCTAACAACAACAACGGCCAAACAAAAATATTGAAAAGAAGGAATAATAGAGAACACTGAGAAACCCCAAACTTAGATTACTACCTGAACCTCTTGCATTCTACCAATCAAATATGATCTGTACATCTCCAGTTTAAAGCCTCTAACGCTGAAAAACTCTTAACTGGAGAAGCAAATTCTATAGGCAACAGTGTCGAAGGCTGTGTTCAAGTCAAGCAGCATAACTGAGTCTACTGTATGATCAAAACTCAAATGACCAAAGATGTAGGGATGAAGATGAAAAATACACTTCACTGAGGGGTTAGCTTGGGGTGAAAATGTGGGGACAGGGATGAATTTTTATCCTCGCTTCACTCTCTAATTCAGATACATTTTTTGTCGCCACCACTTCCATGCATTTTCCACCCTTTCCGTGAAAAAGTATTTTCTGAGGTTACTTCTGAATCTATCCATTTTCACCTTCATCCCATGCCCTCTCATTCCAGAGCTTCCTTTCAACTGAAAGCAGCTTGCCTTATGTGCATTTATGCCACTTAGGTGTTTAAATGTCTCTCATATCTCATCTCTCCTGCCGTTCCTCCAAAATATACATATTGAGATCTTTAAGTCTGAAGAATCTACCCCTTAAACAGTTTTGCAGTCTTATTTTTGGCCTGCATGATTTTACTTTTCTGCACCAAAACTTTGTCCTTAATCTTCAACTAGAATACTGTCTAATTTAGTTAGTTAGTTCACCTTAAAAATGTAGGTACGTGCAAAATTAATTTCATATGTATAGTTGATTTTAAAATAAGAATTGCCATACTGGGACAGAGCGAAGATCCATCAAGCCCAGCATCCTGTTTCCAACAGTGGCCAACCCAGGGCCCAAGTGCAGATATTAGACAGGGACAAGATGAGTCGTACAGAGTCTGTTGGAATAAACAGATGGGAGGCTAAACTCAAGGCAAGTTGTTTATGCAGTTAAACAAGATATAAGGAACTGATTTAGTTATAGCCTGATGTTGAATGAATGTATAGTCAATCACCCTATGGATTAAAAGGTTTAATCTGCTTCCTGAAAAAGAGGTAGCCCCTCTGGGAGAAAATTCCAGAGCATGGGTGCTACTCCTAAGAAGCCTCATTGGTAGGTATCACATCATACAATTTCTTTTTATGAGGGTACAGATAACGATGCTTCTTGAGAGGACCTCAGAGGTCTCAAATATGTGTAAAAGGGTTAGCTTATTCTTTAAGTAAAGTGGTCCATTTTGTCTGAGGACCTTGAAAAATCAAACATAGAGTTCTAAATTTAGCCCTGTAAGATACTGGTAGCAAGTGTAGTTTTTGCAGGGAGGGTGTAATGTGATCAGACCGCTTGTAGCTTTCTATCAGTCATGCTGCAGCATTCTGAATTAGTTGCAGATGATGCAAACTCTTTTTGCTTAGACAAGTATACAGGGCATTACAATGGTCTAGTTGTAATGTTATCGTGGCATGGACCACAATGGTCAGACTTGTCTTTTCAATATATGGAGAGAGATTTTGTAGCTGCCATAGATGAAGGACAATTTTTTAACGTTGCTTGAATTTGCAGGATCAGAGTGAGTGATGAGTCTAGCATTATCCTGAGACATTGGTTCGCCGGGAGTCCAGCTCCGGAGAGGCACATGAGCACCGCTCTGCCCCTCCCTCGAGCCAGCGGGGATAAAAGAAAGTTTGCAGCGCCAACGGCGCACAGCCGTACGGCGCACGGCTAAGGTGCCAGTGAAGCGTCCTTAGTGAAGCGTCTCCACCTACTACAGTACTCCTGCCTACTACTTTCACTACAGACCAACAGCTAAGTTTCTTTCACCAAGGTTTACCCATCAAAATCTCTGCCTAACTCGGATGTCTAAGCCAAAATTGCTAGCTCTCTGGATGCATTTGCAATTCTTAGAGGCAGCTGCGGGCTCAGAGGAACGTCGGGAGCCTGCTCCACGGAGGCGTGCGAACGCCGCTCTGCCCCCCCCCCCCCGAGCCAGCGGGGTTTTTTCTCATTTAAAGCAGCTGCGGGCTCAGAGGAACATCGGGAGCCTGCTCCACCAAGGCGTGCGAGCACCGCTCCGCCCCCCCGAGCCAGCGGGGTTTTTCTTCATTTAAAGCAACTGCGCCAATGGCGCGCTGCCGTTCAGCGCGTGGCTAAGGTGCACGGCAAAGGCGCGTGCGCCTTAGTGAGCGCCTTTGTAAAGCGTCCTCTGTGAGGCGGCCTAACAGCCCTCATATCCCGTACCTTCCCCTAAAACCACCGACACCGCCTACCAGTTAAGCTTTCCTTTAAGATTTACCCATTAAGACATCTGCCAATCTCGGGCACCTACGCTGAAAGTGCCAATTTAGATACCAAATTAGAAGCAAATTTATTCCCTAGAGGCATGAGTATCTGCTCGAAGCATGCGTAACCACCAGAGGCACATGTACTGTTAGACGCATGATATACTCTCATTGGCATGTACTGCTAGTCGCTTGAAAAACCGTTAGGAGCAGGTATTAATAGTCGCATGAAAAACTGTTAGTGGCATGTACTGTTAATGTTAGTGGCATGTACTGTTAGACGCATGAAGAACTTAGTGACATGTACTGTTAGACACATGTTCTGTTAGACGCATGTAATGTTAGACGCATGTTCTGTTAGACGCATGTACTGTTAGAGGCACGCATTGTCAGACACAAAAAAAAAAAAAAATAGGGTAGAGGCTTGAACAATCTGTTATTGGCATATGCATCTACAAAAGACACGTTAAACGGATAGAGACATATCAAAACCAACTTCCATTTAACTGATCTTCTACTCCAGTGGTTCCCAACCCTGTCCTGGAGGAACACCAGGCCAATTGGGTTTTCAGGCTAGCCCTAATGAATATGCATGAAGCAAATTTGCATGCCTATCACTTCCATCATATGCAAATCTCCCTCATGCATATTCATTAGGGCTAGCCTGAAAACCCGATTGGCCTGGTGTTCCTCCAGGACAGGGTTGGGAATCACTGTTCTACTCCATCCCAACCCATCTACAATCCAACCATGAATCTCATACTAATATTACTACTCTACATGCTAAGTGGTAGCATCAAAGAGATTCACACTCTTTACCCTCAACTACAATCAACCCATTTCCCTGCTTTATCAACCACGCACATCACTATCCCACAAGAAGACAAAATAAATAACATTAGCGTTATCTCAAATAAAAGAACACATCAACGAACCCTCAAAAAAAGAACAAGGGTAGTAAAACCCATCAGAATCACTACCTATACCAATCCTATCACATCCACAACTATCCCCTGTGCTTATCTTAACACTAGATCAGTCAGGAACAAGGCCTTCCTAATCAAAGATTGGATCATCAGCAAGCAAATAGCTTGCCTCTTTCTAACCAAAACTTGGCTATTGTCTGAAGATGATCCAATAATTTCTGATTTCCTTCCTGACAATTTCAAAATCCTTACACTAAACCACGAGGGAAAAAAAGGAGGAGGATTAGCAATTGTTCTCAAAGAAGGATTCGAGTTCGAACTATTGGACTCCAAAACATCCAGCCAACTAGAAATCTTAGCCTGTAAAATTAGTAACATCCACTTAGAAGATTCCCTTTCTTGCATACTATTCTATGTCCCACCAAAAAGCTGGTCAAAAGCCAAAGAGGACTTCTGTGAATTTGTCCTACATAAGCTCCCACTTGTACTTCGTTTACCCCCCGGTTAGAGGTTGCAAACTAAAAAAACACTATGGACACCTTCTCGCACATCAAGCAGCTTTATGAGGTAAAGACCTAGAACAACTCCTCTTGCCCACCACTTACGAGGTGTTCAGGAAATGCCTCAAAACTCACCTGTTCCTGAAGTACCTAGACAGATGACCCTTTCCTCTCTTTCCCCTCTATAATGGTTCTCTTGCCCTTTCCCCCTCTTGTTCTCCCTTCCCTTAAGTTCTCTCAACTTGTACTTCACTAAGCTTTTGTAAACCGCATAGAACTTAACGGTACTGCGGTATATAAACTGTTATTATTATTATTATTATTATTGAAGCAAGCCATTCAGAAAGGGTTCCCTGATTGGCAAAATTTTAAAAATCATTATAGCCTGCAGGTCCTGTGCTTCCAGACAGATTTCCTAGGACATCAGGCTGCCCGGTGATATAAATTAATATCTGAATTCTTGAATAAAACCAAAAACTAGTCTTAGAGACATTTGGAGCATTGAGATAAAGCAGCAGATTTCTGCGTCTCAATGGCCACAAATTTGGACTTGGAAGATGAAATGTACAGCATCAGCATCTATGAGACAAACATGTTTTTTTTGTTACATAGAAGTTTCTGGACCCCTGTTCGTTTACAAAAATTAGACAGTTCTAAATCTAATAGATGCTGGCACTGTCATCTAGACATTGGGACACTGGATCATATGTTCTATTGTCCTTTGATACGACTTTTGGAAGTCAATATGGGGACAGATCAATAACATACTGGAGTCATTGATTCCATTGATGTATGAGGTTGTCATATGTAGGATGATATTACATTTTAAACCCTCATTGGATAGGTATAAATATCGACTTTTTCTTATTATGACTGGGATAGCCATGCAAATGGTTACTCGCAACTGGAAAAATTGGGATCGCCTTAGTTTTACTTTTTTTGGTGGGTGAACTTATGCTTAATTTATAAGTATGAGAAAATGAATGCTGACATGCTAGGTCATACTAAGATATTCAAATTAGTTTGGGGGTCCATTGACGTCTTATGTAGAGTTGTTATAGATGTCCTTTATCTTTATTTCCCGTTCTTTTGGAACCCACACATCTAGGGGAGGGTGGGGGGATATATCTTTTGTTTGGTATTATTCCCTGATGGAAAATGTTGGACGGGAAAGGGAGGGTTTTTTTTGTATTAATACTGATTGATTATAAGTGCTTATTTGATTGTGTTTTGTATGTATATTATATTGCACATTTTGTTGCATTTGAAAACTACGTACAGTTTAAAAAATAAAAAAGGTTTGGCTTAATTCCTAAAAGGGAAGTCCATAGGCCGCTATTGAGATGGCTTGGGAAAATCTACTGCTTATTCTTAGGATAAGCAGCATAAAATCTGTTTTATTACTTAGGATCTAGCTAGGTACTTGGGACCTGGGTTGGCCACTGTTGGAAACAGGATACTGGGCTTTATGGATCCTAGGTCTATCGCAGTATGGCAATTCTTATGTTTAGGCAGAGTTTGCTGTTGTTTGCCCATTCCTGAATTACGGATAGACAGGCATTCGGTTTACTAAAAGCTGTGGAACAGCAGTGAGATATTCAGGCAGATTTAACCTGCTGAATCTCTCAGTTATGCAGACGACATTACAATAGTAATTCTGATTATAGCTTTCTCAAATGATACTTTACAATTCATACTCACTATTTTAGAAGCTGTAGAAACATGGATGAAAGATTTCAGACTGAAACTTAATCTGGACAAAGCAAAATTTTTCCTGGCTTCTCTTTCAAATAAGATCAAGGAGGATTCTATAAATTTGAATGGGATAACTTATTCCATTCTACCAGTTATTAAATTTTGGGAATCTACTTTGATCGAAAATTATTTGCTATTCACAATACTCTTGTTAGAAAATGTTATTTTCTGTTATGGAAGCTTCGAACAATTGGACCATATTTTGATCTTTCCTCCTTTAGGCTATTGGTACAGTCACTTATTCTAAGCACTTTAGATTACTTTAACATCTCTTATTTGTCAATCTGTAAGAAAAATGTCAAGAGGTTGCAAGTTATTTAAAATACTGCTGTTTGTTTGATATTCAGTCTTTAAAAATTTGACCATGTGACAAAATATTACCAAAAATTGCACTGGCTGCCAATTGAGGTGAGAATATTGTTTAAGTTTGGTTTATATGTTTTAAGTCTTTACATGGTCTTTTACCTAGTTATTTTATTGACCACTTTGAATTTGTTAATAGAAAACGCCCTACACAGGGTTCATGGATATTTGACTTTCCATCTATGAAGGGATGTGTTTACAAACAATTCTTTGGCAGAATTCTATTGCATCAGGCTGGTATATGGGATAAACATCTTGGTAATTTTATATTAAGTTCCAACATTTAGAAAATTATTAAAAACATACTTGTTTGGTAAATATTTTAACTAATGGATTGTAATTCACTGTGAATGTCCAGTATCTACTCTGTAAACCGCACAGAACTGAGAGGTAGCTGCGGTATACAAGTATATTGTTATGTTATGTCAGGTCATCATGCTATACTAGTTTGGTGCAAAAGATAGTATAGAAACATGTGGAGGGGAGTAATCGAAAGGAACGCCTGAGCCCGTTTTTGTCTAAGTTGCAAGTTGTCCAAAGTAAAAAACAGCCTAGGACACATTTTCGAAAAATACGTCCAAATTTTTTTCCTTTTCGAAAATCGTCTAAGTATACGTCCTGCTGATCTGATCGCCCAAGTCACTAAATCGTCCATCTTTATACCACATTTTTGTCCAAGTCAAAAACGCCTAGAATAAGCCCTGTTGGACTTGGGAGGGGTCTGCATAGTGATGGACTGAACACCCAGACATGGCACCTAAATAGTGGGGTATCTTACAGGGCACTGCTGTGAACTTCACAAAAAGGGTGCCATGTCTTCTCCTCACTACAGCTCCCTTATAGATCATGGTGAGCCCCCCAAACCACCTCCAGAATCCCCTAGACCCACTTATCTACCACCCCAATAGCCCTTATGGCTGCAGGAGCCACTTATATGCCAGTACAAAAGGGTTTTGGGGGTGTATAGGGGAGTGCACATGTTTCAATATCAATGGAGTGATTACAGGGGCTTATGGGCATGGGTCCTCCTCTCCATGGGTCCCTAACCCACCCCCAAGATGGCTTAAGACTCCTCTGTGCAGCATGACTAGGCTTTCCTATGCCAGGCTGCCAGGTGATGATGTTCTGGAGGCACAATTTTCAAGGTGTGATTAATATTTTTATGGGGGTGGGGGATGGGCATCGGTGATCACTAGGTAGTGTGTGGGGGGTCTGTATTATGTGTTTGCAGTGGTTATCTGGTGACTTTAGGTGGGTTTTTGTGACTTAGACCATGTTTTAAATGGTCTATATCACAACGTCCAAGTTCCGTTGATCCTGTGCTGTATAACTTTCGGTTATACATGCAGTACAACTAAGTCTAAGCCTGTCCACGTCCCGCCCAAATCCCACCTCCGACACTCCTCCTGCCATGCCCCATTTAGCTATGGTCATTCAGCGGCACTATGAAGGCCTAGGTCGTTTGTAAACACGTCCAAAATCCGTTTCGATTATTGGCACTTGGATGTCTTTCGTTTATGATCATCCAAGTGCCGACTTAGGCTGGTTTTTGGACGTTTTTCTCTTTTGATTATGAGCCCCATAGATTAAAGACAGTAGCACTGAAATTTATGTTCTGAAGAAACAAGAAATATATTAACTGCCCCCTCCAAATCCTATCATTTCTGACTTACCAGTAAGCCAATAGAAATTATTTTTTTTCCTCTTGACTTTTGATTTGTGCAGAAAATCATTTCAAACTGGGGTTTCATAGTGAACGTAGTTAATTATTTTGGTTCACTGGTTAAAATAGTTCCCAGCTTGGTAGTGATCAAAAGTTGTCATGCATGATTTGGTTAGATGTGGAAAATGAATGATAATCTTGGTTCACTTTCCAGTAGAAAACTCAGAAACCCTACAGGAATACTGCTCAGGCTCACACAAACATTCCTGTATATCAGAGGTGTTGCCAAACCTCAAATTTTGAGTGGGAAAACTGGATGGGCAGAAGTATTCTCCATACACACCCTTCACACCAACTCAAAACATTAAATACCTGAGCTGGTGGGGATCTCCAAACCCCATGTTGCAGAGGTCCTCCAGTGGCAAGAACAGTTACCTTTTCCTGCTTGCTCCAGCCAGTGACATTGTCCATGCTCTGCTGCTGTCCCTCCTCCGCAAATGCCTGGCTTTCGCATATGTGCAGAAACTGAGCATGCGCAGCAGGGAAGACCAGCACAATGGCAACGCTAGACAGTGCTGCAGGTTGAAGCAAGTTGGAAAAGAAGCTGTTCTTGCAGCTGGTGGGGTTTAAGGATCCCTACCAGTCCTAAGGGCCTGAGAATTCTGAGTGGGCCTGGACCCAAAGTGGGTGGACCTGGGCCCACCCATGGCTACGCTACTGCTGTACAGCAGTAGTTCTCAACCCAATCTTTGGGACACACCCTAGTCAGTCTGATTTCCAGGATAGTCACAGTGATTATTTATCTATTGGAATTTATTTACTGTCTTTATGAAGAGCTGCACCCAAGGCAGTGCATAGCTGCATACATATCGCTCTCATACAAAATCAGTGTGAATATCCTGACTAGCAGGGTATGTCCCAAAAACTGGATTGATAATCCCTGCTTTAGGGAAGAGCCCCTAATCAGCATGGAAGGGCAGGACTGAACTTGTAGGGAAACTAAATTATCCTCTGACCCCACTCCAGTAAAAGTGTGAGGCACAGTGGTAGGTATATTCTGAAAATATATACGTCATATCCTGTGAATAAATACATATACTTAGTATCCAATAGTGTGATTCATTAGAAAGACAGTTTTACCACAAATATTACTTTAATCTAATTAAAAAGGAGAACATTTTCTCTACTTTGTAAATTTCAGCAGCCCTGAAGAAAGTGCTTTGCAACCAATTACATCCAGGACAGTGAGTTCTCCGATGTACCAAGTCTGAGGAGCAGAGGTTTTTTTTTTTGGATTTAGGATTCCAAAAGAAAACACTCTCATGGCACAAATGCTGGGTGGCAATGTGCTGCCTACAGCTTCTTGAGCTGCCTTTTGCCAGCTACTGTCTATTCAGTGACCTTTTGCCAGCTACTGTCTAGTCAATGAGTGACTGTTTTTAACCAGTGCTTTCATGAGCTCCTGGGAGCCCCCTCCAGCACAATACTGAGTCGGGGGCTCCTTTTTTATAACAAGTTTGAATGCAATATACCTACAAAATGGCATAATAGAAATTTGGGAGCAAATTCTATAAGAAGCGCCCAAAAGTTAGGCACCAATATAGGTGTCATTCAGCGCAATTCAGGTAAAATTGGGTGCTGTTTACTGAATCGCACTGAGCGGCACCTATTTTGGAGGCGCCCAAATAAATAGGCCAGCTCTAGGTACAACTAACAGTTAGGTGGCCATGCGAGCGCTTACGCACGCTTAAGAGCAGCGCTTCTGTAACAAGGCTCCTAACAGGAAGCCACGTCCATACCTAACATGCATAGCGCCTATTTTTTTTAAGGCCGCCTACATTTTTAAAGGCGCCTTGTAACAGAAGCCCTCTTTCTTGCTAGGCGCCTAAGTTTCAATTATTGCCGATTAAAAAGCTTAATTGAGCTTGTTATTCAATTTAAAGAGGCGCTTATCTAGTTGGGCTCCTCCAAAATAGATGCCTAACATTAGGTGCCGGTCACATAATTTTGGGGGGGGAAATCCTCTATCTGGATGTCCAGGCCATTGGGACACCCAAACTGCTAGGACATCTATCTTTATACCACATTTTCGAACAAAATTTTGTCCAAGTCCCAAACGCCCAGAACAATACCAGTTGGATGTGGGAGGGGCCATTCCTGTAATGGACTGGCCACCCAGACATGCAACAAAGGAGTGGTGCACCTTAGAGGCATTGCTGTGAACTTCACATAAAGGGTGCCAGAAAACATCTCACCAGAACTCCCATATGATGAGTCCCCCAAAACCCACTATACCCACCTGTCTACAACCTGAATAGCTCTTATGGCTACAGGTGGCACCTAAATGGCAGTACAGTAGGGCTTGGGTTTTTTTTTGTGGGCTCACATTTTCTACCATAAATGTAGTGGTTAGTGGCTTATCCTCTCTATGATTCACTAACCCACCCACTAGGCTACTTAAGACACCTGTGTGCAGCTCTACTAGGCTTTCCTATACCAGGTGCTGATGTTCTGAAGACAGTTATGTACGTTTGTATTCTGATCTTTGTGGGTGTGAGAGGGCCCATGAGCACTGGGGGAGTGTGTGGGTGTCTTTCCGTGATGCATGCAGTTGTCATCTGCTCAGTTTGGGCACCTTTGTGGCATTTAGACCCTTCTAAAACAGGTCTAGTTCCAGACATATAAGTTCTGTCTAGGATGAATTGCAAAATGTTTGATTATCACTGCAAGATGTCCATGTCTAACCCACCCTTCAGATTATCCAAAGCCCGCCCATAACACACCTTCACCACATCCATCTCGTGTTCTGAACGTACAGAGGCATACA
The DNA here is from genome assembly GCF_902459505.1 of Geotrypetes seraphini. NCBI lineage: Eukaryota > Metazoa > Chordata > Amphibia > Gymnophiona > Dermophiidae > Geotrypetes > Geotrypetes seraphini. Next base: position 288,661,575 of record NC_047086.1, read on the forward strand.
GAAAGACGGTTTTGATTATCGGCACTTAAACATCCTGGCGATTAGGAAGTCCAAGTGCTGATTTAGGATGCTTTTTGGACATCTATGTTTTTTGAATATGGGCCCCATAATGTCCAGATTCAATTATCAATTTCATTGCTGATGCCAACCTTAATGATCTATTAGCATATACAAAGATAGTGCTTTATGCAAGTACAAAGGTACATGCCCATAAAGAGTTTGATGGATTAACATCAGAATCTTATACTGTACTCGACATTTTACTGGCAACCAATAAAGTTGCTTTAAAACTGGTGTAATATGCATTACAGTACTCCCCCGAAATTCACAGGGTTCCATTCCAGGAACCCCCGCAAATTTTGAAAAACCACAAATGCAGTTTTCACCTGTCAAAAGGCAGGGGAGGCAGGAGAGGGCAGCTGGAGAGGCAAGAGAGGGCAGTTGGAGCGCCGGCGGGTGAAGAAAATCACTCACGGTCTGCTCGGACCGCCTCTTCCTGTAGTAAAGTTGGGCTACACCATTCAGGAGCTGCTTTGACATGCAGCTCCTGATTGGTGTATCCCGACTTTACTACAGGAAGAGATGGTCGGAGCAGACCGCAAATGAGTGAATCCGCGATGCACGAACCACAAATTCACGGGGAACACTGTATTTGATTTCCTCCTCTCAAAATACGAGCTACAACATTTTGAATTAACTGTAAAGTAGACACCATGATACAAGATGGAAACTCCAAGGACTTAATTAACCACTGGTGCACCCTAAGCACATCCATCCTCAAAGACATCACACAACTGCAGAAAAAGACCAGAATCTGTAGACGCTCAGATAAATGGTTTGACAACGAACTACTGCAACTCAAACGACAATGCAGACTTCTTGAAAGAGAATGGAGAAAAAACAACCGAGAACACACAAAAACAACCTGGAGAACACTGAACAAACAATACAAACAAAAGCTAAAAGAAAAAAGAAAGGCATACTACACCAATCAGATAGGCATAGAAATCCAAGACACCAAAAAACTTTTCAAACTACTAAAGGAACTCACAGATACCAAACCCTACCTGGCCACCAAAACCGCCCCGCCCCCCCAGCCAATCAATTGGCTGAATTCTTCAGAAACAAAATATCAACAGCCAGAAATACCTTCACCGGGACCCCCAAACCACCTTGATGAAATCTCGATACTACCTAAAGAAAACGAGGCCTATGCAGCAGATAGAAATTGGTCAGATTTCCCAGACACACAATGGCATGACCTAGACCAGCGGTCTCAAACATGCGGCCCCCCAGGGACTATTTTGCGGCCCGCGATCTGTCCTCTCCACTTCACAAGTTTTCCGATTGCGGAGAGGACAATCGCGTACAGACCGCCACTGTGGCTCGCATAAAGCAGGGGTCCCCAATCTGCTTCCCTTCCCATCTCACTGCCCTCCCCCAAGCCACTGCAATTGGGGAACAGGCCAGCGCCGAGGTCTTAGCTCTCCCTGCTTATCTTCCCCAGCTCGGAGCCGACCAATTCTCGCCACTCGACGTCAATTCTAATTTCAGGGAGGAAGTTCCAGGCCAGTCAATCGCTGCCTGGCTGGCCCGGAACTTCCTCTCCGATGTTAGAATTGACGTCGTGGGGTGAGAATTGGTCGGCCCCGCACTGGGGAAGATAAGCAGGGAGAGCTAAGACTTCGGCGCTGGCCTGTTCCCCGACTGCGTCTGTGGCGGCCTGTTCCCCAATGGTGGTGGCTTGGGGGAGGGCAGGGAGAAATAAAGAAAGAAAGGGGGGGGGAACAGGGAGACAGAAAGAAAGGGGCATGGAAAGAGAAAGACAGAAAGAAAGGGAGGACATGGAGAAAGAAAAAAAGAAAGAAAGGTGGCACGGAGAGAGAGAGAAAGTCAGACATATAGAAAGAAAGGGGGCATGGAGATAGAGAGAAAGAAAGAAGAGGGCAGGATGAAAGAAATAAAAAGTTGGGGGATGGAAGGAGACAGATGCCAGACTAGGGGAAAGGAAGGAAGGAAGGAGGGAGGGAGAGAAAGGAAAGAAAGAGATGTCAGACCATGGAAATAGGGACAGAAGAAGAGAGAGATAGAAGGGAAGGTAAGACATGGAAACGTAGATTTTGAAAAGAAAGCAGGAAAATTGAATATTAAGTTAATGCCAAAGATGGATGCAAGGCAGAAAGTGAAGACGGAGAGAAAAACAGTCAAAGGACAAGAAGGCCCTAGAAACAGTTAAAAGCACAGAAAACTAGCAACAAAGGTAGGGAAAATGATTTTATTTTCAATATAGTAATTGAAATGTGTCAGTTTTGAGAAAGGAAAGATATTAAACTTTAAATGTGAGGGCTGCAGAAAAAATAGGGTACTTGAAGGGCCGTAGAAAAAATAGTTAATGACAATTTTGCATAAGGTAAAACTCTTTATAGTTTATAAATCTTTCCTTTAACTGTTAAAGGAAAGATTTATAAACTATAAAGAGTTTTACCTCATGCAAAGTTGTTATTTCTTTAATAAGACATTAACTATTTTTTCTGTGGCCCTCCAAGTACCTACAAATCCAAAATGTGGCCCCACTAAGGGTTTGAGTTTGAGACCACTGAACTAGACAAACTCTACAAAAAATACAGTCATGCAGCCTGCGACCTCAACCACTGTCCCCCATACCTGTTAAAAGCCACCAGCATTAGATTCCGCACCCACCTCATGCAGTGGATTAGTTACATGCTCACAGAGGGTCAATTTCCACAAGAAGTCGCCAAAATCATCATAACCCCTATTCTGAAAGACCCAAAGGGAGCAACAGATCAGCCATCCAATTACAGACCTATAGCCTCAATACCGCTATATGTCAAACTAATGGAAGGCCTCATAGCAAAACTTCTCACCGAATACTTAGAAACCCACAACATTCTTCACCCCTCACAATCAGGCTTCAGAGGCAACTATAGTACAGAAACACTACTAGTCTCTGTCCTAGACACAGCCAAACAACACCTAAGCAAAGACAAAAAAATGCTACTCATACAACTCAATCTCACAGCGGCATTCGACCTAGTAGATCACGACACTGGAGACAATAGGAATCACAGGCAAAGTCTACAATTGGTTTGAAGGATTCCTCCGCTCAAGAAGATACAGAGTAAAAGCAAACTGAACAATCAGAATCCTGAAACAACCCTTACGGAGTCCCCCAAGGCTCCACACTATCACCAACACTCTTCAACCTTTACATAGCCACATTTGGCACATGCTTAGACAAACAAGGTATAACATCATACAGCTACACAGACGATATCACCATCCTCCTGCCTTTCGACCAAACCACCCCCAGCACAACGAACAAACTACACATTGCACTAGAAACCATAACAAACCTAGAAATAAACTCCATCACATATCCCTTACAACCCAAACTAAAACTGCTGGGAATAATTATAACAGTATATATATCACAAAGAAGATCTTATATAGATTTATAGCAATATTTAGTACACTCGCAGACCTCAGTGATACCGTCCGTATGCCACTAAGCTTTAGAACATACAAACACTCTTGGTATCCCCAATCGTCATTGGTCTAGTTATTATTTGCAATACTTTTTCTTTTATATTAAGTAGTGAAATGAAATACTCATCTTGTTTCATACTACGCGGGTGGGGGTACGCACTCCGACGTAGTCTACATTTCGCCCATACGGGCTTTATCAAGGAAATCCCCCTGCAACATAAAATATATATCTATGTATTAGAAGTATTCATAGAGTTTTAAGTAATTAAATAGTTATTCGGAAGACAATTACTAGATACCTCAATATTAGCAGCTCATGCTCCCCGCGCTGTAGGTTTGAATCAGGAAACATGGCCGCGGCGTTTTAGCATTTAAATAGCCCAGCCCCTTTCATCCGGGGCATGGAGCAAAACTGCAGCGTGATGACCTCACATAAAAAACGTGAGAATCCCCTAGACTAACGTCATCCATTCTATGTCGGCATTCAAGCCCATAGGAATTACTGAATTCAATTGAAAAATCCACTTTTGTTCCTTATAATTTAGTTTTTCTTTAAGATCGCCTCCCTCCCTTTCCTACGACCCGTTCAAAATGAGAGTAGCGTTCTTTCGTTTCTTTAGGAAACTTCAGCTTAAAGTATTTTTTGTAGAAAATCCTCCGAATATAGACCTTTCTATCATGAAGAGGCCTTCAAGATGGTGCCCTGTTGTTCTTCTAGGCCCGTAAGGCCTGTTAACACCAAATCTCTAAAAGTGGACAAAAAAGGTTTTAGAGGTCCAGCAGGGCACCATCTTGAAGGCCTCTTCATGATAGAAAGGTCTATATTCGGAGGATTTTCTGCAAAAAATACTTTAAGCTGAAGTTTCCTAAAGAAACGAAAGAACGCTACTCTCATTTTGAACGGGTCATAGGAAAGGGAGGGAGGCGATCTTAAAGAAAAACTAAATTATAAGGAACAAAAGTGGATTTTTCAATTGAATTCAGTAATTCCTATGGGCTTGAATGCCGACATAGAATGGATGACGTTAGTCTAGGGGATTCTCACGTTTTTTATGTGAGGTCATCACGCTGCAGTTTTGCTCCATGCCCCGGATGAAAGGGGCTGGGCTATTTAAATGCTAAAACGCCGCGGCCATGTTTCCTGATTCAAACCTACAGCGCGGGGAGCATGAGCTGTTAATATTGAGGTATCTAGTAATTGTCTTCCGAATAACTATTTAATTACTTAAAACTCTATGAATACTTCTAATACGTAGATATATATTTTATGTTGCAGGGGGATTTCCTTGATAAAGCCCGTATGGGCGAAACGTAGACTACGTCGAAGTGCGTACCCCCACCCGTGTAGTATGAAACAAGATGAGTATTTCATTTCACTACTTAATATAAAAGAAAAAGTATTGCAAATAATAACTAGACCAATGACGATTGGGGATACCAAGAGTGTTTGTATGTTCTAAAGCTTAGTGGCATACGGACGGTATCACTGAGGTCTGCGAGTGTACTAAATATTGCTATAAATCTATATAAGATCTTCTTTGTGATATATATACTGTTTGACTTGAAGGAAGATTGAAAAATTAATAGAGCCAGAAATTAGGGAATAATGATAGATAGAGGCTGTACCATGCAACTTCAAATCAGCAAAACAGTTCAGAAGGTATTCACAACCATGTACAACTTAAGACAAGTCCGAAAATACTTCAACAACGAACAATTCAAACTCATAGTACAAGCGCTAATCCTAGGACTCCTGGACTACTGTAACATACTTTACCTGTCATGCCTCGCCAACATCCTAAAACAATTACAAACAGTTCAAAATACAGCCTTAAGACTAAGATACTCACTGAAAAAATATGACCACATTACCTCAGCTTTCCAAGACTCACACTGGCTCCTAGTACAAGCGCGCATAAGACACAAATTCTACTGCACCCTATTCAAAGCCCTAAATGGAAATGGACCAAGCTATCTGAACAACTGCCTAATTTGGAAAAACACATCCAGACCAAGGAGAACTCAAGCACACTTTACCCAAGCAAAGCAAAAAAATATATGATGGTCTACTAGCCACCAGAGCAGCAAAAATAGACCACCATCTCTCAAATCTGCTGACCACAACGCCCAATTACAAAACATTCAGGAAAGAACTGAAAACCATACTATTCAAGAAATTTGTCAAATGATCTAACCAAACCGTATCAACCATTCCCAGATCCCGATGCATACTATAGCTATCAACCTTGTAATCTCCCTGGGAATGCCCAGGCTAATTTCTTGTTGTAAACCGCCTAGAATTTAAAGGTATTGGGAGGATAGAAGACATCAATGTAATGTAATCTTACATTTTGCAATTCCTAAATTCAAAGCATTACAGTAATCAGTCTTATAGAGTATTAAACTCTGCAAAATTGTATGAGAATCACATTGTGAAACTAAAGGTTTCAGACTTTTTAATTATATTACATTAAAATACATTTCTAGACCGCAATACCTTCCAGATCACAGTGAAATACAAGAGAAATATCATCTTCCTTACTTTCCTAAGAATTATACAAAAAGAGATGTCTTTAATAATTTTTGTTTCCTACTCAATAGAGAGATAAATCTAGGTATTCTGTGATGAAAATTAATATATGGTATTATTTTCACAGCTTTACTTTAATATTAATAATATTAACATCCCATAATTGCATTAAATATTATAGTGAAGTGCTCAGACCATGTAACCTAAAATATAGTGATGTCACTACATTGAGGTTAACAAGGGGACCATCATCGCCTTCACCTGTCCCCTGCCCACCCTTGTTGCCCGACTCTACTGTCAGATAATCTCGATGTACTTATCTGAATAGGGCGGGTAGTTGTTTGTCATTAATCCTCAATGGTGACTATGTACTCTTAAATTTCATGTGCTTGGCTAAAATACTAGAAGATACTAGAACTTTTCATCCGTTCATCCAATCCCGTCCCCCCGACTCGAGTTTCACCTCTTCATCAGGGAGGGACACTATTGAAAAATCAACGTCAAGTTCAAGATTAACAACTAACTCAAAATTCTTAATACACTTATAATAGATTTTTCAAATTGTAAATCAGATCGATTCTATTATATCTGAGTACCCTATAATGCATACCATTATGCTCACTTATTCTTAAAACACTTAAAAACGTATTTACCTGGTTCGGGCTCACTGAGGTAAGACTGACCCAAAGCAGCGGACCAACTGAATCTGTCTACTCTGCTCCTAAGCTCTTAAAGGGAGCTAACCGGAAGAGGCTGCCTTTGTATAAACAGGAAATGAAAGCTAAATAAAGGAATGAAGTCAAAGAGAAATGCGGGATAAATGCCAAACTTTTAAACTGCTAACCAGTCTATATCCAAATTTAAACCCCTTGGTATCAGGGTCTGCCAGTTATATATGAAGCGTTGCTCTTTTTGAAGTAATATTTTAGATATATCCCCCTTAGTGTGTTGTATGTGGATCAATGCCGTGTATTTCAGATCTTCTAATGAATGTGACTTCTCCAGCCAATGGGAAACCAGGGGGGCGGAGATTCGGCTCGTTCTGATGTTACTCAGATGTTCTCTAATTCGGGTTTTGATCTTGCGAAAAAGATACATAGGCCAAACGATTCGCAAGATCAAAACCCGAATTATAGTTTAGGGGGTGAAGAACTTTTGTGCATGAAAGAGGAGAGGGACTTGGTTGTGATAACATGTGATGATCTTAAGATGGCCAAACAGATTGAAAAGGTGACGGTGAAAGCTAGAAGGATGCTTGGGTGCATAGAGAGAGGAATGGTCAGTATGAAAAAGGAAGAATTGATGTTCCTGTATAAAACTCTGGTGAGATCTCATATAGAATACTGTGTACAAGTATGGAGACCGCAATGTCAAAAAGATATAAACAGGATGGAGTCGGTCCAGAGGAAGGCTACTAAAATGGTTGGTGGTCTTCATCATAAAGCGTATGGAAACAGACTTAAAGATCTCAATATGTATACTTTGGAGGAAAGGTGGAAGAGGGGAGATATGATTGAGACATTTAAATACCTACATGGCATAAATATAATAATAATAATAATAATAATTTTATTTCTTATATACCGCTGTACCGTGAGGTTCTAAGCGGTTTACAGTATAAACAGAAGAAATGCAATAAGTAAGATTAATTAAGATGAAGAGAAAGTACTTAGAATTCCCTGACTGTCCCAAAGGCTCACATTCTTGCTAAAGTACTTGAGAAAAATAAATTAGTTAGGTTATAAACATAGAGTAGAAGAAGGTATGCATGAAGTGAGTCTCATTTGAATGGAAACTCCGTAATGAGAGGGCATAGGATGAAGTTAAGAGGTGATAGGCTCAGGAGTAATCTAAGGAAATACTTTTTTTACAGAAAAGGTGATCGATGCATAGAATAGTCTCCCTCTTTGAGGTAGTGGAGACAAATACTGTGTCTGAATTCAAAAAAGCTTGGTACAGGTGTGTGGAATTTCTTAGGGAGAGGAGGTGATAGTGGATGCTGTGGATGGGAGGCCTGGATAGACCATTTGACCTTTATTTGTCTTTATATTTCTATATTTCACAATTTGAAAGTTGATTTCCCTCGTATTGTTTTCTGGTGTTATAAATGTTCTATTTCATGATTTTAGAACTCATATTTTTGTAATTTTTGTAGGCTGTGACCAAAACCAAAAATGATGGTGTATGTGATCCTTCCAGACCCCATAGATCCCATCAACACATGCTCCTATATGGTTTGAAAGGCTCAGGTCAGCATTGTTTTGTTGAATTTGGATTTAATTACTCACTGTTTCAAATTGAAAATCAGTGTGAATTACAATCAGTTTACAATAGGGAGTTTGTGTTACCAATTAAAAGTTAATACAATTTAAACATTTCTTCTTCTAGAAAATCTAGAAAATTTAAAATTTAAAATTCTTAACTACCCCATTCCATTCTTCTTGAGTGATGGAAAACTGGACAGGACCCTCTTTTCCAACAAAGATCTTTCCCAACTACACATATGTTTTTGAGATCCTGTCTGGCTTTCTGCTTCGTCAATCTGTTTGATGGTCAGACAGCTTAACCAAAGCGCAGACTAGGCAGTGTCCTAAGGTAGAGGTTGACCAAAGCTGAGATTCTCTGTTCTGACCGAAACCAAATCAGCAGTTGAAATTTGCTGCCAAGCCGGGCTCCCCCCCAAACACCCAAGCACTCTCTCTGGGCCTATCTTTAACTAACCTGGTGGTCTAGAGGCCTCTTTGGAGCAAGAATTCTTGGCAGCCATTTTTAGGGGGGAACTGGCAGGGGCAGCAGCAGCAACTGGGAAACTTCTGCCCCAAAGAGGCCACTAGACCACCAGAGTAATTAAAGTTGACCCATGGATGGTCTTTGAGAGATCAGGAGAGCTGGCTGCAGCACCTATTCTCTTTCAAGGGGTGGGGGGGGGGGGGCAGGGAGAGGCAAGTGACTGCCTTGGTCTGCTGGGACCTGGGCATAGTCTCTGAGATAGGGAAGGGATAGTAATGTCACTGGCTGAGGTGACCCAGTGAGATGCACCCTCTCTAATAGGGGGAGGGGCTGGGGTGACTCAGTCTGGCAATTTGGGAGAGATGATGTTTTAGACTTAAATGAAAATGCATGTGAAGCCAAAACTGAAACTTGGTCTGCCTCTAGCCTAGGGCGTCAACTTGTGGTGGCAAAGAACAGTCAACATCAAAGCCAAACAGCAAATCCTGAGAAGCCACAAAAACAAAATTTAAATGACCTTATGGATGTTGATGGCAACTCCAGTAGTTAGAACATAAGGATATTTTTCTGTGTCCTGAAAATGGCAAAGAAAGATCAGGGTCAGTTATACATATTTTATATCACATTCACTGATAATGAATGCCACTGTTGGGAAGACTGAATGAACTAGTGCTGTAGTCTACTATGTTACAAACTTAAGCATCAGCGCCTGAACAAAGGGGTGAGCATTTTTCAAACATCCCATATATTTTAAATATTTAAAAGGTATGATGTTCAATTATACTTTTTTTTTTTTACAGAATTATTCTGGAACGAAGTAGCACTGGGATTCATGAGTTTAAAATTATCAAAATGTATGTGTGTGTGTGTGGGGGGGGGGAGGAAGGCCTAGAAGCGGAAACTTAATTGAAGTAGTGGTGGGAGAACACAAGGATGAATGTTTACACAGAGCACATAATACCCATGCACTGGTCCTGCCTCCAGGCCAGAGGATGGAGAGGGGGGGAAGGCAAATAGGACAGGGCCCCTCCTCTCCCACCCTCAGTCCATGACCGTTTCTCTCTAGACAAAGTTTTAACCTGATTCTTCAAAAAGTTCAATCAAGCGTGCAGGCAGAAGGCACCAAATGCTCTGCAGCTGCAGCAGCCGGCTCAAAGCCCTCTTAGTGCCTTCAACAGCTGTGGCAACACAGTAATTACAAAAATAAAAACATACGATTCTTCATCCACAGCTGTAAAACAGAAAGATCAACTTTTCTTTTCTTTTTTTTTTCTTTGGGAGGGAAGAAGGGAGAAGAAGAAGAAAAAAAAAAAAATCTATAAAACTGTCTCACAGAAAGGTTCCCAATACAAGGTACACAGCCGATTTAGAAACATGAGAAATTAAATCTGCCCCTCGATTATGCCAATGCATGCTGCCCAGTGCCCACTCACAGGATATTGGGCCATATTGGGGAAAAAGGCGCAAACTGGCCCTTCTTGGTTTAACTTGTGAATATGGTGCCAGAAGCAGGTGACTCGCACGTTCACTTTCTATACCCTTTAGACAGGGATAATAAATCAATATAATATTTTATTTATTTGGAAGCCCCCCCTTCCAAATAAATAAAATATTATATTGATTTATTATCCCTGTCTAAAGAAGAAAAGACTTTGTAAAGTGCAAAATGTAGAAAACAGACTAGAAGAAAAGAAGAGCCCTGCTCGTTCTTTGGCTGCTGAACGCCTTCAATATTCATCAAGCTCCTTTGCAGTGCCCAGGGAGAAGTACTTTGTGCTGGATTTAACATCCCTAATTGCTTAGGGGGAGGGAGGAAATTGCCCCCTCCTTCCAGGAATATTTACTATATTTGTGGTGCTTTGCTTTTTATTTTGCATGTGCTGCCGTCCAAGTGGGTGGTCTCCCAAGACATTGAGCTCCCCCCTCCCCCCCTTTCAAACAACCAGGTCATCAATTGTACCTGTTTCAGCCCTCTTTAGTCTTTGACAGTTATGTTCACCGCGAGCAACAGATCCAGCCGGGAAGAAAATGAGTGTGAAGCCTGTCCCCCAGCTTGAATTCATCCACACAGTCCTCAGTCAAAGAGAAGTGAAGCAATTATGATCCCTTGGTGCTGTTTGCTTGTGTTTCGTGTGCCATTGCTTCAGCATCACCTTCACAGCTTGCCTGAGCTGTAGGAGAGGTCTAAGATCTGGGCTCTGCCAATATGTCATGTTGTTTAACCCAGGATGCACTATTATAGATTTTTGTACCACTTTTCTCGTTTTTATTGTATAAATTTTGTTTCTGACACGAACACCCCCCCCCCCTCCATTTCTCTGTGTATCTTAACCAGCAAGTGTGTTTTCTGAACAAATGTTTAGCACTACAGGATCCCTTATTGCAGGCACAAGTTCCAGATTGCTGTCGGAAAGTACAGGACAGCTGTCGGTTTTGAACCTTAACCTTTCCAAACTGACTCACACGGTGAAGAGATGGCCACAGATGAACTGGAGATTCCTTATAAAATCAAATGGACTTTTCACTGCACAGCCATTTTCAGGTCGAAATATCATAGAAGCATAGAAATAATTTGCTATCTCAATCAATCAAAGACAAAATAAAAATTTGGTTTGACAAAGCACAATAGATTAGTCAAAACCACCAATTCTGAATTTTATTTTGTTTGTTTTTTGTTACATTATTTATTTATTCAATTTTCTATACTGTTTTCCCAGGGGGAGCTCAGAACGGTTTACATGAATTTATTCAGGTACTCAAGCATTTTTCCCTATCTGCTCACAATCTATGTAATGTACATTAGGCAATGGGGAGGATTGAGTGACTTACCCAGGGTCACAAGGAGCAGCGTGGGTTTGAACCCACAACCTCTGTAACTTTAACCACTATGCCACACTCTCCTCCTTGTTTCTGCAGTGGAACTTTGTGAATATGATTCTGCCTTCTGCTGCTGAAATATGTTTGTATATGACATTTGCAGCGTCCCCACCCCAAAGGGTAGCATCTCTCTCTCTCTCACCTCCTTTCTGACACTGTCTCTGCAAATTCAGCAAATGTCTCTTTCTCTTCCCTCTCTCGAGTTTCTCTACCTCTTCCTCATTCCCCTAAGCTCTAGCATCTCCTCTGTCTCTCCTCCCCCCCCCCCCGGGGATCCAACAAACAACCTTCTCCCTTCCTTCCCTCCCACATGTCCACCTTCTCTCTTCTTCCTTCACAAATCCTAGCATCTCTTCCTCTCTCCCCACTATAGATCCAGCATCTCTCTCTGTCTGGATATTGGGGATAGACTGTACATATGCAATATAAATAAAAAATAACCAGATAAACAAATAATAATATCATTTACATAACAGAGTCAATTTTAATGAATATATAAGTATAAATCCATGATCCAGTTTACACACATTTTATATGTTTATGCAGGAAATCTCTGTACAATCTATATGTCTCATGCATTATACAGCATATAAATGTGTACTGTATATATGTTCAGATTTACTCTGTTATGAACATATTATCATTTATCTGAGTATTGATTGATTGATATTGTTTTTGTTCTAGTGCCTTGCTTTGCATTTATACAGTCCTTGTTTCATGATTTGTTAAGGCTTTTGACTCATCATTAATATCTATTTTGTTGTATTTTATAGTATAGTTTCTGTCCCTGAAGCAGCCCACGCATGGCGAAACATAGCCATGTCAGGCAGTGTTTTAATCTTCCATGATAAAATTTTTAAAGATTTTATCTACCTTTGATCATGTCTGCCTCCAGAAGTTCCTTCCAACCACCACTAGATCACCAGGCTTTTCCAGATAGGTTGGAGTGGGCATGCTATTACTTGTGGGGAGGACTTGGGCTTTTGTGGAGGGCTAGGAGAGAGGGGGGTTGACCTTTCCTTGGGGAGGGCAGGAAGGAGGAGATGGGAGGGAAGATATGCTGACTGCCCTTATATAAGTCCTGGATGATTAATTGGCCTGGACCCTCCTAAGTCTGGCGGTGAGGTTAAGCCTGGTGAGAACCAGATATTCAGTGCTGGTGCCCAGATATGGCTCAACACTGAATTTCTGGGGCAAATTTAGCTGACAACAGTGAAAACACTGACTATACTGCTGCAATAAAAATAAAATTTGTCAAGCAATCCATTCATAGTTTATATTCTAAATGAGTACTTCACTGCTATCAACCATTTAAGGTCAAGTGTCACATCAATTTCAATTCCAATTTCAAATCGTTGTAAAGAGCAAAGAAAAAAGCTCACCTGATAGTGAGGTCCAGGGGGTGCCTATCCTAAATGGGGATGGGAGGGGGTATGGAGCTGTGGCAGGGTAGAGAAGCTATCTCAGTGTGGGGGGCTAGGGATGGGATCAGAGGGACACGAGACCATTTATGCGGGTCCCGGCCGATATTCAACTGCAGCCTGCATAATTGCCTTATGTGGACCTCGGTTGAACACAGGCACCCTTCACTCATCCCCCAATCAAAGGACAACATAAGAAAATGTATGAAGGCCTACTAGCCACCCAAGCAGCAAAACTAGACCACCATATCTCCAACCTGCTGATCACAACAACCAACTACAAAACCTTCAGGAGAGAATTAAAAATCAAGTTATTCAGGTAATTTGTCAAGTCAAACTAACCTTCTCAATATATCCCCGGACCCTAATGCTTCTTCTTATGTAATGTAATTTATTTCTTATATACCGCTACATCCGTTAGGTTCTAAGCGGTTTACAGAAAATATACATTAAGATTAGAAATAAGAAAGGTACTTGGAAAATTCCCTTACTGTCCCGAAGGCTCACAATCTAACTAAAGTACCTGGAGGGTAATAGAGAAGTGAAAAGTAGAGTTAGAGGAAAAATAAAAATAAAATAAACATTTTAACAAGACAGCATTGATCTAAATACTTTGGAAGGTAGAAGAGAGGAGAGAAAGGAATAGAAGCAGAATGGGTCAGCGTCAGTGATGAAGTGGAGCAAGTAAGTTTAGGAGGAGCGATTGACGATTCCAGAAAGGGCTTCTTCAGGGAAGAGACTTGGCCGACAGTTCCAGGATGCCTATGTCTCCTCCCCTGCGATGTTCTCCCATCCATGCATTCCCTCCAGACACACTGCCCATGCCCCAGCCGCTCCAAGGAGGCTGCCCCAGATGAGGTCCATGGTGAATGCAGGATTCTCTCCTCTGCGGGAAAGCTGCCCGGAGCCGACAGTCGATCTTCTTAGCGGATTGCAGGGGGGGAAGAGTTCACACTCTTGGTAGGATCGGGTCTGTGTGCTCTCGGTGGTTGTGGCTGGTCTCATTGCTGCTTAGGTATAAAAGCAGTTGATCTCCACTGCTGCTGATATTTAAAAGCAGGCAGATTGATCTCTCCAATGGACTGCAGGGGGAGGAGTTCACGCTCCTGGCAGGTTCGGGTCTGTGGGTTCTTGGTGGTTGCGGATGGACCCGCTGCTGCTTAGGTGTAAAAGCAGTTGTTTTCCCAATGCTGCTGATATTTAAAAGCAGGCAGATTGATCTCTCCAACAAATTGTATGGTGAAGAGCATACACGTCTGGCTGGATTGGGACAAAAGCTCTCGATAGTGGCGGCTGGTCTTGGTGCTGCTTAGGTGTAAAAGCAGTTGATCTCCTACTTCTGATGATATTTAAAAGCAAGCATATTGATTTTTCCAACGGAATGCTGGGGGAGGAGCTTACTTATCTGGCTGGATCAGGGCAAAGGGCTCTCGGTAGTGGTGGCTGGTCCTGTTGCTGCTTAGGTGTAAAAAACAGTTGATCTTCCTAGTGGACTGCAGGGGGAGGTGGAGCTCACACTCTTGGCTGGATCGGGTCTGTGGGCTCTTGGTAGTTGCGGATAGTTCCGCTGCTGCTGAGGTGTAAAAGCAGTTGATTTCCCACTGTTGCTGATATTTAAAAGCAGGTAGATTGATCTCTCCAATGGACTGCAGAGGGAGGAGCTCACATGCCTGGCTGGATCTGGGCAAAGGGCTCTTGGTAGTGGTGGCTGGTCCTGCTGCTGCTGAGGTGTAAAAGCAGTTGATTTCCTACTGTTGCTGATATTTAAAAGCAGGTAGATTGATCTCTCCAATCTCTTCTTATCTATCTTGTAATCTCACTTGGTATGCCCAGATCAATTATTTTGTAATCCGCCTAGAACTGAAAGATATTGGTGGAATAGAAGACACTAATGTAATGTATTATATCAGCCAGGACCTGCATAAACTCTGGTGGTCACTGCCATTACAATTAGGTCCAGATATTCAATGTAGGTGCCCAGATACGGCCCAGTACTGAATATTTTGGGCTAATTCTGCCTGTGGCTGTCAGTGTTTTTTTAAAAAAACAGCTGAATATCGGCCAGATAAGTCCTTTTAATTTTGGGTCACAAAAGTTATTAGGTAGGAATATGTAGAAATACATGTTCACACATGGTGGTCCCATAATCCTGTTTTCATTGGTAAATTGGCTAAAGATTTGAATATACAAAGGGGTGCTGAAAAGTTCTCAGCCCAATCAATTCCTAAATTCTGAACGTTATTTTGCAATTGTAGCTGAAAAGAGTAATATTTTATTTTGCAAAGTACCAATTTGCAGAATCATAATGCTGTCTTTTGACATTGTTTCAGATCATTGATTGAACCATATCAACAAAAAGTATGGAATTTTCAAGTGTGGAACTCCGATCCATCATGAAGTTCCTATTCCTGCAGAAAAAAATGCCAAAGGAAATCCATGAATGTATGATACAAAGATTGAGTGACAAATGCCCATCATATTCCACAGTGAAGAAGTGATGTGCAAACTTTCAGCGTGGAGATTTTGAGACTGAAGATGCAGCAAGGTCTGGGAGGCCTCAAACGATGTCAACTTCTGAAATTGTTGACCAAGTCTATGACATGATTTTGGCAGATCTGTGAATATCAGCTAAAACAATTGCTGAGACACTACAGATATCTAGGGAATGTGCTGTGTGTATAATCCACGAGCAGCTGGGCATGCAGAAGTTGCAAGTGGGTGCTCAAATGTTTGAATGCTGATAAGAAATGATTTTAAGTGGACACTTCCAAGTTGATTTTGCAGCATTTTCAGTAAGCTGGTGCCAGCTTTTTAGAACGACTACTTACTGTTGATGAAGCATGGTTACACCACTATGATCCCAAGATAAAGCAACAGTCCATGCAATGGTGGCATTCAGGTTCTCCAAGGCCAAGGAAATTCAAAACCCAAAGGTCATGGCCACAGTCTTTGGGATCAGGAATGTGTTGTAATGACTATTTTCCAAGGGGCCAAACAGTTAATGAAGAATGTTACTGTAACTCAGGGCCGCCATCAGGGCAGTACCACCAGTCCTGCATTCAGGGGCCCGGAGCTGACAGGGGGCCCGGGCTCCCCCAGGGTCCTAGGCCACAGTCTAGGGGGAGGGTCGGTCCGCCCCACGTGGACAGGAGAGAGCTGGACGGGGGACCCGCGGAGTTCAATACATCTCGAGCCGCGAGGCTCGTCTTCTGTTCCTGCCTGTGTTCCCCGATGTCAGCGCTGACGTCGGAGGGAGTGCTTAAGCAAAGCCTGCCCTCTGACTTCAGCGCTGACGTCAGAGAATACTTCCGGTCGGCTATTTGTGCGCGGCAGGGCAGGCAGGAAACAGAAGACAAGCCTCGCGGCTTGAGCTTCGTTTTGCTGAGAAAGTTGCAAAGATGGGCTGGGAGGCAAACGCGGAACACAAAAGGGGGGAGGGAGTGCGTTTTGGACACAAGGCATGAACTTGGGAGAGAGGAAGGGAGGGAAAGAGATGCTGAGGTGGGGGAGGGAATGAGTTTTTGGACACAGAAGGCATGGACTTGGGAGAGAGGAAGGGAGGGAAAGAGATATTTGTGTATACGGGGAATAGAAGAAAGGAGAATTTTTGGTCATAGGGAGGGAGTGAGGTACAGATAGTGGCATACCAGGGTGGGGGGGGCGGTCCGCCCCGCACCGGGTTTACGTCCCAAGGGGGTGCACAGCTGGCCACCCTCCAGTGTTCTTCCTAGGCCGGCAAACTGCGGCTCTTTAGCCACTTGGGTGCCACCGCCGCCATCGGGAACAGGCCGGTGCCAAGTTCTCCCTGCTTTTCCCTGTGGGGCCGGCCAACTCTCGCCACTCGCGTCAATTCTGACGTCGGAGAGGACGTTCTGGGCCAGCCAATCGCTGCCTGGCTGGCCTAGAACGTCCTCTCCGACGTAAGAATTGATGTCGGGTGGCGAGAGTTGGTCGGCCCCACGGGGAAGAGAAGCAGGGCGAACTCGGTGCCGGCCTGTTCCCGATGGTGGCAGTGGCAGCCTATTCCCCAGTGGCGGTGGCAGCATTTTCCCAATGGTGGTGGCATAGGGGAGGGCAGGGAGAAAGAAAGATAGGGGGGACAGGAAGCCAGAAAGAAAGAAAGGGGGCAGGGTGAAACAAAGAAAAATGGGGCATGGAAAGAGAGAGAGAGAAAGACAGACATACAGAACGAAAGAGGGTGTGGAGAGAGAAAGAAGGGGGCAGGGTGAGAGAGAGAAAAACAGACATACAGAAAGAAAGGGGGTATGGACAGAGAGAAAAAGAAAGAAGGGGCAGGGTGAAACAAAGAAAAAGTTTGGGGAGGGAATGAGGTCTGGAGGAGAGGAAGCATACAGGAGGCTGAAAGAAGGGAAGAAATATAAGAAATATTGGATGCACAGTCAGAAGAATAAAGTGCAACCAGAGACTGATGAAATTACCAAAGGTAGGAAAAATGGTTTTATTTTCAATTTAGTGATCAAAATGTGTCTGCTTTGAGAATTTATATATGCTGTCTATATTTTGCACTATGGCCCCCTTTTACTAAATCGCAATAGCGTTTTTTAGCGCAGGGAGCCTATGAGCGTTGAGAGCAGCGTGGGGCATTCAGCGCAGCTCCCTGCGCTAAAAACCGCTATCGCGGGAATATTTGTCTATTTTTGTATAATTGTTACTGAGGTGACATTGCATAAAGTCATCTGCCTTGACCTCTTTGAAAACCCGCAGAATATAAATGATAATTAACATTTTCTCTGCGTACAGCGTGCTTTGTGTTTTTAAAATTTTATTGTTGGTAGATCATTTTGACTTGTCCACAAAGGTAAGGGGGAGGGAGGGAGGGGAACTGCTGAAAGACATCTAGTAATCCTTGAAGGCTTGACTGTGCAGGGAATTATTTTTGTAAAATCATGTTTTGTTATGTGACTAGCATTATTTAGACTTTAATTTCTATGAATGAATAGAATGAAAATGATATAAATTATTTGCTTGTTTTTATGTGCGTGTGTTGAAGGAAAGTGGAGAGAGAGTGGGCTGAGGACGCTGAAGGGAAATGGGGAAGAGAGAATGGGGAGAAGACGCTGATTTATAAATTGACAATTGTACAGAATATTGTTCCTTTTTTATATTCATCCATAGCTGCATGTTAATGATGTGCTCATATGCACTTATTTATCATCATAACATATACATCATCATTAACATGCAGCTGTGGATGTGTAAGGACAGGCTGAGGAGGATGGATGGGAAGGAAAGAAGGTGCACATATCAACATATCGTACATTTTTAACATGCATGATGCAGCTATAGGCAAGCAGAGGAGGATGGGATCATACAGATGTGTATGTTCAGATATGCGCTCAGATGTGTAGTTTTTTATGATATATTTATTAAGTTTACAGTATTTATTAAAACACATTTAATACTTGTTACAAAAAATATTGTGCAATTGTGATTTACTTCTGGCCTACAAAGGTCAAACGAAATCCTTAACTGAGATTTTACATTCAAAAGTGAATTATAGCTACTAGCACTATTATTTATTAGTTATTTATTATGCAGATGTTTGTTAGTTTGTTATTAGTTCAGTATTAGACATATGTTAGTTTAGAATAGATAGGTATAGATTAGTTTAGTTTAGGTTAGGTTAGGGCCCTGCTGAAAGAGTCTACCTTGACGTGGTTGCAGGCTTGCAAATCTTTTGGTCAAAGAGTGCGGTGACAGAGAAAAGTATGTGTGTATTCGGCCCATGGAAGAAGGGTGGGGGGGTCGGGGGGGGGGGGAAGGGGTGCGTGGGGGGCCCAATAGGATTGCTCAGTAAGGGGCCCTGAAATTTCTGATGGCGGCCCTGCTGTAATTTACTTTGCTAATTAAAGGAGGCATTGAAAGAAAAAAAACCAAACAACTGCAAAAAGAAGTTCTCTTTGTGTAAGACAATGCACCTGCATACAATGCTGGCAGAACGATGGATGTTTTGAAGCATTTGGGGTTTCAGTGAATAGACCATCCACTCTACTCACCAGATCTTGCTCCATCTGACTCTTTTCTGTTTCCAGACCTTAAGAGTTTGAAAGGGTGATATTTTTTGAGTGATTGGGAGGTGATTGCAGCGGAGCAGTATTTCAGTGACCAAACCACAGAGTATTTTTGGAAGGGTTACAGACAGGGCTGGATTTTCCTATAGGCTAACTAGGCTTCAGCCTAGGACCTCAAGATCAAGAGGGGCCTACATTCAAATTGTTAGCAAAATTAAAATTACACTATTCTAAAAACAGTGAACACTAAAACACTGAACCGAAAATAAGGAGAAATTCTACGCATATGACTAATAAACAAACATAAAAATGTATTGGTTAAGATCAACGCGTTCGACTCATTGGGTCTGTTCGTTTGTATATACTAGATTGCACCAAAGTTTAGTTCATACGTTCACTGATTGCTATGGCAAATATTGATGTGCCTTATGCTACTAAGCTCTGTTTTGTTCTTGCATAAATAAAGTGCAGATTGGTGTAGATTGGAACAGACAAACGAACAGACCTATTGATATCCCGACGTTCGGTTATATTCGTATTACTTGGATAATATGAAACACGTGTTAATGTTATTAGAAAAGATTCTTATTTTAGGATTGCGTACACGATCATTTGATTCTCGCCTTTTGAGTTCAGTAGGTTCAATACTTTAGTGAAGTGTTTATAGACTATTGAAAATTTTTTTTGTGACAATATCTTCATTTCGCGGAATTCTAAGTATGTTCTTAACATATGTTTTAATTTGCATATTTTAAAATGTATATTACGTGCTTTATTTTATATTTTCATGATTATATCATAAATAATAAAATCCTAGAGCGTGCATGCGTTGTTGAAATATCGTGAGTCCTGGTGGTATGAGGTGTGCTTCTGTGTCACTCCACACGGTGCCTGCGCCAGCAACTCATCAAAATTCAGCCGGGGGTGGGGAATCCGAATTGCACATGTGCTCCAGCTCCGGATCGGATCCCGCTGCTCCTCTCTCCCCCCCCCCCCCTTTCCCGGCTCCGGAGGAGAATTGGTCTCAGCCCCGGGTGATGTATTTTATTATCTCTCATGTAATTTACAAACTTAAAAATGGGAGGTGAAAGCAGTGGCGTACCAAGGGGGGGGGGGGCGGTCCGCCCCGGGTGCCAGCCCTGAGGGGGTGTTCCTGGCCTTGCCGCTCAGTCCCTCCCATGCCCGAAGGACCACTCACCCCACTGACCTTCCAGCACACCTATGAAGCAGCCCGCAGCAGGATCGCGACGTCAGCAATCCCTGAGCTGCTTGGGCGCTGCTTCCTGCGCCGCGGTCCCGTCCCTCCTCTGATGTCAGAGGAGGGGGCGGGACCGCGGCGCAGGAAGCAGCTCCTAAGCAGCGCAGGGATAGCTGACGTCGCGATCCTGCTGCGGCTGCTTCATAGGTAGTGCGGGGAGGCCAGGGGGGCGAACGGTCCTTCGGGGTGGGTCGGGGCATCAGGCCTTCAGGGTGGGGCAGGCAGGCAGGCAGGCAGGCCTTCAAGGGGGGGTGCAGGCCTTCGGGGGGGTGCAGACCTTCAAGGGGGTGCAGGCCTTCAAGGGGGGGGACAGGCCTACAAGGGGGGGGACAGGCCTACAAGGGGGTGGGACAGGCCTTCAAGGGGGGGGACAGGCCTTCAGAGGGGGTGCAGGCCTTCGGGGGGGGGTGCCGACCTTCAAGGGGGTGCAGGCCTTCAAGGGGGGGACAGGCAGGCAGGCCTTCAAGTGGGGGGACAGGCCTTCGGGGGGGGTGCAGGCCTTCGGGGGGGTGCAGACCTTCAAGGGGGTGCAGGCCTTCAAGGGAGGGGACAGGCCTTCAAGTGGGGACAGGCCTACAAGGGGGTGAGACAGGCCTACAAGGGGGTGGGACAGGCCTTCAAGGGGGGGGACAGGCCTTCAGGGGGGTGCAGGCCTTTGGGGGGGTGCCAACCTTCAAGGGGGTGCAGGCCTTCAAGGGGGGGACAGGCCTTCAGGGGGGTGCAGGCCTTTGGGGGGGTGCCAACCTTCAGGGGGGTGCAGACCTTCAAGGGAGTGCAGGCCTTCAAGGGAGGGGACAGGCCTTCAAGGGGGGGACAGGCCTACAAGGGGGTGGGACAGGCCTTCAAGGGGGAGACAGGCCTTCAGGGGGGTGCAGGCCTTTGGGGGTGCCAACCTTCAAGGGGGTGCAGGCCTTCAAGGGGGGGACAGGCCTTCGGGAGGTGCAGGCCTTCGGGGGGGTGCAGACCTTCAAGGGGGGGACAGGCCTTCAAGGGGGGGACAGGCCTACAAGGGGGTGGGACAGGCCTTCAAGGGGGGACAGGCAGACCTTTAAGGGGGGACAGGCCTTTGGGGGGACCCTGGTTTAGAAGTACACAGAGGGAAGGGGGTGTTCAAAGAGACGTGCATATGCCAAACTTTGGGGAGGGGAAAGAAATAATGGGTCTGAAAATAGAGGAGAGGGAGAGAGATGATGGACCATGGGATTTAGGGAGGGAAGGAACAGAAAGGGAGAGAAATTGGACACAAGGGATGGTGTGGAGGAGGGATAGAGATACTGGATAGAAGGGTAATTGGGAAAAGAAAGGGAGAGATGGTGGACTCTGGGGTGGTGGGGAAAGAGGGAGAGATGCCGGATGAAAGGGTAGTTAAGAAAAGGTGGATCTGTGGATGGAGATGAAAAAAGGAAAGATACCAGACTTCCTGGGGAGGGAAGGAAAATGGAAAGGGAGGACAGAGTTGGCAGATGGATGGTTAGCATGCAGAAAGAAGAAAGAAGGAGACCCTGGCAAACAAGTTATTGGAAGAAAACCAGAGCCTTGGCCCAACAAGATTTGAAATATAACCAGACAACAAAAGGTAGAAAAATTAATTTTATTTTCTGTTTTGTGATTATAATATGTCAGATTTGAAATGTGTATCCTGCCAGAGCTGGTGTTGGACTGCAAACGTGAGCTAAGATTTAACAGAGAGAGGAAAAGTCCTTTTTGTTTCTTTATTTTATTTACACCATAGCGCCAGTGTGGTTAGGAGAAGCCAAAGGGCGTGAAAAAGCTATAAAACCCACCAGGAGTTTTGAAAAAAATCACCCAACTGGGCAGGAAAATCGAATTGAAAAACCAATTCAATAGGCTGAATTGAATCGAAAATTTTTTTTCCTGAATCTGGCAGCATTAGTTTGTGCTACTGTCTTAGACTTTAGGACCTGGGATTGGGGAGAGATGGCATCCTCAGTACTTTATAATGCAAGTGAAACGAGGATTTGGTCAGACTTTTGAAGGGTATACAGAAAAAAAATATTGTATAGGCCGGGGACATGAGACAGCAGGAAATGGGAACTTTTCTTCCTTCTATTTTTGTGAATGGAAAGGCTGAGGATGTCAGAGAATTCAGTTAAAATATGTGCTTTATAAGAAAATATAATAATGTGTTTTATAAAGTTTGTAGCATAGCTGGCCTACCCAGTGAGGTGTTCCTAGTGGTGGTGGTGGCAGTGTGTCAATGTGTTGAGAGGAAGAGGTGGTCTGGGAAATTCTGCTGAGCAAACTCCGGGCCCATTTCCACCCCCCAGTTAGTCCACTCCACTCAACTGGTTCACACACTGAGTGGGTCTTTGGGTGTTGTTTTGGAATCTCTTCCAGTGGTTTATCAGTATCTCCTTCTGGTCCAAGGAAGGAAACTTTGTTATCCTTAGCATTGACCTACAGAATATGTTTGTACAGCACTGCTTGTGTGGCATTAGGCTATGTAGTGATCGAAAGAAATAAACAGACCTTTTCACATTTTTGCACTATATGGTGGGTGTATGAGGAGATTCACATTTCCTGCACAGCTAAGTCCATGTGAAGTTACCTTGTGCTGTATTTGACATCTAGCAAGGTCTCTGTTTGAAAGGAAAGATCTAAACTTAAAAATGAAGTGGCCAGAAGTTATGGTAAAAGCAGATAGTGTAGCTGGTTTTAAGAAAGATTTGGACAAATTTCTGGAGGAAAAGTCCATAATCTGTTATTAAGACATAGGGGAAGTGTCTGCTTGCCCTGGATCGGTAGCATGGAATGTTGCTACTCTTTGGGTTTTGACCAGGTATTAGTGTCCTGGATTGGCTACCATGAGTATGGGCTACTGGGCATGATGGACCATTGGTCTGACCCAGTTAGGCTATTCTTATGTTATGTTCTCATCTGTAGGGGCCTTTGTTTTCACTTTTTATTTTAATGTATTTTTTTTCTGGGAACTTATCAATGTTTTTTTTACAATGGAAGAGAATTAATGTGTGTGGGATGAGGGGGTAACTAATTTCTTCAGCTAAATAATTCAATCCACCTCAAACAGACATAGGAGAACTCACGCACCATTCACACACCCTCCAACCAAAAACGTCGAAAGAAAAAAACTGTTCGACAACATCCTAGCCATTCGAGCTGCAACACTCGACCCCCAACTCTACAACCAATTGACATCGACCATAGACTGCAAAACCTTCAAAAAAAAATAAAAACCTTTCTATTCAAAAAACACATAAAACCGAACTAACACAATCAGAACTGTCCCAAGCATCACCTGCAACTACTCCATATGTACTTCAGATGTCATGACAATTCAGACATAATTTATGTTATGTTATGTTATGTTTGGAATATAAGAAAATTTTCACTGTCTGTTCTATTCTGACCATTTATTACGTTTCATGGTCATTACAAAAAATATTTTTTTCCATGGGGAGGGGGTGTCAAAAAATGATGGGCCCCGGGTGCCACATACCCTAGGTACTAGCTGTAAACAACTCAGATATATTGAAAACCAATGTATATGCAACCAACTCTTTCAATTGGAGACTAATGTGGTCATAAGATGTTATAGTAGTAAAATATTTTGCAGAGACAATGAGAAAACAGTAAACTGCTCTGAATTTGCTCAAAAAGAAGGAAAAAACCTCAGAGAAGGCCCTCCCACCGCCACAAAGGTGGATATAAGGTGGTTAAGCGATAACCTCACAGGCAAAACCTTCATTCAAGAGTGAGCAATAGAGCAAAAAACTGTGCTTCAAATGTACTAAATCACTGATAGAGGAAAAAACCACTTATCTTGGGGCTGATAGATTTTTTCCTCTATCAGTGATTTAGTACATGCGAAGCACAGTTTTTTGCTCTATTGCTCACTCTTGAATGAAGGTTTTGCCTGTGAGGTTATCGCTTAACCACCTTATATCCACCTTTG
This sequence comes from Geotrypetes seraphini, assembly GCF_902459505.1. Lineage (NCBI taxonomy): Eukaryota > Metazoa > Chordata > Amphibia > Gymnophiona > Dermophiidae > Geotrypetes > Geotrypetes seraphini. The sequence continues at coordinate 288,685,864 of NC_047086.1, forward strand.
TGGCGGTGGGAGGGCCTTCTCTGAGGTTTTTTCCTTCTTTTTGAGCAAATTCAGAGCAGTTTACTGTTTTCTCATTGTCTCTGCAAAATATTTTACTACTATAACATCTTATGACCACATACCCTAGGTACGCCACTGGGTGAAAGGGCCTCATAAGTGGAATAGCCTAGGGCCTCTTTTCATCTAAATCCGGCCCTGGTTACAGAAACTTCAGACACGATGTGCCAAGTGTGTTGAACTCAGGGATCAATATGTGGAATAACTTGTAAGTTTCATGGCTCCACATCATTCCCTTCTTGGTAGGGCTGAGAACCTTTCTGTACCCCTGTGTATATTTTTAGTTTTACCTCCCTACTCAAACTGGTAAGGCCTGCATAAAAATATGGCAAGGGTATGAAACTTCTCTATGCCATTATGGGCTCCTTTTACTAAGGTGCGCTAGCGTTTTTAGCGCACGCTAAACCCACATTACGCTTCTAAAACTAACGCCAGCTCACTGCTGGCATTAAGGTCTAGCACACGCTATTCCGCTCGTTAAAGCCCTAACACACCTTTGTAAAAGGAGCCCTATATTTAGCTCTTGCACTCATTATTTATTTCTTTTTAAAATTTATCAACAACTTAAATCTAAGTGATTTCCATAAAAAACATACATAATATTGCAACAGATAGTATGTATAACAGATTATGACTATTAAAGCAAAGCTTCTACCAACGCCAGGCCCTTCAATTTCTATATCTCCCACATAACCAAACTATAGTCGTAACTCTACGTTTCTCAGTACAATAATATTAAGATCACTATATCAGACTCGTAATTCTCCTTTTATTAGCATACATTCAGTTTACTAGCTAACCTTAAGAAACTCAGCACACATAAAATTGATTTAATTTGCATTAAAGGCCAGATTCTCTAACTGGCACTGTTGTCAGTGGCTTCCGATCTTGTGTCAACCATGCGATAGTTCCGGTTACAGAATCACACCTCCGGCAAAGATAGGCCAGGGTTTTCCAGGCCTACATTTCCAGTGCCTATCTTTCCAGGCTACCTAACGCTACTTCCTGCATTAGCTACGCCTACAGTGGCATTAGGCGGCCTAAGTGCATGAATCCAGTGCCAATAGATGCCTTGAAATTCAGTTAGAAACGTCATGTAAATTGTGTTTTTATACTGAGTTTGGGTGCTTTCCGGTGCCTAAAAAAATGGCACCGTTTAGAGAATCCGGGCCCAACTTATTAATTTATGTGAAATTTGCACATATTAAAAAGTTTTAATGATCAGTTAAACATTTTTGATGAACATGAATGCGTGAAACAAACTGCAAAAAAGTCTGAAAATCAGGAAAAATAGACCAAACTCAAAAATGAACCTAAACTTTTTATTCCCTGTGCACATTCCTAATGCAGGGATCTAGACCTTAACTCCAGAACTTTTGAAAACTGTCATCCTATTTCCAGCACATAGTATTTATTTATTTTAGGTATTTATATACTACCTAAGTGGTTTACAGTCAAGTACTCAAGCATTTTCCCTATCTGTCTCGGTGGGCTCACAATCTATCTAAAGTACCCGGGGCAATGGGGGATTAAGTGACTTGCCCAGAGTCACGAGCTGTATGGGATTTGAACCCACAACCTCAGGGTGCTGAGGCCGTAGCTCTAACCAATGGGCCACTCCTTCCTGGTGATGGAGGAGGTGTGTTACTTAAACTCTCCTCCCCCATACCTTGTAAATCATTCTATTATTCACTGGCAGTGAGCAAAGACTCTTACCTGTTGCTCGCACTGCCTCAAACCTTCCCTCTGATGTAACATCCTGATTCCATGAACTAATTAGAAGTTGCGCGCACAACATGAAAGGTGCACACTATAAAATGCTGCATGTCAGTGAATCTGAAAATGAGCTGTGGCTGGGGGAACACTGGTAGATCGTAGGCATTCCTAAATTTTATGCACACTGTTACAGAATACACCCGATTCCCATACAAATTAGGAGCAGGTATTTAGTTCTGGGTTTGTTTTTGGCCTAAATGGGTGCACTTAAGAGTTATGACATGCACTAGCACTTAGCTCAATTCTATATGGTGCACATATATTTCATAGAATCGCTCTAAGCGCTGTTCTAATTGGCATCAATTTTTGGGGCGATATATATAGATTATGGCCCCTAATGCATAGGGATGGGATTTGATAAACTACCATTCTGTGGTTACAATCATAACAGTTTATATATTTATACAAGGTCTGTTCAAAAAGTTCCAGGACTGATTTTATAAAACTTTATTAAACAATCTTACAACTTATTCCATTGGGTCCCCTTCAAAGTACTTCCCTTCCCTACGTATACATTTTTCCCAACATCGTTTCCACTTCTAGAAACAGTCCTTAAACGCATCTTCAGGAATTGCCAAAAGTTGCTGCGTCGAATTTTGCTTTATGTCTTCAATGGTGTTGAATTGCTTTCCTTTCAGCGTGGATTTAAGTTTAAGAAACAAGAAGAAGTCAGCAGGGGCCAAGTCAGAAGAGTAAGGTGTCATCATGTGTTTTTGTGCAAAATTCATGAATTTTGGCGGTGTGAGTGGGTACATAAGAGCATAAGAACATATGAATTGTTGCTGCTGGGTCAGACCAGTGGTCCATCTTGCCCAGCAGTCCGCTCACGCGGCAGCCCCCAGGTCAAAGACCAGTGCTCTAAATGAGTCCGGCCTCACCTGCGCATGTTCCAGTTTAGCAGGAACTTGTCCAACTTTGTCTTGAATCCCTGCAGGGTGTTTTCCCCTATAACAGACTTCGGAAGAGCGTTCTAGTTTTCTACCACTCTCTGGGTGAAGAAGAACTTCCTTACGTTTGTACGGAATCTATCCCCTTTCAAATATAGAGAGTGCCCTCTTGTTCTCCCTATCTTGGAGAGGGTGAACAATCTGTCTTTATCTGCTAAGTTTATTCCCTTCAGTATTTTGAATGTTTCGATCATGTCCCCTCTCAGTCTCCTCTTTTCAAGGGAGAAGAGGCCCAGTTTCTATAATCTCTCACTGTACAGTAACTCCTCCAGCCCCTTAACCATTTTTGTCGCTCTTCTCTGGACCCTTTCGAGTAGTATGGTTTCCTTCTTCATGTATGGCGACCAGTGCTGGACACAATACTCCAGGTGAGGGCGCACCATGGCCTGATACAGTGGCATGATAACCTTCTCTGATCTGTTTGTGATCCCCTTCTTAATCATTCCTAGCATTCTGTTCGCCTTTTTCGCCACTGCCACGCATTGCGCAGACGGCTTCATCGACTTGTCGATCAAAACTCCCAAGTCCCTTTCCTGGGAGGTCTCTCCAAGTACCGCCCCGGACATCCTGTATTCGTGCATGAGATTTTTGTTACCTACATGCATCTCTTTGCACTTATCCACGTTAAACCTCATTTGCCATGTCGATGCCCATTTCTTGAGCTTGATTATGTCACGTTGCAGATCTTCGCAATCCCCCTGTGTCTTCACTATTCTGAATAACTTCGTATCGTCCACAAATTTAATCACCTCACTCGTCGTACCAATGTCAAGATCGTGTATAAAGATGTTGAAGAGCATGAACCACGACTGCTCCCTCTAAAGTTCAGGCTGCTTCCTCCTGATTTTCTCCTGGAGTCATTTCAATACTTTCAGATAATAATTTTGATTGACAGTTTGTCCTTGTGGCAGAAATCCATAGTGAATAACACTGCGACTATCAAAAATATTGTTAACATCACTTTGACATCTTCCACTGATTCATGACCACTTTTGAAGCGTGAATACCATTCAAAACACCTTCCATGACTTATGACATGTTCCCCATAAGGTACTTTCAGCATTTCATAAGTTTCTGTAGTGGTCTTGCCCAGTTTAAAACAGAACTTCACGCTGTAGCGCTGCTCATTGAGGTAGCACATAATGAAAAATAGCCAGCCACAAAAACACACTTTCACAAACACTGTTGTAGCTTGGAGACAATAACAGAAATAAACTAACGGAAAAAAGGAGGTTCAAGCTACTCAACGCCGCCTAGCACATCTCTAAAGAACTTCCCATTGGTGCACAATTCAAACTGTCCTGGAACTTTTTGGACAGATATCATATCTAATCTAATCTTCAGTTTATATACTGGGTCATCTCCCGAAGGAGCTCGACTCAATTTACAAATGAATAAGATCAGAATGAACATAAAATGTAAGCCTAAAAAAGAAAATTAATGTATCATTTCCAGAAAAAACTCTAATAGTTAAGATTAAGATCTAAAACTGAATAGGAACTGAAAGAATGAAATATACTTTTACTGCAACACTTCAGTAGGTAAGCCTTTAAGATATTGTGTGAACAGCCAAGTTTTTAAATCTTTCCGGAATTGTTGTAGCTGACCTATCAATCTGACAGAGTCAGGAAGTCTATTCCAAATTTCTACCAGTTTAAATGCCATTGATTTTTTTTGTACCTGGGGCAGTGGAGGGCTGAGTGACTTCCCCAGAGTCTTACGGAGCTGCAGTGGGACTCGAATGCAGTTGCCTAAACTCTCAGACTCAACACTAACTATTAGGCTACTTCACCACAATATTACCCTTCCTAAAATGAAAAAAAGCCACAATACGTAGTGCCTGGGTTCTTGGACTGTTTATCCCTTGTCCTCAGAGCTGGGGGATTCACATTTTCAAGAATATTTGCAGCTGAGAGGTGACTTGGAGAAAGGAAATAAAAGTCGGAATATGTGGGCTACGGTTCAAGGTCATTAACGCAGTCAAGAGGATAGTTTATCACTGGTTTAAGGCTTTGCGTAGGGAGGTTTTAAATCCACTTATAACTTACTGGTTGTTGAAGGCTGGCTTCCAGGATTCTAGCAGGCTGGTACATTTATATTCAGATTCTGTTCCCAAAAATATCTTAGCTTTCTGAGATGAAAGAGTTAAAATAATTGCAAAAAAAAGAAAAGTGGAATATTATACATTTTTCACATTCATTTTTTTCTTTAGACAGAGAAAAGATAAGTATTATAAAAATGCATGCTGAAAACATGAGAAAACGAAATCATTAATTCCTCCTTATTGGAACCAGATCCATGTTTATATTTCAGCTGTGCATCGCTCTGGTCAGTGCAACATTTGAAGAAGCATGTTTGCAAGTTGTCAGAGGCAGGTGTGAAAAAAAACCCAGAATTAGTGTTGGAAAGAAAAAAAATCAATAGATGCACAGCTTTGGTCCACAGTCTTTTTGAAACAAATCAAGCCATTATACATGAAATACTACAGTTCTATGTTTTGTCCTTTTTTATGCGCACAAGAAAAAAGAAAACTAAATCATTATCCTATTAATGTGCTATACTTCATGAGTTATCTAAACAATGGCTTTTAGCCTTCATTTCTAACCTCCTCTCTAAGGTATACCTTCATGTAATTTATATATTTGAAAGGACGAAAATTTGTCATTATCTCATTCTTTTTCAGTTTCATGGTAAGAGTTGGGTGAGAAGAAGTCGAGTTGGACTTTGTGCAGAATTCCTATTTGTATCTATACAAATACATGAGCCAGTCTGACAGACTGGACAGGAAATTTTGGCCGTGATCTGGTGTCGTTCACTAAGGGCCCCTTTTACAAAGCTGCGGTAGTGAGTCCCAGCTCGGCAAATGTGATGCAGCCCATATGTAGGTACTGAATGGGCTGCATCGTATTTGCCAAGTGAGACTTGCTACTGTGGCTTTGTAAAAGAGGCCCTATATTACTATACAACTTTTCCCACTCAGGCACAATATGCCTTTGTGGTTAATATGGTTACAAGACCCCTTTACCTTACTTAAGCTAAAGTCATTCCCTCACACAAAAAATGGCAATTCAGTACTCTCCTTTGGATTCACTTTAGGTTAATTTTACCCAAAAGAAGTGCACAGGTCTTCACCACATTACTAATGGACACTCCATGAAACTAACATGTAGCAGATTTAAAACAAATTGTAGAAAAGTACTTTTCTATTCTATCTATCATTAAATTGTGCAATTTGCTACCAAAAGATGTACAGTAATCAAGGAATCAATCATAGCTGGGTTTAAAAGGGATTTAGACAGGTTCCTGGAGGAAAAATCCATAATAGAGGGTAGAGTGAGGGATGGGACATGCTGGCCCATGGGGGTAGGAGAATGACCTTCCTTTGTAGGAAGGTGACAACCACCACCATGATCTTGGAGAAGATCCTGGAAGCCATAGCTAGAAAAGCATCACTTTGAACTGGAAATGATTCTGCACCTTGAAAACCTCTGGTCCAACAATTGAATGGAGTTATGCAAGTAAGCTTTTATTGGGTTTAGGGAAGTCAGAAATTCACCCTGCCTGCCATGGCTATAACTGACTGCAGAGTTTCTATGTGGAATTTTGGAACCTGAAGTCTGGCATTCATGCTCCTAAGGTACCCCATTTCTTGGGCACCATGAAATAGATTACATATTATCCTCGATCCTGCTCCTCTAGCGGAACTGGAGCCATCACTCCCAGTTGCAAGAGATTTTCCAAGATGTCCACCACTGTCTTCCCTTTTGTGACCGAATTGCAGGGAGATATCAGGAAGGTATTTGATAGGGGTTCTACGTACTCCAGTGTGTAACCATGTTGTGAAATCTCCAGGATCCACAGATCTGATGTAATATGGGTTCATTCTGATTCAAAGAACATGAGACGAACACCCACCTGAAGCCCCTTGAAAAGGGTCTGTCAAGACTCACTAGGAAATCTTATCTTCTCCATCTTTGATCTGATGTGTGTCGCAGAAGGGAGGGGGAGGTGGCCAATGGTTAGAGCTGCTGCCTCAGCACCTTGAGGTTCTGAGTTCAATACCAGTCTGTTCCTTGTGACTCTGGGCAAGTCACTTAATCTCTTCATTGCTCCAAGTTCCAAAGTTAGATTGTGAGCCTGCAGGGAAAGATAGGGAAAATACCTAAGAGTACCTGATTACTATTCAATGTATTGTAAACCACTTTGGATGAATCTCATCATGAAAAGGCAGATAGATAATAAATCCAAATAAATAAACTGACCTTTCTTGAAGTGTTAAGCACCTTTCCTTGAAGCAGGACCTCCCTGTCCCCCTTAAAATACTGAACAAACTTAGTGCTCAGGTAGCATTTGGCAAGTCTCAACCAAGTCCTCCACTATTTCCTCTAAAATCTTTTACAAAAGGTAGCCAGCTTTTGAAGGGATGTTTCTGAAGCCAGAGCTTGGAGGCTGATTATGCTGCCCAATTTCACTGCTAAAGGAATCTGATGCAAAAGCTATTGACTGAACCTTAATCTGGAACAAATCATAAAATTTTTGTGGTAAGAGTTGGGTATCATAAAATGCCAACTCTGGCGATTGAGAACCCTGTTGGATCCACATAACCTCTGCATACTGCCATTTGGGTCCCCAAGGATGCTGAAGCAAAGGCCTGCATCACGTAAGCTTAAGCCTTCTATCCTGAGTATCCTTGAATGCCACCCTCCTTCCACCAGGATTGTGGTCTTTCTTGTGATGGCTTTGACTGCCTTTGGAAGTTTGGAAGAACTGACATCTCTTCTTAATACAAGGGATAAAGCTGGTACTCTTCAGAACCATATCTGGGCTGTCCCACTGGAGAGTTTTTTGGAGCAGAAAGGCTGTAATGGGTCTCCAGATTCCTTCTAAAATGGGATCATCTTTTGCCAGATCCTACGCTGCAACATAAGAATTGCCCTACTGGGACAGACCGAAGGTCCATGAAGCCCAGCATCCTGTTCCCAACAGTGGCCAACCCAGGTCCCAAGCACCTAGTTTGATCCCAAGTAGTAAAACAGATCTTATGCTGCTTATCCTAGCAATAAGCAGTGGATTTCCCAAGTCCATCTTAGGAATAAGAACATAAGCATTGCCCCTGCCAGGTGAGACCAGGGGTCCATCGCGCCCAGCAGTCTGCTCCTGCGGTGGCCCCCCAGGTCCATGACCTATAAGTGCTCCTTACCTAAAACGTTTATACCCTATTTATTTAATATCCTGAAAGTAACCCTCTATCTGTACCCTGCAATCCCGTTCTCTTTCAGGAAGTCATCCATTCCCTTTTCGAACCTTAATATTGTACTCTGTCCTATCACCTCTCCTAGAAGTGCATTCCAGGTGTCCACCACCCTCTGAGTGAAGAAGAACTTCCTAGCTTTCGTTTTGAATCTGTCTCTTCTCAATTTTTCTGGATGACTTCTTGTTTTTGTTGTCCCCACTAGTCTGAAGAATCTGTCCCTCTTCACCTTCTCTATGCCTTTCATGATTTTATAAGTCTCTATCATGTCCCCTCTAAGTCTCCACTTTTCCAGGGTAAAGAGCCCCAGCTTGTCCAACCTTTCGGCATATGAAAGGTTCTCCATGCCCTTTATCATCCTTGTTGCTCTCCTCTGGACCCTCTCGAGTATCGCCATATCCTTCTTAAGGTACGGTGACCAGTATTGGACGCAGTACTCCAGATGCGGGCGCACCATTGCTCGATACAGCGGCAGGAAACTTCCTTCATTCTGGTAGTGATACCTTTTTTGATAATGCCCAACATTCTGTTCGCTTTCTTTGAGGCCGTTGCACATTGTGCCGCCGGCTTCATTGTTTTATCCATCAATACCCCCAGGTCTTTTTCTAGGTTGCCTTCCCCCTGTGCCCTCCCTCCCATCGTATAGCTATACATGGGGTTCCCTTTCCCTATGTGCAAGACCTTACATTTCTCTACATTGAAGCTCATCTGCCATCTATTTGCTCACTCACTCACTCAGTTTTAGGAAATAAGCCAGAACTTTTTAAAACCCTGCTAAGCTAACTGATTTCACCACATTTACTAGCAATAAATTATAGAGAATCCACAATCCACAAGAAGTTACAAGGGCAATAATTGAGGCAGCTTTTTTTTTTCTTTTGAAGGGCCTTATCACAGCGGACTTATCCTCTTCTGAATGAAATAGCTCCCTTTCCTCTACTACTTATATAGCGCTGAAAGGTGTACGCAGCACTGTACATTTTGATATTTATAGACTGTCCCTGCTCAGAAGAGCTTACAATCTAACTTGGACAGATAGACCTGACATATAGGGTTGGGGATGCAGAGCCCAAAGTGAGAGGAGTTAGGAGTTGAAAGCACCCCCTCCCAGCTCCCCCAAATCTGAATGAAATAGTACATACCTGTCTCTAAGACAGCAGCATTTGGTATGCGAAATCCTAGTAAAGCATTACACAGGTGTCTAGCTAGGTGAGTGGGCTAGTGAGCCATAGGGAGGAGGGCCCAGATCCATAGGCCACTCTAACCACTACATTTATGGTGAAATGTATGAGCCCACCAAAATCCTACTGCCATATAGGTGCCACCCATAGCCATAAGGGCTATTGAGGTGGTAGACAATTAGGTCTAGTAGGTTGTGAGGGAGGTATGGAGGGCTCACCATACATTAGAAGGAGGTTATAGTGAGATGTACTTCTGGCATCCTTTATGTCAGGGGTGTCAAAGTCCCTTCTCGAGGGCTGCAATCTAGTCGGGATTTCAGGATTTCCCCACTGAATATGCATGAGATCTTTTTGCATGCACTGCTTTCATTGCAATCTCTCGCCCCGCTGTCCACCAAAACCATCTCCTACTCCCGTAAGGCCCCCTGGTACCTCCCACAACACAGGATGCTAAAACAAAAATGTCGATCCCTGGAACGCATCTGGAAAAAATCTAAATCCCCCGCAGATAAACAAATCTGGAGAGTCAACATTAAACTCTACAACAATACACTCAAAAGAGCTAGGAAAAATTTCTATGGTGACAAGATCTCCAGTTCAAAAAACCAGAACAGTATGCTGTTCAATATCTGGCGCTCCTTAACTCCCAACACCAACCCTTCTATACCTCCCTCCTCCCCATCAGTGGACCTACTAGCAAACTTTTTCAATGAAAAGGTCACCGCCTTGAGAAGCTCCTTCCCTCCCGTAGTCTCCTACAATCCTCTGGTGCCCGCCTCCCCCGATCCTACTACAAAGGTCCCCACCCCCGTCCCAGTCAACAGATCCTGGACTACCTTTGAGCAAGTATCCGATTCGCAGGTCCTCAAACTCTGCCTGAAACTGAAATCCTGTAACTGCACCTTGGATCCATTCCCATCCTATCTATTTGAGAAAATACCCACACAGGCCATCTCTTCTCTCACCATACTCATAAATTCTGCCCTATCATCGGGCCTCTTCTCCCCTGAAATGGGACGCATTGCACTGACCCCTCTACTGAAGAAAGCTGACCTAGACCCCTCCTCCCCATCCAATTATCGCCCAATAGCAAACATTCCGCTCCTAACCAAATTGCTAGAGTCCATCGTCTCCTCCCAACTCTCAGCCTACCTGGAAAGATTCTCTGTCCTCCTACCCTATCAATACGGCTTCAGACCCAACTTCAGTACCGAAACCCTCCTGGCCTCCCTAATCTCGAAGATTCAACAATTTCACTCTCACAAAAAATTTGCCGTTCTCCTTCAATTCGACCTCTCTGCTGCCTTTGACGTTGTCCACCATGACATTCTAATCTTCCTACTCTCCGAGATAGGCATTAGTTCTACAGTCCTTGACTGGTTCTCGAACTTCTTACGTTCTCGCTCTTACACCGTCACCAAACATGGTTCCTCTTCCTCCCCATGGAAACCGACTTGTGGAGTCCCACAAGGCTCCCCCCTTTCTCCCATCCTCTTCAACATTTATATGTCCTCCCTGAATCTTCTCCACCTATCCCCCCTAGAAACACTCTACACTTACGCCGACGATATCCTGGTCCTCATCGAGACCGACGCAAACCTCACCAATCTTGCAGCTAACATTTCTTCTTGCATAACCAAACTTCAATCCTGGGCTCACACTGTACAAATGAAATTGAACGAGTCCAAAACTAAACTACTTTGGCTCGGCCCTAAACTTGATCAATTACCCACTTCCATCCCACTGCCCACAGGCTCCTCTCTATAGCTGGAATTCTCTAGCAAAGTTCTGGGCATCACCATAGATTCATCATTATCCTTCAACGACCACCTCAACTCCCTGATAAAAAAATGCTTTTGCAGCCTTCACATGCTGAGGAAAGTGAGATCCTGCTTCCACCAAAAACACTTTGCCGTCCTCGTACAATCCATTATCCTCTCCAGATTGGATTATTGCAATTCCATTTACCTAAGCTTAACAAAGAAAAGCCTCCACAGACTCCAACTAATCCAGAACACCGCGGCCAAACTTATCTTCTCAAAAAGTAAATTTGACCATGTCACACCGCTCTTATCCAAACTCCACTGGCTTCCCGTTATTTCCAGGGTCTACTTTAAATGTGCCTGCCTAACCTTCAAGATCCTCCACGGTATCCTTCCTCCTTTTATCCCTCTATCCTGGAATTCCTCAAATCCAACCTCCACTAGATCCACTCAAAAATTAAAACTATCCTACCCCTCCTTAAAAGGCATCTCCCTTGTTGGTAAACTTGGCTCTTCCCTCCCTTTCAGAATCACTCAGCTCTGAAACAGTCTCCCTTCCCCTCTCCGCAATTTGAGCCCCCTTCTACCATTCCGTAAGCATCTGAAGACTTGGCTCTTCTCCAGAACGTAACCCCGTCCCGCTCCTGGCACTCTCACACCAACCTCTCTTCTCTCATACTTATATAATTCCACTGGAGTTCCGTTCCTTCCCTAACCATGTAAACCGTGTCGAGCTCCATCTGCGGAGATGATGCGGTATATAAACCCAAGATTTAGATTAGATTAGATTAGAAAACCCGACCAGATTGTGGCCCTCGAGGAGGGACTTTGACATCCCTGTTTTATTTGAAGTTTACAGCAATGCCATCAAAGGTGTCCCAATGCTCTATTGGCATATTTGCATGGCCAGTCCATTTGGTAGCCCTTCACATATCTAAATGGTTTGGATCTGGATGTTTCTCACTGAGGTAAAAAAAAATGGCAAACAAAGTTAGGTGTCCTAAGATTGGATGTCCTGGTGGCCATGAAGTCTAAGTAGATGATTAAAAAAAAAAAAAATTTTTTTAGATGTTTAGTGGTTTTGAAAATGGTCGTTTCTTTGCCCCTGACTTTTGACATCTTACAGGAAAGTTAGGAAACATCCAAAATGGACAAATGCACTGTTGAAAATGGCCCTCCATATCTCAACTGGCTTAAAACCAACTAGATATTCAAAGCTGAAGCCCTCACAGGTCCTGGCTTTGAATATCCAGGAATAACACCATCGGCAGTGAGCCAAATGCTCACTGCCCAATGGCTTAAAATTGGCCCCATATTTCTTTGGAGTCCCAAACTAGGAATGGGGTGGGGAGGAATAACAGCTAAAGAAGGTTTAGGCACACAGAAACACAGATTTCCCTTTTCCCACAGTGGAGCCCTCAGGTTTACCACCCTGTACTGCAGCTGCTTCTTGGATAGAGAAGGTCCACAGACTGATTCTGGTGCAGGCCAACTCTAGGAGCTAGTCATTAGACTTCCCTCAGATCTTCTACTACATTAATCCAACTGCTGGAGATAGAGAATACCGGAGTGTTGCAGGGCTGCATCAATCCTTATAGTGGTGGTGATATCATTGAAACTCAGTGTTTTCTGCATTTATCTTCTGGTAGGTGAGCATAAGCCATTTGTCAGTACTGGTCTAACAGGAGGATAAGAACATAAGAATTGCCGCTGCTGGGTCAGACCAGTGGTCCATCGTGCCCAGCAGTCCGCTCATGCGGCGGCCCCCAGGTCAAAGACCAATACCTTAACCGAGACCAGCCCTACCTGCATTCGTTCTGGTTCAGCAGGAACTCATCCAACCTTGTCTTGAATCCCTGGAGGGTGTTTTCCCTTATAACAGACTCCGGAAGAGCATTCCAGTTCTCTACCACTCTCTGGGTGAAGAAGAACTTCCTTACGTTTGTACGGAATCTATCCCCTTTTAACTTTAGAGAGTGCCCTCTCGTTCTCTCTACCTTGGAGAGGGTGAACAATCTGTCTTTATCTACTAAGTCTATTCCCTTCAGTATTTTGAATGTTTTGATCATGTCCCCTCTCAGTCTCCTCTTTTCAAGGGAGAAGAGGCCCAGTTTCTCCACGCTCTCTCTGTAAGGCAACTCCTCCAGCCCCTTAACCATTTTAGTCGCTCTTCTCTGGACCCTTTTGAGTAGTACCGTGTCCGTCAAGGTGATCAAAGATGCGGTCTTTTATTAGCACCTCTACCATCTTTCTGGGTACCGAGGTCAGACTCACCGGTCTGTAGTTTCCCAGATCTCCCCTCGAACCTTTTTTGAAGATTGGCGTAACATTCGCCACCTTCCAGTCTTCCGGAATCTTTCCTGATTTGATCGACACATTAGCTATTAGTTGAAGTAGTTCAGCTTTCAGTTCCTTAATGACCCTCGGATGGATGCCAATGCTTGAAAAAGAAAAAGCTGATTTCAATGATTGAATACTGAACTCATTATCTTATAGAAAGGATTTTCAAGATATTCACAATGAATATGTATGAGATAAATTTGCACTGCCTCCATCGTATGCAAATCTATCCAATGCATATTCATTTTGGATAGCCTGTAAACCTGATTGGCTGGATTTGTCCTGAGGACTAGGTTAAGAACCCCTGTCTTATAGGGATGGGCAGGCAGAAATTTTTCATTTTATTCATTTTCATGTGGCACACTTTTTGGAAAGCATGTGCACTCTTTACCTGATGGTGCATGCATGCATGTGCACTAGTTCAAGAATGCATGATGGTTCATGCTTGTGAAATTGTTTGAATGGCCACACTATCAGGAAAAGAATGCACACACTTTAAAAAAAAAAAAAATGCACACTGTTATCGACAAACAAAAAACGCAAAAAGTGTTTTTCTACTCAGTTTTAGTCCTTAATAACATATCATTGATGGTTCCCATGCCTTTATCACTGACAGCCCATCCTTATTATTTTATAGAAACATGATTGCAGATAAAGGACAAATGACCCATCCAGTCTGCCCATCCACATTAACCATTATCTCTTCCTCGCTCCATGAGAACTCACGTACCTATCTCAGGCTTTCTTGAATTCAGACACACCATAAGAACATAAGAATTGCTGCTGCTGGGTCAGACCAATGGTCCATCGTGCCCAGCACTCCGCTCATGCGGCAGCCCCCAGGTCAAAGACCAGTGCTTTAAATCAGTCAAGCCTCACCTGCGTACGTTCCAGTTTAGCAAGAACTTGTCCAACTTTGTCTTGAATCCCTGGAGGGTGTATTTCCTTATAACAGACTCCAGAAGAGCGTTCCAGTTTTCTACCACTCTCTGGGTGAAGAAGAACTTCCTTATGTTTGTACAGAATCTATCCCCTTTCAACTTTAGAGAGTGCCCTCTCGTTCTCCCTACCTTGGAGAGGGTGAACAATCTGTCTTTATCTACTAAGTCTATTCCCTTCAGTATTTTGAATGTTTCGATCATGTCCCCTCTCAGTCTCCTCTTTTCAAGGGAGAAGAGGCCCAGTTTCTCCAATCTCTCATTGTACGGCAACTTCTCCAGCCCCTTAACCATTTTAGTTGCTCTTCTCTGGACCCTTTCGAGTAGTACCGCGTCCTTCTTTGAGTAGTACCATCCCACTTCTTTTGGGAGACTTTTCCATGCATCTACTACCCTTTCTGAAAAAAGTATTTCCTTAGATTACTCCTGAGCCTATCACCTCTTAACTTTATCCTATGCTCTCTCATTCCAGAGCTTCCTTTCATATGAAAGAGACTCGATTAATGTGTATTTACATCACATAGGTATTTAAACGTCTCTATCATATCTCCCCTCTCCCGCCTTTCTTCCAAAGTATACAGATTGAGATCTTTAAGTCTGTCCCAATATGCCTTAAGACGAAGACCACGCAACATTTTAGTAGCCTTCTTCCGAACCAACTCCATCCTTTTTATATCTTTTTGAAGGTGTGGCCTCAAGAATTGTACACAATATTCTAAATGAGGTCTCACCAAAGTATTATACAGGGGCATCAATACCTCCTTTTCCTACTGGTCATATCTCTCCCTAAGCACCCTAGTATCCTTCTAGCTTTTGCCGTTACCTTTTCAACCTGTTTGGCCACCTAAAAATCATCACATACAATCACACCCAAGTCCTGCTCTTCTGTCGTGCACATAAGTTCTTCACCTCCTAAACTGTACTGTTCCCTTGGATTTTTGCAGCCCAAATGCATGACCTTGCATTTCTTAGCATTAAATTTTAGCTGCCAAATTTCAGACCATTCTTCAAGCTTCGCCAACTCTTTCTTTATGTTATTCACACCATCTGGAGTGTCTACTCTATTGCAGATTTTGGTATCATCCGCAAAGAGGCAAATCTTACCCAACAGCCCTTCAGCAATATCGTTTATAAAAATGTTAAAAAGAACAGGCTCAAGAACAGAACCTTGAGGCACACCACTGGTAGCATCCCTTTCATCAGAGCGATCTCCATTGATCACTACCCTCTGTCGTTTTCCACTCAATCAGTTCTTGACCCAGCCCATCATTTTGGGACCCATCCCGAGGGCACTCAGTTTATTTATTAGATGTCTGTTTGGAACGTCTGTGTGTTAAAGGCTCTGTTAAAATCTAAATACACCACATGTAGTGCACTCCCTCTATCCAATTCTCTGGTCACACAGTCAAAGAAATTGATCAGATTTGTCTGACAAGACCTACCTCTAGTGAATCCATGTTGCCTCCGGTCCTGTAAGCCATAGGATTCCAGAAACTTCACCATTCTCCATTTTAAAAGTGTTTCCATTCATTTGTCACTACAGAAGTCAGACTTACCGGCCTGTAATTCCCTACTTTTTCCTTACTTCCACTATTGTAGAGAGTGACCACATCCGCCCTTCTCCAGTCCTCCGGTAGCACTCCCGATTCATTGAAAAGGGCAGTCAGCGGAGCCACCAGAACTTCCCTAAGTTCCTTCAGCACCCTTGGATGTACAGTATCTGGCCCCATCGCTTTGTCTACCTTTATTTTAGCTAGCTCCTCATGAACACAACCCTCTGAAAATTGATCCCTATTCACGTTTGTCTTCTGTGGTCCCGCTCCCGGTGCTTCAGCCATGAACACAGAACAGAAATAGTTGTTAAGCAATTCAGCTTTTTCTTTATCAGCTTCTACATATTTCTCCCTTTCACTTTTGAGTCTCACAATGCTACTTTTGCACTTCTTCCTATAACTAATATATCTAAAAACGGTCTTGTCTCCATGTTTTACCATGTCAGTTATTTTTTCTTCCATTCGCATCTTTGCTTTCCTGACTACACGACCAGCCTCTCTTAACTTTTCCAGATATTTTTGCTTGTCTTCCTCTTTCATCAATCTTTTGTAGTTTATGAAAGCTAACCTCTTATTCCTTACCTTCTCAGCTACTACTTTTGAAAACCAAAGCGGCCTTCTTTTCCTCTTACTTTTACTTACTTGCCTCACAAAAAGGTTTGTCACCCTTACAATTGCTCCTTTCAGTTTTGCCCACCACATTTCCACTCCTTCCAGACATTCCCACTATAGGGATACCCCAATCAACTTCCAGCATGTTGAAATCACCTATTAGTAGAACTTCCCCTTTTTTAGATATATTCTGAATATCTACTATTAAATCTCTGTCCATTTCTTCCATCTGTGAAGGAGGCCTGTATATCACACTAATGTAAATTCACCATTCCCTCTTTCCAAATTGATCTACAGTGCCACTTTCTTGTCCTGCAGATCCTGCAATTGTGTGGCTTTAATATAGTAACATAGTAAATGTGATCTTTAACATATAACGCTACTCCCCCTCTTTTTCTTCCTACCCTGTCTTTCCTGAATACAGCATTTTAAAGCCCACCTCACCTTTTTAAATGGAAGGGGGGGGGGGGCGCAGGCATGACAGCAATACTCTGGTGCTGCTCACAGCTTCCTCAGCAGTGTTCCTCTGCTGTGGTACTCACAAGCAGAAACAGGAAGTTGTGTCAGGGGAGCAGACAGTGGCAGAGGAACATTGCTGAGGAAGCCACAAGCAGTGCCAGAGAATCGCTGCCATGCTGGTGACCCCCTTGCATGTTAAAATGAGGAAGGAGGAAGAAGGCAAAGACATCCCAGCCTACGGGAGCTGTGGGGCCCAGGGCAGCTGTCCTGTTTGCCCCTCCCCCCTCTCCCCAATGCCAGCCCTGGATGCTTGATGAACAGAGGCAATGGGTAGTTGAATATATTAGAGAAGAAAAAGAAGGCCAAATCTCAGTAGTACAAGATTACCCATGTTTCCCACACTGCCGGATGGTGCTGCACTTCTCCATTCCTATTTTCTAGCTCTCACTGCAAATTTTTCCTGATGCTGTACATCTCAGATTTCACCATGTACGATTTTTGTGCACATATTGGAATTTTCCCTAATCAAGTCTTATATTCATTGATTCTAAAATTTGGAAGAAAAACAACAGGAAAGGGAACCTCTAGACACATAAACTATCCTGAAGGATCAGAGGTGTCCAAAAGGAAGAAAGGACACCCAAGAGATGCCACTCATTTATGCTGAAACCCGTCTGAGTCATTTTGCAGCAAAGTTTTCTTGGTGACATTCTCTATGGCGTTCTTCCTTCCTTTTAGCCACCTCTGTTGTCTTAGTGTGGTTTGCAAGTGCAGAGGTTTTCTTCCTGTTGCATTTCCTTGTTCACTATGTGGATAGTGGCAATATTCAGCTGCTAACCGGATAGCTTATCCTAGGGTTATCAGACGTCCGGATTTACCTGGATAGGTCCTCTTTTTAGAGGACATGTCCGGGCGTCTGGACGGTTTTTCCAAAACCCGGCACTTTATCTGGGTTTTGAAAAGCAAATCATGTCAGGAGGGGCATCCACGCATGTGCGGATGCTCTCCAGACCGAGACAAGCAGGCTGAGGGGAGTAGGGCTAGGGCGCGGCTGGGGCATGATGTAGGCGTAATGGAGCAGGGATGGGTGGAACTGGGTGGGTCTGGGTCTGGGTCTAGGGCAATGGTCTCAAACTTGCGGCCCACCAGGTACTATTTTGAGGCCCTTGGTATGTCTAACATAATCACAAAAGTAAAATAAAACAGTTTCTTGATCATATGTCTCTTTAGCTATAAATTACAATACTATTATTAAGACTTAGTCAAAAAGAAAGATTTATAAAATATAGTTTTACCTCATTCAAAATTGTCATTTCTTTAATAAGAAATTAACTATTTTTTCTGAGGCTCTCCAAGTACCTACATATCCAAAATGTGGCCCTGCAAAGGATTTGAGTTTGAGACCACTGGTCTAGGGGGTCTGGATTTTACATATGTAAAATCTGGTAACCCTAACTTATCCAGCTACACAGGATAGCTTTATTTGCTGTTCTAAGTTATCTGCATCGTCATCCCGGTAGCAGCTCTTAAAATCACCACTAGTTGGATAACTTTGGTCTCTGCCCTGACTCTAGACTGCTCCGGCACTATCAAATAGTACCATGGTGATCTGTGTTCAGCAGTTCTATCCAGATAGTCCCATGGATTATTTTTCTCAGTGGCATATATCCAGTTAGCAGATGCTGTTACCTGGATAAATGCTTTTGAATATAGACCCCCCTGGGGGAAAAAAATGCCTGGTCAAAATCTTTGAAGACTGATGCCAAGTGTTTTTTAGGTGATGCTTTCAGTGTTCAGTGATAAAATCATCAGTATTTGTTTCTAAAGTTAACTAGATTAGCACAATTACTTTCAGCTAGAAAAATACTTAAGCAGAGCACATCTTGTGACTTAATTATGTACAAATATGTGTACATATATTTTCTTTTGGCATGCACCATTATTTTTGTAAATGTACAGTATTCCTATAACATTGGTACTTTTCCATAACATTTTTTTTGATCGAAAATAATGTCAACATTTTTTCAATGAGTAATCTAAAAGAGGTTGAGGTAGGATATGTTTTATCCCACTACATTAGATCACTCCTCTTTTTCCTTTTTATTGGATGGCAATCACAAACCTTCATGCCAAGCTTTGGAAGCAATAGCATCTGGCTTCTTGGCAGACTCCTCAGGCAGTCTGGTTGCCAGTATCAGAGCTGTGTCTGGGTCTGTTGCCTACTTGGGCTGCAGATGGGCTGGCTTTCTTGGTAGCCTTATGGTCCCGGATACCAGCTTTGACTTACCTTTTTAATTCTGAGGACTTTATTCATTCTCATTCATTTGTAAGTAAGGACTTTCACATATGTCTAACAATGCTTCATATTATGCCAGATACATTTATGGTGAAAAAGGGTGGGTTTCCCGTTCTCTTTTATTCTTTGTACAGTATATCTGTGTACCAGATATATAACCTGTAAGGTACAAGGTGCACATGTATTATATATGCCTATTCTTTTCAGGATACCCACCAGTACCTAGTGAAAAGCAGTGCTTCAGAATATTTGCTGATGTAACAGTATTTTGCTCCCGGTATGTTGTTTCTGAATGGATTGTAGAGGATTGCAAAGAACCGAGTCTGTATGGTTAGTATGTCTTCAATTTTTATCAGGGCTGGGCAGGGATAGCCAATGCCCTAGGTCATTGTTTCTCAACTTGGTCCTGGAGTACCCCCTTGCCAGTCAGGTTTTCAGGATATCCACACTGAATTTGCATAAACTTGATTTGTATACACTGCCTCCATTATATATAAATTTCTTTCATGCATATTCATTGTGGATATCTTGAAAATCTGACTGGCAAGGAGGTACTCCAGGACCAAATTGAGAAACACTGCCCTAAGCTCTCAGGTGTCTAGCATCGTTCCTTCCCGCCCCTCAACACAGGAAGTCCAGCATCTCTCTCCTATCCTCCCCATCCCCCCAGGTGGCCAACACCTCTTTTCTATCCTGCTTTACCCCTAGATGTCTAGCATCTTTCCCTCCATACCCATCCTTTCTGATGCCCAGTATATCTTCCTCCCTATCCTCCAAGGTGTCCTGCAACTCTCTCTACCCTACCCCTCCTCCCTAGGTATCCAGCATCTCCCCTTCCCTGTGCCTAGCCTCTGCTGCCCAATTAAATCACTTTCAATACTGACCCAATACATTATAGGTCGGATTTTTTAAAACACTTATCTATTGGGGGGGGGGGGTATTATTGGGAGACAGCAGACTTGAGAGAGACTTGGGTGTGCTGGTGGATGCATCACTGAAGCCATCTGCACAGTGCGCAGCAGCCTCGAAAAAAGCCAACAGGATGCTTGGCATCATAAAGAAGGGCATAACAACCAGAACACGGGAAGTCATCATGCCATTGTATCGAGCGATGGTGCGTCCACATCTGGAATACTGCATTCAGTATTGGTCGCCGCACCTCAAGAAGGACATGGCGGTACTTGAGAGAGTCCAAAGGAGAGCAACGAAAATGGTAAAAGGGCTGGAACACTGCCCATACGCCGAGAGGTTGGATAGGCTGGGGCTCTTCTCTCTGGAAAAGAGGAGGCTCAGGGGAGATATGATAGAGACCTTCAAGATCATGAGGGGCATAGAGAGGGTGGATAGGGACAGATTCTTCAGACTGAAGGGGACAACAGGTACGAGGGGGCATTCGGAGAAACTGAAGGGAGATAGGTTCAAGACAAACGCAAGGAAGTTTTTTTTCACCCAAAGGGTCGTGGACACTTGGAATGCGCTACCAGAGGAAGTGATCAGGCAGAGTACGGTACAGGGATTCAAACAGGGATTGGACGGATTCCTGAAGGATAAAGGGATCATGGGATACTGAGGGAGGAGCTGGGATGTAACAAGTATAGAAAGCTAACCAGGTAATGAGTATAGAAACCAAACCAGGTCGTGCATGTGCAAGACCGGAGGGTTAGGACTTCGATAGGAAGACAGGACTTAAATGAGAAACCAAGGTGGCAAGGGAGCCCCTTCTGGTGATACAGACAGGTCGTGACCTGTTTGGGCCGCCGCGGGAGCGGACTGCTGGGCAGGATGGACCTGTGGTCTGACCCGGCAGAGGCACTGCTTATGTTCTTATGTTCTTATTTGCCATTCTGGGAATAGTGTAGCTGAACATTCTTACAGACTGGCTTTGTACGATCCAGATAGTGCTGAGATATAGCAAGGAGGAGTGTGGGTGTTCTGTCTGAATCTATGGCTAGACAGTGATGTTCAGCTGCCATCCTTATAGGTAAAGTGGTATAATTTAAGCCAGAAGAAAGGCTATCCTATCTTAAACTGCAGAGCTGTATGAATAATAACTAGATGGTGTTGCTATCCATGATGGTCGCTGTTCTGTGTTTATTCAGCACTGTTCACCATCCACTTATTGCACGGGATATATGGAATAGATTTAAATGGCCAGATCCCCTTTAAATGTACAAGCTTGCAAACTCTGTCACTTAACTTGTGTAAGTTGTGGAATCTGATGCTTCCGCTTTCAAAACCTCATGTTTTTAATACACACTTTAGTGAAATTGCTGTTCTCAGTGTATATACTTCTGAATACATGTACACTTCAGGCAGGATTCTGTACATGGCATCTACATTGTCTGGCGCCTTCAAAAATGGCACCGCCTCATGTCAATCACACGTAGGTGCTGTTAAAGGCCTACATTATTGGTCCCTAAGTTTGATGGATAATCATGCCTAACGGCGCCTAAGATCATCTCCACCCCTAACTATGCCTAATTTGACCTTCGGTGCCATGTTTAGATGCAATTCTGGTGCCTATTTTTAATGGCTTTTTAATTGCTTTCTAACAGTGTAGTCAATTACTGCACCAATTAAAACAATTATGTTAGGCGGCGGCAGGGCACCTACCACTGCCTAACTTACGATGCCGTTATAGAATCCAGCCTTTACGTACATTGAGTGAGCCTTTTATAAAAAAATAAAATGTCTTTCTTCTTACATAGACAACCTGTATAAAAGCAGTTTTCATGTCTGCCACCAGAATGCTTTAATCCATATCTGGCATCTTTCTTTCCAGCTCCTGCTTCTCCATTTTCTCTACCAACCAGAGTAGAAGCATGCCATTGGGTAGTTGCATCCAGTCCAAAGATAGACCAATCATTCCTTTTTCAAATAAATCTTGTCATAGAAGTAAAACACATCTCATTCTTCATTCAATTAAGGCTATTTCTTTTATAAAGAAGGAGCTATCAGAAGTGGCACTCTATTGTGTATCAAACACAAAATCCGTGGAGGGGCATAATCGAAAGGGACGTCTAAGTCCAATTCTGTCTAAGTCGCAAGTCGTCCAAAGTAAAAAAAACAGCCTAGGACACATTTTCAAAAAATACGTCCATAATTTTTTTTGTTTCGAAAATCGTCTAACTATACGTCCTACCGAACTGATCATCCAAGTTGCTAAATTGTCCATCTTTATACCACATTTTCGTCCAACTTTTTGTCCAAGTCAAAAATGCCTAGAACAAATCCTGTTGGACATGGGAGGGGTTTGCAAAGTGATGGACTGAACACCCAGACATGGCACCTAAATAGTGGGGTACCTTACAGGGCACTGCTTAAACTTCACAAAAAGGGTGCCATGTCTTCTCCTCACTACAGCTCCCTTATAGATCATGGTGAGCCCCCCAAACCACCTCCAGAATCCCCTAGACCTACTTATATACCACCCTAATAGCCCTTATGGCTGCAGGAGCCACTTATATGCCAGTAAAAAAGGGTTTTGGGGGTGTATAGGGGAGTGCACATATTTAAGTATCAATACAGTGATTACAGGGGCTTATGGGCATGGGTCCTTCTCTCCATGAGCCCATAACCCACCCCCAAGATGGCTTAAGCCGCCTCTGTGCTGGACGACTAGGCTTTCCTATGCCAGGCTGCCAGGTGATGATGGTCTGGAGGCTAAATTTTAAAGATGTGATTAATATATTTATGGGGGTGGAGGGGGGGGGGTCGGTGATCACTGGGGTAGAGTTTGGGGGGTCTGTATTATGTGTTTGCAGTGCTTATCTGGTGACTTTAGGTGGGTTAAGAACATAAGCAATACCTCTGTTGTGTCAGACCTGAGGTCCATCGTGCCCAGCAGCCCGCTCACGCGGCGGCCCCAACAGGTCCAGGACCTGTGCCGTGATCCTCTATTTATACCCTTCTATCCCTCTTTCCAGCAGAAAATTGTCCAATCCTTTCTTAAACCCCAATACCGTACTCTGCCCTATTACTTCCTCTGGAAGCGCATTCCAGGTGTCCACCACACGCTGGGTAAAGAAGAACTTCCTAGCATTTGTTTTGAATCTGTCCCCTTTCAGTTTTTCCGAATGCCCTCTTGTTCTTATATTTTTTGAAAGGTTGAAGAATCTGTCCCTCTCTACTCTCTCTATGCCCCTCATGATCTTATAAGTCTCTATCATATCCCCTCTAAGTCTCCTCTTCTCCAGGGAAAAGAGACCCAGTTTCTCCAATCTCTCAGCATATGAAAGGTTTTCCATCCCTTTTATCAGACGTGTCGCTCTCCTCTGAACCCTCTCGAGTAACGCCATATCCTTCTTAAGGTACGGCGACCAATATTGGACGCAGTATTCCAGATGCGGGCGCACCATCGCCCGATACAGCGGCAGGATAACTTCTTTTGTCCTGGTTGTAATACCCTTCTTGATTATACCTAGCATTCTATTCGCTCTCTTAGCGGCCGCTGCGCACTGTGCCGTCGGCTTCATTGTCATGTCCACCATTACCCCCAAGTCCCTTTCTTGGGTACTCTCGTTCACTAACATCCCTCCCATTGTATAGTTGTACCTCGGGTTTCTGCTTCCCAGATGCAATACTTTACATTTCTCAACGTTGAACTTCATCTGCCATCTCGTTGCCCATTCTCCTAGTTTGCTCAAGTCCCTTTGCAATTCTTCGCAGTCCTCTTTAGTCCGAGCTCCACTAAATAGTTTGGTGTCGTCCGCAAATTTTATTATCTCACACTTCGTCCCTGTTTCTAGATCATTTATGAATATATTAAATAGCAGCGGCCCAAGCACTGAGCCCTGCGGAACACCACTCGTGACCCTCCTCCATTCCGAGTAGTGGCCCTTCACACCTACCCTCTGTTTCCTACCCGCCAACCAGTTTCTGATCCATCTATGTACGTCTCCATCCACCCCATGGTTCTTTAGTTTCCGGAGTAGACGCTCGTGTGGCACCTTGAAAATCCAGGTATATGATGTCTATGGGGTCTCCTCTGTCCATCTGTTTGTTAATTCCTTCGAAGAAGTGCAATAAGTTAGTTAGGCACGATCTCCCCCTGCAGAAACCATGTTGGCTTGTTTTCAGAAGTTTGTTTCTTTCCAAATGTTCATCGATGTTTTCTTTTATCAGTGCTTCCGCCATTTTCCCCGGAACCGAGGTGAGACTCACCGATCTGTAGTTTCCCGGGTCACCTCTTGATCCCTTTTTAAAGATGGGCGTGACGTTGGCTATCTTCCAATCCTCCGGAATCACTCCTGTTTTCAGGGATAGGTTGCAAATTTGCTGCAGTAGTTCTGCTATCTCCTCCTTTAATTCTTTCAGAACCCTTGGATGGATTCCGTCCGGACCCGTGGATTTGTCAGTTTTTAGTTTTTCTATCTGCCTGCGTACATCTTCAAGGCTCACTTCCATGGATGTTAATTTTTCTGCTTGATTTCCATTGAAGAATTGCTCAGGTTCCGGTATGTTGGTTGTGTCTTCGTTCGTAAATACAGACGAAAAGAACATGTTAAGTCTTATCGTGACTTCTTTTTCCTCCTTCACAACTCCCTTCCTGTCTCCGTCGTCCAGCGGTCCCACCTCCTCCCTAGCCGGCTGTTTCCCTTTAACATATCTGAAGAACGGTTTGAAATTTTGTGCCTCCCTGGCTAGCCTCTCTTCATACTCTCTTTTGGCTTTACGAACCACACGGTGACATTCTTTTTGATACTTCCTGTGCTCTTTCCAGTTCTCCTCAGTTTTATCCTTCTTCCATTTCCTGAATGAATTTTTCTTAATGCCTATCGCTTCCTTCACTATTTTAGTGATCCATACCGGATCTTTTGTTCGACTCTTTTTGCACCCCTTTCTGAATCTGGGGATGTACAGATTTTGAGCCTCGCTCACCGTTGTTGTGACTTAGACCATATTTTACATGGTCTAAGTCACAACATCCAAGTTCCGTCGATCCTGGGCTGTATAACTTTCGGTTATACAAGCTGTACCACTAAATCTAAGCCAGCCCACGTCCCGCCCAACTCCCGCCCTCGACATTCCTCCTGAAATGCCCCATTTAGCTTTGGTCGTTCAGCGGCACTATGAAGGCCTAGGTCGTTTATAAATACGTCCAAAATCTGTTTTTATTATCGGCACTTGGATGTATTTGGATAATGTTTGTCCAAGTGCCAACTTAGGCCGGTTTTTGGACGTTTTTCTCTTTTGATTATGAGCCCCATAGAGTTTTGCTAGCCGCTGCCCTTTCTCATCGGCTTTTCATTCGAATTTTATCAAACAACTTATTTTAATGTTACTAAATTATATATAATGAGTTATATTTAAACTTATCTGTAACTTTGGTCTGGCGTGCTGCCTAACTTGTACCAGCTGTTACTGTTTAGTAAAATCTGCCGCCAACATGCATGTTTTGTTTGCATGTATAAACAAACCGCTTCAGGGCGTGGGGTAGTTGAAAGCAGTGGTGCTGTAAAAGGAGGCAGGGGGGGGCGGGGGGGGGCAGTCCGCCCTGGGCGTCACCTTGTGGTGGGTGCCACCACCTATCCTCCTCTCTGCCCCCACGCTATTGCGCGCCCCTTCCCTTTCCCGTATCTCTATAATGTTCCGGGCGCGAGCAGCAACACAAACCTGCAGCTCGCGCCAGCATTGGCTCTTTCTCTGATGCCATTTCTTCATCCCGCGCCTAGGAAGTGACATCAGCGGAAGAGCCTACGGTGGCGTAAGCAGCAGGTTGAGGTTGCTTCTCGTGGCCAGGATCGTTAAAGAGGTATGGGGAAGGAGCGCATGCGCGTGGCAGGAGGGGGGAAGCAGTTGAGGGGGAGGGGCGGAGAAGAGGGCAGGGGAGAGGCACCACCACTAATCAAGAATATATATGTAGGAAGCAGAGAGATCAATCCAAATATCATAGACACTTTTAATGTTTTCAAATGAGGACCAGTGGTCAGTGCTCCCGCATTAGACTTATCTCCATTCTCTTTAAATCTTAAATCATCAAGGATTACTTTATTTAGAGGAGGGGCCTCAGATCCCCGTGCGCTGCTAGCAGTTAACTTAACAGCCGCACTAGAAGGAAACAACCTCATCGGCCTTCCTTCCCCTCCTTCCTAGTGTTCTAGCACTCAATAGTCAAACAAACTTAGCTTAGGCTAAGCTTAGCTTGTTTGACTATTGACTATTGAGTGCTAGAACGCTAGGAAGGAGGGGGAGGAAGGCCGATGAGGTTGTTTCCTTCTAGTGCGGCTGTTAAGTTAACTGCTGGCAGCGCACGGGGATCTGAGGCCCCTCCTCTAAATAGAGTAATCTTTGATGATTTAAGATTTAAAGAGATTGCAGATGTCTAATGCAAGAGCACTGACCACTGGTCCTCATTTGAAAACATTAAAAGTGTGTAACAGAGAGATAATGTATATGATATTTGGATGAAAGGCACCACCACCCCAGGAGCCTCTTACCCTCGCTACATCAGTGGCTGCAAGATAATACAAGTCATGCATACACATCATCAAAAACTGATAATTAACCGTATCCTTAAACCCCTTCATACAGTATAGAAAACCATCTTTATCATCAGGCAAGCAGCAAGGAAGAGCAGGATGACAGTGCCAATGCTAGAGTGTGGAAAGAGTTACCAAAAAGGCAAGGAAGGGAGAAGCTCTCCGTTCCAAAATCCTGGTCTTTGGGAAAAAGGAATCCAACCTTCCACCACATGGGCTGTCTGGCACCTTAAAATCTCTATTCTGTACATTAAAATTACATGAATTCACCAGAGACTATTACTACATATATGAAACATGCACAGAAAACATTTAATACTAAAGCATTTAATGCTCACTAAGAACTTCTGGAAGTCTACGGCTAGTGCAGTAAATGTTACAGATAACACAATTTCACTCTTATAGTCAGACATAATCACACATTTTGCAAGCAAAGATTTCATGCTGTTTTTGCTAAAGGTGTTAGTTTTTTGTTGGTCTTGTTAGAGATTTCATCTGCTTTTGTTACTATTAATTATGTTATTCTTTTGCAACGTCTTCAGGCGATTGGAGTTTCAGGAACCGTTTTACAATGGGTTACCTCCTATTTAGCAAATAGATAGTTTTCTGTGATTGAAGGCCAAGATTGTTCTGAATTGATGGAATGTACCTTGGGGGTTCTGCAGAGACCTGCATTATTGGCTACCCTGTTTAAAATCTTTTTGAAACCTTTGCATGTTTTCTTAGGTACCCTGGGGGTTGAATATAGGATTTATACTGATGATATTTAATTTTTCTTTACAATAGATCGGCATTATAAGAAGATCCATGGATTTCTTGACTACGAGGTATGCCACGGTTGTGAATCAATGCCAACCATTTGAAATTAAATATTTAAATCATGGTTAAAATTAAAGACTCAAATCATGGTCTGTGCATGGTTTAACAGTCAGCCAGTAATCGATATACTTAGAGATAGATGCACTAAACCACTGTTGGACGTGGGAGGGGTCTGCAAAATGATGGACTGAACACTCAGACATGGCACCTAAATAGTGGGGTACCTTACAGGGCACTGTTGTGAACTTCACAAAAAGGGTGCCATATCTTCTCCTCACCTAAATAGTGGGGTGCCACAAAAAGGGTGCCATAACAGGGTCGATAATACCGCGTGGGTCTGCTGCAATCCGATTTTTGGCCAATTCCAAAAGAGCGATTGATGCACAAACAAGTTTGCATGCAAATGATTTGCGTGGAGGTTCACCATAATCCCCATCTCTCCTGTCTGATGGATCTCTGTGAGAGTGACTCTCACATTCGCAGAGCCGGCATGGGAAGCCTGAAGAGCTGAGAGGTAGGAGAAACCCCAAAGTAGCCTCCTGCCACTCAGCTGTTCGGTTCAAAAAACAATTCTTTCAATTAAACACACTAGGGGCACACACCTTAAGCTTTAAATCCTCAAAATCAAATAAAATATATTGAGATAGTGCAACTGAAATCATAAATAATGAATGGTCCTCAGTATACACAACTCAAAGGCCTTTGAGTTGTGTATACTGAGGACCATTCACTATTTCAATATACAGTATTTATTTGATTTTGAGGATTTAAAGCTTAAGGTGTGTGTCCCTAGTGGGTTTAATTGAAATAATTGTTTTTTGAACCTTCTTAGCCATTCTTTCTTATTGGGTTCTTTTTTGCTAAAGTATTTGACCAGACTCAGCTGTTCGGGGCAGGAAATTTTTTTTATTTCTTTCAATGAACACAGATGTTGTGTGTGTTACCCAAGCACAATATCTGTCCCCGTTAAAAAAAAAAAAGTTGTGCCGGCTCCCCTTCCTGACCACAGCTATCACAACCCCCCTGACAACAAACATGGGTCCTCAACCCCCCTGACGATGATGGTTGCCCCCATGAGAGACAGGAGGGATGCCCATTCCCTCCTGCATCAGCAACTCATGGCAACAAATATGGCTTGAGGGATGCCCACTCTCTCCTGCCAATGGAGACCCACCCTGCACCATGTGCCCCCGTGAACCATCCCCTCTCTCCTGCCACCAGATGCTCCCCTGAACCTCCTCCCACCCCCGAACCTCCTCCCCGTACTTTTGTCAGAAGTTGAGAGCAGGAGGGACACTCAGTCCCTCTGGCTCTGAGGCTTGCTAGTCCAAAATGGTGTGCCTTCCCCTCCCTAGTGCTTTGTGTGATGCATGGGGAGGGGGTCTAGGGCCCTGATTGGCTCAGACACCTAAGGTCCTCTTCCCAAGGGGGAACAAATCAGTGCCTTGAATCAGTGTAAAGCATTACAAATAATCCAAAATGCCGCAAGGTTACGGTAATTTGTGGGGTTAGAAAATTTGAACACATAACACCTTGGCTGAAGAAACTGCATTGGCTACCTGTGCGATCACGTATTATTTTCAAGATGTTAACTTTGGTTTACAGTCATTTACTATGGGATTCCTTGGTATCTATCGCAGATTATGGCTATCTATCGACTGCTCAGAACCTGATATCTGAGGGTGCGATACAATTGACACTGATGGACTTTTCAAAAATACATTTTGAGAGTATGAAAACCTCTGCTATTTCCATCATAGGAGTAACACTGTGGAACAAATTAACTGGACCTCAAAGGGCTTTATCTGATATTTAGAAGTAAAAAAAATGCTTAAAACTACACTTTTTATAGAGGCATTTTAATAAAAGATGTTTTGCTCAATGCTGGTTTTAGGATGAGTATAATGTGAGGATCTGTGTTTACATGGAATGATCTGTAATTTGAGATGTTTGTATAAGTTGTCTGTTCTGTGAATGTTACTTTTGTAATGCCGCCTAGGAATAGGCAGTTGATATATTTTTTTTATAAATAAATAAATATGTATCATTACTAGAGCATTGTTTCATGATATTGCTGTATATTTGAATTGTATTGCATTTTGTAATGTATTCTACATTTTTACATTTATTTATATATTTTTACTTATTTTTAAAATTTCTATACCATTTAGCACTAAATGGTTTACATAATTTACATACATAAAATTATAAAACACATAATAAGACAAACACACAAACAATCCTCAGAGATCATATCAGCAAACTAATACCAAAGCTTAAATAAAGAGATCGTGAATAATTCATCAATTATACAAGAGAAAAAAATTATTGGCTAGAAAAAGGCGTCCGCAAATAATTGCGTCTTGAGTAGTTTTCTAAACAAGCCCTTTTCATGGCAATTTCATATTTGGCCCACAAGGGAGTTCCATATTTTAACTCCTGCATAGCAGAAAGTTATCTTACCAGTCTTCACAAGCCTTGGGTTTGCATTTGTTTTCAGTAAAGCTAAATTCTCAGAATGTAATGATCTGTTTGGTGAATAACTGAACACGTTAATTTTAAACAATTCTGGTATGATTCCATACAAGAACTGATGGCAGAATATTGCTGCTTTATTTTGTATTCTGAAAAACAACTGGTAACCAGTACAATTGATGGAGATAAGACGAAGACGGGAAACTGACAGGGTTGACGGTCAGTCTAGAAGGGACTGGGACCAGACGGCATCCACCCGAGGGTAATCAAGGAACTGGAAGGGGTCATAGCTGAACTGCTTCAACTAATAGCCAATCTGTCGATCAAATCAGGAAGAATTCCGAAAGACTGGAAAGTGGCAAATGTTATGCCGATCTTCAAGAAAGGTTTAAGGGGAGATCCGGGAAACTGCAGACCAGTGAGTCTGACTTTGGTACCGGGAAAGATGGTAGAGGCGCTGATAAAGGACCGTATCATTGATCACCTTGACGGACACAATCTGATGAGGACCAGCCAGCACGGCTTCAGCAAAGGAAGATCTTGCTTGACAAACTTACTGCATTTCTTTCGAGGGAGTAAACAGGCAGATAGACAAGGGTGACCCGGTCGACATTGTATATCTGGATTTTCAGAAGGCATTCGATAAGGTCCCACATGAACAACTAATTTGAAAAATTGCGAGCCAAGGAATCGAGGGTAAATACTCACGTAGATTAAAAACTGGTTGGCAGATAGGAAACAGAGAGTGGGGGTAAATGGACAATACTTGGACTGGAAAAGCGTCATGAGTGAAGTGCTGCAGGATTCGGTGCTCGGGCCCATGCTCTTCAACATATTTATAAACGACCTGGAAATTGGTACGACGAGTGAGGTGATTAAATTTGCAGACGATATAAAGTTATTCAGAGTAGTGAGGACAGAGAAGGATTGCGAAGACCTACAATGAGCCATAAACACGCTCGAGGAATGGGCCACAAAATGGCAAATGAGGTTCAATGTGGATAAGTGCAAGGTGATACATGTCGGTAACAAAAATAATATGCATGAATACAGGATGTCCGGTGCGGTACTTGGAGAGAGCACCCAGGAAAGAGACTTGGGAGTACTTGTAGACAAGTCAATGAAGCCGTCCGCGCAATGTGTGGCGGAGGTGAAAAGGGCGAACAGAATGCTAGGAATGATTAAGAAGGGGATCACAAACAGATCGGAGAAGGTTATCATGCCGCAGTACCGGGTCATGGTGCCCCCCACCTGGAATACTGCGTCTAACACTGGTCGCCGTACAAGAAAAAGGACATGGTACTACTAGAAAGGGTCCAGAGAAGAGCGACAAAAATGGTTAAGGAACAGGAGGAGTTGCCGTACAATGAGAGGCTAGAGAAACTGGGCATCTTCTCCCTTGAAAAGAGGAGACTGAGAGGGGACATGATCGAAACATTCAAGATAATGAAGGGAATAGACTTAGTAGAGAAAGAGAGATTGTTCACCCTCTCCAAGGTGGAAAGAACATAGAAACATAGAAACATAGAAAGATGACGGCAGAAAAGGGCTACAGCCCACCAAGTCTGCCCACTCTACTGACCCACCCCATTAAGTCCGAGTGCTAATGACCCAGCTCCTTAACTCGACCCTCGCAGGGATCCCACGTGGATGTCCCATTTATTCTTAAAGTCGAGCACGCTGGTGGCTCTGATCACCTGCTCCGGAAGTTTGTTCCACTGATCCACCACCCTTTCTGTGAACGAGAGGGCATGCTCTAAAGTTAAAAGGGGATAGATTGCTTACAAACATAAGGAAGTTCTTCTTCACCCAGAGAGTGGTAGAAATTTGGAACACTCTTCCAGAGGCTGCTATAGGGATTCAAGACAAGGTTAGACAAGTTCCTGCTGAACCAGAATGTACGCAGGTAAGGCTAGATTCAAATAGGGAACTGGTCTTTGACCTAAGGACTGCTGCGTGAGTGGACTGCTGGTCACAATGGAACACTGGTCTGACCCAGCAGCGGCAATTCTTATGTTCTTATGTTCTAATCCCATGATCAATCTTTCTGACACATTTTGTACAACCTGCAATGCCTTACACCTTGCTTTTGTTATTCCAAGGTACAGGGCATTGCAGTAATCAAGTCTCGATAAAACCATGGCCTGGACTACTGTACAAAAATCAAATGGCGATAGCATGGGTTTTAATCGGTGTAACAGATGCATTTGTGCAAAACATGCTTGTATAGTCTTGGTTACTTGCACCTTCATTGTAAGGCCAGACTCAAGCCTTACACCTAAAATGGTTATAGACTCATTTACTGGAAGAACATCATCAATTACTTTCACTTCCTTAGGCAAATGATGATTAGACTTTCCTATGAACATTATTTCCATTTAACCACGTTTAATTTCAAACCTTGTTCTCCCATCCACTCCTCAATTTTACACATATATTTACTCAATAAATTTTCAAAATTTATATCCCACACACCTACTGGAAAAAAGAAAATTATATCATCTGCATGTCTACATGTGTTTATATTTTTATTATTTTTAATACATTTTCTCTGCATCATCCAGAGACTATTCCAACTTTTCTCCTTGCGATTTTATCAAATCATTTACTTTTGGTTCTTCCTAAAACCTGTGCCCTTTCTCACTGTAACCTATCGCCTTAGTCTTCTGTTCCTTGTTGTTAACGGTTAGGTATGTTACCATGTAACTCGTTCTGGGCTCCTCAGGGAGGACGGGATATAAATCAAACTAAAAAGTTTCAAGTTCAAGTTTCAAGTTTAATGAAGATTTGATTAATCGCTTAATAATAATTCTAAGCGATGTACATAATAATAAAATTACAAAATGTGGGGAACAATACAATAAATAACAAAAATCAGGTCTGACAAGACTATTGACAAACGTAACAAAACTAAGAACATAAGGGAAGAGAGGGATAAGAACTACAAATTATTTAAAAGTTAAAGAGATATATAAGGGAGATACAGAAGGAAAGGGAAGTTAAAAATTACTTCAATAAAAAACAAAATATATGGGGGTGCAGATTGCACAGAATACTGTAGCATGAGTAATCTCAGGTCAATCAAGATATTATCATATTACATCTATATTGCAAGCTTTGAATTGGCTGCCTGTTGGTTTCAGAATTTGTTACAAGGTGATAATATTTGTATTTAAACCCATCAAAAATAAGATATTTCCAATATTTGCAACTACTTTACACTTACATCAGCTATCCTGATCATTGCGGTTAGTAACAGCTACTATAATAAATGTGCCCTCTTTTATTTATTTATTTAAATCCATATAGCCCGCATAAACCTAAGTGAGTTCCAAAAAATATACATAATGTATCATGCAAACATATATAAATATAATAAAAACACACACATAAAAACAAATCCAAATTATTAACAATCCATCTTGCATTTTTTTACCTCTACATCACTGTTTCTTATCCACCCATACTAAAAGTGTTGTTTTTAAAAGCTTCATGAAACTCCTAATCTCAATTATCCAATCAAGTTATTCCATAAGTTCACTATAGCCACAGAAATGGCTATTTTCCTAGTACTAGCATACTTCACATGTTGTATCCCAACCAAAAACAGATGCATTGACACCTCAGATCTCAGCGATCATTGTAGTTGATGCAGAGTTATAGCATTTGACAAATACCATGGAACCTTATGATGAATTGAAAGACCAAAGCTAACATTTAATAAATTATATGAAATTTAATAGGTAGTCAACGCAACTGTCGTAGCAAAGGGGTTACATGCTCATATCTACTGCCACCACAGATCAATCATGGTGCACCATTTTGAATGACCTGCAGATATCATATCTAGATACAAGGTGTTGCAGTAGTCTAAGAACATAAGAATTGTCATACTGGGACAGATTGAAGGTCCTTCAAGCCCTATATCCTGTTTCCAACAGTGGCCAACCCAGGTCACAAGAACCTAGATATATCTCAAGTAGTAAAACAGATTTTATGCTGCTTATCCTAGGAATAAGCAGTGGATTTCCCCACGCCATCTCAATAATGGCCTATGAACTTCTCTTTTAGAAAATTATCCAAACTTTTATTAAACTTTGCTAAGCTACCTGATTTCACCATATTCTCCAGCAACAAATTCCAGAGTTTAATTACATGTTGTGTGAAAAAATATTGGCTTGTTTTAAATCTACTACTTAGTAGCTTCATTGCATGCCTCCTAGTCCCAGTATTTTTGGAAAGAGTAAACAAGTGATTCAAATCTACCCTTTCCACTCAACTAAGTATTTTATAGAACTCTATCGTATCACCTCTGAGCTGTCTCTTCTCCAAGCTAAAGAGCCCTAGTTGATTTAGCCTTTCCTGATAGGGAAGTCATCCCATCCCTTTTATATTTTTCATTGCCCTTCTCTGTACCATTTCTAGTTCTGCTACATTTTTTTTGCGTTATGCTGACCAGAATTGCACAATGTATTCAAGGTGTGGCTGTACATAGAGCGATAAAAGGGCACTATAACATTTTCATCCTTGTTTTCCATTCATTTCCTGATAATTCCTAACAATCTATTTGCTCTCTTAGCTGTCGCCGCAAATTGAGCTGTATTTCAATGTATCCTCAATGATGAAACTTACCCCCTCTTCTACAAAGCTGCGCGGTAATAGCTCCAAAGCCCATAGAGATTTAAAGGGCTTCGGGGCTGTTGCTGCATGGCAGCCACTAGCATGGCTTTGTAGAAGAGGGGGTTAGATCTTGTTCCTGGGTAGTGACTCCTAATTTGGAGTCCTATGTGCAGCCCATGTGCATTCCTATGTGCATCACATAGCTATAGTTTGGATTATTTTTTCCCACATGCATTACTTTGCACTTGCTCACATTAAATGTCATCTGCCATTTTGATGCCCAATCTTCCAGTCTCACAAGGTCCTCTTGCAATTTTTCACAATCCTCTTGCGATTTAACAACTTTGAACAACTTTGTGTTATCAGCAGATGTAATTACCTCACTAGTTATTCCTATCTCTAGATCATTGATAAATATGTTAAAAAGTAGCACTCCCAGCACAGACCCCTGGGGATCTCCACTATTTACAAAAACTGTAGTGGATGAAATATCAGCGTGCACCACAAGAGGAGGAAAAGCCTCAGAACCTAGTTAGGAAAGAGCCCTTCTCTAACCAGAGAGGATAGGTTATGCCATTGGCACAAAACCTCCCAAACTCATGTCACAGCTGGTATTCACTCCTAAAGTAGAATATTAGTACCAGAACAAACCCAATCTATTTATATATTAGTACTGTTGGTACTTTTTCACACTGGGGTTATTGACACTGCGAGCTTTTAGTTAGACAAACTAAGGTCCAGCTCCAGCCCCTATCTCCCATCTACTCAGTCACCCAGAACAGGTCCAGCTCCAGCCCCCATCTGCTTTCCACTCAGTCTCCTAGACCAGGTCCAGCTCCAGCCTCTATATCCCGTCCACTTAGCCTCTCAGGCCAGGTCCAGCTCCAGCCCCTACCTCCCTTCCACTCAGCCCCCCAGAACTGGTCCAGCTCCAGCCCCTGTATGCCTTCCATTCAGCCCCAGACCAGGTTCAGCTTCAGATCCAGCCCCCATCTCCCTTCCATTCAGCCCCCAGACCAGTCCATAGCAGCATTCCCCACCCCCAAGCAGCAGAAGTTACATCAACGAAGGATTCGGCAGCGGGAAGACCTCTGTGTAGGCCTCTGAAGATTGTTTTCTGTGGCTGCTGAGGCTAAAGATAAAATAGGTGTGGGCCAAAAAGGGAGTTGAGAGGAACTTTAGGTGTGCCGACTTGCATGGGGAGGGGTGGGATGGGGATGCTGGATTTGTGGAGATGCCGACCCGGGTGCAATTTTTTTTTTATACCGGGGGAGCAAGAGTCAGAAACTGGCTGTTGGACAGACGCCAGAGGGTGGTGGTTAATGGAAGTCGCTAGGAGGAAGGAAAGGTGAGTAGTGGAGTCCCTCAGGGTTTGGTGCTGGGGCCGATCCTGTTCAATATGTTTGTGAGTGACATTGCTGAAGGGTTAGAAGGAAAAGTGTGCCTTTTTGCAGATGATACCAAGATTTGTAACAGAGTAGACACCAAAGAGGGAGTGGAAAATATGAAAAAGGATCTGCAAAAATTAGAGGAATGGTCTAATGCCTGGCAACTAAAATTCAATGCAAAGAAATGCAGAGTAATGCATTTGGGGATTAATAATTGGAAGGAATTGTATATGCTGGGAGGTGAGAAGCTGATATGCACGGACGGGAAGAGGAACCTTGGGGTGATAGTGTCCGAAGATCTAAAGGCGAAAAAACACTGTGACAAAGCTGTGGCTGCTGCCAGACGTATGCTGGGCTGTATAAAGAGAGGCGTAGCCAGTTGAAGGAAGAAGGTGTTGATGCCCCTGTACAGGTCATTGGTGAGGTCCCACTTGGAGTATTGTGTTCAGTTTTGGAGACCGTATCTGGCGAAGGATGTAAGAAGACTTGAAGCGGTCCAGAGGAGGGCG
The DNA here is from genome assembly GCF_902459505.1 of Geotrypetes seraphini. Lineage (NCBI taxonomy): Eukaryota > Metazoa > Chordata > Amphibia > Gymnophiona > Dermophiidae > Geotrypetes > Geotrypetes seraphini. Next base: position 288,722,329 of record NC_047086.1, read on the forward strand.
ACAAGAATGATAGGAGGCTTGCGTCAGAAGATGTATGAGGAGAGACTGGAAGCCCTGAATATGTATACCCTAGAGGAAAAGAGGGACAGGGGAGATATGATTCAGACGTTCAAATACTTGAAGGGTATTAACGTAGAACAAAATCTTTTCCAGAGAAAAGAAAATGGAAAAACCAGAGGACATAATTTGAGGTTAAGGGGTGGTAGATTCAAGAGCTATGTTAGGAAATTCTACTTTATGGAGAGGGTGGTAGATGTCTGGAATGTGCTCCCGAGAGAGGTGGTGGAGAGGAAAATGACTAAGTTCAAAGAAGCGTGGGATGAACACAGAGGATCTAGAATCATAAAATAATATTAAATATTGAAATAAGGCCGGTACTGGGCAGACTTGCACAGTCTATGTCTGTATATGGCCATTTGGGGGAGGATGGGCTGGAGAGGGCTTCAATGGTTGGGAGGGTGTAGATGGGCTGGAGTAGGTTTTAATGGAGATTTTGGCAGTTGGAACCCAAGCACAGTACCAGGTAGAACTTTGGATTCTTGCCCAGAAATAGCTAAGAAGAAAAACTTTAAAAACTTTAAATTGAATCAGGTTGGGCAGACTGGATGGACCATTCGGGTCTTTATCTGCCATCATCTACTATGTTACTATGTAACTGTGACCTGCTTGCTGCTTTGAACTTGCGAAGCCAGAGTCATTAAAGACCCTGTGCTCACTTGGGGCACATAGGCCCGAGCATACAATGTATTCAGCAGGGTTCCTATGTATTCTGAACAGGAAGTAGGTGGGCCTTGGGGTAGCTTATGATGAACTCTAGTAGCTCCAGCACCTGAATAGTTCTGCACGTGGACTCTGATGCCCCTTGCTGAGTTGCACTCTTGACCAGTTAATCATCCAGATAGGGAAACACATACACCCCTAGCCTAAGTAGAAATGCTTCTACTGTACTACCACATTTGGTAAAGACCCTGGGAGCGGACACGAGGCCAAAAGGCAGAATGTGGTACTGGTAGTGATTTTTTAAATTCAGAATTTGAGATACTTCTTTTGACTGGGAAATATTGAAATGTGGGAGTAGGCATCTTTCAAGTCCAGAGAGCATAGCAAATCTTTTTCCTGAATCATGGGAAGGAGGATGCCCAGGGAAATTCTGAACTTTTTTCTGACCAGGAATTTGTTCAGGGCTCTTAGATCTAGGATGGAATGAAATCCTCACGTGTTCTTGGGCACAAGGAAGTACCTTGAGTAAGAAAGGAAGTACCTTGAGTAAAATCCCTTTTCTTTTTCCTCTGGTGGCATGTGCTTGACTGTTTTGGCCTATAGAAGGGTGGAGATTTTTTAACCAGTGCTTGCCTTTGCGGAGAGCTGAAGAATGATGTCCTCAGTGGTCAATATAGAGATCTCTGACATCAATGGAGAGCGTAACAAAGTAACTATTTGAAGAACCCACCTGCTGGAGGTTACAATGTGTCATCTTTGATGGAAAAAATTCAGCTTCATTCCCCATATGGGTAAATCATCCAGGATGGTTACTTGAACTGTGGCTATGCTCTCCTGGAGCCAGTCAAAAGCTCACCTCTTGCTTTGACTCGAAAGCCAAAAGGGACTTATGCTGACAGGGCTGGCAGGGACATGAATGCTGAGGCTGGGATTATTGGGCAGAGCAGGAGGGAGGCAGATACCTATGCCTTTGAAAGTAGTAGGAAAACCTCTCAGTAGAGGAGGCTGTAGCTGCAGGCTGCTGAGACAGGGACTGGATGGTATGTTTCTTTATGAGGTCAGCAAACTCCTTCACTCTGTCCCCAAAAAGATTGTCTCCTTGGCAGGGAACATCTTCTAGCCTCTCTTTAACCACTGGTTCAAGGTCAGAGACACATAGCCATAGAATATGTGCATCCCCACACTCTTAGGCACTCCTGGCCAGATTTTCTACACTGCAGTTGCTTATTGGCCAGCTGGTGAAGCTCTGCAGCCTGCTCCAGAGGGAGAGAATCTGTAAGAGTCTGTATACTACATTCCAGAGACTTCAAGTAGATACTTGTGTAGAGCTGATATGACTGGATGTGGGTAGTGAGCATCAAGGCCTGAAAAGTTTTTCTCTCAAACAAATCTAGAGTCCTGGCCTCTGTACCTGGGGGAGCTGAGCCAAGAGTCCTGTAGCTCCTAGCTCATTTGTGAATAGATTTAACAACCAATGAGTGTTGAAGTAGCTGGGCTCTCTCGAATTCACAAGCCTTCTGGATATGGTACATTATATCCACCTTCTTAGGTGTGACCAGCACTGAGAGGGGAGTTCCCAGTTTTTCATCAGTGTGTCTTTTAAGGATAGGGTGCAATAGTACTAAAACCCCTTCCTCGGGAGAAGACTCATAGTTCAGGACAGACAACATCTCTGCCCAAGGCTTCTCCTTCATCTCCAACTTAAATGGGATTGCCAAAGTCAACTCCTTGACAAAACCAGTGAAAGAGACTTTTTCTTTCTTGAGGTAGTGATAGATTAGAAGGGGGCTATATATGAGTTGCAAAAAACAAACTAGGGTTTATAATAAAGGAACAGTTTTTACAATAATGAAGAATTGTAATCCTGAGCTGAAAGGCACTGTAATCTCTCAAATCAAGCGCTATGGTGAGAGAACATGAAGACGTATCCTCCCTGCTCTGTGGATAGACAACGATTGCTCAACCTGTGTTTGTGAGTTGGACTGGATGGCACTCATGCATGCATGATGCGACATTGATGGAAACTTCTACTGTAACTACAACTAGCTAGCAATTGTCCACTCTGAGCTCCGTTGGAAGACATTACCGAGAAGTGAGAATAGGAAGGCCTGCTTGTCTTCAGAGAAATGCAGTTGCATAGTAAAAGTCTTGATATCACATACCAACACTGAGTAACTCTTGATTCCAGACATGCAGATAGGAAGGCAGGACTTTCAGTGCAATGGAGGAGGCAGATTGTAATATAGTGTATGAACTTGGGGGCAGAAGCTGTACTCATTTGGAACATTTCTTTATGAATATTGACATGAAATCATTTTGCACAGATTTTTTGATATGTCATAGTCTTATTTGCTTAATCTTGAAAACCTTGCCATTGTTTGTGACCATTCCCTAAAGCCCTTCTTCATTCAGATGTGTTCAATAGAGCAAATAGTGAATGAGTCACCTGTTTTGGTGAATAATCACTCAGCAGCCCAGGTTATTTTAATGAGAATGTTATTTTGTCAGGAAACTTTCACAGCTGTTCCTCTTTCTAATTATATACCACAACTGAGTCATCAGCCAATCAGGTGGCACCGTTTCTTTGCTTTTAAGGAGTTCTCATACGCAAAAGGTAGGAGTCAGATATGTTTTAATAGCTGGACATCAGAAAATACCATGCTTCCAAATGTGCAGGTTTTGGATTCATAGAGAGATCCTCAAGTTTATCAAAGTCGTTTCATTTTCCTTCAAAATAAGAAAAAAATTGTATTCAGTTGTTAGGTGAAAATTAATTTATGCACATTTTAAAAAGACATCCACATCTTGTAAAGAGTAGCCCAGTGGTTAGAGAAGTAGGCTAAAAGCAAGGGAAACCAGGGTTCAAATCCCAGGAGATCACTTAGGGGGTAATTCTATAAAAACCTGCCTAGTTTTAGATAGCAGGAATGTGCATACTATAAATGGAAATTTTCTATTTATTTACTCATGTAAGTGTCCATTTATGCATGTAAATACCACCCCTCCCCCCAAAAAAAAATTCAAAGTGATTTAAGTAGACGGGAGAGGCTCCTGCCTGCTTAAATTGCTCTGGGCCAGCTAATCCCTGTTATTCAATGGTACTAAACTGAGCAGTGTAGCTTATTATTATCTCTGACTGGCCCCAGAAAAAGTGAGCAGATCAGGGGCAGTACTGTGTGTGTGTGCATGTGTGTGTGTGTGTGGGGAGGGAGGGCATTAGGGATCAGGGGCAGTTTACTGTTGAAGGCCAGCTGGGGTGCGTTGGTAGGGTAGGGTTACTGGACGTCTATGAAAACCCGGACATATCCTCTTTTTAGAGGACTGTCCAGGTGCCAAGAGGGATTCCTAAAACCTGGCAGTTTGACTGGATTTTGGAAGTCCAAATGGCCTATCTAATCTGCTCATCCGCAGTCAAGTCAAAAGACCTTTTATCCGACCCTTGGACAAACCCCTGCGGAGTTCCTCAAGGATCCCCACTATCGCCCATACTATTCAACCTCTTCATAGCTTCCCTAGGCACAGCCCTAGATGCCCTAAATATAACATCTTTCAGCTATGCGGATGACATAACCATCCTACTCCCCTTCAACATCCAAGACCCCATCTCCAATGGACTCCTGAAAACAACACTGGAAACTGTAGAAAAATGGATGATGAACCATAAGCTGAAACTGAATGCGGAAAAAACCAAATTCCTACTACTAGAGAAGGAACAAAAACCATCCATAACAGAACTGGAAATAAACGCAATTAAATATCCAATACAAAGCACCCTCAAAATCCTGGGAGTACATTTAGACAGATGCTGCACAATGCAGACACAAATCCACAAAATCATACAAAAAGCATTCTTCACCATGCGAAACCTAAGAAAAATAAGAAAATTCTTCACCAAAGAGCACTATAAGATCATTGTTCAATCCCTTATACTCAGTATCCTAGATTACTGCAACAGCCTCTACCTACCATGCCTAAACAACATGATCAAACAACTACAGACTGTTCAGAATACAGCCATCAGACTCATCTACTCACTTAGAAAATTTGACCACATCACCGCCGCCTATGTAGACTCTCACTGGCTCCCAATAAAAGCAAGAACTCAATTCAAATTTTACTGTCTTCTATTTAAAGTAATCCATGGAACTGCCCCTAATTACCTAAACAACCGCCTATACCGCTACCGCACACCCAGAATAAGGAGAACTCAGAACCTATTCACCTTCCCCCCTCACAATGGTACCCGACGCAAGAAACTATACAACAACCTTCTAGCGACACAGGCAGCAAAAATTGACCCTACCATCACCAAACTGATGATCAAAACAACAGACTTTAAAGTGTTTCGAAGAGAAATCAAAACATTTCTATTCAAAAAACACTTCCCTACTTACTAATCTCCTCCCTACTCGCACATGCTTTCTCCCCCGTAAATAATACATTAGTTAACCCCTCGAATCATACCTATCAATATATATTCAGATCCTAAATAAGCGACCATCTTCTTTATCCAATAAACTTCTTCCTTCAAGGCAAGATAATTTTCTTATGTTACCTGAACATATTGTTATTATCCAATGTAATCTGTAACTTACTTGAATCTTTGCTAGGTAACTCTCTCGGAATGTAATCTGTAACCTACTTGAATGTAATCTGTAATTTACTTGAATGTAATCTGTAATTTACTTGAATCTTTGGTAGGTAATTCTCTCGGAAAAATCCTGATATCTTCTAAGTTGTAACTCTTTACCTTATCATATAACTCACACGAATCTGTGTTATGTAATTCTCTCGGAAATGTCCAGATTTCTTCTAATTTGTAATCCGCCTAGAACCGCAAGGCACAGGCGGAATAGAAATCACTTATGTAATGTAATGTAATGTAACCATTATCTCTTTCTCTCTTTGAGAGATCCCACGTGCCTATAGGTTTATGTGGGGGCGAGGCTGGGGACAGAATGGGGCAGAGCTGTGGGTAGAATGGGGAGGGACCAGGTGTCCTCTTGCAGAATGAATGTTGCATGTTCTATGCGGAGTAGTGTGTGTGTTCCAAGTTCAGGGGAAATTGTTTGGCAGTTAGGAAGAAGTGGATGCTGTGAAATGAGTGGAATTTTAGGAGAGTTCTTTTGGGTCAAATTTGATCAGAAAATGTTAAATTGAGACAGTTTTGGTGACAGCTTTATAAGGGGAACCTTTTGTTAAATATTATAAATATTTTGGAGTAATTTTGAGGTTTCTTGAAAAACAGGTTTAAAACTAAGTGAGTTCCTGTGAGTTTTCAGGGGTCTATAGGAAAAGCTGGGCAAGTTTCATTTATGGAATAACTGTTTTGAAAGAGTTTTAGGGAGTTTGGTATGTTTTCTAGTGAGACTTTTGAGAGAAACTTTTATAAGAGACCAATATTGTCTTCTTAAAATAATATGGAGAAACTAAAGTTCCTGGAAAGGGATAATTGAGGTTTAAAAAAAAATGTCTATTTCAAATTAGGCTGTTCTGAAGTCTGGGGATTTGAGAAAATGCCCAATGACATTACAGAAGAGAGAAATGCCATTACAGAAGAGAGAAACCTCTCAGAAAAACTCTTATTTAAAGTAATTTTGCTGATTTTCCTCAGTTTTCAGGAAAGGGAAAAAAGTATTTTATTCTGGAACTGTTTGGAATGTTGGGAGCAGAGCTGTGCTGCTTTGTTGGTGTGCCAAACTTGGGTAATTAGCATGTTGTCACTAAGAAACACAAAGGAGAATTGAAAAAAAAAAAATGATTGTAAATTCTCAAAATTATGACTCTGGAGTGGCTAGTGAGGCTGAACTCCTTATTGTTTCCTGAGTCTGACCGGGATTGCTACAGTGAGTGGCATGTGTTTCTATGACTTCATCTATTGGGTGGCTTAGAATAGGGAACTGTAATTGTTAATTTTATCTCAATTTATTTAGAGAAACAAGGCTTTTCTGCAAAGGAAGGCACTGACAGAGTACACACACGTAGTGTGATGTGCAACCTATGTCTGCTAGAGATGTTCCCAAAGAAGTGCACACACTGAATCAAGAGATGCAAATCACAACACAGTTTAAACCTCAGGCAGATAGGTTTGAGGACATTCCCGCTGATTCCTCTAGAACAGTGGTCTCAAATTCACGGCCCGGGAGCCACATGTGGCCTGCCAGGTACTATTTTGAGACCCTCGGTATGTTTATCATAATCACAAAAGTAAAATAAAACACTTTCTTGATCATATATCTCTTTAGCTATATATGACAATATTAGTATTAAGACTTAGCCAAAAGGAAAGATTTATAAACTATAAAGAGTTTTACCTCATTCAAAATTGTCATTTCTTTAATAAGACAACTATTTTTTCTGAGGCCCTCCAAGTACCTACAAATCCAAAATGCGGCCCTGCAAAGGGTTTGAGCTTGAGACCACTGCTCTAGTAGGAGTTTGAGTGGTGAGCAGCCTGCACTTCCTAGTACATGTCACTCTAGAGCACATGTGTCAAACAAAAGGCCCGCGGTTCAAATCTGGCCCACCTGGCCTTTTTATGCGGCCCGTAGCAACGTTCCCGATCTTCCCCTTCTGAGCCTAGTGTGTCCTCCCCTCCGCGCCTGTCTGACGCCGATGCCACCTTACCAGAAAGTCCGCCGGCCTTGGTAGTGACTCGGCAATGCTGTTTGTGGCTCCCCCCTCCTGCCCTCCATCCACTGTGTTCCACCCAGGCGGAAACAGAAAGTTGCGTGTCATTGGAGACAGACTGTGGCAGGCAAAAAGCAGGAAGAGGAACCACGCACAGCACTCCCAAATTTCCAAGTCCAGCAGATTCCCCAGCCCAGCAGTGACATCGGACCGGTGCCGGAGGGACAGAAATGATGGGCTGTGAAGAGAGTGAGATGAAGGGAGAGAGAGGAAAAAGTGTGGAGAAAGAGGGAAAAAGTTACTTGAAGGGAGAACCGTTGGGAAGAGAAAGCGAGAAATGGTGGACCTGGAGGGGGGAGGCAGGCAGACAGGGGGCAGAGATGGGATAGGGGGCAGTTGGGAAGAGAAAGGGAGAGAAGTTGAATCTGAAGATGGAAGGGGATGGAGAAATGTTAGCCCTGGGGGTGGAAGGGAGAGAGAGATGTAGCATCTCTTTTTTTTTTTTCCTTCCATCTCATTGTTCAGCATCAAGGGGGGAGGGAAGAAGAACAACAGAAAAGAGACGGAGCAAAATGTTGGACCACGAGGAGAGATAGAATGAAATAGGATGCTGGGAAAGGAGTGAGATGGGAAATGGGAGAACTACAGAATAAGAGAAGATGGAAAATTGATAGGTAGCTGAAAATTTAAAAAAGGAGAAGGATGAGAAAGAAGGCAAGATTTGAGTGGACAGAGGCAGAAAAGAAAAAAAGAAAAGTTGAAAGGGAAAAATCAATATGTTGGAGACAGGGACTGGAGTAAGAGAGAAGAGGAGAAAAAAATGGATAGCAGACACTGGAAAGAGAATTAGAAAATAGACGAAATCAGAAAGAGAAACTGAAACCAAAAGCAAAATGACCAGACAACAAACGGTAGAAAAAATAATTTTATTTTTTATTTTGTGATTACAATATGTCAGATTTGAAATATGTATCCTGCCAGAGCTGGTGTTAGACTGCAAGCGTGAACTAGGACCTAAAAGAGAGGAAAAGTCTTTTTTATTTATTTTGTAGCTGGCGTGGGGTTGGAAAGGTTGCATCCCTATACTTCTACTAAGACTAACCCCCTCCTTTGCTGGCGTACAGCGAGGTTTTGGCGCCAGCGCCAGCAATTGCTTTGACACTTACAGAAGTCCTGTGAGCATCGGAGCCGCCACCGGTGCTGGGGTCCACATTGCCCACGACTTAGCCTGCATTTTAGATTTTATCCCCTTGTGTGATTTGAGTTTGACACCCCTGCTCTAAGAACATAAGAATTGCTGCTGCTGGGTCAGACCAATGGTCCATCCTGCCCAGCAGTCCACTCACGCGGCGGCCCCAAGGTCAAGACCAGTGCTTCAAATGAGTCCAGCCTCACCAGTTTAGCATGAACTTGTCCAACTTTGTCTTGAAACCCTGGAGGGTGTTTTCCCCTATAACAGACTCTGGAAGAGCGTTCCAGTTTTCTACCACTCTCTTGGTGAAGAAGAATTTCCTTACATTTGTACGGAATCTATCCCCTTTCAACTTTAGAGAGTGTCCTCTCGTTCTCCCTACCTTAGAGAGGGTAAATAGTCTGTCTTTCTCTACTAAGTCTATTCCCTTCAGTATTTTGAATGTTTCGATCATGTTCCCTCTCAGTCTCCTCTTTTCAAGGGAGAAGAGGCCCAGTTTCTCTAATCTCTCGCTGTATGGCAACTCCTCCAGCCCCTTAACCATTTTAGTCGCTCTTCTCTGGACCCTTTCGAGTAGTACCGTGTCCCTCTTCATGTACGCCGACCAGTGCCGGACGCAGTACTCCAGGTGAGGGCGCACAGTGGCATGATAACCTTCTCGGATCTGTTCGTGATCCCTTTCTTGATCATTCCTAGCATTCTGTTCGCCCTTTTCACTGCCGTAGCACATTGTGCAGATGGTTTCATGGACTTGTCAATCAGAACTTCCAAGTCCCTTTCCTGGGAGGTCTCTCCAAGTACTGCACCGGACATCCTGTATTCGTGCATGAGATTTTTGTTCCAGACATGCATCACTTTGCACTTATCCACATTGAACCTCATTTGCCATGTCGATGCCCATTCCTCGAGCTTGATTATGTCACGTTGCAGATCTTCACAATCTTCCTGTGTCTTCATTACTCTGAATAACTTTGTATCGTCCGCAAATTTAATCACCTCACTCATCGTACCAATGTCCAGATCGTTTATAAAGATGTTGAAGAGCACAGGTCCAGGCACTGAGCCCTGCGGCACCCCCTCTTGTGACGCTCTTCCAGTCTGAGAATTGACCATTTACCCCCACTCTCTGTTTCCTATGCTCCAGCCAGTTTTTAATCCACATGAGTATTTCACCCTCAATTTCATGGCATGCAATTTTCCGAAGTAGTTGTTCATGTGGAACTTTGTCGAACGCCTTCTGAAAATCCAGATATACAATGTCAACCGGGTTGTCCTTGTTTATCCGCCTTTTTACTCCCTCAAAGAAGTGCAGCAAATTTGTCAGGCAAGATCTGCCTTTACTGAAACCATGCTAGCTGGTCCTCATCAGATCGTGTCCGTCAAGGTGATAAATGATGCAGTCCTTTATCAGTGCCTCTACCATCTTTCCCGGTACCGAGGTCAGACTCACCGGTCTGTAGTTTCCCGGATCTCCCCTCAAACCTTTTTTGAAGATCGGCGTAACATTCGCCACCTTCCAGTCTTCCGGAATCTTTCCCGATTTGATCGACAGATTGGCTATTAGCTGAAGAAGTTCAGCTATAGTCCCTTTCAGTTCCTTGATGACCCTCGGATGGATGCCATCCAGTCCTGGGGATTTGTCGCTCTTAAGCCTATCAATCTGCTTGCATACCTCTTCTAGACTGACCGTTAACCCTGTCAGTTTCCCATCTTTGTTTCCAGCATATAGCTAATGGGTTCTAGTATGCTGTGTATATCCTCTTTGGTAAATACAGACGCAAAAAATGTGTTCAGTTTGTCGGCGACTTCTTTGTCCTCCTTTAGCACTCCCTTTATTCCATAGTCATCCAATGGTCCCATCGCTTCCCTCGCGGGTCGTTTCCCCTTAATATATCGAGGGAGGGAAGGGGGACAGGCATCTAGAGCACTTGCAACACCTGAAGGTTTGAGGTGTGGCTGTGCCTTTTTACACAGGAAGGCAGAGCATCTTGAGGAGAAGGGAAAGGAGAAGGAGAGGAATGCCAGACACTTGAGGCACACACAGCGATCGGGGCTGAAGGTTCTAAATGGACAGGAGAGGTCAGAAGTCATGGAATTGGTAGAGGCTGGTGAGGGACTACCAGAACCCGAGAGCCAGTGGAACCAAGCCATGGAGACTGCGCCATACAAACAGCTGGAGTCAGCAGAGCAATCAGAAGTGTGTTGGAACACTAAGGCAAGTGAGCTTTAATGCCTTGTAGGCTTATGAAGTTGTTGGGGTTTTTTTTACAAGAAGACTAGAAGTCTAAGCTTGGAATAAACTTATCTTTTTCTTTTTCCCTACTGCCGGTAATTCCTGAAAGGAGTGTGTTTTATTTTCATGCTTTTGAATTAAACTTTAAAAACGGTTTTTTTTCTCTGCTTGCTGTGAGGACTGGACTAGAAGCAGGAGCTTTCTAATCACCTGTTTGTTTGCTCAGCACTGATTAGCCCAGGGAAGCCAGGACTGAGATAAGCTCACCCCTGCTGGGAAAGGAGTGAGACCAGTGTTTGCAGTAAAGCTTAAGTGCTGGAAATTGAAGTTGTGCAAGACAGCACAAGTACTAACAATCCTGAAAGACTGTTTAAAGGGTTTTTTCCTTTTCTGTGCCTGTTCAGGCACTTATATGTTGTGGCGCATTCTGACCCTGTTTGAATCTTGTTTTTTGCTTGTTTTTCTTGCTTCACAAACTGCTTTTGCTTGTAACTAAGCTGAACATTTTGGTTTTTGTTTCTCATGAATAAATTTTTGAAAAGTTTCTGGTTGTGCAGTGTTGTCTCTCTGGTCACCCAAAAATTTCTTCAGCATCTTCTCCCCAGTTCCCTTCAGTGTCTTCCCCCACTCTCTGTTCCCCATTTCCCTTCACTGTCTCTTATTTTCCTTGCCACCACCATCTTCCCTCTCGCCACCTCACCGCCCTTCAGCACCTCTCGTGCGGTCCGAGCATCTCCCTCCCTTCCCCTTACCTTCGTGGCACGTTTTGTTTAGAGAGCAGCTTGCTCAAGCCGCCGGAGTCTGCCTGGAGTTGCATGTGTCTGTGGGCGGAAGCTTCTTCTCTGACGCAACTTCCGGTTACATCAGAGGAGAAGCTTCCTCCCACAGACGCATGCGACTGCAGGCAGACTCCAGCAGCTTGAGCAAGTTGCTCTCTAAACAAAACACGCTGCGAAGGTAAGGGGGAGGGAGGGTGATACAGAAGATAGATTCGGCCAGTAAGGAGGGAGAGGGGCCACGCGCGATCGGTGACCTTGCGTGTTCCCTCCCTTAACTGTGGGGACAAGACCATTCACCGCTCCAGTGAGCACTTTTTCCCCCTTCACCGTTTCAGAGGGTTACCCGTGGTTAGCTGCGGGTAACAGCCACCGTGTCATTCTCTAATCCTGAGTCCAAAATGGAGTCAATGCAGTAGAAACACAAGTCATCCCCCCACCTCAGAAAAGTTCAAGACAAAAAATTCTGCAGGCAAAGTCATGTCAACTGTCTTCTGGGATAATGAAAGACTTTTGCTTCTGGAGTTCATGCTATACAAGACAACCATAACGGGGGAGAGTTATACCAACACAATGATTGCTTTGCGAGAGTCAATCTAGGAGAAAAGGCAAGGAAAACTCACAGCAGGTGTGCTGCTTCTTCACGACAATGTGCTGGTGCACATGTTACAACAATTTACAGGCTGCCATCTGAGAATGTGGGTTTCAGCAGCTGAACCATCCACCCTACAGTCCTGACCTGGCTTCTTGGATTATTTCCAGGTCTGAGTTTTGAAGAAATCTCTCCAAGGACAGCGGTTTTCAAGCGATGAAGATGGTTTGAAGATCAACAGAAGAAATCTTTTCAAAGGGGTTAAAGTCATTGCAGGAAAAGTGGATGAAGTGCATTGAGCTATCAGGGGACTATATTGAAAGATAAAACAATTTTTTTAAAACATTCTCGTACAAACTGAAAAAGTAATACTTACCCGGGTTTGAAAGTCCATTTCTGAATATTCTTGTACCTGCAAAGACAAAAAGGGATATATTTCAATCCAAAGCAACCTAGTGCTTAAAGAAGTCAGTAATTGATGGGTTGAGAGGGAATACAAAAAAGAACTTATCCGAAAAGTTTCATTGGTGGTAACAGGTCATTGGGTTGGGCCTGAAAGAGAAGGCATTACATAATTTGAGCATTTTATTGCACAGCTATGATTTAAATATGATTTTAATGTGATTTTTAACTGTTTTTAAACTGATTTTAACCCAATTTTTTAAAAAAATTTAGGCCCTCCTTTACAAAGCTGTACTAGTGTTTTTAGCGCCAGCTGTGGTGGTAAGAACTCTGACGCTCATAGATTTTCTATGAGTGTTGGAGTTCGTAATGCCATGGCTGATGCTATAAACGCTAGCATGCTTTTTTAAAGGAGGGGCTTACTAATTTCAATTATATATATCAAGTATAGCTATACAAGAAAATAATAACAAAGATATTTTACAAGAAATATTACAAATAGAAAGAAACAAATTCTAAAGTCCACTTCAAAGAGAGATTTGTGCAGATAAACTAAAAGTAAATTATTCCTGTTGGAATACAGTTACCATTCTAACTATAACCTTTGAGATCCATTTTTGTTTTAATTACCCTTTTTTCATGTTCCAGTAAAAATTTTCTCCAAATGAGAATGATCAAAAAATATAAATTGTTTACCCTGATAATGTAAAATACATCTACAGGGAAAACGCAGGAAAAAAAGTTGCTCCAATAGCCAAAACCCTGGATTTCAGGATCAAGACCAGTTTCACATGGCTCTTGTTACATCTGGAAAATTTTGAATTGGCTTCCTGCAAAAAACAACTTTTTTATATTTAAAGTAATTCTTTAAAACTAGCAATTAATCTCTTTCTGAGAAGAGAGTTACCAACAAAGTTGAACGAGTGGAAATTATATCTTGAGTTTCCTCTAAGAAGAAAGTGAGTTCCCCAGCTGCTAATGCTGGGGCTACATTCACCGCTCCTCTAGTTCAGTGGTATTCAACCCAGTCCTCAGGGACCACCTGGCCAGTCTGGGTTTTCGGGATATCCTCATTCATATACATTGTGGATATTCTGAAAAACCGACTAGTCAGGTGGTCCCTGAGGACTAGGTTGAATACCACTGCTCTAGTTGACATTGCTAGTGATGAGGGCAGGCAAATAACCTTCTGAAATACAATTGACTCAGATATTTCCAGTTTTAAAATTTTCCTAAAATATTTTCTAAGCAACATTTCAGCTGAAAGTAAAGGTGGACAAGGGAAATTTAAAAAGTGCTGATTATTAACACGCAAACGATTTTCCAATTGTTCCAATTTATGATGCAAAATGAGACAATCACATCTGAGGTACTGATTGAAGTACTTTCACTTGATTTTGCATCTCCTCACTAGCAAATTTAATTTCTGTAACATCATCTTATAATACAGAGATAGAAGACACAACTTGACTAGAAAAAGTACATAATTGTGCTACTTTCCCTTTAAGCAAATTCTCAATCCAGGTGATAACTTGCCAAATATCTTTAAAGGAAATATCACCCTCAGGAACTTTCAAGTTTATTAAAATTTTGATATAACGCAATATCAAATATTTTCATTGCGTATAACAATAAAAAAATTTTGGGGGGAGGACAAAATAAAAATTTAAACAGGCAAACATACAATCAATGTACACAATTAATAATAATAATAATAATAACAATTTATATACCGCAATACCGTTAAGTTCTATGCGGTTTACAGAAGATTAATGGGGTACAAGTTGAGTTGACGTACAAGTTGAGTTAACTTAAGGGATGTGGGAACAATGGGGAGAAAGGGCAAGAGAGGGGAAGGAGGGAAGTGGGTCAGCTGTCTAGGTATTTCAAGAATAGGTGAGTTTTGAGGCGTTTCCTGAATACCTCAAAAGTGGTGGGTAATAGGAGTTGTTCTAGGTCTTTACCCCATAGAGCAGCCTGATGTGAGAGAAAATGCTCATGGTGTTTTTTTAGTTTGCATCCAGGAATAAACTACAATTATTAAAGAAAGTAAGAGAACATTTAAGGAAAAACAACATCAGGAGGGTAATTAAAAATGTTTTACAAATAAAACAAGGTCTAAAAATGAAAGGGAGAAGTTGTGACCTATATATAGATCTGGTTAGATATAAATATTTGAACCTGAGATTGTTGATAAAAGAGTTATCCTGTTTATGACTCGAATGCATCTTTGTATAGGTGGCTTTTTAATGTGCTTTTAAATTTTTCTACAGAAGTTTCACCACGCAGATAAATTGGTAACTTGTTCCATAGCTGGGGTGCTATGATTGAAAAAGTTGTAGCTCTTCTGGTGCCTATTATTTTCAGAGACGGGATGGTCAGCAAATGCTGATCTATTGATCTTAAAGATCTGGCTGGGGAATATGGTATCAAATAACGATGTAAAAATATTGATGTGTTGGTTTGTTGAGTTTTGAAGGTTAACAGTGCAATTTTATAGATTATTCTATGTGAAATTGGTAGCCAGTGTGCTTTTTGTAACAGGGGAGTGACATGATCGTAATTTTTGGAGTTAGTAATAATTTTTATTGCAGTATTTTGTATAATTTGTAACCTTCTTATTTCTTTCTGAGATATATTTTATGGTATAATGTATTGCAGTAATCCAGCCTGGAAATAACCAAGGAATGAATCAGAACATTAAGAGCTTTTGGTTCTAAGACTTTGGCTAAGGATCTAATGAGACGTAGTTTGTAAAAATAGTTTTTAACTACGGAGCTAATCTGATCATGGAAGGATAATTCATGGTCCAATAATACTCCCAGTATTTTTGTCGTTATTACTTTTTGTAGTGGGAAATTGTCCAAGAGTATTTGTGATAAAAATGTAAGATCCTTTTTCCATGGGAAAAACATCATTGAAGATTTAGATGGATTCAGGGCCAGCATGTTGTCTTTTAGCCATTGACTAATTTGTTTTAACTTATTGTTTATATTTGTTATCTCATTAGAGTCCACAGTATTTAATGGGTATAAAAGCTGAATGTCATCTGCATAGGCAAAAGCAGAGAATCCAATCGATTGACTCAAAGTGAGAAGAGGTGCTAAAAAGATATTGAATAGAAGAGGGGACAGAATTAAGCCTTTGAGGGATACCATAAGAGTTTGTATAGCTATTTGATGATGAATTGTTGAAGATAACTTTAACTGACCTATCTTGAAAGTATGCTTTAAACCAATGTAGAACTTGGTCAGAAATACCAATGGAAGACAGTCTCTTAATAAGTAAAAGATGGTTGATGGTGTCAAATGCTGCTGATAAATCAAGTGAAATCAAAAGGAACATCTTGAGTGGAAACCATCTCAACTGTATCAAAACTGACCAGTTGCAATTTAGCTAAGTTATCAGTCCCTTGAGATGCTACAATAGAATTTTGCACTATTTTAGGTTTGTCCTGCAACCCATTAGGTACGGACTCCACATGAATATTTACATCTGCAGGCATCTGCAGGGGTGGAGGGGATGTAGTGTCGGGACTCAGAGATAACCCATTCAAAGGAAACAATCTAATTTTTAAAGGCACAGGCAATACTAAATAAATACAAAACACCAAGCAACCTACCTTCATGTGTGTGTGGGCAGAACAGTTTTCTTTCTATTTATTATATAATTAATTGATTTTATGTAAACTGCCTAGCTCAGTGATATTCAACCCAGTCCTCAGAGACCACCTGGCCAGTTGCGTTTTCAGGATATCCACATTGAATATGGATGACAGAGACTTTGATATCCTGACTGACCAGGTGGTCCCTGAGGACTGGGTTGAATACCACTGGCCTAGATAATTTGCTAATGGGTGATATATCAAATACACGTGAAACTTGAAATTCCTCCTCAGGACCTTTGCACTTTAAGTTCTGGCAGCTTCCAAATACTGGAGGACCCAACCTGATGAGAAAGAGAACTGTTATAGGAGAAGTTGGTCCCTGATGTTCCTTTAAGGTGAACTGGCCACAACACTCAACTTTCTACTCCAAATATGAAATGCAAATTTACCAAGAGCAGGGGCATCTAACTTCTGTCCTTGCCAGGCCAGATTTTCAGGATTTTCCACATGAATATGCATGAGATTTATTTGTATACAATAGAAGCAGTGCATGCAAATAGATCTCATGAAAATTCATTGGGGAAATCCTGAAAACCTGACTGGATTGTGGCCCTCAAGGACTGACGTTGGACAACCCTGACCTAGAGCATGATTTCAATAGAGTTAGGGTTACCATACAGCTCCAGAAAAAGGAGGACAGATTGAGACATCCGGGTTTTATTTCCACTGAAAGCAATGGAAGTACAGAGGTCAGCTAGAGACATCTGGGTTTTATTTCCATTGAAAGCAATGTAAGTAATAGAGAATGACACGGGGGAAAAATCTGTCCCTGTCACTGCCCCGTCACCGGACCACCCTTCACTGCCCCGTCCCCGCTGTCCCCTTCACTGACCCATCCCCGCAGCATTCACCCTTCCCTCTTGCCACCTCACCGCCCTTCAGTGGCCCGAGAATCTCCCTCTTCCCCCTTACCTTCGTGGCGTAAAGAAACATAAGGGAGGGAAGGTGCACGGTCACCGATCACGCATGTGGCCCCTTCCTTCCCTCCCTCCCTCCCTCTGGCCAAATCTATCTCCCTCCCTCCCTTCGCCTTACCTTCGTGGTGCTTTAGAAAAGAAACTGATGCCAGTGAAGACTGCCTGTACCACCCTGCAGTCGCGTGTGTGTGGGTGGAAGCTTCTCCTCTGACAATTGTCATGTTATAAACACAAATAAAACAGAGCAATGTTCAACAAAACCCATCTCCCCTCCCTTTCACAAATATCCCCTTCACTATTGTGAAAACTGAACAAACCAAATTACTACAGAATGCTACATAGAAAAATCAAGCTAACAGAATACTTTAGTCACACATGGCAAGAATAATGTTAAGGGAGTGCAACTAGGGCAACTGCCCCCTGGTCAGAGAGAAAGCCCTAAGCCAGCTAGAAGCTAAAGAAGCACAGCCTGAACTTTGTGGTCCCCAGTTATGTCTAATACCAGCTCTAGCAGGATACATATTTCAAATCTGAAACATTCTAATCACAAAATATAAAATAAATTTTTTTTTTTTCTTTTTGCTCTCTGGTAATTTTATTCTTCAAATCACATTGGTCTCAGGCTTTGGTTTTAGGCTCCTTCTGTCTTCACCGTGGCATAGCTGGCTCCTGAAGGTAAAATAGGCGCAAGAGGAGCTGGGGAAAAGATGCCGAGTCTGACACTGGCGCAATTTTTTTTACCACTGGAGTAAGACTTTTCACTGCTCCCACGGGGCAGTAAAAGGTCTTGTCCCCATTCCTGCAGGGCGGTGAAAGGTCTTGTCCCCATTCCTGCGGATTTACTGCAGTGACCCGCAGTTTACTGCGGTAAATGGTCCCCGTGTCATTCTCTAGTAAGTGAAACCCGGATGTCTCAATCTGTCCTCCTTTTTCTGAAGCCATATGGCAACCCCAAATACAGTATACAGTATGATAGTAGTTTGTATGAATTAGGGTAATTTTATAACATTCATCTAAGTTTGGAGCTAGAGAAGCCTCCTATTTTTAGCATATTTTAAAAGCACCTATATGTATTTATAAAGTACTAGCATAACCCTTGAAGAAAATTATGCATATATTGAAGCTGTGAACATTTATGCCTGCTCATAAGTTAGTGTGTGAAGTAGACATGTAAATTATGTTTAAATCTTTTTATTAAACAGTTAACGGTAAAACAATTTATTCAACTTCATAGACATTGGACAGGGGAGGCCAGAGGGGCCATGGCCTCCCCAAAATTGGCGGTCAGTTATGACCCTATCGCTGGGGAAAGTAGGTGAGAGAGTTGAGAGCTGGAGAGAGAGATCGTGCCACAGGATCCTGCTGGGGTTAGGGCCCCCCCCAATGAAAAAGCGTTCCGCTGCCTATGTTCAACTCAACAATGTACACATATCTAATCTAAGCCTTAAATTTATATACCGTGTCATCTCCTGAAATCAGGAGCTCAACTCGGTTTACATGAAAGTTCAATATACAGGGAATCAGTTGACAAATGAAGCATAATAATTAATAAAAAGGAGAAGAAACTATTAATACTCCTTAATACTGTTACCCAAAAGCTGTTGAAATAGCATAATTTCCATCAATTTACGAAATATTTGAAGAGAGAAAAGAGTTCTAATATAGCAAGGGATATCATTCCAAATCATTGTAAACATATATGAGAAAGACCTGGAAATATTACTAACAGACTTTATTCCTTTCAACAAAGGAAAGTTTATACTTCAGAGAATTTCTTGAGACAGACAATCAAAGAGAATTCCATGTTAAAGGGACTATGGGCATGAATAGTCCGTGTACGATTTTGAATATCATGCAAGCGCATTTAAATCAGATTCTAAAATGGACAGGAAGCCAATGTAAATTTCTCAATAGTGGAAATTCATGGTCAAACTTCTTTTTTCCAAAAATTAATTTAGCCACCGTATTCAGCATCAGCATCTATGAGACAAACTTGTTGTTTTTTTTTGTTATATTGAATTTTTTGGACCCCAGTTCATTTACAAAAGTTGGATAGTTCGAAGTCTAATAGATGCTGCCATTGTCATCTTGAAGGGACACTGAATCACTTATTATTTTATTGCCCCTTGATACTCAATTTCTGGAAATCAATATGGGGAAAGATTAATATGACACTTGCCCCCTCTTATACTAAGGTGCGCATTTGTTTTTAGTGTGTGCTGCCCCCCGCGCTATGCGCCAAGAACTAATGCCAGCTCAATGATGGCTTTAGCGTCTAGCACATGCGGAAATGCAGCGCGTACTAAAACCACTAGTGCAGCTTAGTAAAAGGAGCCCTTGGTGTTTCTATGCCATTGACTTACGAGGTGGTTTTATTTGGAACATTATTGAGACCTAAGAATCCAATCGACAAACATAAAAGCAGACTTCTTTTGATTATGACGGGGGTTGCTATGCAGATGATAATCAGGAATTGGAGAAATTATGACAGGTTAAACCTTTCCTTTTGGTTGGAAACCTTGTACTTATATTACAGGTATGAGAGAATGGATGCGGAAGAGGTGGGAAACAATAAAAAGTTCAAAGAAGTCTGGGGTCTGTTGCAAACATTTGTTAAATTGTAGAGTGATTAATTGATAAGATTCTCAGAATTTCTTAATTTTCCACACACATCCAGATAGGGAGGGAGGGTAAGGGATGGGGGAAGTTGTAGGGTATTTTGTTTTTAATATTTGTGCAAATACAAGGGCTGTTAATTGTTATATCTGTATGCCTATTTGTATGCACTTTTTGGTAAGTCTGGAAAATTAATAAAGATTTATAAATAAATTTAGTCACCGTATTCTGAATCAGTTGAACCGATTAATATTTCCTTTACTCAAGCAGATATAGATGGAATTACAATAATCTAACTGAGCCAGAATTATGGCTTGCACCAATACATATGGTAGTACACATAACAAATACCATTCATAAAGCTTTAAAGAAATAGTATAACTATTTTCCCCAGTTTTCCTACCCACCCATCCACTCATACCCTCCTACTCACCCACAGAACATCCAACCAAGCTCAGGTAGTGGTAGCAAGGAAAACCAAGACCTATGCAAGCTATGAGAAGTTCAAAATTTGAGTTCTTGTTGGCATTAAAGTGATCTAAAATGCTTCCTAAACTTGATGAACTGTTTCCCAGACACTGAGTTCATGTCAGTTATTTCATGTCTCTTCATCATTAGTAGATTAATCATCTGTGTTTAATAAGTCCCCAAGGTAGGCAGGTCCATTAATATGCACGTAATTAGTGTGGGCTTTTTTTGCCATTAATACTGTGCAATCCAGAAAACTCTTCATCCCCTTGGGAACTGGGATGGATATGCCATATTTTCCAAACAGCACAATAGGTTTTGACGCAATCCATCTCATCCGTTGTTTCACTGTAAAAAACAAGATTTGTTCCCAGAAAGCCAACACTCTCAGACATTGCCAGAATGTAAATTACAGCTCCACTGATACTCTACCCAAACTCATCCCCTGAATACCCCTCTTCTAAAGTTACTTACAAGCACATGCCTAATTGCATAGCACATACTTTTAAGCATGAGTTAATTTTATAGAAGCCCTTTAATGCTTGTAAAACATTATTTTATGTTCTAAAAGGGTTACCTCCTATAAATCCAATAGTAATTCAAGTCAGTGAGGTTCACTTAGGGGTCCTTTTACTAAGGTACAATAATATGACTGACAGATGGAAGATCGTTTTAGAAAAGGACATTTAAGTCCGACTTCAATGTTTCCCACAAAATGTCCAAAGTTGGAAGCACAGAAATGTCTATTTTTGAAAGCCAAACTGCTAGATATTTAAATATAATCTTTTTTTTTTAGGTGGGGGTGGGGGGAGGGGGAATTGCCTAGTTGGACATCTTGGCTGACAGGATGTTCAACCCTTAGGACACCTAACTTTATACCCCATTTTCAATCACAAAAACGTCCATGTTGAAATCATCCAAATCCAGATCAATTAGACTGGAGCAGTGGAACACCTTAGAGGGCACTTCTATGAACTTCAAATAAAGGGTGCCAGATGTACACCTCATCACAATCCCATTGGTCCCCTTTAAGAACCCGAAGGAAAGCAGTACTGGGGTTAGAAAACCAACTCAGAAGCCCAGTTTTCATTTCCCTTCTGTGTTAGCTGACTATCCTAAGGAAACCTTGTCTGAAAGTGAACTCTGCCAGGATATATTTAGTGTTGAGGATATGGAAACCCTACTCAGTGGGAAAACAGTGATCTGTAAACTGACAACTAGAAAATGTAACCAACTGTCCTTAGGAGACCTTGCAGTGTTCAGGAAGACCACAGGAGGAGCCCAAGGGAGCCCAGTTCTAGAACAGGTACACACAGGTTTGGGTGGGGTTCTTACACAGAAAAGCAGGCAGCTTTCCCTTCACAATGGCAGAAGGCAGGGAAGAGAAAGGAGCCTCATTCTTCAGGGGAGAGAATCCAGCCTGGGCCAAGGTAATGACCTGGAGTTGATAGAATCTGAAGAAGCTTCTCTATGTTCAGGGGTGGAAACCATAATCTTGGAAGAGCCCATGGAGGTTACTGAACAGGTGGTGACAGAACCTGATATCATGGAAGTGAGTTAGTGTGATATAATTTATTATGCTAAGCCTACACAAGAACTGTTTTTTGTTTGTTGAAAGTTTTAAAATGAACATTTGTTTTTTTTCTGCTCTTCTTGTACCTGGATTGTTTAGGATTTAGTTGTGGTGGATATTCTTTTGCCTTCACTGAAAATATTATAGTTGGCTTGTGCAAGGAGAGAGACATGAGCCTCAGTGTTGGTTACCCTTTGCGGGGGAAAGGGTACTTTTTTGTGCTAAATTGCTGAACTGTTTGCAGTGCTGGAATGTTGGAGATATATTGTTTTTGATTTTGAGTTCCACCAGGAAGCTGAGGATTGTTATTTGTGGGAGAAGTCTGGTGATACCTCATGGGTGGGAATTATGAAAGCTGTTTACAGCCATAAAATACAGCAAGTTTAACAATTCTCCCAACCCAGGTGAGATGGGCTGGAGACTCCTGGTGTTTAACCGCAGAGCCAAGTGTATGAACTGTGATATTAAAAAGACTGCTTTCCTGGAGAAGGAGGAAATCAGGACATGCTTATGAGTTTGTTGGAAAAAGTCCAGGCCTAGGAGAAGCTGACCTCCATTGGACTGCTTTCCTTTTTGTTGCTTTTGCTTTTGTGTTTACCTTGGACCTGAAGGACTGTTTTAAACATTTATTTCTTGGTCTTCTCACAAAGCCTTCATTGCCTATTGCTTTGGTGGAATAAAGCACTGCCTGGTGGATTCACAAAACTGTTCAGTGAACAGTATTTGATTTTTCTTTGACTGGGTTTAAAACTTGTGAAATAATACCTGTAGGGCTTGTCCCCATATTGGTAAGCGTGCCAGTTTTTCATTTTGCAACCAGTCAGGGGCACCCCTGTGCAGCTCACGGCCCCCTGTGGCAACAATAGGGCTCCTTTTACAAAGCTGTGATAGAGGTTTCTACTGCGGGCCGGCATTATAAGCCCCCCCTTTTATAAAACCGTGATTAGCGTTTTTTAGTGCAGGCTGGCTTTGTGCTGGCAGGCAGGCTCTGTGCTGCTCCCAACGCTTATAAGAACTCTATAAGTGTCGGGACAAGTGCAGAGCATTCAGTGCATTGACTTGCGCTAAAAACCACTATCATGGTTTTGTGGGGGTTACTTTGCGGGCCCACAGTAGAAACCTCTACCTCAGCATTATAAAAGGAGCCCTATGTATGCTAATATATAAGTCATCCAACATTGTAGATGCAGTGGTATATATATTTTTTTTTATTACATCTAGATGAAATGGATTATGCAAAGATCTTTGTCTACATTTGGATGCACAAGTCCTGGGGCAACAAATGTCCTAATACACACAAACCTCTAGTAACACCCCAGATGATGATAAGTCACAAAATAAACGAAGTGTAACTATCAAAGATGGCAATAATATTAAAACTCAAAATAAGCCTTTTTTGTGAGGAACCCAAAAATCCAACAACACCAGGCCGGTGCGGTCAAAAGTGCAGAAAACTTAGCAGTAATATTTAATGTGTTTAATTTATCTTAAAATCACTTGATAAATCTTAACCAATTGTTAGTGTAGTCCTTAGTCACTTCTCTTTAAAACACTAAGGGGCTCATAATCGATAGAGAAAAATATCCAAAAACCAGCCTAAGTTGGCACTTGGACGAACATAGTCCAAATATGTCCAAGTGCCGATAATAAAAACAGGTTTTGGACGTATTTCTAAACGACCTAGACCTTCATAGTGCCGCTGAACGACCAAAGCTAAATGGGGCATTTCAGGAGGAGTGTCGAGGGCGGGAGTTGGGCGGAACATGGGCCGGCTTAGACTTAGTCATACAGCATGTATAACCGAAAGTTATACAGCCCAGGATCGACGGAACTTGGACGTGGTGACTTAGACCATGTAAAACATGGTCTAAGTCACAAAAACCCACCTAAAGTCACCAGATAAGCACTGCGAACACATAAAACAGACCCCCACACACAATCCCAGTGATCACCGACTCCCCCCTATAAAAATATTAATCACACCTTTAAAATTTAGCCTCCAGAACATCATCACCTGACAGCCTGGCATAGGAAAACCTAGTCGTTCAGCACAGAGGTGGCTTAAGCCATCTTGGGGGTGGGTTAGGGACTCATGGAGAGGAGGACCCATGCCCATAAGCCCCTCTAATCACTGCATTGATACTTGAACATGTGCACTCCCCTATACACCCCCAAAACCCTTTATTACTGGCATATAAGTGGCTCCTGCAGCCATAAAAGCTATTAGGGTGGTAGATAAGTGGGTCTAGGGGATTCTGGAGGTGGTTTGGGGGGCTCACCATGACCTATAAGGGAGCTGTAGTGAGGAGAAGACATGGCATCCTTTTTGTGAAGTTCACAGCAGTAAGGTACCCCACTATTTAGGTGCCATGTCTGGGTATTTAGTCCATCACTTTGCAGACCCCTCCCACATCCAACAGGGCTTGTTCTAGGCGTTTTTGACTTGGATGAAAAGTTGGACGAAAATGTGGCATAAAGATGAACGATTTAGCGGCTTGATCAGATCGGCAGGATGTATAGCTATACGATATTCGAAAAAAAAAAAATTTTGGACGTATTTTTTGAAAATGTGACCTAGGTTGTTTTTTTTACTTTTGGACGACTTGTGACTTAGACGAAAATGGACTTAGACGTCCCTTTTGATTATGCCCTTCTAACTATTCTCTGTACTCTTTTTAAATCTCTAATCTTATAAAGCTATATGGTGCCTGTTTACATATTGCTGCTCCATATACACCAGGGATCTCAAAGTCCCTCCTTGAGGGCCGCAATCCATTCGGGTTTTCAAGATTTCCCCAATGAATATGCATTGAAAGCAGTGCATGCACATAGATCTTATGCATATTCATTCGGGAAATCCTGAAAACCCGACTGGATTGCGGCCCTCAAGGAGGGACTTTGAGACCCCTGATATACACTGTAAAGAGATTATTGGTCTAATACTAACATACACTTCATTATATATGTTTATGTATATATTAATTCTTTGTTTTTTCATTTTTTCATTTGTATGGACCTTCGGATATCAACTGGACCATAAATAATGCCCAGCAATCTCTTGTTTTCATCAGTCCACTTTATTGTTTATTTACTCAAAACTCTAAAATTCATTTAATTTCATACTTATTCTTAATTTCATAACTCAATAACTATTTCTTCATTGTATTTCATTTTAGTTTACTTCATTTCCTTACTTAATGTCTTTTTCTTCTAATTTAATCTTATTAATTAGTTACTTAGCTTCAAGGTTAGCTAAGTAAGGAAATGAAGTAAACTAAAATGAAATACAATGAAGAAATAGTTATGGAGTTATGAAATTAAGAATGAGTATGAAATTAAATGAATTTTAGAGTTTTAAGTAAATAAACAATAAAGTGGACTGATGAAGACAAGAGATTGCTGGGCATTATTTATGGTCCAGTTGATATCCGAAGGTCCATACAAATGAAAAAATGAAAAAACAAAGAATTAATATATATATATACATAAACATATATAATGAAGTGTATGTTAGTATTAGACCAATAATCTCTTTACAGTGTATATGGAGCCGCAATATGTAAACAGGCACCATATAGCTTTATAAGATTAGAGATTTAAAAAGAGTACAAAGAATAGTTAGTGTTTTAGAGAGAAGTAATTTATCTTAAAGACATATGAGTGAAGTGGAGTCATTAGTGTTGAATAAAGAGTTATCCTTTGTACCGACGAGTCGATATGACACTTTGGACACATGTATTTCTTTATGTAAGTTTGTTAGAAAATACAAAATGAGACACTACTTTCAAGACATTTCCTCTCACAGTACTGCTTCTTTCAAGACAACTTCTACATGGTGCCCACCAGGACCACATTCAAGTGTTTGAACAAATGGTTGAGAGGAATATTCGAGCTTTAGAATCATATAGCACAAGAGTCCAGTCAAATTTAACCAGAAAACTGCAACAACTCTTCTCCAGTTGGCTAAAGATACCAATATCATATGTCCTGCAGACAAGGGTGGGCAAGTTGTTTTTTTTTGGTATAAATATTTTTTATTCTTTTTTTTTTAAATTCTTACATCAAGTGAAATACATGTAATACATTCAATTATACAAAAAAACACTTGAAATTATCATTAAATTTTCTTACAATGTGAATTAAATAAACCCTTTTTCAGAATTTATATCATATTAATATTACAATAGTTTTCCCTCCCTACCCCTTCTATATGTTCTATACATGTGTTATTATATCTGATCAGTGGAATAAATTGTCAATGGTCTCCATATTTTATTAAATTTGTTAATATAACCTTGTTGTAATGCCAGTACTTTTTCCATTTTATATATATGACAAATTGAATTCCACCAAAAAGTGTAATTCAATTTAGTGTAATCCTTCCAGTGGGCAAGTTGTTGTTATGGATACCAATACATACACACAAGAAGCGTGGCATCAGTTATCTGATGCAGTATATTATGAAGAATTGGATAATGATCCTACCAATAATAAATGTGATCTCTCACATTCTTTTGTGGGCCCTGGAATCTGGGGTCATTAGTGACAAGGAATTTAAGTTTTTAAGTCATAAACATCTGAGGATTCCCATCATTAATTTTGTCCCAAAGGTCCACAAATCATTGGTGAATTCCCCGGGAAGACCCATTGTATCTGGGATTGGTTCGGTACTGGAGCCTCTATCTGAATTTATTCACTCATTCATTCATACCTCAAAGATGAAGTACCTAAGATTACATCTTATATAAAGGACACCACAAGCATGATTAATTTTCTAGGAGACATGCATGATGTCCCTTCAAATGCGATATTAATAGCTTTGGAATTTACAGCATTGTATACAAATATACTGTATCAAGCTGTGGTTGACATCATTCGGCAGCATTTTGAGGACCTTGATCTTTCTGAGGAGCGGGTGGCGTTATTGGTATAATTAGCCCAAATAGCCCTTAACACCTGCTTGTACATATCCAATTTTGAGAATAAGTTTCTGTATCCTTCTCAGTTTTTTCAACAGTTGCTATTTTGGAAGAGATACATAGACAATATTTTTGCTGTATGGGTTGGTACACAGTCTGAGTTAAAAGTTTTTTTGGATTGGCTCAATAACTGTGATACAAATTTATAGTTTTCATCTCAAACACATAACAAGCAGCTACCTTTTTAAGACATTCTGATGACATTAGAGAATGTAGCATTCACCACCACTACGAAAGAGTACTGATAGAAATAATTTGTTGCGATATGAAAGTTTTCATCTATGTCATTTATGGGACAATATTCCAAGTGGTCAATTTCTGCATCTCAAACGCTTGTGCTTGTTCACGGAAGATTTTGTTATCAAAGCTGAGGATATGAGAACTATATTCATTGAGAGAGGTTACCCTAAAGCAGACATTAAGAAAGCTTATAAATGCGCTTTATGTGCCAACCGTCCTACATTATTACAATCCCAACAGCGGGGTGAAGACCCCCCACATATAATCAAGTCGCATTGGAACATCACCCCATGTTTCAGGAACTCCCTAGGCTCGCTTTTGCTAAGGGATCCAATCTAAAACAACGTCTCATGAGATCACAGTTTAAAGCAGAGTCTGGGGTCTTTGCAATAGCTGGCAATAGCCACCATGCATGTGGACATTATAAAATTTGTCAGTTCAGTGCTGTACTCAGCGTTCTTAATGTACCTGAATGGGGCAGTAAAAGAGCCAAGCAAATGACATCCGATTGTAACACCAGTGCCATACAGTGCACGTGCCATTTACAGTACGTGGGGCAAACCAGCTTTTATTGCTTTTAATATTTTTGCCTATTATATATTTCTGATGATTTATACACTTCACTGACTATCCAGTATATCTTATTGTAAACCACCTCAAACTATTATTCTTATGTGTCAAAATATAGATTGGAGTGCATTTAAGCAAAATTAGAACTGGGGCTGACAGGCAACATCTCCTTGAGGATTTGCATTTTTCCATTTTGGATATTCCAAAAATGACCAGGGGTGGTGATGCAGCACATGAGTTACAGACCAGAGAACAGTGGTGGATTTACAAATTAAATACTCTTCATCCTAGCAGTTTAAATAATGAAACTGAATGGAGAGCTTTCTTGTAAAGTTCACGGTTCTTTGGCAGCATCTAATTGGCGATTCTTCTGAGTACACGCTATCACGTCGGGTTTTTCAGGACATGATGGCTTTTCTGGGTTTGAAAAGGCCTGGCAGCGTTTAGTGCTGGTTGAAATCCTGAAGCAGAGAAGAGAAGTTTCTGAAATTAATTTTGTGACAGGTAGCTGCCCAATCCTATATAATAAAACACTAGCCGCGCATGCGCAATTACCTGCGTGCTTCCGTGATCTCTGATCTGTCATCAGTAGGTCCGTGGCCAGCAGGAGTGCGTATGCGGCAGCCAGCCAAATCGGAAAGTGAGAAACACAGCACAGCCGGCGACACCCCCTCCCGCCCTCACTCACTGCCAAAACCACCACTGCCAAAGCCCCCTCCTTCTCGCCGGCTCACCCGCTTTTAAATTCAGAGAAAAGCGGCTGCACCACACTAATGCTGGCCTTGCCGTCTTCTGTCCACTGCAGCCCGCCCTCTCTGAATACTTCCTGTTTCTGCTAGGTTTGGCAGCAGTGGATAGAAGACGCCGAAGCCAGCGGTAGCGCGGTGCAATGCTTTTCTCTGAATTTAAACGCGGCGGCTGGGAAGGGGGCGGCGGGAAATGCTGCTGCTGCACAGGGAAGGCCGGGAAATGCTGCTGCTGCACAGGGAAGTGTGTGTGTGTGTGTGTGTGTGTGAAATGCTGCTGTTGCACAGGGAAGTGTGTGTGTGTGTGTGGGGGAAATGCTGCTTCTGCACAGGGAAGGCCGGGAAATGCTGCTGCTGCACAGGTAAGGCCGGGAAATGCTGCTGCTGCACAGATAAGGCCAGGAAATTCTGCTGCTGCACAGGGAAGGGTAGGAAATGCTGCTGCTGCACAGGGAAGTGTGTGTGTGTGTGGGGGGGAATTCTGCTTCTGCACAGGGAAGGCCGGGAAATGCTGGTGCTGCACAGGGAAGGGTGGGAGGGAAATGCTGCTGCTGTTGCACAGGGAAGTGGAGGGGACGGAGAGGGAAAGGGGGCCTGGGAGCAATCTTGGTTTACTTTGGGGGAGGGGAGACAGAAAGGGGACATGGAGAGACAGAAAGACAGGCAGGCAGGCAGCGCATTAGAACGAAAGACAGACACACAGAAAGACAGCAGGCAGGGAGAGAGACAGAAAGAAAGAAAGACAGACAGACAGGGTGCCAGAGAGAGAACCAGAAAGAAAGAAGGACAGACAGTGGGAGGGAGAAAGACAGAAAGAAAGGAAGAGAGAGACAGGGGCAGGGAGAGACACAGAAAGTAAGAAAGAAAGACAGACAGACATATATTCTAGCACACGTTAATGTAACGGGCTTAAACACTAGTACAGCTATAAAGTAAGAAATAGTTTTTGATATTTTATTATATTATACTGATAAAAAAAAATTTTATTTACAGAGATTTCCTGCTTGTATTGAAAATTTGAAATTCTGCTCACCATTTTGTTCTTTGGTTAAACACATTTAAACAACTATATTTCATTGGGTTCCCTGAGGAAGACAGCAAAACGTGGTCCACGAAAGGACCCCTGAAACCCTTTGAGAAAAGTGTTTGGCTTACAGCTTTTGTTCATTTTTTCAAGTTAAAGAAAATATTATTTTTCACGTTAAAGAGTATAATATTCACTACAAATTTCTACATATGTGGAGATTGGGTGATGAGTCCTTCTATAGCAGTGGTCTCAAACTCAAACCCTTTGCAGGACCACATTTTGGATTTGTAGGTACTTGGAGGGCCTCAGAAAAAATATTATTAAAAAATGACAATTATTAAATGTCTTATTAAAAAAATGACAATTTTGCATGAGGTAAAACTCTATAGTTTATAAATCTTTCCTTTTGGCTAAGTCTTAATAATAATATTGTAATTTATAGCTAAAGAGACATTTGATCAAGAAACTGTTTTATTTTACTTTTGTGATTATGATAAACATACCGAGGGCCTCAAAATAGTACCTGGTGGGCCGCATGTGGCTCCCGGGCTGCAAGTTTGAGACTACTCTTCTATAGGGACACCTGTCCCTGGAAGGGCTTCATGTCTCTGAGACATGCCTTTAGGTGCTTCCAGTTTCCTTTTGATCCTTGTCACTTTACAGGTGATTACTTCTCTGGCACTCATATATTTTTGACTTAACCCTAAAAGTAAAGCATTGAAGTACTCAAATAATGGAAAAATGAATGCCTGAACTACATTGTTTATGTTTTTTAGTATTTATAGACCACTATTTGCATTAACATCATTGTGGTTTCCAAAAAGTTAATTAGGAATGGAATGCTATTGTTCATAAGGACAGTATAGGAAAGAAAAAAAAGTTTTAGGTCTAGTAATTGCTGCAAAATCATTATCCTCCTTGGATTAGAATACCTACTGGAATGCTAAACCAGTGGCGTACTAAGGGGGAGCGAGGGGGGGGGGCGGTCCGCCTTGGGTACAAGTCATGGTCCAGGAACTTCCCTTCTCACGGCCTGGTCCCAAGGCTCTGGGTAGTCCCCGTGGCCCAGCATGTTCCCAGCCTTCTCGCCTGTCCGGTCCGATGGCCCTTTTCCTTCTGTGAAGCTGAAAAAACTGCCGGCCTCGGCAGTGATTCAGGTATGTCACCCGCGGCTCCCCTTCCTGCTTTCCAAATATGCCAATGACACTATTCCCTGTTTCTGCCCGGGTGGATTGCGGCAGAGGCAGACATGGAAAGCAGGAAGGGGAGCCGCGGGCGACGTAGCTGAATCACTGCTGAGGCCGGCAGTTTTTTCAGCTTCACGGAAGGTAAAGGGCCATCGAACAGGCGAGAAGGCTGGGACCATACTGGGCCACGGGGACTATCCAGAGCCTTGGCATCGGGCTGTGAGAAGGGAAGTTCCCGGACCATGGCTCCCAGGCTGGGAACACGCCCCCTCATGGCTTGCACCTGGGGGAACATTACTACAAATATTTTTTTACATGGGGGGGTGTCAAAAATGATAGCAGGGGTGTCAAAACACAATGGACCCCGGGTGTCACATATCCTAGGTACGCCACTGTGCTAAACCAAAAAGATAGGTTTTGAAAAAAGTCCTAAACCTAGGATAAGAGAGCTCACATTTTATTTCATTGGGAAGCGAGTTCCATAAGGTCAGAATGGAAGCAAAAAAATGCTGAATTGTGGGTTGATACTGATGGTGATAATTGTATTATGCAGAATATAAGGGGTGGCCCATAACCAATATGTATTAGATACAATTTCTGTTAAATCTTAAAAGACACTAATATTATGTAAAAGATGTAGCTGAATAATAGAAATGCTTCAGAAACTTGTGACACATCTTAGTATAGACAGCACAGCATGCAGAGTACATATTTTTTCTTAATAGAACAAAATATTTTGGTTTAATGTCTGGAACAAGAAGCTGGAAGCCATACCATAGTTGTTCCCTGAAAATAAGCTAAAAGTCACACTAACATATTTGCCACTTGTAGAGTTAGGGGAACTCATGTGACTGTAACCATGTCATTGTACATATGTTTAATAATGAATTAATTGATGATGTCATTATCACAGTCACTTGTTTTAGGTAAGCCTTTCTGATGTCCCATTATTTAGAGGATGCATAATTGCTTCTCAAGGCCTTGAATATTAACTACACTTTTGTTTTGGAATTCTTTGATCTCCTCAGAGATAGAATTAAGAACTGATGGATATATTTAAGAGCTGAGGGGCATGTCCACATAGGTATTTAGACCAAACAATACTAGCTTAACCAGGTGAACCGAAGGTAAAGTCAGTTGATTGCAGTTGATGAGCGTGAAAAGTTTTCAGGTCTTAGAAAACCATGTAGATTACTACTGCTATTTATTATTTCTATAGGACTACCAGATGCATGCAGCGCTGTACATTAAACACCCATGAAATGGTCCCTGCTCGATAGAGCTTACAATCTAATGAAAACAGACACACAGGACAGAGGTGAATCTATGCATATTGCTCAGGTAGGGATTTCCAAGGTGACTGATGAGGATAGGGTAGGGGACTAGAGAGGGAATGACACCAATATGGATTCCTAAAGCATTTTAGTTTGAAAAATGTCTTCCGATAAGTGTTTCTTTAATATACTGTCATAGAGAGGGCAGAATTTAAGATTACCGCTAGATATTTAATTTTACTTGCTATGGAATATCATAGCCATCAAAAATAAAAACAGAAGGAAAATTTGAGTCATCCTTTCCTGATGTTTTGATCATATTCAAATGGAACTTGTTAGCCATCAGTCATGATTTCACTGTATTCAAGCAGAAATCCAGAAAAACAAAGGTATCTGCAACTCTATCCTTTATTAGAAAAAAAATCTGGATACCATCTGCATAAAGACAGGTCTAGTTCATTAGCAATTCACATCAATATCCAAGTAGTGATGAATAAGACAGTAATCATAAATTATAATACATAGGATCCATAACAATTCAGCAGGCCTCCAGTTTATTGAGCACAACTTCCTTGTTCCCACCAAAACCTTTTCTAGACCTTGGGACTCAACCAGTTCCTCAGGAACAGTCTATGAGAGCAATCAGCCTCATTAGATGGTCTCATCATTTGCATCAACATACTTCAATCAATGTCTTCCACTGGCTCAGAATGTTTGTCTCCCAGATAGCAAGGTGCAGATATGATTTCTTTCCAACATTCCATTGGGTTGGAAAGAAGAAAAACGTACCAGTACTATCAGAAAACCCCCTGCTTTTAACAATAATAAGCAAAAGTGATCAAAGTATTTTATATCACAATACAATAAATCCCAGCAGGCCTTTATTTTTCCTGTGAATATTTCAGAAGCCTGAAAAACAAGTCAGAAGTGCATTTGTCAGATACAAACTAGAACATACATGTGAGGCAGATGTTACCATCCTTATTCTTGCTGTAAGTCAGGCAGCCTGTTTTAATAAGACACATCACCATACTGTGGGCTGCAAATATAAAAATGAATGTGCAGCTAGGCAGCTGGTTTTAAATGATAAGTGTGATTTATATTGGGGCACAGGGGAGATGAATCCCACATTTTTATTTCTATTCTGAGGCAAGATTCCAACATAGTACCTTTTATTAGGTAAATAGAGAATGTTAAAAGACATCCAGGCAGAATCGGTTTTCTTTTTTTGTTTCCTTCTGTTAGATCAAGAGCTCTGACGGTTCTAGGCTGTACATCTCAGAAAACGAGGCATAAACTGTGTGTTCCTGTGCCTTCTGGATCACTTTTCAAATGAATGCAAGCTTGGCTACCTAGAAAGGACAATGTAACTGCACATTTACCTGTGCAACTTTACACTTTATGAATGTACTGAAACCAAACCCTGCATTTATCTACGGATAGATTATCTGTCTGATCCAATTCATCTGTATTGAGGGTCCCCAATCTGTTTCTCCAGAGCTGTAAATTTGTCTGGAGTCCAGAACTTTCACAATGAATGTGGATGCGGCTTATTATCATGCTTCGCATCCAATGCATGCAAATACACTTCTATATTTATTGGGAATATTTGGATGTAAAGGAGAAAAAGTTAGATTTCAGCAGAAATTGCATCACAGTGTCTCTTTGCTTGTCCCTTCTACAGAACAGTTTGATAGGGAACTTGGCTGACTTACTGGGGGGGGGGGCAATCACTTTTCTTGGCAGGAGGTGGGCTGGTCGCTGCACAGTGAAACACTACTACTGTGTAATAAAATCAGATTTCTAGACCACATAACCTTGAAGTTCAAAGCAGTTTACAAAAAATTAAATTAATAACAAATTGAGTTGAACCATGGAAATCTAATTAACTATAAATTTTGAAAAGAGATAACTTTTTAATTTTTTCTGAAATGTAAATAAGAATGAGACGTGAATAGAAAGTGTCGAAAGTCCTTGTCGCAAAAAGCTGCCTGAAAGGAGAGAGTATGATCATGATATTTCTTACTTTTACAACCCTTAACAGGCAGAAATACAAAAAGGGTGTGGGATATTCTACTATTTCTTTGAGAAGCCATTGAACATATGTTGATCAAGTAGAGAGGAGCCTGACTAAAGGCAACTTTATAATATATAGTATACAGCCCAATTTAAAAATTATACAGACCTCCACAGGGAGCCAGTGCAGCTCTCAATGAAAGGGGGTTATATGGTCAAATTTCTTATGTCCATCCATGGGCTCTCCTTCAAAGACTTGAACCACAATATGGCTACATGCTTTATGATTTTTATACGTGATATGTGAACTGTCTGGTTATAGGTTTTGTTACCTGATATCAATTCTCTAGATTTTAATTAAATAAATTGTGCTGACTATGTATCTATAGTGTGATGTCCTGCTCTGTCTTCTAACCTAGACCTCCCCCCTCCCCGAAAAAAAACAAAACAATAAAACAAAAGCTCTCTCTCCCTTTCTGCCTATCTCTCATATTAGAAAGGAAAGGCTTTAAGAACTGTCTTTCGTCTTTCATACTTCTAACTTTGCTAAAGTTTCCTAACGTAGTTCCTGAACTGTGGACAAGCTCTGCAATATTTATTTTCTATCGCCAGTCCTAGGTAAGAAAGTAGCTTAAAGTCTTCCAGCCGGTTTAATGTGCAGTTAAAAATTATATTGAAGAAACTGTGTCTTGTTGCTTGCTCCTCCTAAAGAACAGTTTGATAGGGAACTTGGCTGACTCACTGAGATGTACAGTTCCACCCACCCACTTCTGGGTTTGCTACTCATATATAGACAACCCAATAATAATTAAGAATACTTTTTAGTCAATACGTATTCCCAGTGGCGTACCTAGGGTTTGTGGCACCCGGGGCCCATCATTTTTTGACACCCCCCCCCCCCCCCATGTAAAAAAATATTTTTTTGTAATGACCATGAAACGGAATAAATGGTCAGAATAGAAACAGGCAGTGAAAATTTTCTTATATTCCAAACATAACATAACATAAATTATGTCTGAATTGTCATGACATCAGAAGTACATATGGAGTAGTTGCAGGTGATGCTTGGGACAGTTCTGATTGTGTTAGTTCGGTTTTATGTGTTTTTTGAATAGAAGGGTTTTTATTTCTTTTTTGATGGTTTTGTAGTCTGTGATCGAGGTCAATAGGTTGTAGAGTTGGGGGTCGAGTGTTGCAGCTCGATTGGCTAGGAGGTTGTCGAACAATTTTTTTCTTTTGACGTTTTTGGTTGGAGGGTGTGTGAATGGTGCGTGAGTTCTCCTATGTCTGGTTGAGGTGGATTGAATTATTTAGCTGAAGAAATTAGTTACCCCCTCATCCCACACACATTAATTCTCTTCCATTTTTGTTCCCATTATAAAAAACACTGATAAGTTCCCAGAAAAAAAATACATTAAAATAAGAAGTGAAAACAAAGGCCCCTACAGATGAGAACATAACATAAGAATAGCCTAACTGGGTCAGACCAATGGTCCATCATGCCCAGTAGCCCATTCTCATGGTAGCCAATCCAGGACACTAATGCCTGGTCAAAACCCAAAGAGTAGCAACATTCCATGCTACCAATCCAGGGCAAGCAGACACTTCCCCCATGTCTTAATAACAGATTATGGACTTTTCCTCCAGGAATTTGTCCAAATCTTTCTTAAAACCAGCTACACTATCTGCTTTTACCAGAACTTCTGGCCACTTCATTTTTAAGTTTAGATCTTTCCTTTCAAACAGAGACCTTGCTAGATGTCAAATACAGCACAAGGTAACTTCACATGGACTTAGCTGTGCAGGAAATGTGAATCTCCTCATACACCCACCATATAGTGCAAAAATGTGCAAAGGTCTGTTTTTTTCTTTCGATCACTACATAGCCTAATGCCACACAAGCAGCGCTGTTACAAACATATTCTGTAGGTCAATGCTAAGGATAACAAAGTTTCCTTCCTTGGACCAGAAGGAGATACTGATAAACAACTGGAAGAGATCCCAAAACAACACCCAAAGACCAACTCAGTGTGTGAACCAGTTGAGTGGAGTGGACTAACTGGGGGGTGGAAATGGGCCCGGAGTTTGCACAGCAGAATTTCCCAGACCACCTCTTCCTCTCAACACATTGACACGCTGCCACCACCACCACTAGGAACACCTCACTGGGTAGGCCAGCTATGCTATAAACTTTATAAAACACATTATTATATTTTCTTATAAAGCACATATTTTAACTGAACTCTCTGACATCCTCAGCCTTTCCATTCACAAAAATAGAAGGAAGAAAAGTTCCCATTTCCTGCTGTCTCATGTCCCCGGCCTATACAATATTTTTTTTCTGCAGACCCTTCAAAAGTCTGACCAAATCCTCGTTTCACTTGCATTATAAAGTACTGAAGATGCCATCTCTCCCCAATCCCAGGTCCTAAAGTCTAAGACAGTAGCGCAAACTAATGCTGCCAGATTCAGGAAAAAAAATTTTGATTCGATTCAGCCTATTGAATTGGTTTTTCAATTCGATTTTCCTGCCCAGTTGGGTGATTTTTTTCAAAACTCCTGGTGGGTTTTATAGCTTTTTCACCCCCTCTGGCTTCTCCTAATCACACTGGCGCTGTGGTGTAAATAAAATAAAGAAACAAAAAGGTCTTTTCCTCTCTCTGTTAAATCCTAGCTCACGTTTGCAGTCCAACACCAGCTCTGGCAGGATACACATTTCAAATCTGACATATTATAATCACAAAACAGAAAATAAAATTAATTTTTCTACCTTTTGTTGTCTGGTTATATTTCAAATCTTGTTGGTCCAAGGCTCTGGTTTTCTTCTGATAACTTGCTTGCCAGAGTCTCCTTCTTTCTGCATGCTAACCATCCATCTGCCAACTCTGTCCTCCCTTTCCATTTCCCTTCCCTCCCCAGGAAGTCTGGTATCATTCCTTTTTTTCATCTCCCTCCACAGATCCACCTTTTCTTAACTACCCTTTCATCCGGCATATCTCCCTCCTTCCCCACCACCCGAGTCTACCATCTCTCCCTTTCTTTTCCCAATTACCCTCCTATCCAGTATCTCTATCCCTCCTCCACACCATCCCTTGTGTCCAATTTCTCTCCCTTTCTGTTCCTTCCCTCCCTAAATCCCATGGTCCATCATC
Source organism: Geotrypetes seraphini (assembly GCF_902459505.1). Taxonomy (NCBI): domain Eukaryota; kingdom Metazoa; phylum Chordata; class Amphibia; order Gymnophiona; family Dermophiidae; genus Geotrypetes; species Geotrypetes seraphini. The sequence goes on from NC_047086.1 coordinate 288,759,306, forward strand.
TCTCTCCCTCTCCTCTATTTTCAGACCCATTATTTCTTCCTCCCCCCCAAAGTTTGGCATATACACGTCTCTTTGAACACCCCCTTCCCTCCGTGTACTTATAAACCAGGGTCCCCCCAAAGGCCTGTCCCCCCTTAAAGGTCTGCCTGTCCCCCCTTGAAGGCCTGCACCCCCCTTGAAGGCCTGTCCCCCCCCTTGTAGGCCTGTCCCCCCCTTGAAGGCCTGCCTGCCTGTCCCCCCCTTGAAGGCCTGTCCCCCCCTTGAAGGTCTGCACCCCCCCCGAAGGCCTGCACCCCCCCGAAGGCCTGTCCTCCCCCCTTGTAGGCCTGTCCCCCCCTTGTAGGCCTGCCTTCCTGTCCCCCCCTTGAAGGCCTGTCCCCCCCCTTGAAGGTCTGCACCCCCCCCAAAGGCCTGCACCCCCCTGAAGGCCTGTCCCCCCTTGAAGGCCTGCACCCCCTTGAAGGCCTGCACCCCCTTGAAGGTCTGCACCCCCCCGAAGGCCTGAACCCCCCCGAAGGCCTGCACCCCCCTTGAAGGCCTGTCCCACCCCCTTGTAGGCCTGACCCCCCTTGTAGGCCTGTCCCCCCCTTGAAGGCCTGTCCCCCCCTTGAAGGCCTGCACCCCCCCGAAGGCCTGCATCCCCCCAAGGCCTGTTCCCCCCTTGAAGGCCTGTCCCACCCCCTTGTAGGCTTGTCCCACCCCTTTGTAGACCTGTCCCCCCCCCTTGAAGGCCTGCCTGCCCCCCTTGAAGGCCTGTCCCTCCCCCTTGAAGGCCTGCCTGCCCCCCTTGAAGGCCTGTCCCTCCCCCTTGAAGGTCTGCACACACCCCCAAAGGCCTGTCCCCCCCTTGAAGGCCGGCCTGCCTGCCCCCCCCTTGAAGGCCTGTCCCCCCTTGAAGGCCTTCCTGCCTGTCAGTCACCCCCCTCCTCCTTGAAAGCCTGCCTGCCTGTCCGCCCGCCCCACCCCGAAGGACCGCTCGCCCCCGGCCTCCCCGCACCACTATGAAGCAGCACTACCTATGTTCCCGGCCTTGCCGTTCAGTCCCCCACCACCACCCCCGAAGGCCCGCTCGCCCCACTGACCTTCCTGCACCACCTATGAAGCAGCCGCAGCAGGATCCCGACGTCAGCGATCTCTGCGCTGCTTAGGCGCTGCTTCCTGCGCCGCGTTCCCGCCCCTCCTCTGATGTCAGAGGAGGGGCGGGACCGCGGCGCAGAAAGCAGCGCCCAAGCAGCTCAGGTATCGCTGAAGTCGCGATCCTGCTGCGGGCTGCTTCACAGGTGGTGCAGGAAGGTCAGTGGGGCGAGCGGTCCTTCGGGGGGGGGGAATGAACGGCAAGGCCGGGAACACCCCCTGATGGCTGGCACCCGGGGCGGACCGCCCCTCCCGCCCCCCCCTTAGTACGCCACTGCGTATTCCAACCAATCAAGATTAATTTTACTCAATGTAATCACTGTGGTGCTTTAGTTCCAAGACACACCATCTAGAGCAGGGGCTCAACACGTGCCAGTATTTCCTCATAATCTGGATGAATTTGCCTGCTACTGGGGAGTATGGGACAATACAAGTAAGACTATCTTGAATACTATCCCCCACCTCAATCTTGTCTTTAAAATAAGAGCTCCTGCTGGGCAAACCATGCCCTCAAAAACGCCATCCTAATTGATTTCTTGGGATAACCCCTTTGCAAGAACCGTTCTTCCAGCATCCTCGCTTGTACTTTATACTCATCCAAAGTGGAACACAATCTGCGAAGTCTTAAAAATTGACTGACTGGCAAATTGAATTTCAATTTGTATGGATGAAAAAATACAGCAGAGTGTTCTTAGTAACAGGTTTTCTGTATAAAGTGGTGAAGAAACCCCTTTCGCCCAAATAAATGGATAGATCTAAAAATTCTATATGGTCTTGACTAGAAGCCATAGTGAACTGGACTTGCCTGTCTCTAGAGTTTAAATGTTCAATGAATTGTATCAAGTCCTGATGGGTTCCCTGCCACAGAAAAAAACACCCCCTCCCCTGATTTGCCCGGGGCTCGGGGGGGGGGGAGGGCAGCTGATAGTGGGAATTTAATAAGTAGGTTAACATTAGCACGCCGCTGCCATCTTGCTAAAGAGTTTGAGTAAGATGGAGTACACAGCAGCTCTGGTGAATACTGTATTTGATAGAAGCAAACAAGTATGAGATTTTTAGGAGTTGTAGTTTAAGATTTTAAAGAGTTAAGGCAAATTAGCAGGGTTTTTCATACATTTCATAGGGGGATCCTTGAAAAAGCAATAACTTACGAAACATGTCGTATCATTTGGCCCCAGGAGCGTGAGAACTTTGGATGAACTTAAGTTGAGTATAAAATTCATCTTAAGATTATTATTAAGTATGGAATAATCTCCTAAAATATACATAAACTCAAAAAGTTATGGTAAAAAATATAAAAAAATATAAAAAATGGTCATACTAAAAAGTTTGTAGGCCAATGAAGACACCCAGACACCGCTATTCCTTCTCAATATAATTCATTATTTAAGGAGGAGGTGGTGTATCTGAGGCCACATCTAATTACACAATGTATGAATATATCATGAAGGGTTGTTGTTGAAGCACTTTATTTACACGGACACCAGTGTAAAATATTCTTAGCGTTTGGGCACATTGTTGTAAAGTTCGAAGTTGGAACCCTTATTGCAAATCTATTGTGTAAGGAGCCATTTTGTTACAATTGCAAGATACTAAATAAAAACTGACAGGCAGTAAGTATGTGAGCTCATGTCGAGCAGTTTCTTGTTTATTGAATGTAGTAAGATAAACCCTTTTGTCTTTACATGTCCGAGAGATTGATATGGGTGTTCCCCATCACTTTTTCCCCCATTACTAATGATTATTTGTTTTCTAGAAGCTATAAACTGCAGTCTTCCGCCCCAAAGCGAATCATTTGGTCCTGCATCCTTATTACGATTATGTTTTAGATACAGTGCACTTTAGGAGAATACCTATTGATTCTCATTTATGAGTACTCCAAAATAAAACAAAATAATTTAAAATGTTAATTTTTTTGCTTACCTTGGTAGATTCAATTCTTAGTAGTCCTTTTTCTGTCTCTGCTCAAAATACACGGAGCAGTGAGTCTTTAGTTCCCCTTTTTATTTGCCAACACTTGACCGAACGTAATTTGAATTTAGCTTTTATTTGAAATTTTTTCTCATGAACTGTTGGAGAAAATGTCTAATTCTACAGGGTCCACACTAGAAAGTGGAAATTAATAAAATCAACTAAATTAAATATAAACTAATCCAATATATTGATAGATCATCTATGGGAAGGAGGTAGGGCCTCAGACCGTATTGCTAAGTCTCATGTTGGCCAATGGCCGTTTGACCAACTGCAATTGTGGGTTTAATCATCAGACCACCTCCATCCCTTCCAATGTATGTAGAACATTTAATGAAAGGATCTTTTTTGTGCAAAAACAGCAGATTTTATCATGTGCAAAAACAGCAAAAATTGTGTGATAAATTAAATTAATAGCTAATAATTCATAAATAGATAAATATTTTAAAAAGCTACTTATCTTGATAGTTTGTAAAGACTGACTCTGACGGATCTGTTTCGTTGGAACTTCTTCAGAGAATCAGTGAAATATTGAATAGATATTACTGCTGCATTGTAAAGAGCAAATTCTGCCTGTGCGAGCGCTTGAATAATGGCGTCCATCTACAGGTTACAGGTCAGATTTCAGAATATTGCATAGGTATATTCATGATAAGATTTATTTTGTTTTATGCATAGTGTGTTTTTGTGTTGAATCTGCTAAAGTGGAACTAGTATTATGTATGTGCCAGTGTTTGGGGCCGCTGGGAGTTTTAGTGCTATATTTCTTTACCGTGAAATTATTTGCAGTTATTTTCTTTTTGTTTTCTCATTATTCATGTCTCTATAATAGCTGGAATACATTTAATGGGGTTCTTATGATTCTCTCAGAGGGAGAGATGGAAAGGTGCACAGGGGGATGGGTCGTCGGGGTTCTGCTGCATGTGGGGGATGGAAGGGAGAGATGGAAAGGTGCTGTGCAGGGAGATGGGTTGGCAGGGTTATCGGGGTTCTGCTTAGGGGATGAGAGAAAGGGAATGAAGATTTAGCCTGACCAGGGGAGAGAGGGAGAGGATTCTGAAAGTGGTGAGTCATGTGGATAAGATCAAAAGGGAAATGACTAGTGAGAGAACAGTGAGTATAGTGGTAGGATTGTGGTAATGGGGAGTAGATAGAAGGAAATAGGAGGCTGGGAAAGAAGTGAGATGGGAAATGGGAGAGCTAGGGACTGAGAGAAGATGGAGAATTGAGAGGTAGCTGAAAATTTAAAAAGAAGAAGGGTGAGAGAGGGCAAGATTTGAGAGGACAGAGGCAAAAAAAAAAAAAGAAAAAGTTAAGAAAGCTGAAAGGGAAAAATCAATACACTGGAGACAGGCATAAGGAAGGAAGGAATGGAACAGTAGAGAAGAGGAGGAAAAAATGGACAGCAGATACTGGAAAAAGAATTGGTGGAAGACAGACAAAAATCAGAAAGAGAAACTGGGACCAAGATGATGGAAAAACAAAATGACCAGACAACAAAAGGTAGAAAAAATAATTTTATTTTTGATTTTGTGATTACAATATGTAAGATTTGAAATATGTATCCTGCTAGACAGCAAGTGTGAACTAGGTCCTAAAAGAGAGAGGAAAAGCCTTTTTTATTTATTTTGTTAATGTATATTGTGTATAAAACTGTCATACGAACCCGCCCCAAATCCTTCCCCCCCTACCGGTCCCTGGAAAAATTTGCTTCTATAAAAGCGGTCCTTGGTGTCAAAAAGGTTGGGGACCACTGATCTAGAGGCTTAAGGTTTGCCACATCTGTCTTCAGCTTGCTAGTATTAAAGAGGAGCTCAGTAAACTTAAGCAGGAATTGGATGTAATTAAAGCAGTTTCTATCACTAAACAGATTCATATCAATTTACCATTACTACTTCAAAGAATAAAACAACCCAAGAATATATGGGTCACACAGGTAGACTATGACAGGTGACACAAAAACATGTACCCTCACAATTGTTGCCCCTACAAAATGCTCCATTAGAACCAGTGAAAATAGCTCAAAAAGAAAAGCACCCCAAATCACAAATATAAAACTCAAATCAGCACAGCACAAAATAAACTCACTATACAGCAGTACAAAAAAACAAAAATAAATTCAGCCTTTCCTTCCTGAATTAGCATACAGACAATTCACAGTAACAGTTCACAGGTCTCCAGATTCAAAAATGTTTTCCATAAGACATATGCCTGGTTTAAGTAGCTGGCATAAATGGTTCAGAGACTTTGGGCTAGATTTCACAAAGCTTACCGATCGTATACCGATCATTTTGTGACCTCTTTGCGACCCTGACCCGATTCACTAACCTTGTGGCCGATCCAATTCAGATCCGCGCATGCAAATGAGGGGAAATGTCATGCAAAGCAGGAAGGACGTGATTTACTAAACTTTTGCAGGAACACCGACTGGGCTGGCCGATCAAAAAAGAAGTGACTGGTGGGGACCAGTCGCTCACAAACTTTCCTGCTCTCTGCTTACTTCTCCTGCCTTGCCGCCCGGACTTCTCCTGCCTTTCAGCCCTGCCTTCTCCTGCCTTGCCGCCCTGCTCTCTGCCCCGACTCGCCACCCTGTGTCCCAAATCTGACTTGCCACCCCGACTCTCCTGCCCTTCCCCCACAGTGCGAGCCCGTGGTTTTAACCCATGGGTTTAAAGCGGGTTAAAACCACAGACTCACGAAGTATTAAAAAAGAAAAAAAAAAGCCGCTCGCAGCTCTGTAAGCATGCGCAGACCATCTACAGACAGAGAAGATGGTCTGCGCATACTTCAGGATCGCTCACTAGTGATCCGTGTGGTCGGTGGGGGCGTTCCTCCGATCGCCCCTATTTGCATGCTGACCCTTGGTGAATTCGTTGGCCTGCTGCGGATCGGCCACGGATCGGGCATGATCAGGCAGGATAGTGAATGTAGCCCTTTACCTTTTACAGTCAGGGTGTTAAATAGACTGACGGAAAGGATTGTGGAGCACAGGATAACTTTTCCCTTCCTCAACACCCTGGGAAAGGATTTCTGTACACCAGTCAATGTCGGGGACCTTGCTGGCTTTAAATCAACCTTTCCAACATAGGGAACAACTGGCACTGCAAACATTAACTGCTTTAAAGTTCATAGAAGCAGAAAAACCAAACAGGTAAGTTCTTGCACTCAAACTGCCACAGTGTTTGAGTCAGCTTCCTTGCATAGCTGTTACAAGGTAACGCGATCAGTTAGCTGCTCCAGCCTCAGACATAACTCAGCAAAACAAAACAAGCAGGCAAAAGCAAAAATGCAAAATAAATTGTTTCTCTTGAAGCTGGCTTTGAAAACTACCAAACATGTTCATGGCTTTACTCAGGTAAGCATTCTTCAGAAATAAACTAACTTTCTTCAGTGGCAAAAATCCATGAAACCACACACAACAGAGGCACCACACTCATGTTTGCAGCAGTTTATTTCCTTGGCTTCTTCACATGAAACAGGTTCTCTCTGTGTCTCTTGGAAATCCAACAACTCCACTTTATCCAACTGCTCCATAGCTGGGACAGAAGTAACCTCCTCCATTTCTCAGTCTTTCAGCCCTTCACCGTGTGGCTGGGGAGAGGGCAAACGTCTCTCCTTCCCTTCTACCCCTTCCTTTCTGAGAGGTTTGCTTTTACAGAGCTCATAACCAGGCCCCCAGGGGGATGGGTATCAGCTCTCTAGAGAATTGCATACATTTAACAGAGGACAGCTTTCCCTGTACCTTTCTTAAAGGTACAGCAGGTGATTTAGGGAGAAAACTTCTGACAGAGCTTGGCATGTCCCTTTAGGAATGAAAGCTGTCTTGAATGTCCCTTTCTGGTTCAGGCTGGCTAACCCAGCGATAGTCATTGTCTAAAGATTCCAGTTCACTGACCTGGTCAGCTCTTCTGCACTGGGGCTTCCTAGACTTCACATCCCACACAGGAACAAAACCTCTGCTGGCAGTGGGTTTGTTACAAGGTATGTGGAGTAACAGGCAAATACTGATTATAATTAAAGAAGAAACTAAGGATTCAAAAACTGATGTAGTTATCTACCTAAAAACAAATGACCTGGTGAACAATACCGCGTTTGTGGTGCAGAGAACTTTTCAGGAGCTGTCGGAGAGGTTAAAACCTTTCATAAAGATTGCAGCTTTTTCAGAACTACTGCCTACTTATGGAAAAGGAGAGGAAAGATTACAAAAACTGAGCACTGCAATAGGCGGCTCAAAGACTGGTATCATCAAGAAGGCTTTAGATACATAGGAGGATGGGGGAAACACATGGAAAAACAAAATACTATATTGTAATGATGGGCTGCATCTTACTATGGCAGGAAGAAGATTCCTTGCTGAGAAATTCAGGCAATATGTTTCTAGGCATTTAAACTAGAAGGTGGGGGTGGCATATGAATGCAGGTCACTTTCGGTGATCACCTCTAGCAAAAGACAAGATGTGACAGTAGTAAATATAGCAATGTAAACAATAATCTTAGCAATTCACTTCTTAGCAACACAGTAGGCAGTGAGAATACACAAAAATCTATACAGAAAATGAGATTGCCATTGAAATGTAGCTGGAAAGCAACAACCAAAGTTGCTCGCAGTCTAAGCAACAAAGTTCATGATCTGCAGGCTCTGATGTTAGAGGCAGACAAATAGACTTAGATATTGACTTGAGGCGGTCCAGAGGAGGGCGACGAAAATGATAGGAGGCTTGCGCCAGAAGACGTATGAGGAGAGACTGGAAGCCCTGAATATGTATACCCTAGAGGAAAGGAGAGACAGGGGAGATATGATTCAGACGTTCAAATACTTGAAGGGTATTAACGTAGAACAAAATCTTTTCCAGAGAAAGGAAAATGGTAAAACCAGAGGACATAATTTGAGGTTGAGGGGTGGTAGATTCATGGGCAATGTTAGGAAATTCTACTTTACGGAGAGGGTAGTGGATGCCTGGAATGTGCTTCCGAGAGAGGTGGTGGAGAGTAAAACTGTGACTGAGTTCAAAGAAGCATGGGATGAACACAGAAGATTTAGAATCAGAAAATAATATTAAATATTGAACTAGGCTAGTTACTGGGCAGACTTGCACGGTCTGTGTCTGTGTATGGCCGTTTGGTGGAGGATGGGCAGGGGAGGGCTTCAATGGCTGGGAGGGTGTAGATGGGCTGGAGTAAGTCTTAACAGAGATTTCGGCAGTTGGAACCCAAGCATAGTACCGGGTAAAGCTTTGGATTCTCGCCCAGAAATAGCTAAGAAGAAAAAAAAAAAAAATTTTAAATTGAATCAGGTTGGGCAGACTGGATGGACCATTCGGGTCTTTATCTGCCATCATCTACTATGTTACTATGTTACTATGTATTGTTGCTATCACAGAGACATGGTTCAGTGATTCCCATAGATGGGCTGCAAACATACAAGGCTATAATCTTTCTAGGAAGGACAGAGATGTCTGAAAAGGTGTGAGGAATAATGTCCAAGTGACTTAAGTGTGGGAGGTCTGGGGAAAGGATCGCTCTGAAAAGAGAACATGGAACGTCTGTCTACATGGGTATTGTCTACAGACCTCCAAAACAATTGGAACAACTTGATAAAGATCTACAGAATCAGGAAGAAGTAGAGAGACAATGGATGTCTTTCAAAGTGCTTTGCTCAGACAAATGGTGAGAGAACCCACGAGGGAAGGAGTGATGCTGGATCTCTGGTGCTCACAAATGGGGAAAGTATCTCTAATGTCTGTGTTGTGCTCAGCGGGTGGAAATGATCATCAAACAGTTTAGTCTGATATAACAGCTAAAGTAGAGGGCAACCAGACAAAACTTTAAGACCTGGATTTCAAACATGCAGACTTTAGTAAAATGGGGGAGTATCTGAAAAAAGAGCTGATAGAATGGGAGGACATAAGAGAAGTAGAAAAACAGTGATCCAAGCCAGTGGTGTACCTAGCTTATTTGACACCCATGGCTGATCATTTTTAACCCCCCCTTCCTCTCTATATAAAAAAATATTTTTAGTAATAATCCACAAGTCACACAACAAGGGTACACTTAGGAAAAGGCAGCATTTTAAACACTGGCAGTGAGCACTAGAACATCAGTACACCTGTTTTAAAACTAAACAAGCCAGATTAGTACAGATCAATCCTGCACAGTCAATACTAACAGAAAACCATGTCTTTTTCATACACAGATACTCCCTTGCCCAGTATAGATTAAGTAATCGCAATCTAAAAGTAGAAATATGTAGACAAAAGTTAAACTGAAACACCATGAAGCCAAACTCTGCATATAATGCAACACCACGGCAACAGCAACAGTGTGACACATATCTTCTAATACTGTTCAAAATATAAAGAAAGCAGATGTAAATTTGTACATTTTCTGACGTCATACTCTATGTTTCTATACAGTGTCCAAAATTGATCTGACAGGGGCATCAACACCTTCTTTCTTCTACTGGTCACGCCTCTCTCTATATAGCCTGGAATCCTTCTGGCACCGCCTTATCATACTGTTTCTTTGCCTTTAGATCTTCAGACACTATCACCCCGAGGTCCCTCTCTCCATCCGTGTATATCAGCCTCTCACCTCCCAGCACATATGGCTCCTTCCGATTGCTAATCCCCAAATGCATTACTCTGCATTTCTTTGCATTGAATTTTAGTTGCCAGATATTCCTCTAACATTTGCAGATCCTTTTTCATGTTTTCCACTCCCTCCTTGATGTCTACTATGTTACAAATCATGGTATCATCTGCAAAAAGGCAAACCATTCCTTCTAACCCTTCGGCAATGTCGCTCACAAACATATTGAACAGGATCGGCCCTAGAACTGATGCTTGAGGGACTCCACTACTCACCTTTCCTTCATCTGAGCGAATTCCATTAACTGCCACCCTCTGGCGTCTGTCCGTCAACCACTTTCTAATACATTTCACCACTTTGGGTCCTAATTTCAGCCTGTCAAGTTTGTTCAAGAACCTTCTATGCTGAAATCTAAGTAAATTACATCTAGCATATGTCCTTGATCCAATTCTCTGGACACCCAATCAAAAAATTCAACAAGATTTGTTTGGCATGATTTACCTTTAGTAAAACCATGTTGCCTGGGATCCTATAATCCATTAGATTCTAGGAATTTCACTATCCTTTCTTTCAGCAATGCTTCCATTATTTTTCCAATAACCAAAGTGAGGCTTACCGGCCTGTAGTTTCCTGCTTCATCTCTGCGACCATTTTTGTGAATAGGGACCACATCCACTCTTCTCCAATTCCCAGGATCCATTCCGGTCTCCAAAGATTTGTTGAATAAATCTGTAATAGGACCCGCCAGAACCTCTCTGAGCTCCCTCAATATCCTGGGATGGATCCCGTCCGGTCCCATTGCTTTGACCACCTTCAGTTTTTCAAGTTGTTCATAAACACTTTCTTCCGTGAATGGCACAGTATCTACTCCATTCTCCTGTGTAACTTTGCCAGACAATCTCGGTCCTTCTCCAGAATCTTCTTCTGTGAACACAGAAAAAAAGTATTTGTTTAGCATGTTTGCTTATTCCATATCACTCTCCACATATTGATACATATTATCATCATATTCCATTTTTCATCTTGGTCCTTTTACTAATATATCTGAAAAAAAATTTTGTTTCCCTTTTTTACTTTTCTAGCCATTTGTTCTTCCACTTGCACTTTTGCCAAATGTATTTCTCTCTCTTGGCTTCTTTCAGTTTCACCTGGAAGTCCTTTCTGTATTCCTCTTGGGGGATTTTTATATTTCACGAATGCCAACTCTTTTGCCTTTGTTTTCTCCACCACATGTTTAGAGAACTACTGTATATCGGTTTCCTTTTTCTCTTGTTTTTATTTATTTTCCTCACATAAAGATCAGTAGCCATGTTTATTGCTCCTTTCAGCTTAGACCATTGTTTTTCCACTTCCCTTATGTCCTCCCGTCCTAACAGCCCTTTCTTCAGATTCACTCCCATTTTACTAAAGTCCGTACATTTGATATCTAGGACTTTGAGTTTTGTGTGGCCACCCTCCACTTTAGCTGTTATATCAACCAAACTGTTTGATGATCGCTATTTCCCAGTTGGGCACTCACTCTAACATTAGAGATACTCTCCCCATTTGTGAGGACCAGATCTAATATCGTTTTTCCCTCATGGGTTCCATCACCATTTGTCTGAGCAAAGTCTCTTGAAAGGCATCCATAATCTCCCTACTTCTTTCTGATTCCGCAGATGGAACTTTCCAGTCCGAATCTGGCAGATTGAAGTCACCCAGCACCTCCTTTTTCCTTTTGAACCTTTGGATATCTGCAATCAGATCTTTATCAATTTGCTGCAATTGAGTTGGAGGTCTGTAGCAGAGAATGACATGGGGAAAAAGTTTGTCCCCGTCACTGCCCCGTCCACACAATCACTGTCCCTGCCATCACCTCATCTCTGCAACCACTGTCCTCGCTCCATCTCCACAACCACTGCCCCCACCCCATTCTCGTGACTACTGTCCCCACAGCATCCATAGAAGCCTCAGTACTGCAATATTTAGCTTATTCCTTCCTTATAAATTAAAGTTCTGGCTGCTGAACTAGAGAAAGAGATGTTCAGCTGGCAGGGCTTTGTTCATAAATTTTTATCAACACAACTAATATACTACTTTATCCTTAAGTAAAAAAAGAAAAAGAAAATAAATAGAAATTTTTTTTCTACCTTTGTTGTTTGGTTTCTGCTTTCCTCTTCTCATTCAGTTCCTTCTATCCACTGTCTGCCTTCTCTCTGCATCTTCCATTTGCTCTGTTACTGTGCCTCTCCCTTCCATCTCTCCCTCTACACCCCCCTAATTGGTCTGGCACCCATCTTCTTCCCTCCGCTCCTCCCATAGTCTGGCATCTCTGTCTTCTTCCCTTCCAGCGTCTTCTCCCCACTCTCTGCTCCCCATTTCCCTTCAGCGTCTGCTCCCTACTTGCTGTTCCCCATTTACCTTCATCATCTTATCCCCACTCTCTGTTTCCCATTTCCCTTCAGCGTCTTCTCCCTACTCTCTGTTCCCCATTTCCCTTTAGCGTCTTCTCCCCATACTGTCTTCCACATTTCCCTTTTGCGTCTTCTCCCCACTCTCTGTTCCCCATTTCCCATTAGTGTCTTCTCCCCACACTGTCTTCCACATTTCCCTTCAGCGTCTGTTCCTCTCCACCCCCCTTCAGCATCTGTCCCATTCTTTTCCACCATCACCCTTCCCTCTTGCCACCCCCTTCAGTGTCTTTTCCTTTTCACCGCCCTTCAGCACCCCTCGCTCGGTCTGACTAACTCCCTCCCTCTTACCGTCGTGGCATGTTACAATGTAATTTGTGCAAGCGGCCGGAGCCTGCCTGAAGTCGCGTGTGTCTGTGGGTAGAAGCTTCTCCTCTGACGCAACTTCCGGTTGCACAAATTACACTGTAACGCACATGTATCAAACACAAGATCTGTGGGCTGAATCCAGCCCACCTGGCCTTTTTATGTGCCCGTGGCAATGCTCCTGAACTTCCCCTTCTCACAGCCCAGCGTGTCCTCCCTCCCATGCCAGTCTAACGTTGCCGTCTTACCAGAAAGTCTGCCGGCTTCGGCAGCGATTCGGCAGTGTTGTCCATGGCTCCCCCTCCTGCCTTCCGTCCGCCGCAGTCCACCTAGGTGGAAACAGGAAGTTGCGCATCATTGGAGACAGACCGCGGCATGCGAAAAGCAGGAGGGGGAGCCACGTACAACACTGCTGAATCGCTGAGGCCGGCAGACTCCTTGGCTTGGTGGTGACATCGAACTGGAGGGAAAGACACGCCAGACTGTGAGGAGAGAAAGGCAAGCTGGGCTGTGAAGAATGCGAGATGAAGGGAGTGAGGTTGGACCTGGGGTAGTGTGGAGGAAGAGGAAAAAAGATACTTGAAGGGAGAACTGGAGGCAGGCAAACAGGAGGAGAGATGGGATGGGGCTGTTGGGAAGAGAAAGGGAGAGAAGTTGGATCTGGAGATGGAAAATTGGTAGGTAGCTGAAAATTTAAAAGGGAGAAGGATAAGAAAGAGGGTGAGATTTGAGTGGACAGAGGCAGAAAAGAAAAAAGGAGAAAAGGTGAAAGGAAAAAATCAATATGTTGGAGACAGGGACTAGAGCAAGAGAGAAGAGGAGAAAAAAAATGGACAGCAGACACACTGGAAAGAGAATTAGAAGATAGACAAAATCAGAAAGAGAAACTGGGACTAAAAGCAAAATAACCTGTCAACAAAAGGTAGAAAAAAATAATTTTATTTTTTATTTTGTGATTACAATATGTCAGATTTGAAATGTGTATCCTGCCAGAGCTGATGTTAGACAGCAAGCGTGAACTAGGCCCTAAAAGAGAGGAAAAGTCTTTTTTATTTATTTTATAGCCGGTGTGGGGTTGCAGAGGTTATATTCCTATACTTCTACTAAGATTAACCCCCCTCCTTTGCTGGCACGCAGCATGGGTTTTGGCAGCGGTGGCAATTAATCCGAAGCTCACAGAAGTCTTGTGAGCGTCAGAGCAGCTGTAAGCGCTGGGGCCCACGCTGTGCATCAGCAAATGAGGGGAGAAGTATCGTAATTAAAAATTTGGCCCGCGACTTAGCCTGTGTTTTAGATTTCGGCCCCTTATGTGATTTGAGTTTTACACCCCTGCTGTAACGCATCACGAAGGTAATAGGGAGGGAGGGGGCCGGTAGGTAGGAAGGAGGGGGGGGGGCCATGCGCAATCAGTGACCGCGTGCATTCCCTCCCTTAACTGCAGAGACAAGGCCATTCACCACTCCACGACTCTAGTGAATCCATGTTGCCTTGGGTCCTGTAATCCACTGAATTCCAGAAACTGAACTAGTCTCTGTTTTAAAAGTGTTTCCATTAATTTACTTACCACAGAAGTCAGACTTATTGGCCTGTAGTTTCCTACTTCTTCCTTTCTTCCACTTTTATAAGGAAGAAGTAAGGAACAATAGGCTATATAGAACTGAGTTTCAGCTCACACATCAAATTCTACTGCCTACTATTCAAGGCTATTAATGGAGAAAGCCCAACCTACTGGAACAACCGACTAACTCAATCCACCTCAACCAGGCACGGGAGAACCCACTCACTATTCACACACCCACCATCCAAAAATGTCAAACGAAGAAAACTATATGACAACCTAATAGCCACCAAAGCTGCTAAACTGGACAGACAAATCACCAATCTGCTGTCCTCGACCACAGACTACAAAACCTTCAAGAAAGAAACTAAAACCCTACTCTTCAAAAAATACATAAAACCTATTTAACACGACCAGTTCCTATCCAATCCCCACCTGCCCACTCTATACCTATAACAAATCTAAAATGCTTCTAATTACTCAACATGTATCACCTTAAGGTCTCGACAACTCTTATGTAATTCTTATGTAACTCTTACGACAACTCTTATGTTATGTTCAATTCTTGTAACCTCTTGACAACTCTTATGTAATCCGCCTTGAACTACAAGGTATTGGCGGAATAGAAATCACTAATGTAATGTAATAGAGCTGCTCTTACCTTTCCAGCCTTATTGCTTGGAGGCCGTAATTTGAACTTCTGCCACTGGGAGCACCCTAAACAGTCTTAATATTAAACTATCTGTTCTGAATATGTGCAGATCCTCAGAGGATACAGGAGGATGTGCAGCCACATACAGAGAGTCATTACCTCATGTGTATCAGTCAATAGGAGCTGAAAAGCAGAGCTAAAAGGTAGGACCATGTGTGAACAAGTTGCTCACTGGTAGCACCGACCCTGACAGGACTGAAAAGATTAAAAGTAGTGCTTTTAAATGTCTGGTTTTATATCTGTCTCAATCAGTAGACAATTTCCTGGTCAGTTACCCACAATTATGGCTTGATCAGATATTTTGCCCACTCTTGAATGAATGTTTATTTTGTCCTGTCAGCACTACACAAAAGAAACCAATAATACCTGTCAGTGGAGTAGCGAGGATAGAAGATGCCCCTGCGCCCTCCTGCTCCTTCCCCATCCCCCATGCCACACTCGCACCCTCCCTTCCCCCTATACCTGTTGAAATCTTCGCCACACGATCAGCTTCTTTGGCCTGCTGCTTGTGCTGGCGTTGGCTTTCCCTCTAATGTCACTTCCTGGCTCCGCGACCAGGAAGTGATTTCAGAGGGGAGCCAGGCCGGCATGAGCAGCAGGCTGGAGAAGTTGCTCGCTATGGCAAAAAATTTAAAGAGGAAGGGGGGGGGGGGGAGAAGGGAGGGTATGAGTGGGGGGCAGGGAAGGATCGGTGCCTAGGGTGGTCCACCCCCTTCTCCCTTACTACGCTACTGATACCTGTTACTACCCCAGGGGCTGTATGGTAATAAATTTTGAATGATTTTGTGTTTAAATTACTGTGCTCTTAAGGAAGGCTCAGAACATTGCTAGCAAACACATACCACAGCATCCCGGACTGCAGAGTAATTTCATCTCTAGATGGAGGTTTCTACATGTTACCATTACTGACATACTACATGCGCTTATTCCCACATAGTTGTCGTTTCCTCTGCCCTGTGCAAGAACAGTGATTCAACATCTGTTCTTTGAAGGCTGTTTGCTCTGGGAAAGCAGTGTGTTTTTCCATAAATTTAGGTCATTAATTTGTATGTGCTCTTTGTTTATTTAAGATACAGGACAAAAGGGGCAGCTGCTGAAACATTTGGTTGTGCCCGAAGGATAGCGGGGCTGGAGGTGCTGGAGCTCTGTGAAGGAGCAGCTTGATTGGGCTTCCACAGCTACAGGGACAGAACTTTGTGGGAAGACTTTGCCAAGTCATGCGGCCCTCAGCGCTCCAGCATTTCCCTGACCCTTTTAATTACCTGTTCCTGATTTGAGAGAAA
Source organism: Geotrypetes seraphini (assembly GCF_902459505.1). NCBI lineage: Eukaryota > Metazoa > Chordata > Amphibia > Gymnophiona > Dermophiidae > Geotrypetes > Geotrypetes seraphini. The sequence goes on from NC_047086.1 coordinate 288,775,308, forward strand.
AAAAAAAAAGCACACATAACCCACAGCAAGGTTTGAAGAAAATGCTGGGGGTAAATTAGCCACCTAAAATTCTAAATGCAACCTGACACACAAAAAAACAGGCAATTATTCACTTTTTTTTTTTTTTGTTTAAATGCATTTATTTGAGTGCTGCTTCTGGCCGGTGAGGGTGCCGCTCCACCAAATAGCAAAATGCCAATGTGACCTATATAATTAGACGCTTATAAACAGAAGCACAATAATGTCCTGTAAATTGATTGTTCACAGCATTTAATGCTCTTAAATTGGCCATTAAGTGCAGAATAAGTTATAGGGGTATTATTGTTATTATGAAGCATTGCAGAGGTTTTATTTTTCATCATAAACCTAATGGACTCAGGCAAATTAGGTACATTTAAGAAGGTCATGTGTTTCCTGTTGCTGCTAAATTCTAACTAATTTAATGCATCCACATCGGGTTGAGGTGAAAGAAGTGGCCATTTTCAAATACATGTTTCTTATCCAAAAAGCATGCATGGTTAAGGAATGTGGGAGGAATCACTTCTCCTCCCCTTGAGTTTTTTAAGGCACCCTTTCATCTAAAAAACTTAATGTTAAATGGTTATTCTATAGATATATAAACATCAAAAACCATTAAATAATTAGACTGGTGGGTAGACACTAAATTAAATTCCTATGATAATTAAGATTTTAACTGTGGGGGCAAGCCTCAGAACAATGGAGTCGATCTTTCCCATTTTTTGGGGATTTCTTCAAAAAGAAGAAACCATCCTCTCTTGCACTCCTTTTAACATCATAGGCTTGAGACCCACCTCCCTACCAAATAACTTAATTTAATTAATTTAAACTACTATATTCCTTCTTTTTATTTCCTTCAATTATAAATTTATCTTATTAGCTATTTATTTCATCCCAAATTTAGAACATATTCTAAAAAAGTTTTTAATTTAATCATTCAAAGTTCATATCTTCCTTATACATATCTACCTACCAATCTAATACTCGGGACCATCAGAATACTCTACAATATTATACTATAAAACTTATAAGGTGCTTAATATTAAAGTGCATCAATGCTTGAAATACTTTGACATACTACTAAAGATATATAAAAAAAACTTCTGTTCATCTAATCTCAGTTTCTCTCAGTTCATTCAATCACAGTTCATTTAATCGCAATTCATCTTCGTTCTTTTCATAAAGTGCTCACGATGCTTAAATTCATTAAATAACTTAGTTCATAAAGTACTTTATATGTGCTTTTGATGTACTATTGAGGATATGAAGAATACTTCAATTTATCACAATTCATATAATCGCAGTTCATGTTAGCGATACTCAAATTAATTGAAAAAATCAAATCTGTGATTAAGGCAGTGTTATTGTATACTTAGCTTGAATCCACTTGAATATATTCTCTTTTAAAACAGCAGCCGTTGCTGAAATTTATAGTCATCCAACGAGGCCTACGTTTTCGGGACTGGCTTACAACCCACTGCCTCAGGGATATATTCTTTTTGCAATGCCTCTTTTTTGTAGCCTCACGTCTCTGTTGGTTCCGAGCAACAAAAAAGAGGCGTTGCGAAAAGAATATATCCCTGAGGCAGCGGGTTGTAAGCCAGTCCCGCGAAACGTAGGCCTACATGTGGTAGGGGCAGGGCCGGAGCAGGGGTGTTCCTAACACTTATACACTAAGAACCCGGATTCTCTATAGGGCACTGATATCAATGGCCGCCTAAAAAGTAGTCACCAATCACTTGTCAATCATGTGATGGCGCCCTATAAAGAATCACGCCTCTGCGAAAGATAGGCACTGGAAATGAAGGTCGGGATTTTCTGGGCTTACATTTCCAGTGCCTATCTGAGTCATAAATCGCGCCTATGTAGGTGCTTTAGGCTGCCTAATGCCACGTCCAGTGTTAGCTCCACCCACAGTGGCGTTTGGCGGCCTAAAGCACTTGATTCCAGTGCATATTATTTAGATACTGGTAGGCACTTTAATGTTGCCATTGTTTGCCATTTTACATTACATTGCATTACAGATTTCTATTCCGCCATTACCTTTCGGTTCAAAGCGGATTACAAAAAGAGTTATGGAAGGAGAGTTACAAAGTTAGATCAGGGATCAGTTCCAAGAGTGGGTTAGGTAGGATCAGGGTTAGAGAGAGGATGGTAAGAAGGACGGTATTCATGGTATTAAGCCTTATTCAGGGATTTCTTGAAGAGTATAGTTTTTATTTCCTTTTTGAACATCTTGTAGTCTGGGGTTGTTATCAATAGGTTGGAGATTTGTTATCTAGTTTTGCTGCTTGAGTGACTAGTAGGCCGTCGTATAGTTTTTTCCATTTTACTTCTTTGATTGGGGGGTATGTGAATGGGGTGTGTGTTTTTCTATGTCTGGTAGAGGTAGTTTGGATGAAGTGGTTGTTTAGGTAGATTGGGCTGTCTCCGTTTATAGTTTTAAATAGTATACAGTAGAATTTAAATTGTATTCTTTCCTGGATTGGAAGCCAATGTGAATCAATGTATGCCTCAGTAATGTGGTCATGTTTCTTCAATGAGTAGACGAATCTTAGAGCTGTATTTTGAATTGTTTGTGGTTGTTTAATCATTATTGCAGGGCAGGTGAGGTAGAGGATGTTGCAGTAGTCCAGTATACTTAGAATTAGAGATTGTACTAGGAGCTGAAACTGTGTTCTTTCGAAGAATTTTCGGACTTGTCTAAGGTTTCTCATAACTGTGAAAGATTTCTGTATTGTTTTGTTTATTTGTGGTTGCGTGGTACAGCCTCTGTCAATAGTCATACCTAGTAGTTTTAGGGTGGTTTGCATAGGGTAATTGATTGAGTTGATTTCTAAGTTGGTTGTGGTTGGGACTGTGTTATTTTCTAGGAGGATGAATTTAGTTTTGTCTGGGTTGAGTTTCAGTTTGTGGTCTTCCATCCAAGTCGTTACTGTGACTAGTGTTCGGTGTAGTGTGTCTGTCATTGAGAGCTTTGGTTGGTCGAAAGGCATGAGGATGGTGATGTCATCAGCACAGCTATAAGAGGTTAGGCCTTTTTTGTTCAGGTAAACACTGAAAGAGGCCGTATATAGGTTAAAGAGAGTAGGGGATAGTGGAGATCCTTGTGGTACGCCGCAGGGGTTGGACCAAGGTTTGGATTTTTCTTTGTCTGATTTTACTTTGTATGTTCTGGATTTTAAGAACCCTTTAAACCATGAGTATACTCTATCTGAGATGCCTATTGAGTCCAAAATTTGCAGTAGGATGCTATGGTCTACCAAGTCAAATGCCGCCGTCAGGTCCAGCTGTATGAGCAGCATTTTTTTCCCAGTGCTGTGTCGATAAGAGAGCCTAGTAGTGACTCTGTGCTGAAGTCAGTTCTGAAGCCAGATTGCGTGGGGTGGAGTAAGTTATGGTCTTCGAGATAGCTGGTGAGGAGTTTGGCTACTAGTCCTTCTGTTAGTTTGATATATAGAGGTATTGAGGCGATTGGTCTGTAGTTGGATGGGTTGTCTGTTGGTCCTTTTGGGACTTTTAGGATTGGGGTGATGATGATTTCGCTGAGTTCAATCGGGAAAATGCTGTATGTGATCATGGTTTGTATCCAATGTAGGAGTAGAGTACGGAACTTAGTGCTCGCGGATGTCAGGAGATATGGTGGGCAGTGGTTGAGTTCACAGGATGCGTGGCTGTACTTATTGTAGAGTTTGTTGAATTCAGTCCAATGTATCTTAGGGAATTGGGATCAGCTTCTGTCTGCAGTACATGATTTATTTTCTGTGGGAAGTATTGTGACATCAATTAGGTGGGCTGGAGTACTATTGAGGGTAGCTCTGGTGTTTGTAATTTTATTCTTGAAGTGTTCTGCTAGGAGGGAGGCTGAGAGGGAGGGGTTATTGTTAGTGGTCAAATAGGGTTTGGTGTTAGTTAGATCTCTTAATATTTGGAATAGTATACAGGGAATAATATTTGGAATTTTATACAGTGTTTGTTACTTAGGATACCTATTGGTACCTTGATTTAGATGCCGCATTTCCCCCTAAGATTCTAGAATACTTTCAGTTATGGGTAGGACTGTAAATTTTAGTTGCAGTCTTTCACACCAGACATTGATAAGACATAAGCACCTGTGACTAAATGTTGACATAGAAATACCAGCGTATACTAGTATTCTATATTGGGAATGATTCACATAATTAATGATATGTAACTTATTTATAAATGATCTAGTAATTGGGACTATGAGTGAGGTGATTAAATTTCCAGCTGACACAAAACTGTTCAAATGCATGCGGACTGTGAAAAACTGCAGGAAGATCTTAGGAAATTGAAGACTGGGCGTCAAAATGCAGATAAAGGTTAATGCGGACAAATGCAAAGTGATGCGCATTGGGAAGAATAATCCAAATCACAGTCACCGAATGCTAGGGACCACCTTGGGGGTCAGCGCTCAAGAAAAGGATCTTAGTGTCATCATGGCCCAATGTGTGGCGGCGGCCAAGAAGGCAAACAGGATGCTAGGAATTATTAGAAAAAGGATGGTTAACAAGACTAAGAATGTTATACTACTTCTGTGTCGCTCAATGGTGAGACCTCACCTTCTGTATTGATAAGATTGGCTGCAGATCTTATCATCATCCCATAAAAAAGACCTCGTGACATTGACAGTTACAATAAGATAGGTTTATTAGCAATAAGCAAAAGGCAACTCACATGAAATAGCAAAGTACAGCATATTGGCTATAAGGATAACATACAAACGAAATAGCAATCTGATGTTCTTTTGGGTCTGACTCCTCTCTCTTCTCTCCCTGTTATACCCGTCGGCATAATATTTATAGTAGTCTAGGGTACCACCTAGTTACAGATTACATCACATTCATCATTTCTATTGTCTATATAGTGTATACACTTATCATGGAGCCATACTGAAGCATGATTTCACCTCGTGCCAAAACTGACCTTTCTATATTTCCCTGACAAATGCATTCCCAATCCTAAGGCTAATAACTTCAGAGAGCAAGCCCCCACCTTCCTGAGTTACACTGCCCTTTGCTAGCACTTCTTAGGAGGATCTCTTATCATGCACTGTACTGTTCTGAAAAGTCCCAAAACAGTGATGTCACAGTCAGGAGATCTGACTGCTGGTTTCTGGAGCAAAGGTGAATCTCTCTCTTACTGGCAGAGAGGAAAATTACTGCTTAGAAGTTTGAATTCATATGCACAATGTCTCTCTTAGAAATATAACTATTTGGGGTTCTCAGGGGTCTTCGCCTACAATATATGCAGGTCTTATGCTTGCGTCTTCTGCCGCCTACATTTTCATGCAGGTCTTACTCCCAATTCTCCTTCATTGCCTGATTCATCCTCAGTACTGCGTTTGGTTCTAGTCTCCTTATCTCAAAAAAACATATAGTGGCACTAGAAAAAGTTCAAAGAAGAGCGATCAAGATGATAAAGGGGATGGAACTCCTCTCGTATGAGGAAAGACTAAAGAGGTTAGGGCTCTTCATCTTGGAAAAGAGACAGCGGAGGGGAGATATGAATTAGAGAATGACACGGTGAAAAAATTGGTCCCCGTCACCGCCCCGTCCCCGTCTCACCATCCTCTGCACCGCCCCATCACCGCCATTCCCTTCACCGCCCCGTCACCGCCACTGCCACCCCATTCACCGCCCCATCACCGCCACTGCAACCCCATTCACCGCCCCGTCACCGTCACCGCTGCATACATAAAAGCCTCAAACGGGTACGATTTTATATACTTTTCTTTATTTATGTATAAAGGAAACATTCTTTAAAACTTTAAAACTTAGTTAAATATTAGTTAATAACTATACAAAAACAAAACACGCAGAGAAAAAATTAATTAATATAAATTCTCAAAACTGACACATTTTGATCACTAAATTTAAAATAGTTATTTTTCATACAGTTTTTCAATCACTAATCTTCCACCACCCCTGGGGCTAGCAATGCAAAAACAAACACGACATGTACTTTAAATGCTTACAATGTTAGCCTACATGGTAAGTAGACGCGGCCGCTGTACCTAATCGCGGCAAAGATCTCCCTGCCGTGATTAGCATAGTGACCGCGGCTACGGCTGCAAGTCTCCCCTCCCCCCAGCGATCACGGCAGGAGGGCACCCAACCCCTCCTGTAGACCCCCCCAACGGCCCTCCCGACAATCGCAGCAGAAGGGTACCCAACCCCTCCTGCCGGTCCTCCCAATGGCCTCCCCTAAGATCGCCGGCAGGAGGGTACCCAACCCCTCCTGCTGGACCCCCCCCCCCCCAACGAACCCTCCCACCCCGGAACCCCCTTAGTCTTACTTTCCAAGTTGGACCGGACGGCTCCTCACACGTATGGCCAGCAGGCTTGCCTCCGTCCAAATGAGGCGGGCCCGCCCCTACCCTGCCCAACCCACAGGATCCTAGGGCCTGATTGGTCTAGGCACCTAAAGCCACTCCCGCTATAGGAGGGGCCTTAGGTGCTTGGGCCAATCAGGCCCTAGGATCCTGTGGGTTAGGCAGGGGAGGGGAGGGGCGGGCCCGCCTCATTTGGACGGAGGCAGGCCTGCTGGCCAGACGAGCGAGGAGCTGTCCGGTCCAACTTGGAAAGTAAGACTAAGGGGGTTCCGGGGTGGGAGGGTTCGTTGGGGGGGTCCGGCAGGAGGGGTTGGGCACCCTCCTATTGGCGATATAGGGGGCCGTTGGGGATGCCGGCAGGAGGGGTTGGGCACCCTCCTACCAGTGATCATAGGGGGGCTGTTGGGGAGCTGGCAGGAGGGGATGGGTACCCTCCTGCCGCGATCGTTGGGGAGGGCTAGTTCTGTCGGCATGAAGGGCTGAGGGCGATCGTCGGGGGGGGCGGGTTCTATTGGCAGGAAGGGTTGATCTGACAAATGAGGAGCACGGTGAAACACAGGTAAATAGCGGTTCCTAGAAGGGGGGACATTGGCCTGCGGGGACAAATCTATTCACCGTTTTTGCGGGCGGTGAAAGGATTTGTCCCCGCGTCTGCGGCGATTTGCTAATGAGGTCACCATAACCCGCAGCCAAACCGCAGCCACGCAGCGGTTCGCTGCGGGGATCGCTCCCCGTGTCATTCTCTAATATGAATGAAGTCTACAAAATGTTGAGTGGTATAGAATAGGTACAAGTGTATCAGTTTTTTATTGCATCAAGATTTACAAAGACTAGGGGACGCTCGATGAAGTTACAGAGTAATACTTTTAAAACCAATAGGAGAAAATATTTTTTCACTCAGAGCATAGTTAAGATCTGGAACATATTGCCAGAGGGTGTGGTAAGAGCAGTTAATGTAGCTGGTTTAAAAAAAGGCTTAGACAAATTCCTGGAAGAAAAGTCCATAGCCTGCTGTTGAGTCAGACATTGGACGGTAGCATGGAATGCTGCCACTTTTTGGGGTTTTGACAGGTACTTGTCCTTGGATTGGCCTCCATGAAGACAGGATACTAGGCTAGATGGACTATTGGTCTGACCCAGTAAGGCTATTCTTTTGTTCTTATGAAATAGAATTCATGCTTATCATGTAGCATCCTAGTGCCTCAATTGTGGCAACCTTTTCAGAATTACCCCCCTAACCCTCAGATTCTATAAATGGCACTTATTGTGCACAATTTAATTGAGTAACGAACCATTTGGCACCAATAATTGGGTGCTAACTATGAATTGTTGGTTTTAACTAGCAACAATTTGGATTTCCATGTGCATCTCGTTAAGTACTGTTCTATAAGGATGCATGCGAAAATATTTTAGCACATAACTGAAAAAAGGGTGTTGCCATGGGAGTGGACTGGGCAGGCCAGGTGCATTCAGTATTATGGAACTTGGGAGACCCATGCCTAATTTACGTGTGAAGATTTATACCAGGTTTCAGTTGGTGCAAATCTCAGAGTTGTGCGCAAATCCCAGTGCTACACTTTATTCTGTAAAGTGCACCCAACTTGGAGTACCATTTATAGAATTCGGCTTAGTGTGCATTTTTTTGAGGTGCTCAAATTTAGACACCATTTACTGAATCAGGTCCGAAATGTCTGCAGTTCATATTCTATAAACTGCGCCCTCACTTAGGCACTAGTAAACACCCTACCAATGTCTAAGTTAAGTGCAAAACGCCATTTAAAAGAAGTCTTGAAACAAGTTTCAAGGTGCTTACTGGTGCCTAAAAAGAGGACACTCAAATCACACCTACGAAAGTGCTTTACAATGCCTAATGCCATTGTAGGCATGGCTTATGCCAGAAGTGGCATTAGGCATCATAAAGCACCTCCGTAGATGCGATTCACATAAAAGGTAGGGGCTGGAAATGTAGGCCTAGAAAACCTTGGCCTACATTTCTGGCGCCTACTTTTCCTGAAGGCACGATTCTATAAACAGCACCGTTGGGTGATTGACACATGATCGGTGGCCAATTTTAAGGTGGCAACTGACAATGGCACTGTTTGTAGAATCTGGGCTTCTGTGATTTTTGAATATTAGGGTCAGAATATTGTAGTATATGTGTGTGTGTGTGTGAACAAATAGACATCAAGATAGCTAGGGTTACCAGATTTTTCCTGAAGGAAAATCTGGACCCATGGCCACGCCCCCAGGCCCACCCATTTCTGCCCGTGTCCTGCCCATCCTGCCCCAGCCCCACCCCTTAACCTGTTTGTGCATCTTGACGTCGGAAGCTTTTCAAAACCCGGACAAAGTGCCAGGTTTTGAAAAGCCGTCCAGACCCCTGGACATGTCCTCAAAAGGATAACATGTCCTGGGAAATCCGGACATCTGGAAACCTTAAAGATAGCTATATGTGCATTAGTGCTGCCCGATTTGCCAATTCGAATCAATTCACCAATTCACTTTGGTGAATCGATTCAAATCGATTTTTTGTCTGAAAATATCAGACTTATCAATTCAGTGACCAACCCTCCCACCATGAGACCTGACATACCCCCAGATCTCCTAAAGCAGCAGTAGCGGTGGCGGTGGCCAGCCTTGAAGAAGCAATGCTCTGAATAGGCTGCTCGCAGCCTGCCCCAGCAGGGCCTTCCCTCTGCTGCAACATCAGTGAAGTCACTGACAACATGGCAGAGGGAAGCCCTGGTGGGGCAGACCTCAAGCAGCCTATTCACAGCGCTGCCTCTTCAAGGCCAGCCACCACCACACTGCTACTGCTTTGGGAGGCCCTAAGGTATGTCAGGTCTCATGGTGGGAGGGTCGGTGGAGTTCTGCTGCATAGGGGTATGAGAGGGAGGAATAGAAAGCTGTTGCACAGCGGAATTGTTGGGAGGGATGGAAATCTGCTGCATAGGGGGATAAATGGGAGGAGAGGAAAGCTGCTGCTCAAGGGGATGGGTGGGAAAGGAGGAAAGATGCTGCACATGGGGGGATAGAGGAAAGAGGAAAAATTGTTAGGATGGAGGAGAGGAAGGGGGAGATGAAACAAAGGAGATATCCTGCATATGATGGAGGGGAGGAATAGATACATGGAGAAGAGAAAGGAGGAAATGTTGGACAAAGGGTGGAGAGCAGGGAGAGATGGTGCATGGGGAGAGAGAAAGAAATGTTGCACATAATAATGGAGAATAGGAAGGGAAAGATGCTGCATGGAGGGGAATAGGAAGGTTTGACCTAGGGTACAAGGCAGGGAGTGAGAGAGAGAGAGATTGAGATGGTAGACAGCTGGAAAGAAACAAATGTTGGATTTAGCAAAGGAAGGTAGAAAAAAAATTTATTTTCTATTTTGTGATTACAATATGTCAGATCTGAAATGTGTATCCTGCCAGAGCTGGTGTTAGACAGTGATTATGAGCTAGAACCTAACAGCGCCGGTTTGGGGTTGAAGAGGGCAAAGGGGGGTGGGATGGGAGAAAAGATTACAAAATAAACTCACCACGATGTTTGGAAAAAAAAACAAAAAAACACTCGATTGGGCAGGGAAAGCAAATTGAATTGAAAATTTTTTTCCCTGAATCGGGCAACACTAAGTTGCATATCTGATATTACAATATTAACAATAACAGCTTTAGGTTTTGCTCTTCATATACAGAAGTCAAATATTTTTTGTGGGTTTTTAACATGCTACCATAATTGATAATCAGAGCCATTGAGACTTACCACAACTGTGATCATCTTGCTTTTGCTGCAGGAGCTGTGTTCACGCACAGTTTAAGATGTTTACTGAACCTGTCAAATAAATTACAGCCTTCAGCAAAGCAGAGGAGTCCTGTTTTAGGTCTTTAATTGTTTGAACATTGCTTTTAAGCAGGTGTGCTTTATATTTGGTGTATACATAGTATTTATTTGTTTCCCATAATAAAGTAATATTTAACATATGCATGCATATAGAAATTGCCTATTACCCCAGTTTATAAACCCCAGTTTATAAATGCTTATATCTTTCTTTGTGTTAAAAATATATGCTTGTGTACCTGTGCTCAGAAATGACATTTGGTCATGGATGCTATCAGATGAAGTCTAAGCAAGGCACATCTTAGCTCTATATGACATGCCCCAGCCAATGCTCCATTTAATCTCAATTTGGAAAATATTCAAATTCCAAAATCTTCCTAAGCAGCAAAAAAAGGGGACATAATGGACTTTCAACTAATTTTTTTTAAAATCATGAAGTTATTTGTATTATATTGGCTTATAGTCATATAAAGAAACCCATAACTCTGCTAGCATAGAAGTTTAATTTAAAGAACTCGCAGGCAAGTCTCAAATCTAGGGATAATTTGGTGTGATTAGCTTTTTTATCAGACTATTCTATTTCATCAAAAAGAGAAGTATGTAGTCTGTGCTTCAGGAGACGTCATACAACATGACTTAAGCACTCGTTTCTTCCACTGACATTTCTTGTAGCTTGGGAACATCAATTTATTGTAACCAGTGGTAGCTAGTGTTTTACATAGAAGAAGGGAAATATTCAAAAGTACTTTGGTATTCAGCACCAGTGCCAAACATTAAAAAAGACAGAGAGGGGACATCATTTTGAGCTGACTTTTGTTCTTGGGGATGGAAAGAGGGGGTTATCAGATTGGGCTGACTTTTGTTCTTGTAGAGGGGGCATCAGATCACACTGTCTTTTATTCGTAGGGGGTGAAGCATAGGATCGGGTTGTCTTTTGTTCATGAGGGGGTTGGGAAAGAGAGGGATAGCAGGATATTTCAAGCTTCCACCCAGACGTTAGTTTGGTGCTCAGATAGCTAACTGGACAAAGACTGAACTGCATTTTTATGTGATTTTATCTGTCAGTGGGTGCAATCAGGGCCTTCAGTGAATCCCCAGTTGTACTGTGCTTGTTTTTTTGATTACATATTGCTTGGTGCAGTTTGGTTGAGCAGACTGCCTGCTCAACCAATCAAAGCGCATTTAGCAAAAAGTAAACAGCAACAACAAAAAAACATAGCTGGTCTGGGGATTCACTCAGCCCCCTGAAGACTTTGATGGCACTACTCTGAATTTGATTGGTTGAGCAAGTAGCAGGTAGCTTATGCCTGCTTAACCAATCAAATTGCATGAAGCAAAAGTGACATGCCCTTAGGGTCGTGTCTAAATCCTCTAAAAGCACTGCCCTGTTACCCCTACTAATCATTTCTATAGTGTACAATTTATTTTTTGGTAATTTTGTGGGGTACACATTTATTTTCTTGAAAACAATCTCCTAAGCCAGGGGTGTCCAATGTCGGTCCTCGAGGGCCGCAATCCAGTCGGGTTTTCAGGATTTCCCCAATGAATATGCATGAGATCTATTAGCATACAATGAAAGCAGTGCATGCAAATAGACCTCATGTATATTCATTGGGGAAATCCTGAAAATCCGACTGGACTGCGGCCCTTGAGGACCGACATTGGACACCCCTGTCCTAAGCATTTCAAATAACTCTTCCCTATATATCCTCACAATGAGGATATACAGGGAAGAGTTATTTGAAATGCTTAGGAGATTGTTTTCAAGAAAATAAATGCTAAGGAATTCTTGGTATGTACATTGTGACCAACCAGGCTTTGCACCTGCCTTGGTCCCTTTTTTTTTTTTTTTCAAAATCTTTATTCATTTTAAAAACCAACATCAAGTGCAACATATTTTCAAACAATTTACAAAATAAAGCAGCACTTAATTCCATCAGTTGATATAATAAGTACAGCACTACGTCATACGTCAATGCCAATGGAACTTCCAGTATTATATTAATTTGACCCCAAATAGATCGCCAAAAGTTAAGTATCAAGGGACAAAAGATGATCCATTGCCCCTATATCGAGATGACAGTGCCAGCATCTATTTGACTTAGAACTATCTAATTTTTGTAATCGAACAGGGGTCCAAAAACTTCTATGCAACAGAAAAAAACATGTATGTCTCATAGATGCCGAAACTGTACATCTCATCCTCCAAGTCCAATTTGTGGCCATTGAGATGCAGAAATCTGCTGCTTTATCTCAATGCTTCAAATGTCTTTAAGACTAGTTTCTGGTTTCTTATTCAAAAATTCAGATATTAATTTATACCACCTGGCTGCCTGATGCCCCAGCAAATCTGTCTGGAAGCACAGACCCGGCAGACTATACTGAGTTTTTAAATTACACCATTCAGGAAACCCCTTCTGAATGGCCTGCTTCAACTGCAACCACTTATATACTTGAGACTTTGCAATACCAAATGTTTGTTGCAGTCGTGAAAAGTCAAGCATCTTTCCATCTGATAACACAACATCTAGCGTACGTATGCCTGCCTACAAACTAAACTAAACCTTAAGTTTATATACTGCATCCTTTCCATAATTATAGAGTTCGGCACGGTTTACAAGAGGTTAAATATAGGAAGTAAAAGGATAAAGGGGTTGGGGTTGAGTACAGGGGGCATTACATTTTTGTGAAAAGCCAAGTTTTCAGGTGTTTCCAAAGGATCTTAGACTCACCAATTTGAATCTTGGAGTTTAACCATAAGGACTAACATGTGGTTTACATTCAGGTGCTCAAGCATTTTTCTCTTTCTGTCCTGGTGAGCTCACAATCTATCTAATGGGGGATTGGATGACTAGCTCAGTGTCACAAGGAGCAGTATGGGTTTGAACCCACAACCTCAGGGTGCTGAGGCTGTAGCTTTAACCACTGCACCACAATCTCGCCTTATCCCAGGCTTAATTGAACCCAAGGCTGTCAGTGACTTAAAAACTACTGTCACAGGTTGAATATCAAGCCCTTAGATTATATCAGCTTTCCAGAGATAGGGAAATACAATACCTGAATATAACTTCCCTTAAGCTGCAACTGAAAAAGGCATGAGAAAAATCTCTCTCTCTCCCCCCGCTACCCCCAATGTGGGCAGCAGTGCAATTTGAACACTCCTTTGTTGCACTCCTTGGTGGGGACAGGGAAAGACAAACTGCTTCTTGGGGCGGCATTCCTCTCGGTTTAGAAATTTGAACATGACCCAGTGGAAAGTCCTATTGTTCAATGACAGTCAAACAATGGGAACATCATCAACCTGTTTCAAAAAATAAAAGAATTTGCAGTGGAGTTGGGAAACATTATGGGATTCACTTCCACACAAAGGAAGGAGGTTGCAGTTTGACTCCTAAACTATTTTTGTTGTATTTATGTGTTTTGGAGGGGTTGAGAATGAGAGGACAGATATAGAAAAAATGTATTTTTCATGTTTCTAATATGTTTCTAGTTGCAAGAAAGTACTGTAAGTAACATAAATACACATGCTATTCTATGCTATTGATGCTGTTTGATCAAAAACAAGATTTCCAGTCCAATAGTGCCAGGCCAGAGGGCAATTATCATGATCTGTTCTGCCATCAGTGAGAGTGTCTTTATTTTTTTTTTGTTTGGGACAAACATGGCACTCATGACATAGAGCAGGGGTAGGGAACTCCAGTCCTCGAGAGCCGTATTCCAGTCAGGTTTTCAGGATTTCCCCAATAAATATGCATTGAAAGCAGTGCATGCAAATAGATCTCATGCATATTTATTGGGGAAATCCTGAAAACCTGACTGGAATACGGCTCTCAAGGACCGGAGTTCCGTACCCCTAACATAGAGGCTAGAGGGCAGTTTGAAAAGTTTGGTAAAAAAGCAAGATAAACAACATAGTCTCCATCAAGGGCCACACACTTCGTCCAGTGAGGTTCCATTTTTTTCATATCGTAGGAAAATAGCTTATGAAAAAAACTGGAAGCTCACTGGACTAAGGGCTCCTTTTACTAAGCTATGTTAGGGCATTAACGCGTGGAATAGCACGCGCTGAATTGCTGCGTGCTAGACCTTAACGCCAGCATTGAGCTGGCGTAAGTTCTAGCCATGTAGTGCACGGTGTAGCGCACAGTAATATTCTGCGTGCGCTAAAAACGCTAGCGCACCTTAGTAAAAGAAGCCCTAAGTGTCTAGCCCTCAATGAAGACTATGGGGCTCATTTTCATAAAAGCAACAATTGTTTGAGGATCACTGACTTTAGTGTATCCAGACCTAAATGCCAAAAGGGCCCAAACTGACAAGATGACCACTGGAGGGATTAAGTAATGAGCCCCACACAGTTCCCCAGTCGTCACTGAACCCCTCCCACCCCCCAAATGTTTGAATGAAACAGTACATACCTGGCTCTAGAACAGCAGCACTTGATATGGGAAAGCCTAGTAGAGCTCACAAGTGTCTTAAGTAGTCAGGTGAGTGGGCTAGTGAACCATGGAGAGGAGGAGCCAGACCCATAAGCCACATTTATGGTGGAAAGTGTAAGCCCACCACAACCCACAATAGATCTCACTTGCAGTCATAAATGCTTTTGGGGTGGTGGACAAGTAGGTTTTAGGGGAGTTTGGGAGGGTTCACCATACCTTATAAGGGAGTTATGGTGAGATGTACTTCTGGCACCGTTTATGTGAAGTTTAACATCAGTGCCTTCTAATGTGCCTCAATGTTCTGTTGGCATGTCTGTGTCGCCAGTCCTTTAGAAAGCTGGCTCCTCCTCCTTTGTCCAAAATGGGCTTCATTTGGACGTTTCATCTTGGACGGTATTGTGGTTGATAATGGGGAATAAAGTTAGACGTCCTGAGGTTGGACATCTAGTTGGATGTCCTGATGGCCAAAACGATTTTCAAAAAGAATTTTGGCCATCTAGTGTTTTCGAAAATGGACCCTTCTGGAAGTCCAATTTTGGACATTTTGCCGGAAAGGGCCAAAGTCGGACTTAGACGTCTTATCGAAAATGTCACGCCATGTTGTTTAACTTGTTGTTTTTTTTACCAAACTTTGTAAACCACCCTTGTAATATTGCTGATGCCTGAAGAACACCCTTGGGCATTTCAAACAGCTGAGGTTTCTGACTCAGTTCCTACTTGCTTTATTCTTCCTGTGAAATTTTATTTAAGCCATTTAATCAAACATTGCCTCATCCCACAACTCTCCAATATTCAAATTAAAGTTGAAGGTGCTACAACAGCAAAGGTAGATGATAGGTCAGGAAAGGTAAAACAATAAACTCCCTGTATTCAAGATTTAATTGCCTGAGGCGTCTCTCATGAGGGCCTTTGTCAAAAATCCTCTGAAAATTCAGAGACACTATACTGATTGGCTACCCTTATCCACATGTTTCTTTACACCTTCAAAAACTTCAAATATATTGGTTTAAATCACATTAATTTAAACTCTTTATATATATATTATAGGCATTTTGGATTTTATGTGTTGCTTGCTTGTTATCCTTGTGTATATGGCATCTGTTTCAGCCGGCTGTCCCTAGTTTCAGGGCCTAGGCTTGTATGGGATATATCTACCTCATTACAGGAGTGCTATTTTTGAATTGGCAGCCCACTTATTTTATTTTTTTGCTTGAAGAAGCACTCCTTTCCCAAGTTCTACCTCTCCAACTTTCAATAAGCATAAATTTCAGGGGGGGGGAGAAAGTCAGCATTTTGATATGAGCAAATAACCAAATGAAGTCAGAGTTGACTGAGAAGAAAAGTATATACTAGCAGCGTTGGTCATGGATTTGTAGCACTTTGACAACGTATAACAGACTGATAAACTAAAAGCCATACCCACAAGGAATAATTCGCCACTTGGTCAGACATGATCACGTGACTGCGTGGGATGTTTCACACCACTGAAAATGTCAAATCTGTTTTTCTGATTCCCTTTTCTGTTGTTGTTTTTTCCTTCCCCCCCCCCCTACTTCTTCTGTGATGTACAGCAGACAGCTGCCAGTCCTGTATGGGCTGTCTGTGATGGACTAGCTGTGAAAAAGATTAGAAAGTCTTTCTGTTCAGCCTCACAACTTTAATGCATTAATGTCATTTATGTTATAATCAATTTGACATTTCTTTTTTGTCAGTGAGGAGATGGGCAGGGAAACTCCTACTTTTCTCAAGTCATGTGGCTCATGAGAGGTCTTCCTTGGCACATGTTACCTCTTAAATATCCGCTACATCTCGGTTATCAGTGAGCAGGGTTTCAGACTGCATGATTTTGGACCCATGCCCTGCTGAGTCAAAATAAATAAACAAATAAAAGGAAATAAAAGAAGGCCAGATCCCGAATGGGTAGGTTGCTGCTTCCTTTGCATTTCGGTGAGTGAATACATATGCTTGCCATTATTATCAGTGCAATTATTAACAATAATATTATTAAAACTGATACATTTTACAATAATAAAAACAGAGAATTGCTTAAAGAATTTGGCTCTGACATCACTTTAATTCCACTAGAAAAATACATACAGATGAAAAAAATTATATATATTATATATATATATTCCTATCTATGCAGTCCTGTCAATATGCCACTTCCTCCTCCCCCAGCTTTTAACAGACGCAGCCTCCAGTGAAATAATTCCAAGCTGTGTTCAAGAAGTTGGCAATTGAGCCCAATTAAATGTGGTTTTACTGTATTCTGGCATTTGCATACTGAGTTTGCCAAGATGTACTTGCTTAGAAAAAAAAAAGAGAAAAAAGCCTGTTCTAAAGCAGACGCAGGCTGGCTGGTGCTGTGAATCACAGAAGTTTGACAGCTATATAAAGAAGTCAATGACTTTATTTTTTTATGTCAATCTTAGTGAAAATTAAGAAAGAATTCACCACATATTATTCATCTTATGTATGGGAAATACTGTTTCAAACAATAAACCCTATCTCTTTCTTTCTTGACTATTTGGTTAATATATCATTGAAGTTACTTAATCAATATACTATTAACTAGCATTTTACTCCTTTTAAATTTAATTTTAATATTTAAATACCTGAAGCTGGCTTTTACAAAGCTGTGGTAGAGGTTTCTACAGCGGGCCAGCGAGGTAAATGCTCTGACGCTCATAGAATTCCTATGAGCATCGGAGCACTTAGAGCACCGGCCCGCGGTAGAAACCTCTCCCATGGCTTTGTAAAAGGAGCTCTTAATTTATTTAGGAGGGAATTCATCAATGTGTGCTACTGTTAAGACAGGCTACTTTACCCCAAGTTGTGCTATTTTAGAATAAGGTCTCATTTGATAAAATGGCAACACTTGTGGTAAAATAACCCATCGTTAACAATTGCATGCATTGATGAATTCCCCCTTACCTTCTGTTTTACCCCCCCCCCCCTTTGTGAAGCCGCTTTAAGCATTTTTATCGCCTGCCTTTGCGGTATTAGCTCCGACGCTCAGAGGAATTCTATGAGCGTCAGAGCTAATACCACTGTGGCCGGTGATAAAAAGGCCTAACATGGCTTCGCAAAAGGGAGGGTTGTATTTTAATTCAATAAGGAATTCATTTAATTCTATTTTTTTCTGGCTTCTCCTACCCTTAACGCTTTGCTTTGCCTATTGATCCATTAGAAAAAGAGACCCTTACTCTGAAGCGATACTCTGAGAAATATTTGCAGCCTCGTACATCCATTATTATAAGCTATCTCTCAACTCTCTTTTTACATTTTTGCATTTGTTTCATTAATTTTCTTTTTGTTTAGTGCAGGAAGTGTACACCCACTGCAACATGCTGTGTGCCATTCTCTAGAACCGTGTCGTAGTTGTGGACATCTGTGCCTCATCAGACTGTAGCAGCTGCACTAATAGGACAAGACTGCCACACTCTGATTGCCCAGAAAATGCATGCTTAATTATTACATTTTTTTTTTTTAAATTTAAGCTGGCACTGAAATTGTAACTTTTTACCTAACAAACTGTGTTCCAGTGAAATGCATAATGAATAAACTTTTCTATTTAAGGACAACATAATCCTAGAAAGGGAGATTAGAAATACTGGCACAGCAGAATTAGCTGCGGAGTCCTTAGGGATGAGGATGCCTGACAGGTCACAAGGAGGTCAGTTTTCAAAAACCATTTATCTTATATACAGGCACATATTATGCACCAGACAATCACACTGCCACTGAAAGTCTACCCATGCGCCACTCCTCCACAGACCCATCTCTGTTTTGTGATGGCCAGCTAACTCAACTTCATTGGAGGACTTCTGTCGGGGACCTTGCAACAGGCGACTTCAAAGGAGACCCCTTTCAGCAAACTATGATTTTGGAGAGGGCAGCCACAATGTTAAATCTGCCAGTGTTCCCATATGGATATAAGTAAGTGTAGCTGTTTTTTTAACCAGCATTTTCTAGAGAAGTGCTTCTTGACTCAGTCCTTGGGGCACACCCAGCCAGTTGGGTTTTCAGGATAACTACCATGAATATGCACGAGAGAGATTTGCACAACAAGGAGGAAGTGCATATTCATTGTGGATATCTTAAAACCCTGAGAGGTTGGGTGTGGCTCAAGTTCTGGGTCCAGAAGCATTTTTCTAGAAGCATTCCAAAGACAGTATTAGGCCATTATAGTTTGGCATTTCTAAAATTATGAACATTCTTTCCAGGAAAAAGTACCTACAGAATAGGCCACTGGTTCCCAAATCTATCCTGAGGGATATCTGGCTAGCCAGGTTTTCTGGATACCCACAATGAATTTGCATGAAATAGATTTGCATACCAAGGAGGCAGTGCATACAGATCTCTCTCATGCATATTTATTGTAGATATTCTGAAACCCCGAGTGGTTGGATGCAGTAGTATAGCCACGGGTGGGCCTGGGCCCACCCACATTAGGCTCAGGCCCACCCCAAATTCTTTCATCCTTGTTACGGCTGGTGGGACTCCTCAAGCCCCATGAGTTGCAAGGATCCTCTGCCAGCAACAACTCCTCCCTCTCCCACTTGCTTCAGCCTGCAGCACTGCCATTGCACTGGCCTCTCTCCCATACTACTAATCACTTCTAAAGCACTACTAAACATACGCAACACTGAACATGAAAACACAGAACAGACAGTCCCTTCTCAAAAGAACTTACAATGTAGTCAAGACAGAGAAACTGGACAAGAAGGTGCATCTATACATAGTGTGACCATATGGCTCCAGGAAAAAGGGGACGGATTGAGACATCCGGGTTTTACTTCCATTGAAAGCAACCAAGATGTCTCAATCTGTTCTCCTTACTTCCATTGCTTTCAATGGAAGTAAAACCCAGATGTCTCAATCCGTCCCCTTTTTTCTGGAGCCATATGGTCACACTATCTATACACTATGCTCAGAAGGATGAATTACAGAGGAAATGATAAGGCAGATATTGGTGCTTAGAAGGTGGGTTGGCATTTGGAATTGAAAGCATCGTCAAAGAATTGGGCTTTGAGTCTGGATTTGAATACTGCTGCACATTCTCAGTTTCATGCATGCATGAAAACTGAGCATGTGCGGGGAGGGTGGGGCAGGAGCAGCAACAGCACACGGACAGAGCTGCAGCTGGAGCAAATGAGAAAGGGAGGAGTTCTTGCCGCTGGAGGATCTTTGCCGCTGATGGGGCTTAGTGATCCCCACCAGCTCAGGTATTTTTAATGCTTTGAGCTAGCCTGGGAGGAAGGGGATATGGAGACCACTTGTGCCTACTCAGTTTGCCCATTGGCCCACCCAAAATTTGGTTGGGTGTGCCCCAAAGTCTGGCTGAGAAGCATTGTTCTAGATGCATTCCAGAGATAGTATTAGGCCATTATAGTTTGGTATTTCCAAAATTATGCACATTGCTTTCCAGGGCAAAAGTATCTACAGAGCAGGCAGGTGCAAATCTGTTTTGATACTTTTCTTCTAGGCCACAAGTTCCCAAATCTGTCCTGAGGGATCTCTGGCCAGCCAGGTTTTCAAGATACCCACAGTGAATATGCATGAGAAAGATTTGCCCGCCATGCTCAAAACTGCGTACAAATTTGGGCCTGCACCCAAATTTCCTGCACAATTTAATTGATAAATATCCAATTATTGGTGCTAATTGGCATTAATTTAAATTTGCACAGACATCTTTAGGTTCCTGGATCCACGTGTAAAATTATGCACGGATCTGAAAAGGGGGGCACAGTCTTAGGAGGAGCCAGTGGCGTAGTAAGGGGGTGGGTGGGGACTGTCTTGGTGAGGGTACCGGCACCTCTCCTACACTCTGCCCCCCTCTCCTTCCCAACCCTCTTCCACTGTGCATTCGCTTTCACTTCTCCCATACCTGTAGCTCCTCGCTGGCATGAGCAACAGCTCTAAACTGCCACTCACGCTGCTCTCAGCTCTCCCTCTGATGTCACTTCCTGGTCACAGGACTAGGAAATGACATCATCAGAGGGAGAGCTGAGGCTGGCGCAGGCAGCAAGTTGGAGATACTGCTCACGCCGGGAAAGTTAAAGAGGTATTGGGGCGGGGGTGTAGGTGGTGGTGGGTTTGGGGGGTAAGGAAGGAGCAAGGAGAAAAGATGTGGGGGGGGGGAGCTACTGTCTTGGGCACCTCCCCCCCTAGCTGTGCCACTGGGAGGGGCGTAGGCAGATCAGGGTCATTCCTAGAATTTGCATGGTTTTACCGAATAAGGGAGAGCTATGCCTAATTTACATGCAAGAAATTATACCAAGTTTTCTGAGGTATAAATCCTCCTACCCAAATTTGGGCATGATCCCATCATCAAACGATATTATTTAAATGGCGCATAACTCTGAGTGCTATTTATAGAATAGCCCTCAGAGTTAATTTTTAATGGCGCCCATGTTTGGGTGACATTTATAGAATTTAGTCCCATGTCTCCATTGTGTGAAATCTATATGAGGGGCCACTGAAAAATTCTCAGCCCAACCAAGAGGAGAATGATGTGGAGCCATGAAACTTATAAGTTACTAGTGTTTAAGCCCGTTACATTAATGGGTGCTAGAGTAGATGTCTGTCTGTCTGGGTTTTTTTCTTTGTCTCTCATTGGATGCTGTTTGTCTGTCATTTTTCTGTCTGTGTCTCTCCCTGGCCCCCTGCCTGTCTGTTTTTTTGTTTGTCTCCCTGGCCCCCTACCTGCCTGTATTTCTCTGTTGCGCCATGCGTGCCTATCTCTCCGTGGCCCCTCCCCTCCCAGAGTAAAGCATGATTGCTGTCTGACCCCCAGCACACCCCTCCCCCCAAAGCAGCCCCCTTTCCCTATCCCCGTGCCCCCTGTTGTGCCATGCATGCCTGCTCCGTGGCCCCCTTCTATTCCCCACCCAGAGCAAAGCATTTTTGCTGTCTGCCCCCCAGCACACCCCTGCACCCAAAGCAGCCCCCTTTCCCTGGCCCCCTGTTTTGCCATGCCTACTCCATGGCCCCCTTCTGTTACCCCCCCCCCTTCCAGAATAAAGCATGATTGCTGTCTTCCCCCAGCACATCCCTCCCCCCAAAGCAGTCCCCTTTCCCTCTCTTTTTTATGGGGGGCTTTAGGGTTTGCAGCAGCGGTGGCATTATAGGTACAGATCGGAGGAGGCCAGAAGTCTTTCCATCCCCCTCTCACCTTTCAGCAAGCAGATATCCATTTCGCTGCTCGTGCAGACCCTCCACCCACGCACTCCTCATCATAAACGATCACTGCCGCGTAGTGACCGGTGAGCAGATGGCCCCATTCCTCCTCCTGCGCGGGCAGTATCTGCTACAGGCTCCCTTAGTTTTTTCTGGAGCTTTTTTTAAATTTAAAGCTGCCGCGGCGGCTCCTCACACGATCCCCGCCTGCATCAGAAACCTTCTCCGACGCAGGTGCGGCTTGTGAGAGGAGCCACGGCGGCGGCTTTGAACTTAAAAGTAACTTCAGCCAGGGAGTGTAAGGAAGCCGGCCATACGCACGCATGCGCACTCCTACCTGCCACGGACATACGGATCATGGATCACGCAGGTAGGTGTGCGCATGCACGCTTAGGGTTTTATTATATAAGATTCCACACTTTTCATTTTATTTCATTGAAACAAAAAGTGTGGATTAATTTGTAAGTTTCATGACTCCACATCATTCTCTTCATGGTTGGGCTAAGAACTTTTCAGCTGCCTCTTGTATCATTCATATTCACTCCTCATATCCTGAAAACTTGACAGGGTGATGATCATCCAGGACAGCTTTGGAACCACTGCCTTAAGCAGTTTTTCAAAGGGAAAGTATGCACATTTTTTTTCCTTTTCGGCAAAGCCTGTGGGTAAAAGTATTTGTGAACGTCACATCAAAATGAAAATCAGTTCATTTCTGTCCATGTCAGGGGTTCGCAAACTAGTCCCCTGGTTTTCAGGATATCCACAATGAAAATGCAAGAGATAGATGCACTATCTCCATTAAATACAAATCTATGTTACAACTGTTAATATTAATAACTTTATTTTTACATACCGCAATACCACAAACAGTTCAGAGTGGTTTACAGAGGAAGAGACTGTATACAGACACTGATATTACAAGAAACTTTTGAAATTACCTTAGCATGTTAGGATTAATCAAATTTATCTGGAGGTATTCCAGAAATGGGCAGAAATGGGGTCAGAGAAATTTATCAAAGAGAGGTTTTAATTGACTTCCTGAAAGTTTGGTAGGAAAGTGCGTTTGAAATAAAGTTGGTTAAACATTTATTCCATTTGCCTGCTTGGAATGATAATGTTCTATCAAGGAATCTCTTGTAGATACAGCCCTTCAAGGATGGAAAAGCGAACGAGTACAAGTTGTTCATTGAAGATACCCTATAAAACAGACTTCCTGGACTTCCTGGTGTTTTTAGTCTTCCTCTTACTTCCCATTAATGTGGACTTTAGTTTGCCTGCATGTTTCTTCATTGTAAATATATAAAAGGATTAAATTATTAACCCCCCTGCCCCCCCAACCCTCCCAAACAAAACAAAACCAGAGTAGTTGGATACAGTGGTATAGTGAAGGAGGCTGGCGCCTGGCATCATCATGCCATAACCCCTTACTCTTTCCTGCCACTTGAGCACCCCCCCCAAAGTACATCTTGAAACGTCTACAGGCATGAGCAGCATCTTCCACCTGCTGCTTGCGCTGGCCTCGGCTCCATTCTGATGTCACATTCTGGTCCCGTGACCAGGAAGTGATGTCAGAATGAAGCCAAGGCTGGCGTGAGCAGCAAGTGGAAGATGCTGCTTGTGCCAGCGAACATTTAAAGAAGTACATGGAGGGGCAGAGGCAAGGAGAGGTGCTGGCACCGGCGCGTATTCTCCCCCCCCCCTCACTGCACCAATGGCCCTAGGTAATCAAGCTGGTAATATTTATTTGTTTTATTTTAGTATTTATATTCCACTTATAGTCTAAGTGGTTTACATTCAGGTATTCAAAGCATTTTTCCCTTTCTTTCCCGGTGAGCTCACAATCTATCTAATGTACCTGGGGCAACAAGAGGGCATCCGTTGAAAATCAAGGGCGGGAAACTACGAGGTGACACCAGGAAATTCTTTTTCACTGAAAGAGTGGTTGATCGCTGGAATAGTCTTCCACTACAGGTGATTGAGGCCAGCAGCGTGCCTGATTTTAAGGCAAAATGGGATCGGCACATGGGATCTATTCACAGGGCAAAGGTAGGGGAGGGACATTAAGGTGGGCAGACTAGATGGGCCGTGGGCCCTTATCTGCCGTCTATTTCTATGTTTCTATGTTTCTATGCTTCTATGTTTCTATGTTAATGGGGGATTAAAGGGCAAATTCTATAAGAAGCACCCAAAAGTTAGGCACCGATATAGGCACTGTTCAGCTTGATTCAAGTAAAATTAGGTGCTGTTTAGTGAATCTTGCTGAGCGGCACCTATTTTGGAGGCGCCCATTAAATAGGCCAGCTCTAGGCACAACTAAAAGTTAGGCGCCCATGCGAGCGCTTAAGCACGCTTAAGAGCAGTGATTCTGTAAGAAGACACCTAACACGTAGCACCTATTTTTTTGAAGGCCGCCTAAAATTTTAGAGGCGCCTTGTTACAGAATTGTGCTTTCTTAATAGGCACCTATATTTCAATCAGTGCTGATTAAAAAGCTTAATTGAGCTTGTTATTTGATTTAGATAGGCACCTATTTAGTTGGGTACTTCCGAAATAGGTGCCTAACTTTAGGCGCTGGTTACAGAATTTGGGCCTAAGTGACTTGCCCAGGGTCACAAGGAGCAGCATGGGATTTGAACCCACAACCTCATGGTGCTGAGGCTGTAGCTCTAACCACTATGTCACACAGTCCCACATAATTTTGGCTTTTATTTCTTTTCATTTGAGTATCATTTGGATTTTATTTAACTAGATGGGATCCTGCTGGTATGGGTAATTTAGCTGCTGTCATAAACCCCACAGTAAGTTATCTGGATAAGTAGTGGCAGCCAAGTGTCTGCAAATAACACCCCATTCCCAGAGCCAGGTTGGTTTTCACTTATAGTATGGAGAATGAAGGCAGTTTTGTGAGTAAGATATCAGTATAAAGAAGAAGTTTTGTCATCTGTGTGGCATAATAGCGAACAGGTGCTATTAGGAAAGGTTAAGAGGATAGGGTTTTTCAGCTTGGAGAAGAGACGACTGAGGGGATGGCAATGATAGAAGTCTATAAAATGCTGAGTGGAGTGGACATAGTAGACATGAATTGTTTGTTTATTCTTTCCAAAAGTACAAGAATTGGGAGGCACAAAATGAAGTTTCTAAGTAGTAAATTTAGGACAAATCAGAGAAAATATTTCTTCATTAAATGTGTAGTTAAATGCTGGAATTCATTGACAGAGATTATGGCAAAATCAGTTAACTTAGCAGAGTTTAAAAAAGGTTTGGCTATTCTCTTAAAAGAAAAGGCCATAAGCCATTATTAAGATGGATTTGGGAAAATCCACTACTTTTTTCTAGGATAAATAACATAAAATCTGATTCACTCTTTTGGTATTTGTGACCGGAATGGGACTATTTATCGTGGCCATTCCATCGTGCGATGTTTCATCACCAGCCACAGTGAAATGGCTGCGATGAATGGTCCTCTCCACGATGGCCATGATGAACTGTGAAGAATCGTGCCTCTCCTTCTCCTCTCCTCCCCCATGCTGGTGCCTCTCGTGACCTGGATTGGCCACTGTTGAAAAGAGAATATTGGGCTCAATAGACCCTTAGTCTGTCTCAGTATGTCAATAATAATAATAATAATAACTTTATTCTTCTATACCGCCATAATCTTGCGACTTCTAGGCAGTTTGCAACTGAAGAGAGCTGGACAATCAGCGATTTACAGTATGCAGATAGAGAAATTACAGTATACAGAATCTTAGAAATGCAGCAATTATTATATACAGTTGTTTAGAAATTCAGAGAGGTCCTTTTTGATAAAGTGGTGAATTACATAATACTGTTTATTTAGAATTTTTTCAGGGGGACATATTAGGTAAAAGAAAAAGGAAAAAGAGAAAGGTGTAGTTGAAGTTTAGTTGACATATTTGTCGAATAAGGCAGTTTTTATGGTTTTTCTAAAGGCGACGTAGGTCAGTTCAGCTCCATTTATGTAGTTGTCCAGCCAGTGTTGTTGTTTGTTTGCTTGGTACTTAAAAGTTCTGTCCAGGAAGATTTTGTATTTACAGCCGGTAATGCTTGGATATGCGAATAGATTGCAATTTCTGTTTTGTCTCGTGGGACTGTATAGTACGAAGTGTGATAATAGATATGTGGGGGCTAGTCCCCATACTAGCTTGAAGCATATGCAAGCGAACTTGAATATTGTCCGTGCTTCGAATGGCAGCCAGTGTAGTAGTCTGTAGTAGGGGCTGACATGGTCACTCTTCTTTAATCCAAATATCAAGCGGACTGCTGTGTTCTGAACTATTCTAAGTTTCCTCACTTGTTTTTTGGGAATGCCCATATAAATGATGTTGCAGTAATCCAGTGTAGAGATTGCACTAGTAGTCTAAATGATAATGGGTCAAAGTATTTTTTGATGGTCTTTAGTTTCCATAATGTTAGGAAACACTTTTTTACCACTGAGTTCGTGTGTTCAACCATTGTCAAATGTGTGTCTAATGTAACTCCCAATATTTTTATTGTTTTGGTAATCGGGTAGTTATGATCTTTTATATGCACCGTTGTTTTGATGATTTTGTCTGTTGGGCCTGCAAGGAAGACTTTAGTTTTTTCTGTGTTTAGTTTCAGCTTGAAATTAATTGTCCAGTGTTCTATTTCGGTCATAATATGAGAAATGTATTCTGAGGTCTCGTTTGTTATGCTGTTCAGTGGGAGTAAAATGGAAATGTCATCTCATATATGTAGTAGTTTAAGTTTAGCTTTTGTAGTAAGTGTCCTAGTGATGAGATGTAAATGTTGAATAGTGTTGGTGATAGTGGTGATCCCTGTGGTACTCCCGAGGGGTTTCTCCAGGAGTTCGAGTATGTCCCATCACTAACCACACGGTAAGATCTCTTTGTTAAGAAACCCTGTATCCAGTTTTTTACTCTTCCGGTAAGTCCTATTGCTTCTAGGCAGTGTAGCATTATTTCGTGATCAACTAGATCAAAAGCACTGCTGAAGTCCAGTTGCAAAATCAGAGCACTTGTTCCATTGCTGAAGAAGCTGTATAGGTGATTAAGGATTGAAGCTAGGACTGTCTCAGTGCTAAAGTCTTTTCTGAATCCTGATTGGTGTTCATTTAGTATGTTAAATTTGTCTAGATAGTTCATTAGCTCCAAGTTGACCAATCCTTCAAGAAGCTTGGTAAATAAGGGGATGCTTACAATGGGTCTGTAATTGGTTTTTAGGGCTAGTGAGTTTTTTTGGTCTTTAGGGATGGGTGTGATTAGTATATGTCCCATTTCCTTGTGAAATGTTCCTTCCGTGAGAGTAGTTGTTACCCAGTCAAATAGATCCTTTTTAAAATCTAATGTGGCAGTTTTCATGATCTTGGCAGGACATATGTCTAGTAGGCAGTTTGATTTAGTATATTTGTTGTACAGGGTTAGAAATTGGTGCCAGTTTGGAGGTTCAAAATGGTTCCAAAGCATGTCTACTCTGGGTTCTTTTTCGTGGGGTCCGAGATAGAAATTGAAGTTGGGTGAAGGTGAGGGTATGGTCGCTCTTACGTCTAAGATTTTATTGTTGAAGAAAATGGTGAGGGTTTCTGCTGGGGGCATACATTCGTTTTTCTGTATTAGGATTTGGGTAGTGTCTGTTAGTCTGTGTACCAACTTGAACAGTTCTTTGCTAATTGTTTTGGGTATCCCTATTTTTTGTGCGTAGTGTTTTGTTCGTTTTTCTCTGATCAGATTTTTGTAGTTTTTCATTTTTTGTTTCCAGTGCCTATGCCTTGATTTTTTTTTTTTAGTTATCATTTTAAAAATGGAACGTATGATTGCCATACAGCAGGGCCATTATAGGAAATTTAAGGAAGTTTGGGAGCCACTGACAGAATTCTGTAAGGAGTGATTACAGATTTTGCCCTTTGAGCATACACGTCCAGGGTGGGGAAATACTTTTAATTTAATTATGGTTGAGTGCAATTGTTGGGTATATTTGTTATGAAATATAATTTGTATTTGTTATGAAATATAATTTGATTGAATTTAAGTGCTGTTAAAGTGTAAAATGTCTGTATAATATGTTGCACTTATTTTAAGCTTTACGTTATCATTGATCTGTTATGGGTGACAGAAAGGGAGTGAAAGACTGACCTTATGGATCAGATCTTTCAACATTTTTCTCCCATACAAGAAGAGCATCAGTTGGTGCATTGTTTTGCCATTGAAATTACAGTTTCACATAAGGTTAACCTTTTGTATGGGGATTAAACAAATGTATAGTGACAGATACAGACTGAACAAAGCCCATCTAGTCTACCTACTTCCTACTGAAATTATGCTGAGCCTACTTGGCCTCGTTCTTTGTTTTGCTTTTTTCAGTTTTCATTGGTGAATAAGTTGCTGGTTTCCCCCTTTTTGCTCTTTGGTCTACTTGGCCTCTAGCATTGCACATTCATCCTCATGACAAAGAAGCAAAATTTTGATAAATCTACCCCTTAGAATGCTAGCATTTATCAAAGTAGGCAGACATAGAGATCAACATGATAAGAGGCTGCTTAACTTGGGCAGCAGGTATGCTTAAAAGTTCCACCAATTTCAATGGGAAACTATTGAAGATAATCTAGAAATTTCATGATGCACAAACTGAATAAATACATGCTCTTTAGGGTGCACAAATTTTCTGTTTTATTTTGTGTGCATGTTTTATAAAGTAATAACAAAATTTCCAACCCCACCCTGGAGAAACTTTCAACCCATGTCAGATAAACTTAATGTATATTCAGATTGGACTTCTTTCAGAGGTAGCTCAAGGTAAATTGAACTTCTTTGTCTTCTGAGAGCTTAAAGGAACATGTTTACTATAGAATATTACATTTTTGCACTTAGTGCATATTAATAGCTCAAGAAAAATTGCCTTAAGCCTAAAAACTCCAGCCCACAGTGAATTTTTAAACCTTTACTTTGGCTGCCTGCTCAATCAATCAAACCGCACTAAGCAAAAAAAAAACAACAAAAAAAACAACAACTGTAGGACAGGGATTCACTCAGTTCTCCTGAAGCCCCTGACAACACTGCTCTCAATGTGATTGGTTTAGCAGCCAGCAGGCAGAAGCTACAGTAGTTTTAGTCTGCTGCCTGCTCATCCAATCAAATTGTATTATGCAAAAGAGATATGCCCTCAGGGCCTTCGAAGGGAGTCAGTCAGGCTCACAGTCAGGGCCAGTTCAACTCAAGGGATCATAGCACCTCTCTCCCTCCTCCAGCCAGTTCCCTCCTTCCTCCTCTGATGTGAGGGGGGGGGGGTGGCATTGGGGCATGGAGTAGGCAGGTCCCAGTTGTCCAGCAGTAATTTCAGCACCCATTTGGAAGCTTCTCTTTTCCTCACCTGCCTGCCCACCACAGTTGTTCTTTCTTCTTTCCCCCCTTCCCCTGCAGCGATTACCTTAACCCGCATCCAGCCAGTGGATCAGGACCTTTTCCTTTAAGGGCTTGCCAGACAAGGTGGGTCACAATAGAGTACAACACAAACAGAATCACATATAGTACAACAAATCCATTATGACATGGAGGAAGATGGGATATGAGGTTGGAGGGCATGGTGGAGAGGAAGGAAGATGGAGGAAGGTCACATCAGGGGGAGATGCTGAAAAAGAGGGCAGGTGGGATAGAATAATAATAATAATAATAATTGTATTTCTTATATACCGCCAAAGCCATGGAAGTTCTAGGCGGTTTACAGTAAGAAGAGCTGGACAATCAGCGACATAGTTACAATGTAGAATCAATATTCTACATTGTAACTATGTCGCTGATTGTCCAGCTCTTCTTACTGTAAACCGCCTAGAACTTCCCTGGCTTTGGCGGTATATAAGAAATAAAATTATTATTATTATTATTATTCTCCCCCTGATGTAACCCAGATTAAAGTGGGAAACCAGGTATGAAGGGGCCAAACCAAAGATTGATTTGAAGCAGAGACAAGAAAATTTAAACAAAACTCTTGCTTCGAGGGGCATCCAGTGGAGTTTTTCATAATAGGGACTTATGTGTTCCCATTTTTTAGACAGTCAATTAGAATGTTGTGATCGACTAGGTCAAAGGCACTGCTTAGATCTAGTTGTAGGACTAGTGTACTGGAGCTTTGGCTGAATAAATTATGTAGGAGATCTAGTAGTGAGGCTATAACTGTTTCGGTGCTAAAACCTGAGCAGAAGCCTGACTGATTCTCTTGTAGAATACTGAAGTTGTCTAAATACATTACTAAGTTCTGGTTGACTAGGCCTTCCATCAGTTTTATAAATAAGGGGATGCTTTCAATTGGTCTGTAGTTTGATGTCAGCTTGTAGGATTCTTTCGGATTTTTTATGATCGGGGTGATCAGAATCTGATCTAAATCCTCGGGAAATGTACCGGTCAGTAATAAAGAAGAAAGGCAGTTCTATAACTTAGCTTTGAAGGAGACAGGGGCAGCTTTCATCATGTTTGGTGGGCAACTGTCTAGTCTACAGTAAGAATCAGCGTATTTCATATAAAGTTTGCAGAATTGACCCCAAGTAGGAATGATGAATTTGTTCCAGGACATGTCTACCCTAGGTTCATCTTTGTATTGCGCCACTGGGTAGGTCAAATGATTAGATGAGGAGACTGGCAGTTTGGATCTCAGATTGGTGATTTTGTTGTTAAAGAATTCCACCAGCGTATCAGCAGATGGGGGATAGTCTGAGGTAGAATGGGAAACAGCCTGTGTGTCATAGAGAATGTTTACTAGATTGAAAAGGTTTTTGGTGTTGATGTTTTATGAACCAATTTTTTGGGCATAAAAGTTAGAGCATTTAATTGTTATAAGTTTTTTGTATTCTTTTAGTTTTAGTCTCCAGTTCGCCCTCCCTTTGATGTCTCCAGATTTCAGCCATTGTCTTTCGAGTTTTCTTAGCTCCCGTTTCAGCGTTCCTAATTCATTGTCAAACCAGCCATCTAAATTTTTGTTCCTCTTTCTTCTTAATTTGATGGGGGCCATTTTTAGTATCTGTGTCCTCATGTTGTTCCAGGAATCTACAGAAAAGGACTCTAAATCTGGGTTAGAAGTCAAGTCGAAATGTGACCAGAATTCCACTGGGTTCACCAAACCTCTGAGAAGTGCAAATGGGAGACTGGGGACAGATGCTGGAGAGGAGGCCAGGTGGAAGGGGAGATCAAGGGAAATGCTGGACAAGAGAGAAGGTGGAAGAGGACATTGAGGGGGATGAACAAGGAGGAAAATGGAAAATTGAGGATGGAAGATCACAAGGAGAACTGGAGAGGAGGCAATTGACAGGGGAGATCAAGGAGAGATGCTAGAGAGGAGGCTGGGTAGAAGGGGAGATAATGAAGAGGAGGCTAGGTAGAAGGAGAGATGGGGAGATGGTGGACAGGGTAGAAAGATAAATGGGATGAAATACTGGACATGGAGGAAGATTGGAAGGGAAGATCGGGGTGACATGGGAAATTAAGAACATAAGAATATCCTTACTGGGTCAGACAAATGGTCCATCAAGCCCAGTAGTCCGTTCTCATGGTGGCCAATCCAGGTCACTAGTACCTGGCCAAAACCCAAGGTGTAGCAATATTCCATGCTATCAATACAGGGCAAGCAGTGGCTTCCCCCATATCTTTCTCAATAACAGACTATGGACTTTTCCTCCAGGAACTTGTCCAAACCTTTCTTAAAACCAGCTACACTATCTGCTCTTACCACATCCTCTGGCAAAACGTTCCAGAGATTAACTATTCTTTGAGTGAAAAAAATTTCCTCCTATTGGTTTTAAAAGTATTTCCATGTAACTTCATCGAGTGTCCCCTAGTCTTTGTAAATTTTGATGGAGCGAAAAATCGATCCACTTGTACCCGTTCTACTCCACTCAGGATTTTGTGGACTTCAATCATATCTCGCCTCAGCCGTCTCTTTTCCAAGCTGAAGAGCCCTAACCATTTTAGTCTTTCCTCATATGAGAGGAGATCCATCCCCTTTACCATCTTGGTCGCTCTTCTTTGAAGCTTTTCTAGCGCCACCATATCTTTCTTGAGATAAGGAGAGCAGAACTGAACGCAATACTCCAAATGATGTCGCACCATGGAGGGACATGTGTACAGGAAAGAAGAAAGAAGGAGAGATCAGGTGGAATGCTGGAGATGATAGGAGATGGGAAGATGTTCTGAATATGGAGGAAGGTGGGAGGGAAGATTGGGAAAATGCTAGACAGAAGGAAAGGTAGAAGGTAAGATCATAGAAAATGACTGGACATGAAGGAAGGGAAGACAAGAGAGATGCCTGATAAGGATTGAGAGGGAGGAGAGAGGAAATGTTTGATATGGGTCGTGGGGAGAGATGAAGAGGTAGGCAGAAGCAGTAAAAAGAGCTTGAAGACTGGATGATGATATGAAATGAAATGAAAAGTGTCAAGAAAACGGTGGAATAACTTGTAAGTTTCATGGCTTCACATCATGTTCTTCTTGATTGGGCTGAGAATTTTCAGCGACCCCTCATAATACCATTCATTGAGATGGTATTAGGTAAACCATGTTATCTGCACATTTTCCAGCTTGATGTTAGCACTTACATTAGCATTCACTATAACCCATGCTAACTGCTTACCGCATCTTAGTAAACATGCCCTTAAAGATGTATACTGTACAACAGTGTTCTTCAACCATGGACCAGTGCCGGTCCACAGAAATTTCCTATCGGTCCACAGGGCCAGCACGTGCATCAGGTCCAAAACAGTGTTCTTCAACCGCTGGTCCACGGTGCAATCGATGCGGCGTTATCTTCGAGCCAGCTCCCTCTTCCTCACTGATTCAGTGCACAAAGCCACGGGCAGTGGCTCCTACGGGCATCCTGCGCCTGAACCGGAAGCCTTCTCTCTGACGTTGCAACGCCAGAGGGGAGGCTTCCAGATGAGGCACGGGACGTGTAAGGTGCAATTAGTACTATTATGGGGGCGGGGTCTGGGGTGGAGATTGGGTAGAGATGGGCGGGGTCTGGCCCACGACTTAGTCCCGTGTTTTTCAACCGCCGGTCCACGGACCGATGCCGGTCCACAGAATAATTCTTTTATTTCTGCCAGTCTATAGGTGTAAAAAGGTTGAAAAACACTGCTGTACAAGGCAAAGGACAGCAAAGCAACTTGCCCAAGGAAACAAGCAGCTGCTGAGAATGGCTTCTGGCTGAATATCCCAATCAGTGGCTAGCCCACTCACTGGCTATGTCATGCAATATAACTGATCAATGCCAATATTCATTGGCTGACTGGCTAAGCTGAGCAGCCAACCAGACCTGCCTAAATAGCAGGGCCCTCTAATGGACAATGATTTGCTGATACATCTCATATATAGAGGAATATTACAATAATTAAATCAGCTATTCCTTATTGGTTTCATTTTTTTCATTTTTTATTTATTCCAATTATACAGTATAAGTGTCATAACCATCTTATACTCACAAGAATTTATAAATGGTACATACAATTTCATAAATATCATAAATATTAGTTATAAATATTACACTTTTGGTGAACCTTCCTCCCTTAACTATCATATACACCATTCACCACATCCACATATACATTCATTCATTCATAAATAGCAGCATATAATATCTTTAAGAAGTAGGTCTATAAATGTTATAATCACAATTATTCTAGCAGTAATTTCCAGTTCAGAATTCAATTGCATCAATCAGAATGAGTCCAAAAGGGGAACTCTGCTCATAACCAGATATCTCCGAACTCCAGCACCCGTTACCCCTCTTTCTTCTTAATTAGCTTTTATGTTAGCATGCAGGACTCAATCCTTCCGTTCAAATTGTTAATTTCTTCAAATGTAAAACGTACAGCCCATTTGTCCACCACTTCAAGAATCCAAACTCAGAATGCAAAAGCATCCAGCCCAACACAAGACAGGAATGAGACAGGTCTGCAACCTGTCCCCATTACTTTTCATACTATCCTAAGACTCTTTTTTAATGGACTATTGAAAGTAACCCAGAAATTAAGGGTATCTGCATAGGACAGGTTGAATGTACCACTGCAGCATTTGCAGATGATTTGCTAGAGCAGGGATAGGCAACCATGGTCCTTGAAGGCCACAGCCTAATTGGGGTTTCCAGATTTCCACAATTAATATAAGTTTTTAAGTTTAAGTTTTAAGTTTTAAGTTTAAGTTTAAGTTTAAGTTTTAAGTTTAAGTTTAAGTTTTAAGTTTAAGTTTTAAGTTTAATTGGGGTTTCCAGATTTCCACAATTAATATACATGAGATCTATTTGAATACAATGGAGCAATACATGCAAAACAATCTTATGCATATTCATTGTGGAAATTTATTTATTCAGTTTTCTAAACCATTCTCCCAAGGGAGCTCAGAACAGTTTATATGAATTTATTCAGGTACTCAAGTGTTTTTTGCTGTCTGTTCTGGCAGACTCACAATCCATCTAATGTATTTGGATTAAGTGACTTGCCCAAGGTCACAAGAGCAGCATGGGTTTGAACCCACAACTTCAGGGTGCTGAGCCTATAGCTTTACCACTGCGCCATACTTTTCCAACTGGGCTATGGCCCTTGAGGCTCATAGTTGCTCTCCCCTATGCTAGTGCATACGACAGATCCCCGAGCAAACACTCCCCAAATTAATTGATAGTGTCACAGAATTTGGTAATTTTTCAGATCTAAAAAAATTAAATTTAGATAGGTCAGAGGACCTAGCATCATAAGTTTCCATGCAGAATACTGTAATTGGAGGGGAGACTCTCTCTTATGATGGGCAGATGGTTCTGTTTCATATCTGGAATTGTGGCTAATAATTTAACACTAAAGATCTCTATAAAGCTAATTACCTCTCCTGTCAAGAATTCCCAAACAACAACTGACCACTTGCAGGGTTTACCTCTCAGTGCCAGAATTTGTTTATTTAGGATGATATTATTTTCCAAATGTCTGTATATCCTACAAATGATCCAGATACATTTGTTGTA
The DNA here is from genome assembly GCF_902459505.1 of Geotrypetes seraphini. Lineage (NCBI taxonomy): Eukaryota > Metazoa > Chordata > Amphibia > Gymnophiona > Dermophiidae > Geotrypetes > Geotrypetes seraphini. The sequence goes on from NC_047086.1 coordinate 288,810,120, forward strand.
CCAGGATTTGTTCACCCTTCAGATAAATCATCTAAATATTGCTGTAGAGGAAAGAAACTAGATACAAAATATGTACCTGTATATAATAATACGTAAACTGCTTCAACTGTAACCCCAGAAAAGTAATATATCCCCTTTCCCTTGATTATGAAAAGGCCTGAGTCCTTGGTACCAACACTTTGTGTTCCAAAGAGTGGTCTTACCCACCATGTTAAAGGGACTAGTGCCTCTCTTGCATGGAAAAAATTATCTACACTGCAAGTAACACAGATCAACTCCCAATAAAGGGCAAAGAAGGCTTTCCTCCCAGAATACAGAGTGGGACTTCTTTGTGGACAATAGAGGGTATAACATTACCTGAGCATGTGTTAAATGAAGGGGGTGAGGGGTGTATATGGGATTTCAGGACCTGCAAATGAGAACCCCTTTCTGACAGGGGGATCAATACAGTAAAGCATTACTTAGGATCCCTAGATGAAGACTGAATAAAGGTTAAATACAGCAGAATACTGCAGGAAATTTTGAAGATTCCCCAAGGCAGTTAACAGTCTTTAAGTTGCATAAAGCCTTTAAATATCCTAGGGGATTGGGGAAAAGTAGAAGCTAAGTGGAAGAGAGATTAGGGAGGGATGACAGGGAATAGAGATTTTTATAAATTGATAGTAAAGATATGGTAGTAGCAGGATCAGATGTGTGTGAATGTCAGTTTTAGATTTTTTTTTTTTTTTACAGAGCTTGTCAAATTCAAGCTTAGATGCATGAAATAGGAGGAGTGGAGACTCCTATTTATGCTAAATTCAGTAAGAGCGAGGGAAATTGTATCCGTGTCACGTTGTATTGTGCAAAAATTCAGAGTTATTAGAAAGAGATTATAAAATATTTTGGAAACTTGATAGACAAACCTATTCGAATGAGATCATTGGCGATATTATTGAACAAGTGGAAGACATGGAAATAAAAGGCAAAGGAAGAGAATTAGTAATAAGTAAAGCCTGCATTGTGGGGCATGAATAAATACATAAATACTGAAATATTAACTTCCTACTTTTTGGTTAATACACCTGATAATGGAACGTCAAGGTAGAAAAGCTACACTAAAGTAGAAAACCAAAAGTATTCTAATGATTTGGGACTTCGGTCTACAATTAGTTGTTACCAACTAAGGCCAGAAGCTTGATACTAAATTGTTTCAGTTGGGATTAAGAAGGGGAATGTAGGAACTGGAAGAAGTTGGTAGAATGCATTGAAGAGACTTAATATAAGGGAGGTAATGGGAGGATAGGTTAGAGCAGGGGTGTCGAACTCAATCAGAGAAGGGGCCAAAATCTAAAATCCAGCCTAAATCGCGGGCCGAATGGTTTACTGAATAGTCATAAACTGACAATGTTAACCAGAAATGTGAATTTAAAATGAGTGGAACAATCTTTTCCTTAACAGTGCTGTTAACCAACTCACATGCTATCAAGCAAAACAGTAATATTGGTATCAAGCAAAACAGTAATATTGGAATGTACCTAAAATGCTCATTGTTTTGTTTTCTGGCTAGATGTCTGACACCGTTTTCCCCGTATCAATGAGTCAATGTTCGGTTTTATTTCTTGGGCTGTAGCAACCCACAAAACAGCATGGAGGTTGTCATCGGTAATGCGTGATCTGTGCTTGTTTTTGTTCAGATTCATTATTGAAAACATCTGTTCACAAAGATAGGTGCTCCCGAACATGGATAGAATACGGGCAGCATGAAGTCGGAGCTCTGGCATTGAGTCAGGGGGCAGTAGAGGGTAGAAGTCCTCAATTTCAACATCCTGAAACCTTGATTTCAGGCTACTGTCAGACTGAAGCTCGATTATCTCCATCTGAAGGTGATGGGGCACATTGTTGACATCAACTGTAAAAGGATTGGCAAAGATGTCAAAGCCTGAGTGCTGTGTTCTAAAGTCAGAGAAGCGCCGCTCAAATTCACTTAGTAAACGGCTAACTTTGGTAGCCAGCCGACTGCAAGGAAAAGTACCAGAAATAGTGGTTGAGATACTCAAACAAACGGGAAAGTGGGCAAGATTGTCCTGTTCCAGTTGGGACTTCCATAGTTGAAGTTTACGCTGGAATGCTGTGATCATGTCAGACATCTTCGTGATGACTTGTTTGCGTCTCTGCAGCTTCAGATTCAGTTGGGCGAGATGCTCGCATATGTCACACATCATAGCAAAATCACATAGCCAGGCGGGATCCAACAGTTCAGGCAAGGGCTTTCCTTTACTTTCCATGAAAAGAGCAATTTGTTCTCTGAGCTCAAAAAATCTTTTGAGGACTGCGCTCTTGCTCAGCCATCTTACTTCTGTGTGGTATGGCACGTCTCCATGCTCTGCACCCACCTCCTGTAAAAACTGCTGGAACTGGCGATGATTCAGGCCACGTGCCCTTATAAAGTTAATAGTTTTAATGACTGTGGTCATTATGTCATTCATGTCCAGAACTTTTCCACACATAGCCTCTTGGTGGATAATGCAATGATAAGTAATCAAGGGTGTGTGGCAGTGACTTTTTTGCATTCTTTCCTTCATTAGTCCAACCAAGCCTTTCTTTTCTCCGCACATTGAAGGTGCGCCATCGGTAGTTAGCCCCACCAACTTTTCCCAGGGTAATTTAAAATTATTTATAGATTTCTCCACAGCCTCAAATATATCTCTACCAGTCGTCGTCCCATGCATGGCAACTACATCCAAAAGTTCCTCAGTGACAGAGAGGTCGGTCTTCGTAGCACGTATAAAGATGGACAGCTGCGCTGTATCAGTGTTGTCTGTGCTTTCATCGATAGCAAGTGAAAAAGCGAGATAACTGCATGCCTGTTCGGCCAGCTGTGATGATAGATTTCCTGAGAGTTCTTGAACTCTGTCTGCAATGGTGTTTCTTGACAAACTGACAGTTTGAAAACTCTGTATCTGGTTTTTTTTACATAGTTCCCCCCCCCGACGTCCGATTCACCCCAAGCAGGACCGCTCGCACGCACCTGCACCCCCACCCCGAAGGACCGCCGACTCCCCGACTCCCAACACGATCGGGGCAAGAGGGAGCTCAAGCCCTCTTGCCCCAGCCAACCGCGGCACCCCCGACACGATCGGGGCAAGAGGTAGCTCAAGCCCTCTTGCCCCCCCCCGACTCCCCGACACGATCGGGGCAAAAAGGAGCCCAAGCCCTCTTGCCCCGCCGATTCCCCATCTCCCCGACAATATCGGGCCAGGAGGGAGCCCAAGTCCTCCTGGCCCTGGCGACCCCCCCCCCCCCCGCTAGTTGTTCGGGCCAGGAGGGAGCCCAAACCCTCTTGACCACGGCGACCCCCTACCCCCACTCCGCACTACATTACGGGCAGGAGGGATCCCAGGCCCTCCTGCCTTCGACGCAAACCCCCCTCCCCCCATCGACCGCCCCCCCCAAGAACCTCCGACCCCCCTGGCCGACCCCCACGACACCCCCACCCCCCTTCCCCGTACCTTTCTGTAGTTGGCCGGACAGACCGGAGCCAAACCCGCCTGTCCGGCAGGCAGCCAACGACGGAATGAGGCCGGATTGGCCCATCCGTCTCCAAGCTCCGCCTACTGGTGGGACCTAAGGCTCCCGGGTCTATTCTGATTGGCCCAGGTGCCTTAGGCCCCACCAGTAGGCGGAGCTTTGAGACGGATGGGCCAATCCGGCCTCATTCCGTCATTGGCTGCCTGCCGGACAGGTGGGTTTGGCTCCCGTCTGTCCGGCCAACTACAGAAAGGTACGGGGAAGGGGGGTGGGGGTGTCGTGGGGGTCGGCCAGGGGGGTCGCGGGTCGGCTGGGGGGGCGGTCGATGGGGGGAGATAGATAGCAAGTTCGGCCAGCGGGGGGATGGGGGGAGATCACAAGCCTCCTATGTCACCGCGCATCATTGTGATGGAACGCAGCGGCGTGCAGTGATGACAGCGCGGTGCGGGCCACATTGCAAGGCCTGGCGGGCCGGATTTGGCCCGCGGGCCTTGTGTTTGACACATGTGGGTTAGAGGAAAGAAATGAGGGGGAGGGGGTGGAATAGTATGGGGAAGATGAAGGACAATAAGAATAAAGATCCTTCATGCCAAGGAATATTATAAAGAGGTATGGGTGGGGTGGGTGTGGAAGGAAAGCCCTAGGATGAATAAAGATTACAAAATTATAAAGGGCAAAATTAACTTAAAGATAATGATACTGAAAAACCCTGGTTTTGAAGATTAGATTAGATATTGTTGGTTGATAGGATTGTTATTGGTGTATTTTCTATTGCTATATATTGAAAATCACCAATAAAAAAATAATTATGCTAAGAAAAGGTGCACAGTTACTGAATTGTCCTCTGTGCAGCTGGTGCTCAGGTGCTGGTGCTGGTACTCAGGAACCATACTGTATCACAACTAAAGGCTAAATTCTAAAAAATTTCCGTTAAAAATTGATGAGTCACTGTCACAGCCGTTATTTTAGCGATTTTAAAAAGCGAGTCATTCTCCCAAAAATGCTCATGCAAAGGTTTCAAGGTTTTATTAAAATTTGATTTAATCGCTTATCTAATTTCTAAGCGAGTTTACAATATATATAAAAAAGAGCATGAACATAATAAAAATGCCATTAACAATACCATTAATCCTTACAAAAAAAAACAACCAACAAACCAAAAAAACAAATTACAAAGAAACATCAACTAATAATTGGCATATTAAAAAAAGATAGACAGACAGGAGACAAAAGGAAATAGGGTTAGCAGTACAATTTGGATAGGAACGAATGAGGTTGGCAGAGAGTAGTAAAGATTCGCTACATTTGCATGTGCCCATCGCTGGTGATAGCAATGGGCACATGCGCAGATTAAACACAATAACCTCCCCCCCCACAAATCAAGCCGTGCCTCCGATGACCCCCCACCACTTCCCCCCTTACCTTGCTTATGTCTACTCCCTCCGGCCAGCAGGCCCGCTTCTTCAGAATGGTGGGCCTTCCCCTCAGTACATCCTGGGATGCACTGGGGAGGAGCCTAAGGCTCTGATTGATCCAGGCTGTGCAAGATCCCTCCTGTAGGAGGGGCCTTAGGCATCTGAGCCAATCAGAGCCATAGGCCCTCCCTAGATGCACTGGGGAGAGGCCTAAGGCTCTGATTGGCCCAGATTGTATAAGGGGGGAGGTCTGAGCTGTCAAACCTTACTTTCCTGTCAGTGCCTGAGCTAATCATTGCTCAGGCACTGATCAGAAAGTAAGGCAACAACAGGTCAGACCTGTCGGTAAATTTTGGCCACAAATGTGGCACAATGAAGTTAGAGAATCACTTGTCGATTATAGAGAATCACTCAAAGTGCTCATTTTAATACTAATGGCCTTATTGTACTACATTTGCATGGCAGTATCAGAGACTTCTAGAAAACTCGGAAAAGACCTCGGTAAGCCATTTTGATAATCCACTGCTAAAATACATGCATGCTAAACAACTGGAACTGGTTTGGCGAGCATGTTAAAGGCAGATCCTATTCTAGAATACTAATGGAACCCGAGATGTCCCGACCTGGCTGTGTGAATTCAGATTTTGCATATTCTTTCTAAAGTGTCTTTTGTGTTAAGTTATTTCATAAAGAAAAATAAAATTGCTTGAATTTTACTCATGATTTTGCATTGGGCATTGTCTTAAAAAATGGCCTCTTTCCTGCAGGGTCTTCTTCGGGTTCCTGTTCCTCTTTCTGTCTTCCACATGTTGTTAGCTCACTTCCCTGCATTTTCTGTTTTTTCTTCTGCTGAAAAGTTGTTCTTGAGCAAATGTTATATTTTAGGGAAGAAGTGTATCTTGAACCATTGGTTGGCCGAAGTTCCTCTCTCCTTCTGGTATTGGAGAAACAAACTACATGAGCTGATGTGTTGGGAGGCCCGGCTGGCTTTTTCCTCTCGTCGTAAGAGTAGTGACTTTATTCACACTTGGTCTCCTTATTTGGACAGTTTGCCGCCGCAGAGTCGGAGTCGAATTGTGAATGGATTGCAACTGTATTCTGCTCCACCTGTCTGACCTGGGATTCTTTTCTGTTGGGGTAGGGGGGAGGAGGGGTTTGGGGGGGGGTACGAGCCTGTTGGGGGGTGTTTGGGTCTCTTCGTTCCCTGAGAGGACATCAGAGTCCAGTCCTCTTTGGGGGGGAGGTGACCCTCCTTTGACTGTTATTGGAAATGTTACAATCCTTCTCTGTGTTCTGTGGTTGTGAGTTGTTATTCTATTTACCAATAAAAAAAAGTTTCATAATAATAAAAAATGTGGTTCAGAAAGCAGTAAATGCTGTGGGTAAAGGGACGACAATCTAGATCCCATGCTGCTGCAACAAACATGGTTTCCTTTCATCTGAGGAACATTTGTCTTAAAGAGAGAAAATAGCTGGTCAGTAGCACCAGCAAAAGGAAAGCTAATCTTCACAGCTGTTTCTGCCTTTCACTGTGAACTGGCGTACATGTTGGATTTTATTGCCTTCCTATATATAAGAAATTGTCTCCTAATAGAGATATGATTTGGAAAAAATAAACAATAAAGCCCTTCCTCCGTGCACACACGCAATGCGGTATTATTACACCAGAGCTATCCCATGGTGTTCTATCAACCAATTCATTTGCTTTCACAATGTCTTCACTCAATAAAAGACTACTGGGCCTCTGTTGGGATATTTTCCAGTTTGAAGGCACTGCTGTATTTTAATCTCTGTTCTTCTCTGAGGGAGATGGTGTACATTTGGCAGTGTTTCAGATTGGAGGGAAATATTTCAGCTACTAATTAGTTCAGTGTAAGCATATTCCATTCAAGAGAGGTTCAGCACTTTCATTTTTAAGTGGATTTATTCTTTCTAATGTTCATGTGAAATGCCACTTTTTATGTTGAATTGCTTTGCCTTAACTATTTGCCTCATAGTAGTTCAGTAGGCAGACCACCTAGTCTGCTTAGTCCAGTGTTTTCTAAGTTGTTCTTGTAGTACAGGGGTAGGCAATTCCGGTCCTCGAGAGCCAGAGCCAGGTCAGGTTTTCAGGATATCCACAATGAATATGTATGAGATATATTTGCATGCACTGCCTTCTTGAGATGCAAATCTATCTCATGCATAGTTATTATAGATATCCTGAAAACCTGACCTGTCTCTGGCTCTCGAGGACCGGAATAGCCTATCCCTGCCCTAATCAGTTTAGTTTTCAGGATATCCACCGTGACATCCATAGTTTTCAGGATATCCAATATGCATGAAATAGACCTTAAAAATCCATTATTAGCATGAGAACTAAAAACACTGAAACAAAGCAAAGAAAAAGAAGAGCAAGGTCTCCACGTAGTTGGCAATGTTCCCTCTAAGCTGTGTGGAAGTCCTCCAACTACACTGCTACCAGTGAGGGATGATGTTTCAATATCGTGCTTTCAATCACAATGGAACCCTGTAGAGCTTACCTTGCTATTGAAAATGTGATATTGAAACAGCACCCCCCACTCACAGGAATATAGATGGAAGACTCCCTCACACCTTAGAGCAGTGTCTCACAAACTGTTTCCAGCCACGGCACACTAAACAGTTGGCCATGGCTGAAGTGCACCTGAAAATGCACAGATGTTGACGTGATGATGTTTATTGTTTTTTATGCGTTTGTAAAACTGTATTATTCTAATTTGTTAAAAATTACTCTTCCTGATGTTTTACTACCCTGTACACCGCCTTAAACTGAAAGGCTTATGTGATTTATAAATAAACATTTATGTTATGTTATGTTAAAAATAATTATAAAAGTAGACAGAAATCAAACTATAAATACGAGGGTGAATCAAAAAAGTAAAGGCAATTGTTAACTTATTACATTACATTAGAGACTTCTATTCCGCCATTACCTTGTGGTTCAAGGTGGATTACAAAAGAATTATGATTGGTCTGTTACAGAAGAAGATCAGTGGACATGGCTAGAGAAGATGAAGAATAGGGCAGGTAGTCTCGGGGGGGTCGGGAGGAAGAGAGGAGGAAAGAGGAGTTTGTGATGTTAAGACTTATTCAGGGATTTCTTGAAGAGTATGGAATAAAGCTAGCAAAATGCAACAATCGTATATACTTGTACATTGCCTGGTGGATAGTTTGGCCTTTAGATCAGAAACATGGACACTCCATTACAAAATTGCACCACTGAAGGACAACGTGCAATAATGTGCTTTCTTTGGGCAGAGGGTGTGAAACCTGTGGAAATTCACCATTGGATATTGACTCAGTATGAACATAGCACCATAAAAACATAAGAATAGCCTTACTGGGTCAGACCAATGGTCCATCTAGCTCAGTATCCCCTATTCACGGAGGCCAATCCAACTCATAAGTACATTTACCTTACAAAAACCCAAATAGTAGCAGCATTCCATGCCACCGATCCAGGGCAAGCAGTGGCTTCCCCCATGTCTGTCTCAACAGTAGACTATGGACTTTCCTCCAGGAACTTGTCCAAACCTTTTTAAAAACCAGCTACATTAACCACTCTTACCACATCCTCTGGCAATGCATTCCAGAGCTTAACTATTCTCTGAGTGAAAAAATATTTCCTTCTATTGGTTTTAAAAGTATTACTCTGTAACTTCATTGAGTGTCCCCTAGTCTTTGTAAATCTTGATGCAGTAAAAAATCTATCCACTTGTACCCGTTCTACACCACTCAAAATTTTGTAGACTTCAATCATATCTCTCCTCAGCCGTCTCTTTTCCAAGCTGAAGAGCCCTAACCTCTTTAGTCTTTCCTTATACGAGAGGAGTTCCATCTTCTTAATCATCTTGGTCGCTCTTCTTTGAACGTTTTCTAGTGTTGCTATATCTTTTGTGAGATAAGGAGACCAGAACTGAATGCAATACTCAAGGTGAGGTCACACCATTGAACGATTCATAGGTATTATAACATTTGTAGTCTTGTTTACCATCCCTTTTCTAATAATTCCTAACATCTTGTTTGCTTTCTTGACCACAGCTGCACATTGGGTGGAAGGTTTCAGCATATTGTCCACGATGACACCCAGATCTTTTTTTAGAGTGTTGACCCCCAAGGTGGACCCTAGCATCCATTAACTATGATTTGAAATCCCAACGTGCATCACTTTGCATTTGTCCACATTAAATTTCATCTGCCATTTGGATGCCCAGACTTCCAATTTCCTAAGGATTTCCTGCAGTTTTTTGCAATCCGCCTGCATTTTAACAACTTTGAACAGTTTAGTATCATCTACAAATTTAATCACCTCACTCATAGTTCCAATTTCCAGATAATTTATAAATAAGTTAAATAGCACTGGTCCCAATACAGATCCCTGTGGCACACCACTATTTACCCTTCTCCATTGAGAAACATGGTCATTTAACCCTACCCTTTGTTTTCTGTCCAATAACCATGAATCAACAAAAGGTTTATGAGTGGGTTAAAAGGTTTAAAGCGGGAAGAACAAATGTAAACGACTAAGGTCATTCTGGTTGCCTATTAACATTACACACACAAGAGCACATTGACAAGGCAAATGCCTTGATTAGAGAAGCCCAAGACCGATGGATAAGGGTGTCTCAATTGGCTGCAGATTTGGATATCAGCTATTGACCTGCATTTGCTATAATGCATGAAGACTTGGAATATAGGAAAGTCTACGCATGATAGGTTCCCAAACAGCTTACTGATCTGCACAAGCACCAGAGTGTGGAGGTTGCAAACCAGTTCCTGAGAGAATATGAAGAAGATCCATGTATTCTGGAGAGAATTGTCACTGGAAACGAGACATGGGTGCATCATTGTGATCCGGAGAACAAAAGATAAAGCATGGTGAAGTGAAGAAAGCAGTGCTCACCTGACTTCAGGAACAGCCGAAGCACTTCTTCTCAGCAGGAATGCAGAAGTTAGTCGAACGATACAACAAATGCATCGTCTTGCATAGGGACTATAAGGAAAAGTGATATGTTCAGTTGTTCACAGTTACTTCTATTAAAGTCGTTAAATGTATTTTGTCTTTATTTTTGATTTACCCTTGAATATATATATATTGCGGTGGGGAGAAGGCTAAGGCCACTGACCCACCTTGACCTCCACAGCACCAGGCTGTGGCCCAGTTAGGATTGGTGCTATGTCACATATTTATTTCACCCAATAGGGCATAAAGGCAAACAAAAAGAGTTCATTCTTGTGCACTTGCACTGCTCAAACTCAGTCCCAAAACTTTTCTGCTTTGTGTTCAAACTTATCCAGTCCAAAAATCAAAATGCTTAACAAAATAGCAATTCAGATACAGTTCTAAAAATCTGTGTCTTCTTGCCAGTCTCTGGTCAAATGAATTTCTCTTTCAGGGCTCTCAGAGTCCAGCCTCCTTGGCTACAGGGCTTGGCTCCTCTCTGAGGAGGTAGGCTTCTGGCTCCTTTTCACTCCGCTGAAGTGACCTAGCCTCTACCTAACATAACGGGGAGTTTTACTATAATCCCTTAATATCTACTAGCAGCAGTTTTATAAGTAACTCGGGCTCTCTTACCTCATTCACTATGCTTACCAATTGTACACTGAACCCTAACTCTAGTGTGAAGGGTCTATTCTCCTGATTAGATAGTGATCCCTCCTTAAATACTCTCAGGTGAGGTTCAAGTTATACTTCCTTAGCATTATTCTCAAAGCATAGCAGACAGGAAAGGGTTAATGATTTTCCTTTCCCCCCACACACTACAGCTTTTCCTGCACATAACAGAAATACTTCCTGAAGTTTGTTAGCCTTAACTTTCTTTCTTAGGCTAGCACTACATTTAGCATAGCTTGAACACTGAGCTCCTAATCCAACATAGAGCAGGAAATACATAACATTCTTTAACTCAGCTTTAAGGGAAGATATATCTAATCTAATCTAATCTAAACCTACCATACAAGGTTCTAGGCAACTCTGCTGTGTCTTCCCCTGGTTCCCACAATACATTTCTGTCTCATCTCCTGTACCCACAGACACACTCTTTTCAAAATCAATACATTCATCTATCCCTGGCACTGCCTCACTTCCGTGTGACTCAGAGAGCATTTCTACCTCTGGGATCTTTGGCATATGGTTTCTACCCTGTGTAGAATCTGTAGCCTTATTGAGCCTCAGAGGCTCTCTAGCCATGATATATTTCAGCCTTTCTCCCAAGAGTGGCTATTGCTGAGGGCTCTGGTCAGCTGCTCTCACCCTTCCATTTCCAGCCTGTAGTGGAGTTCCCTTGCTTCTGTTTTCCCACTTGTTTAATCAAGCCCACAGGTGAAACAGAAGTTCTCATTGGTTGAAGCACAGGCTGTTTGCCTACCTGTCTCAAAGCATTCTGCTGTAATTTGCCTGGGATGCTTTCTCCATCCCACTGTCTCTCTTCTCTCTAGCTAGAGTAGGAGATGTGGAATATGTGGACTGTCTCACCCTGTCAGGATTCTCAGACAAGGATGAATAATGAATACAAGGATGAATAAGGCTATGGTGCAGAAATACTTTTATTTCCTGCAGTTTTTGACTTTAGCTGTGTGTGTGTGTATGTGTGTAAAGCAATTATTATGTGATATACTAATGTATCTCTGAAAACTCTTTACACATATTATTATATTTATGAACAGTTGTTGTAAAAAAATATTCATATACAAAACTACATTCTTGTGAATGTACAAAGCATGAGACATGTTAAACTGAAGCTGTGAAATAGCATTTATCTGATAATATGAACCAATATCATAGTTCAGTGCACTAGATGAAACATGTGACATAATTATTTCTTATTTCTATATCACACTATGAGGGGAACTCATCAAGTACAGTCTGTGTCCTGGGTAAGGGCGGGATATAAATGAATAAACAAACAAGATGGATCAGGAGCAAGTATGCGTGTTTTATATCACATTCATATCCGAGTGCAGGTCTTGCTTGTTGTGGGGGGCTGGGGGAGGACAGGACATCTTATAGACAACTTAGCAAGTGAAATGAATAATTACTAGATGAAAAGTCTGAGAATGCTGAGCAAACTAGATGGACTACTCAGGTCTTTTTCTGCCGACATATACTATGGCCTCCTTTTTTCAAGCAGCAGTAGAGCATTTTACTGTGGGCCAGTGAGGTAAGAACATAAGAATTGCTGCTGCTGAGTCAGACCAGTGGTCCATCATCATCATGCCCAGCAGTCCACTCACACGGCTGCCCTTAGGTCAAAGACCAGTGCCCTATTTGAGTCTAGCCTTTCCTGTGTACGTTCTGGTTCAGCAGGAACTTATCTAACCTTGTCTTGAATCCGTGGAGGGTGCTTTCCCCTATAACAGCCTCTGGAAGAGCGTTCCAGATTTCTACCACTCTCTGGGTAAAGAAGAACTTCCTTACGTTTGCATGGAATCTATCCCCTTTTAACTTTAGAGAGTGCCTTCTCATTCTCTCCACCTTGGAGAGGGCGAACAATCTCTCTTTCTCTACTAAGTCTATTCCCTTCAAAATCTTGAATGTTTCGATCATGTCCCCTCTCAGTCTCCTCTTTTCAAGGGAGAAGAGGCCCAGTTTCTCTAGCCTCTCATTGTACGGCAACTCCTCCAGTCCCTTAACCATTTTTGTCACTCTTCTTTGGACCCTTTCGAGTAGTACTATGTCCTTTTCATATATGGCGACCAGTGTTGGATAAAGTATTCCAGGTGGGGGGTGCACCATGGCCTGGTACAGCGGCATGATAACCTTCTCTGATCTGTTTATGATCCCCTTCTTAATCATTCCTAGCATTCTGTTTGCCCTTTTCACATTGCGCTGACGGCTTCATTGACTTGTCTACAAGTACTCCCAAGTATTTTTCCTGGGGGTTCTCTCCGAGTATAGCAACGGACATTCTGTATTCATGCATATGGTTTTTGTTACTGCCATGCATCACCTTGTACTTATCCACATTGAACCTCATTTGCCATTTTGTGGCCCATTCCTCAAGTGTGTTTATGTCTCGTTGTAGGTCTTCGCAATCCTTCTGTGTACTCACTACTCTGAATAACATTGTATCATCCACAAATTTAATCACCTCATTCGTCGTACCAATTTCCAGGTCGTTTATAAATATGTTGAAGAGCATAGGCCCGAGCACTGAACCCTGCGGCACTCCACTCGTGATGCTTTTACAGTCCGAGTATTGTCCATTTACCCCCACGCTCTGTTTCCTATTCCCCAACCAGTTTTTAATCCAAGTGAGTATATCACCCTAGATTCCATGGCTCACAATTTTTCGAGGTAGACTTTTATGCGGGACCTTGTTGAACGCCTTCTGAAAATCTAAATATGATCCAATGCTCATTCTATTTCTATTAGTGTTGGAACATTTACCTCGCTGTCCCGCAATAAAATGCTCTACCGCTGCTTGATAAAAGGAGCCCTAAGTTGCTATGTTACTATGTAAGTAGCATTAGGGCCTTAAGTTGCATTATTTGGCCTTTAAACAACCCTACCACCACCTAACAAAAAAAAATACCATGGCAATATTTAAATTGTCATAGGTTAGTCAGTAATTAGATGCTAAATATGTACCTGAATGTAACTTACCTGGTACCACTTCTGAAAAAAAGCATGAGCTAAGTATAGATTTTCCCATGTTCTCCAAATGGAATGAGAAAGGTAGCTTTCATAAAAGATCAAAGGTACTTTTTTCAAATCCAGTTATTTCCACTCTGGGCCACTTATCATATTTTTTTCAGCTCCTTTTAGAGTCTTCCTCTAAAGCAGGCACCCCCAAAACCAGCCTTAAAGGACTGTCACCATGTCAGATTTTCAGGATTTCCACTATGAATATAAAAAATAGAGAAAAAGTTGAGTTTACAGTATAATGTGGGGTTACAACCCCCCCAACCCCCCAACGCCAGCACGATCACTATTAAGTAGAGTGGGGGGGTTCCCCCTCACACTCCCCGTCGGAGCCCTTTAAAAGAAGGCTTTTCTTCGGCATGATGAAGTCCTGCGCTGAATTGTTGCCGCTCGTTTGTTGGCGCATGTCTGTCTCACGCACTTAAGACTATGAACCGATCAGTGGCATAACCTCTTCAAATCTTTGCTAGCATGAGCAGCATCTCCTACCTGCTGCTCATGCTGGCCTTGGCTCTCCTTCTGATGTCACTTCCTGATCGTGGGAAGTGTTCCAAGTAATGTGTGTAGTTTATAGCATTCTATAAACTACATGCCTACCTCGGAGACCCACTCATGGCCCATTCATGCTCTGCCAACATGTACACCCTCTTTTAGTATAGGGCCTCTTTTGCAAAGCTGAGGTAGCATTCCCCCATGGCGAATGCACCGAAGCCCTTAAATTAAAAATATGACATATGTATGTGTATATACATTTTTGCTGCTCTGTTTTATAGGCTGAGGAAGGCTGTTCAAGCCGAAACACGAACCATGTTGGGATCCAGGACAGAAAGGATCAAAGAACTCTCTGTTAGGCTTGCTATATATTTTGTATATGTTATATATGTTGTATTTTCAATAAATCGGTTATCCTCACAGTTGGTTGATCTTGCCCCTTCCCCACTTCTATTTTTGTTTGTAAAAGGGGCCCATAGGCACGTAACTATTAATGGCATCTTTGACACATGTAAGTGGCACCTGCCTCTAGGTGCCACATTTGAGAATTGCCCTCTAAGTTAACCAGAAAGAGGTACCACATGTTAATGCGATTGTTAACACACAACCTGCAATAGAAAACACTGGGAATGTCCTCAAGAGCTGCATTAAAATAGCAGCTACTTTGGACCAAAGTCCAGTATTAAGTCATGGGAACTTCAAATTTTGCTGCAGTTTAGTAAAAGGGTCTCTTTATTTTTAATAGCATTTTTAAACACACACCATAGCCTTTAAGGACTGAATTCTACTGTATATTTAAAATAATGGTGCAACCCCCCCCCCCACAAACACACACTTAAACACTATTCTATATATGGTACCCGGTTAGATTTGGTTTATATAATTGTGCTTAGCTTAAAATGGGAGCCATGCCTAACTTTAGGCCTGGCCATTTGAACCAATGGAATTGTGCAAATCCTTATATCTAAAGTTAGGTGTGGATGCCCCTTATTCTATAATTACACTCATAAATTTGAGGAATGCCCCCAATCTGCCAATAACCCTCCTATTTCCTTGCCCCCACTTTTTGGCACTGTGTAAAATTTAGGCATGGATCCCACGCCTAAATACACACACATTAATTTACATTAAATCCAATTAACACTGATAATTGCTTGTCAACAAGCCAATTGCCAATGCTAATTGACTTGTTGTTCAATTAAGTTGCATACACAAATTTACAAAAGTGCAACTATATAGAATTTAGAGGTTAATGCACATTAACATGATCCACATTAATGTACAGTATACTGTATGTTAGCACACAGCATGCACTAAATTTTAAAACCAAATGCGCTTATCTCTAATCTAACAGTTTCTTTGAAGTATTGTAAAAATAATCAATATATAATCGTAAAAGATATATATTGATTATTTTTACAGTACTTCAAAGAAACAGTATTTAATGAGAAAAAATACCCTTGTAATAATTCAGAAATTAATGTAATCAAAATCCAGCTCCTCTCTCAAATAGAGGAGGCAGTGAAGGGTGATGATGTAAGCGGCTGCTGTGCGCTGTCACAAGGAAAACCAACTTTGCATCTGCATTGTTTTCTAAATGAGAAACAGCCAAGTGTCATCGTCTAAACAGTCTCAGATTTTGAACAATTACGTGGGGTTAGTTGACTCTCTTCCAACTGTAGATGCACTTCAATCACGCTTAATTGCTCTACACTGAGCAGGGCTACAATCTTTCTGTCACTTTTAATTAAAATATTTTTCTCTGCTAGACATTCCACTTCTATGGTGTGCAAAGACGAAGTTACATCATTCTTTTCTTCGTCTTTACGGCTCTTAGATCATCTGCACATAAAACACTATTATCCTTAGAAATAAAAACAAAGATTCATATACCACTGAATCCACAATTTTGTACAGTAGGCACTTAAGTGAAATTACTATTTTTTTTCAGTTTGATAGCTTCTACCTGCTCCTTGAGCTTCCAGTTCAATCGAAACAGAATCTTCCTGGGGCTTTGCCATACTGAACCTTTATTGCCAGTAATCTAGGGGGTTTCCTCCCATTGTAAACTCTAGTCTATAAGCTTCTTTTACAAAGCATTACTGCTGATTTGCATGTGCTGAATGTGAAGTAGCCCATGGGAACTGAGGGCCAGATTCTCAAAACCTAAGGTCACCTTTAACATGATCGCTAAACCAGTTCCAGCCAGTTTAGTGTGCATGTATTTTAGCGGTGGATTATCAAAAGGGTTTACTGTGGTCTTTTCCGAGCTTCCTAGCGGTCTCTGATTCTGCCATGCAAATGGGCTTATCAATATTTAAATGAGCACTCTGGTGCAGTGCCAAAAAGGGGGGCAAGGAAATGGGAGGGTTATGGACAGATTGGGGGCATTCCTGTGAACAGGCAGTGGCTGGCAGAGGCAGCACTGTGAACAGGTGGTGGCCAGCAGAGGCAGTACTCTGAACAGGCTGCTTGTGGTCTGCCCCACCAGGGCTTCCCTCTGCTGCATCATCAGTGACAACATCAATGATGCAACAGGAGGAAGGCCCCGGCGGGGCAGGCTGCAAGCAGTCTGTTCAGAGTGTTGTCTCTGCTAGCCACTGTTGTTGCTGCTGCTTTGGGAGGCCCAGAAGTATGTCAGTTCTCACCAAATCAATGCAAATCAATTCACCAAAGTGAATCAGTGAATAGATCTGAATCAGCAAATCGGGCAGCACTAGTAGCTATACAGGACTGTGGTTATGGGTGTATAAGAATATGTGAGTGTGTGTTGGCATCTACAGGGGCTATATATAGATGCAGGATTATGTAGATTGTGGGTGTTAGGTAAGAGGGGTACATAGGGAGTTATAGTGGGTATATGATTTGAGAATGTAGTGGGAGATTGTGTGGGAATATGTGTGGGCATGTGATTTTCTAATTATGGGTAAAAAGACTTTGATAGCACCTTTTGAAGCCATCCTTCACCTTGTTACTTTAGTTATTTTAGCCTGCCTATGTTGCTGTGTACAAAAGTACTGGAAGGGTACAGAAGTTTCCAGAATGGAGTAGTTATGAATATTATGTAGCTTTAATGGATTCCCATATAAAGCAATGGAGATTTTTGGGAGAAGCTCTGTTCTCTGAAAACACAAATCCAAAGTTTCCTGTTTTCAAACTGATCCAGTATTCATACTTTCTTATTGCTTGCCAAATTTGACAAATGCCTCTCCCATTTTTTTTTCTTTATTAGTAATTTATCCAAAATCCTGACATCTGTCCATAAGTTGTGAGAGTCTCTACTATAGCTTTCAACGAAGTGGAAGGATCTCGTATTGTAAAGAGAATATCTGCAAATAATAATGTTTTTGTCTCCAACCTGCCACAGCTTATACCTGAAATATTTGAAGCCTGTCGTACCAATTGTGCTAGTGGCTCCATAGCTAGTACAAAAAGCACATCCTTGTTGGGTCCCCCTCCCCAAAGTAATGCATTCAGTATATCCTCCATTGATATTAATTGAGGCCAAAGGGGCCTTATATAACAATCGTAGCCAATGTAGGAAAGTTCCCGATATCCCCATCTTTTCTAGTACTTGAAACAGATAGGGACAATAAACCCTATCAAATGCCTTCTTGGCATTGATACCCAGGATAAGAGTCGAATCATGTCCGCCAGCAGTTTGCCACAATATATGACAAACTCGACAAATATTATCAAATGTCTGGCGTCCTTGTACAAATCCAGATTGGTCATCAACTATTAATTGAGGCATAAAGGTTTGGAGACGTTTAGCTAGTATCTTAGTAAACAGTTTATAGTCCACATCTAACGAAGAGATAGGTCTGAAAGAGGATCAGGATGTCGGATCCTTACCCGGCTTTAATATCAAAGTTATACCAGCTAAACACCAAGAATAAGGCAATTCCTGACTATTTATCGAAGTGTTAAGAAAATGCACCAAAGGGAGGATCAAAATCGTTCAAAATGTCTTATAAAATTTGCCAGTATAACCATCTAATCCAGGTGATTTTCCCTCCGGCATATCTTTAATTGCCCATGTTAATTCTTCCACTGTAATGGGTAGGGAAAGTTCCATAGCTTCCTCAGATGTAAGACTAGGTAGATGTATAGGATCTAAATAGGAACAGATATTTGCTTCCTTTAATATCTACTCAGGTTGATATAATTATTGGTAATAATTACTAAAAGCCTGTTGGATATGGCTTGAAGTAATACAATCCCCGGTAGGGCCCTGTACATGAATGATAGCATTGTGAAGTTGTTGTTTTTTTCAACTTATGGGCCAATATTCTACCTGCTCTATTATTTGTTTCAAAATATTCCTGGTGCAGCCATTGGAGTCTAACACTAATTATCTCCAGATCTAACGCTTGAAGAGCTAACTTAAGTTGTTTTAATTTTACTTCTTTCTCAGGGGGTAAGCTCCCACCCTTACGATTCCATTCTAATGCATAGATCTGATCTCACAATTCCCCAATCTTAATTGTGCGTATCCTACGAACATGTGTCCCCAGGCTAATGATTTTACCCCACATAACTACTTTTAGACATTCCCAACGAGTCTCTGGTAAAATGTCTCCGTTGTCATTACATTGTAAATATTCTCTAAATCCTTACCCAATTGTTGCATATGTATGGGGTCTAGTAGGAGACTATCATCTAGTCACCAATACTTCTTGCCAGATTGAGTACATTGTATCACTAGATTAAAGCAAATTGGAGCATGATCAGACCATATCCTAGTTTCTATGGTAGAGGAGCTGACAGCGTCCATTAGATCTTTCCCCACTAACCAGAGATCGATTCTGGAATAAAAAAAGTGAACATCAGAATAGCAAGTATAGTCAATCTCTATCGGATGTTGATGTCTCCACAAATCAATAAGATCCCATGACTCCATAAATAGATATAATTGGCATCGCTCAGCTTTATTGTGATTTACACCAATACTAGAATTAACCAATTTAACATTTAGGGTAAGATTGAAATCACCTCCTACTATGATTTTCCCTTCAGCATATTGTGTTAATAAATCCTCTACTTTATTATAAAAGACACCTTGATTCACATTGGGGGCATAAAAATTTAACAAAGTATATATATAACTGACCTCCCATAAGTATTGTTTTTTAAAATTTTTTATTATTTATTTATGCAATTTTAGAATGTTTACCAAGCATAAAAATCTTGTACAGAAAAGTGCGATCAAAAACTAAATTACCTTATTTTCCAAAATTGAAAAACACATCAAACTTGAAATTATATGAATACATAAAATAGACTCATTTGATCACACACTAGTCCTCAATAACTGGAACCAAGATTTAAAGAGTAGAGCAAAATTAATCAAAAACATTTTTTTAGGAAAAACGTATGTCTACTGCAGTACAGAGAACTAAACTTCATTAGGTGCAGCTATTCCTTTCTCAAGACGCTTCATTGAGAGGAAACTTATCAAATAAGATGGGTCTGTAAAGATATACTTCAAAGAACAGTATCTGACAATTGCATGGATATCTCAAAAAGAAAATACCCCCTATTTGAGTCACTCCAGGTTTCAAAATTAAGAATTCTTTTCTTCTTTTTTGGATCTCTCTAGAGACATCAGGAAATATCTGGATATGATGTCCCAGGAAATCCTTGGATCTCTTTTTAAAGAAAAGTTTTAATATCCAATCCTTGTCTGGGGCCAAAGCCACAGACAAGAGAGTGGCTGGGACAGCCAATTCTCTATCCGATTGTTCCAGTATTGCGGAAATGTCCAATAGTCTTTCCTGAGATTCTTCAACTTTTTCTTTTTCTTTGACTTGGGATTTAACAGGAAGATAATATGCCCTTGTAAGAGGAGGTAAAGAGCTTTCAGGAATTTCCAATATTGTATTTCCATAAAGTACCGCTTCAGCATTTCTTGAGGGGAAATTGATAAGATTTTAGGAAAGTTTATAATCCTCAAATTGTTAACTCGACCATTATTCTCCAGAGCTTCCAATTTCATCCTCAACATTATATTATCTTTAACCAGTAAGTCTTGATTATTCTTTACTACTGTTAGCTCTTTACCTGTATTTTGTACCTCTACTTTTAACTGAGATATATCTTGTTTAATCAATTTTATTTCTCCTTTCTGTTCTTTAAGTTCCTTATCCAAATTTTTAATTTAATTTAAGGAGTTTCCCAGATTCACTACCAAATCCCATAGTGCTTCAAGAGTGACTTCTGGAGGTTTAATTACTGTAAAAAAAAAGTGTGCTTGTGCTGTGAGAAATTGTTCTGAAATTTGGTTTACCTCCATGGAGTCTTGTGCTCCCCCAGCCTTAGTTATCCCGGTCTCAGGTCCTACCAGAGTGAGCAAGCCACTCTGAGCTGTCTCCAACGGCAAGCCCTCCAACGCACTGGCCTCCGGAGACGAAAGGGCTACCTCTTCGGGTGCTCTCTGGTCCCGTGGAGAGCTGGCTGACTGCGGCAGTGGCTGATGGGGTGGCGTCCTCACGTTGGGGCTTAGAGTAACGTCGAGCCCTGAGGTTTTCACCCCTGCACTACTCCCCGGCAGTGTCCCAAGCAGGCTAGCCCCCGATGCTTCCTGCTCCTGTTGCAGACGCCGAAGAAATCATCAATCGCTAACGAAGGGGCAGTCGGTCGTCGGGAGGCACCACCGACGTTCCTGCCCCGTCTCTTCAGCATATTTAGTGCAGGTATGATTGAAAATCAACGGTGTCCTCACCGCAGCAAACATGTGGTAGCTATCGTGGATCCTCATAAGTATTTTTAAAAGTAAAAATCGACCTTCCTTGTCACGGACCACCTTTTTGACATTTACAGACACATAGTTAGCAAATGCAATAGCAACTCCATTAGTTTTAGACTTTAATTTGTTAGAAACAAAGTAGATTTCTTTATAGTGAGGATGGGAAAAAAAGTCTTTCATGGGCTGGTATTAAGTGTGTTTCTTGTAAGAAACCAATTGCCATCTTAACTCTACCAGCCTCCTGAAAGTAAAGTTGTCATTTACGCTGAGAATTTATGTCCCGAACATTCAGGGACATAAAAACTCGTTCAGTCATATAATAAACATAAAACTGCCATAAATACAATCCATAACATACATTTTCCCAATCGTTCATCAAACCTAGACCTACCTTTCCACCAATCGTATCTCATACATGCCTCCCTCTGCACACATCCTCCCACTCATTTAACCCCCAATCCCCTCACCCCAATCCAACCAAATTCTACCAGTCCCCTACCTCTGGACCCAGATCCGACCTCTAGTCGAAGAAACCAGGAGCCAGATCAACTTCCAGATGCCAGGGTCAGACAGGGTTAACCCTATCCTGGATATTCCACAGCTTTATCAGTTATCTACCCCATTTCAGCTTTCTTTTCAAAGACGCGTATGATATTTAGGAGTCCCACCCAGCCTATTTTTGCTTATTTTCATAAGGCTACTTCTTTTATTTCCCTCCTATTGTTTTTTACCATAATCGTCCTTCTTTCTATCATTATTATTATATTTCATTACCCTGCCTTTCCCTTTGTTTTCCTTTTCTGTTTATTCTGTTAGTCGTTAATTTAATATGTTTTGTTCAGTGTCCATCTGTCTTTTATAACCCCTGCATTATCTGTAAATTGAATGATTTGTTCATCGCTTAGATATTTGAATAAGCGATTAATCAAATACTTAATAAACTTGAAACTTGAAACTTTTTTCCTTATTTTTCCCTTTTAAATCTAGCAAATATTATCAGGTTTATTATCAATTCTTCTCTTTATTTATGCTGTTGTTATTCTACTTGTCTCTGTAGTTGCTTTCTTGATCAGTTCTATGCCATCTTTGGCTTATCGGACCCATAGATGGAGGTTGTGTTTGTTCCAGTTGTTGTTTTTCTCCCTCATTGGTCCAAAGTTTGGCCTGTATGAGTAGCTGTTGGTCCTCTAAGGATGATGTTACTTTATAGTGCTTGTTTTCCATTTTTGTACACCGCCTAAAAGGCTTGATTAGGCGGTATAAGAAATTTTAATTAAACTTGAAACTTGAATAAGGGAGATCCCAAATGGATAATGCCATTTTTAGTGAATATTATTTTGTTGTAAGCATCTAGTAACTTTGCGGCAGTCCTGTTGATGCTTTAAAGTTGCTAAAGAAATGTCTGCAAATATTTCCATTTTAGCATTATTCCACAGTAGATGTCCAATTTTCCGTGCTGCCTGTAGCACTATCTCTTTCTGTGGGTGTCTTACAAAACATACTATTATATCTATTGGTCTCTCCGCTTAACGTGGAACCAAATCCCGATGTATCCATTTAAATTCTATAGTTGGCAAAGTCTGTTTCTGGATTTTCCATTTGTTAGAATTTATAACATAAAGATTGTATAAAAGACGTTGGGTCTGTAAGTTCTTCTGATTCAGGAATCTTTCAAAATCTCAGATTATTTCGCCTTGCTCTATTTTCGCTATCTTCAACCTTGAGGAGTAGTTCCTCCATTGATGTATCTATTTTTTTTTACAGTGTTATTGAATTTCAGCTATCTCCTGATCATGTGAGATAACTCATTCTTCAAATTTCTGGAAATTTTGATTCATATCATCCATTTTTTAATGTAAACCATCAATATTTACTTTAATATCTGAGGTGAATACTGCTAACGAGAGTTTAATATCAGCCATCCAATGTTGTAGATCTCCTTTACTGGCTAATACTGTATCAACCAGAGGAGATTCTAGTGTCTCTGTTGTTTCTTTTCCACATATATTTGGCTCAGCTTCTTCCTGTATTGAAGTCTGCTTAGGAGTTAACATTTCCCCTAGATCTTCTGCACGATAAGCACATGCTTCAAGATCTGGTCTAGTTTTTTTTATTAGCCTTATTTCCAAAATTATTTAAACTCAAAATAACTAAACAGTCCAAAGATTTATTAGTATTTTTCCTCCACCAATTTGATTTAACCTGGTCCCGCTTATATGGGTTACTGTTCTTATACTTAGGTTAATACAAATACTTAGTTCTTCACCTCCAGAGTATTTGCCCCCAGTGTGAGAGCAGAATTTTAAAAATTATTAATTATCTGATTCCTTTATAACAACTTCAACAAGGGGTTCTGTTAATTGGTTATCATCCAACTTCTCTCGCTAGAGATTTTCATAACACCTTCCCCATGTCTTAGCTTTAAGAAGCTCTCCTTGTCCCCCGACTACAGCATTCACTATGATAAACAGGGTCTCAAACCTCTGGGCCTCAAGGCCTCTAGGATTCTCCTTGTCTCGACCAGCACAGATATGATTTCTCCTCACCACCACCAAAGAAAGGCCAGTCGGAAGTACAGCCAAAAGTCCACAGCCACAGTCTACCACCGACACAGCTACCCACTGCCTCAGGAAGAAGGCCAGTGGTTCATGCCGAGGTCTCAGTCTCCACAGTTGGCTTTCATAAGCCAGACCACGATTCAACTCCTGCACTTCTGTCCTCCTCCAATGGGGCCTGGCAGAATCTCCTAGAGGAAAAACATTCTCCTCTGCTGCTTGCACTCGAGACAGGAACGCCGCGAGGTAACCGCTCCTCTCATCCTTCAGCAGAGCCTGTCGCAGTCCGCCGGACACAGGGCACCCTCCTCCAAAGTCCGAATGCTACCCTTCACGGCTAACACAGTTGCAGCAAGGATGCCACAAAAACAGCTCTCCTGTACTCTGGCACAGCTAGCAATCAGTGGGATAACATGCTGATTTGCTCCTCGTCAGTGTGGAGTCTGGGTGAGTTCAAATGCTAATCGGCCATCCATTTCCGTTTCCCAGATATGTCATGTCTGTCCCATTTTTAACATGCTATTATGCCTATGGACAGTCAGATTGACAAACATTGTTACCCTTTATATAATTCTCTTCAACATTTTAATGTTGGAAAGCATTTAAAAGCAACAAACTAAAAAATAGACCACCATAGATGAGCAAAAAAACCGTCAAAACAAACAACAACCCCTACTTACAGTGAAAAATAACATTTTGTATGGCACCTAAAAATTTTTAGCTTTTGGCCACTGTAGTAGTAGTAAAATTATTTTTTTTTCCTCTTCTTCAGTAGCTTTTCGTTATTTTAAATCAAAGGGCAGTTTATCAGATTGATAACTGAACTAAATTAAAATTTGACATCCTTCCACTGCAGAGGGAGCAGAGTCTGCAAAATAAACATATTCAGGCCTGGGGGTTACTGGAAGTGAAATGGTGTATATGAATTTGGATAAATAAGTCCATGTAGGCAGGGCCATGTGTAGAACTGAGGACAGCAGTAATAGAGAGTCTATCATTATCCCTCCCTTTGCACATTCCAAATTTCTTTCCAGCTGTGACAAACATTTTCATTTCTGAGCAAATATCTGCTACTATGATTGCCAAATATAAGCCAGCTCATACTATTTGCCCTGTACAGGCCAATTATAGTTTGGGTGAATCGAGCCCAGTTTGTTGCAGCTATGACTTGTTGGCAATCGGGTACATAATTTCATGACTGAATAGGAATCCCTCTTCACCCTTATTTCTTCTTGAAAGGATACCCTTCTTTTCTTGTTTTGTTTATTTCAGGGATTAAATGATCCCTGTATAAATCATTCATATATCTGCACAAAGTCCTGCAATTTTCCATCATATGTCTCCTTCTAGGGGAAAGGGCCCTGCTCTGCATTTTTGGAAGTCAAAATAATTCAATAGCCATACTAGGTCAGACCAATGGTCCATCTAGTCTAGTGTTCTATTTCCACAGTGGCCAATCCAGGTCACAAGTATCTAGCAGAAAACCAAATAGTAGCAACATTCCATGCTACCAATTCCAGGGCAAGCAGTGGCTTCTTTCGTGTCTCTCTCAATAGCAGACTATGGACTTTTCCTCCAGGAACTTGTCCAAACCTTTTTTAAACCCAGCTATGCTAACTGCTATTACCATATCCTCTGGCAACGAGTTCCAGAACCTAACTATTTTTTGAGTGAAATAATATTTCCTCCTATTTGTTTTAAAATTATTTCCTTGTACTGTATTTTCACATAGATAACGCGCACCTGTGTAAAACGCGCACACGGTTATAGTGCGCGGGAAACCGAAATATATGTAAAAAAAATTTTTTATACCACGCATGCTGCCCCGACTCTCCCGTCGCCGCCCGACTCTCCTTTCGCCCACCCCGACTCTCCTCTGGCCACCCCGACTCTCCTTTCGCCCGCCCCGACTCTCCTCTCCCCCTTGAAGTCCTGTCCCCACCCTGAAAGCCTGATGTCCCCCCTGACGTCCGATTCACCCCCCCGCAGGACCGCTCGCACCCCCATCCCGAAGGACCACTCGCATGCACCCGGACCCACACCCCCACCCTGAAGGACCACTCGCACGCACTCCCACCCGCACCCGCACCCCCACCCTGAAGGACTGCTCGCACCCCCACAGCCTCCCGACCCCCCCCATCATGTAGAAGCTCCTACCGGTGTCCTGCTGCTTCCTCTTGGCGGTCCCGGCCCTTCTGTGAGCCCTGCGCTTGCGCTGCTTCCTCTTCCGGCGGTCCCACCCTTTCTCTGACGGCTCTAGGAGAGTTCCTTGCCTCTCTGGATTTGACGGATGCATATCTTCACATTCTCATCTTTCAGGCTCATGGGAGATATCTGAGAGTTCATGTGTTTCAGCGTCACTTCTAGTTTGTGGCATTCCCCTTTGGCATGACCATGGCCTTTACCAAGGTGATAGTGGTTGTAGAAGCCCACCTTCAACAGCTGGGTGTCCAGGTGCATCTTTACCTTGATGATTGGCTGCTCAGGGCCTGCTCTGATGGACTGCGAATGTTTAATCCAGCAAGTGGTGAGCCTCTTATAGGACCTGGACTGAATTGTCAACTTCTGAAATAAAAATCACCTTCAGTTGACTCAGTGCTTGGATTATCTGGGGGGTCTGTTTTGACACAGTGTAGGGCTATGTTTTTCTTCCTGAGCCATGCAAATAGAAGCTCAGGATTCATATCCTAGCAATCTTGGCACTTCTGAGTCCCATGGCCCGGCAGTATCTGCAAGTGCTGGGCTTGATGGCAGCCTTCATGGAAGTGGTGCCCAAGGCAAGAGCATATATGTGCCCTCTTCGTCACTCCCTTCTGTTTAGATGGTCTCGGTGACCTCACTCCAATCAGATGAAGCTCTCCTGGATGGCAGAGGCAAAGCACAGCCTGCATTTGTGGCTCCTAGAGGAGAACTTACGGTATATAAATTGTTAAATAAACTAATTAAATAAACTTGGAGAGGGGCATGTCTCTCAGAATCGACTCATTGGTGACCTTCATGACTGACGCCAGCTTCAGCAGTTGGGGGGCCCTCTTCTGTGGTCACTCTCTCCAGGTCAAGTAGTTCATCAATCATCTGAAACTGAGAGCCATTCAGTTGGCCTTACTCCACTTGCAGTCTTTTCTGACAGGGAAAGTAGTCGGGGGATTTTTGGACAACACCACTATGGTGTTTTATCTAAACAGACAGAGTGGCACCAGAAGCTTTTCCCTTCACTTGGAAGCCTGAATGTTAGTCCAGTGGGCAGAACTTCACTTGCAAGCTTTCTCTGCTGCCCACGTGGCAGGGGTAGAGAACATCCAAGCCTACTTTCTCTGCTGTCAGACTCTGGATCCCTGAGAATGGTCTCTGTCTCAGAAAGCATTTTCCCTCATAATTCAGACTTAGGGCAAACCAGACATGGATCTCATGGCCTGGTGGTCCTCTAAGACAGGGTTGGGATCCACTGCTCTAGAGCACACATTCTAATTCAGAAAGGCTATTTGGAGGTTGTGGTTATGACTCTCCTTAAGGCTAAGAAGCCTGCGACAGTTGCAGCTTATGCTAAGACCTGGTAGACTCTTTAGTTATGGTGTTCCAAGTAGCAGGCAGAGCCAGAGAGGGCTCCCATTCCGGTGATCCTTTTCTTCAAGCAATCCGATCTTGAAAAGGGCCTCACAGTTTCGTCCCTCAAAGTGCAGATAGCTGGGATTTTGTGCTTTTGGACTCAGAGTGGCCTTTGGTCTCTGGCTTCTCACCCGGATGTCACTCGTTTTGGAGTTTTTTTAGGGGGGGATCTCTCAGGCTGAGACTCTTGTTGCGCAGACCATTCCTATCTTGGGACCTAAATGTGGTCGTGAAGGGTTCTTTCAGAGGTCAAAACAGTGTTTTTGGTTGTCATAGTCTCGGCAAGAATTTGCAGGCCCTCTCTGTTTCACAGAGTCGGGTATATCTCTGCATATGGTTCCTTTCTTTCTTCCGAAGACAGAGCAGGATGGCTTCCAAAGCTTCCATTGTCAGATGGATCTGCTTGGCGATTTCTTGTTCCTATATTTTTGCTGGGAAACAGCTGCCTATTTCTATTGCAGCACATTCCATGAGAGGAGAAGCAACCACATGGGCAGAATCTCAGGCTGTTTTGCCTGATGAAATCTGCAGTGCTGCTACTTGGGCTACTCTTCACATCTTTACAAAGTTCTACAGAGTGGATGTGGTGGCTCAAGAGGATGCTACCTTTGGGTCCTCAGTTCTGCAGGGAGGCTCATCTGTCCCTCCCTAGATGTCTGGCACCTCTTTGATACCTCAGCTATAGTACAAACTCCTATGTATCTGCAGAAGAATAACAGATTAGTTTCTTACCTCGATAATCTGGGATCTGCTAGGATGCTACCTTTGGGTCCTCAGTTCTGCAGGGAGGCTCATCTGTCCCTCCCTAGATGTCTGGCACCTCTTTGATACCTCAGCTATAGTACAAACTCCTATGTATCTGCAGAAGAATGACAGATTAGTTTCTTACCTCGATAATCTGGGATCTGCTAGGATGCACAGGAGTCTGTACTATCCTCCTTGTGTGGATTGTTGTGATTCGCCTGATTTCTGCCTCGGACATTGCCAGTGTCTGTCTCAGTACCTCTGCTACTATACTTAAGATTAAGAAAAGATGTGTTCAGGTACTGGGGGTTTCCCTGTCTCTTTTTTCTGGGGAGGATCCTTTAACCCCTGCTTGTTATAGTTAGCAGATTGGCTCTTAGTTGCTCATGTGAGTGATTTATTATTCAATGCTTGTTAAATGTTTATTGATCATTGTTCTATTTTTAAGTTTCAGAGCAGAGCAGAATATGTTTCTTGCTGGGGAAATTCCCTGTGCCTCTCCTTCTCTTTTCTTATGTTTCAGAGGAGTTCGTTTGCTTTGGTACCAACTGAGGAGGGTGCTGTGCTCCACTGCAGAAGAGGAGGAGTTTCAAGTTCTTAAAGTGATGCCCTTCTGCAGTTTGTGGGAAATGGGAATCAACAGCCACAGTATGGACTCCTGTATATCCTAACAGAACCCAGATCATCGAGGTAAGAACCTAATCTGTCATTTATATTGTTGTATTTGGCTATCCTCTCGCACTTGTTTAATAAATTTACTACATTGCCATGCATATGAGCCAGACTTATAACACAGCTTAAAAATATAAGAACATAAGAACTGCCATCTCCGGATCAGACCTTTGGTCCATCAAGTCCGGCGATCCGCACACGCGGAGGCCCTGCCAAGGTGTACACCTGGCATAATTTATAGTCCACCATATCTTTATATGCCTCTCTTAAGGAGATATGCATCTAGTTTGCTCTTGAAGCCTAGGACGGTAGATTCCGCAATAATCTCCCCTGGGAGGGCATTCCAGGTGTCAACCACTCTCTGAGTGAAGCAGAACTTCCTGACATTAGTCCTGAACCTGTCCCCCCTTAGCTTCATTACATGTCCTCTAGTCCGTGTCAAATTGGACAATGTAAATAATCTTCTCTGCTCTATTTTGTCGATTCCTTTCAGTATTTTGAAGGTCTCGATCATATCCCCACGCAGTCTCCTTTTCTCAAGGGAGAACAATCCTAATGTTATAAGTCTATCCTCGTATTCCAGTTTCTCCATACCCTTCACCAGTTTTGTTGCTCGTCTCTGCACCCTCTCCAGCAGTTTTATATCCTTCTTTAGGTAGGGAGACCAATGTTGGACGCAGTATTCCAAGTGTGGTCTGACCATTGCCCTATAAAGCGGCATTATAACTTTCTCCGATCTACTCGAGATTCCTTTCTTTATCATGCCCAACATTCTATTTGCCTTCTTTGCCGCTGCCGCACATTGTGCCGACGGCTTCAGGCATATATGGCAGCACTTGTGCAAAAGTGACAAGTAAGCAGACAGGCGGTTTCAACATTTCTGACCCTAGCCACACATTATTTGGGGGTTTTTTTCAGCAGAGGGTATTTTCATGTTTTTATTCAAGAATTTAAGGTGCAACATGATGTAAACAAAAGCAACCAAACACCTACCTGTGCAGGAAAGTTGTAACACTTTATTCTGTTGGGCTTTTTTTGTTTATTTTAAATGAGACATTTGTGTGCTGTTTGTTAGATGATTTAACTTACAGTCATTCACACATGGTCAAGTCTAGAGGGAATGTGTGTGCTGAAGTGTAGTTTTATCTGAACTATTCCTGAATATTTGGTGAGATTTGTTTTATTTTTCTTTTCTTGTAGCTGAAGTGTTCACAATAAAATAGTAAATCACAGCAAATAAACCAGAATGGTTTTACTAGTTTGCCCTATAAGGTGGTTAGGGTTGTAAATGTTGCTTCATGTGAGTTTGTCCTTGTTAACCATCATTTAAGGTTGTAAATGCAGGGAGGATGAGCAGTCTGATGGTTACAAGAGCAGCAGGAAAACCAGAGCAGTCCAGTTCAAATCTTACTGCTGCTCCTTGTGATTTTACACAAGTCACTTAACCCTCCATTTACTTTAAATACAAAAGCTTAGATTATAAGCCCCTGAGAACAGAAAGATAGCTACTTTACCAGAATGGACCTCACCTTGAACTATTGAAAGGAATGAGCAAAATCCAAATCCCTTTACTCTTTACTCAGTTCAGATTATTCTCCAGTTTTCTTGGAAACTGCAGTGGTCATTCCACTGCTGTTTTGAGCCTCATATACAGTAAGTTATGCCAATACTTTGTTTCCCCTCACTTGCTATTAACGGACCCTCTGTTTATAAAATGCCTTTTTAAAAAACATTTAATCATTGTGTTTGACTCCTCCAGCAGGGCATGCCAGGCATTCATCACCCTTTCTGTGAAAAATTTTCCTGTTGTGCTTGAGTCTACCTTCTTGCAACTTCATATAATATGTCCCATAGTTCTGCAGCTTCATTTTCTTTCAAAAGGGTTTGTTTCTTGTGCATTAGCCTGCCATTTAAATATTCAAATGCTATTATCTGAAGGCATGTACGATAAGGGGAAAGGGAATGGGACTTGTATACCGCCTTTTTGTGCTTACACATTCAAAGCGGTTTACATATAAACAGGTACTTATTTGGGGGGTAATGGAGGATTAAGTGACTTGTCCAGGGTCACAAGGAGCAGCACTGGGATTTGATTCCACAATCTCAGGGTGCTGAGGCAGTAGCTGTACCACTAGGCCACTCCTCACTTCATAACAAGTCCTCATAGCTGATTCAGCATGTACTAAGGGCCACGTGGCCCATTGGTATAATGCATAGCATTTAGCACGTGCTGTTAATGCATGCTAAGCTTTAGTAAAATGGAGTCCATACACGAAAAAGGCTTTGTTAACAGATTGAATTCTTCTGCAAGCTTTGAAGCAACACCACACAGGTGCAGGACTTCCCACATGCATACTTACTTCCTTGTGTAAATCTCTTTTGTGCACATTCATTAGGGATATCCTGAAAACCCAATATGCTGGTGGTCCCCCTCGGGCCAGATTTGAGAACCGGTGCCCTAGAACATACATCTTATTGGTAACAGAGAATAAACCAGACTGCTACAAATCCCTACACAGAACTGTGGTAACAAAATATCTCATGTTGTTCATCTGCAGGATAATATGGATAGAGCCTTATCAAATATAAAATAAATGACTACAAATTGTTTGTACTTGTAGTAGCTATAGATTGGAGGGTAGCTAAAATTGATGCTGATTTTAAAAAATTGCTAGTGAAAAATGAAGGAGCTTCAAAGGCTACCTGACAGAGACAACCGACTCCTGTTTTGTTCTTTCTTCAGGGACAACCCTCTTGAGTCATCGAGCTCCCAACAGCCCATAGACTTGCTCCTAGTTGATACAAAGGGAGAGAGAATGCTGCTCTGAATTGCTGGGAGAGGCAGAAAAGAGCACTAGAGGGAAGAGAGGCTGGATGATGGAGATAGAAATTGATAGTGGAGCAGTGGAAGATGAGTAAGGTTAGGGTTCCCAGATGTCCGGAGGTCCGGACGACTTTTCAAACCCGGCACTTTGTCCAGGTTTTGAAAACCCTCCTCAAATCATGTCGGGCAGGGAGGAAGTCCACGCATGCGCAGATGTCATGCGATGATGTCATGCACACGTCTGATGACATCACATGACATCCGCATGCACAACATCATTGCGTGACAACTGCGCATGCGTGAACTTCCTCCCTGTCCGATGCAATTTGTGGACAAAAGCAGCAGTAGGGAGCAGTGGACAAGAGCAGGCAGTGGGGGTGGAGCCAGGGCGGGACAGGGGGCAGGATTAGGGTAGAGATGGGTGGAACTGGGAGGGCCTGGGGGGGTGGGTCTAGGGGTTCAGATTTTCCGATTGGATAATATGGCAACCCTAAGTAAGGCTGTGAGGGTGAGAGGAACTTGGGGAGGCAGTATGGGCTGTGTAGGAAAAGGTTGGTAGACTGTGACGTGGGGACAAAGATTCATCCCCGTCCCCTCACCGTCCCTGCATTTTAATCCCTGTCTCCACAGTGAAGCGCATTTTTCATCCCTGTCCTCTCACTTTCCCTGCATTTTTTGGCCCCATCCCTGCATCTCCCCACTCAAAGCAGAAAGATGATTTTATGCAATTTTATGGGCCTAAGGCATTGTAAATAAACATTTTAAGCCCATAATGGGGAGTTTCTAACTTCTATTTTGATTGAAAAAACATCAGTAAAAGTACAACTTGTAAGGCATGCTGGCCTGGGTTCTGCATTGTGCACAGAAAATCAAATATCAGGACCAAGTTGATGTAAGCAAAATTTTTGTATTACCTTTATAAGCATTTCTTCAGATATACAAGACGATCACAGGGAAGTTGGAAAGAATTTCATGATCCATATGCTGCATGCTTTCCCTACTCATTCTCCAGGGAATTATGAACCAAAAAATCAAAATAATGTACAGAAAAACAACATATTGAACAGAATAATATTTGCAGTATTCTGGAAGTATATGGAGGTACTTTAATACCTAGCTTGCCAGCCCAGTATCTTCTTCTGCTAGCCTTTCATAAGGGGTTGAGTTCCCAAAGATTAGGTATAGCTAATGTAGATAATATGTGCTATCTGCATGAGCTGTACCTAATAGAGCTACAGAGCTAAAAAAAAGGGAGATAATCACTGCTGCTCCTTGAAATCTTGGACAAGTCATTCAACCATCCATTGAATCAGCTACAAAACTTAAATTGTAAGCCCTCCAGGATGATGAAAATACCTACTGTACCTGAACGAAACTTACCTTAAGCTATTACTGAGAGAGGTGGGATCAAAATCTAGTAACAGAATACTGTTAAGTAATACAGAACACTACAAATGTCATCCAGGACCTGAAAGGCAATTCTACCATGCCATAATAGCAGTAATATCCACAAGTCACATAACAAGGAAAACACAGCACCAAACACTAAAGTGATGCGGCAAAGGGAAAGCTCTGGTGGGGAAGACCACGAAGCAGCCCATTTAGAGCGCTGACACTGCTGTTTTTAGAGGCCTTGGATGTATGGTATGTCAGTCTCACAGTGGGAGGGTCGGCGGGGTTCTGCTGCACAGGGGGATGGGAGGGAGGGATAGAAAGATGCTGCAGAAAAGGATGGGTGAGAGGCTTGGTGGGGGTCTGCTTCACAGGGGGATAGGAGGGATGGATAGAAAGATGCTGCACAAGGGGATGAATGAGAGGGGAGGAAAGATCCACATGGGGGGGGGGGAAGGAAAGAGGAAGAATTGGGGTGGAGGAGAAGAAGGGAGAGATGATTGTTGTATATGAAAAAAATAAGACACTCATGAAAATAAGCCCTAGTGCATTTTTTTGGACCCCAAATTAATATAAGACACTGTCTTATCTTAATTTTATCTTTATAATTTTTATATATGCATATATTAGTTTCAACAGAAACAGCAACTAATCTTTTTAAATCATTTCTTGTTCTTAAATGTATGGACCTTCGGACTGCATCCGGGTATTATACTACCGGTTGCTAAACTCTTCGTGAGTCCAATCTTTAATAAGAAGCAAAAAACACTATTTTTAAAAAATAGATTTATTAAAGATTGGACTCATGAAGAGTTTAGCAACCGGTAGTATAATACCCGGATGCAGTCCGAAGGTCCATACATTTAAGAACAAGAAATGATTTAAAAAGATTAGTTGCTGTTTCTGTTGAAACTAATATATGCATATATAAAAATTATAAAGATAAAAAAAGATAAAAGTAAAAAGCAAAAAGACCTGTTTATAATAAGATTGTGCTTCAGACATGTCCATTTGCTCTGAACCACATCCCCTGTGAATAGGGTTTCTCTTCTTATTTTCTTAAACTTTGGGAATGAGGTTTAGTATGCAATATATTTGTTCATGTGTTTTGCTTGAGTAATGCATCATTAAATATCTTTTTATCTTCATATCAAACTGGAATATTCCTTACCCCATAAATCAGAAGCCCCATTCACCTATATGTGGATGCCTCCAGCACACCTACATGGTGCTTATGTCGCATCCACCTAACTCACGCCCAACTAACGCCAAAAAGTAGACCTGGTTTTGCAACACCTAAATTTTAGGCGAGAATATAGACGCGCTAGGACACTGAGCACCATGTGATTCTGTAAATGGAAGTTCATATTAAAACCACGCCCATGCCTATCCCATTAGGTGCTGCTTTTTCCAATGGGTGTCTGTGAAATTCTGGATAGCTATTTTGTGAATCGCGCACAGCCTTTGGATGTCTAACCTTCAATTATTGCTTGTTAAAGTCATTAATTGTGCTTATTATTCAATTAATTTTGACGCATAAGTTGCTGGACATCCACATAGAGGATGCTTAACTTTAGGCATCCTTTACAGAATTTGCCCCTTAGGGTATCTTGTTCTGACAGGAAGAAAGAGGGTTTGCTCTCCATTAGTTGTCCAATAAAAATATATCATCTTATTTAGATTTTCTATACTTATAAATGTTAAATAACACAGGTTCCATACTACTAAAAATAAAAACAATTATTTTTACCTTCGTTGTCTGGCCATTTACTTTTTCTAATTGTGTTGGTCCCAGTCTGTTTCCTCTGCTTCTCCTTAACTTTTTGTCCATTTATCATTTTTTTCTCCTTTCTTCTCCTTTTCCTTTCAAGTTATATTAAGTTTCAAGTTGTATTAAAATTTGATGGATCGCTTAATCTTAATACAAAGTAGAGAATAACAAGGGGAAAAAAATCTGTCCCCCTCACTGCCCGTCACCGGACCACCGTCCCCTTCACTGCCCCGTCCCCTTCACTGCCCCATCCCCTTCACCGCCCCCGCCATCCCCTTCACCGCCCCATCCCTGTCCCCGCAGCATCCACCCTTCCCTCTTGCCACCTCACTGCCCTTCGGCACCCCTCGCGCGGTCCGTGCATCTCCCTCCCTCCCCCCTTACCTTCTTGGCACGTTTTACCTTCTTGCAGTCACGTGCATGTGTTGGCAGAAGCTTCTCCTCTGACGTAACAGGAAGTTGTGTCAGAGGAGAAACTTCTACCCACACACGCACACGACTGCACGTACGCTCCAGCGGCTTTCAACAAGTCTAAAACCTTAAAACACGCCGCAAAGGTAAGGGGGAGGGAGGGAAATAGATAGATTCGGGTGGGCAGGTAGGAAGGAGGGAGAGGGCCGCGTGCGTTCCCTCCCTTAACTGCAGGGACAAGGCCATTCACCGCTCCAAGGATGGCCTTGTCCCTGTACCTGCAGTGAGCACATTTCTCCCCTCCACCGTTTTGGTGGGTTACCCACGGCTATTTGTGGCTAGCCGTGGATAACATCCGCCGTGTCATTCTCTAATACAAAGTGATGAACAAGTCTAAAAAACATAATACATCACACAATACGGGGAGACAGCGTCAATAACATAGACCAATTACTAGACAAAAACAGACCTGAAAGGAAAGTGGGGGAAGAAATACAATATATGATAGTAAATGAGATGAATATGGTTAAAACAATAGGGAAGGAAACAACATCAATAAAAGTTCTAGCTGAAATTAAAAGTGTGATATGATTTTAAAAAATTAGCAGTTAAAAGCATCTTTAAAAAGAAAGCATTTTAACTTGCTTTTAAACCTATCAATAAGACGTTCTTTCTTTATGTATATTGGGAGGGAATTTCACAGTTGTAGAGCGACGACTGAAAAAATATATTGCCTCCGAGTGTTAATAGAGTGTTTAAGAGAGGGGACGACCAGCAGATGTTGGTTATTAGATCTAAGTGATCGGGCTGGAGTATAGGGTATTAAGACTCGGTCAATAAAGGCAGGAGTTTTGTAGAGTACTGATTTAAGACTTAGTAGGCAGATCTTGTAAGTTATTCGATGTGCTATTGGGAGCCAATGAGATTTCTCGAGGAGTGGTGTGACGTGGTCGAATTTCTTTGCTTTCAATTACAACCCCCCCCTCTTTTTTCCTTCCTCACTCTGGTTCTCCTATTTCACTTCTTCAATTCTCTTTCACCCCACACATTCAGCATTTGCCCCCTCTCTTTCCCCTCTTCAATTCAGTGTGTGCCTCCTTTCTGTCCTCTTTCTCTATATCCAGTGCTGCCCCCTTTCATGCTCTCTTCTCTCACTCCCTACTTCCATCCAGTATTTACATTCTCTCTCTCCCCCCCCCCCACCATTTTAATCCAAGGTCAGCCTTCTCTCTCTTACCAACACGCGCCAAAATCTGACATGCTTTTGACAGGCCACCCATCTAGCATTTGCCTTCTCTCCCCCATACCATCCAGTGTGTCTGCTCCCTCCCCTTAAATCCAGCAATACTGTCCCCCATATCCACCTTTTTCTAGATTCTGATTTCTCTCATTTCCTACATTCATATCTGTTCCCCTGTCTTCCCCATCTAGCAAGTCTGACTCCCTTCCCTTCCATCCACTATGTCTGTCCCCATCTCCCTCATCCAGCATAGCATCCCCCTCCATCAGGCGTAGCTGTCCCCCAACTCCCTCATTCAGCGTGTGTCCACCTCCCCTTCCATCCAGCACGTGTCCCTCTGTCTCCCTCATCCAGTGCTTGTCCCCCTCTCCCCTTCCATCTAGAATAGCTGTCCTTTCCCCTTCTGTATCCAGATAACCCCTCTCACCTGATGCCAATGACACTGATGCTCCCACCGCTGCCACAACTACTGCTGTGAGTCCTTTCTCTTCCACCGCATGGCTGCCAGCTCTGCTGTGGAAGTGAAAGTGAAAGTGACCTCAGAGGGAGGTTGGTCCTGCAACTGTGAGGAGAAAGAGGACTCATGATAACTTTGTTCTGCATCCACTGTTGCTGCAAATAGTCTAGAGAAGCAGTAGCGGTTGCAGCAGCAACAGTGGGAGTGGCATCAGTGTCAGGCGAGAGGATAAACAGTGGCAGTTGCAGTGGTAGATGCTTCCCCATTACCACGGGAATGTCGCGAGAATGGTTACCATTCCTGTGGCATGGCCGCTGAACAGTCCGCCATTCCCACAGCATTCCTGTGGGATTTTCTGGGGTTCTCATGTCACTTTCTAGTTGCTAGCAGAAGGAGACATGATTTGGGAGAGAGGAACAAGAGCAGGCAGAGGGGACAAAACCTGCAGACAGAAGAGGAGCTGAAAGAGATGGAGAGTAGCTGTGTGGGACCGGGAAAAGAATGGCTAAGGAAAAGGGAGAGTCATGGTGGAGAGAAGAGACATGAAAGTGAGAAATAGTAGGAGGTAGTGAGACTAGAAGAAAGTGAGATGAGCCAAGCTGTAGACAGAGACTGTGGAGAGACATCATGTTATACACACACAGTTAATTTATTTGATATACCACCATTATTAACAAAAAATGTCTAATCAAAGCAGTTCATGACATGGGAGGAAGATTGGAAGAGAATCCTTGAATGAATATGAAGACAGCAGTGGTATACCATGGGGGGGGGGGGGGCAGTCTGCCCACAGGTGCAGCCCATACAGATGCTTTGAGGGCCAGCATTGTGAACTTCCAGCAGTGTTCATAATTCGCTGCTCTGCCGGCATCGAGCCTTCCTCTCTGCTGGGCCCTGCCTTTGTGTAAATAGGAAGAAGGTGGGACCCGGTAGAGAGAGAGAGAGACCAGAAGCCAGAAAAAGCCACGAGTTGTGAAGGCTGCACTGCTGATGGGGGGGGGGTTACAGGGAGAGAGAGAGAGGAGAAGGGAGGGGGAGAGAAATGCTGCACCCATTGTGG
Source organism: Geotrypetes seraphini (assembly GCF_902459505.1). Classification (NCBI taxonomy): domain Eukaryota; kingdom Metazoa; phylum Chordata; class Amphibia; order Gymnophiona; family Dermophiidae; genus Geotrypetes; species Geotrypetes seraphini. The sequence goes on from NC_047086.1 coordinate 288,847,679, forward strand.
GAGGGAGGGAGAAGGAAGGGAGGGAGGGAGAAGGAAAACTAGGGAAGGGAGAAGAGAGGAAAGAGAGATGTCTGACCATAGAGAGGGAAAGGAAGGAAGGAAAGGAGATACCAGACCATGGAGGGGGAGGGATAGATGCCAGGGCATAGGGAAAGGAAGGAGACAGAGATGCCAGACCAGGGAAAAGGAAGGAGAAGTCAGATCCTGGAGAGGGAGGGAGAGATGGAAGGGAAAGAGGGGAGAGAGATGCCATGGAATGGGGGAAAGGAAGCAAAGGAGATAGAGATGCCAGACCGTGGGGTGGTGGGAAGGAAGGAAGGAAAGGAGAAGAGTGATGCCAGAGCTTAGGGGAGGGGGTGGAGACAGAAAGATGTAAAGGGGGTGAAGCTGAAATGAATCAAGTACAAAGGAGAGAAGGGGCACAGGATAGAGAGTTTATGGAAGGGACATAGAAAGAGGGACGATGCCTTATGGAAAAAGAGAGAGGGCGGACAGTGGATGGAAGGGGAAGAGAGAGGGAGCAGACAGTGGATGGAAGGGGCAGAGAGAGGGCAGATGCTGCATGGATGGGAGAGAGTGAAGAGAAGATGATTAAAGCAGGAATGACAAAAGGTAGAAAAAAGATTATTATTATTATTGGTTTTTTTTGCTTTAGAATAAAGTAATATTGCAGCTGTATTGATAAAAGTTTATAAACAGGAAATGGAAATAAGGCAATCTTTTTATTGAACTGAACCCCCTTCTTCAGGTCAGGTCAGGATACTGTAACAGCAGTATACTGTACTGACCTGAAGAAGGAAGATTTGGCCTCTGAAAGCTAATTGAAAAATGGATTAGTCTAATAAAATGGTATTTTCTTATTTCCCATTATTTACTTCTGTACGTTAATTTGTAAAGTGATGATTGCTTAGCAATACCAAATGTGTGTTGCAGTCGTGAAAAGTCAAGCATCTTTCCATCTGATACTACATCATCCAGAGTCCATATGCCCGCTTTCATCCAATGCTTCCAGATGACCTTAAACCCGCCAATTTGAATCTTGGAGTTCAGCCAAAGGGACTGACAAGTGGATTTATGGATTGGAACAGGTGTTAAATTTAAATCTGCTGTCTTTATATTTTGTACAATATTAAGGGACATGCATCATTGTTTCTGTGGTGTTTGCACTGTATGCAGTCTGACTTCTTGATGGTTCAGTTTACCTTTTGTCTACATATTTCTAATTTTAGTTTGGTTGTGGAATATTACTAAAAATCATGTTTTTCATATAGAGGAGGGGGATGTTAGAAAATGATGGGCCCTGGGTGTCATATATGCTAGGTATGCTACTGGAGGACAGAGAAAATGAAGAACAAGGAAAGACAGAGGACTAAAGTTAAACTACAGACATACAGGTTGAAAAATGTATTTTAACATTTTTAGTAAAGGAGAGGAAAAGCGGATCCAGAGGGGAGGTGATAGCAGCCGCCAGAGGAGTCGGGCAGAGGCAGGCAGGCAGGAGATTCAGCTGGGGTAGCGGCGAGAGGAAGCTCCACCCACCCACCCCCGCGTCAGAGGCAGAGTCAGCGCCCGGGCTCCCCCTTAAAGGAGTCGAGCCGAGCGCGACCTGCACTCTGACCGCGTGCAGAGGAGAGGAAAAGCAGATCCAGAGGGGAGGTGATAGCAGCCGCTGGAGGAGTCGGGCAGAGGCAGGCAGGCAGGAGATTCAGCAGGGGTAGCGGCGAGAGGAAGCTCCGCCCACCCCTCCGCGTCAAAGGCAGAGTCAGCTCCCGGGCTCCCTCTTAAAGGAGTCGAGACTAGCACGACCTGCACTCTGACCGCGTGCAGAGGAGAGGAAAAGCGGATCCAGAGGGGAGGTGATAGCAGCCGCCGGAGGAGTTGGGCAGAGGCAGGCAGGCAGGAGATTCAGCTGGGGTAGCGGCGAGAGGAAGCTCCGCCCACCCCTCCGCGTCAGAGGCAGAGTCAGCGCCCGGGCTCCCCCTTAAAAGGGGGGCGAGCCAACGGCGCACGGCGAAGGCGAGCGGCAAAGGCGCTCGCCTTAGCGAGAGCGCCTTTGCGAAGAGCCTTAAGAAGAGCCAAACGAGACACCATAGGGCAAATCCTTCATTCTAAACACCCTACTGCTCAGATCTCTCTAACACCTAACTTTTCAACTTACCCCTCAGAGGCCCTAACCTCATATAATTTCATACTAACTCTCATACTATCTCTCATACTCTCATACTATCTCTCATACTATCTCTCATACTATCTCTCATACTCCCGTACTATCTCTCATACTCTCATACTATCTCTCATACTATCTCTTATACTCTCACATTTACTCTCTCCCTTTTTTGTTATGGCAGGGTGGACAAGGAGTGTGAAACCTACAAGCAAGGTTGGCATCCCCTGTACTGAGGTGATCCGGGAGATGACCTCAACCTACGTACAGACGGAGGAGAACACAGCACCAGGAAAGGACGTCTCCATGCAGACCGAGACCATCCCACAGCAGTACATTACGGCCTCCACACAGACAGAGGAGGTTGGCCAGCCGGGTGACGACATCATGCAGGAACTGAGGAGCCTCAGGGAGGAGGTGAAATGTCTGAGAGGCATTAGAGAGGATGAGGCCTATATCGATGAGATAGTGCAGGAACTGTCCCAAATCACAGAACGGGCCCGTAACGGATCTCCCATGGTGACACCAGGGCCGTCGCCACAGAAACCAACTGTTGGAGTTCAGGAGATGGATGGAGACACTGACTCCTGGCAGTTAGTGACCTCCTCCACAGGTAAGCGTAGGAGACCCCCCCCCCCATTTACAATCTCTTCACCTTCTTACTCTTTCTCTCACCAGGGCAGCTCCACATCGACTCCACATCTGAACCTGAAGAACAGATTCCAGGTCTTGCAGGAGGAGACTACCGACGAGGAGCAAGACCAGGTTCAACACATATCTCCATCCCTGGGAATAATGGATCAACACACCCAAAAGAAGCGTAGAGTCATATCCATTGGGGACTCCATGTTGAGGGGCACCGAGGGACCAATATGCAGACTGGATATGCAGTCGAGGGAAGTCTGCTGTGCCAGAATACGAGATGTGACCACCTGTCTTGATAGACTTCTCAAGCCTCAGGACCACTTCCCCATGCTGCTCATCCACGTCGGAACGAATGACACTGCCAAGAACACCCTGGAGGACATAGCCAGTGACTTCGGAGCTCTGGGAAAGAGGCTGAAGCAGACAGGAGCACAGGTAGTATTCTCTTCAATTCTTCCTGTTAGGGGCAGAGGAAGGGACAGGGAAGAACGTATCCTGAAGACGAATGAGTGGCTACAACGATGGTGCCGGGAAATGAACTTCGGATTCCTGAATCACGGAGAGGCACTACAGGGACTACAGGGACCAGACGGACTCCACCTGACCAACAGAGGTAAGAACGTCTTCGGACACCGACTAGCCCACCTACTTCAAAAGGCTTTAAACTAGGTAAGTCGGGGGTGGGTACCCACTTTTACACCAGAGCAGTAAGTAACAATCCTGATGTGGCAAACCAAAACTCCGCTTCTAAGTCTAAGGTAAGTACCCTTACTGCAAAAGAATCGCTAGGGGACACTTTAACTCAAATGGGTTGCTCTCTACATGAGCTTAATAAACAAAAGGAGTGGAGAGCTATGTATGTTAACGCACGCAGCCTAGGGAATAAATTTCTAGAACTGGAAACAGAAATAGTTAATGCAGACCTAGATATAGTAGCAATTTCCGAAACATGGTTCACAGACTCTCACGGGTGGGATATAACTATACCAGGATACAACCTGATTCGCCAAGACAGAGAGGGTAAGTTAGGAGGAGGGGTAGCACTTTACATCAAAGAAAACATCAAAAAAACCAGGATCATGGATGTCAAGTATACTGGGGAATCCATCTGGGTAAACCTGGCCAGAGGCGGAGAAAAATGCCTGTACCTTGGTGTGGTATACAGACCTCCAAGACAATCGGAGCTCAAGGACGCTGAATTAATTGAAGACATTGAGAATATCACCTTACGGGGGGACGTTGTTCTGTTGGGGGACTTCAACATGCCTGATGTAGACTGGAACACACTCTCAGCGACAACTTGTGATAGTAGGAGGATATTGACATCCACGAAGGGAGTACGGCTCAAACAATTGGTACTAGAGTCCACTAGAGCCCAGGCTATCCTAGACCTGGTACTTACGAACGGGGAAAGTGTCTCAGAGATCTCGGTGGGAGAACCGCTAGCCACCAGTGACCATAATATGGTATGGTTTAACCTTAGGAAAGGCTTTCCTAGATCACAAACAAAAACAAGGGTACTCAACTTCCGAGGCACTGACTTCACACGCATGACAGACTTCGTCCATCAGACGCTTCAGGTTCAAGAAGTAACGGATAATGTGGAGGTTATGTGGTCAACCTTGAAATCGACCCTTCATGAGGCAACTATCCGCTAAATAAAATCAGTAACTAAACAACAAAGAAGAAAGAAACCCCAATGGTTCACTGATGAGGTCTCGTACCTCGTCAAGGAGAAGAAAAGAGCATTTCTCTCGTACAAACGCACCGGGGAAAAAGAAGCAAACATTGAATACAGGACAAAGTCTGCAGTGGTCAAAACAGCAGTTAGGGAGGCCAAACTTCGAATGGAAGAAACTCTAGCAAAGAACATCAAGAAAGGGGACAAATCATTCTTCAGGTACATTAGCGACAGGAAAAAGAACGCAAACGGGATAGTACGCTTTAGAACGCCAGACGGGAATTATGTGGAAACAGATTCTGAAAAAGCCAAACTACTGAATGATTACTTCTGCTCAGTCTTTACCTGCGAGGCACCAGGGCACGGGCCACAGCTGGAAGCAAAGCAAAGCAAGGAAGACCCATTTCAGAATTTTGAGTTCACACCAGCTGATGTTTACAGAGAACTGTCAGGACTCAAGGTGAACAAAGCCATGGGACCGGACAATTTGCATCCAAGAGTGCTCAGGGAGCTATGCGATGTTCTGGCGAAACCGTTAGCCATGCTCTTCAATCTCTCCCTAAGTACAGGGAGAGTACCTCTGGACTAGAAAACAGCAAACGTCGTTCCTCTGCACAAAAAGGGTTGCAGAGCAGAGGCTGCGAACTACAGACCAGTGAGTCTCACATCAATAGTGTGTAAACTCATGGAAACTCTACTTAAAGGTAAATTAGACTCAATATTGGATGAAGGGAATCTAAGGGATCCCTGTCAACATGGATTCACCAGAGGCAGGTCATGCCAATCCAATCTTATAAGCTTCTTTGATTGGGTGAAAGGAAAGCTAGACTCAGGAGAGGCTCTGGACATAGTATACTTGGATTTCAGTAAAGCTTTCAACAGTGTCCCACACCGTAGACTATTAAACAAGATGAAATCGATGGGGTTGGGTGAGAAACTAACTGCATGGGTCAATGATTGGCTGAGTGGAAGACTTCAGAGGGTGGTAGTCAACGGCACCCTCTCTGAGACATCGGAGGTGACTAGCGGAGTGCCGCAGGGCTCAGTGCTGGGACCATCCCTTTTCAACATATTCATAAGGGACTTGACCCGGGGGTTTCAGGGTAAAGTATCACTGTTTGCCGACGACACCAAACTGTGTAACATAGTAAGTGAAAGCAACCTCAAGGACAGTATGACGCAGGATCTGATCACGTTGGAAAACTGGTCCTCGACATGGCAGCTGGGCTTCAACGCTAAAAAAATGTAAGGTCATGCATCTCGGCAGCGGAAATCCATGCAGAACATACTCCTTAAATGGAGAAACGCTAGCTAAGACTTCAGAGGAACAGGACTTGGGGGTAATCATCAGTGCAGACATGAAGGCTGCCAAACAAGTAGAGAAGGCCTCATCTAAGGCAAGGCAAATGATAGGATGTATCAATAGAAGCTTCGTCAGCCGCAAACCTGAAGTCATAATGCCACTCTACAGAACCATGGTGAGACTTCATCTGGAATACTGTGTGCAATTCTGGAGGCCACATTACCGGAAAGATGTGCTTTGAGCTGAGTCGGTCCAGCGGATGGCCACTAGGATGGTCGCCGGACTCAAGGGTCTCTCATACGAAGAAAGACTGGGCAAACTGCAGCTCTATACCCTAGAGGAGCGCAGGGAAAGGGGTGACATGATTGAGACATTTAAGTACGTCACAGGTCGTGTCGAGGTGGAAAATGATATATTCTTTCCCAAGGGACCCTCGGTCACAAGGGGGCACCCGCTCAAACTCAGAGGAGGGAAATTTAGTGGTGACACCAGGAAGTATTTCTTCACGGAAAGGGTGGTAGATCACTGGAACAAACTTCCGGTGCAGGTGATCAAGGCCACCAGCGTGCTCAATTTTAAGAATAAATGGGACATCCAGTGGGATCCCTACGAGGGTCGAGTTAAGGAACTAGGTCACTAGCACTCAGACTCAATGGGGTGGGTCAATAGAGTGGGCAGACTTGATGGGCTGTGGCCCTTTTCTGCCATCATCTTTCTATGTTTCTAACTTGGGCTGGATCAAGGGTAGGCAATAGTTGTGTTTTGCTGTAGTCACCAGAAGCAATATGTTATTTACTAGTAGGACATGGGGGAACAGAAGGTGATTGTACCAGTATTTTATGCCATACAAGGTGTGACAAGTTTGCGAACTTGCCTCTGTGCACTTACGTTGGCAGCACTGTACATACAAATCGGTAAGGTTTCATAACCTTGGTATATCAGTGTCTCACAGCTGTGTTCATGTTGATGTGTGGCAGTGTCTTGCTGCGTGGCATTCATTATTGTTGTTGCTTGTTTTTGTGTGCCATTGAGAGAATATCGGAGCTTGGATTAGAACATTACATTGTTAAACTTGGCAAGAGTGGAAGTTAAATCAGGGACATGTTAGTCCAAGTTTATGGGGATAATGCCATGAAGAAAACAGCAGTGTACAAATGGATTAAACGGTTTTCTGAGGGGAGAGAAAGCGTCACTGATGAAGAAAGTTCAGGGCGGCCAGTAACGAGCAGAAGTGATGAAAACATTGCAAATATTTGTCGAACTGTGTGTGTCAAAATCGTCGGCTGACTGTGGGAAGCATAGCAGACCAAATAAATATCAACAAAGAAACAGAAAAATCTTAACTGAAAATCTTGGCATGAGAAAGGTGTGTGCAAAAATGGTCCTGAAGGAGCTCACTGATGAACAAAAGCAAAGAAGAGTCGAAATTTGCCAAAAGCTTTTGGAGAGGCAAGATGATGTTTTGGGCCATGTTATCACTGGTGATGAAACCAATACAACGCTGAAACAAAGCGTCAAAAGTGCATAATGGAAGTCAGCCAATTCTCCATGACCACAAAAGTTCCACCAGTCCAAATCAAGAGTCAAAACGATGTTGCTAACCTTTTTTTTATATCAGAGGGATTGATCATCATGAATTTGAAATTTGTCAACAACTCATGGCTCTTACATCACGACAATTCACCAGCTCACACGGCACTGTCTGTGAGAGAATTTTTAGCCAGAAACCAAATAACTGCATTGGAACACCCTCCCTACTCACCTGATCTGGCCCCCGAAAGACTTTTTACTTTATCTAAAGATAAAGGAAATATTGAAAGGATGACATTCAGGATATCAAGGGTAATACAACAGCTCTGATGGGCATTCCAGAAAGAGTTTCAAAATTACTTTGAAAGGTAGACTAGGCATAACATAACATAAAAAACTATTTCTAGACCGCATAACCAAAAAGTTCTATGCGGTTTACAAAAAATTAAATAATCATTGACATCAGGAAACAAAAATTTAGATAATCAGCAATATCAGAATGAAGTAAAATAGATGATATTGAAAGGTTAGTTGCTCAGAAACTTGGAAAACTAAATGTTTTCAATTGTCTTCTAAAATGCAAATAGGAGAGTGAGGTTAATAACAAGATCTTGAAGTCCTTGTCCCAAGGAGCTCACTGATAAACAAAAGCAAAGGAGAGTCGAAATTTGCCAAGAGCTTTTGGAGAGGCAAGATGATGTTTTGGGTCATGTTATCACTGGTGATGAAACCAATAATCACGAAAAGGAAGGGGAAAGGGATTGGGGCTTGTATACCGCCTTTTATAAATTTTACAAGCACACTCAAAAGTGGTTTACATACTTCAAGCATTTTCCCTATCTAAGATCAACAGAACTAAGAACGGAGGTGTTATACACCCTGAATGATTTCAGAATACTGTGTTCATACACGGCTATATCTGAGAACATGGAAATTCAGGCAGCTCTGCTGGCTGACCTTTTCAATGCTTTAAAGTTGGGCGAGTGAGTCCATTCTCCTGATGCAGCTATAATAGCGAAACACCTGCTAGCTCTCGTCGGCAAGAATAGGACTGGGCAGAGACAGCACAAATAGAAAAAACGTACAGAACCCGATCCAGATAAGTTGTTCTGCATAAAGTTTTTGAATGATTTGGACAGCTATTTAAATAATTGATATGAAGAAGAATTGAATGTCACCATAAGTAATTGGGGCGGGACAGGAGGTTTTTGAGCCAATGAGGTTTCTACCCTTTCTAGTATGTTTGCTTAAAACAAATACCAAATAAATCACAGAGTCATAGAGTCACAGCAATCTAGTTCATCTACTCATGAAGCATATTATTATTGAGGACCGTATGGGGTATCAGACAACCTGACAAACAGCTTAGTTTGAAGGGAGAGATTCTTCATTTGCCCCACGGAACCTCCTCCTCCATATTTCTTATTACTGTTTTTTTCTATTCTTTTTTCTTTTTTAATTCTTTTTTCTTTCAGTGATAATTGTCTTATCTTGTCTGTAATTCTGATAACGTTATTTACGTGATCCAGTGCCCCTGTCCCAAGTTGTATGTGGGCAGAACAACTCGTCCCATACGGGTCCGTTTGACCGAGCATAAATCCAGAGTGCACACCCATACTGAATCTTCCCCACTGGTCCATCATTGGACTAGCTGTGGTCACACTCTTAAAGATCTAAAGTGGCGTGTTATGGACTGCATCATTGTAGGGTGGGAGGGTGGGAACACTGTCCGGAGGCTGAACCGTTGTGAGCTCCGGTGGATGTTTATCTTAGACTCGATGTCCCCTAAAGGGCTCAATGAATCATCGGACTGGTTAGCTCAAGCTGACCTTTAAGTTGGGCTTCGTTGTCTTGAGGCTTGTCCCTTTAATTTTTTGAGACGTTTGTCTCCATTTTAAGTAGGGTTTTGTCCCTTTAAATTCTGTGAGGTTACGTAGTTTGTCTCCCCGGAAATGTCGTCATTTGGGAGGGTTATTTAATTCTCAGAGTCAGTACGCCGCGGCTTGCCTTTCTAAGCCGGTTGGCGGTACGCTGTGCATGTTCACTAAATATGTAAGTAATGTATCTGAATAAAGGGAGGGTGTGGGTTGTCCTAAAAAAAACTTTTTTTGTCTAGTTGGAAGCCTTAACCCTAATGGTTTGTTTCTTGGTATTTCAGATTCCCCATGTCGCCTTGACAAAGACATCCGAAACGCGTTGGCGTTCAGGGGAATGACCTTAAAGCTTAAACGCTGAAAGCTAAGTAACCTTAAATAAGTCTAACTTATATGAAACGATAAGACAATTATCACTGAAAGAAAAAATAATTAAAAAAGAAAAAAGAATAGAAAAAAACAGTAATAAGAAATATGGAGGAGGAGGTTCCGTGGGGCAAATGAAGAATCTCTCCCTTCAAACTAAGCTGTTTGTCGGGTTGTCTGATACCCCATACGGTCCTCAATAATAATATGCTTCATGAGTAGATGAACTAGATTGCTGTGACTCTATGACTCTGTGATTTATTTGGTGTGCAAGATACTTGAGATTATTACTATAAGACATTTTGATTGATTATGGCTCAAATGCAAGGAAATCCATCAGTATTTTCATTTTCGGAGGAATAAAGGACTGAATTATTGAAGAGGCCCACCCTGATTGAAGGGGGGATATCCACCATGAGTTCTTCAACATGGTTTGAGCTGGAGTCTCAACATAAGAAGCTGGTGAGAGCAGAATTACACGCTAATACCTTGGCACAGTATGTGTCAACTTCTATGATTCCACGTGGGCTGCGAATACAAAAAGGCCCGACCTTATTTTCCAATGAAGCTCAATTTCAAGAGAAATGGTGTGCCATTCTCAATAAATGTAGCTTTGATCTGATGTTATTGATCATTGAACAAATTACTTCATTGGAAACTGAATTGAAAAAAACGATTGAAGAAACTAAAGCACTGATTCGTCAGGCTTGTGTTAGTGAGACAGACTTTATCACACTAAAGAGTGATCACAATATGAAAATTGAAACATATAGAGAGTCAATTAAACAGTCCAAAATTAAGAAGTACAGAAGGGATGAAAGAGATTATGCCACCAACCAGGTGTACCTATGGCTATTTAGGAGTAATGTTCCTCAGAAGCAACCCTTTGAGGATGACCACTTGTCCACAGACTCCAGTTCCACCAGTAGTCAAGGCGGAGGCCCCTCAGGGATGAGGGGACAACGCGGCCAAGGGGGTTTTCAGTCACGAGGACCCAGAGGCAGACAAAAGGGCTGAGGGTCAAGAAGAGTAGGATTCCAGGGTCAGCAACAGGGATATGTTCAGGGCCCCCAGACGAGGTCCCAGTTTCGGACCAATCAGCCGTAGTTAACCTGACTGGGACGCAGTGGCGTACCAAGGGGGGGGCGGGAGGGGCGGTCCGCCCCGGGTGCCAGCCCTGAAGGGGTGCTCCCGGCCTTGCCGTTCAGTCCCCCCACACCCCCGAAGGACCGCTCGCCCCACTGACCTTCCTGCACCACCTGTGAAGCAGCAAGCAGCAGGATCGCGAGGTCAGCTATCCCTGAGCTGCTTGGGGGCTGCTTCCTGCGCCGCGGTCCCGCCCCTCCTCTGATGTCAGAGGAGGGGCGGGAACGCGGCGCAGGAAGCAGTGCCTAAGCAGCGCAGGGATAGCTGACGTCGCGATCCTGCTGCGGCTGCTTCATAGGTGGTGCAGGAAGGTCAGTGGGGCGAGCGGTCCTTCGGGGGTGGTGGGGACTGAACGGCAAGGCCGGGAGCATAGGTAGTGCTGCTTCATAGGTGGTGCGGGGAGGCCAGGGGGGCGAGCGGTCCTTCAGGGTGGGGCGGGTGGGCAGGCAGGCAGGCATTCAAGGGGGAGGGGGGTGACAGGCAGGCAGGCCTTCAAGGGGGAGGGGGACAGGCCTTCGGGGGGGTGTGCAGACCTTCAAGGGGAAGGGACAGGCCTTCAAGGGGGGGACAGGCAAGCCTTCAAGGGGGGACAGGTCTACAAGGGGGGACAGGTCTACAAGAGGGTGGGCAGGCCTACAAGGGGGTGGGACAGGCCTTCAGGGGGGGTGCAGGCCTACAGGGGGGTGCAGGACTTCAGGGGGGGTGCAGGCCTTCAAGGGGGGGGACAGGCCTTCAAGGGGGGGACAGGCAGGCAGGCCTACAAGGGGGGGGACAGGCCTACAAAGGGGTGGGACAGGCCTTCAAGGGGGGGACAGGCCTTCAGCGGGGTGCAGGCCTTTGGGGGGGGTGCAGACCTTCAAGGGGGGGGGACAGGCCTTCAAGGTGGGGGGACAGGCCTACAAGGGGGTGGGACAGGCCTTCAAGGGGGGGACAGGCCTACAAGGGGGGACAGGCAGACCTTTAAGGGGGGACAGGCCTTTGGGGGGGACCCTGGTTTAGAAGTACATGGAGGGAAGGGGGTGTTCAAAGAGACGTGCATATGCCAAACTTTGGGGGGGGGATGAAGAAATAATGGGTCTGAAAATAGAGGAGAGGGAGAGAAATGATGGACCATGAGATTTAGGGAGGGAAGGAACTGAAAGGGAGAGAAATTGGACACAAGGGATGGTGTGGAGGAGGGATAGAGATACTGGATAGGAGGGTAATTGGGAAAAGAAAGGAAGAGATGGTGGACTCTGGGGTGGTGGGGAAGGAGGGAGAGATGCCGGATGAAAGGGTAGTTAAGAAAAGGTGGATCTGTGGAGGGAGATGAAAAAAAGGAAAGATACCAGACTTCCTGGGGAGGGAAGGGAAATGGAAAGGGAGGACAGAGTTGGCAGATGGATGGTTAGCACGCAGAAAGAAGAAAGATGGAGACCCTGGCAAGCAAGTTATCAGAAGAAAACCAGAGCCTTGGACCAACAAGATTTGAAATATAACCAGACAACAAAAGGTAGAAAAATTAACTTTATTTTCTGTTTTGTGATTATAATATGTCAGATTTGAAATGTGTATCCTGACAGAGCTGGTGTTGGACTGCAAACGTGAGCTAGGATTTAACAGAGAGAGGAAAAGTCCTTTTTGTTTCTTTATTTTATTTACACCACAGCGCCAGTGTGGTTAGGAGAAGCCAAAGGGGGTGAAAAAGCTATAAAACCCACCAGGAGTTTTGAAAAAAATCACCCAACTGGGCAGGAAAATCGAATTGAAAAACCAATTCAATAGGCTGAATCGAATCGAAATTTTTTTTCCTGAATCTGGCAGCATTAGTTTGCGCTACTGTCTTAGACTTTAGGACCTGGGATTGGGGAGAGATGGCATCCTCAGTACTTTATAATGCAAGTGAAACGAGGATTTGGTCAGACTTTTGAAGGGTCTGCAGAAAAAAAATATTGTATAGGCCGGGGACATGAAACAGCAGGAAATGGGAACTTTTCTTCCTTCTATTTTTGTGAATGGAAAGGCTGAGGATGTCAGAGAGTTCAGTTAAAATATGTGCTTTATAAGAAAATATAATAATGTGTTTTATAAAGTTTATAGCATAGCTGGCCTACCCAGTGAGGTGTTTCTAGTGGTGGTAGTGGCAGCGTGTCAATGTGTTGAGAGGAAGAGGTGGTCTGGGAAATTCTGCTGAGCAAACTCCGGGCCCATTTCCACCCCCCAGTTAGTCCACTCCACTCAATTGGTTCACACACTGAGTGGGTCTTTGGGTGTTGTGTTAGGATCTCTTCCAGTGGTTTATCAGTATCTCCTCCTTGTCCAAGGAAGGAAACTTTGTTATCCTTAGCATTGACCTACAGAATATGTTTGTAACAGCGCTGCTTGTGTGGCATTAGGCTATGTAGTGATCGAAAGAAAAAAAACAGACCTTTGCACATTTTTGCACTATATGGTGGGTGTATGAGGAGATTCACATTTCCTGCACAGCTAAGTCCATGTGAAGTTACCTTGTGCTGTATTTGACATCTAGCAAGGTCTCTGTTTGAAAGGAAAGATCTAAACTTAAAAATGAAGTGGCCAGAAGTTATGGTAAAAGCAGATAGTGTAGCTGGTTTTAAGAAAGATTTGGACAAATTCCTGGAGGAAAAGTCCATAATCTGTTATTAAGACATGGGGGAAGTGTCTGCTTGCCCTGGATCGGTAGCATGGAATGTTGCTACTCTTTGGGTTTTGACCAGGTATTAGTGTCCTGGATTGGCTACCATGAGAATGGGCTACTGGGCATGATGGACCATTGGTCTGACCCAGTTAGGCTATTCTTATGTTATGTTCTCATCTGTAGGGGCCTTTGTTTTCACTTCTTATTTTAATGTATTTTTTTTCTGGGAACTTATCAGTGCTTTTTATAATGGGAACAAAAATGGAAGAGAATTAATGTGTGTGGGATGAGGGGGTAACTAATTTCTTCAGCTAAATAATTCAATCCACTTCAAACAGACATAGGAGAACTCACGCACCATTCACACACCCTCCAACCAAAAACGTCAAAAGAAAAAAATTGTTTGACAACCTCCTAGCCATTCGAGCTGCAACACTCGACCCCCAACCCTACAACCAATTGACATCGACCACATACTGCAAAACCTTCAAAAAGAAATAAAAACCCTTCTATTCAAAAAACACATAAAACCGAACTAACACAATCAGAACTGTCCCAAGCATCACCTGCAACTACTCCATATGTACTTCTGATGTCATCACAATTCAGACATAATTTATGTTATGTTATGTTTGGAATATAAGAAAATTTTCACTGCCTGTTTCTATTCTGACCATTTATTCCATTTCATGGTCATTACAAAAAATATTTTTTTACATGGGGGGGGGGGGTGTCAAAAAATGATGGGCCCCGGGTGCCACATACCCTAGGTACGCCACTGCTGGGACGGAACTCAGCCCGATACAAGAACAAGTTTTAAATTTGGGACTGGGTTTCGGTCCAACTGCCCGATATGAGGCGTTCAATACTCGGTTATCTATATACAGTTTGCTCCGTAAGTTGCATCTGAAGATGTTTTTTCAAGACCATCAGTCTGTGAATGATGGGACGTTGATTTCTAACAAATCTAGTTGGTGCCCTGCATCCCCGTTGCACCCTAATTTGATCACTTTTCGTGATCTGGTGTTGTCTGAAGTGGAACAAATGGAAGAACAAGTAGCCCACACTCAACCTCAGTTCAATATAACTTACGCTGAATGGTGTGCCTTACAGGAACTACGGGATGATACTTTGACTATATTTTCCCGAGCTGATAAAGGAGGAGCCATTGTGTTATGGTCCAAAGAGCAATATCTAAGAGAGGCTCATCGGCAGTTAGATGACCCGCTCTTCTATCAACGTTTGTCAGAAGACCCAGCTATTGAACTGAAACGTACCATTTCAAACTTGATCTCTAAAGCCTATAAATTGAAAATGATCACCTCTAGAGAAGCAGCTTTTCTTAATCCCAGTTTCTATGTTACTCCTATCATATATTTTCTTCCGAAAATCCACAAAAATTTACCTAACCCCCCTGGACGCCCCATTGTATCCATGCGTAATTCTCCTCTAGAGCCTTTGTCCAAATTTTGGGATATTTTTTTGAAGAAGCAGGTTTCCTCAATCAAATCTTTTATAAAAGATACGACCCATATGCTTAGAATAATAGCGGAGATGGATGCTTGTGAACCTCACTGGATACTCGTCACACTGGACGTGACGGCCTTATACACCATGATCCCCATGGACAGTGCCCTTGCTTTAATAAAACGCATTTGTATGGAGCAAACCATCAGGCCTCATTTATCTTTAGATATTCTTATGGAAATGGCTACTTTGGTGTTAACCCAAAGTTATTTCTGGTTCCACAATGAATTTTATCTGCAGAAGCATGGCATTGCCATGGGAGCGTCTTTAGCTCCCTCCTTAGCTGCTTTGTTTATGGCAGATTTGGAGGAGAGCCAGATTTATCCTTTACCAGGCTTAAAAAATGTGAAAATCTGGAGGAGGTTCCTCGATGATATATTTTGTATATGGACTTCAACTGAGGAAGAGCTGACACAATTTATTGAGGAGCTGAATAGGTTGGATAATAAATCAAGTTTAAAGCTACAATAAAATATCAGGAGATTCCGTTTTTGGATATTTTGGTTAAGAAGGGGACTACTCATCTTCAAACCTCTTTGTACAGAAAAGAGACAGACCGCAACAGCCTCTTGCGTTTCCATAGTTTCCATCCTGAGAATCTACCCATTAGTCAGTTTTTGAGACTAAGAAGGATTTGCCATTCTTTAGATGACTTCCCTGTTCAAGCTAAACGGATGAAAATTAGATTCTATCAACGTGGTTACCCCTATGCCACAGTTAAACAAGCTTACAAAAGAGCTAAATATGCTCACAGGGAGTGGTTGCTGCAGGATATCAGCAGGGACAACAATCCCCTTGACACGGTGGCCTTTGTCCAGGAGTTCTCTACCCTTGCCCACCGAGTTTCTAAAATTGTGAAGAAACATTGGCATATCCCCAGGTTGGTTATTCCCACTTTAGACGATCAGCCTTTATGCTCTTATCGAAGAAGAAGAAACTTGGGTGAAATGTTAAATCACCACAAACTGCAGGAGAGAGCTCCGCTCTCGAGTGGGAATAACCTTCCATGCGGACAATGCCAATGGTGTGCTTATACCATCTCGGGGGATTGCTGGACTCATCCTAGTACAGGGGTTATATATAAGACTAACTATAACACCACCTGTAATTCTGATAACGTTATTTACGTGATCCAGTGCCCCTGTCCCAAGTTGTATGTGGGCAGAACAACTCGTCCCATACGGGTCCGTTTGACCGAGCATAAATCCAGAGTGCACACCCATACTGAATCTTCCCCGCTGGTCGTCATTGGACTAGCTGCGGTCACACTATTAAAGATCTAAAGTGGCGTGTTATGGACCGCATCATTGTAGGGTGGGAGGGTGGGAACACTGTCCGGAGGCTGAACCGTTGTGAGCTCCGGTGGATGTTTATCTTAGACTCGATGTCCCCTAAAGGGCTCAATGAATCATCGGACTGGTTAGCTCAAGCTGACCTTTAAGTTGGGCTTCGTTGTCTTGAGGCTTGTCCCTTTAATTTTTTGAGACGTTTGTCTCCAATTTAAGTAGGGTTTTGTCCCTTTAAATTCTGTGAGGTTACGTAGTTTGTCTCCCCGGAAATGTCGTCATTTGGGAGGGGTATTTAATTCTCAGAGTCAGTACGCCGCGGCTTGCCTTTCTAAGCCGGTTGGCGGTACGCTGTGCATGTTCACTAAATATGTAAGTAATGTATCTGAATAAAGGGAAGGTTTGGGTTGTCCTAAAAAAAACTTTTTTTGTCTAGTTGGAAGCCTTAACCCTAATGGTTTGTTTCTTGGTATTTCAGCTTCCCCATGTCGCCTTGACAAAGACATCCGAAACGCGTTGGCGTTCAGGGGAATGACCTTAAAGCTTAAACGCTGAAAGCTAAGTAACCTTAAATAAGTCTAACTTATATGAAATGATAAGACAATTATCACTGAAAGAAAAAAGAATAGAAAAAAGAATAGAAAAAAACAGTAATAAGAAATATGGAGGAGGAGGTTCCGTTGGGCAAATAAAGAATCTCTCCCTTCAAACTAAGCTGTTTGTCGGGTTGTCTGATACCCCATACGGTCCTCAATAATAATATGCTTCATGAGTAGATGAACTAGATTGCTGTGACTCTATGACTCTGTGATTTATTTGGTGTGCAAGATACTTGAGATTATTACTATAAGACATTTTGATTAAAACAAATACCAGCAGCATGCGGGGTTCTGAGGCTCTTTTCCTCCGAAGTAAAGTAACTTTGAAGCAGATTAAAAGTATAGATTCTTCACGATTCAAAAATATAAAAAGGAATACATTGATCAAAGAGGGGTATTGACAGTGATATATTTTTTCTCTCTTTGCCTGTATATTTTATTGGAAGAGTAGATGTGGCCCATCTTCACAAAAGCAAAAGTGATGGGGTTTACACTT
This sequence comes from Geotrypetes seraphini, assembly GCF_902459505.1. NCBI lineage: Eukaryota > Metazoa > Chordata > Amphibia > Gymnophiona > Dermophiidae > Geotrypetes > Geotrypetes seraphini. The sequence continues at coordinate 288,864,934 of NC_047086.1, forward strand.
CCAACACACGCAACTCTACCAGCACCTCCTGTCTTGTCACTAAATTTGGATCATTAAAGGCTGGCGCTTCATTTTGTGCATAATCTGGGCATCAATCGGCGTGCTTATTTTAATATTGATGAGCTCGTTGTAATGTATTTGCATATAATTATCGGAGGCTGCTACAAACCACGAAAAAGGCCACAATTTGCCATTTGGTGCATCAATAGCTGAAAAAATAAATGTAATGCTAAACTGATTAAAACTGGTTTAGCAACAATCATTAAATGTAGGTGAGTTTTGTGCATCCGGCCTTAGGTATACAATGTATACAAACTTCTCATACTCTACAGTATGCATTCACTGTGGCAATCTTGAAAATCAAATTGGATAACATTGCTCTAGCATAGGGGTTTATCAACCCAGTCAGGTTTTTGGGATGGGATAAATTTGCATTCATTACCTCAATTGTATACAACTCTATTTCATGTATATTCGTTGTGGGGGTCCTGAAAACTTAATTTGGCAGGTATGTCCTGAGGATTGGGTTGAAAATATCTGTTCTAGGATATCCAAAGCCAGGTGACAAATACTGTGACTTTCTGAAATCTTCTTTGGTGACTATTGGAGGCTATGGAAATAAGTAAAGCCTCATGCATGCTGGTTTCTGATGACAACTCAGAATCTAGGAACTGTTCGCAACGTTATGTTTGACAAAATATCCTGTTATCCAGCCCCGCAATCCAAAGACTTTCTTGCTTTTTAGAGGTTGAAGATTTCCCTCTGAGCCCTTCTAAAATTTACAAAGTGTTGTTCCATCTGTTCTTGTTCCTGCATAAGCTGTCATATAGGGTCCTTGCACTACAACAGCTGACATGGCTTCTGTCCCAGAGATGGCAGAATGCATGTCTCCAAAATGACAATTGTACAGTGTGCCAGGATTGTGACTTGGAGACAAGGTTCTCTACATACATCACCAGAATTGTCATTTTTCATTATTCTGCATACTGTGATGTGTTTGAAAATAGTATAACATATCCTTTGACAGCCTATAAAAGATTACAATTAGCATATATAAAATATTATCCCAATGTGTTTTGTTTGTTTTGCTAAAATTGTAGGTCTATTGTTTTTATACTTTAAATAATGGTAAACTGCTCAGCTCAAGTTAATAAATGAAATGTTCTTTCCCTTTCTCTTGCATGCATAGGAACTGCATATTTATTTATTTATTGGGATTTATTAACTGACTTTATGAAGAGATTCACCCAAGGCGGTACACAATGATACAACTGTATATAAAGTGGCTGAATAATGAAAAACAAAGGTGTGGCAGACCACAAAAAACCCAAACAAACCCAAAATACAAAAAGTGGAAGGGCCACAGGTAGACAAGATAAGATCAGGAGTCCAAAATCAAGCCACTATCTTAAAAAGAATGAGACAGCAAAATCCAGATAGAATGGATATACTAGGGACCCAACACGGTCTACCCCCCTCTTTTATAAAGGTGCGCTATGCATGCGTTATCCTATGGACGCGTTAGTGGTTAGCACACGTGTTGATTTAGCACGCGCTAAACATGCACTAAAACGCTTAGCGCACCTTTGTAAAAGAGGGCCTGTTTCGGTAACATATATCTTCCTCAGGAGTCCATATATCCTGTGCTGCACCATGTTAAATCATTTGTGAATTAAAAGCTGAACAAACACGCACAGCAGTACACAATTCTCCTGCTCTCATGCTGTTTACTTGTGGCCCTTCCACATTTTGTATTTAAAGTGACTGAAACCATATATTTTTTTTTTAATTAATGTATTTTACTTTGTTGTGTTTGCAGGTTCTTTAACTGGCTAATGAATTAAGTGGTCTTTGCTCAACTTTTCAAGAAACCTTTCTAGCTTCTTTTCCTCTTTTTCTTTTTTTTCCTTGTAGATATTTATTTTATTTATATTTTTGGATTCTGCCAATAACCTAGGCAGATCAGTTACACATAAATAATTATCTTACATTCATTCAGTCCCACTACAGTTAAGAACAAAACATTCCCCAAATCCTTGATATGATATACCCCTTCCTTTACTAACGCGTAGTGCGGGTTTTAGCGCCGGTAGTAGCGGTAATTGCTCCAACGCTCATAGGAATTCTATGAGCATCGGATCAGTTACCGCTGCTGCCGGTGCTAAAATCCACGCTATGCGTTAGTAAGGGAGGGGGATAGTGTTTGAGAGGAAAACTCCTATTCCAGGAATCCAGATGCTGGTGATGTCATAATATCAGCGGGGAGTTTGTGGGTGATGAAGAGGAAGTAGTAGCAAGGGCTAATGCATGTTACCTACAAGGGATTTTTCAAAGAGGTTCTTCTTGGAGAAATGTCAGTATAGCTGTCCATTTTTTGCCCCCTTTTTTTACCCTGTACCCCCCCAAAACCAAGAGATTTTTTAAAAAAAAATTACTAACACAAAAGGCTGAACTGGACTGTGTGTTTTTATTTCTGATTTTAATTTCACTAAATATTATACTGGTAATAAATGAAAGAGGATGTAATAAGCTCCCCTATCCTGTTCTTTTTTGTTTGAGCAGGGCAAGACAGAACAAAACAAGAGGCTAGAGAGATGTCGAGCACAGCCACACAGTTACATTTATTGAAACACAAATAAAAGAATAGATAACAGCATGGATAAAAACATGAATAAAGTCCTAGGTCTTTAAAAAGACCATGTGTAATCCAATTTAGGAATCCTAGAAAAGTCCCAACCAGGATCTGGGTTTCAGCATATTGTCGCCTTCCTCAAGGGACAATATGTATACAATTTACATGAAAACAGCAGAGCCTGCCATGTGAAGGCATCTCTATTCCTAGTGGCGTCAAAAAAAAAAAATGCAGGGTAGGAGCAGCATAAACTCTTTTTAGTTGGGTGTGGGGTGCAGTCTCCCCCCCCCAAAAAATTTTTCTAGTTCTCAGTGCTGAGAGGGCAAAAAGTTGGTAGGGCCAAGACTCCTGTGGCCCACCCCATTCCATTGACTATGAAGCACAGAGCAGTAATTGGTCAATTTACCTTGTTCCCTATTTTAAAACAATAGAGGCTTGTTTTATAGAAGGAAACTCTTCAGGTGGATTTGTTGTTTCAGTTGCATTTCTTGTGTGTGTCTGGTTTCTAATCCATGCAGTCTACTGCAGAGACCTACTTTTGTATCTATATAAACAGAATTTATGTAGTGCCACTAATGTGCTGCCCCCATGGTATACTGTGATGCTACAGGCAGTAGTTCTCAACCTGGTCCTCAGAGCAAACACAGTCAAGTCAGGATATCCAGGCAATATCCATGAAAGAGATCCATCTGTATGCAGTGCCTCTTTTCTATGCAAATCTTAATTCATGCATTTTTATTATAGACATCCTGAAAACCAGGCTGGTTGGGTGGGTATATTTTGAGAACTGGATTGAGAACCCCTGCTTTTAGGATACTAAGCACAAATATAATCTCTGGTTCATTAAGATTCCATGTTCTCTATTTATGCAGTTAGAAATATTTCTTAATAGCATTTTATTATCTCAGTGTTCTGGAAATGTATTTCAAGTTGCACAGGCTTTTCTTTGCAGTCTGATCAGAATCCCTTGCTGAAAATGATTTTAGTAAGCCTCATCTATTACTACTTATGTTGAATGCTCTCTTCTGTTTTACACAGTATTTTATGTTCTGAATAGCGATTGCTTTTGCTTCTCAAGATGTGTGGAGCATCTTAAGAAATGATGACTTAAATCAGTGTTCTATGCTATATTGCCTAAAAAATCTTCAGTGTGAGAACCAAAATCATTGCTGGACAAAGCAGACAACACATGGGGGGGGGGGGGAGGGGGTTAAGGAGAAGAATCCTCTTCCAATGAAGCATCTGTCCTGAGGTGTGCCCTCTTTCACCTAACTAAAATAGTCAACCCCATGCACATAATCCAACTTCGTCCACACATTCTCTATCTGTGTTCCTCTTCCTAAAATACTCTACTCCAATTTAGGTTGCCAGATTTTCCAATCGGAAAATCCGGATCCCCCTAGACCAGGGGTGTCCAACTTTTGGCTTCCCTGGGCCACATTGGCCAAAAAAAATGTTTCTGGGGCCACACAAATGCGCAAACGCTGCAGTAAGACAGAGGAGGGAGCCGGCAAGATGGTAAACACCTGGAGGCAGCAGAGGAAAACACTGCATCGCCCTCGACTGGGCTCATACAAAATACTTCAAGGGGCCGCAGGTTGGACACCCCTGCCCTAGACCCACCCACAGGCCCGCCCAGTTCTGGCCATCCCTGCCCTAATCCCGTCCCCAGTCCTGTCCTAGCCCCCTCCCCATTGCCTGCTCTTTTCCGCCACTCCCCGCTCTTGTCCGCAAATCGCACTGGGCAGGGAGAAAGTTTGCGCATGCATGGATGTCACGTGATGACATTGCACATGCATGTGACATCCACACATGCACGAACTTCCTCCCTGCCCAATGCGATATGAGGAGGCTTTTCAAAACCCAGACAAAATGCTGGGTTTTGAAAAGCCATCTGGACCCCTGGACATGTCCTGAAAAGGAGGACATGTCTGGGGAAATCCGGATGCCTGGTAATCCTAATCCAACTCATTCCTGCTAGGCCCTGTCCCCATCAGACACCCTTTATGATCCTGTCTTCACGTCAATCCCTTCAGGCTGGATTTTCCTCTAACATTTCTGATCTTCCTATATTTTCACCCTAATTCTATATAGGGTGTTGAAAATTGCACATGCAAATTTGGTTTCACATCCAATTTCCTGACATTACTCTTTAAGTTTACCGCCCTCAACCTCAATTAATGTCCTCTAGTTCTATCCCCTTCACATCTCTGGAAGAGGGTTGTTTGTATATTAACACCTTTCAAATACTTAAATGTCTATTAGGGGCATTTTCAAAACTCTAGGATGTCCAAAAAAATGGCATAAATTGACACATGGATGTCATAATTAATAGTAGTAGTCGCCAGGACATCCAAGTGCCAATTTTTAAAACCATCTTTCTGGACATCTTGTGAGCTGTTCTACTCACTGTGCATCCAAGAGTAAAGGGGAGTGTGTTGGAGGTATGCTCTGGGCAGGCTTAGACTTGGACATCATCTTGTGGTGATAATAGAACCTTTCCCAGGACATCCTGGATGGAACTTAGACGTTCTGAGCTAGACTTGTTTTAAAAGCATCTAAATGCCAAAAGGTACCCAACCCGACCAGATGATCACTAGAGAGATTAAGTAATGATCCTCACACACACTCTCGCAGTAGTCACTAACCCTCTCTCATCGTCCAAAAATCTGAATGAACAGCTATATACCTATTTCTAGAACAGCATCACCTGGTAAAGGAAAGCCTACTAGAGCATCACACAGGTATCTTAAGTAGTCTGTTAATGGGCTAGTGAGCCATAGAGAGGAGGATCTAGGCCCATAAGCCATGCTAACTACTTCATTTATGGTGGAAAGTGTGAGGCCACCAAACCCTGCCACCTGCAGCCATAAGGGCTATTGGGGTGGTAGACAGATGGGCATTGGGGGAATTTTGGAAGGCTCACCATACATTAGAAGTGGGTTATGGTGAGATGTACTTCTGGCACCCTTTATGTGAAGTTCACAGCAGTGCCCCACTGCTCTATTGGTATGTCTATGTGGCCAGTCCATTACAATATTGGCCCCTGCCATGTTCATAAGCACATAAGCATTGCCTCTGCCAGGTCAGACCAGGGGTCCATCGTGCCTGGCAGTCCGCTCCCGCGGCGGCCCTCCAGGTCCATGACCTGAAAGTGTTCCCTACCTAACCTAAAATGTCCATACCCTATTTGTTCAGTGTCCTGTAAGGTATACCTCTATCTGTTCCCTGTTATTCCCTTCACTTCCAGGAAGTCATCCAGTCCCTTTTTGAACCCCAGAATTGTACTCTGATTTATCACCTCTCCGGGAAGCGCGTTCCAGGTGTCTACCACCCGCTGAGTGAAGAAGAACTTCCTTGCATTCGTTATGAATCTGTCTCCTCTCAGTTTTTCTGAATGACCTCTTGTTTTAGTTGTCCCTGCTAGTCTAAAGAATCTGCCCCTCTCCACCTTCTCTATGCCTTTCATGATTTTATAAGTCTGTATCATGTTCCCTCTCAGTCTCCGCTTTTCCAGGGTAAAGAGCCAGGGTCTGGATTTGGACATTTTGAAACTGGACAGTTTGTGGTTGAAAATGGCACATAAAGTTGGATGTCCTAAGGTTTGGATGTCCTGAGTGCCAAGATGTCTAACTAGGTGATTTTAAAAAATATATATATATGGTGATCTTGGTTTTGAAAATGGCCATTTCTCTGCCTCCAACTTTGGACATCTTGAGGGAATATCCAAAATCAGACTTAGACATCCTATCAAAAATGGCACTCTCTCTCCTTTTGTCTGGAATATGCATATCCAAGTCTTCCAGATTCTTCTCATATGTCTTTTGGTGCAAACCCTGTATTTTTGTTGTACCTGCTTGAGTACCTGATTGTAGAACCACTTAGATAACCTTGATAGGCGGTATATAAAAGCTAATAAACTTGAAACTTGAAACTATTTTTGTTGTCTTCCTCTGAACCGCCTCAAGTCTTGGGACCTCACCAATAACTTGTACAGGGGCAGCGATACTTCCTTTCTTCTGCTGGTTATGCCTTCTTGTATACAGCCTAGCATTCTTCTGGCTACAATCACCACCTTGTCACATTTGTTTTGCCACCTTGAGATCCTCAGACACTATTATTACTCTCTTGCTCCTGTGTGCACATTGCTCTTTTGGATTTCTACAGCCCTGGTGTATTGCTTTGCACTTTTTGCTAATTGCAATCTATCAATAAGAAATTATAAACACAACTACAAACATCTGCCTCAAACTTAAGAGACCTGGATGGTACAGGTTGGAAAGAGAACAACTGATATAGATGTAATGTTAGAAGCAAGATGCTGGAGGGAAACGAAGTCAAAGAACTTGTGGAGAGTTTATGTCCAATATGAAGGCTTTATTAGAATAAATAGATAATTCACATAAAAATGTCTAGGGCCTGAACCACTGGAAACATATGGACCCAACACGGTCCATGTTTCGACACTATTGTCTTCCTCAGGGGTCCCTATAGGTCCTATAAGCAGGCTTGTGGATTAAATAATAAAAACGATAACCTCTGTGCTGGTGAGATACACTCAATAGTGAAAGTGTTGCCACTGGCTTCCAGGTCTTGCAGTGGACAACACTAATTCAAAGCAAGGCTCTCAACCCACCCTTAGGAAGAGCAGCCTAGTGGTTAGAGCAACTGCCTCAGCACCCTGTGATTGTGAGTTCAATTCCCACTGCAGCTCCTTGTGACCCTGGGCAAATCACTTAACACTTCACTTAACACACCGAAAAAAATGGGCAGCTAAAACCGAGTCAACATGGCTTCTGCAAGGGCAGGTCATGCCTCACCAACTTATTGTACTTCTTTGAGGGGGTGAACAACCAGGTGGATAAAGGGGAATCTATAGACATCATTTACCTTGACTTCCAAAAAGCCTTCGACAAGGTACCACACGAGAGACTGCTTAAGAAGATATGGAACCACGGGGTGCAAGGGGAGGTCCACCGATGGATCAGAAACTGGCTGGCAAACAGGAAGCAGAGGGTTGGAGTAAAGGGCCATTACTCAGGCTGGAAAGGGGTCACGAGCGGAGTTCCACAGGGGTCGGTGCTAGGACCGCTCCTGTTCAATATTTACATAAATGACCTAGAGGCGGGAACCAAGTGTGAGGTCATTAAATTTGCAGATGACACCAAACTATACAGCAGGGCTCAAACCAGGGAAGACTGCGAAGATCTCCAAAAGGATCTAACGCAGCTGGAAAAGTGGGCCGAAAAATGGCAAATGAGCTTCAACATAGGGAAATGCAAGGTCATGCACGTGGGGAAAAAGAACCCGATGTTCACATACAGAATGGGGGGAACACCGCTAGGGGTCAGTAACCTGGAGAGAGACCTGGGAGTGATGGTAGACGCAACACTGAAGGCATCGGCGCAGTGCGCCACAGCCTCAAAGAAAGCAAACAGAATGTTGGGTATCATTAAGAAGGGTATTACGACCAGGACGAAGGAAGTCATCATGCCGCTGTATCATGCAATGGTGCGGCCGCATCTAGAGTACTGTGTCCAGTACTGGTCGCCGTACCTCAAGAAGGACATGGCAGTACTTGAGGGAGTACAGAGAAGAGCAACTAAACTGATAAAGGGAATGGAAAATCTCCCATATACCGACAGATTGAAGCAGTTGGGACTTTTCTAACTAGAAAAGCGGAGACTTAGAGGAGACATAATAGAAACCTTCAAGATCCTGAAGGGCATAGAAAAAGTAGACAGGGACAGATTTTTCAAATTAAGGGGCACCACAAGTACAAGGGGGCACTCGGAGAAATTGAAAGGGGACAGGTTTAGAACAAACGCTAGGAAGTTCTTTTTCACTCAGAGGGTGGTGGATACATGGAACGCGCTTCCAGAGGCTGTTGTAGACAACAAAACATTAAATGGTTTCAAAGAAGGTTTGGATAGATTCCTAGAAGAAAAAGGGATTGAAGGGTATAGATAGGTATAGACCACTACTCAGGCGATGGGCCTGATGGGCCGCCGCGGGAGCGGACCGCTGGGCAGGATGGACCTATGGTCTGACTCAGCGGAGGCAACTTCTTATGTTCTTATGTTCAATAAGTACCTGTGTAAAATAGGTAAACTGTTTTGCTTGGAATCACAAAGCAAAAGCAATATATCAAGTCCCATCCCCTTTACACCCAGCCAGTTAAATATTCAGTAGTGCTGCATATTGATAACATTTTAAAATCATGATTAATTGCACAATTATAGGGTTTTTATTATTCATTTCCTACTGCAGCTAATTGTGACTCTGAACAAGTCACTTAACCCTCCACTGCCCGAAGTACAACTTAAGTACCTGCATGCAATATGTAAACCGCTATTATTGTAACCACAGAAAGATGTTCCATCCTCCTTCTTTCTGTAAAGAACTGATAATCTTCCCTCTGAAGCTTTCCCTCTGGTAGTCCCTCCTGCTCTGACATCGCTTCCTGTTTCTGCATGGGTGGGGCAAGTCAGAGGGAAAGCGTCAGCTCAGGCCACAGGTAGTATATGTGTAACACAGCCACTGCCAGGGACCAACAGCAGACCACCTTTAAGGTAGACTGGTGGTGGAGTGGGGTAGGAAGATGCCAGATTGTACCAAGGACAAGGGCTGGGAATGGAAGAGATCAGAAGAGGTGATGGAAGAGACAGGAGATGCTGCTATATGATTCATTTTCTAATCACAATTAATGCATTAACCACTGAAAGTTAACTTGTAGCCCTAGTTTTGAGGATATCCACAAAAGGTATGCATGAGATAGATTGTCTTACAATGGATGTAGTATATGCAGATATCTCTTGTGCACATTCATGATGGATATCCTGAAAACCTGACTGGCTAGGTATGCTTCGAGGACTGGGTTGAGAATCACTGACTTAAAGGAATTAACTTGCTTAGCTATACTTTACACAGGATTAGATATCATAAGGCTCCAGAGCAAGTACAATGAGGATATAATAATGCTTTATGGTTCTTATGACACAAACTACTAGCATACTGTGCTACAATTATTCTTTCTAATGCACCCTTGCTAATACCATCTACAATTTGTTACAAGTTAAATTGACACTAGGCATCTTTCCCACAGATACAAAATGGGAGAAAATCTGTAGTGTGCAGACTCGTAAATATTGCTTGATATTGTTACATCTGCTGTACTGTGACATTTTAATACTTATAATAATACACTTTATGGAAGGTATTGTCTTTAAACAAAAGTGTAGCCCACAAGTGCACTGTTATTTCTTCTTAGGCTGCTTTAGCTTAAACCAAACAAAAAAAAAATTAACATTTGTGAATTGAAACTTATGTAGAATGCTAATTTGACAGCTCTGGAAGCCAAAGTTCTCTATATTCGCAGAACAGGTACATTAGAGGCAGTTGCAATGCACTGCCTTGCCTTTCATTATACCCTGTCTCTGGGTTTAGGAAGACCACTTCTATACAGAAAAGTTAGAGGGAAGTTATCAAGGTGTCTCTTACTTCACTTTGATTTAAGATGGGCGTCACCAATCTGTGGAATCTCAGTTCTTTAGGTTGCTGACTCATGGTAAATGAATAACACACTCTTGAGTTACCTCACAAGCAGTATTATTCCATTGGCCCAAGAGCACTAGGCCACATGATAAAGAGAAGTTGGCAGAGCACCTCTTGGGACTCCCCTCCCCCCCCCCAGTGTTACCAAGAGCAAATCTTCCTAACCCAAAATATACTCCCTAGTGGCCAACCCCATATTACTAGTGTCCCCTTCCTTATCCAGAGCCAGCCCCCACCCTCTGAAAGATTTCTATGGGCCTCCTTTGTAAAATCTCTGGTGTCTAGTGGTCTGGGCAGGAATGATGCCTGTCAGATTGGAGGTGTGGTTGGGGTGGCACAATGGAGGAGCCTTGATTTGGATCCCCCTCGGGACTTTTACCTTGGGGGAGGAGTTACTCTTACTGCAGGGTGCTGGCCCCTTTAACATGTGACCCAATATTCTTGGGTGGTAAAACAAACCTAGCTGGTTAAGAATGTGGGGAGTTTCCTAGCTAATAACATGACTTAAGACACATTAATGTAGTTAAGTGGTAATGGTCTGCTTTACATTTATTTTAATTTTTTATCAACTGCTTTTCATAAAGAGATTCCCCCAAAGTGGTTTACAATTTGTTAAAAGTTAATTAGGTATTCTTATGCATTTTCCCCATCTGTTCCAGCAGGCTCACAATCTAACTGTGGTGTGTTGGGCAATGGAGGGATAAGTTTAGCTCAGGATTAGACTGGGACTGAACTCACAACCTCAGGATGCTGAGGCAGCAGTCTAACCACTAGGCCACTTTACCCACTCCCCATGTTTTGCAACTCATTATTATATAATGCAGTGTGACCTAATTAATGCTGCATTAGGGCACTGTAACCAATGTTGTTTGCCTCTTAACAACCTCTTCCCCCCCTCCCCGACACACCCTTAGACTCCTAGGGCCAGATTCTGAAACTTAAGGTTACCTTTAATGCGTTTGCTAAACCAGTTCCAGCCAGTTTAGCCTGCATGTATTTTAGTGGCGGATTATCAAAATGGCTTGCCATGGTTTTATCCAAGCTTCCTAGCAGTCTCCAATTCTGTCATGCAAATGGGATTATCAATATTTAAACAAGCACTCCGGTGGATTCTTCAACATCGCCGAGTGGATCTCCAAGCATGGCATCTGCTTTTGGTGACCAAAAATTAGCAACTGGTCTGGAGGTGCCGGTACTGTGAAAAGTGCATCTCTGGCATGTGTTTTGACTGTGGCTCATAACAAAAAATAAAAAAATAAAAACTACATGATTCACATAAATTATAGTCTTTTTGGGAGGGGGGAGGGGTAGATAAAAGCATGCTTCTTGACCGCATATATTATGGCCATGTCTTATGTGTTTCTGGCTGTGGTTCATAATAAAAATTAAAAAAAAAAATCTTTATTCATTTTCAAACTTACAATAAGTGTATCAATATGTTAAAACAGATGAACAATATCATTTCAAGTAAGCAAGGAATGGTTATCTCAGGATTCCTCAAATAAAGCAGTATATCATCTGCATAAGTAGAGACCTTGTATTCCCGATCTGAATAAGGAATACCCTGTATCTCCTTCGCTTGCTGAATAGCTAATAACAAGGGTTCTAATACAATATCAAAAAGCAGAGGAGATAAGGGACAGAAAAAAAAGGGCAGATGCTGGATGAAATGGGGGGGGGGGAGAGAGAGAGAGAATAAAAAAGGCAGACACTGGATGGAAGTGGGGTAGACGGAGAGAAAGAGAGAAAGGGCAGACACTGGCTGGAAGTAGGGTAGAGGGAGAGAGAGTAAAAATAGGGCAGACGTTGGCTGGAAGTGGGGTGGAGAGAGAGAGAGAGGAAAAAAGGCAGACGCTGGATGGAAGTGGGGTAGAGGGAGAGAAAAAAGGACAGACGCTGGATGGAAGAGGGGAAGAGAAAGAGAGGACAAAAGCTGGATGCAAGTAAGGAGGCGAGAGAGGGGAGCAAATGCTGGATGGAAGTAGAGGGAGAGAGCGAAGGGAAGTGGAGGGAGAGAGAAAAGGGCAGATGCTGGATGGAAGTAAGAAGGGAAAGAAGGGAGAACAAATGCTGACAGAAGTGGTAAGGGGAGAGAAAGAGGAACAAACAGAAGGATGTGGTGAGGAGAGTGAGAAGGGGCAGATGCTGGGTGGAAATAGGGAGGAGAGAGAGGGGACAGATGCTGGATGCAAATGGAGAGGAGAGAGAGGGGAATAGAGGCTGGATGCAAGTGGGAAGGAGAGGGGAGCAGACAATGGATAGAACTACAAGAGAGAGAGAGAGGAGGGAAGACACTGGATGGAAGTGGAGAAGAGAGCGAGGCAGATGCTGGATGGAAGTGGCGAGGTGGGAGAGAGGGGAAGCAGATGCTGGATTAAAGTAGTGAGCAAATGCTGGATGGAAGTGAGCAGGAAAGAGAGAAAGGGCAAACAATGGATGGAAATAGGTAGAGAAAGAGGGCACATGCTGGATGGAAGGAGGGGATAATAAATGGCCTTTGATGGATGGGGAGAGGGGACTGGATAGTAAGAAAGAATGTAATCTAGAAGAGGCTGGAAATAAATTGAAGAAAGTTGAAAGCAAAAGAAGGAGAGAAAAATAAAAGATAGACAGAAAATCCTGGCAAGAGAGTTATGAGAAAATGAGGAAAGCAGAAAGCAGAGACTGGGACCACAGTTTGAAAAAAAGCAAAGGTAGAAAAAAGAATGTTACGTATTTCCCATTTAAGATAACAGTAGTATGGTAGCCATGTTAATAAATGTTAATAAACATTTTCTATTTTCATCTTTTTATTGAACTACTGTAATTATAATACCTTTTTGACTACCTTCCAGAGACCAAAACCACCTTCCTCAGGTCAGAGCAGTATACCATAAGAATAGCATACTGTTCTGACTTGAGGAAGGGGGTTTTGGCCTTTGAAAGCTAACTGAAAAATGTGTATCCTTCAGCATCATTCCACTTTCACTAGAAAGGGAGGTGTATATGGTCACTTGCCTCTGTGGAATCCATCTTCGGCTGGACAAACCTTAAGAGAGCCTTCAGGAGTCTCCCACTGGTCAGTGACCAAAGAAGTGATCAGGAAAAAATTTTGTCTGTGCATTAGTGCCACACATAACAGAGCATCAAGCTCCAGTATAGTCAGGGTGTCAGAAATGACATAGGAAACTGAAGTTAACCTGAAAAGGTGACACACAGAGGGATCATCACTGTGATCCACTGCCGCTCCTGCCCCCTGGCTACTGGAACCCAAAACGGATCCCACATCATCCATTGTCACAGAAGAGACCTGCGATAACAAAGGCATGGAAAAGGACTTTCAATCATCCCAGTCCTGGTGTAGCATGAGGTGGGGATGCCTACTTGGAAGAAGGATCTTCCTCAGGCGGTCCTATTAAATAGGCTTTACATAAAAGGCTGACAAAATATGAGAAGCCTTGCACTAGGGAACCTGAGGCTCCTTGTGCTACCCCAGATTGGAGGGGGCACAGAATCATCCACCACCATGCACTTGCGCTTTGTCCCATCACTGCTTGGTTAATCTGAGTAGGATCTCTTCCCCTTGGACTGGTTTTTCCGGGATTTTGTGGGTTCCAATGCCTTGGAGGACTGACTAGGGGCCAAGCCTGAAGCTCCCACCCTTTCGTCCCACTGTACGTGGAATACGGCTGCAACTCAACTGGCACTCTATGCAACAGAATCCAGGACTAGAAAGGCCAAGGGCATCAATTAGAGGCAGTTACTAACAAAAATGAGCAGTTTTGAAGCAAAAAAAAAAAAAAAGGAGTTTAAACCCAGACTGCTAAAAATCCAAGATGGTTGCCATAAAAAAATTGCACAAGAAAAGGGCCATTGGAGCTAAATGCAAAAAACAAAAAATAGCAATTTTAGGCCTTTCACAGAGGGGGAACAGAAACCACTAAAACTCAAAACTCCAGACCCTAGCTCGATGTTCCCCATAGGGAATAATGGGAGTACTCAATACTTCTGGTATCTGTTTGTGTGAATCAGCCTGGCTGCAGGGAAAAGATTTGTCTCAGAAACTGCCCAAATCTCAACCTTCAAAAGAATTCTTTTGGCTGCTGGCTGGCCAGACTCACTCCCACCCCTGAGATTCCTCATGCAGTGACAGGAAGAGAAATTACATGGCCGGTTCCCTGATACCTCTAGGGTTTTTACTCAGGGGCCACACAGGTTGTGCTCAAGCCTCTGATAAAATCATCAGGCAAGACGCTCCTAGGGGGATGGACCCCTAGCTCCTGAATGGACCCAAAACAGGCTGGCTCTGCAGGTACTGAAGTTGAGAGGCGACAGGCCCAGGACAAATGTCAGGAAGTTCTGTTTCGCACAGCGAGTGGTGGACGCTTGGAACGCTCTCCCGGAGGACGTTGTGACGGAGACCTCCATTATAGGATTCAAGGGCAAGTTGGATGCATACCTCCTTGCAAATAACATTGAGGGATACAGGTAACAAGGTCTCATTATGAAGCACCTAGTTGGGCCTCCGCATGTGCGGATCACCGGACTGGATGGACCAAGGGTCTGATTCGGTGAAGGCATTTCTTATGTTCTTATGAGTAGTAGTCCTCCCACACAGGCTTGCATCCTTTCCCCAGCTGAGTATGCCTGAGCAGGGGACTTCTGAGTATTGAAGCCACAAAGAATTTCAAATATCCAATGGAAAATACACCCCAAAATAATAAAAAGCAGAACAGAACACAGCTTCTGAATTCATTTGCAGAAGGAATAACTGCAGAAGGGGAGGAGTTTCAAGTTCTTTTTATTTATCTATCATTTTCATATAACCAATATAAAAGGTATAAGAAATACTGAATATATATATGACTTAATCAATATTGACTAAACAAAAAATGTACAGAGCAATATATATCTTATATAGTCCTCTATTAAGAGAGGGAAGCAAGACATAAACAACCCCCCCCCCTCCCGGGGAAAGGGGATATAAGTACAATAGAAAAGTTAAAAAAAAAAAAGCAAAAGAGCAGTTTAGGTGTTAACCTACTATCTATCTAAACACCACACTAAACAACTTGATTTATTCTGGCTGCATTGACATCCCCTTACTCTCTAAGAAAAAACCTAATTGGGCAGGTTCATAAAATATATATTTATTCCTTTGATAGGAAATAAAACATTTACAAGGAAACCTTAACTGAAAAACTGCCCCCAAAGAAATCACTTTAGAACGAAATTGCAAAAATTGTTTCCTCCTGGACTGTGTCCATTTCCAGACGTCAGGAAATATGTATACCCTTTCATCTAAAAAGGTGACTTGTTTTAATTTAAAATAAAGCATTTCTTTATCCTGCAAAAATACAAGAGAGACCAACAATGCCGCCCAACCCAGAGTTTCAATATCAGAAGATTACAATATAACAGATACATCCAATTGCATAATTTCAGCTTCTAAATCTTTTTCTTTTTGGACTTTCTTTAGATAGTAGACTCTGCATCGGGGGAAGATTCAGTTCCAGAACTTCTAAGACTGTTAACATAAAGTTCTTAAAGAGTTCCTGTGGAGACATAAACCTAGATATTGGGAAATTAAGAATCCTTAAATTCAAATTTTTTTTGTTGGTTTTCTAACTTCCTCAGAAACATCATTTTATCAGTCGTTTGTTTAGTCACCAGATTTTTATTTTCAGTTGTTAATTTCTCTAACTTAGAAAGTTCAACCTTCTGCTATTGAAATGAAGTCTCCAAAAGAGTTAACTTGGATGAAGAATTTAAAGTAATAGATATAAAGTTTGTACAAACCGCGTGTAGGTTTTCTATCGCTGACCAGATAGAGTCAAGAGTCACTGCCTGTAGTTTCTCAAGCGGCTTGAGGGGGGTGATAATTGCCTGATTTTCTTGGGCTAACTCCCCAGACAGCAAACTCCGGGCTTCCTCACCCTCCCCACCATTGGCTCCCACAGGTTCCGAGCTCCCAAAGTGCAACAGCTGCTGTCCCAGAACTGGCATCGATGAAATCACTTCTGGGTCCGTTTCGGCAGTAGTACGTGCCGTGCTCGTTGTAAGCCCTCCTGCTCAGCCGATGTTTCCCTGGGCTTTGGGGGCGTGTGCGGTCCTTGCGGGCTCAGCGAAAGCTCGCCGTCCAAGCTGTGCTCTTCCCCCAGTCACAGCTGCGGATGCACTCGATGAGTAGGGTTGGACTGTAAAAGCTGTTATTACAGTCTGTCGCGATGTTGAAGAGCCAGAGGTAGATGGAGGAAAACCCCTCTGTTTTCCCTTTCTTTTAGGCATCGAAGGATTTATTTACCAGTGTAGTGTTTCAAAGAAACAATTGCCGTTAGAATGGGAGCTCTCAACACTGCTACTACTCAGGACGCCATCTTGCCCCCCCAATCGCAAGAATTTCAAGTTCTTAACGTGATACTCTTCTGCAGTTCATGGGAAATGGGAATCAACAGTTACAGTACAGACTCCTGTGTATTCGCAACAGAATGCAATATACTGTATATGTAGACTAAACTCAGGCACCAATTACATCTACACCTGATCACCACATATCAAGGGGAAAAACTGACAAAATCTTTACAAAATCAGAGCCAGCTCAAGGGGTTGTGGTTTCAAGCCGACTTTGGTCCCAAGATGAAACAAAAGCAAATCTCATCATATGAGCTGCACAGATCTCAAGGCTCATTCTGTGAGGCTGGTCCCATACTGAAAGGAATCCAGTGTTGTAACTAATGCTGTTGCTTTCCTAGATCCCAGACCTCTTTTCTCTATAAATGATCCCTTTCTGAGTTTCCGCTGATGCATCCACGTTCTCCAGCCATAACCAATACAAAAAGCGCAAGCAAAACCAGTGCAAAGAGCAGCTCCTGAGACTTAAATGCAAACCTAGCTCTGACTGACCATTGAACTCTCCAGACCAGCCACTTCGGATTATATTCCGGCCCCAGCCAGCATCAGCCACCCAGTAAAATTAACACTATAATAGCATCATTCAATGAAGTCTTCTAATAGCAAAAAAAAGCACGGATTCTATTCACATTCCCTGACAGAGCTGTGTGTGATCCCTTACAACTCACTATACAAAAAGATTCATATTGTGGTGCCATATTAAAAGGACTGCAACACAAACTCCACTGCCAGATAGATACTTTGTGAAAGAACACTAAATCCTGCAAATTGGCATGCTGAAGCTTTACCATATCACAGCTAACAACAATTCCCAGAGCTCATGACTGCATCAGCAGTACATCAATTGTGAGAATAAGCTGGACTGCTAAGATTCCTACACAGATCCAACAAGTTAACATGATCCCTTTTCTCAGTTACATATGCAAAACACATACAGATCACCTAAGAAAGAAAAAACTGCTGCCAAGTCACAAAATATGCAGACCAAAATTTGAAATAGAAACCCTGAGAAACCAGGGGGTCCTTTAACAAAACCCCGCTAGCGGTTTTATCGCACGTACCGGATTAGTGCGCACTAGCCGGAAATCTACCGCATGCTCAAAAGGAGGCGGTGGCAGCTAGCGCGTGCGGCAATTTAGCGCACGCTATTCCACGCGTTAAGGCCCTAGTGTGGCTTCGTAAAAGGAGCCCCAGGTTCCGTGAGCAGTGGGAATCCTGCAGAGAAACAGAAATTTATTTTATTGCGCTAGGTGTACTGCTATTTGCATTACCAAGCAAAATACAAAAGGCTTCTTTTACAAAGTGGCGTTACTGATTAGTGTGTGCTGAATGTGAAGGTGCCTATGGGAAATAAAAGGGCTTCTTCATGTTCAGTGCACGCTAATCAGTATTGTCACTTTTGTAAAAGAAACCCAAAGAGACTTAAGATTACATATTTTCATATATTCTTTAACAAAAGGCACAAAAGCTTTCAGTTTTTTATGATATTTTTGTTTGTTTGTTTGGGTTGCTCTTGTTCTTTTTACCACATCCTTTTGTTGTTCTAAGTTCTTTTCCAGAGTCTCGTTTCTCTGGTTCTTCTGTCTTCCTCCCCTCTATATCTCAGTATTGATTTTTGTTTCATGTTTTCCCTCACTCTCATTATTTGTCCTTTTATATAATCATAGCTAGAAGCTAGATTTTATTTTTTCCCCTTTTACTGCTCAATCTCATTTTTCAACCTTCAACTACATATCAGCTTTTCAGTATTCTACTCATCTTCATAGCTCTCCTATCCCACAAGTCTCCATTTTTGTACCTTACCCAGTCTCCAAATCCCCACTTATACTTCCCATAACCACCCAATCTTAGGTCTGTCTTGTTCTCCTCTTGCAATCCTTGAGTTTCCATCTACATCTAAGGCCCTGCTTTCCCCTTTCTCATTATCCCCAGAATCTGCTCTCTTTCCTTCCCTACCAGCATCAAACCCCACTATCCTTCCTACCACAGTATCTGGAATTCCCTTCTTTCCACAGCTGTAGAAGCTTGCCTGCCATCTTCACCACTTGACCTATCATCAGATGTCCACTGACATCAGCACTGTGAGAATGCGCTGCCCAAGGCAGAAGAGAGACAGAGCATTGGGGTACAAGGGACATGCTCCTGCTGCTCTTCCTAAGCAATGGAAAGGTTTATCGAGTCTAGCAGCCAGGAGGGAAGGACGGCTTTTATGTGCTACTACTGCTTATTTCGTACGCAGCACTGTACATTAAAAACTCAGTAAAGTTTACCATCTAAAACAAAAAATCAGGACAAGTAGAGGATCAGGAAATTTCTCAGAGAGGGAATGATAAAACAGGCATGGGTGCTTTATAATTGAGTGGGAGTTAGGAGTTAAAAGCAATCTTGAAATAGTGGGCTTGTGAAAGGGAAGTTCTACTTTGGACATGTTCCGCAAAACATCCAAAATTGGACTTCCAGAAGGGTCCATTCTCAAAAATGCTGGACCACCAATTTTTTTTTTTCTTTTGAAAATCATCCTAGTTGGACTTCTTGGCCACCAGGACATCCAACTAGACCTCAAACCTCAGAATGTCTTATTCCCCATTTTCGACCACAAGACCATCAAAGTTGCAAATACCCAAATGAAGCCCATTTGGACATGGGAGGAGCCAGCTTTCTAATGGACCCGCCACACAGACATGCCAACAGAACATTGGGGCACATTAAACAGCACTACTGTGAACTTCACATAAACAGCCATAACTCCCTTATAATGCATGGTGAGCCCTCCAAAACTCCCCTAAAATCTACTATACCCACATGTCTACCAACAGCTGTTATGGCAGCAGATGGCACCTATATGGCAGTATAGTAGGGTTTTGATGGCATCACAATTTCCACCATAAATGTAGTGGTTAGAGTGGCTTATGGGCCTGGCTCCTCTTCTCTCTGATTCACTAGACCACCCATCTGACTACTTAAGACACTTGTGTGATGTTCTACTAGGCTTTCCCATACCAAGTGCTACTTGGTATAGGAAAGAGTGAGGTATGGACCGTTTCATTCAAATTTTGGGGGTGGGGATGTGACCACTGGGGGAGGGTGTGGGGCTCATTACTTAATCCCTCCATTGGTCATCTGGTCAGTTTGGATACCCTTTTAAGACTCTTCTCAAACAGGTCTAGTCTAGGACATCCTGGGAAAGGTTTGATTATAGATGCCTATCCAAAGCCCGCCCATGGTATGCCTACCAACACGCCATGTCTATTCTGGATGCACAGCAGGTAAGAAGTCCCACTAAATGTCCAGAAAGGCAGTTTTGAAAATGCCCACTTGAACATTTTGACTAGTAAGTTGTCCAAGTGTCAGTTTATACTGTCTTTTGGACATCTTATCTTTCTTTGAAAACGAGCCCCTTAGCCTATATTTGAATATTACCAGAGACGGAACTTGACATATGGATTCAGGCAGTCTGTTCCATGCATAATGTGTAGCAAGAGAGATTGGATATAGTGCTCTTAACTTTTAGTACCCACAGCCAATACCTTTAAGATCATGAAGCCAGGGTAGGCAATTCTAGTCCAAGTGCAACAAGCCAGCCAGATTTTTAAGATATGTAAAATGAAAATGCATGAATTTGTTAATAACCTACTTTTCCCATAGCAAGATGGGCATGCAATAAAATACTACACAAAATTACATCATATATAAATATTTTATGGTTCTAATTAAAATGAGAAAGCCACATCAAATTTATAGCTGCCATCATAAGGATGTTTAAAACGTCTCTTATCTATATAAAAAAAAAAAAAACCCCAACAACCTCAACCCAATTAAATGCCTGGAAAAGCCTTTTGAAAAAGCCAAATCTTTGCATACAACAAAAGCATTGCATGCAAACCAGACTTATGTGTGAATTATCTTGAAATCCCAAACAAGTTGCAGCACTTTAGGCCCAGAATTGCCTATCCCTGCTCCAAGATTTTTAGCTAGAAAATTAGAGAGAGAGCTGCCTACCTCACTCTTCCTTGAGGATCTGTAACTTTAGTCTCTTCCCGCCAGAGCTCGATAACTTTCCTGCATTATTAAATATCTCCAACCAATACACATGTTTGCTGAAGATCTGGCAGCAACTCTGAAAGAACAGAAGAATCCCCAGTATGGTTAACAGAAAAGATTTAAAAATTAGGTAGTAGATCTATAAGGCATAGTTCCACTGACCATCTGCTATAAGATGACAGGTCAATGCAGACCACTACTTTTAGGAACTCTGATCCATCCAGCGTTTTCCATGATCTCTCCTGACCCAAAGAGGGAAAAATGATGAAAATATACCATGAACAAATAATAATGCACTTTATAGACAAAGATAAAGGGCTCCTTTTACGAAGGCGCGTTAGCGGTTTAACACGCATAATAGCACGCGCTAAATCACTGGATGCACTAGCCGCTACTGCCTCCTCTTGAGCAGGTGGTAGTTTTTCGGCCAGCGCAGGGGTTAGCGCGTGATGAAAAGTCACGTGCGTTAAACCCGCTAGTGCGGCTTCGCAAAAGGTCCATCTCCTCCGAACAACCTCTCTTTGCCATAATTTCTTGAATCCAACTACTGTTTTTAGTCTATCACCTCAGTTGTGTTAGGCAGAAACAATGTATCAAGCGGATGCTGCAACTGAGACCATTAGTAAAAGCAAAGGAAATTTTTTAACCAGAACCCTAGAAACAACAGTGGTATTGCAACACTGGGGTGTTTCCCTATGGGAATCCTCCCCTCCCAATACCACAGGGCCACATCTGGATGAATAAATTAACAAGCAATTCTTTTACAATTCCGAATTCCTTTGCCTAACCTGCTCAATACAATTTTTGTCTCATATTTGATGGAACCATATCAGTATTCCATTTCATGAAAGCATTGCAGTACTGAGGGAGGAACAGATCAAGTAGTATCTACATGTACTTACATTTACTGTCTGCCATTATATCATCATGGATATATTGAAAAGCTAACTTATAACTGAACTTCTCTGGTCCTACAGAAAACCAAGAAAATGCAAGTTGAACTATTATAATCTTCCCTAAATAAACCAAAATTGTCTAGTTTGAAATGATAGTAAAACTAAATAAATCATCTGCAAACAATAAAACTACCACCAAGCAGCTGGTTAACACAATGGTTTTTGTATATAATTCAAACCACAGTACTGTTTACCACCTCCCCCTCCCCCAAACAAACAAAAAAAAAGAATTGAGTTTGTCAATCCTCAACTTCCAAATTAAACTAAGGATTCACATTTGCAAGGTGGGTTAAAAAAAGCATATAATAAATATGTTCTTTCTTTCCTATAGTTGTAGACAGCACGGTTAACATGAAAGAACCAGAGAACTGGTTTACTGTCCATAACAGGTAAACAGGTACATCAAAAGCAACAAATAAATCTCACAGACACTACTTAAGCCCGCAAAGTATGTTTTGATTAGCTGAGTACTCTGTTTTCACCCAGGGAGAGAGCATTGTAATATGATTGAAAGATAATAGGATCTGCTCAACATGCAGCAAGAACTCAGAAGAAATTCTGTAGTATGTAAATTTTTCTAAAAACATGTGTAAAAGTCCACAAAATGACAGATTACGTAACATTTTACAACAGAATATCACAATCAAGCTGGCAATATATTTTCTTTGTGGAGATGAATCTTTTGGTGAAGATGATAAAGGGTGAGTGAGCAAAAGGTTCAGATTCTCATAAATCAAGACCAGAGGATTAATTATTATTATTATTAGTATGGGGACCATATGCAGAAGCCATACCTTTCTTTCTTCCATCACTGTATTTGGAAAAAAAAAGTCCTTCAACTGGTTATAACAACTTGTTCTATCTAACAACTGTGAACAAGATAAGCTGCTTTTAATCAGGGATGTGGTTGTCCTATATGCAATTCCCTACTTTTTTCAGTTTGATCAGGTTACATTTTTTTGTTTTTTAAAAGAGGTGTTGCCCATGACTAAAAAGAATGGATTATTATTAACTTCTCTAATGATCAGGTTATGTCCCAGGATTTGCTTAACATGCTCTCATTAGTTTTGTGAATTTGCTTTTCTTGTATTGTCTCTACATGTTTAATATTCAAAGTTAAAAGATAATACAATGATAATACCTTTTGAAATATTTCTGTTTAACAAAAGGGAAAATGAAAAAAGTTTAAATTTGTGATATTTCAACTCTCTCAGTAAGTAAAGCTTTATGTTTGTATGACAAAAGCTGCCCATTTTCTAATAGTCTTTCTCCTTTGTTCACATTCATTCCATTTTCCAGATGTTGCTAATTTGGAGCTTTGGTTCTCTATGATTATGCTCTGTAATATCCAAGATGCTTCTACCCACCCCACCATGAGCAGCATAAATCAGATAACTCCCCTGCCCTTTTCTATGTGCTCTCTTCACCAAAGGCTGAGACTTTGCTTGAAAAATAACTTTAAACCAACAAAGTAAAAAGAAAATGCTTTCATTACAGGTCTTTATTGTAAATGAGAATGCCCCTTCCCTAGCCAATTCTCTGATTTTCATTTTAAGAAATGAAGTACTAAAGAATCCTATCCCACATCTAATAAATCTATTAGGCCAAGCAGGAATATACCTTACAAGTGCTGACAGTGTTATGAAAAGTGAGTGAGATGGGGAATCTGTGTTTGTGTAGGTAACACACATTGAAGGTCCAAGGTTTTGATTCCAGAAAATATATGCAAATGCATTTGCCACACAAATACAATCATTTGAAGAAACAGAACGTATGATACAAATGTACATATATTACCTGCTGGCTGCTTTAATATTACTTAAAATGCCCAATTTTCTAGGTAAAATCACACTAAGGAAAAAAAATCAAATTTAAATCACATTGCACGATTGATAATTCTGATTTTAAAAACCCAGACAACATTTTTGAGTTCATATAATTTATTGCAGTTAGCACACAGTTTAAAAATTCACCAAACGCACCAATAGTACAAAACTAAACAGCATTATAAGTTAATCCCTTCCCACCTCCTCAGGAAAATAAAACATACTATGATTGTCAAAGCTAGATGTCAGTCTAATTCTTAAACGAAGAGTGTGAAACTGGTTAAGAGGAAAAGAAAGCACTCTCTCAAGAATCACAAACAAATCAAGAGAAAAATGCCTGCTTTCTTCACAGACACTGATTGTCTTCCCTAAATTATTAAAATAATGTACATCTGAACATAAATCTTATTTCAAAGACCTATAACCTTTTCAAGTAACTAAAAGATAATGCTCCAAGGCCATTTTCACAGCTTTGTTTTTCTTTCTGAATGCCACTACATCCAAAATTCATGCACGTTTGACCAAATAATTCCAAAAAGAGTTCAGCAACACACAATGGAGTTTCCCATTAAGTATCTTATGCACAAAAAAATAGGCTACGTTTACAGTAGTTAAGGCGATCAAATTTTAAACATGAGCAAAAAAATAATATAAAATAAATCTTAAAACCCAGATGAGGAAAACAAATGTTTTCCATGCTACTCCCATAAATAAGTGCCAAGACAGGAAAACAAACACTGTGCAAAATGTTTTGCCCGGTGTGCCAGTCACTAAAATGGTGCATGCAGGCAGTAGCTTTTGCTGCTCCAATGCACACAGTATAGTAACCCCAACCCCCAACCCCTCTGTGTCAATAAAGCCCTTCCAAGCACTTTCAGCCTGGGGCTCTTGTCTGCAAAACCTTTTCAAGGAAGGGGGCGGGGAGCAGGGAAGAATGACCTACTGTCAAATCTGTGCAGTAGTTTGTCAAAATAAAATAAAATAAAATTCTGCACCTAAGGACTGAGCCAGCATGTATTTTGTGCAATTTGACATTCTGAGTTTGTATAAATGCATACCGCACATGCAAGAATCTTTAAGCCTGTATGTAAACATTTAATATCTTCCTTGTTATGTATGACAAGTTCTTAACTTGTAGCTTAAATTTTCATTCAGCATTACAGCTTAAAGACAGTGGGAAAACTAATTTACATATTACAAAAGAAAACTTAAATAAAAAACAGTGCATTTATGTTATTCTTCATAACACTAGTTGCATCCTCAGTGGAGTTATTTTTTCTAAGAAAATTAAATAATTTTTATCTCACTCATGTAAAAGTTATACAATGCAAACAAGGACAAAAATATATATACTTAACCTCATGCATTTCTGTAGCATTAATATTTACTTTTCAAGACTCAACTAAGAGCATTAACACAACCTGTCAAGTTCTTTGACACCCCTCCCCTCTTGCTCATTTAATCATTACAGTATACAATAACAGCAATTCACATTTTTAAACATACAGTCCAACACTGCTAGTGCTGCAATATCCTTTTTACCCCAAGCAAATGCAGCTCACTAAAATTCTCCATCAAACCAGCATATTCATAAAAAAAATTTTGATGGGAATTCCAATGAGCCCAGATGTCACTAGTGATGTTGCATCGAAAAAGTCAACTGCTAGTTTAAAAATGGATAATCCAGCATTCATTTCATTTTTTGGTACTGGGTCTAAAAGCATTCAGGTTTCCAAAAACTACAAGGGACGCATGCATTTTCAGAAATGGAAAGGGTCCGATAAAAGTCATAACCTGTCAAGATCAACCTATCTTTAAAAAAAAAAAAAAAGAGAAAGAAAAAGAAAAATCACATCTTCAGACATGGCCACATATAACACAACATGGTGCTTCAGAAAATAAATAATATTTTACGCTACAAGATTTTTCCCCCCCTTTTTTTTTTGAAAGCAACAGATTTACTGGCTTGTCTATTCCAGGGAAAAATATCTTATTAAGCTACTATACTGTGGCATTTCTTCTATATATTCCCATCTATTCGGCACTTTTACATGAAATTCATGCTGCCCTAAAGTGCACTAAATAAGCAAAAAATTCAGATTAAAGTTTAAGGAAAACAGGATTGCTTTTAGACCCTACCACAAATATGTATAATTTATATATATATACTATTTATATATATAAAATTCTTATTTCCACAGTTCTTGAGAGCTATCTTCTAGGGTCCAGTCTCTGACAGTAGGTAAGCTCAGTGCTTCACTTTTGACAGACAGTGAGTTCACCAGCTCGCAGTGAAATTTCCGAATATGTCTGTAAAGGTCTCCAGACTGTGTGAACCTACGCTCACACCATTTGCAGGCATGTGGCTTCTCCCGTGTGTGAACCACAGCGTGGCGGCTCAGATTGTGGGAGTACTGGAAGCTCTTCCCGCACTGAGTGCAGGTGTAGGGCTTTTCGCCTGAATGAGTTCTCTCGTGGCGCTTCAGAGTGTACATGCAGGAGAAAGTCTTGCCACACAGGGAGCAGGTTGGGACATTGACATCACTGGCAGGCTTACTACGGAGCCCATCCTGCTCACGAAAGTGCGTGCTCAAGTGAATCTGCAGAATGTGAGGGCTAGGAAAGACTTTGTTACAGAGGGGGCACATGAAAATTTGGCTGGCAGGGCTGAGCATGTTTGAGACATAAGGAAGCAGGCTGCTGTCCATGCTTCCCTCCATCTGAATTCGCTCACTTTCTGGAGTCATCATTTCATCATCGCTAGCTTTATCCTCCCGGTCAAGTTCCCTTAAGACAGAATCTTCCCTTATAGGACCTGGATGGGATGACTCATACTGTCCCCTGTTATTAGTGCTTATGCTTTCTTTCACAGTGCTGTGTTCCATGTCATAGTCGTTAGTGCCAACATCACTCTCATCACAGGAAGCCTCTTTCTCCACCTTCACCTGCACCAGGTTGTTTCTTAACATGTCCTGCGAGGAAAAATACGAGGTATTCAGAGTCTCTGGTCCTGAGAGACTGGACTTGACAGACAGGTCCAGCACACAGTCAACATCTGCCGAATCCCTCACTGAGATGACAGACCTCTGGGACAAAGACCCTGTTGAGCTGCAGGGGCTGGCTACTGTTTTTCCAGCTGCTCCTGCGTGTGTCTCAGCCTCTCTGCTGGCCTGGGGAATGCCTGCTGAGTCTGAGGGCAATCTCATCCACATGTTCCCAGGCTCAACCACCAAGTCTCTTTTACTTGGCAGGATATTCAATTTTTCATCCTCCCCTTCTTCATCACTGGGCAACTCGCCTGCCATGAGGCTGCTGCTGCCACCGTCAGAGAGGCTCTCCACTTTGTCAGAGCAACTAGAGGCGTCCTCTTCCTTCTTTGTGCTGTCTGCCTCCGTAGTTGCTTTCTCTTTCAGCTTCTTTTTGCAGACTTTGACAATGTCGTACATGTGGAGGTAACTGGCAGCTGCAAGCACATCTTCAATGGGTAGATCTTTGAACTGGAGTTTTCCTTCATACATGAATTCAAGCAAGAGAGTGAAAGCTGGAGCTGTAACAATGTCGCTGTTCAGATGAACAATGTCTCTTTTGTCTAGCTGGTCCTTGTAAAAGAGGTGGAAGTACATGCTGCAAGAAGCCAATACAGCTCGGTGTGCTTGGAACTGTGCATCTCCTACCAGGACAGTGCAGTCGCAAAGAAATCCCTGATGCCGTTGTTCCCTCAGACATTGCAGCAAATGTCTACTGTGGTCTGGAAACTCCATGCTGTCTTCATAACCTATGAACAGACAAAATGTTAGCTGTATATAGGAAATTAAGAGACTTTGTAACATCTCGTACTGTATTTAAAATATTTCAGATGTTCCTTAAATTCTAATCAAATTCACTAGAGACTTATTTGCAATCCTATATTCATCACTAAAATAAGAAAAAATATCAAATATTCCCTTCCCATTTCTCCCCCACCATATCGCTTGCCTACTAAGTTATAAAATGTAAACTATTTATTTCGAAAGTTTTGAAAATGCTTTTCAATAATCATAAATTTTTATGATAAAATTTTCTCCAGATTCATTTTAAAGACATTAAATTTAACTCTGGCATAACAGAAATTCTATTACATACATAAAACAATGTGACTCAAGATTCTTAAACCCTTCTTCAATTTGCTGTTAATTACAGTTCACTGCACAGTGGTGTTTCCCAAATTTACTAGTCAGTATGGAATACTTGAGGTATTCTATCTGTAATTTCTTACTGGTCAAGTCTGAAGCGGAAACAAGAGTAAACAAGAAGTTTTCTAAAGTTAAAAAAAATGCCAAAAGGTAAAAAAGGATTGATATATGCCTACAATCTTAAACCAGATGGAATTTGTCTGAGTTAAACTAGGTATTGAACAGGATTATTTAAAAAAAAAAAAAAAATTGTTCTTCCACTTCTATTTTAAATTTACACTTTTACACTAGGACTGTCACCTCTTAGTGTGGTACTAAAACAAGTTTCATATTAAATAGAACTATGGAAAAGTATAGCTGCCTATGTGAAATCTGAAGCGCAAATGAATTCCAATCAAGCTGTTCTTCAAGATAGACATTTTAGAAAAGTCAGTACTGTTTAGCTCAATACCAAAAGAGACTATGCCATGTGAAGATTTTGTATATCAACTCAAGACTATGCTCAAATTGAAGAAACCAAACATCCTCATCAAATTTTCCCATCCACAACCTAACTTTGACAAAGCAGAGTATAAAACCTAAGCAACCAGTGACACTGGACACTTTCAAGGGAGGACAGTTCCATACCAGGTTTGGAAACTTCAATTTGCAAACCTTTTGTTTCAAGATATCCCTTTCTCCGGGTCTGTAATACAGTTATTACCGAAAGACGGTTTTCCCACATTATACCAAAACTTATTCTCCCACCTCAATACAATTTTATGAAAACATCAGCATGGAAATAAACCAAAAAAGATTTACAATACAATCACTAAGTGCCCCACAGCCTACATCAATCCTAATCTTTAAGAGGACTAAAAATAAAGATTGGAGGGCAGCTCACAAGGTAGCTGTGATCAAATTAGGAGGCTGAAAGGACAGAGAGGGACGAAGAAGGAAGCTTATAAACATCTGATCCAGCTGACTGTGGCCATATGGCAGCTGCTGCCCAGATAAAGAGATTAAGAACAGAGGAGTGTGATTACAGCTGTCTGGCCAATTCAGGCAGCTCATATCTACAAGTTCTAAATTAGTCACTAACACAAAAACTCCTTCAAAAAATTAATGTTATGCCAATAGGAAAAAAAAAGTTCTCAAAATATGTATCTGAAGAAGGGAAAACTAGTCAAGCGGTTCTCCAAAGAACAAAAGTTTTACATATAACTAGCTTGTGTGCTTTATTAATAAAGGCTGCCTTAGCCCTCAAGAGAATTAAAAGTTCAATCATTGTGTATACAGCACATATTCTACATTATTAACTAGAATCTGATTTCATGGCTTTGAAAACTTCATCCTCAATAGTGCAGAATTCAACTACTAGTGTGACAGTTCATTTCAACAGAGTACAACAAAATATTTTCTTTTAAAAAGTTATAATATATAGTAACACTTACTTAAAATATCCTAAATTAAATTTTCTAGTTGCAAATGCTTGAATAATGAACAAACCCATTAAACATGTCTAAGAGAAGGTACAGATGTACATAAGCAAATATTCTAAAACCAGATCCTGAGCAGTCTAGTCCATTTACATTTAATGCTCTGAATTTCATATTTTCTTCTGTACACTGTTAGTTAAGTAATGTGATTGCCTCAAATTAAATAAAAAATACCAACACAGTAAAAGCTGTGTCTCCTGCTATTCCTACCTTTAGTATACATAAACCTGATTAAGTCCTTTCCTCTGAGTCTTGCTGGCTCCAGGTCTGGTAGATTGCTGAGGGGGGGTAAATAGACTAAGAGACAGATGCAAAGTGGAGATGATGTTAGAGAGGAATGAGATACCTTCTCCCCACACAGATCTGCACACACTAACTCCCTGTCTGTGTGTTAGAATAAAAGGCTGAGGGATGGCAGGCTGTCAGCTGCTCTGACATCATGTTCAGATGGAAATGCTACCTCCAGCTGTGCTCCTTTTAATGCCATATGCTACTCCTCTACACTCCTGCCACCAGCTTTTTCTTAGGAGAACTTTTCTCTTCCATTAGTATAAACAAAATACTTCAAAGTTTCCTTTTGCAAACTTTTTAAAGGAAAAATAAAAAAGCTTAACATATGGGCTGTACTGCATTTATGAAACTGAACAATTTAATGGTTCCAAGTTGCAGGATCACCTTATTAATTCACAGTATAGGCAATCAATAAAAAAAAGAGCAATACTTTCAGGAAAATCAAAAAATGTGCAATTTCCATACTCTAAGATTTAACTAAAGGGCAAATTTCTCCTGAAATAAAATGTCCAAGGTCAAACTGCAAATGCAGTCAATTCTTTTTACTCTATAAACAAATCCACATTAAAACATACAATACTTTGTACAAGTATCAAGAACTAGGCACCCCTGTTAAGAGATATTTTCCCAATTCCTGCAAAAACTAATTTGAACACATTTCTAATAAGATGCTTTTTGCTAAGAAAGAGAGCTTCCGATTTGTAGTACTAACACAGTATGAAGGCGAGATTATTTAAAGCTCTCTGAAAGAAACAGTTTGCTAGGACTTCACCAGTAAAGTATTTAAGCGACTTGCAAGCTTTCCCTTGCACCTGCTGACCTGATCCTATTTCCCAAGGTTATAAGAGAACGCCTCGTCCACTTGTTTTTAACATTTCTGTACCGGGATTATCAGTAAAAGCTACCGTACATGTAAACACAAACTCACGCAGATGTGAAAAGTGAAAGCATTTTTTTTTT
Organism: Geotrypetes seraphini; assembly: GCF_902459505.1. Classification (NCBI taxonomy): domain Eukaryota; kingdom Metazoa; phylum Chordata; class Amphibia; order Gymnophiona; family Dermophiidae; genus Geotrypetes; species Geotrypetes seraphini. Next base: position 288,895,234 of record NC_047086.1, read on the forward strand.
CCTCTCCAGGTTTTGTTTTTATTGCTGAACGGCTGATGAAACACCAGTGCAACCATGCGGTGTAGCCGGACAAAAACCGAGCAGAGTTTACCCTAACATCTGTGAACGTCAAACCCATCCTCGCTCACATAAAAACAAGGGGCGTGGAAAGTAACAATACTCCCCTCCCCCCCCCCCAAAAAAAAGCAAAAATAAACTCTCAAGCCCTTTCCTACCCAAAGTGACAAATAGCTTTAATAACCCTTTTCACGAAATGAATCTTTGAGGGGAGGGAGGGGGCTTGAGAACTTCCGAGCATCTGTGAGAAAGAAAGCAAGAAGAAGAAGAAAAAAAAAAAATCGCCTGCGAAATCCCAATGCCAGATGCTTCTGAAATGAGGCGAGACCCGACGAAACCTCCTCAGACTCCCATCCCGCGGCTGCAGGTGTCAGATCAAACATTATTCTAAGAGCGGAGAGAGCGAAGAAGGCAGAAGAAAGGGAGGTGGATGAGCAGAAAGCAAGCTTTTTGCAAAGTAACTAAAAAAAAAAAAAATCTTTAGAACTCGAGAAAGCAGAGCTATACTGGAAAAGGGGGTTCAAATGGGGGGTGGGGGGAGGGGGCGGGTTGAGAGAAGAGAGAAAGAGGCCAGTCCGGACACGGGATGAAAGCACAACAAAGCTTGAGACACGTGAGGGCAAAGTGGCGGCCAGCAGCTCCCTCTCCCCTCCCCCGGGGCCTCCGCTGCTCCCAAGCCCTGCCCCCGCCTTTTGGACACCCTCTCTGCTCCTGAAAGGGAGACAGGTGACAAGCAGCTCACCCCAAGCTCATTGCCCGCCCGCCAGCCGTCCCTGGAGCATATTCTGCCTTCTCCTCCAGTACGTTATTAATAACAGACTTCACCCCCCCCCCACCCCCACCCCCAAGCAGCGACCCTCGGGTTTTTCCACCCTCCGGCGGCGGCGAGCTGCACTCACAGACACAGGGCGGCCCCCCGGCCGCCTCTCCCTTCTTTCTGCTCTTCCTCCGTTGGCGATGTGTCCAGTTTTTGTTTTATTTTTTTCTCTCGGTCGATCTTTTGGGGTTCGCCCCCGGCCGGGAGGCAGGATGACGCGGGGCGGCTGGTACCCTCCACCCGCCCGCCCGCGGCACTCAGCGGCTCTCCATGGCAGCACCGGCGCTGGCAGTGGCGGCGGCAGCCACTCGGACCCAGAGCGAGACAGTGACGGAGCGCGGCGCGAGGCGCACGCAGGCACGCACGCACCGCGCGCCGCCTCGCCGCCAGGCACCGAGAGGCTGAGGAGGGGGACGGAGTGGGTTAGCAGCACATCTGGATCTCCCGCAGTTCTTCCCGTGCGTCTCGGAGAGGCGACCGAACTTCAAGCCGTTTACAGTCCCCGCTAACTCGCCTTCCCTGTTTTCCCCCCCAGCCCGTTCCTCTTCCGCCTCGGGGGAGGGGAGCACAATATAATAAAATCATTCTCCGAGCTAATTGCTGCGAGAAGGGGCGGGGCTGGAGCGTTCAGGAGCCCCGAGCAAGAAAATAAAAAGATAAACAGCCGAATCTATTTCCTGCTTTTCATCCAACCAGGGGAAACCTCGGAGGACGGACAGAAGAAAGCGACCAATTAGTGCTCAGATTCTCCGCCGTCCTACTATTTGCAGCCAATGGTGAGGGGAAAGAGTAGGGCTACTGCTTCTAGTTCCAGCAATTTTTTCTGTTGGCTTTGGTGGTGAGTGCTTTTAGGATGTGGATATATATACCTGTACTTTTTTAGGGGGTGGCGGGAGGAGTCGTATAGTTGCCGGTTTCACTGAAGAGTGAAGAGAATACTGGGTCAAGGTTTGTTTTGTTGGGGTTTTTTTTTTCCTTCTAATGGCAGATGAACTTTGTGCCCTGGATCGGTAGCATACAATGTTGCTACTCTTTGGGTTTTGGCCAGGTACTAGTGACCTGGATTGGCCACCGTGAGAACGGGCTACTGGGCTTGATGGACCATTGGTCTGACCCAGTAAGGCTATTCTTATGGACTTCGCTCTGTTGTGTCTCAGGTCCAGGGAACGGAGGGGGAGAAAGAGAAAGCGAGAAAACGTCCGAGTACTGGGGCCAGGCAGTGCCTTAACCCTCCTCCCTCGGGTATTTAAGTGATCACTGTAATTTCTTATTCAGGAATCTGTGTTTGCTGTAATGGTGTGCACTGTGCTAGGTCACTTTTTGTACTTGGCCATAGGTGCCTGCTTTGATCGGTTTCTACATGTCTAGTAGTGCGCTGTTTTCTTTTACAGAGCCACAAATGGTTGACTGCAGTTGTGTGTGTGTGTGTGTGTTTCTTCCTTTTTTTTTTTTTTTTTGGGGGGGGGGGGTGATTGGGGAGGAGTGCTGGTTGTAGAAAGAAGGGAGAGCCACAACCTGAGATTCCATTGAACAGATGATTTGACTGCGTGGAGGTGGGTTTGGCCTGTGGGGGATTCAGGTATGGCCAATCTTGAAACAGGCCATACTGCCAGGACTTGGAAGGCTGGTGGACGCTGTGTTAGGGAAATTGGCAGGGCTGCTTCTTTATATCATAAGTTCTGTATATCAAGCGTTTTGGAGTTTGGGCGGGGGAAAGAAGTGAGGGTATCAACATGCTTTTACTTGCAACTGGCATCTGAAAAGAAACTTTCAAACGTATTCTTACAATTTGATAATTTGTTTAATAGAATGCCTTTTACAACTTAAATGCTATGCTTGATGTAACTATAGACTCAAGACTACGAATGCTCTCATTTATCGTAACCCCCCCCCCCCTACACAAAACTCTATCAGACACAGTGGTTGGTAACTAAGGGCTCCTTTTACTAAGCTGCGTGAGCGGTTTTAGCGTGTGCTTAGCGTGCTAGACGCTAACGCCTCCATTGAGCTGGCATTAGTTTTTCCGCGTAGCGCAGGGGTTAGCATGCGCGCTAAAAATGCTACCGCAGCTTAGTAAAAGGAGCCCTAAGTCTAGGGTTGAAAGAAGCATGATTTAAAGTTGCCTGAATATGAAAGGAAGCAAGGGGATGGTGTGGTTTTAAATATTGTAAGACTAGAATAATCTAGTATATCTGTAACGAGGAAGTTGTAATCTTTTTACTTCCAAACATAAAATGAGATCACGATCATGTACACTTACTATGTTAAGTGAGCGTGTAATCAGAGAGGAATAAATTTAAAAAGCTAGAAGTCATAGATGGTTTTAGCGTTTGTAGTAATGATTTACTTTCAGGAAAATGTTTATCCTAAAATATGCTGCAGCTACTCATATCAACTTTGCATGCTATGGTTTTTAGTTGCTTAAAATAGTATAACATGCCCTATGTTGTATGTTGGTTAAGTCAAGTTAACAGAAATTTCTGGCTGTTCAAAGTGTGCTTGCTAAGATAGCTTAATTTATCCCAGGACAAGCAGGCAGCATATTCTTGATTGATGGGTGATGGCACCGACGGAGCCCCGGTACGGACAATTTTAGAGTGATTGCACTCTAAGAACTTAGAAAGTTCCAGTAGGCCGCACCGCGCACGCGCGAGTGCCTTCCCGCCCGACAGAGGCGCCCAGTTTCTTAGTTTCCGCGGAGCTAAGAAGACGCGTTTCTCTCAACGGCCGTTGTGAGAAAATCTTTTTGAACTTCCCGCTCGCGTAAACTTGTGAAGGAAATATTATTTCCTTCCTTTTTTCTTTATTTTCTTTATTTAAAAAAAAAAAAAACCCATTTGTTTTTTTCCTTCTTTTTTCGAATTTGCCCCGGCGGGGCCTTTTGCCACCATCGAGGCCTCGGCCTTCGATTTGGCTGAAGCCGTCTTTACATTCATGCCCCCTCAACCCGGGTTTAAGAAGTGCCAGCGGTGTGCACGACCAATTTCACTAACTGACCCACATAATTGGTGTCTACAGTGTCTTGGTCCCGACCATCGAGCGTCTACCTGCACCCGCTGTGCGACTTTGAAAAAGAGAACTCTTAAAAATAGAGAAATTCAACAGAAATTACTGTTTGGTGCCGAAATGTCTGATTCTACAACACCGGCACCGACATCGGCACCGGCGCAGTCGGCACCCACATCATCGACACCACGCGATACCGCGTCGGTGTCGACTCCTTCAGGTAAGCCGGCTAAGAAGCCTTCCCCGTTGGAGCGTCCTCCGGTCTCGATGGCAGCGAGCCCAATCCTGCCGACCTCGAGGCGCCCACGGAAGCGCTCCGCCCCAATAGAGGTGAGCCCCTCCACATCGGGTTCCTCATCCTCGGGGCGTAGAGCGGCACCGCAGGTACCACAAAAGAAAAAGGCGGTACCGGTGCCTTCCCTCGAAGAGCGTATAGCTGCTGTTCTGCAGACACAACTTAAAGAACAGTTACAGCACCTCCTGCCTTCGCTCCTGGCACCGAATCTTCCGGTACCAGTTCGGTCTGAGCCACCGGTACCAACAGTGGACCGTCCTATTTTATCGACTTCCACTTTGTCGGTACCGGTACAATCTGTTTCCTCGGTCTCCATGCCGATTCTTGCACCGGAGCCGAGAGCTCACCATCAAGCTGTACAGACTTCGGCTCCGGTGCATACAGTGACATCCCCCGGTACCGAGTCAGGCAGGTCAGGGAAATCTCTTCGCAAATCCCGTCATTTAGAGCCTTCCACACCGGAATCTCGAGACCGGAGTTTTCAAGTTCGAGATCCTGACTTGTGGGGTGACTCAGAGGATCCTCTTCTTTCTGAGGGGGAATGCTCTTCTGGTGATGAGGACCCGTCTGCTTTGGGACCCTCCTCTAGACCAGATGTGTCTTCTTTTTCTTCCTTTTTGAAGGAAATGTGTGATTCTCTCTCCATTCCTTTGGAGGCTGAGTCAAAGAAATCCAAAGCTTTTCTAGATGCTCTGGATTTTGACCAGCCTCCAAAGGAATATCTTAAGTTACCTCTCCATGACATCTTGAGAGAGACTTTTTATAAGAATCTGGAATCTCCTTTAACTATCCCTGGAGCTCCCCGAAAATTGGATTCCTTGTATAAAGTCATTCCTATTCCTGGGTTTGACAAACCCCAACTGCCTCATGAGTCCCTTTTGGTTGAGTCCACCCTAAAAAAGTCCAAAGGGGCTAGTGTATATGCTTCAGTCCCTCCTGGCAGAGAGGGAAAATCCATGGACAAGTTTGGAAAAAGGCTATACCAAAATGCAATGTTGGCCAATCGATCAGGAAATTACGCATTTCATTTATCTTTCTATCTTAAGCAGCTTATTCAAAATCTCACTGCTTTTGAGAAATATCTTCCTGATCGGAAAAAGTCTGCTTTTCACCAAACTTGTTCTTCTCTTTTACAGCTTCGTAAATTCATGGTCAGATCAATTTATGATACCTTCGAACTGACCTCCAGAGCCACAGCTATGTCAGTAGCCATGCGACGGCTGGCCTGGCTTCGGGTTTCAGAACTCGACATCAATCACCAGGATCGACTAGCCAATGCACCTTGCTTGGGGGATGAGCTATTTGGAGATTCCATAGACTCCACTACTCAAAAACTATCGGCTCATGAGACTAGATGGGACACGCTTCTTAAAACTAAGAAGCCTCCACCGACCAGGCCTTTTCGTCCACAATCGACCTACCAACGTAGATTTGTGGCTCGTCCTCTGCCTCAAGCTGCACAACAGCCTAGACGTCGGAGACAACAACAACGACCAGCTGCTAGACAACCTCAACAACAGCAGCAGGTAAAACCTCCACCTTCGCAAAAGTCTACTCAACCCTTTTGACTTGGTTCTCCAGAACATAGCCAGTCTTGTTCCTTCTACCCATCTTCTACAGCCTATAGGAGGACGCCTTACTTATTTCATAAGCCGTTGGGAATTCATCACGTCAGATCAGTGGGTCCTAAACATCATCCGCCACGGCTACTCTCTCAACTTTCAGACTCTACCTCCTCCAAGTCAACCAAAAGAGTCTGCTTTGCACACTCCTCAGTCTTTCCTTCTTCTCCAAGAAGTTCAATCCCTCCTCCTTCTGAACGCCATAGAGGAGGTTCCTCTAGATCAGAAGGGGCAGGGGTTCTACTCCCGTTATTTTTTAGTCCCCAAAAAAACAGGAGATCTCAGACCCATTCTAGATCTCCGCGATCTCAACAAATGTTTGGTCAAAGAAAAGTTCAAGATGCTTTCTCTGGCCACTCTTTATCCTCTTCTCAATCAAGGCGACTGGCTATGTTCCCTCGATCTCAAAGAAGCATACACTCATATACCGGTCAATCTGGCCTCCAGACAGTACCTACGCTTCATGATCAATCGTTGTCATTACCAATACAAGGTGCTGCCCTTCGGTCTTGCCTCCTCTCCAAGAGTGTTCACCAAATGTCTGATTGTGGTGGCTGCCTTTCTACGATCTCACCACCTTCAGGTCTTTCCTTACCTGGACGACTGGTTAATCAAGGCCAATTCATCTCAGACTGTTCTCCTGGCCACCAACCAAACCATTATGTTTCTTCAACTTCTGGGGTTCGAGATCAATCTACCCAAATCTCATCTCATCCCCACTCAGAGACTTCAATTCATCGGAGCTGTCTTGGACACAGTCCTCATGAGAGCGTTCCTGCCATCCAACCGTCTTCACACACTTCATTCTCTGTGTCAGCAGGTGCTTCTACAACTTTCCATCTCTGCCAAGAAAATGATGATACTTTTGGGTCACATGGCCTCCACAGTTCATGTCACACCCTTCGCACGTCTTCACCTGCGCACTCCTCAATGGACCCTAGCTACCCAGTGGTCCCAAGCGATGGATCCTTGCTCACGTCTCATATCTGTCACATCATCTCTTCGTCAGTCTCTACAATGGTGGTTGATATCCTCAAATCTCTCCAGAGGTCTTCTGCTCCATCTACCTCCTCATCAACTGGTCATCACCACCGACACCTCCCCTTATGCCTGGGGTGCTCATTTGAACGAGTTCCAAACTCAAGGCCTTTGGACAGCCCAGGAAAAGAAGCATCACATCAATTTCCTGGAACTCAGAGCGATGTTTTATGCCCTCAAGGCCTTCCAACATCTTCTCTTTCCTCAAGTTCTCCTGCTGTGCACAGACAATCAAGTTGCGATGTACTACATCAACAAGCAGGGTGGGACGGGCTCTCGCCTCTTATGCCAGGAAGCCCAGAAGATCTGGACTTGGGCCATAAATCACCATCTATTCCTGAAAGCTATCTACATTCAGGGAGAAAGGAATTCCTTAGCGGACAAACTCAGCAGAATTCTCCAGCCTCACGAGTGGACACTCGATCCTTTCACTCTACAGTCCATCTTCGCTCAATGGGGCACTCCTCAGATAGACCTCTTTGCAGCTCCTCACAATCACCAGCTGCCCCTTTTCTGCTCCAGACTCTACTCTCCTCACCGTCTGACAGCGGATGCATTTCTCCTCGACTGGTTAAATCTGTTCCTGTACGCTTTCCCTCCTCTGCCTCTCATGTTGAGAACCTTGTTCAAGCTCAAGAGGGAACGAGCCACCATGATTCTGATTGCTCCGAGGTGGCCCAGGCAACATTGGTTCTCCCTTCTACTTCAACTCAGTTCCAGGGAACCTTTTCTTCTTCCACTGTTTCCTTCTCTGCTTACACAGCATCAGGAGATCCTTCTACATCCCAACCTCCAGTCTCTGCACCTGACAGCTTGGTATCTCTCGGGCTGACTTCTCATGATACGCTTTTGTCTCAGCCTGTTCGTTCAATTCTGGATGCCTCCAGGAAACCGGCCACTCTGCAATGTTACCATCAGAAGTGGACACGGTTTTCTTCCTGGTGTCTTCTTCATCATTATAATCCTACTTCCCTTGCAGTGGAGACCTTGTTGGATTATCTTCTTTCTTTGTCAGACTCTGGTCTCAAGTCCACTTCAATCAGAGTCCATCTCAGTGCTATTGCGGCTTTTCATGAGCCAGTCCATGGAAAACTCCTCTCAGCTCATCCCTTGGTGTCTAGGTTCATGCGGGGTCTTTTTAATGTTAAACCACCTCTTAAAGCCCCTCCTGTTACCTGGGATCTCAATGTGGTTCTTTCCGTCTTAATGAAACCTCCATTTGAACCCTTGGCTACCGCTTCTTTCAAGTTTCTCACTTGGAAGGTTCTTTTCCTTATTGCCCTTACCTCTGCCAGGAGGGTCAGTGAGCTTCATGCACTAGTTGCGGACCCACCTTTTACAGTATTCCATCACGACAAGGTGGTTCTGCGTACGCACCCAAAGTTTCTTCCTAAGGTTGTTTCTGAATTCCATATCAACCAATCCATTGTTTTGCCTGTCTTCTTTCCGAAACCCCACTCACATTCAGGGGAACAGGCCCTGCATACTTTGGACTGTAAGAGGGCTCTAGCTTACTATTTAGACCGCACTAAGCCCCACAGATCATCTCCCCAACTATTTCTGTCTTTTATCTGAATAAATTGGGACGTCCTGTTTCTAAACGTACGTTGTCTAATTGGCTGGCAGCGTGCATTTCATTCTGTTATGCTCAGACCGGACTGACACTGGAAGGTTCTGTCACGACCCATAGGGTCCGAGCCATGGCAGCATCGGTAGCTTTCCTTCGTTCCACTCCTATTGAGGAAATCTGCAAGGCTGCTACTTGGTCCTCAGTTCATACTTTTACATCTCATTATTGTCTGGACGCTTTCTCCAGACGGGATGGACACTTCGGCCAATCTGTTTTGCAAAATTTGTTTTCCTAATGGCCAACCTTCCCACCATCCCTCTTTTTGTTAGCTTGGAGGTCACCCATCAGTCAAGAATATGCTGCCTGCTTGTCCTGGGATAAAGCACAGTTACTTACCGTAACAGGTGTTATCCAGGGACAGCAGGCAGATATTCTTGCGTCCCTCCCACCTCCCCGGGTTGGCTTCTTAGCTGGCTTATCCTAACTGGGGACCGCGCTCCTCTGTCGGGCGGGAAGGCACTCGCGCGTGCGGCCTACTGGAACTTTCTAAGTTCTTAGAGTGCAATCACTCTAAAATTGTCCGTACCGGGGCTCCGTCGGTGCCGTCACCCATCAGTCAAGAATATCTGCCTGCTGTCCCTGGATAACACCTGTTACGGTAAGTAACTGTGCTATCTGGCAGTTTTTAGATAAAATGCTTCGCCTTCTGATTTAATGAGGGAATCAAAAGTTTTTTTTGTTTTTGATATTTCGTATCTTAAGGCCAAGATGGCCACTGTAGGTAGATAAATTGTGATGGTGTGTTTCTGCCCCTCAATATTTAACTGTTACCTTCTTTTAAGATCCATGCACTGCTAAGAACCAAAGCTTTCTATGTAATTACCCTAATAATTATGATTTTTTAAAATTAGGATTGAGACACTAGTTTTAATCAGATGGTGTAATAACCTTTTGATAATACCTCCAAGATCAGAGGCTTTATTGTCTTGTGATCAGTACAAAATGCTTTTTATTGTGCTTTATGTATGTATTTCATATTATTGCATTTTTAATTTTCTTATATAAACTCTTGAATGATCTTGAGAGATTAGAGTAGTAATTATAACATTCTAGTGCAGTGTGTGCAGCCTGAGGCCATGTTGCAAGGAGCTGAACATTATTACAGGCTTTATCCTATCTCATGAAAACATTGAATGCTTGAGGAGTTTGGGACGCCATTGGTAGGTGACTATACCAAAGTGTACGTATTTAGCTATTAGCGAAGTATGTTAAATTTCTGTTATTTTCTACAATAAAGTGCAGATATTGAAGGTTCATTTACCATATACTGTATACTTGAATATAAGCTGAGATTTTGGGGCCAAAAAAAATGGCCCAAAAATGGGGTTCTCAGTTTATATTCGGGTCAGCAGCCACCCACCCCTTCCTGGATTTTGTTGCAGGCCTCCGACAAACCTAGTGGTCCAGCGGTGGGCTGGGACAGGAGGGATCCCTCCCGCCTCGCGAGAACATATGGCAGTCAATCAGCTAGTGGCTCTTCGGCGAGCAGGAACGTGGGAAGATCGCTCCTGCTTGGTTCACCACTGGACCACCAAGGAATTGAAAGGTACGTGGGGAAGGCGAAAGAGAGGGAGGTAAAAATTGTCACATTCAGCTGGGACAGGAGGTGGGAGGGATCCCTCCTGTCTCAGCTCACCGCTGGGCCACCAGGTCTTACGGCTGGCTCAGTGGAGGCCTGCAAGGCATCGGGAGAGAGGGAAAGGGTACAGGGCAAGAAGGGAGGGGAGGACAAGGTACAGAGCCTGGCAGGAAGGGAAGGGGGTTGGGTGCAGAGCCGGGACAGGGTAGTGAGTGAGGGATGTAGAGTGGGGCAGGGCACTTAAAAATTAAACACACACCCCCTCCAGCTTATATTCGAGTCAACCCTTTTCCTCATTTGGGGGGGAAAAGGGCTACCTCAGCTTATAGTCGAGCCAGCTTATATTCAAGTATATACGGTAATAAAATACTGCTAGATATTTTGTAAAAAATGTCTTTTTTATCATTATTTGATGATAAGAGAATGTTTTCCTATTCTTTTGTGGTTGTAACACTGTATTAGTGGGATTCTAAGAAATCCAACACCACTTGTTATAATAGGCATATTGGAGACTCTAGTGTTTTTTTGGTACTGATTTATTGTTCTTTTTCAATAGACAACATAACATGTCTCTTTATCAATGTATCATAGCTGACTGTAAAAACATAAAAGTTATAGCTATAATACCAAGACATTTGCTCCATTAAGGAAAAATAATAGCAAATTTTTAAGAAAAATGGAGCTGTATGTAATCAGTTGATTTGAGGAACTCCAGGATGGGCTTTTAAACTTAAAAAAAAAAGATTTTCTGATCAAGCACAATGAAATTAATGGGAAAAACTTCAATTCACACAGTTTTTCCAACTTTAGATTTTTTTGGACAACGCTGCTTGTGGGTTATTCTCCTTTAACCGCGAGATGTGTGGAAGATGTCATCTACCTTTTTCATCTCCGCCTCCTTAGTCACTGAGCTGTGCTGCAGCTCTCCAGTTTTTTCTTCTACACTCAAGTTGGAAGTCGTCTTTCTGATCTACTCTGAGTGTACTTTATTATTTTTGAGTTTTTATTTTGATTTGGAGGCTTTTCGGTGCTTACTTAAGAGGTCCCCAGCAGCCCTGGAATCAGCTCTTCCTGGAATAAGACACAGACTCTGTGCAGAAGTCTGTAGCTAACAGGGCAACACTTTATAGGGAACCTGTTTAGCTAGCCTTCATTAACCACTGTGGAGCTTGGAGATCGTTTCCTTAGTAGTGAGGCTTGCTACTGGTCGTTCTGGATCTTGAGCGCAGGCTGTTTTGCACCATGGCGGTCCTGAAGACTTTAGCGGGTGCCAGCTGCGTTTCCCTCTCCCCTGATGAAGTGTGTGGAGCTACAGGAGTCTGAGGTCTTAGTCCATCTTTGGTCTGACTGGCAGTCCAAAGATTACAGCATTTGGACCCTTATACATTGTTCTGCCCCCACTTTATGTGGGCATTTACTCAATTTCTTGTATAAGTAAAAGTGTGCTCTATGGACTTAAATCCCCAGAAAACTTTGCTTCTCCCAGAGAGCTAGACTGCAACTAGAGAGCTTAATCCCACCCTTCTTGTTCAATTTTGAGTGAGACCAGTTGCCATATTTGTTGGACCGCATGGTTGTATGAGAACCCGGGTATAACGTTTTTCTCCCACCCGGTTTTCACCCTTTATTTCTAACAGTCTAATACAGCTTAGGTTTTTTCTGAAACACAGTGTTATTTTCTACAAGGTGTGTGGCCACACTCCCAGCTTCCCTTTGAATAGAATATGCTGGTAGAATGAGAGAATTCTGTGAAAGTTGAACTGCCTTGAAATCATCAATTATGTATTCTTCATGTTGTTAATGTTCAAGAACTACAGAGTCTGGCTGATAACACTAAGATTACAGAAGTAAGGGTTAACTGAATAGGAGTCTTATACAATTGCCAGTGTAACTCAGAGTGAGTTCGTTTAGCCATTCAGAGGAGTCCTTGTTTTTTTAGTACAAAACCTGAGGGAATTTATGATAAAGACTGTTCAGTGAAGTTGTAAACTGTCCAGTAAAAGCTTTAGTCAGCACATACATTTTTGTATGAGGCAGTAGTCTCCATTATCCAAGTTTACAAGTTTCAAGTTTTTCATGTTTTTATTAAAATTTGATACAGTCGCTTATCACATTTCTAAGTGAGTTTACATTTAAAATGTAAAGGGAGCTGAAGCAAAAGCACCAGCACAGAACAGTGAGTACAGGCTATTATAGCTTATGGGAGAATTTGGGGGGGGGGGTCTGAAAATTGATGTTTTGAGGGTTGCAGGGGCTTGGTTTAAGGTTCCCTACCTTCGAAACCCTTTCCCTGAATTTTTTTGAATGTTAATATTGCTCTCCCGGGTCGTTTATTGATACCAAAATACTGTCACAGTGACCATACTGGCTTTCCTGATTTGAATGAAAAAGCTTCTATCTACCTCAGAAACACCTTGATTTAGTTTAAAATTGATTGAGATGGATTTCTTATGCTGTTTTACCCCTGTTTCATTCCAGATTTATGCTGGCTGGCTGGCTGAGGAGCATACATATGCCATAGGGCCTGGGGGTGGGGGGAGCGGGAGCAATGGGCTTAGCCTCCCTGCTCCTTCTAGGGATGGGGAGTCGAAGGTGGTTCGGTTTTTCAGGGAAAAATCCCTCCCAGACCCTTGTATAGCAACATGGCAAAGTGAAGATGCATGGATGCCTCAGAGCTCATGGGGAGACAAGGTAAGTCCTTGCAGGGGTCCTTAAGGCATCCTGTTCAGGGCTTTACTCCTGATTTGGCGAGTCTGTTGTGGAATGCCTATTTGATTTGTTGGGGTCTACCTATACAAGCTGGGGCCATGCTGGTAGTTGCACAGGGGGGATTTGCCTTCATAGAATGTACTTTCCTCAAAGAAGTGCCATGGACCAGACCTAAAGGTCCATTCAGAGATGAACTGGGAGGACTGGGGGTCAGAGTCAATGCCACACTCCAGGGTAAATCTTCAGTTTTGAAAGATTCAGGGTCTCAGAGGGAAGCCAGTAGTCAAGAGGTAGTGGTTGCCCTTGACCAGAGAGAAGACCCGATGGTCCGCCACCTTTTTTTAAGCTGGTGGCTTTGCTGGAGCTTATTACAGACTTGCCACGGGAATTAAAGCTAGAACCCCCGCAGACCTTACTGTAGCTGCACAATGGTCTTTCATGAGCGGCTCTAAGGTTGAGACCACATTTTTACCTTTGTATCCAGACATCATAATGCTGCACACGGAGCTTTGGGAAGCCCCGGAGGGCCCCTTGCATGTTGCCTGGACTTTGCCAAATTAGCTGTACCCGACGGCTCCTGAGTTTCACAGCTGTTTGATAGCTCAAATTACCAAATGTACTTTTCTATCTAGTGAAGGTGGAGTGATTTTAAAGGATGCACAGGATCGCAGGGTAGATGTATTCCTCAAAAGGCATTGTGGTCATGGCTTTTGGATTAAGGGCGGTAGCAGTGGCTTCCTTTGTTGCATGCGCCTGTCATACTAGATTACGTCAGATTCCTGTGACGGATGATGACACTTACTCCAGTAGTTATTGTCGGGGGTGGATTAAGTAGCAAAAGCTCAATATGACATTTTCAGGGGCATGAGCAAAATTTCGCTTATTCTATCTCCACCCATAGAATGCTTTTAAGAACATAACATAAGAACATAAGCTGTGCCTCTGCTGGGTCAGACCTGAGGTCCATCATGCCCAGCAGTCTGCTCACGCGGCGGCCCATCAGGTCCAGGACCTGTATACTAGCCCTCTATCTATACCCTTCTATCCCCTTTTTCTTCAGAAAATTGTCCAATCCCTTCTTGAACTCCAAGGGGAGGGAGGTTTGGCTTCTAAAGCCACCTTCAAAGGACAAATGCTCTTTGGATAATCTTATGGCAAGTGTGATAGATCATCACCCTAAGCCCTTCTAGACAGCAGACCACATGTCCCGAGGGGGTCAGGTTGTGGTAATTTTCGTGGCTGTCAGCGGTTTTGTCAGTACTTGGGAGGGTCCTCTGCCCAGAGATCATCTCAGGACTCTCAACAGATGTTTGGAAGCTTCAGGCAACCTCTACCCTCTGGTTTTTGTGCTGCAGCAACCTCTAAGAAGTTTCAATGAAAGTCAGTAGCTGTACATCTACGGATAGGAGGCTGATTTTTGGGAGACTTGAGTGCAGATTTGCTCGGACTGCTGGGTACTGGACATCATTTGAGAGGGATGCTTGAATTCTTTCGTCTTGTGGTGGACTTGTTTGTGGGCTTTCCAGCTGGTCAGCCAGAGTCAGCGGTCAGGGTCCAAGCAACACTGAAACGGCTCTTAGATATTCAGGCCATAGAGCCAGAATCAGGCTTGGACAAGTGGAGCAGCATAATTTTTAAAAAAGTCTGTTTTGGGCCTAGGGCTCTAGACGCCCAAGTCGGCAGCATCTAAAAGTCCATTCTCGAAAAATACGTCCAAAATATTTTTGGGGGGGATCGATTACAGTATAAGCGAATTCTAAAAACTCAATGTGGAAGGGAGATGTTTAAAGATGAATCTGAACTATGAATAATGTTCTTGATTCATTAACGATTGATGATATGTTAATCCTACTGTAGTTCCCTGGTATTTTTAGTGGGTTAAATGTGTGTACTGAAAGTATTGTTATATGTTGCTCTCTAAATCATTGCGAATGTTTTATGCTGTAAACCATTTAGTTGTAGGCAGATAAGAAAATTTAGAAATAAATAAATAAAATATACGTTCAGCTGTTTGATCGTTCAGACTGCCAAGTTGTCTATCTTTATACTGCATTCTCGTTCAAAAAATTGCCTAAGTCCAAAATGCCTAGAACCAGAATTCTTGGACGTGGGAGGGGTCAGCAAAGTGATGGACTGGCCACCCAGACATGACATGGATTTGACAGAGGCCTACTTACATCTAATATAATAAAACCCTAAGTGCGCATGCGCACTCCCACCTGCATGTTCCATTTTCCGTGAGCTGTAGGTCTCTTGCAGGTAGGAGTGCGTATGCGCGCCTAGCTGTGCCAGTGGCCTCCCTGCTCTCCACCTCACGCAGTCCGGAAATAATGCCCTACAGTCCGAAGTTTATTTTCAACTCAAGAGACGCCACGACGGCTCCTCCCACGAGCCGCTCCTGCGTCGGAGAAGACTTCCAACACAGGCACGATCATGAGAGAAGCCACCCAGCACCCTCAAACCCAAAAATAACATCTGACCTAGGAAACTTAAATGTATCAATGGGACTTCGGGAAAGGGGGGGGGGGCCGCAAGGGACTAAGGGAGCCACGGCGCTATCCTATCGGCTCCCAGACACAACCTACTCCTCCCGCGGCCCGGACACCGAGCTCCACAGATGCAGTGTGGGCAAACCAATTCCTCGCAGCCCAGCAGAGTCCCCCGCCAGAGTGCGTCGGCAATCGATGCAGAAGTCAGCTCCCCTGGAGCCCAAATCCCACCAGTGCCACACGGAAATAGATAAGGTAAAGAGGAAATGGGATCTTGAATATGGTTAGGTAAAAGGAAGGGGGAGCAGGGAAAGGGTACTACTGGACAGGGGGGGAGATAAAAGCAATGGAGAAGGGCTACTGCTGGACATAGGAAGCAGGGAAAGGGTACTACTGGATAGGGGAGGAGGTAAAAGCAGTGGAGAAGGGCTACTGCTGGACAGGGGGACCAGGGAAAAGGTACTACTGGACAGGGGAGGAGGTAAAAGCAAGGGAGAAGGGCTACTGCTGAACAGGGGGAGCAGGGAAAGGGTACTACTGGACAGGGGGGGAGGTAAAAGCAATGGAGAAGGGCTACTGCTGGACAGGGGGAGCAGGGAAAGGGTCCTACTGGACAGGGGGGAGATAAAAGCAATGGAGAAGGGCTACTGCTGGACAGGGGGAACAGGGAAAGGGTACTACTGGACAGGGGGGGAGGTAAAAGCAAGGGAGAAGGGCTACTGCTGGACAGGGGGAGCAGGGAAAGGGTACTACTGGACATGGGGGGAGATAAAAGCAATGGAGAAGGGCTACTGCTGGACAGGGGGAGCATGGAAAGGGTACTACTGGACAGGGGGGAGATAAAAGCAATGGAGAAGGGCTACTGCTGGACAGGGGGAGCAGGGAAGGGGTGCTGCTGGACAGGGGGAAAAGAAAGAAAAGCCTAAGTCTACACATCTATTCTAGCACCCGTTAATATAACGGGTTAAAAAACTAGTTCATTATAAGTCACATAAATTTGTTTTCTTTGAGCCCTCACAACTGACAACATTCCTGTCTCTGTCGAGGCTGGAGAATGCTCAGTGAAGGATAGATGACTGCTGCCCTTAGCACAGATTAACCTATAACTGTTTTTTCTTTTTTAATAATAAATTGCTTAAATTCCGTTTAATTCAATTTTGGACCCTATAAGAGGACTTGAGCTAGATTTAAGTTAGGATTTTATTTCTTGAATTTCTACACCTTGTTTTGGATGGTTTTCCTTTACCTCTTGAATCTTGCTTTCTGTACAAGTTAAACTTGATTGTATATATTCGAAAATTTATAAGTAAATAATAAAAAAAAGAAGCACTGGTCTTTGACCTAGGGGCCACCGCGTGAGCAGACTGCTGGGCACGATGGACCACTGGTCTGACCCAGCAGCGGCAATTTTTATGTTCTTATGTACGTATCCTGCTAGAGCTGGTGTTCAACATAACGGGACTGCAAAGCCCAGGCAGTGCTTCTTTAGCTTCCAGCTGGCTTAGGGCTCTCTCTGACCAGCGGGCAGTTGCCCTAGTTGCACTCCCCTAACACTATTCCTCTCGTGTGACTGAGGTATTCTGTTAGCATGATATTTCTGTGTACCATTCTGTAAGAATTTGGCTTATTCAGTTTTCTTGTTAGTAGAGGGAATATATGTGAAGGGGAGGGGAGACAGGGGTTTGTTGATGATTGCCCTGTATTATTTGTATTTATAAAATGACAATTGTACAGAATATTGTTTCTTTTTATGCTTTAATAAAATACGTTCAATATAAAATCATAACTATTTGAAGCTTATGCGGATGAGATCAAATGGTTTGTGGGGACTGAGCTCGCGGGGACAGGGCGGAATGGGTTTTTTAAATTTCAGTCATAGTAGTTTGCCTATCCACGAAATAATTATTTTATTTCTGCCGGTCCACGAAATACACTTCTCCCTCCGTATTCGCTGTGATAGGGGATTAACAGAACCGCAAATACAGAAAAACCGTGAATAACTTTTTCATATGTTATTCACTATTTTCTATTAAAAACCATCATGAATATGGTGAAACCGTGAATAACATGGTAGGAGACCTGGCCTATTCCTGAAGGAGAGGCAAAACACCGTGGGAAAGTGCTGGGAATCAGCGATTTTATCTGTAAACGTTTGGAATCGGTGATTTCTCTATGCAAGCTGATGTAATTTGGGGGGAGAAGCCAGCAAGCTAAAAACCATGAATAATCGAAAACGCAATTGCTGAAACTGCGAATACAGAGGGAGAAGTGTAATTCTTTTATTTCCGCTGGTCCATAGGTGTAAAAAGGTTGAAGAACACTGTATTAGAGGTTAAAGGCATCTTTAAATAGAAACGTTTTTAGTTTTCCTTTGAAACATTCTAATAGTTTCTTCCCTTAGATCTGGGGGCATTGCATTTCAGAGAGTAGGGGCAGTGACAGAAAAGTTTGTTGTTCATATAGTACTGATTTTACAATACTAAGGATGCGGATGGATGGAATGGTTAAAAGATTTTGTGACTTTGATCTGAGTATTCTAGTAGGGATCTAGGAAATTAAGATGCTATTCAGGAATTCTAGTTGGCAGTTTTTCTGGTGGCTGTTGCGACTATCGCCTCTGCAAGAGTCTAGGAGTTGCAGGCATACTTGTGCAGAGAGCCATTCCTCAAATTTACGGAGGCTGGGGTCTCTCTGTTTAAGGTACCTTTTTTTTTTTTTTTTTACCAAAAGTGTTTTTGGCCTTCCATATAAATCAGGAAGTCCCGACTACCCGTGTCCCATCTCACATGTTCAAAGGAAAAAAGGACAAAGTTTTGCTATTTCCGGATGTTTTCTTTTCCATTACCTAGAGGCGATGAATGATTTTCGTCTCTCAGATCATCTTTTTGTGCTAACCAGTCCTAGTCAACTGGGATGGTCAGCTTCTAAGGCCTCTATTTCCAGAGGGATTCGCATGATTTCATCTGCATACATTGGCTGCAGGAAAAGGCCGCCAATCTTTTTTGAGAGTGCATTCTACTATTAGTGTGTTGTTTTTTTTTGTTGTTGTTTTTTTGGGGGGGAGGTTATGGTTAGAGTCCCGGCACTTCTTCTACCTGAGGAGTTTGATAGGGCAGCTACATAGTCCACCATCCATACTTTTTAATTAAATTTTACAGAGTGGACATGGCGGCACAAAGGGACTCTATATTTGGGTCCTCTGCTTACGTCAGGCTCATCTGCCCTGCTCTAGATGCAGGAGACTGCTTTGGTACATCCCACTGGTCAAGACTCATGTGCCTTTTGCAGTAGAGGATCAGGTTCTTACCTCAATCTTCTTTCCGGTGAAAATTCACATGAGTCTTGACGGGCTGCCCTGTTTGATATCGATTTTGCCTGCTTTACTGTCTTAGACAGGTATTTGTCTCCAAGATTGGGATCTTCTATCAAGACAGACAGGTCTGAAGAGTAAAGAAACATCTCTTGTCGTTAAGAGGCAAATGAGACTATGAGAGCTTTATAAGTGCTAGTTGCACTCAGGTCGGTGGCTTGTTCGTTCTACCTTGTTTCCATAATATTTTTATTAACATTGTTTGCCTAACAATAATTAGAGCAGAACAGAAGTGTCTTGTCGGGGAGGTTCCCCATACTCCCTCTTTTTATTTCTCCTCTTATAGTGGTTTACAACTGCTTGGGAACAAACTGAGAAGCTGCAACAGAGCCCAGCAAGGAAGGAGGTGTTGCTGAACAAGGTAGATGACATCTTCTACACAACTTGCCATTAGAGGAGAATAACCCACTAGTCAAGACTCGTGTGCCTTTCTACTAGAAAGAAGATTATTGAAGTAAGAACCTAATCTTCCCTTTTATAACTAACATCTTGGCTTCTGAATACAGAATCTAGCTTTCAAAGGAAAGATGAACTCATGTTCATATACGAGAGATTAAGATGTGAGTTATAGAAATCTACAACAATTTCTTCTTGTCAACTATTTGCAGAAATCTGCAGAACTACTTAGAGATATCCTGTGCCTTAGACATGGAATAGGCCTTCAAAGAAAAAGTAGCCAATGATGTGCATACAATGAAATCTGCAATAACACTTTTTTTTCCAGTACAATAGGGTATGAAATCTATAGTAAATACTAGTTCTGCCCAATTTTGAATCAATTTGCCGATTCTCTTCGGTGAATCAATTTGAATCGATCAACACCTCTCCCCCCCCCCACCCCTGTTGAGACCTGACATACCTCTGGGTCTCCTAAAGCAGCATTGGTGATGGCTGGCCGACAGCAGCAGTGCTCTGAACAGTCTGCCTGCAACCTGCCTCGCTGGGGCCTTCCCTCTGCCATCTCATTGATGATGTCACTGATGATGTGGCAGAGGTAAGCCCAGGCCATAGGTAACCTGTTCAGAGCATTGCTGCTGTTGGCCAGCCACTGCTACTACTGCTGCTGCTCTAGGAGGCCCAAAGTATGTCAGATATTAAGGGAGTGGGGAATGGGGAAGCTGCTGCACAGGGGGATAGGAGGGATGGAAAGATGCTGCTCAGGGAGATGGAAGGGAGGGATAGAAAGCTGCTGCACATAGGAGAGAGGAAGGGAGAAGAGAAGCAACAAAGAAGTAAGGGTTGAGAGGGAGAAATCTTGCATGTGGTAGAGGGGAGGGAGACATGCAAGGAGGAGAAATGTTGAACATAGGGTGGAGGGCAGGGAGAGATGGTGCATAGGGAGAGAGAAAGAAATATTGCACATGATAATAGAGGGGAGGAAGGGAGAGATGCTGCATTGAGGGGAATAGAGAGGTTTGACCCAGGGCACAAGGCAGGGTGAGAAAGAAAGAGATGGTAGACAGTGGGAAAGAAACAGAAATGTTGGATATGTCAGTGGAAGGGAAGGTACAAAGATGGAAGATAGATGGTGAGCACAGAGAAAGCAAGAAAATGTGAAATGGGCAGGAGACCCTGGAGGCGAGTTAACAGAAGACAAACAGAAAAACCAGAGTCTAGGACCAACATGATTTGAATAATAAAATGACCAGACAACAAAAGGTAGGAAAAATAATTTTATTTTCTAATTTGTACTTACAGTATTTCAGATTTGAAATGTGTATCCTGCAAGAGCTGGTGTTCCACAGCGATTGTCAGCTAGGACCTAACAGAGGGGCAGATTCTTAAAACCCATTGTGCCTTTAATGATGGTTGCTAAACCGGTTCCAGCTGGTTTAGCATGGAAGTATTCTATTGGCCAATTCTCAAAAGGGCTTACCATGATCTTTTCCGAGCTTCCTGGCAGACTCTGACTCTGCCATGCAAATGTATTATACCTAGGTCATTATTATTTAAAGAAACCCTCCAGGTGATTCTCTATTATCACCGGGTGATTCCCTAACCTCGCTGTCCTACATTTGCGGGAAAAATTTTTCTGCAGGTCTGAGCTGTCATAGCCTTACTTTCTTGTCCATGTCTGAGCGCTGAATGGCTCAGGCATGGACAGGAAAGTAAGGCTTGACAGCTCAGACCTGCCAGAAAAGTTTGCCCTCTTTCCCCGACACCCCCATCAGGAGAGATGCCCACTTCTTCCCCCTGCCGCCGCAGCAGTTAAGCAACTCACCCGACATGCTCACCCCCATGCATCGGAAGGGATGCCTACTCCCTCCCGCAACTGCCATCAAGCAACACACCTGACACACATCTCCCAGCAGCAGGAGGATGCCCACTCCTTCCTGCCACTGCCATCAAGCAGCCCCCCTCCCCCGACATGCACACCCCCACCCCCACCCCCTGGCAGCATGAGGAATACCCACTCCTTCCCACTATTGCCATCATGTACCCGACAAATCTCCGCCCCCTACCTTGTTCACGAAGGCCGGCTGGAAGAATGCCTACTCCCTCTGGCCAGCAGGCTCTCCTCTTCAAAAGGGTGGGGCGGGCCGTCCCCTCCCCGGCACATCCTGGGATATGCTAGGGAGGGGCCGAAGGCTTTGACTGGCCCAGGTTGCTTAAGGCCCATCCTAAGAGGGGGGGTGCATGTGTGTCGGACCAATCAGAGTTTTGGGCCTCTCCATGGTGCAGTCCAGCATACAACAGGAAGGGGAAGACCCGCCATTTTGCAGTGGTGAACCTCCTGGCTGGAGGGTGCATGTATCCCTCTGGCTAGACTTTCATCTTAAAAGGTACAGGGGGATGCTAGGGGCATCTACTGGTTAGGGGGATGCCGTATTAATAAACACTGGCATTTTTTCAGTTACACGAGGCATTTATGTCCAAACCATTAAGGATTGCAAACAGTAGACTACCTAATTTGAAGGAGATATTGTGTCCTTCAGAACTCAGAAGTCGTTGCATCAGCTTCAAGATTGCCATTGCAAATGTAATCGATGTAAGACATGTGACTACACTTTAGAAGTTTCTGATTATTTTATACACTCAATAAACCACAATTGTTATAAATTACATCATAATACAGACTGTAGCATGGATTTTATGGTTTATGCGATCGTTTGTCCTTGTTCTAAGTTATATGTGAAACAGACCTCGCAGTAATTTGGGATCTGCATGAGTGAACACCGGTGTAGTATTCTACATCAGCGAAGAGCCGCTAGTAAGACATTGGTTAAAAGAGCAACATGATTTAAAAGATCTAAAATGTATGGTGATTAATTACATTCCCCTGCTACGGTGGGGAGAGAGGAAGATGTGGTGGTTATGTAGGGAACAAGAATGGATTTTTAGTTTTAATACAGAAGAACTTTGTGGTTTAAATGGTGACATTTTTTTCTAATGTGAATCTATTTAGTGTTAAGATCTTTTGTAGTTCTACTTAGCATCAATCATTTTATAATTTGACATCACCAAAGAAGAAAGTGGGTCTTTAAATATCAGATAGTGAAGTCTGGCAGCCATCTTTGTGTGGCCTGATGAGCACGAAACTGTGCCTTTGCAAGCAAATACATTTTTGTGAGAATGGAGTGGGGGTATGCTTTATTATTTTACTGTTTCAACAAGTTATCTTGCATTTGTATTTTCAGATCTGGTCCTTGACGCAGCCACGAAGGTGGAGGGGCTGGATTCAGGATTGTCCACGTTTGCAACATAAGATAAGTGGCATTTATTACATTGAATGTGCATTCATTTGTTAGTATTATAAAATTAAATAAAGTGATTATTTGAAGTTTAAATGACTTTCAGAAATTTTAGAGGTTTTCTTGCCTATGAAGTGATTGCCTTTTCCAGTTGTAAGGAGGGTTTGCTCCCCAACGGGATTCTAAGGCTTTTTCCTCCAAGTCCTTCACTCTTTTACCACTATTTTGTTCAGCTTCTTCCAATGAGGTTATTTTGATAGATTATTGTTAGCTTAGGGTATGTTATTTTATATATTTATAGTTTTTAGACCCCTCAAAGGATCCCTGATAGTGGCTAAACCATGACTAAATTGTATCTCATTGATCAGGAATTCCATCAAATGTTTGCTATGCCAAAGGTGGATTCCTTGGTAGCTCAGGCGACCAAACACACTTCCGCTGGACCACAGAATAGACATGGCCCTTAGGAGACAGTTTGAGGTTCTAGCCTTAGAGATTAAGGCTGCAGCCGCAGCCTCCTTCATGGCACGCGCCTGTCATTCCAGGTTAAGAAATCAGAGCCTGACTGAGCCCATGCTACAGCTTGTGTTAGCTGGAATAGACTACATAGTGGATGCACTCTGATATAATCAGTCTTGGGGAAAGCATTTTCGATCTCTGCTCGGGCAATGGGTGAGTGATTCAACCTCTAAAGCATCACTGAGCATGCTCCTGTTAAGAGGACAG
Source organism: Geotrypetes seraphini (assembly GCF_902459505.1). Taxonomy (NCBI): domain Eukaryota; kingdom Metazoa; phylum Chordata; class Amphibia; order Gymnophiona; family Dermophiidae; genus Geotrypetes; species Geotrypetes seraphini. The sequence continues at coordinate 288,918,264 of NC_047086.1, forward strand.
ATGCTGTTTAGAAAGGGTCTGGATGATCTCATGGCCAGTGTACAAGATCGCCGACCAAGGTCTTTACCAGAGCCGGGGGTCCTTTGTGAGTCCCAGTGCTCTCGCCAGTACTCCACAGGAGTGTCTACCCGAGATACTTTCAAGGTTCCAGGGAACCGGAGGAGCCAAGATTCAAGTTCCTGTTTCGCAGTGTCAGCCAAAAAGCCACAATGACTCCAGCCCTCAAGCCACTCCTATGAAGATTGGAAGTCAGCTCCCGGACTATCTGGAGGGTTGGGAATGAATAACGTCCAGCCTCTGGGTCCTGGAGATTATCAGAGAGGGTTACAAGAGAGTTTGCATGCCCTCTCTCCGACTGGTTCGTGGATTTGCAGGCAGGACATCTAGAGAAGGCAGAAAAGGTCCAGACAATGTTAAAAAGGTTGCTAGATATTCCAGCCATAGAACCAGTCCCTCCATAAGACTTGGCCTGTTCAATTCTTCGTATATTTTGTCGTGCCTAAGAAAGGCTCAGAGGAGTGGAAGCCCCTCCTGGATCTCAAAACATGTCAATGCGGCCCTAAGAGTTTCTCGGCTCCGGAAGGAGACCTTTTGGTCCGTCATGGCAGTGGTGGAGCCAGGAGAGTTTCTGGCCATCTTAGAATTGACGAAAGCTTACTTTCACTTCCTAATTTTCCTGGAACACAGAAAGTTCCTCAGATTCCATGTGTTGAAGAATCGCTAGCAATTCTCAGCACTTCCCTTTTGGGCTAGCAGCAGTGCCCCGAACATTCACCCAGGTTATGGTGGTGGTGGCTGCTCATCTCCGCAGAGCAGATTGGCAAGTATACCCATATTCAGATGATTGGCTTATCAGAGTCCTGTCCTGAACAGAAGGTGGTAGTGGCAGATTGTGGAGGTGTTACAGAGCCTGGGATGAGTTGTGAACTTTCAACATAGCCAACTAGTTCTGATACAGTCCCTGGAATATCTGGGGGTCTTATTCAACACGGCAGAAGGCTGAGCCAGAAGTACGCAAACAGAAGCTTCGAGTTCAAATTAAACCTATTGACCAAGCTAGCACCTACTGCATGGCATTACCTTGAAGGAGGAGAGTGTAGTTAGTGGTTAGAGCTACAACCTCAACACCCTGAGGTGGTGTGTTCAAATCCTGTGCTGCACCTGGTGACCCTGGGCAAGTCACTTAATCCTCCACTGCCCAGGTAGACTGTGAGCCCACCAGTCCAGATAAGAAAAATGCTTGAGTATCTGTTTGTAAACTGCTTAGGCAATAAGCAGTATATCAATAATAAATTAAATAAATTAAAAAAAATAGTCAGTCCTTGGATCAATGGCGTCAATGATTAAAGGTGGTGCTTTGGATGAAAGTGCACATACACCTCCTCCAGGATGCCTTGTTGTCTCTCTGGTCACCTCAGAGAGACTTCCATCAAGTTCTGCTCACCTAGATAGCGGCCAGACACAGCATGAGCTGGTGGCTCTGTCCACATTCTATAGTGAAGGGGATCTCACTCTAGATTGATTCATGGGATTGTAGGGCTATTCCTGCTGCCATTTTAGGCCAGTAGCCTAAGTTAGGCCAAGAACCATTTTCTTCCCACTTGCAGCCTCTTGGAATTTTACAAGCTTGTGTGCTCTGACAAGGTAATCTTTACAACTGCTGGGCCCCTTGCTTCCCTTGTGGAATGTGTGAAGGGGAGAGACTACATCTGCAGAACCTGGACAATTTGTGTCTAGAACTTTATCTTTATGGCATGATTTTCGGGTCCATCTGACACTGGATCGCAGGCTTCATGATTCTGCTATGTGACTGAAGAATGTCCTTACAAGACGGACACCGATTGATCCTTAGGGAGGACCCTCGGTAGAGGAGGAAGGAGAAGGGGACACATTTTGGTTAGACAATAAAAGGTGCTGGAGTAGTTCAGGACTTGTATTTATGTGACTTCGTGAGCTTCCCCTGAAACAAGATTGCTGAGAGAGTCTCCTGGTTTGCTGCTCAGAGACAGAGGGAGTTTCTGAATTCTGAATCTGTGAATTTGTCCTCTGAAAGACAAACAAAAGACTGACAGCTATTGTGCCGACATTATCACCCTTCAAGACCTGGTACATCAGCAGTGCTGCGATCTGTCTAAGACTAGAAGAACATGGGCAAGCATCTGGCCTACTGCTTGGGAAGAGAATTTCTTCACACCCCTTGGAGATGCCCTCTACATCTAATGGTGAGAGCAGGTATTCCTTATTGTTTAATTGGTTAAATAGATTCAAAACATTTGCATGATAAGGAAAGGTTTATGGGACATGGTAATTAGTTCAGTGATAAACCTTAGCTGTGTGCTTTTCTGTCTAGGAGATCTGTGTTTCTATGCATATTCTGTATCATATCCAGATTTACCAAGTGTTTGCACATGTTGTCTAGTAGTGCTATATGAATACCTATATATTTATGCATGTATCTATTCTTTAACATTGTTGTATGCCCAAATTTTATTTTTCTATGAAATGTTAAAATTCTGATTAAAAGCATTATTTGCATCACTTGGTCTGGCTTATCTAAACGAGTAAGCTATAGCATTTTTTTGCTACTTCAGCTTGTCTGCGGTGTTCTTTGCTCACATGTTTAAAGACAATAAACTGTTTTCAGTCCAATTCTTTATATGTGAGTTTGCAAACAATTGGACCCCTGAGGAAGGTGTGTTCACCGAAACACGGACCGTGTAGGGTCTGGTTGGATTTTTACCACTATATTTTTTATCATTGTATTTTCATGTTTTTATATGTCAGTGTATAATAAATTATCTCCAGAACATCTGTATCTACAATTTTTTGTTTTTGTTTCCATCTGGACATAGGCATGTTCTTCAAGGTGCTCTGAGACTACAGCCCCTGATTCGAGACCCATTTTCATCCTGGAATATTAATATGGTTTTAGAGAGACTCGGTAGAACTCCTTATGAGCCCTTATATGAGGCCTCCCTCATAGATCTCTCGGTCAAAGCAGTCTTCTTGGAGGTAATTTACTTCTGCCAGGAGAGTCTCAGAATTGCAGACCCTGTTATGCAAAGAGCCATTCCTCAGGATCATAGAAGCAGGAGTGACGTTGCAGATGGTTCCCTCCCTCCGAAGGTAGTTTAGGCGTTTTCATGTTAACCAAGAGGTTAGGTTGCCAGCATTTCACCCCACATGATCTAATGAGTTTCATCTCTCAGATTATCTTTTCGTGTTGACAAATCAGATGAGACGAGGCAGACCCACTTCCAAAGCTACCATGTCCAGATGGATTTATAGAGCGATATCATTTGCATATATCAGTTGTGACAAATAGCTGCCTATCTTGTTGAAGGTGCATTCAACAAAAAGAGTGGCCTCCTCTTGGGCAGAAGCAAGGGTAATTCCTCCTGGGAAAACTTGTAGATCAGCAACCTGGTCCTCCTTTCATACTTTCACCAAATTCTATAGGGTGGACTGAGCAGCACAGGAGGGTGCTGCTTTTGGGTTCTCACTACTGTGTGCAGGATCATCTCCCCCACCCTAGACTTTGGGGACTGCTTAGATATGTCCCTGTGGTTCAGCATACTATCCCTATTGCACTGGAAAAAGAGATTAGGTTCTTACCGTGATAATATCTTTTCCAGCAGATAGGGATAGTTTGCTGAACCCCCGCCCAGCAATTTATCTGCTGTGCCTGCTTTCTGACTCAAACTTAATGGTCAGCTCCATAGCTAAAATTTTACTATCAGTCAGACTATTGGATTATGAAGAGTCTGTATATAGGATTAAAATGTTCAGGCTGTTTGTTTCTTGCTTAAATTTGTATTTTCTTATGTTCATTGTTTCTTTCAGAGACTTGCTAAAGTTTTAACTACATTATTGTTCATTCAGTGGTTTGTTTTAAAATTTATTTGAACAGATCAGACACCTGGTTTCAGGGAATTCACCAAACCCCTTTGGCTTTGGCTTTGGTACAAAGTGAAGGGAGCAGCAGAGAATGTGGAGGAGGGGGAGGTAAAAGCTGTGATTAACATCTTCTGCAGCATGCTCGTGAGCACAAATGGAGCACCCAATGGTTCAGCATACCATCCCTATCTACTGGAAAAGATTATCAAGGTAAAAACCTAAACTCTTTTTAATGAACATTAACACATGTTTCAGTAAGTCGTGTAGCATGTCAATACTTGTGCTTGGATACCTCCTACAAACTACCTCTACAAGTTGGTCTAGCCCATTATATCACAAACTAGTGTGCCACGAGACACTGGGGAGGAGGAGAGGCACCGGCGTCTCGCGGTGAGAGGCGAGGCATGTCCTGTAGCCTATCAGCCGGTGCCAGCACCTTTCCTTCTCTCCTCATGTTTTCCCTGTTGACACCCTCCACTGACAGTTCAAGACCCACCTGGAGAGCCTTCGCACATGTGTTGATGTGATGACATCACGTCGACATCGGCGCACTTCTGGATGCCTCGAGCTGCAGCTACTATGTTTACTGTACTGCGGCTTGACAAAGTTTGCAGGACACTGGTCTAGCCAAATGGATTACATACTTCCCAGAATTTCTGAGTACAAACAGGTTGGGCTCAACTTTAAACAAAATCACTATTATAATATATACTGTACTTGAATATAAACCAAACTGAATATAAACTGAGTTAACATTTTTCCCCTTAAAAAAGGGGGAATGTGGTGTGGGGGGAGAAATGTTATTAACTTGAATATAAACAAAACCGGAACAGGAGCAATCAATATCTGGTCCTGTCCCTGCTGCCAGCTGGCTGTAGAATCACCATGCACCCCTTCCCTCCCTCCCTCCCTCCCTCCCTTCTATAGAATCTGTGCGTGCCCTCTCCCTCCCTTCTGTAGAATCAATGCACGTCCCCTCCCTCCTTCCTGTAGAATCGCACACGCCCTCTCCCTCATTCCCTCCCCAGCCATTTTTTCAGTGAGATTGAGAAGGCAGGAGCATAAGAGGATTGCACCTGTCCCGACTTACCCCGCCGGACCACCAGTGATTATATTAGGCCTGGGGGGGGTCTTATGCTGTTTCTCCGAGTGAGAGAGGGAAGGAAGGAGGGGGTCCATGGTGATTCTACAGCAGGAAAGGGAGGGGGCACCTGTTGATTCTATAGCCGGCTGACAGCCAGGACAAGACCTGACACCTCACCTCAGGAGAGGGAGGGATTGCTTTCATACCAGCTTGGCTCAACACACCACTGGACCACCAGGATTTAAGGTGGACCCAAATATAAACTGAGACCTTCATTTTTGGCCCAAATGGCTTATATTCGAGTATACACAAATATGGTAAACAAAACTGGCAAGTAATATCAGAGAAAATTGCTTGACTGTATTTTTAAAATAAATTTTCAAAAATTTTTTCTTTTCATTATATCAAAATACAGTAAACAATACTGTCTCAAAGTTGTTTTCAGCAACTAGTTACATTTTATTCTCTCTAGACACTTATTTCTGGAACTAAAATTGTCCTTTCAAACTTTGCAGATTCTAAGAAGTATAATACTGCTTTTCTTTAAGCAACAAGTCTTCATACATGTGACCATCAAGCAGAAAACATTGTCAGATAAGTGTATCACCTTATAAATAAAATATATATTAATTCACTTCTTTTTCTTATAAGTTTACACTGCCTATTATGTGATTCTTTAGAAGTTGTTTCCTACTTTTTTCCAGGTTTCTCTGATTTCTGAATTACCGCTGACTACCTTTTGTTGGAAGCTGTAATGTTTATCCCTTCAAAGATAAGTTTTCAGGTTAAGTATATTTGTAATCTTTGTTTCTGTGTTATCTGGTCTGTTCTAGTCTTGTCTTTTGTGTATGTGTGTGTTTTATTTTCCCAGACACCTCTTGTGGAGGCCAGCGTGATGAAAAGGTGATGCCATCAGTCTTAGTGGTCTTCCTGTGGTGAATTTGTAAATATTCTGTTTTCTATTTTTCTTTTTTTTCTTTCTGTTTTTCTTCAGTACAGTACCTATCTTAACCTAGCTGTACCAACTCAGTAACTGGAAACCTTATGTAAGTGAATTTTTGACTTCTCTCGGCAAGGTGTTCATGTTGACAGCCCTTCTCAGGGAAAACCCATCTATTTAAAAGAAGAGATATGAGGGTGTGCTGAAAAGTTCTCAGCCCAACCAACTTCCTAAATTCTGAGCATAATTGTGCTACTGTAGCTGAAAAGTGTTATTTTATTTTGCAAAGTGCCAATTTACAGAATTGTAATGATATGTTTTGACATTTGTTTCAGATCACTGATTGAACCATGTCAACAAAAAGTGTGACATTTTCAAGTGTGGAACTCCAAGCTGTCATGAAGTTCTTATTCCTGCTGAAGAAAACTCCAAAGGAAATCCATGAATGTATGATACAAACATTGAGTGACAAACACCCATCATACTCCACAATGAAGAAGTGGTATGCAAACTTTCAGCATGGAGATTTTGAGACTGAAGATTTAGCAAGATCTGGGAGGCCTCAAACGGTGTCAACTCCTGAAATTGTTGACCATGTCCATGACCTGATTTTGGCTGATCAGTGAATATCGGTGAATGAAACAATTGCTGAGACACTACAGATATCCAAGGAATGTGTTGGGTATATAATCCACAAGCAGCTGAGTATGCAGAAGCTGTCGGCCATTTGGGTACTCAAATGTTTGAATGCTGACAAGAAACAATGTCGAGTGGATACTTCCATGTTGATTCTGCAGCATATTCTGTGAGCTGGTGCCAACTTTTTGGAACGACTAGTTACTGTTAATGAAACAGTTACCCAACTATGATCCTGAGACAAAACAGTCCATGCTATGGCGGTACTCGGGTTTTCCAAGGCCAAGGAAATTCAAGAACCAAAAATCATTAGGAAAGGTCATGGTCACAGTGTTTTGGGATCAGGAAGGTGTTGTAATGACTGATTATCTTCCAAGGGGCCAAACAGTTAATGCAGAATACTATTTTAACTTGCTGTGCTGATTAAAGGAGGCATTGAAAGAAAAAGGAGAGGGATGCTGCGAAAAGGAACTCTCTTTTTTCCAATACAATGTACCTGCTCACAAGGCTGACAAGACGATGGATGTTTTGGTGCAGTTGGGGTTTCAGTGCATAGACCATCCACCCTACTTACCACATATTGCTCCATCTGACTATTTTATGTTTCCAGACCTTAAAAAGAGTTTTGAAAGTGCAACAATTTTTGAGTGATTTGGAGGTGATTGCAGCTTTGGACCAGTATTTCAGTGACCAGACATTGAGTATTTTTTGGAAGGGTTATAGAAATGTCTGACACGATGTGCCAAGTGTGTTGAACTTAGGGGTGAATATGTGGAATAACTTGTAAGTTTCATGGCTCCATGTCATTCCCTTCTTCGTTGGGCTGAGAACTTTTCAGCACACCGTCATAGCTTGACTTTCCCTATTAGATCTCTCCCACATTTTACTCAAACTAATCCCGTTTTCTTTTTCACTCCACCATTCACACTTTATCACTCTTCAACAGGTTCATGTATCAGTGCAGCTAATTCTGCCTCATCTGAAAGGTTCATTTAAGGACACTGTATGTTAAATTCCAGGTTTTGGAATCTTAATCTAAAAATGATAGAAGCAGTGCAAGACAGTTAGTCTGTGCTCATTCTAACCACTTTCGACCTCTGACAGTACTCCCTTGCCAGTATCATTTAATATAAAGGAGCTGTCGGATAATTTTTACTGTCTTTTCTTTTTAGAACAAGCTCCTCCTGAAAACCTTGTTATGGCTTAGCAGAACAGGGCAACCCCCTATGGGTGAGAACTCTGACAAATTCTTCAAAGGAAATGTTTTCAGTAATACATTTGGTTTTGTTTCTGCCTCTCCTTATTCATCTCCATTCATACTAGAGCTGTCTTATTATCATGTTTGTCTCTACTATCTTCTCATTCATTCTTACCAGTTAAAAATCACTCTTCTATTCACACTTTGTCTGTTTTCATGAAAATTCTTCAATAACGATCAAATTCAATTTGTTTCATATTTTTCTATGGTCATCTTATATTTTCCCTCCCCAGCTTTTTCTCCGCCCCTCCTCATTCTGCTATGCAGTCTGCACTTCACTGAACCACATATATGCTCCTCCTCATGCTCTCCCAGGACCTTGGGCATCTCCCTAAACAATCTCGTATGCTTTGGTGAGGCCTCTTCAGGCATTCCCCATCTGTCTGCCACAACTTGCCCCTTTAAATCAGGCCATTTCAGTGTCCAAAATCAGCTAGCCTGCCTGCCTACTAATGCGAGCAAGCCATTCCCTGTACGCACACATTTTTTACATTTTGGTGCACATGTGTCACACCCTCCAAAGCCGGTGCCTACAAAAAGGGCCAACCTGCAGAACCCTGCAACCATCTGCCAAACCTCTCTTGCTTTCCTCCCTGCAGCCCAGACCAGTGTGCACAGCACTACTGGATTCACAGGGAAAACACAATGACCTCAATTTCAGCCTCCAATTGCCCAGGACACTCACTGCAATTTTCCCTACCCTGCTATATTAGTCCTGAAAGCTGCAAATCATTAAACAGTATAATTGGGAAAATAATAATAATAATAACTTTATTCTTTTATACCGCCATAACCAAAAGTTCTAGGCGGTTTACACTAAAAATAGCTGGACAATCAGCAAAATACAATAATACAATAAAAAATACACGTTCAAGTAATGCAAGCAACCAAAACCAATAATAGAAATAACTAAACAATGTGGAGAAAAAAGCCTTGGTGCTTATCAGAGCTTGGTCTAATGTAGAATACAGACTAGAACTCACCCTCAATCACAGGCATCAAAAAACTCCTCAAATTGTTCTATATTTAGGTAAAGGTTGCTATATTATCTCAGAGAATAAAATTATGCCCATTCCATTCATTTGAAAAAGATCCCATAGTGTTTACAACAATCTTTCACTGCAAATAGCTGTCAAATATCGGTCACTAATCTTTTTCAGCTGGATTTTCAAAAAACCCACTGTGGAATCCATCACCCGACAGAAATCCTGTTTCACGATGAATAATCACTGCTTCAGGGGTGGGCTGCGGCAAATGTATCACACCGGCCTCTCTGCTCTCCACTCCAGCGCCATACTGAAAATAGAACACCGACAGTTGAAAAGGCAGGGAAATCCTGTAACCACAATGTGCAACGTAACGTGATGACATAAAAAAATGGAAAAAAAAGTGCATAGAGGTAGAAAGGGCACATAGAGTGCCTATGAAAAAAGGAGAAAATCAACATCTGCCAAGGCCATTTATATTCAAACTATTGCGCCACCAACAGGTCTTAGAAATACTTCAGCTAGCAAAACAAAATAAAGGACTTAAATATCAAGATGTTTACATCCATTTTGTTCCTGACTTCGCTAAAAACACAGCAATAAAAAGAAAAAAGCTGTTGGAATTGAGACCAAAGCTAAGAGAATTGGGAGCAAAATTTGGTTTAATGTATCCTGCAAACATGAAGGTTACCATCGGAAACAAAACTTTAACATTTGATGATGCAGAGAAACTAGAAAGATTTATTCAAACTCAAGAAGTGCCTATGTCATCCTAATTTGATTAATATGTCTTTAAATATATTGATTAGAAATGATGAAAATTGAATTATATTAACATATATTGATTATATAGCATATATTGATTATATAGCAAAAAAAAAAAAAAAATGAATGATTTTATTTTATTTTATTTTAAAGGAAAAGATTTCTGTGTTTTAAAATACAACGATTTAGAATGCTTAGATTAGCTTCAAATGTATTCTTTTCTAACGTCTCTCTTACAGTAGAACTAGAATGTAATAAACATTCTAAAATGCAAATGAAATTTATTAAAAGGCTTAAATACAATTTATATAATAGAGAGTTAACAAAATAGATGTTATAATATATGATATGAAAAGAAAGAAAATAGACAGGAAATTGAACGATTTAATATAAAAAATATTTAATTATATTTAAAAGACTATTCTGCAAATTGATTTCTGATAAAATAGAATGATGAAATATGGGGGAAAAAAAAAAAATGAATGAGGGGAGTGGTTCTTCGTGTGGGATTTCTCTCTTCTGGGGGGGGGGGGTTGCTGCGGAATTACACACCGCAAATAAGAAAAGGTTTGTTGGATTTGTTTTCCCTCTACTCTCTCTCAAAAGTTTTAAAACTTAAAAACTCAGAATCCCAAAAGTCTGTGCGAAAAGGAAACAGGAAATGGATTTTTTCTACATACACCGGAACATAATATGAACTTACTCCATAAAATACAAGAAGAAAAAGAAGGAAAAGGATATTAGAACTTGAACTACAAGAAAAGGGAAACTTGTAAAGACCTATTTAAACTGTTCTCCTTCAAGGGAAAGAAAGAAGATAAGGACAGTAAAGAAAAGAAAAGGAAAAAGAGAAGAGAGAGGAAGAGAGATAGACAAAAAGAGAAAAATACATAATAGCTGGTGTGTGGTTTCGTGGTGATCTCTCGTAGGGGGGAGGAATCTTTGCTCGTGGAATCACTTTTCACATAACATTATACTCCCATATTAATAATATCACGATGATAAAGTAAAAGATGAAAAAAAAAAAAAAAAGGGGAAAAAAAAAAAAAGGGGGAAACGTTTTAAAGTTTTAGAATATAAGTAAAGATAAACAATATCTGTCTGTGATTTCATTAATGCTTTCAGTTTCTGCCAAAACCAAGCAGCTAATTTTGGTCGCAGATTCAATTGAGGCATAAATCAAAGATCTTTGCTTGGACTCTAACCATCGGCTTGCACTACTGGATGCAAAGAAACACATTAAAAAGGCTGTAAAACCAGAGACAAAGCTGCAAGTAAAGATAAACAATATATATTTATTTGTTTTTACAATAAACAATTTATATTTAACAGGGGGAAAAAAAAAAAGAAATATATATATAATAATAAAAAGATATTAAAGATTTAATAATATTGAATATAAAAATTTTGATATATTAAGAAATATATATGAAATTTATTTAGTTAATTCATGATTACTAAAATATATGAATTATTACTTACATTTTAATATAATTTTAATATTCAGATGACTTAAATTGAATATTGAAAGTTTTAAGGTCTTCTTGGAGTGTGTTATTGCTGATCTCAAGTGTACACAACTTTTGTTAATTGGGGAGGGATGGGAGGGGGATGGGAAAAGGGGAATGGAATTAGATATAAGTAAGGAATTGATAATAAGAAAAGGAATAAATATTAAACATGTGTGGATGTCTGATCTAAACTTTTATTATAGAGTTCTAATTCAAACATTACTTATTAATTTAGATGGCTCTTAAAATTTATTCTCTTAATGTCAATGGTCTTAACCATCCAATCAAAAGAAAGAGAATACTGAATTTTCTTCATAAGCAAAACGCTGACATATATTTCATACAAGAGACCCATCTGACAGGACTTGAATCTAATAAACTAATAGGGGGTTGGGTGTCCAAATGTTTTTTTGCACCTGCTATTGGTAAAAAAGCGGGAGTAGCTATTCTCATAAATAAGAAATTCATAGCAGATTTCAAATTAATAAAATTTGATCCACTAGGAAGATGGGTACATATTAAAATGAATCTGAGAAATACAACCCTGGATTTATTTAATTTATATGCTCCTAATTCAAATCAAATGGAGTTTTTCAAAAATATTCAACAGATATTACTACCACTGGCTGCTTCTAATTTAATAGTAGCTGGAGATTTCAATGCTGTAATGGATCCTATTTTGGATAAAAAACCAAGTAAAATTATGAAATCATTAGGATTAGACAATTTGATACAATCTTGTGATTTAGTTGATATATGGCGTATCCTTCATTTTAATGATCAGGAATATTCTTTTTGTTCTCAGGTCCATAAATCCTTTTCAAGAATTGATTATATATTTGTTTCTAATAATATTGCACAAAGAGTGATAAAAGCAATTATTGATCCTATAATTATTTCAGATCATGCTGGTGTGTGGGTTGATCTGCAGGATGATATATCAGTTTTTTCTAAACCAATTTGGAGATTTGATAATGCTTTGCTTGCAGACATGAACTTTATAGAAGATATTAAAGTAAAAATGGATGAATTTTTTCAAATTAATAATTCAGACAACATAAATATTGAAATTTTATGGGATGCTTATAAAGCAACAATGAGAGGAAATATTATATCATATTCCGCATATAAGAAAAAACAACTTAAAAAACAATTTATAGAATTGGAGCAAGAAATTAAATTACTAGAACATAAATTAATTATAAAATGGGAACATGATACATTACAGAAATTATTAAAAACAAAAGTTAAATATAATGAGATTTCTTCTCAATTTGTAAGAAAAGATATGTTCTATAGACAAGTACAGTATTATGGAAATTCAAATAAGGCTGGAAGATTGTTAGCAAATTTTATTAAAGCAAAAAAAAGAAAAACTAAAATAATTGCAATTAAAGATAAGCAGGGCAATACACACACCAACATTGAAGAAATTATAAAACAATTTCTTGATTTTTATAAGGATTTATATACTTCTAATACTTATGAAAATAAAGAACAAGATGGTTTAGAGTTTTTAAAGTCATTTATTGGACCAAATGTTCCGGATCATATAAAAAGAAGCTTAGAAGAACATATATCTTTAAAAGAAATAGAATCAGCATTGAAGGCTCTTAGAGTTGGATCCGCTCCAGGTGGAGATGGATATACTGTTGAATATTATAAAACATTTCAAAATACTTTATTACCTTATCTATTAAATTTATACCAATATCAAATGAATAATGGAAATATATCAGGAACTATGGCTGATTCTGTTATAATTGTCTTGCCAAAACCAAACAGGGATCCGACATTGATAACAAACTATAGGCCTATATCTTTGATGAATGTAGATGCTAAATTAATTGCTAAAGTGCTAGCTATAAGGCTAGCAAAAGCTCTTCCTTTTATCATTGATGTACATCAAACAGGATTTGTTGCTAAAAGACACTCTTCACATAACACTAGATTAGCATTTCATTCTTTAAATTTAGCAAAAAATTTGAATGATCCAGCTTTTCTAATATCATTAGATGCAGAAAAAGCATTTGATAGAGTAGAATGGAAGTTTATGTATCAAGCTCTAGAATGGTTTGGTGTAGGACCTGGTTTTATTAAAATGATTCAAACATTATATAGCTCCCCTGGAGCAAGATTAAATATAAACAATAACTTATCTGATAAATTTAACTTGCTAAGGAGAGTTAGACAAGGTTGCCCTTTATCTCCCTTACTTTTTGATATCGTTCTGGAACCCTTATTAATTGCAATAAATCAAACTAAGGGAATAAAGGGAATCACATTTTCTAATTGGGAATTTAAATTATCTGCGTATGCAGATGATATTTTATTATATTTAAGAGAACCAGAAGACACCATTCCAGATCTACTTAATTTAATAGAAAAGTTTGGAAAGTTTTCTGGATATAAAATCAATTGGGAAAAATCTGAAGTTCTTCCAATTAATATCCATTGTACCAAAGGATTATTTGATTCATATTCATTTAAATGGAAAGAGGAAGGACTAAAATATTTAGGTATTCTTATAAAAAATACAATTGATGACACAGTAAAAGAGAATGAAAAACTTTTATTAAAGAAAATAACAGAAATGTGCGAGCAATGGAATCCTTTACATCTTTCTTGGTGGGGAAGAGTTCAAACAATTAAAATGATGATTTTACCTGTGGTTTGTTATCAAATGAGTATGATCCCAATATTTTTTCAGGGGTCATTTTATAAAAAGTTAAACAGTATACTAACAAAATTTGTTTGGTTTGGGAAAAGACCCAGAATCGCTTTAGCATCATTACAAAAAACAATTAAGGAGGGAGGGGTAAATTTTCCAAATTTCTATAGGTACCATCAAGCCTATATTTTAAGACAGGGTATGTATTGGATCCTCCCAGATCTCATGGAAAATGTACCTGATTGGTTATATTTAGAATGGCGCCTCATGTTCCCTTTACATCCAGAACACTTCATTAGTATAACAATGCCCAGGAGTTATAAAGATCATAGAATTCTAATAGATACATGGAAAACATTAAGATTTATAAGCAATTTATCAACAAATCCATTGGCTAAATCTTTAAATCAATCTATTTGGGTAAACTCCAGGATCAAAATTGGTGGATTTAAAATAGTATGGAAACAATGGATAATAGCAGGTATACGTACTTTAAAAGATGTAATAATAAATGGATCACTGCTTAGTTTTTCACAATTGCAACAAAAATTTGGATTAGAAAAAACACAATATTTTAAATGGATGCAATTGAAGCAGGCTATTCAGGAAGGGTTCCCTGAATGGAAGAATCTTAATAATCAATATAGTTTGCCAATCCTTTGTTTTCAAGCAGATTTTCTAGGACACCAAGCTGCAAAATGGTATAAAGAGAACAGGACTTAGGGACATTTGGAGTATTGAGATAGGACAGACAATTTCTGCATCTCAATGGCAAAAATTTTGGTCCTGGAGAATACATACTACAAGGTCAGCATCTATGAGTCAAACATGGATGTTTTTATTACATAGAGTTTTATGGACCCCTACAAGATTACAGAAATTAGATAGTAGTAGATCTAATAGATGCTGGCATTGTAAGATAGAAGTGGGGACATTAGATCATTTATTATTCTTTTGTCCCTGTATTAATTCCTTTTGGAAATTAATTTGGCCCCAAATTAATAAATTATTAGAAAATCATGTTGGACTATCATATGATACAATATTATTTGGAACAACAATGAGAACACAGAGTCCGATATCAGCTAACAATAATAAACTTTTATTAATTCTAACAGGGGTCGCCATTCAGCAAATTACTCAGAATTGGAAAGATTACACTAAATTAAATTACACTTTCTGGTGGAATTCAATTTGTCATATATATAAAATGGAAAAAGTAATGGCATTACAACAAGGTTATATTAAAAAATTTAATAAAATATGGGGACCATTGACAAATTATTCTACTGATCAGATATCATAACACATGTATAGAACATATAGAGGGGGTAGGGAAGGGAAAAATATTGTAATAATAATATGATATAAAATTTTGATAAAGGGTTTCTTTAATTTACAATGTAAGAACATTTATTGATAATTTCAAGTGTTTCTTCATAATTGAATGTAATACATGTATTTCACTTGATGTAAGAATTTAAAAAAGAATAAAAATTATTTACAAAAAAAAAAAAAAAAGATATTTTAAATAAAAGGCTTCCATTCTAATGGCATAACTTTGCAATCTAAAAATCCATTTTTGTTCTCTTTGTCTTAGCCAGTGTCTAACGTCCCATGCCGTCTTGAGGACGCAATCTGCTCCAGCGCCATACATTGTAAGGAGTCAAAAGTGTAATGTTTATCTTTACAATGAGCAACCATTGGTTCCATTAATTTATCATTGTTAATACAATGCCATTGCTCTATAAATCTTGTTTTAAGTTATCTTGATGTCTAACCAATATATATGTTAACTCATATATATTGGTCAGATCAAGACAATTTTAAACAAGATTAACAATGATAAATTAATGAAAGTCTAGATCAGTGTTTCCCTATGTGTATGTATATATCCTTTAAGTATCCTATGTGTGTATATAATTGGTAAAACAAATGCAAGCAATATTTTATTTTTAGTGGCAGAAGTCCTAATAAAGGACTGCCAAGTAAACTGCTGAAAGCCCCCAGAGCAGAAGAGAAAGATAAAGAAGCAGGTCTTGGTGGAGACAGCAGGGGTAGGAATGACTGGGGATTGCTCCTGCCCTGGTTAGGCCACTAGACCACCAGTGTTTAAGGTAGGTCTGGAGAGTGAGGGTGATGGATTCAGAGGGGAGTTCTGTCTGGTTGTATGTGGGTGTTTGGGGACTTTTCCTGTTCAGGGCGGTAGAGAGATATGTACAGAGTGGGGGATGGGACACTGCCCAAACTTTTAGTTTCAGCCAAAAAAATCACTATTTGACCCAAATTGAAACAGGTTGAATACAGATTTTGGTGTCAAAACAAAAAACTTGGTTAGATTCTAGTAGAAAGTTTAGCTTGTATTTCTGTGGGTTGTGTTTTAGAAGGATTTTTGGAACAGTATCTTAGCATGAGCTACGCCATAACTTTTTGTTTTGTTGAATGGAGTAACATAGTAAATGACAACAGATAGACTTGAACGATCCATCCGGTCTGCCCAACAGTCACACACATTAATTCATGATTAAATTGTCTTTCTTTGGCACTTCTGGGACAGACAGTAGAAGTCCGCCCGGCACTGTCGTTGGGTTCCGACTGCTGGAGTTGCTGTCAATACCCTTTTCAGCCTGTCCAAACCATCTTGTCATTTGCAGGACATAGACCATAGAAATCTGCCTGGCCTCTCCAGTAAAAAACTTTTTAGGTACTGTATATTAGAAGAAAGAAGTTGGTAAAAGAATCATATAGATTGTTAGATGACTCGGAGGTAAAAGGGACACTCGGGGAAGACAAGGCCATAGTAGAGAGATTAAATGGGGCATTCATCAAAGGGCACTAACTGATTTAGTGCGCACTAAGGGGTAAATTCTCTATTAGTACGTCTAGCATAGGCGTACTTTAGACGTCCGGGAAACGCAAGTGTCAATCAAACGGTACTTAGGCGTGCGGTAGACGTCCCTACAACCTCTTCGCGCAAAATAGACGCAGGTTTCTGAAACGTCATTAAGACGTCTCCAATTGACCCGTGATAGACGTGGGTACGGTTTTGGGTTTTTGTTTTTTTTTTTAATTATACTTTATTTATACTCTTTATTATCACTCATTCAGCATTGTAAGTATAGGATGATGAAAAAGATAACTAAAACACAGTATACCATTTTGTAAACTATATATTAGTTGATCTAGCAATATCAGTGAGGTAGGGAATGGCAGACAGAGAACACTGCTGTGTTGTATCTTTTTCTCTAGGATATCAGAATTGTACAGTTTACCATTAATACAAGGAAAAAAAATATGTTATGTTTCAAAGGAGAACTAGAAGATGAAACGTACCGAGTGGGTGTTGAACTTACATTATCAGTATGGAAGGTGGGAACCGGTAGATGTATGCTACACAGAAAGCTGTACAGAAATGTCATACTCACCTCCTATTAGAAGTGGAAAGGATAGGACTTTGAACACCATATAGACTTTTTATAAACTTTGTTTAAGTTCCACAAAGACTGGCAGGAAAGGCACCCTAAGTCATCCAATAAGCTTTCTCTCGATTTCCCAGAGACATTATTTCAGAGAGGATAGTTTAGAAGTGATATCTTGCTCGAAAGAACACTCTCCTGGTCTTAAAACATTGCAACAATCAGCTCATTCTTCACAACAAAGGTAAATCCCATAACTTACACTGGCCCAACTTAGAAACAGAATCAAAACACAGATTAGACCTGAATGTGGCTTCCAGTTCACAGGAAGAGGAAGTAGCAAGCAGCACAATGCTGACCTTATTGTGACATCATCAAGGTGCACCTGGAAGGTAGATATGCCACAAGTAAAAGACAAGCCGGGAGTTGAACTCACAACCTACAGATGATCGATATAGTGCTTTTACTCACTGACCTACACCTGTGTCTCTGGTTCCCCTGTCATAGCATACCTTAGTGATGTGCTAAAGTATACTCTACTTAGCTATCATATCACAGTCAGTTGAGGCAAAAGACTGGTAGCTCAATGGTGTAAAGCACCGTTGTCACGGATGCAACACCCATATTCTTAAGTATGGTTCAATAAATGTAATACAGAGTCAAAATTATGCTGTTTATTTTATCAAACCCAAGCTCAACTTTGTAATGTATTGTGTATAGTCTCGCTAATGTGTTTGTGATGAAAATGAGATGCGATAGGTGTATATCCTATATAATAAAACCCTAGCCGCGCATGCGCACATACCTGCGTGCTTCTGTGATCTCTGCTCTGTGATCAGTAGGTCTGTGGCCATCAGGAGTGCAGATGCAGCAGCCAGGCGACTCCCCCCTCCCGCCCTCACTCACCACCAAAACCACCACCGCCAAAGCCTCCTCCTTCTGCCCAGCCGGGAGGAGGGCTCCGAGTCGCTGAAGACTGTCCCAGATCAGCTTACACAGTCCCTAAAAAATTAACCTTTTCATCTGAGGCGCGAGGCTGCGGTGACCTTCCTCCCCCGGCTCACTAAGGTTTCATCTTAAGAAATTCAAATGCATTGTTGAAAATGCAAGTGACTATTCTCTGTCATCCTAGACACCCCTGCAACACCCCAACAACACACTCCTGCAGCATAAACCCCTCATGTTATAATCAAGTAAAAGACAAGCCGGGAGTTGAACTCACACCTATGGATGATTGGTACAGCATGTTTACTCACTGAGCTACCGAGCTACTTAACTGTAGCCCTAACCCTAACCATAAAGTAGCATCTGACGTCATAGAAGCCGTTAGAATTTTGAAATCGTTTTGGACGTTCATTGGGTGTTCTCAGATCAAATACATCTGTAGATACTTGCAATGATTACCCCTTGTCAAAGCTTGTACCTAAAGCCATTTCTGGAGACTCCCATTCCCAAATCCACAACATAGCTCAGTGCTTAAAAGCACTGCATGTATCTTCCAAAGGTCAGGGGTTCAAGGAAGTTTTTTTTCACCCAAAGGGTCGTGGACACTTGGAATGCGCTACCGGAGGAAGTGATCAGGCAGAGTACGGTACAAGGATTCAAACAGGGATTGGACAGATTCCTGAGGGATAGGGGGATCATGGGATACTGAGAGAGGTGCTGAGATGTAACACAGGTATAGAAAGCTAA